>NC_085937.1:10015000-19187500 GCF_963556715.1 Cydia fagiglandana
GCGAGTGGTGACGGAGGCAGCAGAGTTCGACGGCGGAGTGTTGGTCAACGAGGCGGGAATCATAGAAGGCGTACTCACGAGGACGTCCGTGAATTCGCTCCTATCCGAATTTGGGACCAGCTTTGAGGTAATCACATATAACTTCAATTTAATTTAGAATTATCTTTACTATTTCATATCTAGTGAATCTCTACATCATTTCCGGAATCGCGCCATAGGTACTTGATTATCTTATCAACTGTTTCAGGTGTTTTCCGCGAATAATCCTAAGAAGATTATAGTACTTACCTAACATCGATTATCGGCGTCCGGTTTTTTACCCCCTCAGTCCTTAGTCCATCGCTTTCTCCCAATACGCTTTACGGTATTTGTGTAGACTTTGACTAGATGCCAAAATTGATACCAAATAATTAGGTGACCCCTCGAATCTCAAAGCGTCGGACCAAAAAAAGTTTGCAGCGGATTTGATAGCCCATGCAGTGCAAGTGTCATTTAGCCCCCCCCCCCCCCCACATCTGGCGTCTTTCGAGCGTCGGCGTCTACAATTCTATGGCCGCTGCTCGACGCAACGTCGACGCAGCGTCGTCGCAACTGCGCAGCGACGTCATTTTCCATAGCGCTGACCAGACGCCGACAGACGCCGACGCTCGAAAGACGCCAGATGGGGGGGGGGGACTTATACGTCATAATTTTATAGAAGTTTGACGTTTAAAATAACACTTTCACTGCGTGGGCTATCAAATCCGCTGCAGACTATTCTTGGTCTGACTCTACTTCGTTTTAAAACCTTTTCCGTTTGTAGGTAACTATTTCTGCGCCTTGACTCGATACATCGCATCGTTAACATTTAACGGGATAGTTAAGTTCTTTTTAGGGTTCCGTAGTCATAATATCAAAAACCGAACCCTTTTATTAGTAGTTTTGATATTTCCTTAAAAAATGTTATTTGCATGGGCTTCAATCAATGGAAAAAAAATATTCAATATGTTTATTGATTATGATTAGCGTTTATAATCGCATATTGTCTTACTGGTTTTCACTTAGGTAATAGATGGAGGAGAGCTGGCCCTGATGGCAGGAGTGGTAGACTCGCATGTTCACGTCAACGAACCGGGCCGGACCTCTTGGGAGGGCTACGTGACCGCCACGCAGGCCGCGGCGGCTGGCGGGGTCACCACCATCGTCGACATGCCATTGTGAGACTTTTTCTTATTTAGTCACAGAGCTTTACTGCCTGTCTATAGTGTAGTATTAAAGTAATCCTTAATGTGTCAAAATATACAGAAAATTCTAACCCAATTGGTCAAATTGAAACAAGAATTTTCACACACGTGCGGAAAAGAAAATGAGTACCTAATACTCTAATACCTACTTCCGCGCACGCCGCATCTTGGATTTTTTGTTAAGGTACTTGCCAAACAGATATCATAGACAAATATTTTCATTTATTATAGAAACTCCATACCGCCAACCACAACACTGGATAACTTGAGAATCAAAAGAGATATGGCAAAGGAGGAGGTTTACGTGGATGTTGGATTTTGGGGTGGAGTTGTTCCTGGGAATGAAGTAAGTAGTAACTTTAGTTAATTAATTAATTTTATTTTATTGCATCAAAAATCGTAAAAGGGAAACTTTTGAAACATTGGAGAGAGATTTTAGAGAGGGTTGGCTATACCAGCCAACCCTCTCTAAAATCTCTCTCCACTAGAGAGATAAATGCATGCATGATGACAGTTCTTACTTTAACCATGTTTCCGGCACTGGAAGAAAAGAAGTTCCCAATCTAAAGGATAACTCACGTTAGACCGGGCCGTGTCCGGGCCGGAGCTTCCGGAGCTTCGTTTTCTATGGAAAGCATCACGTGATCACCTGTCATCTGTCATAGAAAAGTAAGCGCCGGAAGCTCCGGTCCAGACACTGCCCGGTCGGCCCGGTCTAACGTGAGTCATCCTTAATTTCGGCACATTAACGTTGTTGCGTGATGGAATAATTCCGTATTTCCGTGAAGGGTATTAAACACATAAATTAATGATAACAATAAGTTGCCTGTTTTTGTGTTAAAGTGACTAATCTGCTGTATTATTGTAATCTACGAATGAATGGCTGTAACAGGTGTCGAGATTGGATCTGAATATCGATTACATGCTCTTGTAATTTTAACTCTATTCTTCAAGCGGTAAAGTTGCTATCTGTAATACCTCTGGATTCTTTGGTGATTATTGCATTTCATTTTGCACACGTAATTAACGGTTTGGTTTAACAAAACTTAAGAATGCCATTCATCGACAAGTAATCTCTCAAGTGGATCCCGACATTTTAAAATCATACGACTAGTGCCCTGTTTATCAAAAGCTTGTAACTTGTAATACAAGTGGAAGTCCCTTTCTAACAAAAGCTGTCAAAAAGGGACTTCCACTTGAATTACAAGTTACAAGCTTTTCATAAACAGGGCATAGGTACCTATAATCTAGGTCATTTAATTGAATTATATCGATTGTTATAAATATATTCGCATAATCTTACAGGTGGAGTTGCTTGACATGATAGAGGCTGGCGTGGTGGGATTTAAATGTTATCTGATAGACAGTGGCGTCCCTGAGTTTCCTAATATTACTCCTGATGAATTGGATAGCGTGTTCAGTGTCCTTAATGGTACCGGTACTGTTTTAGCGGTAAGTACTGAACTCACGTATATACAGGTAATTATACATAATATACATTAAACTTACTTTGTCTTCTTGTCTAAATAATAATCAGTAGACAAATAACTATTAATTATGTACCTGCGGCATCTAGGGTTAGCCTGCCTGCCTACAATTTAACCCTGTGTTAATGGTAAATTCGGCCCTGATTAATTTTGTTTTGTTTTCAGTTTCATGCCGAAGTGGAACTGAATGGAACAACAGATTGCAGTGAATGCGGTAAGAGTCTCCCTAATAGCATTTTCTTGTAGGGATTTTGTTGGGCCTTTGTTTACGTATTAGTTGGGCAACCGTTATATTTGGCCGTACGATTTGCTGGAGGGCCCTCGACAAAGGCCCTCCCGAAGATTCTCAACAGAGGGCCATAAGAGTAATTTTTTCGTTGGGCCTATTTAAATAAATCATACAATTATTCAACGGTGGTGGTTTTGGTTGGGCCGTGGTTGGGCCTATACACATTTGTTTGATGGTTGGTTAATTGTTACATTTGGCCGTACGATTTGCTGGAGGGCCCTCGACAAAGGCCCTCCCGAAGATTCCCAACAGAGGGCCATTAGAGTAATTTTTTCGTTGGGCCTATTAAAATAAATCATACAATTATTCAACGGTGGTGGTTTTGGTTGGGCCGTGGTAGGGCCTATACACATTTGTTTGATGGTTGGTTAATTGTTACATTTGGCCGTATGGCTTGCTGTAGGGCCAACTGCATAAAATTAAAAAAGGGCAATTTTTTCGTTGTGCTTCTGTTTGCAAATTCAACAATTACCCAACGGCAAGTCAGGTAGGTCGGTAGGTAGTCGTGCACCAGGTTGAAGGCCCAACACAGCTTGTCCCACAAAGGGCCATCATTGCAACTTTAACGTTGGGCCTTGTGTAGGATTCTTACAATACTACCGTAGGTAAATAGTTGTGTAATTTATAGTGGGCCTACAGTCTAATTATGTAATGGGCTTTTGTTTACGAGTCCTACAGTTACCCTACGTTAGGTAAGTGGTTGTGTAATACGACGTTGGGCCTTTGCTGATAAATATTACAATTACACTACGCTAGGCATTGGTTGTATCCACATGAAGGCCCTAGGCAGCAGTTGTAGTTAATCTTCTCTGTATCGTTCCAATTTTATTAGTATATTTACTGCCGAAGCAAGTACACTCTAATTTACTACACACTCTAATTTACTATAGTTACTATACACTCTAATTTGTATATATACTAACCGCACTTCGAAACTTCGTAAGCGAGATTTATGTTTTTTGAGATTTAAATTGAGAAAATGTCGGTAAAATACAATTTTTTAAATTTATGTATAAATTTTATAGTTATAGCTATTAGATTTATAAGTTACTTTTAAAAATATTATAATTATATCCGGAATAATCGAGAAAATTACTATAACTTCGATGTTTGGAGACAGTAACGCCACAAAATAGATAAGTACAGAAGTCAATCACATGTATGTACTTTACTTTTCATACCTACGCTCGGCGGTCGCTCTAGGGTTGCGATTGTTGCGAACTATGACTTATGCACAAAAAACTATCGTGGTAGTGGCACTCGTATCTATCATATCGTATCTCGTATTTAGTTGTTCGATTTATTGTTGAGGATGAAACGGGAAGAATGGAAATATAAATTAATAATAACATTAATAACTCAAATAGGTATTTTAACTTTAATTTCATTGTTATATTACAAATTTGCCACAGAAAATATCTTGCGATGATTCCGAGATTGGCGAAATACACGATTATTATATTTTTAAGTGTAATAAATTCGCATTCTCATGTACAATGTAATAAATTCACATACGCATTATCTCTGAAACCACTGGTAGCTTAAAAAACGACAATTCACCGTTTAATGTTGAATTTAAACAAACGTCCACTGTACAGTTATAATAACTTTTTGTTTTGTTTCTCCATTATTGCACAAAAAAGTTCACAGACGCGTGTCTCAAGCGGACGGCACTCGCGCTCGCACTGGTCCCAACTGGTCCGAGATATCGTGTCCGTGAGCAGTGTCTATGTGTGCGTTGCTCGAGCGCGCTTTGTATGTAGATTGATTTCTGTACCTATCTGTTTTGTGGTAACGCCATCTAGTGACGCCACAAGCAAACTCAACTGGTAGCTATTTTGATGATGTCACGCAGCCCCTGGCCTCTGTTAAAATGCTCGTGTAATATTTATTTATTTGTTTATGGTGTTATACTCTGTCAAGCCATTTCCGTCATTAGAAAAGAGCGACAAATTTAAAAAATGTAGGCGTGAAGGGTTATCGTCCCATAGAAAATTTTCTAGTGACAAACTTGCTTGACCGGCTAGAGTTATAAATGCGACATTTGTCCTCACTGGGCCATCGAATGATATCGTTGATTAGCCAACGTTACTAAAATACACAAGGGCCCATTGTTGGGCTTTAGTGCCACTGCCAATGTCGGTAAATGCGATATATGTCATCATTGGGCCAAAGAATATTATCGTTGTTTAGCCACCGGTACCAAAATATACACAGGCCCATTGTTGGGCATCAGTACCACAGCCAATGTTGGTAAATGCGATATTTGTGCTCACTGGGCCAACGAATGTTAACCTTATCGTTGTTTAGCCACCGGTACCAAAATACACAAAGGCCCATTGTTAGGCGTCAGTGCCACAGCCAATGTTGGTAAATGCGATATTTGTCATCATTGGGCCATCGGATGATATCATTAACTAGCCAACGTTACCAAAATACACAAAGGCCCATTGTTGGGCATCCGTGCCACAGCCAATGTTGGTAAATGCGGTATTCGTCACCATTGGGCCAACGAATGTTATCGTTGTTTAGCGAACGGTAGCAAAATACACAAAGGCCCATTGTTGGGCATCAATGCTACAGCCAATGTTGGTAAATGCGGCATTTGTCGTCATTGGGCCATCGTATGATATCGTTGACGAGCCAACGTTACCAAAATAAACAAAGGCCCATTGTTGGGCATCAGTGCCACAGCCAATGTTGGTAAATGCGATATTTGTCATCAATGGGCCATCGGATGATATCGTTGATTAGCCAACATTACCAAAATACACAACGGCCCATTGTTGGGCATCAATGCTACAGCCAATGTTGGTAAATGCAATATTTGTCCTCATTGGGCCATCGGATAATATCGTTGATTAGCCAACGTTACCAAAATAAACAAAGGCCCATTGTTGGGCATCAGTGCCACAGCAAATGTTGGTAAATGCGATGTTTGTCATCATTGGGCCATCGGATGATATCGTTGATTAGCCAACGTTACCAAAATACACAAAGGCCCATTGTTGGGCATCAATGCTACAGCTAATGTTGGTAAATGCGATATTTGTCGTCATTGGGCCATCGGATGATATCGTTGATTAGCCAACGTTACCAAAATAAACAAAGGCCCGTTGTTGGGCATCAATGCTACAGCCAATGTTGGTAAATGCGATATTTGTCGTCATTGGGCCATCGGATGATATCGTTGATTAGCCAACGTTACCAAAATAAACAAAGGCCCATTGTTGGGCATCAGTGCCACAGCCAATGTTGGTAAATGCGATATTTATCATCATTGGGCCATCGGATGATATCGTTGATTAGCCAACGTTACCAAAATACACAAAGGCCCATTGTTGGGCATCAAAGCTACAGCCAATGTTGGTAAATGCGATATTTGTCGTCATTGGGCCATCGGATGATATCGTTGATTAGCCAACGTTACCAAAATACACAAAGGCCCATTGTTGGGCATCCATGCCACAGCCAACGTTGGTAAATGCGGTATTCGTCACCATTGGGCCAACGAATGTTATCGTTGTTTAGCGAACGGTAGCAAAATACACAAAGGCCCATTGTTGGGCATCACTGCCACTGCCAATGTTGGTAAATGCGATATATGTCATCATTGGGCCAACGAATATTATCGTTGTTTAGCCAACGGTACCAAAATACACAAAGGCCCATTGTTGGACATCTGTGCTACAGCGAATGTTGGTAAATGCGATGGTGGGCCAATACAAAATTAATGTTGGCTACGGAACGAACCTCATCCCAACGTTTTCCCTACCGTTGGCACCGTGGGCCCCAACGAAAATGCTACTAGGGCTATTACTATTGTGCAATTCCACCATGTGATCAAACCCTGGTATCCCATGAACGCCATATGCTGCATATACAGCGTGAACTCCTATTCGATTGTAATATTTACCTTTGAATTGCAGACCCTGAGTTGTTCAGCACTTACCTCGCGTCTCGTCCCGATGAAATGGAAATCGATGCTGTCAAATTGATTGCCAGTTTCATACCTAAGACCGAGTAGGTACCACGTATGGTTTCACAAATAAGAGAGCGGCACGCATACAACTACTTATAAGTTTAATGGCATGTTTCGACATAGCACTATATATATGATTTATATATATACCTGTATGGTGATGATGATGATGTATTCTGCCGCTACTCTCTAAATGGCGAGACCTTATAGTTAGCTATTATTTAATGCTATGTTCATTTGTTGTTTTCATCACTATTGTACCTTGTAGATCCTACTGTGTCCTATAGTCCTATATGTAATGTACTTAGCTATGTTTCACGACAATTATTTTCTTTTCTTAATTATTTTCTTTTTCAAAATGAACCTACTGAATGTTTCTAACTATTGCGCGTGACAGAAATACTGCGACGTGCGTTCTAATATAAATTACAAAATACAATGCCACGGGCTACGGCGTAGCCGTGGTAGACTCGCAGGACACTATAAGATACTGAAAAATACAAGTCGCCAGCCTGTCGGTATTCTACAGGTTGCACTTCGGGGAGTGTGCCCAAGAGCTACACGAGCTCATTCCACCGTCCCCATTCTACCATCGGACTTTTAGACGCACGGCCGGTTTCCATCCTTACTTGGTAGATATTCCACCAATTCTCACGAAGCGCTTTGCTTCTACTTTCCTTATGCGCACTGCCAAGGAATGGAATTCCTTGCCGGCGTCTATATTTCCGTGTTCTTATAACCCGGCAACCTTCAAATCAAGAGTGAACAGGCACCTTCTGGGCGAGCTCGCTCCATCGTAGGCCACGTCTACGCCTCGGCTAGTCTGTGGCCATGAGTAAGCCCATTCATAATAAAAAAAAAAAAACAAAGGCGTATTCAGAAATGTAAAATATACTACCGCGTATTCACATATTACATTTATACGTAAGTAAGTTGATGACTGATTATCACGACCACGACGCGACACACATGTACAGGCGAAATCCTTTATCATCTTTTTATAAGTAATTGCTCCTTATATAAATATATATGTATGGCACTTAATAAGTAACAACTCATAAAAGACCCCCAGAAATCCGAACGCCTCTTAATAGCTGGTCCTCACAGTAAATAAGCAGATGGATAAAATAGATTCCAGCAGATAGAGGCGTAAATCGACGTGGTAACATTTAGTGCACATGACATTCATTGTTTAGTGTTCATACTTGTATCTCAATCAACTAACTCTTTACAGTGTCCATGTCCATGTGGTGCACGTGTCGGCAGAGGGCGTAGTCCCGATCCTAGAAGAGGCGCGGGCGGCGCGCGTGCTGGCCGGTCACCGCGGCTGGCGCGCCGGCGTCACGGCCGAGACCTGCAACCACTACCTCACGCTCAACGCTGAAGACGTGCCTCCAGGACGGACCGAGTTCAAGTGCGCTCCGCCTATTAGAAATAATACTAACAAGGTACTAACTGCCGTCGCAGTGGAATTGCGGATGGAAGTCTACCATAAAATATGAACAGGCTTATGGGTATTTGAGCGTTTCAACGCGTCACTTATCTGGTCTATGCACCTCTAACTTGTGGCACATACACTGACAATATGGCTGGATTCTCCTCACAACATTCATGTGTCTGTTGCGACAAGTCATCCTATCTTTTACCATCGCATTGTCACGGAGTGTGGCATGGAACGTGTCATGCTATTTCAGTCAAAAATACGAACATTTCCGTGAATATACGATGGTAAAGGTTTGCACTACATCTTGTACTTAATTGTGTTACAATTTTTAGGAAAAATTGTGGGAGTATATAAAAGACGAAAGATTGGATTTAATTGCTTCTGACCACTCCCCGAGTGTTGCTGAACTAAAAGGATCGAATTTTATGACGGCCTGGGGTGGAGTAGCCTCTTTACAGTTTGGTAAGTTTATACATATATCTATATTACGGTTGTAGTAATTAAAAGGATGCATACCAAATGCATACATACTGTTCTCTTTTACTGCCTATTTTGTTAACCTTTGTAATATTTCATTTCTCAATAAAGCCATACGATAATAATAATACTCCAATTAAGTATTGGTTAGGTACTAACTAATATCTAAGTAAGTTACTTAACTATTATTGAATTAAAATAATGTCGTCTACCTAAGTTGCTCATTAAGTTAAATTGGCCTCTAAACAATATTTGGAACATCTTTTAATAAAAAAAAATATTATAGGACAATTTTACGATCTAGTCCCACAACTCGCACAGTAAGCTCAATAAGGCTTGTGTTGTGTTGTGGGTACAAATATCAGGAACAAATATTTGTGATAAACACACAAATAAGTAAATGCCCTTCCCGGGATTCGAACCTGAAACCTCCTGCTTAGTAGGCAGGGTCACTACCGACAGGGTCCTTTAATAAAAAATATTCCCTTACAGATCTGCCCTTATTCTGGACGGAGGCGTCTGCGCGAGGCTTTGGTCTATCAACGGCCTCCCACTACCTGTCCGCGGGCCCCGCGCGCCTCGCCGGCCTCCAGGAGCGCAAGGGAGCGCTCCAGCCCGGCCTGGACGCCGACCTCATCTTCTTCGATCCGAACGCTGCATTCATCGTTACGCCTGAGATCATTCTTTATAAGAATAAAGTAGGTATAAGGTAATTTCACGCAACGCTTGACTTTGACGATATGGCATTGAAACTTATTGTGCGCCGAGACGAACAAATGCACATCAATGTCTGTAATTACGAAAGAAATTAAAACTGGCTATATATTTCTTGTTGAAGTTAAATTGTTTCAGTTATCGTGAAATATTTTTTTTTAATTCATCTCATTTTTTCTCGCAAGATGAACGTTATATTCGATTCGTTAAGTATTTCGTTATTCGTTAGGTATAGATGGTCAACCAAATCTTGTCAGTAGAAAAAGGCGCGAAATTCCAATTTTCTATGGGACGATATCCTTTCGCGCCTACATTTATCAAATTTGCCGCCTTTTTCTACTGACAAGATCTGCTTGGCCCAGATATGTTTTTACAAATTGTATTCATAACACCTTACTTCCATGATTTTGACCCCTAACTCCCTATTAAGTATTTAATGTAGAATCGCACAACTTAGTTGAGTACCTAAGGTTTCGTATGTTTTTTTTACAGATCAGTCCATACATGAACAGAGTGTTACGAGGAAAAGTGATACAAACGTATGTAAGGGGTCAACTCGTGTACGCCGACGACCAACTCGTAGGAGAACCGAAAGGAAAATTGCTGCTGAATGATTTCTAAAATCGTAACACAATAAATATCTCTGTAGACAAACGTATTTTTATTTTAACACGACATTTCGTAGGTATTTTCTGAATTCGAAGATGATTTCGAGAAAAGGGCGTTAAGATAAAAAAAATAATGTTTTTGGATTTTTTCTGCATTAGGTAGGTATATGGTGTGAACCGGAAGTTGACTCACTTTTCACCCAATCAAGAGTGACCGTTTGATACTGTCCAGTAGGTACCTATCGAAATTTATAGTTTGGCAAGCCATTTCCGTCCTCCCATAGAAAATTTGAATTTCGCGTCTTTTTCTACTGACAAAAACACGTGCCAAACACCGACCACAATCACCCAAACCCAAACACGGTATCTCTACCCTACAGTCATATGCTTGGCCAAAAACGGCAAACAGCGAAAACCAAACAACAAACACGAATAGATACGTGTGGTGTGGATAGGTGTAGGTATGTCTGCTTTGTTTTATGATTTGATTGCTAGTGATCTTCGTCGGTGTCGGTTTTTGTACGAATAATACTGTGAATAATATTAAATGGAAAAACGTCGTTATAACGAAGTTTCTAACTTTAAGTTCTATAACGAAGTCTTATAACGTACGTTAACTAACGAGCTGGCAACACTAGCTAGAAAAAACGAAAAAACCCATTTGTTATTGTGGCAGCATTGCACAATACTTCAGTTTCAGACATTAACTGCCCCATGATAAGTTCAAATTTTGTATATTAATGTATTCTTTTAATTTAAATTGTAAAATTTTTACACTGGGGAGCTTATAAAAGTGTTTAACGTTTTCTACTAAATATTTGTTAATTAGGGAGCAATAAGTTGAATGTGATATATAAAGGTAATGTTGATTGTATTTTTGACAGTTTTGATGGTCAAACTAACCTAAAAAGTGAAAACAAAAATTATGTTTCATGATTTGTTTGTGATATTGTGATTATATTTCGTAGATGCCAAGTGCTGTGGGCATAGTTGATACTTCACACCCTGCCAACAATATCAAGATGCAACTTGAGTGTTTGGAATTGGCCGGGTGCACCCTGGACCGGCATATAAACGCCGATAATTCCCGCCCTTCCTTTTTAGAGGTATGTTTTTAACCATTAGCTCAGTTTTACACAACATTTCGTGGAATTTAGACCTTCCACCTTAAATAAAGGAGAATTTATAAATAATTGAACAATATGATAAGCATTTAACCTCCCATGACTGATGTTTTGGTGTTCATCTTTATACCCTGTAGATAACTGGGATAGCAGCTCAAAGAGTGCCAACATGCAGTGGTCTAAATGCCGGGGACTACAGAAACCTGGCTGCTCTACTCAATCATCCAAATTTGTCCCAGCTGAAGACACTCAACAAGGTTCCACTACCACCAGAAATTATGGAACACTTTGCGCGTATCCTTTGCATTGCTAATCTTTAATCTTAACAAATTTAATTTAAGTTCATCTTAATTGTCTTGTTTGAATAGTTACACATCAATCAGGGTTTCAGTATAAATAAAAATAAGACAGTAATGTTAAATGCATTTGCTGCACCGTCAAGTTGATTTGGCTTTTCTTCTTATATAGGATGCTTGATAGTTATGTGGCATTTTGTACATTAAGTAAATAAACTTTGATATTACTACCGCAATATAATTTGATTGTTTTTACCTTAAATTCTGACATTTCATCTGAGTTGCACCAGCTGTGGTCACGGAAATAATCAACTCAGCTGAAAGTCAGAATTTAAGGTAAAAAAAATTATATAGCGGTAGACCATTTTGTGTAATTAAATGTGTACAAAACGTGAGAGTTTAAAGTGTCATTTTGATATTATTACTTTCGATTTACACTAAATCAAGTAACCTCATGTTTAATCTTATTAAAGCTTAAGCAGATAGTTGTCAAAATATGTATCCTTAAACTATTTTACCAGATATGCAATGTCATTGTCTAATGGGAGTCTTTCCAGAAATAAGTAGAGTGTGGCTCACGATAGACAGTAACATCTATGTGTGGGCCTTTGAGCATGGCACTGATGTAGCCTACTTCGATGGACTAGGGGAGACCATAGTCAGCGTGGGCCTGATCAAACCCAAGCCTGGAGTATTCCAAAACTTTGTTAAATATTTGCTAGTATTGACAACAACTGTTGAAATTGTAGTCTTAGGTAAGATATATATTGTTTCTTTTTTTAATATTCTATCTAAACAGCAAACCCCTCAGTTTTCACTAATGCAATATCAGGTCAGTTATGTGAATCAAAATTCAAAGTGAATGAACTTCAAGGTCGTTTTGGCTAGCAAATTAGATTTCTGAGTTGTCTGGAGTTGAGGTGTTATGTCCCATTAACATTGGTCTTGAGTGTACTTAATGCATGCCCAAGGCAGATGGAAAGCATTCACCATCTTCACTAGATTATAATATGTTTGTACTTTTCCTTTGCAGGAGTAACATTTTCTTCAAGCAAAAATGAAGGCGATAATTTTGAGGAGATGCACTTAGTCCCTGAGCCTGTGTTTGTCCTACCCACAGATGGTGTGTCAATGATGTCTGTCAAATCTACGGCTAGTGGTAGAATTTTTATGGGAGGTAAAGATGGGTGTCTTTATGAAATAACTTACCAAGTAAGTATTATTGTATTTTCATATAATAAGAATACCACAAAAACGCCATTTTGTTTGGATAATTGACCAAGCTTTAGCAAAAAAGTATTAAATAATGCATTACATATTAACTTATTATGTTTCAGGCGCAGTTAGGGTGGTTTGGTAAACACTGTCAAAAGATAAACCATTCAACAAGTGCCCTTTCATTCCTAATGCCATCCTTCCTAAATGCAGCCCTGTATGATGAAGACCCCATAGTTAAAATTGAAGTAGACAATTCTCGGAACATTCTATACACATTGAGTGAGAAGGGATGCATAGAAATGTTTGATTTGGGGCAAAAAGGAGACAGTCTTAGCAGGGTGGTCAGACTGACACAAGGAAGGATTGTGTCTTCTGCAGTTGATATAGTGAAGTAAGTAAAATTTAAATATTGGACAGCTCTTTAACAAATATTACAATACAATAAAAATATAGAAAATTGTGGCACAATATCGATTTCCTGGACAAAATATGTATTAAATCTGACCAAAAGGTACGCATTATTTATTTAAAATGATGATAGCAGATTAGAAACAAAATTTAATTCTTTCAACTTTTTGCACAGTACAAAATATACAGTGATAAAAGGCGGACTTAAATGCTACACGCCATTCTCTACTAGTCAACCTTTTGGCCAAACAGAGAAGCATAGTTGGTGTGGGTGTTAAAATTCTATTAACAATCTCTTTTACTTACAATCAAAACTCAGTGATACATATTTAATTTACGTTTCCAGAACTCTAGAACCAACAAACTTCAAACCTGTAATAGCAATCTCAGCAGTTGATGAGTCAGAATCCGAACATTTCAACTTAGTGGCCGTCACTCAAGCTGGAGCACGGCTGTACTTCACCACTGAAGGAGGAGAGTAAGTATGACTATAATCCATATTTATAAATATTAGTATTATCTTATCATAGTGCTGCCTAAGGAACAATAACTGAAATAGGAACTAAGTGACAGAACTAATAAATGAGATTTTCCCATAATTTATTAAAATGATTTAAAATGTATATAAATTTGTAAAGTATAAATACCTTGACTGCTATGCTAAATGTCGCAAAATGGATTGTTAGGTATCTAGCCTAAATAGGAGTAAAGAGAAGTCTGGTGTAAGAAACCTGTTGTAGGAAATTAAAACTCGGGTGTTATAGGGAAATAGATACTTCTGACTTGTTTGTGCTCAGCCCACGTCGGTAGAGCTCGAGGCACGAATGGCTCTGCTGATGTTCGGTATGTTTCAGCGTGGCAGCTCTCTTGAATGCAATCCTGATACAAGAATGCTGTAGGGAGCTGCGGTATAAGTTTACAGCAAACGGTTTTTCGTTAGAATGATAATAGTGATTTAGAAGTAGGAGTAGTAATATGTAGTTAGAGAGTTTTCCTGGGCATTTTCCGCAAGTCCATATTTATTATAATCCCTATTTTACGTGAAAGAGGCCATAGGGTATCACTATACCCTATGGCCTCTTTCACGTAAAATAGGGATTATAATAAATATAAAGGAGTGCCTTTAGCCAGTTAAGTTCCTCCGCGAAGTCTAGCCAATCTAGCCATGGTTGGAGGTTGCTTACTGCTTTGCGTAGGGTGCTCGGAGATCCTAGGTAGTTCACTATTTGCAATATAGTAGAGATATAATTAACAAGTCAGTGGATCAAAACGAATCCATTATAGCGTAGTGTGGTAGATTATTTGTAGTATTCGGTACCTAAGACAAGATATAAGGAGAAATCTAATTTGGCGGGTAACCGGCTGTTGGCGGGCCAAAATCAACTCTACATTCTGTCCCTCACTTCAGTGGGCGAGATAAACAAGTTTCGATGTGACAAATTTTATAGACGTCCAGCGAGGTTTCTGTGTGTAAATAAGTACATATTGAACATATTCATTCATTTTAAACTAATACAACGTAAAAATACCATGTAATAAAACTGTTAAGGCTTTGTGCAAACTGGCGAGCGCAGAGCAGATCACTTTAAATTTATCAATGTATATTCTTCCCTATTCCAATTGCATTAAAGTTTAAATTTGAATGGCCCGAGACCAACCTCGGAGCATCACGTAGGAATTTTACACCGCGGCATCGAGGAGCACGTTTAGATACCTCGGCGGTAGGCGCATCCGCCGGTATGCGCCAAAGTGCTCCGTCCTGTGCGACGGTGTGCACTGCGCGGAGGAAATCCTCCTCTATGATCTGCGCTGCGCTCCGCCGGTTTGCGTATGCCTTTAAAGAATGCCAATGTATAAAGAAATGATTATTCAATTGTAGTCCCGGGCAAGGAGGCCCCTCGCGGCCGCAGTACCTCACGCTGATGCACGTGCGCCTGCCCCCGGGCTTCACGCCCAACGCTTCGGTGCTCAAGCCCAAGCAAGTTCACAGTGCCGTCTATGAGAATGGTAATTTAGTCAATCTATATAAATACGATCAAGCTATCTTTAACACATATATTATTTTAATAAGTACCTCTAACTTTCAGAGGATTTTGATTTTACATCTATTTTTTATGACAATACGTGACACGATATTTTTGTTGTTATCCTGGTATACCTTTCGTAACTTTCGTCACGATATAGTGACGGTGAGAGTTGAGGGGTTAAGTAGGACATTACAAAAAATCCCTGTTCAACTTATCAATACATTGTAATGGATACTACCCAAGTATCCAACACAGAAAATACAAATTATAAAAATGGCTAATTACAAAGTTGATAAATAATATTAATAGAAAAATGATCATGTCTTGTAAATAATCGAGGTATTAATATAAAGACAAAGTTCTGGTATTATTTAAGTCATGTCTCTCACACAGGAACTCTGCTCATGGTGTGTTCCGCCGGCGGAGGCGAGGCGGAGACCCTCTGGTGCCTGTCTCGAGCCATCCCCGGGGCCGGGTTCAGCGAGGCCCACACTCTGCTCGCGCTCGACGGGCCCGCCTGGGCGCTCACGGCGCTGCCCTCGCACCAGACCGCACATTTATCCCCAGCTTTAGTGACCAAAAAAGGTAATACATATATACATAATTTTAGGGAACCGTTCGCCGTACTAATCACTACACCTTAACAAAGTCCCCGGCCGCGTCTGTCTCTTTGTTTGTCCGCGATAAACTCAATCACTACTGAACGGAATTACATGCGGTTTTCAGCTATCAATAGAGTGATTCTTGAGGAAGGTTTAAGTGTATAATTTCTTAACTCGTGCCAAGTCGGGGCGGGTCGCTAGTAATATATAAACTTTAAAAGACAAAAACAAGCGTATGGCTCCCCTGATGGTAAGTGGCAACGTAATCTATGGTCACTTGTAACTCACAAAAAAGTGCTTCTGCGGATATTTGATAGAATGTTCTATAACTAATTTATACCATTTTGGTTGTTGTCAGACCCTTGGAGCGTGTCCCGCTGGGCCGTGGTGACGGGGTGCGGCGCGGCGTGCGTGGCGGCGGGCGCGGCGCCCGACGTGCTGCGCACGCTGCTGCGCGACTGCCGCGGGCCCGACGCGCAGCCCGTCAAGGACTTCTTCCAGGTAACTGACGCTTGTTACCAATGTTTTGTTAAGTAGGTTGAGGTCTTGACGAGGACTGAGCCGATGACTTTCCGAACGAGCGCGCTAAGCGAAGTTCTTACATTCAACTTGGAACACGCGGCGGCTGGCTAGGGGCACGACCCGGCATTTCGATGTTTTTAAGCTGAACTATCAGAGGATAGTTTGATGGACAATAACATGAGTTTTATTGTTATTTATTTATTTATTTATTTATTTATTTATGTTAGGAGAACCAACAGCTATAAAATTTACAATAGACAACAAGATTAAAACAGGAAGCCAATTACAGGAACTCACAGGTAGTTACAAAGTAATAAATTTTAAACTAATGCTAGCACCTACGCACACACACATGCGTACAAAAAGAAAGTGGAAAAAAAAAGAAGCATAATTGAAAATGGCAATAGAAGCCTTACAATAGATCTTAAGTTTTAATACTTATAGCTAAGTTTAACACACACTAAGTTGATAAATTCAATGTATTTGCTCGCCTAATGAAGAAAATAAAAAGAAAAGCCGAAAGTATAAGTACATGAATTAAATACAGTAGTAGAAAGGTCGCTCACACAAAACACCGCTTAACCAAACTGTGCCTCACACTGGGAACTTTGCAATTGAATATATCGATATCAATGTCCTTCGATAGCTCATTTAGCCTTCGACTCGCGCGAACTAGGAAGCTATTCTGTCTATACTTGGATGATGCAGTTTTAACAGATAATGGGGGATAGTACCTTTTAGAACGATAGGGAGTATTGAAAGAAAGTTTACCAAGTAGCTCGGAACAATCAGTTACACCACTGGTGATGTTCAAGAGAAAGGTAATGTCCGATATATCACGTCTTTCTTGCAACGGGACTAGATGGTGTTTCTTACAAATACTTAAATAATTGGATGAACTATAGGGATATTTCAGTTTATAGCATAAATATTTTATAAATTTTTTCTGGACGCGTTCGATTCGGTCAATGTAAGTACTATAGCATGGGTTCCAGACCTGTGACGCGTACTCCAGTTTACTCCTCACATATGCGCAATAAAGCACTTTAAGGGTTTTAGCCTGGGTGAAGTATATGGAATTTCGCATTATAAAGCCTAGCGCTTTTAGTGCTCCACTAATAATACTATCAATGTGCTTGTCAAATAAAAGTTTACAATCGTGAATAACACCCAAGTCCTTCATATAAGTTAATTTCTCAAGCGGGTGGCCCTTTAATGTATATGATGTGGAGGTTACATTGCGTTGACGGGAAAATGTAATTGAAAAGCACTTGGAGGGATTAAGCTCTAACCTATTTAGTTCACAGTACTCATCAAGACGTTCAAGATCGGATTGCAGTAACATTGAGTCATGGTTGGATTTTATCTTGTTAATGATCTTCATGTCGTCTGCAAAGCAAAGAAGTTTAGAGTGCAAAAAACACTTGCCTATATCGTTAACAAAAATGTTGAATAATAAAGGACCGAGCAAGGACCCTTGAGGGACGCCGCTCGGGACTGACACCCATCCAGATATATAGTTATTGACCACGACGGCCTGAGACCTATTATTGATGTAAGAGGAGAACCACCTCAGTAAATCCCCATGTATTCCCATGTCACACAACTTGGATATCAGTAACCTATGATCAATCCTATCGAAACACTTGCTGTAGTCAGTATATATGACGTCAACCTGAAGGCCACTATCCATTGCTTCAGTGACATAATCATTCAGTAAAACAAGATTGGATACAGTAGACCTTCGTTGCAAAAATCCGTGCTGATGATCACTAAAAGAATGTTTAAAAGTATCGTATACTTGTTTAAATACAAGTTTTTCTAGTACTTTTGAAAGTATACATAATTTCGATATCGGTCTGTAGTTAGTTATTTCCGTTTTCGGACCCTTTTTATGCACGGGGGTGATAAAAGCCGACTTCCATATGGAGGGTATTGAGCACTCGGCGAATGAACGACGAAAGAGTAAAACAATGGGACACACCAAGCTCTTAGCACAGTTAATTAAGAACAGGGCAGGTAGCTCATCAGGTCCCGCTGACTTTGAGGGATCTAATTTTAATAATAAATTAGTGACTACGTCCGGATTAATTTCAATGCTATTTAAGCTAGCCTCTGAGTCATACCTAGGATAGATTGAGTGATCGATGTTTACTTTTGAGGCTGTGAAGGTGGTAGAAAAATAATCTGAGAAAGCGTTACAAATATCCAAACCTGAATTAAATATTCTGTTTTCATACATAAGGCTACTGGGTAAACTCTGAGAGCATGAACGAGACTTCACAAACGACCAAAATTGTTTTGGGTTAGTAGCAATATTTTTTTCCACCCGGTGTATATACGAAGTAAAACATGTATCCTCTAATTTACGTACTCTTTCCCTAAGAACGTTAAATGAGACTAAATCTGATAAATTCTTGTATATTTTATATTTTTTGAAATATTTGTATTTTTCTTTAATTGCTTTCTTTAATGAAAGTGAATACCATACCGGATAATTATCCTTTTTAATTGTTTTACTGGGTATAAATTTATTCCTAAGTTTCTTAAAAGTTAGGTAAAAGAAATCCAAAGCCTGGTCTAAAGTACGGTCAGAAAACTCAGTCTCCCAATTAATAGTAGCCAGCTCATTATTAATAGACGTGTAGTCACCTTTGTTGTAAAAATATTTAACCCGAGGGGCCGTATGGAGCGGGAGGACAGTAATAAACTTAATTCGAATGGTTAAGGGCTCATGATGTGGGTCGATAGGAACTAGGGGTACAGCACAACTACTGACGCGTAAAAAGTCATTAGATAATACTAAGTCCAGTAACTTACCGAACCTGTTTAAAATACCGTTATATTGGTTCAGATTTAGAGTATGAATTTCGTCAATTAAGCTACATTCATCGTTACTAGCATAGCCAGACGGAAACATCACCGAGTCTCGACTCGTCCACCGGATAGCACTCATATTAAAATCACCTATTATTATAAACTTATCGTCTGGATGATCTAAAATTAACTCACTTAATTTATTTAAAAAGTTAGCTAACTGTTGTGAAAATGAATTCCCATTATTTTGATTACACAAATACAGTACGCACAAATGAACTTTTACTAACCTATTGAAGTTGTCCTTAAGCGACAGCGTAACCCATAAATCCTCGGCAGACGACTGAAACGTCGGCTGCGGAGTCACAGGTAGTTCCCGACGGGTCGCGATGAGCACACCTCCCCCGCGGCTTTGGCCGGTCAGGGCAAGATCCCGGTCCCGCCGCCAAACGACGAACCGGTCGTCAAACAATTCGGAGTCCAACACACCGTCCACCAGCCACGTCTCCGTTAAAATTATGATGTCAAAAGATGCCGTACTAAGATTACGGTAAAATGTGAAAGTTTTTGACCGCAACCCCCTAACGTTCTGATAATAAATGCAAGGGTGGTTATCTATTACTGTACTAACTGTTAAATTTATGCCTAAAATTGATATGATAAATTTAAATGAAATTGGGTAGGGACGTGTAGTTGAGGGCATTATATTTTAGTCATTAAATTATGAGCAGGCTCGATCAAGGGGTTATTAGCTAGAAGAGTTTAGAACGCTAAAAAGCTATTCGTGAGGGGTCTTGCTATTCTGGTCATCTTATTTGCAAGAAAGTAGGGAGTTTGGTATCAAATGAACATGCTCGGCTTACAGATTTATTATATTGTTTTTAAATTTACCATTTTTAAATAATTAGCAAGATAAAAACGAAATAAAATAAACATAATATAGGTATTTGACATTTAAAATAAAATAAATAAATATTATAGGACATTCTTACACAGATTGAGTAAGTCCCACAGTAAGCTCAAGAAGGCTTGTGTTGTGGGTACCCAGACAACGATATATATAATATACAAATACTTAAATACAACAATTTGACAAGAAAAATTACGGCTTACCACATATACAGTTTATTTTAATTTCTATGGTGACTTAAATCTCTTAAATCTATCAGTTAAGAGCTCTACTGATCATGCAATAAATCGCGCGCGATTTTCGACCCATCAAATTCAATCACTCTAGGTATATAGTTTTTGGACTTTTTTGGCAAACCGCGAGTTCTCAGTTCGGGCCGAAGTACTAGTTATAAAATGTTTCTATTCCTAACGTTGTTTTTCTAGTTGCACGGTGTAGAGCAGGCGTGCGCCTGCGCGTTATACCTGGCGTGCGAGGAGACAAACAGCGGGGACATGTCCATAAGCGAGTGGGCGACCCGCGCCTTCTTCCTCTACGGCGGGCAGGTCACGCAGCACCCGCAGCCCATGTTCCAGCCCAACTCGCAAATGGCGTCCACGATAGGTCAGTAGATTTTTTTTTAAGTGAAAAAATATTTATTGATTTTGTAAAAGCATTGCTACAATATAGTTTGGTTTCTTCTTTTAATCAACAGATATGGTTGTAACATAAAACCCCGCTCTTCCAACAAATGCAGATTTAACTGACTGACATAGATTTAATTTTTAAACAACATCAAGTAAAGAAGAAGCTTTACAAATACATAGCGGAAGCAGTTATAAAGTTGACCCAAAAATTTTTTATTAAGCTATGAGCTTCATCACATATGTTCCTTGAGTAATTCTAAGCATTTCAAGCCTGGGAGCCAATAAGAAATGTGTGTCTACTCGGATTTGTAATGGATTCAAACTTTCAACCCCTTTTTAACCCTGTTAGGGGATGAATTTTACAAAACGCTGAAATTACTTTTCCTGTCTTTTAATAATATCCCCAAATACAAAGATTCAAGTCCCGCGTTCGAAAATTTTTTTGATATCCATACAAACTTACAACTCCTTTTTCACCACCTTAGGGGATGAATTTTCAAAAACGCTGAAATTAGTTTTCTTGTATTTTAATAATATATCGTTTTACGAAGTTTCAAATTCCTAGCTTAAAATAAAACTTGAACCCCATACAAACTTTCATCCCCTTTTTAACCCCCTTAGGGGTTGAATTTCTCAAAATCGCTTCTTATCTCTTGTACACTTTATAAATGTAATCTAGTGTGCAAATTTCAACTTTCTATCTTTTGTAGTTTCGGCTCCGCGTAGCAAAAATCTCCAACCAAATTTTTCACCTTTTTACGTTTTTCTTGTAAAATTACTATGAAATTGAAAAAACAAATATCAGCAATGAATTCTACGTCTTTGGTTTATACGAAAATGATACCAAACTTGCCCTAGTACCCACCAGGATCACAGTAGATTTTTTTTTTAAATGACGGATGGCGGCCGTCTTTGTACCCCACCCTCCCCCCCACTTCAGGCTAGAAATGCTTAGAATTACTCAAATATCAGATGTGATGAAGCTCATAGCTTAATAAAAAATTTTTGGGTCATGTATGGCAGCGTTACATAACTGACTCCAGTAACAAGAGAAGATCTGTCTTTAAGTTAAAGTTTTTAAACTCCAGCGATGGTAATATGGTCGCGTTTTTATCGCCTGTTACCATGCCTGTCACGTTCTAACAAGTATGTAAGTGCGAAAGTGACGCATGACATGGCAGATGATAAAAACGCGTCCATGCTACCGCCGCTGGAGGTCTTTCTATAGACTGCCTCCCTCGCTTCCTTCCAATAAGAGTACCACTATTTTAGTTAGTCCAGGCTCGAACTTAGCAATTATTTTTGTTTATCAATTTTAGCTTCACCAAAGTTTTCGCCACGTCAAATGTCAACGCCCATGAACGCGCCGAAGGGCCGGCCGAACCAGTTCCCACAGAGCCCAACCGGCAACTTGAATCAGTCGTACCAACTGAACCGCTCGTACCCACGGTCCCCTGGCCAGCAGATGATGCCACAGTACCCTCAGAGTCCGGGCTTCAACCAAAGTTTTGGGGCGAATGTGACCCAACAAGTGAGGGACCCGAGCTACCCCATACAGTTTGAGTTTAGCGCAAAACACAATGGAGCGTATATTTATGTTGGCAAGATTCTGTCCCCAATTTGGAACCAGAAATGCGTCTCGAAATCGCAAATGCCTGATAAGAAGGAATTTGTAAGTACTTTTCACAAGAACAATTTTATTATTATTCTAGTCTAGCAGATACATGGGTAACACTAAAAGTTTCTATAATAAAATAAGCCACTTAGAGATCACACAGTGAAAGAAAACGTATATTGTTTGATAATATAACTATATAACTATTCTCGTCTATTTTTTGAGCTACAATTTATTTAGATAAACATAGATTATTATTCAAGTAGGCATGTTACAATTGAACGTCAAATAAAGCTACACCTATTTGAGTGCGATGGGTATTTTAGGAATGCCGGCAATTGTGTGTCGAGCGTTTTTATAATTATATTATAATTTTAACCTGATCAGATTTTCGTGACGAGGGAATGAATTAATGAATAATGCAATTTGGCGTTAAGGTTTTTTTCGCTCAGAGCAAGTATGGCTAAAAGAATTTAGATGGAGACAGATAGGACAGATGGAACAGATGGAAGAAGGAAGTTGTTTGACAAGTTGAAGTGGGCAGAGGCTAGTTTGAGTAGTGTGTAACCACTTTGCTTTACAGATGTCAAGCCGGGTGACGGGCGAGGACTGCGCGTTCATAGTGCAAAAACTGCAGCGCGTGGCCGCCTTTCTCCAACGCGCCGTGCCATCGCAGCATTCTGACGAAAACTCCTCCTTGCATGCCTTGAAACTGTTTGTCAGTGAGTATACGTAAAATTAGTTACAAATTTAAACTTTATCCTTTACTCTTATTTCTTATTATGGTGAAGTATGATGCGATATCACAGCTGAATAAAGAGATTATTACTAAATAGTTAAGTGAATGTTGTTCATATCATCAACTCCTCTATTCAATTTTGACTCCTTGGAGTCTAATCGTCAAGATTGTAAACAAAGAACAGATTATATTTCTGATAACTCACTACATATTATTGATTAATTATTTTATTACATTAGTTTTATAGTACGTTGTTTTAGTTACTACGCGCAACATGTGTCGAAGAACAAACTGATATGCGTAAACGGCGCGCCGTGGATTGCGGCTCGTGCGAGTCGGATTCGCCCACCGAGGGTTCCGTACTTTTTAGTACTTGTTGTTATAGCGACAACAGAAATACATCATCTGTGAAAATTTCAACTGTAGCTATCACGGTTCTTGAAGTACAGCCTGGTGACAAACAGATGGACAGTGGAGTCTCAGTAATAGGGTCCAGTTTTTACCCTTCCGTCCTTTACGGAATCCTAAAAATAGAGTTAAACCACGCCAGTTTTAACTTGATTATTTTCATGTTATTTTAGCAATGGCGATAGAGATGCTCAGCCTGTGGAAGGTGCTTTGTGAACACCAGTTCCACGTTATTGCGGCGAGTCTACCCCCGGAGCAACAGAGCGCGCTACAGGCCGCCAGCTTTAGGTTTGTTCAAAATTCTGAGTAAATTTAAAAAACATTCAATTTTTTATCCTCTAGCAGCGCTGGTGCGTTAACAACGAACTCACAGTCAATCCCCGCAAGACGGAGCTGGTAATGTTCACCAACAAACGCAACTTGGGAAACTACCACCTTCCCAAACTGTTCAATACAGAACTCCAACTATCGGCAGAGGTAAAGTATCTAGGGGTAATACTTGACAACAAACTGAATTGGAGTAATCACCTAAATGGCAAAATTGATAAAGCTACAGTCGCGTTCTGGCAATGTCGTAGAATGGTGGGTAGAACCTGGGGATTAACTCCTAGGCTAACTCTATGGCTTTACCAGGCAGTGATAAGACCAATAATAAGCTACGGCGCGATAGTATGGTGGCCACGCACCAAACTATCCACTGTTGAGGCTAGACTACAACGACTCCAGAGGTTGGCCTGTATGGCGACAACGGGCTGCATGAGGACAACACCAACCGCGGCCCTGGAAGCCTTACTGGGCCTGCCGCCGCTGCACCTCTTCATACAACAAGAAGCGCTGGCTGCGGCGGTACGTCTCAAAAAATCTAATCTCTGGAGACCGCCTAGGGTGCCACACACCGAAATCCTCTACGAGGCCATAGGTAAGGAACCGCTTATAGAAGCGGTGACTGACAGGATACCCAAGCAGTTCGTCTTCGACAAAAAATACAAAATACAATTACACGAAGAACCCCATGAAGGACTCAACCCAAGGGAGCTGAGAATCTTCACGGACGGATCAAAAACAAGGTCAGGCACTGGCGCTGGGGTTTTCTCAGAGGACCTAAACATACACATCTCGACACCACTTGGTGCCCATAACACAGTCTTCCAGGCGGAATGTATGGGCATTATAATGGCAGCACACGCAATCGTCTCAAGGGAAGCAATGGACTACCCCATCCGCATACTCTCCGATAGTCGGTCAGTACTACAAGCTCTACAAAGTTATACTTTCACTTCAGGGCTAATTTACGAATGTCACAAAGCTCTGTCAGAGGTATGTACCACCAATGGCGTAACTCTGCAGTGGATCAAAGGACACAGCAACTCACGAGGTAACGATGCAGCCGACATCCTGGCGAGAGGAGGCTCGGAACTGAAGGTGGCAGGACCTGAGCCAATCCTACCTCTGCCATATGCCTGGCTCCGGAACACGCTGCGACACAACACCAAGGTAAAACACCAGCAATATTGGTCTAACCTAGGCACATGCAGGCAGGCGAAGGAAGCCCTCCCGACACTCAACCCCAATCTGTCGCGGAGGCTTCGACAGCTGAAGAGACCACAGCTCCGGCTTTTAGCTGGGGCAATAACGGGACACGCCTCATTTAACAAACACCTATTAACCCTACGTGTTACAGATAGCCCCCTCTGCAGAGCATGCATGGAGGCAGAGGAGACAGCCGCCCACGTCATTCTCGAATGCCCAGGGGTGGCAAAATACCGGGCACAACACCTCGGCTCACCGGGGTCTCTCCCAGAAGTCGTCGGCAACATTAAGGGTCTGCTAGGCTTCTTGGTGGAGTTGGGTTGGCAGGAATAGTGCCGCCATCCCATCACGCAAAATAGGCGCAATAATAGACGTCGAGTTGCGGAAAACAAGCCCGCGATAACCTATAACCTATAACCTATCCTCTAGCAGCCCATACGTCAAACCTTGCCAAGCAAAATTAAATTTTATTTAGTTAACACAAAGTTCAAATTAGAATGGAACAGGAGACCTTTTTATAGGTCTCTGGGTGGCGAGAGGTTATAAGAAAGTAGATCAATTTGTCTTATCCACAAGACGCGACCTAAGCCCTCCTACACATACACCCGCAACTCGACTGGACAACTCCATTGCGCATCGTGTGACCGCATCTTCAAGACTAAGTTTAGTTTTGCAAACTACATTAGGGCATTTTATAAGAATAGAATAGAAGAATAGAATAAAAGGGCATTTTATAATCCGGATAAGAATTGTTGATGGAGTCGCCATAGCCGGATACGGCAAGGAAGGAAGAGAGCTTACAGTATCACTAGTATAAAGATTAACCATGACTTTAACAACAGGGAGCTGTTAGTCGGCGGGCAGGAAGTAGCCTGTCTCCTGCTGGATTCTCTAGTGGCCGGCTACCTGCGCGACAACGCCTCCGTGGACGGTATCTCCCACAAACTGAGGCAGTTGTGCCCCACGCTGTACAGGCAGGAAGATGCTACATGTTCGAAGGTAAGAGAAGAAAATTACGACTGAAACTTTCTTGAAACCAAACATTAAAAGAAACCGACCTTACAAATAAAGTACAAAAATGTAAGTAACCCGTTTTAAATATATTTATCTGATATTTCCATAGTTGGTGGTTAGAATTTTGGTAGTTAGACTAATTGCCTATTTTAACAAATATTTTGAGTAGAATATTCGGCCTTAATTAATGTCTTGTTTCAGGCTAACGAATTATTAATATTCGCCAAGCAACAGAAGAATCCCGCAGAGAGAGAAGAAATGTTGCAAACTGCACTGAAACTCTGTAAGGTAAGATGTGACATCACTTTAATGGCCTGTGCACACCGGCTGCGTGTGCGTGACATGCACGTGCGCGTGCGGCGTTGTAGTATACAGATCCTTATGAGAGATGGCACCCCGCTTGCGTGACGTGTGCGTGTGCGGCTCACACGCAAGCCGGTGTGGCTCGGCCTTAAATCTAACAGCCATAATCATAGTTGTGTTATACCTATCAACCTGCATTAGGGCCTAAATACACTCTGCTACTTGCTTTTAGTAGCAAATGTATGAACTCGCACAAAACACCAATCAATGTTTAACAGGGACTTATTATCACAATAGGGAGTATTACTGCAATGTTCTGCGCCAGAGTGCAGCACTAATTTGTTTTTCACGCCACTGTTCGGAAATGTGGCAATAGATGGTCTAAAACCAAGCTGGAAAGTAGGCAATAGCTGTAGCACCTGAACTACCACTACTACAATGTTTCATTGTTATCATCATCTGTCATTGGTGACAGTTCGCTACAGCAATGAGTATAATTTAAAACATAAAAAACAATAAAAGGTCTTTTATTGCGCAACTTTTTCCTTCAAAAATAAAATTAGGTTATTTATAGAACCAATTTCTTGTTTAAAAAAAAAGAAATGTCAAAACCATTCACTTCATTTTTTTTAACAATTATCCATTCAGTTCACGCTTAAGGCGTTTTTTACTTTTATAGCTGTTTGTGGTTTTTTTTAGCAAAAACGCTTCTAATTTTAGAGTCGGTTTGAAGCAAATAACAGAAAAACGCCTCTTAAAAGTGGTAAAAAAAGTAAAAAAGGCGGGATCTGAAAATACTTACTGAATTGGATAGTATAAATTGTGTTTGACTAAAAAATATAAGAAACGCGCTCGCTATAAAAATGAGTTCTTCTAGTGAAGAAAATGATATTCTTACGCTGACGCCTACTGAAATTCAAGAGACAGTACAGGCAGTGGCTAGTAATTTGCTACCAGAGAAATCGCGGGCTAGTACTTATAGTTATGCAAATGTTTTCTTATTTCCTCGCAGTAGTCGTGAAAAGCACTATGTAATGCCTCGGCCGGAAACGCTAAAGATGAACTCGTATTATTCGAGGGCCTCCACTAACGTGTCGGCCCTCGAACTCACTCGTCCATCTTTTGGCGGTTTTCCGTCCTCTCCTACAATGTACTATAGTAAACCATAGAGTAACTTATGCATACTAGGCCTATGACATTGATGCACCAAGGCGGTTTGTTTACAGGTGGCCTACCGCGAAATGAGAAAATCGAAATTCTTTTTTATCTGCCTCCGTATCGATCGAATAAGCAAGAGTGATAGAGAGGCAGAACCCGAATTTTCAATTGTCGTGTTTCACGATAGGCCATGTGATTGACCTAGTGACGCATAATGTGTCATTGATGATGTCAATGAGGTTTGTTTACTGTATGTGCTAGTGGTGCCACCTATGCCAGCTTTGCATACTCAACATGTTTAATTCTCCCTGTTTTTTTAATTACATACTCGGACCATATTTTCACTTAAATAAGGGCTGATGCGAGTTAGGCTTAGGTTACACTGTTGGTTACGTCAAATGTCAAATTCAACCGACCGATCAAAAACCGCAATGTAATGAAACTCGCAATTCGCATGCGAGTTCTCGCATCGCCTAAATAGGGCTTAAGTCTATTTTGTGTTAGCTTGTTTCTCACACTGTCATATATCCAGGACGTGGCCCCGAACGTGAACCTGCCGCTGGTGTGCTCGAAGCTGGTGGCGGCGGGCTTCTACTCGGGCGTGGTGGACCTGTGCGCCGCGTGCGCCTGCAAGCTGGACCCGCAGGACAAGGCCGTGCACTTCTACCGGAGCGACCAGCCCAGCCAGGACCGCGAGGGACAACTTATATATTATAGGAGGTAACCACTTCAATTTCACTTGACAACTTTCACTCAAAATTTTAACCAAAGCAAACATCGAATATCGAAAGTTTGTTATCGGCCTCTATCGCTCTTGTATATACGAGCGATAGAAGCAAATAGACGAAGAAACGAACGAAGTGGTTCGCAATAGGCCCCAACAGATGAACCGATTTTAGCGCGGTTATTTTATATAAGGTATATCATTAAAGGTTGTCTGTCGAGATGTTTCAGATTTGAACTGGATAGATGGCGATGTTTTAATTTTGTCCGGGTATTTTAATACTAAATATTATGGAAAAGGTTTTATCCAGCGAGATCTTTTGTTCAATTTATATAGGTAAGTAAATTGTTACATTATAATAATTGTTTGGTAATGTTTCTAATTGTTCCAGAATGGAAATATACCGCGAAGTGTGTAATGCTTTGGAGAGACTGTACGAGAGCAGTTCAGACAACAACGCCAATGAGACTGGCGTGCTGAACACTTCTCAGGGTCACTCCGCTAATGACAACACACTCAGTATGTCGGCTGCCGACGCTAACTTTCAGGTAATTTTTGCTGTGCATTCGTACAATTGTTTCCAGTTAATTTATTGTCGGTGCACTTATCATTATCACTTACCTATACCAAAGAGAATAGAGTGTATAGAGAGTTACTGTCATGGTAAATTATGTAGCCACAATACATTTGCTGCTATGTTTTGACAGAAGATTAATACTGTTAGAATGCCATTTGAATTTATTTATTTATTTTTATTTATTTATGTTATGGAGATCCAACAGCTATCTATACAGAGTATGCCACATTAATAAGAGATGGAAAGCCAATTACAGGATCACACATGTAGCTACAGATTGTACATTTAAATTTACTTAAATGAACTTGATCCTTATTCTTTCACTGATAACACTGATTTAAAAAAAAAATATCTTATTTGCAGGGAAGGAAACTCGTTTGGGACTGTCTTTCACGCGATGACGAGCTACTACACGTGGCCGTATATGAATGGCTAGTCAGTAAAAACTTAGGATCAGGTAAATACTAAACAATTCCCAGATGTTGTTTATTTTTATATTAATGTATGTAATTACAAACTAGTCATCACAACGAACGAGTAAGAACCAAGATTTGGCAGTCATAAATTTACCTATATATATAATCATAATTATATCTAGGACCTACCTTTTATTTAATTGATGTCATACTCGTATACTATAAAGATCAATTCATAATTGTCAAATATTGGTTCTTACGTTGTGCTGACCAGTTTATACTCATATGGAATAATATATGAAGATTTTGTTTTTACACGAATGAGGAGGTGCCCTTTTTCGCGATTATTTAGAAATCAACCTACTTTCTTTTTTGCTCGGTGAAATCTAGAAACTGACAAATATTAGCACAGTAGACACAAATTGTAATGTGTAGTTTTGATGGTCTCGCAAGAGGAAATTTTAATTGATTGGTCTCTTCTAGAATTACTATCACTGGGTACCGCTCCGCCGGACTCTCTCCGCACATACCTGAACGCGGCCGCGCGGACGGCCTCACCGCCCGCGGCGTTACATCTACTGGATCTGCTCTGGAAGGTTCTGGAGAAGAGCGGGGACCATCTCGGCGCTGCGACCGTGCTAGAGGGGCTTGCCACTAGACCCGGGTAAGTTAAGTTTGGGTACTAATCTAATAGGATTCTTCCTGCTAGCTAGTTCGTGGTCGCACCGTTAGACCGAATTCTCTCTTAACGATTTACGCTTTAGCGTTATTTTTTAATTACACGGCGTGAAGTAAACAACTTTAACCGCCATTATGTGGTTGTGGTATAGGTATCGAATATTAATTTTAGGTTATGCACTTAGACGCCGGCAGAAGTGTTAACGCCAACATAATGCCCGCACTTTATAGTGTATAACCGGAGATGGCGGCCTACCTTAACGTGTATAACGTGCAAAGAGTTATTAGAATAGCAGAAGATGAGCAGGGGAGATAAATTCGTGCTTTAAATTCGATAGCCGAAGTAGATTTCACTGTACGGCCCAGGCGCCACAAGAGATATGGCGTCGTATAGTGAGCGCCATTTAGTTCGGCCGTTCATGAACCCGCGCTCGGTACAAACTCACAGGCACGATTGTTTCTAAACTTTAAAATCTATCCATTTGTCTATTTTAAAACGAATCGTAATTACCGTCGGCTACGTGCGCAGGTCGGGCGCGACGCTGGCGGCGCGCATGGCGTGGCTGTCGGCGGGCGTGGTGTGCGTGCGCGGCGCGGGCGCGGGCGGCGGCGAGCTGCTGCGGCGGCTGGAGGAGGCGGCCGAGGTGGCGCGCGTGCAGGCCCAGGTGCGCGCCGCCGCCGCCGCGCTGCCCCGCGCGCTGCGCCCGCCGCCGCCCCTGCTGCAGCGCCTGCACGACCAGCTGCTCGACATCACGCAGGTGAGAGCGATGCATCCTCCTCGTGTAGGCGGGCGTGGTGTGCGTGCGCGGCGCGGGCGCGGGCGGCGGCGAGCTGCTGCGGCGGCTGGAGGAGGCGGCCGAGGTGGCGCGCGTGCAGGCCCAGGTGCGCGCCGCCGCCGCCGCGCTGCCCCGCGCGCTGCGCCCGCCGCCGCCCCTGCTGCAGCGCCTGCACGACCAGCTGCTCGACATCACGCAGGTGAGAGCGATGCATCCTCCTCGTGTAGGCGGGCGTGGTGTGCGTGCGCGGCGCGGGCGCGGGCGGCGGCGAGCTGCTGCGGCGGCTGGAGGAGGCGGCCGAGGTGGCGCGCGTGCAGGCCCAGGTGCGCGCCGCCGCCGCCGCGCTGCCCCGCGCGCTGCGCCCGCCGCCGCCCCTGCTGCAGCGCCTGCACGACCAGCTGCTCGACATCACGCAGGTGAGAGCGATGCATCCTCCTCGTGTAGGCGGGCGTGGTGTGCGTGCGCGGCGCGGGCGCGGGCGGCGGCGAGCTGCTGCGGCGGCTGGAGGAGGCGGCCGAGGTGGCGCGCGTGCAGGCCCAGGTGCGCGCCGCCGCCGCCGCGCTGCCCCGCGCGCTGCGCCCGCCGCCGCCCCTGCTGCAGCGCCTGCACGACCAGCTGCTCGACATCACGCAGGTGAGAGCGATGCATCCTCCTCGTGTAGGCGGGCGTGGTGTGCGTGCGCGGCGCGGGCGCGGGCGGCGGCGAGCTGCTGCGGCGGCTGGAGGAGGCGGCCGAGGTGGCGCGCGTGCAGGCCCAGGTGCGCGCCGCCGCCGCCGCGCTGCCCCGCGCGCTGCGCCCGCCGCCGCCCCTGCTGCAGCGCCTGCACGACCAGCTGCTCGACATCACGCAGGTGAGAGCGATGCATCCTCCTCGTGTAGGCGGGCGTGGTGTGCGTGCGCGGCGCGGGCGCGGGCGGCGGCGAGCTGCTGCGGCGGCTGGAGGAGGCGGCCGAGGTGGCGCGCGTGCAGGCCCAGGTGCGCGCCGCCGCCGCCGCGCTGCCCCGCGCGCTGCGCCCGCCGCCGCCCCTGCTGCAGCGCCTGCACGACCAGCTGCTCGACATCACGCAGGTGAGAGCGATGCATCCTCCTCGTGTAGGCGGGCGTGGTGTGCGTGCGCGGCGCGGGCGCGGGCGGCGGCGAGCTGCTGCGGCGGCTGGAGGAGGCGGCCGAGGTGGCGCGCGTGCAGGCCCAGGTGCGCGCCGCCGCCGCCGCGCTGCCCCGCGCGCTGCGCCCGCCGCCGCCCCTGCTGCAGCGCCTGCACGACCAGCTGCTCGACATCACGCAGGTGAGAGCGATGCATCCTCCTCGTGTAGGCGGGCGTGGTGTGCGTGCGCGGCGCGGGCGCGGGCGGCGGCGAGCTGCTGCGGCGGCTGGAGGAGGCGGCCGAGGTGGCGCGCGTGCAGGCCCAGGTGCGCGCCGCCGCCGCCGCGCTGCCCCGCGCGCTGCGCCCGCCGCCGCCCCTGCTGCAGCGCCTGCACGACCAGCTGCTCGACATCACGCAGGTGAGAGCGATGCATCCTCCTCGTGTAGGCGGGCGTGGTATGCGTGCACGGCGCGGGCGCGGGCGGCGGCGAGCTGCTGCGGCGGCTGGAGGAGGCGGCCGAGGTGGCGCGCGTGCAGGCCCAGGTGCGCGCCGCCGCCGCCGCGCTGCCCCGCGCGCTGCGCCCGCCGCCGCCCCTGCTGCAGCGCCTGCACGACCAGCTGCTCGACATCACGCAGGTGAGAGCGATGCATCCTCCTCGTGTAGGCGGGCGTGGTGTGCGTGCGCGGCGCGGGCGCGGGCGGCGGCGAGCTGCTGCGGCGGCTGGAGGAGGCGGCCGAGGTGGCGCGCGTGCAGGCCCAGGTGCGCGCCGCCGCCGCCGCGCTGCCCCGCGCGCTGCGCCCGCCGCCGCCCCTGCTGCAGCGCCTGCACGACCAGCTGCTCGACATCACGCAGGTGAGAGCGATGCATCCTCCTCGTGTAGGCGGGCGTGGTGTGCGTGCGCGGCGCGGGCGCGGGCGGCGGCGAGCTGCTGCGGCGGCTGGAGGAGGCGGCCGAGGTGGCGCGCGTGCAGGCCCAGGTGCGCGCCGCCGCCGCCGCGCTGCCCCGCGCGCTGCGCCCGCCGCCGCCCCTGCTGCAGCGCCTGCACGACCAGCTGCTCGACATCACGCAGGTGAGAGCGATGCATCCTCCTCGTGTAGGCGGGCGTGGTGTGCGTGCGCGGCGCGGGCGCGGGCGGCGGCGAGCTGCTGCGGCGGCTGGAGGAGGCGGCCGAGGTGGCGCGCGTGCAGGCCCAGGTGCGCGCCGCCGCCGCCGCGCTGCCCCGCGCGCTGCGCCCGCCGCCGCCCCTGCTGCAGCGCCTGCACGACCAGCTGCTCGACATCACGCAGGTGAGAGCGATGCATCCTCCTCGTGTAGGCGGGCGTGGTGTGCGTGCGCGGCGCGGGCGCGGGCGGCGGCGAGCTGCTGCGGCGGCTGGAGGAGGCGGCCGAGGTGGCGCGCGTGCAGGCCCAGGTGCGCGCCGCCGCCGCCGCGCTGCCCCGCGCGCTGCGCCCGCCGCCGCCCCTGCTGCAGCGCCTGCACGACCAGCTGCTCGACATCACGCAGGTGAGAGCGATGCATCCTCCTCGTGTAGGCGGGCGTGGTGTGCGTGCGCGGCGCGGGCGCGGGCGGCGGCGAGCTGCTGCGGCGGCTGGAGGAGGCGGCCGAGGTGGCGCGCGTGCAGGCCCAGGTGCGCGCCGCCGCCGCCGCGCTGCCCCGCGCGCTGCGCCCGCCGCCGCCCCTGCTGCAGCGCCTGCACGACCAGCTGCTCGACATCACGCAGGTGAGAGCGATGCATCCTCCTCGTGTAGGCGGGCGTGGTGTGCGTGCGCGGCGCGGGCGCGGGCGGCGGCGAGCTGCTGCGGCGGCTGGAGGAGGCGGCCGAGGTGGCGCGCGTGCAGGCCCAGGTGCGCGCCGCCGCCGCCGCGCTGCCCCGCGCGCTGCGCCCGCCGCCGCCCCTGCTGCAGCGCCTGCACGACCAGCTGCTCGACATCACGCAGGTGACCAGGACGCATCTTCACCGTGTTAGCGCGATGCCGGAAGGTTGTTCGCCGCGCCGTGCAGAGGGCACGAGACCGTGGCGGACGAGCGTTTTTCTTCTACGATTCTTTAGACTTCCATATCTTGAGACCGTGAGGTCCGGGGTCTTTGGGAGGCGTGCGTAGGGTCGATGCCGACAGCTTAGAGGCCCATTGAGACATTTAATCTACATTATTATTTTATATCTTCATGCATGCATGTATTTTATTTGCTATCATTTTATTATTTGATAAAAAGTTATATTGGGATTAACAATTTCGTGTGAAACTATATACATAACTTTTACCATTGTCCAGTTATACGAAGAATACGCCGACCGCTACAACCTCTGGGAGTGCAAGCTCGCCATCGTGCAGTGCTCGGGCCACAACGACGACCTGCTGGTCGAGAACATTTGGAGCAACATTCTCGCGGAGGCCGAAGCGGCGGCGCGCTCGCTGCCTTCGCCCGACGACAGGCTGGCGTCTGTCCTCAGCAAACTCACTACTTTGGGACGGGAATACGTTAATACGGGACACTGTTTCCCACTATGTAAGTATTACGACATTTGGAGCAACATTCTCGCGGAGGCCGACGTGGCGGCGCGCTCGCTCCCTTCGCCCGATGACAGGCTGGCGTCTGTCCTCAGCAAACTCACTACGCTGGGGCGGGAATACGTTAATACGGGACACTGTTTCCTACTATGTAAGTATTACGACACTTGGAGCAATATTCTCGCGGAGGCCGACGCGGCGGCGCGCTCGCTGCCTTCGCCCGCCGACAGGCTAGCGTCTGTCCTCAGCAAACTCACTACTCTGGGACGGGAATACGTTAATACGGGACACTGTTTCCCACTATGTAAGTATTACGACATTTGGAGCACCATTCTCGCGGAGGCTGACGCGGCGGCGCGCTCGCTGCCTTCGCCCGACGACAGGCTGGCGTCTGTCCTCAGCAAACTCACTACTCTGGGACGGGTATACGTTAATACGGGACACTGTTTCCTACTATGTAAGTATTACGACATTTGGAGCAACATTCTCGCGGAGGCCGACGCGGCGGCACGCTCGCTGCCTTCGCCCGACGACAGGCTGGCGTCTGACCTCAGCAAACTCACTACTCTGGGACGGGAATACGTTAATACGGGACACTGTTTCCCACTATGTAAGTATTACGACATTTGGAGCAACATTCTCGCGGAGGCCGACGCGGCGGCACGCTCGCTGCCTTCGCCCGCCGACAGGCTGGCGTCTGTCCTCAGCAAACTCACTACTCTGGGACGGGAATACGTTAATACGGGACACTGTTTCCCACTATGTAAGTATTACGACATTTGGAGCAACATTTTCGCGGAGGCCGACGCGGCGGGGCGCTCGCTGCCTTCGCCCAACGACAGGCTGGCGTCTGTCCTCAGCAAACTCACTACTCTGGGACGGGAATACGTTAATACGGGACACTGTTTCCCTCTATGTAAGTATAACGACATTTGGAGCAACATTCTCGCGGAGACCGAAGCGGCGGCGCGATCCCTCCCTTCGCCCGATGATAGGCTGGCGTCTGTCCTCAGCAAACTCACTACTCTGGGACGGGAATACGTTAATACGGGACACTGTTTCCCTCTATGTAAGTATTACAACATTTGGAGCAACATTCTCGCGGAGGCTGAAGCGGCGGGGAATACTTTAATATGGGACTCTGTCCCTCTATATAATTATTATGCAGGAGATAAATTTGGAGCAACATCATTATCGCGGCTGAGCCTTGCACTCGCATACAATGTTTAAGCTGCTATCCTACTTTTATATTATAACCTGACATTTTAGCATTTGTGGTTTCCTAATATAAACTAAGACTATAGAAACAAACCTAAAACACTGATTAATGTCGTTTCATTCACAGATTTTATCGTCCGTCAGTTAGAAATATTGGCATGCAAGCTACAAGCAGACCAAGGCATGGTGTTTAGAACAATTCTGAATATTGGAGTTTCTATTGAACAAGTTTTGGATATTTATATTAAGTAAGTATTTGTTTCTTTGTTATTTTTATAATGTATATGTTCTCCAATAGGCGCAAGTAGTTCTAGTTGCGTAAACCTGTTTGTACTACAGTTAGCATCAATAGTAGCCCATCAAACAACGTGCAAAAAGTATCTGCCTCCCTGCAATACTTTTTTAAAATGGGATTTATCTCAACAGTTTGCGTTGTAAAGCATCTGTCACAATCTAATTTTATTTATAAGACATACTAGACAGACAACATTCAAAACATGATTACAATAAGTGGCAGGCTTTAAATCTATAAGAACGACATGCAAAATTAGAAAGAAAAAAACAATGAGCAAAAACTATAAAAGTTTTTTGCCATGTTTGACATTACCATAGTAAATAGGCAGGTGGAGATGTGTCTCGTCCGAGGCACGTTTACACAGCTGCTTCGCGAGGCATGTTCGGTGTGGACCCGCCTGATGACGGACATATTTAAAACAAATATAATATTTTAGATTGGTGAGCGTGAACGAGCGCGTGTGGCTGGGCAGCGGCGACGAGACGCACCTGTGCGGCGCGGCGGCGCGGCTGCTGGAGGCGGCGCGCGCCGAGCTGGCGCCGCTGGCCGCCGCCGCGCGCCGCCGCGCCCGGGCGCGCTGCAAGGACCTGCACGAGGCAGCCGTCTCCTCTCTACAGGTGACACCCTAACCTAAAGCCCGGCAAACTATCGAACATTGGCTCGTGCGGCAGCCGCGCGCAAATGGATACCGGGCTGCCGCGCGAGCCAACTCGATCATTGGCGCGCTCGAACGGACTATTCTTACTTACTTACTATTCATTGTCCGTTTTCCACGCGCGGCAAAGGAATGTTCGCGCACAGTTGGAATGGATGTGTATATATTTCAGTTGGCTCGCGCGGCCGCATACATGGATAATATAAAGTGTCGTACTTTAATTATACGGCACTAAACAGTTTCAATGGAACAGTAAATGTAGTGATTATCGCAACAGATCATTTTTCTATTTGGTTATACTTCGTTCCGAATAATTTATTTTTGTGATATAATGTGGTCGATCGTCGGATCGCCTGCCGCGCTATAGTTCAAGATGGTGTCGAAATTGGCTCGCGAGCCAAATACAAGTTTGCCGCGGTCGCGCGATATCGAGACACGGTTTCAAAGTTACAAAAAAAAACAACGATCGCCCGATACTCGGAGTGTTTTTCGTATTAGAAGCATTATAGATCAGGGCTAACCTTGCGGTATCGCGTCAGTATTAGCCCGACGACCGTCACTCGATTATTATCGGGATTACTTACTCGATTAACACTTTGACCGTCAACAGACGGTCGCGGCTACTGCTCAATAGAGTTAAACCAAGATAAGTCTGCAACGATTTTGATAGCACACGCAGTGCAAATGTTATTTTAAACTTCATATTTCTATGAAATTATGACGTATAATAACACTTGCACTGCGTGTGCTATCAAAACCGTTGCAGACGTGTCTTGGTCTAACTCCATCAACCTTCGTGCTTTCCGACAAGGTCCACGATGACGCGCCGCACACGATAAGCAAAGGGTTAAGAACAGGGATTTTACTCTCAAAATGCAGTTTCTTCTGCGCTTTGAATTATGATTTAGAAATAAAAGTGGAATAGTTTAGTTAGGTGTTTTAGCCTCCTAAGGCCCAAGGTCCTTCCTATAGTATTTATTAAGTTCGATGAAATTTAAATCATATTCAATTGGTACAGTCTCATTTCTTTTGTTTCGTTCAATTTTCAAACAAAACCAAAATCAGCTCTATTCCCTGCACTAAAGGTTCAAACTTCAGTGGCAAATTCTGGGTTTTTTAATTTGTTTGGCTGGGCCTTAGGAAGTTAGAATCCAACTGTTAAATAAGAGTAATGTTTGTATTGCAGGCACGACCGAACACGCAGCGACTCATCGACCGGCTGACCGCGGCGCAGGCGCACCTGGACCGGATGGATTGATGCTAACTCCTAGTCTATTACCCGTATCCAATTTTAGCTCCGTAAGTTAATATTTAATTAGCAGTTTAGTAATTTTTCCCAGTCTTGACATTTTCGCTTTCCATTTTAATCTAAACTTTTGTTAAAAGTCAGATACCCAATAAAAGACAGCAGTGACTGAAATATTTTTATTTCATATTTTACACTTTCTTTGGTAGTAAATCTACAGCTACGTAAACAATAAAAAATTTTATACAATTATTACCAACTTATTATTTAAATTGTCACATATTCATACTACCGAATATAAGAATACTTACTAATGATAGTTAGTTATTTTAATGGCAGTGATAAGTTAATTATTGCTAGACCATATACTGTAAAAATGAATACAAATTGCAGACATAAGATGATAATTTGATCAATTTCTTGTTAGATCGCCACAATATGTATAATGTCAATGAGTTAGTTACGTCAATCATGTGCATGTTTAAATGAGATAATAATAGCCGAAGTGATTATTGGTCTCGAAAACATTGATGATTTCTATTTTTGTAAAATAAATGATTCTTCATTTAATCATGTTTTATTATTTCTAACGCACAGGCTTCACATCATTTGTACAGTCATCATGCTAAGTGAGATCTAATATTTCAGAAGTGACTTTTCAAAAAAATATCGTAAATTTATTAAAATTATTTTTACCTAATGAACTGTCCAGCTATTATTTTGTAAAGTCACTTATTATTTGGTCTAAATATAAAGTTCTTTGGCATCGTGCACTGTGAACATATCTCATAGCCCCGATTCCTTAGGTCTAGGAAATGTTTGGAAAGTTGTTAGCACGCCAGGCGTTCGCAGCAATACCTTGAAATAACGGAATGAATGTTAGTAACAAGACAAGTAATGGTATGTTAGGTGCAGACCACACGGTGTTGCGCTGTCATGAGTTTGGACAACTTTGTACTAAGTAACTGTAGGTGTAGGTACAGTCGACGTCAAAGTTAAGTACATATTTTTGGCCTCATTTCAAAGTAACATACCTAATTATCTTTGAAGTAGACCGTAACACACATATCGCGCCAGAAGCGTACCGCTCGTTCCCAAGAGCTTTTTCCACCTCGCAGAGACGTAGCACCATGTGTTCTGCACATTATGACGAATCATCGAATGGGTTAGTGTTTACCTGACGACCGTCATCATCAGGGTACGTGTACACGCCGGGCTGACCGCTGACCGTCGGGATGCCCACAGTGTTCATCGACGATATGTTCCCGTACTGCGGTTGCCGCTGACTCTCCTTTTTACTAGAGTTCTTCCTAACGATTGTTGTGTACGTCGGACCCTTAGGCATGTCTTTGATCTTCGTGCCGGACCGATAAGTGCCGAATTCGTCGGGCGGAGGCGGCAGAGAGAAGCCGTCCGACGTTTGCGTAATCACAGACGCCTCGTCGCTAATTTCTTTGGACAATTTATTCCGCATTTTCTTTGGCATCGTATGGAATGTGCTGGTCTGAAATAAACAAGAGATACAATTATAATTATTCAATTATTCTAAAAAACAGGTACTAATATGGTTAAAAACTGTTAATCGCTCGCTACAATGGGCGTCGGTGTTAACTGACCCAAATTAGTCTCTGTTAGAGACAAGGTATGTACCTACTCAAAAATGTGGTTGTTGTCTTTAAACTCCAACACTCGGTTGGTAAGTTAGTACTGACATTTAAATCTGGTTGGTCATATTGGTCAGAATGGCACATCCCAGGGCTAGACCAGAGACAATAAGCCCCCACGTAAACTGGTTAAAAAAAAGAAACAAACCATCTGATTGTGGCTAGCCGATTGCAGATTTAAATTGAGAAAAAAAATTGGTCAGAGACGGCCCTTGCAATGAGTTTTTAGCTTTTAACCTGATTATTGGAACGTAATTTTACCGCGGGAGGTAACTGGGTGACTAAATGGTCGCACAGATTGTCCATGTCCCTTCTCCTGTTTATGTTTTGCATGGAATGGACTCTGCAACTGGGACTGTGTCTTAGCACGTCGTGTTTGTGGCCAATGTCTTGTTCGGCGAAGTCGTGTAGATATCTGGCCGAGTGGAAGGAGCTGGTTCGCCGCACGTCGAAGTTCTTGGAGGGGTACCTCGCCATGGCCCGGCGGAATGATTCTGTCCGCCTGACGTTGCATTCGCTGTCGTCGCTGTCGTTACAAGTTGTTTCTAAAAAAAAAAACAGTGCAGTTGAAGGCCTCGCTCGTACTTGGTGGTACCATAGAGAAATACAGTAAGACAAGAATGCTCATTTCATGCATTAGTTTTGGTACCAACAAGACTATTATTTTCATAGTCGACATCTAGCATCGAGTAGCGGAATTATCAGTACTTTAAGTAGCAGTAGTAGTACTCAAAGAGAATTAAATCACTACGTTTTAGTAGTACTGTCAAATGACAATAGATGTAGCACCGACCGGAAAGTAACCAAATAAGTAAACAAATAAGAAACAACATAACCAAATAAACCAAACCAAAACTGATGTATGGAGTGAGCAGTCTTGTCTTACTATATTTCTCTATGTTGGTACCAAAACTGATGTATGGAGTGAGCAATCTATGTATTTTTTTCTCTATTGTGGTACTAAATCGTCTTTCCGTGTGTGGGTACATGTAAGCATTAATCGAAGGTTGTTAAAATTTGATTGGCGCCATGTTTTATTATACCGTAATTGTCAAACATTAACTTTTGACCACCAGAGTTACCGGATAATCTACGGAGCCGTACAGCACCATCAACATCATTTGTCTAATAATTCGTAGCACGAATTAATCATAGTAACATAAATTAACGTTAGGTACACCTCTAGTAGGTACCTACAATCTATGAAAATTTGCCAGGAACATACCGTCAGTGTTGTAGGCGCACAGCGGCGGGTTGGGGTCGCGCGGCGCGGTGGGGCGCGAGCCGCGCTCGTGCGCGCACAGCACCAGCGCGCACGCCGCGAGCGCCACCAGCAACACACCCCCGAACAGTGCCAGCGATAACACCGTGATGTTGGCCACCGTGTTCTGCACGGCCTCCTCACCTGTGTATACATTTTAAAGTTTGGAATAGACTGCTATTTAATTATTGCTCACCACGTAGGGCGTCCACAAATAGTTTGCTAGAGAACATAAAGCTAACTGACATAATCTTGAATAATTGGCTACTTTCCTACTAGCCAAATCAGCCGGCCTAGCCAAGGTTACAATCGCTATCGCTTCGACAACGAAAAGCATTATGTCTCTCGATCATAGAAGTAGCATCCTATAGAAGTGGTGAGCGCGTGCCTCCGTGAGGGACAAAACATACGCAATGCGACAATATTAAAAACACGTTTTAACATTCCTGACAATATACCAAAAACAATCTACGTAATTCGGTCGGGTTATTTGTTACCCACCATAGCCCATACTAACAAAAAGGTGGGGAACAAACAAAAAGTGAGACTGTGACAAGGACAAGCAATAGTACCGCTTTCTCTGCTACTCCTACTGAAAGTTCTATAAGTGTATCTCGTTCGGTCAATTGGGCCCCTCCCCATGTCTTCTCTATATTATTGTACCTCTATGCTCTCGATCAAGTCGATCACTCTTCCATATTAGTGCGACAGTGACAGTTGCGTTTTGATCGCTACGGAGCGTAAACGATTGGCATCTTGGCTATGCGGCCTGCATCTTTTTTAGGGTTCCGTACCCAAAGGGTAAAACGGGACCCTATTACTAAGACTTCGCTGTCCGTCCGTCCGTCCGTCCGTCCGTCCGTCCGTCCGTCTGTCACCAGGCTGTATCTCACGAACCGTGATAGCTAGACAGTTGAAATTTTCACAGATTATGTATTTCTGTTGCCGCTATAACAACAAATACTAAAAACAGAATAAAATAAAGATTTAAATGGGGCTCCCATACAACAAACGTGATTTTTGACCAAAGTTATTTTTTTAACCGACTTCCAAATCTCAAAGAAGGAGGTTATCAATTCGGTTGTATGTTTTTTTTTTATTTTTTTTATTTTTTTTATGTTTTTTTTAATTAAAGTTACAAGACTATATGGTTGGATTTGGGGTTGAACAAAAGATATTAAAATTTTACAGAAACGGTTTTTTTTTCATCTCTCTAGCTCTAAAAATAAAGATTTTAGACCCGGGTCAAATTTTTATTTTTCATTTTTTGATTTTTTTTTTGTCCAAATCGGTCCCAAAAAAGGTCTATGTATACGGAAATGCATTAGTCGTTTAGTACTTTGTACTAACGTCAGCTCAAAACTGAAGTCCATTTTGCTTTATCTCTTACCGTTTTCGAGATATATCGTTCTGAAGGTACGAATTTACGAAAAAACTTTGCTATTAACTCCATCAGGCGCTGATGACTTTTTGTATGGATATATTGAAATCCGACTCGCACTTGACCGTTTTACATAGATTTTTTTTTTTGTAATTTCGGGTTAGTAAGTTCGGGTCATGATTTATATGGTAATCATCATCATCATCATCATCATCATCATCATCATTTTCGCTTTCAGTCGCCCACTGCTGAGTATAGGCCTCTCTTCGTGTACGCCACTTATATACATGCATTTATGTGTATGGTAATATTTAGTAAGTGACATGGCATAATGTATATTGACATAATCTGTCAAACTGTAAAATTTGTTTTTTTTTTGTCAAATTTAGTGTAAAGTATTATATTTTGTCATAGTTTAGTACTAAATGTCAATGTTGGGTAATTTTTTGTAGACTGCATTTCTCATCTTAAGGGCCGGCAACGCACTTGCAGCCCCAGTGATCGCTGTGCTTATGTATTTTTGGGCGAGTTTTTGGGTTTCGTATGGGAATATTTGGTACAAAGGGACATGTTACAGTGTCCCAGTGTATATTGACATGATCTGTCAAACTGTCAAATTTGACAGTTTTTGTCAAATTTAGTGTAAGATCATATTTTGTCATGGTTAAGTACAAAATAAAATTACTTAAATATTATTATTGAATAGAATAGAATAGAATAGGTAATTATATGGTAATCATCATCATCATTTTCGCTTTCAGTCGCCCACTGCTGACCTATAGGCCTCTCTTCGTGTACGCCACTTATATACATGCATTTATGTGTATGGTAATATTTAGTACAAAGTGACATGGCATAATGTATATTGACATAATCTGTCAAACTGTCAAATTTGTTTTTTTTTGTCAAATTTAGTGTAGAGTATTATATTTTGTCATAGTTTAGTACTAAATGTCAATGTTGGGTAATTTTTTGTAGACTGCATTTCTCATCTTAAGGGCCGGCAACGCACTTGCAGCCCCAGTGATCGCTGTGCGTATGTATTTTTGGGCGAGTTTTTGGGTTTCGTATGGGAATATTTGGTACAAAGGGACATGTTACAGTGTCCCAGTGTATATTGACATGATCTGTCAAACTGTCAAATTTGACAGTTTTTGTCAAATTTAGTGTAAGATCATATTTTGTCATGGTTAAGTACAAAATAAAAATTAATTAAATATTATTATTGAATAGAATAGAATAGAATAGGTAATTATATGGTAATCATCATCATCATCATTTTCGCTTTCAGTCGCCCACTGCTGACCTATAGGCCTCTCTTCGTGTACGCTACTTATATACATGCATTTATGTGTATGGTAATATTTAGTACAAAGTGACATGGCATAATGTATATTGACATAATCTGTCAAACTGTCAAATTTGTTCGTTTTTGTCAAATTTAGTGTAAAGTATTATATTTTGTCATAGTTTAGTACTAAATGTCAATGTTGGGTAATTTTTTGTAGACTGCATTTCTCATCTTAAGGGCCGGCAACGCACTTGCAGCCCCAGTGATCGCTGTGCTTATATATTTTTGGGCGACTTTTTGGGTTTCGTATGGGAATATTTGGTACAAAGTGACATGTTATAGTGTCCCAGTGTATATTGACATGATCTGTCAAACTGTCAAATTTGACAGTTTTTTTGTCAAATTTAGTGTAAGATCATATTTTGTCATGGTTAAGTACAAAATAAAATTACTTAAGTATTATTGTTGGCAGATACTGTCAAATGGGATGTTGTTTGACAGAATCTGTAAGAATCTTGAAAGTTGAAAGTTTTTTAATAAATATGGATCTTGCTTACGCAGCGTCTTATGTAGGCGAACATCGCGCGATCCCGAAGCGAAACGGCGGGACGCGGCGCGAGGCGGCTCAATCAATCCTTTGATGCCCATAGAAGTGTCCTATGTAAGCGATCTCGTTGTGACCGCGGTGCGGCGCGATTTGATGAATGCTGATGGTCCTCGTTATTATGCTCAAGGCATTAGTCTTAAATAGTAGGTACTTAAGATAAGGTGTTGTATAGTAATCAAAGTGAATGCGGTTCAGTCGGCACGCGTTGATGTCTTTTTAAATTTTGTTTGTTTCATAGGAGTTTCTTTAGGAAATTTTGTTTTTAGGGTTCCGTACCCAAAGGGTAAAACGGGATCCTATTACTAAGACTCCGCTGTCCGTCCGTCCGTCCGTCCGTCCGTCCGTCCGTCCGTCACCAGGCTGTATCTCACGAACCGTGATAGCTAGACAGCTGATATTTTCACAGTTGACGTATTTCTGTTGCCGCTATAACAACAAATACTAAAAACATAATAAAATAAAGATTTAAGTCAACATCAACATCAACATCAACATTTATTCAGCAAATAGGCCACAAGGGCACTTTTACACGTCAACATTGAATTTACATAAAAGCAAAAATAATAACATCAACAATTTTATAAAATAAAACTAACAATTCAATCTAACGTATTACAATTACTAAGAGATGTATATGGTCTCTTAATGTCGAATTACATACAAAATACAGATAAAAAAACACACACAAAAAAAATCTATAATATTTAGAGGTGTAAATGTCTCTAGGTGTCAGAACTATAAGATTATATAGTTTATCAAGTTATCCTTAGAGATGTATAAGGTCTCCAAGAGTCAATATCCTGTATAATTAATACATTCATTAAAAGAAAAGAAACATACGAGAACAGAATGAGGCGTCTCACTGTAATTAATTAATAAAAGTTACTAAGTATAGTATATATAGCTAATAGCTCGTGTTAGCTTAACAGACCAGTCTCCACAAACAGCACCCGTTCACGAGTATGACGCGTATCTCAGCCATCGCCTCCCTCAACCTTCATTCGGGAAAGTGGCGACCCGATCAACAACGCCACCGTAAGCAAAGACTTTTAAGCGAGCATGACATGTTCAAGCTACCGGCCTATATTAATATTAAAATAGTAATAACATGTAGCTGTAAGACACGGCATTTTGTGCTCATATGTTACATAAAAAGACAGTAATATAGCTTCACATAATTACTAGCCTAAGTTGACTTAGAGATGTAAAGGTCTCTAAGTGTCAGAAACATTAAAAATATAGGTAAGTATGTACAATCAAAAATAAAAATCAAATAAATAAATATGTACTTAGAGATGTATAAGGTCTCCAAGTGTCCAAAACTAAAATTAAATTAAACAATATAATCAAGCGAGAACATCATTGTCTCATGTGTCAATTCTACTGGACACTAGCATATTTAATTCACAATGTAAAAAAAAACAATATTTATTTAATTCTTATTATACTAATGAAATCAAGCTACCGGCTTAAAAGCATCTCTATCGTTTATAAAATCATTTACAGTGTAGTACGCCTTACGTAACAAGGAGTGCTTAATGTGCGACTTAAATTTATGAAGTGGTAAATTCACTACATCAGTGGGGACTTTGTTATAAAAACGTGTACAGTTCCCGACGAAAGACGTACTAACCTTACGGAGGCGGTGGGCGGGCACAGCAAGTTTATGTTTGTTTCTAGTGTTATAGTTATGGATATCACTGTTAACCTTGAATTCGTGGATGTTTTTCCGAACATACATAATATTCTCTAGTATGTATTGAGATGCAACGGTAAGAATGTTAACTTCTTTGAATTTCTCTCTTAGGGATACTCGAGCGCCCAGTCCATAGATGGAACGTACAGCTCGTTTTTGCAGCACAAATATTGTCTGAATATCTGCCGCTTTTCCCCACAACAGAATTCCATAAGACATAACACTATGGAAGTAACTAAAGTATACCAGCCTGGCCGTCTCTACGTTTGTCAGCTGTTTGATTCTCCTCACTGCATAGGCTGCTGAACTAAGTTTTCCGGCTAGAGTGCCTATATGTGCATGCCATTGCAGTTTGGAGTCTAGAGTGACTCCCAGGAAAACAGTTCGGTCCTCAAATTCCAGCGTATCACCTTTTATTTTAATCTTGCTGTTATTTACCTGCTTGACGTTAGGTAGCGTAAACTTGATGCATTTGGTTTTCTTGGCGTTCAAAAGCAAATTGTTTGCCGTAAACCAGTTTACAATGGTAGATAGCGCGTCATTAATGCTCTCGAAGCTATTTTCCTTTCTGTCCACTTTAAATATAAGGGAAGTGTCATCTGCAAATAACACTATATCATGTCTATCTTGCACAACTTTTGGTAAGTCATTAATGTATACCAAGAACAGGAAGGGACCAAGAATTGAACCTTGAGGCACTCCGAGGGCTACCGGGGACCCCGCCGATTGAGTTCCATTAATAACTACTCGCTGAGTTCTATCCGAAAGGTACGATGAGACCAGGTCAAGGGCACTAGCTTTTATCCCATAGCGGCTTAATTTTCTCTTTAAATTTTCGTGATCAACGCAATCAAATGCCTTTGACAGATCACAGAAAATTCCAACAGCATCTTGAGCTTTTTCCCAAGCATCAAAGATGTGTTTTAGAAGTGGGGCTCCCATACAACAAACGTCATTTTTGACCGAAGTTAAGCAACGTCGGGTGGGGTCAGTACTTGGATGGGTGACCGTTTTTTTAGATAATGGTACGGAACCCTTCGTGTGCGAGTCCGACTCGCACTTGGCCGGTTTTTTTAGAACTGTCAAAACGATTTGCTAATATGGAATTTATATGAAAACGTGTATAGTGACGTCAGGTCAACTCACATACTTTTTTTTATATTTTCCGATTTATTAAATAGAAATTGTGGTTAAAAATTACTGCTATCTACGTTTTTCTAATTATCTGGTGTTTTATTTTTTTTATTATGACGTTTTTCTAATTATCTGGTGTTTTATTTTTTATTTTTTTATTATGACGTTTTTCTAATTATCTGGTGTTTATATTATTATTATTTATTTCGTGCACAGTGTGAAATAATTTAAGTAGAGGAAAGTACCTAATTATTGTAGAGACTGATATGTGTTTTGGTACTTTGATTCTCCTACCTACTTAGTTCCCTGTAGCTTTGATAGAGTATAATGAATGGTCTATATCTATATAGCCAAAACGTTGGAACATGCTTTACCCTAAACATTAAAAAAAAGTTAGTAGATACAAACCAGCTAATTCATCGATAATGCTGTCTTTGTCAATCTCGACTAATTGGCTGTCTCCTTTATCATTCGATGCCACTATTTCGAATTTGAAATTCTCTTCTGTCAAGTCTTGTATCAGGAACTTTGGTTCTAACTTCGTTATCGTTTCTAGAACTTCGTCTGTGTCTGTAGATTTTGCCACGATTGTGAACTTCTGAAATATTTAAATAATCGAGTGAAACAGCGAAACTGCATGTATGGATCTACGTCAGAAAGGCCTAAGAAAGTAGTTAAAATAGTTTCCATAATTTTACCAACAGCAATTATTTGAAATTGCTACCTGCGGCAAACCGCCGTCATGGCCCTTGTCGCAAGTGACAGTGACGTCACGGTCCTGTTTGACAGCGACGCAGTTCAAGGGAGGCCGCGGCGCCGTCTGGTCCGTTATGAGAAAGCTGCAAGGCCTTTTGGGCAAGTCGTTCTCAGGCACCTCGTTTATTCCCCAGCAGAATATCGAACCTGAATAATAAATGGATTTCAACGACTTTCTCCAATACATCTGGGATACCGAGCTTTTCACAGAAAACATATAAAAACGAGAAAATGCGCGTTTTCCCAGATATAAGATCTAGCTATGATCGATTTTTGGCCTCCGAAAACCCCCATACAGCAAATTTCATCGAAATCGTTAGAGCTGTTTCCGAGATCCCCGAAATATGTATATATAAATAATTATACAAGAATTGCTCGTTTAAAGTTGTAAGATATGATAAAATGTAGATAAGATTATAAGGATTTTTTTGACATAAGAATCGACCACTCAACATTTTTTTTAAATAAATTTGGACCATGAGAAATAAAATTGAACTTACTGAACGCGGTGTCATTAGGCCGTGTATACAAATACGTGTTGTTATCCGTTATTACAAGATTTAGAGGGATTTTGTTCTCGAAATCATCGGGTTTAGCTTGTCCGCTGACAACGGCCCAGCCGTACTGGAACGGGGGTGGGTTTGACTTGACGTTGCATGTTATGTTGATGGACTCGTCCACTCCCAGGCCGTATTCGGCCACTGTCTCCTCTTCGCAAAATGCTGGATCTGAAAAGCATTACAATTTGGTAACCAAGCCAAGGCAAGTTGGGGCACTTACATAAAATAGGTACGAAGTTCAGCGAAAATTCTGTAATATTTCTGCATTCTGTGTTCGCTGATCGGTTATTATTAGACGAACTGAACTCTATACTAGCTTGTAAGGTGAGCCCTGTACTTCGTAACAAACTGAACTTACAAATAAGGTCTATAAAGACCGGTTCACTGTAAGAGGACCCCTCGGAATTGATAGCGCCACAGACGTACGCGCCTCCGTCTTTCTCAGTCACCTCTCGCAGATTCAGAACCGGGTGAAAACTGCCTTCGTTGTTATCTGTGTAGTTAGATATGATATCATCCTGTAACACAAGCATTGAATTAAAGCGAAGGTGTGAATTAATGAAGAGTTATAGCCTAATACAAAGTCACGACGCGTGTCTTATTACTATGATCACTACTTAGCGTAGTCGGCTAATAAAGTAGTTGTACTGGTTTTCTATACCTATATGCCTTAATTATTACCAAGGCAATAGAGTTCAATTAAAAATAGCAAACAAGTGATGTAGTTTATTAAATTTGTACCTGGTGAAACCATGTGAGCTGGTGTACTGCCGGATTGGCTTGGCTCGTGCAGTTTAGTGTAACGTTGGACCCCCTGAGCACGTGCAGTGTACAGTTTGTGGCGTCCAGCTGCCCGCCGTATTCCACAGTTATATTTAGTACCGGTGGATCTGTACAATAAGATTAGTATTTAAACTATGCTGCTCAACCCACGTTCTGTTTTTAGATTTAGTTGGTAATCAATAACCATGTTAAGTTAAAAGCTATCTTGGAGAATAAAATAATGCAAAATTAAGATGACATATCAGTATAAAAGTCATTTATCGTAAAATAATTAGAGTAGGTAGTTTAACCAAAAGTTAAATTACTGTTACTAATGTTCAGATTTCTTTCCGATTTTAGGCAATTAACACATTCAGTGCCGAAAACCCGACTATCGGGTATTTTATGATATCGTTCCCAGGCCGGACGACCCGATACTCGGGATCGTGGTACTACTGCTTTATATGACGAAATTGTTGCGGCCTGGCGTGGACGTCTTGTTTGGCAATGAATGTGTTAAGTGACATGAAGACTAACAGAACACAGAGAGCGGGAGAGGCGGCGCGCAGGTGAGTTCCGCGTCGGTCTTGTATGCGGGCACGCAGCACGTGACCCGCGCCTCGTCCCATGTGTGGTCTATACTCAGCTCCATCTCGCTGATTAGTAAGCGCTGCGACGGCTCCTCCTGTGGAATAATCAATGGTGTACAGGTGTCCCTAAAACCAACGCCAAGACATAATAAAGGGCTTATAGAACAGCTGATGGGCTAAATACAAGATTAAGCAAATTTAAAAGAATCCTGACTATGATAACTATGAGACTAACTCATCAATAACTATGAGATTTTCATTAGGTTACATAAGTTACATTTGCCCCTCTAAGTCTTGGCGTTGGTTTTAGGGTCATTCTGTATAAACATATTTACTCGTCTATTATCTATTCTATATTTCCCGTTATTGATATGCATTGGGTTTTCAGTGATAAAGGCCGGTTTGATACATTTTTACTATCCTTCCAAGATGTGTTTGGTAATTTATCCAGCATAAGGTTGGTGATTGTAGCGCCCATCAGCACCCGGCACTGCACCACTTTGTCCAAGTGCACGCTGTCGTTTGGTATCTTACTGTGATATCCTGCGTCGGGTTGATGAGTGTGGCGCCCCTGGCCCGCCATATGACGGTCGGCGTGGGCCGCGCGCCCAGCACCCGGCACTGCAACACTACTGTGTCCTCAGAGTGCACGCGGCTGTCGTTTGCTCCAAGAGCCCGCACGGCTATCAGCTCCGGCGGAACTGCAAGCAACGTGTTTAATTAAGAAGTAGACAGAGCATTATCTGTATAGTTCTCCAAAAAAGTGAGAGACACGCTGCAAGGGCTTTAAAGGGGCTCACAGATTACCAGTTCGCCGGACGATATCAACCTGTCAGTTGCTCGGAAGTCAGAAGTCAGTTGTCGTCTTTTGCGTTTAATTGACAGGCTGATACCATCCGACGAACTGGTAATCTGTGGGCCCCTTAACGCATTCACTGTCAGGGGGCGTTGCCTAGGAACAAACTTGTATGACGGTGGACGCATATGTGCGTCGGGGGCAGTGAATGTGTTAAGATAAGTATTTTTTCTACAGCTTATAATCTTTCTTTCTTGAACTTGGTAGGCAGTACCTACTATTATCTACTTATTCCTAAATCATCTCATTTGACAGTAGTATAACAATGATCTTACGATGCATATCGATGACAATGTCAATAGCCAGCGGCGGCGTGACGTCATTATTGTTGGCCAGGCACGTAAGCACCAGGCCATGGTCCTCACGCCGCAATGGCGCATACGTTACGTCGCTGCGTACGCGCTGCGGCGACAGCACCACAGTCTTGTTATGGATGAAACGCTTGCCTGACCACCAGGAGACCGATGCCTGTGGATGACCTGACAGAACAAGTTTTAAAATGAAATGTACATGGCAACATTGGGAACTTTATGAATCAATACCATTCATAATGTGTCCATGCAATTTTGCGGCTAGCTGTACATGTTCAAGTAATTAGCCTGTCCATAATCGTGATTTCGCCTTATCAAGGTCCAATTGTGAATTTATTTTATGACGTGCTTCTGTAGTCCATCTACCATGCCAAACAGCCATATTTAATGAACCAACCAACCTCCGAAGGCTACGCAAAAGAGTTCGAGAGAGTCGCCAATATAATAAGGACCGATGTTTCCGCTGCTGTTGGCGTCCGCGGTCGCCGATGCGATCTTCGAACCATTCTTCTGCAGACCCACCCACATCCGCTGCGGAGGCTCTGCAATCAAAAGTTTCACCTAGTCACAATAAGTAGTAAAATAGTGTAAGCAATTGATTATTGATCAAGAATAAAACGGTCTTGTCCGCAAGTCTGACAGCCGAATTAGATGGCGCTACGCTATACGACGCGACGTAAACTTTTGATAACCAGAGTTATCACATATATTGTACAGTCAGCAGCAATAAATATTTTGATCACATCGCCCGCTTAGCAACTTCTGCTGCTGACTGTACCTACATACTTTTAGCACCGACTTCTGTAGAGCTGGCAGCTTCTTCTCAAAGGGGGGCACAGGGGGATTGTATATTTTAATTTATTTTAGATTTAGGTATAGTTTAGTTTAGTTACTTTCTTCTTCTTCCTGGCGTTATCCCGGCATTATGCCACGGCTCATGGGAGCCTGGGGTCCGCTTGACAACTAATCCCATGATTTGACGTAGGCACTAGTTAGGGTTCCGTACCCAAAGGGTAAGAAAGTAAGGGGGGTAAGGGGGTTAGGGTCCGTCCGTCCGTCTGTCTGTCACCAGGCTGTATCTCACGAACCGTGATAGCTAGACAGTTGAAATTTTCACAGATGATGTATTTCTGTTGCCGCTATAACAACAAATACTAAAAACAGAATAAAATAAAGATTTAAGTGGGGCTCCCATACAACAAACGTGATTTTTGACCAAAGTTAAGCAACGTCGGGCGTGGTCAGTACTTGGATGGGTGACCGTTTTCTTTTTGCATTTTTTTTTTGCTTTATGGTACGGAACCCTTCGTGCGCGAGTCCGACTCGCACTTGCCCGGTTTTTTTTACGAAAGCGACTGACATCTGACCTTCCAACCCAGAGGGGAAACTAGGTCTTATTGGGATTAGTCCGGTTTCCTCACGATGTTTTCCTTCACCGAAAAGCGACTGGCAAATATCAAATAATATTTCGTACATAATTAAGTTCTGAATAGAACATTATTGCAGAGGCCGGGAAAGGGCAATTCGTGGATGAGTTTCGATTTTGTCGGACGACGCGAAGCGGAGTCCGACAAAGAAGACGAATCCACGAATTGCTATTCCTGCCGAGGCATATATAGTGCTTTTCTCCAAACATGCGAGGAAATAAGCTAAAATAATTATTATTTAAGCATCAAGCATCACTCAAATCAAACCTTCACATCCAAAATGTCAAAAACAATTTCCCTCTTTAATTAATTTTTAAAAGTTAAAGGCACAAACTTATTCTGCCATTCAGTACCATTCAATATTCGTTCATTCAATATAATTGCGCAATATAGTTTGTCAAACCAACTTTTCAGTCAGTAAGAACCAGGAAAACTACACCCATCCTTTTCTTTAGGGTGCTAGTACTAGTGTAAGACAAAGATAGTATGATTCTCTTTGTCTATGTTTGAAATGAGAAAGTCCTTTGACAAACTATGTAAGCTTTATGAACACGGATGAGATTAAAAAAAAATATAAAAATAATCTTTGATTTTATTAAGCAGTATTCGCACGATCATACACGTGAAATGATAGCTGATCGGGTCGTGTAGAAGCGGCTCGCGGCAATAATAATTGGCCGTTTGCGTTTTTTATTATTAAAAAGTAAAAAACACTACAGTAATAAGTTATTACTGTAGTGTTTTTTTTACTTCCCGTCCGCTAGAACAGGACAGCGATAGTTTGATGTTTTTTAGTTAGAGTTTGACATTAACGAAGAACTTCCCGTACTATTTTTGCTACAGTAAGCCCATATAACCATTCCAGTCGCAGAATCATCAAAGTGGTAACTAAATGTCAGATGTGTCGTAACAGAGTCCACACAATGTGTCTAGAATTGTTTCGAAACAAAGTGTCGTCGCCGTGTGTACACTTTTCCGTAACAAGGTGTCGACACATTTGTGTGCACTTTGCGTGCGGTTTGCGACTACATCTGACAGCAAATTTGTGACAGCAAATGTCAATATAAAATACCTCTTGAAAACCAAGGTTTGTCAAACTACTATTAGTGTCTCGTGTGCTCGTAAATAACTAGTAAGTCATCATGGGCGATGCAAATGATAATAATAGACCAAAACCATATAAACACCCAACACCCGTCAACCTTTTACAGAAAAGTTTTTAAAGAAATGCAATAAGCTACTTAGGTCAGCCAACGAATGCTCCAAAAAGTTGTAGAGGGAAATGCTCAGAACACAATTTTTGACTCTGTAACTTGGTTTGGACAAGTTAGGAGGTGAACATATCAAAAGTCCCCGGCCGTAGCCCTTGAGCGGGGGGAAGAGAGGGGGCTTTGAAGGTCCCATTTTCCGGTTTTTCGATTATATCTCGGAAACTATGCATCTTAGCGACATGGCCACTTATACAAAATGAAAGTTAATTTAATTTGTTACAAGTTTATTCGTCAATTTTTTCGATATGTTGAATAGTTTTTGAGATATCCGCTCTTGAAAGTTTATTTAGGGCTCTCAATTTTATCTTGATATATCTACATCAGTGAAGGTGCTAGGTATCGTTTTCGTATAAATCTGGGTTGCTGAATCCATTTAAGGTATCACATTGACACCATTCCACAAAATTAAAAAAAATCTTTTTAGGGTTCCGTACCTCAAAAGCAAAAAACGGAATCCTTATAGGATCACTCGTGCGTCTGTATGTCTGTCCGTCTGAATACACAAAATAGTTCTTTACCTATAGATGACAGGAAAACCTATTAGAAATGTGCAGTCAAGCGCGAGTCGGACTTAATGTACGGAACCCTTAATATGCGAGTCCGACTCGCACTTGGCCGGTTTTTTTAAAACTCCTCTTGACGCTTAACCGCTGAACCGATTTCATTGAAATTTGGTATAGAAATAGTTTGCGTCCCGGAACAGGACATAGGATAGATCTTATAACCAAAATAATTTTTTGAAGGTGTGAAAAGTGGCGTGGAAATTTGTACGGGAAATCAATAACCGCTGAACCGATTTATATTAAATTTGGGATGGTCTACATCTTTGATTTAGTTAAAAATGATAAAAAAACATGACTTCAAACCTATACTTAAACAGTATTAACTTCAAGAACTGAATTCTGAATTCCCCCCTACACCTCATTTCACACCTTTAAAGGATGATTTTTTAGATAACTTATTATGTCCTGTCTCGGGACTCAAAATATATGTGTACTAAATTTAAATTAAAACTGTTCAGCAGTTTAAGCGTGAAGAGGAGTTTAAAATAAAGTATTTTAATAAGTTTATATGTTTTTCCTTGGAATGGTGTCAATGTGATACCATAACTAAATTTAGTACAGCGAATTTATACGAAAACGATACCAAACATGGCCTCGTAGCTTTACTGTTGTAGAAGTCAAAATAAAATTGAGAGCCCTAAATTCTTATTACTTGGCCAAACTTGTGTAGAAGGAAAAGGAAAAATAAAAGTCTTCAGCAGGAATATAAGACACAAATATAATTTTGTTTTTGCGTTACTATTTCAATCATCAAATATAAACATACCTTGATTATATTATTCTAGTAAGATCCTCATAGATAAACAAAAACATTTACTTAAAAAATTACAAGGTCGAAATGTCACGGAACTTGTGAGAGTAATATGTGAAAAATAAAAACTTTTATGACAAAAAAATCTGGACACAATTTAAGAAGCATCCAATTGCGTCGAGGAATCATCTGTATTTTTGCTTGTTTCATTACCTACTCGCTTCTTTTTTTGTCCTTTGTATTCTGTAGCAATTTGTTAGATCTGAAAATAAAGATAACTTGCGTCGTCACGGATGTCGATTTATAGGTTTTAGGGAGTGCAGAATTCGAAAACGATGATCATTTTATAATCCAAGATGGCGGCTACGTATTTTGTCATAAAAGTCGTCATGAATATCGTTTTATAGGTTTTAGGAAGTGCCGATTTCGAAAATGATGACCAGTTTGGAATCCAAGATGTGTGCCGTGCACTTTGTCATAAAAGTCGTCATGGATATCGTTTTATAGGTTTCAGGGAGTGCAGAATTCGAAAATATTGACCATTTTGGATTCCAAGATGTCTGCCGTGCACTTTGTCATATAAGCCGTCATAGATGTTGATTTATAGGTGTTAGGAAGAGCAGATTTCGAAAATGATGACCATGACCAATAAAACGACATCCATGTCGAGTTTTAACATAGTGCATGGCCGCCATCTTGGATTCCAAAATAGTCATCATTTTCGAAATCAGGGCCCCCTAAAACCTATAAAACGACACCCATGACAACTTTTATGACATAGTGCATGGCCGCCATTTTGGATTCCAAAATGGCCATCATTTTCGAAATTGCGTCCCCTAAAACCTATAAAACGACATTCATGACGACTTTTGTGATATAGTGCATGGCCGCCATCTTGGAATCCAAAATGGTCATCGTTTTCGAAATCTGCGCCCCCTAAAACCTATAAAACGACACCCATGACGACTTTTACGACATAGTGCATGGCCACCATTTTGGAACCCAAAATGGTCATCATTTTCTAAATCTGCGCCCCCCAAAACCTATAAAACGACACCCATGACAACTTTTATGACATAGTGCATGGACGCCATTTTGGAATCGAAAATGGTTATCATTTTCGAAATCTGCGTCCCCTAAAACCTATAAAACGACATTCATGACGACTTTTGTGACATAGTGCATGGCCGCCATCTTGGAATCCAAAATGGTCATCATTTTCGAAATCTGCGCTCCCTAAAACCAATAAAACGACACCCATGACGACTTTTATGACATAGTGCATGGCCACCATTTTGGAATCCAAAATGGTCATCATTTTCTAAATCTGCGCCCCCCAAAACCTATAAAACGACATCCATGACGACTTTTATGACATAGTGCATGGCCGCCATCTTGGAATCCAAAATGGTCATCGTTTTCGAAATCTGCGCCCCCTAAAACCTATAAAACGACACCCATGACGACTTTTATGACATAGTGCATGGCCACCATTTTGGAATCCAAAATGGTCATCATTTTCTAAATCTGCGCCCCCCAAAACCTATAAAACGACACCCATGACAACTTTTATGACATAGTGCATGGCCGCCATTTTGGAATCGAAAATGGTTATCATTTACGAAATCTGCGCCCCCCAAAACCTATAAAACGACACCCATGACGACTTTTATGACATAGTGCATGGCCGCCATTCTGGATTCCAAAATGGTCATCAGTTTCGAAAGCGGGGCCCCCTAAAACCTATAAAACAACATCCATGACGACTTTTATGACATAGTGCATGGCCGCCATCTTGGAATCCAAAATGGTCATCGTTTTCGAAATCTGCGCCCCCTAAAACCTATAAAACGACACCCATGACGACTTTTATGACATAGTGCATGGCCGCCATTTTGGATTTCAAAATGGTCATCATTTTCTAAATCGGGGCCCCCTAAAACCTATAAAACGACATCCATGACGACTTTTATGACATAGTGCATGGCTGCCATCTTGGAATCCAAAATGGTCATCGTTTTCGAAATCTGCGCCCCCTAAAACCTATAAAACGACACCCATGACGACTTTTATGACATAGTGCATGGCCGCCATTTTGGATTTCAAAATGGTCATCATTTTCTAAATCGGGGCCCCCTAAAACCTATAAAACGACATCCATGACGACTTTTATGACATAGTGCATGGCCGCCATCTTGGAATCCAAAATGGTCATCATTTTTGAAATCTGCGCCTCCTAAAACCTATAAAACGACACCCATGACGACTTTTATGGCATAGTGCATGGCCGCCATTTTGGATTCCAAAATGGTCATCATTTTCAAAATTGGGGCCCCCTAAAACGTATAAAACGACATCCATGACGACTTTTATAACACAGTGCATGGCCGCCATTTTGGATTCCAAAATGGTCATCATTTTCGAAATCGACACCCATCTCGACTTTTATGACAAAGTGTTTGGCTACCATCTGCATGCAAGACATTTCTATTATTTTTACGTACAAAAATGGCCCCCTGACAACTTCCAACCGAGAATTAATCGATAATTTATTCGATTAATATTCAGATTAATTCAATTTCAATCTATGTTAGGTCGACTAAACTAATCGCGATTAAAATTTGAGGATTAACGTCGAATAAACAGTTAATCTATTAAGTCCCATCTCTGACCACGGCATTTCTACACTTTGAGAATATCTGAAAACAAATGAACACAAGGAGCCATTTTGCAAATCCAGTAACTTTGTTATTACTTTTGACAGCGCGTGTCATGTGTCTACACAGAGTCGACACAAAGTCGAAACATTTGCGACTACTTTGTGACTGCAATATTTCTCAGCCTTAAACCATATTTATACATCATAAATTCATAATTAACAAGTTTCGTAGTATGTAAAGCGTTATTTCTGTTATTTGAGTATAGTATACGCATCGAAGTACTAAAAATGCATCAAATAATATATTGATGAACACAGGCACTGAGAAGTAAACAATTTCATTTCCGGCTAAACTAAAACAATGTGGTGGCGCGTTGATTATATTACACTTAGTTTATCAAATCACTCGAGCAGTTTAATTCCCCATAATAATTTAAGTCCTATTGTAATATAAATGCAAACAATATATAATTACGTCTTGTAATCCGTTTTAGGGATGGCGTATTAATGTCACTTATTTTTATTAAGTATTTTTCCATCTGACAGTTTCCATTTGACAGGAACAAAATGAACGAATGAACGAATGATTTTGGCATAAAGTAGTCGCAAACCCGAAACAATGTGTGCACACGGCGACCACACTTTATGTCACTTTGTGTCATGTGTCGACCCTTCCCCATTTCTGGTAACTGTGTCGACACGGCGACGACTCTGCGACTGGAATTGTGACCGAAACAGACGGTGTCGACACAAGATGTGTCTACACCGCGTCGTAACGGCGACTGGAAATGGTTGTATGGGAGGTGAACATTTCCGAGCATATTGGAGAAAAAATTCATTGGTACGAGCCGGGGTTTGAACCCGCGACCTCCGGATTGAAAGTCGCACGCTCTTACCGCTAGGCCACCAGCGCTTATAACCAGTTTTAGTTTAGTTACTTTACTTATTTATTTCTGTCAATTCATAGTGCCTAAAGTGGGTTTGCACTTTTGCAGATGGGTGCACCAGACTGGTGCCACCAGGTACCTAGGTACATATGTGGTAAACAAAAAGTTACAAAGAAAATAAAGATAATGTTGGAACTAGTTAGCAATAGTTGAAATTCAGCTTAATGTCACTATTATATGACAATGTTCAAATTTCAGTTCGATAAAACTGACACATAAAACCCTGTACCTAATATTGGGCCAGCGATATATCAGATTATTTGCCTAAAGGGATTCCCCGCGCTTTGCCCATTCCCTTTGTACTGATAGATATGAACCCGATATAACAGGAATATGTCCGAGTTCATTGTTTCTGTCCTATATTTCATACGGCGTACAGGAAGGCGGCAATAATAAAATGTATGCCAATGTTTGTCGAAGGTCATATTTACTCTCCCCGCCGGTCATTGCATTATTCATAATGCGACCTAAAGGGAGCTAATGACTAATGATGTCTGGATGTATACATACATTATATTAATAATGTTTTGATAGTTGATTACAGTGAAAGTCCGTTTCATAACTGGCTTGGGGGTCAAAGTTTTACCTACTGTAACTATTCCCAAACGGCTCCTGCCGTTCCTGGCAGTTAGGTGTTAAAACTGGTTATTTCAATAGAAATTATGGGTAATTTGGTTAATTATGAGACATGAATCTGAAGCTATACGCTATACCTCGGGTTTGACCACATAAATATAAATAAATATAACTAAAGGATATCGAATATCTTATTCGTCAAAACTTATTAAGAAATTACATATAATTCAGAACCGGACGAATAAGATTTAAAAAAAAGAAAATTATAAAATCTCAAGCATATATATATTTATATGTATATAGTACGAAGTCGTCGTCAGTTTTTATTTACCCAATTTGAATTAGGCTCTTATGCTAGTCTTAAGACTTAAATAAATTGGCATTTTTAAAAAAAAGCAAATCCCGAAGTATGTACTGCTTAAATTCGGATATTCACTGTGACTGGGATGAATGATTGTTGCTAAAATTACGAAGTGTTTGCGCCGCATAATTGTTGTGTAAATGGACGGAATTGTTCCGGCGCAGCATCCTCATTAAACTAGGGAGCCAATTAATCCCGTGCTATTTCTCGGCATAGGTAAACTTGCAGCGCGGTTTTACAGCACGGTCGGTAAATAAAACGAAAAACTTCGATACACAACAGACTGCAACCGGTATACAAAAAAGCGTCGTTTTAATCCGACTTTTATATGTAAGTTTTCAGTCTGTGTAGTGTACCTATAAAGTGTATCTTTGTATTTTTTGTGTAGGTACCTTTAGGTACTTAAGATCTCTTTCATGTGAAAATTCATGTAAGTCATTGGAATTCAGTTTAAGGATGATCTCACGACAAATAGCTCCGGTGATACAAATCGAATATGGTGTGGTATTTATGAAATTTGTATTGACAGGTTGACAATACCGATACTCCTAATGCAGCATATATTTTGAACCAATTTGTGATGTTTTGAGGAAGGTAAGTACATTTCGTTCAGACATGACTAACTGCAAGCATTGCATGACGCTACTAAACTCACGCGTCCTACAGACGTTCGAGAAACACTGACTAAGCATGATTAGCAAATTGAGCTTCATTTGTCAGTTCAATGTACTTATTTTCAGGTATATAGGTGCCATAGAAAATAACTATTCAATTTAAAAAAAGCCCTTCCTATTGTGCCAAACAATTCATGTGGAAAAGAGCTGACACTCTTCAAACTGCTGGATCGATTTATATCAAGCATAGCTGAGAACCACCGCAAGGACTCTTAGCTTTCACATTAAAAAAACCGCATCGAAATCGGTCCATCCGTTTGACAGGTACCAGCGATGCCACAGACAGACAGACATTGGTTTGAAACATATATGACACCCATCTTTTTACGTCGGGGATTAATAAGCTTAAATAATATGACGGGTTGAGAACCTCTCCACCTTTTATTAAGTCGGTTAATGAAGAACTGTCATTGAACTCTTGTACCTATAATTACTTATTATTGATGTTCATATTTTAGGTCAAGAGAACTGAGATTTTTTCTACTTTCAAGAGCAATGCAAATACGTCACTGTGTGAAAATTTCTACACAAAATAACCCATTCTCATCATTACTCTTAACTTTTGTAATTTATCACGTCATAGAAAGTCGATGTAGCCATATATATAGATAACTAGCTGTTGCCCGCGACTTCGTCCGCGTGGAATCTTATCTTCAACATTTTACATCTTTAGTACCTATAATTTTCATATCCAAGCAATGTTGAAATTAAGTATTAAGTTGTATGAAGTTTTAAGTCAAGTGGATTTTGATGTTGGTTGCTGAAATTACTTTTCTTGTATTCTCATAATAGGTACCTATGTCCTTATACAAAGATTCAAGTTCCGCATTCCGCACTCACAAAATATCTGATCTCCATACAAACTTTCAACCCCTTTCTCACCACCTTGGGGGATGATTTTCAAAAATGCTTGAATTAGTTTTCATGTTTTTTAATTTATTACCTTTTTTTCCAAAAAGTTAAAGTTCCTAGCTTAAAATTAAATTTACACCCCAAGACGAATTTTCATCCCCTTTTTAGCCCCCTTAGGGATTGAATTTCCAAAAATGTTGCAAATACTTTTTTTTGTAATCGGTTATTATGTATTTCTAAGAATTTTCAAAGCATTTGTAATGGATTCAAACTTTGAACCCCATTTTAACCCTGTTAGGGGATGAATTTTACAAATCGCTTAAATCACTTTTATTGTCTTCTAATAATATCCCCAAATACAAAGATTCAAATCCCGCGCTCGAAAACATGCATGATATCCATACAAACTTTCAACCCCGTTTTCACCACCATAGGGATGAATTTTCAAAAACGCTGAAATTAGTTTTCTTGTATTTTAATATAATACCTTTTTACAAAGTTTCAAGTTCCTAGCTTCAAATAAAATTTGCACCTGAAGACGAACTTTCAACCCCTTTTCAACCCCCTTACGCTACGTCTTACGTAGGCGAACAACGCGCGAACGCGGCGCGGCGCGGCGCGGCGAAATCAATCCTTTGATGCCCATAGAAGTGTCCTACGTAAGCGATCTCGTTGCGAACGCGGTGCGGCGCGATTTGCACGCGAATGTCAGGCGCCGCGTTCGCGCGTTGTTCGCCTACGTAAGACGTAGCGTTAGGGGTTAATTTCCAAGAACGTTGCAATCACTTTTTTTTAATCGGCTATTATGCCTATATACGAAGTTTCGAAGCATTTGTAATGGATTAAAATTTTCAATCCCTTTTTAACCCTGTTAGGGGATGAATTTTACAAAACGCTGAAATTACTTTTCCTGTCTTCTAATAATATCCCTAAATACAAAGATTCAAGTCCACCACTTGAAATTTTTTTTGATATCCATACAAACTTTCAACCCCTTTTTCACCACCTTACGGGATGAAGTTTCAAAAACGCTGAAATTAGTTTTCTTGTATTTTAATAATATATCTTTTTACGAAGTTTCAAATTCCTAGCTTAAAAGAAAACTTTAACCGCTTTAATCGCTTCTTATCTCTTGTACACTTTATAAATGCATACTGGTGTGCAAATTTCAACTTTCTGGCTTTTGTAGTTTCGGCTCTGCGTTGATGAATCAGTCAGTCAGTCAGTCAGTCAGGACACTTGCATTTATATATATAGATTACGCGTGACATCAATTAACGCAGGCACAGAGTCGAATACCGCTGCGAAAGGCCTTCCAGACGGGATGATCAAAATGATAATTTGATTAAAAAAAATTGGCGGCAATCTCATCTAGCGTCTACACGTATACAATTTCATAGAGGAATCGGTGAGTCAATATCCTTCAATTTCATTTTTGCGTCCACACCACATGGTTAAATTGACATTTTAATCAGGATCAGGTGGGGTGATTGTTCCATCTTATGACTGGCCTTCATACAGAGTTTATCGTTATATTCTACTTTAAGTAGCTTAGTAAGATCCTATGAGACATTGGCAATGAAACGCTCAGCTGGTGTTGTTTATTATACCTACCTACTGCCTCTCAACACACATATAATGCTTATAGAACAGAGATTAAGTGACACATATCATCATACCCTAACTATTTATAGTATACGATAAGTCGGCGTAGAGTTAGATTAGACTCTAACCATATTTCATTTCTTCTTTTTTTTATCCTATATTTTCATAAAGTATCAGGCTCAGGATAAATAAAGAGTGAACCCGTTTGGCGAGTGCTGATTTTAAAGAGCCCATCTAGCGGACCTAGGACCCGTCATTAGTGTTGGCTCGTACGTATCGAGTGCATCGATAACATCGGGTAGGGGTAAACTCGATGGAGTATTGCAGTGGTTCGTTGGCATCATTTTTAATTTTCAGCGGTAATTAGAAAAGGTATAAGTATATCCTTAATTATAACAATGCATTGTGCCGGAGATAAAGAAACGCTCTTGCTGGCGTGACCTATTACATACATATTGTGCGTCAACTCTAGTATCCAAGAAGCACTAATTCGTCAGACGACAGGACTAGAATCAACGTAGTGTTCTTTGATATGTCTATGGCATTCGATTTTGTTTCTCATGAGCTATTAATTCAAAAACTTCACAATCTTGGGATAAGAGGACCTACATTAGAATGGCTTAAATCGTACTTAGCAAACAGACGACAATGTGTTGAAATAGGAAGCTCTAAAGACTCAACTATAATCCGTCATAGATCCTCATACATGGAAAACAGCTTAGGTGTCCCACAAGGTAGTGTACTAGGACCACTACTTTTCTTAATTTATATTAATGACCTGCCAGATATCACTACCCACCAATGTACACTTTTTGCTGATGATGTATCCATTTTAATTACATGTGAAGATGAAGAACAGTACAATACTGATATTAATAATACAATTAAAACAGTAATTTATCGGTTAGAGTCTGGCTAACCAAAATTTGTTGACAGAAATTTCGTTGTTGTATCACCAGTTGTTTATGATTTAAAAAAAAAGCTAAAAGTCAGTTGTCAATTTATGTCATTCATTCAAATTGTTTGCGGTTTATAAGGGGTTTATTTTAAATAATATAAATAATTTCTATACTGAGTGAGGTTCGGAAACTATTATTTAAGCTCGTAAATAATTACGACAATGTGCGACGTCGACGTGTAGCGTTGTATAACGAAAAACTGCAATGTTTACTACACCTAACCAAATGTAAACAAATTAGGAGGTTGGTGGTCTATAAATATTTTGATACTTTAAGTACTAGTTCTAACATTTGCTTATTACTTTGATTAAGTACGTGAATTTATTAATGCCTGAATCTCATAAATAGGACAAGTGTACAAAGAAACAGATAAACTAAAAGTGCTGAAAAATATCTATAAAATCTAAATATTGCAACGTAAACATATGCGTTTGTCGTTGACTGTACTTTAAATAGTGGTACAAATTATGTGAGCTGACTTTGAGTGCACGTAAACGTTTATTTCACTTATTTCCTTAGGTACCTTACTTGTGCACAGAATATCAAAAATATTGTCTAGTATCAAAACTATAATTCCTACTACACAAAGTGTGACCAGCCCAAGATTTTTTGAATTTCCCGCCAAAAATTTAGGTAAAATTTCAGTAGCCAGACTCTAACCTTAATAAAACTCAATACATCCAATTTCATAACGCACAAAATAAAGGTAAAATCGCTTATAATGAATCACAAATTAATGAAGTAGATACAGCTAAATTTTTAGGTATTACTGTTGATAAAAACTGTAATTGGAAAAACCAAGTAGATACTGTGTGTGAAAAACTTATCAAATTCGCATATGTTTTGAGAAGATTGCGTAGCATTTCAGCTTGGAGTACAGTACTGATGGCATATCACGGATGTATTGCGTCAAATTTAAGGTATGGCCTTCTTTTATGGGGTAACTGCAGTGACATAAACAGGGCACTTATAGCCCAAAAAAAATGTATAAGAGCAATGTGTGGGGTAGGTCAACGGGAATCATGTAAACCGTTATTCGAAAAACATGAAATTTTGACACTACCTTGCATGTACATTTTTGAGGCAGCAGTTTTTGTAAAAAAATATCCAGATCTATTCAAAAAGGCCAAAGACGTATACAATAGATACACGAGATATCCCAATAAACTTGTATTAGATTTTATTCCGAATAGTTCCCTTTTTATGAAAAATAGTTATTATTTATGTATGAAAATATTTAATGCCCTTCCGGAAAACATCAAACCCCTGCCTCTAAACCCGTTTAAAGCACAGCTGTATCGTTGGCTCAAAAAACAGGTGTTTTACTCTGTAAGTGAGTTGTTCGATATGTAATACCTAGCATTAAATAGAAATATTAGTTTTAAGTTAACAATGTACCTACCTATTAGATTAATAGCTTCAAGATAATATTTGCATGCTTAACCAGCAAAATATGTTTCTGTACGGGAATATATTTCCAATAACACCTTGTTATACCATATTTTATGCAAATAAAGATTTTTTCATTTTCATTTCATTTCATTTTCATTTTCAACGTACAGTCGGATCACGCTAAGTTTCCATGTCAAGTGCTACACGCCAACTGTGGAGCTTATAAGGATATGTCTTTGCGTTCTTACTGCCAAGTTCGTAGAAAGTTATTAGCTTGGTGAGAGTAGAGTTCTGCCATTCAATACTTCCCATAGTAAACGGAGAACGTTCTCGAAAACGCACAGCTCTAGGTCAGTAGGTAGGTATTCTTCTTTACCTGTACGAGTAATATCGTCTCTAGCACTTATCGACTCTGGAAAACTGGTATGCGCCGCGCCAGACGAGCAACATCGACAGGGGGATCGGGGATTCTTCCTCATCCTCTCAATATCAATACTCATTGACTCACCGATAACATGAAGTAGTACATAAGTGGTGGTGGACGGGCTGCGCGCGAACTCCACGGAACACTGGTAGGCGCCGGCGTCGGCAGGCGACACGTCAGGAATCACCAACCGGTGCTCATCCTCTGCCACTATCATCTGGTAGCGCTCGGCCTCCGCTGCCAAGCGCTTGCTTTTCCCTCGTCTGTCATAACTGTTACATATAAAAGGAAATAATATTTTAGTTACAGGCATTATGTGTTTTTTTTTTAAATCATAACATTCATAACTGATCATAACGCTAATTCGAAATTTCTAGGATGGTAGGCACTGTAGGCAGGTATAGCAGCAGCTATCTACATACTTAGGTAATTATGTAATGCGATTATTAGGTACACTGATGGCGCACGTTGGTAGCTCCTATATAGTTATAGAGATCTATTACTTAGTCGCACACATCTAAACCGCAACCATCGCGGTATTTTGCGATCACGTTACAAAGGTACCTAGTAAGCTAGGTAGCTCACCCTATGCTACGCCACCGTACACTGAAATACTCGTACCTCTAGGTTACACCTTGTTAAAGCCGTGTTGGATCCCTCGTGGTACCAGGCGACAACAAACGACAAGTACCTACATACATAGGACGTCGTCGTGGCGTTTCGCGGTAAAGTTACAGGGTAACTCCGCGCTGTGGTAACTAACTATAAGGTAACTATAGCTACCGTCGGAAAGCTTCGAAAATTATGAATTTCCACATGGAAAAATTTCGGAAACTTCTCATATTTTGTATGGGAATCGAAAATTCCAAAATGAAAGTTATTTTGTTTCCTGTGCAATTTCAACTTTTTGGAATCTTTCCCCAACTTGCACAGCTGTGCCCCGCCACCGCTACCACTGAAATATCACTGTAATGTAGGTACCTTGTGAAAGCAGTGTTGGAGCCGTCGCGGTACCAGGCGACCACAAGTAGCTCGTCGTCCCGGTGTTTTGCGGTCACGTTACACGGTAGCTCCGCGCTGTGCCTCGCCACCGCTACCACTGAAAGTTATGACCAATTCCATAAGGTAAGTTTCATCCTGATTACTGGGTATCGTACTTGTAGAATACGGTAATGAGCTAATAGATAGGTAGGTATAAAATTATATCTACTGCAATGTGGGGAATCAACCTTTAGAAGAAAGAATACCTATTAAGTATATAGGTTGGCTCAGACTGATCAAGAACACCTTATAGAATTTAGTACCTGCAGCGTGATATTTCCGTGCATTCAGATAAGTTTTAATCACAAAGGTATGTGGCGGGAATTAGAATAAAAAAAAAAACATAAGACACAAGTGTCGAAGATTCTTTTAAAACTTTAACTTGGACTTGGTAATGTCAGGATCACTATTTACTACTTTTAAAAAGAGCGATGAAGTAGGTAAGTACCTAATTTGATTTGTACCCATGGCGCACATTCCCAAATCGGATAGGAGAGAACGCATCCGCGGAGTAAATGCATCTAGCTCATAAAAAAAACTTACTTACTTACCTTTTTAGGGTTCCGTACCTCAAAAGGAAAAAAACGGAACCCTTATAGGATCACTCGTGCGTCTGTCTGTCTGTCTGTCCGTCTGTCACAGCCGATTTTCTCCGGAACTACTGGACCAATCAAGTTGAAATTTGGTACACATATGTAAGTTTGTGACCCAAATACGGACATGTAACGTAAACAAATGAATTTTAAACATGGGGGCCACTTTTGGGGGGTAAATGAGAAAATTAAAAAAAAAATTTTTTTCATACTATATCATGTTACATATCAAATGAAAGAGCTTATTGTAAGGATCTCAAATATATTTTTTTATAATTTTCGAATAAATAGTTTAGAAGTTATTCAAGAAAATAGGCAAAAAAATATCATCCCCCCCCCCCTTTATCTCCGAAACTACTAGGTCTAAAATTTTGAAAAAAATACATAAAATAGGTCTATACCTATTGATGACAGGAAAACCTATTAGAAATGTACAGTCAAGCGTGAGTCGGACTTAATTACAGTTTTTGACCCGACCCCTACGGATTTTTTAAAGAGATTTCACTCACGTTTCACATAAAAAATACTTTGTTAAAAATTGTGTAATATACGGAACCCTTGGAACGCGAGTCCGACTCGCAATTGGCCGGTTTTTCAATTTACCTTATCCTTAATATTTCTCTTTTGGTTTGTAAAGATGTATCCAAATGTAATAAAAACAAAAGAAAAATTGCCTTCGTTTTTTATATACTTAGTGCACGATTTATATTTATTTGGACACAAACTTTTAGGTATAATAAGTATATTTCATTTGTAATAAACAATACCATATATGTATAAATACCAAGTGTTTTTCAAATAATATAATACACAATACAACATACCTGGTTCCGAGTCCTCTTGCACACTTAATACTATCAAACACGCAATAAAGCACACTGTCAAAAAAACTTTCATAATGTCGCACCAAACTTATTGCACTTTAGGGATTAGTCACGTTCGAAAGGCAGGACATGGCCTGATCGGGTCGAGGAGCGGACACGCGCTTCAATTCGCGCGGCGGGCAAGCAATAAGCGGCGCAGGGACTACCGGCCGGCCGGTCGCGGCCCCGGGCGCTTCCGATCGTGACGTCACGGGCGCCCGCTCAAACACCAGCCGCTCGCTGCACGCTGGCTCATCGTTTACATACCTTATACTTTTTAATTGGTGAGGTCGAAATAATTGGGTCGTCAGTTAGTGATTGTGCAGGGCGGAAATAGACCTATTTTATTTTTTTGAACATGCCCGTCTGAAATAGTTGTCAATAGGTACTGAAGAAAGAGTGACCAAGCTCTCCATGAAGATAAATCACTCCCGAGGCGTTACAATAGATGTGTTAGAATATGGTCAAAGACGTCTAAACTTTCAAAGATATACATATATTTGAGAAATTGGGACAGATAATATACCTCCGTGACTGGATGGCTTAAGTTATGGTTTGAGTCATGTCAGTCAGTCAACATCATCATCATCATTTCAGCCTATATACGTCCCACTGCTGAGCACATACATACATATATTCATTGCATAGGGTTGATTAAGAGTTGATACACATGATTGACTATAAATAAACATTTATTGAACTGAAACATTCAATATTCACATTCACATTTTACTAATCACATTAGTTCATCTTTGATATGTTTATGGCAAAAATAAGAGGTAGATTAACTTCAACCAGTACAATAACATACCTACTATCATGTTTTAAGATTTTTTACCATCAATGCTTGTAAGAACTTTTTAAGTTTAACATGAAAACACTTATTAAAGAGGCTTAAGCTACATACTGAATCTTAAACACTTATTGTTTAAGTTGTTTTATAGATCTAAAAAATAGAACAGCTAACACAGCTATGGCTATACTCCCGACAGTTCCCACAGCCAGTTTCTTTTTATTGGTTTTATTGGACTCTTTTCTCAAGGTCTAAAACAAATGAAACATGTGATAGTTAAATACACAAAGACAAAAGAATAAAATATTTTTTTATAGAAAGACAACTTCAAGAAGCAATTCTAAAAAAACATTAGAGACCTGGTTTTTAGACTCATTTTCTCAAATTCTCTCTCAATGATATAGCTATAAAAACTAGTTTTATATAAGTATTGTTCAGTTTGAAAATACCTTAAACTCTGCATGAAGTGCTATGTCCATAGAGTTCAAAATTGTAGTCATTTCACTCAATGTTGCCAGAGCAATATCAGAAGCATGCTTCTCTTTGTGAAGGAGGCAGTCGGGCAAGTTATCTGCTTTCTTCAATGCGAGGGTATTAGCTAACATGCTCAGGTAAATTCTATACAAGTGTTGAGAGCTCTCCTCCAGCATATCAACTATTTCTATTGGACCTAGACATGGCCGGGTCTCACACCTGCAAGTACAAATACATTATAAAAAATTGGTTAGATACACTAAGTCTAATATTAAGCTAGGCATTGTAGTAAGCCTACTGCTTACTTATGCCAAAAGTGTTTTGTTTACTGCAAGTGCTAGTCTACATAATTATGTCAATGAATAAAATGTTTTTTGTAGATACTTACACTTGTAATTCTTGGTACAGCGGCAAATTTTTTACTTCTTCCAAAATTTTTGTTCTTATGTCTTGATCATCTATTCCAAATTTGATTAAATCTTCATCACTCAGTTCAATTAGAGTTGACTGTCCAATATTGTTAGTCCTGTAATAATATTACTTGGCTACTTATTGTGGGCTACTAATTTCAATAACCCGGATTTTTCTGCCGCGTAGATAGTTTTTATGGATAATATTATGCTATTATGTAGTTAAGTACTTACCGAAAGACGTCGAGATACTTTTCACCTCCCAATCCTATTAGCATTGCACTTACAGCTACGTCAAACTCATTTGGATTTATTTTTGTATCGTTGGCGATAATTGGAACTTCGTCTGAATCGTTCTCTGCCATTATATATTACTGAATTAATTGAAAATTCTAAGTTGAAACGAAATTGAACCCGGCCCGGCTTAGGTGCTCGTGTATATTTATCAAAAATCAAAATATAAAAATGTCAGATTTTGACATCTGTCACACCGGTGTACGTTCAGAAACCAAACATCTTGATGATATCTTGATTAAAGTTAATGTATTTTTTTTACATTTTAATTCAGTCACTCACCATACTTATTTATTCATCACTCATTTTTATTGCAGTTATTCAAAAAGTGCTACTTCACGTAGGTGTTTAGCGTTAGCAAAGTTCGTTTGTGCGAAGTATTGCTTTTTTCTTATCCAAATGTTTTAAAAATACATATATTCGAACGTTCACGTCATGTCCACATGCACCAAAGAGTTTGATTTGAATCAAAGAGAATATTATAATCACTACGTTTTAATGTTCAAAATTTTATAATGACGACACCGGGCTGTATAAAAATCTAATTCATCTTAAATTTCAACTAAGTGACATTATTGCATAAAATGAGTTATCGTGATTTATTGTTGCAATGGATTTATCATCGCTATAGTGCTTTGAAGTTCAAAGGAAAATTCGTAACCGTAAGTGCTGTAAGTGTAATTCTTTATTCAGACAAACACTAGGTTTAAATTTACAGCTGCAGGATGCCAAGACACTTAATACTGTTAATACATAGTCAGTATCATAAACAAACATACATATCTCTAGAATCTTAAATTAAACATATGTATAACTAAGTTACATAGGTAGAGATTTCAGTCATTGCGTCTCACTCTCTCATTAAGCAAAATGTGAGACAAAATACACACTGTACAATCACCTGCAATAATATGTTACTATTCGAAGGCCGCAAAAATATGTGACACGCTCTTATGGCTCTACAAATAAGGTCGTGTCAGATGTTTTTGCGGCGCTCGTTGTGCAACATATTAGTGCAGGTGATTGTACAAAGAAATGGGACAGGTGGAACACCAGTACCACTACCACCCTAAGCAATTTTTTTTTGTGATTTTTTGCAAATGTCGCCTACGTCTCATGAAAGACATCTCAGGACTCGTAATGATTAATAATTACACACTTTGCACACTTGCAATAAAATGAACTATTACCATGTAGGTGTAGGTAGAACTATTACCATGTACCTATCTATGGAAACGTGAGTTGTGTGCTCAAAGATGTACAGTCAGCATCAAATAAGTAGTGACAGCCAAAGAGGCCAAGTTTATCGTAACACACCTTGGTTACCTTGCTTCCGCGGAATACTTTCCGATATAGGTACCTATAGTTTGTCAGAGAACTGTCTCATTTCAATCATAGACAGAGAGAATCATACTACCTTTGTCTTACACTAGTACTAGCACCCAAAAGAAAAGGATGAGTATAGTTATCCTGGTTCTTATTGACTGACAAATTAGTTTGACCAACTATAGGTACATACTTGGCCACTTTGGACGTCACTATATTTGTTGCTGAGTGTACCTAAATTCACCCTCAAGAAGTTACCCCAGCCTTGAGTGCCTTCTACCGTCACGTCGTGACATTGGGTCACGCGTTTTGTAATGGCTCCTCTACACCAGCGGTCGGCAACCTTTTAGCAGCCAAGCTACATAGTAGTTAACGGAGGTGACGCGGGCCGTACTTTGTTAATACATATTTATGACTTTATGAGACATTGTCGTTTGTCACTATTACATCTGAGGCGGCACTCGGGCCGCAGGTTGCCAACCGCTGCTCCACACCATTGGCCATGATGGGCAATTGCAGGTGATCCCGATCGTGTGGAGGGCTTAATGTTCTACAGTGGCCCATGATCAGTGATGATGGAGCGTAATCGCCCTTCTGTCGGTTTTTGGGCAAACATCAAAGGAAGTGGCGGTCAATTGATGATGATTGTGCGCGTCCCACACGATGGAATCATCGCCCATTCTGTAATGGACCATCATTGCCGATGGTGTAGACTTGTAGAGGAGCCATTAGAACATACATATTTTGATGGTTTTTTTTGAAATTTATGCTGAGTTGAGAGGTAAACAGCCTCTCTGATCAAATATTTATATAAAATAAGGGTTACTTAAAAATCTTAAAACTGTGGGACGTCTAAAAACAAAAAAATAAATAAATAAAAGAAGCGGGTTCCTTGTCTAACATTGTTTTTAATCATTTCAGATACTTACTTTTATGCCGTGTTGGTGCCGAATTCATAAAAGGGTAAGTTATTCCTATTTCCTAATTCGTATTTTAAGAATTATTTCGCTTAAAATTTAGTTTTTTCTTTGCAAGTATTATGAAAAACCATACTGTGTATAACTCTGGGGGTAAAATATTTGCAAACTCGAGTCTATTATTCACTCCAGCCTAGGGCTGCCGTGAATATACATATAAACCTCGTTAGCAAAATTAGAAAAGTTCTACCGCGTTTAAATCTATATTTAAACGATTTAAACGCGGTTTAGAGTCTTTCCCCTCCCTTTTTGGGGGGTAGGCACGGTACGATCTCGTAGCTACTGGGCTAAATCAGCTTTGTTTGACCTTACGAACAATCGTGCCAAGCGGCATCGCCTGAGTCAAAAGTGCATACTCACTGCACTCACTTAGCTTACGAGCTCAATTTCAAAAATATCTAAATTTTGAAAGCCTTTATCTCGAATACTATTCAATCTACAGAGACAGTAGACAGTAATCTCGTATTGTAGCAAATTTAGTCTTCTTTAAAAACGTCTCAGGAAGATAATATCAAAAACTAGTCCTTTAGGGTTATAATCGCCCAAATCTAAAAGAAAACCGTAATTTTCGCAGATTTTTCGATATTTGACAAAGTTGCGTTCAGCGCTCGAAGTCACCAACTTGTATTATTCATTGGGCCAACATCATAAACACGTCTGCAAAAATTCAGAACTACCGGATTTAAGCATTTATAAGGCAGAGGGAATATATTTCCCACCTGGTTTTGAACTTTATTTCATAGTGATAGGATTCAATTTTGCATAATTCCTGACACCCTTATGCCTTATAAAGGGTTAACGCAAACGCGAAATGTATAAAATTACTATATTATTGTGCATATGTTTTAAAATTCGCCACTCGTTGCGTATTTCCTATTTTCGCACGTGAATCGTAAATAACTGTTATATATCATACCTACCTATCTAATGGGCGTACAGTCATTAAATCTAATAATCATTTTGTTGGTGTGACAAATGTCATTAGAAATCATCCTTTTGTGAATGACTACATTGACAACGTTGATTGCATTTTCTCCCAGATTACATGTCAAGATCTCAAGATGAAAGTGGGGCTTAAATTAAGTAGCTTATATAATTGGCCTACTTATTACGCATATAGAAATATCCCAACAGTTTGTCACTAAGTAATAATTAATAGCTTCCTGCTATCAAAATAATAAAACGATAATTCACAAACAATTTTATAATTATTATATTAATGCCATTTTCACAACAAGTTAAATGCTTATGCCTGGTACATTAAGGCTAATCTCTTCCACTAGGTCACAAAGTTGAATTGTCTAGACCGCACATCAAATAGCCAGTTGAGTTTAATTCACCTAAGCATTACGAATTTGACGCTTTGTACCTACTTAGTACTAACAAAAATAAAAGTGGAAACAATTCGTCATGTATACTTATACCTAGTTCTCTACAAAGTACCTATCTAGTTTCTGAAACATGGGAAAAAGTTGTCTTGTAATTGTCAAATGACGTTGTAATGACAAGCAATTTTAATAGTACTTTTAGTAAGTTTGTATTTTATGATCCAGGGCTTAAATTATCTACAATAGCTTTGACAGCCTGCCACGTCTCGCGGGCCGTGGATACTATTTGTGAGCCAGGCAGTAGGAAACCGTAGGGCCCGAAGGAGTCGCGCAGATCCACGTGGTAGGCGAATTTGATGTTGGCGCGCGCTTTTGCCCAGTCGTGCGACATTCCCGAAGCCGGCTGCCGAATCTCGGCTGCTGTTCCGACCTGAAGTAGAAAACATGTTCTTAGAATCTCAGGTGCCATGGCGCTGGTTGGCGGTCCGAACACCTAAGCTATCTGACTGGCTGCCAGTTGGTTTGACGTGTAAAATATAGTGTAGTAGGTACGTACCTACTACGTATATATATTCAGTACAGTCAACGGTAAAAATATGGGTGTACAAATCATTTCAAAAATATGTCCCATAACTCTTATGTCAGTGAATTAAAAACTATGGCACATATTTTTGAGTTAGTTGTCTACACCGATATTTTTACCGTTGACTGTACCAGCGCTTATCTCCACCAACACGCCGCCCAAAGCCAACTCGGCACTAATCTCGCTTCCCTGCCTCGATAAAGTACTTGGGTGGCCAGACTAGTCAGTTGCCTATCTTCACTAACTCGTCGTCGTCCTACAAGCGTACCTACCTGATATTTAGTGCCGTACATATCAGCGAGCGCAGCGGTAGCCAGCTTGCCCATTTCCACCAGCACGCCATCGTCGGCAAACGGCGCGTGAGCGTGCGAGCTCGGCACCAGCCATGCCTGCGAATACGCATGTAGGCTGATGTACACCTGAAACCAATTAAAAAATTACTACCTACCTATCCCTTTCCTGGCAACGTTTCTTCCAAGTTACAGAACTGGATAATGACTATGATGTTTGAACTTCTGATTTCTAGGGTTCTGTTCCAAAAAAAGGTTAAATGGCTGATTGAAGCTTATTTAATACGACTAATGCGAGTAACCAATTAAAAGGCTGATCAAACCAATCAACCATCAACTTTTAGATTCTCCGATTATATCTTTGTAGTAATAAGTAGAAAATGTTATAGCTATAACATAGGTTCGATCAGTATATCAGAATCTTATTAAGTATAGTCAGGTACTTAATTTAAACATTAACAATAATTGTATAGTTCGTTTCATTTGCATAAGTAAATGAAACCATTTTGTGCGTACGTTACGTACCTTTTAATATTAACATTTTATTTTCGTTATTTAGGATAAGATAAGTTGCAAGAGCTACATTTAAATACTTTCATGAAATGATTTGCAAACGACGTCGAAGCTACTGGAAAACGTCAGTCATCAGATAATTACTACCAGTCAGTAAAAGAAAACCGTAACTATACGAGCGGGATTAATTACAGACAAGAAAGGTGAAAGATATGGCGCTATCGTTTGTTCGTTTAAGTAGTTAAACATGTATCTTTTATGCTAGTAACAGATTACGTTGACTTACTTATTTCTTCAATAACTTTATCAGCTGTTAGTGTAAGACGTTTACAATAAATACCTACCTACCTAAGCCTGCAAACAGAATTCAATTGACTTTACGTTACTAATTGATGGTACGAGTATTTTTTATACCCAGTAGCTTTACCTATGTTTATTACTTTATTTATTTCACCGGAGGGTCCATCGTTTAGTTCTCTGAGTAAATAGGTTTAGTTGTTTTTACCCCCGCGATAGTTCCGTTTGCTTTCTCCGTTTGCACAGTATACTTACACGTAACACGCGGTCCCCGTTATAACAGCCTTTTCATTTCTATGATTACCTTTATCTGTCCCCTGTGCTCAGCCAAGAACTCAGAGACGGCCCTGGTCTCAGGCTCGCTGAAGGGATGGGGTCCAGCGTAGTTGTCCGCACAAGGGTCTCGTGAAGAATCCTTTTCTCCCCAATGGTAATCCCAGTTGCGGTCAGCGTCCACTCCAACACAATCTGTGCGCCCCCAATTCCATGGAAACCTGTTAAAGAGAACGACAACTACTTAAACATGTACTAAATATAGCGCAGTTTATAGTGGTTTTCAAAACAGAACCTCCATAACTAAGGAAAAACCTGTGATTTATTAGTTATTACCTAATTTAACAGCCTCCTAGCCAAGTCACTAGTATTAGCCCGACCTACGAAGCTGTAAGCCAAGGGTTCAAATCCTGGTAAGAGCATTTAGTGGTGTGTTCCTCACGAATGCCTATTTATGCCTGAGTTATGGATATTATCTATTGTACGAGGATCTACCAGTAAGTATACAATTTATCTCTGTAAAGTTTGTTCATATATCTTCTAAGATTTGCTTAGGGTACTCGTAATATTCCATCTATCCAATATCTTTGTCCAATTGTCCAATGTGTATTGCGTCTCACAATTGTTCCAAGCGTTTTTGCCCTTTTTGGATACAAATTTGTCCATTATGGTTCCATAAATGTAAATAAGTGGAAGGTAGGTATTCTTTAACTGTAATCGTTTAAGAGGATGTGTTTAGGATGTATGTTTGTTACTCGTTCTAGCAAAAACGGCTAAACATATAATGATGAAATTTGAGAGCCGGTGTTGTAGCAGTTAAACGTGCGGGTTCCAAAACAATAGACGTGGATTCGTAGTTATTCGGGTTCTCTGGTCTTTTCGAAGGCAATTGCTATCTAAGCTTCCAAGCCAGAGGGGAGACTATTAGATATTATTATAAAATCATATTCTGTATCCCCGTGTGAAATATCAGTTCCAAGTAGGTAACATATTTGCATGAGTCGAGGTTTCGTATTGAACCCACTACTTCCGGTTTTGAAGCCATACGCCTTAATGCCTCTGCCTCCAGCGGCCAGCGCTCTCAACCTGTTTAGTGGGATTGGTCTATATAAACATAGTTCAATGTTTATGTTTGTTGAAACAAGATAAGGAACAGTGTCCGGTAAGAAACAGTTATATAAATGGTGCCATCGCCACATATTCCACTAAAGAGAAAACTTCGCGGCCACGGCAGAATTACCTTATGGTCTTGTAGCTACTTTTATTGGCATTGGCAACGAGTCATTTTAAGATAAATGTATGCATATAATTATGTAGTTATAAAATATACTTCGCTACACACATAATATGCCAAAAATGTACAGCGCATGGACATATTATTGTGAATGGAATTCATTCATTAAAGGTTCGAATCTATACCTACCAAAAAAACAAGAATTTGACACTATTTAAATACACAGCTTACGTGAGTTACTTGACTATTCCCGAAATAGTGTTTTGGACTGGAAACATCCTAGCCCCGTCATAGTAGGTACTTGGACAATTAAGCCCACTTATTTTATCACCATTTTATTAGTGTTAGGTAAAAATCATTGTATAAGGTTCCGTACTAACCAGCCGATATAATAGTCCTCAGATTGGTCTTGAAGCCGAGACCGCGTTTTCTTCCACAGTCGGTCGTGCGTGTGGGAATGCTCGTAGCCGTCTGGGTTTAACACTGGCATTATGTAGAAGTCGGCCTGTTTGAGTACGTCGAGCTCTGCACCTGATGCAATAAAAAGAACAAAATCAGTTTTCGACATACGAGTACGTGAAATGAAAAGAAGTCTACCTAGACATAGAGGTAGATACAATCAAGTTATTAAATATCGACATGAACAGGTGCCAAAAATATGTAGGTACCACCTATACCTACACATCGCCTAATAATGTCTGCCTACATTAAATTAGTGTGTACATATTTTTGACACTTTATCCGTGTCGATATTTAATATCTTACTGTATATATGCCGATAAAACATTAATTCACACAAGAAATATGTAAGAATTTAATATACCTACACACTCAATCTATTTTTTGTGTCACTTCAGTCACTTGTAGTAGAATCTCAGTTACGAACATAATAATATGTGTGTATTGTGGAAAACTAATAAATGGTTTAACTATCTATCTTTTCTAGTTTCTTACCATTAAATGAGTTAATATGGCAAGCAATATAAAAACTGAATAACCGCAGAGCTAAACACTAATTTAGCTCGTAAAATTATCATTAATTACCTAGATTATCATTGAAGTACACACACACATTGGTGCACACGATAGCGATCTTTACATAAAACATGTACAAACGGTTTGGCATACCTTACGTTTCTCTAAGTATGAACTATATTTAAGCGACTGGAGCGCTATTTTTTAATATATTATATAATATATTAATGTACAGGTCAATGATTTTTAATAAATTATAAATGAATACCTACTATTTATAGAACGCATGGATTAAGCGTGAAATCATAATCTGATATGTTCGCCAACTTATAATTAACTACTAATGTCTTAGATTGATGATCAGATGAGACCTAGACGGTTTCGGTCACATGTGTTAATAGGTGTCTTCCTAGGTACTAGACCCTTTAGTGATACCATTTAAGCGGGGCCGGATTTCGGGGTCGCAGTGAAGGCGGCCGTGCCTTTTGGGCTCCATCAGAATTTGTTTCTTCTTTCTTTATCTACATTACTTTGATAGTAATTACCTAGGCCCTTTTCGCCTTCAACTAGTGCGTGGAGAATCCAAGTAGCAACGGCGGGCGCAATCCACTCGCGAGCGTGAGCTCCTGCCTCAAGCCACACTGCGGGCTTCATTCGAGAACGCAACTGCCATTTCTTTTTAGGATCCTTAGATTTTGCTCCCGCCGATTGAGTTTCATTCGATGGAAGTGAAATCTGAATAAATGGAAGAACATTTTAGGTCTTACGTGGTGATGATAGAATAAACAAGGATATTAATATATGTATAATACGACTATATTAGTAATGTAGGTAGGTACAGGTAGGCAGATAGTGTGTCTATAATGGATAAAACCCTGTTTGTCTCAGTACCTTCACAGCTACCAATGGTAGTCCCTCGGAAGATCGCCCCAAGGGCACAAGCTCGATGAGGTCGGCATGGTGATGCTGCAAGTACTCCAAGTAACGCAGAATGTCAGCGTAGCGATGGTATCGACGCCAAGTCATCGGGTGCCCTCGCAGCTGTTCCAACTCCAGTCTTTGCTTCTTTGACAGTCTGGGATTTTCATATGTTATCGCTTTCTGTGACACAGAAATATTAACAAGATGATTTAATTCTAAAGAATCTTTTCTATCGTAAGAACAGCGAGGTACTTAAACCCCTAATAATATTAAACCCCAGAAGATATATGTAGGTATACATTAAGTCACTGAATCTTAAGTAGACGACCTATGCATATGTACCGCCGCCCAATTTCGGAAACGACTAGAGTTAGACCAATATAAGTCTGCAGCGATTTTAATAGCCCAGACTGTGCAAGTGTTATTTTAAACGTCGAACTTCAATGAAATTATGACATATAAGTAACACAGTAAGAGTCTATGCTAACTATCAAAATTGTTGCAGAGTTATCTTGGCCTTAACTACACCCATAGATTAACTTAGATATCCACCAATAGATTGGTCTATTTGGTCCTTGTTGTTTGACGCCATTATAAAACGATACACAGAACATTTTGGAACTTCCTTCTTCTAATACCTAATGCCATCTAATTCATTCATTTAAAATCATTTTAAAGACTTGTATATGTATGTACGTACGTACCTACATTAAAACAGTAAAAGTTATTATCATAATATATATATGTACCTGCAAGTCCCAAATAACTACATCAAAGTCTATTTTCGAGGATTTCATGTGATCTTTGACGTCGGCGAGGAGGTCTGGCGGGACCAGCAGGTCGGTTGATCCGTTTAGCGAGGGCGGAGTCCACCACATGAGGTCCGACCCCTGTGCCTCCTCTTGCAAGTCCAGCATCTCGCGAACTTTCCACTGAGCGTCTGGGTACGCTCTCAGTAGTTGAAAACCTTTGTAATTTTTCTTCAACGACTTCTTGACCGGCTTTTTCTCTGTCGAAAATAAATTAGACTATTAATATTGTAATATAAAACAACCGATAGGCGTAGATACTAGCTATAAGGACCAATTCGAATTGGTAATTTAGTATTTCGAAATGTGCTAATTGAAAATATTTTTTTTAAAGTAAGTACGGGCTTGTTATGTCCTTATCGACCATGTCTAAGTAGAGATGGCCAACTAATCTAGTCCGATCTAAAAGCAATTACATCAGAAGAAAGTGAGATGCACAGAATCGATTAGGTTTGTTTTTACTTTCGTATTACAATGTATGTGCACGGATTGCATTTTAATAGGTCGGGGAAAAAGTTTTTTCGTACCTATGTACCTAATACAGAAATTCAACAAGAGAAAGACATTTTTAACATAGTTTGTATTTCGTTTCCTATAATGTGCCATTTTCCTCGATAACTTGTTGGCATTTTTTAGGTAGTGACTTATCCCATTGCTGTAGCACTTGTGTCTTGGGACTTCTGCTCAAAAAACTGCGACAAGTAGTTTTGGCGGTCATCTCGTGACGTTACCTCTAACACTACAAATAATTCTGAAGACACCGAAACAGGTGGAAATGTGAGTGTGCAAGTTCAGGGCTATGTGGCGGATGCATACCTAATTAACACTTCAAAATCTAGGTCTAAATTTTTTTACTTATTGGCTGAAAGATTCGTGTGGTACCTATAAAAAAGGTACCTTTAAGCCTATAACGTAATGCCCTACACGATTTATGAGGTACAAATTTGCGTATTCTGTAACATTTACCCCTTAATGAAATAAAATTTCAAAATGCACTTTTCATTACACTTGCTCGAAAAAGATCTAATTTCATGCAGGTGTACTTTAGTACAAAGGCTTTTTTACAGCGGGAGTTATGGATTGTGAAATACTCACGTTTATAGTTTCCCATTTATTTATTATCCCCCTCCATCATTTACCCTCCACGTTGGACAGTGCACTATATCGAATGTCTTAGATTCACTCATTTTGGCGGACAGAAAATCAATAGGAAAATGGCGGTAATCAGTTTTATTTTTTAAAAGTAGTCTTTCTTAATGAATGGTATCAAAACCAGCCAGATACAACAGTACATACCAACAACCATACTTAGAGTTTTACTACAACTTTACAGTTTACATCTAAAATATAAAATACGAAAGAACTTTTTCACCGACCTGATGATATCTATTTATTGTTTAGGTTCTTACTTTCATTGACAACGTACGCGCCGTCGTCTTCCTCTGAGTCCAGCAACGTTTGAAACCAACCACTTGTAGAAGTTGTTAGAGGTGCGTTAGTGGTTGTCGATGTGGTGGTAGTGCTCTGTTGTTTTTGTTTCGACTTTTTTGTCCACCCACCTCCAAACCAAGGGGTTTTCATTGTAATCCAATTATATATACTAGAAATAATACCTGGAAATAAAAATAATTTCAAGTTTTACAGTAACAGTCTTGTGACGATGACGAAAAATATCAATTTACTGTACATATGGTCCTTTAAACTTTTGATATACGCACTAGTGCGGGAAAATAGGACCATATGTACTGTAAATAACTATTTGCCAACTATCATCTTTTCAAATAAATTTCTTACACGTCTCGTAGACTTTATTTCATATTCTTATATTTAGGTACAAGAATTTCAAATGGAAATTGCCTTTCTTTCTCTAGTCTCTGGTGGTCCAGCTCGCGCTCTATTTCTACCTTTTATTTCTATCATATTATGTTCTATTTTTGCTAAAACTTTCCTACAGTTCGATATACTCGTAATTTTCTACTAAATTAAGGGCGAGAAATTAATTTATGCATCTCGTGGCGAGGGCGTTAATTCTGCTTTGTTACCCACAAGGGAGTCGAATTCATTGGGATTAGTTTGGTTGCCAAACGGGTCTTCGAGCTTTTTATGGATGCAACAGGGAAAACGCTAATATTACTATACTTACTATAGTACCTAATACCTACATTGTAGTAATGTAGTTAGTTTGATTGCTTGACTATGACTTTAGTATAGTCCCCCGAAATAAATGATTCAAGTAATTTGTGGTACAAATCAGTGTTAAACAAGATGACTCGCGCATGTAAAAGTAGAAAACCGGTGCTCCAGTGGGGCAGGCGGGGCAATCTCCACCAGAGCGAGAGCAGGAACAATTTAAATTCGCGCCAACCCTCATCGTTTCACTTTGTCTAGCGAGTAGGTTTAGATAGAGACAGATGAGACCGACAGCGGGAAAATAGGCAGGTAATAGCGCGTGAGAGCCTGCGCGGGCGCAGGCGCCGGCAACTGGCGGTTTGCAGATCATTTTCCGCATAACTCACTGATTGGCCACGCGATAACAGCCGGAAAGTCACTTGAAACGACCCGTACCTAGACCATAATCACATCTATCCTTGACACTACTTTCTCGGCATGCCTTTTCCAGTGTTTTAGACAAATAGGTATTTATTTCTAGTCTAAAATAGATACGTATTTCTCGTTTATAATATGACACCGTTTTAAAAATATGTACATTTCCATTCATGACTACTAAGTTGGTACATTTACCCACATAACATAACAATAATTGTTTTAAGAATTTAGGTATAAATATGAAAAATATTCGAGATGTGTATTCGCATCATTGTTGTACAACTCTATGCTAAAGTTATATTTATTATTTTATTTAATAATTTGTGTGCGAAATAGTAGTATTTAATATTTAATCATGTTTTGCTGTAAATATGACAAATACAAAGGGGGCACTTGTTCTTCAAAACTTCCTTGGCAAATTTGGTTTTGGGAAAGCATTTAAAGTAGAGCTTTTCCTAAATAATAATTATAATTCTATATGACTGAATTACCCACCTATAAACCAACTTGGCTTAGCTTGCTTCTTTGGCGTTTTCTTCACTTTATCTGTGTTAAAAAACTCAGATAACCATCCAGATTTATTAGGAGGGCATATTTTATTATTATTTGCGGTTGATTTCGTTGGCTTCGTGGTCCTGCGAGCTGCAGGGGTAGGACGACGCGTTGATGTCGGCTTCTTGGTTCGCACTGTAGGACGCCGAGTGCTAGTTTGGCGATAGGCGTCTGGGTCTGAACCTCCTATCCATTGGTACTGCACCCCCGTTGCCAAATCGGGTCGGTTATGCTGCACTTTAACAGGCGGCCGTTTAGTCACTAAGAAGTTTGTGTGGCTTTCAATGTTGATTGTTGTACTTTTAACTACCTTACTTTTATTCTCACTATTTGAGTCTTTGTTTACAGTTTTATCATTTTTAAGTCTCACTTTGGTCGGTTTAGGGGTACGCGGGCGCGGTAAAGGAGTCGTCTCGAAGGACTCCTCTGTGTCATCCCATATTACCAACGGGTCCAACGATTCCGAATCCGAGGAGGAGTAAGAAGGTAGGCGGCGAGCGACGACCGCGCACGCCAGCAGCGCAAGCAGCGTCAGGCGACGCGCCATGTGAGCCACGCGAGCGTGTGTACATGGCGAGGTGCGAGCGCACTGTACCCGCGCCGGCGAAGTGCGCCTGTGCAACCACCTTCCCTGCCACCGCCATTAAAGCGACAATGTCGCTTTCAACTCGCCTGCAACACTAGGTCAAGTCGCTCGCTTAGGTTTTATGTTATTATTTATTCTCTTTAGTACCTACTACCATCAAATGATTTTACTGGCTTCCACATCAAGGTTACAAATAAACCGCATTTCTGCGGATATAAAAGAAAGTCCTTAATTCGCATTCGTTGATTACGATTGAACACGCTGTCATTGAAAACTACTGTATACTGACATGCAGTGCGTAAAGTAGATCATTTTCTATGGTCCATTTCCTGCGCCATGGGCTAAAGGGGTGTTACTTCACGAGCGTGTCATCTATAATGGCAGACTTGTAACTGGTGACATGTCATTGCATGGTATGATGATTTGCATTATAGAGCTCTATTTTAGTTATTATTTGCTTTCCAAAAGAGAACTCAAATTGAAACTAGTACAGCTGCATGTACTTAGATATGTATCGACATATATATACCTACCTACATATCGTGTATAAATAGATATATGAATCTAGCATTTCACAATTCATGCTGCTGCATGAGACACAAAACCATGATTCATGTTTTAAAGGGTTCCGTACCACCTTTATGGTACGGAACTCTAACCCAAATAACTCTATATCCAAAGTATCTATACTGCCCCTACCCGTGTCATATGGGAGGCACGCAGAGGCAGCACCCCCAGTGTAAAGGGGCTATTTGGTGGAAACGGTAGATTACATGCTAGGTTATGTGATAAAACCTGGATTCCTGCGTATTAAAACGGTATCCAAATTTATTTGTAGCAGATGGGTACTCGCCTCTCCCTCACCGTGGCATCTAAATGCTGTTCATTGCTGTGTTGTGTGGATCTGTTATACTGTAATGCTGTGTTACTTATTTGATCAATAAATAAATAAATTATAAATAAATAAATCTAATATAACGGTGGTAATATAACGGTATATAGGTGGGACTAGACTCCTATGTTCTCACATCCATCCGCACTCGAGAATGCGTAGACTTATTATTACATAAATTATGCATTTACCTAGAGACGTGTGGGGAAATGAGAAAACCACAGAAAAAAGAAAACTATACAATCGTGAAGTAAGCATGGCGTGTCTGGCAAGGTTATGATGAGTTGTGCGTAACCTGACCTACCTACTATTTTCTGTGGAGAAAATGCATGCTTTCAAGAGTTGTTGCGCGTTATTTATATATAGACTAAGAGCCAGCGCCGGAAAATTGTAGGTATATAATAACGAGAGCATCGTGACTAGTTAATTTGCTAATACCTAATACCTATCCTTATTTATAGATCCGGACGTCTGGCAGTTGTTCACCAGTGGAGTTCAGAGTGACAGGCAAGTAAAACATTTCAGTTGAAAAAAAAAGGATGTCCCACTTGTGGAACTATTGCCGCAGTATTGATTTTGCAGTCTGAATCCGAACCAAACGTCACGTATCGTTTATAGATTCGTATTTCCCTTCAATGCCAACTGAAAAAAACATTCTGTATAGTGTATGTCATATTCCTGGTATCCATTGTTCGTGCAGGTACTTATACGCTTAAATATTACTATGCTAAAAAAGTGACGAACTCAGAATGTGACGTACCTACTCAAAACGTGACAGAACTCGAAAGTGACCTACTCCGCCTAATCCATATCACTTTGGCCCTGTCCAGAAATCATGTTATCAATGACATATTTTAACTTCCTTTCCTCTTAGTGATTGTAACGCTACACATTTCGTCTAGTTTAGTTATTAACCGACTTCCAAATCTCAAAGAAGGAGGTTATCAATTCGGTTGTATGTTTTTTTTTATTTTTTTTTATGTTTGTTACTCCATAACTCCGTCATTACTGGACCGATTTTGAAAATTCTTTTTTTGATTGAATGTATATGCATACAGATTGGTCCCGTTTTTGTCAAAACCCAGTTCTGATGATGGGATCCATGAGGAATCGAGGGAACTCCTCAAATCTTAAAGGCATACACATAGTGATTTTTGGTTTTTTATCAACGAATCAAGCATATACATCCAAAAAAGTGACATTTGATGAAGTGGAACTGCTGATGATGATCAGAACGGAACTCTTCAACGACGCATAGTTCACGGTTGGCGATTTGTCCTCTTCGTTATGTTTGTTAAGCAAGTTAAGTTTTTAAGCCACATTTTTGTCATTCTCGAGTTCTGATGATGGGATCCATGAGGAATCAAGGGAACTCCTCAAATCTTAAAGGCATGCGTATAGAGATTTTTGTATTTACATCAGAAAATCAAGCATTTTCATTAAAAACTGTCGCATTTGATGAAGTGGAACTGCTGATGATGATCAGAACAGAACTCTTCAACGACGCATAGTTCACGTTTGGCGATTTTTCCTCTTCGTTATGTTCGTTAAACAAGTTAAGTTTTTAAGCCACACTTTTGTCAAGCTCGAGTTCTGATGATGGGATCCATAAGGAATCGAGGGAACTCCTCAAATCTTAAAGGCATACGTATAGAATTTTCTGTATTTTCATCATAAAATCAAGCATTTACATTAAAAACTGTCGCATTTGATGAAGTGGAACTGCTGATGGTGACCAGAACAGAACTCTTCAACGACGCATGGTACACGTCTGGTGATAACGAATTTCGATTTTGACTTGGACTGGGACCCGGACTCGGACTCATACCCGGACCCGGACCTGGACTCGGATCCAGATTCGGGCCCGGACTCGGAACCGGACTCGGATCCGGTCTGGGATCCGGACACGGACACGGACCCGGCCTCGGACCCGGACTCGGACCCAGACTCGGACCCGGACTCGGACCCGGACTCGGACCCGGACTCGGACCTGGACTCGGACCCGGGCTCGGACCCGGACTCGGACTCGGACCCGGACCTTGGTCCGGAAAACCACTATTATGATACCTTAACTAAATAAACCACTATGATTACCTACCATAAAATGTAGGTATAAAGTATGATGATGCCAATCTTACTAACCCCTCCCGCTTAAACCCCCGTACACCGCACGGCATGCACCATTAAGTGGGTTAGGTTAGGTTTGAACTGCGATCCTCACAGAACCGAACAAGGGTTAGGTCAGGTTGAAACTGCGAGCCTTACAGAAACGGAATGCTACTTGAAAAGTGGGTTTGATTAGGTTCGAACTGCGATCCTCACAGAACCGAACTGCTATCTGAGAAGTGGGTTAGGTTAGGCTAGAACTACGACCCTTATGGCTCCTCTACACGATGGGCCAACGCCGGCCACTCCAAGGGACGCATTTATGCGTTAGAGGGACCAAGTAATATTGCTATCTCATTCTACCGCAAGGCTGCGTCCCTTGGAGTGGCCGGCGTTGGCCCATCCTGTAGAGGAGCCATTACAGAAGCGAAATGCTAGTAGAAAAGTGTGTGGTTTTACCTCAGTTTCTACATAGTGTACTATCTACAATAATCTTTCACCGGCCCCCAAAGAAGTCGGTTTTTTTTTCTTAAAAATTATTATCATACCATTTTCCGGGACTAACTCTCCATCTAACAGGTCGTTATTGTTAGCTAATTGCCGTAGAAAACTTAACAATAGGTAATTTGCTAAGTTAGACAATAAGCTCTTATTTATGAACTTTGGAAATATATTATTTATTCGAATTGTATGGGCCCTAGATGCCTAAGTCCAAGAGAAATCTAATAGGTAATTAGACGTCGTTTGGTCAAGTGCTTTAAATTACACTTGATTTAGAATCATTTACTTTAATAGTAAGAGAGAGGGAGGGAGATTTCCCTTGCAAGGTTTTTATTAACATTAACTAAGCGACTCGAATCTTGTTTGCCATACGATTAAATCAACATTTATGTCAAAATTGCAGTTTCCGCTTCCATAGTTTGCTATGGGCGCTATGGCGCAAAAATCTCTGGTGGTTCTATACGGAGTATAATAGTTCAATCAATGTAATTATGTGTCTCTTATATTTTTATAGGAGGGCAGAAACGTTCGTGTAGAACTTACATACACTTTTACTTAAAATAACGTATTCTACATTTTATTATTTTCGTAGGTACAGTAATTTCAATTTAATTTCAATTTATGAAAGACAACAATATCCCATAATGGTTAGTAACAATTAAGATTAAAAACTAAGTGTTAGTGGAACAAAAATCGTTTGAGTTAGAGTTGTAATAAATAGTACCAAAAAGTTATTGATTGTAGGAGAGGTGTAAAGTCGAAACAATACCGCATCTGCTTTTGACAGTCGAACTAGATGAATTTACGAAGTCATAGGTAACATCTTTTATGGCAAAGAGTAAAGTCAGTATTGGTATGGTAACTGAATAGGGCATTTGACTGTATTTAAAATAAATTATTTAACACCATGCATTAAATAAAGCACCAGAAGATTAATAGAGAAACGTAGACAGCAGTTATTTTTAGACTGAATTTCTATTTTAAAATCAGTATAAAACTATAAAGAGTATTAGGTAATTTGATTGTGACGTCACATGCTAGTGTTTCATATAAATTCCTTGTAACAAAATCGTTTTGACAATTCGAAAAAAGAAACTAATTTGACTAGCAGTCAAATACCCTATTTTTAAAAGTAATCTTTTGACAACCAGGGCCCAGTTTTATAAAGTTACAGGTTACAAGAGTACAGGCTACAGGCACCTGTAATGCACTGTGAACGGCTACAGGTGTTTTATAAATACACATAAATAATTACAGTTGTAAAGAACCACGATCAATCTCGATTACATGTGAAATCTACAGGTGTGAAGGACATCACTATTTTAAAAAAAACGTGTGTCATAGATACTCGGTTCTCTACTAAATTATGTGTTTTTGTTTTGCTGTAAAATATTAATTACTGGAAAAATGGCCAGAAATGAAGGAAAAATCGAGTGGTTGAGAGCGGCGTTCCATGCCAAGGATATACTTTTTGGGCCGTTTTCAGATTCAGATTAAGTTAGATTTAATGAAATATTTACGTAATAAGTAAATAACATGTAAATAAGTAGGTACTCTTTCACATTCTTACATTAAAATGTATCGTTTCGGTAGCGGCTCAAAGATAAATACGGTGTGTATCGAAAATTATGAATAGTACACTTTACCATAATGTGAATGCACTATACTTATATAAAGAGACGAATGCTAATAAATCAACGACAAATATCGGCAATAATCCCTTTCCATTTCCTAGTAGATAAAATAAAACGAATCGTCAATAAAATCAATATCAAACATATTGTCACTTTATTTCCTATTTACTATAATAAACTTGGTCAAGCAGATCTTGTCAGTAGAAAAAGGCGGCAAATTTAAATAATGTAAGCGCGAAGGGATATCGTCCCATAGGAAATTTGAATTTCGCGCCTTTTTTTACTGTCAAGATTTGCTGGTATGGAAAAGTATGCATGCCCTGGCACAATACCATTATACCATTACCATTTATTGTGCCAGGGCATGCATACTTTTCCATGCACTGACCTTATCAGTTTTTGTTAATGTATCTGAAATAAAGCTGGTCAAGCAAATCTTGACAGTAAAAAAAGGCGCGAAATTCAAATTTCCTATGGGACGATATCCCTTCGCGCTTACATTATTTAAATTTGCCGCCTTTTTCTACTGACAAGATCTGCTTGACCAAGTTTATATAGTAAATAGGAAATAAAGTGACAATATGTTTGATATTGATTTTATTGACGATTCGTTTTATTTTATCTACTAGGAAATGGAAAGGGATTATTGCCGATATTTGTCGTTGATTTATTAGCATTCGTCTCTTTATATAAGTATAGTGCATTCACATTATGGTAAAGTGTACTATTCATAATTTTCGATACACACCGTATTTATCTTTGAGCCGCTACCGAAACGATACATTTTAATGTAAGAATGTGAAAGAGTACCTACTTATTTACATGTTATTTACTTATTACGTAAATATTTCATTAAATCTAACTTAATCTGAATCTGAAAACGGCCCAAAAAGTATATCCTTAGCATGGAACGCCGCTCTCAACCACTCGATTTTTCCTTCATTTCTGGCCATTTTTCCAGTAATTAATATTTTACAGCAAACAAAAACACATAATTTAGTAGAGAACCGAGTATCTATGACACACGTTTTTTTTAAAATAGTGATGTACTTCACACCTGTAGATTTCACATGTAATCGAGATTGATCGTGGTTCTTTACAACTGTAATTATTTATGTGTATTTATAAAACACCTGTAGCCGTTCACAGTGCATTACAGGTGCCTGTAGCCTGTACTCTTGTAACCTGTAACTTGTAACTTTATAAAACTGGGCCCAGGCTTACCGCGTAAAGTACGGAGCCGTACAGCGTCATCTATGTTAGCTGTCAATTCGAAGCATGAATTTGTCTTACACGTAGAGGATTTGTACAATCAGTGATTTACAATACATTTAAATACAATATTTTAAACTTTTACCTATCTCGATTGTTTTTGTTATCTGCTTATGATGAGGGTTTATACATTTTATAATGAATTGACGCAGAGGGTTGTTAAAGCCTGAACTGAAGTAAAACACGATATAGTGCCCATTAAAACGATATAAAGACTAACTTAATTTTCTCAACAAAGTCGCCAAGTAGGTACGTATAGCGAAAGTCACTAATAATTCTAATAAAATATACGCACATAATCCGATCAAACACAAACAAGTTTATCGTTTATTTTATGAACCCTTCAACCGCAGATAAGATTAATGCTGATGGAACTCATGGACCTCAGATCTCTCCTTTCCCTAGAAGCATTATATTGTATACCTATAATAAGTTAATAACCTTTATAGAATATTACGTTAGGTGCAGATGCACCTGCACCTATTAGGTACAGACGGTACCTAAATATAATCAGCAGCAGAATATATGGCGAGGTGTTAAAAATGATCTGAGCAGAATTTTGAAATCTTTTAGTTTATACTTCGGAATGTATCTAGAATATCAGATACAGTCAACAAAACTATTAGCGTAGCACCCCTGCGTACAATGTGTGTAATTATGCAGAGATATAAGGTAATAATTTTACTGACTATACATAAATTGTAAACTATAAAATATATAAATGATTGACATGTTTTCGTGGTTTCTTTGTGCGACACACACATGCGAACACTAATTGCATTAGGCTAGGGCCCACGTACCTATTACGCACTATTAAGCAATGCATTATGTACCTAGCTTTAAAATCGGAGAATATTGTACTCTGTACAAATACAATTTTTATCACGGTATTGTCATAGAGCCGCATTAAAAATGTGGCGTTCCATACCTACCAAATATGAACATCAGGACCCTTTGGGCATGAAAAGTTTCAAATAAGGAGCAAAAATAAGTCATCATTCGCCTTCGTCGTTCCAGCTCTTTGCCACGGCTCCCTAGAAGGGACTGGGAGACGGATACATTAAAACAACAGTTCCAGGATTTTCATTCATTTTCATAATAACGGTTTACAAAGTTTTACTTTGACCTTAGTAGATGGCGACATTTATCCTCTCGGTCAAAGTTAGACAGTTTTACGGCAGGCTCCATAGAGCCCACATATAATTATTGTACACTTCTATCGAGTATGGGGTGAAATATGGACTGGATTGACGTGTCGACAGGTGCCCGGTCCAGCTCAAGCAGTTGCACGTGGTTGCGCTGCGGGGCGGCGCGCAGCCAGCAGCCGGGCACGTATAGAGTCACCTGCGGCCCGGTGCCCGGCCAGTAGCGCCCGAGGTTATGTCCGTTCACCCAAATGAAACCCTGGAAAAAAAACATTTTTTTAAACTGCCATTCGTAATAAGTTGCACAAAAAACATCAAAAACAAATACATCGTTAAGTAAATAATCACATCCAACTCCAAGTTTTTGTAAATTTTAGTAGAAGATTTTGTAGGATATACAGTGTAGTTGCGCTTATGTTGTACCTACAGATAGAACAATCCGTTCACCAATCTTTATCAAAATCTAGGGTCTATGCACTTACGAGTTTTACCATTGTAAGTACATACGTACACTGTGATAAAAACTCAAAAAAGTAGGTAAGTATTTTTTGTTTGTACATTTTTTAAAGCTTATGAATTATCGCGAGGTCTACAGGGATAAGAAGGATCAACTTTATTTTATTTGCGCTGTAGTATCAATCATATCACCTAAAATCTACAAACCTAAACGTAAAGGAACGGTTACATTTTAGCGGACAGTCGCTTACTTGTGTTGTGTGAATAATTTAACATTAATGCATGCTTCTATTAGCATTCGTTGCTGGTAAAAATAACTAGTATGTATAATTGAAATAAACCAGGGTTATCTCAAGGTTACATCTATTAGGTAAACACTTTAAGAAAATATTTACAACTTAGATAGAAAAACTGTGCCTTCTTAAATACGATGCCTGATAAAAACACCAACAAAAGAGCATATTATCGCGACAACTACATTACATATCAAGTTGGGATGGGAAGTCTTGAAGAAAACTTATTTAACTACCAACGTTTAATTTAAACCGACCATGTTCCAAGATAGTTTTCGTGAAATGGATTATTTAACTTTTGGTATCATATTTTTAAGAAAAAAAAACCGACTTCTATGGGGCCCGGTGAAAGATTATGGTAGATGGTGCACTATGTAGAAAAGGAGGTAAAACCAGTACTTTCTAGTAGCATTTCGTTTCCGTAAGGGTCGTAGTTCTAGCCTAACTTAACCCACTTCTCTGATAGCAGTTCGGTTCTGTGAGGATCGCAGTTCGAACTTAATCAAACCCACTTTTCTAGTAGCATTTCGTTTCTGTAAGACTCGCAGTTCTAACCAAACCTAACCCACTTTTGTTCGGTTCTGTGAGGATCGCAGTTCAAACCTAACCTAACCCACTTAACGGCGCATGCGGTGCGGTGTACGGGAGTTTGAGCGGGAGGGGTTTGGCATCATCATACCCACATTTTATGGTAGGTAATCATAGTGGTTTATTTAGTTTAGGTATCATAGTGGTTTTCCGGGTCAAGGTCCGGGTCTCTGAGTCAAAGTCCGGGTCCGAGTCCCGGTCCGAGTCCGGGTCCGGGTCCGGGTCCGGGTCCGAGTCCGGGTCCGAGTCCGGATCCGAGTCCGGGTCCGAGTCCGAGTCCGAGTCCGAACCGGATCCGGGTATGAGTCCGGGTCCCAGTCCAAGTCAAAATCGAAATTCGAAATCACCAAACATGTACTATGCGTCGTTGAAGAGTTCTGTCCTGATCATCATCAGCAGTTCCACTTCATCAAATGCGACAGTTTTTAATGTAAATGCTTGATTTTATGATGAAAATACAAAAAATTCTATACGTATGCCTTTAAGATTTGAGGAGTTCCCTCGATTTCTTATGGATCCCATCATCAGAACTCGAGCTTGACAGAAATGTGGCTTAAAAACTAAACTTGCTTAACAAACATAACGAAGAGGACAAATCGCCAAACGTGAACTATGCGTCGTTGAAGAGTTCCGTTCTGATCATCATCAGCAGTTCCACTTCATCAAATGCGACAGTTTTTAATGAAAATGCTTGATTTTCTGATGAAAATACAAAAATCTTTATACGCATGCCTTTAAAATTTGAGGAGTTCCCTCGATTTCTCATGGATCCCATCATCAGAACTCAAGCTTGACAAAATTGTGGCTTAAAAACTTAACTTGCTTAACAAACATAACGAAGAGGACAAATCGCCAAAGGTAAACTATGCGTCGTTGAAGAGTTCCGTTCTGATCATCATCAGCAGTTCCACTTCATCAAATGTCACGTTTTTGAATGTATATGCTTGATTTGTTGATAAAAACACAAAAATCACCATATGTATGCCTTTAAGATTTGAGGAGTTCCGTCGATTCCTCATGGATCCCATCATCAGAACTGGATTTTGACAAAAACGGTACCAATCTGTATGCATATACATACAATCAAAAAAATAATTTTCAAAATCGGTCCAGTAATGACGGAGATATGGAGTAACAAACATAAAAAATAAAAAAAATAAAAAAAATAAAAAAAATAAAAAACATACAACCGAATTGATAACCTCCTCCTTTGGGATTTGGAAGTCGGTTAAAAAGGAAGGGGCAACTTGTCACCCCCTCCAACGACGCTATTTCAGCAGTTTGTAAAAAATATGTTAAGATTACGATTTCGCCATTTACGTTAAGGAACTTTAAAAAATATTGAAGAAAAGTGGCTTATATTATTTATTACACAACACAAGCTTTCTTGAGCTTACCGTGGGGTTCAGTCAATTTGTGTATAAATGTCCTGTAATATTTATTTATTTATTTTATTACCTTTCCCCATGAAGTAGTATCGAAGAATGTATCTTGGGGCTGTTCGTTTTCTGGAATAGTGAAGTAACCGTCAAACAGCACCGGTACTTCGAATCCTTGTCCGTCTTCAGTGGCAGCCGTAACTAATCCATCCAGGTTTTCAAGAGGAAATCCAGTTACAGACCAATTACCGTTGAGCACCTTCGTGCCCAAAGTGACATCACTGAGGATACCCTGTTAATTAAACATACATTTTGGAATGGAACTTTCAAATATTATTAATCATGTAAGGTAAACGTACTAGTGGTCGACACGCTAATGCCCAATAGACGACACCTTGCCGTCACCTCTATCGACAATGACTTAAGTTTCAAGATGACATGTACGTATTGGGACTTCGTCGAGTACCAGTACGTTTACCATTAGTACCATTACTATTTCTTAAAAACAATAGAAGAAATTTAAAGGATCGTTGTAGAAGACATGAGTGCTAGTATTCAAAATCCTCCTCGTTAGATTTTACGAACCTTAAAGTCGTGTATTCCGCTACCAAAATTGATGCGTCCTTGGTTTTCGACAAGTAATGATAGAACTGAGTCAGATTTGGTTTCTACCGGCAAGGAATATAGTTTTTTAGTCCAGCTTAATATTCCTATTAGTCTCTGTAAAATAAAATTCACAAAATGTAATTAAGTCAAATCGGTAGCTCTTACACCAAAAAAATATATATATATTTATTAATTTAATTTATAAATATTTGTACGTAGGTAAAAAAAATTACTTACACCGTCAACAAAAACATGAATGCGATCCCGAGGTTTTCTAATTTCCAATAGAGAGCCTGGGCCCATTTCCCCCGGTGAGATCTCATAGAGCATTAGTCCGGAGCGCTGGCGCAGCTTCTCAAACGTAGGCAGTTTTGAGCCGACTGTACTTGGATACTTTTTTCCCAAGCTTGCCCGGCCCGCTGTAGATAACAGACCAAGTCGGTTTGTTAAGGTTATTTTTCCATACGCAGATTTATTGGATGGTGAAGGGGGAGCAATGTCTGCTACTTCTGGGTTATGCTGAAATCAACGAATAAACATTATACGAGTAGGTATGAACCATCATAATATGTAATTGTAATATTTTATAAATGGTGTGTATTTTTCATATATACCATTCGTACCCTTGCTAAAACGTCCCGAATAGCGAAATATTTTGGAGTAGGGTCTCCGGCCTCGTTTAAAGGGGCATCATAGTCATATGACGTAATATCTGGCGTATATGTGCCGTCATAGTTGGCACCTGCAATAAAAACGAAGATTATTTTAAACTCATTTCCGGATTTGATATTTAATTAAAATATATACCAAAGTATAGTTTGAATGACAACAATTTAATTTAATAGAAACCTGCTGTGAATTCGAAGTTGGTGCCGCCGAAGAAAACGTAAATATTGAAGTTGATGGAACTGTTTAGCATGGTCTCTAGAGTGGCGACGACCCTGGGCGTGGGGACTCGCTGGAACGACTCGCCCCAGTGCGTCAGCCAGCCTGGGTAGTACTCTGAGTTCATGAGAGGACCGTGTGGCATGTAACTCCTTAATGATTTAAAATAATCTTGCACGTTTTTCTCTGTTAACAAAAAAAAAGAAGTCAGCCAAGGAGAAGGGCTTTAATATGGTTTGAACCGGGAGTTTTCTGTTTGTGCCTTTGCGATAATCTCAAACGTTACATAACATGGCGGATTACTGATGTCTTGACTGGTTACCAAGGGCAAGTATAGTTACATAATGGATGGATACTTACTGGAACTTACGCCGAAATCAATTGTGGTGAGAACTTCTGGGATAGCACCATTTTTGAAGAAGGATATATAACTGCCATCAGTGGTGTACAGGAGAGCTTTGTCACCGACATGGTGAAGCATTATGTCACGTGCTTGTGTTTTGTATTCCATGTCACTACCGTAACTGCCATATTCATTTTCCACCTGTCATGCCACGTTGAATTAGATCATTATTTAAATTAATTAAAATGCATTATTGTATCTGATTAAAATAATTACCTGAACTAAAATAATCGGGCCTCCGTTTCCAAATAATAGAGGTGTAAGTTGTTCAAACAACTTCTCCAACCATATTTTTGTTTCAGCGATAAAATCTGTTGAAAAACTTAACAATAACCAAATCGAATTCATAATTTTCGTAAAACATTTACATTTAAAAGCGCTTTTTATTTTGTATATTATACTATTGTGTTACGTTTCTATTTTCGTTATTGTTTTCTTATTATAATAAACATTCACGCTTATTCAGTTATTATACAAATACAAAATGACTGGTGCGTTAGAAGCGTATACAATATAAGTAATATGTTACAGGATAAGTTCGCTTTTGTACTAATGATGTGTGGGATCTCTATTGTGTACAATAAAACATTTTACTACTACTACTAAAAACATTACCTGCATCAGTCGATCTCAGTCGTATTTGAGGGTACTTCCCCAGTAGCCAATATGGGAATCCGCCCTGTGAAAAGACGAGATAACTGTGAAACATCTTTATTGTCTTTGACATGCAATTTCTATCCTGAATAATTTTAACTTTGCTTTTTTCAGGCGCTATTAAATTTATGGACGGTTCGTGCTAATAAGTATGTACTTAAGGAAGTTACCACCACCTTACAACTACCTATGTAAAAATATAAAACATCAAAATTATACGCCACCAGATCTCTTTCAGCACATATGTAGGGCCCGGGGCGCAGTAGAACATGTAAGCCTTCTTCCGCGGCGAGACGTATAAAAGCAGCCACGTCGCGATCACCTTCGAAGGAGTATTGTCTCTCTTCGGGCTCGTGGAAACTCCATTCGACATACCTGATTAAACACATTTGCATTTATAACATAGAATGTTGTATGAAAGATATTTGCATTATAGTAATAGAATACTAACGTCGACACAGCGTTAAGTCCAGCTGCTTTCAATTTATGCAAGCGATCTTTCCAGTAAACTGCAGGCACTCTGAAGTAGTGCAGAGAACCTGATTTTATTTGAAATGGTTCTCCGTTGATCGCGAAGTGGTCACCTACGATAGTTATGCTGGGATTAGTCTGAAAATTCAATTGTACAGTTAGCGTATGTACCTAGTGTTTTCATATTTGAATGAATTCCTTCATAAAGTGGCAATGCAATGTTACGGCTGAGTGAGCACATCTCTGATATGATTCTAATTTTTATTGTAGGTATTCATGACGTTTGAATCATCCTATCCCATAGGTATAATTAGACGTCATTTTGTTAGATGGAAAACTAAGCATTAAGGGTGGTATTACACCTGTCCAATTTCTTTGTCCAATGTCATTGCTTCTCACTCTCTCATTAAGCCATAGCTAATTCAGAGATAAAAGGAGAGGGGGGTTATTAATTTTTACATTTTCCTTCTTATTAATATGTTATGGAATGTACAACCAGCTCTTTCAAAAACGCCACTGGGCCTAGTAACTAGACTTGCGAAGTGACAGACAGACGGACGGACAGAGTCGCATCACAGAACTCTAAAAATGGTAATATTCAGTTATTTATTCAATTTATTGTATCTACATAGTTCGATTACCTATGTTTATATAACGATACAGTGATATGTCAGGCATGCCTGGGCACGTGTACCTATGTAGTTTAAACACATGGCTACGATCGTATGTACTAATTTAAACGATAACAAATCACATTATAAATAAATAAATAAATAGATACTCGTATGCATTTGTATAAATTCCGATGGACTTATTGATTTAACCCTTCGCGCAATACGAGTATATCTTTTACAAATCTACCGCTTTTTTGAATGACTGAAATGGATAGCCACACAGGCACACATCTGCGATCATATATAACCATGGATACCGCCTTTAGGAACATTACCGTTCAAATTCTCGGGCCAAATTAGCACACATACACAATTACGCCTACATTCAAATAAGACGACGCGTTTACAGAGCCTGTAATCAAAGCTGGTAAACGAAATAATAGTCATCTTTATTACACTAATGGTACATAGCTAAGTGTAGATGAAATGCATATAATGTCAATAACTACCAATAAGCGACATTAATCCGCTAATAACCTTCTTGCTGTATGTACTGGCCGCTGAGAGTTCGCGGTTCATATTTGATTAGAATATGACTTGGACAGGGATAGGTTTATGCCATACAGTGAAGAACCAGTCAAATAATTCACGTATAATAATTTAATGCAGATTAAAAGATAACTAGTTAAAATGTTGTTATGACATGACAGACTAACTCAACATAAGTAAATATATCATTGTTGTATAAATGTATTCCGCTATAATAAGTACATATTTTGTATATTTTATTATCAATCTGCATGGCAGTGCGAAGTCACGTTCAGGTATAGTCTGTCCGTTTTTCTAAGATCAAGCACGCCATAGTAAATGTATGGCGAACTTGATCTTAGAAATCGGACTGGCTATACAGTCTGCAAAATTTACATGGGTACACGAATCGGGTCAAAAATATTTGAACAGGCGGAGTCACAATAAATCCCCACTTTCAGTTCAGAATATTTTATATGTATATAGCCGGTCAAGCAAGTTTGTCAGTAGAAAAAGGTGCAAAATTAAAATTTTGTATAGGACAACAGCCGTTCGCGCGCTTACATTTTCTAAATTTGCCGCTCTTATAATATTTTAAACTTTCGCGTTTTGATTACATATTAACTCACATTATACGAAACGAAACTGATTTACGTCGGTAAATCAAGGTAATTGAATATAATTCGCGTTAGACCCGTCTATAATGTGAGTTAATATGTTTGCCGCTCTTTTCTACTGACGGAAATGGCTTGAGAGAGAACCTACATATATATGACAGTAGAGGGTGGATTCAAATGATCAACATTTTCAGATAATGTGTGTATTTGATAAATTAATTCAGTGAAAGCATGATAGGAAAAATGTATCTACATATAGGAGACCGAGTATGATTATCTCACGGGTTATATCTCATGAATAGAACATATTCTAGATATCTTGCCAGGCATCCACTCAATTTCATGTCTCTTTAATTGGACAGTTTTTTTCCATAGTTCTCTGCGAATAGCATCTTGTGGGAATCTGAATGGAAAGTAATGTAAAATGACAATACCTAATTTGATTATTAATTTGAAATAACTAGGTAGTTTTTTTATAGCTTGGATCTCATGAAATAAAAAAGGAAAATACAAATCTGTAAGAAGGAATTTATTACTACATTTATAATTATATACAAAATACCTAAACCAAACACAAGTTAATAAAATAGTCTACTTCATTTAGCATAACACCATCCCTATTATCCTCGCAATTTAAAAAGTCGTATGTTGTTATGAAAGTCGTATGCAGTTGTTACCTTTTAGCTTAGCACGGTAGTATTGAAAACAAATCGTCATGTTTTTTCCAAATTCTACTGAAATTATCTGTTTACTACAAGTGAAAAGTGATTCCACTGTCCTTGGTATGAACTAAGATAACTTCTGCACCACTTCACGACACATGAATATATTTTTAATTACAAAAAAACGTTGTTTTTAGAAATCAATTTAGCCATTTGTCACTGACTGTCATCTCGGTCGTACTGAGATTGCCAATCGAGCAGTTTGTAAGTACCGCCTATCGCGGGGTAGTTTGCGTTGGGTCATAATTGAGCGGACAGAATACTTCCATGTATAGCATTTCGCTGGCACACATACATAGGTCGTTTTTTAGCACCCGAATAAATATGTAATGTTAGTCATAATACGCAAAAACTTTTACTACTCGTAGGTACCTATCGAGATAGGTATCATAAAATATTCAGGCATTGGTATGTATAAAACAGCAAATTTATTTGCGATTTTGAAGACGGTGCTATGGATATTATGGACCTAAGTACCAACGTACAATGTAACGATATACCTAATGGGTGAAAAACACCCAATATTGTGCATACCTTGACTGAGGATGTGTCAACAGAACGGATCCTGTTCCTCCCCGGGCTCCTCACGTGAACGACTGAGGGCTCAAACGACATCGATGCCGGGCTCTCGGCCTGCGCCACGCCGTACAGCACGCAACACAGCCATAGCGCCGCGCTGCGTCTGCAGATGTCGCGCAAGCGCATCGTGCCCTGAAATGCACAAAAGCACATTATAAAACGCCAAAATATAATTACTCGTACATGGACCATATCTTGATGCTGACATCACTGACTTTTCCTTTTTTTTGGGAGATTCCCGCTATCGCTCACAAACGAAAATGACTCACGACTGTATATTGTCTTGTTGTGGTCAGATCAGAGACATGTAATTGGAATTAACTTGCCATGATAGTTACCTAAAAATGAAGACTCATAATTAGTAATTATTCTAATATCTAAAGTGGTAGCATAGCGGTAGGGCATGCGGCTTCTACACTAGTCATGGGTTCGAACCCGATTCGTTTAGTATCAGTAAGCTTCTTGGAAATTCGTAGATATGAAATACCTATTATTTCTTATATGTATATTTTTCTTGTCTCTTCGTTCACAGAATAGGTAACATTAATAGATAGGTACGAACTTACTTTGGTGCAGGAAATGATTTACTTGGAAATTCGTAGGTATGAAATATTATTTGTTATTTATTTCTCTTATATTTTACTCTTCGTTCACAGAATAGGAAACATTATTAGATACAGAGAGGATATAGGATATATACGGAGTTATATATGTCTCTGCTAGATAGGTACGAACTTAATTTAGTGCAGGAAAATATTCCGGAATATTTATAATTCCGTATTAGTAGGTATTTACTTAAAATAAGGCACTGGGGCTTTTTGCCAATTCTTAGGTTAGGTTGTTCAAAGAGGATCACGAGGTCCACGAGCCTTTAGGATACATCCGGAAACAGCTAATATTGTTTTTCTACTCGGGTACTTTTATCTGTCATTTACATAGTCACGAACGAACATATAAGGGCATACATTATTAATACTCCTTAAAAGTCTATAGTCTATTGCCCAAAAAAGCACTTGTGTCGTTTTAGAGACATTACGATACGGTAAGCTAGTGCAGGGTAGAGTCTGGCTACTGAAATTTTACCTAAGTTATTGGCGGGAAATTCAAAAAATCTCGGGCTGGTCATACTTTGTGTAGTAGGAATTATAGGTTTGATACTAGACAATATTTTGACAAGTAAGGTACCTAAGGAAATAAGTTAAATAAACGTTTACGTGCTCTCAAAGCCAGCTCACATAATTTCTACCACCATTTATTTAAAGTACAATCAATGACAAACACATATGTTTACGTTCCAATATTTAGATTTTATAGATATATTTCAGAACTTTTAGTTTATCCGTTTCTTTATACACTTGTCCTGTTTCTGAGATTCAGGCATTAATAAATTCACGTACTTAATCAAAGTAATAGGCAAATGTTAGAACTAGTATTTAAAGTATCAAAATATTTATAGAGCACCAACCTCATAATTTGTTTACATTTGGTTAGGAGTTGTAAACATTGCAGTTTTTCGTTATACAACGCTACACGTCGACTTCGCACATTGTCGTAATTATTTACGTGTTTAAATAATAGTTTGCGAACCTCACTCAGTATAGAAATTATTAATATTATTTAAAATAGACCCCTTAAATCCAGCAAACAATTTGAATGAATGACATAAATTGACAACTGACTTTTAGCTTTTTTTAAAATCATAGACAATTGGTGATACAACAACGAAATATCTGTCAACAATTTTTGGCTAGCCAGACTCTAGCAGGTGCCACATACCGGTACATTGCTACCAACGTGACAAACGATTGAATGAATACGGTTTTTATTAAAAAAGTAACAAATTTGTACTGAGTTCATTGCTACCAACATAATAAAAAATACTTTTATACCCTACAGCACCACGACCCTGGTGCGGTGCGGTAGTGTGTAACGGCTTTAAAAAAAACATAACCATAGACATTATTCGTTTGTTTCTCGTTTCCCGGTAATTTCTTGTTCTTTGAGTACTTTGCGTTACTATTTGTTTTGCGTTCATAAAAAGTGTTGAAAATGGACAAAGAGGACTACATTGTTTCTACACCTGAAGAAATATCCGCTGCAGCACAAGCAGCGACCGAAAATTTGTTGCCTAAGTATTAAATCTCAGCACCTATACGACAAATCTTATGGGAAGTGCATGGCGTGGAGATTGGAGCACAAAACTTCGTCATTCTCTGAAAACGTCTTTGGTGTATGTTCAAAGACTAATTGGAAGCACCGGATCAGATCTATCTTTTAAGCAAGGTTGGTATATGTTATAAAATTTTTTGATACTCACTCATTTTTAGGGTACACAGTACAACGAGCTATATTTATGTACATTTTATATTTTTGCATTGAAACTGAATATTATTTAATTCTCCTTTTTCTTGTTACAGGTTGCAGTATTATTTGGTATTATGGGTGCTTGTCGCAGACAAGAGCTACATACATATAGTAATACCTACTATCCAAAATTTACATTGACATTTTCATAAATAAAATTTTGTTTATAATTTTTTGTATTTTATTTAATATTGCTTAGTCATAGAAAAAGCATTGTATGCAACGTTGTATAAGTAGTCAAAAAATGCTCATGGCGTATTTATTAACAATGTTCGCCTTCGGCTCACATTGTTACCCACGCCACTCACATTTTTTGACCCCTCTTATAAAACTGTTGCATAAAATACTATTATGATTACTAAAACAGTATGTAGGTATTCATATATTTGTTTGTATTGTTTTATAGTTTTAGGTTATACAAAGCTTTTATCGCTGACTGTACTTTTTTTTACAGCCAAAATATTCATCGAGGCAATTTCGATCGAGACAAACCCCAGACACAATTACCTAAATAGTTTGCGTTATTTTATCACAGAGTTCCCATGACCACCTCGTGTCTCCATCATCAGATCAGTTCCATATCATCATAATATTGCATTGTCATCCAATTTACATATTACGAGTATGTAGGTATACAAAAATAGCTCGAGATAGTTTATCACGGTGGATTTACCAATATTGTTATTACAGTTCGCCTTTATCCCTTTGATGTAGAATTGTAGATAACCCAATTGTTTATTCAATATTCAGACATATGTACTACGTACGTAAGTTAAATAAATGAAATAAGTCACACAACAAATAACCATAAAGAAATGCTGATCGGACACTATGAGTAAGGATGATTTAAGTGATATCATAGTACAAGGAAAATGGTTTTTGAACATATATGTAAATGTTCACGTTCGAAATTTCTTAATATGTATCTTTCCTATATTGGATGCAAGTGATGAGCAGCAAGAGGTGTACATAAGTATGCTTTGTTGTATATATTAGATAAGGCTCTGAAAGATTTAAAATTCACAGAATTGGTGACACTGATGTAAAGAAGCTGACATAACCTCGAAGAGGCTGATAGATTCCACTTTACGAACACTACGCTTGTGGTTCAATTTAGGAATCTTTCGCTTGCTCGGATATCAATTTTAGCACGAGGAGTTAAACAGCAACTTGTAGAACTCGACCGTAGGTACCTAATATAGTTCGTTTTTTTTTAATAGCATTAGAAAAACGGTAAACAATCTTGACGTGTCTTTTTATTGAAAAACACTTTTGAAAAATAAATCACGGCAAATATGTAACAATTATGAATGATATAGGTACGATTATTTACATTGTTTTGCTTTCATAAGTAATAGTTACTGATTTTTGGGTTTTTTAAATTAAAAGGTATGCCAAGATCGCATAGTCTTTTTCTATAGTCCGTTTTTTTTTAGCATTAGAAAGAACTTCGCAGAAGTAAGCTTGTGGTTCCTAAACCGGCACTTTTAGCGGTAATAATTTGAAGTAAATTATATGTATTGACCGTGCTACATTAGATAATTCAATAATTATTAACAATTAAAGACCAAGATAAAAACTGCACGCTTGCTTCTGTGGAGTTCTTTCTAATGCTAAAAAAACGAACTATAATGCTAAAAAAAGGAATTATAATAACATTGGTTAAAAATTTTGTCATTCTTACTCATATACTGTCTGGCACGCAAAGCTGCATAAAATACAAGATATAAAGAGTATCATCACTGACGAACATTTTTTTCAGATTACCTTTAAGTGTATGGATATCGTCAATTATTATTCCGATGAATGAACGGTGAAAAAATATTACAACTGAGATAAAACATATTTAGTCAAAAATAATTACATTATAATTAAAAGCATCATTTAATTCTATAACGGTTACGGTCATAAATGCCGATGCCGATGTATTTTAATATATTAAAATTATATATGTACATACTGATGTCGTTTTTACTTAAAGCTAAACTTATTATTTTTTATACATTGTACAGTACAATTATTACGAATTTACAGATGGCCTTACATTAGTCCTTGTATATTATATTATATTTACAGATGGCTTTACATTAGTCCTTGTATACCTATTATATTATACCTAACAATTATAAATTAGAACTTTACTGTTTTCTGAGTGACAAGGTGGTACACACATCAATTGATGAAACCTACCTGTCAGAAACAATTGTTTAAGGTGCCGTATATTCAGAGAGTGGAGTTTTTGAAAAATAGTACCTCTTATTATTTAGATCACTATACGGTTGCCAAAAATTTAATTAGCAATATTGAGGATTTTCTCTAGTGACTTCATTGATTTTAATTCTGATTTTTTGACTATCGCTCGATGGAAACAAATCACGAACATAGGTCTATTAACGCGCTTTAATAATTTGTAACAATTTAGGACTAAAACTAAAAATATGAAAACGGCTGGTACCTACTAAAAATGCGCAATTTTATTTTAGAATCGACGACTTTTTATTTGCTTGAAAAATGACGCTCATATTTGTACTATGCAAGTTGTAAGCTTTGTTTTTATATTCCTGAAGTTCCAGAACTTAAAAGACAAACAGTAGATTTTTTGGACTTATTTTTAGAACAAAATTATTACAGGAGTAGGTTGATTGATTTTTAAATCGGCCAATCTAACTGTCATTATTTTAGTCTTTGGAATATAGAAAAAAATGATTAAGCCAGATCATAATACACATAATTTATCTGTTTGTTTCACGTTACCTCACGTCTTACCGATCGATGACAATGACCCCGCCGCTCGGGCTGCGTCTGGGCAGCGCTCGTACTCACTTGAACTGTGTGAGATCAGTTAGGTAGGCACCCACTTGATACGAATACAAAGGTAACCCGAATGTGATACGAGCGACTTTTTTTTACATAATGGACGACCGGACACGACCGCCTGTTGCGCCTCACTACGAGTTACTCCCCGATTCATACTCATTACACTCGTTTAATAGTTAATTACGTAGCAAGTAGGTATTAACTACCTACTGGCTGCGTCATTTTGTTTTATACGTGTGGAAGGTCCTGAACTGCCCGACTTACTAGGTACGGTAAATTATGGACGATTCCCATTCATCATCCATTCGGTAATTTCAGTAAGGAATAATAATAACTTCGACTTCATTTAAAAAAAAATCTTTAAATCAATGCTACCCTCTCCAAAATCATTACAATTACAATTTACGCATTAAATTTAACTATAAGATTTGAAAAGGGAACGCTAAATTTAGAAAACTTTACCTCAAACATTACCCGCCCTCAAAAGTGCCAAAAAGGTGGGTTTAATAATGATTTGAAAAGTCTTATCATACCGGAAACAGATCGAATAACTTAAATTCAATTACGCCACATATAGATATCAACTTAATAATATATATAATGGTATAATAGTTTCGTAAACAATAGTTGTGCAGATATAATACAATATTAATTAAAAATAACATTTTAGAAAAAAATATGAATTTCTTCGAAGTTTATCTATGTAAGTACCTATAACAAGAACAGGCTCGTCACTTACCTACTCGAAATGCGAAAACAACAAATCTGCCAGCGGCGCAAATAATGATACACAAAAGCGGCATTACCTAACAAGTGACCATACTCAAATGAAAAGCAGGATTTTACCTGGGAACCACGAAAAAACCATACCACCTGCGATGATTACCTAACTTGCGGTAATATACTGCTCATTACATTAAGATAGATCTTAAAATTGGTAATCATTCATATTGACTTGGGTCACTTCCTCATTACCGTTCAGGTAATCAACATTAATATAAGTGCCCACAATCATTGTTGACATAGCCGACCGGTGGAGTATCATTATAACATGGAGTATTCCAATACCTACCCTTTTGTCTGATTTCGTCGAAAACAAGTAGGTTCCCAAATCCCAAACCATTATCATAAGTATCGCAAACAATTCGTCGTCTTCACAAGAAATTGCAACAAGTGTAGAGACAAAATTTTAAGCAAAATATATACATAAGTAGGTAAATGTTTTGTAGCCGCACCGCACTAAAATAGTTATTTACTATACAAGTGCGGAAGAAACGTGTATCGTACAACGTTTTACAATACATATGGCCCTTTAAACTTTTGACATAGGTACGCAAGGAAAGTGCTGTTTCTCGCACTATAAAAAAAAATATAGTGCGGGAATGTAGGACCATATGTACCTACTGTAAAAAACATTTGCTTTTGATTGCTGGCGAGGACCAAGAAGAAGAAGAAGTTCGAGAAAAACTCTAGTGGACGGAATAGCCCCGATGACGGAATTAGCCACATTGACCTTATGTAGTATGTTATAGGTATATTTGTTATTTGTTACATTTTCGCTACATAGTGTAAAAAAATATTAGAAAACTTGTTATAATGCAGAGTTAACTTTGATCTACTCTAGAATCTCTAAGATTGAAAACAACGGAATGGATTGTTCCAAACATTCCGACTAGCAATGTACAAATTGCAGAACATTCCCAAAAAGCGGAAACGTTCTCGAGAATGTTCTCAGAACATTCCTGCAACATGGAAATTATTGTTTAAACAAGAGAATATACTTGAAATAAAGTTTAAATAGGCATAACTCAAAACTAAATGTTATTATGCATATATTATTGTCTATTACAGTTAGCTATTTTGTTGATGTGATAAGTTTACCAATAAATTGCTTAAATTCTCACTGTATTTCAGAGAACATTTCGACTTTCGACAATTTTTGCCAAAAAATTTTTTTTATCTTCATTAGAATCTAGAGACCTCTATCTCCCGCCATGCCAAATCTCAGCGCGCTCGGACCAACTTGAAAAAAATTAAAAAAAAGTCGGCCATTTTGATTTTTTTTAATGCAGTTTGTTTTGTATGGGGGCCCTCTATGACATTTGGTCGAGCACCCCCCACCTATCACGCACCGTTTAAAAGTTGCCATACAAAATAAAAGTGGCCAGTTTTCCCGCAAATGTAGCATTTTTCCAAAAATATTTTTTTTATAGGTATCTAGGGGACCCCAAGATTCCGTGACCAAAATTTCAGCGCGCTAGGACACCATTAAAAAAGTAAAAAAAAAAGTCGGCCATATTGAAAAAAATGGCGGCGTCACAAACTGCTAAGGTCCCTCTATGACATCTGGTCGAGCACCCCCCACCTAAGTCTGACCGTTTGGCCGGGCCGTCATACATTTTTCTGACCGGAAGCGGACGAACAAAAGTCGGAATTTTCTGGGGGTAAGGACTAAACCTAAACTATCGTGAATATTCATGGTATAAACTACGATAAATAAATAAATTCTCGTTCTCGAGAACATTCTCAGAAGTTACCGAGAAATTCTCATGTGGAAAGTTTCGCAACTTTGGAAAGTTCTCGTGCGTGCATTGCTAATTCCGACACAATAAATGTAAAAAAACTATTTAACATTTACAGTGAGTAATTTTTAAATATTTTTAATTGATAATCCCACGCGACGGTTATTGAAGACATTGAAGTTAAGAATTGCCCTCGCGTAAAATCGTTCAAATGCGTATCTATTGTTTCAGCTCCCTGTAACTACACCGTTACTGAAACTGATTATCAGACGGATAGTATTAACGGAATTGGTATAGTCAATTCCAGCTGAAATGGCAAATTAAGGTTAATATTAACGTAATTAACGCTAATTAATCATTAGGGTTGAAATTGTTTATACCAATTCCGTTAACACCACTCCGTTGCACCGAAAATGCTATAAAATTTACGATGTCTGCTGATTATGACGGATGGAATGTTAACTTCGCACTTGGGCGTTAAATGTGCGCCTAACTTCCGATTGATGTCCGAAGCCTGTTACCCAAGTGTGAGAGAGACGAAATGAAGCAGACAATGGAGGAGAGGAAACGAGACGGTGGATAAACTGGTTCGTATTGTAATACTGATAACACGAGTATAGGAGCGAGGTAGGAAGATCTCAGGCCGGCCTGTCGTTGTGCAGAGCTCGACAGCGCCGGACTGTTTCCAGCCGGCTAAACTATAAAACACGTGGTCCGTGTGAACCTTTAAATCAAGTAAGTCGCATCCATTCATAACAAAACACGAAGCTTTATACCCATTTTAAGGCGATGATTTTACTACGCATTGTGATTCGTCATACACGTGTTTATTACGTGCGTGTCCTTTAACTGAGGGCCTGCCGCGAACTACGGTCGACGTGTTGCCTCTCTATCGCACTTGTAAATTCGTACGTAAGTGTGACAGGGGGGCGTGTTCACGTGTTGCCGGTGAATGTGATTCGAGGTAGGCCCTCTGAGTGCCTACGATACTTAGCAACAACGAACGCAGAAAGTTCGCGTTGTCAATCAAGAGTCGTTAACTTTTATGGGGGTCAATAAAGTTTAAACTAATTGTGTTGATTTATAATTTTAATGTTCCAAACTGTTTTATCCAATTTTATAAATACTTAGTTTCTATTTTTTATTTTAAAGGGGTTCCCTTGTCAGCAATACAAACATAAATACATTTAAATATACCTAATCTAAAATTGCATATTCCTTTGTAGACTATCAAGTATTTAAATAAATATTTCGTACCTTGGACCTTATACATGTATAATACCTATCATGAATGCATGATCCTACCTATCGTGGGTACAAGTTTATATAAAAGGGTGCCAAAAAATAAGTGGATTCCCGTTGCCAGGGAGGTTTTGGGATTATACTGAGCAACTTTTCATATGCGACCAACCCCGAAATCGCAAAAAAAGAAATTACCCTCCCATAGAAAATGGACCAGCCAAAATGTATGAAACAGCCAAATTTTTTTCGCGATTCCGGGGTTGGTCCCGTAGTAAAAGTGCCTCAGTATAATCCACGTATAATCCCAAAACCTCCCTGAAAATGGCATTGAGTTTAAAAGTTATTTATTTAAATACTACATAGTACACAATTTTTTTTTATTAATGCTTGTATCTAATTTAGGTGCCTACATTGTATTTTCTTTCTATTTTTTAATAGACATCTCACTGGTGTAGTAAATCAAATATGAAGCAGATAATTAAAAAAAAATAAAAAAAAGTTTTTCCTTCATATGATATCACTATACATACCATCAGACACTACATAGTATATTAGTACGATATACGAGTATACTGTTATACATGTAAGTATTTATTTATGTATCTATTATGTATTTTTATTTTGTGTATTATTTGCATTGTAATTTGTCTGTTTTCTGTGTATTTAGTAAAAGGTTTCTTACATTCATTTGCAATACCTGCTGACATATATATAAATTTATATTTTAGATATCGTACAAAAACTTATCAATGTACAGTACAGGTATACGGATTTTTAGGGTTCCGTAGCCAAATGGCAAAAAACGGAACCCTTATGGATTCGTCATGTCTGTCTGTCTGTCCGTCCGTATGTCACAGCCACTTTTTTCCGAAACTATAAGCACTATACTGTTGAAACTTGGTAAGTAGATGTATTCTGTGAACCGCATTAAGATTTTCACACAAAAATAGAAAAAAAAAACAATAAATTTTTAGGGTTCCCCATACTTAGAACTGAAATTCAATTTTTTTTTCATCAAACCCATACGTGTGGGGTATCTATGGCACAGAATAAATAATAGTACTAGGTACAGAAGACTCACGCTCATATGGCCGCTAGGTGGCGACAGCGCCACGCGCAGCTTATGGCAAACCCCAAAATTGGGGTCGAACGGATGTAGTTTTAGCTACCTGTAGCAAAGCGACAAAATCGCGGAGTGAGCCACGCCTGTCTATGGATAGGTCTTCAAAAATGATATTGAGGTTTCAAATATCATTTTCTTCTAAACTGAATAGTTTGCGCGAGAGACACTTCCAAAGTGGTAAAATGTGTGTCCCCCCCCCCCCTGTAACTTCTAAAATAAGAGTATGATGAAACTAAAAAAAATATGTGATGTACATTACCATGCAGACTTACACCGAAAATTGGTTTGAACGAGATCCAGTAAGTAGTTTTTTTTTAATACGTCTTAAATCGTAAACCGCAATTTTATTATGTTACTTGCTGCTACGGAATCCTTCATGGGCGAGTCCGACTCGCACTTGGCCGGGTTTTTTTTATACCATAGGCGGTTATCACACTGGTCGCGATTCGCATGTCGCTCTGATGTTTGAGCGAAACAACTCTATGCGCGTATTATAGCGATATTCCGCTCGCCGCTCTAACACCCGCGACGTTACTTGATGCTGTTATTTAAGATTTTACGAGCACAAGGCGTTTTTAGCGCTCAATAGGATCATCCAAGGTGCGGTAGGTTCAGAGACCGGAAACACTTTATAAATTTGTAACAATATACACGGAGGCCAAAAAATAAAGTGCATTCCCGTTGCGAGGGAGGTTTTGGGATTATACTGAGCAAGTTTAACTAATAATTATTATTATTAATTGAACCAACCCCAGAATTGCAAAAAAAAGGAAAGAAAACCTCCCTGGCAATGGGAATGCAGTTATTTTTTATGTACCTACCTACTCGTATGCACAAAACCAAAAATATGAAAATTGCTTCTAAAAATGCGCAATTTTAATTTTGAGAAAACTCATCGTTTACTTTTATTTGGTAATACTTACAACAAATTAAAATTCAAAAACATCATCGCGAGCACGCACATCCATCTTGCTCACGCTTATGCTCAGAGAAGAACACAAACTTACGGGGTCTCAAACACCAACAGGATACATTGATTAATTGATCAATCAACGTGTGATTTGGGTTTTCCAGAAATGGCACAAGAAGATTTAAGTTGCGAAGTGGGTGGGCTGTGCAGCCTGGTGCTTAGCGATGGGTCCGTCTTCCACGGCAGGAGCTTCGGCGCGGCGCTGCCCGCTGAGGGTGAAGTTGGTAAGTACCTAGTACCTACTGTTGTTACAGTACAGTGGAAAGTTTTAATTTATGACCCATTCTGTACCTTGTCACAGTGACTATATGAGGTCTATAGCGACTTTCATATTGATTGTCACTGTGACAAGGTGCGAAATGGGGCATAAATTAATACTTTCGACCGTACATCAGCCGACCTCATCCAGCTGATCGCTACGATTGAACGTCGTGGCAGATCGTCATCAGGCTGTATTGTACCACGTGACCGCCACAATACACGAGGCGGGGCAAATGGGAATGATTTGTTATGCAGCGCCTATTCGTAATCAGTCAACCTAGCGCTGCAATAATTATATATATGTTCAAACAGTAATTTTTGTAATTGTGTTTCGCACTGTATGTCCTTTTAAGTTATGTTTAATTCTTATCTTGAATTTTTTTTACCTTCACTGACTGGCGCGGCGCGCAGCACAAGGCCGCACTTGCAGGATCGCCATGTGATGTGGGGCGTTAAAGGAGAACTACTTTGACTGGAGTATAGGTTTATTGTCTTAAATAACTAGTATGCGCCATTATAAGTATACTAAGCTATGCACGTGTGTGGGTAAGGCATATATAGTACACACACTATCATTCCAAGTTGAGTCGCTTAACTTCAAACTCGGGTAAATCCATCTGTCAAATTATGCGATTTTGGTATTAAGAAAACGTAATAGGGTAGATATTTGCTGAGAGGGTCCAATAGATTTACCCGAGTTTGAAGTTAAGCGACACAGTTAGTATATGTGGTTGGTTCAAATACAAATTTGAAATGATCGAGTTCATCGTTTGAATAGTATTTCAGACCGGCATGGTGGGCTACCCCGAGTCGCTCACCGACCCATCGTATCATACGCAGCTACTGGTGTTGACCTACCCTCTGGTGGGCAACTACGGGGTCCCCGACGAAGCTGAGTGCGATGAACACGGTTTGCCAAGGTAAGCGATTGAGAGTAATTAGGTAGAATTGGACCGTAAAGTTGTCAATCCAAGTGCTACGTCAAATAAAATGCAAATCTTTTATCTCCATGCATATTTACTTATCTTCTTATCATTAAACTATAGGTATCTATAAATCTGAATAATTTATAAATGACGATAAGATTTTTTTTATTACTTTCAGGTGGTTCGAGTCAAGCCGCATTTGGGCAGCTGGCCTGATTGTCGGTTCAATCAGTAAACATGCAAGTCACTGGCGCGCCAAGAAATCATTAGGTTCCTGGTTAGCTTCGCAGAAAGTCCCTGGGCTCTGTGACATTGACACCAGGGCACTGACATGCCGTCTGCGAGAGGGCGTGACATTGGGCAGAATTATACAAGGGCCGGTCCCTTCTGCTCTGCCGCCGCTTTCTGATCCCAATACGAGAAATTTAGTGGCAGAAGTATCTGTCAAGGTAATTTTGCCATTTTTATAGGACTCTATTTCGTTATTGCATATCTGATAGTCTTACTGTGCCCGTCATACAAACAATAGGTAAGTTAGGGAAGCCATGTAAAAAGTGAGCGTTTTGAATCCTTGTCCTATCCTATGACTAAGTATAATAATTTAAACGTCTTTCTTAACTTTAATTAATATTAACATTTTTATTTTAGGCTGAGAAAATATACAATCCCAATGGCGACGTGTCGATTATGGCTGTAGACTGTGGTCTCAAATACAATCAAATAAGATGTTTGATAAAAAGGAACGCCAAAGTAACCGTAGTGCCATGGAACCATAAGCTCGACCCACAAAATTATGATGGATTATTTATAAGCAACGGCCCAGGCGATCCAGATGTTTGCAAAAGTGTTGTTGAAAATATCCGCAGTGTTGTCAAATCCAGCAAAGTAAAACCAATTTTTGGAATTTGTCTCGGTCATCAACTACTTTCAACTGCTGTTGGATGTAAAACATTTAAAATGAGGTAACATCCCAAATTATAATATTTTCACTTAAACAAATGTATTCAGGACTTATAACAGTGAACTAAATTCAGTTTCTATTTTCCAGTTATGGCAACCGTGGACACAATTTGCCCTGTACACACAGCGAAACACGTAGATGTTTTATGACATCTCAGAATCACGGCTTCGCTGTAGATAGCAGTACTTTACCTCAAGATTGGAAAATCTTATTTACCAACGAGAATGATAAAACTAATGAAGGCATCATACATGAATCCAAACCTTTCTTCAGTGTACAATTCCACCCAGAACACACTGCAGGTCCCACCGACCTGGAATGTCTATTTGACATTTTTATTGACTCGGTAAAAGCCTTTAAATCAAAGCAACCGTGTGTAGTAAATAAGATGATTACCGAAAAATTAACATTCAGTCCTACTATAAATGAAAGACCAAAGAAAGTTCTAATTCTGGGTTCTGGGGGTTTGTCTATCGGTCAAGCCGGTGAATTCGATTACTCGGGTTCACAAGGCGTAAAAGCTATGCAAGAAGAAAAGATTCAAACGGTGCTGATCAATCCCAATATTGCAACAGTGCAAACATCAAAAGGATTGGCTGACAAAGTTTACTTTTTACCTATCACTCCCGAATACGTAGAACAGGTTATCAAAGCAGAACGTCCTACAGGCGTTTTGCTTACCTTTGGAGGACAGACCGCATTGAACTGCGGCGTACAGCTTCAAAAATCCAAAGTTTTTGAGAAATACAACGTAAAAGTTTTGGGAACACCTATACAATCCATAATAGACACAGAAGACAGAAAGATTTTTGCTGAAAAAATAAATGCGATTGGTGAAAAGGTGGCCCCGAGTGCGGCCGTATTTTCTGTGGAGGAAGCCGTGTCAGCGGCTCTTCAAATAGGATACCCTGTGATGGCGCGCGCTGCATTTTCATTAGGTGGCTTGGGATCAGGATTTGCAAACAACGAGGAAGAGCTAAGAGCCCTAGCACATCAAGCTTTCTCACATTCTGACCAACTGATAATAGACAAGTCTCTTAAGGGATGGAAAGAAGTTGAATATGAGGTGGTCCGAGATGCTTATGATAATTGCATTACAGTCTGCAATATGGAGAATGTGGATCCTTTAGGAATACACACGGGAGAGTCCATAGTTGTTGCGCCGAGTCAAACTCTCTCGAACCGGGAATATTATATGTTAAGAAATACTGCTTTGAAAGTAATTAGACATTTCGGCATTGTTGGAGAATGCAACATACAATATGCTCTTAATCCTCTTTCTGAGGAATTCTACATAATAGAAGTCAATGCTAGGCTATCGAGAAGTTCCGCTTTGGCGAGTAAAGCTACGGGTTATCCATTGGCATACGTAGCAGCGAAATTGGCCCTCAGCATCCCTCTGCCAGAAATAAAGAACTCTGTGACAAAAGTAACCACAGCTTGTTTCGAACCAAGTTTAGACTATTGTGTTGTTAAAATACCGAGATGGGACTTGGCAAAGTTTACAAGAGTCAGCACCAAAATAGGAAGCTCCATGAAAAGTGTTGGAGAGGTCATGTCTATTGGAAGAAACTTCGAAGAAGCGTTTCAAAAAGCGTTACGTATGGTTGATGAAAATGTTAACGGATTTGACCCCAACATAAAAGAAGTGAATGAAAATGAACTGAGGGAGCCCACAGATAAGCGGATGTTTGTTTTAGCAGCTGCTCTTAAAAATAATTACACTGTAGAAAAACTGCATCAACTGACACAAATTGATAGATGGTTTTTAGAAAAGTTTAAAAATATTATTAACTTTTATGATACCCTCGAGCGTGTCGACCATAGCTCTATAACACCAGATATGCTAAAAAGTGCTAAGAAAATCGGATTTTCTGATAAACAAATTGCTAATGCTATTAAAAGTACAGAATTGGCTGTTAGAAAACTAAGAGAAGAGTTTAAAATAACACCATGTGTTAAAAAAATTGATACAGTTGCTGCTGAGTGGCCTGCATCGACAAATTATTTGTACCTTACGTACAATGGGACCCAGCACGATTTAGAGTTCCCAGGAGGGTTTACTATGGTGTTGGGGTCAGGTGTGTACAGAATTGGAAGTTCTGTTGAATTCGATTGGTGCGCAGTGGGCTGCCTTAGAGAACTGCGAAATCAGGGCAAAAACACTATTATGGTCAATTATAATCCTGAAACCGTTAGTACTGACTATGACATGAGTGACCGATTATATTTCGAAGAAATATCATTTGAAGTTGTTATGGATATATACAACATAGAGCACCCGGATGGCATTGTACTGTCAATGGGAGGACAACTTCCAAATAACATTGCTATGGATTTACATCGACAACAAGCAAAAATATTAGGCACTTCACCCGACATGATAGACAACGCTGAAAACAGATTTAAATTTTCGCGCATGCTAGATCGCAAAAACATATTACAACCGCGGTGGAAAGAACTCACAGACTTAGAATCTGCTATAGCTTTTTGTGATGAAGTTGGCTACCCATGTTTAGTCAGACCTTCTTATGTGCTCAGTGGGGCTGCTATGAATGTAGCATATTCTAATCAAGACTTGGAAGCTTATCTCAAATCAGCTAGCAAAGTGAGCAAGGATCACCCTGTAGTTATTTCGAAATTTATTATGGATGCAAAGGAGATTGATGTTGATGCTGTCGCAGCTGATGGTGTAATTGTATGTATGGCTGTATCCGAACACGTAGAAAATGCTGGAGTTCATTCTGGGGATGCCACATTAGTAACCCCACCACAAGACATAAACAACGAAACGTTAGACAAAATCAAAGAGATCGCGGGCATTGTTGCAGAAACGCTTGATGTTAGCGGTCCTTTTAATATGCAATTGATAGCCAAAGATAATGAGCTCAAAGTTATCGAATGCAATGTGAGAGTCTCTAGGTCATTCCCGTTTGTATCTAAAACTTTAGACCATGATTTCGTGGCGACGGCAACTAAAGTTATTCTTGGACTGCCAGTAGAACCTCTTGACGTCTTGAGTGGTGTTGGAAAAGTGGGTGTAAAAGTGCCACAGTTTTCTTTCTCTCGATTGGCTGGAGCTGATGTTACACTGGGAGTAGAGATGGCATCTACGGGTGAAGTAGCTTGCTTCGGTGAAAATCGCTATGAAGCTTATCTGAAATCTCTTATGAGCACAGGTTTCAGAATACCTAAAAAAGCCATATTGCTATCAGTCGGAACATTCAAGGTAAATTTTGTTTATCTGAACCTACAAATACATATTAATTTCAATATCTTTACATTGTTGATTATAATAATGTCTTCTTTTAATTTACAGCACAAGATGGAGTTATTACCTAGCGTACGCACTTTACACAGAATGGGATACAAACTATATGCCAGTATGGGTACCGGTGACTTTTACACGGAGCACGGAGTAGAGGTATGTTACCAAAATAGGTAATCAGAATCGCATGTTTAATCAGTATTTTCACTATTTTCATATAAACAGTACATAAACTTTTGTATTTCCTTCCAGGTTGAAAGTGTGCAGTGGACTTTTGATCACATTGGCGACCCAGAAGACGATCGCTCAGACGGCGAACTGATGCACTTAGCAGATTTTATGGCGAGGCGTCAACTCGACCTTGTGATTAACTTACCTATGAGAGGAGGCTGTCGTCGGGTGTCATCCTTTACCACACATGGATATCGTACGCGCCGTTTGGCGGTCGATTATGCCGTGCCATTGGTAACGGATGTTAAATGCGCAAAACTTTTAGTACAGGTAGGACTTCTCCTTTTTTTTTAAATTACTATCCACAATAAATTACAGTAGCGGTCGACCTACATATGTATTTCAAACCACCATTAAAAACTCTTGTTTCACCTTTCGATAAAACGTAGAATACATAATAGAAAGATCTGATATGAGAAGTAAGTACTGTTTATTTTATATAAAGCTTACGTATAATTTCAGGCGATGATGAAGTGTGGTGGCATACCACTAATGAAAACTCACACTGACTGCATGACTTCACGCAACATTATAAAGTTACCTGGTTTCATTGATGTACATGTCCATGCCCGTGAACCAGGAGCAACGTATAAAGAAGATTTCGCTTCCTGCACGGCTGCTGCCCTTGCTGGTGGAGTCACAATGATCTGTGCTATGCCGAACACAAATCCACCAGTCATTGATAAAGCGTCTTACGATTACACCGCTGCATTGACTCGTGTCAGTGCTCGTTGTGACTACGCTCTCTTCATGGGTGCTTCAACCTCAAACTGTGAGACAGCAGCGGAAATGGCTCCTCAAGCGGCCGCCCTAAAGATGTATTTAAATGAAACATTCACCACGTTAAAGTTGGACGATATGACGGTATGGCAAAAACATCTACAAAACTGGCCAAAGAAAATGCCAGTGTGCGCTCACGCGGAACGCGAAAAAACAGGAGCAATTATTCTCATGGCATCTTTGTTGGATCGTCCCATTCATATTTGTCATGTGGCTCGTAAAGAAGAAATTTCAATTATAAGAGCAGCTAAGGAAAGAGGATTAAAAGTAACCTGTGAAGTCTGTCCACACCATTTGTTTTTGAGTACGGATGACACTGACAGAATAGGAAAAGGTCGTGCTGAAGTGCGGCCAGTGCTTTGCAGTCCTGAAGACCAAGCAGAGCTTTGGAAAAATATGGACATGATTGATGTTTTCGCAACCGACCACGCTCCACATGCTGTTGCAGAAAAAGACGCAGAGAAACCTTTACCGGGATACCCGGGCTTGGAAACCATTTTACCTCTATTGTTAAATGCTGTACATCAAGGGCGACTCACTATCGAGGACATAATTAATAAGTTCCACAGAAATCCGAGAAAAATATTTAACTTGCCAGAGCAACCTAATACTTACGTAGAAGTTGACATGGATTACGAATGGACTATCCCAAACAGCATGGAATTCACAAAATCAAAATGGACTCCGTTCGCTGGTATGCAAGTTTGTGGAGCGGTCCATCGCGTCACCTTGCGTGGTGAAATTGCATATGTGGAAGGTCAAGTTCTCATTCCACCAGGTTTTGGTCAAAATGTCCGTGATTGGCCAGCACCGAAAAAACAATCCTTCCCAATCTTTGCCATTGAAAAACCGGAAAAAGAACAAAGTAGACCGAGTTCTGCACTTGATTTTCATAGCTCTGCTGATTTCAGCCGGTTGAGTGACCTTGACATGGAGCAAATGGAACCTAAGCCAGAAGGAAAATTGAATGTGCATTTTGAACCACAGAGAGGCGCTTCGCCTCTGCCTGGACAAGAACGCCCGATTTCAAAACGAGAAAGATGCGATAGTTCATCTTATTATAATCCTCCACAGGTAGCCGTTTCACAGCGGCAAAGAAGTGATCTATTTGGCAAGAGTATTCTGACTGTAGACTTGTTTGGCAAAGAAACTCTCAACGACATATTTAATCTTGCTCAGTTTATGAAAATAAGTGTCAGCAAGGGACGTTTCTTGGACGATATTCTGCGAGGAAAAGTCATGTCTTCGATATTCTACGAAGTAAGCACTCGTACCAGTTGCAGTTTTGCGGCAGCCATGCAACGACTGGGTGGTTCTGTCATCCACACTGACGCCACAAGCTCTTCAGCTAAAAAAGGAGAGACGTTAGAAGACAGTGTTGCAGTTATGTCCAGCTACTCTGACGTAGTAGTACTCCGTCATCCGGAACCTGGAGCAGTGGCTGTAAGTTACTTATACATTAGACCTACATTTTTGCAGTAACAAATGAGTATTTTATGAACCTGTAATTTCTAATAGGTAATAATTAATATTTTTTTACAGCGTGCCTCACGCCATTGCCGAAAACCTGTAATCAATGCAGGAGATGGAGTGGGAGAACATCCCACACAAGCATTACTAGATGTATTCACCATTCGAGAAGAAATTGGTACAGTTAATGGACTCACTATAACCATGGTTGGGGACCTTAAAAATGGGCGCACAGTACATTCACTAGCCCGATTACTTACACTGTATCAAGTCAATTTGCAGTATGTGAGTCCGCCTGGCCTTGGCATGCCAAAACATATAACAGATTACGTTGCGTCCAAGGGAATACCCCAAAAAGTATTCGAACGTTTAGAAGATGTACTTGCAGATACCCACGTCTTATACATGACGAGAATACAAAGAGAGAGATTTGAGAGCCAAGATGAGTATGAGAAGGTAAGTTATTCCCATTGTGTATTATTTTCCAATATAGTATATCTTATTACTACAAATGCGCCTTAATATTCCTTGTGCATCTGTTTGCAGTCAAAACCTACCCTCATTTAAAAATTTTAGTAACGTGTTCTATAAGGTTCTTCCATACTTTCCATCTTTCCTTTCTTTCAAATATAAGTATCTTTATAAAAAAACCAGCTATTTAGTTTTCTTAAATGTACTTAGCCATACCCCATCATAGTTTCAGTTTTAGATCAGCCGGCCTAGCCAAGGTTACAATCGCTATCGCTTCGACAACGAAAAGCATTATGTCTCTCTATCACTCTTCCATATTAGCGCGACAGTGACAGTTGCGTTTCGATCGCTACGGAGCGTAAGCGATTGGCATTTTGGCTACGCGGCCAGTATCATTCTATCATTACTAATGACGTTGGTACATCGCCCACACGCTTAACTGTCGATCGGTGGACCATATGCCTTTTAGAATAAGGTCCACCGATGGACAGTTAAGTGCTGCTGTTTGTACATTAGCAGTGTTTACGGTAGTTATAGTTTTTTCTGTAGTGTAGTTACTAGTTACTATGTAAATGCTCTTAAATGCGGAGTACAGTTCGTGTACAAAGTCCAAGGTTTCCGTGGATTTCCACCGTCCAGTGCCGAACACAGCGCTTGCTTTAATGGAAAGACGAGGAAACGCAGCAAAAAATAAATTGTTGCAGGCTCGAGGAGTGTTGGTGGTGACGCCGCACCTGATGACGCGCGCGCGCCGTCGCATGGTGGTGATGCATCCGCTCCCGCGCCTCGACGAGATCTCGGCGGAGTTCGACTCGGACCCGCGCGCCGCGTACTTCCGCCAGGCCGAGTACGGCATGTACGTTCGCATGGCGTTGCTGTCCATGGTTGCTGGTGTCAACCCCCTAGTGTAGCTTAGCTGACTTAGCTGTAATGCGGCTGTGTGTAGATGTAATTTAGACGATAAGTATCAATAGATGCAGTGACGTATTTTTTGTAAAATAGGTACCTAGAGTATGATCCTAGTACCTAGTTAGTCTTCGCAGCTACTTTTACCATTAATATATATAAGTCTTCGAAAATTGGAGTAAAGAAGTTTATCCCAAAGTAATAATAAACAGTATTCTTTTTCGTGATGGGTAACAGGAAAAATATGTAAATAGGTACGTATACTTCGTTGTATATATGTACATCATTTAAAAAAAAGCGCGGAGTGGACTTGCCCACCGAGGGTTCCGTACGAATTTTACTTTTTTTGCAATATCTTTTTTACATATTTATAGGTTTCAGATTTTTTCTTGCACCTACTTATCTTGTAGTGTAAGATGATATCACACACTTGCCAAATTTCTTAGTTCCAGGTGAACGGTAACCTACCCTATAAATTTTGATTCCCTGGTCGTATCTTTTTTTATGTTAACTTAGTAGTTTGACTTTTTTACAGCTTCAAGGGACTGTAGACTTGAGTATATTATTTTAATTTCAACTAGACAACTCCAGGCGTTCCCGAGATATTGGGACTTCACAGACAGACAGACGTACAACAAAGTGAACCTATAAGGATCCTTTTTTAGGGTTCCGTACCCAAAGGGTAAAACGGGACCCTATTACTAAGACTTCGCTGTCCGTCCGTCCGTCCGTCTGTCTGTCACCAGGCTGTATCTCACGAACCGTCATAGCTAGACAGTTGAAATTTTCACAGATGATGTATTTCTGTTGCCGCTATAACAACAAATACTAAAAGCAGAATAAAATAAAGATTTAAGTGGGGCTCCCATACAGCAAAAGGGGTTTTTGACCAAAGTTAAGCAACGTCGGGCGTGGTCAGTACTTGGATGGGTGACCGTTTACTTTTTGCATTTTTTTCCGTTTTTTTTTTGCTTTATGGTACGGAACCCTTTTTGCGCGAGTCCGACTCGCACTTGCCCGGTTTTTTTCTTTTGAGGTACGGAACCCTAAAAACGGCTAAGTGCGAGTTGGACACGCGTTTTAAGGATTCCGCACATCACACAATTTTAATTCTTTAGGACGTGAAACGTCTTTAAAACCCGCATGGGTCGGTATTAAAACCAGATTTAACGGGAAGTATTGCGTAGTAGTTTAGAGCATAAAATATCGATCCTAATTAGTTAAATTATATGATTCATTTTTCCACTACCCAAAAGTTGTCTGGAAGAAATCGCTCTTTAGCGATAAGGCCTCTGGTTGTGTTTACCTCTTATATATTGAGATTGGGCAACAAAAAGGATTTGTATTGTATCGATTTACATATGTAGGTATATAATTTTTGTGACAAAATATATCTTTGTATCACCCTAAAATAAAGTTTACTTTAATTCATAACAAGTATATGATTTGTTCCACAACATAACGTAACTGTAGATAATCAGAATAAATTGATTAGGTAAAAAGAAAAAATAATCTTAGTTCAAATTTATTTAGTATATTATTTATAGTTTACCTAAAAATTTCAAGATAAGCATATACAACTTTTAAAAATATTTAGAGATTCTTATTTATAAATTTACAAATCGACACTACAAACACTAACATACATCTTAAAGCGAAAGTCTGCAATATGTTATATATACTTACTTAACCGAGGACTTATAATAGTTAATATGTAGGTAATAATATGAATGATACTGCCACGGAACACCACGTCACAATTGCCAGTCACACCTTTCAATTTGACGTGTCAAATAATACCCAATAAACCAAATAAAAAAAAATGTAGGTACATGCATTAGGAAATGTAGTTTTTAGTTACGGTTTATTTGTTATCTAGATACCTAGGTATTACTACACGCGACGGTTAAAATATTAAATTACAATTTTGATTCCTCATCATCATAAGTCTCTGTTAAATTTAAAGCACTAGACTTCCCAGTGTATTCAATGTCCGCGAAAGTGAAGGCGGGGATACCAGCACTGTCAGTCGGTGAATCCTGATTGATAATGTGCTCGAATCGATGGCGTGGTTTGCGAATAGGATGGACGTGAGAGTTAGCTTTGCGGTTCACTTGCTTTTCACTTCTCGGTGTCAATCTGTAACCGACTTGATTGACCAACTTTCTCTGGCAATCTGTCAGTTTGTCGCGAATAACATCTAGGTAACCATTCGCGGTAATCTCACCAGCGGGTTCTTCCATCAGAAGCATGCAAAGCCTTTGTGCTTGCTCCAAGTAGATTAATGCTTGACGAATATCACCGAATGTTTCGCTGGAGCGAGCCATTGCAATGAAGTGAGGAATGAAAAACTCGAACACCAGACGTCTTCGCTCTGTCTCCATTTTCTTGGGCAATATTCTCTGCAAAGGAAATACACAAAATTTATGTAAGTAAGTATGTAAAGATATGAGATTACAAGACAAGATACCTACTACCGACTTAGCAGAGAGTAAAGTCCTTGAGATGTTAAATAGGTAGTACTACTAAAGAAATTCTACGATTTTTAATTTTTATGATCCACAGTAAATAATTAAGGCCTGTGCGAGCCGGATTTGTGTGCCATATGCACGTGTGCGTTGCAATTTACGGATCCTTTTGAAAGACGGCACACCTTTTACTTATGTACACGCAGCCGGTGCGCTCTGACCTTTAGCATCAATCAACAGTAGTACCTATAAATACAGATACTTACATTTTTATCAATTAGAATTTCTGGCTTTTCACTTTTACCGTCCGTCTTATGTTTCTTGCTATACAGTTGGCCCTTACGTTTTGTGTCTTGTATTTGTCGATGCCGTTCTTTGTTCCACAGATAGTTTTTGTCATACATTTTCCCCATGCCCCTATTTTCCCATTCGTCTTCAGTATCCGTACTGGTTCTACGATTTGAGACAGGCATATTGAGGTTTGGATTCAGTATTCGCAAAGGATTCCGGCATGTTAAGATTTCATAGAGTTTAAGGCAGTTGAATTTAGGGTAAAACTCTTTTTTTGTGTATTTGACTTTTTCTAGAGCGTAAAGCATGTGCATAACAGGAGACTCTTTAATATCAAATAATTGTCGCTGTACTTCACGTAATAGAGGATTAGGTATACTTTTAAAGTCATTACAATGATCAATAAAGTAATTTGGAAATCTTCCTTGGGTAAAATTGCTGTAAAAAGTTTCTATAAACAATTTGAAAGTTTCACCTAGGCGGTCTTCTGGCCACCTTGCATAATTGTCCTCGCACTGCCAGAATAAGTGATTTTTCAAATGATTTGCGTCTATGCCAATTTTTGAGGTTTGGTTTTCCATAAAAGTCTTATGCAACACCAGTGCAAACAAATAACATCTCAGGTGGGCATGCGCTAAACAGCTCTCTAGATAACGTTCGGCGGCAGGAAATGTAACTCGCCACTGCAACTTCTGATCAGGGTTCAATCCTCGTTTGGGCCTGAATCCAACAGGTACAAGTAAACATCCAAAATTTATAGCTTTATTGACAACATTTTTGGACGGCCATTGATATGCAAAATTGGTTCGAGGATTTATGACTCTTCTCCTTTCACGTATAATCCATCTATTAGCTGCATTCGGCCACGAAGTAAAAAGAGCGGGAAATACTTCATAACTCATCTTAACACCATTTTTTATCATGTCACAGTATATACTAGCTCCTTGCGTCATAGCATTGTTCACAGAGTCGGGAGTGAGTCCTAGGCTTGATCCCAATTTTATCATAAAATTGTCAACAAAGTTCGCCATAAAGCTTGTAGATTTTAAGTAATGATGGGTTTCGAATAGATTTCTACATGGAGACAATTTTGAATCTGCATCATCTATTTCTTCATCCTCGTCTTCACTCCAATTTTCAAAGGAGCGGATTTGAACGGATGTCCAGCATTCATCTGGTACTACCCCCGAGCTAAGTGCGTAGTTAGATTGGCTGGTTATCTCTACTTTTTTCGGTGTTGTAGATTCTTTGATCGTTGCATATCCATAGTCAGAATCATTTTCATATTCCTGTCTACTGCTGGATGTGGATCGGTAACCCGACGTCTCTGTGTCTTCAGCAATTGTGTTGTCAAGACGTATTGGATTGCCTATGCCTTTAATATCCTTGACAGGTCCGCTCAGACTTCGAGACGTTTTTAAAATTGATTTCCTACCTTTAATTTCGTTTGTCTCCTTATCTTTATTCTCTGCCTTAAAAATATTTTCTGTTTCAACCTCTTCAAGCAGTGATTGAGTTGTTAGTTTTATAGCTTTCATATTTGAAATATTTCCAGAGGAAGTTATCGGTTTTATCGGCCCACTGCGTCTCCTTCCTGTATCATTTACTATATGTTGATTTATTTTAGCGTTAGGTATGATAAAAGTACTTGCATTCTTGGACTCGATCTTGTTTTTAAGCTTTTGGAGTAACTCTTCTCCTTTGCCTACTGACGGAGCATCATCTGATCCATTTGACTCTTTTTCTGAATCAGTGTATAGACTATCATCTGAATTCATAAACGAGTCTCTGTGTTCTTCTTCTTGTGCTTCTTTTGATAGACAGCTTTCTAATACTTCAAGCTTCTTCAACTTAACATACCCTGTGGAAAAAGAATAGCTTTAGTATTTTTATTAGATATCCTAAAGTGTGTCCAGTGTTTATTTCAGAACATATATTAACCTACCTGGTTCTCTACAATCCTCTACGCGTAGTTTATAGAAAGGTGCATCAAGAACCGCACTGTAGTCAGACGTATCACCAGGCTCCCTAGCCTCGATATTGTCGTATATGACATATAGTCTGGGAGCCAGCAGCGGCTCGCGGTGTCCGCGTTGCTTGCGGTAATATACATGTTCTTGAACGCACTCCTGCAGCCTGTCCGCGAAGAATACGTGCTTGTGGTGCCGAACCATCGCTTCGTCGATGCCGTGCTCGCGTTCGCTCATTGGATTGTTCTTGATTTGATACATCTCTCTGAAACCAATGACATCACAAACATTCCTAACATGATAATTTGAAAATATTCTACGAATAAAGCATATGGAAATCAGTGATAGCGTAACGTTAACGATTTCTTCCTATCTAAGGAAATCACGGCTAATGACATCGGCGATAAGCTAATAAACAAGTTCTCGGTCGTTATCAATGTGATTTGTACCTTTATTTCTTTTATCACTTCCGTCCATTGACGATATCGGTCGGTATGATCTTTTAAATCTTCAGAGCAAAATATTTCCATTATAAAAGCAGCAGATTATCTAGCTTGGGCATTATAGCAGTACTTAGCTGTATTGTTAATTTCAATTGCACAATTTAATACATTATATCTTATCTTGTCAGTGATGCATTATAACTCTACTATACCTATTTGTACAATCTTCGTGATGAATATGTATCTTTTTTTAAATATAAATAGTAATTACGTATTTGCCGAATTATCGATGGTTGAGTTGATACTATCTAATACTTTTTGGCTTCACTACATCTTGCTCAACCTGTATACAGAAGCACTCATTTTCTAATAAGTGTATTAGAAATGGAGTTCCACTTGTATATTAGGGCGGATCATTTTTCTAAACTTAATAAATCCTTTAACGATGGGTGTGGATTTGGTGCTCTATAGGGTGCAAATGACTTAAAAAATAATAATAAAAATATCAAATAATGGGAAGTGCCTCCACAACGCTATCGAAAAAAAAAACGAACGATTTTCGCACCTGAAGCTATGATTTAAAAAATGAAAATTAAACGCTCAAAATAACAGTTTAATTTTTTAATATTTTAGAATAAGATTCAATGTTCAAATATAGCACATACTAACTCAGAAAACTTTTATATTAGTTTTGGAAAAAAAAGTAAAATATTGCGAAAAATTACTAAAATTATACCAATTTAAAGTCTTTTTTGCTCTCGAACTGGGGCATAATTTTTCGACTTTTCAAGCGATTTCTTATATACCCGTCTCTTCTTAATGGACTACATACTGAGGCCGACGCTTCGGTTACAATTTTCACGCATCTTTCGACGGCTTGAGTGTGGCATGGGATTTTATTTATCTTGGATATCACAACCTCTTCTACCATCTCTGGATTATTTATTAACGTGTTTATTTCATTCTCATCAAGAAATTTTAGCATCGGCGGGGTTGATATATCTTGAATTGGAACCATATCAATATAATCTTGGGCTGAAAAATTAAATTGGGGCAATTAAAATGTTCTTACTGCAGCAGATGGCTGTGACAGTGCCTTTAATAGTTTTCTTAGAGCCAATATTTTAACATATTGGCGATCATCAGCCAGCATGGCTAAAATAATATTTTCGGGATGGCCAAAAAATCCATTTCTCTGGATTACAGGATCAATAATGGATTTAAGAGGATCTGGTAAGTAGCGTGAGATCAGAATGGTCTTGAATAAATGGTTGGCACCGTAGATACAAGATGGTTTAGTTTTTATGGTAAACCACATGGGAGCATACACTATTAAAATAAACTTCACCAATGTTTGTAAATTTTCAGACGCATTTTCAGTTGCAACATACAATCTCAGAATACGATTGGCCGTAGTAAGCCATCTTGAGTGAACAATTTTGCCCGGATTTTTCTTTGATAATTTTTCATCGCAGGACCCCCTATCGATCGCTTGACATATATTATACAGATATTGTTGGTCTGTACTGAGATCGTTTGCATTGGAAATAACAGGTAAATTACATTTCATTGATGGGAAACCGACAATGGGAAGTGTCTCACAATTATGTAAAGCTTTCCCAATCAAACCTGTAAAACTTCTAGGCCCTGTTGTTTTCCCATCCAAATGTTCGATCAAATGACGAAGTAGGAGTTCATTACCATGCAATTGGCAAACTAGCCACTGAACTGGACGACTTAAGGTAAGTTCCAACCGGTGAATTATACCGCCTTTCCATCCAGTATTTACGGCAGTCCCGTCGCAACCAATCGCTACTAGCTTTTCGATGGGAATTCGTTCTTCTTTTAAGAAAGTCAGAATTGTCTCTGCAACGGTCTTTGCGTTACCAGTAGTCGGTGTAATATGTCCTATATATTGACATCCAGGCTCTTTTATCAAACTTACATGTTCCTCAGACTTTACCTTTTGTCTGTTGTCTGAAAATGTCAACGTTTTATCTTTGCGACCATCGAAGAACAAACCGAATATATCAGACTGATTACCGACGAACTCAGATGACTTCGACCTTTCTTTATCTCGAAGTCGGCGAATCTTATTCCTGTCTATGATTTTGGATTGGTCTGTTTTCGTTATTATACCCACGGCTTCTAGAGTAGCAGACACAACGGCAGCCCCAGCCCGATCGGATACTCCATATCTATCTAACGTCAGTGCTATATTTGCAAAAGTACTGTTCTCCGGTTCATTTTCAGTTTGCGTTTCTGAATTCCGTTTTGAAAAAGTTTTAGTATCAGTAGATGTGGATGATTGAGGGTTTTCGTCGTCAAACTTAGGGGGTTTGGTTTTAAAGGTATGACTTTGGTGTAGTTTCCTTTCAATCCGCATTTCATATCTGCGTGTGGCCTTTTGATCCACACTACCAAATATCATTTTACGTTCATTACGTTGATCAAGTAAAAAGTCTCGTTCTTGTGGCGGTATTTTCCGACTTCTAACACAGGAACAGTTTTCTAAAATAGCACATTTACACGTTGCGATGTCAAATAAACGTTCACTGTTTCTTACAAATATACGAATTTTTTCTTGATATGTAGGTGTATTTTTCCGTTGTTTATAAGGTTTCAGAAGATTCTTGTACTTATCGTGGTAGCTCCTGATTCGTGACATAACATTACAGTGTTGCACTATTGGTATATCCGTTTTTTTCCACTGTTCTTCCACTCTAGCCGCTACAAGTTGACATGATTTAGAGTAGGATTGTCCATTACTCTGCAGCCACAACAAATGTAATATCACATCCTTATAAGTAGGCAAAACATTATGTGGTAGCTCACGCGAGCTTCCTAGTATTGGACAAGCTGTTGAGCTCCTTCGTATTGACATTATGTTATATACAACACACGCGAATTGCAGAATATACTTTATTTACGAAAAAAGTCGTAATGACAAACGTATCCCGCAATGATAACAACGCGTATAATAGATAGTTTCACCAGAGTTGAAGTTTTTGCTATGTACCCTCATCGATATTTATAATAACTCTTCAGGTATTATGAATGAAAATAGGTCTAATTTTATGAAAAACTAATAAAAAGTAATTAATAACAATATACAATAATATACATGACCAATTTAGTACTAAATAGTTAGGTTCCAAAACACCTTTTTTAAATGTATTTTTCATTACTTTCAATCGCTTTGTGGAGGCACTTACCAATACTTGATATTTTTTTCATTATTTTTCCAAGTATGGCCTCCACAAGAGGCATCAAAATCGCACCCATCGTTTTCGAAAACCGTGAAAAAAAATTTTTTCATACATTGAGCGATCCGCCCTATTGTATATGAATACCTATTAGTTGTAGTTTATTATGCAACACGACCCTAGTCTTCCAATCAATGAACAACCAAACAAATCAACTATTTAAAGTTATTATGTTACTATTGCTCTTCTTCTTATAACTATTACAAACCTCTGGTTTCCTAGGAATTTTCCATTTCTCATCATCTGAAAGTGACGCATTGTTTATGTTTGAATTGAAAGTCATTCGTTTCGACCGTAGGAAATTTATCCAAGTTTTTTTTTACGATTAGTAATGCAAATACGGTTAAAATATTCACAAATTTATCTTTACTCTCGATTTCCTAGTGAAATACCAAATACCACGTGAAATTTACCTTTCTGAAAAATGCGTTTCATTCCTTAGTTAAAAATAATATATTTTATTATATCGTCACTACTTTGAAAAAAACTTGTATCCTCTTCTGTCAATCAAAAGAAAAATGTGGTAACTAATGTATGGGATGCGTACAGAGTTACTGCGTTTTAACTCTGGGTAGCAGTGCGAGGTAAGAGAATTTTTCAAAGTAGTGACGATATGTAAGTTAAGTAGGCCACATGGTGAAAGCGAGAAAGGTAATTCCCTTTTATCATTAATAATAATGCATTACGATTAGTACGATTACCTAGTATTTTTTATCCACTTATCGTGGATTAAATAAATCCAAACACAGATAATCCGCGGAGAGTGAAAATTGTTTTATTTGGGTTCAATAAGATAATAGCATAACATCTTAATAGATACTTAGATATGTATATTGCTATCTAACTAACTATTTTACATCTTATTTGTACCTCTTTTTGAAAAACAAACGTACAAAATTACGTGGAATTTTCTATCATTTCCTTGTGAATAAAAATATCGCAAGGAAATCACAACACAAGTCGTCATGTTATGTTTATTCGTACCTACGAGTATAATGTAATTTTATCTTATAATTGCAAAGGGTATTCAGATTTAAAAAATATAATCCTGTATTGAAATTATGATATGATACCTACAGTAGAATCCGTTTATTATGACTCCGCTTATACTGACCAACCGCTTACTATGACGTACCTAATTACTGTGCGAAGTTTGGTTTTCATATAAAATTCTTAGTGACAAATTCGGAAAAGATGACTTCGCTTATAGTGACAAATCGCTTACTATGACCGAAAAATCCCATTTTCATGAAATTATGTCCGGTTATACTGACACTTATGCTGGTTTTCGTGGCCGTCACCACGTCTTTCCCTGCGAGGGCGTTTGGTACGTTCGTAGCGTGTAAGGTATTTTAGTTTTGATCATCAGTGACAAGTTGATATTTGTTCAAGTTTAATAAAACTTATTTCTCACAAAGGGATATGGAGATTAATTTGGAAAACATAACAATAATATGACATCCGCTTAGTATGACGTTTTTGTCACTTCCCTTGTCATTATAAGCGGATTCTACTGTATATGAATACTTACTTACCCAGCTCAGTCCATGCCAAGTTCATGCGCATTAATGTAAAAAATAAATAGCTACCTACCATATAATTATAATATTAATAATGAATTGGTTATTCCCCCATTTTCGGAGTTATCCATAAAGACTAACAAGTCCTTAATAATTGGTTGTCTTTATCCGTCATTTTAACATTTGTGTTTGTTAGAATGAGACAAAATTTAACAAAGGTTTCCTAAGTTTTATGAATAAGCAGGTTGCTAAGCTTCACGGAACCTTTTGAATAGTTTTATCATTTTGTTATTCATGTTCATGTATGTATAAGTAAGTCATACATAACATTGAAACCCTCGTAGACGCGATAAAGCATGCGAATATAATTTTTAAACATCTATGTTGCTCACCTTTCGAAATTTTCGAAAAACTGCACCGATAACAGAATGTTGTTGAGCAAAAAGGCTTCAGAATCGTTTTGTAGCTGGTAGCGCATGTGATCCAGCGCCTCGTCGTCGTAGGAGCGGACGTGCGCGGGCGCCGGGCCGGGCGCGTGGCCCGTCGACGCTCGCGGCGCGCTCGCCAGCTGCATCGTCGTCGGCACTGGCCCCTCCTTCGTTGCGAACCTTCTATTCCCTGGATTCGCATTCTTCTTCCTTCTCTCCTCCCGTTTCTGCTCCCTCCATTTTTCCCTTTCGAAGAACTTATCCGGTTCCTTCTGAGATTTCTTAACAGACTTAGAATTTCCCATTTTACACCAAAAGTACCGTAGTGTCTTTTAATTTAAGAGGTTATAACACTGTTTGTAAACACATTTTAACCGTCCTGTAAATAATGAAAATGTCCTTCACCTTTTCTTTGTTTGACCTTTAGTTATTGATTTAAGAGCAGCGACAGTCTGGCAACGTCTGATCCTTTCAGAATGTAACTACGTACTGGAAAATGATTATTCATACATTTATAAATAATAGGTACTAGGTAATTGTTGTTATCTAAGCGATAAATTCCTCCATCAATCGTGATAGCTATCATGGGTAGAATCCAATATATGCACTGATTTAATGAAAGGGTATGTTGTGCCACGCTGGAAACGCAGTGGTAGCGTTGTGTCTGCGTCACTGACTCTTCGAGACTACTAGCCTCCCGAATAAACACCATTAGCCTGATAAGTATAATACATAACCATTTGGTTATAAACCGTGAAATTATGAGTTAAAAAACTTACTTAGGAAGTAGGCTAGCGGCATTCCTTGTTCAACATTGTTATGTAACATGAACATAACCGTAAATGCAGTGGGTAAGTATAAAAAGAAATAAGTCAACGAGTTTTATTATTAAGGACTTAGTGCATATTCCTGATAAATGAGATATTCTTCGGGACTATCTCGAGCATCCTGTATTAGGTTTCTTTAGCATTGCAAAAATTTTCAAATTTCAATTTAAAAAAAAAACATTTTAATACAGCAGTAATATGTCATGGTTTTCATTTGTTTGGTGGATTTAAATATACCTAACCCCAACCTTGGGGCGTTAATATCCAACGAAGGCGGGTGCATAGATGAAATCAAGCGGCGCATGGCGATTAACTAGGTCTGCTATGGACAAAATGAAAAAGATTTGGGGTAATAGGAACATTACCAAGGCCACGAAAACCAGACTCGTTTACTGCCTAATATTCCCCATTTTCCTTTATGCGTCGGAGACATGGACCCTTCGTGAAACCGAGAAGAAGAGAATTGACGCGTGACGCGGAGATGTGGTGCTGGAGACGGATGCTCGGAGTATCGTGGGCAGAGTTTCGTACAAATGACTCCATATTAAAAGAACTTGGCATCAGACAGCGCCTATCAACCACAGTGGAGTCACGCATTCTGACCTTCTTCGGCCATATTTCTCGTCGTGGTGATGACTCCATAGAGCGCCTCGTAGTGCAGGGAAAGGTCGAAGGCACCAGGCCACGTGGTAGATCACCAATGAGATGGACAGACCAGATAAAGGCCGCAACTAAGTGCTCGGTTTACGAATGTACCCGGAAAGCTGCAGTCCGCGACGAATGGCGCCGTATTAGCAAGATCATCACTCATCGAGATTTACAATGATGACCACGACCACTCTGGCAAGAGTGTACCGACTAAGAAGGAGAAGAACCCCAATGTTACAACAACGCTACTCACGAATAAAAAAACTATGCCAATCACTTTCCTTAGATGGTAGACCTTAGGTTAACAAAGTTTAAAAAATTTGTATATGTTCACGATTTACATTTCAAAGAATTCTTATTCACAATACTGATTTAAACTTTCACGATTATTACTCATTTTTATTCACGACTCTACTCGCGTAAAATTAAGTTTTATTTTACCTCCGACGTCAGTCTTCTCCGAGACTACGGGGAGAACGCCGTCCTCGAAACGTCAGAGGTAAATTTAAAACTTAATTTTACGCGATTAAGACCCGTCGTTGTGAATAATTCTTACTCAATCAGAATCGGTAGAAAAACAGTATCTCTAGCAACAGTATCTCTAACAGTATCAGTAGTTCTGACCCTAACTTACCAAGATTGATATTTTTACGGAAATAACTCGTTTTGACGTACTGTGTAATATATATTTATTTCGTACATACTCGTATACACTCTTTATTTTTCATATAACAAACAAATCTTACATAATGTCATTTACAAATATACGTACCTAAATATTTATCACATTTTCAGTTAGGATCTAAATTTAAATTCATATATGACTAACTTGATTTACTTGATAAATACCGATGAATTGAATATTCGGATACATACCTTTACTTTAGTGGCGATGTTATATACTTAGTTGAGTGTTAGGTTTTGAACCCAGAATATAACTTTTATTACCTACCTACTACAACAATGATACGCAACGTTTTAAACTATAAACTAAGAATCACATCTCGTACCATGTTTAACCATCAGCCTGGAATGTCGGGGCAAACATAATTTGTAAATTAAGTAGGTACCTACTGAAGTTAAAAAGTCACCTCCAATATTTACCAACCCCTAATTAATTGAACTTCGGCTCGCCAACGCCACCTCTGTTTTTTCTCTGTCAAAATTATGGATAAGGACAAACGAATTATCAATCAACGGCTTGTCAGAGTCAATAGACATTTATAAATAAGATAATTAGTTAGTCTTCACTCTTCAGCCAATTTTGAATAAACAGGTATGCAGCCGAATATACGATCCCTGACAATAACTTATTTTTACAGGTAGCAAATATAATTATTTATACAAATTATAGCAGTCACTTTATACATTTAGTGTGTATTTCTACCACAAGTTGCTTAATTTAGACGCTTGATGAATCTATCGATTAATTATGAATTTAACATCTTATAATAAATACCTAGTTGATCAATCATATAAAAACTCACTAAAATATAATTACAATACTATTTGGAATATTGTTTTTCTTTACGCAGGCACGTATTTACTTGATGAGGTTTTTTGTAAAAAGTTTTCCTCGATCATTCATTTTGTAAACTATTCTGAGAATATAGTTTGGACATTAAAGTCACGATAAACCCCAATACGTAAATTCGGTATAATCATGGCACATCTCTAAGCATGGCAGCTGGCGGCAGGCTGGTGGGCGGGGCCTCCTCGTTGTTGACGATGCTGGCGTCGTCAGCGTCTTGCTCAGGCGCACGCCTGCCCCGCAAGCTCCTGGCACGTTTCATCTCGCCCATTTTTTCATCTAGTAGTCGTCTGAAATGAAATATATTTTTTTTCATTACTGTAGGTATATTGTACCAATATACACGGTCCAAAATATCCAAATGGGGTTGTGAGTATCGATCATAAATTAATAAATGAGATATGTTGATCTACCTACTCTAAGACTGACTGTCGATTTTGAAGATCAAGGAATTTAAATACAGGGCAAAGCGAAAGATTTAGAAATGAAATAAATCCAGCGTAAGATCTCAATGACCTAAGTTTACTACTGGTAATGGTAGACGAGCGATGAGGTTTGCGGCTTCTTAATTTGAGTTATAATTTGCAACTAATTGACATTCAATTAAACAAAATTTAATAGTATCATACTGCTTTTAGCGGGTTTTTGGACTATTTTGGGAATTGTTTCATATTACTGGTCAATTTGGTCAAGAGATTGTTAGAACTCACTGTTGTCGGCAGTCGATGAGGACTCCCAGCCCGAAGACGATGGCGATGGCGACGAGCACGACGAGCGCCACGCCGATGACGGACGCCACCGTCAGCGAGGGGATCTGGCCAATTTGGACAAGACTGTCAAGAGATTGTTAGAACTCACTGTTGTCGGCAGTCGATGAGGACTCCGAGCACGAAGACGATGGCGATGGCGACGAGCACCACGAGTGCCACGCCGATGATGGACGCCACCGTCAGCGAGGGGATCTCCTCCTCCAGCGCTGTCATCGACACGCCTGGCTCCGCCGTCGTCAGCTCTGGGAATAATAATGGTTGCGGTTAGTCTTCTTGAGATCTACGAAACTTTGTCGATCTTTTCACTTATGACCACTTGTATCTTTCACTAAACTGGGATTAATCGGTTAAACCTGGAGTTACCATATTTACCAGTACAATGGGGTATTTTCCTACTAGTTAAATCAGTTACTTTTTTAGAACTGTCAAAACGATTTGCTAATATGGAATTTATATGAAACATTACACGTGACGTCACGGTCAACTCACCTGCTTTTTACATTTCTATCCGATTTATTAAATAGAACTTGTGCTTAAAAATAACTCCTATCTGTGATTTTCTAATAATTATCTGGTGCTTTACCTATTTCATGCATGGTGTAAAATAATTTATTTTAAATACAGTATTATACTTTATATGACACTGGGTTAACGGTTTAACCGGTTAACCCCGGGTTAGTGGGATGATGCAAGTGGCGATTAAGCTGTTTACGTATTAAAAAAGATAATCTTAAAATACCCATAGATAATTGGCTATTTTCGAGCCGAATATAATGTACCTATATTAAGAATTCAAACATTCAAACACAAAAAAAACAACAAACAAGTAGAGTATTGAAACAGGTATAATAACAGGTATATGACCCTGATTGAGTGTAGCAAATACCAAGTAGGTAAATAACAAAATAAATATTTAATAAATTATGTTTGGTTTGATATCGATAAGTATGTTTTTTAGTAAATATACGCTTAAACGCAAACGAGATGCCATAGATACATAGAATAATTAATAACCATTGTAACATTATTTAAATTTAATTCTCGCTCCTAGTTTCTGCGATTTCCAACAAAAAATCTAGGTACATTGTACATTGTAGGCCAATTATTTAAAAAAAAACTACTTAATCGTTACTTACTTCCATCGTAATTATCGTAATCCATTTTCTTTTAAGTAGAGATTCCGTGAACAAATTGAAGATGATGAAACGATGATTCTGAAATACAATAAACATCCATTAACAAATAATAGAAATAAAAAACAAATACTAACTATTTAGGTATGTAAATAAATATATAGATTAAGAGTCATAGGTCCGCTATATTATTATCAGGATATAATACATAATCGTTGGATATAAATATACAACCCGTCATTACATAGGTATGTATAAATAACAGTCATTGCGTAAATCGACTAATTTGTCTAGACCTAGACTATGTGTCAATTAATCACTTTATCCGGATATTATTCATAATAACATAATCAAAGTACTTAGGTACCCCAAGAACTTAGAGAAGGGGTAGGAAGTCGGACCATGTTTAATAACTTACATTGTTTAACTTTATGAATAATATCCGGATAAAGCGATTAGCTTATCACATTGTAATTTAGCCATTGTGTGTAATATCTGTTTCTGAATCAGTTTGTCTGTTGAATCAATTTAGCCATTGTGTGTAATATCTGTTGAATGACTGTGACACACACATACAAATACAATAAAACCAGCTTAAGAATATTTTGAAGCATCACCCCTAAAACGCGGAAAGCGTATTAACCGGGTTGTAAAGTGGGTTGTGGGGTATGGAGAAAGAGTTTGGTTGAAGAAATGTCATTGTCGGCAGCTGACCATATCCATATCCGTTTGATAAAAGAAATCAATTACTATCTAGTTAAATATTAAAAATCTCTAGATGTTCACATTAATTAACAATAAAATTATTTTGTAAGTGTAGACCAAGATTCTCAAGCGTTGTAAATATTCGGCCTTAGTTAATGGCTAATAAAAATCCCGCACAGATAAGATTTGGTCAGCTTAGCGTACAAGGAAGAGCGGAGGAAACCAGATCGAACGGCAGATCACCTATGCGCTGGACTGACGAAATAAAATCCACAGTGGGAAACCGCGTATCTGACTGTGCCAAACATCTTCCAACAGGGAGAGATGGCGGGAGATCGTGCGAAGAGCTGTGTCCGCCTTTACTACCGATGCGGGCGCCTCAACGTGACCACGACCGCTCTGTCAAGAGCGCTACGACAGGGAAGAAGCTTAGCGCCGATATCTAAAACCGGGCAAGTGCAAGTCGGACTCGCGCACGAAGAGTTCCGTACCATAAAGCAAAAAAAAAAACGGAAAAAATGCAAAAAGAAAACGGTCACCCATCCAAGTACTGACCACGCCCGACGTTGCTTAACTTTGGTCAAAAATCACGTTTGCTGCTGTATGGGAGCAAATCCTTAAATCTTAATTTTATTCTGTTTTTAGTATTTGTTGTTATAGCGGCAACAGAAATACATCATCTGTGAAAATTTCAACTGTCTAGCTATCACGGTTCGTGAGATACAGCCTGGTGACAGACAGACGGACAGACGGACGGACGGACGGACAGCGAAGTCTTAGTAATAGGGTCCCGTTTTACTCTTTGGGTACGGAACCCTAAAAACGGAATAAATGTATTGCGGAAAAAATGCCTATAAGTATGTACATAATTATCAAACCTGCTCACAAAATTTCCCGAGAATCAGTTGAGAAATGCGACCTGTAGAGCCGGACGTACAGTCAACGGTAAAAATATGGGTGTACAAATCATTTCAAAAATATGTCCGATAACTCTTATGTCAGTGAATTAAGAACTATGGGACATATTTTTGAGTAAGTTGTCTACACCCATATTTTTACCGTTGACTGTACATATACGAATCATTTTTACTCGAGCTGTAAGGCTGTAAAGGAGAGGCTTCGTTCCGCTTCTCACTCGCTCGGTCATAAATGCGGATGATATTGATAGTGCATTTAGCGAATTAAAGTACCCAATTTGGTATGGACGTGCGCCGCAGTGAGTCGTTAATTTTAATGACATACCGTACATGTTAAAAATGACACATGGCAGGGACAAAGTATAACACGTAATGAGCGGAATAGCCAAAGATATGAGAAGTATTCATGATATAAAAAGAAAACAATTCCACGAAACTGTTCAATTACAGTTGACGTCAAAATAATTAAGATTATCTTTAGATTGATCTGTTGCCAGACTGTACCCAAATGTACTTATCACTGATCGAACAAGAGATTAAATTTTAGATAAACTAGTATCTATCTACTGTTAAACAGTAGCCGGCAGCATTATCAATAGTTTTTTTTTTAGATTTCTTTGTCTTAATCATTCATTTACGATACGACTGCGAAAAATAGGAAATTCACAACGAAGGAAGTGTAAAATCGATACGAGTATTGTACAAAGTTTTACAGTACATATTGCCCTTTAAATGTTCGAAATAGGCACTTATTGTGTAATATATTTTGTGCTAACTACTAAGGGCGGTAAAGTTAGCACCATATGTGTGTTGTGTACTGTCAGTCTGTAGTCTACGTTTCAGCTAGGGCCAAAATGCTTTCGATATATATTCAGCTGTTCTCTTCCACTCTTTTAATCGATTCAATTTTAGGTAATTCTTTAAAATAGCCGAGCCATGGTGTTGGCAAGGTCTGCAGGTCATAGAGCCACTAGTCATAGATGCCTATCATGCCCATGCCCAACCCAACCTAACCAAATACATGTAGGTACTTACCTACTTTTATACAGAATAACAACTAGAATTATTGTAGTTAGGTAGGTAGGTATTTGATAACTCGGTAATTGCAGCCAATTATTTACATTGAAGGGACAATGATCACTTAACTTTTTTTTAAGGTTCCGTACCTAAAGGGTGAAAACGGGACCCTATTACTAAAACTCCACTCTTCGTCTGTGTTTTCAGGCTGTATCTCATGGACATCATCTGTGAAATTTTGAATGATGTATGTCTGTTGCCGCTATACCAACATTGTTCTGCTGTGTGTTGAGTGTTGAGTGAATAAAATATTTTGGTGCGAAAAGGGCGCCCTGAGAACATGTTGAACATGTTGGAATCAAATTTTTTAATCTAAATATACCCCTCTAATCTTCCGCGACTTCCGCCTCTAAAATATTTTGATGTCTGATCAAAACGAGTACCAGTGCGTAAAGAGAAGAGTCGTAGAATGTTTTGGTTCCCATACCTACATATAATCCTTTCGCACAGAGTCCAGAAACATTGGACGGTTCGGGATAGATGAAAATCAAGTTGTAAGTTAATTTGGTTATCCGCAACTGCCCTAAAAGACCATGTCATAATATTCAATAGGTTTGATAAAAACTCTGTATACAATTTCCAATCGTTTTATTATTACTAGAAGTCAGCACCTAGGTATTGTAAGTGTGACTAACTGCGTAAGAAATTGATACAAACCGTCGATTGGTTACGCAAAGAAATTCAATGAAACATTAACAAACCTGCAAGAATCAGATGAGAAATAGTTTTATTCTTGAGACTTTTAAAGGTGAACGTGATCACGAGGCACGATCAAAGGCAGTTACGAGCCATTTTGGACTCTATTGCGCGCCCTACCTGACGACGTCAAGACGACGACCGTACTAAACAGTCTTCGCATACCGATAACATGATTCTACGTATTCAATTCTCCTGTTACCTATTGTGCATGTTGTGACGCCAGGTACAATTTTTACGCCAGTCTCTTTATTAGTGTATCCATGCAATAGAACGGTACCTACCTGGTTAATCATTTTTTGGTGTATAATACGGACGTATGGGAATTATATATATGGATCTTAAATTTAGGTAGTAAAAACATGTCACCTTCCCGTACCTACCCGTTCGCCTATCTACTGACTGTCCTAATTTATATCATTTACTTACAGATTACTTATAAATGAAAAGATTGATGACGTTACTTACTTTGCGTGTTCTATGTACGAGTACCTATGTTTACGGTAGAAGAATCCCATTTCAGTCGGTTGACAAAATTCACATAGGAATATGCTTGCGAGTGTGGATGAATAACCCCATTACCTAGACGTCCAGCAGTAACTCAACAGTAAGAAGGTATCATAAAATTCATAAACAATCGCAATTTATTATAAGTATTCCATTTGCCTGACAATATGTAAGATTTATAATTAATACATTTATGTATATTTATTATCACTTTATTACATTTATCTAAATAACTCATACACACTTCATGCAAAGTACCTACATGCAAACAAGTGTACCAATTTTTATTGCAAAGATTAGCCTAGAAAGGCAACGAATATGTAGAAGATAACGAAACAATTATCTTAAAGGTACATCCCCAGGGTGACGGTATTGTTTGCTTATCTTTAGATACCTACTTGTTATAAGTCTAGATTTCTAGTACTTACATGCTTAACATTTAATTAATATTGCATGTACCGCGGAATGTAAAACAAATGAATCACTGATAGCCATATTATGTTTTCTTCAAAGGTAGGTATGCGGCATACCGTATGCCTACCACGAACATCTCAAATAATTATAATATATCATTACTACTTAAAGTTATATCACATGTTTTATCATTTCCTGTAACTAATCAATAAAAAGACGGTGGTACATACTTACATAAACAATAAGGAGATCAGGCGGCACTTTCACTTTCAAACTGCTGTTATAAGATTAGGTCAACACAAAGTTTGGCACCGTTTGTTATGTTCTGTGTGGTGTGGCACATAGTGTGGCTGGTGGTGGCAGCCATGCGCAGCGCTCCGCGGCGCGTCTCTCACTGGTGCTGGCGCCCGCAGTTACCGAGATGCCGCGTAACGCCGTTAAACTTCAACAGCCTTAACTGCATTCTCGCTTATCAATAGTCTGGGGTTGGGGTTTCATATTAAAGTTAAATATGTATTAGGTCGTACTATGTGTAATGTAGGTGTACATTTTGGTGCCTGTGATAACGTCAAGTATATACCTACATACTTACCTAAATGTACCAATTATTATAATCATTAGGTCCTAAACAGGTTTGATAAAGTTTAAACGGCCACCACATTACCAAACAAGCGTTAGCCAACATTAATGAACGAATTGACGAAATAGAATTAAACACCTGGTCTACCTTTGTATTTGTTTTTGTGAAATTAAAGGAAACTGATATTTGAATTATAATATACCTAAATATATACTTACGTAATAGGCATTTTGATTGTCCCGTATAATTTCGTAATCGAAGGTACTTTCAAAGAATGAATGTAGATACTTCTAAGTTCAAAGTACTACTTCAAAGAATACTAACTACTTACATATTAGTATTAATTTCAATTTCGCAGTAAGTAAGTAGTTTTTGCAATAAGGACCTCGGAGAAAAGTTGGTACATACTTACAAAAAGTATCTATGAAATTCTATATACAGTGAAACGTATTCATTCGTTTTCATTGCTCTTTAATGTACCATCAGATAAAAAACCGAAAAGGAAGGAAGTGGTGACGTGATGGGAAACCAACATCGCATTGGTGACGTTAAAAAAATGATGAATCACAGCCGGCTGCCGTGCCGGCCAACCCGGCATTCCCGTTATTAGACCAGCGGTGGAACAAAAATGGGTTTTGATAACATTAAAGTTTTTTCTTTTTTGATATGTTATTGTAAGCATGTTAAATAACATTCATGTAAAAAGTTAGAAAATTTTAGGTGGAGCGTTCGGCCATATTTAAATTTTCAATTTTTGCTAAATAACTATGTAAATATAAAATTAAAGTTACAAAAAACTTTAACATATTCAATAACACTTTAATTTATTCACAATATTCGGTTTTTAGAAATCTGGAACAGCTGCTTTCTGGTGAACGTAAAAACAGGAATTATTATGTAAATACAGAATTAGAGTAGCTGATATTGCAAAATTACGATATTATCTATCAACTTAGTATACATGTAAAAAGTTAGAAATGTAGACAATGTGCTTGTCTAGATATTGATTTCTCGTTAAGCAGTATAGCCAATATTGAATTAAAGTTTGTAGAGTTAATATTACACGGTCATAATAAAGATCTTACTTCTCACACAAAAGATTAGAAATATAAAATCACGGCGACACTAAATACTGATACGTAAGTATGCATTCCGAGCTTATAATATTAAGTTACATTTCAAACGCGCGGCGTTTGCGCGCGCCGCGCTGTGCGCCGTGGCAGGAGGCAGCGATCGACGGTCGCGGGCTAGCGGTTAGCGCGGTGCCCTTAAAAATACGCAAAGCGTTTATAAAATTATTATCAATGGTAAATAGTTATTTTACACAGTACACTAATGGAAACTTACCTTCCCTTATTTATTTCTATATGTACTAGGGATTGCCCGCGGTTTCGTTTACGTAGAATTCGTTATCGTGTTAAGTATAGAAATAATAGATACATTTGAAAATTATTTTAGGTGCATTGTCATACAGATAACTACCCTTGTTAAAGTATTCTTAAAATTCAATACACAGGTGTCATTTCAATATAATTTTGCTTAATTTGGCGCTTTTAGGTTATAAATGACTAGCGACATACATTTTATAAGAGCGATCATCTCCGATAATATTTACTTTATCATAAAATCAATTTCAAACTAACGTTATTCAATATTTATCATTTTAAAGTCAATATTACCAACCAACTGATCCAATTTACCTACGGTAACAACTCAAAATTTGCATCAAATTAAATGCCACTTTTCTTATCCGTTTCGAACAATCAAGAGGGCCTTTACGAGCTGATGTGGTGAAAATTTTATTTAACCTTCGTCCCTTGAAACCTTCACTACGCTCAAGGTTCAACTTTACGAACCACTCGCTCCGCTCGTGGTTCAATTTTAGAATGTTTGAATTTGTGAATGTGCTTCCTGCCTCGCACAGCCAAACTGTGGAATGAACTGTCCGATACGACCTTCAAACCTTCAAAGACCCCCATCTTAAAGGTCGGCAACGTGCTTGCAACCCTTCTGGTGTTGCGGGTGTCCATGGGCGGCGGTAATCGCTAACCACCAGGTGATCCGTCTGCTCGTTTGCCTCCTATTTAATAAAAAAAATTGTTTCGCTTGTTTGGGTATCAATATTAGCACGAGCGGTTAATCAACAACTTTTCCCCTTGTAAAACAAATAAATAAGGTAGGTGAGGTGCAGGCATATGAGGCCCGGCGGGTAACAAGGCCCAGCATTCAAAAATAGCAGTTGCTCCCTATTATTCCCAATTATTCTGAATTTGTACTTGTTGCTAAGAAGGCCCACTGTCAGTGCAGGTAAAAAGGTCTAGTCCCGGGCCTTATAGAACGTATGAGATGAAATATTAGATTAAAATATTTTAAGATAATTTTCAATATTTTTAATCTCTTATTAATAAGGTCGATTTGAAGAAACTTCTATGAAATTATGACTTATAAATAACACTTGCACTGTGTGGGCTGTCAAAATTGCTGCAGACTTTTCTTGGTCTAACTCTAATATTTTTTCACTTGCTTTATTGACCTAAAGAGTTAAAAGTTTTAAAGAATCAAAAAGTCTAATAACATTGAGGCACTTATACTTTTTAAAGGCAGTAACTAATTACAAGTGACTTTTTTTTGTTAATACATAGGTCGGTGGAATTTCCATGTTTGGCGGTCCTCCGCCTTCTCTTTGACAGCCCGATACGACACGACGTTGATCTTTTCCTTTATTTGATCCATGTACGCTCTCCTTGGTCTTCCCCTCTTCCTGTTTGCTTCAACTTTCCCTTCTATGATATTTTTGATAAATTCGTCGTGTCGTATCAGGTGCCCAAGCATCCTTCCTCTTCTATTGTCTATAGTTCTTAACAAACTCCCCCTCTCTCCTACTACATAGGCCACACTGAATGTTTTGCACTATTGGCCACTGGTAAACATTTAAATTATGAATTGTATATTTAAAAAAAATACAGGCTTTTGATTATGGAATGTGACAAATGTTGGCGACAAATCGATCGTCTTTTGTTTTTAATGGCTTGTCAAAGTAAGTCAGTGCGTTGAACATGGCTTTAACGCGAAAATATTTTTAGAGCTATGATTTTGTTATGATTTTAAAAGTTCGCTTACTCCGCAAGAGTGTAGTGCTTGCCTTCAAAATGCTTTTGGGATTGAAGCACCACATCTGAGCATCGTGAGGCGTTGGTATGGTGAATTTAGTAGAGACAGTATTATTCTAGGTAACGATTTTCGTGATGGTCGACCGTCCACGGCGATCATTCAAGGAAACGTGGCTACTGTGAGACGACTCATTGAAGAAAACCCACGAATCACCTATGACGAAATTTGAGGACAATTAGGGATAGGTTCAGACAAATACAAAAGATTTTACAAGAATATTTAAAAGTCAGGAAGCCTTGTTGTCTTTGGATTCCTCACGAATTAACTTCAGTCCAAAAACAGGTACTTTTTGACTGGTGCCGAGAAATGCTGCGTAAGTATATGCAAGGAAGTTCAAATGCTGTATATAACATCGTTACAGGAGATGAAACCTGGATTTACTGCTACGATCCGGAAAAAAGGCATTAGTCCAGTCAATGGGTCTTTCGAAGGTGACAGGAGGCCCATACAAGTTCAACAAGCCAAAAGCGTTGCCAAACATTTTGATCGTCTGTTTTTTTTAAACGCGACATTTTTGTACCGTACTTTTAAATAATAAAAGAACGTTAAATACTGAGCAGTACACTACCATTTGTGTGCTCGCAGTCATTGAAAAAGACCGCGAGAGACGACCGAGAAGCCGCATCCTCCTGCGTCATAATAATGCGTCCACCGATACCGCAATAAAGGCAAAAACATTTTTTAATTACGAAAACGTGGAAAATGTCTCTTATACGGATTATAATCCAGACATTGCACCCTGTGACTTCTATCTATTTCCCAAAATTAAGGATTTAATTTGGGGTTTGACATTTAAGACCCCGGATAAGGCAGTTACTACGTTTCATCACCACGTCGAAAAATTGCAGTCAAGTAATTGGGCCTCATGCTTCCAAAAATGGTCCGAGCGAGTGAATATATGTGCATAGAATGTAGAGGGAAACATTTTGAGAAGCAATAAATGTATTATTATGGTTATAAATGGTTTTATTCAAAAGTTACGCAAAACTTTCAGTAAACCTCTTCGTTAGTTTTCTTTTCTTTTACGATAGAATTGCGAAAAATCGATATTTTGCAACAAGTGACGAATTTTAAAACACGGTCAAAGGGAGTGTTTTAACGTGCTTATTATAGCACCGGTGTCGTAATGTAGCACCAGATGTACTGTAAAAATTATGTTAAAAGATAATACTTACTGTTACGAATAAATATTTATACTGTAAAAAAATATCCCACCAAACACATTTTCATGTAAATTTTGTTGCTAAGACGAAACCATAAGACTAGCACTGTCAAAAAGTTGTCAGATCTCTTGTCGAGCCAAGCTTCAAACTCTACAAGCCCTAACTTCACTAACTCTACACCTTAGTCAAAATATGTGGCTTGACTGTTTCGCTACCGCCACATGGGCATAAGGTGAAAAATTTATTAAATTCATTATTTTTAGGGTTCCGTACCTCAAAAGGAAAAATACTGAACCCTTATAGGATCACTCGTGTGTCTGGCTGTCCGTCTGTCACAGCCTATTTGCTCCGCAACTACTGCACCAATAAGTTGAAATTTGGTATACACATGTAAGTCTATAGCCCAAGGACATACATGTAAAGTAAATAATAGAAATTCAAAAAAATATATATATATATATCAAATGAAGGGGCTCATTGTAAGAATGTCAGATATATTTATTCATAATTTTAAAATAAATAGTTTAGAAGTTATTTAAGAAAATACGCAAAAAATAAAAGGGTCTAAAATTATGAAAAAAATACACATATTAGCTCTTTTCCTATAGATGACAGGAAAACCTATTAGAAATGTGCAGTCAAGCGTGAGTCGGACTTAAGTACCTAGTTTTCCGATCCCTACGGGGTTTTTTAAAGACATTTTACTCACTTTTCTCTAAAAAAAATATATTGTTAAAAATTGTGTAATGTACAGAACCCTTGGAACGCGAGTGCGACTCGCATTTGGGCGGTTTTTGTATTATACTTACATACAATAGTTCTTGTAGAAACGAAACGGCCAAGCCACACACTTTTGGTGTAGAGCTAGTAAAGTTAGAGGGCTTGTAGAGTTAGAAGCTTAGCAAGAGATCTGATAACTTTTTGACAGTGCGAGCCTTATGGTTTCGTTTGGGCAACATTTTACATCAAAATGTTTTTGATGGGATTTCACTTCTTTTTGTAAGTTGTTTATGACAATCTTCCATCCCCTAATTTAAAGGGTTGGGGGTGATTTAATATTAAAAATCCTGAAATAAGTATCTGGGGGTATCTGTTACACAATGTACTTCTTACTGATTCCCCATATAAACCCTTCACCCCGTAAGGGTAAACTTTGGGGTTGAAATCTGCCTTCACCCCGTAAGGGTAAACTTTGAGGTTGAAATCTATTCTATATCCTTCCCCATAACAATACCTATCTACATACCAAATTTCAACTAAATCGGTTCAGTGATTATTGATTTCCCATACAAAATTAAACCCCATCTTCATCCCCTTAGGGATAATTTTTTTTTGAATTTATTTGTTGTTTGTGTACTAAAACTATCTTACATACCAAATTTCAGCTTCTTAGAGGACTTCAGGAAGTACCCGGTATTGATGATCATCAAGTGAGTGAGTCAGTGACGAAATCGAAGTTTTTAGATATGAATAAAATCTAAAGTATAAGAGCTATGCAATTGATATGCTTAATAAGTCCGAGAACTTTGTTTATCTGGTATAATCCAACCCCAAGTTATGAGGGTTCCAAAAAACGACAAAGCGCTTCGAGAAAAGGTAGATAGTGCCCTTGCGCTTTTCTCGTCTTGGCGGGGGCACTGCCGTGCCCCCAGATGTTAAAGGATGAGACTACTGTAACTAATAAAGATTTATGTTTAGTTACCTACTATTTTCGCGTAAAATAGACAATTTTTATATCTTTAGTTATTAAGACCCAAAATAATTATTTTCACTTATTATAAATAAATCCTCCTGTTATGAAGTATCAAATATTGTTATTTGTATATGTATAACTCTTAAGTTAAAAACAATAAAATCTGTTATTACCTACTGTCAAAATGATTATTTTTTGCGGGATTAAGTAATACTCTGGTAGTGTTCAATAAGGCCCATAATAGGACTTTTATAAAAGGTATATTTTCCAAGAGTATCGTAATATTTTTATAACTATTTTGGTATAATGAAGAAACTTAAATAAATGAGAAACCTATTTGAGTGAGTTTTTCATACTTCATGTCCTGTTTATTAAAAAAAAACCATTTTAATTTAAGGTGAGGCATACGTATCCGTGTGGGCCGTATAGGCATATACGGCCCACACGGAATATACAATAAGGTAAGTGAGGCCACTTACCTTATTGTATATTCAGGATGTATACCGTGTAATATTGAGCAGTTGGTTTATAATATACATATTATGATATTGACGTTGAATAGGACAGGATGACAATAGGAACCAGAAATAGGTATAGTTGGTCAAACCAATTTGTCAGTAAATAAAAACAAAAAACTATATTCATCCTTTTCTTTTGGGTGCTAGTACTAGTGTAAGTCAAAGATAGTATGATGATTCTCACTGTCTATGTTTGAAATGAGACAGTCCTTTGACAAACTATGTATAGTTTTATCATTTATCAAACATTACGCAGATACCACAGACTAATAGCCCCTACAATCACATTTGGCAACAAACGCATAGCTCACTACCCCGTACCTCGCTGTAATAGTGCATGGTCTAAAAGGCATTTTTCATTTTTGGCACCATACTTATATAACAAAGCACACAAAACCCTTAATATAAACAACATTAGTAATTTTCAATCAAAAAACAAAATTAAGATTTGGTTAAAATCATTAAGTTATACTGAAGCAGAAGAGCTATTACGATGCGTGTTCTAGTACATACATTCTAAAATAACCAGACACACACGCGCGTAAACACACAGAAACACACACATATTCTAAAAATCAGACACAGAATACTCACACACGCGCGCGTACACACACATCACAGTTTCATCTTTCTTTAAAATTAATTTTAATATTGTTAATATGTCATATAAAATGTCTAACATTGTAACATTACCTACGCTTGTAATTGGGAAGGAACTGGCTCTTGAGACACAGGGAAACCTACTTTGAGAGCCAGGAACCAATGTTATGTAACAACTCAAAGTTGCAATAAAGATTATTTTATTTTACTTTATTTTATTTTATAGTAAAAAATAGTTGTGAATATCTTGTACATTTTTATTACAATATTAGTCAAGATAATGAAATATAGCTGGTCAAGCAAATCTTGTCACTAAAAAAAGGCGCGAAATTCAAATTTTCTATGGAACGATATCCCTTCGCGCCTACATTTTTAAATTTGCCGCCTCTTTCTACTGACAAGATCCGATTGACCAGCTGTAGGTATTTTTACTTAATAAGATATTTTAATTTCACGTAATGTCCGCATATAATTTATATATGTGCACGGTAAACAAACAAATGAATGATAAGAAAAGACAGACAGTGTTACTGAGCGGGAGGTGGGGCGAGGGGCGAGGTATAGGTAGGCTATGATAGGCTCTCGAGCGCCGCGCCGGCGACGGACGGACCAGCGCGGCGTATATATGAATTTCGCGCCTTTTTAACTAGATTTTACTATTACATTGCAAGCTACACACAGAAATTTCTTACTTTCCATATATACGCTGCATATATTATTTTATAGTAATAGACTTATTTTTACAGACTCTAATTCAATATTAGATCTTATAGGACAAAAAACGCATATTAATTCTAAAGCATATATCTTATTCTTCTAGCTTTTTAGCTTGCCGATTAACTTATAAATTTAGATATGTTGTTGTGGATTTATTAAACTTTAATTCAATATCGACAAAATAATAAGCTAATTGTAGTTTGACAAAGAAGCACGTTAAAAAAAATTCTAATAATTTTACATTATAAAGCGTCATACATATTATAAACAATGGAACTTAAACATTGCACTTTAATTCAATATTAAAAAATCATTACTAAAAATATATAAATACCTAATTTATATCTAACGCTCGTTCTAACTTTTCATCATATATAGCATATATGCTTAAAAATATGTCCTATATCAGATAAGTATCACTTTTTCAACTTTAGAATTATCAAAACTTTTCGTGCAAAAATCCGGTCCCACTATTGAGCTATTATTTCGCAGCTTCCATGCACGTGTTCCGCCCCCTGTGACGTAAACCAAGCAAACCCAGATGTGAATAGATAATGGTTATCGTACAGTATGGGTACGGTCGGCAACGTACGTAAATTACAACCCAATACAAACCTCAAGTTGGTCGCATTAGAGTTGAAAACTGCTTAAATACTTTTCACCGGGAGTTAAGTAGACTACATCATAAACGACAATTTACATAGATAATGACACCCATTTTAAACAATGAAAGTAGGTAGACCATTCTATTTAACTAATAAGGTAATAAACATTAAAATATTACAGGGAATTTGGGCAAATCAGAAAATTCTCCTACTTTTTCTAATCAGAACACATTACCGAATAAGTATGCCCTGAAACACATCCCCACCATTTTTACCTTTTTGTTGTGAATGTACTACAAAAAATAACGTTGATACTGAAACTTAAGTGTCATTATCATAGTTAAAAGGAATACACTAACGATACTAACCATACTATATACTTATAGTAACGTTTTACAAATTACCGTTTCTATCTCTTTTTCCTTCTACAGTCAGCCAAGAAAGTCGTCTACCACTTTTCGACTCTATCATCTGATTGATAGAGTTGAAAAGTGGTAGAACACTTTCTTGGCTGACTGTACCTAATACTTACGTGACGTGCGCAAAGTGAACGCAAACCTTAAACATAATCACGTGATAGGTTGGAAGGCAATGCTCTTGGAGCTTGACTCATTGAAAAACACTGTTTCCAAACACCCAAGCAACTTTTGCTAAAAATATTTGTTATAATTTGTATTAAGACGAAACAGGAGCTGAGTTTTAAACATTTTAGGTATTTATAGCCGTCTCGCTAACAGAAGCGGCTCCTAAAACTAGTGCGATAAGGACAAGGCGCAAAAGCCTGCGTAAAAATCTCACAAATCGAGGTTTTGTACTCGACTGTTTCCTCCTCCAAAACTTAACCAATTATAACCAAATTTGGAAATCTAAATAACTATGAAATTATCTATGTCGGACCGTTTTGCTTTTTTGGCTAATTGATATCAGTTTTGAATACAACGCCTCTCATTGCGGCATAGTCAATGAGGCCATTTTGGCCATTTTTGAAGGGCTCTTACTAGCGCCTTATAAAACAAAAATATCAAAAAAAGCAAAACGGTCCGACACAGATATTGACAATATGAATCTGTGTATGAAAAATTATTGCTCTAGCATCAAAACCCACGGAGGAAACAGTCGAGTACGTGTGTATGGAGAAATGACCACTCCTGTTGGTTCTTAAGTACAATTAAGATAAATGACAATAAATCATGTAAATAGGTAGAATTGCATTTCCATTTTCAGCCGCTGATGGCAGTAGGTAGTGCCCCAACACACATAACTGACATAACAGCCGTTGGAAAACTCATTCTATTATTTTAGCGTACAGTCAGCAGCAGAAGTTGCTAAGCGGGCCAAGTGTTCAAAATGACCTTGACACGCTCTTATTCTCTTAACAATAAAGTCGCCTCAAGATCATTTTGAACACCTGACCCGCTTAGCAACTTCTGCTGCTGACTGTACCTACTCACGCGTATTATTTATAACAAATTCTATAAATTATGTAAATATTACCTTATATTAAATATATGTACGAGTAAAGTCGAAAATTGGTGGGTTTTGATGGGACGTAAGTTAGGGAGAGTAGACCTTTAGACTTATGCATGAAACAACGTATTGTGCAAACGTTAATTAATAATTAAACGCCCGGGGTATTTATACCAAAATAAGGTAAGTAGGTAACTAACTTAATTTTAATCTACAGTAGATAACTACCTACTTGTTTAAACTAGGTAAGACTTAAGAGTCATGGCAAGTAGTCGCCGCCGGATGCCCATGCAAGCTGCGCCCGCGCCGCCTGTGCCCCACTTTCCCGCCTCCGGCGATGGGGAAAGCTACCTAACTCGAGGTTGTCACGCCTTTAAAATTCTAAGAAGACCTTAGAGTAAAAACATATCTACAAGTAACCACGGCAGTTTTCACCGTTTAAAATGATAGAGTATATGTATAGGAACTATTAACCTAAGCTAACTTAAGTGGTAGGTATAGTGAGACGACCTTTTAAAACATAGATGTGAATTTTCCCGTTGCATCCTAAGAGTTTTATGGTTTCATAACAATTTCAAATCAATAACAGATTGTTTGAATCTGAATGCCGCTCCAGTTGTAAAACTTGCAAGTCAACTTGATTATATTTAGACGCGTCTTCGCTGTGTGATGTTGACCAGACGAGTTTTGAATACCAGATTACCCTTCTCTTAACCACATATATTCTACTCCTACCTATCTTTCTTCTTCTCGAATGATTAGACACCATACCTACAGGTGTTTAGATGAAGATAGGTACATAGGAATTATTTATACTTAGTACATATTTTCCTCGCAGTGTGTTCAGGTGTTCGATAATTTCATTGTTATGTTTAAGTACCTACTTATCATACTACCTAGTTGCTTTGTGTTCTTACTCAACTAGATACGCGAACACGCATAGTATCACGAATAACACGCATTAGCTTAAGTTTGTAGCACCTAGCACCATGTCATGTAAGCGTTATCTGTAGGTAGGTTAGTGTGATACACAATGAAGATGACGTCGCGGCCTCGTAGTGACCGTGCCAGGCACGGCCGACCGACGCTGGCGCAATAACACCAAATCAAACAAGCAAAAACGCTGCCTTTTGACTCCTGCGCCGATGCCAATTAAAAATCATTACGAAAAAACAGATTGACAGTGTCACCATCGTATAGGAAACACGGGTACTTTTTTAAAGTTAAATCGCTATGTAATTACCTAATTAACTAATGTGCATATTCGACTTGTTTTAGTGACAAGTTGTGACATGGCGTTTTCCTTAACTGTCTTTTGTCTTACATAGAAGTTTGTATGCAAAGGGAGTTAGGTATGTTTGTAGTTTACTGTACAATACTTATTGTTATGAATTGTTTTGATATATTTAACCTTAGTCATTCGAAACGTTTTGTTATTAAAAGTAGGTACCTAGACTATAGCATAACAGCCCGAAAAATAATATAAATAATTAACGTTCAACGAAAACACTGGTTGTTTTAGTAAGAAAATAATATTTACCTTATACATTATCATAAACTAAACCATAGTTATGGAATGAGTTGTTAGTTTCGATTATATAATAAATATTTTCGACGATTTCATGTGCCATTTTCATCGATATCCTTTGAGATATTTGTATGAGATGTACGCGTCGACGCCGTGAAGAATACCCAGAACTACTCCAATGTACTGAAACGAAAAGAATACATACTTCAGGAGATGCCATTTATAGGGCTATAAAATTCATAAAAGATGTAGGTCATTGAAGTCAATAAACAAAGATATACGAGTATATTTCAATACAATCAATATTATATATAAGGACCAGGAACTATAATATTTAGATACCTAACTATACAAAGAATCTTAATGAATAAAAATTACCACTACCACAAGCTGTTTTTAACTATAAGAAAACATCAGGAGGTAACCATGCAATATCAACTATAAGTATACACATCCGCACTCTAATAGTACGTCATATAGCTGTCACCTTCGTAAAATAAACTACGATTATCTACGCTCACTTTTAGGATAGGTAAAAGTACATGTAGTAGTTAATGGGGCTTTCCCCGGTAGTAATTTCGTATTCAAGCAGGAAGGTGCAAATATAAGAAGGAGGAGAACGAAGGTAAGTGCTGAATTGATGCAATGCAGAATATATATGCTTACATAGACTGCAGTCATGGCTGGGTAGGCAGAGTACATGCTGATGATGGCGTACTGTGGGTAAAGGTAGAGGTTCACCGCCACACCCATGTACGATGAAGCTGACAGGTATAGGAAACAGGCCGTCGCGTTGAACAAGCATTCCTGTGGACATCGGGTATATAAATCAATTGTTGGTTTACTATCAAGAAAGGAGCATTTATTTTGGTATAATCCTAATGCCTAGTAGGTACCTATGAAATATTATAATGTTGCTTTTTAATTCTAAATACCTTTATTTTCAAATTTAGACACGTACGCGCTTACTTACAAACACGAACTCTAATGAGATGCTGCGAGTTAGACGACAATGCGTAGTAGTCGATGAGGAGCGCGATGGTAAGTAAGCAGGCCGAGGCGGTGGTGAGCTGGAGAGGGACCCGTGGAAGGCCGAACTAGGCGTAAGGCCGAAATGTAGGTACTTACAAATACGGACTGCTTGATGAGGTGCTGCGAGTTAGACGACAGCACGTAGCAGGCGATGAGCAGCGCGGTGGTGAGCAGGCAAGCCGAGGCGGTGGTGAGGAACCCGTGGAAGGCCGAGCCGAGCGTGCCGGCTGCCGACATGCCGTACTTCACCAGCAAGCTCTGGCACAGTCCGCCTAGCATCTGTATACGAGCAATGTTGTTGGCTTGTTACTGACAGACATTATTACATTTTTAAGTAGAGTCAGACGAAGCTAACTCTGCATGGACTTTTCAATGACAAAGTACCTATTACGTCAAAAGTCTGTGGAAAGTTAGCAAAATCTGTATAAACATAAATTCTGTGGATAGTATATGATTCATGAGATGTCATGCACGTAGACTAAACCTGCACAATCAGTAAATGATAATGAATCGTTTACCATCATATGAAAAACAATCTACTTCTTTGTTAAGGTGATATACAGTTGTTTTGTGTAATAAATATAGTTCATAATTAAGTGAATAATTAAAAATAAATAAATTTAATATTGTCCTTCGCTGCCTGAAACACAGGGAATCCTAGTTCAGGCATCTGTAAACCACGTGTCTCTATGTAAATTCTTAGTCTTTAATTTTATTTATTTATTTATAGGTTCACCAACAGTTATTACATTGAAGCTTACATCTATACAAACAATGACAACATGCTGAATGTATAACTAATTACTGGTAAACACCACATGCAAGTAATTAAAAAAAGCAAAGTCAACAACAGAGCCGGCACATTTAAACACCTTATTATTGTAGAATAAGGAGCAAAGCCCAACCATGATGTCAACTGGTTAAGTGAATAAACTAGATAAATATGGAATTAAAACTAAATATATTAATTACTAGTGAATAAATTTCTAATTTTGGTCAGAGAGTCAAAGTGAATATCGAATCTGTTGCTATATTTATTGATTAAATTGCTCAGGCGTGGTACCGGGGAGTTTGACCCTAACACAGTTCGGCGCTTAGGGCGAGACAGTGGTTTGATAGCAAAACGCGGTGTTCTTCTAGGCACTGAGAATCGAAAGCTACTCAAAAGTTGTGGACAATCTATGTTATTTCTTAAAAGCTTAGTGAGAAATTTTAAATCCAGTAGATCTCTACGGTTCTCAAGGGATAACATTTTAAAATGTTTTAACCTATCCTTATAAGAGAAAGATCTATTCGCAAGACCTACCGATCGAGACAAGTGCCACATAAATCTTTTTTGCAATCTTTCAATCCGAAGACAATGAGTTGCATAATGTGGTCGCCAGACGATACTACCATACTCTAAGTGACTGCGTACTAGACTATAATAGAGAAGTTTTTTGGTTTGTATCTTACGAAATACCTTTCCGTTTCTTATGACAAATCCTAACATACATGAAGCTTTTTTTACTATTGCATCGATGTGAGGAACGAACGTGAGTTTTGTGTCAAAAATAATTCCCAGGTCACGTATGGTTTGCACTTTAGGAAGACATTTAAGAACAATCATTGTACTATACTTTTCTCAATAAATTATTTGTATTTGTATTTGTATTTGTATTTGTATTAATCACGCTTTTTTCCTGTTATTTAACTTTTTCATATACCTATTGATATAAAATCAGGAAAATAGAGAATGTTTATACCTTCATACCATAGCAGTGGTTGTTGTGACTTATTTTTAAAAATGCGGGTTGAGTCATAAATATTGCCCCACTCACTGAAATGTGCTAGGTAGGTGCATAGTCTAATAAAACATGGTCTTCTCTTCCCAGAGTGACACAAGTCTACGTCACAATAACATGGCCGCTATATATAGCGCTATCGCATATTATCATACAGCGCTGTCGCATGATGACGTAGGCTTGTGTCAGTCAGGTGACCTAGAAAAGACGGGATGAGAGTACCAGGCGGAGTATATTATTATACCATGCTAGGTACTTATTTTTTTAGGAAAAGACTTACCGCTTCCGCAAGCTTTATCAATCCATGTTGCGAAGTGAGGTAGCCCAGGTTGAGGCACTCACAGCAGCGGCAGCAACAACACTTGATGCCACGCTCGCCGCCGCCGCCGCCCGGCGCAACACGAACTATGGTTGGGCCTCGTGTCATTTCACAATATTACGAAAAACAATCCCAGTTTCACAGCACACTTCCCTCTACAATGTCCAGACACGATCTATGGCTCATCCGACAGGAAACAAGGGAGAGTTCAAATACTTCGCCAAACGGTCATTAACAACACGTATATTTTTAGATGTTTTGCGCACGCGCAAGTTCAGCGAACTTTCACCCTATTGGCCTAATTTCGAATCGGGAGCACTAAAATATTTCCTATTTTCTTCTTCGGATGTTGTGAACCTTCTCTAACAAATGTCGGGCCTTGTTTGAATATGTCGCGTGCTAAGCAAGGAGCGTGCCGGCGTGTATAAATAACTGGACGAACACCCGCGACTTGGAATATTTACAGCTGTGGAGACTTCTATTTATGGATTAGGGTAGCCCTGGTAGCCCTAATACTTACCTTAACGAAAGGATTTAAATAAAAAAAAATTGAGGACAACAATCAATCGTGGGCCTCAATATAAGTGCTCGTTAAATACTAAACGACACCGTAATAGGTAAGCAGTCACATGATCAGCACCCGTATGATATATTTTAATTTGAGGACAAATGTAGGAGCGGGTTGTGATATAATAAAACAGCATTTTACTAGAAAGTACAAATATATTAAAATAAAGGTATATAATAAACAACATCGATAGCAAAATCTGTACCGTAATATAAATGTAATTGTTTGTTTGCAGGAAATCAGATTCAAATCATAAAGTTTCAATAACTTTATAGGTAGAGGTACACCGAGTAGGTATACTACTATTCTGGAAGCAACGAAGTCTTATCCGTTAAACAGATGGCAGAATAATTTACTTACAACAATTTAATTCTTAACATAATATCCTTGTTGCATCTCTTAAAATACTTATATCATAATGTGGTAATAGTGTAATTTACCGGCATTCAGCACTTTATTACTAAAACGATGACAATAAATCAAAGTTAAAGAAAATTCGGCTTTTTAACTCCCTGAAAATATTTTAAATCTTCTCTTCTCATATTTAACACTAAGTATCAATTATATAAATATATTAAACAGTAAAGCATCACCAATTATGATTTATATAAAAATGCTGTAAATAAATAAATAAATTTCGATACTAAGTACTTGCTTAGTATTAATATTTCTTTGTGTGTAGGTATTTGTATGTGCGAAATAAGTAAACTTCATCTATTTTCTTAAAAAAAGTTCTTAATATAAATTTAATACCTAGTTATTAGCATATCCTGGGGTTTAGGGAGCGGGAATGATTTGGTGTATTAATAAATATGTGTATTGTAAATGAATTACCAAACTGTGAATTAAATATAGTAGTAGGATCCAAATGTACTTAGAAATGTCAATATATATTCTTTTTTTTAAATATCCTATTTTTGGCTAGTGTAAAGCATTCGTCCCACACCCAAAACCCCGGAGTATGGTTAATACAAATTAGATAAAGCTTACATTATTTAAGGTTATTGACCTACCTAATTACCTACTTCTACGGTGAACTGGGATTATTTGAAACAGTTTTGGGGCAAAAAGCCAAATGGTTGGGTCAAATAATCTTATTTGAATATACCTACAGTTAATTTAAGTATCGTATCATCATCAAAATAAGAATGAAAAACAGTTATTAAAAAAATAATCCCGCATGATTTTTTTATATTCCAGGGAAACGTTTTCTGGTCGGGTTAGCATTTAATTTCTACTCTATACAACATACAAAAATGTCAAAAATATGGCTGATCTAGCGCGAAACTTGCGTTGCAAATTACAATTTCATATACAGTAGAACCCGTTTAATACGATTTCCCGCATAATACGCCATTTTGCGCTGGTCCCTGCAACTTTAAGTCTGTTTTCATACATTTTTTCACGGTTAATACGACTCGAGTCCCGCTTAATACGCCATCTAAAATTCCCGTTACGCACCATCTGCACGTTTGTGTTATTGACATAACCGCCGTACGGTCGTATTGTTATGCAATACGCCGTTAGCCAACATTTTTTAATGTGTTTATTACCTACCTTTGGGTTTTTGTTTTGTCTAATATCTTTTGTCGGGTCCTTGTCGGCGTGAGAATGCTATGCCATCTGCTTGACGGTTATGGACCACGGAGTGCAAGCTATCGCTCCCAGGTTTTTATTTACTCCACTCCACGACTTTCTAATTGAGCCTATCGTTAGTGTTCCTAGATTAATATCCACGTGTGATCTTATACCTACATGCATTTAGACATCATTCGCTACGGTGTTTGTACGTTAGTTTTTCACGTTTAATACGATTTCCCGTTTAAGCTTTTTTGCTAGGTCCCCTCAGAATCGTCTTAAGCGGGTTCTACTGTAATTATATTTTATTTATTTGCGACGACTTTTAAAACTAACTGAAGCTTTCCGACTTCCGGGTTAGAATATCGACTCAACACTCCTGTAATTTTATTACGCTGTATTTTTATTTATTCTAAAATAGTGAACACCCTTGGACTGACTAGTTAATTTATACTTTAACTTATTACATAAATATATTATGCAAAAGTAGACACTAATTTAGAATAATTTATAATTAAATCGGTAATATTAATACATAAATATTTGTATAAGTATATACTTTACAATTTGCATAGGTATCATATCGTAAATATGTACCTAGGTCTAGGTATTACTCGTAACCTTATAACTTTAACATTCATAGCAAAGCATAGTGGGCTTCTTAGAAATTAAGATTGTTATGGAACGCACTATTGTTTGTATAGACATAAAAATCCTGAATAATATCTTTGTGACTTATATTCCACGGTACGAACGATTCGCCAAAAACGTGCTGATCAAGTACAGTGCCGTCAAAACCAGTCCCATTATCTGAAAATAAAAATCGATGGCATCAGAAAAATAAAAAAAACTAGACACAGTATATATATACCTATATGTACCTATTTAAATCTACTTTTATTAACCGACTTCAAAAAAGGAGGAGGTTATCAATTAGACCGGTATTTTTTATGTATATCTTCCCTCAGAACTCCGCTATTTCTAAACCAATTTGGAAAATTATATTTTGTTTAAATGAATTTAAAATAACATGCTATTTAAAATTAATACAATTCTATGAAAAATATGATTTTACAAATGGAATTTGAAAAAAAACCGGCCAAGTGCGAGTCGGACTCGCGTTCCAAGGGTTCGATGTATTTTTTTATGTGAAACGCGAGTGAAACGTCTTTCAAAAATCCGTAGGGGTGGGATCAAAAAGTAAGTAATTAAATCCAACTCACGCTTGACTGTACATTTCTAATAGGTTTTCCTGTCATCTATAGGTATCTATAGGTATCTATAGGTACCTATTGTATGTATTTTTTTCAAAATTTTAGACCCAGTAGTTTCGGAGATAAAGGGGGGGGGGGAATGGTAATTTTTATGTCTATTTTCTTGAATTACTTCTACAATATTTATTCGAAAATGATAAAATAAATATATTTGAGATCCTTACAATAAGCTCTTTCATTTGATATGTAACACGATATAGTTTGAAAAACTTTATTTTTTAATTTTCTCTTTTATCCCCCATAATGGCCCCCATGTTAAAAATATATTTGTTTACGTTACATGTCCATCTTTGGGTCACAAACATACATATGTGTACCAAATTTCAACTTAATTGGTCCAGTAGTTCCGGAGAAAATCGGCTGTGACAGACGGACAGACAGACAGACTTTTCATTTCAGACGCACGAGTGATCCTATAAGGGTTCCGTTTTTTCCTTTTGAGGTACGGAACCCTAAAAACGTACTTTATTGACGAAATATGCCAATATTCTTACTAGGTATAACTAGTTAAACGCCACAAACAGCATACGTAGAAAGTGTATTAAACCTGCAGACGCTGATACTGGATAGCGTTAGTAAAATCGGCCGCACAATCAACTAGTTTGCGATATATCGATGAAATAAGTGATGTTTGAATTGAACTTACCGAAGCGGCTAAATACGGCTCGTAATAGCTTCTATAACCGTAAGCATTTTTATGCTGATTGACTTCTATCAATAACGTAAGGCTTGATGCTAAGTACAGGATACAGGCCAACCCGTGGTATATCACCTCCTGAAAATGAAACCAAATTTTTCAAGATACGAAATAGAAAAGTTTTAGAGAAAACAATCAAGATTTTTAATGTTTAACACGTTCACTAAAAATACAGTTTCAATTTTATTTTCTAATGGCACTGATTCCAATTTGACTGCCAATTTTTCTTGTATGGTGGGCCGCTAGATTTGCTTATCTTGCTTGTCGCAGCGAAGTTGTTAACAAAAGTGACTTGATTTAATTAAAAGTGGTTGCCTTTTTGCCAAAACGACTGCATTAATAAATAAATACAAATGTTAGCCACTTAAGTATTCTAAAGAAGGTATGCATCTTCTCAAGAAACACTAAAAGCATCTTTGTAAAGATTCAATTACTAACTTAGGTAGATCTATTTTTATATGTTTTACAAAAAATTTAGGTAAGCTATATTTTTTAAATTTTCCCTGAACTTTTAAGTACCTAGTTTATATATGTAAGACGAAATTACTTGTCAACGGAAAGTACCCTATACATTTTGATTCCCATTGAGAGTGTCGAAACATACTTAATACAGTGAAACCTGGATAAGTGAGATCTCAAGGGACGAGCAAATTTGTCTCACTTAAAGAGGTTTTCCACTTACCCAGGCTCCCAGTTAGCCAGGTACAAATAAATTTCTGTCTCATTTACAGAGGGTCCCATTAATAGAGGTGAAAATAGAGGATATATCTCAGTTATAGAGGTGGTTAATAAGATATTTTGTAACTATCTTTAAATGTTTAGGTGAAATAATCCTTGTCCCGATATATTTTTTAAGTCTGTTTAAATATTTCGTTGAATTTATTTTGAATGATTTTCCAAAGGATAGATTTTTTCAATTAAATTTGATACGGACTTCATTGCGTCTTAGAAATTTATTAAATGAAAGTTTGTTTATTCTTGTTCCTTATCAAGATTTCAGCTTTCGTTTCGATAGTTTTAACTACATAAAGTAACTAAATGAAACTTGAAGTCGTTTAGATACAATTAAGCAAATGCGGAATTTGTGGATAGACTAAGAGTTAGTAAGAATACGGAAATAGATCAATAAAGTCCAAGTTAGAGAGGTCATAGATTGACGTTATCTCAGATACAGAGGTACTAATTCAAATAAAATTCTAAAAAAAACAATTAGTAAAATGTAATGTTATAAATATAGTCTCAGTAAAAGAGGTAAAATACACTCTCTGTCTCTATTATAGAGGTAAATGTGACTATAATATCACAACAACTAATCTCAGTTATAGAGGTTCGTTTTATCTCACTAACAGAGGTAATTCAGTGCTAAAGTGTCGGGACCGCACCATGAGTCCCAGCTATAGAGGTTTCTCACTTATCCAGGTCCCACTTAACCAGGTTTCACTGTATATTATACGTTTTTTGCGGCATAAACGGCCGTCTTCTTTTACGTTAACTTAGAAGCTTGCTTGATTGACTGTAGATTCCACGCCTTCCCGAGATAAAGGCAGGCTGTCTTGGCAGACAGACGGACGGACGACAAAGTGATCCTATTCATAAGGGTTCCGTTTTTCCCTGTGAGATACGGAACCCTGATAGGGAATAACTTACGTATATCGTCTTGGATATTAGAGAAGACGTAGAGAGGGAGACTAGGCATGCCGTGAGAAGACAAAACGTGCCGATCATGAACGTCACCGCCATCAGAAAGAAGAAAAGCTCAGGAGTCTGCAGCACGTAACCCTTGGTGTCATGGTAGTACCCAATGACGCCAACGCATGCCGCTCCAAGTAACTGAAAAACAAATAAAAAAAATTTTACTTACATGGTACGTAATATAATCAACCTTTATTGTTGTTCACCGCTTAGAAGTCAGTATTAAGACCTGTGCCCCGTTTATCAAAAGCTTGTAACTTGTAATACAAGTGGAAGTCCCTTTTTGACAGTTTTTGTTAGAAAGGGACTTCCACTTGTATTACAAGTTACAAGCTTTTAGCGTTTGATAAACAGGGCACTGATATTTTAATACATTTTGCCTAGTTCATCCTTTTGTTTCAGCTACGTATCGTTTTTTATCGATATTAAATAAAAATTACGTTTAATTTATTAACCATGTTTTTTTGTGTATCACAATAAGAACAATATGAATACATATCTTGGATGACGAAATCAAAACATTTCGACTATAATTAACAACATGAGTATGACTAATCTACAAGGATGTTTTCCTATTTACCTTATGATGATATAAGACATTTATTGACTAATCATCTGCCCACAGTTATTGTTATTGACCATATGCCGTATTTATATTTAGCTCTATGGAGCCATCATTTATAGTAAATATCTAAAAGTAATTCAATGTGCTATGAACCGATTGAAAAAATATCATTACGTTCTATGATGACATGATGATCTACAGAACCAATAGCTCTTAAATTTTAGAAGGTTTTTTTTAAATATGAATATTAAGCTCTTAATATTTTCTCGCAAGATGTAAGAGACAAGCCAAATTTTCTATTAAGTACCTAGTCTCAATTTTGAGCTCTAAAGAAGCTCTAAAGTTTTCGCTGAAACTTGGAAAATTAGTCTGAATGTTGCCCGCGATGACTGCTGACGTATAGTCACCGGTCGCATAAAGGTAATAATCGTTTACGATGACGCATACTACGAGTATGTAGTTGACATCATGCCGCACTTTCAAGGAGAAACAGAATGAGGAGTTCATTCGTTTTCTGACATGATATCTCTTGAATGACAGAAACACGATAAAATTCATGATATCAATATGTAAGTAGGTACAAATAATATAATACAGTTTTTGGCGAAATTGGAATGTAATACCTACACGGCATAATTTGTATATAAGACGACGGTAACGGGTTGGGTGACCAACTACTGTTCTGGAAACGAATCTCCCCAAAGTAAAATCTAACGCTACGTCTTACGTAGGCGAACAACGCGCGAACGCGGCGCGGCGCGGCGCGGCGAAATCAATCCTTTGATGCCCATAGAAGTGTCCTACGTAAGCGATCTCGTAAGCGAGATCTACGAGAGCTACGTAAGCGAGGCGAACAACGCGCGAACGCGGCGCGGCGCGGCGCGGCGAAAGCGGCCGCCGCCGCGCTGCGCCGCGCCGCGCCGCCTGACATTCGCGTGCAAATCGCGCCGCACCGCGTTCGCAACGAGATCGCTTACGTAGGACACTTCTATGGGCATCAAAGGATTGATTTCGCCGCGCCGCGCCGCGCCGCGTTCGCGCGTTGTTCGCCTACGTAAGACGTAGCGTTAGCTGCCAACCTGACCTACAGATTTCATGTAAAGTAAACGTATAGACTAGATAATACTGTAAGTACAAGCTATACTATATCATGACAACTTTATTCATATTTTCACACAGATCGGAATGTGTTAAGATGCCCTTATTATTAACGATGCGTTCCTGCTTGCACAACGGTGGTATTTACGTAACTGAAATTAGGTCAGTTTGGACCAGAATATCAGAGAGATGATAAAACTCGTAAAACTTGAGTAGGACAATATTGACAATGAAAACATATTCTGTGTAAAAAAAAGTTGCATACCTATTTATCAGGTTTTTTAATTGATTTTTTTATTATTTATTTATTAATACACAGTACAGAGCTTAAATCTATACCGATCCCTGCAAAACTGTATTTACAGTTTGCGCTAGTAGGTAGGATGACTCACGTTAGACCGGGCCGTGGCCGGGCCGGAGCTCCCGAAACTTCGTTTTCCATGGAAATGTCATAAAAAATGACACGTCGGTCGCGTCGGCCCGGGCACGGCCCGGTCTAGCGTGATTCGTCCTTAATATCTAAATAAGGTTTTGTATTTAAATTGGATGCCTCCAAAGTTTCCTAACTAGGCGTGTTTGTGTATAACAGTTCCAAGTAAATCACCAATTTAGATAATAAAGGTATTTTATTGTCCTTCCTTCCTTCTACTTTGTGCAAATTAACTAGAAATTAACATATGTGACTATTTAACGAACATGTTAGTGATGTAGCAATTTCGGTAGGTACACGGCGCAGTTGATTTAAAGGAATTTTCTTAAAAGGATTCCTAACAGATGAATAATAATTTATAGTACTGATATCATGTAAGATGGAAATGGGTAGGTATAGGTACAGTAGGGTGGTTCAAAAAAAAATTTTTTTTATTTTCCGACGGGCCATCCCCTTATTTTGTTACACTTATTATGCTGATAAAATACACCAAGTTTCGTAATTTTATCTCAACTACAAGGGGGTGCTCAACCACTTTGAAAATTTTGTATGTTGTATGAAAACCAAAAAACAGAAGTATTTATTATTCAGATTTTTATTTAAGTATCTGTTTTCACATTATTTGCACATGTGATTTATAAGTTTTTAAGTAGAAAAACAGTTTTATTTCTATTTTTTATAATTTTTCGAAAAGTAAGATTTTTAGAATTTCACCTAAAAAATCATAAAAAATAGAAATAAAAATGGTTTTTCATCAAATAACTTTTAAATCACACTTTAAAATAATGTGAAAACTACTACTTACATAAAACTGAAAAAAATAATAACTTGTTTCTTTTGGATTTCATACAACTTTGAAAAATTTCAAAGTGTTTGAGCATCCCCTTGTAGTTGAGATAAGATTACAAAACTTGGCATATTTAGTCAACAGAACACGTGTAATAAAATGAGAGGGTGCCGCTTTTTCTAGCTGGAGTTTGAATTTTTCCCATACAAACGTGAACCACCCTAAGGCACAGTCAAGGAATTTAAATTCCGACCCATTTCGTACTTTGTCACAGTGACAACCGTATGAGGTCTCTAGCGGCTTTCATATTGATTGTCACTGTGACAAAGTACGAAATGGGTCGGAATTTAAATTCCTTGACTGTACTATGCTGTTCCCTTCGAGCTCATCTAGCTTTCTATCGAGCTCACTGCGGCGTTCAGTCTCAAAATCGCTAACTCTTTTTTGGAAGTCATTACCAGTTCAGCGAGCTTCAGCAGACCGGGCAGCGTCCGCAGGTACCCGGTGTTGACGAAGAGCGCGGAGCCGCTCGTGGTGGTGGTGGTTCGAGTGATGGTCACCGAGTGCGACATGTCTCCTGGAACAGTAGTTACACTAATTACTTCAATGGTGAATGGATGGCCACGTTGGATGGTTACGTAAAGTTGATGAGAAAATGTTGCAGACTCTTGGATATTCATAGGAACGCGCCCGGGAGTAATGTTTTGAAAATAAAATAGTATTTTTAATATGCGTAATATACGAGTATGCTTCCAGTACCAAGAGACCCAAAAATTTAACTAATCAGTTTAGTCTTTTATCACCACCTTAATTAGTTCGTATCAAAAGTCAAATTTTAGCTTTGATTAATTTTATATATTTCGAAGTTTTGTTTTAGTATTTCGAACCTATTAAACAAGAATTCGTAATCACAAACCATTGGTCCTTCGAGCCGTATAGTGCTATGTTTTTTTCCAGCCGACATAACAACAAGCGCCATCTACACTTAATAGGTACTTATGTAAAAACACCTACCTAAATGATCATATGTGACGTTATCTATGAAAAGGGACCTTATTGTCGATGGCGCTTACGCTATTATTAACGATGCTCCGATATAAATACAATGCCGCGCGACGCTGTGCGGCGTAAGCGCCATCGACAATAAGGTCCCTTTTCATAGATAATGCCCCATATTATAATATTAGATGACGGTTTATAAAAAAAAATATGAGCAAGTAAAAATTTTCCACAATTTTATTTTATTTCTATTAAAAGTATTAAACCTACCTAAAGATCATATAAAACGACAGTTTATTAAAAAAAATACCAAGTACACAATTTTATTTTGTTTTTATTAAAAGTTGATTGAAAGTATTGTAAATCCCTATTACCAAATGAGTTAATACATTTGTAGAGAATATTTTCAAGTTCCATCTGTATTCCTACAGCTTACGTAGTTTGACATTGAGTTCGACAGGAAGGAGCATTTGTAATCACTCCCAATCATCTCTAGTTCCTCATGGACGCGCCATATATTGTACACAATCCACCCACGCCTTCACAAAATGGTAAACGGAGTAATTAATGTCGATGTAGAGGTACGCTGTACGCTCATACGTCTCTCATCGTCTCCCAAAATGGGCGTTTAGGTCAACGTGTTGGCGGGCCATGAGACCACAACGACCTATATATACATGTATATTTACAGTTGAGCTTGTATAACTTGATCCAGGAAATCATGACAAGTATAAGCAACGGCATGTCATATTTATACTGGTTGCCTAGAGGCGATAAGCTCAGTAAGCTCTCTTAATTTGTCCTGTTTGTGTGCCGAGGCCGCTTGCTCTCGCGAATACATAAGTATACTTGTGTATGTACTATAACAGTGACTGGAGAGCTTATTTTAAGATCCTAGTAAAATTGAAGCTTTCAGTGGTCAATTGACCTTGAAGGAAACAACTAGATGTGTGAACTAAATATACGGCAGCTAAATGCATAAGCTCTTTTCATTATGGTTGGTATGTACACGGCATGGTTTCGCGGTATACTTAGCTTTACTTTCCACCAACATGTAAACAGTTTATAAGTTTATACACGCTTTAGCTTCACTCGGTATAAACATTTGTAGATACACATATATATTTAAGGAACTAGCAGAACAACCTCGCGAAGCATGACAAATACACGGTGGCCAATTTGAATAGGTAGCGAAAACCTTCAATACGTATTCAAATGTACTGTTTTCACAGTGTGCTCACATATAAGGTACAGTACTGTGACCTATACAAGTATACATAGGAACGTAGGTAGGTATTGCATTGTTGATGCAGAGTTGTATTTATACGCGACGAACAAACCCTTATAACACCCACCCCACCCTCATAATATGTACACTCAACCAAATCTATAAACAAACATCACAGCATCGCAGGTTATGCCTTTTATCGAAAAGATATGCGCCAATTTTGATGCAACGTTATTTATATAAGTATTACTTATGCTTCATTATGATTTGTCAGGTAGGTACTAAAGAACCAGATATAAGTATACGTTTTATAATAAAAAAAATATATAGTTTATTATTAGCAAAAATGTTTAGGTGAATACTATATTTCAATAATAATTATTTGACCGTTACTACAAATTAAAACTAAGACTACCATATAACATACGTGTTGGGTTCAGGATTATAATCCTATTGCAAATTATCCTTAAAGTTGCTGAAATTGAAAATTTTACCATAGAGCTTTCTGAATATCCATATCTACTAAGTTTAATCTTTTTTATGACTTACTATTAAAAAAAATATTTATTCATTTGGTTTTGTTCTTTTACTGCGAAGAAAACATTAAAGATATTAAAGCACGGAGAATAAGAATGAAACAATAATACGTAGGTACCCACCTTTTCTCGTCGTATGACACAGTTATTAAAACAAAGCAAGCGAAAAGCCGAGGAACGTTTTCCCGAGCGAGTGCTGCGACCGACTGGCTGCTCTGACTCACTGTTTGCGCCGCGCGTGCGTGAGTCTTCACGGACCAATCCTCATCATGCCCAGCCTTACAATAACATGGAATTAATTTTATTACTTACTGATTTACCTTTAGGATAGTTTGTGGTGAAAAACCTGCTGACATGGCCAGATAACCAGTTTTTTTAGCCTAAAGTTGTTCAACTTTGATGCCAAATATCTCGAAGACAATGAACTTTGAAGTAAATATGGTATATTATATTGCTTAAAGCCGTTGCTGTTAATATAATAAGCTACAAAAAACATTAGAAAGCTAAGGGATTCAGATCGAAGGTCATTGGCGTGGGGTAGCCCCTTAAACACGATAGGTCACCGCTGGTGGCTGTCGTACCTACAGGAAAATATGTGTCAAGGACTTGGTAGGTACCTATTAGTCGGTACTTCCGGGAAACACGCAAGCTCAGGGACAAATGCGGGACACGCGCGTGTGACTGCACTATATAGAGAAGGAAAACTTCAAAGTCTGCTTGCCATCCGACATTACAATAACTTAAGTATTAAAGGTTATATTATGTACCTACGTACCTACTTAGTAGACTTTTCTAATATTTTGTATGCACCTACCTATAAGTATTTTTAAATCCTTACTGTCATTATTAGTTTTTATAGATCCTTACCCAAAGGATGAACCGTGGTGGTGGTTTCGTGGTGGAATATTTCACATACGAACACTCCATTTTTCAAGGTTTATCACTTACATGGGCTATTTTTATTAGCTATCACCCGGTCAAGCGAATGTTAGTCAGCTTCAGCTCTTATGATATCACTCGTTGCGTAAATACGAACTGAGGTCAATCCTCTGATGTCACCGGCGAAACGTATTCCGAACAAACAATGTTTCATATCAATATATGACCAATGTCACAATGTTTCTTAGAAATAATAAATAAATATGCATGCATTTTTTAAAGAAAATTACATATTTGCGGCACTTGCAGCGAAACCTTTGAGCCATGGTCATGCAGCCAAGGTCACCAGACAAGTTGCGAAAGAAAAATAATTTCTCATAAACTGGTCTGGGTGTCTGGCGAACCTCGAGCAGGTGAATATTTCGCTCAGCGGCTAAGTCTGGCAGCAAGCGTCCTGGAGACCTATGCCCCGGGCAACATTAGGTTTTATAGACGAAAACTGTTAATATAATGTAGGTATAAACATAAACCTATATTGTTATGACTGACCCATATAAATATCTAATTCAGATAAAAAAAACGTCTTAGAAACTCGTAAGGTAGGTAGTACATATATATATATACCTAGTTGTTATAATTTTATATCTAAGTATCTAGACACGCGGCAGGGTGTCAAGCCAAGTTCAAGCAAAGGAACTGGCTAGCCAGCGCCGAGTGTAATATTACACGAACCACTTGGTGCCACTTTTGACCCTTCTATAACTCAAAACATCTTTGACGTAAACACATAAAACTACGTGTGTTTAATTATATCCATAAGGATATCTAGAAGCCCAAATTTCATGAAGCTAGCTCAAACGGTTATAAAGGTATGAAGGTCAAAAAGTCGTAAATTTTAAGACTGACTTATGACTTATAGTACCTAAACCTAACCTACTTCCAGATGACCTAGAAGGATGAAATTTGGAATCCAGCTTGTTTATTGTGTGTAACCGTAGGAAAAAATCTAAAAATAAAATAAAGTTAAAAAATAGGGGGGGTCCCCATACAAAAAAACCACTTTTTATTGGGACTGACATATAAGTACCTAAACCTAACCTACTTCCAGATGACCTAGAAGGATGAAATTTGGAATCCAGCTCGGTTATTGCGTGTAACCGTAGGAAATAATCTAAAAATAAAATAAAGTTTAAAAATAGGGGGGGGTCCCCATACAAAAAAAAACATTTTTTATTGGGACTGATATAAGTACCTAAACCTAACCTACTTCCAGATGACCTAGAAGGATGAAATTTGGAATCCAGCTCGGTTATTGTGTGTAAGCGTAGGAAAAAATCTAAAAATAAAAAAAAGTTAAAAAATAGGGCGGGTCCCCATACAAAAAAATATTTTTTTATTGTAGCGTTGGAACCGTTACAAGCAGATATTTGAAACTACCCCAATATATGTATTATTATATTTGCTATATTAAAATAAAGTTTAGTCAAAAAATAAGTGGTGTCCCCATACAAAAAACTTTTAATACGCTCTAAACAACCGGCCAACGGTGTGTCGTCGGCGGCGCGCGGTACCACATAATTATACAAAGAACAGAAGTAAAAACCATACAGCGGAAACACAAGAAAAAACATTAAATCTCAATACCTGCCTAGTTTTCTTTACAAAAAGTATTGATATCCCACCAAAAACATAAATGTAAAAAAGGAGAGCCAAGTTCAATACAAAAATTATGCTTGGCTGTGGGGCTCGCCGCAAAAAGAATGGAGATCTAAATGAGTGCCACTGCCAAGTTCTATGCAAAATCCAAATATGTATTTATAGGAACAAAATAACATAGCAAAGAAATAGAGTTTAATACTTGTTTATAATGTTATTTTGTTCCTATAAATACATATTTGGATTTTGCATAGAACTTGGCAGTGGCACTCATTTAGATCTCCATTCTTTTTGCGGCGAGCCCCACAGCCAAGCATAATTTTTGTATTGAACTTGGCTCTCCTTTTTTACATTTATGTTTTTGGTGGGATCCCTATTTCTCAATAGGTCGCCCTCGCTTAACATAAGAGTGAGCTCTTTATTATTTAGGTAACTAACTTAACTGTTTAAAACAAAGTTTAAGATCTATGCTTTTATAGACCTTTTCCATTACGTCACATTTTAAAATGAAAGTGGAAACAAAACTTTGTACCTACATAATTTAAAGGATTCGAGATCTTATAAAATACTACCTATAGGTCAATGATGAGTGTCAGGATTCTTAAATTCCTAAAAAGTTAAAATCTCTGAAAAAAAAGGTTTTTCAATTTCTTTTTGTAAAACACAGTTGTATAAAGTTGCATCAAGTATCAAGTAAACATGTTACATCACTGAGGTTATTACACACTCGTTTCACAATGAACTAATGAATAATGCAAAGAGATCATAATTAGACATCACGCTAACATGTTATCATGTTAATGACTTTGGAAGAAGTTGTGTCTTAATTACAAATGGTTCCGTTAAATACTTACCTCACCCGCTTGTCTTTGGTACTCGCGTGTAAAATAAAATAAGTAGTATAGTTACCTTTTTGGGGGAAAAGTTGATATTTAACCCTCGTACTAACATTGATATTAATACCGCGAGCAATCGAAAGATCCAAAAATTGATCCATAAGCGTAACGAGTAGTTCGAAATTTGGGATCTTGCAAGGGTTTAATAAAAACCGGCCAAGTGCGAGTCGGACTCGCGTTTCTAGGGTTCCGTACATAAGTCAGACTCACGCCTGACTGCACATTTCTAATAAGTTTTCCTGTCATCTATAGGGAAAGAACTATTTTGTGTATTAATTTCAAAATTTTTGACCTAGTAGTTTCGAAGATAAAAGGGGGGGGGGGAATGGTAATTTTTTGGCTATCTTCTTAAATCATTCGACGTTACCTATGTATTTTAAAATTATTAAAAAAACATGTCCATGTTTGGGTCACTAATTTACATATGTGTACCAAATTTCAACTTAATTGGTCCAGTGTTTCCGAGAAAATAGGCTGTGACAGATGGACAGACAGACAGACGCACGATTGATCCTATAAGGGTTCCGTTTTTTCCTTTTGAGGTACGAAACCCTAAAAAGGAGTAATGAAAGATGTTTATATAAACGATAAATATTTATTATATTTTAATGACATTAATTAAATTAATAACCAGTTTGTATAAAATTTCTGTCTTAAATTAATAATGTTTCAACGTTCATTCCATCTTAAAGCGATACTAGCTTATTTTAATAACCGCATTGGACAATGTAAGATATGTTAAATTGGGTAGGTACATGTTAGAGGTAAACTCGTTCACAACACTTTCTGCTTGCTGTTTGTCTTAATATAGAAAATTCAATTGAAAATTAACATCTGCGATAAGTAGATTACTTGTACCTACAAATAATAAAACTAACGGATCTAGATTCTAGTCACTTAACCTTATTTCGACCACCGTTTTACACCAGTCGATATTTTCTATAATGAAAAACTTTGCTCTAAATACTTACAAGAAATAGTTACTGTCTCAAATATATTTAGCAACAAGATACCACGTTAACAAGTTAAGGTTTGGTACGTTTAAGAAACAATATTAAGCCACAAAAAATCAAGAGGTTTGTTAAAACTGAATTGTAAATGTTATAGGAACGTTATTATTATTTGCAAGTAGGTATTTAGTAAGATATAAATATATTCCTCTCACGTACACCTATTCGAGAGTCTAAAGTTTAAACTTTAAATATGTGCTATGTATATTTATAAGCATACACTCACAACAAACAGTTAAAATAAAAGTTAATGTAATCGTGTGACTCCCCTTTAAGTGCTGTATTAATTTAAAACAGTAAAATGACTGACACAATTATTATTGTAGGTATTGTAAAGTAAATTGACAGTGTCATCGCCCATTTTCCTCAGCTGCAACGCTGCAGTCGCAACCAGAATGTGAACTTTAAACATTCGGCGATAACGTTCAGACATTTCAGCTCCAAAACATTACCGTAAGTACCTACGGAAAAGATCTGCCATGGCTTAGGTAAGATAAGTAGATGTCTTCATTGTTGCATTGTCGTTGGTAAACTATACCGAGCTAGTAGGTACCACTGATTGTAAGAGTGATTAGGTAAAATGCAATAGCAAATATTTGTTAAAAGATTTGCTGAAATAGGTAAATATTTATTGTTTTTAATAAAGACTAGGACTAACAATATGAATAACAACCCCATAAAATAATAATTTTTAACATAGGTACAGAGAATTAAGTTAAAAAGAATAAAAACCATTCAGTTTTCAATTGTGATTAACAACATAGTAATTAGGTAATACAACATTCGCATCAAAAGATCTTAAAACCCAAAAAACTCTCCATATCCAGTTATGTAGATTCGTTCTCATTTCAAAATGTCAACAAACCTAATTTAAAAAAAAATCTACTTACCTAAAAATAAAACTGTAGTTCTAGTACTTACTTATAGGACAGGAGTTACTATAAGTAAATTAAACTTTGAAATCTTCTTAAATTCTCCGAATATTCCGTACCATGGACTTTTTCAAAATGTGAACTACCTAGCTAAATTTTTTATGGAGAGTTTTCTCAATAATTACGTACTCGCAAAAACACCTATATGTTTCCTAGCAGCAGTGTCAAAGAGCTTAAATTAATAACTTACAGGTGTTTTTGCGAGTACATAATTATTTATATATATATATATCCATAGATAATGTCAAATGATTAGTGCTAAATAAGTTTTTATTTCAAATAAGCAAGACATTTGCGTTATACACATCCTTTTATTTTTTTAAATCGATAGGTACAACATACTATAAGCTGCAGAAATTGCAGCTGTGTGTCTATGTACCTTGGAACACATTATTCGAAACCAGTAGGTATACCCTTACTATACAAACATATATGGCCATAAAAGTTTATTTATTATAGAAAGTGTTACTGAAAATACAGTTCCATCAAAAACGATATTTTGAGTAACGTATAATAGCACATAAGTAAAACTGGCTTGAAATAAATACAATCGGCAATTATATGTAATGCCTGAATAGTGTTTCACAAAAACTGCACATTTATGATCGATTATTTACTACTCGGTGGCAATTAAAACAGTCTAAACTTAACTTTACCAATGCAGTCTCAAATGGACGCCAGCCAGCTTTAACAAGCTTCAACTACTTATTCTTTGTTCGTATTAATTTTAGCCGAGTGTACTATCCCGGTGCCGATGTGCCGATGATATTAATTAATTTTATTAATATCCAGAAGGTTACTTGGTTCATAAAACACTTAATATTACGACTTTGAGATTTATAAATAGAGGTGAGCTCGCAGTTGAGAGTAACTGCGAATAGAAACACTTTGTGGTCGCCGGCTCGTATATTACTTGGAGGCAGAAAGTGAGGCTCACGCGGCGCCCGCGCTGGTGGAGCTCCGGTGCTCCTGGAACAGCAGGTACGAGCTGCCGGCGTACGCCACCGTGTTGAACAGACCGAACACCTGAAAACAATTACATAGGAAATAAAATAAACAGCACTATTAAACCTACTGTATAACCGATAACCTCTACATGGTCAGGCGTGGCTCACTCCGCGATTTCGTCGCTTTGCTACAGATAGCTAAAAGTCCATCCGTTCGGCCCCAATTTTGGGGTTTGCCATAAGCCGCGCGTGGCGCTGTCGCCACCTAGCGGCCATATCTGTGCTGATCGTGGCAGACGCGTTTTGTTAGAGAGTGAGTCTTCTGTACCTAGTACTATTATTTATTCTGTGACATGGTCGATTTACCAACAATAGTGTGAATTTATCAACTAGGTATATATGTAAAGACAAAAGGTAACTATGTGTATGTACAATGTACATCTAAATCAGTTTAAAAGCTTTTTGTAGATGTTAATAGAGATATCGTGCGTGAAATGTAAGCACAGAAACCCAATGCGCAGGGTCCCTTCAATAAGTCCCTCGTACAACGATGAATTCGTTAAATGAATTTAATTAACGTCAACTTTAGTTAGTTAACCTATACGTTACCTATATTTAAGTACTTTAGCGTCAGTGGCCAAATAAGAACACAAAAATTCCGAAACAAGCTTTTCTTGAATTGATTGCACCTTCCTATGCGTTAAATCGATATGAATGAATGTGCCGAATGTGACGTAACATTTAGTTTTGCGTGTGGGTGCTACTTGGTAGATTATTGAACCAGTTAACCCACGCGACAAGGAATGCTAAGGTTGAACAAAATTTCGCTACCTTCTGGGAAGGTAGGTTTATAGCTAATAATCGCACCTATTAATACACAAACGAACAATAATTACACTATTTCTTGCCTTAGAAAAAGTGAATCAGTGATGTATTTGTGACTCGTTTGTAAGGACGACAGAGACAGGAGGCTCGTACGTAAGTCCTGTTTAAAAACAAGTTAGTTAAAGCCGAATATTACAGCCGTTTTGTTCATCATCAGGTCAGCTAGATAGTAAGTATCGAAACATCGCCAAAGTTACGTTTGAATAGGTTATGCCAAAGCTCAGGGAAAACTTGAAAAATGTATTAACACCATGTGGGGAGCATGTGGGTTAAACTTACAACTTAGTGGGACTCTTAATTAAAAAAATCTGTTTCAATTTTAAACTTAATAAGTTTGTAAAAATTGTTAAACACTATCGAGCAAGTGAGTTCTATTTACCTAGAACTAAATTCAAATATACAATTATATGTTCATTATAAAATTATATGTACCTATATTAGAAGAGGTAGGTTGGAACTATGGACAGGTAGGTGTGTAGGTGTTACGTGTGTGTAAGACTTTGTTAAGGCACATCGCATAAGAAGGTTAAATGTGTTTCACTCAAACTATTACAAAGTGTAGGTCCATTTATTGATATTGAATATTGAAGCATGGTCAATAAGTACCATCCGGTCTAGAAGGACCATTTATTGCATACAATATATATATATAGGGTTAAATTTAATCAAACAGCCTCACTTACACTATACATACTTCACATACACACTTACCTAGTTACAGACTAGGGTTAAAGTTATTGTTTTATATCCCGAAGAACTTACGAACCAGGTCCTAAGTTCTTTTTACCCGTCACCCAACCCTTCTCATATTTCGGGATGATATCAATATTGCGAAAAGATAAACTTACAGCAGCGGCTACGTTGGCTCCGTAGCTGTAGAAACTCGTATTGTAGGCCGCCGTGGCCGCGAACAGCACGATGAAGGCGATGAAGTAGAACACCGTCTCAATGGACGTGCTAATCAGTTCCTGGAATTAAACAACGATCTGTGATAACAATTGCAATCCGACCAGCAAAGTCAGACCGGCAACCTTGGCCAGACTGCACAATTTTTACGATTGGTAACATTTTACTTTTTTTTCGCGGTAGTAATTGTGTTTTCGCTTCGTAACATAAATTCTTAAATTAAATATAGACAGGGTTGAGTGGAGAAAGCGAGGGGAGGCCTTTGCCCAGCAGTGGGACACTTAGCCAGGCTAACAAAAAAAAATTGACTTCAATACTAGATTAAAGAATTCAATAATAATGTAATTTTAGTATTAGGTAGGTACTAAGTCAACATTTTCCTACTCAACTTAACTACCGAACGTTAGTCAATACAAATATTAGGTTTAGAGATTTTAGTTTAGCATACTATACGAACTATACATATGTATAACTGTTACCTTTGAGACCTAAAACTAAATACCTATGTAAAATGTATGAAACATTGTATGTATTTTTTCAGTTCAAGTGAATATTGTAATATGACTTTAAATACCGCTATTGATAGAAGATATTATAAGGTCACAAAAAACATACGTACATTATAATTATTGTTTTTTATACCTACATGTTAAAATATCCCATTTTTTAAAGCCGTTATCAAAATAAGCATTTCGTCCCGTTTTACGGCCGTTAACGAGCAATCGTTTAGGTAGGTATTACAAATAAGGGTAGGTATATCAAAAGGAATCTATAATTATTAGGTAGGTATATAGAAATGTAATGAAATTGAACTTACCGACAACACCCAGTTAATAGGGATCCTTAGGGCCTCCCTGACGCTGAGGAGGAAGACGATACTCCACATGACCGTGGTGATAAAGCTGGTCACCGCCACGAACACGAACCAGGCCGACAGCCACGCGGATGCCAGCGACATGCAAAGTATACCGAGGATCTGAAATAGACAGTCGGAAATTTAATTTTATTCGGTTATTAGATATATTTTGATATTTACCAGTGACCCAAACGGAGATGGGACAACCTCGATACATTCTGTGTGGAGTGGCGGGAGTGTGCATTAGACAGAGACAAGTGGCGGGAAAGAGGGGAGGCTTTGCCCAGCAGTGGGGTGAGACTCACTAACGGGCTAAAAAAAAGAAAAATTACCAGTCGCTTTTCGGTGGAGGAAAACATCGTGAGGAAAACGGAATAATCCTAAGGCCTTTCCCCTCTAGGTTGGAAGGTCAGATGGCAGTCGCTTTCGTAAAAACTAGGGCTTACGCCAATTTTTAGGATTAGTTGTCAAACAGACCCCAGGCTCCCATGAGCTGGGGCAAACTGCCGGGATAACGCGAGGAAGAAGAAGTGAGGAAAATATTAGTTATCTGTTGAAATAAAGTAACGATGTCATAGCCCTACCTAGCGCAAAAGTTTCAGTGCTTAACTCTCCGTTTTAATTCACGGCATATATGCTGCTTGGCATAGAAGTAACAGGGTGTCAATTATTAGAACATATCGATCACATATGCTTGTACGATCGATCGATGTTTGTTGATTGTTGTGATATCGTACTGTTTATCTGCAGTACACGAATACTTAGAACTACATACTTCTTAATATTTTTTTATTTGGGATAACATCTTGGTACCTAGAGTCGGCACAAGCTAACTCTGCATGCATTTGCAATGACAAGTGTGGCAATGTCATTTATGTCAAATTTCTATGAAATTATGACGTTTATAAATAATGACACCACCTCACTTTGTTCTGTTGAAACCGGTGCATAGTTATCTGGGACGGACTCTACCTATTTTAATTTATGTTAATGACAAGATGTGTTCGTGTTTTGGCAATAAAATCTAGATATAGATACAAACGCAGCGGAGATGGCTGAGAAATATCACGTCACCAATACGATGGATGAGAGCACCGGCCCGTTTAAGAAATTACGTCATTGTTATAAAACGTACGGGTCATAGCAATATCACTACACATGATGCAACGATTTTGAGTATGTATATATACCTACCTACTGATACAGGTACTGCAATCATGTAATTAATAATTACCTACTTGGTATTATTAAGGTAATGGTTTTTAGGGTTCCGTACCCAAAGGGTAAAACGGGACCCTATTACTAAGACTTCGCTGTCCGTCCGTCCGTCCGTCCGTCCGTCCGTCTGTCACCAGGCTGTATCTCACGAACCGTGATAGCTAGACAGTTGAAATTTTCACAGATGATGTATTTCTGTTGCCGCTATAACAACAAATACTAAAAACAGAATAAAATAAAGATTTAAATGGGGCTCCCATACAACAAACGTGATTTTTGACCAAAGTTAAGCAACGTCGGAAGGGGTCAGTACTTGGATGGGTGACCGTTTTCTTTTTGCTTTTTTTTGTTTTTTTTTTTGCATTATGGTACGGAACCCTTCGTGCGCGAGTCCGACTCGCACTTGCCCGGTTTTTTGAAGTCATTAGGTATAAAGTACTTATTATTAATGTTCATTCTCGTAGTGATTTAATACTCTTTGTTCATTATCAGGGCACCAAGACGCAGTGTTGCACCGCACTAAATATTATTGACAAAAATTATAGGTAGGTAGATATTCGTTTAAATTGTAAAATACAAAGATATTTGTTGCCTTCCGAGTAGTTCTGAGTGGAAACAGGAAATACGTAGTTTGTTGACTAGAAAGACTGGCCGCATAGCCAACATGCCAATCGCTAACGCTCCGTAGAGATAGAAAAGCAACTGTCACTGTCGCACTTATAAGGAAGAGTGATAGAGAGACACAAAGCGTTTCGTTGTCGAAGCGATAGCGATTGTCACCTTGGCTAGGCCGGCTGATCAACCTAACAAATCGTTTTTTCACCCTACCTACTTATAATTGTTTTTAGACCACTTATGCAAACATACAATATATACATAGTTTTATCTACAAATATATTACATTTGTACTCATTAGTCATCAGTAGGTAACACATATGTAATTGTACATTCAATTATACAATTAATGCGGTAGGTACATAACACATAACAAATGGCTGTATATATATAAGTAAGTTAATTAAGAAGTACATACATAGGTACATAGCATAAACATGATGATAAAATAACTCATAAAATTTAAATCTTGCATTACCAAAGCTTTCGGAAGTGTATTTTTGGTAAATACCTATTGTAATAACGATAAATTGTGACGTCCCACGGTCAAAGGTACCTTATGGCGGGTATGGAGTTATTCATACCCCAGTAATCTACAATAAATAAGCTATCGATAACACAAAAGATCAACCTCCTAAGTTGCGTAGTTACAGAGATATGATTTTTTGAAAATAATGTTGTGAAATGAGCAACTTTACGATAGAGAAGTTTTAAGTTTAGCCGCCTAAAAAACTATGTTCCTGAAGTAAGTTACATAGTTGACTACAAATAATAATACCTTATATATCTGAGATTAAAAAAATGTTGCGACTTGTTCTGTAATGCAAATAGAAACCTTTGATATCGACTGATTTATGTGTATACTAACCAATCTCTTGAAAATAAAGTTTTATTTCATTTTCACGATTGATTGCAATGAGCGCTCAAGATTTAAATTTTATCTATTAGAAAACGACACTGAGAGACAGTTTAAGCAAAAAACAATACCGATTTAGAGGTGAAAATGTATTTTCTGACTTTTTCATATAAAATCAGAAAATTGAATATTTTTACTTTTAATGTAACACACAATCAATTTTTCTGAGCACATATGCAAGAAATTCTGTCATTCAAATGAAATAAATCCTAAAACCCCAACTAAATACTATATTTAACCCCTTATGCCATTTAAACTTACATAACAATAACAGTATTTGCTCCATACATTTACGAAAAGGTACCTTATGAAAGTAAATCTAATAATACATCACTACAAAACATCAATCACATTGAAGCTTTTATCTTTTATGAATAGAAAATATTAATTTACATTAAACTGCCACAAATTTAATTGGTTCTTCGTCATAATAATCTTAAAAAAGACCAATAATTTGTATGTAATGAAAAGGTACCTTGTGGTTAAGTTACATACGGTGTGGTTAGTAGGTACATGATGAGGCATGATGATGATGATGGAACAGTTAGGATAAACTAATAATATTTTGGGGTAAAGATGTTATAAATCGTCTATTTCTTATCAATAATATATTTTGGTTGCCATTGAAGACAAGCGGCATTGAGGTTCAATGACCTTAGATATTCCATAAGGTAATGCGTCGGGTATTGGCATTTTTCAGCAAACCAATGGCTGATTTATTGCATGCGACCAAACCAAATGAAGATTATTCTAGTTAAGAAAGACTTGACGAGAGTAACTTTAGTATAATAGCAGGCTACTTGGATTTATAATGTCGGTCGATGTACGGTTATAATATTTGCTAGGCGCCCCAACCAGAACTGAAATTATCCAATTAGTTTTGCAGAATGCTAATACAGTTCTCTACCAAACTTCTTTTCCCGTATTGAATAGTTTTTTTAAAAATTTTCAACCTTTTTTCCATAAGGTACCTTTTTACTAAACTCTGAGACGACGTTACTAGGCTTATAACTAACTTATAACAAAAATAAAAACAGGTAAACAAACGTTACGCATTAAGGTTTGAGATCACACAATAAAAAAAAATTGAGCATTTTTTCACCTCTTTACAAAACATTTCATAACTCCGAAACTAGAAACCCTCATAAGGTACCTTTTCCCGTGGAACGTCACAATTAATCATTTGGTGATATAAAAAAACTTTATTACTAAGTAATCATTGGTAAGTAATATATATCTTAGCAACACGCCATGAAATTGCCTTACGAGTTACTTTCTACCTATGTTCTAGATCTCTACAACAATACTTACAATCGTTTTTAAGAGTAATAATTAAGTAAGGTAGGTCTACATTATGTTTCTCTAGTTATACCTAAGCTTAAGATAATGTTAGTAAATAAATGTATATTCGAAAGTGGTGCTAGATCTACTTGAATTAAACATGTTGTAAATTGTGACTCGGTGCCCATCGAAAGGCGCAAGTCGATTTAAAAGTAACATGATCATGTTAAACTATTCCACTCCATAAATGCAAGCATAAAATAGGTTGCCAATAAATGCAAGAAAACAGTATGTACTTGCAAACTTACTTCCCCTTACATGGTCAACAATACGGTACAGAGTCCAGGTACCACTAGGGCAACGGTGTTGAGTAAATGTGAAGGCATTAACGCGGCGCGCTGGAAGTTTGTCGGCGCGGGCGGCACGACCGGTTTCATATCGCGGCAGGTATGTATTGCTATTTGCCTTAGTCCGGAACTGCGACTGTCGCAACTCTGCCAACAGGTGGTATTGTTCCAATTCCAATTGATAATACAGCGAATTCCAACCCCAGACAGGAGCCACGATTTGTATGGACAGAATTCGTATATCCTTCTAGGTACATAGGACGAGACTCGCGGCAGTCAATTATTTTAATAAGGTTAATATTTTTAGGGTTGACAGAAAGGGCCCCCAACGGCAACTTAAACTTTCAACTTGCATTATTGTAACTCTTTGTAGGCGAGTTGCAACTTAGTTGCATTGTAGTGCGATCCGTCTGTTTCGGCTCTAAAAGCTACCTATTGCAATTATTATTTACGAGAATCTTTCTACAGTTACTACTCAGGCCGCGTAGCCAAGATGCCAATCGCTAACGCTCCGTAGCGATCGAAACGCAACTGTCACTGTCACACAAATGGGGAAGAGTGATAGAGATACATAATGCTTTTCGTTGTCGAAGCGATAGCGATTGTAACCTTGGCTAGGGGGCCAGTTAAATAATGTTGCGATACTATCCATAGAGAAATCAAGAAATCCACAGTTAACATATAAAAGTGCAAAGAAGATGGCATTGACGGTAAATGTAGGTCACAGCACGCACTTTCTCCGCTTGCATTGCATGGGTGTTCGTATTCGTATGCCACTCGGTTCGCATGGCACGCCCCGCTACAACAATATGCGTTCAGACAAGATATCATGGAGTGTTGGACGTGACCTGACTTATTATGTCGCATTTATTAAAACTGCACGTAAGGCCTGATTCGAATTCAATCTGCCAAATTGAAAACCCTATTAATGGTACTGAAGCTAGCTGAATCAAGATTTGTTTTTCCATAATTTATTGAAAATTTGTTTAAAAATTGTTATTTATAAGTAAATTCATCATTTTCCATTTCTTCCCGCTCCTGTCGTTAGTTTTGTTGTATGCCCTCCATCATACATCCGACAGTGTTTTTTGACAGTTTCTTAGTTTGAGTCCTATCAAGAACAATGTTTATTTTGAAATATTATATTGCATATAGTTTTTGTTGTTTTAACGAACTAATTCCTTGGACACTCCACTCCATACCGTTCAATAGGTCAATACTGTGGGACTTTGTTGAATCAAGTTTTTTGGTCCGATTTCGAGGGTACTGGCTTAAGCATGCTGATTGCCTCATAAACATCGTGGATCATCTCCAAATATTATCAAAGTAATATTGGAAATCCGCATTATTAAACTAAAGCTGCGAACCGTTTCTTTTAGTGATGTTGGTGTCGATTTCTCTGTCGAAAAGTAACCAATGCCCGGTAACTGACACCACATCGACGAAATTCCTGATACGCCAGATATTTGAAGATATGTCTAGATCCTCATTGTTTCATGGATATTGCAATGAAATTACCTTTCAGTATTGGTATAATATTAGGTAACAGGTTATGTTGGAAATTAGTTATGTGCAAGTTTCTTCCATACTTATCAAGTTTTTGACAGCAATTTGGCGCCTAATTAAAAAGACGGCGGCGTTTATTTGATTTTTTTGATCATCTTAGAATTGATAAAAAAAAAATTTTTTGGTATAATAATTTTGTGATTCTGATAATTATAATGTCGTAGTTTATATATAAAGTAAGCTAGAAAATATCCAAGAAAAATCACTCTGAATTTGTCAAATTTGTTTCGAATCAGGCCTTATATACCTAGACACGGGTAATCAGTCGGATTCTTATTCAAGTTTTAGCATTTTATTTATTTATATAATCATCTTCATCTTTTGCCGTGTCCACAAGATTCGAATAATGATGCCCGTTGCTGTCCATGTGTTATTTTAAACGTCAAACTTCTATGAAATTATGACGTATAAATAACACTTGCACTGTGTGGGCTATCAAAATCGCTGCATACTTTTCTAGGTCTAACGCTACGTCTTACGTAGGCGAACAACGCGCGAACGCGGCGCGGCGCGGCGCGGCGAAATCAATCCTTTGATGCCCATAGAAGTGTCCTACGTAAGCGATGTCGGTGCGAACGCGGTGCGGCGCGATTTGCACGCGAATGTCAGGCGGCGCGGCGCGGCGGCGGCCGCTTTCGCCGCGCCGCGCCGCGCCGCGTTCGCGCGTTGTTCGCCTACGTAAGACGTAGCGTAACTCTACCCCTACATTACGGATACCGATGATGTATGGGACAGCCAACATTTTTTCGTGATTTCGGCGTTGGTCCCATAATAGTTAAAAGATGTTTTGCATTGGTACATACTTTATTCCTTGTCTATTCCACAGTCAATAAACTGCGTAGGGTACCTTAATGACAGCCGATAACGGAAGTGGCTGCCCACTCGGCCAACACAAATTCATAATGCAACGCAACCACTGCGAAGTGCAAAGTGAAATTGAGCAGCATTCGGGTCACTAGGCACTTCGTGACCGATCCGTTCAGTATTTTTAATTTTTTAACTTACCTGTAAGTAAGTCAAAATCCCAGTCCTAAGGCTAACAAAAGCCGTAATTTATACGAGTGATAAATTGCAAGTCATATCGAGCGACTAAAAATCAAACATACCTTTTATATTTACATATAATCATGTAGTGTATATTTCTTGCAGCCCGGTCAGCTAGTATTTATGTAGGTTTCTACTTAACCTTTTTCCGCTATACCCCGTTATGGTGTTAAATTCCGGCCCTCCCATTTCTTTATCAGTGCAGCTTTTTTCGCCATACTTGTTATCTCATTACTTGATCTAGTGAAGCTCGCCCCACCCTGGGACTGCTTTTAAGAAATAATGGCGTTAAGATTTCTGAAATATTCTCATGATGATCTACCTCTAGCTAAGTACATATTGCACTGGCCCAACTAATACTTACATAAATAAACCGCGCAACAATTTGTTTGTAATGGCCACCTGGAGTATGGAGCGAGCGATCCTTTAACTTCAAACTCTGACTTATTTCGGTCGAGAACTCCCGAGCGTGCCCGTGCGCACGTGCGGGGTCAACGAACGTCCGTTTCTCTACCCTTCCTTTCCTTTGGTGATGCCGTGTAGGGACATCCGGAATGAGAACAATGTGGGTCATTTAACTATATTTTACGGGCGTGGTACGCCTAAAAAAGGCCGTTGAAGGAGGATCAGGTTAACCGAGTGATGATGCATGAGACCGACAGATGATACCTCTATTAAACACGCAAAATGACTTTCAGTATTACATTTTACTCCACTTTAGGTAGGTATAGTATTATAATCATGAAATCTAATATCATCTTTAGAATCGTGTTGATACTACACAATTTACAGTAATACTAGCTTCTGCTTGCGACTTCGTCTGCTTGGGATGATGATTGTTAAAAACTATCCTTGTCCTTCCTCGGACCAAATTTCATCTTAATCGGTTCAGCGGTTTAAGCGTAGAGCAGATGGTAACAGACAGATAGACACGGTTCCTTTCGGTTTATAATATTAGTAGGGATTGAAAGAACATAAAACTGTGATGAAACATGAGACCGACGTCGACAACGACGGTAGCGATAGGTACGTCTCGATACAACTAAACAACAGACTCGAGTCGCATCAATTTAAAAAATAATTTTAGTTGTACAAAGCGCAACTAAACGTGACTGACTAGTTTGATAGTAGGTAAGTAAGTAATACCTACTACTTATAGAAAATATTACATCAATTTTCAAATTTGTCTATTCAGCTACCTTGTTTAATATTTATTCTATGTGTGAAGACTAAATTCTAAGATTGCCAATATAAGCAAATCAGGAAGACCTTGTGCTTGCGAGGGTGACGCAATCACCAGATACCTACGATCGTCCAACTGTCGACTTGCATAATTTACTCTAAACAATATTCAATGTAGGCAGCCATTCGTCGGAGCGCGGACGCAAACAATTACTACACAGCAACGCTTTTTTGCCGCTGCGATAACGCTATCAAAAATCGTCTCGCTCGGATTCTAAACTACGGTTACAACGCTCTATTGACCATGGTAATGATACCCACTTGGCGAGACGTATAGCTACTAACAAGATAAACGATGCAAAAAAATGCCGAAGAAAACGCGGCAGACAACGAAAGTTATCAATTTCGTTGGCCCCGATTTTGCGATCGTGACACGACATTGAATAGGTAGCGACGGATACTACTGAGCTGTTTACAAATAAGGTGTAGATAACCGTAAAACAGTGAAAACAAAAAGGAGTAATCGTCCACTTCATATGTCACGACCGATTGTCAGCTGAACAACCATTGGGGAAATACATATACGTAACAATAAATCAATAAACGTGTCATTCCAATGGCCTTCGATTAATAAAGTGGCGTTATTTTTAATTTTTGTACAAACTGCGTTTGCAGTGAACTGAGTAGCGGAATATATCGCCCGTATATTATATTAGTAGGTAGTACCATAAGAACAGAATAGTCGGTGTTTGAAACATTAAAGTCAACCTGTATCATGACTTTAAAAATAAAGCTACTACTGAATATATTTAGTCGTTGAAACAATTGCAAATATTATAATTATCTGCACGATGTAAAACTTTTATTTGTTGGATTGAAGACCTCAAGCTCACATGAAGAGGGTACACGGAAACTTAACGGAACTTTATATTTCTTAAACGTAAAAGGATACCTTTATTAGGGTAAAAAGGAGCATGGGAACAAATTCATTTTATTCCATAGTACTTAAATAAATGTATGAATATCACTTTGTTTAATTAGGTGTCTAAAATCGTACTTCACTCATACACATTAAAATTTCCTAGAAGTGTATTTTGTTCGCCCGAATATAACCTAAACATAGGAGTAACGCAGCGTCTTACGTAGGCGACGAACGCGCGAACGCGGCGCGGCGCGGCGCGGCGCGGCGCGGCGCGGCTAAATCAATCCTTTGATGCACATAGAAGTGTCTTACGTCATACTACAATTAAAACGTATTTAACTGATTTGCAAGACCGAAGTGATCCCATAAGTGTTCCGTAAACAAAGTTTTTTACGGAACACTAAAAATACACTACATAATCTAAACATAAAATTAGGGGTTACTATATATTTGAGTATAGGTACTGGTAAGTATTCCCAAACCTTGATATCTAAGAAAGTTAAGATATGATTCGGATATAGGGATCCGATCCGAATAGAACGAACCTCACTTCAGCTAACTTAGGTGTAAGAACTTATTCTAACTTTAATTTCCTTAGGATACATTTATAATAGTTAGGTAGTGAGAAATAATACTTAAGTATACATTTTTACGGACACGCAAACTCCGTAAAACGCAAACCTCTTTTTTTACTACGCAGTACTAATAAGTAGTTACGTAATGCCACTAAATTGTTTCTTTCTTCTTTCTTGTGATTTAATAAGAGAGCAATAAATGTTCTTAATAAACGTAGGTACGTGTTAATATTTATTTGATTGAAATGTTAACATACATTAACAAAAGAGTCCTCGTGTCGTAATATTGAGAGAACTAGGTATGTTGGGTTGGGCTCTTTTTCACAACATTTTGTTACGCATCGTCGAATAGGACCCGTTAAGTCTGGAATCCGGTTAAACCTAGAGTAGTTATGGATTCTGGGGTCTAGTTACACTAGAAAAAGTTCAAACACGTGTACAAATTGTTTGGTAAATAGGTTTGAGCTGCACCGGCACAGTGAACTGAAGTTGCGGTCGGATGCGCGCACGCATAACGGGCCATCTCTTCCAGCAGATAACAATTCCCATGAACGAATTTTTCCATAGATTTTAAAACGTATTTACTGAGATAATTACAGTAGAGTCTGGTTATAACGACACCCAAGGGACCGCTGATATTACGTCGTACTAACCGGACGTCGTACAAAACAAACTGCCAATTTTAATATATTTTTGCAATCAAAATAATGACATAATTTTGTATTTAGTAATACTTATGCGACAATTAAAGAAAAAATAAAACATTTCTTTTAAAATATTTTTTTACGTTATTATTACGACACCTTGTCAAAATGGAGAGATTTGTGTGTTTAGAAGAAGCCACTTTTCAATATACGCGTACTCACTCGTCATCCGCAAATTACTCGAATCCCGTAAAATAAAAAGACGTAATGCTTGGAGATCTAATCAAGATGACGTTGTTTTATCACACAGTTTCTATGGCCACCTCCTGTGTCCATCATCAGATCAGCTCGAAGGTACCTACCAAATATTGCATTGATACCCAGCTTACATAATTATGTACTTATGTGAAGTTTAAGCTCAAATGAATAATGGGAATTGGGTTTTATTTAGTTTACTAAAGTAAGAAGAGCAAGTTTACAAAAAGACACGTGACTATTTAATCTTGCTCCGTATAGGCAAAAGGGGAGTTGGGTGAGCGGGACGGACTAAGCTTCTTACCAACAATTTATTTGTAAAAACTACGTCGCTCGTCGCTGTAACCGGACTTGACGGACGGATTTTGTGTCAATTTCCGTCGTTAAAAGCGGTCGGTTGTTATAAGCAGAGTCGTAATAAACGGTTGTTCTTTCATAGTAGTTTGTACTAAAACCAAACAAGTGCCTATACTTACGTCGCTATAAGCGGTTGGTTGTTATAAGCGAAGTCGTACTAACCGGATTCTACTGTACTTAATTAATTCCTTCAATCATAAGTATAACTTTAGAAGACTGAGCTTCAGTAACCTACTCAATCGTACCCGCTACCTTTTTTTAGGAATCGTTGTATACATGTAGGTATAGATAGCTCTATACATTATTCATATATATCAATTAAACGTCAAATAATCTTCAAAGAAATGTAAAATGTATTGAGATCATAACATAACAAAGGATCCTAGCTAATGTTTATCATTCTATTTCGAGCGAAATGGATTTCATGACCCGTTTACTCGATCGCGGCGCTAACGCACGGCTAATGCGACTTTTAACAAAAACGAAAGAACAAGAGGAGTCTCCCCAAAATAACTGTGTTATAGTAGCCGTGTTCCGGAGATAAATATAACGGTGGGTACGCGACGCGTGACATAATCTGAGATAATACTCGGTGCGCTTCGCTTGCTGAGTTTCGGCCTTTGATTAAATCGAGCCATTCAGATAAATGGAGATAAAATTTTCATCTCAAGATTCGACAATCCGTTTGTCAGTCCGTGACGTGAAGTCCGTCAGATATAAAATTACAAGAACTCTTCAATACAAATAAATTGATGTTTAAAGTCTTTATAATCATGAGTCGCCTTTTAACTTAAACCATATCCTTCCTATTTATATCGTACCAATGCGCTAATAAGACGGTCCTTGAGCTCACGCCGTTCGTGTTTACAACCCGCATGCGAGTTTACCTACTTAACATCAGTCATACATCATACAACCCGACGCTATGTGTGCATACCTACGTAGCTGTGTCGCAAACCGTGGCGACTGCCGAACAAAGATGTGGTTAATTACCAGAAGAATTTCGTCATTCGCGTCAACGTGCATACAAACTGACTTTGCCTTGCTAACTCCAAGCATTGTCTAGTCACTACGCCATTACTCTTTTGTACACTAAATCCTAACATACATACGACAAATCTTCTAAAGTCCATACGTAGAGTCGGACCATCAATGACAAAGTGTGGCAATGCTATTATGTACCTATATGTTTATATGTTTATAATGACTCTCCCTCAAATTCAAAATGGTGCAAAGTTAGATGCACTCTATTATGTTTGCAAATAAAGCCTTGTTGTCTCATGTGTTATACGTGGGGAAACGCAGCACTCACTACTCTATCGAGAGTAACTAGTGTTTACATCAGTGAAGGATATCGAGCGGGCTATGAATGATGGGAAAATGACAGGTTGTCAGGGCGGTGCGCGGTGGGGCCGCACTCGAGGCTCCCAGGCAGGCTGCGCGGCTCTAGCCAAGCAACATGCGACGTCACATGTCGACGACAGAACTACTTTCATTTCGGTGCTGAACCAGCTTTCACCAGGTCGTATTCAAATAAAAAAAAAACGTATGCACAATTTTAATTGAACGCTAAACATCACGTATATGTGTTTCACATTGGAAAACGTGAAACCAATTTTTAAAAGGTGACTGTTAGAAAAGGATTTCTATCAGGCGTCTTAAGGATCTTATAATATTCATTATCGCCTTAGTTCCATAATATTTTTCAAACTCGAAGGGTATGATGACACCTGTTATAAGTTTTATAACCTAAATACGCTAGATCTTGCGAGATTTTTAATTGTATTGAGGTGTCGAGTTTGAAACGGGACGACACACTATGAAGTTGCCACTTTTTAATTTCTACAATATCTTGTCGCTCTATACCTATGTTAAATGTTAGTTATTCGATATTTATCCATTTGACATTTAACCTAATCGGTCAGTGACATGAGTCAATGGACCTTAAGGAGGCAATTAACACCAAGCTCAGAGGTTAATGATCAGAGTAGTTCAATCTACAACGTCAGGCGAGGTGCTTGGCGGAAACTAACTTAAGGCATGCTCTACAAGAGTCACATATAGGTAGGGTTATCTAACGTACATGTATGTATGTATGTACTCGAGTTGATATTGTACAGCATAGAGGATATTGTAAGATATGTGCCACAAGATAACCACTGACCAAATGGGGATAGAGTCCGTCTAGGCTAACTTCGCACCTACTTGAACAGTGAGGAGGTGACATTATCATTTTCATAGTTGTTGTTGTGTTATTTTCATAGTATGTGACATTAATAATGACATCGCCACACTTTGCCATTGCAAATGATATGCAGAATCAGCTTGGTCCGATTCTAATAACAAAGTGTTTTGACGTTATACGAGTTATACGAGTAATGTGTAACAGTTTTTACTAGTTAGGTACCTACACTATTTTTTTTGACTGAAACACAAAACCCTGTTTTGACTAAAAAAACATTAAGGCTTCGTCACACAGGCGCGTTTTCCTGAAGGCGCGTGAGCGGGGCGGGGCGCGTCGCTTTTACATATAAAACGCTCACTCCCCGCTCACGCCCCGCCCGGAAAACGCGCCTGTGTGACGGAACCGGAACTTTTAGATATTTCCATAATTTGCGCTGTACATATATTCGATTATTAATAGGTAGGTATCAGTGGCGGCGCGTCAAATATATCCATGGTCAAGCCGGGGCTAATTTGGCTTACATATTTCCTTTACAACTCTGCTCAAACGTCCAAAAACGGGCAAGCCGGTGGGAATCGGCTTTTATGGACGCGCCGCCACTGGTAGGTATATCAGAATTAAAAAATAATATTAGTGCTATAACCACTCACATGCTTTTGGTAACTGTAGCTACCAGCTGTCACCCTTATTTTATTATAATAATAGAGGTCACTGAAAAATATCAAGCATGTGAGTGGATAAGTATAACTGTTCCAAATTTTAGGTAGGTATCTACGTCAAACGGTCTGTGAGAAAAACGCATTTAACTGATTTGGAAGACCGCAGTGATCCCATTAGTGAACCGTGAGCAAAATTTTGTACGGAACACTTTTTAGTGTTATAAATCCTAAGTAGGTACCATTAGGCAGATTAGATAGATACACCAAAACCAAACTAAACTTTCAAACTCTAGTTTAAAAGACGTACCGATGTCATGTATGTATATATTGAGTTATTATTGTTTTAACTGAAGTATAATAAAGATAACAAAAAATATCTTCATAATATTATGGTGAATCAGTAAGACTAGCAAGATAAGACAGAGCAGCATATGCCTGTGACAATACATCGTATAATTAGGTTAATTCATAATTGGGCCTTGTTGAAGACTCATAAAGGACCGGATAAAACAGCCCAGTTCAAAATGGGTATAATTAAATTAGTACGTACCTAGTCGTAGTTTTATAAGGTATGGGGCGACAGTGCGGGCGTATAGTGATGTCATCTTGATATCCTTAGCTGACTATACCGAAGCGTTTAAATAGCACCAGAAAATAGAGTTTTATATCCATGCATATCATCACTCCGACATTCCTTAGTATGGATACCTATATCATGCTATCGCTAAAAGTGCGTCCGTATATGTGTCGCTTAACTCCAAAGTCGGGTAAATCCATTGGGTTATCAGCAAATATCTACTCCATTACCTTTTCTTAATACCGTAAAACGGGGTGAGTAGGTTTCGCGGGGAGAGGTGGGTTATGAATGGGGAGAGAAGGTTTGAGAGGGGGGTGAGAAGGGATTTTAAGGATACTGCTACAAAAATAATGTATTCCAATTTAAAATGGAGCTATAGTAATACGCATAATAAAAAAAATCGATCCAACAATCTTCCAAAATCACCTTTGTATGAAAATCCCTCTCACCCCAAGTACGAGGCACTACGGGGTTAGTTGGGTTTTCCTCTTTATCGTCAAAGTTATGAAATGGAACTACCCAAAATAATATAAAAACTAAAATACAAACGTCCGGAACACTTATTTTCATTCAGTTTTCATATACGTAAAAATAAAATGTTATCGAGGTTTGAATTTCAGTTTTGGCCCTACTCACCCCATTTTACGGTACCATAATCGCATATTCTTACAGATGGATTTGCCCGAGTTTGAAGTTAAGCGACACATATATATATACCTTCCTAATAAGTCTGTGTTTGTCTAGAAGTGACTAATTGTATTTAGTACGCCAAGGACAACCATGTTGCTGGTAGGTATGTAGTGTTTAGTCATGAAGGTGTTTTGTTTCGTGACGAAATCAATTAGAATTAGTTATAAGTAAACAATAAGGAAAACCGCGTGACATTGGTCTGTCTCGGTTACAGTAACATCACGGCATAGTATTATTGAAGTTTTCTAAAAATCTCTCTACATATATATATATATATATATATAATCATTAAAATTGTCAATCTGATATTTTGGCTTTTGTTTCAAATCATTTGCGGTGAATGCTAATATTCTGACAGCTAGAATACCCATTAAAATTTCTAGATTCGCTTAACTCTAATTAACTATGTAGGTATCATTTAATTGATCATGCCTGGTCATTTGTAAAATTAGCTCCGGCTCGCTCGTGTAGTAATAGCAATTTTTCTTTTTTCGAGTGGATAATTCATACATATATATACTTCATTAATAATTATATTGTTTCTAATATTGTAATATGAAGATATTTCAGCTATAGTAGTAAAAAGATACATATCAAAACTTAAGAGAAATAAGGTAGGTAGTTTACAGAGTCTCTGGGGTACGCCAGTCTGCTGTTTACTGACCTCCACAATTTCGAATCCAACCTACTCAGCGTCGAATTGCAACGTAGCTCGACCTCGATAACGCTTATGCACATTGTATCTACTTATACATAATACCCAATGCCTGAGGAGTCAATTCACTACAAGTCATCGAGGATCATTTTAGACAGGTAAAAAATCACCTACGAATCATTATCGTCCTAACCGCTAGCCGTCTCTATAAAATTTCTATGGAATGTCAAACCGAACAGACCGGTTTACTAATTAAATAGTAGCTAGACAGTTCACCAAGTTTTACAACGTTTTCTAATATTTCTAAAACTCACCAGTTCGATGATTTTCAGCAGGCCAGGTGGCGTTTTGAAATATTCTGTGTTAACTTTGATCCAGTCCAGCGGTTTGCCCTGTTGCTGCTGCGGGGCTTGCTGCGGCGTGGGTTTGTTGTGGTCTACGGTCACTACTGTCTCGGGAGCCATCATCCTCTGGGATCTTCAACGGGTTGGGGTAAACAAAGTTTTTTAATGTGTAGGTATATTTATCACAAACACTGACACTTGGCGATTAGCACACTGTGGGCGCGGGACACATTTTAGAGTGGAGCGCGGTACACAGTTCGTGCGTCGTGCGACTGGCGGGGAATGAGAATGGTCGCGCGGCGGCGGCGCGGACTGGGCCAGGCTAGCTACTATACACTGTGACGCCACGGTCCGCTGCGCTGCGATGACGAACACGGCGCGACCAACTCGACCCAACTACATACATACACAAAATCCTGGCCGGCTCCTAATTTCGACATTTCACAACACAGCTTTACGCAGATTCAAGCTCCATTCATTTTAGAAGTGCCCAACTACCTATTAGCGGAAGCAGTTATAAAGTTGACCCAAAAATTTTTTATTAAGCTATGAGCTTCATCACATATGTTCCTTGAGTAATTCTAAGCATTTCAAGCCTGGGAGGCAATAAGAAATGTGTGTCTACTCGGATTTGTAATGGATTCAAACTTTCAACCCCTTTTTAACCCTGTTAGGGGATGAATTTTACAAAACGCTGAAATTACTTTTCCTGTCTTTTAATAATATCCCCAAATACAAAGATTCAAGTCCCACGTTCGAAAATTTTTTTGATATCCATACAAACTTTCAAACCCTTTTTCACCACCTTAGGGGATGAATTTTCAAAAACGCTGAAATTAGTTTTCTTTTATTTTAATAATATATCGTTTTACGAAGTTTCAAATTCCTAGCTTAAAATAAAACTTGAACCCCATACAAACTTTCATCCCCTTTTTAACCCCCTTAGGGGTTGAATTTCTCAAAATCGCTTCTTATCTCTTGTACACATTATAAATGTAATCTAGTGTGCAAATTTCAACTTTCTATCATTTGTAGTTTCGGCTCCGGGTAGCAAAAATCTCCAACCAAATTTTTCACCTTTTTACGTTTTTCTTGTAAAATTACTATGAAACTGAAAAAAAACAAATATCAGCAATGAATTCTACGTCGTTGGTTTATACGAAAATGATACCAAACTTGCCCTAGTATCCACCAAGATCAGAATAGATTTTTTTTAAAGATGACGGGTGGCGGCCGTCTTTGTACCCCACCCTCCCCCCCACCCTAGGCTAGAAATGCTTAGAATTACTCAAATATCAGATGTGATGAAGCTCATAGCTTAATAAAAAAATTTTGGGTCATGTATGGCAGCGTTACATAACTGACTCCAGTATATGAGTAAGGGTGGGAAACAAGAATAATATTAATTATAAATAAATATTAGAGGACATTTTTACACAAATTGACTAAGCCCCACGGTAAGCCCTAAGGTAAGGTAAGAAGGCTTGTGTTGTGGGTACCCAGACAACGATATATATAATGTATAAATACTTAAGAGCCAACAGGAGTGGTAATTTCTCCATACAAACGTACTCCTCGTTTTCCTCCGTGGTTTTTGAAGCTAGAGCAATGATTTATTCAACGCATTAATATTGTCAATATCTGTGTCGGACCGTTTTGCTTGTTTTGATATTTTTGTTTTTTAAGGCGCTAGAGCCCTTCAATAATGGCCTAATTGACTATGCCGCAATGAGAGGCGTGGCATTCAAAACTGATATCAATTAGCCAAAAAAGCAAAACGGTCCGACACAGATAATTTCATAATCATTTAGATTTCCAAATTTGGTTACGATTGGTTAAGTTTTGGAGGAGGAAACAGAGGAGTACGAAACCTCGATTTTTGAGATTTTTACGCAGGATTTTTCGCCTTGTCCTAATCGCACTACTTTTAGGTGCCGCTTCCGTTAGCGAGACGGGTATATTTACCTAAAATATTTAAAACTCAGCTCCTGTTTCGTCTTAAATACATAGAATACAGCTATGACTCAGGAACAAATATCTGTATCATCATACAAATAAAGAACAAATATCTGTATCATCATACAAATAAATGCCCTTACCAGGATTCGAACCCGGGACCATCGGCTTCATAGGCAGGGTCACTACCCACTAGCCTAGTGGGGACCGGTCGTCAAATTAAAATGATTACCATGTTTCCTAAATACGTAAAGTAGGAGGTAGCTGCTATCCTCCTACCCTGCACCTAATAGAATAATTAAATTAGTCAATACGGTAGCTTTATCCAGATTAACCATAGTTCTAACCAGGAGTTAGTTTCTATTAACTATGTCCTTAAACTACGTCCATAATAGGTATGGGCACTGTGAATGTCATCTTCCTTTGTGTGGTAAGAGGTATAGGCACTGTGAATGTCATCTTCCTTTGTGTGGTAGGGCACAGCACAGCGGACGTCCATACCAAAACTAACACTAGACCCTAACGCTACGTCTTACGTAGGCGAACAACGCGCGAACGCGGCGCGGCGCGGCGCGGCGAAATCAATCCTTTGATGCCCATAGAAGTGTCCTACGTAAGCGATCTCGTTGCGAACGCGGTGCGGCGCGATTTGCACGCGAATGTCAGGCGCCGCGCCGCGTTCGCGCGTTGTTCGCCTACGTAAGACGTAGCGTAAGCAGGCCTATGGAACTCTCCGCGCGAGCTCGGATTTTTACCTACGAATCTGCTCCCGTTCACGGTAGAAAAGCAAGCCAGTTGGTTGCCACACGCGCTCACGTACGCACGTCACCGCGCGCCGCACTGTCAATTTTTACGATAGTTACAAGCTACGTAATAGGTACTTTACCTACCTACTATTGAATTTCTTTAATTAAACATGTAATGTTTATTATGTATGACAAATGTATAGTTTTAGATATCTATTTGAAATAGGTAGCAAATTTTTTATTTATTTTAGTAAAATATGTTTATTTTAACGACAGTAAGTTAACTTTACACCGGAAAGTGCCTATTTTTGCTCTGGTTAACTTATAATTAATTACCTGTAATCATGGGGTTTCTATTATTTTTCTTTATTGTGTAACATTAACCTCTATCTGGTTTTAAATTACACGAAGTTTAAAACTAATTCTTGCTGGGATTATTGCGCGGTTTATAAAACGGCGTAAACAGTGCGGTTAATGCAGGTACATATGACCTTTTTAAAATGACTATTTCGCAAACACTAACGCATAATTGGAATACTGGGTATAATTTAAGATTTTAGCTTTCCTTTTATTTCACTCCGCTGTTTAACCCTTTATAAGGCAGAGGCGATATATCGACCACATACGCTCAATCAGAAATTCAACCATACTGTTTTAATAATAGGGCTCAAAATCGTTTGCATTAATTGAATATTCAACTTGCTTTTAAAATAGATTTTTGAAATGTAGGCTTCTGATAGCTGCAACAAATTCTGCGATAGCACGTCCCTGTCAACGGGCCTTATAAAGGGTTAAGTAGGTATTTATTTATCATTTCTAAGCGTCAGCAACCCTAGCGTTGTGCCGGTGCGCGCGGTGAGGGGAGCGGCGCGTTGAAGGTCACTCCATTGTATTTTTGTGTAGGTATCAAACGGTAGGTATTTGCGTTTTGTTTGAGAGATAATAGTAGAAGAGCCGGCCGCAAATTTTCTAACCGACTTGATACCACGATGAAATGCACAATGGTTTCCCATAAAAGTGATGCTAAGTCCTAATTCGATAGTCTGCCACGGCGGAACTTGCCGAAAGTACGAAAAAGAAGGCCACTTCCGGTGCGAAAAAAGGGGGCTGATTTAACCCATTTGATACCGAAATAATAGTTATGGCAGCAGTTAGAAATTTACATGTAGACACATAAAAGCGAAGTCTGCCAGTATTTTTTTTGCCGGAAGTGCTTGGCAGACGCTCTCAAAGGTGGCCAACGGGACCCCTAATTTAACCCATCTGATACCACCATGAAACCAATTCCAGTCGGTAGGTATGAACCCTCATGTCAGGAATATATAAGTCTGCCAAGGCTATTCCTGCCGAAACACCTTGGCAGACGAGATTATGTAAGCAAGGTCGGCATCGGTTACCCTACACTAACCCATCTGATACCACCATGAAACCAATTCCAGTCGGTAGGTACGAAGCCCCATTTTAGGAATATATAAGTCTGCCAAGGTTTTTCCTGCCGAAACACCTTGGCAGACGAGATTATAAACAAGATGACCATCGGTTACCGTACACTAACCCATCTGATACCGCCATGAAACCAATTCCAGTCGGTAGGTATGAACCCTCATTTCAGGAATATATAAGTCTGCCAAGGCTTTTCCTGCCGTAACACCACGGCAGACGAGATTATGTAAGCAAGGTCGGCATCGGTTACCCTACACTAACCCATCTGATACCACCATGAAACCAATTCCAGTCGGTAGGTATGAACCCCCATTTTAGAAATATATAAGTCTGTCAAGGTTTTTCCTGCCGAAACACCTTGGCAGACGAGATTATAAGCAAGATGACCATCGGTTACCGTACACTAACCCATCTGATACCACCATGAAACCAATTCTAGTCGGTAGGTATGAACCCTCATTTCAGGAATTTATAAGTCTGCCAAGGCCTTTCCTGCCGAAACACCTTTACAGACGAGATTATGTAAGCAGCATCCACATACGAGGGATCCGTATTTTGGGATTATACAGATTACGGACATTATTAATAGCTGTAGGTTTATTTATTACTTTATGATTATACATATTTGTATATAATTATGTTATTAATAAAATATATTTATAATTTATTAAACCTAAACTTAATACATTGGGAATTCATTACCTGCTTACGGCAGTAGTAGGGATAAGTGGGTGAGTTCTGGCTCACTGAGCCAGGCCAACAGTCCCTCCCCCTTTTTTCCCTTGTTGAGGCCCTGCAACCTTGCCTTGAACCCAAACTAATGTCATTGTAGCTCGAATCTAACCTAATTTATTTTTATTGCTCTTAGAATATTTCAATTATCTACTTTTGCAAAGTTAAATGTTGAAATCTCTATTTCGAAAAATGGAATTTTAATGTGACTTTAACACGTTCACTGCGTTACGGGGGCTTTAAGCCCCGTACGATGTCATCATTCAGTGCAAAGTTAAATTTATTTTAGAAGTTAAAGGCCTCCCCCTTTATAGTTCGTTTTTTTTAGCATTAGAAAGAACTCCACAGAAGTAAGCGTACAGTTTTTATCAGGCTCTTTAATTGTTAATAATTATTGAATTATCTAATGTAGCACGGTCAATACATATAATTTACTTCAAATTATTACCGCTTAAAGTGCCGGATTAGGAACCACAAGCTTACTTCTGCGAAGTTCTTTCTAATGCTAAAAAAAACGAACTATAGGGGAGGGTGCACACATTTTACCACTTTGGAAGTGTCTCTCGCGCAAACTATTCAGTTTAGAAATAAATGATATTAGAAACCTCAATATCATAAGCGATAAGACCGCCTGTTGTTACCTCTATTGTCTTTGTTTATGTTATTGTCCATTTATTGTAAACTAAGTGTATGTAAGGCGTGCAATGAAGAGTATTGTATTGTATTGTATTGTATCATTTTTGAAGACCTATCCATAGATACCCCACACGTATGGGTTTAATGAAAAAGACATTATAAGTTTCAGTTCTAAGTATGGGGGACCCCCAAAATTTATTGTTTTTTTTTTCTATTTTTGTGTTGAAATCTTAATGCGGTTCACAGAATACATCTACTTACCAAGTTTCAACAGTTCTTATAGTTTCGGAAAAAAGTGGCTGTGACATACGGACGGACAGACAGACAGACATGATGAATCTATAAGGGTTCCGTTTTTTGCCATTTGGCTACGGAACCCTAAAAAGGAGGTATTAATTCGGTTTTTTAATGTTTGATATCTCCGTCATTTCGGGATCGATTTTGAAAATTATTTTTTTAGTTGAGTTGTAACTTGTAAGTATATACATACAGATTGGTTCCGTCTCTGTCAAAACCCAGTTCTGATGGTGAGATTTATGAGGAATCGAGGGCACTCTTCAAATCTTGTAAGGGTGGTTCACGTTTGTATGGGAAAAATTCAAACTCTAGCTAGAAGAAGCGGCACCCCCTCATTTTGTTACACTTATTATGTTGACAAAATACGCCAAGTTTGTAATCTTACAATCTTAACTACAAGGGGGTGCTCAAACACTTTGAAATTTTTCAAATTGTATGAAATAAAAAAAAATAAGTTACTATTTTTTTGATTTTTATGTAAGTGGTCGTTTTCACATTATTTGAAAGTGTGATTTAAAAGATATTATTTTGAAAGAAAATGTTTTTCTACTTCAAAACTTATACATCACATGTGCAAATAGTGTGAAACCAGATATTTAAATAAAATTCTGAATCATAAATACTCTTTTTGTTGGGTTTCAAACAACATACAAAATTTCAACGTGGTTAAGCACCCCCTTGTATAGTTCGTTTTTTTAGCATTAGAAAGAACTTGCAAGAAGGTAAGCGATCTTAGCATGTCTTTTAATTGAAAAACGCTTTTCAAAATTCAAAAACTATTACTTATGAAAGCAGACGAATATAAATGATCGTACTAGATTAATAATTGTTACATACACTCGCGTGCAAAGCATCACTTTGCATTTTTTCAACTGCACCCAATAATTTTGTAAACCGGTTATTTTCCATTAATTATTTTAATGGGATCATGTCCCTTGAAGTTTTAGCTTTACGAAAAGTTAAAAAACATGGAAAACGGCCCAGTATTTTTCAAATTATCGGCATTTTCCTAGGGCTTGCAATATCGAATGGTTTCCAATTCCGGAACTGATTTTCGATATTGGGTTCCAATTCCGGAATCCCGGAACTGGTTCCGGAATTAGGGTTTATAGTAATTTGTGACGTTCCACGGGAAAAGGTACCTTATGAGGGTTTCTAGTTTCGGAGATATGAAATGTTTTGTAAAGAGGTGAAAAAATGCTCAATTTTTTTTTATTGTGTGATATGAAACCTTAATGCGTAACGTTTGTTTACCTGTTTTTATTTTTGTTATAAGTTAGTTATAAGCCTAGTAATGTCGTCTCAGAGTTTAGTCGAAAAGGTACCTTATGGAAAAAAGATTGAAAATTCCCAAAAAAACTAGTCAATGCGGGAAAAGAAGTTTGGTAGAGAACTGTATTAGCATTCTGCAAAACTAATTTGATAATTTCAGTTCTGGTTGGGGCGCCTGCAAATATTATAACCGTACATCGACCGACATTACAAATCCAAGTAGCCTGCTATTATACCAAAGTTACTCTCGTCAAGTCTTTCTTAACTAGTATAATCTTCATTTAGTTTCGGTCGCATGCAATAAATCAGCCATTGGTTTGCTGAAAAATGCCAATACCCGACGCATTACCTTATGGAATATCTGAGGTCATTGAACCTCAATGCCGCTTGTCTTCAATGGCAACCAAAATATATTATTGATAAGAAATAGACGATTTATACCATCTTTACCCCAAAATATTATTAGTTTATCCTAACTGTTCCATCATCATCATGCCTCATCATGTAACTTAACCACAAGGTACCTTTTCATTACATACAAATTATTGGTCTTTTTTAAGATTATTATGACGAAGAACTAATTAAATTTGTGGCAGTTTAATGTAAATTAATATTTTCTATTCATAAAAGATAAACTTCAATGTGATTGATGTTTTGTAGTGATGTATTATTAGATTTATTTCCATAAGGTACCTTTTCGTAAATGTATGGAGCAAATACTGTAATTGTTATGTAAGTTTAAAGTGGCATAAGGGGTTAAATATAGTATTTAGTTGGGGTTTTAGGATTTATTTCATTTGAATGACAGAATTTCTTTCATATGTGCTCAGAAAAATTGATTGTGTGTTATATTAAAAGTAAAAACATTCAATTTTCTGATTTTATATGAAAAAGTCAGAAAATACATTTTCACCTCTAAATCGGTATTGTTTTTTGCTTAAACTGTCTCTCAGTGTCGTTTTCTAATAGATACAATTTAAATCTTGAGAGCTCATTGCAATCAATCGTGAAAATGAAATAAAACTTTATTTTCAAGAGATTGGTTAGTATACACATAAATCAATCGATATCAAAGGTTTCTATTTGCATTACAGAACAAGTCGCAACATTTTTTTAATCTCAGATATATAAGGTATTATTATTTGTAGTCAACTATGTAACTTACTTCAGGAACATAGTTTTTTAGGCGGCTAAACTTAAAACTTCTCTATCGTAAAGTTGCTCATTACACAACATTATTTTCAAAAAATCATATCTCTGTAACTACGCAACTTAGAAGGTTGATCTTTTGTGTTATCGATAGCTTATTTATTGTAGATTACTGGGGTATGCATAACTCCATACCCGCCATAAGGTACCTTTGCCCGTGGGACGTCACATTTTATTAATTTTTGAGTAAAAAACAATAAAAAATGTGAAATATTGATAATTTACGTTTATTAAAGTTAGTATTGTTTAAGAGAAATTTAATTTGAAATACTACACATACTTTTTACCTCTTATTTTATACCACCTTATAAAAATGGTTACTTTTATTCACTTCTATGATACCATTCGATGCATAATTTTATAATAAAATAGTTAAATATAACAGCTTCCTATTCTTCCTAACATAGTACGTAGTGATGTTGTTTAAGAAGTTGAAGGTCGAAGTTTGGCTTTTTCCTTCCTATTTCCCAATTATGATTCAGAATATAATATGTATATTATATGCTTCTACAGGATCCGAAATCGTTGATAGAGAAAACCTTCTATCTGAGTCGAAAATAAAATGACTAAATATTTTTAAATTTAAATTCTTAAAATTCGTTATGTATGATTCAGACTATTCTGACTATTCTAAGCAAGTACATCGCTTTGCTTTTTTTTTTACGAGCCCATATTGTCCCACTGCTATACGCACAAACGGAAAAGTAAAATATACCTATACTATAGTTCACTGAAAGACTAAGAGGCACTTATTAACAACAAAAAACACCAGTATAGTATAGGGTAGTTTCTTAACAATTTTCAATAATAAACGAATTAAAACCTGAAAGAAGTACTTAAATCCAATTCCGGAATTTTCGATATTCAGTTGTATCAATTCCGGAATTGTAATATCGGAAAATTTGTCCAAGATTCCGGAATTTCGAAATTCCGGAATTCCGGAATGCAAGCCCTAATTTCCCGATTTGTGAGCGGTTTCGCGTTATCACGCGCACGAGTTGCGCTACCCTTGACCCCTATAAAACGGGGGGTAGGGGAGGGGTTGTTATCAGTCACTTATCAAAAGTTGACCGGTACACATCTCCGCATATTTTCCCGTGAAGAAGACCTGTGAAAAATGGAAACCACTGAAGCTGAAGTCCGCCAAGTCGTCCAGCTCCTGCAAGAGGGACGTAGCCAACGTTCAGTAGCTGTCACGCTAAATTTAAGTCAATCTACAGTTTGCAGAGTTTACCAGAGGTTCCAACGGACTGGATCCTTTACTTCAAGACCAAGAAGCGGCCGCAAAAAGTGTACATCAGAGAGGGACGACCGCTTCATTGTCACAACATCTCTCCGAGATCGACACCTGACAAGCGTTGCCATCGAGCAGCGTCTGCGTGAGATACGAGGAGTGGCTGCCAGTGAGTGGACAATAAGAAGAAGACTCAAGAAAGCGAACTTGACACCCAGGAGGCCTGCAACAGGGCCCAGATTGCTGGCGCGACACCGTACAGCCCGAAGATAGTTTGCAGAAAATCATATGGACTGGACCATTGAGCAATGGACCCCAGTTCTCTTCTCGGACGAGTGCAGAATATGTTTGAATGGATGTGACCGAAGAGGAAGAGTCTACAGAAAGCTAGAAGAACGGTTCGCGCAATGTTGCTTCTCCGAAAGGGTCGCCTATGGCGGTGGATCCGTGATGTTCTGGGACGGCGTTTCCTACGACGTGCGAACAGAGCTGGTTTTCGTGCCTGGCGGGGGCCGAAGCGGTGGATTGACCACTGCAAAATACATTACTGACATCCTGGAGGAACATGTTGTTCCTTATGCCAGTATTTTTGATGAGGGGTTCATCCTAATGCAGGATAATGCCCGTGTCATACCGCTAGGGCCACCGCAGCCTACCTTCTCGAAGTGGGCATCGACACCATGGACTGGCCAGCGATGAGCCCGGACCTTAACCCCATTGAACACGTGTGGGACTACCTGAAAAGGAGGATTCGGAAGCGGAATCCTGCCCCGGCCAATGTTGAGGAGCTGAAGGGAGCCTTGCTGGAGGAGGGGGACGCTATTCCACAAGATTTCATTATAAAATTAATTAGGTCTATGAAAAACCGCTTGATTTGTGTGAGGAGGGCTAGGGGTGGCAACACCAGGTATTAATTTAATAATAATAATTTATTTTGTATTAAATAAATGACTTTTATTCTTAACTTTCCTAAATTTATTTCTCGACCATTATGTCGCTTCTTTCAGTTTCTGATTTTTTTTAGTCTTCAGATTTGAAATTTCATTAAATTTCCCAATTTTCTAATGCGTTAGATTATAAGCTTTCAGTTGATACCAAAATTTTCAGAATCGACTCTAGAATTACAAAGATATTGGGTGCGGACGCAGTGATGCAATACTTTTGCACGCGAGTGTATTTGCCGTAACTTATTTTTAAAATGTGTTTTTCAATTAAAAGACACATCAAGATTGTTTACCTAATTTCTAATGCTAAAAAAAACGAAGTATAGTTGAGATAAATTAAGAAACTTGGTGTATTTTATCAACATAATAAGTGTAACAAAATAAGGGGGTGCCCCTTAGGAAAAAAAATGTTTTTTGAACCACCCTAACATATAGTGATACTGGTGTATTTTAAACAAACCAAGCATTTACATTCAGAATTGTGACATTTGATGAAGTGAAACTGCTGATGATGATCAGAATGGAACTCTTCAACGACGCATAGCTCATGTTTGTGGATTTGTCCTCTTCGTTATGTTTGTTAAGCACGTTAGATTTTTAAGTCATATTATCGTGAAGCTCAAGTTCTGATGATGGGATCCATAAGGAATCGAGGGAACTCTACAAATCTTAATGGCATTGTATAGTGACTCTTGTATTTTCATCAGGCAAACAAGGATTTACATTAAGAACAGTGGCATTTGATGTAGTGGTATTGCTGATGGTGATCAGAACGGAACTCCTCGACGACTTGTCTTTTTCTAATTGATTGTTAAGCAAGTTACCCCACTGGCAAAACAAGCAAGATTTTGAATTCGACTTCTACCTGAACCTGGACCCGGACGCGGACCCGGACTCGAGATCGCGAATTCGGACACGGACCCGTTTTCTATTTGGTTGGTGTAAATGGAGTTGGTGAATTTTTTGATTAATTCGGGCGAAAACTGGAAGGTTAGGTATCATAAAATGTTCATGAAGAGAAATTGTAAGAGATGGTATCATTACCAACAACTGTGGAAAATACTGTTTAGTTATTCTTTATTTAAAAATAGCAAAATCAAATTGCATGATTTCATTCGTTTTCTCCACTGTACACAGAAGAAGTAATGATATTTAGACTAGACAAAAAAATTCAAAATCGCTCTCCTTCTTGATGCGACTGGCAAATCATATTACTTTTTGGCAACCGGGTTTTTTAACCTAATTAGACCCCGCTGAATCCGAATTTACGAAAACCTAAAAAACGGGACCTTAGAAGTGATTATAATTAAATTTCCCGCGTTAAAATCTCTTTTAATATTGATCCTAGCGAAAAATTGTACTGAATCTTTCTTGTAGGCAATTTCATGCAGAATACTTATGTAATAGAACATTTTTTGCTATGCACCACCGTTTAAGAGTTATTTACGAAAAACGAAAAAAAACGGACCTTTAATGTCAAATATCTCACTTCCGGTCAAGATTTCGATCGAGCAACCGGCAAATTCGGATTCAGTGGGGTCTAATTAGGTTAAAAAACCTGGTTGACAAAAAGTAATATGCTTTGCCAGTCGAAATCGATTTTATGAAAAATATGACCAGTCTAATTACTATATATGTTCAGAATATTATTTGAATAAACTTAGGATAGGATACTTAGGATAGGAAATAAAATGTGTGTTTTTATATCTTTAAACCCAATTACTAAGTAGACTGCACAAACATTAAAGTCACATTAAAATTCCATTTTGCGAAATAGAGATTTCAACCTTTAACTTTGCAAAAGTAGATAATTGAAATATTCTAAAAGCAATAAAAATAAATTAGGTTAGATTCGAGCTACAATGACATTAGTTTGGGTTCAAGGCAAGGTTGCAGGGCCTCAACAAGGGAAAAAAGGGGGAGGGACTGTTGGCCTGGCTCAGTGAGCCAGAACTCACCCACTTATCCCTACTACTGCCGTAAGCAGGTAATGAATTCCCAATGTATTAAGTTTAGGTTTAATAAATTATAAATATATTTTATTAATAACATAATTATATACAAATATGTATAAGCATAAAGTAATAAATAAGCCTACAGCTATTAATAATGTCCGTAATCTGTATAATCCCAAAATACGAATCCCTCGTATGTGGATGCTGCTTACATAATCTCGTCTGTCAAGGTGTTTCGGCAGGAAAGGCCTTGGCAGACTAATAAATTCCTGAAATGAGGGTTCATACCTACCGACTAGAATTGGTTTCATGGTGGTATCAGATGGGTTAGTGTACGGTAACCGATGGTCATCTTGCTTATAATCTCGTCTGCCAAGGTGTTTCGGCAGGAAAAACCTTGGCAGACTTATATATTTCTAAAATGGGGGTTCATACCTACCGACTGGAATTGGTTTCATGGTGGTATCAGATGGGTTAGTGTAGGGTAACCGATGCCGACCTTGCTTACATAATCTCGTCTGCCGTGGTGTTACGGCAGGAAAAGCCTTGGCAGACTTATATATTCCTGAAATGAGGGTTCATACCTACCGACTGGAATTGGTTTCATGGCGGTATCAGATGGGTTAGTGTACGGTAACCGATGGTCATCTTGTTTATAATCTCGTCTGCCAAGGTGTTTCGGCAGGAAAAACCTTGGCAGACTTATATATTCCTAAAATGGGGGTTCGTACCTACCGACTGGAATTGGTTTCATGGTGGTATCAGATGGGTTAGTGTAGGGTAACCGATGCCGACCTTGCTTACATAATCTCGTCTGCCAAGGTGTTTCGGCAGGAAAAGCCTTGGCAGACTTATATATTCCTGACATGAGGGTTCATACCTACCGACTGGAATTGGTTTCATGGTGGTATCAGATGGGTTAAATTAGGGGTCCCGTTGGCCACCTTTGAGAGCGTCTGCCAAGCACTTCCGGCAAAAAAAATACTGGCAGACTTCGCTTTTATGTGTCTACATGTAAATTTCTAACTGCTGCCATAACTATTATTTCGGTATCAGATGGGTTAAATCAGCCCTCTTTTTTCGCACCGGAAGTGGCCTTCTTTTTCGTACTTTCGGCAAGTTCCGCCGTGGCAGACTATCGAATTCGGACTTAGCATCACTTTTATGGGAAACCATTGTGCATTTCATCGTAGTATCAAGTCGGTTAGAAAATTTGCGGCCGGCTCTTCTACTATAAGTATCTGTTCGTAAGAACTATTATATAATCTGTGCCCTAAGTCATAGTGTTGTTCCTGTCTGTGAGTAAGCTTGCCAGACCTCAACGAGGATGCGGAGTGTCAGGGTCGGCAACGCGCATGTAACACCTCTCGAGTTGCAGGCGTCCATTCCATATGCTACGGAGACTGCTTACCATCAGACGGGCCGTATCAAGCATACCGACGTCACCGACGTAGTATTAAAATAATAAACACTGCCAGTAGCGAAGTCGCAGATCGAAATAGCAGGTTTATTATGGCGCTTAACACCATTACACGCTGAAATATAAATAGTTATTTGTTTTACAAAGTAAGGGCAAACGTAAGGTGGCAAAGTTATTGTTTAACCTCTCGGGCTAATTGATACCCGAGCAAGCGAAAGATTCCAAAACTGAACCCCGAGCGTAGCGATGCTGCATAAATGGATAATCATAAATACCTATATAGGTAAGATATTGTAATTAAACTATCTCAATGAGCTCTTCAGTAAAATCTTCCATAATTATATTGAAACTTCTTAATGAGAAGAATTTAGTGATTTCCCGCAGTACATACTGCCGCCCTCTATAATTTTCGACTTGAAAGTTCATAAAATCTTTCAACAACGTTACAGTCTACCAACAGATGGCGTTAAGAACACTGAATCGTAGTAGGGGGTATTTTCAAGTACAGTCAGCAGCAGATATACCTGAACGGGCAAGGTGTCCAAGAAAACATATACACTTCAATCGTCACAAAAATAAGGACATCTTAGTTGTCATTTTAGCGTAGGCTTTCAGTTCGTCACATATATCTTAACTTCTGAGTTTTTCTTTAACACATACACCCTTATTTAATCACAATGACAATAACGGTTAGAAATTTAGTGGTAACTAAGCACTCAAATTCAAGCCCTTGTCATTAATACCTACACGCACTGCCAATCATGTACGTCAGCAGTCAGGGTGCCACCAGTTGCTAAGCAGTTGTTATTTCAATGGTAACTAAGCATCAACATTTTATCTGTTTAACTTTAAAAAAAATACTGTAGCAGCTACGAATTGACACCTTTCTTAAAGAAGTATTTTATCGTCAAGTGTCAAACTTAGACAATAAATAAGTATTAGGTTCTATGAGAATGATCGGTTTTTAATTTTAACTGTCATAGGCGGCCGTTTTTCCAAACCGTAGAGCATATATTATATGTTAATATATTTATTTAGCCCGCTTATTGTACTAAAATATACTATATACTACTATAATACGATGCTCCGAATCGATCAAAGAACGAAGGAGGAAATAATAGAATTGAAACTTAACACGTTCACTGTCCCAATCTGACATGTAAACCTTATGGCTTTGTAATAGAGGCTAGCCGTGGCCCCACGTGAGGAGCACGGGCAGTATAAAGGTGTTAAGCATATCCAACTATGACTCCTCTGTATATTTTGTTGGTTCCAACCATGATCCGGAAGAACGGTGCCTCCTCTTCTATAGATGTATGTGTATGCGATAAAACCATCACTGCCATGCATATACCTACGTAATATGCTAACTGTTGACCATAGGAATTTACATCAAATGGCATTCCGCAAAGGAGTAATCTTAAGAGCCAACAGGAGTGGTCATTTCTCCATACAAACGTACTCCTCGTTTTCCTCCGTGGTTTTTGAAGCTAGAGCAATTATTTTTTCAACACAGATTAATATTTTCAATATCTGTGTCGGACCGTTTAGCTTTTTTTGATATTTTTGTTTTTTAAGGCGCTAGAGCCCTTCAAAAATGGCCAAAATGGCCTAATTGACTATGCCGCAATGAGAGGCGTGGCATTCAAAACTGATATCAATTAGCCAAAAAAGCAAAACGGTCCGACACAGATAATTTCATAATCATTTAGATTTCCAAATTTGGTTACGATTGGTTAAGTTTTGGAGGAGGAAACAGAGGAGTACGAAACCTCGATTTTTGAGATTTTTACGCAGGATTTTTCGCCTTGTCCTTATCGCACTACTTTTAGGTGCCGCTTCCGTTAGCGAGACGGGTACATTTACCTAAAATATTTAAAAATCAGCTCCTGTTTCGTCTTAAGGAACGCCCACTGCGGGTTCAAACCTACAACGTCCTGTTAGAAAGTCGCATATACGCTACATGTGACATATCTTCAAAAAAATATAATATAAAACCACAAATCAATAATAGAAATGAAACCCAAAAAAAAAGCTGAAATCTCTAGGTGCGTCCGACTGAGATTTGAACCCGCGGTCTCTGCTTTGAAAAGCAAACGCCTTATAGTTCGTTTTTTTTAGCATTAGAAAGAACTCCACAGAAGTAAGCGTACAGTTTCTATCAGCCTCTTTAATTCTTAATAATTATTGAATTATCTAATGTAGCACGGTCAATACATATAATTTAGGTACTTCAATTTATTACCGTTAAAAGTGCCGGATTTGGAACCACAAGCTTACTTCTGCGAAGTTCTTTCTAATGCTAAAAAAAAACGAACTATAGTAACAAGACCACAACGTACCTTGACAATTGGCTCTAAATTCGGCTTCAGTTAGCTTTCGCTATGTGTCACTCATTCGTTTTGATGATTCTATTATATAAAAGAAATAGTTTGCAGTAAGTTGACTGACAGGCCCCTGTCAATGGCTGAAGAGCAAAACGTGAGATAGATGTATGTGGTGACAAGACTGTACTGCTTTCGATGATTGTCAAAACGCTTTACCTGAAATTAGCATAGCTATTATTCATTCAATATACGACCATACATGTATGCTTTAAACGTCTATTTTTCCATATTGTTCAGATATATTTGACACGTTGACCGCTTAGATACCAGTGGTTTTTTGACAGCTAAGGTATCAATGATTTGTTGTAAGTGTAGAAATTAATGAATAGCGACTGTTAAGATATTTGTGACATGTTGAGCGCTCACAAGTAAATGCTACCATGACAGTCAACAACTTTTTGACAGTTTAAACGTTTACCTCTCTTTGAGCACCTGGAGTGTATAGCGACTTCTGCTGCTGACTGTACAATAATTCTCATCATGGATAAATTTTAATTTGAATTTACCATCTATTTGGAAAGGATGATTATGCTTACTCCATATTCGTATCGGTGTTCCGTCTACCACTAACCTCAGTTCGCCAAAATGAGAATCCACTAGAAACTCTCTCTACATATAAAAACTAGACTACCCCAACTCGCTCTCAAAACGGACAAAATGTAGCGACACTTCAGTCTTTATAACCCGTCAAGCCGTTTTTTAACCTTTTCGACGCCGTGTCAAACACAAAAGCAGTCACCCGGAAGCCACATCACCGAAGTGTTAAAACTGAAATTGAACTTTATGCATATGCACATATGTAGGTCTGTTTGTTGCTCTGTGGTCTGTGACCGATTAATCAGTCTTTGGCGTTGAACCTGCGGTGCGGATATATCAGTCATTGGCGTCCAAAAGGTTAAATAAATAATAAAGCCTAGACAACTTACCAAGGTCTTACCCGTCTAGTAGCCGGATTTTGTCTCGTAGTAATGTTAGTTATTGTATTAAGGTAGCTATTTCACAGGTGTGGGTCACTCGCCTACACCAGTTGCTTAAACAAAGTATTAGTTATTAGGATACCAAGCAACATACATTTTTTTCGTGTGACAAATTTCTTAGTGTAACTGCACTACTTATCTCATGGAACTAATTTGCCAGTAAACGAAACAGAATATTAGTTAAAAACTTCAATATTTATCAGACAACTCAAAATATATGGGCGGTGTGTATCTAAGGATCGGTATAAATCTGCTCTTCAACTGTTTGCAGAGCAGTAGACTAATACATAAATACCTAGTGCACACTGTACATAATATTCTTATTACGTTAGAACAGATTTCACTGGGTTTTGGCTTGGTCTGGGTGAGTAGCCCCTGTGCTTTCTTGTAGATTAGTAGCATGCGGGTTGGAAATACAGATGTAGTGCATAATAGTAGTATGTACTTTTTGTACCGAGACTGACTGAGATAGCAAGACACGTTCGTACATTTCAATGAAAATACGAAGGAAAATAATTATGCACTACAACTGTATGTAAATAAAACATTCGAGTACATTTTCTTCTCTATAATGATAACTTAGAAAAAGAAGCCAAGGATCTTCCCTCCGAGATGTTTCCTTCTGGCCTCCTCATGATCCATGATGCCACCGCTCGTTGTGAGAACAAGGTATCTGTAAGTAAGGAAAAAATATAATTTAGTAAATAGTTTTTACAGGTTTATTGTTAACAGCCTATGAGATTTATACTTAATTTTCAACATACAAAACCAGCAGACTATATTGTACTACTATTTTGTAAATGTATGAAATAGTACTCACAATGTTCACTATAAAGTGGCATCAACTTGTACTATTTATTTATTCATATAGCACAAACTATCAAATGACAACCAACAAGAACTATTGGCGATTCGCGGTAGTTGTGCGGATGCAACTGAATTGCAAAAAAGTTTTATGTTGTGATATTATTAACATTTTGTATTGTATCATTAACATTTTCGTCCTTATTTTAAAAAGTTTTTATAAAATAAAATAAACTACAGTAATAATAGGAAAACAAACTAAGATTATGAAAATGTCACCCGGGCAATAGATTCAAAATAATTGACACCTAATACCAGGGGTCACCAATATTGATTAGTATTTTCAGGGGTCCAGTTTTTTAAAAAATTGCGGTTTATTTCTATTTGAATTTATTAAATAAGCAAATGTAATGTACAGCACAAAATAGGTCGGTATTTGATGATCCCCGCCTTATACATTGATGCAATATTAATGGTGCTGTAGTTGAATATAAAATTTTGTTGAAGTGGAGATGGGCTGACCACATGCTAAGAGACAGGTGCGAAAAATGGTGTAAGAATGTAACGGATTGGTACCCAAGAGGCTGTACACGGAGCCAGAGGAGACCTTGAACAAGATGGGAGGATGAACTCAAACTCACAGGGGGCCCGAACTGGAGAAGAGTGGCCCATGACAGACCTCAATGGAAAGAGCTAGAGGAGGCCTTTGCCAAGTGGCACACTGAGCTTAGAAATATACTCTAACTCAGAACAAAGGGGCTAGATAGATAGTTGAATATAAAATAATGACTTAAGCATACAATGGCAAAATATACATTTTTTGGACCCTAGAAATTATATACTAGATAAATGTATATGGAAATTGCTCCACTGACAAGAGCCCAGCTCAATAAATAGATACAGATGAAAGAAAAAAAAATTTGTTAATGTAATATTTGGGCATTATTAATTCCTACTTTTAAGAAAATTATAAAAATAGGTATTTGGTTTTAGTATATGCAACAAAAATTTTATACATACATATAGGTATCCAAAATGTTCATAAAATTACTATTTATAGTTCATTTTTTTTAGCATTAGAAAGTAGTACAAAGAAGGTAAGCGATCTTGACATGTCTATTAATTGAAAAACACTTTTGAAAAATCAGTAACTATTACTTATGAAAGCAGAATAATATAAATTATCAAATTAGATTCATAATTGTTACATATTTGCAGAGACTTATTTTTAAAACGTGTTTTTCAATTAAAAGTCATCAAGAATGTTTACCTTTTTTCTAATGCTAAAAAAACGATACCATGCCTCTTAAAATTTAGATCAGTAGTCACCAATTACTTTATTTAGGGGTTCGGTTTTTATAAAAAAAAATTACCATCATGGCCAATTCTACAAGAGTTTCTTCAACAAGCAAATGTAAGGATCCGATTTGCCATTTCGTGACCCCTGATTACACCATGCTAACATTAGCAACTTACAGAAAAAAAGAGTTTGAATGTAATAACAAAAAAGTTAATTCAATTAATTAAAGTCATTGTGGTATTATTTACACAACTTGTTGTTCCAAGGGAAGTAAAACCAGGATTATTGTTTTTAAAGTTTTTTGGTTGTACCCTGACAAAGTTATGAATAGTTTATTATTTATTTTATTTACATATTAATATATGTGTTTAGTTATCAGAGACTGTGAAAGCACTGAAAAGAACCTGGCACTACACACAGATATGATGATATTTTATTGTACTCAGAATCACTTTCAACAAATTCGTTAAAATTATTTTTTATAATACGTAATATAATATTATATGTATGTATTTGTAACATTAGGCCACAAGGCTATAACATAACCTATAGATGACGGCAACTGAGTTATCAAACAATTGAGTTGGGATGCAATTACAATGCAAAGGCACAGGGTATTTAGAGCGTACATAATATTATTAAGGTCGTATAAACATTATAAAGAAAATATAACTTACCCGAACTGCCGGGATGGCAGGAGGTTAGTCCATCTCTCTATGTCATTGATCGGTACATCGAAGCGGGGTGAAATGACTCCACACTTGTTCAATCTTCCAGTTAGGTTAACAACAATCTTGCCGGCTCTGTGATCATCAACGATTTCGAACTCGCCGATGTAACCGTGCTTCATCATCACAGTCAAGAACTTGACGATAACTTTGGAGCAAGGCCTGATAAGCACTTGCCTTTTGCCGCGCTTTTCGGCATTATGAATGGACTTCAGCGCATCACTCAATACGTTCATACGCACCATGGCTGTAAATAATAAGAATCAACCGTAAGTTACATGAAACTTAAAGAAAATCACTTCACAGACGCAAACGTCAAAACACGATTAGAGGTTATCTGCTGAACATATATAAAATTAAGGTTTCATAACTGAAATAATTAATCACAGACGGAGCCGATAGATTACTTTCACGAAATATTCATAATTTTAAATCTAATTGCCGATAAATTTTCTGATTACCTAGGATTAAAACCCGCCTCGACTACTCGAAATGACAGGATAGTGCAAAAGAGTTTGGTAAGTTTTTTTTTTCTAGAGTTGCCAGTTTTTTTGAGAGGCGTTTTTTGAGGATTAACTTTTTCAACTAAAGACGTGTCCAGACGGGGACAATTTTTCGCCAATCCGATTAAATTGTCGCGTTCGCAGATCTGCGAAATCGACTCGCTTTCGCGGCATTTTTATATTATCATTTCAAATAAACTTGTCTGGGTGTCTAGCAACTTTCGAGCGGGCGAATATTTTGCTCGGCGGCTTACCCCGGCTACACACGTTAACTATAAAATCGTAGCGATTAATCTGTGCAGTCTGATTTGCGCAGTTTTATCTACCGTTACGATAATCGACAACGATTTTGTCATACACATGATAGATAAAACGTGTGTAGTCGGCATTAGTCTAGCAATACTGCGGGAAAACGCAGCAAGCATCCTGGGGACAATGCCCCAGGCAACTTTAGGTTTTTAATGTTTGCTTGTGATTATATTGTAAACTAAATATAACAATTAAATTAAAATATATTCATTATTAAATCTTCGAAAGTATGCGCACATGCGCAACGTTATGAAGCTCATTATTTCTGTCTGGCAACATTATGAAAAATAATTTCATTCATTCATTCATCAATCTACCTATGGAGTGTAGAAGTACCTCTACCTTCCATAAATCTACCATTCGCCTGAAATTGTTTAGGACCAAAGTAACCAACCACCATACTCGACTGACGCGTTTCGTTTGTCTCGATCGTGCGCGTCCTTCTTTCATTGACTTCTTTCAAACTCTGGCGAAAATAAGTTTTGTTAGTTTTAAAGTTTCTAAATACTTATTAATCAGATACTTTATGCCTTACAATGGGACTAGTACAAACTGCACTTCGGATTTATTGTTTGAGTGGCTCTTGGGAGCAAGTTCTATGCAATTATGACTAGTGAACAAAGTTGAGTGAACTTGTGAGTAATACAGTGTCCATTATGTTTAGCGCTGGGCTAAGCTAAATCCTACAGGTGTGCTGCTGTACGCATTGTTGTGGTATTCAAATCCTAGCAACCACGTTCTATGATGAAGTTATGTTGTGTCAAGTTGAATTATCGGTGTTGTCGGAGGAAGTGTAACCAGAAAACATGTAAAAAGTGACTGCATATAGTAAACTTAAAAACTTGTAGAATAACAAGAGTGGTCTTCAGTGAAGAAAAAGAAACTGTATATTCTACATGTGATGGAAGAACTAGAACGGTTATTCAAAATGTGTTCGACGAAACTTTGGGGCGCTTTCGTGTTATGCTTCATCTGCATTCAATTGGCGTCTACAGCTGACAGTACAGGTAACTTGATATAGTTGATACTTAATAAAAGTAATGCATGTAAAATTAAAAACTTCCAGGAATTTAAAAATCAGTTGGTTGTAGTTACTTGTTGATTTGAAGATTTGGTCACATAAGTCTTTTGCAAAGACAGATAGCTTGTGTAGATTTTTTTAGGCACTTGGTCCCTGTCATGGTCTGTAAATTGACATTATTACTGCTGATTGTTATTCTCAGTTCTTGATTGCATTCATTGTTTGGCTTCATCATCATCATCATCACTATCATCAGCAGCAGTTAAATGTAATTGTAATTAAAAATGCAAACTGTATGAACTGAAAAATTGCCAACTACAATGATCATAATAACCCTCTAAAAGGCTGTTATCTTTAAAGTTATTTTTTTTTTGCTTTCTTAAGAATTGTCTAGTAACTTTATATATCTATATTCATAAAATAGTTTGTATCTATCCATTTTGATTAAATAGTATCCGGTATCTATCATATTTCGTTCTGGATATTCATATCCATCACATTAATTAATAGGGAACTTGGTCTGTACACACATTTCTAGTATCTTTTTAGTATCATGTAATGAATGGGGTATTGTAACTGCCATAAATTGCAGAAAAGTATCTAAAGAAACTTTTTTTTTTCTAACACTGCCATGTGGCTTTTGCACATTTGCCACATTTTCTCAACCTTATAGAAGAGGCAGAGGCACTGCTTTTAATGCGCTTTAACCCGTTTTTTTATTAAGTTTCTTTCAATGAATGGCTTGGTTAATAATAAATACTACTGTGAAAAACTTTGTACTGACCACTGCAAACTCGAGCACAATAGAAAATTCTGTATCAATATTTGATCCAAGAACAATGAATGATTGCAGTGGCATGGAGGTGTTGAAGGTAAGGTAGGTAGGTACCTACTCTGCATTCTCTAGCTCATCAAACTTACAGTTGTCTGGTAATAGGAGCAAATCTAAAATGTAGATTAATCATAGGTATTTAATATAAAGATATAGTCTAAGGCAGGGGTCGCCAATTAGTTTCTACAGGGGTTTCTGGTTCTTAAAATTAAATGACCATTGTGGTCCGTTTCTACTTGAGTTTATGAGAAAACAAAAATATATATCTAATATGTCGGCGGTCGAGATCCGGACCTCTGCCCGCCATTTGATGACCTGTGCTCTAAGGAATTTGTTTTATCATGCGAAAACATCTGCCAACAATACCATAATGCTTAGAAAATAAAGTGAATGTGGAAAAACTCACCATCTAGAGCGAGACACGAACTCACCTCTTTGCCAACTGAGCTACCGAAACTTGCTCAATAAATAAATATTATAGGACATTCATACACAGATTGACTAAGTTCCACAGTAAGCTCAAGAAGGCTTGTGTTGTGGGTACTCAGACAACGATATATATAATATATAAATATGTACTTAAATACATAGAAAACAACCATCAAAACTATACTTCGTTTTTTTTAGCATTAGAAATTAGGTAAACAATCTTGATGTGTCTTTTAATTGAAAAACACATTTTAAAAATAAGTTACAGCAAATATGTTTGGTACATATTTGTTGGTACATATTATGAATCTAATACGATCTTTTATATTCTTCTGCTTTCAGAAGTCATAGTTAATGATTTTTAAAAAGCGTTTTTCAATTAAAAGACATGCCAAGATCGCTTACCTTCTCTCAAGTTCTTTCTAATGCTAAAAAAAACGAACTATAAATCAAATAAACTTATTAGTTAATATAATATTAAAATAATAAACTAAGTGACTTAGTAGTTTTTTTTGTTTACATTGTCTTAAGAAATAAAAACTATATTGTATGACCTAACTGTATTGTACCTACATAGGAACATTTCTGATTCTTGGGTTGCCTAGCAAATGTATTAAAATACTCACTTTATTAAAATAAAATATCAAGAAGTATACTTGGTCAAGCAGATCTTGTCAGTAGAAAAAGGCGGCAAATTTGAAAAATGTAGGCGCGAAGCGATAGCGTCTCATAGAAAATTTTAATTTCGCGCCTTTTTCTACTGACAAGATTTGCTTGACCATCTATAGTAAAACAGTCTCAGCCTTATTGCACTGACAATGCGGACACGCCGGAATGCGAGCGAGACAGCGCAATGCGAGTATATAGCGATGTACCGCTCGCACATCAGTATCAGGATCGGCATCCAATGTGAACTCCGCCTTAGTCCCCGTACGCACTAGTGGTTTGGCCGCTAGTAGATTATGGTGATGATTTATTAGGTACGTGCAGGTTTATCAAAACAAACACATTCATCGTAGCACGGTTTTGTGAAATGAGGCTGTTAATATCCATCAACACTTTTATTAAGGAGAAGAGCTCATAGCAAATGGGTAGAACTAACCTTAATTTGTAACATTTATTAGTTTTATTACTCCTTCCTACTAAAAACTACAAAGACAAAAGTTGTGAGAAAGAGAGAGAGAAAACTTTTTTACCTAACTAGTAGCACCGTGGGCCCTGGTAGGTGAAATTTATTTAGAGGGTAAGGCCAAATAGCCTCGAAAAGGCTCGGTGTGTTCAACAGATTGAGACAGTATTTCACTCGGCCGCCAATAGTAGGGAGTGTCCCCGGTACTGGTTTTCTATACAAATACAGTGCCGGAACCGGGAATCCCCGGTTCTCGCCTTACTAACTCAGTACCGGGAGCATTCCCTAGCCAATAGCTCACAAGTCCACATATGGAATGCTGTTCTCATCTATGGGCAGGGCACTCCAGTGCCAGCTTCTCTCTCTGGACCGTGACGGAGGAGTTAACGGAGACCGACTAAGAATTTTGTGCTTCCATCGGCATACTACAGATCGGCTTGACATTTTCTATTGCATTATAATTATAACGGGGAGTGTTCCGAGGAATTGTTCGGCTTAATCCGTACCGCATTTCCATGTGCACCACTTAGATTTACTCTGCGTTTCTCCAGGAATTTGCACTTGCCTTGGACAGCTACACTGTGGAATGAACTTTCGCCCGAAGTATTTCCGATACGACCCTCAAGAAAAAAGCGTACTGCCATCTTAAATTTCGTCAACGCACTTGCAACCTCACTGGTATTGTAGATGTCCAAAGGCCGACGATAATTGCTTACCATCAGGCGATTTGTCTACTCGTTTGGCGCCTATATAGGTTTGCTTTTAATATTTGAAGAGTTCCCTCGATTTCTGATATATCCTATTACCATCATTAGATGCTGACGTCATGACAATGAGATCCACTGTGAATACTGAATACCCTTTCAAATAAAGAAATAATTTTCCAAATCGGTCATTACATTAGGTACCTACGCAAAAACAAACTCGTTGAAAATATCCCGACGACCTTTTTAGGGTTCCGTACCCAAAGGGTAAAACGGGACCCTATTACTAAGACTTCGCTGTCCGTCCGTCCGTCCGTCCGTCCGTCCGTCCGTCTGTCACCAGGCTGTATCTCACGAACCGTGATAGCTAGACAGTTGACATTTTCACAGATGATGTATTTCTGTTGCCGCTATAACAACAAATACTAAAAACAGAATAAAATAAAGATTTAAATGGGGCTCCCATACAACAAACGTGATTTTTGACCAAAGTTAAGCAACGTCGGGAGTGGTCAGTATTTGGATGGGTGACCGTTTTTTTTTTGCTTTTTTTTGTTTTTGTTTTTTTGCATTATGGTACGGAACCCTTCGTGCGCGAGTCCGACTCGCACTTGCCCGGTTTTTGAATTTGAACTAGAACGAGGCAAGTGTGAATACTTCACCTCTGTGGCAAAACTGGCAAAGTTCCTATAGGTGTACTTAAATAACAATATCCAGACGTCAGTTTAAATTATCTCATCTCAAGGACTTGTAGGCATAGGTATACATACATACATATACTTACCAAATATTTTTCATTTCAATAACGTGTGGGCAGATAATCAGCTTTCGTATTGGTATGAAATAGACTGAATTGAAAAAAATGCACCGTTCAATCCGGTCTGGCCAGTCCTGAGTTGAAGTAAAGACAAAAACGGCTACGACATATACTACGGCTGTATAGAATAGGTCTCGCCATTACTGGATAGTCCTTGGATACATGTTTTCCGTCCCTCAAGATTTAGTCATTATTTACACCCTCTTAGGGCCAGTTGCACCAACCACATTTGACAGACTGATCAACGTCAGCCGGCGCGCCCCGGCACTTTACTATGAAACTTTCCATACATAAAAATTTAGCGAACTCTTTAACGATACGAACAGTTTGGTGCAACCGACCCTTATAGGTTCAGAAGGCGTTTGATACTTCAAGTAACGTTATTTCTGTACCCATTGCTCACACGTGACGTATTCGTAGTTCAGTTATTATCAAACAACGGTGCGGTAGCTAAGGTACCTATGCCTTCACCCAAAAACAACTCAATCAAGAACTTAATGAACTTCACTAAGTTAGAGTGGTGCTAAAATATTTAATGACGAATTAACGTCAGAGCCGCATAATTTGCCAGTATGCGGAGGTGGCGTCAATTAGTTATTACACCAAAGACTATGTAGGTAGGCGACGCGCCTTAATAAAATCCTTAATTAATAAATTGAGGGGGCGGTGCACTCTTGTAGATAGTGTAGTTTGAGCATAAATACTGCAGTGTCTAGCTTCAGGCATTCTCTGAACTTAAGGTTGCATTTTTAGTCGTCTACAACAGTGCTAGCCCGAGGCCACTACTGAAAACTGGCTAGATTTAAAAACTTTTCGCAATCCTAATGTTAGATTAGCCTAGCAGTAGCTGGCTGCTTCTGCATTGATAACTATTTAGAACTGAACACTTGGGTTATTTTGGTTTCCGTTAACTTCGGCATATTACCGCCGAGTCTAAAATATGTGTAAATACATTGATAACTAGAACTGAACACTTGGGTTATTTTGGTTTCCGTTAACTTCCGCATATTACCGCCGAGTCTAAAATATGTGTAAATAACAAAAAATAAAAAATTAATCTAATTAAATTAAATTACATCACGTTCAGGTGACAGTGTAAATAGGTAGATCTTTTATAACTGAACCAACAACTACAAGCATATTTACGCTCGCTCCAAATCAATATCAGATTGGGACGAATTAGAGTTTTAAAGATACATTTACTTTATTTTAACTAGCCTATATAACTACATACCTCTCGTCTACTCTATTCGTCTTAACCTAGCTTCGTACCGTTTGAATGGGTCCTTGAGTTGGACAATATCATGCTCATTTCTATCTGTGAAGGTCTGCGGCTTGGAACAAAGCTCGGAACATACCAGTGCGAGTTTGCGCCATAAGGCCATAACTTTAACCGTGTGGTAAATTAAAGTGGTGAGCGTAACGAGTTTAGCACTCCTTATTAGGTGGGTCATTCCATAAGAAACGCTACCAAAGGGTTGAAAAATGAAAACTGGTTTAAGAAGTCAAAACTAACCTATTTCCATAGAAAACATACCGAACCTTCATGTCACAAAAAAAAACCGAAAAAAAATGTTTTTTAATGGTAGCTCCTGTACAAAAAAATATTTTTAATTTTTTTTTTGCATTTAATCCTGTGATGTGGGGTATCGTTGGATAGATCTTTCAAAATGAATAGGTGTCACCATCAAGAAGTTTTTGATTAAGTGAATATTTTCGGAAATATTCGCATCGAAAGAAAAATAATTATGATATCTTCGAGAAACAGTTTTTATTGTTAAGATAATGTATTTTAAAATAATTCAGCATTTATTACTTATATTTTTAATCGAATTTATTAAAAAGATAATAATTTCAATAAAATGAGCCATAATTTCGTATAAATCTGTCTTAATTTCGTACTCGTAACACCCGAAACGAACCATGAGTAACACCCGAAACAGGTAATTTATTTTATTAAAATTAAATAAGAAGTGATACTAAGTGTTACTTCAGTGTTTCAGTAGACTATACTAACTATTATTACTTGACATAAATAAAACTGGAGCTTACTTGATAAAATTCGCTTAATTATGCATTTTGGTACTGATGGTCAGAAGGTATAGGCCAATTCGCGTAACGCCCGAAACAGCTACTTTTTAGTGATTCTCTCGTTATTTCTCTTATATTTTAATAAGGTGCGTACAGGAAAGGAAAATATTATCAAAGTAGTAGATAATCAATAGTTATAACCTCCTAGTTACTGTTACAATATCGGATAAAACCTTATTTTATGAGTTCAAGTGTAACACCCGAAACGATGGAATGACCCAGGTGTTATCAAATTACATATTGTAAACAATAGGACAACTTCTTAGCGTTAGCATAGTTGCCTAAGTCCTAGTCCTAACGTTAGTTAAATACATATCAGAGTGTGCACTTTACTACTTTAGAAGCGAATATCTAAAAAGATAATAAATATACCCGCAGTAACCCCGTAACGATTCCAGTATTTTAAATTCTTGAAATTGGTGAAATTGCCATTTTAAGTTTACGATCCTTAAGCAATGGATCTTGACAGCACGATATCGTTCATCTCGTTGCTCTTTAATTATTAAACATCTCGGACTTGGTCGATCAACGAACGGTGTCAGCGCGCGCTATGTCACATTTATTTATGTTTACCGTTTTACAAGACTGTTTGAATATGATAGTCAACCCTTTTCCAGGCATATTAGTTTATAAGATGTATCTAGCACATACCTACGCGGCAATAGAATTTCAACGTTCGCATTCCGATTTAAGGTTCTAACTAACGTGCGATTAAGAGTGGGAAGGGGGTCGAGGGCCGAGGCAAATCTAACATCTCACCAAAAGGGGAGTGGGGATCAAAAAATCCGCAAAAAGACCTCACGCAATTAATGGACGCCCCCTTATTTGTTATATTATTCGTATATCACGCTGACAGTTTTAATAAACTATTCAAACGGCCTATACTTTTCCTTCGCTTTTCTAAGTTTTTAATATTCTTCCACTTCTAGTTTTTTTCTTTTAATAAGTACATCATTGAAAATAATTGCTGATAGTCTTAGTAGCGTATAAGTAACAATAAAAATACATGTGTGTGTATCCGAATGTGTTTGATTTAAACGACAAAACAAAACCATGTTCATGTTCAACCCTTGAATCTTCGAGGACGCGAGTCTGCACCGAGTAGGAGGGTTTTTACAGAAATGCATTCAGGAGCACGCACCGGAAAGTGCCTAAAGTACCTGTACCTTGGTACCTAAAACGTAACTACATCTATAGGTACATAACAGTACGTTTGGGTATACCTACGTTGTTTTAGGCAACGTAGGTAGACCACCGTGTAGGCACACGTACTACGATTTTAAATTTTTCACTATAACCACTATTAGTAACTTTAAAAACCTATCCTTTACGAGAGCAACCGACACTCGAAAATTATAGACGGAAGCAAATAGTTCATACATACTGTGTGTTGGTGCTCATTTGAAATGTTTCGGTGATTCAAAAGACAATGTTCTGTCGGTTAAAATCTTAACAAGAACCTACTAGTTAGTAAAAAAATATATTAAAAATTTAAAACTGCTATACATTTAAATGCGCGTAAAGTAAACATAGAGACGTGCTCCTCAAAGTTTCACAGTTACGTATCCCTACATTGCGGTTTGGTCGTAAGCTGTGAGAAACTTTACCTTCTTCCAGTCGCGTAGGAAGTAGGCGACGAGCGACGGTAAACATCATCATAAAGAAGCCTCGGAAGAAGGCTTCAGGAGCTCTCCTGTATAGGGTTATTAATATTAAAACATGTTGCGGGCCGAGTAAATACCGGCAATGAAGAACACGGCATCGCGACGCAGTTCAATGGCTTTTGCTCCTAGTTTACCACTGCTCTGGGCCCGTGATACAGATAATTTGTTTACTATGTCGGTCCACTCGTGTAAAGTCAATGTATTGTGATGATGATTGCGTAAGATTATAGTGCATTTGACCTTTTACCACTTTCATGATAACGACGATAGCTTCGATAACACTTCTATCATGACATATATAAGGGAGAAAAAGTATATTAAAACATCGTAGCGTAGATTTGGTGCAACATTCATTTGTAATGTATTTGTATATATTTTTAATTTAGTTATTTATTTTCTTGTGACTCAGTTGTAAAACTATTTAGACCATAAAACGTCCTGTAAAGTAATATGCAATCCTCACCCGGTGTACCTAAATATTTCCCAACTAAGTCGTATAATGCGAACGAGCATTGTTTATCATGCACGTAAGTATTTATGTACTTCTTGCACACTATTTACCTACGTAAATAAAACCGGCCAAGTGCGAGTCGGGCTCGCGCACGATACTTCCGTACCATTATGCAAAAACGGCAAAAAAATCACGTTTGTTGTATGGGAGCCCCACTTAAATATTTATTATATTCTGTTTTTAATATTTGTTGTTATTGTATAGCGGCAACAGAAATACATTCATCATATGTGAAAACGTCAACTGCCTTAGCTATCACGGTTCATGGGATACAGCCTGGTGACAGACAGACGGGCAGCTGAGTCTTAGTAATAGGGTCCCGTTTTTACCCTCCGGGTACGGAACCCTAAATAGGACATGTGAATCAAGAAAAGTTTTGAATACCCCATTGCTGAAATCTGATGGAAAAATCGTGCATCACTAATGTTGTGATTTTCCGGGTATACAATGCCTAATAACTAGGTGACGTTAGGCGCCTCTGACATCGTAAGATATGCCGGCGACAGGTCCCCAAAGGCCATGTGACGTTCTGGGCGCCTGCAACCCTCGCGACCCTTTTTAATTATTCATCCGGCCCAACCAGATCGTGATTGTGTAGATCCCTGCCGACCCACGTGCCTGGATTTACGAATAAATCAATATGGCGTGGCAAAATTAGCTAGAGGACCTTTACAAATTATTAAAATAGCACGGTTTATTTTTAAAAGTTGGGACCAAGATGTCGTTACCTCTGCCACGCTAACGCCACACGTTAACCTGCACATGATAGGATTACGAGCATGGAACCTCATAACTATACATAACTATCGGTTTGTGAATTGACATCTCAATACTGCCTATTTAATTCCGAGGTAACTGGAGCCTAATTTCTGGTTGTGTAAAAGTTACGTAAAGATATTTACGAGCTTTACGATAGTTATACCTATTTCAAGTAGATATTTTTACCAAGCGAGCATTCGATGTTAACCCGCAAGTCGGTAACTATATCTACTAAGATGAAAAGTATTTTAGTAGGTACCTACAAAGTAATTACAATTACAAAGTTGACTTACAACTTTACGAGGTAATTAGATTAACCCGTAATACCCTACATCTTGAAGTATATCTTGAACCAAATCATTAAAATGTTTCACTTCCTTATCTTTAAAGTTCCTGGTAAAGTAGTATGAAATCCGTCGGAAACCGCTTACTCGGGGTGTTTCCAAATTTTACGACAGCTTAGCGCGAAGCGAATACCAAGAGCGCGTAAGTACGTTATCGACTATAAATTATACACGCCTTTTGAACAGTCAACTTCGCCCTGTATTTCGCTTTTCCCGCGCGTTCGCAGTTCATACTGTTCAAAAACAACTGTAATTAATTAGCTTCAGTTAGTTAATAACTCCAACATATTGTGCAGTGTTGTTGCTGTAGGATTTAAGGCATTTAAGCTCTCGTGATCCACACAAACACGCAATGGCGTTACTTCAGTTTCAGTGACAACAACCCCTAACAACATTATATATTAGCAAAAAACATTATACATACATTGTACACTTACATGAATTCATGATACATACCTACACTTCTATGGATCCTAAGTTAGGATTCCCTGTGTTACAATAGATATGAGTAATATTATTCTTAATGCGTAAGTAACATCTTTAAAATCTTTTGGATCATATTTTGTTGTTTTGAAAGCTTTTATGCGTACGAGTGCCTATCTACGGGATTTCGTTACAAAGCCACTAACACTGACTAGACTACCCCATTAAGAATGACAATATTCATGGCATGTGTTGTCCTGCCAGAGTCCCGGGCCGGGCAACTGACACGGATAACACAGGATCGATTATTTTCTATTTTTACTCATTCGTGCCGTGCACCTCTGCAGTAGCCCGAACGGAATGAGTCTTCGTTAAACTAACAAAGGACGCCCGACGGTCGTCAACTCATCATTGAGCCCTGAAAGGATTTTTATGTTTTGTGCAACGCACTGGCGATTTTTTTTAATGTTACACAATTTATAAAATCATTTTCTTTTGTTGTTGGTTCGAACCTCATCATTATAACATTTATGAGAGTGTTGCAAAAACCTAAATATTTGTATGCATTATGGTCTTTTGTACAAGAAATATTTGTTTAGGTAGTACCTATTTTTAATTTAAATATATATATCTCTCTTTTAGTTTAAAACATGGGTAAAATACGAGTTTACAAATTTTATACTTGAAATAAAAACATTAAATAAAATCCTACGCAGCGAAGGATTTTCGTGGTGAAGAACAAATTAACGTTGTTACTCTACATTTTCTAGTAACATAAAAACCTCAGGGCTCTTAAACCGTAAAGCACCAAAAACCTCGGATTTGTCTCTCGAGTGACAAAGGGTTGACCTGTGTTAGTTGAATTTGTAGCCGCGCACGCTAACCTTGGTCCTTATTAAGAAACCCTAAAAGTCTCAAGTCTCACCGGCAAGCCCACGATAAGCACCTAGAGCATTGCTGTTGTCGATGTAGAGCTCTGTTTACTATCAAGTATGCATTCAATCCTAGAGCGACGAGTGCTTTACGTCGATTAATAACGCTTGCTTGCGACTAGGGCAGTTGCCTTACTAGTAAAGCTGAGCCAGTGACGTCCCTAAGGACAAGCATAGTAATTAAGCATACGATCACTTTTGGTTTAAGCACTTGCGTTTCCGTAAAACATTACTGTTCAGGTCACGTCCGTTCGCACTCAACCGACTTTTTTTTTCGTTTATTAATTTGGGCTACAATTCATAATTAAAACATTTGGTTGAGTGTAAAAGTTGTCAGGGAACATCCGGACTGAATGTAATTTTAATGCCTAATTGCCTAATATTCAAAACTGCGAGCATTTTGCGTAGGTAGGGACACTCATTAAATTATTCGCGACTGTTTTATTCAATAGACGTACCTATACTTTTAATGTAGCATAGCAATCACATTTTTTTCTGATAGATGTTTTAGATAAATAAAAACCTACAAAAGTTAGGCTGGCGGGGACACATTAGCGGCGATTAAGTATTTGCAAAAGTATCTATACATAATACAACACTTCAAAAAACTTAGAAATCTTAAAAATCTATCGAATGATGTGGCCGTTGTACACGTGGAAGTTTTACTTTTTTTTTTACTTTTACCGATGTGGTGTTCTCCTAAAAACTCATGGGTAGTAGATTTCGTTCGTCATCATCATTCCACGCAGATGAAGTCGCGGGCAGAAGCTAGTACGACCTAGCTAAATTATATTATGAAGTCTCACTACATAACAAACACATACAGTGAACCTGCCTTTAAACGGTTCAACACCACGGCTTCGTGAGAAACGGCTCGTTTTACATCAAATGTTCTTTTCTACATTGTGTTTGTATAATTGAATATAAAAAGGACATATTAGCTCGAACCCATAAATATTTACAGGCCGGACCTATGTGCAGCCCAAACCTCGTAAAACTTTTTACTCACAGTTCCGGCTGCCGCAAGGTGATTTCTTAACAAAAGGTTATAGTACCTTTTGGTTAGGTATACCTTTAGTTTGGTACCTTAAGGTTAAAGGCCATTCGGTTTGACGAGAAATTCTGAATATGTAGTGCTCGTAAGTAGTTTTTTTTTCATCTCACTCGCTCAGTAAATGTTCATTGCACGCAGGTTTAGCGGGAGTTAAAGAAAAAGCGTTCTCCCTAAGGAGTAATGAAGTTTCTAGTGCCATAATTAACAGTTTTTGGTCTTTATGGTTAATTTTTTATCGCAAGTGTGATGAAAAACATTGTGTGTAACTCGGGGCGTAATAATATTGCAAACTCGGGTCTATAAATCCCCCGCAACCCGTCGCCAAGCCGTCCGGCAAGCCGTCGCGATTTAACTTACTCTCGTTTGCAATATTCAACTTACGCCCCCATGTTGCACAATGTACTATTGTTAATAACAAGGGTCGTGATTACATGTTTAGAGAATCTGGCAATATTACTTGGCGTCAGTAATGTGGGATGTGTGGGATATAGAATTGTGGTTTTATGTATATAATATTTTTGTGAGATTTCCCATGAATGAATTTTCAAACAAATATTACACATATATCCCAAAGCACCTTACCTTTCATCAATCACTCATGTGTAGTGTACCATGCTACAGGAAATCCAGTAACTATTAGGTTCTTTATTCGGGTAGGTGTAGTGTCTAGTAGCCTCCCCCGTACTCATATCAGGCAATCAGCAGCCATTCAATCTGAATTTTCAAATTTCGTCAAATATGCATAGTAGTAGGTAAGTCAGTATGAAGGTACCTAACTATGAAAATCATAATATTTAAAGGTATTATATTGAACAATACGTGTGAAATACCTATATTAAATATGCACGCATATGAAACGGGTCGGTTGTAAAATCGACATCCACCTGGCGTCAGATTACATTGTGGTTTGTACACGATCGATTCCTACACTCACTAGTACAACGCGTTACTTACATATAATTTACTAACATGACCGAATAGGACAACTGCTCCCGACATCGTAAATTATAAATCAGGAAAACCGTGACGGGAATGTGACCGACTTCTCGTGTTATAAATAAGTAAGGGATACTAGCGTAGAATATAATTATGTACTTTTATAGGTAGTTATTTTTAGGTCAGGTAGCAAGATTATGGAAACCATGTCATGAAGAAACTAATAAAGGTAGTGGGGGTTTCCTCTTCCTCCCGATTGCTTTTTACTACGGATGTGTGTAATTTAGACTTCCCAGTATAAGAAACCTTTTCGCGTGACTACGAATAACGTCAACCATGGAATATTAGTTGACCAAAAAAGTCGTTATGGTTCCTAATGTATTGTCATAATTATTATCTGTTTAGGTATCTGCCTATGTAGGTACCTACTCAATAAAAATTAAAACGAATCTACTTTTAAACATTTGAATAGAAGCATAATGCATTTCGAATACAACACGAAGACCAATTATAAATAGGCATGTTGACAAGTTTTTAGAACTGTATTCATTTTATAGATAGACACGTAATTATTACAAAAAAAATATTTAAAATTTTTATTCATTAATTTTAAATGCTAAATAGAGCTTAATTAGTTTAGTGTTTAAAGTTTGAGCCTAAACGCTCCGAGCTGTCACGTGACGTCACGAACAGATAAATAAACAAACTGCTGCCAAAATGTCAGTCCTAGCGTAGAACAAAAGCTGTAGTATTTAATTTATCTCTCTTTCTAAAAGATCAGTATTACGTAAATATATAAGCTAAAATAATGAATAATAAGTTTTACATGTCTTATGTCTGTGTAAAAGAACAACAATCAAGACCCTAGAGTATAAAACAAATATTTCTTACATGATACTTACGTTGCACTTACGAATTTTGACTTGAATGATATTGTTACTTGCGAATTATATGTATACATATTACGTTCAGCGATGATAAAACCATTTCAAAAATGAATCACAGTAACTGATTTCACACAAAAACACTTACAGTTACAATTTAAGATGAATTATTATGATACAACTAAAATTGTGAGTGCAAATATATTGGCCGTAGATATAACTTTTTAAATTTTATTTTTTTTGCTTCCGACAGCCAACATGGCGATGATAGTTCCATTCAGCCAAATCATTAAAAAGATTTTGGTGAAATATCATATTATATAACATTTTATTTATTTAATAACAAATAAATATATATTTTTATATCATGTAATCATATTTTTTGTATGTAATAAATGTCTATTGTCGAAATAAAAAATACATACAGTTTTTGAACATCCAAACTCTTTGGCGGTGTCGTATGGATTACGGTCAGGTTTGACGACTAGTCTGTGGTGATTCTCATGTCATGACGTCAAACGCTCCGATTGGCGTTTGCAGTCACGTGATACTGGGCATTATTTTAAATACTTTATAAATATTAATTTATTACGCACATTTACACTTGCAAAATATGATTTTCAGCATTCTAATATTCCCTGCTATGGTAAAAACATAACATGTTATATATTCGCGATTCATGTCAACATGCCTATTCAAACTGTATACGTGCATGCATTTTGGTAGTATTTGTGAGATAATAAATAATAAAATAAACCGCTCTATAGTTGAGAAATCCAGAAAACCCAGATTTAAAGTATTACAATTTAAGCTGATTATAAAAGTTGGCCTCTTCTCTTCACGAGTTTTATGTGTGTAGGCACTTAGGTCCGTCCTAAATGTATACAAAATTCTCGCGCATTCAATTGAAAATCTGAATCTTTTCAATATTAGACGTGGCTTATCACAACAAGACGATGAGAAATACGAATAGGTAAGCCTCCCTTGTCTCCAAATTGATATTGTGACCGATAATCTTGATTAACGTTGCAAAAACTAGATTGAAATCCCGTCGTCCCCCAGCAAACTGTTATTTTATCACGAGTATCGGAGCTCGGAGTAAATTAACAATAAACACTTTATAATAGCTCTTCAATTTTCCTCTACTCGCTTTATTTACGTTCTCTTTTGTCAGTGAAAATACATGTACATGTTGGAGTATATTGATGAGCCTGGAAGGCAGTGTCCTGTGTCTAGTTTATTTTTCAGTTTCAAAGTTCTTTCACAGCGGAACTTCTCGCATCGTAGCTTTTTAGGTGGCTTGTTTAGAGCTCAAAGAAGCATACATTTTATATAAACAACGCAGTGACGACATAAATTCTTAAACTTCACACAAAATTTGTAGTTTCGACCTTTAACAAGGATTCTGATGCGATCAGGATAAAAATCATTATTTAAAGTGTTCACGGAAATAATCTACAATGCTTCCGTGAAACATTTGACCTAATTCATTAGTCCCATTGTACTTATTTCTTCTCGGAATAGGTTAAATCGAAATCGGTAAAATTCTGATTAAAAGGAATGCCATTCTTATATACATATATGTATATATGTATGTTAGAGTTATTATGAAATGTAAAACCGCAATAATATTATTACAATAAAGGCGGTACAAGTCTTAAGTAGCGGTATATAAGAAATATAACGATTAAATAAAAGACCCTAAGGTTCATAAATATCGTCACTGTCTACCCAACCCGCGTACGGCATTTAAGTGCCTATCGAGGTGAAGCGAGCCTTCGTCATGGTTCAGAAAAGTTTTAAAATAAGTGCGGGTGCGCCTCCTTCTACGTAGATTCGAGAAACCTAAAAAAATTAGAAAATGACACGGATTGTTAAAAAAAAATACTTGGAAGCAGAATTCTCAGAAATTACAAAACCAGCATGTGAATGTTCTGCATACCGTGTTATATTAAAGTATTCATGAATTCAATCTGTTCTGTGGTTATTTCAAATATATAAATTTTATAAGCTTTTTAAAATCAAATACATCTCAATTTTTATGCATAGAAATGGTTTTGTTACAAAAGCTCAGTGAAATAATATATTTTTCACCACAACACCAGTGCCTCTACCATCAGTTGGCAGAGTATTTTTCACTTACTTTCAGTGAATAAACGTGCCGTGTGTCACGTTTCACGTTTCTTTGCGGTCTTATGTACCTAACTTCACTCCACTCCAAACGATGCTGTCCCTTTCTAAGTATACTAAAAAACAGAGCAAGAGTTATATCGGAGTTTTATACAGCGCCTCTAGGATTCACCTAAAGAACTAAATAACAAAATTGACACATTTTCTCACGTCTACGTAATTATATATGCAACTATATATGCATCTCGCTCTCGCATATTAGTGCAAGTGAGATGCACAGAAAGTAATGTTACATATACTGATGGTAGCCGTGAATATGGAGGGTAGAGGTAAGGAGAATCCTTTATGACTTTATGAGAAAACTCCTTTATGGGAGAATATTTGCAAAAACTGGGCACGCTGTCAGCTATTATAATTTTTCTAAATCTCTCCAGAGTAGCGAAAAAAAGAAAACCCATAAACCTAGTTTTTCATTGTATCAATACCGTACTAAAAATCATGGGGAATGGAAGATACTCGTATTTATAAGTGGAAAAACGTTTTCTCTTTTTGTATGGACGATTACGTAGTATACTTCCCTCTTAAGGTTTTTGACGGACACTTTTTCATTATTAATTACATGGAGATTGTATTCCTTACCTCTACCATCCACTAAGAGCATTTAGAAGGGAGATGTCATCGCTGTCATTTTCTTTACAAAACAGTCTGCCGATTTTTGCGGGGGAGGGGACGTCAAATGTATTGCTATTTCTACATGATTTGTACGTAACGTACAAATAGCCATGTCAGTCCATACAAAAGTTTGCACAATTGTGCATGTTTTTCGGCAGAGGGGTAAGTAATAATGTCAGGAAAAAATAAAGAGTATACCTACGAGACTACTACGACTCTGATATTTGATTTATTCGGTTGTCAATATAAAACAAATGTAGGTGTTCTTTCTTCTCGTATGAGACGCCATTACTATGTAGTCTTGCTTGAGATTAATAAACATTACCAATATGGTGTTAAAACAAGCTTTTCTTTCCTGCTTGGAACCCTAATCCTAAATCCTAAAAGTAAGCACTCAATGGCCACTCCAGTTATTAAATGCTCTAAGACCAGTTTTGTCACTTTGTTACTGACTCAACCTTCATTCTACAATTTTTTAAAGATTTGACGTTGCCATAGTTACGAAAATAATAAACATCAATGTTAGTAAACAATGTATAAATTAAAATATAATTGTATTCAAGACAAAAATTGCAAAATATGATAATTACGTAAACATCATTAATAATCGAGTTAAAATTATGACATTGCGTGTTAAAAAATAGGAAGCAAAGTATACGGCGCGATTAGTTATACAGGCTACTTTTGGCTACATATTTATTACCTATGATGAAAATAGTACACACATGAGAAGAAATCTTAAAATATTAAAATAGGTATGTATTATAATGGTCCGCTTCAGTCCGCATCATGACAGCGGCCGTCTCCTACTGCTAAGTAACATTATCTAATAGAGTGTCCGGAAAGAGAAAAGTCGTGAAATTTAGGGGAGCCCATACATTATACCTACGACTCTTGTCTTTCCGCACATACTCTACGTATGACCTTAATAGCGATTTTAATTTTATAGTACCTATATGATCTCGAGTATATTTCAGTGCCAAGCGCCCCATTTCCAATACAAAATGAACCCACGCAGCGGGTTTTTGGCAATAAATGTGATTAAATCTTATTTAAATTTTCAGATTCAGAACCACCAGCAAAAGTTTTTGAAGAAAGTTTTATATTTCCTGTTAACAAGTTGACATGAAAAACGATTACCTAGGTACCAAACACAATAATTTGAACAACGGAAAATAAAATAATACTTACTTAGTAAAGAAAAATAAATAAACCCACAGAGCATTTGTATGTTTTATTTTATTTAAGATAATAATGCTTAATAAAATACGTAGCAATTCTTGTGTAAATATTATAATAGGTCTTGCGGTATGTCTTATTCTTACTATGTGTTATGTGCACCCAGCAACAAAAACAGCAACATGTCTATGTACCGCTCCTTGTATTGAGCCTTAATTCTTAATACATATGTAACTTCTACATGCATACATGATGCAATCCGGGTTTTCATGGAAATGTTGTTTTCAATCAGCTTCTTGCCTAAAACCAAAAACTGCTCGTAAGCAATGTGATTTTCGCAAATGTAGCAGTAGAAATAGGAAAATATGATGTCAAGTATAACTCATTACCTTTGTACTAAATCAGCCTTTTATCGAACTATTAATTGATTTATCCCTTAAAGTTTTGCTTGAAGTTCACATACTGTTATAAATTTATACATATTACGTTGAAAATTGCATTAATATTCGTGAAAAATCAGCGTATTTGTTGTGTTTACAAGTTGACAGAAATGTCACGTTGGAAACGCACGTATTTTTCCATAACATCTGTCACGTTTACTCGCGTAAAGTATTTACGCAGAATAATTCTGGCTCAGTTTTCATTATATAATTAGAAAGAGAGCGTTTTAGGTGTGAAGTTAGGCAAGTATGGAAAACTCGCGTAAAAACGTTTGTAACTCATGGTAAAAATTGAAATTTTTAGTTCTTTACGTGACCGGTAGAGGCACTGTACAATTACTCCATACATTTTCCTTAACTTTCTCACTATCTTCACTTCTCACTGTCATTCACGGAACTCATAGTAGAGCTACAGCTCGTGAAGGCTGTCTTTATTTACAAAGACTGATGACTTGATGAGAAAGTAGCATTTATCCACAAGAGTGGAAAATATTGAAATTTTTCCTCATCTTGACTAGTGGAATTGACTTTTGAATGATACATATTTGATAACGTTCATTTGGATTTGAATTGCAAAGTATATGTGTATAATTGTATGTTATTTATATGCCAGGTAGGTTGTAAATATATTAGGGAGAGTTTTACATATGTATATTACCAAAAAATTCGGGGCAGTACATACAAACTTCTTTACATTTTATACGATCGTCCATACTTATAGCTGCAGTTGACGGCCACAAGAAAGTCGTTCGTATGTAGGCCAGAAGAGCAGCGAAAGGTCATATGTTATTTATGTGTGAAATAACAAAGATAGACTGTTACGTAGCCTTACCTTCAATGGACCAATTCATATGCAAGTTTGTTCTTAAGGTGACTGCGGTTCAGCGTGCACCAGGAGCCGTGCCTAGAATGTCAGTTAGCCCCGTAAGCGGCTTTCAGTGTATTAGTGCAGTGGTAGGGGTACGCAAGGCATTTATTCAACGTGTAAGTGTTCGTGTCGACCGGTTGCAGTGTGCGGTCACACCATACTCTGTCGGTCGACGGCAAAAGTAGAATAAGCTTTACCTATAGATACGTTGTATTGTATGGCCCTGCAGTTCCGTTAGCAAATTCACCTTTAATTAGTACTGGAGCGTGAATATTTTTGGGTAATTTTTGGTCATCTATAAGGTATTTGTAACGCACTTATGAGTACATAATTTGAGAATTAAAATTAATTATGTATGTTTGACTGACTGAACTCTCAGTCCGACATCCGATCAGTATATAGGAGTTCACGAATAGTAGTAGGTGTGACCGGTCGAAGTTGCAAATGATAGTATGTAATTGATTGAAAGTCGTAACATGTACATTTTTATTATCGCGTATTTTAATTTGTTTATTAATAAACAAAGATCCTGACAGCAGTTTTTAAATTTATTTATCAGCTGCGGATAAAATATAATATATCGGATCTGAACATAAACCTTTGTATCTTTCTCTTCTCGCGCTCGATACTCTCTATAAAAATAAGCAGGTAACACTACTTCATCACATTGCTTTGAACAGCCGGGTCTCTTGCATGGCTTCTTTATAAAACGAACATGAAACCAGTGAGGTGAGGGTAAAAGGCTTCCATATGCATTAGTTATAAGCAAGCTGCTCACAACAATACCCTTTTTGCATTTTATTATGGATATTTCAATTACGTTCGTTTAGCTGGGGATGTGATTTAATTTTTAGAAATTGTGATAGGTATATTAACTACAGTACTTACTGAACTCATTAAGTGCGTCGCTATAAGAGAGCGAACTGATCAGTGATCACAATCACAGTTTTTGCCAGAGACAATTAATCTATAGATAAATGATAACTCCATTAAGCAAGACAAAAAATATAAGATCATTAGTAACGCAATCTAGATACGTTATTATTCTTGTCTAGAGTTTGGAATACTTATTATTTTATCTCAGTTTTATCGATTAAGTACTAGTTAATGTGTTTTCATAATGAGTCTACCTACAATTAACTTTATTTATTGAGTACAATTTTTTTATGATATAGGAGGCAAATGAGCAGCCGAATCGCCTGATGGTATGCGAATACCGTCCCCTAACACCAGAGGGGTTGTAAGCGCGTTGCCGGCCTTTAAGATGGGAGACGCTCTTTTTTAGGGTTAATTTATTAAGTCTTGTTTTAATAAGAACTTGAGACATGGCATATGGTCACTTCAATAAAAAGTTGTTACCTATATCACTAAGCGCCACTTGCACCATTCCACTAACCCGGGGTTAACCGGTTAAACCGTTAACCCAGTGTCAAATCGCTGGTCCAATATTACAGGGTTCTATGTTGCATTTTCAAGATAGTTGAAATTCGACTTAATGTCACTATGATTACAATGTTGAAATTTCAGTTCGATAAAAGTGAAACATCTGATATTGGACCCGCGAAATTCTACTGGTAACCATGGTAACTCCAAGTTTACCGGGTAACCACGCGGGTTAGCGGGTGCAAGTGGCCCTTAGGAAACCGCCAAGCTTTGTTTTGCGGAATACATAGGATTACATAGAAAGTTGAACATGACAATTTTATGTCACAAGATTAACGATGTCAGCATGCGTAAGTATGATGGACGGGGTTATCCACGTGATATATATAGCAAACAAACACGGCGCCATTGAAACAAACAGACTCATCACCACGTTGTCACGTAAACAAGCGCAATCAACATACCCGTACAGAACCGTCAAAAGACAATATCGGATCACCCTTCAATAGGTAATCCTGTCTCATTTGGCCAGCTGGCGGACCGAAACCGCGCAACACCAAACGGAAGCTAAGGGGTCATCCATTAATTACGTCACACGAATTTCAAGGTTTTTTGACCCCTCCCCCCCCCCCCCCATTGTCACACTTGGTCACATTTGGCAAACCCCTCCTCCTCCTCCCTCTGGTGTGACGTCACATTTTTTCAGCGAAATCGGAAAATCGATTTAAGTATTATTTTTTTTTTGTCATAATATTAGTAAATTTATAACCCAAAACTGATTATGAAAAAAAATTTAACTAATAAAAACGATTATCGTTCCAAAAACTTGTTTTTGAACTGTAAAGTAATTAAAATGATTTAAAATAAAATTTTGGTTACTGATGATATTAAAGTGACGTCACAAAGTTTGTGACCCCCTCTCCCCCTTGTCACAACATGTCACATTTTCTGGACCCCCTCCCCCCCCCTAAACGTGTGACGTAATTAATGGATGACCCCTAACGTCGCGTCGGGTGCGACACAATAAAGAAGCAACCACTCACTCTGGCCGCGCATTCTCATACCAACTCAGCGCAGGACGACTGGAATGGAATTGAACCAGTCTAACTGTGATCTCGCGCACCTACTACATATGTGTATTTATTTGGAGTGTGTAAATTTCGTGCGCGTTCGAAGGATTAGCTACATATAGAGTGCCCGAGAGAGACCCTAAGGATTTACATTTCGAGACTAAAATATTATCTTTTCACTGCCTTCCGCTTAGTTTCACAGACAATACGATTTATACTTCGAACGACAAGTACTTATAAAAAGCTTGTGACGTTGACGTTGTGCCATCACAGTAACAAAGTTCCTTGGCAAAAATTATCCTATCAATAAGAACTTCACAAGTATCGTAGTCGCATAACATTTTTTCCTTTAGGCCTCAGGAGCGTATGCTGGTTTGATTGAACGTTTGATTTGCATGCGCCCTGTAAGCGGTTGTAATGACATCTACCCGGCTGATTTGACTGTGCACCTCGCTGGAAACATTTTGTTTAGGACGGCAGCCTAGCTTTCTTTAATCGTAGTTTCGACCTTTTAGCAGGCTATTAATAAATAACCTGTAAAGAAGAATTCATTGTAGGTATAGTTGAGTTCATATCCTGAACCATTATTCTGTGCCTGAACATACCCGACCAAAAAATGTCACTAATATTACAATAGATTGCAATCCTATGACCTAGACAAAAACACTGAATACAGTGTCCAACAAGCCAATCAATTCTGGCAATTTATTACCTTTTACGTTTCTTATAAAATATTTAAATATACGATGGGAACGCTACAAGTTGTCTAACATCAATCTCGCAGTAAAGAAGCGTTTCCGTTACGTGACTCACACCTGTGGCACGTTGAATCGCCGGCCACTAACATACTAAACAGATAGTTTCCTACAACGAATTTATTCTCTATCTCTCTGGAGCCTTTTCAGATATCGTGAGCCTTTTTAACAGACTTCCAATAGGGAATAAGCAGTTAAAGATTTATTTACAGAAACATTTTCATTGTTTTTTTATATTGTTACGTTAGATGTCGTCACCTAAAAGTGAAATTTATAAATCGTTTCAGTCATTTTGATGTATTTTTAATGGATTTCCAAACGGGAGAGTAGCCATTTAACTGTATAGATAGTAGTATGTAGTTATCTTGAGTAGCTCTGTATAGGTACTTCCTATAACAAATTATGTACGTATTATTTATACTTTCTTCACTTCAGGTGGTTGAATTGCCTTTTGTAAGCATGTGCAGCTTTCAGTATAATGCAGTAATAAAATAACGTCAGCAAGATACTAGTGTTTTACGCTTTAATATGATAGTGTACAAAGCATTTTATATTTATGTATTAGAATTATATTGTAAATATAAATAGGTTTCGGTAACTTTCTTAAAATATCGATCTTTAACAAATGACTTCTTTTTGTCTATCGTAGTTTATATTATGCTTAAGTACTGTTTGTTCTCTTTGGAAGATCAATAAACAATATCTGTACTAAATAGTACGTACTGTCAAGTGATTCGGACTATTTGCTTTCTCAGCGCAGCATGTCCGAATAATTTAATATCAGATTAATGGAAGTCTGTTACTATATATATTTACTTAATAGTTAGTTTACGATTATAAAATTAACCATAACCACCAAGGAAATGATAATGTGCCAGTATATTCGATATACCTATTCTATTTGCACACAGTTTTTAAATCCCCTCCATTGTTTGCCTACAATGACACATCAGCCATTAGCATTGTTGCCCCAGCACCAACAATCCAGCCACGGCAACAATATAAAGCCGGCCTTGCATAAACGTCGAAAAAGTGATGAGCTACGCTGTTAAGGCATTAATTGGGATCAATAGATAATTTTATTCATAGGTTGTAGTTTTTATTTATAATAGACGTAGGGTTTTCAATACGTCTGATTTTTATGATTTATTTATTATGTTAATTTATTTTAGATTAAGATTGTTATTTATTTTAAATGTGTAATTGTGTAGGTACATTCACACTGTCATTTTAACAATTTTCTATTTGTCAGAACCTGATGTCGGTCTTCATTCTTGTGTTAAAATACAATAAGATACAAATAAAGACTACACTGAGAGAAAAGGATAACAAAAACACACTTAGGGCAACTTGCACCATCCCACTAACCCGGGATAAACCGGTTAAAGCTGGAGTTGCCATGGTTACCAGTACAATTTGACACTAAGTTAACGGTTTAACCGCTTAACCCCGGGTTAATGGGATGGTGCAAGTGGGCCTTAGAATTACAAAAATAAACTTAATCCGGGGAAAAGGAGAGTCAACTAATAGGAACAAATTGACTTATTGCAGTTTCTATTAGTTCTTGCAATTTCTATTATCTATTTGTTGAAATTAGATTTAGGATTACTGAGCTGTTTGTAGAAATAAATAAACTTTACAGAAATAGTGAAACGTCTATAATTATTACTAAACTTAATTTTTTCCCCCAGTACAGAACTGTTTTTTAATTCCTGGTTTAGTTTACTAATGATTTTTCTTTCAGTGTACCTACTGTTTGTTTCTGTCTACATTGCCTGCAAACCCAGGTAGGCTGCAAAGGATTAGTAAAAATAATGCGAAAAGCTTTGAAATAATGAACGTGGGGAGCCCTCACAGACTAAAATAATTACTGCCGTAATGCTATAATATTGGGTTAGGTAAAAAGGTTTTTATACGTACAGTACACGCACGGCGTAATCTCATCTACTTATGGTATTATCTCAACCTTGCCTTAATATTAGGCTAATCTCTAGCTTCTAGTTTAACAAACATTCTGACAGTACAGAAACTAAGACATCTGCGATAAATAGTACTCGCTGCCAAGGACCTAGTTTAATCTCCTGGGGAGTAGCCTCAGAGAAACATGGACACAAATCGCTATCTTTATGACTAACTTTGAAACTTACTGTCTTTGAAGCTTAACAAATTCAGCTTTACCAGCTGCATATTCTAACTCTACCTTTGTCGGTAAATAACTCATTTTAATATCAAATTAGGTGGAGTAAAATTGCATTTAAAATTTCATCTATCAACGTTTATTTAATGAACAAACATCTGCGTACCCGCTTGTTGTATAAATTAAACTTTGTAAACAACTGTTTCGTTGTACAAAAACTCAAACGAAACTGCCATCAAAGAATGGAAGCGATATACTTAATTGTTTAACTTAGATTTGAATTTAACTGGATTAATATAAATGCTACTGTATGTAATTGAATTAATACTAAAACGTTACAGTAAATTAAGTAATGCATTGGTGTCCATGCAACATTCTTTTACCTAATGTTTTGATTTTATTATGTCTGAAGTTAACACTCCTTTTGTAGACTCGTAACTGTCCGCTTTTCTATAAGATCAAGTGCGCCATAGTAAATCTATGGCGAACTTGATCTTAGAAATCGGACAGTCTATACCTGCCTTACTCGTTATTGTTATCCTAACAGCATCAAATTTATTATTAGGGGTATTCCGACGTTTCTGATTCTGAGTGTTCCAACGACAATTTAGGTTCAAGGATTCATAAGATAACATCACAGCGCAGCGTAAAAAATCAATGTATATTTTGTCGATGAAACTGAACCACAAAAGAGCCGGCGATACCAATGTTTATTCAAGTTTAAAAGCGCTGCTGCAACCTGAAAACGATGCAATATCTATTTTTAGATCGCTATCCGATCTTTACTTGAGCTCGATAATTTGGATGTATGTATTTAGTAGGTAATTGTTGGGAAGGATGAGTACTTTGTACGTTATTAATGTTTCTGATTTGGAGACTAATGGGTCTTTCAGGAAGGTTCCATATAATACAAATAATGTCTGTGATTTCTACATTGGCATCAAAACCAAAACACGGGTAGTGACCTAATTAATTAATAACTGCATGATGATGATGGTTACACAGTAAAAAGATAAAGTTAATCATATCTTATCAGATCATTGCTATCATGTCGTGTATGTATATAGACTTAGTGTGCTTTAAAAAGTAATGCAAGACTAATATGCGATCCGGTAGTTGAATAGTTCATAATTTCTAGCTACGTATTAGCAACGTCCAAAGTTGCAATATTCTCCGGTTTTGATTCCCTGTTGAAATAGCCGAGCTGCAGCTCATTAGATTCCGTGTTCCGTCGGTTGGATATTAAAGCCAATTTTGCTCGTAATACGAATTAGGTATACCTTCTTCTTCTTCTTCCTCGTTCCCTCAATGCTGAGGATCGCGACCACATGCAACATGTCCCCACTGATTGCGGTCATAAGCCAAGTGAACTGCACGGTGCTGGCGGCCGCCACTCGCCTTCTTCATGGCGTCAGACCATCTCTTACGAGCCCCACCCTGAGCGCGTTTACCATTCATTCGCCCCAAGATGATACACTTCTCCATATCATGCATTGATGATCTCATAATGCCTTATACCTATACCTATATACCTTACTTAATTTTGAACACGCTTTGTTGGTAACTTGGTATCTAGTTGCATTTTAAATATCTTCCGCGTTGTTAATACAATAGCTTTATAAATAGGCTGTAACAGGATAGTCGTTGAAAACTTGCCACGAAAGCTGATAGTTACTAACTATAGTCAAATAAGAATTAGAGGTAATCACGGTAATTATAAATAACACCATGCACTTTCCAATTTTAGCCCCTTTCAATACAATAACAAACAATATTGTTATATTATAAGTATATATAAAGTTATGTCACAATATAATTATTTTATACCCACTGTATTATTCGAAATGTCAGTGATATTCACTTTAAAAGGGATGTTAGTACAACGGCCGTTCGTGATATGAATGAATTGTGAAATTGTACCCCTTAACCTACTACCTAATAAAAGCCTACCTTGAACTACTACTTAATAAAGGCGTGGAATTCTCGACTTTACAATAGTAAATAGGTTGGCATGGTAGTTCGTACAATAAGCCATACGTTTTAGTTATAATAAAAATAGGTGTGAAAAATCAGGTTAAACGTAGAAATATCATGGTTGGATTATTCAAATTATGTAGTTCTAACCGATGTAATTCGATACTGTAGGTACACGTGTTGAGCGTTGACTGCCGCTAACTGGGGCAGCTTTGCTGCAGTCAATCAAGAGCACGTAAAAAATAAACAAATTCTTGCTTCTTACGTGTTAATAACATCATTTATTGACTTCCTCCTTCCTCAATTTTTATAAAAACATCTAGCTTGCATCTTAAGCTGCGAGTTCATAATAAACTCGAAACTTTATTAACCCAAATGCACTTAGGTGGTGTAAGTGGATAGCTTTCTCAGCACTTCGTTGTAATATGGCCTAAAATAACAGCTATGTTGGAACCAAGACAAAATATTAATATTAAAACAAAGTAACTATAGGAAGAGATAAAAGCAGGTTATGTAGCTACTTTTGGGGTTTCAACAATAACATCGAATCGGATAAAAGGTATGTTAATCACACGTTATATTTCCCAGATGTATCGTATAGGAACGCCCGTAGCTTTAAAAGGAAGAAATAATGCTTAAATACTGTAAATACGCTCATTTTAACTAAGTTACGACATACATACTTGAAAGAAGACCCCTTGTAAGAGTACGAACTTTTTTATAAATTAAGTAGGTGATTTACTTGGAAACTCCATGAAATTTACAAAATATGATTGAAAATTAGTTCTCGATTCCAAAAGGAAGTTACGAAACAGTTTCAGATCGGGTCGCCCAATTTGACTCGGCTAGTGTTCTTCCAACCGTCGTAATTATCTACAAGTTGGCGTCAAGTCAATGTTGATGAGCTTGATTTTATAATGTCTCAAGCAAGGACAGTATAATACGACAACGTCCACTGAAGGCACATAAAAAACTTTTTACAAAAAAAAGAAAACCGACTTCAAAAAGAAATATTATCCTTTTTAAGTCTATGCGTTACCAACTGATATGTTTGAAGTCGGTGCCAAGCCAACTTTTGAAGCATACCATGATTTTGGTGCGATTCGATAAGGATGTACGTTGGATTGCCTTACACGACGACAATGAACGTACTTTCTGTAGGTACAGTCGACGTTCAAAATATGTTTACACTTTTCATCTTATTACAAAGGAGTAAGGTGCAAAAGTGTCAACATATCTTTAGCATCGACTATACCTAAGAACACACCTCAGAACACACGATCAAACCTTCTTGGCACAGTCCGTACCATGTTTGTCGGCACGCACGCGTGGGATTGGGACTGAAGTTATGTCCCGTCCCTGATTCAGAGGACTACATTTCAAAATATAAAACAATTCAAGGAATTGTTGCCAAATTTCACCTAAAGCGGTTCAGTTGTTTAGCCATGAAAAGGCGACAAAGAGGGAGACAGAATTACTTACACATTTATAATAGTTATTAATACAGTTGTAATGGGATTTATAGTCATAAAGCTGATTATTTTTGACGGGTATTGTTACTACTTGGCTTGGCACCGACTTCAAACATATCAGTTGGTAACGCATAGACTTAAAAAGGATAATATTTTATTTCATTCTTTTTGAAGTCGGTTTTCTTTTTTTTGTAAAAAGTTTTTATTTTTCTATTTTTAGTTTTAACGCATTGTTAAGAGCGCGACGCATGAATGAAAAACAATATCATGATTAACACTAAATTCGTGTACCCACTTTAATAAATATGTAATCAGGAATTTTCTCGAGTCTGTCTGGGAAATTATAATTCCTGTCTCTACACTAAACCCAACCTCCGCCCCGCCTCTGACCCAATCCCTCAACCCCCCCCCCCCCGATCACTCTACCTCACAGCGCATAAACCCCTGATCCATGTACCCCTCGGCCCTGAACCAGCAGCCCTTCAACCACCATTATCCGACCTCTTAATCCCCGACCCCTTAACTCCTAACCCTAACCCCCGATCAGTAGCCTTACCAGCTTACCAAGAGTTTGACATTGATTTATTCGCTAGCGTGTGTGTAACTTACTTTCTTTGCATCTCGCTCGTACTGGCATATTAGTGCGAGCGAGATGCAAAAAAAGTAAGTTACGAAGACGTTAGCGTCGCTAACTTAGCGAATATGTCAATGTCAAACTCGTGGTAAGGCTACACTTGCACTACATCAAATTGGCGGTGTTCGGAAGCAAATGCTCGAGTTACTTTAGAAAACACAAATCACTTTACACGTGCCTTTAAAAACTGAGGAGTTCCCTCAATTCCTCATGGATTCCATCATCAGACCAGAACCAAAAATAATACGGAAACACCTTGGAGGCAACTCCTTCCAAACAAAAAAAAGAATTACTCAAATCGGATCACAGGTGCCGGAGTAATCGCTGAACATACTACATTTAAAAAATCATCATCATTATCATCAAAACAATCATCATCATCAGGTCTATTTCATCAAAGTGGTGGTTTTCGGGAGAAAATGCTCGAGTTGCTTAAGAAAACACCCAAATCACCATGCACGTGCCTTTAAAAATTGAGGAGTTCCCTCAATTCCTCATGGATCCCATCATCAGAACAGAACCAAATTAAAATGGGACCAACTCGTAGCTCCTTTCAAACAAAAAAAGAATTACTCAAATCGGACTACGGATGTCGGAGTAATCGGTGAACGTACATAGAGAAAAAAAAGCCACAACCGAATACAGAACCTCCTCCTTCTATGAAATGGAAGTCGGTTAAAAACAAAACATGATGAAAAATTACTGTAAAAGGGCATCTACATACAATTCAGATGCATTTCATGCATTAAAATATTTTGTAATTTTGAATAATTAATTCATCGTTCACATGGTAACACAAATTTAAAAATCATGTTGTAAAGCTCATTGAGTCTCGCGTTCATTTGCGCGCGGGTTAAACGTGCATGCTCATTATAAAAGTAATGTAAGCTTCGCCATACACTCACCCTTTGGATTGGATAATCCTTTATCGCTGTTTTTCGGACGTAAACGCAATAAAGGCTTGTAGTCTCTCCGTGTTCAGGCGCATTATTGTATTTTATTTAACGCTTTATTGCATACAAATAATGGACAAAGGAGGGCAAAATCCGGCAATACAATTCTTTAGGTAGAACAGTGAGAAAATTCATAAGTGCTGTTTCGAAATAAAACAGTCGACAGGTTTTGGGTAAAGTCTCAATGCGCAACGGTTCCAACGCTACTAATGACTTGGCTAACACTGTACGGTTTCGGTTGCAAACAAAAGGATTAGCTAGATTTACAACGTGCCAAAATCTTAGCAATCCCTGTGGAGTCGACCTTTTTCGATAGAGAAGGGTCAATCTTTTAAGTCGTTCAAGCTCCCTATACATTACAATCAACAGCGTCTGATAGAGGCGAGGCGATGCGATGAATAGGCCGGCGACACAGTTCATTGAAAGAAAAATACACTACGATAAGAACTTGTGACTTCCTTCATCGCATTTCTCAGTTTGTCTTCGATTGTTTCCCGGTTGCCTCGTTTTGTTAACCTTGTTAGTTTTCACTTTGATACTAGGATGAGAGATAGAAATCGAATCATTGTTGAACCTTAATCACAACAACATTCTCGTAACCATACCTAACTGTTGAATGTCTATTGTTGAGGAAATTCTCATGTTCAGTATATATTTTTTACATTGTTTCGTTCATCGTTTCTTGATCGACGTGAACATGTTGTTAAGTTTAACTTTGTCTTTGTTTTCTAAAATGAAATGATATTAGCTAGAATACGTATCTAAACATCCATGTGAACACTTTAAGTTAACAAAACTTGTAACAAGGCTACAAATCAGAAATAGCTACTGCTATTAGCAGCCTATTTGAAAATAGAAAACCGTTGTTCCCAAAATGACTCCGGCCGGCCACGATAAATGGTTTTGTGTCGTAACAAGTTCGGTGGGACCGACGGCCCGTGCTCCGATTGAAAGATAAAATCGGTCAGCGCATTAAACACGCCTCCTTGATATTCGACTGCGGGTCCGAATAGCATGACGTGTCCTAAGTGATCGTCTTTTTCACTTTCCGTCGTTACTGAGTCATCTCAAATGTATTTAGGACGTTTGCAACAACATCCCGTTTCATTGGTAATTAACGTTAATAAAGAAGTATGCGTTTACTCTTGTTGAGATCACATACTTATTTTGATATTGGATCACTTGCATATTTGACTAGTAAAACTGTATGTTTCTCTACATTTGAGAAAGAATAATACAAATACTTATATCGCAATTTAAGAACAATGGCATGGAATTATTTTGTACCTACTTCTGAGTTTTGGTGCGTGACTCGTTTTCATTGAGGGACATTTAAGAATCTAGTCACACGGCAGTGTGTCCGGCCAACTTTGAATCAACTTAAAGCTTTATTTTCTAACGCAATTATCATAAAGTCCTACGCTGGGCTCATCTTTACCAATCTCTACCAATATTACAAATGCGAAAGTAACTCGTGTCTGTCTGTAACCTCTTTCTTCACGCTTAAACCGCTGTACCGATTTATATGAAATTTGGTATGGAAATAAGTATTTTGAGCCGCGGGAAAGAACATAGAGTATTTTTATTCTCGGAAATCACATCTTTCTAAACGAATCGAATACACTGAACTTGAAAACAGTTATTTAACTCTGTAATGAATATGTATACAGAATGTAACCGTTTTTATTGCTCTTGGGTGCCTATATTTTAATGTAGATGTATGGCAGTTAATCGGGGCGTGTAATAAAAAAATGGCATACAATTTAAGCGAGGTAGCCAATTAGGTTGATATCTACTAGTTATTTCACTATACCAAGGTCAAACCAGCATTAACAAGTAGGTATCTATCGACAGTCATTACATTACATCTTACGTTTACGGCTGGCTTACCTTAGAGAGTCCTTTCATTTATTATTCAACTCGCTATCTAATCGGTTTTATACCTACCCTATTAAACCGATAATTCCTACAGCACATCCTGCCCTTCATTCATTTTAATTACATTCACTTTAAACTTTTTTCATTAATAGACTTGCACTTAGTTGCGAAGGAGATGATTTCCGAATCCTAAATGGCAATTCAGGTTCTAAACTAAAATTGCATCCCCATCAGTAGCACGCAAGCAAACAGGCATTGCTAAAATTGTATTCAAATATTGTTCTTTAAATAAATCCTAAAATATCACACAACCTTTTGGCGGTTGTGTGTGCAATTGTCCGTACACGTAGGTATTGGCGTCTTTGTCGATCAAAGGATGAAATAACATAAAATCATAATGTATTTTTTTATTGTTCTAGTACAAATGCAGCCACCACGATTCAGCATGCAGCCCTCATCCTCAAACAGCATAGTCAGAGAAGGCACCACCAAAATATTGCAGTGTTCAGCACACGGTAAGAGAAATTAAAAGTTTTCTCAGCTCCCCAGCTAACGTAATTTGCTTAAATTTTTCCAAAATTCGAATTGTTCTACTATTTCATTTGTAATCTTTGCGTAATAGATTTACATTTGATTACGTGTAAGATTTGTATGTCTGACTCCATTGTCTCATAACTTGACCTATGTTACGATTGCGTGTTACAGGGATTCCTCAACCAGTATATAGATGGCTGAAAAACGGTATACCATTAGGAGAATATTCATCAGAGCTCTTTTACAAGATCCTCAATACCCAACGAGATGATGCAGGAGCATATCAATGCATCGCCAAAAACGACGTCGGCGCCATATTCAGCGAAAAAAACAATATTGTCGTTGCGTGTAAGCTTAAATAATTCTTATAAGTACCCATTTACTTAAGGACTCTTAGTGAGTTTGAGGAATAATAAAATAATTTATTAAAGAGTAATATAGGTACTCCATTATACAAAGTAGTTGACTGGTGCTAAAGTAATGGGGAAACTTTCCGCGTAGCTTTAAGTTAAAGTACCACGCTCTTAAAATAATACTCTACTTCTGACAGAATGTAGTAAAATGAAACCAGGTGCTCTTTGTGCTAATCGCGCTTATGAAATTAATTATCTTTAACTTGCAGATATGGGCGTATTCGGGAACATAGAACAAGATGTAGTAGTTGTCGAATCCGGCAGAGCTGCAATTCTTGATTTTCCTTATATTGAATCTGAACCACCTCCTTCAGTGGTATGGCAAGATCAAAATGGAGCTCTTCGTTACGACCAAAAATATGCTCTTACGCCACAACATCAACTCGTCATTCTATCAGCTTCTAGTGAAGACGAAAGGCCATACAGGTTGGTTTAACTACCGCTTAAGAATCGCTTTGAAATAACTATGTAGTTATTATACTACAAAGTGGTTTTCTTCACACGCAACAGCAGTCGCTAGGTAAAACAAAGTAGGTACCCATCTATTGTCAACCCAGTAACAAACTATACGTAATGTTTCAGAGTTCGAGCGATAAACACGCAACTAGGAAAAGTAGAGAACAGCCCTTACATCAAATTAACTGTATATGGTGACGACGAAAAAGAAATACCACCAGAAATTATAATCAAACCACAAGACACCAAAATCACAAAAGGCCAAGAAATTGTAAACTTATATTGCATAGCTAATGCCAGGCCTCTGCACGAATTAGAAACACTTTGGTTTAAAGATGGCATTTTAATAGATCTGGCCGGCGTCACTTACGATTTACAAGACCAATGGAACAGAACCTTGAGCTTAATTTCAGCTAATTTAAGTCATACAGGTCAATACACATGCCAGGCGAGATTAAAAACGGGAGGATTCGCAACCGTCACGGCTTCTGCCGCCGTCACTGTAATTGAGAAGCCGGTGTTTACGACCACTTTAAAATCCGAAACGTTTGGTGAATTTGGTAGTACCATAGTATTAGAATGCAACGTGCAAGGAATTCCGTTGCCGGGCATCACCTGGTACAAAGATTCAAGAAAAATTTGGAGCGTCGGCGCAGAAACCGAAGAAACCGATAACTCTGATGTGGACGATGGGGGAAGACGCTATCGTGTCGAGGTAGACCGCTCTCTCGTCATCAGCGACCTAAAAATGGACGATATGGGTATCTTCCAGTGTATCGCCAGCAATGAAGCTGGCGAATCATCCATTTATACATGGTTAAAAATAAAAAGTAAGTTACTTTACCTACGATTATTTACAGTGTATCATATGTAGACTAAACAACACTAACCATTGACTGTCATACAGCTAAACAACATATTCGCGTACCGCGCAGTCAGATGAAGTTAATAAGAGTGAGGACTGCGGATAAAAAGGCAAAAACGTTCAAATTCGATACTGGCAGTAAGATATTGATTGTAGTCATACCGCACATTCTTCAATGCAGCAATGATTTTTTTTTCAGCACATGTGTGAACGCTATTTTTTACAATTTTATCCTCGGTTACGGTGCAAGTGTTAGTTATTTTACACTTGTTTCATTTTACGTTTAGAAAAAACTATACTTGTCAGCTTTTGTAGGTAGTCAGTTTATCTGTTTTTTTTTTGCATGTTAACACTAACCTTTTTTATTCAGAACAATATATATTGTGTTGATTTTTAATTAAGTAATGTTTATAATATTAAACTAAAATATAGGTAATCTATGCTTCCATTATATCCATATATTTACCCCTGTATTATTTTATGAAATTCAATACAATATTTAATAATAGTAGTCGCACACGAAACAATAAGTAATTCATACTGTTCTCCTTATTTTAAGTCTTGGACATATTGTACGTTACTCCACAATAATTATACTTGAAGCTATTTTACATACACATTTCTCAGTTTCATCAGTTTTTTAGAAGTTTTTATTCAATTTTACAATGTGCATGTTAGAGCATAAGGTTTTCTTGTGATACCTACTAACTTTGACGAGCGTGAAGTAATTCGAGAGCGGGTTGTTTTAAACAATTAACATGTTGTAATATTACTTGTCCTGGGATGAAACTAAATTGTATGGAATAAGTATAATGTGGTTAAATTAAAATATTAAACGTTATTTTTATGTTATTGGTCAACTATGGCATTAGTACTAATGGCGGAAAATAGATAATTGCCGGCCGATTGTAAAAAGGAACATAGGTCAATATTTCCAAGCATATTTGAAAAAAATATATAACTAGTTGGGTATCAGAATAATTTTAACCAAATCGTTAAGTATGAAATAAACCAACCCGCTCTTCTAGTTGTATTGTAAACGTATATGTATGGCTAGCGTGTGTTTAACCCTAGTGCGTGTGGCTTGTAGCGTCCCCGCCAGTAATGCAGAGCCCGCCAGCCAACCTTACCGTGCTGGACGGGAAAGACGCCACCATCGCGTGCCGGGCCATCGGCGCGCCCACTCCCAACGTTACTTGGTACTTCAACGGTAAGTATTGCTTTATCAAACTGTTATTACCGCTAGAGCGAGGCTTATGATGACTGGCGTATTTACGTCAATGGTGTTAAAAAAGATCGTTTAGTGGTAGGTGCGTTAACGTTTAATCCTTATTTGATAGCAGCTAAGGATATCTTAAAATGATTCATTAATTGGTGATAGTAAATCATATCTGACTACCTATATAGTTACACCCGCAAGAGCATATGTAATGGTTATAAAGTACATAATGCAATATATTATATGTATGTATGTGTATATTTATGGTATGAGGTACTTCTACAACGATAGTATTTAAATTTGTTGTTACTCGCAGGTACTCAGCAGTAGGTGTTACCTCATAAAACTCATTAATATTGTTAACATAGTTATATTTTCCTACATGTACCTAAGCCAAAATACAATTTAGGTATACGTGTATGGGACGTTAACCTTTATTAGACGGATAAGATAAAGATATATCAAGCGTTATACCTTGTTTCGTTCTTCAACTGTTACTTATGTTACTACCGTATCAAACTATTGTTAATGCCGCGATAAGTTTCTTATAAGTTTCATGGCATGTTAATGTCAAGTCAATGCCAGATTGAGGTTTCACTTGGCATTTATATGTTGTTGATTGCTTAATTAAAATAATTCATAAAAGTCAATCTTCACTTTTACTTAAACAGAATGACAACGTTTATTTTTTTCAAAGTACCTATAGTTTGCATAAAAAATCGCGATAACAGTTTAACTGTACACCGTAACATAACGGTAACTAAACGTAATTATTAATGATTAAGCAAAAAAACTGAATGCAATTAATGAATTAAACATATCAATTATTTTTTGCAACTACTTACTCAATTTATTTACGCGTTACGAAAGTAAGTAGTCATTCATGCCGAATTTCGGCATAAATCATTCAATAAAGTTCGTTGTAATGCAGACGACTCATTCGCTAAATATATAATGAGATGAGACCCTTAGACACCACAGAATATAGTCTACACCGTCGCAGCGCACATTGACATGAATTCATAATTCCAGACTCCCTGATTATAAATCTGTCAGCGAGATTGCAAGCGTTAGAGCACGGAGACCTGCTCATTACCAGCACAACCACGGCCGACACCGGCAAATATACCTGCGTGCGCGCAAACGACGCGGGCAGCGTTTCCGGGGAAGCCTACTTAACTGTACTAGGTAATATATCATCTCCAGAGATTGAGTTATTTTAGAAACAGAATATAACTTTTGACGCCAAAAAATTGGAGTCAAAAATAAGTATCGACTCTCCGATCGACTTAAAAAAATGTAAAAAGTGAAATCAAGAGTTCTAATAAAATAAATAATTCGTTGTAAAGCAACCAGATGCGCGTAACTGATTGGAAGTCTAGACGTTTTCCATTTACCTCTTAATCTAGGTTTCACTTAATCACGATTCACTGAAGGATTATTTGAATTGGCATGGTTAATTTTATACTAAGTGTACGTTTTGTTTCAGTGAGAACGCAGATTATTGCACCCCCCGTGGACACGCGCGTTTTGCTCGGCCACACGGCTACTTTACAGTGCAAGGTTTCAAATGACCCCAACGTGAAATACAATATCGACTGGTTCCATAATAATCAGTAAGTGTAATAATAATCAGTAGACTGTAGAGCGTATGATCTATATAATCTAAATGTTAATAAAAAAATAATCTCAGATCTTTTTACGCGCCTTGAAGTATTTACCCAGCTTACTCTATGCGTGTTGTTAACCATTAACGATTATGAATATTCATATGTAATTTTATCGTTCCTGTTATCTATTTACCGACAGAGATTATTTGTGTGCAGGCCTATGACAGCCGGTTCCCGGGTGTGGGTCGCGGCAGATGGCTCGCTGCAAGTGCAAGCCGTACGCGCCAGTGACGCGGGCGAGTACTCGTGCGTCGTGACGTCACCCGGCGGGAACCACACGCGGAAAGCTGTGCTGTCCGTTATTGAACTACCCTTCGCCCCGACTAATGTCAGGGCCGTTAGATTAGATGCAACATCGCAAAGAGCTATTAATGTTTCGTGGACGCCGGGCTTTGATGGGAACTCGCCGATACAGAAGTTCATTGTGCAGAGGCGTGTTGTGCCGGAATTTGGTAAGTGACGTCATCAGACAGGAACGAAACGCAGTCCGTTAGGCATCGAATTACTTTTCGGCCGGACGAAACAAAAATAACGATCGGTTCTTTCAAACACGCCTTACACGCCTTAAGTATGTCATTGCTTTACAGGTCCTACTCCAGATCCTCTGTTAAACTGGGTAACTGAACCGACAAACGTCTCCGCGAATCAACGATGGGTTCTCCTGACCAGCTTGAAAGCGGCTACTTCTTACCAATTTAGAGTTTCTGCCGTCAATACTGTGGGCGAAGGCCCCGCCTCGGACCCCACGGACGTTTTAACTTTGCCACAAGAAGGTAACATTTTTATTTCCAAAGTAATTGAAAATCATGAAACACTTGATGTTGACAAAGTTTTTAAATACGTGTTTCACTATTTAAGAAATCCGCTTTACCTAGTCAACTAACACCGACTAATAAGCTAACAAGCAATATTTTTCAAACTAATTCTTATTAGCACTAAAATAAATAAATACAGGCGCACATTTACCTAATTTGGTCATTGGCATTAAAATGGCACTTTATATTAGAACAAAAGTTTCCTCAAATTACTACAAAAGGTACTTTGACGAAATTTATATTTACATCCTTACAATAAACTGTTCTCTTTGTGATCAAGCTGCCAGCGACCTTATATGCTGCCAAGGTATGCAGAAAGTCTTGAAAAAGATATGTTTATAGGTTTAATATTGTGTACGTGATCTATGTATTCAGTTGGATTTAAAAGAAACACAGCTACTTTCGTGAATGCGTCCATTTTATAAGCTACGTTTTCAGTTACTTTAATAATACATTTAGGATCTAGCATTCGCATGATGAATTAAATTTCGCATTTCAATTGCATTACTTAGTTTAAATACCTTTGCAAGCACGTTTAAACAATAATTTCTCTTCGGTCTAACACTTACACTACCACTAATTTGCATGTTTATCTGATATGCATCTGATATTGTTTTGAATGAACTTTTCCCATGAATTGTGCATTGTGGATCTGATAAGTACTGGGTTGAAACGTCCATCTTTCTTAATTATACTTAGCCCAATTCTAAGCATGCTACTTTTAAAATTTCGTAACACGTAGATTAAGCAAGTGTATACATTACAGCTCCCTCCGGCCCACCTATTGGTTTTATGGGCTCGGCTCGATCATCTTCTGAAATCATCACCCAATGGCAGCCGCCTCTAGAAGAGCATCGCAATGGCCACATCCTTGGTTACGTCATCCGATACAGACTTCGTGGCTACGACAACAGCCCCTGGACTAACCAAAACATCACCAACGAGGCCCAAAGAAACTACCTGATCCAAGACTTGATCACCTGGAAAGATTACAACGTACAAATAGCGGCTTACAATGATAAAGGCGTAGGTGTGTTCACTGATAGTTACACTATCAAAACAAAGGAAGGTGTGCCAGAAGCCGCTCCTGACAGTGTTCGCTGTGAAGCCTTCAACTCTACCTCCATCGCTGTTTGGTGGACTCCGCCGAATCCTCAAAAGATAAACGGAATCAACCAGGTATATTTGGACTTCATCAATTATACCTACATATGCTGTCAGTTTTAATTAACGCACGCACAAGACATTTATTCACATACGGCATAATAAATATAACAGTGAAAACGAAATTAAATAATTTAAAAAATGTAATGAGAAACTGATATGATGTTTTTAAGCGCCATATCAATGGACAGAATCGTTTCGCATCAAAATTAATCCATTTCCAGTTTATGTATATTCAGTCGTTATTTTTGATTGATGATGTTTTAACAAAGTTAACATTTAATGTGTATGAATAGGGCTACAAAATCCAAGCATGGCGATGGGACGAACTTGAAGCGGATAATACGGAACAGAAGCTCGTCAGTGTTCCGCCAAACCTTTTGGATCCGCTGACCGAACAGACGGCCATAATTAGCGGCCTTGAAAAATTCACGGACTACAACATATCAGTATTATGTTTCACTGAACCAGGGGATGGACCCCGCAGCGAGTTTGTTCTGGTCAGAACCAATGAGGACAGTAAGTACTTAATTTATATTGCAAATGTAGGTGAGACGTTTTTCTTTTGTACCGACAATGACCTGACCCTCACCTCAATGCTCTTATTTTATTGGAGTGTTTTGCCTATTAGGAATAATCATTGCTAATAGGCAAAACACTAGCGTTCATAATGATCTTATCTAACTTCTCGTATAATTAAATATAGTCCATAAAAAAATGTATACCTACTTTATGGAAATTATGGATAACCAAAATTATTCTCTAATCATTTGTATCCATTTTTTAGTTCCGGATGAAGTAGCGAACCTACAATTTGACGATATCTCTGACCGCGCCGTGCGCGTATCGTGGACGCCGCCGAAGAAATCCAACGGAATTCTAGTGGGATACAAGCTCTCCTACCAAGTGAAAGATGACCACACTACATCTATTAACGAAACACTACCGGCCAACGTTACCAGCATACGAGTCGAACATTTACAGGTAATTTTGACATCTTTTTATCGAATGAATTAACCTACATTCAACAATTTTCTGAAAATTATCTAATCACTTATTTATCAAACCACTCACAGCGAAGTGGCACGGTTTATTTTCTATTACAAATAATAACTTGAAATGTTTACTATTTTTTATTTTCTTATCTTGCTCATTGCATGCATAGTAAATAATTCCTCTACAATAAATAAATCTATACTAACAAACGAAAAAGTAATACCAAAATTCGTAACAGCGCTCTCAATAATACGAGTACAAGCAGGTCTGGTAATTAAAGAAAGAGGGCTAAGTTCAATTAATCTTATAAATAGATTTTATAGAAATGGCTTTTCAAATTAAAACAAAGTACAGTGGGAGTGAGTTTGTTGCATAAAAATTATTGAATCTGCTCCACCGCTAAATACATACCTATTTAAGAAACTCAAACAGTTTTGTAGCATTAATTGATGTCACCAGAGATTCACATTGCAATCGTAAAATGACAAGGTTAGTTAGTGAAAACAAAAACATTTCAAAACCGTAGGCGGAGTGTACCGAGCCGTGACTCGTGAACCCTTTGACGGCCGCAGATGGCAGTCGCGTTTTCGTGGCGCGCCGGCTTGACACACACATTTGTCGTCAGCTAATGTAGACCGCTCACTAAACCGTAGAGCAAACACGATATTCGCTACTCGTACATATACGTACGTTGTTTTAGCAAATTTGATGTTAGATATGCGACCATTTGTTTGATAAAATCAGCGACTGATGTTGTTTGTTTTCCAAAAAATATAAAGACGAAGTTAGGTATAGTGGTTTCCGAATCCAAATTCAACGGGCAGTTGAAATTATGAATTGTAATCGAATATATCCTCAAATACTATTAAAATTAAATTAACTTTATTGGAATAAATAACATCTCGCTCAGGGTTTTAAACAAGCAGGGTAAACTTATCTATTTTTGGCGCCCCTGTACAATGATTGGCACGTTCAACCTTATTTTAGAAACTGGATGCCTATGCCTGGTATTCAGTATGGGTAGTACGGTAAGAAATGTGTGGTTCAGTTCAACTCGTTGTAGATTAGCGTTGTTTGATAAAAAACACAAACAAGTCGATCCCAAGCAAAATCAAAGGTTATACATACTTACTGGAGTAGCATTCGACATTTATTTTTTTTATCTTAATTTGAAATTAGTTACAATATATCTCCATCGTAGTTATATTATAATATTGGTAGACGTGAAATTCGCTACGAGTAATATCAAATCAAAAGTGATACTCTAATATTTCGAATCCTTCGGGTCTGCCGCAAAATGAATATCTAAATTTAGATATCTTCCTCTCTATCGCTCGATTATGCTTGAGTAGTGATAGAGAGGCAGATAATGAAATTTCAATTATCGATCGATCGGCATCATCGGAAAATCTTCACAAATATCAAATATCAACATTTATTCAGCAAATAGGCCACAAGGGCACTTTTACACGTCAACATTGAATTTACATAAAAGCAAAAATAATAACATCAACAATTTTATAAAATAAAACTAACAATTCAATCTAACGTATTACAATTACTAAGAGATGTATATGGTCTCTTAATGTCGAATTACATACAAAATACAGATTTAAAAAAAACACATAAAAAAATCTATAATATTTAGAGGTGTAAATGTCTCTAGGTGTCAGAACTATAAGATTATATAGTTTATCAAGTTATCCTTAGAGATGTATAGGGCAAAGAATATAATACTCACTAGGAGAAGAACGGTAACTCCATACAAAAAAATGTCCCCAACCGTTTATACGTTTATACTAGTGGCGCCGTCTTTGTGTACCAATGGAACTAAAGTTGACAACCGGTTTAGCCTGGCGGGTATTGGTAGGTAGTAATTCTGTTGATAAACACATTTGTTATCTTCATATCACGAAATATATGCAAGATGCAAATATTACCCCTTGTTTGTGGTATTATCAATTGATTTAAAAAAAAGGCATGTTTATAACATTATATATATTATTTATTAAAAAATGTTTTACATTTAAAAATATACACTGAAAACTGGCAACTGGCAACTTAATAAAAAAATAGACATTAATAAAGCGCATTCACAAAGATTTCAGTACCTTTTATACAAATAACATTAGGCATGCCTACCTATTACACTTTACACACAGATACACTACACTTTACACACGGCATTTTGCACAGATTTCCAACTTGTATTCATACATTTCTTCACGGTTAATTAATACGCTTTCCAGATGCGTTATGACTCGGTTCCTTCTGAACCCACTAAAGTTGTAAATTTCACTCTATGGCTGCTTCAACAGCCGTTGCTCCGCATTTAGCACATTTTCTATGTGCATTGCTGTAATCCATGTAGGTACAGACTTACAGTCTTAAGTGGTACGTAGCGGTACATGTTGTATGTATTATTTAAAGAGTTAATAAATAAAATTTTCGTTATGAACTTTAACCACAGCAGTTGGACAGAGTCATTGACAAATATATTTTTTATTATGGTGGGTAGACGTACCTACCCTCCATATATTTTAAGAACATTGATAAAGACAGTTGGAAGCAAATATTCATTATAAAACTTAATCGCATGTAATTAAGTTTTAAGCGTTTTAAGTCCCGTTTTATGATTAATATTGTATAAAATTCGTGATAATTTAAATCAGAGTTGGGAGCAATATTGCTGTAGAAAAATGTTTTTATTTTTATTACTCGCAACTTTTTCCCGGAGGCCAACGCACACATAGAAGCTTAAGGCGCACACATGCGCAATTATTTGGGGACATAACTTTCTTAGGAAGTGAACAGGCCTTGGTATAGGGTCTCCAAGAGTCAATATCCTGTATAATTAATACATTCATTAAGAGAAAAGAAACATACGAGAACAGAATGAGGCGTCTCACTGTAATTAATTAATAAAAATTAAGTTACTAAGTATAATAGCTCATGTTAGCTTAAACAGACCAGTCTCCACAAACAGCACCCGTTCACGAGTATGACGCGTATCTCAGCCATCGCCTCCCTCAACCTTCACAATAGGTTGTTTCACGTCAGCTGGCGCGGATATTCTAAGAAATACTTGACAGTTCCGTCGAAATCGCGTGTCAGCTTTTATTAATTTACGTTTACCTTGCGTTTAGAATTTACAACAGACATACTGTGCATATAGCTTTAAACGTATTTAAAATACCAAATCTCTCTAGAGCACTATTAACTATGTGCAAGTGCCTGAACTTTCTCGAAAACTTTGGAATAATCTCGGGTACCTATTTCCGAAAACTTCTCGTAACTTTCAAATGATCGACAGTTTTGGTAAGAACTTTATGAAAACTATACGCATATTGAGGCACAAAGTTTTGCAGATATGAAAATCTATCCACAATGGTCGCATTTACAGCATAACAAAGACATGAAAAATAATAGTCTACTCCTAACATACGACAGACGAGCAATAATACTTCCGTTCCGTCGGATATTAAAAGGCAGTGTTCTGTGAACATAGAATAAGTTGGTCTTCGGCTAGCTCAAGCTATACTAAATATAATATTAATATAGCTATTGTATGATTGTTCTAGAGTCCAAAGCTGTGTTTGAAATTTTGGGATGTATGCGATATTAGATTTTTTTGCATCCTTAACTATTTTGAAATGGTATCGTGAAAAAATTCTACGTTTTTTGTAGGCAAGCACACACTACAAGTTCTGGCTGTGCGCGCTGACGGGCGTCGGCGAAGGACCGGCGCGCTCCGCGGTCATTCAGTCGGGGGTGGAACCCGTGCTGCCGGACGCGCCGCGCAACCTGGCGTTGTCCAACATCGGCGCCTTCTCCGTGCTGCTGCAGTTCACGCCCGGCTTCGACGGCAACTCTTCCATCTCGCTCTGGACCGTACAGGTAACTTGCACAGTACAAGCTCTGGCTGCGTTAGCGGAGGCGCACCCGTTGAAAATATATTGCCAATTAAAAATTCTAGAGAATTCCTTGGAATATTTAAAGTATAGTTAAAATCCAAATAATTATATATTTAATAAGTACATGTAGATCAAAAGAAGGAAGGAAGTGTAACTGATTAACATATTTTTACAGGCACAAACTGCACGCAACTCATCCTGGATAACAGTATTCGAAGCAAACGCCCCAGACGCCCAGTCCATACTCGTGACCGGACTAGTGCCGTTCACCACGTACCGGCTACGCGTAATAGCGACCAACGTCGTCGGGACTTCACCGCCTTCTGAACCGTGCAAAGAGTTTCAAACCATCCAAGCCCCTCCGCAGCACCCGCCGAGAAATGTGACTGTACGGGCAGTGAGCGCTAATAATCTCCGCGTCAGATGGATCGTAAGTATTTAACTATCATTTCTGCTTAGAGGTGCGACCCCTGCGTACGTAACATGGTTTTAATAAAGACACCTTTTCTCAGAAAGTTATCTTCGATAAACATATGTATTCATACAATATGCATTTATAACTATACAAAAAACTTTTTATGATAATTTTATGACCGTAGAAACTTAGTATGTATTGTTTTTTTCCAATATTGCAAAATATCTTGATAATACTTTAGGTACTACAGACAAAGTTTTATATTTTTCAATAAGTATGTACTGTATAAATTTGTTTCTTCTTGTATTATAATTTACTTAGAATTTGTACTAAAAATGCGCGTTTGATAACTCTGAGTACCAATAACTTTCAAGAAGTAGGCATTCTAACATTTCTAACCATGCGCCATTGACGTGTTAAAACTTTTATCGTTTATTTTAGAGCGCGCTATAAACTTATACAACATTTTCAGCCGCTACAGCAAAGCGAATGGTACGGCAATCCAAAAGGCTACAACATAACTTACAAGCAAAGCGGCACTAACGAGACATTGTTCAACATCATAGAGGACCATACGGCCAACTCCCACATACTGTCCAACCTAGAGGAGTGGTCCGTGTACGAGATACAGATGACTGCCATCAACGAGGTCGGTATCTCTACTGAGAGCCCGATGGCCACCGAAAGGACTAGAGAAGCCGGTAATTTTTTGTTATATTTTTATGCCAATATAAGTATACTTCCGTTTTTATCGAGCTGTTGATATAAAATTAAAGCGTGCAAGAAAACCAGACAAGGAACCGAATTTCAGGTCTTACATACGTGACCACGCGAGTTGACCTCTTTTTATTCAGTACTGCGTCGGAGAAGAGTTAGTGTAGTTACAAGCGACTTTCCAATTTCCTCTGCTTGTGCATTTTTTTACATTCAAAACTTATATTGTGGTATATGTACATATGTTCCTTTTATTGAGGATTCTAAGTTCTAACCCCTATGTATATTTTTAGTACCATCTTCCGGACCAGCTAATGTATCAGCTAACGCGACGTCATCTACAACAGTAGTTGTGCTATGGGGCGACATCCCAGCTAAAGATCAAAACGGTCTGATCGAGGGATACAAAGTTTGCTACGCGGCCATAGTGCCACCTCCTAGGCCCGACCATCAAAAAGTGGAATGCCAATCCATACCCTCCAACCAAACGCACACTATCACACTAACAGAACTGCGTAAATATGTTGTGTATCAGATACAAGTACTGGGATACACTAGATTGGGAGATGGAGCGCTTAGCGATCCCCCTGTTACAGTGCGGACGTTCGATGACAGTGAGTATACTTTGCATTGTATTTGAATTCTTATGGCATATAACACTGTAATATATAGAGATTATTAAAGATAATTTGAACGATTCTGTTATTTTTTGTTGAAGTGAAGTTGAAATATTATTAACCTACTTTATTATCTACAGCTCCCGGTCCACCTTCCAATGTATCTTTCCCCGACGTGACTTATACGACCGCTCGTATCATTTGGGACGTTCCCGAAGACCCCAACGGAGAAATATTGGCGTATAGAGTGTCGTACCATCTCAACAGCTCGACGCAGCAACAGTTTTCAAGAGAATTCCTACCGTCAGACAGAACGTTTAGGTACTTATGAACAAGCTTTTGAGATTGTTTCTATCAATGTATGAGCCGGCTTATTGAAATACGTTTGTTTCCAGGGCAACAGAGCTGCAGTCAGAGAAGTACTACCAGTTCTCAGTGACGGCACAGACGCGTCTCGGCTGGGGCGGCACTGCGCGCGCCCTGGTGCTGACCACAGTGAACCGCGCCGCGCCCGCGCCGCCCGCCCGGCCTAACGTGGCGCGATCTCTGCTGCAGCCACACCACATCACCTTCTCGTGGACGCCTGGCAGCGACGGCTATGCGCCGCTACGGTAACTACCCCAGCTGTGTGACCGCCTGTGTCACGTAACCCCTCGACTCCCAGCCATAGACTATGTCTAAAAGCTGTAGGTCCCAGGGGATTTTTACTTTTTATACATTCAGTATGGAGTAGCTTGGACTTCCGCTAACGCCATATCGCGTCAGCGGACTCAAAGAGGTTAAGCTGTCATGAGAATCGATTTAATTACAAATCAGTCAAATCACACCTTAACACCTCCTGTCTGAGGTCTGCATTACACCAACATCTCTTATTCCTTCCCCGTATGCTCAAAAAATTTGATCACGATCGTTGCATTGCATGGTATCGGTTAATTTAGATGTGAGCAGCGCACGGCCGATCATTGTAGATATCATTCTTTGTGCAGCAGTGGGCATCTTTCGGCTGATATTACGAGGCTGATGATAAAATATATTTTTTTTACAGCTATTACACAGTACAACAAAAAGAAGAAGGCGCCACATGGCAGACGATCCCCGAGCGCGTGGACCCGTTCGCGACGTCCTACACCGTGGAAGGGCTGAAGCCATACACGGCTTATCAGTTCCGCATACGGGCCACCAACGACATCGGGCCCAGTCGCTATAGCAACGCTACTGAAACCGTCCGCACTTTGCCTGCAGGTCTGTAGAATATGCATGTTTCGTTGTTCAAACTAACAATGTTGACCCTTTCGCAATGTCTTACACCGTTGGAGGGCTCAAGCCTTATCGGTTCCGCATTCGCGTCACCAATGACATCGGGCCCAGCCCAGTCGCTAGTCGTAGCAACGCTACTGGAACCGTATACGAGAATATGCAGTTGTGTTGTCCCCTCGTTTCTTACCGACTTCTTATCGGGTGAAAAATGATAATCAATTATGTAAAAATTGTTGATTTAACAAAATACATAATTTTACAGTCTCTGCTATACGTCGATGTTGTTTTTCATGATGAGAACCGGTACTAATTATCTTAACTTAACTCATAGGTTATGCGCTAAATACCTTCATGTAAGAAAATAATTTTTTCCACTTTCTTTTAGTACGGAAGAGAAGTATAAAGGTACATCAGATAAAACATAGTACTTTTCAGAATGTTTTCGATACAGTTCGAGTCTAAAACCCAATGCACTGACTCACTCATTTGCGTTATTTACAGCCCCAAGCAAAGCCATAGAAAAACTCCACGTGGTCCCGATAACGCCAAGTAGCGTTCGAGTGCAATGGACTCCGCTTACCGAACAATACTGGAGCGGCGACACGCAGACCGGCGGCTACCGGGTCTACTACCAGCCCCTGACGGATTTCCCCACGCCTCTGCATCATACTATGAAACAAGAAGTGCCCGGCATTAAGGTATTCATAAACGTTCGCCAAACAAAAGCTTGAAGGTAAAGCCCAAGACTAGGAACTAGTTTTTTCAAAACCCCGATATAGCCCAAGATTATTAATTACATAGTTTATGCTTTTTACGTAGGATTGAATCATGTATTTAGGTAACAACTTTGTATTATTAGATTGTCCCATTAAAAATGAAATAATAAACCTACGAACGTAATAATACCGGTATTTTTTATATGAAGAAAAACCCGGTTTCGAGCCTTGGTAAAGCAAAGAGGTAAAACCTATATACCCAGTCATTCTTTGCATTCTTACCGATCAATGTCCTTACCTATTCGCGGAATCAGTCACTATGATTTGTCCTCGTCCAGTCGCTTTGTTGTTTGTTCAGTATGATGACGAAATGTTATTGATGACTTTCAGAGCGAAGAAGTAGTTCTAACGGACCTGGCGGTGGACCGCAATTACGAGATCAGCGTGTGCGCGGTGAACTCGCAGGGCTCGGGCCCCGGCGGCACGCCGGCGGTGGTGTGGGTGGGCGAGGCCGTGCCCACCGCGCCGCCGCGGGACGTCAGCGCCGAGCCGCTGTCGCCCACCGAGGTGGCGCTCGCCTGGCAGCCGCCGCTGCTGGCGCAGCAGAACGGCGACCTGCTGGGGTACAAGGTAGGCGCAACAGATACACACAAAACATCGATAAACCAATAATTGGGGCTTCCCCAGAAAACTGATTGTTAGTGTCAGTGGCGTAGCTAGGGAGGGGCGGCGGGGGCGGTCCGCCCCGGGTGTCACCCATTTAGGGGGGTGAACATTAGTAGTGCCACCTATAAAAATTCGTAAAATCATGTAAAATGAAAGCGATGGAGTAAATCCTGAGCTATTTAACATAAATTACAATTAAGTACTCTTTTTAAATATATTTTTCAATTTTGATTGAATTTTGGGGTGCCCAACCCACAATTTCCGTACCGGGTGCCGCCCATGCTAGCTACGCCACTGGTTAGTGTATACTTCCCAGTTCCCGTACAGGTTGGTTTAGGTACGGTCAGCAAATTTATTGGCTTGGCAGCTCTGCATACACACTTTGTGCGCAATGCGCAAAGATCATTGCTAGGTACTTTATTACTTGGCTAGCCTCTCAATACATTTACATTCTTTATTGGGGTTGGCCGGTGGAAGTTTTTAGCAGATGGCGCCATCATAGCTTGCCCTGTCAATCCCTAGAATTGTGTCATTTTTTTGTTTTTTTAATACCCTGGATGCCAGCCCTTTAAGCCAAATCTCATAGAAAAAGGGGCAAGCTATGATGGCGCCATCTATGCAAACGTTTGACAGTTGCCAACCCCAAGACAATCGTCAGATCACATGAAATCCAATAATGATATAATATTGACAAATCACTATATCATTGTGGTGTCTTTATTGATAGAAACAAAGAAATAAATTAACAAACATAATAAAACTTACAAAAACTATAGGTAAAAAATTTGCCCCAGATCGCCGTCAACGGGCAAGGTGCCCAGAAGGCTGGCCGTATTTCCCCGCTGTATAGCGATGCTAATACGCTGGGCGAAATAGTGGCCAGCCCTCTGGTCACCAGAAGCCTCTATTAAGCGCGCCGACAAGTCTTTGTACAGTCGACGCGCACTTGGCCCCCACGGCCCCAAAGTTTCGACACCAAACGCCGCAAATATGTAGCTGCTTCCCAGAGCGGCATATTTGCGGCGCTTGAGGCTTTCGGCTGAGGAAGCCGCAGCGCCAGCAGAATCCTTGGTGCTTGGAACATGGGACGGTGCCAGGGTATCAACGCAGGTAGCGTCCCAAACTAGCGGCCGACCCATGCTCCAAGGCACCAGTGTCATTCCGTCGGGCCTCTTGCCGTCATCCCTGGCCAGACCGCTGGGCTCGAGGACTGCAGGTACTTTGGCACTAACAAGAGCCCGACGGAGGACATCATTTATGCTGGCATGGCGGGGGATCCTGCCAGCGCTTCGAACACATGAGAGGCCATGGTGGCCAATATCATTTGTTTATTTACTTTTTTCTTTGCCAGATCTTCTACTTAATGACCGAGTCCCCAGAAGAGCCCGAGCCGGGCCGCAAAGCCGAAGAAGAGATAGAGGTCGTAGCTGCAACCGCCACATCTCATTCTCTAGTCTTCCTCGATAAGTTCACGCAGTATCGTATTCAGGTAATTTTCTCAATCCTTAGTGCCATAGGTACATACCTATCGTATGCAGCGGGGTACATACCCCGCTGCATACTCTACCAGTATCTGCATTTGAGAACGTATTAAATTTCATAAGTACCTATACGTACCTACCCTTTTTTATTCGATAAATTGTAGCAGATAAAAAATAATTTATAGTACATATGGTGCTACTTTATCGCCCTAGTGCCGTAATTAGCATTATACGTGCCTATGTCAAAAATTTAAAGGGCCATATGTACTTTCTGTAAACCTAATGTAATGAGCGGCCTTTTTCAAAGGGGTTATCATGAAGACGTAATTTCTACCAGGTCCTTGCATTCAACCCGGCCGGCGACGGGCCGCGTTCCAGCTCTATCCTCGTACGAACGCACCAAGGCTTGCCGACGGCGCCGCGTAACATCACCTTCACCGACATCACGATGAACAGCCTCGTCGTGTCCTGGGAGGCACCGTATCGGCGGAACGGCCTTATACAGTCGTATCTAGTCACTTATGAAACCATCGAACAGGACGAACGTAAGTGGATTTGGTCATTTTATTTTAGGATGACTTTAAAAACGTAATACAAAAGAGTTAGTTACTTAAGATCATGATGTAACGATGTTAAGAATAAGAGCACTGGCGCACTAAGAATAAGAGCTACTGCTTCGTTGCCGCTGCACGATGACTTACTAGTCATTTTGAAATTTCTTTCAATTGTAGAACAACGTGACGTTTGAACACATTGACTATTTAATTCGACAGAAATGAGTGCTTTTCACCCCTCGGTTAACAATCTACTATATCCCGGTTTTTGTTTTTGCAACTGCTTAATCTTGCAAAACATAAAGTTAATATCTTATTTTTATTACTAAAAATTCCAGGGCAGATAAGGTTTCTTAAAATGAGGTCACATATCTTAAGAGTCCTTACAAAAACGAAACTTAAGAGCGGGTATGCAAAACGTTACAATTACTAGCATAAAGTGTTATAATATCTGACTCGAATGTAATGTTTTAAGAGCTGAGCAAGCAAGTGAAGCAGAAGGTGACGGAGCGGCGGCTGGCCGTGGGCGGGCTGGAGGAGGAGGTGGAGTACCGGTTCTCGGTGCGCGCCGTGACGCTGGGCGCGGGCCCGGCGGGGGCGGGCCGGGCGCGCACGGGCCCGCAGGCCGGCTCGCCCGCCACGCCGCGCGCGCTGCAGCTGGCGCCGCTGCCCGCCGCGCTGCACCTGGCCTGGACCAACGCCGCCTCGGGCCGCGGCCCGCTGCTCGGATACTACATCGAGGCCAGGAAGAAAGGTACGACGGTGCGCCCGGATCCCGTTCAGACGGGGATCGCCGTATCCGTACTCATTCATTTACATATAAACTCTACGAAATGGATTTACGACTTGTTTCGTTTGATTATACGTTTACCTTTTTATTATAAAGGCGTACTTAAATTTGGTTCCCCGTTTGACACGTTTAAAAGACGTCAGACGTTTAATAGTACATTATTGTCGAGGCTCGGAAGTAGCTACTTGCAGGCTGAGGATTCGTTTTAAACGGACGACCTTGGGAGTCCGTTTAATTGAATCCGAAGCCAGCAAGTAGCCTTCCAGCCGAGTCATATATAGTGCTTTTCTCAAAAATGGTGCAAGAAATATAAATATCATAGAAATATTTTACAAAAGCAACGTGTTCCGTATATATTTTCACAGAGAAAAGCCGTTGCCGCCTTTTTATTTTTTTAATAAAAAAATAGAAGTGTATTTTTCTGCCAAAAATACGCCTACCTATTTGAGACACCTAAATAGTCGCGGTACTAATTATCTGTTTGGCTGTTTATTGGGCCTGTGCCTTCATTTGATATGGCCATTTCAACTTTTAAAAAGTTTGGAACTCGACAAATAATGGAATTTGTATGCAACATTGCAGTCCCAAAACCGAGACTGCAATGTTTTTAACTTTTTAATTTTTGACTAACCATAAACTACGCGCTTCGCGACCGATTTTTTAGACGGCAAAGTCGACTTTGCCGTCCATTTTTGAGAAAAAGAATATTCCTGATTATTTATTTTATTTACGATTTTATTTTTTGCTGCAGCCAAGGAAACGTGGCAGGCCTGTAAGTTTCTAGTCTACCTCTTCACAAATTAGACTGTACCATAATATAACTTTGCACATAGCCTATGAAATGTACATATTCTGACTCTAATACTTTCAGTACTTTATCGATCCAAATTAAGATCCTATAAATCTGACTAAATTTCAGATGATACGAGATGGGAAACGATCACGAGAACCAGCAACGGAATGTTAGAAGAATTCACGATATCATATCAAAGCCTGCTACCCTCCACTGCCTACAATTTCCGAGTGATAGCATACAACATGTACGGTATCAGCAACCCGGCGTACAACGAGAAGGTCATAGTGACCCCGTCGAAGCTATACTTGGAGTACGGGTACCTGCAGTACCCGCCGGTTTATCGCCGCACGTGGTTCGTGGTGGCGTTGGCGGCCGCTTCTGTGGTCATCATTATTATGGTGATAGCCATACTCTGCGTGAAGAGCAAGAGCTACAAATATAAAAGTGAGTGGGCCCGTTACGTCACTTTATACTTTAGCTGTTTGTGTACTTATAATTTTTATCTACTCGTATCTACATGTGTCAGTCTCTTGTTAATTACTCTTAATTATGTTCATGTGGGTCTAAATCGTCCTAATCAAATCGGTACAAAGTGCGTAGCCAACATGCAATAATTAACGCTCCGTAGCGGACGAAACGCAACTGTCACTATCGCACTAATGTCGAAGAGTGATAGAGAAAAACACGCTACGGAGCGTTAACGATTGGCACGTTGACAACGCGCCCAGCTAAGAGACGACGAGACGAGAGGGAAGACGAGACGAGAACAAGAAGTAAAGTTCGTTTTGTATGATTTCGAACAGAAGAAGCACAGAAGACTCTGGAGGAGTCGCTGGCGGGGTCGACGGACGAGCGCGGGTCGCTGGCGCTGGACCTGTACCGCTCGCGCGCCAACTCGGCGACGTCGGCGGCGCTGGGTGCGGGCGCGGGCACGCTGCGCCGCAAGCCGGCGCCGCAGCTGGGCAAGTCGCCGCCGCGGCCCTCGCCCGCCTCCGTGGCCTACCACAGCGACGAGGAGAGCCTGCGCGCCTACGACGAGAACCCCGACGACTCCTCGCTCACCGAGAAGCCCTCCGAGATGAGCTCCTCCGACTCCCAGGTGATCACCATTAAAATAAGCGTCGTTTGAATACCCACACGTGTGACTAAACGCTTTATTTTTGCATACCCGCGTCGGGAATCGTGATGGTAAATATGAATCTCTAGCTTTTTTCGTCACGCTTTTACTGAGCACTGTTAATAGTAGGTCGCAAACGCGGTGTACTGTGCAACGAGTACATCGTTGTGTTAGATTCACCAGTTTTTTATTCCTCTTTGTATATTTTGAAGCTGAGTCTCCTTCGTTTCCGCTATTTAGATCTTGGTATGTGGTATGTTTAATTTGACGTATTTGTAAAGAACATAATATGTTGATGAATGTTATATATATTTTATTAAAAACATTAATTAAATAGCTCACACTTCATTTTCTAAAACGATAACTAGAATTGGCTTTAAATAAATTACAAACTGAATTACACTTGTGCAACTCGACGTTCACGTATTCCAACTGTGCACGTTCACATTAGGTTTAAGTTCCGCTTAAATCAAAGCAGTTGGCATCTAACACTATAAAAAATAGAACAGACCCTTCACACTACAAATTATACGCCACTGACTTACGTTAAAATAGCCGCGAATTGAGCCCAATGTGAACGTGCCCTAATCCCCAGCATGAATCATCATCGTCGTTATTTCTCCACGCAGAATTCGGAGAGTGATAACGAAAGCGTTAGATCGGAGCCGCACTCGTTCGTGAACCACTACGCGAACGTGAACGACACGCTCCGACAGTCGTGGAAGCGGCAGCGGCCCGTCCGCAACTACTCCAGCTACACGGATTCGGAGCCCGAGGGCAGCGCCGTGGTGAGCCTCAACGGCGGCCAGATCGTCATGAACAACATGGCGCGCTCCAGGGCGCCGCTGCCCGGCTTTTCCTCCTTCGTATGACGGCGGTCGTGCGAGCAGCTCCAGCCTGCGCCCACCTTACACATATAATGTAACGGTCACTGCCCATTCCCAATTATGTATTTACTTATTTAATTAATTCCCAATGTACATATCAGTTATACTTGTGAAGTAAGTTTTAGAAATGGTAGCTGTTAAATAAATTTGTTATCGACAGATCTAGTGACTTAACTCGAGCGCCTTGTTACTTTTAGAATAGATGTAATACGGTCAAGGAATTTAATTTCAGTACCATTTCGTACCTAGTCAAGTTGTCACATTGACAATAGGTTCCTAGCGACTTTAATATAGATTGTGCTGTTTAATGTATAATTTAGATAGCATATTATGCAGTGAATAGCACGTGTGACGGGTGCAAATAATGAAGAATTCTTCTGGAAATACCAATAAGTAACCAATTCTTGGACATCATTCGGCGGTTCGTGGTCCAGGCCGCCAATACGCTTTGTACTGCTGCTCCAGCTATCCTCCAGTGCATCGTGAAGGCCTATCACCGTACATCATGCATTAATACTTTGTATTATGAAATATTTTACTTGTGATATATTACTGTATTTTGGCAAAGGCCCATGAGGCTGCCACTTCTCCAATAAACAACAACAATATTGACTGTCACAGTGACAAGGCACGAAATGGTACGGAAATAAAATTCTTTGACTGTAGTAGACGCGTGAGTGCGAAAGATAAAATGTGAGTGTTCATTATAAATAACAATTTTCGTTGGTATTAATTAGGTATTTTCTCACTAGATCTGCAAGCAGTCAGTAGAAGTCGTTACGCAGAATAACCTGCTAAAAATGATACATACAAGCTAGATTTGTGTCTAGATTGTTTTTACCACGTTATTTGCCTAGCTACTATACTTATTGCAGCTGACTATATTAGAAAAATGAACGTATGTGTTCTTACGTTTAATTATATATCATAGATTACTTTAAATATTAGAACGACCAATGTTATATCAATAGCAAAATTTTAGAGATCTCGTTATATCAAAATATTTTGATTATTTACGATATTAATAATAAAGACATAATTGTTTTGTGATTTCATAAATCTAGACACGAATACACAAATATATGTAGTCGTGAATGAGTTAACTTCGCAGCACACAGCTTAAAGATAAAGAGTCTGTCAACCCACACAACCGACGCAGCACATAATCTGTTACCTTTAATACATTACGTGTTTAGTTCTGTAATCGAAGGACTATTTAGCAAACGTTAATGACTGTCCTTTATATTATTTCTATCCTGGACTTCTTACTAAAATATATCTTACTGACTGTACCAACCATTACCACCACCGCTGTCGGTTATCTGCGTGGACAGACTTATAGCCATAAAAAACTTGAAAATTAAGATTTTCTCAATGTATTCCTATTGCACATACAACATATTTATAAACCACAACATTACACGACTTTGACGACTGAGCTAAAGTCACGGCATTAGTCGTACGTAACTTACATTCAAACAAAAGTTACATTAGGTACTTAATTAATAATTATAATAAAAAAATATGATTAAATTAAGTCATATAATACCACAAAATCAATACCTACCCTTGGATGGGCATATTTGTTATAATAATGAATCAATAATCGATATTATACGTTACGTAAGTATCTAATCATTTTAAGTATTTACTTAAGCTTATGGCGGTTACTTACAAAGTTGATCACACTCTGTGTATACCCCCCTTCCAGCTGGGCAGCTGCTTCATAAGCCCGCACCACGCATTCATATATGCATCAACAATATTAGCCTCGCTTTAGCTTAGTCCAACTACTCGTAGCTCTTCGGTAGGTAGGTACTATAACAACACAAGAGATGCGAGCTTTGCTCTATGTACTTACCTATATTATTTTAGCTAGTTTTTGTTTTCGTGAGTTGGAAAACTTGGAAATCAAAACTGTAATAAAATGATTTTAATAGTTATTTGTTTTACAAGGGGGCAAAGTTGTTGTTTAACCGCTCGTGCAAATATTGATACCCGAGGAAGCGAAAGATTCCAAAATTGAACCACGAGCGTAGCGAGTGGTTCGAATAATGGAATCTTGAGCGATGCGAGGGTTTCAAAGAACGAGGGTTAAAAAAAATTGCCCCCGAGTGAAACATAATTTTTCACCACACCAACCTGAAGCAAATATTAAATGTAAAATATCAAACAAATTCAAATCCAAATGAATGTTATTAAATATTTATTATCCAAAATCATTATTTAAAAGTCAATTCTACCAGCAAACATAAGAAAACAACTCAAATTTTGCATTTGATTACTTTGCCCCATATGTTAATAAAATGCAACTTTGCTATCAGTTTTTGAAGTGCAAAGTAAGCCTTTCCGAGCTGGTGTGGTGAAAATACCATTGATATTGCATGTTGGTGCCTCGAAAGTCGAAAGCTGTCGTGAATCTTAAGTGACAAAACGATCTTTGTGTATTCATTCAATTAATAGTTCATTCCATTCTACCTATATAATATCCTTGCCTATGTTTTGAATATGATGAACAGTATTGATCGAACATTTGAAATAGTTCAGTAATTTATGTTATAAGGTATAATATTGAGATGAGACATAATTTAGGTTAATTTCTTAACGTTTTTATATGGAGCAAAGAAATTTAATGAAATCGACTGATAATTTTAAAAGTATAACTCCGATTTATGTAAATAAAATTAGTATTATCCATAAAAATAAGGCAGCATGCATTTAATTTAAGAACAAGCTTGAAGACTAGGCACAATTTTATTAAAATAACTGTGATCTATTGTAATATAAATTTCAATATTAAAACTTTTTGACTATTACATTATAGGCATGTAAATTAAAGTTAGTTGTTAATTACCTAGTGTGAAATTCACTTAAACAAATAATACAGCATTGTTAGTGATATATACTTACTGAAGTTAAGATGCACTTTATACTATGTTTTCCACTTCTTAATGATTTACATTTTGATAACATAATTTAATTGATCAATGGACCAGTTTTAGGTTTTTACAGCTTTATTAGATTGTATGCATATACACATTGATTGTATAACGACCAAGGACAACTTTATTGTGCTCAGTGCGACATTTAAAACTAAGGGTTTTGCGAGCCATATACGTGCTCATCAGGGACAATATTGTAAAGGTCGCCGTTGTTGAATACAAGATGGAGTTGGAGGACTGTTAGATTGTAAAGGTTTTATGATAATGAAATGTTATGAACGTATGCAAACCGCAAATGCTGCTATAGGTATTGGCATCAGAGTTGAGGTCACACACACAACTTGATTGTCATGTAATTACGAGATTTTCAAATGGAACAATAATTTTTTTGTACCTATCCTTTCACGTTCAACAGCTAACTTCAATGATTTACATGGTTTATGAATAAAAAGTATCTTCAATTATTTTTCGCGCGCTATCTCACTGAACACATATATATACTCATTCATTCCGACGCAAAAAGAGGGTTGTTGTAAGTTTGACCGCTATGTGTTTGTGTGTCTGTCTGTGTATCTTTGTGGCACTGTAGCTCTTAAACGGGTTAACCGATTTGAATGCGGTTTTATTTATTAAAAGAGAGTTTTGTATTGGTGGTTCTTAGACTTTACCAAAATCGGTTGATGTGTTTATGTGTTGTTGCTATTAGTGCCGATACTTATTCACCTCTACTCTCCTGCCGACACCTATACTTGTGGATAGGAATGGCACTAAAAGGTAGAGAACTGTATTATTCTTTTATGTAATTGCCATACAAAATATATCAGGTGCCATTATTTGGGCGATAATTCCCTTATTTGTAACTTTCAATATTTGGATGTTTACTTTATAACAATACAGAATTGTAGCATAAAACATTTTTGTTTTCTTCATTTCATTTAAATCTGATGTCCTATTTGAACCTGTGTGTGCAGTAGCTACTTAGGCACATTTCTATTGACACTTTGGAAAAAAATGTGCTAATTAATAAAATAAGATATCCTTAGTAATATGTACTTCAAATCTCAACTCATTCTTCACCCTGTACTGAATAGTCCTAATGGAAAAAATGTTAACTGTTCTATTGGGTTTGGCTCATTTGATTATTCATATAGTAGATAGGATATTGGTTTTTGGAGTCAATTAAAAATGACAACAATGTGTGAGTATGAGTGTTGTGTATTAATATACAAAATTAAAATAGTTTGTCACATTTCACCAACCAATCTTTAGGAGCATATTTAGAACTATTTTGCCATTGCTTAAGAACATTATAAGCAGCAACATCAACAATTGAGAATTCATTGTTATATATCCAATTCTTGGATTGAGAGAATAGTTTCTTTGTCAATGTTTCCTTGCACTTTTCCGGTGTTCTTTCCAACAAGTGACAGATATCCAGGAGGTTGTCCACATTGTAGTCATCAGAGTCATATGGTATAACAGATGGATACACCAATGAAACATATCTTAAAATGTTTACATTTCCAATGATGGGCAGGTCCAAAGATGACCACTTCAATTCAGGATCAGCTGAAACTAATTAAAAAAAAATGGTTATTTACTTTTATAAAGGTGGTTCTACACTGGTGCACTTAATAGCAAATTTACTCAACTTCCTACCTATAATATTGGATATAATTATATTGCATTATCTTAATAATGAATCAACTCACCATTTTTGAATATCAGCCTGATAGTAACTTTAGATGCATGTTCTTGTTTTGGAAAGCTTTTCACAAAAGCCTGTATCTTTGGCACCTTTTCAGTTGGGACAGAAGAATGAATATGCCATGATACATTAACTGGATGAGAGGATTCTTTTACTATCTTTCTCAAAAACCAGGGTAAACAATCAGGGCTGTATACCAAAACTAATTCCTCTGGTATATCAATCTGTCAAAAAGTAATTGGGTAAATTAACATTATCTTACTAAGCACATGATATTGAAATAATACATACAACAAATCTGCTGAGGGTGCAGCAAACTTATCAGAATAAGGTTTTGGCAGAAATTTCATAATTGGTGCAAGCTTTTATCACTGACTATACTTTTCTTTCCACAGGCAACTAATACTCATCAAGACATTTCTAACAACCCGATCGCAATTAGTTTGCGTTATTTTATCACAGTTCCTGCCACCTCCTGTCTCTAACGTCAGATCAGCTCCATGTCATCATAATATTCCATTGACATTTGATTCATGCAAAATTTCAGCTCAATTGGACATCAGGAAGTGGGTCATATTTAGCTTCCAAGATTTGACCCACACTAACATACTATACATGGGCAATACTGAAAGTTTCTGGATTCTGATATATGAGACGACTTAATTTTTCTAAGTGGCCAGTTCGAGGAATTTTCAGTATGTCCTAAGTACAGTCAGCAGCAGAAGTCGCTATACACTCCAGGTGCTCAAAGAGAGGTAAACGTTTAAACTGTCAAAAAGTTGTTAACTGTCATGGTAGCATTTACTTGTGAGCGCTCAACATGTCACAAATATCTTAACAGTCGCTATTCATTAATTTCTACACTTACAACAAATCATTGATACCTTAGCTGTCAAAAAACCATTGGTATCTAAGCGGTCAACGTGTCAAATATATCTGAACAATATGGAAAAATAGACGTTTAAAGCATACATGTATGGTCGTATATTGAATGAATAATAGTTATGCTAATTTCAGGTAAAGCGTTTTGACAATCATCGAAAGCAGTACAGTCTTGTCATCACATACTGTCGTGACGTCTATACATATGCAAGGTTGACAACCAAAGTATCAACCATGCCTGAGTTCTAACGAGACATAACGACAAGATATATATCTGAAAATATACAACATAATACTACAGAGTGAGAGATGAAGTGATTTCCAAATTTATACTCATTTTAGATTCTGATACAACGTAAATTCTATTCTGATTGTTTGGCGGAGATTCTTTCTCCGCCGCGGGCCTCCACAACTCCCCTTATAGCCCGACCCTGTCCACTCACAACCATTTGGCTTATTCTTGGCTGTTTCTATTCTAATTCTCATTCTTCATTCTTAATTATCCCTTCATCTCTCTAATACAATCACAGATGAGACTATATTTCTAACACTCACCGATTTAAACCCGCAGGTCTTCTTTCTTTCTATTCAACTTACTTCCCGCCACGCGAACATTGTTCCGTTGGGGAAAAAATCTCTTCTTCCTCCTACTGTCAAAGATTCGTTTACCGTTTTTAAAACATTCATTCAGTGCTGCCAGTATAAACAATTAAAACTGTCCAAGGCATACACTTACCTGCTATTTTGTTGAGGATCGCGTACGTCGCGACATTCCCCAGCGGCGCGAGTTTCTATAGCAGGGCTATCAGCTGGCTAGTCCATTGGGCAATCCTTTCTCTCGCCCGGACAGCAGCTGCTCTCCTAATTCTTTCTTCATTCGCATTTGACACAGTTTCTACTCTCTCTACCTCTTCGTCACCTTCAGTCACCACGTTAGCACGCTCAACACTGCCATTTCTCTGCACACGTTCTACGGGAGTGAGCATTTCGTCTGAACCATTGGTTTCCAATCTAACATCATCCTCTACTGCAATTTCTTGTGGCATCTGTTCTGTTGATTCCCTTTCAGGACATCTGGTTTCTCTTTCAGATATCTCTGGGATTTCCTGTAGTGAAGATTCCTCTGTCTCCCTTACATCTGGATTTTCTAGGATTCTTTCTTCGGTTCTTGGATCTTCTAGTGTATCTTCTTCCACCTCTAGTGGATATAAGTGACCTATCGACCTTATAAATTCCTTTCCTTCAACATTGACCTTTGCAACTCTGCACTCTCCGTCGGCACCTCGTTCTAAACTGATGATCTTTCCCACCTTCCAGTTCTCTCTATTTTTAGAGTCACCTTTAATCTGGACTATGTCACCAATATGAGGGCTTTGGTTAGTTTTAACTCGGGGTTCCTTGTGTGAATGTTGGTACCTTTCACGTAGACTGCAAAGGTATTGTCCCAGAAACATTCTTTTAAATTCTTCTAGGATCACTCTACCCTTCTTCCATCCTTCAATTAGATTTTCTTTTGTGACTGTACCACCTGGATGCGGATTTTGTATAGAAGGTTCAATCGCTATACATTTCCCGTAGGTTAGAAAGTCTGCCGGCCGTAAAACATATTCTATATCAGACCCAACACAAGTAAGTGGACGTGAGTTCGCCACAGCTTCGATTTCTTTCACAACTGTACCTAGCTGTGAGTCATTTAGAACTCTCTTCTCTAAGGTTCTCTTCATGCAATTCTTCACAACGCCGACCAGCCTTTCATAAAACCCTCCATGCCATGGACTGAGCTGAGGGATAAATTTCCACCTTATCTTATTGTCCACGAAGTATGTGTTCGCCAATAATTCTGCAGTTAATTTAAACTGTAATGCATTGTCCGAGACTACGAGTTCTGGTTTTCCTCGTGTAGATATGAATCTTCTCATTGCAAGTAAACATTCCTCTGCAGTTAAATCCTTAACTACTTCCATGTGAATTGCGCGTACAGCCAGACATGTATACAGACAAATCCATCTTTTTCTCATGTGTCCGTCCTCCGTGACAAAGATTGGCCCGAAATAGTCGATTCCGGTATATGTGAAAGGAGCACTATAATTAGCACGTTCTGCTGGCAGTGCTGGTGTGGGCGGAAGTTTGTAGGGACCACCTCCGTGTTTAATACACTGCTGGCATTTTCTAATTATTCGCTGGACCTTAGCTCTTCCTTGAGGAATCCAGTATTTCTGGCGAATAATGCTTAGTGTATGTGGGGCTCCCACATGGTAGTACTTCTGATGAGTCTCCAGGATCAGTCTGTCTGTAAATTCTGAGTTCTTAGGTATCAGTATCGGATATTTGGTGTCATATGAACACATTGTGTTCATAAGCCGACCTTTACATCTTAATAATCCATCCATATCCACAAATAGTCCTAAATTCCTTGATAGGCTTGTTTTCTTTCCTGCTGCCTCTTGTGGAAAGTATAATTTTTGTAAATTCTTTATCTCTGTGCAATTTGTATCAACCCCGGTAGCCGAAACCTGCATCTGGCCATTGTCTTCTATATTCTCTATATCTATTGTCATTCCTTCCGTATTTTCCTGTTCTATGGTTCCTCCGATTGATTCTTCTGCTTGAGATGATAGGTCCATCTCCATGGTATCCGTTGTCGAATCGGTTCCTGCGAAAAGAGCTGACTGGCTGTGTTCTTGCAACTTCGGCCAGCCCTCCTCACTCAGCGAAAGGAAATTGAGGTCCATTGAACCACAATTCCTTCTTCGTGTGCCAAAGTTCCGGTCGTGTTGCTAGATCTGCAGGGTTCAATTCTGTATTGACATATCTAGGCTCTATATCTTTATTTTGTTTAATTTCGTTTATTCTTCTGCAGACGAATGGCGGCAATAACTTTTCTGATTTCATCCAGTATAAAACTATCTCACTGTCGGACCAAAGGCATAGTCGTTTCAACTCTATTCTAAGGGTGCTCTTTACATAAGTTAAGAGTCGCTTTCCGATGACAAATCCAAGTAATTCTAATTTTGGTATTTTGAGGTCTTCTGTGTGGTTTATCGGGGTAACCCGAGATTTAGCCATGATGAACATCACTTTAGTGCTCTTTTCTTTCTTATTTACTAACCTCAGATATACTACAGCTGAGTAGGCTCTTTTAGATGCATCAGTGAAGCAATGAAGTTCACATTCTGTGTCTTCATTTGGTGACAGGCCAACATGTCTAGGAATTTCTATTTCAGCCGCAGTCTTTATAGCACTTACTGCCTTCTGCCATTCTTCCTCTAAGTCCTCTGGCAATTGAGAATCCCATTTTTCTTTCCTTTTCCATAATTCTTGAAGGAGGAGCTTCGCAGGCAAAATTAAGGGTGCCGCTAATCCGCAAGGATCATATAATGAAGCAAGAGTTCGCAATATTCCTCGTTTTGTTGTAGTTGTTTTGTCTTGCTTTGTGTCTGAGAGCACATCACCTACCCTTAGCTTCAGTGTATCCTTTCCCATGTGCCAGTTGAGTCCTAATACCTTTGTTGATTCAGTGTCTTTTGATCGAAACTGTTTTGGTATACTTTTCAACAATAGTTTGTTGTTGGATGTCCATTCTCTTATATTCATCGACAATTCTGTGAACGTCGCCCTAGTCTTGTTTACAAGATCACGAGCTTCCTCTAACGTGTCTGTTCCAGTGACTAGGTTGTCCACGTAGGTTCTTTCTGCTATTTTCGACATAAGGTTCTGGTCCCCCTTTGACAAATGATGTCGAATCGTAGCCGTCAACAAAAATGGGCTAGATATTACCCCAAACGGGACACGACAGAAGCGCAGATGGAGAAGGTTCTTCTCAGTCACTCCTTGTTTGGGGTCTTTAAGCCATAAAAACCTGGTCACGTCTCTATCCTCCTGTTGTAACCCTACTTGAAGAAAGGCCTTTTCAACATCTGCTGTTATTCCAATTTTGTTGACTCTGAATCTCAAAAGGAGAGCGGTCAAGTCTTCAAGCATCGAAGGTCCTCTGTACATGCATTCATTGAGGCTCTTACTATTCTTAAGTTTAGCTGAACCATCGTACACCACACGCCCTTTCTTTCCCTTTGGAAGGATAATATGATGGGCAAGATAGTGAACAGGATGTGTCTTAGAATCAATTTCCGAAGGATCTATAACTTCTATAACCCCTGCGGCCAGTTGTTCTTTCAGAATGCTTTCATACTCTTCCATGGCATCTTGTTCTAATCTTCTAATTAAGCTCGACAGTCTCCCATAAGCAAGACCATAATTAGTGGGCAAGTCAGGTGGGTATATTATCCAGGGCCACTTCACCTGATATCTCTTATCCTCATATTTGACCGTTTCGTTAAAATGTTTGATTGCTTCTTCCTCTCTAGTTATTTTAGGAGAGTCTACAATCCCAATACTTTCTAAGGCCCAAAGAAACCTGATGTCTGGTTCCCGGAGTGGCAAGTCTGGTGTTACAAAATAGGGTATTACTGAATCTTGGCATTGGCAGTACATGATGACAGATAGTGTATTGTTATTCTCTTCTTGTAGGACCTTGCCGGCAATTGTCCAGCCAAAATCTGTGTTAATTAAATATAAGTGATCCTTCAGCAATATCATTTCTTTTCTGTAAAATGAATAACAATAGTCACCACCTATCAAAAGTTGTGGCTCTTCACTAGCAGACCCGTCATCAGCTATAACATCTACTCCATGAATTCCATCCATACTCATGGGAGGACCAAGATAATTCGCTATACGGCGCACAATGTTTACTCGAATATCTCTTCTGATACCTCTTCTTGTTCTGATTTGGATGTCAGCGGATGGGCTGGAAATGTTAACGGGGTCGTCAGCACCGAAGACAAATACCATCAATTCATCTTCCTGATCTGCTGCTAAGTCAAGTTCTTGTGCAAGCTTCCTGGTAATATAGCTGCAACCACTGCCATTGTCAAGAATCAGTCTTCGTGTCTTAGTCTTTTTTGAGTTCTTCTGCCCCACCTCCACTATTGCCGTCTGTGGGTAAGAACAATTATTATGTTTAATATTGATGTCATTATTTTTAGATGATGACACAGATGCCATAGATAATTCTATATTATTATTACTCCTACCTGGCTTTTGTGGACATAAAGCTTGATTATGACTTCCTTTGCAGAAGTAGCACGGCTTCCTATTGTGGCATGTTGTTGCTCTATGCCCTTCCTTGAAGCAAGTGTAACATCTTTTGCCGAGCTTCTTTTTCCTATCATTTATATCCTTAACCACTGTGCAGGATGCATTGTAGTGCTCGCCTTGGCAAAAAATGCAAGCCATCTTAGCTTTCTTATTTTTCGACGTCTTTTCCGTGTCAGGTAGTTTTCTTTTAAGGGTTCCTTTTTTGTGTGATATCCTCCTGCTATCCGGCCTCCCTTTCCGCTGGTAGGCAGAAATATGTAGTGCAGCTGTGGAGATTTTTTCACTACTACTTGGAACGCTTTCTTTCGCAATCTCCATTGCTGTAATTATTTTTTGGAGACCGCTTCGTATGTTATCTATGTTGTCTGTCAATGTTAATAGGTGCAACTCATAAACTACCTTCTCTGGGAATTTGGACAATATAGCCGATCTTAAATGGTTACCATTTATGACTTCCCCTAAGCTTTGGAGAATTCTCAAATGCCTCTCTACTATGTTGAAATTCGTTCTACAGTCTGTGGCATTATACGCTGCTCTTTGAAGGTTGTTGATGGCATCGTAGTGCGCATCAATTACCTTTTGCTGGTTCCCAAATCTTTCTTTTAGAATTCCTAATGTTACGTCATAATTCTTTGCTGTTATACCGAGGCCCTCCACTGTCTGAAGAGCCTCCCCTTCCAGGCAGCCGAGAAGATATGCCATCTTTTCAGAATCTGGTAAGTCCTTGTCATGTACATTACTCTTATATCTATCCCAAAATTCGGCCCACCTAAGAGTATCTCCTTTAAAAGTTGGTAACGTGAGTTTCGGCAGTTTGGCTGTGCTCTTTGTGACCGAAGAGTGACCTTTTATAAGACCTTTCATCTCTACTTTCCATTCTTCTGCTTGAAACTGCGTCTGGGTGAACATTTTCAAACTTTCGCTTGATGTTCGACTACTTTTCTCCAAATAAAAATGAATTTCATCCGTCAGTTTGGAATTGCACTCCTCAACCTTTTGGATCTGCTTATTGAGATCATCTTCAGTGACAGTTTCCATGGCGGCGCTTTGCTTCAACAAGTTGGCTAGCCGCTCATGGATGAGCTCCAGACGAACTAGCATGGCGTCATCCATTTTGAACGTACTGAAAGTAAATAATACCTTACAATCCTACGCCTATTGTAATTCTTGTTTCATTTGTATAACGTTTGCCAAACTAGCGTGGTACTGGATTCTTATAAGAAACTTAGAGAAAACTTACGTTTATATCCTTGCTTCCTTTGATTATCCACAAATATGCCTATAGCACAATAATGGCCCAGTGTATCTTCCGTGGTTAACTATACTTATTACGCTTTCACGATAAGATTACTTACAATACAATAACCACTAATCTAAATAACGCTTGCAAACAATAACAATCTTAGCCAAGCCATGTTTTTTCTTTTTTCTTTTTCTATACTTTTATCACGATTGCGAACATTCATACCCTGACTTCAGACCAAACATTTTCATACAAAACATCCGTCTGAAGTTATCCTTAGATTAAAAGAGCGCCAAAGCTGACAAGTACGTTTCCATTTACAAATCCATATGTCATCTGGTAATCGGCCTTAATAACCAATAACATAACCTTAATTTCTAAATTGGCCAATAAGAAACGCTTAGATCTTGTTAGGATAAATTTATGGTAACAAGAACAAACCATCACACTGCTGCCAACCTAACGAACATGAGGCGTTTTTTCGCCTACAACTCTTATCGATTTTTATATCGACTTCACACTCTCCAACACCTGTGACATTTTACTTTACACTTATACATCGTTACGTATATCGCATCATTTCAAAATACAATAATTAGCTGGTAAATACATCAAATAAATTCACAATTAAATAAAACACACATTTTCCTTTTGTATTTATTGTTTTCTTTTGTATATTATATTAATGAGCCCGAGCTAGGATTCCTAGCATAGGGTTCTTCTAAATGACAACAAAAATATATACGTTCTATTAATGTGAGACCAAACTAGGATTCCTAGGCTATGGACTCTGTACCTCATGTATGTCTAACTGTGAAACGTACATCTAACTTCTGAGTCTTTCTATGAGTTTCTAGGTCTCCACCGTCCTATGAGTTTCTAGGTCTCCACCGTGCTGTGAGTTTCTAGGTCTCCACCGTCCTATGAGTTTCTAGGTCTCCACCGTCCTGTGAGTTTCTAGGTCTCCACCGTTCTGTGAGTTTCTAGGTCTCCACCGTTCTGTGAGTTTCTTGGTCTCCACCGTTCTGTTCTAACACCTTTCCGTTCTACCTCGGAGCCTCCCGAGCCAAACGAAAAGGTATAAGTTCTACTGTACATGCTTCGCTTACTAATAATATGCTCGCACAGCATCTCCTCCAATTTGTCGTGACGTCTATACATATGCAAGGTTGACAACCAAAGTATCAACCATGCCTGAGTTCTAACGAGACATAACGACAAGATATATATCTGAAAATATACAACATAATACTACAGAGTGAGAGATGAAGTGATTTCCAAATTTATACTCATTTTAGATTCTGATACAACGTAAATTCTATTCTGATTGTTTGGCGGAGATTCTTTCTCCGCCGCGGGCCTCCACAACTCCCCTTATAGCCCGACCCTGTCCACTCACAACCATTTGGCTTATTCTTGGCTGTTTCTATTCTAATTCTCATTCTTCATTCTTAATTATCCCTTCATCTCTCTAATACAATCACAGATGAGACTATATTTCTAACACTCACCGATTTAAACCCGCAGGTCTTCTTTCTTTCTATTCAACTTACTTCCCGCCACGCGAACATTGTTCCGTTGGGGAAAAAATCTCTTCTTCCTCCTACTGTCAAAGATTCGTTTACCGTTTTTAAAACATTCATTCAGTGCTGCCAGTATAAACAATTAAAACTGTCCAAGGCATACACTTACCTGCTATTTTGTTGAGGATCGCGTACGTCGCGACACATACATCTATCTCACGTTTTGCCCTTCAACCATTGACAGAGGCCTGTCAGTCAGCTTACTGCAAACTATTTCTTTTATTTTAATAGAATCATCAAAACGAATGAGTGACACATAGCGAAAGCTAACTGAAGCCGAATTTAGAACCAATTGTCAAGGCACGTTGTGGTCTTGTTACTAAGGCGTTTGCTTTTCAAAGCAGAGACTGCGGGTTCAAATCTCAGTCGGATGCACCTAGAGATTACAGCTTTTTTTTGGGTTTCATTTCTATTATTACTTAATTTGTGGTTTTATATTAATTTCGCATACGTTTATATGTTTTTTGAAGATATGTCACATGTAGAGTATGTACGACTTTCTAACAGGACGTTGTAGGTTTGAACCCGCAGTAAGCGTTCCTTAGATTACTCTTGTGCGGAATGCCATTTGATGTTTACTGCTAGGTTATACTGGTTATACTAACAATAAGTTCAAAGATATACAGTATGTTGGTACATACTGTATTATTAACAATAAGTTCAAAGATATACAGTATGTTGGTACTGTATTATCTTTGAACTTATTGTTAGTACGAACGTTAGTTTGAACGAAAGGCCAAGAAAGAGACCCATTAATGTTTAGGTCATACTGAACAATTTTTACTATGGGACCAACCCCGAAAACGCGGAAAAATACTTGGAAGTTTCATACATTTTGCTGGTCTGATGTTGAAATTTTCTATGGGAGAGTAATTTTTTTCCGGGGTTTCGGGGTTGGTCCCATAGTAAAAGTTGCTCAGTATGACCTAAACATTAATGGGTCTCTTGGCCTTTCGTTCTGATACATACTGTATATAACTCCGTATACTCTATCCTCTCTGCTAAGTTGTAAAAACAAAATTCGTCATTCCTATGGTCAACAGTTAGCATATTATGTAGGTGTATATGCATGGCAGTGATGGTTTTAACGGCTAGCCTCTATTACAAAGCCATAAGGTTTACATGTCAGATTGGGACAGAGAACATGTTAAGTTTCAATTCTATTATTTTCTCCTTCGTTCTTTGAACGATTCGGAGCATCGTATTTTAGTACAATAAGCGGGCTAAATGAATATATTAACATATAATATGCTCTACGATTTGGAAGAACGGCCGCCTATGACAGTTAAAATAAAAAACCTATCATTCTCGTAAAACCTACTTATTTATTGTCTAAGTTTGACACTTGACGATAAAATACTTCTTTAAGAAGGGAGGTCAATTCGTAGCTGCTACAGTATTTTTTTAAAAGTTAAACAGATAAAATGTTGATGCTTAGTTACCATTGAAATAACAACTGCTTAGCAACTGGTGACACCCTGGCTGCTGACGTACGTGATTGGCAGTGCGTGTAGGTATTAATGACAGCAGCTTGAATTTGAGTGCTTAGTTACCACTGAGTTTCTAACCGTTATTGTCATTGTGATTAAATAAGGGTGTATGTGTTAAAGAAAAACTCAGAAGTTAAGATATATGTGACGAACTGAAAGCCTATGCTAAAATGACATCTTAGATGTCCTTATTTTTGTGACGATTGAAGTGTATATGTTTTCTTGGACACCTTACCCGCTCAGGTATATCTGATGCTGACTGTACTAGCAGGGCAAGTTAAATAAAAGCTTGTAAAAAGAACCAGCTGGGCCTGCAGTAAAAACAAGAAATAAAAGATTTCGTCTATACTTACAAGAGCAGGCTTTTTGTTGCTTGGTCTGCTAACTTTTGCCGGATCCACATTGCAGAATGAACTTATTGTTTTAATCCTATCATAAAGGATGTCAAGCTTCTTTAAGAGCTGATCCTGTCTTACTTCCAGGTCAGCCATTTCCTTACTCGGCATCTGTAAAATAAGTTTATTATTTATAGATGCATGCTGATAAAATTATAATAAGACGAAATCAATAAGATCCAGATTTTACAATTGTAGTATATTTGTATGATCATTCAGATACAATTTTTTGAAAACTGCTTTAGTGTGATCAACTGCAAATCCAATACTGGTTTTGAAATAAACCTAATCACAAAAGATCTGTCTACTTCATAATACCACCAATATAATTTGAAAACACAATTATTTTCATTTCATGAAATTCTAATTAACCTTGTTAACCTTTTATGGATAACATAGCAGACCCTGAATTACAGATTGGTAGCGGTTAAAAGAAAGTACTGATGAAATAAACCTTTAGTAACTTCATAACCTGGGTTCTAACATTGATATCGATCTCTTCTTCAGTCGATTCCGCCGTCGTGTCGAAATTGTATAGATTTTTCATGCGATACATGCACTTAGGTAAAATTATATCGCCGTCATGAGTAATGATGTTTTTCATGGAATACATTGCGCTCATTGATATAACAAAATTAGGTAGGTAATTTTGATATATATTCACTAACTGCACAAGATACGATATATAAAAAAAAGATCATCTAACCTCTCAGTCTCAAAAATAATCATAGGCTAGGCGTACTTGCACTATCTGTCACTTTACTGTCAGATATAGGTCCGTATCAAAGAATATAATACTCACTAGGAGAAGAACGATAACTCCATACAAAAAAGTGTCCCCAAACGTATATACTAGTAGCACCTTCGTTGTGTACCAAACACTTCTTCGTTGTGTACAAAGTTGACAACCGGTTTAGCCTGGCGGGTATAGGTAGGTATATAGTAATTCTGTTGATAAACATATTTGTTATCTTCATATCACGAAATATATGAAAGGTGCAAATAAACCCTTGTTTGTGGTATTATCAATTGATTTAAATAAAAGGCATGTTTATGTTTATAACATTGTATTAATTATTAAAAAATGTTTTACATATAGAAATATACACTGAAAACTGGCAACTGGCAACTTAATAAAAAATAGACATTAATAAAGCGCATTCACAAAGTTTTCAGTATAATACAAATAACATTAGGCATGCCTACCTATTATACAATTTACACACAGATACACTACACTTTACACACGGCATTTTACACAGATTTCCAACTTGTATTCCAACATTTATTCACGGTTAATTAATACGCTTTCCAGATGCGTTATGACTCGGTTCCTTCTGAACCCACTAAAGCTGTAAATTTCACTCTGGCTGCTTCAACAGCCGTTGCTCCGCATTTAGCACATTTTCTATGTGCATTGCTGTATTCCATGTAGGTACAGACTTACAGTCTTAAGTGGTAGTACCGCTACGTTGTATTTATTATTTTAATAAATAACATTTTCGTTATGAACTTTAACACCAGCAGTTGGACAAAGTCATTGACAAATATATTTTTGTATTATGGTGGGTAGCCGTACCTACCCTCCATATATTTTATGGACTTTGATAAAGGCAGTTTGAAGCAAATATTCAATTTTAAAACTTAATCGCGTATAATTAAGTTTAAGCGTTTTAAGTCCCGTTTTATGATTAATAATATATAAAATTCGTGATAATTTAAATCAGAGTTGCGAGCAATGTTGCTGTAGAAAAATGTTTTTGTTTTTATTACTCGTAACTTTTTCTTGGAGGCCAACGCACACATAGAAGCTTCAGGCGCACACATGCGCAATTATTTGGGGACATAACTTTCTTAAGTAGCTAACACACTATCGCACCGCACCAAGGTCATTTAGGGACGTACCCATAAGTAAGAGGGAGAAAGAGATATCGCTTTCTTCCTCTTACTTATGGGTGCTTCCCTCAATGACCTTGGTGCGGTGCGATAGTGTGTTAGCTACTTAAAGTAGCTAACACACTACCGCACCGCACCAAGGTCATTGTGGGACGCACCCATAAGTAAAAGGGAGAAAGCGATATCTCTTTCTCCCTCTTACTTATGGGTGTGTCCCACAATGACCTTGGTGCGGTGCGATAGTGTGTTAGCTACTTAAGGAAGTGAACAGGCCTTGGTCCGTATTGTAAAAGGCTTGCTACACGGTCGCCGACAAGCCTTCTAACCGTCTGACCTTGGTCTGTCCTTGGTCAGTTTTGGTCAAATTTTGTTGGTAACAACCAAGTAACAACTGTCTACACGGTCCGGGACCGGCCAAGGCCACGCGGTCTGGGGGCTTGTCGGCGACCGTGTAGCAAGCCTTAGTGAGTAAATCGCATAGTATGAACGTAACAGACTACCGCCGCACCGCACCGCGACCTTGGTCTATAAAGAGATATCGCTTTCTCGGTCTCACTTATGGGTGCAGCGGACCAAGATCGCGGTGCGGTACGGTAGTCTGTTACGGCTATTATCTCTGTCCCATTCAGCAGCAAAATGTCTCAAGGTATCAGACGAAAAGGTAGAAGAAATGTCCTAAGAATGCATGAAAATCGAAAAGGAAGCGCAACAATACGAGGCATGTAAATTTTTGTAAACTATAACAAATATAAACTACTTGTATAAAACTCTTCAATGGTTTCGTCAGTAGCTTAAACAGTTTTTAAAAAAGCATAGCATAGCTTCCTGTTGGTGTATATTTCATTAATTATAAACTGGTAGTCATAAGAAAATAAAATAACAAAAGAAATAATTTCGTTTTCTTTGGAATATTTTTCGCACTATTTTAAAATATTTTTATTATCCGTTCCTATAAATTGACTTAGAAGTACCGCTATTGACTTAACATTCTGTCGAAAGAAAATGGCTGCGGTTGTCCTCGCTTCGGTGATAGCTTGAGATATAATTAAGTGACTTATGCCGTAAAATAGCCAACTTTGGTTTTATTTTTGATCATTTACGATCTAGTTCGTGTTCTGTTATTAATTTCTTATTATCTTCGGGGATACCACGTATTGTAAATTCAATAGTTCACAAATTATGAAAACGACATGGCGGACTTATAATCGACCAATGAGGAGCCAGCATTAAGCGTTTCAGAATTGCATGTACTCGCATTTCGCGTCATTAGTTTTTGGTGCATTCTTTCCGTATAGAAAATCGAAATCTCTACTTGTATCAGTGAATTGATTTGGTTTTTACCTTCTTGTGAAGTTACTCTTAAAATTGGTGACTTGAAAGCGTTGTGACTTTTAATTTGCGTGAAGCTTTACAAACGGCTGGAATCATGAGTGCGATGGATTTAGGATGAACTGAAATATTTTATCATCTTGTTTTTGTAAACATCACTATGTTTTTGCTATACACGTGCAAAACAGAACATAATTGACAGTTGGTGTTAATGATGTCGGGGAGAGGTGCTAAAAAACGCGGGAGACCCCCGAAATCCGGAAATTTTGAGAAAAACAGGAAGTTTCAGTATCATTTATTAAAAAAACCTAAATATTTACAAGCCCAAAATGTGGGTTCTGGATCTTTGGCTAGCACGCCAACTGCATCTCGAGCATCATCACCTCAAGGCAGTGATATAAGCAGACGCAGTACACGAAAACAAAGAGGTGGAAAAACTCACAAATCGAAACGAGGCGGTTTGTCCAGTGCATATTCTCGCAGAGGGTACAATCCTCATGCAGCAGACTACCATGAATCGGAGTATCATTATGGTTCCGATTTCGGCGATAGTAGTGACAAGTCTGAGCCCGAGGAAGACCGCGGTAGCGAGAGTTCTGAAGCGTCAGTTGCCGATGGCAACGCCAGTGACAGTGATTTCTCGGTGAGCAGCTATAGCACGACGGGAGGTACTCCTCGGAAAGCCGCCGCCAACGTTCTGAGGCCGCCGAGTCCCGACCCACTGTGGCTACAGCAAGAAAGACAGATTCCACCACTTGAATTGCCTCAATCCTCTGATGATTTAATCATCCCTCAAAACCTTGTTTTACAAGTTGTTGGTATATATGAAGTATTGCGCCACTTTAGACACCTGGTTAGGTTGTCTCCATTTCGTGTGGAAGATCTGTGTGCAGCTGTGAGCTGTGAAGATCAAAGTAATCTTCTCGTAGAAATTCATATAATGTTATTAAAGGCCCTACTTCGAGAAGAAGATGCTCAACAGACACATTTTGGACCTCTAGACCACAAAGACAGTGTAAACATCACCCTGTTTCTTCTAGATGTCATGACCTGGCCAGAAGTGCTCAGGGTATATATTGAAAGTGATAAAACTTTTGATAAGAATGTGGTCAAAATTGTCAATTCCTGTGAATATCCATTTACTAATGCAGAAGATCGTCTAGCAGTGCTACAGTTTCTGTGTAATCAATTTTTAATAACCAACCCAGTACGAGATGATTTACTCAGTGAAGGTAAGTTTCTACCGAATAAATAAATATCATTAACACAAGTTTTATAATGTTAGATTTAATTTAAAATCACTAAGTTTTTCTACATTCTAACTTTGTTGTGTAGTATTCAATCAATATGCTTCAAACCTCAGCCAAATTATCTGATGGAAATAGAGGCCAGTAAATTATGCAATATTTTTAATTATTGTGGTATTTAAACTTTAACACTGGTCATTAATTATATGCCTTCTTAGTATTAAGAATGGTAATTGATACCATTCTTGAATAATACTATCAGTAATAATATTACTTATGAGTTATGACAGTTTTCCGAAGGGATGAAATAAATTTTATTGTTACGAAAATTGTAATCAAATGAAGCAATCACAATATTATTCATAGTTCATGTTGATCTTAACCCTTTATGGGCACACTTAGCACCACTTGCACCATCCCATTACCTGGTTAAACCAATAATGCAGTTTCAAAATGTACTGGTAACCATGGTAACTCCAGGTTTAACCGGATAACCCATGTGGCACTTAGATATTGTATGGCATAAATGTGGTCATTTAGGGTGGTCCCTATAAGATCATATTTTTGTATTTTTTGTTATGCAGAACTTTTAGGACTTTATAAGAGGCTATTAGGCATAATTCTACTATATTTAAGGGTTATGTAATTTCAATAGCTTAAAACTCATTTTATTGATTTACAAAACCGAAGTGATCCCTTAAGTGTTCCGTGAACAAAGTTTTGTACGGAAAATTAAAAATTATGTTAAGGCGGGATTCCGTCAGTGTGTGGCACAAGCCTGTACAGTACAGTACAAAAATGCTTGTGCCACACAGTGCTGCACACTGGTGGAATTTACATGGACAAATAATACAAAAACTTTGTTTATACATTGAGATACCTGTTGTTGTCATGGCAGTCATTCATGCATGAATGCAAGGGGTGCATTTATTTTAACACCAAAGTTTATTGGTAGCCCTTGGCAGACTGCCTGGACATGGTTGATTAAGTCAATCAGATTTAAAATTCATTAAATTTACAATAAGTTACCATTCCACCAATTCAAACTTAAAATGTATCTAAAGGGTTTAAGTACTATTTATATTATATTTGCTGTGACAACAGCAACATTCCTTGGTTGCAGTAAAGGTTATAAGTAATTTTTTATAAATTCCATTTAGGGACAGCTTGCAGTCATTCCAGCTCAAATATTTACTTTTTTTCTAAATAAACCTATATATTTTGTTTACTTTTATGAATCATACAATTCATTCATAGATATATTATACAGATCAACAAACAGAAATAATCAGTTTCAATCTTAAAGAGCTGCAAACGTAGGTTTTGGTGGTCAAAGAGCTCTGAAATGTTAATTTTTGTGTGGCTTGAAGAGCTGCAATTGTACTTCCTGGCATCATATAATTGTACCAATCTGATTGAAACCCTTCTTTACAATCTGACCTTTCCCTTCATGTCCCTTGAATAGTGTGTTTATTGTTTGATTGCAGTGCCTATTCATTATGACGACCACTGCAGGGTTTGCCATCGATTAGGCGACCTGCTGTGCTGCGAAACTTGCCCAGCTGTTTATCACTTAGAATGTGTCGACCCTCCTTTAGTTGATGTACCTTCTGAAGACTGGCAATGTGCTCTCTGTAGACAACACAAGACATTAGGAGTCACAGACTGCTTACCAGATGCTGAAAAACAAGGCTTACTGTGTCGTCATGAACACTTGGGCTTTGATAGACATGGTCGGAAGTATTGGTTTATTGCGCGTCGCGTATTTGTGTAAGTAACGTTAAAATTAATTGGTATGCTACTATGCTATAACATATTTAAAACAGTTACAATACATGACCCAATTAAAATTTTAGTGAGGCTGAAAACGGTGAGGTCTGGTACTATTCTTCTCCACAACAACTGCGAGAATTAATGGATATACTAGATGCTGATGAGATGGAGACTCCTTTGGTGCGTGAACTGCTGGAAATGGAACAAGAAATCGTCAGACAAATGACTATTACTGAAAAATTAACAAATCAAGCAAAAGGCAATCGCAAGTCTTATTTGGAAGTTGAAAACGCAAACATCCTGAAACAAAAACAAAAGAGGCAAGAACAGAGAGAACAAGAACAAAATGTGGGGCTCAGAATAGAAGAGGACAAAGAAGTACCTGAACCATCACTTGTATCCGACGGTGATGTTGAAAATGAAGTGACAGTCACCACTGAAGATCCTCCATTAGATTATGATGACAGTGATATGAAAGATGATGATGAATGTAAGAAAAATAAAATGAATGCATCTAATAAACTAAAAACTCCAAGCCAGAAGAAAACTGAAGAAAGTATGTTTCTTTCTAAATATAAAATAATACATATTGTTTTTTTTTTATTATGTTTACATAGTTTTATTAATAATTTCTTTCTCTTAGTTACAGAACGCCTTACAAGGTTAAAATCAAATCAAATATCAAATGGGACTTACTTGTTTAAATTAGGAAATGAAAATAATTTTAAAAATTATGTCAATCAGTATACTACAAATCCGTTGGCTTTGAATAAGCCTCAAAGAAATGAAGAAAGAGACAAAAAACGTTACATGTCTCACAAGTTTTCCCTTTCATGTGGACAAGATTTTAAATGGATTGGAATGTTGAATGGTATGTGACATTTTATTAATTATATTAGTTTATGCATGCACAATCATACTCATATTTCTTATACAATTTTCTTTTTTTTTCAGCTACTAAACCTTTACTAGTGGCAACACTGAGACAAACATTGTTACAATTAGAATCTAATATTGTGGTGCAGTTTATGCATCCTAATTGGACTCTATTGAGGAAGCCATGGGTGCAGGCCGTTCAACTATGTCAAGCACCTAGGGACTTTGCTAGAGCTTTATGTGTATTGCAGGTAAACAAGTTATATTTATAAAAATGTTTATTTAATTTAACATTGTCGAATTTAATCAATATGCCACATTTTTTTAATATTTACAGGCATGTATCAAAAGTGTTGTATGGGCTCCAGCATGGCATGAACAACTAGGCCATGTCAGACTTATTCGGACGACTGCCGTTGAACGTGAGGAACGAAAGAAACTTGACAAAAGAGAGAAAAAGGAGAGAGATGAAGAAGAGGAGAGGAACAGAACTGCATACAATTTCGTGAAATACTCCTTAGGTCTTCGGCACCAGGTATATAATTTTAATTGATTTAATTTGATAATATATTCATATTAATAAAGCACCTACAGGCGAGTAATTAAGCAAGCAGCTTTCATACATGAGATTGTGGTTTCAAGAGCAGGTGCACGCTAATGAATTTTTAGTGAAGTTATGTACAAAATATGATTTTGATATTTAACTGTAACACTTTTAAAAAAACATATGGGTAAACAAGACCAGTTTCTCCTCTGCTTTTATAATTGCTGAGTGAATTTCGGGCTCCTTTAGGAAGCAATCCGGAAAGTGTAATGTCAACAAACATTCTTATATTTTTTGGTTATTTCCAGGTATGGAAACAAAAAGGTGAAGAATATAGAATTCATGGGCAGTGGGGTTGGTTGTGGAACTCTACCACAAGGAAGTTCAAAAAGCAAAGTACTAATTTAAAACCAAGTCTCTGCCAAGGCCCAGCAAAAATCGCTGTTAGAGTCAGAGAAGGAAGCATTATCAAAGTGTTGGCAGTTGAACCAAAAACGTACGAGTACCTCATGTCTAATGAGACTGCTGATAATGAAGTACTGGAAAAACGTAAGTATAGATTAATTAAGAACCTCATGTAGTATTTTATTCAATGTGGCTATACTCAATTATTCATTTCTTGTTTTAGTACCTCCCTCTATGAGAAACTTGAAGGTAGAGAAAAATGAAGATGAAGATTTTGAAGAAATTGATGTCGAAAAAGCTTTAAGTTCATCAACAAGAAGATATTACCCCAGGATAGCCAGGAAATCGAAACTAGACGACTTTCTGGCGAGACGCACGTATTTGAAGTTCATGGAAGAAAAGAAGCTCACTAACTTATTAGCTAATGTAAAGAAAGAAGAAACAGATGTAAAAAGTGAAGAAGACAGAAACATTGACGTGGAAAATGATGACCCAGAGCAGGATGAGCCACCTCTCATTGCACCGGCCAATGAAATAAAGAACAACACTGTTAATCTGGCAGTTGCGAAAAATATCGACAGTTTGAGAGATCAATATGTGAAATTGACTCAAATCACTAAGCATTTTAAATGTTACTCATTTGGATGCAATAAAATAGAGGCTGCTAATTTGCTTCAAGGTTCAGGAGTGAAATTAAATTGCTACTCCCCCTTGTGCATCAAAAAAGAGAGAATACTGAATGAATTACTGACACTTATAAAGGGTAGCAAAATAGTTAATTCTACTAGCAATCTTATCAATTCAAACGATAATAACAAGATGTCTATTCTTGAACAATATTTACTGGGAAAAAGTTCAATTAATTCTGTGAGCACGAATGAAAACATTCTTTCTGATCTACTATCAGCAGTGGCTTGCGCTCAAGAATGTGACAACAAAAGCACAGATGGCTTTGTAAAAAGAAAATTTAGTGAAGATTGTGACGTCAGCGTTAAGACTGAAAAACAGGACGACGGGAGTTCTTGTCTCCTTAAGACCGAAAGCACTCTTGAGGAGTCTGCCGTGCCCGCGGTGGGTAATGAAATGGACATTGATATTACGTGCAATAACAATGATGAGAACGACGTTGAAATAGGACCTTTAAAAGAGTTGACGGACTGTGATCCTCAACAGGATGACGCCCGTGATGGGGATTCAGATCAATCTCGTCCTCCAATACCAAAACTACGAATCACTAGAGGAAGGTCGGCAAAACCCACCCCTAGTAAAGTAAGCAATAACAACAACGGGAATGATTACAAGTGCTCTGTAACTCCAGCGAAGGATAGCGCGCCGAAATACCGGGCGACGGTCAACAGACGCTTCGGTCCAACTAGGCCTGTGAAAAGAGAAGACAGACAGATAAAGGAAGAAAAAACGGAAGGCGGTTTCGTTAGAGTGTACTCTACCGAAAATCCTTGCAATAAAGTGTATTTAAAACGAGTTCAAACGTCTGCCGTCGAAAAGAAAAAGAAACGAACACCTGTGAAATATCCATTGTGTTCCACATTTCATACCAGAAGTAAAGCAAAGACTATTATGGTCTTACCACATCATGAGCTAAGGAAGTTGTGTAGACAAGCCGGGCTTAACACTGTGTCAGGTTTCAGTCATAGCGCGAAGCCTAATCAAGCCGTCTGGCCGTACCCCTGCGCTAGACCTCTATTTAAAACTTGTTGGCTGTATCGTACAGTCAATCTGCAATGGCTCGCCAGCGCGGCGTTACAGCTCCGAGTTATGTGGGCCTGCTTACGATGGGACGATATGGCGGCTAAACCGGCTACAGCGGACGGCAAGCACCAATTAACCACCGACACTGAAATAGTGTCTCTAGAGTTGTTAAAACATAGACACATTGGACAATTTTCGGAGCGGACTCAATATCTCAGGCGGCGAGTCGTTATTCCACTGGAACTGCCGAAAACCGTACGGGAAGTGACGTCTATTCGCAGCGGATTAAGGAAACGAAAGCGAGCCGAATCCCCGCAAAACACCGAACCACAGGTAAATATCAAGGTCCACATTTGGAGCAGTCGAGTACCTGCCGGTCGTAATATAAAAACTATGTTAACTCAAAAGATAGTTTTTTTTTTATTTTTACTTGATAAATTGCTTTACATATATTTTGTTTAGTGTCGTTGTACGATCCCCTAAAATCCGCAGGTATCAGAGGAATGGGTGGACGAGGACAAGCTGGAGCTGTGGGAGGTGCGGCAGTACGGCGAGCGCGCGGAGCGGGTGACGCCGGTGACGCGCACGTCCACGGGCAAGCTGCCGGCGCGCGCGCCGCCCGCCGCCGCCGCCGCCGACCTCAAGGACAAGATGGAGCAGCAGCTGCGCGAGCAACGCGCCGCGCACCAGCAGAAGAGGGCGCTCGAGATGTCGCAAGGTATCTTTAACTTAGAGCACGGTCTCTTTATATATTATCGGGTGGAGCCTCGCAGGATTTGTTTTAATTTATTAGGAAATCTCTTATATTTTTCATATAAAAGATTTCATCTCATTAATTCCTATTTTTACTAGGGTTTCTGGTTTCTCGACCTTTTTAATTTCTCGAGGCACGGGAATTTTCGACCAAGATTTCTCGAGTTTCTCGAGTATCTCGAGAAATTTTGAAAGCTCCAAAAAAAACCATGTTATTTAATTTTTTTTGCTTTTTTACAAATCAGACTCGTAGGAATCGTAGGTGAGATCAATGATCAAACATATGGTACATTTTAAGTCACCATAAATTGCACTGAATAATCAAAAATACAACAACAAAAAAGGCGTGCGCACCGGCGATGTGTTTTGCTATACTGTATTTCTTTAGGTATTCAACAAAATGTGAACAAACGACAATATGGTATTTTATTAGGCAGCAATATTCAAGTCAATAAATTTAACTCGATGTGACAAAATTTGCAGAAGTTTTACTACGTAATATTAATTACTCGTACTTACTCAACGTAACAATAAAGCTGCTAAAATTGTAATATTTAGCTGATGGATGATTTGATTTATCAATAGTAATTTAGTTTAGTAATATTTATTATTGTTATTACACTTATCACATGGTCCTATATAATTCGCTACAATTTTTTTTAAAGCGTTTTTATAAAAAGACACTACATGATTATCATGAATCATGATAGTTCAAAAGTTTCAAAACATGGAAATCGGTTAAAGCTAGAACGATAGGGGACGGATCAAGATAGTTTTTTTTGGTTGGTAATAAATGTTTTAAGTAGGTTCCTACCTGAAAATGTAAAAAAAAAACATTGTTCATATTTATTTAACAACCTAAAGAAATATATTATAGACACATCATGTGTTATACGCGTTTTCTTTTTACTTAAGTATCACAAGAGATTTATTTCTCGAGTTCTCGAGGCATTGAATATTTTTTTCCCGTCTCGACTTAGGACAAATTTCTCGAGATTTCTCGCCTCGGGAATTCTCGAGCAGAAACCCTAATTTTTACGGATAACATTTATTTTACAGACAAATCGAAAACCCCGGCAACTCCTAATGCAGGAAAAAGTACATTGACGTCTTTATTAACTAGCAACGTGAGCACACCCACTGGTCAAAAAACAGTCATAGGAACTAGACGAATTATCATGACCAAAGGAGCCGACGGTACCACAAGGGTGGTCAGTCAGCCCATATCGACGGCAAAGACGCCGCAACCGGTTGAAGCCGCTAAAGCCAATACTCCGGTTCAAAAGGAAGGTCCGCAGAAGGTTCAAATTATACGAGCCCCCGACGGAAAACTGACGGTTCGAGGCCTACTCGCCGGCCAGCAGCTGATACAGATGCCGGATGGAAAACTCCACGTAGTGATGGCGGGACAGCAAGGCATAGCCGGCCACTTGGTGGCGGCCTCCTCGCCCGCGCCGAAAGCCGATAGCCCTGCAGTCGAAAATACCGATAGGCTGGTGGCCCAGCCGAAACCCGCGGTCGAGGAGCCCAAGCCGCAAAATCGGGTAGCCGCGCAACAAATAGTCTTACAAGGCAATCGGCAAATAGTCGTCCAACCCGCACAACAAGTAGTCGTCCAGTCGACTCCGAGGCCTAACATGCAACCTCGCCTCCAGACGGTGCTGGTGCAAGGACAGATAATGCAGCGGCAGGTGGCCCCGGCGCCGGCGCCCCGGCCCGCGCCGCTGCCGCCGCCGCGGCCGCGGGCGCCCTCCACCCAGCAGATCGTCGTCAACAACCCCGCGCTCGTCCAGCAGATCGCGGCCGGCAAGATCCAGCTCGCCACCGTTAACGGGCAGCAGGTGCTGATACGGCCGACCGGCAACAACCAGGCGCAGATCGTGGCGCATATAGGGCAAAGTCCGATGCCGGCGGCGGCGCCCTCGCCGGTGCCCGCGCCGCGCCCCGTCGTGGCGCCCGCGCCGCCGCCGCCGCCGCCGCAGCCGCAGCTCACGGAGGATCAGATCACCGAAAACCGTCTGCTGGCCGGTCAACCGCCCGGCACCGTCATAAAGACCGTTACTGCTCAGGTGAATACTGAAATATACAAAAATATCTACAATATTTTTGGGTAACTCTTTTGAGACACTAAACATCAAACTCTCGCTTTGTTTGTTACAGGTGATGCAGACCAGTAGTGGACCTAGAATAGTTCTCCAAGGTCTGCACGGTTATTCCCTTACGCCCCAGCAGCTAGCTTTAGTCCAACACCAAGTCAAGCAGCAGTTGCTGAAAGGTAATTTAAAAACTATTTAACCTTTAACAATACTTTGAATTATTATCGAAATGATCATTGCTTTAATCTGTATCTTAACTACCGAGTAAAATGTAAATAGACTGAATCATTCGACGGGCATCTGTTTCATATTTGTTGTTTACGTGCCACAGCGCAAGAATCGACGGGGAAGCAAGGCATGCTGGGCCCCATGAAGATGTACCTGGCGGTGCAGCCGCCGCCGAGCGCGCCGCCGCCTCTAGCGCCCGTGGCGCCGCAAGCGTTGCACCCCATCCCCCTCCCCACGCACCAGGTAATCTATTATTACTAGCCACCAGGTACTAGGTACTCCACTCTAGGTCGCGTTTATTAAAGTGGTTCACAGTAGGTGATGTAAGAACTGATCATTGCGGCTTGCGCCTACTAATAGAGACTAGGTAAAATAAATGATAAATAAACAAATACAATTGAAATGATGCACTTGACCACGTTTACGAATGTGGCGATACTAGGGATGTTCATTTAAGTAAACCCTTTATTGCATACGAAGCCGTATAATGGCAGCTATAATATTCAACTCTATTGACAGCTATTAAACTTCAAATTTAAACAAGTACTTTATAATACTTGCAGTAAAGGGTTTAGATTATTCATATCGATGAAAAAAGTATCAAGTCTTTCCCCGATAGGTACACGTCTTTAACTACTTTAAAGACGTATCTCCTACCAAACTTAGTGATATTATAACATTATAAGGCTTATACGGACTAATGTATGTATGTATAGTAGTTATAATTGTATGGAGGGAATACATCAGTATCTTATGGTAACACATCGTGGTCGCGGAACTTGTTAAATTGGATCACTCCATCCAGTGTTGATGCGAAACCTAACATAAAAACGAAAGTTATGTATGTAGAAGTTGTAGAACGAACTTCTACACATTTTTAAAATGAACATTTAAATAATAGTAGAGTTATTTTCTTTTTCCAATGTTTAAATACTGACACAGCTAGATTGATACAATAATTAATGTAGAGTTGTTTGTGTAAATTCTTTATTTTAGAACACGAGTTCTGCGACCAGTTTTGGCCATCGTTCTTTTATTGTGGCAATATTTTTAGTTATGATAATTGTGTATAAGTTTAGGGTGGGATCAAACCGAGCGTCACACACATTTTGGATCTAGTTTTCTAGCACCGCAATTTACAACTCGGTTAGGAAATATTATTTAAAGAAAATCGCAAAATTGAGGGCTGGGTAATACAAACAACGTCTCGACGTACTCGTGATGGTCAAACCCTTTATTATTAGTAAGCTATTCATTTCCTATATATACCAATGACTCGGCCATTTAATTTAATATTAATACATGGTTAAGACTGGATGTAGTATAATAGTATTTAGCAAAAGTATTATTTTGTAGTAGTAAAAAATAATGTTTCATACATTATGACAACACCAAAGAACACTTATATTAATTATAATTATGTGCAATGTATAATCTTAATAATAAATATATATCGATCAAACGACAAATTTTTACGTAACACTACAGTAGATAATCAACACGAAAACAGTATTAGAGCATTTATATTTCAACATTGCCCTGAATTGATTTCTATTTATTATTGTAAGATTTGCAACATTTTCATAAGTTAAAAAAAAGCATTTAGATGAACGGTTCATATTTTTACAATTGTTGAATTCTATTTTTTCGTTTTCTAGTTTAAATTATATGATATGTTATTTGGGCCATGGCTAATATTGATATCGATTAGAAAAAAAAATCTAAAACGAACATTGCAAGTAGTCATATTGAGATTTTTCGTGTTAGAACTTATGTAAACAATTACTACACAATAATTGAACAATTTTTCATTTCGTAAAATAATCGTTCAGTCCGTGGGGATTTTAGGGTACCTACCTACTGTGAAGTTTTAAGCTGGTCTGGCTACTAATTGTTCTGCATATAACTTTTTAACAAATAACTTAGGTACATATTTTCCGATTATTTAAATGGAAAACTTTTCTACATCTTGTTTTTATATGCGACAGAGTAAAATGTCAAGGATTGTCCCAAGGTGTCCAACCGCTCTGTTGTTTTAGTGAATTTGTAGTAAACTTATATCGCCATCGTCTCTTAGATATCCTAAATACAGTACGTAAACATACTAGAAATAGACGGGCAGTTTACGTCGCAGGCGAGATATTGCACATGTGCACTATGCCTGTCTGTCTGTCAGGTGACATTTTAGGCGATAGGTAGTTTGTAAACAAATTATAAAGGGGGTTACAAAACATTAAAATAAGTATATATATTTTTTGAACTCGCGTAAATTGGTCCGGATTTATAGTTTTGAAGTTTGATGGGTTTCATTAAAGGGTGTGACTGTACGTCCTGTTATTTGTGTGACATTTTATAATTACTTACATATTACTAGCCTGCTCTAGTTTAATTACTATTAAGGTAGGTACACTATTAATACTGATTTCCATATTCTTGACATTCTAGAACCCCACGGGCTGTTATATTGTATCAGTAGAAAGTTGTATGTGGCCTAACGCCAGTGTCGTATCGGAAGTCGATACATAAAATGGCACGATTCTTTATTTCTTACCCGTTACTAAACTCGATATTTTCGCTATAATAAGGCAGCCGGCATTTTATTTATCGACGATTGCAGAAGTCCAACTCGTGACTTGTTCAAGTATTTAATCGTACGTCTTACTGTTAAACGCTAATTTCAATGTATATCTAGTATAATTTTTCATACTTATATGAACGAACGGTAACAGGAATTGCTCATACACCACCTGTTTATATGTATATTTATTAGAGATTTCAAGTAAAACCTTTATAAAACGGCTCGTGCAATAATGACCTTTGAATAAATTATTAAAGTAATGATCGAGTTTTATTTACATAGTCCTGTTTATTTGTGTAAATTTGTTTTGTCGTTTGTTTCTAAAGAGTTTGTGGGGGTGTATGGGCAATTATCTATTTCGTGTAAACTTGGATGTAAATATATTAATTGTAAAACGGCATGTACTGAAACCTCACGTAAAGTAAAAAGTAATAGAGCTACTGTTCATATTAAAACTTGAACTGATATATTCCCACAAACAATTTGAATTATAACATTTTAGTTTTCACCCCATTTAGTTTTTACTTCCGTCATATAAATTAATGTAAATATTCACAAACTAACACGTTTTCTATAATACCGGGTGTGGCCTGTAACCGGAGCAGTAAATTAAACTGTAGGCTTGCTAAAGTTTCTTCTAAGACGCCATTTGCGAATTTCGTTACGTTATGTTTAAAGCGTGACAATAGGGTATTTGACTGAATTTAAATGTTTTACTTTTGAGGAGTACAATATTATTATACATTATAAATATTTGCTCGTGTTACAGACCACGGTCAGTATAACCACTTCAGAGTCTGGCGATATTAAGTGTTGCATAAGTCTAGAGTTAAATCTATTTTAAATCCAGCAAATTTTATTACATTTTTAACTAAGGCAATTGTAATATTCCCAGATTTAAAACCAAGTGGTTGTAGTAGATTTAGGTTTTCAATTGATTAAAGTTCAGTTACATATTATAATTGAAAAAAGACTTAATATCTCTAATTTTATGAAGTAATATTATTGAAGTAGAAGTAAATATTGTTAGTTAACATTATTCATAGTTAATGACATCGCAATTTTTTACAAAAAGAACGTGAGTGCATCGTTGTATAGAAATTCTATCTCTATCCCAAAAAGTAAGTGATGTGTACCTAATTTAACTATTGTTTCGCAGGCGTATTCGATCTGTTTCCGATATGATACTGACCAGTGTCAAAAGTCGCATTTCCTCAGCCAAAAACATCACTTTTGACACTGATAGATACTCACAGTACCGTATTGGAAACAGATCGGAAAACTATAATTCGAATACGCCTATTGTTATACCTGTACAACCCAGCCAGGGTGATTTATCGCGACAGTGGATTTTTCTATTTATAAAAGTAATTTCTAACATCTCTCGCAGGTCACCCTAGGGGCCTAGTTTTATGTTCACGTCACTGTATTGCTTTACTCATACTCATCATTACTATCATTAGGGCCCGGAATTTTGGGTGCAGCTTTTGACAAGTCATAGGGAGACTACACTTAGGGTCGGTTGCACCAAACTGTTCGTATCGTTAAAGAGTTCGCTAAATTTTTATGTATGGAAAGTTTCATAATAAAGCGCCGGGGCGCGCCGGCTTACGTTGATCAGTCTGTCAAATGTGGTTGGTGCAACTAGCCCTTAGAACACCACTGTTTATCGATGGTATCGATAAATCGATATTCTTTTTATTTATGTCTTTATTAAATAATACCTCAAAGTTTCTGGTGATACGTACTATTTTCAACGGTCGATGATGTAAAAAGTTCGAAATATCAGAAAAGTTTAATATCCGTTTCATTTGCTTTATTGAAATGAGTATAATTACGAAAACTTTTATATTTGATAACGAATTGATAAGCTAACTAAAGATTAGGTATTTGCCCGCAAGTGTTATTTTATTTACATAAAGGCCTGCGCAAACCGGCGGAGCGCAGCGCAGATCACTTTAAAATTATCAATGTATTTTCTTCCCTATTTCAATTACCTTCAGGTATAAATTTAATTGCTTTGAGACCGACCTCGGAGCATCTCGGGGGATTATCACTCCGCGGCATCGAGGAGCACGCTAGAGGATACCGCGGCGATAGGCGCCGGCATGCCGCGGTATCCCCCGGCATGCGCCGAGGCCTCCCGGGTGCGCCGGAGTAGCGCCTGGACGACGGAGGAGAACTCGTGCACACTAGTCACTAATCGCGAGTACACGCGACGGCATGCCGCGGCATCCCCCGGCCTGCGCCGAAGTGTTGCCTGGTGCGCCGGTCGCCAACGCTCGGCATGGCGGGCGCTCGCGGTATCGCGGGGGATTTTACCTCGCCGGTGTGCGCTGCGCGGTGTAAATCCACCTCGGTGATCTGCGCTGCGCTCCGCCGGTTTGCGCTGGCCTTAAATTAACCGCATTGATAGAGTAATAGACTGATAATATCTATATGTCGATAAAAAGCGGTGCACTCAAAATACTGGGCCCTTACTCATCATGTTCATCTACTGGTATAACAAGCAATGAACTAACAACTCCTGTTCCCTTTTTACTTATAGGATGCTAACGAAGAAGACATAAAACGTGAACCGCTGGTAAACGGCGAGGATAGCGTGGCCGAAGCTACCAGCCACAAGGAGGCCACTCCTGCCAAACCCGAGGATATAACGCAAAATAATACTAAGACAGATATCGTTAATTCTAATCAGGACGTTATTGTGCAAAGCAACAAGTTCGTGCTAACTCCGGACTACATTCAACAGAGTAAGTATCTACACCTACTAAACCAGCAATAAGTATTTTAGGTGATCCTGGTATAGATGCAACTTTGCCTTTTGAACGTCACCTTTAAGCAAATTCATCTTGTGACCCGGAGCTACAAGGCAAGGCAAGACCGTCTTTATAGCCCACGTAATAAAAGGGTTGAGTATTGCTGTACTAAACGAATGCCACGCTGGCGCGCTACTCGTATACCTACAGGCTTTCTTTAACTGCGATATTGTGAAAAAATGCGAATCAACTGCATAAAAATATTCAGGGCAGTTGTATTAAAAAAACTTTATCTTTTTTATTTGGAGAAGGGAATTTTATACCGCCAGGTACCAATACTTAGTTATTGCAAAAACATAATTAATTAAAATTTACCTTAATTTTCTCTTAACTTGTGATAGTAACTACTTATTATAGTGAGTTTTGGTTGTCATCTGACGATATACCAGTTCAGCAAGGGGTCCCTTTCCGATGCGACCGGCTTGCGCGATTACGACTACCTGAGATGGCTGGGGGCTTATAAGGTAAGTACCCCTATTAACGACCCCATTAAAATTGGCATTCATTACCGCGGTATGTACAAAATAGCGTTTAATAAGAAAGCTTACTAACTTTCTTTGAATCTAAGAACACAGAAATAAAGCCTTATCTTTTGACTGTCGAATAAGTATAACACTACTACGAAAATATCACACAAACAAGTCGAAAAACGTAAACTAACGTATCAAAAGCGCAAGATTTGGTTGCCCCATACTAACACGCAACACCTCAAGTAAGTAAACGCGTATTCTATTTAGTGATTAGCGTAATAATGGTAAATATTATGGAAGGACTAAGACTTGAGATTGATTCTTAGTTATTATCTTTATGATTCTCAAATACTTTATTTGCGATATTTGCTCGCCAATAGGGAAAAAAATAGGAAATTAAAAACCTCGGTGTTAGGTTCCATTTTCTTTGTGTGACACCTAATTTCGAGGTATACCTCGGTAATAACGGAAACGGTATTTTAGATTCGAGCGATCTTATATTCATATATAAATGCACATTTCCTTGACTTTTGATGTTATTGAATTATTTAACCACCTATAAAACTAAAGAGGTATTAACGTGGTATGAAATCTATGCAAGAACTCTTAATTTTGATTACAATTTTAGACACCTTCTCAGACGTTTTCTTAGAAACCCTTATATGAGAAACTCGTTCAAGTATTGATATAAAAACAGAAGTATGGTTATAAAGTTTATTTTAACCTAATTGTTTTGTAATATTTGGAATCATCCATATTGATCGTTTAAAAAAATACAAGATAACTATTTATTTTGATTAGTCGTAAATGAGTTTTAAAATTATTTGAATTGAACCGTTTAACGATGGTTAGAAAAGACATCGCTCGGTAATAAGCTGTATGAGAACCTAATACAGACCCACCCAAAACTTCGAAATTAATAGGTTCTTAAAATACTTTAAAGTACTTTTGATACTCTTTTGTATACCAAGTACATAATAAAAGGGTTCTTAAAATTCAAGGGCCGAAGACAGGCCCGAGAATTTTCAGACCTAATGTATTACCGTTGCACACAATATTTTTTATAAGGCAGCAAACATAAAATGATATATAAAGTCAAAGTAAATATTGGTTTTTAGATCTTTGCCTAGAAGATAGTTTTTTTTTTAAATACAACTCTTGACTATTACTATTGTAATATTTGTGATCATATAGACAAAGGACACGGCCCTCTACGCACTGCGCTTCAAATGTAGCTGGTTTAGATATCACTGGCAATCATTTAATCGACAAATAGAAGTGCTGGAGTAGAAAAAAAATATATTTTATGTTATATATATAAAATAGATACACAACACAAACATACAACATTAACATTAACTTACACAGATCTTGTATCTGTATTGTGTAGAATATAATTGTGATAGCTTGAACGTTTTGGCGCAATTTGTCCTCCACGTCCGATTGAAATAATTAAGTACCTATTTATTTAACGTAGATAGGTAATAAATAAATTAAACAAGAATAATTTCGACAGCATCACCCTTGCTCGTAAAGGGTACCCCACGATGTTTTTAGCGTTAAAGGAACCAACTATTTCTATTTTAAATTCAATAATTAACTAAGTCTTATAATATGAAAAGCGTAGGTAAGTATTGAATATACCATATTTTATCCATTATTGTCAAATAAATAATATTTATCGTAATTATGGAACTAAAAATGTAACGAGTTATCTACCCTCGTAAAAAGGAACCCACATCCGCGGTATTTGGGTAACAGTGGTCCATTACCACGGTAATAGGCGATTTCGACATTTTGGTTTTGATAATTATTTTTTCCTTTATAATTTTCTAAAACAAGGCCAGAAACTAAAATAATATAAACTTTAATTAATAAACTAACATAAAAAAATATGTCTTGGTCCATATACCGCCGGTTTATGCTTAATTTTTGACTCTTTTTGGGAAACTTGCTTAACCCCCTCGTTAATAGGGGTACTTACCTTAGTTCGTTTATTTTAGCATTAGAAATAAGGTAAACAATCTTGAAGTGTCTTTTAATTGAAAAACACATTTTAAAAATAAGTTACGGCAAATATGTAACAGTTATGAATCTAATACGATCATTTATATTCTTCTGCTTTCATAAGTAATAGTTACTGATGTATAAAAAGCGTTTTTCGATTTCGATCGACATGTCAAGATCGCTTACCTTCTTTCTAATGCTAAAAAACGAACTATAGCCAAGATGACAATCGTTTGCAGAAAACGAAACGCTATTATCTCTTTATCACTCTTCCGTATTGGTGCGATAGAGACAGATCGTGTACGCGTCGTACGTACGTGACCCAGTACGCGTTCGCGTGTTCTACAATTTATAAAATAATGTTGAATTTGTATTATATGTATTTTTATTTATATTCTTGCCCGATTAAAGTTAAGCAGTTAAAAATACTCAATAGGCGGTCCAGCGTGGTATTCGAAAGAAAGCGTAAAAAAGCATTGAAATTAAAAGTTCCTAATCTTATATGTAGACTTAATTGAAAGTTCCTAAACACTTTGTCGCTTTACAGCTATCAAAAGCGCGTTAAAGCAGGAGAATCTGAACCCGGAGATAGAGGAGAAGCTCCTTCAGCTGCAGCGCTACCAGGAAAAACAGATGAAGCCGGAGCCGAACGCGATCGCGCACCACCCGCCGGAGCGCGAGCCGCGCGTCGTGGCCGTGGCGGCGCGCGCGCGCACGCCCTCGCCGCCGCCGCCGCCGCGCCGCCGCCCGCCGCGCGGCCTCGACGACGACGACGAGTGGGTGGACAGCAGCCCGCGCAAGCGCATGCGCGGCGGCCGCGCCGCCTCCCCGCCGCCCGCGCCGCCGCCGCCCGCGCCGCGCGCCGCCCCGCGCGCGCCGCCCCGCGCGCCGCCCCCCGCACCGCACCCCCCGCCGCCCCCGCCCGCCTCCGCCGCCGACGAGCGCCGGCGCGCCGCCTCCAACCACTCCAGGATGCAGATGCTTCTATTCAAACATAAGGAGATGCTTAAAAAGGATATTATCAAGAAGCGTGGGCTCCTGGAAAAGGAGTTGGGCATCGAAATACAGGTATGAAATATTGATTTTCTAGAATTAATCTAATGCCTTCGCCATTCCATATTGTCTCGCCGCATCCTTCTGTGGCTATAAAAAGAGGATAATGAAAAAAGATGTTAATGTTCATATTTCAATACATTGGGCAGAAACATGACATCATTTTTCAAAACGTGTTGTAATTTTGTACATTTAACTGGATTTGTTTTAGCATTTCATCTTATTGTTGTGCCAACATCGTTCTTACAGAAAGAGCTATCGGCCGAACTGGCGCTGCGGACGCGCGCCGAGCGGAGCAAGCAAGAGGAGGTTCGCGGCGGCGGCGGCAAACGGCGCTCCGGCGGCGCGCGCGACAACACTCCGCGCGCCGCCGGCAAGAAGCCGGTCAAGAAGGAAAAGCTGCTGTGCATCTGTCGGACACCTTATGATAACACCAAGTGAGTCGCGCTTCTCCAATTTAGATTACCTACGTTTCAGATTTAATTTCCGAGAGCATCATGATCATTGATCAACTTCCGATAGGTTTATGTGATTCTAGTTCGATTGCAGTGAATTATTGAATTTATTTGAAGATAAATATTTTATTTATTGAGAAACAAACGGTTATGTAACCTAACTGACAGTGGTAATTTTGTTTTCATAACGAGCAGTAACTATGATAAAGTACAATAAGGATAAATAAATATTGAACTAAATTGACAGATTTTTTAATAGCCAGATTCAAAGAGTTTGGATTAAAATACTCGTATGTCTAATAACCTTAATCTTCGTGAGATGTTATATGACAGCACTGATGGCAAGGTTTTACAGCCCTTTTTAACTTTACAGCTTGAGCTTGATGGAATGTCCAGAGGTTTTGCCATTAACCTTTTGGCCGCCGGACCTAGTCCGCAAAGACGCTCACTCACACGCCAGAGCAAATTTTAAGTAAGCAACTAATAAAAAGTTTAGGGATTGCAAATAGTGTTATCGATATTTACAATTTATGGTAAAAATCTTTTCAATTTAGCTTTGTTCTTATCCAGCTTTAATTTATTTCCTAATTGCCAAAATTAAACATATGTTTTACACCCGAAAATGTTTAAAACATAGGGATTTATAATCAAAAACAACCACTAAACAATGTCGATTCAAGACGTAATATCGCCGCACTAGGCTGTACGAGAAGTCTTTTATACAAGACAACGGCGCGCATGGACTGTCCGCAGTGCACACCGACAAGGACTGTTTCCGCGCGGATTAAGTAATAATAGCCTCTAGGTCAACGGCGTAAGCGCTTGTCGGTACGTAAACTTTATTAGCGTAACGTTAAAGCCGCGCATCTTGTGTCGATAACGTAAATATACCGGAACTGTTTTGGTGAAAATTACACGTGGGTTGAATTTTCAATGAGTGAAGAAATTATTCCGGAATTAGAATCATTCATTATAATTTCAGTTTGGTATACATTAATCTACTAAAATCTTACCAAATTAACGACGAATTGTTATAAAAAAATAACACATTGATGTCAATGTTAGATAGGTACTTACTTTTAACAAAAAACTAAAGTCTGATAAATAGGTCCATCTGTACTAGTCTTATACGAAGCGGTCGCTGCGGTTTATCCCTTCCCACTACGACGCTATCAGCTCAAAATAAAATCAATTATTTATTTTATTTTTTTATTTATCTTTTCTGCAATTAGTCAACAATCCACAAGGGGAAATTTACTTGTCTGACCCTAGTTTTTACAGCTAAAGAAGCTGCCTGAACTTTACATATAGTTATTATGCCTATCTGTCTCTCGTTTATTACCTACTCTTTACCAACAATTGGCGATTAACAAGGTTTCAAATACTTAAATAAAAACATATTTCTGACTTTATTTTACTTTGAAAATTCCCATATCGAGTTAACATTCCCATCCCTAGCTGTCTTGTATACAAGACAGCGGCGTCGAGGGACATAAAAAACGTTGAAATTTGGAGCAATTTTTTTAAATGCCTTATTATAAAAGAATGGATTTACATATTTGTTTAAAATGCAAATAAATGAAAAAACAAAGACCTAAAATATGAACAAGAGTGTAAAAGAATTTGCAATTGTTATTATTTTCACATTAACGGAGTGGTTGAATTTGTGTCTTGTATACAAGACGACGGCGCCAGCGTATCGTTTTCTCGTTGTCTTGTATACCGGACAACGGCGGTCAAAGGGTTAAAAACTCGAAAATAATTAACTTCCTTCTTCGCCTGAGTACTCATGGTATACATATTATCAAATAAAAAATGTAATGTTCAGATTTTACGTGGGCTGCGAGCACTGTAGCAACTGGTTCCACGGGGACTGCGTGGGCGTGACGGAGGAGATGAGCAAGACCATGGAGGAGTACGTGTGCCCCGACTGCCGGCGCGCCGAGGAGACGCAGGAGCTCTACTGCCTGTGTCGGCAGCCCTACGACAACTCGCAGTGAGTCACACACTATCTTATTGAAGAGAGCTTACTATCTTATTTAGCATTTGCCTGCGATTTCGCCCGAGAACACATCTCTCAGTTTCAGTTAATTATGACGAATGTTTGATATGTTTCCACCTCACAGTATGATTCAAGTTATTGTATCGTCGCAATCGGTGAAAATTAAGATCATATAAGCCCTTTAAATTTTGTTCAGTGATTTGAAATTTATTCCGCGTTACAATTATTGACATGCTGTTGCCGTTGTATTATACTTGAAAGGATTAATTTATAAACTGGTATGGCGTTAAACATCTATTCTATTGCTCAACAACATTTTTTTTTTTCAGGTTTTACATTTGCTGCGACCGGTGTCAAGATTGGTTTCATGGACGTTGTGTGGGAATTTTACAATCGGAAGCGGACAACATTGATGAATATATTTGTCCAAATTGCCAGAAGAATAATTCAGTCAACTACGCTAATATGAAGGAACTCACCATGAAAGACTTTGAAAACTTAAAGAGGCTTATAAAGCAAATACAGTTGCATAAAAATGCGTGGCCGTTTATGGAACCTGTGGATCCTAGAGAAGCACCTACCTACTATAAAATTATAAAGGAACCTATGGGTATGTATTATTAATATTTAGTTTCAAAATTATTGCACCTTTAAGAGCTCAATTACAATAGATAGATTGATACAAATGGATGTCTAAATATCCTATATATCTTCTTGATCGTTCCCTCACTGCTGAGGATCGTGACTCTTGATCTTGTGAAGCAGTGTGAAAATTGACAGAAATTAAATTATTTGACTGTACATAAATGTGTTCCTGTCCTGAGAGAATTAAAAACAATACCCGGAGGAGTGCTTTTTATATCGGAAACCTGCTGTCACAATGATAATACCATTAAAAGCTTTTTTCTTTGTTCCAGATTTACAAACAGTGGAACGAAAAGTGAATGAACAGACTTACAGTATGTTAAGTGAATTCATTGGTGACATGACTAAAATATTTGACAATTGTCGGTACTTTAATCCTAAAGACTCTGAATTCTATCGTTGTGCAGATGGTTTAGAAGCATTTTTTGCACAAAAAATTAAGTACTTTCGTGAAAAATTATTTGAAACAACGCAATGATAATAGTGCCAGTGTACAGTGACTAAAATAAGGATTAATGATGTTAATATAATGCAGTGGTAGAAGTGATGAAGATGATTTGTGTATTTGTATTATTCTACATGATCTGTAACACTTGTAAATTGTAAAGTATGTGATGAAATTACAAAGAATAATTTATATAAATAATTTTACAGGTATCTAACGAGTACAGCATTGTTTCATGTTAGGTATTTATTGTATTTATTACATGCATTATACTTTGAAGCTGATTCTCTTTAGATATAAACGATAACAGAGAAAATATTGCAATGTATACAGTTCGTCAGATACCTTTTATGTTAGCTAAAAATAGAAAAAGCTATTTTAGTTATTCTAGTTGTACTTAGGATAAGTAAACCTACCTTGTATGTAAGTAATAAATTTTTAATAATATACATCTTGATGATGCTTTTCAATATGGTTTTTAATCGATAGCAGGCGTGTCTCACTCCGCGATTTCGTCGCTTTGCTACAGGTAGCTAAAAGTACATCCGTTCGGCCCCGATTTTGGAGTTTGCCATAAGCGGCGCGTGGCGCTGTCGCCATCTAGCGGCCATATCTTTGCTGATCGTAACAGACGCGTTTTGTTAGAGAGTGAGTCTTCTGTACTTAGTACTATTATTTATTCTGTGTCGATAGGCAAATATGTTTCTCTCGAAACCCTAGCCAAAGATTATATTCTCTTTGCCCTAGCCTAAACCGGAAAGTGCACTACAACTAAAGCAATGTATGAGTGCTCACAACATTTTTAGAGGATTGGTTGAGAAATGCGACCTGCAGAGGACAACATCCGGACATTCGAAAACATTTTTGCCCAAGCTGAAACGGAGACCTCTAACGCTCGGTTAAGAATGAATACCCAGTGCTTCCAGGAGTTACTACCAGTCGCTTTGTTTTGAAAAAGGATTTTGTGGTGAAGAAGGTGTGGCCATGTCGATAAAGTTATATCGATAAACTATCGACATTTCTTGCAATTTTAATTTTACTTCAAAGGTTGAACGATACATACCTAAAATGAACAAAAACGCTTTTATTCTTTATTGTGGTTATCAGATCACAATTTTATAGTCACGCCCCAGCAGGGAACCAAGGGAAAGTTCAGATATTTAATTAAAATACATAAAACCTACTAAAATAGGTGTTCCGCAATAATTGAATTATTTTATTATATTATAATATATTCATTATCCATTAGCATTTCAATTATGTTTATGTTTAACGAAGATATTGAAGCTTCAATTAATCGCTATTGCGTTCCGCTGTGTAGCGTTTATCGATATATAACATGATTAAAATCGACTTTTCACATCCCTAAAAGAGCACAAATATACGTTTGTACGCACACATACACAACCTGGGTGTGCCTAAAAAGGGGACACCTGGATTTGAAGTCCATCTTGTCAACAGTATGGTTGTCCTTTTTTGACAAAGGCATTTTTAAAAGAGCAAGGAGAGAGAAATGATACTAGTTGCTGCGCCGTCAAAGAGAACAGACAGGCGTTGGGGGCTTGCTCCCGCCCCTCATGCCAGATCTAAAGCCCCCTCCAGACTATGCGCGTGAATCGCAAGCCAAGCGCGCACCACGATTTTTTGTCGCGCGATAATTTAGTCGCAGAAATGTAACGTATGGGTTTATATGGCGGTGCGCGCATATGCGACAAAAAGATCGCAGCGATTTTAAAATTGTGATTTGTTACATTTTTCCCTCGGAGTAATTAACAATGGAGCCGCCATTAACAGGCGTTCCCCTCTGTCGAAAATAGGCGGCCAATGGTCAACCTCATGTCAACCATATGTATGGACTGACGTTTATCTGACATGACGTACCTATACATTTGATGTGCCCCTCCCCCGCAAAAAACGGCAGACTATTTTGTACCGAAAATTTTAGACATGGCGTCTCCGTTGGTTATATCCTCCAAGATTTTTCCGCGACAGCGCGCGACGCGATCAAAGAATATAACACTCACTAGGAGAAGAACGGTAACTCCATACAAAAAAATGTCCCCAACCGTTTATACGTTTATACTAGTGGCGCCGTCTTTGTGTACCAATGGAACTAAAGTTGACAACCGGTTTAGCCTGGCGGGTATTGGTAGGTATATAGTAATTCTGTTGATAAACATATTTGTTATCTTCATATCACGAAATATATGAAAGGTGCAAATAAACCCTTGTTTGTGGTATTATCAATTGATTTAAATAAAAGGCATGTTTATGTTTATATCATTGTATTAATTATTAAAAAATGTTTTACATATAGAAATATACACTGAAAACTGGCAACTTAATAAAGAAATAGACATTAATAAAGCGCATTCACAAAGTTTTCAGTATAATACAATTAACATGATGCGTGCCTACCTATTACACTTTACACACAGATACACTACACTTTACACACGGCATTTTACACAGATTTCCAACTTGTATTCCTACATTTCTTCACGGTTAATTAATACGCTTTCCAGATGCGTTATGACTCGGCTCCTTCTGAACCCACTAAAGCTGTAAATTTCACTCTGGCTGCTTCAACAGCCGTTGCTCCGCATTTAGCACATTTTCTATGTGCATTGCTGTAATCCATGTAGGTACAGACTTACAGTCTTAGGTGGTAGTACCGCTACGTTGTATTTATTATTTATAGATTTAATAAATAAAATTTTCGTTATGAACTTTAACCACAGCAGTTGGACAAAGTCATTGACAAATATATTTTTGTATTATGGTGGGTAGACGTACCTACCCTCCATATATTTTATGAACATTGATAAAGATAGTTGGAAGCAAATATTCAATTTTAAAACTTAATCGCGTATAATTAAGTTTTAAGCGTTTTAAGTCCCGTTTTATGATTAATAATATATAAAATTCGTGATAATTTAAATCAGAGTTGGGAGCAATGTTGCTGTAGAAAAATGTTTTTATTTTTATTACCCGCAACTTTTTCTCGGAGGCCAACGCACACATAGAAGCTACAGGCGCACACATGCGCAATTATTTGGGGACATAACTTTCTTAGGAAGTGAACAGGCCTTGGACGCGATTGTGCGAAGTGAATTGCAGCATACGAAGTTGTATGGCCCCGCGCGCACTGCGATAATAAAATCGCAGCCCGCAGCCGGGACCTCAGTCGGCATTTCGCTCTCCAAGCGTCAACATATCTGAACCTGCTTCTCCAATGGAGTTACAAGATGAGACGCTAGATGTTGACCGTTTAATTATAGAAATAGAAGGAGATCACCTTTGTGGTATAAATACTCTAGTAGAAGAGCGGGCCGCAAATTTTCTAACCGACTTGATACCACGATGAAATGCTCAATGGTTTCCCATAAAAGTGATGCTAAGTCCGAATTCGATAGTCTGCCACGGCGGAACTTGCCGAAAGTACGAAAAAGAAGGCCACTTCCGGTGCCAAAAAAGGGGGTTGATTTAATCCATCTGATACCGAAATAATAGTTATGGCAGCAGTTAGAAATTTACATGTAGACACATAAAAGCGAAGTCTGCCAGTATTTTTTTTGCCGGAAGTGCTTGGCAGACGCTCTCAAAGGTGGCCACCGGGACCCCTAATTTAACCCATCTGATACCACCATGAAACCAATTCCAGTCGGTAGGTATGAACCCTCATGTCAGGAATATATGTCTGCCAAGGCTTTTCCTGCCGAAACACCTTGGCAGACGAAATTATGTGAGCAAGGTAACCATCGGTTACCCTACACTAACCCATCTGATACCACCATGAAACCAATTCCAGTCGGTAGGTATGAACCCCTATTTTAGGAATATATAAGTCTGCCAAGGTTTTTCCTGCCGAAACACCTTGGCAGACGAGATTATAAGCAAGATGATCATCGGTTACCGTACACTAACCCATCTGATACCACCATTAAACCAATTCCAGTCGGTAGGTATGCACCCTCATTTCAGGAATATATAAGTCTGCCAGGGCTTTTCCTGCCGAAACACCTTGGCAGACGAGATTATGTTAGCAAGGTGTACATCAGTTACCCTACATCAACCCATCTGATACCACCATGAAACCAATTCCAGTCGGTAGGTATGAACCCCCATTTCAGGAATATATAAGTCTGCCAAGGCTTTTCCTGCCGAAACACCTTGGCAGACGAGATTATAAGCAAGATGACCATCGGTTACCGTACACTAACCCATCCGATACCACCATGAAACCAATTCCAGTCGGTAGTTATGAACCCCCATTTGAGGAATATATAAGTCTGCCAAGGTTTTTCCTGCCGACACACCTTGGCAGACGAGATTATAAGCAAGATGGCCATCGGTTACCGTACACTAACCCATCTGATACCACCATGAAACCAATTCCAGTCGGTAGGTATAAACCCTCATTTCAGGAATATATAAGTCTGCCAAGGCCTTTCCTGACGAAACACCAGTTAAATTAGGGGTCCCGGCGGCCACCTTTGAGAGCGTCTGCCAAGCACTTCCGGCAAAAAAAATACTGGCAGACTTCGCTTTTATGGGTCTACATGTAAATTTCTAACTGCTGCCATAATAATTATTTCGGTATCAGATGGGTTAAATCAACCCCTTTTTTGGCACCGGAAGTGGCCTTCTTTTTCGTACTTTCGGCAAGTTCCGCCGTGGCAGACTATCGAATTCGGACTTAGCATCATTTTTATGGGAAACCATAGTGCATTTCATCGTGGTATCAAGTCGGTTAAAAAATTTGCGGCCGGCTCTTCTACTATCAGTCATACAGCGATTGCATATTGTTTCACGACAAGCGACATCCATGTCGAGAATGAACAAATCGCCGACTTTTTCATCGCAGTGCGCGCACTGAATTTTCTGCGATAAATTACAGCACGATTCTAAAATCGTGTCGCAAAAATTAAAATCGTGGTGCGCGCTTGGCGTTATGTTGGCATTATTGTTTATATCTTATAAAGGCCCCAGTACACAATGGGCCAACGCCGGCCACTCCAAGGGACGCAGCCTTGCGGTAGAATGAGATAGCAATATCACTTGCTCCCTCTAACGCATAAATGCGTCCCTTGGAGTCAAGGGCCCAACGTTTTCTGTTCTCTTTCACGACGCAGCAACTAGTATCATTTCTCTCTCTTCGCTCTTTTAAAATGCCGTTTGTCAAAAAAGGACAACCATACTGTTGACAAGGTGGACTTCAAATCAAGTGTTGCCTTTCTTGATGCGCCCAGGCTGTGTATGTGTGCGTAAAAGCGTATATGTGTGCTCTTTTAGGGATGTGAAAAGTCGATTTTAATCATGTTATATATCGATAAACGCTACACAGCGGAACGAAATAGCGATTAATTGAAGCTTCAATATCTTCGTTAAACATAAACATAATTGAAATGCTAATGGATAATGAATATATTATAATATAATAATATAATTCAATTATTGCGGAACACCTATTTTAGGAGGTATTTATGTATTTTAATGAAATATCTGAACTTTCTCTTGGTTCCTTGCTGGGGCGTGACTATAAAATTGTGATCTGATAACCACAATAAAGAATAAAAGCGTTTTTGGTCATTTTAGGTATCGTTAAGCCTTTGAAGTAAAATTAAAATTGCAAGAAATGTCGATAGTTTATCGATATGACTTTATCGACATGGCTACAGCAACGTGTACCTCATTGTTAATCGTACACTAAACAAAAGTGGCAACAGTGACAGCTCGCTGAGACACCGTCTTACTTTGTTTAGTGTACGATTAACAATAAGGCCCACGTTGCTGTAGCCATGTCGATAAAGTCATATCGATAAACTATCGACATTTCTTGCAATTTTAATTTTACTTCAAAGGCTTAACGATACCTAAAATGACCAAAAACGCTTTTATTCTTTATTGTGGTTATCAGATCACAATTTTATAGTCACGCCCCAGCAAGGAACCAAGAGAAAGTTCAGATATTTAATTAAAATACATAAATACCTCCTAAAATAGGTGTTCCGCAATAATTGAATTATATTATTATATTATAATATATTCATTATCCATTAGCATTTCAATTATGTTTATGTTTAACGAAGATATTGAAGCTTCAATTAATCGCTATTTCGTTCCGCTGTGTAGCGTTTATCGATATATAACATGATTAAAATCGACTTTTCACATCCCTAAAAGAGCACACATATACGCTTTTACGCACGCATACACAGCCTGGGCGCATCAAGAAAGGCAACACTTGATTTGAAGTCCACCTTGTCAACAGTATGGTTGTCCTTTTTTGACAAACGGCATTTTAAAAGAGCGAGGAGAGAGAAATGATGATTACTAGTTGCTGCGTCGTGAAAGAGAACAGAAAAGGTTGGGCCCTTGTATAGGATGCTTCGAGCAACACCGGCTTCCGACACATCGGAAGGGAGGGGCCCAAGCGATATCTCACCGTACAAATCATTCTGCCATTTTTCGCGGGGGGAAGGTGCACACAGTCGCACTTCTCACACACTTACATACAAAATCCAATCAAAGGCCCTACCGCGAACCACGTTCGACGTGTTGCCTCTCTATGGCACTTGTAAATTCATACGTAAGTGTGACAGGGAGGCAACACGTCGAACGTGGTTTGCGGTAGGCCCTCTGTAATGACGACACAAATACATAGAAAATGACACACGTCAAAAGCCCCCTCCAGACTATGCGCGTGAATCGCGGGCGAAGCCGCGAACGCAAGTGTGGCGTCGATTTCGCAGATTGTTCACGCCTTCGCGCCTTGTTCTCCGTTATTTGTCGGTATTTCGGCCCGCGTCAAAGGAGACGCGAAGCGCGAACTTGCAAGACTCCACATTACACAATATTTTGGCTCCTCTGTGGCAAGATAAATATGAATTATATTATGATTATATTATACTAAGCAGCTATATTTTACGGTTTTACAATAAAACAAAATGGGAAAACAGCTAAATCACGTATGATGCCATAGATAACTAACAGTTAAACTCGATCAGCTGATGCTTTTCCGCCATTTTGCCGCAAACCAAACTGCGAAATCGCCGTGAAGTGTGCGAGTGTGGAGTCATACGTCAACTTCGCGATATGTTCGCTCCGCGACGTCGCGCCGCGATTCACGCACATAGTCTGGAGGGCGCTAAAGACAAATCTTGCAAACCTCGATCTCTTTTTGTGTACGGACGAGTGACTAGTGTCACAACACGCACACTAACACATTTTCGTTGAAGTATGTCATTGTATTCTAAGAGATGAGAAGTCGGATTTGTCGCTCGACCGATCCGCAATTTGTACTGAGCGAGCAAAATCGATAAATCCAACAATTACTTGAGACTAAAATATAATAATTGTATTTAAATGTAATTAAACGTATGATATGTAAAAAAAAATATTACATGTGTAATGTAACACTTTCTTTTTGTAAATTTGATGTCCCCGACCTCTTTTTATAACAAAAAACCGAGCAAACAGGCATTTTTGTGCAGCAGTGTTCACGCGCGCGTCTGGACTCGGTCTAGTGAAAAATCCAAGTGCAACTAGTTTTATTACCCGCGCTAGATTATATTGACGCGCTAATCTTGTACCTCGGCAGAGGGGAAATAGTGCGAATGCCGCCTCCCTTCCGTGTTGCTCGAAGATAGGATGCTACTTTTATGGCAATGGCACATTGTGTACGGGCCTTTACACGTTTTGCAGTTTCAATGCTACCAACATAGGTAAAATGCACAATGTATATCTCCATAGACAATTTGATTTTTTCATCTGACTAGCAATTATTTGACTGAATGAAACGAAGATTTTAGTAGAGGTTATGTTTACTGGATAATTTTGTCGAGTCAGGTACATCGTTAATAGTGTAAAACGAATAATTCAGATACTAAGCACAACGCGAAAATAACAAAATGTTGGTGACACTAAAGACTTTGCAACAACAAACATTTCAAGTCGAGATCGATCCAGAAGAAACCGTCAAAGCACTCAAACTAAAAATTGAAGTTGAAAAAGGTAAAGACTATGCTGCCGATCATCAGAGACTTATCTACGCTGGGAAGATTCTGTTGGACCATAACAAGCTTGTTAGCTATAATATAGACGAAAAGAAATTTATTGTTATTATGGTAACAAAACCTAAGGCGTCTGAAGTTCAAGCGTCATCTACTTCCGCTCCTGAGGCCGGTGAAAGTGCGTCTACAGAAAGTGGGGACAGTAAAGACAAAGCTGCCGCTGAAGAACCGCCTAAACCTGCGACTGCCGCGGAACCCGAACATGCAGCCGAAGTGCCTGCCGCAGTCGCAGCCAACGAGCCCGACTTCGAGTCCACCGTGCAGAGCATCATGGACATGGGATATAATCGACAACAAGTAGAGCAAGCGCTGCGCGCTTCCTTTAATAATCGTGAACGAGCAGTGGAATACTTAATAACAGGTATACCTGAAGAATTACTTCAGGAGCAAGATGTTGATGAGGGGTCTGATGAAGACCCATTAGCGTTTCTTCGCGACCAACCCCAGTTTCAACAAATGCGAGCTGTTATTCAACAGAATCCTAACTTATTGAATGCTGTGTTACAACAGATTGGTCAGACAAATCCTGCATTGCTGCAAGCTATTAGTCAGCATCAACAGGCCTTTGTTAGAATGTTAAATGAACCTGTTAATCCTAGTTCTGGTGCAGCTGCTGCTGTTGAGGACAGTGCTGCAGATGCCCCCCAGGCACAGCCCCCCAATGTCATCCAAGTGTCACCTCAAGACAAAGAGGCAATTGAAAGACTAAAAGCACTAGGATTTCCGGAAGATATGGTCATTCAAGCATATTTCGCCTGTGAAAAGAATGAAAACCTAGCAGCTAACTTCTTGCTGTCCCAGAATTTTGATGACTAACATTATTGCTCTCATACATTGTTTTCAAAGGAGAGATGACAAATAATATTATACAAAAGTGTATTACAAATGTTGTCGATCTACGTCAATAGCCTAACTAATAGTTCATTGCTTGTATATTTCAAGTGTATTTTTTACACTCAGTTTCACAACAATTTGTCATCATTTATGTCTAATAAATTTCTTATTGTTCACTCATTTACTTGATTATTTCTTACCTTTTTTAATTAATACAATTTGCCAGGATATGTTATGGTACATGGCATCAAAAGAAGCCCTTTTAGTCTCTCCCTTGTTTAAGAGTATAAATAATACTTTCATACATTGAAATTTACACAAACTAGTTTTGGCTTTGCTGATGGTCAATGACTTGTGATTGTTTAATATTAGTATCCTACCGCCAGTGACAATTGAAAGACAAATATTTATATTTAGGAATCCAATAAATGTGTAACATAATGTAAACTGCCCATTGAACGTTACCAGTCATTGGCATCTATTTTTGTTGGAGTCATGTAATTATAATATTGACAAGTTGAGCAAAAACAAAGCCACATAGTATATAATAAAGGTACAGTCGAGTATTAAATATAGACACGAAAGTGCCGAAAATATGTACACACGACCTTAATGTATGGGTAATAAGGTCGTGTACATTGACATATTATATCTAAGGACTGGCCTTACGGGCACTAAAATGGTGCTAGTTCAGGGGTGTCACTCACGAATTCGAGCCAATCGTGCAGCCTAACGCGACTAGCTGCGACCAATCGCGCGCGTGATGCGAACTCGTCAACCAATCGCGCGCGTGATGCGAACTCGTCAACCAATCGCGTGCGTGATGCGAACTCATCAATCAATCGCGTTGTAACGATTTCACACCGCTGTACTGGCCCCATTCTTACTGCCCGTAAACCCAGTCCTGCGATATTTATGTTAATGGTCGTGTACCTATATTAAAACGGGACTTTGTCCATGTCGATATTTTTATTAGAGTTAAACCAAGAAAGTCTGCAGCGAATTTGATAGCCCACGCAGTGCAAGTATATATGTAGTGTTGTAAACCTCAAACTTCTATGAAATTATGACGTACCTATAAATAACACTTGCACTGCGTGGGCTATCAAAATCGCTGCAGACTTTTCTTGGCCTAACTCTACCTTGACTGTAGCCTAGTCAACAAGGGCTAAGGCCTCCGGCATAATTATTTTATCCCAGTTTAGACATCATGTTTATAATAATTATAATGGAAGTAGTACCTACTAATCTGCACTTAAATAGAACCAGTATACTGTATTCTAGATCTAGAAAGTCACTGGTTTACTTCACTGGAGTTCAATTCTTATAAAAGTCAACATCAACACCGATTGCTTGTACTATATTTAGTTCGATATCGATGTAATCAGAGGAAAATAGACTCTATCCAAATGATTAAAGGGTTGTAGGTAAATTTGATTTATTGTTTGCCTTCATACTGTGGTATCAGTCCGTTACGCTTTATTCTGCCTATAGGTATAGTGTTTGTCTAGACCTAGCGCACAGTTTCCTTTCCTTGGTTTCCTTATTTATATTTTATGGCAATTCAATAAAAAAGTATCAACTTGGGCGATACAACCTGTGGCCCATTTTATAAAGCTACAAGTTACAATTTACAAGCCGAAGTCTCTTTCTAACCCTATGTGTTAGAACGAGACTTCCGCTTGTAAATTGTAACTTGTAGCTTTATAAAATAGGCCACTGTTTGGCATTAATTAGCTTTATAGTACTAGTGCTTAGAGCTCATAAGCACCAGTACTATCATATTTGTAGCTCTACAAATGTGGTCCCGTTCGAAAGAAAGCATTATGACTCTTGACATATGCTTGTATAGCTTTTACGAGTAGAAGTCGTCAGGTTGCCGCAATATTGTATCTAAATTTAAGTTGCTAGAGTGTTCTTACTGTTTTAGTAGCTATTAAAGATACATGCATGCTAAGTTATATGCCTTCTTCAGGTGGAGCGATTTTTTGAGCGAATACCTACCATGTTTAAATGTAACGAATAAATCTGAACGGTTGGTGAAAACTTACTATTGATGTTTATGGTGTAGTGGACGAAAGGTTTGGCTACTTGCGAGTGATACGTATTATCTAAAATACATACCTACTTAAAGGTAGATAGATTTAGGCTCAAACCTGAGCAACCGTTTACTAGAAAACCACAGCGCCATAAGCACAACTACCTCGATAAAAGGGTTACTATACATATAGTAGGACTGAAGTTTTCTACCAGTAGATATGAAGTAGGCACAAAATATGACTTATCAGTCAAGTCAGGGTAATGTTTAAGAAAATATTATTTTTAGCACACACATCATCAATTCATCACATATATAAACGTAGAAGTAATAATGACTGATATGTGTTCTTGCCAAGGCTATTATACCACTACCGAAACCCCTCCTAATATTGCGTACCTGTGCCTACACAAGTACACACCAAATCGCGGGCGCCCACCAAGGGGAAAAAAGGAGGACGCTTATATAGCACACTGAATCCGATTCACTCATCGCTTCGATGTGTGGGCGGGATGTCGCTATAATGACTCCTCTATACGATGGGCCAGCGCCGGCCACTCCAAGGGACGCAGCCATGCGGTAGAATGAGATAGCAATATCACTTGCTCCCTCTAACGCATAAATGCGTCCCTTGGAGTTGCCGGCGTGGGCCCATCGTGTAGAGGAGCTACGCGCATAGCGTTGTCACGCTAAACATTAGAGCGACGTGCGAATCGTATCCAGTGTGCTAAGCACCGACACCTGATAACGTATGTTTAGATACTCTACCAAACTAGTATAATATTGTGTAATAATAAAGGTGACTCCACCTTTTCGTGTTAGTATCGAACATCCGTTCAAGCACCAATCCGTTAAGCTCTAGGTCTTATATGAAAATAAAGAAAAAACATAGTAATACATCAAACAATTAATATTATTGATATTTATAAATAGCATTAAGTTAACATAAAAAGCTATGTTGGTATAAACTTTATTCATTCTAATTTTAAAGGCACTTTCCACAATGTCTAATAAACTTATGATCACTTGCCATGATCGATTATGTAACATTTAAGTAACAGATTTAAAATCTTAATAAGAATCTATTTAAAATAAAAAAATAGGATTACATCGTAATATATTAGATATATAATCTGCCTTTTTCACAAAAGAAGCGTGATCGTGTAATTACCTCAATCATGGCGGGGAACACAAGGTTTATTACATTTTTACTTGTTAAAACAATCATTAAATATAAAAATACATGATACATGTAAGGTAAAGTAGGTAGAAGTAAAATATACATCTCAACTCAACAGAATATGATTAGGCTCCAGCAACCAAATGTAATTGACATTTTCTAACGAGTAAAACTTGTGGCTATATACTTATCATATATTAGCAGTATCATGAGCAAGTGCATGCTGGACAACTGACTGGCTCGTTTCATTACCGCATACTTATAGCTTTATTTAAATTTCATTGCAATGCCAGTAAAAATATGTACTATTATTTAATAAATAAATAGACATCTGCTTAAGAGACAAAACTATAACATTAAGTCAATAGTTTAGGTAAATCCGTATTTCTTCTAATACGGCTACAGCTAATTGCTATTTACTTACGTGAAACTTGAAAGGATGAAAGTCACTGATAAGTAGGTATTCCGTAATAATACAAATTAATTTCAACAAAAATGTGATCCATGTTAAATGATTCTCCGTATCCACTTATAACATAAACCTAATTACAAGGATTTAAACTTTTATACAATCTTTACAAATCTTACATTATCTATACACAATGTACATATTTTTATTTTCCATTTCATTATATTTTTATTCATTTAGTAGTAGAAACAGTAGATGCAACTGTACATTGCAATATGGCTATTGCACAAAAAACTAAACATAAGCTTTGGCTTGACCGTTACAAACACGTCGCTTGGCGGAAAAGAGGACATCTCTTGTCAGTAGAATCTAATAAATACATCAAATTATACTTCTCTCCCGAACATCCAATAGTCGTTTATAACAGCCTCGTCATGACTTGACGAGATTTATTTTATTCGTTATTTACTTGAGACAAAAAAAATAGTCGTTACTATGTACTTATTCCAATACGAGAGTATGGACGTAGCTCGCTATTTTATGTCACTTAATTCAAAGCTTACCTTTTTTGGTAAACTATTATTTGATTACAATCTATTGAATGTTTGTAAATAAGAACATTTTAATATTAACAACAATAGGCAAGTTTTTATACAAACATAGTTCTCAAATCAGAAAATAGTTAAATACCAACAGGATTAGTGACCTAACATAAAATAACACCGTTCCAAGAGGACGTCAATAAAAACTCCCACCTCCTGTCATTTCCAGTAAAAGTATGTTTGTATACTATCCCCCAATGAATATTAAGTCAGTAACTATTTGAAAATATTATGGTTTTTAAATTAACACCCGACTTAGAACATGGCACACAAGTCGACTTTGACCAAGAAACATCAAATAATTTAAGAAAAATAAAACAGATTTCATCATTCTTGGAATGATACAAATTTAAAGTATTGTTTCAAGTAAAACGGTGTTACCATTACCACATCATCCGTGAGTAATGACATAGTTCATAAAATTATAATAACATTCACTGTTAAAACATATGACTTCCTTTAAAAAAAACCAACAGTAAATTATAAAACAGTCGCTAACAAAACCAACATTTATCATTATCTAACAATACTTCGAATTAAGCCAATAGATCTTAAACGTAATTCACAATGAACAGTTCGACATGTTTTTATTTATATTACAATTAATCCTATTCCTCGTCACGAAGTGTAAACAAAGGTTGGACGGGCGCGCGCCAAGCGCGGCGCCGCCGACACGAGTGTATCAACTCTCCAAATGCAGCGCAGCACCGACTCGTGTGCCTCCTCGAGGCTCTCACAGCAGGCAGCGGCACACCGGTTAGCCAGCTGGGCCTCATTCTGTTTTTTGCTGACAGTACAGTTCTTTTAGTGACTTTAACTCTTCTATTAGAGCCTTGTTTTGGTTTTCGAGTACGGCGACCCGGTTCTCCAGGCATTTGATGTACTCCTTCTTCTTGCGCCGACACTCCCTGGCCGCCTCGCGGTTCTTCAGTAACCGGAGTTCCCGCTTGCGAGTCTGGTCTTCTAGAATAGGACCTAAAATAATAGTACGATTTGTTCGTGTTTAGGATAATGGAGTTACCACACTTATCGACGCAAAATCGCATTATGAAACTATCAGAAAGATAGCCCTATCAGAAAACGACAAAGCAAGAAGATCTAAACTATTGCCTCGGCTCGGACAAGGCGGCTTACCTACGCCGCAGACAATGGCGAAACTTTGTCGGGGGGAAACCCAAACGGCAGAAATGATATGAGTAAATCAGGGACGTGACCTTTACAAAGCTTGCATTAGATCGCAAGTGATTTTAGATACATTGCCGGCTAACAACAGCCGCAATGTATATACAAAGAATTTGGTGAACTAATGATGTTTGAGATTCCTGATTCTAATTCATTAAACGGGTGTTTTGTTAAGGACTATAAAAAACATTCAATCTCTTTTAAAATACAGTTTTGATGGGCAAATAAGGTAAACTAGACATTATACAAAATCTTTTATAAGGGATAACGAACCGGTCCCTGAGAGCCGACCGCGAGCCCCGAAGTTCATCTTTCTCTGTCACCCTTATTAAGCCTTATTTGGATTAAAAGAGAAAACATTTTGCATTTATATACAATTTTCCTTGTTGTATTTAAAGGTGCATTGGCTATGTATTTATGATATGTTAATTAAGGAAACTATAGGTCTATTTACTGCTGTTCAATCTATTGATTAATGTTAATGAATGACTGTTTGTTTCTCAATAAATAAAACAAAAAAAAAGATGCAATTTGCGAACTTCTGCGTTCGCGGTAGATCCTCTGCTTGCAACACTGACATGTCTCGCAGAGATTTCGCGTCGATAAGTGTGGTGAGACGGCAGAACGCCGAGCGTAAAGTGTCGGTTGTGGGAACTAACCCGGCACGTAGAACTGTCCGTCCTGATTGGTGGTGGCGTACTGGACGATGGCGCCGCCGCCCGCGCCGCCCGACACCGCCAGCGTGTGCAGCCCGCCGTCCGTCTGCAGCGCGCCTGCCGGGATCACTGTAACAACACACAGCTCGAGTCACTCCAGGTCTTAACACCATTAACGACATTGCTTGATTGGTTCACTGGTGATCTCATTAATCCTAACAACTGCGCGTAATCAGAGGACGGGATGTTAAACTTAAATTGGTACCTATGCCTGAGCGTTCTAATCAACCGAACTTGCATGGTAAGACATTGGAATATCATCTTTGAGCTTAGTTGTCATCGCAGCCGACCTCAAGCTAGGGCGGAAGGTTTGTCGGGGGTGAACAAGTTTAGGGGGCCTTTTCCTTAGCGGCGACATCAGTTACATGTTAGGAGGAATATTACATACTGCACCGATTCCGCAAGTTAGGTCTTAGTGTCATCTCTGACTATACCCGTGTATTTGTTGAGGTTAGTAATATACTGGCTCGCCGGGCATCTACCGCCGGCCCCCATATTATGGTTCAATGCCAATAATCTATGACAGCAAATCATGAGCCTCAGCAGCCGACAGTGTTGACAGGGCCGCTCCTACAAAGTGTTTGAATATGAATATTGATGGGCGACAGACATCTAGCATGTAGACCTCGTCCATAGACTTGACATCGAGATCTGTCACAATCACAACAGTGCGTTACCAGAGATCATAAAAATGTCTAGCCCGAAGCGATTCGCTCGATGCTTAATAACCGTCGCATGTATAACATCCCTCACACAAGCATTACAAACTAAACTACATAATAATATCTTGATTAGTTACATTACATAGGCCAGTCATCTTAAGCCTAAAAAGGGGGTCAACCTCGGAATGAGAGATAATAAGCTGGAAACTCGTATACACCTTCGTTATGACGTGTTAAAGGTCCTCTTAAAAGTCGACGCATAGATCGTGTGCGCGTCAGAAGTTATTCAAGGTCAAATGTCACAAAAATCGGTTTTTCGCGGATATCAAAATTTCTATGGCTCCGATATTTTTTACATGTAGGTAAGAATTGTAGAGCATATAATTTGCGACAAATTAGGTATTAAACATTTTTTCATGCGATTAGCCGCTTTCAAGATATACGGCATAGAAGGCGCAGCGGCAGGCCAAACTCACTATGATGAGGTCAATCGTGAATATCGGTGAATAATACCTTCTACAAAGTTATTTAATTATCCTTTATTGATCATATCCAGATTTTAAAAGTTGTCTGTCCTGTAGAAAATATAAAATTAGGACAAATTGTTATTGTAAGTAGTAAGTACCTGCGAAGATATTGGTTTGCCTTTTAGTTCCAGAGAAAATCCAACATTATTCCCATACGCTCCGGATCCAAATTTTTCGAATAAAATATAATAAATATTTTTTTCGACCAAACATTTATATTCAAAGCTTAATAAACCTGTAGAGCTGTTAAATCTTCCACCGATAACTATAGCAGCCCATCAGCGTATAAACCGTACATATTACCATGTACAAACATGGTTAGGGAATGACTTAGAACCCCAAGAATGGGATTGGATGCTTCAAAACCAATTCATGGAGCCAGTGCCGGATTTACCACTAGGCTGAGTAGGCTGAAGCCTAGGGCGGCAGATATTAGGGGGCGGCAAATTTGGGTCAAAAAAATATTGTACGAGCCGTTCAGATAGGGTCGACCAGAATTTATTTGTACAATTGAAATAACAAGCATTATTGGTCGATTTTGCCGCCCTCTGTCATGTTAAGACCCTATATGGGTTCCGTTTTTTCCTTTTGAAGTACGGAACCCTAAAAATGTAGGTACCTACTATTTTCTCGAAAAAATTTCGCGCTCGCTACGCTCGCGTTTTCATTTAAGTACCTGCATATTCACATGCTGTCTCACACTGTCTTCGTTCCTCTACATAAAAAGGGCTCAACTAAAATATGCGGTAATTATCGCTTAATTGCCTTAATTTCGCATGCCAGTAAAATTCTACTGCATATTCTGAACGAGAGGTTGAAATCCTATTTGTCCAAAGAAATTGCAGCTGAACAAGCTGGCTTTGTAAAAGGAAAGGGTACTCGTGAACAAATCCTAAATGTGCGCCAGATTATTGAAAAAGCCAGGGAGTACAACAAGCCGACCTATATTTGCTTTGTTGATTTCTCAAAGGCGTTCGACTCGGTAAGATGGCCAGTACTTTGGGAGACTCTACTGGCTATGGGAACACCTAAACATCTTGTTCACCTTCTTAGACGACTTTATGAGGAAGGAACAGCTTCAGTGAGAACGGACGACGTATTGTCGAATCACTTTCATCCGAGTGCCGGGGTCCGTCAAGGCTGCATTTTATCGCCCCTGCTGTTTAACACCTATACGGAACTCATTATGAGGATATCACTTGAGAATTGGACAGACGGAATCACTATTGGAGGCTATACAATATCCAATTTGCGTTATGCAGATGACACCACCCTGTTTGCTACTAGCATCGAAAAAATGGAAACCCTGCTAAACAAAATGGAACAAGTTAGTCTTGATTTCGGTCTAAAGATAAATCGCAGCAAGACGAAGGTTATGATTGTCGACCGAGCTAACAACAACTCGCCCGAAGTCACTAAAATTGCGAATTGCGACGTCGTTCAATCATATATCTACCTTGGGGCACTCATAACAAACAGTGGTGGATGTGCGGATGAAATCAAACGACGCATGGCTATCACCAGGTCAGCCATGGATCGGCTCAGAAAAATATGGAGAAACAGAAACATCACAAAGGCCACTAAAATACGACTTGTCAGGGCATTAGTGTTTCCCATATTTCTTTATGGTGCTGAGACGTGGACTCTAAGGGAAAGCGAGAAAAAGAAGATCGACGCTCTAGAAATATGGTGCTGGAGAAAAATGCTTGGCGTAACCTGGACACAGTTCCGAACCAACGTCTCAATTCTCCAGGAACTTGGTATTAAACAACGTCTTTCTTCCATCGTCCAGTGTCGTATTCTCACTTTCTTTGGACATATTACGCGTCGAGATGATACATCTGTGGAACGACTTGTAGTGCAGGGAAAAGTCGAAGGCACAAGGCGCGGTAGGTCACCAATGCGTTGGTCAGACCTAGTCAAAAGTGCATTCAATGAACCACTCCATGAATGTACAAGAAGGGCTACAGTACGGGAGGAATGGCGACGGATTGTGAAGCTTGCCACCGGCCCTGACATGACGACCACGACCACTCTGACAAGAGTGTGACGACAAAGAAGAAGACCTGCATATTATTTGTGACCCATCTGACCACATTGTAAGTTTGGGATGGTCGTCGATTCTTGTGTCCTGGTAGTATAATGCTGGGTTCCGTTTTTTTCCTTTTGAAGTACGGAACCCTAAAAATGTACCTACCTACTATATTCTCGAAAAAATTTCGCGCTCGCTACGCTCGCGTTTTCATTTAACTAACTACATTTGTTGGGACCTATCTAACCACCATCTGACTACATTGTGAGTTTGGGTCTGGAAAGTCATGAAAAGCTTGTATCTGATATCGAGAGCTCTCTATCCATCCTGAGTTTTGGCATGGGATCGGAACAATTTAGTGAGATTCAATACCACGAACACACAAGAATCGACAATTATCCCAAACTCTGATTCTCTCGATATCAGATACAAGCTTTTCATGACTTTCCAGCACCACAGAATGAGGGATATTAGCACGGCCTGTGTAATACGTATCCCTACTATCATCTGCAATCTGCATAGCAATGATTATCATTGATATGCAGCATTAATAGCACAGAACCTAGTGAAACGCCAGCGGTAATGTTCACACTATCGGAGCAGCTTCCGTCTACTATACGGCTCATATGCGTCTACCGGACAAAAAGCTAGCGATCCATTTGTATAGAATAGTCCCTCGAGCAGACTCGATGCCAGACCCGACCGAACTCCTTAGCTATATCCAGCATGACTGCCGATGCATAGGCATTGGTAATGCCTCACCTTGTTTTTCAATGGCAAAAAACCCAGCCGTACCCACCATAACACCAGATCAGGCAAATATAACGAGGTCGCATCGTCATTGAGTGACAAAAAGGCCCATATAAATCTGTATCTATCGTAAATTGTAACATTAGTGACGTCACCTTATATGCATTTTAATATGACTATGGTGTGTTGTACTATAAAATTAAACGCCTCTGATAGGAAAGAAAAGAAGCGCTGGTGGCCTAGCGGTGAGAGCGTGCGACTTGCAATCCGGAGGTCGCGGGTTCAAACCCCGGCTCGTACCAATGGGTTTTTCGGAACTTATGTACGAAATATCATTTGATATTTACCAGTCGCTTTTCGGTGAAGGAAAACATCGTGAGGAAACCGGACTAGTCCCAATAAGGCCTAGTTTACCCTCTGGGTTGGAAGGTCAGATGGCAGTCGCTTTCGTAAAAACTAGTTGCCTACGTCAAATCATGGGATTAGTTGACAAACGGACCCCAGGCTCTCATGAGCCGTGGCGAAATGCCGGGATAACGCGAGGAAGAAGAAGATAGGAAAGTAATTTAAAAAACCTATAAGCGAGGCGGATAGGGGCGGCAAAATCGGCATAGCCTACGGGCGGCAAATGTCTAAATCCGGCACTGCATGGAGCCAATAACAACAAAATTAGCACCAGCTCCAGATGAGCTACTAAATACCATTTTTTTTATACCACATCGGTGGCAAACAAGCATACGGCCCGCCTGATGGTAAGCAGTCACCGTAGCCTATTAACGCCTGCATCTCCAGAGGTGTTACATGCGCGTTGCCGACCTTTTAAAAACCTGTACACTCCTTTTTTGAAGAACCCCATACTGTAGACCCTCGGGAAAACCTCGGGAGGGAGCTCATTCCACAGCCGGAGCGTCCGCCGACGGCGAGCGGTGCGGTGATAGAAAGCGGCCGTTGGCATCATGTCAAATAGTTCCTCAGAGCACAACCCATTGTACAAGCGGTAGAACACACACAAGGAGGCAAAGTCTCTCCTTAGACTTAAAGGTTCAATACCGCTTGTGAGTTTGGGATCATCGACGATTCGCACAGCGCGCCTTTGGACTGAGTCGAAGGGTCCAAGCTGGCATCCAGGTGCTCCTGCCCAAAGGTGACAGCAGTACTCCATATGGGTCTCTCCAGTCTTTGCCCCGGAGTAAAGTATCGCCTCGCTTTATTGAGCACACCGAGTTTTTTGGATGCCAGCGCAGCCTTACCTTCCAGGTGGGTGACCATATTTTGCAATTGTAAAAAGGACTGTGGTCCACACTGTTGGTGCAGAAAATCGGGGTTGAAATGATCTTTAGCTTGTGGCCAGTGCAATGGCAAACAGGCTTGTGTATTAATGCGGCTTCATTGCAAAGCGATCCCGATGAAGAAAGTGCATTTGACCCAGATTTGACAATAGATGATAAATTGATAAAGATGACGTAGAAAATGAAAATAATTGAACCTCAAACGGTAGGGATTTTGATCTTTGTTTCACGGTGATCGACTACTCTTCTAGACGATTGTAACAAATAAACTCAATGGGATAGAGTCATTTTAGCACAGAGTTCCTATGGTCATCTAAGGTCAACATCAATAGATCAGCTTAATCGATTTGAGTTAAATTTTGTAGCCAAGTTTCATAGTTAGGTACATACAAACATCGGGAGTTAAATAAAAGCTTGTGGAACCACTTTCGTGAATGACACACGCATTACTTAAAATCTACCTCTTTCCTGTAGAAATACCTAAAGGCTATAAAGCATAATTTTCTGATTAAACCTGTGTAAAGGGGTACCCTTTTTATATTAAACTATGTAATAAAATCATTACAATATGCACACAAGCTGTTAACTAATGTCCACAGGAGGGGCAACTTTTGTTTCAAAATCTATTTATGACCAACAAGTGTTATTTTAACGATTATGAAACTTTAAATTTATTATTCACAGAGTTTACCAGCTAACCTTGCGTCATAGTGCGTTTGGCGGGCCGCTGCGCCTTCTATGCCGTATATCTTGAAAGCGGCTAATCGCATGAAAAAATGTTTAATACCTAATTTGTCGCAAATTATATGCTCTACAATTCTTACCTACATGTAAAAAACATCGGAGCCATAGAAATATTGATATCCGCGAAAAACCGATTTTTGTGACATTTGACCTTCAATAACTTCTGACGCGCACACGATCTATGCGTCGACTTTTAAGAGGACCTTTAACACATCATAACGAAGGGGTATACCAGTTTCTAGCTTATTATCTCTCATTCCGAGGTGAAACCCTTAATTTAACTGGGCCATACAACCAAATATAGGACAAGAAGAATCTAAAACCATCGATAACGATCATGTTGTTTTCCTTATTTTTAATCTCGATTTAATGGTAACGGTACAAACACGCGTGTCAAATTCCAATCATGAAATCGTATAGGTATGTAGCACTTAGTTAAACAAACATTAAACAGCCTATTGAAATACTAAGGGCCATTTTATAAAGGCCTATAACCTGAAATACAAGCGGAACCCTTTGAAACTCCATTTGTTAGTGACTTCTGTGTGTAAGGATCATAAAGTATAGGTATTTATTGAACATAATGTATATGTATACACACATACAATTTTTATGGCAAGTGCGAGTTTGGTAGGTATATAAAGATTGTGCTCTTTATTGGGTTCAATACATTCGTGCCATTACATAGGTACCTATCTAATGCAGTTTGGTGATACGTATCCGTCAATTTAGTTCATCACACCAAAAAAGAAACGGACGACACTCCAATATGTCTACATTCTTTTATTTACCTATGTAGAAAATGGCTGGTTGTCAGCTACTATAAACCATCTCTCACAATACTCAAAATATCTTAACACTAGCCTTGTTTGCAATTCGAATATTTTCTCTGAGCATGTAAGTAGTGCTGTGGCACTCTTTGGGGGAGGCCTATGTCCAGCAGTGGACGTCCTCTGGCTGATATGATGATGATGGTGATGAAGTATTGCAAATATTTTTGCAACCAATTGTATTAGTTACTGTATTACTTTACAATCGTTTAATTTAATAACTTGAATACCTACTACATTCTCGCATTATTTTCAGTTGGAGGTTTTTGAATGACGTCACCGGCACAACTTGTGCCGGATTACGTCACCGCGTGGAATAACAATCAGCGGCCGCGGTTGATGACGTCATCATACTCCTTATACTATTGTAACAAATAAACTTGGATAAAACCTTATTTAAAATGAGAGAAAAGCTAACATAATAATCGCCTACCTCTTCAATTCCCTCCCCATATTTAAAGTATATTATGAGCAGTGGTGACTTTTCAACAAGACTGCGATAAAATTGATAACTTTTTCAAAATTTTACAGCTAATACATGTATAAAAATATATATGCTACAGTTATTCAGATTACTTTATTTAATTGTTTTTTTTTTTCAAATTTAGCAAATGCCAATGCCTAATCAAGTAGGAACAATGAAACCAAACCGGATCAAGCAATAGGATGGTAATGTTCTTAAATCAAGAATCGTAAATATTTTCGTGCCAACTAAAAAATGTATTTCTTCTGTTTCGGTTCAGTTAGCCAATTTTTAGTGTTCCGTACAAAACTTTGTTAACAGAACACTTATTTTTTAATAAGTTTAACTTTAGAAAGTTCCATATATTTGTAAAGGTAGTTGCACTTACAAAAGTAAGCCTTGTAAGAATTGATGAACAAACGAATATCAACATACAGCTCAAAATATCATTAACGGATGACTCAATTTCAAACATTATGTTCAAACTTAAATAAGGACTAGTACAACCATATCTGTAAATTTAGTATTCTAGATACTTAAAGTTATGTTTAGAAAAATATGCACACAAATGAGAGTAGCCCAAAGCCCTTGTTACTACTAGTACTAGACTATGCAATAAAAAACTGACAATTAGAATTATATGAGCAATGTTCTAAATTAATAGTTAATAACCAATGTGTGGTGAAGAAACATAGAGTGATGACGCCAGGTGGTGACAACCACACAGGGACAAGATGATTTCATGATTGAACCTGGTTAGTGACACAAGTCGCACACAAACTGAGTCAGCAGTTGAACATTTAACTGACCTGGCGCAAATGATAAAGGGGATGACAGCGACACTTCATTCTCGCATCCTGGTCTAGACCCCATGCGATTGTCTGTAATGTTAGCAGGCTTTATATGCTTGAGAACGAAATTTAGTTTTAAACTCTTTTAAATTCCATTATTTACTTGGACAATAATACACAGATTTATATTTCTTGAAGTAGTATGACATTTTAATTAGATCTTAACAATCATCTGGATAATAAATTTAGGAAATAAGTTTCACCATAACCCAAAGTTTTATAAATCTGCTGAAAAAATATACCTTAACTGACTTAAAAAGCACAATCTTTATACTTGTTCTACAAAACACATAATAAAAAAACCGGGCAAGTGCGAGTCGGACTCGCGCACGAAGGGTTCCGTACCATAATGCAAAAAACGGCAAAAAAAAAACGGTCAAACATCCAAGTACTGACCCCGCCCGAAGTTGCTTAACTTTGGTCAAAAATCACGTTTGTTGTATGGGAGCCCCACTTAAATCTTTATTTTATTCTGTTTTTAGTATTTGTTGTTATAGCGGCAACAGAAATACATCATCTGTGAAAATTTCAACTGTCTAGATATCATGGTTCGTAAGATACAGCCTGGTGACAGACAGACGGACGGACAGCAAAGTCTTAGTAATAGGGTCCCGTTTTATCCTTTGGGTATGGAACCCTAAAAAGGAAAATGTTCATATACCTAGTTATACAAACATACCACAGCATCTAGAAGGAAATTGAATAAGCATATTTGTGTGACTCACCAGCTATCTCTGCTCCACCCAGATCATTCAATATTTTCCGGTATGATGGCCGTCGAGTCAGCATTTCCCGATACTTTCTTTTTGGACTGTCATCATCACTACAGCTGTCATCACTGCAGGACTGCCCCTGGGAGCTCACTAATGTATTTGGCTCAGGTTTAATCTGTAAATAAATGTATACAATAACACTAATACAAACAAAACACAGAATAAAAAATGGAAAATAAATAAAAACAAAGAATAAAAAAGAATTAGGTCACTCAGAAACACTTTAGAATCAAAACATTCCAGAATGAAATAAAGTTTGAAAACAAAAATATTACCTGCAATGTTTGCAGAGTTCCCTGTGTTGTGTGGATAACTGAACTTGGTTTGCTGACAAGAATAACATTTCCTTTAGGTAACTGCACAGATTGAATATTAGAAGCCGTCTGAATCACGGATTGTTGGTTTGCTTGTATCACAGATTGCACCTGTAAATTTAACAATCACAAATAGTACTAATTTTTAGGACACACGACTTTCCATAATAAAATGTACTGTGTGAAAAAAACATGGATGGGTATATTTATGTTTATGATAAACAGAATGAGTGATATCAACAAACCTGTGCGGGCGCCTGCATGGTGGTGACGGCAACGACGTGCGGCGCGGGCCCCGCCGCCGCGCCCGCTCCACTCGCCAGCGGGTCTGCTCCGCCAGCGCCGCCAGAAGTTCCGTTCTCCTCCACCATTCCCTCCATGCCAACTAAGGCCACCTAAAATATTCAAGGTCAACTTTCTGTGTATCCCTTGCTTGGTCTTGTGTACATACAATATTCTTATAATCAATCGTTGCCGTCTGGTTCTTATAAGACTGTCTATAGCGATATCCTAAAACGGACTCGTCGCGTCATAGTTGCGAAATTTTCCCTATTGCGTCTATTAGCATGAAGGAACGCGACGTATTTAACAACGTTTCGGGGATTCATACAGAAGGTTGCATGTGATCTATTATTGTGGATTATATCCATATTTGCTAACCAAAATTTTAGACCGTGACAGGTAGCAAGTTCTGTCTTCATTATAAGCACTCACCAGTTACGTATTCCTCGTCACCGTCTATGCTGCGTCCGGAGTGGGCGAACGGGATGGTACGTAGTAGCCACGTCAACTGCGAGAAGACTCGTCACTGGCGGAGACCTATGATCTTGTATGCGTCATAACAATATGGCCGAAAATTGTAGGACATGCGCGCTTTCCACCTACGGTAAATACTGACAGCGGGAAGTCATCAAAATATCAAACTTCACTTCGTAGTTTTTCGTACCATAAACCACAGACGTATATATTATGGTGATGTAATATGATAAAAACTTAAAAAACTGTATTAAAAATAATAAGAAAACATTGCAGCCAAATGCAACAGTGAAATTTGTAATACGATAGGAGTGGACGACTCGATCGTCATGGTCCGATTTATGTCCGAAGTCAAACATAACTATATATCTATCTCATTCTGTTTGACCAAAACTGACCAAGGACAGACCAAGGTCAGACGGTTAGAAGGCTTGTCGGCGACCGTGTAGCAAGCCTTTAAATCGCAGTAGTCTGTGGAGCCCTTAACAAAACTGTCAAAACTCAAAATTTCAATCGCATCAGTCGCATCTCAAAACATTTTTAAATTTGTCATAATTTTACCAGAAATAAATAAAAACATATAAACCCAATATTAATTTGTACTTCTTGTATTGCCTTGACTATTTTTGTTTGTATTTACATCATCGTCTAAACCAATAAGTTTATTCATTAAAATCTGATGTATTGCCTGCCCAACCATGGCTCCTAAAGGAACTTTTGAAAATAATTTTGAGGATTACTCTGAAGGAACTGCAATTACAGTATTAAATGAAGCTCAAGATGGCGTAAGTATAAAATTCATAAATATTTTGTCGAATTCAGAAACAGTGAGTATATTGTGTACTTATAAAAAATAATGTTTACAGATTTCATCAAAGTTGCAAAGAAAACTACAAAAATATACTGATGCAAAACTTCACTTTTTAACTACGGAGCTGGCGAGCGATATCTTTTATGATAACACAGTGTATACTGGGTCTGCAGGATTGGCACTTTATTATTTTATATCTAGTCTGAATAGAAAGGATACTTGCACTGAAAATCTAAGGGTAAGAAGCATACAATACTATGTATGAAATGAGTAACTTGTAAAATATAGCTTATGAGCCTATACCTATTTATTTTCTATTGAGATATTGATTAATTTTATACTATTTTTATCTTAATGTACTATTTTCAGAGCGCTCTTCTTTATATAAATATTAATGATCTCAAAGGTCAAAGAATATCATTTCTGTGTGGTGATGCCGGCCCACTTGCTTTAGCTAGTGTAATATCATACAAATTGGGTCGAGACAATACTGATTTGCCTGACTACAAAACTTTAGTGCAAAGGTATGATAGTGATAGGTTTTTAATAACATATTGATTTGGAGTTTTTAAGTATCTTTTGGTAACATAATGTGGTTTCTTCTCTACAATCTTTTTTTATCAGTTTATACTTAAATTGGTTGCTACTCAAAGTTTGTCTGGAAGAGATCTCTCTTTAGCAGTAAAACTACATATTATCTGCCTCTTCATTTAATCAATTGTTAATTTTTTCTCATTTGTGTATTTTTACTGAGGCGTAAAGAGCTAATCTATGATCATCTGAAAATGATTCAGCTCATTAATAGTCCATATTGATTTAAAGTATTATTTCCAGACTTGTGGCTTTAATGTCTCTCCTAAATGATTCTCCCGATGAGCTTCTCTATGGAAAGAGTGGCTACTTATATGCATTGCTGTTTGTCAATAAGTATATAGATGAAAGATCAATAATTCCTCTACATTACATTGAGAAGGTAATTATTGGCCCAATAGTATCTGGTAAAGTATATTTTACCTTTAATACATCCTAATACTTTTACATGCTTGTATTTAATTTGCCATGTTAGTATTGTAGTATGTATATTGTATATGTGGGTTGAATGCTAAATTAGAACCACTTCTTGCAAATGCATGGGCTAACGTTATATCTTTCATCTCATTAGGTTGTCTTTGCCATACTGAAATCTGGAAAGGATTATTCACAGCAAGTAAAGTCGAGCAGTCCCCTCCTGTGGCGGTGGCACGACAAGGTGTATTTAGGGGGCGCTCATGGGGTGGCTGGCATACTTTATATTCTATTACAGGTAAGGTTTCTTATTAGTAAAAGATTCTTATTAGCATTAGCGCTACGGATTTGACAGCTGACGTAGATGGCGCTATATGGCTCCGTTATTTATGGATTTGGAAAACAAGTCAGCCAGTAACCATAAAACATAATATGTACCACCCTCTAATTTAGATTACACTCAAGAGGCACAATTTTGAAACTCACCAACTTTCGGTACGCGGCGTGGACGACATCACACTTAGATCGAACGAGGCGGAACGGCCTCCTAGCCTAGTCGGTAGTGCTCCTGCCTACGAAGCAGGAGGTCCCGGGTTCGAATTCTGGTAGGGGCATTTATTTGTGTGTTCATCACAGATATTTGATCCTGAATCCTGAGTTACGGATGTTTTCTATGTTTATAAGTATTTTTATATATGTGTATGTTATATTATATCTATCGTCGTCTAGTACCCACAACACAAGCCTTATTGAGCCTACTCTGGGAGTAGGCCAATCTGTGTAAAATTGTCCAATAATATAAAAAAAGGGTCACCCTATTGAGCAGAATGGTAGCTATCAGTGAGGAAATGGGTTTATCTGTAAATAGATCAAAGACGAAGATAATGACAGTAGTCAGCTCAAAAACTAGAACTAACTGGCATGTGAGCTGGTCTATGTATTTGTATATCTGTACTCCCTTCGGTCGTGTTTTAATTTATCGCCACTCGTTTCGGATTTCCTATTTTTCGCACTTATCCTATGCAACAGTGGGGTTATAAACGTAGACGTAGAAACGAAGATTGTATTGGCCATCCCGTTGTTTTTCTACTTTTGTAACCAATTTGCGTTTTTGATTAACGATGATCTTGGCCTTGGCCACGCTTTTAAAAGGTCTAGGAGACCCTATATTAGAAGAATTCTACCTAAGATACTCATAAGTCATAACGTAAGAGTATACTCCTACAGACGAGCGTATTTTGCAAAATGCTTCCTTTTTCATTCAAGATTACGTAACTATTAGTATTTATTCAAAAACTGATAACGTTTTTTTTTGTTTAAAAATATTTTGTTACAGGCCCAAGCACACATATCTGCCAATGACATGCAAACTTTAATCAAGCCGACCCTTGATTGGCTGATAACTCAAAAATTTCCAAGCGGTAATTTCCCGTCATCTTTGAAGAGCGCTTCGGGAGATCGCCTCGTTCAATGGTGTCATGGAGCTCCGGGTTTTGTGCCTCTGCTAATATTAGCTTATCAGGTACATTAGCTGTGATTGGTTCATTCCAGACCACAACTGTAAAAAAACGAGCACCGTCGTTTTTTTTAGAGTTGTGGTCTGGAATGGTACATATGTAATAACTTGATAAAACTATGGCAGCGGCATCTGGTGTGATAATAAAATATTATAAATATTATTACACATTTTTTTTGACACAAATTGACTAAGCCCCACGGTAAGCTCAAGGCTTGTGTTGTGGGTACTCAGACAACGATATATATAATATATAAATACTTAAATACATAGAAAACAACCATGACTCAGGAACAAATATCTGTATCATCATACAAATAAATGCCCTTACCAGGATTCGAACCCGGAACCATCGGCTTCATAGGCAGGGTCACTACCCACTAGGCCAGACCAGTCGTCAAAAACCTATGTACGAGTATTAAGACGAAACAAGAGCTGAGATTTAAATATTTTAGGTAAATATTATATACCCGTCTCGCTAACGGGAGCGGCTCCTAAAACTACTGCGATAAGGACAAGGCGAAAAATCTTGCGTATTAAAAATCTCAAAATCGAGGTTTCGTACTCATAATTTTTAACATTGCAATAACATTAAACACCAATAATCGACTGTTTCCTCCTCCAAAACTTAACCAATCGTAACCAAATTTGGAAATCTAAATGATTATGAAATTATCTGTGTCGGACCGTTTTCTTTTTTTGGCTGATTGATATCAGTTTTGAATACCGCGCCTCTCATTGCAGCATAGTCAATTAGGCCATTTTGGCCATTTTTAAAGGGGTCTAGCGCCTTAAAAAACAAAAATATCAAAAAAGCTACACAGATATTGACAATATTAATGTGTTGAAAAAATCATTGCTCTAGCCTAGCTTCAAAACCCACGGAGGAAACAGTCGAGTACGTTTGTATGGAGAAATGACCACTCCTGTTGGCTCTTAAGGTGGTTCGATTTTCATACAAAATTCAATCAAAGCTCATTAAGTAACTACACACTATTAGTACATAAATATTTCCGCATTTATCTTCCTTCGAATATTCGTTTGCGCGAAATTAACAGGAAAACAATGTTTCATACAGAAATCATGCAAAAATCATAGTTAAATTTTCATCAATTTTACGTATGTGTGTGTCACAAATGTCGTGTACAGATACAATTGCGACGTTGCCATACCATTTCCGACGTTGCCGGGCTGACCACGGCGCGAATTTGGAGTGCCGTCATGTTTAGTGCAATTTTGTTGACACTGACGTTTGACAGGTACTTAATTGACCTAAGCGAGAATAAGTACCCGAAGTTCGTCAGCTTAGCTAAGAACTATCATGGCGTGTTATGCAAACAGTCGCTTTTTTGCTTACAAACGGAAGATTCCCGGTTCGATCCCCAGTCAATTGTATGCTGGAACATAACTTTTTGTATTTTTGTTACATCTAAATTTCGTATTGTTTTTTTATTTTTATTTAATTTTTCTTATTATCATAAATCGATTGATTAAGTATGGTATGGGCTACACGTATTCGTTTATTTTTGACAAAGAAAATTAGAAATTATACTCTACCTAATCTCTCTTATTTTTACAATCAGGACATCCTGACTGCAATAAAAAAGAGATATATAAAATTTCCTGTGGATAAAATAATGGATTTTGTCTATGAATGAAAAACACAATTATTACTATAGTTTGTTTTTTTTAGCATTAGAAATAAGGTAAACAATCTTGACGTGTCTTTTAATTGAAAAACACATTTTAAAAATAAGTTACGGCAAATATGTAACAATTATAAATCAAATACGATCATTTATATTCTTCTGCTTTCATAAGTAATAGTTTTTTGATTTTTAAAAAGCGTTTAAATCTGTGTGCCTAGCCAAGATGCCAGTCGTTCGCTCCGTAGCGAACGTTAGGGTAATACCTGTCTCTATCACTCTGCCATATTAATGCGACAGACACGGCTGCGCTTCGGTCGCTACGGAGCGTAAACCATTGGCACCTTGGCTAGGCACCCTGGTCATCTGGAAAGCGAAACACATACGGAACGCGTTTCTATTACTCAATACAGTGGCCAGTTGCAAATTCGGGCAAACTTAACTATACCTAAATCTGGGTGCCTAGCCAAGATGCCAGTCGTTCGCTCCGTAGCGAACGTTAGGGTAATACCTCTCTCTATCACTCTGTCATATTAATGCGACAGACACGGTTGCGCTTCGTTCGCTACGGAGCGTACACCATTGGCATCTTGGCTAGGCACCCTGGTCATCTGGAAAGCGAAACACATACGGAACGCTTTTCTATTACTCAATACAGTGGCCAGCTGCAGATTCGGCGGTAATCTTAACTATACCTAAATCTGGGTGCCTAGCCATGATGCCAGTCGTTCGCTCCGTAGCGAACGTTAGGGTAATACCTCTCTCTATCACTCTGCCATATTAATGCGACAGACACGGCTGCGCTTCAGTCGCTACGGAGCGTAAACCATTGGCACCTTGGCTAGGCACCCTGGTCATCTGGAAAGCGAAACACATACGGAACGCGTTTCTATTACTCAATAAAGTGGCCAGCTGCAGATTCGGTTTTAAAGTTAACTATACCTAAACCTGGGTGCCTAGCCACGATGCAGGCTAGTAGAGTTCTCTTTCACCTTCAGCAGAACCGGGAGATCCAAACCTACCTACTTTTCATCTAATAATCTCAAGAATCAGTGCATGATTCAAACTTTACCGGTTGCCGTGGTAAGACCTAGGATTTACCATATCGGTGTTGGTAAAAGCCCGAAGTAAACTAGTAAGATTTAACATTTCGGGCTTTTACCGATCGGCATCGGTAAAACCTAGGTTTTACCGGTAAATCCTAGGTTTTGCCGTACTTCGGGCTTTTACAGTAACATATATATAATAATTGCTCGTTTAAAGGTAAGATAACACAAAGGAGAAACAAAAAGAAATTACCTACTCGCACCAGTCTTGAACCCCAATCCTCTTGCACGTAGTTATTTCCACGAACATACCGTTACGCTATTGCAATGCAACATACCTACTTACGTCGTGTGAAATTGTCTACTACAAGGATCACGGAAACACTGTTTGCATGTGTGAGTAATACTAGGAAAAAGCGTGACAGCAACACTCCGTCGAATTAAAAAGGTGGTTTTTGCACAATGAAGTATTCAATGTTTACTTTAATTGTTCAATATTTATTTAAAGAGTGCGCGAAACATACTTTTAAGTATACAAATACCATGACCATTTCACAAAAAAATAAAACCTGAAATTTTGCAAAAGTGGTGCCATCTAGCGAGAGTTAAGTTTTGAGTAACCTAGGCGAACCACCTTAACAATAAGAATCGTTCCTGGTGTATATCAGTCGCACACAGAACAGAAAACCGCTAATTTGAACGCTGCTTTATGGTCATGAACCACCAGACACCTATTGATGGAGCAATTTCAATACAGTGGCACTCGTTCGTATTTTTCAGATCTTCGGCGACGACAAATATATGAAAATAGCGCTACAGTGCGGAAATGTCGTTTGGGAACGAGGCCTATCCACGAAAGGCTACAGTATTTGCCATGGAGTTAGTGGGAATGCTTATACATTCATTCAACTTTATCAAGCAACTAAGGTAATAAGCACAATAAAATTGTTGTATGTTTTTGTGTAAGTAAGCCTGCATATTGTGACGGGTCCGAATACCGCTATATTTTTCATACAAACTAATCGGTATTGAATTTCGGTATCTCGGTTGTTTATGTATATTTTTGGACTTAATTTAGTTAACTGATCAATCATTATCCTTACCTAAATACTATTCTAGAATAGCAACAAAATATTGTGAATTATTTTGATTTTTAGTTATACCGGTACTTAACCTTTTGGACGCCGTGTCAAACACAAAAGCAGTCACCCGGACGCCACGTCACCGAAGTGTCAAAACTGAAATTGAACTTTATGCATATGCACGTAGGTCTATGTTGCTCTGTGGTTTGTGACCGATTAACCCTTTGACCGCCGTTGTCCGGTATAGAAGACAACGATAGAACGATACGCTGGCGCCGTCGTCTTGTATACAAGACACAAATTCAACCACTGAGTTAATGTGAAAATAATAAAAATTGCAATTTCATTTACACTCGTGTTCATATTTAAGGTCTTTGTTTTTTCATTTATTTGCTTTTTAAGCCGCTATATAAATCCCTTCTTTTATAATAAGGCATTTAAAAAAATTGCTCCAATTTTCAACATTTTTCATGTTCCTCGTCGCCGTTGTCTTGTATAAAAGACAGCTAGGGATGGGAATGTTAACTCGATATATATGGGAATTTTTAAAGTAAATATAAAGTCAGAAATATGATTTTATCTAAGTATTTGAACACTTGTTAATCGCCAATTTTTTTCAACGAATAGTAGGTAACTACTTACTAGAATACGTAGAACGAAAGTCATAACTATATTTAAAGTTCAGGTAGCTTCTTTAGCTCTATAAAGTAGAGTCAGACAAGTAAATTTGCCATTGTAGATTGTGGACTATTTAATTGCAGAAGAGATAAATAAAAAAAATAATTGATGTTATTTTATAGCTTAGTGGGAAGGGATACACCGCAGCGACCGCTTCGCACAAGTGTGGTACAGGGACATACCTGTTTATCAGACTTTACTTTTATTGTTATAACATTGAAGTTAATGTGTAATTTTTTTGTAACAAGTCGTTGAACGTTTTTTTGATAAGAGTTTACCTATAGATTAATGTAAACCAAACTGAAATTATAATGATAGATTCTAATTCCGGAATAATATCTTCACTCATTAAAAATTCAACCCACGTGTAATTTTCACTAAAACAGTTCCGGTATATTGACTTTATCGACACATGATGCGCAGCTTTAACGTTACGCCAATAAAGTTTACGTACCGACAAGCGCTTACGCCGTTGACCTAGAGACTATTATTACTTGATCCGCGCGGAAACAGTCCTTGTCGGTCTGCATTGCGGGCAGTCCATGGGCGCCGTTGTCTTGTATAAAAGACTTCTCGTACAGCCTAGTGCGGCGATATCACGTCTTGAATCGACATTGTTTAGTGGTTGTTTTTTATGTTAAATCCCTATATTTTAAACATTTTCGGGTGTAAAACATATGTTTAATTTTGGCAATTTGGAATGAAATTAAAACAGGATAAGAACAAAGCTAAATTAAAAAGATTTTTACCATAATATTGTAAATATCGATATCACTATTTGCAATCCCTAAACTTTTTATTAGTTGTTTACTTAAAATTTGCTCTGGCGTGTGAGTGAGCGTCTTTGCGGACTAGGTCCGGCGGCCAAAAGGTTATACGTCTTTGGCGTTGGACCTGCGGTGCGGATATATCGGTCATTGGCGTCCAAAAGGTTAACGGTCCCTGATTGTGACTGACCTAGTATTACATAGATGAGCTTATACGCGTGCCTCCGTTAGGGACAGAACATACGCAAAGCGACAACATGCCAAAAACAATCTACGTAATTCGGTCGGATTATTTGTTGCCCACCATAAACCAGACTAAATTTTTGGTGGGGAACAAACAAAAAGTGAGACTGTGACAAGGACAAGCAATAATACCGCTTTCTCTGCTACTCCTACTGAAATTTCCGTAAGTGCATCTCGTTCGGTCGTTTGGCCCCTCCCCCGTGTCATCTCTATATTATTGTACCTCTATGGTAACTACGAAACCCACATTGAGCATGGCCCGACATGCTCTTGGCCGGTTTTATGTTTGCAATTCGAAAGCACGTGGAGAGTATATACTCGTATATATTTCAGGAACCTATCCACCTGTACCGCGCGTGCTGCTTCACGGAGTGGTGCTGCCTGGAGCGCAGCGGCACGGAGCTGGCGCCGCCCGAGCGGCCCGCGTCGCTGTTCGAGGGGCTGGTGGGCCGCCTCTACCTGGCCCGCGACCTGCAGAACCTGCCCGTAGCCCACTTCCCCGCATACACACTCTAGTCGTGTTGTTTCTTCAATTAAATGTTTGTAAGCATCAAATCACTGCTTAATTTCTTTTTCTAATGCCTCGGCCACACTAACGGGAAACGCCGTTGATTGTGCGCGATAATTCCAGTGTGGCCGTGTGAAAAACGTCCATCATCGCGATAATCAATCTAATATAGAATCTTGAGTGTAACGAGTGATTCTAATTTAGAATCTTGAACGTAGCGCGTGGACCTTTTGAATAGCGTTTTTTCTTAGACCTTAACCTTGGAAAAAATAGGTTGTTTTATACCTACTCTTATTGTATAATCTAGTATTTTCTCGAAAATAAGTGTATTTATCAGAGGCACTATCGATCAGAGCTGCGGCGAGTTTATTTTACTCTCCCCAATTTACTATTGCATGTTCCAGCATGGTACGAGTACCTGTGCCGCGCGAGCTGGTTCCCTGTCCGCCGGAGCGGCCGCCTCTCGCCCAACGACATCCATAGCCTGCTCGTAGCGCATCTCACCGCCTACTGTCTAACCTCGTTTTGTTATTTAATTAAATATTTCTATGAAAAAAATACTGTTTAATTTCTCCTTCTAAGTTTCGACAACATTAGATTCTTTCATCTTTCTCAACATTTTTTTATAAGGAAACCAAATAACATAGTAAAGTTTGTCCTTTTACCCTAGTTCGGCCTACGTCAGCAATGTTGTCGATTATTAAGGCTCCTCTTCACATTGGGCCAACGCCAACGCCAACGAGGGACGCATTTATGCGTTAGAGGGAGCAAGTGATATTGCTATCTCATTCTACCGCATGGCTGCGTCCCTCGTTGGCTGGCCCAACGTGAAGAGGGGCCTTTACGTGCCTAAACACCAAAAATTTTGTCAAGTGTTATTCTATTTTTTCAGGCGAGTAGGCCTCCCGCCACCACTCTTGGCAATCTATTCTACTACATTTTTGGTATTCAGACACATTTAGTCACTATACCTACTATACTCGACTAATTACTGTGGTCCGAACTCCGAACCAGTCTCTCATTTTGAAACTGTCTACTCGTAACACGCTCGTCTGAAGTGCGAACGATTTTTGGTGAGTTGATCGATTTTAGTAACCGAAATACTCGCCACTCGACTAAATTACTAACATAGTCCGAACTAGGCTTTGCGGGGGTGCTTGATGGCAGCAGCTAATAATTCACAAGCTACATTGAACCTGTTGAAATAAAAAATTGTCTTAAAAAAACAATCGATTTGTAAAAATATTTAATAACTAAATCTACTGTTTCATATTAATTTAATATCACCCGGTTTAAGTTTTTCGTCATACAAACATGCAAATAAGAATAATAGAGCTTTAAACTTTAGTGGCAATAAGCTATTCATATTACACCAAACTCGTGTTAAAATTCTGTGATGAATAGGTATATAACAAGAAATAATACAAATAAATAATTCGTAAAAAATATGGATCTTACTGCCATTTGTAGAAAATTACAAGTGTAAACAGTAACTTTTTGTATATTACACAATACATATTGCATAATAGCCTTGGAAAAAGGATACTTAAAATCTATAAAGACATGTTAGTTTACTGTTCAGCTCTAAACTTAATATTAATAATATTGGAAGTCCTATTAAGTATACATACTTAACGACATAACGCATTAATAGATTCAATCATTGATTATAATATATTTTAATAACTAAAACCAACTAAGTCCTGTAATATTCTTGTTCAAAGCAATATCAGCGTGTATTGTTCGCGTTTGTATATTTTCACATTTCACTCCTTAAAATAAATCTTAGGTATACATTTTGTGTTAATCCTCGCTTAGTTTAACGTACGTCTACAATGTTGTTCTGTATCAAACACGACTCCTTATTGACTTCAACTAAATAATTCGAGTACCTAATTCTCTGGGATAACATATTTATCCATAAAAGCGATTATGTTCGAGTTACAAGTATATACGTGGGCGATACTGAAAGTTTCTGGATTCTGATATATGAGACGACTTATTTTTTCTAAGTGGCCAGTGCAGGAATTTTCAGTAAGTATGACCTAAGTACCTACATTATACATTTGTCAACCAAATAATAAAGCAATCAGCAATATCAGTATTTAGCGGTTATTTAATTTATTTAATACATTACGTATATTGCAATAACATTAAACACCAATAATTTGTACATTTTAATTAGTAATAATAGCACGATTAACATCGATATGTTAGCTAGGGTCGGTCCATTATTTACATAAGGCAATAAAAGGGACGAAAGTCGAGCCAAATCTCACGCAGAAAAGGAGTCTCGCCAAATACCTCTCACGTCATTTTCTTTCTCTGCAAGAAACAGTGGTATTTAATCGAAAGATCGACAAAATTGGAGAAATAAATAATGGACGATCCTAGTAGTTAAATGTGAGGGCGCAATATTCCAATCACCCATTGCTCATAATGACCACATTCTATTGAAATGCTATAAATGCAAAAGCAATACGTGTCTTAATTTCTAAAACATATTTTTGTAGAATCAGTTGATATTTTTTTGAAATGAGTATGTGGATTATTAAATTTGTATATGCTTAATTTATTAAAGTTAACATATACCTGGCAGATCGATGTTTATAGATACGATTTTGTGCTTCACAATGTCATCGTTTCGTATTTGATGCAAATTTTTTGCTACTACGAGTGATTATCAGAACTCGTCTCAATATCATTTTATGATTTTTTGATGCCATCGACGGCGGTTACGACAAGCAACGGGTCAGCTGCGTTTTTCCCCACCACTCACACGCTCGAAACGGAGACGAAGGAATGTCGGCGACCAAGCAGAGGGAACGGTGCGGGCTACCGTATCGAACTCACGTCAGAAATATTAGATAGGCCCAATTTAGACGATGCGAGAACTCGCATGCGAGTTTCATACCGTTGCCGGTTTTGATCGGTCGGTCGAATCGGACGTAACCAACAGTCCGCAATGTAACTATAATCGCATGCGAGTTCGCCCGCCGTCTAAATCAGCCTTTACAGCACCGCGCTCGGTACCCGGCCGCCCCGGGACGGAGGCGCTCGGTGACTCGGTGAGTGCGGGGTGTTCGTCAGAGCAGCGCGGCGCCGGCCTCGGCGCGCTCGTGCGGCAGCGGCGGCGCGGCGCGCCAGCGGTCCACGCTCGGGTCGTAGAGCTCGGCGCTGGCCAGCGTGGTGCGCGCGCGGTAGAAGGCGCGCTGCCCCGCGCACTCGCTGTCGCCGCGCCGGCACCCGGCCGCCCCGGGACGGAGGCGCTCGGTGACTCGGTGAGTGCGGGGTGTTCGTCAGAGCAGCGCGGCGCCGGCCTCGGCGCGCTCGTGCGGCAGCGGCGGCGCGGCGCGCCAGCGGTCCACGCTCGGGTCGTAGAGCTCGGCGCTGGCCAGCGTGGTGCGCGCGCGGTAGAAGGCGCGCTGCCCCGCGCACTCGCTGTCGCCGCGCCGGCACCCGGCCGCCCCGGGACGGAGGCGCTCGGTGACTCGGTGAGTGCGGGGTGTTCGTCAGAGCAGCGCGGCGCCGGCCTCGGCGCGCTCGTGCGGCAGCGGCGGCGCGGCGCGCCAGCGGTCCACGCTCGGGTCGTAGAGCTCGGCGCTGGCCAGCGTGGTGCGCGCGCGGTAGAAGGCGCGCTGCCCCGCGCACTCGCTGTCGCCGCCCGCCGCCACCAGCACGCCCTCCGCCGCGCCCGCCGCGCAGCCCGCGCGGGCTTCCTTCAGGCTGCACACCTCCTCCCACGAGTCCTGAAACATATATCGTACGGGTCGCTTTGTAGCACGTTGGAAGATAATTGTAATTTCGATAGCCGCATTTTGTCATTCACGTTTATATTGTATTTATGGTGATAGGACGATGGAACTACACGTGTATAGTCGTGATATGACTTCGAGACTATAAACTATTATCTTGGGTATCGGCGATTTTGATGGCGAACATATTTCATATTTCAAATACATGTCGGTTCTTTGGTTTTTAGACAAGAACGATGAAGGTTCGTGCATATTCATGGCGAACATCGAAATTGCCAAACACAAAATTCAAGGAAATCCCTTGAAATTACGACCACTTTTCTTCCAGGGAGGTATCGACTACCTACTTTTTAGTTAGTTTTCTATAAATAAAAAACTGAATTATTTTCCCAAACGCCCCGTACACTATATTCACACTAGACAGTGGCACTCACATCGTCGAAGCTGTACCGCTCGACGGAGGCGAGCACCTGGCGGCGCGGCGCGTTGCCGCCGATGACGTAGAGGTGGTCGCCGAGCACGACGGCGGCGGCCTGCGAGCGCTCGCGCCGCATGGGCGCCAGCGCGCGCCACGAGCGCGACGCCGGGTGGTAGCACAGCAGGTCGCGGGTGTGCCGCCAGCTGTGCGTGCACCCGCCCACTACGTAGATCAGACCTGCCAAACACCGGACACTTATGTTATAGACCGACCGCCGCCCAGTCGTCTCACCCCGTTGCCCCCGTACCGCGCAGGCGAGGACTCATTTAAGCGGTAGGTCTATACTATGGTCGAATCGTGTGGTTTGATTTGTAAAGAAATTGTACTGGTAGAAAATTATCTTTTCATAGAATTTAAGAAAAAATCATGTCTCATATTTAATAGCGGAAGTTAGATGTAGCTGTATATTGTGCTTGTCAAAAATTGGCCGATAATTCAGTTAACACAATAACTATAAATAAATAAAATAAAAATAAAAAAGCCCATTTATTCCATAACCAAAAAATTAATTAATTAAAATCTATTTTTTTTTTAATATATTTTGTACACTTAAACTTATATATATATACATTTTTTTTTTTTTTTTTTTATTTATATAATTTGGTTAGGACCCCTCACGGGTAAAGGCCTCCTCCAGTTCTTGCCATCTTTTTCTGTCTTGTGCAGTATTGGGCCAGTCCTTATCTATGTTACGAAGTTCATCTGACCACCTGGCGCTTGGTTTGCCGTGTCTTCTTTTGCCGTCTGGTCCTTTCCACAGCGTGGCCACTTTAGTCCATCTTTTGGTGTGCATTCTAGCTACATGGCCGGCCCATTTCCATTTGGATTTTAAACTGTATTCTAACGCATCTATTATTTTTGTCTTTGCTCTAATATCACTATGTCTTATCTTATCCTTTAGTTTTATTTTCAGAATATTCCGTTCGATAGCCCTTTGGCAGCTTCTAATTTTGTTTTTGGCTTCTTCGGTGTATTTCCATGTTTGACTGCCGTATGTCATAGTTGGGAGTAGGCAAGAGTCTATTACTACCTTTTTCAATTTTAGTGGGAGACTGCTTTTTAGGACTTCTTTCTTACTCCAAAACATATTCCAAGTTTTCTTGATTCTTCGATCTATCTCTTCTAAGTTGTTTGATGCGTTAAAAGATATTTGTTTACCTAAGTACACGAAGCTTTTTACGTATTCAATTTCTGAGTTTTCTATGATAACGGGTGTTTCCTTGAAGTTTGTCATCAATTTTGTTTTTTGTACATTAAGTTCCAGGCCAATTTGTTTGCTAGCTGTACTTAGTGATGAGATCATGTACTGCAAATTTCTAGCTGTTTCGGCAACTAGCACGATGTCGTCAGCGAAGCAGAGATGTGTAAGTTCCTGTAGTGACATTCTTATGCCTCTGTTATTCCAATTTAAGCTTTTAGTCAATTGTTCTAGGACGATTATAAATAGAGTCGGAGAGAGCGGGTCCCCCTGCCGTACTCCTCTCTCTATTTTTATTTCAGGACCGGTATTTTCAAGCTTGACTCTACTTTTGCAATTTTCATAGATGTTTTTAATAATTTCTATGTATGTAGGGTGGACTTTAGCTGCAGTCATAGAGTTCCATATTGCTTCGTGGTCGATAGAGTCAAAAGCTTTTTGATAATCAATAAAGCCAAGGTAGAGTGGTCTCCTGAATTCTGAGTATTTTTCTATGAGTTGCTCTACTACCTGCAGGTGGTCGATTGACTGAAACCTTTTCTGAAACCTGCCTGCTCTACACCAAGATAGGCCTCTACTTGTGGTGTTATTCTTGACTGTACTCCTGCTGAAAAAAGTTTATAAAGACTGGACATTAAGCTTATTGGGCGATAATTAGAAATTTCAGTAGGGTCTCCTTTTTTGTAGATAATAGTTATGTTTGATTCAGTCCATTCCTGTGGTACTTTTTTTGTATGTAGTATCTTATTAAAAATCATAGATAAGGGTGTGAGTATGAATGGACAGCTAGCCTTTAATAAATCATTTGTTATACCGTCTGGTCCAGGACTTTTCCTTGTTTTCAGTTTATTTATTAGCTGAAGTATTTCCTTTTCATCGAAGCTTTTGATTGGACTATGGTGTGTTTCTATTTCGTTGTTTTCAGGAGTATCCGGTTTATTTTCCATAAGGGTTGATTGTCTTTTCTTGTATAGATTTTTATAGAATTGAGTTGCAATTTCCTGTATGTCTTGTCTATTTTCTGTATCGGTAGAGTTGGACTTTAATTTCGATATCCAATTTTTGCTTTTATTAAGCTCTTTGTATGCTCTCTTCATGCTTCCCGATGTTGATAGGTGTTTTTCTAGTGTTAATATTCTATGTTGATTATATTCTTGTTTAATGTTTTTGTTTACTTTTTTATATAGCCTTTTCAGTGTTGTTTTGTCTTCACACAATAACTATAGCGCCATCTAATAGCTATCAACGTCATGGCTCCTCTACACGATGGGCCAGCGCCGGCCACTCCAAGGGCCGCATTTATGTGAGCAAGTGATATTGCTATCTCATTCTCCCGCATGGCTGCGTAATTTGGAGTAGCCGGCGCTGGCCCATCGCGTAGAGGAGCCACCAGAGATGTGATGTGAGTCGTTGGTATATAAATATTAAATAGGTACCTCCATAATGCACGACGCCCATCCCGAACCTGGGCTCGGGCATGCGGCCGGCGCTGGTCCACTCGTCGGCGACGGGGTCGTACACCTCCACGGAGGCGCCCATGTCGGACCCCACCCAGCCGCCGAACGCGTACAGGTGCCCGTTCATGCCCGTTAGACCGAATTCACTGCGAGCTTCTTTCATAGGGGCTATGTTGGACCATTTGTTTGTCTGAAAAATTAAATAACGACCATTGTAGTAGAGGGTTACATATCAGAATACCGAAAATCGATTTACCTAATGTTGAATCACCTATGCTCGTTTGACCTATTTTTTAAATACCTAATGATCAATTAACCTAAGCTCATAACACCTAATGAACGAATTACCTATTGCACGTTTCACCTACAATTGGTTTACCTAAGCTCAGAATACCTATGCTCGATTCACCTAAAGTTGAAACACCTAATACTCGAAATACCTAAAGCTAATATACCTAATACACGAAACACCTAATGTTGATATACCTAATGCACGAAATACCTAAACTCGGTTTACCTAATGATCGAATTGCCTAAAGTTAACATACCTACTGCACGAATTACCTAAAGTCGGTATACCTAATGATCGAATTACCTAAAGTTAACATACCTAATGAACGAAATACCTAAATTCGATACACCTAATGCACGAAATACCTGAAGTCGATGCACTTAATGAACGAAATATGTACCTAAAATAAAAAATATAATTATTGTTTAGTAGAATATTACTAGGACATACAACATTTAGTATACATTTTTTAGCCAAATTATTCAATTGGCTAACTATTTTTTATTATAATATAAGGTCTAGTCATTTGCCAGAGTCGAGACAGGTGCGACGACGAGTAAAGCGAGGAGGAGCGTGTTAGGTTAACTGCGACCAAACAGTGCCAAAACCGACTTTTATTTCATCGTCATGATGTTAACTTACAAAAATTAAGTTTTTGATAAGATAGGATAAGATAACTAATTTTGTATCAGACTTACAAAACATTCTACTACCTAAAAAGTAGCGTTTCAAAAAGTGTATTTTTAAGTTGTTATCCGAACAAACAGTTTCTACTGTAAGATTGGGAAGTCATATGAATTATTGGGTGGAATTGCCACTTGATCATTCGGCAAAATGATATGAATTTTGTTCTAGGTATATAGACTTAAGGTATTCCGTGCATTAGGCATATCGACATTAGGTAATTCGTGTAGGAAGTATATCAACTTTAGGTATTTCGTGCGATAGGTTTAACAGTTTTAGGTATTTCGTCCATTAGGTAAATCAAGTTTAGGTACATCGTTCATTAAGTATATCAGCTTTAGGTGTATCGTCCATTAGGTATATCAGCTATAGGTGATTCGTGCATTAGGTATAATAGCTTTAGGTGAAACGTGCAATAGGTAAAACGTGCATTAGGTACATCGTGCATTAGGTGTTTCGGCCATTAGGTTATTTGAGCTTAGATATTATAAACTTAGGTCAGTCAATGTTTAGGTAAAATGATCGATAGGTAATTTAAAAATAGGTGAATCAAGCATAGGTGATTCAACATTAGGTAAATCAGTTTTCGGTATTCTGATATGTAACCGTAGTAGAGATATTATTTACCATTCCGCAAACACGTCAACTGACAGCCCAATATCAACCTTCGTGTGTTCTGACAAGGTTCACGATGACGCTCCAATAAGCGTGGTATGCAAAGAGTTAATTGTAGAATGCAGAAGAGATGTAAAATGTAAGAAAAAATTATAATCAGTTCCTAGTCTGAGAGCAGAACTAAATGGCACATATGTTTAGTCATAACAGAATTGTCATTAATCTTCATTAGCGGTCGAATTCGAAGCACGAATGTGACTACACTCTATGACTTTCACAGAGAGAGTATTCCACATGTTGTGAGGTTAAGGGTTCAAAGTTCAACACATATGTTCGCAGTTCCAAATGATAGGTGAGATCTCGTGATCTCTAGAAACATTTCTTTTATGGAGTTAACATAAGCTCACAATAAAAACTGAATAAAATGCTACTTCTATATATTTTCAACGCTGTTGAAAATGTGTATCGTGCAGCGTGGTAACACGGCTAAATGTATTCACTCAGTACGGTTTGTCGAGTATAGGGCTGCCATCTCTAAATTCACTGAACCCGGACAATTACTTAAAAGAACCCGGACATTTGGCGTAAATCGATTTTTTTCCCCGGACGTGCATATTTATACGGTTTTTATACAATAATGTCGGTAAATAATTAAATTCAATGGACCGATGGCGGCGATCCGGACGGATGGCGGCCCTAGTCGAGTATTGTATTACCGTGGGGTCGTAGACCTCCCCATTGGCCAGTATCTGGCTGCCCTGCTCACCGCCGACCGCGTACACGCGGCCGCCCAGCGTCGCCACCCCCGGCTGTATGCGCGCGATACCCATCGGCGCCTGCTCTTCCCATTCTCTGTAACATACACGTTCATTTAGGCCTTTTGAATCCCGTACCACAGAATAAGTAATAGTATTATCATACAGAACGGCCACGCACCGCTCCGCCCCGACTCGCATTACCTCGCCCCGCGACTTGCCGCGACATGAATCTGGCGGACTTTTGTTTTGGCGGTCTTCAGTAACTTACTCACACATAAACAATGACGCGTGTACAGACATGCCGCGCACACATACAAACGCAAATGATTTTTGATGTATGGCATGTCCGCCCCGTGCCCGTACCATAAACTTTATAGATCTCAAAGAAGGCGTTAAACTAAAAAGTAAATTTTGAGACGTATGTAGTTAACCGTTTATGCAGGTCGAACTTGAGCACGGAGGACAGGATGTTGTCGGTGGAGCGCGGCGGGTGCGCGCTGGAGTCGTGGCAGGAGCCGCCCGCCACCAGCAGGAAGCGCCGCGCGCGCGCGCGGGGCTCCGCCGCCAGGGCCACTAGCGCGCCGCGACCCGTTTTCTGTAAACAATACGGTATTTTCCTACTAGTCACATCGGTTACTTTTTTAGAACTGTCAAAACGATTTGCTAATATGGAATTTATATGAAACATTACATCGTGACGTCACGGTCGACTCACCTACTTTTTATATTTCTATCCGATTTACTAAATAGAATTTGTGTTTAAAAATAACTCCTATCTATTTCTGTGTTTTTCTAATAATTATCTGGTGCTTTATTTCATGCATGGTGTAAAATAATTTATTTTAAATGCAGTATAATACCCTATTTCGTTTGTTTGTAATGTCTACTTGTTACTATTCATTGAAATTCAAAACCTGAGCTATATGAGCGCGAACCACTACGTTCATTCGTTCATCTATTGACCTCTCTGAGGCTCGATAATAGCAATCATGGAGACGCATATAGATAAACGTACGAACGTAGAGATTGGCGGTAGGCCCCTTATTAACAGAAGGATTATTAGATTTTGAATTCAATTTAAAATCAATTAACATTATCTTTCCCTGCGTTTTGTAATTGTTCTGTATTTTATTATGCCATTCATATGCAAAAAAACCGAATGAATAATCATTTCCTTTTAAAAACGTTGACCTATATTTTTGTAAATACAATACACATGAGTCATTAATAAAATGCGTCACAAACCATTGTATGCAAACTCACCATGTCCACTCTAACCGTCTTCAATGCCACAGCGATTGACGGGTCTTGTACATTTTTAATGGCTTCGTCGAGAATTTGGGGAGCTATAAGCGGAAGGCGGATGCGGCTGAGGACTTCGAAACAATGGCGGCGGCGACAGGCGGGGTCGTGTTCCAGCCATCTTAATGCTGGATATAGTACCTGTAAAGTTAAATTAGTTAATGTAGTGTAGCTAAGCCCTTCTAATATATATATATATATATATAATACCTTTAAACGAGCAATGCTTGTATATTTATATATTTCGGCGATCTCGGAAACGGCTCTAACGATTTTGATGAAATTTGCTATATGGGGGTTTTTGGGGGGCGATGAATCGATCTAACTAGGTCTTTACTCTGGGAAAACTCGCATTTTTGTATGTTTTCCGAGCAAAGCTCTGTCTCCCAGATATTATAATTTTATTAATACAAATACTTGTCTGTCTATTACCTCTTCACGTTGACACAAATGAACCAAGTTAGATGAAAGGTGGTATTCAGATAGTTTGAACCCCAGGGAAGGATGTAGGGTAGTTTTATCAATCATCACCATCATCATCGTTCCACGGAAGTCACGGGCAGAAGCTAGCAGGTTATAAAGCTATTCATTTGAGGCTATAATCGTGTGACTATGACTGTTTTGAAAAGTCTAAAAGTACTAGACCTTACAAATAAGCGTTAGGACAGTTAGTACCAGAGCTCGGATAGGGTGAGCTATTTGCCTTATAATTTGACATGTCTTATGTCATATATAAGGCAAATAGCTCACCCTATCCGAGCTCTGGTTAGTACATACATATACACATTTAAGGTTAAAGTTGTAACTAAAACTTGGGGCCTATTGCATAATAAAACTACAAGCATTTGTGTTTTTGTAAGTAAAATAATAATACAGAATGTAACGTGAGAATTTTCAGCTGCTTAAACAACTCCTTAGCATGATAGTCTGAGGTCTGAGGATTTTTTAGCCATAATACGGACTGCACGTTTTTTGTAGTTTTAAAATGTTCCGCACAAGTTGCCCCATAGGTCCACACCATAGACTAATATTGAATGAAAATGATCAAAGTATGCTGTGGGTAAAGTCTGAATGGTCTGGACAAGTCAAAACATGCTGAAGAGAGTTTTTTTGCAGATTGCTTCTATGTGGGGAGATCAAATTAGACCAGCATCAATTTTGAACCCTAGGTCTAGGATCTTTGCACTTGAAACATAAAATAATACCCATATATTCATTATTGTATTTTTTAATTTAGTATTTACCTGTGCCTCACTTTCAACCTTTAGCTGTTCCGATGACAGTAATGTGACTAACTGAGATAACGGCAAGTCTAGTAATTCATCTCCGCTGGCCACAACATTCCAGTTCGCTTGCGCATGTTCCAGTGCTTCCTCAGCCAGTTCCATGCAGTTATGTGCTTCGGCAAATCTGAAATGTGATTATAGAGTTTTAAATTTAATTGGTTTTTAAATTTTTTAGGGAATTATTCAGTGTTGTTATTTTTTTTTTATCATTATACTCAGGATTAGTAAAGTAAGCATTTCAATTTTAATACTGAGAAATGTAAAACAACATTATTTAAGACCAAATGTTACCTGAATGCTACTTAACTTAGTTATTTATTTCATCCCATCATGCTATGGGCAAACAAATCAATTGATACATTCTACCATAATCTTATGCCTAGCCCAGTATCTGACCACATTATTTTGATTTTAATTTAGAATTTGGATGTTGCTGGATCAATAGCAAATTTTGACAATTAATGATTGATATTTAGTGGCAATGAAAATTGGTTAATATGTGCATATCATTTTATCAATGTTTGATGTAAGTGAATACCTAAAGATCCCCAAAGCATTTGAAGGGTGTAGTTCTCTCCTTAGAAATTCACCACATCCCGTGACCAGTTCTCTCAGTTGTAGCATGTCTGCCGCTATCAATAAATGCTGCACTGTTGCTTTGTCTATTACTACTTCACCTGTGCAAAAGCAAAATATAATTATCCGGAGCTTTTTCAGGACCTGCTTATAAGGGTTACACCATAACCAACTTTTACAGATTAATTGATAAAGGCTTGCATAAATTTCTATAAAAATAATCACAAATCTTGTGCCAACTATTATGAATCAACCTGTACAACAGTAAAATGACATTATTTATTTACCTGTATAAATAAAGTCAATAATAATTGGAAGAATTTCTGGAGGCACACTAGGTAGAGCTACATGTCTTTTCTGACTCTCTTCCAAGCCCACATTAAACATGGCATCAAAGTACGCACAGCTGGCTGCAAGTACCACCCGGTGGGCCTAAAAGGTACAAGGAAAATATATTTTTTAAATATTAGTTAAAAAAAATACCTACATATGAAATAAAATGCTACGACAGAATATAAGGTAATAGGTATTTTATGAAAGTCAGTATCAAAGAGAATATAATCACTATGTTGGTCAGTATAAGCATTCGTTGTAGTTGATGGCAACCAGCTGTAATAACTAATTAAACAGTTAATAAGCAATTAAATAATTCTTATTAAATGTATACTATGAAAATACTTCAGTGTACTGTACCTTAACCTTGGTTTTTCCTGATATTAAGTCTATGTCACAAAATCTGCCGTCTCTTTGGAAATTGCTCAAATTTAGTGAAATTTTATTAGCGTAATCGCGACATTTGTACGGACGAGATCCTTCTTTGTTTGAACATTTCTCAAAAATGTTCGTCGACATTTTGTTGTAAATGTAATTACTTTACTACTTGTACTCACATTAAATGCATGAATATAAAACTTTTACTAAATTTGCTGTCTCAAAATTTCATTACAAATAAATAAACTTAAAAATAAAAACTCGCTTCACTGACAGTTCTATTTATGGCCACATACAGATAAGAAAGAATCGTGCGACGATGGGGAGCAAGGTGCTAAACGATCTGTAGGTTGGCTCACTTGTTAAATTATCCAGTTACATATGAAATATTACATAATCTGTGTAGACTCCTGAAAAAAATAAACAATGATTTGACAGAACCACACTGAATATTTCAAGAGAAACTAGTTTTTGGTTTTCTGATATACAAAATTATTCTATGTTGGCGAATATTAAAAAAGCTTTTAAATGGGGGTCCCTCGTAAAAAAATCGGAAAATAAGAATTGGCAATCGTCGTTGTTATTGGCAGCTTTTGTTGGGGTTCTTGAAGATGTTTTATTTTGGAAGAATATGTGGTTATCACTTATATTTATTTTCATTCTCAATATTATTTATTTGTAAGTATACATGTCGATAATATAAACTTTAGTTAAGGTGTATAATTGCGACAAGACGAACGTAACAAGACTTGTGTTTTTAAATGGAATAAAATAAAATGCGCACTTTAGTAATTTTATAACTTTATTGTGACGTCACATTTAAAGGGTTTTCTGTTTTTAAAAACGTAACGAAGCCATTGCGTAACTTTGTGTATTGGTATTAAAAGGTTGTTAGTCGAAATAAGTTTAAGTGAAGAATATATGCATATGCAAGGAAAAACTTATATTATATATTTTTTATTTCAGCATATGCCTTCATTTAGATGTTAATTTCATGGAGTTCATTTTCTATGTAACCACTGTAATAGTTGCCCTGGATGGTTTTGAATCTTGGTTGAAATACAAGCACAGAACAACTTGTTTAAAGAAGCTTGCGAGCCACAATGGAACTAAGCTTAGCACTGCTGCAGCTTATTTGAAGCAGTGGATGAAGATGCGCTGGTGTGAATATGTTTATTTAAGAGAAAATAATCACACTAAGGTAATCAATTTGAAACATCACTTGCAGAAGATGATTCTTCATTTCTGAGGGCCTACCGCAAACAACAACGGCAGTTTTCTTGTTTACTTCAATTAAGGCGTAATTAGACTGACAGAAAAATGCCCACAATTTGCAAACTTTGGTGTTCACCTACCCCTCTGATCAGGGTGTTATTTAATTTTACATTGATTGTTTCAGGCTTTCTTGATGATGAACATAATCTTGGGTATGATTTTCCTTGTAGGAAAATACTTCAGTGGATACAAGTTAATGTATATTGTGCTTATGGTGACATGTCTCTTTTACAAGATAGCTAAACCTGTTGTTGTACTTGCACATAAAATACAACAAAATGCAGGTAAATTAATATCTGAATTATGGAGGTATTCATTATGGAACAGAGTAATTAATCAAAATCATTTATAGTTTATTTTCTACTACATATAAATATTTTTTGTTGCAGAATCAGATGGTGAATTAGAAGGTCTTATTCCAGAAATCACCGAGGGAGACATCAAGATACTGTCACTGGAGCCTGAGACCAAACATGTTGATGAAAAGCAAAGCCTAGGTTGTTATCATGCCCGGTTAATAATAAAATTAAAATTCTAAAAAAATAATGCATAAAATTTTTCATACAATTATATTTCAGACTATTGGAAGCCAGAAGATGTCCCTATGGAAGATAGTGACAGTTCCGACCATAGCAGTTCTCTTGTTACCAATATGTCAGTAGAAAAAATGCAGGCATTTGAAAAAGAAGTGGATATAACAGATTCCAGTGAAGATGAGTATATACCATTAGGTAAGGCCTGATAACTACAATCCATAATGGCTGATCTCGTGTTACCTAGTTCTATTATAGAGTACAATAAATAAATATTTGCGTATTATTGACTTAGAAGAACTTTCCACTTTAATGATATGTTTATTTACAGTTCAGCAGAAGCAACTTCCTTCTACATTAGAGGAAGTTCAACCATCAGGGACCTGGAGCGGTGCAGCTTACAATGCTTTCTTCAACTTCGCAGGAGCCGTCTCCAATATGGTGTACGCATCTCAGGAAGAAAACAAAAGGAAGCGCATGTCTAGTGTAGACTCTTCAGATGGCTTTGAAATGATTGATAAGAGTGACTTAAATTAAGGACATATCAAGTTAAATACCAGTGACTTAAATTAAACTATTACTAATCATATAGTAGTATTTATTTATGTCTTATAGAAATTATACATTGCATGACATGTTCTCCAATCTGGACATAAGCTCTTGATGCTGTTTTTTCAGAGCTTTTAATCTCACGGCATTAAGAGCATTACGAGCAACCAGGGCCTCTAGCATTGGCCGAGACATCTGAAACAAGATATAAATATTTACCGCAGACCGCCAATTTAATACTATGGCTTTGCCATTTGCATCCATAAAGAAAACGTCATAAGATTGATATTTATAATGAAGAAGTCCAATATAATATTACAAGCTGAAGGAACAATTGTGTTGTGCTAGAGATTTTAAACATATAAACATAACAATCACCTTTTCAACAATATGTCCTATAGCTATTGTTCTCACAGCTGCATTATGTTGTTTGATAATAATATCGTCTGTTTCACTATGGCCAACTTCATTCTGGTAAGCCTCATCCTCTTCTTCTTTAAGAATTGCTGGCAGTTGTGTTAATATCTGAAATGGATTACAGATAAAAGTTATTACCAGAAAATTTTCACATAATTATATGGATAAAACTTAGAAGAATATTGAAGTATCATCATCATTTACCTCGAAATTGTTTGTCATGAGGGAGTCATTGTTGTTCACAACTTCCATTTCAATTTCCCTTCTGCTTTGGGTTGAGCCATCAGTGACAGATTGAAAGCAAGTAATTTGTATCTGCAATACAAAAAGAATAAACCAGACTTTCATAGTATATATTTATATAAAATCAAATAATCATGGTATACTAACAGATGGAGCTTTGGTGCTTTGGTCTGTAAGGAAGGCAGCAAATATTATTCCAACAAAACTGGCATCCATCCTTTGGTACATGGATTGTGTTGCAAGATCTGGAAACAAAAATACCTCTGACTTAATTTAATTACTAAAGCTAAATAATTTGTAATATTTATATTAGATTTTTACATCAACTTCTTAAAACTTTTTAAATATCTAAAATAAACTAAAAAAATGTTTAGCCTATAGGAGTGTCCCACTGATGGGCAAAGACCTCCCCTCTCAGTTTTAAGATAAAAAAAATGTAAACAAACAAACCCATGTTACTTAATTGTACAGCCAATTTAATGTAGCATACATATGATTATTAAGATTTGTTGAATGTCTTTTGTGTCTATAGTAAATCTACAAACAAATGGTTTTTTTTTACAATACTTGAAATGCCTGAAGTAATTGAATATCTGCGATATAAAATAATAATTCAATTAGCAATTGTTTGCATGCAACAAGACCTCTGTTTACAAAGGATCCAGATATTTTTAATGAATTTCTTACCAACATGAGAAGGCCACACAGTAATATGTGGATGGGAGTGGTACCAGCCTACTACCCTTAGCGGCCGACCTACTTCCGCTGCGAGCTCCTCCGCTCTTAATGTAGCCTGCACCAGCTGCTCCTCCGAGATCTCGACACGGTCAGGCTTCTTATCCAACCGCCGTAAAATAACCGATGACACTATTGAAACAAGTGAACCATTGTCGTGGACCTGAAATATGGATTTTCATTTATTAGTGGCTTAATATTAAATAAAACCCGAAGATTTAGCTAAGGGTCTGTGTACCTCTCCAATTAATAGTCCCATTATTTCTTCTTTTTCTGTTGACAGTGCATGTTGAACGCAAACCAAGGTGACATCAGTAGATAGAAGTACTTTGTTTAGCATTTTACAGCTTATTAAAGTAGAAAAAAGAGTAAATAAATTTTGTTGTGCGACTGTTGTTTATCGACGATTGACAGACCAGATGACAGATTTAATTTTTTTATGCTTTTTTGGTAGAAGTCAATACCATAAGGGAGGCTATAGGCCATACTGCCATGTCGCCTAATATTTATGAAAATTGTAAATTCAGTTTAATCCATTGAGTATGTTCAAAATATCTTTTACGATTTTTAAGCTTTACTGGTAAAGATCGAAATAAATTAACAAAATCTGAATACACTGTAGTCTGGCAAAGTAAACACAACTTATCAGTCATCATAGCAAAGAATATAATACTCACTAGGAGAAGAACGGTAACTCCATACAAAAAAAATGTCTCCAACCGTTTATACGTTTATACTAGTGGCGCCGTCTTTGTGTACCAATGGAACTAAAGTTGACAACCGGTTTAGCCTGGCGGGTATTGGTAGGTAGAGTCTGTGCGGAAAGAGAAGAGTCGTGGCAGAAACGGGAACTAACATTTTAAATTTTATATGGCAATCAAACCTTTGACACCTGTCTTGTAAAAAGTAAACAAACTTCTGCCAATGTATATTTTTATTAACAAAAACCGCAAGTTTTATGTATAAAATATTTTCAAAACACGATAAAACCGTACATAAAACCACAAGGAAAATTATATTTAACATTGTTCGGTTTTGTCAGCGGGAAGAAAACGGCTAAACGCCGACTATCGACTTACAAAAAGTCGCGGAACGTATTTCCGCTATTCGCGGGTATTGATGTTGTATTTCATATTAAATAATTACCTATTTAATAAGCCCCCTAAGTAACTTGTCTCCGGTACATAATTGGTAAGTATATTCATTCAAAATATATTATTTTTCATAAATATGCAGGTCATTCATGATCTTTAAAATAACTGACAAATAGTCTTGATACTTGCCATTTTATGCATAATTTATATGTAATTTCTTTTTCAGGATTGTGTAAAAGTACCTACGGTATCTCGAATAAAAGACCGCTAAGTAGGTGATATGCAAGAATTCGTAATCTACGTGCCGGATTCAAGCACATCCAGTTCAGATGAAGATAGTTCTATGAGTGTCCCTGGTTGTTTTGAAGATAGCTCAAACATAAGTGACATTGAATATTTTAATTCAGACTTCGATTACAAAGAATAAACTTTTTCTAATAAAATATTTCTTTATTTGTAGGTTCTGTTAGTTACGAAATTATATTTCATATTTAGCAGTGACTTTTCGGCGAAGTAAAATATCGTGAGATGAGAGAACCGGACATATCCCAATAAGGCCTGTAGCTATACTTGGTCAAGCAGATCTTGTCAGTAGAAAAAGGCGGCAAATTTGAAAAACGTAGGCGCGAAGGGATATCGTCCCATAGAAAATTTGAATTTCGCGCCTTTTTTTACTGACAAGGTTTGCTTGACCAGCTATACTTTTGCACTATTTTTATTCATATTCATATTTATTATTAATAATGTACACATACATTACAAGTCAAGTTTACAATGGGTGAAATATATCCCAGATAAAATTACAGTTCTATTGCCCAATTTCTACCCGATCTACCCGGTTTTAATAACTGTTGGACTGCACAGATTAGGCAGTACATAAATGAGACTCGTATCTTGTTTGGTACTAAAATTACAGTTGTATTGGGCAGATTCTTAAATAGTTTTAGTAGTTTTGTCAATCGCAGTCACTTTTTAGTATCTGAGATATAAAAACAAGTGTGTTTTAAAAAGAAAATTAGTGCCTGCGCTAAATCAGAGGATTGAGTTGACGAGCCGACACCACCACCAGGCTCCGTTTAGTAAGCCGTGGTAAAAAACCGGAACAAAAGGGATTCAAGTATCATGACCTTTAGTGTCGTACTATAATCACGTGACCAGTGTTGTCAGCATAGCAAAAACCATAAAATAGCACTGGCGCGCCCTCAAATCCCACGACTCTTCTCTTTCCGCACAGACTCTATATAGTAATTCTGTTGATAAACATATTTGTTATCTTCATATCACGAAATATATGAAAGGTGCAAATAAACCCTTGTTTGTGGTATTATCAATTGATTTAAATAAAAGGCATGTTTATGTTTATAACATTGTATTAATTATTAAAAAATGTTTTACATATAGAAATATACACTGAAAACTGGCAACTGGCAACTTAATAAAAAAATAGACATTAATAAAGCGCATTCACAAAGTTTTCAGTATAATCAATTAACATGAGGCATGCCTACCTATTACACTTTACACATAGATACACTACACTTTACACACGGCATTTTACACAGATTTCCAACTTGTATTCCTACATTTCTTCACGGTTAATTAATACGCTTTCCAGATGCGTTATGACTCGGTTCCTTCTGAACCCACTAAAGCTGTAAATTTCACTCTGGCTGCTTCAACAGCCGTTGCTCCGCATTTAGCACATTTTATATGTGCATTACTGTAATCCATGTAGGTACAGACTTACAGTCTTAGGTGGTAGTACCGCTACGTTGTATTTATTATTTATAGATGTAATAAATAAAATTTTCGTTATGAACTTTAACCGTGCTTTAACCACAGCAGTTGGACAAAGTCATTGACACATATATTTTTGTATTATGGTGGGTAGACGTACCTACCCTCCATATATTTTATGAACATTGATAAAGACAGTTGGAAGCAAATTATCAATTTTAAAACTTAAACGCGTATAATTAAGTTTTAAGCGTTTTAAGTCCCGTTTTATGATTAATAATATATAAAATTCGTGATAATTTAAATCAGAGTTGGGGGCAATGTTGCTGTAGAAAAATGTTTTTTTATTTTTATTACTCGCAACTTTTTCTCGGAGGCCAACGCACACATAGAAGCTACAGGCGCACACATGCGCAATTATTTGGGGACATAACTTTCTTAGGAAGTGATAGACTCATGGTCAGTAAGAACTAGGAAAACTATACTCATCTCTTTCTTTTGTGTGCTAGTAAGACAAAGGCAGTATAATTATTTTTGTCTATTTATGAAATGAGAGTCATGGGCAAAACTATATAAATACCAAGTTACCTTAGGTTAGCCAACCTAATGAAATTTCTAATTCTTTTTTATTTATTAGGATTGTGCAATCTGTGGTTAAATATTGACAAATTTATTTGACATTTGGGTATATGCCTTGTCTTAGGTTCGAACACTGATCGACTTGTTCCTGTAATTATAAGATATTTTTATTTCGATTAATTAAAAATTGTTGAGACACATTAGGTATAAAAGAAATAAACATGTTCCGTTTAGTGAAGGTTACTGAGAATGCGTTATTACCTGCTATAAAATGTAAGTATACTGACTGCCGATGCCGTACGCAATTATTACTTAATTTATTTATATTATTACCTCTAAAAATGTACTTAAAATATTTCTGAACTATAGAGGCTTGTAATGTCCTATTTGTTATTACTATAGAAATGTTATACATATGAATGGTACTTTCAGGATTTTCCTAGAGAGAAAAATTGGAGACTACAATAAGATTTCATATTTGTCATGAATTGTGTCCAATTTTTCTCTATAATTGCAAGATTTTCATAAGTTTTATGTTTAATTTTAAATATTACAATAAATAGCAAATTTTATTAATATTTTGAGTATAGTAGTATATATTCTATTGATGTCCTGCCACGGATAAAATAGTATAGTCAGAGCTGATTGTTGATTCAAATTATAGATACCAGGGGTATGTCTGTGGCGACCCATAAAGAACCAGAGAAGCCATCAATCAAGACAGCGGTTCCTGGGCCCAAGACTCAGCAGTTGTTGGGTGAACTGAACAATCTACAGGTATGCCTTCCTTTATTACTACTTACTGCCCATAGAAAATAGTATTTTTTAACTCCCCATAGAAAATAGTATTTTTGAACGGATTGCAACCCAGTACTGCCCATAGGAAATAGTATGAAACACTAATACCACTAAAAGACTGAACATAGAAGTTACATATGTTGGTAAACAATCATATTTTTTTAAGTGATAAGGATGAATTTTCAGGCTGTATTTAGTTATAATAGATTGACTAAATAAAGATAAAGTTTGTTTAGCCAGTTAGTTTATTTATTAAGGACATTAGTTTGGGAATGCCTTTTAGATTTTAAAATATTGAGCATTACTTTGTGCCAACCAGTCAGGTCATCTTTTAAATAAATTTCTAACTTACCTAATTTAAGGTACCCCAATTCATTGTTCTTTAGTGTATTTATTAATAATAAAATAGTACCCATTTAAGATGTTATATACTTATACATAATTACATAGTTTCTTTGTGTCAGGGTAAACACTTAAAAACTAGCTGTATGACAGATTTCATGTCTACTAAACTCTAGGTGTAAGTCTCAGATAATATAGATCTTATTCCATCATACTTACCTATAATACAAACTTTTACATTTAGATATCTAGTATGTTTTAGCAGAGTTGGGCGTAATCAATTCCTTTTGGAATTAAATTACACATTACATTACAGTAATCATGATTCCTTAGTAATCGATTCCTTTCGTAATCGAAATTACTGGAATCAAATCCGCTGATTACTTGCGTAATTGATTCTTTTGGAATTGAATATATCTAAGTACAAGTGTAATCGTGATTCCTTCGTAATCAATTACTCCAGTAATCTGATTACGTAATATTGTTCAGACTAAATTACATTACTCGTTGTCAAAATACCTTTGATCGTTCTTCTCCCAGCCATAAATACACTTTTTGTGTGAAACTGTATCATATATGTTTTCGGGGGCGCAGATTTCGGAAATGATGACAGTTTTGGAATCCGACATGTCTGCCGTGCACTTTGGCATAAAAGTCATCATCGGTGTCGTTTTATAGGTTTCAGGGAGTGCCGGTTTCGAAAATAATGACAGTTTTGGAATCCGACATGTCTGCCGTGCACTTTGACATAAAAGTCTTCATGGGTGTCGTTTTATAGGTTTCAGGGAGTGCAGAATTCGAAAATGATGACAGTTTTGGAATCCGACATGTCTGCCGTGCACTTTGACATAAAAGTCGTCATGGGTGTCGTTTTATAGGTTTCAGGGAGTGCCGGTTTCGAAAATGATGACAGTTTTGGAATCCGACATGTCAGCCGTGCACTTTGACATAAAAGTCGTCATGGGTGTCGTTTTATAGGTTTCAGGGAGTGCAGAATTCGAAAATGATGACAGTTTTGGAATCCAACTTGTCTGCCGTGCACTTTGACATAAAATCGTCATGGATGTCGTTTTATAGGTTTCAGTGAGTGCAGAATTCGAAAATGATGACAGTTTTGGAATTCGACATGTCTGCCGTGCAATTTGACATAAAAGTCGTTATGGGTGTCGTTTTATAGGTTTCAGGGAGTGCCGGATTCGAAAATGATGACAGTTTTGGAATCCGACATGTCTGCCGTGCACTTTGACATAAAAGTCGTCATGGGTGTCCTTTTTTATAGGTTTCTGGGAGTGCCGGTTTCGAAAATGATGACAGTTTTGGAATCCGACATGTCAGCCGTGCACTTTGACATAAAAGTCGTCGTGGGTGTCGTTTTATTCGAAAATGATGACAGTTTTGGAATCATCATTTTCGAATTCTGCACTCCCTGAAACCTATAAAACGACACCCATGACGACTTTTATGTCAAAGTGCACGGCAGACATGTTGGATTCCAAAACTGTCATCATTTTCGAAATCTGCTCACCTGATTCAATTAAGGTGCATTTATATCTAGTCAGGCAACATCAACAACATCTATACATATCTACTATCGAAATGTACTTTTGATAGTAGAAGTACGAAATGTAATCTGAAAGGAATCAAGTAATGCATTCCTGTAATGAGGAATCGACATTGATTCCAATTACTAGGAATTGTAATATTAGAAAAACTGATTCCTGATTCCTCAAATGGAATTGTACTTAGTAATTTGGTATTGTAGATTACAAAGTAATCTGGGAATCGGTAATCTGATTACAAAGTAATTTCGAGTAATCGTGGAATCAGGAATCAATTACGAAATGCCCATCTCTGTGTTTTAGTATAGGTGTAAATAAAATATTATATATCTATGTTGATAAACTAAGGACGCAAAGCACGAAGAATTTCGTGTATTGACGCGGCTGTTTCGTTTCTCCCGCTCGCAGTGTCATCACATCATGGGTGTCATGGACGGGACAGTATAGTTACGCGCGTGCGACAGAACTATTTAAAAATGCCCAATACAGGGGTCGACAAACCGAGGCTTGCGAGTGGCATACAGTTTTTTGTACCTACGTTTTAATTGTGGCTTTTGGCTGACCTTGCAACCCAAAGGGGGTAACTAGGTCTTATTGGGATTAGTCCGCTTTCCTCACGATGTTTTCCTTCACCGAAAAGCGTACCAAGGGAGCCGGGGTTTGAATGCGGTCTCCTGATTTCAAGTAGCATGCTCTTACCGCTGAAAGGGCAGAAAAATTAAGACCACGAAACACCACCACACCACACCAAATTTATGGCTTTTTGAGATACCTAAAACGAATAATTTCTACTGTGCTTTGCTCTTCTTTTCGAAAGTTTGCCGAGCCCTGAGGGCCTACCGCGAACCACGTTCGACGTGTTGCCTCTGTCGCACTTGTAACTTTGTACGTAAGTGTGACACGGAGGCATCACGTCGCACGTGGTTCGCGGTAGACCCCCTGACCTAAACCTTGTTCCCTCGTCAATTACATAAACAATTTTATTTTTGTCAAGATAACTCTTCCGGTAAAAACAACGTAATTTGTTGTTGTATGGATATATTGCGCCTTTACATGTGTGAATAAGGGGCCGGTGCTCTATTCATTCCGCTCAATTTATTTTCAATTGAATAAATGGCTATAAATTGAAGGTGATCTTTATGTATTTTTAATGGTAGAGTCTCAGAATGTTTTGCTAGGTTGGTACAATATTTTTAGTAAATAAGTACCTACCTTATCTAAGGTAAAAATAGACTCTTATCAAATATTCAGTATTGTAACTCGGCAGATGGTGTTTGGGATTATAAAATAAGACTATAAATACTTTGCAATATTTGCATAAGTATGCTATTAAGTGTGGTATTCCTTTTGTCCAATATTTTGATCCAATGTCATTCGTCTCACACTCTGTTCGCGATAAACTCAAAAACTTCTAAACGGATTTTTATGCGGTTTTCACCTATCAATAGAGTGATTCTTGAGTTTAGGCGTATAATTTGCGAATAAGCCGGGACGAGTCACTAGTATTTTATAAAAAAAATATCGTAGGTAACGATTTCTCTATCTTCTTCTTTGCTGCGTCCGCTTGGCAACGTCGGTCTACAGGCCTGTCTCCATATCGCGCGGCAAACTATCGAACATTGGCTCGCGAGGCAGCCGCGCGCAATGCTTACCGGGTTGGCTCGCGAGCCCACACGATTAAGGCTCCTCTTCACGTTGGGCCAACACCAACGCCAACGAGGGACGCATTTATGCGTTAGAGGGAGCAAGTGATATTGCTATCTCATCCTACCGCATGGCTGCGTCCCTCGTTGGCGTTGGCGTTGGCCCAACGTGAAGAGGAGCCTTTAGATCGAGTTGGTTGGGTTGGTTGGTTGGGTTGGTGGTTGGTTGCTGCGCAATATGGTGACAGGCCTTACGTCTATGAATGGTTAAATTAGGTTGGGATAAGATAGTTTTAAATATAACTTATAATAACTGATCGTATTCATCAGACTTCCTGCCTGTGACTAGGCAACAATATCACGACCTGCTATCTCGAGTAGTTTGAGGATAAAATCACCTTGGCGATAACAATGCCTGCTGTTATACAATGATAAACATCATATTGAATCACCTTATAAACAAGTAGTAGGTAGCTGTATTCTCTTACGTTATAAAATCAAAAATAGTTCTACATGTTTCGAGTCATTTCGAAATTGTAGTGTGAAAGCTTTAGCGCTAACAAACTGTAAAAGCGTTCAGTTTGAATGGGTGGGTGGGTACTAGGCGCGAAAGGTATAAACGGAAAGAGAAACTACCGTCTTATATTTCAGCATTAAAGTCGAGTATTGCACACAAAAACACTTATAGGAGTTTCTTTCTGTCCTACGATACCTACCCACGTTAAAAGGTTTGTTGCCCATACATTTGGCCTGATCAAAAAATTGTTCAGTACGGCCTACACCCTACACATTCACCTCGTAGAGTATGGGTAAGGGTTGAAAAAATACCCACATACACCGCGTTAAATTCAGGATACCGATACCGATGTAGTGTTGCTTTATTTATTGTTTTTTTTCCACAATTAAAATGATTCCATTGCATTTGTTCCAGCAAGCTCAATCAGTGCAACTGTTTGGCGACTACGACAAATGCGTCGGCAATTACTTTGTGGACGTAGATGGGAACGAGTTTCTGGATGCTTTTACCCAAATATCGTCAGTTCCGATAGGTTACAACCATCCTGCGTTGCTGGGAGCATTTGAAGATAAACATGCGCTTGTGAGTAATTTGAATGTTAATTTTCTAATAAAGTAAAACAGGGCTGAACAAGGCAAGGTTGATATCTTTCAGTTAATATTTTCTTCGGGTTGGTATGGTGAAAAATTTTGTGTTTCACTTGGGGGCAAACTTTGTTTAACCCTCGTGCTTTGAAACCCTCGCAGCGCTCAAGATTCCATTTTACGAACCACTCTTTACGCTCGTGGTTCAACTTTGGAATCTTTCGTTTGCTCGGGTATCAATATTAGCACGAGCGGTTAAACAACAACTTTTCCCCCGAGTTAAACAAATAACTATCATTTTATAAACTACAGTGTGATAGCGGCGCTTTAGCCAGTTTATTTCTCTATTACAGAAATCCCTTATCAACCGGCCTGCGCTCGGAGTATTTCCCTCCGCGGACTGGCCCTCAAAGCTGAGAAGCGTGCTGCTGCCCGTGGCCCCGCGCGGCCTGGACCACGTGTCCACGATGATGTGCGGCTCCTGTTCCAACGAGAACGCCTACAAGGCCGTGTTCTTCTGGTACCGCACCAAGCAGCGCGGGGGCAAGGTGGACTTCGCGCCGGAGGACACACACTCCTGCATGCTGAACCAACCGCCGGGATCCCCGGACTTGGCTATCATGTCTTTTGAGGTAGGATTCCTTTTTCACTTATATTTTCATTAGGATAAGAGTACTTACCTTACTCTTTCTCAGCATATTTGCATCCACTGCTGAACATATGCCTCTTTCATGGATTTCCATGTTGTTCTGTATGCGGCGGTTCTATGCCAGGTCGGCCCTGCCGTCTTTCTAATGTCGTCCGACTATCTGGCTCGTGGTTTTCCATCCCTCCGGCTTCCCAGTCGAGGTCTCCAGAACAGTACTCGCTGGCCCCATCGGTCGTCATCCCTGCGTCAGATATGGCCGGCCCAGGCCTAGAGCAATAGCTAGAACCATTTTATTCTTATTGGAAAAATAAGTCTTTATTTTTTACAAGCTCTCCGAGTCAAAAAGTACCAAGTTGTGAGGATGTTAATTGTTTATTTCCAAGACTATTGCGATAACTATTGTGTTTAATAACTTTCAGGGAAGTTTCCATGGTCGCACCTTCGGAGCCTTGACCACCACGAGGTCGAAGCCGATACATAAAATAGATTGCCCGGCCTTCGATTGGCCCGTGGCCCCGTTCCCGAGATACAAGTACCCACTCCATGAGAATGACGCCCACAATAATCAGGAAGACAAAAGGTAATGCTTTCGCACATACTTACTCGTACAAACGTGTATGCCGCATGTCACTCATAGATAAGATAGCACATTTATGATTTGGTATCCATGCAAATAGATTATTTATGTTGATAGGTAAATTTAAATATTAGCGAGATTTACTTTGACATTATAACCAAGGTCATTCCCAGTTAATTGCATATTTCAGTGTTTTTCAGCCTTAATTTTTCACGATGCAACCTCTTTGGAAATGATGAACATGCATGAAAAAAAAATACGAATTAACGAGAAACATAAAATTCAAGTAACGTCGAAAAAAAATGCTAAACCGTTTTTGCTTTGCTTTATTCCTATCACAATATAGGTGTCATAGTGATATTGTGTGTTACACAAATTCGTGAGTATATTTCTCATTTCTTTCTTTTGTCATTCTTTTCAGGCTTCTCTTAGATGATTTTCCGTATAATTTTACTCGCCGCTTCGGAAACCGTCGTTGTCTTGTTTTACCTACAATTGAAGCATGACGCCAACATTTCGGTGCAGTAATACTTTCAAAGCTTTACTTTATTATAATTAAGTAGCTAGTTCCCTATTAAGCTTTGTTTTTATACAGCGTCATATAATTGCTAATATTTATACATTTGATTTAAAACCATTAGTCCTGCATCTTATTGGATTAACAATAAACGCATTGTTTTCACATGTCGACGCATATCAAAATTGACCAAGTCTTTAAAAAACCGGGCAAGTGCGAGTCGGACTCGCGCACGAAGGGTTCCGTACAGTCAGCAGCAGAAGTCGCTTTACACTCCAGGTGCTCAAAGAGCGGTAAACGTTTAAACTGTCAAAAAGTTGTTGACTGTCATGGTAGTATTTACTTGTGAGCGCTCAACGTGTCACAAATATGTTAACAGTCGCTATTCATTAATTTCTACACTTACAACAAGTCATTGATACCTTAGCTGTCAAAAAACCAATGGTATCTAAGCGGTCAACGTGTCAAATATATCTGAACAATATGGAAAAATAGACTTTAAAGCATACAAGTATGGTCGAATATTGAATAAAAGATAGCCATGCTAATTTCAGGTAAAACGTTTTGACAATCATCGAAAGCAGTACAGTCTTGTCATCACATACATCTATCTCACGTTTTGCCCTTCAACCATTTGACAGGAGCCTCTCGGTCAACTTACTGCAAACTATTTCTTTTAACAGAATCGTCAAGACGAATGACACATAGCAAAAGCTAACTGAAGCCGAATTTAGAGCCAATTGTCAAGGCACGTCGTGGTCTCAGTAACAAGCGTTTGCTTTTCAAAGCAGAGACCGCGGGTTCAAATCTCAGTCGTACGGACCTAGAGATTACAGCTTTTTGTTTTTTTTTTGGGTTTCATTTCTATTATTAATTTGTGTCTTCTGGTTTTATGTTAATTTCGCATTAGTTTATATAATTTTTGAAGATAATGTCACATGTAGCGTATGTACGACTTTCTATCAGGACGTTGTAGGTTTGAACCCGCAGTGGGCGTTACTTAGATTACTCCTGTGCGGAATGCTATTTGATATTTACTACTAAAAAATCATGTTTGTTGTATGGGAGCCCCACTTAAATCTTTATTTTATTCTGTTTTTAGTATTTCTTGTTACTTATAAGTAACAAGAAATACTACTACTACTACTACTGTTGACGCTATTATAATAGCGTCAACAGAAATACATCATTTGTGAAAATTTGAACTGTCTAGCTATCACGGTTCCTGAGATACAGCCTGGCGACAGACGGACGGACGGACGGATGGATGAACAGACGGACGGACAGCAGAGTCTTAGTAATAGGGTCCCGTTTTACCCTTGGGTACGGAACCCTAAAAATGCTGGTCTCTTCGAAAACTGACTAAATTAAATGATATGAAAACAATGCATTTTATTAATTTCAGACATCATGTTTCATAGTAACATTTATTGCTTAAGACCTACACAATCGATACCTAAATAGAAATAGTCTTAGTTTTATTTTTCAAAACAAAACATTTTTTTAAATGTATGAATGCAGTTTTTCGTGTTACTAAAATCGATGACATGATTCCTAAGAAGAGATCGGTGTATATCGTATAGTATCAGATTTTCCCATACTGGCCGATCTAAATGGGCCACTCTGTATAGTATATTTTACTACAATAAGTGGGCTAAATAAATATATTAACATAGGTATATAATATGATCAACGGTTTGGAAGAACAGCTGCATATGACAGTTAAAATAAAAAAACCGATCATTCTAGTAGAACCTACTTATTTATTGTATAAGTTTGACACTTAACGATAAAATACTTCTTTAAGAAAGGAGGTGTCAATTCGTAGTGCTACAGTATTTATTTTAAAGTTAAACAGATAAAATGTTGATGCTTAGTTACCATTGAAATAACAACTGCTTAGCAACTGGTGGCACCCTGGCTGCTGACGTGATTGGCAGTGCGTGTAGGTATTAATGACAGCAGCTTGAATTTGATTGCTTAGTTACCACTGACTTTTTAACCGTTATTGTCATTGTGATTAAATAAGGGTGTATGTGTTAAAGAAAAACTCAGAAGTTAAGGTATTTGTGACGAACTGAAAGCCTACGTGAAAATGACATCTTAGATGTCTTTATTTTTGTGACGATTGAAGTGTATATGTTTTCTTGGACACCTTGCCCGCTCAGGTATATCTGCTGCTGACTGTACCATAATGCAAAAAAAAAAACAAAAAAAAAGCAAAAAAGAAAACGGTCACCCATCCAAGTACTGACCCCTCCCGACGTTGCCTAACTTTGGTCAAAAATCACGTTTGTTGTATGGGAGCCCCATTTAAATCTTTATTTTATTCTGTTTTTAGTATTTGTTGTTATAGCGGCAACAGAAATACATCATCTGTGAAAATTTCAACTGTCTAGCTATCACGGTTCGTGAGATACAGCCTGGTGACAGACGGACGGACGGACGGACAGCGAAGTCTTAGTAATAGGGTCCCGTTTTACCCTTTGGGTACGGAACCCTAAAAATGGTTTTAAAATTCAGGTACCACAAAACAAATTGATCCGTATAGGTACTCCGTATAGCACGATTTTTTTCTTAAACATTCCAATTCTTCTACAAACAATAACTATAAATACAACTAAGATAGTTCATTCACTAATAAAAACGTAAATAATAGCTGTGCGATTGCGTCACAATGAACCACCAAGATGCTTAGTCAACGCCGAGCTACGATATCGTAATGATGTTAAGATCCATGTCGTCAACGAAGTCATCCGTTTTAATACTTATCAATTACTCTGAATACTTTTTTGCTCTTGTTACACGCTCTTGCTATATGAGTTTGATATGCGTTAACTGGATGTAGGTACTTAATTATCTTGATTGAATTGAAAGCATGTGTGATGAATTTGTCCCACCCAATGCTTAGCACTTAATAATATGCTACATTATTAAAACGTAGCAATGTGTAATTTAGAATTACGAGTATGTTGCCCCAGTATAACATAAAAAAACCCGCGATTAGGTTTTAAAATTTACTGATTTACAGGTGTAAGGCGATTCTCTTTGTTGCCTGCATTTGATTGGCTTTTGTCACCAAATAATTTCATAACAAACTCCTGAGCTTGTGCATGATTAGATTTGCTTCGGGGTGATCTTTTGCTAGTCAAGCCTGGTTATCATTTAGGAAATCAACACGTTATTTATTTGTTATGTTGTCTATAACATTCAGATGCCTGGAACAAATAGCGCGCATCATAGAAGAGCGTGAAAAATCCAGTAAGCCGGTGGCGGGCATAGTTGTGGAGCCGATACAGTCTGAGGGGGGAGACCACGAGGCGTCCCCGGCGTTCTTCCAGAGCCTTCAGCAGATCTGCAAGCGTGTAAGTTAAATTCTTCAAACGACTATACTTTTTGACCACCTTATGTATTACTGATATTTTGTATGAAACTATTGTAGCAATTGACAGGTGACTAGCAGCATAAAAAAACTTATAGTGTAAAATAACTTAATATTTAACTTCGTGCCGCTTACTATACAAGATTACAGCTAGGGATTATGAATCTAGTTACTTATATTTTTTATCGTAATGTAACATTGGGCGGCACAAAAGTTAAAATCATGTACAAAACACTTAAAGTAAGTTGTGGTTGTCAGACGGGAGTAGCTCTCATCGTAGACGAGGTGCAGACCGGGTGCGGCCCGACGGGCAAGATGTGGGCGCACGAGCACTTCCACCTGCCCTCACCCCCGGACCTAGTCACATTCAGCAAGAAGATGCTCACTGGCGGCTATTACACCTCTGCTGCCTTCAGGTATATAACAAATCAAGATCATGACATTATGATTAAATAACTTATTCTGACACTTGAACATTTATTGATTTATTTGCACTGACGTGCCTGCATAATTCCTCCTCGATTGCGATGTATGCTTATGTGTATTTGTGTAGGTAGGTAGGTAGAGTTAGAATTAGATAGGTATAACTATTCCATTGAAATTTGGTATGCTACACGGTTAAATAAAGGTAATGAGACAGAGTTATATCGGCCCGTACGCCGACATATCAACAAAAAAAATATTTGGAGGTGTCTGATAGACCGCACATCAGTCGCAGAGGGTTAAAGCATAGTTTTGGATTATTTCAGGCCTGCACAGGCGTACAGGATCTTCAACACCTGGATGGGAGACCCAGGCAAGCTGATACTTCTGGAGCAAGTACTTCGCGTCATTCAGCAAGAGAATCTATTAAGCAATGTCCAGAAAACTGGAAAAGTTTTGAAAGATGGTTTACATGATCTGGAAAAGGAATTCTCCAACATTATAAACAGTGTGCGCGGTCGGGGCACGTTCCTGGCGTTCAACGCGGCTAATGCTAGCTTGAGGGACAAGATCAATAATGACTTGAAGAAAAATGGTAAGTTTTGGCGTTATTGTTTTAACACATTCAGTGCCTAAAATCCGATTTCGCTTCCAGGCCGGACGACCAGATAGTCGGGTCGTGGTACTATTTTAAGTATATGACGAAATTGTTGTGGCGTGGCGCGGACGTCTTGTTTGGCTGGGTAGCAATGCATGTGTTAAACACGTTCCCTGTTTTTCCAAACAGATTGAAAGAGTGGCTGTTCAAGTCAAATTCAATGTGTTTTACCTTTACAAAATGTTATCCGCTTTGATGCATGGGCTTCAGTTCATGGTATCTATGTTTTACTACCCATTTGAAAACGTATTAAATATGTTAAGGATTTGTGACGTTTTCATGCAAAAGGTTCAAACGGTGCAAAAGGTGGTTTTCATTATCAGTGGTAGTTTTTTTTTTATAAGGGCTAGTATCTTTTTTTATCTGGAGCTATAGTTCGAGGCTATAAAACCTGTTTTTTTTGTTGGTGCAGGCGTGCTAGGCGGTACCTGTGGGGAGACGGCCATCCGCCTGCGGCCCGCGCTCACGTTCCAGGAGAAACACGCCCACATCTACCTCGACACCCTCAGGAAAACACTCAAGGAACTCTAAACATTCCTCGTTTCGAGCTAGCCCCATATAATACGGTTTACATTTTCCGCTGGCGTATTTTGTGATATTAATTTTATACAACTACACAGTTATTATTTATACATTAATAAACATATTTATTTCACGACCTTTCATATTTGTATCGCTATTTTTTGATAGGCAGCAGCTTGCAACGCGGAAGGAAAATTCTCAACTGTTTTTTTTAAGTACAAAACATAGATATTGAACATATTAAGTAAGTAAATATAAGAACTATTATGCTACTTATATGTATGAAACGACTAAACGTAAAAAAGGCCGATAATATCAATAATTTGTAATTTTTATATTATAATTTGCATTTTTCTTGAAATAGTTTCTGGGGGCACGGCAGTGCCCCCGCCAAGTCGATTAAGTTTATGCCAAACGTAAAATATTACATGTTGTAAATTCTACATATAGTTAAGGTAAGGATATGGTCAGTATTTTAAATGTCGGGAGATTAGTGTGAATAGATCTTAAATAACCAGTATTATTTTTAAATGATTGTTTTAAATAAACTATTTTATCATTATAATTATGCCATAATTTTTAAAATTACTAATTATAGGGTTTATGTTACTGTTTTGTGAATTCAGTATACCTACTTAAGTGTATTACGATTACAAAATGTTCAAATGCAATAAAACTATGTACTCAAAAGTCTTCCAAAATAAAAATAATTGATGTTGATTAAGGCGCTCTTATATTTGAGTTTTACGTTTCCGAGGGGGTGAAGCAGACGAGTGGTAGAACAGGCAGGCGGGGGCCCCGCGCGCCCCGCCGCACCATTCCCGCGCAGCACGTCTACATCCTTATTCTGGCGCCATCGGTATTCTGAATATTCTGATTTGTCAGTTCCGGGATTTTTTCCGGCAATTAATATCGAATAAGGTTTATTAGCAAATTCGTATTTTAATGAGTACTTAATGAAATTATATACAATATGAGAGTATACCCCGACAAACTAAGAACCTAATCAAATTATACACAATTATTATGAGACAGAAATTAGTACTTCCTTACCTTAAAAATATAATAGAGTTAGACCAAGAAAATTCTGCAACGATTTTGATTGCACACGCAGTGCAAGTGTTATTTTGAACGACAAACCTTTATGAAATTATGATTAAGACTTGCACTGCGTGTGCAATCAAAATCGTCGTAGACTTGGTCTAATTCTAGAAGTCAATTTCGGACAAGTAGGTATTGAAAATAAGGAAGAATACTGTAGTTCGTTTTTTTTAGCATTAGAAAGTAAGGTAAGCGATCTTGACATGTCTTTTAATTGAAAAGCGATTTTTAAAAATCAGTAACTATTACTTATGAAAGCTTATTTTATATATTCATCATTCATTTCCTAGCCTATTTCAGTGTCCCACTGCTGGGCAAAGGCCTCTCCCCTTAATTTCCACGACTCCCGATTTGGTGCTTCCTCCGGCCAGTTGTTCAGGAAGCTGTCCAGGTCATCTCGCCATCTCCGTTTGGGCCTGCCGCGGCCACGTCCCTCTACCGGCATCCACTTGGTGGCTAAGCTAGCCCACCTCTCCGGATGCATGCGGTAGACGTGACCGGCCCAGTCCCATTTGAGCCTAGCGGTTTTCTCGCCTACGTCAGCAATGCGGGTTTTGAAGCGCAGCGTGGTGTTTCTTATGTGATCAGTTAGTTTAACACCTAGAATACTGCGCTCCATGGCGCGTTGGCAAACCTTCAGTTTGGACTTCTGAATCTCTGTGAGTGACCAAGTTTGAGCGCCGTAGGTTAGAACAGGCAGAATACATATGTCAACGAGTTTGCGCTTCAGTGACATAGGAAGGTCGCCCTTCATCAGCTCCTTCATGGACCAGTAGCTCTTCCAGGCATTTTGAACACTATATATATTAGGACTTTTATTTTATATAAAACCAATCAACATTTGGCATGATGTGTCACATCCCCGTAGCTGTAGGCGTCCATAGGCTATGGTGAATGCGGGTCGTATGCTTGCTTGCCACCAGTGTGGTATATAAAAACAGCATTTTTTGGAATTAATTTCCATATAGCATGGTACGGACATGGCGGAAATAAAGTAGAAGTACTAGTGCTCAACGCTGCACTAGTATTCGACACGGGCACTTTATGTCAAAGTGACAAGAATTAAATTTGAATACAGAAAGATCGTCGCCGTTCAAATTTAACCTATATTACTTTGACATAAAGTATAGTGTGTAGCTTTCAAATAGAGCTCAACGGCTAATCCTATTGTCTATTGTTAAGTAAAACCGCACGTGCTACTTACCTGCAAAAAAGGGTCTTAATTATTTTATTTGGCACCTGAGCGCGGGCTAGGCCAACGCTCAAAAAACCAGTGTAGGTGCGCTCTCCGATAACGCGCCTTTGTTACGCATCTCGATGACACATTTTAGACTGGTTCTGTAGCGTTCGACTCGCCGGCACTCAGTAACCGAAGTACGTATTTTTTATGCAGGTGGTTGTGGCACGTGGTACGAGCAGTTTTACTTAACAATAGACAATAGGATTAGCCGTCGAGCTCTATTTGAAAGCTACACACTATACCCATATCGAATACTAGTGCAGCGTCGAGCACTAGTACTTCTACCTTACCTAATATTAAACACAAAACCATTTTAGGCATTTTTCGACCACTTCCCTTAAAACGCATGTAGGTAACTCGGAAACTAAAAGCGGTGAAATGGTTACCACCATACACTAAACACTCCCACATAGGTATTTGAAATCCGTACACATATGTTTATAAAAATGATTCAATTTGATTTATTTAATAGCCTTTAATAAAATATGTTTACACAATTTATCAATCGTGACTGAATTCCGGATTGGTTAGATGGGTGTGTGCCTTTGCTTCCCAACTTGTTATAAAATGACAATATGACGGGCGAATGTCTGAAATGCCACAGTAATTAAGAATTATTTTGCTTTTCTTCGTAAGTATGTTAAAAAACATTGTGTGTATAACATATTTGCATATTTATACAGTGAATACCCATTTTATGAAACGTCCACTAAACTAGCATAGGTCCGACGCTGGCAGTGGCCACGGGCGTACTGGCGCGGGGAATGGGCGCAAGGTATTGCCGCGTAGGGTGAAATTTAGTAGGCAAAAGTTGAATTCATAAAATTATGAATGAAAAGATTAACGTATCAATAAAAGGACCAGCAATAACGAAGATTTACTTAAAACCTATCGAATGAGGTAAGTTTCATATCCATTTTCGTCGTAGTACTTCTAAAATATGGATCAAAAGACAGCTTTAAGCATGTTTTCAACTTAAGATTCTATCGAGAAAATAATGAGCCGTTGTGTTTCTGACAAGCAATAACGTAGTTCAAGGACTAAAGTTATACATACTAGAAAATAATGCATGAAATCCTTGTAAAAGTCTGTAAATATGGTTACAAAAAAGCGCATTTTACTACACACCGCGCCTTAAAGTTTTTTTTTATTCAAGAAAGTAGACAATTTGATTTTTAAAACGCGAGAGCTTGTTAGACGTTACAAACAGTTGAAGTCAAAGGCGTCTAAAAAGTTTCCGAATTGAATTGGTGTTTTTGATCTTTGAGACTGGTTGACACTAATCAATTGTTTTTTTATAAGTACCTTTTGCGTTATCTGTGTATTTATATTGACATCATATTGACAATTGTGAATATTGACATTGGGCTCAAAGAGCATATAATCACTACGTCTTTCGGCTATCGCCATGTATTTGTGTTGAATGCCGATCAACTTGTTCCCGTAAAGACAAGATCTTTGGTTTCTGATTAGTTACTTTTACTTAGATACTGAAGGGAATAAACATGTTCCGTATAATGAAGGTTCCCGAGAATGCGTTGTTGCCCGCTATAAAATGTTAGTATCAAAGAGCATATAATCACTACGTTTTAGTATAAGCTGGCCAAGCCAAGCCAAAGCCAAATTGAAAAACAGCAGGAGTTCAAGTTAGAGAGCAAGTTTGTGAAAAAAAAAACATTATAGATACACATATCGTATTATACTAGATATCTACACTGTGTCCGACCAATGGTGTCCGAGTCCACTCTTGCTATATTCGATTGGCTTGCAGACTTCGTTTTCGTGGTATCTCCCTTGTTTGAAGAATATTGCTGCAACACCCTTTAGGCTTTCTTTTATCTGTTTCTTATTTATTATGAACATTTCAAAATTACCCAAGTTAGCGCATAGGATGGTGACTTAGGGATTATTATATCTTGCTTTTGCTCTAAGTTTTGTTTTGTCTGGAGATCTATATAAATGAACTTTATTATTATTCATGCCCACGCCGAGGGCGCGGTTTACTGTCGCGATAAAACAGGAGAAGTAAACCTACGAGATTGTGTGCACACAGACTCCAGGGGCCTGTCTGTGACACTCCAAGAGCCAGAGAAGCCGTCAGTCAAAACATCGGTGCCGGGGCCCAAATCACAGTTGTTGTTTACTGAACTTAACAGTATACAGGTATTACCTTCGACTATTACTTATACAAATTTTTCTCATCTATAATGGACGGTATGTTTTTTAACGAAGTAGGTAACTTAAAGGGATCCTGAGGTTTAATTAGTGTAGGTAATACCTAATAGTAATAGTTAGCCATGCCGCGATTTAATAAAAGTTTTTGTCTAACAAATATATACCTATAGGTACTTACCTATTTTTGCTGTAAGGAATAAACCTCATCAGGATTCGAATCCAAAACCGTCTCTACCGACTCTACGAGGTCGTTAAGTGAAATTTTACTTTTCAACTCCCAATGCCAATATACATTGCTAGATGCCTATTATTCCATATTCATATATATATATATACATATATGTGTATATTCATTCATATATATGTGTGTATTTCTTGGTTCCAGCAAGCTCAATCTGTGCAGCTATTTGGCGACTATGATAAGTGCGCTGGCAATTACTTCGTGGACGTGGACGGGAACGAGTTTCTGGACGTCTTTACCCAAATATCGTCGGTCCCAATAGGATACAACCACCCTGCGTTGCTGAGAGCATTTGAAGATAAACATGCCCTTGTAAGTAGGTATACTCGTATTTCGAATGGGTGTCGATGTTAAACGACTTAAACGGGCTTCACGTTGATGTGGAGCGAGACACTCCATAGATCGATAGGTGCATAGTGCTGTCTCACTCACACACCGCACCGGAGCGACGTGCGGATCCCTATCAGCGTGACAACCATGTTAAATTGTTAACCCTCGTTTGTATTGGAAACGTAAAAAATCCAAAAAAAAACAAGGGAAAATTGAAAAAAATTTGATCAGGGAGTGCTAACTCTAAGTGCCTTTTTATTTGCTATCGCGAGAACATAATTCGGAATAAACTACTAGATAACTACAGTGATTTACATATGTACTTAAATTGCATTTATTAATATTTACAGAAATCTCTTATCAATCGGCCAGCGCTCTTAGTGTTTCCACCGGCCGACTGGCCATCGAAGCTGAAGCGTGTGTTGCTCGCTTTTGCGCCGCGCTGCATGAGCCACGTGTACACGATGATGTGTGGCGCCTGTTCTCTCGAGAACGCGTACAAGTGCGCGTTCTTCTGGTACCGTACGAAGGAACGCGGGGGGCGGGTGGACTTCACGGCTGAGGAAAATACGTCCTGCATGTTGAACCGACCGCCGGGTTCGCCGGATTTGGCTATCCTGTCTTTTTGGGTAGATTTTTATTTAAGTACCTAAAATTAAATTAGTAATTGGAGCATTCCACTAAATTGTTTACCGTAACGCGAATTTCCTTAAGATTTTCAGGTTTTTACTACTATATTATACTACTTATAGGATTTTTTTGTCACAACGGATGTGAAAAATGCTCAGTGAAATAGTTGTCGATTAGAATCGTTACTAAAAATTTAGGTACCTACTTAATATACGAAAGGAATGTGTTTTTACGGAATACGAGTAACGCATCTGTTCGAAAAGAGAAGAGTCGTGGAATTATATATTGGGCCCCGTACATTCCACGACCTTCTCTTTCCGCACAAATTCTAGCTCATGAAATGGTCCAATTATACATTTATTAGGTAGCATCATATAGAGGTATATACCACTCGTCATTGCAATCTTAGGTACATTGTATCTATACCTACAATTAGTCGAGTATAATTAAATTTGTCTAGCTGTAACATTTACGACATGAAGTGTTTCTACATTTCCCGGCTAGTTTTAAACTTTCAGGGATGTTTCCATGGTCGCGCCTTCGGAGCTTTATCCACCACGCGGTCGAAACCTATACACAAAATGGATTGCCCGGCCTTCGATTGGCCCGTGGCCCCGTTCCCGAGATACAAGTACCCACTTCATGAAAATAAAGCCTATAACTGTGAGGAAGACCAAAGGTAATGCTTTCTCCTATAGCAACGTTTGCTGTTCAATCATGAATGAAATACTTAATAGTTATAAATGTGCAACGAGAGCAAAGTTAGTTTTTGCTGTGAGTGCTGATTTAGAGGCCCGAGGACTCCGAGGTAGCGTAAGATTCTACCTAATTTAAAATGTTGACTATAGCAAAAACTTTGACCTCATGTGGCACATACAACTTTTCACCTCAGCAGTGAGATTACATTAGAGGGTAAAATAAAATATGAAAGGAAAGTTAAATACACACAATTTCACAAAAATAATCAGTTACAGAGTCCCTGTTTTCCTAGTTATTCAGAAACTAATTTCTGTGATAAGTACACAAATAAATGCTTGTACCAGGATTCGAACACAGGACCTTCTGCCTCGTAGGCAGGGTCACTATCGATTAGGCTAGGGAGCCGTTAAATTAGCTGTGTCAAAGATCTTGGGTCCTGGATCCTGGGTCCTAATTAATTAATTAAGGGCAGCTAATTCCATTTCGTATCTCTCATGCATTCATTTGAGTTGTTTATGTTACATTAGATGCCTTGCCACCGTAGCGTGTATCATAGAAGAACGCCTAAAATGCTGTAGGCCGGTGGCGGGCTTAGTTGTGGAGCCGATACAATCTGAGGGAGGAGACAACGAGGCGTCCCCGGAGTTCTTCCAGAGTCTTCAGCAGATCTGCAAGCAAGTAAGTTGAGGATTGAGCGAGCGAGTGAGCCTTGCTTTTTTCTATTTTTACATATGCCCGCTATAAGACTGTACCTAATTCGACTCGCGGCGCGGCTTCGTTTGCGTGCCGTGTCGCAATAAAGTCACTGAGCATATACAGAATATATTTTGCACATTGTCTCAATCTACTCATAGTGTAATCAGTTTCTCTTTGTTTTAAATACTATACAAAACGATTAAAAATGCTTGTGGTTGTTAGATGGGAGTAGCTTTCATCGTAGACGAGGTTCAAACAGGGTGCGGCCCGACGGGCAAGATGTGGGGCCACGAACACTTCGACCTGCCCTCACCCCCGGACTTAGTCACATTCAGTAAGAAAATGCTCACGGGCGGGTTTTATACGTCTTCGGAGTTCAAGTAAGTGGCCTCACTGTATAATTAACACCCGGCAGCTCAGGGATTGTTTTATGTATATTTTCTGCTTTTTGCACCTATTACTACCTAAACCCATTCGCGGATTAGTCCTAAGGCCCAGTAGGCCCGAGCCTAGGGTGGCAAATTGTGACAAAGAATTCGGTGATTATAACAAGAAATAATTTAAAATGTAGTAAATATGATGGGTGCTGCGAAAGGGACGGCTATAGGGCCCGGGGCCTAGGGCGGCAAAGACTGCAAATCCGCCACTGCCTAAACCTAAAGTAAAGAATGCTCTTTGTTTGATAAATAGTTATATGCTACCAGGATAGAATTTAAAATGATATATGCGCTGAGCGGGGATAGGTAACTGCAGTGATAATATTCTATTGGTTTTTAACAAACACATTCCTCGAGGCATCCTCGCAACGAAACACAAACTAAATTGGTGTGAAGTGTGAATACCTATCGAAAACTTATTCACGATTTAGGTGACAAGATAGCAGATTATCTAACCCTATGGTAAAATACTTATAATTCAATGTCATAACTTAACGTGGGTGACGCCCTATAGATATTAGAATGAGATCAATGCCAACTGATACCATAGTAACCTACTAGAATGTAATTAGCATAAGTTTGACGAGTAGGTAAACCTATATAGAATAGAAGTTCCAAACTTTTCAAGCCACATGGGCTGACAACCTAACACCTTGTACGAATGTGATATAACTTCTACTCGCCAAGCAAAGAATCTGAATATTCCAGGTTTTTCGAAGTGCTCCTTGAAGAATTTAAATATTGTTATAATGAACGGGACGGAAACGGGTTTTACTACACTGTGACCAACTAAGCTTCCTCAGCAACTAAGCATCCTCTAAATCCTCTTCTTCTTCTTTTTAACAAGCTTTTATTAGGTGCACCTGTATGTAACTATGTAACGGAATCTAAGGTACTAACTAATTTAACCATCTTCCAAGGATCGTAGCGTAGCGTCATGGAAATTGGCAGCTGTATGTAGTTCTGATGACAATATAATAATATGGTACTGTCGAACTGATCTGATGAGGGAGACAGGGGGTGGCCATAGGAACTCTGTGATAAAACAACGCAACCTAATTGTGTTAGGGGTTTTTAGAATTGTCTCGATGAGTATTAGTTGTCTGTCGTAAGAAAAATAGGTACAGTCAGCGATAAAAGCTTGTACAAAATTTGAAATTTTTGCCATAAACTTATATGGTTCTTCAAACAGAGTCACACTTAAGGGTTCCTTTTGTACCTTTTTGGTGCTGAACCATAAAAAGGAGTGTACAGGTTTTTAAAGGGTCGGCATTGCGCATGTAACACCTCTGGATTTGCAGGCGTCCATAGGCTACGGTGACTGCTTACTATCAGGCGGGCCGTATGCTTGTTTGCCACCGACGTGTTAATATATATTATGCTTAAGTTAATAGAAGTTGTGGTCTATTGTAGGCCTGCACAGGGTTACAGAATTTTCAACACCTGGAGCGGAGACCCTGGAAAGTTGATCCTTCTGGACCAAGTACTTCGTATCATTGAGCAAGAGCAGCTATTAGTTAATGTTCAGAAAACTGGAAAAGTATTGAAAGATGGTTTACATGTACTCGAGAAAGAATTTCCCAACGCAATAGGAAGAGTGCGCGGGCGAGGCACGTTCTTAGCATTCTGTTCCCCTAGTGCTGAAGTGAGGGACAAAATTAATAACAATTTGAAGAAAAATGGTAAGATGTTACGCTATTTATATTTAATTCATGGACGGATGACGCGGGAATTTACGGATTGCTGGTCAAGTAGTTACAGACGAGTGAATGAGGATACAGGGTGGAAAGATAAGTCGGGCCCTGGAGGGAAATTACCTTAAATCCTTAAGTTGGCTCACCTTACTTAAAGGAGACATTTCTTTATTTTTAAAAAGAAACAAAACTGCATTCAAAGATTTTTTTTAAATTCGCTTTCTCGACCGGGAATCGAACCGAGTAAAACTTCCAAAAAATAAACACTCGCTAATTTTTTCTACTGTTACTGTTAATGTTAATGATAACATTTCTCCAAGAAACATTAGTAACTCACATTATAGACGGGTCTAACGCGAATTTTATTCAATTACCTTGATTTACAATGTGAGTTAATATGTGTTCAAAACGCGAAAGTTTAAAATATTATAAGAAACATTAGGTCTTACATTCGTCTGTCGTACAAAGTATCCATAGAATCGAATATTTAGTACTCAAGAATATTTTTAGACAAGCAAAATTGAAGAAAAATAGAAAATACTTGGCAGCTAGGTTTATTTCTTTTTAAAAATAAAGGAATGTCTCCTTTAAGTAAAATGAGCCAACTTAAGGATATAAGGTAGTTTCCCTCCAGGGCCCAGGGCTCGACTTATCTTTCCACCCTGTATACAAATGAGTCGATTTCTTCAAATTTGGACTTAACAGACTTGAGTTCCTTGTAGTTGGCAGTTTTGAACCCCATTGAACATTCAGTGCAGCTAATTTTGTTTTATTCATGCTATTTCTTGCTGCAGGTGTTCTGAGCGGCATGTGCGGAGAAAAGTCGATCCGCCTGCGACCCGCGCTCATCTTTCAGGAGAAACACGCTCACATCTACTTGGATATCCTAAGAAAAACATTGAAAGAACTTTAAAGTTTAAACGTGCTTGCTTTTTTTAAATATATTTTCAAGCGATCTTCGTATAATAAGTACTGTTTTTTTATGCTGACGTATTTTGTGATATTATTTTTACTATGTATTGATTTAAAATTAGGGTTTCCGCGATCGAAATTTTCACTAGATGGCAGCACCGTGACCAGGTCTTTTTGACAGCTGTTGTCAAAATCCACCAATGGCACCAATAAAAAAAACATGCTTAAACATGATTGGTGGATTATGACAGCTAGACCTCTCACCACTGTGCTGTCATCTAGGGAAAAACGCGATCCCGGAAACCCTCATTAACTTGACAACCATTCATATTTTTTACCGCTAGTTTTTAATGTAAAGAATGATGTTTTGGTAACAATCTAAAAGGTTTCAAGGCTTTGTCGCCAGCTTATAAATATCTACCGGCCAGTCAACAAAGTTTTCAGTAATGTACCTAACTACAACTTCCGGTTTTCTTATAGGCAGATAATTTTAGCAAACATAAAAAGCCCAAGAAAAATGTATGTAGAGTTGTCATTTCTATGGTTGAAGTACTTATACTTACGGTACATTATACATACCTATATAAGGATATGGTCAGTTTTAAAAATGGTAAGAGATTATAGTGTGTAAATACTATATAATTTATTCAATATTATTTTAGTAATATGTATATTATTTTAAATAAAGCTTGATTAATTTTACAATTATTGTGTGTATTAAAAAAGTACCTTTGCTCGGAAAACATATAAAAATCAACAATACGCGATAAATCGGTCTAGCGCGCATTTTTGAGTTTTTATATGCAAATACAAATACAAATATTTATTAATAACAAAAAAAAAGTGTAGGTACTACCTATCTGTCCAAAGTAGGTCCCTAGCTAATCTAATTGACAAAAGAAATACAGGTATGATGGGAACATCAAAAATACATAATAATTATAAATAAACTCGACCGCTACCTAACCTAACGAGTTGCTAACGAGTGCCTGCCAATAAAGTATACTGAGATTGAGTACTTAGCATACATGCGGTGCGCTACTGTGATGACACCGGTATTGCTCATTCCGATCGTGGCAATACCCACGAGACAGACCGGTTACGCTACCATTATACTTAATGCTAATAAAAAAACTATTAATACATAAAAATCCATAAAACTTGTTCATTACGGGGCAGTTATTATAAGTCAATGACAAATCCAAATGAGGAACCTAAAAGACATTCACGCGGCGGTGAGTCAGACAACACGTCAATGCTCCGGCGCAAGGGCCGGCGCGGACGCATGCGTGGTCGGACATGCAACCTACTCACTGGCACATTTGGTGAATTTCGAATATTCTTAAAAATATTTCTTGATTATTGGGATCCTGATAATTATAAATTTTACATCGTGCGGTACCTATTGTACTCGGGCATTTACTTTGTAAAATCGTTTGGTATTACTATTAACGATAGGGTTAAAAGGAGTTCCTGTTTGTTTTTTGCGTTACGCCCTCTCTTGGTGCAAAATAGTTAAGTATTTTTGAAAGAACGACGCAAACTTTTCTTTTACGGCGGTTGTTGATTTTGTGACACAAGCTAAAGAGTCCATACCAAATAGAATCACGGGACTAGCGAGAGTAGCGAGTGGTTTCAATTTAGGATCTCATGGCGCCTTTAGGGCTTAAGGTTTCTTTCTTAATGTTTAAGTTTTTGTTAGAAGCTGCTCATGGGTCAGGGGTAGAGCAGTCATGCGTTTCTCACCTGCTAGATATGTAATCTTGTTGGATCGATAAATGGATAAGTACCTAAAATAAATCATGTTTCAATAACTTTTTTAAACTTAATGCAAAATGTTAGGAACCTACCTATCTAATGTTTAACAAATTAATTTAATGGCTTAAGAAAGTAGTATGATGAGAGCGAGTACGATTTCGTGCAAACAACAAGTTCCACTGCGGAAGTCTACTTAGTGACTCATAGAACATAGAATAATTTGCGGCTGCGCCATTGCAGGTATGATTTGTGGGTGTGAGACATCTGGTTTGATATTTACAATACTTCTTACGTTTTCCAAACACAACTAGTATAAGTGTGATCTTGATCTCCGATTATCCATATTACTGGCTAGTATACTAGGGGTCTAGTAATAATGGGCACGCGCTCTTCAGTTGGATCCAAATGGTTCGTGAACGTTGGTCAAGTGTCCGCGAGTCCATCGCTTGGGAGGTACACTTTCTCTAATATACTCGTTAGAGGGATCAAAGAGCAACGCAATTTTCGACTTTATCTTTATAAACGGTAAAAGTGACGTCGCGCGTGTATGGGATGAGCAAAGCGTGCAATCGCTTATTTCATCTGTCGGAGTCGTTTATCGTTTCACTGGCCTTGATCATGCCGCGGATGTGTTGATGCCAATTTGGACAAATTCAATTACCAATTTCTCTTTCACAGTCTACATTTCCTTTTATGTTAGAAAATTTCATGTTAAGTGCTTTGCGCATGCGAAACGAACTGAGTAAATGTCGTACTACATTATCATTATGATGAAAAGAAAATGAAAGTTTCTCGGAGACATGCACGTAGAGTATTCAAAAAGACGTTAACTATTAGAGTGATAGTTGCTAATGCTGTCTGTGGATGTTGGGATTTGGGATATAAGTACGAGGAAATAAGACAAAAGGGAAACTATTACTTTTCACTAGACAAAGAAGACTACTTCAATAGTACATACATAAAGTCACCTTTTTAATCTATTGTTTAATGTGTGCGTATAGTAACTTTTTATAAGTATCGCCAGTTAAATGACTATTAAGAATCTAAATATATAGAGCCAAACTGAATAGGTAGGTACTTACGTTTAAGTAGGTAGGTACATACATAGATAAATGTAAATTGATAATAAATATAATCATATATTTACGTCTGCAATATATTCAAATGGATGGAGGAGTTTACGAAAGTTCAATTCTAGATTGCATTTCTATACAGGGTGGTCAAAAAATAAGTGCATTCCCGTTGCCAGGGAGGTTTTGGGATTATACTGAGCAACTTTTACTAATGGGACCAACCCCGAAATTGCGAAAAAATATCATAAATTTTGGCTGGTCCGTTTTCTATGGGAGGGTAAATTTTTTTTCGAGATTTACCTACTTACATTACATTCTAAGTGAAGTATTTTCTTGTTTAAGGATGTCCCATAGTTTCACTCCAGTTTGTCCACGGCATAGTTTGACTTCAATAAGATGCTATCTTATTCTAGAAGACCGTACATAAACTCCATCAGGCTTAGAAAAAAAAACCTCATTAAACACTTAATTGAACTCATACAAAACATGAGACACCACGTCACGTACTGCTATTCTAAGACACAGCGTAGGTATCTACCTAAAATCACGTCTACTATTCCAATTATAACTTCTAACAGAGCGCGAAAATAGATCCAATAACTCTCCATGCGATCCAGCAGAAAGCTGAAATCCTGTAATGTCTACCATTCCTTTGGTAGACATAGGTATTTAGGTACCCTTTCGTGGCGCTAAATTAGACACATTATAATTACTTATTATGATTCCGATAATGCGGCGCTTTACTAAATATCGTGTGCATAATAGCTAATTAAAACCATGACAACTTTCAAACAAAGGCTTACCTATGGCATTTTTTTTTAATACAGCCCTGTTATTATCTTAAAGTCAGTAGTTTTATTTGTTAGCACTTTTTATGGTTTGTACAAGCTTTACAAACCATAAAAACAAGCTTTTCTAAAATGAAACCCATGAATGTCTGCAATCGTCACTTATACAGCTGTAAAATTACACGTCTGCGTCTATTATTTCTAGTGTTTTGTTTGTGTAATAAAATTAATTATTACAATAATGGTATCGTCTTGGGTCGTCCCATTCGTTTTTCGTCAAGTTCTTAAATTAGTCCTATTCTGCTTTCGTCACTTATTCTACATTCGTTCCAATCGTCGGTGGCTTTTAATGTAGAATGAGCGACGAAAGCAGAATAGGACTAATTTAAGAACTTGACGAAAAACGAATGGGACGACCCAAGACGATACCACAATAATAATATATTAGTCTACATTTCATAGAATACCCACCTCACCTACATCATTTATGATTACGGTCGGCTATTAAATTCGATTTGTAGGTGAACGTTTGACCGTGTGACCTGCCAATATATCCTGTTGGAAAATACCGTGTTTTGTTAGTTTTAGTACCTATTTAATGTTATATACATATATAGGATGAAGGCTATATAGGATTTGTAAGCACATTGCGAAATTATAAGTACGTATTTAATATTCAGTATTTTCGTCAATGAACATTTCGAATTATCTATCTATAGCAATAGATACTTTGGTACCTACTTATTGTTGCTTATCTAATTTTAATTTTTCAAACCGTTTGCTGTTTTTAAGCACGATGCGATGGAACGTTACGGAGACATTTATATAAGGTATATATATAGATGGTGTTTAGATAGTCGCTAGTCACCATAAGATACAGATGTCGTAGCGGTGCTTAAATAAATCTAACGCCATAAATGTCATAGACCTAATATTAATTAATATTAATATTTATTAGCTACATGTACTTACCATATACGTATTTTTTTTAAATGGACCGCGGAAAAACTTCCAGTGCCCGCTACCTATCACAGTACCTACTCGTAATTAAATAATTGTCCAGTAGTGTAATGGAGCAGTATCGATACGCTGGGTCCGAGCGTGACCTCCCGCGTCGCCCACGGCGGCACCACGCGGCACCGACTCCCGCGCTATTTACGCATTCAACTGATATTAATAGATCTTCACGAAATCATATTTTTAAAAGCGAACTTCTGAAGTGCCAAGCGAATTTGTATGACTTCGCGAATGTAATGAATATTTCTACCTTCTAAGCAAGACAAAACATCATTCATTGATTGTGTGAAGTCTATGAATAACTCGTGTTTCTCCGTTGACAGCTGATGTAGATGGCGTTGTACTGCTCCGTTCCGTACCCACAAAATTATCACGTTAACGCTGGTTGTCAAGTTGACGCGTGACTTTTGACAATCCAGATTCAGTGACCACACATAACATAACTTAAAGGTTGTCTGGAAGCGATCGCTTTTTAGCAATTAGACCGGATGTTGTTTAACCGCTTCTTTTCTGTATTCTTTGTATTATTTTCTGTAATGAGGTGTGCAATAAAGAGTATTTATTGTAAAATGGTGCAGTATCGGTGCCATCTATTAAAGTCAATATAAATTACCTAATATTGTATATTCAATGTTTTTTTTACTAAATTAAAATCATGCAGATATGCAAAGTACCAATCGAAAGTTACCTACTTATAAATTAATTCACATTTAGGCTACAAACAGAGGCATTAATCGTAAAGTGCTTTTAGGGCCCATAACCTGTTCATAATGAAACGATTATCTTTATTAGTATGTGTAATATACCTACTGCAGATTTTTTTTTTCTACATAGACAAAAAAAATCTGCTGTAGGTATATTGTAAATTAAATACGTAACTAGATGAAGCTGACTGTACATACCCGAACAGTAATAGGAGAGATACAGTGGTAGTTAAAGCTGATTTCAGGTTGAACTACTTTGCTAAACACCGGCTCCTACTGACCCATTTGTATTCACAACAAGTTTGTTGACCTCGTTGACCAGCGACCCTGCTCGCGGTTAAGTACGCCGAACAAAGCCGCTAATGTTACTACCGAGTTGCTGACTTTCGGAACGATCTGGCACAGCGAAGCATAACTATTATATGTGAAAAGGCAGGTACCTATACCCATGATACCTAGCTATAGTGCAATCAACGTCCGAGATAACAGAGCGTTTTAATATTGGCACTATTTCGTTATCAATTGGGTTGGGGGACCGCGAAGGGACGGAGATAGATAATTAGATAGCCTGACTAACGAAAGGCTAGAGTTACACCAGCTAAGTTGGCAGCGATTTTGATAGCACAGACTGCAAGTTAATTTCGTGGAAGTTCTTAAATTTGAAAGATTTAACTGTCCAGCCTGACAATGATAGCAAGCCCATATGAGAGAGTAGGCTATTGTTACCTATTCCATTATCCTAACAAAGTGCTATGTCTCTGAAAGACAGCACGGTTGTTACATGTGCACCCTATGGGGCCGATGTTGTTTAGTAGCGTTGTGCTGCAGTAACACTTGAGCTTTATGGACTGGCTATTCTTACAGCGACAATGTATTATGTAGGCCATCGAGCTAGAGTAAAACTTGAACTTGATTGTATACTATTAAGCTATAAGCTAGCAAATGTTTGGTATGATTAAATTGCTGCACGCCATCGACGGATTAATCCACAAGGGCCGACTGAGGGATATGAAACGAAGTGAACCCAAAACAGTAGAACATGTGCAAATTAGGTTATTAATAACTTACGGTTAGGTGCGTTCAGGTAATTTCAAATATTTCGGATTGTCCGGTAACTCTGAAAATTGTACAGTTACAGGAAAAAAGTTATCGTAAATCTATGAGCCACTCACTAAGTCACTATGGGTCTAATAGGTACTTGCTTAAGTAACAACAATAACAATAGTGGAAAATGCGGAACAAATTTACCCGGAACTCGAAAGATGTCTAGTCACTGTTGTTGGGAAGACTCCAAGGATACCTATAAACAGTCCTAATCCGGACACGGCGCGGTGAGAGCGTATATTATATGGGGAAATAGTTTTATAGAAGAATCCTAAATAGGTAGATTAAATAAATATGTTTTGGTATTTCTACGCTACAACGTTGATTTAATATTTAATAATATATGGGGGTAATTTCGGTGAGTTTGGACTAGTCCCATTATCTGAATACCTGTAACTGATCATGGGGTAAGTAGGAATTAGTTTTATGGTGAATCAACAGGATCTAATCCGCAATTTTTTAGCGAAAGTACATAACTCATAGAGAATACTATTTTTAACCGACTTCCATTTCATAGAAGGAGGAGGTTCTGTATTCGGTTGTGGCTATTTTTTTTTTTTTTTTCTATGTACGTTCACCGATTACTCCGACATCCGTAGTCCGATTTGAGAAATTCTTTTTTTGTTTGAAAGGAGCTACCTCCGAGTTGGTCCCATTTTAATTTGGTTCTGTTCTGATGATGGGATCCATGAGGAATTGAGGGAACTCCTCAATTTTTAAAGGCACATGTATGGTGATTTGAGTGTTTTCTTAAGCAACTCGAGCATTTTCTCCCAAAAACCACCACTTTGATGAAGTAGACCTGATGATGATGATTGTTTTGATGATAATGATGATGATTTTTTAAATGTAGTATGTTCAGCGATTACTCCGGCACCTGTGATCCGATTTGAGTAATTCTTTTTTTGTTTGAAAGGAGTTGCCTCCAAGGTATTTCCGTATTATTTTTGGTTCTGTTCTGATGATGGAATCCATGAGGAATTGAGGGAACTCCTCAGTTTTTAAAGGCACGTGTAAAGTGATTTCGGTGTTTTCTAAAGTAACTCGAGCATTTGCTTCCGAACACCGCCAATTTGATGTAGTGCAAGTGTAGCCTTACCACGAGTTTGACATTGACATATTCGCTAAGTTAGTGACGCTAACGTCTTCGTAACTTACTTTTTATGCATCTCGCTCGCACTAATATGCCACTACGAGCGAGATGCAAAGAAAGTAAGTTACACACACGCGAATAAATCAATGTCAAACTCTTGGTAAGCTGGTAAGGCTACTGATCGGGGGTTAGGGTTAGGAGTTAAGAGGTCGAGGATTAAGGGGTCGGGTAATGGTGGTTAAGGGGCTGCTGGTTCAGGGCCGAGGGGTACATGGATCAGGGGTTGATACGCTGTGAGGTAGAGTGATCGGGAGGGTTGAGGGTTGGGTCAGTGTCGGGGCGGAGGATGGATTTAGTGTAGTGACAGGAATTATAATTTCCCAGACGGACTCGAGAAAATTCCTGATTACATATTTATTAAAGTAGATACACGAATTTTAATCATGATGTTGTTTTTCATTTATGCGTCGCGCTCTTAACAATGTGTTAAAACTAAAAATGGAAAAATAAAAACTTTTTACAAAAAAAAGAAAACCGACTTCAAAAAGGATGAAATAAAATATTATCCTTTTTATGTCTATGCGTTACCAACTGATATGTTTGAAGTCGGTGCCAAGCCAAGTAGTACCAATACCCGTCAAAAATAATCAGCTTTATGACTATAAATCCCATTAGAACTGTACTAATAACTATTATAAATGTGTAAGTAATTATGTCTGCCTCTTTGTCGCCTTTTCATGGCTAAACAACTGAACCGCTTTAGGTGAAATTTGCCAAGAAAGTAAATTCCTTGAATTGTGTTATATTTTGAAATGTAGTCCTCTGAATAAGGGACGGGAAATAACTTCAGTCCCAATCCCACGCTTGCGTGCCGACAAACATGGTACATACTGTGCCAGGAAGATTTGATCGTGTGTTTTGAGGTATGTTCTTAGGTACATTCGACGTCAAAGATATGTTTACACTTTTGCACCTTACTCCTTTGTAATAAGACGAAAAGTGTAAACATATTTTTAACGTCGACTGTACCTACAGAAAGTACGTTCATTGTCGTCGTGTAAGGCAATCCAACATACATCCTTATCGAATCGCACCAAAATCATGGTATGCTTTAAAAGTTGGCTTGGCACCGACTTCAAACATATCAGTTGGTAACGCATAGACATAAAAAGGATAATATTTTATTTCATCCTTTTTGAAGTCGGTTTTCTTTTTTTTGTAAAAAGTTTTTATTCTAGGTATTTATCAATAAAAGGCTGACTTTGGAGCTAGCCTTATATACGTACATAGTACCTAAGCGGAGGAACTATTTACTATGTATTATATTCGCTACATCCAGACAGCATCAAGAAGACTTGGACCTAGAGATTTAAGGCCAGAGCACACCGGGTGCGTGTACCTACGTGACGTGCACGTGTGCGTGCGCTAAAATCTTGGAGCCGCACACGGACACGTCACGCAAACGGTGTGCCGTCCCTCATAAGGATCTGTATACTACAACGCGCACGTGCACGTATCGCACGTGCACGCATCCGGTGTGCACAGGCCTTTAATGTCTGTCTGACTCTAACACAACAATAGGCACTAATAAAAAGTTAAACTCTATTGAGCACGCACATCTCTTCCGTACATGGATTGCAATAGAAACAAGCCACGAGCGCGGCGCTTCCGCACTAACAAATTAATACATCAGTTTCAAGTGGATCAATATAGAGCCACTTATGCAAATTCTATTAGAAAGTCAGCACATGAGTATATGTAGACAAGCAATAAATAATATCTATCGTGTGAATATTCCAAAGGTAAGTGTGTACCTACTCTTATTTGTGAGGTATTATTGAGAGTTTAGCACCTGGCGAAGATCAGAAAAACAAGATAATTAAAAGTCCTGAATTCTAAGGGAAGAGGATGGAATTTTTTATACTAGCGGACCAGATGTAAATTCCACTCTCTCAAAGTCTCGGAAACTATTAAATTTATAAACTTTATGAGGGCCTAACATACTAAATAAGGGGTCATCCATTAATTACATCACTCATTTAGGGGGAGGGAGGGGGTCAATAAAATGTGACATATTGTGACATGGGGGAGGGGGGAGACACAAACTTTGTGACGTCACTTTAACTTCATCAGTAACCGAAAATTTATTTAAATTATTTTATTCGCTGTACATTTAAATAACAAGTATTTAAAACGATAATCGTTTTTATTCGTTTAATTTTCTTTCCTAAGCAGTTTTGGGTTATAAAATTACTAAGATTTATATCGTCAAAAATATTTTGATAATATATTAATAATATTTAGGTACTTACTAATTCGATTTTGCGATTTCGTAGAAAAAATGTGACGTCACACTAGGGGGGAGGGGTTTGCCAAATGTGACCAAGTGTGACAAGGAGGGAGGGAGGGGTCAAAAAACCTAGAAATTCGTATGACGGAATTAATGGATGACCCCTAATTAATAACAAACTGCCTAAAGCGCTTAACTCGCCTTACTTCAATTCAGCAGATAACTGACGACTCGACTGGAACTGTCTGGGACTTATACATGGTAGATAGATATACTTACTGCAATTCACACACACAAATCCACCACAATCTATACGTATTGGTATTGCTGCTTAAGTAATTGTCGTCACTTTTGCAAGCTTTATATAGATGGTCAAGCAAATCTTATCAGTAGAATCATTTTTAAGAAAAAAAAACCGACTTCTTTGGGGGCCGGTGAAAGATTATTGTAGATAGTACACTATGTACGGAGGTAAAACCACCCATTTTTCTACTAGCATTTCGCTTCTGTAATGGCTCCTCTACAGGATGGGCCAACGCCGGCCACTCCAAGGGACGCAGCCTTGCGGTAGAATGAGATAGCAATATTACTTGCTCCCTCTACGCATAAGTGCGTCCCTTGGAGTGGCCGGCGTTGGCCCATCGTGTAGAGGAGCCATAAGGGTCGTAGTTCTAGCCTAACCTAACCCACTTCTCAGATAGCAGTTCGGTTCTGTGAGGATCGCAGTTCGAACCTAATCAAACCCACTTTTCAAGTAGCATTCCGTTTCTGTAAGGCTCGCAGTTTCAACCTAACCTAACCCTTGTTCGGTTCTGTGAGGATCGCAGTTCAAACCTAACCTAACCCACTTAATGGCGCATGCGGTGCGGTGTACGGGGGTTTAAGCGGGAGGGGTTTGTAAGATTGGCATCATCATACTTTATACCTACATTTTATGGTAGGTCATCATAGTGGTTTATTTAGTTAAGGTATCATAGTGGTGGTGGAAAGCGCTGGTGGCCTAGCGGTGAGAGCGTGCGCCTTGCAATCTGGAGGTCGCGGGTTCAAACCCCGGCTCGTACCAATGAGTTTTTCGGAACTTATGTACGAAATATCATTTGATATTTACCAGTCGCTTTTCGGTGAAGGAAACCGGACTAATCCCAATAAGGCCTAGTTTACCCTCTGGGTTGGAAGGTCAGATGGCAGTCGCTTTCGTAAAAACTAGTGCCTACGTCAAATCATGGGATTAGTTGTCAAGCGGACCCCAGGCTCTCATGAGCCGTGGCGAAATGCCGGGATAACGCGAGGAAGAAGAAGAAGTGGTTTTCCGGGCCAAGGTCCGGGTCCGAGTCCGGGTCCGAGTCCGAGTCCGAGTCCGAGTCCGGGTCCGAGTCCGGGTCCGAGCCCGGGTCCGAGTCCAGGTCCGAGTCCGGGTCCGAGTCCGGGTCCGAGTCTGGGTCCGAGGCCGGGTCCGTGTCCGTGTCCAAATCCCAGACCGGATCCGAGTCCGGTTCCGAGTCAGGATCCGACTCCGGGTCCGAGTCCGGGTCCGAATCTGGATCCGTGTCCAGGTCCGGGTCCGGGTATGAGTCCGAGTCCGGGTCCCAGTCTAAGTCAAAATCGAAATTCGTTATCACCAGACGTGTACCATGCGTCGTTGAAGAGTTCTGTTCTGGTCACCATCAGCAGTTCCACTTCATCAAATGCGACAGTTTTTAATGTAAATGCTTGATTTTATGATGAAAATACAGAAAATTCTATACGTATGCCTTTAAGATTTGAGGAGTTCCCTCGATTCCTTATGGATCCCATCATCAGAACTCGAGCTTGACAAAAGTGTGGCTTAAAAACTTAACTTGCTTAACGAACATAACGAAGAGGAAAAATCGCCAAACGTGAACTATGCGTCGTTGAAGAGTTCTGTTCTGATCATCATCAGCAGTTCCACTTCATCAAATGCGACAGTTTTTAATGAAAATGCTTGATTTTCTGATGTACTTAAATACAAAAATCTCTATACGCATACCTTTAAGATTTGAGGAATTCCCTTGATTCCTCATGGATCCCATCATCAGAACTCGAGCTTGGCAAAAATGTGGCTTAAAAACTTAACTTGCTTAACAAACATAACGAAGAGGAGAAATCGCCAACCGTGAACTATGCGTCGTTGAAGAGTTCCGTTCTGATCATCATCAGCAGTTCCACTTCATCAAATGTCACTTTTTTGGATGTATATGCTTGATTCATTGATAAAAAACCAAAAATCACTATGTGTATGCCTTTAAGATTTGAGGAGTTCCCTCGATTCCTCATGGATCCCATCATCAGAACTGGGTTTTGACAAAAAGGGGACCAATCTGTATGCATATACATTCAATCAAAAAAAGAATTTTCAAAATCGGTCCAGTAATGACGGAGTTATGGAGTAACAAACATAAAAAAAAAAAAAAAAATAAAATAAAAAAAAAACACAACCGAATTGATAACCTCCTTCTTTGAGATTTGGAAGTCGGTTAAAAAGGCGCGAAATTCAAATTTTCTATGGGACGATATCCCGTCACGCCTACATTTTTCAAATTTGCCGCCCTTTTCTACTGACAAGATCTGCTTGACCAAGTATAGCTAGGTACATATACTCTTACTGACTCTGAAGAGGGCGCGAAATGTATTTTTTTTTACTTTTAACGTAGTTCGGTGGCTATATATTATACTCTGTCAAGCCATTTCCATCAGTAGAAAAGAGGGAAATTTAAAAAAAGTTGGCGCGAAAAGTTATCGCCCCATACGCGCCTTTTTTAACCTCCTCAGAACTCGAGCTTGGCAAAAATGTGGCTTAAAAACTTAACTTGCTTAACAAACATAACGAAGAGGAGAAATCGCCAACCGTGAACTATGCGTCGTTGAAGAGTTCCGTTCTGATCATCATCAGCAGTTCCACTTCATCAAATGTCACTTTTTTGGATGTATATGCTTGATTCGTTGATAAAAAACCAAAAATCACTATGTGTATGCCTTTAAGATTTGAGGAGTTCCCTCGATTCCTCATGGATCCCATCATCAGAACTGTGTTTTGACAAAAAGAGGACCAATCTGTATGCATATACATTCAATCAAAAAAAGAATTTTCAAAATCGGTCCAGTAATGACAGAGTTATGGAGTAACAAACATAAAAAAAAATAAAAAAAAAATAAAAAAAACACAACCGAATTGATAACCTCCTTCTTTGAGATTTGGAAGTCGGTTAAAAAGGCGCGAAATTCAAATTTTCTATGGGACGATATCCCGTCGCGCCTACATTTTTCAAATTTGCCGCCCTTTTCTACTGACAAGATCTGCTTGACCAAGTATAGCTAGGTACATATACTCGTACTGGAGCGTTTTCACAAATCGTTGTTGGTGACGTATGTGGAATTCCACTTTGGGAAATATTTTAAATTATTTTATGGTGTAGCTAATTAGATAGTTTATTGTTTGAGGTGCATAAAAATACTAAATTTATTGAGATATATTAACAATTCCAGTAAATAATCGCAATTAATCTCGTGTCAGGCTAGGTCAAGGTTCCATTACGTCACTGATTTTGCGATTGATAAAAAAAATACAGGAAGGGTTAAAGTGTTTTAATTTTTATTCATCAAAATATAAACAAAAGAATCTTAAAAAAAAAAATATAAACGTCTTCTAAATAAAACAAAACAACCCCGTTTTTATCAAAAAACTTTCCCTTACGCTACTTTTCAGTACTTTTTACTATATATTATTGTCTACAGCTTGACAAATGACTAATATTTTAATGAAATATTAATAAATCTCTGATACATAATAAAGTTAAATAACTTTTACAAATTAACATCTTAAAATCGTTAGAATATTGTATATAATATCTTAAGAAATACATCACAGCCATAGCAGGACATATTAGGCCAGTCGGCCCAGTGGCGTAAGCTAGAACACAAAATGGCGTTTAGGAACTATAAGGCAATGTTCATACTGCTTTGCATTTTCAAAAAATAAAGTAAACTACCAGAATTATTTTATTTGATCCACCTCCACAGCTCCAATGTTATGATGGTGACTGTACATCTTGTAATTTTACATTGTACAGTGGGTCTGACGAGGTTATAATACGCACACAATATATAAATTTATTACCTTTAGCAAATTAGCTTCGTTATGAAACGACCCTAAGAATTCCATTACGTCACTTTTTATTTCCATTCACGCTATGGTGGCGTAATGGAGGTAACGTATTAACGACAACGCAACATTAAAATGTAAATTGCAAATTATCTATTAGATCTTCAATTGAATGTGTTATTTATTCGGAATAACGAATAAATAACAAGTTCAACAAATTAAAAAGTTTTAAGCAAGGCCTGTTCACTTCCTAAGAAAGTTATGTCCCCAAATAATTGCGCATGTGTGCGCCTTAAGCTTCTATGTGTGCGTTGGCCTCCGGGAAAAAGTTGCGAGTAATAAAAATAAAAACATTTTTCTACAGCAATATTGCTCCCAACTCTGATTTAAATTATCACGAATTTTATACAATATTAATCATAAAACGGGACTTAAAACGCTTAAAACTTAATTACATGCGATTAAGTTTTATAATGAATATTTGCTTCCAACTGTCTTTATCAATGTTCATAAAATATATGGAGGGTAGGTACGTCTACCCACCAAAATAAAAAATATATTTGTCAATGACTCTGTCCAACTGCTGTGGTTAAAGTTCATAACGAAAATTTTATTTATTAACTCTTTAAAACATACAACGTGTACCGCTACGTACCACTTAAGACTGTAAGTCTGTACCTACATGGATTACAGCAATGCACATAGAAAATGTGCTAAATGCGGAGCAACGGCTGTTGAAGCAGCCAGAGTGAAATTTACAACTTTAGTGGGTTCAGAAGGTACCGAGTCATAACGCATCTGGAAAGCGTATTAATTAACCGTGAAGAAATGTATGAATACAAGTTGGAAATCTGTGTAAAATGCCGTGTGTAAAGTGTAGTGTATCTGTGTGTAAAGTGTAATAGGTAGGCATGCCTAATGTTATTTGTATAAAAGGTACTGAAAACTTTGTGAATGCGCTTTATTAATGTCTATTTTTTTATTAAGTTGCCAGTTGCCAGTTTTAAGTGTATATTTTTATATGTAAAACATTTTTTAATAAATAATATACATAATTTTATAAACATAAACATGCCTTTTATTTAAATCAATTGATAATACCACAAACAAGGGGTAATATTTGCATCTTGCATATATTTCGTGATATGAAGATAACAAATATGTTTATCAACAGAATTACTACCTACCAATACCCGCCAGGCTAAACCGGTTGTCAACTTTAGTTCCATTGGTACACAAAGACGGCGCCACTAGTATAAACGTATAAACGGTTGGGGACATTTTTTTGTATGGAGTTACCGTTCTTCTCCTAGTGAGTATTATATTCTTTGGTTTTAAGTAGAGGATTATCTTACCTTATTAAAATCAGGCGTCGTATTGGAAGTTTTGTTTTTGACTGAATGCCACGCGACCACTCTAAACTCATAATGCGCATCAACTGCCGTAGTTTTCAACAAAATGGCGGCTGCTATTGCCTTGAAATGTTGCCTTAATTCAAAATCAGATCGTATTTGTTTAAAAAAATGTTGCCAAGCCTTTAAAACTGCGGTGGCGTAGTATGGAAATACCGCTGTACGCTATTCTGCAGGACAGGATAAAATACGTTGTTTTTAATTAAATTTGTACTGTACTACTCGAGTTTAAGGTTTAGAATTGAGGATTAGTTTATTGTTGATCAGAAAAATAGCCGTTACTTTGAAATAGTCTTGGAATAATATTTTTTTTCTTACTCTGATCTTTGCCTGGGTAGAATGGGACACGTCAAAATTGGACTACTTTTTTAAGGTTTTTCGGTTTTATTTAAAATTTTGCAATGCTAAATGCGTTATTTTAGGACCAATAAAAAGCCTAATGAGTTGTTTAATTGAAAAGTATAACATTTTATCATACGTCTGGGTAATATTCAAGAAAATAGCTAAGGAAGTCGTGGGACACGACTTTTTCGTATGAACAACGATTTGTGAAAACGCCCACTGACTCTGAAGAGGGCGCGAAATGTATTTTTTTTTTACTTTTAACGTAGTTCGGTGGCTATATATTATACTCTGTCAAGCCATTTCCATCAGTAGAAAAGAGGGAAATTTAAAAAAAGTTGGCGCGAAAAGTTATCGCCCCATACGCGCCTTTTAACCGACTTCCAAATCCCAAAGGAGGAGGTTATCAATTCGGTTGTATGTTTTTTTTATTTTTTTTATTTTATTTTTTTTTTTTTTTATGTTTGTTACTCCATATCTCCGTCATTACTGGATCGATTTTGAAAATTCTTTTTTTGATTGAATGTATATGCATACAGATTGGTCCCGTTTTTGTCAAAACCCAGTTCTGATGATGGGATCCATGAGGAATCGAGGGAACTCCTCAAATCTTAAAGGCATACATATGCTGATTTTTGTGTTTTTATCAACAAATCAAGCATATACATTCAAAAACGTGACATTTGATGAAGTGGAACTGCTGATGATGATCAGAACGGAACTCTTCAACGACGCATAGTTCACCTTTGGCGATTTGTCCTCTTCGTTATGTTTGTTAAGCAAGTTAAGTTTTTAAGCCACAATTTTGTCAAGCTTGATTTCTGATGATGGGATCCATGAGAAATCGAGGGAACTCCTCAAATTTTAAAGGCATGCGTATAGAGATTTTTGTATTTTCATCAGAAAATCAAGCATTTTCATTAAAAACTGTCACATTTGATGAAGTGGAACTGCTGATGATGATCAGAACGGAACTCTTCAACGACGCATAGTTCACGTTTGGTGATTTGTCCTCTTCGTTATGTTTGTTAAGCAAGTTTAGTTTTTAAGCCACATTTCTGTCAAGCTCGAGTTCTGATGATGGGATCCATAAGGAATCGAGGGAACTCCTCAAACCTTAAAGGCATACGTATAGAATTTTTTGTATTTTCATCATAAAAACAAGCATTTACATTAAAAACTGTCGCATTTGATGAAGTGGAACTGCTGATGATGATCAGAACAGAACTCTTCAACGACGCATAGTACATGTTTGGTGATTTCGAATTTCGATTTTGACTTGGACTGGGACCCGGACTCATACCCGGATCCGGTTCGGACCCGGACTCGGACTCGGACCCGGACTCGGACCCGGACTCGGACCCGGACTCGGACCCGGACTCGGACCCGGACTCGGACCCGGACTCGGACCCGGACCCGGACCCGGACCCGGACTTGGACCGGGACTCGGACCCGGACTCTGACTCAGAGACCCGGACCTTGACCCGGAAAACCACTATGATACCTAAACTAAATAAACCACTATGATTACCTAACCATAAAATGTGGGTATGATGATGCCAAACCCCTCCCGCTCAAACTCCCGTACACCGCACCGCATGCGCCGTTAAGTGGGTTAGGTTAGGTTTGAACTCCGATCCTCACAGAACCGAACAAAAGTGGGTTAGGTTTGGTTAGAACTGTGAGTCTTACAGACACGAAATGCTACTAGAAAAGTGGGTTTGATTAGGTTCGAACTGCGATCCTCACAGAACCGAACTGCTATCAGAGAAGAGGGTTAGGTTAGGCTAGATAACTACGACCCTTACGGAAACGAAATGCTACTAGAAAGTACTGGTTTTACCTCCTTTTCTACATAGTGCACCATCTACCATAATCTTTCACCGGGCCCCATAGAAGTCGGTCTTTTTTCCTTAAAAATTATCTACTGATAAACTTGTTTGGCCGTCTATACCTATTAGTTATAAAACGTATAGGCTTAAGGTACAGAATAAATAATAGTACTAGGTACAGAAGACTCACTCTCTAACAAAACGCGTCTGTCACGATCAGCACAGATATGGCCGCTAGGTGGCGACAGCGCCACTTGCGGCTTATGGCAAACCCCAAAATTGGGGTCGAACGGATGTACTTTTAGCTACCTGTAGCAAAACGACGAAATCGCGGAGTGAGCCACACCTGCTTAAGGTTAGAATGTTATTCTATCCGTCCAATATCTTGATATATTTATTTATTTATTTAATCGTATGGCATGTTTTTACAAAATGTGTACTTGCGTCTCACATTTGCTTAATGAGAGAATGAGACGCAATGCACATTGGACAAAGAAATTGGACCGGTGGAATACCACCCTTGCATAAAATAAGGATCTATAATCTTACTTTAGAAATAAATTAATCTAAATTACATATGTATATCCCCTCAACTGTGGGAGCGCCTTTCAGGCGGTCATAAAATTGGCGGTTTATCTGTGGCTCAAACTGCCAGGTTCGCATAATTTGCGCCTAAACTTAAGGTAAAATATCAGTGAAACATATGTTTAACTCGCTCTGACATATTTAATCGTGGAGTGAATGAAGCAAGACAGCTAGCAAGCGAACATTTAAATGATCAACGGTTGAAAAAGTCGTTAACTTTCGTCAGTCAAAAACAGCCACTGTGACGAGTAGGATGTTACGTGTTTTTATAGTAAAATTGTGGATTTTTATGGTGAAACCGTTAAAAAGCTGAGGAAATGTCAGTAAACTTTTGTTAATATTATGTTTGGGTGTGTTTTTAGAATAATATAAGTGCTAAAGGTGTGAAGAAATGACATGCCAAGTCATAGCCGAAATTTTCTTACTCGGTTTCTTATTATTTGTATAAGTTTTACCATGTCTCAAAACAATCATAATATGTCATAGTTCATATAGATTATATTAAATACAATGAAATTAGTTTAAAATCTGTTTAAAGTGAATAATAGCTATCAAACTAAATAACGGTCGGCACATAACCTCTCGGGCTGTCGCAACAGACTGGACGAGCACCTGCCAGGCTGTCGCCACAGACGGCGCTGTCATGTTACTAACGCACGTTTGCATAGCATGGACATTCCACTTACTAACTAATTCTACGATACTTCTCTTTCCACATAGGCTATAATAACACAGCTCAGCGCAACTGTAATGAGTGAGAGCAAGGGCTGGACATTTAATTTGTAAGATTATAGTTTGGTCCATGAAGTCTTTATACTGAGATTGACGAGTATAAAAAATTTAATATAAATTAATTATGCAAGGGTTTTAATATGGGTACTAGGCGACAGTGATGATGATGATGATGATAATAATAATGATGGTGGTGGGGTTTGCTATTAAGATTTTAGGTGTTACTCTTCACACATTCTGAAATATCCCTTTATTGCTCTTACGGTCTAGGTATGTCCATATTAATCAAACCATATAGATGTGATTTGGTCTATATTTGTCTTGTTTTCAGATCAAGTTTTTAGATGTTTTTTGTTTAATAAGAACAAGTGCGATTATTTATTATTAAATATTGTTTCATTAATACCCTGAGAAACGGAATTTCTTTGGATTAAGGCTGCTGGTTGCTGTGATTTTTCAACATTTTGTGGGCTATCAATGGTGCATGAATAAATAAAAGCATTTTTTAAACATTTCTTACCATATAACTACTGCACCTGCATTACTATTACTTTGGCCACAGATAGTTTACAACTTAAATTTCTTATTTATGTATAAAATTATTACATAGGGTGTGGTAGGACTCCACAATGCATGTAATTAGAAACTTATTTACGTGCGCCATTTCTAGGGCAGACATAATTTCAATAAAGTTTTCAAATGGTATATTTCATGTATTTAATTGATAAGCCTGACATTTTATGTTTTTTTGATGTGTATGATTACATTATGTACATTATTAGAGTAACAGAAACGCCTGAAAACTGTTTATTTTTTTAACACAATAGAAAATGAAAGATACATTTCGGTACCTATAATTTGAATTCGACTGTACAGTTATTTTATGTTAGTTTAATGGTCGTAATTTTAAGTAGCAGTTAGATAATTAAATAAAGAGCAGAAAAAATACAAACTATAGACTGTATCATTGTAAAAAACGGAATAAATCGCAATTTTCCACTTGCACGTGGACCTAGAAACCCTGTCTGTGGAGCAGACCCCTTAGGCTGCCACAGATGAGGGGGAGCGGCCATATTCATCTCCCACAGCTGAGGGGATATATCTCATTCTTTCCGATTTTAAAGTCTAGTCAGCTGATTTGGTAGTACAGACAGATTGGTACGTTGAGCGCGACAATGATTTGAATTGTTCGTTTTTATTACCCGCGCCGCGCGGGGCAGTCGGTAACGAGCGACGAGCGAGCGTTGTTGTTCGTGTTCGCTCCGGTCGGGTCCCCCTTCCAGAATAGGCGCAGACGAGACGAACCGCCACCGTCGTTGTTTGTGTCCCGTCAGTCGAAGTCACTTGAGTGGAAGATAACGCGCGTTTGGATTGTGTTATGTCTTTTAAACATTAGCTAGGCGCGGCGCGTCTACAAAAACGATTCTTCCATTACTAATGCTTTGTCTTATCGTTTTAATATTACTTGCTCCGAAACACGTCTATTTTGTATCGATTTTGTGAGCGATCCTTTCGTACCGTCGATATTGTAATAGAGCCAAGTTATTGAAATGTAAAATAGTGTTATTGTTATTTGATCGAGCACAAGGTGTCATTGGAAAAAATCAGTCATCCGTTTCATTCTGTTGTGTGTAGGGCGCAACGCGAGTGTCATCCCGTGTCGTAGCTCCAAAGGACTGTTAACCTCTATGTAACGTGTTAAGTGATAATAAGGGTGAAAATTCTAGACCGTTCAGTGAGGTGGAAAACATCGTGCAGTATCCGTGGTTGGCACCCATTTACTCACCGGAACAGCCAATGTTATTTTAAGGTTTGTGCCTATTTCTATTACACCTAAGAAACTGGGATCGTAATCAACGTTCACCCAGGTATTTTTTTTTATCTCATTACGAAACAGGTGTGTGAGAAAATTCATTTCAATGTGTTATATTAGTGTTACAACGTAATATTAGCACCATGTGTAGGTAGGCGAAGTTGCATTGCTCTCATGAGGTAAGCGAAATGTAATCACTCGATTCGACAAGAACATGATATCAAATAATAAGCAATATTTTTTCTTCGCTTATTTAATAAGACGATGAAATATTGCCTAAATGACATGTTTTAGGTGGTTTTAGTTCTATTCATAGTGTTGACTGTTAGTAAATAATGACAAATCTAGGGTTGGTAATTTCCCATTAAGCATTTGTTTTTTCACTACTTGCCAAGGTCATGCAAACAAAGCTACACTAAAGCTGCAGCTGTCTGTCTTGGTAACACTTGTAATTGCGGTGTTACCATTTTCCATTACATTTTATAATATTCCTTAATTTTGATGTTTTGATAGTGTTGTAAATAAATTGTTCCATATCCATACCTAAATTATGTATTGATAATTATTTATTAATATACTTAAAAGAAAGAATGAAATATAGATAAGTGCCAATGGATTATCAACATAACAAGTGTTCATTACACTTGAAACATTTGACCAGACTGTTGCTTACTAAAGATACTCCTATAATTATTTTGAAACTATAGAGTAGCCGATTTCTGATTTGATGACATTCCATAGTGTGGCTTAAATACTGCGTCTAACCAAAAATCGGCTCTCTAATCAACAAAATACAAAGAGTAGAGTAGATTTCTCGAGAAACAACCGTGTAGAATGCAGCAATGTAAGCTTCTATTCCAGAAACACTAGACTCTGACCATGCTAACTTTGCTTAAACTTACACATTCATGCACTCGGAGTAATTAACAACGGAGACGCCATGTCTAAAATTTTCGGTACAAAATAGTCTGCCGTTTTTTGCGGGGGAGGGGCACATCAAATGTATAGGTACGTCATGTCAGATAAACGTCAGTCCATACATATGGTTGACCATTGGCCGCCTATTTTCGACAGAGGGGAACGCCTGTTAATGGCGGCTCCATTGTTAATTACTCCGAGTTCATGCATGTCATTTCAACATATTTTGTGTCAAAAAATAATGTACATACACCCACCCACTACCTAAAATGTAATATACCCATACATTCCACAACTCTTCTCTTTCCATACAGACTCTACATTATTATTATCACAGAATGTGTAGCGAGTCCTGACTCCACGACTCACAACTGACTTGCAAGCGGACTGCAATAAAAAAAATCACAACAAGATATGGTTTTAAATTTATGGATAAGTACTTTTAAACTGGACTGCTTCTCTGAACAAAAATCAAAAAATTGTATCAAAGCATGATCAAAGCACATTAGCTTTCAAACAGAAGACACAAAACATGTCATTGTTGTGAATTCAAGCTTGTAGGTTTTAAGCAACAGGTACAAGTATGTTGTGACAACCATAAACAATACCAATAGAAAATTAAATACATGTCATTTTAGCACTCCATCAAGGTGACAGTATTATTTGATAGCTGCTTTTGAAGACATAAAAAACTAAACAAAAAACTTATGCCATTTTTTTAATCTACATACGAATTTTATTGAAAGGTATTGTAAATTAATTAGTACTCTTCTGTTTAACATTTTTGCTAAAATGTTTTAAAGCTAATTGGGAAATAAACTAATGTGGTATACCTAGAACACAGTACTATGTTGTATTTATAAATATAACCACTTAAGTGTCTGCAAGAGAGGTGAGGTGGATGTTTACACACAGTTAGGTACTTATATAGATTACTAATTGCAACAAAGATATGTAGTTGTAATCCTTTTGCAACTGTCTTGCAAAGGCATATGCCTGCGTGTGTGTGGGGCATTCAGTACCTGTTTCTGACTGTATGTTCACTGCAGTTTAATGCCTCATGCCATGTTTCATGATTCTATTTTTTTATATCCAGGTAACTTGACAAAAAATGCTTATAGGTATTTATTCTTTTCCAAAATTAATGACTCATATAATCTCTAATAAAACTCATCTTAAGTATCCCCGTACCTGTACATTTAAAGTTAATTAACTAAGCAAATAAATCCAGGTAACACTGCCATTCCGGAACCTCTGGATTAAGCAATATATATTTTTCTTCTCTGGGTATATTAAAAATTCGCATGTACATTATTCCAGGTGCTCCCGTGGCCCTTTAAGGGAATCTAGCAATGGTGGACTACTACAGGGTTTTGGGCGTTACTAAGGTTGCCACAGACACTGAAATAAAGAAAGCGTAAGTATTCCACAAATTTGTTTAACCACCTGCTCCAATAACCTGCAATTAAAATCAAGGGTTTAACCAAAAATATTAAAAGCAATATTTTAAAAACACCTATGTATCTTAGTTTAACTAAAATAATGCTTAATATAGGTTTTTACTAACCATTTTGATTAAAATATGTTAAGTTTTAATGATAGATTGTTGTAGTCATAAAGACCTAACAGTTTTATCTTAATAGAATACAATATATTATATAGACTGATCGGTTATTATTATTAGTATTATCTTCAGACTCTAAAATTTAAACGCCCATTTTTCCTGAAGAATTGGACCTAGGAGGAATGGATCGTAAATCCCAAAAAATATAAACTGGCAATAGATCAAGTCTCTAAACAAAAGACGCTTTCCATTTCCACATAGATTTTCGTACATTGACCCGTCTATTGCTATCTCTTTTGCACGTGCATAATTATATTTCTGTCCCGGTTGTCAATGTTACTGTGCGAGTTTGACAGCAATAATAGTAATACCCTAATAATAATCCAATTATACAATCAATCCAATTCTTGTATTCTTAATCTGGAAAGCGCCTCTTTTTTAATTTAGGAGAAACCTTGTAATTATAACAAATCAATGGGACAAGGTGAAGTACAATTAGTTAATCCTCGAGGGTCAATCGAGTTTATTGTGCAATTAGCAATACTAGAAACTCGAAAAATAAAAACAGTAGGTATACTTTACTCTTAGGGGTCATCCATTAATTACGTCACACCAATTTCTAGGTTTTTTGACCCCTCCCCCCCCCCCTTGTCACACTTGGTCACATTTGGCAAACCCCTCCCCCCCTAGTGTGACGTCACATTTTTTCTACGAAATCGCCAAATCGAATTAAGTAAGTACCTAAGTATTATTAATATTTTATCAAAATATTTTTGACGATATAAATATTAGTAATTTTATAACCCAAAACTGCTTAGGAAAGAAAATTAAACGATTAAAAACTATTTTCGTTTTAAAAACTTGTTATTTAAATGTACAGCGAACTAAATAATTTAAATAAATTTTCGGTTACTGATGAAGTTAAAGTGACGTCACAAAGTTTGTGTCTCCCCCCTCCCCCATGTCACAATATGTCACATTTTCTTGACCCCCTCCCTCCCCCTAAACGTGTGACGTAATTAATGGATGACCCCTTACACTCCATCAGAAAAATCAAGTTTTGTCCAATTCAATCTTTACAATGGGGTTGGCAACTGTCATCGGTTTTATAGATGGCGTCGGCATAGGTTTCCCCTGTTCCTAGTTCTGCTCCATTGAGATTTGGCTAACCATCTGGGTATAAAATAAAATAGAATTGACACTATTCCTAGGATTGTCAGAGAAATATGTAGGTACTAGCTAGGGTTGCCAACTTTTTTTTGGTGGAATATAGTATTTTCCAGAATAAGGCATCAAAAATATAGTACATTTCAAAAAAATATAGTACTTTTCCCACCCACAAGATGGACGGACGACCTTGTTAAGGCCGCCGGAAGACGCTGGATGCGGGTCGCTTCCAACCGGTGCCAATGAAGGTCCAAGGGGGAGGCCTATGTTCAGCAGTGGACGTCTTATGGCTGAGATGATGATGATGATGATAGTACTTTTAGATAAAATACTAAACATGAGTGTAATATACGTTTAATCGGAAATATAGTATTTTAGCGTACTATATATTTTTTCAAAAGTATATAGTACAGAGAGCCAAAATATAGTACAATACTATATAATATAGTACGGTTGGCAACCCTAGTACTAGCGTAACTAGCGCCATCTATAAAAAGTTTCGACCGGCCTTATTCCCTAGTTATATTAGGAAAAGTAAGGTACATGAAATCAATTTCCTATAGATGAATATGATGTAATAAATGGATGAAGAATTTATGCCATAAAATCCATTTTATGGCAAAAATGGCTTACATCATCTCTTCAAACTACTGGATCGATTTCTATCAAAAATTTAGCTAAGAACATCCACAAGGGAACTCGCTTTCACGTAAAAAAATCCGCATCAAAATCGATTCATCCATTGGAGAGCTACGATCTCCCAGACTGACAGGCAGACATTGGCGTCAAACATATAACATAGATTTAAAAATTGACAAGAAAATAGCTTACTTTAAGCTAAATAAGAAGCGCTGGTGGCCTAGCGGTAAGAGCGTGCGACTTGCAATCCGGAGGTCGCGGGTTCAAACCCCGGCTCGTACCAATGAGTTTTTCGGAACTTATGTACGAAATATCATTTGATATTTACCAGTCGCTTTTCGGTGAAGGAAAACATCGTGAGGAAACCTGCATACATCTGCGAAGAAATTCAAAGGTGTATGTGAAGTCCCCAATCCGCATTGGGCTAGCGTGGGGACTATAGCCCAAGCCCTCTCGCGCTCGAGAGGAGGCCTGTGCCCAGCAGTGGGACGTATATAGGCTGAGATGATGATGAAGCTAAATAAAATATGTTCGTATTCTTCCTGGGTAGGTATCTATTTGCACTTTCATTTTATACCGAGTACGCGCGTTGGGCCAAAGTTCTATTTAAATAGACGAGCTTATTAACAGGGAATGTCTTTATTTAGACTATGCCAATGTTGGATGTAAATAATAAAGGTACTCTCTTTAACGGAAGGACATGAGAAGTTCTCGAACTCAATTGTATATTAATAACTCAATTTTTCATACAGGTACAGGAAACTAGCCTTAAAATGGCATCCCGACAAAAACCCAGACAATGCAGACGAGGCAAATCGAAAATTCAAAGAGATTTCCGAGGCCTATGAAGTTTTATCAGATGGTAAGGATAAATCATATTCCTTATTTTGGATATTTTTATACACAATAGGTATTTTTTTCAGGCTAGAAGCACCTTTGGGTATTAAGTTGATGGTATAACTAAATTGTAATTTAAGTTTTTTTTCTTTCCCAATGCACTTTCTAATGTATTAGGCTAACTTAGTAAACTAGCAAAATTGATTATTAAATTATTATGTAGAAAAGTAATGTCCTGTGCATAAAAAGTAATACATAACTACCTACAATCTTGCGCTTGGCAATCTTGCTTTTCCTTTTATTTTACGGTGAGATTATTTCTATTCTTAGAGAGATATAAGGCTGGAACCCACTGCGGCGCTGAACAGTCCTAGTACATATTTGTAGCCAAACAACAGCAAGTGCTAATGCGAATGCACATGCCGGATGTAATGTCTAGTTTTACATATGAGGTGGCACATTGCTTGCGTTGCGTTCGCGCTTGATGTGCGTCACAGTGGGTTGCTATATTTACTGTTCCATCTTTATGACATGTTAAATAAATGATAGCACATGACAGGTCCCTCATGCAGCATGTATATAAATTATATAATTGGTAATATTAATTTAACTATACACCTAATGTTTCCGAAAAAAGAGGTTAGTGTACAGTTATTTAATAAGCAACAAAAACATACTTCGTAAAATGAAAACAATACGTAATGGGTACTTATATCTCAACTGCTCATACCTAAGTACAAGGAAAGCGCATGGTTATGATATTGTAAAAAAATGTTTTGTTGTTGGGTAGAAAACAAGCGGAAATTGTATGACGCCCGCGGATCCAGTCACCACAGTCACAGATATACGAGCAAGAACGGAGTCAATGGCCATCGGCACTATAGCTTCAAAGGGTTTTTCGGAGATACGCCTTTTCATCGATTCTTTGGTAGTTTCTCCTCTATTATAGGATTGGTTTTGTGATAATTGTAGACGATATAGTTGGGTTATGAATATTATCATAGGGACTTACACTGTAGATACTGCTTATTATAAGTAAATACTTCTTTAAAACAGGCCTCTAACAAATTATTTAAATGACTATGATGAAGATAACTTGTCCAAATATTTACATAGGCGTATTTTCATTGGTTGTTGGTACCCATTTAACGACACTCGTGCTGTATTCTTTTTACATAATTTAGAAAAAGAGGACAGCATGAACTGATCTGGTGGGCATTATCAGCTCATGGAAATAAGCTTTAATATGTGATAATATTCATAACATAATGTATATTGACCTAATTTTGTAACAAATAATGTTCTACCTTTGTACTAAACAAAAAAGTTTTTTTTTACAAACAATAACAATTAAGATTTTGAGTGATCGTTATTTTTCAATGCTAAACTAATATTAACCCGATGTGTGATTGTGTGAGTTTTATGATAATTTATTTGTTTACATTATAACGTTATTTTACTAGAGATAGTAGATTGGCTCACTTTATAGATCATGTGCTTGTTCCGAATCACTTTCCTGGACACATATTTTGTAGCTACCTAATTATGACGTTTCCGATTAGCTGGTAGAAGTAAATACCTAACGTCTATGAAATACCTAACCGGCAATGCCATTAAGTGACTCTGTCAAACACTCGAATAATTATCCTTATGCCTATTCTGGATGTAACTTTAACAGCAGATTTAGATGAAGGAATAGGATTTTCTCGTAATAGTCATAACAAAATTAATTTTTCTGAACTGATAATTAGTTTATGCAGACTACAAACATTTTTATATTAGACTTAATGAAGAAGCCCATTTCGCTATACTAGTATATATATAATACTTCGTCCGTTAGGTTGTTAATAAGAGAAAGAGACTAGCATCCGCCAGCCTCACTAGCGTACATAGTAACTTTATAGTTTCATTGCCCACAATAACTATAGTCGACCTAACATCAATTTGATAGCATGAATAATAATGCTTTAAAGTCTTAATAAATATAACATTATTAATTAAAATCGGTGTCAATTTTATAAATGGGAAACTAAAATAACTGCTTAATGCTTATGTTTGTGATTTTATCAAGTTTCAATGATAAAAAGTGTCGTAGATATACAAACAGGTTCTAACATCGGATTTCTTTTGAAAAGGAAAGTTAGGCAGCTAGGTAACTGGACTAAGATTAACTAGTTAGTCCAAAACGAGAATACTTTTCTACAGTTAAATTATAGGTAGGTACTTTTCTTAACTGGTTGAACTTGTTATTGCAGAAAGGAAGAGGCGAGTGTATGACCAGTACGGCAAAGAGGGCTTGAACAACTCCCGCGGGCGGCGCTCGGCCGCGGACGACGACTACGACTTCGGCTATTCGTCCTTCCCGTTCACATTCCGAGACCCCGAGGATGTCTTCAGAGAGTTCTTTGGTGGTTCCCCGTTCGGCGACCTGTTTGCTGGTATGTACTTGTCCTAAAGGTCTTATAAATAAAAAAGAACAACCGGCATCGACACATTTCCGCACCCGATTTATTGGTTTATTTGTTAAATATTAGGAAACTGGATAAATATGATAAAAAACTACCTATATACTTTTAATTGCGGGTATTTTGAAAGAACAATATAAATTAATTGGAACTTTCCTGTTGCATTCGTAGAAAAAGTTTACTTACGCTGATTAAAATGACCAGTTTTGCGGTTGTATATTACCTACATATTAGTAGGTAACAACTCTAGTAAAACGCTCAACAATGTCATATCGTTGTCATTGCCGTTTTTAGGGTTCCGTACCCAAAGGGTAAAACGGGACCCTATTAATAAGACTCCGCTGTCCGTCCGTCCGTCCGTGGCCAGGCTGTATCTCACGAACCGTGATAGCTAGAAAGTTAAAATTTTCAAACAACAAATGCTAAAAAGTACGGAATCCTCGGTGGGTGAATCCGACTCGCACTTGTCCGGTTTTTTTGGATAAAATACAAGATTTTATATTTTATGATGGCTATTCTATTCTAAACTGTGTTCGTATATTTACAGTAAGTATATAATACTATTACACATATAAGCGTATTATGATACATATAAGTTTGGATTTTTGGATATTTGCAATGACATGCAGTTTATCTTATTGCTAAGACATTTTACAGTGCGTTAGCTACTGAGGTATATTTATTTGTGGCTGATTGTACGTATGTAATGAACGGCTGCCAAAGTGGACTACTCGCGACATAAGTAGGTGCTCACGTAATAATCTGTCATTTCCTGGCACGTCCCCAATTTGTATGGGAAATATTCCCGGTAACTCTACGTCATGATTTATTTGTAAACAAAAATCTAGAATTTACTATTTATTAATAATACGGCCCTTCAGCTTATCTTTTGATGTAAAGGAACATGTACCTACTCTTTAGATTTCGGCTTTAGACTTTCAAAATTAAAGAGTGAAATCATTGAATGATTAATGAATCTTATCTGAAAATAGGTTGGTCATGGAAGTCCTAAAATAGATTTGTTATCTTATCTGAAAAGTTGTTTTTATTATTATTGTAGTTATAAATTATATATTTTTTCTCTACATTTCTCACTTGACAATTAACATATCTTAAGTGGCTAAGGGGTTGTGCACAAATCACGAGGTTCGATGGGGGAGGGGGGTCACGAAAAAATCACGATAGATCACGTTGGGGGAGGGGGGTATAAGAAAACCTCACGTGTAGTTTTCTACAGTGAACGAAACTAAGAAAAAAAACCTACCACATGAGTAGATACTTTTCTCTCTTGCTTTAGTTACACATAAAATCTTCACTCTGCACTTCAAAATAACGAAAATAGAAAAATAAACAAGATTTTCTATATACAATCTATTTATCTTAAAATTAGGACGAATGAAAACATTTCAAAAAAATACACGTGAGGTTGTGTGGGGGGAGGGGGGTAGCCAAAAACCTTACCAAATATACCAAGAGGGGGGGGGGGGGGGGTCAAAAAGTAGCCGAAAACTCCTCGCGTGATTTGTGCACAACCCTAAGGAACAGAGAGTCTTTAGCTCTATCTTCCTCTCTGCCGCACGAATATCACGAATATGTAAGTGAGATGGAGAGGCAGAGAACAATTTTCGATTTTTCTATGTTGGCGCTAGGCCTCCAGGACTCGGGACTACTTTGTTTTTAAACCTTTTCGACGCCATTGGCTTGATTCAAAGTCAGTACATTTCGTTCCCCACATGCACGCCACAACTTGATATGCTATACGGGTTGTTAACGTGTAAATTGCACGTGGCTTAGCATTGATGACACTATACTTCATTGACGTGGCAGCGAAACGGTTCATTTACTTAGGTATCTGTTAGAGCGTGCATCGCATGCGTTTTTCGACTTAAAATACGTGAGTGACCCGTTCTTAATATATTTAATGCGTACATCGCACTTACTAAAAACAAAAGTTGGTCAGTAAGTTATATTTGATTACAGAAATAAACGGTCACGGGCACCGGCACGGTCGTCGCGGGCACGGGCACGGCGGGCACGTGCACGGCGGGCAGCACGCGAGCACGTCGCTGACGTCGTCGCTGTTCAGCCCGTTCGGGTTCGGGCTGGGGCTGGACGACCTGTTCGCGCGCGCCTCCAACGGCAACTCGTTCACCTCCTTCTCCACCTTCAACAGCTCGCTGGCGGGCCAGGGCGGCGGCAACATGCGCAGCACCACCACCACCACGAGGGTCGTTAATGGCAAGAAGATTACTACTAAAAAGTGAGTCTAACTTACCTATCCCTAAAAAATTACAAAACGTAAAGGCTTCGTCTTACATGCACGTTTTCCGCGCGGGGTGTGAGCGGAGTGCGCTGCTTGTACATATAAAACGCTCACGCCCCGCCCGAAAAACGCGCCTGTGTGACGAAACCTTAAGTTGAAAGTCAGAATTTTCATTTAATTTCTATTCAGATCGTTATTCTGCATACAATAGCAATAAAATTATAGTCTTAAATACTCGTAGTTAGTGATATAGCCGAGGGATTTGACAAGTAAATTTGAAGTATACTCACAGACTTCTTGACGTAAAACGTTAAAGCCCGCGCGATCGCTAAATCTTCCGTCGCAAAGTTTCGCGCGGCGCGCCACATCTTTGGTTTCTTTTAAATTTTCTGTATTTAGGCCCCCTGTATTAAGAACCACATATCAATAATTGGTGTCTATATATATATCGACGCTTATCATGAATAGTGGCACAACTCAAAATGAAATGCTATTGCATTTAATATTCTATCTTTTACTGGTAAGATTTAAAATCGAACGGCATTTCATTTTGTTTTATGCCACTATTCATGATATAAGCGTTGATATGTGAATACTTGATTCTTTTCTATTGCACCTCAGGTTTATGTCCAAAAAAGGGTAAATTTTATTCCCCACAACACATTTTTTTTACTCTGATATCTTTGGTAGTCTTGGTGCGTGCGTTAATGTTAGATGTTTGGTGTGTGTTGGTAGTTGGTGTTAATGTTAGAATATATTTTGATTTTTTCTATTGTCCCTACAGGGTAACTGAGAACGGTCGGGAGACGGTGATGTCCTACGAAAACGGGATTTTGAAATCAAAGACTGTCAATGGTGTACCTCAATCTCTAACCTACAGTTAAACATTAATTATAGCTCATTGTAACCAAACTTGATCCAAATGACAACTCTATACTCAAGATGATAAGCTAATGTTCCATCTTATATTTTTGCTTTAAGTAATTCTTTTGGACAAATTGTAAATTTGCTGTGGTTAAACCTAAAATTTACTTATACTAGTTGTGATATATAATTCCTGGGCATAATGCATAACAAATTATAATTTACAGAACAAATGAAGGACTCGCTTCAACTCCTTTTTCTAAAAGAGAAACCTGTACTTGTGTTACAAGGTAAACTTTGTTATGCAATATGACCCAATTTACATTTATGAATATTGGTTATTTTAATTATTATACTATGTGAATTTACTTAATATTCTTTCGCTCAGGGCCCTGACCTGCAAAATCCATTTTGTAAACGGGCAGCATCGGGTTATATTTACAATTAATTGAGTTTACACTTAGCTTTTAAATGTCACGAGTACTGAGGTATCATGTTCGCTCATGTCACGTTTGTGTTCTGTGAAACGTCGCACGCGCGCTTTTGCTGATCTCGACGTGGTTTTTAAACTAAATATACTGATTTGGTGTCTCTGCTCTCGGAACACCATAACTGCTGCCAATTCTTTACTTATTTTAATAGTTATGTAGTTAGTATTTAATCATTTATTTTTGCAACTTTATGTCACGATGGTAAAGAAGCATAATTGTAACTATGTAACTTCTTTAATGTTTTTAATATAATCTAAATGTACGCAATCATCTAGAATGTGAGTCGCCTATGACTGCCGTCGACCATACTCGTAAACACTCGAAGCTTTAAGAGGACTGTCTCGGGTAGCAGGCCAGCGCCGCACCCGACCGTACTAACTATTAGGTAGCTGTAATTCTTAGAAAAGTCCCGTAACCGTAGTAATACAAACGAACTATTAATCGATATCGACATTTCTGCATTTAACGGGCAATCATAATGAAGATTGAAGGCACTTTACGAACTTACAGAAACGCGGCCTCATTTTGAAATTATCATTCCTGGTGTTTCTTTATTTCACTTGTTACTATTTAATATGTTGAAGCCAAAAAAATCGCTTTTAAGTACGTATTGTTAAAGTTTTAACGGCACCCTTATGCCTCCCTGACCTAAAGGCTCCAGAAGGGCTTGTAAATTTTATCACCCCTATTTAAAATCTCAACTAGTCAGACCATTCAGAAATTGCCTTAATTATTAGTTTTATTTTAATTATTTTACCACCCATTTTAAGAATTTGTATTAAACATCAAATGAGACGATCAGCAAAAGCCCTTCATAGTATGTGAACCACAATAAATCATTAAATTTTAGGATAGCTCTGTACTTAAAATAACTGCTTATAATTTCTGGATTAGAAATATTAGTTAAATACCTTACAAAGTCGTAAGGGTAGTCCGTATAAATATATCAGCGCTTTGCATTGGAAGTCAGCCTTCTCTCTAGTAGTGCCATTATAATCCTTTCGAAATCGAGATTCAACAACTAGGATAATTGTATATATGTTTAAAGTCTCATTAGTATAACGAAGACTTTGAAATGATCTCGTTTTTCATAAATTTGTCAACAACTATTTGAGCACTGCGAGGGATATGGATAAATAAAAATACTTTAATACTAGTTGTGTTTTATTCACTATTTCGCTGCTATTTAGACGGTAAGACGGCTTATAATATAAGCTGTAGTGACAACAATTAGGTAATTATTTGTGAAGTGATACGCCCTAAATTCCGATACGAAAAGAAATTAACCCTTTATAAGGCAGAGACGATTTGGAAACCACTTAGTTAATAAACATTTACGGAGAAGAACATCCTCTTTTTTACTTAACTATAATGGTATTATAATACCATTAGCAATAGGAAAGAAAGCCTGATATATAGCGAATATATCAGGCTTTCTTTCCTCATTCATACTTTTTCGGTCAGTATTTAATTTTAATGTAATTAATTAATCTATAGTATGTGGTCAATTTATGCACTATGCATGTCAAGGGAAGCAAGCTATCGTCATTGTTTCCATTATACTATTAAAAATATACACGTCGCTGTATCTAATAATTTGAATTATAGCTCTTGCATTTCACGTTGGCGAGTGGCGAGACTCTTATTGGTATGATGACAAGGTCTAATTTTGATAAATCCACTCTTCATCGTGAATTATAATTTTTTCAGTGATTTTCATATATTAATCCTACCCACTTCAAGATACACAATAATGTTCGATTTACCGTATGTAGTCAATTAAACGCTAGTCTGTATATAGAGCACCTTACTTATGTTTGTTATGTCAATGTCAATGAATAGGTGTATTGGAAACAGATTATCTGAAAACTCAAGTGCATATATTGACCACATGTTTTTCTTAATGATTTTGTTTTGTTTTTTGCTGTATAGATGTGTTCCCCAGTGCATTACAAACATGTTAGTGTATTTAACTTTCACGTAGCATATCTGTATAACTCGGGCCTTATAAAGGGTTAAACAGGGACAATTCTAGTATGGTATCATATAGGGCGTCCGCAATGTCACGCGTGTGAAATTGTTGGTAAAATCCGCCGCACGCGCCCGCGTCAGTTAGCGGCGCTACGAGCGATGTTATGGAAAATGCCAACAGTATAACGACAAACGTGGAAAGCGTGGAAACAGTACATATTGACAATTTGTAGAAAGTGGAAAAGATAGATTGGACATATAAGCATACGGTTACCTCGCGTCATAGGTACGTCAAATTTACATTTGACGAAGTTATTTAATATTTTGAAATAAATATTTTGATTAAAAAATAAAGACTGTATCGTTAATTATAGGGACAACTTACTTAGCCGTTTTTTTGGTATTATATTTTTATTTCAAAACTACAGATGTGTTTAATTAGTGCTTTAATAAGGTACACATTTCGTCCTGGGAACTCGACGTAAAGCATTATGGTTTGGACGAAATTTACCCAATCCTCTCGAGTAAAAATAACGAGTGCGGACAAATACTAGAAGAAATTTTGCGGTATGCGAACAAGCACATCTTCTTCTTCCTCGCGTTATCCCGGCATTTCGCCACGGCTCATAAAGAGCCTGGGGTCCGCTTGACAACTAATCCCATGATTTGACGTAGGCACTAGTTTTTACGAAAGCGACTGCCATCTGACCTTCCAACCCAGAGGGTAAACTAGGCCTTATTGGGATTAGTCCGGTTTCCTCACGATGTCTTCCTTCACCGAAAAGCGACTGGTAAATATCAAATGATATTTCGTACATAAGTTCCGAAAAACTCATTGGTACGAGCCGGGATTTGAACCCGCGACCTCCAGATTGCAAGTCGCACGCTCTCACCGCTAGGCCACCAGCGCTTTTTTTTTTTCGAACAAGAACATATCACACAAAAAAAAATCGTACTATGTAAACAGCAATTATACATGATTCGTATAGCGAAACATCTAGACATAGTCTAAGCATTTCTTTTCGTTAAAAAAAAGCTTAGGATCTGTGCATGGTGGCCTTTTAGAGAAAATGGCATGCTACTTACGACAACTATGACTTTGACATCTCATATAACTATCATGGAGCTTTTCTATCGACCCCCTCTAGCGATGGATCAACGCCATGAATGTCCGTTAGGCTTTGGTTTTAAGCTTATTCTTCTAGCGGTCTCCGTCATTACGCTTGCATCAGAAATTGAAGGGATTCCAAATCGTAGGGTGAAAAATCGTTTTTATGTAAAAATAAAAATTCACCACATTTATTCCGCAGCTGCTCAATTAAACAGTCATGAAGAGGACACTTAGATAACATGTTTTGGCAGCCTATTAACCTGTTGTTACTTTAAATCGTACCAACGAGTCGGTGAAATAGTCTCATATTCAGCTCGATAGGCTTGTCCGGACTGTATTTGCTATTCGGTATTAAAAGCATCATAAAGTCCCTAAAATAAAAAAAATGTCAAACCTTCTTTAATGATATAGCTTAAAAATACCCCCAGATCAAACCCTTAGAACATAGTAATACAAAATAATACACATGCCAACAGTTAGACCAGGTTTAATCTGTCCCTATACTTAACGATACAGTCTTTATTATGGGCAATCTTGGTAAAATGCACCTACGGTTGAGTAAGACTTGAGTTGTGGGTACGAGTAGGTACTGGGTTACTACACAAGACGACGATATACATACGTGATGTCTGTGTGAAAAGAGAAGAGTCGTGGAATGATTGGAGCCCAATACATTGCACGTTTTTCTCTTTCCGAACAGACTAAATATCCTATAACACTCATATAATTATATCCTAGATCATTTAATAACCGAAGTTGCCCTCAAAGAGTTTACCCCTCTGCCGAAAATCTTGCACAATTGTGCAAGATTTTGTATGGACTGACGTTTATCTGACATAGGTACAAAATAGCCATATATTTGACCACTATTTGACGTACCCCTCCCCCGCAAAAATTGGCAGATCGTTTTGTACAGAAAATGACAACAAAGGCGTCTCCAGTTACTAAATGCTCTAAGAAATATATGTATAAAATTTAAAATGTTTAAATATACAAAAAAACATCCTTAAATAACTAAGAAACAATGCATAATAACACAGAATAATAGTACTAGGTACAGAAGACTCACTCTCTAACAAAACGCGTCTGTTACGACCAGCACAGATATGGCCGCTAGGTGGCGACAGCGCCACGCGCGGATGTACTTTTAGCTACCTGTAGCAAAGCGACGAAATCGCGGAGTGAGCCACGCCTGGTAATAAACAAATAAAGTACCGGTAACACCCCATCAAGGGCATAAGATACCATGCCGTAATTAAATAAATTCCATGCCATAATGATTTCAACAATTCCCAATCGATTAAACCTTGATGATTGTTGTGAATGGTCTTATTGATTTACAATAGCTCTCTGTAAGAGTCCTGACACAATACATGTACACCATTTCAATGCTATATCTTAATACCGACTAATAAAAATACAACGTAACGTTATGTTTATATACTAGATACATCATTCGTATAAACTTCATCAGTTGCACCACATGCCTTCACGCATTTTTATTAAATCACAGTCTTTTGAGCACAATTCTTTCATGTTCTCAAGTTCATCATATTTTATCTTCCTCGAATTCATATACACGCAGAACAATGAAAATACAGCTTAGAAAATAAAAATAAAAGACGGAACGAGTCACACGTATAGATTGCCGCTATGTAGGTAATACATATATGTTTTCAACAATGTCATGCTGATTTTGTTTGGTGGCGTTCTCTTGTAGACCAATTGTGCTAACGTCAAACCAACTAATACCTAACAGGTACTTATTAAATGCTTAAGATTTTAAAGCTTTTCTAAAATATTTCTTATTCGTATGTCTTTCCATATCTCGGGACCATGGGGTCCCGGACCTTTGGGAGGCATGCGTGGGGCCGAAGCCAACAGCACAGAGGCCCTTTAAGACAAGTTTGATGTTATGTAATACACCAGCTAGAACCCATCCACGGGTACAAATAGATACCCGTAAATCGGTCCCAGCTGGCATAGGAGCTATTGTAAATACAGTGGAGAAGAGTGCCGGTTATGGTGTTGAAGTTTGGCTGGTCAAAAGATTGGGCTATTGCAGAGAGGTCCGGACACCTGCCATAACAATGCTCGCCAATTTATTCGTATTATTCTTATATTTGGAAATATTATATAAACCATAAAGGTTATCATTATCAGGTTACCAATAAATAAAATTTTCTGTATTTAAATATACTGTTTTCGATCCGATTTCAAAATGGCGAAACACTACTTAGGTATTAGAATAGACAGACACTATAAGATAAATAGACAATATTTGCTATATGTATCATACAATACTCTCGAGGAGCGTCGGAAATAATACCTACAGCCCTGTATTCCTGGCAGTTTGCTATTTATAAGCTAAATCTACCTATTGTCGACACGTCTCTATTGGGTTTAAAAACTGCTAATGGCTCACTATTAAGGCCTGTGCACATCGGGTGCATGTGCTTAGACGTGCACGTGCGCGTTGTAATATACAGATCCTTATCAGAGACGGCACACCGCTTGCGTGACGTGTGCGTGCGCGGCTGAAACATTTTAGCGCACGTCTACGCCCACGCAGCCGGTGTGTTCTGACCTTTAAAGGGCGATCTCAAAATGGTCTATTAACAGACAGTTTGGATTATCTTTTGCCAGCTCGCGCTGCGTTTTATAAACCGCCACCCAAAAATATCTTGGAGGCATTCGAACATACGTTAAATAGCTTATGTCATCTAATCTGTCAAGGGACCCAGACCCAGTGGCGCACTCTGCGTTGAGCGTTTACTTGTTTAACTTCATCATTGGCACGCTCAACCTTATTTCAAGGCAGCAGTGACGAGAATCCCGTGCCAATCAATGGGTGTTGTCACAGTACCACTATGTTGCGGTCCCGGTTTAGTTGAGGAGCTCGGCTCGCTCGCGGTACACGTTCACGACCGGCTCGTCGTCCGGGAACTCGGCCCGCTTCTCGTCGTTCGGGACGTACGCGAATCCGTCGAAATGGGTGAACTCCGTCGCTATCACTTCCTCGAGGTGGTAGAGACGGTTGGGCCGATCTAATTCCTTTAGAAACTCTGTAATACAATTAAAAAAAAATAACGATTAACTTTTTTATGCTTTGCGAACTTAGTCTTCCAGATCAACTAAGTAAGAATGAGGTAACACTCGCCACAATAGGTCTGCTTGGTCGACATGGCACTCGTATATTAGGCCCAAAAGTTACAATATTAATAAGGGGTTATTAGCACTATTAACTTGACCGGGGAAACTATGTAAAATTGCTCTTTGTCATTGACTCACCTGACTGAATATTAAACCATAAACATTTTATACTACATCTTCTCTGTCAATATATCGTATAGCTTTCAAATGAATGTTATTTAAGCATACTCTTAGGAGTTAGCTTTATCCATGATTTACCTTGGGGTACATAACGCTCCGACTGGTCCGCCGCGATGACGTTGTAGAACGGCTGCATGACGCCAAAGTACAGGCTCTCGGCCGTCATCTGGCTCTGCCACTTGAGCGCACAGTGCAGGTCCCAGCTGCGGATTATGCACACGTAGTCGTATCTGGTGTGGTAGCACGTCATACCCACGGCGTATTTCACGTTACTCGTACGATGTCTTATAGAGAACTGCAAAATATTTTTTTTGTGATAAGGAGATCAAGCCCTGCCAAGGAGTATGTTGCCTTGTAAAAAAAAATCGAGAAACATGCCGTCTTTCTACTTTCATAAACGAGGGTTTCCACCGCCTCATTTCTGTCGAAACATAAAAAAACTGCCAGTATAGTTGGACGGCGATTCTGGTTATTTGATAAAGGCCCTGTAAATCCACCTTACTAACTAGAAGCGACATAAAAATAAATGCCTGTTCTACAAAAGTGATGTGGATCAAATAACCAAATTACGTCGGGTCATAATTTGATTACAGACATAATAAAAAAACTTGGTACTTACTCGCTTCTTGTAGCAATCGACGGGCACTTCATTCCTGGAGAGCGCTCTAATTATCTCGATATGAGGAGTGCTCAACTGCAAAACACAATCGGTGAAAGTGACACTTTTAGTAAAATAAATTGTTATCAAAAAGGTTAATAGAGGTGTGGAAAAGATAGTTGGGGTTGGCCGGTCGAAGTATTTAGCAGATGGCTCCAGCAAAACCTCCCCTGCCTGTCCCTAGAATTGTCTCAAATTTTTGTTTATTTAATGGAATTTTATGCCCTGGATGCCAGCCCTTTCAGCCAAATCTCATAGAGAAAGGGGCAAGCTATGATGGCACCATCTATGCAAACCTATGGCAGTTGCCAACCCCATTAGTTTTGGCTTGATGAAGTATGCGTACAGTATCCCACAAACAGAATGCTTGTGTGAACGTTACTAGTACATATATATACTACTAAAACGGGATCCTGCAGAAAACCGTACCCGCAAAAAACGGGATATTCAGTCGGAAAGAGCTGTTACCCCTCTAGTGGTCTAGCTAGTGGGTCGGCTTATCGGCTCATACCTAAACGAACTGAATAGGTAATCGTTTGTCAGAACAGAATCTTATGAAAACTTACGTGCTTCAGGTTGAGAGGAGAGGTCATCGCTGACATATGGGTTGGGTCAAGTAAATATGGCAAGAAATTCTTATATGAACTGTGTGTACTCCGATTCGAACCCAAGAAATCCAATAGGTGCAAAGCATTGAGTGTATTCCTAAAAAATAAGAATATTTTAGAGTGTGTTACATTTCATGCTTCTGTCGCAAATGTTTTATATGTTGCTATATTATAAAATATATAGTAATGTGTCGGCAGAAGAGTTGAGCACACACACTGCTGCATATAGTTATATACTTAGTACGAATTTCAAAAAAGATAGTGCATGAACAAATGAGTAAAAGTATGGAAATTTATTGTTTCATCTTGCATTTTGCAGTTGCCTGCGGAAAATGTAATTTGGTAGGAAAAATGAACATTTATCTATTCCAAAATCCTGCTGTCGTTACATCACAATGTGGTTGTGGGCGTGACTGGCACTCACGACTCTAGTGATGATATCTATACCTAATAATTTAAAATGCTTTTTCAGAATACGTAATTATTAATTACCAGTTACGAATAGCTCCCATGCTCATGTGGAATGACGAGCAGATGTACTGGAGGAGGGAATCCGGGCAATATCTATAGTTGGTCGTCGGCCCGTTTTGCGAGAACGGGCAGCGGCGGCGGCGATTCAGCTCCCCGCTGGAAGGCTCCACTGTAAACACCTGCAAGCGTGGATACCATCACATACTACTTTAAATAGTCATGGAAAATAGTTTGTATTTGTTATGTAGAAGTTATTCGATATTAAACCTTATGTCAACGTAATAAGTATGTTAGCTCAACAGTTAAAGGCAGAGCTGTTGCGCAGAAACCGGTAACTGTCGGACGGGCAAGTAACTGATTGTGTGGTGAGCTACTCACGGAAGCTGCTCAGATGTTGTAGACGCAGGTTCGAAAAAACAATCTTTGGCGTTATTATTTTTTGTATTTCAAGAATTTAGCAGCATCTTGGGATTCGGAGCTTAGAGTATGTATCACGAGATTATGTACAGGCTCCTTAAGTATTCTTCTATAATGATAAGACTTAATGAAGAATGGAAGCCTTAACGTGAAAAGAATTGTGTATGTATGTCACTTTATTGCACATAAACAGATTTACATAAAACGGACAAAAACAAAACAAAAATGTTATTTATAAAGGCGAACTTATCCCTAAAAGGGATCTCTTCCAGCTAACCTTTGAGAAAATGCGAAAGGAATTATATGATATATGATAATAATCATAATAATACCTGCGGGTTTTTAGGGTCGGAATTATCACGCCACTCCAAAAACAGGTGGTTGGGGAATGCGATGAGCTCGCAGTTCACGCCGCATTTCTTGGCGACTGCCTGGTAGATCGCAGTAACCACTAGCACATTACCACATTTATTGTCCAGGACCTAGAAGGTATTAATTTAAACTTACACGATTTTTAAACATTATTAACTGTAATATGGGATTTAATCGCGTATAAGTAAGTTTTAAATTAGCGGCGCTAGGCAAGGAAATAAATGTTAGGTATAGGTATCTGCATTTTTGTTATTTGCTTGTGAATAATGTTATCTTATTGCTATTTAAAACTTTAATAAGAATATGATTAATGCTTATTGTGCTTCAAAATCTACTTTTGTACCTATGACAAGGTCAGACAGGCTTATCAAGTTTTTCCTTTGGAAGTTTTAATAAGTAGCAGTTGTATGACAGTTTTCATACGCAAAAAAACTAAAATGCAAAAATGATAGATAGCTCCACCAACAACAATGATGAGATTGACGAGGCACTCGGGAAAACTTTTTTGTATGGAGGTTGTTGTTATTGTTGTGTTGGCCGCCGTGTGGCGGCCGGCTTTAGAATAGTGCCAACCTTCACATAGGATAGGGTGTCGTACGAGGCGACTAAGTCCACAAACGAAGTAAGAAGCTATTTCGTCACAGGGGAGATGGTCCTCTTAGCATTGTTCTGCAATCCATCTAGGAGAAGGATACTCCAAAATAAAACCCGGAATGGAGTTTCCGTAAGGCGCGAGTAGGGTCCAACCTGAAATATGCGGCAGATTCCTGCAGCTGACCTGTCTCCACACGTATTGGCTCGCCTTTCCTGTGGCATAAGACAGTGAAGCCGAGAGGGAAATGCAGGTGCTGGGCATCCCTGCGTTTCCTTAATTCCGTCTCAGGCGGTGTAATGTATGTTACACCATAAATCGTCTGCAATAGACGTAAAGGCCAATGATGATGTTGTTATTGAATATTGAATAGTCACAGGTAAACAAATACCTTGACAATATCCAGGGTGTCCAAATTAGCTGCAGTGGTAATGGCCATATGCCGGTCATGATACACCACTTGCGTAACGGCCGATAAAATATCCCTCTCAGTAATTCTTTGCTTCTCGACGTCGTCTTCTACAGCTGCCTTTTTAATTTCATCTTCACGTAAAATAATTTTTACTTTCTCAACCAAGTCATTTATCTGAAATGTTTATACACGGCATCGAATTATCAAATAATGATAAAATACTATTTGACTGTATTTCACTAATTACTTGTGGTTTTATCGCCAACCATGTCAGCAGTATAAACCTATTCTTTATAGATTAGAAATTGTGATACTGATGTCTGATTAATTACTAACTACTTCACAGAATACCAAGAACAAAGAGCTTGTTAACATAATTATTTACATTTTAAATTCATAATTGAAGAAATCTATCAATATGTTCTTACACATAGGTAGTTGGTACAATGTAAACAATAGGGTAACCACATTAACCAAAAAATAAGTGAGATCAGATCTTCTAAAAAATAACAACTGTAGTTTCCAAATGTGTGGAACATCATCATGAATACCAATAAAATAAAATATATCTGGATTGCTTTGCATACCCACTGACATGATTAGCAGGCAGACACACATATTAGACATATATTAAATGAAAAGATTCAATATTATTACCCTTATTTCAATATGTTCATCAGGGTGTATGTGGAGTGTGTCAACCCACTGAATGAAGAAGTTACAGACAGCCTCGGGTGACAGTTCATTGTTCACATGCGCCCTCACCCACTTTAGAGATAGGAATGTGTGAATTAAATGCCTCAGAACAATCTTCGCATAGTGCATTTCCGTCAAAGTGAAGGGCCTGAGATAAAAAAATTGAATATAAGTGACTCAAACTAACAAATGTAAACACTATAGAAGGATTTATTTAACTATGTATATTGTTTTACTGTATATAGTAAGTGTTCATTCAAATATCTTAATAGGGCTTACAAATTTTATTCTATTTACCTTAATATTTAGAGTATGAGGAAATACTTACTTCTTGACTGTCTTGCAATTATTATTAATCATAATATTGCCTTTTCTGATTACATCTTGTAGAATGTATATTGCAAAATTAAAGCTGAATCTATTGACCAGGGCTGCTTTAAAGAAGGGTCTCACATCCTGAATGTTAATATCATTATCCCGCCTAAAAACAATAAATTATCAAATAATTCATACATAAGTGAAATTATTCCTAAACTAATATTTAGCTAAGTGTAAATGAATAAGGACTGGGTTTATTGGAATTGATTTGACCTAGCCTTAACCCAAACAAATATGAAACTACTAAAGTTAATTTGGGACTTCCATGGTTGACTGTAACATAGTATAGTAGATAGATAGATAATTTCTTTATTCATACCCACAACATACATGGTGTTAACATCAGATAAAACAAAAAAGTGCAAGCCATGTGTGGTGCTGGCTTGGCATGATGATCGTAGACAGACTTGAGGTAATAAATACGCAGAATTTGTTTTAAAATGAGTCAACAAAATTTAAATACCCATAAAACTGTGGTGACATTGCAATAAGCTCCAAATACACCTGCTTCTTCACTGTGTGATACCCCTCGAGTTCAACCAACCAATCTCCTTCAGTATATTGTTCAAGTATCTTAAATAGAGGGTCTGGCAACCTGTAATAATCCATTATATTTCATTATGTTTTTTTCTGTACCTATTGAAGATATCCTTAATTTAAACTAAATAAGAATGACCTTACGTTCGTTTTGTCATTTCTTTCCATAAGTATTGATTACTCCTCACGAAGTCGTGAAATCGCTTGCAAGTTGCACCGAAACGTAGAATATCGCGGATATCATTTCTATCTAGTATCAATGTTATTATTTCGTTCGGCAGACTTTTTATTGCACAGGTTTCTTCCTCCATTTTGCTATAATATTTGATTATAATCACAATAAATAATTGATAAGTTTTGTAAGCTCACTATATTATTATTATTTGACAAGTATAATATATATATTATTTTCATCAACAAAGTGATCGACCAAGCCCCTATTTATATGAAAACCCAATGGAAAGGAAATTAGAAATTGACATGACATTGACACTAATGACAGTCGGTAGATTTTAGGTGCGTTCGGAATATATTTTATGGCTGGCCACAGACGTTCGGTTTCATGATATCCGAATTGGGAATAGAGCCTGACCAAGAAAAGTCTGCAGCGGATTTGATAGCCAACGCAGTGCACGTGTTATTTTAAACGTCAAACTTCTATTAAATTATGACGTATAAATAACACTTACACGGCGTTGGCTATCAAACCTGCTGCAGACTTTTCTTGGTCTGCCTCTACAGATTCGGGAACCTGAATGCACTTGTTTCATACAAAATGTTTGACCAGACGCACACGTTCTGTATTTTTCCGAACGGGAAAAATACCTTAAGGCCCCTGTACATATTGGGCCAGCGTGGGCCAGTCTGGGGGACGCATTTATGCATGGCTGCGTCCCTAGGATGTACAGGGGCCTTTATTTTCGCTCCGCGACTTCGCGCCGCGATACACGCACAGGGGGCTTGACGTTCGTTCCAAAGCGCAGCCCAAAGAGCAAGTATATTAGTCGCAGCCTCGTGTTCGGATGCTTTGAATGGAAGAGATCTCTTTCTCGCTCTCACTTATGAAAGATAACACCGCGGTCTTGGTGCGGTGCGGTAGTGTGTTACGGCTATTACAGTATCTTTACTATCTTTGAATTTAAGTTTGTGTGTATGAAAACCATTGAAAACTGTCACACTGCTGTTTACATCTAAAGCCTCCTCCACACTCGTGCGCGAATCGCGGCTTCGCCCGCGATTCACGTGCATAGTCTGGAGGGGGCTTAAGAAATGTAAAATTTGACTTGCCTGACGCATGACCTTAGTCAACGATCGTTACAGTATGATCGTATCCGGCACGAAGGACCAATTTATGGTCCTTCGATATTCGAACCGGATACCTATGATCAATTGGTCATACTGATGATAGGGAGACTGCTATAGTTATTGCCCACTCTTAACAACAAAAAGGCTTCAATTGGCTTGTTTTTTTTTCTGAATTGTAAGGAGTAGCCAATTACTATGTAATGGCCATACGTCGGACTCCAGCGGGCATTTTCGTGGCATGTCAGAATGATAGGTAAGGTTCGCAAATCAATCAATTCACTTTCGAGTATTTGTACTTAGTATTTGGTACCTAGTATTTATAATGTGAAATTCCAAATATCATAGCAACTAACTGCGTTATTTATAAACCTACTTGAACTACACATAAGTCAAAATGGCGAAAAAGTTCGTTTGGCTTTATCCGTCACTCAGACAATTGCAGCTGTGAGAAAGGAACAAAACAAATGAGTTAACTGGGCATGTCAAGTTCTATGAACACGGCTATGTTACAAATACTAGGTACATTATGATACTCGTAAGTTAAGATTTTTTTGTAAACCTTACCTTGCCCTCAAACTGCCCCCTATAGTCCGACGTATGGTAATGGCTAATAACTGACGATCAGTCTGGCCTAGTGGGTAGTGACCCTGCCTGTGCGAAGCCGATGGTCCTGGGTTCGAATCCCAGTAAGGGCATTTATTTGTGTGATGACACAGATATTTGTTCCTGAGTCATGGTTGTTTTCTATGTATTTAAGTACATATTTATATATTATATATATCGTTGTCTGAGTACATACCCACAATACAAGCCTTCTTGAGCTTACTGTGGGACTTAGTCAATCTGTGTAAGAATGTCCTATAATATTTATTTATTATTTATTTAACTACAGCAGTCACCTTATTTATGATTTTTCCTTGTGCTCACCTTATGGAGGTGGTTACCTATTTACCTTTCTCCATTGTACTTAAATGTTTTTTTTTTATCTACCTAGTAGTTTAACAACTCTCTAGTAGTTTATCTGCGACGACGCCGCGGACAAAGGCTAGTTATATTTTTGAGATTTCTGGTTCATTATACTTACTTAGGTATCTATTTACTATCCCAAAATGTTTTAATGTCCATCACACTGTACCCGGTCATAATCCCTGAAAACAAAATCTTTTAACTAATTGCCGATTTATATCGATTTAGTCTAGCTATTAAAACTATTCATCGCATGACAGTACAATCCCTAATTGATATAAATAAGCAAGTCAAGCAAGAACAAAACTACATCCCTACAGGTTCCGTTTCATAAAAATAAAATATCTACTAAAATTTTAAATAAAGGGGTCCGTATAATATAAATGTAAAAGAGTAGAGCCTACCACTATTACCACGATCACCGAATTTCGCAAATTGGAGACAGAAGGATTCCTCTGTCACTCTAATTATGCCTTAATTAGATAACTTTTGCGGTATCGTCTTGGGTCGTCCCATTCGTTTTTCGTCACGTTCTTAAATTAGTCCTATTCTGCTTTCGTCACTCATTCTACATTGAAAGCCACCGACGATTGGAACGAATGTAGAATGAGTGACGAAAGCAGAATAGGACTAATTTAAGAACTTGACGAAAAACTAATGGGACGACCCAAGACGATACCACTTTTGCATATTCGACCGCTAATTCGGTAATTAAATAACACGGAGCCGGAGCTTGATCGATTTCCGACTGAAACTACAATCGCTGTTGATGAACGACGGTTTTATCCCCAGGCGAAGATTTTCTACACTTTTGAATGGCGAAGAATCAGTAACATCCCAGAGTTTAAATGAATCACACGCATGTTCAGCGAGCAGACCCCTAAAAGCTTCTGTAATCAGGTTCATAAATCAAGATCCATATCTATTAAATTATCGTATTTTTTCCGAACATGTAACAGGCAAGTTAGTATTGATGGTTCTATTATTTGTGATGGATGTTAGTCCTAAATCTCAAGTTATACCTACATAGTGTAGTTCCAGAAAACAATTTACAAAAAATCATGTAAAATGTACAAGTTTTAAGAGTATTTAAAAATGGCATTTGTTTATAGCTGTTGCTTTTGGTTTTCTTTACGCTTGGGCGGTATTTTGATCGGTATATTTTCTTTAGTAAGTAATTAAATTATTTTACGTCTCTCAATCAAAATGTAACAATGGTGGAAAATAAGCATAGAGCTAGACAAGACAGAGCAATATTATATTAGTCTACAAGTCGTTTGTAGCACCTGAGAACTCACATGCGTGTTGCCGACCTTTTAGTATAAGGATGGTAATGATTTCAGTATGGTATTTCACTTATTGTAAAATAATGTTTTATCAACAAGTTTCTTATATAAAGGCTCGGTGATCGGCAACACTGACGCGATAGTCCTCTTGATGTTGTAGGTACTCGTAAACGTCCATGGCCTAATTCGTTAAGTCCGAAACTGCTTACCATTAGTCAGGCTGTATGCTTATTTGCTACCAGTGGTATTAAGATTAATAAGATATACATTTATATAACCGAACTTTGAACTTTAACAATTAGTTTACAGATGTATTGTAAACGAGAACTAGGTATAGGTAAGTTTCAAGATTCGTTTACGTACTTAAATACAGTGGAAACTGGATAAGTGGAACCTGTGTTAGTGAAAAACCTCTTTAAGTGGACCCAAGTTCTCGGTTCCAGTCCCTTGGCAACGAATTACCTCTACAAGTGGAATTTTGGGACCTCTATAAGCGGAATCTATTTTTTCGAAAATTTCTTATTTTTACCTCTGTAACTGGAAGCAGCCGTCTCCGAAACCTCTATGAGTGGAATAGCTAGGCGTTACAAAATTTGTATTTTTAATAAACCGTCACAAGGAGGGTAGTTTGTTTCGCTAACATTATGGTTCGTGTTTTAACTACATATTTTGTATGAGATCACAAATAGTTCAGTTTGGTTCTTTTAGCCGTGCTGTTAGATAAGCAATGCCTAAGCGCAAAATCAAGTTTTTATATTTCTTCAGGATAAATTAAAAATTATAACAGACTGGAAAAGCAATAGAAACACTGCAGAGTTTTTTTTAATCGCAGCCAAACGTAGACAAAAATGTGTTCGACAGTATTCTCGATATTGAAAGAAATGTGGTAAAATGTGACTCAGGCCAACAAACCAAAATAACAGTTTTTTTTTTCATTAAAGTACAATCGGTACATTGATTTATTTAACCATACCTACTGGTTTCTCTTGCATAAATAAATATTAGGAGTGATTTTGTTTCATTGATTTTGTTTTTGAAATTTTGAAAATTGTATACCTACGAGTACTGTGGATTATTTAAAGTATTGCATTTTTTAAAGTCAGGATTACATACCGATTTTTTGTTGATACATACATACATATTTAAGAAAAGATGATTATTTATTTCTTGATCTTTTATTTGACCATACTATACGTGACCTCTATAAGCGACATTACTAGCATCCACAACCTCTGTTAGGGAGAACCTCTGTAAGTGAGAAAACGTTTTATTTGAACCTGGTTAAGTGGAAAACTGGATAAATGGAAAACCTGGATAAGCGGAACTAAACAGCCGGTCCCTTGCGATTCCACTTATCCAGTTTCCACTGTACTTTTAAACATACAATAACAATGTAACTATTGACTATATTGTTAATTTTACAGTCACGCTCCGTGATTGTTGCGTCATTTAGGGTTCTAGCTAAATTGGACTTCCATAGCGTAAGTATTGAACCAATTTAGCTAGGGTCCTAAATGGCTCAACAATCACGGAGCGTGACTGTACCTAAACGAATCTGGCATAGAAGAATACTATCGATCATATGAGGTAAATACTCGTAATATTACCTACAATTTGCCTATGCAGGTGCAGGCCTTGATAGTATTGATCGGGTGCGCCCTGGCTTACACACACCCCGACCAAGCGAAGGATAACATCGCGATGTGGACTCACAACATGATATTAATTTATACAAAGGATTATATAGATGATATTTTGACACGTGAAGTATATTTTATTATTTTTATACACAATAACAACCTACACCTTAAATAATGTATATTTATTTTGCCCATAGCGCACTACATAATATACCTTACCTTACAAATTTATATTAATGTCCCTCAGTTGTATATAGGTCTTTAATTTTATATTATGTAAAATCTTAAGTATAAAACGCTGTTTGCAGGTACCTACTTGTGTACAGTTTACAACATCTTCTTATGTTACATTTTTATGAACATAAAATTATAAGTGGACATTATTAATCTAACTTTTTTGTTAAGTAAATAATGAGCCCAAAATAAAAAACCTTATATTTCTAATATGATACGCTTATCAGAATACTTCTTTACTTACGAACAACATACAAGAGGGGTTTTGGTAAGTTTTTTACCTATAACTTGTGATTTCCAGATTTCAACCGGTATATCACTTACGGGATAACAGTCACGTGTTTGTACATATTGACATGTATCTTATTCATTTACGGGGCATATACGGTAAGGATATTAAAAGAAGCACTAGGATAACAAAATAAAAATATTTCTTATATCTAGAATTTAAAAAAGATTGGATGGCAAAAACCGTCTGGGCTATTTAGCTCAATAGTGGGACCGGATTTTTGCACTAAAAGTTTTGATAATTCTAAAGTTGAAAAAGTGATACTTATCTGATATGGGACATATTTTTAAGCATATTTGCAACATATGATGAAAAGTTAGAGCGAGCGTTAGATATAAATTAGGTATTTATATATTTTTAGTAATGATTTTTTAATATTGAATTAAAGTGCAATGTTTAAGTTCCATTGTTTATAATATGTATGACGCTATATAATGTAAAATTATTAGAAAATTTTTTAACGTGCTTCTTTGTCAAACTACAATTAGCTTATTATTTTGTCGATATTGAATTAAAGTTTAATAAATCCACAACAACATATCTAAATTTATAAGTTAATAGGCAAGCTAAAAAACTAGAAGAATAAGATATATGCTTTAGAATTAATATGCGTTTTTTGTCCTATAAGATCTAATATTGAATTAGAGTCTGTAAAAATAAGTCTATTATTATAAAATAATATACGCAGCCATATTATGGAAAGTAAGAAATTTCTGTGTGTAGCTTGCATTGTAATAGTCAAATCTAGTTAAAAAGGCGCGAAATTCATACAGTATACGCCGCGCTGGTCCGTCAGTCGCCGGCGCGGCGCTCGAGCGCCTATCATAGCCTACCTATACCTCGCCCCTCGCCCCACCTCCCGCTCAGTAACACTATCTGTCTTTTCTTATCATTCATTTGTTTGTTTACCGTGCACATATATAAATTAGATGCGGACATTACGTAAAATTAAAATATCTTATTACGTAAAAATACCTACAGCTGGTCAATCAGATCTTGTCAGTAGAAAGAGGCGGCAAATTTGAGGGATATCGTCCCATAGAAAATTTGAATTTCGCGCCTTTTTTTAGTGACAAGATTTGCTTGACCAGCTATATTTCATTATCTTCACTAATATTGTAATGAAAATGTACAAGATATTCACAACTATTTTTTACTATACATAGTTTGTCAAAGGATTGTCTCATTTCAAACATAGACAGAGAGAATCATCATACTATCTTTGACTTACACTAGTACTAGCACCCAAAAGAAAAGGATGAATATAGTTTTTTGTTTTTATTTACTGACAAATTGGTTTGACCAACTATACCTATTTCTGGTTCCTATTGTCATGTCCTGTCCTATTCAACGTCAATATCATAATATGTATATTATAAACCAACTGCTCAATATTACACGGTATACATCCTGAATATACAATAAGGTAAGTGGCCTCACTTACCTTATTGTATATTCCGTGTGGGCCGTATATGCCTATATACAGCCCACCTTAAATTAAAATGGTTTTTTTTAATGAACAGGATATGAAGTATGAAAAACTCACTCAAATAGGTTTCTCATTTATTTAAGTTTCTTCATTATACCAAAATAGTTATAAAAATATTACGATACTCTTGGAAAATAAACCTTTTATAAAAGTCCTATTATCGGCCTTATTGAACACTAGCAGTGTATTACTTAATCCCGCAAAAAATAATTATTTTGACAGTAGGTAATAACAGATTGTATTGTTTTTAACTTAAGAGTTATACATATACAAATAACAATATTTGATACTTCATATCAGGAGGATTTATTTATAATAAGTGAAAATAATTATTTTGGGCCTTAATAACTAAAGATATAAAAATTGTCTAGTTTACGCGAAAATAGTAGGTAACTAAACATAAATCTTTATTAGATACAGTAGTATTATCTTTTAACATCTGGGGGCACGGAAGTGCCCCCGCCAAGACGAGCAAAGCGCAAGGGCACTATCTACCTTTTCTCGAAGCGCTTCGTCGTTTTTTGGAACCCTCATAACTTGGGGTTGGATTATACCAGATAAACAAAGTTCTCGGACTTATTAAGCATATCAATTGCATAGCTCATACTTTAGATTTTATTCATATCTAAAAACTTTGATTTCGTCACTGACTCACTCACTTGATGATCATCAATACCGGGTACTTCCTGAAGTCCTCTAAGAAGCTGAAATTTGGTATGTAAGATAGTTTTAGTACACAAACAACAAATAAATTCAAAAACTTGAAATTTTTTATCCCTAAGGGGATGAAGAGGGGGTTTAATTTTATATGGGGAATCAATAATCGCTGAACCGATTTAGTTAAAATTTGGTATGTAGATAGGTATTGTTATGGGGAAGGATATAGAATAGATTTCAACCTCAAAGTTTACCCTTACGGGGTGAAGGCAGATTTCAACCCCAAAGTTTACCCTTACGGAGTGAAGGGTTTATATGGGGAATCAGTAAGAAGTGCATTGTTTAACAGATGCCCCCAGATACTTATTTCAGGATTTTTAATAGTAAATCACCCCAACCCTTTAAATTAGGGGATGGAAGATTGTCATAAGCAACTTACAAAAAGAAGTGAAATCCCACCAAAAACATTTTGATGTAAAATGTTGCCCAAACGAAACCATAAGGCTCGCACTGTCAAAAAGTTATCAGATCTCTTGCCAAGCTTCTAACTCTACAAGCCCTCTAACTTTACTAGCTCTACACCAAAAGTGTGTGGCTTGGCCGTTTCGTTTCTACAAGAACTATTGTATGTGAGTATAATACAAAAACCGCCCAAATGCGAGTCGGACTCGCGTTCCAAGGGTTCCGTACATTACACGATTTTTAACAATATATATTTTTTTTAGAGAAAAGTGAGTAAAATGTCTTTAAAAAACCCGTAGGGATCGGAAAACTAGGTACTTAAGTCCGACTCGCGCTTGACTGCACATTTCTAATAGGTTTTCCTGTCATCTATAGGAAAAAAGCTAATATGTGTATTTTTTTTTCATAATTTTAGACCCAGTAGTTTCGGAGATAAGGGGGGGGGGGTGGTCATTTTTTGTATTTTCTCTAAATAACTTCTAAACTATTTATTTTAAAATTATGAAAAAATATATCTAAGATTCTCACAATGAGCCCCTTAATTTGATATATAACAAGATATAATTTTTTTTTCTTCTATTTATCATTCATCTCAAAAGTGACCCCTTTATTTGAATTTCTGTTATTTACTTTACATGTATGTCCTTGGGTTATAGACTTACATGTGTATACCAAATTTCAACTTATTGGTGCAGTAGTTTCGGAGCAAATAGGCTGTGACAGACGGACAGCCAGACACACGAGTGATCCTATAAGGGTTCAGTATTTTTCCTTTTGAGGTACGGAACCCTAAAAATAATGAATTAGATAAATTTTTCACCTTACGCCCATGTGGCGGTAGCGAAACAGCCAAGCCACATATTTTGACTAAGGTGTAGAGTTAGTGAAGTTAGGGCTTGTAGAGTTTGAAGCTTGGCTCGACAAGAGATCTGACAACTTTTTGACAGTGCGAGTCTTATGGTTTCGTCTTGGCAACAATTTACATGAAAATGTGTTTGGTGGGATAATTTTTTACAGTATAAATATTTATTCGTAACAGTAAGTATTATCTTTTAACATAATTTTTACAGTACATCTGGTGCTACATTACGACACCGGTGCTATAATAAGCACATTAAAACACTCCCTTTGGCCGTGTTTTAAAATTCGTCACTCGTTGCAAAATATCTATTTTTCGCACTTCTATCGTAAATACCTACCTATGTATTAACAAAAAAAAGTCACTTGTAAATAGTACAAGGCAGTACCTTTAAAAAGTATAAGTGCCTCAATGTTATTAGACTTTTTGATTCTTTAAAACGTCTTTAGGTCAATAAAGCAAGTGAAACAATATTAGAGTCAGACCAAGAAAAGTCTGCAGCAATTTTGACAGCCCACGCAGTGCAAGTGTTATTTATAAGTCATAATTTCATAGAAGTTTCTTCAAATCGACCTTATTAATAAGAGATTAAAAATATTCAAAATTTACTTAAAATATTTTAATCTAATATTTCATCTCATACGTTCAATAAGGCCCGGGACTGGACCTTTTTACCTGCACTGACAGTGGGCCTTCTAAGCAACAAGTAGAAATTCAGAATAATTGGGAATAATAGGGAGCAACTTCTACTTTTGAATGCTGGGCCTTGTTACCCGCCGGGCCTCATATGCCTGCACCTCACCTACCTTATTTATTTGTTATACAAGGGGAAAAGTTGTTGATTAACCGCTCGTGCATTTTTTTATTAAATGGGAGGTAAACGAGCAGACGGATCACCTGGTGGTTAGCGATTACCGCCGGCCATGGACATCCGCAACACCAGAAGGGTTGCAAACGCGTTGCCGACCTTTAAGATGGGGGTCTTTGAAGGTTTGAAGGTCGTATCGGACAGTTCATACCACAGTTTGGCTGTGCGAGGCAGGAAATACATTCACAAATTCAAACATTCTAAAATTGAACCACGAGCGTAGCGAGTGGTTCGTAAAGTTGAACCTTGAGCGTAGTGAAGGTTTCAAGGCACGAATGTTAAATAAAATTTTCACCACATCAGCTCGCAAAGGCCCTCTTGATTGTTCGAAACGGATAAGAAAAGTGGCATTTAATTTGATGCAAATTTTGAGTTGTTTCCGTAAGTAAATAGGATCAGTACGGTTACCATCAGTTTGTCACTGACATAAACGCTGTCGAGAACGTAATTTACTTTCTATACATCTCGCTCGCACTCGCATATTAGTGCAAACGGGATATATAGAAAGTAAATTACGTTCTCGACGACGTTTATGTCAGTGACAAACTGATGGTAACCGTACAGTTGGTTGGTAATATTGACGTTAAAATGATAAATATTAAATAACGTTAGTTTGAAATTGATTTTATGATAAAGTAAATATTATCGGAGATGATCGCTCTTAAAAAATATATGTCGCTAGTCATTTATAACCTAAAAGCGCCATATTATGCAAAATTATATTGAAATGACACCTGTGTATTGAATTTGAAGAATACTTTAACAAGGGTAGTTATCTGTATGACAATGCATCTAAAATAATTTTCAAATGTATCTATTATTTCTATACTTAACACGATAACGAATTCTACGTAAACGAAACCGCGGGCAATCTCTAGTACATATAGAAATAAATAAGGGAAGGTAAGTTTCCATTAGTGTACTGTGTAAAATAGCTATTTACCATTGATAATAATTTTATAAACGCTTTGCGTATTTTTAAGAGTGCTATTACATTTCGGGGTTGAGCGAGTTTAGGTATTTTACGCGCTGCGGCAGGCCGTGCGAGCTCAGTATTCCGATCCCTTCTACCACACTCGCACTACAATTATGGATCAAACATTCTTGATCCATCGCGAAGCATATTGAAATCAACCATAACAACACTAACTGTACTTAACTTATAAAGTCCTAAAACTGTTATTTGGTAAGTACGAAAATACTAAATGCAGTGCAAATGTACATAGGGGCTGTTCATAAATTACGTCATCTATTTTTGACCCCCCCCCCCCATCCCTCAAATCATCTAAAAATCATGCTTCGGATGACTCTGTTTCCTCCTACGTCATGCTACCATCATCCGATGTCCAGACCCCCCCCCTCCTCCCATTTGAAACGACGTAATTTATGAATAGCCCCATACTCGTACTTATGAACGTATATTACTCGAAAGAAATTATAGGTACTCGCTTATTTACAAGAAACAAGTTACAAGAAACTGAAGATACACAGGGTCTGATGATGGAGCTGGAAGGTGGCCACGGGTACCAGTCTATCATGTAACTAAACCACTTCGTGTTTGGGCTCGTTTGATTCGTCTCAACAAGATCTTTGACACTGAAGATACACAGGGTCTGATGATGGAGCTGGAAGGTGGCCACTGGTACCAGTCTATCATGTAACTAAACAATTTCGTGTTTGGGCTCGTTTAATTCGTCTCAACAAGATCTTTGACACAAGACAGTACTCAGGGTCTGATGATGGAGCTGGAAGGTGGTCACCATTACCAATCAACCATACAACTAAACTACATCGTGTTTAGGCTCGTTTTATTTATCTCAACAAGATCTTTGACACTAGGTGATACTCAGAGTCTGATGATGGAGCTGGAAGTTGGTTACCGGTACCAATCAACCATGCAACTAAACCACTTCATGTTTAAGCTCGTTTGACTAGTCTCAACAAGATCTTTGACACTAGGTGATACTCAGAGTCTGATGATGGAGCCGGAAGGTGGTCACCGGTACCAATCAACCATGCAACTAAACCACTTCATGTTTAGGCTCGTTTGATTAGTCTCAACAAGATCTTTGACACTAGGTGATACTCAGACTCTGATGATGGAGCTGGAAGGTGGTCACCGGTACCAATCAACCATGCAACTAAACCACTTCGTGTTTAGGCTCGTTTGATTCGTCTCAACAAGATGTTTGACACTAGGTGATAAACCAAACACGAAGCCCAAACACGAAGTGGTTCAGTTATGTGATAGACTGATACCCGTCGCCACCTTCGAGCTCCATCATCAGACCCTGAGTAGTATCTTGTGTCAAAGATCTTGTTGCGACGAATCAAACGAGCCCAAACACGAAGTGGTTCAGTTACATGGTAGACTGGTACCCGTGGCCACAGTCCAGCTCCATCATCAGACCCTGAGTAGTATCTTGTGTCAAAGATCTTGTTGCGACGAATCAAACGAGCCCAAACACGAAGTGGTTCAGTTACATGGTAGACTGGTACCCGTGGCCACAGTCCAGCTCCATCATCAGACCCTGAGTACTAACTTGTGTCCAAGGTCTTGTTGAGACGAATCAAACGAGCCCAAACATGAAGTGGTTCAGTTACATGATAGCAGTGTTGGCAAAAAATCAATTCGAATTGACGATTGAGAATTGACCGATCAATTCGAATTGACGATTGACGAAACTAATTCTAAATCTACTGATTGAAGATTGACGATTACTAATCGTTAATTCAAATTGATCGGTCAATCCTCAATCGTCAATTCGGATTGACGATTACTTTGTATGTACCTACCTAATGTCCTTTTTATTTAGGCCATTTTTGTGAAACTGACCAAATGCGTTCAAAAGCGGTGTCTGAGTTTACCAAAGGTTCCGAAACATGTTTCCGACGGCTATATGAAGGATGTCCTTTTTGGAACATTTTCGGGACTTTCCTTAAAATTAACCGATAGCGTTCAAAATCGATATCTGAGGTGCCCAAAGGTTTCGAAACTTGTTTCCGAGGGAAATATTGAGAGATGTCCTTTTTTGAGACATTTCTAGAAATTACCCGATTGCGTTTAAAATCGATATCTGAGGTAAACAGACGTTTCTAAACATTTTTTCAACTGCAATATTGAAAGGTGTCCTGTTTTGGGACATTTTAGTGACATTCTTTGAAAGTGACTGATTGCATTCAAAATCGATATCTGAGGTGCAAAATATGGTTTCAACGGCAATATTTAGATTCTACACTTTAGCCGCGTACTTACTTTACTACCTGCATTACACCACCCTGCTGAAAAAAGGTCATTTCTCGGTATTGCCGTCAGAAACATGTCTCGAAACCTTTGGGCACCTCAGATATCGATTTTGAACGCAATCGGTTAATTGGAAGAAATGTCCCATAAATGTCCAGAAAACAAAGGAAACTCCGTCTGTATTGCCGTCGGAAACATGTTACGGAACCTTTGGAAATCTCAGATATCGTTTTAAAGTGCCAACGATCAATTTAAAAAAATGTCCCGAAATGGAAGGGACATCCTTCAATACTGACGCGCGAAACATTTTTCGGGACCTATGGTCGACATCGATTACGAATATGAACGTAATTGGCCAATTTCGAAAAATGTCCCTAAAAGGGACATCAGTCAATACTGACATCAGGAACATGTTTTCGAACCTCTGGGAACCTCAGATATCGACTTTAAGTCCAGTAAGTAAGTCTTTAAAAAGGACACCTTTGAAAATTAATCTTAGGGAAGGGAAAGGGACCCTAGGTTAATCTAGATTGAGAATTGATTTAATCCGAATTGAGGATTGATGCGTTAATTCCAATTGATTCAATCGGATTGACGCGTCAATCAGAATTAAATCAATTCGAATTGATCAATTCGGATTGATCAATTCGGATTGACGCGTCAATTCGATTGATCAATCCGGATTGATTTAGTTCAGATTGATGCCAACACTGCATGATATACAGGTACCCGTCGCCACCTTCGAGCTCCATCATCAGATCCTGAGTACTATCTTGTGTCAAAGATCTTGTCGAGATGAATAAAACGTGCCTAAACACGAAGTGGTTCAGTTACATGATAGACTGGTACCCGTGGCCACCTTTCAGCTCCATAATCAAACCTTGTGTATCTTTAGTGTCAAAGATCTTGTTGAGACTAATCAAACGAGCCCAAACACGAAGTGGTTTAGTTGCATGGTTGATTGGTACCGGTGACCACCTTCCGGCTCCATCATCAGACCCTGAGTACTATCTTGTGTCAAAGATCTTGTTGAGACGAATAAAACGAGCCTAAACACGAAGTGGTTTCGTTGCACGGTTGATTGGTACCGGTGACCACCTTCCGGCTCCATCATCAGACCCTGAGTACTATCTTGTGTCAAAGATCTTGTTGAGACGAATAAAACGAGCCTAAACACGAAGTGGTTTAGTTGCATGGTTGATTGGTACTGGTGACCACCTTCCGGCTCCATCATCAGACCCTGAGTACTATCTTGTGTCAAAGATCTTGTTGAGCCGAATCAAACAAGCCCAAACACGAAGTGGTTTAGTTGCATGGTTTATTGGTACCGGTGACCACCTTCCGGCTCCATCATCAGACCCTGAGTACTATTTTGTGTCAAAGATCTTGTTAAGACGAATAAAACGAGCCTAAACACGAAGTGGTTTAGTTGCATGGTTGATTGGTACCGGTGACCACCTTCCGGCTCCATCATCAGACCCTGAGTACTATCTTGTGTCAAAGATCTTGTTGAGACGAATCAAACGAGCCCAAACACGAAGTGGTTTAGTTGCATGGTTAATTGGTACCGGTGACCACCTTCCGGCTCCATCATCAGACCCTGAGTACTATCTTGTGTCAAAGATCTTGTTAAGACGAATCAAACGAGCCCAAACACGAAGTGGTTTAGTTGCATGGTTGATTGGAACCGGTGACCACCCAACTAGCAAAATAGTCGTATAAGAATTGATTTACTCAGCCTGTAATCGTATAACAGCCGAGTTACGGTTGTTGAAACACCAATATATCGTATAATAGCGGTTAACTCGACTATTTAGCAATTTTCGCTAATTAGTGCTATAATCATGTCGTATAAACGTTTATAGCACTATCTTTTAGCACTTTTATTCCACCTTTTAATAAATGCTGAATTAGCGCTACTAAATCACTTTTATTCAGCATAATTGTTCTATTAAAATCATATAACAGCTATAGAATAGCTAATTGTCTGAATAAGGCGCTTTAATACAACTGTTACTCAACTCTCTTCTCTGTTGCTATAAAAGCCTATTAAAAGCAATCCAATAACCATTTGGCAACAATGCTGCTGTAACAGCGCGCTTATATCATAATTCGGGTAATGGGGCTCAAACCGCTGTTATAGGAGCTGAAGTGTATTTACAGGTTTTATTCAAAATGTATTCAGCTTAGAGTACTTTTAAAGAGTTTTGAACTACATTAACAGCACAAGTCAGCCATGTTGTACGTTTCAATATAGTCCGGTGGCCAACTGCATGAAACCCTACCTGATAAAAAAATAGAAAATCCTACTCTGTAGGAGTAGCTGACTTTTAGTAGCATCAACTGCTCTTGGTCGGCCGCGGCTTAATTTCGCAAATTTTGCGTAAATGGCAAAATAGTGGCACAAAAATTCATCAAAAAAAAAAACCCCATCGTATAATAGAATGAAACTTGCAGGGTAGGATAGCTGCCTTTGAGGACAGCAAAACAAAAGTGGTTAGCTACATCCTGTGTTGGCAGGTTCCTGTGTTCGACCGAATTTGTGGTACCACGTGACAACTACAATTTACCTCATCGAAAAATAGAATGAAAAAAACTGATTGTAATACCTACATTAAATTTGTTGACGTATGTCTTGGTCGGCCTCACCTTAGCCTGATAGCTTTTGCAGTCCGTCCGCATTAAAAAAAATGTGAATGGCAGCAATCCTACCATACAAGTGACATTCTATTTTTCGATGAAGTAAATTGTAGCTCACGTGGTACCACGTGAGCTACAATACCACAAATGCGGTCGGACACAGGAACCTGCTAACACAGGATGTAGCTGACCACTTTTGTTTTTTTGATGAATATTTGTACCACTTTTTTGCCATTTGCGCAAAATTTGCCAAGTTAAGCCACGGCCGACCAAGAGCAGTTGAAGCTGCTAAAAGTCAGCTACCCCCACAGAATAGGATTATTCTATTTTTTTATCAGGTAGGGTTTCATGCAGTCGGCCACCGGACTATAAATCCATAAACATGGCGACAACATGTGCTATAAGTGTAGCAGTAAACGCAGTTACTCGACTTATAGTCGAATTAATGAGATATAACAGAAACTAGATCGTGTAAGCAAATTTTTACTTATTTTAATTAATATTTTTTTATTGAAATTTAAGAAAATAGGCGGCCCATGAATATATATGAACCAGTGCCTTTGGTTTTATCAATAAAGTATTTTTCGCGCTAGGTTTTACTGTATTACGTGTACTTACAGACAGTAAAAACTTATGTACACAATCACGGTAAAAATAAATGTCATGGATGACAGCAGTAAAAAAATACTTAAGTACCTTTATGTTTTATTAGATACGTGAAGACGATTAATAATAATAATAATAAGCCCGCAGGGCAGCTTGTGGCGAGCTGTTGGGGAGTAACGACCCCACGGACCCGAGTGCTCCCGAGAGTCGGTCAGGGTCTCCGTCTCCGGCGTGTCTTCGTCGGTCGGAGTGGACCCCAAGGGGACCCGCAGGACTCTCAGCTCTGGCTTGCCTTCATTGGCCGTCCAGAGAGGAGTCGCTAGAGCTATATGCTCCAGGGGTGGAAGTGAAAGATGCATAAGACGCGAGTTGGCACAGTGGCTGGTAACAGCCACTGGGTAGAAAGCGGCGCACACCTCTCGACACCCCTGAGCCGCTCACATCGATGTTGCTCCTGGTCGTCTTTACGACGGCAGTTTCAGGGGCCCATCTAGTCAGCGGCGAGTCACCACCTGCCTCGATGACGGTGTTAACATTGTTATGGCAGGTGTCCGGACCTCTTTGCAATAGCCCAGTTTCATTGTCAACCCAAACTGCAATCTATAGACCGGAACGCTGTTCACTTTTTCTACAATAGTCCCAATGCCTGCTGTGACCGGTTCATGGGTGTCTATTGTTGCGCCTGTGAACGGGTTCCAGCAGGCGTTCTACATGACATTAAAGCTCTCCAAACGGCCTCTACGTGTTGGATCTGTATCCCCACGCAAGCCTATCAAAAGACCGGGATTTATAGGCCCGTGAAATCCAGAAAGGAGATACAAATAATAATAATAATAATAAGCCCGCAGGGCAGCTTGTGGCGAGCTGTTGGGGAGTAACGACCCCACGGACCCGAGTGCTCCCGAGAGTCGGTCAGGGTCTCCGTCTCCGGCGTGTCTTCGTCGGTCGGAGTGGACCCCAAGGGGACCCGCAGGACTCTCAGCTCTGGCTTGCCTTAATTGGCCGTCCAGAGAGGAGTCGCTAGAGCTATATGCTCCAGGGGTGGAAGTGAAAGATGCATAAGACGCGAGTTGGCACAGTGGCTGGTAACAGCCACTGGGTAGAAAGCGGCGCACACCTCTCGACACCCCTGAGCCGCTCACACCGATGTTGCCCCTGGTCGTCTTCACGACGGCAGTTTCAGGGGCCCATCTAGTCAGCGGCAAGTCACCACCTGCCTCGATAACGTGTGTTAGCATTGTTATGGCAGGTGTCCGAACTCTTTACAATAGCCCAGTCTCATAGTCCACCCAAACTTCAATCCATAGACCGGTATACTATTCACTTTCGCTACAATAGTCCCAATGCCTGCTGAGACCGGTTCATGGGTGTCTATTGTTGCACCTGTGAACGGGTTCCAGCAGGCGTTCTACATGACATTAAAGCTCTCCAACAGGCCTCTACGTGTTGGATCTGTGTCCCCACGCAAGCCTATCAAAAAACCGGGATTATAGGCCCGTGATATCCAAGGAGATACAAATAATAATAATAATAATAAGCCCCCAGGGCAGCTTGTGGCGAGCTGAATGGGAAGTGACGTCCCTTGGGTCCCATACCCCCGAGAGTCGGTCAGGCCCCTCTCTCCGGCTTGCCTTCATTGGCCGGCTGGAGTGAACACTGAGCAGGGGCCGCAGGACTCTCACCTCTGGCTTGCCTTAACCGGCCGTCCAGAGTGGGGTGTCAGAGCTATATGCTCGCAGGGTGGAAGTGAAACATGCCTAAGACGCGAGTTGGCACAGTGGCTGCTTACAGCCACTGGGTAGAAAGCGGTGCACACCTCTCCACACCCTGAGCCGCTCACGCGATGTTGTCCCCTTGTCGCTCCGTGCGAGCGGCCGTTTTCGGGGACCCATATTGTGAGTTGGCGAGTCACCACCTGCCTATTTTTCGTGTTTTTATAACATATGATCAAGGCAGGTGCCATAGTTTCTTCCATAGTCAGTTACCAGTCCATTAGCATCTCAACCCAATAGCCCAGTTCTTTTTGTTCCTTTTTCTTGCAATAGTCCTACACTAACCGGGGCTTGTCCTTGGGTGCACTACTATAGCGCAAACAGGGGTAATCGTCGGTTAGTGTCACATCACACTTAGAGTAAATTGTCAATTTACAAGGGGCCTCTACGTGTTGGCTTCGGCCCCACGCACGCCTACCAAAAGTCCGGGACCCCATGGTCCCGAGATTATGTAAATGACACAAATAATAATAATAAATATTTTAGGACATTCTTACACAGATTGACTAAGTCCCACAGTAAGCTCAAGAAGGCTTGTGTTGTGGGTACTCAGACAACGATATATATAATATACAAATACATACTTAAATACATAGAAAACACCCATGACTCAGGAACAAATATCTGTATCATCATACAAATAAATGCCCTTACTGGGATTCGAACCCAGGACCATCGGCTTCGCAGGCAGGGTCACTACCCACTAGGCCAGACCGGTCGTCAAATAGGCCTCAAACTTAATCAAATAATTGAAATATAATCGCTTACCTGAGATCGTTTTTAGCACATATTAGTTGAATAAAAGCATTTACTGCACTCTTACACATTTAAAACGCCGAGTAAAAGCAATTCGGCTACTTTTACGAAACATTTTTGCCGAGAAAAAGCAGTGCGGCTGCTTTTATAGAACACTTTCACTGAGTAATAGCAAATTGATAATGTTTATAGAACAAATAATCGAATAAAAGCACTATCGTTGCTATTAAAACACTAGAAGCGCTTTATATCAACTTTTACTCAACTCTTACAGCATCGATTTGCTTCTTATACAGCGCTTACTCTATTTTTATAACACTTTTAGTCTGTATAAGTGCGCCTTTTCGCGTTGAGTAAACGCTTACAGGACTTTTATTCGACTGTTTTTACACCGTTTATAGCACCAAAAAGCGAAAATAAAAAAGTGCTCTCAACTTTTATAGCACATAGATTTGCTAGTTGGGCACCTTCCGGCTCCATCATCAGACCCTGAGTACTATCTTGTGGCAAAGATCTTGTTGAGACGAATAAAACGAGCCTAAACACGAAGTGGTTTAGTTGCATGGTTGACTGGTACTGGTGACCAACTTCCGGCTCCATCATCAGACCCTGAGTACTATCTTAAGTCAAAGATCTTGTTGAGCCGAATCAAACGTGCCCAAACACGAAGTGGTTTAGTTGCATGGTTGATTGGTACCAGTGACCACCTTCCGGCTCCATCATCAGACCCTGAGTACTATCTTGTGTCAAAGATCTTGTTGAGACGAATAAAACGAGCCTAAACACGAAGTGGTTTCGTTGCACGGTTGATTGGTACCGGTGACCACCTTCCGGCTCCATCATCAGACCCTGAGTACTATCTTGTGTCAAAGATCTTGTTGAGACGAATAAAACGAGCCTAAACACGAAGTGGTTTAGTTGCATGGTTGATTGGTACTGGTGACCACCTTCCGGCTCCATCATCAGACCCTGAGTACTATCTTGTGTCAAAGATCTTGTTGAGACGAATCAAACGAGCCCAAACACGAAGTGGTTTAGTTGCATGGTTGATTGGTACCGGTGACCACCTTCCGGCTCCATCATCAGACCCTGAGTACTATCTTGTGTCAAAGATCTTGTTGAGCCGAATCAAACGAGCCCAAACACGAAGTGGTTTAGTTGCATGGTTGATTGGTACCGGTGACCACCTTCCGGCTCCATCATCAGACCCTGAGTACTATTTTGTGTCAAAGATCTTGTTAAGACGAATAAAACGAGCCTAAACACGAAGTGGTTTAGTTGCATGGTTGATTGGTACCGGTGACCACCTTCCGGCTCCATCATCAGACCCTGAGTACTATCTTGTGTCAAAGATCTTGTTGAGACGAATCAAACGAGCCCAAACACGAAGTGGTTTAGTTGCATGGTTGATTGGAACCGGTGACCACCTTCCGGCTCCATCATCAGACCCTGAGTACTATCTTGTGTCAAAGATCTTGTTGAGACGAATAAAACGAGCCTAAACACGAAGTGGTTTAGTTGCATGGTTGACTGGTACTGGTGACCAACTTCCGGCTCCATCATCAGACCCTGAGTACTATCTTAAGTCAAAGATCTTGTTGAGCCGAATCAAACGTGCCCAAACACGAAGTGGTTTAGTTGCATGGTTGATTGGTACCAGTGACCACCTTCCGGCTCCATCATCAGACCCTGAGTACTATCTTGTGTCAAAGATCTTGTTGAGATGAATAAAACGAGCCTAAACACAAAGTGGTTTAGTTGCATGGTTGATTGGTACCGGTGACCACCTTCCGGCTCCATCATCAGACCCTGAGTACTATCTTGAGTCAAATAAATACATATAGAATGTCAGGTCGTTTCAAATATTTTTAATCCTGTCCGGTAGTTTATTAAACTGTACCATTATAAATTATAATACTATAAAAACAGTGCTAGGATCAAAGTCTCTCGTTGCGGTTTACACGCACACAGTATAGCGTTTTACACGGCGCCCGCCGCACACAATGATAAAAAACCTCGTCGTCGCCGTTGAAAATGTGCGGAGCCGACCGACACACGTCCTGCCTGTACAATAGGGTGGAGCGCACTTGTATGGAAAAAAATTTTTTTTCGTAGATTCAATTCTAATAGTGCGGAAAAGTTGTCTTATGGTAAGAGTATATTGTGTGATTTTTTTATATTTTTTTATGACGTCATCTTGTGCCTCCGCATCACCTTTCAAATATTTAAAGAAGTGGAAAAACGTGACACGTGTGTAACCATCAAAAATGATATTAAATCTTTATTTCCTGCCTAAATATTTAATTATACAGTTATTGTAAGTACCTAAGTAAACAAATATTTATTAAAAATATAAGTACCAATTATAAAAAAAATATATTGCTTGATGAAATGGGCCTTTAAATGCCATTACGGGCAGCATCAACATCGCTAAAGTGAAAATAACCGAAATAAAAAAATAAAACATGATATGTATGTATTGATTATTGTATATCATAAAAATATGTTTTCCTTCTTCGATATTATCCATTTCCCAGTTAAATAAACCATAATAAATGGTTTCAAATACCTAAGAAGGAACCAACAACACTACGTGAGTGCAAGCAACTTTTACTCTCATATGTATGTGTTAAATATTGTTTTCCTTTTTTTTTTAAAGGTTCTTACTTTAGATAAATATGTATTGGAATACATTTAGGTGTTAAAAGAGTTTTTTCTTTTATTTTGACTCCATAAAAAGTTTTGCAATATATTTGAAGACTACACTCTTCTCACCGTATAACCTACTTCAGGACGACAAGATATTAAACGTGATTAATTACAATTTAAGTTATATACAACGACAAACTAAGTGTCTTCTGAAACAAAAATAATCAACTTTGATAAATAATTCAGAAACAATATAATTGTGTACCTATTTATAATATTATAATCAATATTTAAGGCCAAAGCGATATATATCCCTCCTCCACTTAATCATCAGATAGAAAACTGGAATTCGCAGGAAATTTCGTCAAATTGGTATTTATATTTTGCAATAGCATGGATTCACTTTCATCGCTGATATAATGAAGACATAGAACATACTTTTTTACCACTACTTGGTCAATTTGACTATATTTCAAATATACGTCCTTGCAGTGGATACGGCCCATATATGACTACTGGTATAATCAATAATTACTATAGAGGTGAATGTCTGATTGAACTTTTTATTCACCTAAAATAATAACTTTAAATAAAAAAGAATAATTAATAAGTAAAAAACCTAAATTTGTCATTTTAAGTCCAAATAATCCTTAAACAAAGTTGGTGCTATATACAGGACAAAAAATTTCCATACAAATGTTCATTGACCTTGCGGAGGCACTTACTCCCTTTTAACCTTTTGGCCGCCGGACCTAGTCCGCAAAGACGCTCACTCACACGCCAGAGCAAATTTTAAGTAAACAACTAATAAAAAGTTTAGGGATTGCAAATAGTGATATCGATATTTAAAATATTATGGTAAAAATCTTTTTAATTTAGCTTTGTTCTTATCCTGTTTTAATTTCATTCCAAATTGCCAAAATTAAACATATGTTTTACACCCGAAAATGTTTAAAATATGGGGATTTAACATAAAAAACAACCACTAAACAATGTCGATTCAAGACGTGATATCGCCGCACTAGGCTGTACGAGAAGTCTTTTATACAAGACAACGGCGCCCATGGACTGCCCGCAATGCAGACCGACAAGGACTGTTTCCGCGCGGATCAAGTAATAATAGTCTCTAGGTCAACGGCGTAAGCGCTTGTCGGTACGTAAACTTTATTGGCGTAACGTTAAAGCTGCGCATCATGTGTCGATAAAGTCAATATACCGGAACTGTTTTAGTGAAAATTACACGTGGGTTGAATTTTTAATGAGTGAAGATATTATTCCGGAATTAGAATCTATCATTATAATTTCAGTTTGGTTTACATTAATCTGTAGGTAAACTCTTATCAAAAAAACGTTCAACGACTTGTTACAAAAAAATTACACATTAACTTCAATGTTATAACAATAAAAGTAAAGTCTGATAAACAGGTATGTCCCTGTACCACACTTGTGCGAAGCGGTCGCTGCGGTGTATCCCTTCCCACTAAGCTATAAAATAACATCAATTATTTTTTTTATTTATCTCTTCTGCAATTAAATAGTCCACAATCTACAATGGCAAATTTACTTGTCTGGCTCTACTTTATAGAGCTAAAGAAGCTACCTGAACTTTAAATATAGTTATGCCTATCTGACTCTCGTTCTACGTATTCTAGTAAGTAGTTACCTACTATTCGTTAAAAAAAATTGGCGATTAACAAGTGTTCAAATACTTAGATAAAAACATATTTCTGACTTTATATTTACTTTAAAAATTCCCATATCGAGTTAACATTCCCATCCCTAGCTGTCTTTTATACAAGACAACGGCGACGAGGAACATGAAAAATGTTGAAAATTGGAGCAATTTTTTTAAATGCCTTATTATAAAAGAAGGGATTTATATAGCGGCTTAAAAAGCAAATAAATGAAAAAACAAAGACCTTAAATATGAACACGAGTGTAAATGAAATTGCAATTGTTATTATTTTCACATTAACTCAGTGGTTGAATTTGTGTCTTGTATACAAGACGACGGCGCCAGCGTATCGTTCTATCGTTGTCTTCTATACCGGACAACGGCGGTCAAAGGGTTAATAGTAAAGTCCTCATAATAACTTCTTATCTTAAACCCTAAAGGCAACTTTTTATCACTATTAGAAATCCAAAATCCAAAAAAAAAAATTTCGCTCCACCCTACTGTACAAGCTCTGCCGCGGCACTGAGCTGGCGAGCGCGCGTCATCGGTAATATAGAGTAGTTTTCAAAAAATTGCCAAAAAATTATAGTAGAATTTCGTAAACACTAATGTATACCAACAGTATAAGCAAACGTTGCAGATTGCTTGAGTATGAAAATGACTTCGATATTAAGTAGATTTTCGTAGAAATTGACACTTGTTTCGGAGAGAAAATTGAGTTCGTTTTACTTTGATTTTCTCTTTCTCAAAGGTATGTAGGAAAAATATCGTTTGATATGCCTAAAGTACAGGGTATTAGTAATACAAAATAGCCAGGTTTAGCAGAGTAAACTTCTCAACATTTCCAAATAAGAGCTTGCCGTTCAGTGCTTCACGGGGTTTTTCGGAAACGACCATCAGAAAAAAAATCATTACTAATTTAATAAGTCCTTTTTCTAATATTTACAACGATATTTAAAAAGATAAGAAGACGCTTTTACTGGAACAAGTACTCATTGTTTCTAATAATGAGCACAAAGTCCTGAATTTCGTCGACTAGTATCATCAATTTTGCATTATTTCGACTTTTCTTGTAAGAGCGCTCTTAAGGGCACCGCGCTAACCGCTAGCCCGCGACCGTCGATCGCTGCCTCCTGCCACGGCGCACAGCGTGGCGCGCGAAAACGCCGCGCGTTTGAAATGTAACTTAATATAAGCTCGGAATGCATACTTACGTATCAGTATTTAGTGTCGCCGTGATTTTATATTTCTAATCTTTTGTGAGAGAAGTAAGATCTTTATTATGACCGTGTAATATTAACTCTACAAACTTTAATTCAATATTGGCTATACTGCTTAACCAGAAATCAATATCTAGACAAGCACATTGTCTACATTTCTAACTTTTTACATGTATACTAAGTTGATAGATAATATCGTAATTTTGCAATATCAGCGACTCTAATTCTGTATTTGCATAATAATTCGTGTTTTTACGTTCACCAGAAAGCAGCTGTTCCAGATTTCTAAAAACCGAATATTGTGAATAAATTAAAGTGTTATTGAATATGTTAAAATTTTTTGTAACTTTAATTTTATATTTACATAGTTATTTAGCAAAAATTGAAATATTTAAATATGGCCGAACGCTCCACCTAAAATTTTCTAACTTTTTACATGAAAGTTATTTAACATGCTTACAATAACATACCAAAAAAGAAAAAACTTTAATGTTATCAAAACCCATTTTTGTTCCACCGCTGGTCTAATTACCGCCAAAATTAAATCGTAGTTCGATAATTTCGAGCAACCATCTCTGACACTCTAATTTCTTAATATGTAATTGGAGTAAAAGAAACAGATGCCAGAAATTTGTGAACTTCGGTGTTCGCAGTAGGCCTTCTGATGTAAATGTGAAGACGTAACGTTTATATTTTTACGTTGACAGTTCCAGAACATCCTCCTCATTGGATTTATCCTGGCAGAGCTAATCCGGCTGCTATTTTTGTCAGCCCTGGTGGCCACAGGCTTACTGGTTCTCAAGCAGAACACTATGGACATAGGACTTCTCATCGGCGCTAGTGTCGCCGGCGGCTTTCTTCTTTGTAAGTATTTTCTTCTCTTGTAAAGGGTTTAATATAGGTGCCATTCATATGAGGAGACCGGGGTTGAAAGAACTTTTTTTTAAAGTACTTTCGAGTAGGTACCTCCTTAGTGAAGATGTCTACATTAAAATATTATGCTCGGAGACGAGATGTATTTCCAATCAGTTTTATACACAAACGGTCAGAGGACATAAATTTCATATTTCTAAAACGCATATATCATCCAGTTAAATTTTCTGTCTTTTAGTGGGAATGTTTTACCTATGGGTGTGCGCTCTGAATTTGCCGGTGCTGATAAATGAGATGGAACGTGACGAGCAAGCAGCGACCATCGCGAAGCTACGACAAGTCCTCGAGATGACCAACTCCAACCAACTGAGGGCCGCTCAGGGGCTGGACGACCCTATACCGCTGGCCAACGACAAGATTCGGGGACCGATATACACAGTGCCGCGGAAAAAAGGAAATGAATTTGTCTCGAGGATTCCTGTATCGTTTTATTCGAACGTGAACTGAAATGATAAAACTTTATTAATTGCAAGCTTTACACTAAATAGCCTCTTGCAAATTCATAAAAACTACCTACCTGCCTACCTGCAGATTACTAGACTAGTCGTGATTCTAATAATATGTACCTAAAATCTGTTAGTATTTTTCTATAGCTATAACAACAATATTCCACGCGGGAAAAATGACAACTTTAATGGGACGACACTTTTGTACCTTATCAATCACTAATGTATCCCATTTCCGGCTCCCGCGTGGGCGGCGCCACAGCCCAAGTTTTAATTTACATATAATACAGGGTGGCCAAATAAGAGGTATACATTTTATTTTTGAAATTTTATTCTATAAAACATAAAAAATATTAAGTATCCCTTGTTAAATATAATATGTAGGGTCAGCAATTACACATGGAAAATAATATCAGACAAATGTCCACCTCTAGCAGCATGGCAGATGCGAACCCTTTTCATCGCGTTTTTCATCACTTTTTCACACATTTCTGGCGTTATCTCAGCGACAGTGTTTCGAATATTTTGTTTTAATTGCTGAAGGTTCGTTGGCCTATTAGCAGGCCAACAACACGTCCCTTTAGATAGCCCCACAGAAAAAAGCCAGGAGCTGTTAAATCAGGCGATCTTGGGGGCCAGTCGATGTCACCGTTTCTCGAAATTAATCAACCGGGAAACGTTATTTTTAATGTTTCTATTGTAACTCGTGCCGTGTGACACGTGGCCTCGTCTTGCTCCGTCGTAAAACGCTCCATAATAAATTTGCCGTATATACACAAACTAATTTTCATGCAATAACTGTCATATTTACCGCCAAAATAAAATGGCGGCAAAAAAAAGTTGTATACCACTAAGTTGGCCACCCTGTATCAGTAAAGCGAAAGTTTTCATACGTATAAGGCTGTCCATAAATTACGTCATCGATTTTTGACCCCCCCCCCCCTAAAATCATCCAAAATTCATGCTTCAAAAGACCCCGTTTCCTTCTACGTCATGCTACCATCATCCGATGTCCAGACCCCCCTCCCCCCCCTAATTTAAAATGACGTAATTTATGAATAGCCCCAAAGCTAAAATAGTGTCGCCTCACGAATCCTATATGGGAGTTAACTTTGATTACCCAATTTATTAATTAGGAACACTCGTAACATTTGATTCGATTGACAGGTGAAACTAAATACAACATTGTAAAAATAACTGCTTTCTTTCTCGTACCTACAGACACAAAATAATTGATATCCTAAATACTTCAAACATAAATTTCGACCTGATAATTGAGCCCTTTTCCTCGGGCGCTTTTCAGACGGACATTAACGTAGGGGAGGCCTGTCCCACCGGCGGTGATGCTTTCCACCGCGCCCAACGTGCGGTCCAAGTCTCTCGCTATTATTCCCTGAAACATATGCATATAACAATAACTAGTGAACTATACGTGACAATTGAACAAAGGTTTTTCATTATAGGTTTACTATTATGTACCTAATAGTAAAAGTCTTATGTAATTTTATTAACCCATTATAAGGCATGCGGGTGTCAAAAAATATGCAAAATAGAACATATCACTTTGAATTGAAGTTCAAAATCAAGTGGGAGATACAAGTATTGCCTCTGCCTGCCTGTAAGCCTTGTCTTAACAATAAGGTTTACGAATTATCAGTTAACAGTTTTAGAAAATACAACCCTAGAATGATAATATCCAGGTCTGGGCGCCAAATTTCTAGGTGTATACGTAACGTATTTATCGACGAGTTGAAACCTTATTTATAATATAATACGTATATAGGTGCGTTAAAAAAAGCGTTTACAGGAGAAGGTAAACTAGAAAAATATCAATATTCAAACATTTTACTTACTCGAATAGGTATTTGTTCAGGATTCCAATAAAACACTTCTCTCACTCTTTTTTTAAACGGCAACGCCATGGCATTGACTTTGGTGCGCCAGGCCAGGTGCGCGCCATAGCTGCTGCCGATGACCAGATCTCTTGCCACGCATGACGATATAAACGTCAGTAGCAAGATGATTATAATAATTTTCATAATAATGTTGCAATACAAAACACTGGATATCTGTACAAACGTCTGCGCCCGTGATTCAGCGCGTATGACACGCTTTTGTGTGGTTTATCCTCCTGAGATTAAATGTACATTACAATGTACATAATTGTGCAAATTAATTTGAACCTTTCATGAACCATATAAGGTAGCATTTCTTTTGATTAATTGCTTTTTAATACAAATGAAATTCGTTCCAATTGACTTATAGAATAAGGTTCAAATTAAAAATATGAAATCTTTATATGCTGGGTCTTAAGTTAAAGTAGGTAATCAATCATATTATCATGTCGCTTCTCGCGTTATCTGCGCTCAAACGAGAAGAGGATTTATATATATAACGGTTTGTTTACAATTTTAGATAAGGAAAAACGAGTTTCCTGTTTTTTTTTTCGGATAATAGGTATCATGTTGATTACTATTTAGAAGTAATTATCAATATTTAAGTCCATGTCATAATTGTAAAAGTTGTCTATATATTCTCTTGAAGTAAACAATCAATGTTAGTCATACAGCGATGTGATAAGAATGACAAGATATAAATAACATTAGGTTCAAGGAACAAAGATGACACTCCGTTTGGAAAGTCTTTTTAATAGTCATATGGAACAAAATAACAGTCCTTTTTACATGTCATATGAAGAATTTTATGTTTTGATAACATTTCTATATAATTTGCAGTAGGCAATAACATTAGATATAAGATATAAGGTTTGAAGAGGTATGTTGAAATACAATCGAAATATTTTTTAAAGAAATTGGGAGTTTCTATGAAACAAATACCTATTTAGTCTGGGAACTTTTACAATGTCTTATGATGGGTTTAGAAGAAATGGGGTCCCTGAGTTTACCCTTGCCCAAAGAACTCAGAATGCATACCCATTTAACGTAATAAATACTATAGTACCATAGTCCATAACCCTATACGTTTCAAGAACTTCGAATTGGTTTCAATACCTACACAATGTCTAATCCGATAACCGCAATATATGATTGAACAACGTACACATATACACCATTAACAATCTACCTTTTAGAGTAATGAAAATACTCCGTATTTAAATACTGGAGACCCCATTTTAGAGATCAACAAACAAACACCTACACACGCACAACAAGTTTAAGGCTCGTATTAATTTATTTTCACAAATAGTTTAATAAATTCATTTTACGAGTAAGTATACGAATAACCACGGTTACCATTGTATCCCGATGTAGTCAAATTACACAGAACTAACTTGCATGGCGGCGAAACGAGGAGTAGTCTCCATATCCAGAGAGTCGGTGGTGACTTGCGACCGACTGTCGGAATTTTCAGTACTATTATGGGCGGAGTTTATGGAGGCTTTGTCATCTTTTATACTACCATTCGCGTCTGTTATATCGACAGAGCTCGTTTTCGTTTGTGTTTCAACCATGTCCCCACCTCCACTGATAGAATTCCAGATACCTTTGGAGGTCTCTTTGAGGGTTACTTTCTTTTCGGTAGCAGGTTTGTCTTTAGCGTCTTTGGTCTTTTTGCCGAGCACGGTGAACCCGCCCAGCTTCTGCTTGGAGCTGCGGATGCCGGCGCCGCGCTGGATGGGCGCGGAGTCCGCCTCGCCCTCCTCAGTGATCGACGTCAGCATGTCGGTCGACTCAGTTGGCACTACTTGACCGGCTTGTATGGGAATGTCATCTGGAAATAAAAATCATCGTGTTTATTTGCCATATTTATAAAATCATACCGAGGTTGATTTTGGTACAATATTTGAGTACAGTCGCCATCAGATATATCGGGGCGGCCAAGGTGGTCACAAATATCTGAACACGCCTCTATTGTCAAAGCGTTAGAGTGCTTGTTCAGATATTGTGAACACCTTGGCCGCTCCGATATATCTGATGGCCACTGTACATTAAATATATAGGGCGGCAAAGTAAAGAACCCCTCAGATCGCAGTCATTCATCGTCAAAACTAACAAAACTGATATCAATAGGTAAAGTTTGAGCGTGTATAACGAAGTAATTTGAGGTTTCTTTACTGTAAAGCCATTCTGGTGGGTCCTTTATTGGTACTTTTTATCGTTTATCGATGTGGATAAGACGGCACTCACGACTCAGCCACGATGGCTGCGGCAGCAGTTTGAGACCACGAGTGGAAGTGAGAAGCTACGATCAGACCTCTTGTTTCCACTTATGGGGACTCGCCGCCATCTTGCATACGTATCTACGTATGCAAGACTGGTATGTATGGGTACAATGCATTTATTATCCACAACGACAAGATAGGACTAGATCACAGACCAAGTGGACTAGAGTTATTAGGTATATAATAGTGTAAAAATAATATTGGCAACTGACATGGACAGGAGTATGTCGGAATAAGCTGAAGACAGATATTTTAGTGGAAAGCACAAATTAATTAGGCACGACGAATAACACTTGTGTGATAATACATACTTTCGCTTTTTTCGCTTTCTACAATGTGAATTTATGGATGCTTGCGTAACCTACGCAAGCATCCATAAATTCACATTGAAGTCTTATCTTACAAAGTTGAATTGCTAATTTTATTATTATTGTAATAATACGTAAAGAGAAGACAGCGACAATTATAGAATTGATGCAGCTCACTCATATGTATACTTAGTTAATGTCTCATAAACCTGACTTTCTTTGAGAATATCAAAACCGGTATTATGATGCAGCATTTTATCGATTTGTTGAGAACAACTAAAGGTTAAGAATAAACTATTTCAAACCCAAAGTAATCTAAAAAGGCGTCTATTTGCCATGCCCGTGCCCTGAGCCTCTCAACAGTCTCAACTTTATATTAAATTTAAAATAAGGATTTTGGTCACATTTGACTCTCGCTACTCGTATCTCGCGTATCGTGAACACATATTAATTATGTGTCTATTATTTTTATCTTATCCGTCGGTTTAGCCGGAAATAATGAAATTATATCGCATTATATCCGTTAAAATCACTCGTATTAATAACTAGTTAGCAGTAGGTAACTAAATATTCTAAATAACGAAAAGTTGATCGATAGGCAATCAATGCCTATATCAGTTCGACCCGAAAGTGTGTTACCGATATTAGTTATTGACAAATATTAGATACTTATTGAGTTCTAAGTTGTTATCAAGTGAGCTACGGCCTAAGGTACATAATATATGGATTTACGGGGCATACCTGGGGCAAAAATAAAGATTTTAATAAGGATTAGGCAAGTTGCAGAAACAAAATATTTCCCTTATTTCATTTCTTTTATATCTGCAAATACATACATCATTTGAACTTTATAGTGTTTTAGTCTAACCAGTGTGAACTGATGAAGGTGTTACCTATTTTGTGTATTCAGACTAATTAATGTGAGATAATCTGTACCTTAATACGAGTATATCTGTGTAATGGATATTGGGGTTGTACATCCTAACTATGACTTACGAGTCCGATCACGAACACTACCTACTCTCAACTCACCCAAAAAGCCTATAGGAATAACCCCAGTACACTTCAGTACAACCAGTACAAAGAGAAGTAGCTAAGTGGACCAAGTGTTCCCAAATGATCTTCACATTCTCTTGCTCTCTGAACAATAAAAAGTTATGCATCTAACATTCTGACTACCTACCTATAGTTAACTATACGTAACGTACGCTTTTATAATAATGTAAATGTGGAATACATTCTGTGTTTAATGATGAGACTTGACAAATGGACGACGTTGAAACTATTCACACACAAATGCTTAACTTTTGACTGTTCTGTGCATTGCAACTGCTGTGTTTACATAGACATTTAATGAAATAATACCCACTTTATTAAAAGAGTAATCAAAGTAATTGAGTTACTGTAATGTGTCTACGTCACTCAGAGATTCAGTAGAGCTGTCTACACATTCCGAAGATTTTATACTTTGTGACTTATTCAGAGTCAATTTAAAATAATGCCCATCAAATATCTTAAACAGTCCGTCCGAGACTCGCGAAAGTGAACGTGTTGTATCCTCGTTGGGAAATATGTACTTATTCCAAAACGCGTCTTCAATACTATGAGGTCATAAGCATTCGTCTGGCAGCATGCAAAAAGTGTGACGCTCTTCTGTCAGTAAATCATGAAAAATAACGAAATAATCAGATTAAACAATTTTACTGATAAGAGATTAAAATTGTTTAACCCTTTGAACGTCACACTGTCATGGTTTACTAGCGAATTAGGAATAAATTTGTTCTATAATTTTGAACTACATATTAAAAATCTTATGTAAGTATTTGACGACATAATGACGGTTAAAGGGTTAATATAATCTTAAGTTGGGGAAAGCGAAACTATAATGCTCTTATTTTGTATTTAATTAAATATTTTAATGGTTAAAATGTGAAAAAGGGGTTTCCCACTAGTTACCACCAAGTTGTCACCAGTGGTAACTACTTACTGGGATTAATATCCCCACCTTTTACCACTGGTAACTACTGGGAAAAATAATTCACAGTAATTACCACCAACTCGGTTTTTAGTAAAGCACTCTATATTTATATTATACTATTTTATTCTGTTTTTATTAGTATTGAACTTTAACAAAATTTTGGTGGTAACTACTGAGAAAAATAATTGCCATCTTTTACAAGTGGTAACTACTGGAAATTATTTTTCCCAGTCGTTACCACTGGTAACAACTTGGTGGTACATACCTAGTGGGAATAACCCGTGAAAAAACTACTTTCCGCGACCAAACACTTGTTTAACTATATTTTATAATTATTTTACGAATGCACTCTGTATTTACCTGGCAGTTTCTTCGTCCGGAAGGATGCATTAGTAATCATAGACTTGGACATTGTGACCGTTGTCGTGGCCGGCGAGAGCGCCACACTGATGCCCATTGGGCCATCACATGGTTGTCCTGTAAGCAAAAAAATAATTTTGTAATAACTGATTCTTAATTCTTAGGTAACTACAGTACAAAAATATTACCAATTAGAGCTTTGTTCATTTCAGCAAAGTCAATTACCCTTTACAAGGTATAGTACGATTTATCAACCACATACGCGCCAACATAATTTCAACTTTAGCATTCCGATTTAAGGTTCAAACTAGATTGCACTTTCGGGAAATGTGACTTGTCTTCAAAGGGATGCTGGATTAAGTAAATGAAATATATTTTGATTTTTTTGGGAAACCTTATAGATCGGTGCGGCCTGGAAAGGGGTTAACTGAGTTTTCAATGTTAATTAAACCATAGTAAAATTGAATTTACCTGATGGATTATTCTTTAAGGAGTTCATGACAGCACTTGTAACCAACATGACATCAGGGAATAGCTCATATTGAGCCCTTTGATCTATGTCTTTAACTGCTTGAAAAGCTAATGTATAGAACTCGTTGAACATTGCAAAGTATGCTCCTTGTACCATCTCCAACAATAGGTTGTTTGAAACTGGAATTCTTGGTGTTTTTTTGGTTGAAGTTGATGCAGTGCCAATTTTTTTATGGAATCCCTGAGTAACTATTCTGTAAATTGAGTTAAAGTTTAAAATACTAATAGTTAAGTTTAAGTAGTTAGACCGTAAATAATTTAATATCTCTGTCAGTTAAGTTGTACCTGGAGGCTGCAATACAAAAATGTCTCAATGCTAATTTGGGTAATAAACTCAAGTGCCGGTTATAGATGAAGTAAAGTGCAGCCATCACTTTGGGTCGATTCTGTGCATTGATGACATCTACTTGTGGAAGAGGGCCCCAGGTCACAAGTTTCGTGTTGCATTCTTCCCATCTCCTTAAAGCACTTTCTGTCAGAAATTGGGCGCCTAGTGTGAGGGGCTATAAAACATAAGAGAATACATTAAAGGCTATGTTTGCGGCTCATTAAGAAATTGCGAGAGTTGGCATGCGAGTTTTGTTACATTGCGGTAATTCCGAATTTAAACTGATGTGAGTTACCTGATTGATAAGGGAGACATTAAGTTAATTTTAATATATTTATTTACATATACACAAATTGATATTTATATAAATACCTCATGATAAATCGACGCTTGGGCTAAAGATGGCATTCTAAATGATACTACTCTAGGTTTTCCTGCTTCATCTACCACTTCAAAATTGTATAAACCTAAAAAAAGTAAAATATGTTGTTAAAGAGTTACTGAAAATGGGTGTCATTCTGAATCCCTAACAACGTTTGTCCTAAAGTCACTTGCTCTAACTGGTTTGTCCTAATGGGCACATGCCCTAACGATCAATTGTCATAACTATTATTTTCCATAATGTAATGGTTAGCCTAAGAATCATTTGACCTAAGCATTTATACCATAACTATCTAGATCCCTAAAGTTTTTTACCATATTTTCGATATCCCTAACAATGTTTGGAATAAAATAACATGCTCTAACTGTTTTGACCTAATGGCTATTGCCCTAATGATCATTATGACAAACAATATTAGGGAATGCAAAGATAGGAGAAAAAACTTTAGGGATTCAGATATAGATCCACTGAAAATATATGTATTCTAATGTTGCTTAATATAAAAAAAAAGATTACCTATCAGCAGAGTTTCAATACATCTCAAAGACTTCTTATTACCCTGAGCCACTGAGCTGAGATATGTATAGACAAGAGTTGGAACAAACTGTAGAGTAAATCTTTGTAACTCAACTTCTTTAGACCTATAAAAACTAAATAGCTGCACGCAGACATTTTCTAGCATCTGAAAAAGAAAATAATCTGATTGAAAAGCAATGCAACATTAATTTAGATGTACAATGCAACACTAATACACTTCTTTAACATAAAATAATAATAAATAAATATTTATAGGACATAATTAATTAATTATACAAATTGACTAAGTCCCACAACTGTAAGCTTAATAAGGCTTATGTTGTGGGTACTTAGGCAATGATATACATAGAAAACCCCCATGACTCAGAACATGTATGTTACTCTTCAATGGTTTGATGAATGACATGTGTAAATTTAATTTAGATAGTGTAATATTTATAAGTAAATTTATACAATATCATTCAACATATTTAACACCATTCTAGACTAATTGATTTATTAATTATTATTTATTTTAAACTTTATTGGCAACAGGCGAACTTAATGCCTTAAAATATCCTCTACCACTCAACCATAGGGCAAAACAATAATTAATTTATAGATAAAATTATTGAATTACATTTCCCTGTTTGGGTATGTATGTATGAACTACAAAACACCCTAAAATACTTTCTTGTATATGTTTCATTTAAAAACAAAATACTCTATTTGCATGTAGTGACAAGCCAGCTATGAAAACTTAAGAAATTCATAATACTGTTAATAAGTAATTAATATTTTCTATTTCGATAAGATGTGGAGGAGGCCTATACCCGACAGGGGTCCTTAATATAGTAAAATTAACAACAATATTATTAGAAAACTTTTATTATGTAAATCTATTTAAGGAAAAATAAAGGCCTAAATAAATAAATAAATCTTCTATTTAGTCATATATTCTTATAATGTCTGTAGATATTCCTAAAAATACTAGCTTATAAATTTCAACAGCTTTAGCCTTTTTTTAGAGCATTTGTCAGGTTATTAGATACAACCCGTGACAATGCAATACTATAGTGCAACAAATAACAACTCTGTTCATCTTTATTACTCAACTGATATTTTCAACATGTGTAAAGTATGAAACAAACCATTAATTAGCATACTGTCAAATTTCATGGCTTCTTATTGAACACAAGGTTGAACCATCTATGTTCATTACAAAATACCTGTTCATATTGTGCCTCATTTTCCTTTTCCTTGGCATTAGTGGTCTGGGAGTCGTCTTCGTGGTAGAAGAGGTTAAAAATGGCAGTTGCTATTTCATGGTTATGCTCATGCTCAGCTGCAAAGCTTTTTATTTCATTATCTTGTAATGATGCATATTCACTTAGCCATTCATTAATGAGGTGCTTCCAGTCGGACATTATTGCTTTGGTTACAGTTCTGGAAATATATAACTTACATTTTATATGAATATATGTAAAAAATGTTAAGTGCATTTAATACTAATATTAGCATTAAAATATTGTAAAAAACCTATGATACTTTCGACACTAATACTAATTTACAGAATGTAAGTGCATCCGTAGATACTGTAGAGGTAAAGCTGTGAGTAATGATTGCTTCATCACGATACATCATCCATGTCCCTGAGTTTAATGAACACACTCTCTTCCATTGGTAAGGAAATGCGAACAGATTTTTTAAAACAGGAATGCGGAATTATTGCGGAATGGTATGTTAATTAAATTTTGAATGACTAAATTCGTGTTTTAAAATACAATGCTCCTTGCTAACGACAGTACGAGTACACATAAAAGTAGACATGACTGATCCTTACCAAAAAAACAAGCACAGTAACATAGGTATTTATTTGAAGCCCAGGTAATATCAATTATTAACTGAATAAATATTCTTCTGCTCTGCAATTTATCATTTTTAATTATTTTACTTTACGAATTAATGGGATTTTGACCCTAATTTCACTACTCGTCCATCTGTCAAGCTTGACAGTTTTCATACAGTTTTGACATTCATTATTTTTAATTTATTACGAGCATTGGCAACTTGGCCATCAGCTAAACATGAGCTATTAAAAAAAATACAGCGTTGATCGAACGCAACGTGAACGCAACGTATCATAGTCCGGGAGCCGGCTGCATGAAACAAACCTCATCAAAAAATAGAATATACCTACCCTGTAGAGGTACCTGACATTTAGTAGATTCCAACGCACTTGGTCGGCCTAGGCTTAACCTGGCAGATTTTGTACAAATGGCAAAAACGTTGGACAAAAATTCATCAAAAAAAACCTCATCGAAAAATAGAATGAAACTTGTATGGTAGGATACCTGACCTTGAGGACAGTAAAAAAAAAGTGGTCGGCCTCACCTTAGCCTGGCAGTTTTCGCAGTCCGACCAGATTTATTGGGTCACGTGAGAGCTACAATTTACCTCATCGAAAAATAGAATGAAACAAACGGATTATAATAGCTAAAATAAGCCTGTCGACGTATGTCTTGGTCGGCCTCACCTTAACCTGGCAGTTTTTGCAGTCCGACCAGATTTATAAAAAAATCATCAAAATTTTTTTATCGAAAAATCGTATGAAACTTGTATGGTACGATAGCTGCCTTTGAGAACAGTAAAAAAAAAAGTGGTCGGCCAAATCCTGTGTTGGCAGGTTCCTGTGTCCGACCAATTTTGTGGTACCACGTAAGAGCTACAATTTACCTCATCGAAAAATAGAATGAAACAAACGGATTATAATAGCTAAAATAAGCCTGTTGACGTATGTCTTGGTCGGCCTCACCTTAACCTGGCAGTTTTTGCAGTCCGGCCAAATTTATAAAAAAATCATCAAAAAATTTTATCGAAAAATCGTGTGAAACTTGTATGGTACGATAGCTGCCTTTGAGGACAGTAATAAAAAAGTGGTTGGCCAAATCCTGTGATGGCAGGTTCCTGTGTCCGACCAATTTTGTGGTACCACGTGAGAGCTACAATTTACCTCATCGAAAAATAGAATGAAACAAACGGATTATAATACCTAAAATAAACCTGTTGACGTATGGCTTGGTCGGCCTCACCGTAGCCTGGCAGTTTTTGCAGTCCGACCAAATTTGTGATACCACGTGACAGCTAGAATAGGACCACACATGCTGTATTCCATACGCATCATGACTTTGTGTACCTATCTGATGGGCGGGCGTATATGAAACGCCTTCTTGTACGTGCAGGTGATCCAGGTATACACCAAAGCTTAGTTTTCAATCGAACACTTGTAATATAAGAGGAAAAACTGCACGTGATCCTTCCAAAATTTAAATAAATGGTAAAATGTTCCTCCACGATGTTCTCAACGGGCATCTAGACTGCGTTGGATTGCTGTCACAGTTAGGGCTCCGCGCTCCCACGCGCCGAACTCGTCACACCACACTATTCCATATTCCCTGTCATCGTACCAATTATGGCCAAAATTCTATTCTATTAAATTCTGAGTAGAATCGCACGTACCTATAATAAATCGTTCCAAAACATTGACCCTTTCTTCTCCTCCAGACGTGTTTTCAAATCACAAATTGCAAAGCAACTTTCCTGGTAGTCACGCACTATCACATCCACTTACACACATACACCCACCCACCCACCCACACACACACACACACACACACACACACGAACACATAAATTCCAATAAATGCATACAAACTAATAGATTCGCTCGTTTATGTAGGTACTGTATGTATTTTTATTTTACTATTTTTTATTTATTGTTTACGCAAAATTAGAGCTATACCTACTATTTTAGGATTTTTTTTCCAGTTTACAGTTATTATTAATTTTTTCTCTTTTTCCTTGTACCTTAAAGACTTACAAATTAAGTTATATTTACGATTCTTGTACAGCACAAGTTACAAGTCTACCCACAGATGATTTTTTATTATGTATAAATTACAGGAAGTTCTGTTATTGGCTATGCTATAAGTTCTCATGTTTTTTTGTATATTATTTAATGTAAACGCTGTTGAACTTCTCAATAAATATAAATAAATAAAAATACACAAGATAACCTCACATATATTAAGTGATTATCTTATTGTTATTTCTTCGACTCGCAAAGGCGTTATGTGTCCTTCAAACCATTTGATCTTATACATTTCATCTCTTAATGTCCAGCCACAATGTGTTGCATCAAATTTGATGCAAGTGGATTCTGCCGCACACTGCCACATTGAATTTATGAAAGGCGCCCGTAACAAGCCATACGTCAACAGGGTTATTTTAGCTATTATAATCCGTTTGTTTCATTCTATTTTTCGATGTGGTAAATTGTAACTCTCACGTGGTACCACAAAATTGGTCGGAGACAGGAACCTGCCAACACAGGATTTGGCCGACCATTTTTTTTACTGTCCTCAAAGGCAGCTATCGTACCATACAAGTTTCATACGATTTTTCGATATAAATTTTTTGATGATTTTTTCATAAATTTGGTCGGACTGCAAAAACTGCCAGGTTAAGGTAAGGCCGACCAAGACATACGTCAACAGGCTTATTTTAGCTATTATAATCCGTTTGTTTCATTCTATTTTTCGATGAGGTAAATTGTAGCTCTCACGTGGTACCACAAAATTGGTTGGACAGAGGAACCTGCCAACACAGGATTTGGCCGACCATTTTTTTTTACTGTCCTCAAAGGCAGCTATCGTACCATACAAGTTTCATACGATTTTTCGATAAAAAATTTTTGATTTTTTTTTTATATATTTGGTCGGACCGCAAAAACTGCCAGGTTAAGGTGAGGCCGACCAAGACATACGTCAACAGGCTTATTTTAGCTATTATAATCCGTTTGTTTCATTCTATTTTTCGATGAGGTAAATTGTAGCTCTTACGTGGTACCACAAAATTGGTCGGACACAGGAACCTGCCAACACAGGATTTGGCCGACCACTTTTTTTTTACTGTCCTCAAAGGCAGCTATCGTACCATACAAGTTTCATACGATTTTTGGATAAAAAATTTTTGATGATTTTTTTATAAATCTGGTCGGACTGCAAAAACTGCCAGGTTAAGGTGAGGCCGACCAAGACATACGTCAACAGGCTTATTTAAGCTATTATAATCCGTTTGTTACATTCTATTTTTCGATGAGGTAAATTGTAGCTCTCACGTGACCCAATAAATCTGGTCGGACTGCAAAAACTGCCAGGCTAAGGTGAGGCCGACCACTTTTGTTTTACTGTCCTCAAGGTCAGGTATCCTACCATACAAGTTTCATTCTATTTTTCGATGAGGTTTTTTTTGATGAATTTTTGTCCAACGTTTTTGCCATTTGTACAAAATCTGCCAGGTTAAGCCTAGGCCGACCAAGTGCGTTGGAATCTACTAAATGTCAGGTACCTCTACAGGGTAGGTATATTCTATTTTTTGATGAGGTTTGTTTCATGCAGCCGGCTCCCGGACTATCAAGTTCGCGACCGCGGTCTGGTACCGGTCCGTCTGTAGGTGAGTATTATATTCTTTGGTCTGTAGACACTATAAAGGCCCCAGTACACAATAGGCCATCGCCGGCCACTCCAAGGGACGCAGCCATGCGGTAGAATGAGATAGCAATATCACTTGCTCCCTCTAACGCATAAATGCGTCCCTTGGAATGGCCGGCGATGGCCCATTGTGTACTGGGGCCTTAACATGAACATGGCGCATTTTAACAGTGCGGCAGCGGCACGGCATCAAGGCCTGTCCAGACGGGGACAATTTTTCGTCAATCTGATTAAATTGTCCGATCAAATCAAACGTGCGGACTCATATGCCAATTTGGCCACTTACACCAATTTTAAATTTATGGTATAATATATTTGAATCTACGGTCGAATTCGGCGAGCCAAATTGGAGTTTGAGTCCGCACGACCTGATTTGATCGGACAATTTAATGAGATTGGAGAAAAATTGTCCCCGTCTGGACAGGCCTTCAACCATACAACCTTTGCAAACGTTCCAATTTACGGTTTTGCCAACTGCCACGTAATATAGTCAACTGTCAATTGGTTGTCAAAGTCAATTCATATTCTCATAGCTGTGCTTGTATTTTCTGTCATTCGTTTGTAATAAATTATAGTACTAAGTTTTTATCTTGTCTTTATTAAACTAATGTTATGGGTTCTTCCCAAAGCACTGAAGTTCCAGGAGGCGGCTCCGAAGGGTATCATGTTTTACGGGTTGGTACCGATTGTTGCCTAGGTATTGCTTACATTTCGATGCGTTCATCAAATTTTAACACGTCAATGTTTTGATTATGTAGGTCCAGGACGGCTCTCCGGGGCAAATCGCCGGACTTGAAGCGTTTTTCGATTTTATAGTTGCAATAGAAAATGTTCGATTAGATCAGGACAATGACACTTTAAAGGAATTACTTAAGAAAAATGTTGGATGCACAATAAAAATGATGGTGTACAGCAGTAAAAGCCAATCCGTGAGAGAGATAATGATACAGCCTAGAGCAGACTGGGGTGGCCAGGGGCTACTTGGTGTCAGTATAAGGTTCTGTTCTTTTGAAGGAGCCAATGAGAATGTGTGGCATGTTTTAGTAAGTACCTAATCAATGTTTGATAGTACCAATAATTTGGCTATAATGTCAGTATAGGTTTTATATTGATTTGTGTTTTGTAGGAAGTACATCCATCATCACCAGCAGAGTTAGCCGGATTAAGGCCATTCTCTGATTATATAATTGGAGCTGATTCAATAATGCATGAAAGCGAAGATCTATTCACCCTTATAGAAGCTCACGAGGGAAGGGCTCTGAAGCTGTATGTTTACAACATTAATGATGACACATGCCGTGAGGTGCTCATCACCCCCAACTTGAGCTGGGGGGGTGAAGGTAGTCTTGGTTGTGGTATAGGCTACGGCTATCTGCACAGAATTCCAATTAGAAGTGCCCCTGCGGCACCAAACCAAACATCGTACAGCAATACCCCTAAGGTGAGACCCTCAACTGCTGAAATGTATATTTCATCCTTAACTCCTATTTTAGCTATTCCTATTGTAACTTCTGTTTAGGTCTCCCAGACATTCAGTAGTAGTTATTTGGTCATGACTGTGCTATAAGGTGTGGATCAACTTTTTGTTTTTACTTCTTTACATGGTTATTTGGTTGTCCTCTGTTACACTACTGCTACCAACTATGTATTGTTATGGGGTGAAAGCCTGAAAGGACAACATAACATTGAGAAAAGTATTTGATCCATATAAGACCTCCTCGTAATAGCTAATATTGTAATACCTATGGCACCAAAAAAAAATCATGCCACAAAAAATTACAACTAAAAAATGTAGGTAACATGTTTTGTATTGTTTTCTTTTATTCAGGTATGCAATAAAGAGTATTTGTATTCTATTGTATTGTAACATCAGGCTATTCTTTTCTTATGTATTTGGTATTCAAATGTGTTTTTTTTTTACTTCTTTTAGGTTCCATTACAATCTCCCGAAATCCAAAATAACTTGGTTTCTGACATACAAAATTTGAACCTAAATGAAGACAAGACCCCCTTGATGGGTGCACCTCAAGTTTCTGTAGGCCAAGTGCCAAGTGTGTCACCACCACCATTCTTGTCTGGAGTTCCAATGGTTAACCCTGGGAGCTTCCCTGCCGCCAACGCACCACCAAGCAATCAGCATGAGCAGCTCAGTCAGCAGCCATTACTACAGCAATACCCAACTTCTCAAGCTCAGTCAATGGTTTCTAACATGGCTGCCTATTCTAGTAGTGAGTATACATTATTGTACTTACTATTTTAAATCTACTTTAGGTGGTTCAGTTTTCCAGAAATTGGTATTACAATTAGTATCTTCTTGCATAGGCTATAAGGTTGATACTTGAAGGGATTCCTATGTTAACACACATTGCCCTTCATAATTCGTGTTTGTACAAATTAAAAATTGTATATAATATTGAAGTATTATAGAAATAGAAGGTCTCAAATCAAATTAAATTATAAATTATAAAACATACCAAAAATGTTAATTTACAGATTTGGCTGACACAACATTAACGAATTTGGGGAGCATACCGTCAGTGTCAAACATGCAACCCCCCGCGCCGCTGCCGAGCTTGCCCGGGATTCCCATGAACCAGCCCCAGCCGTACATACCGATGATGCCTAACTACACTCAGTCACAAGTGCCCCCACCAGTTCCCATCCCTCAAACGGCTCCTAACTTAGTCCCAACGTTTGATATGAGTACCTTTGCGCCCGTTCAACCGCCGCCGATGTCCAGTGGTCTGCCAATAGTCACGCCCGTGTCGTTACCAGGGATGCCTTCAATCACGGTCAGTGCAACGCTGCCTGTCTCCACGATGCAAGAAATACACCAGCAACAGACGTTACAACAACCAGACTTGCTGTCGTGAAAGTACACAAATTTATTTTACATTAAGTATGCTGTAAATCAAATAGAAATATCGACAATTATCCGCATACTTTTATGTTACGTTATTATTTCAATATAAATATTATTATTTATAAATGATTTCTGGCAACTGTTGACTTATCAATGTTACCAATTTATTTCCGACTATAATTAGTGTGACAAAGTCAGTATTGGCGTAAGAAAGATATGAAATTCTGTCAGCCAAGGTTATGATATCATTGTGGCTATGACTTAGCATCAGTATAGACTTTTTACAGCTGTAAATTTTTTACTTGCGTTTTTCTGACTGAAAATGGAAGGTAGTTTAGTGCTTTACAAGTTACAACGCCAGCATTTTACGAAACAAGCCTCTCAAAGTTAATGCTGTGATGTTAAGTCGAATCTACATTGTATACCTACGGTATCCAGACATACTTTATTAGATTTTTTATTTACGTATCTGCCTTGTAATGTTTATGTTATCAATTATGTCGTGATTAAAATGAAACGAAACATAAAATTCGTTTTTCTTTACTATTTTTACAATTAGAAAGAAAATACATTTATTTAACGCCAAAACATATTACATATCGTCGGGTGACAAGCTAACATCAACCATCATCATCATCCTGCCCTAGCCGGTTTCGGCCTCGGCGACTGGGTATTCACTAGCTAGTGAGTGCGACGATCGTGAGCTCTCAGGTGGCTGACGTAGCCTATTTTTGCGGTGAATGTACGACCACACACACCGCAGGTCAGCACCCCTCCGACAAAATTGTAATTTATGACCGCAGGTGGTCGAGCCTTAACTCGTCGCCCTTCGCGTCGAGTTCCACTCGCCTCTGCTCTTCAAAGGCTTGCACTTTTGTACTCACTGTATGCCTCCACTTCGGCCGATCTTGTGCCGAAGTCTCCCAGTGCGATGGTTCAATGTCACATCTCCGTATGTGGCGCTTCAGCACATCTTTGTAGCGCAAAAGTTGGCCGCCCTGTTTCCGCTTGCAAGTGCAACTCAGAGTAGAAGATGCGCTTAAGGTATTTTTTTTTCTCGTGTAGCGGGTTCGATTCCCGGTTTAACCATGAAATTATTTAAAATGCAATTCAACTTGTTTTTTTAAATCGAAATAATGTCTTCTTTCAGTAAGATGTTCATTTACAATAATTAAGGTACTTTTCCTCCAATGACGCGATAATTTTTTTCCATACATTTTTTTTTTCAAAAAAATTAAAAAAGTATGAATGCAATTTAACTAAGTTTTAAAAATAAAATGAAGTCTTCTTTCAGCAAAATATGCTATCTATGATATTTAAGGTACTTTCCCTCCATGTGGCATCGCCGTGGGACGCCCTGTATATTGGACGCTAAAATAGGACCCCTCTCAGCAGCTGTCTCAGCATAATGCCGCGGCAATCCGTGCCGCTGGTTTTCAATGGGTATCTGACTTAAACTGGCTAAACGTTTGTATGTGCCATGTGCTGCTGTGAGAGAGTCGATCTTCATTTTAAGATAAATTGAATTCTCATACTGTGTTATTCGGCGCAAAGTTTTTGTATATGACAAGTGGCGGGTTATACTAATGTGCCACTCCTAGCGCCACTTGCACCATTCCACTAACCCCGGGTTAACCGGATAAACCTGGAGTTACTATGGTTACCAGTACAATTTGACACTAAGTTAACGGTTTAACCGCTTAACCTCGGGTTAGTGGAACGGTGCAAGTGGCCCCTAGAGTTGCACTGCAGTTATAGCCTGTGGTAACTCCTTACCATATTGCGTGCTGTACGCTTATTTACCACTGATGTGGTTAGAAAAAGGTGCGTGTTGGTAGGTATTGGTGATATCAAACCACAAATATGCCTCTAAGTACTACTTACATAAATTATTATGGGTGTCTGCGATTAGAGCATTACAGACGGTAAAATTAATTTCACGCAAACTTTATCGATTATCGAGCACTAGCTGTTGCCCGCGACTTCGTCCGCGTGGAATCTTATCTTCAACATTTTACATCTTTAGTACCTATAATTTTCATATCCAAGCAATGTTGAAATTAAGTAGGTACTTTTGTTTTTTAGCAAGTTGTATGAAGTTTTAAATCAAGTGGATTTTGATGTTGGTTGCTGAAATTACTTTTCTTGTATTCTCATAATAGGTACCTATGCCCTTATACAAAGATTCAAGTTCCGCATTCCGCACTTACAAAATATCTGATCTCCATACAAACTTTCGACCCCTTTCTCACCACCTTGGGGGATGAATTTCAAAAATGCTTGGATTAGTTTTCATGTTTTTTAATTTATTACCTTTTTTCCAAAAAGTTAAAGTTCCTAGCTTAAAATTAAATTTACACCCCAAGACGAATTTTCATCCCCTTTTTAACCCCCTTAGGGGTTGAATTTCCAAGAACGTTGCAATTACTTTTTTTTGTAATCGGCTATTATGCCTTTCTAAGAATTTTCAAAGCATTTGTAATGGATTTAAACTTTGAAACCCATTTTAACCCTGTTAGGGGATGAATTTTACAAAACGCTGAAATTACTTTTATAATCTTCTAATAGTATCCCCAAATACAAAGACTCAAGTCCCGCGCTCGAAAAAATGTTTGATATCCATAAAACTTTCAACCCCTTTTTCACCACCTTAGGGGATGAATTTTCAAAAACGCTGAAATGAGTTTTCTTTTATTTTAATTTAAAACGTTTTTACAAAGTTTCAAGTTCCTTGCTTAAAATAAAATATGCACCCGCAGACGAACTTCCATCCCCTTTTTAACCCCCTTAGGGATTGAAATTTCAAAAACGTTGCAATTTATTTTTTTGTAATCGGCTATTATGCCTTTCTAAGAAGTTTCAAAACCATTTGTAATGGATTCAAACTTTCAACCCCTTTTTAACCCTGTTAGGGGATGAATTTTACAAAACGCTGAAATTACTTTTCCTGTCTTCTAATAATATCCCTAAATACAAAGATTCAAGTCCCACACTCGAAAAAATGTTTGATATCCATACAAACTTTCAACCCCTTTTTCACCACCTTAGGGGTTGAATTTTCAAAAACGCTGAAATCAGTTTTCTTGTATTTTAATAATATATCTTTTAACGAAGTTTCAAATTCGTAGCTCAAAAGAAAACTTTAACTCCATACAAACTTTCATCCCCTTTTTAACCCTGTTAGGGGATGAATTTTACAAAACGCTGAAATTACTTTTATTGTCTTCTAATAATATCCCCAAATACAAAGATTCAAGTCCCGCGCTCGAAAAAAATTTTGATATCCATACAAACTTTCAACCCCTTTTTCACCACCTTGGGGGATGAATTTTCGAAAACGTTGAAATTAGTTGTCTTGTATTTGAATTTGATACTTTTTTACAAAGTTTCAAGTTCCTAACTTAAAATAAAATTTGCACTCGAAGACGAACTTTCATCCCCTTTTTAACCCCCTTAGGGGTTGAATTTCCAAAAACGTTGCAATCACTTTTTTTTTAATCGGCTATTATGGCTTTCTACGAAGTTTCAAAGCATTTGTAATGGATTAAAATTTTCAACCCCTTTTTAACCCTGTTAGGGGATGAATTTTACAAAACGCGGAAATTACTTTTTCTGTCTTCTAATAATATCCCTAAATACAAAGATTCAAGTCCACCACTTGAAATTTTTTTTGATATCCATACAAACTTTCAACCCCTTTTTCACCACCTTAGGGGATGAATTTCCAAAAACGCTGAAATTAGTTTTCTAGTATTTTAATAATATACCATTTTACGAAGTTTCAAATTCCTAGCTTAAAAGAAAATTTTAACCCCATACAAACTTTCATCCCCTTTTTAACCCCCTTAGGGGTTGAATTTCTCAGAATCGCTTCTTATCTCTTGTACACTTTATAAATGCAATCTGGTGTGCAAATTTCAACTTTCTGGCTTTTGTAGTTTCGGCTCTGCGTTGATGAATCAGTCAGTCAGTCAGTCAGGACAATTGCATTTATATATATAGATAGATAGATAGATGACGTAGGAGGAAACGGGGTCATTCGAAGCATGATTTTTGGATGAATTTAGGGGGGGGGGTCAAAAATCGATGACGTAATTTATGGACAGCCCCTAATGTGCCAGAATCCTGATTAGCCGGAGACGTAAATAAATAAAGACAGTCAATGTTTATTAAAAATTGTATTCGTCCAGAAGTTCTTCCAGAACACCTGACTTTGGTTTGTATTTCTAATTGGTTGAAAGATAAAATAAATGAATACTTAATTTAAATATAGGGTCTAATTTAAATAGCTATCTACACAGCAAATAAGACTTATTAGGATGCAGTTAGTATTCCACCTGTCCAATTTCTTGTTCCTAAGTGCATTGCGTCTTACTCTCTCATTAAGCAATATGTATAATAATGTGAGATGCAAATACACATTGGACAAAGAAATTGGAGAGGTAGAATACCAGTACCACCCTTTATATGCTACATACTTAAATATGTATATACAATGTCAACAAATAGACAATTTACAGGTTAGTATAAATGGATGCAAACAACGCTACTAATCGGCATCAGTGACATCACTTTTAAAAAATTAATACGGCGCTACATCATTAAAAGATTAAAATACAATAAATGATTTCTTTTCTATTCTAATATTCTAAAACTTAACGGTATGATTACCTATATAGTTTGTACTTAAATCTCATTCCACAAGCACAATCGGTCTATCGACTTTCTTCATGTGAATGTGAATGAGAGAGATTGGATGACCATTTACTTAAAAAATTGAAGGTCTCCTGTGCGACATTCCGACTGACGTATAGAAAAAGGAAGCAAATTCAATCAATGGGGTTATCTATGATTTTAAGGGGAATGGTTGGGGTTGTAATCCTCCGGCTCTTTAGCTGCGTGCGCGAGCGCGAGGTTGTCGTGCCCGTAGGCGAGGCCGGCGTCGCTGTAGAAGACGCCGCCCGCGAGCTCGGACAGCCTGCGCCGGCGCCGCGTGTCCTTGTCGTCGGCCATGCTCGGCGGCCGCACGCTCGAGCTGCGCCGCCGCTCCGACCCCAGTCGCGCCGGGAGACGCAGTATTGACTGAAAAAACAATAGGTGCTTATTGGTTAAGAAATATAGGAATAGATAACCGTCTCTCTTAAGAGTTAAGAGTAGGAAAAGAGTCTATGAGGCAATTAGTCAAAAGTTGTCACACCTAATACAATATTGTCCGTCTAATATACCAAAAGTTTACACAGATTTTGCTTCGAAAATGTGTGTCAGTGCTCTATATAACGTCATATTTTCAGAGTAAATGGATAATTATACAGTGACAATTTCACACCTTCTACCAACGGTAAATACCTACTTATGGAATCTCAATGTACGGCCCGCCTGGTGGTAAGCGGTCACCGCCTATGTGGACGCTTTTGCAACTATCCAGACGTGTTACATGCGTGTTTCGGACCCATTAAAACCTGTAGATATACTCCTTTTTCAATAGTTGTATACTGGGTTTACCTTTGCTTTTTTCGGTAATTTGTTGAGCAGTGTGATGACAGGAGGGGAGATGAGGTCTATTGGCACCTGCGTGGGGTCAGTGGCGCCCGTGATAGCGGACACCAGCAGCCCCATGAGCACCGTCGCCATCGACCCCAGCCCGGAGTACCAAAGGTACGATACTCGGAACAACCAGAATACTGATTCTTCGTGTTGGTTTCTGGGAAATAGAACACATATTACTTATGTAGTATATATATATATATATACATGTTATGTTAGGTCGTCAATATTGCCTGCATCCTATCCTAGAGAGGTCTGCTCAATTACCTATCCTAGAAATGATTACATTATTACAAAATAAATTAAAGTTTATATCAAAGCGACTACCATCCTAATTCAACAAATATTTTGATATTGGTGGATACCTAACTAATCTACATGGACTGCGATCTAATTAAAGCAAAAGAGCTAAAAGTGCATTCAGTCAGTAGCATTAAAATTGGGTCGACTGTCGACATTATAATAGAGTGTAGGTACGGAACACTGAGTGTGAAGTCACCAAAATATTATGAACGACACGCTAATTATACCTACCCCAACATACGATTTTATTAGAATGTTAGAACGCAACGATATACGATTGCGGTTGCTTAGGTGATGGTTATTAGGCGCTTAGTCGAGTATTTCGTAGGTACATAAAACCCCAAAGAGCTGTTTCTTCGGTTGTCAGGTTTCAAAACAACCTTTTGAATCCTGATGACCTGCATAAGTACAAACAACGAACAAGCACATACGATGAATAACTGAGAATCACTTGACCGTTTCTTGTACTTTATGATGATGTTATGCGTGTTTTCCACGGTAAACTATGTGGGTACATATGTACTTAGGTAGGAAGATAAATAACATAGCTACTGAAAAACATATATATATATATATATACGAGTGTAGGTATACACACCTATATTTCCACGATCCCATGAGATTAGGATCGATTCGGTTTTTGTAATTAACGACAACAACAACAGAATTAGTAACGAATACTCTTAGTCACAATTACGGTTCAAAGATTAAATAGTTTGTCCTTAACAATTAACGTTTATAGTCTACCTAGTATACTCGTATCGTTTGATAGTATTTCCGTCTTCGAGAGGATGTTAACTACTTGATACCAGATTATTTACGCTAGAATTAAATGCTTCTATCTACTTTTAATTAACTGCGTTCGTTGTATAGATGTTGTGTTAAATATAAATATGTAAGTATATCTTGGCTTAGTCACGTCACGATGTTACCACAATATTATAGCCTAGAATCTAGATTCTAGCAACGATTACATTTAATAGTTGGGTAAATTCTGAAAATGGACAGTCATTGGGTCATTGCATCGACGAAGATTTAAACCCAGATTCGTTGCTTTTTTTTAGACGGTACCTAACTGCAATGTCGAAAGCAACGTTGTGGCTAAGTCGGTAATAAATTATAATGTCAAGATTGCATGCATTTAGTAAGTTTAAGTTAAGTAAATCTTTATTGCAAACCATGGTATGTACATAGATGTTACAAATTATTTAAAGTTTAATATGGATTTTTCAGTTTTACCTACCATTATCATTAAAATATACCACCTGAGACAGTGCATGGCCAAGAATTTAAAATATTTATATACATAAACAAGTTTTTATACATTGTATGGATATGGAATTAGCACTCTAAGCCTAAGTACTTCTACCAAGAAGACCTAAAAAGAAGAACCTAAGTACCTAAGAACTACCTAAGGGGTCATCCATTAATTACATCACACGTTTAGGGGGAGGGAGGGGGTCAAGAAAATGTGACATGTTGTGACAAGGGGGAGGGGGGAATCATAAACTTTGTGACGTCACTTTAACTTCATCAGTAACCGAAAATTTTATAAAATTATTTTATTCGCTATACAGTTAAATAACAAGTTTTTGAAACGATAATCGTTTTTATTCGTTTAATTTTATTTCTTAATCAGTTTTGGGTTATAAAATTACTAATATTTCTTTTGTCAATAATATTTTGATGAAATATTAAATAAGTATTTGCCGATTTCGTTGAAGAAATGTGACGTCACACCAGGGGGGAGGGGTTTGCCAAATGTGAACAAGTGTGACAAGGAGGGGGGAAGGGTAAAAAACCTAGAAATTCGTGTGACGTAATTAATGGATGACCCCTAAAAGAAAGAAGTACCTAAGTACTTCTTTCTCTATGGTGATGGCAATACTTACGCAGGGTTGACAGCGAAAGCCTCGGTGAGGTTGTAAAAAGCGGGGCAGCCTTCGACGGAGGTCGGCAGATGGTGCGATGACACTTGCGAGAACTGCGCGCCGCCGCACGCCGCCAGCACCACCAGCAGCCCGAACACCCCGCCGGCGACGGCGCCCTACCAGACATAATATCAGTTACACCAAGATTTAAATTTTATCCTTAACAAAAAAAAAAACCGACGTCACGAAACTGTACGCCATAATTTTATGGCATTAAGTCGCCTTCCGAGAGGAAATGCACGAGTTAATATTTAAAATACCCTAATTACTATAGGTGTGCCTATTATAATAACTAGTTATTTGAAGAATTCAATATTAGAATACCTAATCAATTATACAAATACATATGTGAACATTCCCGAGTGTGATGCGGGCCGCCATGCCGTTGAACAGGCCCGGCACCACCGCGACGCGTTACCTTAGCGTTGGCCCAGGGGAACAACATGCCGAGCGTGAACAGCCCGAGCGTGACGCCGCCCGCCATGCCGTTGAAGGACAGCGCCAGCTGCAACACCGGCCCGAGCCGCTCCACCGCGAACGTCAGCGCGAACGACACCGCGCCGCACCCGAGGCATACCCATCGGGCAATCTGGCGACACATAGATGACTTATGTACCTACTATACGAATGCTACGAGTATGTAAGGTATCGATGGTAGTCGAAAGTAAAAGTGAACTCCTAAGAAAGTAGGTAGGCCTCTTTTTAAACGAAACATGAAGTAGCCTATGTAACACACGAAGAAAATTAAAAGATAACTACAAGTAGATAATCTAATGTACAAGTATATGATGTCATATATAATTCATTAGATATTTGCCAGTCGCTTTTCTGTGAAGGAAAACATCGTAAGGAAACGGGTTTAATCCCAATAAGGCCTAGTTTTCCCTCTGGGTTGGAAGGTCAAATGGCTTTCGTAAAAACTAATGTCTTAGCCAATTCTTGGGATTAGTTGGCCCGTGGCAAAAAAACCGGGATAACGCGAGGAAGATTATGATGCGTAATATGCGTAATATTGTATTGTAATTTCTATTATTTACTGAAAGATGTTCCTTCTCCGCGTAGTCACACCCTCGTAATGTATCTGGTACATATTTCATTATCAATTGACATTTCATATTAATGATTACATTAAGCACTACGTGGTCTGCGCCCATTTACTTTGAAGATTATTGTCTTCTACGTACCGCCGCTCCCTTGTTTTCAGGTAGACGTATTCCTAAAAGTCCGGTGGCTAGATCTTGGCACGCAATAGCTGCTAATGAATTCAAAGTTGAGGCTACGGTCCTGTGAAAAGTGAATTAAAACTTATGATTCTTATGAAAAATTCAATTGTGAAATTCGATGTAAATAAGTAAAACATTATACATATAGGTATGTACCTATAGGTAACTAATTGATGAGCTGTCAAGAGGTCTTTTAACTTCAGTAGGTATATACGTAAAACACAATATAAATTGATTTTAAATTTTCTTTAAAGTGCCTGACCGCGAGCGCAGCGCCAGCCTTATTATAACCAATATATTGTACTTAAAAACTAATAGCCACGACTATGTAACGAGCTTGATACCTATCTAAATCGAGTTCATTCAGAATAATATTGAAACCGGTATCCTAACTGGACTTGTCTGGTTAGTTCTTAATTCTGGAATGAAGTGCGTAAGAACCACAGTCAATGGGATGCTTGCATGAGTTTCGCGCTGGTTTTGGCAATGTTAATTGTAAATGTGTTTCTAGAAAACTTTTAAATGTCGTTAGGCTTTTAAATGCCTGATCTAAAAGAAATTTCGAGCTTTAGCAATTTAAGAAGTGCAACCACTTGTTAGATCTGCGATTAATTGTTTGTTTAGTGAAGTGTGGATTTACGAACCTACTTATTCAAGTTACCAGTGCTGTGACAATCAAATTGGCATATGCATAGTCTAGATGTGTTAGTGCGGTATTGAGAGGTAGCTCACCCAAGGCTGGCGGCGAAGATGCCGGCCACGAAGAAGCCGGGGACGCCGCGCGCGTCGCCCAGCTCTTGGACGACGTACAGCGGCAGGAGCCGGTCTGAGCCGTTGATCTGCCGCGCCTAAGGTATATACAATGACAATACATAAATGAATTCAATACAAACGAATACAAAATGAGTGTTTTTAAACATTGTTCTTACTTTCAAGCCCTAAGGCCAAAAAAAAAAAGCAAAGCTTGGCCAAAGGCTAAGGGCTAGGGTATTTTACCCTAAGGCCATTTAAAAAAAAATTAATACATAACCTACCTAGTTAACATCAAAAAGAATAGATAGTATAGAGGGGTCCTGCCATAGTAAATGTTGTAGTCACTGTAAATTTACTGCCATCTATCGACACACGACTATAACTCAAAGTAAACACGTATAAAATTATCAAAAAAATGAATATATATGGATAAAATGATTTTATTTTTTTTATATCATTTTGACCCATGTTCATTCACTGATATCTATATATGTGTTAAAATTGTTAAATAGGTATGTAACGGTGTCGTCACGCCATCTAATCTAGCCGAGCATAGGCCAAAGGTGTGTGCGCCATCTATTCGAGAATGACTTTTTCTTGATTTCCGAGGCACGTTTTTTTCTTAAACTTTATTCATCTTATACGAAGTTAGGGGTCATCCATTAATTACGTCACACCAATTTCTAGGTTTTTTGACCCCTCCCCCCCCCTTGTCACACTTGGTCACATTTGGCAAACCCCTCCCCCCCTAGTGTGACGTCACATTTTTTCTACAAAATCGCCAAATCGAATTAAGTAAGTACCTAAGTATTATTAATATTTTATCAAAATATTTTTGACGATATAAATATTAGTAATTTTATAACCCAAAAACTGCTTAGGAAAGAAAATTAAACGAGTAAAACTTTTTTCGTTTTAAAAACTTGTTATTTAAATGTACAGCGAACTAAATAATTTAAATAAATTTTCGGTTACTGATGAAGTTAAAGTGACGTCACAAAGTTTGTGTCACAATATGTCACATTTTCTTGACCCCCTCCCTCCCCCTAAACGTGTGACGTAATTAATGGATGACCCCTTACATATATCTTTGGTTAACAATAATCGAGCCTTCTTCAGGTAACGTATGAGCCTAGAGCCGGACCAAGAAAAGTCTGCAGCGGATTTGATAGCCCACGCAGTGTGTTATTTATACGTCATAATTTCATAGAAGTTTGACGTTTAAAATAACACGTGCACTGCGTGGGCTATCAAATCCGCTGCAGACTTTTATTGGTCTGACTCTATAAAATGTTTAAGTCGTTATAAAACGTTGAGTCCAGTTTAAGCGTCTGTTAGATTGCTTTGTTGTTGAAAAAATACCTATATATATAATATATGTATAATTTACAACTCCAATCCATTTATTTAACGATCAGGATATTTTTGTACAGATATACATATGATATTATATGTATAATTATATTATTATACATATAACATCTGAGGCTCCAGTACTAAAATTATTAAAAGTTTGACCTAATTAAGTCTTTCAAGTTTTTTACTCTTTCACTACATAGTAGGTACATACTTACAAAATAAGCTAAGTACCTATTTCACACACTAACAATGATCCTTAATGACATACCTAAATAGTGGGAATCCCATCTAAATGCACAAGGCATTGTGAATGATTTAAAATTAATAATACCAATTTGGATATCATTTGCATCATCATGTGTATGAAATAAGTAGTTATCATTTAAAAATATCGTAACTTCGGTCTCTCATATCCACATACCTACTTAACTATACATATTTTAGGTACAGCCATTATTGCATAAAGTTCCGACGAATGATATCCATTCATTCCACGAATTATTTAATTCGACTTCATCTGTTTCATTGTATTGGTAAAGTTTAATAATAATCCTCACATATTTCAGTCCTTTAAGAGTGCAGAGTGCGAGGCCAAATAATAGACAACATACGTATATACAGTCATGCACTTAAAAACATTACCTCATTATACTTGTCAGTCGGGTAAAAAGTTTACACTAAGTACTTTCTCTGTTTTAATACGACACATTAATAAAACATGCTTAATTTATATGTAGCTGCTAGCAGCCGGTTCGAGGGAGTCCGGTGCCTGGCTGCACGCCTTCCCGTCGGCGCATACCGGCACTTTCCTGGAGCCGCACACTCTGCGCGTTGCGGCCTGCCTGCGACTCGGCGTCCGGGTCTGTGCTCCACATAGGTGCCCCTGCGGCACTGACGTCGACGCCTTCGGACACCACGGGCTCTCCTGCCAAAAGAGCGCCGGCCGCTTTTCTAGACACGCCGCGCTTAACGATATTCTCCGCCGGTCTCTTACCAGCATCAACGTACCGGCTCTTCTCGAGCCTCCTGGTATTATACGAGACGATGGTAAGAGGCCAGACGGAATGTCACTAATTCCGTGGAAGATGGGTCGGGTGCTGGTGTGGGACGCCACCTGTGTGGACACCCTAGCCCCGTCTCATCTCCACGGCACTACTGGAAAAGCCGGCGCGGCAGCAGAGGCGGCCGAAAAATTAAAAAAGACCAAATATAGGGGTCTCGGCCCCGAATACAATTTCGTACCTTTTGGTGTCGAGACCCTTGGCCCGTGGGGTCCGAACGCGTCTAGCCTTTTTAAGGACATCAAAAAGATTAGCTGACGCCACTGGTGACCGTAGATCTGGCAGCTTCCTCGCGCAAAGAATAAGTATTGCGATACAGCGAGGAAATGCTGCCAGCATCTACGGCACCATGCCGCAGGTGGATATTTTATAATCATTTATTTTAAGTTTAGTTTTATTTATTTTTAGATATAGTTTAAGTTTTGTAGGTTAGTTATTTAATTATGTTTTTTTAAGTATGTATATTAAGTACGTATGCACTAATAAAGTTATAGGATTTATATGTCGATGTCACGATACGAAGCGTCATAAAATAAAATTTGTAAGTACCCAGCATGACGTGTTTATTGAAGGACTGGCCTATTAAAATATAGTAGGTAAGGCTAAGGCATCTTGCAGTTACGAAATTATGTAATTTAATTGGCTACTTACAGTATATTAGTATAAGTTAGAAACGCTTAAATAGTGCTCATCCAAGATTGTGACTAGTAGGATCCAATTATATAGCTACAAAATGTTTCAAATCCTAAAATATATACAACTCGGAAAGTGTTTAAACTACCGTTTTATATCTGAGCTAAGACTATTATGAATGTGAAAATCTTATGCCCTTTACAAAAAGTCCACTATTGAATGATATTTGTACTGCGACGTTCATTTGAAATTTAAATGTGATTGCACTGATTGCAGTTAGTTAGATAAATAGATTTGAACATTTCGAACAACATTCTCTAAACTCTAAATTATCGGTAAAATGCAAGTACCTATTTACAAACTTACAATAAATTAAGTTAGTAAAGTCAAAACACGTTGTAAATTATCTAAATTTCAAGCAGAGTTGGCAAAGGAAGACGCGGATGATCAACCAGTTTATTTGGTTAATTAATAAAAAAAAGGAAACAAAGTTGCCGTACGGTTAACTTACTGTCAATTATCCTGATGATATCAACCAATGACTCAATCGACAATATCGAGTAATGAAGATTACGTGCTGTTTAATCGTTTCAATTGCCTATACGTATTAAACTAATTGTTAATTCATGATGCGTTTACCTGAATTGGATCGCAGTTAGCATAATGTGTTGCCAGAACAGCGCCGGTGACGAAATTGATGGAGTAGACCACAAATAGGCCTAGGGCCGACACCCAGAGAGCTACCCGCGCCTGTGAGATGCGCTCTACTGACAGGTATTTCTGCACCGAGGCTTGATTGGCACAGAACATGCTTGTCCAATACATGGTGCCTCCCACGACCACTGACCAGAAAGAGTGCCGCACTGTTGGGTCCGGATTCATGCTACAAACAAAATAATGGATTAATTTAAGCGCATCCGCGATAGTGCTGCGGTGTAAAACCCGGTCAGGTTTTTGGGTTGGCATAATATGATCTTGATGGCATTAACGCCGCTTGAGCTTTTTTTATAACGGTAAGTATAGATTTTTCGTACTTTTCGTATATTGGCAGAGAGTCGCTCTTGAGTTGATGGGGTAAGTATGCGCTTGGGTGTCTCAAACTTGTTTCTTAACAAAGTATCTACCTACCTACGCATTTTCTCACTTATGTCAAATACATGTTCATGCCTTTTGGGGAGTTGGTACTGGTTGTCTAGCAAAATACATAATTGAATATTCATACATATGAAAGGTAAGTTGGGGTCAGTGCGTCTTTAGGACAACTGAAACTTCATTCATTTTGCTGACCTACGACGATTAACTAGACGTGTACTAGGTACCTACTCCTCTGAGGCGGTGAAGATGGTGCGTGCAATCTAAAGCGAGTATTAGAGCGGCTTTTTGCGGTTTCTCTTGCAGACGACCCGTTCAACCCGTGACCCCTCACTCGGTAATTGCTATGCATTCCGTTACTAAACTCACTCTTTTACACAATCGACCCGTAAAACGTAACGTTCACGATTGAAGAAACGTGTTAAATTGTCGGTCGATACCTACATGTTGGTGTAACTAATATAATAGAATTGCTGTTAACACTTTTATGAAAAGCACCTTAGGGTGTAGGGATATGACGTCTCACGTATTGTATTCACAACAATAAATTTATGAAATCACATTACATATAAAAGAAAACTGAAGTAAATGAACAAAATTAAATAGGTACATATATGTAAATCCGTAATTAAAATATATGTAACGCGAAGTAGGTAGTCAAAAACATACCTAGTTTAATTATTTTATTACATTAGTCACACCTCTAGTATCGATGCATTTAAACTAAGTTAACTTTAGGTACATGTAATGTTGTATTTGAAGTATCCGTCGTGTTTATCTAGTATGCTTAATAGTTTTCGAGACTGTTATTTTTGTCTCCGCTTGACCGTAATTTAGGTTGACAGTTAGAATGTGTTTACAAGTAAATTTCAAGTACATACGTAATACTTATTATTCGCGTTACAATCACGTCAACAGGTTACTTACATCATCGAATGCATCGAAAGTTTTCACTTTATAGAAAGCTAATTTTTAAATAATTCGTGACCATTATATATAGATTTCAATTAAATCAGTAGTTAATACCCAGTTAACACACATTTAAATCGTTAAAGCATATCTTTTGTTACGTCTCCTGCTAATTAGTCACAGTGCTTTTTTATTCGTTTTATTTAGTAGTTACGAATAGATTACGCTATACGTAAAGGTACCGTATCAATCGTGTTACTTCCGTTTGTATTATTTCGCTTCTAAAGTTTCAACATTGTCCTAATTAGGACTATTAAAAAAAGTATTTAAGTACTTATACTACAGATATTTACTAAAGTATCAAACAGTTTTAGGTAAAAATTCTCCATAAGCGTCTTAGGAGAAAATGCGCGAAAATAATGCGCGTTATTGCGAAAATAATGTGGTCAAAGCTCCTGATACTTAATCTATCAACTTGGCGATTAGTGACTTGAATTTTCGCCTTCTTGAGATATTAATGCACCAAAAAAAACTGTAATTAAAATAGGTCTATCTATTCGGTCGACAGCTAAATTAAGCCACAGGCTGGCGTAAACTTTTACCACCATTATTTAATTGTACAAAATAAATTTTGACCATCGGGATATTTACTCGAAGAAATGCAGTCTGTTGGATTCCCTTGCGTGAGCCCAGACGGTGTCCATGCCGCCGACGCGAGCGGCGCCCATGCCCAGCACCACAGCAAGCGACCCGATTAGCACCGCTGACTGGAACGTGTCCGTCATTATCACTGCTTTCATGCCACCCTACCAATTAAAACACATTTCGTTAACGTTTAAGTACCAATCACAAAAATATATGCTTAGGTACATGCTAATGTTCGTTTTTTTAGCATTAGAAAGAACTCCACAGAAGCAAGCGTGCAGTTTTTATCAGGCTCTTTAATTGTTAATAATTATTGAATTATATAAAGTAGCATGGTCAATACATATAATTTACTTCAAATTATTACCGCTAAAAGTGCCGGAACTGGAACCACAAGCTTACTTCTGCGAAGTTCTTTCTAATGCTAAAAAAACGAACTATAAATAAGGACAAGCGGGATAGCGCCTAAACGTTACCCCTTAGTACAGGGTATCTCAAACATTGCGCTCACGCATAGTGCCATTGCCACTAAAATTGTACCTTCTACCGTTCATGCATTATTTGGGTACTTACCTCATCAATCTATTTAGACCAGGTACAGAGTTTAAATGCGATTAATATACGACAGACAATGGCGGGTGGCTCCACACTCAGGTAGGGAATAAGTATTTAGGTAAGTTTAATTTATCTAATTGTCTTGAATTACCTACCTATTTATAGCTATATTATTATGGTAATGATATTCGGATGCTAAATAATGTCTTACTTGTGAGGCATAAAATATGCACACGACGTACACTATCGTAACTGCAAGGTAGGTGTTCAATCCAGTCACTGTGAACAAATTTTGCATATTTACTCAAATATAGAAAACAGGCTTCATACCTACACTTAACGTCAATATATGTAGTAGGTAATCAGTAGTCTTGATTAGTTAGGTATTGGTTCTAGGTACGATGACCACACGATGACAGATGATTCTGGGCTGTAATAAGGTATTCCGTATTCGGGCAAATGTACGAAATGGCAAGTGTGTTGTCGCGGTTAAGATACGTATCCCATAAAAGAAATAGGTAATATCAACTAAACCTAAATATCGTTGTAGAAAGAAAATAAACCATCAATATTCTTTAATTATTAGTCTTTGAAACGGTTTTGCAATAGTTTTGACGCCAAAAGAGCTAACTGCATATAGCCGCCCATTAAGAGAACGTGCGAGCATAAATCATGACAAGTAGCATTATGTCAGCTGTAAATGGAGAGTGCAGTCATAGTGACTGCAACGCTTCACCATCTTCAAATGCGCTTTATGCGTCCAGGCACGTCCCTGGAAATGTATGGATATGCCTCAAGTGTTGGCCGTTTTGTATAACGAGATTATCGAGCGAAGGCGAGATATCGACAAGCAAGCCAGTATTCGCGGATCTCGTCCGCATAAGAAATAACACCAACAAAAGTGGTCACTCCTGTGGACAATCTTATACCTACAGAGTTTGTGTGTAAGAAAATTAGGTTTTAACCCTTAAATTTCACTATTTTTCACTATATCTATATTTACGGGAGAGACGTGAACCTAAATACCCATTTTCGAATAGTCTACTTTTATCATTTATCATGTACAAGCACATAATAGTACATTTCGATGCTAGTGCGGAAGGTATGTCATTACTTCTCGAGTACCGAGATATCTTGCCACGAGCCGCAGGCGAGTGGCAAGACTCGGGACGAGTGAAGAATGACATTTCCGCACGTGTATCGAACGACGTTTTTTAATACAGTTGCGAAAAAATAAGAAAAACATTGTTAATCGTACACTAAACAAAAGTGGTAACAGTGACAGCTCGGTTAGAAGTCGTCTTTAAGTATATTATATCTATGGGCGTTTGGCAGCTATTCCGTTCCATTCAGTCAACTTATTAAGAACGGAATTTTCAATATTGAATATTAAAAAATAAACGTGTTATAATGATGAAGAGGTAAGTAATTAAATATGAAAATGTAATATTTTTCGTATTCTTACATTAACGGTAGGTTTTTATGCTGATTACGACGTTTAAAGGAAACTAATATTAACACTCATCAATAAGTAGTCGTGAATTGGAACAAGTATAAATTTAAAAAAATTGGAAAAGTAAAAAGCACTAGTTCGAGATAACCAACTTTCCGCACGCTAAACAGCTACGTAAAGTAGCACTTTTTGAGCAACTGTATTAAAAAAATACTTTTGATCTCTATCAAGGACAAAAAGCAAACACCTCTTAAAGTAATTCTGTCGGCTATTCTACGCGACCTCATATGGACAAACGCTAATAATTTTGTCTCTAAAATCCATATCAATATCGCTCCGGCTCATAAAGTTGCACGAGAATCTAGAACGAGAATGTAGAGGAGAACAGCCGGACATGATATGACCAAGCTGAAATGGAGCCGCTTCGCTATCGTTCGGTCGAGAACGTTTGTCTACCAGTTTTATCACCTTTGCACAGTGTCGCTTCCGGGCTACTACCGGTTTGTGCATTGGGCTAACATAACTTGAATGACTTGAGGCAACAGCTCGCGCCGGCGCAGCGCTTATTTCATGGCTATAACAGCTCTGCGTGGGCTCCGTGTGGCCACACACCACACTACGCACTTTACTCGCTACTGACCAATACCATTAGTATTGGCTAGTGAATGCCTCCTAATAATTTAGTTTTGCTGAATTGATGAGCCCTCACACTAACTATTTAGTGCAGAAAAAGATATGAGTGTTTGTAACATTAATTATAGGTCTCTTAATCGTTTAGTCTATGGATGACGCCATATTTGGATGTTTGAAATATTCATCAACGTTTTTAGGGTTCCGTAGCTCATAAGGAAAATACGGAACCCTTGGATGACTTTGTTGTCTGTCCGTCTGTCCGTCCGTCCGTTCGTCTGCCTGTCAAGACCCTTTAATCTCGGGAACGTGTGGATGTATCGAGTTGAAATGTAAACCATATAGGTAGGTAATCAGCTAGGTCTACGGTCCCTTGAAGCAGTGAAAAAATCAAACTTCTAAGTTACGTAACGAAAACACAGTTTATTTTCACACTCTCAAGGGAATCAAAATTGATAGCCTACTTCCCGTTGATCTAGAACTGTAAAAGTTTGGCAAGTAATATATATATGTATATCGCCTTACACCACAAATACATGGAAAAATCTGAAAACTGTAAATTTGTAAAAAGAATGAAAATATAATAATAAAACAACGGGTTGCACTCCGGGAGTGCCGACAGAAGTGAAAACTCAATGACTAGTCCAAAATCTGCAGCACTACGTATAATTGACCCATCCTCCTTTCTATTGAAAAACTTTAGTTCCGAAATTGCTGGCCAGTGAGCTTGTTTAAAATTCGAAATTCAAATTTGTAGCATTAATTGTTTAAAATTCGAATAGAAATTTTAAAGTTACCTCGCATCTAAATATATTTGGTCATGATATTTTGAGTTTTATTCACCAGTACTAGAGTTCACTTTTATTAGAGATTTCATCAAGATGTAGCTTTATTGAATTATATTTGAGTAATATAAAGTTAGAATTTAACTGTCAGATCCTCGTATTTCAACCCGTACAAGATTAGAACCTTTTTCATGTAATGTCATTGAGTTTATTCAGATCCTCGTATTTCAACCCGTACAAGATTAGAACCTTTTTCATGTAATGTCATTGAGTTTATTTTTATTGATTTAAATGCCAACGGTCACGTAATCGCTGTCTCGAGTTTATAATTTTTTCCCCACCTCAGAAAGTGCCTAGCGCCGCTAAAGAAGTTTTCACTTCAAAAATTAGTAAATTTTCTACGGAACCCTCGGTGGGCGTATCCGACTCGCACCTGGTCTGTTTTTTGAACGAGTAAGGTAAAAGTACGCTTCACCGAACGCTCTGAATCCGTCCGTATCACCGAAAATCTTCTATTTTAGGCTATAAGTCGATTACTTACAGCTGATATTTACTTGCGTATTTTTTTTTCACGAGTTAAATACCTGTCCCTTCCATTAGGCCTCAGAGTCGGCCAATTTGTGCCGCAGTTGGGACGTGGCAATTGGTCGAAACAGGTCGTCGCTGCCGATTGCCACTTTATATGGGCAACCTTAAAGAAATCGTTAAGAAGTTGCGTATATTTCTTAAGGCCATAAAACCTTTTAAATTTATTTCTGTGTTTCAAAGTATGGTTTTACAGTGTGATTACCTAATTAGTTTGTGTATTTTAGTAAATTTAATTAATTTAGTGCAGTCATATTATCAGAAATTAAGCTTAATGTGAGTTCGGTGATGAGTACACCGACAATTTGATTGGAAGGTATTATCGAACAGCGTCCGGAATCAGGAAAAGCGTATGTTTTTGAAATTATTTTTCTAGTGGTTGATTACGAACTATTTAGATTAACTACCTAATTTCACAAATAAATTAATGTATTTGTAATTTTATGAGCAATTGCCGAACAACAATAACCTATATAGATTATTATAAAACTGACTTTTTGGCATCAAAATAAGGTTTTTGGCAAGACTATTATCAAACAATAATTTTAGATATTTTACGCCAGTATTAGCGAGAACTTTATACATGTACGGTTTAGTAATGGATTCAAGTATTAAATTAATTGATAGATTTGTAGTTATATCATATTGATTACGAGTTAAATACTATTTTCAAAATCTGTTCGCGAAATAGGTTCCACATATTTTCCATGTTTCGTTCACCGAACGGCCGTTCGGTGAATGGTACCCATAGTCTCTGCTACCGAACTCACGTTTGCGTTGACCATGTTTCTATTCGACGTTCATTAGAATATCATCCTTATTATTATAACGACTAGGTCTATATTTATATGTTTATTTTTTGTGACCATTATTTCAATGCCAGCCCTTCTCAAACTTTAGACATACTTATTGGACGCCTTTTAATAGTCTCGGAATGAGGACAAAAAACTCAATCTGATAATAAAAATAATAAAGCAATAATATTTTATACAGAATGGTCCAAACCTAGACGTCCAACATTTTTTTTAGATTCGTCTCGTCGTCGTCGTCATCTCGTCGTCGTGGGGCGATTTAAACTTGACTTTTTAAACTTCAAACTTTTGTTATTTGACCTTCCCTAGAAAATGGACGAGACAAAATGCATAAAACAGCTAAATTTTCTTATACATATACGTACATGTTTGATAATTGTTGCATACCTACCTATTTGGGATGACTTATTTTTCAAAAGTATTTTTCAATAAAAAAGACACGTCAAGATCGCTTACCACCTTTCTAATGCTAAAAAACAAAGTATAGTAGGGATTTAATACTGAACTACTAAAGTTTGGGCACCACTCAACGCCATATTTTCATACAATTATTTCCTAGTTCGGTAATGCGGCCTCCCTATTCGGTATAATGTGCAAATCACGTTTCTTAGTTCGGTAAATGGTACAATCAAGCAAACTGGAAGAAATTATTTTAAAAATATTTTTAATATACGTCCAATCATTTCAGTAATTTATAGTTATGTTTAAATGAGGACAAATTTATCTAAATTTCAATTTTAGTATTGAACATATTCGTATGCAAATACCAGAACTAATTAAAAAAAGAAACGTAAGTCTAGGTCTTAAGCATTCGGTGAAGCGTACTTTTACCTTACCTATGCGAACAAACACATCAAAGAGTAATTAACTGTAGTTAGTAGTTAATGTCGGTATGTAAGAACATAGAGCAATAATCTGTGCGGATTTCTACACGCATATTCTGAATCAGAAAGAGTAACGTGATGTAGTACTCGTGTTGTGTAATTGAGAATAAGTATTTGAAAGACCGAGCTTTGCTCGGAAAACATATAAAATGTATAAAAACTCCAAAATGCGCGTTTTCCCAGAGATAAGACCTAGCTAGATCGAGTTTTCGGCCCCGAGAACCTCCTTATTGGTCGAAATATATCTTATAAGATTAATTGCCGCGTTGCATAATAAATCTAATTATTACTTTTTGAGTTACTTTTATTTTCATTGTTATAAATATTTTTTCTACTCGTTGAATTTAATGGTTATAAATGTTCTAATATATATTATGACTTCGTATATGTACCAAACTGCACGAAACCGCATACTTTTCACCATGGGCTCCCGACTCAACTAAGTATAATGACTTCTTACGAAACGTTTCAATCAACTGTTATGAATTCGACCAATCACGAGACGCCGCGGTCAAGAGGAATAAATCAAAATTCATATAAAAGACACGACATCAACGCGCATCTATTTAAAGAATAAAAAGTGCGTAAAAGAATAAAAAATGTCTTTTGTACTATCTTTTTATCTATTGCCATAGTTATGTAATTTTGTTTAATTATTAAGATTTTATAGTAGAAAAAGTATTATCTTAGTTGACTCGTTGAAAAACTATACAATCTATGAGTAATCTACGTACTCTCGTACCTCACTTAGGCTACTCAGCAAGCTCCGTGGCCTAAGCGCGGTACTCGATTGAAAAGCTCTATTATATCATGATTAGGTAGGTACATGTATAAAATACTATAGGCACAACCTAAAATGCCTAAATTGTAAAATATATTTCAAACAGCAGTGCTGTCGTTTTACTCTTTTACCTTACGCAATGTCTATACCTTTTTTCGAGTAAAGCAATTTTCTTATACTTCTTAATACCGTCATTTAGCTATCCATGATGGCTACACCTGCTGAATTACGTGCAACTTTGAATTAATTTTATTGCACTTTTGTCATCCCATTGCGTAAGATGGGCATGCGTGCGTCCATATATGCCCGACGTCTATACCTACATAATGCATGCTCGTTTTATGATAGCTCCTATATCTATGTTACGTGCTTTCACTCTCCCTGCAATCCCTGCATAAATTATACTTAGCAATATGTAAGTCCTATTAACCTAGTTGAAATAAAAAAAGAAATGTTTAATTTACCTACTTTCTTGCTGCTGTGTTAAAATAATGTACTTACCTATTGTTGTAGGTAGAGTTTCGTTGCTTTAAAGTACGTAGTTACTAATAATTACTAACTCAGTGACAATATTACTGAATAGGCAACATAACAAGTTCTAGTAATTAAAACTTTGTGTGTACGTGACATTACGGACTTGGTAAAAGTGAATAGGTACATTGTCAGCTTTTGCTACTGTAAAACCGCAGAACCGTCCACGGCCTGCGAGGGGCTGGAAACGCTTGTTGCGACACTTGCCTGTACACGCGGTGGGAAATTCTATTCTTACGTCCCTACAAGGCACTAACGGCATATTCTATTATAGTTAGAAATCAGACTGATTTCGTAATAGCGTCGTACAATTATGGACCATTTCTTTAGACGGTTTTACTGCCGCAGTGCCATCATTTGAACGAATACGTCTATCCTACTTTACTTTATACCTATTGAGTAACATCTATTAATCCGTCTGACCCATACGTTAGCGAATGCTTTTTGGCTGATTGATTTGTAATAATTATTAGGTTCGTAGGTATCTTCTGCTCTCGGTTCTTTATGTCGGCTGTGCATTCGTGAACCCATTGAAATATATGTAAGTTGTCCATGACCGACTTGCTTGATGGACACAAACTTACTTATTTTATACAGGTAGGTATCTTGTGTTAAATATCATGGTATTGTATGTACCACCTAGTTCAGCGGTTCTCAAACTTTTTTTGGTGACGGAACCCTTTTGGAAAGCGTTATTTTTGAGGGAGCCTCAAATTATAAATTTTCGTTCATCACTATGGACCGGATAATACACCTATAAAAGAACTGTATTTTTCTTATTTAGTTATTATAACAAATATTCTCGCCCCAACGGAGGCTTTGGCCTAGGGGTCCGCGAAGCAGACCTTGAGAATGGCTGACTTAGTTAGTTTCGTCTACCTCAACATATTTCTAAAATTCTTTTGGTTCTGTGATAGGAAATAAACAATATTTTTAGTGTTCCGTACAAAACTTTGTTTACGGAACACTTATGGGATCACTTCGGTCTTGCAAATCAGTTAAATAAGTTTTTCTCAGAGACCGTTTGACATAGATACCTAAAATTTGGAACAGTTATAGCAATTACCACTACTCATATTGTGAATAAGTCAAAACTGCTTGTTTCTTATTAAAGGGGGAAATTTAGGGGGTTGAGAGGGGTAGGCTGAAACTTTTTTCATTTGTAAGAATCGTGTGGGGTACCATTAGAAAGCTTGCAAAAAATTGAGTCGATGGACTGATTTTGACTTCATTTTAGACTGCAATAGTTTCGTCAAAAAATGCATTTAAAGTTGCAAGTTTTCATACAAAAATTTTCACCTCTGTCCTGGCGATTTTCGCGAAAACTATAGCTAACAGGCAGCTGACCAGTCAATACCCAACTTAAAGAAGCATGGAGACGGCGGGAAAATTATCAGCTTAACTTTATCTTTATTAGTTTTTCAACTGCAGCTTGACCTTTGGTTGCTTAGGGCTAGCTAACTGATGCTTACACTGGTCAATTCATAGTAGGCGAGAAACATCCTTAGTTAAAACTTTGGCATTGAAATTTATGACTTATGACTTTGACACAAAGTTTAATTCTGCTTGCTTATTTTTGTGGGATATTTAATTTTATCTCAATAGCCTACTATAAGTATGAGAGAGATCTACAAAATACGGCCTTATTATATTGCAAATAAGTTTCAATTTCGAACGGGCTTTCCAAGCAATGGACTATTAGGCATCTCAAAAATCTGAAAAATTCAAATTAAGAATTCCGTTCTTGACTGTCGTTGTGTTTTTTTTTTTCCACAATAGGACACATAGAGTTAGTAAGGCGTATAGAGATAATAAAGTCATTTAATATTTATGAACAGCTTTGGCCTCATGTATAGATTTTATTGAGAGTATCTGATTCGTCGAAACAATATACACAATATTCCTTTTCATTAAGTACCATTACATTTCTGTATTAATTGTATAATTATAATATCTATTAATTATATTCAGTACTTATGTATATTTTTGAACGGATCGGTGAGCAACAAGATTCAGGGCTATAACCGCGAAAATAGAAGTTCGCAAATTGCGAGCATTTTTCTCTGTCACTCTAATTACGCCTTCATTGGAGTAAAAGAGAAAGATCCCCGCAAATTGCGAATTTCGGTTTACGCGGTAGCCCCTCAGTCCTGTTGCGAGAAAATTATTTTGGAAGACATTAATAGTATATGACAGTTAAATATCACAGTTTTTAGAAACAAAGGTAAAATTGACGAAATATTTAAAGTAAGCCGATCTTGTTTTTTAGCAGTTCTAAATAATATTAAAGTCTATACATATATATGGCATAGAACTAGAAACAAAATCAAATAAAAAATAATAATGAGTTCTAAATTCAAATTGAAGGAGTATACATTTTAAGGTATTATAGGCCAAGCGCGCACCACGATATTAATTTTTGCGACACGATTTTAGAATCGCGCTGTAATATATCGCAGAAAATTCACTGCGCGCACTGCGATGAAAATGAAAAAGTCGACCAGTCGCTCGTCATGAAACGTGTCTTTAATATGCGATTGCTGTATGACTTTGAGCATTTATAACACAAAGGTGATCCCCGTCTATTTCCATAATTAAATGGTCAACATCTAGCGTCTCATTTTGAGACTCCATTGGAGATGCAGGTGCCGAGATGTTGGGGTTTGGAGAGCGAAATGCCGACTGAGGTCCGGCCGGGGTGCGATTTTATTATTATAGTGCGCGCGGGGCCATACAACTCCGCATGCTGCAATTCACTTTGCGACAATCGCGGAAAAATGTGACAAATCACAATTTAAAAATCGCTGCGATTTTTTTGTCGCATATGCGCGCACTAACATATAAACACATACGTTGCATTTCTGCGACAAAATTATCGCAGGACAAAAAATCGTGGTGCGCGCTTGGCCTTACTCTAAATTATTATAATACATCAAGCATTCGCGAGATGCTCGACTTCGGTATTCAAACACAAAGCAATAGTACAAGAATCTAACTAAATGCAAAGGCCGAAGGAGCGATTCGAAGATCCGAAGCGTCCGACAGACGCGCGCCTCCCGTAACTTTTCCAAGTATTTTTAAGTACAAGTGTCTAAGTCGCAAGATCCAAAGGCTGAAGTCGCATTGGGCCGAAAGCCCGAAGCATCCAGGAGGTCAGTTCTAAACACAGGTAATTAATACAAGTGTCTAAATGCGAAGGCCGGAGGCCGAGCTCCGCGTAGGGCCGAAGGCCCGACGCCTGCAAGATGTCAGTGGTTAAACACAGAACTGACAGCCTGGACGCTTCGGGCCTTCGGCCCCACGCGGAGCTCGGCCTTCGGCTTTCGCATTTAGACACTTGTACTATTGATCTGTGTTAAAGCACTGACATCCTGGACGCTTCGGGCCTTCGGGCTACGCGGAGGTCGGCCTTTGGCCTTCACATTTAGACACTTGTACTATTGCTCTGTGCTAAAGCGATGACATTTTGCTAAAGCTCGGCCTTCGGCCTTCGCACTTAGACACTTTGTACTATTGTTCTGTGTGTGTAGTTGAATACGGTATCCTAAAAACAGGCAAACAACCTCTGTAAAATGTAACGATGCGAGCGGTACGGCTACCATCAGTTTGGCATTGACATAAACGCTACCGTGGGCGTGAACGTAATTTACTTTCTATGCATCTCGCTCGTACTGACATATTAGTGCGAAAGAGATATACCTATAGGAAGTAAATTACGTTCACGATATCGTTTATGTCAATGCCAAACTGATGGTAGCCGTACGGAACACTAAATGCCTCGAGCTATCTCGGACTTGGCCAAATTATTTTATAAGTATATTATTGATTGAGGTAAGGTGTATTCGGGTAATACCGAATGTCGGATAATTCCGAAATTCAGATGAAAATCACCCTTAATTCCATCATAATAAAAGTCTCTTTTCGGAATTATCCGACAGTTTTCGACATACGGAATTACCCGAGTAAACCTTACCTAGTAAAGACTTTAATTCGTTGCTTAAACTTAAATTGCGATAGCTATATACCTAACTTGTATGTGGCGCATGTAAACTGTCATTTATTTCAAGTTTAACACATTTGAATACGTACGTACACTAACACCCTAAAATCATGTCACGTAAATGTTTCGGCATGGGGTATTACGTAACTAACTATTACTGTCACTATCCTACGCCATTGAATATGTATGGCATACCAAAATTGATCCCTTGTTTGGCCAACGCTTCTGTTGCAAAATTCCTATCGAATGTATGGAGTGAGTTTCTCTTGTTTGTTTCTGTTTGAATTACTCAAAATATTTTTATTACCTATGCTATTGCAGTAATGATTGCACGGTTGTTCTAAGTTGTTACATGGTTATTTCATATCATACTTAAATTATGTAAGAATGTTAAATATTTAGTAGACCTTATTCAGCAAGGTAGTACCTACTACCATCATTATCGTAAAAATTATCTGATGAGTTAATGCATAATAATACTTGCCTCTATGGCTGAGCAAAAGCGTCTTCACCTATATTTCTCGTAATCGTAATACTATTTTGTAATACTAGTACGTAAGTAGTAGATAATACTGCTTGCAACCATTATTTTGATTACTTAGACAACATTAAAAATGGCTACAAATATAATGACCACCAAAAAATACTTTGGTACCCTAAATAAAAAAATCATGCTACCCAAAAAAAATTACTGAACACCAAAAAAATAAGGCCTAAAATTACAAATGTACCACCATTTTAATTACGACTGCACTTCAAATTGTATTCGAATACCAAATATATTGAATGATTACCAAAAATCATTAATGATCACCAAATCTTGAAGACCAAATAAATGCGATATTTTCACCTAAATAAACCACTACGATACCAAAAAATTTATACATATTACCAAATAAAGTAAAATGATGCCAAAATTACTAGCCCCTCCCGCTCAACCCCCCCCATACAACCATTTCCAGTCGCCGTTACGACACGGTGTAGACACATCTTGTGTCGACACCGTCTGTTTCGGTCACAATTCCAGTCGCAGAGTCGTCGCCGTGTCGACACAGTTACCAGAAATGGGGAAGGGTCGACACATGACACAAAGTGACATAAAGTGTGGTCGCCGTGTGCACACATTGTTTCGGGTTTGCGACTACTTTATGCCAAAATCATTCGTTCATTCGTTCATTTTGTTCCTGTCAAATGGAAACTGTCAGATGGAAAAATAGTTAAATAAAAATAAGTGACATTAATACGCCATCTCTAAAACGGATTACAAGACGTAATTATATATTGTTTGCATTTATATTACAATAGGACTTAAATTATTATGGGGAATTAAACTGCTCGAGTGATTTGATAAACTAAGTGTAATATAATCAACGCGCCACCACATTGTTTTAGTTTAGCCGGAAAGGAAATTGTTTACTTCTCAGTGCTTGTGTTCATAAATATATTATTTGATGCATTTTTAGTACTTCGATGCGTATACTATACTTAAATAACAGAAATAACGCTTTACATATTACGAAACTTGTTAATTATGATGTATAAATATGGTTTAAGGCTGAGAAATATTGCAGTCACAAAGTAGTCGCAAATGTTTCGACTTTGTGTCGACTCTGTGTAGACACATGACACGCGCTGTCAAAAGTAATAACAAAGTTACTGGATTTGCAAAATGGCTCCTTGTGTTCATTTGTTTTCAGATATTCTCAAAGTGTAAAAATGACGTGGTCAGAGATGGGACTTAATAGATTAACTGTTTATTCGACTAATTAATGGAATAAAAAAAGTTAATCCTCAAATTTTAATCACGATTAGTTTAGTCGACCTAACATAGATTGAAATTGAATTAATCTGAACATTAATCGAATAAATTATCGATTAAATCTCGGTTGGAAGTTGACAGGGGGCCATTTTTGTACGTAAAAATAATAGAAATGTCTTGCATGCAGATGGTAGCCAAACACTTTGTCATAAAAGTCGAGATGGGTGTCTATTTATAGGTTTTAGGGAGTGCCGATTTCGAAAATGATGACCATTTTGGAATCCAAAATGGCGGCCATGCACTGTGTCATAAAAGTCGTCATGGATGTCGTTTTATACGTTTTAGGGGGCCCCAATTTTGAAAATGATGACCATTTTGGAATCCAAAATGGCGGCCATGCACTATGCCATAAAAGTCGTCAGGGGTGTCGTTTTATAGGTTTTAGGAGGCGCAGATTTCAAAAATGATGACCATTTTGGATTCCAAGATGGCGGCCATGCACTATGTCATAAAAGTCGTCATGGATGTCGTTTTATAGGTTTTACGGGGCCCCGATTTAGAAAATGATGACCATTTTGAAATCCAAAATGGCGGCCATGCACTATGTCATAAAAGTCGTCATGGGTGTCGTTTTATAGGTTTTAAGGGGCGCAGATTTCGAAAACGATGACCAATTTGGATTCCAAGATGGCGGCCATGCACTATGTCATAAAAGTCGTCATGGATGTCGTTTTATTGGTTTTAGGGGGCCCCGCTTTCGAAAATGATGACCATTTTGGAATCCAGAATGGCGGCCATGCACTATGTCATAAAAGTCGTCATGGGTGTCGTTTTATAGGTTTTGGGGGGCGCAGATTTCGAAAACGATAACCATTTTCGATTCCAAAATGGCGGCCATGCACTATGTCATAAAAGTCGTCATGGATGTCGTTTTATGGGTTTTAGGGGGCCCCGATTTAGAAAATGATGACCATTTTGAAATCCAAAATGGCGGCCATGCACTATGTCATAAAAGTCGTCATGGATGTCGTTTTATAGATTTTGGGGGGCGCAGATTTAAAAAATGATGACCATTTTCGATTCCAAAATGGTGGCCATGCACTATGTCATAAAAGTCGTCATGGGTGTCGTTTTATAGGTTTTAGGGGGCGCAGATTACGAAAACGATGACCATTTTGGATTCCAAAATGGCGGCCATGCACTATGTTATAAAAGTCGTCATGGATGTCGTTTTATAGGTTTTAGGGGGCCCCGCTTTCGAAAATGATGACCATTTTGGAATCCAGAATGGCGGCCATGCACTATGTCATGAAAGTTAACATGAGTGTCGTTTTATAGGTTTTGGGGGGCGCAGATTTCGAAAACGATAACCATTTTCGATTCCAAAATGGCGGCCATGCACTATGTCATAAAAGTCGTTTTATAGGTTTTAGGGGGCCCCGATTTAGAAAATGATGACCATTTTGAAATCCAAAATGGCAGCCATGCACTGTCATAAAAGTTGTCATGGGTGTCGTTTTATAGGTTTTGGGGGGCGCAGATTTAGAAAATGATGACCATTTTGGATTCCAAAATGGTGGCCAGGCACTATGTCATAAAAGTCGTCATGGGTGTCGTTTTATAGGTATTAGGGGGCGCAGATTTCGAAAACGAAGACCATTTTGGATTCCAAGATGGCGGCCATGCACTATGTCATAAAAGTCGTCATGGATGTCGTTTTGTAGGTTTTAGGGGACGCAGATTTCGAAAATGATGGCCATTTTGGAATCCAAAATGGCGGCCACTCACTATGTCATAAAAGTTGTTATGGGTGTCGTTTTATAGGTTTTGGGGGGCGCAGATTTAGAAAATGATGACCATTTTGGATTCCAAAATGGTGGCCATGCACTATGTCATAAAAGTCATCATGGGTGTCGTTTTATAGGTATTAGGGGGCGCAGATTTCGAAAACGATGACCATTTTGGATTCCAAGATGGCGGCCATGCACTATGTCATAAAAGTCGTCATGGATGTCGTTTTGTTGGTTTTAGGGGACGCAGATTTCGAAAATGATGGCCATTTTGGAATCCAAAATGGCGGCCACGCACTATGTCATAAAAGTTGTCATGGGTGTCGTTTTATAGGTTTTAGGGAGTGCAGAATTCGAAAATGATGACCATTTTGGATTCCAAGATGTCTGCCGTGCACTTTGTCATATAAGCCGTCATAGATGTTGATTTATAGGTGTTAGGAAGAGCAGATTTCGAAAATGATGACCATGACCAACAAAACTTGTCGTTGGTGTCGTTTTATAGGTTTTGGGGGGCGCAGATTTAGAAAATGATGACCATTTTGGATTCCAAAATGGTGGCCATGCACTATGTCATAAAAGTCGTCATGGGTGTCGTTTTATAGGTATTAGGGGGCGCAGATTTCGAAAACGATGACCATTTTGGATTCCAAGATGGCGGCCATGCACTATGTCATAAAAGTCGTCATGGATGTCGTTTTGTAGGTTTTAGGGGACGCAGATTTCGAAAATGATGGCCATTTTGGAATCCAAAATTGCGGCCACGCACTATGTCATAAAAGTTGTCATGGGTGTCGTTTTATAGGTTTTAGGGGGCCCTGATTTCGAAAATGATGACCATTTTGGAATCCAAAATGGCGGCCATGCAGTATGTCATTAAAGTCGTCATGGCTGTCGTTTTATAGGTTTTAGGGAGCGCAGATTTCGAAAATAATAACTATTTGGGAATCGAAGATGGCGGCCATGCACTATGTTAAAAGTCGACATGGATGTCGTTTTGTTGGTCATGGTCATCATTATCGAAATCTGCTCTTCCTAACACCTATAAATCAACATCTATGACGGCTTATATGACAAAGTGCACGGCAGACATCTTGGAATCCAAAATGGTCATCATTTTCGAATTCTGCACTCCCTAAAACCTATAAAACGATATCCATGACGACTTTTATGACAAAGTGCACGGCACACATCTTGGATTCCAAACTGGTCATCATTTTCGAAATCGGCACTTCCTAAAACCTATAAAACGATATTCATGACGACTTTTCTGACAAAATACGTAGCGGCCATCTTGGATTATAAAATGATCATCGTTTTCGAATTCTGCACTCCCTAAAACCTATAAATCGACATCCGTGACGACGCAAGTTATCTTTATTTTCAGATCTAACAAATTGCTACAGAATACAAAGGACAAAAAAAGAAGCGAGGAGGTAATGAAACAAGCAAACATACAGATGATTCCTCGACGCAATTGGATGCTTCTTAAATTGTGTCCAGATTTATTTGTCATAAAAGTTTTTAGTTTTCACGTATTACTCTCACAAGTTCCGTGACATTTCGACCTTGTAATTTTTTAAGTAAATGGTTTTGTTTATCTGTGAGGATCTCACTAGAATAATATAATCAAGGTATGTTTATATTTGATAATTGAAATAGTAACGCAAAAAAAAATTATATTTGTGTCTTATAATCCTACCGAAGACTTTTATTTTTCCTTTTCCTTCTACACAAGTTTGGTCAAGTAATAAGAATTTAGGGCTCTCAATTTTATTTTGACTTCTACAACAGTAAAGCTACGAGGCCATGTTTGGTATCGTTTTCGTATAAATTTGCAGTACCAAATTTAGTTATGGTATCACATTGACACCATTCCAAAGTAAAAACATATAAACTTACTTTCTCTTAAACTCCTCTTCACGCTTAAACTGCTGAACAGTTTTAATTTAAATTTAGTACACATATATTTTGAGTCCCGAGACAGGACATAATAAGTTATCTCAAAAATCATCGTTCAAAGGTGTGAAATGAGGTGTAGGGGGGAATTCAGAATTGACTTCTTGAAGTTAATACTGTTTAAGTTTAGGTTTGAAGTCATGTTTTTTTTTATCATTTTTAACTAAATCAAAGATGTAGACCTTCCCAAATTTAATATAAATCGGTTCAGCGGTTATTGATTTCCCGTACAAATTTCCACGCCACTTTTCACACCTTCAAAAGATGATTTTGGTTATAAGATCTATCCTATGTCCTGTTCCGGGACGCAAACTATTTCTATACCAAATTTCAACGAAATCGGTTCAGCGGTTAAGCGTCAAGAGGAGTTTAAAAAAACCGACCAAGTGCGAGTCGGACTCGCGTATTAAGGGTTCCGTACATTAAGTCCGACTCGCGCTTGACTGCACATTTCTAATAGGTTTTCCTGTCATCTATAGGTAAAGAACTATTTTGTGTATTCAGACAGACAGACATACAGACGCACGAGTGATCCTATAAGGATTCCGTTTTATGCTTTTGAGGTACGGAACCCTAAAAAGATTTTTTTAATTTTGTGGAATGGTTTCCATGTTAAATGGATTCAGCAACCCAGATTTATACGAAAACGATACCATACACGGCCTAGCACCTTCACTGATGTAGATATATCAAGATAAAATTGAGAGCCCTAACTAAACTTTCAAGAGCGGATATCTCAAAAACTATTCAACATATCGAAAAAATTGACTGAATAAACTTGTAACAAATTAAATTAACTTTCATTTTGTGTGGCCATGTCGCTAAGATGCATAGTTTCCGAGATATAATCGAAAAACCGGAAAATGGGACATTCAAAGCCCCCTCTCTTCCCCCCGCTCAAGGGCTACGGCCGGGGACTTTTGATATGTTCACCTCCTAACTTGTCCAAACCAAGTTACAGAGTCAAAAATTGTGTTCCGAGCATTTCCCTCTACAACTTTTTTGAGCATTCGTTGGCTGACCTAAGTAGCTTATTGCATTTCTTTAAAAACTTTTCTGTAAAAGGTTGACGGGTGTTGGGTGTTTATATGGTTTTGGTCGATTATTATCATTTGCATCGCCCATGATGACTTACTAGAATTACTTACGAGCACACGAGACACTAATAGTAGTTTGACAAACCTTGGTTTTCAAGAGGTATTTTATATTGACATTTGCTGTCACAAATTTGCTGTCAGATTTAGTCGCAAACCGCACGCAAAGTGCACACAAATGTGTCGACACCTTGTTACGGAAAAGTGTACACACGGCGACGACACTTTGTTTCGAAACAATTCTAGACACATTGTGTGGACTCTGTTACGACACATCTGACATTTAGTTACCACTTTGATGATTCTGCGACTGGAATGGTTATATGGGCCGTACCCCGCACCGCATAACTTAGGTAGGCATACTGAAATGCTACTAGAAAAGTATGTTAGGTTAGGTTTGTACTGCTATCAGTTAAGTGGGCTAGGTTAACACTGCGATCCTTACAGAAACAAATTGCTACTAGAAAAATGGGTTAGGTTAGGTTTGAACTGCGACCCTTACAGAAACGAAATGCTGCTAGAAAAGTGGGTTAGGTTAGGTTTGAACTGTGACCCTTACAGAAACGAAACGCTACTAGAAAAGTGGGTTAGGTTAGGTTTGAACTCCGACCCACACAGAAACGAAATTCTACTAGAAAAGTGGGTTAGGTTAGGTTTGAACTGCGACCCTTCCAGATAAGAAATGCTACTAGAAAAGTGGGTTAGGTTAGGTTTGAACTGCGAACCTTACAGAAACGAAATGTTACTAGATAATTTTTAAGAAAAAAAAACCGACTTCTTTGGGGGCCGGTGAAAGCTTATTGTAGACAGTACACTATGTAGAAACGGAGGTAAAACCACCCACTTTTCTACTAGCATTTCGCTTCTGTAATGGCTCCTCTACAGGATGGGCTAACGCCGGCCACTCTAAGGGACGCAGCCTTGCGGTAGAATGAGATAGCAATATTACTTGCTCCCTCTAACGCATAAATGCGTCCCTTGGAGTGGCCGGCGTTGGCCCATCGTGTAGAGGAGCCATAAGGGTCGTAGTTCTAGCCTAACCTAACCCACTTCTCAGATAGCAGTTCGGTTCTGTGAGGATCGCAGTTCGAACCTAATCAAACCCACTTTTCAAGTAGCATTCCGTTTCTGTAAGGCTCGCAGTTTCAACCTAACCTAACCCTTGTTCGGTTCTGTGAGGATCGCAGTTCAAACCTAACCTAACCCACTTAATGGCGCATGCGGTGCGGTGTACGGGGGTTTAAGCGGGAGGGGTTAGTAAGATTGGCATCATCATACTTTATACCTACAGTTTATGGTAGGTAATCATAGTGGTTTATTTTGTTAAGGTATCATAGTGGTTTTCCGTGCCAAGGTCCGGGTCCGAGTCCGGGTCCGAGTCTGAGTCCGAGTCCGGGTCCGAGTCCGGGTCCGAGTCCAGGTCCGAGTCCGGGTCCGAGTCCGGGTTCGAGTCCGGGTCCGAGTCAGGATCCGACTCCAGGTCCGAGTCCGGGTCCGAATCTGGATCCGAGTCCAGGTCCGGGTCCGGGTATAAGTCCGAGTCCGGGTCCCAGTCCAAGTCAAAATCGAAATTCGTTATCACCAGACGTGTACCATGCGTCGTTGAAGAGTTCTGTTCTGGTCACCATCAGCAGTTCCACTTCATCAAATGCGACAGTTTTTAATGTAAATGCTTGATTTTATGATGAAAATACAGAAAATTCTATACGTATGCTTTAAAGATTTGAGGAGTTCCCTCGATTCCTTATGGATCCCATCATCAGAACTCGAGCTTGACAAAAGTGTGGCTTAAAAACTTAACTTGCTTAACGAACATAACGAAGAGGAAAAATCGCCAAACGTGAACTATGCGTCGTTGAAGAGTTCTGTTCTGATCATCATCAGCAGTTCCACTTCATCAAATGCGACAGTTTTTAATGAAAATGCTTGATTTTCTGATGTAAATACAAAAATCTCTATACGCATGCCTTTAAGATTTGAGGAGTTCCCTTGATTCCTCATGGATCCCATCATCAGAACTCGAGTTTGACAAAAATGTGGCTTAAAAACTTAACTTGCTTAACAAACATAACGAAGAGGACAAATCGCCAACCGTGAACTATGCGTCGTTGAAGAGTTCCGTTCTGATCATCATCAGCAGTTCCACTTCATCAAATGTCACTTTTTTGGATGTATATGCTTGATTCGTTGATAAAAAACCAAAAATCACTATGTGTATGCCTTTAAGATTTGAGGAGTTCCCTCGATTCCTCATGGATCCCATCATCAGAACTGGGTTTTGACAAAAACGGGACCAATCTGTATGCATATACATTCAATCAGAAAAAGAATTTTCAAAATCGGTCCAGTAATGACGGAGTTATGGAGTAACAAACATAAAAAAAAATAAAAAAAAAAATAAAAAAAAAAACATACAACCGAATTGATAACCTCCTTCTTTGAGATTTGGAAGTCGGTTAAAAAGTGGGTTAGGTTAGGTTTGAACTGCGAACCTTACAGAAACGAAATGTTACTAGATAATTTTTAAGAAAAAAAAACCGACTTCTATGGGGGCCGGTGAAAGATTATTGTAGATGGTATGTAGAAAAGGAGGTAAAACCACCCACTTTTCTACTAGCATTTCGCTTCTGTAAGGGTCGTAGTTCTAGCCTAACCTAACCCACTTCTCTGATAGCAGTTCGGTTCTGTGAGGATCGCAGTTCAAACCTAACCTAACCCACTTAACGGCGCATGCGGTGCGGTGTACGGGGGTTTAAGCGGGAGGGGCTAGTAAGATTGGCATCATCATACACATACTTACACATTTTATGGTAGGTAATCATAGTGGTTTATTTAGTTAAGGTCTCATAGTGGTTTTCCGGGTCAAGGTCCGGGTCCGAGTCCGGGTCTGAGTCCGGGTCCGAGTCCGGGTCCGAGCCCGGATCCGAGTCCAGGTCCGGGTCCGGGTCCGAACCGGATCCGGGTATTCCGGTTCTGGGTCCGAGTCCGGGACCCAGTCCAAGTCAAAATCGAAATTCGTAATCACCAAATGTGTACTATGCGTTGTTGAAGAGTTCTATTCTGGTCATCATCAGCAGTTCCATTTCATCAAATGTGACAGTTTTTAATGTAAATGCTTGATTTTATGATGAAAATACAAAAAAAATCTATGCGTATGCGTTTAATATTTGAGGAGTTCCCTCGATTCCTTATGGATCCCATCATCAGAACTCGAGCTTGACAAAAATGTGCATTAAAAACTTAACTTGCTTAACAAACATAACGAAGAGGAAAAATCGCGAAACGTGAACTATGCGTCGTTGAAGAGTTCTGTTCTGATCATCATCAGCAGTTCCACTTCATCAAATGCAACAGTTTTTAATGAAAATGCTTGATTTTTTGATGTAATTACAAAAATCTCTATACGCATGCCTTTAAGATTTGAGGAGTTCTCTCGATTCCTCATGGATCCCATCATCAGAACTTGAGCTTGACAAAAATGTAGCTTAAAAACTGAACTTGCTTAACAAACATAACGAAGAGGACAAATCGCCAACCGTGAACTATGCGTCGTTGAGGAGTTCCGTTCTGATCATCGTCAGCAGTTCTACTTCATCAAATGTCACTTTTTTGGATGTATATGCTTGATTTGATGATAAAATCCCAAAAATCACTATATGTATGCCTTTAAGATTTGAGGAGTTCCCTCGATTTCTCATGGAACCCATCATCAGAACTGGGTTTTGATAGAAACGGGACCAATCTGTATGCATATACATTCAATCAAAAAAAGAATTTTCAAAATCGGTCCAGTAATGACGGAGATATGGAGTAACAAACATAAAAAATAAAAAAAATAAAAAAAAAAATAAAAAAAAACATACAACCGAATTGATAACCTCCTCCTTTGGGATTTGGAAGTCGGTTAAAAAGTGGGTTAGGTTAGGTTTGAACTGCAACCCATACACAAACGAAATGCTACTAGAAAATTTTGCTTAGCTTTAATAGGATAGCAAGATTTAAAAATTTGCTTATAATTTACATTAAAATGGAGTTCTAATTTTGGTGGTCATAATTTACTATTTTTGGGTTTACAATGATTATTTTGGTGTCATTTTATTTAATAGGATAGCACGATGTAAAAATTTGGTTATCAATTGACATTAAATTGGGGTTTGAAATTTGGTAATTATCTACAATTTTTGGGTTAATAATGATTAATTTGGTGTCATTTCCTTTAATAGGATAGTAAAATGTATTAAAATTGGTAATCATTTCACATTAAAATGGTGTTATAATTTTGGTGATCATTCATTATTTTAGGGTGGTAAAGTAGTTTTTTTTGGTATTAAATTTTATTAAATCTGGTGATCAGTTAAATAGCAGCCATTAAAAATAGGGTGCCGATCTCTTCGCATAATAAAATAATTGATTGTCCTAATGTAATCTTACGCATAAGTTGTGTAGAATAGGGTAGGTTAGGTTAGGTTTGTTTTATATTTTTTTAGAAATGTTATTAGTTTCAGCACAATAACAATTATGCGAAATGAGTTTTATGCGTAACATTACATTAGGACAATCAATTATTATGCGACCCAATACAGACCCGCCTTAATGTATGAGACAGCAGATTTTTTTTGGGTATCATTGTACGGTCATGGGCAGTAGGTATGCCTAGCACAGGAGGGGCGCGACAGTATAGGTATCTCGCCCGCGAGATAGACTACTTAGAATTGGTACCCGCCTTTTTCTAACTGTATTAATTGAAGAGGAACGGGTAGTCTATCTCGCGGGCGAGGTACTGTCATGCCTGTGCTAGCCCGGCAGACATAACAAAAACATCCTGTATACATATTATAGGTACAAGTATTGATATACTGATAGACGAAAAGTTATCCTAATTCTATTTCACTCATAGGTTCTTATACTTTGTCAATATTTTTCTTTCTGTTTATAATAATCACATATAGAACATACCTATATTATATTACATTAGTCTTTTAAGAGAACGGTTACCTACCATCAGAGAGCGCAAGTGCCGGAGCGTATACAGCCACTGCCGTGTAGAGTATCATCTGTAACATATACAGGGCGCTCGCGAACACGCGGATTGACTTGCAGAACCGCACTTCCTGGAAATAATTAAGTGAACTGTAACAGAGAATCAGGCCTATTCGGATTTCGAGATAATCACAAGATCTAGAGACGATTTAGACATCAACTAGATCTACAGTAGATATCGACTAGATGTGACTTGGATATCTAAGTCATAAGTAACTTGTCGAAATCGTTCATTTTCCGAATCGAGCTGAATAACTACGTACTTATATGATTGATCGGAATCGAAAGACATAATACTTTTTCTTCTGATTTTAAATGCACTCAACAGACAAAAAGAAAATCACAGTCCCGATCGGTTACCGAAGTATGTACATATACCTACTCCTTCAATTAATCTCGTAAATATAGGTACCTACCTAAGTCCTTTTTTAGGGTTCCGTACCCAAAGGGTAAAACGGGACCCTATTACTAAGACTTCGCTGTCCGTCCGTCCGTCTGTCTATCACCAGGCTGTATCTCACGAACCGTGATAGCTAGACAGTTGAAATTTTCACAGATGATGTATTTCTGTTGCCGCTATAACAACAAATACTAAAAACAGAATAAAATAAAGATTTAAATGGGGCTCCCATACAACAAACGTGATTTTTGACCAAAGTCAAGCAACGTCGGGAGTGGTCAGTAAGTACTTGGATGGGTGACCGTTTTTTTTGCTTTTTTTTTGTATTTATTGTACGGAACCCTTCGTGCGCGAGTCCAACTCGCACTTGCCCGGTTTTTTTTTAGCATATTGGTAATGTAAACGTACTGGTCTATCTATTTAAAAGGTATGAAATTTGTAAAAAAAACTGTGTCAAGCTTGTAACATTTAAATATGTACCTACTATTAAAAAAACATTGAAGTATTTACCAAGTACTCGTAACAAGAAGTCAAACGCAGTCTCATGAACACCGGCAGGTAAAGTTGGCTTGTGATGGGCGCCACTAGTATGAAGCAAACGCAAATCATCCAAAATTGAGCACCTCCGATGTACATCTCTGCTGGGTTTCCTAATAACTCTATAGCTGTTATGAAACTGAAATTAATTAATGGTTGTTTTAGTAGTTAATTATTGAAAGGCAGATAAAACATAAAATTTTACCATAAAGATTAATGGTATGGTAACATTCCATTTCTAACCGCAGCTGCAGTCTGCACTACCGGTACTGAACGCGTCGCTATCATTGTCAATTTCCATAGTAAAATGAACAGTAATGCAGCTGTCGTTGGAAATGGACTGTCACCTTAAGCGTTAATTTGATTCACCTTGCAGCAAGACTTAAGGCCATTGGAAATGTGCCCATTGAGGAACCTCCGAGTAAAAAGTCGTCACTGGTTGTCTGTTTTTCTCCAAAATAGCCGTAAAAGACGCCAATCGCGCAGGACACGATCAGCATGGTAGCAAGGACGCTATAGTCCTCCCAATGGAACAGTTGGCTGATAGCAGTCTCATTTTGAACACTTATTGTTCTATTTGCATAGACTGTATTCGGCGTCGCTGACGTAAAAGTACCGTAGCATATTAGCAATGTAGAGATCTGAAAACAAATATTTCGCCTCAAAAGGAAATACATAACTATAGTGTCGAAATACCTATACACTTAATTGTTGAAGGCGCATTTTTTTGAAATATTAATAATTGTGAAATAATTATTTTAGGAGCGTCTTCAAATTAGCCTCATACCTGGCATCTTTTAACTAAAGCTCATTCGTATCAATCACGTCGTAAAACGTTAAGCGTAATTGCGTAATCGGCGAGTGGGCGATATAGCCGTTCAATGAAATAATTTTCGCCGGATCGATTTACACCGCCGCAAGTTATTTTTCAATTATTGCGGAATAAAAAAAAACGTGACAGTACATAGAGTGGTGAAGTAGGTACCTACATAGGTACAATAAGATAAATGAAAATTACGACAAAGTTTTTAATTAAGATACCCTTATTGATGAATGAATTAACCAACACGTGACTCGCACGCAGCAAGTTTCTTAGTCATATGAAACGATAACAATAACGTAGAGCGTAGCGAAATAATCCGGTTGAGATCTGGCCGAAGCTCCCACGAACCGGATGGTTCCGGAAAGCTTAACTACGTTGTGTCCTACACTCACGCATGGACATTCCTCAAGGGTGTTGGGTGTTGGTGACGTAGCGTGCCTACATTCCAAACAATTAGGATTATTTTCTTTCGTCGTCCAAGCTCGAACATTTTCTATGTATATTATTATTCACATTCAGCTGGAGTTGGTCAACAAGTAACGATAATTTAGCAACTGCAAGTACTGCAAATTTTACAGCTACATAAATAGGTATCTACTTTATAATATCTATGGTCCTATAAACTTATCAAAATAATCAGTTAGTACGAGCTCCATCTTCTAAATGTATACATTAAATAAAGTTTGATCTTAAATACATACATATACAATATAGATACGGAGTTGTGTAGTGTAGAGTCGCATGTCGCATATCATATTAAATACAGTATTAAGCAAGTAATGATGATGAGAAACTACGAAGTGATAATGCAACGGTAGGGAACGGACCAACGAACCGGCGTCTAAAGTTGGATACAAAAATTGACATCACACAAGATAATGGACTTTCGGCAAGAAGTGTAACGAAACGCAAACCACAATAATCTAGAATGATGTCAGACATAGAATTTTAGGTACTATTGTAATTTTTATACAATGGCCGTTTGAATAGGAATGAAAGTCCCTCCCTACATTGGTGCTTCTGAAATTTCAATTATGTAAGGTATGGAAGGTAAAGGAAGTAAGGTATAGGTAACTCATACTCCATGATGTAAGGTAAGGTGGGATAAGACTATCACTTGTATATAATCCTCATGCTGTCTGTCTTGCCTCGAGCAAAATAAACTATGTTAGTCCTATCATACCTTAATCAACTTAATTACTTAGGTTGCCTGCCGGTATGTGATCAACTGATCATTTAGAAGCCATATTAGCCTGTTCGATTATTATTTAAAATAAATTAATATGCTTGTCACCACTAAACATTTATATAACTAGATTTATACAATATTCGCTCATAAAGGGTGTTATTTCATACGTCTGTTCGAAGAGAAATACCTAGAGGCGAGGGAGTTAACAGTTTAGTTTAACCCTGTATAAACAGTTAACTCCGAGTCAGTATTACCATGGTACTAGGTACCTACAGAAGACTCACGGCGCGATTCAGGAAATGAATTAGACATTCACTAGATATGAAATAGTAACGATATGTGACGTTCCACGGCAAAAGGTACCCTATGGTGGTTGGCGCTTACGCTAAATAATTAACGCCGCTCCAATATTATTGCGGCCATTAGGTACCTTTTGCCGTGGAACGTCACATATCGTTACTATTTCATATCTAGTGAATGTCTAATTCATTTCCCGAATCGCGCCGTCACTCTCTAACAAAACGCGACTGTTATGATCAGCACAGATATGGCCGCTAGGTGGCGACAGCGCCACGCGCGGCTTCTGGCAAACCCCAAAATTGGGGTCGAACGGATGTACTTTTAGCTACCTGTAGCAAAGCGACGAAATCGCAGAGTGAGACACGCCTGGTATTACCTAAGTATTTAGGCTAACCCTGGAACGTTTAAGTGGCCCTGTATAAGCATGTATTATGTTTAATAACGGACATTTTTGTGATGGTCCAGTTGTGATAATAGGTTCCATTAGGAATTATGGCAACTCCTCAAAATTTGGTGGCTTCCGATTCAGATCTTGAACATGAAACGTACCCGAAGCGCGAAACTTTTAGTGACATGGCTGTTTGGTCACAGGAACGAAGTCTTGTAGAATGCTGCGTCTCTCATAACAAAAAATTAAGAATAAAAATAATGAAATTATATAAACCCTTTTTTTACAAAATGTCGGAGGTCTGAGGAGTTGTAATAAATGTTGGGAGATTATCATCATCACATCCCAAAGGGGCGTGTGTCCACGACCTGCGTCGCGTGACTGGGTAAGGTAGGCATCAGTCAAAGGTTAATCGTGATTTAACTAATTAACGAAGGCAGGTATGTTTGAAAAATCGTCTAATTACCATCGGACGGCCTGCGAGTAGGAATCCTTCCTTCACCTTCACTTACTTAATTGCCGTTTTGAAATAGCCGATGTGCAACATTTAAAAACTTTTTTAGGTCAAAATAAGTATCAATGGCTTTTTATAATGCCTGCTTCGTCTGACATATTTACAAAAACAGTATTTCTATTAACATTTTTTTTTCGTGTTTATATCGGGTTATGTATATATTTTATTTACAATGCCACGTGGAGAACATCTCAGGTTTCCAATTTTAAATAAATTAACATTTTAATGTTAAGTCTTTTAACTATCGTGCGTGCGAGTTTTCTATTTATTACATATGCCCATTATGCCTTAAAATGTATCTTATTCTCATAGGTACCTTCGAGAATTTTACGTGTTTTTTATACAATGTTATTTAATATATCACCTTTTACAAATACATGTATTTCTATGTTGCAAATGAATAAAAATACCAACACTTACCATAATTTTGTATGGAAGAATTCCATTATTCAAATATATTACTTGTCGTTTTTCCATTTCTCCGGCGCTACAGTTTCAAGAGCCGTTTTAATCACAATGAGTCGGTAACAAAGCGGGACCGTTGTGTTTACATGCGTTGATGATGATGATCTCGTGATTGATGTGCCACTGCCGGGTCCCGGACGCACTGTGAGCCAGGACTAGCCGTGATAGTTGCCGACCATGCACACCAATCAATGGTAATTAACTCGCCATGAAGATGGCTCAGTTCGTTAACCGAAGTGTATCACACATCGATATATATACGTTGCTTTTCGTCCAATTTCCTTTTGTACTTAGTGTTCTTCAGGTTTAGCCAATTTTATAGCGATGTAGGTGCTGTTTTGAGTTTATTAAACACCGATAAGAACCGAAGCGGTAAAACGAATACGACTACGCAAATCGGTCGTTTTTAGTCCTAATAAAGTTATCCCGACCACATTAGAAATACAAGTTGCTGCCAAGAGCATTTGCTGCCATATATAAATTCCTTCAATATCCATTTTTGGTGGATTTAATTCCAATTTGCTTACTGCATCATTGTTAATATAGTTCATTTTTACGTTACGTGAATCATGTTTTTTTATCAACCCATTCCATCTTTGAGTAGTTATACGAGTAGCTAAAGGTAAGATACTGAACTGACGAACAATCTTGCACTAAAAGTTCACTTTATCACTGGTTGTATCAATGAAGTAGGTAATTTATATTCTTATAAGGCATACAAGTATTTCTGATATGTTGCCGTGTAACATGCTCGGCAAAACGTGTTATCATTCGATCACAAACAATACTAACCAATATCCTATGTTATAGGAATGTATGTATTTGTTAGGTAAGTATGTATTTTATGATGTAGCATATCAAAATATTCGCTACACTAACTTACGCAATAGTTACTTACTCCTACAAGATATATTGAAATAAATTCTTTGCTGAATGGTCGTAGAATTATATTTATAATTATATGTATAATTATTATTATTTATTTATTTATTATAAATGCGAAAGTAGGTAACTCTGTCTGTCTGTCTGTTACCTCTTCACGCGTAAACCACTGAACCGATTTAGTTTAAATTTGGTATGGATATAGTTTGAGACCCGAAGAAGGACATAGGGTAGTTTTTATCAATCATCATCATCATCAATCGATGCAGACGAAGTCGCGTGCAGAGAAGCTACGTAGGTTGCCCTGAAAATTTCGGGAATTGCATACTTAGGAACGTATATTTGACATGTGTTATACCTCTTTGTTACAAGCATAGTCTCATTATTCGAAAACACTGGCCACTTAGAAAAAAAAAACAATGTTCTATTTTCAATTGTTTTTTAAAGTCGTTGAGTCGCTGGTGAAAATGGAGCTGTCCCGCGAAAGTTTTAGAGCAATGATTTATTATGACTTTAAAAGTGGATTAACACAACAACAATGTGGAGACCGATTGACTATTGCTTTTAGTAGTGAAGCACCTTCGAAGACGACAATATACAGGTGGTATTCGGAATTTCAACGTGGCCGTGTGTCTCTTGCGGATGACGTACGTGAGGGTCGACCGAAAACTGCCGTTACCGATCAAAACATCGATGTTGTTCGCCAACTGATAAAAGAAGATAGGCATGTTACATATCGGGAAATTCAGGAGACTTTAGGCATTGGAATGAGTCAGGTACAAGTTATTTTACAGCAAGAGTTGGGCGTGCGGAAGTTGTTTTCCCGGTGGATTCCTCACTTGTTATCTGACGACCAGAAAACGGTCCGTGTCAATTGGTGCCACAAAACCCTAAAAAGATTTAATGGAGGAAGCTCAACTGCCGTTTTTAGTATTGTGTCAGGTGACGAGTCATGGATTTACGCATATGAGCCTGAATCCAAAAACCAATCTCGAGTATGGGTTTACGAAGACGAGCCGAAGCCAACAAAAGTTGTTCGTTCTCGCAGCACGATCAAAAAAATGGTAGCCACGTTTGTCTCCAAATCGGGTCACGTGGCGACTATTGCTCTTGAAGATCGAAGAACTGTCAATGCCGATTGGTATATAGGCGTTTGTTTACCGATTGTTTTTGCTGAACTGCGAAAAAATAACCCTAACCGCCGTATTATACTACACCATGATAATGCCAGCCCTCATACTGCTCAGAAAACAAACGACTATCTGAAGGGCGAAAAAGTCGAATTACTGGACCATCCTCCGTACAGCCCCGACCTAAGTCCCAACGATTTTTTTACTTTCCCGAAAATAAAGAATCGGTTGCGTGGTCAGCGTTTTCAGACCGCGGAAGAAGCAGTCCACGCTTATAAAATGGCCATTTCGTCAACCCCCAGTTCAGAGTTCAATAACTGTTTTGAAAACTGGTTTCAGAGAATGAAAAAGTGCATTAAACACAAAGGAGAATACTTTGAAAAACAATAAAAGTACTTTTATTTCATTTAAACGCGTATTTTTTCCAATTCCCGAAACTTTCAGGGCAACCTACGTAGTAGTTTTTATGATTGGTAGGTAGGGTTGCCAGATGGTCGGGATTTGGCGGCATTCTCCCGATTTGTGACAATTGTTCCCGATTCCCGACGAACTGAAAATTGTCCCGAAAAACCACTTCACGTTATAAAACAACAATTTCAAGTACCGAACTGTCGTCGAGCGAGCGAGCGACTCAAGATCTCAAAGAATTTATACTATTTGGATTTAAAAACGTCTATGGGCAGAGCAGCTGACGTAGTGCCAATAATGTAAAATATCGTTGTTTTTAATACAATTACTTTAATTTGAATTGTTTTTTTCCCCGACTTAAGTCCCAAAATCCCGATAAATTTATATTTTTTCCCGATAATAGCGCCTTTCGATCTGACAACCCTAGGTAGGTATCCAATGAATTACGTACGCTGCGAAGGTACGATACAATTACAAGCAAAAGGAAAACTGTACCTTTTGCTTGTAACAAAAGGAACCCTTAATATGGTGCGACTCCGTCTGTCCGTCGCCGCCAAGTAGTAGCCGCCTGATGGGAAGCGGTCATCGTCGTCAATGGACATAAGTAACATTATTATGTTTTTCATCTTTAAAGAACTATATACGTGTAAGAGTTTCTAATATACCTAAAACACTTCAGTACGAGCCGGGGTTTGATCCTGTTACCTCTGGTTAGAACTCTTAGAACCTGCACGCCTTACCAATCGACACATGTAAGATTGTCTCGATTCAACAGATTTAAAGTAGTTAAGCTGCTGTTCTGGTGTTGATGAACAATATACGGTTTTAACTAATTAACTTTTATTCCTACTATAAAGCAAAGGTAGATAAAATAGTCCAGAAAGTGTAGAGTAAGAAACTGTACTATGTAATTTAAGATACTAAGCGATTAGTAAGTTACCCCCCGTGTGACGAGCGGTGCACCGTATAGGATAGGAGGGCGGTGCGCGCATACCATTGCATTGCGCAAGCCACGTATACATGTGAACCATCGAAAGTGCCCCCTCCTCCGGATATGGAACGCGCATCTCTTATAAACACTGGTGGCGCCTGAACACTGGACACTACCTAAAGCTACGTCTTGCTCAAAGCGTGTATCCAGGATGTGTGACAAAACGGTAGGTGCTAAACACGGTACCTATACCTGCGGGCGCAGCACGGTTCCATTTTTATCGACTATCACTATGCGCGTCCCTTTCGCACTTACATACTTGTTAGAACGTGACAGGTATGATGACAAGAGATAAAAACGCCACCGTGCTAAGCCGCCTGCAGTGCTGTGATCAATGGTTGACCTAAGTGATCTGGTGACATATTTAGTGCATAGCTTCAGTGATGGTGTCTAGATAACACGCGGGTTTTTTTGTGTGTGCAGGTACTGAAGTCGCTGATGCTGGCGGCGGTGGCGGCGTGCGTGGTGGCGCGGCCGGAGCCTCCGTCGTCATACGGAGCTCCCTCTTTCAGCGCGCCCTCATCCTCATACGGAGCGCCCGCGCCTCAGTACGGACCCCCGCAGCAGCAGCCGATTGTGCACAAACACGTATACGTGCACGTGCCTCCTCCAGACAATGAGTATCCGGCCGCCCGCAAGCCGATCTACGTGCCTCCTCCTCAGAAGCACTACAAGATAGTGTTCATCAAGGCGCCGACCCCGCCGACCCCGACCGCACCCATCATCCCGGTGCAGCCTCAGAACGAGGAGAAGACCCTCGTGTACGTTCTGGTGAAGAAACCCGAGGAGCAGCCCGACATCGTGATCCCGACGCCGGCGCCCACGCAGCCCGCCAAGCCGGAGGTCTACTTCATCCGATACAAGACTCAGGTATGCCCACTACCATAACATTTTATTTGCTAGAAAATAAAATCTATAGCGCTCTGCTCGCCAGAACACAAAAATCATAAAATCGACCAGAAAACTGCTTGCCTGGTAATTAATTTACGAGTAAGTATATCGCATTTATTTTGTCGCATACTTTTTAGGGTTCCGTACCCAAAGGGTAAAACGGGACCCTATTACTAAAACTCTGCTGTCCGTCCGTCCGTCCGTCTGTCACCAGGCTGTATCTCACGAACCGTGATCGCTAGACAGTGGAAATTTTCACAGATGATGTATTTCTGTTGCCGCTATAACAACAAATACTAAAAACAGAATAAAATAAAGATTTAAGTGGGGCTCCCATACAACAAACGTGACTTTTGACCGAAGTTAAGCAACGTCGGGCGGGGTCAGTACTTGGATGGGTGACCGTTTTTTTTTTGCATTACGGTACGGAACCCTTCGTGCGCGAGTCCGACTCGCACTTGCCCGGTTTTTTAGGTTAGGTTAGGTTAGGTTAGAACCGACCAAACCGAACCCGAACAAAGACCGGGGAAACTTATGAAATTGAACTGAGTTAAAGGGATTTTTTTACAATACTTATATAATTGTGAAGCAAACAACATCGTCAATTAATTCATTGACCCAATTAGAATAACCGACTTTGAAATCGTTTTTGATGCGGTCCAGTGAACAAAAATGCCGGAGCCTACAGTATTTTAGTAAAGGTCCCGAAGTTTTAGTATATTTCGTCTTTCTGCGACATAATAGGTAATTTCTAGGTCAGAGAAACATTGAACCTAATTTTTACTATCATACTAAAATATACCTCCACTCTGGCAAGCGAATTGTGTCAGTAGAAATATTATACGCGAAATACAAAATTTTAGGATCATCGCTCTAGCCTTCTATTTTCAAATTTGGCGCCTTTTACTATTGTCGTTTGTTGGCTTGCCAGAGTACCTATTATAAATATTATAATAGTGCAGGTAACTTAAATTTTTAAAAATGAAATACAATAAATATACACGATGGCCAAAAAATAACTGTATTCCCGTTGCCAGGTCTCGGAGTTTTTGGGATTATACTGTGCAACTTTTCAACCCCAAATCACGAAAAAAAAAATTACCTTCCCATAGAAAATGGAGCAGCCAAAATGTATGAAACATCCAAATATTTTTTTCGCAAAATCTGGGAGTTATTTTGATGATATGGTAAATTAATGCATTTAAAAAACCGGCTCAATGTGATTCGGACTCGCGTCTTTAAAATTCCATTATAATATAACATTTTTTTCTAAAGTTTGATCTTTCTTATAGGTTTTCCTGTTATCTATCGATAATGTACTTATTTCTTCTTCTATTTTTCAAAATGGTAGGCATAGTAGTTCCGCAGAAATAGGGGCTGGTCAATGTTTTCCTATTTTCTTAAGGTCGTTTCTCAAAAAGTTGGCACCGCCACCTGTAAATAGGTTTATGTTAGAACTTTTTTTTCGTTATGTAGTATTTTTATATATAAAAAATTAATACATATTTAGAGAGACTTTTTACACAGAGGCATAATACTTTGAAAAAGATTTAATAAATATTGATTACAAAAAAAAATATTGTAACTACGTTTATCCGTTAACCTGCCGTGTCCCAACGCGAGGTACTGATGTTCCGAGCTATGAAAACCACACAAAATATTAACTTAATTTAACGGCATTACCTTATTTTATTAACATATATCCTTAACTTTTAAAGTATTACTATCGCATAACAATATTATACTTATATTTTAAGTTATTCGGCTTCAAAGTTTGTCCAAGGCAATTCTTAACAGTCACCTGGCGCGTCACGTTCACGACGATTGTATAACCCCCACCGCACCTTTCCCGTCTCACTCCGCACGAGCTGAAGCCGTCACTCATCAGCTATCACCTGGTAGGACGAAGACGTGGTTATTGTGCTTCGCAAATAAAACACAAACGACAAAGTATCGGAAATTGGAGTTTGTAATGGGTAAGTACTCTTTATCCTGGAGTCGATATCTTGCTAATTATGTAACCTATCGCATTACTATCAAGATATGTAACGTAAACAATAGTTTAGTTTTATATGCCTAAGTATGGAGTTCATCAAGCTAATACATTTTGTGTATTCGCGATATAACTGCCATTTTCCCCATCACCTGCATATCGTCCACCTGGCTAAAACTGCCAGGTGGATGAGATTTTGCGGCAGGTTAATGTCACTGATACCACAACTAATACTCGTAACTATATAATTATATAGCGGTTATATCGCTTTTGTGTGTTAATTTAGGAATAAAAACTATCCTGTCTGTTAAAGCTGCATATTATTGAAATTTTTGTACTTTTGTCTTAAGTCTCGTTAACCTGTCCAAAAAAGTCAGGTGAATGATGCAATGGCAGGTGAACGAAGCGTCATTCACCTGCCATATGACAGGTGATCGATAATTATTTAAAATCCACGTTACATATACTCAAACTAGATTTGTGACGTCCCACGGTAAAAGGTACCTTATGAGGGTTTTTAGTTTTAGACATATATTAAAATGTTTTGTAAAAAGTATAAGTATATGCAGATTAGTCCCGTTCTTGTCAAAACCCAGTACTGATGATGGGATCTATGAAGAATCGAGGGAACTCCTCAAATCTTAAAGGCATACATATAGTGATTTTTTGTGTTTTTATTTACAAATCAAGCATATACATTCACAAAAGTGACATTGGATGAAGTGGAACTGCTGATGAAGATCAGAACGAAACTCTTCAACGACGCATAGTTCACGTTTGGCGATTTGTCCTCTTCGTTATGTTTGTTAAGCAAGATAAGTTTATAAGCTGCATTTTTGTCAATCTCGAGTTCTGATGATGGGATCCATGAGGAATCGAGGGAACTCCTCAAATCTTAAAGGCATGCGTATAGTGACTTTTGGATTTTCATCAGAAAATCAAGCATTTTTATTAAAAACTGTCGCATTTGATTAAGTGGAACTGCTGATGATGATTAGAACAGAACTCTTCAACGATGCATAGTACACGTTTGGCGATTTAGATTTTGATTTGGATTGGGACTGGGGCTGGGACCCGGACCCAGACTCGGGCCCGGACTCGGACCCGGACTGTGACTCGGACCCGGACCTAGACTCAAACCCGGAGTCGGACCTGGACCTGGATCCCGGCTCTTATCTGAACCTGAACCCGGACCTAACCTGACCTGACCTTGCACCAAACCTGAGTTCCACTAGGTACTGCGAGGGTTCAACATCAGCTCTATTTTGGGTACTGCGCTCCCAAGTGCTCATCAAGACGTGTCGAATGACCAAAACAGCATGTGTCTATGTTGCATCAAACCTGAGTTCCAGTAGGTACTGCGAGGGTTCAGCATCAGCTCTATCTTGGGTACTGCTTTCCCAAGTGCTCATCAAGACGTGTGGAATGACCAAAACAGCGTGTGTCTATGTTGCACCAAACCTGAGTTCCACTAGGTACTGCGAGGGTTCAGCATCAGCTCTATCTTAGTTACCACTTTTCCAAGTGTTCATCAAGACGTGTTGGATGACCAAAACAGAGTGTGTCTATGTTGCACCAAACCTGAGTTCCACTAGGTACTGCGAGGGTTCATCATCAGCTCTATCTTGGGTACTGCTTTCCCAAGTGCTCATCAAGACGTGTCGAATGACCAAAACAGCGTGTGTCTATGTTGCACCAAACCTGAGTTCCACTAGGTACTGCGAGGGTTCAGCATCAGCTCTATCTTGGGTACTGCTCTCCCAAGTCCTCATCAAGACGTGTCGAATGACCAAAACAGCGTGTGTCTATGTTGCACCAAACCTGAGTTCCACTAGGTACTGCGAGGGTTCAGCATCAGCTCTATCTTGGGTACTGCCCTCCCAAGTCCTTATCAAGACGTGTCGACTGACCAAAACAGCGTGTGTCTATGTTGCATCAAACCTGAGTTCCAGTAGGTGCTGCGAGGGCTCGGCATCAGCTCTATCTTGGGTACTGCACTTCCAAGTGCTCATCAAGACGTGTTGGATGACCAAAACAGCGTGTGTCTATGTTGCATCAAACCTGAGTTCCAGTAGGTGCTGCGAGGGCTCGGCATCAGCTCTATCTTGGGTACTGCACTTCCAAGTGCTCATCAAGACGTGTTGGATGACCAAAACAGCGTGTGTCTATGTTGCACCAAACCTGAGTTCCACTAGGTACTGCCAGGGTGAATAGACAGCAAGATTGAATGTTTACTTATTCACAGAAACTTGTTGTTAAATTGGGAATCGAATCGAAGGTGAGGTGGGTCAGAATCCAAAATTTTAATCATCATGGTGGACAATAAGGTCCCTTTTTACAGAAGATGACACATTTTTCGATTATTTTTAGAAGGCATTGAAAATGATGTGGTGGACAGGTGGATGACACTCATTACAGGTGAACGATGACAAGAAACCAGGTTAACGGCAACGGACACAGGTTAATGACGCCTCTCGATAACCTGTCAATATTTTCATTGGAATTTGTACTTATTTCTCGATAACCTGCTTCTACTATCGATAACCTGGAGACAAAATATCTTTCACCTGTCCTTGATATCATTAACCTGAATTTCAAACGCCTATATCTCCTAAACTAATTGAAGGAATTGCTTCCCTTCCACATTTTCTAATAGTTAAAGTTGCCTTTTAACGATCCCAATAAAAAAAAATGCGAAAATTCCAAATTTTTGAAAAACGTTAACGTTAACCTGGCAGTGCCAACTTTTTGAGAAACGACCTTAAGTAGGTAATCCGTAACTCCAAAATTATCACCGTTAAAAATAAAAAATAAAGAAATATGAGTTCCTCACAACAAGTTCTTTCAATTGATATGTCTTACAATATAGTTTACTAAACTTTCTAGAGTAAGACCAAGATAACTCTGCAGCGATTTTTATAGCACAGACGAGCAAGTGTTATTTGAACGTCATAATTTCATAAAAAATTGACGTTTAAAACAATACTTGCACGTCTGTGCTTTACAATTCGCTAAAGAGTTATTTGGGAAGTACTCTATTTTGTTTTCTAATTTACGTCGTTAATTTTTGTGATAAGTACTTACTAAAATAGGTAAAGTAAGTACTTATCTCAAAAATTAAGGTCATGTTGGCATGTATCCACCTACGCAATAGGTTAAAACCAGCAGACCATAAAACCATAATTTTACTGCAGATGTTATAACTTGGCTATTAATTTTTACAGTCTATAAAGCATCTTAATAGCATTAATAATAATTTTACTCTAGAGGGGGTAATTAGCGTGTAAATTGCTATAAACGTGTAAGGCTGTGATTGCGCGAGATTGAAGCCCTGCCGCAGTGATTAAGCGGGGATGCGCTCGCGCTGTCTTTGTGAAAGTGTGCGCTAACGTTTCCTGGAATGATCCAGGAAGTCGCTACACAATCTGCATAAGTCTAACACACCCGCGATCATCATTATCTTGACGCAACGGAGGACGCTACTGTCCTCGAACATTACCCGTGTAATGAGTGCCATGATAGTGTTGCCACGCAAATGGACTATTGTAACATTTGTAACAGATCTAGGTGCTTACAATTTGTAATCTAGATCTATCTACTGAGCGCCATTTGTCTATTTGTTATAAGTCAGATTTTTGGAAAAAACCGTTGTTTAGGTTGTATAGTACCTAGGTAGAGTTGTATAGTATGTACCACCACGCTCCGCGATTGTTGCGCCATTTAGGGTCCTAGCTAAATTGGTTGTTCAATACTTACGCTATAGTGTTTCCAAGTTAGCAAGAACCCTAAATGGCATAACAATCCCGTGTGGTGATTGTACATAGAACATAATAATTATATGAGTTAGGTATGACCGCGAAAAATGAGCATCCGCATTTTGAAACTGACGGGTTATTTCAAATGTAACGTCTTCGTTAAACATTAAGATAGAATAAAAAATAAGTTAAATTTGTACAGAACCCTCGGTGGGCGAGTCCGAATTGCACTTGTCCGGCTTTTTTAAAGATTTGTAGCATGCAGAGATGCGTCATAATTATATGCACTTAAAGTTCTATTTACAATTATTAAACAGGTAGGTAGAGTCCGCCTATATACCTACGCGAAATTGGAACGCCATTTTATCAATATCTCTGCAAATGCAAAGTCGATGCAAACTTAACGTAGACGCTAGACGGGCTATACCTATCTGCATGAAAAATATAGCAAATTTTGCTCTGTTTGTTAACTAGTAAATGGACGACGTAAATTTATACAATGTAATCAAACAACAATCACTCGAGATAGATTACGTGAACTCCCAGTTTTAATGTTGATATCCGGCTGTGGTCGTCAAGTGGTCGTAGATTAATAAACACTTGTTGACGTATGGAGGTATGCATATGTACCTCACGTCACGTCCAACACGCACGCAGAATAAGTAGCTTTCATTGCGTAACTCCATATGAACCAGTTCAAGCTAATGGTAATAGCATTATAATTGCTGGTATTTTCGTCCATCTCAATGAAGCTCTAAAATAAAATAACTCGTTACATGATAGATGTCGATGTTAGTTGGGTTGCTTTGCTGAGTGCCAATTCTCCTTTCTATAGAAGCTATTATGTCCTCATCGTATGTTATGTATGTTATTAATTCGACAGTACCCATATAAGTATTTGTTGGTATAGCGCTGTTACAATAACTTGGAGGGTTTTGTTTCTTAGTTATTAAGGTTAGAGTTTTTATTTGTAAAATGTAGCTGTCACTAATTATAAGTTATTAAATTGTTTCAGAAACAAGAAGGCTACCCCGCCGCCCAGCAGCCCCAGCAGGAGTACGGCGCGCCCGCGTCTGCGCCCGCGCCTTCCTCCGAGTACGGAGCCCCGTCAGGCGGCAGCTCCTACTGATCTCGAGACAGCTGATCCGGCCCTCGTGACACACCTACTCTACTGTCTACCAAACAGATGAAACAAGCAGCAAAGCGCTGCTATGTGATTTATCAACGTACTACTGTGATATTGTGTTTCAACAAAGTCTTTTAGAAATGCGTGCAGTACGCTCAGGGGTAGGTTTACCACGGTGGCGCAACGTCAAACTTCTGCAAGTTTTTGTTTCTTACATCAAATTGATGTCAATGTTTGTAAATATACTTTTATTATTCTTATATAAATAAATGTTTTATAAGTTAATATTTATTTCAATATCCCCTTCTTACATTTTCACGACGACGACCATTTTTAGTGTTCCGTACAAAACTTTGTTCACGGAACACTTATGGGATCACTTCGGTCTTGTTTTTCATATACATACATAAGTATATTATGTATTATGCGACCGGTCTGGCCTAGTGGATAGTGACCCTGCCTATGAAACCGATGGTCCCGGGTTAGAATCCCGGTAAGGGCATTTGTTTGTGTGATGATAGTTACAGATATTTGTTTATGAGTCATGGTTGTTTGTATGTATTCAAGTATTTATATATTAGGTATCTGAGGTAGGGGTATAGGTAATATAGGTATGTACCTCAGGTAGTAAGTATAACACTAATAATAACCATGTAATATGTGAAATTCTACTTTGAACCATTCATTAGGCCCCTATATCTCGTCACCGTCAGGGAGTTACTCAAAATTATTGCCACATATTATAAGGTGAAAGGAATCCTCCTTCAAGAATCTTTTGCTACTTCGCCAATAATTTCATTCGACAAGACCTTAATTTATGCTACCTATGTACTACTTAATTAATTCGTTTTCAAATGTCCACCTTCACAAGAGGCAACCTTAACGTACCTTAGGCAATAGTAATATTGACTCTAGTTTTCAGCGGGCAACAAGGTGTTAATCAGTGTACATAGTGGGACAGGAAGGATTGCGATTAGAGCGGTGCTAAAAACGAAAACATGTGAATCACGGTAATTTAAGATAGGTAATTACGTAACTTAGAAGTGCACGAAAGTAATTTGCGTAAGTTTTCAAGTTAAATTACCTACCCACTTGAATTTGTAATAGAGCCGTGCTTCAAGAGGTTGCCTTTTCCATCTACATACACACTGCCGAGGTCATTAGAACAAATATCTGGTCAAAGATGAGATGTTTATTATTATCTTTATTACACTGGTACGTTTGATTATAGAGTGGCTTATCTTAAATTGCAGTTAAAGTCTTTAATGATTATGCACCGAAGCATGATGAAAAAGAGGACGCTGGTTCAACATTCTCTCATTTCATTGAGAAGATTTTATAATGAGTCCTTGCATAATAACCCTATCATATAAAACCAGTGCCCAACTAGTGGGTAGATATCTAAACCTAATCACTAAACATTGTTACTCGTATTAACTTGACCCTAAGATTCGCAATAATATATGTATAGGTACCCTCTTCCTGAAGAGGGTAGATTTTTTTAAATGGGTGAGTGGGGCAGCTACTTATCCCAATGGGAAATGGTCTTCGGGAGAATAACTTTATAAATACTAATTGCCGACGATTGACATTTAAAGATTTTGACAAATATATAGGTACATTCAGCGAGAAAAATTATCAAGAGTGTACGAGTACTTATAGCGTAGAGTAGAGGCTTCATTGGTAGAGCTACGTTACCTCTTGGTACCTACTTTACTTTTAAAATTTTATTTGTAGAATTTTGACAAAGTAGGAACGATGAACCTATTCTATATTACGACTATGATTAGTATAAGTAGAGAAGTATTGTAATCATCTTATTTACTTTAAGCGGTAGCTATTCATGTAAAGATGAATCTGGAACTATCTCTACGCTTCTATACAAACAATCTTTGAGATCGGTGCACTCACTCTGGTGTCTATTTTGGTTCTGCCAGCTTCTAAAGTATTTTAGTAACGGAGTCTAAAACATCGACGTCATATTGCTATCCCTGTTGTTAACCTCAGGGAGTAAAAGTGATAGAAAAATCATTCGGCGATTGGCAGGCGAGTTTAAAATAAAAACATTATTCAATAGTTGTAGTGAGAATGTCATTAAAGGTTGGAGCGTCAGACTAACTGCCCGCGGAAACCAAAACACACACTCGCCGGTAACTTCTGGAATTGAATAGTATAAACATGAGTCTGAAAATTGAAGCCGAAACCAAAGTTAGTTCTGATCCCTGCGTAATAGCATTTGACGGAAACTTGTACATTGGAACTGAAGATGGCTATATCCATGTAAGTATTTCTTAGGAAATATTATTCACAACAGTTCAAAATTGTAACAGATTTATCTTGTAGATAAATCTGGTAATTTACTAACTATAATAGGGCCCTTAATTTATAAAGAGTAAACTGGCAGTCTGGCAGCAGTCAGAAAATAATGGTTTGTGATTCAGTCGTCAGGTACTTACTTAAAATAAAAACCCTGAAATATCCATAACTTCACTCCCGTGAACATCGAATATCACTCTTCCTAATTCTTAATAACTAAGGCTGTATTTGGCTGTATTTACGGGGCACCCCTATAATACCTAACTTAATTAGTAGTTACATACTCATATTTTATTTCCATGCCTAGGTATACTTTTAAGCAGCCCGGCTACACAAGATGCTGATTTTATGATACCCATTAGATTAATTCAATAAAAACATTTAAAATGCTTAAATTAAATACTGATACAAATGAACTCACACGCTTGCACTATAGTCCTTCGACGACAAACTGAGCCCCGTTGCATCATGGTCAGCGCACGCAGTACAACTGTTCGCCCTGGCAGCGGGCGGCGGCGCCGTCTACTCCAGCTCGAACGACGGCAGCATCAGAGTATGGTCTGCGAAAGGAGACAAGATCACCGAAATACCAGTGCCTGGCGCTGATGTTAGCGTGCTACATGTCTCTGGAAACGAGTTGTACACGGGCGAAGAAGCAGGGACTGTAAGTATTTTATACCAAGATGGCTTATCTACCTACTTATATTAATGTTGATAATGATAAATAAACTCATAACCTAACCTACTATCACCTACTATTGATTAGAAAGAGCTCCCCTACGCACCGATTTAGGTATGTGCTACGGAAAGTGCGTGAGCTTAATGCTATTAAATTTTGTAAGGCGTTCATATTTTTTGTTTTTTAACCGACTTCCAAATCCCAAAAGGAGGAGGTTATCAATTCGGTTATGTTTTTTATTTTTTTTTTTTTTTTATGTTTGTTACTCCATATCTCCGTCATTACTGGACCGATTTTGAAAATTCTTTTTTTGATTGAATGTATATACACACAGATTGGTCCCGTTTCTGTCAAAACCCAGTTCTGATGATGGGTTCCATGAGGAATCGAGGGAACTCCTCAAATCTTAAAGGCATACATATAGTGATTTTTGGGTTTTTATCATCAAATCAAGCATATACATCCAAAAAAGTGACATTTGATGAAGTGGAACTGCTGATGATGATCAGAACGGAACTCCTCAACGACGCATAGTTCACGGTTGGCGATTTGTCCTCTTCGTTATGTTTGTTAAGCAAGTTCAGTTTTTAAGCTACATTTTTGTCAAGCTCGAGTTCTGATGATGGGATCCATGAGGAATCGAGAGAACTCCTCAAATCTTAAAGGCATGCGTATAGAGATTTTTGTAATTACATCAAAAAATCAAGCATTTTCATTAAAAACTGTCGCATTTGATGAAGTGGAACTGCTGATGATGATCAGAACAGAACTCTTCAACGACGCATAGTTCACGTTTCGCGATTTTTCCTCTTCGTTATGTTTGTTAAGCAAGTTAAGTTTTTAAGCCACATTTTTGTCAAGCTCGAGTTCTGATGATGGGATCCATAAGGAATCGTGGGAACTCCTCAAATATTAAAGGCATGCGTATAGAGATTTTTGTATTTACATCAGAAAATTAAGCATTTTCATTAAAAACTGTCGCATTTGATGAAGTGGAACTGCTGATGATGATCAGAACAGAACTCTGCAACGACGCATAGTTCACGTTTGGCGATTTTTCCTCTTTGTTATGTTTGTTAAGCAAGTTAAGTTTTTAAACCACATTTTTGTCAAGCTCGAGTTCTGATGATGGGATCCATAAGGAATCGAGGGAACTCCTCAAATATTAAAGGCATACGCATAGATTTTTTTGTATTTTCATCATAAAATCAAGCATTTACATTAAAAACTGTCGCATTTGATGAAATGGAACTGCTGATGATGACCAGAATAGAACTCTTGTACACATTTGGTGATTACGAATTTCGATTTTGACCTGGACTGGGACCCGGACTCGGACCCAGAACCGGACTCATACCCGGATCCGGTTCGGACACGGACCGGACCTGGACTCGGACGGGTGGGCTCGGACCCGGACTCGGACCCGGACTCTGACCCGGACCTTGACCCGGAAAACGACTATGATACCTTAACTAAATAAACCTCTATGATTACCTACCATAAAATGTGTAAGTATATAAGTATGATGATGCCAAAATCTTACTAGCCCCTCCCGCTTAAACCCCCGTACACCGCACCGCATGCGCCGTTAAGTGGGTTAGGTTAGATTTGAACTGCGATCCTCACAGAACCGAACTGCTATCAGAGAAGTGGGTTAGGTTAGGCTAGAACTACGACCCTTACAGAAGCGAAATGCTAGTAGAAAAGTGGGTGGTTTTACCTCCTTTTCTACATAGTATACCATCTACAATAATCTTTCACCGGCCCCCATAGAAGTCGGTTTTTTTTTCTTAAAAATTATTGTTAATTTATTTTATAATTTTAGGTAAAAGTGTACGAGAATAATACTGAAAAAGCAATGTACAACGTGTTAGAAGAAGTAAAAGATCTCGCACTGAGCGCACCATTTTTGTTTACCGTTCGAGATTTGGATGTGACGGTTACTGAAATCAAGCCAGGTAATTACGAGTATGTAAGCATTAAAGCGATTACGCGTACCTACGATAAAACCTACCGAATACGCGTGGAAGAAAGAGAGGGAGGCCTTTGCCCAGCAGTGGGACACAACAGGCTGACAAATAAATAATATAAATAAAATAATAATATGTAAGTACTCGTATAACGTAGGTATAAAGTCCAAGTAGACCGCAGACTCTGGTTTATTTATGCTTAAATAAACCAGATAAACAATCGCTAGTGACATCCGAAAATTCATTTGTTTATTTTATCGAGGTAAGGTTTATATAATTCACAGTTAACCTTTTCTAATGTCTTTTTTGCTGGGATTTGAGATTCTGCCATCTTAATCTTTGAGGTTCTATCATGGCCTGAATCGGAAAATTAAACTTCACTTTGATATTCCGCGCCAATACTCAAGAGGCAGTTGCCTCGTACAGTTCCCGTACGATCCGTCTTATTTTTAGTGGTTAACCATATCTAAAAGATTATTATTTTATGAATAGATGAATCCAGAACGCGATTTGTTACGCGGCATACTATGGAGGGTCGTGCTCCGCTGAGAGTAGCTGGTCCACATCTCCTCTGCATGGCGAGAGGGGGAAACAATCTTGCTCTACACGACTCGTCTGTGGCTACCGTCTTCAAGAAAAAGCATGAAGTTAAGGTTTGATTTTCTTTAGCAGTTTTAATGTATGATATTCCCATAATGTAGGATATCTTCCATACGGTAGATTCAGTACCAAAGCAGGGGTGTGAAACTCCTAACTTCGGTCAAACTCGGCTCCGCTCGGCTCAGCATTGCTCCGAGCCCTAATAATGATTAGGGTTGACACAACTTGACGTCCCTTTGCGTGCACGGCCACAGATAAGATACTGGCTTGAATTTTGACAATCCTAAATAGCCGAAAGTGATAGTGCCATATATTAGAAAGGGACAGCATGTCGACCCTGAACCGCTGTGAAACTTCGGTTTTGTAGGAAGTTTCCTTTCTGTACGGCAGTACTGTTATATTCAATGAGACGAGCGTCTTCAAAGTTCTTTACGCTCATCTTAACGCGAGAACGCCAGATACGTAAATCCCGGCAGAAACCCTCCTATAATTATACTTACAACAATTCTGGTCAACTTTACTACCCCACCTGCGATAGAGTTTTTAAAAGTAAGTTCGGCTTTGCCAGCCATATCAGAGCTCACGCTCGTAATTAGCTAGGGTCGCCGTTGCCGATTACGGCATGGATAACTATATATATACTGTTATATTCTGTGACCAAAGTTAATGTTTCTCATTAAGGTCGACCTGGATAAATGCAAATATGGGATTATTGCGTCTATTGAGCTTGTTAAACAACGTAAGTTACAAGAACTCTCGTCATCTCGTGATAAAAACCTGAGCTACTTAAGTAATTGGAAACAAAATGTAATGTAGAGGGTGTTCCGATCAATCGTGTTCGAGAAATAAATAACAGACGCAATAACCCCAGTTAAACTTACTCAAATTTAATTTTGATTAATCGACATATCAAGGATTTGCAGTTTCTTCTTTCGTGCCGTACTTAGCAACGTTCCGGTGTTAAATTGACGAGGTTCTAATTCTAAAATATCTTTAACACTACCTATCTACCTTCGTTCAAATCTAAAATCAGATGCAAAGTAATCCTTTATGCTTATTAATTTTATGCAGGGGTTCAAAGTGGACAACTTTGTTGACTTTGCTTTGTTGCCTTTGCTTTCATAAACTACTATAACATTGATCCGAATTAGCACTCCGTTTCAGCGTGTGAGTGAGACAGCGCAAATTACATTGTATAGCGATGTCCCGCTCACACTGGAGCGGCGTGCGGATCCGCATCCAAAAGACCATCTTAGTTGGTTTTCCACCTGTCCAATGTACATTGCGTCTCACTCTCTCACTAAGCAAAATGTGAGAAGCAAATATACATAGGACAGGTGGAATACCACCCTTAACAAATGTATCAATGGATTTAACATTTTTTTGACAGGTTAGTGATATGATTGTAACAAGCCTGGCAGTTTCTGGTGACTATGCTTGGACTGGAGGCTGGGATGGCGTCTTACGACGATGGAAAATTACTACCGACCAGTTGGAAGATTCTGGATCATTGGAACTTGGTGCTTGCATCAATGGGTTGGCAGCTTCACAAAACAGTGTGTTCGCTATTGTGGCAGGAGGGAGGGTGGTGTGTGTAAAAGGAGCATAGATCACCAATACCTCATGGCTTTATACAACTATGTATAAATGTATTTAAATTTCCTTGTAACTTATTTTTGGCTGTCAATAGAATATAGGAATTTAGGTCAATGTAATGTGATTATTTCATGTGAGTAATAGGCTAGCATATCTTTGCAGAAATTTACTTAAGATTGTAAAGTTGCATTTATTATTTTATTCTAAATTGCATTGATAAATGTTATTTTAATAAGCCTTCACCTTTTTGCAATTTTTGATCATATTTGACTATAGATGTGCAACTAATTTAATTGATAAACACATGCATGCATGCCATGTATCAAAGATACACAACTGTGAGGTTTGCAGAGCCCGTAAATGCCATAAACCTAATAATAAAATTTGTCTTAAATTCGACAACATACCAAATACTGTTATGTTCAGTAGTTCTTTGACCCTCATTTTGTATATTTTTCCTAATCAGTACAGGTTTGTGACTATTAAACGTCAATAAAAAAAGTTACTTCCCCGACTCTTACTTTTTTGTGTTGAATTTAAGGAAGACTTAAGCATTTATGTGTAAGAGTATGTAAACAGTTTTTTAATTAAATAAGCCATAAAATGTCTGAATTATTTATTTCCATGCAAGAGCATGGCTTTGATATATACAGTTAATAGACAATAGTTCTTAGGAAAAAGAAAATAAAGAAATTACAAAATTATCCTTATTTAAACAAAATCCATAAATTGAAAAGATTATGCCTATTGTCTAACCATTTCTACATAAAAATATTAAATAAATTCAAAAACTATACATCAACAACACTTAAATGATGATCTCAACACCATTTAGCTCTTCATCACTAGGCAGTTTAACTTTCTTGGGATCAACATAGTTGGGGTCTACGGGCGGGAGACCAGCTTTCTCACGGCGGCGCAACTCGAGGAATGCTTCACGCTGGGCCCAATCTCTCAAGCTTACATCGGGAGCATATGCCCAGGCGAAACCACCGAATACTAAACATAAGGTGATAGTAAAGAAGTAGGACGCATGGTGGGCACTGGTGTCATCCTCTTTATTTTCATAATCAAATCCATAGCTCACCCAGTTTTTGTCTTGAGGTTTGGTTTCGCAGGCGGCGGTGGCCGTTTCGCTATTCTTCTTGGATGTTGAAATGGTGCGGGTAACCTTGTTTATATGATTCCATAGACATCGTTGCATCACAGGCATGTGACGCAGTTTGATGAGTGCCGACATTGTATTATACAAGAAGATCTGCAACCAGTTGTAATTATAATTTAAGATAATATCTAATGCAGGGTTATATCGTTACGAAACCATCGAAAGAAAATATTAGCGAGCAATTGACATTTCATGACATTTGCGTTTTTCAGATTCTGAGTATGCCCAACATCAAACAATTTTGCCAAATGTTTTTTTAACACGTTTAATGCGGTAGGGGGTTGGTAGGGGGTCGAAAGACCCTATACAAAGTATGGTTAATTACGAGTTATACTAATTGCCGCAGCGAATGTGTAAAGCTTAAAGGCAATTTTCACGTCGTAGGATTCTCGATTGGTGTCCGTGATTGCATTAAAACTTTTTTATCGCTGCGAAGCCGCGAGAACTACAACAACTTTACAAAATGTGCATAATTAAACTGTATTCTCTGTGTCTCATTCCAACAAATCGTAAGGTCTGAAGAGGCTTCTACAATCCAATCGCAAGCAGTCCGAATGTGAGTACTAAGTTTTAAAGTAATAGTGTGTTAAGGACGCAGCTATAAGTGAAAAAGAGAAAGAGATATTTTGACCGGACCAAAACTATGGTCCTGTACGCCCGTCTGTTGTGACTTTAATAATTTTTTTATATTTTCTGGCAACATTTTTTTGACAGTACGCTGTACTGACTGTGGTCATGGACATTAAACATAACTGGATGGCGGACATTGGCCAAAAAGTGTGTCCACATGAGATAGTCAAGGTGGGCCGTTGTATCTCTTTCTAATTAGGGTGACCATACGTCTTATGTATGTGGGATATTAGGATAACATTTAAATATATAGTTTGACCAGGATCTTTTCTTAATCGTGCATAGTTATATTAGTAATAGAAATCATACTGTCTTTTCGCCTAAAAAGGGATGGATATAGTTTTTTCTCTTCTGTAAAACGCTTCACACAACCTTAGGTACTTAATTTAGTTGTTCTAAATGGTGTGTTCACATTACGGCACCTATGCAATTAAAACTGCACGAGGCCATGCGCTTGGCGAGGAAGAGAACCCTATGGAGGAACCTGGTCTTCAACAGAAGGATATGATGTCACGATCCTCAGTATTGAGGGACCAAGTGAAGAAGAAAAGCTGTTACTAGTAAGCGTAGGTACTGGACCACGAACATGGTCGATCGTCAGGAAGGTGGTCCGCCGTAACGTCTGTCAAGAACACAGGTATGAGTGAGAGAGATAGAGAGACAAATATGCTGACAGAACCAGAGGGTCTACTGTGAACCATGTTCGACGTGTTGCCTCTCTGTCACACTTACGTACGAATTTACAAGTGCGACAAAGACGCTACGGGGTCGGCTCTCAGGACAGTGGAGGAATTACATACAGTATTTGCCGCCTTAGGCCCCAAGCCCAACATAGCAAGCTCTAGCCGCCCCCCCTTTCTCAGCACCCATCATATACACTGCCGCCCAAAATATCTGGCCGCCCTAGGCCCGGGCCTACTCGGTCTAAGGGCAAATTCGTAACTGCCTGAGGGTCGCGTGGGTCCGCAACGCCCGCTTGCTATCGTTTTTAACTAGGACGCTTGTCACTGGACCATAGACATCGAAGTTTGCAAATTGCGAGCATCTTTCTCTGTTACTGTAATTACTCCTTTATAGGAGTAAAAGAGAAAGATGCCCGTAATTTGCGAACTTCGGTGTTCACGGTGCTAGGCCACCTGTGCGAAAAGAGAAGAGTCGAGAAATGTAAAGAAATTAGTGATGTGTCGTTCTTAGTAAATTTTCCAAAGAGGGTAAATTCCCAGTAACGTTTCTGGTATCGTCCCAAAAGTCAGTAAATTACGATCAAAGAATATAATACTCACTAGGAGAAGAACGGTAACTCCATACAAAAAAATGTCCCCAACCGTTTATACGTTTATACTACTGGCGCCCTCGATGTGTACCAATGGAACTAAAGTTGACAACCGGTTTAGCCTGGCGGGTATTGGTATTATAGGTATATAGTAATTATGTTGATTTGTTATCTTCATATCACGAAATATATGAAAGATGCAAATATTACCCCTTGTTTGTGGTATTATCTACTGATTTAAATAAAAGGCATATTTATGTTTATAACATTGTATTATGTTTTACATATAGAAATATACACTGAAAATTAAACCCTGACAACTTAATGAAAATAGACAATTATAAAGCGCATTCACAAAGTTTTCAGTATTATACAAATAACATTAGGCATGCCTACCTATTACACTTTACACACAGATACACTACACTTTACACACGGCATTTTACACAGATTTCTAACTTGTATTCATACATTTCTTCACGGTTAATTAATACGCTTTCCAGATGCGTTATGACTCGGTTCCTTCTGAACCCACTCTGGCTGCTTCAACAGCCGTTGCTCCGCATTTAGCACATTTTCTATGTGCATTGCTGTAATCTATGTAGGTACAGACTTACAGTCTTAAGTGGTTGTACCGCTACGTTGTATTTATTATTTAAAGATTTAATAAATAAAATGTTCGTTATGAACTTTAACCACAGCAGTCGGACAGAGTCATTGACAAATATATTTTTTTATTATGGTGGGTAGACGTACCTACCCTCCATATATTTTATGAACATTGATAAAGACAGTTAGAAGCAAATATTCATTACAAAACTTAATCGCGTGTAATTAAGTTTTAAGCGTTTTAAGTCCCGTTTTATGATTAATTATGTATAAAATTCGTGATAATTTAAATCAGAGTTGGGAGCAATGTTGCTGTAGAAAAATGTTTTTATTTTTATTACTCGCAACTTTTTCTCGGAGGCCAACGCACACATAGAAGCTTCAGGCGCACACATGCGCAATTATTTGGGGACATAACTTTCTTAGGAAGTGAACAGGCCTTGATTACGATAAAGTTCTATTTTTCTTTTATTATCAATGTGTTTATTATTATTATAACAATGCATAAATGTGTCTGTAATGTTTAAGGACTTTGGATTTCAATTTTGGCAATTATTTATTCTGTATTGGCTCTCATTTCACCAATTTAAACATGCCGAAATAAATACATACCTATTTATATAAACTTACTTAAGTACCTAATAAAAATTGTGTAACACTGATTCTCATCGTGCCGACATCATAGTCACCCTAATGAGTTTGACAATGTTGTCTTGTATTTTTATCGCAAAATGTAATAATTGTGGCTTCCTGGTGAAACAATATTCCACAATTAGAAATTCTTTCACTCCCACAACCTTTAACGCAACATTTATTCACCATTTTTAGGAAATTTTGCATTCACGTGTTTTAATAACATGTCATGACGATAGGGATACCAATTAACATTCAAAGTTTCTACAATGTCTACCACACCAAAATAAAAGGTTTTTTTTTGTTGTCCACATGCTTGGTTAAATCAGGTAATAATATTGACATCATACTTATTTACAAATTTCTTAAAAGATATCAGAACCTTACTCTGAATATAGCATTTAAATAATATAAGAAGTTATTTAATTTGAGTAGTATATTGATATAAATACTACCACAATGGTATATTTTTAATATTGGCAACACGTGCGAGTGAGACACCGCGACCCACCTTTGCTATCTCAAGTGGACCGTTTTCTCTAGTCTGGTACGAACGTCTTTCTAGCTCGGTGATAAAGTTCAATTTAGTATGGCAAAAAAAGTGACAATGCAGTCCATCTTATAAGTCCATGACTGTGGTACATTTGTAGTTCTAATTTTATTGTAACTTAAATTGGCGATTACAACTATTTTCTGAATTCATATTAAATTGAATTTACTTCTGTACTGTACCAATATTGTGGTAAAAAGACTTAGAAGTGCTTAACCGGGTGTGAAGCTATCAAGATGGTTGTTCGTCAATACAACGAAGAATTGAAGTATTTGGAAAAAATAAATCCATATTGTTGGAAAATTAAGAAGGGGTTTCAACCCAACATGAACGTTGAAGGCATATTTTATGTAAACAATTCACTAGAAAAGCTTATGTTAGACGAATTGAGAAATGCATGCCGGCCCGGCATGACCGGCGGCTTTCTTCCCGGTGTAAAACAAATTGCAAACGTAGCGGCTTTACCGGGTATCGTAGGCCGGTCTGTGGGTCTACCCGATGTACATTCAGGATATGGTTTCGCTATAGGTAAAAAGATATATAATCACTAGAAATTAGTAAAACTCAGCCAGTTGTTATGTATGAATATTTCACAACATAATCTTGTATTGCTTTTTTATTCAGGTAATATGGCAGCATTTGATATGTCAGATCCTAAGTCTATTGTATCTCCCGGAGGTGTAGGGTTTGATATAAACTGTGGAGTAAGACTATTAAGGACTAACTTACATGAAAAAGATGTACTACCCCTGAAGGTACTAGTATTTAACTTTTTTTTTTCATATAAAACAAACTGTCAGAATCATGTGTAATTAAAATACCTGCAAGTTATAATAGAAATAGGGCTAGCCCATGCCCATAACTTTGTTTGCATATCGTCGGGTGACAAGCAAAAGTCACTAAGTACTATCTATAAATTAAAGTAACAATGCACTTTATTACACTTGTAACACGGTTTATTGTCCAATAATTTCAATGGTGTTAATTAGTGACTGTTGCTTGTCATCCGACGATATATAAATTATGAAACTGTTCCTAACTTCTCTCATACTACTTGCAATCAGTAGATTGCAACAGACACAGGATACAGCAACATAAGATTGCCAAATTTCATTGAAATGCTTTTAGCCTCTTTTAAATGAAGGAGGAAAAAACATCCAAATACTCAAACATACAAACTTTCATACTTGTATTATTAATAGGATAATGAAAATTTCAATCAATTTCAGGAACAATTGGCTCAGAGTCTTTTTGACCATATTCCTGTGGGAGTAGGGTCTAAAGGTATCATTCCAATGAATGCCCGTGATTTGGAAGAGGCACTGGAGATGGGCATGGATTGGTCTCTTAGGGAGGGTTATGTGTGGGCCGAGGACAAGGAACACTGTGAAGAATATGGCAGGATGCTCACAGCTGATCCCTCAAAAGTTAGTCTTCGAGCCAAGAAGAGAGGCCTGCCCCAACTTGGAACCCTTGGGGCTGGTAACCATTATGCTGAGATTCAAGTTGTAGATGAGATCTATGACAAATATGCAGCTGGTAAAATGGGTCTGGAAAGAGTTGGACAAGTGTGTGTGATGATTCATTCGGGCAGCAGAGGCTTTGGGCATCAGGTTGCAACTGATGCATTAGTGCAAATGGAAAAAGCTATGAAAAGAGACAATATTGAGACTAATGATCGTCAGCTAGCTTGTGCTAGAATTAATTCTGTCGAAGGACAGGATTACTTGAAGGCAATGGCAGCGGCAGCCAACTTTGCCTGGGTAAATCGAAGCTCTATGACCTTCCTCACAAGGCAGGCATTTGCAAAACAATTTAAAATGACACCTGATGATCTGGATATGCATGTTATTTATGATGTTTCACACAATATTGCTAAGACAGAGGAGCATGTTGTGGATGGAAAAGTTAAGACTTTACTGGTCCATAGAAAGGTAAGATTTCATTTATTTTATAATCATTCATTAATTACACATGACAACTCACTACCCAAACATCACATATTTAACCCTTATCCAGGCTGAAAGTTAAAACTTTAAAATACAAATGAATATTTATATTTATTTTTTCTCCTAGGGTTCCACAAGGGCATTTCCGCCTAACCACCCGCTAATCCCAGTGGATTATCAGCTAACTGGGCAGCCTGTTCTTATCGGAGGGACCATGGGCACCTGCAGCTATGTACTTACTGGCACTCATCAGGGCATGACCGAAACTTTTGGCTCAACATGTCATGGAGCTGTAAGTATATTTTTATGTCCTGATTTTAGGGAGCACACAGGTAATCTTACTAGTAATAACTGATACTATACTTTTGGTTTGAATGTGAACTCATTGATTTTTAAGATATGGAGAATAGTTTATGATGATTTGTTTCATAAATAGCTGTAGGAACAAAGGAAATTTTCTTCATGAACAAGAACATAATGCATTTTTCAGGAGCTATGGATCATTAAATATATTATTTTACGTTATTAATAGGTTTCAATTTTATTTTCAGGGTCGTGCTTTGTCACGTGCAAAGTCTAGGCGAAATATCGATTACAAAGAAGTCCTTGAAAAAATGGAAAACATGGGTATTTCTATTAGAGTCGCCTCACCAAAACTAGTCATGGAAGAGGCCCCAGAATCTTATAAAAATGTTACCGATGTTGTTAACACATGCCATGCGGCTGGTATCAGCAAGAAATCTGTCAAACTACGACCTATCGCAGTTATTAAGGGTTAAATAAGTTTACCAATGCATTTTCACAATATAATATAATTAACTGTGTTAAGTTATTAACAATATAAGATCTTTTGTAATAAACGTATTTTATATCCATGTTTTGTTCACTATTTTCATTAAAACACTAACCCATCCATCCAGTTAAAACATCTGTTTGATAAAACTGAACATGTATGTACTAAAACATATACGAATGGCACCTTACCAGACATAGGAATTCGCGGGGCAATTGTGAATTAAGACTTTTATGTTTTTGCACTTATGGTACTAATTACAACAAAATTATTTACACAATTTGCCCCGCGGATTCCTATGTCTGCACATTACATAGGGTTAGTAAAAACACGTTTAGAAACAACAACTATAATCAAAAACAATAACTGAAATCGAATAATGGTATATAATAGCTAACCAAAAGCAATCACAAAAATATTATGTTAACAATTCGACTACTAATATATTAATACTTTGTTTGTACAAGCCAACATTAACATACGGAGGTAGTGTCTAATGACTAAGATTGGCTCACGAATGTGACATGAACTAGATGGATTTTAGTTTATCTGCTATGACTACGAGAAGCGCGGTACCGAGGAAGAACAGGCCTGGAGGCAGCACTGCCGTTGTTCGATCTATCTCCTCTGAAACTGAACACCAAAAATGTTTATAAAACTGTTATACACGTTCTGACATAATTATATTACTCGATTACTGTGATGTAAGGCCTACCTCTCTCATTTTGTGAAAATCTTTATGAGGATAAACATCTAAACACGGGAGGAAGCGATTGTTTTTAATGCCAGCTTCCAGTAAGGTGGTATTCTATCTGTGAATCCGTCCAATGTGTATTTGCGTCTCACATTTGAGTTGCGTGAGAGGGAGTGAGACGCATGCACATTGGACAAAGAAATTGGACAGGTGGAATACCACTTTTGTTGGAGCAGCTGTTTTCAACCTCATTCACATCGTGATTTTTAAAATAAGGTATTTAAACACGGACTACGGAACCCTAAAAATTACTATTTCTCACCTGGTTTGAATGTGGACTCTTCGGACTCTTCTTTGACCCAGCCCATACACCGCTCCAATGCGGTTTCCCATCGAACCCGTCGGATTTCGCGATCTATAACGAAATATGTGCTATGCTAATGTAGAGACAAGATTTTTTTTGTGGAAAAACGAGATTCTAAAATTTATATAATAATCATAATTGATATATAATGAACATGGACATACAATTGTGTAGGTTGCAAGTTATAACATATTTTTCATGTACATATTTAGGTAGTAGTCTGTGCCGCCGGTACAGTACACGTGTATACAGTGTGGAAAGATAAGTCGGGCCCTGGAGGGAAACTACCTTAAATCCTTAAGCTGGCTCATTTTACTTAAAGGAGACATTCCTTTATTTTTAAAAAGAAACAAAACTGCATTCAATGATTTTCTAAAACTCGCTTGCCTCGCCCGGGACTCGAACCGACTAAAAATTACAAAAAATAAAAACTCGCAATTTTATTGTAGTCGATACAGTTAATGTTAATGATAACATTTCTCCAAAAAACATTAGGTCTTACACTCGTCTGTCGTACAAAATATCCATAAAATCTAATATTTAGTACTCAAGATTTTTTAGAAAAGCAAAATTTAAGAAAAAAAGAAAAAAATCTTTGAATGCAGTTTTGTTTCTTTTTAAAAATAAAGGAATGACTCCTTTAAGTAAAATGAGCCAGCTTAAGGATTTAAGGTAGTTTCCCTCCAGGGCCCGACTTATCTTTCCACCCTGTAAACTCACCCTCGGGCGAGATGGCGGGCAGGAAGGTGTCGGCGGGCGGCGCGGGGGTGGCGGTGGGCCACACGCGGAGCGCGCGCCCCGCCGCCACGGCCGCGCCCAGTGCGGTGCTCTCCATCATCAGCGGCCGGACCTGGATCATATTGACAAATCACTATACTATAGGGAAGGCAACTGACTAAATTCTGATCCTTGTCCCGAATTGCTCCGAAATGGGAATCTAAGGGTTATTCCCACTAGTTACCACCAAGTTGTTACCAGTGGTAACTCCTGGGAATTTTTTCCCACCTTTTACCACTGGTAACTACTGGGAAAAAATTACCACTAGTTACCACCAAATCGGCTTGGTGGTAACTACTGGTAAAATATGAGATTTTTTTTCCCAGTAGTAACCACCAAAATATTGTTAGAATTCAATACTAATAAAAACAGTTAATAAATAAATTTCCCAGTAGTTACCACCAAGCAGAGTTGGTGGTAACTAGTGGGATTTTTTTCCGAGTAGTTACCAGTGGTAAAAGGTAGGAAAAAATTCCCAATAGTTACCACTGGTAAGAACTTGGTGGTAACTAGTGGGAATAACCCGAATCGAAACACCCCGAAATTAAAAGGTTGCGGATCAAAGCTATTCAATAGGATATACGCAAACCATCCACCCCACTAAAAGCACACAACAGTTTATTATTTTTCTCAAAAATGGACGGCAAAGTCGACCTTGCCGTCTAAAAAATAGGTTGCGAAGCGCGTAGTTTATGGTCAGTCAAAAATTAAAAAGTTAAAAACATTGCTGTCTCGATTTTGGGACTGCAATGTTGCATACAAATTCCATTATTTGTCGTGTTCCAAACTTTTTAAAAGTTCTAATGGCCATATCAAATGAAGGCACAGGCCCAGTAAACAGCCAAACAGATGATAAGTACAGCGACTATTTAGCTGTCTCAAATAGGTTGGCGTATTTTCGGCAGAAAAATACACTTCTATTTTTTTATTAAAAAAAATAAAAAGGCGGCAAGGGTTTTTTTCTGTGGAAATATATACGTAAGAACGTTGCTTTTGTAAAATATTTTTATGATATTTATATTTCTTGCACCATTTTTGAGAAAAGCACTATATATGACTCGGCTGGAAGGCTACTTGCTGGCTTCGGATTCAATTAAACGGACTCCCAAGGTCGTCCGTTTAAAACGAATCCTCAGCCTGCAAGTAACTACTTCCGAGCCTCGACAATAATGTACTATTATCTACGGAAGTCCTTGTGACTGTACAATATAGTTTACCGTACCTAATATAGTTTGTTTTTTTAGCATTAGAAAGAACTTGAAAGAAGGTAGGTAAGCGATCTTGACATGTCTTTTAACTGAAAAACGCTTTTTTAAAATCAGTAACTATTACTTATGAAAGCAGAAGAATATAAATGATCGTCTTAGATTCATAATTGTTACATTATTGGCCCTAACTTATTTTTAAAATGTGTTTTTCAATTAAAAGACACATCAAGATTGTTTACCTTATTTATAATGCAAAAAAATACGAACTATATGTAGTTTAACAACCATATATCTGGATTCTGGCTGTCATCGCATGGAGTCTAGAAGAACGCCAACAAAGAAAAAAATTGCCAAAATCCGTGCGAAGGAGAAAAATTCTAAAATTGGACATTCCAGGACGATCGAGAGACACTCACCACGGGTATGCCGAGCGTGTCTGCCAGCATCTGCATGAGCAGCGCGTTCTGCGACATGCCGCCGTCGGCGAGCAGGCGGCGCAGCGGCGCGCAGTCGGCCGCCACCGCGCCCGCCACCGCGCGCGTCTGCTGGCACACGGCCTCCAGCGCCGCGCGCACCACGTGCGAGCGCCGCGTGAAGTTGCTCAGCCCGCACATTATTCTGGAAGTTCACGATACTTCACTTCAAAGACAAAATTGTAGAAGACCTGTAAGTCTAAAAAAACGTGCCCTGAATCGTCGGAATACCTTGTGACGTGAAGCACACTTACAACAAAAGTAGGTATAGATAGGTATAAGATTGCTGTAAATGAATGCAATTTGCACGCACTGGTATACACGTCTCATTAAGACTTCGCACACTAAACCATAATCTCTGCAATATGTCTCCCAGTTACATAGAAAACTTACCCCCTCGCGTCCTTCCTCCAATGCGGCGAGTATATCCCGTTAAACGCCGGCACGAAGCAGCAGCTGCCCTCGTCGCTGTCGCTGACCTCGGCGGCCTGCCTCTCGCTGTCCGCCACGTCCTCCAGTATGCCCAGGCCGTGTTGCAGCCACTGCAATGTGTCTCCTAGATAGAATTCCACCATTATATCACACGGTCAGTTGAATCAAATCGAGCCAGACTGACCAGCCGATATGTCAATACAATTTGAACCTTCGAGCTTAGAAGTTATAATCGCATTTAATTACTTTCATACTTTGTTTACTTTAGTTATATTATAGGAAAAATAATGGTTTGAGTTGGCCAAAAAAAGTGTTATCCTATAGAACAGGAAAAAATAAAAAAAGGGTACGCACATAGCAATTTTTTTTCTTCGTTACGATACATCTTCTGACGGGAAGATCAAACTACAAAACTAAAAAAATTTAGTATAATGCAATTATTTATGTGATTTGAATTCATTCGTGGGAAATATTAACTCAAAAAATATACCTAAACTATTTAACTAGGATGTTACCTGCTATTGCAACGGATCCCTCCAAGGCGTAAACGGGCGGCGCGTCGGGCCCGAGCTTGTACGCTACCGTCGATAGGAGCCCATTTTGTGAGTGCACTATAGAATCACCTGTCCATCAATAACACAAAACTGTAATTACTGTAAAACACGTATATATAGTAATTGTTCAATTTAAATGCACAACAAATTCCCAAAAAGCTAAATACAAGAATAGCATTTTTTAAGCATTTCTATAACGCGCGAGGCGGCATGAAATTTTTTCGCGGGTTCAAGTTACAGTCATTTATTAGATATTTGCTTTACAAAAAAACATTACTCAATTTTTTTACTAACTATAAATGTTCATACCTGTATTATACAAGAGAAAACAACCAGTACCAAATGTACATTTCACTTGACCAAATCTCATGCATCCCTGACCAACTAAAGCTGCCTGTTGGTCACCCAAGCACTGAAACGAAAGCACACAATAAGACATAGGTACAACTCTTTATTCTCGGAATTAATCCCCGAGGAATGAGGGTACAAAGCTTTATACAAGACGTCGTGGGTAATGAATGAATAATGAATTAATGAATATGTCTTATACCCTGTGATACTTCTTTATTTACTCACCCCAGCAATTGGCACACCGAGAAGAGATCCCATAGAAATATAACCATAAATCTCTGCTGAACTTTTTATCTTTGGCAGTATTTGTTTTGGTATATCAAAAAATCTCAGCAGGCCCTTATCCCACTGCAAACTTCGTAGCGACATGAGTTGGGTTCTGGACGCGTTGGTCACGTCCGTGGCGTGGATGCCTCCCCGTGTGCCGCCTGTGAGGTTCTGAAATTGCATTGATACACGTCAAACACAATTTAGGGTCTTGTTGCCAAATGTTAAACCTTATCGGCAAAACAATAGGGTTCAAAACAGAGCCGGCCATATTTTTTCAATGAATTCAATTGGCTCATATTTTTGTCAACTTCTTATGAGCTATATAACACTTTAAACTCTCGCGTTTTGTACACATATTTAATTACACAAACGGGTCTACCGCGATATAATTTCATTGTTTTTACCTTTAATTCCGACGTTTCAGCTGAGTTGCACCAGCTGTGGTCACGGAAAGCTTCCACTTCCACTTCTTATGAGCTTTCATTATTAACAATGTATATTAAAAAGTCTTTGCGTGATCTACCGCGATATAATTTCATTGTTTTTACCTTTAATTCCGACGTTTCAGCTGAGTTGCACCAGCTGTGGTCACGGAAAGCTTCCACTTCCACTTCTTATGAGCTTTCATTATTAACAATGTATATTAAAAAGTCTTTGCGTGATCTATTAGCTTGTTTAAATTTTGTATATTAGGTACTTGAAGTAAATACTAATAATTTTATAATTTGTATTGTATACTCATGGCCAATTATGTAATAATACATAACATACCCATATCAGCCAGGAGTCCACTGTGCCAGCCATGCACTCCCCTGCTGCCACAGCATCTTTGATAGTCGTCACATTCTGCAGCAGCCATTTCAGTTTCACTGACGAGAAGTATGTGGATAATGGAAGTCCACTAGTCTGTGACACCGCATTTATTGCCTGTGCACCTTTGTTCTTGAGTAGATCATCGACGATTTTAGATGTTCTCACATCTAACCAAACTAGAATTATACAAAAATATTTACTTGATTAGGTGAATTTAGGTGGCATGGATTTTGTTAAGGAGTAGGATAGGTGCATTAACAAGCTACATGTTTCGCTATGGAATATAGATAGGTTTGAAATTTCGTGAGATTTGTTCTGGCAATATGTTCAAAGTTTATGGTAAAGTTTCTATTCAGAGCTTTTTATGAGCTGACAAGTACATAATTATCAATTTCAATTAAACCGCTTGAACCGATTTAAATGAAATAGTCGGAGACCGGAGGAAGGAAAGCTTTTATCAATCAGACCACGGGCAGAAGTGAATAATGACATAATTACCAATGGCACTATAAAGCGGTTGTCCAGTAGCAGAGTTCCATACAATAGTAGTTTCTCTTTGGTTTGTGATTCCAATACCAACAATATCTTCAGGATTTATATCTAATTTTCTTAAATTATCTGCAGTTACCTGTAATTTGAATTAAAACTACAACTTATTTGAAGCAATTACCATTTAACTATGATGGATGGTTTATGGATGGTTATTTATGGTTACAGTAGCCTTTCCTGCCGTAGCAAAACTGTATCTAAAAAAATAGGTTTATATCCATTTTTAGGGTTCCATACCCAAAGGGTAAAAACAGGACCCTGTTACTAAGACTCCTCTGTCCGTGGTTTTTGTCTGTCACCAGGCTGTATCTCATGAACCATGACAGTTGAAATTTTCACAGATGATGTATTTTTTGTTGCCGCTATAACAAAAAATACTAAAAAGTTCTAGTAAAAAGCCTCAATGGGCGAGTCTGACTCGCACTTGTCTGGTTTTTTTGCTTGCCATGATGTATAAACATTAAGCATTAAGGCGGCATTAAGTCCACCTGTTGTACTTTTTGTATGTGCAATAAAGTTTAAAATAAATAAACAAATCAACAGAGAAAAATAGCACCTATCATCTTAAATTTACTTGCATTGTGTAGTTGCTGAAGATTAATGGTCAAATAATTTAAAAGCTTTGGGCTGCCTATACTATAAAGCAAAAAACAACTTAGGTATTCATTTCGAAATGTGTGTAAGGTATCTAAAGGCTGTGCAACAACAAAGAAAAAGTAAATCAAAATAACAGTTCGTAAAAATAATCAGAACAAGTGAATTATGAAATATGATTACATTCAAATACAATAAAAGTATATATTGTGGGACAGTTTTACCCACATCAAGACCCCACCATTTCCACTGTGAGACAGTTAAATATTATATTAAAGAGATTATAATACATGCATGTAAAGTTAAGTGTTGCATTTTAAATCTGAAGTATAAAAACTTAATAGTGCAGGAAAATTAAATGTTCTCTTCATTCAAAAATTGGAGTAATATGAAGTACTTACTTCAATACATTCCACAACAGCATTTAAAATTTCTAGTGCGTCTTGTTCAACCCATCCTTCTTGCGGACTGAAGCGTTTTAGAGATGTTTGATGATATGTTAACACTTCTGAAGTGTTTGCTGCAAAAACCTACAAATAATTTGACCTATATAATCACAAAAGGTAACACGATATACAAAAACAAAGGTATGCGATGGTGATGAATTCAAAGGAGTATTATAAATATTTCTGCTTCATGTAACACAACAATTATTTAAGGATACGTGGTTACAAATGAAAGCATTGAAGAATATTCCTACAACTGGTTATTACCAAAAACTTTACGTTGGATGTTCCTTCATCTATGGCACCTATTAATGGCCCAAATTTACCATATGTACGCATAATACTTGTGGTTGGTGGATTGAATATTTTCTAATATAAAATTAAGTAATTACATAGTGAATTGTTAATATTTGACTCCAAACAGTATTCAAAAATTAGAATTGGATAAATCAAATCAGCTGATTGTCTTGAATAACGTTCTTAAATAATCCCGTACATAGAAATTTATGACTTGTAGTTTTACTAATACTACAATTTGTTATATTACGGTACCAAAAATACCCTGAATTTTAATTTTTTGAATAATTTATGGTTTTACTGATTATATTATATTTTATTATTTCACTACTAATTACGAATAATAAACTTTACTTTCTTAGGGCACTTAGTATGTGGAATTTGAACGGTCTTAAGGATTGTCATTTTGACAAGATATTGAGGGGCTACCGCGAAAACCGAAATTCGCAAATTGCGGGGATCTTTTTCGTTTACTCGCATTAAGACGTAATTAGAGTGACAGAAAAAAATGCCCGCAATCATAGAGGTACAATACATGTACAATAATATAGACATGACACGGGGGAGGGGCCAGACGACCGAACGAGATGCACTTATGGAAATTTCAGTAGGAGTAGCAGAGTACCCACCTGTCCAATTTCTTTGTCTAATGTCCAATGTGTATTTTCTCTCACATTGGACGGATGGACGGTGGTAACCCTTAGGCCGTAACACGCTATCGCACCGCACCGCGAGAAAGAGATATCTGTTTCTCGCTCTCATTTATGGGTGCGACGCACCAGGGTGCGGTGCGGTGCGACAGTGTGTTTTGGCTTTTATGAACGAATTGATCAATTTATATTATTAACCAACTGTACGTCATTCGAAGCCTATAATAAATGAGAGTAGCAACACTGATTTCCGAGACTATGTTGGTTGAAGTGCCGTTTTTCAGTACTGGTCACCCTACATTCCCGCCATTTGTTTCCGTTTAAACCCCACCATGGCAGCCATAATGGATTCTCGAATTCAAATCGAGCTTCATTGGCAATTTTGTTTTCCGACTAGACGGTTGTTACCAGAAAGCACGCTCGATATTTCTGCGTTCTGGTAAAAAATAAGTGCCTATTTTTTCATTATTCATATCTATTTATGTATATATTGAAAAATATTTAACGGTGTAACCGTTCGTATGATAGATTTTAATTAGTTTTGTTTTTCAGTACGTACGATGGGCGACGACGAGGGTAATTCCTCATCTTCAGATAGCTCGGAAACGAGCATGGAATCGGTGGATCCGTCAAAGGCCGGGCCTTCAAAGAGGAAACGGAGAGCGCCACACAAATCTTCAAAAAGGAAACGTCGAGAAGATGGTATGTTTCATAACCTCGCCAAAGAGGTGAGTGAAGTAAAACGCTTTTTATCCTCAATGGTATACCCACATGCTCCGCCGCCTATGCCCATGCCCTCGTCAAATCTTAGCTCAGACGATGGGGACGATAACATAAGCCTAAATGTCAGCGGTGAACTTTGCCCCGACAATGAAACACGTGGCGCGGGTACAACTGAATCGGCAGATTTAAGCATTAATTTACCGTTTAGTACTACTGTAAAAGAGCCGACAGTTCCTCAATCATGCCAAGCTCATATTGATTTTTTAAATAGTGTCCAGCATTTTGGCGCGCCTGATTGGGCTGACGTGCGATACGCGGAGGTCCAGAAAACTTATTGCTCAACCCCAGGTTTCATCGAAACCGAGTGTAACGATGAATTGAAACCGTACGACCGAAATATCTCGCTTAGTGTTACTGAGAAGGGCTTTGCCGCCATTGCTCAGGCATTAATCAAACAAAAGGATTCGTTGCAATCTGGGTTAGAGTCTTTACTCTCGTGGATTTCCTCATCTACTGAAGATGTTACTGTAGCTGTTTTAAGAGAGAAACTTAATGAAATTTTTATTGCTGGGCCGTTTAATAAAATTTCCGTGGACCTTCTCCAAATGGCATGTGGACATAGAGCAGATCTAATTCAACAAAGACGCGACGGTATTCTGAGATACGTCAAGGACAAATTCGTTCGCGCGAGCCTTCGTAAGATTTCGCCAACTTGCGAAGCGTTATTTGATAAGCAATTGCTATCAGCCGAGCTGGAGAAAAACGGCGGGGTTGCGAAAACCCTTTGGCCGTTACCAAGTCAAACTCCATCAAAGTCTAACTGGCCGGCTGCGCAAGCCGGACCGTCTCGTGCTAGACAGCCCGCGCAGGGCTCAAACAATTATCCTAATACGGGCTATTTTGGCAAACCTTTGCCAACTCCACCAGCGCATGGTTTCCCATACTACCAAAATCCTCCGCAAGGATATTTTATGAATCCGCTTTCTCAACAAGCGCCTTATTATATGCCACAACGATTTTCGCAAAATCGAGATGGCAAACAAAATAAGAAATATAATAAAAATCGTAATACCCCGAAAAATGACGAACAAATGCCAAATTCTAACTTTAGAGGCCGTCGAGACAACAAAAGGTTTCGAGGCAAGCGAAAATTCTGACTCGGTCGCGCAGACTTTCATAGCGGGTCGCCTTCAAGAATTCATTCATGTTTGGGAGCAAATGAAGGCACCAGACTCCTTAATAAAAATGATTCGAGGGTACCGATTACCTCTGAAACAAAAAGTGCCTCTTTGTTGGCCAAAGAAAAATCACAAGCACCAAACAAAATTCTCATGCGAAATGAAGGTAGCTGTAAAATCATTAATAAAAATCGGGGCACTGGAGCCGGTGTTGCCATCCCCAAGTTACATATCCCCAATGTTTTTGGCTCCCAAATCGGATGGGACAATGCGTCCGATTTTCAATCTGCGCAATTTGAACAATTACCTAATTGTGTCCAAGTTTCGACTGATAAATATCCAACGAATACCGGCCTATCCAACGCGTACTTTCATCTCCCCGTTGCGGAGTCACATCGAAGATTCTTACGAATAATGTTCAAAGGCAAAATATATCAGATGACGTCATTGCCGTTCGGGTTGGCCACGGCACCGAAGGTATTCGCCAGCTTGTCGAATTGGGTCACCCAAAAATTAAGAGAAAGGGGTCTCAGGGTTATAGTATACCTAGACGATTTTTTGTTAGCCCACCAAGACAAGCAGATTCTATCTGTACAAGCAATCGAGGCTGTACACCTCCTAGAAACCCTAGGATGGCAGATAAATTATGCAAAGTCTATACTGACCCCACAAAGACGTCTAGAATATTTAGGGATCACATGGGACCCGTGGCACGGGATAAAGAGCCTCCCAGATGCAAAATGCACCGTATTGAAAGAGAAAATACTTCAAGTTTTGTCTCGACAATCGGTTCGGCTAAAAGAGATTCAAACTATTCAAAGTCTCATAGGTCTTATAAACTTCGCAAGTTTTGTAGTGCCGCGAGGTCGATTAAACCATAGAGAGCTAATCCAATTTTCCTTAAGCTTACCGGCCAACAATTTCTTTCGCCGCTATCAGGTCCCCAAGCAGAGTCTAAAAGAATTAAGGTGGTGGCTGAGACATCACAACTGCCCGTCTGCCCTACACAAGCCACCAATCGAACATTTTCTGGCGACCGATGCATCAAACTTGGCGTGGGGAGCGCGGCTAGACAAATTGCAACTATCGGGCAGATGGTCACCGCAGGAGACCTCCTACACTCCAATCAAAAGGAAATGCTCGCTGTGTTCCACGTCTTGCGAGAACGAGGTCCTTACCTGAAGGATTCGTCTGTGATGTTACAATGCGACAACAAGACGACAATAGCGTACTTGAGGAAGGAAGGCGGGACGAAGTCCACCAGCCTGATGGGCATAACCAGGAAAGTGTTCAAACTATTGGACCAGTACAACATTTACCTGACGGCTCACCACATACCAGGGAGATTCAATGGAGAAGCGGACCACATATCTCGTCTCAGGACCGATCCGGAATGGCATCTTCTTCCCGAGGTAACACGAGTCATATTTCAAAAATGGGGAGTGCCCCTTGTCGATCTGATGGCATCAGAAACAGCTCATGTAGTACCCCAGTATGTCAGTCTGGACATATTGGATCAAAAGGCACTGTTTCACGATGCTTTCAGCAGAAATTGGGACTTCCCTCTAGCATGGGTCTTCCCTCCGCCATTCCTAATTCCGAAAGTACTTTCTCACCTGAATTCGGCCAAAGGGATCTATCTGATTGTAGCTCCCAAATGGGAGAAAGTATTTTGGAAGCCGGATATACGGAACAGATCCCTGAGCCCTCCTTTCACAATACACCGCCTTCACCGGGTCCTAGTAGATACGCTAACGGGTCTGCCCCCCAAGAAAGTCCACGAAATGACTCTTCAAGTCTGGAGATGTGGGGGTGGACTTGTAAATTAACAGACTGGACTCCATTGTATAAAGCTACAAGTTACAATTTACAAGCGGAAGTCTCGTTCTAACACATAGGGTTAGAAAGGGACTTCCGCTTGTAAATTGTAACTTGTAGCTTTATAAAATAGGCCACAGACCAAAAATTACTTTTACAATCAGTGGCCTATTTTATAAAGCTACAAGTTACAATTTACAAGCGGAAGTCTCTATCTAACGCTATGTGTTAGAACGAGACTTCCGCTTGTAAAATGTAACTTGTAGCTTTATAAAATGGGCCACAGGTTGGCGCGAATCGTCTCTAAGAACCTATAAAAATGCATGGAGTAAATGGTTAAAATGGTGCTCAGTTAATAATATATCGTCTCCCTATGATCCTAGTGGGTCACAATTGGCTAGATTTCTCTCTGATTTGTACCAAAAAGATAAGTTATCATATCGCACTATTTTAGTTTATAAATCGGCAATTGCTACTTTATGTAATCCCGATTTATCAGACAGGCTAAGCTCAAATATCTTGGTAAAGAAAATTCTGAAATCAATAGCTATTCAAAAACCACGCGAAACATATAAACCACCAATTTGGGATACAGATATTTTGGCTAATTATCTCATAAATAATAGATGCGATGATAATAACTTATTTCAGTGCTCCAAAAGGACGGCAACACTTTTGTTGCTATGTTCAGGGCGTAGGGTTCACGACCTGACATTGTTGTCAATAAATCAAAACCGATGTGTAATAGAGGAAGATTCAGTCTCCTTTTTTTCCAATGTTTGGTTCCAAGACAGACAATGAGAGGCAAAGGCAATCTGAAGGCAAAACAACATTAATATTGACCCAGTTCACTGGGTGAAGCGGGTCATTACATTGTCTGCAGACCGGCGAAGTGTGTGCAATAACGACAACCTGTTTCTGACTTGCTGTGGACCACCAAAACCCGCATCACGTACAGTGATTGCTGGATGGGTGAAACGGACGTTAAACGAGGCAGGCATTAAAGCTAGCCCAGGGAGTCTTCGCCCAGCGGTGGCATCCAAAAACTGGGTGCTACAACTACCTCTAGACGACATCTTGACACAAGGTAACTGGCGTAGCCAGGACACATTTACTCGCTTTTACCGCCGTGAAATCCAATCAATAAACTTGCCCCAAACACCTGGGGTGTCCTCCTTTGTGCCTCTATAATAGTATAATTTATACTATAATGACTGATTATAAATATAACCACATTTACATGTATATTATAATGAAAATATCATTAAGTTTTTCTCAATAATAAACTATAACGCTGTATTGATTTGTTTGTTTATAAACACCATTTTGGTGCTTTACGATCTTCTATAATGATGTCTGTTTATGTTTCTGTACATTTGGTTTGTGTAAACGGACAGGGACCAAGTCCAAAATGTGTTTTAGCATGATATGATCTCTAGATTGATGTATCGTTATTGTAGCAAAGTTATTAAATCACAAAGAATTTAATCCCTCAGAAATAGAAATTATAAATAATTGTAGGAAACTAGAATGTGATAATTAATCAATCTTAATGAGCTGAAAAAGCTAACACATGTAAATATGAATTAGATTTATGTATGAATACATTGTTATCATATTATATACTTAATCCCTCAGCTGACATTCACAATTTTGAGCTGCTAGAGTTTATAAATTTATAGTTCCTGTCAATTAAATTAAAGTTTCATATTCCCGCTGAGCTGTCTGCAGGAGTTTGCCGGACAAAGGGATAATGTGATTATCCTTGAATTGAAATAGCCTTTATTTCAGATAAGTATTTTGTAGTACATTTCATTTTGTTGTTAACATATATATATATCTAATCTAAATTTATATCTGTATGCCTTTTGTAGGCAAAGGCCTCCCCTAACTCTTTCCATTTATCCCTATCCTTTGCTATTGTAGTCCAGCAACCTCCTGCTGCGCTCTTAATCTCATCATCCCATCTTCTTGTTGGCCGGCCACGCTTCCTTTTTTTTGTCTCCAGTAAACCAGTACATTATTGCTTTAGACCACTTTTCTCTCCCTCTAATTGTGTGACCTGCCCATTTCCATTTTAACTTCTTAATTGTTGTAGTAATATCTTTTGTTTTAGTACATTTCTTTATATCTATATTTCTAACTTTATCCGATAGTCGCTTTCCCATCATACTTCTCTCCATAGTGTTTTGACAAATTTCTAGCTTTTTGTAGTGGGATTTGTTTAGTGCCCATGTTTGGCAACCATAAGTTAGAACAGGAAGTATACAGGTATCGAACAATTTCCTTTTTATGGTCATACTCATTTCCTTATTTTTCATAACTTCTTTTAGGTTCCAATATTGCTTCCACCCGTTTCCAATACGTCTGTCTAGTTCTTTCGTAGTCAAGTCGTGTGGGGATATAATTTGACCTAGGTATAAGTATTCGTTTACATATTCGATCTTGTTGTTGTTGACGTAAATGGGTTCCTGTTCTCCATTGTGATTATCCTTAGAGGTAGCTAATGATTACTGTTATAAATATAAGGAGATTGGTTTAAAATATGTCTAATATTAACAAGTGGTTGATGTATTTCATAAGTGTTTTTCTCAAAATAAAATATTTTGGGTATTATGTACAAACTGATGTGCTGATGTTTTTGAAAACTTTGCATTATATGATTTTTGTGAGTCTGACAATAAATGCCGTTTAGTACTAGAGGTCTGCATTTAATTTCTCACAAGTTATGCTTATCCCGGCTTTCCCTGATTAGAAACTGAGCTAAGAAGTGTCTTTTACTAAGCTTCATAGCATCATATGATTTTCCTTAGCTTGGTTTCTTTTGTATAAATATAGGTAGTAAGTGAACATCCATAACTATATACTTGTCTTTATTGCTTTCAGTTCAGTATCAGCGAATAATACTAAATAAGACTTACTACCAGTTATTTTTCTAGTGAAACATAATGATTCTGAAGACTGCATACCTTTTCATGCCATTTTGTTTTTCATACATGATACTTACCAATAGGCCCAAGGAATCACTTGGGATATTAAGTAACTTCAGGATCATTTCATCACATTGGCTAGAAATCATAAATAAACCCCACCAGACGATAACAAACACGTCTCATTTATTATAGGCTTCGAATGACGTACAGTTGGTTAATACCAGCGTTTTACCTACCAATAAAACGCTTATTAAACAACTTACTCATTCGAAGCCTATTTCTATCGCTGCCTGGTGTAAATAAGACGCAATGAAGCTCGATTTGAATTCGAGAATCCATTATGGCTGCCATGGTGGGGTTTAAACGGAAACAAATGGCGGGAATGTAGGGTGACCAGTACTGAAAAACGGCACTTCAACCAACATAGTCTCGGAAATCAGTGTTGCTACTCTCATTTATTATAGGCTTCGAATGAGTAAGTTGTTTTTTTTTTTTTTTTAAACAATTATGGCCTGGATGCGAGTCCTTTAAGCCAAGTCTTTATTTTGCTATTTTTAGAACACTTCATTTTAAAGAGTTAAATGGCAAAGAATGCACTAATAATTTTATTACAACACACTTCACTTTATATCTTCAACACTGTTGTTTTTATATACTTGTATAATGGAACGTAACTGTCAACGTTTTTAAGAATATCGGTGAGGCGGCGGGGGACATTATTATCAAACACTTCACTTAATTCACTTGCAAGGATGAGTCTTTCAAACGCAAACACTTGGCATCTAAATATAAGGTGTTCAACATCTGCAACGCTACCATTCTGGCAGTGAGGACATGTACCATCGGCTATAATCGAAAATCTGGCTAAGTGCGCTGGTGCACAGTTGTGACCAAACCTCAATCTATTGATGGTGGTAATAAAGCTACGACTTCCCATCTTTATCTTCTCATACCAAGGCTTTCCAGGTAAGTCGGTTTGAATACTAGCGTACCATCTTCCTTTTGTCTCTCTATCTTTGGTCCATAAATCTAGCCACATCTTAGCAACAACAGTCTTAACAGAAGCTTGACAATCAGTTAGTGGAATTCTAGTACTACATCTTACATCTAATTCGTTAATACCTAAATAAGCAGCTTTGTCTGCAACTTCATTCCCTGTTATACCAGTATGGGATGGAATCCACATAAAATTAATATTTACATTATTATTTTTCAATTGTAATAACATATTTTTAATTTTGTACAAAATAAAATTATCTTTATAATGCAATTGATTATTCTGTAATCCATAAATTAAGCTAAGTGAATCAGTAAAAATAAAGAAATGCTTATATTCTAACACTCTTATTATAACTTTCAGGGCTTCAAATACAGCATATGCTTCAGCCGTAAATATGGAACATAAATCATGCAACCTAAAGCTTTGTACAAATTTAGTCTGAGGATCATACACTGCACTTCGAACATGAGACTCTGCTTTACTACCATCTGTGTATAATTTGTAATAATTGGGAATTTGTGACAAGAAATGTAGGAAATCAGTATTATTATTGATAGATTTTGTGCATACTGTAATGTTTAAAAGTTTACTATTAAAGCTATCTTCATAACATGGCCAAATTTCATTTTTATATACATTACTAAACTTAGCTTCCACCTGTAAGAGTAATGCTGTTAACTTAGGAATTCTGGGATGACTCTTTATTCTTCTTATTATACTTTGATTATTTTTAGCATATATCTTAATTAAATATCTATAAGTTAACAACACCCATCTGACAGGTAAAGGCATTGTTTTAGTCTCTACTTCCATTGCTCTTATTGGGGTTGAACACATTGCCCCCGATATTATTCTCATTGCCTTATTTTGAATTATTTGTAACTTATGTGTATGATCAGTATTCATATGTACAAGAAAACTATAATCAAAGTGACTTCTGACTAGGGTTTTGTACAGTAAGGACAGTACTTTAGGGTCGGCACCCCACGATATACCGGCAAGACATCTCATAACATTTAAACCTTTAACAGAATTAGAAATTATGTGCTTAGCGTGTAGGTCAAAATTTAAATGATTATCTATAACTACGCCTAGAAACTTATGAGAAGGAACTTCTCTAATAATCTCATTATTATATACAATATTTACAGGTGTTGCATCCTTGCTCAATATTAATAACTTGCTTTTGTCAGGATTTATCTTTAAGTGTAAATAATTATTGTAATAAACATGAAGTTCATTTAGCGCATTATTAATGTGAGCTTTAGCTACATCTAAATTAGAATTAATAGAATATATTACAAGATCATCTGCAAATTGCAGTATATTAACATTACAACTATTTACAAATGAGTTTATCTCACTAGTATACAAATTATACAGTAGAGGAGACAGCGTTGCTCCTTGCATTGTGCCTTTAAAAACTTGTCGTGGTCCATGTAATATGTTATTAAATTTAACATATAGCTCTCTATCATCTAAAAAATTAAATATCCATTTGCATAATTTCCCAGGGATATTAATATTAGACAAAACTTTTACAAGTATTGTAGGATCAACATTGTCAAATGCTCCTTGTACATCTAAAAATATACAAACAGCATGTGACTTGTTATAGTTGGCTAATTTTAAATCCGATATAAGAGATATGAAGCTGTCAGAACAGCTTCTACCTCGTCGAAAGCCGTTTTGAAATGGAGGTAATATGTTATTTGCCTCGACATACCAATCAAGTCTAGTCTTTATCATATTCTCAAAAACCTTACCAATACATGATGATAGAGAAATTGGTCTATAGGAATTAGCCTCACTAGGAGGTTTGTCTGGTTTCAAAATAGGTATTACACATTGTGTTTTCCAAGATTGAGGTATTTTGCCATGTATCCAAAGTAAATTCATAATTCTTAGCAAAACTTTTTGACCATTAACATGCAGCTTCTTTATAAGCAGGTATGGTATATCATCTAAGCCTGGGGTAGTATTTTTCCTAGATTGCAGACTTACAATGAATTCCTCCCAAGTAAAAGGTTCAATAAGGTACTTAGACTCATTATTATCATTGTTACTTTCAAATAAACTTTCTATAGAGCTAGGATCGTTACTACAACCTTGGGTTAGTTTAGTTATAAATGGTTTTATAAATTCATCATTTTTAATTATCTGCTTAGATTTTAATCCCTTAAAACGTTTAATATTGTTCCATATTAACCCAATAGGTGTACATCGATTTAAAGAAGCACAAAAACTACGCCAACTACTAGTTCTTTCCTCTGCTATAGTGCGTTTTTTAAGAGCAACAAGTCTCTTGTACGTAATATAGTTTTCTATAGATGGATTCGCCCTGTAATATTTTAATGCCTCGTAGGCTTTAATGACACTATCCTCACATTTTTTATTCCACCAAGGAACCGGTGGTCTGCTTATAAAGTTTGTATTTTTAGTGAGTTTTGGGATACATTGTATTTTTAATAGGTGGAGTTCAGAACTAAATTTGTCATATAATTGTATAGGATCATTCTCATTAAAAGGAAAATTCGAGAATACCTCTTCTGAAAGCTCTTTATATTTATTCCAGTCGGCTTTAGTATATATAAATTTATCTATTGGATCACTTATTTGATATTTTTCAATAGAGGTCAATATACTGAATATAGTAGGGTAGTGATAGCTGCCCATAGGGTCATCGTGGACTTGCCACTCGCACAGAGGTGCTATACTGGCACTGCACAAGCTAACGTCGATCGCTGAAGGATTTCTATTGGGGTAAGTAACTGTAGTTGGGTTTCCGTCATTTAAGATACATAAGTCTAAGTCACTTATAATATCGAACAGGGTGTTACCTCGAGATTGGTTAGTAGCGCAACCAAACGCTGTATGATGTGCATTGAAGTCTCCTGATATTATTATAGGTGTTGGTAATTTCTCAATTATATTTTTAAGTCTATTTAGTCTTATGTGTGGACGGTTTGGAGGACAGTACACACATAAAACTGATAGAGGCCCTCGGTCAGTCACAATTGAGATTGCTACATTTTGAATACTTTCATAAAAGTTAGTCTGTATAAAAGTATGTTTATATATATTTTTAACAAGTATAGCAACTCCGCCATGTCCATTTTTACCATATTTGCAGTAAATATTATAATTAGGTATTCTAAAAGCAGTAGTTGGTTTTAACCAGGTTTCATTAAGAAGACAAACATCAATATTATTTAGTTTTAAAAAGTTAATTAGCAACGGTTTTTTATTTGATATAGATTGAATATTGAATTGAGCAATACGAATGTGTGTAGGGTCCATTATTTAATGTTTTTAATAAGCATATCTTTAATAGAATTATTAGTGATGGGGTTGGAATCAGTCTTGTTGGCTAATTCTATGAGAGTGCTAACCAGTGCATTCATTAAATCTGTATTGTGTAGTAATTCTTTTTTAATGTCAAATTTCGGTGTTTCTGCTGGTGTAGAAAGAGCAATTTTTTGGGATTGTGTTTTAGTTGTTTTTTCTGGTCTTACAATTTTGTTTTTGTCAGGTAACGCCGGATACTCGACTTTTCTCGTGTCAGCCTTAGAAGCATATGTGATGTTTGTCTTCTTTTCCATTATTTTTTTAAGTTTTACAGGACAAGCTTTTGAAATTGCCAAGTGGGGGCCGCTACAATTGGCACAACACAACTCATTCGGTCTGTCACACTCCTTATAAAAGTGGTCGCCCGAGCAAATGGAGCAACGCTGTTTTCCGTTACATACTTTAGCTGCATGATTAAACTTAAAGCATTTGAAACACTGCAGTAGTGGAGGCACATATTCAAATACTCTGTACGAGAATAAATCGTACTGTACATTGTCCGGTAGTACATGCGACAAGAACGTAATGCTCACTGTCTGTAAGGGAACGCGATCCTGCCCGACTTTTTTCGTGAAGCGGCGGACCGCAATGATCTCATAAATAGAGCTCAACTTCGAGTATAAATCTTTGTTTGAGATATTGACTGGCACAAATCTGATTATCCCAGTTTTTTCGATTTGGGTCGCCGGTATGTACGCCTTCATGTTATTTTGCGTCAAAAATGCAGTGTTGTTGAGAAAATTGTTTGCCGTATTATACTGCTTGAAAATGACTGCAATTTTGTTAGCGTTTACGCGTTGTATAGCCGTTACACCTTTTATGCCATTTGTGAATATGTGGTTGAGAAATATTGGACTTTTATTTCCCAATCTGTCCTTTGCGTCCACATGCTCGACAAAAACTTTAAATTCTAGTTTTCCCGAGTTTTCCGGGTATAGTCTTTTGTAGTCCGGTTTAAAGTACGGTAAATAAGCACTAGTAGATTGCTCACCCCCGCCGCCATCGTCCGTGCCGCCTTGGCCGTCGGTTTTGGAGCGCTTGAGGGTGGGCGGGTTTTCCCCGCCCCCCTCGTTAACTGTCATTGTTAAAACACTAACTATAATTATTTACAACTTTTAACATTAAATATATACAAGTTAAGTTAGTTTAAACTAATAAATAACAATTTTAAAAGTTGGAGCGAAAATTTTCCGACTACTTTTTTAAATTCCCGCCAAAGACCGACCTGAGTAAGTTGTTTAATAAGCGTTTTATTGGTAGGTAAAACGCTGGTATTGGCAACTTTGCAACTGCAAGAAAACTGGCAAGGAACATACCAAACGTCATAATCATGTCAAAAAACACGAAAAAGCAAGGCGGGTAAGGCAAGCAAAGAGACAAAAGTTTATATTTGGCAATTTTTATCTAGTTTTTGTCGACACAAAAACATCAAATCAATAGTTAAACATGGTGCCGGAAATACAATTGGTAATTACCGAGAATAAGCAAGTAATAAAAACAATTGGGAAAGAAACTGATCCACGAGCTTCACATCTAGTGAAGTCTCTTCAAGAGTTTCAACAATTAGTAAATGCGACCCTAACTAACATTATAGAAGACCGTGGTGGTAGCAACCAAGGAGATAATGAAGGTACGATGTTGGTTACTGACAGTATCTGTATTATTCCTTTATTTTTATTTTAATATTTGTAATGAATTCATATTGTTTACTTGAATGCTACTTTATGTTTGACTATGTAATTATGTATATTTAGTAATTAGTGTTAGAATATATGTTGCTATGCCCTGACAGGGTAACCATGCATGCACTTAATACAAATGTAATACCTTAATGTAACCATGGTTCTGCAATAAATGAAATGAAAATGGTTACTGACAATGACTCATGTCCTAAAACCGTCTAGTACTTTGTGCAACATTTCTGTGTATTTAATGAACATAGTGGCAATAATATTTTTTATTCTTAAGTCAAAGCTAAGTGTGTAATGTTAAGGAGACAAGTTACTATCATAATAATCACACAATATACAATAGGTACTTAATGTACAAGTTTGTTTTTAAAAACGAATCTCTGACCACCTTAACATTGCAATAAGAATGCATACATCCTTATAAGCTCCATAATTCATGTACTTAGCACTTGGCATGAAAACTTAGTGTTGTCCAATTCTAGCTACAGTCGCTACAGAGAGCAGGTTGAAAATTTTATTTTTAAATACAATTAAAAACTATAAGGGTTAAGATTAATAATGTTGTATAATAAAATCACCTAAAAAAAACAACTAAATCATAAGATATAACTATTATTAATGTCATAATATCTTTAAATTGTTTTGGTTCATCAGAAAGGATAACTTTATTAATTGGTAATTTAAAGACATCTATTTAATATTTCTGCCAGATGTTGATACCTTTAAAATATTGCCCCATTTCTTATTTGTTCTAAGAGTAGAAATCTGCTTGCCTCATTTATTTATATTATATTTATTTTTTCAATTCCAGAATTGAATGAAGATAGTGAAGAAGATGAAGATGTTCCTGTTACCCCAAAGAAAAGACGGAAATAGTTCATAGGTACATTTTCATTATTTTACTTTATTTTAGTAGTAAATTCATATAGTCAAGAGTGATCAAAATGGGTACATATGGTATACGCCATATTTTTGTTTTATTTCTTAAACCTCAAGGCAGTTCTTCTCATGTTAATTTTTTTCATTATATCTGGTATGGTACTTTTACACTACTTTCAAGATATCTAATGTTTAATAAGTTATAATCTGATTGAGGTAATAACAGAAGTGAAAAATCTCCTTATTTTGATAAAAATGTACTTAGCAGAACAACCTTCACTAAAAATTTACCTAGATTGAACATTGCATTGACGAGTATGATTACCATTTGAATTAATTGTATGTTTACCTAGGTTATTTTTTTTAGCGAATCATTGTTCTCCTACTTATTGATACTTATATTAGAATAGTTGATATATGTAAATAAACGATTCTTTTACTGTTGTAATCTTGAATTATTTTGTATGAATAATAATTCCAATGTCAAGCCAGAGGTTTCCAATAATTTAACAATAATAGGGTCTAGAATGTATAATGTACCCATTTTCATTACTGTTGAGTGTATATGTAAGTGGTTTGTAAATAAAACATCAAAGTATTTTCAGTATTCTTGGTATTATTTCTTATACCACTAACATTGGTAACATCTCATAAGCAACTTAAATATTTACATCCCTAAATATTTACATAGCTTCATGTAGTGATACATACATTATATTCTCATCTTCTACTAAAGTATCTGTATTGTACTTTCGATTTGTAGTATTGTTTCATTTGAGGTAAATTCTTAACCACATTAAATTTATATAATTAGGCTTTAGGACTTGTAATACAGTTGACTCTCGTTAATTCGAAACTCAGGGGACTTTCAAAATATTACGAATTATCGAGAGTTTGAAATATCAAGTAGTTCGAAATTTTTGAGAGAAAAATATGAAAGTTCGAATTATTGAGTAATAAAATAATCAATTAAGATTTATTAACTGCTAATTTTTTACAATATCAAAAGGTTAGAGGTACCTACATATTTACAAAGAAGTCTAATATTAGTTTGCTTCAAAGCACATTGCTGAGACTGATCAAAAACTTTTTTTTTATCAGAAATACCTAGTGCTGGAAATGATTTTACAATAACAAATGCTCGTGCAATGATGAAGTTGAACTTGTCTCAAAATGTTAGGGTACTTACACTTACCTCTGCAATCTGATAACTTTGAATTGTCGAGTGTTTGACGCCTATGAGTTCGAATTAATGCGTCGTTTTGTTACGTAGCGATGATTTTTTTGTTCGAATTACCAAGTGCTTAAAAATGTATTGAATTATTTCGAAATATAAAGAGATTTTCTAGGGAACTCGTGATAACTCCGAATTATAGAGAGGTTCGAATTATCGCGGGTTTGAATTAACGAGAGTCGACTGTAGGTAAATTAATATAAAAAAAGTAGATCATAACATTAAGACTTATAATTGTTCGTGATAAAATCTGCAGTAAATAGTAACTGGGCATGATATGGGCAGTGTATGAGCAAACGCATATAAAGGAACCACCTTGAAATTTGCTTCTGACAAAAGGTGATTAGAATCTATCTGCCAATTACCTATGTGATCAGGGCACATGATAGGTCCAAGTTCCCAGTACAAGTAGTTTTCAATCGTGGAGGCAAAAAATACAATAAGCATTTTTTTAACCTTTTTGTATAGTGAATCATCAAGTCAACTAATTTTTTATCGATAATTTATAATCGATCAACACAACCATTTCTTACTTAGCAGTTATAATAAATACTTGAAACAGTCTGTAAGACTTTCTACAACTAATTTTAACTTTTAAGGTGCAGAGGGTTCAGTCAGCAACATTTTTGAAAAATCGTAGCGCTTTAGATCATAATATGGTCGCCAAAACATATGAATAGCAATCTTGAGGCCTTTCTCTAGTAACTTCATTGATTTGAAACCTGAGTAAACAAATTTCTCTTCATAGAAAAAAAAACTCAACATAGGTCTATATAACGCACGCACAATTTTTTCACATACCTAAACTTTTTAAATTAAATAACTGAAAATATATTTATAGAATTTTGCATATGCGGTGATGTTATTTTTGATCGTAGTCATCGATTATTCTTTTTAGTTAAAAATAACTGAACAATAATTTTCGCTACCTATCCCGGGCACGCACCGCCGGCGCCGTCCGCTCAGTGCTTAGCGAGCTGCGTTCGGAGAAGGACTGAGCTCACTGCACCTTAATTAGCCACATCACTCATATCATATCATTTTCTTAACAGGAAACTTATAACACATGGAATGTTTTTATCACAATAAACTACTTAACTTTGAACTTATAATAGCGATTAAAATTGATTCACAGCAATTTGGAATGTTACATAATTATGATCTTTGTTTGGAAATACCATAACATTTTAAAACTCGATATTTTCTTATTGAATGACCTTAACAATCGACTTTAGCCTGAGAACTATGAGAACAATACATTTTAATATTAAACGCAACTGCTTGACTTAGGTACACAACTCACGTTGTTATCTCGATTTAATCAGTAGAATGAGTGATTAGCGTTAACTTGACCGTACGGTAGGTGGTTCTCACCAATCGCACCACATGTCTCGAGTGCTAAGAAAATTGTGTCACTGCTAAACGTGATAGCAGTATTAGGTCAAGTGCCTCTACGTTCATTATAAATAAAGAAGATAATGATAGCGCGGAAAATATCTTATTCTATTATTGTCTTTGTTTCTTTTATATCTACTACTTACCTACGTTCAAAACATTTGTGTATTTAACACGCGTCGGCTCTTAATGGTGAGATTATGCCCATGTCGAAACGTGGTATTTTCGATCGTTTTTCTATAAATCGTACTTTATGCATTTAAGTAACCATTTCAAATGGCGTTAAAAAGTATATACTAGAGACAGAGGAAACTAACGATCACGACGACTGACAATGCTTTGTGTTATTTATAAATATAAAATTGTACGAGGCTGGAGTTCAGTTACCCCACCTACTTTTTATTTTAATCATTCTACTCCGACATCTCATGCACGATTCCATAAATAATCTTGGGCATATCCCCCGTTAATCGCAGCTAACAGACTGTGATGAACACTACTTAATTTTGATTTATTAGTTAGGACTAGGAAACGATGGTTGTTGGTAATAGGTAATGGTGGGCTGTTTGTCGTCGGGCGGCTCGGAGTCGGAGCCGCACACGTCACACTCGTTGACTCCACACTCGCACACTGAATTAGGGCGGATGGAATACCGCAATTTCTGCAAGATAAAATAATTGACATTAATTATCTAGCATTCTTGCGTACGCTTATATAACTTAAATTGATGACTGATTACATTTTTAGTTCTCATGCGTGATATCTATTTTCGTCAATAATCAAAACAGGAAGTTGTTGAAACGTTAAGAACGTAAAATATACGTACCTCTACTATTGTTTTTCCCGGCGCTCTTGCGACGACAAAGCATGCATAAACTGGTATGCACAATAGCGAAAGAGACGCGATGACCCAGCCGAGACCCTGCGCCCACCCAGGGTACTGGTACTGGCGGTAGCTGGGTGGCGTGTAGTCCACCAGGCTAGCGACCCATAGCGCCAGGAGCAGTGCTGGCGCCGCAATTAACCAACATATTCGGAAGTATAGCGATGGGTAACGACCTGGAATATACAAAAAGCGAGTCAAAAAGTAGCCGAAAACATCTCGCATGATTTGTGCACAACCCCTATACTGCTGGTTTCCGACTGTTGTGGGTTCATTTCACTATTGAGAAGATGAAATGGTGTCTCACCTGTCATTTGCTTGATGTTCTGGGACAGTTTGCCGGCGCCATAAAACCATGCTATAGCAACCACTTCAAAGAAGGCGAGATATGTGATACTGAGCGAGGCAGCGTAATAATCCATTAGTTGGAATACGTAGATGCCACTGTGTATGATGTGTGGTAACCCACATAGAAATGATACCACACAGACACATAGTACCAACAGTTCGTGGTAGACAAGCTTCTTCCGTATCATATCTGGAAAACCATCTTGAATTGAAGTTACTACGACTTCAACTATGGCAAACTGAAATATAAACGGTCTATTAATATTTTACTTAATTCATTTTCAATAGGTAGCTGATATAATCTTTAATGACATGAAAGCAGTCAAGTACCTGGCTGTTTAATCCTAGGCAGAGGAACATAAAGAAGAATAAGACTGCCCAAAGTTGCGATGCAGGCATCTTTGCTATTGCTTGTGGATATACGACGAACAGTAATCCGGGACCTGAAATTATTTAACATTATAAGGAACAAGGTTGATTATTTAAGGGTTGCTATAAAAGTACTGGGTTTAAGTTAGTAGTTACTAGTAAATACTTACTGTCAGCAATGACATCCTTTACAGAAGTGTTCTGTTCGAAAGCTATGTTTCCAATCGTAGCAAAGGTAAATATCCCCACGATCAGACTAGTGACGGCATTGACGAGGGATACCGCCAACGTGTCGTGCAAAAAATTGTTGTCAAATTTGTTATATGAGGCGAACATTATCATCGATCCAAAAGCTATTCCAATCGAATTGAAGATCTGCGACGCCGCGTTAACCCATGGCCTTGATGTCTTTAACAATTCCCATTCCGGCTTGAAGAAAAATCTTAATCCTTTGTCGGCGCCATCGAGGGTGAGCGATCGGCCAAGAAATACTATAATCAGCAGAAATGGAAGTGTTGTTGTGATGTACCGCACTTTAGCCGAAGATTTGATACTTTTCCACAGGGCGAAGTACACTAACAACCAAGCACAGAATAAGCAAGCTGCCAATTCCCACCGCATGCCACCGGGATATTCGATACCATCACTCATGCTTAATACCTTTTTCCTGAAAAAATTGAAGAACATAAGTACAAAACAGGTATGACATTAGAAAAATTAAATTTAAGAAACTTGATAATAGACAGATAGTAAATAGATATAATTAGCATTAAAACTTGTGGCTAGGATAGGTGAATAAGGTTTTTATCTCGTACAGATTTCTAGGTATTTTTATACTAAGTGATTCGTAGAAAATGACTTGTTATAAAAATATTGATAATAGAAACTGGAATCGTCTAAAAGATAACATTGAGGGAAATGAGACACACCATGCTTGACTCGCTTCTACAGAAAATATAAAGCTTACTCGAAGAATTGTTCTGTGGCCGTTTGAGATCCGTTTGGCTTGGTAAGATTATGCACAGGTTGCCAGCATTGAGCCGTATTCCATCGGTTATTGCAGTTAGCCCACGGGACTACTGACTTAAACGATGTGAAGAAGTAGTAAATTGCCCAGGCTATTATTACTGCGTAATATGTCGACATTAAGAACGAGATCACCACGCTTGCGATACCAGCACCTGAAAGCCGCACAAAAAAAGCTGAAGATATAGAATTAATTACGAGTACAATATTACATAATTGGTTTGTGTATGCTTTATATTTTAGGTTCTTTGCTTATATACGGGGACGCGATGTAGAACTATTTGCCATGACTACGTGTTTTTAGGATTAATATGTTATTGATAATAGCATTTAATTAAGAAAAAAAAAATATTATATCTACTTTTTACAACGACTTTTATAGTTGCATAAGTAGTAATAAGTATAAGACTTAAAGTTCTTTGGATCCTAAACAGCTCTACTCTGTCATATTTTATTTCATGCATGGGAATATGCAGAGCGTTTTTTTTTCCAAAAAGTTTCTCAGGGATTTTACAAAACGTAATTATATAAATGTTAACTATGTACCTAATACCTACCTAAATACGCATTGTATACAACATGTACATGTGATATTAGCGCCGATATACAGTGTGGAAAGATAAGTCGGGCCCTGGAGGGAAACTACCTTAAATCCTTAAGGTAGCTCATTTTACTTAAAGGAGACAATGGAATGCAGTTTTTTTTCTTTATACAAATAAAGGAATGTCTCCTTTAAGTAAAATGAGCTACCTTAAGGATTTAAGGTAGTTTCCCTCCAGGGCCCGACTTATCTTTCCACACTGTATATTTAGTACAAGGAAGAAGGTTGGATATTTATTGGAGGTACAATAATACTGTATCGCTTATATGTACCTATAGCAATTTGTATATCATTCAATTTATCTTCGCCTTGAATCATTACGTAAATACATGGGTGCGGCAAAACATGTGTTCTTTTGATATTGTTCAATTATTGAACTCGACAATAGTGTAGTGTAGATTACAAGATGTATGAGTAAAACAAATTTGTTGACTAAGAATACTAAGACGTAGACGTACAGTCAGCTGCAGAGATATTTGACTCTTCCTACAAACAAATTTCTACCCACCTACCTACGTATACTACGCTTTATAGTCGTCCTGTAAGTACTGTCCCAAAGAATTTTATCGGAAAAAATGTAGAGTTCCCTTATATGTCGATCATTACATATGGTTTAAAAGCTTTTAGTGGTGATTAACTTATAATTTAACGCCATTTGCTGTCGCAGTTTTGCACAATTGTATGTAACATTAGGAAGTCATAAAGTCCCCACTCCCTGTTCAAGATGATTTTGATCCCTAGTATATTTACTATGTTAGGGCAGAGTAGTAGGTAGGGCATATTAACGTACATTATCTTAAGTAAGTTACCTGTAAACAGAGGGCATATTTGTGAAAGTGCTCCAATTGGTCCGTGCGCAGTGTACTGTCCAATCGCTAGCTCCATAAAGAGCATAGGTACGCCACAAACTAGGAGTATTATGAAGTAAGGGATGAGGAATGCACCTGAAAAAAAGAAGATTTTGTTATTTTTACTTGCCGAAGGACACGTAAACATTGACGAATATTATAGTCGATCATTGGTAAAAAGAAAATAAAAGATGATTTCGCGAGATCAATCTCGTGGTCGTAGTCTTTCTCCAGTACCACGAGAGGAATGTTGCTTTCAAAACTTGTGAGATAATAGGCCATGGATGGAGGCATAGAGTCTAGTAAATGGTGATAATAATAACCGGCTGTCAGATGCAGTTTATTTAGTGCAAATACGAACGAATCCGTTGATTGGTAAATCCTAACTATGATGTTTGTAAATGTTAAAATATTATCGTTCGATAGACGATTAAATCGGCGTGGTCCGTGTCTCCTCTTCCACCTGATTTTAAAGCATAGCATGTCTGTAAACTGGATTCTAAGTACATGCTATAAAGATCATTACAACGAATGGCACGTTCATAACATTGTCCCGTCCTCTCGTTTCGCTAACAACGAATTGACCTACAGGAACCAGCGTAATTAACCTGCTAATTCGCCCACTGAGAATGATTGTCGTGCTCTTATATCTTTTGGTTCTGGCCTTTGTTTCTCAAATAGGTAAGCGAGTTTTCCTGTTTAGTAACAGGCTACACGTGTTTATGCCAGCACATGTTGTTATAGTTAAATGAAAATATTGTCTTTTTTTTTCGGTGTCCTTGCATGTAATATTATGGTTGACTGGTAGAAGATGCCTTTAGGCATTAAGTCCGCCATTTGTACATTTTATTTGTATTTTGTGCAAAAAGTTTAAATAAATAAATATAAGTATTAGTAAAAAATATCGAACAGGAGAGTTATGTTTGTTTGTTTAATAAATGTATAAATAGTCATATGCCTTATGGGAATATAGTCCAGAGCCGGAAACCGCTACCAACTTTTAGTATGTTGTTAGGCATAGCATTGGGTCTCCAAAACTGCCGGAAGACGGCGGCGCCGGCCATCTACTTCAGCGGAATGACGTCATCAAAATGACTCCCGCTTCGTTGCGAATATTGCATACTGCACCCAAATTATGCATAGCACATACACGTGTGGGGTATTAAATGAAAGCCAATTAAATAAACTATATTTTATTCATACAAAGTGTATAAAAATATGCAACAGTTTAAGAAAAATTTACAAAATAATAAAAATTACGTAAAAAAATATTCGATTATTTGGGTTTTGCAATCAAACCAAAAGTCGGACGATAAAGCAATGTACTACAACATTAAAGATGACGTCTCAAGCCATACACTGATATCAATAAAATCAAAATTGAACCAAATATGTGGAAATTATGCATCAAAATGTAGATATTTGCCCATACAAATGCATAAAAGTTAAAAAAGTCAAAATTGGTCATTTTCAGGATAATCCGCATAAGCTTCTAGTATGTTATTAGCAATATGACCTGGATTCTAAAACTGCCGGGAGACCATCTCTGTTGTTCCTCAGTTACAAATAATGACGTCATATAAATAATCACTGCCGAATTTCGTAAAATGTAAATTATAGCTATACCACGAGTCTCACATACACGTGAGTTACATGTAATGAAAGGTTATTAAATGTATTATCATTCACTTAAACATTGTTTCTAAAAAAAATGTACGGTTTCAGAGTTAGAAACAACGAAATACCACTTTTTATGGAAAAAGTAGATATGTATCAATTTTATAGCTAAACTAAAACCGTCAAAATTTTTTTGCATATAATATTTGAAAAACTAGTTATTCAACTATATATCACAATTTAAATTTTACATTTCCGACAAAAACTGTGGTAGGTGTGGAAAAAAAACTAAAGCGCCCCAACAATTCTACCTTAATGCGCTCATATTATGCAAAGATTAGTTCTATTTATCGAGTATTAAATGAATGAACATTACATAAAATACATGAAAACGACATTTTCGAATGGAACCATAATTAAAAAAATAATAATTTACTTGATAAGTAAGCAATATACTGTTTCTTTAAGTATCTCCTCCTTTCAAAGTCGGTTAAAATGTAGCTTTTGTGACCTGGGCTACAAAGACAAATACATTGACACCTAATTTATCAAAATCAGTTCAGTAGTTTCATGCAAACAGTACCTACACATGCACGCATAGATACCAAATTCTGCCGTAGTCGGACAAAAAATTTAAATTCAATAATTAGACCTTTACTATTATGGCCTGGCGTGGCTTGGCATCTAACATTGAAACCCTCAGGCCGTAGATGTTAGCAGGCCTAGCGGGCGTCGCCTCGATGAGTTAGCAAGATGCCTTATGGAGGCTTCGAATGATCAGAGGGGTGACCTGTATTTCGGAGGATCAGAGGGAAAATTCTGCCAGCCTTCTCAGCTCAGCCTTGAAACCCTTGCACCAATCAAGATTCCACTTTTATAAGAATACCCAACTTACCCAGAATAGGGCAGAGTGACGCTCTTTTGTGCCAGAGGCCAAGATCCTCTTTGCTTTGGGTCACTAAGCCAGTGATGTATGTATGTACGAGGCTAATCGAGGCTTTTAAATATATAATTATGTATCGCATTAAGTGAACTGATATGGCATTTACCTCGATAAGGCATTTTGTATTAGGCATGTACCTACTTACTGACATGTAACTTTACATTTCTCTAATAATGTAGCGTTAGGCCATGACAATAAGAGTCTATTTCATATTAATATTTACCGCGACTACAGCAGGAGCTGCTATCTACGTATGTAATTATGTATTTTTTACATGAAACAACTGAACTGATTTTGATAAATGAGGTGTCAATTTATTTGTTTTTGTAGCCTAGGTCACAAAAGCTACATTTTAACCGACTTTGAAAGGAGGAGATTAGGTACTTAAAGAAACAGTATATTGCTTACTTATCAAGTAAATTATTATCTTTTTAATTATGGTTCCATTCGAAAATGTCGTTTTCATGTATTTTATGTAATGTTCATTCATTTAATACTCGATAAATAGAACTATTCCTTGCATAATATGAGCGCATTAAGGTAGAATTGTTGGGGCGCTTTAGTTTTTTTCCACACCTACCACAGTTTTTGTCGGAAATGTAAAATTTAAATTGTGATATATAGTTGAATAACTAGTTTTTCAAATATTATATGCAAAAAAATTTTGACGGTTTTAGTTTAGCTATAAAATTGATACATATCTACTTTTTCCATAAAAAGTGGTATCTCGTTGTTTCTAGCTCTGAAACCGTACATTTTTTTTAGAAACAATGTTTAAGTGAATGATAATACATTTAATAACCTTTCATTATATGTAACTCACGTGTATGTGAGACTCGTGGTATAGCTATAATTTACATTTTACGAAATTCGGCAGTGATTATTTATATGACGTCATTATTTGTAACTGAGGAACAACAGAGATGGTCACCCGGCAGTTTTAGAATCCAGGTCATATTGCTAATAACATACTAGAAGCTTATGCGGATTATCCTGAAAATGACCAATTTTGACTTTTTTAACTTTTATGCATTTGTATGGGCAAATATCTACATTTTGATGCATAATTTCCACATATTTGGTTCAATTTTGATTTTATTGATATCAGTGTATGGCTTGAGACGTCATCTTTAATGTTGTAGTACATTGCTTTATCGTCCGACTTTTGGTTTGGTTGTAAAACCCAAATAATCGAATATTTTTTTACGTAATTTTTATTATTTTGCATTTTTTTCTTAAACTGTTGCATATTTTTATACACTTTGTATGAATAAAATATAGTTTATTTAATTGGCTTTCATTTAATATCCCACACGTGTATGTGCTATGCATAATTTGGGTGCAGTATGCAATATTCGCAACGAAGCGGGAGTCATTTTGATGACGTCATTCCGCTGAAGTAGATGGCCGGCGCCGCCGTCTCCCGGCAGTTTTGGAGACCCAATGCCATGCCCAACAACATACTAAAAGTTGGTAGCGGTTTCCGGCTCTGAACTATCTCTGCGACCGTTTCCCATAAGGCATGGCACTAAAACTGGCATTATGCGAGCCGAATTATTACATACTTAATCATCTGTCAAGATGTTAAAGGCCTGAATGATGAATGAAGAGTATGAAGACCCCTTCGTAATGCATTAAAGTCGTGTCAAGTGCAGCCATCATTTCGTTATATTATTGGTATACTTCAACATTTGAAGTGTAACAATCTACCAGAAAACTAAGCAGAATATCGCTACGGGTGATCAAATTACTCTTTGTATCTTATACTTAAAGAATAAAAATTTGGAAACACCACTCGAAGCCGTATTAGTGCCTAAGCAGCCTATTTAACAATAATAAAGATAATGACTAATAATCACTGGATATCTCGAGTTTGCGATATGTGAAGTATCAGTTTACCGAAGGAATCAGCTGTAATTCACACCACATTGTCGTGTAACTTAGTTTGTGTGATGGTACCTCGGTGTCAACTAGCCGCAGTTAGCGTGCTGGGACACAAACAAATCTCGGACACGATATCACGATTTGTTGAATACATAACATTTCCTACTCCACTTATCGTGATTTATCTCTAATTCGATACTGCCAAACTTACGTAGATTGATTACGATTATGACGTGTCTATTTTTACCGGAATAATAAAGATAGCATTTGTTTGAGACCATAACGTGACGGAGTGACTCAGGTGGGTTTGGTAACGTTGAGTAGTATACTTATACATATGAACTTGAATTGTTTGATTGCTCACTTTGTTGTAGACTCTAAATACTTGGCGTAGTCATACGTAAAAGTAATTTTATGAAAACAATAATATGTGTGAAAATACGATAATTTACCTAAAGTTAGGTGAAGCCTTACTTGTTCTTATGTAAATTTTTCCTATACTTATTAAGTATAGGTTTAGTAGAAGAAAGCATCCACGGTTGTTTGATTCAGTACCTACTTTTTATATTACGTACACTTACTACAAATAATACAAATACTTCGATGTTTCATTTTTCTAAAAAGGTTCATCCGATTCCTATGAGCTACTGAAGGTGATAAGGGGCGGGCGTGCAGAAGCAGAAGTAGGGAATGCAAATCGGTTATTTTTTGTATGGAAATAACCGCGGTTTCGGTTAATAACCGATTATTTCCATACAAAAAATAACCGATAAAAACCGATTTGCATTCCCTAAGCAGAAGCTTCTGCCGGTGACTATATTCTTCACACTGATAAATTAGCTTACAATACACGGCTTAACCATGTATTAAATATGTATAATACCTATTGCTTTTTTGGCTTCCTCACGTGAGGTAAAAACTATGTCGCATGAACGCCAATCATGGTGGTTTTTAGGTGCCTACTTTTGGCATGGGAACTTACGATTCTTACGAAGACGAAGTTAAAAATGTCGGAGATTATTGCCATACTCTTGGCCTTGCGTCCCGGATAGACACATTAGTAAGCAATACAAACAAGATAATGTGCCAGTAAATATCATAATAATACCTTTCATTAGTGTCAATGTCCTCATGGTCGCCTTAATTTATGATTCCGTGACATCGTGTAAGGATAATTTTTACCCAAGTGATAATAAAATGGTCGCGGAACATTCTGTAGAGATCGCGGTGCAATGCCACGAAGATCACGACGTTTTTGTCATCCTAATGAGTGATTTAGCGTCGTCCGGCGACAGCATAACTTGTTAACATTAGCGTTGAATGACTGTTAAATGGTCTGTGCAAAAATTGCGCTCGTCGCTAAAATATATCCTTAGATAACTTCGTGTACATAAGATTAACGCTTCGGAAACGAGACCGACTTTAATTTGTTTATTTTTGCGGGCAAAAATATACAAACTGCAATTGCTGTTCATTTTCGTTAACGAGTAAAACTTGGTAGTTAGTAATCTTACCTCCCCCGCTTTTGTAGCAGAGATATGGGAAACGCCACACATTGCCCAAGCCGACGGAGTAGCCCACACAAGCTAGCACGAACTGTATCTTGTTTGGCCAGAATGGCCGTCGGGGTTTCAGGTGGTCCGTTTCCGCATCCTCCTCCTCCTCATCGCAATCGCTTTCGTGAGACCCTGTGTCTTCATCCGGCGGCCTGTAATTAAAAACAAAATGTTAAAAAGTTGTTGTAGTTTACTGACGAATGAACTTTCTTCTACTACTTTTATCTAAATTCTCTTTAGCGTTGACCAATTAACCTAAAAAATTACGCACCGCTTCGTATAATTAGTATTTTCAACGAATTTCACAGTGTGTAGGTATTGACTTGAGACTTCAAAAATGTACATATGGTGGATGATGTACTCAACTCACTCTATCGGCTTTTTACATGCGTTTATTGTGAATATTTACTGAAAGTAGAGTCGCATATCGGCAAGTATACATATTTGTGAAATGCACGTGTAGGTAGTTGTGTATTTCTGTAAACGAGGTCGTCTTTAAACCGAAAGTTATGCCAAATGACATCAATTTGTCACTAGGTTCTTTAAAAAACGCCTCTCCTATAGTTTCGGACAGCTAACTCTGCATACGGTAGCTAGGTAAGGACCTTTAAGTCTTACTTTTTTCTGCTTTTCAAGTCCTACTTTACCAGAACATAACTTTTGTACCTACTACTTAATCCCCAGCGGCATGGTGCCGTAGATGCTGGCAGTATTTCCTCGCTGTACCTACTTATTATCTTTACCAATTAGATCCTAACGTCAATTAGCCCGCGTAACGATAATATTTCATTAATGATATATTTTTTTATACTTAATTGTATTATATTTTTATATATATGTGTAAATATTTGTCAATCATGATAACGAATATATCATCAAGTAAGTAAGTAGACAACGATGAGGTGTTTTAATTTGAAGTGACATGTTTACATAACTGATTAAATAGGCAGGCACCTTCTAGACTATGCGCAGATAACAACGACGACGTTAAGGTCATGCCGCTCAAATTAAAGCTTGAACTTATCCCATTTGTGCATTTGTTTGTATTTGTAATGTAGCAAAACGATGTTTTGAAATAAAATCTTATACTTAAATTTTGTGAATGTTGTTCGTATGTAAAGTCAGTCAAATATTGTATATATTATTATGTCATAGAGCTTCACTATAATAGAGCCGGAAAGTGGCCATAGAAACTCTGCAATAAATCAACGTAACCCCATCGTAGTATTTGAGTTTGTTACCATCGTCTCATGTGCCTACTGTCAAAAGTGGCAGTAATAGTTATTTGTTTTACAAGCGGGCAAAGTTGTTGTTTAACCGCTCTTGCTAATATTGACATCCGAGCAAGCGAAAGATTAAAAATTGCGAGGGTTTCAAGGCACGAGGGTTAAACAAATTTTGCCGCCGAGCGAAACAAAAATTTTCACCACACAAACGCGACGAAAATACTAACTGTAAAATATCAAATAAAATCAAATCCAAATGAACGTTATTAAATATTTATCATTGAAAAATTATCATTTAAAAGTCAATTCTACCAGCCAGCATCAGCATAAGGAAACAACTCAAAATTTGCATCAGATTACTTTGTCCCACACCCATATGTGTATAAAATGCTACTTTCTTATCAGTTTTTGTACAATCAAGAGAGCCTTTACCAGTTGGTGTTATGAAAAACATTTTTTTTGACACTTGCCATAAGATACGACCCATTTTTGGAACATGACTGGATGTTTTAATATTAGTTTTAAATGGATTAGGTATGTATTGTGTTCATTCAACACGCGGAAGAGTAATGATAGCGGCTCTACGGTAACTGTTTAACCTTGTCACTTGTTTGGTTTTAAAGATGGATAACTCGTGGTGCTGTAGATTAAAGTGACGTCATTTAGAGCTCAAGGGATTTAATTCATGCACCGGTCAAGGCATTTTTAATCGGATACTGCAAATTTTCCTATATCCGATTAATCAGTTTACCAAATTATACATAACTTTGATGGCTTGCCATGATGGCATTGAGTTATTTGTTATTTGTGTGAACTTACATGTACCTACAATAATGAATCCTTACGAAATCTCGAGATTAGAATGGATGTAGTAATTCAAAACATGTATTTAAAAAAATTAAACATTTTAGTAACTACCGAGATATCGCGTATCATTCATACCTACAAGCAACGTAATTTTCGGTTGTAATAAACAATTTCAGGCGTTAAGTAAGTAAAGAATACGTATTTCGATCATTAATCAGATAGTGATTCATGACCGTCGTTCATTGTTGATTCCAAGATAAAATGCGGGATATCGAAGTTGCAACCTTATCATTTCCAGTGAATGAAGGTCATGTCGGCCAAGGCGCAACATGTAAAGCTAATGGGATTTTAGGGGATTTTCTCGAGATGAACAAAATTCCACTTAAGCCTTGATAAGTTCGATACGTAAATACAGTGATCGTTACAAGTTGAATGCATTTTCCGTTGCAGATAAAAAGATCTGAGCGCACGTTCTTATTGATAATGAAGTAGTGTTCTCATATTTTGAGTTCTTTGCTTTTGACTTTAAGTTTACAAAAAATGCACTCAATGAAATGTATTAATGTGAAACAGATGATATATGAACCGACAATTATAATTATACGGTAATTCACTCGGCGTAACATGATGATAATTTTTTTTCCGATTTGATTGCTACATCGTGGCTACATCACTCATTCTCACATTAGCGCTTGAGTGCTTCCAGCAGTAGCTCAGAATAAGATAATTAGCGCTCAAATGGTCCAACAAGACAGTGAAATCGAAATGATCGCCACTGAGTTGGTGAAACTAAATAGTATATTTCGACACTCTCAAGGGAATCAAAATTTATAGGGTACTTACGTTGACCTAAAACTATGAAATTTGGCAAGTAATATGGTTTTACACTACAAGTGAAAAATCTGAAATCTACAAATGTGTAAAACTAAAAAAACTAAATAAGGGAAGCCTCGGTAGGCGAGTCCAAGTCGCACTTATCCAGGTTTTTTTAACGTAGGTATGTTGATTCCCGATATCAAACACATCTGGATAGATTAGGAATATTTTTTTTTTGCTTGAACGTACATTTTTCGCATTTCGCAGTTGGTTGCTCAGTATTCAATGATGGGATCAGGAAGGGGTCCATATTGGGTCGCATAATAATTGATTGTCCTAGTGTAATGTTACGCATAAAACTCATTTCGCATAATTGTTATTGTGCTGGAAATATTAACATTTCTGAAAAATTATAACACAAACCTAACCTAACCTACCCTACTCTACACAACCTATGCAAAATATTTTCGAAAATACTTTCTGTTTCAGCTGGAGAAAAAATATGCGAAAAGAGATTTATGCGTAACATTACATTATGACAATCAATTATTATGCGATGAGATAGGATCCCGATCAGGAAGATATCGAGGGAACCTCTCTTGTCTTATTAATATTATTATAGGCACATCTATAGTGATTTGTATATTTTGCTCTTGGACATTATTATTTGACGAAGCGGAACTGCTGATGGAGATCATTAAATTATCAGTCCAATATTTTAATGTTAAATAAAAGATTATTCATACAAATAAATCGCAATATTGCATCCCTAAATAGCACACTGTCTATTGCGGCGGCAGTATTGAAACAGTAGAACTGCCTTTATCTCTCTTACTCTCAACTTGTATTCATAGAGTTATCGCATTTGGGCTAATTATTATGAGTTGATTACGCGTCTTTCCTGTAGACATAATAACATAAATGGGTTAAAAGCCTAATTTTCTGGCTTAGACCCTTATGACCTAACCTTCTACTTCTTATTTTTTTTTAATTATGATCAAAGCATTAATAAAAAATATGAGTACCTACGTAGGTACCTATACCCAAATCGTGTAATAAGTTCGTGTGTCCACTTGAAAACCGTCCGTTTCCGAAATGATTATGAATTATGACCTATTTAGCCTACCTGTTGCCCTATATTGGGCCTGGAGGTTATAACAATAAGTATTAACCATTATTTTCACTGGAAAATAAGGTTTTTGTAAACGTTGAAGTGCATTTACCTATAATTGTCGCTATCTATAAAAGGAGGAAACAGTAAGTTAATAGCAGTTTATAGCTTGGAAGATGTTTGCTTTACGAAAAAGTTCCACAATATTTTTTTTAAGTAGGCAAAGGTATGTAAGCGGCAGAAAGTAGATACATTGTTTACGTATAACTTATAACACAAAACAAATACAGAGTAGTGTTTTAGTTTCATCTGGAAGTGCGATAAAGTGACTTATTGATGTCTGTTGCAATTCATAACTGATAATGTAACTTGTGAATTTGAATAAGACAAAGCAATTTATTATGTTTTAGCTTCGTCATGGTCTTGTGTAGGTAATATGAATATTATGAATTATGGGAATGGGACGTGCTGTGGTCAAGTAAAACTTATAATTTTGATGGATTTAAGGTAAATTCCTATGCCTAAGTTTTCCATCACACTAGCCTTAGTAACATATTTTTGGTAAGATCGGTTAATTGAGTCATTTAGTATATTTATATTTTCAAATCTTTAAATATATTTTTTTTATTGATTTGTGCTTGACACAATTTACACAGTCACACACAAATTAAACATAATAATAACAGCATAGGTACCTTTAGATCCACAGCGCAGGTTTTGTGATCATACAGATAACTCATCCACCTCAGGTTTTGTCAAAATAAAACGTACATTTTCACATATGTCATCCGCAACACGCATCGTCAAATTTAAAAGGAAATTGGTCATTACAAAACACACTCAATGATAAGCCATAAACCTTGTTAGGGGCAACTTCCCTTAATCGTACCATTTACTAACTCTATATGGAATTAAATACAGATTTTTTTTGGATTGACTTTAGTCATTTTTATCAATTATAAGTGGAGTTTAGTTAGGAGGTATATTGGATATAAAGTTTAATGTTATTTCACAGGTGCGCGCGCTTATGGTGGTGAGGAAGAAATAAGTATGCAGTGAAGGGAAGCAATTATAACATGAATAATCTTTGGGTTCATTTCTGCGTGTTATCATACTTATCTTTATATATATCATGACAGTCAAAAGCCACCAAGTATTAAAACCTGCGTACGAGGAGGTATCTACGTTTAAATTTCAGTTGTACGGAGTACTTTAAATTAACCGATTTCACAAAACAGTATACAATCATTTCAATTAGCAGTTCCAGTTTATCAAATGTAATGTGTGTGTTTCCAAAAGAAAGTTTTCTACTTACTATGAAAAATACCGAAATCGCTATAGGTATACTTGTCCTCTTATCAGATCCTGACCTGATGGTTATTAGTTATTAGACCAACTGAAAAGTATACCCTTCCCAAAATATTTTTCTAAATCGACTCGGCTGTTTTCAAGGAATGCTGGGAACGTACTACGTACATTAAAAAAAGTTAAATTTAAAACCTTTAACAAAAATAACCGACTTCACTACACAGTTTAAAATTATTTTATGGTCTTCAAGAACAGGTCTACTTCGCAAAATTGTAGTTATCGAGAACAAATATTGAAGAGTTCTCTCGATTTTTCCAGGATTCCGTCTTCGGACCCAGACTTCATCCTTGGGTATGATTTACAATTGAATCAATTAGAAAGCATACCCTTTAGTCAGAAATCAATGTATTTTTTAATGTATGAATCCGAGTAGTCGGTGACTTTGGTGAGAAACGACTTTACATACGCCTCTTTTTTTGAAGTTGGGTATAAATTCGCAATATTTAATTTATAATATTAGTAGCAATAGAACATTAATTGCCATTATAGAGCAAAATTTTATTCCAAAAAAAATCTTGAAAGATTGATATTTAAATAAGCAGTTATTATGCAAATTTTCCTTTGGTGGATAAGGTGTATTCAGGTAATTCCGAATACACCAAAAATAAATGGAAATAAAGGTGATTTATGGATTTAACCGACATTCTGACGTATTCAGTATTACCCGAATCGTAATTCAGTAAAAACTTGTTAAGTAAGTAATATCATTTATTATGATCGTCTATTCAAACACTACAATATATGTATGTTTGAATAAAACTCAAATATTTTGTTAATAATTATGATCCAGTCGTAAGTATATAAGTACCTTTTATTTGATCATAATATGCTATTAGTTATCGATTAATTATTGAAGGAAATACTGGAATATATTTAGCTACCTATTTTTATGTACCATCGTAATTTCCATAAAGTTATAAATATTTTGCAAAATATAAAATGAAAGATGAATAATTATTTAGCTCTATTTTTAGTTTAGTTATTAATTAGTTTTATGTTTAGTTTATGTGTTATTTTAACTATGTAATAAATTTGTTTTATCTTTAGCATACATATTTAACTCTATCTATTGTATGAAACATGAGGTACGGAGGGTACATTCCGCATTTTGCCGGTACTTACCGAATAAATGGAAAAGTACATACTATGTTGAGTTATTAATGTCACTTTTGTCTTGTTATTATTCATGCTTCCATTGTTTTCCCAATAGTGGTTGTTTGATGTACTTGCTTTTTTAATCTGGTCGACAATATTAATCTGTGTTTTTGTTTCGTAACTACACAGAATCACTTTATTTTGACATCCAGTTATAATTGATGCAAATACAAATAATTGTATTTACACAAACAAATGCGCGCTAATCCTTTAATATAGTTTATCATTTTTTAAATTAAAGTTTAATCCGTTGTTCTGATTAAAATCCATCATCAAATAGACATTGCTAGCCTCACTTATTTACTTTTTGACATACATAACTAATTCATATATACAATAACATTAAAACTCTTAACAAAGTACAAACATGATTATTTGATAAGTATAGTATAACATATCTTTGTATGTAGATACCTAGGTACAATACAAAGTAGAATATACTTATATTAACTCACGTAAAATGGTTCGACTAAGATAATACATTACATGACACGGAGTGTGAAGGTGCGAATGGTTGTTTGATAAGAGCAGTTAAATCTAAATAGGATTGTCGGGCAGGGATACCTATCGTTTCGCACAGGGTGCAGTATCGTTGTCTTCCTTTGTACATAAATCCACACATGCAAATGATAACTGATGGTCGAGAAACCATAGGCATATATATCCATTTGTTGACATACTCACGTAGGAGGTCGCACTAAATGAAACAGTTCCGTAGGCGAAGTCGGCACTCTTCTAATAACCAATTTACGCCCATCCGTGCATCCCATCCCGATTGATGCAAGAGATCTGACTGAAGGTGCTCCATATTGGTTTGTTCCACACTCGGAGCCTTCGGGGTACGGGGTCACCTGCTCATAGGGGCGCAGGCATCTGGCTGATGCTGCACCTGAAGCGGTGGACACATCTCGGAGTCTGTGTGTATCGCTGAAGCTCTTCACCTTGCGCATTTGTCCAGAGGGCGTCACGATCGGTGTGGGTGCGTTAGTATGGAGAAGCTTTGAACTTTCCTCGTCCGGGTCGTCATATTGGTCCACGTTTATTGCCACGCTGGGCACGACGGCTTCCACTGAAGATTCGGTTTTATTCATACTATCGGTTCACAGTGCCATAACTCTATGATGAATGATGTCGCGTACGTCGCTATTAGCGACGCGCGACGGCTAAATAATGAACGGACGCAAGCGAACGAGGTCGCTCTTAGCGTGGCGGACACCCGACTGTATCCGTCCGTCAATCGTAGCAATTGGTGAATAACTGCGATTCTGGGTAGTGGGGAGAGCACAGGAAGGGGGGAGGGTAGGGGGCCGCGCTTGCGCTCGGCGCTATGTGCTGGCGATGACAGTTACGTCACGGCTGCGCCTGCGATCGCGTCAGGCAAATCACATTTCATTTCAAGATAATATATTGCAAATTGTTGCCGAGCTCTTCTTTTAATCTGAACAGCGTTCGTTTAATCTTACTATTTACAAATATATTAATGCTTTAACCCTTTTAGTGGGTAACGACAAGATAAATGTTTGTGAATGTTTTTTTTTTCGCCATGATTGAAAAAAAAATATGTGTCGTGTGTAGAAAATGCAAACATTTTTGGCAAATCATTTTTTTTTCCAATTTGACCAAAACTCATACCTAAATAGTTACCTAACATTTTTTGCTCCTTATGACCTCAGGATTCTCAGGAATGATCTGTCGTGTTTCATTAGTCCACGGTGTATGTGTTTTTAAAATGATTCAGCGGGTAAAAAAAAAGTATCATTCTTTGTAGGTCTTTCTTATTTAGCCTTATAGGGCCTTACATAATCTTTCGATTGTTTATGTTTCCTTAAAATAAGACCCTTATTTTCTAAAGCCAGTTTTGACGCTTTGGCGCTTGGTATTTTCACGCACAAAAACCCACTCTTGAAAATGAATAAGAGTAAATTTAATAGTGGAAAAATTACTGTCTTGGCTGAGACTCACGGCCTCAAAACAAGACAGTATTATTTTCAATTTTAAATTTATTCTAAGCTTAATACCATCGTTCGCAAACGCAGGTTTCTGTTCTGCTTATTAAAACTTAAATGAATAAGAAGCTCTCGACTTACCATATTTGTTCATATTTCTTCTTTGAAGAGTCGAGTAACACCGGAATTCGAGACATCAGATGTAGATCGTTATCGCTCTAGCTGTTCGATTAAACTGGAGGTTGCCAAAAGCTGGCATATAATATATAACTTACCGAAAGTACACATACACACCCCTTTTGTAAATAACTGATGTTTGTCGCCAATCGTTACCTTTTCATTAGTTCCTAATTTACAAGTCCGTCTTATTAGTGATACGATACGCGGTACTGTCGTAAGTAGGTACCAGCCATGTGACATTATTTGCATGGTAGTTGCTTGAGTATAGTTGCGTTTGTGGTTTTCCAAGTGGGTATAATAAGCCTAATAGCCTTTGATATAATCTACAGGAATGCCGTTTTCTATCATACTTCTAAAATAATTTAACATTCAATATTTTACAAACCTGGATTTCATCAGAAATATTCAGAACGAATGGCGGAAATATATAGGAAAACCAGTAAAACTTGCGACAGGTGATAGGTATGGGCTCTGTACTGAAAAATGTAGAAATTTATATCGGAGGTTTCCACAATTCTAAAAATCTTTTGTCAACTTTAAAGACCTGAAGAGATTTGTAGTTTTAATATGAGGAAGTACGAAATGCCGCACCGCGCAAGATAAGGAAAATTCATGTCTACCTTTCACGGCAGGGCTTTCAAGCTTTCATTAAATAAATTTAATTTCTACATATATAAACTTATTTTACACAATTCGATCCATTCCCGCAGTAAGCTCCTAAAATGACTTTTTCGGACTCAGTCCATCCACTGCTACTGTTAATAACCCCGACATAAGTAACGGGAACAAGCCCGTTTACAAAGCAAATTTACTAGCTATCTTATTTATATAGGTCAAATTCATGAAACAGTCACTTTTTGAACCTTAATACTTGATTATCACGATAGAGTTAGACCTAGAGATAACCAACGCAGTAAAACTGTTATTTATACGTTTTTTTTTTTTTTATGAATGGGCTTACTCATGGCCACAGACTAGCCGAGGCGTAGACGTGGCCTACGATGGAGCTCGCCCAGAAGGTGCCTGTTCACTCTTGATTTGAAGGTTGCCGGGTTATAAGAACACGGAAATATAGACGCCGGCAAGGAATTCCATTCCTTGGCAGTGCGCATAAGGAAAGTAGAAGCAAAGCGCTTCGTGCGAATTGGTGGTGCATAATTTCATAGAAATTTGACGTTTAAAATTACACTTGCTCTGCGTGTGCTAACAAAATCGTTGTAGACTTAATTGGTCTGACTCTAGTTTTGTTTTTAACGACATTGTTGTTGCTCTGCATAAAAGAAACAATGGCTTTTGTAACAGATAAGGAGCCAAGCCAGTAAAATATATCTGAGATAATTCACTAAGTATACTTTTAAACCTATAGCAAACACACCACTCAACAAAATATACTTATTCCTGAATAAATATCCCCCACTCTTTAATTCGCACTCATCTTGGGTCTCATTGGCAGGACCGCCCGCCACTAGTGTCACTACTATGTTTTTTAGGGTTCCATAGTCAACTAGGAACCCTTATAGTTTCGCCATGTCCGTTTGTATTTCTGTAGTGTCTGCCTGTCTGTCCGTCTGTCCGAGGCTTTGCTCCGTGATTGTTTGTGCTAGAAAGCTGAAATTTGTTACGGATATACTCCCACAATATTCGTGCCTTAGTATTTTGGCTGAAAGCTTAGACACCAAAACTATCCATAAAGTTTTTTAGGCTGTGCCTGTATCGCCGGGTTTTGGATGCGTATATTGATTTCCTTTTCCCTGGTGTTTGTATCGGTAATGGACAATGGTGCATGGAAAGTACTGAAACTTGTCTACTCCATAATAGACGCTACCCAAAACATGAAGAATTTCGCGCTAAGCTCGAGTATGTTTGTAACGTTTCATGTGGAGGTATTCAGTTTTTGACTGAGTGATCTTATTCTAGAGGCCTCTCGCTCGCACAAGCTGCCTGCACTACCTCTTCGCGGCTTTCCCCTAATAAAACCATCCGCGTTCCCTATCACTTTGTTCTTGCCGCTCAACTCCAACCCATGTCCAGCGCTAACACTTAAGGCATCTCTTTGCTTTTGACAAGCCATCACCTCGAATGCCTCACTTAGTTCTCTGCCTACCCTGTCACGCATCCTACCCTACCTATTCTATTTTGTTGCTGTAGTAATCATGGCTACTAGTTTTCTAGGGATGTTAAAATTTATAAGAATGGTGTACAAAGCGTCCCTATGTATGCTGACATAAGCCTTTGTGAAGTCTACAAAGAGTGAATACATAGAAACAATCCTTAACTCGGCAAGAAATATTTCTGATAAACACAAAAATAATTGCCCTTACCAGGATTCGAACCCGGCATGGCAGCTTTGCTTGCTTTTGCTTTTAGGCTGGATCTCTGTCGACTAAATATTTGTGGGTATAGTCCTAGTCCTAGTGTTTAAAAAAACTTTTTATAACGTAACTTTTACCCGAGTTAAACACTTTCATTTCGACTTGAGGAAAGTTAAATAAAAAAAATGTAGGTTTATTATAGGTATATTTATATTGGCGCCATTTACATTTCGGATAAAATCTTAAACCCTAGACAATCCGATCTTAAATTGGAATGTGTCTGAAACGGCCTTAATGTATACGTGCCTTAAAAAAAGTGAAACTGAATGAATGAATGTAATGTTATGATAATATTTTAAACATTCATCAAATCATCATCATTTATTATCACTGATTTATTAACATTAAATTCGATAATACTAGGTCTGAAAACTCTGAAAGTTCGGAAGCTAATAATATTAGAGCTTTTAACTGGATAATATGGTATAATACAGGGTGATTCATGAGACGTGAGCAGGACTAATCCTGCACACCCAGTAACTGATAATTGATCGATCACCGTCGTATTTAGGTGAAACAACCACACTTTTTCCTAATTTTTTAACTTTTTGGTGAGGGCAAATTTAACTCTCTACAATCTTGGTCACCCTACAAGACCTGATTAATAAACATAAAACCTCTTTAACTGTAATGACAGCATTATGATTACGAAGAAAATAAACTGTCAAACTTGAGTGAGATACGACTTTTCAAAAGTAACCAGACCGTGATGACATTCAATTTGACACAGAATATCAGTAGTTTAGTATTCTAATTGTAGGGTGACCATGCATGTCGTAAATAAATTAATAACTTTTTTTTTTCAACACGACTAGAAAATTAACGTTAACCTCACTAATACTGATACGAAACAGTTCCTTAAAATTTACGAAATGCGCAGTGTTAGTCCTGCTCACGTCTCCTGAATCACCCTGTATATGGCCGTTAGCCGTTGCTCGAAGTAAAAAAAAAAAAAAAAACTTTCCACCCTATGGTGGGAAATGTAATTTTTAATACAGTTGCTCAAAAAGTGCTACTTTACGTAGCTGTTTAGCGTGCGGAAAGTTGGTTATCTCGAACTAGTGCTTTTTACTTTTCCAATTTTTTTAAATTTATACTTGTTCCAATTTACGACTACTTATTGACGAGTGTTAATATCAGTTTCCTTTAAACGTCGTAATCAGCATAAAAACCTACCGTTAATGTAAGAATACGAAAAATATTACATATTTCATATTTAATTACTTACCTCTTCATCATTATAACACGTTTATTTTTTAATATTCAATATTGAAAATTCTTCACTGAAGAATGACATTTCCGCACGTGTATCGAACGACGTTTTTTAATACAGTTGCGAAAAAATAGGAAAAACATTGTTAATCGTACACTAAACAAAAGTGGTAACAGTGACAGCTCGGTTAGACGTCGTCTTTAAGTATATTATATCTATGGGCGTTTGGCAGCTATTCCGTTCCATTCAGTCAACTTATTAAGAACGGAATTTTCAATATTGAATATTAAAAAATAAACGTGTTATAATGATGAAGAGGTAAGTAATTAAATATGAAATATGTAATATTTTTCGTATTCTTACATTAACGGTAGGTTTTTATGCTGATTACGACGTTTAAAGGAAACTAATATTAACACTCATCAATAAGTAGTCGTGAATTGGAACAAGTATAAATTTAAAAAAATTGGAAAAGTAAAAAGCACTAGTTCGAGATAACCAACTTTCCGCACGCTAAACAGCTACGTAAAGTAGCACTTTTTGAGCAACTGTATTAAAAAGAATAGTTCGACCTAAGTTTAACCTTCTTGGTCAGTATAATTTAGCTATGTTCGTGGGCAATTAGACACGGAGAATGTAAAAAAAACACGATTATTTATTAATTGTTTATTTTACTTAACCTAAGTTTATTTTACATAAAAATCTGGTGATTTCTTTCAGTGTATATTATGTTTTATGAATATCACAAAATTCGAAGGATTTGACGATTCTACGTTAATATAGATACAATATAAATCTAAAAAGGGCGCTGGAAACGCGAGCGAGGGGCGCGGTTTCAAGCCGCGCGGCGCTCCCGGCGCCCTAGCCCGGCGGTCCTCCGACGGCGCGCACATATTAAAGCTAAGTGAGTAAGAAGAAAGGAGCCGACACCGCCCAGTGCCGGCGGAGGAGCGGGGCGAGGACTAGTAGTAGTGTGTCTTAGCGCTGGAACAGAGGGTTCGGGAAGTCAGGCGGGTGTGGTAGCGGCGCAGGCGGAGGTCTCGCACGTCGCCATGCCACCAACCAGCACGCCACGGCCGCTGCTACCGCCACGAGCGCTAGCAGCGCCGTTAGCGCCAACGCCACCGCCAGCCCGGCCGCCGACACGCACACCTCGCCGGCGCCCGCCGCCGGGTCCCCGCTGCCGCCGGACGCATCGCGCTGACGCGCAATACGCGACGGATCGCGTCTTTCTAATGTCAATATCTGATTCGATTCGACCTTAACTTCTTCTCGAATTTGGTCCTCTCTGGTCGACAGAGGGCCATCGGTGTCGATCGCTTCTCGTTTTCTTCGTTTGCCGTAAGCATCAGCGCCGCGGCAATTAACCTGCGGGTATATGAAAAATAAAGGTACCGATTTCTAAAAAAAACTCTATAATTAAAATTTTGTTACCACTAGATAAGTAGGTAATAACTATGATAAATACCGTTTTCACTTCTGACTAGGGATTTTTTGTTCATCATCAATATTGATTCTGCTCTCTGACTTTTCTGAGTTTCCTCTTTTTTTACCTACATCTTGCGAAGGATTTGAGTGTCTTACCGGTTGACATTTTCCAAAGCAGACTCGTATGTTGCACTGGAAGCGTATGTTGTCGCTGCTTGGGAACTTGAAAGCATTGAAGGCGGCGCGTAGCGCGCTGCCGTCCTCGCTGCGCTCCCAGTCGTTGAAAATGGTGGCGTCCGTGGCGCAGCCGTCCGCGTCTGTCACCGTGTACTCGTTCTCCACGTTGGTCGACGCTTCGCTTGTCTTCGCGATACAGCTGCGTGCAAAACCGCCGTAGATACCTTTTGGAAAAGAGAAATCTATCAGTTAGTGGTTCTCATTTCTGGGCATGAAGAAAGGAATCCTGACTAAATTAGACAGTGTTTAATGTTGTCTTCTGTTTACGCGATTGACACTAATTTGGCGTTGCAAGATATATTTTAAACATTTAATAGCTGTTTCTACAATTTTAGCGATGTATACCAGCAATAAACAAATTAGCGAACGATATTACTCTGAAAACTTTATTTCCTTCGAAAGTGCAATGAAATACATTTCTCATCACACTTGCTCGTAAAAGGTATTGTTGTTGCACGTGTGCGGTCCGTAAATTCAAAAATTTGACCTAGAGCTGTAATCTATTTTTTATCAGACTTGCTAGGCGATGCGGTTCGTAAATCCTAAATTTTGACCTGTAAGGGCTGTAATAATTAAACATATGTAAAACCTAAACATACTTATATAATAGACCGGGAGATAGTGACACATTTTACTGGGTCATTTGTACCAGTATGGCGGTTCGTCAGGGGTCTAAGTACGTAATGAAGGAAAGAAAAATGATGGTCATAGCGCTGGTACCGGCGGCCCAATCGCGTGGGCGTTAGTCGAACGTGTCGGATAAAATACGAGTGTCGAACGATTTGTTCCACAAAAATCCTCGCATTTTCCGATAGTCCATAAAAAAGAAGTAGGCGGTAGCGTAATGCCATACTTCTCCGGTGTGACTTACAGCCCGCCATACTGAGGCGAACACATTAATTTAAAAAAAACAATTCAATCATTTGTGCCAAGCTAATTTTTGCACAGGTGATCATCGTCGAGCAGCCATTCATGGACATCACCATGCCATACTTTTTAGACGGTTCCAAATGGCCGCCATACCGCCGCAAGGGAGTTAACTTTTTTGTTTTTGCTAAACGATTTGTACCATCTTGAAATTTTTTTTAAACACTTTCTGAGTGATCATAAATGGAAATCTCATAATGCCATACCTGTAGGAGGTGGCAAATGAGTACAATATTTTTATTTTATTTCAAGTATGGTGCCCCTTTTTCCCCCTATTAGAAGTATGGCAAATATAATAATGGTCACATTGCATCATATAATTTCCAAAAATCCAAATGCCATACTGGTACAAATCGTCAAAATTTTTTATTTTTATTTAAGTCTTGGCTTAAGTCTCACAGTCGTCCGCCCCGTAGTTATAATCTGGAATAATTTTTTTTAGGTATAATTGTATCCAAACAAACAGAATATGATGATGCCATGCTGTAAAAAATATTTTTTAATACAGTTGCTCAAAAAGTGCTACTTTACGTAGCTGTTTAGCGTGCGGAAAGTTGGTTATCTCGAACTAGTGCTTTTTACTTTTCCAATTTTTTTAAATTTATACTTGTTCCAATTCACGACTACTTATTGATGAGTGTTAATATTAGTTTCCTTTAAACGTCGTAATCAGCATAAAAACCTACCGTTAATGTAAGAATACGTAAAATATTACATATTTCATATTTTATTACTTACCTCTTCATCATTATAACACGTTTATTTTTTAATATTCAATATTGAAAATTCCGTTCTTAATAAGTTGACTGAATGGAACGGAATAGCTGCCAAACGCCCATAGATATAATATACTTAAAGACGACGTCTAACCGAGCTGTCACTGTTACCACTTTTGTTTAGTGTACGATTAACAATGTTTTTCTTATTTTTTCGCAACTGTATTAAAAAACGTCGTTCGATACACGTGCGGAAATGTCATTTTTCACTCGTCCCGAGTCTTGCCACTCGCCTGCGGCTCGTGGCAAGATATCTCGGTACTCGTGAAGTAATGACATACCTTCCGCACTAGCATCGAAATGTACTATTACGTATTGTATAGTCGTATTTTTGAAATGTGTCGAATAAATAAGTTTTTCAAGTATGGCAGAACTTTTTCCCCCTCCTATAAGTATGGCAATTATAATAACGGTCACATTTTATCAAATACTTTCCAAAAATTTAAATGCAATACTGGTACAAATCGTTCAGCAAAAAAAATAAAATTAACTCCCTTGCGGCGGTATGGCGGCCATTTGGAACCGTCCGAAAAGTATGGCATGGTGATGTCCATGAATGGCTGCTCGACGATGATCACCTGTGCAAAAATTTGCTTGGCACAAATGGTTGAATTGTTTTTTTTAATTAATGTGTTCGCCTCAGTATGGCGGGCTGTAAGTCGCACCGGAGAGGTATGGCATTACGCCACCGCCTACTTCTTTTTTATGGACTATTGGAAAATACGAGGATTTTTGTGGAACAAATCGTTCGACACTCGTATTTTATCCGACACGTTCGACTAACGCTCACGCGATTGGGCCGCCGGTACTAGCGCTATGACCATCATTTTTCTTTCCTTCATTACGTACTTAGACCCCTGACGAACCGCCATACTGGTACAAATGACCCAGTAAAATGTGTCACTATCTCCCGGTCTATAAGTATAATTGGGCAAAGTTTTACATATTTTTTCCTTTTTCTCTAACATGTGTGATAAACTGATAAAACACATTGAGTGTGCGTGCCATGGACGGTACAGGAATTACGAACTCGAGTTTTTAAGAGTGCTATTACATTTCGGGGTTGAGCGAGTTTAGGTATTTTACGCGCTGCGGCAGGCCGTGCGAGCTCAGTAATCCGATCCCTTCTACCACACTCGCACTACAATGATGGATTAAACATTCTTGATCCTTCGCGAAGCATATTGAAATCAACCATAACAACACTAACTGTACTTAACTTATAAAGTCCTAAAACTGTTATTTGGTAAGTACGAAAATACTAAATGCAGTGCAAATGTACATAGGGGCTGTTCATAAATTACGTCATCTATTTTTGACCCCCCCATCCCTCAAATCATCCAAAAATCATGCTTCGGATGACTCTGTTTCCTCCTACGTCATGCTACCATCATCCGATGTCCAGACCCCCTCCCCCCCTCCTCCCATTTGAAACGACGTACTTTATGAATAGCCCCATACTCGTACTTATGAACGTATATTACTCGAAAGAAATTATAGGTACTCGCTTATTTACAAGAAACTGAAGATACACAGGGTCTGATGATGGAGCTGGAAGGTGGCCACGGGTACCAGTCTATCATGTAACTAAACCACTTCGTGTTTGGGCTCGTTTGATTCGTCTCAACAAGATCTTTGACACTGAAGACACACAGGGTCTGATGATGGAGCTGGAAGGTGGCCACGGGTACCAGTCTCTCATGTAACTAAACCATTTCGTGTTTGGGCTCGTTTGATTCGTCTCAACAAGATCTTTGACACAAGACAGTACTCAGGGTCTGATGATGGAGCTGGAAGGTGGTCACCATTACCAATCAACCATACAACTAAACCACATCGTGTTTAGGCTCGTTTTATTCATCTCAACAAGATCTTTGACACTATATAGGTGATACTCAGAGTCTGATGATGGAGTCGGAAGGTGGTCACCGGTACCAATCAACCATGCAACTAAACCACTTCGTGTTTGGGCTCGTTCGATTCGTCTCAACAAGATCTTTGACACAAGATAGTACTCAGGGTCTGATGATGGAGCCGGAAGGTGGTCACCGGTACCAATCAACCATGCAACTAAACCACTTCGTGTTTAGGCTCGTTTGATTAGTCTCAACAAGATCTTTGACACTAGGTGATACTCAGAGTCTGATGATGGAGCTGGAAGGTGGTCCCGGTACCAATCAACCATGCAACTAAACCACTTCGTGTTTAGGCTCGTTTGATTCGTCTCAACAAGATCTTTGACACTAGGTGATAAACCAAACACGAAGTGGTTCAGTTATGTGATAGACTGGTACCCGTCGCCACCTTCGAGCTCCATCATCAGACCCTGAGTAGTATCTTGTGTCAAAGATCTTGTTGCGACGAATCAAACGAGCCCAAACACGAAGTGGTTCAGTTACATGGTAGACTGGTACCCGTGGCCACAGTCCAGCTCCATCATCAGACCCTGAGTACTAACTTGTGTCCAAGGTCTTGTTGAGACGAATCAAACGAGCCCAAACATGAAGTGGTTCAGTTACATGATAGCAGTGTTGGCAAAAAATCAATTCGAATTGACGATTGACGATTGAGAATTGACCGATCAATTCGAATTGACGATTGACGAAACTAATTCTAAATCTACTGATTGAAGATTGACGATTACTAATCGTTAATTCGAATTGATCGGTCAATCCTCAATCGTCAATTCGGATTGACGATTACTTTGTATGTACCTACCTAATGTCCTTTTTATTTAGGCCATTTTTGTGAAACTGACCAAATGCGTTCAAAAGCGGTGTCTGAGTTTACCAAAGGTTCCGAAACATGTTTCCGACGGCTATATGAAGGATGTCCTTTTTGGAACATTTTCGGGACTTTCCTTGAAATTAACTGATAGCGTTCAAAATCGACATCTGAGGTGCCCAAAGGTTTCGAAACTTGTTTCCGAGGGAAATATTGAGAGATGTCCTTTTTTGGGACATTTCTAGAAATTACCCGATTGCGTTTAAAATCGATATCTGAGGTAAACAGAGGTTTCTAAACATTTTTTCAACTGCAATATTGAAAGGTGTCCTGTTTAGGGACATTTTAGTGACATTCTTTGAAAGTGACTGATTGCATTCAAAATCGATATCTGAGGTGCAAAATATGATTTCAACGGCAATATTTAGACTCTACACTTTAGCCGCGTACTTACTTTACTACCTGCATTACTCCACCCTGCTGAAAAAAGGTCATTTTTCGGTATTGCCGTCAGAAACATGTTTCGAAACCTTTGGGCACCTCAGATATCGATTTTGAACGCAATCGGTTAATTGGAAGAAATGTCCCATACTTAAATGTCCAGAAAAAAAAGGAAACTCCGTCTGTATTGCCGTCGGAAACATGTTACGGAAGCTTTGGAAATCTCAGATATCATTTTAAAGTGCCAACGATCAATTTAAAAAAATGTCCCGAAATGGAAGGGACATCCTTCAATACTGACGTCAGAAACATTTTTCGGGACCTATGGTCGACATCGATTACGAATATGAACGTAATTGGCCAATTTCGAAAAATGTCCCTAAAAGGGACATCAGTCAATACTGACATCAGGAACACGTTTTCGAACCTCTGGGAACCTCAGATATCGACTTTAAGTCCAGTAAGTAAGTCCCTAAAAAGGACACCTTTGAAAACTAATCTTAGGGAAGGGAAAGGGACCCTTTCTTATCTTAGGGAAGGGGAAGGGGTTAATCTAGTTTGAGAATTGATTTAATCCGAATTGAGGATTGATGCGTTAATTCCAATTGATTCAATCGGATTGACGCGTCAATCAGAATTAAATAAATTCGAATTGATCAATTCGGATTGACGCGTCAATTCGATTGATCAATCCGGATTGATTTAGTTCAGATTGATGCCAACACTGCATGATAGACAGGTACCCGTCGCCACCTTCGAGCTCCATCATCAGATCCTGAGTACTATCTTGTGTCAAAGATCTTGTTGAGATGAATAAAATGTGCCTAAACACGAAGTGGTTCAGTTACATAATAGACTGGTACCCGTGGCCACCTTTCAGCTCTATAATCAAACCTTGTGTATCTTCAGTGTCAAAGATCTTGTTGAGACTAATCATGGACTAGTTGCATGGTTGATTAGTACCGGTGACCACATTCCGGCTCCATCATCAGACCCTGAGTACTATCTTGTGTCAAAGATCTTGTTGAGACGAATAAAACGAGCCTAAACACGAAGTGGTTTAGTTGCATGGTTGATTGGTACTGGTGACCACCTTCCGGCTCCATCATCAGACCCTGAGTACTATCTTAAGTCAAAGATCTTGTTGAGCCGAATCAAACGAGCCCAAACACGAAGTGGTTTAGTTGCATGGTTGATTGGTACCGACGACCACCTTTCGGCTCCATCATCAGACCCTGAGTACTATTTTGTGTCAAAGATCTTGTTAAGACGAATAAAACGAGCCTAAACACGAAGTGGTTTAGTTGCATGGTTGATTGGTACCGGTGACCACCTTCCGGCTCCATCATCAGACCCTGAGTACTATCTTGTGTCAAAGATCTTGTTGAGACGAATCGAACGAGCCCAAAAACGAAGTGGTTTAGTTGCATGGTTGATTGGTACCGGTGACCACCTTCCGGCTCCATCATCAGACCCTGAGTACTATCTTGTGTCAAAGATCTTGTTGAGACGAATAAAACGAGCCTAAACACGAAGTGGTTTAGTTGCATGGTTGATTGGTACCGGTGACCACCTTCCGGCTCCATCATCAGACCCTGAGTACTATTTTGAGTCAAATAAATACATATAGAATGTCAGGTCGTTTCAAATATTTTTAATCCTGTCCGGTAGTTTATTAAACTGTACCATTATAAATTATAATACTATAAAAACAGTGCTAGGATCAAAGTCTCTCGTTGCGGTTTACACGCACACATTATAGCGTTTTACACGGCGCCCGCCGCACACAATGATAAAAAACCTCGTTGTCGCCGTTGAAAATGTGCGGAGCCGACCGACACACGTCCTGCCTGTACAAGCTCTGCCGCGGCACTGAGCTGGCGAGCGCGCGTCATCGGTAATATAGAGTAGTTTTCAAAAAATTGCCAAAAAATTATAGTAGAATTTCATAAACACTAATGTATACCAACAGTATAAGCAAACGTTGCAGATTGCTTGAGTATGAAAATGACTTCGATATTAAGTAGATTTTCGTAGAAATTGACACTTGTTTCGGAGAGAAAATTGAGTTCGTTTTACTTTGATTTTCTCTTTCTCAAAGGTATGTAGGAAAAATATCGTTTGATATGCCTAAAGTACAGGGTATTAGTAATACAAAATAGCCAGGTTTAGCAGAGTAAACTTCTCAACATTTCCAAATAAGAGCTTGCCGTTCAGTGCTTCACGCGGTTTTTCGGAAACGACCATCAGAAATAAATTCATTACTAATTTAATAAGTCCTTTTTCTAATATTTACAACGATATTTAAAAAGATAAGAAGACGTTTTTACTGGAACAAGTACTCATTGTTTCTAATAATGAGCACAAAGTCCTGAATTTCGTCGACTAGTATCATCAATTTTGCATTATTTCGACTTTTCTTGTAAGAGCGCTCTTAATAAGCCCTCATATTCGGCTTTAGAAAGAACTTATGTCTTCCTGGTACCGGGTGTGGCCTGTAGCATAGCAAAAAATTCATCTGTAGGCTGTACTCCTCATACTGAGCAACATTTGTTCAGCGACTTTTAAAAATAACTTGTGGTTTGATTTTTAATACACTTTAAAGTTTATTCTAAGTCGCAATGTATTGCGAATTTTGTTATGTTTAAGGCGTGACAAGCAACGTCAATCACAATGATATGGGGTGGCGATGGCGTCCATTGAAAATAATATTTATTTTGTATGAAAAATAGGGAGTCTATATATGTACTTCATAATTTTTAAAAGTTGTTGAACAAAAGTGTCACGGTTTTTAAGAGTACAATCTATGTTTTAATTCTTTGCTCTTGTTACAGGCCACACCCGGTATATACAATAGCTACATACTATAATTTTACACAAAAAGAAATAACTCTTGCAATATTAATAAGTAAGACGAGGACAACTTACAAAATTGAACTACAAAATATGCGTACCTAAACTTAACAAAATAACAATTGGAAATACTTACTTGACGGTTGGACATCAACTTGTAAGACGAGGTTCTCTCCGATCTCCGCAGAGCTAACTTCGTCACCAGTCCTTGAGACGATGCGCATAGAGCACGTGGGTGGTGGGCCAGTATTTGCGATTGTGCCAGCTGTAGTCAACATGGACACATTGAACGCCAGGGTTACGTTCTTTTCACCCGTCTGGTATATACACTTGATGTGGAATGCCTTTGCGTTTGATGTTAGTAGTGTTGGGTGAATCTGCATCACGAGCACGAAGCTGGCCATGCCCTGCAAGAAGTACATTATAACATTAAAATACAACAATCCATTCTTAAGACCTGTATGTTAGAAATTATATGATAAAAGTAATGTTCATTATCATATCGGGTTTTTCGGGTCGGGAATGATTTACACTAGCCAAATAACAATTAAAAACTGTAAAAAATTATACTTATTTAACATTTCTAAACACATTTGGACCTTACTACCTACGTTTAATATGAATTAACAAGTTTGGTCATTATTTTATAATAAATAAAGTTATAAATACACGAAATCGTTCCCGACCCGAAAACCCCGATGTATGTTCATTATTACAATTCTTTAGCTGTAGGTATATTAAATTCAAGCAGCCGCGGGTGTAAATACGTAGCAGTTGTTTCGGGATGAGACTTTGTTAAATCGTTGTTAGGTTTAAACTGGGTTCAATTGACGTGGTGGGGGTAGGGGCCTACTTCATAGATCCTATATAGTTCACGTAGACTTTATGCATACCTACTGCGATATTATCTAATCACGAGGCTACGCAGGCGTAAGTATAGGCAGTTTTTCATTTTAAAATGCTTGTACTTACATTAACGTGCACCAAACCGCAGTCTCCGAAGTGCACAGTGAAATCAACAAGTTCTTCGTTCTCGGGGATATGTACAACTAGTCTACAGCGTTCATCTTTGCTGTATCCCTTTACGTACAAAACTCCATTGAAATCCTTGATCTTCAGGCTCACTTTCACAGCGTCAGCGAGACAATGCACCTAAAAAATGTGTTATTTATAACATATGTACCTATACAAAAGTGCCTTCTCTGTTTAAAACTAACAATAATCTATCTTATCTATATCTATCTTTGGCGTCTCATTATATGTACCTAATAAGAAACATATGCTCTATCTAAGCCTCAACATTTTGGCTGCCAAAGACACAAAACATAGCTTATTGCCAACACAATTTTAAGCAATATAACTTTCCAAAAAGTAACCTATTTTATGCTTATAAATTAAATAATTTACATTAGTTTACGTACTTGCATGTCTGGCAATGGGAAGTCCGTACGATAGTTAGGAGTGGTAGCGTTGCAGTGTTCTTTCGGGTTTCCGGTGTAACCGTTGGCACATGTGCAAATGGAGCGATGCCCCTGTGCGGTGCAGATGGCGTGTAACCCGCAGGGCTCAGCATCGCAGGCTGGTATGCAGATGCTGTTGCGGCATGTGGCGCGGTCATCGCAGTCGGTGTCGGAGCGACAGGCCGCAATAGGCAGACACTCGTCGCCTCGCAGAACAAGGCCGCGACTTGCGTCACATACGCAGCGTCCGCGTGAGTCCACAATGCGGCCCTCTGACTCGCGGCATGGAACGCATTCACCGTTCGCATCCATTGCTTGTCCTTCTATGCATACTGCAGTAGGTGCTGAAAAATAACGTAATAGTTAGCAATTATTATTGATAGGTATTCCAAAAAAATATTGTATGACACATGACATGACATGACATGATGCTCTCCTGACCGATTTCGGCCCCAGCGACTGTGTGCTCTGGACTAGGCAATTAAAAAATATTAAAAAATATTGTATAAATTATCAATAAGTAATATATAAACTTACGTATATTTGGTGTGCATTCCACTAAAGCATTTCCTCTATATCCTGGTAAGCATTCGCAAACCATTGTCCTGACAGGAAGCGAGTCTACCACTCTACATTCCGCGTTATTTCCACACGGGCTTGTCTCGAGACAAGGTTCGACACACTTAGCATTCAGACACGCAGTTCCTGCTGGACATTCTGAATCGGTAGTGCACTGGGGTTCCGTTGTTTTAGTGCAGCCTTGGTCTGTACTCTGGTAACCGGGTGGACAAACACAGTGCACCTCGTGGAGATGTACCCTGCACTCTGCGGGTTGCTCGCAGGTGTTTGCTGTACAGGGTTCTATGCATTGTGAGTTAACACACAATCTATCCGACGGGCAGTCTGAGTTCGCCCTACAACCAATAGGCGTACAGCCGATAGACGGGTTACCGGCAGTTCCGATTTTACAGCGACAGGAAGCTCGATGGTTGGTTCCGTAACATTCGGCCGATGTTCCACATATTTCGCCGTCCACTGAACAAGCTGGAATACAGCGGTTATTGATGCAAGTTTCATCGTCTGAACATTGTGAGTCTGATCGGCAAAGAACATCGTAGCACCCAGTGCGAGCATCGCCGATGAATCCTGGTCGACAAGCGCATACTGGCTTATGATTCTTAATTTGGCAATCTGTGTTTGGACCACATTCACATGGATTCTGACAAACCGATGATATGCAGGCGTGATTAGACGTGCAGTTAGTATCAATTTCGCAAGCAACGTCCGAAAAGGTAGTGAATGGGCGGCATAAGCCTCCTCCGCTGCTAATGTAACCAGGTGGACAGGTACAGATCATAGTGCGAACCGGCAATGTGGGTGAGACTTCACACTGCGCCGGTGTGGCGCATGGTTTAAGCACTGAACAAGGATTAACACATCTCGAGGATAAACATGCTGCTCTAGGTGGGCAATCTGCATCAACGAAACATTCCGCTATGATTTCAGGTTTGCATTCTACATAGGGACTTCCAATAAATCCTAGTTCACATTTACACACTGCAATATGATTGCGCACTAAGCAAACTGCGTTGGTTCCGCAATTCGTTTTCGAATAACATGGATTAATGCATCTGTGGCTGCGGCATTCTTTGTCGAGAGGACAATCTCCATTTGATCTACATTCTATCGCATTACATCCTTCATATGCGTCTCCTTCGAATCCAGGTCGACAGCGGCAGAGTGGTTGGTTTCTTTCGACGTAACAGTCAGCATTTGGTCCACAGTTACTGTTCAATAAGCATGGGCTAACACAATTTCCATTTACACATGCTTGATTTGATTCGCATTCTGAGTTCGAGCGACAACCAACAGTGCGGCAAGTTTGATAAGGATTTCCGTCAAAGCCCTCGCGGCATGAGCACACCGGACGATGATTGCGTACAAAGCACTCTGCATTTTCACCACAATTACATGGGTTCCGACAAATTCTGTTAACGCATGATTCATTATCGCTGCACTCATCGTCAGACGAACAACTAGGAGCAGGCAGTTGTGTAGGTCTGCAGGCGCCGCCGACATCCGGAATGTAGCCTTCAGCACAACGGCATATCAATGTGCGGAAAGGTACACTATCCGATACGGTGCATCTTGCATTAGCCTGGCATGGTTGTAATTCTGCACAAGCTTCACGACATTGATCTCTGAGGCATGCTTGACCACTTGGGCAATCGCTGTCCATAATACATTCAGGTCCAATGATGACTTTTTCGCAGTTTGTTAGAGGATCGCCAATAGGGAGTGCTGGAGGACACTTACAAGATGCTGCATGGTTTCGTGCGAAGCACTCTGCATTACTTGCGCATGGACTGCGCCCTTCTGTAGAACAGGCATGTCGGCAAACTCCTTTCAAGCAAACGCTGTCATCGTTGCAATCGGCATTAATTTCGCATTCTACTGGTTGACATCTGGTGTATGGATTGCCATTTGTGCCAGCTGGACAGCGACAGTTTGCTCGGTGATTTCTGCCGAAACATTCGGCGCTTATGGAGCATGGAGCCTCAACAATACAAGGATTGACGCAAGCGCCGTTGTAGCATGTATCGCTGTCAGGACATTCAGAGTCTGATGAACATCCAACTGTAAAAAACAAAAACATCTTTACATTTCCGGAAAACAGGCATCTCTCCTGTGGACAATATAAAAATTCACCATTTGGGAAAATTTTCCTAAGATCCTCGTTATACAGGTTTATAAAAAGTAGTACCTACCTTTAGTGCATCCGATGTACGGGTTGCCAGAGTAGCCTTCTTCGCAGTAACATACGGGATGGTGTCGTACAACATTGCACTCTGCATGTGATCCACACGCGCACGGTTCAGCGCAAGCGCCATTTATGCACGCTTGAGACAGAGGGCAGTCCGAGTTGGCCTTGCATCCCACTGGAACCACTTGAACGTCTGATGCTGAAATATACAATATTGTTTGTTTAGTAGACAGGCACAGAAAAGTTTAATTTAACAACACATGGAACAGAGTGGTAAATTGCGATGCGTGTGCAAGATGTCCCACTTTTTAGACCAAAGTACAGATGCTTTGTTTGCACGGTTTGTAAGATGTAATAATGTTTTGAAAAGATGTGTCCCGCCGAGTTTGTTGCCGGTCCCATATTGGGATACCCTCCTCCAATTGAGGGGGGATTTAAATCTTCTCGGGGCAGAGGTGTACGGTTGGAGCCGGTAAAGGTTTATTTGACGTTCATAAGCGCATTGTAATATGCCTACTTGAATAAACTATTTTTTATCTTTTATCTTTATCTTTACGGTGATTTTGTTTTGGCTCAGATCAAAGTGCACATGCAAAGCTGCCGAAAATGTATATCTTTGTACAGTAGACTTCAAACTGCAACAGAAAGCTATTTATGATTTTTATCACGTTAAAAAGGAGCTTTCCATGATGTTCCGGACATTTACTACAAACGCTGGTTTTCAGGCAGACCTTTTTAATTACCCTTTCGCTTTCTACTCGATGTTTAGTCATATTGCGCGTAACATTCAGTTGATAATGTTAATAAATCTAGTTTTACTTACGTGGTTGACATCTAACATGAGCATCGCCTGAGAATCCTCTAGGGCAAGAACATTGCGCCTTGTGGTCAATAACTCGACACAGTGCGCCTTCGCCACAAGCAGAGTTACATGGGTTTACGCATCGACGATCCTCGCAGGCACGCTCTGGGCCGCATTCGTCATCGTTATAACATTCCCATATAGATGGCAGTCTGGGTTCTAAAAATAAAATTTGAGATAGGTAAATAAATATTAGGGGCCATCTTACACTGTGGGTGCTAGGCGACGATATCCATACTTATACATATATAGGGATAAATACATACTTACTTATACACGATGTAACATGAGGAAACCGAATAATTTTAACCACGCATTTCTGAGGCCAAAAGTAGGAAAAAATGTAATATGAGTTTAGGTAAATTGGACAAATTTTTTATTTTGTTGTTTTTTTTTTTTTTTAATTTTTGGAATGTATTTGTACATAAAAATAAATGTTATTGGTAAACTTGTCACTTAAAATTGATTTTAATTTTTTTTTTTCGTAAAACCTATATTTTGTAAACTGTTACTTGTCACTTTTTGACATCTATCAATAAGGATATTTATAGTTCGTTTTTTTTAGCATTAGAAAGAACTTCGCAGAAGTAAGCTTGTGGTTCCAAATCCGGCACTTTTAGCTGTAATAATTTGAACTAAATTATATGTATTGACCATGCTACATTAGATAATTCAATAATTATTAACAATTAAAGAGCCTGATAAAAACTTGATAAAAACTGCAGGCTTGCTTCTGTGGAGTTCTTTCTAATGCTAAAAAAAACGAACTATAGACTACGTCCCATAGCAGCAACATCACCTTCAAAAAGGCCTTTACACTATGTAACAATTAAAAACTTGTTTTTTTTTAAAATTAAAATTATTTCTGAAACTAGGCGATATTCAAAAAAGTTTATAGGACATTTTTGTCTCTAAATATGATCAGGAATACGCTGTTAAAATTATTCGGTTTCCTCATGTTACACCGTATATACGAAAACACCCATGACTCAAGAACAAATATTTGTATTCATCACACAAATAAATGGCTTTACCGGGATTCGAACCCAGGACTATCGGCTTCACAGGCAGGGTGACTACCACTACCCACTAGGCCAGACCGGTCGTCAACCTAAATACTTTTAAATACTATCTATACTTTATTTATCCTCATTACATAGTTACTTGAGAACAGATGGTTTGTTATTTTAAAATACCTTACCTAAGTTGCATTCTGTTCTCGGGTTTCCAGTGTATTCAGGTGGGCATGAACAACGGGAGGCATGGTCGATAGATTCGCAAAGGGCGTTGAGTCCACACGGGTCGGCTCTGCAAGCTTCGACACAGCTGCCGCGGCGACAGGTTTGACTATTCGCGCAGTCTGAGTCTGCTGAGCACTCTGCATCGGGTGGCGCGCGGCAGCCACTATCAGGAGCCACACGTCCTCCATCCGGACAGACACAAGCAACAGCGCGCAATGGCAATACATCGACCGTTTTACACACAAGCCCGGTTTCGCATGGGTTACCCACGCACAGATCTACGCAGCGAGTGTTAACGCACGCCAGTGGAGCTGAGCACTCGGAGTCGCTTGTGCATTCGGGGCCGACGTCGTAAGAGGCACAACCAAGCGAGTAAGGATCACCGGAGCGCCCAGGTGGACACGAGCAAACCGGACGATGTCTTTGAGCCGTACATAGTGCTCCAGGCGCGCAAGCGCTGTCGGAACAAGCGGGGCGGCAAACTCTATTGAGACGGTCGCAGATCTGCGTATCATCACAGTCCTCGTTATAGTGGCAGACGGCGGAGATGCAAGCTCGTCGGGGGTCGCCCTGCGTTCCCGCCGGGCAGCGGCACGTAGCCACGTGAGCGATGGCCTGGCACGTAGCATCCCGACCGCAAGGTGATCCCAGTATACATGGGTCTTGGCAATATCCGTTAATGCAGGTCTTGTCGAATGGACAATTGTCATCGGATGTGCACTCGGCTAAAAAAAGAGAAAGTTTCATGAGAATTCTGAACTGAATGTGTTTAACGGTTGAGTGTCAATTAAAAAGTATAAGGGTCGGTTGCACCAAACTGTTACGAACGTTAAAGAGTTCGCTAAATTTTTATGTATGGAAAGTTTCATAGTAAAGGCGCGGGGCGCGCCGGCTGACGATGATCAGTCTGTCAAATGTGGTTGGTGCAACTGGCACTAAATCTTACGTGTATAACAAGTGCGGGCTGGGTCTCCGGCTGTCCCGGGCGGGCAGTGGCAGCGCGCGCGGTGCTGCGTGGCCTCGCACAAGGCGCCAGTGCCGCACGCTCCAGCGCACGCCGACACGCATTGCCGGTTTACACACGCTTCCGCGGAGCCGCATTCTGAATCCGTTGTACATTGAACGTCTGGAAGACCTAGAAATATAAAAAATAAAGTTATTATTAAAGCAAAAGGATGGAGGAAACTTTTATGAAAACATTGTTATTTATAAACATTTAAGTATAATGTTATAAAACAAACCTAACATAACTTAAGCTTGGGATAAAGGTGTCGATTGTCACCCTTCGGTTACCGAACCCCAAAAATTCGCATAGTGTAATAGTTGATGTGAATGGCTAAATTGTTTGATTAAGGCAAACTGCCTATAAGGGCTGGGCAAAGGGCGAAAAATTATGATGGTCGGTGCCCCAACTTAAGTACCCACGTTGCCATACTAATTGCATAGAAAAGTGGATACGTAATATGTTAGGGAATCGACTGTAATCAGCGCAACGAGTTTTCGTTACATTTCAAGCAATGACACAACTGTATTCTATACTACTAAAGTAGGTACTACCGACCTGGCAAACACGCAACCCGAGCATCGCCCTGTAACGGCGGCACGCAAGTACAGGAGGCGCGATGCGCGTGGCCTCGGCACTCGGCGCCCACGCCGCACGCGCCTGGCCCGCACACCGGGACGCACCGCTTTGAGGAACACGTCTCCTCGTCCCCGCACTCTGAGTCTTCATTACATTCACCTCCTAAAGCCGCAAGGTATAATTAGGTGGTGTGGTGAAATATTTTCCAAATTCATATCTCGTAAACGCTTCAATGAAGAGAAACTGATGTGCATCTACGCTAAGATTGCAGTGACTTGGCATTGACAAGACAGACAGGACTTTACCTTCTACTTTCAGGACCTAAAATTGTGATGCTGGAGTTTCAACTGCCCAACTATAAAAACTTTTTGAATACAATTGCTCAAAAAGTTTAGTTTTTGTAGCTGCAAATCGTGCGTACAGTTTGATTTTTTTACACTAGTGCTAAAAAGTAATCTGATTGATACTTTTTAAATAAATGAGTATTATTCGAGATCCGCTTATAAATGACCCACCTGAACAACGTGCGATTGGGCATAAAGGAGTATTAATCGAGACCCAATAGTATTACTTGAACAACGCGCGATTGAATGAAGCTGTCGTTCGTACACTGCACTTAAGAATATAAATGTAATTAATTAGATAGTATATCAATATAAAGAAATAAAAAAGATTCATGTTTTTTACATAATTATATGTTCTGAAATAATAATACAATTTCTCTTCAATTGGCATAATGCTGACAACAGTGACAACAGAATCCCCATTGAAAAAAAATGGCAATTAAAAGTAAAACTTTTTTATTCTCTTCCCGCCTTTTTTATTCAACATTTAAGTGATTTATGTTTGTAATTGCCACGAACGTATCATATTACGTATCAGTTATTAAATAAAAATGAGTGATTCAGACGATTTTGGAGTGAATTTAACGCGACCAGATAACAAAGCAAAGGTATCCGTTGCAAGTGACAGTATATTACCGGAAAAACCGAAAGCATTATACATTGCTGTCTATGAACATTTTTCGCAATTGTATTAAAAAACGTTGTTCGACACACGTGCGGAAGTGTCATTTTCACTCGTCCCGAGTCTTGACCTCGGTACTCGTGCAAAATGACATACTTCTCGCACTTATATCGAAAACTACTATTTTATTTCATCGTGAACGGAACGCGCGTCTGTATTAACTACTAATTGCAGTCTTTTTACTATTATTTACTCACCTTTATATTAGATAAACTTAATATTTTTTATGCGTTATTTTCTTATTACTTATATTTAACATCGTTTGTTTTATTACGTGGCTAGGAAAAACTGACTAGACGTACCGTGTACTTTGACTAACTAATAAAAGTAATAAAGAGTATCGTGAATCTAATTTATACAGTGGATATTTGTGTATATATACAACAGTGCATATTATAAAACATGCTATAATATACCCACTCTCATTTTATTTGGGTTCTTTTTTAACATTTCAGTGTCGTCGATGGCATTAGAAATCGCACCTGCACTTTAAACAATAACATTTTAATCATTAATATTAGGTATAAGTACTGGATAATCATATTATTACAAAATATATTTTATCGGATGTATCCTCTACTGTGAAAATAACTTACTTGGACTACATTGGACGGACGCATCACCCGTTAGTGGTTTAGGGCATTCGCATACTAGTGTTCGGAACGGCAGAGTATTGGCGACACGGCACACAGCGCCTCTCCCGCATGAGGTAGCGTCGCAAGGGTTCTTGCATTTGCCTTGCAGACATGCCAAATCGGGGCCGCAGCCAGCGTCAGTTTCACATTCCACGTCATCAACAACTAGAGAAAAACAATCGTATATATTTTAAATAATTAATTTTACATTTTATCCTAAGATATTTTTCGTTTAGTAGTATTTCATTTTCTTGTATGTTAACAGTCTATTATATGTATTTTATATAGTATATAATATGTAATTTAATAAGTAACGTTTTAAGTGGTTTGGAATGGAAGAATTAAACCTTGTGGTTAAATATATTTACCTCGTCGGCATTCAACGTTCGGGTTGCCTACAGTGCCGCGCGGGCATTCGCAGACAGGTGAATGGCGCGTGACAGTGCACACTGCGTCCGGTGCACAAGCTCCGGGACAAGGGTTCTGACAAGTGCCTCCACGGCATGCCAGCCACGAGGCACAGTCGTCGTCTACTGTACATTCGGCTCTATGGCAGGCCGTCCACGGGTTGCCACGAGCTCCGCTGTCACATTCGCACGTGGCAACGTGTCCACGCGCTACACAATGCGCCTCCGTGCCGCAACGAATTCGCGGACACACCTTTACACATGACCCGCCGTCGCAACTCTCATCGTATGGGCAGTCGTTGTTGCTGTGACATTGCACTGTGAAACATAGGTTTTTGAAATATAAGCTATGAAACGTATGTACAAACAACTGTATCATTTGTATTGAGTGAATGATAGATGTATATACCTGAATAGCAGCCAGTATAGGCGTCGCCTTCGTATCCTGGCAAACAAGCACAGCGAGCCCTATGCTGCCTAGCCATGCAACGTGCGTTGAGGCCGCAATTTGAGGGTCCGCATACAGGAGAGCAACGAGAGTCGACGCATGCGGCATTGTCGGCGCACTGGTCATCTCTGATGCATTCTGGTACAGGTGTGGGTGTGGGTATGATGATCCGTTCGCAACGTACAAATGGAGAGCCCGTGTAACCATTGGGACATGAGCAAACCGCCGAGTGCCGCACGCCTGAACAAATCGCATTTAATCCACAAGCTCCGACGCATGGATCAGTACATTTTTGATTAATGCAAGCGCGGTCTCCAGAGCAGTCATCGTTGACAATACATTCTGGATAGGTGCAGAAACCGTTGCGGCATGTTCCGTGTGGTCCACATGGGTTAGGATCGCATGGGCCCTTACTAGGTTGCACTGAAATGAGAAAAATATTGCTTGAAAGTGTCCCTTTCCTTTGATTTTATTTATTTAAGTAAACCACAAAGTATCTTCGTAATCAATACAAATATATTACCATCCAACTGTCTACATCCTAGGAATGGATTTCCAGTTGTTGGTGGTGGGCAGGAGCAAATTGGCGCATGATCAAACACACGACACTCTGCACCGTTGCCGCATGCGCCGATGCAGGGATCGACGCACCGGTTTCGTACACAAGCACGATCGCGCGGACACTCTGAGCTGACGACGCACTCAGGTCGACAGCCGCCTGCGGCTGCATCCCCGCTGGTGCCTGGCGGGCACGAGCACACCGCATTTTCACCGACGGCAGTGCACAAAGCTCCTGGACCACAAGGGGATGGATCGCACGGCGGCACTAAAAATAAAATAATGAGATTAAATACCTAGAAATCAGTATGATATTATTAGTGTAGGTTTTTTTATATATATATATTTACCCGATTTGAGCACTTCTTCACATCGTACAAAAGGATTGCCCCTTGTGCCCGGTGGACAAGAACAAGTTGGTAGGTGGTTGAAAGTTTCGCAATCTGCTCCTATGCCGCAACTGCCGATGCAAGGGTCACGACAGTGAGAACGTACGCAAGCGCGCGAAGGTGAACAGTCTGAGTCCGCCAAACACTCCGGTCGGCAACCCGTGTACGGGTCACCGCGGAGACCTGGCTCACATTCGCAAGATGCGCCTGAGCCTCTCGTGCGACAGATCGCCCCAGGCCCGCAGGGTGACGGATAGCAAGGATCGTCTTTTGGTTTTTCTGAAACATTTGAATATGAAAAATAAGATACATTTTCTCTAAACTCTCTAGTATTAGCAAAATAGTTGGAAGCGCTTTTCGCAAAGCGACCTAAGAACATTAGTTCACGCTCACGTAAGTTTTGGGATAAACAGCTCACTCAGTTTCACTAGTAAAACCCATGCCTAAGTTTTAAAAGCGAAAGCCGAGCTTGCCGTCTAACCTAACCTAACATTGTCTTTTTATCTAGCAACATACTTGTAATAATTTAAAGGACAAAGCAATCTTTTATTTGAGTCTGTCTTACGGATATCACTAATTGGACGACATTCAACAAGAGGGTTTCCAGTAGTAGAGGGGGGACATTCGCAGCGAGGTTCATGGGAGACAGGCGAACAGATCGCGCCACGACCGCATGCGCCGGGGCAAGGGTCTATGCAGCGACGATTCACGCAAGTGAGGCGCCATTCGCAGTCACTGGAACTCAGACATTCAGGGCGACAGAAAGGAGGCGCTCCAAAGTAATTCGATCTGCATCGACATTGGCCATCAATGCAGTCTGCGTTCAGCCCGCAGTCGGGACATCGTGAGACAACCTTAGACTCTACGTCTGTGGGTGCTGAAAAGTAAATGCAACATTAGAAAACAGTTATCAAATGAACACTATGATCAAAACTGATTTATGCATGTATATTTTACCTGGTGAACAACGAACAAAAGGATCTCCAATGAAGTTTATTGGGCAAGAGCAAATAGGCGAATGCATTCTAGTTTGGCAAAGAGCTCGGAGGCCGCATACGCCAGGACAAGGGTCGCGACATTTGTTATTTCGGCAGGCGCGATCTGCTGGGCAGTCAGAGTCGGCGCGGCACTCAGGGCGGCAACTGCTCGGATCGGAAAGCGCGGGTGGTCGGCAAGAACAATGCGCCACGGTGCCCTGTGCTCGGCAAATGCTGTTTGAACCGCATGGATTTGGAGTGCATGGGTCATCAGTTACCGTTGGAGCTAAAAGAACAAACGATTTTATGAAACAATATGATTAAAAAGCATTACTCTTCCAAGTTATATGATATAAATTGATATAATATTAGCGATATTTCTTGAATAATCTTACCTATAACAGGGCGACATGCAATAAATGGATCGCCTTTTAGAGGAACGGGACATTCGCAAATCGCAATGTGGTTGTAAACGTTACAAATTGCATCTAAGCCACATGCATTATTGCATGGGTTGACACATTTATAATTAACACAGGCTTGTTGTTTCGAACATTCATTATCGATTATACATTCAGGCCGACATTCAATGAAGGGGTTTCCTTGATATCCGGAAATACATGAACAAGAACCGTTAGAACAAATTGCATTGATTCCACATGGAGATTGCGCACAGGAATCTAGCGGTAAATCTTTTTGAGGTTCTTTAAACGGATAGCAATTGACAAACGGATTGCCGCTATAACCGGCTGGGCACGTACAAATAGCAAGATGATTCATTGCTCGACAGTCGGCAAATGTCCCGCAGGACCCACGACATGGGTCGACACACTTTTCTCGCACACAGGCCTGGTCATTGGAACAATCCTCATTAATCGTACATTCGGTTGCGCAGTTTGGTGGCGCACCGGTGTAACCTTGCAAACAACTACAAATAGCTGACCCACCAACGTCTCTGCATGTAGAATATCTACCGCAAGGACTAGGTTCACATACAGGTGGTTTTGGTGGTGGAGATGCTGCTGGTTTGATACATCTAACAAATGGATCTCCTTCAAAGCCAGGGGCACAGGTGCAATAAGGACTATGATAATGTACTCGACATTGTGAATTTTCTCCGCACGTTCCAATGCATGGATCTACACATTTTTGTCTTATGCAAGCTTTGTTTGGAGGACATTCTGGGTTTGTTACACACTCAGGTCGACAATTAGGAGGGCTGCCGAAATATTGTGGTAAACATGTGCACATAGCTTGACCGTTCAATGCTTTGCATGTGCTATATGCTCCACAAGGAGATGGGGTGCAAGGATCAATAGGCGATTCTGAAATAAATGAAAATGGTGTTTATTAAATGAAATTATATAAAAACTGACATTTATATGAAGCATACGATCGTTGAAACTCATTACCTTCTCTCAAGATGCAACCATCATAAGGATTTCCCACATATCGATCGAAGCAAACACACGTAGGATAATGATTGATCATTTCGCACCGAGTATTTGATCCACATATGCCAGGGCACGGATTTTGACATTTGTTATTTGTACATGCGAGATTTTCTGGACAATCAGAGTTAATTACACATTCTGGCCGGCAACCTTCATATGGATTACCGAAGTAGCCACTAAGACATGTGCAGCTGCCCACATCGTTGCGCTCTTGACAAATTGCGTTTGGTCCGCAAGGATTAGGCACACATGGTTGAGTTGAGATAGGTGGTTTCCGATCTGGTACTGAAATAAAAAAGTAAGCTATTTTTAAGTTAATTATATATTATGTACTACCTACCTAACATCTTTGCTTTTATTTAAAATAGATTCAGCTTTCATTTTTCTTTAGATAATTCAAAAAAGTATCTGCTGATACTTCTGTTTAAGATTCTGGACCTCAAATGAAAAGAACGAATCCTTTATAAGGTAACTCGTGTATCTGTCTGTTTATCTATCACATCCAATTTGTTCCGAAACCACTAAACCGGTTGAGTTGAATTTTCGTATCCAAATATAAGTTAAATATCGGTCCAAAGATGTAATATAAATAAATGAATTTTGTTTTACTGACGGCATAGACAAACAATACGATAAGGGCCACGACAAGGGGGTGAAATAGAAAATTTAGAATAGATTTGCTAAGTATATCATGATTCATGCGGCACATAACCTTAACTTTTGTAATTTAACCTGTCTTATGTACAATAAAGTGTTTAAATACATACATACATACACATCAAATTAAAGGGATCGTTGTGAGAATCTCAAATATACTAATCGACAAATTTAGAGGAACGCAAAAAAAACTTTCATTACTGGATTATAGCACCTTATGTAATTTCAAATTTGTTTATGAGTGTATATATATTTATAACTTAAAGATAAATATTTTGCAAATTATTTAGTAAAATAAGCGAAAAAGTGATCATTAATACATAGCACTTGTTTTCGTAGTACTTGCTACAAATGTAATTACGCATCGTACCTTTAATTGGTAGACATTGATCAAAGGAGTTTCCTTCGTATCCTGGTTGGCAAACACATTGAGGTGAATGGCTGATAACGCGGCATATGGCGTTTTGTCCACAAGCACCAGGGCATGGGTCTACACATTTGTTATTGATACACGCCTTATCGAAAGTACATTCACTGTTTGTGACACATTCAGGACGACAGAATGGAGGTGTTCCAATGAAACCTGTTGAGCAGGAACAGGACGGCGCGTCATTTATGGCTCGACAGATGGAATTAGGACCACAGGGCGATGGTTCACATGGAGCCTTTCTTGGTGGTTGATCACCTGAAATTATAACATATTGAATAAGTATTGATTCTGTCGTTTTATACTCCAGAACTTAATATGATATGACTCTCTACTTACGGTCCACAACAATGGAACATCTGGTGAATGGATCACCAGTAAATCCATTAGGGCAATAGCATATCGGTTTGTGGTTGTGCACTCTACATTCAGCGTTAAGGCCACAAGAGCCTGCGCAAGGATTATTACATTTCTGATTGGAGCAGGCCATTAAACTTGTGCAGTCTGAATCGACAGTGCACTCCGGCCTACAGGCAGGTGGTGCGCCAATGTATCCCATTAAACACGAGCAAATCGCTTGCTCATTAATTGCTCTACATACGCTGTATGGTCCACAAGGTGAAGGCGTGCAAGGGTCTCTTCTGATGGATATAGCTGAAAACAAATATATAAAATATAACATGTGGAGAAGAGTAAGTATACAAATACAATACATATAAAGAAAATTAAAACGATTTTCGGGCTTCTTCTTTAATGTAACAGTCTAGACAGATTACTTACATGTAATAGGAGTACAAGAGAAGAATGCATTTCCTGTCGTATTAGAAGGACAACTACACATTGGTATGTGATTATAAACTTCGCAAACGGCACCTTGACCACAAATATTTGCGCATGGGTTTTTACACTCATTATTAATGCATGAAAGATGTGGCGCGCAGTCAGAATTGTGTGTGCATTCGGGCTGGCAGCTCATGTAGGGGTTGCCGAAATATTTTGGTCTACAGGTACATTGGCCATCTCTACAGTCAGCGTTAGCTCCACAAGGGCTGGGATTGCATTTATCATATACAGTCGGTTGGGGTTCTGAAAGAAAACAATATTGTAAGGAAAAATCAATGCCACCCATTTTTTAGTCATAAAGAGATTAGGTATACCTATAGAAACTTATATTGCTAAAATAAATTTAAGCATAATGTTTGTAAACAATTTGTTATTAGATATATACCTATATGTTCTTGAATGTAACAATCTTGGAATGGAGTCATAAAGAGATTAGGTATACCTATAGAAACTTATTTTGCTAAAATAAATTTAAGCATAATGTTTGTAAACAATTTGTTATTAGATATATACCTATATGTTCTTGAATGTAACAATTTTGGAATGGGTTTCCAGTGAAACCCTCTTTGCAGCTACATACAGCAGTATGTTGATAAACTTGACACACGGTCTGTAGTCCACATGAGCCGGGACAAGGGTCACGACACTTTTGATTCATGCAAGCCATAGTACTGGGACAGTCAGAGTTTACTGTGCATTCGGGCCTGCAGTTTGGAGGCGTGCCGATGTAGTTGTTAATACAAGTGCACACAGGTGCTTGGTTTACAATTTGGCAGAGAGCGTTTGGTCCACAGGGAGATGGAACGCATGGGTTAATTTCACGTGGCGGAGTTTCTGAAAAAAATAGGTCGGTAAGAACAATTCAATTAATAATAACGCATTCCGAGTAAGTACTAAGTAAAACTAGAATTAACTTACTATCAACTGCTAAGCATCTAATGAACGGATCTCCTTCAAAACCTGGTCGGCAAGAGCAAATAGGAGCATGGTTGACTACTCTGCACTCAGCGTTTTGTCCACAAGCATTTGAGCATGGGTTAATACATGTCTGCCTGGAGCAACTCTTTGTAGTTTCGCACTCCGAGTTTACAGTGCATTCAGGTCGGCAATTTGGAGGAGTTCCCAGAAAATCGGGCTGACACGAGCAAGCCACATGTCCATTGTTGTTATTGCAAACTGAATTGCTTCCGCAAGGGTTTGGAACACAAGGATCTTTGGTTGGTTCTGTAAATAAAGCTAGAATTAGGTAGATACCTTCCATATCGAACAGTTATTATTGACATTATAATAAAATGTGTACGTTTTAGGCAAAGGTTACTTTAAAGCCACAGAAAAAGGAATATATACGATAGGTACGCAAATATGCTTTTGTTTCCAATCCTATGTATGAATGAATAAAACAATTACCCGGAGTGTTGATTATAATGTGGCAATATGCGTAAGGATTTCCAGTGTATCCTGGTGTGCAACTACATGATGGAATGTGGTTGACCACTTGACATACGGCTGAAACACCACACGTTCCGGGACAAGGATCAACACATTTATTCTTTAAGCATGCTTTGTTGTATGGACAATCTGTTTGTGTAACGCATTCGGGCCTGCATGCTTCGTAAGGATTTCCGTAATAATCTGGGTCACATATGCATGCAGCAGCTAGGTTTCTTGAAACTTTACATTGGGCATTAGCACCACACGGCGTCGGATTACATGGGTCTGTCGGTTCAGCCAATGGTATTCTATGACATGCTGTGAAGGGATCACCAGTATAACTCTCTTCACAGGAACACATGGGACTATGCAGCCGTACATTGCATACTGTATTGAGTCCACAAGATCCTGGACAGGGATCTTTACATTTATAGTTTATGCATGCTTTGTCCATGGAACAATCGTCATTGCTTGTACATTCTCGACGACACTGTGGCGGAGTACCTTCAAATGTCGGCTGACATGTACATACATAAGATGAACCGCTGTTAGTTGGTTTGCAAATACTATTCTGTCCGCATGGAGACGGTACGCATGGGTCAGACGGTGGTAGTTCTTCAGGAACAAATACTGCAATATAAATGAAAGTTATAAAATATTTGTTTATGATCAATTCTCATATCCAGTAGTATTTTAAAGAATCATAACATACCATAGCAATGGGAGAACGGAGAACCAGTGTATCTGTCAGGACAGCTGCAGATAGGATTATGTTTTATAACATTGCAGATAGCATTATTTCCACATGATCCCGGGCATGGATCTTCACATTTTTGATTAATACAAGCACGCGATGGAGTACAGTCTGAGCTTTGAATACATTCGGGGCGACAATTAGGTGGATTTCCAATATAATTTGGTAAGCACGCACATACTGCTTGTTCGTTAAGTTCTCTGCAGATACTGTTAGGCCCGCACGGAGAAAGTTCACAAGGTCTATTTGTCGGCTCTGGGAAAAAACAAATAAATGAGTTATAACCAAAAACAGTTATAATCCTTAACTACCTTCAGTACCTATACTTACTTTCGATTATGTTGCATTGGCTGAAAGCATTACCAGTCATACTAGCCGGACAACTGCATACTGCAACATGGTTGTAAACGTTGCAGTCGGCATTAACACCGCACATGTTTCGGCATGGGTCAACGCATTTGGAACGCACGCAAGCCTTGTCCAGAGGGCAGTCTGAGCTCAGCACGCACTCAGGTCGGCAACCGAAATATGGATCCCCGGAGTATTCAGCAAGACATGTACATATGCCGTTATTGCATTGAGCATTAGCCCCACATGGTGTTGGATTGCAAGGATCTGTCTTCTGTGGGGGTTCTGAAATAAAAGCAATTTTATTAATATCAATGTGCTAAAAAAGATCTGCGTTAACTATCATGTTTCCAGTCTCGTGAACATGCAAAATAAAATATAGAATGTACCGTAGAGTCGTACCTGAGGGTTTAAGGTTGCAAATGGCAAACGGATCTCCTTGATATCCTTCTAGACACGAGCACATAGGAACGTGATTGATCACATTACATACCGCATTCAGTCCGCAAGAACCTAAACATGGATTTTCGCATTTCATGTTTATGCAAGCTCTGTCATTGCTACAATCGGCATTAGCAACACACTCCGGTTTGCAGTTCGGTGGGCTGCCAAGGTATCCAACATTGCATGTACATGAAGGGATGCCACCGATGTCACGGCATATGGCGTTCGAACCACATGGCGAAGGTATGCATGGGTTAACCGGATCCATGGGCGGCCGTTCTGGTATTGGAGACATGTAACATTGTGAGAATGGATCTCCAGTATAACCTTGTTTGCATGTACAAATGGCGTTATGCTTAATAACTCTGCAGTCTGAATTAACACCGCAGCCTTTCGGGCATGGATTGACACACTTAAGGTTTTCACAGGTCTTATCCATGGGACATTCGGAGCTGGTTAAACATTCTGGCCGGCACATTGGAGGTGATCCTTGGTATCCATCCAAGCACGTGCAGATAGACACCCCATTCTGAGACCTACATTGACTATTAGGCCCGCATGGTGATGGATCACAGGGATCTTTTATTTCAGCTAAAATTAAAAAATAGGTATGTATTAACAAACAAATGTTATCAACTAGGTGTACCAAATATGTCACTATTTTAACGTTAATTAAAAATACTCGTAATAAGTGTATTAAGTAAAATTCATACTCACATTGAAGCTTAAATATGCATATTTTGTAAGGATCCCCGTAATGTTGGTCTGGACAAGAGCAGCTCGGAATATGGTTGATTACATTGCATAGCGCATTTAGTCCGCAAGTGCCAGGACAGGGATCATAACATTTATTATTTCGGCAAGCTAGATTGGCCGGACAATCTGAGTTGAGTACGCATTCTGGTTTGCAGGCCTCATATGGGTTTCCGAAATAACCTTCGAGGCAAGTACAAGACCCAGCGTTGTATTGTTCACGGCATTCTGCGTTGACACCGCATGGGGAAGGAACGCATGGTGTAGGGCGTTCCAGTTCCGTAGCAACAACTTCAAGGTAAGTACACGTAAGGAACGGATCACCAGTATATCCATTTTGACATAAGCATATCGGTGTATGGCTTACAACTCTACATTCAGCGTTCAAGCCACATGAGCCGATGCAAGGATCGACACATTTCCTATTGATACATGCTAGATTCAAAGCACATTCAGTGTTACTAGTGCATTCGGGTCGGCAATTGGGTGGTGTACCAATAAATTCGGGAAAGCATGTGCAAACGTAATTGTCACCATTATCATTGCATTGCGAATTTGGTCCACAAGGAGACGGTAGGCATGGATTAACCTTCACAGGCGGTGCTGGAGCTGCAAAAATATGTACAATGTGATATTTTTTATCTACCTATATCGATAACTGTTATTGATAATCTTTGTTTGGTTACTTACGAATAAATTGGCAATATGAAAATGGATCGCCGGAATATCCTGCCAAACAAGTACACACTGGATTGTGATTCACCACAATGCATTGAGTGTTACGACCGCATGCTCCTGGGCATGGATCAATGCATTTTTGATTAGAACAAGCTCGATTTAATGCACATTCGGCGCTTATTGTACATTCTGGTCGACAATTTGGAGGACTACCTATATAGCCCTGAATACAAACGCACACCGCATTTCCATTTACTTCTCTGCACTGACTGTTGGGCCCACACGGGGACGGCTGACATAAGTTGGATGGTTGGTCTGTAAAAAAATAAAAATAAGTTTACCAATGAAGTTTCCTGCCCGCATTGGATCAGCGTGAAATAAATAAAGATAACTTCATCTTCATTGTAAATTGGCATCTCTTAAAAAATAACACATTCAAGACCACATTTTATCGTGGACACTCGTAATTACGATTTTAACTAACCCCTTTCATAATTCATAAATAAAACTTAGCAAACGTGTGTTAAATTGTGTCCCCTAACATTTGTGTTTATTAACAAATGTTAGACAGTTAAGAACAAACGATTATCAAGGGCTTGTTATGCTTGACTTATGAATTACGGCTTTACTTTTTATAGAAACATAATACTTACCAATAACTTCAGTACAGTACGAGAATGGCGATCCGGTATAGCCCGGTGGGCAAGAACACATAGGAATATGATTGAAAACTTCACAAATAGCGCCGCTGCCACATGTTCCAACGCAAGGATCCCTGCATTTATTGTTCATACATGCTTTGTCGCGTGGACATTCCGTGTTCAAAACGCATTCAGGGTGGCAACCGAAATAAGGATCACCTTGATATTCAGGTAAACATGTACAGGTACCATCTCGGCAGACTGCATTAGAACCACATGGGGAAGGAGAACACGGATCTATAGGAACTAAAAGAAAAACACATTGAATTAGCTGTTTGCTGCTTACGGTTCTGTGTCATTTTACGGGATCAAATTCTAAGTAACTTTATGTTTTGATATGTAACTAACCTTCGGGCGGCATATCGTGACAGGCAACGAACGGATCCCCAGTGTTGCCAGGTGTACATACACAGATCGGCAGGTGGTTAACAACGCTGCATTGGGCACGGAGACCACAGGCTCCGGGACATGGATCCGCGCAGCGGTTGTTAATGCAAGCAGTTGCAGCACTACATTCCGCGCTGGTCACACATTCCGGCCTGCATCTAGGTGGTGAACTTATGTAGTTTGGTAAACAAGTGCATCGAGCGCTGCCTCCGTATACTTGGCATTCTGAATTCGGTCCACACGGCGACGGGATGCACGGGTTGACTTCTGCAGGTGGCGGCGAAATCGACTCTACAACTGTAATTAAATTATATTATATACGAGTACATAGACAGAAGACGATATCACAAGACATATATTTGACAACAATATAAACATTTTCTATTATTCTCAGGAAAGAGAAGAGACATGAAATAAATATACCAAATTAAATAAGCTAATTCTAACGTTCAATAGATATTAAATACTTAAAATCAGAAACAACTTACTTGGTATACAGTTGGTAAAAGGATCTCCAGTAAACCGTTCTTGGCAGGAGCATATCGGATTATGTGATATTACCCTACAATTAGCATTTCTAGCACATTGACCAACACAGGGATTAACGCACTTGCGATTTATGCATGCTTTGTCCGTCTGGCATTCGCTATTAATCGTGCATTCCGGTCGGCAATTTGGTGGTGAACCAATAAATTCAGATAAGCAGCTGCATACTGCTTGAGAGTTCACCTCTCGACATTGACTATTCGGTCCGCATGGAGATGGAGTGCACGGCGCCGGTTTAATTTCATCTGAAATAATATGTTTTACTCTTTAATTCAAATATACGGCTATAGTAAACGATAAAGATTTAAGTAGCAGAGTAACAAAATAATACCTTCCAATTGTGGTACGCAGTACAAGTATGGATTGCCAGTTAGTCCTGGAGGACAATAACATGTGGGTAGATGATTCACAACTTGACAAATACCATTTGATCCACATACACCAGGGCAAGGATTTTTGCACTTGTTTTGATTGCAAGCTAACATGGGTGGGCAGTCTGTATTTATGACACATTCTGGGCGACATCCCTCGTATGGGTTACCAACATACGATTCAATACATCTGCATGCGCCCGCTCCGTTTCGTTCAGAACACTCTGCGTTAAGTCCACACGGCGATGGCTCACAAGGAGAATCATAGACGATGGAATCTGTAAAAGACAATTATATTTTTGTTGGAATCATACAAAAAAGCACATTAGAAATTATTTGTAGGTAGTTGGTACAGTTTGATATCTTACCTGGAATAGAATTACAGGAAACAAGAGGATCTCCAGATAAGCCAAAAGGACAGGTGCAGACCATAGCGTGGCTAATAATTTTACAGTCTGCATTATATCCACAACTACCCGGACAGGGATTTTTGCATTTTTGATTAATGCATGTTAAATCGCTTCTACATTCTGAATTACTGACGCACTCTGGGCGACAATTGGGAGGTTGGCCTAAGTAATCTGGTTGACATGTGCATGATGGCGATTCTCCAATCACTTTGCAAACCGAATACGGTCCACATGGAGAAGGCGTACATGGGTCTCCCTGCGGTATTGGCATGGCAGCTGTAATCAGAAGTATTCTTGTCATGTTGTAATCAGAAATTGTTTAAATTACTTTATAGAAGAAAACAAGTGAACGATGGTTACTTACGTATTGGAGTGCATTGGGTAAATGGGTTTCCTGTGTATTGATTTGGACACGAACATATTGGGTTGTGATTTATAACTTCACATTTAGCTGCATAGCCGCAAGCACCAATACACGGGTTGATACATTTATGATTGTTGCAAGCTTCATTCTGCGGACATTCGGCGCTGATAGTGCATTCCGGTCGGCATGATGGCGGGTTCCCAATAAACGTAGGTAAACAAGAACATACTGCCTGGTTATTGATTGAACGGCATTGGCTATTCGGACCGCATGGACTTGGATTACACGGTTCGACCAAAGAAACTGCAATAAAAATACATCCATAGTCAACAAACTGGGCTGTATGCCATTTTTCTCACCCAAGAAAGAAGGCTAAATAAATAAAGCAAGCGGTAGGGGTTGGTATTAGATTATCATCTACTATTTGGTATGTTATGTTGCAGAATAAATAATTATTGATATGCAATCAATTACTAATCACTATGATTCTTTGAAATTTGATCTTTTGTTGGTCTTAAATAAATTTAATTTAATTTATGATAGTTGCCTATTATTTCATAGCAAATTGCTATAATTAGTTAATGTCGTGAAATATTTACTAAACATAATTTAATTTAAAAATGTTTCAACAACGTACCTGTGATTGTATGACATCCAGTAAATGCATTTCCTGAAGTACCTTCTGGACATGTGCAAATTGGTATGTGATTATAAACGTTACATTGAGCGGTTGCTGCACACATTGCAGGGCATGGATTGATACATTTGTTCCTGGAACAAACTCTGTCCGGAGCGCAGTCTGTACTCGATATGCATTCGGGTTTGCAAGCGAAATATGGATCTCCCTGGTAGTCACTAATACACGTGCATTCCCCATTTCTGCATTGGGCGTTGATACCACACGGTGAAGGATTACAAGGATCAGATGGTAATTCATCTAAAAAAAATAGAACAAAGATGAATTAAAAACAAATTTAATAATTTATATGAGAAGTCCTTTAAAGGTTTAAAAAAATTTGTGATTATTTTACCTCTTTCCGGTGGAATTGGTCTACAGGCAACAAACGAATCGCCACTATAACCTTGAGAGCATGTGCAAGACGGAGAATGATTAAAGACTGTGCATATTGCGTTTTCTCCGCAGCTTCCTGGACATGGATCACGGCATTTCATATTTATGCATGCCATGTTAGACGGGCAGTCCTGGTTAATAGCACATTCAGGTCTACAATTAGGAGGCTGTCCTTGATATTGTGGCATACAACTACAAGATGGACCTCCATTTATTTCTCGACAAATTGAATTGTCTCCACAAGGATTTGGGACGCATGGGTTTCTCGTCGGTTCTGGTAGTAATTGCAACGGTTCTAAAAAAAAGTACATCCAATGATTAGGCCAAATGATCACACATTATTAAAAAAAAACCTTTATATATATATATTGTCGATGTCAAACTTTAAGGACTTACGTTGTGGATAGCAGCGGGTGAATGGATCGCCTGTGAATCCAGACGAACAAGAGCACAGAGGACTATGATTAATAACTATGCAGTCTGAGTTTAAGCCACAACGTCCGGGGCATGGATCAGCACATTTCTGATTAATGCACGCTCTATTGGTAGAACATTCCGAGCTAACGGTACATTCGGGTCTACAACCAGGTGGCGAACCAATGTAGTTGGCCATACACGAACAAGCGCTTTGTCCATTTACTGGCCGACAGACGCTGTTTGGTCCACACGGATTTGGTACACATGGCGTAACCGGTTCCGGTGTAGGTTCTGTAAACATGAATCAATTATTAGTGACATTTTACATATAGCAATATACTCGTAAAATAATGTGTTTGAATACTTTGAATAATAATTACCATTCTGAATAAGGCACTGCCGATATGGGTCGCCAGTAAATCCAGGCAAGCAAGTACAAGATGGTAAGTGATTAACGACAGTACACGAAGCCATCGTTCCACATGTGCCTGGACAAGGGTCTTGACATTTATTACGTATGCAAGCTTTGTTTGATGTACAGTCAGTGTTTACTGTGCATTCGGGTCGACATCCTTCATATGGATTTCCTATATAGTTTGGCAGACAAGTACAAGATCCAGCGGAGTTCAATTCTTTGCACACTGCATTAGTACCACAAGGTGTTGGATCACAAGGAGTTGGTATTTCTGGTATTATTACATCTTGAACATAGCAGTTGGAAAAGGCGTCGCCAATAAAACCATTATCGCAGAAACACATTGGAGAATGGCTTATCGTTCTGCATTGCGCATTAGTACCACATGCATTGATACACGGGTCTGAACATTTTGAATTGATGCAGGCTTTGTTGGCTGGGCATTCGCTGTTACTAGAACATTCAGGTCTGCAATATGGTGGTGATCCGAAGAAGTTAGGCATGCAAGTGCACGATGGCGTCCCTGAAGTTTCCTTACAGATAGAGTTCGGACCACACGGCGAAGGGGTGCATGGAGCTACAGGGTCTTGCGTGGGAGCTGAAAATATCAGAAATAAATAGTGCAAATATAAAATAACCCATGCATGGCATGAGCGAATAAGTCACGCGCCACAAGGGTTTCGTACCATTACCGTACCTACACCTTTTTTAGAAGACATTTCTTATCATGTTTTTTTTTCTTATATCCGACTCATGTTTGACCGGTTTTTTTTATAAATTGTCGTTATAAAATTTCTATCTCTCTGAGTTTCATGCGTATACGTTTAACAGTCAGGTACAGATATATAAAAAATAAAACAAAAAAATACGTTTCTTTAGTTTTTAGGTTTTTACCGAGACAAAACTCGAGAACTAAGGTGCGAAAAATGTGTGAATCGTTTCCACGCTCGCGCGCTGATCCCAAATTATCAGTAATGAAGGTATTGTTATTGAGACTTACCGAAGGGTACGCATCGCACAAATGGATTTCCCGTGTACCTGCTTTGACAAGTACATATCGGGTTGTGTTTCACCACTTCACACTTTGCTTCGACTCCGCAGGCTCCTGCACAAGGATCAATGCATTTCTGATTGCTGCAGGCTCGATTCGATGGGCAGTCTGAACTGACTGTACACTCTGGTCGACATAGTGGAGGGCTGCCAATGTAGCCTGATACGCAACTACATACTGCTTGTCCATTAATTTCTCGGCATTGACTGTTTGGACCACATGGAGAGGGTCGGCAAGGGTTTGTAGATATTGGCACTGTAAAATAAAGCCCTATTTATACGAAAATCCAATGCTAAATGAATAAAAGAAAAATGATATTATGTAGGTAAGTTAATTAAATTAATACCTTGGATTGGCGTACAGTCGTAAAATGCATTTCCTGTCATTCCCTGAGGACAGCTACACATAGGCACGTGATTGATGACGTCACAAATAGCAGTGGCTGCACAAGTGCCTAAGCATGGATTAACACATTTATTCTTTGAGCATGCTTTGTCTCTTGGACAGTCAGTGCTTAAGACACACTCTGGTCGGCAGCCGACGTACGGGTCTCCTTGATGCTCAGATATGCACGTGCATATGCCTTCGTTACAAATTGCATTGGTTCCGCATGGTGATGGATTGCATTTGTCGACAATATCAGCATATACTGGTGGTTTAGGAGCGCAGGATGTAAATGCGTCGCCGGTATAACCTTCAGGGCATGTGCATATTGGATTGTGTTGAGTTACGGTACATATAGCAGTAATACCGCAAGAACCAGGACATGGGTCGCGGCATTTCTGTTGGATGCACGCTTGAGATGTAGGACACTCAGAATTTATAGTACATTCTGGTCTGCAATTAGGAGGACTGCCGACATAAGTTGGCATACATGCACACGAGGGTATATTTCCAATATCGTGGCACACCGCATTAGGCCCGCAAGGTGACGGTACGCATGGATTCCTGTATGGCTCCAGCTCAGCGTTCGCAATTGGTGCTGCAAACAAAAAAAGTTTTTACAATGATATTTACAATACACACTTTTATAGGTAACGTAATAATAGTGACTAAACGAAGAAAGTTGACGACCGTGCACAAACCCTTCCCCATATGACATTCAATGCCAAGAACACGTATGTGTGTTCATTTTGTATTGGTAATGGGGCGCTTGGCACATTGCTTGGCACTGAAAATGTTAACATACGTCAAATTGTGCAAAAATATTTCCCATTGGTGTCAATATCCATTGAGGGAAATTAAAACTACGTTTGTATGCAGAAGACGGTCGTCGTAAAAAGTAACAGCAAAGGAATTCATAAAAATAAATGTTGTTTTGGAAACTTACGACGTATAGGTGAACACCTTGCGAAGGGATCTCCTGTATATCTTGGTTTACATTGACAGATTGGACTATGATTAATAACTCTACAATCAGAATTTATGCCACATGCATTTATGCATGGATCTTGACATTTTCGATTGATGCATGCCTTGTCTTTTGAACATTCGGCACTAGTAGTGCATTCTGGACGACATCCTGGAGGTGTTCCAATGTATTCGGGTAAACAAGAACACACAGCTTGCTGATTTACTTCTTTGCATCTGCTGTTTGGTCCACAAGGTGATGGTCGACATACATCTTTAGGTGTATCGTATTGAACTGAAATAAAATTAATGCAATGGTGAAAAGTTGTTACAAATTTGATTATAAATTGACTATAGTCCGTTTTTTTTAGCATTAGAAAGAACTTCGCAGAAGTTCGCTTGTGGTTCTAAATATGGCACTTTTAGCGGTAACAATTTGAAGTAAATTATATGTATTGACCATGCTACATTAGATAATTCAATAATTATTAACAATTAACGAGCCTGATAAAAACTGCACGCTTGCTTCTGTGGAATTCTTTCTAATGCTAAAAAAACGAACTATAGTTAATGAAAACTTACTCTCCGGTACACAGTAGCGGAATGGATCGCCAGTAAAACCTCCTTGACATGAACATTGTGGAGCATGATTGACCACTTGGCACAAAGCGTTCGGTGCACACGCACCCGGACATGGATCACGACAGTTATTCTGTAAGCAGGCTTTGTTCGATGGACAATCAGTATTAATTAAACATTCAGGTCTGCATCCTTCATATGGGTTACCGAAATAATTCGGTTGACAAGTGCATGATCCAGCACCATTAAGTTCTTTGCAAATTGCATTAGCACCACACGGAGACGGCTGACAAGGAGATGTAAAGTCTTGCTCTGGCAATTGTGTATGACATTCAAAGAATGGATTTCCTGTGTATCCTGGTAAGCAAGAGCATGTCGGAGAATGGCTGATTACGTGACATTGAGCATTTACTCCGCAGGAACCAACGCACGGGTCTACACATTTTTGTTTGATGCAAGCTTGATGAGTAGGGCATTCTGTGTTACTAATACATTCTGGTTTACAGTAAGGCGGAGATCCAATGAATCCTTCTTGGCAGGAACATGAAGGTGATCCTGAGGTTTCTTTACATATCGAGTTAGGCCCACAGGGTGACGGAATACAAGGATTAACTGGTTCCTGTTCGAACGGCTGGGCGATGCATCTTATAAATGGATTACCAGTATATGAAGTTGGGCAAGAGCATACAGGATTGTGATTGATTACTTGACATATGGCCTCTACTCCACATGCACCTTGACATGGCTTAATACATTTATTGTTACTACAGGCTTCGTTCGGTAAGCAATCGGAGCTGACAGTGCACTCTGGTCTGCAAGATGGTGGACTTCCGATAAATCCTGTTACGCAAGAGCACACTGGTTGTCCGTTAATATTACGGCACTGGCTATTAGGCCCACAAGGGCTGGGTTGGCACGGCTCTGGCCTAACAACTAAAATAAAAATAAAAAAGAAATTAGATCTAGTTTCATCGAATTACATAACGGGATTTGTTATTGTATACATATTTATAAAACTATGTAGTTACCTTCCATGGGTGTGCATTGAATAAAAGCATTCCCAGTCATAGCTTCAGGACATCGGCACATCGGTATATGTCCGATAACTTCACATATCGCATTGCTCGCGCATACACCACTATTACACGGATTTACGCATTTGTTACGCATACATGCTTTGTCTTGAGAACAATCAGAACTCAAAATGCATTCAGGATGACATTCAAAGTACGGATCCCCTTGATATTCCGGGATACATGTGCACACTCCGTTATTGCATACTGCATTTGCTCCACAAGGTGAAGGATTGCAAGGGTCGATTTCATCCTGAGGTGGAACTGCAAAAATAGGTTATGACATTACATATGGCGAAGTATTTTATTTTCTTGGTCGGGCTTATACTTGTTAAAGGAGAGAGAGAAAGAGAGAGCGAGAAAGAAAACTTTTTAACAAACTTATTTGATTTGAGGGATGGTGTAATAAGAGTACGATAGTAATATGAATTAAAAGTACCTTGTAATTTACATTCAGTGAAGGCATCGCCAACGTAATTATCGATGCACGTACATATGGGAGTGTGATTTTTAATTGTACAACGTGCATTTAAGCCACATGATCCTGGACAAGGGTCTCTGCATTTTTGATTGATGCATGCTGTATCACTGGGACAATCCGAATTTATTGTACACTCGGGTCGACACTGCGGTGGAGCGCCTATATAGGTAGGCAAACAGGTGCATGATGGGATACCGCCTATATCTCTACACTGACTGAAAGATCCGCATGGTGAAGGTAAGCATGGATCCTGGGGTTTAAATTCTACAGGGACGGTCATTAAGTAGCAGCGGCTGAAAGGATCACCGGTATATCGGTCAATGCAGGAACATATTGGACTATGGTTTATAACGTGACATCTAGCATTCTGTCCGCATTGGCCTACGCAAGGATCTGTACATTTCTGACGAAGGCAAGCCATATTTGTCGGACATTCGGCACTGATAATGCATTCCGGTCTGCAGTTTGGTGGAGATCCCTGATATTCGGGCTGGCAAGAGCAAACTGCTTGATCGTTTATTACTTTGCAGGCACTGTTGGGTCCACACGGCGATGGAGAACAAGGGTTTCTTTCTTCTACAGCTGTAAAAGAAATTTTTATTTGATATAGACATATTTGCCATAACTTTTTACATGTATGCATTTTAAACTGAATAGTTTACAAAAAAAACACTTGATGAGTATTCTCTTAATGAGTGAAGTGTTACTATAGACTATTACTACTTATACTATTCATATGTAAAAACGATGAGTTCCGAACTTACGTCGTATCGGGACGCAATTCTGGAAGGGGTTTCCAGTAAATCCTTGCAGGCAGGTACAAGTCGGAGAGTGATTGATCGCTTGACATTGAGCGTTTACTCCACAAGTGCCAGGGCAAGGATCTCGACATTTGTTTTGCTGACATATTCTATTAGATGGACAATCGGTATTAACTGAGCATTCAGGTCGGCATCCTTCGTAAGGGTTTCCGATATATTCTGGTGCACAAACACACGAGGCAGCGTTGTTTCGTTCCTTACACACCGCATTGCTTCCGCAAGGAGACGGAGTACAGGGCTGCGGTGGTTGTTCAGTGTCTACTTGCACACGGCACAAAACAAATGGATCACCCATATATCCCTGAGGGCACACACAGTTCGGCGTATGACTAACAACTCTACATTCAGCCATCGTGCCACAAGCACCTATGCAAGGATCGGCACACTTGTTATTAATGCACGCTAAATTATTAGAACACTCGCTGTTACTAGAGCATTGGGGGCGACAATTGGGCGGTAATCCGATAAATTGTGGCAGACAAGAACACGACGGTGAATCATTTATAGTTTGACAAACTGCGTTGGGCCCACACGGTGAAGGCTGGCATGGATTAACTTGAGGAGGGATTTCGAGTGCTGCAAAATAGGAATTTCAATTAATAATAATCAAGTATATTATTTCAGAATCAAAAGCTAAATAAAAGATTTTTTTGCCATCACACCAGCTGGTAAAGGTTCTCTTGATCATAAACGGATAACAAAGTTGCATTTTATCCACATGTGTGGCAAAATAATCTGAAATTTTGAGTTGTTTCCTTATGTTGACCGGTTGAATTGGTTCGATGATTTTGAATGATAAATATTTAATAACGTTAATTTGGATTTTGTTGGTTTGATTTTGTTTGATATTTTTCATCTAATCATCACACTTGCTCGAAATTATTATACACACACCTTTTATTATTTCGGTATTTTTATCGTGCATGTGCTGTCCGAAAGAAATATACAGTAAATTTGCAATGAACACTGTTTAAAGATTGTATTGGATTTTAAACTCTTTTGTGAAGTCGGTTATTTTTTTGTCCAAAGTTATACTACTTACGTCTCGGGATACACCTGGAGAATGGGTCACCCGTGAGTTCGCTTGGGCAAGAACAAATAGGATTATGATTGACAACTTCGCAATGTGCCCGTATACCACAAGCTCCGATGCATGGATTCACACATTTGTAGTTGTTACAAGCCTTGTTCAATGCGCATTCGGCACTTGTCGTGCACTCGGGCCTGCATGTGGGAGGATTTCCAGAAAAGCCAGGCAGACATGAGCAAACCGCTACGTTATTTATTTCCCGGCATTGACTATTCGGACCGCAAGGACTTGGATTACATGGCATTGTAGGTGATGGCGCTGAAAATTAAAAAATAATTATTAGTACCTACTTAATACGTATTTCGTTTGTCGTGTCATCATGTATCAGTTTTATTCTCTATTTCACGTAATGGTGAACTCAACTGAACACTTACTTTGAACAACATTACATGTAACGAACGAGTTTCCTGTGAAACCTGGTGGACAACTGCACATGGGTACATGGTTGATGACTTCGCATATTGCGTTGCTACCACAGGTATCGGGGCATGGATTTACACATTTCTTGTCAATACAAATTTGGTTTCTTTGACAGTCCGTACTTATGGTACACTCTGGTCGACAACCGATATAAGGATCTCCACCGTATTCAGGTAAACATCTACAATCTCCATTATTACATTCTGCATTGGGACCACAAGGCGATGGATTACATAAATCCGTTGGTGTAGGATCTAAAACAAAACACAAATGTAAATAATGTATGTAGCTATACCTACCCACTTTACCCGTAACTCGTATATCATTATTTTTGTTGCGCTAAATATTAACATGAGGTTATTACCTTCTTGTATAATATTGCAAGCCGTGAAAGGATCGCCTTTAAAGCCTTCTATACATGTGCACATAGAAATGTGATTTAAAACGGAACAACGTGCGTTTTGCCCACATGCTCCAGTGCAAGGATCTCTGCATTTTTCGTTGATGCACGCGAGAGAGCTAACGCAATCTTGATTGGTGACGCACTCTGGCCGGCAGTTGGGAGGGCTTCCGAAGTATCCTAGAGAACACGAGCAAGATGCTTGCCCGCCGTTGTTGCGACAAGTTGCATATATACCACACGGTGATGGTACGCACGGGTCTCTTTCTACGACTGTCGGCTGTGTCACTAAAATCATTCACACGTTTGGTTACTTCGTATCAGTGTTGAAAATAAGTTAAATAACTATGTAAGTGAACGACGGGCTTACCTGGCTTTGCATAACATCTTGTAAAAGGGTCTCCAGTAAAGCCTGATAAACAGCTACAAATTGGATTATGGTTGAATGTTCTGCATTCTGCTTTCTGGCCACAAGGTCCAGGACAAGGGTTAACGCATTTTTTATTGATGCATGCTCTGTCTGGTGCACAATCAGAGCTTAATAAACATTCAGGTTTGCAAGAAGGCGGTTCGCCGGTGTAGTCGGGTAAACAACTACAAACAGCCTGATTATTAATCTCGCGACATTGGCTGTTCGGTCCGCATGGGCTAGGGGAGCATACGTTTCTTATAGGTGTATCTTGAGCTAAAATAAATGATACAATATTAATCAGACTATATTTAAATAAATATTATTTTACTGACGAAAGATCACAAGAATAAAAATATTACTTACGAGAAATATTACAGATACGTAAAGCATTACCAGTGTATCCCGCAATACAAACGCAATTAGGAGAATGATTAATAACTGAACATTCTGCATTAATTCCACAAGTGCCAGGGCATGGATCTTGGCACTTGTTTCCAATACAAGCTTTATTTCCGGGACAGTCAGAATTAGTCACGCATTCTGGACGACATCCTTCGTATGGGTTTCCAAAATAGCCTTCATTGCACATACATGAGCCCACATTATTTTGTTCCTTGCATACTGCATTCGAACCGCAAGGTGAGGGTGTGCAAGGTCTTAATATTTCAGTTTGGGGTTGCAACGTGCATTGAGAGAAGGGATCACCAACATAACCTTGCGTACATACGCACATTGCTGAATGGCTGACAACTCTACATTCAGCATTCGATCCACAGGCCCCAACACATGGATCTCTGCATTTCTGATTGACACAAGCCAAGTGTGATGCACATTCACTATTGCTAATACATTCCGGTCTACAGTAGGGTGGTTGGCCCTTGTAATTAGGCATACATGTACACGATGGATTTTCATCAACTTCCTTACAGATTGAATTAGGGCCACATGGCGACGGTTGACATGGGTTCACAACCTCAGGCGTACCTATAATCGTAATTATTAGGATTAACCATTAAAAAAAATTAAATCGATATCTTAGGCAAATAGCTAAAATACAAAATTACACTTACTGAACACTAAAGTACACTGTACGAATGGGTCGCCTGAGTATGATGGTGGACATGTGCATACAGGATTGTGATTTATAACCTTGCATGTTGCTCTTAGTCCGCAAGCTCCAATGCACGGATCTACACATTTCTGTCCCATACATGCTTGGTTCTGTAAGCACTCCGCGTTTACCACACATTCAGGCCTGCAGGCTGGCGGGATGCCTAGGTAAGAAGGTAGACAAGAACAAACTGCTTGATTGTTTATTTCCCTGCATTGACTGTTTGGTCCACAGACTGCCGAACTACATGGATTTTCTACCGATGGTGCTGTAATATAATAAATAAGTGTGATAAAGATTGATGAAGTTTTCTATATGAATGTGCATATGCTTTTCTGTTGAAACATTCATAACATTTTGCAGTTATTCTTATTATTACCTCTCATTGGATTGCAAAGTACAAATGCATTGCCAGTGAAACCATTGTTGCAGCTGCACATGGAGATATGGTTTACAACAGTGCATATGGCATTTTGTCCACAAGCGCCAACACAAGGGTCGACACATTTCCTTTGAACACATGCTTTGTTTTGGTCACAATCAGTGCTATAAACACATTCAGGGCGGCAGTTAAAGTAAGGATCTCCGTGAAATTGTGGTAAACATTGGCACTGGCCGCTTAGGCACTCTGCGTTTGAACCGCAACGCACGTTAGCACAGGCATCGGTGATAAGAGGTTTTTCTGTAATATGTAATGTGTATTTAATTTTTAGGAATACATACATAATAATATTTTAATATTACCAATATATAAAGTCATTATGGATAACTTAGCTGAATATATTGCAGCAGTATGTGTGATATAATTTACCTTCCAACGGTTTTACTCTGCAGCTAGTGAATGGATCTCCAATGTATCCTTCAATACATGTACATATAGGAATATGATTTAGGACATTGCATGTGGCGTAGACTCCGCAAGCTCCCGGGCAAGGATCTTGGCATTTTGAGTTCATACACGCACGATCACTTTGACAGTCAGAATGAATAGTACATTCGGGTCTGCAGTTGGGTGGACTACCAATAAAGTTGACCATACACGAGCACGATGGTGTATTTTGTATGTTACGACATTCTGCATTAGGACCACAAGGTGATGGAATGCAAGGATTATCAGAAACCGGTGGTTGTACGTCATCTGAAATAGACAAATTATACTGTAACTATTATGATGTCGTGGACAGGGCGAAGTGGAGAAAGTTAAGCAGGAAAGCTGACCCCGCCACCATGTGAGATGGATAGCTAGGAAGAGAGAGAGCTACTGTAACTATTATCTTAAACTAAAAAGAATGATGCAATGCATAGCCAGGACAGAAAAATAATAAAATGAAAAAATATGTAGGTATCAACATTCAGTTATAAATTATAATGACTTACATTGGACAAAGGTGCAAATTGTAAACGGGTCTCCAGTATAAGAGGCTTTACAAGAGCATATAGGGCTATGGTTAACCACTTTGCAGTTAGCATTGACTCCACATGGCTTTGGGCATGGGTTTATGCACTTGTTGTTGACACACGCCTTATCGTGAGGGCACTCTGTGCTAACGACGCATTCAGGTCGGCAATTAGGTGGCGAGCCCACATACTCCCGCAAACAAGAACATACAGCCTGATTGTTAACTGATTTACATTGACTGTTTGGCCCGCATGGCGATGGATAACAAACATCAACCGTTGGTGATGGCACGTGTGGTTCTAGAATATAGAAAAAAAAGTTTGAATTGAGTTCAGTACAATGAATTATATTTTTAATTAATCACTAAGTGCATCGGTTACTTACCCTGATAAACGCAGTACCTAAATGGATCCCCCGTGTAACTATTTATGCATGTGCATAGAGGAGAGTGATTCACCACTTGACACTCTGCGTTAGTGCCGCAGGTGCCCGGGCACGGGTCAGCACATTTATTGTTTAAGCATGCTTCATTTAGTGGACAGTCAGTATTAACAACGCATTCTGGACGACAGCCCTCATACGGGTTCCCAATATAACCTTCTAAGCAGGAACACGATCCGGCACTATTTCTTTCTCTGCAAACGGCATTTACACCGCAAGGTGAAGGTGAGCAGGGAGTTGCAGGAGGCTCTATTTGATGTGGAGTTGGTTGACATGCCACAAATGGATCTCCCGTGTATCCGAACGGGCATATACAATTAGGCGAATGACTGACCACTCTACATTCGGCATTGGAACCACAAACGCCCTCACATGGATTTTTACATTTGTTATTTATGCACGACAGGTGTAGGGAACATTCTTCGCTGCTGATACACTCAGGTCGACAATACGGGGCTGACCCCTGGTAACCTTCTAAGCAGGTACATGATGGTGCTCCATTTACTTCTTTGCATAAAGAGTAAGGTCCGCATGGTGATGGTGTGCATGGATTAACGGGCTCAGGTATTTGTTCAGCTGCAATTGTAAATGGCATAATGAATAATTTAAGCCTGGTTTCACATAAAAAGGGTATGTGTATCAGTTAAAATGTGTATAAGTTAGTTGTCAAACATTTTTATTACTTACGTTGTTTAAAGCATCGCGAGAATGGATTCCCTGTGTAGGTTGCGGGACATGAGCAAATCGGATTATGGTTTACAACTTTACATTCTGCATTTACACCACAGGACCCGATGCACGGATTGACACAACGCTGATTACTACAAGCTTGGTTGAGTGTACACTCAGCGCTAATGATACATTCTGGGCGACAAGAAGGAGGTGACCCTATGTTGTTCGGAGCGCACGAGCAGGTGGCTTGCCCGTTTACGTTCCTGCATAGACTGTTTGGTCCACACGGGGATGGTTGACAGGAATTTGTAATAACGGGTTCTGAAATGAATAAGTTGTATCAGTTTTATCTGCTAATCGTAATCTATTATTTTATCTGTCTAGTAAATAATCGTTAGAATAGTTGGAAATTCTATTTTACTCACCTACAACAGGTCGACAATCTACAAGTGCGTTTCCGGTCATCCTGTCAGGACAAGAGCACATCGGTATATGGTTAACCACGGTGCATATAGCGTTAACAGCGCAGGTGCCAGGGCAAGGATCCTTACATTTATTTTTCACACAGGCCAAATTTTTCTCACAGTCCGAGCTCTGCACACATTCCGGCCTGCATCCCGTGTAAGGATCGCCACGGAATTCCGCGATACAACTGCATTGGCCGTTTGAGCATACTGCATTTACACCACACGGCGAAGGATTGCATGGATCATCATGTTCTGCAACATTAATTTTAATTGTAATACAAATTGAATGTATAACCCACCATAAGAAAGAAAATGTCAGAATGTATATGTAAAAATTTACCTTGGATGGGAATTTTAATGCATTGCGTAAAAGCATTTCCTGTGTATCCTTGGTTGCACGAACAAACCGAAAAATGATTGACGACCTGGCATATTGCGTTTAGACCGCATGAGCCAGGACATGGATCCCTACATTTCTGGTTGATACATGCTAGGTTACTGGGACATTCTTCATTAATTGTGCACTCGGGCTTGCAGTTAGGTGGACTGCCTTCGAAATTTGGTAAACACGAGCATGAAGGAATACCATTTAAATTTCTGCACAGCGAATTGGGACCGCACGGTGAAGGTACGCATGGATCTTGCTCAGGCGTGAATACTGCCGATGCTGAAATATAATTAAACAGTTACTACTTAATGTTACATATATGCGATCATAATGTATGGTAATATATAATTACGCTTTTAGGAAAGATGCTATTTCTATTTTAATTACTAACCTGTGAACAAGTAACATCTAGAGAATGGATCTCCCGTGTACTTGCTTAGGCAGGTGCATATTGGACTGTGGTTTACAACTCTACAATCTGTGTTTTGTCCACACGGTCCCGGACAAGGTGATTCACATTTCTGATTTCTACATGTTTTGTCAGACGGACATTCTGAATTCACTACGCACTCTGGTCTACAATTTGGAGGATAACCCCTATATTCAGGTAAGCAAGAACACACGCTCTGGCCGTTTGTTACGCGACATTGACTATTAGGCCCACATGGAGAAGGTTGACATGGAGTTGAAGGAGGTAAGTTTTCAACAGCTGAAATTATAACATTATGTTAAGAATGATAAACAACATAGTATAATTTATACAAATATAACATTCTTACTTAAGTACAGTGTGCTTCAAATATACTTACATTGTCGAACACATTGTCTGAAAGGGTCGCCAGTCAAGCCAGATGGACATGTACACAGCGGTAAGTGGTTTACGACTTGGCATTCAGCATTTGGTGCACAAGTACCCGGACATGGATCTATACATTTATTTCTAGTGCAAGCTCTGTGGCTCGGACAGTCGGTGCTTACGATACATTCGGGACGGCATCCTTCATATGGGTCACCGAAGTACCCTGTAATGCAAACACAGGCACCAGCATCTGAACGCTCTCTACATTCAGCATTGGGCCCGCACGGAGAAGGAGAACAAGGAGATAACTGAGCCACTGGTATCAAAGACAGAGGAGTACACTGCACAGCCGCGTCGCCATAATAGCCCTCCGGACATTTACATATAGAAGTGTGACTAACAACTTGACATTCTGCGTTTATTCCGCAGGCATTTAAACATGGGTTTTGGCATTTTCTGTTCATACACGCCATTTGTGGAGGGCATTCGCTGTTAGCAATACATTCAGGACGACAGTTCGGCGGTGATCCAATAAATTCGGGCATGCATTGACAAGATGGTATATTTCCACCAGTTTGCTGACATATGGAATTGGGACCACACGGTGATGGCTGGCAGGGGTTGATAGGCAATGGTGGTTGAGCCGCTAAAATTAAAAGAATATCTTAATCAAGTTACTGTCTAAAAATTTCTTTGGGATACACTTTTATTACTGTCTTCTCATTTGCTTGTATAAGTACTTATATAGACCTTGCTAATGCATTGGAACTACGGTAGTACTCCAAATTTCAGCTGAATCAGATACTGAGAAGTTAGTTCAATAGTTACAAGATTTGAGCACTTATATACAAATATAGGCATAGGTATACGCAGTGAAGCTTAATAAAAGTGTGTACATCACGAAACTAACTAACTTCAACGTACGTACCTACTTAAAAATTAAATAAAAAAAATGTGAACTTACGCATCGGTATGCATCTTGTGAAGGCATCGCCCGTCATGGATGATGGGCAGGAACATATGGGATTGTGATTAATCACTTGACACTGAGCACCCACTCCACATGTGCCTTGACAAGGATTTATGCATTTTTGGTTGCTACAGGCCTTGTCAAGTGGGCAGTCGGAACTGGAAACGCATTCAGGCCGGCACGAAGGTGGCGCACCACGGTAACCAAGTAAACATGAGCACACTGCTTGATCACTAAATACTCTGCACTGGCTGTTAGGGCCACAGGGCGAAGGTTGGCATGGGTTCTTGGGTGGTTGTGCTGTAAATAGACGTATGTAGTTGTATTAAATTTCTTTCAAATAAATATTGAAGAATCCAACTAAGGCACTACTTACCTTTGACAGGATCACATTGTACAAAAGCGTTTCCTGTGGTTTGAGGTGGGCATGAGCAAACCGCCATGTGAGTAACCACTTGACAAATCGCATTTGTACCGCACGTATTAGCACATGGATCGACACAACGATTTCGGACACATGTTTTATCCATTGGGCAATCTGAGCTGATAGTACATTCAGGGCGACATCCGAAATAAGGATCACCATTATATTCTGGTATGCAGGTACATATTCCATTATTACAAACGGCGTTAGAACCACAAGGAGAAGGATTGCACGGATCATTTGGTACAAGATCTGAAAAAAAGTTAAACTTATAGATAAACTTGTTCACAAGGCACGACACGTAAAAGTATTATCTGTTCTCCCTGCGAAAAGCGTCAAATTTCCACCGAAGTTGCCGCTTTCCGGCTCCGTCGAACAGAAATTAGCATTTAGTTACACCTCGGCCAGTAAATAAGAAAGCCTCCAATCTCATGGAAGAAGAGATCGAGAAGAAGCTGAGGACACATTTAATTTAATTACGTATAGAGGAGACATTTCTTACTTTACTGTCCTTGGTATGTAAACATACTAATGTCAATGTGACTTCACGATGACAAAAATACTAACCATTTTGCACTTTGACAGAGCATTGATTGAAGGGATCACCTTCGTAGTTTTCTATGCAAGTACAAATTGCTAAGTGACTTTGGACTCTACAGATTGCATTTATGCCACATGAGCCTGGACAGGGATCCACGCATCTTTCGTTAATGCAAGCTTTGTCACTTGCACAATCAGAGTTGAGTGTGCACTCAGGGCGACAATTCGGAGGGCTTCCAGTGTATCGTGGCAAACAAGCGCATGACGGCACGCCATTAGCATCATGGCATTCAGAGAAAGGACCACACGGTGAAGGCACACATGGATTGCTAGGAACAATGACATCTGCAGCTGAAATTATAAAATGTTATTTGTAAAACAGACGCCGAGATCGAACAAATTGGAGTAACTTGATAGTTACTCCAATTTGTTCGATCGATACGCAAGATGTATATCTTGTGTGATCACAAAACTACGATATAAATAGGCACTTACTTGGAATTTGATAGCATCGACTGAACGGGTCACCAGTATAGGTTGGTTGACAGGAACAAATAGGGCTGTGATTTATGACTTTGCATTCTGTGTTTAGTCCACACACGCCAGTGCATGGGTTGGAACATTTCTGTCGTATGCACGCTTGCTGCTGGTTACACTCGGAGCTTGTGACGCATTCGGGCCTACATGCAGGTGGTGTTCCTAAATGTCCTGGATTACATGTACACACTGCTTGATCGTTGGACACTTTACATATGCTGTTCGGTCCACATGGTGACGGTACGCATGGATTTCTTTGTATAGCCGGTGTATCTGTAAGGAAACAAGTATCAAAGTTTGTTATAAGTTATTTTTAATAAATTCATAAGTATCAATTATGTAATAAATTGTATGTAACTACTTAGTATTAAGACATGAGACATGAGATGACATGATCCCTTTCCCCGATCAACGATCGATAAACACTCTACTTTTCATTTCGAATACGAAGTAAAGTAATATGCATGTGTTTTTTTTTAAACATGACTAAGTATAAATTATTATAGTACTTATTTTTCAAGGTACTTTCAACTAACAATTTAGGCAAAAGTATCGTTATTTATGGAATTGGGAGTGAAGTATCAGAATGGAAATTATATAAAAAATCCATTTATACCCAAATTTCAATTGCTTATCGTAACGTATTCTACACGCCTTTTAGAATAGAACAACAATGACCCTTTTCCAGAGCATGAGAAATGAAAAAATACTTTTTATCAAGAAATGATCGTATCGTTTATAAATTAACTTTTTTAAATATAGGTATGATGATGTAAGTAACTATCTGATGAACATACCTAGGGTTTTTTCGTAACATTGTTGATAAGGGTTGCCAATTAAGCCGGAAATGCATTCACAAGTTGGTACATGATTGACAACATTACATTGCGCATTAATGCCACAATTGTTGTTGCAAGGATTTTTACATTTATTTTGAATACATGCTAAGTTGGTGGCACAATCTGAATTCACCACGCATTCAGGACGACAACCTTCGTACGGATTCCCAAAATATTCGGGTAGACATATGCATGCTCCAGCACCTCGTTGCTCTTTACATATGGCATTAGGTCCACACGGTGAGGGTGAACATGGTTGTAGAGGAGTATCAAGAATTCTGCATGCTATAAAAGCATCTCCTGTAAATCCTGACGGGCACAAACATTGTGGAGTGTGACTTATCACTTGACATTCTGCACCCGTTCCACAAGAACCAGGGCAAGGATCCTTGCATTTATAATTGATACAAGCTAATGGATTTGGGCATTCTGAATTAGCAATGCATTCAGGTCGACAATTTGGTGGGGAACCCATAAAATTGTCTTGGCAAGCACAGGACGGAGAACCACTGATTTCTTTACATATAGAATTAGGGCCACACGGCGATGGTTCACACGGATTCACGTATGGCGGCGGCACCTCTGAAATAATTATATCAAGGGTTACATATCTGGTGTATTTGATAACATTATCAGTCTTACTATGTGCAAGATACACGGAAACAAGACTTTATACATACCTTCTCTAATCACACATCTTGAAAATGGATCCCCTGTTAAACCAGAAGGGCAAGTGCAGATAGGATTATGATTTATAACCTGACATTGTGCTGAAATTCCGCAAGTACCTTTACATGGATCAATGCAACGCTGATTAGAACAGGCTTGGTTAAGGCTACATTCTGCACTCGTAACACATTCCGGTCTACAAGTTGGTGGCGCTCCTCGGTATCCTTGAACGCATGAACATATAGCTTGACCATTTATACTTCTACATTGGCTGTTGGGCCCACAAGGAGATGGGTTACATGGTTCTACAATGTCAGTGATAATCACAGGTCTGCATTCTAAGAAAGCATTCCCAGAAAATCCTTGCAAACACGTGCACATTGGTATATGATTATACACATTGCATATTGCATTACGGCCACATGTGTTAACGCAAGGATCTACGCACTTATTTTCTACACAAGCTTTGGTCTGGGGACAATCGCTACTCATAAGACATTCTGGTCTACATCCAAAGTATGGGTCACCCTGATAATTTGTAATACATGTACAAACGCCATTGTTGCAGTCTGCGTTTGGCCCGCATGGCGACGGGTTACAGGGGTTGGCATCAAAGGTATCTGTAAAGAAAAGTAATAGTTATAAAAAAAAAACTTGATTGATTCATGCTCTGTGCTTACTTCTGGATTATTTTATAGACATTATCATTGCAAGATTGTACATAATAGGTACGCGTAATGTGCAAAGATGTTTGGCTTGCTTTTAATTGCGTAATCATTCCAAATTACTAAGTATTGGATACATGCTATGCAAAAATATATTATTAATTTCATATATTAGATAGATAAGCAACATAGAGTAATGTGTAGGTAATAATGACATGTTTACGATTTCTTAGTTAACAAGATTTCCACTAGTACTGTAGTCTCCGTTTGTTGGTTCGTACGTCTGGAGGTCAGAAAGACAAGCTTAGAGACTAGGACCTAATAAATTTAGTAAGGATATATTGGGTATAAAACACGCCAAAAAAGTGGTAAAATAAAATCTTAAAAAAACAATCTTAGGTCGGCGTAGAGAAAAGTAGGATTTTATGGCTAGAAATGTATGGTGTATCGTTGGATATCCAAGATAGGATTTGATATCTTAAATAGGTGTCCATACAATACCGTTTATGAATTATTAAACTTAGTGCCAATAATAGGTTAAATGGAAAGCTGTCAAAAAACCCACACAAATTCGACAATAACCTTTGCAGCAATCGAAGTATACATATATTAATATATATATTAAATATTATTATAAGACAATTTAAACACACATCAATCTAGTCCCACAGTAAGCTCAATAAGGCTTGTGTTGTGGGTACTAGACGACGATATATATAATATATAATTATAAATAAATACTTATATACCTACATAAAAACATCCATAACTCAGGAACAAATACACCATACTACATATATAGGAGTATACTTAGTATAATTTGTTTTTTTATGGTAGCAGCTTGAAATGTTTCACTGAAGTTAAAATATTTATCTAATAATTACTCACCATCATTTTCTGGCATTAACAAGCATTGAGTAAATGGATCCCCTGAATATCGCTCTAAGCAACCACATTGAGCTATGTGGTTGTATACAGTGCATTCAGCGTTGAGGCCACAAGCTCCCGGACAAGGATCGCGGCATTTCTCATTAATGCACGCTAGGTTACTTGGGCACTCTGAGTTCATTGTGCATTCTGGTCTACAGTTGGGTGGATTTCCGGTATAAGTTGGTTGACATGCACATGAGGGAGCGCCTCCAATAACACGACACTCTGCATATAAGCCACAGGGCGACGGTAAACATGGATCGCGATTCGCAGGTGGAAGTGGTGGTTGTGATACTGAAATTAATACGGAATTATTTCAAAATCCGATACCAGTTTACCATAGGGAATTACAAAAAAATGCTGCCAGGTAATTAATAAATATGTTTTTTCTTACATACGACACCTACCTATTAATGGATAACATCTTGTGAACGGATTCCCTGTCAAGCCTTGCTTGCATACACAGATGGGACTATGGTTGATGACATTGCAGTTGGCATTTTCACCACACGCGGAAACACAGGGGTTGGAGCATTTTTGATTTGTGCATGCCATGTTTGACGGGCATTCGGAGCTAACGACACATTCTGGTCGACAATTTGGCGGTGATCCAACAAAGTTTGGTAAACAAGAGCAAACTGCTTGTCTGTTTATATCTTTGCATTGGCTGTTGGCTCCGCACGGTGAAGGATTACAAGGAGAAATCTCTGATGGAGGTGCTGTAACAGTCAAATTTGGTTACATTGTCGAATACTGCAGAACTTTACATATAATAAATTGTAATATATTATTTTATTATGCATACTTACATTCCAACACGATTGTGCAGTGGCTAAATGGGTTCCCAGTGTAACCTTGTTGGCAAGTACAGATCGGCATATGATTAGTTACTTGACAGAAACTATTCAATCCACATGTACCCGGGCAGGGATCTACACACTTCATACCAGAACAAGCCCTATTGAGTGGACAATCTGAATTGACAGCACACTCTGGTCTACATCCCTCATATGGATTACCGGAATAACCATCTAAGCACTGACATGCACCAACGCCATTCTGCTCTCTGCAGTGGGCATTAGACCCACATGGACTCGGGCTACATGGCGTTAATACTTCAGTAGTGTCTGGTAGTGTCTGAGGACTACAGTATGAAAATGGATCACCAATATAACCCACTTGGCATATACACATGGGTGCATGACTCACTACCCGGCATTCTGCATTTGCGCCACAAGTACCGATACAAGGGTCCACACACTTTTGATTCTGGCATGCGCGATTATAAGCACATTCACTGTTACTGATACATTCTGGTCGGCAATTTGGTGGAATACCTTTGAATTCAGGCATACATGCACATATAAAGCTGTTTCCCGTAATTTTGCAGACGGAATTAGGTCCACAAGGTGACGGTTCACATGGATTAACTTCAACCTCGGTTGCTACTGTAATAAAAACATTATATCAATTAAAATGAATACCTATACTAAATTGTTATAATTTAACTATGCATAGTCGATGCAACTATGCTTAGTTTACTGATAAATTCCTATTTATCAGTAAACTAAGCATGAAGTACCTAGGAAGGTACAGCATATTTTATCATCAACACATCGACATTACACCAGAATGCTTAACAAAGCAATACTCACATCTAATTGTACATCTGATGAATGGGTCGCCTGAAAATGATGGCGGGCATGTGCAAATAGGATTGTGATTGATAACATCACAAACTGCTGCAACCCCACAAGCTCCGATACATGGATTAACGCATTTTTGATTGTTGCATGCTTCTTTCAGAGAACATTCAGAGCTGACTACACATTCTGGTTTGCATGTTGGAGGACTTCCTCTAAAACCAGGCACGCAAGAACATATCGCTTGTCCATTTAATTGACGACATTGGCTGTTAGGTCCACATGGCGATGGATTACATGGATTTGCCGGTGCAACTGTGAAATGAAAATAAGGTTTAAGGCCATTTTTTTTGTCTACATGGTACAGTTGAGTATGTTCGCAATGTTCCTCTTACGAAAAATTTAGCTTGTTACCTACCTTTTGTCTGCATTTTGGACGAGCTCAAACTTTCATACTAAGATAAGGAATCCTAAATGCGTCATAATTGGTTATCACTATGAGGGGCGAAGTTCGTTGCAACGATTGTGAAATTTTTTGTAAGTGGAACACCGCTAACGCACTCGACCGTATTTGTACTTAGGCAGTATTTAATATTTACCTAGCGTTGGTCTACATTCCACGAACGCATTTCCACTCATACCTTTCGTGCAAGTGCACATTGGTATATGGTTAAGGACTTCGCAAACTGCATTCGTTCCGCAAGTTCCGATACACGGATTAACGCATTTGTTGTTTTGGCATGCCTTAGCAGGGGGACAGTCTGTATTATAAACACATTCTGGACGACATCCCAAATTGGGATCCCCATGATAACCTGTCATACAGGAACAAATTCCATTGTTGCATAAGGTATTTGGACCGCATGGGCTCGGTTCACATGGATTGAATGGATGTGATGAAGTTACATCTGGAAGCAATGTTTTGTCTTAAGAATACAATTCTTAATATACACGGGAAAAATATCTTGCATAATCAGTATAAACTGAAATTAATGTCATATACTAAGAAAAACTGACCAAGGCCTCCAGTGCCCCAGGCTGGAATCGAACCAGCTATCGTGGTAAGCAGGTGGATAGCAGAGGACGCTGCTTCGATTCCAGCCTGGGGCACTGGAGGCCTTGGTCACTTTTTCTTAGTATATGACATTTATTTCAGTTTATAATTTCTATAGTAGCGTTTATACTTGAATTAAAAACAAATTAAAATATTTTCTGAAAATAATTTAATTTGTTCTAAATACTTCTAAAATCATAATCAATATAGTTAATAAGTACCTTGAATTGGTTTTAATGTGCATTGTCTGAATGGATCTCCAGAATATCCATCTGGGCACAAGCATACTGGTACATGATTGTTAACAAAGCAATCTGCGTAGAGACCACATGAACCTTCGCAAGGGTTTCGGCACTTTTCAGCTATACAAGCCTTGTCACTGGGGCAGTCAGAATTTATGACACATTCCGGCTTACAGAATGGTGGTGAGCCCGTGTACGAAGGTAAACAAGAACACGAAGGTAAACTATTGATATTACGGCATTCTGCATAAGGACCACATGGTGACGGAATACATGGATCTGTTGGAGGGTTAGGCGGTGGGTTGTCTGCGAAAAAATATTATAACATAGATAGTTATCATAACATAAATATAGGCAAGAGCATATGGAAGATCTTGCATCACAGAAAATAAACGCGCTAATAATATAATATAATAATATTTTACGCGCGTAGATATTGCACGCACAGTCTATGTAAGGCGAGTTTTTATTTTGTACCTAAGACTTGTTACTTACATGAAACAGCCGCACATGCCATGAACGGATTTCCAGAGTACCCGGGACGACATGAACATACTGGACTATGATTTATTACTTTGCAATCTGTATTTTGGCCGCAAGGCTTCGGGCAAGGATTTACACATCTTTGATTAACACATGCTCTGTTTGTTTTACACTCCGAATTCACAACGCATTCGGGTTTACAGTTCGGAGGACTTCCTATATAGTTCGTTAAACACGAGCACACAGGCTGCCCATTAACTTCCTTACAAATCGCATTAGCGCCGCACGGAGATGGATTGCATTTGTCTATTGTTTGTATGTCCCGATCTGCAAGCATAGTTATTGAATAATAGATAATCCATCACACACAATAAGTAAGAAATTCTTTAACATATCAGTAGAAATTCAAAAACTTACCCGGTATCAGAGAACACATTGAAAATGGGTTTCCTGTATAACCTGCGTTACATTGGCATACAGGTTTATGATTTGTTACATAACATTCTGAGTTATATCCACACACTCCAGGACATGGGTCAGTACATTTGTTTTTAGTACATGCGGACGTTAACGGACAGTCAGAGTCAGCTACGCATTCAGGTCTGCAACCTTGATATGGATCTCCGGTGTAATCATTTAGACATGTACAAGATCCCGCATTTCCTTGTACCTTGCACTGAGCGTTCGCCCCACAAGGCGAAGGTTCACAAGGATTGAGATATTCAATCATAGGAGCTGAAAATTATTATAAAATCATGAATTCACTTACCAAAACACAGCCAGATACCGTAGAAGCACTTCCTCTGTCAGAAGCGTTAGTCGAAGCTTGCTGGGCTCGGCGTCGTTTAGTGTTCTCCTTAGTCCGGCGACGGCGGCACTATCTCTAGCGGCACCATCCAAAAGCGGCCGTCACGGCAACGGCCCAAGCTTACTGTAAGTGCTAGGTTATCTCCGCGTGCTCCGTTGTCAAGCAAAGGCATTATTAATATCCTATACATATAGTTACATCGAAATGTTACATCCCTTCTGGAAGCTTTATTGAAATCCAATATTATTGACGGTTTCGGCTTCGCGTTCCTGCTCCGATGATTTATTATGAATTTTAAGCGAATGTATAGTTACGGCATTGATGAATTTGCTTATGAACCAAGCGATGGGCATGGTCAACACTCAGTCCTGAAGTCAAATCATCCTTACCGAACTATAGCTTTATACATTAGTACCTAGACCGTGTGAGGCGTGACAATTTTCTAAACACTTTAAAGAAAGCACAATTTTCCAAGCATGAATTATCACGCTTTGCAAAGCAGGGGGTTACATGCATTTTGCATCTAAACGTTTAAGGCCGAATAATAATTTAATCACCACAAATAAACAACTAGTTTTACCTTATAATCATATAAAACCCAAAAATGTTATAATACAGGTGTACTCGTCATTTGCAGTTTACTAAATTACAAAATCGATGAATTTCAATCAAGATTACTTTCTGTTATCGCGCAGCCGGATATAAAATACTATTCCAACCCTCCGCGGCGATTTAAACATTCGAGGCGTAGTAAAACAATGATATTCATCGAGAAGAAGTACTCGAGTACAAATTATTCTCTTACCTCGTGGTGGTGTACAACCCTGGAATGGGTCTCCTTCGAGGCCAGGTTCGCAGACGCAGGAAGCACGATGGTCAACCACTGAGCAAACAGCTCTTAGGCCACATGCTTGCACGCACGGATCCTTGCAACGCTGATTCACACATGCAAGAGCCGCTGGACATTCGGCACTGATTGTACATTCAGGTCGGCAATTTGGCGGAGTACCAATTAATCCTGGTTGGCAACTGCAAGCCGGTGTTTCTCCTGATTGTATACATATTGAATTTGGTCCACAAGGCGAAGGTTGACATGGATCTTGGTCTTCCGGTGGTACACTCACTATAAGAATAAATTTAAAATTATGTAAAAGAGCTATCTAGATTCTCCATATACATAATATATAAACCCGATATTCTCCATATACATAATATATAAACAGATGCAAAAAATTTAATACCTGGTGCAGGATAGCAGTATGTAAACGGATCGCCAGTTAACCCATCGTGGCAAGTGCATATTGGTGAATGTGCTACAACTTGGCATCGGGCACCACGTCCACACGCGCCATCGCAAGGGTCGCGACATCTACGGTCAATACACGCCAATTGCAACTTGCACTCGGCACTCACGAGACACTCGGGCCGACAAGATGGCGGAGAGCCCACGTGGCCGGGACGGCATGAACACGCAGCTGCCCCATTAGCACTAACAGTACATTCGCTATATGGACCGCAAGGGGACGGTGAACATGGTGATTGTGGAGGCCCTAAAAGTAAAAGATATATAAAACCAATGGTACCATTTACATTTAATAATGCTTATAGGGCCTAAACAATTTTATTTAAAATATTTACCTGGTGGTTGTCGCGTTTCTGTACAGAATGAAAACGGATCTCCGGATGTACCGGGTGGACAAGAGCATGATGGTATGTGGTTATTGACAGAACAAACAGCACGAGTTCCACAAGCTCCAGGGCATGGGTCCACGCATTTGCCTCCTTGACATGTTCGTGTAGGAGAACATTCACCGTTAGTGCTGCATTCCAATCGACATCCTACGTAAGGATCTCCAAAGTATCCAGTAATACAAGTACAGATACCGGCGTCACAATTTGCGTTGGTTCCGCAGGGGGATGGATTGCAGAGATCCGGTGCAGGAGTTGGATTAACTGGAAAGGAAGTTGCTATTAAATAACTTCCTTAATATTAACTTAATCTGGCACTGATGTACATATTCATTATTCATTATTGATGTACATATTTTGATCTAGAGTATTTGTATTGTATTGTATTGTATATTTATAATAATTATAATGATTATCAAACTGCACAACGGGACTTAATCGCGTATTTAAGTTTTAAGATTTACCTCCGACGTTTCGAGGACGGCGTTGTCCCCGTGGTCTCGGAGAAGACTGGCTCAAGTTGACATCAACATCTTCTAGCCGCGCGAGTTTTTCGAACTACCCGCACTTGGTCTTGTTTATCAGTTTGAACGTTTTGCGCACTAGGGATGTCACTCTGTCGACACACAACACTAACGATATTCGATTTATCGACTGTCGATATTCGTTTCCGCTTACATTTACTAATGACTGGATTCCATGTGGATGAGATCTTAAAACCCTCGTCCCGATTAAAATTGCAATGTTTTTTGATTTCAATGGCTTCCCGCACTTTTCTACTGTAGAAATGGCGATCCGTGGAGAGGATTTTAGGGTTATGCAGCTCAATCCAGTGGTTTGGTCCTGACTCCAGCAAATGCTCAGCCACCGCAGACTTGTTGACCTGACGATTTTTGACAGCTGCGATATGTTCCTTAACTCTTTCTGCTATGGTGCGCTTAGTTTCTCCGATATAGGAACTACCACAACTGCAATCTATTTTATAAACGCCAGGTGACTGGAACGGAATAACGTCCTTCGGTGACCTTAGGCTCCCTGCTACTTTGGATAAAGGTGTGTACACCGTCTTTATAGAGTACTTTCCAAGTACTGTGCCAACTTTATCCGTTACCCCCTTTTACATACGGCAAAAATGCCGGCTGTCTGGAGACATCAGGACGTTTCCGCCTTGCCTTTCGTCTGGGTTGCCACTTTTTTACCTTGTACCCGTTCCTCCTTAGTACCTCCTGAATATGCGACATCTCGCTCTCTAAATATTCAGGGTCACACAGATCATGTGCTCTGTTTACTAGCGAGGTAACCACCGATTGTAAGTGACGAGGATGGTGGTGAGAAAGGGCGTTCAAATACCTGTCAGTGTGTGTAGGTTTCCTATAAACAGTATGAGTTAGGGTTCCGTCCACTCGACCAATCACTTTCACGTCCAAAAACGGCAAACTGCGCTGTGATTCCAATTCATACGTGAACTTCGTCTTCGGATGAATTGAATTTAGATATCGGAGTAGTTGCTCCACCTCCTGCTTCCCACCCTTCATAATACAGAAAACATCATCCACATAGCGCTTCCACAACTTCACCGCCCAAGGCTGCAAGTTTATACTGGCTTCGATATGCTCCATCCAGATATTTGCCAAAACCGGTGCTACAGGGCTACCCATGGCTACCCCATCAATCTGGAGGTAATGCTTTCCACAATACAAAAAGTAGCTTCCTTCCAAGCAGTTCCTCAGCAACACCATTACTGACTCCGATATACCCTCATCGCTCAGTTTCCTTCTGACTACTTCTAGACATTCTTTAACGGGAACATTGGTGAAGAGCGACTCAACGTCAAAGCTCACCATTACCTCATCTGGTTCCAGCGTTATTCCCTTGAGAATATCTATAAAGTGACGAGAGTCCTTCACAAAAGACGACGTACTACCCACAAGCGGCTGCATACTGTTTATAGGAAACCTACACACACTGACAGGTATTTGAACGCCCTTTCTCACCACCATCCTCGTCACTTACAATCGGTGGTTACCTCGCTAGTAAACAGAGCACATGATCTGTGTGACCCTGAATATTTAGAGAGCGAGATGTCGCATATTCAGGAGGTACTAAGGAGGAACGGGTACAAGGTAAAAAAGTGGCAACCCAGACGAAAGGCAAGGCGGAAACGTCCTGATGTCTCCAGACAGCCGGCATTTTTGCCGTATGTAAAAGGGGGTAACGGATAAAGTTGGCACAGTACTTGGAAAGTACTCTATAAAGACGGTGTACACACCTTTATCCAAAGTAGCAGGGAGCCTAAGGTCACCGAAGGACGTTATTCCGTTCCAGTCACCTGGCGTTTATAAAATAGATTGCAGTTGTGGTAGTTCCTATATCGGAGAAACTAAGCGCACCATAGCAGAAAGAGTTAAGGAACATATCGCAGCTGTCAAAAATCGTCAGGTCAACAAGTCTGCGGTGGCTGAGCATTTGCTGGAGTCAGGACCAAACCACTGGATTGAGCTGCATAACCCTAAAATCCTCTCCACGGATCGCCATTTCTACAGTAGAAAAGTGCGGGAAGCCATTGAAATCAAAAAACATTGCAATTTTAATCGGGACGAGGGTTTTAAGATCTCATCCACATGGAATCCAGTCATTAGTAAATGTAAGCGGAAACGAATATCGACAGTCGATAAATCGAATATCGTTAGTGTTGTGTGTCGACAGAGTGACATCCCTAGTGCGCAAAACGTTCAAACTGATAAACAAGACCAAGTGCGGGTAGTTCGAAAAACTCGCGCGGCTAGAAGATGTTGATGTCAACTTGAGCCAGTCTTCTCCGAGACCACGGGGACAACGCCGTCCTCGAAACGTCGGAGGTAAATCTTAAAACTTAAATACGCGATTAAGTCCCGTTGTGCAGTTTGATAATGTTTAATAATCGTGAAAGTTTAAATCAGAATTATAATGATAATCTAGTTTGGCGGCGGAACAGGTTTTAGGTTACTTTTCGTTCCACTTCTACCATTTTCGCACTTGTCATCTCATATATTTGTGTTCAGGACACTATACTGAATGCACTGATACTAAATATACCCATATTCGAGATGAAATGAGCGGAAATCGATTTCTAAAAGACTTTTAATCCGTTTAAATTGACGTCTTTATCAATAATTAAAAACTTACCAAATTCAGAGCACTGTATAAACGGATCTCCAGAAAAGCCTGTTGGGCAGCTACATATTGGTATGTGATCGTGAACTCTGCATTCGGCTCTAAATCCACAGGAACCTTCACATGGATTAGTGCATTTTTCAGCTATGCATGCCTGGTGTGAAGGGCAGTCAGTATTTACTAGACATTCTGGTCGGCAGTTAGGTGGTCCGCCTATGTACCCTTGCAAGCAAGAGCAGGATGGGTTACTATTAAGTACACGACATTCACTATAAGGTCCGCACGGATTTGGATAACAAGGCTGTGTTGGTGGAGGCGGTTGGTCTTCAATGGGTTCTACACATCTAATGAATGCATCTCCAGTAGTTCCTGCTGGACAGCTGCATAAAGGACTGTGATTGATGACTTGACAGTGTGCACCTAGACCGCACGTGCCTCGGCATGGATCAGCACATTTTAACTTATGGCAAGCACGATCTGATGGACATTCACTGCTTACTGTGCATTCAGGCCGACAATCTGGTGGTGCACCCCTATAATCAGGAAGACATTCACAAGAAGCTAGACCACCGTTTTCTCTACAAATACTGTTAGGCCCGCATGGTGATGGCTGGCACGGTCTAATTGGGCCTTCTTCAGTCTTCGTACACTGTTCAAATGGATTTCCGGAATAGCCCTTAACACACGCACAAGATGGAACGTGGTTTATGACAGTGCATTCGGCGTTAGAGCCACAAATTCCGGGACAGGGGTCTGCACATTTGTTTCGAATACACGCCTTATCCGCTGAACAATCTGAACTCAGAACGCATTCTGGACGACATCCTTCGTATGGATTGCCAAAATAACCTTCTAAGCATGAGCAAGCTCCAGCGCCATCACGTTGAGTGCATACAGCATTAGCTCCGCATGGCGAAGGGTCGCACGGCTGACGTTCAGTTTCTGAAATTAAATTTTCATTTTATTAAATGTACAGAACAACAAATAAATATATGGTGTACAGTGTACGTACAGTGCAAAAAATGCAAATCGTCAGTTGATTATATAAAACAAATTACAGAGAATCATAAAAAAAATACGTACTCGTAGGTACATGGAAGCTTTTAAGATAATGAAAATCATGATTTTATCTTAAATAGATTATAGATTACCAAAATCATATAAAAAATACACTAATAAAACGAAAATAACTATACTGTACTAACCTTTTTCAGGGACACATTGTAGGAAAGGGTTGCCAGTAAATTTCTCTCTACAACTGCACGAAACAGTGTGGCTGATAACAGTGCATTCAGCATTCACTCCACACGAGCCTGGGCATGGATCTAAACACTTGTTACGAACACAAGCTTGGTTCGAAGGACAGTCCGGATTGATAACACATTCTGGCCTGCAATTTGGTGGCTGTCCGATATAGTTATCAATGCATTTACAGTTAGGTTTTCCATTTCTGTCCATACATAAAGCATTTGGTCCACAAGGTGAAGGGTGGCATACATCAACTTGATCAGACGGCGGAATTATAATTTCGTAGCAGCCCTTAAATGGGTCCCCAGTTTGACCAGGATTACAACTACATATTGGGCTATGATTTATGACCTCACACCTAGCGGCATGTCCACAAGAATTAATACAAGGATTTATGCATTTTTGATTAACGCATGCCTTAGTAGAAGCGCACTCTGAGCTAATAATGCATTCCGGTCGGCATGATGGCGGAGATCCTTGGAATCCTTCAATACACGCGCAGACAGCTGTATTGTCTACATTTCGACAAATGCTATTGGGTCCACATGGGGAAGGATGACACGGATCTTTTTTATCTGTAATAATTTCAACTGGACGACATTGAGTAAATGGATTACCGGTGAAGTCAGCCATGCAAGAGCAAGACGGAATATGATTAATAACGTCACATTTCGCATTCTGACCACATACTCCTGGGCATGGATCTCGACATTTATTTCTGAAGCAGGCTTTATCTCTTGGACATTCTTGACTTCCAGTACATTCTGGTCTACATGATTCGTAAGGATTGCCACTGTATTCTGGTAAACATGTGCAAAAGCCATTATTACACTGAGCATTTGGACCACAAGGCGAAGGGTTACATGGGTCTAATGGTGTAGGAGTCGTAGGTTCTGAAAGAAAATTCATTGTTTTTAGAAACCATTCGTAATTCATTATAATGAGAAGTTGACAACCGGTTGGCCTACAGTTGCCTCCAGAATCTCGCGAACTAAATTGACAGGTCAATGTGCACAAATGATACCACAGTATGGCCAGTGCTGTGCATATCGATATTTTCAAAAAAGTTTGAATTAGAGAATATCGCGAGAATTCACCGCCAGGGGCGCTACTGTTGCGCGGTCAGTTAAAATGTATCTTTAAGTAATTAATTTTACAAATGTTACTTGGTATTTCGAAAATTCTGAAATTTAATAGTAATAGAGACAAGGATATTGAATAAACATATTATTGTAATGAAATAGTTATTAATTTATTTTGTTTCATTTGTTAGGAAAACTTACAGCTAGAATAGCAAGTAAGGTGATAACATAGAAACAATGATTTTGGCTCAAAATACAAAAAAAGGCCGGCCCTGATGGGGAAATATTTCGTACAATGTGATTAATTTCTCATTTAATTTGTGTCATCAACTGGTCACATGTATAAAATTAAATCACCAATTTTAGATTTATGGCGACAACAGAGCTCTTGAAATAAACAACTTGCCCCTAACCTGCATAGAGTCAGACCAAGAAAAGTCAGCAGCGGATTTGATAGCCCACGCAGTGCACGAGTTATTTTAAACGTCAAAATTTTATGAAATTATGACGTATAAATAACACTTACACTGCGTGGGCTGTCAAAACCGCTGCAGGCTTTTCTTATTCCGACTCTAGGATAGAAATTTGTCAGTTTCGCATCCGCACCTCCTGATTTGATCGGTAACGTCACATCACAATCTTACAATTGAATCAACCACTTTTCTCGTCACATGCATATAAATCGAAATCGGTTGTGGCCCCTTTATAATTATAACTTGGGTAGTAATTGCAATAACTTACCTACTTATCGATATCATTTTATCGACATATACCCGTGACTATGTTTTCTTTGCTATTCCTGGTATCATTTTATTTGTCAAACTCATGTCAATTTAGTTCGCGAGGTCCTGGAGGCGGCCTTAGTGGGTAGTGGTCCTGCCTATGAAGTCCAACTTTCTGATTTCGAATCCCGGTAAGGGCAATAAATAAGTTATTTGTGTGACGAGCACAAATATCTGGTTCTAAGTCATGGGTGTTTTCTGTGTGTTAAGTATTTATATAATATACAGGGCGTCCCACGCTTTTGCCACATGGAGAGGAAGTACTTTAAATACTGTAAGTAGATAGAAAATTTTACTGAAAGAAGACTTCATTTTTATTATTATAACATTTATAACAATACGAACTGCATTCAAAGAATCCCAAAATCATCGCCTGTCTGAACCGAGGATTGAACCCGCTAAATGTGCGATTAAAAAAACCTGTAATTCTACTGTACTGATCGAACCCCTCAGTCGTAAGAATTTATGTCTTCTAAATAAAGTAACATCTTAATTAAACTTAAATGTGAAAATTCCTGGTATTTTTTATGGTATTTTAGGGGATGTAGCAATGTGGGACGTCCTGTATATATTGTTGTCTGAATACCCACCACACAAGCCTTGAGCTTACTGTGGGACTTAGTCAATCTGTGTATAAATGTCCTATAATATAGTCGTACATTTTACAGTCATATATAAGACTACAAACCTTCGAGTATTGGCAAACATCTTGAGAAAGGATCGCCTGTAAATCTATCATTGCAAACGCACACCGCTACATGATTTAGAACATGGCAGTTTGCATCTACTCCGCAGGATCCTGGACATGGGTCTTCACATTTTTGCCGCACGCAAGCTAGCTCGGCCGGACATTCAGAATTAATTGTACATTCAGGGCGGCAATTTGGTGGTGATCCAACATATCCGGGTAAGCACGAACAGGCTGGTCCACTAGCCAACAATTGGCAGCGGGAATGAGGACCACAAGGTGAAGGGGTACAAGATGGTGGCCGTTCGGTTGTCGAAACGATTTCTAGAATAAATGTAGGTATATTAATAATGTAAGAGGAAACCAGTCTAGTTTAATTTATTTAATACATTGATTGTAAAACAATCGGGTTTGTTTTAATAATTTAAAAATGCAAAGTCTATATAACTAAATCAAAGAACAATTATACGAGCAATACATATATAATTTAGAAATCACACATTATTATTTTTGGAAAAAATCATCATGAAAACAAACGTTGATACTTACGATAACATTGTGTAAATGGATCCCCAGTCATTCCTGCTGGACATGTGCAAATAGGATTGTGATTTTTAACTTGACAATGGGCTCTTAATCCGCAAGTATTAGGACAAGGATCATCACATTTCTGGTTAATACAAGCTTTAGAGGTATCACATTCACTATTCACAACACACTCCGGTTTGCATGACGGGGGTGATCCCACGTAGCTTGGAAGACATGAACATACTGCTTGCATATTGACTTGTCTACATTGGCTGTTAGGTCCACAAGGTGAAGGCTCGCATGGGTTTTGTGTTGGAGGGGCTAAAATAAATGAAACGATATTTGTAAAGATATGAAAGCCTTCTAACAGTATGGATAAGGGGGTAAATATTATTCTGATTTGAATCTTATAATATTATGTAAACAAGGTATACTTTTAACTAGGCACCTAGTTTACCACATCTGCTAAGTTTATTATTAAAAATTTTAACTTACGAGTATATGTCAACTCTTTGCATTGGTAAAACGGATCACCAGAGAAGCCTTTTGGACAAGTACAGATTGGAACGTGGTTTTCGACTAAGCACTGAGCCATTTGTCCGCATGTTCCAGGACAAGGATCTATGCACTTGAACCGTGTACACGCCAGCTGTGGCGCACAGTCATCATTGATCTCACATTCCCTGCGGCAGCCACTGGGGCTATAAGGATCTCCGTCGTACCCTGACGAGCAAACGCAAGCACCAGCCCCGTTGTGTTCCCGACATTCCGCATTTGGTCCGCAAGGTGACGGCGTGCATGGACTCGATGTTGGAGTCATCTCAGTAGCTAAAATTAAATTAAATTTAGATATGATCCCTTGCAGTTGAATATGCATTATAAACACTACTAATACACTACTTACATGATATCACAACTTGTATGCAATTTCTTGACGCATCTCCTGTAAAGCCTTGTTGACAACTGCATATAGGTCTATGGTTAACAGTCAAACAGAGGGCATTTTGACCACATGCACCTTGGCAAGGGTCTTTACAGCGTTCATTAACACAGGCTGTATTGCTAGGACATTCAGCGTCAATAGTACATTCGGGACGACAGTTTGGCACTCTTCCTATGTAATTTGGCATACACGAGCATGCTGCTTGATCTCCAATAATCCGGCATTCGGAGTTCGGTCCACACGGTGTAGGTTCACATGGATTTGAAGGTACTTTCTCTAAAATATCATTATAAGTAGTTAATATCATTTTCAACTTAAAATATAATATGTACTTCCCGTTGTCCCATTGTTCATAGTATAATACTTGGTGGTTATAGTATACTTACTTTCTTCCAACTCGCATTTTGAAAACGGATCGCCAGTGTATCCAGGTGTACAACTGCATATAGGATTATGTGTAACGACTTGACAACGTGCATTATATCCACAAGCATTCGGGCATGGGTCAATACATTTTTTGTTAACACATGCCTTATTTTGTGGGCATTCGGAGCTCACAATACATTCAGGGCGGCAGGTAGGAGGTGTGCCGATATACCCACTATCGCATGTGCATACGCTATGACCGTTTACTTCTCGGCATAAACTGTTAGGTCCGCAAGGAGATGGCTGGCATGGTTTTACATTATCATCTCGTCCAGGAGGAAGTTCTGTAAATATTCATTTAAACATTGAATATTTAAAACTACCTTTTAAGTTAAATACAGTCTACAAATCGACGCTTATCATGAATAGTGACACAAAACAAAATGAAATGCCATTCGACTTTAAATCTTACCAGTAAAAGATAGAATATTAAATGCAATAGCATTTCATTTTTAGTTGTACCACTGTTCATGATAAGCAACGAAATATGGAAATGACTTAGTGATTGCTAGAATTCGAAAGGAAAACCAATTTAACTTTCAGTTATATTCATGCGTATAATTGATATAAAATTAATCTTGCGTATTTTCAAAATGATAATAGTAGTTTATGTGACTGGCTACATAATGAAAGGCATTAAAATACGAGTGTGGGTTTATGAAACGAATGAAATGTGTTTCATAATAGTATCACACGAGTGTTTTAATGCCTAATTATGTACAGTTACATACACTGCTTTATCTACACACATAATTACTATAAACTTTCTATGATACACTAACTTCATATTACAGCCGACTTTGCTCTCTGGCGGAACTCGCGGATATGAGATGGCGTTTCCGAAATATCTTTATCGCACATTTTACACGAAACTTTTGTTATAGTTCCTTTAAAAACAACAAAACAAATTATATTTTACTTATAAACTAATTAAAAGATAAACTGTACGTCAAATGGCGGCAAATGAAAACTTTTTCACGCACGTCACGCATCCGTAGTTTTTTTTTAATTCAGAGACAAACTAGAGTCGGGGTCGATTACCATATCGTCCGATACCAACTTACATGTAGCAGAAGGTCTAAGGTCCCGTTTTCTAAGGGGACCTTGCATTTTGGAGACAAAGCAAACCGCTTGGAACAGGTGTTTCTGGGGGTGATCTGAGCCGATTAAGCCCGGTTGCCAAGAGGTTCCACCCAGCAGGTGGGCAGGGGAGGGGGGGGGGGGAAAAGTGGCTCCGGCGCGCCTCACTCTAAGCTATATATCTGCATACATCTAGCAACTATATCAAGTTTGGTATCTTTTTCGTGTAATTCGAGGATGAAGAATTCATTTCTGTGACTAAATTTTCACTCTTCCATACAAAAAAATCGAGAAATTAAAAATTCCAAAAAAATCTTTTCACTTTTTTTTCGAAAATCCTCTACAAAATTAAAACTATGAGGATTTGCTCTAGAAAAAAAACACCTGTGAATAGCCCAGTTATCCTACTATATAGAATAGTAAACTTGTTAAACATTTTTTTTTCATAACTCTGATAAAAAAATGTTTTGTGTCGCGCGGCGTACCTGCATTGTAAGAGCGGTATGCAGCGTTTAGGATTTTTAAGTATGTTTCGATGGTTTCTGATAAGTTGTTATTCTTCTGGTTGTAGAAAATTACTTCTGGACGTGATATATATACAAATATAAATTAAATGTATAAATATAGATGTTGGGAAAACTTTCGCCAATAGAGTTATTATAAATGTGATAAAATTAACAAAGCAGATGTTTGATTAAAATGCGGGTTAAAATACGAGTAAGATATATATTGTTCACAATTGCCACTACATGCCCATGGGTCCGTGCATTTTAGTTTTTTCTTAACGCAATTGCACCTCCCTGCGCATTTTGTTTTGCAGCGGCAACGAATAAGCTCTAAACAAGCAGCAGCCGCCGCAGGTAGGCTTGTACATATGGGCTCCCAATAACCATTTTGTTTGGACCAGCTCCAGTCAGCAGGATATGGAAGCTGTTGCTGAGGGGCTATAATCTGTCCCCAAACATAGCCTCCTTGGTAAACTGCACGGAGAAATATGTTTACGTGGGTAGGGCATCTTCCATTTGAGGCAGATTCTCTAACTGAAGATTTTTTTTTGCAAAAAGTACTTTTCGGCACTCTTTTGCACTCGTACTTGTACCTGATCTACTCGTAAAATCAGTAACAAAATACTATGCATTTTGTTAAAATAACGTCTAGGGGCCAATTCACACCTCGTAATTCAAATCTGTCCATACTTACTATTGTAAGACTCTTACTTGCCATACAAGACAATAACAATTTTTATCAATATTGGCAATGCCTGCTCAATATTGCCTTGTTTGCCGTATTTAAACCCCTCCGTTACGGCAGGATATGCGCTCCAAGCTTGAAATACGCTTTTTTCCCTGTCCATACAAAAAAGAAACAGTGTCGCAACCTGAAAAGGTGTGGAAGAATGACAAGACTTCTGACCTTTCTGGTCCTGTAAAATAAATTATATATCTATGCGTTACAAATAAAATCATATATTTAAAGAAAGTTTGCAGTACTTGACCAATTGCCCTGGTGAGCTGTCTCGTATACTGCGGTGACATATTTATTTTATTTACAATTAATGGAGGATTGGCACAGGAAAGAATCACCTGTTCCTCTCGTGCCATGCTATTGCATTTTCTTAAGGTAACGTTTGTAGTTCTTCCATTAATTGTAAATAAAATAAATAAATATGTCACCGCAATAAGAGACAGGTCAACTGGGCTAATGGTCACGTGCTGCAAACTTTCTTTAAATATATGATTTTATTTGTAACTCATAGATATATGATTTATTTTACAGGACCAAAAAGGATAGTAGTCTTGCCATTCTTCCACGCCTTTTCAGCTTACAACACAGTTTCTTTTGTGTGTGGAAAGGGAAAAAAAGCGTATTTCAAGCTTAAAGCGCATATCCTGCTGTAACGGAGGGTCTTCTTCTTCGTTACACTCTTGATAGAGTGGTCGTGGCCATTATGAAAACTTTTGAGCGACTCATTTAACGACACGTCGCCATTCCTCCCGTAGAGCTGCTTTCCGTAAGCATTCGCTTACTGTGACCGACACACTGATTTGGTTTGGTCAGTCCATCTCATTAGAGATCTTCCTCTAGCCCTGTCACCTCCTACTCTTTCTTGCACAACTAGACGTTCTGTAGATGTTCCGCCTCGACGAAACACGTGTCGAAAGAAGTTGAGTACCGAGTTTTGCCCGTAGAAAGCAACCGCTCTTTAATGCCAAGCTCCTCAATAATTGATGCTCAGTCCATGATATGCCCAGCATTCGTCTCCAGCACCACATCTCTAGTGCATTCACTTTCTGTTTTTCGGATGCCCTTAGTGTCCATGTGAGACTTACAGCATACAGAAAAGTGGGAAATATGAGGGATCTGACAATCCTGGTTTTAGTGGTCCTTGTAATGTTCCGGAGGGATTTAAATACGGTAAACAAAACAACATTGAGCAGCCAATTTTGGAAAAAATTGTTATTGTCTTGTATGACAAGTAAGAGTCTTACAATATTAAATCTGAACAGATTTGAATTACGAGATGTGCATTGGTCCTTAGACATTATTTTGATACTATGCATTGTGTTACAGTGTTCGAATCAGGTACAAGTACAAGTGTAAAAGAGTGCCGAAAAGTACTTTTTACAAAAAGAAGTCTTCAGTTAGAGAATCTGCCTCCAATGGAAGATGCGCTACCTACGTAAACATATTCTCCGTGCAGTTTACCAAGGAGGCTATGTTTGGGGACAGATTATAGCCCCTCAGCAACAGCTACCATGTCCTGCTGACTGGAGCTGGTCCAAACAAAATGGTTATTGGGAGCCCATATGTACAAGCCTACCTGCGGCGGCTGCTGCTTGTTTAGAGCTTATTCGTTGCCGCTGCAAAACAAAATGCGCAGGGAGGTGCAACTGCGTTAAGAAAAAACTAAAATGCACGGACCCATCGGCATGTAGTGGCAATTGCGAACAATATATATCTTACTCGTATTTTAACCCGCATTTTAATCAAACATCTGCTTTGTTAATTTTATCACATTTATAATAACTCTATTGGCGAAAGTTTTCCCAACATCTATATTTATACATTTAATTTATATTTGTATATATATCACGTCCAGAAGTAATTTTCTACAAACAGAAGAATAACAACTTATCAGAAACCATCGAAACATACTTAAAAATCCTAAACGCTGCATACCGCTCTTACAATGCAGGTACGCCGCGCGACACAAAACATTTTTTTTATCAGAGTTATGAAAAAAAATGTTTAACAAGTTTACTATTCTATATAGTAGGATAACTGGGCTATTCACAGGTATTTTTTTTCTAGAGCAAATCCTCATAGTTTTAATTTTGTAGAGGATTTTCGAAAAAAAAGTGAAATGATTTTTTTGGAATTTTTAATTTCTCGATTTTTTTTGTATGGAAGAGTGAAAATTTAGTCACAGAAATGAATTTTTCATCCTCGAATTACACGAAAAAGACACCAAACTTGATATAGTTGCTAGATGCATGCAGATATATAGCTTAGAGTGAGGCGCGCCGGAGCCACTTTTCCCCCCCTCCCCTGCCCACCTGCTGGGTGGAACCTCTTGGCAACCGGGCTTAATCGGCTCAGATCACCCCCAGAAACACCTGTTCCAAGCGGTTTGCTTTGTCTCCAAAATGCAACGTGGTGGACCTTAGACCCCCAGCTAATGCGAGATTTGTCAATATTGTATGCAATTGTCATTTGATTTCGAATAAAACGTCATCTCAACTGATATTAGAATAGGGGTCAAATCAAATTGCTTTTTTTTCCAGAGATGTTCGAAATTTGAAATGCATTACCAAATCGATTTTGATATAGTAATGAAGATATTACCACAGTTTCACAGATAAGAAATTTGCTGTAACAAAACAGTTTATCGTAATGTGGGCCATTATTTACGAATTTTGAAGGCATCATAGACAGTTTATGATATGTGTGTAGATAAACACAATTTATAAACTCTTACAAGTGAAGGTCTTTAAAATCGTTTTACCTTTTATAACACACTGAACAAGTGGATTTCCGGTATATCCAGACATGCACGTACAAGTAGGCGAATGGTTGACTGTTCTGCATTCCGCGTTTACTCCACATGCTCCCGGGCATGGATCTTTACATCTGTTGTTTGAGCAAGCTTTGTTCCGATCACAATCGGAATTAGAAACGCATTCTGGCCGACAACCAGTGTACGGATCTCCGAAATATTCTGGCAAGCAAGAACAGGATCCAACTCCATTCCGTTCTTTGCATAATGCATTCGCCCCACATGGTGAAGGATTGCAGGGATTTGGCAAAGGTTCAGGTGGATCTGTAATAATCATATTGTACATTTAAATCATTTATGGGTTATGTAACTCAGAGTACTGAAATTAACACAAATCATGCATCTAAAAACTTACACTCAACTCGGGAACATCCACTGAAAGGATCACCTGTGTAACCTGATATACAATTACATAATGCTACATGATTGCCTACGGAACAGTCCGCGTTCAAACCGCATGAGCCCGGACAGGGATCTATACACCGCTCGTTTTGACATGCAAGATTACCCGGGCATTCCGCATTGATAGAACATTCTGGTCTACAATTAGGTGCAATACCAATATAGTTTGGTAAGCATGAACATGCAGGCGCTTCTCCCACTACTTTACATTGAGAATATGGACCACACGGTGATGGTACGCATGGATTTCCTTTAGGCCCCTCAAACATAGGTTCTAAGAAAGAAAACAAAAGATTAAGTGATACAGCATATAAGACAGAAACAGAATAGTCGAATAATAACAAGATATTGAATATATACAGTAAAAAGAATAGCATGCAAATGTACAGTATGTATATAGAATGAAAACTGAAAAATTCTTATCTATTGATAAGTTAAAATAAAAACATTTAATGTTTTTTAAATATATTTTATTGTTTGATGGTCTCTTACTTGGTTCTAACTGGCAAGAACTAAAAGGATCACCAGTGTATCCAGCTTTACACGTGCAAATAGGATTATGATTAATAACTTGACATCTAGCGTTTATGCCACAAGTTCCTGGACATGGATCTTTACACTTCTGTTGAATGCATGCTTGATGCTGAGGACAATCTGTACTAGATACGCATTCCGGCCTGCATGTGGGCGGCGACCCAACATAGCCTTCCTGACATGAACACACGCCATGACCATCGACCACCTTGCAGTGGCTGTATGCTCCACACGGAGAAGGTATGCATGGATTTAAATCGGTAATTGGCGCTGAAATAATTATTTTATTGAATTACTATTGAAAATATTTAATTACATAAAGTATAAATTATCTAATGAGTTTTATTTGTATACTAACGTATTAGTCGAGGATGACAGGAAACTACGGGATTGCCTTCATAACCCTCTAGGCATAAACATACGGGATTATGATGGGCAACCGTACATTGCGCGTTAATGCCACAGGCTCCTTGGCACGGATCCGTACATTTATTATTCGAACAAGCCTTATCCCATGGACAATCATTATTTGTCACACATTCTGGTCGACACCCGAGATATGGATCACCGAAATATCCAGGAGAACATGTACATGCCCCAGCAGAATTTCTTTCTGTGCATACAGCATTAGGGCCACAGGGTGACTGAGAACACGGGTTTGTTTCCTCTTCGCTCGCCACAATAACTGAATATGTAATAATTGTTGATATTAATATTAATGATAAAATTATTTTTTAAGAATTATATTTAACCCAGAGAAATCAAGATTCTTACCGAAAAAGTGGCAACCACCATATGGATCACCAGTGTAACCCTCCCAACAATGGCAAACAGCCTTGTGGTTTATTACAACGCATTCTGCATTAGTGCCACAAGAGCCCGCGCATGGATTGACACATTTTTCCCGAACACACGCGAGGTTACTAGAACACTCTTCATCGTATATACATTCAGGTCGGCAATTAGGTGCTCTACCGATGTATCCTTGCAGACAGGAACACGCAGGCGTTTCTCCTACCACACGGCACTGGGAATTTGGTCCGCAAGGAGAAGGCACACATGGATTTCCCAGCGGTCTTGGTTGTGATACTAAAAATATTTTTTCTTATTTATTTTAGTAATTTCGTTTAGCTATTTCATAATTAGTTAAGGCGCGTTTTAGTTATAAGACTTTATTTATATTGGCCGTTTTAGTGGTTAATTGCTAACGTTGTTAATGTATAAGTGCGTTAAGTGATAAACTCTTAAATCAGAGTTAGTACTAATTAGAAAGTTAAATAAAGAACAAGTAAAATATCTCACTTGGTGCTTCCGTGCACTGTACAAATGGGTCCCCGATATAATTTGTTGGACAGCTACATAATGCATTGTGATTTACAACCGTGCATTTCGCATTGTTGCCACATGCTCCAATGCATGGATCTGCACATCTCTGATTTTTACATGCCTTATTAGGCATACACTCACTGCTGACCATGCATTCGGGACGACAAGAAGGTGGGGACCCAAAGTACTGCTCTTGGCATGAACATATTGCATGACCAGCGTTTACGCGGCACACGCTATAAGGCCCGCATGGAGAAGGTACACAAGGGTCAATTGAATCAATCTTTCCTAAAATGAAAAACGGTTTATATTATTATTTGAATTACGTATGTAATAAATTATTATTTTATTGTTTTTTTATCTCGTACCGATATAACACGATGAAAACGGATTCCCTTCGTATCCTGGTAAACATGCACAAGAAGGAGCGTGATTGTGCACACGGCATTCAGCGTTCATACCGCAAACTCCTGGGCATGGATCTTTACACTTGTTATTGAAACAAGCTTTGTCTTTAGGACAATCAGAGTTCAATACACATTCTGGTCTACATTCAACGTATGGATCACCGTAATATTCTGGAAGGCATGAGCAGGATCCGATACCATTTCTTTCTTTACAGATAGCGTTTGCTCCGCAAGGAGAATGATAACATGGGCTTTCTTGAACCTGGGGCTCAATATCTAAAAGATAAGTTAAAATTTGTATACATCTGTTGTTCCAAGATTATAATAGTTAATGTTTATTGTATTTTTAACTTACTAGGTATGAATGAGCATCCCGAAAATGGATCTCCCGTATATCCTTGTTCACAAGAACATACCGGTACGTGCTTAACAACATTGCAAGTAGCATGCACTCCGCACGAACCCGGACATGGATCTCTACATTTTTCGGCAAGGCAAGCTAGGTTTCCAGGACATTCCACATCAATAACACACTCTGGTCTACAGTTAGGAGGACGGCCCACGTAGTCATTCAAACACGAGCATACAGGTATGCCATTTATCTCTTTACATTGAGAATGCGGACCGCATGGGTTTGGTATACAGACATCTATCGGAGGCGCAGGTGGCCCTGGTGAAGTAGGTACATAAAGTAAGTAAGTGTTTTAAGAGAGAAATAATAATTATGAAAACAACGTAATAAATGTAACTCACTTTCATCAATGTAACATCTTGAAAATGGATCGCCAGTAAAACCGCTCAAACAGCTACATATTGGATTATGGTTAACCACTTGACATTGCGCATTAATACCACACATACCAGGGCACGGGTCTTGGCATTTTTGATTGATACACGCTTTGTTAGGTCGACAATCGGATGTGGCAATACATTCAGGCCGACAATTTGGTGGAGAACCAATACATTTTTCTAAGCATGTACAAACAGCATGCCCGTTAAATGTACGGCATGTACTATAAGGGCCACAAGGCGAAGGGTGGCACGGATCCACAGGTTCTGGCGAAACTATAGAAAAAGTAAAAGACGAAAGAGAAATATATGAAATAACAGTTAAAAAAAGAGATATACAAAATAATATGAAGATTGAAAGTCTTACTCGTAATAGGAGAACATGCATGAAGAGGGTTTCCAATATATCCAGTCAAGCAGTAACATGAAGGTGCATGGTTGGTCACTCTACATTCAGCGTTCTGCCCACAAGTACCAGGGCATGGGTCCACACATTTATTGTTAAAGCAGGCTTTATCTCTTGCGCAATCAGTATTCATTACGCATTCAGGGCGACAACCAAGGTATGGATCTCCGTAAAATTCATCTATACAAGTGCAAGAACCAGCGCCACTTCTTTCTCGACATATGGCGTTGGGTCCACATGGCGATGGGTTGCAAGGATGACTTGGTATCTCTCTTGCAACTGAAAAATGGTGTGTAAAACATGCTGTCAAAAACTACAGTAATGAAACATGCAGAAGAGTGAAGAACAATTCCCTAAAACCAATAATTTATACACCATAATAATTCAATACAAACATGCATAAATTATAACTCACCTTCAATGAAACTGCAGCCAGCAAATGGATCACCGGAATATCCATCATCGCAGGAACAAATAGGTTGATGATTTTGCACAATACACCGCGCGTTGAATCCGCAAGAGCCAACGCAAGGGTTGACACAAGACCCAGCGAGGCAGGCTAGAGCTAGAGGACAGTCTTGATTGATGACGCATTGAGGGCGACACGAAGGCGGCGCGCCCAAGGTGCCAGGTTCGCAGGCGCACACAGCACGACCGCTTTCACTGGCACACGTAGAATGAGGCCCACATGGCGAAGGTAAACATGGATCTGGATGCGGTGATGACGGCTGCTTACCTTAAAAAATATAATATTATTTTTTAATGTTTAATATTATAATGTACCTATATACAACCTCCTAGCCTACTCGATAGTGACCCTGCCTAAGAAGCTGGAGGTCCCGGGTTCTACTATTGGAATAATTATTTGAATTAATGTTATGATAAATCTGGTTTTAACTAAAGATAAATATTGTAGTACGGTCACCTGCAATAAATAATCTAGTTAAATTGCAACAAGTCAAGTTAACTACTTGATTTTTTATTCATTTGTCTTATTTTATATTGTGTGCTACATTTAGCACAATTGAGTGGGAACAAAAAGCTATTTACAATAAGAGGGGCAACTTACTCTTCCAGTAACATTTAATGAACGGATCGCCTTCGGGCAGGTTTTCTGGGCATGTGCAGATCGGATTATGTCCAACTACATGACAGCGGGCATCAAGACCGCAGCTGTGTATGCAAGGATCCTTGCATTTTTGATTTATGCAGGCTCTTGTAGATGGGCAGTCTGAGTTGACAGAGCACTCCGGGCGACAAGCAGGAGGCGATCCGAGGTAACCTGCACGACATGAACACGCCGCACGCTGGTTCACCACTTGACATTCACTGTTAGGACCGCATGGCGAAGGTTCGCAAGGATTTAAAGGAGGATCTGTAAAATAAAAACAATAGTAGTTTGTATCTAAGTTTACGACATTGTAGCTTTATTATGCCATTTCTTTATCCCCCTTTATTTTTTATTCCCCTGTCTCCAGGCATAGTAGCATGGTCGCGTTTGTATCGCATGTCGTGGCATGCGTCACTTTCCCACTTATTAGAACGTGACAGGCATGGTGAGAGAAGATAAAAAGGCAACCATTTTGGCTCTACAGGAAATAAAACTAGATTTAAAATTTAACCCTTAAATACATTTTTTTTCTTTTTAGCCCGACATTAATATATGTGATACGTAATTGTTTACTGATTCTGGGGAAAATAATAAATAAAATTAAAACACTGATTTTCGATCGAGTATTAAAAATGCATAGAGTAGGTACTTAAGTCTTAATTTATATAAATATAAAACTGGGTAAATGAAATATGAAAAATTTTACTGCCATCAGAAATTTACACGATTTGTGATTTTCCGTCATTTTGTCTTAAAACGTTTTTTTAAAACCATAATACTGCGCAAATTTGAATAAATGAATCGGAAAGTGTATAAATTTACTATAAAAATAAGTATACAGTAACAAATCGATTTTATCTATTTTTTTATTAAATTGTATCATTTTGTTGTGTAGGCTGCATCAATTACAATGCATTATAAGGGTTAATACAGAATATGTTACAAGTACTACTTACGAGTTACAGTAACTGGTCGACAGGATGAGAACGGATCTCCTTCATAGTTTTTGAAACAAGTGCAAACCGGCACATGGTTGGTGACACTGCATTCAGCGTTTAATCCGCATAAGTCTTTGCAAGGATCCCGACAGTGATTGGATAAACAGGCTAAGTTATTGGGACAATCTGGGTTCATGGTACACTCTGGTCGACAACCACCTGCGTAAGGGTTTCCGATATTTGGCGGTATACATGAGCATCGAGCTACGTCATTCACTACTGTGCATATAGTATTTTCTCCACAAGGTGAGGGATTGCAAGGTGTCTGTGGTTCATTAACTATTATAACACATCCAATAAAAGCGTCTCCCCTGTAGCCCTCGAGACAACTACACAGAGGCGTATGGTTAACGACGTCGCACTTGGCATTATTTCCACAAGCGCCAACACACGGATCCGCGCATTTCTCGTTTATGCATGCTTGATTAGACGCGCATTCTTGGCTTATTACACATTCCGGTCTACAGAATGGAGGAGTTCCGACGTAGTTGGAGCTACATGAGCAGACGGGATGATTAGATTTAATTTCACATATGGAATTAGGCCCGCAAGGAGACGGCACACAAGGATTTTTAGGTACAATCTCTTTAGGTCCCATCTCTCCGCAAGCAACAAAAGGATCCCCAGTCTTATCACGTCCACAAGCACATATAGGATTATGATTTACAACTATACAATCTGCGTTAACGCCGCAGCTACCCAGGCATGGGTTGACACATTTCTGATTGACACATGTCTCTGTTTGTTGACAATCTGAGTTACTAACGCATTCTGGCTGACACATTGGTGCGACTCCTCTGTAGCCTGGCAAACACGAGCAAACTGGGAAACCGGTTGGTGAGACAAGACAACGACTGTACGGTCCACAAGGCGAAGGGTCGCATACGTGGTGCGATGGCGGAGATTCAATAACGGGCTGACATCTTACGTAAGGGTCGCCCGTCTCACCTGGAGAGCAGTAGCATATTGCGTGATGGTTAACAGTTTCGCATTGCGCTCTTATACCGCAAACATCTTTACATGGATTTTCACATTTATTGTTAAGACAGGCTAGATTAGTAGCACAATCGCTGTTAACAACACATTCAGGTCGACATGACAACTGAGGATTGCCGTAGAAATTTGGTAGGCATTGACAACTCAGTACTCCATAAGAATCCTGACAAAAAGCGTTAGCTCCACATTGAATGTTGTCACAGGTTGTTGCTTCAATAGCTGAAATAAAAATAAAAACTTATATTTGCTCAACACATTATATACAGGGTGGAAAGATAAGTCGGGCCCTGGAGGGAAACTACCTTAAATCCTTAAGCTGGCTCATTTTACTTAAAGGAGACATTCCTTTATTTTTAAAAAGAAACAAAACTGCATTCAAAGATTTTCTAAAACTCGCTTGCTTCGCCCGGGACTCGAACCGACAAAAAAATAAAAAAAATAAAAACTCGCAATTTTATTCTACTAGTCGATACAGTTAATATTAATGATAACATTTCTCCAAGAAACATTAGGTCTTACACTCGTCTGTCGTACAAAATATCCATAAAATCTAATATTTAGTACTTAAGATCTTTTTAGACAAGCAAAATTGAAGAAAAAAAGAAAAATACTTTGAATTCAGTTTTGTCTCTTTTTAAAAATAAAGGCATGTCTCCTTTAAGTAAAATGAGCCAGCTTAAGGATTTAAGGTAGTTTCCCTCCAGAACCCGACTTATCTTTCCACCTTGTATATTAGTGATTCAAAAAATACTTAATATAACTTTGTCATTACAGATGTATAATTTCTCTCAATCTATATAAATGTCTCGTGTTTAATCATTCAAATGTACAATTTTTTATATAACTACAAATCAAATTATTGTATTAAAAAATCTTCATTTGTGTTACTCGAATTACAAAGATTAAATATACTCGCGAAATTTCAACTGATACCGCTCTCGGGATTACGTATTAAAACAAAGGAAAGTTAAGAGTCTCGAATACCACGGAACTTGTTAAAAGTTACCGGTGGTTAAAAGCTTGTCCATTATTCACAAGACATCCTGTAGATAGTGTTGTTATATATTATATCAATCTATTGAACTTGAAATAAAAAAAGCACTTACGTCTCGTTGTGGGTTTGCAATATTCATAAGGATTTCCTTCAAAGTCCTTAATACATCGACATATCGGATCATGTCGATAAACAGTACATTCGGTATTCATACCACACGAACCAGGACATGGATCTATACACTTATTCTTTAAGCATGCCTTATCAAATGCACAATCTGAATTAAGGACACATTCTGGCCTGCATGATGGATTACTGATAGCGTCTGGTCCCAAGCAAACATCGCAAATTGCAAATTGATTTCCATAAGTATCACATGGGGCGTTCGGATCACAAGGGTTCGGAGTGCATGGCTGTGCAGTAGTGTTATCAGACGGAATGATAATTGCTGAAAATAATAAGAAATGTTAGCTAAAAATATAGAGCATACCTAAACAATTTCAAGTACAATAATATACTTACGTCGATAGGTACATTGAACCAACGGATCTCCTATATAACCATCTGGACATATGCATGATACAGTGTGATCGGAGCAGAGACAAACTGCATTTAGACCACAAACATTCTTAGTTAAACAGGGGTCAGCACACTTATTATTGACACACGCTTCATTCGATGGGCAATCTGAATTCATTGTACATTCTAGTTTGCATTCAACATATGGATCTCCAATGAAGTCCGTAGGACAGTAGCACTGAGCATCATTTCCGTTATCCTGGCAAATTGCATTAATGCCGCACTGCACCTTGTTACATGGTGATATTGCCTTGTGAGATTCCGGAGGCAAGCAGCAGAGTAAAGGATTCCCTATAAGTCCATCTTCACATACGCACACTGGACGATGGGATTCAACATGACATTTAGTATTTAAACCGCAAGCACCTGGACAAGGGTCTCTACACGTATATCCAATGCAAGCTCTATTAGCGGAGCACTCATCATCTACTTCGCATTCTCGTGAAAGACAGCCTTCAACGCCGTATGGATTACCAGTGCTACCACCTGCACATGTACAAGAAGCTTGACCATCATAGTTAACATTACAAATGGCTTGCGGTCCACATGGATTTGGTGTGCAGGGATTATGTTGAGCTTGGCAACCAACATATGGATCTCCACTAAATCCAGATTTACAGAAACACATTTCTCGGTTACTACTTACGTAGCAGTCAGCATTCGCACCACAAGGGCTTGGATTGCATAAAGTGGTATCAGGTGGCAAATATCCTTGAGGATTACAAGATTTGTAGGGGTTCCCAATAGTACTTTCAGGGCAGTAACATGCAGGGGCCCGGTTAGGGTCACAACGCGCGCCTGATCCGCATGGGTTTGGATCGCAAGGATTACGAGCCTCTATACAACCTCTTACTGTGTTGGGGCTTTCAATAAAACCTTGCAGGCAAGTGCATTTTGCAAAGCCATTTGATAATACGGTACATTGGGTATTCGGTCCACAAGGTGAAGGATTGCAAGGATTAGTCGGTAGTCTACAAGTTTGTCTAGGGGGATTTCCTTCATAATTTGGAAGACAGAAACAAGCTGGTTTGTTGTCTATTAACCGACAGCCTGAGTTTGGCCCACAGGGGTTGGGCTCACATTCATTGCCTTCTGGTACTGAAACAGGAGACAAAGTTTACTTAAGTTATTATATTTCTAAAATAAGTTTTCATTGATGTTAATTGAAAGCAAAACAACCACTTTTTTAAATATGACGTGATCACGTTCAGAGTATATAGTAAGAGTAAAACACCACAAGATTTGTGGGAGTATTTATTACTTCGTAATGGCATCTGTTTCAGTTTCCGTGGAAATATAATGTCGAAATAAATAAATATTGTCTTATAACTTACTACAATTCTTGAACGGGTTACCAGTCGATCCTTTAGGACAGTAGCATATGGGATTTCCATTGTCTATCTCACACAATGCATTAATTCCACATGGATTTGGGATGCATGGGTTGACTGGAGGATCACAACCTAGCATGGGATTTCCATTGTATCCTGGTAGACATTTGCAAGATGCACGGTGGTTTATAACATCGCAAATAGCATTAATGCCACATCTACAAGGCGAATCACATCTACCGTTTATGCATGCCTCGGAATTTGCACATTCATTATCGGATCTACATCCTTGTACTGAAAAAAAAAATTGCGCGACTAAGAGTCACTTGCACTATCCCACTAACTCGGGGTTAACCGGTGAAACCGTTAACCCAGTGTTAAATTGTACTGGTAACCAGTAACCCTAGGTTTAACCGGTTAACGCCGGGTTAGTGGAATGGTGCAAGTGGCCTAAGTATACTTATAGTAGCTTAATAATAATTAGAATATATATGTACATCGGGTGGGACTTTCATGTAAACATGTTGTCCTGTAAAGGGGAATTGTTTAGGCTACGTACTTTATTTTTCATATATTAATCATTATAACGTTAATATTTCTAACCTCTTTAGATACAGTTTGTTAAACATTGAGCAGTACGTATATTTAAAAATTACTCTTACCTTGATAACATTCCAAATAAGCGTTACCCGTGTATCCTTCAAGACACTGGCATTGAATACCATGGTTTGAAGGGACGCATTCGGCGTTATCGCCGCATTTGTTTGCGGAGCAGGGGTTTATGCAGACTCTATTTAATCGATCGCACAGCAGATGTGGTGGACAGTCTTCATTATATTGACATACTGACGATGAGTCAATAACTAAAATCATATAAATTCATTCATTAACTTGCACTGTTTGCTGAGATATGTTATCCACGACGCAAAATTTCCAGCAAATAAGCTTACCTGGCACACATCCAACATATCCGTTTCCTTGAAAACCTTGAAGGCAGCTGCAGTCGGAGCCATGATTCGTATTTATACAGGCCGCATTGGGCACGCATGGGTTGTGTATGGCACATGGGAGTTGACATGCATTATTTATACAAGCCTCGGTGATGAGACAATCTTCGTTTCTAGTGCAACCGGCTGTGCGCAATGAAATATATGTATTATACAAAAATTACAGACGATTGTGCAATTAAAAGACATAGATTATATACATTAAATACTTACGGCCCAACCGCATAGCACCCATGAATACAATTTAGTTTCAAACCTCTTGAATGATTAAGATTGAAATAACAATAACCCGTTAAAATTATTGTTCATCACACTTGCTCGAAAAGATCTTATTTCATGCAGGTGTACTGAAGGACTATGGCCTATATTGTTCCCGAGGGAGTTATGGATTGTGAAAAAAACCTTTAACTCCATGGAATTATAGCTTTTTAATTATGCCACAAACTCATATGGCGGTAGAATGTTCGAAATGTCACCGTATTTAAGAATGATTTCCCTTAAAATTTTGTTTTTTTTTTCGCAAGTATGATGAAAAATATTGTGTGTAACTCCGGGGGTAAGAATATTGCAAACTAGAGTCTTTAATTCTCTCCAGTCTGCGGCTGTCATGAATCTAAAGACCCCGTTTCCAATATTTCACTTCCCCCCCTCGATGCACACTGTATTATTATACACAAATAATTTTACAATAAGTTAGATACCTCACTTACATCCATTTCATACGGTGGCAGTAGATTCGTCAATTAAAATGACTGCAAACGACAAATACCGTAATTGTATTGTAAGTGATGGTCTTTAACGTATTGCATTTTGTAGTAAATATTACTTAATTATTAGTGTGAGTTAAATCTTACTTATTTTAGGTGAACATTTAACAGCAGGATCTCCATCTTGTCCAGCGGGACATGAACACATCGGTCTTTGCTTGATAGGGTGGCAATTGGCTCCAATACCACAAACATTTTTAAAACCACAGGGGTTTTGACACAGTCCCATAAAGCAGGCTTCTGTCTGTATACAGTCTCGGTCAGATTGACATGGCTCTGGTGCCTTAGGTGTCCCAGGTGATGCTAGTGTGTTAGATGGTAAATTAGTAAATGTGTTACGTTTGTAGTAAGATATTACAGTATATTAGAGTGTCTTTATTTACAACTACTTATAGGTGAAACAAATGGTAAACGTGTACTGTACATATTTGTCCGATAAAACAAAACCATCAAAGTTCTGAAAATATTATATTGTCATTGGAAAATGTACACCTATATGACTTTCTATAACATGTTCTTACATGTATGCAAATTATCGTAGTAGCATACCTCTTACGCAGTTGTTCCCAGTGATCCCATCGCACATGCACAGGGGCACATGGTCGACAACGATACATGTCGTGTTCATTATACACAGGCTCTGCATCGCACATGGGTTCTGGCATACTCCGTTAATGCAGGTTTTGTCCGTGGAGCAGTTCGAATTCACTTTACAGCTAGTTACGTTGTAAGAGTCATTATTCGGATACGCTGTTTCCGTAGAAGTCATGTCAGTATATGGAGTCGAGTCAGTCCAGGCTAGTATGTCTACATCTTTTCTACGTGATGATAGATTAGCGTTGGGAGTTGTTGAGTGTGAGGGACTTGTATATGTGTTACCCGTCAGTTCAGTCGCTATGTTAGTTTCAGTTGTTAGATCAGTTTTTATTTCCGGCGTTGTTTCTGTTATTTTATAAGCGTTAGTAGTAGTTCCCTCCCAAGGGCTAGTGTAGTCCGTATTATTTGCGTAAAATGGTGTAGTGTTTTCAATCGAAAAATCACTATCATGTGATGCCATATTATCATTATTTGTGAGATAATCATCATCCTTGGAAGTGTGATCTCCATAAGAATTCTCGGTCGACATGTCATCAGGCACATATTCATCAGTTATGCCCTCGAAAAACGTATGACCCGTTGTGGGTACTGTCTCAATTTCGGAAGTTGTATTTAAGATTGTCGTTGTCTCGTACCAGTTGTAGGTTTTTTGTGTACTTTCGTCCCAGGGCTTAGCGTAATCCTTATTTATCGGCATTACATTTGTCGTCGACATATTAGTGACATTATGTAATGTTGCAGAATTATTCATATTTATTATGAGTTGGTCATAGCTGGTAGATGTGTGAACCCTAATAGTATTCGTTGTATCTTCTTCATCTATTTTTGTATCTTTATTCAGTGCCGTCGTCGTCTCTGGCAAGTCATAGGTATTTGTAGTATCTTGTTCCCAAGGTTTTGTGTATTCCGTATCAATTACGTGAATTGGTATAGTTTCTGTTGTTGATAATTTGGAATTACTACCAGATGTCGATAAGTTATAGACATTTGTCCTTACATCATCGCTGGTAGATGTATAATCCGTAATATAATTCTCAGTTGTTGTATTAACTACTATGTTTTTATTCGTCATACCGCCATGCGTAGTAACCGTATTGGTTTCTGTTAAAGTTTCCATGACTGAATCGCTATATATTATACCTTCTGTGTAGGTTTCATCTGTAACACTTTTTGTTGGTAATTCAGTTGTGTAGTCATGCGTAAGAGAAGTGGTTATAGATTGCTTATCGTCAGTAGTTAAACTTATTGATGTTTTATCTGTATAGGAAACATCCACAAAATCTTCCACAGTGCTTTGAGTAGGATTTGACATGACTGCATCAGGGCTGGTTGATTGTGGTATGTTATTTGTTTCTTTTGGTGTAATTAATCGCGTAGGATATGTTTCTGTCGAATATGATTCTGTTGTGCTGTCACCATTAGGTGCCATAGAAATAGTTGATATCGTAAGTTCCTCTGTGACTGTATTGATTGAAAGAGATTCAGTGATATCGTTCAAAGAAGGTATACGGGAAATTTCATTTGTTCGTCCCATAGACGTGTACAAATTGTTTTCCGACGTTAAATGTTCACTTTTGGTTGTATAATCATTTGGGGTACTTTTACCTTTATATGAGATATCTGAGTACGCTTCCGTATTGGCTAAATTTTTATCTGTAATGTCCCTAATACTATTAAAATCTGTCGAAATACTAGTCGTTTCCTCCATACCGGTTGTTGTTGAAAATGTTAATTGATCTGTTGTTTTAGTTTCAGATATGTCTGATGATTTAGTTATCGCTTGTTCCGTAAATGTATATGTTGTAGTTTTACTTGTATCTAACGCTTCTGAATTCGTCGGTGATTCAGTGGATGTAGAATCATAATGAGATTTAGAGCTATATGTAGGTTGTGTATCGGGCAAATATGATGTTGTATCTATTAAAGTTGCTCGCGATTCATTGTCCTCAGCAGTTATCGGAAAATCAGCTTCTGTAAAACTAGGTTTAGTGGTTTTACTAATATAAAAGTCTTCTAAATAAGTTGAATGTTTAGCCGAATCCAATTCGTTATGCAAGTCGGTAGTGCTTAATGAATGACTTGTTGTAGTTTCCTTTGTATCAGACGCTTCTGAATCTATTGACACAGATTGTGTGTGTAAATTTTTACTGGTTGTTTGTTCTTCCACTGTTGTGTCATACGGTTTATATGTAGCTGTAATCATATCATCACCCGGTTCTCTAACAGTTTCGCTAAATCCACTTGTTTCGGTGCTATAATGAACTTCATCTATTGGATTAGTGAATGGCTCGGTTACAGAGTTATATTCAGTTATTGTGAAGTTATCTGAACCTATTGAGTTATTAAGGTCAGTTATTTTGGTGTCTGTATTTGTAGTTGACGATTCAAATGATTCAGGTGATTTAAATAATGCAGTTTTTACAGTTGTGGAGGTTTCAGTAACTGACTCGACTGTTCCTTTTTCAGTTGAATGTTGCATGTCTTCACTAACCATATTGGTGATTACGGAAGAAAAATCTGTGCTTTTATTTTGTGCTGTATAAGTTGACGGTTTTGTCGAGTCGAATTCAGTATGCGATTCAGTAGTACTTAACGAGTGAAGTATAGTAGTTTCACTTAGATCGGGCGCTTCTGAATTTCTTGCCAAAGATTGTGTGTCCAAAGTTTGACTGGTAGTTTGTTGGTCCATAGTTGTATCATACGATTTATATGACACTGTAGTTAATAGATCATTCGATGTCACATCATGGGTATTACTAAGTTCACTTGTATCGGTGCTTGTTGAAATGTTACCTATTAGGCTTGTATAAGGCTCTGTTACAGAATCGATTTCTGTATATGTAGCCTGCGATGTAATTGACCCGGATGAAAATAAAGAAGATGATGTTTCAGTAACTGTTGCAAGACCTGATTCAACTGTTGAATGTTGCATATTTTCAATAACTGAGTTAGTGGTGACTTTTGGTAAAACATCTGTTTTTTTGGTTTCATTAATACTTTTATTGAGTGGTACTGTAGTAGTATTTTCTTCTGTATCTGGATCAATTCCTTGTGGAGATTGGACTTCAGTACTTAAAGTTTTATAAGACTCAGTAGAAAATGAAGTTATTTCCATATCCTGCGTGTAAGGAATTTCACTAGAAACAGTAATAGGGTTTACTGTATTTTCAGTAACTGAAGTTGTTTTGTCTTCTAATGATATTTCTGTATACTGTGTTTGAATCGCTAAATCCTTAGTTACCTCAGTGTTACTTGTTGAATCAAATATTTCTTTCGTGTTTTCATGGGAAGTAGACGATTCCTTATTAGTAACCTCTAAAATAGTGGTAGTAGCCGTAGAATATGTACGCAAACTATTTAAGGTGGTGGTGGTGGTGGTAAGATCTTCATCTTGATTAGTGGCAAATGCGTTTGTATTTTCTGTAGGAACATTGTCTGTTTCCCCATCAGTTTGACTTGCTATAATTGTCATTGTTAAAGTCGTAACAGGGATTTCTGGCATGTCCCTATGTTTGATTGTTACATTGTACATACTGTTTGCGGTGTCAGTGAAATTGCTTCCTAATTTTCTTTGATTATCTGGTGTTTTTGTATTTTTATTTTCGTTGGGCGTTGCTGTTGAACTTTTAGTTGTATAGTTGACTGTTAATGGTTTCACCGTGCTTTCGAAATGGACAGTACTACTACTTTCTACTAGCTGATCAGAATCTAGAGTAGATGAATAATTGCTTATAGTTTCGGTAAAAAGGGCAGTCATTTCTGTTACACTGTCATCTTGCTGACGAGTTGCTAAATTAATGTTAGTATCCGTAGTTACTCTAGAACTCTCAGGGGTAGTATTAGTTCCTGTTGATTTAGTTTTAGGGATCTGCATAGTACTTGTAGTTTCAATATCATTTATTGTGTTCGTAGAAAATACTGTCTCTACGTTATTGGTTGTCGTTTCTAATGAACTAACGGTGGTTTTAACAGTGGAGGTTTCTGTGTATGAGTCAATTTTGACACCAGACTCGCGGTATTCTACAGTAGGTATGTTTGAGTCGCTAGTTGTTATAGTTTCCATTTCATCTGAATTATAAGTTGTGGATGTAACGTCAACTGAGTTAATGTTCAATACAGTAGTTTTGTCAGTAAAATTTAAATAGTCGGAAGACATTTTAGTCGTGTCAGTTACATCAGTTTCGCCTTCTGTTCCCAGATTTATGGTCTCCGTGGTTGTATCGAGGTATATTTCAGTTAGTGGGTCATTTTTAGGCGGAACATCTGTTAATAGGAATGCAACAATAAAATAGTTAGTATTATTCATTTAGAAATCTTGTATTAACAAAAGCGACATCACATTTTTTTTATTTAAAAATGTATTACATGTATGCAGATAATGATTCTTATTTCGTGAGATGTGTCAAATAGAAGTAAAAGCGAGAGTAGAAATGAAAAAACAGACGTCAGGGAGTCATGCGATATAGCCAAACCCAACCACAACAGGAAATATAAAAGGATAGAGAGTAAATTACGTGTGCCAGGTTTAAGTGACAAACATTTTATAAATATAAGTTATTTGCCAGATTTGTCAGGAACTCGCTTAATTTTAATTCATACACAAAATAGTCATAAAATATGTATCGTAATTAGTAATCAAGTCGCTTAAACAGGCATACGCTTAGGTCAATTATACATATCAGTAATTGATAGGAAAACTAATTATCAGATCCTATGAAAATATAACTACCCCAAAGTCACGAAATCCTCACTGGGTCTGCCGAGGTAATGTAGCCAGAACTTTGTGGCGTTTTATCGGACAAATGTAGGTACGTTGAAGTTATAGCAATTACCAGTTCATCTGGAGTTAGTTTTGCTATTCACATAGCTACTAAGAACAACCGTAGACCTGCTAGCAGTATAGGAGTCCACGATACGTCAATTGTTTCTAATGGCATGTACATAATATGGATGAATAGATGGTAGTCTTAAATTTTAATTTAGTTAAAGCTTTAAGGCACATTATAATGATGTTTTTTTGTTTAAAAATGTTCAGTTATTTATATTACACCTTGGTATATTTAGTAGGTACTTACTTTCCATGCAGGCCCCTGAAAAGGGGTCGCAAGGTACTCCTGGACGACAGTGTGCACAATTTGTAACAGGCCCTAGCAAATAAAAAATAATAATTACTTATTGCCTGAAAAAGAATCTACAACATATATTATTACTACATATTAACACATTCAGTGCCAGCGCGTACTACGCGCTACGAGCGTAAACCCAAATATTGTAGTGCAAAATGCCTACGGACTGAGCGCCCGCCTGGCGGGTTGCTGGCAGTGAATGCATATGTAAAAATAATGAATATTGTGCATGAATTACCTCTAGAGCAGACGGGTTGATGGTTGGAAACGGCGCAGTGTTGACCAGAGGTGCAAGGACCGCCACGCTCGCATGGGTTGGCACAGCGCCCACCTGCACACGCCAGATTCGGCGCGCATTGTTCATCCGAAGTGCATTCTAACGCTGTACATACCGAAATGTTGATTAATTATCATTGTAACAAGCTTACATTTTCTGGGACAGTTGCTTATACTGACTGATTAATGAAATATAAGAAAAATCTAATAAAAATTATGAAAAATATGAATGCTTGCTTAAAAAAATCTGAATTGGAAAGTAGATTGTAGACTTATCAAATTTATCACAAAAATATAAGATTGTATGTAATTTGTAAAGTAGAACTCTTACAGGTATATTATTTTAGTGCACATTCTAAATACTTTATTATATTTAATAAAACTCACGGCAGTACAATGCGAGTATTCCCTGTTTTAATAGAATATATTAACGAATTATCAAAGTTTAATAACCAATGTTGTATCAGGTTATTCAAACCTTTCTGATTATAATAATTAAATATATCATATTAAAAACAGGGCTTTAAACAACAGCACTTTAAGTAAGCGGTAAAATTAAAATATTATTGCACACTCTGTCTCGTGGCAGCTTTAATGCATTATCATTTTGTAACCAAAGCTTCAGAAGCGTTAAAAGGTAGGTATATGCATGCACAACCATCACCAAAATGTTTAAGTGGAAGTTATTTTCAATATGATAAATGTATGTCTATGTATGTATATTTACACAAATATGTTTATCGTGCTTGAAAACTACCTGATACAGAAGAAGTTCAAACTGTGGAAAAAACAACAAGATACATGCTAGAAAAAGGAAAGAAATAGACAAAGAGCTCGCATGAAATCATAAAGTATAACTATCAACATTTCCTGCAATATGAAGAAAAAAAGATTATTAAGATTGGTACAAGATGCTAATAAACTAAGATTCACTAAATAGTATTTAAAATTGCAGCTCTATCAATTACCTTTAATGCAGCCATGATTTTGATCGTGTGTGAATCCTTTAGGACAGAACTTGCAAACTGGATGGTGGTCTTCTACTGAACATGGAGCACCACCGCAAGCGCCTTTACAAGGGTCTCTGCATTCGAAGTCTCTGCACGCCAAGTTTTGCGGACACCCATTGTCTCGTAAACATATTGATACTGCGGTGTGACAGTCTTCGATGCACACGCAGATAGCGTTGTGCTCAACAACTTCGCATTGTTTTCCCTTTGGACACATGGGTTCCTTTGACGCCAAGCAGGGATTCACACACTTGGAATTACGACATGCCGCATTAGAAGGACATTGTTCGTCCCGTGTACATTCTGCATCTTCCGGTGCGCAAGTTAATTCTCCTTTATCATTTAATGCAAATCCATTGCGGCAAACGCAAACGGGTTCGTGATTTCTAACTTCACACTTTTGGTTTCTACGACAGTTTTGGTAGTTCAGGCATGGATTTCGGCACTGGCCTGCATCAAAGTCGCATGCCAATCGATGCGGGCAAGACTTAGTTGGAGAACATGTGAATGTAGAGTTTGGCTCTGATGATGGTGTACAGGCTGGATCAGGCCGACAGGCCACCCGTGGCTGCCCTACGTAACACTGTGGGCACGAGCATTGCGGTCGGTGCGCCACCGACTCACACAGCGCATCCTCACCACACGCGCCGCGAACAGTGCAAGGGTCCACGCAATGCAAGCTCAGGCAGGCCTTGTCAAGTGGACACTCCTTATCGCTCGTACATTCGATACCTAGGAAGATGTGAAAGAAGGAAGCAAAGTCGAAAGAGCGGTACCTTCAGCCGCGAAGAGGAAACTTTCTCACGAGACAGTGCATGCTTTTTGAAACTGATAGTTTATGACGAGAGATATGTATATAACGGTATATTATAATACAAGCGATATGTACATGAAGCCGAACAAAATGTTACCGACTGTTTGATAATTCAAGCACGAACGGTGAGAATGCTTCCACTAAGACAACATGTTACAGTAATTACAGGTTGTATCATCCACCCATTTTAACCAAACTGTGTAGGTTTTCTACTTGGGTGTTAATCGTATCTTTAGTATAATAATCGAATATCTTCTTTACAATCGGGGTATCTAAAGATGTAATTATTATAAGAAAAGCAAGTATAAACAAGAATTGTTTCACACTGATTTGAACTTTCAATATTTTTACTCATTATTATTCACAACGACTTAATCGCGTGAAATTAAGTTTTAAATTTACGTCCGACGTTTCGAGGACGGCGTTGTCCCCGTGATCTCGGAGAAGACTAGCTAAAGTTGACATCAACATCTTTTAGGCGCTCGAGTTTATCGAACTACCCGCAATTGGTCTTGTTTATTAACTTGAACGTTTTGTGCACTAGACGTGTAGGTTGTTGATCCGGTGACATCCCTAGTGGTCAAAACGTTCAAGTTAATAAACCAATTGCGGGTAGTACGGGGACAACGCCGTCCTCGAAATGTCGGAGGTAAACTTAAAACTTAAGTTTAAGCGATTGTCCCGTCGTTGTGAATAATATAAATTGTTTTTATTATTTATTGCATGATTCCTCCACATCCTTTGACACCCAAATTTTAATGCATATATATTGCCCAAAAACCATTGTATTTACATACGTGGTGTGGGGTGATTCTCTAAATGATAGTATCTTTTAATTTGAATGCTAACATAAATCTACCCACATTTACCTGTTTAGCAGGCAATATTCAAAAATATCAATATTCTGATTTGCCGTATCTCTCAAGTGAAATACAATAGCATACACACTTTTGCATTATGTTTTAGATGACGAATATCTTTGTCGTGCATTTATACAAGTGATCTTAAGTCGTATTTTGTCAATATGTATTTACTCACTAGTGTGGCATTCAATATCTGCTTGTCCTTCCGTGCCAGGAATACAATGGCAAACAAACTCTGCTCCTTCTCTCAAACATTCTCCGTTGATTCCGCAACCAGTTGTTCGACAATCAACCACACTACGCTCTTGAGAACCTGTAAAAGTATTTTAAAGTCTTAAAATGTTGTTAGTTTTCCAATTATGATGGTTGTTTCATACGTCGACCAGTAAAAATTTAGCGCAATGTCATTAATCTGAATTCAATCAAATAATGTACTTATTAAAAGCTTTGACATCAATGAGTCTCATCACTCTAATCACATAAATTCACTCAATGATTGATTTGCGCCGAGTTACTTACATTCTATATTTGGGTCACCGTTAGGGTAGTTGCGTGGGCAGTAACATTGGGTTTCCTTATTATGCCCAATACGACACTGCGCATTCGTCCCACACGCTTTGTATGCGCAGGGTTCCATAGCACCACAGAAGCACTGTTTTTGTGGGTCACCAGCGCAGTTAGGTGGGCATGTACACTCGTAACTACCATCGTCGAAATCCCGGCAACGCGCATTTATTCCGCAAGGATTCCGCAAGCAGCTGCCAGCTGCTGGCTTAGAACATTCTAATTTAGGGTTCCCTAAATAATTTGGCGGACAAGAACACTGTGGTGATCTGTTCATTGCACGACAGATAGCATTGATTCCGCATGCGCCTACGCAAACATTTTTACATTTTCCTTCTTCCACGCACACTTCATCGGCACCACATTCTTCGTCGTGCTGACACTCGTAAGCATTACACTCGCTTAATGGATCACCTGAAAATCCGCTAGGGCAATTACACACGGCTCGATGGTGGGTCGGCAAACAAACTGCATTTTTCCCACATGATTTTTCTTGGCAAGCCGGCTGACAAAGTTTTGCGAAGCACAACATGTCATCTCCGCAATCTCTGTCATTGTTGCACCCAGGAATGCATGCACCTTTAACGCATATCTGTCGTTGAGGACATTTGTTTTTCGATGAGCATAATGTTCGACAACCGCCGTCAACACATTTTTCTCCACATGAACAATCCAAATTATCATCGCATAGGGATATACAATATCCACTGTCATCACATGGACAATATCCATCACACTGCAATTGTTTTCTTTTACATTCCACTAAAGGATTACCGGTGAAATTTCTGGAGCAACTACATTGTGCTCTATGATTTAAAACATTGCACTCTGAACAAATGCCGCATAAACCGCTTTCCTTGCATGGATCTAAAACAGTATTAGAATATGATACCAGTTAAATGTGGCATAGTCGGTGCTTTAATTTAACTTAAGTATCCACTCTTCTATACGGCTAGTATGGCGTCGTGGCCGTCGTGGGTACTTAAGTTGGGGCACTTCAGTCCCACAATAAAAAAAGGAAAAATAAATATGTATATGATGTTTTGATTTATCAACAGTATGATAGTAGTTTATGTAACTGAATATTTACTACATATTTACGAATGTACCATACCTTTACATTGGCCGTTGAAACAGGCTTGAGATTCATCACAAGCGTTGTCATCTCTGCAGCCTTGTTTACAAATTCTGTTCTCACAAATTTGCCCATCGCTACACGCTTCGTCACTATTGCATACAACTCGGCATATTCCCCGAATGCACTTTTCGTTAGATAAACATATGACGTCACTGAAAATTGTTGGTGTTATATTAATAATACATAAACAATTTTGATATTCTAGACTAGGCAAAAAAAATCAAAATCGCTCTCCTTGATGCGACTGGCAAATCATATTACTTTTTGGCAACCGGGTTTTTTAACCTAATTAGACCCCGCTGAATCCGAATTTACCGGTTGCTTGATCGAAATCTTGACCGGAAGTGAGATATTAGACATTAAAGGTCACTTTTTTTCGTTTTTTGTAAATAATTCTTAAACGGTGGCGCATAGCAAAAAATGTTCTATTACATAAATAATCTGCATAAAATTGCCTACAAGAAAGATTCAGTACAATTTTTCGCTAGGATCAATATTCAAAGAGATTTTAAAGTGGGAAATTTAATTATAATCACTTCTAAGGTCCAGTTTTTTAGGTTTTCGTAAATAATTCATAAACGGTGGCCAATATCAAAAAATGTTGTTAGACGTTAATAATCTACACAAAATTTTGAATAATAAAGATTCAGTACACTTTTCGCAGGGATCAATATTTAAAAAGATAATAAAGAGGGAAAGTTAATTATAATTAATTAAAATTAATAAACCGGCAAATTCGGATTCAGCGGGGTCTAATTAGGTTAAAAAACCCGTTTGCAAAAAGTAATATGCTTTGCCAGTCGAAATCGATTTTATGAAAAATAAGACCAGTCTATTCATTTTATAAGCTAATGATGAAAACGACTACTACTAATACTGTTTAACAATGTCTCAATGTGTACAATTCTCACCTTCTACAAGATGGATGACAAGTGTCGCCGTAACAGCTAAATCCATCTGCACAATTCTTATTTCGATCACAAGGGGTCATTTCTCTCCTACAAACAGTTCTTGGGTCTCCAACTAATGCTGGTGGACAACTACAAACAGGGCGATGATCTTTAGTTGTGCATAAAGCGTTAGAGCCGCATGTAGCTGGTTCAGTGCAAGGATCACTACATTGTCCTGATATGCACGCAAGATTGTTTGCGCAGTGCGAATCTGTTTTACACCCTGTTACGCATAAGCGGCTATCACATACTTCGTCGTCAGAGCATTGCTCGTCGGAAGTACACGCGTAACGGCACACCCCGGCGTCACACCGTTCGCCCTGAAGGCACTCAGCGCCGTCAAGCGTACAAGCCGGCCGGCAACGGTCGTCCTCGCACCTCCAACCAGCAGAACAATCTGTATGCATGCGGCACTGTAATGTGGGCGTTCGCACGCATCCTATATTGGGTGTCGGGTTTGGTATAAGACCATCTGGACACGAACAGAGTGCTTTCCTGTCCACTGCTGAGCAAAGTGCATTGGGTCCGCAAGGATTTATGTTACTGGCACATGGGTTTCCACAAAAATTGTTTTTGCAAAATTCATCAGGACCACAATCTTCGTCATGCCTGCATCCGTATTGACAAGTATTTCCTAAGCATATGTGTCCTAAGAAGCAGTCATTATCTACTCTACATGTCACTGAAAAAAAAGGTATTATTCATTAGTGAACGGGTCCTAGAAGTGCCTAGACGCAATAAAAAAAATACAAATGTATGCACTTACATAAACAAGCTCCTTTAGAACACCGTTCATTAAGTGCACATTCTTCATCCACTTTACATCGGGGAACGCACATTGAATCATGACACATGTGGCCATTTTCACATTCTCCAGCGCCACCACATAAACGAGGAACTGAAATAATATATTAGATGATCTATAAATTTAACATTTATGTATTTCTGATTAAGTTTATGTATACAGGGATACTAAACTAATAATTTTGCTGACTGTACACGGTATATGTTATGTATAAAAAAGCCCCCATGTGTGACAGAGAGACAAATACTGAACCCTACTCTTAACATGGTCCGATATGTTCTTGGCTGTTTTTTTTTTATTATAAAACTCACTTCGAACACATTCTACATCTTGATTTCCCGTAAATGCATGTGGACAGCTACATTGCACCACGTGATTTTCAGACCGACAGATAGCATTCAAACCGCAGCTTTTTTCCACCTGACATGGATCCAAACATTGTCCAGTAATGCATTTCTCTGATGAACCACATTCTTCATCCAAAAGACAGAGAGCTGCAAACAAATATTTCAAATTAGCGTATAATAATATTTCTATATTGGTATACATAAGGTATACATATATGTATTTTACTAGATTTGACTCAAAATTGTGTTTACCTTTACAAATTCCTTTATGGCAGTATTTGTCATTAGGACAGTCTGTTTTCCCAGTGCATGCAATTTCACGAGGGCTACATCCATTTGGAGAGTTAGAATTTCCTGCATAGCCTGTTTTACATTTACATTGTCCCATATGTCGAACGGCAACACATTCTGCATTTTTACCGCATATTATGTTTTCACATGCATCTAAAAAATAAATGAACATCATAAGTACGCACCTTTATAGTGCATCTTTAAGTCTGAAAATCAAAATTTACATTTGTTCATTCGATCACATTATACCTGACACTTACCTGTACATTTGCTTATAGCACCAGTAACAGTACAGCGAGCGGCAGCTGGACAGTCTCTATTATATCGGCATTGTTGTGCTTTACGACATCCTTCCTCGTAAGCATTGCCTACTGTTCCGGTAGGACATGTGCATAGCGCACTGTTTCGTGTGTTCTTACATTCAGCTCCACTCCCACAAGTATTAGATTCGCACCAATTAATTTCCACGCAACCTCTGTGAGGATCGCCAGTATACCCGGGTTGGCAATAACATACACCTTTATGATTTTCAGATGAACAAACTGAATTGTCTCCGCAGTCGTTACTCATAAGACATGCTATTTTGCACATATTCTTATCACACAATTTGTCATCCGTGCAGTCATTATCAACATCACATTGTTTTCTTTTACAACTTTGTCGTGGATCTCCATAATACCCAGCTTTGCATGAGCAAACAGGCTTATGAACTTGACCTAAACAGTTAGCTTGCCGTCCACATGGATGTCCGTCACATACTTTGACACATTGCGGAATTCCATTTCTGCTTACAGAACATTTTTCTTCTTCAGCACAATCATCGTCGGCCATGCACTGAACTTCCTTAGTGCAAACTCTATTTAAGCAAAATTGAAAATCTGGGCAGGTATTATTAGAGTTGCAGGTTAATCGACATGTTCCTTGAATACAAACTTGATCACTTAAACATTCCCTTGAGCTTTTACACAAACCTACAACAAATAAAACGGGTAAGCAAATAGGATACGTCGAGTAAAACAAAAATAAATGTTTTAGTCCCACAGTTTACGTACCGACACACAAATTATCGACACATTTAGTGCCAGAAGAACATCTGCTGTCATCAGTGCAGTACTGTATTGGGACGCACCCAAGCACTGGGTCCCCAGTATAGCCAGGTGAACACGAACAATGTCCGATATGGCTTCTGGAAAGACAGTCAGCATTTCTGCCGCAAGCTCGTGGAATACTACAAGAGTTTACACATTTATAGTTGACGCATGCTTCTTCTGACGAACAATCGGTATCTTTTGTACATTCGAATTTAGTGCATTTCTTGTAAGGATCCCCTTGGCTATTTGGCAGGCACTCACAAATAGCATTATGTGATTCCACGATACACTGCGCATTTTCACCGCATGACGATTTTTGACAGGGGTTGATGCATCGATTGTTAATACACGTAGTTTTTTCCGAGCAGTCATTATTTGAAAAACAATCGCCGGGTAGTTTGCAAATGCCTTTACTTGTGTCTAATATTGTTCCATTAATACATTTACATGCATAAGATCCATGTGAATTTTCGCAATCTGAATATGCGGGGCAAGGATTGTTCACGCATTCGTTAATATCCTCACAGGCATTGTAATTCAAATTAAAGCCTATTGGGCAAGTGCACGTTGATTTATGATTTATAATTTTACACGTACCCCCTTGACAAGCAGAATCATCGCATTTATCTGAAAGCAATGTACAAATTATAACATAATTATATAATTAATTACGTAATTTTTAAATAATCATATCATTAACCTATGGAAATAATAATAAAAACTTACCGGAACATTTGTTACTTCTACTATTGCAATATTTATCACTGGAACAATCTGAACTATCGACACATTCCACTTTAAAACATCCAATATTTTTGTCTAGTGGATTGCCAAGATATCCTTTTTTGCAAGAGCATGCAACTCTATGGTTTAGAACTGAACACATTGCATTCAACCCGCATGCTTTAGTCTGACAAGGATTCTGGCATTTTCCTCGTATACAAGCAAGTGAGCTGTCACATTGTTCATCTCGTCTACACTGGTTTGGTAGTATACATCCAGTTTTATAAGGATCACCGATTGCTCCAGTTGGGCAAATACATTTGAAAGACCCTATTGTATCTTCACACTGAGCTGATGGATGGCATGGAGTGTCTAAACATTCATTGATATTAATGCATTCGTCAATATTTAATTTAAAACCAGGTAAGCATTGGCATGTTGTTGATTTACATCGTTGGTTACTAAGGCAATCTGCATCTGATTTGCAGCCAGGTATACATAAGCCTGAACTGCAATGTTCTCCATGCAAACAGTTGCCACTGGAGTGGCAGATTTTGTGACATTTATTATCGCTGCATTTCTCACCAATCGCGCACCCAGAGTTATCTTGACAAGGCACTTGGCACAAAAATCCAATACACATATGATCTGGTGGACATTCGGATGTTCTACTGCACGCACTTGGTATCCGTACGCAGCCTTGTTGAGGAGAAGGCGTTCCTTCAAATCCGAGTGGGCATTCACATTTTGTACTGTGATTAATTCTTGAACAAATAGCATTCGGACCACACACTCGTGTTGCAAGACATGGATTAACACATTTGTTGTTTATGCAAGATTCTTCGCTGGCACAGTCGTCATTAATTCTGCAGCCAACTAAACATTGTCCGCCTACGCATGCTTGTCCAATGCCACATTGAGAATGCTTCGCACATTGTGTCATGCAAAAATTCTTTATGCATATATCTCCTTTATCGCATTGGCTGGAGTTTTTACAAGCAGTTAAACACTGTCCATTATAACACACATCCCCGTCGCAATGAGCATCATTATCACATGTTAGCAACTTTTTCTTGCAAGCATTACCGCCTTGAATGCTTTCATAACCTTCGGGACACAAACAAATAGCTTTTCTATCTACAATTTTACATAGAGAGTTTATACCACATGCTCCGTCACATGGATTTACACATCGTCCTGTGACGCAGGTTGCTTCTATAGGACAGTCATCATCACCATTAGGACAATCGTCCTGAACTCTACATACTCCTGTTTTGTCACTTGTCAATCCAACAGGACATTTACATGTGTACGACGTAAGATGTGGCTCGCAGATGGCAGTTGGATGACAAGGGTTTGGATTGCAGACCTCTATCTTTCTACAATTAACCTCTGGTAGTGGATCCGCTTTATAACCACTTGGACATTGACAACTTATTTTATGATTTTCTGCTATACATACAGCATTATCACCACAAGAATCCTCGGCACATGCATTCATACAAGTATGTGTCATACGGTTACACAATTCGTGGGCTAAGCAATCCGTATTATATATACATGGGACTGATTGGCATCCTTTTTCTAGATCATCAGGATTGCCGGTAAAGGGCCCAGATGGACACTGGCATTTTGCAACATGGTTATTGGTAACGCAGATAGCATTCGGACCGCAAATTTTTTGTTGACAAGCTGATGTACATTTTTTAATAGAACCAACATATTTACAAATCTCATTTTCTCGACATTGTGCATCATCGACGCATTGGTTTTTATTGATAGGTAAACATCCATCACGATCATTTGGATTTCCTATAAAGCCCGATAAACACTCGCATTGACTTTTATGGCGTCTAGTTATACATTTTGAATTCTGAGGGCAACTAAATGCCAAACAGTTGTCAAAACATTTCCTTACACCGAGTACATCTTTTTGGCATGACTTGTTGTCGTCGCAGTCATCATCTTTTTCACAACTTGGAGTAGATGGTTGCTCACAAATAGAAGTTACAGGATTCCAACGGAAATTATCTTTGCAATCACAGCGTGCACTATTGTCTATCACTCTACACACTTCGTTAGCGCTGCAAGCTATAGTTGAACATAAATCTATACACCTATTCGTAGACCCATCCACCGGAATGCAAAGTTGCGGCTCTGTGCAGTCGCTGTGTCCATTGCATTCAATTACATTTGGTTCGCCATGCTCTAAATAGCAACCAGATTTAACGTCATTTGCTTTGCCCACGTACCCTTCAGCACATAAACAATGAGCTTGATGATTGGAGCTAACACATAATGAATTAGGTCCACATTGCAACTTACTGCAAGAATCAACGCATTTTCTTAAATTTTTTGCTACCTGAAAGCATATTTCAGTGTCTTTGCAATCACCATCTGTCATACACTTATTATCGGGAACACACCCATGTTGCAAGTTGTTGGGATTTCCTGTATATCCGGGTAGACAATGGCAAATGCCTTCTTCACATATTGATTTCGGGCCACATGACATTTTGCGACAAGCATCGACACATCTGGATCTTTCACATATGTATCCATCTGGGCATGTAGCATTATGAGTACAAGTGCAACTGTTGCCTTCGGTACACTTAGAAATGGATACATGCGAACAAAGTTCGTACGGATTACCCACATAGTGACTTTTGCAAATACAACTGAAACTTCCTGGGGTATTGATGCAAATTGCATTCTCAGCACATGGTTTAGAGCTACATTCATCTATATCAATGCATTGTAGATTTGGATTTCCAATATAACCTGGTGGACAGAGGCACTCGACATGTGATCGTGTTTGTTGACAAACAGCGTTCCGACCGCAAGATGCTTTAGCACAAGTTATTTGTCTCCGAGGGAGGCATTTTATATACGGATTCCCAGTATAACCTTTGTTACATTTACAAGCGTTTGAAAGCCCGTAAACGCAATGTGCATTATTCCCACATCCTGGTTCGCACGTTGGTGGTGAAATAGCTAAAATATAAAATATTATTTATTGAAGGTGAAATGGATACGAACATATTATGAAAGTTGAATTTAAGAGTGAGTATACTTACGTGGCATGCATAGCAAATCAGGGTTTCCGACAAAGAAATCATTACAAACGCATTTTCCACTTTGTTCATTGCACGAGGCGCCTACTCCGCATACTACGCCTTCACAGCGCTGGCGACATCGCCCCGCCACGCAAGACATGGGCTCCTCACACGGCGCGCCCGGCCCGCACACGTCTCTTCTGCAAGAGCCCCCCGGAAATGGATTTCCTACCATGCCCTCAGGGCACACGCATGTTGGCCCTGACTTTGATATAATACATTGTGCACGAGAAGCGCATGAGAATGAGTCGCACCCTGGAAATTGATTTTCATGATTATTAACATGTTAGTTTATGTATAGGTTATCCATTTTCTGTTATTATTAAAGTTAATATTCACCGGATATGCACTTTCCACCTTCAGGTTTAGTGTATCCAGGATTGCAGCGACACCATGCTGCGTGATTATCGACTTCACAAAAGGCATTAGGCCCACAAGAAACACTGCCGCAAGGTGATAGGCAAGTGCGGTTCAAGCATGATAGCGTGTTTGGACATTCATTGTCTGAGCTGCAAAGTTGTTTCTGTGTCGGCTCTTCCTCGACGCTACCTACAACCAGAATGAAAAACAATTTCAAAATTAATTATTGCTAGAAAATGATTACCAATACAATAATTATTTGACCAATATTACTATATGTAATTATTTATACTCACATCCGGTTTTATAAGGATCTCCAATCATATTTTGAGGGCATTCACATTGAAAACCACCCTTTTTGTCGTGACATATCGCACCATACGCACAGGGAGCGCTATGACATTCATTTCTGTTAGTGCAACCTGTATATGGATCTCCCTCGAATCCCGCCATACACATACATCTAGGTGGGTCACTGGGCGTACACTTTGCATTAATTCCACAAGTAAACCTCTCGCATGGACTTTTGCACTTTTGACCGTCAGTTACGTCTAGATAAAATGGCGGTGGGCAAACACATTTTCCAGGTTCGATACATTTTTCATTAGAAAAGCAATCAGAATCGCTAATACAACGTTTTTGATTTATGCTACAATGCCCAGTAGTGATGTCTTGACCATAACCTGGTGGACATTTACAAATAAAAGAACCCACTGTATTCATACATTCCGCGCCGATTCCGCACACAGGCTGACCAGCAGTGCATTCGTTTATATCTTCGCATGAACCATCGAGACTTTGAGAAAATCCGGCAGGACAAGCACAGTAACTTACTCCGTCTGAAATAACTATGCAGTCGGCACCCTTCCCGCATTTTTTATCCTTTGAGCACCCTGATAGAACGCAATTACCATTTACAACTTTGTATGGTGGTTGGCATTGGCAATTAATATCATTGCACATTTCACATAGGTTATAAGGGTTGCCACTATATTCTGAGGGGCATTTGCACTCGTAACTTCCCGGCAGGTTTTTACAGATTGCATTTAGACCACACGGGGAGTGTCCATGTTGAGTGCATTCGTTGATATCTTCACACAAACCCGTTTCTTTACTACGAATGTACCCTTGAGAGCAAATGCAAACATTTTCTGCGTCGTGTGATATACATTGTTCGCCGAGAGGGCAAGGATTAGTGTCACTGCATTCACTTGGCATTTTGCCTGGCACGCATCCATCAATATAAGGGTCCCCATGGAAACTGCCAGGACATTCGCATTGGAAGTTTCCAGGTAAATTTTTACACACAGCTCCAGTGCCACAAGGATTAGAAAGACACTCATTTATATCTTGACAACCTCCGAGAGATGACGGGTTTCCAGTGAAACCACTTCGGCACGTGCACTGAGCCGTTTGGTCTGTCAATAGGCATTCGGAGTTGCTACCACAATGTAAAGTCTCGCAAGGATCTACAACAGACGAATAAATTGTAAATTATAATTCAAATGTCGTGTTTATTATAGGTATGTATTTATGGTTTACAGTCAAAAACAAAATGTAACGTTAAGTAAATGGTTTTATTACTAAGTTGTATTTGTTTGATAGAGTTAGATCAAGACATGTCTGCAACGATTTTAATAGCACACGTTCAAGAGTTATTTTAAACATCAAACTTCTATGAAATTTGGTAGTATAATAACACTTGCACTTGCACTGCGTATGCTGCTATAATACGAGCAAACTTTTCTTGGTCTAATATGCATATTTCTAATTGTTGCTGACTGTATGTATTTATTTACTTATAGGGTGATACATATTACTTACGCCTGCATTCATTGCCAACATTAGGATCTGGACACAAACATCTTGAGTTTTGATCGCATATAGCATTACCGGGGCATTCATCATTATTTCTACATAAAAGGATTTCAGCACATCGTACTCGTGGATCAGGATCGGGCACAGTGCCTTCAGCACATTCACAGCTGTATGAACCATCTCGATTAATACATTCTGCGCCAACACCGCATGCTCCGTCAGTTTGGCATTCATCGATATCTATGCACTGTTTATATGCATTTCCAGTATAACCTTCTGGACACTGGCACATAAAGCTACCCAATGTGTTTGAGCATCTCGCATTTATACCACAGCGGCCGACTGGTCCAACAGAGGTGTCACATTCATTAATATCGATACAACCGGCTGCTATGTCTGTGGGGTCGAAAGTCCAACCATCGTCGCATACGCAATAAGCTTCAGCGCCATCTGGTTTGCAGTAGGCATGATCTCCGCATTTCACATCATCGCACGGAGCGCGACATTTTACTGTCGGTGGTGACCCTACGAAACCTGTAGCGCACTCACATTCGTAAGATCCCAGCGTATTAATACACATAGCATTTTCTCCACAAGTCGATGTTTTTGTAGCACATTCATCAATATCAACGCAAACAGATCCTTTTGCATCGAATCCCTCTTTACAGAAACACTGATCTTCTATACATTCAGCGTTATTTGTACAGTCAAAATTAGATTTACATAGAGTATTGACGTCGATCTGAAAGCATTTCAATTAATGTAAATAATACCTATGCAATAACATTATAAAAGTCTGATCTTTGAGCTGACTATGCAAACATAGTATAACAATTGTCTTTTTATTTACCTGTTCACAGGCTACTTGTGGATCAGGTTTGGCTCTGTATCCTTGAGGACAGATACAGTTGTATCCGGGCGCAGCATTCTCGCAGACGGCGTGCGTCCCACAGGGGCGTTCCAGCGCTTCGCATTCGTCGACGTCGCGGCAGCCGTGTGGCGCGCGCGCATCGCCTGTATACTCCGGTTCGCACGCGCATACGAAACTGCCCACCGTGTTGGTACATACGGCGTGGTCGCCGCACACCTTCTTGCTACTCTTACATTCATCCACGTCTGGTGTAAAAAACAACTCACATCTAAATTACATCTACCGCCGGCGCACCTCATATAAAGACATACGCACGCAATAGGGACGCCGGCGGCCACTACGAAGACTACGAAGAGCAAGAAACAGGAGAACAGACGACTGAGCATAAAACAGTGTTAAAGAAGTCGACGAAAGTGGTGAAGTAGAAACTGGAAGGAAGAAGTTTTATCTAATAAAACAAAATATTTCACGAACAAGGATCCGTCAATGCATCTTGTCGCCAACATAAAACTCATTAGATACAAAAGTCTTCGGGCGGTGGTCTTTCGATCGCCGATGTGAATGCACCAACTAGCTGAAAATTGGTTCGTTACATTTGTCGATAAATGTTTCGAATGAAGTGATAATTAGTAAAAGCGTGAAGCTACCGCGCGTCCGGATGCGGTAGTGTTCAGCGCGATTCGTTACACGCGACCAGTTACAATACCACAAAGCGTTAGACCACACAGGAGTATTTAGAGTAGGTTAGCGATTCACTTGAGACATTTTGGTTGCTCACCAGTACATCCTACGTCTGGGTTGCCTTGGAAACCAGGCGGGCAGACGCAGCGGTAAGCGCCGGGTAGATTCTGGCAGAGAGCTCCGCGACCGCACTGGGCGCGCGCGCATGCGTCCAGCTCCTGGCAGGCGACGCGCGGGTCACCCTCGCTACCGGGGGGACAACTGCACTCGAATCCGCCTTCCACGTTTCTGCACGTCGCACCTGCGCCGCATGCTGACCCGCTTGCGCACTCATCCACGTCCACACACTAGCCCGATCAGAGAGGAAACAATGACACGCATATTATAATTAATTATTGTACCTTTAGTAGGTACGCTATAGCTAGGATGTTTCTACAATCAGCTATCTACTAAGAAATAGGCACATCGGTACTAATCAAAGATATACATATTAGATAAAGTGCAACATAACTTACACCATCGAATGGATTTCCAGTGTAACCAGCTAGACAGGCGCACGTATAATTGCCGGGATAATTTTGACAGACAGCGTTGATTCCACAAGCGCCAGGTCGTCGACATTCGTCGATATCTAAAATTAATATTAAGGAGTTAGCTGATTGAAAAATTCACGGGTTTTAAAGAATTATACGGATTCAATACGAACCAATTTTGCTAATAATATTTATATCGTAAATTAAAAAAATACCTCGGCACTCTTCCTCGCCATCTCCTTCGAATCCACGATTGCATTTGCAGATGAAATGAGCAGGCAAATTGCAACACTCAGCGTTTGCTACACATCGTGATGCCACTGCTGGGTCTTCACATTCGTTTATATCTGGCGATTACAAAAACGACAAATACAATCTCATACTTTTTAAGTTACTAAACACAATAGCGCTAGTATAATAAGTATCAGTTTTATACTCTTTGTACTAACCTCTGCAAGTAAAACCATCGCCTTCGTAGCCTGGGAAACAGGAACATTGGAAACTACCCACCGTATTAGTACAGTGAGCAAAAACATCACATGGTCGTTCCTTGCATTCGTTTACATCTAAAACAGCGATACGCACGTTAATTAAGTTGTTGTCATGCTTTAATAATACATAATTCTATTGTTTATTGTTGTCAAAAGAGGTTAAAGATTGGATGTGGAATCTTACCGGCTTCTTGGCAATTGCATCCTCCGAAACCGTCATTACAATGGCACACACCGTTCAAGCAAGCTCCATTTATACACTGCGCGCCATCTTCTTTGGTACAATCGTCTAAAATGTAACATAAATAGGGACGTTGTAGTACATATTTGTTGTAAGTAATTGTAATTATAATTCAATTTATGCGTAGTCTATAAGAAAATCTATAAGAAGGGGCAACGCCAATTCAACCTGTGCCATGAGTTCGCGATGCTGTTCTTTTATTTATTTACCTATACGAGTAAGATGTTGATGAGTGTTTCTTTAGTATTATTGAAATTTTACTATAAGTAACTACTGTAAGTGATGAATTTTATTAATAAAAGTCCCATAAATTGTCCTTTCAACTTCAACTAGTTCCCGTAATGAGTTAATTTTCCTTTCTTGTTTTTAATATAGCTTATCAAATAGAAGCTCAATAAAAGCAATTGACTCACCTGTGCATTTCAGCTCCGACCTAAGTTCGTCGGAAGCTTTATAGCAGTCTGGCACACCGTCGCATAATTTCGATAATTCATATAATTGTAATATTTGCGTTGATTCGTTTACTTGACAGCCAAAATAGCCGTCTTCTAAATTTAAGAAAAATACTTCTCGTTTTATTCCTAAACCTATTCCATATTGGCCTTCTGTCGCTACCTGTAAAACAATTGAGAATAATTTTCACACGTCGCTCGCCTGTTTAGGATTCACAAAAGTATTTTCTAATAGTATAAAAAAATACAATATAGACGAATAACAGAAGTGGTATTTTTTTACGAGTCTGGGTTCCCTTAGGGTACCTAATCGTTAAAGTTCCTTCATAATGACCATTTATTTGAAAAAAAAAACGCTCTCGCGTGTTGTTGCAAATACTACGTGCACTACGTGTTGTTGTTGTTGTATGCCAGACACAGTATTTGCAAACTATAATGGGTATGTAGGTACTGAATAAAGTACCTACATAACAGCGATCTTCAAACTTTTTGCCCCAGGGCCTCAGCCAGGCCCCCCGGTTTCTTTTCGCTGGCCCGATTGTATGAGTTTTAGCAAATTAGCTCCAGTTTGGAGAAAAAACCTGTCCTAAAGGATGTTTATGACGCCCGCCACTTAACAAATTATAATGTTAAGTACCTATCTGTTTAACTTATTTCAGGCAAGGTTGCATGTCAAAAGTTCATCTATTTCGTGATCGATAACATGGCCTAAGATATTGGCCTTCATTACAATTCACCGTTGTGATGTGATAGGTATATAGGTATATGAAGTATGTACTTACATGTGTCGATGTGACTATAAGCGTCCAAACCACTAGAGGTAAGGTGTCTATATACATGGTCTCTGAAACAAAATAAAAAGATAAACTTTAAAATATTATATTAGACGTATAATTTTACCAAACCAACTGTACATAATATTGGCAAGAAATGCAAGAATCTATTTGTGTGAAAGGGGTGAACTAATTATGTATGTCATTTTATTGCACATAAACAGTTTTACATAAAACGGACAAAACAAAACAAAATTAAAAATGTTATGTACAAAGGCGAACTCAGGTATCCCTAAAGGGGATCTCTTCCTAAACCTTTGTCTTTGTTTAATTATTTTGTCTAAATATAATTATTTGTTACTGCCTCTAGAAAAAGGTCAACATATTATAAATTGGTGTTCAACCTCAAAAAAAGTGGAGTTAGACTCTAAGTGGTAGGGTAAATCGTCTATTACTGGCAACCTTCCAATACCTGGAAACCTTATGCTAAAATGGCTAAAATGAGAATTCTATTTATTCACACAATTAACGACATTAGTTTAAACACAAATTTAATATTCTTAAAATATCGCTTTAGTTACCTCCTACATATATTTTTTAAAGTAGGTACCTAATATTTGTGTTTTAGTGCACACGGCGGCGACGCGAATACATAGTGTAAGTCAAAGATATTGAAATTGCAAGGAAAATAGAGTTAGACCAAGAGAAGTCGGCAACGGTTTTGATAGCACACGCAGTGCAAGTGTAATTTATACTTAAGTCCTAATTTCATAGAAGTTTGACGTTTAAAATAACACTTGCACTGCGTGTGCTATCAAAATCGTTGCAGACTTTCTCTTAGTTCAACGCTAGCGATATTCGATTTTCGATGTTAACGATTAACGTGTTCATAATTATTCAACACTCAGATATAAGTATAATGCATTACAGACACATCGATACTGCTGAACCTTATTAAATCTAGTATTTTTGCCGTTACCAGCCACCATGTTGTTTCCGTTTATAATTGCTAGTCGCGACAAAGGCGAAGGTCGCCCTGCGAGGTCAGATAACTGTGTGAATGGAACTTATTTTGGCCACTTACTTAATGTTCAATCAATACACGATTGTTATTAGGTTGGTAATAGCACATAGTCTCTAAGATGTATGTAACTGTCGTAAATAATATGATTAATTTTACCACGTGCATATTTTATCTTAAAAGCGGAATATCCACTATCAATGAAAAATATTGTATTTACTTTACTATTATTTAACGGTGTAGTTTTTGGAATAAAATTAAATAATTTTGAAATAAGAAACACACGGATGTCATGACATAACTGACAAAATGACAATAAGGGGAAGGAGTGGATGATAGTTTAACTCTATGTACTATATGTTCTATGAGCGTATAGTGACTATGAAATACCCCTTCAACCTATCTGAACTAACTTATAGATCATAACAACTGATAATCATCCAAATACTTATTAGAAAAATATAATGTTTTGTTAAAAATTGTGTGGATGCTTTTTTAATGTCTTGTTGAACGAAAACAAGTCTATTGCGAATACTAAAAATGTACCTACATTTATTTGTTCAGACTAAGCGTGACGAGCCTAGTTCGCTGTAGGTATGTGTTAACTACACTACATTCATAACTAGACCAATGCAGCACTATGCTAAGCTGTAAATCAATGTCGTTGTCCTAGTTGTCGCGGGGCGTCCGCTAAACGTAGTAACCGGCGGCAGCAAGTACACGCGGTCACGTTATATAACCACAACAATATTATGAATTTCCCGTAAGCATAATTATTATGCTATCCGTATTCTGTATACGTAACATATTCACCGTCATTTAAGTTTAACTAGGTTTTCAATGACCTTGAAATTTGTGCTATAAAGTGGTTATTTGATATATTGAATAATGTTATTTAGTACTAGCTTTCGCCCGCGAGTTCGACTGCGTATAATTAATTAGTCGACCTATACATATCTGACACCGCTTTTCACCCTATCAGGATTGATTACCGTGAAAAATAAATATCCAGTGTCCTTTCCCGGGGTGTAAACTCGCCATACCAAATTTCATATTAATCGGATCAGCTAACAAGTAAACCCATTAAACGATACCTACACTGATATGTAGAATAAGAAATTACTCTTTAATTTAACATTTGCGCATAACAATTAAAAATTAACATCAGTTAGCGCGACCTGCCAGTAGCGGAAGCAGTTATAAAGTTGACCCAAATTTTTTTTATTAAGCTATGAGCCTCATCACATATGTTCCTTGAGTAATTCTAAGCATTTCAAGCCTGGGAGGCAATAAGAAATGTGTGTCTACTCGGATTTGTAATGGATTCAAACTTTCAACCCCTTTTTAACCCTGTTAGGGGATGAATTTTAGAAAACGCTGAAATTACTTTTCCTGTCTTTTAATAATATCCCCAAATACAAAGATTCAAGTCCCGCGTTCGAAAATTTTTTTGATATCCATACAAACTTTCAACTCCTTTTTCACCACCTTAGGGGATGAATTTTCAAAAACGCTGAAATTAGTTTTCTTGTATTTTAATAATATATCGTTTTACGAAGTTTCAAATTCCTAGCTTAAAATAAAACTTGAACCCCATACAAACTTTCATCCCCTTTTTAACCCCCTTAGGGGTTGAATTTCTCAAAATCGCTTCTTATCTCTTGTACACTTTATAAATGTAATCTAGTGTGCAAATTTCAACTTTCTATCTTTTGTAGTTTCGGCTCCGCGTAGCAAAAATCTCCAACCAAATTTTTCACCTTTTTACGTTTTTCTTGTAAAATTACTATGAAATTGAAAAAACAAATATCAGCAATGAATTCTACGTCTTTGGTTTATACGAATATGATACCAAACTTGCCCTAGTACCCACCAGGATCAGAGTAGATTTTTTTTAAAGATGACGGATGGCGGCCGTCTTTGTACCCCACCCTCCCCCCCACTTCAGGCTAGAAATGCTTAGATTTACTCAAATATCAGATGTGATGAAGCTCATAGCTTAATAAAAAATTGTTGGGTCATGTATGGCAGCGTTACATAACTGACTCCAGTACAGTGAAACTTGTGTCGAAACGTCGGTAAATAAAGGTAATAAAAATATGTAATAAACTAATAAATGTGTTCAAAACGCGAAAGTTCTAAATATTATAATTAAACATTAAATTTCTTTATGTTTTCTATTATTATATTTTCTTACTTTTATGGTTCTACTACCAAGCGTGGCGATTATGGCATTCACCCCCCATAAGGGGGAGGCCTATGTTCAGCAGTGGACGTCTTATGGCTGAGATGATGATGATGATGGTTCTACTCTTTCTAATAAACATTTAAAATGATTTTAATAAATTACCTAACTACATAATAAATAATTGTAAGGTACTGTAACTAAAAAAAACACCATTACAGGAGCACTCATGTTTCTGTCTGTGTGTCCGTCCGTATATCTCAGCCAATTTATTCTGAAACTACTGAACTCAATGGTTGAAATTTGGGGCACACGTAAAAGCATACGAAAGCATGATGGACGAGGACTTTAATAAATGAATTTGGGAGGGGTACTTTAATTAATTAAAATGTATTATAGTAGTAGATAAAGATAATAATATATGACTAATATTCAGCAAATTTCCGAAAACATTAAAAAATATTCAAAAGGTTTTAAGGTCTTCTATAAAAAAAAATTTTATTTATTTATTTCAAAAAAATATACTTATGTACTAGTTACTAGGTATACAAAAGTTTCGCCAAACTGTAGACAGTAGTACAGTCAGTCTTCTATAAATAATTGGCCTTCGTTTGATCTTTAGCGAAAAGCTCGTTGATGTCTTTTGTATTATTGTTTTGTTTTTGTCTTATGTCCGTGGCAATACGTAATACAACAATACAAATCCATTATAAAGTGTAAATTGTTTTTTAACTCATTCTCATTATGGATAGTTGATTTTGGAGGTCCTTAGAAAAAGTATGCGAGTTGGTCTACGAAATCTTAACTTAAACTTTAAAGTCTACGAGTACAAAATTTACCTTATATGTAATCGACTGACACCTGCCATAACTACTTAAGAGTAAACTGATCATCTTGAATTGAACTTAAACTATCGATACTTAATTTATTAATGTCAAAGAGGTACATTACACAACACATGGGGGGAAAAAATAAAAATAAATATTTTTCGGGGAAATTAAAGCTACGAAATTTGTTAATTTTAATTTCCCCGCAACATAATTTTTGATCAAGGTTCGTTATACGTATTTATTTCCCATTAGCTTTCTGTGTGACCATCCAGATCTAAAAATTAGGCCCGGTCAGAGGGCCTACAGCGAACCACGTTCGACGTGTTGCCTCCCTGTCACACTTAAGTACGAAATTACAAGTGCGACAAAGAGGCAACACGTCGAACGTGGTTCGCGGTAGGCCCTCTGGAACTCTATCGAGCGAGCGTGAAGAGTCTCCGTAATAGGTAGTTAGGGCTAAAATGCTTTTGTATGTTCGGCTGTTAGCCTCTTCTCCTGTAGTCTACAGGTCGCATTTATCAACCGATTGTCGTAAAATTTTATAAGTTCTATGATAAAATGTTATTTACTATTCAATTTTAAAAAAACTGTCTAATTGCGGAGCCATGGGTATTCGCGAGATCTGCAGCTCACATAGGCATAATTTTTTATTTACCTATACATATATTATTAATATGTATACTAGCCTCACTACTACATTTTTATTTTATAAAATTTTTCATGCCTAGTCTCAATATTTTAAGTACCAACACAACAGGTAACATAATTTATAATTACTCAGAAACAATACTCTGTGACCAGTCAATAAGCACAACTATGTTAAACTATAGTACCTAGCTATTGATGACAAGGTTTCTAACATGGATGACACAGTCTACTATTACGTAAGCTCTTAAGGTCGCAAGACACAAACAGTGCGACAATCTTCAAACATGGAAACCTTGACATACCTACCTATATATGCGATAAGTTAAAAGCAATTGTGTAGAGATGTGTTTTGCAAAAGGATATCGGGCTAGTCCTGCCATACATACTTAAAAGCCAGGGATAGACTAGCCGACAAATGTTCGAGGACACGCCTTTGTTATACAGACGCGGCGGGCGACTTTATTTTGTAAAGTGTAGTGATGCTAGTGATGTTTCGTCAGGGGTAAAAAGAGAGCTTATTTCCTTCCCGTGACAGATAAATTTCATTGCTGTAGGTATATTAAAGTAGATTAATAAATCAAGATTACGGTAACCCGACTCATTACGATAGCCGAGTAATGTTTTAAAATCCATGAAAACGTGTATATTTACCAAATTAAAAAAAAATCCGAAAACCGATATTTTCTGAAACTGTAGTTTGAAATATGTATTTCCAAAAACTGAATCGACAAAAAAACTATTTAAACATCGAACCTGCTCCCAAAATTTCACGAGAATCGGTTGAGATTTGCGACGAGTAGAGGAGAACATCCGGACATAGGTACGCAAGCATTTTTGCCCTAGCTGAAACTGAGACCTTCGCTAAAGCTCGGTAAAAAGATATCAACAAAATGTTTAAGAAAGTTCAAGTATCCTACTGCAAAAGTTCAAGTACAGTCAACGGTAAAAATATGGGTGTAGACAACTTACTCAAAAATATGTCTCATAGTTCTTAATTCACTGACATAAGAGTTATGGGACATATTTTTGAAATGATTTGTTCACCCATATTTTTACTGTTGACTGTACTGTAGGAATCCTACAGTAATATCTAAAACTTGACTTTCTGTAAGAAAAGCAGCCCTGTAGAGGTGTTTATTATAATTATGCTGTTAATCGGTGATTCATTTCTCGATGGCAGTGAAAGTGACCCCGCCTTAATCATAAAAAGTTGCAAAAGATGAGCGCTCACCCAAGGCAGTAATTTTTTCCATTTTTAACCGACTTCCAAATCTCAAAGAAGGAGGTTATCAATTCGGTTGTATGTTTTTTTTTATTTTTTTTATTTTTTTTTATGTTTGTTACTCCATATCTCCGTCATTACTAGATCGATTTTAAAAATTCTTTTTTTGATTGAATGTATATGCATACAGATTGGTCCCGTTTTTGTCAAAACCCAGTTCTGATGATGGGATCCATGAGGAATCGAGGGAACTCCTCAAATCTTAAAGGTATACATATAGTGATTTTTGGGTTTTTATCAACAAATCAAGCATATACACCCAAAAAAGTGACATTTGATGAAGTGGAACTGCTGATGATGATCAGAACGGAACTCTTTAACGACGCATAGTTCACGGTTGGCGATTTGTCCTCTTCGTTATGTTTGTTAAGCAAGTTAAGTTTATAAGCCACATTTTTGTCAAGCTCGAGTTCTGATGATGGGATCCATGAGGAATCAAGGGAACTCCTCAAATCTTAAAGGCATGCGTATAGAGATTTTTGTATTTACATCAGGAAATCAAGCATTTTCATTAAAAACTGTTGCATTTGATGAAGTGGAACTGCTGATGATGATCAGAACAGAACTCTTAAACGACGCATAGTTCACGTTTGGCGATTTTTCCTTTTCGTTATGTTCGTTAAGCAAGTTAAGTTTTTAAGCCACATTTTTGTCAAGCTCGAGTTCTGATGATGGGATCCATAAGGAATCGAGGGAACTCCTCAAATATTAAAGGCATACGTATAGATTTTTTTGTATTTTCATCATAAAATCAAGCATTTACATTAAAAACTGTCGCATTTGATGAAGTGGAACTGCTGATGATGACCAGAACAGAACTCTTCAATGACGCATGGTACACGTTTGGTGATTACGAATTTCGATTTTGACTTGGACTGGGACCCGGACTCGGACTCATACCCGGATCCGGTTCGGACCCGGATCCGTTTCGGACCCGGACCAGGACTCGGATCCGGATTCGGATTCGGACTCGGACCCGGTCTCGGACCCGGACAAGGACCCGGACTCGGACCCGGACCTTGACCCAGAAAACCACTATGATACCTTAACTAAATAAACAACTATGATTACCTACCATAAAATTAATGTAGGTATAAAGTACGATGATGCCAATCTTACTAGCCCCTCCCGCTTAAACCCCCGTACAACGCACGGCATGCGCCATTAAGTGGGTTAGGTTAGGTTTGAACTGCGATCCTCACAGAACCGAACAAGGATTAGGTTAGGTTAGAACTGCGAGCTTTACAGAAACGAAATGCTACTTGAAAAGTGGGTTTGATTAGGTTCGAACTGCGATCTGAGGAGTGGGTTAGGTTAGGCTAGAACTACGACCCTCATGGCTCCTCTTCACGATGGGCCAACGCCGGCCACTCCAAGGGACGCATTTATGCGTTAGAGGGAGCAAGTGATATTGCTATCTCATTCTACCGCATGGCTGCGTCCCTTGGAGTGGCCGGCGTTGGCCCATCCTGTAGAGGAGCCATTATACAGAAGCGAAATGCTAGTAGAAAAGTGGGTGGTTTTACCTCCTTTTCTACATAGTGTACCATCTACAATAATCTTTCATCGGCCCCCATGGAAGTCGGTTTTTTTTTCTTAAAAATTATTTAATTTATCATGTACTTTACATGTGTAAGGGACTAAGGGACTACCTTCGCAGCGCTTTGTACAATGTCGTACAAGTATACGTCTTTTTACTAAGAAGAGAAGGTTTTTTGCAATATCTCGAAAATGGTTGTACCGAGTATAATTATTTTTCTTTCGGAGCGATTCGAAAATATTAACTTTATCAAAAAATGGTTTGTGGAAACCCGTATTTGTTTTGAAAGTCCAACGATACCCCACACAATATAGAACATTTTGTGTGTGTTATTTTACCGATCTGTCGCCATGCATGATTAATATATCCATGCTAAATTGCAGCTTTTAGCACCAACGATCACGGAGCATAGCCACAGACGGACATGGCGAAACTATAAGGGATTCGAGGTGACTACGAAACCCTAAAAATGGATATAACCAGGGTAAATACGAGTATATCAGTCAACTAATCATGCATTAAGTACCTTGTTATGCTTGGCACAACAGGTAAGCATTACGCCACATTATGAGATGTAAGTGCACGGATATGCGCTCATGTTCGCATGTACAAATGTTGTGTCAAATCGAGCGTAAAATGCGTCCGGGCGTCCGTGCATTCGCTTGCGCCATTCACTTTCACGTCGCACCGAGCTCGCGGCTTGCCGCTGCCGGCGCGGCGCTCGGGGCTCAGCCGTGTACGGCTACAGAAAGTGGGCTGCAAAACAATGCCTTTACACCAGTTTCTCTCCTGAGAAAATATTGTGTGTCATCTTATCGATGTCCGCTACCCAGTCAGTATGCGACACAACATCGTATTGTTATTTGCCGTTTTGTTTAACGTGTGTTCTTCTTTCTCTATTGTCTCTTTTATTTTTTTAGAAAACTATGCTAGTTGCATGTAAATAAGAATAACGTATGCAAAGTGAAATCTGAACAAATTCTATGTCGTATAAAATTAAAACAAGATGGTTATTATTTATAAGTTTTCATGTTCTTTAATACTTAATGTATTTAAAACGTTATTACATGCAAGATAAAGTTTACTCATACGCGAGATTTTTAACGGCAGTTATGGTGCTTTATAGGCTTTGAAGGCTTTTGCTCTATAGGAAAACACAAATGTTGGCATTTTTTTAGTTACAATTTTATTTTCTTGAGGAAAACTTTTTGAGAAATTTCGTATGCTCGACATTTATCACATTCTCGTCCGTTGGACCATTGGTGCAGAATAAATAATAGTACTGCCGTACAGAAAGGAAACTTCCTACAAAACCGAAGTTTGACACCGGTTTAGGGTCGAATCTTGCTATCCCTTTCTAATATATGGCCACTATACCTTTCGGCTATTTAGGGTTGTCAAAATTCAAGTGATTATCTTATTTATTTATTTATATTTTAAATAATAATCGTTTGTCTTAATAAATAATCTTCCCACCTTCGGTTTTTGACGACCGGTCTGGCCTAGTGGGTAGTGACCCTACCTATGAAGCCGATGGTCCCGGGTTCGAATCCTGGTAAGGGCATTTATTTGTATGATGATACAGATATTTGTTCCTGAGTCATGGTTGTTTTCTATGTATTTAAGTATTTATATATTATATATATCGTTGTCTGAGTACCCACAACACAAGCCTTCTTGAGCTTACCGTGGGGCTTAGTCAATTTGTGTAAAAAGTCCTTTAATATTTATTTATTTAACCTTTATTTGTCATTTTGACTTGTGTATTTGTAAGGAAGGGATAAAACATAATTTAACTAAATCAAGCCCGTAGTTTTGTGAATAAGGGGGATAGATTTTAAATTGGCAGTTAGCTATGAGTATAATTTTTAGTTTACTTTTTATATGTTCATAACTTTGTCCAGTTTTCACTCCTTAATACGTTAAGCATTTTATGTAGGTACTTGTTTCGTTCATAAAAGCCGTTTTCTTGGTTCACATCTGTTAGTTTAGTATATAATTATTTATAAGAGGATACATTTCTTGAGCGTGAAACCAGAATTTACTAGTAGGTACTATAAAATTTCTTTTAAGTGGTATTTATTACACTTAAATAGTAGTGGCACTTAAATAACTGTAGGTACATATTAGGGTCCAAAACTTTATTCCATTCAGGAGCAAGCACAACTGAAAAAGTCGCTCAATCTCGAAATGATCGAACGAGTTAAAATAACGAAAGGCGACCGTTTAGGCACGGCCGAGATAAGAATGGGTTGCAGCAATACTAGTAACTGGCCTTAAGGCAATTCGTGTGAGGTAACGGATCTTACTAGCGGGCTTACTTCTGTCTCGGTGACTTACCCGTAATTCGAAACCAGTTTCAAGTTTTATTACTTACTCATACAATTTATGCATAAAACATAAATATATTATCATCATAGTTAACGATTTCGCAACGAAAAATAGATTAACTTATAATCAGATTTTAATTAGAAGAAGCGTTCGTAATAATAATTAAAAAAAATTACTTTAATTACAAAAATAAATGTCTTAGTGTTGACTGTGTGGAGGTCAGAGTTGTATAAATTTGGAATTAAATGAAACGGGGGACAAAGGTACCAAGTACAAAAAAACAACACTCTACGAACGTAACAATTAATTTGTCTTGATTATGCTAAATTTAAGATATCGACTCAAACTACACTATCGAATAGCAAATACATATTTCAATCTAAAGCTCGATTGGTCGATATGAATTATTATTTATTAAACAAAGCAACATAGCACTCGTCCGATCCGTCCGAATATAAATAAGTATTATTTTTTTGATATTGATATGATATTAGTCTCAAATTCTCAATGCTTCTCGCTCGTGCTTATTTATTGATACGCTGAAGAAATTGTAAAGCACAAATGAATTAGTCTAGTCTTTAGAATTAATCTAGCTTTATCATCCAATGTTATAACGTAAAAAGGACCTTATAATCTCCTGAAACTGGTTAATGAGAGGTAAAAGGCGTAGGTATTTTTAATTACCGGGCTGTTCCACCATGGAGTTCAGATACGAGGTTATTTTGAACTTGTTGGTTTTCATTTTCTTCACTATCTTGAAAGTACCGGGATTTGTCGACGATTAATATTAGAGCTCTATTTTCAAGCAAAGTTAGCTCTTATTTTCTACATAATAGAGCAAGAGTGCTACCAAGCCTGGGTAGATGCAGCAGCAGTACGGGATGTAAAGACTAGCGCATTAAAAAAGGAGTATAACTTTGCCTCCAGGTCCTTCAAAAGAGTTATTGCCAAAGCAAAGTCGCTGCACATTGGTAGAATTGGCGAGAAATTAGAGCGCCTCCCTTCGGGAACTCGTGCGTTCTGGTCTCTGGCCAAAGCTATCCAGGGGAATTTCTGCACGCCATCTTTTCCGCCTCTGCACATGGGAAATGATTCATTGGCCCACGACGCAAAAGACAAAGCCGATCTTCTGGGCAAACTCTTTGCGTCCAATTCGACTTTGGATGACGGGGGATACGCGCCGCCGACCATACCGCGGTGCGAGAGCTGTATGCCGGATATCCGGTTAAACCAAAGCTCAGTGCGTAAAGCACTTCTTTCCCTCGACACTCATAAGTCGAGTGGGCCTGATGGAATCCCTGCGATTGTGCTGAAGATGTGTGCTCCTGAGCTGGCACCGGTCTTAACGCGTCTTTTCCGGCTCTCTTACACTTCTGGCATAGTCCCAACCTTATGGAAGTCAGCTTTGGTGCACCCGATCCCTAAAAAAGGCGACCGCTCAAACCCGTCCAACTACAGGCCAATAGCTATAACCTCCCTTTTCTCGAAGATAATGGAGTCCATTATCAACTGCCAGCTCCTTCGGTACTTAGAGGATCACCAGTTGCTTAGTGACCAACAATACGGTTTCCGTAAAGGCCGCTCGGCTGGTGATCTTCTTGTCTACTTGACACATCGTTGGGCACAGGCGATCGAGACAAAGGGTGAAGCATTGGCTGTTAGCTTGGATATTGCGAAGGCCTTCGATCGGGTTTGGCACAAAGCACTTCTTTCGAAGCTACCATCCTATGGGCTTCCCGAGAGATTATGTGTATGGGTCAGTAGCTTTCTAGCAGACAGAAGCATAAAGGTCGTAGTTGACGGTGAATGCTCAGACCCCATGTCTGTGAATGCTGGTGTCCCCCAAGGCTGTGTGCTATCACCCACGCTATTCCTTATGCACATCAATGACATGCTGCAAATCAGCGGCATTCATTGTTATGCTGATGATAGTACAGGTGATGCCTTTTACACCGGCCGCACCAATATCTCTCGGGAAAATGTCAACGAGAGCCGGAACAAACTTGTGTCTGAAATTGAGACTTCCCTAAAGGAAGTCTCTGAATGGGGTAGACTTAACTTAGTCCGTTTTAACCCTAGCAAGACACAGGTTTGCGCGTTTACCGCAAAAAAGTTAGAGTTTGTCGCGTCACCTCGTTTTGAGAGCACTCCCCTGAGTGCCGCAGCCAGTATCGGAATCCTTGGTGTCGACATTTCGAGTGAAGTCCAGTTCCGCGGTCATCTAGAGGGTAAGGCTAAATTAGCCTCCAAGAAGCTCGGTGTGCTCAACAGATCGAGACGGTATTTCACACCGGCCCAGCGCCTACAGCTTTATAAGGCGCAGGTTCGCCCACACATGGAATACTGCTCTCATCTGTGGGCAGGGGCACCCCAATACCAGCTTCTCCCTCTGGACCGCATCCAACGAAGAGCGGCTCGAATTGTCGACTGCCAGCGGCTTTCGGAACGGCTTGACTCCTTGGCGCTGCGTAGAGATGTGGCATCGCTCTGCATTTTCTATCGCATGTATAACGGGGAGTGCTCCGAGGAATTGTTCGGATTAATCCCTGCCGCTTCTTTTCGCCATCGCCCTACGCGACAACATTACCATCTTCATCACTTGGATGGTTGGCAGTCCTCAACTGTGCGTTTCTCCAGAAACTTCCTGCCTCGCACAGCCAAACTGTGGAATGAACTGTCGCCTGCGGCATTTCCGGACCGATACGACCTTCAAACCTTCAAGAAAAGAGCGTACTCCCATCTTAAAGGCCGGCAACGCGCTTGCAACTCTTCTGGTGTTGCGGGTGTCCATGGGCGGCGGTAATCGCTTACCACCAGGTGATCCGTCTGCTCGTTTGCCTCCTATTTCATTAAAAAAAAAAAAAAAAACATAATAAATAAACATCTTGCCAATGGGTGGCATGTTGTAATTAAAAACTTATATAAATCGTTTTTCATTTATCTAAAAGTATTTGCGAATATCGAATCAATTAATATAACCATCTGACACAAAAACTAATATTGATATAAGTATTTGGAATTCCTGTAGCTTATTCTAATCCACTTTTCTCTACCCTCTGTTAATTTGACGTTATCATTATCACCCTTGACATACAACTGTGTCAGCTACGTGTTTGCCTACAGGATTCCATTCCAGGGTGATCTATCTTTTAAAGCTAATAATGCAAACTTTTTGACAAGTTTGTTGGTGTATTTTTTCTTTTATATTCGTAATTGACGTTGCGGGGATACTTTTTTTTCTGGTTCATCCTGTATTTCCGACGGGTTAGACCTTATTATAGGCCCCTTATTAAAGTTTATGTTTTAGGTTTACGTTTTTGTATTGAGGCATTCTCTGACAAGGTGCCATAGCCTAAATTTTCCCCTCTGGGTTGGAAGATCAGATGAGAGTCGTTTTCGTAAAAAATAGTGCCTATGCCGACTTCAAAATTCCAAAAGGCGATTCGCAATTTGGTTGTATACTTTTTTAATGTTTGTTACTACAGAACTCGAAATCGTTTGAAAAAAGTCATTTTTCAAACGATTTCGAAAGTATTTTTTCACCACACCTGCTTGTAAAACTGATGACTAAGTTACATTTTATTCACAAAAGTGGCGTAGCAAGTTGATGCAAATGTTGTGTTAAATCCATAAAAAATATTTGAATGTCAATTTATTGACGTCATATTGAACATACCTAGTATGAATGACTTCATTCCTACGCGACACAACCACTAAAATGTCAGAATCTGTAGAGAACTTGTTTGTTTTTATTGTTATACCGCAGTGAATTCTAAAGCAGCAATTAACATATGTTTCAAGCCTTACAAAATGTTACCTTAAGTAAGAACATTCTTAACGCGGGAGCTACCTACCTGAGCAAGTTCCCATTCCCGTTAAACCGGATTTGTGTTATTTAATAGAAGGAGTAAAATCTAGCTTCATCTATGAATTCTTTAGAGCTAATTGTAATGTCAAATCAATATTAAATCCAGGTAAGATTTTGAATTACATAGGTACCTAATGTAACTGCAACTGCACAATATTAGTACCTAATATAAGTTCAATAATAGCATTGAACCTCTGTTGAAGAGATGAGATACCATTTATATTAGTTCCATATAAAATCTAAAGAAATTGTGAAATGAAAAAGTTAGCAACGATAGAATAATCGATTGCGCGAAACGTTTGGTAGCCGTATCACGAACGGTACAGGTAGTACCTACCTCATGCGTTTAGCTCATAGCGGTACCTTCCCACTGTGTCCATAAGGCAATAGCGGACTAAAATGTTGTGCTCTCGATGTTATCACTCCAAGGTTGTTCAAGTCACATAACTGTTACAGTACCTATGCCTAAACGTGTAACTTTAAGTAATTCACAATCATATGTATTCTTCTTATTAGAATATTTCTTATTGGATTAAGTACTCAAACTTATACTATTTGCACGACTTTAATTGCTAGTTATAAAATAAACACTAAACTCGAGTGTAAGCACGCTTGCGCTTGCCCAAGCTCTTGAAAATTATATGCTTATGTTCGGTTTCATGAAACAGTAACCGTAGCTAAATTTGAAAATTTGATGTCAATGCCGTAACCTAACTTTTGATTGTAAATGGGGTTTCTAATTATTTTTTTATTTTCAGAAAGTTAATGATATATGTATTTGAAACCAATGCCCACAACATCATGGTATACCTACAGGTTAAAACTACATTGGGGCGGTTTTGGGTCATGTATGATGTTAAGTCACAACAAGTATACATATATTAGACTCCATTAACGCTCGGGTGACGGAAAACATTCTTTATTTTTCTATATTTATGTGTTTTTAATTCGTTAGCATAATTTGCACACAGACTTAAATACGACATTGAGCAAGATTATCTACCTATCACAGCTAATCGTTAGCTGACGCTGTCTAGCATTAGCTTACAACCTTCACCTTTTTCATTTACACTTAATTACCCACTTCAACATTGAATAGGTAATAGGTACGACAACACCCACTAATACAAACACTAATTACAATTTAAAAACCTATACGAGGTTACACGGCATATGGACATAAACCTTTGTTTATTACTTATTATTAGTAAATAGCTTAAAAATGCGCGTTTTCTCAGAGATAAGACTTAGCTAGATCGATTTATCGCCCCCGAAAACCCCCATTTAGCAAATTTCATCGAAATCGTTAGAGCCGTTTCCGAGATCCCCGAAATATATCATAATCATAATCATAATAGCCTTTATTGCCAAAACTAAAACAGTATTACATTATATATATATATATAAACAAATTTACTTAAAAACTAACACATCGTATTGACCGGATTAGTGTTCAACGTGTCTTCTGACACATAGGCCTCTAGCTGCTTCCATTCCTTTCTATCAATGGCTTTTCTGGTCCAGGTGGCGCCCCCTATCGACTTGATGTCATCCATCCATCTTTTAATTGGTCTACCTCTTTTTCTGTTACCGTCTCGTGGTTGCCAGTCTGTAATTATTTTGGTCCATTTTTCCTTACTATCCCGTGTCATATGGCCTGTCCATTGCCATTTTAACTTTCTTACTTTCTTGATTACGTCTTCTACTTTCGATTTTGCTCTTATTTCATCTGCTCTTTTACGATCTTTTAATGTGATGTTCATCATACTTCTTTCTATTCCTCTTTGGCAGGTTCTAAGCTTTTGGAGATGTTTCTGAGTCAGTGCCCAAGTTTGGCAGCCATAGGTTATACATGGGAGGATACACAAGTTGAAAACTTTTTTCTTAGCTGACATTGGAAAGTGATTACTTTTAAGTATCTCCTTAAGCGACCAGAATCTTTTCCAAGCACTTGATACTCTTCTCTCTATTTCTAAAGTCGTCTGGTCTCTGAATGATATAATTTGTCCTAGATAAGTATAGTTCTGTACATATTCAATATTTTCATTATCTACTACTATGGGCCTTTCTTCTCTGTTTGTCATTATGTTTGTTTTTGATTTATTTATGGTAAGTCCGACTATTCTGCTTGCCTCTGTCAGCTGTTGCAGCATGTGTTGGAGCGTCTGAGCGTTGTCAGTTACCAGTACTAAATCGTCAGCAAACCTCAAGTGGTTAAGTGTCCAGCCGTTAATATTTATGCCAAGTGTATCCCATTGAAGGTCTCTGAATATATCCTCCAGTAAGGCAGAAAAAAGTTTAGGTGACAATGGGTCTCCTTGTCTTACCCCCCTAGCTATTGGAAACTCTTCGCCAAGTGTTTCTAATTTTATTTGTGCTGTGCTATTCGAATATATGTTTTTAATCAAGCGTATGTATTTTTTGGCACTCCTTGCCGGATTAGAGCTTTCCAAAGCGAACCATGGTTGATCGAATCGAATGCTTTGCTATAGTCCACAAATGCAATGTACAAAGCCTTTCCGTATTCTTGGCATTTCTCTATAAGTTGCTTTAGCATACCCCCCGAAATATATATACTTATATAAATAAATAAACAAGAATTGCTCGTTTAAAGGTATTATTAGATTTTCCTACTCATGTACTACATATTTGTCATTCATTCATAAAAGAACATACATATGAAAACTTATACATAAAAGAACTTCTTAATGAACACACATAATAGGCTTAAAGAAAAGTATGTAAGAGAAGTTACTTTATTCCTCTTAACAGCATTAATGTTGAAAAATCGCCATTGTGATATTGCGTATAAACACAACTTTTATAATAAATAAATAAATATTGGGGACAAAATAAAACTTTTGCTGCCAACAGTGCCAACTTGAGGAAAAAATGTTTTGTGTTCAGTCGCTATCAGATGGATCGACCAAGGTGCTTTCAAATATCTGAACACGTCTCTATGTCAATCAAGGCGGTTCGAGTGCGTGTTTAGCTTTAGATATTGTTGGCCACCTCGAACCTCGATCAGTCATGGGAGTGGCCATCAGATATATGGATATCTGATGGTGATGGCTACTCTACCTATGATCAAAGATACATTGATACGTAAAATCTATGACAATTTCGTGTTTCGAATTTGAGAGGATAACGAGATGGCGCTGTACAGCTCCATACATTTTGGGGTACCTACACTTACTGCACTAGTATACTAGTGAGTATTATGTGTTGCTTTCCTCAAAAAAATGTGCTATTTATGAACAAGGGCTAAAGGGAGAAATAATTTATCACCAGACAAGATATCCGCGGCAGTCTAAGGTGACTGGAAATTGATAATTTCTTTAAAAGTCAGTACCCACTTGTAGGAATACTATTAGGTATGTAAATAAGTCAAAAAGCTCGTAGCAGCTTTCTTAACAATTTTCTCCTTCAGCTGCACCTTGGCTCAAATTATTACTCGGACCACTCGCCTTTTTGACCTCTCTTATACAACAGTTGCTTCTTCTCTATGTTAAAGGTTAAAAGGTCCTTTCCTACATTAAATAAATAAATAAACTATACAGGGTGATTCAGGAGACGTGAGCAGGACTAACACTGCGCATTTCGTAAATTATAAGCAACTGTTTCGTATCAGTATTAGTGAGATTAACGTTAATTTTCTAGTCGTGTTGAAAAAAAAAAGTTAGTTAAGTTATTAATTTATTTACGACATGCATGGTCACCCTACGATTAGAATACTAAACTACCGATATTCTGTGTCAAATTGAATGTCATCACGGTCTGGTTACTTTTGAAAAGTCGTATCTCACTCAAGTTTGACAGTTTATTTTCTTCGTAATCATAATGCTGTCATTACGGTTAAAGAGGTTTTATGTTTATTAATTAGGTCTTGTAGGGTGACCATGATTGTAGAGAATTAAATTTGCCCTCGCCAAAAAGTTAAAAAATAGGAAAAAGTGTGGTTGTTTCACCTAAATACGACGGTGATCGATCAATTATCAGTTACTGAGTGTGCAGGATTAGTCCTGCTCACGTCTCATGAATCACCCTGTATGGCCTGACACTGACAGACAAATTCCATAATAAAACCCATAGCAATGAGTCTCTATCTAATAGAGATCTAAATAACATATATTTACTCAGACTATTTTGTATTGAAGATAAATGAGATAATGTTACAAGGAAAACTAGCAAAGATGCCGCCGGCTCTACTTAAAACTTCGTTAGTTTAAACAACAAGTGTTACAATATAATATTCACACCTAAAGCAGTCACGCAACTTATCACAAAACTGTATACCTACGCTTGATTGTTTCATGTGAGAAATGAGTAAACCGTACATTTGTATTGAGTGCATGATTGTCATGGAAGATGGATGGGTGACGCGTGAGAGTATGGGACTGTTCCGTCATTACGGAGGTATGGAGTGACATAACGGGCCCGCAGGCGCGCGACCGCTCGGCGACAGGTGCGCGGTGCCGCGATACACCGACCCCCGCCATATGTGGTCTGCGGAGTTATCGTTAGCCGCTACCTCAGTTTTATTACTTAGCATTTTATCGTTCAATGTATTTAATAATGAAAATTGTACTTATTTCTAAAGCGTCTATATTTCTATAATATTATCTCTAGACAAATCTTTTCCTCTATCTGAATCTTAATTTTGAATGTTTAAATTAGTATGCTCACAGGATAACTACAAGTCCTTACGTGCTTATCGGCCCGATTCGAACTTTAAGATACGTCCGTTAATAGATCTAGAAACGATATGGAATTCTTCAAACAAAAACGTCACTTTTGACACTGACACGTCTAAACCATATCATTTCTTTGTATTCCGCGGTCCAGCCATAAACCATATACGGGCCATATACGGGCAGTATATAATTTATAACTGGACCACGGAGCTGTGCTTCGGATAGATGCATCAACACATGACACATATATAAGTACTCAATCAGTTAAATTGTATAGAGTATTAAATGTAACTGCGAGAATTAAAACCGCCCAATTAGTAGTTTTTAAGAATTGTTTTTGTGATATGATGGTCAAGCCTTAATAGTTAATAACCATATCATTTTTTTAGTTCTAAGGCCTCCAATTAACAGCGGTTTCTTAAAAATACACCGTGCGAAATAAACATAAATTCACAACAACAGTAAAGAATAGGGTCTATGTCGAAACGTTACAAGAAAATATTCTTGATCGTAGCTGATTACAATTAACCGCTTTGTGGGAATAAATTGCATTAACAACAAAGGAGCCTTGGCTCCGCGGACATTATTAATAGATGACACTGCTTTTTAACCGACTTCCAAATCTTAAAGAAGGAGGTCAACAGTTTATTTCGACTATTCTCTGGCCACTATCGCATTGTTTTATATACTTAGGACCTATTTTTTAGTACCTTAATCAATCAGGCAATCATGTAGAGTTGTAGACTAATAATTATTATACAAAAAATATTAAGTTATGCTTTTGTAGCAGTGCTATGTTTTAAATAATAAATATACCGCGGTATTAACAAAACAATGGTTACAAAGAAGAATAGGACTACTGGTCCAACGGTAGCAGAGTTAAATATTAATTTATGATAAACTATTTTCAAGGCTGTATTTGGCGTCATTCATCATTCAGCATTATTTCATACAGCATCTATATATTTATTTTTAATTTTCCTTTTTTTACTAATCTAAACTAAATAGGGAAGAACATCACTAATCCTAATAAGGTCTTGAAGTCATCAGACGATTCACAAGTATGCGTGACTAAGCATAGTTAAAATTAGCTGCGACGTATTCGTATTGTAATGGACAATGGCTTTGCCCACCACGAGAATAATTTAACGAATCCTCTGTTTTTACGAAGCTATAGCATCCGGTACGCCCCAGGTTACGGCGGCGGTTCGAGGTCACATCACGATACTCATTAAAATTTTGCTTTATTTATTTACACACGCAGTCGGGATTGTATGTCTCTCTGTTAATGTAACTAAGTACATCGTTCTTGACACTGAATTTTCGTATGTAACGTAACGAGAATATTTTATTCGAGCTTTACCTAAGAACCCTGAAATTTGCTTTACGGCTATAAGTAAGTTTCAATTTCACGCTATGTCAGATATCGCATATAGCTTTTACAGGTACAATAAATCCATGATATTCCAATTTTCCGTTTTTCGTAAAGAAATGGTTAGTTTGTTAAACTCTTATATTTCCTAATTACAGTACCTATAGCAGTTATAAATATAATCGTCTCGAATGGGTAAGTATAGGTAATCAATGCACGACGACGTAATCCAGCAAAAAAAGCGGCCAAGTGCGAGTCGGACTCGCCCATGAAGGGTTCCGTAACAGCAAGTAACATAATAAAATTGCGGTTTACGGTTTATGACGTATTAAAAAAAAACTACTTACCAAATCTTGTTCAAACCAATTTTCGGTGGAAGTTTGCATGGTAATCTACATTATATATTTTTTTTAGATTTATCATTCTCTTATTTTAGAAGTTACAGGGGGGGGGGGGACACACATTTTACCACTTTGGAAGTGTCTCTCGCGCAAACTATTCAGTTTAGAAGAAAATGATATTAGAAACCTCAATATCATTTTTGAAGACCAATCCATAGATACCCCACACGTATGGGTTTGATGAAAAAAAAATTTTTGAGTTTCAGTTCTATGTATGGGGAACCCTAAAAAATTACTGTTTTTTTTCTATTTTTGTATGAAAATCTTAATGCGGTTCACAGAATACATCTACTTACCAAGTTTCAATAGTATAGTGCTTATAGTTTCGGAAAAAAGTGGCTGTGACATACGGACGGACAGGCAGACAGACATGACGAATCTATAAGGGTTCCGTTTTTTGCCATTTGGCTACGGAACCCTAAAAAAGAACATACAAGCTAACTACTTACTTATGTGCTGTAGTTTCGTCATGCCCATGACCACATCAACTTTCTGTTCTGTCTTACAAGTGACGTGGTCACCTTAACAACTGACTCGCTAAATAGTTATAAAATAAGTTATCATCAGCAGACATCGTAAATTTTATAGCATTTTCGGTGTAGCCTGGGAAGTAGTGTCATAAGGTGCAAATTTTGGTATCGGATGAATTCACTTAGCATAGATGTAATATACGTAAAGCTAAGCTAATTGAGCCCGGTAGACATCCGCCACCCCCTGGCAGGTAGGCAGGGGGGGGGGGGGGCAGTCAAAATAATTTGTAATGGATTCAAGCTTTGAACTCCTTTTTAACCCCCTTAGAGGATGAATTTTTAAAAACGCTGAAATTACTTTTCTTGTATTCTAATAATATGCGCATATAAAAAGTTTCAAGCCCCACACTCGAAAAAAATGTTGATCTCCATACAAATTTTCAACCCCTATTTCACCACCTTAGGGGATAAATTTTCAAAAACGCTGAAATTAGTTTTCTTGTATTTTAATAATATATCTTTTAACGAAGTTTGAAATTCCTAGCTTAAAATAAAACATGCACTCCATATAAACTTTCGTCCCCTTTTTACCCCCTTAGGGGTTGAATTTTTCAAAATCGCTTCATATCTCTTGTACACATTATAAATGTAACCTGGTGTGCAAATTTCAACTTTCTAGCAATTGTAGTTTCGGCTGATAATATTAATAATTGAATAAAAATTGCAAACCGATTTTGATTTGTTCGTCAATATTTTTGTTTTTTTCGATTAAACTGATTCAATGATTCAATGTCTCAAAAATGAATTCCTTATGCCCGATTTATCTGGAAATTATACCAAACTCGAGGTGGTGGGTAAATAGAAGCCGATATGCAGCGTGTAACTTTGGATGCCCCCCTGCTTACCCACCAGGGGGTGCCGTTTGGCTACCGGGCTGGATTGGCTTAACTTTACGTATACTACATCTGTGCCAAGTGAATTCATCCGATACCAAAATTTGCACGTCCTTGGTATAAACAATTTCAACCCTAACGCTACGTCTTACGTAGGCGAACAACGCGCGAACGCGGCGCGGCGCGGCGCGGCGAAATCAATCCTTTGATGCCCATAGAAGTGTCCTACGTAAGCGATCTCGTTGCGAACGCGGTGCGGCGCGATTTGCACGCGAATGTCAGGCGCCGCGCCGCGTTCGCGCGTTGTTCGCCTACGTAAGACGTAGCGTAATTATTAATTAGCGTTAATTTGGTTGCGCCGTCAGTATTTCTATTTATGTAATCGTAATGAAATTATTTATTTCTTATTAATTAACTATATTTTTGGTTAGATATCTATTATATTTATGTGTTTCATTTTAGCTTAAGACCAAAACAAAAAAAAACTTATTACAAACAATTAAGTACCCACCTAGTTAATTTCAAGTTTCAATGCCAGTATAGCAATTAGTTAACCTAACAGGCCAGTGTTCACGGATTTACTGCCATCTAGCAATTTCGCTAACTTTTCAAGGTTCCATGCATTACTCAGAATAAATCAATTAAAATATTTGACGATGCCGGTTTACAATATCCACGTTTCACGCCATGCGTATCGTATTAAATGAAAGACTGGCAGTTATATTTGAATTTATCTAGTATACAGGTACTCTAATAAATCAATCGATATAACACTTTAAACTCTCGCGTTTTGTACGCATATTTAACTATACATATGTATATTGTCCGCTGCTGATGACTGGCTGCCGGCTATTCACATTCAGATTGAATAAAGCCAAGATTTCAAATTTATGAAACACGAATGCTATTTCAATCGCATTTTATGTGAGATATTCCGTTCCTTGAAGTTTTCCATATAATAATATAGGTATCCCTAGCAATGTACAAATTGCAGAACATTCCCAAAAAGCGGAAACGTTCTCGAGAATGTTCTCAGAACATTCCTGCAACATGGAAATTATTGTTTAAACAAGAGAATATACTTGAAATAAAGTTTAAATAGGCATAACTTAAAACTAAATGTTATTATGCATATATTATTGTCTATTACAGTTAGCTATTTTGTTGATGTGATAAATTTACCAATAAGTTGCTTAAATTCTCACTTTATATCAGAGAACATTTCGACTTTCGACAAATTTTTCCAAATTTTTTTTTTAGTTTCATTAGAATCTAGAGGCCTCTATCTCCCGCCATGCCAAATCTCAGCGCGCTCGGACCAACTTAAAAAAAAAAAAAAAAGTCGGCCTATTTGTTTTTTTTAATGCAGTTTGTTTTGTCTCGGGGCCCTATGACATTTGGTCGAGCACCCCCTACCTATCACGCACCGTTTAAAAGTTGCCATACAAAATAAAAGTGGGCAGTTTTCCCGCAATTGTAGCATTTTTCAAAAAAAAATTTTTTTCATTGGTTTCTAGGGGACTCTGAGATTCCGTGACCAAAATTTCAGCGCACTAGGACAAAATTCAAAAAGTTTTAATAAAAAGTCGGCCATATTGAAAAAAAAATGGCGGCGTCAAAAACTGCCAGGGTCCCTCTATGACATTTGGTCGAGCACCCCCCACCTAAGTCTGACCGTTTGGCCGGGCCGTCATACATTTTTCTGACCGGAAGCGGACGACCAAAAGTCGGAATTTTCTGGGGGTAAAGACTACACCTAAACTATCGTGAATATTCATGGTATAAACTACGATAAATAAATAAATTCTCGTTCTCGAGAACATTCTCAGAAGTTACCGAGAATTTCTCATGTGGAAAGTTTCGCAACTTTGAAAAGTTCTCGTGCGTGCATTGCTATATCCCTAATTATTTACTATCTTAAATGACTACGGAGTTTCACCTCAGTACCATCGCGATTAAGCAATTTAGTCACGTATGTCAAAGCGAACAGTTATGCATAAACAAACCGATTCGCCGCGTCCCATGGTTAAACGGTTTCTTTACATGATATAGGTACCTACTATGTGTATAGTGCAGGTATATCTTCTTTGTACTCTGAGTTTCTCTTTGTTATTATAATCACCAACTGTCTTCGTTTTCACCCTTCTGGGCAATTTACTCTTCAAATGATAGAGAAGGATAGCAGTATAAAATACTTGCCATTTAAACTAGCAAGCTATAAGGTTATGGTATGTAACAAGTAAGCCCACTATGCGATGTTGGCACCTAGAGAACCTTTTACACGTTTTATATTTTTTAATGTCCCTTATGTACATTTAGTTTACACTCTACATTGCTAGATCTTTTAGAAAGCTGTCACATACAATTACATGCAAAGTCGTCCATAATTGTTTTTATCGAGTAATACCTACTTAATCCTTAATATGATTCGGAATGCCCTGTTAGTATGTTGCACTAATTGAGATATCCAACATAGGTATTTACTTATGAGTGGTGCCTCAATCAGCTATTAATCGTTTGTTTTAATCTGTAATTTTGACTTAGATATGTACCGTGTGTATTTACCGTGTGTGTGTACCGTGTGTGTGTGTGTTTTTTATATGTAAGCAGTGTTGGCAAAATATCAATTCGAATTGACGATTGACGATTGTGGATTGACCGATCAATTCGAATTGACGATTGACGATTGACGAAACTAATTCTAAATCTACTGATTGAAGATTGACGATTACTAATCGTTAATTCGAATTGACCGGTCAATCCTCAATCCTCAATCGTCAATTCGGATTGACGATTACTTTGTATGTACACCTAATGTCCTTTTTATTTAGGCCATTTTTTGAAACTGACCAAATGCGTTCCGAAGCGGTGTCCGAGTTTACCAAAGGTTCCGAAACATGTTTCTGACGGCATTATGAAGGATGTCCTTTTTGGAACATTTTCGGGACTTTCCTTGAAATTAACCGATAGCGTTCAAAATCGATATCTGAGGTGCCCAAAGGTTTCGAAACTTGTTTCCGAGGGAAATATTGAGAGATGCCCTTTTTTGGGACATTTCTAGAAATTACCCGATTGCGTTTAAAATCGATATCTGAGGTAGCCAGAGGTTTCTAAACATCTTTTCGACTGCAATATTGAAAGGTGTCCTGTTTCGGGACATTTTAGTGACATTTTTTGAAAGTGACTGCTTGCATTCAAAATCGATATCTAAGGTGCAAAACATGGTTTCAATGGCAATATTTAGATTCTACCAGGGACAGGAACCGGTTACCTTAACCGGGGTTTTTCATAGAGTTATTTTAGAAGCGGTTGTAAAAACCCCTACCATAACGGTAACCGTCTGATAAGGTAACACTTTGATTCGGTAACCGTATCAGATACGGTTAACCTCTGTTACCGGTAACCGAAATAAAAACCAAGTCTATTCAGTTACCTCATTATAAAGTTTTTGACCAGTTCAAACGATTGTAATCTTTACGCACACTTAAATTCAAGTTGTTATTGAATAACCGAGGTTGGCATGAGCGATCTATGAAGCCTCCAGCATAAACAAGTTTTTTTGCCGTTCCTCTGTTTATCTTTATATCTACCTGTGTGGTGTGTTCTTATTATAAATCTTATTATATTATAAATAAAATAATTAAAATAAATAAAGTAAAAGAAATAAATAAAATAAATAAAATAAATAAAATAAATAAAATAAATAAAATAAATAAAATAAATAAAATAAATAAAATAAATAAAATAAATAAAATAAATAAAATAAATAAAATAAATAAAATAAATAAAATAAATAAAATAAATAAAATAAATAAAATAAATAAAATAAATAAAATAAATAAAATAAATAAAATAAATAAAATAAATAAAATAAATAAAATAAATAAAATAAATAAAATAAATAAAATAAATAAAATAAATAAAATAAATAAAATAAATAAAATAAATAAAATAAATAAAATAAATAAAATAAATAAAATAAATAAAATAAATAAAATAAATAAAATAAATAAAATAAATAAAATAAATAAAATAAATAAAATAAATAAAATAAATAAAATAAATAAAATAAATAAAATAAATAAAATAAATAAAATAAATAAAATAAATAAAATAAATAAAATAAATAAAATAAATAAAATAAATAAAATAAATAAAATAAATAAAATAAATAAAATAAATAAAATAAATAAAATAAATAAAATAAATAAAATAAATAAAATAAATAAAATAAATAAAATAAATAAAATAAATAAAATAAATAAAATAAATAAAATAAATAAAATAAATAAAATAAATAAAATAAATAAAATAAATAAAATAAATAAAATAAATAAAATAAATAAAATAAATAAAATAAATAAAATAAATAAAATAAATAAAATAAATAAAATAAATAAAATAAATAAAATAAATAAAATAAATAAAATAAATAAAATAAATAAAATAAATAAAATAAATAAAATAAATAAAATAAATAAAATAAATAAAATAAATAAAATAAATAAAATAAATAAAATAAATAAAATAAATAAAATAAATAAAATAAATAAAATAAATAAAATAAATAAAATAAATAAAATAAATAAAATAAATAAAATAAATAAAATAAATAAAATAAATAAAATAAATAAAATAAATAAAATAAATAAAATAAATAAAATAAATAAAATAAATAAAATAAATAAAATAAATAAAATAAATAAAATAAATAAAATAAATAAAATAAATAAAATAAATAAAATAAATAAAATAAATAAAATAAATAAAATAAATAAAATAAATAAAATAAATAAAATAAATAAAATAAATAAAATAAATAAAATAAATAAAATAAATAAAATAAATAAAATAAATAAAATAAATAAAATAAATAAAATAAATAAAATAAATAAAATAAATAAAATAAATAAAATAAATAAAATAAATAAAATAAATAAAATAAATAAAATAAATAAAATAAATAAAATAAATAAAATAAATAAAATAAATAAAATAAATAAAATAAATAAAATAAATAAAATAAATAAAATAAATAAAATAAAATAAATAAAATAAATAAAATAAATAAAATAAATAAAATAAATAAAATAAATCAATACTGACATCAGGAACACGTTTTCGAACCTCTGGGAACCTCAGATATCGAATTTAAGTCCAGTAAGTAAGTCCCAAAAACTTACACCTTTGAAAACTAATCTTAGGGACTATGGTTAATCTAGATTGAGAATTGATTTAATCCGAATTGAGGATTGATGCGTTAATTCAAATTGATTCAATCGGATTGACGCGTCAATCAGAATTGATTCAATTCGAATTGATCAATCCGGATTGATCAATTCGGATTGACGCGTCAATTCGATTGATCAATCCGGATTGATTTAGTTCAGATTGATGCCAACACTGTATGTAAGAATCGTAAATTAACTAGGTAATTGAGACTTGTAAAGTTTTATGAATAAGGGGGTTAGTAGTTTTATAGCCATAGGGGAGTAAGGTTGAAATGCAAAGATGTACAATTGCACATGTGAAACGTTTATAATTATTTATATTAATTTTATGTGATTTTAAATTGACTCGACCGGTAACCGGCTATCATTGGCAATAAAAGCTTTCGCAGTGAAAGTTGTTACCGCTTCAATACAGAGAAATAGAAGTGTCTTCGTTAGTACTTATAATATGTATACGTCATATTGTATAAACATACTAAGCGCCACTTGGGGTAATCCCCACCACTATCCAAAAGAGGATTACCTCCACCTCTGACCAAAAAAGACAATGTTTGCTACTCGTACCAGTTTAGAGATAGAGTTGTTATGCATACGCTTTACAAACAATTACATTAGGTATACCTATTTCGAAGGCCTATTACGATAAATGTAGCTTAAATGACGTCATCATACATCCGAGTGTCTAACTTGCTAATACTAATTTGCATAAATTAGTATTAAAATTAAAACCTCCTTGGTAGGAGATATCTGCTATCCGTTTTTCGTACTTTGCGTTGAGTCTGAATAGCTTATTAGCTAGTAAAATAAGGTAAGGTAAATTGAAATGAAGTGAAAAATTTTGTTTTTGGGCTCTGACAATTGCTAATTTTTAGGGTTCCGTACCCAAAGGTTAAAACGGGACCCTATTACTAAGACTCCGCTGTCTGTCCGTCTGTCTGTCACCAGGCTGTATCTCACGAACCGTGATAGCTAGACAGTTGAAATTTTCACAGATGATGTATTTCTGTTGCCGCTATAACAACAAATACTAAAAACAGAATAAAATAAAGATTTAAGTGGGGCTCCCATACAACAAACGTGATTTTTATCTATAAAGGAGACTGAAAGTGACACGTTTTGAGAATTTAAGTTTCCAAGATCACAATTTTTAATTTTTCACGATTAGTACTTAATTAACATTCTGTCCAAAATAACGTTCCTTTTATTCAGGCGAAAGCACCTATTTTATGCCTTAGTTATAAGACTTGTTGCTCTCTGAAGAGAAAGATGCCATCAAAATAATGAATGAAGCATAAGGCTGTGAGCCCTGATGACGTATCAGCAGCAATGTTGCAGCACCTGGGTTACGAGGGAATGAAGGTCATCCATCAAATATGAACTAAGATTTGGAGGACTAGCCAGTGGCCAGATGACTGGACAGAGTCCGCTGTTGTACCTCTGCATTAGAAGGGCTCTACAAGGAAATGCAAAAATTATCGAACCTTGTCCCTCATGTCGCAAGATACTCCTTCGCATTATAAATGCTAGGCTTTCTTCCTTCGTTGATCACTACATACCGAGCGAACAATCTGGTTTTGTGGCTGGTAAGGGAACTCGCGAGCAAATCCCGAACGTCCGAAATGAAAAATGTAGAGACCGTTGAGAAATGTAGTGAGTTTAACAATCCACTGGTATTGTGCTTCATTGGTTATGCTAAGGCGTTTGACTGCGTCCAGTAGAGTACGATGGTAGATGTGATGATCGAGATGGGCGAGCCTGAACACCTTACATTTTTTGGTGCAGAATTTGTATCTCGATGGTTCGAGCTTCGTCAAACTGGAAAGTGAAAAGTCCAATAATGTCCATACAGAACGAGGCGTTCGTCAAGGCTGCATTCTGCCGCCGAAACTTTTTAATTTGTACGGCGAACATATTATGAGGAAGTCATTGGACGGCTGGAAAGGCGGTATCGTAGTGGGTGGACACAGGGTCAGCAAGCAGAGACGATACGACGATAGTAGACGAGCGAAGAGAAAATGGCAACTCTTCTGAAGAAAATTGAGGTTGAGAGTGCCAAGCTTGGTCTTAAGATTAACCACTCCAAAACGAAAGTAATGGTAGTAGACCGAGCCAATCCTTTTCCCATCACCGATGCACTCAGTAAATATGAAAAAGTGAGTGAGTTTGTGTACCTCGGATCGCTGATAACCTGTGACGATGGCTGCACTGGCGAAATACGCCGTAGATCCGGCATGACAAAAAGTGTTATGGCGAACCTCGACAAGATCTGGAGCAACAGAAGCATTTGTCGTTCAACCAAGGTGCGCTTGACCCGATCTCTGGTAGGTATTCTCGATCTTCGTATGCGGTCCCGAGACATGGAGCTTGAAAAGTCGCGACAGGGCAAAAATGAACGCTTTTGAGACGTGGTGTTGGCGAAGACTCCAACGCATTCCCTGGACGGCTATGAGAACCAATAAGTCCACCCTAGAAGAGCTGAAGATCACCACACGGCTCTCTACAATATGTAAAGAACACGCACTCAGCTTCTTTGGTCATATTTGGTTTGGTCTAAAAAGCATGATCTAGAAAGGAAGATTATCTTGGGCCAAATAGAGGGCAAGCGAGCGCGAGAAAAAGCACCCACGAGATGGTCTGATGTTCTGAAGAGGGTTGGCGGCAACATGCAGTGCGTGACCATATGACCTATGATCACACACTGTGGAGACGGAGCATACATGGTCGCGATCCTCAGCAATGAGGGGCCGAGGAAGTAGAAGACATGTTCACATCGCTCGAATGATTGCAATAGTTTTAGCAGTGACACGGGCTAGGTATATTATAATTTCACCCGAAGACGCTCTTGGGTTTTTATATAGGTAGGTAATAAGAAATCTCTTTTCATTTGTCGATATGAAATGGCTCTAGGGTGGTAGTCTGATGAACATAGGGTTTCAATTAGGGGAGCGCTAATATATTCTAAATACTTGCATCAGAGGTGATGACAGCGCGCTACCGGACGACGCGCAACGCGGGAAAATCAGCTATCCCGATATGGTCAAGTATGTGCCTTGTTCTGCATGCCGTGTGTGTTACATAAGCGCTCGCGAGGCGCCACCTAGTTTAGATGACCGCCGTTATCTAATGCTTCCACTGTCATAAATTTAGGTATCGATACTAATAATTTTAGCAATACTTAGGTAGTTCCAATACTAACAGTAACTAATAAGTTCCGTTCATGTGTTACAGTACTTAGGCTGCTTGGTATTGGATTGTTAGTGCAATTAGCCTAAACAACAGCTACAAGAACTATTTTTATAATTGTAAACTTATTTTTCAGGTTGCCTAAATGCATTTTCGCAATTCTAATAAGAATTTAATCATATTCTCCATTAAATCAATAACTTCAAACATTATTAAAATTGTTCTATATGTACGATAGGTATTTCGCATCTAAGAGAGAGTCTCAATGTTATTGTATCAAGTTGAAAGCAAAGAGAACAACTAGGTAGGTAGTGTAGAAGAGAATGCGAGCGCGGTCGCGGGGTCGAGTCGTGTGAAGTTGCGACATGGCTCGATTCAGGTTTGTATGGAGAGAAAACTATAGCAGTTCCAACCTTGAGATCATCGGTGAGTGTAGGGACTATGGTGTGCGGGGCTCATTCCTCCCGGTTGAAGCGATCCGCCTTCCCTCGCCGGCAGGCGAACAGCCGTTAGACAACTCCGTGGAACTCGCAACACACCGGATTGTGGTACTTTGTAGCGATACACTGTTTGCTGTACAGCTAAAAACACACCATCACTTCACTGCACGCACACTCCAGGGATCGGAGCAAACCGTTCGGAAAACGGGCACTCGACAAACGAAGTAGCGACGGCCGATCGGCGGTTGGACGTACGACCAGGTTTTTGGTCGGACAATGACTGAGCGCGAAGTCGCAGGCTGCGGCGCTCGCGCACGCCCCCGCGCGCCCCCCGCGCCGCCGCGCCCGGCGCCTGCGCGGACTGCAACCTCGCCCTCTACTTCCCAGTGGCGAGCTTTGGCCGGGTCCCGCTCTACGTTGCACCAGATAATAAAACTGCAAGGGCGCACTGGTCTGAAACTCGTTCGTCAGCTTGCAAAAAAAATTACTTTCGACCTAAACTGGTATGAGGATGAAAAATAAAAATAAAGTTCACTGAAATTTGCTTAGGTCCTTATACGAAGCAGTTGGCCGGCTGCATTACATTTTGACAGCATAAGATTGTTCTTAATTGGCCATCCATTATTCATTTTCTATCGTACCAATAAATCTATATTGTGTGTATCATGTATGCTATATTACAAAATTTACAAAGCATTCACGTCGCAAGTAAGCGTTTATCTTATTTAAAGCGGGCCGCCCGGCGGATGCGCCCAATGACCATCCTTCGTTTTTTCTCGCTACCAATTACTGCTGGTTTTTCGTAATGGCTATTGAAAAGCACAATTGTGGGTAATAATAGTCCCACAATCGAAATGAGTGTGTTAGATTACATTGCTTTATCATTTTAATTCGAAAAAAGTGAAGTAATGATTCATTGTGTAGGTATACACGTTTTGGGCAAAATTAGATTTAAAAGTGTCTATACTTATACATTTGTCTCACATTTATTTATGTTAGAGTTAGTGCGTAAACAAATATGTATAGGTGTTATACCGGGTGTGGCCTGTAACACGAGTAAATAATTAAAACATAGATTGTACTCCTCAAACGGTGACACTTTTGTTCAGCAACTTTTAAAAATTATGAAGTATATAGACTCCCTATTTTTCATACAAAATAAATATTGTCTTCAATGGACGCCATCGCCACGCCATATCATTGTGATTGAAGTTGCTTGTCACTCATTTAAACATAACAAAATTCGCAATACATTGCGTCTTAGAATAAACTTTAAAGTGTATTAAAAATCAAACCACAAGTTATTTTTAAAAGTCGCTGAACAAATGTTGGTCAGTATGAGGAGTACAGCCTACAGTTTAATTTTTTGCTCATATTACAGGCCACACCCGGTATATTAGTTTACAGTGAATAAATTTTAATGTGACGCCTAAACCTAGAATAAAGCAATGTCATGTCAAATAAATAAATATTATACCTAGGTAAATTTTACACAGATCGACTTAGTCCCACAATAAGCTCAGTAAGGCTTGCGTTTGTGGGTAGGTACTAGACGACAATATACCTATGCACTTAATATAGTTACATATAATTAAGGCGTTCACGCGGCGTGCGAATTACTTAGTATGGATTTATGGAACCGCCGAGAAAACGCGGCGCGGAAACGCTAGTGTGTAATTGTAAGGGCTCTAAGCTGCTAGGATACTTGGTTAAAAACCTACTTGAAGTTAATACTAACTCCAATGCGATGAAGCTTAATCTCTTATAAATTTTATCATAAAACAAGGTGATGCAAACCATTGCGTCATAACATAAAACAATGAGATTTTTTTCGGCCATTTTTGTCGAGCGTTCCATATTATAGACATAAACGCGCGCCGGCGCAGGCGCAGCGCCGCTCGCCGCTGCTGGGATAACAAATTAGTAACGGAAACAGGCGCTCCCGCGGCTCTACAAACGGATTACTGTAGATACCATTAATAATTCAACGCTGTCAACGTTTCCATTGAGAACTTTATTATTTAGTTTAGTTGGTAAGGAAGTTGATGTATTTCGTTTCGACACATATTCTTGATAAAAAAAGGTAAAATATCATGTCAAAATTATACCGTCACATTACATATTACCCACGAAAAAATGTGTGGGTAAGTACATATAACTTTGGTCGTTTCTAGGGTTCCGTAGTCATTAAGGAATCCTTATAGTTTCGCCATGTCCGTCTGTCAGCCGCAGCTCTGCTCCGTAACCGTTAATGCCAGAAAGCTGTAATTTGGCATGGATATATAAATCAATCAAGACGTAAAATAAAATAAAACCATTTCAAAAACCAAAATATTTCCTAATCCCTACCACTGGTAACCGCAGGGCTGGCTCGTTCCTCGCTCAGCGCATTGGCATTGCCATCCAGCGAGGAAACGCGGCAAGTCTTGTGGGCACACTACCAAGCGCCAGCGGAATAGGAAATATTTGTAGCTATAATTTAGACAGATTAAGATAGGTTTAGTTTAGTTTTAAAACCTAGAGACTTTTTAATGTAATAACTCCCCTTAACTTTATGTGAAGATAATTTTATTTCGTTTCAACTTCAACGATATGGTATATCGTGTAGTTGGATATGTTTTTTATATTAAACAAAATAATTAGTTTCAACAACCACTTTTTGATAAAGTGAAATATTTTAGAATATAAACGCTCCCTAAAAAAATGTACCTATCTCACCGTCTCACGGTCCAAAAAATTAAAAAAAAGACGTACATTACGAACCGCTGCAAAACTTGCGAAAGTACTCCCTTCTGCTTGTTAATGTATGTACAATTGTACATGATACTTACTAATAGCCTCCGTTCAAGGCAGCCTATTGTGACGGACGGGTAACTGCGGAACCTTGCTCTGAGCAACCCTGACAATCCCGACATGCCCTGGGCCGGTTTTTAAACATGCGCTAAGTACCTAACAATTGTTATAATACGTAGCATACAAGTCATACGATGTGACATCATTAAAATAGCATAAAGTAAAATTCGAATAAAAAAATAACTAGCTAAAAAAGGTTCAAATAATGTTTGTAAATTATTGTACCATCACGCTCCACAATTGTTGCACCATTTAGGATCCTAACTAAATTGTTTGTTCAATTCTTACGCTTTTCCAATTTAGCAAGAACCTTAAATGGCATAACAATCCCGTGTGGTGACTGTACGAGTACATTAATTAATCTTCCGTAATATATCTAAATTTACCTTGAAAGTGTTAAATATGTATGCAGCCCACATGCCCGCCTCGCTCTATGCTACTGGTTCCAGTATCACCATACTGGATCGTTGCCGAATTTAGTTTTAACATCCTTGTCAAGTATATTCGCCTCGAGTCGTGAGTCATTTTATTACAGCGTTCGCCGACCTGTTTATTTTACCAAAGAAATCAAGTTTTGCTTGTTTCAAAGAAAATTTGAGCTATTCTAATAACAGTAAACTTGCCTTCATTAAAATGGGGTTGGCAACTGTGAAAGGTTTGCATGGATGCCACTTTTTCATTTTCGTTTCATTTAATGTAGTTATTTCATTTTATTTTAGTTTGCAGGGTTAGGTATAAAATAAGTAAAAATCATTGGGCTATGAAATTAAAAAAAATCAAGAATTTGACACAATTCTAGGATTGGACGAAAAACCTATGCTGGTGCCATCTGCAAATTACTATAATTGAATTAACCCTAAACTTGGCAGTGTGCATTCTTATGCACGTTACACTTTTTAAAAATCTACACAAAAAGTAAACAGCTTCATATTATTTTTTGACGCATATTTTTCCACTTGATACTATACTTAATTGGTAAAAAAATATTTTATGTCGCTGGCATATCGGATTTTGAGTGTAGCACGCAAAATGTCAGGCCGCAAAGTTGCGTCTACGCATCGTATGGGAAAAGTAGTACTTTTTAGTGATTTCCCTTTAGATATGGATCTATTTATGATTGTTACATAAAAAATGAATGTATATTCTATACAATAACGTGTTTCTATTAGTCATTGCATTGTTGTTATAGATAGCATGAACTCGTTTTATCGTATGTATCTACAAATGCACACCGCCAGCTTCTCTACTAAAAACATGCTTTTTTAAATGTATCTTTAAAGATACATTGCCAGGTTAAGGTTCCAAAATGTTCATTGTCTTTCTAAGAAATTATTGGGATTTTAGGACAAATTACGACATTCTATTATTAAAAGTATTTAACTATATCCTTCAAGTGTCATAAATATTACAGAAAAGGCCACAGCAACAAAATAGAGCTCGCTATCGGGTTCCTCTTATTCCTCAACTCGGAGTCAGATCAGAAATAGACAGCAGCAGTTGCCTCCATCTTTACCATCTTATCTAGAGAACGTAGACTTGTCATCAGACAGCGATAATGAAACAACAGATAGCGGCGACCTCATCCCAGCGACCACTGCTAGCCATGACCAGCATGCCACCACCACCATCGCTAGGTATCAGGTAACATTGCTAGTATTCAGAATGAGTCTCCAACTACAAAACAAACAGTAAGCCTCTCTGAACAAGCAAATTCGAATGCTCCGACATCATCCCATAATCCTATACCATCGCTATTTTCAGGTTTATCAATCTTACATCCTACTCTTCAGCTTCAATGCTTGCAGTAGCTACTCGATAAAAAAAAACTATAATTGTGACTAAAAAGAAGCCAGTCCAATCAAAACCTCTCACACTATATTGGAAATGTAGCGATTTACGGGAATTGGGCTAGTCAAAATTTAGTAGAAGTTTTCGAAAGGCCAGTAGTCACAGATAAAGTGTAAAAAAATAAGCCAAATAAAATGTAGGTAGCTGTTGCAGGGGAAGGAGCACTGAAGCTGCAGAGTAGGATGATAAACCTGAAAATGGCGATGATATATGATTATGGGATGGTGTTGTGGCAGGTTCAGAGTTCAGACAGGTTTACTGATCGACTCGTAGTTGGAGACTCACCTCTCTGAAGATGTACTAGCAATGTTACCTGCTTTGGCGATGGTGATGATGGCATGCTGGACATGGATAGCAGTGGTCGCTGGGCTGGGGTCGCTATCTGTTGTTCCATGATCGCTGTCTGATAACAGATGTAGGAGCTCTAGAGAAGATGGAGGCAACTACTAATCTATTTCTGGCCTGACCCTTGACTCTGAGGGTTGAGGAACAAGAGCAATCGGATTGCGAGCACTTTTTTGTTGTTGTAGCCTTATCTGTAATATCTGTGGCACTTAAATAATATAGTTAAATACTTTTAATAAATAGAATATCGTAATTTGTCCTAAAATCCTAATAATTTCTTAGTAAGACAGTAAATATTCTGCAACCTCAACCTGGCAATGAATCTTTAAAGATACATAACTCACCTCACAGTGAACCTGGCAGTGTCTCTCCTAGGATACATACCTAATTTAATGTTAATTTGTGAATCCTTGGCAGTGTGCATTAAAAGATACGTTGTATAAATAAAAAACTAAGATACTAAGATTTTTTTTATTATTTTTGTACCCTTAAGTCAACCATTAGTATCCCTTTTTTCAAGAAAAAAACACAAAATTCTATCAAAAAAAATCCTGCCAAGTTTAGGGTTAAATAATTTTCAATTTCACTTTTCCACTCATACGCCCAAACTAAATTTCGTAATAGCATGTATAATTTTTTGGTTCAGGTTATATTTATTACATTGTGTATTGATAAAGTCATAACTTCATAAGCGTGTTCGTCACGCGATAAATACGTATTATTATTATGTAGATAGTTTTATATTTTATTTTTAGTTACACGGCGAAAGAGTAGTCAATCAGCAAGGATGGGTCGCTGCTGGTTTACGAGTAGGTATGTTAGCTCTTTTTTAGGGACTTTTAACTGAACTTTACTCAATACACCTACATAGAAAACAATATAATAATCGATAACCAACTCGTTTCTATAGGTAACACGTTACGCAAAAAGGTGCAATAAAAAACCGATACGTTATTGACATGACAGCGGTTACTTTCACTGGCCTCCAATAGACACGAGGAACATAATATCAATCAATCAAAGAACCAATAAAAGAGATTGAATAAACGCACTCTGAAAGAGACATCGCATTGTAATTTGTAATGTACATCATAATGTTATTAATGTTACAGCTCTTAAAACGTTGTAACGGAATGTGTCGCTTCGCGACTATCGTAAGTATTTTGACTTAATACTGCATTTGTTTCTAAGTTATTAGATAGTTCATCTGTTTTACGAACTGTTACTGCAGTAAAGTTAAGTAAAACAATAGCAAGCTCTCTCAATGTATATCTAACTGTAGAAAGCGATTATAGTTAACATCAACAGTCGGGTATAGAACCGTTCTTATTTCTAATTCCCAACGGTTTGAATGTGGTTGTTTTCCACGGCGGCGCGGGCGCGGCGCGTAGCGGTGACCGCCTAACGGTCGCGGAGGTACTCATACTCTTAGGGCACTAGTTGTTCCCAGCTTCTCGGTACTACACCGAAACAGAGAATACTTGCTCGGATACAAGTCATTACCATAGCGTCAGTGTCACGGTCGGACTGCCATCGCAATCATGCCGCCATCACACAAGGTTGCAATAATACGTGTGCACGTAACGTTATGCCATAGCATAACCCCGACACTACTTAATATAATTGAAGACACACAGCAATAGAAGACAGTAGTAATTTGTCATCTATAAACCGTACTTAAATGCCAAGTTTTTGTGAATTAATTATGTTGTATGATTTTCAAAACTTACAAATTCAACGTCATACTTAATATTCGTAAAGGTCATCCGCATAAAATATTTAAGCTAGAAGGTTGATTCCTTATTAACTCGTAGAATTTTGTATGAATCATGTTTTAAGTTTAACAGCTGTTACAAATATGATGCCAATTAGATTAAATCGTGAGGTAGACAGTTACAAAGGGGTGTATATGCATGGACAAATCACTTAAAATACTTAATCGGTATCAAGTTATTTCCCGAAAGATGTTGGTTGGAGCATCTGACTGTCACGTACTCGTATTGTCCATAATCGAGCATTTGCCTCACTTCACTCAAGTCATTAACTTTTGGGAGCCGAAAATAAAAATTACAACCGATTTGTGTAGGTATTTACTGTAAAAAAAATTATACTACTATATACATGATGAAAGGCATTAAAATATGAGTGTGGGATTTAACGCCTAATTATGTACAGTTATATACGCTACTTTATCTACACACATCTTAAGCAGTCTATGGTGTGTTCATCAGGAACCGGATGAAAATGAGCGGCATCGCAGCATTGTTGCTCTGTCGCCGATATCAGGTAATATTAGCGTCTCCGAAATATCGCTCGCTCAATATAGGTAGGTAACACTGATTTATCGAGCGATAATTGATCGCTCATTTCACACAAAAGTTGTATGATAGTTATTAGTTACTAAACAACAAACTAATTGTATGCAATTATCATCTCAACTGAAATTAGAATACAAGTTAAATCAAAATCATTTATCCTAAACAGTTTAATCTTTATGGTGGCCGTAATTTGCGGTTTTGGAACGGATCTTAGAGGGAATATGAATGTGTACCTATAGATAAATATTCATGTATTAAACATAAGATGACCCTTTTATTGATTGATTAAATACACTATTGAAAGTACTAAAATAAATAAAAATGATCACTATACTCCTATCAATCTGAACAATCAGGTGGCAGATGGGTTACCTCTCACATACGTACAACCGGGAAACTCATACAGCTTTCGTCCAATCATCATGAATAAACCTCTTTGCTTTATTCAACCTTTACGCTGTTGCCCGTCCTTAAAGGTTGTCCATTGTTGATCAACTTAAGTTGTTTTAAAACAACTTTTACTTGCGTATTAAGCTTCCTTATATGCAGTGAGGGGGCATACCTATCTCGAAGATTTGGCACAGCCGCCGTGGGTGTGATTTCGCCAGTCTGCGCCACTTTCTCCGTGTGGCGCAACGAATACGCGAACACATGCCGCTGTCGATGTCGCAGTGCAGAACATCCACGGCGCGCTCTGTGACATTTTAAAACAACACCTAAATATCAAGGCAGTCCGCTTTATCTCTCAAATACAGCTAATAACAAATAAGTATAAGCATTATATCTGCTTGTTTTCCACATTCGCCGCTCACTTTGCAGCAATAAAATGACCAATGATTCACGTGCCTTTGCGGAGGTGTGACGTGTTTCAAATATGGATATTCAAATATTGTTTTCGCCATTCCTAGCAATTTAAGAGCTTATAACTAGTTCTCAAATAGGAGTTGATGAATTAGCAACAGAAAGTCAAGGCGGTTTAGTGATTCATTGGCCACAAGAAGAATAAGTACCTACCTATATATTATATTGCTTAGGAATAAAAATGGTCAATCTCTAATGGCTCTTCTACACGATAGGCCAACGCCGGCCACTCCAAGGGGCGCATTTATGCGTTAGAGGGAGCAAGTGGCATTATTGCTATCTCATTCTACCGCATGGCTGGGACCTTTGGAGTGGCTGGCGTTGGCCCATCGTGTAGAGGAGCCATAAAGGATACAATACAGGACCTGCTGATAATACGCGTTATTTAACGATTTAAGTGCCTAACTTAAAATAAAACTTTCATGAAATAAAAACTTTATATTATTTTAATATTTATTGCACAATACATGAAGATACAAATGGCGGACTTAATGCCTTAAGGCATTCTCTATCAGATCTAACCAGAAAGATTAAGTAGGTGCAGTGAAATAAAACTTTCAGGCCCTTTTAACCCTTTCATTTCAGGGGATGAATTTACAAAAACGCTAAAATAAGTTTTCTTGTTAATAAAATACCTTTTCACGAAATCAGCGCTGTTTCGCTTCTACATCATGAGTGTAACAACGCCCGTACCTAACTTACAGAATTGTAGTAAAAGTCACGCATATTGTTAGAGTCAGCCCATAAGATCTTTCCGGGAATGCCATTACCACCGTCCTTGTACCGGCCTTGATGAAGCCCGCGCTGCGGGCGTCGAGCGCTGACAGCTCTGGCTGCGTAGGCCGCCGAGAGCCTGCCAAGCTGTCCTTACAATGTAAAAGAATGAACGTGTGTATAAATTCTAATAATTTTACGTTCAACTCGATGTATACTTTAGCAATAGATGCTAAGTGACATGTAACACGCGTGGGAGCAAGGCGACACCCACGGTTCGAAAGCTCCTTCTACATTATCTAAGGCAGTGGCGTTAGTCACTCCTTCTTATACTGTTATTTATGAACCCAATTCTTTTTTTTTTGCAACCATGCTATCATGTATAATGAGGATATAATTAATCTTACGCGTCCATAGACCTTTTGATCGACATTAAAGCAATGTAGGCGGCAATGACTGTGCAGTTTATTGAAAAGTTTACTGTTCAACAAATACGATCCGTGGGAAATATGATCCCTAGGATTCCCTCCGTTTGATAAATTCTCAATATACAAGAGCTGAAAAACCTGGAAAACGTCAACATTAAGGAAAAGTTACTTGATATTAATGATGTACCACCAACCTTCCGCCAAGCCAGGCATAGAGGAATATCGCAAAACTGTTTGAAGATATATTTTGTTTCTAATCCGCGGTTGAAAATCGTTTCAAATGATGTCACTCGTGGCCTGACCAAAGCAACAGACTAAAAGTTGGTGCTGCTTACCTGATCTGAACTTTGTTTAATCTCCCACATACAACTGATCCATCACAGATATTGAAGAAATACGAGCCATAGTGTTCATCCTCACACCCTAGAACTTAAATGGACGCTCCGGCTGTGGAATGGCTCCTTAAGCCATTACACGATCAAATAATGTAGGTTAAAGACAGGTCGTTCGGTGACAGATCCAGGCGTATTTGGTTGGTTAGCCAATAAGGGCCACTTGCACCATTCACTAACCCGGGGGTAAACCAGTTAAACCTGGAGCTACCATGATTACCAGTACAATTTCACTCTGGATAACCGGTTAACCCCGGGTTAGTGGGATAGTGCAAGTGGTGCTAAATGTTATAACTACCCGAAAAATTTACAAATTATTTGTTTACTTTTATTATAAAGATACAGAGTACAGGTAGGTGTTACAATACAACTATTCCATTTATTTCACTTGCTATTTGCTGTACTCCATTACAATATTCTTCTCATATTAAATTTTAAATACTTAATAAGTATTTAGGTACGAACTTTAGAGCATTACTCGTACCTGCAAGTTGCAGGCTGCAACCCACAAACAATGCATTAGTGCAGTACGGCGTATTGAAATAGATACAAAGTGTTTTATAGCAGTGTACTTCTAACGAAGTATTGTTCTTAAGCATGCCCGGGCTGTTAAATCTCTGTTTATAAAGAAATGATGTGGCGGGAGCATTTACGCGCGTTCGGGAGAGCAGCGCGGGCGCAGCGCCGAGCGGTGACACAGCGCTAAAAATAGAGCGCGGCTCACGGCCTGGCTGGCGGTCAATCCTGCCCGGACGCACCCCTCCCTCGCTGAAGTCCCCCACGTTCCCCAGCGCCATCTTGAGATCCACGAACCGCTGCGGACACTAAGCTCTAGATTGCAAGGCCATGGCGTTTAAACTTAAAGGGCTTTGCCACCTCAGCCCCTCCGAGACATAAGCTAATTGGTTTGAGGTTTAAACCAGTCTCATTACTTGCAATTTTGCCATTAAGTAATATAGATGGAGACACAGATTGAAGGCATTTTGGTATATATTTTATATTCTTGGTATTTTTTCAAGAGCAAGTAAGTTTTGAGTTTAATTTTTGAACGCTTATCTCCGTAAAATTATGACCTTACCGGTTGAGTTACGAAGCCATCCTGTAAATTTATTTGGAAATTTACTACGATATTATTATCTCCTTTACTGATCTTATTTTTTTGATTGATCGATGTTGATTTCTTCTCCTAACGACCCCTTCTAATGCAAAAAATAATTAAACGCAATAAATAACAAATCAAAAGACATTTCAGATGAGCTAAGCGCTTACAAAAACACGGTCAATAAATAAAACCAGTCTGTCATTGGTCATAGATAAGTTTTATGTGAGCAGATTGGCAAAGAAAATGTTACAGGAATACATATTCGATATGTCGTCTTCATAGACATAATTTAGCCTGTGCTCTACCTTCTATAAATAAACTATTTAACCATGTACAACGAACCAAAGGATAGGGATACAATTCATGGAAATGTCATTGATCATCTCCTTTGTGTAAACAAGTTTATATCCTACTTAAAATACTCTAATTACAGAGCAATCAGAGCAATTTAATTTAGCTAGCAAGGTCGAGATAGATGTGCTAGATAATAGATAAAGACCGACGCGCGAGTTCATGCGTAGCGTTCATTGTTGTAGGTTCTAAAATAAAACAATAGGCAGTACATCGTATCTCGCGCTTAATCGTAGAGGACTGTTGCAATTCTCTGCCAGATTAACTGACCTATAAGATTTTGAACGTACTCTTCATGAGGTAAAGAATGTACCTAATAGGTAAAAATTACCTACTGTAAAACAACATTTCATATTTTTTACGGTTCTATATTCACTAAGAACTAAGCTTGTAACACTTTAGGGTAGCCACCCAGTGTTATAAACGTCTGAATGTTATTATAGATAGATACGTTATAGGTTAGAAAAGTAGATGTTTGTTTGGTAAGAATTTGGTGGTTAATATACGTTCTACACGGGTATTAGAGTAGATAGGTCAAGGTCGGAGACCAGAAATGTTGTTTTTAATCTTCACATATACGCTTTTGGCTATATTTAGAGGATAAAACTTACCGGAATGGTAGGTCATCAATCATCTATAAATCGTCGCATTTAGCGCATCCATTGTTCGTTCCCGCATTGTGCTGGGACATAAATACCTTGTTTTCTTTGGAGTTTACACATTTCACAATTGAAATACATTTGTACATGGTTACACTACGTGGAAATAGCTTTAACTTGGTAAAACGGGTTGAATTAGTGTTGTTTATTGTTGCAGTAAAAACATTGACGTCTGTCAATGTCGGTCGGTTTGTTGTCTGTGGTTTTGCACAGACAATCAGGCATACATAAAGAGTATTTATGAATAAACATTTGGTATGTGTTCTTTTATATTTTGCAATTCGTAGTTATAAATAATGTCCTTATTTTTAGCTTTCGAAATTAGTAATTCTTTTTATTTTTGGTGACTTCGGTTTTCTGTAAATTGGATCCGGTCAGTTGCGATGTCATTGAATGGGAGGTTTTCCATTCACCACTTTGTCTGTGGCTTTTGCCATTTGATTTTTCGCTTGATCACTGGGATATTCCGTGACAAGATGTAAGACGTAATTTCGACATCAGGTCGGCAATTAATTCATGGGGTATGTATTTTATTTAAAGATTGTATTTCCTAAAACTCGGTTAAATTCGGTGTTCAATGTTTTAATCGTTGATATATTTTGTTCCAGCTTGGCCCAAAATATGATTAACCTAGCTTCCTATGCGCCGGTAATGGCGGCATAACCTTTTCACCTCTTTTAAACCAACTTGGTGAGTTGTCCCCACTTTCTAAATATACGGAAGGAAAGACGAAGTTGTTTATTGTCAATTGCAATTAGCTAATGTCGTGTTTTGGTGTGATTTTCCAGCAATCCCTTTACAAATATGAGGCATCATTTTGTTTCACCGCGTGTGCCTACGTCGCCACGTCTGGTGTCTAATATAAGGGACTCGGCTTAGAAACCGGTAAGGATTTTTTTTAATCTCATTATTTCCGCAAGCTAAATCGCGCGTTGTCCCAATTAAATATAAATATAACTTTTTATAACATAACCTCTCTAAAACCTAGAACATTCTCTTTGTTTCTAGGGTTCTTTTGGCTAGGCCTGTCCTTTGGCTAGGCCTGTCCTTTGGCTAGGCCTGTCTTTTGGCTGGGCCTATCTCTTCCCTTGGCTCTTGGCCCTATGGCTTTTGGAAGATCTAGGGTGGTGTCGCACCATGCTAGTTGAGAAGCCGTCTTCTCCACTTAATTTTTGGACTCGAGGTGAAGTGTTTATACGATAAAACTGTGAGTTAAAAACTTATGTTTACATTAGTGACTGTGTTCCTTTGCTGGAAAGGATAAATAATATTTAAGTCTGAATTTCTTTTTAACGTGAACTTTCTACATGGTAAATTCTATTATTAATATGAAACCTGCAATTCCTATGTAGGATTTTGTGTGTATTACAGGCCCAAATATGCCTGAGATGTACTTAAGTTAAATTTAATTAGTAATAGTTACGGTACGTAATTTAAATGTTAAGTCTCGAGGCCGCAGCAGGTCTTATTGTGATGTAAAGTGAATAAAAGTATTTAGTAAATAAATTTGTATTTTCATTTGGATATGTCATACGTTTGATGAGTATAGTATCCTGGCGTCCTACTTTAAATATTTGGATATCTATTCTCACTCCATAGTGGCAGAAACCACGACCCTATCTATGCTCGTAGTTAGCCGTAAGCATTTTTGAATTTTTAAGTAGGTAGATCTTGGGGGTTCTGGACCACTTACCCAGAGCTCACCCTCCCCTATTACAGTGGCGCCCAACGTGGGGCCTATGGAGTATGACATTTCCAAGTGAAACATTTTAGAAATATTTTAGTATTAAGGTTTTTATATGTAAAGGGAATTGCAAGTTGTTGTTTGAAGTTGTTGTTTCAAGTTGTTGTTTGTGTTGGAGGTTAAACTTATAAATTTAACCAACTTATAAATAAAGCTATACTTTATACGCTAAATAATTAGCTATACTTAAAGAGATTTTCTCAATATTCTAAAATACTTAAAAACTGTTAAAATCTAATAAAATTTTAACTTATCTTTAAAATATTATAACTCTATACTGACTTACTTCTGATATTACATATCAATCTTGAAAAATGGATTTCATAAAAGCTGGTTGTAAAATCACCCATTTACATAAAGACGAAATGTCACATGAATTAGCGATTCGCAGACTTCCGGTTAATCCCATCTCACGTAGATCCAGTCTGTGTCAAGCTTTGAAACAAACTGCAGATTTAGCCAAAAAGGGTAGTCTGAAGTTCCAGGACTTGGTAATAAGTAATGAAGCTTCCGAATTAGAACTCTGTCAGCATAAGGTAGAGGAGATAGAGTTAGAAGCAAAAGGAGAATTATCAGCAGCGGCGATCGACAGGCTATCCTCGCGTTGCAAATATCTATTGTGTCGTATTTCACGGTTGCCTCAGGAGACCGAAGCGGTACTTCTGTTGAAAACGTTAATTACTTCTTTATTGGATCGGTTGAATGAGCAAGGCTCTTCTGCGTCGTCTGGTTCGAATGATGATTGTCAATCTCCTAACGAATCTCGTATTGTTAGGGAGATTATTTATGAAACGGTTAAGACTTTTAATATAAATTCTTTAACTTTGAAATTATTCATCGAAAGGGCAAAGAACATGTCATACCTGACTGTCTTTCTCGTATTCATGTCAGTTCTATAAATTCTGTTACTATTCAAGACCCTTGGTATCTTGATATATATAAAAAGGTATCTGAAAAACCTTCTCTCTTTCCAAACTTTAAAATTGAAAATGATAAACTTTTCCGTTACTCTAAGAATAAGTATCGTCTGACAGCTCAATTTGACTGGAAGCTGGTACTCCCTTATGAGCATCGAAATGAAATCTTAAATAAGTATCATGATGATCCTACTGCCGGTCATTTTGGCGTGGCTAAAACCCATTCCAAAATAGCGGACTTATATTATTGGCCTACGTTGTTTCAAGACGTGAAAGAATACGTCGATTCTTGTGAAATTTGTAAAACTTATAAACCTGTTAATTTAGCTCGTCCTGGCTTGATGGGTAATCCCCGACGTATATCGTCACCAGGCGAAGCCATATCTTGTGATATTCTTGGTCCCTTTCCTCCGTCTTATTTGAGAAATCAGTATCTCTTTGTATGTGCTGATTATTTCAGTAAGTATGTGACTTTGTTTCCACTACGCAACATAACTGCGAAAGCTATAGTTAAGTGTATGGAAAAAGGGATATTTCTTATACATGGGGTTCCTAAATATATATTCTGCGACAATGGTGTCCAATTTACTTCAAAAGACTTTCGAGACTTAATGTCCAAATATAATGTCCCTCATATTTTCTATAACCCTAGATATCATCCTCAGACGAATCAAACGGAACGAGTGAACCGTGAACTTGTAAGAACTATTGCTTCATACGTGCGTTCTGATCACCGTAACTGGGATAAGAACATATCGGAAATACAATGTGCATTAAATACAGCTCGTCACGAAGTAACTAAAGATACACCGTATTTTCTAACACATGGTCGTCAGATGATTCTAGATGGTTCTCTTTATAATAGTGAAGGTCCTATAGATCAAAACGCGCTCGAATTAGATACCAGCGGTGAGTTTTCTGAAAAACTTAAAGAGCTCAAAACTATATTTCAAAAAGTGCGTAACTCGTTGATCGCCTCCCATGAACGTAACGCTAGGTATTACAACATGAGGAAGCGTCACGTAGAACTAGAAGAAGGACAAATCGTTTATAAAAGATGTTTCCCATTGTCAAATGCAGCAAAACATTTCTCCGCTAAATTAGCGCCCCGTTATGACAAGTGTGTCATTCATAAAAAATTAAGTCCTCTTGTATACTCTTTAAAATCCTTAGAAGGAAAACTTCTAGGTAACTTTCATATAAAAGATATTGTACGTCCTGGTGAAGCCGAGCCGTCTTCGTAGCGGTACTCGTCTTTTCACTTGTTGGCTCAATACTTAAATTTGAAATATCCTATATGATACTAAATACTGAACTTACCTACTGAACTGAATGCAGCCTGACGCAAGCTTGTTTTCATCAGACCGGGTAATTGTTCCATGTATTTGATTCTATATATATTGGTACCGGATGCATACGGACCAATCTTAATCTTTGATATGTCCTTATAAAGACATAAAACAGTAAATAATCTGAATAAACTACAGAAACTTACTTTACTTATAAACCCTTAAGTGGGACTACTCCATAAAACGTTATTAAATCGTGAAACGAGACTACGTTCTCAATAAACTCTGTACTATGTCCAAACTTTTGTTTGTCGATATAGGAATTGTGTATTGGCTAGATGATGCAGCTCTTTACTTAGTTCCACCTTTGTCGGTGATAGGCAATTTCTTTAATAAAGGGAAAGTTTTTTTTTTCTCGGGTTGCCGTCTTTGACATCCTCTTCTAGATTTAGGTAAGTATTCACTAGTAATAAGTAGATCCGGTTCAAAATTAGTTGTTAGATTTCCTTGGTTGAATTGGCCATTCACCAAGTCATAGATATAAGTTTTGTCATAAGGTTTGTTTTCTTTACAGATTATCTGTGTTCTCGTGGTTAAGTTTGGTAGGTTAAGGTGTAACTTCATATTAGACGTATAAATTAAAAAAAAAAATTTTTTTTCAAAAAAAATTTTTTTTAACCCAACTAAAGATGAACTGTAACACTTTAGGGTAGCCACCCAGTGTTATAAACGTCTGAATGTTATTATAGATAGATACGTTATAGGTTAGAAAAGTAGATGTTTGTTTGGTAAGAATTTGGTGGTTAATATACGTTCTACACGGGTATTAGAGTAGATAGGTCAAGGTCGGAGACCAGAAATGTTGTTTTTAATCTTCACATATACGCTTTTGGCTATATTTAGAGGATAAAACTTACCGGAATGGTAGGTCATCAATCATCTATAAATCGTCGCATTTAGCGCATCCATTGTTCGTTCCCGCATTGTGCTGGGACATAAATACCTTGTTTTCTTTGGAGTTTACACATTTCACAATTGAAATACATTTGTACATGGTTACACTACGTGGAAATAGCTTTAACTTGGTAAAACGGGTTGAATTAGTGTTGTTTATTGTTGCAGTAAAAACATTGACGTCTGTCAATGTCGGTCGGTTTGTTGTCTGTGGTTTTGCACAGACAATCAGGCATACATAAAGAGTATTTATGAATAAACATTTGGTATGTGTTCTTTTATATTTTGCAATTCGTAGTTATAAATAATGTCCTTATTTTTAGCTTTCGAAATTAGTAATTCTTTTTATTTTTGGTGACTTCGGTTTTCTGTAAATTGGATCCGGTCAGTTGCGATGTCATTGAATGGGAGGTTTTCCATTCACCACTTTGTCTGTGGCTTTTGCCATTTGATTTTTCGCTTGATCACTGGGATATTCCGTGACAAGATGTAAGACGTAATTTCGACATCAGGTCGGCAATTAATTCATGGGGTATGTATTTTATTTAAAGATTGTATTTCCTAAAACTCGGTTAAATTCGGTGTTCAATGTTTTAATCGTTGATATATTTTGTTCCAGCTTGGCCCAAAATATGATTAACCTAGCTTCCTATGCGCCGGTAATGGCGGCATAACCTTTTCACCTCTTTTAAACCAACTTGGTGAGTTGTCCCCACTTTCTAAATATACGGAAGGAAAGACGAAGTTGTTTATTGTCAATTGCAATTAGCTAATGTCGTGTTTTGGTGTGATTTTCCAGCAATCCCTTTACAAATATGAGGCATCATTTTGTTTCACCGCGTGTGCCTACGTCGCCACGTCTGGTGTCTAATATAAGGGACTCGGCTTAGAAACCGGTAAGGATTTTTTTAATCTCATTATTTCCGCAAGCTAAATCGCGCGTTGTCCCAATTAAATATAAATATAACTTTTTATAACATAACCTCTCTAAAACCTAGAACATTCTCTTTGTTTCTAGGGTTCTTTTGGCTAGGCCTGTCCTTTGGCTAGGCCTGTCCTTTGGCTAGGCCTGTCTTTTGGCTGGGCCTATCTCTTCCCTTGGCTCTTGGCCCTATGGCTTTTGGAAGATCTAGGGTGGTGTCGCACCATGCTAGTTGAGAAGCCGTCTTCTCCACTTAATTTTTGGACTCGAGGTGAAGTGTTTATACGATAAAACTGTGAGTTAAAAACTTATGTTTACATTAGTGACTGTGTTCCTTTGCTGGAAAGGATAAATAATATTTAAGTCTGAATTTCTTTTTAACGTGAACTTTCTACATGGTAAATTCTATTATTAATATGAAACCTGCAATTCCTATGTAGGATTTTGTGTGTATTACAGGCCCAAATATGCCTGAGATGTACTTAAGTTAAATTTAATTAGTAATAGTTACGGTACGTAATTTAAATGTTAAGTCTCGAGGCCGCAGCAGGTCTTATTGTGATGTAAAGTGAATAAAAGTATTTAGTAAATAAATTTGTATTTTCATTTGGATATGTCATACGTTTGATGAGTATAGTATCCTGGCGTCCTACTTTAAATATTTGGATATCTATTCTCACTCCATAGTGGCAGAAACCACGACCCTATCTATGCTCGTAGTTAGCCGTAAGCATTTTTGAATTTTTAAGTAGGTAGATCTTGGGGGTTCTGGACCACTTACCCAGAGCTCACCCTCCCCTATTACAAGCTTACCTAAAAGATATATGTATTACAATTTTAAAATGTTAAAACAGATTAGGTATTATCTTCAATTATGACATTGCCCTTTTACTAAATATCCTAAAACCTAGCAGCTACTTATTTAAATGATTTTTTAACTAATCTACCTAACACATTATGTACCTATATATGTCTCACTGTGATTTTAGTACTTTTTCAGAAAACTAAAACATAATGCTCGTAACTAGCGTGTCGTGGATTTCTTATGAAGAAAGCTGGTTTTTATATCTTAGAATTCTTGCATAAGACTTTCTATAAGAAATTTAAATGAAGCCTAACTAGCTCGGGCTCATTTCTTCTATATCAACGTTTTAGTCTGCCTTAATATATTCTTAAAGGACATGGCCTCTTGCGGCACAGGAAGATGATGTCACTGCTTCGACTGGTTTTGCTTATTATTCGACTGGTGTTTAGCGGAGAACTGAATGCATTAAATAGGTATTCGACCGGCTATTTGTCAACGTTCGGTCAAATAATCACCTGTTGATGTTGCCTATATTTATTTTAGAAATCGCAGAAGTTTACTGAACTAACAACCTTCTTCACAAAGTCGACCTTAAATCTAAGAAATACCTGCTAGCTTATTGGCTCTGACTAAAGTGTGGTGGGTAGGTAATTTATTTCACTCGATGTTAATAACATACCTACACCTGAAAGTAAAATGTTCAGTGTTGCTTGATTTATTGAAGTGTTAGTATTATGTCGTAAGCTTTATTTCTTATTCAATTTGAAGCACATAATTGAATGGGAATAAGGCGGCGCCGGCGCCGTACGCGCTTTACATAGACCTATATTCAAAATTGTGCGCAAATGAGCGTTGAACGCAGAAACCAGAATAAGCGTGGTCCCCAACTACTCTTAGCTGTTACCTATTTCGAGTTCACACGTTTAGTGGTTGAATTGAGGTAAAAGCTCTCCAGCACTTGTTACATGACGGGAACAGCCGCCCTGCGCTCGCGCTTAGCCAACTCAGACATCGCAACGCATTCCTGGAACTTTAATTTCAATGTCGGCCCTCAACTGCATTAAGATCATTCTTCAACCCGGCCGTGGCATGTCATTATTTTTACCTTTTAGGTACAGTACATAAATTCTAAATTTAGCTTTGCTGGAAGTTTCAATACTTATTAAGTGCTCACGTATCTACATTCTCTACTCGACGGTTGATAGAATAGAACATACCTCTAAAGTCTAAAGTAATTTTTAAAACCTTAACGAATCAGTTGAATTTCAAATAACTTTCATACTTAGTCAATTTTAACGTACAAAAACATCTAACATGATGTTTTTGTATGTTAAAATTACATGTATGTAGAAGGTATATGAACATAAAAAATAATGCAATTACCTACATATTTATGATGTCTTGTAAATCAAAACACCTTCCTACATGATAATCAAAATAATGCGACTTTACTTAAGCAGCTAATTATCCATCTGACCTTGCCATTACTGATATATATACATATAAAGTATTGAATAATATTTTAAGTATTGAATTTATTATTTATTGATTGTACTGCCATAGCCAATTATATTTTATACCCAGACTCTAGAAGGTATAATAATTGATTCGTAATTGGCAATCCATAATACACTTTTTCAATATAGTAAAAGAAGGTTTGCCAAGAATGAGATCATCAGAAGACCTCGACGGATGACACAAGACGTGATTCAACAATATATTAGTAGGTAGCGGGCCGGAAAATAATTTGTTAAAGGTTTTTGAAAACAAATTTACCTATTTACGTGCTGTAATGTAACCCGTCCCGGAAGTAAATAACATCAACTTATTTCCGACAAAAACAGCTATTGTATTAATTTATACGCATATCTATTTATAAAATGTATTTTTATAGCTCATAACATACACTGTATCTTATCGGTATGTTTACAACACGCGTCTGTTGTTCGTCTTGAGCCAATAACAGTGTATAATCCTTAAGTTGTTCTAAATGGGCTTTAAAAAAATGTGTCAAGTGATAAGGCTCGCTATTTTTCGTGTCCGTCGGTCCGTTTGCTCAAGCAGTTAGCAAGTTATACGTATTCAGGCAATGTTGTTCAAACAGTATAGGTGTGGGCTGTGGCTAAGTAAGAGCGGCCCCGTGCTATATCCGCCGACCGCTGTCGAAATCGTCGTTTACGCAACGCATCTTCGGACGAACCGGTAACACACTTCAACAGACATGGCGACCGTCCATTGATACATTTTTCAAAGAATTCTACACACACACCATTGCTTGAACCATTGCTGAAGCTAATTTAGCAGCTCGCTTTGATTGAACATCGTGGATAAAATCTTAGGTACTCTTTGCTATATGTATATTATTTTACCTAATGACGTTGACAAAAGTTTTTTTCATTCGTATTGAATTCAAATATTGCTCGGGTATATAATATTTTTGTAACATTATTTCTCGATCTATCCAATCTTTGATGTACCTAACGTAACTATTATTTGTTGACTGTTCCCACGATAAGTTCTCTAAGAATAGGATCGTCATCGTCCGATATCTATCAACCGATTCATTAGCGAGTTCTCAGATGCTTGAACCAAGGTTTTGACAACCTAAAATGATAGACCACAACATAAAATGATAGACGTAATGAATGATGAATTATGGCAAACCAGAGGTCACTTTGAAATTGGCAGGGACCGGCAAATAACTGACAATCTTTATTTTATTTCTGTCAAAGTACCTATAGCGAGCCAAACGAAGACTATAAATCAGCAATATGCAAATTACTTACGACTCGTCTGTAGAACGATATCCCGCAGTCGTTCAATTAAAAAGGGAAAGAGTGTTTAGAGAATAAAACATAAAAAGCTTTGTCAGGCCTGTGTGCGGCTGAGCAGAGCGAAGGGAAAAGGAGAGGTGCATAGTGGGGCCTGCATAATGCATAAGATGCGGTGCAACGGCCGATGAACCCTGCTTGCAATTAGTCTAGTGCAACTACGCCAAGGCACTACAGCTGTCGAGATGCCTTCCAGATGGGTTCTCACGCAACGACTAGTCCTTACCTACCGGCTACCGGGCACCGCCCACGCGCTCGGGCCTTTTACTGCACTTTGGCAATCTCTGGCAGAGTTAGCTCTAACTTGCTCTAACATCGGAGCCATGGGGCACTCGCCATACCCGTCTCCGATTCGACTACTTTAATCGTTTCTTTGTACCATTAAATTAAACTTTATTACACTTAAAATCGACTATTTTAGTCGTTATAAAAGCTCAATAATAAGTAACAGGAACTACAAATCAATTTAAACAGAAATAGGGAATTCAATGTTTTATTGCTAATTGGACGTAGTTTAGGGCCGATACAGATGGATCGCAACCCGACTACAATTTATATGGGAACATATCGGCCCTTTAGGAAATAGGATACATTTTCTGAAAATTCGTTATTTTATTTATATAACTACCTAAATTACGTCCGTTCCATCCGTCCAGTCCATTTACAAGAAGAAAATATTTCAGAAACATTTAAGGTATAAATCACCCCACTCTTACTGCTTTTGTGATATCTACCTAACTATATATTACAACAACAATACAATATATGTTACAATTTTATAGAATATATAAAACTGAATTGTTTTATATGTCAATATTTCCTGTTTCATAATATGACATCAGCACCTGTGTAAGATGAGAGCTCAATTACCTACACAATGATGAGCTTACCATGCCGCATATAGAGATTAAATCATCCAATATTCTAGTAGTTATGAAGGAATCCAACAGGATATTCTTTTAATTGCAAATGATTACACCGTAGTGTCCGTAGTCTATCTACCTACACAGATAGATCTAATTAAGTTTTAATAAAGTAGGCAGCATAGACCTTGAGATCCTTGGGTGCTCTAGGTAATCACAATAATTTTGCTACTAGTAGAAGCGAAGAGTCTGGTGCAGGATGGTCATGAAACACGCGACGCCGGCGCTGCATGCATTAAAAATTGTTTTTACTTGCCTATAGAGTTAAACAAAAACAGCCATTTAGTTGCTGTTGTATAAATACACTCAGATAATGGAAATATTAGACGTTCGTGTTATTATTTGTATTGCAAACATTCTTGTCACACTACTTCTAGTCACAATTCTTTGAATTTACCTGCCAACATTACTTTTGTCATTGATACGTCCGCGTAAATAGGCACAAAATTAAATGAATGCAAATTAGCTAACAACACAGCATGACAACATATTTTTTAAATAATCGACTGTACATAATATAAAGTAACAAAAACCCATATAATTAAACTAAATAAGTATATTGAATAAAAATAAATATTTTACTACCTAGCTTATACAAGAAAAACTTAATTAAACAACTATGTATAAAATCTCAACTGAATAATGAACATAAAACTTTTTATGCTACTATATAATAATTCTTTGAAGAATGCGATTATTGCAAGTTGTATGGATTCTACTCCGCAGTAATAAAATAAATGTATGTTAATGACACCAAGCGCCTCGCATCGTTGCCCCTGCGACACCAATAAGAGAATGACGCTGTTTTGTTACCAAGGCTGCCGAGTTAGCAATTTTATTTATCCCCAGCCTCTAGCATTTGAATTCAAATGGGTTCCACTGACAACATTGATGCGATTCTTTACGGCCATGTACAACTTTATGTCCGTGTATCCCCTTACAATTCTTAGGACCTGCATTCAGCTATAATCAATTCAATTGCAATCTAACACCTTTAGCAAGTTCAGACACATTTGAAAAGTTCAGGGGAAGACGATTACTATTATTTTTTAAGAAATAATTAAGGTTTTCCAATTACAGGAGCGGCTGCTGAGCACGCGGCGCGCGGCGTCCGAAAAAAGATAAATACTCGGCGCTGAGAGTATTTATTCGTCCCCCTCGCTGTCAAAACTTCGGGATGCTAGTGCGTTGAGGGTAAGACCTTCCTCCGGGAGCTGGGTTGTCGCCTGTTTGAAAGAGATCTTGATCCCCGCTCCGGGTTTTTCCTGATGCAAAGGCTGTCCATCGCGATCCAACGCGGCAGCTCAGCGAGCGTGATGGGCACCTTTACGTCGGGGGCAGCTCGAGACGGGTAGAGTTATTTTTTACATGTTTAGTTTGTAGGTATATTTAAGTTTCGACAGTAAATTATTACGGTATACTTATAGTAATCTATAAGTACCTACTTTTTTTAGGATTCCGTACTCAAAAGCAAAAAACGTAATCCTTCTGGATCACTTCGTTTCTCCGTCCGTCTGTTTGTCCAGACCGTTTATTTCGGGAAAGCGTGGAGGTGCCCTTGAAGCTGTGAAAAATCAAAAAAAGGTAGGTACTTTTGCCGTTTATGCCGCAAGAAACGTATATTTCGACACTTAAGGGAATCAAAATTTATAGGGTATATTCAAAATCTACTACTCCTACTAGCCGTTGACCTAGAAATAAGATAGTCAAGTAATATCATTTTATACAGGGGAAAATCTGAAATTTAAATTAGTAAAAATTAAATTAAGTACGTTAAAATTGTACGGAACCCTTAGTGGGCGAGTCCGACTTGTACTTGTCCAGTTTTTTTATGGATAAATCAATTAAACGAACTTATTCATGAGCAAAACAATTTAAAACCATAAAAATAATCCAGTTATTAAATATCCGCAACGCAGGCTTCGACAAGTGGCTTTTCTGTAACATAACTTTCAAATTCAGATTATTTCGGTAACTGAAATTCCTAAAATTTAGAATGTTAAAAAAAACACTAATCATTTTACCGGGCACTCTTTATTTGGTTTTACATTAAGCACAAATACCTACAATCAAATTACAAGAAAATCAGTAAGCGAGAACTAGCTCCACGCTATTAGTATTAAAATTATATTCTCTGTGTAGGAAAATCTCTTTGCATCAGTTATTAACATTCCGCATATCAAGACTATCTTTTAAGTAGAAAATCAGCTCGCGGTGGATTCCACCGCAGCGTTTGACCTGTCTCACTAAGTGCATGCACAAACAGTCAAACACCGCACGGAGCTGCGAGGCATGTACGACTCCCGCGCCGTGCTTTAACTGTCACAGATTAATGCCATGAATGCTTAAACTTAAATAAACCTACCAGTAGCCGTTTGTTAATGTAAGTGGGCAATCATGCCACATTTAGATAATTATCATTCACGACGGATTACCTCACTTATTATAAGCACAGTACTGGCCAAGAGCGTGAGTTCCGTAGAATTGTAAGTATAAAGTAAGTAGTAGTAAGTATAAAGGATCCCATCAAAAACATAAATGTAAAATGGCAGCCAAGTTCAATATTAAGAATATTCGTCGTTGTGGACTTCGCCGGAAAAAAAATGAGATCTATGTATATGGGTGCCAAGTTCTAGTTTGCTTGGGGTGTAACTAAAGTTCAGGAGTGTCTCCAAATGGTTCGTGCAGGTATGTATAACACACACGGCAGCCGCATCACCAGTTCTTTTTAGGGTTCCGTACCTCAAAAGGAAAAAACGGAACCCTTATAGGATCACTCGTGCGTCTGTCTGTCTGTCTGTCCGTCTGTCACAGCCGATTTTCTCCGGAAATACTGGACCAATCAAGTTGAAATTTGGTACACATATGTAACTTTGTGACCCAAATATGGACATGTAACGTAAACAAATGAATTTTAAATATGGGGGCCACTTTTGGGGGGTAAATGAAAAAATTAAAAAATTAAAAAATTCAAACTATATCATGCTACATATCAAATAAAAGAGCTTATTGTAAGGATCTCAAATATATTTTTTTTGTAATTTTCGAATAAACAGTTTAGAAGTTATTCAACAAAATAGGCAAAAAATGACCATTCCCCCCTTTATCTCCGAAACTACTAGGTTTAAAATTTTGAAAAAAATACATAAAATAGGTCTATACCTATAGATGACAGGAAAACCTATTAGAAATGTACAGTCAAGCGTGAGTCGGACTTAATTACAGTTTTTGATTTTTAAAGAGATTTCACTCACGTTTCACATAAAAAAGCCATTGTTAAAAATTGTGTAATATACGGAACCCTTGGAACGAGAGTCCGACTCGCACTTGACCGGTTTTTTCTATTGAACTTAGCTTGACACGCTGCCGCGTGTTTAGATCTAACTGCCGAAACTCTACCAATAACCTACTAGTATTATGTATTCATGCATAGATTACACCTTGTTCGCAAAGATTGCTGTATTCGTATACTCGTACCCTAGGTACCGTAGGTACCCTAATACCTACGAAACTACGAAGCTGGTGAAATCAAAGCTGGTCAAATCTCTGGGCCAAATTCGACATGTACAACTGTCAGACTTCGCATCCACGTCAAATCAACAGTTGATTTTATTACATACTGAGTGTTGATTCCATCAACGATGGATAATATCATTTGGTACAACCAAAACTCAACTCTAAACTAAGGGTGGTTCGGTTTGGTTTGCTTGTCACCCTAACTGCGGATTGTTAATGTCAAATTTTGACATTGTACGTATTCGAGAACTTATGTTTTTTTCCACATCAACGGGAGATCAACACGATACGTCAAACGTCGCTTGTCGAATAGGGATCCCTGTTTATTGATTAGCACGAATATTAATTATACGTATTTTTTAAAACTATCCAATTACACTTTACACCGTACGGGATCCTTAAAAGCAATAAGTAAAGCAATAAATTATAGTCTATGTCTAATGAAGTACCTAATAAATAGGTACAATGGATAATTGATGAAAAATAAAAACTAAAGAGGATTAGAGGCATGATTGTTTGCGGTTACAGTTGATGATGTCAGCGGGTGATGTGATGACGGAAGCAGACAAGGTGACGAGGTGGGCACCAGCGGTCGCCTTGCGCCGTACGGTGGGCGAGCCAACCACGCCACGATACATAATGTCCCTTTGGTAACAGATGGTTACATCATTTAAGAGGAAACGCTTGGGCGCTACTCTGTCCATACGATAAATATAAATGAATAAATACTATACGACATTTTTTTAGAGTTTTTTTACACAAATTGACTAAACCCCACGGTTAGCTCAAGAAGGTTTGTGTTGTGGGTCACAACAACTCAACAAATACCTATGTCATCTCACAAATAAATGCCCTTACCAAGATTTGAACCCGGGACCATCTGATCAAATATCTGAAAATTATTGGAGTTCAAATATTATAAGCAAATATAGGTTTTTTTTATAAGTTGATGTGAATAACATACACACCCGTATTGGTTTACATTTACAACGTGGACGTGGACGAAGTCGCGGGAAAACCAGTTTAAATTAAAGAATGTGCGGAATAATACAATTTAAAAGACAAATTTCTGACAAAGTAAATGCCTTTTTTTCTTTGTAGTATTTTTTGTCTCCTCATGAGCACTTATCGCAAAACATTAGCAATCGGCTTTGGCAAAAACTGTTCCGGAATATATAAATCTTCCCAAGCATAACGTTTTCCGTGTTTCTTTGCTATTACAAGTTTTAACATATGTGTATAAAATAACAATTACCAAATAAGCATAAAGTGCGTAGTCTTTTTAAATCATACCTACTCGTTGAGCCGAAATTTAGAAGACGTATTTTTAAAATAAATTACATATTTATATAGTTTGGGTTGTAGAATTTTTAGATTAAGCAATAATCTGATTTAAATTTGTAAAATATTTTGGCAACTAGAGGCTTTACTTAAATTTTGCCATTTATCTAAAAAGGTATTACATTAAAATATAAATAACTATAAGTATAAATGCGACTATCCGGTGTTGAGTAATAAGGTAATTAAACCAACGAGTGGCGATGTGATACGCAGACGGACCTGTTTCCATCAAACTTGGATTTCACGGTGAGTGCAATGCTCGAGTGTTTGATCAGATGCCGTAGAGCCGACACAAAACAAAGACACCCAGAAGTCCGACGGCCCGGCTTACACTAATAAAATCAGTCGGTCGGCGTAAAGATGAAAGGCAGAGCGCTACATCTTAATATTCATCAGATTAGTTTTTTCATCACTGTTGTAAAATAATTATTTTGCTCCCTATTGTCTGTATTGAATTCATGTACTAATAATGATCTCCGGTATTTTTGTAACTAAGCTTGTAACCTAGCCTTAATGTAGATAGGTCGCAAACAAAAATACATTACAAAAATATCCTTGAACTGTAAGCAAAAACGTTTAAACCTACTACACTTAAACCAAAAAACATGGAACAAATAATCAAAACCACACACAATTATAAAATTAAACTGTCGAATACCAACAATCTGCTTACCTACGTAACTTATGTAATTATGTTAAATTATTCCACTGATATAATTATTTACGTAAAGTAACAAGAATATGTAATATGGAATAGATAATAGCTTCCGCTGCGAGGAATGCACAATGTTAGCTGCTTCTCTACTGCTGCCGGTAGCGCCTGCGCTGATACGAACGCAAATACGAGCACAATACGTGGCTGACCGTGTCATCGGCTCGCCTTTTGTCTCCGCCGCCAGCTAAACCTACACATACGGCCACCTGTTACGAGTACATAGATACGGAACCCCTACTTAAAATTATGTGAAATTATTACCCCCCAGCTAACTACTTAATTCAAAAACATTATCTCGTGCTCGTTGCTAGTATAACTTGACCGAATGCTATCTATGACATGCTATGTAGTGATTATATTGTATGTGTATTTTTTAATGCTACTCACATTTTGTTTATGATAGAGTGAGACACAATGCACATTGGACCAAGAAATTGGACAGATAGAATACCACCTTACCACCCTAATACATGGCATAACGCGGCATCACAATTTAAAATATTACATACCTAAGGTATCTATCGTGTGTTAAAAATCTTTTACTCGATGACATCCTTTGCGAGAGATTTCACTATGAATCATGCACTTCAATTACAAGATATGTGTATATATAATGAGATAAGTAAATGTATAAGAAGATATGTGTTCGCCTTTGTATTTATTCCTGTCTTTTTGTACAATAAAAAGTTTACTACTACTACTATTTACTAATATTTAATACCTATATGGATGTGTATACATTAATGCTTCATAATGACAATTACCTACGAATAGTTTTCATTTGCGATAGAAGTTTTTAATAGCAGTAATTTTCCAAAATGTAATTGGCTCTTTGCTTCAATCTGTGGGAACCTGATGGGAACTCAACACTAGGAAACCGTCATTTAAAAGAGAGAAAAATCTAAGTACATACCTATATTAAGATTCGCTTTAGATAAGTACTCGTACGCAAGTTATTTCTAAACAGTTGATTACGTAGATATCTAATTCAAATTAATGTTTAGTTAATCGATATTATAAAATATGGTAAGACAAGACAGTTAAGTATTACATCCATACTTGTAGCCGTAAAGAATTTTAAAAAATATTATAAAACGGCGCCTACGCGACGCCTACTGCACCTATCCTTAAGCTTGGCCCAATAAAGTCAAGGCTTAAATTTGCAAGTTGATTGCACAATGTTAAGTCATAGTTAAGTGTTTTGAGTTGTGCATATTTCTAAGAAACATTTAGGATTTTATCGAACCATATTTCCTTAATAAGCGCGAGTAAAAACTGATAAAGTAAATTTATATTGTATGTGTTATATCAGATTATCACTGCCGCCAACGCGTTGCGAAGTATAGGCAATTATTCACATATTTATTTTCAATTTCGCCTGCCTTTTTGTGCCTGACTAACTGTTTTCAGCCCTCAGCCCTCCATTTCGACTAATTGTAAGTATGTATATGTCGGCGGCCGATCGTAAGATTAGGCTGATCGTAATGTTTCTGTGTATTGTTTTGAGGATAGTCACATTAAACCAATATATAGGTAAGATAGGTTCGTTAGTTTGCTTCAGATGCCCGAAGGGCAAACTGCCCAGAAATAGGAGCCCCGCGTAGAGTTTTATTAATTGCAACAATTAAAATTAACGCTTAAAAATACACTGCGGAATTATTTAATAAATGCATTATTCAAGCCACATCTGCAAACGGTGTCATTATAAATATTTGGTTCATGTCTGAATAATATCAACGTAAATTATCGAAAGGCTCTTGTTGCAGATTCTGAGAATGCGTAATATGTAATATACATTCGACCAGACATTTACTTGAAATCTACCTGTGGTGTGGCATGTAGGTACTTGGCTAAAAATTATCAAAATATATGCTGCGTTAACTTTGTATAGCATAAAAGAATCCCGATTCTGGATTGCATTGAGACAACCAATTCTATTTCTTTTTTCTTAATTTAATGAATGTGCCGCAGCCTTACACTTTTGGACTAACCACAAGAGCAGACGAGCACACACGAACTAATATTAGGTAGGTATTTCCCAAATCTAATTTTGTGATTTCAGTATGACATATGAGCTCATGCGAAAATAGCACTACCTACCTACTGGCCGTTTTTGAAGAAACAAAGTATGTAAGTAAACTACTCATATCAGGTTTTGTATTACCTATTTTACCTTCTGCCTGTTGTGGAACAATTTAATATGTGGTGAGACGATTACATATATTTACCAACTGTGACCTCTGTAATAGATGCTGACGGGAACGGAACCCGCAGCGCAGCCGTTACCTTCGTTGTCATTATTATGATCGTGAGACAGTTTCGAAGCAATCACACGCGATGCAACGCTCAACTATCGCTTAATACCCACTATTCTATTTCTGAACCACTAACTTTTTTAGTTAGCAATCACGGTCCTTTAGTACTAGTACCTACATATTAGTACTAGGATCACATTTTATCTGTTTCTATTAATTTTAACTGAGTAGTAATGTATCCACTCTGTTAATAGATCTCCACTCTGGGCAATCTGTGATAGGTGCGTAGCAAACATGCCAATCGTTTACGCTCCGTAGTGAAGGAATCGCAACTGTCACTGATACTAGAATATGGAAGTGTGATAGAGAGAGATGACTTTAATCCAACATAAAACATATCATAGGTACCTTTTTTAGGTTCTGAAGGAAATCAGATAAGAATGTAGAAAAATAGGTAAATCAGTTCATAACATAACAAACAAGAACAGGTTTACAAAACATGTAACATACAGAGAGCCAGACTGCATTGCAAAATTATACCTACTTATACCATACACGAGGTCCTTATGAAGCGAATAAATTGCCTCACTTTAAATAACTTTACTTCACTTCACTTAATTAAAAGTGAGTAGAAAAACTATTAGTGAAATATGGTTAAGGATCAAATAAAATTACAAAATAGCCCGAGCAGAGGTCGGCGCCGGCTCCGCCCCTAATTACAGGAGAGGGGCGTGTAATTAGTAATTAAACACACCATACATTTCAACAACTATTACCTACATGTCAATTTACAGAACCTTAGAAGGATATCAAGAAACGCGATAATCTGTTATTAGAATTTAGGTAAGATATGTATACACCTTTCCTAAAACGTTATAAGACTTATAAGGGTTCAGTGAACCACATTTTCTACAACGCTATAAGGGTTCAGTGAACCAAAAGCGCTATTAAAATAAAATGTTAGAAAAGTTTAGCCCAGAGCCCAGCCATCAATTTTAATTTTGTAGGTGCACTTAGAACCTCCTCTTTGGAAATTATTTTAAATGTAGCCTTTGTACCTGGGTTATCGAAATGTACTAGGTAACTGACACCTAATCTATGTATTTAAATTGTTAGTTTTTTGTATAAAAATATATAGTTTCGCTGGCACGGTAGAAGACACGTCATCAGACTACAAATATGTAATCCTAAAATCCTTTTTGATTAACCGTACCTAGTAAAATAAAAAAGTAAATAAAAATCGTTGTACAAAAGTAAAGCTCAACACAGTGTGGAATCTTGAAAGGCATCATATTTTATCCATCTAGAACTATAATCTCGATATATTTATAGGCCTGAGCCCTGCAGGTACGCATTCAAAAGCTCACGACCGCAGTGAAATTAAATCGGAGCAGCGATTATCAAGAATCTATTTAAACCCGCCACGGAAAAATAATATTCAGTAGGTATACGCCATTGATGTTAAGAATTCCATTAGGTTGCTCTGGGATAATAGAGTTTGGCGGGAAATTTAAAAAATTGGGCTGGTCACACTTTGTGTAGTAAGAATTATAGTTTTGACACTAGACAATATTTTTAATATTCTGTGCACAAGTAAGGTACCTAAGGAAATAAGTTAAATAAACGTTTACGTGCACTCAAAGTCAGCTCACATAATTTCTACCACTATTTAAAGTACAGTCAACGACAAACACATATGTTTACGTTCCAATATTTAGATTTTATAGATATTTTTCAGAACTTTTAGTTTATCCGTTTCTTTATACACTTGTCCTATTTATGAAATTCAGGCATTAATAAATTCACGTACTTAATCAAAGTAATAGGCAAATGTTAGAACTAGTACTTAAAGTATCAAAATATTTATAGAGCACCAACCTCCTAATTTGTTTACATTTGGTTAGGAGTTGTAAACATTGCAGTTTTTCGTTATACAACGCTACACGTCGACTTCGCACATTGTTGTAATTATTTACGAGCTTGAATAATAGTTTGCGAACCTTACTCAGTATAGAAATTATTAATATTATTTAAAATAAGCCCCTTATAAACCGCAAACAATTTGAATGAATGACATAAATTGACAACTGACTTTTGGCTTTTTTTTTAATCATAGACAATTGGTGATACAACAACGAAATATCTATCAACAAATTTTGGCTAGTCAGACTCTACTGGTGCATTTGATGTAAACAATAAAAACATGTCAGAAAACACATTCAGTGCGAGGATAGAGCAGGAGGAATACTTTGATAAAAGTTCGAGGATTGGGACCCAAATACTGCCGACTTAATCATAAGATATGGCTTATACAATAAATAAGAATAAATAATTTGGCCAAGTCCGAGATAGCTCGAGGCATTTAGTGTTCCGTACGGCTACCATCAGTTTGGCATTGATATAAACGATATCGTGAACGTAATTTACTTCCTATAGGTATATCTCTTTCGCACTAATATGTCAGTACGAGCGAGATGCATAGAAAGTAAATTACGTTCACGCCCACGGTAGCGTTTATGTCAATGCCAAACTGATGGTAGCCGTACCGCTCGCATCGTTACATTTTACAGAGGTTGTTTGCCTGTTTTTAGGATACCGTATTCAACTACACACACAAAACTATAGTACAAAGTGTCTAAGTGCGAAGGCCGAAGGCCGAGCTTTAGCAAAATGTCATCGCTTTAGCACAGAGCAATAGTACAAGTGTCTAAATGTAAAGGCCAAAGGCCGACCACCGCGTAGCCCGGAGGCCCGAAGCGTCCAGGATGTCAGTGCTTTAACACAGAACAATAGTACAAGTGCCTAAATGCGAAAGCCGAAGGCCGAGCTCCGCGTAGGGCCGAAGGCCCGAAGCGTCCAGGATGTTAGTACTTAAACACAGAACAATAGTATAAGTATCTAAATGCGAAGGCCGAAGGCCGAGCTCCGCGTAGGGCCGAAGGCCCGAAGCGTCCAGGCTGTCAGTTCTGTGTTTAACCACTGACATCTTGCAGGCTTCGGGCCTTCGGCCCTACGCGGAGCTCGGCCTCCGGCCTTCGCATTTAGACACTTGTATTAATTACCTGTATTTAGAACTGACCTCCTGGATGCTTCGGGCTTTCGGCCCAATGCGACTTCAGCGTTTGGATCTTGCGACTTAGACACTTGTACTTAAAAATACTTGGAAAAGTTACGGGAGGCGCGCGTCTGTCGGACGCTTCGGATCTTCGAATCGCTCCTTCGGCCTTTGTATTTAGTTAGATTCTTGTACTATTGCTTTGTGTTTGAATACCGAAGTCGAGCATCTCGCGAATGCTTGATGTATTATAATAATTTAGAGTAAGGCCAAGCGCGCACCAAGATTTTTTGTCCTGCGATAATTTTGTCGCAGAAATGCAACGTATGTGTTTATATGTTAGTGCGCGCATATGCGACAAAAAAATCGCAGCGATTTTAAATTTGTGATTTGTCACATTTTTCCGCGATTGTTCGCGACGCGATTGTCGCAAAGTGAATTGCAGCATGCGGAGTTGTATGGCCCCGCGCGCACTATGATAATAAAATCGCAAACCGGCCGGACCTCAGTCGGCATTTCGCTCTCCAAACCCCAACATCTCGGCACCTGCATCTCCAATGGAGTCTCAAAATGAGTCGCTAGATGTTGACCATTTAATTATGGAAATAGACGGGGATCACCTTTGTGTTATAAATGCTCAAAGTCATACAGCAATCGCATATTAAAGACACGTTTCATGACAAGCGACTGGTACGAAATCCATGTTGAGAATGAACAAATCATCGACTTGTTGACAGTGAATTTTCTGCGATATATTACAGCGCGATTCTAAAATCGTGTCGCAAAAATTAATATCGTGGTGCGCGCTTGGCCTATAATACCTTAAATGTATATTGTATACTCCTTCAATTTGAATTTAGAACTCATTGTTATTAGTGTTCCGTACAAAACTTTGTTTACGGAACACTTATGGGATCACTTCGGTCTTGCAAATCAGTTAAATACGTTTTTCTCAGAGACCGTTTGACATAGATACCTAAAATTTGGAACAGTTATAGCAATTACCACCACTCATATTGTAAATAAGTCAAAACTGCTTATTTCTTATTAAAGGGGGAAATTTAGGGGGTTGAGGGGGGTAGGCTGAAACTTTTTTCATTTGTAAGAATCGTGTGGGGTACCATTAGAAAGCTTGCAAAAAATTGAGTCGATGGACTGATTTTGACTTCATTTTAGACTGCAATAGTTTCGTCAAAAAATGCATTTAAAGTTGCAAGTTTTCATACAAAAATTTTCACCTCTGTCCTGGCGATTTTCGCGAAAACTATAGCTAACAGGCAGCTGACCAGTCAATACCCAACTTAAAGAAGCATGGAGACGGCGGGAAAATTATCAGCTTAACTTTATCTTTATTAGTTTTTCAACTGCAGCTTGACCTTTGGTTGCTTAGGGCTAGCTAACTGATGCTTACACTGGTCAATTCATATTAGGCGAGAAACATCCTTAGTTAAAACTTTGGCATTGAAATTTATGACTTATGTCTTTGACACAAAGTTTAATTCTGCTTGCTTATTTTTGTGGGATATTTAATTTTATCTCAATAGCCTACTATAAGTATGAGAGAGATCTACAAAATACGACCTTATTATATTGCAAATAAGTTTCAATTTCGAACGGGCTTTCCAACCAATGGACTAGGCATCTCAAAAATAGGAAAAATTCAAATTAAGAATTCCGTTCTTGACTGTCGTTGTGTTTTTTTTCCACAATAGGACACATAGAGTTAGTAAGGCGTATAGAGATAATAAAGTCATTTAATATTTATGAACAGCTTTGGCCTCATGTATAGATTTTATTGAGAGTATCTGATTCGTCGAAACAATATACACAATATTCCTTTTCATTAAGTACCATTACATTTCTGTATTAATTGTATAATTATAATATCTATTAATTATATTCAGTACTTATGTATATTTTTGAACGGATCGGTGAGCAACAAGATTCAGGGCTATAACCGCGAAAATAGAAGTTCGCAAATTGCGAGCATTTTTCTCTGTCACTCTAATTACTTCATTGGAGTAAAAGAGAAAGATCCCCGCAAATTGCGAATTTCGGTTTTCGCGGTAGCCCCTCAGTCCTGTTACGAGAAAATAATTTTGGAAGACATTAATAGTATATGACATTTAAATATCACAGTTTTTAGAAACAAAGGTAAAATTGACGAAATATTATTTTAAAGTAAGCCGATCTTGTTTTTTAGCAGTTCTAAATAATATTAAAGTCTATATATATGGCATAGAACTAGAAACAAAATCAAATAAAAAATAATAATGAGTTCTAAATTCAAATTGAAGGAGTATACATTTAAGGTATTATAGGCCAAGCGCGCACCACGATATTAATTTTTGCGACACGATTTTAGAATCGCGCTGTAATATATCGCAGAAAATTCACAGCGCGCACTGCGATGAAAAAGTCGACGATTTTTTTTTTTTTTTATCATGCATGGGTTTACTCATGGCCACAGACTAGCCGAGGCGTAGACGTGGCCTACGATGGAGCGAGCTCGCCCAGAAGGTGCCTGTTCACTCTTGATTTGAAGGTTGCCGGGTTATAAGAGCACGGAAATATAGACGCCGGCAAGGAATTCCATTCCTTGGCATTTGTTCATTCTCAACATGGATTTCGTACCAGTCGCTTGTCATGAAACGTGTCTTTATTGTCTTTAATATGCGATTGCTGTATGACTTTGAGCATTTATAACACAAAGGTGATCCCCGTCTATTTCCATAATTAAATGGTTAACATCTAGCGTCTCATTTTGAGACTCCATTGGAGATGCAGGTGCCGAGATGTTGGGGTTTGGAGAGCGAAATGCCGACTGAGGTCCGGCCGGGGTGTGATTTTATTATCATAGTGCGCGCGGGGCCATACAACTCCGCATGCTGCAATTCACTTTGCGACAATCGCGTCGCGAACAATCGCGCAAAAATGTGACAAATCACAATTTTGAAATCGCTACGATTTTTTTGTCGCATATGCGCGCACTAACATATAAACACATACGTTGCATTTCTGTGACAAAATTATCGCAGGACAAAAAATCGTGGTGCGCGCTTGGCCTTACTCTAAATTATTATAATACATCAAGCATTCGCGAGATGCTCGACTTCGGTATTCAAACACAAAGCAATAGTACAAGAATCTAACTAAATGCAAAGGCCGAAGGAGCGATTCGAAGATCCGAAGCGTCCGGCAGACGCGCGCCTCCCGTAACTTTTCCAAGTATTTTTAAGTACAAGTGTCTAAGTCGCAAGATCCAAAGGCTGAAGTCGCATTGGGCCGAAAGCCCGAAGCATCAAGGAGGTCAGTTCTAAACACAGGTAATTAATACAAGTGTCTAAATGCGAAGGCCGGAGGCCGAGCTCCGCGTAGGGCCGAAGGCCCGAAGCCTGCAAGATATCAGTGGTTAAACACAGAACTAACAGCCTGGACGCTTCGGGCCTTCGGCCCTACGCGGAGCTCGGCCTTCGGCCTTCGCATTTAGATACTTATACTATTGTTCTGTGTTTAAGTACTAACATCCTGGACGCTTCGGGCCTTCGGCCCTACGCGGAGCTCGGCCTTCGGCTTTCGCATTTAGACACTTGTACTATTGTTCTGTGTTAAAGCACTGACATCCTGGACGCTTCGGGCCTTCGGGCTACGCGGAGGTCGGCCTTTGGCCTTCACATTTAGACACTTGTACTATTGCTCTGTGCTAAAGCGATGACATTTTGCTAAAGCTCGGCCTTCGGCCTTCGCACTTAGACACTTTGTACTATTGTTCTGTGTGTGTAGTTGAATACGATATCCTAAAAACAGGCAAAACAACCTCTGTAAAATGTAACGTTGCGAGCGGTACGGCTACCATCAGTTTGGCATTGACATAAACGCTACCGTGGGCGTGAACGTAATTTTTTTTCTATGCATCTCGCTCGTACTGACATATTAGTGCGAAAGAGATATACCTATAGGAAATAAATTACGTTCACGATATCGTTTATGTTAATGCCAAACTGATAGTAGCCGTACGGAACACTAAATGCCTCGAGCTATCTCGGGCTTGGCCAAATTATTTTTTATTTGATTTTGTTTCTAGTTCTATGCCATATATATAGACTTTAATATTATTTAGAACTGCTAAAAAACAAGATCGGATTACTTTAAATATTTCGTCAATTTTACCTTTGTTTCTAAAAACTGTGATATTTAACTGTCATATACTATTAATGTCTTCCAAAATTATTTTCTCGTAACAGGACTGAGGGGCTACCGCGAAAACCGAAATTCTCAATTTGCGGGGATCTTTCTCTTTTACTCCAATGAAGGCGTAATTAGAGTGACAGAGAAAAATGCTCGCAATATGCGAACTTCTATTTTCGCGGTTATAGCCCTGAATCTTGTTGCTCACCGATCCGTTCAAAAATATACATAAGTACTGAATATAATTAATAGATATTATAATTATACAATTAATACAGAAATGTAATGGTACTTAATGAAAAGGAATATTGTGTATATTGTTTCGACGAATCAGATACTCTCAATAAAATCTATACATGAGGCCAAAGCTGTTCATAAATATTAAATGACTTAATTATCTCTATACGCCTTACTAACTCTATGTGTCCTATTGTGGAAAAAAAAAACACAACGACAGTCAAGAACGGAATTCTTAATTTGAATTTTTCAGATTTTTGAGATGCGTAGTCCATTGGTTGGAAAGCCCGTTCGAAATTGAAACTTATTTGCAATATAATAAGGTCGTATTTTGTAGATCTCTCTCATACTTATAGTAGGCTATTGAGATAAAATTAAATATCCCACAAAAATAAGCAAGCAGAATTAAACTTTGTGTCAAAGACATAAGTCATAAATTTCAATGCCAAAGTTTTAACTAAGGATGTTTCTCGCCTAATATGAATTGACCAGTGTAAGCATCAGTTAGCTAGCCCTAAGCAACCAAAGGTCAAGCTGCAGTTGAAAAACTAATAAAGATAAAGTTAAGCTGATAATTTTCCCGCCGTCTCCATGCTTCTTTAAGTTGGGTATTGACTGGTCAGCTGCCTGTTAGCTATAGTTTTCGCGAAAATCGCCAGGACAGAGGTAAAAATTTTTGTATGAAAACTTGCAACTTTAAATGCATTTTTTGACGAAAGTATTGCAGTCTAAAATGAAGTCAAAATCAGTCCATCGACTCAATTTTTTGCAAGCTTTATAATGGTACCCCACACGATTCTTACAAATGAAAAAAGTTTCAGCCTACCCCTCTCAACCCCCTAAATTTCCCCCTTTAATAAGAAATAAGCAGTTTTGACTTATTTACAATGTGAGTGGTGGTAATTGCTATAACTGTTCCAAATTTTAGGTATCTATGTCAAACGGTCTCTGAGAAAAACGTATTTAACTGATTTGCAAGACCAAAGTGATCCCATAAGTGTTCCGTAAACAAAGTTTTGTACGGAACACTAAAAAGGACCCAAATACTGTACTAATGTATATTATTATTTTTGTTTCTTTATTTCCTTTTTTGTTTATTAATTTGATATTTTGTGTGTGCTAATAATACACGCTTCGAATACATTTTTCTAGGCATCATGACGAATCTAATGAGGTATCACACGTATTTTTAGGAGTAGTATCTCTATTTTTCACCGTTTTCAGGATCTCGAACAGACTAGGTGTATTTTTTTATAGAATTTTCAATTTCAGTTCCAAAAGCAATGTTTTGTTTTCTGATTTACCTAAAGTTATTGAATATGTAATACTATTCAATAAAAGTTCGAAATAGAGATGCCTTTCCTCACCAGCTTTTTTTTAAAATTGTTCTTTTATTTTAAAACGTACATTCCTACTCCTACTCCTTTAATCTCTTCTTTCTTCTTTTTTCTTCTTTTATCGTGGGTATCAATCATTTGTCATTAAATTTAATGACACTAAGTAATTAACATAGAAGGTAGGTACCTACTTTTTATTCTTGCAGCCGAACATTGTGGAGCGCGGCGGGTGCTGTCAACGATATTTTAATGATTACTCGTTGCAGCGCGTTGAAGTCTTTTATAGGAACCTTTCAACCCGAACGCACCTCAACTCAAAAAAAATGAAAATACCAAATAGGTCAGGAAATGAATGCTCAAAAAACGTTGTAGAGGGAAATGCTAGGAACACAATTTTTGACTCCGTAACTTTGTTTAGACTAATTAGGAGGTGAACATATCAAAAGTCCCCGACTGTAGCCCCGGTGCTGCGGGGTAGAGGGGGGTAAGAAGGTCGAATTTTTCGGTTTTTCATTGATATCTTGGAAACTTTGCATCTTAGCGACATGACTACTAAGACAAACCGAAAGGTCATAAAATTAGTTACAAGTTTTATCCAGTCAAGTTTTTCGATATCTTGAATAGTTTTTGAGATAGACGCTCTTGAAAGTTTATTTAGGGATTTTAATGTTATCTTGATATCTACATCAGTGATGCTGTTAGGCCATGTTTGGCATCATTTTCGTATAAATCGGGGGTGCTGAATTCATTTATGGTATCACATTGACACTATTCCGAAGTAAAAACAAAATTAAAAAAATATATATTTTTAAAAATCCCTCTTCACGCTTAAACCGCTGAACCAATTTTGTTGAAATTTGGTACAGAAATAGTTTCAGTCTCGACACAGGACATAGGATAGTTTTTATAACCAAAAGCATCTTTTGAGGATGTGAAAAGTGGGGTGGAAGTTTGTATGGGGAGTCAGTAACCGCTGAACCGGTTTAGGTGAAATTTAGGATGGTATACATCTGTGATTTAGATGAAAATGATACCTAACATGACTTCAAACCTTACCGTAAGCAGTATGAACCTCAGGAATCCAGTTTCGTCGATGAAGTTGAATTCCCCCCATACTCCATTTCACAACTTTAAAGGATGATTATTGAGATAAAAAGTATCTTATGTCCTGTTTTGGGACTCAAAATATCTGTATACCAAATTACAATTAAATCGGTTGAGCGGTTTAAGCGTGAAGAGGAATTTAAAAAAAAGTTATTTATTTAAAGTTTATATGTTTTTTCTTAGGAATGGTGTCAATGTGATACCAAAAATGAATTCAGCATCCCCGATTTATACGAAAATGATACCAAACACGGCCTAGCAGCTTCACTAATGTAGATATCAAGATAAAATTTAAAGCCCTAAATAAACTTTCAAGAGCGGATATCTCAAAAACTATTCAAGATATCGAAAAACTTGACTGAATAAAACTTGTAACAATTTTTGTCAGCTTTTGGTTTGTCTCAGTAGTCATGTCGCTAAGACGCATAGTTTCCAAGATATTAGTGAAAAACCGAAAAATGAGACCTTCTTTCCCCCCTCTCCCCCCCAGCACCGGGGCTACGGCCGGGGACTTTTGATATGTTCACCTCCTAACTAGTCCAAACAAAGTTACGGAAACAAAAATTGTGTTCCTAGCATTTCCCTCTATAACTTCTTATTTCTTGGCCTAAAATCCGTCACACAACAATGAAGCGTTATTACTTAACTGACTGTGCTCAGATTCCTCCCAAGATAATCTACAGAGTGCTTCAATTAAACTTGTTCTTTGCACAGAAAAAGCCAAGCGAGTACAAAAGTAAAATGATATCTCATCATTACGAAGCTATTTGTTGATTCCGATATTAATCAGTTACCGTTTATTAAAGTACGCTCCCTAGGAACTTTCAAACTATTTTATCTCTTGATGGTAACAGAGATTTAGTTTTTATGTCTCTAACTTAACGTGCTTGTACAAAAAGACGTCTGAAAGTGTTGCGAATACTGCTTGCTATTTGCATAAAATATGCGAACTCAGTTGCATATGCTGAAGGTGATACGTCCGCTGCTAAAATTGTTCCGTTTTTTGTCTCGAATGTGGAATAAATTACCTTTCATAACGTATAATATCTCAGTATTTTGTTGAGATACGTAAGCTACAGCTGGCTACAGGCGGGCGATTTATCTGTCTGCCGTATTCGAACTTCAAGATATTTTTTCAAGAGACGACACGTACTAGATCCATTAATTCTAGATACGTTATAGTTTAGATATCAACTATATAGTTGAATTTTTCCAGCGCAATTCGGGGCATGTGAATGCACATATATATATGTATATATAAAGAAATAAACATTATTTATATATATATAAAATAATGTTTATTTATATATAAATAATTAAAACTAACAACTCTAAATATATCTAAAATAAAACAAATAATATAAAAACTACTCAAAGAGACCTCCCCGCGCTACCCCCGGCGCAAAGGTGCCCATCACACTAGCTGCGTTACCGCGTTGAATTGCGATGGACATGTGAATTGGATCTCTAAGTCATCCTGTGGAAATCATTCAAGAGTATCTCCAGAATCGCACAAATGTCATATTTCACAGGTTAGATCTTAAACATATCGTTATCGTATCTTAGTGATGGCTAAAAGATATCTAATAAATGTCTATTTCAAAATCCGAATCGGGCCCTGTGTGACATCTTCGCGACTCTAGCGCTTATTAAGATATTCAGCGAGAGGTCACAGTGTTCGGTGACCGGATCGGGCAGAGGGCATCGCGGACGAGGCCCGGGGCTGCGGGGGGAGATGCGGCCGGGGGGAGGGGCACGCCAGGGCGTGATTCCGCGACAGTCACAAGGAGACAGGAAATCATAGCCGACACATATTCATTATTGTGGTTTCCACCCCGACGGAATACTAATTTGGTGTCTCACTCGTGGAGCAGCAACCAGCAACGTTCATTCGAACTCAGTACTTACATTACTCGAACCTTAGGCCTATTGACAATATTAGATGTACGTGCGCACATTTGCAGTACTATATTATGTAAAGTTTCTACTTCACCCATTTTATTAATCATATGCTTTTAACAGATATTCACTGATTATGAGTACCTAACATAAAGAATCAACAAAAATCTTTTCTTGTGTCACTGATGTTGGTGTACATATTTTTTTAATTATAAGGTGATTTTACACAGTATGTTCAAGATCGGATCGCAGTGACAGACCAAGTGAAATTAGAAGTGATATCCTTTAGTCGGGCCAGCCAATCGTGTTAGGTACAATACAACTTTCTAAGAATGTTATGTTGCAATCGTCTTTTGGTAAACTATCACCGAAAGACGATATTGAACTCGTACGATCTGCCTATTTTTTAACTATTTGGTGATGGTCATGCTCATGACTAAGTGTAATGTATTTACTATCATATGTAATGACACTAGGCACGTATACCTAAATATAATAGCTTAGTGCGAAGAGTAAATTGCCACAAGGGACATGTTCGGCCTAGCTGTCTATCTATTTCCATTGCCTTCAGAGCACTTTGCTGTGACGAACTAGTATTAAATGTGTTTTCCGATTGCTCGCCGTAGCTACGGATATCGGGATCACTTGCGATGGTTAGCGTAATGGCGATTGGTCGGTGAGCAATAAAATAACAGGTCTGATTATATTCAGACGGCATGCCTTCGCTCAGGATATGGCTGCTTCCGCTCCCTTGCCCACGAGACCTCTCTAACGGTCGCTGCGTCAATAAACTCGCACAATCCTGCACCAAAAAACGTGATAATAGCAGTAGGTAATCGATAATACGTAGTAGGTCGGTCCGTTGGAATTGGATTTTTTTATGATATATGAGGCAAACGAGCAGACGAATAGCCTGATGGTAAGTAATTACCGTCGCCCAAGGACACCTGCAACGCCAGAGGGGTTGTTAATGCGTTGCCGACGTTTAAGCTGGGAGTATGCTCTTGTTTTTTATAGTAGAAAACAACATACTGAGAAAAATACTAGGTAATTATTTATTTAACACACGATATCACCAAGCAACCTGTTAAATTATCCTATTACTTAGTTGTACGTGTAACCGTCTCGGCACGGTGACCATATTTAGTTCTAGGTATTTGATAGCAGACAGATGTAAAATTGTAGTTAGGCCGGGATAGGTAAAATTTTGCTACGTGTGAGATTTTTGCTTTAAATTCTCCATCACGCACTAAGTACGTGCATATAACCTATTGGAAGCGAAAACACATTTGGCGCCAGTGTCACACCCGTTATGTCATGACTGTATACTGTAGGTATGCAACTATATAGAAACGAATAAGTCATTGATGATTACTTGATTATAATGACATTATCGACATTTGGATGTAGCAAGAAAAAAAAGCAAGAAATTGTAAATTGTGACAATACTATCATCATCATCATCATATATATATAATTGAAAAACCAGAACGGGATAAAAAACTAGAGAAGAAGCGAGATGGCGCCTTACAAATTTCTAAAAAAGTTTTTGACACGTTTCTCGAATACGACGCACGTATTGATAAGAAAAAACTGTTCCAATCTATTATCTAAATATGAGAATATAACTAGAACATAAAATTTATCGCTTTCGATGCGTATTTAATTTACAATAAGCAAATGAAATTTTCAAAATAACTTTATTCGGCAATCTCTCGGCAACTCTCGGTTGCTTTCGTTTGGCGGGGCTACAGATTAGACCAAAAAATCCGTAAGTTAAAGTAACCTAAATTATGTTTGTTATGTTGGTATACAGGTATTTCTGGGTCTTTTTACACGAAGTAAAATAAAAAGTGCTGCCAACCTCCAACCTTAGTGTACGCCCATACGAGTGACTTATGCCATATATGACATGAATCAAATTAATATTGTCATATTATAAATAATTTGTAATTTGTGGTTTTAAATTTCTTTTTAAAACAAATTTAAAACAACAAAGTTTTTTGATAGCAAGTTATAACGTAGGTAGATAAAGTGCATGTTCAGATATTTTTGAGCGACCAGATGAAAATAAGCAAATGTACAGTCAGCAGTCAGCCAAATATCGTAATATAACTTTATTGCCATAGAAATAAGGATGTGTTCCGATATAGTGGCGAAATATTGAGAGACCACAGCGGCTCGGATACTGAGAGAATGGGAGAGGATCGTGCCGAGAGCGTAGGTACTTGGGACAACAAAATGGGAGATAGCCGATCGACGGAAGCCTAAGGTACCGCTGAAACGACGTAGTTGCTCGAGACCTGCTCAACCTCCTCCATGCCGACTGGCGAGAGCTATTTCAAGACCGAGAAACATGGCGTGATATGGTGTCGGCCAGGACTAACGTTGCGTCACCGTACCTAGCCGTAATAAGTAATGTTATAATATCCATAAAGGGAAATGGGGAGTACGTATCATGGTATAATAATATACTCCGCCTGGTACTCTCTTCTCTTCTTTTCGTGGTCACGTGACTGACACAAGTCTACGTCATCATGCGACAGCGCTATATGATATTGATAATATGCGATAGCGCTATATAAAGTGGCAATGTTATTGTGACGTAGGCTTGTGTCACTCTGTCTGGGAAGAGAAGACCATGTTTTATTAGAGTAAGGTTTGTATCAAAAGGCGATTTATGGGCGGTGGTCGTCCATATTATTCTTAAGGCGGTAATTAATCTAATGAACTTTTATGCAACAAGGCTTTAACACAACACAACTAGGCTTGCAACTAGGCTTTAACACAACATAAAATAAATAATAATTTTATGTTGAAACAAGTTTTAAATAAATACCTACGTAGATGAAAAAATACAATCTTGCCTTTTATCAAATCACATCATTTTTTGAGAAATTTGCGAACTAAGTTATCCAAATAACGGCTACAATTTAATAAGAAATGGATATCACAGTTATAAACCCTGGCAGGATTGAATACATAATAATGTCGGTATTTCAATGTACATAAAACAAACTCTTTATTTCATTTACGCGAGCGGAGCTGCGGGCCCGGCTAGTTCCAATATGTATGTAGAGTCAAGACTCAAAATAACATTGCGCCGAATTTGCAAATGTCAGATCTACTCGTACGTATGTACCTATGTATTTATTATAGAGACCTCGACTTAACCTACTAAGTATACAGTGTGGAAAGATAAGTCGGGCCCTGGAGGGATACTAACTTAAATCCTTAAGCTGGCTCATTTTACTTAAAGGAGACATTCCTTTATTTTTATAAAGACACAAATCTGCATTCAAAAATTTTCTAAAACTCGCTTACCTCGCCCGGGACTCGAACCGACTAAAAATTCCAAAAAATAAACACTCGCAATTTTATTCTACTAGTCGATACAGTTAATGTTAATGATAACTTTTCTCCAAGAAACAGTAGGTCTTACACTCGCCTGTCGTACAAAATATCCATAAAATCTAATATTTAGTACTCAAGATTTTTTTAGACAAGCCAAATTGAAAAAAAAAGGCAGTTTTGTTTCTTTTTAAAAATAAAGGAATGTCTCCTTTAAGTAAAATGAGCCAGCTTAAGGATTTAAGGTAGTTTCCCTCCAGGGCCCGACTTATCTTTCCACACTGTATATGCCCGAACATTTTGCGCTTCTTTTGGCATAACAGAATTTTAAAAATCTGATATTGTACTTATGTATTGCATTAGCACATTTTGCCGCCTTGTTTCAAACGAAAGAATATTTTAATCTTCGTTAAATGTATCTGCATTACGATTAATCGGTGCTCATATGCCTCGGCTGGACCATTTGGCAGTGATTTACTTGTAAATATTTCGCTAGAGGGCTCTAACCTGCTTGCAATGCGCGTCTACCGGCAAGCAAGGTATGTAAAGTGTTACACGTAGGCTCGCTACAGGGTTGTTCATAAAGAACGATACGGTGTAACGCCAATGTAAGCTACTATGTTGCACAGTTTGTACCAAGATATATTAGTCAAATGAAACCGCCCGTAGAAAAGTATAAAATGTTTAGTGAATAAAGTTGTGCGCAGCGTCGCGTGCGTCGCCAGTGCCGTTGCCTCAAACTGCCGTCACGATACATTACGTACGTACTGATTGCACTAATCGATTTTGTAACGTTCCGTATTAAGAGACAGAGACTGATTTGAACTTTGTAAGTGACGTTATCGACTTAGTAATTACTCTACCAAAGTAGCTTAACGGTATTTTAAAGTAGAATACCATACCAAATACGTAACTATGTATTGTAGGTACAAACCAAGTAATGAACGTCCATCAATGAAGTAAGTCGGTAGACTAGGTGTTAGGTATAACATATTTATACAATGAAGGCAAAATAATGAGTCTAATATTCATATAATATATCTTCTGAGTTCTGATTATAATTGAGGAAGCTCGAAAGATGCCTATTATATATAAATATATATTTTAGGTATATATTACGAATATACTTATACATATACAGAACTAGCTTTTGCCCGCGACTTCGTCTGCGTGGAATTAGTAATTTGGGTACCTATAACTATAACTTTTTAACAAATTGCTTTTTATTACACCCTTCTTTTCACCCCCAAAATGAATGACTAATTAGTCAAAAATGCGAATTTTCTTTATTTGTAACTAAAGATCTTTTGAGCCCTTTTTAATTTAAGATATTATATTCTTTTATTTATTTATTAATTTTGACGTGATAACGTCTTATAAATCGATGAACACCGGTAGCATTGCACGAAAAAGTGTCACGTTGTGGACAGATCTCCATGGTAACGTTACGTAATGTTTTCTTATTACGCAAAAATATCGTCCGTAAACCGACTTTACAGACAACCATAATTTTGTATCTTAACATCACTTCCACCTCCTCTCCAACTTGGAGGTTCGAGAAGGTGAAGAAGTTGGAGAAGTTGAAGTTAGAGAAGTTAAAGTTGAAGAAGTTGTAGAAGTTGAAAAAGTTGAAGAAGTTCGAGTTGGAGAAGTTGACGTTGAATTTGAAGAAGTTGAAGAACTTGAAGAAATAGGAGGAGTTGACGTTGAAGAAGTTTAAAAGGTTGGAGAAGGTGAAGATGAAGAAGTAGGAGAAATTGAAGTTAGAGAAATAGAAGTTGAAAAGATTGGATCGAGAAGTTGAAGAAGTAGGAGAAGTTGAAATTGAAGAAGTAGGAGAAGTTGAAGGTGAAGAAGTAGGAGAAGTAGAAGTTAAAGAAGTAGGAGAAGTTGAAGTTAGAGAAGTAGAAGTTGAAGAAGTTGAAAAGATTGGAGAAGTTGAAAAGGTTGGAGTTGAAGAAGTTGAAAAGGTTAGAGAAGTTGAAGTTGAAGAAGTAGGAGAAGTTGAAGATAGAGAAGTAGAAGTTGAAGAAGTTGAAAAGAATGGAGAAGTTGAAGTTGAAGAAGTTGAAATTGAAGAAGTAGGAGAAGGTGAAGAAGTTGAAAAGGTTGGAGTTGAAGAAGTTGAAAAGGTTGGTGAAGTTGAAGTTGAAGAAGTTGGAGAAGTTAAAGTTGAAAAGGTTGGAGAAGTTGAAGTTGAGTAAGTTGGAGAAGTTTAAGTTGAAGAAGTTAAAAAGGTTGGAGAAGTTGCAGTTGAAGAAGTAGGAGAAGTTGACGTTGAAGACGTTGAAGTATTTGGAGAAGTTGAAGAAGTTGGAATAGTCGAAGAAGTTGGAGAAGTCGAAGTTGAAGAACTTGAAATAATTAGAGAATTTGTAGTTGAAGAAGTTGAGGAAGATAAAGAAGTTGGAGATTTGAAGAATTTGTAAGATGGAGAAGTTAAAGAAGTAAATGAAGTTGAATACGCTGGCGCAGTAGAAGAAGTTAAATATGTTGGAGATGTTTAAGTTGAGAAGTTGAAATTGAAGAAGTAGAAAAGGTTGGAGAAGATACAGTTACGGAAGTAGGAGAAGTTGAAGTTGAAGAAGTAGGAGTAGTTGAAGTTATGGTTGGCTATGGCTGACTGGTAGAAAATGTCTATAGGCATTAAGTCCGCCATTTGTACATTTTAATTGTATTAAGTGCAATAATGTTTAAATATAAATATATACCTACAAAAATTTGTACCTGGTGAGGTGTCGGGTCTCGAGGCTAGACATTTCTAGAACAGTCCAGAATATTCGAGAGTATTCGAGAGCATTCCACAGCATTTCAGAACATTCTGGAATGTTGTCGAATATTCGAGAAAATTCTAGATCATTGTGGAAGATTCCAGAACACTTTCGAATATTGTGGAATATTCCAGAACACTTTAGAATGGTGTGAAATATTCTCGGTGGGGGGGGGGGGGTCGGTCGGGGGTTGGGGGTTTCTAGAACAGTCCAGACCATCCGAGAGTATTCGAGAGCAATCCACAGCATTTCAGAACATTCTGGAATGTTGTCGAATATTTGAGAACATTCTAGATCATTGTGGAACATTCCAGAATACTTTCGAATGTTCTAGAATATTCCATATTCTACCCCGGGACTCAAACTATCTGTATACCAAATTTCAACCGAATCGGTTCAGCGGTTATTGATTCCCCATACAAACTTCCACCCCCTTTTTCACCCCCTTAAAGAGGGATGTCTGAGATAAAAACTACCCTATGTCCTTCCCCGGGACTCAAACTATCTCTATACCAAATTTCATCAAAATCGGCTCAGCGGTTTAAGCGTGAAGAGGTAACAGACAGACAGACAGACAGACACACTTTCGCATTTATAATATTAGTATGGAGTATGGATTTAGGGTATTGATTATTAGGTATGCAAAGTGTATCACTTCTATTTGTGCAAAAAATATAAAAGTAAACGGATTGAGCTCATTTAAGAATACCACACTTGTTTATGCGGCAGAGAAGCAAAACAAAATCACTAAACATCAGTTTACTGCCTAGTTCAGATAGCAATACAAACAATGTTTGTTTTCCAAGTCCGAGAAGCCCTAAGGAGTATCGTGGTCGTGTTCGTGCGAGACGTGCGCGGGCGCCGCGGCCGGGCGCAGGAGGGGGGCGCTCACGGGTCCCGCGGATGCTCGGGTTCATTACCCGAGCCCGTTCGATCGCGGACTATCCACAATGGGGGCCATACCATCCTAGGGCACGATATACCACCGGAGAAATAAATCCAATAAGAGTGCCCTCACTGCTCGTGATCACATAGCGCATCGGCGCTGCCCTTTCTACACGAATGCTGCTAATGAGCTTTTCCATTCCTTTAAAACCATATTCTTCACGCGTTCCTTTATATAAAGTATATTTTGAAGACTTCAAAGATAACATTAATTGAGCCAATTTTCAGACAGGGATTTTTCATCGCAGTCGAAAGACGTCCACGGGCTGGACAAAGGCCTCCCCCGATTATATCCATAACGAACGGTCATTCGCTGCCCCCAACCAAAGGTTTCCCGCGACTTTAACCAGATCGTCTAGTCTGGGACCTTCCCACGCTGCGTCTTCCGGTACGTGGTCGCCACTCGAGAACCTTTCTGCTGAAGGGATTTTTAAACAGTAGGTATGTATTGCTACTGCGCTGGCGTTGTCGTCGTATAATGGCAACTGCAGCTCAAAATAAAAATCCTTAATAAAATAATCGTTAATCCACTGGAAGTGGTTTTCGAGTACAAAGTATGTAGGTATAGTTGACCAATAAATAATCGGTTTGCGACCTAGTTATTTAACTGGCCGACCGTTTCAAGAACTTTTTGAACCACCGGAAAAAAAAGGACACGGATTTCAAATCAATTATTTTGCATATTGAGTCTTGGGTTTCAACTAAGAGCCCTTACAGATTTTGTATGTCCGTTTGTCAGCCTGAAGTTTAGTTTAATGATCATTTTTAGTAGTTTTTAGTAATTCCTCGAAAGCTGCAATTTGGCATGGATATAATACCTACATATATTATTACTTATCAGTATCACACCGACAAAGCGTTAAGGTTTTATTTTTTATAAAAATATAATAGGGGTCTTCAAAATCTAATAGCGAATATATTAAACTTAAAAATTAAATGCCTCGACAGAGTCCAATTTACTAATACTCGTATTAGTGTACACAGTGTGAATTGATTGAGGTGTGATTTGGTGACACTTTCTTAATTTCGATGATACTTAATGCAGCTGTTCATCTGATGATGCAGTCGGAAAGAGGCACAGAAAGTCCTCATAAGTAAAAGGAAGTAGAAAGGAAGGTCTCAAGAGAAATGTCTGGAGGATGTACTTATATTGATAGAAGTTCAAAGAACATGCAAAATAAATTCATTAATTCATTTAAGTAAATAGTTGCTCGTTTTCGGTTAAAGACATCTAAAATAATCAAAATGCAGGACAGCCGATTTAACTTAAGTACCTACTTTGCTACCGAAATACTGCAAATACAAAACACTTGGGTATCTAGTTCCATACATTTAAAACAAGAATTATTGTGCAAATGTGTCGGTTTTCAATATTGACAGCCAATTAATTAAGTACCTAAGCCTACACAGCACAAAAGGAAATGTTTGTTACATAACAGCGTTTTACACAAAAATAAAACGCTAATTAAATAACTTACCCTATTCGGAACCTAATAATAATATTGAGAGTGGCAACACTGTTGTCGGTCGTATTGTCCTTTTCTAGCATATACGTCCCTCTCTCTCCCACACTCCCACCACAGCAGTTTGCTTTTTGGCGGTTGTCGCAAAAACAAATTTCCAACTCATTGTCTCAAAATTATACATATTTACACCAGGCAGGATTAAAACTTTAGGTTCCGAATAGGGTAAGTTATTTAATTAGCGTTTTATTTTTGTGTAAAACGCTGTTATTAAACAACTGTACCGCTATTCGGAACCTAATAATAATATTGAGACGTGTTTGTTATCGCCTGGTGGTGGGAAGACGCCAAGCCAATGTGATTATACATGTACTTATTATGTATATGTAATATTATTATATTATGAGTGTTTAATTAATTATGCAGTACACCCTTTATTTCAACACCTGTGAGGAGAGAGGTATTTAGTAAAGCATACAATTTGATATTCCATTATATTATGATACTAACTTAACATTTTATATACGTACTTAATGTACTTATAAATGTTCAAAAAGAATAAGTGAGTCACCACAAGGGTGCTATACTTAATTACTTAAATGTATGTGAAAACTAGGTAAAAGAAGATGTGATAAGTCAGTCTACTCTTCAAGGAGCATACACATCTGTTATAAGGAGTAATGTAATTCAAGTATGAAAAGATAAAAATAATAAAGTACTAGAGTAGTTTTTATTTATAAGTCGCAATTATTATCAAATTTGATAATAATTATCTATAATAGTAAAGTAAGCAGTTGCAGGAATATAACAAGGACAGGACATTTCTTATTTCCAGAATCCCTCGGGATTAAGTAGACGAATATTTTAATTATTCGTTATATCACTATCACCACAAACAGAGTTAATAAAATTAGGTACTTATTGAAATGTCATAGGGAATCACTAAATTTATTTAATGACTGTAAGCCATATACTTATATATAGTTATAGCTATAAAATGCATTTAACCCTTTTAAACGCTTTACTAACGAGAACGCAAGTCAGTGTACATAAATAAACCTTGCTTAAAAGTGTGAAGGTTACTATGAGAGCTTAAGCCACAACACTCATGTGTTCACTGCGCTGTGGCACTAGTTATGACGCTTTGTGGTGTTCTTGTGTAGAATTGCTACAGAACTTTATCAATAATATTTGCAGAGTCATTCTAATTAAATTCATGTTTAGCTATCATAACTTTAATTTTACTCAAAAATTTGTATATATGTAGTAAGAGTAGTTTCGTAGTGGTTTACTTTATCTGGTGCCTACTGGTAGACATAAGCCTTAAAACTTTATTGGTTCTGACCGCTAAAGTGGCTAATTTTCTGTAAACTATTCATAGACATTGCTTAATTCTGAATATTCAGTTTTCTCTATTCAGTGTGTAAATTATAAGGAATCAGATACTTAATTCGAAACCCTAGCTCATCGCATAGGTGCTTTTAACCGAAATACAAATTTATGTGCTTATTTCGTGATTTTACATTATTTGCTGTGGGAAACCAGGGGGTTCCCTATTACCATTTGCCGGGCGCCTGTGGCCCCAAAGCCAACAGCGCAGAGGCCCTTTAAGAGGGAGCTATTTTATCCAATGCTAGAATCAACACTTTGTCGAATCTATTAGATATTTAGGTATACTTATCCTCCTTATGAACTAAGGATAATTGTTACTTGTTTATATTTCAATAATAGCAAGATTGTAAATTATTTTATATTCTGAAATATAATATTACTTAATTTGGGCCAGTGTACTTTTGTATACTATATCTCTGGCCTACTACCTACTATAGGTTAGTCTAATAACATCCCGCCTCCTGGGAGGCAATATACAGAGTTCTTGGATATATATTCACGATATCGCTAAGTGTGTGGACCTAGTTTTCCGACACTTGACTGCATGAAATTATTGTGTACATTTTTTACAGGTCTCGAGCAAGAAGGGTACCTATATATAGGTTGAGGTCCTTAACTTGTGGATTTGGTAATAGGAGCAAGACACAGACGGGGTGTAAATTAATTGATCCACCATGTTTCAAGAGATTCATGTGCATTGATGCCTTCAAGTTACACTGTACAGACAGACTATATAACTCTTTTGCAGAGTTTTGCTAACATATTATAATAAATGACTGCATTTGTTTGGGTGTACTTGTTCCACGACAAAAACATATTTATATATATTACAATGTATTTTTGAAAAGTACTCGCCTTTCAAAATAGCTTCGCCTTTTCGCAAGGCTTGCTGCTGTTTCACATTGTGCAAAGCAAACAGTATCGCAATGCTATAATTTTGTATAAATTGAGAACTAGAGGGTCATGCCCTAGACGTGACCGCCCAGAAGTTATACTAGAATCGTTCGTGTAAACCATTAAGTCACTGTTTATTAAAAACCTTATGACTGGGTACATTACATTCTACGGTGGGTACATTTGTTAAACGTATAGTATCAAACTATGACGAATAATGATAAGTGAATTATGTGATAACAATATTTGGTCCGTGCATAGAAGCACGTGCCCTTGAGATTAGTGCATGGGTAGTTTAAAATAAACTTAATCTGTGCATAGGAGCACTTACGATCAAGGTGATTCGAATCCTCAAGGTTCACAAGGCAGACATAAGGGTGTAAAATAAAGCATTCATAAACGCCCAGTTTGGTCAGTTTTGTATATTTTTATTTCCAACATGCTTGTGCAGCACATGACAATTTTCCTATACCATGCCAGTCAGGGATATAATAATTAAATAGGTAACCTTGGTTATGTCGTGTACCTACATAGGTAGGTACTCGTAAAAATGTTAACTGAAAGACTAGTGCTCTCGAGGCAAATATAATTTATATTAATTTCGAGTCTGTCATAGCAGGCATAGACTTCAAAGGTTTTTAGATATTCATAGGGCCGCTAAACGGAACCCTTTGTACACCTTGAGCAGGCTGTTTGTGCTCTTGTAATTTTATTTTCACACCATGAGTGATATTAAACATAGCTTATTTCAGAATTGAACCGTAAGCTATGTTGTGTCGTGAGCTTAAGTGAGCCTGATTTAATTAGAGTCCACAGATTATCTGGACCTTGGAGGATTGACCACACCTTATTCTAAATATCAATATTCTGCCTGGGCTTATGGTCGAATTTAGGTGACTAAATCTCTTAGTATTATCCATGCCACCCACGTTATGAGGCTTAGCGTCTCCAGACCACAATTTTATATTAGGGTGCAAAGATTTTTTCATCTTTAAAATAAAAATGAGTCGAGATAGGCCTGGAATCTTAGGTTATTTTATACCTATTATATTATAATTTTAGAAATGTTAATTAGTCCAATTTTGGGTTTAGCCAATAGGGTGTCCGGGACCCTTAAAATAGATTGGTAAACAAAAATGAAACCTCGAATAACGAAGCCTATTTCGACTGATTTTTACCCAGAACATTATTTTGTTAGAACCCTTTTCACTTGTCCTTTGTCCAAAAGGATGTATTTACATATTCATCTTTGTTATATTTTTATGATTGTGGCCTACTCGCTCGCCTGTGTTATGACCATATCATTTAATTTCTGACATGCCTTGCGCAGGCTTATATTTATAGGTTGTAATATCATCATCAATAACTTGATATCAGTTTGTGAATGAATCAAAGATTCTTTGGCACACCTTACGCAGGTGGAAACATGGCAGCCTTGCGCAGGCTTAAATAGGTACACAACATATTGGTTTCATCACAAATAACTTGACGTTAGTTTGTGCCTGAATAAAAGATTCTCTTAGGCACACCTTACGCAGGTGGAACCATAACAGACATAGCTTAAGAATATCATTCAAATGAAGTTTATGGGTAATATTCCCTTAGTTGAGAGTTCTTCGCTCGACAATGGGAAAGGATTTACTTTAATAGGCACTTTTAGAAAGTGTCATTCACGGTGACGAGATTTGCCATAACTAAACTTTAACTCTACAGTTAGCGAATATAATTTGAAATTATGAAGCAAACCATGCGTCTTCGTCAATGAATCAATCTAAACATTCCCATATCGTTAATGCCCTTTCAAGTCACAGGCTTCCGATTTTATTTAAAACGTTTACAAGTGTAGGTACTATTTATGTAGGTAGGTAGGTAGGCTTAAAGATTGACCGTCTTGTATGTACCTATAGTTACATATAGAATGAATAATCAAGTTATTCAAATCCAAAATAATACAAGCACATATAGCAACTACATGCAAGAGTTCTTTTAAGCTGTTAGTACCTGTTATTTTTTTAAAGAGATACCTATCTACCTACATTTTAACCATTTTTTTTTTTTTTTTTTAATCAAAGATCTAGTTGGAGAGATATAAATTGGTAGATAAGGAGTGAAATACTTAAGGATTTCCATGTCATTCTTGCGCAGAGCCATGCTAATCTCTCTCTTTATCTAGTCAGACTTAAGTTTACGTACTGCCGAAGTACTCACTTTCCACAAAAATAAATGCAATGCTTGCGATGTAGGTTTGTTCGTTACCTTGTGTCCCTCAGAGCGGAAATAGAAGCCCCGCGAAGCGGGGCTTCGTCGACTCCTAAGCGGGTACACGTTATTTATCAGCAAGTATATTACCAAAAAAAAAATATATTTTGCAATATTATATTTAACCCGGAACGGGATAAACCGACAAGTTGCTGATAGATACTTGGACAGATAAACCCTACACGTCTATAAGCTTCTACCTTAATACGTAGGTTCTACGTAACACGTATTAACTATCCGATCCTTTCGTATTCGAAAACACAAATCACTTGAAAACTGAAGGGTATGCCTCCACACATCACCATTTAGTTAAGTGTTATACCTAATTTCAACCGTTATTATAGACACACAAAGATTTAAAGTAATAAGTAATAAGACTCAGAAGAGACTTAATGTAGGTATAATATTAATTAAATTCTAATGGTGACAAGTGCACGCTTTACCAGCTCGATGTGTTTTCTAACATTATGTGTTTTAGTATTTTCATTAGCATAGCCACGGTGCGCGCAGGCAGCCTTTGAAAACTTACACATTACTATTCCGGATCGTTTTTATTTGCTAGATAGTTTAACGGACACTAAATTTAAATATTTATTTCGAACGGCAAAAGCCGTTAGAAACTGTTTTTCAATATAGTCAGCTAAACTGGGGTACAAATTCAAAAACTCACCAGCAGTTTAGCTTCATGACCTTCCAGATGGAAAAACAGCAAGCCAATGAGTTGGAAATTTGTTTTTGCGACAACCGCCAAAAAGCAAACTGCTGTGGTGGGAGTGTGGGAGAGAGAGGGACGTATATGCTAGAAAAGGACAATACGACCGACAACAGTGTTGCCACTCTCAATATTATTATTAGGTTCCGAATAGCGGTACAGTTGTTTAATCTGAAAATATTAGAGTCTGAAATCGCACGGTGCCACATACCATTGTCTGTTCACTTGCGGAAGCTACATGATGTTGTAGGTAGTACCTATTCAGTTCGACCTGAGTAAGTATTAGTTTTCTATTTAACCAAGTGAACTAACACGAAACCAGATGTTATAACGGGGACAAAATATACAAAGAACTCGAAACAGAAACATGCCATCAATTGCAAAACAAAACCAATTCAGAGGTGATCGTTCGATAAATTTCCTCTAGTGCTACGTGGTGATCTCATTTATTCGCCAATTATGTGAAAATTGACCCATAGCTAACATAACAAGTACTAGGTAACATATGCGAATACAGTTCTTAGGAAGTACCTCATAAATTTTGTCGTGAATTATAATTAATATTGCTGACAGTTGTTTCTAACAGACAGTCCTTGCTCGTGACATAACCGTAAATGTGTTTATCACGAATTTCGCCATGTGTCTGACTGACAACTTTTTGTTGGCGAATGATGTAGCTTTTAAAAAAAGCGTTGCTACGAACGAAATACAATAGCATGCACAAAAATTTTATTTTATACATAAGTAAGTAGTTCGCCCCGAACTGAGAGCTCGGTTCGCCAAAAACTCTATACCTAGAGTACCAAATTCTTAGGGTGGTATTCCACCTGTCCAATTTCCAGATTTAATACCACCCTAACCCACCCTTATACATATATTTAACGTTCGCCGCAATTGAATAAAAATGTGGAAATTCAAGATGGCTGCCGTTTTGTATTATAATTTCGACTACGGATAATATATTATTTTATCTTAAGCTTTTCAGGTCCTCGACTATCTCTTCGACCGATTTTGTTAATACACAGTAAGAGCCTTTTTTAGTCTCGCCATATTTTTTCATTGTTCTAGCAGGTACCTCCACCTATAATTAATGGTGATAATGATAAGAGCTATGATGCGTGGGCAGTCGGGAAATTATACAAATGTTCAGCATAGCCTGTGGGTAGCGCCTATAAGGTCAGCCTTGCACCCACACACTCCTTATACGTATCAAAGTATTAAACACGATTGCGATCCACGTGTCAGAAATAGCGTATGAGGCACTTGCGATCCAAATTAAAACAAACCGTAAAGTAGATGTAATAACGTCCAAAATGTACAATATAAATCGTTGCCTTTTCGTTGTTTACTCTTTAAGAGCTTAGTTTGCAACATTCACCTTTACCTAATCAGGCAAGCGGATTTTAGAACGGCTAGTTGTGGGCGACAGTTGTGAGTAGAGGAAAATATTTTCTAAATGATACCTAGTTTACAAAAATGCTGTTCAGGTTTATTAAGTAGATAGAAAATGTGTAATGTAATCGAGTTGCACAATGACCATTTATCGTAACGATTTTACATTTAAAATAAGTGTTCCGTGAACAAAGTTTTGTACGGAACACTAAAAAATTACCATTGACGCAAGTAGTATTACCTACGACATATGTTTAGCCATATTACAGTTATATCTATAGACATTTGCCGACATAATAATATATAATTAGTTGTTTCAAATATTAACCGTCCGGTCCAGACAGGATCAGCCGGATTCAGCTTACAAAACTTCCAAAAAACCAAATTCAATACAACTCGATTCGCGAAAACAAAGCATAGGCACGCTCCCGTGGCTCTCGGGTCAACAAGTTTCGAGATCCGGTCTGCATGGATCAGGCATGGAGTTGATGTAGTAGACACAACTTTTCACCCTAGGAACAGGTAAGGTAGTTTGTTAAAAAACTCTGTCAGTATAAAAAGGCCCGAAATTTTAATGTTATATGGGACGATAACTCGTGCGCCAGTGTTGCCGTGTCCCATATTTCCGTGTTTTTCAATGTATTTGCCTTCCTCCTTGAAAATTTAATTAAAATTAATATAGATCCGCTTTTTTAGAGGTAGATGAGGGGCCTAAGCTAATAATCCACTATTTTGCATGAAAATCCTTGGGAATCTGCGTCTCTAAAGTCTTTTCTACTGACGGAAATGGTTTGACAGAGTATAGTTGCAAATAGTACTTTAGGATTTTTACTGTTTCCAATTTACAAAACGACCTTCTAGCCTGGACACTTGGACAGTAGCAATGGCGAGGAGAGCAACTGCCCCTTTAAGCTCTGGGTTCCTAGGATAGCGGTGCCGTCATATAGTGGCCGTCTCCATACAAAATACTACGACATCCATATTTAGAGTCCGACCAGTGAGACGTGTCACAAAAAAAAACGCGGGAATTTCAGTACAAGCCGCACCTGGCAATAAAATTACTATGAAATTAAATGACAGCTTGAAACCATAGACATACCCATGACATAATCATAGAAACCGTACCCATTATACCTCTATGCTTGAAACTGACAGCTTATTGGATAGGAAAAAAGTTACCATATAAAGAATTTAAAAAAATTGCTTGTGACACGACTCGCTGGTCAGACTCTAGCCGTATTATTTTGTGTACAAACAGCCGCTATATGACGGCACCGTTATCCTATGAAAACCGAGATTTAGATATCAACTGCGTCCACCTCAGTAGAAAAAGGCGCAAAAGTCAAATTTTCTATGAGAGCACCCTTCACACCTGCATTTATTAAAATTCCCGCCTTTTTCTACTCACGGAAATGGCTTGCCAAACTATAGCTTATACCAAAGAATATAATACTCACTAGGAGAAGAACGATAACTCCATACAAAAAAATGTCCCCTTCAAAAGTTCGTTTATACTACTAGCGCTCGGTAGGATACCATTGTAATTAGAATTGACAACCCGTTTAGCCTAGCGCCCCTAGCGGGTATTGGCAGTAATCCAGTTCAGGAAGCTAATGGTTCTGGGTTCGAATCCCGGAGAGGGAATTTCTTTTTGTATTATTTTATTTTTTGTTGGGGTCAGGTGTTTAAGAGCCCATCAACGTGCACACTAGCGCCACTGCTGAATACATTAAACTAATTTTTATGTTACTGGATTCGTCAACCTACCCGTTCAAAACTAAAGCGGCCGTTTTTGTTTTGAGCTCATAGATTGACGAATCCAGCAACATAAAAACTAGTTTGATGTATTCAAAAGGTACTTAAATACAATACAGTCAGTAGCGGCCACTTTTTTAAATACCTGTAAAATTTAAATTTAACTTAAATAATCACGATTATTTATTTTAGCAGTGGTGCTAGTGTGCACGTTGTTGGGCTCTTAAATTAGCATATCACAAATAAATAAAGAAATACGTTATAAGATAATGATTAGGTACTATATTTAAAAATTCGTCAAATATAAAAGGTTACAAAAAGTTACGTATTATTAAGATATAAATATTTTCATTCCTATTAGGATTAGTGTATATATGTTAGGAGCAATACATATGAATACATACATTGATATGGCAAATGGTTACAAGTTGTTATTACATCTATCCGGTTATTGGACATTTCTGCTCCACAGCTCCACGCAGCGTTCTTGGTCACCGGAAAACTAGTCTGTATATGCAGCAGATACGTGCCCTTTGAGCTTTTTCCAAGAAATCATATGACGGGCCCGGATTATATTATTATCTCACGCTCAAGCCATGATTCACTTTCTAAAACAAAATGGTCACAAATTAAACAATATAATCTAACTTCCTAATTACTAACGTCGCTAATTCCTAAGGTCTAAATTTACCAGCTTACTCGTAAACAATGAGAGGTTTTACATCTATGATGAATTTAGATTATAATTTCGGACGCGATATAGCGTCCGCGGGACTTACGGGGATAGTAAGATTAAATTATTATATTTGAATCTGGTAATTAGTATGCTCATTTTTATTTAAAGATTGATATATTTCTTACCTTGAAATTATCGCTGTTTCTGGTTTACTACAACGGTTTCCACACACACATTAGGGCTTTTCATAATCCGGATAAGAATTGTTGATGAAGTCACCATTGCCGGATACATAATACAGCAAGGAAGGAAGAGCGACAACGGTTTAAATTTAACTAAGTCTGTGCGAAGACGCATTTAGATATGTTGCTCGTACGTATGAATAGTTTTTATTTTTAAATTAATATGTAAATAACAATATTTCAAGTGAATAAATCGTTATATATGAAAATTTATATTTTTGGCGTTAAATGACAGCATTGACATTACAGACTTTTGTCTTGTCTATGTTCTTACCGGCCAGACTCAAATCAAGGCCTATCAAAGAGGCCTATTGACAAAGATTTTTTTTTAAATTTTATCAAGGAGGGTAGAGGCACGTCTACCCTTCATAGATTTTATGAACATAGACAAAGACAAACTGAAATAGATAATAATTTACATATTTCAAAAAATAAATAATAATTTACATATGACTTTGACTACTCCATAAAATACAAATCAAAATATATTTGATAAAATAATTGGATTTGTTCCTAGAAATCGTATAGACAAAGCCAGTTCTAGCAATGTTGCTGTAGTAAAATATTTTTATGGTAATTACTGGCAATACAGCTCTAGAAACGGAGCACACATGTACAATTATGAAGGGTCACGTCATTCCAAGGAAGTCAATAGGCCTTGGCTTATACGCACTGCAAGTAGTGTAATTTTTCGTCGATGTGAAACTGGCTTTATTGCCATTGACCAAATGGAATTAATGATAAACCGGAATCCCGTTCACCAATTATTATATGTAGTAACACTACTTTGCTCTATTGTCTATAGTTAACATGGCGGGTAATGAAAGTGACAGGTTTGTAATTGTAAATAATAGACATATCTGTAATACTTTATTTTTAGAAACCAAAGTACAACTAAACATGCAATTTTTTATTGAAGCGCATAATATTAATATTTTTCCTTCTTCTAACATATACGGGCTTTATGTATGGTCCATATTTTGACAAATGAACATTATTTTGCAGCGATTTAAAGCCATCGAGTGTCGCAATTATACGAGAAGTTTACGATAGTGAAAATGCACACATCAAATTTGAAATGGAATTGGAAAGAGCACTTGAGGCCGGCGTGAGCGTTATAGTTATAGAACCAGAGTCTCTTGGAGAAGAGACTGCAAGGTGGATTTATGTAGGCAACCTATTGCATAAAGTCTCCGTCTACAGTGGACTATGTGGGATTGCTTCTGGTAAACATTTAAAACTGTTTGAGATTCTTTATATTTTAATTTCAATATAATAGCCATGTTATTAAACTTTCAGGTTTAGCATGGAGTTCCTTAGCTTGTACACCCTTTGGTGTTGCATCCATTCTCTGTGCTGGTTGTTACACACTCTCATGGCAATGGGACCCATGCTGCAAATATCAAGAGGAGAAAGATCGCCGTCATCTATCTACCTTACCTATATTGAGTGACCTAACATCAGCATCTCCGGTTGTGCTAGTGCGCACTGACAACAGGCGGAAAATATATTTGCATAGCTCAGTTTCTATAGCGGCAGCTGCAATATGCTTATGGAGACTTTATGAAACATTCAAATAAATGAAATGGTTCAAAAATAAATGAAATGGTTCAACAAACAGTCCTTATGCCAATACATGCTTAACTAGGTTAATCTTGTTCTCAAATATGAAGTAGGTAGTACTATTTTGAAGCTTACTAGTGAATATTGTATCAATTATATAAAATAGTAGGAAGCAGAGTGTAAAAATGTTATAATAATAGTTTTAGATAAAGAGTCTGTACAAAAGATATTTTCATTATATAAAATAACTAGGATAAATAATAAACATGGAATGAAATCAGTTAATCACTGATGATAATTATAGTTGGCAAGGAAATAACCAATTTTAATGCAATAAAATATGTTCCAAGATGTCATTATTTTATTATCAAGATAAAAAAAAAAATACATTTCATACAACCTACTTAACCCGTTGAATGACCATCACACAACACATTGAAGCAAAGCAATTTGACCCATATTGATCTCTAGTAACACATATCTGATACTGAGTTGCTACGACCGAAATTGAGTTAGTATCACACATGTGATACTAGGCCGCTCCACGGGTTACCATAATATTTTTTTAGATTAGGTATGTATTTTATTCAACTAAATAAAAATATTAAAACCAAAATGACCACTTGACATTTTCAGTTGTTTTATCTAAAGTCCTTATCACAGTTTATTAGCTAGTCAATTAAATGCAGACATATCATATACAGATTTTTTTTATTTGCATTAAATTCAAGGATGCATTCCTGAGCTTAAATTAAGATTATAATTTATTTTTATCTGATAAGGCCCCTAAGGAGTGTGTACACTTGCCTTATACAGGTTGGCTAAAAAATAACTGCATTCCCGTTGCCAGCTAGGTTTTGGGATTTATACACTAAGCAACTTTTACTATGAGACCAACGCCGAAATTGCGAAATTCATAAAAGTTGCTCAGGATAAGCCCAAAACCTTCCTCGCAACTGCATCGTAAAAGTTGCTCAGGATAAGCCCAAAACCTTCCTCGCAACTGAAATGCAGTTATTTTTTAGGTAAAGGACCTGTTTACATATTGATTAGTTTAGTATGAGTTTATACATTTGCTAATATCCGCGAGCCTAAGGTTGAGGCAGCGTCTCCAGGTCTCCACTTGCGCGGCCTCGGAGAAAGGCAGCCTTTCGATCCGAGGTTGCCTCTAGTGGATACGCGGCTATGTGTCACAGTTTTCAATTGTTTGGTTGAGTTCAATGTAATGCTTGTGTTACAACAATGCTATATCCAACCGTAGGGTAATATAATAATTATGTAAGTAAAGAAAGAGTGGTACATAACTCCATACATCAGTTTTCGTACGCGCGTTATGTCGCAGTCGACATCTAGCGTCATGTAGCGGTATTTATCAGTACTGCTAGTTGGCAATAGATGTCACGGCGAACGAAAACTCTAAAGGCCTGTCTCCATATCGCGCGGCAAACTATCGAACATTGGCTCGCGAAGCAGCCGCGCGCAATGGATACCGGCTCACAAATTACATAATACTTCTTACGAACAGATACTTATCTCTCAAATAAAACGCAAATACCTACCGTTTTGATACCTACACAAAAATACAATGGAGTGACCTTCAACGTGCCGCTCCCCGCAGCGCGCGCACCGGCACAACGCTAGGGTTGGTGACGGTTAGAAATGATAAATAAATACCTACTTAAACAGCGGAGTAAAATAAAAGGAAAGCTAAATCTTAAATTATACCTAATATTCCGATTATGCTTTAGTGTTTGCGAAATAGTCATTTTAAAAGGTCATATGTCCCTGCAGTAACCGCAGTGTTTAGGCCGTTTTATAAACCGCGCAATAATCCCAGCAAGAATTAGTTTTAAAACTTCGTGTAATTTAAAACCAGATAGAGATTAATGTTACACAATAAAGAAAAATAATAGAAACCCCATTAATACAGGTAATTAATTATAAGTTAACCACCGGTGTAAAGTTAACTTACTGTCGTTAAAATAAACATTTACCAAAATAAATTAAAAATTTGCTACCTATTTCAAATAGATAGATATCTAAAACTATACATTTGTCATATATAACATTAATAGCAGGTTTGTCATATATAACAAACATTACATAGTAGGTAGGTACCTACGTAGCTTGTAACTATCGTAAAAATTGACAATGCGGCGCGCGGAGACGTGAGCGCGTGTGGCAACCAACTGGCTTGCTTTTCTACCGTGAACGGGAGCAGATTCGTAGGTATTAATCCGAGCTCGCGCGGAGAGTTCCATAGGCCTGACCGGGTTATGAAATTATGACTGCATGGGCTATCAAATCCGCTGCAGACTTTTTGGTCCGACTCTAATACTATTATTTATTCTGTGGTTTTGGTAAGAAAACTGATGTATGGAGTTACGACTCTTTCTTTACTTATATTTCTTTATGTAATAGCTGATGAAGATGGCGCGGTTAGTTGTCAAGCGGACCCCAGGCTCCCATGACATGAGCCGTGGCAAAGTGCCGGGATAACGAAGAAGAATGTAAGATGGCGCGGTTCGACGGCGCACAAATTTATTTTTCTTTCACATCAATGAATTATTGATTTACGTAATAGTATCTCACACCAATAATAAAAAAATTAACGAATATTTTTAATCCTTATCTCGAGGTCTTACTCAATTGATATCTTAGTAGTAGTAGATGGAACTCCTAAAAGCCGTAACACACTATCGCACCGCACCAAGGTCATTGTGCGACGAACCGATAAGTAAGAGCGAGAAAGAGATTTCGCTTTCTCGCTCTTACTTATGGGTACGTCGCACAATGACCTTGGTGCGGTGCGATAGTGTGTTATCACTATTATAAAAGAAGGTTTCGACGCATATCCCATGAACTTAATATGTACGTGTTACCGTGGATGTTAAATTTAAATCCCGTCCAATGAATCCCGTAAAATACTAGTTAAAAACAAGTTTATTTTTAACTGTAACATTTTATCTATGTAACTGTAGTTTTGATATAAATCAGTCTGACTAGAACTGGCGCCCAAAACCATAACACAAATCAGTCAACCATAATAACTTCCCACCAACCCTTTGAATTAAGCGGTAGACTTTTAATGGCTACAACGAATGGTGATAAATAACATACGAAAGATAAAACCCAAAATCCCAAATATAAACAAGCAACAGTCATTTATCTATAGTTTAGTTTTGGTAGCCCTTCTGGTCATTGCCCAATGATAGAGCCCTGGCATGTTGTGTCTCAGGAATATTGCTACTTTTGGTAGAAACTGACTGATCACTAGATCATTTTCTTTGGACACTACCATGTCCAGAATCCTGTCTGCAACATACTCTGCAGAAAACCCTTCAGCAGTTGACTGATCCATCACTGGGAACAAAAAGACACACATTTATATTTGTGGCTTTCCATCAGAGAAGGGTCCTTATGCTTTATCTGTAATAAGGATTTAGGTTTCTATCAGAATTTCTGTTCAAATTTTGAGATGGAAACATACTTATTGCACTTGAAGCATAAGGGTTTCTGTGATTGAAAGCCACATTTTTATGGTAACATTCTATCTATGGCTAACAAAAATTAAATTTTCCTGGACACCATACTTTTTATCATTTAATAAATAGAGATTAGGGACACCTCTGACACAACAAAACTGTTTTACTCAGAGGGCTCTAAACTAGGACAAATCTGGTCAGGTTTCCTGTATGGATCAGGCAGCCCTCGATGTACTTAAATAACTAAAATAGTATTATTACATTTTTGTAGTGTAACCAGTAAAAAAATATAAACCAGATGCACTCTTACTATTGGGCTGCACAAACTGTCAACAAGCAGGATAGAGAAACTGGAGCTACATGTTGTTACAATTGTTACCTAAGTTGATTCTGCCTCAACTGGCTTGTTTGAGAAACAAGTGTTCTTACCTGCATGCCTTTCTCCACTGCCCGTTAGTGCATTTAGAGAAACTGCAGTCTTCACATATCCAGGGCTTACTACAGAGACATTAATATTATGCTGGTGCATTTCAGATCTCAATGCATCTCCGAATGCCTGCATGGCAAACTTGGATGCAGCATAGGCGGAACGGTCTGGGATAGCTATCAATCCTTGTACAGAGCTTACAAATACTATATGACCACTCTTTTGTTCAACCATCTTTGGCAGCAAAGCTGAAAGGAAAATATGAAAACATAATATGTAAGGAAGCTATAGGGACAATATAGGATTACAAATATTAATCATCAACCTTCTTCTTCCCTTTGCTGGGGTGTATCAACCTGCTTACTCAATAAGAAAAAATTATGAACATTGAATTTAATTTCAGTAGCTACAGACACAAGGAAAAATATGTAATTAAATGTAAAAATTTGATTTATATGAAAGTTAGTTGGAAACATTAAAATATAAGGAAATGGCCTGTATTACCTTTTGTTAAGCACACAGGACCGAAGTAGTTGACATACATGATTTGTTTGTCTACATCTATCTTTGTGTGCAGTATTGAGTCTCTGTGAGATATTCCACCATTGTTAATCAAAATGTCCACCGGGCCACAAAGAGTCTGTACATTTTTGGCAAAACCTTCTAAACTATCCAGATCTGCTAGGTCCAAACGAATTACAATGGGTTCAAGAGTAGCAATTGGCTGAAAATTAACAACAATCAAGGTCAAATAAAGGTCTTAGACTTAAACTGCAAAACGTAATTCAAGACCAAAAAAAGTAAGACAATGTTGCCACTGCAATAATTTGTTTGTAAAATAGTAAATTCCTTTGGATAAATAATCATGCTAAGATAATTTATTAAAAGTAATTTTACTCCTACAATTTAAAAAAGTACTTTTATTTATTTATTTTTACGTAAATACAAGACGCGCTAGTAAAAAGTGGCAACATTTTCTTTTTTTGGTCTTGAATTACGATTTGCAGTACAGACTAAAAATTTAGATGTAATTTCTGCTTACCAGCTTCTTAGATAACAAGTCTGTTTTAACTCTATTAAGTTCAGGTTCCCTTCTAGCAGCTAATACAACCTTACTTCCTTGCTCATAGAAAGCATGCGCCAATGCTTCCCCTATGCCAGAACTGGCCCCAGTTATGAGCACAACCTGAAATAGAAAAACATAAAAACAACATTATGGATACTGCAACTCTCATATCCACTAAAAAACAAGAAACAAACAATAATAATCTTATAATTTATACATGCCTTTCCTTGTAAAGTAGCCCTTCGCTTTTTCTGCGACACTCGGTTGTATACTTTGCATATAGTCACGCACAATGCTAAAGGTAAGCCGAAATATTTGAGGTACCAAACAATCCCTCCATAATTGTCGAGTTTCATATTGTCTATCAGTACAAATACAATATCTGGAAATATTATAAAATTACAAAAAATAAGAGAGCACAGTATCAACATGAGCAGTCCATAGTTATCACTTTATAGTAAAAATCTGATAATAAAAGCCGGGTTGCAAAATAAGATGGTCGTACCGATGAGAGTGGAACTTTGACCGTCGTAGGTGACCGCGTCTTGTAACAGAACAAAATATACCTAGTAAATATAGAAATCAAAATAAAATACGATGTCGACAATGACGCAAATTCACATGAATGACATTGACAACTCTCAGGAATGACAGAAATTTTTGACCATAGATACCAAAAGAAAAATAAAAATAAGGCAGAGTATTCACAAAGGTAATGCGCAACTGTAAAAGCCATAACAGACTACCGCACCGCGACCTTGGTGCGGTCAAAATATCTCTTTCTCGCTCTAACTTATATCTGCGTCCATAACGCACGTACGGCGACCACCGTCCCTTGTTGCGCACACTTTTATAGTACATAAGTAAGACCTAAGTGTAAGCAGTATGCAAATAAATAGTTACTACAGTGTGCGTGTGCGGCATCAATGTGCTATACACCACTGCGTGAACACAGCTACGTGGTGATGGCCTACAGTTGCGCGTTGCAAAGCATGGCTTGGCCTGGCCCATCGTTAGCCACTGTGTACTGGGGCTTGACTGGCGCCTTTTGAAGTGTGCCAATAAAACTGACAACTTCTCGATTGCGCACTACGATGGCTAACCGTCCGCCATTGTATACCATTGCCCCCGGTACACAATGGTAATGGCTTGTCGTGAACCATGATGGGTAGTTGTTAACTCGGTCTAAACATCCGAGCAAACAACTGGCTGGGGTGTACGTATCATAAAAGAATCTCTCATGGCACTCGGAACCGTTTCACTATAGTAAAACGTAGTGATTATAAATGTATTCTCTTTGCACTGTAGCGCCCATAGACATAATATATATATAGACGTAGTCTCAGCGAGCTGTCACTGTTGCCACTTTTGTTTAGTGTACGATTAACAATGAGGCCCACGTTGCTGTAGCCATGTCGATAAAGTCATATCGATAAACTATCGACATTTCTTGCAATTTTAATTTTACTTCAAAGACTTAACGATACCTAAAATGACCAAAAACGCTTTTATTCTTTATTGTGGTTATCAGATCACAATTTTATAGTCACGCCCCAGCAGGGAACCAAGGGAAAGTTCAGATATTTAATTAAAATACATAAATACCTCCTAAAATAGGTGTTCCGCAATAATTGAATTATATTATTATATTATAATATATTCATTATCCATTAGCATTTCAATAATGTTTATGTTTAACGAAGATATTGAAGCTTCAATTAATCGCTATTACGTTCCGCTGTGTAGCGTTTATCGATATATAACATGATTAACATCGACTTTTCACATCCCTAAAAGAACACACATATACGCTTTTACGCACACATACACAGGGTGGGCGCATCAAGAAAGGCAACACTTGATTTGAAGTCCGCCTTGTCAACAGTATGGTTGTCCTTTTTTGACAAACGGCATTTTAAAAGAGCGAGGTGAGAGAAATGATACTAGTTGCTGCGTCGTGAAAGAGAACAGAAAAGGTTGGGCCCTTGGTAGCGCCATTTGAGCGCCATCTTCGTTGAACTTTGCGCGTTTAACCTCATTTCAAGCTTCATGGCATTTTTGTAACCTGACAACACTATGATGATTTTATTAGTCAATATGGCAACATTGTTTCACGATTCCGTGATTATCTAAATGTTGGAATAATGTTTGGTTTTTTCGGATTTTAGTATATTTTTATTAATTAACATAATGTTTCAGTGAGTATAAGTCGATTTAATATAGCAAAAAACAATTCAATACTGCCTACTCGACGTTTCCCACGAAACACAGGGAGTGTCGTTCAGATGCGCTGACCTTCGTTTTGATGCACAACGCACAACAAAGCATCAAATTGACGGCTGCCCCATTTTCACAACAATCTTTGGATTTGTTGTTATATTTGTGGAATGTATTCCTTATGATATATCTTCAGCAACTTTAATTTAGTTGATTGTGTAAAGTGTTACGTATGTGGAAAGTAAAATGAGAATGGCATCAGTGACTACGCAAACATCGTCTGGTGTGTGTTACAATACGACAGCAAAGACTTTCTTTTTACTTCTAGGCTAGTGTTAGTGCAACAGAGGAAATAATATACTCCCGAAATTTTATAATCAAGATGAATGAGAGGGATATTCCAAGTGTCCCTATTACAACTTTGGCAGGAGTAGCCAGTTTGACGGATTGTAAGTACAGTAATATAACCGTATTTGTAATCATTTCTGTGTAGTGTCACGATTTCTTCAATATGTCTATTAATTTCAATGATATTCAAGAAAATTAGTTTATTTTCTAAATAGGTGTTGTTTATTTACTATTACAATTATTAGAATGTGGATATTTCGTTTTTTTTTCATACAATACTGTCAATATAACTTTTTGCACCATTATAATATAATTATCGCATTTAATGTATGAAATTATGCTAGGTTTAACTATGTTTAGATTGCTTTTAAACCATCATTAATTTTATGAAAAAAAGGTCACTAAATTAAGTTATGGTCTAAAGCATGTTTGACTTGACTCTATCTAAACATTATAGTATTGAAAGCCTCTTTTGTAACAAGTAGACTGAAAAGAATTTAAGCATGCTATAAATTATATATTTTCCACAGTATTACCAGTTCTACCACTTCCCACACCTTTACCATCAACCCTCAACAATAAGTCTCAGTTGTTTCACCCGAGAGTCGCGGAGGAGGCTGCAATATTACTTGCTACCCGAGATGACAATTTGGTTACCCTTCTTTTGCAGTCGCTTATGAAAACCTCTGTGGAGCATATGTGAGTGATATTATAGTGTTTCTTGTTATTATTCATATAAATTTGTTATTTATTTAAAATTAATGTCTAATAATAATTTTGTGCACCCCTAAATCAGTTTGGTGACCCCTGTCCTATGGTTTTAGACAAGGAATTTTTTTTTATACACATGCAAAAACTACCTGTACCAGTTTTCTGAGACATCTAATGATTCCTCATACATTGTGAAGTGTAAGGCATGCCAAATACAGTCAGGGTTCATAGCTCATAGTACATTCCCATTAAAGAAAGCATAAACTTGGCATGCACATAGCTTATGTATATACAAAATAAATAGGAGTGAAAAAACTTATCAAGTAGTTGTCCCCCGTTTTCCCCCCAATCTTATGTTTCAATTTGCAGTTGTGACTTTAGAAAAGTGTTGAAGCTATAGTAATACTGCCAATGAGCTGCAATAGGTCCACACATAGCGAACATCCACCAGGAGCAGTTTCCTCATGCACATAACGGCAGTGTAGATGGGCCTCGCATGTGCCGCCTTGGCCGAGACATGTCTACACTGGCCGTTTTGTGCACTAGGAAATTGCCTCACTCATGAGATAAAATTTGCAACACATATAATTCAAAAGTTAGTAAGTGCAACATACTTCAAAGACAGCTATTGTAGGGAACTAAATTATGAATATATTGCGACAGGTTGAAATGAGTAATATTTTGTAAACTTAAGTGATTTTTATATATGTATTAAACTGATTCAGGTCTAAAAATTTAGCTATAATAATCTTTAGCAAATGCTGTTTAAGAGTGACATACTATAACACTCATACAGTATATCAATAAAAATGATAAATGTATAAAAGGTAAGATTTAGTTGTGAGTATAATTCATCTAAAAGTATGGTTCTCGCATTTCAAATAGTAAATAGTAGATTTAATGATAATTTAACGGAAAGAAGTATAAATATAATGATAACAATTTTGCATTGAAAAGGGTACAGACAGTTTTATGTATGTTTATGTATATGACATATTATTTTGCACTGGTCTTATTTTTATAAAGTTGATCATTCTGGTCTCCATACATTTTTTATTTACCACAATTGATCAACCTTTTTGAAACTTTAAATGAAGAATGTGATTTTATTAATAAAGACTTTAATTTGAATAAATTGGTCTGGCTACTATAAAGTTCCAGTTTATACCTGCATATTACCATAACTATTAAAGAATACTTAACAACCAACAGGATGATAAATCTCATAATTGATGGCCTCTACTCTAGTTGTAAAAGTGAAATAAGGTGCCAAGAAAAGTTGAATTGTCTTGGTAGTTGACCTGACCACGAAAATGTAAGTCCATTTTCTGGTTAGAAGTTTTTTTTCAGATTGGTTATCCATTATTTACAGAGGTAACCTGGTAGGTATTGATGAAGAGCAGGTTTTTACTTTATTTGATAAAACTGTACATTTCAGAGATCTTAAGGAGGAAAGCATACCCAATGCAGTAAGCCCTGCTCCTCAACAAGCTACACCTGAACTACTGAAAGCAATATTACATGTAAATCCCAATGTATTTGACCAACAACAGAGAAACCATTGGGGCAATCATGTCACCTCAAAGTTTAATGGATTGTCACCTTCTGCCTCATACAATTACGCATCACACAATACTGCTCACTCAAGTCCGTCTTCAGTTGGGACAGCAGTTCACTCGGCAGCCATTCCAAACCAGCAACTGCTAGCCCCACCATGCCAGTCCTCACCACACGTCAACATGGGCTCTCCACCATCACAAGCCAGGCCTGGTAGCCAAGTAAACATCACTGCACAGAACAATGCGTCTCCTTTATGGAATAGTGCTAATTCTTCCACATATACAAGTCCCATGTCCAACACTTCTAGTTCTAACCCCCAAAATGGTGGTTTCTATGGAAGTTTGACCCAAGAGAATCCAAGTTTTGGTACTAATTTATCTGAAGATAAAGATCCTCTTGCTATGTCACCTGGAAATTTGCCTGACCAACAGAGATTAATGATGCAGTCTCAGGAAAAGCCATTTGAACAAGGTAACCACAGTTTTTATAATGCATTGTTATGTCAGTAGTAATTAACTGATTACTTATATAAGTGTATGTTGTAGATGGAAATGTGGTAACGGGTCAGTCGCCCGCTCAAGCAAGTGTGGCGCCGTCGCCACTGCGCCTGGAACCCCAAGTGCCTCAGCCGTCGATGGGCGCGCCATACGCTCCGCAGCAGTTACCACATAATCCCAATCAAGATAAACAGGACTCTAAAAATAATACCGTCATAAATAATAGATATCCTGTTGTCAAACTCGGCAGATTACCTGTAAGTGAAATCCTAAGAAAAAATGCCCTTATTCTCCTCCCGTGCGCGAGCGGGACAGCGCTATACACGTGTATAGTAGCGATATACCGCTTTTACACCAGAGCAGCAAATAAAAACCACTTAATTGTATTATGATTATAGAATTGTTATTATATATTGGCGAAGAACCTAGGGCCAGCAAACTTTAATTTCTTCAGTTATCTATTTCACCTCTAAAATTTATTTTTTTAAAGTAAATTTAAAACTTAAAACCATAGAACATAACAAAATACGGTAATAACGTTCGTTAGGGTGACGTAGGTACTAGTGCAAGAAAGAGATAGTGTGATTATCTCAAATCTTCCATAGTGACACATGGTTGACCTTTTTTTTAAAAAAAATTCCAGACCATCTCATTTTTTAAATGGTTGATGTGGTGTTAAAAAAAAATTACGCGGGAAAGTGTTTTGTAAGCAACTTTGATGATGATGTACAATAATTAATCAAAAAATTGATTTTAAATACGATCGTATTTAGATACTCGTTTTACATACTTTTTTCCCGGAATCTAATTAGAATTTTTCTTGAAATTACACAGGAAGGGTTGTTGAAAAGGCATGAGACGCCAGGTGACGAGAGGTCAAGAAAAAATAGTACAATGGAATCGGATTCCGATGACAATGCTCCTTTGAAGCCAAAGTCATCAAATATTACTCCACCCGTAGACAAAGAAAGAGAAGCAATAGATTTAGCTAGGGAGAAAAATTGGGAAGCTGTCAAAAGGAAACATGAAGAAGCAAGCAGAAAAGAGGAATGTGAAACGGCAATAGGTAACGATTTTGTTTTGATTGGGAAATTATTTCTTCAACTAATACTTTCAATTTAAATAGACTGTTATAAAATGTTCTTGTAATAATAAATTGTGTCAATTCAACAGCCCAAGAGAGCTCGGTAGTTTAAGATTTTCTCTTTTCTAATACCTACTATATCTACAAATGTAGCATTAATTTGTAGTACCAATTTAAATGTTTTGTTTAAATATATAAAGTCAATAAATATATTTATTTATATTTTAGTACGGCCCAAGCTGCGGAAAGTTGAACGAAGATTAGTACCTGTGTTGGAGATGTTATCAGTAGACGAACTTATGGAGACTAACACTTATCAACGTTTCAACAAGCTCATTGAAACAGTTTTCGAAACTATTGAAGACGATATCATTGTGACTGATGAAATGGGTACGTAGTTTTTGCTGTTTATTTTGTTGATATGTTAGAAATTGTAATTTAAATTAATTTAGTAGTTACATTTTTATATGTACATCTAAATGTGGGTGCAGTAAGTGTTTCTATCACACAGAAATAAATGTTTGAAAGGAACAGTTTATTTGACACAATAATCTTAAGATTAACAGATATTAAATACCTCTACGACATAGTTTTGTATCTAGTAAATCTAGTTGTCTCAAAGAGGATACCACTCCACTCAGCATGTGTCGGAGAACATAGTGCAACGTCGCTATTTGCTTGTTTTCTTTACTGTGGTTGTATTACATGTATTTTATGTATAATTCAGAAGGGACAGACATTCCTGAAGACTTGTTGTTGCCGCGGTACCAGCTCCAGGAGCTGTGTACTGAGGCGGCAAAGCTGAAGAACCTGGGTGCTATGGAAGCCATTCCTTCCGATCGGCTCGTGCGGTTATTGTCCATACTGGAGAAAAATATACGCGCCGCTGAAAAGATGTCATTAGCTGGCGATCCTGTAAGTAATATAAGCCTAAATACCTACTATGAAAATAGAAGCTAAAGTTTTTTTAATTGCAAATAGTAACCAGCCAGAGGATTTAAATGAGGATTAAAAAAAAAACTAAAACATCTCACCATGCAGTATATAAATTATAAGTAGTATATGGTAGTAACAAATTGGCATAGTGTGTATCTTTGGCATAGATTGAGAGATTACATATTTATTTTGGATCTTGAAATGTTTATGTCCAAAATTTACCTTTGAACTTTGTAATTACCTATTTCATATTTACATATTTCTGATTAATATATGAGATAAGTAAGAGAGCAATTCAATTCTACAATCACCTATTTTCATCTTATGTTTTTTTAATGCAGAGGAACATTATATCTAAAACGAGTTTAATCTTCAACAGGAGGACAGTGAAGAAATGCGTCAGATATGGCTGGAGTCGGCCCTGGAGCGAGTGATGTGCGCTTCTGACTCGTGCCTCACGGCGCTCTACATCATGACCTCGCCCAGCATGCCCAAACGCATATTCCTCGAGGACGTCATCGACCGGATCATCATGTTCATCAAGTTCCAGCTGAATAATACTATTTACTGCGTCTATGATCCGGTCTACAGCATTCAGACTACTTCTAAGAAGAAAGGTTAGTGCTGAAGACGTTGCTTTTTTTTAGTTCACATCATCTTAAGATTTTATTTACGATCCTAGTGTCTCACCGCTAATTTAAACCGCCTTATTCCTTGTACCTACTTCGATTATGGGTTGTTATAGCGTTTGATTCGATTTTCTACTGTTACGCGGCCTAACAGCATTAGAAAAATGATGGGTTCCCGAAAGTGGCTGTAGGCGCTAATGGGTTAAGTAGCCTTCTCTGACCAGGTCTACCGTGACGCCTTTCGTCACACCTTTTTATCAATAAAAACGTTTATGTACATGATAGATCAACTATATATTGTATGAATCAGGTTCTATTTCATGATGAATCGACGGCGAGAGGCATCACGACAGGTCTGCTTAGACTTTTAGATCTTTACTGGCTTTAAGTTAGACCAGTAAAAGGAATTTGAATCTACTTATGCAGCAATTAATTACATTCCGTATTTACGTGACGGAGGTAATGGTCGCGAACAACTGCAGAAACGGCCACTTTAATTAGGAATTTAACTAAAGGGTAGAAGGCTTAAATTCTTTTGCTCGAGTAATAAGCACCTTGACTCAGACTTTTTGTTGGGAATCGTACAATTGTGCCCGCCGCATTCACGTGCCAACTTCATGGACGTCTTAAAATTAATAACAATAACAAACGCTCGTCCTACACTACACAATATCTATACATATAGTAATGCATATGTCGCATCGCAGTGGACGGTCGCAAGCGGCGCGGCGGCGGCGCCGGCAACGCGTCGCGGCGGTCGGGCGGCTGCACCAAGGCCGTGCGCGAGCTGTACACGCACGCGCACGAGTGCGTGACGCTGCTGGCCGAGCTGCTGGCCGCGCACCACCTCACCGACACCACCGTGCTGCACGCCTCCACCGTCGGCGTCTCGCCCTTCTTCGTTGAGAACGTCAGCGAGCTGCAGCTCTCCGCGCTCAAGCTCGTCACCACGGTAAGCCCGCGGCTCCACCATGGCCGTGCGCGAGCTGCGTCACGTACCATCGAGCCGATCTGATGATAGAAACAGGAGATGGCCATAGGTTTGCCTGCTTTGCCTAAAGGTTAACTGGCAGAGAATGCCTCGTGGCATTAAGTCCGCCTTTTGTACTGTAAGGTTCTTTTTTGTGCAATAAAGGTTAAATAAATAGGAACTATGTGATGAAACAACGCAACTTAATTGTGTTTGGATTTGTTAGAATTGTCTCTATGAGTATAAGTTGCCTGTTGAAAGAAAAGTGAAGTCCACTGATTTAAACTTTCCCGATTTTTACTCATTATTATTTACACAAAAAAACGGGACTTAATAGAATAAAATTCGGCAACTTAAATCTGAATTTCGCACGATTAAGACCCTTTTAGTAAATAATAAAGAGTATAGTCTACGATGAAAGCTTGTATCAAACATTACATTTTGTCAATAATCTTATTATTTCAGATTTTCACAAAATACGAACAACATCGAAGGCTGTTACTCGAGGATATCCTGGCATCGATAGCGCGCATCCCCAGCTCGAAGCACAACCTGCGCTCGTTCCAGCTGAGCTCCGACCAGCACATCCAGATGCTGACGGCGCTCGTGCTGCAGCTGGTCCAGTGCGTCGTCACCTTGCCCGAGACCTTGTGCAAAACTCACGATAAGGACAAGGAGCTTTCGGAAACTAACAAAAAGGTATTAATATAATACTTTAACCTTTTCGACGCCCTGTCAAACACAAAAGCTGTCACTCAGACGCCTCGTCATTGAAGTGTGAAAACTGAAATTGAACTTTATGGACCTTGGTATATCGGTCATTGGCGTCCAAAAGGTTAATTGCTCAGCTTTAATTCTTAGCTACTGATACGAGTTTACGCTACGATCCTGAGATGTTGGCTGACTGCATAATGGCATAAACAATAACGTATTGTCCACCACCAAATAAATGTATCATTTATAGTATCTACCACCTCTAAATCTTCACTCTCTCTCTCTCTTCTGACACTCACTGCTATCTTTGGTCCAAAATACTAACGTCCATCAACATAAATTTGAAATCAGTAGTGGTTCAAATAGTGTTGAATTTCTTTTGTTTTGAAATAGAATGACTCAAATGAAATCCTACTTTCTTCCAATTGAAAATGGTTTAAATTACATTGAAGTAATTATTACAAAGGGTAGGACTGTGGGCCTTAGGAGGCTATGACATCTTTTACGAAAAATATATACGTAAAATATTATCACATGAAAAACCTAAAATTGCTCTGTTAGTGACATACTTATAACTTTCTCTGGAGCTGCTTGCTGAATATTCACTAACAATATTCCCTTTTTCAGACGGTGGACAAAGATCTGTTGATAATATCCAAGTACGAGGCAGCGATCAGCGTGGGCGGCACGTTCCTGACGTCGTTCCTGAACAAGTGCCGCAGCCGCAGCGAGGAGGTGGACTTCCGGCCCCTGTTCGAGAACTTCGTGCACGACCTACTCACCACCGTCAACAAGCCCGAGTGGCCCGCCACCGAGCTGCTGCTTAGTTTACTTGGAACTATGCTTGTGAGTACTATAGCCACATTCATACTCATACTTAAATTTCGCTAACTACTCTATAGTTCGTTTTTTAGTATTAGACAGAAGGTAAACAATCTTGACGAGTCTTTTTATAAAAAAAAATGAAAAACGCTTTAAAAAAATAGTTTATATTAGAGATCGTATAAGATTTATAATTGTAATATATTTGGTGTGACTTATTTTTCAATGGTGATTTTTAATAAAAGACATGTTAAGATTGCTTACCTTCTTTCTAATGCTAAAAAAAAACTAAGCTGCTGCTTAAACTTCGGTACGCCTGTAAGGCATACGACTCGCTTTATACATAACGCAGTGGCAGTAGCCAGCGGCAAGTGGCCATGCGTGAGAGTAAGAAACCGCAATGTGTTTTCTCGCTCTCACCCACGGCGACGTGCTCATCGCCGCTGCCCCTTGCGCCGCAAAGCCATTACGGAGGGTCTTAGAGATGTTAAGTTCCATGAGAACGAAACATGGCTTAAAGTTCCAAAACTCTACCCCCACTCATGATGTCACATTCCCATTGTTGAAATCGCCAGTTGCTTTAATAGTTATGCGTAATAAAAATATAATGTACAGGTAAAATACATGTCGGACAAGTCGATGGAGATGTCGGTGCGCGTGGCGTCGCTGGAGTACCTGGGGCTGGTGGCGGCGCGGCTGCGGCGCGACAGCGTGACGTCACGCGCCAAGCTCGCCACCATGGACGCCGTCGTGCGCGACATCAAGGCCGAGGAGGAGAAGGACGGCAACCAGGCCGCGGTGAGCACACACACAGACACACACGCACGCACATACACAGACACACACACACACACACACACACACACACACAGAGACAGACAGTTATTACCGCTTCACTTCGATGTCAATGTAGAGATGTTGGACTCACTTAATCTTTCCTTTCAGAACGTGACCGCGGGACTGGACGAAGACGAAGAGAGGACGGAGTTTTTACAGCGCGTCCTCCTCGACTACCTCGCGGTCAACGGCCAGAAAGACCAGGCCTGGAACTGTGCGCGACACTTCTACATCACTCAGTGGTACAGGGACATGGTCGTGCAGCCCAAAAGCTCCTCGCCCACCAAGAAACCTAAGCACAAATCGAAGAAACGGCACAAAAGCGACACCAGCGACGAGGACTCCGACGACGACGACGACAGCGACGCCGAAACAAAATCCGAACGGAAAGTCAACACCAGCGCTATTGTCTCGGCGGAGAAGTTCAAGACGATAGAGCGGCGGAAAACATTTTTTCTCGAGAAAATCAGGCCGTTCAGATACCAAGGCGGCACTCAAGTACAAGTGATGCAATCCTACATCGACTACGGCGGAGCGGAATTGATCTCGCAATACTTAGCGTCGAAGCGATCGTTCTCGCAGAGCTTCGACCGGTATTTACGAAAGATACTGGTGATTCTCTGCGAGAACACGATCGCCATCCGAACGAAGGCGATGAAGTGCCTCGCGAACATCGTGGAAGCGGACCCGGGCGTGCTGGCGCGGCAGGACATGCAGATCGGCGTCAACCGCTCCTTCCTCGACCAGTCCACCGCCGTGCGCGAGGCCGCCGTCGACCTCGTCGGCAAGTTCGTGCTCAGCCGGCCCGAGCTCATCGACAAGTATTATGGAATGCTCTCCAATAGAATATTAGTGAGTGCCATATCATGCTCGTTATTTTCTTATTTAGCCCTTTATTTTTACGAACATATTTTTGTTTCTAAACACAAGGTATAGTTCGTTTTTTTTGCATTAGAAAGAACTTGCAAGAAGGTAAGCGATCTTGACATGTCTTTTAATTGAAAAACGCTTTTTAAAAATCAAAGACTATTACTTATGAAAGCAGAAGAATATGAATTATCGTATTAGATTCATAATTGTTACATATTTGCCGTGACTTATTTTTAAAACGTGTTTTTCAATTAAAAGACACATCAAGATTGTTTACCTTTTTACTAATGCTAAAAAAACGAATTATAGATGTAGGTGCTTGAAAAGACATTTTAATTTAGTCAAACTTAATTCAGATTTGATATCTTGTATTTTAATTAACATAGGTTGAAATAGAGCTCGTACAGAGGGCTAAGATATTAATAAATTTTTAGAAAGGCGTTGTTACTGCATCATTTAGGGTGGTATTCCATCTGTCCAATATGTTGGTCCAGTGTCATTGCGTCTCACTCTCATTAAGCAAAATGTGAGATAAAATACATATTGGACAAAGAAATTAGACAGGTGCAATACCACCTTTCTATACTCAAAGATAGAACAGGCCGGAATAATCGTAGGCATAGCAGTCTCGAAACAAGATTCACCTTGGTGTGAATAAGTAAACGCTCCTTAGGACTGTATGGAGCTTTACGCCTATATGTCATTAACAAAGTTTAACCTCTTTCAGGATACGGGCGTGTCCGTCAGGAAACGCGTGATAAAAATTTTAAAGGACATCTGCACCGAGTGCCCCGAATTCCCCAAGATCCCAGAGATCTGCGTGAAGATGATCCGGCGGGTGAACGACGAGGAGGGCATCCGCAAGCTGGTGATGGAGGTGAAAAACAAACACATTTATTTGCGAGAATGTGGGTTATAAATAGTTGCATGTTTGGGTATATTATGTTCCAATTACATTCCGCCACAGATATAATTTTATGCTAAACTCGATCGGGGTCCGGGCCGACGCGTCCGACACTTCGTTTTCTATACAAAGCATTTGTGTTCATCGATCAGTTCGATCACCCATTATAGAAATAGACTGTTCTAGTGTGAGTCATCTTTAATCTTGGTGCACTTAAAGTTAAACAGGAAATGATTCGAGGTGTACGTCAACTAGATAAAATTTAAACAAATGTGAAACAGAAAAGTACAGTTGACGTCAAAGATATGTTTACAATTTTCGCCTTATTACGATAGTAAGGTGCAAAAGTGTGAACATATCTTTGACGTCGACTGTACTACAAAATAAATTTAGCATGCAACGTAATAAGGCCCTCCCCCACATCTAGCGTCTTTCGAGCGTCGGCGTCTGATCAGCGCTATGGAAAATGACGTCGCTGCGCAGTTGCGTCGAGCAGCGGCCATAGAGTTGTAAACGCCGACGCTCGAAAGACGCTAGATGTGGGGGGGGGGGCTAAGATGAATGTTATTACATGTATGTAGTATTTAGAGTATAAACATAAAATGTGTGTAGTTGAATGAGGAGTTTAGGTATTAAGGTTATATTATTGTGCAGGTGTTCCAGAACATGTGGTTCAGCCCTTGCCCGGCGACGCGGGTGGCCGCTCTGGACGCCGCGGACCCGCTCACGCGCAAGGTGCTCAACATCACCGACGTCGTCATCTCCTCCCGGGACATGGGCCTAGAGTGGTTCCAGCAGCTGTTGATGAGCGTGAGTCGGATCTACTGTGAACATGTCAACAACTTTAGCCTGCCTTTAGTTTTTTGTATTTTCTTTAAACGATTTATTCCTTACGAAGCTTAGAGTCAGGCCAAGAAACCTCTGCAGCGATTTTGATAGCACACTCAGTGCAAGTGTTATTTTATACTTCATAATTTTATAGAAGTTTGACGTTTAAAATAACACTTGCATTGCGTGTGTTATCAAAATCGCTGCAGATTCTTCTCACTCTAACTCTAGTAGATTTAGGTATTTCTGGTTGGCCGGTATCTATATCTGCCTTTTGCTGAATAGTCCTACAGGACTTACATGATTAAAACTCTGAATTTCTACATTGGCGCTTACGCCATGTTTAATGATGCTTCAATACTAATGCGGTGTACACAAATATATACAAGTATATTTGAATAAATGCAATGTTCACGAAGTTATTAGTACGGTCGGAATCCGAACTTAAGTACCCAAGTTACCATACTAATTGTATAGGAAAGTGAGTACTTATGTTAGGAAACTGACTTGTTAATTATTTATAATATGAATTACCTTTACTTTTCAGTTATTTAAACCGAAAGAGGACAAAGATGACTCGACGAAAATTATATATCAACCGCCTAAATCGCTTTTAGTAGCCTGCCAACAAATCGTTGACTGCCTTATTGAGAGTTTACTACAGTTAGAAGAAACCAGTGCTGAAGGTAAATGCAGTTTAATATTCAAAGTTCGAATTAATGTGTAAGACTTAGTTGTGATTCATAATGTTATAATAAATATTTTACTTTTCAGGGAGTGGATCATCTCAACGGATACTCGCGTGTCTCTCCACTCTGCATTTATTCGCTAAAATTAGGCCACAGTTATTAGTTAATCACGCCTTGACTCTACAACCGTACCTGAGTTTAAAATGCCAGGTGAGTGGCAGTTATCAGAATGGTTTAATATAATAAATATCGCTTTTGTAACGCTACTACTAACTTTCTCTTTGGGCTAAGTCATAAACGCACGATTCTACTTTCCCCAGCCACTTCTTCCTTTAATCTCTCCTTCTATTTTGGTCTCTTATGTAACTGTGGTGTCGTATTAGGTGCCCCAACATATTGCCTATTCTATTCTCTCGTTCTTAGTAACGTCCAATGATACCTTTGTCGCAAATATCACATCGACGGCGAAACACCAGGAACTCCTAACATTTTTAGTTATGTACATTTTCATTACTTTAGTAAACATAGTTAGGAGTTCATGGTACTTCGCCCTCGACATCTCAAACGCACACACACGCAACTTTTACCAGCTTATCAATAATATTCTTTACTCACAATCGCAGAACCAATACGAGCAACAAATAACGTCGACGGTAGCGTCGACGCTGGAGCTGGTGGTGCCTCTGATGGAGCACCCGAGCGAGGTGTTCCTCGCGCAGCTGGAGGAGGACGCCGTGAAGCTGATCCTGCAGCGCGGGCAGCTCGTCATCGCCGCCTGCATCGCGCTGCTCGCCGCCATCGTCAACAACCTCACGCGCAACTACAAGCTCATCCGGGACGTGTTCAACAAGTACCACGGTACGTCACACACGGTCCTGCTCGATTTTATGTCAGGTTTGGTGCGGAGTTATCGTCATTTATGTTTTACTGGTGAACACACAGTTATCTTTTGATTTTGAAAACTTTAAACATCATTGGCGCTAAGCTTTTACCTATAGTGACTGTCTGATCTTTACACTTGTCGAGTCTGTCATTGTATAGCTTAAAACTAAATAAATTTACGACTCCGCCAACCTGTAAAACATATAGTTATCGAACCTGCTTACAATATTTCACGACAATCGATGGCTAAATGCAACCTGAAGAGGAGAACGGCCCGGCATAAAGAGAAATATTTGAGAGAAAAATAAGTGCCAACTTATTTTTCTCAAAAATGGACGGCAAAGTCGACTTTGCCGTCTAAAAATTGGGTCGCGAAGCGCGTGGTTTATGGTCAGTCAAAACTTAAAAAGTTAAAAACATTGCAGTCTCGATTTTGGGACTGCAATGTTGCATACAAATTCCATTATTTGTCGAGTTCCAAACTTTTTAAAAGTTGAAATGGCCATATCAAATGAAGGCACAGGCCCATGAAACAGCCAAACAGATGATTAGTACCGCGACTATTTAGTTGTCTCAAATAGGTTGGCGTATTTTCGGCAGAAAAATACACTTCTATTTTTTTATTAAAAAAAATAAAAAGGCGGCAAGGGCTTTCTTCTGTGAAAATATATACGTAACAACGTTGCTTTTGTAAAATATTTCTATGATATTTATATTTTTGCACCATTTTTGAGAAAAGCACTATATATGACTCGGCTGGAAGGCTACTTGCTGGCTTCGGATTCAATTAAACGGACTCCCAAGGTCGTCCGTTTAAAACGAATCCTCAGCCTGCAAGTACCTACTTCCGAGCCTCGACAATAATGTACTATTAAAAACGTTTTAATGAAAATACTTATATGTTTTACTACTTTATTTGGATAGACGATAATTACAGCAAGAATATCCTCTGTTTTCAGAAGCTGATTACTTGCATTCTATTCTGTCGAAATACATCGTACAAATTCTACAAACTAAAACAAGACTTCATTTTAATCCTTTAATTATAGGAATCCTTCTGCAATGGAAGTCGAGTTGGCAGAGGAACCCTGACATAACGCGCACCCTGCACGCGAGACCTCAGTTCCGGAGGTCGCTCTTCATCGTGGGCCTCCTGTTGCGGTATTTCGACTTCACGGACCCCAAAGTCATTGATGGCCTTGCAGTAAGTTACATTAATAAGCAGCAAACTATATTTAACCGGTTAAGTACGAATACGAGTATCTAACTTTTTTATGGCTCTATATATTCGACTTTTGGTGTCCCATAATCTAAGTTCAAGTTCTGAATTTATTTATTCTTCCAGATTGACATCAAAGAACAATTGTTCACAACGTTGATGTTCTTTGTGGGATTGGAAGATGAGGATTTCGTGTCTCACACACTTAAAGCGCTGGGTTCCGTCTGCGTCAGGCATTACGAGTTCATGCTAAGACCGGAACTGAAAGAGTTCTACCACCAGCTGCTGACTTCTGACCTCGCGCCCATAGAAATGAAAGCAGACGTGCTCAGGAATGTCGAAATGTATTTACAAGAGGAAGAACAAAGAATGATCAGACAGGACAAAGAATGTAAGTTTAAAAATACTTACACAAATATTTAGTTTTTCTTTCAGTAACAACCGTGTGTCAAGAACTTTGCACAGTGTGCAAAAAATCGTGTAAAGACATATAATTTTATTTAAATCTGCGTGTGTCTCTTCGTTAAAATATTTTCTGAAAATAATTTAATTTGTTCTAATACTTCTAATAGTATTATCTATTCTATGTTGTCAGGGTCGAAGCGATCGAAGCTAGAGAACCTGAAGGAGATGGGCGACGTGTCGTCGGGCATGGCGTCGACGGTGATCCAGCTGTACCTGAAAGAGATCCTCGGCGCCTTCCTGCACCCCAGCACGCTGGTGCGCTCCAGCGCCATGAAGGTCGTCCAGCTCGTGCTGGCGCAGGGCCTAGTGCACCCCGTGCAGGTACACACACACCTCTACACTCTACTCAGAGATACCACACACTAGCGTCGCCTGGCGTCGGCGTCTAGTCAACTCTGGGGCTGCTGCTCGACAGTACTTTCCATAGCACTGACTAGATGGAAACACTCAGAAAACGCTAGTGTCCAGGGTCTCTTAGTGTTCCACCGATCTATCTAACACTGTTAAAACTTGAAACTTTCTTCGTTCTCTGTCGAGTGACGATCACTCCGTCAATTGTGGTTCTTGCAACTGCCCCTTATTAGCCACATATTAAACCTCATTTATGTGTAATTAATTATTAACCTGTAAATTTGTTACAATACGGTCAAATTCGGATTAGGAATCTTATAAAATTTGTAGTTGCGAATAGGAATATTACTCAAAACTCTTGAGTAGGGGGCGCCACTAGCATAAACAGTAAACAAACCTTGATGCATCATTGTCATATTTATTCGTAAACAATAATCTGTGTCAAATAACTGCTTACGGCACGGTATATATCAGTTACTCTATGATTTACAGTTTGTGTTAGTGCTGCACTCTGGCGGCAGAACATTTCAGGAATTCGCATTGTGTTAAATTCACAATTTACCAAAGTAAACTGAGATAATAAAAAATAAATTTCTAGGATTGTATTACTGTTTATCGCTGGCTATTTAATAACTAGTTATTTATTTTCAGATTGTTCCATATTTGATCTGCATGAGTACTGATTTAGAAGTGACAGTATCTCACACAGCGGACAAAAACCTACAAGAAATAGATAAGAAATACCCCGGATTCATCCATATGAAGGCGCAACTTGGCATCAAGCTGTCTTATCAGTTACAAAAAATAATTCAGACCAGCGTCAAGAATGATGTCATTCGAGGTTTTAGGTAAATTGACAATCATTCAACATTTATGAAAGACTTGATCAACTAAGAAAAGTTACTAAACTTACTAATGCCATTTCAGGAAAAAAGACCAAGACGAACTACCTTCGTCTCTGAATGGATTTTTATATTCATTACTACGTAATACACGACCGCAAAGGAGAGCGCTGGTTCTATCGTTACTTAAGCAATTCGACGATGTTTCAGTAAGTACCCATTCTTCAGTCTATTTCCAATATACTCGTGTAACATATTATTAAAATTATCAACACTAGACTACCTAAGTAAATATTGTATATTTTAATAAATTAACTTGTTTCCAGACTGCGCCTTTGGATCAAATGTTGTACCTGGCAGATAATTTGAGTTACTTCCCGTATCAAGTACAAGATGAACCGCTTTTTATAATTCATCACATCGACATCATCATATCTACATCCGGATCAAACTTACTACAAGTTTTTCGTGAGGTAATTTAATACATTTTACTAGTTTCGCCCTTAGTGGTTTTATGAATTAATTTGTAAGTATTAAGTTTTTCTGCTAGCCCGTACTTTGAGACCCCTGACTTTGCGTCACTTTGAAAGTGGCAGTAGTTTGTTTACATTAATTCCGTGCGAATAGTTATGTTATGATAACGGTATAAAGCCCTCGTGACAAAACCATCACCTCTGTCAGGCGTGGCTCCGCGATTTCGTCGTTTTGCAACAGGTAGCAACAAGTACATCCGTCCCACACCAATGTTAGTGGCTAGCCATAGGCGCGCGTGACACTGTCGCCACCTAGCGGCCATATCTGTCCTAAACGTAACTGACGCGTTTTGTTAGAGAGTGAATTTTCTGTACCTATAGGTCGTTTTTTTTAGCATTAGAAAGAACTTGCAAGAAGGTAAGCGATCTTGACATGTCTTTTAATTGAAAAACACTTTTTAAAATTCAAAAACTATTACTTATGAAAGCAGAAGAATATAAATGATCGTATTAGATTTATAATTGTTACATATTTGCCGTAACTTATTTTTAAAATGTGTTTTTCAATTAAAAGACACTTCAAGATTGTTTACCTAATTTCTAATGCTAAAAAAAACGAACTATAGTAATTATTTATTCTGTGCCTCTGTCGCAGGGTCTGGTGAGCACGAGTACGGAGGAGAAGGAAGAGGAGGAGGAGGACGAGGAGGAGGCGGAGGCGCTGGTGGCGCGGCTGCCGGAGTGCACGCGGCCGCTGGCGGACGCCATGCGCCAGGCGCGCGGCTGTCTGCTGCTGCTAGTGCTCAAGCAGCACCTCAAGCAGCTCTACGGCTTCACCGACGCGTCAGTATCACTATATTTTTCATTTAAGGCCCATTTAGATGGTGCGAGAACTCATTACATTGCGGTATTTGATTGGTCGGCTGAATTGTATGTAACCAATAGTCCTCAATGTAACTAAAATCGCATCGCACCGTTTAAATTAGCCCTTATTTAACCCCTGGGGTCTTAGGGATCAGGGGTCTAAATTTGCCAGCCGAAAAACGACCTCATGAAATTTGTCATGTCGAAGGCGATGTCGGTTCGGAGGGACTCAGATCAAGGGGTTAATGGAAAAAAACAAGTACTTACAACCATTATGAGTGTGTTTCATATCCTGGATACTGGTTAGGAAGAAACCCCTAACGAGTCGGTTAAAACTTCAATTTTAAGAAGAAGGACATTCTGTTATCGGGCGTTGCTATTTTCACAAGGTTTTATCTATCTTACTGAAGGTTCTTCATAACCAATTGTACAGTCAACGGTAAAAATATGGGTGTAGACAACTTACTCAAAAATATGTCCCATAGTTCTTAATTCACTGATATAAGAGTTATAGGACATATTTTTGAAATGATTTGTACACCCATATTTTTACCGTTGACTGTACAACTGTGCTGTCTCTTGTCGAATGTAGCATATTTGTTATAGCAAAATCAACCAGTACTCGCCGTCGGAGAGCGTGAAGGTGTACGAGAAGGCGATATCGCGGCGGCAGGCGCCGGTGTTCGAGCCGCGCGCCACCATCGCGCAGCTGCGCGACGAGCCGCAGGACCGCGAGCTCGACGAGCGCGGCCGCCGCCGGCTGGTCGACGACTACCTAGAGGTATGTACCTATGCCATACACGTGGCTCTGACGTACACGCCGGAGAGTTTAAGGTGGCAAGAGTGGCAGAGAAGGCAAAAAAAATCAAAACACAAGTTATTATAGCCACAGAATAAATAATAGCACTAGGTACAGAAGATTCACTCCAACAAAACGCGTCTGTTACTATTAGGACAGATGGCGCGGCTTATTGCTAGCCAACAAAATTGTTGTGGGGCGGATGTACTTGTAGCTAGCTGTTGCAAAGCGACGAAATCGCAGAGTGAGCCACGCCTGGTATAGCCTACAGTTTGGAATAGTTTATTGCTCCTGTTACAGGCTACACCTGGTAGGTATAGAGAGCGTGGATGGACTGTGAAGTTTATGCTTCCAATGTAGCATTTAGTTCACAAGATAGCAGAACCTACTTTACTATGCTCAAGAAAACGTACGAGAATGGTATATGGCCGCACTTGCTTTGGCAATGTTTATGATTCCGATTCAGGCCACAAGATGGCAGACCCTTGACGCGTATGGTCCCTATAAATTAATGTGGAAAAGACCACGCACTCAATGTGAAATTTTCAGTGCTATTTTAATTTTACTTTTTTCATTTGCGTACTTGTATTTCATTTATACATTTCTGTTGCCTCTTTTCAAACAAATCTAGGGCCTATTGCTACGTACATATTATTGTACAATCTTGTTAAGCTCATAATTTTTTTTTAATTTCTCGCAAACGAACGGTACAATTTCTTCTGTGCAAAGGTTCGTGCTTCGGCTTTGACAGCTGAAGTAGATGCGGGACGCTCTACGGCTTCTTATGTTATGCATTAATTCTGGTTGTTGACGTTTGACAATTCACACCACAAGGACGACGATGCATTTATTTCAGCTGTCAAATAATGCGATCGATATTTTGATAGTGTTACGTACGTGTGCTGGCTTGCTAGCTAGAACCGAACTGGGGGTACCCGCAGATCTTCTCATCTACCCACATGTCAATATATAACATGCCTTTCCCTCTGGATAGATGACACTTCACTACATTTTAGAATTTAATATTGAAAGTCAGTTTTGAACTACACTGTTTATGCACTTAACTATATTGTTCACTTATACCCTAACATGCTTTCATAGTCTTTTGTAATTATTTAGTAACTATTTAACTATTGGCTATCTGCACTATAATGTTCATCATCTCCACTATCAGACTCAACGTCTGTACTACCATATTCTTGAAGAGCTATCTTTTTCAAGGATGGTCTGTTGGACGGTGGGCTTTCACTCGACCGGGATCGCTTGTTACTGTTCAGTTCATTTCTAGGCACTGTATCATCCGAATCCCGTACTAAACACTCTTCAGGACCTTTCACACCAATCATCTCTGCCCACTGTCTCGGTGGAGGGATTCTTATTGTGCCAAAACCCTCATCTTCTCTTTCTTCTTCCCCTTGTTGAACTTCTTTACTATTACTTGATGGTCTTGCCTTGATTTCAACTTGTTTTTCTTCTTCTGTGCCACTTCTAGTAAAACCAAGCATCTGGTTGACATGTCTAATAAATAATTTATTTCCTTGTTTAATTTTATATCTTAACACTCCAATCCTTTTGACTATTGTTCCTTCCAACCATCTAGGCCCAGTTCTATAGTTCCTGAAACAGACTGTCTCTCCCACTCTAAATTCTCTCACACGTTTTGTTTCATTTTCCTCAATATCTTCTGTCTCCTTTTCTTGAATCGAAAGGGGGTGAAGCCTATCAAATGTAGTTCGGAAACGTCTATTGTTCAGGAGTTCCGCGGGTGTCTTACCAGTGACAGAACTGGGTGTTGTCCGCAAACCATACCATATCTTTTGCAGTCTGGTTGACCATGGAAGATGTGGCATCTTCTTTAACTTCAATTTTATTGTCTGTACCGCTCTCTCCGCCTGTCCATTGGAGGCAGGATGATATGGAGGTACCAGTATATGTCTAATACCATTCTGTTTAAAATATTGACTTATCTCTTCTGACGCAAACGCTTTTCCGTTATCGCTCACACCATAGTGAGCACTGGCAGCCCTTGTTCAGCAAATATCTCATCTAACTTATTAATTACCATACTTGAACTTTGCTCATTAACTATTTTGACCTCCGGCCATTTTGAGTACGAGTCAATTAATATTAAGAAAACTTTGCCCATGAAAGGCCCTGCAAAATCAATATGCAGCCGGGACCAAGCCTTTGGTGGGGTAATCCATCTGTGGGTCACTTTGGCTGGCATATTCCTTACTTCTCTACAAGTCTGGCAATTATGTATCAAGCTCTCTATATCTCTGTCGAGACCAGGCCACCAGAAGTAACTCTTTGCTATTGCTTTGGTGATGACTATACCATCATGATTGCTATGGAGCTCTTTAAGAACGCTTAGCTTCAGAGGCACAATCACTCTACCTCCCCACAATATACAATCATTGTATTCTGTTAATACATCCCTTCTTACATAATAATCTCTATATTTCTCTTCTACTGTACTTGGCCAACCATTGCTAATCCAGAACATCACCTTTGCTAATATACCATCAGTCTTACTCAATTTAGCCACATCCTTAGCCGTCATCTGTAACTCAACTGGTGTCTCATTGAGCAACAAAACATTCACCTCTTGCAGCTCTTCTTCTATTCCACTGCTTTCAGGACCGGGCCATCTACTTAGGGCATCAGCGTTCCCAATTTTTTTCCCTTCAACATATTGTAACTCATAATCGTACGAGTTTAACAATAAAGCCCATCTTAACATCCTGGGTGATATCACATTAGGTATTGGCTTCTTTGGGTCAAATATACCCAAGAGTGGTTTATGGTCCGTCTGAATGACTATCTTACGGCCAAAAATATATGAGTAAAATTTCTGTACAGCAAAAATAATAGCAGCAGCCTCTTTATCAATCTGCGAATAATTCCGTTCATGAGAGCTCATCGTCCTGGAAGCAAACATGATTGGTCTCAAAGAACCGTCCTCCATCCTGTGTTCTAGAACCGCACCAAGACCGTACTGCGAAGCATCACATGTAATAACCACTGGTTTCTTTAAATCATAATGTACTAATGTGTTCCCGCTTCCCGGTAGTCAACATTCTTTTTAAAAGACTAAAAGCTTGTTGGCAATTTGGTGACCATACCCATTTGGCTCCTTTCAGCAATAACTTGTACAGTGGTTCTGCTACAGTTGCTTTCTGTGCTATAAATCTGTCATAAAAATTCAATAATCCAAGAAATGCTTGCAACTCCTTTACATTTTTTGGCGCTGGCGTCTCCATTATAGCCTTGGTCTTGTCTCCACAAGGATGCAGCCCATTGGCATCAATCACATGTCCTAGAAACTCCACGCTTGCCTTCCCAAACTTGCACTTCTCCTTGTTGACTCTCAGCCCGGCTTCCTTAAGGATCTGTAATATCCGTTGAAGTCTGTCACTGTGTTCTTGTATTGTGCGTCCGGTGACCACAATATCATCCAGCAGTACCGCTGCTCCTGATACACCTGCCAATAAGTTGCTCATCATCCGCTGAAAAATTCCAGGACAGGCTTTAACCCCAAATGCTAATCTTTTACACCTAAATAATCCCTTAGGAGTATTTAAAGTCAGTAATTTTGAAGTTGGTTCATCAACTACAACCTGGGTGTAAGCTTGCTCTAAATCTATCTTACTGAAAATAACTCCTCCTTGCAAAACCGCAAAAGCTTCATTTAAAGTTGGCAGAGGGTAAGTATCAGTCTCAGTAGCCATATTCACTGTGGCCCTGTAATCCCCACAAAGCCTGACTTTCCCATTCTTCTTAATGATAGGTACTATAGGGCTGGCAAACTCAGAATGACTGACAGGTTCCAAAACATCTTCTGCAAATAATCTATCAATCTCTTGTAACACTCTCTCTTTAATTGCAAACGCCACAGGCCTACACTTCAAAAATTTCGGTTTCGCTTCGTAGACCGGGAGATAGTGACACATTTTACTGGGTCATTTCCCAAGTAACACACAAGCAGGATAATAGAGTAAAATTATCATCTTATTCAAATTAAGATTGCATAAATTTTGTGTATATGCGGTGGAAATTACTAAATTCGGAATAAGAAAATATGTGGGCCTAGTGGGGCCTTTATACCAATAAATGCTGAATAAATTTTGCATAGTATCGGTTTTGCATATTAAAGCTGAATAATACTTATTTCTTACACAGTTACTTAGACATTATTCAGCTTAAAGCATTTGTGGTTACTAAAAGCTGCATAATAGCAGCATTAGCAGCAATTAGCTGTATATATTCTGTGTTGTATGATTTTAAGCAGACAATATTAAGAAAAATGTGATAGTGGCTACTAAATGCTGAAAAGAAGCGTCGGTGAAGACTTTCAACTGTATAAAAGCGGTTGCAGTTTCTGTTTTAACGCTAGTTTTTGAATAAAGGTGGACGCTATTACTGGAAGCTGTAATAAAATCCACATATTACTTGTTATTCAGTAGCTGCATATATGGGTTAATTATGGCTTTTATTGACATAACGGACGCGATTCTACGGCGGCCGCTAAACCTCCTAATTTTATTTAGGCGTCGCTAAACCACTTTGCTATTCTATGAGCAGCTGTCATAATCAAATGACAACACCAATTTGAATCTGACGTTTCTTAATTTAGGCGGTCTATTCAATTTAGGTTTAGCTGCTTAAATGCTATTCAGTACATGTCTTTTTTAAACAAAAACATAGAAACGTCAAGCTAAACTGACTAATTTTAGCGGCGAATAAAATAGTCCCGTTTAAAATACGATAACACAAAAAAGTCAAGTTTTGCAGAATTTCTTTTTCGAAATGGATGAAGAATACGTCATAGCTGCTGTGGTGGCCGAAGAGAGGGAGTATGGCGAGGGCGAGGGTGAAAAAATTTATTTGAAGAGGTTGCGAGACGAGTCTAACCCATTTGACCGGTCCGAGCGGAAGTTCCGTAAATTGTTTAGGCTGTCGCGGGCCATGGGCCGTCACGTAGTGGACACTCTGTGTGAAGGCGATGCGCTACGAGCGGGGACGGTGCCACCACATTTAAAGGTCCTAAGTGCACTGAACTTTTTTGCCCATGGCAGCTACCAGACTGCTGTGGGAGAAATTAATATACTAGCTCAAAGTCAGCCAACAATAAGCCGCAGTCTGGCAGATGTGTGTCCTGTTATTATAGAAAGGTTGACCCCACAGTGGATCAAATTCCCAGTGACCAGACTGGAGAAAGACAGGGCAATGCGGGAGTTCCAGGACAATTTTGGAATGCCATATACATTGGGTGCGGTAGATGGGAGTCACATCCCTATACACAAACCCCCAAATAACCACCCTATAGCCCCGGGTAATATTTTCTACAACAGAAAAGGGTTTTATAGTATAAATTGTCAAGTGGTGTGCGATGCCACAGGTCGGATCACTAGCGTAAACCCTAACTTTCCGGGTTCAACCCATGATGCTGCTGTTTGGAGGAGCAGCAATGTGCACCAGCACCTCGAAGGGCAGTATCTTCAGAACCAAGCGATGGAGTGGCTTCTTGGGGACAAAGGCTACCCACTTCTCCCGTGGCTGATGACACCTCATCCTGACCCAGTTGCCGAGTCACCAGAGGCAAGATTTAATAGGTGCCATGCACAGGCGAGAGGGGTCATAGAGATGTGCTTTGGAGTATTAAAAAACAAATTTAGATGCCTTCATCGCCACCGAACGCTGCATTACAGTCCAGAAAAAGCTGCCAAAATTATAATATCATGCTGCACAATTTATAATATGATTAATGAATTAGAAATTAATCATGATTCAGACAGCAGTGACGATTCTGAGAGTGACGAAGACATCACAGATCTAAGTGAAGTAGAGGAGGATGATGAAGAACAGAATGATCCTGAAGATCTCCCACAACAACCAGAGAATGATGTCAATTTTTTTAATGAAGCCCGTGGACGACGTGCATTTTTAATTAATAGATTTTTTAATTGATTAAAACATCAACTGTTTTTTTTATTTGATTTGTCGGCCTGTTTAGCCTAGTTGGTAGTGACGCTGCCTATGAAGCTGGAGGAGAGAAAACATTTGTTCCTGAGACTTGGATGTTTTCTATATATACATGTCTAAAATATATCATCGTCTAGTACCCACTACAAGCCTCATTGAGCTTACTATGAGACTAGTTCGACTTGCGTAAAAAAATGCTTTGTAATATTTATGTATTAAAAACAAAGTTAACACTATCATAGTCTTTTATTACTTATTACAATTACAGTTTGGTACATTCCTTCATAACTTATAGTTTAAGTAATATTTTGAAATAAATCTTGCCATCTCTGTGTAAATTAAAATGAGCCTTAAGGCAAATCAAGTTATTGTTTTTCGCTTATTAGGATATGCCTAGAAAAATATTTGAAAGCTGACAAAATGTTCTACATTCTATACTGGAAACAGGTTTTTTTTGGGAAATTTAGACCCATTTGCGGAGCGATATTTCATTCTGATAGCAGTATATAGGTAAAAGTACTGCTATCAGTCTATACCGTCGAGTTCATTATGAGCATTTCCAAGGTTTCAAACATAAATGTACGTAGTAAGGTACTAAGGTATATCGGTCACTGCGACGTGTTTGATATTTTGATGTCATGGCGTGTGAGTGCCACCTATTTGTATTTGACAGAGCGTTGAAAAGAAAAGATTACAATAAAATTAAAATGAAATATCGCTTCCTTACAAATAAAACAAATTATCAATATACAAAATAAAATTACTAAGTATTAACAAATCATTACTGCAGCCTACAGGTCGAAACGCACAGAGCAGGCGCGGCACGGTGCGGCGCGGAGGCGGTTTTGCATTTTTGATCTTTCCGAAACTATCGACTGTCATTACTGCTTCATTTTTTGATAGGACGTCCCCCGGACCGCGTTGGCTTCACCAAAAAACCGTCTCCGCCACGCAACGACGCTGTGCCGCGCTCTGTGCTTTTCAAGCTTACATCATGAATTTAGGGGTCAAGCTGACCTCTCAGGGTCGGGTACTCTTAGGTTGTTTACCTCCTAAGAACCCCAAACTGACAACTAAAATTCCGCTCCATGCAATCTACAATGATTTTAGAAAATAGAATGGCCTACTATTTTCATTTATAGATAAAATGTTTCAAACATAACAATTTAAATAGATAAATTTGATTTCTGGGCCACTTCGTACGTTGTCACAGTGATAATAATAAGAGATCTCTAACAGCTTCAAATTGATTTTCACTGTGACAAGGTACGAAGTGGCCCAGAAATCAATTTGGTCGACCGTACTTGCAAAATTGCAACTCTATTCCGCTTGTTGTTGGTAAATCAAAATGTCACTAGTTTTGCAAGTAAACGCTAGTTTTCCGCTTCACTTTTCATACGAACGTAAAAGTACGTCGTTCTCAATTGAAAACAGACCATCAAAGTCAATAAAGATTTGTAGATATATTCTAAAAACGAGTACATGTGGTTTGTCAAAATTTTGTAAAGATATGTTGTTTCAAACTAAACGGAGAATACATTTTGAACAAAAATCATTAAGCTTAGATATGTAGATTGACAACCTCCAATTTTAGCAAAAGCTAGCAAAGCAAAGGAATATTCCCTTTAGAAATATGTGTACAAACATTTAATGACTTGTTGGCTCGTCTTCAAATAAGAACTATGTTTGTATGAAAAGTTGGAGCGAAGAGAAGCCCGAATAAGGGGAGGGGTCAAATATTTTCATACAAAAAATAACAATAAATATCGCTAACTTACTAAAGAAACAACAAATTGGATGGCTCCTACTGTTACTCTAATAGATCTTCGTCTAAATATTCTACCGACTGCCCACCACCATCATTGTTCTGTAAACCACCATGGTTCCTAATAGCCGAGGAAATGGCCTCCCCTGCTACTCTGATGGCAGTGGCTAAGGTCTCTGCTGCCTGTGTTATTGTAGACCGGAATAATTCATGATTCCGGTCTAATGACCCTTGCAGTAATTCTGCTGGTTTGGGCCGCGAAGGTCTTTTCCGCTGTCGTCGTTGCGACGAGGTAATAAATGAGCGAGGAAGAGTACGTTCTGGCCTATGAGAACTCCGCAATTGGGCTGAAGATGATGGAGGTTGAACAGCAGCAGATGATGGCTGGACAGCAATTGGTGGCTGGACAGCACCTGGTGGGTGGTCAGCGACTGATGGCTGGATAGCAATTGGCAGCTGGGCAGCAACTGGTGGTTGTTCATCAACTGGTGCCGGTGTTGAAATTTCAACAGAACCAACCTAAAACAAAGTGACAAGTGCATAAATTTATACTTTATTTACTCGTATACTTAAAGAAGTAGAAAAACCTCGACATTTTTATTTCAAAGTTTAATGTCTCAAAAACATGGCTAAGAACCATCTCCGCGATCAAGACTTTTGATTAAAAAAAACCACACTCAAATCTGTTCATCCGTTTAGGAGCTATGATGGCGCAGACAGACACACACTTACACAGATACACATGTTTAATTTACCTTTGGCTGAATGTATCTCGTAGAAAATCCAAAAAGCCACTTAACAGTTTCTTTATAAGAAAAAATATGAAAATTATCCACTGGGACTTAATCGCGTACAAGTGAAACTGTAATTCAGTTTTCGCCCGCGTAACTGGCTATTACTAGCTGCGCCAGAGGCGCGCACCGTATCGTGCCAGAACGGATGGATGTATTTGGCGTATAGTGTTGGGAAGCCTAAGGTTCTGTAGGTGATGGGTGGATGGATGTCATTCTTTTGTTATAAAATGGGTGCTGACCCTTACTGAGTCTACCAAGAGGTGGAGGTTATTGCCATCATAATTGTATATCCTAAGATCCTAAGCTTTATTAACCATTTGAGGTGCTACAATCCAAGTTAAAATCAGGACCTACATCTTATTATTTAAAACAAGTGCGAGTCGGACTCGCGCACGAAGGGTTCCGCACCACAATGCAAAAAAAAACAAAAAAAGCAAAAAAAAAACGGTCACCCATCCAAGTACTGACCCCGCCCGACGTTGCTTAACTTTGGTCAAAAATCACGTTTGTTGTATGGGAGCCCCATTTAAATCTTTATTTTATTCTGTTTTTAGTATTTGTTGTTATAGCGGCAACAGAAATAGGTACATAATCTGTGAAAATTTCAACTGTCTAGCTATCACGGTTCGTGAGATACAGCCTGGTGACAGACGGACGGACGGACGGACGGACGGACGGACGGACAGCGAAGTCTTAGTAATAGGGTCCCGTTTTACCCTTTGGGTACGGAACCCTAAAAAAAGGTGACTTACTAGTGGAGTCTCCAGATTGGTAAATCCATCCACTGCAGCTGTTCCTACGACCTCCAAAACCTTAAGTTCTGTGTCTGTCAGTGGGCGGACTAATGCAGGACCTCCACCAGTGCCCTCCGTTTGATCTCTGTATTTTCTGTACTTAGATTTGACCTTCTGTGTCCACTGCGACCAAATCTGCAATTATAAAGGAATTTTACGACATGTAATTTGAAATATGTAGAATGTTTTCTGTGCTTCTGGAAGTATATGAACTCAGGCAACCTTTTTATGTTAATAAATTATCCCCCATAAGCTCGCCTCTCCCCTCCATACAAACATAGTTTCATTCTCATTTTTAAGCAATAGGCAATAAGTATGCTAGATTTTTATGAAACTTTGTGTACAGTCTTAACCTGTCGGATCCCAAGACTCAAATCTGAGCCACAAAGGTTAGTGACCTTTCATACAAACAACATTTTTTTTGTATGAAAAGTCACTAACCTTTTGTGGCTCAGATTTCAGCCGTGGGATCCGACAGGTTAATCGAAAATATTGACGCGGAATTAGCGAATGTAATTAATTAAAAAGTATGCGATGGCCTTAATGGCAAGATCTTATGAGCACACATATACATATTTTTAAATTTGATTTACCCCCTGATATTTATGTTTAGATTGTATAATAAAAAATATAGCAAATCAATCAATTGCATGTACAAAACTTCATTTCAGTCAAGAATTTTGTTTTATATAAAAATGAGGATATAGCTCTATGTTCATAAGGCAAGGTGAATTCAGCCAAGTTTCAAACTTCAAGAAAGTTCCAGCGTTACCAATATAAACCAACATTTCTTTTTCACTTCATTTAAATTACCCATCACATGATGCTTGTGTTTTGGGCTCTAGATGTTAATAGGCAAATAGTATAATTTAATATCTTCAAACACAAATTCAAAAGAATTTATTTTTTATTTGTTATTTATATTTAGGAGTACCAACAGCTGCAAAAACATGATATAGTCTTAGATAGTAAAACAAACTAAACTTTGCTTTGTTATTTACACTGGTTCTACCTCTAACCCTCTTGTGTGGGATCTTGAAGCATTAGAGAGATAATTCTCATCTGTTCATATTATTCAGAAGCCGATACAATTTATCACATGACCTTAAGACAACTGACACATTTAATATTGCTCCCATGTAACATGTACTTGTGCCTAGGTGCACGCTAAAATCAAGCTTAAATTGAAAAACCATTGGCTGCTCGGCCTGTTTAGCCTAGTTGGTAGTGACACTGCTAATGAAGCTAGAGGTCCAAGATTCGAATCCCGGTAAGGGCATTTGTTTCTGTAGTGAGCAGAAACATTTGTTCCTGAGACTTGGTAGTTTTCTATGTATTTAAGTATATATCTATTAAATATATCATCGCCTAGTACCCATAACACAAGCCTTATTGAGCTTACTTAGGGACAGGGACTAGATTGATTTGTGTAAAAAAATCCCCTAATATTTATTTATTTTATTTTGATTCCAACAGTACTTACACTCTGCCACTCCGCCACTGTCCTTCGACATCCGTGACTATTAAGAGTAACAGTTAGGGCCGCCTAAAATGCTGCCACTTTGGGGCTAGCCGTATTTCCTGAAAAGATACACATTTTACCCATACACAAATACATACAATAAAAAAAAAACTTCATGACACAGGTAGTTGATTATAACAAGGTCATTATCATTAACATTACAACTAAACCAATATAAGCCTAGTCAAATAGACCAGTGGGATTTGTACCAGGTGCAAAGGTGTCCATCACTACACAAGTAACATTTCCAATAATTTGATATACAGATTGGTCTTGCCTACTCCTACAAATTATAGTAAGTTGATCTTCCAAGGCTCTTACAACAGAATTTGCAGCTGTTTTCGTGGGTCTGATTATTTTAGCAGCTTCAGTTTCAGCGCAGTGGATGCGGTAAGGCGTTGTCGTTACGGTGCTGTGGCGATATTTGTACGGTACCTAAACTTCTCCATTCTCGAAAGTGGTAACCGGAGTTCTGCGTTGGCGTTACATTCAGGTCCCATGGAACACGAACGCAGAACGCCGGTAACGGCTCTAGAGTCGACGGCTAGAACGAACTCGAGACACAATTTGAGATGAAGAAAAGAGGAATTCATTTCTTCATCTCAAATTGTTTTCACCTTATGTCACATCATATTAGTAAATAAACATGCTTACCTCTTGCTAACATCAAGTTAGCATGGAGATGCTCTACGAGCACCTCCTGTTGCGTTTTATTGCTCCGCTTTCGCGACACCGACATTTTCCACGTTTTCCACAAACAAAACCAAACAAATTGGAATACAAACAAGTTTACAAACTTCTTCGTACTTGACAGCAGATTTTTTTAAATGTTGCCTATTAAAATTTGATTAATTATTTTTAATTACATAATTAAAAAGTAACGTTTTAGTGGTCTAAGGTGTGTACACTAGTGTTAAATATATGTAATGGAATAAAATTCATTAAATTATCATATTTCACCCAAAAGAAAATACGATTTCACAGTTTTTATACAGATATCATTCATTCATTCGTTCACTTATTTTTTTAAAGTGGCAACACACTCAATTCAACTTAGAAATTTTAGAATCCGTCTAAAATCTGGCTAAATTTAGTCAGCTTGACGTTCTGGAATAGCACTTGTTAAATCCGCCGTCTAAAATATGATTAAAACTTAGACATTTTAATTTTAGGCTATTTAGGCGATGTGCACGTAGAATCGCGTCCAACGTCTGAATAATAAATACTAAAACAACACTTATACTTAAGTTATAGCGATTTTAGTACACATATACTATATTTTCTTGCTAAAAGCTGCAAAATGAACGCAATGAGAAGCGCTATTCAAATTACTGCTTAGTATCAACAAGTGCGCAGTGGAGAGGGTTCCGTAGCTTTATACACGGTCAACAGTGCTACTTGAGTCTGATTGCTTTGAGCTTGAGCGTGTTTTTATTTTATTTTGAACGCATCAAGAATAATCATATTCATAATCATATTCTTTAATCCAACCATTATTTAAAAAATCGAGGTTTAGTTTTCTTAACAGTTCTCTTCGATTGGTTATTTTACACAATATGCATAGTCTTTTTTAATTAGAGATGCACCGGATATCCGGTTACTATCCGGCCACTATTTTACTCTCCGCCGGATACCGGATAGTGACCTTCTATTCGGCCGGATACCGGATAGTAACATTGCATGATTTCGGAGTAAACAAATTGGATTTAAGAAACAGACACGGTCATAATCGTACTTGTTTATTATTTTAAAACAATTTAATCATTCCACTGACTTGCACGCGCACTCATTTCGAACCTAGAAATTCACTAGTTCACTAGGAAACAGGTAAAACCTGCAGAATGCGCACCTGAAAAACCGAAATGTAGGTATAGTTCCGCCGGCCGAATATCCGGCGGCCGGATACCGGCCAGTGTCCAGGCCGGATATCCGGAATCCGGCCAAACAACTATCCGTTGCATCTCTACTTTTAATGACGTAAAACAATTGCTAGTTACCATCGTAAACACTGTTAACTGACCATTTTCATACCTTACTGCAACGAGATAAAGTTTACCAATGGCCATTTAAGGTTGTTGTCAGTTGGCAAACAATGTGTCAAATGCTAGTTATTCATATTGTTGCATTAAAAAGTTGTAGACTGGACTGGGTATGAGAAAAATAAAATAATCACCCTCATAGCGAAATCGATTCTCCTGTCGATTTTGAACAGACTGTTTTTAGTTTTCAAGTGGGTCTACTCATACCCATCCCACAATGTACTCGTCTCGTACTCATACCTAAACAATACTGCCCATATCAAACTATACTTAATTGTACTCATACCCGTGATACCCGCTACTAATATGAATGAATGAATGATATACCCTCACCTTCGCACCTATACCATATTCATATTCATACCATACTCGTAACCATACCACTCATACTATATACATCTTCGTACTCACGTCGTACATCTTTGCGTTACCTTTACCTACTACATATTTGTCGGAACTGATAACGGAAAAAATAACTGTGTAAACTGCCGTGCCCCCAGATTTATCATATAACTTATATATTATATCGCGTTTATAATATTAGTGGGAAGTAGGATTGAATATTGCCCGTGTTACATACCTATAATGTTTTATCATCAAAGTAGTGAGGATCTATGTGGTTTTTACTATTTGTGTATAGAACCCTAATAGGCTTTAAGATTGAGAAAACAATTACTATTATACTGATGTTATTCAAAACTTGTTGTGTTAAGACCATTATTATCTAACATGTTGCTTAGTAACGCGAATAATGTGAATGCTTATTCAGAAATTAGCACAATAATAGCTGTGGCAGCAGCTTATATTCAGCACAGTCGGACGCCATTACGGTTGCTCACTTTCTAACCTCTACAATTATATAGGAATTGAAAATGAACTGAAAAACCCATTTTATTCATTTATAAAACTAGTTTTATCGTAGCATAACTTGTTAAAGTACATTTTCTATCACTAAAACATCTAAACACCGGAGAAAAATTACAAATTTAAATGTGGAGTAGTAAATTTTCTATATTTACTTTTGAAACGGTGCATTATTTACGCGGCGCTTTAAAATTTTAAATAAAATGTATATATATATTAACAGTAAAGTCGCATGCGCAATGAATTTGAAGTTATGTAAACATCAAATAAATATATGGGTGATGTCCTCCTTATTTTGTAAGTTTTCACTGCAGAAACTACACTTTGACACGAGTTCACAAATTAAAATGGAAGACAAATCATTGATTTAACACAAATATCTGAATATATTTTCTGTAAAAATGCACTTTGGAACCAAAAGCTTCATAACGTGTGAATAACTGATTCATTGTGTACAAAGCTGGATAACTTTGGTTTAAAAGCGGTATATAAGCTTTTGACAGCCTCTATATAAGTGTTATTCAGCGATTCAATGTGTGGGCATACACTTATATAGCTATTACATTACTGTTATTCAGAAATAAGCGGCGTGGGCACTGCCCACTTTGCGCCCAAACCTTCTGTATAACGTCTGTATAACGCTTATTCAGCTGTTATACAGCTACCTTATTCAGCATTAAGTACGGCATGCTCTATTATTCAAACAATATTCAGCTACGTTGTGTTACTTGGGTTGTACCAGTATGGCGGTTCGTCAGGGGTCTAAGTACGTAATGAAGGAAAGAAAAATGATGGTCATAGCGCTGGTACCGGCGGCCCAATCGCGTGGGCGTTAGTCGAACGTGTCGGATAAAATACGAGTGTCGAACGATTTGTTCCACAAAAATCCTCGTATTTTCCGGTAGTCCATAAAAAAGAAGTAGGCGGTAGCCTAATGCCATACTTCTCCGGTGTGACTTACAGCCCGCCATACTGAGGCGAACACATTAATAAAAAAAAAACAATTCAACCATTTGTGCCAAGCTAATTTTTGCACAGGTGATCATCGTCGAGCAGCCATTCATGGACATCACCATGCCATACTCTTCGGACGGTTCCAAATGGCCGCCATACCGCCGCAAGGGAGTTAATTTTTTTTTTTGCTAAACGATTTGTACCAGTATTGCATTTAAATTTTTGGAAAGTATTTGAGAAAATGAGACCGTTATTATAATTGCCATACTTATAGTAGGGGGAAAAAGTGCTGCCATACTTGAAAAACTTATTTAATCGACACGTTTCAAAAATACGCCTATGTATACGTAAAATAATTTTTTACAGCATGGCATCATCATATTCTGTTTGTTTGGATACAATTATACCTAAAAAAAAATATTCCAGATTATAACTACGGGGCGGACGACTGTGAGACTTAAGCCAAGACTTAAAACAAAAAAAAAAATTTTGTCGATTTGTACCAGTATGGCATTTGGATTTTTGGAAATTATATGATGCAATGTGACCATTATTATATTTGCCATACTTCTAATAGGGGGAAAAAGGGGCACCATACTTGAAATTAAAAAAAAAATTTTGTACACATTTGCCACCTCCTACAGGTATGGCATTATGAGATTTCCATTTATGATCACACAGAAAGTCTTGAAAAAAAATTTCAAGATGGTACAAATCGTTTAGCAATAAAAAAAAATAACTCCCTTGCGGCGGTATGGCGGCCATTTGGAACCATCCGAAAAGTATGGCATGGTGATGTCCATGAATGGCTGATCGACGATGATCACCTGTGCAAAAATTAGCTTGGCACAAATGATTGAATTGTTTTTTTTTAATTAATGTGTTCGCCTCAGTATGGCGGGCTGTAAGTCACACCGGAGAAGTATGGCATTACGCTACCGCCTACTTCTTTTTTATGGACTATCGGAAAATACGAGGATTTTTGTGGAACAAATCGTTCGACACTCGTATTTTATCCGACACGTTCGACTAACGCCAACGCGATTGTGCCGCCGGTACCAGCGCTATGACCATCATTTTTATTTCGTTCATTACGTACTTAGACCCCTGACGAACCGCCATACTGGTACAAATGACCCAGTAAAATGTGTCACTATCTCCCGGTCTATCGGGTTTCAAAGGTATCGTTACTACTGGGCCGGTGTACTTTCCTAAACCAGACTGAAAAACTTCTTTATATTTTTCCAGTAAAGTATCTATACCTTCATCCTCCAATTTCACGTTATATACTCCCTGGATATCTATCTTTAACTCTGGAAACCAATCACGGCCCATCAGATCTGGCCCGTTACCTCTCGCGATCAGCAAGTTTAATTTTTTATGTATATTCTTAAACCTTACATCAACTGCCGCTTCACCTAACAACTCCACCTGATTCTTAGTCCAGGTTGTTAACCTAACTCTTGACTCATCCAACCTTGGCAAGTTCCCATTCCAAATTTTCCTCGCTGTACTTTCTCTCAACATAGTAAATGCAGCTCCAGAATCGACTTCCAAATTTACTAGTCGACCATTTAATTGCACACTTGCATAAAAAGGATCCACTTTGTTCGACACTAAATTACACAAAACATCCTCATACAATCCATTAAAACGACTTGATTCTTTTGACTTACTTTTGTCTCGTGTATCCGAACATACCTCTGCAATATGGCCCTGTTTTTTACACACATAGCACCGACTATATCTGAACCTACAGAAATTTCCGTGCCTTTTGCCACACCGCCAACAATCCTTGCTCGGTTCCAACGGTTTCGCTTTAATTTTATTAACCTCCATTGGCTCGTCACCGCTTGTACCAGTAGGCGCCACGCTAGAGGTCGCTACCGTCGCTGGCGCCGTCATGACTATCACTCCGGCATCCGCCGTTTCAGCCGTTAACGCCAATTTTACCGCTTGATCAAAAGTTAATGTTGTCTGCTGCAACAGTTGTTTCTGCATCTCTTTATCACGAATGCCACATACTAACCGGTCGCGCAACGTGCGATCCAAATCGGTAAAATTGCACTCTATAGCCAATTTACGCAAACTAGCCACGTACTCTTTTATATTTTCACTGCTCGATTGACACCTCATATGAAACTTATACGATTACACTATTTCATTTTGTTTTGGATTAAAATGATCGTCTAACGCGGACCTTACAGTTGTATAGGTTATGTCCGCGATCTTTTTCGGTGAAATTAACGACTCAACTAGATCATATAAATCACGACCACAAACCGCAAAGAAATTCGCTTTTTTTAACTCGTCCGTTTGAATACTATTCGCGAGCAAACAATATTCGAACCTATTCACGTAATTTTTCCAATTGTCTTTGTCCATATGAAATTCACTAAATTTTACCGACATTTTATTCATCACAGTTAAAACACACTTTTAAACATTCAAACACTATGTTTAAAGCACTTTTAGCGTATTCCCGAATTAAATCCCGTCGCCAGAATGTTACGTACGTGTGCTGGCTTGCTAGCTAGAACCGAACTGGGGGTACCCGCAGATCTTCTCATCTACCCACATGTCAATATATAACAGATAGATTATTCCTCGTACATCTCCTACAAGGTCCCGTTTATCCATCTCTCCGGTCGAGGTTATAACAACAAACGGAGACATCTTTACGCTTGTCTAATATAGTTTTAATTTCCACCAGTTCAAGCAGCTGATGCTGAAATTCGACCCCGAGGAGGAGGAGGACGAGGAGTTCACGCCGGGCGGCGCGGCGGCGGCGGGGGGAGCGGCGGCGGGAGGGGCGGGGGCCGGCGCCGGCGCCGCGCCCGCGCCCGCCGCGCCGCCGCCGCCCGCGCCCCCCGCGCCGCCGCCCGCCACCTAGCGCGCCCGCCCCGCGCCGGCGCCAGGACAGTGATCAGTGCCGTGCCCGTGCCTGCGTCCGTGGACTTTAACGAATAGAGACGATTAGACTCGCGCGGCCCCGTCGGGGAGGCCCGAGAGATTGATTAATTTATTGCGTTCGGAAGTGCGGCCGGCCCGGACGCGGCGCCGCGCCGGCGCGTGTACGGCCCCCGGCGCCGGCGCCGCCGCCCGCCCCGCCGCCCGCCCCCGGCGCGCCCGGCGATCTTAAATCTTTGCGTAAGTTATATCTGAGAAACTCGATTTTGTTTATATTAAAAGTCTTGTGTGTAGATAATTTTTATGAAGAATATAAAGTATATGTACCTCCCGGACTTGAGTTTCTTGACCGTAGTCTTAACTGTTGTTCCACTAGATTCGATATTGTTTGTCGGTAGGCGGCGGCGAATTCTAATATTTAAGATCGAGGGTCGATTATAAATGTATCCGTCGATCCGTTTTAATAAAGCACGCCAACCGTGCTATACGTTTTAAAACTCGAGTCCATGTAACGAGTGACCTAGCGATGTTGACGAGGACGCTGCAATAATTGCATTTCTTATGATTAAGAAGACATTAAAGTTCCAAGGCTAGATTTTTACAAATATTATTTTTTATATTTACAACCCTGTTTATTATTCAAAGATTTTATAGCGAGACGCTTACAAATATCACACTTGAGTAAATAAATGTAAAATATAGTACATATCGTATATAAATTTCACGAACGACACATAAATTTGAAAGGGGACTCCTAGCAGGAAATCTTGTTGGCCCTCTCCTCGGAGATGGCGAACTTGTTGCAGAGGAAGAAGATGAGGTTTTCCTTGGTGGGTTTGACCTTGCCCTCCGCCACGAGCCGCTTCAGGTTGCGCAGGCGCTGCTTGTGCGGATACTCGCCGCCTGGTTTTGTACCCTGGTAAAAATAATAAACATTTAAATATACCGCCTATTTTTAAAGTTGGTTAAAAACGGAACTGTTTTGGCCATTAAACGCATTTGCTATCGATGGTCAAAGATTCGGTTATAGGCGATCTTTAAATTTTGTTTTCCTTGACGTAGCTCTATTTTCGACTTCATAGCAGATATTCAACTATAAATCTGGCACGCTTGTTGTTTATCAATCTTTCACATTCTTCTGTCGTCAAGCCAGCATTTGACGATCTCTAAAGCATTGCAACTTATAATTAATTATAATCAATAACTCGATAATTGACATTTAAGGTGCTATTCTCAAGGACGTTAAAAAATTCATAAACGTGTTAACTTCCAGAAATTGTATTTCGTTTTAAGTACATACCGTCAACTTTTATCGCTATTCACTCCGTTTGACGGTACCTTATTGGAGTGGCTACGAATTGGGAGTCCGTAGGTCAATGTCAAAAAACATATATGATATAGGTAGACGGTAGTAGGTGGTACTAATGATCTTTCCGGATGCGGCGACTGTGTGCCAGCGAGATAGTGCTAAAGTGGCTGCTTTTGCTTTTTTCAGATAGTCCAGTAAATAAGGGATATCAGTGAACAAATCCCCCTATAATGGCAAATACAGCTCCCATAGAAAGAACATAGTGAAAATGAGCTACCACATAATAAGTATCATGAAGGGTAACATCAATTGATGAATTTGCTAGGATGACACCTGTTAGTCCTCCTACTGTAAATAAAAATACAAATCCTAATCTTCATAATATAGATGGACTATAATTAATTTGAGTAGATAGTCCAGTAAATAAGGGATATCAGTGAACAAATCCCCCTATAATGGCAAATACAGCTCCCATAGAAAGAACATAGTGAAAATGAGCTACCACATAATAAGTATCATGAAGGGTAACATCAATTGATGAATTTGCTAGGATGACACCTGTTAGTCCTCCTACTGTAAATAAAAATACAAATCCTAATCTTCATAATATAGATGGACTATAATTAATTTGAGTACCGTGAAGAGTAGCTAATCAACTAAAAATTTTAAAATATCGACCGAGAAGAACAATCGCACCTCATCAGCGTTCGGTGAGTAGTCGGGTGGCGGGATGCCGATAATGGAGCTGTCCCACATGACGGGGTGCCAGGGGCGGCGCACCGGCTGCGGCGGCGGCGCGGCGGCCACCGGCGGCCGCAGCGGCAGCGACTTCACGTCCACGTACTGCTCTTCCTCGAACTCTTCCTCCTGCGCCGCTTCGATGGCCGGAACCTCCTCACTGCCTTCCCGGCTCATAGTGGTGCTGAGGATACAACAGGCAACAGCTGTCTTTAGATCAAGTTCATCAATCAAGACAAACCTACTAGTTAAACAGATCTTAACAATAAAAGTTATCATTGTTAATATAGAATTTATAGAAAGGAAAGCTAACTCCAACTTGAGTTACCGAACAGATAATAACAGTTAGTGTACTGTACTCCATAGAACTTTACTACAAATAGACAGAAAAATCTACAGACCATTTTAGCATGACACTCATTGTCGTACGTCGTACGCGTGACTCCACTTCAAGCCGCACTTGCTAAACAGTTTGGAGAACCTAATCTAACCTAACCTAACCTAAAGCTTTTCAACTGTATATATATGTATACAGTATGTTTTCTTTTTTTCAAAAATTAGTACCTACTCTTTTTATGGCCAGTCCCACGAAATCGCAAAAAAAAAATTGTCGACCCATACAAAACTGACTGACAGTTTTTTCCCAAGTTAAGGGATATGACCCATAACTTTTCTGCTATGGCTAAATATTGAAAATACTTGCTGTTGTGCAATTCATATAACAATTTAATTCAAGAAATCCTTGATAAATAAATTAATACATAATATGAATGTCCATATTGTAATTCGGAGTTTTGTTGTAGCTTTGTACATATATAAATATGAAAAATTCAGAACACATATGGGGAAGGTGGAGAAAAAATACGAGTACTGTAACCATTTGCATTTCGGGTTCCGTCTATTTGGCATAACTTTCGTGAGCCGAAACGCATCTGGCATAACCTATTTCGCAGAAATGTATTTCGACGAATGTTAAATTTGCAGAAAGCTTCAGTTTGTATAATATGCAATAGGCCGAATGTTTGCAAGTCCGAATCTTAAATAGACTACTATTATTTTGGCCGACTTTTGATACGAATAATTTTATTTTGCGTTTGTTTAAATGTCCGAAATGTGATTTGCATAATCTGTTTAGCATAATAGGATTTAGGCGAATATTTACATCGCAGAAAACGTATTTCGATTCTTTCTATTTGGTATAACTTGTATGATCTAAAACGCATCTGTCATAAGCTACATTTAGCAGAATGGCACATAGCATTAGCGCCTGCGCTTTGCTACGCAAGGGCGAAGGGGCTGCTATGCCCGTAGCGCCGGAGCAGATGCGGAGCCCAACAAAAAAACTGTTGCTAGAAAAGTGGGTTAGGTTAGGTTAGAACTGCGACCCCACGGAAACAATCTATTGCCAGAAAAGTGGGTTAAGTTAGATCTGCGACCCCACGAAAACAAACTGTTGCCAGAAAAGTGGGTTAGGTTAGGTTAGAACTGCAACCCCACGAAAACAAACTGTTGCCAGAAAAGTGGGTTAGGTTAGGTTAGAACTGCGACCCCACGAAAACAAACTGTTGCCAGAAAAGTGGGTTAGGTTAGGTTAGAACTGCGACCCCACGAAAACCAACTGTTGCCAGAAAAGTGGGTTAGGTTAGGTTAGAACTGCGATCCCACGAAAACAAACTGTTGCCAGAAAAGTGGGTTAGGTTAGGTTAGAACTGCGACCTCACGAAAACAAACTGTTGCTAGAAAAGTGGGTTAGGTTAGGTTAGAACTGCGACCCCACGAAAATAAACTGTTGCCAAAAAAGTGGGTTAGGTTAGGTTAGAACTGCGACCCCACGAAAACAAACTGTTGCCAGAAAAGTGGGTTAGGTTAGGTTAGAACTGCGACCCCCAAGAAAACGAACTGTTGCCAGAAAAGTGGGTTAGGTTAAGTTAGAACTGCGACCCCATGAAAACAAACTGTTGTTATTCGGCGAAATGAAATTATGAGAAATAATAGTTGCGAGTTGCGAAACATTCGGCGAATTAATTTCAGCCAAAAAATATTGGGCCTACAACATATATGATTCTCGCAAGTATGCAAAACATTTCTATGCCATAAGATTTTATGCTTGGAGTACATTATGCTTAATGGCGAATTATGCTAAAATAAATTATTACAAATAAAATTATGCGAAATGAAACAGATACCAGGTCTCGATTCGGACATTAAAATTATGCCAAAAGACACTTCGATCAATAAAAATTATGCGTAGAGCACGTATGCGCAACAATCCAGTACCAAGTGAGTTTATGCTAACAGTATATTATGCCTAAAGTTATTATGCACAATAGAATTATTACAAAAAAAAATATGCCAAAGATAGGGGAACCATTATGAACTGAAATTTAATAGCCAAATCTGACTTCAGCAGCATTTAGGTTAACCTACTTTCAGTAAAGTAAACAAAAAGTGTTAGTCGTTGTTGCATGCCTACATTGATGAGATCAAGGCAAACAACGAAATTTTTACAAGATTCACTGAAATAACAGAAAACGTAATTCAAACGTCATGATGAAGCTTTAATAAGATCTGCGCATTTAGGCACCGGTTTTTTTACATACTATAATTACTTGGCAACATATCAAAAACATTTTTATGAGACTACTGCAATTCATCGCCATACATTAGGTAGGTTACACGAAGTAGGTTTAGGTAGGTATAGTAGATCTATTTTTTCACAGTACGAATTAGGCCCACTTGGGGGCCACCCACCAACCCGGGGTTAAGCGGTTAAACCGTTAACCTAATGTCAAATTTTACTGGTAACCATGGTAACTCTAGGTTTAACCGGTTAACCCCGGGTTAGTAGAATGGTGCAAGTGGGCCTTATTGGTTAAGATGACCGAGACATTAATACAGGTACTAGGGAGGGTGAAACTCTGAGTTATATTTATTTATCATGCATGTTTTAGGTAAACTGTTTTTTTAACATAATGTCTTATTATGTATTATTTTGTTTGTTAATCATTTACCACTTACTGTAATGACGTTCAGAACCACAATCCTCGGTTATCACAAAGCAAAACGTCCGCCGCTCAAAACATGCGCTGCCCAATACCAATTTTATTATTGGCTTTCAATCTCAAGCAGTTTTATTTATATTCGCAGTACAGTGTGCCGGCGCACGGACGGTTCACGACTGAATTAATTACTTTCTCCCCAGTGTGTTTGTGATCTGGCAAAACAGTTCCTTCATGACGATAACTTGGACAATTCCCAGTAAAATAGGAACATTAAAACCATTATTGACATCTGGGACGCTGGCCGAAATCCGTGCCAACAATTCAAGATACAATGACGCCTGGTAGTTTCCATTTGGTTCATGCCTATATGTAGCTATATGAATGAACGTGATTGCTACGGGAATAACCTAATACTACTGGTAAATTGATTAGGTAGGTACTTAATGTTCGATTTATTTGTGTGCACCTATTCCTTCAGCATGGAAATAGACCAAATTATTATAGGCTTCATACCTGGGTAGAGTAGTTAAGACAGAAAATACATTACATTCACAAGTTTCAATATCTGACTTTAGAGAACGTATTTATTTATTATTTAGCCATAAACTGGGATCGTAAAACTTCTCACTTACAATTGCATAAAAAAGCAAGGGTGAAAAAGATCCGCGTAAGCGAATTCTATGTAATTCATGGTCCTTCTAGCCGGATTGAACAATACTAGACATTCAAGAACTCCGGTTGGAGGGCCATGCCTGGATGCGTGTGTATCAAAATCTAACGGGGGTGTTAAAAAGTTGGACAGTTAACATAATGAGAAATAAAACCACAGTAAACATAACAATAACATAGTCATTTTATTTCAAAAAAATCTAAAACTAGTTAACAATGAACAATCCATGAATATAAAAATATGTATCACCACAAAATTTTTTTTGAGTAATTATTTAACCATCGAGTAAACCAACCATTAATTAACCATCATTAATACGAAAATGTAAATTTCCTAAAGCGACAATTGTTGGACTTTGATATAAGAACACATTTAACAACTTTCTATTTTTATATCTATCTTGCTGGTTTTGTTTTTATTTGAAATTTCACGCCTGATTTGCTGCGTCGACAAGCATGGCAAACAGTGAAATCTTAGTTTGATTACGCAACAAGTACCTGTTACCTTCTGTTTAGGCTTTATCAAAAACGGTGTTGACAACGGTCACGCTCTACTAACACTGTATTAGCAAATAATTTCAGCCTTAATCTCCTATGCGCCTGCGACAATTTCATCGAACGAAGCTTCATGCTCCGACCTCGCTAACATGAATTCAGGCAAGGTGACGCCTAAAGCAGCACTGTAACGAGGCATAGTTTCCGCCCAATATGCTGCTTTCGAATCGGCGCCTGCGAACTCTTCAGGCCCCAATTCAGTCTCGTCGGCGATTTCGGCGGCAGCTTCTGCCTCAGCGTCCACGCTCCTTCTCAGCCGGCGCGCAGCGGTCGGCTGCGGCGCCGACGCGGCCGCCGCAGGCACGGCGCTGGCGACCGCCGCGACCGGGCTGGTAGCGGCAGCGGTCGGTGTGGCTTGGCTTGCTTTTTTCCGTTTTAGTTTTTTTCCATATCCGGTATTAGCCACCACATATGCGGCAGATTTCTGTGTAGGAGTTGCGTTGGCAGCTACAACTTTACTCTCGGCGCCTTCGCTTGTAGTTACAGCAACCGGGGGTACGGGGGGTTGTGATTGAAATTCTTTGAGTTCCTGATATGCTAGATGACTCCTTTTTGGTGCCGATTCAGATACGAACATGCACTCTTCATTTTTCAAACCATTCTTATCGACGCATTGGAAGCAGGTCATGCCGTTTTTATGAACTTGTTTACAAGACGATCTATCCTTTTTCTTGAATTCAGCTAATACGTGCTCAACGTCTTTTTTGGGCTCGTTATCAGTGTAGAACTCAGGCAAAGCTTGCTTGTAGTTATAAGGTTTCACTAGCGGGTCAGCTTTTTCTTCGGAGCTTTCGTCGCTTGCAGCGCGTAGTTTTTCGCTCGGTGTGGGTTGAGAGCTGTGCACATAATAAGCTTTATATTTCTCTTTTGTATCGTCTTCTTCACTTTCTTCCTTGGGTGCTTTTAATTTGGCGTATTCTTCGGAGGGCTTATCATCCTCTTTCGCTGCTTCATATTTTGCTGATTTCTCATCTTTTTGGCCCTCTGGCTCGTCGGGTTCGTCATTACTGTCGAACTTTTTTTCTTTCGAGTAAGCATATTTATTATTTTTTGGCTCCGCAACATAAGAGCAGGATTCGTAGTTTCCTCCAGTTTTAGGATCCTTGCACACATTGCATGTCATTCCATCTCTGTCGACTTGTTTGCAATTTCCAGGGTTTTGTTTTATCTCAGCTGCTTGCTTTTCTGACAATTCCTTGATGCGTTCGTATTCCTTGTGGTCGTAGCCAGAATCGTAACCTCCATAAGGGTATTCGTAATCCTTGTTGGGGTCCTTTTCTTCTTTGTACGCACTGCTGTAGGCTCCACTGTCAAACGCTTTCGGTCTGGAGATGTACTCAGATTTATAGTTATAGGGGTCATCTTCTTCATCGTCGTCTGCGCTTTTTCTTAATTTTTCCCTTCTGTGTTCTCCCGTGTATCGCCGCAAGCGGGGCGGTCCTGCAATATAACCATTGGGCTTATAGTTTTGTTCGGCTTCAGGGTTTTCTAACAGTTCTTCCTTGCGGTATTTAAGCGGGTGAGCTACTTCTAAATTTTTTACGGCGGGTTTAAAATATGCTGCTACTGTAGGATTCTGTTTTAAAGCAGATAGGATCTCTCCTTGTTCGTCTTCCTCGGGCTTGTAGACTTTGTAGTCGGCATCGTGTATCTGTCTAATGTCGTATTGTGCTAAAGCCGGTTGGCGGTAGGCCGCCGAGTGCTGCACGGGGGCCCGCGGTGCCGGCTGCGCCACGAGCTGCGCCGGTTTCGGTGGAGGAAGGAAACTTTGGCTAGCAATCGGATTGAAACCGAAATTTTCAGCAGCGAAAGTCCTATCTTGAGGGGCTACCCGTCTTTGCAAGGAGTCGAGAGAACTACTGACGACTGAGTCAAACAAGTGGGGGTACTGGCTCGTGTCTAGTTTAAGCAAAGCTGCGGCAACGGGATTTGAAGCCAGGCCTGAAAAAACCATATCGTTAAAGATTTGGTTGTTAATTTGCAAGCCATAATATCTAATTGTTAAAAATTACTTAAAAGACAAAGAAAATGCGGCTTACTAACCAGAGTTATCGATGGCGAAAATCGGAGAAAAATCCAAAGGTTGAACGAACCCTTTTTCGTTATCTTCGCTGGCGAGCACTGCTTGACATATCGTCCAAATCAACAACTGCAAATAAAATTAATGGAAAATTAAATCACTGAACTTAATCTTTACTTTTCGTTAAAAAAGATATCACGATTCATACCAGACTTCCGAGTCTAGACATTTTAGAGATGGGTTAAACCCAAGTGAGAACCCTAGACGTCTACTACTCCTCGCTAGTTCGAGCTGCTTTTCTGGTTCTGCTTGGAATGAAAGTAACGCGCCAATATTACAAAGACAAGGTTTTATAGGCGTGAATATTGCGCAGGTGAAAGATCGGTGCAACCGAGAGCGCGCGCTCGAGCGTATCTCGGCACAATGTCCGCTTACTCCATCGGCGGGTCATGACCTGCCGATGGGGCGCCGGGGTGCAAGCTCTCCCAGATATCCACGGGGGTCCTACTCAGCGTTTCGCAAACGTTTTGCTCACGGGTTGCTCGGAGCGTTCTCCCATAAGCAGCTAGCATGCACGCAAAACTACCTACGATACGAGTTATGCAATAAAGAGAAAGAAAGTGATTTAGATCAGTTCTGTTTTGTAAGTTTACTTCAACTTCATGAATCCTGTGTAAGTAGATTTTGTTTATTATGTTACGCTTGACCTCAAAGTTACCGTATCCTAGTGTTTGATAGCCTAAGGGCTGATTTAGACGGCGCGCGTACTCGCTTGCGATTTTAGTTACATTGCGGACTGTTGGTTACATCCAATTCAACCAACCGATTAAAACCCGCAATGTAATGAAACTCTCATGCGAGTTCTCGCATCGTCTAAATAAGCCCTAATTCTAATAGTTGACTTGGCAGCCCATTTTCTATTGTTGAGACTTAAGATTGAAGTTGCCACATACACCACTATTGGTACATACTTAGTATACTTACTAGCCAAAATTTCTTAAAAGAAAGTCAATTATTTATGTTTTATCCCTTTCTTATAAATAAAGTCAACATTACAGATTAGGACAAACGATAATTATCTATTTTTAAAGGTTTGTTTTGTCGAAGTACAGTCTAGCTATTAAGGTAAGTTAAGTACTCAGTAGGATGTAGGTACATTGTACATATGTAGACCTACGTCAGGGTATTAAATATCGACACTGGCAAAGTGCCAAAAATGTATATGGGAATCTTTATGTATCGAGATTAAGGTCGTGTATACAAATTTTTGGTTCTTTGCCCGTGTCGATATTGAATACCCTGACGGACCTATATCCTACATACATCCTACTGAGTATAAGTCAGACCGTAAAAAGTCTGCAGCGATTTTAATAGCCGACGCAGTGCAAGTGTCATTTTAAACGTCAAACTTGTATGAAATTATGACGTATAAACAACACTTACGCTGCGTGGGCTATCAAATCCGCTGCAGACTTTTATTGGTGCGACTATACCTACTTAATTTACCATACAGGAGGCATTTCATAGAGATTGTAGTCATTGGTTTTATTTTTAATGTTTTTTTTTTATTAGCCTGTAGAAGTGTCCCACAGCTGGGCAAAGGCCTCCCATCTTTCCCGCCATTTGGTCCTATCCGATGCACACTCCCGCCACTCTTTACAAAATGTGTCAAGGTCGTCCCGCCATCTCCGTTTTGGTCTTCCTCTGCTCCGAGATCCGCCCTGTGGGACCCAGTCTGTAGCTAATTTGGTCCAGCGCTGCGGGTGCATTCGGCAGATGTGCCCTGCCCAATCCCACTTTAGCTTGGCGGCCTTCCTGCCCACATCGCCCACATCCACAATGCCGGTTTTGGAACGCAGTTCGGTGTTTCTAACACAGTCTGCTGCGTTCCATTGCTCTTTGGCGAACCTTGAGTCTAGACTTTTCAGCTTCAGTTTGAGACCATGTTTGGGCGCCGTAGGATAGGCAGGATACATTTTTAATGTAGGTCAAGAGAAATCTAGAGCAGCCCAACTGAAGAAGTAGGGAAGAAGACCACAGCAAAAAGAGTTTTGATATTTTGGTTCCGCTTGCGAGACCTCTCGAAGATGCATATATTGCTTGCATTTGTCACTATGTTAGATACAGGCCACTTGCATCACAGGACAGGTTAATAGGTAGGCTTCATTATACTTACCTATCCCGTCGAATGATGATCCCTATGTGCAGGTTCATTTTAAGTATATAGAGTACCTGGGTTTCACGGAAAGGAACTGTCATCGCTAGGTATGAAGTAGGGAGTCGGTAAAGCGTTCGTAACACCAGTTGCAAGTGTCTATTTGGTCTATACGCTGCAATGAACGGTTACGATAGACACAGATATTTGCCCTCCTTATGGTATAAGTAAGTATGTATTTTAATGAAATAATCGAAACATTATTTAAATTTACATTACATTTATTTTATAAATAGGTAAATAATTCACACACAATCACAGTTCATACATTCAATAAATGCATCGACGCCAAGGTTAAGGCAAATAAATTTTATACCACTAGAGAGAGATGCAACGGATAATTGTTTGGCCGGATACCGGATATTCGGCCAAACCATCGGCCGAATATCCGGTATCCGGCCCCCGAATATTCGGCCAGCGGAACTATACCTACATTTCGGTTTTACAGGTGACCATTCTGCAGATTCTAGGTTCGAAATGAGTGTGCATGCAAGTCAAGAGGAATGTTTAAATTCTTTTAAAATTAATAAACACGTACGATTATGATCAAGACTGTTTCTTAAATCCAATTAGTTTACTCCGAAATCAAGCATTTTTACTATCCGGTATCAGGCCGGATTGTAGGTCACTATCCAGTATCTGGCCAGATATTAAAATCATGACCGGATACCGGGATAGTAACCGAATACCCGGTGCATCTCTACTACTTAATGTAATCTGGTAATAAATTAAATACGTTTCATAGATAAATTTTAGTCGATCAGATCACGCGCTCTCCTGTAGTTTCTGAAGAAGCTGTTGACTGGCTCTGCTGTTATCATTCTTCAATGTCATTAACATGGATTTCTGAAAAAAAGTATGATCAGTCAGGGCAAGTGGCAAATGCGCTGCGAGTTTAATGACGCTTTAAGGGTTTCACCAGCGGTCGGCAACCTTTTAGCAGCCAAGGGCCACATAGTAGGTAACGAAGTTGACGCGGGCCGCACTTTGTTAATATTGATGACTAGACTAGACATTGTCGTTTGTCAATATTACATACAAAAACAAAAATAGACAGGGAGGCTCGCGAGCCGCAAGGGACAGGTTCGGGGGCCGCAGGTTGCCGACCACTGATGCGAGTTTCATTACATTGCGGGTTTTGATCGGGCGGTTGAATTGAACGTAGCCAACAGTCCGCAATGTAACTAAAATCGCATGCTAGTTCGCACGCCGTCTAAATCAGCCCTAACGCTCGAAGATTAGTCCAGCTATGTAAGATGTGCTAGCAATAAACGCCAGGGTGAGTAAAGAACGAAACACGACTGTCTCTATCACACTAATATGGAATAGTAATAGAGAAAGATAACTACGACGCTACAAAGAGTGAACGATTGGCACCTTGTCTCCGCACTCTGAACTGCGTACGAATCTCACGGATGTTATGGGGTTGTCTATGTTTTAATTTGTTATGTTGTGTGTACCGCAAAGCAGCTATATGTAAATCACACTCGAAAAGCTGATCTGTTCTAGATTTTTTTTTCGGGAGATAGTGTGTAGGTATACACACTAAACTTTTATTAAGGTACTCTTGAGTACAATGTTATTTAATACGTAAACGAGCAATGGTTTTGATTAGCAGCAGTGTTGTGATATAATTTAGAAAGAGAGACCTACACAGAATTTTATAAAATGTAATAAGACGGTAAACAAAATTTTAAACATCAAGATTCATATTCTGCTAAACATACTTACAGAAAGCCTTTGATTCGTATCCTGTAATTTTTGCGACAGCATCCATAAATTAGCTGCCAGGTTAGCCATCGAGCTATCGTCCAGGTCACCTCGTCGCACTACTCTCCAGAACACTTCGAGCGCCAGGTCGTGCTGCTTCCGTGTCTCCTTGGCGTCGCCCAGCGCTTTCAACACGACGAGGAGCTCTTGGCATATGTTGGTGGAATACTTTTCGATGCTGTCTATGTACTCGGCCTCAGATCCGTATAACTTGTCATTGGATAGTACTAAAACAGAGAAACAAGACGATTTTCAAGGTAAATAATGATATCATGCCACTTTACACAAAGGAAGGCCCCTACGATACGAGATTCGAAGTGGCAGAAGAACATTCTGCCGCACTCTAAATTTAATTCTAATAGTATTTTCAAAAAGTTGAAAAGTATGTAGGTACTGTCAATGCGTTCACGACACCATTTACATAAAATAGGTCCCTTTGCCTATACCGTTATGATTCAAGTTAGAGTGCGACTGTGTTGTATATCTCTATGGCTACACTGGATTCTTTACAAATCATAAACTGGTACAGCCAAGGTATAAAATATAGAAACGGACAAAGTGCCAAAAATATGTATACACAACCTTATTGTCCGTACACTAAGTTAGTATGTATATATATTTGCCACTTTATCCGTATCGATTTTTATACCTTGATTGTACAAAAAAATTACTAACGTTTACCAACCTCCTTCTATGCCGTAAGCGTAAGTTTCACGAGTCATTTCACAGAGCAGATCGAGCGTGCGCAGAAGTGACATGTAATACACCGGGTCGGTCTTCCTCCAGTGGATTCTCTCCATGGTTTTGATGAAACCACTCAGTATGTAAGCTTTCACACTGCTGTCCATGTTGTCCTAGAAAATATACACGCCACTTTGAACGACAATCGACAATTTGGTAATATAGAGCGGGTGTGGACTGTAGAGGGCAGTACCGGCTTATTGGCGTAAAGTTCCAATTTTCTAACATTCAGAGGGTCTACCGTAAAAACGAATTTTCATTATAAAAATATATATATAATATATTTTAAATATATTTTTATAATATGTATGCTAGTTTTAAGGTATTTATGTATGGGCCACTAGTTGCCTGAAATAAAGATTTTCATTTCATTTCATTATCTGCCTCTATCGCTCGAATATGCAAGAGTGATAGAGAGGAGAGGCAGATAACGATGTTTTGATTTTCTCGGGTGGCCCTCTGGGTCACAGACTTTCTAACTGTAGATGACAACTTGATAATAAGTTGGTAGCGATTTTGATAGCCCAGACCGTGCAAGTGTTATTTTAAACGTAACTTCTATGAAACAATGAAGTTTAAATAACGCACTGTCTGGGCTATTAAAATCGCTGTCAACTTAGTTTGGTCTAACTTTAGCTTAGCCTAGAAAAAGTACGTAAATTGATAAACCCATTACCACAATTAACATCACCCATTTCATCTTAGTCGTGTATCAACATAATTCTTATTTGATGTGCCTCTTACCGGCATTATGAGAAGAGTAGAGAGGAAGTCACTGATCAGACAGCTAACTTTAAAGTGGGTCATCTTCTTTTGACCATCCTCCATGATGAATTCGGGAATGTCTGGTATTAAACTGATGAGCGCTTTGAAATTTGCTTCCGCTGAAAATATATTAAAACCCCAAGTAAAATATACAAACGCTATACCTATATCTAAAGAAACCTAGCGGATGACCATACTTTTCAAATTGCTTAATTAATAAGTTGTAACTCAACATTGACGTAGTCTTACGTCACAACCAGGGTGTCAAACCTGTGGATTTATTACAAACATTTTTAACTCTGACGCAATAATAGGGGTGTTTTACGTTTGACGCCAAATGTCTTTCTCTGTGTTTGTCTGTGGCATCGTAGCTCTCAAACGGATGGACCGATTTCGATGCGGTTTTTTTACGTGAAAGCGAGTTTCCTTGCGGTGGTTCACATAGCTATGTTTGATAAAAATCGATCCAGCGGTTTCAAGAGTAACCCCTTTCCCAAAATGATATACATACTTAAGGCATAAACTGATTAGCGTAAGGGGTTTAATTCATGTGATAGAGAGAACGAAGCGTTTGCGGTTGGCCTTCTGATTTTGCTGGATGTACCATCAGATATATACGTAGGAGCGGCCAAGGAATTCACAAAATCTGAACACGCATTCTAACGCCTTGACAATAGAGGCGTGTTCAGATATTTGTGAGCACCATGGCCGCTCAGATATAACTGATGGCGACTGTACAGACCTTGTCCGACGCAGTTATTGAGCAGCGCCGCCTGCCCGGACAGCAGGTAGAGCTGCGCGCGCGCGAGCGGGCAGTGCAGCGACGGCACCGTCACGAAGCAGTACGCGGCGCATGCTCGCTGCAGCCAGCCGCGCCCGCCAGCCGTGCTGCGCGCGCCCAGCGCGTTGACACACTGCCGACAAACCATCACCGTTATTTTTAAACAAAAATGAATGGAAACGGAACTTGTTTAAGAGTATAGGATAGGCTGTTGTCTTGTGTAACATTAGACCTATTTCTATAAATCAATCTGCACAAAATTTAAGCCAAAACAACCGTCATAAGACAACTATTATAAGCTTGGACGGTTATTTGATGCGCACCTAGCTGTAAAACTTACTATTAGAAGTATTAGAACAAATTATTTTCAGAAAATATTTTAATTTGTTTTTATTTCAAGTAGAAACACTACTATATAAATTATAAACTGAAATAAATGTCATATACTAAAGAAGTGACCAAGGTGTCCAGTGCCCCAGGTTGGCAGGCAGGCAGTAGAGGGTGAAACGCCTGGGTGGGTTTAGTAGGTAGGGCCAAATTCTCATTCAGGGCAGCAAGCAGCAGGTGGGTGGTAGGGTGCAGGGTGGGTGATTCCAGCCTAGGGCACTGGAGACCTTGGTCACTTTTTTTTAGTAAGTATATGACATTTATTTCAGTTTATTATTAAACTTACGTGAACGAGTGCCATCAGCACGGCGTCCAGCTTGATGAAGGCGGCGCGGCTCTCGACGTAGAAGTTGAGCTGCTGCTCCGCGTCGTCGTGGCTCACGGCCTGCACGTACTTCGTGATCAGCTCCGCGCACACCTTCACCTCGTCTTCCACTGTCACGGCGCTGCAAACACGATCTCTTTATAATGTCCTTCTTGTATTGGGTCCTGAAGAAAGGCCAGGTCAAGAGCACCTTAAACCGGCGAGCGTGTATGAGGAATGTTATGAAAGTGAAGGAACCGAAAGAGGTATGTCAGGATCGTAGCAAGTGGAAATCCGTGGTCTCTGCCTACCCCTCCGGGAAATAGGCGTGATTATATGTATGTTGTATTAGGACGAATCAGGTGAAATCAAATCAACAAAGGTCCAAAAACATATTTAACCTTTTGAAGGCCACAGACTGCAATTGACATCAACGCAAAATTGTGACGACTCCCAAGACGGCATTTGACGTCGATCGTTTTTTGATGAAAATCTAATGACAAACACCCCACTTTTAGGTTGGCATTATTTATTTACAAAACTAAATTTTACCCCCGTGGCGTCAGTGGCACGGCAAATGGATGCGCCGTTTGGCGTTCAAAAGGTTAAGGTTGGTATTCCATCCAAAAGCTTGGTCCAATGTGTATTTGCGTCTCACATTTTGCTTAATGAGAGAGTGAGATGCAATACACATTGGACAAGTGAAATACAATCCTTACGGACCTAATACAAAATAAAGTGTTCTTTAAATTTCAATTAAAAAAACTGTCTATTCTTGAAAAACGTGTTAAAATACAAAGATGAAATTGTTATGATGTTAAAACTTTACTTATGCTATTTATGTAAACTGTAAAGTACCTGTCTTCTTTTTAGTTTTTTTTCTGTTTCTTACTTGATAGACTCGTGGAGTATACAGCAGAGGCGCATTAAGCTCCCGATGACGATGGGGTCCTCTATCTGCACCAATTTGTACTTGGCAAAGAATATAGACAGAACCGTTTTGGCCATCATTGTGCGAGCGTTGGACGTTTGTACGAGCTCCACAAGCGGCATGAAAGCGTCCTGCAAAGAAATATCTAATTAATTAGGTACGAGTATCCTTGCAAAGATTCATTGATTGTGTGGAAAGTATAAGATAAATTCGTCGCTGAAATTTTTTTTTGCTAACTAGGGGGCACAATTTTTGCTTTGACTCTTCACATCGAACATAGTAAGTAAATCATTGGCAGGTACGTCATACGGTTCATATTGTTACCTAGTACCTAAGTCAAAGATTAGATTTGATTCTTGGTAGGATGTCGACCTTATTTCAAGTAAACAAGGCTCAAACTATTGATGTACCTAGTGACTATTAAATTTCTTGTTTAATTTTCTCTATAGTTCTACATATTAATAAAACGAATCTATAGCGTAAGTTACCATCAAAAATAGCTCCTCGACGTCTGGTATCGAGTTCAACATCCGCCGAACAACAAATTGGAAGCTTCCAGAGAACTCATCGGCGGGCTTCCCGCATTTGATCATGTACCTGATGGTCCCGCGGAGGATGATGTTAACGTGCTGCGTCTGAAAAATTAAACATTTTTTGCAGATTTCCAAATTAATAAGAGTGTGAGTATACTAATGTCAAAAAGAACTAGGTACATACCTACTTAGGGCGGCAAGTATTACAATCCTATGAGGTACAGAACATTACGGCCCAAAGAATCTGTAATTTACTGGATGTTGCATTAGTAATGAACTTTAAAGGGCCGTCACAATAGATCAATGCAATGGTCGATGCGACACTCAAGCCCCATACCACCCCAGTAATAATAATAGTAAAGCTATACCTAGGTGACTTTTGGGGACTCATACCTATCTGTTGAAGAAAAGTAGAAACGTCATAATTCTGCTCTGAGTGAGAAGACACAAGGTAGTGCATTCAGACTAGATTTACGATGACGTGACGTTCAGATGGTTAAAAACAATTTTACCGTCTTATACATAGGGTTCAAATTCATTTATCTCATCTGGAGATTACACTTATCAAAAATACTACTTTGGCCACGGATATTCGAACGTCCTATACGACCCAAAAGGCTTTTCTTATAAATGGCTATTATTTATGATATTGAACCTTATAGATTAGAGGTCAGAGTTGCGTTTTAAACGGACTTCACTTAAGAGTTTGTTGCCTTTTATTAAGAAGCTTATTTCAAGTTAGGGCTGTGCAAACACACAAAGTCTAAACACTTACTGATAGATGCATGCAAGCAAACTGTAGCCAAGGAGCCAGCACGTGAAGGAAGTTGGTGGTCGACTTCATGTTGTTGGCGATCTTCCACCACGTTTGTATCAGCGACTCGGACGCCACCTGGTGGTAGCTGGCGGCGGCGCACAGGTGCTCGCCCAAGGCCGTCAGGATTTCGCTTAGCATTACTTTGCATCATAGGAAAGGAAAATATTTTTAGTCTACTATAAATATTACTAGGCAACACAACATCGACAAAACCCTAATGATGACGTAATGCGTGGTACTGTACTCGTATTGGCCCTAAGACACTGGCCGCATTGTATGGCTATAGTTCGTTTTTTTAGCATTAGAAATTAGGTAAACAATCTTGATGTGTCTTTTAATTGAAAAACACATTTTAAAAATAAGTTACGGCAAATATGTAACAATTATGAATCTAATACGATCATTTATATTCTTCTGCTTTCATCAGTAATAGTTTTTGAATTTTAAAAAGCGTTTTTCAATTAAAAGACATGTCAAAATCGCTTACCTTCTTGCAAGTTCTTTCTAATGCTAAAAAAAACGAACTATAGACGTAGACTCTGGTAGAAATAGAAAATAATATATTGTCAACAATAAATAAAAAATGTGATTTTTGAGGAAAATACTGAAATTTAGCGAAGATCAAAAGTAATAAATATGGGCTTTAGTCTTAAGTAAATAATATTCTGAATTGTAGGTAAATAGTCCTAATATATTAACGAGTACGTGTACGCAAAACGATACACTAAACATACCCATTTTCTCTGCGGAACTCTGTATCATTTCCAATATTTCTGTAGATTTCTTATTAACGCTTGTAGAATCAAAAGCCGAAACCAGACAGTACAGTAATAACTCACTGAAAATATAAATTAAATAAATATGTTATACTTTACACGATACTAGGTAGTGTACTCTATAAAAAAATATTTATGTAAAAATATTCATACTTATTTTCCATGTTCTCGCACTTTTGTAGCAAGTCCTCTAATAGAGTTAGCTTGCATTTGTTGGAGTTGACAGTCCCATACATTAACCAGTCAACAGCTGGCACATACAGGCTCAAGTACCTGTCAAGAGTCAATAACTGGACTTCATATTTTTTTCGAATGGCTGGTTGAAAAATCTGAAATGAGATTTAAGAAATATACCAACTGAAACACACCCAACTTGTTAGTAGAAAAAGGCGCGAAATTCAATATGGGAAGTCAACACTGCTCGCCTACATTTTTTTAATTTGCCGTCTTTTTCTACTGACAAGGTCATTGTGCCAGAGTTTAAATACCTAATTATTAATAAAAGTGTAAGTTTTCCGAAAAGCTCACTAATTTATGACATAATTACCTGTTGATATTCCTCAAGAAATTCTTTCAAATTGCTATAAAAGAATTCCTCACATTCATTCCCCAGTAAACTAGAAGCAACTTTGCAGAGGTAGAGCCTCAGGTAGGTAGCAACCAATGGATTGCCTATGCCTCTGATCATTTTAGTGAGTCTGGCAATGGCGGGCTTTATTTCGTCTTTGGCAATAAATGTGTAGCACTTTAGTAAAGCCATTTCCATGTACAACCTGGGCAGCAGCTCTCTTATTGAAGCCATTTTGAATAGCCAATTCTGACATGTTTCCTTGGCTGCATCAGGAACCTCAGTGGGGTCAATATCTTGGTCTTTTTTTGTCACTTTGGCGCTATGAAAAGACAGTAAATAATTAAATATACTTGTAAGAATTATTAAAACAAAATAATAAATTAATGAAGACTATTATTATCACAAATTTGAATCTTTTCGCTAAGACATTAAAGATGTTATTTGTCGAACATGATTTGAACACACGTTATAAGGTAGAAGTACTAGTTCGCAACGCTGCACTAGTATTCAACATGGGCACTTTATGTCAAGACAGAAAAATCTGCGCCATTCAAATTTAACCTATATTACTTAATATCGTGAGAGAAAACTTACCCATAGCTCCGCTCTTTGAGTCTAGCAAACACTAGATTACCAAATGTGTCTAAAATATCAGTAATCAATACAAACTTGCTGGGATAGAATTGCATTACATTCACGTCAGATAATAATTTAGAACATTGAATCGCGATTTTGAATGCTTTGACGCGTTGTTCAGTAGCCCATGCCTAAAATATGAAAAAAGAAACAAATAGAAAAAAATTATACAGTATAACAAAGCTTTTATGAAATAGACCTATTGGAAGTGGCTGATTGGTGAGCTTCAGATGGTTTCCAAAATACCATTCGGTTGTAAAACATACACAATCCTGTGTGTGTCCAATTTAAGTCATATCAAACATATTGATGCATGTCTAAATAATACAATAATTAAATTAAAACTTATTTGCTGGTGTCAACCCTGCTAGTCATGGCGATGTGTGCCCGCTAGGTGGGCTCTTTGGCGTAGCCTGTTGTCATCTATGTCTACCAAGAGCAACCTCATGGGTTGTCTGGCATGTAAGCAAAAGCTACGAGCGCCCACTACGTGGAGTCCTGGCATTGACTGTTTATTTATTTTTTTATACCTTTTTGATTTCTTCATTCAGTACATTGATTTTGGTGACAAATTCCTGCTGTGATAAACCCATTGTTTTTCGCACAGTGTCTTCATCAAAGTCATCCAACTGTTCAAGCCTGTGCTTTACTTTCTCATTCAAATTGGAAACCTGGCGAATAAGAGCTGAAAAAGAACTAACTTAAAAGAACAAAAAAAAAAGAAGTGAAAATTAGTCATGTGAAGTGCACGTAATAAAAAACCTAACCTAGGGTGTCACCGGCAGCAGGCACAGGCTCAAGCTGCAAGGACATTTATAATTAAGCTCTTGTGATGTGAAGGCTCATTGTGAGCCCCACAAGATAACACTATAAACCTAATGGTCTCTATACCAGATATAAATATGAACATTAATAATATTATATACCTTTTTCGCCACCTGGTAGAAAACTGCTGATAATAGTCAATTTTTCTCCAGTAGTATATTTGTTGAGAATAACGGCACGCCTGGATGTCCATGCCTTAGAATAATTTATACTGCCATCAGATACTTCCACAGGTAGTGACTCCTAAAAATTTTGCACATTTTTCTTATTATTTGATTAATTACAACATTTTATTAATAGCTGTATTACTGTAGTTTTCTTTGTATAGTTAGTCAATAACTACTCAATAAGGTAAATTGCTCAAAGTCAACAAGTATGTGGCAATGGGGTAGGGAAGTAGAGGGGTTAATGTCACAAGCCCTTATTCCAAGTGTGTGTCAGCATAGCTAGGATTCTGTAAATATAATAAACCAATCAACTACATCAAAATATAAATTTGTCAAAGGCAGAGATACTATAGTTATGACATTGGTTGATTTGTTCTATTACAGAATTTAATTATGCCATCTGACCTCCTCCATTATTAAACAAATTTCAGCTCAAGCAGAAACTCGGTACCTAGCAAGTAATACAAATCAGAAAGTTTGTAAAAGAAAATGAAAGACAGGAATAATAGAATATACATACTATAGTTAGTTTTTGCTAGCATTAGAAAGAACTTGCAAGAAGGTAAGCGATCTTGACATGTCTTTTTATTTGAAAAACGTAATCGTAATTGTTACATATTTGCCGTAATTTATTTTTAAAATGTGTTTTTCAATTAAAAGACACATCAAGATTGTTTACCTTATTTCTAATTCTAAAAAATATGAACTATAATATAAAAGAAAAAGAACTACCTCCAATTTACTAATGGAACTGATATATTTTGAAAATTTTACCTCGGCCAAGTCCATTTGCTCAAATCTAAGTAGTGGATCAACCTCTTCAAATGCAGAACTCCATTTATTCAAGTTTTCCATAAAGCTTGTACTTGAACTTATTTTCTGAAATAATTCAAATGTGGGATAAAACCAATGTTTAATTTACGTTAAACCTTATTCTTGTGTCATTCTATTTATAAATAGAAAATGTGGATTGTATGAATGACTATCTCCAGATAGTTAAGTGTTACTTACTGCTGTTACAATATTCGATTTAAGTGGATGATTAGTTACTTCAAATTTAGGGTATTCATGTTTAACACTTTTACGATTTTTCTTTGAACACCTGTAATAAGTAAAAATAAATTTTAATTTGATTTAAAACAGTAATTACTTACACCATTTTAAAATATATAAACAAAACAATCGTATAAGTATCAGCTAAGAGGGCTTAAGAGGTTTTTTAAAATAATTTTAGATTAAGATAATCTTACCATTCGTAGTAACTAGGCATATTGAAAGATTTTATTAACTTTTAATTGCTATAAAATATTAGGATAACAAAAACTTCTATATATTCACGCCTCCTATTTGTATTTCTTGCTTGAGATCAGCTGTCAAGAGTGTCAAGAATGTCATGTCATGTCATCTCCCATTAAATAATATCGTTTTTTTATCACAATACTTAAGCATTTATTGCGACAGAACTTGGATATAACCAAGACATAACGTGCAGTTACAGTATAGTACAAAAACAATAATTATAAATTTAAGTTTACACGAACGTGATATAATATTAAATATAAAGAAGAAAACTTAAAAAAAAACCTGTTTCAGCATTTTATAGTCTTCCTCCCGAAATGTAGGGAAATATCGAAATGTATTCAGGTCACTCGTGCGATTCGCGCACGAGTGTGAATGTGGGGGGGATGAATGGCCTACTGTGAGCGAGCACAGAAGTTTGGAATCTTTCTCTGTCACTCTAAGTGTGTGGAGGGGGCTTTAATTGAATGGATTAAAAGAGAAAAATGCCCACAATTTGCGCCTTGCGTTCGCAGCTTCGCGCACGAGTGTGAAGGGGGCTTTAATTGTTTGGATTTAAAGCATAAAATGGGTATATTTTTGCCTGAAATAAAGAATTTGATTGAAAATGCCCACAATTTGCGACTTTCAGCGTTCGTGGTCGGTAGCCAGACAAGGCGGGAGAAAGGGCTTCACTTACCTTGCAACAAACGGTTTTTTTTCCCAAGCAAATTAACCCGAATTTGGGCAATCTAAAGATATAATTCGTGTAGTTTTGAAAATTGGTACAGGTATACCTTGTGGTGTCCAGATAAACATACTAAAAGTCCTCGAGGGTAGGGGGATAAAACTCTTGTCCGAAGTACCTAATTATAATGCTATTCGTACAGGTATTCGAGATATGACCAAAAATATGAAAAAAAGGTACCTTCAACCCACCTGCACCCTCAGCACACCCCCTACCTTGGGCACGAGCCAAAGGGGCTCGTGCTGGATACGCGCTTGCGTTTACACTCGCGTTCGGCTTGTCATTCGGTTACAAATAGGGTTGCCAGATGGTCGGGATTCGGCGGGATTCTCCCGATTTTTAGCATGTGTTCCCGATTCCCGACAAAGTGAAAACTGTCCCGAAAAACAGCTTCACGTTAAAAAACATTAATTTGAAGTTCCGAACTGTCGTCGAGCGAGCGAGCGACCCGCGTCGAGCCGCTCGCCACCGCGAATTTTTTTTGTTTGTTTGAGATCTCAAAGAATTTATACTATTTTTATATAAAAACGTCTATGGGCAGAGCAGCTGATGTAGTATCAATATTGTAAAATATCGTTGTTTTTAACACAATTACTTTAATACGAATGTTTTTATTTTCCCGACTTAAGTCCCAAAATCCCGAAAATTTGATATTTTATCCCCAGAGATGTGACTTATTTGAAATACTTGTATTTAAAATGCAAATACAAAATGCAAAATACCTATTTTGTATTTTGTATTTAAATACCGTTTGAAGAAAACTATTTTGTATTTTATTTGAAATAGTTTTTGGGACCTATTTTCTATTTTCAAAATATACTGGGTCAAGCAAATCTTGTCAGTAGCAAACGGCGGCAAATTTGAAAAATCGCGGGTTAGCAACACTGTGTTCGAATAATTCGAAAATCGCGTGTCATCTGTGTTTTATCTGTGGAATGTGGATCGTGAATGACAGCCATCATCTTGTTTGTTTACAAATGGTTTACAATGTTACATTCTGAATCGATTCTATTTCAAGAGATATTTCTGCTGTGTCACCATTAAATACCAATATATTAAACAAGGCTGTGTTTAATTAAAGCTAAGGTGCCTACAATGCCTACAGTGCCAACTGAGAAATCTAATAAAATATGAAAATCCAGTATGACATCTACCTGCTGAAGCAATGATTTTATTCATACATTCTTGTTTAACGGCATAGTCCACTTACAATTTTATTTTGAGATCTTCAAATTAGTTAATCATTTTTATCAACATTACACACCGCTTTTAAATTGTCCGTCCATACCATTTAATAACAATTTCAAACATTTTCAATAGAGAATCCACGAGTGACAATTTGAATTGACGTACGTAACAGGGCGCGCTCAGCGGAAAAAAAAGTTTTGTTTCGATGTACATTGTACATTGCTGCTTTTCTTAGCGCAATACTACTCTTTGAGTGTTGCCCTACTTTAGTTTGCTTTACATTGCTACTGACAAGATTTGCTTGACGCACTATACAAAATACTTTATAGTAGGTAGGAGTTACAATCTCTTCTGATGTTACAATCCTGGCAACTCTCTCATTCTTTTAACATGGAACTGTTGAATCTGTTTAGTAACGTCGTACATGACCACAAGCGTAGCGAGTGGTTAAAAAAGTGGAATCTTGAGTGTTGCGAGGGTTTCAAGGCACGAGAGGAGAACATACTTTTCTGCCCTGGTGAAACACAAACGAGACGTTTTCATCACACTAACGAGAGGTATTATACTAGCTGTAAAACATTACAAATTAATGCTTTAAAAGTTGGCCGTTAAAAACCATCACCCATACCTACATCCTACCGGTTAATATGAGCAAACAACTAGAAATTAGCACTTTAGATAGAGGAATGATTTCAAAGAATAAAGACAGTCTTTTCAACTCGTAAATTCCGAGTAATACTTTTTAATTCAGACTAGGTATTCACTACTCAGAGTACATTTTATCGCAAAGTATTTTGTATTTTAAAAAGTATTTTGAAAATACCTATTTCGTATTCTGTATTTAAATACAAATTCAAAAACTATTTTGTATTTTGCATTTGAAATAGTATTATCAAGGAAGTATTTGTATTTTGTATTTAAATACTTTTTATAAAGTATTTTTCACATCTCTGTTTATCCCGATAATAGCGCCTTTCGATCTGGCAACCCTAGTTACAAACCTTATACCGTGCCGTTAGTGTTTAAAATCGATTAGCTCGACGAGCTTACGAGGTAAGAGTATAATCATTCGCTCGACGTGCTTACGCGCTCCACGAGCCACGAATGTTAACGCCTAGCATAGCCCCCTCCACACTCTTTAAAGGCTTGCTACACGGTCGCCGACAAGCCTTCTAACCGTCTGACCTTGGTCAGTTTTGGTCAAATTTTGTTGGTAACAACTGTCTACACGGTCCGGGACCGGCCAAGGCCACGCGGTCTGGGGGCTTGTCGGCGACCGTGTAGCAAGCCTTTTATGTGCCCCCTTCACCGAAGGCCTACCGCGAACCACGTTCGACGTGTTGCCTCTGTCACACTTGCAATTTCGATGTTCGCGGTAGACCAAGAGGCGCGCTCGTGCCGTAGGCGGTTTTTACTATTAGGTATTTTCATTGGGTTGAATTGAATAAATTATGATGAATTCAATTGAAAAATAAAATCTACATCTTAAATAGGTACTTGTACATTTTATTTATAAATTTAACATTGAAAAATAACTTCCAAACAGTTCCAAACCCGCTTATTCACAAGTTGGCATCGGCCTCAGACTATGAGGCGCAAGTGGCGTAACCTTGCCAATCTTCGCTCATTATATCTGGCAGAATCGGCAGACACGTGTAGTTTAAGCAGCTCAACTACTTCGTCTTAACCACGTGTTGTGTGACTTGCTGAACGAAATCGGTCGATTTTGTCAGACGCGCCCGCGCTGTCTACCCGTCACGAGACAAAGGTCACCAAGTCTACTATATATATTCTTTCCTAGTTAATAAATGGCGTAATACAAACTTTCATGATAATTATCGTAAAATATAATTATAGTAGTATGTACAAAATTCCTTCCTTCATTTTGTGATGATGTAACGGTTTTTTATAATTAATAGCTTGGTCACGAATACTACTTGGTACTAATAACACAATAAAAAAATCCTTTTTTCTACAATAATATGTACTCTAGTACACATGTTAAACATGTATATACATTTAAAATGTAGGTACAATGTACATCAGATCCCAGTATTTTTTGTAACTCTAAAATAAATAATATAAAAATATCACAGATACCTAACAGTATCTTAAACATGTTATAGTATTAACAATTGCATTTGTAACAATAATGGTGCATTCTTAGTATCTTAATAATACAAAGATTAATACTTGTAATAAATACAGATTAATACTAGTATTCATAACAATCTTAACAATAAATTATATCACACTCATCATTATGCTTAACTACAATTGATCTAGCTGCAACCTTTTTAAGGCACAGGTGGTTTAAATTCCTTATTACATTAAAGCTATTTTATAACTTTTATATATGAAGTTTGAGGAGTTTTGTAGATGATGGCATCACACTTTCAGGAACCTTTTCCTTCTCTAAATGTTTCATATAGGCCAGGAAGCAAGTCCATACCAGGCTGCACAGACTGATGAAGGGCACCCGGTTCCTCGCGGGGATGAGGCAGAAGTTGATCATGGCTACAGCGGGCCAAACTGATGCTCCGACCTGAATAATAACAAAACTGTTTATACCAGTTTTGCTTGGATCTGATTTAAATACATCTCACATATTTCTTTATGAAAATAGGATCCAATTAAAAAAATATTTTGATATTACAAATGCAGTCTGCTAACCTAGAAGTTGGGGGCTGAAGGAGCATGACAGGCAAGTGGATATTGATTTCTCAGGGGACCCTCTTCTTAAATGTATCACTGTACATTAAACTAACTTATTGTACATTAATTGATATGACATGGAACAGCCTACTTGTAAGTCTGAATGTTGAATATGATGCAACTTTCAAATATGCATATACTAAACTATACATATAAGTTTAGATTACATAAGTATTACACCAAAACAAATAAATAAAGCTGATAATTCTTATATTAAATTGCTCATATTTCTTACCTTATATGTGGGCCAGAATTTGGACTGCACTTCTGCGATAGCTTCATTCAGAGGCTTCATTTCCAAAAGACTCATACCAAAATAAAAACTACACATTGCACATGGTGTGTATGTGATAGTTTCAACAAATGTCTGAAATGTAAAACAATTTACAAATAGAATACCTGCATCATATTTTATATTATTTTTCTTTTATTAAGCTTTTTGCAATTCAACCCAATGAAAAAATCCATTCAGTAGTTTTTGACTTAATTGTGAACATAAAAACACACAGACAGACATGACGGTTACATTGTTTTGTAAGGTGTAGTTATTACTCTGACATAGGTATGTTAATACATTTCAGGTAATTTCTTTACTTCACATACTAAATAGATAACAGTCAGCCTTGAATAAATTATGCATATGATACAATACATAAAAAGAGTTGGAATTAGTTTCCATGTATTGTGACTCATTGACTAAGAAAACCCATTATTACATCATTGGACTTTCTATAGTTTATGTTTGATAATACAATGGAAGTGTTTTACATTTTTATTTACCTTAATAATGCCAGCTCTTATTGTATTTCCAGGCCACATTATGCTAGCAACCGTCAACCAAGTGTAGAGTGTAGGTGCCACATAACAAGACCCGTACAAGCCATAACGAGCACACCTCCACCAGTCATAGCTTTCTGCAATAAAAATAAACAGTTACTCCAGATAAAATGAGCAATAACTACACTTTATGACTTAGCAATATCAAGTGTAATATTACTCTAGAATGTTCTATTGTATTGGATAATGGTTTCAAAGTACTTACCTAAATCCTTGCCCTCGAACGTTTGTTGTATGAGGCTGGATGTAGGCCAGATGATACTATAAGATGCCATTCCTCGTAAAAGAGGATACTTCTTGAAAAGCACTTTGCATTTACTATAAACAGTCATGTCGTAAAGGGGATTGGTGGGCCCGAACGGATATCACGAAACAAGGAAGTCCTGTTATGTAATTATTCCCATAGAAAAATAAAACTTGGCCTTCAGTGTTTTCTAATGGGAAACGACCGTGAAAATGAGCCTCAGCAATGTAGGAAATCATTATAAATATGACAATTTTGTTTGGTTATATGCCAGACTAGTCGCGAATGTCAATGTCAATGTCAAACGTGACATGAGCGTGACCGTGACAGCAAAGGCCTCCACAGACGTCACGATCTCAGAATCGTAACACACTAACGCACCGCATCAAGGTCACGGGTAAGTGAGAGCGAGAAAGAGATATCTTGGTGCGGTGCGGTAGCGTGTTTCGGCTTTAGGCCCCATTCGCACGGCAGCTTTAAAAGCGTCGCGTTAAAACCCGACATTGGCGCTTTTCTAATATTTGTGTACATATGAACGCGTTGTCATCCAAACGCTTTATTAACGCGCGTTGAAAAAGCTGTCGCGCGAATGGGGCCTTAAAGTAAGTATATGCTGACTTGCGCAACCTTCATGCACCGTGCGCAAGTAATTGTATAATGCGTTTTGGAACGTACTCCTCATTGACAGTTCAAAAGTGTATCATGTGTTATTATCTGTGACACTCTGGATTTCAAGTGTTGAGCAGTGTTGAGTTGTTGTAACTTCGATTTGTATCTCACCGTGATTGCGAAAAGGATTCGTTAAAATGTTTTGCTGCTCAGAAAAAATGAAGTTTGAAAAGTTGCGAAGTTAAAAGGGGGGTAGCTCTGTCTATAAAAATTATCTAAAATAAAGGTTGTATATTTTGTAAAATGTCGAGTAACTCTTTATTGTTTTCTCTTAATAATGAGGGCAAAGTGTATGCATTACCTACAAGTGGATCATGTTGGAGGGAATTCATGTACCTCGGTTTGGAATTTAAAACTTTATCAGCTGTGCCACATTTCCTTTGGGCAGTGGGAGGGGACCGGCAAATATACCTTCACGTTCATGGATTAGAAATCCCTATCAGGGTACAAGAGGAGTCCTACGAAAACGAACGTTGGCTGCCTCTGGAAGGGTTCAGTGCAAGACTCCTGCCAACTGATAGGTATCACTTTTCTTCTCAAGATGGCACTCAAGACAGAGCAATACATCGCATCAGGTTACCCTCCATGGCTTGGCAATGGGAAGGAGAATGGCAACTCGAACTTACATTAGATGGACACCCTTTAGACCATGATGGATGGACCTATGCAGTTGACTTCCCAGCCCAGTTTGGGCCCAGTAAGCAGTGGAAGTCTTGTGTCAGGAGGAGAAAATGGATCAGGTATAGAAAGTTTAGTGCTATGAACTCCTGGTGTGCTATAGCACCCCTTCACAAAGACCCCACTCAGGAACCTTTTATTGATGTAAGCATTGGAGGAAACCAAATACCATTTGCAGGGCCTGGTACACTGTCAGTGTGGGCAATTACTGCTCATGGGCGAGTCATGTACAGAGCCGGCGTAAGTGCCACATCCCCTGAGGGCTTGAAGTGGACTAACATTAGCATTCCACCTAATTGTGATATTAAACAAATATCTGTAGGAGCTACAGGTTTAGTATGGGCTCTGCTTTGGACAGGCCGAGCCATAGTAAGAAAGGGTATTACGAAGGACTCACCTACTGGAGAAGGTTGGCTAGAAGTGAAGTCACCCAGTGAAACAAAGCTCACTGTCATCTCTGTGGGATATAATGCTGTTTGGGCTGTTAGTTCTGACAATAAAGTTTGGTTTAGAAAGGGTGTAGAAGGCAACATGGCTGGCACTTCTGAAGTATCTGCAATGGGCACTGGCTGGTTAGAAATCACAGGAAACATGACTCATGTGTCAGTGGGAGTGAATGATCAGGTGTTTGCTATAGGAGAGTCAGACAAGAGCATATATTGGCGAAGTGGAATTACAACTGCAGAATTAACTGGAAAGAGGTGGAGAATGGTACAAGCCAATATGCAACTAAGTCGAACATCAAGTTCTGCAAGCATGGTTTCATCAGCATCTAATAATGCAAAGCACCATAGTTTGACCATGCTGAATGAAACTACACAACTAAAGTCTCATATTAATATTCACAATTCTTGGGAAGAATCCCATTCGGCACCAATAGAGCATACGCTGCCAATAAAACCACCCAAGGAACATATTTCCAAAAAGACTACAGCAGCTACAGATATTGATTTAACAGGTAAAAGTTATGAAACAACTTTGAAAAATCCTCGAGCTTGGAGTCCAGTGCGGAGTGTGGGCTCAGTGGTGGGGATGGAAGCCCAGCCGGACAGTGACAGCAGCGTGTTTGATGTGGACTCTGGTATGTATTTTGATGAGGAAGTTAGTCAGACTGCATGGGGAACATGTGACACTAATTGGACTTTTGTTGAGGCTGGTGCTTGCTGCATTGATCCCGTACAAGTGCCACATTGGTTCACAGATAGCCAAAACTCACTCAATTCAGACTTGAATGCTAATTGGCGTATCCAGATACTAGATTGTTTAAAAAATAGAAATAATCAAGATCTTGACCTCTCCGACTATGGCATAGCTATTGATGAGAAGGGCTGGACTCGCAGTTGTGAAGCTAGGTTAATCACTGCTAACAATGCTGGAGAGGATTGTATTCTTTCACTGTACTGGCATGCCTTAGAAAATACAGGAACGTTATCAGTGTTTAAGCCTGATGGTACAATCAAATTTATTTTAAACCTGGGTGAAGTCACAAGTGTTATGTCAGCCTCTGAACCAGGAAGTCCCAGATTAGCCTTAACAGTGCCGCGACAAAATAAAGAGGCTATTAAAATACAGTTCATGGCAGAAATGGAACAAGAAGAATGGCTGAATGTACTGGTGGATATCACGTCACAAATAAACGGACTCTCTGGAAAGCCTTCTGCAAGTTCTGTGTGGGCTGTTACTAGTTCTGGTGACATACTGAACTGGGACCCCATGTCAATCCAACAAAACACTGAAAATAAAGGGTCTTATAGCAAGGAATACCAACTGATAGGAAAAAATATAGTACCAGGATTTGTTACAACATTGGACAATAATTTCCCACCAGGCACCTCTCTCAAAATTGTTGGCAGCTTATTTGATGAAGTTGGCCGGTTTCATGTAAATTTACAAGGTCCAGAGGTAAAAAAACAGAGGCATAAAATCGAAACTGAAGTACCTGAAGTTCACTTTCATTTTAATGTTCGATTTGATCAGAACACAGTTGTATGCAACACAAAAACATCTGGTAACTGGGGTCAGGAAGAGCGTTATGATTTACCTCTAGCTCCTGGTCAAGAATTTACAATAAACATTATTTGTATTAGAGAGGGATTCAAGGTTTTAGTTAATGAGAAGAAAGTTTGTTTTTATAGGCACAGATTAACTCCAGATAGCATAACATCAGCACAAATTCTAGGCCCTATGAAACTGTATACAATGGAATACACCTCTACAAGTCCGATTATAGGTCCAGATGAAATGTATTGGCGAATGATAGGAGGATACTTACGAAGGATAGAGAGTAGTCAAAATGGAATCGTTTGGGGAATAACACACGACCACAGAGTTTGGGTGTACACTGGAGGATGGGGTGGAGGTATTTTGAAAGGTAACGCATTCTCTTTGCGCATTATATTATACCTCGATTTTGTTACTCTTCACGTCACTGTCCAATCACACTCATACAAATTTCGTAACGTCAATTTTTTTGCCTCTTTCTAGGGGATTATTTCTGGGACGAAACGTACCCTAACGTTATTTCAGCTAATAAGATACATAGTTGCCTTTTTTTATTTAAACAGTATATTTTTTCTGTAAAAAGCATTCATCCATCTTTACATACTCACGAACGTCGACTTCAGGACGCTTTTTTTATTATTTCTAGTATTAATACGAAACTAAGTAGTCAGATTTGCAGAATAATATTTTTTTTTTGCACTACAGGAATAGGCAGCAATGATGGCATCAACTCAATGAACGATACTCAAACATACTGCATATACGAGAACCAGCGTTGGAACCCCCTAACTGGCTACACGTCGGTTGGCTTGCCCACGGACCGCTACATGTGGAGTGACATTACTGGGAAACATAAGAGAACAAGAGAACACACAAAGTTGTTGAGTCGCCACTGGCACTGGGTAAGTGTTAGAGTTTGTACGAAAAGAGAAGAGTCGTAGAATGTATGGAGCCCAATACATCCCACGACTCCTCTCTTTCCGAACCAACTCTAAACAAGTAATTATTAACTACCATACAACACGACCACCACGACATTGAAAATCAATAAAAACGGGTAACTTTGTATGGGAATTTCCACTCCGTACATACCTACCTTCTTACGCGAGATCAATGTTTACAATTGAATGAACTTTTGTTTCGAATGCAGTGTGCTTGTCGGGACAAATATGTATGTACGAGTACAGCAAACGTCTGATATTCAAAGTTTCGTCCCCGCATATAAGGATCATATTGTTCAGTAATGGAGCAATCAAGTAGCATTGATCATTTTTCATTTTATCTTTCTGCTGTCTCAGTGAATGTCTGTAACTAGATCTTGCAAGTTAAACTCGATCCACTTCCCGGTTACCGATTAACTTGCAGTGTTACAAGTATAACAATATACCGTTCATGAGTCTGTTTTGATAATGATTATTATATTATTAATCTCTTTAAAGAATGTGACTTTATCGAATTGAGCTCAATATCATTATATTGAGATCATTATCTTGATTAACATATGATTGTTTGAAGAGTAGTACATTCGGCGATACAATATTATTTTTTTCTAACATATTGGTTTTGTCCTGGCTGACGACGGTCCAGAGAAATCTGAAGGAGACCGGGATGGACGCAGCAACAGCGCAGGATAGAGAAAAATGGAAAAGACAGACAAGGAGAGCTGACCCCAGATGATGGGAAAAAAGCTTAGCAAAGAAGATATTGGTTTTGTCTTGTCACGTCAGATCCTTTGTTTCTTTGCTATTTAATTTGATGTATAGGACCATGATTCAGGAGACTAAATAGTTAATTACAATACTTTATATTGTTGTGTGACGAGACAGGTATTACGAATGAATGTAGAGGGAAGTACGAGGAAAGGAAAACCGAGGAAAAGGTGGATGGACTGTGTGAGAGATGATATGAAACGAACGCAAGTGAATGATGAAATGACGGGCGACAGAGAGGTCTGAAAGAGAAAGACATGCTGCGCCGACCCCAAGTGAATGGGACAAGGGCAAGAGAATGATGACTTTATATTGTTGCAGATATCAGAATGGATGGTGGACTACAATACGCCAGGAGGCGTGGACAGCGACGGCTGGCAGTACGCGACCGATTTCCCAGCGCCATACCACGGAAAGAAGATATTCACGGACTGTGTTCGGCGCAGACGGTGGTACAGGAAAGCTCAGATTATAACGGAGGGTCCGTGGGTCCGGGCCGGGAGTACCCCGCTGCTGGATATATCTTTATGGGTAAGTAATATGAGCAGCTAGAACATTTTGGGTCAACATTATAGTGCAAAGAAAAGAGCGTACTCGCGTCTTAAACACCGGCAAGGCACTTACAACCAGGGCTTGTTAACGTTACCAATTCACATTATAAAGTAACGTTACTTAACGTTAAAATCATAAATATACCTTATTACCGGTAGTAAATGGTAACGATACTTGGTAACTTAACATTATTATAACGTTAGCTAGTTAACGTTAATTTTACCGGTAAATCTACTTTTTATTGCAGGGCTTCTTAACGTTACCCAATTCCCATTAACTATAAACTAACGTTACCCAACTAACGTTAACACTATGGTTCATTAAGCTGATATTTGCTTGTAATTTTATATACAATTTTAAGGCCAGTAGACCTTATTGACCATAAATACGGTAGGGCTTCTGTCAAATTTAAATCAGTCAAAATACATTAAAGATAATTATGTACGTTAGTAAAACTCAACTTTAATTCTAGTAGTTAGAGTTCATAGTCTTTTGTCATTATTCTTCATGTTTATCAAATGAAAGAGGTGTATTCTACTTGTTTAAGATCTTTGTCTAATATGCATTGCGTCTCCCTCTCTCATTATGCAAAATGTTAGACGCGAATACACATTGGACCGAGATTGGACAGATAGAATACCAACCGGCTGTGTCGTAATATATGTATTTGCCAAAATAAGAAAGTTGCAAAACGTCATAATTTTGTTTGTTAAATATGATGGTATAGCTAATTCGTTACTTGGTCGGTTTATATTAGGTACAGGCGTCTTTGATATAAAATACGTCAAGATTATATAGGTTGGATAATGTCTTGATTTATTTTGTGAAATATGGAGGTGTTACTGAAATGTAATTTAGTCGGATTATATTAAATGGACACCTGTTTATTGATGTCATTGCTTGTTTGTAAAAATGATTCCATCAAAAACATTGTAAAAAATAAGTTCAAAAACTAAAACCCGACTACTGCAAATCGCGCACTAAAAAGTATGAAACAAGATAGAATTCTTATCTGAAATTATCAAGCAGGAAATATTATAAATGTTACCATATTTTTATATAAAAAATACAACGTAATACAATTTACTAAATGTTTTATATATTTATAGAGATTCAGAGGATCGCCGTGGTCGTATGCCACGATTATAAACTTAAAAATAATATGGCATACGACCACGGCTATCCTCTGAACCTCTGTAAATATATAAAAAATATAGTAAATTATATTACGTTGTATTTTTTATATAAAAAAATGGTAACATTTATAATATTTCCTGCTTGATCATTTCAGATAAGAATTCTATCTTGTTTCATACTTTTTAGTGCGCGATTTGCAGTAGTCGGGTTTTAGTTTTTGAACTTATTTTTTATTTAATTAATTTTGGGGTCATGATTTCGTTACTAACTTTTTGAAGTCACTTTATATTATTTTTGCGAGGGCGTCCTCAGTACAGAAATGCACGAAGTAGTATGAGGGCGCCGAAGGCGCCCGGCTTAGGAACGCGTACTTCGGGCTACGCCCGACTCTTTTAGTATGAGGGAGCCGAATGCGCCCGGCTTTGGTACGCGTACGTCGGGCTACGCCCGACACTTTTAGTATGAGGACGTCGAAGGCGCCCGGCTTTGGAACGCATGCGTCGGGCTACGCCCGACTCTTTTAGTATGAGGGCGCCTTCGACTTTGGAACGCGTAAGTCGGGCTACGCCCGACTCTTTTAGTATGAGGGCGCCGAAGGCGCCCGGCTTTGGAAAGCGTACGTCGGGCTCCGCCCGACTCTTTTAGTATGAGGGCGCCGAAGGCGCCCGGCTTTGGAACGCGTACGTCGGGCTCCGCCCGACTCTTTTAGTATGAGGGCGCCTTCGACTTTGGAACGCGTACGTCGGGCTACGCCCGACTCTTTTAGTATGAGGGCGCCGAAGGCGCCCGGCTTTGGAACGCGTACGTCGGGCTCCGCCCGACTCTTTTAGTATGAGGGCGCCGGAGGCGCCCGGCTTTGGTACGCGTACGTCGGGCGGACACTTTTAGTAAGAGGGCGCCGAAGGCGCCCGGCTTTGGAACGCGTACGTCGGGCTCCGCCCGACCCTTATAGTATGAGGGCGCCGAAGGCGCCCGGCTTTGGAACGCGTAGGTACGTCGGGCTGCGCCCGACACTTTTAGTATGAAGGCGCCGAAGGCGCCCGGCATTGGAACGCGTACGTCGAGCTACGCCCGACACTTTTAGTATGAGGGCGCCTTCGGCGGCTTTGGAACGCGTACGTCGGGCTACGCCCGACACTTTTAGTATGAGGGTGCCTTCGACTTTGGAACGCGTACGTCGGACTACGCCCGACTCTTTTAGTATGAGGGCGCCGAAGGCGCCCGGCTTTGGAATGCGTACGTCGGGCTACGCCCGACTCTTTTACTATGAGGGCGCCTTCGACTTTGGAACGCGTACGTAGCCCAACACTTTTAGTATGAGGACGTCGAAGGCGCCTGGCTTTGGAACACGTACGTCGGGCTCCACCCGACTCTTTTAGTATGAGGGCGCCGAAGGCGCCCGGCATTAGAACGCGTACGTCGGGCTACGCCCGACACTTTTAGTATGAGGGCGCCTTCGGCGCCCGGCTTTGGAACGCGTAAGTCGGGCTATGCCCGACTCTTATAGTATGAGGGCGCCGAAGGCGCCCGGCTTTGGAACGCGTAGGTACGTCGGGCTACGCCCGACAATTTTAGTACAAGGGCGCTGAAGGCGCCCGTCTTCGGACCGCGTACGGTACGTGTCTTGTAAAAAAATTTACTGTTTCATACATTTTGGCTGATCAGGACTTCTATACCTATTCACGTTATAAAATGTTGCAGGACATTATAAAAACACCATGTATAGCGGCCAAATAAATTTCTTTTGCAAAAACCTTCTTGTGTCTCCGTAGTCGCGTAACACGCGGATAGATTCCAGAGCCCTTGTAGGTTCATAGTTCGAATTACCTAACCGATAAATAAATATTTTTTTTATATAGCGCATGCAAGCAAAGCCGGGTGCAAAAGCTAACAATATTTATATATTTGAAATGTGCTAATTGAGCTCTTTAAAATGATGTATAACACGTCATCATTACATCATTTAATTTTTTTGGTTCATGACTTTATGACCTCTAGAGGGCGCCGTGTTCATTTTTTTGTGACGCCATATAGCCTATAACCAGCGGGCGATTAAGACGATTCGAATGACATAATATCGTTTGTTAAATAATAATAAGTACTTTAGAAGTTATGAGGGAACAGATGAACATACATACATACATACATACATACATACCCACATACATACCGGTCAAAATCATAACCCTCCTTTTGCGTTGCCGTAGTCGGGTAAAAAGATGCAAGTCTCGCAATGCAATTCTTCTACTACAAAAAAGTTTTAGTAGTTAAACCGTATCAATAAGATATCTTTAATTTTTTCACCACACCAGCTCGGAAAGTCTTACTTTGCACTTCGAAAACTGATAGCAAAGTTGCATTTTATTCACATGTGAGACAAAGTAATCAAATGGAAATTTTGAGTTAGTTTCTTATGTTTGCTGGTAGAATCGACTTCTAAATGATGATTTTGGATGACAAATATTTAATAACATTGATTTGGATTTGATTTGGTTTGATTTTGTTTGATATTTTACATTTAAAATTTGGTTCGGGTTGGTGTGGTGAAAAATTTTGTGTTTCACTCGGGGGCAAATTTTGTTTAAACCTCGTGCTTTATTATTATTTATTATTATGTCTTTTCCATATCTCGGGATCATGGGGTCCCGGACCTTTGGGAGGCGTACGTGGGGCCGAAGCCAACAGCGCAGAGGCCCTTTAAGACACTTTAATCTAAAAGCAAGGGATACACGTGGCGGATACCATCCCCGAACGCACAATGTGATACATCCGGAGATGGTCCCCGCCAGGTGCAAAGACTATTGCAGTGCAGCACTTTTGTGCTGCGATGGGAACTAAGGTCATGGGCTATAGATTTGAAAGTTGGATGGACTGGATAATGGGCTATGGGAGAGACTAGCGGACACCTGCCGTGACAATCAGTCTCAAAATTGTATCAGACAGGTGGTGACTCGCCAACTCATTGAGTGGGCCCCGCAATGGCCGCACGCACAGTGCGACAACAGGGCAACACTTTGGAGTGGCTGTGAGGTTGTCGAGAGGTGAGTCTGCGGTAGCCAGATCCCGGTAATCCGTTCAGCAGGCCGCCGGCGTTATGACATTTTACACTTCCAACCTGGAGCATAGGTCCCGCTCTTGCGACTCCACTCTGGCCGGCCAATCAAGGCAAGCACAGAGGCGAGGGCCAGATGACAGGGCCCTCTGGAATAGGGGTCCGCGGTGTCGCCACTCACCGTCAACTCGCCACAAGCTGCCCCCGCGGGGTTATTTATTATTATTATTATTTATAATATTGGCACGAGCGGTTAAACAACAACTTTGCCCCCTTGTAAAACAAATAACTATTAATACGTAGGTATAATGACTGCCGTACCCCCAGATACAATAATGAGCATGTAGGTTTATAATGAATATATTAAGATACTAAAGTCAGAACAAGAACAGTCGGCAGCGGATTTGATAGCCCACGCAGTGAAAGTGTTATTTCAAACGTCAAACTTCTATGAAATTATGACGTACAAATGACACTTGCACTGCGTGGGCTGTCAAATCCGCTGCAGACTTTTTTTGGTCCGACTATAGTTTTTTCTCACATTCCGGTTCACGGTCACGGTTCGTGAGATACAGCCTGGTGACAGACGGACGGACGGACGGACGGACGGACGGACAGCGAAGTCTTAGTAATAGGGTCCCGTTTTATCCTTTGGGTACGGAACCCTAAAAACGAATAAAAAGAAGAAAAAAAATTGAAAGAAAAATCTTTAAATAGGGCTGGATCTCCTAAACCATGCGTCGTCACGCAAAAATAATAAAATTTTCGTTCCTCTTCAGAACCACACGCACTGAACAACCTATCACATTAGGACATTATTATAGTAATATTTTAAGGACATTATTATTATTTCATTGCATGTTTGAGAAAAGCACTATACATGCCTAGCCGTGAAAAGATCTTACCGGCTTCGTATCACTCTCTAAAACCTATAAAACGACACCCATGATGACTTTTATGTCAAAGCACACGGCAGACATCTTGGATCCCAAAACTGTCATGATTTTTGAAACCGGCACTCCCTAAAACTATAAAACGACACCCATGATAACTTTTATGTCAAAGTGCACGGCAGGCATCTTGGACTCCAAAATGGTCATTTTCGAAATCTGCACACCTGATTCAAATAAGGTGCATTTATATCTAGTAAGCCAACATCAACAACATCTATACATATTTACAGTCGAAATGTACTTTTGATAGTAGTAGTACGAAATGTAATCTGAAAGGAATCAATTAATACATTCCTGTAGTGAGGAATCGACATTGATTCCAATTAGTAGTAATTGTAATATTAGAAAAGATGATTCCTGATTCAAGTGATCAGATTACAAAGTAATTTCGAGTAATCGTAGAATCAGGAATCAATTACGAAATGCCCATCTCTGCTTGTAGACCGGGAGATAGTGACACATTTTACTGGGTCATTTGTACCAGTATGGCGGTTCGTCAGGGGTCTAAGTACGTAATGAACGAAATAAAAATGATGGTCATAGCGCTGGTACCGGCGGCCCAATCGCCTGGGCGTTAGTCGAACGTGTCGGATAAAATACGAGTGTCGAACGATTTGTTCCACAAAAATCCTCGTATTTTCCGATAGTCCATAAAAAAGAAGCAGGCGGTAGCGTAATGCCATACTTCTCCGGTGTGACTTACACCCCGCCATTCTGAGGCGAACACATTAGGTAATTAAAAAAAAAACAATTCAATCATTTGTGCCAAGCTAATTTTTGCACAGGTGATCATCGTCGAGCAGCCATTCATGGACATTCACCATGCCATACTTTTCGGATGGTTCCAAATGGCCGCCATACCGCCGCAAGGGAGTTAATTTTTTTTTATTACTAAACGATTTGTACCATCTTGAATTTTTTTTTCAAGACTTTCTGTGTGATCATAAATGGAAATCTCATAATGCCATACCTGTAGGAGGTGGCAAATGTGTACAATATTTTTTTTTATTTCAAGTATGGTGCCCCTTTTTCCCCCTATTAGAAGTATGACAAATATAATAATGGTCACATTGCATAATATAATTTCCAAAAATCCAAATGCCATACTGGTACAAATCGTCAAAAAAAATTTTTTTTTGTTTTAAGTCTTGGCTTAAGTCTCACAGTCGTCCGCCCCGTACTTATAATCTGGAATAAATTTTTTTAGGTATAATTGTATCCAAACAAACAGAATATGATGATGCCATGCTGTAAAAAAATATTTTACGTATACATAGTCGTATTTTTGAAACGTGTCGATTAAATAAGTTTTTCAAGTATGGCAGCACTATTTCCCCCTACTATAAGCATGGCAATTATAATAATGATCACATTTTATCAAATACTTTCCAAAAATTTAAATGCAATACTGGTACAAATCGTTTAGCAAAAAAAAAAATTAACTCCCTTGCGGCGGTATGGCGGCCATTTGGAACCGTCCGAAGAGTATGGCATGGTGATGTACATGAATGGCTGCTCGACGATGATCACCTGTGCAAAAATTAGCTTGGCACAAATGGTTGAATTGTTTTTTTTATTTTAATGTGTTCGCCTCAGTATGGCGGGCTGTAAGTCACACCGGAGAAGTATGGCATTACGCTACCGCCCACTTCTTTTTTATGGACTATCGGAAAATACGAGGATTTTTGTGGAACAAATCGTTCGACACTCGTATTTTATCCGACACGTTCGACTAACGCCCACGCGATTGGGCCGCCGGTACCAGCGCTAAGACCATCATTTTTCTTTCCTTCATTACGTACTTAGACCCCTGACGAACCGCCATACTGGTACAAATGATCCAGTAAAATGTGTCACTATCTCCCGGTCTATTGAGCTTGAGAGTGAATGAATATTCGCTCGATTGTCAACGATGACGACATCTATCAGTAAATCAAACGGGTAATAAGCAGCTGTTAACGTTACCAACTAACGTTAAAAATGGTGTATCGATACCTTTGACTTAACGTAACGTTAGCTCAAATTGACAGCTGCTAACGTTACCATTTTATTACCGGTAAAGAGTAGTATAACTAACGGTACCTGGTCTAACGTTAGTTACAACTTAACGTTAAATCTGTCACCTCGTGGTAACGATACCAACTTTTTAACGGTATTTAAAGCCCTGCTTACAACCCCTGTGGTGTCCATGAGCGACGATAATCGCTTACCATCAAGCGATTCGTCTGCTTGTTTGCCTCCCATAACAAAAAAAAGTTATTTGATCGTCAAGAACGGTCACATACGCGCACGTTTATTGCATATTAACCTTTCATGCATTAGAATAAGGTTTACGATGGCGCAAGACACATATGATACGCGTGGCGTTCAAAGGGTTAACGTAATGTAAAATTATGAACCGACTTTCAAAAAGGAGGAGGCAAGTTACAAGTTGACTGTGGTATTTGTTTACCTCAGGTGACAACCGAAACTCACTAATTACCCTCCCATTGAACCCTGTATTTTTCCTCAGAATGAAGGTGACAACACTTCAGTGTGGGCCGTCACGCTCGGCGGAGATGCGATATACCGGACCGGAGTCACAGTCACAGCTCCCGCGGTAAGTGTTCGAAAAACATTTACCTTATCAGCTGATAGCTGGCAAATGATAGCTGTACTTAAAGGTTCCGTAGAGGCGCGTTTTTCGGGCGGGGCGTGAGCATTTTATATGTGAAAGCGGCGCGCCCCGCGCACGCCCGCCCGGAAAACGCGCCTGTGTGACGAAGCCTTAAATCGTAATTTGGACTTTGCTCCGTTTTTGACGGTTGTCTGTCTTTTTAGATAATCATATTTTAGAAGTTGCCATAAAAGTTGGTCATCAGATCAGTGAACTAAAACCTTTTATCAGTCGAGCTGTTGATAGCTATCGCTAAGCAAACATATTTTTTACGAAGAATTGTTTCTGATGGGATCATTTAACATGTAATAATGAACAAATAACTGCATTTTAGGGTACTCACTGGGAACACATTAGCAATCCACAATCTTTAATCGCAATAAGCACGAGTTGCGGAGTTGTCTGGGCCGTAGGCCGAAAAGGAGAACTTTACTATAGGGAAGGCATCTCCACTGACAACCCTGCAGGTTCCAACTGGAAGTTGATCGAAGCACCTAAATGTACTATTGGATTTTCACACAAGGCGAAAGTTACTGCGAAGTCAGTATCGTTATGTAATGGAGCGGCCTGGGTCATTCTAACTAACGGTATAGTGGTTGTCCGAACTGGCATAACCAATACCTGCCAGGAGGGAACACACTGGAAATATATGACAGGTATTTATAACCATTGGAAGTGAAGATGTATTCGTAACTAAATACTAAGTGTCTATCCTGTAGTCGTAGAGCTAGCTTAGGTAAAATTATACTAACCTATTAATATGGTGCATTGTGTATATATGCTTGAATATAATAACCCTGTTAAAATTTTAGTTCCATTTACGGACGACAAGAGCATGCATTCGATAAAAGCTTTATCACTGCATCGATTTATAATGCAATTGTTTGGTAGGTATACTGGAAAATATGCTGTATACATTTCAACATCCATTCGCTACACCTGCCATTAGACTAATTGGTATATACTACGTCAATACACCTGGTAATTTTACTTATAGTATATTATAAGAATAAAAATTGCTTCCTTCCCTTAGTCCTTATACTGTTATCTTGAAAGGAACTAAATACATATAGCATTTTTTGTACGAATGCCGTCTGTTGATCTGCTCTGCTACATTTTCTACCGATCGCGTATACTACAACGATCATTACACTTTTGCACGGGTGTAGCGACGTAAAAATGTTGAACATGGTGAAGCGAGTGGATAAATGCACTATTTAACCTGTCCGTTACATTTGTAGATAACGAGATGACATTCAAGCAAGTGTCGAGCGGGGAGCAAGGCGTGTGGGGAGTGGACTCTGACGGGGTGCTGCACCGCCGGCTCGGGGTCTCTGCCACCAATCCGGTCGGCATCGCGTGGCAGCCCGTGCTGTCCGGCGGCGGCGCCCTACTGCACGTCTCGGCCCGGGGACGCCCTCTTTAAATGTACTCCGTATTTATTATTTAGTCATGTGAAAACGTGTACCAAAGCTTGACTAAGTTGTGGCCGATTGTATCAACTTGTCGATTAAACGAAGGAACTCCTAACTTAAATATTTCTACCAAAGAAAAAGTATTAAGTACAATGACACTTCCATATTTCTGCTGCCCCCGCTTTATATGAACTATTTTGTATGACTGTTGTAATTTATCCGAATTCATATCTTTCGCAGTCTATAGTTGAAAAAATTGGCCCATATCCCATGCGTCCCTATAAGGATCTCTAAAAAAAATACTTGTGATATAATCTTCCAAGTTAGACTGCAGTTAAAAGGCTTTTATTTAATATGCTCATATCGTGTTAAATTTATGTACGCCCCAAAGCTTTAGGTAAGCGATTATTGTATAATTATATTTAGAAAAAACGACCCAATGAACTTAATACTGTATTTGACTGAATATACCTATGCGAAATCAGTATGATATGCATCGGCTTATCAAATCGTGCAGTTAACTGAACGTCACTTCGCACACAATGCTTAACAATAGAATTGTACCTACCTATGTTTTGAGATATTAATTTTTTCGTCGCCAGTGATATTATGAGTGTAAAATGTATTTCTAGTCATTAAGGAAATTGTTAGATACGTTATTAAGCTCTCATTTTAAATATAAGCTTGAGCAGAACCATAATATAATAAAAATAATATATGCATTTTACAATGTGTTAATATTTGTCCATTCCAGTTTCTGATCGTTCTATATTAAACATTTTTGCGAGTAGTTGTTTGGTAATTTACTTTCCCGGAAATTTAGTAAATTACCGGTAATATTATGACTATTTCCCCACTAACTGTATTGCAAGTTTTGGAGACCCAGGCAAGGAACCGTTGATTTATTCCCGACATCCACCAGCATGACAGAAACATCAATTTCCGGAAATATCTACAATGTTTGAACACGATAACAATATGAATTTTCCAATATAGAGCTAAAAGATATAAAGATAAACTAGACTTACTAGACAATGTTCACTACGATATTCCCGATAGTATCCCAAATACATGGGAATGGTCAGACCTTAAAATGGACCAAACACAATATCATCAAAAGGCTATATTCAGGTATAATAAAAGTAACGGGAATATTTTTATTTTCAAATAGTGAAATGATAACATGTTACTCTTCGTTCTAGTAACTGGTAGTTACAAGATATATTATAGGCCAGTGCACACCGGGTCCGTGTGCGTAGACGTCCATTAAGGATAATTAAGAGACTGTAATCTTTTATACTCTTTATTATTAACAATTTCACCTAATATGAGTCAAATAACCTCACAGGTTTACTAGTGCAGGCAGAAATTACACGGTACAGACAGATAATAAGACGGAGTTATTGTACTCGCAAAGAATGCGTATTTCATTCGTGATAGTAAATGATCTCTTGTGAAGACTACAGCCTGACAAAGTAGAAATTAAAATGTGGTAACACTGTAGTGTCGTCCCGTTCTCTTATATAAATTCATTTGAAAGGTACGACACTACAGTGTTCCCACTTTTTTATTTCTACTCTTTTTTGCCAGGCTCTATGTTATTATGTTGGTGACTGACCAGATTTTATAGAAGTCAATTATATTGTTATAAACAAAAATGCTGATGTGGTAATTACATGTCATATGGGTAACTAAGTATTGAATTTTTTTTGGTGACATGGGATGTGACAATAAAATGAGATACTTATATTTCCAATGTAGATCAGTACTACAAAAAGTGCCGCTGCCGCACACAAAGAATTTCTTCTTTCGAATTTTATACATGATCACATGATACTTCTCTATCGACGTTTACGTTCTATATAATATTATATTGCCGTATTGAGGTCACTGATCACACTTGAATGACTATTACATACATGAAACTCTTCGTGCACACCGGCGACACTTATGCATCGACAGCAAATAGCTATTGAAATAAAAAATAATATAAACAACCTACTTATACAAGTCCTTTAAATTATTTAACTCTCGGCAAAATAAAACCATAACTACAGTCGATTAGCGTCACGCACTATAATCTACCTAGACTTAGTTTTACAGCAAGTAATCTAATTCATATCTTATGAAGTGATTGTTTGGATCGTTTTGTATCCGCGGGTAGCCGGCGACGAGCGCGTCCTGCCCGCCGATGTACAGCGTGTTGTAGATCTTCCAGTAAACGTCGCGGACTTTTCTTGCTGGGTGGAACAAACCCTGGAAAAAAACAATAGTATTTAGGCTAGTGGCAGTTTTACGCAATTTTCTGATGATTAATTAATCTAGATTTACAAAAAAATATATATATGTAGGTACACCCAGGTGCTAAAGTGCATGTCCTCTTATGAAAGAATTCGCTGTACGCTGGCAGAAACAGAGTAAAGCCAATTCACTAAAATCGTTAAGGGTTTAAGCTGAGTTCTGAACACGGCCGAGCGGAGGCGACCACAGAGGTTCCTGAGGCTTGGTGTCCATGTGAAACGAATGCAAACGTTTGCGAGCGGCCCCATTGCACTCTATTCAAATATCTCGGAAGTTTGACGCCACGCTACACGCCCCACCGAACTATGAGAAGTTTCCGAAGTTATTCCATGTGCCAAAGTTTTCCACATCATTACTCACTTGTAACGCATACTGCAGTATCTTGATGGGCCCTAGTGCGACGCGCATGCCCTCGACGGCGTCCATGAAGGCCTGCACGAGATGCGGCGAGGTCTCGAAGATGTTGGGCCACACGTGGTTGAGCAGGTGCACCAGCGCGTCCTCGCACCCGAACCCGTACACGCCGAGCGCCATGTGCTTTATCGCCGCGCACGCCGTTTGTCTGTGCACTAGATCTCTGCAAAATGAAATTATATACCACGTAAGTATATATTCTTACGTAAAATTGATACAGGTGTAGATGGATAACTAAAGAAAAAGTAATCATAACTAAAGTATTGTAAGAAGTCTCTTAACCGTTGAACAAGTTTCTTTCATATTTAAAATATCCACGCTTAACTGGCCATCGATAAAGTTACGAACAGTCTAGTATACTAGTCCTAGATGTAACAAACATTATACTATGAAGTACCACGAAAAAGAAGAATTTCTGCCATATTTCAAACTAAAGAGAATTTATATATTCAGCAAGTCAACAGGGCAAACGAGCTCGGGATGATTTAAGGCGTTATTAGCCTTCGAGTTAATCTGATAGTAAAGATGAATACCAACCTGTCCATAAGAGCATCTTCGAGCAGCGGGCACACGGCGTAAATGTAATCCTTGCCCATTTCACCGATATACTCGAACAGGAACGATAAGGACTTTAGCACGCCGTTCTGAACGTTCAGCTCTGGGACACGGTACTCGTTCATGAGAGCCGGCAATACTGTGAATGGTGAACAAGTCTCGGCGACAATCGCAATAGCGACTGTTGTACACACTCTGAAATAAAAGTAACAATATGTTATTATGAATATTATACACGATATTGATATTTTTTTTATCAACCTTCACATTTGAAACTGCTCAAGAACATCACAAAAATGGTCTAAACTATTTTCAACCATGTTGCTAGTATATTACGTATGTTTTATTTATATTTTATATAAGCAAACCATAAGATGTAATAAAGAAATGGTGTTTTAGGGGTTCCGTACCCAAATTGTAAAAACGGGACCCCTTTTACTAAGACTCCTCTGTCCGTCTGTCTGTCTGTCACCAGTGGCCTATCCCACAAAACTTACAATTACAATTTTACAAGTGTCAAGTTACAAGTTTGTAATAATACAAATGTGCGTATCACAAAATATACAAGTAACAAATTTGTAGTGGAAAATTCTTACAAATATGTAAATTGTATCACAAGTCTACAATTGATTGTATCACAAAACTTTACATACGCTACATATCTTTTCCGGAAAATTTACAAATTTGTAGCTGACAATTGTTTTGTGCTACATTAAATTGTAGTAATAATTATACATATATGTAGAATTGTACCTACAATTTAACAATTCTCTAAACGTGTGTCGCATCCTCTTGCTACAGTTGCTACTATACGAATACTAGTAATTGCCGTAGTATATTTATCATGTTTAGCGATTCCAACCCTTTGTATACCTACCAAGAAATATTTAGTTCAAGTAGCAGTGAGTGATAGTGATCCTAGGTGTCATGAATGTCATATATACATATATAATCCCAATTTTACTTACCTTTAATTTAATTTACGAAATACTCATATATACCTACAGGACAAAAAAATGCATATACTCAAATTGAGCTTACCATCGTACGCCTTTTCCAATTTTGCCACATAGTGTCCCTTAAGTATTTCCAATCTTTCTCCATTATTCCTAAATCATTTAAATTTTGCGCTTTCTCCTTCCATTTGTTTATTTACACAGTGTGCGTCAATTTATCACTAACTGACCTGACACTGACCAAAGTTTTTGTTTTCATTTATGAGGTTTATAATATAATGGTCAGTTTAGCTTGCAAATCCATTGTAATGTCAGTTGGTATGTAAATGCTCGTAGATAGATCAAGATCACTATATAAATATAATTGATGTAATTCTTGCGTATTGCGTATAAAGTGAAACTACCTTCAACATTGAAGTAGCAAAATAAATTGTCACATATTTGTAGTTGTAACATTACAATCTTTCGCTTGTATATTTACAAATCAACAATTCTACAATTATGAAGCTGTCGTGACATACTTTTATTCTTTGTGATACGCTTTAGCAAAAATGACATATTTGTATACTGCAGACTTGTAACGATTACATATTTGTAATTATTGTGGTACATTTTTTGTTTACAATTCAACAATTTTGTCGAATTGTACACTTGTAAAGTTTTGTGGGATAGGGCACAGGATGTATTTCATGAACCGCGATAGCTAGACGGTTGAAATTTTCACAGATAAAGTATTTCTGTTGCCGCTATAACGACGAATACTAAAAACAGTATAAAATAAATATTTAAGTGGGGCTCCCATACAACAAACGTGATTTTTATGCCGTTTTTTTGCTTAATAGTAAGGAACCCTTCGTGCGCGGGTCCGACTCGAACTTGGCCGGTTTTTTCGCGAATAAAATCGTATATATTCCATTACGGAAAACCATCGCATGGTAGCCTGTGTTAAAATGTTCAAATTAGTCCTTTAAGTAGCTACTCATGACTAGCTCTGCTAGTCATAAAAGGGTCTCACCTGTTTTGTCGCTCCTGAACTTTCAAGTTGTTCAACAACGTCGCCAGGACGTCATGAGGTCCTATAGCTTTGGCGATGTAACCGAAGGTGTTGACAGTGGCTCTCCTGATGGCTTTCTTGTGCGCCTTGAGAAGCTCCAACAGCTCGAAACATATTCTCATCCACTCTCTGGCCGAGACAAACTCTGGACCTCTGTCTGCGATTCGTCCGACTAGATCAATGCAATTCTCTTGTACTTTTTCGTGCCTGTGAAACAAAATAATCATTAAAATAACATCGAGATGCAACGGAAATGTTAGATTATGCATACATCAAACAGAGAAATATCGTTAAAAATGGTTTAATGAGTTATTTGTCAAAAGTTTCATTATTAATACAAGCCTTTATTGCTAACTGTAGCACTCACAATAAGCAACTAATACTCATCGAGACAATTCTAACAAACCAAAACAAAATTAGGTTGTGTTGTTTTATCACTTTTATCACAGGCACAGAATAAATAATAATAGTACTAGGTACAGAAGACTCACTCCCTAACAAAACGCGTCTGTTACGATCAGCACAGATATTGCCGCTAGGTAGCGACAGCGCCATGCGCGGCTTATGGCAAACCCCAAAATTGGGGCCGAACGGATGTACTTTTAGCTACATGTAGCAAAGCGACGAAATCGTGGAGTGAGCCACGCCTGTCACAGGTTCCTATGCCACTTCCTGCGTCCATCATCAAATCAGCTCAGCGATAATACCATGAAAACTAGAATTCTTATTACTCTGTCCGATCCCAAGGGCACAAAAAATATGTGGCGTAATTATAAGACGTATATGGGTCGTGGGATCAGACAAGTTAATAGTTTGTATGTAAATGTATGTATGTTACCTGTTCTTCAAGATGGGCGTTAATCTCGGGAGTAGATCCTTAATGGGCGGCGTCATTTTGGTCATGCCGATGACGTTCACGATCGCCTTCAGCGCCCCCAGGATGGACCCCAACACTTCCGGGTACTCTTCACCCAAATATTCGTAGAGGACCACTCCAAGATGACCCATCAATTTTTCCTATGGAAATAAATGGAAATGAATTAATTAATCATTATAAAGCAATTTCATCAAGTTTGCCTACTAAGTACAGACAAGTTTGGATTGAGTTTAGACTGTCACAATTAGTGCTGGTAATGCTAATCAGTGACATTTTTGACGCAGCATTTATTTTCTAACACTGTAATTTTTTCTTTTTGGATTTCACGGGCCTATAAATCCCGGTCTTTTGATAGGCTTGCGTGGGGATATAGATCCAACACGTAGAGGCCCCTTGGAGAGCTTTAATGTCATGTAGAACGCCTGCTGGAACCCGTTCACAGGCGCAACAATAGACACCCATGAACCGGTCGCAGCAGGCATTGGGACTATTGTAGAAAAAGTGAACAGTATTCCGGGCTATGGATTGATGTTTGGGTGGACAATGAGACTGGGCTATTGTAAAAGAGGTCCGGACACCTGCCATAACAATGTTAACACCGTCATCGAGGCAGGCGGTGACTCGCCGCTGACTAGATGGGCCCCTGAAACTGCCGTCGCGAAGACGACCAGGAGCAACATCGGTGTGAGCGGCTCAGGGGTGTCGAGAGGTGTGCGCCGCTTTCTACCCAGTGACTGTTAACAGCCACTGTGCCAACTCGCGTCTTATGCATCTTTCACTTCCACCCCTGGAGCATATAGCTCTAGCGACTCCTCTCTGGACGGCCAATGAAGGCAAGCCAGAGCTGAGAGTCCTGCGGGTCCCCTTGGGGTCCACTCCGACCGACGAAGACACGCCGGAGACGGAGACCCTGACCGACTCTCGGGAGCACTCGGGTCCGTGGGGTCGTTACTCCCCAACAGCTCGCCACAAGCTGCCCTGCGGGCTAATTAATTTTTTCTATTATTATTTATACTTTCGGTTGATGGTTTATCTGTAGACCCAAATTACTTATTTTCTCCCCTACCACGGTGGTAATTTTTCAATGCAGCTGATGACGATTTACTAACTAAAATAAGAATAATATTTATTTCAAAGAAAAAAACTGTTTATTTAGTCTTCCAAACTTCCGGCTGTTGTCAGATCTTATCTTACTTTCTCAAGACTAATTACTTACCTCACGCTCTTGGTATAACGTACCTGCATAAAACATAATAACTAGCGACCTACCTCCTGACACGTCTTCATGACGACGGCGATGCGCGAGATGAGGTCGGCGGCCTGCTGGCGCACCTTGGCCGACTTGTTGTTCATGCGCCACAGGATGATACCGCAGATCTGGGGTAAGTACGGCTTCACGCGCTTGCCCAGCTGGTTCACTATTGTGCCGAACCCGTTCAGCATTACCACATCCTGTGCAACAAAAATTTATGATAAAACTTTCATTCGGTGAATCGTTTCTACATGTTTTATTTCTAGTTACTTATATGGATTACGCACGGGAGACGAATCTGCAGTTATACATCACGTATTCGATTTTTTTTATACTCGAGGACTTGCTTTAGTAATTAGGAGTACATTATGTTGTTGCAAAAGATCAACAGGCCGCTTAGCATGACTTACGTCGTGGCGCGCGCGCCTCCATATTAGCAGCCGCACTTGACATAAGTCCAGAGCGATAACGCAAATTATGCTAAGCCTCAAGCGGTCAGATTAATATATATCTGTTAATTTACTTTATTTTCGAAGGATACGTAAAAAGCTGTACGGGAAAAACGTACTACAAGTATTCGCTAAAATTCACTACATCATCAGCATCACTCAAGCGTTTGTGACAGATGTAGGTATTTTACTATTACTGCATCAAATATCGAAAGTTATTAATTACCTCAGTGGTCTGTTCCTGGAAGGCATACAGGATGCCGTCAATAAGAGCCTCCTCGAGCTTGGAGTCGATGTCGGCCGCGCCCAGGTTGGCGAGGATCTTCTCGATAGACTCCATCACCATCTTACGGTATTGCTCGTTGTCGTCTTTGAGGTCGTCTACTATTCGGTTTATGATTTCTGAAGCGCCCACCTGTACAATCAAATTTAAATACAATTACACCTTTTCGTTTGTGGCTAACTAAAAACATATAGAACAATTATATAGAACAGTCATCATTTAAAAATGTCGATAATAAATAAACTCAGACGAAAGGTAAAGAATGAATATGAATAAAAGATTGAGTATTGAATGTTCAATTTTTTTCCCCAAGGAGACTCTACTTCTATCTTGAGACTTATCTTCTCTACTAAGGAGAATAGAATATTACCTTACTTATTCCTTTAGTAAGGAAAGTATCAATAAATCAACGTCTTCTTACAAGAAGCATCCACTCTACCTTGGAGCTTTCCTTTACGCCTTAGTAACCAGTGCAGTTATGTTTAGGGTGATTCAAAAGAAATTAAAAACTGACCTTATTAGCTATTTCAACAGTAGTGTCAACAAGCTGTCGGTAGTTACGCCTGTCGAGAGCCATACGATGGTTCCAGAAGTGCTTGAAGAAGTGTGGTAAGATTTCGTCCATTATGTATTGTGGTTCTACACCGTCGGTGCCGCAGCACTGTTTCACTACCTGAAATCATTTGTAAGTTATACAGAAAGAATCTTTGTAATAAAAATCATGATTTACAATAAGGTGCGTTAATAATTTATTAAGGTCATGGGATGAGAGAAATATAGTTTATTTTGTTTGGCGCAAGAGAAACAGTATGAGTACGAGATCTACCTTTAGTCATTTTTCGACAATTTCTGCCGAACATCGTTTAGCCTCGTGATGCAGTACAATACAATCTCTTTCAATGGAGTTTCAACATTCCATGAATTTATTTTTGGTACAAATGAAATTAAACATACTATACAATTAGATTCAAATTTCTCAATTAAACATTTTTTAAGGTACGAGTAAATTTTTTTAGATAAATAGGGTATATATACTGTATTTAAAATGAATTATTTTACACGATGCATGAAATAAAGCACCAGATAATTATTAGAAAAACACAGTTATTTTTAAACAGAAGTTCTATTTAATAAATCGGATAGAAATATAAAAAGTAGGTGAGTTGACCGTGACGTCACGATGTAATGTTTCATATAAATTCCATATTAGCAAATCTATTTGACTAGTAGGAAAATACCCTATTGAAAGTGTAGTTGATAAGAATTGCATACCTTTAGTACAATCTTCTTCATTTCCTCATCAGGCGACTGAAACTCACGAATTAGGATCAACATCACTTCACGCGTGTAATAGTTGGCGTATTCGGCGTCCATCAAGGGGATGAGGTAACCGATGGCCTTGAGGAAGGCGGCCAGACCTTTGCCTCGGTGGGTGCGGATACCCTTCCACAGGGGCTTGAGGACCGAGTCGAAGGACTCGATACCGTACGGCGTGGCTGCCTCGGCCAAGGCGGCGCTCGCCAACGCAGTGATAGTACGGACTTTTTGTTGCTCGTCAACCAGACCTAAATGATATAATATGAGTAAATTATTGCACATATTCATAATAATCATAAAACCAGATTTTTTAATGCATGGTCTGGGCAAACGTGTAGTCGGACAAAAACAATAGAACTCTTTCAATTTAACACTGAAAGTAACAACAATTTCATACAATGTGACGTCACATCCATGTATCATATAGTAGTAGGCGTTTATTGCACCGAGTACAAATGACAAACTTTGACTTTTATTTTTGACATTCGTAAATCGTAATGCTATACTATAACGCAGTTGATCCTAAAATCCTCAAAAAAATGGGATAAAAAGTACAAACACGATGCGTGAATGAGGTATTGCTTGTGCTTAAAAGTTACTCACCATGTTCAATGATTTCAACGAGCGATTTAAGATGCGGTAATATGGCACATCCCATCAGAATGGCGATCTGTTGTACGATCTTTATACCAGTGTGACGCGCTTGCCATGACTTCTTTGATCGGCACACAGCCTTCAAGAAGGGCAGTAGAGAAGGTATACCTGTAATTATTAATAAACTATAGAAAAAAAAATTTTCATAGGTTAAATTAAAATTATGACATGCAACCCCTACCAATCTGTTTGAACGCAGTGCCCACATGACAAGCCTGAGGCACAATCTCTACTCTATAAACATTCTTCTGTCAAAAACAATGTCTGCGTCTTGCACGGGACTTACGATACGGCGGAACAAAATATTGACTTTTTTGCATTGACCGCCGGCATTATTAACGGGACAGCAATATTACATGCCACTTATTACAGGCGTGCGATAGAGATAGGAAATAGCAGGTCAATGTACGAAATTCGTGCTTATCGTCCTTACTTTATCCTCGTAAGACCCACCATATATAGTTTTAATTTTTTTTTTATTTGAACCTTATTCAATAAGTAAATTATAATGATTTAGTTTTTTTTAAAAACCTATGAAACAAAAGAAACGCTACACATTTTAGTCTCAGGAGGTTAAATGAACTATATTCTTACCCAAAGCAGATGCAACGACGGCGAAAGCCCTGGCTGTAGTGTTTCTCACGTATTCATCAATGTTGTCGATATCAGGTCGCATGGTGGAAATCATGGTGGCTAGACCGGCGGCCTTGGCCAAGTTAGAGATGATCTCACGACCTTCCACACGGGCGTAGTAATCTTCATCAATGAGAAGAGGTTCTATCACGACCAAAATCTGTAATATTACGTATTTATTTTATAAAACAGAACAACAGCATATATGATCGGCTAAAGTCGCGAATCTTTTATCTCGTTCAAATGGAGTGAAGAGGTCGTTAACCCTTTATAAGGCCCGTTGACAGGGACGTGCTATCGCAGAATTTGTTGCAGCTATCAGAAGCCTACATTTCAAAAATCTATTTTAAAAGCAAGTTGAATATTCAATTAATGCAAACGATTTTGAGCCCTATTATTAAAACAGTATGGTTGAATTTCTGATTGAGCATATGTGGTCGATATATCGCCTCTGCCTTATAAAGGGTTAAGTATGAATTTCAGGAAACAATGGCTTAAGTTACAAATCCCTAACTCTGTTTGACGGAGATACTAGGTTTTAGCTGAAGATATATGGCTTGACTCTTAAAAGATTCTTGTTAATTACTAGTGCTTTTGTAAGCATGTTAGGGCATTAAAAATGATTTATACTACCTAATTAGCAATGTTAGCATACAAATTTGTGGTTATACATATTGTATATTTTCATGGCACCAAGCTTTAGCTCCAATTTCAGCTTAATAAGGCCTTTTCTTTGTAATTCGCTGAAAGACAGAGCAGACGCACATCGTTTACAGGTAAAAAAAAAAACAAATGATAATATTACAAACCTTGTGCACATAAGGGCGCACCAAGTCGTCAAGTTTGTACAGGATCCTGTCAATAACTTTGACCAACAGATGGCGCTCCTGGTCCTCGAGCGTGGGGCTCATGAGCAGCGGCAGGATTTGGTTGAATAGCGGACCTGCGCCGAACTCGCGCGCCTTGTCTGTGATCTGACGGAGCGCCGCTTTGCACATAGGCGGGGTGCCGTTCTGAAATCACATATTGAATTAAATGATTGTGTATTAATTGTGGTGGTGTGGTATCAGAGTAACGAAGCAAAGATCTTAACAATAGGTACACGGTATCCAGCGGCAGAGCATCAATGCTACTGCGTATGCTATTGAAGCGTATCGTACCTACCAAAGGTTTTTCAGTTAGTACATCCAGGCAAGACGTAAGCTTTGCATTCATTTCAGTTTGAGGAGTGCGTACACAGAAAAGGTTGCCATTTAGAAGCCGAGATTTCAAAAAAAAATATCCTCACTCACCTTCTTTTCATAAAAATAAAGTTTTGGTTTATTTCTTTTAGATTGTATAATCAAATTTATAAATCGGACATCTGCCGCTGTACAACCTATGCCCGTCCGTGTATATTTCAATGGAATTACAACTTTCATCAAAACAAAGTAGCATTTATTTTGTCTCATATAATGTTCGAACAAATGAAATTCAACCCAATTAAAAATGCAACTAGGTTGAATCTTCCCTAGCAACAGTTTTGTACGGTGTGGGGCACGAGGCAATACTAAAAAAGTTAAGAATGCAAGTTAACAAGTGTCGCCTGACTGATGTTTACCTTGATTTTAAGCAAGAGTTTCATGATTTTCCTTTCTTTGAGTTCCTCGGGCGAGAGCGTCTCCTCGTCGACGTCAATGAGCAGTTTGTCAAAGTACTGAGCGTCCTCCGGCTTCATGAAGGGCAGTTGCTGGCTCCCCTTAGGCTGCGGGTCCAGCAGACGCGCGGCCGCCGCGGCCGACCCGCCCACTTCCTCCGTCTGCATGAAAAAGCCGATTGGGGTACCAGCCAAGGGGGTAGGTGTTGCGGTCAGCTTACGAGCCGGGGTCCGAATCGGAACATAACCTGGGCGACAACATAACAAATTAACGAGTCGGTCGAGAGCCATTGGACGCTTAGCGGATGTACGCGAGTGCGACGTGATGCTAATGTAACAATGCTAGCAGTGAGTGCCGTGTCGGCGCGGCCGGCGTGACTTCAGGCGACGGCGACTATTCAAATCGAGTTTTAGTTCATCTCACGCGTCACGCGGCCGCCTCGACGTGGCAAAACTAGAAAGGCAAACGCAGTATCCATCCCCGCTGCCCGCAGTCGCACCGGCGTGACATTCGCATAAAAACAATATAACATGCACAGTATAACTGAAACTAATATAAGCAATTCATTTCATTGTTAAAGCAAAATCTGGCAGTCCAACGGCATGAGACCATAAAGTCCTATTGTCATCAATCATCTGAAAGAAAAATTGAGTATTAAATAGAATATTCTGTCTGTTTTAAATTCAACAACACATGTATTTTTTAAATGTCATTACGATGGTCGTTTTCCACGTGTAGATGGCTTTGTTTAATACATGTGTCCTGAAACTAAAGCGGGAATTAATTTTACTACTGTGTTCGCCTTAAAAACGTCTCAATTTCGTTTGATCAAGTATTGTTAAGACAACATTGTAAAAAAATAACAGAAATAAAGAAAGGGGTGGGCAGGTTATGTACGTACCGGCAGGCGGCGGCAAAACCTTGTACCCTGGTGGGAACATGGAATCTAGTTCTTCGTCGGTGTAGGGACGGTTGCGTTCGTCTATTTCTTTCTCCCAGCGGTACGCTTGCAGCTGTTCCGGGGTCATGGCCGCCACGTGCCCTGGCGTGGGCGTGGCCATGGCCATGGCTTTCATTCCGACTGGTGTTGACTAAAAAAATACAACCATATTAATATACTTCCACATCTGAGTTATGCATGTCTATCATAGAGTAAATATAAAGATAGTGTATGAAAAATGCTAGTCAGAAAATAGTTATGGCGTTAGCCTCAAATGAGAGAACTGCATATTTACAAGATCACTGTTTGTAGATGTGACAAAACTGACAAACATATTGATATTACAAATAGTCCAAAGAGGTAATTTATAGGGTTTTTGGTAAGTCAGCTATATTGGAGGTGGAGGATTAAGGGAGTGCTTCTGAAAAAGATGTTTTGGTATATACTTACTCCTCCAGGTGTAAAGACGGGCGTGTGCGGAGTGGATGGCGTGGCGTGTCCCGGCGTATGGCTCGGCGTGGCGTGGCTGGGCGTGGCGTGGCTGGGCGTGGGCGTGGCGGGCGCGGGCGTGGCGCCGGGCGTCTCGTCCCAGCGCGAGCGCCGCTTGGTGCCCGGGGTGGGAGTCTCTTGGATGGTGTCCACGCCGGCGCCCCGGTCCGTGCGCGGGGTTTCGGCCCAACCGCTGTTGTGCCCGGGAGTTTCTGTAGGGCAAATAATAAATGTAAAACGTGTGTAAACGTTTCGGGCTTACAAGCACTTGTGCTTGGGGCTTGGGCTGAATGAAACTGATAGGCTGATAGGCGATCGAAAGCTTGCCTGTTTCCGGCCGAGTGTCCCTACACATCATCATCATCATCATCATAATATGCAACCCATTTAACTGTCAACTTGCAGTAATAGTATGGAATTTTGGGGTGCCGCCACGGTTGCAACTGCCACAGCGCGTATGTGCCTTTAGATGTTTGTAGCTTTTAGCCACACTAAGTAAAGAAATCTACGAGTTATGGTGTAGCAAACTTATAGTCGCTTGTGAGAAAAAAACAGACTTCAGCGTAAACTAAAATGACGATATGTATTAGTATCACCTCTGTCCGTTTTGGGCGTCTCATCCCAGCGGTTCCGCCTGGAGGCGTGCTGGGCCGGGGTCTCGCGGCCCGGCGTGGCGTGTCCGGGCGTGATGTGTCCGGGCGTGGCGTCCCACACGCGCGCGGAGGGCGTGGCGCCAGGCGTCTCGCCGCCCCGACCTGCGGCGCCGGGTGTTTCCTCCCATGCGCCTCTCTAAAATAACAATTAGTTTAAGAGCAAAAAAACGCCTGTAATCGATTTACCCATCGGCCCCATAAGTTTTGTAAGGAGTTGAAAGGGTTATGAATTCTTGTTAATAGTGTCATTGTTATACAAAATGTATTAGGTATGTGTTTTTTCTATAGAGAAAATACTTCTTACAAGAACAACCGAAATAACAATCACTGCATCATTTTGTGTTAAAACACTTAAAACCTTATGTATTATTTATTCAGCATATAATATAAATCAGTACATAAGGTTTTAAGTGCAATGCCAATATATCCTTATACTATATAGGTTTTAATTTTATTGCATAAAATTTACACTACATATTTAGAACAAGAAATTACATTTATGTTAATCATATTTATATGTTTAGTCAGGTGCATTCAGTTACCTCATTATCCCATGATGGCGTAGCTTGCGAGCTCGGAGTAGCAGATATAGGTTTCTTCACCGAGGGAGTGTCTTCAGAGCTCTGATCCCAACGGCCTTTGCGTTTAGCCCCAGCTTTAACCGCTTCTCCATTTGATTGTGCAACTGGCTTAAGAGTTCCCTCTCTTGCCCTTTCAAGCAGCTTTTTTCGTAACTGCAAAGAAATTGTGTAATGATTTCAATCCACTAGACAAAATATAAAATATTAAAATTTAACACATTCAGTGCTGAATACCTGACTATCCGAGATTTTATGATTCCATTCCCAGGCCGGACGACCCTATATGACGAAATTGTTGTGGCGTGGCCTGGCGCGGATGTCTTGTTTGGCTGGATGGCAATGAATGTGTTAAATTTACAAAAATGTGTATGTATTTCTTACCTCAGTTTCCTCAGCGCGCAAATACTGTTCTTTCATAATTTCAGTATATGTTCTGGATCCAACATCAGGGGTTTTTCCACCTAAAATTCAGTCACATTGTAAGTATTTGCAGTAATCATTTCTTATCAACACTAATATTACAAAAAAGAGTGCAATTCTGTTTTTTTTTTTTGTTTATTTCATGTTAAAGACACTAAGCCAATCCAAGTAGACAGGAACTGTAATTTATAAGTACTTGTTGACGATTTTGTATGGAAAGTAATTTAAACATTAATTACAAAATGATTATACCTTCAGCAAATGGATCCATACGCTCCGGAGAAATGATCATCCTACGCCTTTTTTGCCTGTACTCATCTTCCCTGTCTGCAATGGTTGGGCGGCGTTTATCTGCAAATGGGTCATAGTCCTTGTCACTCTGAAAATATCAAAACAAACAGATATTTATTTGAATATTAGTATATTTTGCAATATTCTAATACAAAAATTATTTTGATTTATAAAATTTTTACTAGCCACAGATGGACATTGTGGATGTTTTGACATTGTGTTAGTTATCTTTGATTGCTATTTTAGACCGAAATAAGAGGTTAGAAAGAGCTTGATTTTTAACTTTTGTTAAAATAAGTAGTCTGTTATTGTAAGTTTGATATTGAATAGTTACAATATTATATCCTTAAGATATTTATGTATTAACTTAGTAACAATAGCCACCTCTTGCAGTGATTAGATAAATAGCATAGCACACCTTTTCCAGCCTTTTGAAAGGGCTTCAATATAAACTAATCTGGGAAAACGTGGAGATGGTAGCTCTAGTTAGACTCAAATGTAAAAATAGAAAGTATATGTTAAGAACGAACAAGCAGGTTTCTTCATTGTTTATGACATATCAATATAAACAGGGAGCATTTAATTCAAATAAATGTATGTATGTTGCACTTACCTGTGCAATATCATTCAATAAAGAAGCTGGTGCTGTGTATCCTGGTCTTTTCTGGGATATGGGAACATTCTCCACATCCTCGTCTTCCACTTCATCATTGGCCGCAATGGAAGTTACATATCCATCATATCTTGACTTGCCTCCCTGGCCCTGGCTATCATAAATATCACTGTCATAGTATGTTTCACCAAGGGAAACACCTTTGTTGTTGCCATTTTCTGATTGAATTTCTTTCTTTTTTGATTGAATTTCTTTTATTTGAGCTTCAATTGCTGCAAAAAAAGGATTATAATATATAGTATTGGAAAAAAATAATGATGTGTTGACAAAGTATTTTGTCAACCATGCATTTAGAATTTTACATAGGTTACATATAGGCTTTGATTTAATGTAATACTTGTATCCCTAACAAAATAGAATGGTCTAATCTAATGAACGGGATTGATTAAAATCAATTTTACTATCGAGTAGTACAAAATTAGTTATTTCAGGCAGGTTCGAAAGGGAGTTCCACACATTGACTGTTTACAAATTGGGTATATCAACACCCAGTCGCAAAATTATTTATATCTTGTTTTTAGGAGCAATTTACGCACATTTTGCTCTAATATAACTATATCAAATACAGAAATATAATATAAATAAACCAAAGGTGGCAAAAATGGCTGGTTGTGGTTTCAAAGCAATCATTGCTTACCTTCATGAGTCCTCGGTATTTTCTCCATGATTTCTCATGGAGATTATTCTACACAAATATTTCCAAATCAGAACAATTGCTACAAAATAATAACGATTCACACATAAACTCAACACGTTCTAAATTATACCGATCGAGACGCGTATCGTGTAGCCACAGATAAAGAATATCGAATCGTATCGTGTATTTGTCATACACTGAAAAAGCGGCAATAACTTAAAAAAAAACTGTAGTGCCAACATAGAGTACTCACGCCCACTGCCCGGTCTGTTTGTCTTCGCTTGATTTTTGAACGCATCCTAATTGGCCAATGACATTCAACGCGTTGGCAACTCTAGAATTTTTGACATCTTTCTCGCTCGCTCACTTGCTGCAGCACAGGGTACGTGTGTGTGGCGGAGATTATTTTTTGTTTTCTTCAAAATACTTAATTAATTTGGAATATATTTTCGCACAGGAAGGAGAAAACCCGATCCTGGCGTCTACAGGATAAACTTTCAGGTTGATTGGCTACAGTACTTTAGGTAAGTCTTGACTTATTACATCGTGACGAGTTCCACGTCAAATGTGTTGGGAGAAAGAAGGTGACACGTATTATCACGAATTCGGGATGCTGATATTTATTATTTCATATAAGTAGCACCGTAGACCAATAATGTATGTACGTTTAACTGTATAACCTACTTGACTTCTCATCTTATTAATTACGTCGATTCTAAGTAAAATGCTATAAGCATGTCAAAACAAGAATGTGTGCCATGTCTTGTATACTTTTATCAGATAACTAAAGTCTGCGTGCGGTTTATTTCAATTAACTGTCTCTCAATCACTGTCTGCAATAGCTATTATCCTGTAGATATCCTGCATGTGCAGACCACATTTTACATTACTTTAAATGTTTGCCCCTGTAATTTAAACTTATGTTGTTAGAATTATACTCTTATTTTTTTGTAAATTAATGTGGCTTTATTGTTGGTTTTTACTCAACTCTATTTGAATGCCATGTTTACATTTGTTTTGGTTATTAAGTAGGTATGTGTTTGAAGTTTTTAGAAAAATAAAAATAACATTATACATTTATTATTATTCCTTATTATCTCTGCTCTATTCATACATATTTAGTCAATTGAGGACATTGAGGGATCATAACACCTATTACCTAATTAGGGAAACATCTATTGTCTGATTATTTGTGTGGAAATCACAATTGCACCTAGTAATCTTGACTCTCTCATTTTTAGTATTTTATACATATTTGACAAATACAGTTACATGATTAGAACTGAATAAATAAAACTAAATCTAAAGATAATGTGATTACTTTAATTAGATAAGATTATGAATGTGATCATTGGAGCTATTAGATAATGTCATACATTTTTTATCCAATTTAGGCCTTGGAAACAACATTCAGTTAAAAATTCTGCTTACTCAAATGAAGTTGTAAGATAAATCTTTTTTCGCTTGCACTTCTTATGATTGTAATAATTTACTGATAACAACATGTAGGTTATCAATTACTCTTGTAAAGTCAAGGGGTAACATACTGAAGTTACATTGTACCCATACCTTAGGTGCATGTCATGTCAGTAAATGTTTTATAATATATCCTATCTTCACATCTGGTGTTAGAATAATGTAAAAAAATAAAATTACTTAAAAGTTTGATTAAATGTAATTTTAATGAAGCATTGAATCTGAATTTCAGAGTAATACATTTGAGACACTTAGGGCTAAATTGATATCACGAGTACATATTCAACTTTTTTGTTTCACATAATTGTATTTTAATTTAAACAGCTGTTCAAACATCAGTTGATGTAATGCTTTAATGTGCATGCATTGTAATGTATCTCTTTTACACTTGTTATAACTAAGTAAGTGTAAATGAGAAAGCAGTATAACCTTGGTTGGAGCAATAAACAGTATTATCTTTTTTGCTGTAGTACTGTAACGACTTGGCGCGGACAAGGACTGCTGGAGGAGACGAAAATGATGCATCAGCAATCCATGATGGTTGGGGATATGTTGCCGGTTCACCCGGAGATTCCGCACGGCGAGGAGATGAACAACGTGGGCTACGAGAACAGCGGGGCGAACGCCTACGACGACCTGTTCCCGGCGCTGCCGCACTCGGCGCCGCCGGTGCAGCGCCACATCCAGCAGGCTACTAGCAAGCTGCGTGTTGGCTCCTCGCTGCACACCCAGGTAATTACATAATATATCCTTCTTGCATTTTAATTCAAAAGTTCTGTGTGAGATAGGTACATCAATAGCACTAAATATATAAAGTACCTACACACCTTTACAATCTAATATACATACCTACTCATTTCCTATAACAAAGCATTAAATTTTTTCGCCTCATCTTTGCATTGGGACCTGACCAATCCAACAGATGAATTTTGATATAATTTTCATTCATAAGAACATCAATCTAGTCTAAGTAGATGTGAAAGGGGAAAGCCATTGTAGGCTTAAACAAAGTATTGATAGTAGTATGAAATCTTATATCTATTTGTGTAACATCTAATCTTGATATCATATTTTTTCTCAATATGAAATGTTACAATCTATGCCAAATGGCTCAGAATTCAACTTGTTTCTTTCGGCGTCAATAACTTATAACCATCTGCCTTATGACAATGGAGTAAGGTCCATTGTTTTAATGGTAACCTGATGATATGATGTTTTACTTGAAACATGAAGGGAAAAGTGAAATAATTCAGGTACGGGCTCCGCCACGTGCCGCGCAGCACCGACCCGCCGCTCACACGCTTACGTAATCACTATGATATTTTAATTTCATTTGCGCCATTTACGACAAGTGAAAACAACTTTTTTGTGTACGCAATAAAGTTGATAGTCAATCGCGTTCTCGCCATCGGTATTTTTACCGTATCGCCTTTCTGTGTATAAATTGATTCAAGTGTAGCCTCAATTATTATCTGCTGTGTAGCAAAATGTAGGGACAACGATAGTAATCAAGCTATAAATACTTACAAATTCGCGTTCAAATCCAGAACGCAATGAAAGCTTATTAAGCTTAAGTTAGCGTGTATCCAAAGTGTTGTGTTTTTGAAGATGGCCTATTCTATATAAAATGTATTATGTTTGTAGGTTTTCCATGTGCCATATGAAGAGCGGAAACTGGATAACGCCAACACGTTTGGCGAGGGTGAATCGTTGCGGACATGTCAAGCCATCACCAAGGACACCGGAGCACACATCGAGATATCTACTAGCAAGGACGGCAGCCTCACTTTCCTCCTAACTGGAAAACACAGCGCCGTTCTGGACGCGCGTCGCAAGATCTTGACCCATTTCCAGCAACAGGTATTTAATTATTCCCATGTATACTGAAAAATATATATGTACTATGTTTAATATTATAATTTGTTAGGGTTCCATACCCGAAGGGTAAAAACTGAACCCTACTACTCCGCTGGACAGCTGTCCGCTGTTCATGAGATACAGCCTGGTTACTGACGGACATCTGTAACCAGGCTGTGTCTCATGAACCGTGATAGTTAGGCAGTTGAAGATTTTGATCTACTCTTATTTTAGCGAAAACACACAGCTCAACCACACGATTTATTATAATTCAAGAAAATGGAGACCTCAATTTTGTAAAGCCACCCAATGAATATTTCTATAATTATACTAATAAATAATTTATTGCTATATCTACTTTGCACTTTTCCAGGCTAGCAAGCAAATCTCGATTCCCAAGGAACACCACCGCTGGATCCTCGGCAAGCAGGGCCAGAAGCTGAAAGATCTTGAGAAGGTGACCGCCACCAAGATCAGCGTGCCCGCCATCGGCGACAGCAGCGAGGTTGTCACCATCACTGGCACCAAGGAGGGAATCGAAAAAGCCGAACATGAGATCAGAGTCTGCTCGGAGGAACAGGTAAGGAATCGCTTTGTCTTTCAAGTTGACTAAATTTCCTTATTGTATTATTATAAAGTCTTGTGGTGCTAACGCTAATATCACATAATAATTATACTTCTGAATAACTTTTGGGTCTAGACTAGACCATGGTAAATTGGACCAAATAAAAGTACAGAGCTACCAATGCAAAGTTGCAAGTTGCAATGTCCCGCGCTTTTTTTTCTTACTCTAATCGAGAATTACCACGTTGCTCGCGCTAATATATGCTATTTTTAAGTAACGAACTGCACACTACGTCATACTATTGGTTACACGAGTATTAGGCTCCATGTTTGTATACTTTCAAAAATTACATTTACTTGACTATGACTTTTAGTCTTCTAAGCTTTCCCATCTACTTGACCTGCTTTTTCTTCACAAAGCCCACTGAATAAATAAATTATTAATGGCTAAAATTTTTTTACAGTCGCGCAAGGCTTTCGAAAGGATCACCGTCCCGAAGATCTACCACCCGTTCATCCAGGGCCCGTACGGCGAGCGCGTGGCCGCGCTCACGGCCGAGACCGGCGCGCGCATCCACATCCCGCCCGCCTCCACGCAGAGCGAGGAGATCGTCGTCGCCGGGGAGAAGAACGGAGTGCTGGCCGCTAAGGCACAGATTGAGCAGATCGCTGAGGACATGGTATGTAGACATCTACCACACATTCATTCAGGCACGGTTGACGACCAAACTTACCGCATAATGTACTGACTTTATGCGGTAACTTTGGTCGTCAACTGCACCATTTAAGAGCTGTCAAATTCAAGGGGACGATTTTACTTGGACTTTACATCTCTACTTCAATCAATAATTCTTTGGTCATTTGTCACCCAATGACTAAATTAAGACGCGTAATATGATTGTCTGAAGCATTTGAAACTTTAAAAAGTGCAGTAATGTAATAAATCCATCGCCAACAGGCCAAGAAATGCTCGACGGTGCGCGTGGAAGTGCCGAAGTCGCAGCACAAGTACGTGATCGGCGCCCGCGGGACCACCATCCAGGAGATCCTCAAGGAGACCGGCGTCTCCGTCGAGATGCCGCCCCCGGACTCGCCCACCGGCACCATCACTCTGCACGGACCTCACAACAAAATCGGCCTTGGTGAGTTCTTCTTCTTCTTCTTCTTCTTTATTAGGGGCTATATAAGGCTCCAAAGCCTATGTATCACTGCGACCATTCTTGATCTATTGTGATCGCCATCTACTACAAGGTGAGTTACTTTCCCCTTTATTCATAAACATCTGCTAAAGTTGACAAGCCGATAATAATCCATCCAATAATAATAGCCGATAATTCCATCATACCAATACGTCGGAAATCCCTTTAGGATCCCAATCCCAAAGGACAATTATCGGCTTGTCAACTTTAGTAGACGTTTATGATTTGATTTGTAATGATTTACCAGTCGACCAACCAGGGGTCAAAAAGTTATTTGACATTTTAGTTTTTTTTGCCTTCGACCAAAAATCGATTTTTATACCTTATTTGACTTAGAACTTGGTGTGAATTTAGCGTGGTCGGAGTCTATTTAATGCGAATAATGCGGTCTTCGCATACTCTTGTTCGATTTGTTTACTCGAAAACTATTATATGGCATCTGTGATATTTAATGACTCAAGTCTTTTATGTTAATGAGAACTGATTTTATTCAATTTCATTGTGCCTAATAACGTCATGTCCTACACATATAAAGCATTTTGATATAAACACATAGATACAGATTTCCCTACTACTCGGGAGATTCGTGCCTATGTCCAGAGTGGACTAGAAGTACCTATTTACTTATTTGTGATATTCATCAATCAATTCAATTGGTACGCTCGACCAATCGATTCGATATCGATCGATAAGCATTCCATTCGTGTGTAGTACCTTGATTAATTAGGTATGTATATGCCACATAACATATAATTAACTTGGCGTTATAGTGCTCTCACACTGGCTGTTATATAACGTTATTTAACTACCAGTGTGGGAGCATAATTTTCTTTGTACAATGTGTATTTTGTCTCACATTTTGCTTAATGAGATAGTGAGACGCAATGATATTGGACAGATGGAATACCACCCTAAGAAGAAGTTTGATAATTTTATAATGATGAAGCCCAAAAATAATACTATTTTTATCTATACTCGCAAAATAGCTTATTAAGAACCAACAGGAGTGGTTATTTCTCCATACAAACGTATTCGACTGTTTCCTCCGTGGGTTTTGATGCTAGAGCAATGATTTTTTCAACACAGATTAATATTGTCAATACCTGTGTCGGACCATTTTGCTTTTTTTGATATTTGTGTTTTTTAAGGCGCTATAAAATGCCCTTCGAAAATGGTCAAAAGGGCCTAATTGACTATGCCACAATGAGAGGCGTGGTATTCAAAACTGATATCAATTAGCCAAAAAAGCAAAACGGTCCGACACAGATAATTTTATAATCATTTAGATTTCTAAGTTTGGTTAGGATTGGTTAAGTTTTGGAGGAGGAAACAGTCGAGTACGAAACCTCGATTTTTGAGATTTTTACGCAGGATTTTTCGCCTTGTCCTTATCGCACTAGTTTTAGGAGCAGCTTCCGTTAGCGAGAAGGGTATATTTACCTAAAATATTTAAAACTCAGCTCCTGTTTCGTCTTAAATGATATTCTCTTTGACAGCTTTATCGAAGGTGTGTGAAAAAGCGAACTCAGTGAAAACGGCAACAGTTGACGCTCCCACATGGATACACAAATACATAATCGGAAAGAACGGCTCGAACATTAAAAAGATTACTCAGGACTTCTCTAAGGTACGTTCACCCTTTAGTACGTAAATAAATGTGACCTACATACGGGAATTAATATATAACGAATACTGCTGGTAAACAAGGGAAAAGGCGTTTTACGAACAAACTTATGGCGAGTGAAAAATATCTTCAAAATCAGAGGGTAAAAATCAACAACAGATAAAAAAATTGCCCATAATGCTCTCGAAAAAAAATGAGAATACTTTGTCCATAATTTGTACAATGTAATGTTTATTTTGTAGGTGCATGTTGACATAACGCATTCCGAGGACAAGGTTAAGATCGACGGGCCCCCCGAGGAAGTGGAGCGCGCGCAAGTGGAACTCAACGACTTCGTCAAGAATCTGATCGCCACGCTCACATACGTTGAACTCTCCGTCGATCCCAAATTCTTCAAACACATTATTGGCAAAAGTGGAGCTAACAGTAAGTTTACAAACGTTGCAGGTATATTCTCTTGTGCATAATATTCGAAAAGTATATGTAACATTTTTAATTCCGAGTTTTGACTCACAGAGTGTCAGATACTGTTTGTTCCGTTTCATTGAGCAGACAGATGAGATGACTGAGCATATAGCATCTTAATATTAGAAAAATATATCCTCTATTATTCCATTTACAATTAAGTTCTGGGTTAAATCAGTAAAATACACCGTGTTTTATTTTATTTTCAGTTAACAGACTGAAGGATGAGACTGGTGTAGTTATTAATATTATTGAAGCAGAAGGAAACAATGTAATTCGTATCGAAGGCAGCCATCAAGGGGTAGCTGACGCAGAAAGGAAGCTAAGAGAAATGGTCATGAAATTAGAAAACGAAAGATCAAAAGAAGTCTATGTTGACCATAGGTATATTAAGTCCCTCATTGGCGTAAGAGGGGACAGGATTAAAGAGATACGCGAGAAATTCGAACGCGTGTTGATCACTTTACCCGACCAGGGGCAAAAGAGGAGTCCGATCAAACTGAGAGGACCTCAGGAAGACATCGAGAAATGCGAGAAGCACCTTAACAAGATGATCAAAGAAATCGCAGAATCGTCATACGTCCAAGAAGTGCCAATCTTCAAGCAGTTCCACAAGTTTATCATCGGGAAGGGTGGCGCTAACCTGAGAAAGATCAGGGACGAGACGCAGACGCAGATCGATCTACCGGCCGAAGGGGACGACAGTGACGTCATCACGGTGCGCGGCAAGCGAGAGAACGTCGAGGAAGCGGTGAAGAAGATCCAACAGATCCACAACGAGAAGGCGAATGTGGTCACCGAGGAAGTGACGATCCCGCCCAAGTACTACAACTCGCTGATCGGCGCCGGCGGCAAGCTCATCCACTCCATCATGGAGGAGTGCGGCGGCGTGCTCATTAAGTTCCCAGCGGCCGATAGCGACAGTGACAAAGTCGTTATCAAGGTAACTTTCACCGTTATCTCACCCTTTACCTCGATACCTTTTTGTATTGTTATATTGTTCAAATCTTGCGACATTCAGCTACGCGATAGAGCGTGGCAAGTAATTCCTCACTACCAGCGAGGAATTACGTATATACCTACTCGGCCTGTTCTCATAAAATCCTTACCTAATATTCGACATCTCTCGACGCTCTACCACACCATTAAACCACAGTACATATTATCTTTCACAATCCAAAATCCTTAGGATGTTGGGAAGATTCTATAGTTCGTTTTTTTAGCATTAGAAAGAACTTGAAAGAATCTTGACTAGTCTTTTAATTGAAAAACGCTTTTTAAAAATCAGTAACTATTACTTATGAAAGCAGAAGAGTATAAATTATCGTATTAGATTAATAATATTTGCCGTAACTTATTTTTAAAACGTGTTTTTCAATTAAAATACACATCAAGATTGTTTACCTTATTTCTAATGCTAAAAAAAACGAAGTATAACACATAGAGTTTTCATTTTAATATAGTCAGGATCAAATAGATAGCGGCCACCCCGATATATTTAGTCATACTGGTCACTCTAGGTATATGATGCTGGCTGAATTATTGTGATCGTTCGATCTTAAACATGTTCTCTACACATTTTTCCATGGTCTCTATTTCTATTTATTTGTAAATACAATTCCTTGCATTTCACATTATTCGCAAATTACGTATTTAAATGTAACATTTTTATTCTCAGGGGCCAGGTGAAGATGTAGAGAAAGCGAAAGCGCAGCTGCTCGCCCACGCGTCCGAACGCGAGCTGACGTCGCACACGGCCACCGTGCGCGCTCGCGCCGAGCACCACAAGTTCCTCATCGGCAAGAGCGGCGCGAACATTCGCAAGATCCGCGAACACACCGGCGCTCGCATCATCTTCCCCACTGATAAGGATGAGGACAAGGAAGCCATCTTTATCATCGGTGAGTACCTATCTCTCACTCTGTTCTACCTTATGACAAAGAGCATTGATGAAGTCTAAGAAAAAAACGGCAAAATGTATGGAGCTAAAAGCGCCATCTTGTTTACTTGTCAAATTCGAAACGAAATTGTCTTACGGCTCGATTCGGAAAATGAATTAGATTTCTACTAGACTTCAACAAGTTACGATATGGATAATTTAAAGATATTTGTAAGATAGATATGTCAAATTTGACGTTTTCGCGATTCTGGAGGTCCTTGAACGATTTCGACAAGTTATGACTTAGATATCCAAGTCACATCTAATCGATATCTAATGTAGATCTAGTTGATCTCTAAATCGTCTCTAGATCTTGTGATTATCTCGAAATCCGAATAGGCCTGTTAGATTTTACGCATCTTACTCAATCAATGTATCTTTTCTTATGATAAAGTAATGTAACTTTTGATTAGTAGGAGAGCAAACTAAATTGAGGATATATCGCTATCTCACTCTCTTTTACCATGACCACACAAGAGTGAATGAGAAATGTTACTACGCGTCTTCGGCTTAAATTGCGGACAGTACAAGTAGGTGTCGTAAATTCTTTATCCATTTAAATTTTGCATTGTTAAGAATGAATGAATAAATGAAAAATGTTTATTTTCAGGCCTATTGGCCCATAGATAAAATCCATCATAAGGTTAATATTACAAGTATTATACTTTTTGGCGGCGTGTTTTCGATATTCATTCTTACCCCTGACCCCTGTGAAGGTAAAAAATAGAAAAGAACTAACTAAATTTCGTGTAAATGAGGTCGTACTGCGCCGTCTGAACTGTGCAATCTACTACCCAATGTATTTGATTTTGTACTAAAATGATAGTTCGATTGGGGAATTAGGTAGATTGGGCGGTCTTTTTGCAAAAGTGACACTACTATTATGTTTCGTACAAACAGGCCGCGAGGAGCAAGTGGAGGCCGCCCGCAAGCAACTGGAGGCGGCCGTGGCCGAGATCAGCAACGTGTCCGAGAGCGAGATGGCGGTGGCGCCGCGCCACCACCGGCACTTCGTGGCGCGCCGCGGCGAGGTGCTGCGCCGCATCGCCGACGACTGCGGCGGCGTGCAGATCTCCTTCCCGCGCCAGGGCGTCAACAGCGACCGCGTCGTGCTCAAGGGGCCCAAGGACTGCATCGAGGCCGCCAAGCAGAGGATCAACGAGATCATCGAGGATTTGGAAGCTAAGGTCGGTTACTCATCTACTATTTATTGTTTATGGGAATGTATAAGACTACCGTTACGCGCCGCGGCAGCGTGCATATCTTTCGGCGCTAGGCCGTCAACAGTGACCGCGTCGTGCTCGAGGGCCCTAAGGACTGCATAGAGGCCGCTAAGCAGAGGATCAATGACATCATCGAGGATTTAGAAGCTTAGGTCGGTTGCTAATGAGAGAGCAGAAACAGATCACGAGAGAGAGGCTCCGTTTGTGTTATATTTCATGAAACAATTGAAACATCTCTATAACTTTTATGAGAATTATAAGACCTGTGGCCCGATTCACGAACGGAACTCTTTTGTCACCTTTTTAGGAACTCTTACATGCTACAAAGCCTTATAGAATATTTATCGCACACATTAGTTTCTTGTGCAATCTAACTTTAGAAAATTGTGGCTAGAATCCATACTTCATATACTCTGTAACTAACCAAAATATTGTGACACGCAGGTCACGATCGAATGCGTGATTCCGCAAAAGCACCACCGCACCGTGATGGGCGCGCGCGGCTCCAAGGTGAAGGACATCACGGCCGAGTTCGACGTGCAGATCAAGTTCCCGGAGCGCGACACGGCCGAGGGCGCCGACATCCCCGTGCGCAACGGCGACGACGAGCACGCCGCCAACGACGTGATCCGCATCACCGGCCGCCCCGAGAACTGCGAGGCCGCCAAGAAGGCGCTGCTCGAACAGGTATTGACACTTTTTTTTAGGGTTCGTATCCAAAGGGTAAAAACGGGACCCTATTACTTAGGGCCACCCCACATCTCGAAAGACGCCAAATGTGGGGTGGCCCTAAGGCTCTGCTCGAACAGGTTATGACACATCTTTTTTTACGGTTCCGTACCCAAAGGGTAAAACTAAAAACGGGACCCTATTACTAAGACTACACTTTCCATCTGTCTGTCACCGGGCTGTATCTCATGAATCGTGATAGTTGAAATTTTCACAGATGATGTATATTTCTGTTGCGACTATAGCAACAAATACTAAAAAGAAGAAATAAATCGGCGAATTTCATTAGTTAATAAAAGCACTTACTTGTCAAAATAATTAACATTACTGGACTAATTCATCTAATTATATCAAACGCATTAAGCTCATTAATAATCATGAACAATTTACGTAAATGAAGTTTAGTTGATTCTACATCAACAATCAATATTGTTCCATTTATAAACTAAATACAAACGCGATATGCTACATTGATAAGGCAAATTGGTATGCACATTTTATCAATTTCAATCTCGGTCGGCGTAAGGGCTGATTTAGACGGCGCCCTAACTCGCATGCAATATTAGTTACATTGCGGACTGTTGGTAACGTCCGATTCAGCCGACCAATCAAAAATCGCAATGTAATAAAACTCGCATCGCCTAAATGAGCCCTAAGAGTAGAAGGAGACCGTTGCTTAGTTCACCATTTTGACGCCGTATCAAACATAAAAGCTGTCACACAGACACCACCTAAGTGTCAAAACTGAAATTGAACTTAATGCATATGCGCGTAGGTCTATGTTGCGCTGTGGTCTGTGACGGATTAATCCGTCTTTGACGTTGGACTTGCGGTTCGTATATATCCGTTGTTGGCCTCGAAAAGTTTAATATCAACAATACAAATGAAAAAGGTGTGCCTTCGATAGAACTAATGAGATTTTTAACGTATTCACGAGATATAACACTTTAAACTTTTGTACTCATATTTATTTACACAACCGATCTACCGCGAATAACGTTTCAGCTGAGTTGCACCAGTCTTTCCGTGACCACAGCTGGTGCAACTCACTGAAAGGACAGAATTTAAGGTAAAAACAATGAAAATATATCGCGGTAGACCTGTTTGTGTAATTATATTACAGGACATTCTTAGACAGATTGACCAAGTCCCACAGTAAGCTCAAGAAGGCTTGTGTTGTGGGTACTCCGACAACGATATATATAATATACAAATACTGAAATACACAGAAAACACCCATGACTCAGGAACAAATATCTGTATCATCATACAAATAAATGCCCTTACTGGGATTTAAACCCAGGACCATCGGCTTCGCAGGCAGGGTCACTACCCACTAGGCCAGACCGGTCGTCAAATATGTATTAACGAGAGTTGTATGGCCAGGTCCCCATCACCATCGAGGTGGAAGTCCCGAACGACCTGCACAGGCTACTGGCGGGACAGAAGCGGCGAGAGCTCATGCAGACCTACGACGTCCATATCCTGCTGCCGCCCAACGACGAACCCTCTGACATCGTTAAGGTACGTTGCGAGACCATTTGTGTGCAAAATTTTTTTTTCTTTTGTCTTTACCTTCCGTGATTATTTCTCACTTGATGGTCTCATCGGAAGATCAGCGCTGGAAGTCGCCAGCAACATGCTCAGATGGGGTAATTTCGTGACACTTTATTTTATCGCTAAGGTCGTAAGGTCATATCCAACCAAACAAGTTGAACAATGCACAACCAACAAATTCATAATAATTTGATGTTAGGTTAGGTAGACGTAGGGGTTACATTTTTTTACAGTTACATTTATTACCACTAGGCATTAGAATGTCAGCAGCACGATCATGTTAGAAACATTATCGATTTAACAATTTTATTGAAACTTGTATTAAGTGGGATGAAATCCTTTGTTATTCAATAGTTTTATTATATTGTATTGTATATCTAACAGGTAACTGGAACGCCTACAAATGTTGAAAAGGCGAAAGAAGCACTTGCCGAGAAGATCGTCGAGATGGAAAAAGAAAAGGAAGACAGAGCCTTGAGGTACGTACAGAACAGACATAATCAAAAGAAGGAATCATTATATTGTTACAGGCCAGTCGAAATGTAACTAGAATAGATTATTGAATAAATATGTCAGTGACGACGGCTACTGATTAATGTGCCCGCTTAGCTACGCGGATATGACCGTAAGAGACCTTTCTGGTTTTTTAATTTATGTCAATCGACTTTACCGACTTTTAATTATTATTAGTTTCCTAATTACGGACTTTCATGTTATAAGTATGCATAACTAGTAAGTGCCTTAAACAAGTTAGCTGTATAAAGCATCGTCAGAATGCTTGCGCCATCTCCATTGCCGCCGTCTCTGACGCCAGAAATAAAACTACGAGTATATGGCGGATAATGTTCTCCACTCGCGCGACCTAAAGAAACAAATCTTACACCGGCCAACGAAGTGGGGCATTCAAATTGAAAATATCACAAAAATATATTTGGAAAATTTTATTTCACCGTACGGTCAAGCCGTTCGGTGCCCCTTAAAAAATCTAGTATGTATTCTAGATTTTCTTACTTGTACAATAAGCAACACTCTTAACTGTCCATCGATGGACCTTATTATAAAAGGCATAAGGTCCACCGATGGACAGTTAACAGTGTGGGCGATGGTACTAGTGTGTTACTAACGGCTTCTCATAACGTACAATTGCACGTCGTGACAAACATTTATTTGAAGTGGACGTGTAATTGTGCGAGTGTCGTCATTGCCCTCATACATATGGATTAGGGCCGTATAATGAAACATTCTGCATAATTTTTAACTTCTATCTTCACTTCTGTTTCGTAACCATTGTTTTTTCTCTTTGTTTTGAAAAACATAGAATTTAAAAATATCTGAGAACCTTTGGTACCTTAGTGCTGTTGGTTGTTACAAATGTGCAAGATACAAATAAGGTGTATGGGGGTTATTTTGATAAGTGTTTTGAGTGAGCTGATACTATTAGTATTCGAAAATATTCATATTTGTGTTTGAAAATAACACCGATTCCGATTTTGTTTAATTGGATATGTGTATTAAGTATTGATTAAGGCTTTATGAAATAACTGGTCATAATCATCATTGGATTTAAGAAAATATTATAATAGTTACGTAAAACAGGACGATAGTCTCTTGCTTATGAACGTCCGTCCTGTGCCCAGCAGTGGGACGTATATATGCTGAATTAGTATTATTAACAAACAAATAAAATGTAATATTATAAACCTTTATCAATAACGCTACATGCCAATCGCAAAATCGCAATCTAACTTAATCTCTCTCATCACAGGTCATACGAGCTGAAGTTCAAGGTGGATCCGGAATACCACCCCCTGGTGATCGGCAAGAGCGGCGTGGTGATCACCAAGATCCGCACCGACTACGGCGTGCAGATCAACCTGCCCAAGCGCGGCGAGCCCGACGATGACGTCATCACCATCCAGGGCTACGAGGACAAGGCGCACCAGGCCAAGGACGCCATCATGGCCATCGTCCATCAGCTGGTAACATGCTCACTTTATCCTTTCAATGCTTCAACTCGCTCGAAAATCGCCAATGTGAAAGGGCCCTTAACGTTAAATAGTCAAATATTTGTTGTAGGAATTTTTTTAACAACATTTAAATACGATAAAACAGTGATTTGAATCAACTATCCGCCGGTTCCATTTTGTAAAAGTATGAGATGAGTGAATTCTGAAATAACCTAAAAACTAAATTTTAAATAGTGTATCACGTGACAAAAGTCAAGAGACGGGCCTACCAAATGAGTAGAAAACAACAAAGTCACTAACTCGTTCCTTTATCCCCAGGACAACCAATACCGCGAGGAAGTGGACATCGACCCGCGAGTCCACAGACGGCTGATCGGGCAGCGCGGCAAGAACATCCGCAAGATCATGGACGAGTACAAGGTGGACATCCGCTTCCCGCGCCAGGGCGACGACAGCATCGTCGTCATCACCGGTGACGAGGACAACGTGCTCGACGCCAAGGACCATCTGCTCAACGTGGCCGAGGAATACGTAAGATACTTACTATATTTTGTATCTACAGTTAAGATCGGTTTTCCTAGGATAGCGGTGCCGTCATATAGCGGCCGTGTCCATACAAATACTGCGACATCCATATTGCACAAAAAAGGTGGACACTTATGTTAGGCACCAAGTGTACTAAGCGGAGCAGGGCTATAACCGCGAAAATGGAAGTTCGCAAATTGCGAGCATTTTCTCTGTCACTCTAATTACGCTTTCATTGGAGTAAAAGAGAAAGGTCCCCGCATTTTGCGAATTTTTGATCTCGCGGTAGCCCCTCAGTTTGCTATAATTCGATAATGATTTTTAAATAAAGAACAAAGGTAACATTCTCCGCCTCGGGATTTCTCCAGTGGTATAATACGATGAAATCAAGATACCAAAATAGATCTCGCCATTCAGAGCTCACTAGTCAATATTTTAAAAAGCCAGGGGTACATGTAACGCTACAACGGTGTTCCGTTCCCTCAGCTGCAAGACGTCGCAGACCGTTACACGCGGCCCGCGGCGCCGTCGCTGGACTTCGGCGAGGCGCTGGCCAGCGAGCCGGCCGCGGCCCCGGGCGCCGGCGCCGGCGGGGCGGGCGCGGCGGGCGCGGGCGGGCCGCCGGCGGCCGGGTTCGTGGTGCGCGGCGGGCCGTGGGAGCAGCGCGCGCCCGACACGGCGTCCACGCGCGACTTCCCCACCATGCCGGGCGCGCCGCGCGCCGCCGCCGCCGCCGCCGCCGCCGCGCCTGCACCGCAGCCCGCCCCGGCCGCCGCCGGAGCCGCCTGGGGCCCGCGCCGCTAGTCGCCCCGCGCTCCGACCTGCGGCCGCAGTTATATGAGTTACTTTCCTTTACACTGGTGACTCGTGCGGGGACGACCGTCGCGGTTGTGGCCTCCTCGAAATTGTTGCGCGGTTATGTTTCGTGCGCGCGTTCCGCCTTCGCGTCCGCGCCGGGGGGAGCGGGAATTTTTTGTTCTAAAAAGATTTACACGAAAAAGGAGCGTAACTTATATAATCGAATGTTATATATTTACATAAAATTATGTATTTTTGTTCATAGTATAGAACGATTATTATTATTAATTGTCGATGAAAGAAATCAAGTTTTTGATTCCCCGACGTGTGCGGGCCGCGACGCGATCGGTCGGCCTATTTCGACTGCGCGGCCGCTCCGGGACACGATGATTTACTTATTATATAGATTAGCTGTCATTATTTAGGCGACAATCTATTTTTACGCGTCCAGTGAGATTGCTGCATTTTCCGATAATTCATTTTCGTTCCGAACTATAGCAACGAAATTGGCTGATCGATTAGTTATTATTTTAACGTATTTGTGTACGCATGATGTTATTTTTAATGAACTATATACCATGTAATGTTAATATGGAAGATGCCATTTGACTAAGTTGTTGATATCGCTATTCTGATATACGAAATATACCCGTTTTGTTTTAAGAATCCTCTGAACCGCCTTGAGCTATGCTATCTTCGATATACTAACACAACTAATTTTCATAACACGTTGGATAATTTTAAGTATTAAAAGCTATTCCTATTTAATCTAAAACTATCAATAGTCTACATATGTATACAATATTTCATAAGTTTCTTTCTCGCGTCGTTCCGGAGGATCCTTACCATACATTTCGTGTTTTGTCCTAGTTGAGTGCATAATTTAAATGTTTCTGTGTACTTATTGTTTAAAATTATAATAAAATGTCTATTTTTTTCATAATAATTTTCATATCTTATTTTTTCTATACTATGTTTTGTAAGTGTTGCCTATAACAATAAAATGAATCAGTAATATAAAACTCGAGAATGAATATTTTTACAAAGTAATTTGTACATAGCAAATTGTGTTTGAAATATATTAATAATAAATCTTTTACAAGAATTGAAGTAGTGTTTCCTTTCAAAAATATATCTACCGACAACATCATCAAAAAGATTACCGCATCTTTTAAGTCATACTGTAATTTTGTGGAAGACAAAGAGAATATAACATTTGAAAAAAATAGATTATGAGATATTTCAATGCTTAAATAGCTCTCTGGGTCATTCTAATGCAAAAGTGCATTCTTAATGTGCTTGCCGAGCTTGTGCAAGCATTGCACCATAAGACACAGTCCAGACGGGACAATTTTTCGCCAATCTGATTAAATTGTCCGATCAAATCAGACCGTGTGAACGCAAACGACAATTTGGCTCGCCGATTATTACCGATAAAATGGAGGTGCGAACGCAAGAATAGCAATTTGTGACGCTAGTCTTTTTGTTTGGGGGCATTAATTTAGACGGCTCAAATATCACCATAAATCTAAAATTGGAGATTGATGCCAATTTCAAATCGGTCGATTTGATCATCCCGTCTTCACTTAATAGTTGCCTGTATTGCCATATAAAAAAATCATTGCAGAATGACAGACGCATGACACTGACGGTCTGACTTGACTGATTGTATGCTGATTGTAAATTGTATTTTTTTATATGGATTCACTTTGATTCATATTTGAATTGAATTTGTAGGTTTATTAATGGTTTAATAGTTTGACTATGTAATTTTTTCTGTACCTATCTATTTGGACTGTAATAATACGAGATGCAAGAACAGTGCCCTGACATCAATTTGTACGTATATCTTAAACGTTTAACCAATACAAATCACGATTAGGTTAGTTTTGTTTAGTTAAAATATTTTATACAATTAAAAAAAAAATTAATAATACATTCTTGAGATTGGATCTACGATTCTACTACATAAGGCGCCTGGTCGTAATAAACACCAAATCATATGTCCAAATGCATTCTTCTAATTATCAAATGCATTGCTTTACTTAGTGCTAACTGAATAGCATTAGGGTAATATTGAGCTTAGTTCTTTTAATCTTAAAACAACATTATTTTTGATGTTAACCTCTTGAGATACATATTCCACAATCCACAATCTGTTCTGAACTTTTATAGAGTAACCTAAGAGTTCCAAATTCAAAATTAAAACAACTTCTTCTGGGTCTCAGGAGGATAGAAAATAATATCATAGGAATAAACACTGATCTTTGAATTTAATCTTAATATTTCAGATGTTTGACAATACCATTTCAATCAGCCGAGTATGCCACACTGGCTTGTAATGTTTTGAATGTTGACAAAGAATTGAAGGGAAGTGGAGTCTCACGGGATATAACCACAAATAGTGAAAGTCTTGTAATGTAAGTGTGTTCAATAGTATATATTTTTAATGTTCACATAGTTCATGATACTTCAGTAGTGGATTAGCAGTGTTGGCCACCCTGGGCCCCAGGCCTGTAGTAAGTACTAGCCACCCCATTCTCAGCACCCATCATATAGACTGCCACCCCTAGTATTTGGCCGTCCTAAGCCCCAGGCCTACTGGGCTTTAGGACAAATCCACCACTGTGATACCTGAACAATCATGGGAAACACAAAATATCCACAGTAATTTTTACCTATTCTTTTATTACAGAAATTTAAATGGGCAGGATTTGAAAAGACTGAGAGTATCTGCCAATTCTATGCTGAAGAATGTTATTCTTATAACAAAAACATTTAACCAGTTTGAACAAAATTGAAAGATTCCAAAATGCCGGAACACACACCAGCTCCTACACCTGCAAGATCATTATATGGATTTTTTATGTACTTGTTCAGCAAAACAGTACTTGCAATATATTGTATATGGGCCTTTGTTCCAGATGAGTATCTTAATTATTTAAATATATACTACTACCCACAAAAATATTGGGCCACAGCAGTTCCAATTCAATGTTTAGTAACACTTACATTATTTGTATTTTTTATATATCCCAGCATTAATTGGTGCATGACCAGTAACATAGACAGCATAAATACTATAACAGATCCCCATTCTAGTTATTGTGTTACAAAAATGGATACTCATTTCAAAGTGCCAGACACTTGTGTCTGTACAGCAAAAGACAGTTGTTTCAAAAGCAGATACATTGTTACTGATAGTGAGATTAAAGAAAATTCTGTGCCTCACCTGCATGATCTAGACATTAGGTATGTTTGCAAGAAACTGTATTTAAATAGATAACTATGTACATATAAAGTTGAATTGTTAAATAAATGTGGTTATTCCCAGTTATCACTGAGAAACACAATCATATTAGTAACCAGTAAACTCTATGCCATTGGCATAAGGTTTACTGCTGGTTGGGGTAGTAATTACTGAGAATAACCTATTATGCAGAACAATTAATTGTTTCATTTATATGCTTCTGACATTTACGCTGTAATGCAAATCTCACTTTTGTTTAGTTTCCACAGTCATTCATAACGCTCCGGCCAAGCCGTATTGTACCATACCTACATACTGCTATGAAATACCTATGCCTTAGGTTATGACTTGAAGGCTTTTCTAGAACTAAATTTTAGTCCTTTCAAAGCCACCTGTTACAAAATATTTTCCTGTAATAACTAATCAGATACTTACCTACAACTCATCATCATTAGCTAACTTAATACAAATTTGATTAATCAAAACAATTGACAAGGTGTGTTTTCTGAAATTTCATATGTTCATAGCAATTAGTCGGAAGTTTAGAGGGCCTACCGCGAACACCGAAGTTAGCAAATTGCGGGTACCTATATTTTCTCTTTTACTACGCCTTAATTGGAGGAAAAGAGAAAGATGCCCGTAACTTGCGAACTTCGGTGTTTGCGGTCCTCTTCTGCGAACTCGACTCCACACTCGCGTTCACGCCACGATTCGCGCACGAGTGTGAAGGGGGCTAGTATATACCTACTGCCCCTACTGGTAATCGGCGGCAGATGGGGGCGATTTATACATATTGAGGAGAACTCCTTATTGAGAATAATAGGCAATAAAATTACCTTGAGGTTAAAAAGGCACATTTTATCCCACTGCCTATAGCCCAACCCAGACCAAACTGCTTGATATAGGTACTTATTTCATTCAAACCGTTGCGCTATTAGTAGAGGATCTTAAGGGTGGTATTCCACCTGTCCAATTTCTTTGCCCAATTTGTAGGTATTGTGTCTCACATTTTGTTTTAATGAGAGAGCGAGACGCACTAGCATTGAACAGGTGGAATACCACCGTTAGACCAATAAAATTAGCCCCCATTCGCACGACAGCTTTTTCAACGCGCGTTAAAAAAGCGCTTAAATCTGTCCACACTCTAAATTCGACTTAATTACCAAGGCTTAAAGTCGAAAATCCAACAACGCTTGATAAAAAGCGCTACCGCTGTCGTGTGAATACATACATGGTTTTCCATTTGTGTCATTCAAACGCTTTTTTAACGCGCGTTGAAAAAGCTGTCGTGCGAATGGGGGCTAAGTAATTAGACCATATAAGTACAGTTCGCAAAACTATTAGCTTAGTACCCCTCAGTGTTGGCCGTAATGGTTAATTCTAATTAACAATTCAAATTAACAATTAAGTGTCGAATTGAACAGGCGCGTAATGCGTTCATGAAGCTCGGACATCTTCTCTGCAACCGTTCGTTGAGGATTTCTACTAGGGTGCGGCTAGCACGGTGCTATGTTTTCTCGGTTCTTCTGTACGGAGTAGAATCGTGGACACTGACCAAGAATATGTGTAAACGCTTGGAGGCTTTCGAAATGTGGGTGTACAGAAGAATCCTGAAAATATCATGGACGGATAGAATAACTAACGAGAGAGTGCTGCAGTTAGTAAATAAAGAGGTCGAGGTTTTAAAGACCGTCAAAACACGCAAGCTACAGTACCTCGGTCATATCATGTGAAACGAGAAGTATGAACTCCTTCAACTTATTATACAAGGAAAGATCCAAGGGAAAAGATCATCCGGAAGAAGACGTAACTCATGGCTCCAAAATCTCCGAACATGGTTCAAGCAGAGCACACGCTCATTATTCCGCGCAGCTGTGTCTAAAGTTCGTATAGCCCTCATGATAGCCGACCTCCGGTAGGAGATGGCACTGGAAGAAGAAGAATTAACAATTAATCAATTGCATTAACCATTAATTCCGCAATTAATCAATTGCATTACGCATCAATTTAATTAAAGTTAGTTAGAATTGAATCTTGAGACGTTTAATTACATTGATTGTTAATCTAATTGCCTATTTAATGGCATTAAAGTTTCAAAAAATTAATTTGAATTACTCTCAATTGCATTAACGTTTAATGGAATTAAATATTTTTTTCATAAACTAATAATTAATGTTAATTTTGCTTGAAACTATTAAATGCGAATACACTCATTATTGGTGTATTTTTATTTGTCCCTGTCATATGTGAGTTGGAGACAAATGGGAAACGGGGACAAATGGGATTTATTCATTTATATGAAGCGCGAAATAAATAAAATAAATAAAATAAATAAAATAAATAAAATAAATAAAATAAATAAAATAAATAAAATAAATAAAATAAATAAAATAAATAAAATAAATAAAATAAATAAAATAAATAAAATAAATAAAATAAATAAAATAAATAAAATAAATAAAATAAATAAAATAAATAAAATAAATAAAATAAATAAAATAAATAAAATAAATAAAATAAATAAAATAAATAAAATAAATAAAATAAATAAAATAAATAAAATAAATAAAATAAATAAAATAAATAAAATAAATAAAATAAATAAAATAAATAAAATAAATAAAATAAATAAAATAAATAAAATAAATAAAATAAATAAAATAAATAAAATAAATAAAATAAATAAAATAAATAAAATAAATAAAATAAATAAAATAAATAAAATAAATAAAATAAATAAAATAAATAAAATAAATAAAATAAATAAAATAAATAAAATAAATAAAATAAATAAAATAAATAAAATAAATAAAATAAATAAAATAAATAAAATAAATAAAATAAATAAAATAAATAAAATAAATAAAATAAATAAAATAAATAAAATAAATAAAATAAATAAAATAAATAAAATAAATAAAATAAATAAAATAAATAAAATAAATAAAATAAATAAAATAAATAAAATAAATAAAATAAATAAAATAAATAAAATAAATAAAATAAATAAAATAAATAAAATAAATAAAATAAATAAAATAAATAAAATAAATAAAATAAATAAAATAAATAAAATAAATAAAATAAATAAAATAAATAAAATAAATAAAATAAATAAAATAAATAAAATAAATAAAATAAATAAAATAAATAAAATAAATAAAATAAATAAAATAAATAAAATAAATAAAATAAATAAAATAAATAAAATAAATAAAATAAATAAAATAAATAAAATAAATAAAATAAATAAAATAAATAAAATAAATAAAATAAATAAAATAAATAAAATAAATAAAATAAATAAAATAAATAAAATAAATAAAATAAATAAAATAAATAAAATAAATAAAATAAATAAAATAAATGGTGACGCGGGCCGTCTTCTTCTCTGTCGTATCGCTCTTGACAGAGCGGTCGTGGTCACGTTGAGGCGTCCGCATCGGTAGTAGAGGCGGACACAGCTCTTCGCACGATCTCCCGCCATCTCTCCCTGTTGGCAGACTGTCACGCGGGCCGTACTTTGTTAATATTTATGACTTTATGAGACATTGTCGTTTGTCACTATTACATACAAAATAGCCAAGGCGGCACTCGGGCCGCAAGTGATAGGTTCACGAGCCGCATGCGGCCCGCGGGCCGTAGGTTGCCGACCGCTGCACTAGACCTTTGATCCCTTGGACGTCTTTATAAAATTACGATATTTATTCTTGTTAATTGTTAATTATCAATCACATGTTTAATTTTCATTAAAAATTGTTTTAGTTTTTAATGGTTTGTAAAGCAATAACCATTAATTATTTTTAATTGTTAGTGGTTCGTAATAAATTAACATTAATGCAAATTGATGTTCAATGCAATTGATAATTAATTTTCCTTCAATGGTTAATGGCTAATGGCAATTAACCTTTTCAATGGTTAATTTTTAATGGTCAATTGCATTAACGTTCGGCCAACACTGGTACGTACCCCTACTACCCCTACATGCATATTTGCGTTTAGGGGTGCTAAATTAAAGGTTTATCGGACTGTACCTAATTTGTGGCATTTGGTGGATCATTTAAGTCTGGGTCTATTTGAGCCTATAATCGCCTTTTTTTCTCGCTGAATCGGGGGGCACGGCAGTGCCCCCGCCAAGTCGAGCGCGAAGCAAGCACTGCCGTACCATACCATACCATCCTTTACTGGAACCATTTCGCCGCATTTTCAGGCCCCTATTTGAGAACCTCTGGATAAGACCAGAACGCAGAAATTTTGGTCATCCAGTAAGCTATAATCACATACTTAAAATCCAAAATTTCAAGTCTGTAGGTCATTTAGTTCCGAAGTTAAGCGAAAGCAAAGTTTCGCATTTATGAAACTCACTCATGATCATCAGAATAAAACTAGTACTTCCCATAAACTCAGAGAGCTGAAATTTGGTACAGAGTTAGGGTTTAATGGCCACATAAAGGGAAAACCTAAAAATATTGCAATATCAGTCACGTTTTAAAGATCTAAGAACTGCATAAGTAAGTTTGTAATCCCATATAAATATATGATATTACAAAGTTACTGTTGCAGTTCTTACAAATAGTAGGTAAAGTAAAGGTACACTACGATGTACGATGTGAGTATGAATGAAGATATGTTTAGTTATGATATGTGTATACATAGTATGGGTATGAGTACCCGAAAAGAAGGACTGCCTACAAAAAGAGATGAGATCCCATCAAAAACATTACATGTAAAAAGGTGCAAGTCTCGCAACGCTTTCACTACAAAAAGAAGTGAAATCCCACCAAAAACATTCTGTAAAAAACTAGCCAAGTCTCGATGGAGCTGCTTGTTTATCTCTAAAAAGTAATGAAATCTAGACAAAGTCGTGCCAAGTCTAAGGTTCCTTACTGCGATTTCTTTATTATTATAGTTAATGTTGTGTGACTTGGCCGTTGAAGGGTACACAAGGGTACAAAACCAGGTGCTCCATGACACCATTGCACCAATCTGCCATTGCACCAAAAAGAAGGGTTTGTTTCAGGCTCGCCCATACATAAGTATTATTGAAATACGCAGCTTTATCAAGCCTACAATTGACTGGTTATTGAATCAACGTCTTCCAAGTGGCAATCTTCCATCGTCAATGGGTAGCGGTTCTGGCGACAGATTGGTGCAATGGTGTCATGGAGCACCTGGTTTTGTACCCTTGTGTACCCTTCAACGGCCAAGTCACACAACATTAACTATAATAATAAAGAAATCGCAGTATAAGGAACCTTAGACTTGGCACGACTTTGTCTAGATTTCATTACTTTTTAGAGATAAACAAGCAGCTCCATCGAGACTTGGCTAGTTTTTTACAGAATGTTTTTGGTGGGATATATTTGACAGTTAAGTAGGTAGTTCAATAATGCACTTGGGGCTACTTGCACCATTCACTAACCCGGGGTTAACTGGTTAAACTTGGAGTTACCATGGATACCAGTACAATTTTACACTGGGTTAACGGTTTAATTGGTTAACCTTAGGTTAGTGGGATGGTGCAAGTGAGCTCATAGTTAAAACGCAAAAAAAAATCTGCCTATATGCTTCGCCCGACAACCCTTGGCCAAACTAATATTTATGTTGCCGACTCTACTACTTGCGTATCTGCGTTGTAAACCTATAGACAACTAAGGCAGTCGTAAGCTTAATGATTATTAGCAGTAATTATGTATGCTAGCTTTACTGTCCTGCTATGCTAACATGACCACCAAAACGCGCGATAAGAGCATTGTCGAGGTCATTACTCATACCCATTATCTATATACCTTTTATATTTACACTTTCAACCAGAGTTATGCTATAGATACTTTTCCATACGCTCTTCCGATGATATTATAAAACTACTCATACATACAATACCAAAGGAGTGTGCTCCTTATTTAAATATAAATACTTCCATATTTTATTTCATTACCTACGATTACATCTGTTTTTGTGGAAAAATTTCGCATACCGTTCATCTTTGTCATACATGTTGTTAAACATAAGCTGTGTGCGGGAGCTCGTTAGAAGAGTTAGAAGGCAACCTGTACAATTTGTACAAGGTAAGCGCTTCAATTTTGGAACGCCTATAACCGATTTGTACTTATAATATCATTGGCTAGAACGAGGACCAGCACATTCTCAATGTGGTGCAATTTATTGATTGAATTGCTAATCGTTCGCTCGATAAGCGGCGCAGTGCTTGACCTTGCTCAACGTGCTGCAAGACTGCAGGAGGTCCCGGATTCGATCGAGTAATTTGCACCTTCACGGGGTACGAGGTACACAGACTGCTCAATGCTTTTTGAATTTAATTTTGTATTATAAGTAAATTGTAATTGTCTTGTTGGTGAGCGCAGTTGCTCTCACTCATTACCGAAATAGGTACATGGATTAGGCACTAAAATTATAATCGGTAGGTAGATATTCCAGTTTTAAGTGTATTAGGTAAACAGTATTAGTGGGTATACCTATAGAGTAGGGGTGAATCATGGTTGAACATATTTTTTTAATTCATTATTAAATAATGTGAGTACCTAAATTTTTATGCAGCTGACTGTACCTACAGATGACGACTAACCCTGCACCTGCCCTGCTACATCCGACTGACAATGCCGCTAACACGTCTAAAACGATATTAGTTTGCTACTACTTGGGACCAGTTACTTGTACAATTATTACTTCGTAGACGGGCCTTACGGGCACTACGAAAATAAAATGGGCCAGAAAATTGGTGCGCGCAAATGGCGTTAACACTGCACATTTCGTTGTGTTGTGATGCCCGGCGTGTTCGCTCGGCGTTATTATGAACGGGCCTATCTTTATTTATGAAATATTTGCTCGGGACTACGAGAGGTTGTCACTCACTCGATCTTAGGTCACCTGCAAAATGCACCGATTTTAGCGATGGATGAAGCAACTAACGAATATGACTTTGCAGCTTTGACGACCTTAGAAAGCGGTAGACTTTATACTACTTTATAGTTTCTTAGACTGTATAGGTCTAGGACTGTATACCAGACTGTATACCTAGTACTCATCAATTCTATGGCCAACATTAGGTATTACCAACTAAGAATATGTCAATACGAGTATCAGTATGTAGGTAACTTCACGTTCTGCGCCTATGATGACACAGCAACACGACAGGAAAGACAGCCTCCTACATTATTCACTTCATGGACGCTAACGCTACGTCTTACGTAGGCGAACAACGCGCGAAAGCGGCGCGGCGCGGCGCGGCGAAAGCGGCCGCCGCCGCGCCGCGCCGCGCCGCGCCGCCTGACATTCGCGTGCAAATCGCGCCGCACCGCGTTCGCAACGAGATCGCTTACGTAGGACACTTCTATGGGCATCAAAGGATTGATTTCGCCGCGCCGCGCCGCGCCGCGTTCGCGCGTTGTTCGCCTACGTAAGACGTAGCGTAACACGTGTAAGTATCCTACTTAATAAAATTTGAAATGGAAAACTAAACGGAAAACTTCATTAAAAATAAATTGTGTTAATTAATTGATAAAAAACATTTTTTTATTTTATTTTATCCTACCTAATTAATTGAGTCCATTTCACCGCTATTACAAGTCTGATGATAAAGCCCATTGAGATAAAGCCAATATTAAGAGAGCTGTGCCTTGTTTATCGAAAGCTGTATGGAAGTCCCTTTCTATCAAAAGCTGTCAAAAAGGGACTTCCACTTGTATTACAAGCTTTTGATAAACAGGGCACTGGTAGTTAGGATTTAAAATACTCAATTTTACTGGACAGGCCATGCCGTGCCTAAATTAAATAGTAGGTAGGTACATAGGTACAGAAATTGCACGCTATATACTTAGGGTGGTAATCCACCTTCCAATGTGTATTTTGCATCTCGCGTTTTGCTTAGTGAAAGAGTGAGACTACGCAATGCACATTGGACAGGCAGGCCATGTGGAATACCAACCTTACCTAATAACAGTTAAGCAAAAGTTACGTATTAAGTAGTAGGTATATAATTTAATGTGTATTATCGGCGAGTAGGTACCCTAATGCAAATTAATATAGGAAAAATATTCAACATTTTAGTAATAAGGACTAGCGGCTATTTTTTGTTTACACGCCATGGTTTTCTGACATGCAAACTTTATAGGTCGCTTTATAATTACAGCATGGTAGGTAGGTACCAAACAAACCCGTTAAATCTATTCCAATAATGCAGGTAGATAGTTAATTCGTAAAGTGTAACAATGCAATAGTAATACGAATATAGGTACCTACTTGTCTTGTTGCCTACTGGCGATATAAGACAAGTAACGCTACGACGGGCGCGTGGTTAATAATGGTGCTATATATACATACCTTCCTCACGAATAAATTAATTACCTGCAAGTCTGCCAACACTATTACGACATGGTGCCTGCCGTTCGATGAGTCATTGACAAAATAGAGACTACACATTGCTGTTACCCACCGACTGCAATACTCCCAGCGATAAAAAAGACACTTTTTGGAATGATGCTGGCCTTTCATTCCTTTCACGTCCCACCTTAAGTCATCCAGTGTAATCGTGAACTCACACTTCGAATACTGGTTACGGGTTTCGAGGTCTTGCAATACTGGTTTGATTGAACCCAAGGTGCGGTGGACCTCTGAGGCCCTGCCGCGAAAATCTAAATTTTCACACACCTCTGGATTATTATTTTTAGATCTATAAATTCTGCTTATTCAACAAGTCTAAGATTACCGCCGCAAGGAAAAATGTATTGGGTTTCATGACTTGTTCTATTAGTTATTACTGTTTTTGCTAGAGTATTTTACTCAAAGTTATTATAACTAACTTAGGATCAGTAGTACCCGGGTAGGTAAGTAGATTGCTAACAATCAAACACTATTCGTAACTTCCTTTTTAGGTCATACCTACCCCAGTCATATCTACTTCATACTGAAGTTAATTTATTAAAACCATAATATATGGAGCTCAATGTTAATATATTTTATAAGGATAAAACAACACTTCCCATGATTAGTACAAAATAAAATTAAATATATGGTTAGTTTTTTACATAGGTAAAATTTATTTAAAAGTACAGAACATATGAAGGACTACACACTGAATTGAGATAAAATACTTAGTACTGACTTTGAAAATGATGTAAGCCACTTTTAGTATTCACATATGAACTTATTGCATCGATTAATAATTATTTGGCAGACCAAAAGAGATTTTCCAACAGTGCAAAGGTCATTTAACCATATATTATTATTATATAAGTGAAATTTGGAATAGAAGCTGTAAGAAAATCTGCAATTAGACTAGCCACTACACCTTATATACCGAAACATTATGGCTAAGAAACTTTAATATGTGATGTTCCAGCATACAAGTTCAGCTGCATGCAGGCAACGAGGGGCCAGCATACACCCAAATATAAATTAAATTTAAGTAATAGTTCATAGATAGTAATTTTAGTATATTTTGTACAATAAAATACAATTAAGTACAACTTGTAGCAAAGATATTAAAGAGAGTAATATTTATCTCAAGTGTTAAAGCTGCAACAGCGTGTGTGTACGCACGAGGCATATTTACACAGCACACACGCACGGCAACGACACACCATGTGCTGCACACTATAGTACATAATTATTTTTATTACTTAAATAGAATATAAAGACACGCCCAAAGCCGAGAACTTCTCTGCTTACTTTACATATTTCAATGCATGATTAGCCAATGAACATGCCTGTACTCCACTAGCGGATCGCTATTAAATAATACACTGATCATCGCTTAATATCACAGCTAATTATGCTTTGAAAATTATAGACATGTCTAATTTTCACTAATGTAGATAACAATGTAGAGTATAAGTAGATAATCTGAATAAATTTACATTACAATATCATGTCTTTTTCATATGAAAAATTTAAAATTACATTACCAAAAATTAAACAGTGCAGCGCATTATAAATAAATGTGCATTCCTTAATATTTAATTGACTAAATAAATTTGTTGCCTGCAGATCTGACATACTTTAAATATCGAGAGGTAATATCTTAAGAGAAATTTTAATTTCAACTATTGAAAAAAAGTTAAATCCAAATTTAAAAATATTTTGTATCTATTACAATTCCCTTCAAATCCACCTAGTATTATGAATGTGAAATATTATCATTCCAAAAGCTGAGTCTCCTTCACACATATTTCACTACCACTATAATGTGGATCAAAAAGTAAGGATCGAAGAGAAGATGGCGCTAACACTTCACGAGTGTGCATTGCTGTTTACATGAGGTTTCTTGTCCTGAGGATCAGGTGTGCGCTGCCCGTCACGCCTTGGGGGCATGCGCTCATTGATGGCATCCAAGCCCTTAGCTTCAGCAAATGAAGTGATTTTGTGGTTGGGAGAGAAGCCTTGCAGAGCATTCTTGAGAGATGTCTTACCACCTGAGAGAGCACCCAGAGGCAGAGCTCCAGTGGGGGTGAGTCCCTTGAGCTGCAAAACAGATTCACTCTCCTCACGAAGCACAGAGAACACATGTGCCATTTTTCCAATGGCACGGATTTTATTGCGGATGACTTCTTTTCTGAGATTAGCTTCCTCCAACGCATCCTCACCCTCAGTCATTAGCTCATCATCTGAACAAATGTTAAGGACGTTGACCAGCATCTCTGTCACTTTCTCACCCACAAATGGAAGAGACCAGGTGAAAACATCCATGAAGTTGGGCAGCCAGTAGGGGTGGGGAGAGCAGTTGAATTGTCTGATGTTCATCACATTGTTCTCATACTTGAGGACAGCAGCCTTGTTGTTGTAGACATCCAGGTAGTTTGGAGCGGAGAAAATAGTAATAAGACTTGGGAAACCAGTGGTTTGACTTTTACGATACATTCGGTACCCAGCATCTTGAGCTTCATGGGCGCGAATGATAGACAACAAGTTGTTCCTTTGCAGGAAATCACAGCATGCTGCATAGCTATAGAAATATGAACAACCTCTGACAGAGTTGTGCGAGAAATGTTCTGCATTTTTTTCATTACCAAAGTCCTCAAGGGGATCAGACCACAGTAGATCACACATAGCTCCAAATGCAGGCGGTTCTTTGAATCTATCTAGTTTACGGATATCATCTAAGTTGTTAATTTCCGGGGAGAGCCCTCCATGCACACATAGGAACTGCTGGTTCATGAGAGCAGCTAGTGGTAAGCAATCAAATGCATCCATGCAAGCATCATACACTTTCTCAGAATACTTGATCTTACATTCCTGTTTGAAGGTAAAATATTCTGTCAAATGTCGGCATTCATGGTTGCCGCGTAATAAGAATAACGTCTTCGGATAACACAACTTCAAAGCCCAGAGGTAAAGAACACATTCTATACTGAAATAACCTCGGTCGACATAATCGCCTAAGAATAAATACTTGGTGCAAGAGGGAGAGCCTCCCACCTCGAACAATTTCATCAAATCATAAAACTGGCCGTGGACGTCTCCGCACACAGTCACCGGTGAATCAATCTCGATCATCGTTTTCTCAGATCGTAATAGGGTGGCACCATCTTGAATGATTCGTAAAGCTGCATTTTCCTCGATTCGACCTTCTAAGATAAAATGTTGCTTCAGTACATCTGGCAGAGGCTGTCCAGTTTTCTCATCGAATACTTCCGATACAGTGAGCTTGTGGCTTGGAGGGAAAGCAACACTTTGGATCATACGCTGCGTAGTCGACACTTTATCATTGCTCCCGGACATATTTGTCACATAAAAAACACTAGGTCTAATCCATACACGCCACTATTTTCAAAATGGCAGAGTAGATATAATACTAAAACAGAATCCCGATTTCACGACAGAGAAACTACTGCGCACTGGAAAACAATGCGCAAACATCTGGCGAGTGGTCAATAAAATAAACAGGGATATCGAGCGCGTTTTATTACTTTTGAAAATATCATTAAATAGTAACACTGAGTTTTTATGAAACAGTTGCCAGTACGACTATACCGTAATCTAATTTAGGACAATTTAATATCATAAAAATAAAACTATTATCTAAAATCCAGACATTACTGAAATAATATTTCTGGCCGCTTCTTTTATATGGCAAGAAAAATTAGATTTACGAGATCCTAAAATAACTTGCAAAATCATAGTCGTTTATTCGTTTAATAATCTATGATAATTTTAATCGCCGACAAGATAATGTAGGTAGGTTAAGTAGTAGCTAGCTAAAATTTTACTCTCATTCGTTATCTATACATTTAATTTTCCCCGAGTTGCTCGCAATGATACTAGCTGTTGTCTAAGATTAGATTAGATTTCCTCGAGGTATCTCCCAGCCACCCTGGTACGGCAACGGCGGCAAGTCAAACAAATGATTAGGTAACTTTTTACCCGTATCCGCCGTTTATGCGATTTTTGGTGATACTGAAAAATAATTCTACTATAAATGACTAAATTCTAATTAGCAAACATGAGAAAATTATGTAAAATAAATTACGGTCAAATCTTTTTCCAATTTTATTATTCGCGAAATAAAGATGAGGCATGCGGCTACATTTTATGTTGCTAGTGTAAAATAACTAGGCGGAGTCGAATCGATGATATTAAATACTTTCGATTCGATTCGATATTTTCACAGCCAACGAGTATTTATTGTATTTCATTTCAAGATTCGAATTTTTATATTGTACCTCGAACACATCGTTGTTTTTTTGTTAAAAGGGTACTTTATATCGTCAATTTTTGACCACTGTTTACTGGCCACCTCATATGTATTAAAAATTAATTCTATACACCTATAAACAGAATTCATTTTAGTATAACTGGCCACCCTTCAATGACCTTATACTATTTAAAATGAATTGTGTTTAAGGGTAAATAAAATTCATTTTTAGTTTTTAGTATAAGGTGGCCAGTAATTGACGAATTACTCTAGTTGTTAAACTGCAATAATAGGTAATGTGGTTTTACAAGGGGGCGAAGTTGTTGTTTAACCGCGTTAAAGCGAAAGATTACAAAATTGAACCACGAGCGTAGCGAGCGGTTCGAGGAGTGCATGAATAACTGGATCAGGCATGAGGGGTGGGAGGAAATGATCGAACGGGATAGTCTTATTTATGTATCTCTCAGTAAGAGTAGCAGCGAAAGCGCTATTATAAACATTGACGTCTTGTCTGGCCTTGTCTACATATAAACTAAGTCAACTGTCCCGGGTTCAAATCCTGGTTTACTCATTTGGTTATGTGTGGGGGGGGGGGGCATGGATATTTGATGCAACGCAACAGAAGCCTCTTTGAGTTTACTGTGGGGCTTAGTCAATTTGTGTAATACCTAATGTCATGCCATAGCCACCACCACCCAGGTTTCATAGTCGAGGATAGTTCTTACCTACCTGTTATCACATTCACTGCCAAGAACACGTATGTGTGTTCGTTTTGTACTGGAAACGTGGCGCCCCGCTCGCACGTGAGTGTAAATCTGTGGTGCGGAGTCCCCTAATGCCTGTTTCCATGCGTGCTAAACCTCAGGGACGCAGTTATGCGATATTACTATCTCATCTACCGCATAGCGTCCATTGAGGCTTATCGAGGGTTACCACGAAACCAGGCATAATGGCTTAGGTACTGCCTGTTGCTACATTTTTTTAATCAAGGGGCCACAAACAAAGTAGATAGGTACCTACCCTATATACTAGTAAAAAGAGAATCATTATAGGTAGGTAGATAATAGTAGTTACCAAAGATCCTGTAAGTATGTAAAGATCTTACTTAAAATAGTTTCTTCTGATAAATATCAAGTAATGAAGTTGCTTGTACGCATCACTGTTTTATTATCCACTAAAAAGATAGCCAGTAAGAATAAGAATGTCCTAAAATATTTATTTATTTATTTATTTAGTATTTATTTTTATTTCAATCTGTATAGGATAAAAATCGAAATAAGTAAGTATCTTTGGTGTAAAACATTGTAGTCATCCTAGCTGAAAATAATGGCTTCAGGATGCAGGATGTTATCCTGTTGTGGCGTCGGCATAATATAAAATATATACAGGGCGTCCCACGGCTATGCCACATGGAGGGAAAGTACCCTAAATATTGTAGATGGAACATTTTACTGAAAGAAGACATTATTTTAATTTTAAAAACAATTTAAACTGCATTCATAGATTTTTGAATAATTACATGGTTGAACCGGGAATCGAACCCGCCGCACGAGAAAAAAAATCATCCTGTAGCTTTATCATACCGATCGAAAGGCTTGATCATAAGGATTCTTTTTTGCTAAATAACATAGTGTCGGAAATAAAAGGAAGCCCATGAATTTTAACATTTTTAATTCAAAATTAATCAATTTAATTTATCAAATGCTCAAAATGTAGTCTCATTCTGTTGTATACAAAGCCGCACTCTTTTGATTCTTTCGCTAAATTTCACATCAAATGTTAAAATTCATGGTCTTCCTTTTGTTTCTGACACTATGTTCTTTAGCAAAAAATAATCCTTATGATCAAGCCTTTCGATCGGTATGATAAAGCTACAGGATGATTTTTTTTCTCGTGCGGCGGGTTCGATTCCCGGTTCAACCATGTAATTATTCAAAAATCTATGAATGCAGTTTAAATTGTTTTTAAAATTAAAATAATGTCTTCTTTCAGTAAAATGTTCCATCTACAATATTTAGGGTACTTTCCCTCCATGTGGCATAGCCGTGGGACGCCCTGTATATATAGGCTACTTTGCGACCGGTTTATTTGGTGGAAAATAATAAGATGTTTGTGTTTAATTATTATTCTCAAAATAATAGAATTTTACGCTTTGACGCTATTTGACGCTTTTTTACGACACGATGTAATCGTCGTGCTCATGAGTCATGAATGACACACATGGACCACATTGTATGCAGAAGTTTTTATGTAAGTACTTAAAGGTAAATCGTCGTATCGTAGACGATAAAATAGTGACGTACCATGATGTATTCGTTATTCCCATAACAGTCGCAAAGAGCAAACCCAAAGGATAAAATCTGCGGGACATAGGATGTTTAATACTTTCTGCTATGTGATACAGCATTACTATCTAAGCCCCATTCACACGACAGCTTATTCAACGCGCGTTAAAAAAGCGCTGTCGTGCGAATGGGGGCTAACGGTGGTATTCCATCTGTCAGATACCTAACTATTATCTTGGTCCAATGTGCATTGCATGCAAAATGTGAGACGCAAATACACATTGGACCAAGATATTGGACAGGTGGAATACCACCCTAAGCAGCTTCTATTTATTTACATAAGCAATGTAAATTTATTTAAAATAATTGTAAAAAAATATTCTCATTTGTTTTATGACCTCACAGTAGGACAAACTGGCCTGACCTCGCAGTTTGAAGGTCTCCGAGATTCTATAATAGGTACCTATTAATTAAAAATTTGTAAAACATGATAATAAAAACTGTATTTTTTTGAAATAATTGGATACAATGGTTTTAAATTAAATTTGTCTATCTTCCCAGTTGTTATCCATAGATATTTGCTTACATGAAATATTGTCGTCAGTTTACAGAAACTGTTGGGTCAATAGTTTTGTACTTTGGCTTGCTGTGGGTAAAAGGTAAATACCGGTACTTGATCATATGCTGTAACAAGAAGAAACATTGTATTAAATATCTAATAAATATGTGTACCTAGCTAAACAGGTATGGGGTAGTATAGGGTGGTCCAATTTTGCATAGGAAAAGTTCAAACTCTGGTTGGAGGTTGTTAGTTTATAATTTTCTATGAATAAAATAATTTAGCTAAATTCATATTTGTTTCAATGAATCTCAGGACACAATTTTAATAAGTATGTGGAATTTAAAATACCTATATGAAATTTACGATGTTTTTACTGCAATACTAGGCTAGTTTAATGGTGGGGTATAAAACGAACCACACAGCCTCATGAGTTATTTAGATGTAAATTTAACACTAGTGAGCTATTGAACTTAAAAAATTTAATGAAAGTGTAAAAATTAAAATGGTTTACCTTAATTTGCCTCTTCATAGTAATACAAAATAGGGTTATAAAATACATAACTAAAATAGGCCAGAATACTGGAACATTGAAAGCATCAATGAAAGTGCAACAGAATCCAATTATTGTACTCTTGGTGACCGACAGCCAGAATTTGAATTCAGGCAATCTCCTGATGAATGGTCTGAACTCCTCGCTAGATCGCGTCGGAAGGGCTGGCCCATTATCATCATCACCTGAAAACCATTTATTCATTTTTTATGTGTTTGAAGTAGTAATATACTTTTATCTATTTTTTGTCATTCTTTCAATGAAAATGAAGATATTGATTGGCAGATTAGTTTACGAAACATTTAATTATCATCTGTGTATGGTGGACAACAAATAAGGAATGCAAATCGGTTATTTTTTGTATGGAAATTACCGCGGCTTCGGTTAATAACTATATTTCCATACAAAAAATAACCGATTTGCATTCCCTAACAAGAAAACAAGAGTGATTTTTTTAAATAAAATAAATGTGATGGGGTTCATTGCTCTATAAGTTAGTGTTCATTAACTTCCATAGGAACATAAAAGAATACACCAGTCACAGTCAGGAAATAATACCTACCATATACCACTAAGATAAGCCTTGCGAAGATAATATATGAATATTTGAATTTCTATCCAAATTACTACTTTGACACAGCTCTACATGGGAATGTATATCTAATTATCTATAGTTCCTTAATTTATATTTATTAACTTACCATCAAAATCCATAGCTGGATCAATCTTCGGTGTAAGGAATGCAATGAATAAATTTAAATGGTAGATACCAAGTGCATAAGTCACTATGTACCAACCCTGTGAACATAATATATTAGTAAGTACCTGTTTAGCTCTAAGTGTTTCATATAGCTCTGTAACTATACCATAAACAATTCTATGTACATAGTTGATAGTATACAAAATACAAATCAAAACATTAGGTATTTGGAAAGAGCACCAGTCAGTTTTTCAACCTTCAATATAGTTACATAGGGAATCCATACATACTTATGTTAAATGTAAGAAAATAGGGGTATGCAGTATATTTGACATAATTATTGCAGTAGTTTATATGGTTTAAAAAATATTTCATAAATCAGACAAGTTCCACATGACATTGTTATTACTCACTTGCTTAGCAAATATTCGAAGCATAAATACTGCAAGTAAAAGGATAGTTCCAATCCATCTGCCTCTTGTGTATGGGGTCCATCTATCTAGTGTGCCCTGGTATATCTAAATAGACAAATCATGTGGTTAATTCTAACTAATATACAAAATGTATACTATACATAATTGATATTGGTCGAATGTTATTTGATTTAATTACCGTTCCACAAGTAGGTTAGGTATCATGTCTATGAAATTTATACTTGTACATATTATAATTTTATTGCTAGGAGTAGGAGAAAATAAATGTTTAAAAACTATCTAATTACCTGGGATATACGCGTCCATCCTTGTGAAATTATGCCCTTCCGCGGTGTTTCAGACGTTAAATCATTTCCATCCATCATATCGACAAATTTCACTTGGCAGAAGGATCTAAGATTCTTGTTAGACTAGTTTAAACACATTACTAAAAGGTTACAATTGTTGTACTAGAAATCTAGTTACAGAACATGTACACTGAACTAATTAATTAATCACTTTTACTAATATAAATTTATATCCTAGCCGAATAATTATCGTAAGAACGAAATCCGACTTCGGCCCACAGATAAAACCATGATGATGATGACATGTATGACATGACACAAGTGTGACAGATAAGAAAGATTCCAAATTTTTCTCCCTGGTAGCAATTTTTGACCAATCAGAAGGCGTAAATTTATTTAATTAACGAAAATAACCAATCAAGATTTTTTTTAAAGAAGGTTACGTGGCGTAGCTCCTCTATAATCTCTATGCTACACGGGACATACAGATTTAACAATTTTTCTTTGCAATTTGATAAATCGACTCTCGTAACTTGTTATCGAGTTGCACTAGTTAATCTCTTTCCTCAATATGCCAAATGAAAAGGGCTAACTATTCTTTTTCTACACCTCATCTCTTTCTCCGAAGATCGATAGTACTGTGTTTTTAAATGACCGGCAGCGCGCATGGTACCAACCCATGAATTGCAGGCGTCTATAGGCTACGACACAGCTTATAACTGCTGTAAAATGCTTGTATGGCGCAGATGTGGATAAGTATGTGTTGGGTTGGTAAGAGGCAAATACAGACTAAATTAAAAGTTATTATGGGTGTATGTTGCTTGCACACAGATCAGATCAGGTAAAGGCGCGGGAATAATACTTGTTCATATGTTATTATGGGTAATTTTATTTAAAGTTGTACACTAGCAGTAACAGAGGCCGGATTCGAACCAGCGTCACCGGCATAAAAGTCTGACGCCATAATCTAGGTTTATAGCTTCGTAATTCGGGCCATCAATATAGGAAAGTAAGTGGGTCAGACAAAATAAAACGATGTAGCTGAAAATGCAATCATATAAACTATATAAAGTTACGTTTCATGTTGGAATGCAAAGACAAATATAGCTTATTGTTTAAGAAATTTAATGAAATAATTGTTCTAATTACATTTTATACATTGTTATATGGTACATTTTATAAAGATAATTTGCTCCTAGTAATTAAGTCTAACAATACTATATAATAAAAAAGATAAAATTAGAATAATTATTATGCTTTATCTAATTTCTATTACTTCTATTATTGCAGGTTTTATTTACAAATTGTATCGAATATCATACAATAGACATTTGATTTGTAGTATCTTATAAATATCATCACCCTTCATATTCAAATAAAATTTTGGTCCAGCTAAATTCTATACAAAATCAAATTTCTAGTAAACAATGTCGGATATTGCTATCATTTTATCATTATGTTATGAATATTTATGGAACATTTACAATGTATTAAATACATTATTACAATTGGTATAACAACATTTCCATTAATTACATCAAAATTACGATGTTATACATTGATTAAACCAAATAAGACAAAGATTGGCTTCCTTAGACAGAGGATATGAAATTGAAAGTAAACATTTTTACTGTTATTTCAGTTATTTGAATATGGCGGCGGAATACTAAGGGATAGATATCTAAAGATAATTTAGTTGAACATTATGAAACCAAAATGAGAGTGCAAAGGGTTTGTAACGTAAGTAACATTAATTGAATTAACGCACTCTTGGTTTTATTGCCCCATTTTACCTAATAATTTACAACAAGGTAAAACATTTTTATCGTAGTACAAAGGCCTAATGTAAAATATTGCCAACATAGTTACTACGCCAAAATTTACTACTGTGTCTTGCAGACTACTAGTGAGTAATAGGTTCCATCTAGAAATATTACATTATGTGTAATATTTATAATAGGTAGTTATAAAAGTAGTAAGAAATCAGAAAGCGTACAAACGTTTTATTGGCTCGTCGACATTGTATCATACATTCTATAATCATTTCTCTTCTGGTTCAGGTTTCTGCACTTTTGATAGTATTTATAACTACTGTATAGGAACATAATTCGACTAAGAGATTGCTTGAATTTTGTACGATCTTAATTCATCAACCTACTCTAGACTCATCAATATAATTACGTACTGGTAGGCTCAACTGTTCAACAAAACAAGAGGATAAGCCATTAGTCTCGATAGCGATATTTACACACGACTAGAGGCTTTCCGCTTTCTTTACGACTACGAGTAAAATACGTGTAATGAATAACGACGGTCTTATGAAAAAAGATTTTTGATAGTATCTAGTTTCGGAAATCAACAATATGGAACTTAAAAACGGTATTACGATAGAAATGTCCATATATTGGAAACTATGGATAACAAAGTGGCTAGCGGAATGTACCATTTAACATAGCAAAATAAAAATAAAACATAAATGCAAATAGTTAACATTTGTACAGTTTCCAAAATGCGGCAAGGGAAAACTGACGCATTGTGGGAGTAATATGAAATTACCACAATGTGATACGACATTTTAAACATATTCCCATTTTTATCTTTACAATCAATCGCATATTTTTTAAACTGCTGTCAGTTTACCCTCCAAGGAGTTTTTTGACTTCTTACAATTTATTTTTTCCAATCAAAGTTTATACATACATAAAATTCCATAAATTCTATGGCAGTTTACAATGTCTAGCTCGAGTAACTATTATTCTTTATAAAGCAAATTAGGGTATAATACTTATTGACATTATTGACGCTTGTATATTTCGCCGTTTTCCTTTATACCCGTTATTTTTTTTTATTTGGGTGGCCACAAATGAATTGTTGAACCAAAAAAAGTTAAATTTAAACACAACTTACGAGCATTACTTAATAGATTTATAAATGTACTCCTAACATGATGTATGTAACTCATGGAATGCTCTTATTTACCTTTTAGTTTAATATTAATAACATAAGATGACAATAAATAATCGTACTTCGATCAATTAATTAACATAATTTTGTATTCCTAAAGATTCATTGTGACCCCCTATAAGGGTGGACATAGTTTGCCTAACATTGATATGTACAAATTTCATACTTTATTTTACTGCCGAGAAATTTTGCATTTGGTTGTTGCTATTAGAGGCCACCCATGAACTGAAGACGTCCCTGAAAATAAGACAAGTCTTTTATAACAAAAAGCCTCTTGCGTTGTTAAAAATATCATGTTTGTCTGTAAAAAGGTCATAGATGGTAGGATCCTATAGATGTGCTATACGCGTGCGTCGGTGAGGACAAAACATACGCACAATCACAGTGTCGCATTCACTGTGATTGGTCGAATTTATTTGTTGCCCACCATTTGCGGGGGGGAATAAAAAAATGTGAGGAGACTGTGACAAGGACAAACAATAATAGCGCTGCTACTGCTATGCCTAATCCAGTTAATAGATTCACGGAAAAGGTGATGTTAAAAGTGGGATACGCGTACCCCTGGACGCCCCTCACGCTTTATATTTCAAGTGATATTTTGAACAATCAGCCTAACATTCGGCAAAGTCGCCAAGTTATGTAGGTGTATATATACGACAGATCCGTAAAGAAAATATGTTCATAAAGGGTTCGTCACCATAAAAGTTTGAGAACCAGGTATACAGGGGCTGATCTGTAAGTTGCTAACTGCTCCGGGCTCTGCCTAGTCATGGGAATCGAATAATATTTGTGCCTTTGTGAGGGCTCTTTCAGTACTTATTGAGCAGTGTAAAATCATTTTCAGAAAACGCTTAGTCATGCTTTTATGTTAAATTTAAAACAGGTAAACATATTTTATAAATATATATTTTTTTTTTAATTATAACACCTAAATGCTGCTAATTGCAAATCTGGACCGTTTTCTTCCGCCTAATTCAGGGGTCTCCGAACTTTTTTACCCGAGGGCCATATTGCGCTCAGCCTGGCTCCTGTGGGCCGGACAGTGAGCACTCGGGTCAGGGTTTGGAGACCCCAGGCCTAAATCATTTGATTGAGTAAATATAGTTATGATTCTAGAATTTGTTTAGTTGTGACAATAATTGCTGTTTTTCTAAGTAATTTCTAACTTCATACCTACAAAACAGCTTTCGTATAAACGTAAACGTACGGGTTTCGTATGTATTAAGAAAACACTCACATTAGTTTAAATATTTTCATAGCCAGTATTAGCATCGAAATATCCCTAACAATGGTATAAATATTATTCAAATCAAACAGCTGGAGCAGCCAACAACTTCAGACCAGCTGTCATATTTATATGTTAAGTGCAATTTTATCCGATTAGTGAACAATAGTGGTATGGAATTTAAGGGAATAGTTACAAGTGACCAATGTATTTACCTGCAATGGCTGACAACACATTCATTAGAGCAATATTCATCCTCCCATTCACTATTGGCTATGGCCGGGTTGGTACAACCTTGACGGATGCACGATGGCGTGCTTCGGTTTTCATTTTGCTGCGGACAATTGATCATATTTGTCAAATGTCTAAGACTAATCAAGGTCTATTAAATACAAATAAAATGTCCTCTTCTGTTTTATAGTTAATAACGAATCAATAAAAAAATATTGACAATTACGGTGGTTTTTAGGTAAAATAATGAAAAACCCTACTAAATTTGTGAACATTGAAAACTACCCTTTAAGCGCAGTAAGGTAAAATTGTCGAATTACCTCTGGAGAGTGCTGAGGCATGCCAGAACTTCCATTGCTATTAGGCGAATGTGGTTCAGATTTAAGAGTTTGGTTCTGGGGCTGCTGCTGGGGTTGTGCTGATTGTTGTTGGTGTTGTTGTTGTTGAAGCTGCTGATGTTGGATTTGCTGCTGCTGCTGTTGAATTTGTTGCTGCTGTTGCTGTTGGATTTGTTGCTGCTGCTGCTGTTGTTGTTGCTGATGTTGCTGTTGCTGCTGTTGTTGATGCTGCTGTTGCTGTTGTTGATACTGCAGTTGTTGGTGAGATTGTTGCATTTGCTGAAAAAAATCAGAAAATTAAATTGTAATTATCATTTTCATAATAACATGACTTATAGTTCGTTTTTTTTAGCATTATAAAGAACTTGACAAAAGGTAAGCCATCTTGGCATGTCTTTTAATTGAAAAACGCTTTATAATAATCAATAACTATTACTTATGAAAGAAGAAGAATATAAATGATTGTATTACATTCATAATTGTTACATATTTGCCATAACTTATTTTTAAAATGTGTTTTTCAATTAAAAGACACATCAAGATTGTTTACCTAATTTCTAATGCTAAAAAAAACAAAGTATAGGTGTAATAATTGATTTCAATTGCTTGGCAGAACTGTTTTTTGAACACTTAAAAATACAATTTTATTAGGTGTGCAATTTACAAGCTATATTTTTTTCTGGATTTGAAATTTTTACATTATGATTGTTTTTAGAGGATTTATGAATTATTTGCATTATGATAGGATTGAGGTGAAGTATAATTAATTCACCTACAATTCATTGCTTTAGGACAGTGATTGTATTATTTTAGTATGTTTTTTATTTAAGAACTAATCTGGAAAGCAACCAATCAAAAATTATTTACCTGCTGAGAATGATGGTATTGCATAGCATTGTGAACTTGTCCCATAGGTGGAGATTGGGAGGAAACTTGTCTGTATCCCGGAGGTGAAGCCATGCCGGAAGTTGGGGCATAGTGGGAGGGAGACTGGGCTGGCGGGTAGTTCCTCGGTGATTGGGCAACATTGGGTGGGCATGCTTGAGGTGGTGTTGTTGGATTGCCTTGATAACCTTGGGGGCTTTGCCCTGGAACACCCTGCAATGGATTTTTTTTATTAATAATTACAAATATTAATTAATTTAGTTTGGGATGAAAAATATTAAAATTATGACAAACCACTAAATAATTAATAACTAAGAAGGGAGAGTTGATTAGTTTGATTTGATGCTTCATATTTTTTACATATCAATTAATTATGAAAATGATTACTAAATGCAAACATTAGATATGTTAAAAAAGGAATAAAACTAAATTTATTGACTTTAGCTTGTGTTTACAATAAAAAAACATACCTGGTATGTAGCGGGGTTATGTGCAATGTTGCCTTGGTAATTCTGTGGTGCCTGCTGTGGATTTTGTGGGTAACCTTGAGCAGGCTGACCAGTATAAGCAGCCTGAGGCTGTCCACCAGGGTAGTTCTGCGGGGTGTACCCCTGAGGTGCTGCATTTTGCACATATCCCTGAGGCGAATGTCCATTTCCATATGTCTGTCCTTGTACTCCTTGGTAGTAATTCCCATATGTTGAGTTGGTACTATTGCCGTGATTAAACATGGCTGGACTGTCCTGTTCACCTCCCTAAAACATGTCAGGTTTTATAGGAAATAGAGACTTAGATTTGATGTTATAAGTTGCGGTAACGAGAAGATATTTTGTTACGACGCAACGCAACAATGCAACGTTTTAATATAGATAGTGAAACACTTTTGAAAGCTAGCGGCCAAATGCCCCACAATTTAATTTAATTTTTAAAAACCACACAAATCTTATAGTTCCAAATTAAAATTGCAACCTTTCAAATTTATGCCGCTGCTTGATTTTACCCGCGTATTCGTATTAAATAACCTATGTAACCACAATAAAATTAAAGCACCATCCGATATGTAACAAAAAGACACTTCACACTGAAATAAATGTAAAATGTGTTCAAAACACTTCATTTACCAATATTTATAGAAACAAAAGCTCACTGAATACACTTCGCTTCAAAAGCTTCTACTTTTTAAATTTCAAGGCAAGCGTCATATTCGGATTCTAGCTAAGTTGCCAGGCGAACATTGATCGGTTCAACGGCGGCGGCGCAACTGCGAGACAGCGATGGAGAGTTCGTCCGTCCCATTCGACGCGCTTCGCGGCTTGGCGGTTATTTTGTAATTTTCGAGCGAGACAAAGAGAGTGAGCAAAACTTGTTTCCGTCGTTCAGACATGTTTCGATTTATCTTACGAATAATAAGGAGTCTTCGGTATCGGCTATTGTCTACATACTGTGGATTAAATACAAAGACTGAGTCTTACCTTCGATACTAAACTAGCTCTGTAGGCAGCAAGTGCTTTTAGGTATTCTTTCTTGGCTACTTCAGTTTTTTGTTTGTATACCTATAAAAATAAAGCATACCTCTTACTCACGATTCGAAACATCTAAATTAGGAAAGTATAACAGGCTCTTTACTTATACATTATAATTATTATAAGTTATAATATACGAATATGGAATGGCCTCTGCAAGGCACAGCAATCTAAGAATGAGAAAACATTATAAGTAATTTTTATACTTAATATATAATATGAGATCACAATAGATATGAGCTAAATAATAAATTTGTAGTACATGGAAACATGGTATAAAAACTATGGTATCAAATTCATTTTTATCTGTAAAAATAATGTAAGTACCTAAAGTAAAAATGGATTTTATCTATTTCTAGAACGTGTTGAAAAACAACTGTAGCATTATTGTATTATAACACTATAGTTAAAATAAACAAGTACTATGGTATCAAATTAATTTTTATCTGTAAAAATAATGTAAGTACCAAAAGTAATAATGGTTTTTATCTATTTCTAGAATGTGTTGAAAAACAACTGTAGGATTATTTTATTATAACACTACAGTTAATATAAACAAATAATGTTTATTAAATATTGTTGCTAACTTACTGTACTTATATAAATCATTTCTTAAATAAGTTACATAAATCATGTTGGTTGCTCCAAGTTACTACTATTGCTAGCAATCTATACCTAATTATAATATGCGAAAATGTGACTTACACTTTTATGTTCAGAATCAAGACCGTCCCACATGGAAGCCACAATTTTGGAGACCTCTCCAAAACTTGCGTTGGGGTTTTGGCTTTTTATTGCAGCCTGGGTATCTCGGAAGAACAGTGCGTATGCTGATACTGGTCTGCAAGAGAATAACAATTATAATAGGTAAAGTTAAAATGATTAAACAGTGTAGTAATTTTATTCATCAGTAAGAGTGACACGCAACTTACTTTTGTGGTTCATTAGGATCACGTTTTTTCTTCTTCTTTTGTACTTTAGGTTTTTTTTGCATCTGACCGCGGTTCATTCCATTATCCATTGGTTCAGGTGATGATCTTTTAACACCCATGTTACCGGCACCAATCTGTAGAGGTAACTTGTTTAAGAATGTAACCACTAGCATAGTCTTTTAAATTTCAAATATAGTTCATTGGCAATGTATGTAATGTAAGGATAACATATTCCTAGAAATATGTATGTTAAGGGATAAAGTCTGCCTATACCTGATGAAGCGTAGTTTGTTGCTGCCGGCTCGCTGAGCAATAATGGATAGGCAGAAGGCTTTCCGCATCACCAGGCAACTACCAACAAACAACCAATCCATTAGAATTTTCTATGTTCTACCATTTCTCTCTAAATTTTATTATTTCTATGAATGAAGGAGTTGATATGCCAATGAACTATATTAAAATATAAAATAATATAAAAGACAGTTTCATTCAGTATATTTTACACACAAAAAAGTTTTAATCAATATCAATTGATATGAAATTGATTAGATGCCAGATGCCACTAGGCAGATGCAGTTCTCAAGGAAAATAACAAAGAATAAACCATGCATGCATGCTTAGTATACCTATTTTGTACATAGATCCTTAGAAACATGTATGTAATGCGAGTTAGAAAATTACGCTTAAAACATATTACTATACTATAGCTTGTAAAATGTGTTACAATCAAATATAAATAACCTATATGTTTTATTTAGATTTCATTTTTATTGGAAGAAAGTAAAGATAAAACATTTTTAATATGTGTGATCGTCCAGAGCACTGTTTACATAAAAGTAATCTTATAAAGGTTTACATTAATATGTACATATTGCATTTATAGGGTTACTTTAGATGTGGGTATATGGGCTTTGTGGGGTGCCCATTTTTAAAATGGTTTACCTCCATCATATGTGTTTGCTACTAAACATTTACTAATGTTAATTTAAGCTGTGAAATGAGGGATGAAAGATGTACCTGTGAATGGTGAGAAGGCACACTGTCGTCGGAGTCATCACTGGTGGTTCCAGGCGGAGAGGCCCTCTGGGGCGGGCTGTAGACTGGGGCGGAGTTCTGAGTGCCTGCGTTAGGGGTTGGTGGGCCATTCATTACTTGCGATGGTTGCATCATCAGTAGCCTCTGTTGCCCGCCTGGCTGCTGCTGAATTACATAGTTTCCTGCAGGGGCACCAGCACCACTAAAAAGAAAATAATGGTCAGTACATGTTCGAGGTAGATTTATATTACAATATTTATAATACATTTGAATTTCCTTATAATAAGACATTAACAAGATGAAATAGTGTTTTTTAATTAAATCATTGAATTATTTCTGATAATAAAGGTTTTTAACTAATAAATAGTAACAATTATGAATAATTTAAGGTTCTCATGCGTACCGAATTAAATTAATACGAATTAATACAAATAGTAACAAAACGAAGTCTTTAATAACTTCGGCATTTACCTGTGTGAAGTGACTGGTGTATGTGGTTCCTGCAAGTACAGAGGTTGCTGGTACGACGGAGCACCACCCGGCGGCGCCAGACCGTCTTGGGCGGGGTTCATCATCCCCACCTATAAATTATACTATCTTTGTAGGGTTTGATTATCTGATATAAAATGTAAAAAATAGTAAGTTACAACAAAGCGAACATTGTTTACAAATCTAAGACGAAAGTTAAGGACTATACTATAGTTTAGCTATCGGTTCCTAGCTGGACATCTAAAATCATTATTAAAATTCACGATAGTACTAGATAAGACAGAAGAAGCGGAAAATAATATTAATGTTTTTTTTCTGCAACGAAAGCAAAGAAACTAAAAGAAACGAACGAGATGTGGTTGTGGTCAAGTCAAAATTAAGCGAAATGACGGAAACAAAGAAAAGGAGAGCAACACATAACCTGTCAACATGACAACGCTGTTCGAGGCAAGTATTAAGGCTTGTTCACACGGTGCAACAAATGGCATTCGATTTCAACATCGATGGTAGGATCCTATGGATGTGCTAAACGTCGATAGTTTAAAGATAATATCTTTCATCATATTATGATTTTATCGACATGGCACAACAAGGTGGTTGCACATTGTTAATCGTACATAAAAACCAAGTGGCGATAGTGACAGCTCGCTTAGACTCCGTCTTTAGGGATATTATATCTAAGGTGCAACAAGACTCCATTATTTAAAATTTATTTTATTTCATGGTAGAAAAAGTAAATTACAATAGCAACACTAAACCACTGCTGTCAGTGTCAAAGCCATCACATCATTAGTTGTTTCCGGTTGTTTTGAAATGAGTTTAAAATAAAATATAAGCTGTTGCTGGGATATTGGGTAAGTTTTTCATTTTAATCATCTATGTATTGCTTTTTTCTAGCTGCTAGTAAACTAAAACCAGCTCAAATGAATAATTAGCTGGGTGGTGCGAAATGGTTCAAAAGTTCAACAATCGTTAATTTTAGAAGCTAAGCGTGTGGCATGCGTGTGGTATGCGTGTGGTTCGATTTTATTTATGTACGTTACTTATGTTTAAATCATGTAGATATTTATATTGTCTTGGTATATACCAATCCAATAGTGAATCCATATGGATTCACTTGAGTTGCGTAGAGATTATACCCACCCCCAATTCACTTCGTGGTTTTTTACCGGATTACGATTTGTATTTCTTTCCTCCATGTCAAATGAAAGAGAGCGAGGCGTAGTGACGCAACAGCCCAACTTGAACTACCTACGTTGCCATTCAGCTCTTAAAGAAAGGGGGATTCCCAAACCTATGTCAGGGAACTGACCCATAAAGTGAGTTTTTTGGGATTAGGTTCCTAATACAAATAAGTGTTTACCTGTGGAGCTGCATGATGCATTTGGCTGTATTGTATGTGAGGGGGTTGGCTTCCGTTCGCATGTTGCCCGTGAATGGAGGGGATGTCGAATTCTTCGTCGCCGAAAGATGGTGTATGAAAAGTCTAAAACAAAAACATTCAATTACAATTTCAATAAGATTCCACATCAGTGATATGACATCACACATACCTAGGTACCTACATTACGCGCATTTTGAAATTTGTGGTGAACCCAGAACGCCAATTTTTGTTCCAAATTTTTATTCCAAAAAAAGTCATGGGTAGGAATTTCACTTATCTGAACACATTTGGACTTGATTTGCAATGTCTTACAGTGAGCATTATCCTCGCGTTGATGTGGTGAAAAATGTTGTTTATCTGTGCCGGCGTGTCTTGAAACTTTCGCAATGTTCAAGATTCCATTTTTCGAACTTTTTGGAATTTGTAATAGATAGGTAGGTATATGTTATGTTACCGTAAACACTCGTTTTTCGTGGAGACGCGTTTTCCCTAGTTACAACGTTTCCCATATCAGTGTGATGAGTGATGGGTCTTGCTTAGATCAGTCTTTCTACTCGTAACTAGCATCCCAACTTATTGCTTATTTGCTAAATGCAGTGACATTTAGCAAAACAAGCGCTTTAGCTACTTTTCCTGGTGATAGTACTTATAAAAAGTCTGTGAGTGTAAACGCCCGTAAGGAGGTTAAGAACCCACAGAGTGTACTAGTACAGTCATCAGCAATAGTATCTTACACAACTAGGGCCGCAATAATATGTGACACGTTCTTACTTGGAGCGCAATAAGAGCGCGTCATATATTTTTGCGGCCCTAGTTGTGTAAGATACTATTGCTGATGACTGTACCAACTGGACCCAAAAATCGGAAATCTATGGTTGTTTATTTTTGGCACAGGTTTGTTATGTTTTAAACAATTGCACCGCCACCGGCATTAATTCTTTCCCTCTTCACCGGCTGCCTAGTTCAAAAAGCCATAGGTATTCGCTCTGGCTATGTACTTGTTTTGCCTAGCTAGAGCATCTCGCCAGTTAAATCACTGTCACTTACTACCCTGTTTTGTCCTTCCTCAGACGTGCTCAGACAGACAGGGATGACAATAATATTGATCGGTTGCAACGAGTAGGATAACTTCTTTTTATACTGTACTTTAAATGCAACGATATTAATTTTATACGGGGCGCCATTATTTGCATTTATTTACATACATCGAATACTGAAATATGTATTAAGTATTTTCTTTCGGCATTCTTACTTTTTATCAACCATGTTTTTTATATCAGACTGCAGTTCTGTTGCAATGTTGTAAGTAGAAACATTTACGTTAATAACTTAATATGCATGCGAGGTTGTTCTTTATGCAAACGAATGCCTATTAATATTCTGAGCCTTTTCATATTAACTTTTTACTGTATTAATTATCAATCCCGTGGACCAACCTGTACCTACTATTAGTATCTACTGTGCCTAACTTTATGTTTATTTTTAAAATATGTACACAGGCAATGTACTTAAATGATATGATCGAAAAAGCTCAAACAAGGACCTGAACTTAATTTAAAACACTAATACCCTGAAATCATTGTACAGGTTTAAACATTTCCTATCGGCCAGTACTAAGACTCTTCTCATTCAGGCTCTTGTGTTTCCATTCTAGACTACTTACATTTATAGTGATGTGTGCCTTAAGAATATTTCACAAGAACTGTTGGATAGGCTGGATATATAAGCTCCTAAATTGCTGTATCTATTAGTGTTAGATAGGACTCGAGTCCTTTGAGTCCTCTGCTTCATAACTCGACTCGGTTTTTCAGACTCTTATAATTAAGTCTAAACTCGAGTTCTTCTAAACTTGATAGAGACCCGAATCTCTTGTAGAAACTTAAGTCCTTTTCAGAGTTATACATTGTCTTTATGTATAATTTGTAGATTAGGTACGTAAATTATACAATAACGCCAAATTTCTTTACTGTTATTTAGGAAAACCCTATAAAAATGTTCACGGAGTATTTATTCGCAGGCTCGAGTCCTTGTGAGTTACTTATAAAACCGGGCAAGTGCGAGTCGGACTCGCGCACGAAGGTTCCGTACCATAATGCAAAAAAAGCAAAAAAAAAAACGGTCACCCATCCAAGTACTGACCCCGCCCGACGTTGCTTAACTTAGGATCAAAAATCACGTTTGTTGTATGGGAGCCCTACTTATATCTTTATTTTATTCTGTTTTTAGTATTTGTTGTTATAGCGGCAACAGAAATACATCATCTGTGAAAATTTCAACTGTCTAGCTATCACGGTTCGTGAGATACAGCCTGGTGACAGACGGACGGACGGACAGCAGAGTCTTAGTAATAGGGTCCCGTTTTACCCTTTGGGTACGGAACCCTAAAAAAAACTCGACTCTTCTTCTTCCTCGCGTTATCCCGGCATTTTGCCACGGCTCACATAGGAGCCTGGGGTCCGCTTGACAACTAATCCCATGATTTGACGTAGGCACTAGTTTTTACGAAAGCGACTGCCATCTGACCTTCCAACCCAGAGGGGAAACTAGGTCTTATTAGGATTAGTCCGGTTTCCTCACGATGTTTTCCTTCACCGAAAAGCGACTAGTAAATATCAAATTATATTTCGTACATAAGTTCCGAAAAACTCATTGGTACGAGCCGGGGTTTGCACGCTCTTACGGCTAGGCCACCAGCGCTTCTTAAAAAAAACTCGACTCGGGACTTAAAAGACTCATGTTTTTGAAGCGCAGAGTCTCGTAATAACGAGCTGAGTCCTTTAAATTCAGACTCAAAGGACTCGAGTTCCTATGACCAGTAATCAATGTACCCGTACCACGAGTTACTGACAGTGTCAACACTGACATATACGCTAACGCGTAGGTACGTAATTTACTCACATGTCAGTTTGAGTTTCGAGTGAGATGCATAGACTACTTTAGATTTTACTGTGCAATAGAGTAAGAACTTTTTTTCAATATTTGATATAAAAATAAGCTTAAATAGCTTATTATAACGAGTAATCCAAATTTTCGCTCGCTACTAGTATTAGGTAGAGTCAGACCAAGTTAACTCGGCAGCGATTTTGATAGCACAGACTGTGCAAGTGTTATTTTAAACGACCAACTTCTATGAGAAAATAAGACCTTTAAAATAAACTTGCATAGTCTGTGCTACCAAAATCGCTGCCGAGTTAGCCTGGTCTGACTCTAGGTTTATTTGAGCTGTGATCGAATACCCCGAACTGTTGCTCGGGGTTTTTCGTCCCATGTGTCCCAATTTACCTCGTATACATTTTTTTTTCTATTTTACTGAAATTGGGTACCCCGTTTATGGCCAGTATGCTCGGGACCAAAAAAATTTTTGTATAAAATAAATGGACTTTAAATCCCGAACTTATAGGCTTGTTCAAGACTTCTACTTCTATAATTGTGCCTATCACTTAACTTCAAACTCGGGTAAATCTATTCGGCCCTCTCAGCAAATATCTACCATTATTAACCTTTTGTTAATACCAAAATCGCATAATCTGGTCACATACATTATAATATCACAAATGGATTTACCCGAGTTTGAAGTTGAGTGACTCAACTTAGTATGCTTAACGTCTTAGTATTATAAAACGTACCATAACTACTTTTCCGGTACGTTTTGACCCGTTCTAATTGAATACTTTCCATTATTACTCGCAATTTTGACGAACATTATTCTCAATTCGCCTAAAAACCTAACATAAGGAATAATCCTAATATGCCTTTTAATTTATGAAGTTATGGCAATTCAAAATTGATGTATTACCTAATGCTAAATATAGAACCCCCAATAAAACCACATAGGCCCTACATAATAATTCCTGTATTACCACGTGTGGTCTACATTTCCAAAGTCATAAAAATAATCGTTATCCTTAAAATATAACGACGTAATAGCAGTGCTTAAAGCGGATTTTATCAAGGTGGCCTCGTATAGCTTGGAGGCCGGGGCACGACGCTGAAGGGGTATGAATTAAATTTAACACAATATAAAGTTTTGCACGAACCAAACCAAACCAAACCAAAAAGATTTAGGTAGCTACATATGAAAAACATCTTAATTGTTCTCCCCTGACACAAATCAGCATTTAGTAAGGTTAAGATACGCCTGCGATTATTTTTTTCTTTCAATTTATAATTTGAGGCAACTCTAAAGTTCACGCATACATCATCGAGTAAGATCTCAATAAGTAATTAAATTAATTTAACTGATACCTCACACAATTGTAATATGTACAAAGTTTGAATTCTAATAGAGCTAGAGTCTGTGCGGAAAGAGAAGAGTCGTGAAATGTAGGGGAGTCCATAATACATTCTACGACTGTTCTCTTTCCGCACAGACCCTACTAAATGTAAGTATTCTTTGTGTAAAATGAAATAACTCACTTGATCATTCATAGCGTACACACTAGATTTAGTGTCACGGGGGGCTGACAGCGGCAACTCGAGATTATCCGGTCTCTGCAACAAAAGATAAACGCCGTCAATAATAATGATAAATAACAAACTGTCTATAATAATATTAATGATCCTGTTTTTTACTAGAGTAGACTAGGATAAATTCTGCGATGGCCAGTACTTACAACGATTATAATCACATACAATAGGCTCCTTAAGTTCCCAGGATGATAGTTACCATCAATTTTACTTTTTGCTTTTTATAATATCAAGGAACCAAGTTCCCTCAATCTTTGCCGGGAAAATTGCTGATTAGATCCAACTATCGGGTGGAGAGCAAATTATTCGAACCCGGTTATTTACTCTGCTTGATTGAGAATTGCGTGATTGATCCCTTCGATGCGGAAGTTTCAATTCGGGTTCGGAAACTTTGGATATAAAATGCATTGCTAATTTAATTGAAATTGCAGTGTATAACCGCAATTCCATTTCAATTTATAACCAAGCGAGTATTGGCTTATTTAATAAGACTTACCATGTTTATAAAATTTCAAAAGTAAGAAAAAAAAAATTAAATGAAAATTATCACGAGGGATAGTTTAGCTAATGATTACCATATGAACAAATTAGAAAAATACAGTATACGATACGGATAATCTGCTCTAAAACTACGAACGTGTTTTAATACTTGTAGCCACTTAAGGCCTAAAGTCATGTGACGACTCATGTCATAAAAATATTACTCTACATTTTTATTCCTAAGTATTACTTAGTCGGTGCAGCAATTCTCGTTCCAGTTTCTATTTCTTAAGATTGCGATATTGACTGGCGTAGAGAGCTGAGCTTAAATGGCATTCTCTGTATTACAGCATTTAGTTTGAGTTCTATGTAGGTATCTATGTATTTATTTATTTGCAGTCCATGTTTTATAGCCGGACTATGATTGAACCAATGTGCCGTTCCGAGTTCCGACATCATTAGGGTATCTTTGTACTATATTGTACCATTAGGGAGGTATGGCCACAATTGTTAACGAGAGGGCATTAAAAGTATTTCTATATTTTTATGGACTCTACAATCTGCAATTTGCCTTTAGGCGGAGGGATTTTATAACTTCCTTACAATTTTAATGCCGCTCGTACTATACACAATGTTTTTCATCACACTTGCGAAGAAAAAAAAATCAAGTTTTAAACTAAAATAAATGTTAAATACGGTAAATTTGTAAATTTAAAATAAAATATTTTAGCACGATACCTCGATACCACGGATCTCAAAGAAAACGTTAAAAAAAATAGTGTTCCAAATTTTATTAAAATATAGCTAAAAAATAAATAAATACAATAAACATTTTTGTTTTTGAGTAAAATGGCTGTGACATACGGAGAGACAGGCGGACGAACATGATTTAATAAAACGCTACATTCCAGTATATATCGTGTAAAAAGAGATGTCTTAAATAGTTAAGTACGTAAATGTTTCAGTCGATTCAAAATCCGATTGATCAACATTGTAATAGTGGTACCTTGAGCCACAAGTCGGTCTCATTCCTTTCGGACCGGTTTTGTGGCACACCGGCTGCGCTCCCAGCGGGCAACCAGCACAAAATACAATATTATCAATAACCAAGTGAAAGGACATGCCTGATAATTGTTTCTGTGTTATTTGTATCATTAAGTAAAATAATAGTTTGCGTCTGACACTCAGGGAGCGAGATTATAAATTCTACAGTGTATAATTATATCCTTTATACAAACGTTTATGCCACGACGTAATTGCCACAATTACTCAACATCAAGTAACCTACATTATAATAAACGTTAACTTGAAAGGAGATATTATGATAACAAGCGGAGCTATTTTTCTAACCGATATATCTCAATAATTGTCAATTAAATCTGGCATCCATAATGATACGATGTATCTAATATGTTTTTAGAGCGTGGAAAGTAGAAAGTTTTGTAATAAGTAGGTAGGTTAGATTAAACCGTTCGAAAAGTAATCTCGTATAAAGTTAAGGGATAGTATAAGTCATAATTTAGAATTCATTATTATTTATAGAAGTTCTTGAAAACGAAGCTGCAAAAAAATATGCTTTTATTGATATATTTTCTCACGTCCAAGACTACAAAAACATTTGTTTGATTGTTTTCGACATTTTCCTTTATTCGTGATATAATCGATCGAATATTTAGGTATATATTAGTAGCGATACTTAATCTAATTTCATTATTAAACTAGAACAATATTATTTAATAACTAAACTAAACAAGAACAATTTATTATTTTTATTCAATGAAAATGTAGAATAAGTATTTTGTGTAAGTGGTTCGTCACAATAAGGTTTGGTTACGTGGTACCGGCCAGAGTAGATGGTAAGTATTCTCTAGGAGGACATTATAATTGCCGGTCGGTGACCTCGCTCTGCTCCTCCCACTGTTAGAGCGTTAAATCAATTGATGTTATTATTACAAATGGAATGTGTCTTTCATTCAAACTTAACGTATTCCTATTTACGAAGTTTATAACTCGTAGGAGATAAGGGATAGCTACATATATGTAGATAAAAACCTCCTCCTCCTCCTAGCAATCGTTTATTCGGGATCGGCACAGACCAGACTTCACTCAAAGTTGCTGGCAGAGGCTAGTACCAAACAATACCTTTAGACACATGGAATTTGTGTACAGTACAATATATTATGACATTTATGGTTAGGTACTCCAAAAGATGCTAAATCTGTTTTCTAACCTAATTTAACACATATCCAAAACATAACATTACATGTTTAATTTCATGCAGCTATAAAAAACTGTACACTCGTAAAAAATCCATTATCAGCGTCAATAAAGTTGATGTAAGAGGTTTTTATATGGGAAACGTTCTTCGGAGCTGCCATCTATCGTAACAATTTAGTAGCGACTCATTTCTTTGCCAGCAAACATGAACCTGCTCTACCAGTTTTTAGGGGTCCGAGGGATTGTGTAGAGGGCGGTTAAGTTTGTTTTTATACTTTTCATTTGAATGTTTTAAACGCGTAACTTTTATTTTACTTTGTAAGTATAATAACTATGCCTATGTTTAAAGAGGTAGAACGGCTAAACAAAGGGAGTGTGTCTGGGGGTTTCGGAGTATTGAGAGCGTCTAACTCAGTTTAATTAGATAAAAAAACATTTAGATATTTATTTATTTAACAGTGACAGTTTGTAATATGTATATTTACCGCCGGGGATGATGTTTTGGTTTGCGTGTTCCTGTTATACGATGACTTCTAAATTCAACGAAACATAATAGACAAATGTTGAAAACTTTCCTACGTCAAGTTAACACTAAAGTCTGTGCCTATATATAAGTAGGCATAAATTGAACGGGCCATAGGTGGTAGCGTTCTTTGTTGAACGAAACTTCACGGGTGTGTATTATGTTTTAATGTACAGTCACCTGCAATAATATGTTACTCTTCGAAGGCCGCAAAAATATGTGACACGCTCTTATGGCTCTACAAACAAGATCGTGTCAGATATTTTTGCGGCCTTCGTTGTGTAACATAATATTGCAGGTGACTGTACATAAGTAAATCTATGTTTTTTGTATACTTTAATGTCCCTGATTTGAAATAAGTACGTTATCGTTATTTACTACACTAATGGACACATTTAGTGGAACGCAATAAAATGTTTAACCCTTAAATGCATGATTTGTTCTTTTTGCCCAAAATTAGTGTCCGACCGAAACATGTTTTTTTGCCGAAACCGAAACCGAAACCGAATGTTCGGCTTTGGCTCTAGTTTCGGCCGAAACCGAAACCGAAACTTTTGTAGACTTGTTAAAATCGTTGAAAAAATGTCATAAAACCCCTTTTATACACATATTATGGGTCTGTCAACACCCAATATCCTTGAAATTGATGTTACAAAAGCAGTTTTTTAAGAAAATTACTAGAGTTAGACCAAGATAATTCTGCAAGGATTTTGATAACACACGCAGTGCTAGTGTTATTTGAAACGTTAAACTTCTATAAAATCAAGACGTATAAATAACATTTGCATAGTTGCACTGCGTATGTTATCAAAATCATTGCAGAATTTTCTTGGTCTAACTCTATTTATTCACGGATCAAGTTAACATGTAGATACAGGGTCAACCAAAAACGCGAGCGCGAAATTTTTTGTTGACACTATCGCAAGGCCGGGTACCAATCTTCACAGTGAGGCGAACTTTCATGCGAACTCAAAGCTGTGCTTCAGGCTTCAGGATAAGTAGTTGAGCACAGACTCCAACCAATGTCCATTGTATTAAAAAGCGAGACCACAGGCCGAGCATGGCGCAGCGAGGCCAAAGGCTAAGCTGAAGTAGAGGACAGTGGAACACAAACCACAGGTAAATTGAGGTAAAATCACTCCGAAACAATTAGACAGTGTGTGCGTTATAGGTATTGATTGACAGCCTCTTAAGTCTGCGTCGACCGTCCAGTGGCGCCCTCATTAGTGGAATTGTGTTTTTTAATAAACCAATTAATTTCTGTATCAGTATAATATGTAGGTATTAATATTGTTGTTCTACTTATTCCCCAACTGTTGGTCTTATTCAGAAGTACCATTTCGTAAGTTTCGGCCCGGCCGAAAGGTTCGGCCGTTTTTTGGCCGAAACCGAAACTACAGCCGAAACATGATTTTTTGGCCGAAACTGGCCGAAACCGAAACCGAAACCGAACCTTCGGTCGGACACTACCCAAAATTAATATACTCGTATGTATCACATAATTGTTTGCCGATTCTAAGAAAAATAGTAAAAAAAAATAACTTCGATTTTCACTGCGAAATCAGTGTTAGAAGTTGAATTGGCTAAATCATATTATGTAAATATGTAATTTTCGGTAATAGATATATGAATTTTTTTACTACCATTAGAAAGGTACACTATTTGTGATATACCTATGATAAAGTTTTTAAATATAAAATAATTACAAACCCCGAAAACACCGTTCAAAATAACATACTAAAAATTATCAACTTCTGGATTTTTCCAAGCTTTGCGACTTTTCGCCTTATAACGAATGTAATTTTTATAAATTAAAAATATTGCTTATATTTAACCCTTAAATCATCACCCTGCTACTTGACGTTTGGTATAAAGGCACGTTCAAGAACGTAAGCCTTTTTTTTAAATATGTGAGCTGTCTAATGGTTTGTACTTGTAGACATTTGGCAACACTATGCATTTAAGGGTTAGTTACTAATTTTGCGATTACTTTAGGTGCTGTAATCCAGCAACTAAACCTTTTTTTATGCATTCTTCAATATTTGTCCATGAGTATATTTTTACATATATAGAGCAGGTGGCCGATTTTTGAATTTCGATCGCTCGATTTCGTGTAGTTCGTTCAATAATATCTCCAGTACCCGGCATTTAAATTCTACTAACAGAATTGAAAGCAAGTGGGCAATACCACTCGATTCCCAATTTCTATCGCTCGTATTTCAAAATTAGCATTTTTCTGTTTTCTACCGATTTTCGAGTGACGAAATCGAGCGCTCAAAATTAAAAAATCGGGCCCCAGATCTGTTTTATCAAATTAATTCTTACAACCCACATTCATTCACAGTTACGTTACATATAGATATTGGAAAGTCTACGGAACCCACGGAATAATTCAAGACGAAGGAATTTACATTCCACAATCTTAAAAAGGCCTAACAAAACAAAGAATAAGATGAAAGCGAACAGTAAATAGTACCTACCTAGATACCACGACGTGGAAGATGCAGCCCAATTGGGACGATTAACTTACTCGATCCTTATCAGAATATAAATGCGTAGAACTACATACGTAAGTATTTTAAATTGTATTTATAGTTTCTAGATAGCTAATACTAATTAAAGTAAATATAGTTAAATTATTTTGTATTATATATTACCAATTATAAATATAACTAAATTAGGTTACAACTGTAGATAACATAATTGTAGATAATATGTGGAACTACTACAGAAACGATTTCATTAAGAAACGACATCTTATCTTGTTATCAATATATATGTATTTCGTATACGTTGCGAACTAGATAAGTGCGTACGTAACGAGGTAGTAGTTTACGAAAACTACAAATAATTTTGTATTTTAATTTTGGCTTTATAAATATTATTTTCTCTTAATCATGACGCTAAAAAATCATGCCGGTGTTATTTATTAGGTCCGTACAATAACGTTCACTAAAATAATGCGGGTAGTAGAGCCGTAACGAACCTACGTTAAATGTTCTTAATGGTGATTAAATTGAACAGCACTTTAAATTGCTCTGACATCACGTATGTACATAATCACATATACCTATCTTTTGAAATGCAATACTACGACATACATATTTAAACTTATTTTAATACTTCATAAACTACGTATACATTAGTAATTAAAGTTTACCTACCATTTAAAATTCAATTACGGCCACTAAGTCCATCCAGCGGAGGGTTTCATAAATTCCATACATTAATAATGCGTTCCGGTCCCATGTAAGATCTTAATTAATGTATTGGAAGTAAAAAGAGCAATGCAATTACCAGCAACTTTAATTGATAGAGCACTGAAGTCATTACACAGTACCCTATTAAATGATGTAATATGATCACATTAAAAGCACAAGTTGCACTAATTAAGTCCGGTTATTTAGCACTCGATTGTGGTTGTTTCTCGATAAAGTTAGTAATATATAGTATCACGTGGAATGCAGACTACAGCACGTGCGAGTAGCGCGGGAAGACTGCGTGGCGTTCGCGCTGCGGGCCGGGGGGCCGCTAGTACCGCCGCCGGCCGCCGCCGCCGGGGGCGCCAGCCCTGCTCGGAGCCCGACCAACAAACATACCATCTCAACATCTACCAATACCACACACTCAGATTGCTTTCAGCCAGACAGACCACCGATATGAAATTCGAAGCGAATTTTCCACAATTTTCCGCTTCATACTTATCAATCAATTAGGACGACTACGATACATTCATTCGTCAATGTGATGTCAGAATATTCGATTTAATTAACGTTTTCGAACAATTTAATGAAGCTTACAATAGTTATTAAAATTAAGAAAATTGGTGCAACAGTTACTGGATAGCAGCTGATTCTCTTGATTGTTCAAAAACTGATGAGAAAGTTGCATTTTATCCACATGTGGGACAAAGTACTTAATCGAATGCAAATTTTGAGTTGTTTTCTTATGTTGGCTGGTAGAATTGACTTTTAAATGATGATTTTGAATGATAAATATTTAATAACAATCATTTTAAATTTTTTGCTTTGATTTTTTACAGTACATATGGTGCTATATTTTTCCGCCATAGTGCGGTAATTAGCACTATACGTGCGTATGTCGAGTAGAGATGCCCCGAATAGTGAATTTGGCCGAATACCGGATACCGAATATTCGGCCCCTCTCTCGGCCGAATACCGAATATTCGGCGACCGAATATTCGGCATGACATGCGAACATTTTGAGTCACAATTATTATGAAAATTGTTCGCCAACAAAGCACAACGTTTGCTAAGATATATTTTTATGTTGAACGGAATTAATGAATGTATGTAGTTAGAGTCGATCAAATCAGACCCATGATAAAAATGAAATATTTTGCAATCAACAAATGCTCAAAAACGTGTCTTCGTATTTAACTACTTTCCAAGAATACATTTTAAATATTAAATATAGCTAGTTTTTGGTTATTTTTTGTGTAATGTTTCTTTTTAGATAGGTGCAACACATATTCGGTATTCGGCCGAATAGTAAGCAACATTCGACCGAATACCGGATATTCGGCAAAATGACCAAATAGGCCGAATACTGAATAGTTGCCGAATATTCGTGCCATCTCTAATGTCGAGAATTTAAAGGGCCATATGTAAAACTCGTGTCGATTTAAAACACTCCCTTCGGTCGTGTTTCAATTTATCGCCACTCGTTACGAATTTCTTACTTTTCGTACTCGTATCGTAATGTACTAATACAGTTAGTAAGTATTTTCCTTGTGTTAGCGTAGTGAGAAATTTTGTGTTTGACTCGGTGGCAAAATTTAATAGAAAAAATATTATTATTAAATATTTATCATTCCAAATTCATCGCTTAAAAGCCCAGCGTGACGAAACATCTTAAAATTTTCATAAAATTAATTTTCTATCATGTGGATAAAAGCTATTGTGTCCCCTCTTTTTTAAAATAAAGAGAGCCTTTCCGAGCGTATGTGGTGAAAATAATATATTACATATATGATATTAAAGTTTTTTTCTTTTTCTTGATCTTTTTTTTCTGAAATCAATGGCTTTGTATACGGAGAAAGTACTACTTAGTACTTATGCGGAAATAGGTTTTTGTTTAACAAGGTTTAATGTTCTTGTTTTCTTTTAATATAGACGCAAGCGAAAGACTCCAAAATCTAACCACAAGCGTACAGAGAATAGTTTTTACACAGGAATCTTGAGTGATGCGAGGATTTCAAGGCACGAGAGGTAAACAAACTTTGCTTCCGAGTGAACCACATTTTTAACCACGCCAACTAGAATAAAAAACCAGCTGTAAAATACTTACTAAAAATCTATTTTAAAATATTTTTTTATCACACTTGCTCGAAAAAGATAATATTTTATGCAGGTTTACTAAAGTACAGCGTCCTATTTGTTTCCGCGGGAGTTACGTATTGTGAAAAAAAAAACTAGAACTCACTAGGGAATTAGAGCTTTTTTTATTAAGTATCTTACTAATTCATACGAATTAAGTAGATATAAATGAGTTTTACTTTTAAAACACTGGTGTTTACAATTTAGTATTTATGTTTAAATATAAATTTAATGCCTCTTTAAAATATTTTTTACAGTTTCCAACTGGCTGAAATTTGAATGCCGGATAGGTCTGTGTCTTCGATGCTTACATATTTAGCACTTAACCTACGTCAAAACTAGACAATATTATGGCAGATGAATGTTTGAAATGTCACCGTACGTATTTATTTATGAATGTTTCGCTTAAAATTTAGTTTTTTCTTCGCAAGTGTGATTGTGTTATTTACACAATGTTTTTCACATTGTGTATAAGAATACTGCATACTTGAGTCTTTAATTCACTGCGGCCTGCGGCTGTCGTGAATCTAAATACCTCTTTTCCAATATTTCACTTACTCCGCTCGTTGTACAATGTAATATTGCACTATACAGGATACAATGCATCATTGCCCACTGATTTCAAAAAATAGAGAGGATCTTTCCGAGTCTCTTTACATTTGGATATATGTGCCTATATGTAACCTATGTCCAAACCTGACATCATGGTTTTACGAAGACTAAATTAACATTTAAATAACTTCCAAAACATAACGTATGTATGTGGATTATTAACTCTGTGTATTAACGTTGCCTGCGGTACAAATAACGGTACAATTTAGATTGCTTGTCTACCCCAGTTTTTAATAAAGTCGCTACGTATATTATGAGTATTATCACGTATAAATAAACTTGACTATACAGTTAGAAGAAGTGTACGTATTTAACATTATTATTACCAGCTTAGTGTCGGTATTTCGTCTAAAAACAAATCTTTTCATATTTATCGGCTTATGTTGCTGTAGGCAGTGTAATGTAATGCAGTTAAATCACCAGCAGCTTTTTACCTTGCAGTCGCTTCACGCTCTTCTAGCCGTTTTGATCTTAGGGTCCTAACAACTATACGGAAAAAGAGGACAGAAAACAGATGGATTCGTCCCCAAAGATTTCAAAAGTAAGGATAGGCCCTTTCATGTAATGCCGAGCCAACATGCGCACCAACGAAATTGTGTACAAACGCCATTTGCACACCAAAGAACTGGTCCACTTCGTAGTTTTCGTAAGGTCCGTCTTTGTGAAGTAATCTAAGTCAATGTTCGTACTATTAATCAGTGGGGCTATTAATTAACCAGTAGTGGGGCCCACTGATTAACAGTCCGCCGGACGGTATCGGCTTGTCAGTTAGAACAAAATTTTGACAGAATTTTGACAAGTTCAAGACTCCTTCAATAATTCAATTTAAAATACAAAACAGGCACGTTTCTTACGCTTGTATTGTAATGTAACCTCCTTCAAAATATTATTCGGATATACAATATACACATGAATTTCTTGGGTTCGAATCCTGGCTCGCACCAATGAGTTTTTCGGAACTTATCTACGATATTATTTGATTTTTATCAGACGCTTTTTGGTGAAGTAAAAAAATGTGAGCCGGACTAATCAAAGTAAGGCCTAGTTTCTGCTATAGGTTGGGAGGTCAGATGGCAGTAGGTATTTCAGGTCAGATGTCAGTAATATTCGTGGGATTAGCTGCCAATAGGCCAATTACATTAAATTTTTTCCAGGAATTAATTCCCAGCAAGCTGGAAAGCGTCTGCCTTCATTTGGTTCAAAATTAGTGTAATCCGAGTTTGCTCCATTCCAGGAGTTGTGGAAAAAAATTGCACTTTTTTAGTTTTTAGCAGGCGTGGTTCACTCCGCGATTTCGTCGCTTTGCTACAGGTAGCTAAAAGAACATCCGTTCCACACCAATTTTGGTGGCTAGCCATAAGCCGCGCGTGGCGCTGTCGCCACCTAGCGGCCATATCTGTCCTGATCGTAACAGACGCGTTTTGTTAGAGAGTGAGCCTTCTGTATCTAGTACCATTATTTATTCTGTGGTTTTTAGCTTGTAGTTCAATAATGTTACGTCCGACGGAAAATTTGCTCTTATCATGATAAAAATTGACATCTTATGATCCGAATGGTACCTTAATATGAATTCGTAGTCTAAAATTGTAAAAAATGTCCGCCACTTGGATTTCTTTTTTTGGTAGGTGGTAGAATCGTGGAAATCTGAAAAAAAAAATCACTAGTATCTGGTCCACAACAACCTTGCTGATAGTGACATTGTAATTGACGGTGAGTTCCTTCTACATCGAGTGGTTTTGCCAATCCAAGGTAAAATGTATCTCCCAAGGCTCCCAAAATGCATCCACACCTCCTGGGATAGAGTAAACTCAGATTATACGCATTTTGAACCAAACGAAGGTATTAAAATGATTTCCAGCTTACGGGGAATTAATTCCTCAAAACGGTTTTTTTTTATCTAATTTGTCTGGCCTAGAACTCCTACAAGCGGACCACAGGCTTCCATGAGCAGTGGCAAAAATCCGGGACAACGCCAAGATGATGATGATGATGATGATGATGATACATGAATTTGGGGGCGTCCATTATATTACGTGAGGGGTTTATAACTTTTTGAGGATTTTTTGAACAAAAATCTTCGCTTGCGACATAGTACGAATAAATATACACTGTCTAATTATTTTGTCTTGTTTTTCTGTAACTTAAAATTCCAACTAATCGGCTTGTTTTGCCGAGTAGTCGGTAGGTACATCGTACATCCCTATTTTCTTGTAATATCAATTTATAACTTACCGTGTACATATACATTTTATACGCTCTCTCCTGATCGCGGAGTGTCGTTTGTATTGGCTCCATCTTGAAACATCCACTTTTCTGATTTTATAATCTGCTTTTAAAATATTACGGTCCATTTGACAGATTCATTCAATTTGACCCGTGAAAAGTAACAATAAATAAACGTAGACTCTAGCTAGATAAAAAAAAAATCACTGTTATGCCTGCCTTATGCTTGAGTTCAAAGCCCTGTTAGAAATAAACTATGTATTTGCCTTAATTTTAACGAAATGTCTACAAGCTTTGGACAGCCGTCGGTAATCTAATTCATACTTATGTATAGGTATAATTTAAAGATATGAACCGTTTAGTTTGAATGACGTCCTGTATGTTCATATTATTTAATATTGGAATACGTGGCGAGTGGTAACAATAGGGGTGGGTGGTTGGTAAATTGGGTGCTAAATTGTAGGTAAGTATGTATATTTAACATTTTTATATAGAAGGATATTTTAGAAACTTAATGTTTAGTAATAAACTTCCAAATCAAAATAAATTATACGAGTTCCTAACGTAACTGTCCAAAGAATTTCATCGACTTTGCGTAGCAAGCTACATCGAAGATGAACGGGAGCTCTGCACGCAAGCAAAAGGCATTATTGAACTTAATCGTCTGGTCATAATTACGTGGGATTTTATCAATGGGGAGCGCGTAAAAAAACTGGAGTTTCGTCTTTTAAGTGAGAGGCCACGTGGGCGGCACGCGGGTCCGCGCGACCGCGGCGGGATACTTGCGAATCCGCGAGGGAGCGCCCGCCGGAAACCGAGGTGTACCGGGGCTCCTCGAGCACAGAGAAGTGGCGGCCCGCGGCGCGCCGCCCCGCGCCCCGGGCCGCTCCGCGCCGCGTACCCCTTCACACGCCCGCATATGCACTGACTCCGCGGCCTTCGTCTCCACACCACCCCACTACCATGTTTGCCTTAATCGCGAATTAAGGGTTCCACCAATGTTTTCTATTAAACTCGAGGACTTACATTGGATGTCTCTCCTTCAAGCATGAATTTCATTAGCAGTTTCTTAAATATAAATTATCATTGTTGAAGAAACAATGCTAAATGCTTTGCCTTGTCTTGCGGTTAACGACAGTTTTTATAACAGCGAACTTCTTAAATTATAAATTACGTATACTTACCAAAGAATAAGTATAAAAGTTAAATTTAAGAAACCCATAATAGGTACCTTACTCATAAATCTCATAATCCCCATGGCTACATATATTGTTAGCTACATAACGTCTCTATGAATGTTAATTTTCAGAACGGTCGATATCCGGAAGAAACATTGCGATATTCAGTGCTTGTTTTATTTGCCACCCTAGAACAATTTAATAGTGGAAGCTTAACTTTATTATAACGACTGTAATGGTGTAGAATGAGAAAATGGCAGCCACAGTAATTAATTGAGCGTAAAACAGGGCTGTAATGTCAAGAGGTGTTTAGTGGCCGGACAGTGCCTTTACAAAACATTCACTAATTAGGGTGGCGCAGGGCTTCCCCTGCTAGCAGAGCGTGTTCAATTTGTCCCCTTTTGTTTAAATATATCCATGTCAATCTCTTTTAAATTACTTCAATTGTTTTAAAGAGTGACTCGGTAGTAACTTATTTGAAATCAGGTTTCAGCATTCTCTGTCAATCATAAGGTTCGAATTAGTATTAACAAGATAACTCGTGAGCAGAAAGGTTCGTTAGTAAGGACGTGTCACTGTGTCAATGCACCGAGAAGGATAGTACGCGTATCTGACGCAAAAAGGTGGTCAAGTGCGCTAGTTACCGGCGGGCTGGTGTGTCGTCGCTGTGCGGATGGAGTCGAGTGGGTCGGTCTATTTGTGGTGACAGGAGAAGCGTGGGCGCCGCGTGTACTGAACTGGAGTGGCAATGACCTTGACACTAAGCGAGTGGCCTTGGGTAGCACGTGGCGGCTGACACCCGCTGTCTGTTGTCGGAACGCCGCCGCCGCCTTTCCCAGGGGAGCTATTGTGGATACGCCGCCAGATTAACCGACATTGATATTGCGGACCAGGAAATATTCGCACGCATTCTTTCTATCACTGTTTTGTACAAAGAAACTAAATTAACACAAAGAATTTGTTTTGATATTTGTGACGTGGAATAAAGTAGTAACAAACGACGTTCTAATCCAAGCAAGGTTGAAAGGCATTAGCAACCTACTGACAGAAATAGAGAGAGGCATTTAAAGAACCTTGCTATCTGATCAGGAAAATACTTACTTCACAATAGGTCACTCTGACAGATACAGTTAACAAACAGCTTTACAATCAAAATGCCAACTTAAACTAACTTATAGATAACAATCTGTAGCTATAAGTTTATTGTTACCTATAATAAAATAATCTACGGCTGATACATATAAGCGTGTGAAATTGTAATCGGATTTTAATTTTATCCCCTTATTTTGTCCCGGCTTATTTGCGTATCAGCGTTTTTAGCAAAAACATAACACGAATATAAACGTAACAAGAACTTTGAATTTTGAAAAGCAAATAAAAAAGTGAAGAAACAGTGGGCATATCCATTCTAGTGTTATTGTGTGAATGGGTGCGATTCAGCGCGTCGGCGACGTGCGGCAGCCGGCAGCCGGCGGCGTGTCGAGTGCGGTCGCCGCGGGGGCGGCCAGCGCGCCCCCGCCCGGCCGATACGTTTATGAGCCGACAGCCGACACTAACTTTAACGGTGACCCCGCCCGCTGCTTTACATCCCGGCTCAATGAAATACGTCACGTTACACCTAACCTCAAGATTGCGCGAACGAGCGAGCGTGTCCTAACAACCCCCTACTATCGCTCGAACTACATGCCTGTCTGACGAACAGCTGATCGAAACGTGTTGTACGAGTACGCTACGCATCGTCTAATACGAGTACCTGTTCGTCATATACGTTTTTGCTATTCATTAGTACTTTGTACAAAACAAATCCTGATCCTTAATTTAAGGACATGGAACCAATAAATACCGAATATATACTTTGTTCACGCATGTGATGTGACGTGAGCGTTGTGCATTTCTAAGAGAAAATTTATGGTCCAAATGTCACTGTTCACAGCTGACAGTTCATATCCATGACATTCTTGTTAGAAATCAAGATCAGATTCGGCCTCCGGGCTTAAAGTTAGCCGGCCCGGTGTGTGTATCTTTGCAATAAAACACCGGAAGTCCGTACGTAATACGAATTACGATTCACCTGACGTGAGATGTCATTGTAGTGAATCGAGTATAAGCATAACAAAGGTAAACAAAGTATCAGCTGTCAGCGTGCGGCGGCCGGCGCGTGGCGAGCGCCCGGCGGCATGAATGGACTCGCGTTTTATCATTATCACCACTTTGTTGGAAGTGACGCGACGATTCCGACTGTAATTTGCCGCCTTGAGACACCGAGACGCGTGCCGATGATATTTATCTCGGCTTACGGGGCGACGAGCGGCCTGACCTAGTGTGGGATTTATTATCCGTTTTGTTACAAAGCAATGGCATTGTTTGAGCTTTTACGTAGCAAAGGAAAAGTGAAATTGATAAAATTTGCAACGCTATTATGTTAACACAGGTAATTTTATTGACGAATAAGTAGAGCAGATTTTTAGTATAGGCGGATTGACTTATTAAAATACTGGATGTCCACGTCTTCTTCCTTACTATTGCATAGGATTCTTTACACAGTTTGTGAGGTTTTCTAAGGGTTGGGTGAGGTTGGCTTGGCCATCACCTAGAGAACACTTTCAGTTGGACTTACGGCGATGTATTTGCAGTATGTAATTTAAAATTTAATTAACCCTTTTCTTAAAAGCTACCGTTTCTTAAATATGAGTTATTCATTTTTATTTATTTATTTAAACTTTAACAACAAGGAAAAATCTACAAATGGCGGACTTAATGCCAAAAGGAATTTTCTACCAGTCAACCAGAGATCAAACAGAGACATAAATGTTGATGCAGCATTCTAAAATTATATTATACATAGGAATTGAACCGCCTGCTATAGCAAAATAATGCTCTACGAAAAAAAGATACAAAAAGAGGTTTCAAAAATTAGGATATCTTGTCAAGAAAAAGGTAGGTATAAAATAAGATTTTCCATAACACCCGGAGCACAATTTAAGAGCATAAGCTATAAATGCAAACAACGACATTGTCAGACAGACAGACAACGACAAACGTTATTTTTGAATGCAGTTGGCTCTCTGTAATTCATTCACTGCTATGCTACGGTCGTAGCGAGTACTTATGTTTTGTATAGAGACGAAATGACAATGTGTCATTAGAATTACCCTTTTTTAGCGTGATTTCGTAGCACCGACGTAGCCGCATCGTCGCGGTTTATACATAGCTGCTAGGTACTACGACTGTCAATAGGATAACAACCTATTGTTATGTCTTTAGATAAATTTTATTAAAAACGTTATATCCACGTACACTGAGAAAAAAATCATCACCAGGAATTAAAAAACAGTTCTGTACTGGGAAAAAATTTAGTTTTAGTAATAATTATGGACGTTTCTCTATTTCTGTAAAGTTTATTTATTTCTACAAACAGCTCAGTAATCCCAAATATAATTTCAACAAACAGATAATAGAAATTGCAAGAACTAATAGAAATTGCAAAAGTCAATTTGTTCCTATTAGTTAGCTCTCCTTGTCCCCGGATTAAGTTTATTTTTGTAATTCTAAGTGTATTTTTGTTGTACTTTTCTCTCAGTGTAGGTACGCTTACTCAGCCAAATGGTTTTTAGGGTTCCGTACCTCATAAGAAAAAACGGAACCCTTATAGGATCACTCGTGCGTCTGTGTCTGTCCGTCTGTCACAGCCCAATTTTTTCGGAACCTACTGGACTAATTAATTTGAAATTTGGTACATATATGTAAATTAGTGATCCAAAGACAGACATGTAACGTAAACAAATGCATTTTAACATGGCCCCCACTTTTGGGGGCTAAATGAGAAAGTTTTTCAAACTATATCGTTTTATATATCAAATGAAAGAGCTCGTTTTGAGAATTTTTAATGTATTTCTTTAGAAGTTATTTAAGAATATAACCGGAAAAATTACATCCCCTCCCCCTTTATCTCCGAAACTACAGGGTCTAAACTTTTGAAAAAAAATACACAAAATACTTCTTTACCCATAGATGACAGTAAAAAATATTAGAAATGTGCAGTCAAGCGTGAGTCGGATTTAATGTAACCCTTGGAATATGCGAGTCCGACTCGCACTTAACCGGTTTTTTTAAAGCCTAATTAGTTTCCCACTGATGGCCAAAAGTGTCCACTTTCTTCCGCCGCTCATCATGTTTTAGTGCATGCTCCCGCCATTCGTATTAAGACGCGTCGGGGTCGTCCCGCCATCTCTTCTTTGGTCTGCCTCTGCCCCGGCTAACCTGCGGTGTCCATTCGGTAGCCAATTTGGCCCACCCGTTCCGGGTGCATTCGGCAGACGTGTCTTGCCCAGTCCCACTTGAGTTTGGCGGCCGTAACACCCACGTCTATGATACCATACAAGTTTAGGAGCGCAGTTTGGTATTCCTTACCCGATCGGTTCTGCGGACTCCAATTATGTTGCAATTTATATCTTCATGTTTCAAAATGAAATATTTATGCTATTATTTAGGCAGAATTTGTCATAGGTTAATTCCTACTTAACCTAAAATAAAATCAAGCCGTTACTAATAGGTTATCTCATTATTGATCTGCAATCATATTTATTTTAAACAGTGCTTTAATAATAGAGAATTCATTAACTGGCCGCGCGCACATGGAAAAGCTTTTCAGTGAAAATTTAAATTTTAATTGAGATTTATCATATTTTATACACAAGCCCGAGATTACCAACTTTATTCGAATAGTTATATAAAAAAGTTAACAGGATTAAACGGAAAATACTTTTGAAGCAATAAACCTATTTTACATATTTCAGTTTCATTTCAGAGTTCTGCAAAACTTTTCGTTTGACCGCGTGAAGTACGGGACTCGCATAGCGGAAAATTATTTTATGGCTTTTGTTGGACTCATTACGAAACAAATTTTGAAAAACAAACTTACCTATAAATGTTAGGATATTTTATTTCATACATGATCGAGCAAATAGTGATGAAAATTATACACACACCTGGGGGCGATTTTTGAAATTCGATCGCTTGATTTCGTCAGTCGGAAGTCGGTGGAAAACAGCGATATACTAATTTTTGAAACACTAGCGATAAAAATCTAGTGGTATTGACCACTCGTTTTCAATTCTATTAGTAGAATTTAAATGCCTAGTAGTGGAGATATTATTGAACGAAATACATGAAATCGACCGGTCGAATTTCAAAAATCGGCCCCTGTTCCGAAAATTCCGGAAGGATGGAAGTTACATGAATGAGCAATGAAAGTAAGTATATACATTGTTCAGTAAATTTTGTTTTTATGGGATTTTAGTGAAATACGCCTTAATTTTGCCCACTAATTGATTTAATTCCGGAGCGTACTTTTGTACCGTCATAATCATTATAACATAATACCATGCCGATCTAAATATTGTTTTACAACCATTCTTTCTTTTTTTGGTGAGGTAACAATACTCGTATCTGCGTTCAATAAGATGAATTATTGCGTAAATATTACAAGAAGTATGTACATCGAACAAAACGATCCATAACCCAATACGTACGCATGTATTCAAATTTAAACCCAATACCAAAGGAGATTCGTTCTAAAGCCGCATGCTTGCGGATTTTCTCCAGGCTGATGTCAGGAAATTGTGATCTTTGCAATGCAATTGAGTTTTATTATTCAATTTAATATTATGCCCTACTACGTCGAGCGCTTTAAATTTAATTATTTGGGGACATAATAGCGAAGGCGTAGAGTAGATAGAAACGGGATTTCGCGCATACCTATTAGGATTTTCGTTACTTTGTTACACGATTCATTCTTAAAGTAGAAACAGACAAAGCCCAAGGTTAAACAGTAACTAGTAGTAAGCATTATGTAGGTAGTAATAAAATGCTGATATAATTATAGACGTCGTTAGTGCCTAAATGTACCTAAATTTATTCGATAGATACTTAATGAATACAAAGTGCTGATACGAGAGACATCTACTTACATGGCATTCTAAATGCGATACGGATAATATAATAAAATAAAATTGCTACGCGAATTCGTGAGAAAATTTAAATAAATAACTTTTCTGTTTGCACATAAAAAGAAATATATTGCGGCACAATGAATGTTGGGGGGTAGAGTGGGGTAGTGGGGACAGACGGGCGGACGAGAGACGCTGTCGGAGGAGGGGGAGGGTGGGGGCGCGGCGGGCGGGGGGCGCAGGGGGTGACCCACTTTAACGGGACAAGTAATATTACTTTTTACTTTTAGGTAACTATTTCATATTTTATCGCGATTATATTACTACATACGATTACATAACTTTTCCTATTTGGCTAAATTGCTATGGCTCCAGACATAAATCTATTACGGCAAGTAATGGGTTTACTACGTTAGGGTCTAACCATGAGAAGCAAACAACGTTCAATTTCAACAAATCTATGCAGAAATGAACATCAAGCAGAACCTTACATGTTTATTGTAAGAGTACTACATTATGTATTTCACAGTATTAATAACTAGTAGTTCGCCCCGAACTGTGAACTCGCGGTTCGCCAAAAAGATCAATTGATTGCAGTGCTTCTTAGTCCGAGATGGGCATTTCGTAATTGATTCCCAATTCCACTTTGTAATCTAACAACACCGAATTACTAAGTACCTACAATTCCATTTGAGGAACCAGGAATCAATTTTTCGAATATTACAATTACTAGTAATTGGAATCAATGTCGATTCCTCATTACAGGAATATATTACTTGATTCCTTTCAGATTACATTTCGTACTACTACTATCAAAAGTACATTTCGATAATAGATAAAGATGTTGTTGCCTTACTAGGATACCTTATTTGTAACACAGGTGTGCAGATTTCGAAAATGATGACCATGACCAATAAAACGACATCCATGACGACTTTTAAGACATACTGCATGGCCGCCATTTTGGAATAAAAAATGGTCATCATTTTCGAAATCTGCGCCCCCTAAAACCTATAAAACGACACCCATGATGACTTTTATGAGATAGTGCATGGCCGCCATTAGGGAATCCAAAATGGTCATCATTTTCGAAAATTGCGCCCCCAAAAACCTATCAAACGACACCCATGACGACTATTATGACACAGTGCATGGCCGCCATTTTGGAATCCAAAATGGTCATCATTTTCGAAATCTGCGCCCCCCAAAACCTATAAAACGACATCCATGACGATTTTTATGACACAGTGCATGGCCGCCATTTAAGAATCCAAAATGGTCATCATTTTCGAAATCTGCGCCCCCCAAAACCTAGAAAACGACATCCATGACGACTTTTATGACACAGTGCATGGCCGCCATTTTGGAATCCAAAATGGTCATCATTTTCGAAATCTGCGCCCCCTAAAACCTATAAAACGACACCCATGACGACTTTTATGACACAGTGCATGGTCGCCGTGTTGGAATCCAAAATGGTCATCATTTTCGAAATCTGCGCCCCCTAAAACCTATAAAACGACGCCCATGACGACTTTTATGACACAGTGCATGGTCGCCGTGTTGGAATCCAAAATGGTCATCATTTTCGAAATCTGCGCCCCCTAAAACCTATAAAACGACACCCATGACGACTTTTATGACATAGTGCATGGCCGCCATTTTGGAATCCAAAATGGTAATCATTTTAGAAATCTGCGCCCCCAAAAACCTATAAAACGACATCCATGACGACTTTTATGACATAGTGCATGGCCGCCATCTTGGATTCCAAAATCATTTTTTTTAATGTAAAAAAAAAACAATATTATAAATGTGTAACAAACCGAGCACTTTCATTTGATGCCAAACTCGACCATACTTTCTTGCAATTAAAATGACCAGAATAGCAAGACCCCTCACAAATGGCTTTTTAGCATTTTAAGGTGTTCTAGCTCAATAACCTCTTGTTTGAGCCTGCTCAAAAATTAATGACTAAAATATAATGCCCTCAACTACACGTTTACCCAGTTTCATTGAAATTAGAACAAATTTACTTAAGTTCTTGAGTATCAAACTATCTTCTGACAGTTCAGCTTAAAAACATCGAAATGCCGAGACGTGCCGCTAGCCAGCCGCGTGATCCAAGTCGAATGTAAGAACTTCGCTTCGCTTCGCTCGCTCGTTCGATAAATATAGGTATTCTTTTGTACAATTAATACTGAATTTGACACATTATTTGATTATTTTATTTTATTCATTTGCATACGTATCACTACACCTTTATAAAACAAAATCCCCCGCCGCCGCGTAGTCTCTCTGTATCAACTCAAAAACTATTGAATGGATTTTCATGCGCTTTTCACTTATCAATAGAGTGATTCTTGAGGAATGTTCAGTTATATAATTTGTTAAGATTTATTGTAACCCGTGTGAAGCCGATCAAGTGATATCATAAAGTGATTCTTGAGGAATGTTTAGTTATGTAATTTGTTAAGGTTTTGTGTAACCCGTGCGAAGCCGTAAATATGCCAGGGGGCCGATTTTTAAAATTCGACCACTCGATTTCGTGTATTTCGTTAAATGATATCTCCACTAGGTACTAGGCGTTTAAATTCTACTAATAGAATGGAAATCGAGTGGTTAATACCACTAGATTCCAAATTCAGATCGCTCGTATTTTAAAAATTAGCATTTCGCCGTTTTCCAACGATTTTCGAGTGACGAAATCGAACGATCGAAATTCAAAAATCGGCCCCCTAGTATGCTCCACATTACACATACAAAACAATTTCGTAAATATATAGGTTGTTTGGATAGCTAACTCCGCACTGACTTCGTAAGAAAGTGTGGAAGTGCCATAATAAACTCCATATTTTTTATGGTTACGCTTCCTTACGTTATTATTGCAAAGTCTGTGCAGAGTTAGCTTGGTCCGATCGTCGGCACATCTATGAAATAATTCATCACTATCACGTTAAGCAACTTATAGATCGATAAAATAAAAACACGAAAAAAAGCTTATATTAAGAATTAAGTATTAAATTTGAACCAAACGTATTATCTCATGTTACTACATGAGATTTCTAATTAAAAGGTTATCTGCCTCTTTATTGCTCGAATATGCAAGAGTGATAGAGAGGATAAGATAACGAAATTTTACAATTTTCTTGGTACGCGGAGCCCCAGATTGTGATGGATTGTGGTAGTGGCGCCCCCTACGCAGAGTTTCGCGTAATATTCCCCTATAAGAATGATTAACGAATTATAACTTATTTTATAAATACTTACCTATTTCTGTTGGTACGTTCGGCTGGGCTAATATTGGTAGTTCCGTTAGAAAAAGTGAGAATTCGCCTGTAACCTGTAATCCTTATTAACAACGATTGAGGCTCAAGTAAATAGATTGATGCAAGAGGCATGACTATTTATGTCTAAGTGGGAAATAGTTTTCAGTTTAGTCAGAAAATTATGTCAGGTATTATTTTATTACCTATTGAATATTAAGTTAAGATTTATTCACATTTAGCGATTAGCATAGCAGAGTTGAAAATTATATGCCAATTAAAGTTTATCTCCCGAGCTGCTGCTTAAAACAAGATAATCTAATATACTCGTAAAATATCTGTTGGCCTCGTAGCAAATTTAAAATGGTTGTTCCTATTTTTGCTTCTTTCTGATGCAGATATCATTCATCGTAAATAAACATAATGGTTATGGATGGTTATTTAAGTGGCTATCATATGTGTTTGATGTATTTTTTATTGCGAAAGGTGGGAAACCCTTGGGCAGTTAAAGGGTCGGGTCTTAGCTAAGCTGAACATATGAAATAGAAATGCTAATAAAACATTATTTTACAGCGTGAATAATGTATATGTTTAGATTATTATTCACAACGGCGGGACTTAATCGCGTAAAACTACGTTTTAAATTAAAGGGTAGAGCAGGATAGCCTTTGAAAAATTGTCCCTAGCGTTTTTGGGTCGAAACTATAATCAAATGATGTCTTTTGAAGAGGTCCTAGCCCAGAAGGAACATTGCGAAATTAATATGAATTGGCTCTTAGGTGCCTACTCTTCATCTAACTCCTACTAAGAGCCTAATATAATATAATGAGTAGTGCCTATTAAATAGTACATTCATTTTAATTTCACAATGTTCCTTCTGGGCTACGTCGATGAATACACATTACATCCGCGATGTTTCGAGGACGGCGTTATCCCTGTGGTCTACTCCTTCGCGACACGGGTTAAGTCCCGTAGTTTTAAATATAATATACATATGAGTAAAAATCGTGAAAGTTTAAATAAATGTTTAGAATTGATAAATAATACAATAATTTTCTTGGTTAAATTTCAACATCAACCTTTTAAAAACGAATTTCGTCCACATTTTAACTGTTCGCAGGACCACAAACAAGTAGATACTTAACCGTACCTACTGGCAAATCTAATCCAAGATTTGTTGAAATAACCGGAAAATTCTTCATTAACGTTATCCCTAGAATTGTTCACTGCAAACCTGATTGTCCGTAACAAAACCGGGTACGTCCGGATGTGACTTCCGGAGTTTCCGGACATCATGATGTTTCGGTTTTTTTGGTGTAGGTAATTAAATTTTATTCAACCCACTGGCTGGGGTGGGAAACTGGGGCGAAATGTGGATATCTATAACTGAAATCGAATGCTTATATAATTATAGGCTACATCATATCGTTCTTTCAAGCTTTTATTCAACTTGCAATGTTTGTATGTATGTCCGGGTTAAATCTCGCAAGAAAAAATATACCCACTGTCTATTATTCGATTGTGTTGAATCTTCACACAACATATGTAAGTTGGGTGAAAATGCGACATTACGGTTCAGTCAAGTGTAAAAATGTGGGTAGATACAGTATATAACTTACTCAAAAATATGTCCTTGGCTGCTTTAATTAATTTGCTGACATCTGCGCTGCGCTCCGCCGGTCTGCGCAGGCCTAGAGCTATGTGATATATTTTTGAGTATGATTGTGTGCTCCCATATTTCTATACTTGACTGTACCATCAAGCTGATCTGATGCTGGACACAGGGGGTGGCCATTGGAACTGTAAATAATACACGTAACTTAATGGTCCAAAATATTACCCAGACTTCGCTCCAGGCAACGATGCAGATGGCCGAAGATCGAGAGGCCTGGAGAGCAGTGGTAGGAAGAATAACCCATTAGGAGTCACGTCCCTCAGACATGAGGTCACGACCACGAAGAAGAACTTAATGGGTACTGGGCGTACTTTTTGGGTGTAGTGTTTTAATTTGTAATACTTATCTTTAATTGTACTTTATTTGTAACCATTAACTATAATAAACTTTACTATTCATTTTACACGTAACTTAATTGTTTTGGGTTTTTTATAATTGTCTTTGAAGAAAAGTAATCAGCGATAAAAGCTTGTATCAAAAATGAAATATTTAACAATAAAACTTATTTTATAGGGAGGAAAAAGGAAATAAAAGGAACCCTTATAGGATCACTTTGTTGTCCGTCCGTCAGTTACTCCGGCCGTCTGTCTGTCAAGCAAGAGCCTTTATCTCGGGAACGCGTGAAGGTATCGAGATGAAGCTGTGAAAAACTAAAAGTACAGGGAAAAAGCCGAAAACTATACATTTGTAAAATAAAAGTTACATTTGTACGGAGCCCTCGGTGGGCGAGACCGACTCGCACTAGGCCGGTTTTTATTTATGATATAGGAGGCGAACAAGCAGAAGAAACGCCTGATGGTAAGCAATTACCGTCGCCCATGGACACCCGCTACACTAGAAGGGTTGCAAGTGCGTTGTCCTCTTTTATTGAAGGGTCGAAGGTTGTATAGGTCCGGAAATACCGCAGGCGACAGTTCATTCCACAGTTTTACTGTTGGGTAAACAAACACCTAGTGGTTCAGTAAATGCATAACAGTCTTAGGCCCACTTGCACCATCCCAGAAACCCGGGGTTAAGCGGTTAAGGAGCTTCCCGAGGTTTTCATTGACCTTTGACAAGTTTTAAATCGTATCTCCTTTTTTTGCACTACAGAAAGAATTATAAGACAAACGGTTATCGGGTTTTCAATCTTTTATCTCTGGTTTTGTCCACCGGATTTTGAAAAAAAATTATACTTATTTTTTTATGAATTTTTAAACATGTCCGAAAAACACTTTTTTCGTATCTAGTTTGCAGTGAAGGATGGTACAGTCGACGTCAAAGAGAAATTTACAGCCAAAGTAACAAAAAAATGTTTACACGACCTAAATGCTATGACAATAAAGTCGTGTAAATAATTTTTTGTAACGTTAGTCGTAAAGATCTCTTTGACGTCGACTGTACATGTACAAAAGCTACATATTCGGGTTTTAATTTTAAACCAATTAACACAAAAGTTATGGCCAGAAAACCTGTTTTTTAGCCTAAAATTGTTCAACTTTGATGTCAAAATCCCGAAGACAATGCACTTTGAAGTAAATAGGGGATATTATATTGCTTAAAGCCGGTGCTGTTAATATAATAAGCTACAAAAAACATTAGAAAACTAAGGGCCAGTTGCACCAACCAACATTTGACAGACTGATCAACGTCAGCCGGCGCGCCCCGGCGCTTTACTATGAAACTTTCCATACATAAAAATTTAGCGAACTCTTTAACGATACGAACAATTTGGTGCAACCGACCCTAAGGGATTCAGATCGAAGGTCATTGGCATGTGGTAGCCTCTTAAATCGTTAACCCAGTGTCAAATTGTACTGGTAACCATCATAACTTCCAGGTTTAACTGGTTAACCTCAGGTTAGTGAATGGTGCAAGTGGCCCTTATATTCTTTTTATTATTCTATAGTTTTTAATTGTGAGGTATTTTAATCGAAAAAAGAAAGGCTTATAAAATGTAGCTACCTATGTTTTCCTTACATGACCGGAGTAAGGTGACTGAAGTTCATACGTACACCTGGCGCTGTCGTGGCTCATCTGCGTGTGTCAGTCACAAATAATATTAACAACACAATTTCGGTCCTGCACTGAACCCCTCCGGTTAGCCACGGTTTAGTGAAATGGTGCAAGTGCCGCGAATGGATTTTATCCGGCCCGCCGGCGGTCGTATGAAAGAATTAGAATATGGGCTATATGGCATTGGCCCACGATTATCACAAATCAAAATAAATTTTGGCTATAATTCTTAAACTTAAATTTCCTAAACTTTCTGGCCCCCCATGAAGAAAGTTTGCCCACCACTGGTTTAACCGCTTAACCCCGGGTTAGTGCAAGTGGCCCTTAGTAACTGAAAAAAGCGGTATTAGTTTAGTAGTTGGTATTAGTACGACCGGGTTCATATTTCTATCTCTCTCACCCTACCTTCGTCTACGCGAGCGCGGATGAGAAGTTTTACAACCCCGGTCGTCCGTTTGGTTTGGGTCTACTATAGTAACAGCACCAGTCATGGGACATTTAAGAGGAAATTTGGAGTATTTATGATATTTCCCGTATACATGTAAATGGTCTATCGCTTAGCGTGTTAAAAGATGAAAGTCCTATCCGTCTTTCATGTTTTAGGCGTGTTGTATGAAAGATATAGCAATTAGTTTCCACATATTTAACAAATTAAAACTATGCTTTTTTTCTCCAGTCATGGACACTAAAGCTCCAGTAATGGGCCCCCGGTAATGGACGTGGATCCAGTAATGGGCCCCCTATAATGGACATTGCTCTATCAGTATAAAATATTGAAATGGGGAATAAGTTACGGCAAAAAAAAACAATTTTTGGTATAAGCTTTTATCGCTGAATGTATTTTTCTTTCCACAGCCAATTATTATTGTATTAGATCCATCGAGACAATTCTAATATACCCAAACACAATTAGTTAGGGTTTATTGCGATAAAGTTCCCATGGCCACCTCCTGTCTCCATCATCAGATTACGTCCATGTTATCATAATATTGCATTATCATCCGATTTGCATACTTAATTACGTACTTACACAAAATTTCAACTGAATCGGAAATCGAAAAGTGGCTCAAATTCAGCTACCAAGATTGGAACCACACTGACTAACAGGGCAAGTTAAATAAAAGTTTGGAAAAACGATATTAATTTATCCGAAGTCCGAGAATACCTCCTGATTGACATATTTCGTAACTACATTTTACTTCTGTATTGTTTAAACATGAAATTATGGCATGGCAAGCATCATTCTGTCAATTGTCCCATCATAGGAGGTACGCAGTTTTACAGCTCCTATAATGGGATTGGGCCAAATACCACTATTTTTTTACATCTGTGGAGTCACAACATAGTGTGTTGTATACCTTATTTCATGGTAAATTCAATTAACAAAACGCATTCTAGTTTTCATCAAGTATTAATTAATTGAAATTTAATAAATTAACTCACCTCTCTTAGCGAAGTTGTTAAGAATTCGTAGTGGTATTTTTTTTCAGTGACACGACAACTTTTGGGTTGACGCCAATTTCTTAAAAAGCAACCAAATTTAATGAAACTTCAAACTGAAACAGCTCTAGGACTCTTATTTATGATAATATACAGCCAGTGTTTATAAACTACTTTTAGAAACTTATTTTAGAGGAATTATGTTTTTTTGTCCCATTACTGGTTCCACGTCCATTATAGGGTATACTACTATATAGTTAAGTCTTGTTCCATATGTTAACTGTATAGTACCAACCAAGATATACAATCCTTACTTCTCTGGATTCATCAATTATGGTAAACGTACTGGTGCTCGATGCGGTTCCAGTACATGTCATCTTGAAATTTAAGTCATTGTTAATAGAGGTGACAGCAAGGTGTCATCTATTGGGCATTAGCATGTCGAGCACTAGTACCTACCTTCCCTAATTGGAAAATTTGGCGTCTCAACAAAACCAACAGAAATAGGCGGATCATTGACACCATCTCACCACTCATAGTTGAAGCGTTTCCATATTCTACGAAACATACTTTGCTTAAAAATGCTTGAGCAATTTCAGGAATGAAACGAAGACGAGTGCTCGTTTATAAGCGTGATTTAACAACTCCGGCATATTGATTTTTACGTCGCCGTGGGCCCGCCTCCTCCCCGCGGGAAGAGTTGCACGGGGGTAATGCTAAAATGCTTGTTCCCCTATTTGAGAGTACATGCCGCGGGGACGTTCAACTACGTCCTCGCGAATTTTCTTTTCCTAACAAGGATTCATTTAATCATTTATGTTGGCATTTATAGATTTAGGGCCACTTGCAACATGACTATCCCCGGGTTAACCGGTTAAATCTGGGTTACCATGGTTACCAGTACAATTTGACACTGGGTTAACGGTTTAACCGCTTAGCCCCGGGTTAGTAGGATAGTGCAAGTGGCGCTTAGACAAGTTAGGTTCTGAAGCTGAGACTGCCTGACTGACTGACTGCCAAGCCGGAAACTCTCAAAGGCTAGCGCTTCGTCCAAGTACAAAACGTGTCCCACGTGGACTCATATGCAGAAATGGCCGTACAGCGTTGCGGGGTTCCCGCTTTTATTACAACCAGAACATGCCAACTTGTGATTTATTTGAAGTAGGTATGGTTAATCCTGGGATGTTTGTGTTATGAATATTAATTTGAAATATACGTAATAGGTATGCATAATACTTATACACTAACATTACGAGTATAATTATTACATATAAGACTTAAGTCTTAACAAGACAAGGTTGAGAGCTACTGAGGAGGATTTGGGTTTTGCTCATAACTGTATGTTTTTCTTACTTCAATAGCATTAACACTTTTTTCCAGTTTACTTATCGTGAACACTTTACGTAAGATTTACGACCGGATGCGTCTTCATTCAAACGTGAATGTGACACACTTTCTATCGTAGTTACATTCTTATCTCTCGCTTATTGTGTTTTTAACAACTGGTTTACTGGCAATTTTTCATGTTTTATTTCAATCACCCACTTGTCGAGTTGTAAAGGGAAAAATATGTTAATTGCCTTTTGCCTTACGTTCATATCTACATATTTGTATTTTACTGTGTAGGTAATGGTGTATCCAAAGTATTGTAATAAACGTATGTAGATAGATTTTTTGGCGGGAAACGCTCTTAAATTTTAATTAGGTAACAGTAAAAATTCAGGTAATATAAAATTTATAAAACATTAACTCGTTTATTTACCCAAACAAGTAAATGTCATAAAGCGGAAGGAAAACTGGGAAAAACTGTGAGCACGCAGTTGGCAGTCCCCGCGAGTTTGTTCAGCCCCACCCGCGCACTTTTCAGTGGGCCGCCCCGCCGCACCCTCCGCTGCACCCCATGTGTTATTCTCCGGCCCGCGCGGGACGCTCCTTCATCCAACTCCAATTTACAACTGAAAAAATTCTAACAAACATTTCCTAAATTAAATTTAATAAGAGATTTTAAGTCACTCGCTACGACAAGCGATAGTACAAACCAATTTAACCACTCATTTCAGTAAATGTTATCATAACCGGTTCATTATTTTAAAGTAGGTTATGAAATATTTTAGATTATTGTATTATTAATTAAAAGGCTTTACGAGTATTTAATGGTAGGCAAATATAGGTTGTAACTAAAACCGGTCATGAACTAGTGATAGATTTCAATATACCTATCTGATAGTTTATTTAAATGTAGTAATTAAATTAATGTAGGTAGTTAAAAAAACATCGATTACGTAAACGACAGTACCTACGTCGTACGAAAATGTATCCAGAGAGAAATTTAGTTTGTAATAACAACGAGGGGCGCCACCCCAACCCTACTGAGTTTGAAATGGAAAGCTTTTAAGAGCTTTTTGTTTTGTAATTAATTATGTTTTTTTATTTACATTCCTTTACAATGTTCGTGATTTATGTTATGATGAAATTAATTAAATAAGGCATTTTAGATGGTAATATTGGAATAACATTTTATTGAACGACATTTTTTTATCCTTTATTTATTCTGCTATGCTATAAAAAATCCCTTTTATGTACGAATTATTACTTATTTAACAACATACTTTAGCCAAAGAAGGTAAAAATTCATCGCGCCTAGGTATAATCCTTCTGTAACATTTTATAGTCAGATGTTCTACTTCTACTTTATAGTCTTTTCTAATTTAGAATTGTTAACCTTTTGTGGAAGAGCGGTTGTCTCTTAATACAGGTATCCTTGTATGTAATGTTGTTAAATTGATCTTTACCTATCTTAACCTGAATCCATGAATGAACTAGTATTTTAAGTATAAATTGTATAATTACCATTGTATAAATCAAATTAGCATAAGTTTTAAATGAATAATTATTATCTTATCTTATTATCTTATCTTATCCTAAATACTTATAAAGAGGCATCAGCATGGATATTGAAATGTTACTTAAATTGTATTTTATTATTTGTTATTGTATTAAGCGACATGGACCGCTTGCAACAATAATAAACAATGTCATTTCCCAGATTGAGAAAAACCGCCGAACCCTAAAAACTTCAATAAAATATGGGGAAGGCAAGAGCGAGAGAAGGAGACAGCAATAGTTCAGACAACATGAAACTTTATCTGCGATAGCGCTTGTTAGGTAGGTATATAAGTTCGTTTGCTCTAACCTAATTTATACTTTTTGTTTTAAGACCGAGTACTTCTTTATAGCTATTAACTAAGAATTATGATAACTAAATATCATAGTTTGTTTATTTCTTAGGCATTATGGAAAATCTATAGTTTAACTTACATTATGTGGTTTTATATTTTTAGGAGTAAATTAGCTGTTGGTCGATGTATGCCATAAGAGCAAAGTAAGAAAATAAAGCGAAACAGTTTTCAGAGACAGAAATGAAATACATACCTATCACATAATAATTCTAGGCTTTGGCACGCGACTTAGTAAGACTAGAATGATTCATTTCCATGTGAAAAACTATCCTGTATGTCCTTGCCTAGAACTCAAATTATCTCTATACCAATTCGGTTCAGCGGTTTACGCGTGAAGAGGCAACAGACAGACAGACAGACAAACCAAAATTTTTGAGTATTGATCTCTAGATATATAGGTAGAGGTATAAGGTATATTATTCTCACAAGGAAAAATAAACTCTACATTTTACATTATGTTAATATTACACGAATATGTATCTGTATAAAATGTACTACAATGTAAAGACAATCCAAAATATTATAACTCTCTGAACACAATAAGCTTATAATAGCATACATTTCCATACATCAAAGCTCTTATGGGCTAACTAAAGGTTTTAAATTGTTTCTCGATGTTAATAAATTTTAAACAGATAAACCTGTACATCTCGAGCTCGCGTCTTAAAAAACGAGTATTGTGAGTATAGAATCCAGACGAAAAAAGTAGTCGCGCAACATTTCACAAGGCACAACGGCCCGCAGTCGCATTGTGCGCCTTAACAATATCCACGAGACGCAGACGACGCAACACAACAAACAGAACGGCAACCAACGTCATTTCAACAAATCAAATACCCGGCCAAACAATCTCAAATCGACTATTTCAGCCAATTTCAATTTTATGCCCTTCGCTGGATGTAATATGCAACCGGATGGGAGTAGTATTTTCATACTGGGAGGCTACCACGAACATCGAATTTTAAAGACCGTCTATTTTTGTCTCTATCTATCATGGAATATTATTATAAATAAACAGAAATGGAGATTACTTACACGAGTTTCGATATTCTAAGTTCGTAGTAAGTGTGACATTCAAAGGTTGTGTGCAACACACTCACACAACATATTTTAACGGTTTTTATCATTTTCATAACATGGTTCTTGGCCCGTCAGCCCGTCACTGATAATGTGATAATGTCTCCTGCCTTTTACATTGTGTCATCATGTCCAGTCGCCTTTTCCGGCAAATGATTTTATTTCCTGTTTTCCTCTTACGGTATACCTGTCTACGAATTCTAGTTTCTGAGGCAAAGACAATATATAGTAGGCTCTTTCGAGAATATTTTGAAATCAATTTTTGGTCTGGTGATATATATTTCATAAGCGGTGTGGTCGTAACGGCAAAACTAAAAATCATGTCCTATCATTTAGTAAGTAAGCGTCACTCTAGTATGAGAATGCTCCAGCATATAGCTTAAATGCGCTCATGTCCTTTAACCGGGTCAAAAAATAATATATTAGTGGCAGTATCTATAACTATGTTATACTTATGAATCACTACACCTTATAAAAGTTTTGTGTGTTTGTATGTTCGTGATAAACTCAAAAACTACTGCACGGATTTTCATACCGTTTTCACCTATCCATAATATACCCGTGCAAAGTCGGGGCGGGTCGCTAGTTAATAATATGTATATAGCTTTTTCAATAGGTATAGATTTGCATTTAATTTCGTACTGAAATAAAATTATCAAGGATTGTTTTAAATGGGTTTCTAAGAGCCGTTTCGAAATTTCTCCTAAAGTTCTTAGCTTCTTATATAAGTAAATCGCCACGCTCAAAAAAAAAATATATTTGCATTACATATTAGGTAGAGTTAGACCAAGCTAAGTTGGCAGCGATTTTGAGAGCCCAGAGATGTGCAAGTGTTATTTAAACATCATTATTGCATAGAAGTTTGACGTTTAAAATAACTCGTTCACAATTTGGGCTATAAAAATCGCTGCCTTAGCTTACTTAGCTTGGTCTAACACTATAAATTTTATTTCATAAAATTCATAAATTTTATTTCATAAAATTCATAAATTTTATTTCATATAACAAATCGTTCTATTGCTAGTTGAACTGATAGCGGTCCAGATAGTTGTTTTTCCTTAAGAAAAAATATTGTACTTAAACAATTTTATTTATGGGGAAAATATGTTTCGAATGTTCATCAGTCAAGGGAGTCAAGGGCTCGGTCACAGTAAGACAGCCACAGCCGCGGTCTCCGGGAGGGGTCACAAACAGGTTATGACCCCGACAAGTTACTTGTCCGAGACTCCGAACGTGACCACTGAGAATGGCCTCTGGAGGCTGGGAGCTCTCCGGGACGGGGACACTTGTAGCGCGGGCCCCGCGGGGCAGGGAGGCTCCGCCGGCCCTGCCGCAGCGCGCACTCTGTCCTGTCCCGAACCAGGATAATATAAAATAATATTTGATGTCGTGTGACTCTTTGAGTTTTACGTGTTTCGATAGAGCATATAGTTTTGTCAGTTGATACGTCGAACTAATTTTTAATACAGATTATTTAATGATTTAGTTTTTTTATTGACATACCTTAATAGCATGTACCTTTTTAACATTTGAAGCATACATACTCGTAAGGTACTCGTACTTTCATCATTTAAGTACATACGTTGAAAATCCGAGTAAAGAGAGTTTTTAAACGGGGCTCTTTTTCTTAGTTTAGGCGGACCCTGTCATCGATTCCATGAATTTAGATACTTCAATTGGATTACAGTGCCCCGTTATTTGTTTGGCCACTTTTTCCACCGTACGCAAACGAATATATTTCTACCATTACCACATAATACTCCATTGTTCTTCAGTTCGTTGATATTTCTCCAACATTTTCAACGGTTGGACGCTACTTAGTGATACTACGTGTCTAGCGATCCATGAATACCATATATTGTTTGTTACAGTTCGTGCCGGTATCATAGCGGCGCTAATAGTATTCTACTATTTTATCATTTAATTATATTTGAAGAAGGTACCTACCTAACTTTTGTTGTGACTTATGTTATGACTACTTAACAAAATATATCAATAATATCAAAATATATCTCTTAAGCCGTGGGCCGTAGCGCAAAAATAATCAAATTTTGTTCCCCTTTACCCTACGCACTAAATAACCTATCACATTAGGACATGAAACGATCATCATCATATTTTTATTTCATTGCTAGTTTGAGAAAAGCACTACACAAATCTCGGTGAGAATCGGGGTTGCCGGCCGCGTATCACTCTACATATACCTACAGCTTGGCCTGCAACCCTTCGTTTCCCGGCCTCTATAGTAATGTACTATTATTGTACCTGTGTACAAGTGTCATTATGCTTTTCCCATGCTGCTCATCAGGCCAATTCCAACGTACGCTGTACTATATTTGAATCATGTTATTTAGTGAGTGCGTCTGGACCGCGCCAATACATGGACGGACAAGTACGAACGAAATGCACTATACCTATGTAACTAAATAAAATGATTCAGATATCATTCTCATGTTCGTCTACGGCACATCTCGGGACTCGCATAATGACACGCTTGCAATAATTTTCATATAGGTATTATACACGATGATGTCGTTGATGTCGATGATTTTATAAAACGGTATCCTTTCAACAGTGTTTAACTGTTTTGCTGTTAAGCACACATTCAGGAATAATTAAGGGGATATTGTATATTAAAAAAATTGATGAAAGCTTTAAAATAAATTAAGAAAGAAATGTTGGAAACAATTGTTATTTAAAAACGAGGTTATTATACCAACCTAAATGTATTATTTGTATACAACCTGACTTCACCACACTACCATTGTCTGCCGCTGATTTATTTGAGAAACCCTTTGCATCGATTTGGTTAATTTTTCTTTTTATATGGTTCAGTAATGAGAGAGGAGAGGACAAAGGCTGTTCTGTTTGTTTTACTCTCATGCAGCCCTATTGAATGTTTGTATCTGAGATGAAACTGGCGATTCATCTTATTACGAATAAATAACGTAAAATGTTTTAAGGCGGATTGGTTTCATCTTATACCTATCTGAGTATCTAAGGATATGGTATTGAAAATATCGATACTAATATGGATATCTACTGCAAAATATGAATATTTTTTTGTTTTATTTTTTTAATTTCTGAAAGTCATGAGGGTGCTGCTCATTGCTGTTTACACGGTGTGCTTAAAGCGCGGCCTACATGGAGCTCATCATATTAAGGAATTATTAAAATTCATGTGCACGGAATTTCCTGCAAATGGTTTTGGCCGGAATTTCCTGCAAATGTATAAAATATACTGGAGGTACAAAACATTATTTTCACAAAATCAGGTAAATATCTATGTTGCATAGGTGTAAAATAAATAATGTTTTTCCGGCGTTAAATATAATGTGGACAATTTCGTATTGGGATTTGGATTTAATGCCTACGCCAATTCTTGGGATTAGTTGGCACTAGTTGCCATGGTTACAGTCTGCTGGGTCACTCTTAAAATACTAGTTATTTCTTATTTAAATGAACCAAACTTGATAAGGCCTTTTCATAATGGGACATCTACTAAGCATGTTTGTAGAACATGGTACAGCAGCTCTTCTAAGAAACTATGCTACTATTGTCTCCTGGCTGATGGGACAGAATATCAACAAGAAATAGTTGATCGACCCAGTTGCCAAGCGGACTCCATGTTTTCATGAGTCGTGGCAAAAAGATGATGATGAGTTAGATAAAAATGAAAAAAATAATATTTGCGAACCTTTATGCCTAATTCCCAATTAAGTACTTAATAGTAAAGACAATTTAGACTAGAGGAATATTGTCAAAGTAAATTATGTAGTCAGTACATTTACTGCCATCTTTTGATACACATGATTAAAACTTTTAGAACGCCATTTGACTTTGAGCCTTATTCTTTCACTGATATGTGTTAAATTTGTTAAATGTCAAAAAGTATCGCCATATACTCCAGCATAGGCCAAAGGTATTGATTTTATACTTAGGTAAGCAGTAATAACATTAAAGATAAGAAATTTGTTTTTACTAATCATCATTTCACTATCAGTTTATCCTATAAGTATGTTGTTGTGGTTTTTTATCGCATCATAGAGGGTTTATGATATGTATTTGTTTTCATGTAAACCAATCTTTCAATAACGAAACCATACACAACACGCTACAGCGTGAACGCCATCTGGTGGCCATCATCCAATCCGAAAAAATAAACTCGCTGTAAAAATAAATAAACACATCTTATTAATAGACATTCTCGGTTCGTTTACATAAACTGACATTTTCATTTTGTTCTCCTAGGTACCTACGTTAAAGTTTACTTCCTGAGCTGTAGATATGCGCCGACATTTAATAATGGTTTTATTAATATTATAAGCTGGCAATTCAAACCGGTCTCTCGATCCTTTCAAATGTGTTGTAGTTTGTAAGTAGTTACAATTTTGATTGGTTCGTTTTAAGTAGACACGGTTTTGTTGGGTGGGTAAATGTGCGTAACATTAATCAAAATAAGGAAGAGCGCCAATTAACTTAATTAATATTTATTGAAAGAGAAATACAAAACTACCTACATTTCTAAGTTTTTATTGGCACAAACGTAACTAGGTACCTAGTAGATTTTTATATTGCAAGGAAAAATTCGCTTCCGGCTTTTTTTAATATAAAAATTTGTAGTAATGCTTGCAGACGTATCTTGATTAATAAAAATTTGTTAACTTAGTAGATATACTAGATATTTAGATTTAGTCAAGCACTAGTTTTAATCCAAGGAAAAATATGGACATAAATATTATTTTCTAAAATTATTAGGTACCTGATCTGAACACATGCAAGTAATTGATTCTATAAGGGGCTCATAACGTCTCAAAGGTTATTGCTCTAGATTTTTACAATAATGATATACTTTTGTGAGGAATGCCTATGTAGGTATGCACCAAACTAAAACCTTACAGAATGCTACTCCATTAAGTCTATGTTCTGTCTATTTATAACTAGCTACAGCTTTGTAGGTAACTATGCAACAAAAGCTAATCGTACAAACAATGTTTAGTTTAGTCTGAGCGTCATGTACTTATACAAAAATGAAAATAATAAAAAGAGAATAAAAATTGTAGAACCGGTCCCCGTGGCTCGGAGAGCGTCGGAGGAGTGACCTCAGTTGGCCTTGACAGCTGCGCACTCGTCCACCGGAGCCTCCACTCTGACTCAACCACCACTAGCCTCACCTCACAACATTATAATAAAAAGCTCTCGCTGCAACTATGCGTTACATTACATTACCACGAACGCACGCTCGTAAAGGAACGCGTTATATTATATTAAGTACTATGTCGTCAAACCGTGATTTGTAGACATTCATTAGTCGTGAAAAAAGGACGTCTCTTAACTTTATTTGTAGAAAGGACCGTGAGTCTCTTATGTGCGTTGCCCATTTGTTATACTGTCTGAAAAGCAGTGCTGCAGATTGTCGTGTAATAAATAAGATGTAGTCTGTTGTATGAAAGTAAAATTAGTTCATCCTTTCCTTAACACTAATGCCGTGTACGAGCGTTTATGTTTTAGTGATTATATGGAAATAAGTATTGACATAAGTGGCTTGCCATAACATCATATCGGGGGACAATGGACATTCCATTAATGGCGGGCGGAGTAGTGGGGAGGGGAAGGGCGTGGAGGGAGAAAATTTGTATTGTACCATGATTTCTAGACGTTTCATGAATAATTTACATGATCCTGACTAAACAGTTTTCTTAAATGTTCATTAAAATGTTTTTAAAGTCAACATAATAATAGGTATCATAGGATTCATAGGCTCAATGCAAATCTGTAGTCAACATATATTTTATTGTTGGTTGCGAGGGTTTCCTACCATGTAATCGGTTAGTATGTAAATGCATAGGCTTTGAAAATCATCTTGTTGGTAAATTAACATTGCAAATGATGTTATACATATTATTATAGATAAATAGTGCTTACCTACACCTGAATTGAGTCCGACGTCTTCAAATGGATAGCTGATAACTTGATCGCCGTGTTTGTATATTAGATGTGTTAGTTATATTTAGTTATAGATGCCTCTTCTCTCTCAATAAACACTGCCGTTATGAGATGACATTTTAAAAGGTAGGTTTCTAAATAACTTGGCGAATAACATTTAATGAGTTGGTTACTTTTGTTAGAAGCGACATTTTTGTGTCAGTCGCTGCGTAATGTGCTTATTTCATATTGTCTTCCTAAGCTACCTTACGATTAGGTAATAGGTACAGTCAGCGAAGAAAGTGGTCTACCACTTTTCGACTCTATCATCTGATTGATAGAGTCGAAAAGTGGTAAACCACTTTCTTGGCTGACCGTACCTAGGTACCTAAAATATGAAATGTAGAGTCTTTCGGGGTAAGAGCGCACTGTGGGCAAGAGATCACAGTGTGCTATTCTCAGAGATGCGAAAAATACTTTATAAAAAGTATTTAAATACAAAATACAAATACTTCCTTGATAATACTATTTCAAATGCAAAATACAAAATAGTTTTTGAATTTGTATTTAAATACAAAATACGAAATAGGTATTTTCAAAATACTTTTTTAAAATACAAATACTTTTCGATATAAAGGTACTCTGAATAGTGAATACCTAGTCTGAATTAAAAAGTATTACTCGGAATTTCCAAGTTGAAGAGACTCTCTTTATTCTTTGAAATCAATCCTCTATCTAAAGTGCAAATTTCTAGTTGTTTGCTCATATTAACCGGTAGGATTTAGGTATGGATGATGGTTTTTATCGGCCAACTTTTAAAACATTAATTTGTAATGTTTCACAGCTAGTATAGTGCCTCTCGTTAGTGTGATAAAAACGTCTCGTGTGTGTTTCACCAGGGCAGAAAAGTTTGTTCTCCTCTCGTGCCTTGAAACCCTCCCAACACTCAAGATTCCACTTTTTTAACCACTCGCTACGCTTGTGGTCATGTGCGACGTTACAAAACAGATTCAACAGTTCCATGTTAAAAGAATGAGAGAGTTGCCAGGATTGTAACATCAGAAGAGATTGTAACTCCTACCTACATTACCTACCTACTATAAAGTATTTTGTATTTTGAAAATAGAAAATAGGTCCCAAAAACTATTTCAAATAAAATACTAAATAGTTTTCTTCAAAAGGTATTTAAATACAAAATACAAAATAGGTATTTTGCATTTTGTATTTGCATTTTAAATACAAGTATTTCAAATAAGTCACATCTCTGGCTATTCTCCGTCAGAGGCGGAGGGTGTATTAACAGCAGTGTTGGGCGTAATTAATTACTCGTGTAATTTAATTACTAATTTTATTACATGTAATTAAATTGTTTGTAATTTAATTACATACATTTTAATTACATATACCGAATTAAATTTTCTGTGTAATTTGAAATTGTAATGACATTAATTAGTAATTAAATTACTCAATTACTTTTCATTTACCTTTTTAATAATATACAAATATGAACAAATTTACTTTGAGTAATTATAAAGAAAAACTTTTATGAATTCCATTATACGCTGGATAACGTTATAACATATTTTTTATCCCGGGAATCATACCTTTACAGGGTACTATGTGACAAACGTGTCGGCGCTTACGTCGCACCGCATTAGTATTGGGACGCCGCTAATAATGACGTAAGCGCCGACCTAAGGTCTGGTGCCTTTCGACGTGGACTATAACAAATGGTGTGCAAATACTTAAAAATAGAGAGTAGGGGCGAAAAATTATCAACTCATTTGTATCAATAAAATAGATACTATGTATAATTATATAATAATTCAGCCTATATACGTCCCACTGCTGGGCACAGGCCTCCTCTCGAGCGCGAGAGGGCTTGGGCTATAGTCCCCACGCTAGCCCAATGCGGATTGGGGTCTTCACATACACCTTTGAATTTCTTCGCAGATGTATGCAGATTTCCTCACGATGTTTTCCTTCACAGAAAAGCGACTGGTAAATATCAAATGATATTTCGTACATAAGTTCCGAAAATCTCATTGGTACGAGCCGGGGTTTGAACCCGCGACCTCCGGATTGCAAGTCGCACGCTCTTACCGCTAGGCCACCAGCGCTCTACTACTATGAAATAACACATTAATGCTTGGATTTCCCATTACATTATTTCCCCTTGTACAAAATCTTGCAATAATACTCCTTTGCATTTTTTCTAAAATAAAAAGTTAACATTGACAATGTTGCTTATTAGTCAAATTTAAAACCATTCAAAACGTTCATTTGATTTTGGAAATAAAGATGATCAAAAACTTGCATTCTATAAAAGTGATTGTAATTGAAAAAGGTAATTAATTTAAAATTTTAATTTCAAAATGTAATTATTAATTACATTTTGTAATTGTAATAAGTAATTAAAATTTTTATTACTTTCCATATGTAAGTAATGGAAATTATTTGTTGGAATTACATTTTGTAATTGCAATTGTTTATTCTTCTTCTTCTTAATTGCAATTGTTTATTAGTAATTCAATTACTTTTTGCCCAACACTGATTAACAGGATTCGGTGTCCTTTGCGTCGACATTTCGGTACCACGTGATGATCGTACGCAATGTAGTGCAGTTCAACACATATTTCATTCAAATTGCATGGATGGACCAGGGTCATACCTAACTTTATGTATATATTATTTAGATATTGTAGTACTTATATGAATAATAATAATAATAAATATTTCGGTATAACGGGGGCATTCCACCAGTATGTCGCTTACGGAAATGCTTTTGCTTTGTTGGGTTCTTCAATGAAATGCATAAAACTCAAGAATATATTGCCAGTTCTGACAAAATTGTTAATAGCTTATTATTCAGCAATAGTTTTTTTGATATAAAAAACAAACGATGGTAAATATACATTATCGAGGAAACTTATTACAATAGCAAACAATAATTTTCCTAATATTTTAATATCAATGGTGTGATAACGATACCTACAAAACAAATTGAACTCTTAAAACCACCCAATTCTATTCGTAGCCGTTATTAGTCACAACAACCAATGCGGGCGGTTCATTAAACAAACAAATGCAATCTATTAGTTTAATTTCATGCCTACAAACATTGAACAGGAATGTAACACAAACGATAAAGATGCAAAGGTTCCTGGTTAGTTATTTATGATTGTCATAACAATTTTATCATAGGTACTTACGCTACGTCTTACGTAGGCGAACAACGCGCGAACGCGGCGCGGCGCGGCGCGGCGAAATCAATCCTTTGATGCCCATAGAAGTGTCCTACGTAAGCGATCTCGTTGCGAACGCGGTGCGGCGCGATTTGCACGCGAATGTCAGGCGGCGCAGCGCGGCGCGGGGCGGCGGCGGCCGCTTTCGCCGCGCCGCGCCGCGCCGCGTTCGCGCGTTGTTCGCCTACGTAAGACGTAGCGTTACTTGCCTACGTAAGCACATCCTAATGTTATAATTGAAAACAAAAAAGCATGTGGCTTAACGAACAACGAGTAGGTATGTTTTAGTTTGTAGGAAACAAGATATTTACAAATGTTTTAGTAATTATGTACAGTCGTCATCAGATATATCGAAGCGGCCAAGGTGTTCACAATATCTGAACGCGCACTCTAACGCCTTGACAATAGAGGCGTGTTCAGATATTTGTGAGCACCTTGGCCGCTCCGATATATCTGATGGCGACTGTATTAGACGCAAAATGTTACATAAATATAAATTAATTTCTTGGAAATTATCCCCTAGAGTGGCAGGCATTCGGCAATTCCGGCATGCGGACTACAATATATATGTGAACCAATTTAAATTTTAATTAATTTCATAAATAAATAGAAGTCTCTAAAATGCTTAAATTTAAATAAAACCTTGTATTGCAATGTAGTTTATTGATGCTTGACATGCTTGATGTGTAGTTTTGTATATGCATAGGAAAGGGAGAAGTGTATACAAAGAAAATAAATGTACATAGTTGATACTAGAAGCTCTATTTTCCATCAAGAACAAAGATCCATCCATACATCAAACTCGTAGAAGTTAATACCTAATACCTTAATAATCATAATCTATCTATTTATGTATCTAATCATAATCTATTTATGTATTTCTAAACTATACCTCCATTATGCATTTGAATATCTGGATGATTTACGTTATATCCTATTCTAGTAAATAACTTCATGAAAACTTCGGTCTCAAATGCAAACATTTATCTACTCTGATTAGTATGGTGTTGCGACTTGCGAGACTCCAACCGCGATCGTTCGCACATAGCTGTCGTTTGATATAGGTATTTTTCAAGCCTCGCTATAGGAACGTACAATTTGCTGTTAACTTGTGTTTTGTTAAAATCAGGACAAAAAATAGTCAACGTGATTTTTGAGATGGTTTTCGACAATTTACACCATTGAACATAATATAGTTAGTCATAGCGAAATTATTCTTAATTATATGCCCTCCTGAAACATTTTTATGATATTAAAACACGTCATCATCGTGATTGATAAAGTGTACTGCTCGCTAAAGAAAGGACGCTTAGCACGAGGTATTTTGTACATTGACCCGCCTGTGCCTATCTCTATCGCACGCGCTTAGTTTTATTGCTGCTTTGCACCGGCATCACGGGCGGGACAGCAATATAATCACGCGCGTGCGATAGAGATAGGAACAGGCGGATCAATGTAAGTAATTCCTCGTGCTAAGCGTCCTTTTTAGGGTTCCGTACCCAAAGGGTAAAACGGGACCCTATTACTAAGACTTCGCTGTCCGTCCGTCCGTCCGTCCGTCCGTCTGTCACCAGGCTGTATCTCACGAACCGTGATAGCTAGACAGTTGAAATTTTCACAGATGATGTATTTCTGTTGCCGCTATAACAACAAATACTAAAAACAGAATAAAATAAAGATTTAAATGGGGCTCCCATACAACAAACGTGATTTTTGACCAAAGTTAAGCAACGTGGTCCCTTAAAAGCTAAAGTGGTCAGTACTTGGGTGGGTGACCGTTTTTTTTTATGCTTTTTTTTTTGCATTATGGTACGGAACCCTTCGTAGCGAGTCCGACTCGCACTTGCCCGGTTTATTTTAGTGACATTGTCGCTTTTCACACCGATGGTTATAAAATTGTCATAACGTCAGGAGCTATCATTAAAATAAATCTAACTTTCTCCCTTTAGATGCCACGTAGGGATAATGGTGATTTATCCGTATTATTACTAAATTACTAGGTTAAGCGGATAAGCCTTTAAACTGTTGCAATAGCACGAATATTGTATCAACCGATCGTGGAATTATACGTACGTAATAATGCAGACTAGTGATTTAGTACAGGTTTTGCTCGCGAGGATCTATATTTCTTAGTTCGCATCGAGGGAAGACGTTATGACTGAAAGTCGAATCGCTAGAATCGCTGTAATATATTTTATATTCATCTCATACATTTCAGTTTCTACTACAAAAGAAACTCTGGTTTAGTGTGTTCCTATTTCGGTATAGGCGGTTAGATTTACCAATTGGCATCTTAAAGTGGACCGTGCCATCTAAAAGTGGAGTATTATGATCGTGTATACATATTTTTGGGACTTTGTTCATAGCGATATTTTTAGACGTGACTGTATCGCCCACCAGGGACCGTTACCGGTATTCTGACTACAGGTTATTATTGAGGTATAACCGGTGTAATTTGAATTTGGGTATTTATATCACTTAAGCTCCGAATAGAGGTATTCGAATACCGGTATTCAATAGTGTTATCGGTTTAGCCAATTGACAACAAATACCACTATTTGATAGTTTACTCCTAAAGCTATTACCGGTAATAAGTAAGTGCCAATACCGGTTGTAGTAGTACCACGATTCGTTCCTTCGCTACTCGTCAAGGACGTTGTCCGGCCCGCTTGTAAAGTTGTAAATACTTAAGATTCGGATCTTAGAATGCCCGTTTTCATGTTGCTGGTGAAATTAGCTGTTAGGTGATGATTTTGACGAATACATTTTTAATAGCGTTCATTTGATTCTTTTAATTGTTTTTTAATTGTTGATTTAATTGTATTTTATTATGTATGTAGTTTATAATCTCAAAGATATGAGCGCTGATTAGACGTGCGCGCCGCCGCCATAAGGAGTACGCGCGCCGCCGCCGCCGCCGGTAGTTTAAAATTCGCGCCGAATATTTTTTTATAAGACAGTATTATGCAGCGTTAAAATATGTAATAGGTTATAGTCCGATAAGAAATAGTTGAAAATTATTGCGGGCGCCACTTCCTACGTAACTCTCACATTTTTGACGTAAAATACTTACTTAAAAATGGCAATAATTACGTACTTACGGAATTTTTCTGGTTATATAATTGAATTTCTACTATTTTATGTCGCACCAACACCATACTAAGTCATTATTTGTCTTATTACAACGTAATGAACCAAATAGATAAAAAAATATTATTACGGATTTTTTTTCCTGTGCGTTCATCAAGACATCAAGAGACAGACCCGATTTCATTTAAGAAAGTTCTTACGAAAATATTGATAAAATTGCATGCATTATTGTATACCATTGTTCAGATGTTGCTGCATCCTACGATACCCCGCTAAGTTTGATTTAATGTAAATAAAATGACGCCAATGACTGGTAAAATTTTACCACCTACGAGCTATAAACTTTTTGGAAAAATATAAAAATAGTGGGACGTATATAGGCTGAAATATAATATAATAAAATATAATAATATAATAAAAATAGTAGGTTTTACTTTAGTTCATAACATAAGTTGACATTATCAGTAAGTGTATTTGTAATTAAAAGCAATTATTCTATAATAATTTAAAAAAAAACTTGATATTGACAAAAAAAAAACCTTATGCATATAAAGTACTGTATATTCGGCAACGTCCAAAATACTAGACGTCTTTTCATTATGCAGCGTATCTTTTTATTTACACCGAACCTGGCAACATCCAACATATTTGTCATACCTATGTTTTTTTCGAAACTATTATAAAAAGATTTTTTTCATGATTTTTCTACAATAAACAACCACATACCTAATAAGATAATAACACCGAAAAAATGATACTAACACAGTTTTTTAAGATTTTTTTCCCTTGTCGATTTAAGGGTTAAGCATGACTTTTCATTATACGTCTTAATATTGAAAAGTTGAAAAATTCCACGCCGCCGCCGTGGATTTTTTGGTGGCGCGCCGTTGCCCAATTATTTTCGACCGGCGCGCACGTCTAGCGCCGCCCGGTAGGCATTTAGCCGGCGACGGTTCGCCGGTCAAAATTGGTTGGCGGTGGCGGCGAATCGGCGGCGTAGCCTTGAAAACTTGGTTTATGCGAAGAGAATTCAAACCTTTTAATTTCAAGGATTATTTATTGAATTATGGTAGGAAAAAAGTTTTTCATGCCATGAACTGTAGATAAGCAGCACAATGAACATCTTTATATTGTGAGGTTACTGTTAATTGAATTTATCACTAATTCACTACACCTTATAAAACAAAGTCTCCCGCCGCGTCTGTCTGTAACTATATGAATGTATGTTCACGATGAATTCAAAACCTACTCAACTGATTTTCATGCGGATTTCAGCTATCAATAGAAAGATTTTTGAGGAAGCTTTAGTTTAGGTGTACAATTTGTTAAGGTTTTGTGTTATCCGTGCGAAGTCAGTGCGGGTAGCTATAGTCAAATATAATAGTTATTATATGTACGTATCGCCAGGAGAGGTGAATGATTACACACACTGCTCGCACAGAGTACCTACTAATCGCAAAAATAGTATGAATGAATCAATGAGTGAATGCGACTTAAACGTACGATATTAAAAGCCTATAAAAAAACCTTCAAGAAACTTTTTTACAGTTGATATCAACTTGATATTGGTACGAAATACGGAAGCCTAAAAAGAATATTAATTTCAAAATCTCACTGTCATTACATGATTTTGTTGTTGTGTGCGTGACTTCAACTATCGTGCTCATACCTTTACATTCAATTGTTGAGGATATGTTCTGGAATAGACGTATTAGGTTAGACTCCATATCACCTATTTCTTATTCATTGACATTGCCTGGCCACCGAATCGCTAACTACTGCCACATGTTTAGCTTAAGCATAGACAAGAGAAAGCATGCAGTCTAATATATATTAGCCAAAAAAGTTATATATCCGAACTTAATATAAGGTGCTAACAAATTAGCTACCAATATTTTTACAGCTGATAATACTCGACTCCTGGAGTATATTTAAGTATGAAACATTTAGGTTTTATGATGTTCTTAGAGAAAATTGGAAAACAAATTTGCTACGTAAAAACACCCTGTTAATGAGATAATTAAATGAGACCTCTTTTTAACTGGCCACTTCACGTTGATAAATGAAATGACACGTTGATGATAATGACATTTAACACAAACAATTGTTGGCAAAACAGAAAGTGTTAAACATCTTGTCAGTTAAATCATAGACAAATATAGTAAGCATAGAGTGCTCACTCCATACATCAGTTTTGGTACCAAAAAGACTATTATTTTCGTAATTGACATTTAGCATCGAGTAGCGGAATTATCAGTACCGCTACTTGATACTAGATGTCTCAAATGTCGCGACTCACGAAAATTGTATTGAACAACTATTTACAACTAATATTAAAGCAGAAGGAGTTGAAAATAAGTTCCAGTTAATCCTTGTTTAATATTAGCTGAAAGTTGTTGAGCATTAGACTTTTCGGTCGGTGCAACATCTATTGTCAAGTAGCAGTACTGATAATGCCGTTACTCGATACTAATGTTGACTACGAAAAGAATAGTATTTTTGGTACCAAAACTGATGTATGGAGTGAGCATGAGCACTCTATGTATTTTTTCTTTATGTGGTTAAATGCACGTAATGATTATTTTTAATTAATTTTATTAATATAATTTTAATTTATTTTTTTGTTCGGTAAATAAAACAAAAATATGATATGAAAAGTTTTCTTGATTTCTATTTAAAGTTAACTGTTTTTATATAAAGTACCATCTCTTAAAACATCGATACCTTCAGCTTGGCAAAAAAGAGTAGAAATTAAAAAGTGGCAACATTGTAGTGTCGTCCCTTTCAAACCAATTCATATAAGAAAACGGGACGACACTACAGTGTTGCCACTTTTTAATTTCTACTCTTTTTTGCCAAGCTGTAATTTGTTAGCACCTTATATAAAAGCAATAAATTCCCGATCAAACTAATCTGCATAGCATTTGCAACGACAACGTGTGTAAATATCATCGTTAATGTCAAATTTCTATGAAAATATGACGTTTATATTAGAATAACACTCCCTCACTTTGTTCTGTTCAAATCGGTGCAAAGTTAGCTTAGACAGACTCTAGTATCTAACAAGGTCACGCCGATGCCACGGCGATAGCGCAGTGTCGGCAGCGGCGACGCGAAAATTTTGGCGGCGGCGGCGGCGCGAAAATTTTGATGGCGGCGGCGGCGCGCCGGCGCGGCGCTCATATTTCATATGGAAATGTTTTCTGGGGTTAATTCTTTTCATTAATTAATTCATTAACCTCGTGCTTTGAAACGGTCGCAATTACGAACCACTTGCTACGTTCGTGGTTAAATTATGAAATATTTCGCTTGTACTGCGATCAATATTAGCATGAGGACTTAACAACAACTTTAACCTCTTGTCGCAAAGTTTTTGGTTACTCTTTGATCAAGTGCAATGAATACCGGTATTAAATACGATAACCATTACCGGTATACTGAATACCTGTTATTATTGAGGTATTAATGAATACCGGTATTTCATTATGTCAATTAGTGTAGTTTAGCGATAAAGACAAAAACGGAATGACAGCAATACCTCTAATTCGAATATAGGTATAACATTTTAACCGGTATTCGTTTGACAGTTTATATACAGGTATTTAATAAAACCGGTTATACGGTCCCTGTCGCCCACACTGTTCACTGTACTTGTGTCTTTCGTAATAAGGTCCACTGATTTATAGTTAGGAGTTTTGCTGTCTGTACCGCATCGTATCGTACGAAGAATTATGGTCTGACTGTCAATTTTTCAAACGCGTCATTTTACAAAAATAAAAACAATGGAAAAAAAGATATTTCGGAAAATCGATATCTCATCATGTGGCAATGTCTACCGGCAACATTTAGGTAGAGTTATTTAGATGAATCTCTGTTAGAGATAAAACCTTTTCAGTTATTTAAATAAATAAATAATGTGGCTCCACAGATCCCTTGTTCTCGCAGCAAAGTAGGTTTACTCACACTAGAGAAAATCCAATTCGCTCTGTCGTGTATACGCGCGCACACAGAGACTTCTGACTTGAGGGAAAAATAAAATTTCTCGCTAAGTTTATAATGGGAAAACTTTGAGAACCACTTAATTATGTTAATGTTCGAAACAAAATTTTATAAGAGACGTTTATACATGGTAATGTTTTAATTTAAAAACATTTAAATTGACTTTTACACATGGTGTTATGCTTAAAGATAAGTACGTACTTTAAATGTTTACACATACATAATATACAGGGATGTATTATGCATATATCTACGTATGTAGAGTCAATGTTATTCTCCAGCGCGGAGGAGGGTGGATTCTTAGAAGGCTGTATTGTTTTAAAGTTATTCTGAGTTTTAGCCTGTACCGTCGGGGCGGTTCTAATCAAAATGTAAATGGTGATTTGCAATTTTATATTTTCATTGCCAAGCTTAGAAGTTAGAAGCCGATATTCAGAAATTGTATATTAAGTGTTTGCTTATGTACATATATACACATAGAAAAATATGTAAGTATTACTGCTTGGTGATCTCAAGGGTGGGAAGATGGGAATCCGGAAAAAAATAACGGAGATTAATCCATTGTGCAACTGTTGCACTGTATGACCTCTACAGTACAGTTTACAGTCAATCAGATGAAAACAGCCTACTAAGGAGACTGAATTCATTTGTTTATTTATATTTAATTATTTAATTATCATAGTAACATTGCCGTCCTTGCTAAAAATAAATAGCCTAAAATATGTAAATAAATACTAGCGATACAAATTAAAAAATCCTAATCAGGTTGGTATGAATTCATTTTTATCTTTTATTTGTACCTAATAAGCTTCTTCAGATAAAAAAGGAAACTGATGAGAAATAGGTACCTTGCAATTGCCTCGGATCATATTACCGATACGCCATTACATATTATTGTGTACCACTAAACCACCGTCAACCGCCTTACCCTACTTTTACATTAAAGAACCCATCTGATATTATTACATTCGGAAATTACGATTCATTCATTTCATTCGATGGAAAACAATTTACTCGTACCTACCTAATCAAAATTATTCGATCAAATTTGACCTACTAAAAAAACAAACTCGCTTGAAATTCGAGGTACCTATAGTTGTTTCATTATCATATTAGTTAGATATGGATCGTATTATGTACTTATTTAATTCACTTACTCTATACCTATTGTGCTTTTATTTTAAATTATGAATACATTGATATAATTATAAAAACTTTTTAAGTTATTATTTTACGTTTATTTATAGAATCTGGCTTCATTACCTAGTCTTCATATTTGGGTCAAAAACATTATTGTGTTACGTCTTTCCTGTAGACATACACAAGAGTTAAGGGCTATAAAGGTTAATTTTCTTATTTAACCCTTATCCACGTGAAAATTAAGGTCCTCCTTTTATATAGAGAACTATGATAAAATCATTACTTACATGCCCACAAGCTGTTAACTATTGCCCACAGGAGAGAAAAATGTACAGTTCGCGCGAACACACTAGTTTTCTCTCCTGTGGGCAATAGTTAACAGCTTGTGGGCATGTAAGTAATGATTTTATCATAGTTCTCCAAATAAAAGGAGGACCTTTTCACGTGGATAAGGGTTAAATAAGAAAATTAACCTTTATAGCCCTTAACTGTTGTGTATGTCTACAGGAAAGACGTAACACAATAATGTTTTTGACCCATTTACTGATGGTATCTCGACACCAAACATCATTTCAGAATAGGTACCTATCGCAATCGCAATAAAGATTCTACCGAGTACTGAAAACTAACAACTTTGTAATATCTTAGTTATTGTATCTATTCGTTTTCTTTACTCTGGTTTAAATGCATTTCGCTATTGACTTTAGCAAATTAATTTAACTTATACTAATCAAAGTTGAGCCAGTGTTTCTGCAACTTTCTATTCAGGCTCCCAGAGAATGGAGCTTTCTGTATAAATACACTATGCTTCTTTGGCAACTGTTTAACTCGTTTAACTTCATATGATGTGCTAAATACGGAGATTATTATTGTATAAGTTACGGGCAACCTGGTAAGTCCGGTCACTATGAATAATGACTGGTCAGTATGCACAATGCCCGCTTCAAGTGGGCAGTGTAATTGAAATTAAAACTGCATGTTACGGGCAACTTGATTACCTAACCGGGCAGTATAAATATAGACTGGTCATTATGAATAAGGGCAAATGCGCCGGGCAAAATGATAAATGTATTACTTAGGCCGGTCCATATTAGTAATGCCTGACGGCCCGTAGTCCATTTAAGAAATCAAGGTTTGAGATTACTTGAAATCAATGTGATAAATTCGGTCGCATCGTGGTGAAAGCAGTTTATTTAAATAATAAAATGAAAGTAAATAAATAAATATTGGGGACATCTTGCACAGATTGATCTAGCCCCAAACTAAGCATAGCTGATTTATGTGGGCGATTGCAATTCTTACCTTATCTAAACCTTATTTTTTTAACTTTTTTCTGTGGGGGGGATTCAATTACAACCCAACCTAAACCTACTTTTCTACAAACAAATCTTTTCTGTGGGCGGTTGGACTTCTCACCTAAGAAAAACCTACACCACAGCTTACATTGCCCAAGCTAGGCATAGCATAGGCTGGTCATACGTAATTCATACTGACCGGTCAAAGTGATTAATCACGAAGTTTTAATTACATTGCCCACTTGTGCGGTAATTATGAATACAGACCGGTCATTATTCATAGTGACCGGGCTCATCAAGTTACCCGTAACAAAATACATATACCTATATAAAATTAAGTAGGTAATTGTAATATGTAGGTACCAGTTTCATAAAAACTTTAATTACCTACGTAATAATAAACTCACTTCATGTCTAATTTAATTCGTTTACCTAAGAAGAGGTTACTTCTGAATCAAGTCGGTCTCAAGTTTCATAATATGAATATTATTGTAGGATGAAATAAATCATAAAACATTACCTCATTTTCATTTTAATGAAAATATCATTTTCTTCGAAGGAGGTACATCCAAACTTTACATCCGTCATTTTGCATGGGCCAACGGTCGAGTGGCGGTGGCAGGGGTGCGAGGGGGGCGGCGGCGGGTGGAGCGGCGCCACCCCGCGGCCCCCACGGGCCCCACGCGGGATCGATACGTCATTTGAGCTGGTCGCCATGGAGACCGCGAACGGAGCGGGGCGGCGCCGCGGCTTCGGGATGGTGGGTGCACGGAACTCCACGGGCCCGCGGGCCCCCGCCAAATGAAAAAATAGATACAGCCTTATTTGGGACAAATCCCTCTATAAAAACAAGCCAGTTAAGATGATGCGGAATTGAGATGTTTCTGTTTATTACGTCTGGATATTACTTTAACTTGAATGTTTACTATATTCTATCTACTTAGCCTTCTTTTATGGTAGTAATTTAGTTTGGCCCGCAGACCGTTCACCGTATGATAGTAGATAACAAGGTCGACGAACCAACACAATATTTTATATGGCTAGAATTACAACCCGTATAATAAATTAAATATTGGACTGATTGTATTGTAAGTTAACTTAATTAAGTACTAAAAATTACTCGAAATGTTTAAGCTTGTTTTGTTAAGTTAGGCGGCTGGCGGTAATATCACAATTTTGCTGTCCAAATCAAACCTTATACCCCCTTACTCTGTCTAGGTATAAACCGTATACCTAATACAAAACAATTATTTTATAAAATGTATAAATAAGACCTGTTTAAATATTTTCTTTAGTCTACCTTTTATCTTCTAAACCCGTTTATTTTCATTTTCGATGATAAAATATAAGTAATCAAAGTTTTTTTTGGCAGTTAGGTTAAACTTGTAGAGTTTGGCTTGATCCTATCCGCATAATATTCCCCAATACGCCGGGATCGGTACGTTGACACTACTTCACCCGCGTTTGACCTAAGGGTTGTTCTGTGCCTCTACCATCAGTTGGCAGAGTATTTTTCACTTACTTTCAGTGAATAAACGTGCCGTGAGTCACGTTTTACGTTTCTTTACGGTTTTATGTACCTAACTTCACTCCACTCCAAACGATGCTGTCCCTTTCTAAGTATACTAAAAAACAGAGCAAGAGTTATATCGGAGTTTTATACAGCGCCTCTAGGATTCACCTAAAGAACTAAATAACAAAATTGACACATTTTCTCACGTCTACGTAATTTACTATCTATGCATCTCGCTCTCGCATATTAGTGCAAGTGAGATGCACAGAAAGTAATGTTACATATACTGATATTACTGATGGTAGCCGTGAATATGGAGGGTAGAGGTAAGGAGAATCCTTTATGACTTTATGAGAAAACTCCTTTATGGGAGAATATTTGCAAAAACTGGGCACGCTGTCAGCTATTACAATTTATCTAAATCTCTCCAGAGTAGCGAAAAAAAGAAAACCCATAAACCTAGTTTTTCATTGTATCAATACCGTACTAAAAATCATGGAGAATGGAAGATACTCGTATTTACAAGTGGAAAAACGTTTTCTCTTTTTGTATGGACAATTGCGTAGTATACTTCCATCTTAAGGTTTTCGACGGACACTTTTTCATTATTAATTACATGGAGATTGTATTCCTTACCTCTACCATCCACTAAGAGCATTTAGAAGGGAGATGTCATCGCTGTCATTTTCTTTACAAAACAGTCTGCCGATTTTTGCGGGGGAGGGGACGTCTAATGTATTGCTATTTCTACATGATTTGTACGTAACGTACAAATAGCCATGTCAGTCTATACAAAAGTTTGCACAATTGTGCAAGTTATTCGGCAGAGGGGTAAGCAATAATGTCAACAAAAAAATAAAGAATATACCTTCGAGACTACTACGACTATGATATTTGATTTATTCGGTTGTCAATATAAAACAAATGTAGGTGTTCTTTCTTCTCGTATGAGACGCCATTACTATGTAGTCTTGCTTGAGATTAATAAACATTACCTATATGGTGTTAAAACAAGCTTTTCTTTCCTGCTTGGAACCCTAATCCTAAATCCTAACAGTAAGCACTCAATGGCCACTCCAGTTATTAAATGCTCTAAGACCAATTTTGTCACTATGTTACTGACTCAACCTTCATTCTACAATTTTTTAAAGATTTGACGTTGCCATAGTTACGAAAATAATAAACACATCAATGTTAGTAAACAATGTATAAATTAAAATATATTGTATTCAAGACAAAAATTGCAAAATATGATAATTACGTAAACATCATTAATAATCGAGTTAAAATTATGACTTTGCGTGTTAAAAAATACGAAGCAAAGTATACGGCGCGATTACGAGGGTTGCACTGAAAATGTCGGGAATAGAGAAAACTGTCGCATCTAGACAGTCAATCTTTATTTTAATGCATACTTAAACTCAAACTGACCACGCATATAAATTTTCTTTTGAAAGTAATCATTCTGTAATGCACACGGCTCATAATCCCAAAGTCCTTTTTGTATGGCGATTTTGGGGCCTTAGTGGTTTTGTATGAAATTCGTAAAGTAGCCAACGGAATTGAAGTTTTTTTTACATATATCTATATATAAAAGATTTTTTTACTGTTGTCATATGAATATTTAGGAATGTCGAAATCTGCCGATATGCAACTTTTTTGGCAGTCTTTTTAACTAACAACACAAATGCGATTTTAAATTTTGACGTCGCTTTGGAATGACATGCTTCTTTAAGATCACCCATGGGATAAAATGAAAGCGACTTTCATATATAATTTTAACTGCAAACGAGCGTACGATGAACTCTAGTTCATAAAAAAATAACAGAAGCCCATTGTAACTTTTATTTGTTCGCTGAGGGCATATTGAAAACCGTTTAAAAATGTGATCCGAAAAATCACTTGGCCAAAAATTCAAATAATGTTCGACATACAATTTTCAAATTGTCAGTAATTTTTAAATATAAATGACAACCAAATGGAATATACCTTAAAAGTTTTATAAAGAGTTACATTTTTATAAATTATATGCCTCATTCTATTATGTTATTTCTAAGTGTCCCATTCCCGAATATTTCAGTGCGACCCTCGTATACAGGCTACTTTTGGCTACATATTTATTACCTACCTATGACGAAAATAGTACACACATGAGAAGAAATCTTAAAATATTAAAATAGGTAATGTATTATAATGGTCCGCTTCAGTCCGCATCATGACAGCGGCCGTCTCCTACTGCTAAGTAACATTATCTAATAGTGTGCGGAAAGAGAAGAGTCGTGAAATTTAGAGCCCATACATTATACCTACGAGTCTTCTCTTTCCGCACAGACCCTACGTATGACCTTAATAGCGATCTTAATTTTATAGTACCTATATGATCTCGAGTATATTTCAGTGCCAAGCGCCCCATTTCCAATACAAAATGAACCCACGCAGCGGGTTTTTGGCAATAAATGTGTTTAAATCTTATTTAAATTTTCAGATTCTGAACCACCAGCAAAAGTTTTTGAAGAAAGTTTTATATTTCCTGTTACCTACCAAGTTTATATGAAAAGCGATTACCTAGGTACCAAACACAATAATTTGAACAACGGAAAATAAAATAATACTTACTTAGTACTTAAAGAAAAATAAATAAACTCACAGAACATTTGTATGTTTTATTTTATTTAAGATAATAATGCTTAATAAAATACGTAGCAATTCTTGTGTAAATATTATAATAGGTCTTGCGGTATGTTCTTACTATATGTTATGTGCACCCAGCAACAAAAACAGCAACATGTCTATGTACCGCTCCTTGTATTGAGCCTTAATTCTTAATACATATGTAACTTCTACATGCATACGCATGCATACATGATGCAATCCGGGTTTTCATGGAAATGTTGTTTTCAATCAGCTTCTTGCCTAAAACCAAAAACTGCTCGTAAGCAATGTGATTTTCGCAAATGTAGCAGTAGAAATAGGAAAATATGATGTCAAGTATAACTCATTACCTTTGTACTAAATCAGCCTTTTATCGAACTATTAATTGATTTATCCCTTAAAGTTTTGCTTGAAGTTCACATACTGTTATAAATTTATACATATTACGTCGCATTAATATTCGTGAAAAATCTGCGTACCTATTTGTTGTGTTTACAAGTTGACAGAAATGTCACGTTGGAAACGCACGTATTTTTCCATAACATCTGTCACGTTTACTCGCGTAAAGTATTTACGCAGAATAATTCTGGCTCAGTTTTCATTATATAATTAGAAAGAGAGCGCTTTAGGTGTGAAGTTAGGCAAGTATGGAAAACTCGCGTAAAAACTGTAAAAACGTTTGTAACTCATGGTACGAATTGAAATTTTTAGTTCTTTACGTGACCGGTAGAGGCACTGTACAATTACTCCATACATTTTCCTTAACTTTCTCACTATCGACTGTCATTCACGGAACTCATAGTAGAGCTACTGGTTCAAAGTCGTTTAAGTTATCGTTATCGCTTTGAAAAGTATAGAGGAATTTCTCTAAATATAGATTACCGCCCTAAATATAGATTTCGCTAAATATAAATTAAGTCCCTTTTATTATTTCGCTAAAAACATAGTTTTTTCTTCGCAAGTGTGATAAAAAACATTGTGTGTATGGGGGTAAGAATATTATAAGTTGGAGTCGTGGCTTCTTCGACTTTGCTTGCAAAATGTCACTTACCCCCCACGTTGCACAATGTACTATTTATTATTTTTTAAACTCGTGTCTTTTGACAAAGTTTTAAGTCTGTTAAAAAAAAATTAAAAGAACTTGTACCACATACAAACTTTCATCCCTATTTTAACATTTTCAACCTTCTTACGAGTCACATTATTCAAAATCGCTTCTTTATTCTTGTACACGTTACATATTTTCTAGTTTATAGTTGCATTCAACTTAAGGTGCAGTAGGTTCAGAAAACGGATTTAAATAGTCGTAGCGCTATTCTCAACTCCTCTGTCCGTCTGTCTGTCCCCAGGCTGTATCTCATGAGGCGTGATAGCTAGACAGTTGAAAATTTTATAGATTTTAGAAATTTTAATAGAAAAACAGAAAAAAAAAAATTTATCGGAGGCATCCTAGAAACCCTTCGTAGGCCGGGTTTTTATATCACAATACGATTGCCTAAATTTTAATTAGCAATCTGGAGACCTTTCTTATAGGGGCTTCCGCGATTTAAATACTGAGTTTTTGACTTTCGCTCGTAGTTAGTTTAAAAAACACTAGAAAAACTCGCTTGATGCCTGATCGTGTACAAAGTCCATTACGTGACCTTTCTCACAAGTGAAAACACGATTATGATACGATATTCCATCATGGAATGCCAGTGCCTATCTTCCGGCTTCATCATCAGACCATGAAACCTAATCGTTACGAAGACGTTTCTAACAAATCCAAACACAGTTATGAATACAATGTTTCATCATGAAGTTCCAGTTCATATCTTCCGGCTCCATCATCAGATCAGTTCGACAGAACCATATTATTGTATTGCCCTCAGAACTACATACAGCTGCCAATTTTCATGACGCTACGATCCTTGGAAGATGGTTAAATTAGTTACCTTAGGTTCCATTCCATTACATAACTAGTTACATACAGGTCGACCTAATAAAAGCGTGTTAAAATTATATTACATTCTGCACATAAACTAAAAATATGAAGTTATTTCTAAAAATGAGCAATTTTATGCTTGAGAGAATTCCGCGAATACTTTATTATTATTAAAACACACAAAAAAAATTAAAGACATGATATCCAATAATATCCATCTCGCTCACGCTTACGCTCAGTGAGAGTGAGAGAAGAATACGAACCTACTGGGCCTTAAAGAACGGAAGTAGTGTATTACCAAAATGCATAATAGATGTCTTTACATTGTGAGGAAAAATTAAATATTATCCTAAGACCGTGTATCAGAACAACGCAAAATGCGGCAGGCAACACAATTTTTTAATAAACTAAGATATAGCTCGAAATAGATGTCGTTGTTCCTAAAATCCTAAGGGTTGTATTCCATCTGTCAAATATTATTGCCCAATATTTTTTTATTGTGTATTTGCGTTTCACATTTTGCTTAATGAGAGAGTGAGATGCAATGTACCTACATTGGACAAAGAAGTGGACAGGCGGAATACCACCCTAAGAAAGAAATTGCCTATCTCGTAGAGTTTTTCATTTATTCTCGCTGCTCCATTTGGATTGATCATTTTGTATCTTAGTTTCTTTTTTTTGTCATATTAAGGTATGTATATGTTTCATCTTAGGGGTCATCCATTAATTACGTCACACCAATTTCTAGGTTTTTTGACCCCTCCCCCCCCTTGTCACACTTGGTCACATTTGGCAAACCCCTCCCCCCTAGTGTGACGTCACATTTTTTTCTACGAAATGCCAAATCGAATTAAGTAAGTACCTAAGTATTATTAATATTTTATTAAAATATTTTTGACGATATAAATATTAGTAATTTTATAACTCAAAACTGCTTAGGAAAGAAAATTAAATGAATAAAAACGATTATCGTTTTAAAAACTCGTTATTTAAATGTACAGCGAATAAAATAATTTACTTAAATAAATTTTCGGTTACTGATGAAGTTAAAGTGACGTCACAAAGTTTGTGTCTCCCCCCTCCCCCATGTCACAATATGTCACATTTTCTTGACCCCCTCCCTCCCCCTAAACGTATGATGTAATTAATGGATGACCCCTTATAACAAGTCGCCTCTAACACTGTCATCTAACACTGTTTCTTTTGAACTGATTTAATTAAAAGGAAGCAGAGTCTGTGCGGAAAGCGAAGAGTCGTGGAATATATGGGGCCCCATACATTCCACGACTCTTTTCTTTCCGAACAGACTCTAGTAGTCTTCTTTGTCTTGAATTAATTCCTTCTCGATTTGTCTTAAAAATGCTTTATAGTAGAACAGGACATTGATGTGAGTTGTCAAGATATGTGGGTATCGATAAAATTTACTTTTTGCTTGGTACAGTCGCCATCAGATATATCGGAGCGGCCAAGGTGTTCACAATATCTAAACACGCACTCTAGTGCCTTGATCATAGAGGCGTGCTCAGATATTTATGACCACATTGGCCACTCCGATATATCTGATGGCGACTGTAATTGGAAAAGGTTTTGGTGCATTTCCGCTGTATTAGTGAAGTCTTTAGTTGTGTAAAATGATTATTGCGTCATTCTTACAGCGTCATGCTGACTGGAATTAATATGTTTTATCTCTAACAATAGTTAGGCCTTAATTGAACACACCAGATATAAATCTACCTATTCATCTTGATAAATAATTTAGGTACTTTGTCTGTCTGACGTATTTTAACTTTGCTATATTGCCAGAGTAAGAATATTCACGGGTTGTGGGAATAGTTCATTAAAATAGGTAATTTATTTACTTATTACTGTGTACAGTAAGGTGATAAAAAGTAGTATCAACAGTAATTATCATTGATCCAATAGCGAAAACTTAGGCTTTACAACATGAAATTATCAGTCAGTCGGCACTGTCGGTAGGTAACTGCATGGTAACCAGTAGAAGTCCACGTAGCGAAGCATATTCGGATACCTAGGTATCGTTTATATTAATTTTGATAAATGTATCCTCTTAGAATTGTATTAAGATAAAATAATACCAGCCTTGATTAAGCAAGAACAAAGCAAAATAGACCGCCTTTGTTAATTAGGCAATTATGCATATCATAAAAAATAAGATCAATATTGTACTATTACGTCACAACGTTTTCAAATTGAACGACTGTGTTATACTTATTCTTATACAATTCAACCTACAAATATACAAACTTTCAAATACGTGTATTTGCTTATACAAACAAGAAAGTTAGCGAACAATATAAAAGTAATGGGATAGAGTGAGACGGCGTGCGAGTCGTTGTGAGTGCGAGAGGGACGTAGTTATTCAAATTGAGGGTACATATTTCTACATAGGTAACAAATAGCTAGTAAAGATTTGTATGGACATTCTTGATTGAATATTTGAGATAAAATTTTCCATTATATTTATCGCATAATTATCTTTAGTTGTTACAATGCACAAATTAATGTCTAAAGAAGTGTCAGAACGTGGCGTAATAGGAGGATTCGTATGCATGATTTACCTTTTAGAAATATTTATAGCTGTTGGTTTTCCATATGTATGTAATAAAAAAAATGATATCTTCGTATCGTTTAACTAATTGAATGGCCTTTTTACGTTTAGGTATATAGGATTGGATATATTGGATTTCTTGCAAGAAGTATCGTCAGTTATATGAGGTTTCTAAGTAGGTTACTTGATTGTTATTATATAAGGTATGACTAATACGAATAAGGAATCAGAGGGTATTATTTTATTTTATATAAAATATAAAAAATATGTACTTGTATTTTTAAATTAGAACCTTAATTCATTTTTTATGCTCATTTTCTATCACTTATTTAGATCTAGAACTAAAATCTCTTAAAAAATCAATATATTTCAAAATCCCTTTTAGGTAAAATCATTCTTCTTCAACCTTCCATTCCGCTTATAAGTGGTCGGGTAGACATATATGTACTTACAGTTGTACACAAGTAGGTAAGGATATTATTTGTAACAAACCTTAGGTACCTGATACTTTAGGTACTTATACTTACAAATAAATAGGTTTTTTATTTACACTTAAATGGCGCTGACGCCAAGAAAGGCATTCCCATGTTATGATTATTGAACAAAAAGTAGAAAAGTTGAAGAGAGTTGCTTGCAGGAGCAACTTCAAGAACAGGTATTTACACTGTTTGAATATGTAGGTTGTGCAGGTCGTTTGAGATTATTTTCTGTTAATTTAATGTATGTATGTCAGGAATGGGAAAAGCAAACCATTAATTATGAAACTTTGTGTCTATAGAGCACTATGTCGACAATTGTAATGCTTAATGACTTCTTGCATTGGTAGTCTAGTGGTTTACTAACTACAAAGTTCCTCATTAGTTAAGGATAAGTACAGTACTAAATATTATAAGCAAACATACCTATAGTTATTTTGGGCTAATTTACTAAAATAAATGCCTATACAAATTAATATATAGGTATTGTTAATTTTTAGATTTCTTGTTTAATCATCTTTATTTTAGGTTCGTTATTTTATCAATCATTCAAATTTAAATACAGTGGAACCTGGATAATTGCAATCTCAAGGGACCGGCCAGTTTTTGTCAATTAACCAGGTTTTTCATTTAAGCAGGTCGTGTCAATTAACGAGGTTCAAAAAATCGTTGTGTCAATTATAGAGGTTTTCATTAATAGAGGTTGCGTTCTGACAAATTTCTTTTATGGAGGTGCAAATAACCATTGAAAGTAGATTTACAAGCTTACGTTCTGGGTTTCTGGTCTATACTTGCACTTTTACACTACATTAATTACCACTTTATTTTCTTATCATTTGGGTTTATAAATTCCCTTGAATTGTAGAAGAAAGTTTTATCAAAATGTAAAAAGCATACTTTGTTTTTTATTGATCAAAACTATTTCACCTACTACAGGCTGTGATAGATACCCAATAAATAAATAGAATTGTGGATGGAGATATAAATAAAATGATCATTGCTATTAAAATATTGTTTCTGCTGTCTACGACTACATTATTTCAATTACAGAGGTAATAAGTAAGACTCGTTTCAATAATAGAGGTAAAAACAAGAGCAAAAATAACGGATTTTTTTAGAACAGTGTCAATTATAGAGGTCTTAAGTTGTGATGTGGTCAATTACAGAGGCAAAGTTACGAAAAGCACTAAAATCTAGATTGCAATTATAGAGGCTCCAAAATTTCAATTATAGAGGCCTTTTGGTCTCAAGGGACCGGGACCGGACTTTTGGTTGCAATTATTGAGGTTTTCCATTTATGCAGGTGCCAATTAACCAGGTTTCACTGTAGTGTGCAAGCTGCGCCATCTATCGCTAGTGTCTTGAAATGTTTCATCCGCTCCGTAAGTAGGAGCCTCCTTTGTAAACTATCCTTGGTTCATTCGAACCCTGTTTTTGGGAACAGTGTGTTGATTTACCACTAGATGGGGTAGTCGGGTTATTAAAAAATAAATTACATAAAATGTTCGCGTATGGAGATTCAGTTAATAATAAAATAGTGATCATTATCATTGACCCTTTCGTCTACTACGGACGATTTTACACTAGTTATTGTCCCAAAACTTGTACACACTTTGTACTCTTTGTAGTAGAAAATGACGGCGCAATACAACTTTATCAACCGTCCACGATAAATAAATGCTATATGCGGTTATCACGTCATCAGCACTTGGTTACAAGCTTTTATTTAGCTTGCCCTGTTAGTATGTAAGATTGTTTGTTTTTTAGTTAGTTAGTGTGGGCCAAATCTTGGTTGGAAGCTAAATTTAACCCACTTCCCGATTTCCGATTGAGTTGAAACTTTGCATACATACCTACATATTTAAATCGGGAGACAATGCAATATTATGGTACCAACCTACCAGCTACGAGCTGATCTGATAGATGGCGACAGGAGGTGGCCGTAGGGCCCGTAGGAACTCTGTGATGAAACAATCAGAAACAACGCTTCGTACGTACTCGTAGTTCTGTTTGGGGTTTTTAGAATTGTCTCGATGAGTATTAATTGCCTATTGTAAGAAAAGTACAGTCAGCGAGATAAGCTTGTAACAAAAATGAATTTTTGCCAAAAACTTATTAATTAACCTCGCTATATAAAAGCTAACTGTGAAACTTTCGAATCGTTTGATTGCTATTGTTTGTTTGCAGGCGCAGCTAAGTCAGCACCTCTATGAAGAACCATTACATTCGCCTGGTGAGTGTTTACCAAGGTACAATTATTATTATGGACTGTTATAGGAAGTGGGTTAGATATGTGTTGAGTGCCATAACCCCTTTACTTACCGTGTTTAGGATGAGAATTCCGTATTTAGGGAGGTATAAACAGTTTAAATAATATTGCATAAGAACACACACAAATGTAGGTACTTGTAATAGTGTTCCTGTTAATTAATTGTATAAGTTTACCTATATTGTCGTGATTATTTTTATTCCGTATGACTAAATATCTTATTTATCTCCCATCGCAAGTTTCGCGCGGCTCGCTGCCGACTTTACTCCCCTTAAGTTTATATTAAAACGATAGAAGACGATCTCTTCTCCATACAAACGTAGTCCTCATTTTCCTACAGTGGACTATAGGTACAGTGGAAAGTGCTTCTAGTTTAGTAGATATTTGCCATTTTCAAAATTATCCAGCCATATCAAGTTACCCTTTTCGGTAGCGCAAGAAAGTAAGGAACCTTTATCATGCGTGATCCGACATGAACTTTGCCGGTCTTTTAGGTTTGGTAAGGAAACACATAAATTCACTTGAAATATTTTATTTAAACTCTCTTGCACAGTAGCACAGACAGATAGATTGTAGCTTGGTAATAACTAATTAAACAAATAAAATAGAGTTGAAATAAAATGATCTATTTTCCTGAAAACCTGAATATATTTTTTTTATAAAAGAAAATTAATATTTTCTCGTATTGACAACCTATCTCATCATGATATACAACCAAAACTACAACTTTAAATAAATAAGAAGAAATATAACTACAACTTACATACACAGAAGAAGGTTTGTACGAATTAATGCAATCGTTATTTACATCTCTACATATAAGTAATATCATTCCAAAAACGATCGCAAAGTCTGATCAACTTTCGTACCCGTCTTGATCTGTTACACATGAAAGGTCATGTATTTAAGTCTACCAGCACTTTAATATCAAAAGTTACAAAAGATCCTACAATATGCTCATTAACATCATATTGCAAAAAGTTCTTTACAAAACACTTTTAAAAATATTGGTCACTATTACTAAATAAGTGCTAGTAAAAACTGTGCACCTTCACGAATTAGAGAAAACAAGATCAGTCGTGATGTCACTTTCTGTCAGACGTGGAGGCAGGAAAAGCGCTCGCCAAGGCTGCGCCGGCGCGCGTGCCCCGCTCGCGTCGACGGACGCTTTTCGCCCTATCAACATGAAGTGGCTTCCTTTTTCTAACTTCTAAATTATAATAGTCACTGGTCTTAAAACATGGCTTAAGTACTATACACCTAACATATATAAATTATTACAAATTAAGTAAGGCATTTACATCAGGGATCCTTATGGGTTACTTCATATTTACACGATACTAGATCGCTTATTATAACATCGTGTAAAAACAAAGATTTTGACTAAACTTAACTATTTCGGTAAATTAAGTGTACATAAGTAAAAATGGTCAAGATTTCGGCGATCTAGTGACCAACGACACGAAGCTGGAAGTGTTTTGTCGTTTCAATAAGTATAATTATTATCGACATCGAATAGCTTCGCTTTGGTCAGTTTCACTTTAAAGTGTTAATAAATTTTGAAACTCATGTTATCATAAAGGCATAGTCAATTACAACTTAGCACTATCGTTTGGCACTGACTTTTGTTAATGAAAAGATAAATAATAATAATAAATTAGACTTAATAATGAAGACCCGAAAACACTAACAATTCAGATTTAGAAAAATCTAATTTAATATTTTAATCACAGTCAAGTATTATTGAGTTGTGCGTGCCATGACTTTATGAAAGTTAAAAAAAATTACCATATATGACACGAAATCTTACACTACTCCTTCCTTCGGGATAATTTGAGCATTATTCTTGTGCATAAAAGAGTAGATGGAAGTATTATCACATAGGTCCTTTACCCTAGTGACGTCGCAGGCAAATGAGTCATCTCTCGGGGGGTATTTCACCTTCGTCGCTTCGCGGACACCGCAGCGGCGATCATTTGTCTGAGCATGGGCTCTGGCGTACACACCTTGGGGTCGCACTTCATTTGACCGTCTCCTCCACATCTGAAAAATCGATACAAGTTTATTAAACAAATGTGGACCTGGTCAACCTGGTAATTAACGGTTGAAGTAGGTGCTTAAACCCGAATAAACACCCTACTATTCATTTGAGTATCTGTCTATTCAATGTCTTACTAAGAAAAACTACTTTTACTTTTATGTAAGTTTTTGGCATAAATTGAATTTTTGGTAGGTACAAGCTATTATGGCTGACTGTACTTTTCTTTCCACAGGCAACTAAATACTAATCGAGACAATTCTAAAAACTCCAGATTTACCCCCAGTTAGGCTGGTACAGCTCGATGATACTATAAATATTGCATTGTCATCCGACTAACATATGTATGCAAATTTTCAATGTAAGGCTGATTATGTTGATGATTACTCAAAAGTTTTCGATAAGTACATAATTTTATTTATTGTAGTAGAGATTAATACTTACGTGCAATGTAAACATGGTCCTGATGATGCTCGTACGACTTCTCCCACTTTGTAAGTGTGTCCCTTTATTTGACAGCCTCTTCTCTGCGCAGCGCCCTTGTAGGCGTGAGGTAGGAAGTGTGGCGGCAACGTTGTCGTCGTCGTTGTCGTTGTTGTCGTAACGTTGAGAGTAGTCGCCATGGACACTGGGCATTCATATCGAGGACAACAGAATCCTTGGATAGGTTCTTCATGACAGCCATGAATTGGCGGAGGACAACTTTGTTGAAGGCAAATAATGTCACTTCTAAAGCAGAAGCAGAAATCGCAAGGATCGTCTCTTGGTATTTGCTGTGCAGATACGTATACTTTTCCACCATATCGACAAGTACCAGGACCGAAGGAATCTTCTTCTCCGTAATCAGGCTCTTGTCCGTAACCACTAGTTCCGCTCGGTGGGAAGTGGCTTTCTTCTTCTGGTGGTAATGCTTCTTCTGTGGGTTGCACTTCGTTGGCTCCAGGTTTCGGTAATTCTTCAGTAACATCAGGTTGTGATTTTTCAGGTTCAGCTGCCGGTTTTTGTGCTTCATCATCAGGTTTGCCGAATTTATCAAGTAACGGTGAAAGTGTCGTGGATTGTTCTTCTGCTTTTATAGTTGTGGCTTTGGTGGTTGCTAAGATAAACTCTTCTTCAGGTGCATTCGTTTCTACCACAAGTGGTTTCTCTGATTCAGACTCAACGCTTGGTACTAACGGCTTCTCAGTTTCTGTTGGTTCTTCAGTTGCCGTCGGTGGGGACGTAGAAATTTCATTAGATTCTACAGTATGTGGTTTTTCAGTATCTAGAGATTCAGGCAGAGGAGATATCGTGGTGATCTCCTCAGACACAGGCAAAGGCTCCGTTGATTTTTCAGGTGTCGTGGTTTCTGTCAGTTCTGGTACGCTTTGATCCTTGTCGGATATCACGTCTTCTTGCGGTGACTTTTCTGATTCCGTACTCGGGGCAGACTCTGTTACCTTCTCTATGGATATTTCAGGTGTCGAAGGATATTCCTTTAATGGTATGTCGGAAGGACTAGTACTTGTTTCTACATCAGGGGATACAGTCTTATGCGTATGTTCCTCTAATAATACTAAGTCTGGTGTTGTTTCTGGGTATTCTTCTTTTGTCGTTTGCTCAGGTTCTTCGGATATGATTGTTGTTTTCTCTGGCGTTTCTAAAGTTTCTGGAGCTTTGGTAACATCTTCTTTAACTGGAGTACTTGTTGGTTCGGTTCGCCTTGAATCTTGCTTTTCTGTCACAGGCAATTCTTGTGGTACTGTTGCACCCAATTCAGTATCAATTAATTCAGGTACTTTAGTTTCGGATTCAATGGATCCAGAAACAGGTGATTCAGTCTGTGCGGGTTCCGCGAACGGCATTTCCGTCTTAATTTCTACTCCTTCGTGGGGTTTCTCTGTTTCAGAATCTGAATCTGCTATCTTGACCGGATATTCAGTTGCCTGTGACTCGATCTTTTTATCTGCTTCAGTTGAGGATCCAACTTCCGTAGTTAGTGGTTTTTCTGTTTCGGGTTTCGACGATTCAGTGGGAGTAACAAATTCTTGTGGTTCAGATTTAGTTTGATCATCAAATTTCGTTGTTATTTTTAACGGTGTGTCTGTGACTGACTCGTCCTTTTCTGTGATGGAAGATTTTTCTGGCTCTGGCTCAGTCTCTAATGGTTGTGGTGTCTTAGTTGTAAATTCTTGCTCTGGCGCTTCGGTTATATCCTTATCAGATTTTGTCGCTAACATTTCTGGAGCATTTGTAGCCAACTCAGGTGAAATTTCAGGTAATTCGGTCTCTGGTTTTTGTGATTCTAATATTTCTGATGGTTCTGTAGGTACATTGTGTGGCTCTGTTACGGTTTTTTCTGATGATTCTGGTGTTTCTGGCACTTCTGTTTCCAAAACAGTTGGTACTTGTGGAGCATTCGTTGCCACTGTTTGTGTTTCTGGGGCCATTGTTACTTCCTCTGGAGATGCCATGTCAGAAGTTTCAGGAGTTTTAGTATCAGATGAAATTTCTGGTGCCTCTGTTATGCCTTGGGTTTCTGGTAGCTCTGTAATCTCCTTCTTCGGTTCAGTTTCAGGAGCTTTAGTATCAGCTGAAACTTCCGGTGCATCTGTAATTCCTTGGGTTTCTGGGAGCTCTGTAGTCTCCTTCTTCGGTTCAGTTTCAGGAGCATTAGTATCAGCTGAAATTTCCGGTGCATCTGTAATTCCTTGGGTTTCTGGTAGCTCTGTAGTCTCCTTCTTCGGTTCAGTTTCAGGAACTTTAGTGTCAGCTGAAATTTCTGGCGCATCTGCAATTCCTTGGGTTTCCGGTAGTTCTGTAATCTCCTTCTTCGGTTCGGTTTCAGGAGCTTTAGTATCGACTGTAATTTCTGGCGCATCTGTAATTCCTTGGGTTTCTGGTAGCTCTGTAATCTCCTTCTTTGGTTCAGTGTCAGGAGCTTTAGTATCAGCTGAAATTTCTGGCTCATCTGTAATTCCTTGGGTTTCTGGTAGCTCTGTTATCTCCTTCTTCGGTTCAGTTTCAGGAGTTTTAGTGTCAGCTGAAATTTCTGGTGCATCTGTAATTCCTTGGGTTTCTGGTAGCTCTGTAATTTCCTTCTTCGGTTCAGTTGGTGATGTTTCGGGAATGGTTGAACTTGTTTGTTGTGACTCAGGAGCTTCAGTTGATTCCTTCTTTGGTTCAGTTTCTGGTAATTCAGGGGAGCTTGTCACTGTATCCTGAGATTCAGGTGCTTGTGTATCTTGGTGGGACTCCGTAATTGAAGTCTCTGGAACGTTGGTTACTATATCTTCTATTGCTGGAGCTTCAGTTACTTCTTTTTGAGGTTCTGTGGCGTGTATTTCTGGAACGTCACTTGAAGAATCATCATGCGTTGGAGCTTCAGTACCCTCTATTGAAGGTACAGTTCCAGATATTTCGGGAACCTTTTCTCCTATCATAGGAATCTTTGTATCCTCTATAGGTACGTTTTCTGTAATAGGTAGCTCGGGAAGACTTGTTGTTAGATCTTGTACCACAGGAGCTTCGGTTGTTTTGTCTTTGGGACCAGTTTCTAGTGTCTCAGGGATATTGGTGGCCACATCTGTTACCTCTGGCGCTTTCGTAAGTTCTCCTTGTTGTTCAGTTTCAGATAATTCTGGTACGCTGGTCACCGCATCTTGAGGCTTTGGTTCTTTTGAAGTTTCCTTATCTAATTTGTCCGGAGATTTATCTACCCCCTTCGTTGCAGTATCTTGTGATTCTGGAGTTTCTGTAGATTCTTTTTGTGACTCAGTTAATTGCTCTGGTGGAGTAGTTGTAACATCTTGTGTTTTTGTTGTTTCCGTCTGGGATTGTATTTCCGGTTCCTCAGGCATAGCTGGAGATTCTTTTTGTGATTCCGAGGTAGTTTCTGAAGAATCGGAGGGCTTGGTAACCATATCGATTGATTCTGGGGCTTCTGTAGTATCTTTGTGAGGTTGAGTTACGAACATATCTGTTTCTGTTAAGGAAGGTTGCGACTCTGTTATTGTTCCTTGTGGTTCTGTTTCCGATACCTTAGGAGCACTAGTAACGGTAGCCTGGGTAGCTGGTGTTTCTATTTCTTCCTTCTGGGCATCTTCAGCTGTTACTTCTGGAGTATCCGTCGGGACTTGTAACTCTGGGCCTTCTGTTACCTCTTTTTGTGCTCCAGTAGAGAATGATTCAGGGATGTGAGTCAGTTCCTCATCTAGCTTAGATTCTGTAGTTTCAGGTTGGGTGATTTCCGGTGCTTTTGTAATAGATTCTTGATCTGGTTTCCGTGATGGTGATTCTGGTGGTATCTGAGATGGCAATTCAGATACGCATGATTCGTCTGTACAAGGTGGTGCTTTTTCTGGAATTTGGACATCTTTACAGCCATCTGGATTATCACAATGTGTAGAATCAACCTTAGAAGCAGTGATATCAGGTTGAATTGCGCAATCATCGCCTTGACATGTTGGAACAACAGGAATGTCACAACCATTTTCATTATTACACGTTTGATCTTTACAGCCATTTGGATTATCACAAGGTGTGAATGCTTCCTTAGGACCAGTAACGCCGTCTGGTATTTCTGGAGTAGTAGTTAGAGCATCCTGTGGTATGGGTACATCAGACGTTACCGTTTCCGGTATCATTTCCTGTGGTTCCTTAGTAGCAGCCTCTTCGGTCACAGGTTGCTCAGATTCTTTTTCAACTGAAGACGGTTCCGTCGGGTGTTCATGAACTATTAATTCCGGTAGTTCAGTAACATCTTCTTGTTCCTGAGAAGGAGTAATGATTTCTCCTCCTTCAGTGGTTGATTGTAATGAGCTTTCCGGGATGGAGGTAGGCGATTTGGTTTCCGTATTGTCACTTGGTTCTTCTTGTGGGGCACTAGACTCTTGGAGATTAGCTTCTGTCACAGAAGGTTCCGAGCTTATTGGTTCAGTGACAATTGGTACTGATACTGGCGAAGAACCTGTGCTAGTTTCCGTTTCTGGAGCAGTTTTATCTGAATCATCCACAGGTTTTTCTGTTGGGAATACATCTTCCGCGACAGCTGGTGTTCCCAACTTTTCTGCAGGTAATTCTGTTGGCGTAACCGCATTATCTTCATCACTCACACTAGGCATTTTTCCAATATCGGATACTGACTCTTCCGATGGTATTTTAGCAGGTATGCTTGTTGGCTGCGGTGATTGCGCGGAGTCCGGTGATTCTGATTCCGATGTACTACGCTCAGTGGTTATTGCTGGCTCAGGTGTAACTGTGCTGTCATCGTCACCGTGATCTTTCACAATGGACATTGGAGTTTGCGTTTGAATGTCAACTGTAACAGGTGGCGGTGTTTCTGCGTTTTTGTCGTCCTCAGGTTCTTCAGCAGACGTTTCTTGAGGTAATGTTATAAACGGTTTAGGCGTTATTTCATCATCACCTGGAGTAATGTTTTCAGAAAGATCAAGGTCTTCTGGTTTAGACGTAGCTTCATCAACAACTATCTCTGGAGCTTGCGTTTCTGCTATTTCCGTAGTATCTGGTAATGACATATCACCGACAGTCTGCTTGGTATCGTCAGGTTTACTGGTGACTAGCTCAAGCTCAGGTGTTGATGTAGACGCTGACAGTTTTTTGTCTTCATCTTGTGCTGAAGTAGTTTGCGGCTCAGGAGATGCTGTTGCGAGAACCTCCGGAGCAGCTGTTTGATCTTCATAAGATTTTGGTGTTGTTGGCGTACCCTGTGATTCTTCTTCTTGGATTGGTTCTACCTCTACCTTTTCAGTTATTTGTTCAGGTGCAGATGTATAACGTTCAGTCTCGGTTATTTTTTCTTCAGTGTCTTGCACATATTCTGGTTCCTTCGTTGGCTTTTCATGGCCATCTCTGTCTAGAGTTTCAGGAGCCAGAGTTAACATCTCTGGTGATTTAGTGGTTTCCTCAGTTATCTTGGGAGAGCTACTTTGAGTTGCTCCCTCGGTTGTGTCCTTATCTTTAGCAGCATCTTCTGGAAGTTCAGACTCCGTGTCACTGATTGGTTTTGACGTTGGCTCTGGCAACTCAGTTCCAGTAAAGCTTGGCAAATCTGTAATTGTTTCTTTAGTATCCTTATCAGATAAGCTTGGTAATTCTGTCGTTGGAACTTCTGAGAATGCTGGTGTTGCTTCTGGTAATATTTCTTTTACCTCGGTGATATCTAATGGAACCATTGTTGTTTCTTTGTTGGCACTTTCAGTAATGCTTTCTTCCTGTTCACCCACTGTTGCCTGGGTTACTATTTCAGGGCTCTTAGAAACAGGAGTTTCTTTTTCTTTGTCATTATCAATATCTTCGTATTGCGGAGTTGTACCTGATTCCTCGCCCTTTTCTGGTATGGTAGCTTTGGTGGTTGCACTGGGTTCAATTTCTTTTTCGATATCAGTTGTCTTTGGTAACTCGGTAACTGGTTCCTCAGATTTTGTTCCCAGTTCTTCAGGTAATTCAGTTACTATTGGAGTAGACTCTGTACTAAACTCTGGTATATCAGTTATGTGTGGTACATGATCTTGTTGTTGTGTGCATTTATCGCCAATGCAATCACTAGGATGTTTATTAATTTCTGGTACTTGTTTTGTTTTACATTCTTCTTCGTTGCATTCTTCAGCAGTTGGAGTCTGATTACTTTGACCACAATCACTGCCTTCCTTACAATCTTGAGATTCTGGTGGTATCTGAGATGGCAATTCAGATACGCATGATTCGCCTGTACACGGTGGTACTTTTTCTGGTATTTGGACATCTTTACAGCCATCTGGATTATCACAATGTGTAGAATCAACCTTAGAAGCAGTGATATCAGGTTGAATTGCGCAATCATCGCCTTGACATGTTGGAACAACAGGAATGTCACAACCATTTTCATTATTACACGTTTGATCTTTACAGCCATTTGGATTATCACAAGGTGTGAATGCTTCCTTAGGACCAGTAACGTCAGGTTGAGTTGCGCAGTCATCACCTTGGCACGTTTGAATGACAGGAATTTCACAACCATTTTCATCATTACACGTTTGATCTTTTGGAATTTCTGTTTCACATTTACCTGAGGCACAATGATCTTGTGATGATGAACATCTATCGCCGTTACATTCTTCGGTAGGTATAGCTGGATGAGCTTCTTCTGGCTTAACGGCAAATTCGCCGCACCCTTGAGATCCACATTCGTCAGGCTTTTTATTTGAATCATCGGTACAACCCTCAGAGGTGCACGGTACAGATGATGTAGTTTCTTTCTTATCTTCATCGGTTTTGCATTGGTCCCCATCACATTCGATTGTAGGTGTAGGAATAGGACTTTCTGTACCTGCCATCTGACTATGTGATTGAGGTGGAACTGTTTCTCTTGGATGGTCACATACATAAGTAGGACAGCAAGATTCAGGAGAATCATACATCGGTTGACAGTTATCCATATAGTCTGGCGGTGGGCTACAAATGATTGGTTCACATTTGACAATGCTACTGATGCACCTACAACTGGTGTGACAATGACTGCTACTGGGTACAATACTGTCGTGACTATAAGTGACACCATCAAGTAAGCAATCGCCTTCACCGGGTATTCTACCTGGTGGCAATGTGGGGAATGATTCTTCATCAATTTCGTTTTCAATAGGATTTGCTGATGTAGTATAAGAAAGGTCAACTTTGCTGACAGTAGTAAACTCGGTAGCAATTTCAGGTTGTACAGTCGTAGCAGTTTGGGTAACTGTCTTAATAGCATCTGATTCTGTAGTTGATTCTTTAACTTCTATTTCTTTTTCGATTAACTGTGAAGTTGTAGTTTTAACTTCTTGTTCTATGGATGAAGCAGTAGTGCTTTCCGTTGCAGCAACATCCGGAGCTATGAAGTCACTTGCAGTGGTAGATTCTTCCAAATGTTTCAGTGTTGTTGCTTCCTTGGGCACGTCTTCTTCTTCTTTCCTTCTGGTGGGTATCGTAGTTTCAGCCACTTGGTCTTCTGAAGTAACTATGCTACCTGGGGATGTATGTAACTTATGAGCAGCGATAGTTGTTTCCGCAATGACGGCAGGTTCGGTAGCTGTTATTTCTTCATGAGGAGTAGTTTTGTCTTTTAGAGAAGACTCATCTTCAGGTAATGTAGTTGTTTTCGTGCCATAGGAGGACTCTTTTTCTGTTTCAAGTTTAGTAGTTGTTGTTTCAGGTGAAGTTTTATCTGAACTATCTTCTTCGAAATCTCCACTCGGCACGGTATTTTCTCCCTTATCAGCCTCAGTTGTTGTCTTTTCAGTAATTTTAGGTTCCGTTTCGGGTATTTCAGTAGTGCCTGGACTATAATGGTCTGGAATTTCATCTTGATCAGTTACAATTAACGGATGAGAGGTTTCACTTTCCGGAAGAAGCATTTCATTGGCATCGGTTGGTTTGAAAGGTTGTTCTTCCCCACTACCTTCAGTGTCAGGCTCCAATGGTGGAGCTTCGGTCGATGGCTCATCTGTTTCACTTCTATATCCACTGCCTTCTACACTTACTCTTCTTGGTGGAGATAATGTAGTTATATCCTCGAAGGGGGTTACAGTTGCTATATCAGGTTTCGTTTCAGTAGTCATTTCATCGCCTTCACAGATGTAGGTATCGGGGCAGCATTGGCCTTCACGTGGAGGCATGGAAGTGCAGTTTTTGCCTTCATTTTCCATAGGAGTGCCACATTCTTGCACTACACATACAATGTCACCTTTCATGCAATAACAATGTTCGCAAGCCTTTTCTGTTTTTATTGATGCACCATCAGCAAATATTTTGTCATCGTGCACACAATCTTGTGTCATTTGTGTTACTGGTGCAAGAGTTGTGGTGGTCAGAAGGAATCCTGGCGTAGGTCGCACTGTGGTGGTCATATCGTCCAAGAGTGGTATTTCATCCTCGGGGTGATCTGAAAATGTACAATTGTTATAATTAGCTAAGTGTTCAAAATAGGCAGAAGGGCATTTATATTGAAATTAAAGGACAGATGAGAGGAAATAAAGAAATGAATTGGTTTATCCTTGTACGGAAATATAGACATAAATAATTATGGTATCTTATGTGAATATAATATTGATCATAATGTCAGAAGCCCACTAATTAGTAGATAGAGGCATTTCTCCAGCAATATGTGATGCTTATTGTACTATAGGCATAGTATTAGGTAAAGTCAAGGTCAAAAATATCATTATTTAGATTCTGTCCCATTCAGCACTATGTGAACATGAACAGCACTGTTAAGGCGTTTGGGCTTTTACGTATTTTTTATCAGGCAACGTATAAGTGTCGCTTAGGGATTTTAGGGAGAATGAAATTGAAATAATAACACTGAGCAACTCATGTTATTTCTTACACGATTTTGTTCAGTAAGAAAAAAGAAAACAGTAACTTTAAATCTCGCTGTCAATATCGACTTTACACTGGTACGAGTAGATCTGACAAGGTTATTAGGTGCAACGTTTTTGATAAACGTAAATAACTTACCACACGAGTAGCGAACAGGGCAACACACGTCTTTACGATAAATCGGAGTACAGCCGTCCACGTGAAGAGTACATTCTTGCATAACACAAGTCGTCATATTTCGTATGCAGTAGCAATGTTCGCACGGTTTGTTCGGAGAAGGCGGCACCTTGGAGCCCTCGGGGAAGTATTTCCCGTTAATGCTGCAGCCGTATCTGTCCAACTTGCCGAGTCCAGTCTCGCCATATTCAGACGGAGATGACGTCGAAGTCGAGGTGAGTAGGTCAACTGGAACTGAAAATAGGGATCGTGAATAGATTGGTCGATTTCTATCTTATTCTGAATAGATATGTCTGGGTCATACACTAACTTAGGTTTCAAGTAGTATTTTTAATTAGCTAAAGCCACGCTGTTGTGCTCTTGAGAGACATAGACATGTTTTTTTTTAATGTAACTTTCAATCAGGCCGATATGTATATCATATCGCTACCCATATACTTATTATGCAGATTTACCTAACTTTAGGTAGCATGAGGGGATTAATTATAATGTTTAATACATAATAATATTGCGTCCATTCATCAAACTACGAAATAATATGTAAAAGTTACCATCAGGGCAAGTGACGATGGGGCAGCACTGGTCAGCGCGCTTTTCAACCGAGCAGTCTTGACCAATAGGTTTGGTGAAGGGGCAGACCCTCAGATAACACATCAGCATTCGATTGTGGCATGTGCAGTTGAGGCAGGGCTCGTTTGTCATGATACGATCACCTTCCCCGTAGTGCTGAAAGTTGTAGTAACATCCTTCCGAAGGTCCTGAAATTAGATTTTTGAACATAAGATACTTATAATTTACTGAGAGTTTAACACTACATATGTTTAAAGGAGGGGCATACATTAAGTACTTAGATAGTGTTAATTATGCCAAAATCAGGTATTTTAAAACTTACCTTCATATAAATCTAATGCAGTTTGGTTGCTGGCTGTAGGTGCTGAAAAGATAAAACAACAGTGTGTTAGTTTTAGTAGTATAAGATATTTTATTGTAACTATTATAAGATATTTTACAGTTCATATGGTGCTACTTTACCGCACTAGTGCGATAAATAGCACATTTCCGGTAAATTATTTGTTAAATAGTTCTTTTCCCGTTATAAAATATTACATATTAAATTAAAATTAAGTAGGTATTTAGGATTTATAACACCACGTATGTGAAATTTGCCTGATGTTTTAGATACCTACGTACGACAAAGGCCACTTTAATAGTTATTTACGATACAAGTGCGGAAAGTAGGAAATTCGCAACGAGTGGCGATAAATTAAAACACGTCAGACGGGAGTGTTTTAACGTTTTACAGTAGTACGTACCGCCCTTTAAACTTTCGACATAGGAAAGTGCTCATTCCCGCACTAGGGCGGGAAAGTAGCACCATATGTAAGTACTGTAAAAGTAATGAAAGCGAAATGATTCTGGGAAACCGAAAAGTAATTACTAAAAACACGTGTGTTCATGGTATGATAATCGAGAACTTGCATTAATTTTTCTAGTCTTGTTAGAACAGCTATTTTACTTTGTTTTGGTCTCATAGCATTACATTAGTTTCTCTTATCAGTGCACGAGTTAAGTTAGTTACGAAGTGTATCAAATGACGGTGCCGAGTAACTACTTAGTACCTACACAGATTAATGATGTATTTACGGTGATGGATTTTCATGCGTTCGACAATGGAGTTTTAAAATTACATACAACTAAACAAAAGAGTAAAGTATACAATTATACATAACTGGTAAAGAAGTCTAAAAAGTTTAGTTGATTGAGGTACTTGCAGAACCTTATATACAGTTGGTTCATATATTATACAGGGCTGTAGAATATTCGGAAGGCAAAATCTGTTTTACTTCATGTAATGACTGGAGCGGCCAAACTCGACAAAGCTGTAATTGAAGTAACGGAGCCTCGTTTGAACGCGAGCCGACATTTAGGCCACTTGCATACACTCAAAAACTACGAATACCTATTATGTAAGTAATCAATTAAGTAAATGCGCTTAAACTACTAAACTTGGGAAAATTCCTCATTTTTAAAGCCGAAAAAAGCTGTTTTGGGACAGCTGAACGACTTCTTCGCGGGAGTTACGGTCAGACGCTAATAGTGAATACATATGCAACTATCATTAACGCCTTCTTAATATTTAAGTATTCTAATACCGTTAGTGTTGTTTCAATAAGTCCTTTTAGTAACGTGTGACTTGTGAGTGTGTGCTCGTATCGGAATGCGCGTGGAAAATTGCTCGATGGCAATTTAATTGATCACGTAAGTTATGCGAGGCGGTGGCTTATCAGCTGTGGCCGACGAACCGTTAGGGCTCTCTTGTCTGGCTCTATAAGGCGGGTGCACGCTGCCTCTGCGCAGATCGTCCAGCTAACGGTCGCCAGGAATGTCGTCAGTATCCAGTTTTTGCGGGCCATGATTTCGACCCTAACACACTTCTACGCGTGGTCATAAAACTGAAATAATTAGTACTGGCAAGCGGAAATTAGTATCCTGTTTACTCAAACTTATAGGATGATGACCTTTCCTGTCACCTTAATTATTGGGGTGATCTTATCTCAATAATCAGTAATAAAAGATAACATGAATATGTGGTCTTATAAAGTATGCACATATCGATTAAGAAAAACTATTTTGTACAGCAAAAAAAATTTTTTTTTGTAGATGGCAAACAAAATAGCTAATATGTTAAATATGACAAATTTGAATGAATGAATACCTGCTCAAAATTTATCTAGTTATAAAAAATAATATTTATCTTTATCTTTGTAAATCTTCGCATTCCAAAGCTACCACGTGAACTAACAACTAATGTCATTAGATATTTATAAATTCAAATATTATGCCAAGGAGTGCTAATAAGAAAGTCTCTATCAAAAATTCCAAAGTTCTCGTGACGTAGCCCCTCGTTCAACGAGCCCCATACTAATGAATCGCTTTTGCGTCCGCATGTACCACTGTGACGTTTATAAAAGGCCCTGCACGAACAAAAAACCACTTAATGCAAAATCGTGCGCTTAGGAACATGGCCCAAGTCAATCGAAATCAGGAGCCGGCTTGAATTTGAAATTTGCACTACATTAATATGGATTGTTGTTTCAATGAATGAATGTCGCCGTGGTCGCCATGCGCGATGAAGTTCACACGGTACACCTAAACATTGTAGGCCGCATTTAAATATACTTCCTATGTAACATAAATTGAATGCGAATTCTTTGAAATGACCGTGCTGCGGATACTAAATCTGCGACTGCAGACCGAAATAGCATCATTTAATAACATGCATCGCGAAACACACGCACAGCCTGAGGTACAGTTAGGCGCAGGGCGCGACCGTTCACCTAGACTACCCAGAGACGGCGCCGAAGGGTCCTTCTGGCTCAGGGTGGTATTCCACCTGTCCAATTTCTTATTTCAATATGCATTTGCGTCTCACATTTTGCTTAGTGAGAGAGTGAGACGCACTGGCACTGCACATTGGACCAAGAAATTGGACAGGTATAATATCTACCTCAGTGACACTTTCGAATAAATACCTACCATTGAAATTTTAAAAATAGCTTTCTTGTGGTTTTCGCCTTGATAGGCTTTAAAAAGCTATAGCTACTAGCCTGTCCATTTAATTTTGAATGTTTAGGAAGTAGAGTCGTTGGTTGTATTAACAAACAACGACTCCCTCGTATTAATTGAATCGTATTAATTGAATTAATCTCTATAAACAAGTGTACGGAATCCTAAAAAATGCAGGTTTTTCAACATTTAATCATAATATTTATGATAAAGCGAACCGTTACGAAAATAAACATAAAGAAATCACCATAAAACAAACGGTGCATCTGGGATTATAATTATATATAATATGTATATCAATAAAAGTCAATGCCCCAGAAACCTGTTTGATAATATAATAAAATTAAAGCTACAACTCTAGCGGTAACAAGTTTATGTGGATCTGCGAAAATTGAGAAATTACACGTTCGAGCGGAAGCCGAGCGCAGCGCCGTTAGCTCCTGGCTCCTGGCGGGCGGACAGCGGAAATTAATGACAGTGACAGCCGCATCTACAACTTCATTAGATCATTACCGTAACTTCACATTTGTTACATCAACTCATTCACTACGCTGAGAAAAGCTCCAATTATACTAATCTATTAACATATCGGAATGATCAATCGTACGTGTCAATTCGTGTCACACTGTCTAAAAAGCCTACGCTATAACGCCTTCTTTTATATTTGTTCTTCATAACCCATTTCGCACATTTTTCGGTCAATAGGTCAACTAATGTGAAACGGTGATGTTTTTGTTTGCTGTACGAATACTTAACATATTTATAAAAGAACATAATAAACGATTTATATTCAATTAATCTAAAGTCAAACATAGGTACACGTAGCTGCAGTCTGTTTCATAGAAATATAAACTATTTATAATGATTTTAACTGGAAATACCACCGAACCATAATTCATTGTTACGACAATAATATTAGCATATTATACTTATGACACTTGTTAAGCGGTATATACCGTCTAGCATATCGTCATCGATACATTATTCATGGTCGTATCTTATTCCAATAAATAATTATTTTAAAAACGTTTTGCATACATATTGTTAATGTTTGTCGTGTGTTTTTAATCATTGCGTGTATCACCATAAGAAGGTAATCTATTTAAAGGTAAAATTAATTTAGACTGACTGGATACATTTTATGTACCTAGGATTAAAAGTTAAATCCTATTGGGATAAGCACGCGATGAATTGTATTTATTATGATGCAGTCTCTATTAGTCTGGTTTTGATATTGTAATATTCATCATCATCATCATCATTTCAGCCTATATACGTCCCACTGCTGAGCACAGGCCTCCTATCATGCGCGAGAGGACTTGGGCTATAGTCCCCACGCTAGCCCAATGCGGATTGGTGTCTTCACATACACCTTTGAATTTCTTCGCAGATGTATGCAGGTTTCCTCACGATGTTTTCCTTCACCGAAAAGCTAGTGGTAAATATCAAATGATATTTCGCACATAAGTTCCGAAAAACTCATTGGTACGAGCCAGGATTTGAACCCGCGACCTCCGGATTGAAAGTCAGACGTCATATCCACTCGGCTACCACTGCTTGATTGTAATATTAAATTAAATTAATTATAAGTCTTTTTAATTTTGATTCAATATTTTAATTTCCTCTATTAGACACTTGTGTCGGTGATAACGCGTTTTTCATTCGATAACAACGAATTTTATCGCATAGCAAATAAATTTTGGCCAATGTAATTTATGTAATATAAACGATATAAACAATTAAATCTCTTAAAGTTTACTAGCTTTTCAATTTAAGCAATTGGATTTGGTTATACTTTTTTAATGTAGGTATCATTTTATTTTGCATAACGACATCATGTTTGACGTTATTACAACGCGGCGTGTATTTAATAATTCGGTATTAATTACACGGGTGTAGACACTGTAGACAGTAGATATTACGGCAATGTAATTTTCATTCATAGCTCCCACAGGCAATACAGTTTATGTGTGTTAGGTTTACCGTTTTATTTAATGGATGTTTGATAGTACTCGTATGATTTAGATTAAATATTTGTAACATGCATGTAAAAGTGTATATTATATTAAATATTATACAATAAATAGATTTTTTTTTATAGATTTTCTTCAGGATTTTTTTTCAAAATGGCGGAGGCATACATTTATTTATTCAGTTTTAAGTAAGGTATGCTCGCGATGCCTACCTACAACATAGCCACTAGTAGGTACACAACATCATAATTTACGTACATGGCCAAGCTCGGCACGGTGTAGTGCAAGTCTTATATTTTGAATGGAAAAAAGCAGTGTGAGTGTGATATATTATGCTTGTTCTTAGTGTTGTCGATTGTCGAATGACTCACCCGCCGCCGTGGTCGCGATGCAGGCGGCCAGCGCGAGCAGCGCCCCCGCCGCGCACCGCCGATCCATCTGCCGTCGCCTGCAACAATCACAATCGAATCAATTACCCTGCCTCACCACTTCGCTCCACTCCGACTCAAGGGCATTGGGGATCGAACACACCGGTAATGGGTAACCGTCACCCTTTACGATGCCAAATGACGTTTTAGGAGCGCGCAAAATCTTACAGATGGGGAAACCAATGTTTACTTGCTTTACTCTTATTTTTACAAAGAATGAGCATGCACATTTTCTTTTTAATATTTATTATATTTATAACTTTGACGAGTACCTACACATTCTGTGTGAATTTCAAAAAACTCAAATGTAAATGCGTAATTGCCTAAAAAAATATCGGCCGTATCCGAGTAAGATCAAAGCGATAAGTACCTAAACATAAATTAACTCAGGTAGAAAATGTACTAAACATTGAGAGAGTTCCACCTTAAACAAGATAATAAATATATCTCGCGGCATGTCCAACTTTAAAAATCAACTTGAGTGTAAAATAATATATGTTTACACACTTAGTGCAGGGTCTCTAGAACAGTGTTCTGATTGATTGAGATCAAAATATATTTTAAATGTGTGCCTGGATTTTTTAGATAACTGGAAATGACGCACTTTTATTTACGATTTTTCTCATATATCCAATTCGAAAGTTACAAGGTTAGATAAGTTGGTTACCCCACTCTTCTTTGTAGTTTCGTTAAGTCCTAACGAGTAAAATAAACATACACACACCTGAAGAGGGGATAAATACGCAACAGAAACAGAAAAACGTGCTGGAGTGGGCCCCTCGGCCGAGGGAGTGCACTTCTTGGTGTGAATGTGCACACATCAACGTTGCCAACAATACTAATTACTTAAAGTAGGCACCCACGATGATGAAGCTAATGTGACGAGCGTGTTTTCAATATAAATTGCGGGAGGTTACAAAAATCATACGAATGAAGTTGCTATGTTCGGTTTAGTAAAAACTAATTAATGTTATGTTTTCTTAGTGTCCTTATATATTCGGGAACGACTACCTATTACTACTTAATGGCGCAGCGACCTAAAATGAGTCTTGGCCCCCGATACGAGTACACGCCAGTTGTCTCGATTCTGTGCTATCTCTATATTCGGGAACTGATTAATTTAAACTTAAATTACCTAGACCGACATACTACTACTAACAAACTGTTTTACAGTTTGGCGAAACTTTAATTATAGGTAACACTGTACTTTGTGTTCTGATAAATAAAAAAATAAAATAAAATAAATACCAAAGTCAAGCGATTTAATAAAGCTTTAAGTTAGTCAATCCATAAACTTTTATAGTACATCTGGTGCCACATTACGACACCAGGTGCTATAAAAAGCACATTACGTAACTATTTACGTTGAGAATTTAAAGGGCAATATGTACTGTAAAACGTTATGCGGTACATGTGCGAATTTCCTATTTTTCGCACTTGTATCGTAAATAACCATTTAATACTTCTTTCTGTTGCGTATTATGTATTAAAGGGCCAGGCTTTCTAAACGTAATTTCCATTTTTATTTCAAGCAACTTTGTTGGAGCTGCTTATAGCATATGGGTGCGGAACGCGGAAACGAGGGTCAAAGGCAAAAATCTAGGCAACTGTTTAGTCCTGAGTGAATGCCAATTTAACTGTCCATTCACCGCCGGCGCGCGGACAATAGCCAACTATGTGGTTCGAGGGAATTCAATAAATTTCAGCATTTCTGTCAATGGCAGTTTAAGTTATGCTACGAACGACTACACGGTTCCCGTAATGTTCGCTATTTTTTTTCCTTGCGCTTCAGCATTTTACCTTAGCGCAAGAAAGGGCTTAGACTCATTTTATACCTACTTTACATATTTGTTGAATCCTTATAAATAATTTACATATACAGTACTGAATATAACGTATGAGGTGTCCTCTATTAATAACTATCAACTCTCGACGCTAAGTTGATTTTAATTCAGCACTTAACTTAATCTTATCGTCGTGTGAGTTTCAATTTGAATGTGATTCATGTTAATCATGCGCGCGTCCGGTTTTCTTGGCAGGAGGGAAATTTTATTTAAAGTCTTAACTGAAAGAGTTTCAAGCTCTGGTGAGTAAATGATCGTAACTCCGGCTTATTCGCGGGGCTCTGGCTGTTACCGTGGGAACGCATCCGTCCGGCCCCGGCCTGTTGTTCGCACACACGCGCACTCCGCACCTACGCCACCTGTATTTATGTCTACTTACTTAACTGTACTTGACCATCATATATTGCACACAATTCTGCTTGTTACTAAAATTGGCAGTATGGTACCTACTAAAGTGGTCTGAAACGGTCGTAAATAATTACCATGGTAAATGCTAATTACCGTTCTCGTCTAGGTATCGTGTTCAAGTGCAAGTTTCAACGCGAATTTAGTTGACAGCTTATTTTACATCATGTTCATGTTTTGCATGAGTCGAGAACAAGTAAATTCTCCGTCTCGTAATATTTATGTAGGTACTTTTACCGTAATATATGTATATGTAATTGTAAAACTTAAAATTTTGAATTAAAATTGATTAATGGCTTTCAGGACTACGTTATAAAAATCCAAGTGAAAATTATATTTTGTTTGTGTCTACACTTATTGCACTCGAGTTTTCTACAATGTTATACATATAAACAACAACCTATGTCTTGATTTCGACATGCACCTGTTAATAAAGTAGCGCACACCCAACGCGACAAGTTGGTCCCGATACCGATCTCTTTATACTAACCTCATTATATTGCTATAAATATAAATAAGAGTGTACAGATGACAGCAGGGGTCCTCCGGCCTCCGTCTAGACGCTCTCGGCGAGCCTCGGGCGGAGGGTGAGGGTAGGTTCGTCACTATTTGCTTTACTAAGATACCACGTGCTTCGGACGTGAAGAGCTATTCACGTCACGTGTTTATGCCGCTTCCGTGCTATCTTTCTTTTCCCGGGATTGTGTAAAAATACAGTTCAGACTACATTTTCCGCTAAAATTTGTTCCTTCCTACCATACACATGTCGAGTATGTCGATGTGATATGAATTCAGATCCAAAATTGAAGTGGAACTGAAAGTAATGGTATTTTTTTTTATCTATGATGTCATGGCAGGAACGTGTCATGTAGATGGTAATTGAAAATGGCAGTGCATAAAATGTGATTAGATTGCCTGCACTTTTAACATTGTTGTATTGGAAACATGTTAACGCAATAGCTAGAATATTCATAAGTGTATTTTTTACTGTGAATTTAAGCAGTAACGCCCTTGTAAAATGTGCTTTTTGGTTCATTGCTGGTTCTAAATACATATATTTAGTTCAACGGCGACTTGAATTTTTTATTTAAGTACCAATAAACTTTTTAATTACAGCTACCCTAACTAAGTAATTGTACTTCTTTCGTAATCTTAAAATAAGTAATTTCCCGACTCTAAGCTTCGAAAAGAATTTGCTAATATGTACTACCTAAAAAACAATACAAGATAGAAGGAAAGTAACCAAAGTTAAATATAGCTAGGGATAATGTTTTGATTAGCTACTTCCTCCGCGACGCGCTCCGATTACTTCCATGTACACAATAGAAGCCCACTTCCCAAGCTTAATTTGGCATACCGTTTACTCCAGCGGTGGTTGCGCCGGTAACAGTTAATCCGATTAAATAAACTCAAATTTGAAAAGCATGGAGACGAAAGCCGCAAATGTGTGGCGCTCTTAATTGGTTTCCCGAGCATGTAACTGTAGATGGGTGCTCTCTGTTATTGATCACGGGCTTTTATCTACGCGCTGAGCGGAGTGCTACGACGATGCGCTACGCACGCAACCTACTGATTGCTGCCTATCATTTTCACCGCCGATTCTTTTAATTTTATGCGCTTTGAACGAAATTTTGTTTTTATTTTCCCGATAGTATAAATTTATTAATAAAATGTAAAATTATATGTAGATTTTTAAATATATGTACGATGTTAGTTTAGGTGCGTAGCGAGCTAAATGATCCGATCGGATGGTCACCGGGAATTGGGCGATCGGTCGCGGCGGGTCGGTGTCGGTGGCCTGCCGGCGTGCTCGAGATGTTGCCCAACACATAATTTCAGAGCACTGCAACCACAGCGAGCATTGACACCAATTTATCGAATATTAAACAATGTCTAAGATCAGAGAGCTTTACTGTCTGTTTTCTCTGCCCTCCCCAAAGTAATAAACATTACATCATAAATTACTTGATTTCTTTTATATGTACCAAGCGGCAAGCATGAATATTCCTTTATTCGTTTATTAATTTTTAGACCTCGATTTTAAGCTTATTATTTATAACTACATGTGCAGTATGCGGGATAATTTTCAATAATTTAACGAAATGCAAATTATTATGTTTTGTCCTGAACAGATTGGAATCTCTCATATATTTAGGTACTTTATAAATGTTAACTTATATGTTTCCGTAACACATAAATAAGGAGATAAGTTTTAAGACAATAAGTATTAACAAAGTACTTAAGTTAAAACATGTGCAGAGATTATATTTTTTTATTCAAATTACTTTCTCAACAGATCTGTCTTACAATGTCAGTAGGTACGGTCAGATGCGGCGTTCTAGATTGTTGCGCGATGACCGGCGGGTCAGTGAGCACGGGCGCGGGCGGCGCTCGCGTCGGCTCGCAAATGCTACGCGAGCGCGGAAACTTTTATGTTCTTTAAGGCCGTCCCGCCGAGATCCCGATAACGATAGACAGCTCGTTTATCAGTCTCGATCTTAATTGTAGGTACTAGTGAGACTGAACGTGTAAGTTCGATTAATAGACGCATACGTGACTATAGAGCTTAGGACCTTGTCTACTTCGATGCGTCTACGATCGAACAATGCGCTCACGTACAGTGTCGCGATTATCAATTGTCGTAAATTACAAGTGATTAGCATATAAGTCGTGAACACGGCAACTGCCAGTCGTTACAGTTTGGGCTACAACCTACATGGCATCGTTATTAGGCGATAATTGTCATCGAAGTGTAGCGGTCGATTAACGGCAGACGGACGCAATTGTGTACATACTAAGTAGCTGAAGCGTGCAGCGTGTCAGCAAATCCAGATGTATGTCGAATGGATGTTTAAATGAATCCACTTCCTAAATTGGACTGCTATGCTGTCATATTACGTAAATGATATTCCTGATTTGTATTAAAATATACATATTTAATGCTTACTTTTTAAGTTATTATTATAACGTTTTCTATTTGTTTTTTCTTTACAAAGGTATTTCTTGAGATTTTGAATAAAATATGGGTAAATAATACGAAAAAGTTAGGGGTAATGTGTGTAAATTCGTAAGATTATCTATGTTTCTTATTAGTTATTCCTAAAGATTTTAAGATATAAAAAAATGCCCTTACCGGTTTAAAATACTTTCTCTATAAAATGAAGTTAATTCGGAAAATAATATCATTGGAATCCAACATATACCTACGGCTGCTGTAAACTGTATCCATCCAAGCTGCTAAAAAATAGGTATAATGTATCTAAAGTCTGTTATCGAACTGTCTGTAGATATAGGTAGAGCGGTATTTGAGAAGTGAGTGAGGATATACATTCGCGTGGAAGTAACTCGTGGTGGCAGGCCCGTGCCCGTGCCCGTGTCCCTCAGGGAATCGGTAGGATCATAGCAAATATTAGTTTCCTTCATGAGATATCTGCTTTCGGTTCGGTTCGATGACCTGTGCAAATTTTGTGTCAGAGGATTAAAGTGAAAGCTATCTAGACTGTATCATCACACATAACAGTGCTTGGGTTTTTTTGTCAAAAGAGATTTGCATAGCTTATCGCTAAACGAATCTGTGTTCATGGGCTTCTACGTGAAACTACCAGACACTATCTAGGTACCTATTCGTCTGCACGTACTGCCCCAGATTCAGTTCAGACTAAAATAAATTATTATTCGAAGATAAGCATTAGTCATTAATGATTTGGAAATTTAAAAAGTTTAATTGTGTAGCTCACTATTGCTAGTAGGTACTTTATAGATTTATTTCCCCGATTCTCTAATTCCAATATAAAAAAAATACCGGGGAGTACCTATAGCAAACCCCTGACACTCAAAGGTTGCCTGCGAAATTTGTTTGAATCTTTGTGTTGCACCTTACCTAGAACCTTAAATAGGTACCTTATGAGTCTTACTATGTATATATATGTAGGTAAGTAGTTTCTAAAATTACAAGGTGTGTTAGTTATCAATTCGCGTACACAGCTTTACGCGTTAGACAGCTTTCACCCATGATTAAGTAATCAATCATCTTTATGCATATGTAATTCATGTTTTAGTAATTTTGATCCTTTCCATTTTCGGAACTCAACAGATATACCAAGTGCATTTTCTAAGCGACAGACAGGTAGAAGTTTGTACATGTAATAATACCTATGCGATGAGATTTTGTTTTAAAACCCCTTAACAAGCCTCGAGGCGATATCGGATCGTACTCAGGCACGTAGCGCTAACGTAGTCCGAATAATTTAGGTAAACCCGCTCTAGACGCACCTATACCGTTACACACGTTAGAATTCCATTCCACAACTAAACCAAATCATCTCATTTCTACGCTATTATTTAACTTGATTTGGGTTAGTCAGATATTTGAACCTTTAACTTTCAAAATATCTCAGTAACTTCCAGCTAAAAAGTGAGGGTAGCCGGAGCAATTTTGACTGGATATGTGTAACTGTAAAATTCTGTTCAATATTATTATAATATGATTACATGCTAACATTAGCTAACTTATATGTAAGCTGGCTTAAGCATGTGTTGTAAAAGCCACCGTTAGTGGGCATGGGCACGAAGCGAGTGCAGCGTGCAGCGAAGGCTCTGTTGCTAGGCACACGCTGAATTCGCGATTGTTGCCCGGCCGCGTCGCTCACACGATGAACGTTGCCCCCGACGCCCGCTCGCATACCTATCCACTACCTACCGCGGCCTGCTGAGATCTAGGTAACACTGCACACGATCATGCTCAGCAACACCTTGAGCTTTTGAAGCATTGATAGGTAGAAACAAAAGTAAAAAAAGTGAATCCTTTAAATACGATTGGCAGTTTCACACAAAACAACGTAGACGAATGTCCACTTACAGTATTACCCAAACTATGAGAACCAAATGTATTTTATCATATTTAAGGAGGTTGGTTGAACTGGCTCGGTTCAATCGATCTATTAGTAATGGTAATTGAATAGAATCTGTTTTCGACGAGCGTGGATCTTAAGTAATGTTCCAGGCTCACCCCTCAGCGTCAAGTGAAGAGCGCCCTTGCTCTCTGTATCCCGCCCTCGCGCCGCGTGCGGTGACAATGCGACTTGCACACCGCGGATACATGCGGAAATTCAAATAGACTGCATCTTTTAACGGTCGCATCACTGGGACCTACGTAACAAGTTTTCAATACAATCCTCTAGAGAATGGCGGGCCATAAATTTGCTAAATTAGCAATTAGTCTTCCAATCCAATACAGTTAAGTTATCCCGATGCAATATGAAACCGGAGAGTCCGTGCTGGCGCGGCTGCACCCGCCTGACACCGGCTATTAGGGCGACCGCTGACCCGTGCCACTTACGCGCCCCTCTCACGTACGAACAGCTAAACCAACTATACATCGGGTACTAAATCGGTGACTTTTGAACTCTATTCCCTCGAGTACGAAATCTAATTAAGATTTAAAGCCCAGTTGATATGCTTTTGTGATGGCGGGTGGGCGTGCGAGTTGCGTTTTGTTATGTTAACTGTTAACCTTACCAGGAAGTAAGGGCTTCAGTGCGATGTCTATTGACTTGCATTCGCAGGCATGTTCGAATGCTTCGTGTCGAACTGTGTTTACGAGCGTCTGGCCGATAGCTAACCGGCCGGCCCGTCATTACGCCCATATCTCTGTGTAAGGAATGAATGGCAAGCTCTTGCGAACGTACGCTATGCATGAGCTTCAAAAGAGGTTAGGCACGTTATACCTACTAGGATTTATTCTTCAAAAAGTTCCTTTCAGAGATTAACATGTGTGCATGGCGGAGAGAAACATTGGAATATTGAGTCTTGGAAACAAGTGGACCCATTCTTTTTACCAACCAATGTACCTACCTACATTAATATATTACTTATTGAATCGATATAGTCATCTTGTTAATTTATGATATTATTAACAGTACCAAAGAATGTTTGTTAAATTCACTTTTATGCCGTGAAAGGTGTAATAACAATGGCTTTATGGATCATGTTTTTACTGCGGGATTGCACTGGAGCGAACCAGTTAGTTTGTAAAAACTATAATATGTAGCACTAGCCATGAAATATACATTGCATTATCATATTACACGGGAACCGTGGTCATCGCTCAGAAAATTATGCGATTCGTTTTCACTTGGAAACCACACGGGGATAAAAACTCACATAAACAAAGAAAGCCCTAGTACTAAAAAAAACTATGGCGAGGGCGCAGGCCCGCTCCGGTATCCTGCACTTGAATTATTCTACCACATATTTTTGCAATCGAGAAGCAATAATTATATCGCGTGATAGCTTAACGATGCAATTCCCATCAAGATAAGTACTAGGTTTATTGTTATTTAGGCATTATAAAGGGTGGACTATAAAAACTGACTTTTAATTAACTACTTTCAGCCATCTTCTCTATAAGTATTTATAGCCACGTAAGTTAGTTATAGTTAATGACGAACTATGTAGGTGCCGTCTCATTGATGATTGTTGTACAAATTAAAAGTTTTTATTTGTTGTTATTTTTATGCTTAATATAATTTCTCAGCTTTGTGTATTTTACAGTGTATGTTTATCCTAAATATATTATTTATTATTACCTATTTGATATAAGTATCCAGTGGTTTAACGATTAAGCACCATTGCCGAAACTACTTTTGTTAAGTTTTTCGCTCGCTGGCGCGCGATTTCTGTAAAGAAACCCTTCTTTTACTAGATATGTATATATATATATATATATATAAGGAGTAAAACACTAAGGTGTATTCGGGTAATACCGAATGTCGGATAATTCCGAAATTCAGATGAAAATCGCCCTTAATTCCATCATAATAAAAGTCTCCTTTCGGAATTATCCGACAGTTTTCGACATTCGGAATTACCCAAATAAACCTTATATAGAAAGCTATACATTTTTGGTGTTTCCCAGAATAAACTCAATTGCGAAAATAAATAAGCGCGCAATGCATGGGAACGAGGGTAGATAAAATAATAGGGATCGCGAGCTTCGGTCTGAATAAGTCGCTTCCCCCTAGAGGAGCTCGCCGGGGCCCGGGGTCAACCTGTGCGTGCAGCATCGACCCACATTTGAAGGATTACAAGTAGCTGTTGAGAGAATTTACCGCTATCTTCGCCATATAAGCTGTATGGATATTAGGTCGCTACGAGCAAAGCATGCTCTTGCGCCGACATCTGTGCAAATATTGATTTAGTAAGTCGGAACCACAATGGCGGCGGTTGAGCCCGGGCAGCCTAATGTGCGGCCGCAAGAGCCGTCGATGCCATACGCATTAACATCAGGTTTTCGTTAAATTACTTGCCACCAAGATGACCAGACCACGTAGAATAAAATAAATATTTGACGTATATCTTTCCCACGCGTGTCTCGACCTAAAAAAAAAACAATCACGATTCCAAACGAGAATCAAACAATTTTTTAAATTTAATAAACTGTTTGGCATAATTATAAGTAAAAGAAATATGTTGAATGAATTTAATAGATTATTAAGTACGTAGGTACTGAATTAATACGATAGATAAGGATAACGTTACTAAAGTAAAAGAGCCGTATCGTGGGTAATCTTTTCCTCGAAATCTTAACGCCTTTCGGAAAAATGTATTATTGTTTTGACAATGGAATGAGAAACAAAAGAACGGTTTGAAATTAGTACAGCGGCCGCGCCCACTAAAACAGTCGGTAGGTCGGTACCGGTTGGTAAGTGCCATGTTTACATGCGCGTTTCTTTACCCTCTCCAGAATATTGTGTGGGTTTATAAAAAGATTTCAATTTAAAACAAATAAACGACTCATCATCAATTGGCGATTAGTTAAGTGTTTTCGATAAAAACTATTGGCGCCTTCCGCGGATCCGCTGCTTCCGCCTAATTACACGACTCATCTACACGAGTTAACTAAAAAACGTCCATGTAAGTACCTTAATCACCTACTCTTCTATTTGTTTTGTTACGTATTACACTTATACATGTTTGTTCAAAACACATTTACTCGCAATGAAAACACACTCAATTATTACGAACAGTTTTTGTCATCCAATAAACGTTAAACGAGAATCCGGAGAAGGAAATGAGCGCGCATTACTTGTCATTATGCAACATGCAATATTAATGGTGGTTTTGTACCGTTACCAACTGCGCCGCCGCAATTTTTAGGAAACCACTTACCGCATCGAAATATATGTTTACCTGCCCGTAATAATATCATACTCCGGAAACCCGACTAGCACCGTAGCCAATTTAAAATTTTCAGGGTTTAATATGAATACCTAGTTAGGTACTAGTTAGGTAGTTGTATTAGAAAATACAACTTTATAGTTATAAAAAAAATTCAATTTTAAATACTTATATGAGACCGAATTTTGAATTTTGAATAGGTATATTTTATATTTTTATATGTGTTAAATTATGGGTATTGGATATTTTTTTATTATTTATAAATTTAAGCAGGCAGATACCTTAAGTCCTTTCTTGATGCCTTATCATTGTTAAATAAAAAAAATGTAGGAAAACACTGAACGTAAGATCCAATTAGGGTTTTAGCAAATCCTACTAACTAGGTACTTTGGAAAACAATAGAAATGTTTTTTTCTAAGGTACCTATTATCATGATGTCTAGTTGAAGTAGTTATAAGCGTATTATGTCTCGTTTAGTTTTTCTCGGATTCACAATATGGTCAAAAACAAATTTATTGAAGTTCATGGGACCACGTCTGTCCGAACCGCACGCGCAAGAGACACTCACAACAACACTGTATGATGGACATATTTTAAACGTGCAAGTTAATAGTTATAGGCGTTATGGCTGTTATTTAACGGTGCGATTATAATCAATAACTCATTTCCAGAAATTGCTAGCACCGTCGCAAATTGTAAATATTGAAGCTTTTATATGTTTACCTTATCGATATACATACATACACCATCCAATTTATTGAGCATTGCAATCGATTTACATCACTTCAGATAAGTAACAGGGATTTTATTTAAGTGTGTTGGCCGATTCTACATAATACATGCATGTGTCAGAAGTTGGCTCAGCAGGTACCTATTATTTATAATAATCAGACATCGTAACTTTTACAGCATTTTTGGTGCAGCGAAGTGGTGTTAACGGAATCGGTATAAACAATTTCAACCCTAATGATTAATTAGCATTAATTACGTTAATATTAACCTTAATTTACCATTTCAGTTGGAATTATCTATACCAATTCCGTTAAAATCGCTGCACCAAAAATGCTGTAAAAGTTACGCTGTCTGATAATAATTTTAGACATTTTGTGATATTAACCATTTTTAATTAGTTTGCTACTGTTTACCCGATTCAACTCAGCAGCCTGTGTTTGTTACTTTGCATAGATTTTAAGCCAAAAAATGCGACGTCAGAGCGTACATTAATTGAATTCGCATTGGCTTCTAATATCTTTTGTAGTCTTTTTATATGTTCTATGTTTTTATGACTCCCTTTTATGAAGATATCTGCGTGTAACTCTAGAATTATGAGCTGACGAAGTGATCATACCGGTTCCCCTAAGACAACTTAGCATCGCCCCAGGTGCGACGCACAGTTCACCAAAAATATCTTCAAGTGACATAAAAATAATAAATAATTAAGTTTTCGTGAAAATTTACCTGTGTTCAAAAATAATATCGTAAAAATGTTACGTAAAAATAATAAATAATTAAATTTAAGTAGTTTTCGTGAAAATTGACCCGTGTTAAAAAATATTATCGTATTAATCCGTTTTTCCTATTTAAAAGTAGTGTGCCGTATCGCCACAGTGAAAACGCGTTTTTATTAGGAATAACTAGTTTAACGTAAGGTCTCGCTGATAACTAGTTTTAACTGGTATTTTTCAGTCAAAATTAGTTTCCGAAAAGTGCTAAAGTTTATTTAGTTTAGTACTAGTTTATTTTACTAGACGATGCAAGTAGATAACACACAAAGAAAAGCATTTTCTAAGTTATCGTTATAAAACAAATAATGTCGGTTCTGGCGCTCACCGGCTGCTCGCTTCGCTCGCTAGGCTTCGCCGCTATTTGGTCACGGTTAACCTAATAAGCTCTTCGCTTCACTCGTCGTCGCACCTATCTTTCCCCTCTGGCAGAATACCATGAAAACCCAGCTCTGGGAATAAGTTGATTTTTTATCCTGAAGTTTGAATAAATCCCACTGATTTATTTTATAGGTAATTATCACATAAACAGAAAAAAGAGATTATCTACAAAGGCTATTAGAATTATCTAATTTAACTTATCTTTTCTATTATATTAACGATACTATATATTGAATCTTCATTCAATAAGTAGTGTAAGAATGGCCCATAGGTAATAATAATGTGCAACATAATAAATGTTGTTTAATTAGTGTTTGTCGGGGATTATGGGCACTGGGCACTATAAAAGTTTTGTAAGTACTTAATAGGTTCGTTGTTATACAATAATCCAATTTTGCTACGTTCATATTATTTAGTAGTTACTATGGAAAATCACCTATAGAATATGGATCAGGCAAATGGAGATAGTTTAAAAAATTGTAATTTTAATTATTCGCTGCTGTCACGTCACGAGCTAAACTACGTTAAGACTAATTGATTCAAGTAAACGTTATTGAAACACAAAAATGCAAAGTTGTATAATATGTAATTAGCTGTAATAGGAATAACTTGCTGTTGTATACTACAACATCCTTACAAAAAATTGTATGTATACGTAAAAGAGCAGATGAGTAAGTAAGAGTCTGGCCTATTTATGCGGCAATATACAAAAAATACATGTAAGGAAATAAATATTACATCACATCTATATATAGTTATCGCATTAATAATGACCATCAAGCATATCTGTTTTTTACACCATAATATAAGAACAGAAACGATCGTGATTAGTTCCAACATCAAGATATTGAATGAATACGTATAACTCGTATAAGAATTATAATTATTGTTATGAAAAAACGAATACCAAAAAATGTCTATATTATATTCATTCAAGGTGAAGATGTCGGCGCACGAATGTCTAGAACCAAATTTAGGGAAGCGCGAAGCAGGAAGTTCTGTCGCAGATTACTCGCGTGATCGTTTAACTAGCTCGATAATAGGAATTAACCCGCCGCCTCTGTCTGTCTGTGCTAGTCCTTGAGGAGTAGGTATACTCTACTCATCTTACTTGCCTACCTGAATTTGATTATGAACTAATATTCTCAGTTTAATCTGGAAATATTCATATATATTATTATTTAAAGCGAATATGTCTTAGTCAAATACTAATAATCCCGTAATATACGTATCCACTTAAATATAGAAGTGTTAACGGTCTTTTTCGCCAATTTATTGATTTTCGTACGTTTCCTTTGAGCGTTCCTCGAGTGTGAATAATTCATGCCTGGAAGACTCAGTTGACATATTACTTTCATCGACTCTCCCCTATGAAAGAGAAAAATGTGATAAACGCAGAGCTTCAATGGCACAGACTGTGAAGTGCTTTCTTTGATATTACGGTGGGCACATTAAGATGAATTTTAAATCAATGGAGCCGCTATGCCTCTACTGCCTTAAATCTATTAAATGTTGCAATAACAATATGCAACATTAAAAAGATTTAAATAGTTCCGGGTGGTATTTGGAGACATAGAAGACGTCGGTGGCGTTACACGCAGCTTCCGAGGTGCAAGCGCCTACCTCCCAGGACAATGACATCGCGCGTTCCGCACGATAAAACACAATCTGGACATTATGGAGAGCCCAAACCATTTTACTTGCGTAAAAACTGTTAGATACTATTTATAATTGCATCATTAACAACTCTACGCTCGTTTCGCGAACAGTGACCTGTTTTTCGAGATGGTTCACTAGCCATTTTTACGTACTTAAAATTTATTAAAATATATGAATTTTGGGGGTAATTTCGAGCACGTGTTACGGCACATGGATGGGGCATCATTACAAAAGGATAGAAGACTCGATATTATAATTTAATGCATGCTTATAAAATGATGTAATCATTCCAAATTTTTGTATTAACACAGCTTCATGATCATGATAAACCTGCTTCCTAAAATTGTAATTCTTTTGTTTAATTTACTTTATAAGGATACGTACTATATTAATTTGTATTAAGTAGCCGAAAAAGTTCATGTCGAATCAGTAAATGGAATATTCTGTACCTGTCCATAAATTGCACAAACCATTGCAGGACATGGAATGGACTGCCATGAATGTCGTTGGCGGTGAACACTATAATTAAATGAAGAGGCTCGTATATTGCCTCAGACACCCCTCAGCAACGCAAACGTCGTATATCGGTATAAATACTAATTGGTAAAAGACCTACTCAAACACGCCATGAGAATTTTTACTGGGTAAATGGTAAAATGGGCATGTCTATTTGTCTTGTTACTTAGAGTGTGTGTGCCACGACTGTAGACAACGCCATTCAGTTTCCGTGGGCTGGGGAACATAACTCTCCTCGGTTGACTCTTCGTCAATAAATGCTAAGAATGTGAAGAAATGGCTTATTTTGTAGTATTTTATTTATATAATTGTAGTTGTGAAGGAATGAATTTGAATAATTTGGGTTCCCCATTTTTATTTGCTGATTTGTTGGAAGGCGAAATGATAGAGGTAAAGTTTTATTGAATTATGTATTTGTTGTTAGTACAAAACTATAGTAATTGTGCGTAAAGGCATGTAAGTAATATGTATAATTTAATATGAATTATTTCTGTAGAAACATGTTTTCTGGAAAATCCTTCACATTAAAATTATATACAAAAAGTTCACGTGCCGGCTTATTCTCAAAAAACATATATAAACTGATCTCTTTGAATTATTTTTAGTAATATAAATGAATGGGGAAACATTATAAATAAAATTATAAATAAAATATAATCGGCTCATTAATATTTTACACAAATTAAACAAATGTGCAACTATCTCGAATACAACTAATTCTAATTGAACTTTGTAAACTAATGTTTAAATTAATGTAGGTGAGCTCATTCCCACGTACGACAATCAATGAGTATCTAAGTTAGTTGTTAGCTCTTAATAAGCAGGTCGATCCATTGGCCAGGGGTGATATTACATTAACAAGACGAGATTTAGCACAGTGACGTCAGTACTTTCACGCCTTATACGTTACTGATTGACATGAAAGGAGATAACTATTGTAATAAAAACTCAGACCAGCAAAAAACTCGAGCTAAATAACATCATAACCTACATTCCATTAGGCGGTCCGAGCGCCTAGCGAGCCCCGCTATTGAATGTGAATTTTAAACGGACCTCGAGTAGGGCCATATTTGTGTGTATCTCTTTATCGGTCATTGTGACCTGCATCACAGCTCTTATTCTGATATTGATATTCAGGTGGCGACCCGTCGCGAGGTTTCGTACCGGTGACTACTTGCTCGCTTCTCGTTTACATTAGGGACCAATAACCATCCTGCCGTAAAAGAAAATTCTTTTTCTTTGTTTCGCTAACATGGGAGAGAGTTTTTGTCCCTACTGGGGCTTATAAATATATTCCCACGCAGAGTAAGCTCGTGAGGTGCCTACATTTTGTATTTGCAGAAAGTTTTTCATTTGTACAACAGAATTTATATATTTGCACGTCGATTGGAAAGAAAAGGTAGTTAACTGCACTGAATACCTATCGAATGACATTGATGGTTATCTTTCTTCTTCCAAATCAATTAGCAATTTAAAACGGCAATGTATATCGTGGCATTGAAGTTCTCTTATTAAATATGATATTTGTTTAATAAGTAAGTGAATACCATAATGAATATTATGATATTTATGATCCATGAATATAACCTTGGATTACTGACTAAAACAATGAAAGCAAATTAAAATGTGGTTTACGATTATGAGGTAATTCACACTTTATTCAATCGCGCAAGGCAAATGGTAAGTGACATACATTATGATAAGTTCGTTTATTAAATATTTGCATCAACAGCATTCCTTATAAGTACGTATAGTCCGTAAGTGGTCCTAGGAATTGGGTTATTCAGTCCCTGATACTTTCTATTAGAAAATTATTATATTATTATATATTTTAGTATCGAAAAATACTCGAAAAAAAAGTACTTATCTCTTTTTAAGGAAGTGATAATTATTATTTAGAAGTTACTAAAAGCTTTTTTGTAACGCTAATCATCATCATTTAATGATTAGCAAATAAAGACTATTTATAGTTTTAATAAATTCTATAATGATTGTCACGATACTATGATTAGATTATCACGACGTGCACGCTTTGATACTTATATAATGGTACGCGAATATCTCAATGAATATACCATGAAATCAAAGTCACGTCACGACACTACGATCGGGCCCCTGCGCATTTCTGTGGCCTATTTTATAAAGCTACAAGTTACAATTTACAAGCGGAAGTCTCGTTCTAACACATAGGGTTAGAAAGAGACTTCAGCTTGTAAATTGTAACTTGTAACTTTATAAAATAGGCCTCTGGTCTACCCCACTTGACTCAATCTGGCCGTGATTACAATATGGCAAGGGAAACAGAAACGGTTTTCGAGGTTTTTTGCGACATTCTTGTGGTCTGGTAACGGTGCTCGTTCCCAGAGCATCGGCCCGGCCGCGCGGGCGCAGCGTCGTGCACTTACACTTCTACTGCACTACTAGGAGCCTCTCTTCCGATGAGAACGGAACATCCCATTTTCATTACCACTAATACGAGTATACACACTTGAAACATTATTGATACTATCGATTAGATTTCCAATCTCAATTTTAAAACTATTTTCACTATTAAATCTTTATTATCGGAATATGTGCAAGTCACAGCACTCTTTAAGAATACTGGTTATCCAATTGTGGAGTGTTGGGGAGAGTTTATTCTTTTGAGACCATAAACCTACATGGAACTTACGTAGGTAAAAAATAAATGTGAATGGCAACACATGTGCTTGAAGGTTGTGGAGGTCAACGGCACCGCCGCAGATTCAGTTCCCCATAAGTTGCCATTTTCCCAGGAAGCGGGCGGCGACGGCGGCGGCGCGTGGCACGGCGGAGCGCGCCCGCGCATTCTGTCACGCCGGGGCTTGCGCGCGCATATTGACGTGCACACATTAATGCGAAGTCAGCAGATCTTCGCCGCGTTTTGAGGGCATTTCATTTTATCGCTGCCGATTAAATTATGGCTATGTCTCAACATGTATGACATGATTTTACTTATAAGGAATTGGCAACATGAACGTATCGCGCCAGTGACTAAAATACGTGAGTTAATTAGCTTAATGTAGGATAACTCACGACAGTTTGAATTCGACTATAAGAATTCATATTTTGTTTTCTTCTCTCTCCCTAAAAGGGATCTTAAACCATGTAAGTACTTAAAAGATGTTGCATGCATTGCCTATTCGTTAAAACATTTCAAATGTAGGCCTATTTATAATGTGTTTGACCCTGAAGATATGTCAAATTATGTAATACGAATGTTTAGTTAGTCAACTTATTGTACGTAAATCTGTGTACGTAGAAGGAAGAAGGTAATCTAGTCATTTAACTCTCATCAACAAGGCGTGTATCCGCAGCCTAAATGCTTGAAACAAAAGAATCGGAAGCTTTGCCAGTTGCCACAACGAGTCGGCCTTGCTACTCTGCCGTCATCGATGGGCGATGGCTATTTAATTATTCTTATAGACTTCAATTAAATTATTCAAGTTGGCCATGCTTATAACATTAAATAAAAAAGTAACGGATTAATCAAATTCTAAAATTCAACATTGCAAAGTTAGGAGTTCCATTGTTTTAACTGCTCCTCCGTAATATGAAGGTGAAGCTCTGTTTTTTCGTTCGTGAACAAGAATTTCCATTAAGTAATTTAAGCCTTCCAGCGAGCAAAAAATATGCTAGCTAGGTATCGTTAAAATGTGGTGCCCGCCCCACAATTTTATGGCGCTATTTTAAGTAACCTGTGCGTTTTCTTTGGTATGTTGTTAATGATTTACTCACGAATTAAAATTAAATAACCCCAATTCCAGCTGAAGCAGAATTTCCTAATGTTGATAGATGCGACGAATTCCCGATCGATACATTGTTAATCATATCCACCGGATGCGACAGAAAGTAGTACACATATTCAAATTGAAAAACAATAACAATATAGTTTGACTGGTGGGATAAAATATTGCGACGGGTTAATTTTTCACGGTTATATAATTCTTACGATCACTATAAAAAAATATATATTACATCGCGGTTTATTGTAGGGTCGGGGACAGTGGAGAGGTCCTCAAAGTGCATCGTGAAGGCGTGTGTCCGCGGCGTGGAACCTTCACCCTGCACTTGAACTCGCCCGCCGCGCCGGCTCCCACCGCACCGCGAGTCGCGACGCGACGCCAATACTAGCGACGCGACGCAATCATCCGGATACATGGCGAATTTTTACAATTAACGCATTCATTCAAGCGTATTAGATTCATTTGCAATGCTTTTTTTTATAAACTACCTACCTACTATTTAAATGTCTACTGTATAAATGTCAATTTATTTCACATTTATATTATTAACGTCAACGGTATTTAATCGCGTAATGATTGACCATGAAAATTATTCGTGGCCCTGAAAAAAACTTCTTTAAATTATTAAAATATTGTGTAGAATACGTATCACGGTTACCTACCTACACTGATTTTTATTTTATTTACGTTAAACAATATAATTATATTACTAAGTACCTGCTAATTAGAAGAGTCAATATTATTTTAATTAGTGTGCGTTAAATACTATATTAAACTATTCACTGTTAGGCAATTATAAATAATAGATTCATGAAAATTTGAAATTTTCATCATATTTAAAAAGCCTCTATTATCTTTACTACTTATACTTAGGTATGTAAAGAATATAGTTATCAGAGTTAATTCGTTTCTTTAGAATTAGATGATTAAGCTTGTTAGTTATACATACGAGTATACACATGGATACTCAAGTATAAGACAACTTCATACTTTTTTTTTCGCGATAGCTATTAATTACCTTACCTGCCCCGCGTGCCCTTAGCTTATTACAGTAGCTAGTGGTTGTGTCCAATAGAGCGTCTATACTTTGGACGAAACATCAGTCCCAAGTAATTAGAAAGGAGCGGAAATGTATAAGTATTGGTTCTTATGTGGCTTCAATATTAAAATCAATTAAAATTCGAAAAAAAGTCGTCCCAAACAAGACAGGAGTCCTTCAACAAAATGTAGTAGATCGAATATTTCACTCCAACCAATTACCTACCGGTATTTTTTACAAACATGGTGCATACAATTTGGATAAGTAAATAATATTTATCAAAGATAGTTTAAATTAGGTATATTTTATTTTCATTGTGTTGGTATTTGAAATAAACTATGTTACAACGGTTTATCTCATAACATAAGTGACCTGAGTCCTTTAATAATTTACCCAGGGCTGCCTACGTCTTATTTTATAAGGCTGATTATTTTATAAATAATGATATGTTTTTACTATTTTTATGTTTAAAAAGGAAAATTTAATCGCGTAATCGTATTTACGTGGGTAAAAATTAGAGTTTTTATAATGATCCAGTTAGAGATCATGCAGTGATAGAAGACGTTTATTGTTTGAAAATATAATTCTTTATTTTTTAATCTTTATTGTAAGATAGAAGAAAGTAGAGGTATTGATATATTAAATATCTTAAGAACGGGTCACTCACGTATTTTAAGTCGAAAAATGCTCGACATGTTTCACTCCGTACCGAGGAGTGTCATCAGGACCTTGCGAGTGACCCGTTATTAAGATATTTAATATGTCTGTGTCTCACGGAAGTTTTGTTATTAGAGGTACTGATGTTTATTTTTGAGGTACAATTTTATTTATGTCGGATTTGTATTTAAGGAATGCTCACAGTTAAAAATTGTATCTGTAGGGTTAGGGGTCATCCATTAATTACATCACACGTTTAGGGGGAGGGAGGGGGTCAAGAAAATGTGACATATTGTGACATGGGGGAGGGGGGAGACACAAACTTTGTGACGTCACTTTAACTTCATCAGTAACCGAAAATTTATTTAAATTATTTTATTCGCTCTACATTTAAATAACAAGTTTTTAAAACGATAATCGTTTTTATTCGTTTAATTTTCTTTCCTAAGAAGTTTTGGGTTATAAAATTACTAATATTTATATTGTCAAAAATATTTTGATAAAATATTTATAATACTTAGGTACTTACTTAATTCGATTTGGCGATTTCGTAGAAAAAATGTGACGTCACACTAGGGGGGAGGGGTTTGCCAAATGTGACCAAGTGTGACAAGGAGGGGGGGGAGGGGTCAAAAAACCTAGAAATTCGTGTGACGTAATTAATGGATGACCCCTTATTATAATGTTACCCGAGTAAGTCTTCGGGTTATAATTTTACTTTCAATGGGGATTCCGTCGACAATATATTAGGCTTCGGGTATCATTTTATAATGAAGCCTATTTCTCTTGCAACTACCAGTAGTTGGTTTTATAAATGTAGCTTTCGTTTTAATCTTACGCGATTATCATCCATAATCAAGAAAAACATCTTACAGCAGCAACACCCTAAACTAAAATCGCAGTTATGTGCTGGTAAAAAGTTGCAATGATAAAAAGTTACCAAAAAATCGCATATCTGCAGATTTAAACAACCTTAGGTATCCTAGTAGGTCAAGTAAAATAATCCTTTATGCATATGTATAAAACAGAAAACACGAATCTAGATAGATATCCCACAATCGCCATACAAAACCACCGAGCGGGGGGCCTATAAGCTTTCACAAATTAAATTAAATCTTGCACATATAATAAAGTTTCTGAAATTATAGGAACTTCCTGTATAACCTAAGTATATCCCGATGATGATACCTAACATTTTAAATATATATGCTTATAAAATGCATTTGAGTTTCATAATCAGATGCTTAAGTGTCTTCCCATTGCGTTTATGTCACATGATTGAGGACATTTTGTCAATTTGTGCACCTCCGCGGCTAACGAGCATTACATGACAAAGGTTTTTTAAGCTTGAAGGTCGTCACCGCGATACTCCTAAACAAAAATTCATACACTTACACGTCTTAATTACTTCTATCTCGTCATGACTTTTCCAATACACAACAAGGATACACATATTCAAAGTGGTTGGTTTTCAATCGACACACTTTGAAATATTTATTATGAACCTATACCTATGTATGTAATTTGAATAAAAAAAATAACTTTGGGGCTATCTTATAATGGATTTCAAAAATTAATTTTTAAAACTATTAACCATATGTTGACTATGTATTTTTAATTTTAATCGACTTTGTATTTTATATTTTATCTATACCTCTATACCTATTTTAGCCTGAACTAAACATTTTGATTGATTAATTGATATATCATATAATTTTGATTTGAACCATAATATTACACCACTGAAAGTATAGACAGCCGATTTGTTACAAAACTAACAAATTAATGTAACCGCCTAAAAGCTTCATTCATTACAAGCAGAGCGCGCCAAGCTCGAGAGCGCTAATCACGTCTTGTTTCTTTCATTGTTTTCAGTCACATTGAACACGCCTGTAATAAACTCCGATAGTTGGAATTACCTTGTTTCAGCTGAATGGGTTGTTCAGGATTAAGTAGAGGAATTAATTTTGTTGTACTTTGTAAAGTACAATCGAGAATGATTAGTGGTTGGCGGTGTGAAATATTGGATCCGCTACGCCGCGAGCGCGCAGCACGGGCCGATCGGATCCACTCACGAAAACCTTTTCAAACCTTTATTCACTTCTCCGATTCGCCGATCCTCTATTTCTTTTATCGCAGGAGTTAGGTAATTATATGTTTAATGTGTAAAGCGAGACTAATAATTAAGTTAAAGTATGAAATTATGATTCTATAGGCGTTCATGTGGAAAATTTGCAATATTTTTTTATTATAATTCAGTTTATGGTGCGTGTTACTTTTATTGCACTTGTAATTAACTTTTGCAGTTTTTATTTAAATATTACATAAGTTGACTGGATTTTATACAATATTTCGTTCAATAAAGTTTTGTTAACAAACAATAAGATTATACTGCTCTTTTTAAACAAATAACCATGCAAGATCTGAAATGCTTTCATTAAATAATCTAAGAAACTGAAGAAAAATATTGTTTTTGCTCGATTCCTACTGACTGAAGAGGATACGTTATCTTGTCAACTCGGCGGAAAAGCTCGCCGGCCGGCTCGTAGCCGCTTCAGCTACAACTCGCTTTCAGGTAACTATTTACTATTTATGTAGGTACTTACCACTTGTGCACAACTCTATTTTGACTTTTTTATTAATTATTAAGTGCTTTTTTTAAAGTAATTGTATATCTAATAAAAATATTTGGAAGTAATTACAGGACTTACCTCTATAACTGAGTGTCAGTGCGAATGTCGAGGTCGTCAATTGCAGGTCGGTAAAATGTTTATGTCACTAGAGTCCAGCTGGGCTGAGGAGCGTCTCGTGAAGCCCGGAGCGTGGTGTCTGCGGCGCGGCCGGCCCGGCACTGACGCGAGGCGGTCGGCGGAGGCGGGCGCTCGCGCGGTGCCGCCGCTCTCGGGAGCTGGAGGCTTCGCGGCGAGCTTTCAGCGACACAAGACTCGACCCGTACGCACTGCACACTGCACTCGCCCTTGTCTACCCACGCGGTGCGAATCGCTTCTCAATCGTCTACTGTTCTGAGCGCCCGACGCACGTTTGAACTCTTCGCGATGCCCGCTTTAGCGTATAAATATGAGGGCCGGTGGCGGGGGCGCCGGACCGCGACGCATCACGAATCCACATACACATAAATTGAAGATGCAGCTGTTGTCCTCCCCATTGATTTTATAACTTATCTGTCAGTTACACCCAATTAATAAACCCTCAACTTCCGAACGATGTCACGACTCGGGCCGCTGCATGCGCGGCGCGTATGTTGTTCCGATAATTACGGGTACGACGAGTTCACATAACAATTGTGTCATAAGCGGGGCGCATTGTTACTGCAGTTAAGACATTACAAGACTCCTTCCGTTCGTGTTTCGTAACCTGATCACGGGCGCTGAAAAAGCTCGAAGCTTATTATTGAGTAGTCCATACTTAGGTACTTAATATTTTAAATGCAAAAGTGTGTCTGTCTAATTTCTGTTACCTCTTCACACATAAACCACCGATTTTTTTAAAATTTGGTATAGGATAGTTTTTATCTCATTGTTTGCTCATACGTTACGGGAGTGAAATGGGGGATGGAAGTGTGTATGGAGAAATAATAAAAAGCAGATGGAAAAAAATAAGCTACCCAAATTACTAATTCCACTCACACAAAATAAATATTAATTTTATTTCGGATTAACCTACGATTCAGGATGATCGGTCATTCATAATTATTTGATTAAATACTGCGTTAACTTACAGACCTATTCGTAATTCTAAAAATATGAACTTGATGCACTTCTTGCACGCATTGGAGCGCGAGATGCACTGGACATAGAGAAATAAGAAAGCCTAGTGTTCGCTCGACACATAAGTTTCCTTACATAAGAACTAGTGGCTCTGTAAGCTGTAGACCTCGCGAGCATCACTTAAAACTAAATAAATGTATGGCCCCGCCATTTTCGAAATTAAACTTTCGTGAGATATGTTTAAAAATATTCCAAAAACTGAATTGGGACCTGTAAAGGAGAACATTCGGACATACGAAAGCATTTTTGCCCAAGCTGAAACAGAGACCTTCGCTAACGCTCGGTCAATAATAAATCATATGTGTGGGTGTGATAAAACGTACAATGAAGAAGTTCGAAACTCGCTTCATGTTAAATACCCACATAAGCACTTAAACCAATTTTGTAGTTTATTTGTATTTAGTAGTTACATATTTTCAAATCAATATCAAGATAAGATTTTTAAAGCTTGAATAGGTAGGAGGCTGTTGATCTTGGATTCAAACTCTGACAAGAGAAGATTTTATGTGATGAGCATAAATCTTTATCAAAAGGACTCTTAGATTATATTACTTTCAAGCTTATATTAGGTACAGCCCTCCTGATGGTATGCGAAAGACGAATGGTAAGCCGGCTACGGCTACGCCATAATAGACGCTTGCAACGACAATAATGTCACGATTTTTACAAGCTTTTATTTAACTTGCATACATATGTAAGTCGGGTGACAATACAATATTATGGTACCATCGAGCTGATCTGATGATGGAGACAGGAGGAGGCCATAAGAACTCTGTGATAAAACAACGAAACCTAATTGTGTTTGGGGTTGTTAGAATGGTCTCGATGAGTATTAGTTGTCTGTAGAAAGAACAGTACAGTCAGCGATAAAAGCTTGTACCAAAAATGGAATTTTTGCCTAAAACTTATTTATATATCTACAGGTTACATGCACATATTTAAAGGGACAAATGCAAGTCCTTCATCGCCATCATAGTATAGTAACGGCACCAGTCATGAGACATGTAATGGCTCCTCTACACGATGGACCAGCGCCGGCCAATCTAAGGGACGCATTTATGCGTTAGAGCTGCATCTCTTGGAGTGGCCGGCGCTAGCCCATCGTGTAGAGGAGCCATAAGAGGATAAATTGAGTATTGTTGACATTTCACATTTGAAAGAAAGAAAGAAAATACATTTATTTACGTCAACAGACCAGTTAAATTACAATTTGTGTATATTGATTTCATATGTGCAAATATACCCTTCAGGGCAAAAATGAACGGTATCACAATAGTTCTTATAATACCTTTATTTTCTCCTTGCACCATTTTTACATGTCTCTGTTTGGCCCGATGGTTGACTGATAGAGAATGCTATTAGGCATTAAGCCCGCTATTTATACATTATTTTTTTATGTTTTGTACAATAAACTAAGTAAAAACATAAATAAATTTTTTGGCTTGATTTCTATTTTTAATTACACACCCAAAAGTTTCGTTTTAAGTTTAAACAAGTAAGAATTTTATTGAAGTCACATCAATCTCTTCCCTCGTAAAATGTTTGGCTTGTTTACTATTTCTATTTGTACGTTTTTACATTTAGGTGTAGTTTCGCACAAAATTAGGCAAATCAATGGGACAGTTGTTAATGTCGGAAATGATTAATGGTATATAAAATATTAGACCGTACATAATCATTCATGAATGACCTAGATAGTAGGTACTTAATAATACTTATTTGTGGCTTTCCATCAGAGAATGGTCCTTAGGCTGCATAGGAAGAAGGACCGTTCTCTGATAGAAAGACAAATTTAATATCTCTAGCTTAGGCTAGAGCTTGAAATAGCTTGAAATGTTATTGTTAGTAGCCAACAATAACATTTCAACAATCTTATAAGATATAACTGTGGAATATTGGGAGGTTTCAGATTAACAACTTTTGAGGCATGGATACCGTACCGAGTTATACAATGGAGGAGTTTTAATAGAAAGTAATGCTGTCGCCTGCGCTTAGTTATGCCATTATTTATGTGACACCCTAATGCGTCGGGAAAGGCGGCATCCTTATAGCGGAGGCAACCAGAGAACTCTATACTATTAAATAAAATTACGACTTTAATCTCATTAAAACCGAACTGTAGATTTAATTGCTTAGGATTATCATATTCAGGTTCTAATCAATTTAGGATTTAAAAATAGTTTAAATTCACCGTTACCCAAGCTAATGCGTGGACCCGCCATTAAGTTTCCGGAAGGACATTGTATATTCATTAATTCAAATCAAAAGCCATCAAAATAACTGATCCGGTTTAAACGATAAAACTTACAACCATAACTGATGCCGTCATTTCTTAAATCAACGGTTTGCTAATATTAAAAATAATCGATGTTTAACTATATGTAAATAAATGTGGTAAAGGTATATAATACGAGTATAATCTGATGACGAGGAATATGGACTAGGATTGGGATATGTGACGGTCCACGGGAAAAGGTACACGGGTAAAGGTGAAGGCTGGCGCCTACGTCGCGTCGCATAGCACCGCAATAATATTGGAGCGGCGTTAATAATAGTGTAAGCGCCAACCGCCATAAGGTACCTTTATCCGTGGGACGACTCACATATGAGCCATGCAAATGTTTATAGCTATACAATGTATACCTATAAACATATGTATAGTATACATATGCCGATTATGCTGTTACTATCGAAGTGAATTTGGAGACGAGACATTCCCGAAGCCTTGACCGCTCGCTACCGCAAAACTCCCTGTAGATACCTAGTGTAACAAAATCGGGCCTAGTTATGTTCAATGCTATTATATAACTACTAGATTTTGCCCGCGACTTCGCCTGCGTGGAATTAGAAATTCGGGTACCTTATTTTTTAATCCACTAGTATTTGATTGATTCTCTTTACAAACTTAACCTAAACAAATGACTATGAAATTAGATATTATTTAGCATGATATTATATATTTAGTCTAAAGTACACATAACTATGTAGAATAGTCTAGTCTAGATTTTGAGTGTATTAATTTTGATTGCACTGAGATTTTTTGTGTTAAGGATGAAGTAGCTACAATCTTATGTTGCACCCTATAATGTGCATACATCAAGTCTGCAGATTGCCACATTGAGACTTTTTGTAGTAATCAGGTATCCAGGATCAGGAGCTATAATTATGACGTAAAGATGTGGCAAGTACGAGTGCCTACTGGCAATCTAGGTGGGGGCAATGCCTCGTAGTGGTTGCCGGGTTGTGACTGGAGTTCTCGCAGCAGGTCCTTAAGTAAATTCTTACTAAAAAGCATCAACAAATACCCTATGAATTACTATACTTTTTCTATTCGTAGATACACACAAAAACATAAATAACTAGATTATATATGTGATGGTAATTGCTTAAGTAAAAATAAGTATTTCTTAACCCTTTACCGCATACGAAGCCATATATGGCGGATATGATTTTCAACTCTATTGACAGCTGTTAAAGTACAAATATAAATAAATATTTTGTATTAAATGCAGTGGTTAAAAAAATGAGGTTTTGTCCTTTTTCCGATCGTAGATATATTGTACTAGGCGGGCCCGCGGCTCCGCTCGCGTAAATGGAATAAAGAGTTTGTCTTATGTTTAGTTAAATATCGACATTAAATATTATGTATTCAACCCTGCCAGGGTTCATAACTCTGTGATAGGGACTTCTTTATTTGTAACCGTTATTTGGATAACTTAATTCGCATATTTCTCAATAAATAATGTCATTTGAAAAAAGGCAAGATTGTATTTTTTTAAATTATTATTTATTTTTATAAGCTCATATCAGTCCAGTCAGCAAAAACGTTCATTAGAATAATTTCCGCCTTAAGATGAATGTGGACGACCACCGCCCATAAATCGCCTTTCATACAAACGTAGGTAGTTCCCATTTTCCTTTCCGGATATTAATAATACTTACTACGGTGACGCAACGACCCAAAAAGAGTCCTGGCCTCTGACACCAGATCACGCCATGTTTCTCGGTCTTGCAATAGCTCTTGCCAGTCGCTATGGCCGAGGTTGAGCAGGTCTTGAGCAACGACGTCGTTTCTGCGGTACCTAGGACGTCCAATGTAGTCCAACCTAGGACTTGAGACAACGAAATGAGAGACACCCGGTCTCTTATTTCGTTGTCCCAAGTACGCTCTCTTCACGGCACGATCCTCTCCCATTCTCTCTGTGTCCTAGCCACGGAAGCTCAGCCGCTTTGGTCTCTCCAATACCCAAACCAAATATATCGCCAAATATATCGGAACACATCCTTATTTCTATGGCAACAAAGTTATACTGCGATATATTTGGCTACTTTAGCCGTCACTACCTATCTATTTCATACTGACTCTACATTTGCTTTATGAATGTGTAGTCGCCATTGGATATATATCGTAGCCACCAAGGTCGCTCAAAAATATCTGAACATGCACTTAAATTACATTATACATAATTTACATGGTTCATATATTTGTGAATACCTCCTCCGCTCCGATATATCTGATGGTGACTTTCAGCAAGAAGAAAAATCTTACCTGGTCGAGTCGTATCGTATTACGCGAGAAAACAGTTCCCGAATTGATTATGTCTCTAAAGTCATCCCTTGAACTGATGGACTTCATATTAACGTATCAACTTTTTATTTTTTGGGCTTTCTCGGCAGCCCGTTCCCCGGACGAATGGCAATGGTTGCCGAAGCCATAAATGCAAATTATTAGTAATATATTAATACAAATATGATGTCATAAATATGACAGAGAAGTCACTCGTATGGGGGCATACATATACCAAGGTTGACATTGACAGCACTTTTTATTTTACTTCGAGTAAAAAAAGCCGAAACCACTGCATACCAACATAACAAACATAATTTTGGTTATTTGAAGTTCGAAACGAAACCAACCGAGAGTTTCCGAAAATGGCCGATAGTCGTAAAATGAAGAATATTATGAAAATTTCTTTTGCTTATTGTAAATTAAATACGCATCAAAAGCGATAGTTTTTATGCTCTAGTTCTATTCTCATATGTAGATAATAGATTAGAACAGTTTTTTCTTATCATACGTGCGTCTTATTCGTGAAACGTGTCAAAAACTTTTTTAGAAATTTGTAAGGCGCCATCTCTCTTCTTCCCTCGTTTTTTATCCCGTTCTGGTTTTTCGATTTTATATATTGTATTATATATTGTATAACGGCCCGACCTCACGTAATATCTATAATCAATATCAATTATATTTAATCGGATAACCTGCTGCAAAATAATATTATGTAAATTTATGTAAATCACTTTGTTTGTATTATGTTATATGTAATTCTTTAAAATAATAGTATTAAGTCTTAGGTAAATATGTGCTACACTATCGCATTGGGTAATTGTCATGATAGCTGTACCGTTATTATAAATAAATAATAATAAATAAACATTAAAGAGGAAAAAAAGAATGATTAGGTACTGCTGACATAACTAAATCTCAGCAGTACCTAATCATTACGATAGTGTAGCAAATATTTACCTAAGGCTTAATACTATTATTTCAAAGATCCGCATCCGCGGATAATCCGCATTATTTTCAACATCCGCATCTGCATCCGCATCCGCATGATGCAGATGTCGACCAAGTCGGTAACAGGAACGTATTAGCGGCGGCGCCGGCGGCGTAAGTGCTAGGTAATTTCGTCATTATATATAACGAAATCGTCTATATCCCGAAATGTCGGCCAAATTACTGTTTATTAAATAAAACGTACCTATATTCTTGCTCAAATACTAAATGTTTCGTTTATTTAAATAAAAAATGCTAAAAATGTAATATTTGAGGTTTTTAAGTACCCAATCTTGACATCCGCATCCGCATCTGCGGATGTGAGGCTCTAAATATCCGTATCCGCATCCGCATCCGCGGATGTCAAAAAATCTGCATCCGCAACATCCCTGTATAAAACATTTGAAATGTTGACATTTTGTTAGTGAAATCACAACTCATATCGTCAATTGTTTCTTACACTGAGAGAAAAATCATCACCAGGAATTAATAAAAAACAGTTCTGTACTGGGGGAAAAAATGAAGTTTTAGTAATAATTATGGACATTTCACTATTTCTGTAAAGTTTATTTATTTCTACAAACAGCTCAGTAATCCCAAATATAATTTCAACAAACAGATAATAGAAATTGCAAGAATTAATAGAAATTACAAAAGTCAATTTGTTCCTATTAGTTAACTCTCCTTGTCCCCGGATTAAGTTTATTTTTGTAATTCTAAGTGTATTTTTGTTGTACTTTTCTCTCAGTGTATAATTTAGCCATCTTGTCTAGATAGCCCACTCTACTAAAACGATTGTACATATATCATAATTTTACATGACGGTGACAGAAACCGGGAATATTCATATTCATATTTGGCGAAACCATAAGGTATAGATTTTTAATTATTTGTTCGGTTTTGTCGTTTTCTAGAACCACTATTTATATTCCTAAAGGCCAGTGACACTTCTATCTGCTTGCTATTTTTTATACTGATCAAAGCGGACTCAATCCTAACATAACGGCTGCAAACATTACTATGCTAATTTATTATTAGGGTATTTTCTTGGCATCCGCAATGTGACACACATTTTATAGACTTAACTGTAGCGGAAATATGATTGATAGTTGACCGTAAAAGTATGCTTCAGTTGTTGTTTGTATCTACTAGTCGGGCCGAGCACTAATAGATGAACATGCTCAACTGGTTTCTATTCTTTTTGCCAATGGTCATGTTACCTATTGGCCTGTTCCACACTCCGATTAATCTAGCTTAATACTCCTATGCATGCCCATCACAGTACCTAATTGCGCTCACTCGTAATGCCATTCAATATGTTAACGATTTATTTGCAAGTATATGTATAAAAGTTTGTTACGTTCAAGGTGTTCTGTCGTTCCTGAGAAGATTATCATAAAGCGTAGCAGGCAACGCCACCTGCGCCGAGCCCTGAAGACAATTTCGGGCGAACGTGCGGCCGCGGCCGGATCGGATATAAGCCAAATAAAGAATCCCAATGTGTGCAGATTCCGTGGCTGTGTTAGTAGCTATTCGTAGGTAGCGACTATTGATTTTGTCCACCCCAGACCGAACGCTTGTCACCGGCCTTAACGTTGTTGAATCCCATGCATTCTTAGTCGAACCGTACGATCAACTGTGGCTGCGGGTGCAGGAATCAGCTTTAGCAATGTAGGCTCCACGCAGCAAGGCCCACAGAGAGGAAAGCTTCAGCAGCAATTATTCAAATAATAAGCAGCAACAGTAGTAGCTCTTCAATTTAAAAGTAGAAGAAAGGGCTGGAACAATCGTACGTTCTTAGACTTGTAGTCGAAACCTAACCCAAGCCTTATTCCGTTACAAGAACCAGTGACGTGCATTACGTACAAATAAGACTTGGATTAGGTTTAATTTCAACATAAACCTAAACTTAATGCTATATATACAATTATACAAACTTTACCTGCATTAGTGGCAGCCCTAGTATTAAACTTTATCACTAATTATAATCATACAGTCGCATTAAAATAATAATTACAGAATTGTGCCATATCTGACAACATTTCCAAAGGAAAATTTTACGAAGAAAAACAAAAGACGGCGATACCCTTAGTTTTTTTATTTACAACCGGCCAGTGTGCGCGGTGACTGTACATGCAGGTTTGCCATGTTACACGCTCGCCGAACTGCATCGCTACCGCGGTCTAAAACTATTGTCCATTTATTATTATCAAATTATCAGCATGACACCCAACAAGAGTGTCAAATCAATAACTATATAATATTAATGAGTTAGCAATAAAATCAATATAAATCAATCATTTTATATGTAGCCTGCACAAATATCATGAATGGTGACATGAAATAAACATGGTTTGAATAACTATCGGTTACCGACTCAGACTAATCGCGCCTACGCATTTCATTAGCATAATTAGGTAACCATAAAAAATATCCTGTTAATCAGATTTTACCCGGTAACTTAGCTTGTACGAAGTTTTCTTAAGTGTATGATAAGACACTGAGAATTTGAGAAGTGTGTCCAGCCAGGCTGTGCCTTCCACGAATTTCCCGATTAAACCGGTCAAGTCTGGGAACCGCGCACCCGACACCTTTTCAAAACGTGATAGGTGTTCGAACTTCGCATGAAAACCAATTGGAATTTTGAGTTTATGCACAACTTATAAGTATTACTTGGCGAGCGCCAGATTCGCATATTATAAATGTTAATTTAGAAAAAAAGTATTAAAGTAGGTATGTGTTATGTGTATCGTCTAGTAAAAATTTGTTTTCACCAAGGCGTGAAACTGAAAAATAGATTTGATTAAAAAATCCTAGTTAAAACTAGTTTTTACAGAGGCCTTACTGAAAACTTAGTTATCTAGTCAAAACGCGTTTTCATTTAATTGTGCGATACGAAAAACATGTTATAAGTAGGGAAAACTCGTCTCTGAAAAACGCGTTTTTACGATAACACATACATAATTATAGAAACGTGCGTAATTCTACACTTAAATCACCTGATCATGATAATTTATATTTCTTCGTAGATATGATAAAAAAAATACGGTTCGGTCAGTTTTTTCAAATCAAAATAGTAATTATGTATTATTGAGCGAAATTTTTAAGCCACAAATTTAAAAGTTACTTAATGTTACAATACAACCAAATTTCGCTGTTTATCGCTGGCCTTTAGTTCTATTTATACTAGGTATACGCCAGTTTCTTATTATTTTTAAATTCGATAAACTACTGAATTTGCACGCTAGATAAAATGGTTTTGGAATAAATTTTAATGATTGTTTGCGCATGAACTCTAACAGGTATACCTATTTGAGAAAATTAACTTAGCGTTACCGTATCTAAATAAATAAGTTTCCTTGAAGATACCGGACAGAAACAAAACCTGTATAATAATGATTGGGCCATAATACTTACATTATCTTATTTACTTGACATTAATATGTACCTATTTATCTATTTACGTTTTAACCTGTGAACCTTTACAAGGCGAACTTGTTTAACAAGGAGCTCTCTTTAAAGTAGGAAACTATAATCAATATTGTCAATCGTAGTTTAGTTAGGTAAGTGATTTTAGATATACAGGGTGGAAAGATAAGTCGGGCCCTGGAGGCAAACTACCTTAAATCCTTAAGCTGGCTCATTTTAATTAAAGGAGACATTCCTTTATTTTTAAAAAGAAACAAAACTGCATTCAAAGATTTTCTAAAACTCGCTTGCCTCGCCCGGGACTCGAACCGACTAAAAATTAAAAAAAAAAAATAACTCGCAATTTTATTCTACTAGTCGATTCAGTTAATGTTAATGATAACATTTCTCCAAGAAACATTAGGTCTTACACTCGTCTGTCGTACAAAATATGCATAAAATCTAATATTTAGTACTTAATATTTTTTTAGACAAAATACTTTGAATGCAGTTTTGTTTCTTTTTAAAAATAAAGGAATGTCTCCTTTATGTAAAATGAGCCAGCTTAAGGATTTAAGGTAGTTTCCCTTCAGGGCCCGACTTATCTTTCCACCCTGTATAACGATTGAAGAATTAAAATCAACTTGTTAGCTTGCTACGATTAAAGAACTGTTTGTTGTGAAATAGAGATAACTGCCAAAAAACACAGTCATCAGAATGTATTAATTGTCCCTACTATTAAGTAATCTTCAGTAAACCAGAAGAAAAAAAATGATCAACTTACAAGACGACTGAAACGAACCCAATTTTGTTACTTTTATGGTCACTTGAGGAAAACATCTCTAAGAAGCTTCCGTGTAGAAAGTTAAATATATATTTGGCATGACAGTACATGGAGATTGAGAGCGTTGATCGACATAGCGGAGCGGACGTCGACATAGGTGCAATCCCTTGACTGCCATAACTCCAATATTTCGTAAAACTGTTCTATTTAGCCACCATTAAAATCTTCAAATGACAGTGATAAAAAAGAAGCCTCACCTCGTTACATAAAAATATATACCTATATGAAAATTACAGCATCATCTTAAGCTAATTATCAGAGCACTTTACTGATTTTTTTAACCGAGCGTTAGCGAAGGTCTCTGTTTCAGCTTGGGCAAACATGTTTTCGTACGTCCGGACGTTCTCCTCTACGGGTCGCAATTCTCAACCGAATATCGTAAAATTTTGTAAGCGGCAGTGATTTTTGAATCTCGAGCGCTCTATTTTATCTTTCGAAAATCTGTGGAAAACGATGATTTGCTATTCGCAATGCGAGCGATAGCAATTGAGAATCGAGTAGTATTGATTGACTATTGACCACTCGTATTCAATTACGTAACTAGTAGAATTGATTAGTATCTAGTGTGAATATAGTATTGAAGTGAGTATTGATACCCTCATGAAACAAGACCGAAGTGATCCCATAAGTGTTCCGTAAACAAAGTTTTGTACGGAACACTAAAAAGTGATGAGTGGGACACTGAGTCGTCAAGGGGTTGATCATGGGGATGGTGAGATCATTGAGGTTGTCTTGTATTTGGTCATGGGACTATAGGATAGGATTCGCCTTCGATTGATTACAAGCGCCCGAATCTCAAAAATTGGCCCCCAGGTTCGATGATTTTTTTTAAAATTTCGTTTCAGTTTCGGGAATATATACAAAATGGCTAGGTACATTTATTCAGTTTTAAGTGATGCTCGTGAAGCCTACAGCTCACAGAGCCACTAACTGATTGATTTCACAGTAAGATTTATCGATTTTAACCCCTGTAGGTATGCTCGTATTTTCATTCATATGCTTGTAATTTACTAACTGTAGGTACATAACATATAACATTAAATTAAAAGTAATTGCTGTTATTGTAATACTTATGAACTCACAAGCAGTACCTACTATGAGATGCATAGTCAGTTCTTCGTTATTTACGTAATGCGCTTAGGCGGTTGTTATGGTCAATATTGCTGGATCTAAAGTTAGCCGGCGGGAAGCGCGGGCGACGCGGCGCCAGCGACCATTCTCGTTTGCGCGATGGCTATCGGGCGCAATCCCCTATTCCTCGCAGTGCTAATCAATGAATAATTACTCTGTTTAAGGGGCACCTCTATAAATAGCCCGCTGGAGCGCTGACCTGGAGCGACGGGTTAGTCCGGCCTGACAGCCGCGGACACTCGCAAACGCCTGATTCTGATTGCAAAACTAATACAAAAATTAGACGATACCCAATCGACCATTAGGTGACTACCCGTTAAAATTAACAAAATTCGAGCAACTTATTAAGTTATTCAAAAGCGTAAATATATACAAAAACTCGTCTTTGCTACTTAAAATGATCTCTATTTTAGTAGATATTGTTTAGAAAAGCAGAGTATGGTGAAGTTGAGCGGTAGAATCAGGCTGGTGCAGCCTCGCGCCCCGCGCCGCGCGTCGTCGACTACTCGACACGCCTTCGACTCCGCATCCTGCCGTTTTTTGCTAAATTAGCTATAAGCATCGCTGTAAGTAAAATAAGTGTTTTCCTACTGACTCATTTTATTTTTGTTGCTATTCTTCTGTTATATTTATCTATTCACCTTACTCGTCCACACATCCTAAATACTGACCTACCTACTTTACTTATATGGTTTTTAATTAGCCCCAGATTAGCCCTCTCTATCTAATTTAAAAGTGGGTAAAAGATATTTAACTACATTACTTAGTAACAGTTATAAAATATTCATAGTTAATACCATAAACACCTCCTACCTTAATAAAGTAGGTAACGGAGAAATAGCAATCTTGGCGAAGTCATCGGACAGAGTTCCAAGGGGTTATCAGCTATCGCTTCTTCCACGCAGGGCCGGTATCTGGCAGTAGGGCCGGCATACATACTGAATACTGAATACAGCACCGTTCGATTCGATACAGCTACTCAGGCAGTAGGCACCCATATAAATTGAACATCTACTTACCTATCTACTGACGTGGTGCTCACCGTAAGTTTAACCTACTAACAGTGTAAACATACGAGCTGTTTTTAAAATACTGACAATGGCTACTTTATTTGCGGAAACGCTGAATCACCTTTCCTTGAATTATTGTTCTTAATGGTTACAGAAAAGGTAATGCAGATTTTTTACGGGACGCAAATTAGATATCAACTATTTACATCACAACTGAAAACATAAAACCACCATGATCTTATTGTTCAAAAAAATTGCAGCCAAGAAAACGTAATTCCGTAAAGCGAACGGCAATGACATAGACATTGGTCAGTAGTCGCAAGGCTGAGCGGCGCGGGCGACGGCCGCGTGGAACAAATGCGGAGACAACGCCAATTTGCCACTCAACGTGACATCCACCGACGCTACACTTATTTGTATAACGTTAACGTGCTCCACTGGATTTATAACTCTTGTTTCGCGCTCAATACATAACAATATCTAGTCGTCAATGAAACTCGACAGATCTGCACAGTTACTATGCGAATATTAAATAAACTATAGCTACCATCCTCAACCTATTTAATCGTGTGATCCGTCATTCCTTCACGGCTTGTCGTAATTAAGGGCGCTAAAATGGCCTTGAAGGCAAACGTAGAACCTGCGGAGGAGAAAATGATAAAAATGACTCGAGAGCGATTAAAGTTGTTACAATGAATTACGGCATTGCAAGGACGCAGTAAAGTTGAATATTGCATCAGTGGTTGCGATCTCATGGAGGCAATGTTCGCGTGGAATGTAGGCGCGCGGCGCGGTGGCGCGGGCGCTGGTCCGCGCCGTGGCTCGCTCCCGTGACTCACCCGGCCGGTCATCACACCACAACCTCACCACCACGAACATTGGGAAGTACGTCCTTAATTGGTTGTCCGCTCACTTCTTGCAACCGTGCCATTCCATCAAAGTAACTTTGCCTCCGCGTCGGCATTATTGACGTCACTACGATTTTATTGGGTAAGTACATTACTTATTCCGAGATCAATGACGGGTGCAAGACCGGTGTTGTCTTAGTTATCTCACATGATTCATATACGTTAGTCAATATATTCTTATTTGTAGCGGAAATTATAGTTGTCACCTAGAAGATAATCCCAATTGATTAAGCTTGTTCTACATGTCACAAATAATATTTAATGTCGTCATCTTGAAAACCAGAATCTGAGTCATTTTTTTTAACCAATTTTTTTCCTGCAGTTGCTGTAAAAAACCTCTATTGCTTAGGGGTCATCCATTAATTACATCACACGTTTAGGGGGAGGGAGGGGGTCAAGAAAATGTGACATATTGTGACATAAGGGAAGGGGGGAGACACAAACTTTGTGACGTCACTTTAACTTCATCAGTAACCGAAAATTTATTTAAATTATTTTATTCGCTATACATTTAAATAACAAGTTTTTAAAACGATAATTGTTTTTATTCGTTTAATTTTCTTTCCTAAGCAGTTTTGGGTTATAAAATTACTAATATTTATATCGTCAAAAATATTTTGCTAAAATATTAATAGTACTTAGGAAACTTACTTAATTCGATTTGGCCATTTCGTAGAAAAAATGTGACGTCACACTAGGGGGGGAGGGGTTTGCCAAAATGTGACCAAGTGTGACAAGGAGGGGGGAGGGGTCAAAAAACCTAGAAATTCGTGTGACGTAATTAATGGATAACCCCTTAGTATCTAAAGCAAAATAATTCATTACCATTAATTACATCTTGTTAATATGCCTTTTCTAAAATCCCTAATCTTATGATTTTATTTTAAAATCTTATAATGCAATCGATAGATTTTGTATACCCCTCTCACCATACATTTACTATTTACCTACACTAGATATGTTAATGTGTGCCTTGGCTCCGTCATAGACTTAAAAATCTGCTATTGTTTTGGCTAATTTACTTGACTCTATTAACCCTTTTATGCACACTGTTGGTGTTTTAAATAGACCTATGTAGGTGCTTACCTTTAATGTACCTCACATGTACTTTATCGATTTTGTTGATCGATCAACGCATGTTAAAAAATATTACCAGAAACCTATCAGTAACTATTTAAGCACCAAAATAACATCAATAGACATACGGCGAAAACATATACTGGATCCCAAACATCACAAATAGCGTGACTATCCTTCTGTAAAATAAGTGTCTCTTAATAATCTAAATACGTACATAAACATACATATACATATATATGAGGGGTTTTACCAAAAATAAGTATTGAGCAACTGATTAAACAACTTACTCTCACTGTGATCTTAAATCAGCGCTCTGTATTTTTTACGTGGTTAACATTAATTTACACAATTAGGTACAGTATTTTATTATATAAATAATAAAATGCAGGAAAGTACATTAAAAAGGTTATCTGCCAGAATAAAATAACACGAAAACTGACCAATCCTTCAGGCCAATCAAATTAGATTTTTTCCAGGAATTAATTCCCAGCAAGCTGGAAACCGTCTTAATACCTTCATTTGGTTCTAAATTAGCGTAATCCGAGTTTGTTCCAGGAGTTGTAGAAACATTTTTGCTCTTTTTCAGTTTTTTGGTTGTAGTTCGAAAACGGTACGGCCGACGGAAAAATTGCTCTAATCATGATAAAGAGGATCCGAAACATACCTTATATATAATATGAGTTCGTAGTCAAAGATTGTAAAAAATGGTCGCCACTTTGAATTTCTTTTTTTTTATAAATCATCATCATCATCATCATCGTCATAACTCAAAAGCTTTGCTCTTGTCGGTAGAGTAATCGCTAATCATTTCTTTCTTGTGCCATACGATCATAATAATATTTATTTATAAAATCGTGTCAAAATCCGAAATCGAGTGGTTTTGTCCATCCAAGGTAAAATGTTTCTCCCAAGGCTCCCAAAATTTATCCAGGCCTCCTGGATGGAGCAAACTCTGATTATACGAATTTAGGACCCAATGAAGGTATTAAAATGATTTCTACCTTGCTGGGAATTGATTCCTCAGAACGCTTTTTAGTGTACCACACAAAACTTTGTTCGCGGTACACTTATTTTGGATCTAATTTGATTGGCCTACTTAATTAAGTAGTTAGGTATAGGTACAGTCAGCAGCAGAAGTTGCTAAGCGGTCGAGGTGTTCAAAATTACCTTGACACGCTCTTATTTTCATTCATAACAATAAAGTCGCGTCAAGATCATTTTGAACACCTCGCCCGCTTAGCAACTTCTGCTGCTGACTGTACCATGTCAACTTGTAGTACTTACCTGACATTCACCCACTGAATTTATTGGAAGTTTGATTATTCGTTCCGTATTAGACTACGCTACGGGCTCAGAGCTGTAATGTCAGTAGGTCGAGGGTTCAAATCCTGCTCCAAGGGGTAATCATTTCCTAAAAAAACGATGTTTATAGACAACCGACAAAGTGTAGTACCAAAGTAGGTACCTTTGCATGTTACATATTTACTGTACAATTGTACTTAATTTTTTTATAAAACTGGTAAATACATTTTTGATTTGTTCGTTTTGTATCAAAATTTAAAAAACGAGCTAAAATATTATTGAGGTCATGCAAGGCCCTAAGGCCAAGTAGGCCCGGGCCTAGGGCGGCAAGATATTAGGGGCGGCAAAATTGTGACAAAAAATTCGCTGATGATAACAAGAAATAACTCAAAGGAAAGGGTCAATATGAAAGGGGCGGCTACAGAGCCTGGGGCCTAGGGCGGCAAAGACTGCAAATCCGCCACTGGCACCACCACAATATTTACCTAATACCTAACCGATCAACTTAAGATCTAAAAAAAGCCGCTACGATTTTTATTAAAAATGTAACTCGTAGCAATTATTAAACATAATAAATACACCATCAGACCATCACTTTCGAAGTAAACTACACAACAACGTAATACAATTACCTACAATAGTTAAACAAATGTATGTTAAAACAAACACAAATGTTGAAGTGTGTTCCCACTGTCAACTACTAGGCGACGGAGGGCGCTCGGGGGCAGCGGCAGGATATCAGCACGGCCGTCTATTGGACAACTATATAATGTGCAAGTAGCACCCAGGGTAATGATGGTACCGCGTGGCCGAAAAAGTTCGATGTTGCCATTTAGTTCTGTACGACACAATTTAATTTGTGCAATCAATAATGTAATAAGTACTAACTAATGTCGTTTTAGGTACTTTGTAAGAACATAAATTTACATTTATCTATCAGAATCTTTTAAAAATATGGGTCAGGCGACACGCGGGCCATTTGTAATGACATTTTGAGCCTTTAAAGACATAGATTTTCTTAAGATATCGTGTGATGGAGAACTACATTATTAATAATATTCTATTTACTACTAAACTATAAATATAAGACACGGTAAAGATCCAACTTCGTTTAGTACCGAAAAACGCGAGAAACATGCGATTTACACCAAATCAAATAATGACCCCGATCTAGAATCAAAGTTCCATAGTAACCAGCGGCCACTTACTTGATCGCACATGGCACGTATGTTCGACCCACAAATCTTATCAACAGCGAGGTTTACCTACTCACTTCGCTTACATGTCACGCATCCAACTCACTCCCAGAAGTTAATCAGGGAAGTTTTCCGGAGCCAGGTAGGCGGAGCAAAGTGGCTGTAATTATTTAGGAGAAGTTCCTTTCCTATAATTGCTACTACAAAAAGTTTACTAATTTACTAATTCATTATAGACATTATAAAAAAAGTTATGGGTACGACCCCATAGTGAATAAGGTAAGATAAGAAATCATATTTTCTCTTAAAATTGAAAATATCAAGGTACAAAATTAAGTCTAGGGATAAACATGGTGTGGTGTAGAAAAAATGGTGTAGTATGTAACTCGGCTCACGGCGTAGAATATTACAAGTAAATTTGCACCCATGTGCGGTGATCTCGCGCGCTTCATAATAGTTTATGTAGGTAGTAACTAGTAAGTATGTACGTGTAAAGTACAGGGTATATAATATATATAGTATATGTACCTACTTCACAAAAAAAAAATTACCAAATCGGTCCCGCCGTCATGGAGAAATCGGGGAATACACATAAAAAATCCTTTTTGAAGTCGATTTATTAAGTAGATAAATAAATAAGTAGGTAGGTAGGTAGTTATATATATAGCTACTTATATTTTTTTAGGTTTAATTTTACCTAAGATTTTCTTAATAAACTTAAAATTTATTTATTTTAAAAATATGTAAGTAGGTATTAAAGATTTTTACAACGAGCCCTTTCATTCACTCGGTCCAGTATAGTTTCGGAATAAATTGGTTGTGACAGATGGAAGGACAGAGAAGCATCCGAGTGAACGAGTGATCCTATACCTACTCAAAAATAATAAAATGAATAAGGGTTCTGTTTTTTTCCTTTTGAGGTATGGAATCTTAAAAAGTTACAATGAGAATTAGCGGAACATCTGGATCTCTGGCCATCTAGGCAAGAGGCTGTATAGTGGCTAAGAAGCGATCTCTTCCACGCAATTTTAATAATTTGTGGGACAAAGGTCGTTCAGCTATTGTTTGCTAAATGCAAACATTATGTGTGACTTATTAGAGTTATTAGTCATCCGAGCCTCATTACCTAGTTGACGCTGACGAGCTTAAGGAACACAAACAAATAAGTTTAGTCCCCCAGCGACCCATTTCTAACCCCAAATGAATGAGATAATGTTAACCTATAGACGCAGCCCCACGGAGAGTGGTGTGGTCGAGCTTGCGGATCGCCTCGTGCGATTTGTGCAGCGTCAGCACCATCGTTGTATGGCGCCTGCAGGCCGCCGGCCGCAGCGGGCGGCGAGCGCGGGACCAACAGAGCCACGTGAGTAATATCGCTCGGTTGCTAAATAATGATATCGATTTTACGGCGCGGCAGATGGTCGGGCCCGCAGCCCAGTCTGACGTCTGCGACCCTCCCGCTCGCTGCACTGTCTCACTCCTCACCCCCGATTGAGATTTATCCACCCAAAAGGTCCCCTACACGAGAATGGATTATACGATTTATATTAAGTTTCCGCAATTTCTATTTAGAGGGATTCGAAAGCAGTAAACATTCTTTTATAAATATTTTCGTAGGGCATGTCACTGGGTGACCGCCATTTGTATTGACAATGCGTATATTGGCTTTCATTACAAATCGACGAATTCTGCCATCTGTTGCATTCGGCATATTTTATTTCTCTTGTGTTTTGTATTAACTGGCTTATTTCAACTCGAAAAATCAGGGCGTCAAATGTTTGTTTCAAAAAATAAAATAGGTTGTGCTAGTATATGTAAGTACATACCTTTTATACGTTTGCACGTTAAATTGTATGTTTTGAAAGGTGAAAACAGAGGATCGATTTAGTGGAGTTGATCAAGAAAACTAAGCGGTCCAATATTGTTAAAACTAGGAAGTTTTGACATTTTAGAATATGCAAGCTGCTAGAACAGAGTTTGAATACCTATCCAGGTCCTGTTTACTAAGTACTGTATTAGGAGGAACCTCTTAGTCGATATATGTTTCGTACTTAATAGGTATCGACCCACTGTGTAAATGTAAATGTCGTTTATCAACTAACAAAATACTTACATCGCATAGAAACGTCTTTTTGTATCAACCGAGTACTGCAAACAATCCAAACATCAGCATATCAAAGAACTGCGCTATGCAAAAGGTACTATAAAACACCTTAGATACTAAAGCAAGCTACGTAATTTTTTGCTGTTGAGATAAAAATTAAAAGAAAGTTTATTCCATTTAACATAATCTCTGTCTAGACGGAAGCTGGGAATTGGTCGGTGGTCTCTTATTTGAACGAGTATGAGCTCGCGGCCTGGCCCGAGCGCCGCGCCGCCGCGCATTTGCATCCTACACGTTTGTTTGTGAACTAGGGATGAATTACGAGCGATTTTCACAACTTCATAAGTACTTTCTATCCAGGTGGGCTCTGAGAAGTTATCTCGTTGACTCCCAGACTTTTTAATCCTGCCATTATGTACGGCACGGGAGCGCGAGAAACTCCGGAACTGCTGCACGTATAACAAACGGCAGTGTAAGTCATGGTATTAGTATTTAAGCAATTAATTCTCCGCGAGGAAATCGTTTCTCAAAACCCTGGATTCTGGGCCCATTCTACTTTGTTCCATATTATGGCGTAGCGGCGGACGCGTCCCTCGCTAGTCGTTACGCCAACATGTGGTTGATGATGCATGTGAAGTTTTATTAAAGCGACCAAACAAGAAAGCTCATTAGACCTTCTCATAACGAAATCAACATGAAGTTTTCGAGTCCATGTTAAAACAACCGTTCTTTTACTCGATACCACATGACTACACATTTGGTAATGGTTTGAACTTCCGCTTGTTCTCACATGCTTTTAGTCAGCATTAGAGTTCAACGAATTGATTTAACGAAGAGCCTAATCGCCGGCGAGCTACTTAATTCAATTTAGAGCGCACATATGAGTAGGTACTCATTAAAATGCCCAACCGTGCGGATATTCAGCTTTCATTTGAATATTATACTTGAAGATTACCAGAACTGTACCTACCTATCTCGGAAAATTCAAGTTTGTATAAATAAGTAAAGTACCTAATTATTATTAAGTACGAAAACGAAACAATATCTTAAGACAATTAGGTTCACATCCTGACACGAAGTAAACTTTTACCAGATAGGTAATTTACTTAGATTTCACTATGATTGCCATCAAATGATGACTTCATAACTAGATAAACGGTTACTGATGCGTGACGACTCAAATATTTTTTGCTCACTGGAATTGAAACTTGATTTAAGTACATCGTTTTTAATTCATATCTCATAACAAGAACAAATATGAACCTTCCAGACTAGGTACATATACTCAGACATCAAATATGTACCTAATTTTATACTCCGTGCAATTCATGCGTGTAATGATCGGCAAATAATCTTCCTGGAATTGTCAACCTGAAGCATATGTGCCCCGGGCGGGCACTGCGGGCAGTATTCTCGAGTTCTCTTCGTATGTGAGCTAGCAAAATATGAACATTATGTGTTCATATGTACTTAGGTCTTTTTGTTTTACTCCTTTATGTAGTTAGGAAAATCAACTCTACATTTTTACGTTTGAGATATTCTGCCGTATTCGAACTTCAAGATATTCCCAAGAGACGACACGTACTAGATCCATTCTAAATACGTTATAGTTTAGATATCAACTAGTTCTCTTTTGCAGCGCAATTCGAGCAACCAATGTCACTTTTACGTTAGATAGCGTAAGATATCTATTAGATGTGAATTGGATCTCTTAGTCATATCTTGTGGAAATCGTTCAAGAGAATCAATAGTATCTCCAGAATCGCGCAAATGTCAAATTTGACAGGTTAGATCTTAAACATATCGTTATCGTATCTAGGTGATGTCTAAAAGATATCTAATAGATGTCTATTTCAAAATCCGAATCGGGCCCATTATATGCAGAATGAAGAACAACATACCGAATAGATAGATAATAAGATAGTAGATAGATAATAAGAACAATCATATAGGTTTGAGATGAATCCTATAGTTTAATACTTATATTGCATAAGTGATATACAACCTACATGTATCATTCAAAATCGATATTTTTGACAATTAATAGACCAAAGTGTTAGCCTAATGTGAACATTCAATGAGTAGAGAGAGATACGTACCTATCATATATGTACCTACTTAATAGAACACCAGTCTTGAAAATATATCCCATAATTTTAAATATAAGTAGGTACATTTCAGAAAGCCATTTGTTTGATATTAGTTATTAATATATGTTATTAAACGAGAATATACCGGGTGTGGCCTGTAACATGAGCAAATAATTAAAACATAGATTGTACTCCTCAAACGGTGTCACTTTTGTTCCACAACTTTTAAAAATTATGAAGTATTTAGACTCCCTATTTTTCATACAAAATAAATATTATCTTCAATGGACGCCATCGCCACGCCATATCATTGTGATTGACGTTGCTTGTCACGCCTTAAACATAACAGAATTCGCAATACATTGCGTCTTAGAATAAACTTTAATGTGTATTAAAAATCAAACCACAAGTTATTTTTATAACTCGCTGAACAAATGTTGGCCAGTATGAGGAGTACAGCCACTAGTTTAATTTATTGCTCATATTACAGGCCACACCTGGTATATATTTTAATTAATTCTCCTAGGTCCGAATGTAAGGTATTAAAAATAATAGTGTAGCCCGAATCACAAACAGAAGTCTCAATTTAAAAATAGGGCCTCTGTACATTCGGTGAGCAATCAAAATCTCGCAGGCAATAGGTTTTCCCTTATTCTATAGTATTGATCTTTCTTGATTACTCCAATCCCTCAAACTGCCAAATACATATAAACGATAGGTACCTTGTAAGTAAAATATACTTACTAGGTACTTACTTACCTATCAGGCTACCATGCATGTTAGCCAGCACATTCTTGGTGGCTAGGTACTTGGCAAGAATTCGCCAACCTCGTAGACAAAACGTTGTTGGTACCGCAAGCTACCGACCATCATGCGGTTAAGCGACTGTAATATAATTCGATAACCAGTACTATTGAACCACAACGCACATTTTATTAACTACTTACTTGCTATCCTGCACTTTTAATATTTATTTGAAAATGACTGCGCGTCTATGGAAAATAGGAAAATAAAACCTAGGTTAATTTATCTTGAAGAGCGTTAATGGAGATGGATGTTCAGCCAGTGCAGGTTGCATCTCATATTCCGCACATCATGCAGGTAGTGCAGCAGCTGATTTATGAGGACAAACTGCCTGGGCCATTACCATATCACAATCAATAATGGCACGCCACCGCGCTGATCACTCCCGCCTATTTCGTTTCCATATTTCGTCTTCATTCATTTCATACTTAGGTCTTCCATCAAAATACTCGTAAAATAATATTGAAATGCAACTTTCTTCGTCCGTTTTTGATGACCAAGAGAGCTTTCCGAGCTGGTGTGGTGAAAAAAAAAATTGATAAGATCTGTAGAAAATCGGGAGGTATCCCTATTATTTTATTTAACTTAAATAACAAAAAATAAATACAAATTTTATTTACATTAGCTACCTACAATTTATAATTTTTGTATAAATACACTGATGTTTATCGCAATGAACAAAATTAAGATGCCTTATCCAGAGAATATTGCAGTTATTTTATTTCACATGGAAAAACAAATATTTATTTCATAATTAAAATAATACATAAACTAAACATGAAACTAATTAAAATCTTAACTTAAATACAAATATAAACTAAATAAATATAAAAAAGGTGGCCAAGGTGCCTACTGAAGCCCGTCCCGGGCTGCCCCCGACGCAAAGGTGCCGTTTTTCATGTTGAGATAGAGATGATTCAGAGTGCCTACTGCCAACATAGAAAAATAGCAAATCGTTATCTGCCTCTCTATCGCTCTTGCAATTCCAATTTTTTACCTGTGGCTGTGATCAAAATCGGCAAAAATTAACGCAAGAATCAAAACGGTCAGACACAAATAAATTATATGTTATAACCGTTTTCAGAATTTCGTTACGATTGGTTAAGTTTTGGAGGAGGAAAATGTCGAGAACGAAACCTCGAATTCTGAGATTTTTACGCAGAGTTTTGCGCCTAAGCTGCTGTTGTCCTTATCGCACTAATTTTAGGAGCCGCTCTAAGTAGCGCGATGGAGTCCAGATATTTAGGTACCTAAAATTCTCAAAGGCTGCTATTTAACTGATAACCAGATTTAATAAAATTTAATACCAAAAAAATCTACTTTACCACCCTAAAATAATGAATGATCACCAAAATTATAACACTATTTTAATGTGAAATGATTACCAATTTTATTACATTTTACTATCCTATTAAAGGAAATGACACCAAATTAATCATTATTAACCCAAAAATTGTAAATAATTACCAAATTTCAAACCCCAATTTAATGTCAATTGATAACCAAATTTTTACATCGTGCTATCCTATTAATTAAAATGACACCAAAATAATCATTGTAAACCCAAAAATAGTAAATGACCACCAAAATTAGAACTCCATTTTAATGTTAAATTATAACCAAATTTTATTAAATCTTGCTATCCTATTATAGCAAAGCAAAATTTTCTAGTAGCATTTCGTTTCTGTATGGGTTGCAGTTCAAACCTAACCTAACCCACTTTTCTAGTAACATTTCGTTTCTGTAAGGTTCGCAGTTCAAACCTAACCTAACCCACTTTTCTAGTAACATTTCGTTTCTGTAAGGTTCGCAGTTAAAACCTAACCTAACCCACTTTTCTAGTAGCATTTCTTATCTGGAAGGGTCGCAGTTCAAACCTAACCTAACCCACTTTTCTAGTAGAATTTCTTTTCTGTAAGGGTCGCAGTTCAAACCTAACCTAACCCACTTTTCTAGTAGCAATTCGTTTCTGTAAGGGTCGCAGTGTTAACCTAGCCCACTTAACTGATAGCAGTACAAACCTAACCTAACATACTTTTCTAGTAGCATTTCAGTATGCCTACCTAAGTTATGCGGTGCGGGGTACGGGGGTTGAGCGGGAGGGGCTAGTAATTTTGGCATCATTTTACTTTATTTGGTAATATGTATAAATTTTTTGGTATCATAGTGGTTTATTTAGGTGAAAATATCGCATTTATTTGGTCTTCAAGATTTGGTGATCATTAATGATTTTTGGTAATCATTCAATATATTTGGTATTCGAATACAATTTGAAGTGCAGTCGTAATTAAAATGGTGGTACATTTGTAATTTTAGGCCTTATTTTTTTGGTGTTCAGTATTTTTTTTTGGTAAGCATGATTTTTTTATTTAGGGTACCAAAGTATTTTTTGGTGGTCATTATATTTGTAGCCATTCTCAAATATGAGAAGGGGCTCAGCTGGTATTTCCTTTACCTGTCAAACTAACTTTAATTTAAATTTGTGTTACTTTAACAGCGTTTATGTTTATTGCCAGATATAGGCACTTATAACTTTATACCGTTATAAGAAATTTCCTATTTTATTATCCTACGGTAAATGATCAGTCTTCAACCACAGCTGTTTGTCCTCCCACTGATATCCACTTAATGGATAACAAAAAATATGTAAATACAAAGCAAACACTCGTATCCAGTGTTATCCTCATCGAGCAAAGTTTGGCGACACGACGCCGAGTGGAGAACACGCACTCCTTCAACGGTACTTGCCTTGTAGCCGTACTCGTCAGTAAGTACCTATTGTACATTAACCGCAAAAGAAGCTAAGTATTTATTTAATTTTGTTAGAACACATTGTACTTTGAGGTAATATGTCCGAACACTAACAATGCTCGCCGGTAGAAGTTCAAGTAACCATACACGTACATTCCTGCACAAACGTAATGTTCCCTTAGGTTCCAACTTTTCGTTACACTTCCTGTAACTTAATGCAACGCTAAAATAACCACGACTACAGTTAACAATTGGGCACTTAAAATAGCTTACAAGAATTCCTTATTTACACTCCGGTGACTATTTACAAAGAAGTTCTCAGGAGGCTGGTTGTACGAACCTATAGGTACACATGTAGGAGGAAGGCAGGTCAAGTGAACGGGGCTCTGTCTTAGCCGCCGGTTCGTCTATTTGTCTTAACGCAATACCTGTCAATAGCCGTCCTAAGTTCATTGGCATTCCCGGTTTGGCGCATCCATCGCGTGGATTTGTGCACGAGCACCAGCGCGCACCACGCACCCATACAGGAACCCACCAAACTGGTAACCTAGCGTGTCGTCGCCGTGCCATTACCATTAACTTGTTGACAAATTAAACACTTGCCGAGTAATTGCATTCTCACATATTCCTTATCGATACTTTAGGGATTTCATATTTAGTAGGTACTTAACTTCCTATAAACATAATGTACTAGTAGGTATGTAAAATACAGCGTATATTTCTTATACGACCACATGTTATAAGGGTAATTAACATTTTTTATTTAAACGTCGCAGTTATTGTCGCGACTGTATAGATAGGCAAGTAGGTACCTACGCAATAAATTACCGCACAATTTTTTTTTGTTTTAAAGCGCCAAAGCCTTTGCCTTATTTCATATTGCTGTTAAATTAAAACACCCACGTAGTGTAATCATCTTGCAGGAATATAAACCATAGAAATTATAGGTATTACCACTTTAAAATTTGATAACTGATGGAGTCTTGAGCGTTGCAAGGGTTAGCACGAGAGTTAAACCGACTTTGCTCCCGGGTGAAACAAAATTTTTCGCCACATCAACGTGAGGAAAATACTAACTGTCTGACATTACAAATCAAATTCAAATGAACGTTATTAAATTATTATTTTTTCATTCAAAATCATCGCTTAAAAGTCAATTCTATCAGACAAGATGATCAATCAACTCACAAAATTTGACATACGAATAAAATGCAAATTTCTTATCAGTTTTAAAAGTACAAAGAGAGCCTTTTCAAGCTAGTGTGGTGAAAAATATTTTTTTAAGTAAGTATCTCAATTTTCCAAAGTGAAATTACGAAACCGCTTTTGTAGTCTTTCTTCTGCTCTCGATGTCGTCACGTGTCAATGTAATTTGTGGGTTGGTGTTAAATAAAACGGTGTTCAATATTTTGTAACAAAACAAGGAACACAAAGGGCGTTACACTCGTTGTGCAAACATAGAGCCCAATAGGCACGGCCACGGCGACACGTGTCGTGCACGACTCTCCAATCATTAAATTATCACAAATTACCGCACAATGGAATAGAAAAACGCGCTAATACGCCTAATTAGTTATAACAGCTCATTCATACGGCAGCCGATCGTGTTTTGTATTTTATTGATGAGATTTACAAAGCAGGACACCTATGCGAATCATGAGTCACACCATGGGTTAACCACTCAGACGAGTGTTAAAACAAACTAACACGTTTCTTGTCTCGTTAATGATAGGTACTAATGAAAACGTGTCAATAACTAACATAACGGAGGAGCTACGTAAGATTCGAAAAATTTCACACGTACTTAATGGGCGGACTATTTAAATAATAACCATGCACAAGTGCATCGAACCATAAAATTACAATATATTACGTGTCTTAGCATACCCGTAGAGGCTCATTCTAGTAGAAAATCTCGTCTGATAACATACTCGCTCTATGTGATAATTGGAATGGCAGATAGTTCTGAATAAACTTAAAAGCTTGATTTCACCAACACCAAATCTGTTACCTACCGGGCTGTACCTGGTTGATATTGATTCAATTAATTGGTGCGTTAAACGTTGACCATAGGTACCACACGTTTGCTTCAAGTTGGCCGTTACCTCCCGGCCCACTCCCCCGCATATACCGCTTTGACCGCTTATGCACTAGGCTACCTCAGCAATGCATAAGTATAGAATATAAGTATATTCTTCTTCTTCCTCGCGTTATCCCGGCATTTTGCCACGGCTTATTTAAGCCTGGGGTCCGCTTGACAAGTAATCCCAAGAATTGACGTAGGCACTAGTTTTTTACGAAAACGACTGCTAAATATCAAATGATATTTCGTAGATAGATAGAAAGTCGCACGGTCTTACCGCATAATATGTAGGTACTTAAATTTAATACAATCACATTTTTTTTAAGTAAATGTGGCATTAAAAAAAGTGTCTTAAGACAAAGACTCTTGAGTTTTGAAAGCTCAAGTCTGTATTTGTAGGGTTCCCCACCGGAAGGATTTATTATGAGTATGTGCCGAGGGCGACAATGGAAAACTCTTTCATTAAGCTCACGCGGTCTGTGCGCCGGTCAGCGGGCTCTACATATTTCAAGAACCGTTATTGATAGACAGCTTTCTCAGCGTGTTTTTCTCTTGTCTACAGTGACAAAAATGAAGCTTAATTTAAAATTATGAAATAAAACTATTTAAACGGATAATAACGAATTAAAATACATCCCGAAGTTTAAAATTATGTTTTTGTCAATGAAGTACATATATATTTTGATTTAACTTAATAAACATCTACCTAAACAACAGACAAGCAATCCGATTAAATGGACCTAAAAATAAAAACCGCGTAGACGACGATTAGTGTGATGTAGCTGTAACTAGGCGTCACAAACCCGGTTTCACCGAAATCGAAAAAACCGGCTAAACCGGGTTTACAGCCAATTGCAAAAACCGGGTTTTCACTTTGTCAAAACCGGCTTTTTTGAGTTTTTCGATTTTACAGTTTTATATACCTAAGTTTATTATTTTGAAGAGCATATTAAAAAAACCGGCCAAGTGCGTGTCGGACTCGCGTTTCTAGGGTTCCTTACGGCATTCCGACTAACCCTTGACTGCACAGTTCTAATAGGTTTTCCTGTCATCTATAGGTAAAGAAATATTTTGTGTATTTTTTTCAAAATTTTAGACCCAGTAGTTTCGGAAATAAAGGGGGGGGGTCATTTTTTGGCTATTTTCTTAAATAACTTCGAATTTTGTATTTAAAAATTATAAAAAAAAAAACATGTCCATCTTTGGGCTACTAATTTACATGTATGTACCAAAATTCAACTTAATTGCTCCAGTAGTTTCCGAGAAAATAGGCTGTGACAGACGGACAGACAGACAGACGAACGAGTGATCCTATAAGGGTTCCGTTTTTTCCTTTTGAGGTACGGAACCCTAAAAACAATACATTATACGCACTAATTGTATAAATAAACAGCTTTTTAGTCTCCAACGTTATATCTATTTGCGCAGATTTGCAGAGAGGCTGCTTAGGTGCTCCTTGTAGTTGAGGCTTCAATCCAGGATGCTTCGAACACATTTAGGAAGGAAGTTGTGTCGGAGAAGATTGCCCCTGAATTTTACTCTCAGCTCTTTGTTGGCCAGTTTGTTACACAGGTGAAAGCAGGACACCTCGGTCTTGGAAGTACTGGGGCACAAACGCAACCGAGAGAAATATTCATCTTATAGATCCAGGTCATATTCCAGGGTATTTTGTCCCATTTCCAAGCTGTCTTCTTGTGTCACATACAAGGGCTAGGTCATCAGCATTAGCAAACTTCCGCGAGGTGGTGTTAGGCAGGATACGACTCAACCATCGCTATTTTCAGACCTATGACAACTAATACTAGGCGATATTGAGAGTGTCGAAAATCTGCTAGCATGTACTGCTCGGAGGCCACTGAGGTACCATCTATATATTGCTCTCGTTGTGAAGACTATGTCCGCCAATTGTCCGGGTTGTGGTTACTTCTCTATCGAGCTGATTTGAACGTTCCTTTGCTTTTGTTAGAGATGGCTAAAACAGTGTTGTTCCTATCTGCCCAGTCCATGATCGCCTCCCCGTTGGCGTCAGATTTCCTATATACCGAGCTGGTATTGTGTATGTTGTGGAAGAATTAATATTAAAGCATTGATTCTAAAACTACTTGCTTATTTTACAAATTATACATAAAATCGAAATCACCGAAAAAACCGGAAACCCGGTTTTGCTGTTTCACAAAAACCGAAAAACCGGTTTTCTAAAATACGCACGGTTTTGTGACCTCTAGCTGTAACGTATTTATTGGGGCCCTTTTAGTAATGAATGGATGCAGCGTTTCAATTGTGTTTTGTTACATTGAGGAAGTAGGTACGTACTGCATTTCGGGTGTAGGTTGGGCAATTTGCTACGTGATGCAGCGTGCGTGCGCTCGCGCGGCTGAGCCCAAGGGCCCCGAGGGCCCGACTGCGCAGGCCCCGTATAAGTACCCGACGACTCATTTTAATATCTTATAATAGGCGCTACTTACTAAATTACATGTAATTTGATAGGTACGAATTGTGCAATTTAGGTGACTAATAATATTGTACTCTATACATCTAGGTACTGTTTATAACTTCAGTTAAACCCGTTCAGTTATAAATGATAATATAAAGAAGCTTTCAGTGTGAAAGCGTAGCTGTATAGTAGCGGCAAAATATCTATCATATTGCTTTTCATATGCAGGCATTCATTAGAAAATTCGTGAAACTAGACTTAATATAATATAAACAAATGGATATTATGTGGCGTCTCCTCAGTCACTGTCGACGTCGTGCCACAATTATCTGACAGATGGCGTAAAGGAGCTAATACGTAATTTGGTAGAATCCTAACATCGCGCTTACGGAGTTTCAAATGTCACTTACAGGGTGGCCCAAAAATACGTTGACAACGTTGTTTCTAATTATTTTATTAAGTACTTACGTAACTAGTACAAAATAAGTTAACAATTAAAACTACACTCTTTTTATGCAACAAAAATTTATTGTCTTCAAAATAGCCTCCTTTCGCTTTGATACACAAATGCAAATTTACGTTTGATTAAATTTTCACAGAAATGCCGCAGCTCTTCCAAGCATATTTTTCCCATTCCTTGGTTAGTGTTGCTTTTAGAGCGTTTACACTTGTATTTAGTAGCACCGGCCCTTGTCTCTAACATTGACCGCAAACTATCAATTAAGTAATTGTATTGATTCGTTGTAAGCCCAGATACATATTACAATAACTACCAATTAAAACCTAAAATCTGCCATTAATGAAAACTCGTGTAAAACTAGTAGAGTGCTAATAGCCTCTAAGGGCCCCCCCACATCTAGCGTCTTTCGAGCGTCGGCGTCTGTCGGCGTCTGGTCAGCGCTATGGAAAATGACGTCGCTGCGCAGTTGCGTCGACGCTGCGTCGACGTTGCGTCGAGCAGCGGCCATAGAATTGTAGACGCCGAGGCTCGAAAGACGCCAGATGTGGGGGGGGGCACATCTAGCGTCTTTCGAGCGTCGGCGTCTGGTCAGCGCTATGGAAAATAACGTCGCTGGGCAGTTGCGTCGACGTTGCGTCGACCCTGGCCCTTAGGCCCCCCCCACATCTAGCGTCTTTCGAGCGTCGGCGTCTACAATACAATGTATAGCCGCGCTCGACGCAACGTCGACGCAACTGCGCAATGACGTCATTTTCCATAGCGCTGACCAGACGCCGACAGACGCCGACGCTCGAAAGACGCTAGATGTGGGGGGGCCCTAAGTAAAAAAGTTAAAATAAAATTGATTTACAAAGATTAGGATAAGTTGATTTTATTTATTATAGGTTTATTTACTATGATGCCAAACTGCCAAATCAGAAAAAATATTCTTGGAAGGTGACTTGATGATTAGTAATGTATGTGTATAAGGAAAATAAGGAATAGTGTTGCGGTAAGCCCGGCACGGTCAATGATCGGCGCCCACCATTTGGAAGGTCGCCGCGCGGCCTTCTTCCGGCGCGCGTTTGTTTCGATACTTACACCAAAACAGTTATACGTGCTCTCGCATGTCTTATATGTAGGCTATGTTTCTGTGCCGACATGAATTCTCGTTATTACTCCAAATAAACCAGCTAATTGAACCCGCGTCGTTGAAAAGAAAAATCTCAATTGCAGGAATTGCGTGTCAAATATGACCCGAGTTCCCGTCCAACTCCCGCGTCTTATTATGCTCTTTATCTCACGGCGACATTATCATAATGACTTAATAACTTTCCAGCGAATGCCTTTGTGAGAACGTCACACCCTGAGTCACATGATACGCATTAGGCATGCGAAAAACCTTTATATGGATCATTCATACCCTATAGGATGATGGACGGTTAATTATATTTACGATGTTACTTTACTTCTACTTATTGTGCTGAGATTGCGACATTATTGCGAGAGTGACATTTAATCAAACGTATTTTAGGTGAAGGTGCTAGTACAACCGAAGTGTGAAGCTTTGACCCAGGCTTTTATGTGACTATCCTTCACGTCACCGTTGTACAAAGACGAAAATGCTGGCGTTTGAAAGTCGTCAAGCAAAACTAACCGTGCAATCATCGGTATTCACACCCAAGTCTTCACTTCTTACATGAGGTATTAACTCTATCAATGTGCTTGTCTACCTAATTACTTATTTATATTTCTACATATATCATAGGTGCGCAAAAGAAATCATCTTCTGCTCATGTGATGGCCCGCTGTAGCCATGACCTCGAATTAAAAATATGCAGTATAATTATGTACTCGTAACTGTTACACTAACGAGCTCATTTTATCAACCTGTTATTGTTTTTTCCTCTAGATAATGTACCCACCGTAAGTGCAGCTTTCTAGCTCATATCTTCGAACATACTCGTACTTACTGATTAAAATGTTGATAAAAATGATAGTGATAGTATAGTAGCTAGAACAAACTGTTAAGTTTTGTTGCTTTCATTATTCTTTTTTTATTGAATTATTAAACATTGAAAACAATATTATAATTTGCACAGAGGCCCTGCCAAATAGTTACTACAGTTTAACTGCAGGGTAAAGGTATATACGTAACTAAACATTTTTACAATAGTTCATCAATACATATGTAATATACTAGTGAATTTAATAAATATTATTTGTTCTTTTTTAAATACGCCTATTTCGTTCGTATCGTATGTCCTGAAGTAAAATATTGAGTATATTTATATGGCAAACGTTTTTGTAATGTACTGCCTCTAAAATAATACTTAAGATTTACCTGTAAGAAACGATTTTTTTAACATAATTGTGTGTAGCTTTACGTAGGTAGGTACCATTTTCCGGCGCTAGCTTTCCGTCTACTAGTTTTACCGCCTTTTCTCTTATAACTGTCTAAAACTACTAAAAATATTTAGAAAATGTACATAAATAGTAGAACATACACTGGATATCTCATGTCACAGCATAACATTAACAGCAGTCATAATATGTACTTATACTTGCTTACTGATTTATCACATACCTAGTTATTACCTATGCTGTGCAAATTAGGTAGCTATTTACATTTAACCTCAAGGAAACTCGATACATCGAAGCAGAAAAAAACGTTTGTACTTATAAATTCTTGATGGCCTGGAAGATTATACTCTAGTCGACGTTGGTTATAAATCACGACAGATCAACAGTCCTCGCTGGAAGAGGCAGGCACTTAGGTCTCAAGTTGATTGCAGCTGAACGTTACCTCGTTTACATAAACATTAGATCACGTTTTTCTTTTGATTACGCATCCTTAACTATTTTTCCGGAACTCTTGTAATGTAAGTTACACGAAATCAAATTGAACGAACAAAGGAGATGGCGGAAACTAATTTTCTTTATGTCATAACAATCTGATATGTTACTTCGTCCCATCGCTTGCCCGCGGAAAACGGGAGTTGCTAGTGCCAACTTTTATTATTGTTACCATCAGGTCAAATGGAATGCTACTTGATTCATTCTTAAATCACCGTTCACATGTAAACAAAATGTGATTTCAGTTGTTTACCTTTAAAATTATATGATTATTAGTTTTTAACCTTTTGAACGCCAAACGGCGCATCCATTTGCCGTGTCACTGACGCCACGGGGGTAAAATTTAGTTTTGTGAATAAATAATGCCAACCTAAAAGTGGGGTGATTTTCAGTAGATTTTCATCAAAAAAACGATCGACGTCAAATGCAGTCTTTGGCGTCGTTGTCACGATTTTGCGTTGACGACAATTGCCTTCTGCGGCGTTCAAAAGATTAGGTATGCACCTCCCTTATTGTAAAGATGTAAAATTAATAATAATTTAATATTTGTTGTTATAGTATATATATTTGTTGCTAGTACAGTCAGCATAAAACGTAGCGTATCAGATTACGCTTCAGATCTATATCTAATATCTACCATTCTCTGATACCTTAACAAAAAATACTTATGTAGAACAATAAGATTGTGACAGTTACTTTAGAACGTGAACTGTAGAGATATATCTGTATCTTGAAACGAAGTCGAGGGTGGCAGATACTTTTAGAGCGTTGTTTCATTCGCTACGATGGATGCTGACTGTACAGCTATTCAAAAAAATTATCATATCTCCCAAGACAATCGTGGATGATACGCTTATTAATGGTAAATAAAACACAAAAACATAACAAGGTAGGTCGTTTTTATCTACTGTAATCGACATACAATACCTACTTATGTTGATGTTAACTCATATGAAGGAGTGAATCGGATCACCTTACAACCATATAAAGTTCATAAAATATGTGGGGCTCGTGATCTCAGTGCTGAACGAGCACTTGAGGGAACGGCCCAGGTGGAGCAGGGCGGCGGCGGCGGAGACGGCCGGCGAGCCGCGAGGGGCGGGCGGAAGGGACTAGCGCATAAAATTGAGGGGCTCGAATGAATTATCCCCGCACTTGGAGCGAAAACTCGGGAAATTGCCAGTAGATTTGCGAAATCAAGTAGAATGGCGTTATGTCCTTACTGTTTTGGTTAGGTGCTTTCCGCACAAAAATGCAAAGCTGATTTCATACATTCGGTGCCTTGTTTACGCGACTACCTACGGGAAAGGTTATGATGTAGTACTCAATTATGATATATGTACATATAAGCATTACGAATAAAATGTTTGTAATCCTTATTAGGTACTTGTAGTACCTAAAGTCCTTCGTAGTGCCGAATTTAGGTATTGAGCCGATTTCATTGGGCTACGCTCGCGCATCTTGCATAATATTTATACGGTGTCAGGAATACACTCACATAACATTAACCTACATATACCTACTATACCTAAAACTTATCTGACTTACAACAACAAGAGGTTTACATTTATAAAACTAATTAGAAACTGCCAACTGGGACACAAAGGTGGAGAAAGTCATACACAAGCCATATAGTTGATAATTTGCTTGCTATTCTTTTTTTTTTTTCGTACCCACCGAGCTACATGCACGCCAAGTTTAATGCTTTCTTCCAGATGGGACTAAATGTTTGAAATTTTATAGGTGAATTAGCAGCTAGTAGGTACTATATGAACCCAAGTCAAGTTTAACAAAATAGGTAGTACTTATACAAATTTATATCAATTTACTAAGAGCTAGAATCGCTTGCGCCTGATTATGTTGGTTTGCGATTTATTTAAGGCCGAGTGTAGCTCATTATATTTTACCTTTCAACTATTTATTTCGCGATCATCAATATAATATTAATGTTAGTAAATTAGACGTATCACTTCATCAGCATAAGTAACTTATATGCGTAAATAATTCGTTATCTATGACTTATTGCCCGGCTCGTCACGAATAAGCTTGCTGGCTTATTACTACGTTCACGCGTTTGAGTTTCAATGAATTGAAAATGTTGTTAACGACCACTTACTGCCTCAACGTCCTTGCGAAGGCCGATCATTTGCCTATCGAGTACTGGCGGCTATTAATATATTGGCTGCCAATAATCTATTCGATTAATGTAATTGGTGTTATAATCGTGGACACTGTAATCAAACAAGGCAGCTACTGATAATATTCATGACTAATGAATAATTGATTACATACTAGTATTATTAAGTACATAGGTATGTATAATGTACAATACAAGCAAAATGGAGCAAGTACTTTCCCAGCGCTTTGTACGGTGTATATGTTTTTACTAAAGGCTTCATCACACAGGCGCGTTTTCTGGGCGGGCGGAGCGTGAGCGGGGCGCGCCGCTTTTACATATAAAGCGGTCACGCCACGCTCGGAAAACGCGCCTGTGTGACGGAACCTTAAGAAGAGAAGATTTGTTGGATACGCTTTAGCTTTCATTGAAAGTATTTATTGAGATTACGTTTAAAAAAAAGTTAGATGGGGTAGGGGGGGCACATATTTTTTTTCTTTAGGAGAGATTATTTCCGAAAATACTCGACTTTATCAAAAGTGATTGTTGAAGACCCTTATTCATTTTGAAAGACCTATCCAACGATGGCAATGCAGTATGTAACAATTGTATAAGTAGATATTAAGTTTGAATACCTGAACGTAACAATAAGTAAGTACGTTTCTCCAAAAAAAAATTAACTTTTCCTCTAATACCTATCCATTTTCCGCGTCTTTGCTTGTACGAGTACATATATAGGAATCAACACACTGAGCGAACCAATTTCAATTACGATTGAAATTGGTTCGCTCAGTCTGTTTGCTTACACTATGAAGTATCTGCACGTAGTCCATCATAATAAGACTAAAAGCAATTAAATACGAAAGCTCCAACTTTAAAGTGTTACACGGGTATTTAATTGCCACCAAACTGTGAAAGTAAACTAGGCCGCCTAATTGGGAGCGTTTACCCAAGTCATATGCGTGAGTAAGTCCGAATCCACATATTCGACCTAGACATTGATTCCCAAAATATATTATCATCCTACATTATTCTGTCCATTATAAACTCATTAGCGTTGCGAGCAACGGCACTCGGTCCGCCGCCAAATTACCAACATTATCAATTTATACCCGCCCGTGCACAAACAAAAAAGTTCAATGTAGATGGCCGGTTCCCGTTAACAAATTCGTATTGTGCAATGTAGGAGAAAAATTGTAACTCGTGTTTTGGGTACGTGCTTTTTGTGGTAGGGTTTGATACCGCTATGGTTCAAGTCAAGATATGTGTTCACCTAAATGCTTTCACTGCGCCCGGCACGCATCAATCAACTCGGAGAGCGCGCCCGCGCGCTGCAAGCGCCTGCTGCCGCCAGCCCGCCACCCATCAACCACATTCGCTACTATCATTTGAATCATTTCGAATAAAAATTTAATATTCTTAATACTTATTGCGTTTTATTACCATGGAATATTATGCTGTTGACTTTTCCTACCTAATGTTTTTTGTACATTAATGGTAGAGATCAAAATATTGTAAATATCTGCGGGAGAGTTTTAGCATGATTAAAGCGATATTTACCTTGTAAATTCACTTCAGTTGCAGTGAATAATGGTTAAATATATTTCAGGTGGCTTTTTAATCACTTATTGTTGACATGGTATAGCTTTCAATTATTTGCAGAACTCGTAGTACCTAGGACCCGAACCCGAACTTCCGTAGAGTTAGACCAAGCTAAGTTGGCAGCGATTTTGATAAACTTCATAATTTCATAGAAAAGTATGTCGTACACTTGCGCAGTCGGGGCTATCAAAATCGCTCTCACTCTAGGTATATCTATGGAAAGTTTTCAACGCTAGCCGCAGCTGCAGCTTCCATACGATATAATTAATAAAATAACTTTAAGAATATGATATTAATACTCGTACATGCTACATCCTATCGTTTTTTGTGTACCTATGCCGATAAAGCACAGTTTATTTATTAAATTATGATCGTATGAATTGCGTTGAATTCGTGATCTTATCGTCAAATTCTGAACCATCTCTAATAGAAACTAAACGTTTTTATCTTAATTTGACAGCATAGACCGACATGCAGCATAGCTTGTAGTAGGTAGTTAAATTGTTCGGTGATTTATTTTATTTTATTGGTTTCTGACTATAAAACTTTTGGCGTATATTTGTTAATAAATTTAATAGTTTGTTAATTACCTAAAATCGTGCATATCTAATGATATAATGATAATATTTGTATAAAGGCAGATGATAAAGGTTACTTCCTTGATTTCATCGGCCTATACCTACTGGTTATACTCGTTTACCTACGGCAAATTAGAAGCTTCCTTTTTTTGTAGTTTAATCTAGACAGGGCACGTAAACAGGTATTCTAAACTATTTATATTCAGTATTTTGAACATAACAAAGTATTTAAACAGGGAAAAAAACGTTTATTTGTAATAAAAGTAGACAAATTGCGGTTATTAGAGTTCCGTACCTCAAAAGGAAAAACAGAACCCTTATGGCATCACTTGTGCGTCTGTATATAGATACTAAAGTACCACGAAAACTTAGGTACTCATGCAGAAAAATGGAAAGCTTTTCCGCTTTTGAGATCAGTTAATAAAAAATATCAAAATATATATATGTAGTAGGTACCTAAGCCTACTTACGCCGGTACTACCTATATATAACCGCGTCCCAATTGGGGTGATATGTTTCTAATGTTGAGACTTGATAAATCTCTTGCATGTATATTAGCCCCCGTTTAGCCTATTCTGACAGAATGGTAACTATGGAACCCTACATTGAGCATGGCCCGACATGCTCTTGGCCAATTTTTTATCGAATGCCATAGCCATAACAGGTTGTGCATAAAATTGTTGTTTACATGGGTTAAAGTTAGAATACCCCTATCTGATAATTAAATATGAGGATCGATTCTGCTTCCCAATTAAGATAGAGGGAGGTAGTTACCTCTAAGTATTATTAATTTGTCGTAAAATATTCTGTTGTTACTTATATTATTTTACTCTCATAATCGTTACACCTATATATAATACTGGTTGTTTTTTTTTTATTACTGGCAACGTTCTGCGAGATGAATATATACGTTTATGTAATTTTGGCTACAGGACCCAACAAATGACTTTACTGGTACTAATTGGACTCGCATAATTTTCGAACATGTTAATGTGTATGTGTTTTCTTCATGAATGCTAAGTTTAAATTAGTGCACGTAGGGCTGCTAGTACAATGTTTACCTACCTACGGTAGTTAGCATCAAAAACCCCTTGCCGCTCTCACTTTACGATTCTCATAAAGTAGTTTCTTTAAGGTTGCTATCAATTTAATCCTTCAATAAATTACCTGGAATATAAAAACAGGTAGAGATATACTTGACTCAAAAAACCTGTTGCACCTTGAAAATATCGGCTGAGTAGGTACATACATTAGAGATGCCGCAACTTTTGTTATTCTGTTTGGCAAAGCGCATGAGGTCAAGTGCCCAGGAGTGACTAATGCATGGTCGCCCTTTGAATCCTGCATATTACCCGTATAACAGACTAGAAGGCTCTTCTTACAAAAAAAATCCTTTACATGAACCATCATCTGGGTGAGTTCTCTTATAACTTTGTACTTTTTTTATAAGTTCGCCTTTGGACATTGTATATATTTTGTTTTTATTGTGTTTGTGTACAATAAAGTGTTTACATGCAAGTGTTTCCATTGTATATATTTTGTTTTTTTTTGTGTTTGTGTACAATAAAGTGTTTAGGTACATACAAGTGTTTACGTTCTAGGTATATATTTTGTTTTTATTGTGTTTGTGTAAATAAAATGTTTACATACAAGTGTTTACATTGTATATATTTTGTTTTTTTTTTCTGTTTGTGTACAATAGAGTGTTTACATACAAGTGTTTACATTGTATTGTAGATATATACATAGGTATTTTGTTTTTATTGTGTTTGTGTACTTAATTTTTTTACGTATGATGTTTATTTCTCAAAAGATTAGAAGAATATTCACTTACACCTTACCTAAGACATACATTTACACAAGAAGGCTGCAGAAGATCTCAGAGCCTCATTCGCTCCCCTTGTGGTCTCCTGTGATGGCGCCCTCGGAACGGAATATGAATCCTTCATAAAAAGAACATCCCTTAAGCTCCATGAAAAATGGTCCAAACCATACTCACAAATAATAGGTTAACTGGTAGAGAATGCCTTCTGGCATTAAGTTCGCCTTTTGTACAATTTTTACTGTGCAATAAAGTTTAAATAAATAAATAAATAATCAACTGGATCAAAGTCAAAATACAAATATCAATCATCAGAGCGGTCTCTCTAAGAATTAGAGGAACGAGAAGAAGGATAGAAAGATTGGGATCTGAAGACGGCTGTGGAATACCCATCCTTGAAGATTAGATTTTTCTTCTTTCTACCGCACAACTGTTTTTTAAATACGTTTAAAATTGTATTATTTAATGTAATAAATGTGTTATCAAATACATGTTTACACTAACATAATACAAAGGAGCCGGTAATTCATAATTATACAAAAACTACATACGTACAATTATGATTTGTATAAGATTTTCATATAATGCTTTCATGTTTTTTACGTATTGCTTTCCGAAGAGTTTGATTGATAATGTGATAATTCATCAAATGATGATATCACACCTTGGCACGAAACTTCCGTGTTCTTCTGTCGGTTATACGTTTTGGGTCTAGGTAATAAGTGTCTACCGTTACGCTTCTTTTCAGCAAGCTAAACAAAAAATAAGTCAAAACTTAAACTATGTAGTTTTATTTGGAATATTGTTTTTGGGTCGCGAACCGGATTGAGAACCTTAGCTAAACCCTCACAACCGGATCCAAGCTCCCCACAGGTAGACCAGGACCGATGCCATAATAACTTTCGGCCTTAACGTATTGACAAAAGTAAGAGTGGTACCTATACATCGAAATTACTTAAGAATGGCTAATTGAAAGTGAAAAAAAAGTAGGCAAACCGTCATCGTCTCGCGCTGGTACCTACCTACAGTTGATAAATGAAGGTTATTAATGGATTGAATATTGTAGATTGTAGTGTTAATAGTAAACGGCAAATCGTGAGTGCGATGCGGCGGCGCTGTCGGTGACGCCATGGCTCCTCGATCTTCCTTGTGAAGTGAGTCATCTTCGCTCGCTCGTGACCTGGGCCGCGGATTTTGTTTACTGGCCCCGACTTACCTTCAGTTATTATTAATCAGTTTAATCACGCATTAGTAATATTTTTCGTTAGAATTTGAATTTAGGTACCTAACTCACAGTCTCACACATTTTAGTGCACTACCTACGCTTGACACGTTTTGAAAAGACAAGGTCTCAATTTTTAAGGACAAAGTGCTGAGACCCCTTCGCGTGGACTGTAAAATAGTAAATGTGTTAATATGGCTGAAAATGGCGGCATTTTGAAAAACTAACGAAGTAGTAGACAATAATCCCCTACGGTAACATATATGTATCTACCTAATTATCCTAACCTAACCTGCCCACAAAATTTCACGAGATTCGGAAAAAAACGGCCTGTAGAGGAGAACAGCCGAACAGACACAAGAAAGCATGTTTACCAATGCTGAAACGGAAACGCTTGGCGCTCGCTCGGTCAATAACTTTTATTCCCTTATGGATATTCTTGTTTAATTGCTTCTTAAGTCTCTTACCGTACTAATTTTGGAAATTTAATATAAATAATATACCTACCTACCTACCTACCTACACTTCGCAAAAACAACAAACCAAAAAAGTATGTATGTACCTACCTATCTTCTTCTTACATTGATCTGTGTGATTAATTCATCTACTTACATGAAACACTTTAAGCTTTAATAATTAGTTATAAAAACACTAGGGTTTTATCGTGTTTAATTAGATGACTCAAAAAGTTCTCGGTAATGTCTCGGTTAAGTTCACCGTCCTTCATTGACGTAAAATGAGCCCCGCGCGGCTAGAAGCGCAAGTCATATCACTGGAAATTGATGCAAATAGCTCCTTACCTACAGCAACCGACATCCGGCTGAGCGCCTCTTACGATCATACCTGTTTTATGGCTATCTATCTACTTAATACCGCACTGAGATACTACATATCTCCTAACTTTTATTTATTATTTCCTTCGACTTAAATAGCTGCTCTCGTGCGATGAGCTTTACACCCAGGAATTCGTTTAAATGTTACTATATTCGGGTTTTTGTAGGGAAATAAATAATAATTATTACGAACCATAACGATATCTAAACGAAGACGTAATTGATGCGATCATCTCTATTTATAGTCGTCATTTCTAAAGTATTTACTTCCGCCATTTGTTTGATGTCTATAGTGATTGTAGTTGTAGAATCTGCAAATTATTCATGTTTTCCCGATTAAGTTGTAATATGTTAATGTAAATATATTAATAAGGTTCTGTTATGCGAACGTTGTAGCTAATAATCACCGTGAGAATATTTAGTAAGTACGTTAGTTAGATTTAGTAGTAGTTACTTGTGTTTGTTAATATTAAAAACAATATGTTAAATAGGTTGTTTCTAAGTAATTTATGTAGCTTTATTAGCACTTATAGGTGCATAATTATCATACACACTTTTTTTATAGGTACATTAAGTACATACTATGTACTTGGTCATACATCCACGTAATTTAATTAAAGGGTCTAGCAGGCTAAGCGAACAAGAAGTGCCCCCAACGACGGATTTGGTCATTCTTTCAGGTGGTGTACTGGCAGGTCCTAAGAACTCTCTACGCTTAATATCAGTCCGCGATCTTCTTTTGTTTTCGAGTTATTCAGGATAATGTAAAATCATCAGTGTATCATTGAAAGTGTCATATTTTGTAAACCGTTCAAGTTAGATTAACCAAACAAAATTATATTTGACAACAATAAAATAGACTACAAAATGAATATGTTTAACCTGCATCATGTCCTTATACTTCATTATAAAAAAAAACATTTTATTTTTCTTCTCATTATTTTTTATACTATTCGCGGAGGTACAGGTACACCTACAAAAAAAAAATGCATGAGTAGCCACTAATACCCACTATATACACATATAAAAATATGTATTTGCATAAATCTTCGTGCGTCATGTCAAAAAAAAAACATTATCGAACAAGGATCTCGGAAACGGCTCTAAACATAAAAAAAATCAAAAATGCGCGTTTTCCCAGAGATAAGACCTAGCTAAATCAATTTATCGCCCCCGAAAACACCCATATAGCAAATTTCATCGAAATCGTTAGAGCCGTTTCCGAGATCCTTGTTGGATAATGTTTTTTTTTGACATGACGCACGAAGATTTATGCAAATATTTTTATATGTGTATATAGTGGGTATTAGTGGCTACTCATGCATATTTTTTTTGTAGGTGTACCTCCGCGAATAGTATAAAAAATAATGAAAAGAAAAATAAAATGTTTTTTTTTTTATAATGAAGTATAAGGACATGATGCAGGTTAAACATATTCATTTTGTAGTCTATTTTATTATTGTCAAATATAATTTTGTTTGTTTAATCTAACTTGAACGGTTTACAAAATATGACACTTTCAATGATACACTGATGATTTTACATTATCCTGAATAACTTGAAAACAAAAGAAGATCGAGGACTGATATTAAGCATAGAGAGTTCTTAGGACCTGCCAGTAGACCACCTGAAAGAATGACCAAATCCGTCGCTGGGGGCACTTCTTGTTCGCTTAGCCTGCTAGACCCTAAATCAAACTTTCAACCAAATATTAAATTCAAATTAAACATACGTGAACTCGTAGCGCTTGCACTGTTGACTGAACCAATCGCTTAGGTATTTATAAAATACAGTAACAGCTAACTAATTATCTACAGGAGGCAACAATAGAGGCACGTCTCACGGGTGTCGATGGCGGCGCGCCGGGGTCACGTCGCGACGCTCGCGACGCGCCCGCCGCGCGGCCTGCGCTAGCAGACAACCTCAAACTGTCACATTGACACATTGACAGTGTTATACGGTGACGACGTGTCGGAACTGTCACACCATTCCTTGAATTCTCCCAGAATTTGGTGCAGTGCATATGTGCACTTTTCTTAAATTCCAGCACTTTCTGTAACCTAATCCACATATTTTTATGGTGCATTAAATCCAACATGCATACAACTTGTATAAGAATACTTATTTAGCATAGGTAGCAGTGGCGGCGCGTCCATAAAAGCCGATTCCCACCGGCTTGCCTGTTTGGACGTTTGAGCAGAGTTGTAAAGGAAATATGTAAGCCAAATTAGCCCCGGCTTGCCTATGGATATGTTTGACGCGCCGCCACTGATAGGTAGCATATTCTTCTTCATAATATACCTCCTGAGGTATATTATTTAAGCTGCACAGCTAAAGTTAAAATAAATAAAATACCTACAAACAAACATGACTGCTTATAATTCAACGAGTAACATCAGAAAACAGCACATGTGTCGTAATGCAATTAAATTGATTTAGGTCATATGCGATGCGAATCCAGCTCGATAAAGGTATTCTAAATATATACGGTAAGTATGCAAATAATCTTTACAAGCAGCGAGGCAACGCCGCATCGACAATAGCAATGAGTGGCGAGTCTTCGAGACCCAGATCCGTGAGAACACATCTCAGATTCTCCTGAGGCCATCCTGTCTACGGCTGATTACAAAGCCGGCCATTTTTAACGGTAATAATTATATAGACAACATGTCAAAAACATAGGTACCGTAAAATGGGGTGAGTTGGGTGAAATTTGACTTTCAAACCTCGATAAAATTTTATTTTTACATGTGAAAACTAAATGGTGTATATAATAAGTGGTTCAGACGTTTGTATTTTAGTTTGTATTTGATTTTGGGTAGATCCATTTCATAACTTTGACGATAAAGAGGAAAACTCACCTCACCCCGTAGTGCCTCGTATTTGGGGTGAGAGGGTTTTTCATACAAAGGTGATTTTGGAAGATTGTTGGATGGATTTTTTTTTATTATGCGTATACTACAGCCCCATTTTAAATTGGAATACATTATTTTTGTAGCAGTTGCCTTAAAATCACTTCTCACCCCGTTTTACGGTACTTAAATTGTTGTAAAAAAATAAAAAGTAATTATCTACACAGATTAGCATACTAAATTTCATCGTGGAAAACGGCAGGGGACCATTTTAGTGTGAAAGAAATTTGCTACCTCCATTAAAAATAATATACATGATTCATAACATCTACTTACATACAAGGGACACCTCGTTGGATTAAATCGATTCTTATTCAGAAATAAACTACACCCTACCTCATGAATAACCAATATAACCATTATATACAGTAAATTAGAGAAGTGTAATTATTAATTTTGAACGCATTTTCTATTACTGCTAATTGGTTTACCACCCAAAGCGATCAGTACAGTAAGTGAAAGTGTCCGACATGAATCCGCTACGTACGGTCAAATCAGCTCAAATAAAGCTTTGTCGTGTGTGATGCAAAAAATGATCTAGAAATCTATACACAATGAAATAGTGGGTGAGCCATGGCGATGCCGATGTGACACTGACACGTGATGAGACTCACGCCTCGTATCGTGTGTGGCTAAATTGATTTATTGCAGTTAAGCTTTCATGTAAAAATCCGTAGACCAGGTACGTTAACGCAAAAACTACTTCTTCCTAGTCCCGGGGAAGGACATAGGATAGTTTTTATTCCAAAAATTAACCCTTAAGGTGGTTAAAAGGGGGTTGAAATTTGAATCAATGGACTAGAAACTTTTCGCAAGAAATAAAGAATGTTTATTATGCATTGTTGACGTCATTAAGAGCTGAAAAGGGGGTGAAAGTTTATATGGGGAACCAATAAATAGCAGATTGGATAAAAAATAAAATAAGCTACCCAAATAACTAATTCCACGCTCACAAAGTCGCTGGCAAAACCTAGTAGGTACTATTTATGTATAGAAAAACAAACAAAAAGTAGTAATGCGTTAAGTTTATATACTATTTAGTATTTATTGGGGATCTCAGCTTAGTTTGACAAAGTATGCACCTGTAAAATTGCCTTAATGTTTGCTAAACGAAAAGGAAATTTGCAACAACGCTCTTGATTCCACTTAAGTGTAATCAAATTTGTGGCACATAGGGTACTCGTAATAAACACGATCATACGCGGAACGTGTTTGTAAACAAACGACCTGTTTTTAAGGTTACAGACTGAGCTTTTATTATGAACATCTGATTTATCACGCCTTAGGGCCACTTGCATCATTCAGTAACCCGGGGTTAACCGGTTAAACCTGGTGTTACCATGGTTTACTAGTACAATTTGAAACTGGGTTAACGGTTTAACCGTTTAACCCCGGGCTAGTGGGATGGTGCAAGTGGGGCCTTAATATGTTAATCTCCATATTTCTAAATACCTACTTGTTTCCATGGGAAATATAAATTCGGCACGTATTACAAGCAATTCCTCAAAAATATTCAACGGCCTGCCTGAGATATTTCTTTATAAATTTTAGCGTTTATAACCTACGAGTACCTTGACATTAACTTCATAATTTCATTTAAAAATGAACGTAAAGGAGGGAATTCTAACCTGGCTCTAAGATACAAAGTGTTAAATGGGTATATCGAATTCCTCGACTAGATACTTAATTTGTATTTTCCAAATGTTCCGTGTAAAATTTCTTAGATTTTCCCAGGCAAAAGGAGCTCATTCTGACTGAGCTATTCGTGGTATAAATAAATTCTGGTCACATATGCAGACTGCGCTCGCGCGTAATAGATTAACACGACGGCCAGTCTACACGACTCGACAATTAAAACTTGAAGTTTACAACTGGACAAAACAACAGGACCAGAAAAAAGTAATTACATATTAGAGGTTCGAACGCATAAAATAATAAATGAGTGCAAACTATCCTGACGCCGACGCCCCGCTGTCACCGGCCAAGCGCCCCGTGTCAGCTTATGACGAGCGTGAGAACCGTAATACCACTGCGATACTTGCAAGACTTTTTGCAAAACTGTAACGAACACTTTATGGTATACGTTTCTACTCGTTTTGTATATTAAATGCTTTACGGAACATTCTTACCATACAAGTTTTACACGCTGCACCCGAGACTGGATTATTACAATAATATTAGTCGTAATTCATAAAAGGTCGGGCGTACCTACCTAATTTGCCACTTATAAATAATTCCGATTTGAAATCCTCTCGAGCTCGAAAATTGCTTTGATGGCGGATGCATCTATTGGGGATGTGATTAGCAAATGTCCCGTACGCAGTCTATTAGAGTTGTGCTAATATCGGTGAGTGGGCCCAAGATTCAGGCGCTCACTATAACGGGACCCCGCTGGCGGCTCTGCACACAAATTAATGGCTGGCGCTCAAGGCCGCCTACAAGCAATCGACATAGATACATCGGTTTGTCGACTATGAGAACATGGCGCCTTCCGACTTACGGTCAGCGAAGAATGAGGCCGAGAAAGCTAACGCAGCCAGCGCCAGCGCTGTGATGCTGTGCTGCCCGCTGCCACGCTACCGTCTTGACACATCTCTCTACATCCGGTATGGAATATTAATAATAAATAACGTGCACACTAATTTCCATACGAATGGGGTCAATTCGCATCTGTTAATTGAATCTCTATATCACATCTTCAACAGCGATTGACAAGATTGACACTCAGTTAATGATAAGTATTTGATTTGTTTTATTTGGCATCCAGAAATGAATGACCCAGTCTCCTGATAAATGTCTATAGATTCAATATAATTACATGAATGTTACACGGAAGCCTCCATTCATGACAGATATATACCTAATTAATTTGAATGGCGGGTGCACAAAGCCGGTCGTCAGCAGCGTCACCCGGTGCACTTTTTGCGGCGCTCGCCGTGGGTGTAGGTACTGTTACTGTTAGCCGAGTTTCGACCGCCGCCAACGGCTAACCTTGATACTTTCAGTTACGTCGTCTATTTTGCACTGCTCTTGTTGCCGCTGTCATCTTATTGTGGCCGAGTTAACTGACAAAAAATATCAATCAAAATTCTGGCACAAGTGCTCGGGGCGCCCGCGTCGCGTGCTCGCTTGCCCAATAGATAAACGAGATGAAAAATAACATTCAAACACATCGCTTCAATGTTTCTGTGTCGAGCAGCGAACATTAGAGATCATGTTCATTATTTTGGGTTTATGTTACATGACATTGTTTTTTATACTTGACATGCATTTTGTTTAACCACGCGTACCTACGCGCAATTAACTAGTAACTACTTTGAAGCTCACATAGCTAATACCTATATATAGGTACATTGAAAGCTCAATCAACAACTTACTTTTAGATAAATACAATGGTCAAAACAGTTCTAAAATGTGACCCAGAGCCATTTGGCAGAATATAGGTACATACTTAGGTATAATTATACAGTCAGCATCAATAGTAGCGGATGAAACAATATGCCAAACGTATCAGTCACCCTGGAATAGGTACCTACTTTCACGTCTAGTGCATTAACAAATAGAGATAGGTATCACTACAGTTCCCGTTCGTAGATAATATCTGTCACAGTCTACTTGTTCTTCATATACTTAGAGACAAATATCTTGTTATTAAATTATATAGTAGATACTTTTGACGTGTAATCTGATCTGTAGGTACATTGTGCTTTAAAATAAACACCATGTTTTGGTTTTCTCTTTATTTGTGTTTCATCTATTATCAGTCAATTAATGCCGTAACCTGAAACAAGAAGATCACCTATACGAAATATGGTTAACAAGAAGCAATAAGAAAACACGGCGTAATGTTTAAAAGTGCAGCTGACGTCGAAATATTTTACAATCTCAGAACTATGAAGTAAGGAATGAGATAAAGCTTGCGATGTGCAAGTTCAGTGATCCTTCCCTTCCCGTGGAGTCGCAAGAAGCTGCACGTCCGCCGAACCTGTTTGCAGCCCAATATCGGCGGCCGTTCCCAATTACGTGGACATGTCGCATGGACGAGAAATTACTGTTTATCGTACATTTGAGAGTATCGTTGCACGTAAGTCATCGGCGTTACATAACAATTAACTCGCTCGCGGTGCGGCGCCGCTGCGCCCGCGCGGGGTCATTGGCAACGCGGCCGCGAGCTGCCACTTAGGTTCAAGGGTACCTCGGACTGGTCTACATGAAATTACATTCGGACCGCACATTACTAAATTTTACCGTTCGTCATTACCGCCCAAGTGTTTTCCATTGAGCCTGTTATTCATAAAATTGAATTTCTTAAAGTGTAGCGTTAAAATACCTACGCTCTGGATTTTTATTGGAAATGTAAAGAATAGTAATAAAAGTAGGTATATGAGGCCGTAAGTTCTTGGTACGAGTAGTTGAATATGCGAAAGGCTCGGTTGCCTGCTCGCGCGCTTGACGCCATGTGAGCCCGCGTTCAAGAGCCTTGTCATTAGCGTGCTCTCACGTCTAGTGCATTAGCTAATTCGTCATCACTGGTTGGGCGCAACTCGCACTAATCGATTGCGGCGCTCATGATTCAGTCAATGTAATGGATACTCAACAATTCACATTTAACTAATTAGAGAATATATTCAAAGAATACCAAGAAATCTTACCTTCTAACTGCTGCTTGCATCGTTGTTATGCCTACTGTCTGAGCTTTGATGGTAAGAAGAGTGATGTCTAGCTTAAGCATAACTTAAAGGGTTTAGTTGTTGTCTGTTGTAGTTGTAGTATGCAGGATCAATTTATTTATTTACGAGTCTCGCTAATTTGTCCCCTAAATAAATCACACATGAAGATCCGGATTAGATAATAGATACAAGTCAAGTACCAAAGCACGATTCCAATATTCGAATTTTCAACAGTTGGTTGATATCGAAGCTATCGATTTCACGCATCGAAAAGTTTAGTAACAGAACACACAGTATCGAACATTTAGGAGAGTAACCGCTACGTATGCCATAAAATTTCAAATTACAGAAACGGTAACATTATGCAAATTAAAAAGCTTTTCGTAGGACCAATTCTGACGTTTACAATCGCTTCGTGTTAATTAAAAGTCGTAAAAATAAAAAGGCGAGGTGTGTAATTGATACATTTACATCCGTTAACTTTTAATGATGGCATCCTCTGACTTAGTAATCTTGCACATTTCATGAGATCGATTTCATGCAATTTACACTATGTATATACTGTATATTTGCTTCTCCTTTAACTTGAAGAGTTCTGAAAATATTCACAGCAGTAAACACTCCACATTTACAGCGTTTGCAAAGAGTTCTGTTTTCCAAGACGAGAAACATTGTTGCTTATCATCCTGTCCTGGTAAGCACAGACGAGCAAGTAATTACTGCACGGATGGCGCACGCGCACGACTATGACGCATTGTCTAAAGTTTTACAGGCGTCCGTCGCTGCTCGGCCTGCTTGAGGCTCCTTCAGCTTTGCCTATAAATAATAGACGTCGACCACGAAAAGCAATCTCGCCGGATGGCAGTTAAGAACCCTCAGCTTATTTTATAACGAAGCTCATTAATGAACAACCAGCCTGAGCTCGGAAAAATGCGTCGAGCGCCTGCGCAGTAGAGCCTGTTCTCTGTTACCGCAAGCATCACCGCGGCGCAAGGCAATATACTGCTTATAATTATTACTTAATGGTATAATCGATTGTACCTCAAACTTAAGTATTTAATGGCGTATTTGCTACTTGAACGTATACATACCGTTAAAAACGTTATAGGCAATGCTAGGTTACATACGTCACCACTAAGTGCCTTTAAGTACATACTCAAAAAGCGTAAAATGATTAGACGAGTAAACGAAGCGAGTGAATGGCTGTTAAATACTTACTCATGTTACATAAATACCTACCTAGCTGATGTTTGTTTGTAAAAAGTGCTTATAAATTACCTAACTAACCCTGACGGACACACCTACATACCTACAACGAGCACTTAAAAGTATGAATATACGAGGGCGCGTCCGAATATTGTTGCTGCTCCTAACTTTATAAAGTATCCTACTTTTCGCACTTGTATCATAATGTGCCATCACGCTCCGCGATTGTTGCGCCATTTAGGGTCCTAGCAAAATTGATTGTTCAATACTTACGCTACAGAATTTTTAATTTAGCAAGAACCCTAAATGGCATAACAATCCCTTGTGGTGACTGTACCTACCATTGCATGTTCATAATTATTAGCTTTGAAATATCCCTTAACAATTGTATAATTGTGTGTGTGTGTGTGTGTGTGTGTGTGTGTGTGTGATGCGTGTTACTTAAGTATATGTTTTTACTACATATCTATTTGCGAGTTCCTGTAATTGGCTCTATATATCTATTTATGATTCCATTGTCATTTAGTTAGCTGTTGGATCTCCTTATGTAAATAAATAAATAAATAAAATAAATAACTATTATTCAAATCTCATGAGTATAGAGCCACAGCATCGGCTAACAACTTTCAGACCAGCCCTCGTAAACACTTTTATCCTGAAATACTTACTAAATGTCTTTAATGATTGTATTGACGGGGGTAGAGTTGACGAAATATAAAGTAAGCCGATCTTTTTCAAACTTCTTGGAGAGACCGACTCACCTTATATTTCGTCAAACATACATAGAAGCTTGCCTACGCTTATTTTTATAAAAAGGTAAAAGATTAGATTTTTTTTACCCGTAGAAATCAAAATAGACGCTTCATACTAATCTTAATAACCAAAATAATCATGTTATTTGGTATGACACTTCATTGGCTTACTTCCCCTTGCAAGTAACAGTGCAAGCCATTATATAAAAAGTTACTTGTTTATTAACCGACGGAGGATGGTCAAGTTAAAAGCGCGACGGCGCGGTGTCCGGGCGTTGATGTCTAACGTAGCGCGCACATGAATACTTCACTGACCTCATGAATTAATGTTATCCGTTTCAGTAATACATTAACAGGCACCAAATATTTATTTGACAACAATTATTAATTAAAACCAAAATATTACTTTACTCACCTAAGTAACTTATTATTTTAACTTAGTTATTAAAACTGAATAGGTACATTGACCAAATTGGGATCACCATATAAACCCCCATTATGCAGAATATGTTAACCATAATCGACGCCATAAGTTGCATTTACATGCATTATAGAAATAACTATCAGGTACAATGACATGATATAGCCCATAACGGTAATTTGTAATGTAATGAAGATATCAATATGCAAACGGTCTATTAATATATTTAAAATTTTAAGTAGAATAAACTCAGGAGCTTAATTACTAGAGACAATATCAAAATCTCATTTGCCTAAACTGCCAATTCAATCGCTTCTAATATTGATGATGATTTTTAAATACAGTTATTGTATGTTATTTGCCTAAGTTTAGGTCGAATGGTTTAAGATAAAATTTCTACTAGTAGGTATATACTTACGATAATTACGTAGGTATCACACAAGGCGGGAGCATCCTGGCTGGGCAGTGTGCTGATAAATCGAAGCATGTCGTCATTTGTTCGAGTCGTGTCCGCGAAGGCCTTCCTCGCGCACTTCACAAAAACCACCGAAATGCCTGCCGGATGAGCTAACCCGCCCTGTCCTCGACTCATTGATTACCTTGTAAAAAATTCAATCATCGGTTAAATTTACAATAATTCCGTCGGAACCACCAAACGCGAACATTCCTATTCCGCGTACCTAAGTATAGTATATTTTCCGCCGTGGTCGCCGCGGAATGACGGCGGCGTTTAAAACACCGCTTCAAATTAAAATATTCCTTTACGGGCAGTGAACTGCAAAGTTTATAGGTGCATTAAAGTGTTGCAAATAGCTACTTTGTAATTGTTCAATTACTAAAAAAGTACTTGTAGGTAGGTAGTACTGCAGACGTAAGACGTGCGGAATTTCACGTTTCCGAAGCTCTTAACAAACATTATGGTGGCCACTAACAAAAGTTACAAAAGCCCTTTATTGCCTTTTTATGTATCTTCTTACAGCGTGAAACATCGTGTACTTAATCAGTGTAATGTAAGAATTATCTTATGGCTAAAGGTTTAGATAGACGGTGTGATAACTCGCATTCGATTACGTTGCCGACTACTGTATTTCAATATGAGGCAAAATAAACACTGTGCTGTAGATACGCGTTGTCTAATGGCCCTTTATAGGTAGTTCCATATTAATAGGTAGGTAGTGGTAATTCCGTATAGTTGCCAATAGACCGGCACATCTGGCTCTTTCAATCGCGCATTATTAAAAAGTGACATTTGCTCTAACACGTGAGTGAATACGCGAATGACAGCGTGGATTGTACGACTACTACGATTGTGTCAGTATTTAATATCTTTTTAATTAGCGTTGTCTTTTCCGTATTTCTTTTGAATTTCAGGTAGAGTTCATTGGTAAGAAATCAAGTCTTGTAAGTCTAAATTAGATCGATTCGAGTATGTTTTATGAGATTGCTCTGGGAAAACTCAGTATTTAGAGTCATAATGCAATGGTAAATGGTCGGTATTTAAATAAAATACCGTAGGTCAAATAAGTTTTTTACACATACCTACCTATGTATATTTTATACAAACCTTAGTAATGTAAAATGTAATGTAATACATAAGGTATGTTTTGTGAGTTAAGGTATGGCATGTTTTGATAGAGTCTGTGCTGAAAGAGAAGAGTCGTGGAATATAAGGAAACCAATATGTACATGACTTTTTTCTTTCCACACAGACTCTAAATATTTTATACAATTATAGTTTTATTATAGATTGCAGGTTTTAACTTAATTGTCACCAAAATAACAGTAGGTACCAACCTACCCTCACCAACGGTCTTATGCGGCCTTAAACGCACAACTCAAACGCAGAGCATCTCGCTTGTACCAATGTCAGTACGAGGGGGATGCATTGTGAGATACTTTACGCAGTCGCAAGCGATTAGGCCAGTGGCAAATTCGTGGTAAGGATGCAGTTACTTATGAAGTCTGGTGCCTATTCGTTGTTTGCACGATACTAATATGGAAGTTCTTTAAGATAAAACATAAAACGATGTCGATGGTTTAGAACGGGCCTTGAAAAGTCTTGGTTGTATTGTATAATTAGGTACCTACCTACTTTTAATATTCCATCTTCGCGACTTTTTGTTTGTCGTGGCAATGACTAAAGAATTTCACGCGAACAACTTAGTACGAGTAAGGTCTGGCACCTCGGCTATTATCTCTTGTGCACGGCGCGGACCAAAGAAACGGTGGGATGATTCACAAATATGTGTTTGTATTATAATTGCGGGATGATTGTGCTTTACTGAGCTAATAAAAAAGAAACCGGATACGCATAATACGAGATATAAGCTGATGTCAACACCATGACGTAGTCGATGGGATGATGTTGGCTCATAAGTGTTCATGTTTATCTACTTACAGTATCTATACGTATTGGCCTATTATCGTGCATTCAAGTTATAGAACACGCAATTATGAACATATTTTTAGATAAAGTTGTAAACGACGTCCATGAATCTAGTATTAAACTGGATTGGGCATGAGTGGTGGGGATAACTGACAGAACGGGATAGTCTTATGTATCTTTCAGTAGGAGTAGCAGCGAAAGCGCTATTATTGTTTGTCCTTGTCACAGTCTCACATTTTATATTATATTCTTCCCCACTTTTTTTTTAGTATTGATAATGGTGGGCAACAAATGAATTCGACCAATCACAGTGTCGCATTTGCGTATGTTTTGTCCCTCACGGAGGCACGCGAATACCACTTCTATAGGATGCTACTTCTATGACGACGTCGGTATTTACCTACTTATAGTTCGTTTTTTTTAGCATTAGAAATAACTTGCAAGAAGGTAAGCGATCTTGACATGTCTTTTAATTGAAAAACGCTTTATAAAAATATAAAAAATATAAAACTATTACTTATGAAAGTAGAAGAATATAAATGATCGTATTAGATTCATAATTGTTACATATTTGCCGTAACTTATTTTTAAAATGTGTTTTTCAATTAAAAGACACATCAAGATTGTTTACCTAATTTCTAATGCTAAAAAAACGGGCAAGTGCGAGTCGGACTCGCGCACGAAGGGTTCCGTACCATAAAGCAAAAAAAAAACGGAAAAAAATGCAAAAAGAAAACGGTCACCCATCCAAGTACTGACCACGCCCGACGTTGCTTAACTTTGGTCAAAAATCACGTTTGCTGTATGGGAGCCCCACTTAAATCTTTATTTTATTCTGTTTTTAGTATTTGTTGTTATAGCGGCAACATCGTCTGTGAAAATTTCAACTGTCTAGCTATCACGGTTCGTGAGATACAGCCTGGTGACAGACAGACGGACAGACGGACGGACGGACAGCGAAGTCTTAGTAATAGGGTCCCGTTTTACCCTTTGGGTACGGAACCCTAAAAAAACGAAGTATACGTTTATACAGGGTGCTTTTGTTATCACTGACCAAACTCTGAGGGGGGTAATATATGTAGGTCATACTGAACAACTTTTACTATGTGGACAACCCCGAAATCGCGAAAAAACATTCCGCTACGACATGATAATATGAAGAATTGACTGTATTTAAAATAAATTATTTTACATTATGCCTGGAATAAAACACCAGAAGATTAATAGAGAAACGTAGGCAGCACGTAAACGTAAACGTAACGTAAACGAAGGTAGGCATTTTTAAACACAATTTATATTTTAAAACCGGTATAAAACTATTAAGAGTAGGTAATTTGATTAAGACATCACGTCATGTAAATTCGATAGTAACAAAATCGTTTTGACAGGTCGAAATAAGAAACTGATTTGACTAGTAGTCAAATTCCCTGTACAAATAAATTAGGTGTTTATAAATATAGATGGTCAAGCAAATTTAGTCATCTACTGACTAGAGTAGAAAAGTCGCGAAATTAAAATTTTCTATGGGACGATATCCTTTCACGGGGTCCATATTGGGTCGCATAATAATTGATTGTCCTAATGTAATGTTACGCATAAAACTCATTTCGCATAATTGTTATTGTGCTGGAAATATTAACATTTCTGAAAAATTATAACACAAACCTAACCTAACCTACCCTATTCTACACAACCTATGCAAAATATTTTCGAAAATACTTTCTGTTTCAGCTGGAGAAAAAATATGCGAAAAGAGATTTATGCGTAACATTACATTATGACAATCAATTATTATGCGATGAGATAGGATCCCCCTTTCACGCCTACATTTTTCAAATTTGCCGCCTTTTTCTATTGACAAGATCTGCTTGACCCAGTATATCTGAACTCTTCTTACTGTACACAACATGTACTTAGTGCACTTATATGTATTTGATCCCGATTGTACCTACTTACGGTTTGAGAACCTACAGAACCGTTAAAACACGTACCAATGCAATGTTATATTTCCTCTCAATTAAACCGTTAAAAATGTAAGAGCCGTTAAATAATCAAGCTTACGTGGTAATTAAGCCCAAATTGTGTGCACTTCGTTTTATGTGCATACATTTGTGTAGCCTCATCTACAGCATTAATAATATTTTGTTAGTATTTAATATCTTTTTAATTAGCGTTGTCTTTTCCGTATTTCTTTTGAATTTCAGGTAGAGTTAATTGGTAAGAAATCAAGTCTTGTAAGTCTAAATTAGATCAATTCGGCTATGTTTTATGAGATTACTCTGGGAACACTCAGTATTTAGAGTCATAATGCAATGGTAAATGGTCGGTGTTTAAATAAAATACCTTGTGCATCTATAATATACCATCAATTAAATGTTTGCGAAATCTAATCTCTAGGCTTGAAATGTATTGCGCAAATATTCTGTACCTACTTTAGTAAAATATAATCTATCTATCTATAATACCTTTAAACGAGCAATTCTTGTATATTTATTTATATATATATATATATATATTTCGGGGATCTCGGAAACGGCTCTAACGATTTAGAAAAAAATTGGTGTATAGGGGGTTTTAGGGGCCAAAAAATCGATCTAGCTAGGTCTTATCTCTGGAAAAACGCGTATTTTCGAGATTTTATAAGTTTTCCGAGCAAAGCTCGGTCTAAGAATAAATAAATAAATTTAAGAATAAATAAATTTTATTATCAATAAAAAAACACATAACAGAATGTTGCAGGGGTCTCCGCACTAGGCTACGCCTGTATCGCGGGGAACCAGTTACAATTAAAATTATTGAATTAGTTACATAATAAAGTTACATTTACAAGTAACAAATTTAAAGAAAGACACTTAAATACAAGTGAGAGAAAAAAAATACAGTCTTATTGCAAGGCATGGAAACTAAACTTAAAGTATTTTAACTATAATATCTTCTGTCTCGGCATAAATAAGTGAATGTAAAAATTTAAATAAGAGTATTTTAGCTTCTACGTTGGTACAATCTTTAAGGTTGCAGTGTTTAAGCAAAGCGTTGTAAGTAGTTACTCTGACTCTTTCCCCAAAACGTTTCCCAAAGGCGGAACGGACTTCTGGAATTGGTAAGTTAAAGACGCGTTTATTGATTAAAGAACTATAGCAAGGCAACAATTTTGAGAATTTGTGTGTGTGTAAAGCGATTTTCATTAAAAATAGCTGACGTACAGTTAAGACCTTGGCTTGGGCATAAAGATCTATGGTTGGATATCGAAAGGGTTTTTTAAGCATCACCTTTAAAACTGAGCGTTGAGCCCTTTCAATTTCCAGCATAGAGGTCTTTGCCGCACTTCCCCAAACTGTGATGCAGTAGCTAATCACAGACTGACAGAGCGCGGTGTAAACTAATTTAAGCACAGAATCATCGGCAGTGTTACGAAGCTTTTTGAATATAAATATGGATTTTCTTATTCTAGCAGAGAGTTTATGAATGTGGTTTTTGAAGTTCAGTTTTTCATCTACTAATATACCAAGATATTTTATTACATCAGTATTCTGTATTGAATCACAGTTACAGGAGTTAGAAGTAGGGTAGTCTGTGCATGAATGGATTTTTATAATGGGAGAAAAGGATGGTTTTGACAAGGTGGTTTTATAGAAACAAAGAAATTTCATTTTGTTACAGTTCAGAGTTAGAAGGTTGGAGCGGAACCAGTCCGATGCAACTTTCAGTCTCCCAGATATTTTCATCCTATATTGACTAACAGGCGTACTCTGATTTAAATAACAGGTTAACAATTAGATATGGATCTGCCGGCCTAGCCAAGGTTACAATCGCTATCGCTTCGACAGCGAAAAGCATTATGTCTCTCTATCACTCTTTCATATTAGTGCGACGGTGACAGTTGCGTTTCGATCGCTACGGAGCGTAAGCGATTAACATCTTGGCTACGCGGCCTGATCTGTAAGTGTCAAATGTGAAATACTTCAACCAAAAACATCACTTTTAGTGACAGGGCTATAACCGCGAAAATCGAAGTTCGCAAATTGCGGGGATTTTTCTCTGTCACTCTAATTATGCCCATATGCCTTCATTCGCTCAGATCAGATCCATAAGGTTAGATGGTGTAAGAGAAACACTTAATAAATAGTAGTCCAGCCAGGAATTTATACCTATACAATGGCGTCATTCATAAACGCTCTATAAATAAGTCTCGATTAGCTATTAGTCGTTTGTCTTAATATGCTTTTTAGACCTATACGGATTTGTAAGAAGATGATAAAACATAAATTAACTAACTGAGGCTTGTAAAGTTTAATGAATAAGGGGGTAAATTTATTATTTTTGTTGGTACCTAGCAAATTTATATTTCTTGTATCATGTATCAAATTTTATAAGAGACATCACATCACACCACCGATTGCTTGGCGTACGAGTATATACGCGTGCTATTCGGCCACTCTATAAGCGTAAGAATTGATAACAACGTTTCTTTCCATTCCAATTTAATTTACTTTTGGATCATTGTCGTGTACTAGGATTACTTTATAATACTACCTTAACAATTAATTTCCATCTGCCTAATATTTATTTGGATCAATTTAACCACAATATTTTTTAGCAAATTTTAACTTTTTTTTACTTTTTCCAAACTTTTGAAGTAACGTGTTGAAATTAGATATGAAAAGCAGTATGCCTATCACGAGGCTGTCTAATTTTCGAAACACGATCCTCGTGTCAGGGTAATGTACTAGCTACCGGGTAATTAATGTGTTTGCACTGTAGTTATTAGCCGCAATCGGACCTGGGATACTGTTGTCATCGCTCACCGAGCCTTCGCCTGAAGCAGGGTCAGACCAAGCTAACCCTGCACAAACTTTTTCAGATGTTCATAGTGACAGTTTCAAACTTTGTTCAGTCAAAGTCAGTAGGTACAGAGTTAACATACGCTTAACGTACGAATGGCTACCATTGCTATGTATGTATACAAACAATATTATAGTAAGTATAACAATTAACGTCTACTTCTTATTGTTACTTGTTACTCCTTCGCTAATCAATATTTCTTATTAAGTTGTTTCGAGTATTCCCATTAATGCGGAATCTTAAGGCCAGTCCAGACGGGACAAGTTTTTACCCAATTTAAATTGTCAATTTAATCAGGTGGTGTGGATGCAAAAATTAATTTGAAGAACACTTCACCTATACTGCAAAACGTAATTCAAGACCAAAAAAAGTAAGAAATGTTGCCACTTTTTTACTAGCGCGTCTTGTATTTATGTACAAATAAATAAATAAAAGTACTTTTTTAAATAGTAGGAGTAAAATTACTAATGAATAAATTATCTTAGCTTGATTATTTATCAAAAGGAATTTACAATTTTAGAAACAAATTATTGCAATGGCAACATTGTCTCACTTTTTTTGGTCTTGAATTTCGTTTTGCAGTTTAAGATTAATAATTAATTACCGTCAAGGTAATGGTCAATTTGGTCATCCCGTCTAGACGGCTACCTACGTAAAATATGGCCCAGCGATATGAATAATACTGAACTCTTGGTGTATATACGTATACATAAGTCTGTGATTCATGGCTCTGATGTAGGTACCTTGGCAAACGACAGTGTGGAATTGCCACCATAAACATCAAATTAATATTATAGTATAGTGCTTCTGGTTGCTTAAACTGGCTCAATATATGGTAAAAGTGGGATATATGCCTAATGGGGATAGATGCGTCTGTTTACACTTAGTGATCTGTGCGAGCGGTAGGTCAAAATATTTTAGTTTTACCATCGTGCGATTTTTGCACATGTTGGGATGAACTGGGAACCATTGAAAGCGACGAATAATTTCGTGAATTTGGATTAGGTACTATAAATGGTTGTGCACACGTAAATGAGGCAACTCCAACCCAAAGAGATGGCATCTATCCTCACTCATAAGTTCTCTTCTTTTCATATTAAATAAAAAAGAAAACCTACAAAATCAAATTACCTTAATGAGCTTACCCCACTTTTACCCTACATGAAATCTATTTTATATGCATTATTTGTTTACCCCAGTTATATTTAATTTGCGCACTTGTCTTGTTGTGCTTTGTTCGGGTAAATGATTGCTTATAAGTCTAAGCATCGGACAACCCAAATATACTTATTTTGACCCAGAAATGAGAGACAACATTGTGAGCAGTTGATCAAATTGGTTGAGTTGTTTGTGACAATTTATCATTTGGGACCAACTCTTCTCATCTTTATGGACCCGTATCGTCTTTGAGTGGATACGTGATACGTGTTACTTATTCAGCTCGTAAATACGGGTCCTAGTAAAGCGCTCGCTAAGCTACGGTAATGCTGGGTCTGCGCAGTGTGGCCAGTGTTTGCGTTGCGCTGAAGCACTGCGCGCGCACAAACCATACGATCCAACACAAACAGACTATCATATTACTGCATCTAAGTTCTAAGTATCTCTCATTTTAGCTTTTGTCACTTCTAAGACATACACTAGTTAGTAGATAAGTGGCTCTTCTTCTACCTAGCGTTATAGCGTCCGCTTTCCTACTTGCTTTCCTCCACTTTGCGCGATCCTGGGGCGTCAGCTATAAATATCGCATACCTATTTATTATTTTTTAAGGATAATTAGAATCAGACCTTGCTAAGGTTACATACCAGGTGTGACGTCAAGTATCGAGCTTATAATAGAGATATGTGTTATGCCTTCTTACTGCCATGATTGTGCAAAATTAGCTTGGTCAGAGTCTATAAATTTATTAAAATTTCAACAAAAGCTGCTGGATACTTTGTTAGCGCTCAAAGTGTTAGAAATGATCTGAATCCATAAAACTTTTATTTAGCTACTGAAACGGAAAGCGAGTGTTAATTAACTACTTAACTGCCCACATGCGTACTTATACTTCGTTTTTTTTAGCATTAGAAATTAGGTAAACAATCTTGATGTGTCTTTTAATTGAAAAACACATTTTAAAAATAAGTTACGGCAAATATGTAACAATTATGAATCTAATACGATCATTTATATTCTTCTGCATAAGTAATAGTTTTATATTTTTATAAAGCGTGTTTCAATTAAAAGACATGTCAAGATCGCTTACCTTCTTGCAAGTTCTTTCTAATGCTAAAAAAAACGAACTATAGTTCTTACCCACAAAAATCTAACAATTCACACCCATATATATACTTTATTTAATATACTTACCTAGAGCTTTTTGCTGCGTTCTATAAAATATCAGTGTTTACCGATCAGGTACCGTTTATTGATTTAATTGCTCAAACCTGAGTGGAATTCAAAGCATCTTCATTGTTTTCCTTAATAGATGAAAAGTAAAAGATCGGCAATTTTATTGTTAAATTGATTTTCCCACCGTCTTTCCGCCATTCATTGAAGTGTTTTACCGCCTTTGGTAGCGTATCAACACGTTACGTACCTAATCATCTATTACCTCTATTACATACACAGTTGCTATTATGACATAGATTATAACAGAACTTACGTTTAAAATGTTCACTGTCAACAAATTCCATATTCGAACAAAAAATAGGTACCTACCTACTTACCTACCCTAGGATACGGTAGGTAGAAATAGGTTACTATATTAAGGGTAGGATCAGGATGATAACAATTCCTCTCGAAATAGGTTAGGTACATCCAGTGGCGTAGCTAGAGGATAAGGCGCCAGGGGCAGGCACCAAATTTGCGCCCCCCCCCCCCCCCACACAAACGAAATGAACTACAAAAGGGTTACTTTTTTTTAATTAAAATTTACTTTTAATTTAGACAATACAGTGTATATGTGTTTTTTTAATACATCGGCAGGCGTGGCTCACTCCGCGATGTCGTCGCTTTGCTACAGGCAGTTAAAAGTCCATCCGTTCGACCCCAATTTTGGGGTTTGCCATAAGCCGCGCGTGGCGCTGTCGCCACCTAGCGGCCATATCTGCGCTGATCGTGACAGACGCGTTTTGTTAGAGAGTGAGTCTTCTGTACCTAGTACTATTATTTATTCTGTGACATCGGTGGGTAACATGTTTACGACCCACCTGATGGTAAGTGGTCACCGCATCATATGGACGTCTACACTCCAAAAGTTACAAGCGCGTTGCCGACCATTTTAAAACTTATGCACTTTTTTGGAGATCTCCATACTGTAGCCTCTCGAGAAAAAGGAACTTAATCAATTTATTGTGGAATGAGCTCCCTTTTTTCGACAAATTTCCTCCCGACCACTGTGGAAGGAATTCCTCTTAAACCGCACAGTACGCGACCATTTAGGTTCTAGGGTGTGAGGATAAACACTCTGCCTATCCTAATACGGCGAGCGGTGCAGTGATGGCAAGCTGTCACCGTTGGCAACTAGGCAGCATGTCAAACAATTCTTCAGACAACAGCTCATTGTACTTACCTACGAGCGGTAGAGAACATCCTGTATACAGGGTGGCTAAAAAATAACTGCATTCCCGTTGCCAGGGAGGTTCTGGGATTATAATGAGCAACTTTTACTATGGGACCAACCCCTCAGTCGCGAAATAAAAATTTGGCTGGTTCATACATTTTGGTTGGTCCATTTTCTATGGGAGGGTAAACTTTTTTTTTTGAGATTTCGGGGTTGGTTTGGCCCCGTAGTAAAAGTTGCTCAGTATAATCCCAAAACCTCCCTGGCAACGGGAATGTAGTTATTTTTAACCAGCCTATATAGGAATCCCCGTACCTACTGTCGTCCGATAGACAACATGTCACAGATATGCAGCAGCAGCTATTGGAGTAGGTTCCGTCTACTACGGCTCATATATATGCGCCTGCCGGACAAAGGGCTAGCGATCCATTTGCATAGGTAGTCTCTTGGACTGTCCATAAGATGGTAACTTCCCGACAGGAGACCCCTGAAGGAAAAGACGCGCTAACACGGAACACAACTCTGAAGCACTTGGCCCGCTCGCCTTATAAAATGAAAGCATAGCAACTCCTACCGAATATCCCTCTGCTTGATAGAAGTTTCTGGCATAGAGTATTCCACTGCGGGATGGTGGGCGGTAGGGCGCTACCGTCGTCTTTTAAGGTCGAGTTCTAGGCAAAAAAGAGTACCTAAAAGATCGGCTTTCTCTTTGCTTTTCTGAGCTGTGGGCCAGATTACCAGGATGAGAGGTAGTCTTTTGCCCATTTTGGCGCCCCCCGCCCCTTGGACGGCGCCCGGGGCACTTGCCCCCTCCAACCCCCCCCCTAGTTACGCCTCTGGGTACATCCGGTACCGTCTACACCATAAGGGCACACGGGGCCCGTGCCCAGAGCCCCCGTCCTCAGGGGGCCCCAATAAAGGGCAGACAGTAACAGTATATTTGATTACCTACCCATAATAAATAGAAGATCATACTAGAAAATGTTTAGTTTAAGTCGATTTCTTTACTTTCCAAAAGGGCCCCAAATTCTCATGTGCCCAAGGGCCCAGCATAATTTAACACATCCAGTGGCGCAGCTAGCATGGGTGGCACCCGGTGCGGAAATTGTGGGTGTCACCCCAAAATTCAATCAAAATTGTAAAATAAATTTAAAAAGAGTAATTGTAATTTATGTTAAATAGCTCAGGATTTACTCCATCGCTTTCATTTTACATGATTTTACGAATTTTTATAGGTACTGATGTTCACGGTCGGGTGTCACCCCTATGGGTGACACCCGGGGCGGACCGCCCCCGCCGCCCCCCCTAGCTACGCCACTGGGTACATCTGTACAATTCCGTCAGGTGCATCGTGTCCTATTATGCGTATCCTAAATCATAATTCCTCTTTAGTTGAGCATTGCTGATTTATTGTTCAAAAGTCATAAAATACTGAATGTGGAAATTACCGCGAATACATTCGTATAGCGCGCGCAGTTTATAGGTAGGTACATGAACGTCATTGATTATAATTAGATACAAGATTAATAGTATTTTTTAAGATATAGTATGTAAATCAGATCGTGGAAAATTGTATTGTTACTTAGTTAAATACTGAAGGTAATTTTTACTATAGGTAATAAGATAATAAGTTTCGTATATAGCGCAAACTTACATTCCCATTGATTTTTATTACATCGGTAGGTACTTAATATAACTAGTGACCAGCCATACAGTATGTATCAGAACGAAAGGCAAAGAAAGTGTATCACATTCGTTTAGCAAGGTGACTTGCACTACTGGTCTAGCACAGTGACTTTATCGGCCCGCAATAAAGCATCCGTCCGTCGTCCGTTCCTAGCGAGTATACATCTAAGGCTGAAAGGAGATATTGATTTATGTCAGCGATAAAGCCAAATTGCACCTTGTGGTCCTTGTGTGCTGTTAACCTTCAGTGGCAAACAAACAACTTCAGCGGTTCGGGGTGGGCCCTAACTATATTGGCATTAGTAGCGAGCATAGACTAGGAATCCTCTAGACCGAGTTTAGAGCAATTATTTCATGCAACCGATCATGCCAAAAATGCGGGGGTGCGCGGGACGAGGTGAGCGAAATCCCGTGCCGTGAATAGTCCGTTCAAAGACACGGACGTCACACAAAGACACTTTCGACTCGAACATGAAGTAAAATTACCGTATGCGTGGCAGAGGGGGTAGCGCGACTATGCTAAGTCTGGAGGATGTTTTGTCTATGGTAGCAAGCAAACATAGACATACTCTAGAAGTTCCGGGCTCAGTACTAACATAATCATTGTATGTACGAGTACCTATTCAGTATCCATCTACCCGCGCCGCTGTTACCAGTCTTTATTCTTTCTCGGACTAGGTATATTATTATTAGAATGCAGGTACTTATTAGGTAAGTCGATATTGTTCGTGTGACGAAGCCTTTAACCCCTCTCATAAAAAGGAATAAGCGAATTTGCAATTTTACATTTTAGTTTCTCGGTATGTATTTGATTATAGTTTTTTAAACCCACTAACCTAACTGTTATTGTGTAACATGCAAAGAATGCCAAATATTAAAATTACAGATGTAGAATGGGAAAATTTCTCTGAAATTGCAGAAAACCACAGGAATTAAAATAAAAATATTTTGGAAATGGAAAATTTCTTTTCCCATACCAAAATATGATAAGTTTCCTAAATTATTCCACATCAAAATTACGCAATTTTCGTAAATTCTGACGGCATATAAAAATAAAAACAATTTATGCATACAGTCCGTAGTGTTGACTGCCGATATGCAAGTACAATACGCACGGCTGGTATATTGTAAATAAGCAAACACACAGCGCCTAAAGCGAGACGCGCACGGTAAATAAGTATAACGGTGGTTTTACAACCGCCCGTGCGCCTAGACCTGACGCGCCTCGGAACATTGCCAATTCTCACTCCTCAATAGCCTTCGGAATTTCTCACAGAACCTACCTACGACCCTACAACTGTCTTCCTCGCCATAAACAGATTCGCTATTCATTATCTCAACATAAACCTATGAAATAACCAATTTCATTGCTAACTGCCCCGGTTCAATGCCGTCAAGGGATTAAACTACTATAGCACTCTAACCTAGCTATTATAAAGGCATTTTACGTACGAATGCCAATCAAAGAAACTTACGGTACACTGATTGATACAAGGCTAACCTTCCTTTTGATACAATCCGCGCTTTGTCGTCACAAATGCTGCAATCGAGTATTTAAATGTACCTACAGATGACTTTAATCACCAATTAAATAACATTATTGCGACAGTTGTACGTTACTCATAAACAGATTTAGATTTCAATTTATACTTATTTTCTGTTCCTGGAAGCTATGAACATTAGCGAAATAAAGGCCAGATACAATTTAGAATCAAACAAAGGTACAAATGAAATGGTTTTGTCCGACATAAGTCACAAAATTCACAACCATCGGTGGCTTTCGGGAACAGAAGAGACAACTTTTGTGAGAGACCAGGCGGTCTAGCATAAGTTGCGTTCTCGCGCGCGAGTCCATACTTGAAGTCGCACTTGAGTCTGGTAAGTGAGTGGGTCCTATAAGGGTGTGAATTAAAATACGGGTAGTTCAAGTATGTAATTCAATTTATTCGAACATCATGATTTAGGGCAAAAGAAAACATGGTAAAATTTATTTGAATAAAAACAGCATTGTGTTAAATGTTCTATAAAGTGTTAGCAGTGTATTGACTCAGGTTATCACACGTATTGTCTAAAAGTAAAAGTGTCGAGCAAATATGACATGCTTCATAAAACTTTTCAATATTCTTGTGTTATTCTGTAAAGGCAATGATAAAAATACCTAAAAATATGATACTAGAATGTGCTACATGTAATACGAGCCCAACAATACAAATAAGACTATAGTTAGAGGATAACGGAACATATGACTAAACGTTAACATTTGTCACTTTTGTACATTATGTTAGTAACAGCGCATACCGCATTTGTAATAAATCGGTCTATTTATGTCACTTTCAGCTCTTAATTCTAATTTGCATCAAAACACGACGTGCCGATAAAATATTACAACGTGTAATACATACTACTATAAATGTGTTATCAAGTTTTGTAACTACGTAAAACGTAACACGAATCGTATTCTTCGGTTAGGAGATCGGGAAACCTCGATTTTCCGATTCTGATAAACTAAAGTCGAAAAGGATACCTGTGCTGCACCCGTCATTAATAATCTTAAAAATTAACATTCATAGAAAATTCAATAATCATCAATTTAGCAATACATATATCGAGATTGACGATTTCGTATTGTCGAAATATAAACTGGCTTCAATATAAAATCGTTTTATATTGTTTTTTATTAAGCAGGCAATTGAAACTTATAAGAACTGAAATTTAAAAAAAAATCATGCAAATAAAAAAAATATCGCACTACTTAGCATTCATCCGATTGCGTTCTTAGATACCGGATCCCTTATATCAAATTGTTAAAAGTAATTTTATAGATTTGATAAATCTTATAATTTCAATACTTGCAAATGCAAACACAAACTTTAATAAATACTTGATTAAAAAATGTCCATGTTATGCTAAAAATAGCACAGCGTATTCGATCCACTGCTATAATTCATGTTCGTAAAAGAATATCGTCAAAAATACGTTTAATAGAATTTTGCACGCGAAAGCAGTTTTTTCTATGCTATGTTTCTAGGCGAAGTAAGTAAATATTAAAACCAAGAGAAACTTATCAACCGCAAGATGTAGAACTGGTATCTACTCTCATAATACGCACCCTTAATTTTATTAAAATATAAACCGGAACATTACGTCGCAGCAATCGTCACTGGGCACACCATTAAATCAATATAAAAATAAAAGAAGACGACAATTTTTGTCTCGAAATGGATAATGTATATTTAAATTCTATTATCCTAACTACAAAAAATAAAAAATATACTTAATATGTTACATTAAAAATAAGTAAAAATAATAGCGATATAACACTAAAATTACGATTTACCTAATATCTTAGAAATAAAACTAGAATATAATGATAACAACGTAAAGATGGCTCCGAACCCGAGTGCGAGTTCGCGAGCCCTTAACAAAATGTATTATTATTTGTATAAACGTCTATTGGTGTACGAATTTTACTTAGTCTATCAATTCCTATTACTATAGTGACACACATTAGTGAACCGCCGAGGCGGATTTATGGACTTTTAAGCACTAAGGCCCGGGAGGGTAGGTCCCTCCACGCGCGGAGACCTCCGGGCCGACTAACCGCTAGACAGTCGGGCACGCACCATGCTAAACATACAATCACATAATGAGATGAACCGTCGTCACTCTTGCTGGGTATTCCTAGCGCTTCACTTGCTGCTAACAGCCTTGTCAGTATCTGCTTCAGACGGCGAATTCTGAAAAAAGAAAATGCTTTGTTTATGACTCTACATTACGCTATATAAAATTTGTTCGAATATAACGCCACTGACGCCACATTTCAAGGGATATGTAATATTTACATATAAATCGAATAACGAAGATACTTTTCTAGCGACTCGGCGAGCCGTAGATTGTATTATATTAGGTATATTTGTTGAGTGAATATTGTAAAACAATACTAAAAGTATATCAGTATATGAGTAAACAAAGGCCGAGAAATAGGCCATTGCCAACAGAGTACGCTCATCTCGTTGAATAATACTATGATACGTTATTTAAAGATTTAAATCAAGCTTGCTGTAATATTTGTGTACTGTAAAAGTTCCATTTCAGGGCCCCGAAAAGCTACGTCTCGCAGTATATTATAAGGAATATAACGTTTACATTTCACTGTGTAATTATTTATTTATCATATGGCGGTTACACACTGGTTAAAACAATTAATACTGTGCAATAATCTATTTTAAAAGAAATTCTGGGCATGTTTGAGACAACAGGTGTTATCATAATGCCTGTTAATAGTAGCCAAAAGGTTACTTATTGTTTATAAGCCAAACTATTCAAATTATGTATGTAATACACAATAATATATAATTTATACACACACACTTACGCTAACCAGGGTATCCCAAGTTTTTGAGCGAAATAATTGACGTGACAGCAATAGTGGTTAAGACGCGGAGTGGAGTGGTTATAGTTTGTATCTTTAGGTATTTAAATAAAAGTAAACAAAATCTACCCTCAAATGGCTCCTTAAACCAGTAGATGAAAACATTACATGATTAAATAATGTAGGTTGAAGTCAGATCATTCAGTGACAGATCCAGGCGGTTTTGTATTTGGTTGGTTAATCAATAAATTTTATAACTACCCGAAAATGTACAAATTATTTGTTTCATCATCATCATTTCAGCCTATATACGTCCCACTGCTGAGCACAGGCCTCCTCTCATGCGCGAGAGGGCTCGGGCTATAGTCCCAACGCTAGCCCAATGCGGATTGGGGACTTCACATACACCTATGAATTTCTTCGCAGATGTATGCAGGTTTCCTCACGATGTTTTCCTTCACCGAAAAGCTAGTGGTAAATATCAAATGACATTTCGTACATTAGTTCCGAAAAACTCATTGGTACGAGCCAGGATTTGAACCCGCGACCTCCGGATTGAAAGTCAGGCGTCATATCCACTCGGCCACCACTGCTTAATAATTATTTGTTTACTTTTATTTAAATACCTAAAGATACAGAGTATAGGGGGCGGTGGTAAGTGGTAAATGGTATTACCGTGGGTGTGAGTCCGGCCCACGCGACGAAGGAGGGCAGGTCGCGCGCCGGCAGCTCGGCCGCCAGCGCCTTCACGCGCAGGTTGCGGTCGTCCGTCAGCAGCACCAGCTCCCGCACTACCCGGCCTCCGCTCTCTTCTGTCCGCTCTGTCGGTAACACACAATTACTTTATAACAAACATTTAAAAAAAGATGCCAGAGATCAAGCCTATAAGTAAACCTGGGATAACTCAAGGCACTTATACTAAAGTGACGTAGCTAAATATTTTATCGACAATTAAATATATCCATGTTACTGTCGACATCTAAATGTACTACAAAATAAATATATTTAAAACAAAGTCGCTTTTTACTTCTGAAAAAAGGTGGTTTTCGAAGAATTTATTTTATTTTTAAACCAGGCTGCGTAGCCAAAATGCCAATCGCTTACGCTCCGTAGCGATCGAAACGCAACTGTCGCACTAATATGGAAGAGTGATAGAGAGACACAAAGCGTTTCGTTGTCAAAGCGATAGCGATTGTAACCTTGGCTAGGCCGGCAGGTCAGTATTTCCACATTGGCACTAAATGTTTTATTCTAATATTTTTTTATCGTTATTTATTATATGACTCCATCTTCATTTATTGCTAAAAGTACATAAAAAGGGAAATTTCCCCTAAGTCATAAAGTCTTATGTATCGACATCTTTTTTATCGATATCAAATCCCTAGAATGTGCCCCGAGTTATCACAAGTTTGCCTATAAGCAAAAGGTTTGAAATAATATTGTATAAGTAGAAAAAACACAGTAAAACATAAACAAAGCATCATACTCGTACTGCCAAAAAAAATAAACATGACTACAATCATAACGCGTCAGGTAAATCAATAAATCCGATCGATTGAGATCTATATTTTTTGCAATAGCAAACGCGAGCTAGCCGTTTTTATCGACCAATAATTGATCGCGGCCGGGATAGCTCGAATAACAACCAAATGGTCATTGACGCCAATTACCATCAATCAATACTATAAAAATATTTGAAACGCATTTATTTTGATATTAAGATTCCTTTCAAAAAATTCTATCACCACTTGAGTCAGGAAATGGCTGATGCTAAATTGATTTATTGTTTATATGTAATTATTTACCTTACACATTCTTAAATCACACTGGAATTTAAATTTATACATTCACAGTTTGGCGGTAAGATATGAAATATATAGGTACCCGAGGCAAGGAATTTCCTCAACCGAAAATGTCACTTATGACAGTGACAGATCATATCCATAACAAATTCCGATCAAATTCATAACCCATTATTACAATCATAATACGCCTCGTAAGATACTAGATAAAAGTTATAACTACGCGAGCTCTAAAATCGAATGAAGACTTTTGATGGGTTTCTCTACGAATGCTACAGTCTGTTCGGAAACAGAAGAGTCCTGGATTGTATACATTCCACGACTCTTTTCTTTCCGCACCGACTCTCCATATTTTCAAGTCTTCATACAAGCCTGAAACAACAATAAGAGCTTATATAAATTATATTATCTTTGACAATGGTATGGTACCTGGTTCGCTAGCTATGTTAGCGTGCAGGTTGAGCGCGGTGGCGAGCACTCGGTCGTCGTTGGTGGCGCGCTGGTCGCGCTCGGTGAAGGCGCGCGTGGCGAGCAGCGAGCCCTTGCTGGTGGCGAAGCGCACGCCGGCGCCCGCGCCGCCCAGCCACGCCAGCGCCGCGTCCGCGGCGGCGCCCACGCGCGAACACTTGCGGAGACCCTCCAATTCCGTCATTACTGCGCGATAAATAATAGTACATTATTGTCGAGGCTCGGAAGTAGCTACTTGCAGGCTGAGGATTCGTTTTAAACGGACGACCTTGGGAGTCCGTTTAATTGAATCCGAAGCCAGCAAGTAGCCTTCCAGCCGAGTCATATATAGTGCTTTTCTCAAAAATGGTGCAAGAAATATAAATATCATAGAAATATTTTACAAAACCAACGTTCTTACGTATATATTTTCACAGAAAAAAGTCCTTGCCGCCTTTTTATTTTTTTAATAAAAAAATAGAAGTGTATTTTTCTGCCGAAAATACGCCAACCTATTTGAGACAACTAAATAGTCGCGGTACTAATCATCTGTTTGGCTGTTTAATGGGCCTGTGCCTTCATTTAATATGGCCATATCAAATTTTAAAAAGTTTGGAACTCGACAAATAATGGAATTTGTATGCAACATTGCAGTCCCAAAAGCGAGACTGCAATGTTTTTAACTTTTTAATTTTTGAGTGACCATAAACTACGCGCTTCGCGACCTAGTTTTTAGACGGCAAAGTCGACCTTGCCGTCCATTTTTGAGAAAAATAATTCTCCATTTAGGTCCAGATGCATAAAACAAAGTCGACGGATTCCTCATTTAACCCTTTGAACGCCGCGGCTATCGTGTACGGCGCGTCGTCGTGAACCTTGACGGAATACTCGAATACACGGCGGCATAAATCGATTTTTTCCAAGTATAGGTATGCATTTCTTGCTTGCGTATATATCTTTGTTTTTGTTTAGTATTTAGTGATAACGGGTATTATGTGTAATTATAGAACTTAAATAAACTCATGCTAATTTTAATTATTTAAGAAGTTAGCACACAATCAAGTTACATCCAAATTTCCAAGTACCTATTTACATAGAATACATAGATAGATAAGAATCTCATTGTCACCCGCCAAGCTCACGGACAAATATAAGAACTAACCTAGCGCTGGAAACATAAAAATGAGCCAACGCCGGCAACAAAGTTGCAAGAATAGCCGAGAAGTATGGGAACGAGGAACTAATTTAATGAGCTCTTAAACACTCATTGTTACAATACTTAATTATAAAATAACACTTAAGTAACTTTAAAACGTAATGCACTTCCATGATATGAAAAAAAGTGACCTACGGTAGTGAAATCCAATTATTGTTTTGCACTTTATTCTTCTAAAATACCGGCCAAGTGTGAGTTGCCCTCTCGCACCGAGGGTTCCGTAAAACTAGATAGCATTACTAAAGTTCATAAACTATGAAAGTCGTTACTATTCAATTAGTAATTCAGTATTGGATATTCGGTAATCATTACCGCGTTTTATCGAAATTGCTAAGTTAAGGACAGGATAAGTTACTTATAAAAAACACAGTACTCTCAAGTTGGATTATCCATACCCATAAATTGGATTCTTCATAACCTGCATTCAAATTAAAATCGCTACTAAATTATATTAATGTGAGCTACTGGAACACTTGATATTATGAGAATAATCCTCTCAACGGGAATAAACTAATTATCTCTTGCAAAGTCACATGTCCAGGATAACTTTTCTTGTTTTAGTGTGTCTTTCAAACTATTTTAGAGTGGCTTGTACGTCGTATATATTCCGTGTAAATGCCACGCCACAGCCAGCCAATGAGCACTAATTAAAAACCAGAGCGGCGTCTGGCAACAGTATATTGGCGACGTATAGCATTTATATCGCCTTGTCTGCTCGCTTTTACCGTTAAACTGATCTTAGCTTGTTAGTGCGAAAATCTTTATTACAGTGATACTCCATTTTAAACGAGAAACGAGATTACAATTAACACTGGTATTATTATTCAACAAGTTTATGATTATATTATAAATTATAACGCTTGATGAGATAAATAGAAAAATTTTAAAAATAGATAAGTGTCGAATAATTATTAGAATACATTATGATTTATGGTAATAAATTAAGTGTCTCTAAAACAATTAAACAGTATAAAAGAATTTGCCAGACGGACCTAGGGGGCTGTCCATAAATTACATCATCGATTTTTGACCCCCCGTCCCCCCCCCGTCCCTAAAATCATCCGAAAATCATGCTTCGAATGACCCCGTTTCCTCCTACTTCATGCTACCATCATCCGATGTCGTCGTCGTCCCCTAATTTGAAATGACGTAATTTATGAATAGCCCCTAGGTCGTAGCAACGACGATTAGGATAATACAAAAACAACTGCTGACGGCCATTAACCACTATTTACTTAAGTATAGTGTCAATGAATGCAGTGTTGTTCCTGATAAGGCGCCAGACCTGAAAATGCACCGTATTTACTACGAAAGAGCGGTATCTGTCTGTCCCTTAACCTATCACCGCAGTAAGTCCCTCATAAACCCATGACGGATGATAGATTTGAAACTCATGGTAGTTACACATGTCCATAGACAACAGTGACCGCTTACCATCGAGTAGGCCAAAAGCTTACATTGCAAAGAAGAATCCATATGATGTATTAAATCCTTAACATTTTCTCCATTCACAGGACTTACCTATAAGTGGTACGGCGAGCTGGTAGGGCGTGCCGGGCTCGGCGGCCACGGCGCGCAGCAGCGGCAGGTGGTCGATGAAGCAGTTGGTATCGGGCACCAGCCAGCGCGGGCGCACCTCCACTTCCACGACCGCAGAACTCACGCGCAGCATCTCCTGAGAATAACACTAGCATATATACATTTGGAAAACGGCTTTGCCCGCTCTATAGTCCGGCTTTTAAGCTCAAAGTACAGTCCCAATCGGAAGCATGAAGTTTAGTAGCTTATGTAGGTAAAAATAATATAGAAGCGGGAGCAACTTATCAAGTGGGTGTTTCCCCCCGTAGCACCACTTTTGTCCCATTTTTCAGTTTCTCATTATTATTACATATAACAATAATTGTTATACGGAAGTGAAAGATGCATAAGTCGCGAGTTGGCACAGTGGCTGGTAACAGCCACTGGGTAGAAAGCGGCGCACACCTCTCGACACCCCTGAGCCGCTCACACCGATGTTGCTCCTGGTCGTCTTTACGACGGCAGTTTCAGGGGCCCATCTAGTCAGCGGCGAGTCACCACCTGCCTCGATGACGGTGTTAACATTGTTATGGCAGGTGTCCGGACCTCTTTGCAATAGCCCAGTTTCATTGTCCACCCAAACTTCTATCTATAGACCGGAACACTGTTCACTTTTTCTACAATAGTCCCGATGCCTGCTGCGACCGGTTCATGGGTGTCTATTGTTGCACCTGTGAACGGGTTCCAGCAGGCGTTCTACATGACATTAAAGCTCTCCAAAGGGCCTCTACGTGTTGGATCTGTATCCCCACGCAAGCCTATCAAAAGACCGGGATTTATAGGCCCGTGAAATCCAGAAAGGAGATACAAATTGTAACTTAAATTATCTAATTTAATTTCCATTTTTGACGTGTAATATGCAATTATATTATAAATAAATGAGTATGAGTATGAGTATTAGAAAAAAACCGGTTAAAATTGGAATCATTATCCATATCCATTCGTTCTCATACCTTTAAACGAGCTATTGTTGTATGTTTATTTATTTTAGTTTAGATATATATATATTTCGGGGATTTCGGAAACGGCTCTGATGATTTCGATGAAATTTGGTATATGGGAGTTTTTACAAATTGTAAGTTGCTTTCAGTATTATAAATGGGCTTCGACGTCGCACCTTACGAATAAAGCGCGACTAGTACAATTTATACTTTATAATATTTACAAATAAAAGATTAAACCACAAATTTAGGTACAATAATAACACAAAAAATAAGATTTCATCAAAGATAAACGTCAGACCTCAGACAAAATAAAATAAGCAAAGCGATAATTATATGAGAATATTCTAAAATAGATTTTTACAAGCTGGTTAAATGCGTCGCATGCCGAACCGTATGTTATTTGATGCGCGCAGCGAGAATAACAAGTCGTATGACACAATAATTACGGCCCCGGATTCCGAATGCGCTAATCACAATGGCGGAAGCCGTAATCGACGAAACCGTCATACTCGAAACCTGCAGTGTTTAACTTGTTTACACTCCGTGCATCCACCATAAACGTGTGTCACGCAAAAAATAAAGAAAAAAACCTGCCTGGTGCATGACGGAACATTGGTAACAAATGAAGGGTTCTGCCCGTTCTTCAATTTGAAACTTTTTTTGTATAAGTTCAGTACGTATTTGTTTATATACCGGAAAAGAAATAGTTATTTGGTTTACAAGGGGTTAAAGTTGTTAGGTAAAGCCCGAGCAAGCGAAAGATTCCAAAATTGAATCACGAGAGTAGCGAGTGGTTCGAAAAATGAAATCTTGAGCGTTGCGAGGGTTTCAAAGCACGAGGGTTAAACCAAATTTGCCCCCAAGTGAAACACAAAATTTTTCACCACACCAACCCGAAGCAAATATTAAATGTAAAATATCAAACGCAATCAAACCAAATCAAATCCAAATGAATGTTATTAAATATTGATCATCCAAAATCATCATTAAAAAGTCAATTCTACTAGCAAACATAAGAAAACAACTCAAAATTTGCATTTGATTACTTTGCCTCGCATCACACAGTCATGTGGATAAAATGCAACTTTGCTATCAGTTGCAAAGTAAGCCTTTCCGAGTTGGTGTGGTGAAAAAGAAATTGTCTACCTATTGTCAGAAGTGAAGTGTGATTTCATTACACAGACCAAAAACGTCGAAAACGCATGTCTCTTGTTTTCACGTTCCGTTTAAATTTTATATTTATGATTTGTTGAAGCATCGATAGCACAATGCAGTTAGTCTAAATTTTAACTATATATACACCTATCCAATCATGGATAACGAAATACAGCCCGAAGGCAGCTTTGGAGACGTTAAACTACCGCTTACCTTCCTTTCGGGTTGGGAACCCTAAACACGCTTATAAAATTGTCAATCACGACGTTATACAATCAACATAAGTAAAAAAGGAGTCCTGTGGAAAAATAATTATGCGGTAACCGACGCGACGCGACGCTGCTCGCGCACGTCGACCTTGAACTTTAAGGACGGCTCCGATAAAAAAAGGAATTTCTTCCTTAGTTTAATCGACCAATTAGCCTTCACCTGTACGGAGGCGCACGATTTTATATCAAATTCACGTTTTATGAATTTTTCAAAAAAGTAAATATGTACTAATAAATATATTTCTATACAACATTAGTACTCATTAGGCAATAATTAAATTAAATAACAGCGTGGCAGCCAAGGATTCGTACATCACGTAGAAATTTATTTATTTACGTTTAATGTAGATGTGATTGATGCTCAAACAATTAATGTAATCGAGATCCAAGAGATAAGAGATTTGTTCAAATTCAACAAGGTGACGGCGGTCAGGTTGTATGGTTTAGGTCCGTAACGTAATATTTAAACTATTATTATATTGACCCAATCTAATGGCAAAGCATTAAGATTATGATTATTATCCTGAAATTGTCTACCTACCGTATTTAAAATGTTTTACCTGTGAGCTAAAAACATTGCCTAACTATAACTTCTCCACTTTAAGCCAGCACAGTAACAAACCGGCCAAATGCAAGTCGGACTCGCGCACGAAGGGTTCCGTACCATTATGCAAAAATCACGTTTGTTGTATGGGAGTACTTAAATATAAATTACGGTGTTTCATTTTTCCCAATTTTCGATTTTCATCTGACTTTGCTCGAATTCTTGTTCTAACTGATAAAAAAATGTTATACGTTAAAAAAAATTAAAATCGGTCAACATTTAGAGGTTGCACATCATCAACAAAGATTTTTCAAATAACCAACGACTCTACATCGGAGGGTAGAAAATGGTTTAAGCGGCTATCATCAAAGCGGAGAGTAGTGTGATACTGAACCTTCTACATATAAATTAATTTTAAAATTAGTAGTAAAACTTCGATTTTTGTTACTCGATAAATGTTCTAATTAAGATTTTTCAGTTTTTCCACCTTTTTCCAAAGGAAAAGTGCTTTTACCGTGTATTAGACGCAAAATTCAGGTTTCTCATTCGATTTCAGTATTAGTTCATTATATTTTGTCAATTTAGAACATAGTTCATTTACACGCAATGTATGGGGTTCTCACTCTACCTTTTCAACTTGTACAACCTCTAAACATTATTCGATTCTTTTGAAAATTGAAATAGATAGTTTTTAGTGTGGGGAGACTCCATTGGTGAGCAAAGTCAGGAAACATATTACAACTTTTTTTTCTCCATACAAAAGTGAATCACCCTAATATAAATACTTAAATATTTTATTTTATTTTTAGTATTCGTTGTTATAGCGGCAACAACAACATCGAACAACAACATCACGGAAATAAATCATTTATGAAAATTTCAACCAACAAAAATTTATCACGGTTCTTGAGATACAGCCTGGTGTCCGACAGACGGGCAGTGGAGTAATAGGGTCCCGTTTTTACCCTTTGTTGGTTTTTACTAATCTTATAAGAGCGAAAGTGTGTCTGTCTGTTACCTCTTCACGCTTGAACCGCTGAACCAATTGAGATCAAATTTGGTATAGAGATATGTAGTTTTGAGTCCCGAGAAAGGACATATGGTTGTTTTTATCCCAGAAATCATCCGTTAAGGGGGCGAAAAGAATGGGGAATCAATAACCGCTGAACCGATTTAGATGATATTTGTTATGGAGATAGTTTGAAATATGGGTACAGATAAAATAGTTTTATAGAAATTATCCTTTAACCCTTTAACCGCCAGAGTCTGATATATAAGACATTACATATCCAGCTCATTTCGCCACAGTCTGATAAACAAGACAAAGATCTGATTTGGTTTTTGCAGCACATTTATATCTCCCGTAACTATGCCAATCTTACTCTGCGTCGTACAATTACTGCCGGTGGCGACACGAGCACGCTCGCTCAAAAATTCCTGGCGGTTAAAAGGTTAAGGGTGTAAAAAGGGGGATAAAAGTTTGTATGGGGAATCAATAATTTCTCAATTAAGGAAAAACTCAATATTCTAATTACTAATCCACGCAGACGAAGTCGCAGGCAAAACCTAGCAATTACTCTAAAAGTAATGAATTCGTCAGCCGCGTATACCTAAATATTTTTAGTTCTGTAATGTACCTACATTAACCTGAAAAGATAACTGACTGGGGTCAGGGATATCTACAGCTTGTTGTACGTACATTAAAATATAGTGATGAAATAATGAATAAAATAACTGCGACTAGATCTATAATGATCAGGTTTTTGCGAGACAGGATATAAAAAGAGAGCAACATAAGATTTACGAACAAGTTATCGAGACCATACAATAAAGCTAATTTGTTTGTGTTTGGCTCTTTTATTGATATACGGACCTGCATACGCTGCCGGCGCCTCTCAAAGTTGGCCTTCCTATTCTCGAGCTGTTCCTTCCTGCGCAGCAGCCTCCTGGTGGCCTCGTCGGGCCCCTCGGCCCCTGCGGCCTCCTCGGCGAGGCTGGGCGGCCCGCTCGCCGCCGCGCTCGTGCTATCTTCATCCTCAGAGTCTTCGGACTGCAACAGCGGATTTCCATTAATCATATGTAATACCAAGGCGGCTTTTCGCAGTCAAGTAGCGATGTTAATTCGCACTGATTATAGCGCCCTTCCCAATTTTTATTTTATTAAACTCCTATATAGATCGCTAAGCGATTTATTCATTCGGATTCGGAAACCTAACTATTATTTGAATAACAAATTTTTATATAATGAATTATGATTCGGTTAAATTATGTTCTAATGTATGGGCAAGAAAAACTAATTATAGCCAGCATTCTATGAATGTAGTATGATACCTTTGGGTATGGTGCTTTACGCACACTAGCGTCCCTCCCCCTCCCCCTGACGCAACCCCCCCTTTTAGCATGAAATATGTCCCGGTTTACGGTTTTTTTTTATTTTCGAGAAAAGTATTAGAGTTAGGAAATAAGTGTCAAAGTAAGAAATAATCCTTATTAAATTTGAAACAAAAAAGGTTATATACAACTTTTTAGTAAGACTCACCATATTCATGTATTAACTTGTTGAAGTTCATTATAAGTTAGTACATGATAGTACTGAAAAAAATCTTATACGGAAAATAAGCTTGCAAGGTTATTGTCCTGTATGATTTCTTTTAGTACTATCACGTACTATGTTATATTGATCTTCTGCAAGTTTTTCAACGGTAAAATTTTGTCGAAGTTCATCTAGCCATAACATGAATATGGTGCGTCGTATCAAAAAAATGAATATAACCTTTTTTGTTTAGAATTTAATAGGGAACATTTCTTTCATTGACACTTTTTTCCTATATTGTATACTTTCCCCAAAAAACAAAAAAAACTCTCAACCGGGACATATTTATGCTAAAAGGGGGGGGTTGCGTCAGGGGGAGGGGACGGGACGCTAGCCTGCGTAAAGCACCATACCCAAAGGTATCATACTACATTCATAGAATGCTGGCTATAATTAGTTTTTCAAAAAACACAATTTGACCGAATCATAAGCTTAAGCCTTTTTGATAACCACAGTCTAACAAGATGACAGGAGAAGAACATCTCAAAATTTACAACATTGTTATTCAATGAATCACCACTAAAGATCACACGCTAAATATTCAAGACGGCCCTCTGCCAATTTTAATAATTATAATTTATTTACATAATACATACATAGATATACAGAGGTAGTGCAGTAACTGTACAAATACTAAACTAAATGAATTGGAAAACTTCTCAGCTATGTGTATTTTTATAAAACCTTATCGGGTTCTGTATTTTTTTTAAAACTGATTAATAATATCTCTATACTATCGTAAATAAAAAAACGGCATAGTACGTGACGGACCACGCGTAGTGACGGGTTGCATGCTGCATGCTTTAAAGTGTAACTAAAAGTTGTAAGATCTATCGAGTCTTGATTTTGTGACTTCAGTTCTATAGAAAAAAAATCAAGAACACAGGTCTAAAACGCACTTTAATAGTTTGTAATTATTTATGCACAAAAGGTAAAATGCGTAATTTTATGTTTAAGGGATTACTTTATTTTGTTAAAACTTACAACAAATATTCAAGAATATGAGGTCCCGAGCACGCACATCCATCTCGCTCACGCTTAGTGAAAGAGGAGAACACGAACCTACGGGGCCCTAAATGGCCAGAGCATGGTCTGCGGGCGAAATTAGTGTCTTTTTTTGACATACCGACTACAGAACCCTAAAATTTGAAACTTGTTTCATGTTGATAATTGCAGATCATTGCTGTAAAGTAGTTTAACACAAATTGGACTTTATTGCTGCAATTTCAACTAAAAGTGGTCGTTAAATTAAGCATAGTTAAATTAACAAACCAGATCGGCGTATCCAGGAATTGTTAGGTCATAGGTGTGCCTATCGCGAACTGGTAGTTAAGAATACATATCAGACGCGAGTGGATTTGCTTTACAATAATATTTGAGAATAGTTCTTGCGACAGTTGGTTAAACATGACGCACAAACATTAGCTGTATGTCTTACAATGTATGTGCCATTGTCGACACAGGTATCGACCATTCTTAAACCGTATTGCAATGAGATAAGGTCTACCAATGTTACGCGTAGGTATAGCTGTTGGTACAAAGCTGCTGCTAAAACTCAAACAATGAGTATCCATATGTATTCAGCGGGGGTCGACATCTCGAATAAATATGCAAAAAGATACAAAAAAAACCGGGCAAGTGCGAGTCGGACTCGCGCACGAAGGGTTCCGTACCATAATGCAAAAAAAAAAAACAAAAAAAAGCAAAAAGAAAACGGTCACCCATCCAAGTACTGACCCCTCCCGACGTTGCTTAACTTTGGTCAAAAATCACGTTTGTTGTATGGGAGCCCCATTTAAATCTTTATTTTATTCTGTTTTTAGTATTTGTTGTTATAGCGGCAACAGAAATACATCATCTGTGAAAATTTCAACTGTCTAGCTATCACGGTTCGTGAGATACAGCCTGGTGACAGACGGACGGACGGACAGCGAAGTCTTAGTAATAGGGTCCCGTTTTACCCTTTGGGTACGGAACCCTAAAAAACTAAATTCGTGTCTCGTTGAGTAATATTAATACCATTACACAAAATCACCCAAATCATTACTTCGTTAGTTTATATCAGCAACTCGCTTTGAGAACAGGATGTTCAATTAAATCCTTATAACACCTAACGGTATAATCGTTAAATGGACTAACGGAATAAACGGGAATACTAACTCTTAATAATGGATTAATAACTATTCCTATTTCGCCTTTACGATCACAAAATTACTAAGGAATATAAAACTGAATGAAACTACCGTTTAAAATTGAATACGGATAAAAAGAATACAACAGCTTTGGTGTGAAAACTTACGCTTATTATTTTCTATTAATGTTTCTACGCGTTTATTCATTCCTTTATGGCAGCTATATACAGGCCATAACACGAGCTATTATCTGACTTAATAGGCTAAGATGGACGCCTATGCTTGGTATTAAACTAAACAATAATTATATGCCATTGTTTTTATTTTCGAAAAGAGGACGGTTAAAACGTAGGTACAGCTTGGCAAAAAAGAGTAGGAATTAAAAAGTGGCAACACTGTGGTGTCGTCCCTTTCAAACCAATTTATATAAGAAAACGGGACGACACTACAGTGTTGCCACTTTTTAATTTCTACTCTTTTTTGCCAAGCTGTATATGGGCTCTTGCACGAGAAGATGTTGCGCGTTAACTATGTAGTTGGGTCGATCAACTATTTCTTGTTGTTATTCTGCGCCATCAGCCAGGAGACAATAGTAGCATAGTTTCTTAGAAGAGCTGCTGTACCATTTTCTACAAACGTGCTTAGTAGATGTCCCATTATGGAAAGGCCTTATAACTACCAAAAAATCAAGTTTGGTTAATTTAAATACGAAATGACGAAACAAAAGTATTTTAAGAGTGACCCAGGAGACCGTAACCATGGCAACTAGTGACAAGAAAATGTTGATTCACCCAGTTACGCAATTGCATATATACTTTGGCACAGCGACTTTGTCAGTAAAAAAAGATGCCAAATTTTAAAAAATGTAGGTGCGAAGGGTTGTACTCCCATAGTAAATATGAAGTCGTACTCGTATTTCGGTGAAGGGAAACATCATGAGGAAACCCGTCTAATCCCAATAAGGTCTAGTTTACCCTCTGGGTTGAAACTATTGAAGGTCAGATGGCAGACGCTTTCGTTAAAACTAGTGCCTACGCCAATTCTTGGAATTAGTTGCCAAGCGGGCTGCAAGCTCTCATGAGCCATGGCAACATGCCGGGACAATACGAGGAAGAGAAAATTTGACTTTTGTGACTTTTTCTACTGACAAGTTGGGTGTGTTATACAACTACTAGCAGGCGTGGCTCACTCCGCGATTTCGTCGCTTTGCTACAGGTAGCTAAAAGTCCATCCGTTCGACCCCAATTTTGGGGTTTGCCATAAGCCGCGCGTGCCGCTGTCGCCACCTAGCGGCCATATCTGTGCTGATCGTGACAGACGCGTTTTGTTAGAGAGTGAGTCTTCTATACCTAGTACTATTATTTATTCTGTGCTACAGTCAACGGTAAAAATATGGGTGTAGACAACTTACTCAAAAATATGTCCCATAGTTCTTAATTCACTGACATATGAGTTATGGGACATATTTTTGAAATGATTTGTACACCCATATTTTTACCGTTGACTGTACTAGGTTAAAATGATGTTAATTCACCAAGTGTTGCAGCGGGGTGTGGTGCGTGTGCACTTGCTGCACGGCGCTGACGTAGCGCGGGGCGCCGCTCGTCGGGTACTCCAGCCGCAGCACCGGCGGCTCCACGCCCACCAGGTATCTAAAACCAAACACCTTGTTTTGGAATATACCTCAATATTCATTTTTTCACTAATAAATAAGAGCAAGTGATGTATTCTTACCTGTACTACTTAAATTATTTTTTACTTTTTGGGACCAAAGAACGCACCCTTATGTCTGAAGTGCCTAGCCAAGATAACAATCGTTCATCGACAAACGCCAAACGAAAAACACGAAATGTATCGGGATGATAGATGCTACAAAAAGTGACGTGACTATCTATATCCATACATTATTTAAGTTTCGACAGGCGTTTTCTATCAACGATTGTCAGCTTGGCTAGGGTGCACAGAGTACTAAAAATAAGTGCGTTATTTGTGCCTCCGACCCTTTTAACAGGGTTATCGGAATGTTTACGGCGCATCGTACTTATGTACTTATAGCGTCATAATGTGTTCTCTGTATATAGCAGATTCCTAGCAATATCGGCGGGCGCCCACACCGACTTCATGTGTGTGAGCGAACACACTGTCCAACATCACCTCTAGATATAGTCTCTCTGTGCAGAGAGAAAGAGAGAACAGTACTTTCCTCGTGCGGCATGGTGCTTGGCGAGCGGGTCGGCGCGACACGCCGACGGCGCTGGCTCCATATGTACAGTAAGCTACAGAGTTAAGTGACCAGCATAGAAATTTATTTTGGGAGGGAGGTCACTTAATTCTGCAGTTTACTGTACAGGACGTGAAGTTGGCGACGAGTCAACACACCCTGACGTTACCTCTGGATCTACTCACTCAGTGCCGAAGAACAGCAGTTTCCTGGTGCGCAGCGCGTGCTCGGCGGCGTGGTGCTTGGCGGGCGGGTCGGCGCGCGCCCACGCCGCCGCCGGCTCCATGTACATGAGCGGCGTGAAGCCGGCCAGCGACGAGTCCTCGGCTAATCGCACCGACACGTAACCTGCCGTAATAATATTAATACAATTGCAGGGACAGTTTCCTCCTTTTAGTTATGACTTATGACTAAGTCGATATTAGGCCAGCCGCATATTGGATATGAATACAGGTTCGGTTACAACGCAAACGAAATGTCTAAATCTGAAATTAAGACTTCGTGAAATGGCCAGTATTTTTCACACAAAATGAAAAATGTATATCTGGTTTTCTTGGCTCAATAGAAGACTGCGCACTTTATCGTTATTTTTTTATAAAATAACGAAGTTAATAAACTCGTTTACGACCACTTTCTAGTGGTACGTAGTTACGAATAAAAGCATTTAATAAAAGTCATAGTTTAATTTGTACTCAGCTGTGGAAACGCACAGTAGGTGCTAAACAGCACCTACAAACAATTTACTACAATGCGGATAGTAGCAGCCGTGCAGAATACAAGTTAATTAGGTACTACTTCGATCGTAAACTTTACTCTAATCTCATGGTTAGCTAGGAAATGTAATAATGGTAGGTTGTTATTGTATGGTTAGAAAAATATCCTTAATAGGCGTACGCGTCTCGTTTTCTATCAAATTAAGAAAACTAGTTTATACAATTCAACATGTAGGTACCGTCATCCTTACTTAAAGCCAGTTGCACCAACCAACCACATTTGACAGACTGATCAACGTCAGCCAGCGCGCCCCGGCGCTTTACTTTCCTTTAAGTTTCATACTTTCCATAGATAAAAATTTAGCAAACTCTTTAACGATACGCACAGTTTGGTGCAACCGACCCTTACTCTGGCTAGACATATACGCACACAGGTACCACGACTTATTTATTGCCATCTTTGCTCTTCAAATAATGATCATACTTTATTAAGTAAAGGCTCGTAATCTATAATTTATAAAGGAGCCAATTCACTCTTATCTTTTGTTTTATCGTTCGATTTAATAGACTTGATTCGACTATAAAAGCGTTACATAAATAAATTTAATGTAAAAAGTTTTAACGTGGTGATGTAGACTGCTTTTACGATAATATATGTAATTGTAAATTGCATATTCAACCCTCACGCGTCTCATTTTAATATTAGATAGGGACATGAAAAAAATATAACTCTACAAATAGATTTTAACCTCTTGGGGTTCAATGTCCTAATACTAGTACAAATTACCTCCAATGAAATTTAAATCTTAGTGAAATGGAATAGAGTTTCTTTTATTTCGTTTCGTTCGATTTTAAAACAAAACAAATTCAACTCTATTTTCTAATACCGTTGATTCAAATTCGATTGCCAATTTTCCTTGTGTGGTGGGCCGCTAGAGGTTAAATTACCTTTTTTAACATGATATGTTAATTTAATTTTTGGTTATGGAATAAATTGGTTTTTATTTTATTTTATGTTATTATTATATATACATGAACCAACTATTAATCTATCTTTGGTATAAAATAAACTTCATGTTACGTTTTATAAATTGCGTCTTTGGATTATTATTCGAGCGTTTGCAGTAAACTAGGCTCATAACTTAACTAAAATTGAACGCTAATAAGGTAAATGATCAAAGCTCGATCGTTAAGGTTCGTAATTCTAAGATAAGAACCCAAAACTCACAAACAAAAAATCCATAAAATATGCTCGTGTATTTTTTTATTAAATAATGTTACAAATTTATATCACGATTGCCAGTTAAACTCAATCAAATCTTCCAAGAATGCCATAGACTAAACAAGTTGGGACTGACCAACTCAAAGGCGAGGAACCATCTCGGAAATTCTATGACGTGGTGAGGAAAGCGATGGACCGGAATCGATGGCGAGAGTGTGTTCGTGCCCGAACAAAACCCACCAACCACGATCATCAGTCATGATGGATGCGACCAAGAAGAAACAAGTTGGAACCTATTTTGCATTTTCTGTACTGTGCCCCAAAATGTGCTCACGTAAGTGAAGCGACTGAAATTAGATTACACATTGTCATTTACCTTCTTTTGATTCACTTTCCAACTCTATCGTCTTATCGTCGAGGTCTTCGAGGATGTTCATGAGTTTCGCGAGCCAGTCCCATGGACTGCTTTCAGTTCTAAAACAAAAATACATTTTATTAAATATAAATATGTGAATCAACAAAAATTAAGGCACCAAAATTTTCGAAAAACTAGAAATGAGGAATTAAAATAAAAGTTATATTAATAAAAAAAAAAACATTTATTTAATACCATATTAATAAGGCAAGCTCAAACTTTAGTTTACTGCACACCACTATAAGCATTCGAAGGAACTTACCCTATCTCGAAATTGTCGAAGGACGGCGGTGGATTCCAAACGCTACTGTGGCAAAGCATCCAATCCGACCACACCTACACAAAAGAAACAAATAAAATTAAATGCTCCCGCCGCGACATGTACCTAGGGTGAAAAAACGAAAAAATGTTTCACTCTAAAATTAGCATAGGCGCCGTTCTGGGCGCCAATGGGGAGGATAAATATTGCAAAACAAAATAAAAAAACGCCGTTTGAAAATACGTTTGTTTCAAGCAGCTTAATGACTAGGTCGGAATGTAGTTTGTAAAAGCGAGGCATTTATTGATTGCCTACCCATTTCATTACCTGCTAGTTTCAGTAAACTAGCAGACTCAGTAAATAAAAAATAAACCTATTAAAAGTAAAGTATTAAAAAGCTATTAAATTTCACTTTTATTTTGCTGTAATGTCGTTCATTATTCCGCGTATACCTACAGCAATCCATATCGCATCTTTTTTTTACTAATATTGTGTAATAAAGTTATTTTTAATTCAAATTAAGTCATCTCAAGAGACATATTTATAGAATACATAAATTAATCTTTAATGCCAATTGCATCATCGCACGCAGCAAAGCTCTGTAGAAAATGGCGTTCAGGTTCCAATTTTTTCATTGAAACTTATGAAAATCATTTCATTATAATTTTGTAATATTTAACTTTTATTTCGCTATATTATAGCTTTTGACATAACTTCGTGTGTAAACGAGTAACTGGGAACCTACTTTTTTTATATATTACAGATATAATAAAAAGACTAACATGTGCTATAGTTACTTCTGTAATGCAAATCACTGTGCTATTATTACATATTACAAAGGGCCAAATAAGCGAAAAAATAATACATTTGATAATAAGTTTCCTGTTGCTAACCAAGTCAGAAAATTGCTTTGTAAATCGCACGTCAACTTTATTAATTAATTTGTTATTTACCTCATAGTCTAATAAAACATGGTCTTCTCTTCCCAGAGTGACACAAACCTACGTCACAATAACATGGCCGCTATACAGGGTGATCAATCTAAATGGGTCAGTATGGAGAAGTCAGAAACTATAAGAGATAGCGAAATCTGTTCTTAGGAACCATGGCTTCGATTTTAGATTTAATAATAATGGCATTCAATTTTTTTTTTAATCTATCATACATAACCGGGATTCGAACATGGTCAATATTCTTGTTGTTTGTTTGTATGGCAACTTTTAAACGATGCCGCTGGCTGATAGCTGGGGGGTGCTCGACCAAATATCATAGAGGGCCCCGAGACAAAACAAACCACATTTAAAAAAATTCAATATGGCCGACTTTTTTTTAATTTTTTCAAGTTGGTCCGAGCGCGCTGAGATTTGACATGTGGCGAGCCTAGGGGCCCAAGATTACCATGTCAAAAATTTTTTTTTGAAAAAATCCAAAATGGTGGCGGACACGGGCAAAGTCAAATTTCCAAGTAGGTTAAGCGAGCCCGAAGGGCGAGCTTCTGGCCGGGAAGCCGAAGGCCGACCCCGGCGGAGAGCCGAAGGCCGACCCCGACTCCCAATAGGAAAAGTGTTGGGTCGTGTTTAAGCTCCAACTGCCCCCTCTCATGTGACGCTTCAGGCCTTCAGCCCTACGCGGAGCTCGGCCTTTGGCCTTCGCAAGCCTCGACGCTTCGCCGTCGGGAATTCGGCCCGCCGGCTTCGCGCATCAAGACAGTTGATTTGGTAAAACGCTTGGAAGCACCGCATTCATGCAGCTCGGCCTTCGGCCTCGCGTTTTGGGAGTCGGGGTGGAGGCTCCGGGCCTTCGGCCTTCCGCCGGGATCAGCTTTCGGTCTCCCGGCCTGAAGCTCGCCCTTCAGGCTCGCTTAACCTACTTGGAAATTTGACTTTGGCCGTGTTCGCCGCCATTTTGGATTTTTTCAAAAAAAAATTTGACATGGTAATTTTGGGCTCCTAGGCTCGTCGCATGCCAAATCTCAGCGCGCTCGGACCAACTTGAAAAAATTAAAAAAAGTCAGCCATTTTGAATTTTTTTTAATGTAGTTTGTTTTGTCTCGGGGCCCTCTATGATATTTGGTCGAGCACCCCCCAGCTATCACGCATCGTTTAAAAGTTGCCATACAAACAAACAACAAGAATATTGACCATGTTCGAATCCCGGTTATGTATGATAGATTTAAAAAAAAAATTAATGCCATTATTATTAAATCTAAAATCGAAGCCATGGTTCCTAAGAACAGATTTCGCTATCTCTTATAGTTTCTGACTTCTCCATACTGACCCATTTAGATTGATCCTGCGATCATATATAACTAAGGATACCGCCTTTAGGAACGTTACCGTTCAAATTCTCGGGCCAAATTAGCACACATACACAATTACGCCTACATTCAAATAAGACGACGCGTTTACAGAGCCTGTAATCAAAGCTGGTAAACAAAATAATAGTCATCTTTATTACACTAATGGTACATAGCTAAGTGTAGATGAAATGCATATAATGTCAATAACTACCAATCAGCGACATTAATCCGCTAATAACCTTCTTGCTGTACGTACTGGCCGCTGAGAGTTCGCGGTTCATATTTGATTAGAATATGACTTGGACAGGGATAGGTTTATGCCATACAGTGAAGAACCAGTCAAATAATTCACGTATAATAATTTAATGCAGATTAAAAGATAACTAGTTAAAATGTTGTTATGACATGACAGACTAACTCAACATAAGTAAATATATCATTGTTGTATAAATGTATTCCGCTATAATAAGTATTTTGTATATTTTATTATCAATCTGCATGGCAGTGCGAAGTCACGTTCAGGTATAGTCTGTCCGTTTTTCTAAGATCAAGTACGCCATAGTAAATGTATGGCGAACTTGATCTTAGAAATAGGACTGGCTATACAGTCTGCAAAATTTACATGGGTACACGAATCGGGTCAAAAATATTTTGAACAGGCGGAGTCACAATAAATCCCCACTTTCAGTTCAGAATATTTTATATGTATATAGCCGGTCAAGCAAGTTTGTCAGTAGAAAAAGGTGCAAAATTAAAATTTTGTATAGGACCACAGCCGTTCGCGCGCTTACATTTTCTAAATTTGCCGCTCTTATAATATTTTAAACTTTCGCGTTTTGAACACATATTAACTCACATTATACGAAACGAAACTGATTTACGTCGGTAAATCAAGGTAATTGAATATAATTCGCGTTAGACCCGTCTATAATGTGAGTTAATATGTTTGCCGCTCTTTTCTACTGACGGAAATAGCTTGAGAGAGAACCTACATAAATGTGACAGTTGAGGGTGGATTCAATAGATCAACATTTTCAGATAATGTGTGTATTTGTTAAATTAATTCAGTGAAAGCATGATAGGAAAAATGTATCTACATATAGGAGACCGGGTATGATTATCTCACGGGTTATATCTCATGAATAGAACATATTCTAGATATCTTGCCAGGCATCCACTCAATTTCATGTCTCTCTAATTGGACAGCTTTTTTCCATAGTTCTCTGCGAATAGCATCTTGTGGGAATCTGAATGGAAAGTAATGTAAAATGACAATACCAAATTTGATTATTAATTTGAAATAACTAGGTAGTTTTTTATAGCTCCATCTCATGAAATAAAAAAGGAAAATACAAATCTGTAAGAAGGAATTTATTACTACATTTATAATTATATAGAAAATACCTAAACCAAACACAAGTTAATAAAATAGTCTACTTCATTTAGCATAACACCATCCCTATTATCCTCGCAATTTAAAAAGTCGTATGTTGTTATGAAAGTCGTATGCAGTTGTTACGTTTTAGCTTAGCACGGTAGTATTGAAAACAAATCGTCATGTTTTTTCCAAATTCTACTGAAGTTATCTGTTTACTACAAGTGAAAAGTGATTCCACTGTCCTTGGTATGAACTAAAATAACTTCTGCACCACTTCACGACACATGAATATATTTTTAATTACAAAAAAACGTTGTTTTTATAAATCAATTTAGCCATTTGTCACTGACTGTCATCTCGGTCGTACTGAGATTGCCAATCGAGCAGTTCGTAAGTACCGCCTATCGCGGGGTAGTTTGCGTTGGGTCATAATTGAGCGGACAGAATACTTCCATGTATAGCATTTCGCTGGATTGATCACCCTGTATATAGCGCTATCGCATATTATCATACAGCGCTGTCGCATGATGACGTAGGCTTGTGTCATTCAGGTAACCTAGAAAAGACGGGAAGAGAGTACCAGGCGGAGTATATTATTATACCATGTATTTACCATTAGTTTCAGTAACCAATTAAATGAGCTAGCTGAATATAGCTGTTAGGTCGGGTGAGTCGGCTCCTCAGAGCGCGCGTAACCCGTAACGGTAAGCGCTAGGGCATCGTTAAGTAGCATTAGCCCACTTAGAAATAAATTTACAGAGGTACCTAAGGGCTTGTGCACAAATCACGCGAGGTTCGATAGGGGGAGGGGGGTCACAAAAAAAATACTATAGATCACGTTGGGGGTAGGGGGGGTGTATAAGGAAACCTCACGTGTATTGTGAACGAACATAAGAAAAAAAACCTACCACATGAGTAGATACTTTTTCTCTATAATACTAAAATAGAAAAATAAACAAGATTTTCTATATACCCTACTATTTATCTTAAAATTAGTTCGATGAAAAACTAAACGACACGTGACACGTGAGGTTGTGTGGAGGGTATAGGCAGGGTAGCCAAAAACCTCACCAAATATCACCAAGGGAGAGTGGGGGGTCAAAAAGTAGCCGAAAACACCCGCGTGATTTGTGCACAACCCCTAAGAACTAAAATCTAAGTACAGTTATGAAATAACGGTAGTTTAGTAATTAAACTAAATGACTAAATCAGAGTTCTAAACGGGTCTAATCATTGCGTCTATGGCGGAGTGTGTCTCCTAAATCTTGCTTTTGAAGTATGTCCCAGCTGCTCCCGGGATACATGGCGACTGGCGACTACGCGATCAGCAACGAGACCTGCCGACTATACTCATAAAATTTTGCCTATCTTAATGCAATGCATGTGTAAATGGGACTATGAGGGGCCGGGTAGCAACGCGCTGCAGTTTCACACCGATCATGCACACTAACGTTCTTCTTCTTTATACAGTATGTGGCTGACCATGGGGCTTTAATTCCAGGCCTTGAATTTACTCGCTAAACTGAGCTACTTTTACTATGGGACCAGCCCTAAAATCGGGGAGAAAATTTTGGCTTTTCCAAAGAAAACGTCGACATCTGATCTGATCAGCCAAAATGTATGAAAAAGTTAAAAAAAAATTCGGGATTTCGGGGTTGGTGCCATAATAAAAGTAGCTCAGTTTAGCGAGTAGAATCGAGCCCTGAATTTAAAGCCCCATGGTCAGTAACACCATGTATTTAAGAGCTGTGCTCTTGTCGGTGGAGCAATCTCAAACTCGTTAACCTTCTGGTTTGACACGACCTGAAACTTTTATTTGGTTAAAATACGTTATTAAACAAATATTCCGCACCTTGATAGCTGGCAGGAGAAGCAGCGCGTCCGCGTGGTGCTGCGACTGCTCAGGCTCCGGCAGCAACGCGCAGCAGCGCTCCAGCATCGCGCCGAACATCAGCAGGGACACGCCCAGCGCACAATCCAGCCATGCCGAGCGCCCGGACGCATTGCTCCCTGGTAACAAAAAGTACAAATATTGACAACTAAATATATAAAAGACTTATACTTAGACCTCGGCGGACTTTCTCTAATCAGATCGGGGAAATCCTGAAGAAAGGCCAGGTCAAGAGCGCCCTAAGCCGACGAGCCTGTATGAGAAATGTTATGAAAGTGAAGGAAGCGAAAGAGGTATGTCAGGATCGTAGCAAGTGGAAATCCGTGGTCTCTGCCTACCCCTCCGGGAAATAGACGTGATGATATGTATGTAATATGTATGTAAATATATAAAATAAAATTACAAGTAGGCACCAGATAGGTAGGTTTCAATAAAAATGATAATTAGCACAAAGTCTTGCATAATAAAAAAAAATCCGACAATCCTGTACGTCGACGTGTGTCGCGTGTGTGCGTCGTGTTAAAAATGCTCTTATTATTTTGTGTTTCATAAATCTCGCATTTTAATATAGACATCATTTGCGTAGATATGTAATATGTGAGTAATCTAAATAGCAATAACTGCAACCTCGCAGTATAAAGCTTTCAAGTAAAATTATCACGATATCGTATCGTGCTTTTTTTCTCTGGCTCCAAACGGTGAGATAAGTAGATAAATTGATAGATATGTATAAATAAAAAAACTTTAAGTCTAAGTGGCCGTTTTATCAAGCTAGCTCTAATGTAACACCAAGAGTAGGCACTGTTGGGTGAAGGATGTATCCCGAGTCACCATGTAGTCATCATTCCCGTAACGTCCTGTAACTGGTCTACGGCCGGATTCAATTAAATAACAGACTAAATACGCCATGGTATGCAGCACAACCCCATAAAAATTAAAAGGAATCTGTCTAATAATCCAAGCATTAACTTTATTTTATGGGTTTGTGTGTATAAAACATTTAACGCCAAAAACATTAAATGGTAAGTATCCTGTTAAATAAAAAGATCGTATATATTCAACCCACGGTGTGTAGTCCTGTTAAAATACTCCAACATAAAATTATACCCGAGGCAAGTTCCAGGAATCAGCGTATTTTTGTAGGGATTTCCACAAGCATGGCGATAAGGGAAGTTAGCATGGCCAGTAATTGCATAATTACATTAAAGAATCTCGACTGTATCTTATTATACTCCGGTTTCTGTTTTGAAGCGAGCGAACCATAATCAATCAGAGACTTTACTACATATTATTGTATTTTCTGGTTTAAGTTATTAAACTGTCACGGATACTACACGTAGACCGCAGTTTTCGCAAACGTAAAACCATTTTTTTTACTATTTCTAGCAACACGTTTGACAAGATCCTCAAATAAATTACCAAGGCAATCTAGAGCTAGACTAGAAGTGCGATTAAGCTTAGGAGTCATTCGCCAGTCCACTTGTCAGGGAAGTGCAGAGCATGGGCATTAAATGAGTGATTGGGACGCCTCGCTGGACTCGACTCGGTCGCTCGCCGACTCGATCCGGTCAGGTATAAATAGACAGCTAAAAATACACAGCACGGATTGCACCTGCGACGCAATAGGGCGCTGTTATCTAAGATATCTTCAATAAACATGACTTCCACTCCAACCGTTCGACCATATCGATTACGCGTCCAATACCCGATACAACTTTATGGCGAGGATTATTTAAGACAGTTGTAAAGTTTCTCAAATTGATTTAAAGGCGCGTATACAAAACCGACAATAAGTTGTAATTTATTTATGAAATAATCCAAAACATCATTACGCGTAATGGTGTAAAAGAGAGGTCGTCACTGCGGCTTCGGCGCGTCAGTTTGTTGAACCTGTCCCCGTCAAATGTGCGCGGTGCATTGAAGCGGGGCGCGGGCGCAGGCAGCGGCAGCGCGGTGCATCAACCTCCGATAACTTGTAATTTGTAATTACAAGCCTTTACTGCGCCCGGACGGAGCCACAGGAAATAACCACATTTACAAGCACACTTTATACATTAATTTCGCCAATTGACTACCTTGCTAATCAATGCCAGCTAGATATTGTATCTCTAAGAATAACAATAACCTTGGTTATTGCATACATAATAACTTATACGAGTAGTTCTCGTAAGTTTTCACAGGTAAAGAACCGACTACGCTAAACTCTCGTCTACTTCCAAAAATTGTACTCTTTGAAAGGAAATTCATGTGTTACTTAAAAATATTGAAATCGCTGTAGGTATGCCTATAAAATTAGAGAAGTTCCCGGAAGGTTCCCGTCATCACAGTTTGACTTGATGACACCTGTGGCCTATTTTATAAAGCTACAAGTTACAATTTACAAGCGGAAGTCTCGTTCTAACACATAGGGTTAGAAAGAGACTTCCGCTTGTAAATTGTAACTTGTAGCTTTATAAAATAGGCCACTGTCCTCCACTTCTGGTAGTTGAGAACTTTTTCTTTGAAGTCTGAACGCAACAATACTCTTTTCTCATTCAGACCAATTCATTATAAATGAGGCCTACCATTTTAATAAATAAATAAAAGAGAACAGTTCGGTAAAATATGAAACGGCCAAAAACGAACTTTATGTTTAATTTTTTTTTTTCATTTCTGAAATTCAATTAGGTAAGTACCTTTAGAAGTTATACTTAGTAAATTAATTCAGAAAATCAGAAATTATTACATACGTACACTTTTTTTCTGTAATCCATACAAAAAGGATGATAAATACTTAAATAGTTCAGTACTCCTAGATCCACATGGGGTAAACGTTTCTGAATATAGGTATATATGAAGATAAATATGAAGAGGTTGGTATTTTTAATACGGATCAAATGATGGCCAATGATAGACGGCCCGAAAAGCTCCCGATTTGTTTTATGGTATCGAAGAAATCAACATAATCTGGTTTTCAGTCAACTCTAGTGAATATACAGTAGATCCTGTTCTCCTGGCCATTATTTTGTCAGTGCTATATTCATAGTTCTTGAAATAATCAAGTTACAAAATATTAGGTAAGCATAAGCATGATTCGTCAAGAACTTAACATCGGTGATTTCTTCGAAACCATTACTTCGCTAAAGATACATGGAGATGAAATCGGTGGGACTACATTGGCATTCGTTTGATCTATACTGAATGCGACACCGTGTAAGATACTCTCTTTTATTAACAAAAAAACTAAGTAGATAAATATCAGTAAAGGATATTAATAAATAATAAATATTAACCCTAGTTAAGAATGCTATTAAGAAACTATAAATAATCATATCTATCCCTTAATTAGACACGCAAGTCCGCGTGCATTTGTACATGTGACTATTTTTCCACAAGGTCGCACCCCGAGTCCCGTCTTCGCGTACGTTAGTGTGCTTAGTTCCAAAAATAGAAGGTAATAAGCTTAAAAACGAGTTACCAACTTGTGAGAAGGTAATGCAAAGACACAGACTACCTCCTATAGACTCTACATTATGCAAGGTCGAATCAATACTTAAAAAAAATCGGCTGCCACACGTTTTATGGTTGTAGTAATAAAGTTCAACACTAAAAGCTGCAGTAGTTATCACACACATGACTGTATAAACAGCCGATGTTAATCCCTGAAAGTCAACTTTTGTTGTTAATATTATTTTTCATACGCACATAAAGATAGTAAATGTCGAAGCTACTGAATTGAACGATCGCACTCTTCTATTAAATAGCGCGATTTCATAGGGAGCTCCACGGGAGCCCCTTGTTTGTCAAGAATTATAAATCCTAAGTTTCTGATTTAAGCCACAAAATGGCAGATCATCCAATGCCCACAGAAGCATAGGTAAATTTTAGAGGGCAGCACCTATTTGCTAGCGTGAAGTATTATGTCAAGTATAAGTTTTCGATTTAGGCCACAAGGTTGGCAAATCCTCCAGTGCGTGAATGTATATGAACGCATGGAGAAGTGTACATATTCGTATAACTTTAAAGTCCCTATTTGCTCCGTCTAGTGAGTAAAGTAAGCGATCCGTGTACAAAAACGGGCTGCGGGATAGTTAACTCTGGACGCCCTTCTATATTTATAATCCCAGCGTAACAGGACTGGGTGAGTTTAAGGCCGCTTTATTACGATAATAATAATGTATTTCTTACAAAAAAAACAAAAGCCAGAGTATTTTTATGACACGCGATGACAGAGGATAATATTTAACGTCCAAGATGCCCGCAGATAAGATAAGCGATTTGAAGATTGGTAATACATAACATATGCTACCGAAAAACCCTTTTTTATGTGAAAACATGTTTTCCCTAGTTAAAACTAGTTTTTCGGAAGCACTTAATGAAAGTGCGTATTCCTTCGCCTTGGTGACAACTAGTTTTAACTGAGATTATTCAGTCAAGTTCAGTTTTAGAAAAGTGCCTTGGTGAAAAAAATACGGAGAACACGACTTTTTCCCAAAAAGTAAGTAAAAAATCCCCTCGTAAGCTCTTATGATTTTCAACTCATTAGGAGCGGATGGTATGTGGTGCTAATTTGTCGTTTCATTCAAAGTTTTCACAAAATGCTGGCAAAAGGAGTTTTTTTTTTAATTAAAGCTTGCCGCTGATCTATTTTAGCCTGTCTTGTGTACAATAATTGTGTTTTCACCACACCAGCTCGGAAAGGCTTACTTTGCACTTCAAAAACTGATAACAAAGTTGCATTTTATTCACATGTGAGGCAAAGTAAACAAATGCAAATTTTGAGTTGTTTTCTTATGTTTGCTGGGTAGAATTGACTTTTAAATTATGATTTTGGATGATAAATATTTAATAACATTCATTTGGATTTGATTTGGTTTGATTTTGTTTGATATTTTACATTTAATATTTGCTTCGGGTTGGTGTGGTGAAAAATTGTGTGTTTTTCTCGGGGGCAAATTTTTGTTTTCACAACACTGAAGAATCCATTTTTTTTTCGTTTGCTCGGGTATCAATATTAGCACGAGCGGTTAAACAACAACTTTGCCCCCTTGTAAAACAAATAACTATTTTAATCATGTGTAATTTTAAGTGACATTGTATATTGTGAGATAAATAAATCATATCATATCATATCAATGTCATTTATTTATTGTATATTCACTATTCAGTTACTTCTTACCGCAAGTAATCTTATGTATTTTTTATTCAAACAATTTACCTATTTTCATATCAAATTTATTTCAAAAATCGCCTATTGTTGACTAACAATTTGTGAGTCACTCCATGCAAATACATACAGAAACAGATCAAACTCTATTTAACAACTAGGTAGTTATCTCAACTACCATACTAATGATTTCATTTTATACGTCCATACGTAACTCATACACGTGCAGTACAAAGTCGTTAAGACTTTACTAGGTATACATACCTACTATTTATTAGTGGCGAACTGGCGAATAAAGCGACATTTGTTAACTAGCGACCCGCCCCGGCTTTACACGGTTAAACAAATAATACACCGTGTTTTTTTTGTTTTCCGTTAATTTCAAGGGTGCATTCCTGAGCTTAAATCAAGTAACTTTCTCAATGACACTCAATATTTTATTTTTTTCCTATAAGGCCTCTACAAGCGTGTACACCTGCCTTAGGGCCGGTTTACATATTGATTAGTGTTTAGAATGAGTTCATACATTTGCTACTAAACTTAAGTACAGTCTCGGTCGATCGATGTTCGAAATTACATTGATATGTCACAGATTTCAATTGTTTGGTTGAGTTAAATGTAATGCCCGCCTTACAACAACGCTACATGCTACATTTAATAACTTTTAAAACTTAATTTTTTTTTTTTTTAAAAAGCAAAATAATATTTTATATCTGAAAATTAAGTATGCCATTTAGTTCTCTTAAACGTACTTAACCATACCCCGAAGTTAACGGAATTCAATATAAACACGGTGTACACCTAAACCTTCCTCAAGGATCACGCTACTGATAGGTGAAAGCCGCATGAAAATCCGATCAGAAGTTTTTGAGTTTATTGCGAACAAACATACAAACACACAAACAGATGGACGCGGCGGGGGACTTTGTTCTATATGAGGTTTAGTGATATGTTCATCATCATCGTCCACGTCCACGGCTGAATATATGTTACAAATTAGAAAATTATTTCTGTGTTATCAGATCTTTTAGCAGAGCGGCTGATCTGAACGGATTTTCGTGAAACGTTTCAATAAAAGTTTTCCCATAATTTTCCGCTTTATAAAAAAAATATTTGTATGGAAAAGAATCAAAATGGGACATGCAGAAATTTGGTATATAGGCACTTAGGAGTTCAAAAATTATCTAGCAATATTTTTTTTAAATGTCGGATGGAAATAAAGATCGGAACTACCGGCGGTCTTATCACTAAAAAGCGATCTCCTCCTGACTTCGGACTTTAGATGTAAATTAGCAATTTTTATAATTAACTCGTCTGTAGCTGCAAGAATGTATGTACCTATATTACAATGTAAAGAATTAAGTACCACTTATGATATGAGTCAATTATTATATGAGCGATCGAATGGTTCGAACTGTTCGAAGCACTATAATAAATATACACGACAATGTTTTATTTGTGTCTATTTCATATTGAATATAAAATAACTTATTAAAATAAACTAAAACTACAAACAAAATAAAATTAATACTAAAACTTACCTGTAAAATAAAAAACCTAATTATAAAAAGAATACCCCCTCTAGTAGGTGTGTCTATTACATTGACGTATAATATCTAAGGACTGGCCTTACGGGCAATAAGAATTGGGCATGAATGGGGCTAGTACAGCGGTGTGACCCCGCCACAACGCGATTAGTTGATGGGCTCAGATCACGCGCGCGATTGCTCGCAACTAGTTGCGATAGACTGCACGATTGGCTCGAATTCGTAAGTGACACCGCTGAACCATTTCTAATGCACGTAAGACCCGTCCTTAGATATTATACGTCGTCGTGATATTATGTATTGACCTATAACTGTGTATTATGAATAATCAATTTCATTTCATTTCAATGGCCTATATGCGACTGGAAACGTAATCATTGTTGCGACATTGAATATATAGTATGTATTAACATACTAAGAAATATACCTAATGGTAAAATAAAAGAAACTTGAGATCTATAAAGTAAAATTATTAGTCCATTATTATTTACCCACTGTATTAAATGTGTTTACAATCTTTATATTTATACTCAACAATGTCTTGCGCAACGATATTCTAGAGGTATATGTATAGGCAAAGTTGATATCGATTGCAGTTTCCAAGTACAGAATCATACCGTGTACCGTTGTTATATGAACCGTTACACACCCCAAAGGACAGACATGTTAATAGGGTATTTGACTACTAGTCAAATCAGATTCTTTTTTCAAACTGTCAAAACGATTTGCCACTGGAATTTATATGAACGACTAGCAAATGACGTCACGGTCAAGTTACCTACTATCCATAGTTAGCCATAGTAGTACGATTTATAAAATAAAAATTATGTTTAAAAATAACTGCTGTCTACGTTTCTCCATTAAGAGGAAAGGGGACGGTAGCTTTTCCATACAAACGTAGTCCCCATTTTCATCTCTGCAGCAGCGCGCGGAACTGGCGCAGCATCTCCAACCTAGGACAGTGTGCGATGAGTGTGAATAAATACCTTTGGCGTTGACGGTGGCCTCGACGGCGAACATGTTGAGCGCCGTGAGCTGCAGAAGGCGCGCGGCCGGCGTGGGCAGCGGCTGCCGGTGCAGCAGCGCGCGGAACTGGCGCAGCATCTCCAACCTAGGATAGTGTACGATGAGTGTGAATAAATACCTTTGGCGTTGACGGTGGCCTCGACGGCGAACATGTTGAGCGCCGTGAGCTGCAGAAGGCGCGCGGCCGGCGTGGGCAGCGGCTGCCGGTGCAGCAGCGCGCGGAACTGGCGCAGCATCTCCAACCTAGGACAGTGTGTGTCGAGTGTGAATAAATACCTATGGCGTTGACGGTGGCCTCGACGGCGAACATGTTGAGCGCCGTGAGCTGCAGAAGGCGCGCGGCCGGCGTGGGCAGCGGCTGCCGGTGCAGCAGCGCGCGGAACTGGCGCAGCATCTCCAACCTAGGACAGTGTGTGTCGAGTGTGAATAAATACCTATGGCGTTGACAGTGGCCTCGACGGCGAACATGTTGAGCGCCGTGAGCTGCAAGAGGCGCGCGGCCGGCGTGGGCAGCGGCTGCCGGCGCAGCAGCGCGCGGAACTGGCGCAGCATCTCCAACCTAGGACAGTGTGCGATGAGTGTGAATAAATACCTTTGGCGTTGACGGTGGCCTCGACGGCGAACATGTTGAGCGCCGTGAGCTGCAGAAGGCGCGCGGCCGGCGTGGGCGGCGGCTGCCGGTGCAGCAGCGCGCAGAACTGGCGCAGCATCTCCAACCTAGGACAGTGTGTGACGAGTGTGAATAAATACCTTTGGCGTTGACGGTGGCCTCGACGGCGAACATGTTGAGCGCCGTGAGCTGCAGGAGGCGCGCGGCCGGCGTCGGCAGCGGCTGCTGGTGCAGCAGCGCGCGGAACTGGCGCAGCATCTCTATCCTAGGACAGTGTGTGACGAGTGTGAATAAATACCTTTGGCGTTGACGGTGGCCTCGACGGCGAACATGTTGAGCGCCGTGAGCTGCAGGAGGCGCGCGGCCGGCGTGGGCAGCGGATGCCGATGCAGCAGCGCGCGGAACTGGCGCAGCATCTCTATCCTAGGACAGTGTGTGACGAGTGTGAATAAATACCTTTGGCGTTGACGGTGGCCTCGACGGCGAACATGTTGAGCGCCGTGAGCTGCAGGAGGCGCGCGGCCGGCGTGGGCAGCGGCTGCCGGTGCAGCAGCGCGCGGAACTGGCGCAGCATCTCTATCCTAGGACAGTGTGTGACGAGTGTGAATAAATACCTTTGGCGTTGACGGTGGCCTCGACGGCGAACATGTTGAGCGCCGTGAGCTGCAGGAGGCGCGCGGCCGGCGTGGGCAGCGGCTGCCGGTGCAGCAGCGCGCGGAACTGGCGCAGCATCTCTATCCTAGGACAGTGTGTGACGAGTGTGAATAAATAATACCTTTGGCGTTGACGGTGGCCTCGACGGCGAACATGTTGAGCGCCGTGAGCTGCAGGAGGCGCGCGGCCGGCGTGGGCAGCGGCTGCCGGTGCAGCAGCGCGCGGAACTGGCGCAGCATCTCTATCCTAGGACAGTGTGTGACGAGTGTGAATAAATACCTTTGGCGTTGACGGTGGCCTCGACGGCGAACATGTTGAGCGCCGTGAGCTGCAGAAGGCGCGCGGCCGGCGTGGGCAGCGGCTGCCGGTGCAGCAGCGCGCGGAACTGGCGCAGCATCTGGCCCGCGCTCTCGTGGAACGTCTCCATCCTAGGACAAAGTTAAATACATGAATATTGATATTTAACGAGTAAAGCTTAATTTTTAGCCGTATGTCTTCATTTGGACGTTAATCTAAACTGATTACACAAAGATTAAGGAATCTCGGCTAAAAACGAGACATATGTATTTGTGTATGTACAGTCAACTGTAAAAATGTGGGTGTAGACAACTTACTCAAAAATATGTCCCATAGTTCTTAATTCACTGACATAAGAGTTATGGGACATATTTTGAGATGATTTGTACACCCATATTTTTACAGTTGACTGTACCTACGGTCCGCCCTGTCCGGCTTCTGTTATGCATTTAGTCTAGCTGCCAAGCAAGTCAGAAAGTGTCGGAATACGAACTCAAGTAAACTCCCAAGCATTATTATTAGCAAGATGCCCGTTATCTGGAGCACACCGAGATTTAAGTAATCACTCAGTTCAGTAAGAGTTCAAGATGTTAATTAAGAGTTCAAGATGAAAAAATAGGAAACTTAAACAAGTTCCTCTTTGTAAGAACAAAATCGAAAAAAGTTTTCGTCGGAGAAAACTTGCATCTTGCATCATATGTTTTTGTAGTATGATATATCGAGGAACATATAGGTATGATACTTACCCAATTTTAGTGATGAGTTTGCCGTGTACGTGTAAGTAGCTCGTAATGAAGTTTTTGTTTAACTGCAACAAAACAGACATTTCATACATTGCTAATTTCATAATACATTATTACTTTATACATCTAACAAAAAAAATCTTAGAACACCATGAAACTAAGAAATGGATACAAATAATCTATCGTACTATTTGTCAGTTTGTGTAAGGGCCTAACCTAACCTATATCCCTCAGTAACTAACCTCTACCATAGGTTACCTCAACCACAGTAGCAAGCCAATCTTCCAAAGAGTCCTCACAGTCCTCAGCGCTCGATCGCACATCTCTCGCTGTGTAACATTTCCGTTATTTTCTAACGTATTAGGTGCATTCTACCAAAGCCTCCCACTTCAAAAAATATGGTTGTCTATAAACTCGGTTTACAGACGACAATTTTGCATCAGAACGTCATAAGAAAACGTGGCCGTAACGTTACCATTGAGATCACTCCGCAACGTTACCATGGAGGTCTGCCCACAACGTGACACTTTTTCGTGCATGCTACCGGTGTTCATCGATTTATTAGACGTTATCACATCAAAATAAGTTTTTGGCAAAAAAATCATTTTTGGTACAAGCTTTTATCGCCGACTGTACTTTTTTTTCAACAGGCAACTAATACTCATCGAGACAATTCTAAAAACCCCAAACACAATTAGGTTTCGTTGTTTTATCACAGAGTTCCTATGGCCACCTCCGGTCTCCATCATCAGATCAGCTCGATGACACCATAATATTGCATTGTCACCCGACTTACGTATGTGTGCAAAATTTCAGCTCAATCGGCAACCGGGAAGTGGATCAAATTTAAATTGCAAGATTTGATTACAGACAACGGTCAGAAGAAAGTAAATAAAAGCTTGTAAAATCAAATGTAATACCTCAACAGGGGTCATGTTCGCGAGCCGCTCCTCCAGCGAGTCGTGCTGCACCGTGGTGGTGCGGTGCCCGCTCGGGCGCACCCACACCTCCCGCCGCGGCCCGTGCGCGCTGTCGCCGTTCTCCGTCGTCTGGGCTCCTTCCGCTGCGGCCCGACGCTTCCTTTCCGCGGCTTCGTACTGAAATATTATGTTACATAATATTGTGTCACGACTTCACACAGGAGTGTCTCTCAAGCGTAAAGAGGGATTCGAACGATGCCCTAGAAGAAACTATTGATTAAAGAGTAACACAAGTACTTAAAAGACTGTTAGTAAGGGTGCTATTCTACCTGTCCAATGTCTTTGTCCAATGTCATTGCATCTCACTCTCTCGTTAAGCAAAATGTGAGACTAAATACACATTGGACCAATATATTGGACAAATCGAATACCACCCTTAGACATAGCGCTTTTTAACCATACCTACCTAATCCTATAGGATCTACGTACCTACAGATGTAGTGCATAATTATTTTTCATCGTATTTTCACGGATACGTACGAACATGTGTTGCTATTTCAGTCAGTCTCAGTACAAAAAGCTCTGAGGTTGACTGAAGAAGCGTGTCAAATACGAACGTTTCCGAGAAAACACGATAGAAAACAATTATGCACTATATCTGTACTAATACGTAAGCGAAAAATATAGGTAAGTTGTATTCGAGTAATTTCATATGTCTGATAGTTACAAAAATCAGATGAAAATCACCCAAAACTCTATCATATAACATACAGTATGTATCAGAACGAAAGGCCAAGAAAGAGACCCATTAATGTTTAGGCCATACTGAGCAACTTTTACTATGGGACCAACCCCGAAAACGCGGAAAAAAATTTACTCTCCCATAGGAAATTTCAACATCAGGCCAGCAAAATGTATGAAACATCCAAATTTTTTTTCCGCGTTTTCGCGTTTGGTCCCATAGTAAAAGTTGCTCAGTATGACCTAAACATTAATAGGTCTCTTTCTTGGCCTTTCGTTCTGATACATACTGTATAAGCCCCTTTTCAGAATCATCCCATGATTTTCGACATTCGCAATTGCCCGAAAATACCTCACACTACCGTTCTTCGCCTTTTACTTATGACATGGAGAAAAATGAAAGAAATGTAAAATACTTAAATTATATACTTACTTTTTTCCTATTTTCATCAAATAATGACAACAAACTTTCTCTTGCTGATGCAAACGGGTTCGACGACATTAAACTTCTCATATAATAGTAAACTGCATCTAATTTTCTCCTCTGAAATACAAATGATTACAATATAAGATTAATTAACCCACATACGACATAGTCATGGATTTTAAAATATGTATATGTCGGCGGGCGATCGTAAGATCAGGCATATCGTGAAATTCCTAGGCATATCGTGAAACGTGAAAATCTTTGACTCATTCTCTGAGTCGACGGAGCTCCGCTACGCGGGGCTCCTATATCTGGGCAGTTTGCCCCTCGGGCATATGAAGCGACCTAACAAACCTATCCTACCTATACATTGGTTTAATGTGACTATTGTCAAAACATTACACAGGAACATTACGATCTGCCTAATCTTACGATCGGCCGCCGACATATATAAGTAGTACTTACAGCATACACCGCTAATATAGCTAACTGATTATATGGTCGCCCATTCTTTGGATTGATCTGTTGAGCTTTCGTATACCAAAATTTACTCTTAGCAAAATTATTAGTCTCATTGATTTGCTCCTTGTATCTCGTCAAATCGCCCAAGAAAATATACAGTTTTTGTACAGATATTAAAGCTAGCCCGGTGAAGCCGAGGCCTTTCGGTGGCAAGACGTGGTTGTCGTTGATGAAATCATCAGTATTAAACTTGTAAGTCTTCTCCAACAACTGAACGAGATTCTCGAAATAATCATTTCCTTCTTCGATAATTATGTTTATTAACTTGACTGCTTTAAATTTGTCTTCTGGCGAAACCTGCGTTAAATTTCTTCTTAATTTCTCTATGAAATTGTAATACAAAATTTTCCAAAAGTTGTGCTCTACGTTTTCAGCTTGGCAGTATTTGAGATCGGACATTAGAAGTTTCTTTAGGGCGTCTTGTAAAAATATCCTGGAAAAATGGAAAAAGGTTAAGGTCATATTAATACCAACGAGGTTAGGAGGATAGACCGCTACTCCATAAAAACATACTCCCGATTTTTCTTCCTGGATATTGAATTTATGGAAAGTATTTCTATACAATCTTTGACGTCAGTCGCGCTCCGTCTACTGCTGAGTGCAGGGGTCAGAAAAGCGCGGCTCTTCGAGCCTCCCAAAACATTAACACTTAAGGTCTCTGCCCACTACACCGTATCATAACATGACCGTGCTATGAACGTTTCAGGCAAAAAAATATTCTTTGTATGAAAAAGTATGAGACTATGCCCACTAGCCCGTTCCGTCACCGACCATACCCGTCGCGTGCCATGCACGGACCGGCAAAAATAGTCGGCGTGGATATTTTGCCGGTGCCGAAACGCTCCGTGCATGGCACGCAACGTTGCCAGAACGGTGCGTGCAGGCGGCGAAACGGGTTTTAACCGCGTATGGTGACCGTTATAAACGCGTTGCTATATTTCTTGCTCGCTCTTACCAGTCTGATAACTATTCGCTGGCTCTTTCTGACGAGTATTGCTCTCGCGAATAAAACGCGGGTACTAAGGGGATGAAACGCGGATGCTACGGGGATTATAGGCGGATGCTATGGGGATGATGCGCCGTTACTACGGGCACTAAACCCGTTATGTACAATGTGGACACGGTGTAGTGGGCATAGTAGGCCGTATCGCGTTACATTCCGTGCCTGATACGTTCATAGCACGGTCATGGTATGATACGGTGTAGTGGGCAGAGACCTTTAAGAGTTATTTATTACACCACTGAAAACAACACAGGCTACTCTTTGAGATGCCTAAAATATGTACTTCCTTAAGGGGCTACCCGAGGTTTTGTTTTACTAAAATTATTCAACTCTGATGCCAAATATCTCGAAGACAATGAACTTTGAAGTAAATATGGGATACTATATTGCTTAAAGCCGTTGCTGTTAATAAGCTACAAAAAACATTAGAAAACGAAGGGATTCAGATCGAAGGTCATTGGCGTGGGGTAGCCCCTTTAGCTCATGTTCTCCAAAGTTTGCTGCCCCCTGAACTAGTGGAGAGTACCTAGTGTCAGCGACCTCGTGCCAGTGGTCGAGCGCGACGGGGCCGAGCAGCGCGTGCGCGTGCAGCACGGCGTCGGCGCGGTCCACCTGCTGCAGCAGCTCCCGGTGTCGCGCCCCGCGGGTGTCACCCGACTCGTTCCTGCCTCCGCACTCTGACATCCCTTTAAACAAATTAAGTTTTTGGTAAAAATAAATATTTTTGATACTAGCTTTTATGGCTTTTTCTACAGGCAAATAATACTCATCGAGACAATTCTAACAACCCCATAACACAATTCGTTTGCGTTGCTTTATCACAGAATTCCCACAGCCATGGCCACGTCCTGACTCCATCATAACAGCTCCATGTTATCATAAATCTATGTATGTATCTATGGGCCTTAGTTGCCTGAAATAAAAGCTTTGATTGATTGATTGATAAATATCTGCATTGTCATCCGATTTACACATGTATGCAAAACTTCAGCTCAAGGGGTCAAATTTAGCACCCAAGATTTGACCCACACTAACTTATTAAATAAAATCTAAGAGCAAGTTAAATAAAATCTTTCTAATAAACCTGCTGTCTATTGTACACCGGGAACTTGGAAAATCCGAGAGCAAATATGGCGCACGCACCGCGAGCACAAACGCCCCATACCAAAAGCGCGCGCCCTGTCGTCACATCACACACGGTTGTGCCAAAAGCATCATGGAACATAAGTTTTTCGTTATTTAAGCCTTTAAAAAAGTATATAGTTGGCGTAAAAAAAAACTCACATAATGAATCTGTTAAAAGTGTTTGATAACATGTGTGTGAACATAAAGGGTAAAAAAACAAATATATTTTATTGGGATATCTGAGCTCATTATCATTACCACACTCATCATCATCATCATCAGGTTATATTAGTCTACTGCTGGACATAGCCCTCCCCTAAAGAGCGCCAAAGCGCCCTGTCTTCAGCTTGCCGCATCCATCCATCCATCCATACCGCACTCATACATTATTTCAATTCAATTCACACACTTACCTCTTTCCATTCTTGAATTCAGTTGTGTTGGACTAGTTTGTACTATAATTGGTTTGGATGGATTGTGATAATCGTACAGGGTTTTCTGATTTTCAACCGAGCCACCGCGACTGAAACAAATTTTAATTTTATTATTATTTTACAAGCCTTAGGGCTGATTTAGACGGGGCGCGAACTCATATGCGATTTTAGTTACATTGAGGACTATTGGTTACATGGCCTTAAGTCGAAACATTCCATGTCCTACTAATAATAGCCATTGATTTATCGACTCTTTAACACATACACTGCCAACGACCTGCTAGGCGGGTTCTCAGTTCATAGGCGATTTTCGCTACAAAGCGGAAAAAACGTGTAACTTCCGTGCGAATATAGCGCGATGCTCACGGTGGCAGTGAATGCGTTAAATGTGGGTATCACACTTATTCGATTCCGCATGCCACTCCGAGGTGTGAGCGAGACAGCACTATACATGTACGTAGGCAACTCTGAAAGTTCTTAGAAAAGGCTACTTAGAGATCATATAACAAAAAGAGGCATATTATTTATGAAAATATAACTCTTTATACTTTTTTTGAGGTATATGCAATATGGTCGTTATCTGTGTTTCAGGATTGATGGCAATTTGGAAATTGTACGTCGAGCGTTATTCCAATTTCGTCAGAAAGAGATGAAGCACGCATTAAAATAAAGAGTAACGTCCTAATTACTTCAGCTTTGTCTATTCTAAACACTTTCAGTTTGCCCCTCGTATGTATAGTGATGTCTCGCCCGAATACCGGACCAGCGTGCAGGCTCTAATATGGGGACCGCCAAAGTAGCAAAACAGGACCGCCATATGGAAAGTTCCATTCACGTTTTTTCTTAATATTTTTTCATATTTATTGATTTATCGTTCACCAACAACTGTGTACACTATCATTAAGATTACTATTTATTATCGCAAGGCGTAACAATGACTTAAAGGTAAACACCTTAATTACATTTATGTATACCGTTTACTATCTAACCGCAGACATTAAATATCACAGGCATTATACTATCCGTCAACCAAACTATCGACCGAGGTCATATAACTATCTCTCTCACTCTTGGCATGACCACGTAAGCATGAATGAGAAGTTTTACGACACCGGTCGTCAGTTTGGTTGAGTGATAGTATAGGCAGAGATATATATAACTCCGTATAAGATAAATAAAGTCTAAGAAAAAAACGTGCCTCGGACGGCCAAGGAAAAGTCGTTCTCGAATAGATGGCGCCATTACCTTTTTACTATTCTCGGCTAGGTGGCGGTAACGACACCGTTTGGTATTTGACAATTTTAACACATATCAGTGAAAGAACATGGGTCAGTAGGGAACAATAAAAATTAAGAATCATTTATCCGTAAACATATTTTGATTATTTTATACATTTTCAATTTTATTTTAAGTTTTAATCGTGTGTCGATAGATGGCAGTAAATGTACCGTGACTACAAAATTGACAATGACAGGACCCCTCTATACTATCTATTCTTTTTGATATAGGCTATACATTTTAACCTAAGCAGGAGCGGGAGATTTTTTTTTAATTGATGTGGTGAGTCAAAGTGTATATCCAAACAAAAATCTACCTTGTTCAAGTATTAATATGGTTCACTATGGCTATGAACGTGTGTTGGTAATTAGTGAGTTTTAGTTGTCGCCTGACGATATACACTTATTTATTTTATTTATCGTATGGCATTATACACTGTGTTTTTAAATATTAACATGCATATCATAACTTAAATTTAGCATTCCGTAAGTAGTCGATAGCGTCGCTCGTGAGGTCTTTGAAATCCGTGGGTGACCCGTCATACTTGGTTATGGGGCATTCGAAAATCATGTGGTGCACGGTTTGTTTAGGGTCTCCGCATTCGCATTTCTCAGCGTATTATAAAACATACCTTTGGTCTTTAGGTAAATGCGAGCTTTGCGGCAATATTAACAGCCCCGGCTGGGAGGTGGACGTTTCCGATATCGATTTGTCGGACATGACGCTGTTCAGCCTGTTCCTTTGATGGGTGTTTTCAGATGCTCTATAACAAAATAAAACATATAAAGCGTCTTCCTGAACTTATAAATTCATGGATATCAGTTAAACCAGCGGTCGGCAACAGGCGGCCCGCGAGCTTCCCTGGCTATTTTGTATGTAATATTGACAAACGGTATGCGGATGATACGGTCCTTCTAGCTACATCCTATGCTGACATGAAGGAGATATTGCTTAGGTTGGAGACAGAAAGCGAAAAACTCGGTTTATCAATGAACAGGCAAAAAACCAAATTGATGATAGTAGACCGAACGGGAATGCTGCCGGATGTTCAGCACATACAAGGCATTGACACTGTAGACAACTTTATCTATTTGGGATCGACCATAAACAATGAAGGAAGCTGTGTCCCGGAGATCAAGCGTAGCCATGGCGAAAGACGCGATGACACGCCTTCAGAACATCTGGAAAAATCGGGGTATAAGCTATAAGACCAAAATTCGCTTAGTCAGAGCCTTAATAATGCCTATCTTTCTCTATGGACTAGAGGCGTGGACAATCCGATCAAGAGATAGGCAGAGAATAGATGCGTTCGAAATGTGGTGCTTGAGGCGAATGCTACGAATACCGTGGACGGCAAAACGCACAAATGTGTCTATTCTCTCGCAACTTGGCATCAAGACTCGACTGTCCACCATATGTCTGCAACGCATACTGTCATATTTCGGTCACATCATGCGAAGAGAGAATAGCAATCTGGAAAAATTGGTCATTGTTGGCAATACCAAAGGCAAGAGAACACGAGGCCGATCGCCAACACGTTGGTCTGACCAAATAAAGGAAGCCACCGCCTCTTCCAAGCTACATCAAGTAGTGAGGGCTACTTTGGACCGCAACCGATGGAGACAGATTGTTTATTTGAGGGGTTCCAGTGACCACGATCCTCAGTAATAAGGGACCGACCAGAGAGAGATTGACAAACGAAAATATCTGAATAAAGTCATCGCGGCCCGCGTCAACTTCGTTAACTACTGTTAACTACTATGTGGCCCTTGGCTGCTAAAAGGTTGCCGACCGCTGGGTTAAAGCATGAACAATTGACAGACAGAGTAACTTTTGTATTTATATTAATACCTATGGTTGTTTAACCTACCTTCTGGAAACAAAATATTAACAAATTGCGGCCCGCGTCAACTTCGTTAACTACTGTTAACTACTATGTGGCCCTTGGCTGCTAAAAGGTTGCCGACCGCTGGGTTAAAGCATGAACAATTGACAGACAGAGTAACTTTTGTATTTATATTAATACCTATGGTTGTTTAACCTACCTTCTGGAAACAAATTATTAATAACACAAAGTCAGCCAAAGATCAATAACGATTGGAGTCAGCGTATAGTAATACATTGTACTCAAGCACTTGACATACTTGGATCCCCCATTGTTGAAAGGGCGTGAATGCGTCACTGGACCGCAACTTTCGTCTATAGTGTTTACGTTTAGAACAAAGAAACGTATGTTTGCATCATTAATACACTAAATAGCTATGAGTGTTGCGCTAAGCAATCGGCTGTACTATATGCCTAAGTTAACATATTAACAGTAACTATACGTTACTGACTGCAACATAAATATGCGACGCACGTAATTGCATAAATAGCATGTAAGCAATAATAAGCCTATAAATATGTTATGTTTAGATTTACTTGCTCTCTCTATACTTAAATACCGAGAATATAACACATCTTCGGTAATGTCTCGTTTCACTTAATCTCCATTCGACCCTACAACTACCAACTCATAAGAGGCCCTTATGTAGACTTTTAACCCTTTACCGGGTTTACCCAATGTACACTCAGGTGCAGCAAAAGTGTATGGCCACTTAATGAATGGATTCCACACACAATGTGTCTATGTAGTTTTGCAGCAGCTCGCTGTATGTTAAAAACAAGATAAGTGTTGGTCCTTTTTTTTGAATTTTTTTTTTCCGAATTGGAATGATTAGACCATAAAAATTGTGCCGAGGAGGCTCGAACTCACCGCTTCGGCTATTTTTTGCGCTTTAAAGGGTCAAGTTATTCGTAAGGAGTTAATAAAAGAGGAGGCAGTCTCACGTGTGTTTCTTGGATTCGAGTATCTCCTCCCGCCAGTTGATGGTGGTGGGCGCGGGCGTGGCGCCGGGCGGCGTGGGCACGGGCGGCGCGATGTTCTCCGCGTTGCGGCGGCGCCGCCCCGAGCGCTTGCCGGCGCGCCGCCGCCCGCCGCCCTCCCCCGCCGCGCCCGCCTCCCCCGCCGCCCCCGCCGCCCCCGCCGGCGCCGGCGACGCCCGCCGCTCGATGCTGGGCGTGCGCGCGTGCCCCCAGCCGCCGTTTGTCACTTTTTTCTGGAAGAGATGAACCGAACCGCGGTTTAAACTGACAATTCTGTGAGGATTCATGCTGTCTTTACAATTCTAGTACAGTCAACGGTAAAAATATGGGTGTAGACGACTTACTCAAAAATATGTCCCGTAGTTCTTAATTCACTGACATAACAGTTATGGGACATATTTTTGAAATGATTTGTACACCCATATTTTTACCGTTGACTGTACCATACTTTATCTGTAATAATACAAAAAAGGGATATATGGAGCATTTCAGTATCTGTCCTGTACAAACACATTTTATTTCTATATTAAGTACATTTGTTGAATGTTTCAAGTTGATGATTTTTTTACTCACGAAATTTGAACGATAATTATACCATGAATAGATAGACTGTATGTGTTACGTTTTTTTTAGGTCTCCTTTTGATAAAAATTATACTTTAACAGATAATTTAAAATATTAAATCAAATTGAGAACCCATTTCCATACAGAGTCTTTCATAGAAATGCGTTAACAAAAGTTTTAATCAGGTACCTGATTATTCGACGACCATAAAGAGTTCTTCGCAACAGCGGCAGGGACTCGGAAGCCGTCGTGGTCCCTCGGGCTGAGGGCGCGGTGCGCCGACACGTCCCGGCTGTTGCATTGCGATACTATCCTCCTGCGAAATTACGAAAAACAATTACTGATGGTAACAAAAAATAACTCTAAATGTAGTCAATATGATGGATGCTGATAAAGGGGCGACTACAGGGCTTGGGGCCTAGGGCGGCAAAGATTACAAATCCGCCACTGTTGACGAGTGATGCAAAAATAATAGAACTATTCAAAACTGCTATATTCTCTGTTAAAATATATCTTGCTATATCTGATGCAGTGATGCTGAACAACTATAGTCTGATAAACAAGTTTTGTCCATAACCATAGAACTAAAGACACCATCAAAAAAAGGCTAAAAGCTAAAGGCTACCATCGAGTGCGCCGACTTCTGGCCGAAAGGTGTCGTGTTTCGGAGGTTCCGGGGCAAACTGCCGAATCCGACACAAGAGCAGCCGATGCAACGGAGCCACGCCGTTTTATCGTCTAAATAGTGTTTAGTTTTAAGTTTATAAAATACATATGTATGTTAGTCTGTAAGGTATTTGTAATATGGGCCTTGTTGCCTGATATAATTTCTAAATAAATAAATAAAGAACAAACATATTCATACCTCTTTTTGGATTATATTTATAGGACATGACAAAGACAGTATAAATCTCTCTGCCTATGCTGCACTGACAGATTCTAGCCAAACTATATGTAGTTTGTCATGCAATTCCATTTGCATTCAATTTACTAGATTTAGAGTAGACACATTAACATACTAGAAACAGCTGATCGCAACCGTGCTTATCTGGCTTCGTCTATTTGCAACTCTATCGCTCTTGCGTATTCGAGCGAAAGAGAGGCAAATAGACAAATTATCGATGTTGACGGCAAGAGTCCGATTGTTCAAGTTAAAACTCCTTTTTTAATTGCCTGTCCATAACAACATTGCACTATTACTTCTTCTTCAATTAACGCTTGTTATTAAAAAAAAGTCCACCTGTTCTTGTGTGCGTTTTGTCGGCACTGCCTGGATAGCGGATCATTGACATGTGACCTTTACCAGGCCCGTTATACCTACTACCTACCCCTCGATGCGGACATTCCTCGCGTCCCATCAAATGTGCCATTAGCATTTTTATGTCTCATTGTTTGATACGAAAAATTATAATTCGAAAGACATTAAAAATATTTTCCATTAATGCATATAGGTGTACCTATACATAATATTAATAAGGTAGAAAATTTTTGATGTGTACACTGACGTTCAAAACTGTATGGAGATGTTTCGACCGTAATATTAAGGCATTACGGTCGACATCTATCCATGCACTTTTTACCTACCTATAAGTGATTTCTTTATCGATAAAAACGTAAAAATTAAAATGATATATTTACCCTTCTGTACTCTGTTCCCTGCTGTACGACCTTAGAGATCTCCAATGATCCAAATCATCTCTGCTGTTACCAATAGTCGAAGAACGGTTACTTTTATAACTGTCTCTCCGTTCTCTGTCGCGATTCTTTAGACTGGACGTTACGGCTTCGTGCTGAATGCTCACGTTACTATCCTTTCTATTGCGTTCAGCCTTTTTCTCTGAATTTCTTTGTCCTCTACTTGAACTTCTATAAGGAAAAATTAATTTATTATAACACATATACTTTCACCAAAGTTTGGTTTCTTTATAATAGAAAGTTTGACTAGATGGCATTTTTACAATAATTCTCAGCACTTTACATTTTTTTACATGCTATCTGATATTCTCTAAATATGAAGGAAATGGGACAGCATTTAATATTTTTTTAATGTAATACTTACTACATGTTACTATTAATTGAAAACCAGAATCACACAAATAAAATCACGTTTATTCCATAGAAACATAAAGATTTATATCACTATGATTTTTTTTTATTAAATATAGCTTTCAAAGATTTGATTTACTCTAGATATGAGATTACCCCCACTCATTTATTCTTAAAGAATATTTTAATTTTTAACAAGCAGAAACGTCTGCGAACGATGCTATTAAGCTTAGAATAAATTTAAAAGTGGAAAAATTACTCACCCAAGACAGTAATTTTTCCACTTTTAAATTTATCTTAAAGAATAGTAACTGTATAGAGAAGTAGCCCTTATTAATGCAGGCATAATGGTCTCTAATGAACTCAACGGGTAATAATAATAAAACAAACGGAAATAATAATAAAAATCTACAACTTTCGCTTTGCAAGGATTTGTCGATTATCCAAGGAACACAAACCTCTTGTCTCTTCTTCGGGATCTTCTCTTGGACTCCCTCGGTTCGCTAGGTTTGACCTCCTGTGGCACTGTGGTTGGTTGTGGTGTGTTGTGTTGTATGTTCTGAGAGAAACTAGTGGAGGTGTCACACATGTCATCCAGTTTAATATTCTTCTCCACCTCCTCCGTCCAATCCTGGTTATTAATTAATAATAAGGTTATCATTACAAACCCATTTGGAATAAATTTATAGGTATTGACAAACAGTATTAAGAATTAAGTAGCTTACAAGTATACAGTTAATAACATAAAGAAAATAACACCTATGAGACATTTAGAAAAGAAACACATTTAAAACACAAAAATGTATAAGCAAAAACAACAATTGAACTGTTCCTCATCTTTATCATAATATTCTCAACTATTGTTCTACCTAATATGATATCATGTGGGTGTTTAGCCTCAACTCAAGTATGGAATTCATGTGTGTCGGACGTTGGACGCCATAACCACTATGCCACCCAAGTCATGCTGGTATTGGTAAAAGTTTCTCCAATATACAATCTTTAAAAACTTATAAGGTTTCCTATAGACATTGTGAGAATTATAATTACCAAGTTAGTCATGTCAAGCAGATTTGATGAGCTGTGTGAAATAGCTTCAGTATCATCTTGTGTGTCAGAATCATGCTGCTGGTTCTCCTCATGGTAGGCAGTATTTCCATGGTTTGCTTTTATAATTCCATTTTTTGGTGCTGCAATTTAAAATATAGACAACAATACATTTTTAAGGGCTCCTTTAGACCGTGCAAGAACTGGCATGCGAGTTCCATTATATTGCTTTATTTGATCTGTTGGCCGAGTTGATGTAACCTCAATGGTCCGCAATGTAACTAAAATCGCATGCGATTTCGTGTGCTATCTAAATGAGCACTTATTGTAGCTGATTAAGTAGGTGTATGATATCAAAACAGGAAATGAAACTCTTCTCTCAGGAAGTAATGAACTTAAATAGTATGATGTAATTTTTGTAAACAATGTTAATTTAGAAAACATTTAAGTAATATCAAAATATATTTACATCTAACGTAGCAAAAATTATATTAAATTTTAAATCAAAGTTTCTTACCATAATCATAAGAGCTTTTCTGGTTGAGTGTTTCCCTCTCATTGAGGTTTAGATCATCACTTGCACTCGGCTCACTCAAGTTCAGATAAGAGTTGCTTGGGGTTGATCTTCTTGAATTTTGTACTTCATAGTTCTTCAAGTAAGAATTGATGAATTTTTCTCTGTCAAAGTTGTCATTGTCTCTGAGGCGCCCGCGGCCCCTTGAAGGCAAGGTTTGGGACCAGCTGGAGTTGGTGTTAGTATATGGGCCCTGATTATAATTAGATTGTCCGGAATAATTTGTAAATTGCTTATTTTTTTGATCCATACTGTCAAAACTATGATGACCAGACTGTTCTAAAAACTTTTTCCTAAATCTTGGTGGTATGTTGTCTAGGTTTACCATGTACTTAGGGCGGGATGAATCAGTAGCATATCCTGCTGAGTTGCGCCTGCCTGTTGGTGGTTTAGCCCCAGATCCTGGTAGTTGCCGCCCTGCAGATGCCTCCATACTTCTACTATCCCTGTTTCTGTCAACATTTTTCACCTTATGGGCTGGATGTGTTGGTGACTGGGCCCTAGGTTCAGAGACCTGTCTATAATGTCTATTATAATTAATATCATTATTTGTACTGTCTTTGTTTTGATACTCTGCATATGATCTATCTCTCCTGGAGCCTCCCCTAGACCCTGATGCACTATTGAAGCCATGCTTATTGTCATGTTTATTTGACATTCTTCTATTCATATACTGACTAGAATTATTGTCACCCCGCATTGGCGCCTTGGTCTGTCGGTCCATATCATACCCCGACTCGCTGGACTTAGGCACGTACAGTTGTTGTTCAGGCTTCTTATGGCGGTTTATGTGTTCCCTGCCACTAGCGTTTACGTCTAAATCGTTAACAGAATTATGAGATCCGTAGTGACTTCGAGCTCTGGCCCCGTTTTCTACTTCGTATGAATCCATTTTTCCATCAAAACCATTACCAGATCGGCGCAACGGTCCACTGCCAGGTTTATACAGCTTTTGTTGTGGTTTACTTCTTCTGTACTCCTTACACTCATCATCCATAGCAATACCACTTAACCGTATATAATTGTTACAACAATAACATATTGAGATTAAATTAACAAATCTTGATAAAACATAATCGTTCTGGAACGAGAACAATAATTGCGAAGTTTTGAATGCTAACCCACTAAGGTTAGGTGTCTCGAAATGTCTACCTGAATATACACAGACTGTTATTAAAAATAACCAATTGTTTATTCAAGCGTATGCTTCACTGAAACGTATGTATTTGTATAAAATGTAATTATTTAAACAATACATGGACTAATTCACATTTATTGGGATTATAGACGATGAAGGTGTTTTTCGATTGGACAAACGTTTCAAAATTTACATGAATTATATTCATAGACAAGCAACTATATTTAATTTCAAAAATGATTTCATGCACCCCGGTTACCAGAATGATACCACTTTTCATATCTCACTTCACGGTTTGTAATCGCTCTGACTAAATTCGCATACAATTGCATTGCATGGCGACGTCACTTTCGTTTGCGGTACAAAAGAAAGAGATACACATCTCGCTCGCTCATCAATTAAGCATACCGAACCACGACGTGAATACTCGCATTAATTTATTAAACGTTTTTTTTTTGCTAGCTACACTTGTATATGAAATGTCATCTTTCGAAAGTTATGGACTTATGGTCATCTTCGCTTGTCTATGGCAAATTATACTTCGCTTAGCTATTCTTGATCTGTATTTCTTGACAATTTTTCCTTTACTTGCATCTCGAAAATAGATCAAATTTGTTACGTCAAACTATGTTTTCAACCTGCAATGGGTTCTGAACCCGTAGGTGACGTTTAATTAAATATAAATGTGATTATTTATATATTTAGGAATTTAAAACTTGTACATTTGTATAGTGATAAGTATAATATCCATATTTAAAAGTTTATTTTTACCAATAATTTTGTTCATGAATAAGATATAATGTCCTTCGAGTACTTACCCGTGGCCGAAGACGAAAATGAAGAACCCATAGAACTACCAATCGAAGAAGATGGAACGTTGATGCTAACAACTGTGTCCGCGCAATTTCCCGGTTGCTGCGGCCTCAAGTATCGCCATCCGGAAACGAAAAACAACCGAGGTATAAGATTAAGAGATGGCAGGCTTTACCCTCCTCCTGAAGGATGGGGTAATCACTTGTATATTTGCAGCTTTCCTAAAGAAAACAAAAGGAAATCAGGAGAAAGCTCCGAAACATCATCAGTCAAGAACAAGAGAAATGATAACTTATGCTCTGATTTAATAGTATTAGGGCTGCCATGGAAAGCAACTGAGCAAACTGTGAGAGAGTATTTTGAGAAATTTGGAGAAGTCCTGATGGCGCAATTGAAAAGAGATGCAAAGACAGGAATGTCAAAGGGTTTCGCCTTCATTAGATTCGCTTCTTACACTTCGCAAATGAGGGTTTTGGCTCAGAGGCACATGATAGATGGCCGCTGGTGTGATGTGCGAATACCCAACTCCAAGGAGGGCTCAGTCAACTCTATGCCCTGTAAAGTGTTTGTCGGCCGCTGCACTGAAGAATTAACAGCTAATGACTTAAGAGAGTATTTTTCTCAGTTTGGAGAAGTTACAGATGTTTTTATTCCAAAGCCATTTAGAGCGTTTAGTTTCATTACGTTTTTGGATCCAGAAGTAGCCCAAAGTTTGTGTGGTCAAGATCATATAATAAAAGGTGTGTCAGTGAATGTGTCTAATGCATCCCCTAAGCAAAATAAGAGTGGCTCCAACCAGCGGAACTTGCCAAGTAGAAACTATGATGAAGGTCATATGCACTCAGCATCAAACAACAACTCTTGGAGCAACCGTAGCATGGATATGGTGAACATGCAAGCACTCGGAATGTCTGGTCAGCACGGGCAGACTGGAGTAGCCGGTGGAGGCGGACAGGGGCAAGGAGGAAGCATGCCGCTTGGTATGAGTGGACTCCCTGTAAACCAAGCATTGGTGGCAGCCGCACTCAACCAGGCAGCAGGTTGGGGCCTCATCAACAACATACCCTCTGGAGGGTCTGACCAAAGTGCTTTTGCCGGTCCGGGGTCGTCGGCACCGCCAGCTCCGCCCAACTTCCTGTCATGGATGCAGCAAGGTAACTCGGCACAGGGACCTTCTAGTCAGTGGGGACAGCGGCACCAGTCTCAGGGCCACTCGGTTTGATCCAATGTATGATTTGACAAGCTCATGATAATCTCTGTGATTGTAGCAACATTTAGATAATTGTCATTGGTATAACGGGTTTTAGTCTGCTGCTGAGAGATTGTTTGTTTGTATCTTCATTGTTTGCTACTAATGTTATTTATTTCTAATGAAATTGCTTGTGTTTTGTTGAGTTTCTTCAAATCCGTAATATAATTAAATACCTCTTTGTCATAGGTCCAACACATGATAAATGACATCAACAGTTATAATATCAATATTGCTAATAACATATATCCTTTAAAACATAATAATTCACATATTTTCATACTGAAGTTGGACAAAGGTTAGTGCTGGCCATTAGTCTATTTAATATAATGAATCCACATGTAATGTAAGATTCATGGTGTGTATCTCGATTGACTAATGAAGCTATGAGACTTCATTAGAATGTTTAGGATGGATGATTAGCACTTGATCGTTTTCTTCACTTGATGCTAGATTGCAAGTGCATGGTAACTGAAAACAGTGCTACTCTTAAAGGCATATTATATTATAACTTTTTCAATATTGTGTCATATGTAAGCTTGAGTTGGTAAATACACTTGTGTTGTCTAGTGAATGACTATACCTAGAGTAGTAATGTGAATTAGAACTTGGCCAAGTCTTGAAGGTGCAACTCACCAAAATAAGTCTTCTATGTTAAAAAGCCTTATTTGAACCTTTTTGGAGCCTTAAAGGCATAGCTGAGACCTAAGTCAATACTAATCTGGACGACAAATAGTTTTCACTCCATTCACTTTTACTTTTGTTTAACTACCCTATCATCTAACTAGGGTCATGTGAAATTTTAAGTAGACATTATTTTCATTTATACCAGCGGTCGGCAACCTGCGGCCCGCGAGCCTGCCTGGCTATTTTGTATGTAATATTGACAAATGACAATGTCTGATAAAGTCCTAAATATTAACAAAGTGCGGCCCGCGACCACTTCGTTCCCTTGGCTGCTAAAAGGTTGCCGACCGCTGATTTATACCATCTAATAAGTTTATATTTTAATGCCCCTGCTGGCGGCATCATGTTTAACTCTACAGAAATTAGAAAACATCATACCTTCTATCATGTATATTATACTTATATTTGCTCTCGTTTTTCTTCCTTATGTGTATTATATTGGCTACTCTTTTAGCAGATGCAATTTTCAATTTAATTAGTTTGGTATAATAAATCCAGACTCAATTTAGATTTGTATCTTCATTTATTTTGTAACTATAATACAGTTAGATGTTACCTGTGCTTTTGTACATTAATAGTAGGAGTAATCATTAACAACAGACTGTTGAGAGTTCATACATATAAAAAATAGAAATCTATTGAATTGTTATCATTGTTTATCAAATAATGTTGTTTATTAAATTATTATGAACGCTTCCTGAAGTGGATGTGGTAATTAGATCAGATTGTCTATTTTTTACGAAATAATAATGGTTTGAGTATTTTTGTGATAAAGCAACGTGGGATTGTTGTATTGAATGGGTAAATGTTAACTGAGAAACTAGAATAATCCAAGTTTTATTGCAACTGTATATAATGTTAGGACAAAATGGAAGGATGCTTGTACAAATTTCAAGACTGTAAAACTATAAACAAATGAATGTCGTAAATTCTAAAACCAAGTGTTACTTTAACTAGAATCTTTATGATAAGGATACAAGCAGCTTCTGTAGATGACCACTATATCTGCTACCATCATGCACCATAGCAGTAGCTGTTACCAAAAATAGTGGAAGTGTTGACAGGACTTGTGTGTGCTAGCACATTTGGGTAGGTATTATCAAATCCTCATGCTCGTCACTTGTATTACGTAAGCACGTTCACTCGTATGAAGGCGGTACAGACAGTACAGTCGTCACATTAGTGTGACACCTCCATTACAAAACCTACAACATTGTCTCTTTTTAAATAATTAAATCACTAAGGATTGTAATAATGTATACAATCTAAAACCAGACACTAAATTGATTATGTTTAATTTAGTAATAGAGAATTGTGTATATAATTATACCAAAAGACCATCCTAGCGTATCAAACCATCATAAGAAATACTCAAATGTGTTTTTAAATTATTAACTATGTTCTGCGTTTAATTAAATGCCTCTTTACTAGTACTTTCCCTAGGCATTTAGATCCATTCACAGATGTTCTTAATTTCACAATTGAGTAAATATTTAGATAATAACAAAATAATTGAAACTAGAGCGAAAGTTTCTAGATTAGCACAAATTATTTGGGTCCTGTATTTCAGTAGGTAGGCATTTTCATTATCCCTGCCTAACGCTACGTCTTACGTAGGCGAACAACGCGCGAACGCGGCGCGGCGCCTGACATTCGCGTGCAAATCGCGCCGCACCGCGTTCGCAACGAGATCGCTTACGTAGGACACTTCTATGGGCATCAAAGGATTGATTTCGCCGCGCCGCGCCGCGCCGCGTTCGCGCGTTGTTCGCCTACGTAAGACGTAGCGTAATACAGTCTTCAAATACATAATTGCATTACCCTTGAAGATTTACACCCAGATAATGTTTAGATACTTTAAAGGCTAGTTGAAAACCTGCTATATCATTTCATTTTATATTTTAGTACCTACAAGAGAAAGTCATAAAATTATCTGTTTTGCGTCATCGTTAGTATTAAATATCAACGTGACCAAATGATATTTGCCTCTATCTTGGTATTTATGATAATACAATAGCAATATCTACATATCTAGGTTTTTGTTTCCTCTTCAGAGTTGATTTCGTGGATAGGTAGGTATGTTTTTGCTTGGTTTTGTTTGTTTTATTAACTTATTTGACCGTTTGTTGTTTTGGTCCTAATTTATGCATGTCGGTGTAAGTGTAAGAATATATGTCGTGTTACTGGTAGTACATAACAATGTATGTAATATAATATTATTGTGACCAATGAAAGAAACCTAAACCCATTCTACAACAAGTCAATTGAACTTATTGAAATCAATATTCAGTTTTTTTTTTTTCAATTCATGAATGCTTTTTACGAAAATGGGGCAATCTATAGGTAGATTTAATATATGAATTTGGTACTAAATATTTGTAATTTGTAACAGTGAGGGATTAACAGGTATTTTACCAGCTCCAATTTGCCTTTTAGTGTTAGCTTCATGATCGGAAACGAATTCTTGTAAATTTTTATTCGGTGCCTGCTCATAACAAACAAAGTAATTCTTGATAAAAAAAAACCTATCTTTGTACTTACGGTAAAAAGCTTTTACTCCTCCCTTTCAGTTAAGGTTGCAGGCACTTATCAAGTGCATTCCTGAAATGGAATCCAATAGAAATGGCAAAAACGTATGGTATAAAATTAAGAATAGTACCATCGCTCACCCTGTTAACTGTCCATCTGTGGTCCTTATGCCGTTTGTAATAAGGTCCACCAATGTACAAGCAAGAGTATTGCTGTACCAACAACGACTGACCATTTTAGACCATATCTCGTTGCATTAAGGTTGATGACTGGTCAGTTAGCTATGACGATGGTCCGTTCTTTATACCTAGTTTTTATAAGATTCGGGTAATTCTTAATACTAAAAATTGTCGGGTAGTTCCGAAAATAGACTCTAATTCGATAGCATTAAAAGTGACTCAGGTTTACCCGACATTATCAAGTATACCGAATTACCCGAATCTAACGTAACTTGGGTATATTTTTTTGCCTTTCCTATTAAACTCTACTTTGGTTCCATAAAGTAGGACTCTACAACTACAAGACACACCTATAAATAAAATTGTACCTATGCATAAGCAAGACTTGTAAATAAATAATATTCAGAATACCTACAACTGAATGAAGTTTTACGTAGGTATACCTTATTCAGTAAACTATTTTTCTATTTGTTCGTCTTACAATATTTACTAAAGGTGCTATAAAGCCTATTTATTAAACTATCCTCCTAAGGCCCAAGATCCTACCTATAGTACCTCTTCAGTTCGTTGAAATTTAAAACCTATTTAGTTGGAATAGAGTCGCTTTTGCTTTGTTTTGTTAAATTTTCCAACAACGCAAAATCAACCGTTTCCTTCCTACACTATAGTTTCAAATTTCAGTGGCAAATTTATGATTTATCATTTGTATGGCTGGGCCTTAGGAGGCTATAGCAGGAGTTTGTTTTTTTCCAAAATTCCGACTACTGTAACAGTCGACTGTATGTTAAGATTGTAGAGCATACATGGGACTTTGTCGTTTTAAAAACAATCATTAAGGCTCGTCCAAACGGTATGATCAAATTGACAAGTTGTTTAGAAGAAAATTGCGTCAATATCATCTGGTGTCCACACGCAGTGACACGTACACAATAAAATTTCACAGAGGAATCGGCGAGCCAATGGCCATCAATTTCATTTTTATTTCCACGCCAAGGTGGAGCACTAAAGTACCTACTTAATATTTTCTTAGTGTGATTGGTCTGTGTTTTTAAACATTCATTACAGTCCCATTAATTAAAAATCGATTCTATCCTAGATGTAAATAAATGTATACCTAGGACAGGTTCTATTCAAATGTGCCCTCCATCGGGTCCCTCCTTTATGGTGGCAATGATCATACGTACAGGCAGTAAATTTTAAACCGCCATATTATAAATTCAACTTACAAAAATGTACCCATTTATTACCACAGCTACACATTTACTGTTTTGAAAATATCTTGTAAAGTGGTAGGTACCAATTGTACCAAACCCTACCCCTCCCACTTTAGTTACGTATTGTCACACCCTAGATTATGTCGCTACCTATTCGTAAATGAAATTTATGCACCTTTGGATGTCGTACTTTGCTGCCGCGTGATACTTAGATACATACTATTTAACATAATTATGTGATTGCTACAGATTCGACTTTATTTATATATTTTACATTGTAATTTAAATGTGTGAATAATGACTCCATGGACACTAATAAATGAAATAAAATTTATTTAGCGTTACACTATTGTTTTCCTTTCGATTGTTTACCTAATAAGTATAATCCAGACATTAGTTCCATTTTCCACAGTGGAGTTCAATACAAATTGCGAATAATGTAAACAAACCAATTTAGTTTCATTACATTTTATACCTATAAGTACTATAAACGTTTATTTACATAAATTTTTAGTTAAAATCAGTTAAAAGATAGATAGATTTCTCTGATTTATTAATATGTTGAAATGATAACAAAATTTGTATTGAGCTCAACTTTATCTCTATTAATAGAAAATGGGGTGACTTTGATAGGTAGTTTTAGTTTTATCCTCCTGATAACGGAAAGCATATTTTTGTTTTTGAGTTTGGAACCCTTAGTTACTCTATAAAAGGTCAAAATATAAAAGGGTCCGTCTCATAGAAAATTTGAATTTCGCGCATTTTTCTACTGACAAAGTTGTTTTACCGGCTATAATACTATGATTTTTTACTAACCTACCTTTCATAGTCACCCCTGCAATTTAAAGCCATCCCGTTTTACGGAACTACTCTGATTGATGGCATGGTATAAGTAATAATATACTCCGCCTGGTACTCTCTTCCCGTCTTTTCGTGGTCACGTGACTGACACAAGCCTACGTCATATGCGACAGCGCTATATGATAATATGCGATAGCGCTATATATAGCGGCCATGTTATTGTGACGTAGGCTTGTGTCACTCTGGGAAGAGAAGACCATGTTTTATTAGACTATGGATTGATTTACTTGACTTATTGTCCTATGTCCCCTAGGTGGGGCAGAGGGCGTCCACAGTGCGCCGCCATCTGAATCGGTCTTGAGCTTCGTGCTTGAGTTCGCTCCAAGTCTTCCCGATAGCTTTCGCCTCTGCAACAATAGTCCGGCGCCAGCCGGCCTAGCCGAGGTTACAATCGCTATCGCTTCGACAACGAAAAGCTTTATGTCTCTCTATCGCTCTTCCATATTAGTGCGACAGTGACAGTTGCGTTTCGATCGCCACGGAGCGTAAGCGATTGGCATCTTGGCTACGCGGCCTGGTCTGTTTTGGGCGGCAACGTTTCCTCTTTCCTTGGGGATTCCAGTCGAGGGCTTTGGATTGATGGATAAAAAGGTCATGGCCATAGTCTAATAAAACATGTCATCAGAATAAAACAGTCGATGGAGGAACTCAGCATGATGCTCGATGACCTCAACCGAGTTTCACAACGGGTGGGCTTGAAAATGAACATGGACAAGACGAAACTAATGTCAAATGCCAATGTTGTGCCCATGCCCAGTCTCTGTTGGGAACTCGGCACACGAAGTTGTTGACTACTTGTACATCTACCTAGGACAAGTAGTCCAATTAGGTAGGTCCAACTTCGAGAAGGAGGTCAACCGCCGAATCCAACTCGGTTGGGCAGCGTTCGGGAAACTGTACCTACCTAATGTCTTTTCGTCCGACATACCTCAGTGCCTCAAGACGAAAGTCTTAATCAATGTGTGTTACCAGTGATGACTTACGGCTCCGAAACGTGGTCTTTCACTATCGGCCTCATCTCAAAATTCAAAGTCGCTCAACGAGCTATGGAGAGGGCTATGCTCGGAGTTTCTCTGCGTGATCGAATCAGAAATGAGGAGATCCGTAAACGAACTAAAGTCACCGACATAGCCCACCGGATTAGCAAGCTGAAGTGGCAATGGGCAGGCCACATTGCGCGCAGAGAAGATGGCCGATGGGGTCGAAAAGTGCTCGAGTGGAGACCACAGACTAGCAAGCGCAGCGTAGGACGTCCACCCACAAGATGGACGGACGACCTTGTTAAGGCCGCCGGAAGACGCTGGATGCGGGTCGCTTCCAACCGGTACGAATGGAGGTCCAAGGGGGAGGCCTATGTTCAGCAGTGGACGTATTATGGCTGAGATGATGATGATGATGAAGTGTAAATCAAATTGACTACATTGAATCAACTGAAAACAAAACCCTAGTACCGCAACGCACTAGGATCATACTTCAAGAGAGCCGAGCCGAAATGAATCTGGCACTTGAGTAGGTACTTACGCGTTCATTTCATACGAATATGACACCTTTTAACTAGCAATAAAGTTCTCATTGTTACTCGGCACACTCAAGGATTTATTGGCCGACCCAGGCTACACGAAAATCCCGGCATTGGCTATGTATGGAATTCCACCTACCTACCCAATTTCTTGGTATTGCGTCTCACATTTTGCTTAATGAGAGTGAGAGGCAGTGACATTGGTCAAAGAAATTGGGACTGGTGGAAACCTTAATTAAAACACCTGTATATTATTTGTATCAAAGAGAATGTAACCACTACGTTTTAATTTGTATTACCTAATACAACGTCGGCATATTTTTAGGAGTAGTTTATGAATATAATTTTTAGGAGTAGTTTATGAGTTGCCGTTGTCCTATATTTTTTTAAATTATATTCTTTGTTATTGTTTTTGAAATATTTATTAAAAACTTTAGTAGTTTACCTGCTTAATAATAAAATATATTTTAGTTCTTAGGGAAGAACTTTGAATAAATTTATTGGGTTATTTTGTGAAAATGAAATATGAAACCAAAATTAAATACAATTTAATAAAAATTAAGATTTTAAAGTACACATTTTCAAATTTAAATGTAATTCAAAATAAAAATCTCAGAGCTAGAGCGTCTACAGCCAAATAGGCTGAGTTTCAGTCCTCGCTGCCTGAGGAAGGGGTCCCGTTGGGTGGTCGCGTTGCGTTGTCAGCAGTTTGCAGACTTTGTAGCTAACATATAACTAAATGGTTTGCTACACCCTGTCAGGCGCACGTTGCACGTTAAATAGGACACGTTAAGTTAATGTAATGAATTCATAAATAAATTAAACAATATCAGCTAACCTCACTGGTAAGTACTTTCGCGCCACCCGTAGCGTCGTCTAATATCGAGAAAATAAACTTATTTACCTGCCTTTGTGATTTGCCGACGCCAAAACGAATCGTCTTGGTAAATTGAAACCGTGTTCGAAATGGACCAATAGAGAGCCCATTCTCGTTTGGACTGTGAACTAGTCAGGACGCGCGCGGTGTCTGGCTGATCTTGATCGTAATTTTAAATTCAGAACGAAAACAAATGGAGGACAATGTATTTAGTGATTATGGTACTGGCAGCGGCGGTTCGGCAAGATCGGTAAGTTTGAATTTAATTTCGATTAATTAAAAAATACCTATTGGTAAGTAGGTAGGTATTTACATTCAAAATTAGATGGAGTTAACTCATAGTAGCACTCATAGCACTTCGAAAATATTACATGGCATTCCGTATTTTTTTTTGTAAAAAGATAAATTAAGCAATACATAAGTAGGTAGATATGAAATGAGTTGAAAATAATGTACCCTTATTAGGTTACTTTTCGTTCAAAAAAAGAATTTTTACCGTAGCGCGAGCGGTAAGTAATCTCATAATAAAACCCACTCGGTACCCGATTTGCAAATCCGTAAATGTCAGTTTACGCTTTTTCTGGATAGATGCTAGATCAGAATTCAGAAATTATAACATGATTTACATAAATAGCTAATAAATACGTGTGATATATAAATATTATTTTACCCGTTTACTACCCGTGTACCGATAAAAGTAGGTACTAGGCGTAGGTACCTATACTACCTACCTATTTATTTTACAAATTGCAACATAGGTGTATAAGTACATAATTGAGTGGGTAGGTAGGAATTTAGGGGCATAGCACACTGCCGTCGCGTGTCGTTCCGAAGTGTGAAGCGACGAATTCGCGTGCGGCGACGAAGGTCGGTGGTGCGATTTTCTTCCGAAGCTGCGATGCGCGGCGATTCGCGCCAACGTACTTACCTACAAAAATCCGTATGGTACTATGGAGATAGGTGTGGCAATACCCTGCGGCGCGCACCGCATATTCGTTTGAATCCAAAAGCACGAATCGTCGTGCGATTCGCACCTTCGCACGGAGCCAATGTGTATAGTGCAGTTATTGCATACAAATCGAGATTCTATAGTTGTTAAAAATCGCAGCACCGGAAGTCATTCCCGAAGCAGTGTGCCATGCCCCTTTACTTAGTTTACCATCATATTTTCAGAATGTGGTTAATATGCTGGAGAACCAGTGTAGAACTACCTACATTAAGTATTATTTTTAACTATAACTTTTACGAGCTTATAGTTCGTTTTTTTAGCATTATAAAGAACTTGCAAGAAGGTAAGCCATCTTAACATGTCTTTTAATTGAAAAACGCTTTCTAAAAATCAAAAACGTTTACTTATGAAAGCAGAAGAACATATAAATGATCGTATTAGATTCATAATTGTCACATATTTGCCGTAACTTATTTTTAAAATGTAATTTTCAATGCGATACAACGGGGAAATGCCGCCAGCATCCTTGGTACAATGCCTCAGGGGCCTATTTTAGATTTAAGCTAGTTATTAATTTCGTTTAGTTGTACCACTGTATATATATTGTTTGTAAATAAATGATTTTCCCATTTTCAATTAAAAGACACATCAAGATTGTTCACTTCATTCATTCATTTAATTGACGCCACTCATACTTCAAAACTCATACTTCAAAAGCATGGGTTATTAGTTGATTTTTTTAAGACGGGGATTCAAAATTATAATTACCTACCTACCATGCAGAAAGTCAGTAGAAAAAGCCGCGAAATTTAAAATTTCTATGATACCACATACCTTCGCGCCTACATTTTTCAAATTTGCCGCCTTTTTCTACTGACAAGATCTGCTTGACCAGCTATATGAATCTAGTATTAAACTGGATTGGCCATGAGTGGTGGGGATAACTAACAGAACGGGATAGTCTTACGTATCTTTCAGTAGGAGTAGCAGAGAAAGCGCTATTATTGTTTGTCCTTATCACAGTCTCACATATTTTTTGTTCCCCACCATTTTTTTAGTATGGATAATGGTGGGCAACAAATAAATTCGACCAATCACAGTGTCGCATTTGCGTATGTTTTGTCCCTCACGGAGGCATGCGTAAACCACTTCTATATGATCCTACCTTCTATGACCAGCTATATTTTCTATTGCTGTGTGGATTACATTTATTATTTGACTATTTAGTCAAGATTTTCATATCTCAATCAAATCATTTAATTATTTAGCTAATCATAATAATTATTTATTTATTAATTAGAATTATTAGTCAAATAAGTAACACAACATCACTCATCATCATCATTATCGTCTCACCGCAACGCATTCTATATATTTTTAATAGAAAAAGAGAGTCCACACAACACTATAGAGAATACTTCGCATGCTCGGGTCTCAATCTCAATACTTGCACGAGTGGTAAACAACAACATTGCTCCCATGTTATGGCTCCTCTACCCGATGGGCCAACGCCGGCCACTCCAAGGGACGCATTTATGCGTTAGATGAAGCAAGTGATATTGCTATCTCATTCTACCGCATGGCTGCGTCCCTTGGAGTGGCCTGCGTTGGCCCATCGTGTAGAGGATCTATTAGACAAATAACTATTACACTTGTAGTCATGGGCGAGCTTGGATTCGTGGCCATCAGCAGCTCCGAAACAACAGCAGTTGGGTACGGCGGACGAACAATGCCAGTATCAATCCGCAGATCTACTAGATTGTAAGTATTTCAGCACTTCTAAGATTCCCTAGTCAAGTAAGAATCCGTTTGCCTGTCTGCTGTTTGTCTGTCCGTCCGTATGCCGACAAAGTGGTCAAATAAAAACTAGATTTCACGCACTCTCCTTTGCTCATTATCGGGTATGCCACCGTGATGACCTGATAAAAATGGCATAAATCTGACTCTGACATGACTGGTAGAGAATGCCTTAAGGCATTAAGTCCGCCATTTGTACCTTCATGTATTGTGCAATAAAGATTAAAATAATAATAATAATAAGCCCGCAGGGCAGCTTGTGGCGAGCTGTTGGGGAGTAACGACCCCACGGACCCGAGTGCTCCCGAGAGTCGGTCAGGGTCTCCGTCTCCGGCGTGTCTTCGTCGGTCGGAGTGGACCCCATGGGGACCCGCAGGACTCTCAGCTCTGGCTTGCCTTAATTGGCCGTCCAGAGAGGAGTCGTTAGAGCTATATGCTCCAGGGGTGGAAGTGAAAGATGCATAAGACGCGAGTTGGCATAGTGGCTAGTAGCAGCCACTGGGTAGAAAGCGGCGCACACCTCTCGACACCCCTGAGCCGCTCACACCGATGTTGCTCCTGGTCGTCTTCGCGACGGCAGTTTCAGGGGCCCATCTAGTCAGCGGCAAGTCACCATCTGCCGCGATAACATGATTTACCATTGTTATGGCAGGTGTCCGGACTTCTCTACAATAGCCCAGTCTCATAGTCCACCCAAACTTCAATCCATAGACCGGTATACTATTCACTTTTGCTACAATAGTCCCAATGCCTGCTGAGAGCGGTTCATGGGTGTCTATTGTTGCACCTGTGAACGGGTTCCAGCAGGCGTTCTACATGACATTAAAGCTCTCCAAGGGGCCTCTACGTGTTGGATCTGTGTCCCCACGCAAGCCTATCAAAAAACCGGGATTATAGGCCCGTGATATCGAAGGAGATACAAATAATAATAATAAATCGGAAACTTAAAATTATATCCTTACCGTAAAATGGGGTGAGTTGGGTGAAATTTGACTTTCAAACATCGATAAAAATTTATTTTTACATGTGAAAACTGAATGGTGACCCTAAAACGGGGTGAGTAGGTTTCGCGGGGAGAGTTGGGTTATGAATGGGGAGAGAAGGTTTGAGAGGGGGGTGAGAAGGGATTTTAAGGCTATTGCTACAAAAATAATGTATTCCAATTTAAAATGGGGCTATAGTAATACGCATAATAAAAAAAAATCGATCCAACAATCTTCCAAAATCACCTTTGTATATCAGGCGGCTATTGAAATGCTCTCGGCACGCTCCCCTTTTATCGTGTAGGTACATCAATATGCTTCTCAGGAAGCCTGAAACTCCAACTTTACTGACAAATTTAGAGGAACGCAAACAAAAGGTTTAAATACTTACTGGCTAGCACCTAAAGTAGGTAATTTATACTTGGTCAAGCAAATCTTGTCAGTATTATATTCTTTGATCTTGTCAGTCGAAAAAGGTGCGAAATTCAAATTTTCTATGGGATGAAAACCCTTCGCGCCTACATTTTTTAAATTTGCCGCCTTTTTCTACTGACAAGATTTGCTTGACCAAGTATATAAAGTAATTACAAGCTGTCAAACAACTTTGTCAGTAGAATTAAAAAAAACGCGAAATTAAAATTTTCTATGCCTATGGGGGGGGGGGGGGGGGGCATTAAACTTTCGCACCTATTTTTTTAAATTTGCCACTCTGTTCTACTGACAGAAATAGCTTGACAGACTATGGCCGGTCAAACTTCGTGTATAGCAAAAGGCTCAAAATCCAAATTTTCTATGGGACAACGATTAAACTTGGTCAAGCAGATCTTGTCAGTAGAAAAAGGCGGCAAATTTGAAAAATGTAGGCGCGAAGGGATATCGTCCCATAGAAAATTTGAATTTCGCGCCTTTTTTTACTGACAAGATTTGGTTGACCAGCTATACCTTTCGCGCCTACATTTTTTAAATTTACCGCTTAATGCGACAAAATGCCGGGATAACCCGAGGAAGAAGAAGACCGCTTTATTTTACTGACGGAAATGGCATAGACTTTATAACCCTTTTTTACACAAAAAAAAGTAGCTACTCGATGGTATCTATGTATAGAGGAACACAATTTCCTCATCAAAACTGGTAACTTTGCCTATTCAACAAAGCCCACCTCGTCATATTCCAGTAAAAGCGGAAGGGTCAGGTGGGATGTGGGGTAAAAGTCAGTAAAACACCCCGGGTAAAAAAATAAGACTGATTTTTTAAAACTCAAATCTTATTCTTCCTCATCCTATTCCGTTTAAAAAGAAGCCTTGTGTGTAAAGTTCTTTTTAGGGTTCCGTACCCAAAGGGTAACGGGACCCTATTACTAAGATACTCCACTGTCTGTATGTCTGTCTGTCACCAGGCTGTATCTCATGACCCGTGATAGTTAGAAATTTTCGCTGATGACGTATTTGTGTGGCCGCTATAACAACAAATACTAAAAAGTACGGAACCCTCGGTGGGGGAGTCCAACTCGCACTTGTCCGGTTTTTTTACTTATTTTACTATCTACTTACCTACTTGTTTGCTCTTTCAGTGATGGTAAAACGAAGCACGCTGCAAGAAATGATGAGCGAATTCAAAATGAACGGGTACGATTGTCCGTACAATCCGGACGAAGATAAAAGGTCCAGCCGACCAGGTTAGTGCCGATAATTATCCGTTTGAGTTTGGGTCGAAACTGGTGCGACAATGCGTAATAGGTCACATACGCGTAGACTAGAGGGATCCAGAGTTGTAGAACAAAATTTACCATAGTTTCGGGTACTTACCTAAGTAATTGAAGTAAAGAAAGCTAATTATTTTTACATTAGCATGACAGTAGGTACATATGGTTTTATTACGACACACTATGCTATACAAGCACATTACATAATTACGTAGAAAATTTAAAGAGCAATATGTACGCTGTACGGTACACGTACGAATAGGTAATTCGTAGGTACTAGGTTACGATTTAAAACACTCCCTTCTCTCGTGTTTTAAAATTCGCCACTATGTTTGCGAATTTCGCACTTATATCGTAAATAACTATATTATGTTAACTTATTTTCGATTGACTGTTTCAGTAAATCATATTGGCATGGGTCCATCGAGCGTATACCTGCGACAGAAGTCTTGGCCCGAACCAGAGGCTACTCCAGCGCAGCGCTTGCCGCGACCCAAGTCAGAGTGGATCCAGTCCACCACCGTGCCGGATCTATTGGAGCCACCAATTTTTTTCGATGGTAGGTACATTTATTGTATACACCTAGCTATACTTTTACCTTTAACGACTTTCAACACTCGCCAATGCGACTTTTCAGATGACGTCGGCAAGGCTCCTTCGAATGTGTACCTGCGAGAGAAGTGGTCTGTACCAGCGCCAGAGCGGGAGAAGTGGTCTGAGTTTGAGCCAGAAATTATGAAGTCGCAGCCGCTGCCCCGTCCAAAGTCGGAATGGATCCAACCCACCACTGCGCCAGATATTACACAAGCTCACAAATTCTTCGATGGTATGTACCCCATAGTCCTCCTCGAAACTGGAAATTGTCCAATCGTTTTCCGAATCCAAATTTTAATGACCCGCCACTTTTTCGATTATAAAGTAACCAACATCATCATCATATCAGCCAGAGAACGTCCACTGCTGGACACAGGCCTCCCCCTAAGAGTGCCACAATGACCGGTCTTGCGCCACCCCATCCAGCGGACTCCCGCGACCTTTTACCAAGTACATAACCATCAACCTTGTCCAATTGCCCATCTTATGAGAAGGATTGCATTTGCAGGCATCAAACATTCTTTCAGAAATCGAATCACCTGTCCTGGATTTAAAAAATAATTCCGGTACCGTAAAACGGGGTGAGTATAAGGACAAAACTGACATTCAAACCTCGATAACATTTTATTTTATACATTTTATGCAAAATTAATTTTATTTATACATGTTCCGGCCGTTTGTATTATTGTTTTTTTTTATGATTTTAGGTAGTTCCATTTCATAACTTTAACGATAAACACAAAATCCCTCACCCCGTAGTCCCTCATAGTTGGGGTGAGAAGGGAATTCATACAAAAGGTGATTTTGAAACGTAGTGGAATCGATTTTTTTATTATGAATATTACTATAACTCCATTTGTAATAGGAATACGTTATTGACGTAGCAGTAGCTTTTAAAAACCATCTCACCCCCTCTCTCATCCCTTCATCCCTTCTTCGTCATCCCTTCTCTCCCCATTCATAACCCGACTCTCCTCGCAGTCCCTACTCACCCCATTTTACGGTATGTATTTTAAATTTTAGATCTGGATCTGACATTGCCCGTGAGACAGCTGGAAACTATTACGGCGGAGCAAGTGCGAGTGTTGAACTCTCTGCCTAACGCCGTGTTGTACGGACTGCTGCGGGACCTAGAGCAGAAAAGGAACGAGACAGCCAGGAACAAACGAGTACCAGATGTAAGTGATCAGTTTTAAATAGGTAGGTAAATTTTGTTTTGATATTCCGTTGATTATTCCCACGGAAGAAAGAATAAGCGCGCCGCGCTCTATTTATTCTCCTCTATGGTGATCAAAATAATTTAATAATAATTTGGTCTTATTAAACTAGTTTTTTTTACTAGTCAATCGATAGGTTAAAATGTTGTCAAAGATTATATAATTATAGATTTAAACTTCAAGATAAAAATTATTTTCAATTACCTACTTCTGTGATTTTCGTATGGTTTTCACAGAAAAAAATGTCACACGAGGGCCAGGCTAAAAGAAAAGTAAAAGGTAGGACAAAGCTTAAGCCCCCATTCGCACGGAAGCTTTTTCAACGCGCGTTAAAAAAGCGTTTGAATGTCACAAATGGATAACCATGTATGTATTCACACGACAGCGGTGCGCTTTTTATCAAGCGTTGTTGCATTTTCGACTTTAAGCCTTGGCCGTTAAGTCGAATTCAGAGTGTAGACAGATTCAAGCGCTTTTTTAACGCGCGTTGAAAAAGCTGACAGTAGATACTTGGTAGGTAGGTACGCACTTGGGTGTAACGTTACAGCGATACCTGTTTTTTTAAGGCAATAACTGCGTTCCAGCGGTTGGCAACATTTTAGCAGCCGAGAGCCACATAGAGTTATACTAAGAATAGTCGATCTGCAGCGATTTTGATAGCCCACGCCGTCAAAGTATGTATTTTATACGTCATAATTTCATAGCAGTTTGACGTTTAAAATAACACTTGCACTGCGTGGGCTATCAGAATCTCTGCAGCGTTTTCTTCAAAGAATATAATACTCACCAGGGCCCAGTTTTATAAAGTTACAAGTTACAAGTTTACAGGCGTTTACTGGCAACACTTGCTCCGTTTTTTACAATTTGCGTTTTATAAAAGTACTGTGTACAATTTTACAGGTTACAGGTACAAGTGCCTGTAGCTCAACCATAGACGAAAATACGGGAGTTTTATAGTTTTAAACTCATAATCGGACAAGTGTTTTATAAAAATATTGTAAATTACAAGTGTAGATTGGTACACTTGTAACAAAAACTTACATACGTCTTGAGTCCTGTAACAGCACAACAGCAGTTACTTGTAGACTCGTTTTCTGAGAGATTTTAAACTTTACTCTTTATTGTTAAGCACCAACGCCAACGATTGTGCCAGGGCATGCATAGTTTTCCATGCACTGACCATCAGTTTTTGTTAATGTATCTGAAATATATAGTAAATAGGAAATAAAGTGACAATATGTTTGATATTGATTTTATTGACGATTCGTTTTATTTTATCTACTAGGAAATGGAAAGGGATTATTGCCGATATTTGTCGTTGATTTATTAGCATTCGTCTCTTTATTTAAGTAGTATAGTGCATTCACATTATGGTAAAGTGTACTATTCATAATTTTCGATACACACCGTATTTATCTTTGAGCCGCTACCGAAACGATACATTTTAATGTAAGAATGTGAAAGAGTACTTATTTACATGTTATTTACTTATTACGTAAATATTTCATTAAATCTAACTTAATCTGAATCTGAAAACGGCCCAAAAAGTATATCCTTGGCATGGAACGCCGCTCTCAGCCACTCGATTTTTCCTTCATTTCTGGCCATTTTTCCAGTAATTAATATTTTACAGCAAACAAAAACACATAATTTAGTAGAGAACCGAGTATCTATGACACACGATTTTTTTTAAATAGTGATGTCCTTCACACCTGTAGATTTCACATGTAATCGAGATTGACCGTGGTTCTTTACAACTGTAATTATTTATGTGTATTTATAAAACAACTGTAGCCGTTCACAGTGCATTACAGGTGCCTGTAGCCTGTACTCTTGTAACCTGTAACTTGTAACTTTATAAAACTGGGCCCAGGAGGTTTTCTTGTTCTAACTTCTAGTAGTTAACGAAATTGAAGCGGGCCACACTTTGTCAATAGTTTGTGACTTTATCAAACAAAAGGTACCACGTTATTGTTTGTCAATAAGGACGAATTCAGCTTGTAATATGTGTATTCTTATCTGCGATGATAATTAATTAGTTATAAGAAAACAAACAATTTGCCAACGGTCGATGACACAGTAGATAAGTTATCAGGGCAATAATATTTTACTAAATTAATCGTTACTTACATTTAGATTAATACAGTAGAATCCGGTTAGTACGACTTCGCTTATAACAACCAACCGCTTATAGCGACGTAAGTATAGGCACTTGTTTGGTTTTAGTACAAGCTACTATGAAAGAACAACCGTTTATTACGACTCGGCTTATAACGACCGACCGCTTTTAACGACGGAAATTGACACAAAATCCGTCCGTCAAGTCCGGTTACAACGACGAGCGACGTAGTTTTTACAAATAAATTGTTGGTAAGAAGCTTACTCCGTCCCTTGCACCCAACTCCCCTTTTGTCTATACGGAGCAAGATGAAATAGTCATGTGACTTTTCGTAAACTTGCTCTTCTTACTTTCGTAAACTAAATAAAACCCAATTCCCATTGAGTTGACCTTAAACTTCACATAAGTACATAATTATGTAAGTTGGGTATCAATGCAATATTTTGGTAGGTACCTTCGAGCTGATCTGATGATGGACACAGGAGGTGGCCATAGAAACTGTGTGATAAAACAACGTTATCTTGATTAGATCTCCAAGCATTACGACTAATTTGCGGATGACGAGTGAGTACGCGTACATTGAAAAGTGGCTTCTTCTAAACACACAAGTCTCTCCATTTTGACAAGGTGTCGTAATACTAACGTAAAAAATATTTTAAAAGAAATGTTTTCTTTTTTTTTAATTGTCGCATAAATATTAATAAATACAAAATTATGTAATTATTTTAATTGAAAAAATATATTAAAATTGGCAGTTTGTTTTGTACGACGTCCGGTTAGTACGACGTAATATCAGCGGTCCCTTGGGCGTCGTTATAACCGGACTCTACTGTATTTTGATTAGCAGGAATGCCGATTCTGCAAGAACAACGGCGAGCGTGAATCGTACTACCGCTCGCACGTGCTGAAGGACGCCGGCGGCCGCGTGTCGTGCCCCGTGCTGCGCAAGTTCGTGTGCAAGCGGTGCGGCGCGAGCGGCGACCACGCGCACACCGTCAAGTACTGCCCGCTCAGCACGGAGGAGGGTACGGAAGTACTTAATTTTAAGATTAGAGGAATCAGTAGCAGATTTAGGGGGCGGCTAAGGGACTTAAGTAAAAGCATCAGAGTCCCTCCAATGAAAAATTTTAGGGTCACTACACCTATTCGACTTCGCAGATCTCCATAACGATATCTCCCGGACATAACCAATCACAAAATATATCTAAATTTCCAGAGCGCATAAAATCTACAGCCATGATGCGCAGCGTGCGGTTGGCGTCGGGGCGCCGCCGCGGACCGGTGGAGCCCGCGGGTGACTACGTCATGTTCGGCGACACCACGCCCACCTTCCTGCGCGACTACCGCTCCTGCGCCCCGCTCGACCCCGTGTGGGCCGACTTGGAGCAAAAGTTGACTTTATATAGATATCAGCCCTGCTAGCATGAGTTGCGTTCTCGCGCGCGAGTCCATACCTACTTGAAGTCGCGCTCCATACATCTATACAACTCATGCTAGACCACCAGTTGAGAAGGTGACCCGGTTCTGTCTGAAGCCTGAATCAAACTGATTTATATCACTAAATTACTTTTTTTGGACACTGACAGTACGACCACTTCTCTTTACTAAATTATTTTGAGATGTGGCCGTATTGTAGGCAGTAAAACATTGTAATAACAACATAACCCTGAAGAACCGTGCCACCTTAGCTGCTACAATGCTTATATATGTAGGATCGCTGTTATGTATCTTCAACTAAAGTTGATTATGTGCACATTGTGCACTGGCCACAGACTTACCATACTAGCTTAGTTATAGTTACTCCATTGATACTCAGATTTTATTGTTACAAGTTACTTTAGATTTATGTCGACGTATGAGAAACCATACAAAATGGTATGTATGGTACCTATTCATAAATGTTATTACCTAAAATTAATTGTTGATTATGGGTTCCTGTTTAATTATACTTACTTAGATGTAATGTTAGTATTATATGTGATACTAAATCATATAAAGATGGAGTATGGTGGTATAAGTGTATTAATTATGTTGCTTGGCTCATGCCAAAATTTAATATTTTATGTGTCAAATCATTTATAAGATAATTATCTTATTCGTTTATAAAGTGACATTTAATGTTCTAACTACCGAATCGTTTCTACTTATTTAGAATTATAAAACGTTGATTAGTTTTAAATGAAGACATTAGATAAAAATAATATAAGATTAACTTAGTGTTAAGTAAGGCACCACTTGTCTCTTACCTCCGCAATGACGAAAATAATGAGCAGACGTCAGTTAAATACCTAATTAAATAAATCTTTTATAGAGGCTACACGAACATAACACTGAAATGGCGAAATCAATTTTCTTATACATTTACAAACAAGAAACAATTTTTTGTTGTATCTTTAAGGCAACATATTTTTAATATATCATGTTTCAATATTGTATTGACAGCAATATATTTGAAATCAAATCTGTTGTTTTAAATGAAAAAGTATACATTTCATATAAAGTTTATTTTATATCACGATGGAATCTAGAGGCTTGTCATTATGCTAGTAAACGTCTATTTATTTTTACCAAATACCAGTCGTATAACCATTATAAAAGTGGAATGATGTAGGTACTTACCGGAATTACAATTCATCAATTAGGTATGCAGCCGCTTGTATTGGCAAATAGACAGTAATATTTGTTAGAATTGCAGAGTTTATTTGTTCACAAGTGAATCATCTTTTCTATAATGGTTTTACTACGTCAATGACTGTTTGATGTTTGTTTCAACTATTTAATATAGGTACCTAGTTGTTAATGTGTCTGCTATTTCATATGAAAATGTTCCGATCTTGTTAATACATTATCATTAAAACACACATCAGTAAAATACTTTCAATATTTTTGATATTCAGTAATTTCAATAGGTGTTGGTGTCTTTATGGGTCCAATAAATGATTAGAAAAATGTGGTGTATATTTTATTAAAATTATGAAATATGTTATAATGTACTATAGCCGTTTTTGGAGGCAGGCAATGTTGTCAATTTTAAATTTGCAATGTATGAGGTTGCATTGCCAACCCCCACCACAGGAGGGTTGCGAGCAAAGCGAGGGTTTAAAATTAAAAATCGAAATTTTGTTTGAAGTCCATTGAACGAGGAGGAACAATGCTTATGTCAGGGGGCCTACCGCGTACACCGAAGGTCGCAAATTGCGGGTATAATAATCTTGCAATATCTGGGAGACCGAGCTTTGCTCGGAACACATATATCTTAAAAATGCGCGTTTTCTCAGAGAACCTAGCCATATCGATTTGTCGCCGCCGAAAACCCCCATATAGCAAATTTCATCGAAATCGTTAGAGCCGTTTCCGAGATCCCCGAAATATATATTAATTTATACCGGGTGTGGCCTGTAATATGAGCAAAACATTTAACTGTAGGCTGTAGTCCTCATACTGACCAACATTTGTTCAGCGACTTTTAAAAATAACTTGTGGTTCGATTTTTAATACACTTTAATGTTTATTCTAAGACGCAATGTATTGCGAATTTTGTTATGTTTAAAGGCGTGACAAGCAACGTCAATCACACTGATATGGCGTGGCGATGGCGTCCATTGAAGATAATATTAATTTTGTATGAAAAATAGGGAGTCTAAATACTTCATAATTTTTAAAAGTTGTTGAACAAAAGTGTGACCATTTGAGAAGTGCAATCTATGTTTTAATTATTTGCTCATGTTACAGGCCACACCCGGTATACAAAAATTGTTGTGAATGTGAAAGGTACCTATATACATATAAGATATAACTATAACGTTACATCTCTAATTTTCATTACATGCATTGATGTAATGAAAATTAGAGAGTACCCTCCCTAATTCTAATTATCAATGTGTTAATTTTCAATGGTGTAATGAAAATGTTCATGGAGATTCCTCTCTTTTTCCTCTACCTAATCTCACGCAAAGACAACGAGTGACGTGATTTTGCGACTGTCAGACCATGCCAGACAGATGATGTCACAGTCTAGATTTTATAGGGCGAAAATAAATACTTTTAGCAGCTTTTAGATAAGAAGGGTTTTGCTTAAAATACAATGTCAATTATGAATCACATGTAGGCCTATTCATGGACCCTCATAGGAAAGCAATACCCGGGCCCATGGCTAAAACGAGTTTAATACCGTCGCGCAAAATCACTGGTGTAAATATGATTGGTTATTTAAAGCCTATCCCGTCGAATAAGGAAGTAAAAACAGCCCACACTAGCACTCCTACCGTTGAGCACCGCTCTTTCCCTAGTGAAGAAAATCAGATCTACAGCGGGCAAGTCAATGTGTTGGCTATCTTGTAAGTAAAACTTGGTTTTTCCTAGGAATCAGCTAAATGAGAATAATGTAGTTTGGCTACAGCGTGAAAAAGATAGAAAACCCCAAGATGGTTTTTGGGAGAGTCCCGCATGTCTGCAAATGGGGCACGGTCATACTCTGATTCTGAGTTTTACACAATATTTATTTTATTTTACTTTATTAGGTACACTAAACAGATATCGTACAAATTTTCTTGGAGGGTTCTCTTGGAGGGCAGCTGCCAAAATAGAGAACAAGTTTCTAAATGTATGAACCTGTCCCTCCCCTTGGTTACAATCCATATGAACTGCCCCTCTAGCCAGTCCCTAGCCCATCAGCTAGTACGACGCCCTTGCTAGACTACCTTTGTAATCCTTTCAAAGGCTAGCCCCGGGAGACTTAGGTATCATTACATTACTATTAATTAAATAAAATAAAAACACCAGTGTGCATTTGAACCGATGAATGGTGTTACCGCCTTTTAGTAGGTAGTATTAGGTACTTATCCTTCAAGAATCGCTGGATTTCTTACTAACCTAAAACCCAACAAATTTTTAATTCTAGCGACTTAGATAAAGTCATAAGGTGCTGCAAGTATTCAGAGGATGTGAAAGAGATAGCAGTGGGGTTCGCGGACGGCACGATCCGGGTGCTCGACTGCAGCACGGGAGCGTGCACACATACCCTGGTGGACGACGAGTGCCGCTCCTACCCCGGTCCTGTCACGTCCATCAAGCACAGACCCATCAGCGATGCACATCCCAATTCTAATACATTCGTATCTACATGTAAGAATATTAACCATACTTACAGCAAGATAGGCGATGAAATATTAGTTATAAGTACTTCTTCGACCTAGCGTTTTCCCGGCCTACCGCCAGGTCCTCCAGCTCCGTTTTATTAGCTTGAAGTGTCAAGTTATTCGGGTCTCTATTGTTTCCCAAATAGTTTTAAGTCATATATGTATAATGTATTGTTTACCCGCATTTTCGTTAGTCATAATTTATTTGGTTCAGATACGCGTCACTTTTCAGGATTGCCACAAAACAAACCTAACTTACCTATCTATAAGATAACCTTACGAAAATTCTGAAAAGTTTCAGTTTTTTGACTAAAACTTTATGGAAGCCAAAGGGGCCCCAGTTATTCATCATTCCCATAAGGTTAATTTCAAATTGACACCAAGTAAACGATTGACAGCAAAGTTATCATATATCCTTTTTCTCGCTGCATCTATTCTCTTCCCGTTTATTAAATCCACTTACTTTAATATAGGGAACCCTAAAAACAATCAATTGATACCTATTATTGTTCCTTAGATGTTAATGGTTGTATAAAAGGCTGGTTGTACAAATACGACCAATGTCTATACACTATCAGGGAGAAGAGACAGACGCTGGGTCTCACCTACCACCCTCGTTTTTGCAAGTTCGTCACCTACGGGGACGACAGTAGAATCAACATGTATGATGAAGAGGCACAGATACAAGAAAGAGCATTTTACTCAAGGTACCCAACTTAATTTTCTTTCGGAAGGACAGTAAAAAACAGACGGACAGAGTCCTAAGGGTTCCTTTTGTGCCTTTTTGGTATGTCATTGGCATACGGAACCCTAAAAAGATCTTATACCTACCACTACATGCATGGAATACACTGCAGATAGGGTTGCCAGATGGTCGGGATTTGGCGGGATTCTCCCGATTTTTAGCATGTGTTCCCGATTCCCGACAAAGTGTAAACTGTCCCGAAAAACGGCTTCACGTTATAAAACAATAATTTCAAGTTCCGAACTGTCGTCGAGCGAGCGAGCTGACGTAGTGCCAAAATGTAAAATATCGTCGTTTTTAATACAATTAGTACTTTAATTTGAATGTATTTTTTTACCGACTCAAGTCCTCAAATCCCGAAAAATTTATATTGTTTCCCGATAATAGCGCCTTCCGATCTGGCAACCCTAACTGCAGATGCAGTGACCAGCAGACGGTCTAGGGTCTAGGTAAAGGTATCACAACGTAGAGGAGGCCACACTAGATGAATGAAACTGTTCAATAATTCTTATCTCGGTACATCATCTTAGAAATAAAGAAAAAGTGGAAAACTCACTGATTCGGACGGGACTCGAACACGCGACTCTGCCAACTGAGCTACCGAGACTTACCCGTTGACAGCGAATATTTCCATCATATCAGGTCGGGCGATGGTGATTGGTGACGCCTGTTCTCTCAGAACGTCAGCCTAGGTCTCATAAAATCAATAAAATCTTAAATTTTCAACAGCGGTACAAGAGACGTTATAGACGGCCACACGTGCAGGATATTCGCCTGCGCGTTCAACCCGAAGTCGAATCACGAGTTGGTGTCGGGCGGCTGGGACGACACCGTCATGTGTTGGGACGACCGCGTGCCGTACGCCACGCGGCACTTCTCGGGCGCGCACATATGCGGGGAGGGGCTGGATTTTGACGAGCCGGGGAAACAGGTACCTACAAGAAACTCGATTATCAGAACCCTGACGTAGTTTATCCGAACCCTCCAATTATCCGAACTTTTTAAGTATTAAAACGAATTATCCGAACTTGTGACGGTCCCAAGTCCCAATTAAAAGATACACTTTCACACTTTTGTTCTGACAAAGTCGGACAGTTAGCAGACGGAGCCTACCATCCGTCCTTTACAAAGTAGTAAGTTTTTTAAACACATCAAGCGCTAACTCGTTACCTGGCAATAAAAACAGTATTTATTTTTGCTTTATAGGTACGAAATATATTCAATATATCTTGCCTATATTTTTTTACAAAAAGATGGTAAACAAGCAAGTTTTAACCTTTTTGACGCCAATGGCCGATATATCCGCACCGCAGGTTCAACGCCAAAGATTGATTAATCGGTCACAGACCACAGAGCAACATAGACCTACGTATATATGCATAAAGTTCAATTTCAGTTTTGACGCTTCGGTGACGCGTCCGGGGACCTGCTTTTGTGTTTGACACGGCGTCGAAAAGTGGCCCCTGAACTCCAGGTTGTAACGTGTTTTTTTAGATCCTTACCTGTTCATGGCAAGAGACGAACACTATTCAGTTATGGGATTACGGCTCCTGCAAAGTGATAGAAACTATTGTCCCGGATACTTATCAATCGAAACTTTATTGCGGAAGATTGGTGCCAAAAACGAGTCTCATAGTTTGTGGTGGAACTGAAATCAATATGCTGCGTGTCGTTGATATCAATCTTAAAATAGTAAGTTTCATATAATAAATAGTTGAAAATATTAACTGAACTTGAAACAATGCAACTGTATTAAAAGCGTTCGTTGCCTAAAACATACCTAAACCTTTATTTAAATTTGTAACTGCCGGTAGCGGCCCTTTTGAAAGACTCAATAGTTATCGTGTAGGGGCAAAGTTGTAGTTTAACTACTCGTGCTAATATTGATATCCGAACAAGCATCGAAAAGTGGAATCTTGAGCGTTGCGAGGGTTAAACAAACTGCTCCAGAGTGAAACACATAATTTTTCACCACACCAATAGCACAGATTAAATAACAGTAGTACTGGGTACAGATAATTCACTCTAACAAAATGCGTCTGTTACGATTAGGACAGGCGTGACCGCTAGCTGGCGACAGCGCCACGCGCAGCTTATGGCTAGCCACCAAAATTTGGTGTGGGACGGATGTACTTGCCACGCCTGCCAATAGTAGGTCGGCCGAACGGGTTTGAAGTTACTTTTCGCTCGTGTCATCTCAGATATGGGTAAATATGATATCGATGCATTCAGTGTAAATACTGTAAATGCCCTGAACACAAATATGAGATGAGAAGCGTGAAAGTTGTGCTCGAGAAACATTACCCACCTTCTGATGCAGTCGGGTTAAAATATGTTTCCAATAACAAAAAAAAATAGTACTCTTTTAATTATTTTTTAACATTATATCATTTATATCTTAGACGCCACATGGTATGTTTAAAAGAAAAAAGTAAAAAACTTTGTACTGTCGATATTATGACGTCACAGCAACTCCCCAAGTAAGTACGCTGTCACATAGTAGACTAGAACGACCATCATATCCGTACTGGTGTGGTGAAAAATATTAAATATGATACTACCTCTTGCTTTTGGCCTTATGTCTAGTTTCCGATTAACAGATGATCATCACACACTAAGCAAGACATTTTATACATTTTGTTACAGACGGAGTGTTCTATACGTAATAACCCAGGCGGTATATACGGTTTTGATTTTGGAAGAGTACGAAGGAAAATTACTCTTGATACTGGAGGTGGATGGAAAAAAATCAGTGAAATTGGCAGCATACCGCGTGTCGCCTACGTTAGCGCGAAAAGACTGCAGATTGTAGACTTCGGCCAATCCTGATTATTCGAGCAGCCACATTGTTATGCATTTATTTTATTTTTTACCATATACTCTAATAAAGGGTGTGATTAACAGAAACTTCTCCGGAAAGTTGTACATCAGTTGTATTGAATTTATTCTCTCTTTTAATATTTTTCTACGCACAAACAGCCGCTTAATACAATTTTACGTGATAGACAAATACACTGTGATTTCATTTTGTAAACAGTATATAAAACTCTACAAAGATAAAATATCGAGTTTGGCAAGAATTCATAATATACGACTAGATCGGTCGCGCCGGCGCACCAATGGTCCGGCGGCCGCCGAAGCGCAAAGCGTAAATGTTTAATGTTGTGCCTCTAAAACGGGCCGTTCGGCGGTTTACCTTATTATCTTAACGTTAAACGGATGTCTAAACACTTGGTCATTTCCTGTAGCGTACATTGTAAACATTACAAATACAAGCGGCCTAAAACATGCTATAATAAATATACATTGAATCAATTTGTAGACAAATTTCTTACGACATCATTAAAATGAATTCCGTCGGACCATTCGCGCACCCAAATCACCGGTCTACATTCATAATAAATAAAAAAAAAACATAAATACTTCTACATAGTATTATATACAGGATTTGAACATCTATTGTTATTCGACCGATTCAAGTTGAGCCTCGTCAACGGGTGGGTCTTCCCGTGTTGCAATTGTTTTTTGTTTTGAGCTTTCGACATCACAGTTGATACCACCACATTGGAGTAGTCGAGCGGCGGGATCGAGACCACCGTGGGCGCGATCGGCGGCCGCTCCGCGCCCGCGCTCGAGCCGCGCAGCGCGCCGCAGAACGAGTTGCGCAGCGCCGGCGGCCGCCGCTCCGCCTCCGCCTTGCGCGCCTCCCGCGGCCGCTGCGGCTCCGACGCCGACTCGCAGCGCGCCCGGCTCGGCTGGTCCCAGCGGTCCACCAGCACGCGCACCGACACGTCCTCGCCGGCCGGCGGCGAGCTCGGCACGCGCTCGCGGCCGTCGCGCGTGCGCGACCTGGAGCGCGCCTCGAACTCCTTCTTGAGGTTGCTGACGAGGCCCGCGGGCTGCGGCGGGGCGGCGGCGGCGCGCGGCAGGTCGCCGGTGGAGGCGGCGGCCAGGCGGCGGCGGCGCGGGCGCGCGCGCAGCCACGTGTCGGCGGGCGCGGAGGCGGCCAGGCGCCCGCTCCACGTGGACGCGCCGCGCGCCCGGGCGCGCTCCATGCGCGCCGCCGCCGTCACGAACTCCTTCAGTATGGCACAGGTTTCGTTGAACTTGCGTTCGTTGTCGGAGACGTCGGCGCGGCGGCGCGGCTCGATGTGCTCGCGGATGCTGCCGAGGTCGGGCTTGGCGGCGGGCGCGGCCGCGGGCTCGGCGGGGCGCTCGTCCTTGGGCCGCTTGTCGCGGTCGGCGCGCGGCCGCGTGTCGTACGAGCCCCAGGACGAGTGGCGCGACAGGTCGGGCACGACGGCGCTGTCGAACGAGCTCCACGAGCTCTGCCGGCTCGGCGGGACCTCCTCGTCGACGGCTCTCCTCTCGTCGCAGTCGTTCCGGTCGACTAAATTAGCTAAAACGTCACTCAGTTTCGTCTTCACGTCTATGATACCACTGTCACTTTTCACTATATTATCGTCTCTGTTCTCCTCGGGCTTCGGCCAGGCGGGCTCCCCGGGGTCCCACGTGTGTATTTTATCAGAGTCTAGATTTGAGGGGGTATATTTGTGACTTAAGTTCCGCAGGGGGGACACCTGCGGGGGTTTGGCCGGCGGCTCGGTTGCGGCCCCGCCGACGACGGACGCGTCGGAGGATCTGTTGCTGGAGGAGTCGCTGGTGCCGAAGTTTAGTCGCTGGTACCTCTTGTTGTCGCGCCGGTCGCCGGAAGCGGCGGTCTCGATCTCGTGCACGATGTGTTTGACCGAGGGCGCGCCCTCCTCCTTGAGGCGGATGATCTGGTTGGGCGAGACGCTGTAGGAGCCGTCGCCGTAGGGCATGAGCATGTGGCGCGTCTCTCGGGCGAGGTTCTCGAGAGAAACGGAGGTGGGCGGCAGCAGCTCGGAGGCCAGCTTGGTGTCGGGCGACCACGAGCGCGGTCGGCCAGAGTACGAGCCCGTCAGCGCGAGCACCAGCGGCGTCGGATCCGTCACTTTGTTCTCGCTCTTCGAAATAGATTTTGGCGACTTGAGATTAGTTTCCGACTTGGACCTTTGCAGCTTCTCCTTGTTCTTCATGGCGTCGAGTATTCCCTGATAAGTTTCCAGCTGGTTGAGGAAGTTGTTGTTAGGTTTGATGCAGCCCCGCTTCGCCTTGACGTGTTTGAGAGCCTTGTCGAAGTTCCAGTTGTACGCCTTCATGGCGTACGCGATCACCACGGACGCGGATCTGCTGATGCCCATTTTGCAATGGACTAATACTTTTGAACCTTCGTTCCTGGCTTTGTTTATGTATTTGAATGTGTTGTCCCAGTGTTTCAGTAAGTCAGTCTTTTCGTCGTCGTACACTCTTATATTAAGGTAATCGAACACACCAGGGAAAAAATTATCTATCTCTCGAGTCACATTCAATATGTGTCTTACTCTGAAATGAGAAGAAAACGACATTTTAATAAAAAACCGGGCAAGTGCGAGTCGGACTCGCGCACGAAGGGTTCCGTACCATAATGAAAAAAAAAAACAAAAACAAAAAAAAAGCAAAAAAAAAACGGTCACCCATCCAAGTACTGACCCCTCCCGACGTTGCTTAACTTTGGTCAAAAATCACGTTTGTTGTATGGGAGCCCCATTTAAATCTTTATGTTATTCTGTTTTTAGTATTTGTTGTTATAGCGGCAACAGAAATACATCATCTGTGAAAATTTCAACTGTCTAGCTATCACGGTTCGTGAGATACAGCCTGGTGACAGACGGACGGACGGACAGCGAAGTCTTAGTAATAGGGTCCCGTTTTACCCTTTGGGTACGGAACCCTAAAAACATGGCTACAATAGCAGATTCATAAGCATAATACTGCAAATTACCTATTAATGACCTACTTATTAAAGTTTTCCTTTTTATAAAAGCTGACATGGGTTTCAAAGCTATTCTTTATAATATGTTATTTTGTTGCCAAATGTAACAAAAACATTTATATTAAGGTGGATGTCTAGGGATGGGATGCCGATTATCAGCCAAAAGATGGCGTCACTGTGCACGAATTGTGGATTTTCACTATTTCTCCCAAAATACAAAGTTTCATAAGATGTGTTGATATGTGCGAAAACTATAAAAAATACTACATCCAAATCGAGACATGTTCAACTCAACATTGTCTCATTTCGTTATTACCGGAATCCAACTGCAAAATATTGCAATTTCTTGCATTCACGCACACTTACGTACTTAAAGTCACCTTAAAGTCAGTGTCAAATGTCAGCAGATTCGTAATGTTACAGTAAAGTAACCTAGAGGGCGCAGCGGATGAAATGTTTATTGTTGAAAAAGATTGGAAATTAAATAATAAATTCTTGTTTGAGCAACGATTAAGAATTACAAGGCATTCAGAAGCAACTAATGTTTTCGACCATCAACTGTCATGTGCTCGTGGCACCCGTAGCCTCTATTTTGAAAAAAATCAGATTGTAGCTAAGATACATGGTTCAAACCCCGACAATGCCAGTTTTTTTTTATTTTATAATTTTAGCATTCTCTTTTGAATTATTTTAAGCGTATGTTATTCTTCGAAACTAAACTTACGTGAGTAAAATATTTTCAGTATTTTAATTATTTTTTAATAATATTATGGGAAGATTTATAAAAGTATTTTTATTTTCCGGTTTTCAAAGGATATAAATAATGATTAAAATAATTAAAAAAAAGTCATGCATGCGGCTAATTAGGATCGCAGAATAGGTACATAAGAAGTCAACTATCGACGAAGTATAGCTGGTCAAGCAGATCTTGTCAGTAGAAAAAGGCGGCAAATTTGAAAAATGTAGGCGCGAAGGGATATCTTTCATAGAACATTTGGATTTCGCGCCTTTTTAGGGTTCCGTACCCAAAGGGTAAAACGGGACCCTATTACTAAGACTTCGCTGTCCGTCCGTCCGTCCGTCCGTCCGTCTGTCACCAGGCTGTATCTCACGAACCGTGATAGCTAGACAGTTGAAATTTTCACAGATGATGTATTTCTGTTGCCGCTATAACAACAAATACTAAAAACAGAATAAAATAAAGATTTAAATGGGGCTCCCATACAACAAACGTGATTTTTGACCAAAGTTAAGCAACGGGAGTGGTCAGTACTTGGATGGGTGACCTTTTTTTTTGCATTATGGTACGGAACCCTTCGTGCGCGAGTCCGACTCGCACTTGCCCGGTTTTTTTACTGACAAGATTTGCTTGACCTGGTATAAAATAAAAGTTTCCAAAATTTTATTGAAATGATATACCTACATGAAATAATCAAATACAACACATTTACTTATAGCGGAAGCAGTTATAAAGTTGACCCAAAAATTTTTTATTAAGCTATGAGCTTCATCACATATGTTCCTTGAGTAATTCTAAGCATTTCAAGCCTGGGAGGCAATAAGAAATGTGTGTCTACTCGGATTTGTAATGGATTCAAATTTTCAACCCCTTTTTAACCCTGTTAGGGGATGAATTTTACAAAACGCTGAAATTACTTTTCCTGTCTTTTAATAATATCCCCAAATACAAAGATTCAAGTCTCGCGTTCGAAATTTTTTTTGATATCCATACAAACTTTCAACTCCTTTTTCACCACCTTAGGGGATGAATTTTCAAAAACGCTGAAATTAGTTTTCTTGTATTTTAATAATATATCGTTTTACGAAGTTTCAAATTCCTAGCTTAAAATAAAACTTGAACCCCATACAAACTTTCATCCCCTTTTTAACCCCCTTAGGGGTTGAATTTCTCAAAATTGCTTCTTATCTCTGGTACACTTTATAAATGTAATCTAGTGTGCAAATTTCAACTTTCTATCTTTTGTAGTTTCGGCTCCTCGTAGCAAAAATCTCCAACCAAATTTTTCACCTTTTTACGTTTTTCTTGTAAAATTACTATGAAATTGAAAAAAACAAATATCAGCAATGAATTCTACGTCTTTGGTTTGTACGAAAATGATACCAAACTTGCCCTAGTACCCACCAGGATCAGAGTAGATTTTTTTTAAAGATGACGGGTGGCGGCCGTCTTTGTACCCCACCCTCCCCCCACTTCAGGCTAGAAATGCTTAGAATTACTCAAATATCAGATGTGATGAAGCTCATAGCTTAATAAAACATTTTTGGGTCATGTATGGCAGCGTTACATAACTGACTCCAGTATTAAAATAACTTTTAAAATAAGGCATATAAAATTACCAAAAAGATGAAACAAAATAAATAAATAAATACAAAAAGAAATGAGTCTTTGTTCGTGGTTTGAACCCTGTCATGCTGTTCAACTTGTTAGACTTATACTCAGTAGCTAAAAGCCACTAGACCATTTGACCATATTAGACCCGGGCGAAAAATGCCTTCTTATTTAAGTAACCCATTACTGTCAAAAATATCAAGTTTGAATTGATTTGAAATATAATTTTTCATTGTCGACTTATTGAAGTTATTGACATCCAAACGATGCGAGCATGTTGTACTTTTAACCATATGGCAACGTCGCACGGGGAATTCTTCTGAAAATGTATGTCCTTTTATATTTTGATATTTATGGATATATGAGGATTCTTCTACTTATGTTGCAAATTGATTAAATTATCGAGAGAAAAATGCTAATGCAAAGAAAACAAGAAATATCCGTTTCATTTCTCATGCTATTGATTCGGTTAAATTGTGTTCTAATGTATGGGGAAGACAAACTAATTATAGCCAGCCTTTTATGAATGTAGTATGATACCATAGGGTATGGTGCTTTACGCACACTAGCGTCCCTTCCCCTCCCCCTGACGCAACCCCCCCTTTTTGCATGAAATATGTCCCGGTTCACAGTTTTTTACATTTTTTGAGGAAAGAATATATTTTAGGAAAAAAGTGTCAATGAAAGAAATAATCCTTAATAAATTCTTAATAAAAAAGGTCATATTGATTTTTTTACATGATGCACATTCATGTATTAGCTTGTTAAAATTCAAAATAACATAGTTTTTACTTAGGATTCGAAACTCATTTATTATACACGGTGTAACACGAGGAAACCGAATAATTTTGACAGCGTATTCCTGATCATATTTAGAGACAAAAATGTCCTATAAACTTTTTTGAAATGCGGCTAGTTTCAGAGTTAATACCAATTTAAAAAAATAAAACAAGTTTTTATTGTTACATAGTTCAAAACGCCTTTTTGATGGCGATGTTGTTACTATGGGATTTAGTCTAAATATCCTTATTGATATGTCAAAAAGTGACAATTAAGTAACACGTTGCAAAAACTATGTTTTACGAAAAAAAAGTAAAAATCCATGTTAACTGACAAGTTTACCAATAACATTTACTTTTTATGTACATACATATATATTAAAAAAATTAAAAAAAAAAGCGGCCAAGTGCGAGTCGGACTCGCGTTCCAAGGATTCCGTATATTACACAATTTTTAACAATGTAATTTTTATTTTATTTATTTAGATATTTAATTCAGGGAACAAGGCCCATATTACAAATACCTTACAGACTAACATACATATGTATTTTATAAACTTAAAACTAAACATTATTTATGCGAAACGTGAGTGAAATCTTTAAAAAATCCGTAGGAGTCGGATCAAAAACTGTAATTAAGTCCGACTCACGCTTGACTGTACATTTCTAATAGGTTTTCCTGTCATCTATAGGTATAGACCTATTTTATGTATTTTTTCAAAATTTTAAACCTAGTAGTTTCGGAGATAAAGGGGGAGGGCGGAATAGTCATTTTTTGCCCATTTTCTTGAATAACTTCTAAACTGTTTATTCGACAATTATAAAAAATATATATTTGAGATCCTTACAATAAGCTCTTTCATTTGATATGTAACATAATATAGTTTGAAAATTTTTATATTTTAATTTTTTCATTTACCCCCCAAAAGTGGCCCCCATGTTTAAAATTCATTTGTTTACAAACTTACATATGTGTACCAGATTTCAACTTGATTGGTCCAGTAGTTCCGGAGAAAATCGGCTGTGACAGACGGACAGACAGACAGACGCACGAGTGATCCTATAAGGGTTCCGTTTTTTCCTTTTGAGGTACGGAACCCTAAAAACAATAAAAACAATTGTTTTCGGCGAAATTGACCTAAACTCATACAAACATTTTTTCCTTCTTTTAATTTGACCTCAGAAATAAAATCTTTCGCATTTCTTGAGGACACCTTGTATAATAAGTGTTATAAAATGAATATAACCTTTTTAACTAAGAATTTAATAAGGAACTATTTCTTTCATTGACATTTTTATCCTAAAATGTATACATGAGGTCAAAAAAAAGGAAAAGATGTAATAAGTGTTTAGGTCAATTTCGCCAAAAAAAAAATTTTGTTTGGTTTTTTTTAATTTTATGAATGAATTTGTATATAAAAATTAAATGCTATTGGTAAACTTGTCACTTAAAATGGTTTTTTTTTTCGTAAAACTTAGTTTTTGCAAAGTGTTACTTGTCACTTTTTGACATATCAATAAGGATATTTAGACTAAATCCCATAGTAGCAACATCGCCATCAAAAAGGCGTTTTGAACTATGTAACAATAGAAACTTGTTTTTTTTTATTGGTATTAACTCTGAAACTAGGCGAATTTCAAAAAAGTTTATAGGACATTTTTGTCTCTAAATGTGATCAGGAACAGAGCTCGGCGGGGGTGAGCTGTTTTCAGAGTTTGCACAACATGGACATGCCGTGTCATTCGATGGTATATGTGGTGTAATTTAATAACTAAAGAAATTATTTTATTTAGGCTGCCTTTCCGCTACGATCTTTACATCGCCATTAAATCAAATGAATTTTATAGAAAGTTTTTTTAGTAAACCTCTTCAAATTATATTTATATCCATCCATATGCTACTATTAAAGTTTGTTTGTACATAAGGCATTGTTATTTTAGTTTAATTATAATTAATAAAGTTTTATTTTCTTCTTCTTCTTCTTAGAAGAAGAAGTTTTAATTTAATATTTCTTTCTAAGGTGTATCTATATTAATATCTACACTTGACATAAGTGACGTCAAAATGGCTCACCCCTGCCGAGCTCTGATCAGGAATACGCTGTTAAAATTATTCGGTTTCCTCATGTTACACCGTGTATAATAAATGAGTTTCGAACCCTAAGTAAAAACTATGTTATTTCGAATTTTGACAAGCTAATACATGAATTAGGTGCATCATATAAAAAAAAATTAATATGACCTTTTTTATTAAGAATTTATTAAGGATTATTTCTTTCATTGACACTTTTTTCCTAAAATGTATACTTTCCTCAAAAAATGTAAAAACTGTGAACCGGGACATATTTCATGCAAAAAGGGTGGGTTGCGTCAGGGGGAGGGGAAGGGACGCTAGTGTGCGTAAAGCACCATACCCTAAGGTATCATACTACATTCATAAAAGGCTGGCTATAATTAGTTTTTCAAAAAGCACAATTTGACCGAATATATGAAAGAGGGTCATTGTTGTTGTAAAAGGTGTGCAGGAAATGATACGTTTCTGCACTAGAGCAGTTTAGGTTCCAATTCCAAGTACGATTTTATTATTCTTTTTACAATAAGCAATTGAAATTTGGGTATAAATGGATTTGTTATACAATTTCCATTCTGATATTTGACTCCCCATTGCATAAATTACTTTTGGCCAAATTGTTAATTGAAAATACCTACTCTCAAAAATACCTACTATAAAAATGTATTTAAAAACACATGCATTTTACTTTCCTCGTATGGGAAATGAAAAGTAGAGTGTTTTAACTCGGGTGAAAGGCAGCATTTTTGAAAAAAAAACCAGGCAAGTGCGAGTCGGACTCGCGCACGAAGGGTTCCGTACCATAATGCAAAAAAAAAAACAAAAAAAAAGCAAAAAAAACACGGTCACCCATCCAAGTACTGACCACTCCCGACGTTGCTTAACTTTGGTCAAAAATCACGTTTGTTGTATGGGAGCCCCATTTAAATCTTTATTTTATTCTGTTTTTAGTATTTGTTGTTATAGCGGCAACAGAAATACATCATCTGTGAAAATTTCAACTGTCTAGCTATCACGGTTCGTGAGATACAGCCTGGTGACAGACAGACGGACAGACGGACGGACAGCGAAGTCTTAGTAATAGGGTCCCGTTTTACCCTTTGGGTACGGAACCCTAAAAATATCATCTACTAATGTTATTGTTATGCACAAGCAGAAGATATTATAGAATCTTGTTTATTTACAAGAAGATGACATTTTTCTCCACATACCTATATATTTATGAGAAAAATATAGCTAGGTATTTTAGTTTAAAAATCATTGTTACAATAAATTTGACCTTAGGTTTTGTTAGGTTTTGTTAGGTTTTTAATTTGAGGCCTGGTCCCTAACACTAGAAGAAGAAGGTCAGCTCCTGGTAGCAGAGAGAAAAGTTTCTCGCAAGATCCTGGGACCTATTCAGAGAGATGACGGCACCTGGAGGATCCGGAAAAATGCCGAGATCGAGGAGTTAGTGGCCGAACCCAATATCATCGGCGAAACGAAAGCGCACAGACTTCGCTGGTTCGGTCACCTACTCAGAATGGGAGAGGATCGGGCTGTCAAGAAGGCGTTCTTGGGACGACCGACTGGTAGCCGTCCAGTGGGTCGGCCCAGGTATCGCTGGGAAGACAGTGTGGCGGCGGATCTGCTTCAGCTTCGCGTCAGTAACTGGCAGGAAGTTGCGCAGGATCGGGACAGGTGGCACGCTCTCGTTTCGGAGGCCAAGATTCTCTTTGGATCGCTGAGCCAAAATAGTTAGTTAGTTAGTTAGTTACAATAAATATAGGCTTTTCCAGAGAACATTTACCGAAACGAAAGCAGAATTCACAAGGGTTTTCGGTGGACGACCGTAACGCGAATGATTGTTTGGACTGACCTTTCTATAAATATATAAATGTATTTTATTGTGTAATAATCATAATATTTATTAAGTTATATTAAATCTGGGAATGAAATTATATCAGAAAGGAGATTCTTAAATGAGTAGGTATACTCGTAACATGCTTTGTGCATTAAATATACCTCCCTCTATTGAGTGAAAATAAAACAAAATACACAGGTAATCTGTGTTGCGGTTTTAAAGTGCCATCTGTTACACCTTTGACAAATTAAAAATGATTACTTGTCAAATGAAGTCGCCATGTTAGAATTACACCGATACTATAAGCATCACTCACACAAACAAGCAATGAGGCAAAATTTTACCAATATTCAAAGGCTTTTTTCTTAATAATTTTAATCAAAATCTAGTATTTTTTTACGTTAAGCGAAGACAGAAATATATATACTACCCAAACATTACATATACAAGTGAAGAAACCCTATATAATAGGAGCTAGGGTGCCAAGAAAGTTGTATGAAAATCGAGCAAGGAGAACCACCTTAATATGTTAACCTATCTCCTGTTAACCTGTCCACTGATTAGATAATTGTTTCATTATGGTGTAAAGGTAATGGAATAAAACGGAACCATACCCGTTTCTCTGCAATTCCTCCAAGTTGCTCGCGTTCCACTCGGAGCCGAGGTAGACGTGGTCGAAGATCTCGGTGGGCGCGTCCATCTGGCCCAGGATCGTCAGCATCTCGTGGTCGATGAACGACTTGTACTCGGCCAGGTCCATGTCGAGCTCGTCCTCGAGCCGGACGCGGATGGATTTGCTCGTCACTTCGTCTAGATCCACGCTCATCATTATTTCTTTGAGGGTGCATCGGATCACGCGTTCCGTTTCGTCGCGTTCGCGTGGCCTGTGGAAATCAAACCGATTTTTGTATTTGTATTTATTTATTGCGTATATAGTAATTCAGGTTACAATAGCAGGTACAATATTGCATATTATATTACAAAATAGTTCCACTGAACACTAACTTTATAGTTGTAACTTTACCGATGATAATTGTTTGTCTCTATACGTCTATTTGACCATTTCGTTTGTTTGAAAGAGGCAAAATTTAGCAGAGGTTGGTAAGATGTCGCTAAGTTTTATGAATAAGGAGGTTAGACTTTACAGGAAAGGATTTACATACATAGACCGTAACTTAGATTTTATAATGTATGAGTTATTCGCTACTATACTTTTACATTTTCAGCTAAAAAGTAATAAATCAAATTGGATATATCCTGTCTTAGGCTCTAGCCGCCAACAAATCAAAACATACCAAAACAAACGCAAGATTTTTATAGGCCCCTGGGCAGCTAGAGGTTAATGCATAAAATAGTAAAATAGAGGTGAAAAGTTGAAAACACGATGTTAAATAGAGTATTACGAAGTTTACCTTAAGTTTTTCATAGAATACTAATAACAACTTTTTTTTGTCGGCAAAGCAACTTCATATAATCCGTACGTATTTCATACGTAAGGATTTAAATTTTGTTGAGGATCATCCGTCAGATTATGTATATCCTAAATCTCCTAATTGAATGCATAAAAATGTATAAAATAACCATGCGCGCATTAGCGAACAAAATCACAATTGTTTCAATCATCTAAAATAATAATTGTCGGTAAATGCACACATGTTTAATGATCACTTTGGCCGACGTCCGATCAGATTCGAGGCCGAGAAATGAGGTCTAGGCGCTTGCATGCGCGATGATCTATTACATGCAGGTTTACTACAAAACACGCAACACACAGGAAGCGTTTACTTTGAATAATCCTTATATAACGCTTCAACTATGTTTATCGATTTCGAATACAACTATGCTATACAATGTCAATAGAAATGAGTTGGGCACGTGTAGTAATAAATCATATGTGCAACAGCGAACTTAGCGGCAATAATTTCGGTATTCCACAGTATTCAATTCTGACTAAGGGAGTGATGGGACTAGATTTAGTCCTTGACGTGCCATTAATTTGGTCAGAGTGCTCATAGACAAAGGTCTATGCGCGCACCTCGATCGACTCATTCCAACAATTTACTACATGCATATTAGTTGTACCACACACCAAAGGTTTTCAAACTCACTTAAGCCGCAGCGAATCTGGCGAAGGTGGTCGGCGGGACTCGATGCAGTCCATGGCATGCCACTCGTTGAGGCAGGATCGGTCCGAGTCCACGCGGGCCTCATAGTGCGCGCACCAGGCGTGCGAGGCGCCGCCCGCGAAGTGGTTGAGCGCCCGCGCTCGCCCGCTGGCGCGGTGCAGCGTCTGCAGCGCTGACCTGCAAGAGAACAATTTACATTAGGAATGTCTCAACGGGAATATGGCATTGTAAAGGACCGGTTGAGCCAACCACAGTTAGCAGACTGATCAAAGTGAAACTATGGAACATGAAACTTCCCATTTCATAAAACATTGTTAATTTCGTACCCTCACGCGTGTGCTGCTGTAAGAGTTTCTCCGTATTTCAATACGACGCAAATTTAAACCAAGCGCGTGGTCTAGCCATGCGCCGTGACGTGGCCAAAGAGAATTAAATCACTACGTTTTAGTCAGAGCTATAGCCGGGAAATCGGAATTTGAATAACTCTATTATTATAGGTGTCACAATAATCTACGATATATATATGTAGATACGAAGTTTTACATTCATCCTTATATAGAAATGCAGACCTTTATGACCAATTTTTCTACTTTACCCTAAGAATCCTAAGACACTGGTACAAACATAAAAATACATATTTAAATTATGTGGTCGACAGCGAATTTTGCAATGTCAGTAAGTACCTATCGTACAACTTACTCTGCACACTTTATTAGCGCGTTCAGCTTCTAAGTGTCCGTAGCCGGTGGACATATCAGGTAACTGGTGTGACAGGTATTACAGTTACGGCCACTAAACAGCGGCGATAGAACAGAAACAACGGGCCACAGAAGTCACCAAAACGATTCAAGAAGGTCTCAACCTTTAGCAATAAAAATATCGACTTGGATGGATAGATGGATGAATCATTATCAGTGCATAAACCGTGCCAAGGTATTGCAAGAGAGTGATGACTGATGATCTCTTTCGGAACTACGCTACGTGAATCTCTGACGTACGCACTGAAAACTGTAGGTGTTCAGCGGTTGTTGGCGCGCGTTAACCGTTCCGAGTCATTCACAACGTACAAAAATTTTACAGGCTCGCCAACTCTTTGTTGCAACTTGAGGAATTAAATCGCTGAGAAATAATTACAGGTCTGATGCTAAAAGATTCGATTTGCCTTAGATTGTCTCATTAGTTTTTATATAGGGTGTCTTTAGCCACTGGACAAACCCTGAAATCCCACATAGGATTACTTATCAGGAATGCTCTTATATTTATTTAACTTAAGTACGTGTATGTAATGTACGAGTATGTTATCGTAGCGTATCCCCAAATGGAAGAGAACTTTATTTTTGTTTAAAGTGACTTCAGCTAATATAATTCAAGACGTACATAGGTAGGTTACTTTTTAATTTTGTTTCGTATGACTAAAGCCAACGACTTCTGATCTACATATCTGGCTAGTGGCTAAGACGGTTTCTGGCATTCAAATTGCCAAAACGAATAACGTAGCTATTAATAAGATTTATAATAATAGAAAGCTATTCTGGTAGATGCCATCAGCAACAGTCGTATAATCAATGCAAGAATATCAAAATCTGCCAAGAACATGTTGAACATCAGTGTAATATCTGCAGTCACTTTACTAACTTTAACTAGTTGTAAGCTTAACCACTTTAACCGGTGAGTGAAAATACTTTACTTACGATAGTTTTCTTTTTAAAGAGGGTTTTACATTTTCTCAGTTGTTCAATAGTCATCGCATTAAGCATGTGTCAAATCGACTAATGATAATTTAAATCAACTCTTCTTACTTCTATACTATTAATTTAACATAATGAAGTCGGTAACAGAAAATATAGGAGGAATCATTTAACGATTTATCTATATTTAAGTTAAATAAGACTTAAAAAAACCGGCCAAGTGCGAGTCGAACTCGCCCACCGAGGATTCCGTACAAATTTAACTTTTTTTACCCGTACTTCAAAAGGAAAAAACGGAACCCTCATATAATTAATATTACATGTAATAAATTGCATTAAAACGTGACTTTAATAGATAAATACATAGCACTATCTAATTATCAAGCAACAGTATTGTTAAATAGCACGTTTATTATTTTCTCATCTAATGAGGTCAACATTGACAGTGTCCACGCGTCACGTTATATTAGTATTATTTATATTATATACGAAGTTAATCATAATCTACGGCCGTACTCACCACATGGCCTGCACAGACACCGGCTTGAATATGTGCTGTTGATTACACACGCACACGCTGAAACCCCTGCGGACAATGAATGCTTAATTAGTTATTGTCCTAACACTTAAAACGCAGTAAGCTTCAAGTTAAAATGCCCACTGTTCGACAAATATGGCACTGTGGGTCTTTTTCGGAATCGCTTGAGTCGCTAACCATTTTTAGTTTCAAAGGAAAATGCAGCTGCGACAATAACAAATGTTTTAGTGATTTGTCTGGCTCAATTGAATGTGACAGAATATTATTTACGACCAATATTAATAAGTCAAGATGGGTCAAATAACATGTCAATTCAAATGTGTTCAACTTTTATAGTTACTAGGCCAATTACGATACTATCGGAGCCATATCGACGTAATTAAACAAAGTCACTATATTACTGTATTTATTATCTAGGAAGACGAGCAACTAACGTAGCTCTCAGTTAGTTATTGCAAATACAAATTACGATCACGGATAATTATTAATTAATTATTTTCCTTATAGTAATATTCTAATATAGAAACAACATGTGCTCACCACTGACTCGATAGTAAAACTATTTATGCTTTTAACTACCAACTTGGTGTTGGAATAGATTGCTAAATTTCGAGATTTCTTCATGATATCAGACGAAACCCGCTAACTCCAGGAGATCTACCTTCCACAACGACGGTGGTACCAGTGGTGGTGCTGCTTCATCCAACCATCGGATGATTTTGGCCTGATCATCACTACACCTTGTTGCGGGCCTTTTCTGTTTGGATCATTCGGTACACTGGCGCCTGCTAAGAATCCTTCTGCCCCAGCGGTCAGTACGATCTCGTTGCTATGTCATACCACCAACAGGATGAACATAGTCGACTTACCCATCTCCGTCCAGCTTGATGGATGTGTCGGCGAGCACGCGCAGCACGAGGCCGACGGTGGTGCGCTCGTTGCAGTCGATGCCCTGCAGCGCGGGCTCGTCGTTGTGGCTCACCACCACCAGGTGTAAACATAGTCGACTTACCCATCTCCGTCCAGCTTGATGGAGGTGTCGGCGAGCACGCGCAGCACGAGGCCGACGGTGGTGCGCTCGTTGCAGTCGATGCCCAGCAGCGCGGCCTCGTTGTTGTGGCTCACCACCACCAGGTGTAAACATAGTCGACTTACCCATCTCCGTCCAGCTTGATGGATGTGTCGGCGAGCACGCGCCGCACGAAGCCGACGGTGGTGCGCTCGTTGCAGTCGATGCCCAGCAGCGCGGCCTCGTCGTTGTGGCATACCACCACCAGGTGTAAACATAGTCGACTTACCCATCTCCGTCCAGCTTGATGGATGTGTCGGCGAGCACGCGCAGCACGAGGCCGACGGTGGTGCGCTCGTTGCAGTCGATGCCCAGCAGCGCGGCCTCGTCGTTGTGGCACACCACCACCAGATACCGCGTGCGACCGCCGTGCGCAGACTCCAACTTCACCGCCTGACGACAAATTACATGCATTATTATTTTGGCCGAAAGACGTTTACAAGATCTCCACAAGAATCTTCCAAGACCATATGCACCTGACCTTATAGCTCATTATAGCATCGCGTCATCATTATATATGTAGAGCAAACGTCTGCCGACTCGCAAATTGACAATTCCGTAGTAATGTTTCTTTATTAACAGTTAACCTTTTAACGTCTGAAACACGCGAGCTATTTGTACTGTGTCTGTAACCAGTAACACGGTCACTGGACGAAGGAGCAAGTTCGCTTCAAACGGAACCGTTCATTTTATTTGGCACGCCTCAATTAGGTTCTGCGAAAATCAGCTGCCTCCGTTTAAATGTTAATTATGAATCTATGATGAGTAATTGAGGTTTTAACCGCACTGATAAATTGCTGTATAAATTCTTAAACCATTCGTACCTAATATATATTATCGAGGTGGCGTATTCCCAGTGGTACACAACGGAAACTTATCAGAATTCAGTGCAGACACGTCACTGCAGTAGGCATTTAAATTACATTACGTTAGATACTCTGGTATTGCAGGATTATTATACAAAATTCGTGTGCTACTCTGCAGCGGCGCCACCATAATGAATACCAATGAATTACATGTACATATAATGTTTATGGCTGTACCTGTGATAGGAAACGAAATAATCGGCATTGAAAGTGGCGCCGCTGGGGAGCATACTCCCCAGCGGCGCCACACAGTACTCATAGATAGAAATGGTATTAGCTATTGTTTTCTTATGTAAATTGATGTACTAATGCTGTTTATTACGTACCTATTGAAAAAAAGAATTATTTTGCATTGATTAGTGATTTTATTTACATTTTAATTCCGCATTCCGCCTAAACGGTATGAGTTGTAAGAGAGGCGCGCGGGTGAGCGAGATGGAGATAGAAATTCTTCCCGCGGGACCGCGCTCCCGCGGCCCGCTCCTGTTTTCAATAATAAATATTTTTGTTTTTGCTTTCGTTATGTTTCTGTGTCTGTACTTCTGTTTCAAAAGGAAAATTAGATACCTATATTAAGTACGTTGCATTTTTTATGTTTAAAAGTATACACCGTGTTTTCATTGTATTCCGTTAACTTCGGGGTATGGTTAAGAGAACTAAATGGCATAGTTAATTAAAAAAAAAATTTTTGTTTTTTTTTATAAAAATAATTTAGTGTAAAAATTAATTAATTAAATGTATCAACAGGAAAATTAGATATATTAAGTACGTTGCATTTTTAATGTTTAAAAGTATATTATTAATAGTTATTGGTTTTACAAGGGGGCAAAGTTGTTGTTTAACCGCTCGTGCTGATTTCGATACCCGAGCAAGCGTAAGATCCCAAAATTGAACCACGAGCGTAGCGAGTAGTTCGAAAAATGGAATCTTGAGCGTTGCGAGGATTTCAAAGCACGAGGGTTAAACAAAATTTGCCCCCGAGTGAAACACGATATTTTTCACCACACCAACCCGTACCCGTAGCAAATATTAAACGTAAAATATTAAACGAAATCAAATCCAAATGGATGTTATTAGATATTTATCATACAAAATCATCATTTAAAAGTCAATTCTACCAGCAAACATAAGAAAACAAGTCAAGATATGCAGTTGATTACTTTGCCTCATATGTGAATAACTGATAGAAATTATTAAGTGCCAGTTCATATTTTCTTGGGTTTGTGTGGTGAAAAATTTTTTTCACACCACCTATTCGGAAAAGAGCTTTTTCTTCCCTGTTAGGAAGGATCAAACTGGTACTTTTCCTCCCTGCAAGGAGGGATCAAAGTAACAGTTTTCTGTTCTAACACACTATTTTTACATTATTAGCCTAAATAATCTGATTAAGCATCGGATTGTCAACACTAAGAATTTTTATTTTCCTCATTTTATGTGAAAAGCAGTATTGTCACATGTCACTATATGTGCGTGACACACGGTATCAAAATTATTTTGTCTTGGGCGTTAATACTTGAATCCTTCATCACGCTCAGGATTCTACTTTAGAAGGTTTGTGTGATGAGCACTTGAGCACTGATATTTTTTTCTGAGTCATGTATGTTTTCTGAACTTTCTCAACTTTGCCCCCTTGTAAAACAAATAACTATTAATTATACACCGTGTTTTTTTATTTCCGATAATTTCAAGGGTGCATTCCTGAATTTCCTGAGCTTAAACTTTCTCAGACACCGATGTTCTAATTAACTCCATTTCGGAGATAATCAATTTTTTTTTCTATAAGGCCTCTACAAGCATGTATATTTGCTTCAGGGCCGGTTTACATATTGATTAGTGTTTAGAATGAGTTCATACATTTGCTACTAAACTTAAGTACAATCTCGGATGATCGATGTTCGAAATGACATTGATATGTCACAGATTTCAATTTTTTGGTTGAGTTAAATGTAATGCTCCTGTTACAACAACGCTATATGCTACATTTAATTACTTAATTTTTACACTTAATTTTTTTTATTAAAAAAAAACAATATATATTTTTAATTAACTATGCCATTTAGTTCTCTTAAACGTACTCAACCATACCCCGAAGTTAACGGAATTCAATAAAAACACGGTGTATACTTTTAAACATAAAAAATACAACGTACTTAATATATCTAATTTTCCTTTTGATACAGAAGTACAGACACAGAAACATAACGAAAGCAAAAATAAATAGTACATTATTGTCGTGGCTCGGAAGTAGCTACTTGCAGGCTGAGGATTCGTTTTAAACGGACGACCTTGGGAGTCCGTTTAATTGAATCCGAAGCCGGCAAGTAGCCTTCCAGCCGAGTCATATATAGTGCTTTTCTCAAAAATGGTGCAAGAAATATAAATATTATAGAAATATTTTACAAAACCAACGTTCTTACCTATATATTTACACAGAAAAAAGCCCTTGCCGCCTTTTTATTTTTTTAATAATAAAAATAGAAGTGTATTTTTCTGCCGAAAATACGCCAACCCATTTGAGACAGCTAAATAGTCGCGGTACTAATCATCTGCTTAGCTGTTTAATGGGCCTGTGCCTTCATTTGATATGGTCATTTCAACTTTTAAAAAGTTTGGAACTCGACAAATAATGGAATTTGTATGCAAAATTGCAGTCCCAAAATCGAGACTGCAATGTTTTTCACTTTTTTTTTGACTGACTATAAACTACGCGCTTCGCGATCTATTTTTTAGACGGCAAAGTCGACTTTGCCGTCCATTTTTGAGAAAAATATTTATTATTGAAAACAGGAGCGGGGCCGCGCAGCCGGGCCTCGGGAGCGCGGTCCCGCGGGAAGAATTTCTATCTCCATCTCGCTCACCCGCGCGCCTCTCTTACAACTCATACCGTTTAGGCGGAATGCGGAATTAAAATGTAAATAAAATCACTAATCAATGCAAAATAATTCTTTTTTTCAATAGGTACGTAATAAACAGCATTAGTACATCAATTTACATAAGAAAAAAATAGCTAATACCATTTCTATCTATGAGTACTGTGTGGCGCCGCTGGGGAGTATGCTCCCCAGCGGCGCCACTTTCAATGCCGATTATTTCGTTTCCTATCACAGGTACAGTCATACACATTATATGTACATGATGTACCTTTTAGGTACATCATTTCACCATATAATTCATTGGTATTCATTATGGTGGCGCCGCTGCAGAGTAGCACACCAAAATTCGAAAAAAATTATAGCATACAGGTTGTATAGTTTGAACCCTTAACCATGCATTTACATTTTCCTAGTTTCCTTATTTTAACGATTATTAGATATATACCTACCTACGTATTAAGATATTTAAGATGATTTCGACAATGAGAGAGTCATCTCGATACGAATAGTCTGGTCTGGTCGGGTTTTATAGTTACTATTTTCAGCAGCACATAGCATCAGTTAAAAAACGGCCTGCCAATCATGTTGGCCGTAGGGAAGTGCTGCAGCAGCAAGCACAGCCGTCAGGCTCAACTAGAGAAAAATAATAATAATAAATTTTTTACACAAATCGACCTAACCCTAAACTAAGCAAAGCTTTATAAAGTACTATGTGTACTTACTAGGCGACGATACACTTAGAGAGATAAACATATGTGTATGTACTTAACTCAGGAACAAATATTCGCGATGAACACACAAATGAATGCCCTTACAAGGATTCGAACCCTGCTTCGTAGGCAGAATCACAACCGACTAGGTTAAGAAGGCCGTTACAATATTATATTCAATACATTTGATCGTTTTCCAAAAAAATTTACCTTTCATTCATGTCTTCAAAATATTTACTTCTGGGGCTCATTTTACTTAGAATCGTTTGTACATTCACGTCTCATACATGAAAAAATGTGTCCCAAAATTTTGAATGTAAAAATATTTTTCCAGTGCGTCATGTTCATACAAATAAAAAAATGTGACGAACTTGAAAGGAAATCTTGGAACACATTTTTTCATGTATGAGGCGTGAATGTACCTACAAATGATTCTGAGTAAAATGAGCCCAAGAAGTCAATATTTTGAAAACATGAGTGAAATGTATTTTTTTTTTGGAAAACGTTCATTTACCATTTTGAGCGTCTCCTCGGGCCGCAGCAAGTAAAACATGGCCTGCAGGTGGTGCTGGATGTCGGGCTGGGGCTGCGGCGGCGGCGCGAGCGCGTGCGCCGGCGACCGCCGCCGCTCGCACCCCGCGAGCACCAGCGCCGCGCCCTTGTTCGCGAAGTAGCACTCATTGAGGCTGGAAACAAGGAAAATAACGTCAAGTAAGAAAAATCTTCTTCTTCTCCTAAGCTTTTTTCCCATCATCTGGGGTCAGTTCTCCTTATCTGTGTTGTGTTCATCATCATTCTCTTGCCCTTTTCCCATTCACTTGGGGTCGGCGCAGCATGTCTTTCTCTTCCACACCTCTCTGTCACCCGTCATTTCATTATTCACTTGCGTTCGTTTCATACCATCTCTCAGTCCATCCACCTTTTCCTCGGTTGTCTGTGTTGTGTTGTTGTCAAGTAATAAAAATGTTGTTTCTTTTTTTTTATATTATACTCTAATGCAACTTTTACTTTCAAACACACTTTTATAGCAACTGAATCAAATATGTCTAGAGCAGTGGTCTACGGACCACCGGTAGACCCTTGAAACATCTAAAGTGATCTGCCAATTTATAGAATAGAATAGGGTATAAGAGCCAACAGGAGTGGTCATTTCTCCGTACAAACGTACTCGACTGTTTCCTCCGTGTGTTTTGATGCTAGCACTCATTGAGGCTAGATCAATATTTTTTTCAACACAGATTAATATTGTCAATATCTGTGTCGGACCGTTTTGCTTTTTAGGGTTCCGTACCCAAAGGGTAAAACGGGACCCTATTACTAAGACTTCGCTGTCCGTCCGTCCGTCCGTCCGTTCGTCCGTCTGTCACCAGGCTGCATCTCACGAACCGTGATAGCTAGACAGTTGAAATTTTCACAGTTGATGTATTTCTGTTGCCGCTATAACAACAAATACTAAAAACAGAATAAAATAAAGATTTAAATGGGGCTCCCATACAACAAACGTGATTTTTGACCAAAGTTAAGCAACGTCGGGAGTGGTCAGTACTTGGATGGGTGACCGTTTTTTTTTTGCTTTTTTTTTCGTTTTTTTTTTGCATTATGGTACGGAACCCTTCGTGCGCGAGTCCGACTCGCACTTGCCCGGTTTTTTTTGATATTTTTGTTTTTTAAGGCGCTAGAGCCCTTAATAACTGGCCAAATGGCCTCATCGACTATGCCGCAATGAGAGGCGTAGTATTCAAATCTGATATCAATTAGCCAAAAAAGCAAAACGGTCCGACACAGTTTTGGAGGAGGAAACAGTCGAGTACGAAACCTCGATTTTTGAGATTTTTACGCAGGATTTTTCGCCTTGTCTTTATCGCATTAGTTTTAGGAGCCGCTTCCGTTAGCGAGACGGGTATATTTACCTAAAATATTTAAAACTCAGCTCTTGTTTCATCTTAAATAAAAAAATAAAAAGTTGTATAATACTTTTTATTCAAATTAAGATTTTAACATACCTTTATAAACTTAGTAACTTGTAAATGTACCTACTATCTAAAGTATGGTCACGATAAAATTTGGTCGTGCATGATATGGTAAATCATTTAAATTTTAAATTAATTAGGATATTATTAATTATTAGGATATCAAACAACATAATAAAAATACAAGCATAATATAAATTGTTTTTGAGTTTCAGCATTATATATTCCACCATACCTTTCAAATTAAAGTGGATTATTGACTCTGTCTAATCTAGTTACCGTTGTTTGCTAATTAATGAACCTAATCATCTAACTCGTAATTACACTAGGTTCAATGTTGTCTCTTTGACCCATCATAATAATTATGATTTGAGTAGGTAGGTACCTACACAGGTACAATATACAAATCTACGAAAATGTTCCAAAATATACTAGCCCAGTTTATAAGATTATTTTTTCAAACTTCTCTTTGTACTCCGTGCTACAATTTACCGTGACTTTGCTCATGAAAGATTAAATTAGCGCATAAAGGTGATACAACAGCATCCTTGACCTATGCACCTGCGATTGGTTGGAGCCGCTATACTTTTTGTTACGGATACCTTTGTCGCAATCGAGCCCAGTAAGAATTATTTCATTATTTAAGCCTTTATAAGGCAGAGGGAAAATATTTCCCACCTGATTTTGAACTTTATTTCCAAGTGGTAAGGTTCAATTTTGCACAATTTTTGACACCCTAATGCCTTATTATAAAGGGTTATAATAATAGGTTCCTTTATTTTCAGACCACGGAACTCTAGACCAATTTATGTTGGTAATAGAAGCTAACATGTTACTTGTAATTGTTGAGATAAGCAGCACTTAAGGTAATCCGTAAGATAACAAAGGGGATGCCCTACAAATCGATAATTATTAGTTTTTAAATTGTTATTCACTCAATGGCAATCCGAGAATGTTATTTGCTAGGCTAAAATGATGCTCTGGATCGAGGAAATCTTAGGTCTATTGGCGCTTATGACATTATTATGCTCCAATTACTTTTAAGTGCTAATAAGTGCAGTGCCCTATGTTCCCTTTTGATACGAAATGGCACGAACACAATTTTACAAAGAAAGCAACGCCGCAACAATGGTTTCATATATTTTAATGATACCGCGAACTGTATGAATGACGCCATTTTTAGTAAAGTTGCGGCAATCCGTCTTGAGACGGCAATCGGCGGCATTTAACCTCCCTTTCACCGACTCCGACTCGGCGGTGGAGGGCCGACGCGCTGGCTGGGCCCGCTCGTTGACGCCTCCGCCCGGTGACTCACGACACGAGCTTCCCCGGTATACCGATATGCAACTCGCTATTGTTGCTTTATCACCGAGACGTATAAGGCATGCCTCGTGGTTATTGATCTTTAACGAGTACAGCCTGAAAGGCTGGCGAAAAAAGCGACTTGAACGGAAAAGCGATTTGACCGCGAAAATTAATGAAAACAGGTCAGTGTGTCGGTGGAAAATGACGTGTTGGAGATGAACGTGGCCCAGACATGGAGTGAATATTCTGATGACAGAAACACCTTTTTAGTGTTCCGTGCAAAACTTTGTTCACGGAACACTTATGGGATCACTTCGGTCTTGCAAATCAGTTAAACGCGGTTTTCTCAGAGACCGTTTGACGTAATAGATACCCAAAATTTGGAACAGGTATATTTTTAATTGAAGAAGGGAACCAAGTGAACCGTAGTGAACTTTATTAATTTATTATACATGCCGAGAATATTTTAGGAGGGTGAAGCCGCCAAGCATGGAAATGTGCGGTGATAAAGGCTCAAAATAGAGTGGGAGGAACACGCCGCACAAGTCTAGTGTGTAGATACTATATGTAAATACGCTACTATCACGTAAATTGTGATATTTTTCAAATGTCTAGTTGCAATAAAGCGGCAAGGGCGGTCGCTTTCAAGGTTCATTATAAATAGCAGCGGCGTGTTGCCAAAGCAGCGTTGCGCCCTCATATAGCCCCGCGGGTGCGCGCCGCGCTTCGCTCATTTCATCGCTCTGGTTTACCCAATTCGGCGCTGGTTCGCGGCACCATGGCACACGCGGCCGCTTTAGGCGAAGCTCCCGCTACCACATGGCTCGTCTCGTCACTCTGTTGAGTGACGAGATCACTCCCACATCTACAGTTCAGAGACTCGACGACCAACTCAGACATTTATAGATATAGTGAATGTGAATATGTAGTCTTTTGTTATAGATTTTTTTGGACTAGTATATATTTACTATATCTTTTGTCAGTTATTTAGTAAAGCAACGCCTGATTCAATTAAGTATAGGGAGTGGTTATTAGCGTCTCTGTTTAGTTTTATTAATAATTAATTAGTCTGTTAGAATATTTTTATTTGGTATACACCTGTGGTACACTTTGTTGAGGACGTATCACTTATAAAGTTGTAAAACAGTAGCCATTCTCGCAATCTAAAGTTCATAGCGTTAATGAAATTACCTTGTACCGTTTTAGGGACAAGGTTTACGTTACGAATCAGAGATTACAAGCAACATTACGGTTAAACAAATTGGTAGAAAGTCCTTGGCTGCGAACCGACCAACACTGCATTTGTGTAGCTTGTTTTGGAGAAGTCGTTTTAGTCAGAATTCAAGATTTCTCAAAATAAACGTCCTTTTGGCGCTTTAGTGACGGAACAAGAGAGACCGGAAAACAAAAATCTATTAAATATAAATACATATATATATATATATATATATACATGTATGTAGTAATGTTAATGTTATTATTTATTATTATACTTACATACAAACAGCAACAAGCTTAACTCACTATTGCATTTTTATTGTTTTATTAAGACTCCACGTAAAAAAAATCATTTATACAGGCGAAATAAACCCTATTTGTAGTTTTTTCTTCTGCAGGACAGTTTGTTGGCAGAGGGAACTCCCTTAAAAATAGATGGGCAGACTTAGCTAATTGCCTAATTCATTGTTAACTTACTTAACATAATGAGAAGCTAGTAATAAGCGAAGTTTTGATATGCAAATCGCTCACCATCGTATAATCGACTGATTATAATATTAATTAGTTGCAAAAGAGAAACATGGACGAGAGGGTTAATTCTACAGTCAAAGAATTGAAATAAAAAATCCATCTCGCTACCGCTAATAGGTTAGGTACCTATTAGCGGTAGCGAGATGGATTTTTTGGATGGATAAGTAAAGTAATAACCTAATGAAATGATTTCGAGAGTTAGGTAGTGTGTACCTACCTCTCGAAATTTTGAATAGGTACGAATTAAACGTTTTGCGAACGTAGTTAGGTTCATTCATGTCCATTTTGTATTGGTGCATACTACCTATATACTTAATATAACATAACATCAAACTCCGACTTTCCCTCTAAAGTCCTTTTGTACTTTTGTAGGGCCTTATCGGTATCCGACTACCGAAAGGACATTATTTTAAAGTAAGTATACGGTCCAGTGCATTACTAAGTAAAAGAATTAGTTTCTTAGAAAATTTAAGTTTTGAAAAGTTAGTTCAAAGTTTTTGACCGAGCGTCATCAGCGAGCAAAAATGCCTTCGTATTTCGTATGTCCGGATCCGGATGTTCTCCTATGTCGCATTTCTTAACCGATTCTTGTGAAAATTGTGAGCAGGTTAGGTAGAGTCGGACCAAAAAAAGTCTGCAGCGGATTTGATAGCCCACGCAGTGCAAGTGTCATTTATACGTCATAATTTCATTGAAATGTGACGTTTAAAATAACACTTTCACTGCGTGGGCTATCAAATCCGCTGCAGACTATTCTTGGTCTGACAATTTTTCGGAAAAGTTCAAAATGGCTGTAATTAAGGACTTAAGCGCCAGTAGGTCCATGGCATTTAAGACCATTGTGCGATCGCTGTGGTAAATTGACAATGACTCAACGAAGTAAGTATTTTTTTATTTTTACACTGTTGAAGCTTATCGCGAGGTCTACCTACGATTACAGAGCCTAGCAAGAGCTAGTAGTATATTAAAACTATACTAAGAATGAAAAGTAGATAACGATAACTACGTAGAATACATTCCAAAAACTATACAATTGTTGCTGGGTAATCCAGTAGTGACTAATATTTTTTTACGTCGATGCAGATAACGCAGGCACACTCCTATAACTGATTAATCAGTGTGCAAAATGCTATATATAAGGACATGTCTAAGGACCCTTATCTATATACATGCGTCGATTCGTAAAAAAAAAGGTCCTTGGAGCGATTAGAGTGCTTACGTCGCATTTGAGAACATATAATTTTGAATCATATTAAGAGCATAAAAATTTCAAATTAAACTAAAACGGGTGAGGTGTCTCTTTTTAAATTTGTCTTTTCGGGTCAAATATTCCGAAACTTTTACATGATCCAAAAATGTACTGTATACTACTAAACCGTCAAGGAAATTTGACAGACATCGAGTGATATGTTAAATTATAGTTATGTCTCTCGAATAGCCGGAAGAGTTCTCAGCACGCGTTTGGATTTGCGTTACGAGTATATATGCTTAGATTTTTTGCGCATACCAAAGGGATATCCCCCTTTGCCCTTTTGTGTACCTACATTTATTTTTACGAAGCGTATTTTTTGTTATAATTAAGCAGCGAAAGTATGCAATCGCTTTAATAAAATGCACGCCCACACCACATTTACCATGTCATATATTATCTGAACCTATTATGTTTTGATAGTTGACGAGTAAAAAATACATGTTACATTTCGCACAATGTATTTGTGAGTGTGACTGACGGACAATCGGACTTGGCGAAACTATAATTACTGTTTGACTTTTGACTATTGAATATGGAACTCAGTGTATACGATACAATAACCATTTCACTTGTAAGAAGTTAAGAACTAATAAACAGATTTAAAGTAAGTAAGATATTACCACAAACAAATACAGCATTACAGTTGCGGTATTACAATTACAGTATTTAAATATAAACGTGTCCCAGAAATTCTTAAAGTTTCGTTTCCTGCTTACGAATAATATAACGCAATTCGCAACTCATTACAAGGTTTCGGCTAGTCTTCTATTAATATTTTATATTATTTTGGTTGGCCAAACGAACCGGTTTACAATTTGGACTTGGACTTTTATTCATAATACTTAATTAAATAATGCCAATGAATTATTTTGACTGTTTTGACAGCTCCAATACTTTCGCAGCGTAAAGTCGGTAATAAAAATATAATTTACGATAAAAAAATATTGACTGGTGAAAAGCTTTTTAACCGGACCCGAAGGTTGATAGAACCCTATTAGTAAGCTTTCGCTGTCCGTTCATCTGTCTGTGACCGCGAACATACAAACAAACACATAGACAGACGCGGCGGGGACTTTGTTTTATAAAGTGTAGTGATTATTAACATACCTATAAACCTCAAACTTTGTGTTAATTATAAAGAAAAATAGTAGAGATGCACCGGATATCCGGTTACTATCCGGTATCCGGCCATTATTTTACTGTCCAGCCGGATACCGGATAGTGACCTACTATCCGGCCGGATACCGGATAGTAACATTGCTTGATTTCGGAGTAAACAAATTGGATTTAAGAAACAGATACGGTCATAATCGTACTTGTTTATTATTTTAAAACAATTTAATAATTCCATTGACTTGCACGCGCCTCATTTCGAACCTAGAAATGAGTCCGCGCGAACGTTCACTAGGAAACAGGTCAAACCTGCAGAATGCGCACCTGAAAAACCGAAATGTAGGTATAGTTGTCCGCTGTCCGAATATCCGGCGGCCGGATACCGGATATTCGGCTGATGGTTAGGCCGAATATCCGGTATCTGGTATCCGGCCAAACAACTATCCGTTGCATCTCTAAAAAATAGTATACTGCATAGCTATTTTTGTTGTTACGGAACCCTAGAAATGATGAAAATATTTCATGCAAATTCTCCATTTATACAAACGTCACGTTTACCCCGTCGGTTAAGTACTTAGCAGGATGTGCGCTAAAAACCTACACGCAAAGTAAAAGTCGATATGTTTGCACGAGTCATCGCAAGCACCTTGCAACACAACTCCCGTGAACTTCGTAATAGTCTAGCTAGCCCTAAGCTTAGCTAGCTCGCTACCTAGGTACGCGATTAAATTTCCATCACGTTTCGATCTGGTTGGCGGGATCATGATCGCGGCAACGTGCTGTGTGTAAACAAGCAAAGTATAATAGCTACTATACGTATTCAGGTAAATTATATTAGTTCTCATATTTTTTGTTATGCGGTCTTTATATCATATCATACAAAATTATTTTCACATCTTGCAGGCACATAAAAATATATATGTATACTCGTAATACAGAGATGATAATAAAGTTTTGTTCTGTCGTAAAACTCGTAAACCAATAACCAAATTCAGCTAAACATTGAGTCAGGATATTTATTTTTGCCTGTAATTAATAAAAATTAATTCAGACTGGAACACATCAAAAATGCCTTGGTTGAATTATGGTATTTATCGATATGATTTCTATCCACCAAATACCCTAGGCATATTTCGCCCCGCCTTAATACTGTGTCAAATAAACATTTCAAAACTTACTAACAATTTTCTGTCAATTTGTTTTTCGATAAATGTTTTTTTTTTTTTGCTGACTGTAACTCTTGTTCTTTGCAACACCACCTCGAGACCTTTCGAACCTAATATATCTACTCGATCCGTTTGCCTTTTTTCGTCAAGGAGTTCCTTAGGCCCTCCCAACTGGATCATCAGATCAGCTCTAAATAAAACAAGACGGAGTACCTACATGAGATGTATAACAAATTTCAGCTCATTCAAACATCATGTAATCAAAATTAACTTAAGAGGATTTTAATCAAATAAATAAGTGTTAAAAGGCACATAATTATTGTAAAAGCGTGTAAATACAATACGGGTAACGTGCCTAACCCCGCCCGTAATCTTATGTAAATATGTATCTAGGAAAAATACACAAACTAATTAATATATTTGGCAGGCGAATTGGATACAAATAATAAACCCGAATCGACATAACGGAACACAATTTATAAAACGAATAGTTTCGCTATTCGCTTCCTGGGCATTCAACAAAATACCGATATGCATAAAATAATAACAATAACATCGTTATCATTTGCAATACAACCTATATGATAAGTATGGAAAATTTGTTAAAGTTAAGGAAATACATCTGTTGCAATCAAAACGGTTACACCCCACGAGGAACTGGAAGGACGGAAGTTCTCATTTCCCTAGAAAACTTCGAAGAACACCGGTTAGACAGTTCTAATATCTAGCACCTAAACACGTTAGGTTTTTCAAGCTAAATTATATGCAAACATAACAAAAAAGGGAGGTAATTTTTTCATAACAGAAACAAAGAGACCTAATTGAAGCACACTTAGCAGAACATTACCTGAATGCAACCATTACGTGTCCAGAGTACAATGAAGGGCACAAGTCACTAGTAAACTGTCAATGAACACAAAACACAGCGTTGCAACAACATAGCGAAATGATACGGACGGAGCCGAAGGCTCTCGTCCCGGGCGTATCGGTGCGTGTGCGACACGGCACTGCGCGCCCGACGGACGACCTCATGCCTTCCCTTCGAGTACAAACTGCCGCGTAAATATAGAAACTCGACGCAGATGCCTCAGAACAGGAACACGACGCACTCGACAAAACGCCACGCTTGACGCGCCTCGGGACTCAGTTATTGCTTTTATACGACGGATCGCATAAGCATATAAATAACATCATAATATAAACACACCACGCGGATATAAAATTAAAACAGAAAACTTTCCTCCAAAACATTTTGCCTATAGATAAATTAAATAGATCAACTAGATCAAGAATAAAGCCTCTGTCTAATTCCCAGAAGAGTTCTAAATTCTGCAGGGGATTTCCATTTGAGCAACTTCGTATCTAGTTCCTTCCTTTCGGTTAACGAGATATACAATTTTGAGAGCAACGCAACACCTTCATTTTAATTTGCTGTGCTATCCTTATTACGAGACAGCATTCATCTGTGGAGTACAGAGTGGCAAGCCTGCAACGCTTCAAACTGCTGGATCGATTTCTATCAAACATAACTAAGAACCACCGCAAGGAAATTCGCTTTACCGTAAAAAAACCGGGCAAGTGCGAGTCGGACTCGCGCACGAAGGGTTCCGTACCATAAAGCAAAAAAAAAAAGTACACCCATTCAAGTACTGACCACGCCCGACGTGGCTTAACTTTGGTCAAAAATCACGTTTGCTGTATGGGAGCCCCACTTAAATCTTTATTTTATTCTGTTTTTAGTATTTGTTGTTATAGCGGCAACAGAAATACATCATCTGTGAAAATTTCAACTGTCTAGCTATCACGGTTCGTGAGTTACAGCCTGGTGACAGACAGACGGACGGACGGACAGCGAAGTCTTAGTAATAGGGTCCCGTTTTACCCTTTGGGTACGGAACCCTAAAAAACGGCACCGAAATCGGTCCATCCTATGGAGAGTTACGTTGCCACGGACAGACAGATAGACACTCATTGGCGTCAAACATATAACACCCCTCTTTTTGTACCGAGGGTTAATAAATCACTATGTTTAAAATGTATTGGTCTCTCATCATCTCTCGGTCTAAAAGCGAAGTGGCCAAATTTTAGGCTAATAATTTTAATAATCATTTTTAATTTTGTTCTATTTAAGGTTGCATACCTGAAAAGGGCAAAACGGTACCTTTATAGGATCACTAGTGTAGTGTCACGTAGTGTGTCTGTCACAGCCAATTTGCTCCGGGTAAAACGGATGTAGAAAATCGAACGAAACTACGAAGAACATTAAACACTTACCCGAGCAAATTGAACGTACAATCGCTTTGGCTTAAGGTGAAACAAGCCTCGACAGAATTCAAAATAACTCACTAGAGTACTAGAGCAGCTTTACAAATAGGTAAAGTTTATGCCTTAACCTTTTCAGCCAGATAAAGGTCACCTCATGCTTTGAACACTGATCAACGATCCGCATCTTTCGAGTAACTAAGTAGATTAACATTCGCCTTGAGATAGAACAAAAAATACACTTGACTAAATGCTACATAACTTTCAAATGCTAATTGTTAAGTAGTTCAATGATAACAGTTGCTATGCTAATTTTTTTTTGTCGAAAGATATGTGTACCCAGGACACATAAATACGTCCAAAGTGATACCTATCCAATAGAGTTTGTATGTTAATGTTAATATCTACGAAAAACGATGCCCTGGCGTGCAGAATTTTAGTTTCAGAGTGCCACCCGCCGATGTGTCTGCCCGTGTATGTGTTGTGTTTGAATTTAAACTAAAATTTAACACGTTTTGTGTTCGATTTAGCTGAAATTTTGTATACGAGAATGCGGTATGTAAATGAAATGCTAAAGTATTGTCATTGAACTAGTCTCGATAAAGATTAAATTATTGTTTTAAAGATACAGGCACATAGCACATCAGCATCACCATCGTTTTTTATTTGAATTTTGAAGCTCGTAGAAGTCATAGACCCATTGAATTATTATATGTATGTGCTGTTTTCAACCCAAAAAATACTTATTGCAGGTTGTCAATATGGCGCTATTTCCATAACAACCGAATTTGGTACCTTTTAGTTGAAAAAGTCACATATTATTACTACGTAAAGATGGGCCTTACGGGCACTACAAAGTGGAACAGAAAATTGGTTCACAAATGGCATTAGTGCGCATATTTCGTTGGTCATGTTCGTTCGGTGCTATACAGGGCGTCCCACGGCGATGCCACATGGAGGGAAAGTACCTTAAATATCATAGATAGCATATTTTGCTGAAAGAAGACTTCATTTTATTTTTAAAACTTAGTAAAGTTGCATTCATACTTTTTTAATTTTTTTTGAAAAAAAATGTATGGAAAAAAAATATCGCGTCATTGAAGCCTTTCGATCGGTATGACAAAGCTACAAGGTATTTTTTTTTCTCGTGTAGCGGGTTCGATTCCCGGTTTAACCATGAAATTATTTAAAATGCAATTCAACTTGTTTTTTTAAATCGAAATAATGTCTTCTTTCAGTAAGATGTTCATTTACAATAATTAAGGTACTTTTCCTCCAATGACGCGATAATTTTTTTCCATACATTTTTTTTCAAAAAAAATTAAAAAAGTATGAATGCAACTTTACTAAGTTTTAAAAATAAAATGAAGTCTTCTTTCAGCAAAATATGCTATCTATGATAATTAAGGTACTTTCCCTCCATGTGGCATCGCCGTGGGACGCCCTGTATATTATGAAATCTTTCCAGAGATCCCATTGCTTGACCAAACACAATACATGGATTGTACACAATGGATATTTTAGAGATTCTTTATGACCGTTCAGACATATCCGGTTATATACGGCCATTTATTTTGCAACCTTAAATTAAATCATGCAAGCTAATTGCTTAATAGACGACAAATTGGCTACACAAATGTAAAGTAGATTTATTAAGCTGATCTAATCATAGAGCTCAAAGATGGTCATTAAATGACTGTAATATAAGAATGTGAACTCATGGTGGTTTTGATAAGTAGATAGATAATTAGATACTTTGTAGATATAGATAGGTAGGTTAGGTTGATGGCTATAAGCAATAAAGTCGTATTTAACTAATGACAACTTAGTTAATGTATTATATTAAATTACTTTTTTGTAACATTTTCTTTAAATAAAATTGTAAGCAAAGTAATTGAAAGTTAGTACTGATATTAAATGCCGTATAATAAACAATTGATAATTTGAGATTAGTGAGATACCAACACCAAAATATAATTGAAATTGTTATTACCTACCTCTTGCTGACACGGTTTCCGACATCGTCCTCAGGGCTTTCGTTTGACTTGGCTGCCTCATCCTATGACAAAGAAACAATTATTACATTATGTGAAGTTACGAAAAGTAAAATATTTCTTTTGTATATGAAGCTCTAAAAAGTAATAAGTATTGTCTTTTCTTACTTCTTAAACCAATATTTTTCTAGTCAAGATTGACTAAACAACCAAATCAAGGGGAACTTTTTAATAAACATTAATTTTAATCAATAACATAAAAAAGAATTACTTAAACAAAAATTACTATGAATGTTTTGGTTTGTTACATGTTTTAGGTAAGGTAGAGTAAGGTGTTCAAATAAATCTAGTTATTTTAACAATTACTGGACCCAAACAATAATATCAAATGAAGGCATAGCTAATAATAAGTAGAAAAGTAATCTTTCATTCCAAAAGCATCCTAAATAATTTAAAGATCTTTTCTTGGGAGCAAAGGAATGTGTCCATTGTTTTGAACTATTTATTGTTACTGAACTGCAGATTCAGGAAAGACTGACATTAAAACCTAATAATCTAGATATTATTATATAAATAGATTTCAGTTAACTTCAGATAGGGCCTACTATTTCCTTAAATCACCCTTAATAAATACAACATTTTAGTTGTAAGCTGTAACATATACACATAGTAATGTTTTCTACCAGGTACAGCTGTGTACAGAATGCAGTAGTGAACAGGCTGATAACTGGATACTTTATTTAAGTATGATTCAAAATATAGATCAAGGACGAAAGAAAGCTTCCCAACTGTCAAATTGAACAGAATATTCTGATTGCCATACACTTGTAGGTTACTGAATAACATATTGAGTGCACTTAATTCAAGTTGTGCAGTATTAGTCTTTGTTGCTTACCGTTTCTCTTGGTGTTTGTACACTCGAAGAACGTCGAATCGTAACAAGTGCCATAGCACATTAGTGCTAACAAATCATTATCAGAGTAACACAATCATGTACATAAAAGGTAAAATTACATCTCATAATTTTAGTAATCTTTACTTCAGTCACTAAATGCTAAAACAACCAAACATGTGTCACATTTTGCACATACACTTGGACAAATTAACACAACAGAAAGAAGAGACTTGTTTCAGCACAGCATTTTGTTCTATTGTCTAGCACAGGACAAGGAGTCATTTAGCGATACGATGTTGAAAATAAGAACTAACTTCCTTCTGCAATATCCGTGATACAGACAGAAACCTAGAGCGTTTTTTCGTTTCTGCTTAAACGCAAACTTGCTTGTGCTTGATGCGCAACAGTCACATCGCATAAGCATCATAATATAAAAATCGGCGCAACATATTTTGATCAAAGATCAATGGGACGATAACCTTTGGCGCCTACATTGTTTGAATTTGCCTCGTTTTACTACTGACGGAAATGAATTAACGAACTATAGTATTTTGAGACTGGACAAGTGGATAGCATGAACTGGACAGTATTTTTTCGTCTGGCAATTTTATGTCTTTTTTACGCTATGCACGCAAATGCACTGTCACTGTGACAGTTCCGAACCGGAATATATTTTTAGCTTGGCGTTGGCGTTCTTTCAGAAGTTTTCATTATTAACTTGTCGTGCTATTTATTATAAAGTGTGGATTATTAGTTCACACAAATCTGTGCTTATGCACGCATAAAGTCAACTCAAATGTTGTGTCGTTACTCACAATTTTGTGGAGATCCAAAGGTTGTTATGACATCTTTACAGTTATACAAATATTTATTACGTCAATGTGAGAAGTTACCGCCTGATGCTGGTAAATATTACAAATTTGCCATCAAACAGGTATATTACACTATATATTTAATATATGCATTCAAAAATAATATTTTTAAGTACGTTTATTGCAAACAGATCCTGTGAAAAGTCTTAAGTTTACACTTCACCTAAGCGGCTTATAAAACCGGGTATACTACACTACATCCAACATGTTACTCGTAATAAGGAGACGTAAAGCATAACAAGTGGAAATGTACAGTGAGCTGTAAAAATGTATGGAGAAATTATGAATGATTTCATTGATAAAGTCGCCATGCACTTTTGTAGTTGCTTTTTTTTTGGGTTTTTACATATAAATATAAATAAATAAATAAATAAATATTATAGGACATTCTTACACAGATTGACTAAGTCCCACAGTAAGCTCAAGAAGGCTTGTGTTGTGGGTACTCAGACAACGATATATACAATATACAAATACTTAAATACATAGAAAACACCCATGACTCAGGAACAAATATCTGTATCATCATACAAATAAATGCCCTTACTGGGATTCGAACCCAGGACCATCGGCTTCGCAGGCAGGGTCACTACCCACTAGGCCAGACCGGTCGTCAAAACCGGTCGTTTTACATATGTTCACAGACAATGTTATCACACAACTTTTAATTATTTCAGAGTTATAAACAACACAGAGTGGAACCGGACCCAGAAAGGGTAAAGCAAATGATAACTAAAAGTATTGAGGACGCCAAATGGATAGTCAATAAAGTAAGTTTACACACAATTAGTGGTTATATGATTAATTTAATATAGTTCTAATAACACTGTTATCACTAACTGTTTTTGTCCTTTTTTGTTTCAGTACACGCAGAAATAATGGATGTTAAAAACCATTCACTTTATAGAATTGACAAACAATTTAATTTTGTGTATGATAAAAGAATTTACTAAGTATGAGTGTGTTTGGCGAAAAGATTGAAGATTATGAAATATTTGAACACCTAGGTAAAGGAGGATTTGCACATGTTTACAGAGCAAGATGCCGCAAATCAAATATATTTGTTGCTATCAAAATGATAGACAAAGCCTTAATGGCAAGTGCTGGGATGATTGGCAGAGTGAGACAAGAGGTCACCATACACTCTCGCTTAAAACATCCAGCTATTTTAGAATTGTACACTTTCTTTGAAGATGTGCATTATGTTTATTTAGTATTAGAATTAGCACATAATGGAGAATTAGCCAGACATTTTAAGTTAGGAAGCTGTGGCATTGGTGAAAAAGCTGCTGCTGACATATTCAGGCAAGTGGTGAGTGGGGTGCTCTATTTACACTCTCACAATATAATACACAGAGATTTATCTCTAAACAACTTGCTCTTGACTAAAGACCAAAATGTGAAAATTGCTGACTTTGGGTTAGCAACACAGCTCAATGGACCAGATGAAAAACATGTTACTATGTGTGGAACCCCAAACTATATTTCTCCCGAGGTAGCTTCCAGAGAAGTTCATGGATTGCCCGCAGATGTCTGGGGTTTGGGTTGCTTGTTGTACACATTGTTAGTCGGGAGTCCACCATTTCACACCCAGCATGTTAAAACCACACTCAACAAAGTTATCCATGCAGATTACAAAATACCAACTGAACTGTCAATCCAAGCCCAGGATATTCTACAAAAATTGTTGTGCAAAGACCCTACAAAAAGAATAACACTTAAAGCTGTTGCTGACCATCCATTTGTAAATAATACTGTCATGGTGCCCTCTATGGCCAGACAGGACTTGTCAAGGGATTCCGGCTTCTTAACCACTTTGCACAGTACTCAACATAGCAGTAAGTTAAGAAGTGAAGACAAAACTGGATCAGACTATATGGGCATTTGCAGAGATCCTAATGCTGCCTCGGCAATGAGTAGAGAAGCAAGAGTGCCACTGATGAATGTATTTTCTGGAATGCAAGATAATGTATCAACTCAGAGCAATAGTTATAAGTTTGCTATTGATAGAGAAAATGAAAATATATTAGGTAATCATAGTGGCGGTAAAAACCAGAATCAATTAAATAGTGATTTTGCCCAGAAATTGGGAATTGCTGCTGTCAATAGTACGTCTTTTTTAGATAATATAAAGAGGCATGATACTAATTGCAAAAATGTTAAAAATGATCTCAAATACACAACAAATGATGAAAATAAAGAAAATGTATCAAAAGCATGTAAAGTGAATTCAAATGTTTTAAGTGTACCTCCACTATGTGCAGATAGACTGCCAGTCATTTCACACAAAACCCGAAATGCTATCCTGAAAATTGAGCCTGGTGGTGTAATAGTAGAATTTATTAAAAAGAAAGGAAAGGATAGAGAAGAAAAAGTTGTAGAAATATGTAAAATTTCCAAGGATGGTATGAAAATAGTAATTTATAGTGTGGACAATAACAAGGATAAACCTAAACTTGATTTGGAACATGACCCAAAGCCTGATGAAATATTCACATACCACAATTTGCCTCAAAAACATTGGAAGAAGTATTTGTATGCCTCACGCTTTGTAGATCTTGTAAAGGCAAAAACACCAAAGATCACACTATATTCAGCATTAGCCAAATGTCAGCTTATGGAAAATGGAACAGATATTGAGCTATTTTTTTATAATGGAGAAAAATTAACATATAACTCTGCTGAAGGTCTTAAAATTATTGACAAAAACCTTAAAACACATCACTGTTCGGCTCCGGAACTTAAACACTTAACTGATCATTTTGAGGAATGCTCTAATAGGATGAAGCGTATACAGGAAGCTCTATCTTGCATTTCAGATGAATGTTTCCCTTTGATCATTGGCAAAAGACCAATTCAGTCTGCCACTAATGTGGCATCTCCATGCCAAGGCTCAGTTAATGCCTACAGCACTCCTGTTTGGAACTTTGGGTCATTTCATCGTACTGGAACTAGCTCGACTCAAGCACCAAGTGATTACAACATGAAGTAACTAGACAAGTAGACACTAAAAACATTATTATAATACTTAACACTGGACATGCATAATGACCCATTTTTTATGTTGATAATGTCAGATCGTTTTTTTCGCATATAAGTTTACTGCACGTAATATGTCACCTTTGTAACATTATTTTATTAGTACGACAAATATAGTTACTATATTAGACTAACATTGTTATATTTTTTTATGTTTAACTAACGCACCCTTCGCTATTTTTATCAAAAGGAAAATGCTGTCATCCTGGGCTATCAAAATATAGACCTTTGTTATGTCTGGCTTTATATAGGCAAGGATTTACAGCCATCGCTTTCGTTCCACAAATTTACGAAGATTTGGGAGCTATATATAGGCTAACATACATAAAATAGGTATATCCTGGTAGCCAAGGATTATTATGAACGTTTATCGTTGGACCAGAGGAGCTACCGCGAAAACCGAAATTCGCAAATTGCGGGGATCTTTCGCTTTTACTCCAATGAAGGCGTAATTAAAGTGACAGAAAAATGCCCGCAATTTGCGAAGTTCGATTTTCGCGGTTATAGCCCGGACTTCGCAATCCCCCGTGGACATGTATGACCCTATGTATGTATGTATGAGCTATGCTTGTAGCCGATAACGTATTTTTTCCACTTCGTAGCGAAAGGCGCCTAAGAACAAAGAACTCACCTAGCGGAGCGCTGGCAGTGTTAAGTCCTGTAAAGTACATAGAGTGTTACTTTACCGCTCTAATTTGCGCTATGTCAAATTTAAAGGCCTATATATAGGTAATATAAAACTTTGTACGATACACGCGCGAATGCGAACTTTTCGCATTTGTATCGTAATGTAGGTACTTAATGCTAATGGTCAAGCAGATCTTGTCAGTAGAAAAAGGCGGCAAATTTAAAAAATGTAGGCGCGAATGGATATCGTCTCATAGAAAATTTGAATTTCGCGCCTTTTTCTACTGACAAGATTTGCTTGACCGTCTATACTTACGAAGTTTCTTTACCCACTCAGCATAATATTATATGAACTGCTATTATCAACAGATCGTCGCCGAAATATATGCATGCGATTTTCGGTACATCGTCGACTCTCAGGTGTCGTAATCAAAATAATATATACCGCAATGTTTAAAGCTGTAACTGACTACTACACCGCCACTTTGGTGCACTAGTCTGTTACGGCTTTAACAAATCGCATGCAAAATTATTAAGGTTTGTAGAGCCCTTTTTTACATTTGTAAAAACGCCTAAACCTTTTTTTTTATTATTGGTCTAGCAACACTGAGACAGACTCCATCTTTTCTGTCACGATGCCTCCTAAGAAGCAGCCCGAAAAATCCGGTAATATGTTATTTTTATATGTTTTAATGAATGATTTATAACGAAAATATAGATCCATAGTGATACAACTTGGTCTCCTCTTATAATACATTTTTCGGGTACAAATCATCAAAGATTTGTTAAGTTAAATGAGTATTTCAGATTGACATTTGTATAGCCACGCGGTTATGTTTCATGTGTAGCTTATTTTTTTGAATAATTTGCCAAGTAATATGTTGTTAAAAATGCGCTGAGTTATTAGTGTAAAAATAGTCAATATAGATGGTTAAATTATTTCCGTGCTTATCAATATCAATCATGACACTACTGATGTGTGTATTATAGGTTATGTATTTACAGACCTGAATTAACCCGCCTCAATCAGTTCAGATTCAAATATTAACCTACCTAACACCTTCCTATCAAATAATATATTTGAATTCTACTTGATATATACTGCTTTCGTTATATTCTAGTGGTCAATGAGCATGTTATTATCCTAATTGTATTATTGTTCTACATAAACTTTTTCCATCTCTTTTAGGTTCCGCTGGAGCCAAACCCGCGGAAAAGAAGCCTGCGACGGCTAAAACGCCCGCAGCGGCTCCTAAAACCGCGTCAGCCCCTGCTGCAGCTGCTAAGCCAGCCTCAGCCAAGACTCCTGCTCCCGCACCTAAAGCTGCGGCGCCCAAGTCCGCTCCGGCGGCCAAGCCTGCTGCTGCTAAGGCTGCTCCTGCCCCAGCTGCTGCTAAGCCTGCTGAGAAGAAGTCAGCTGTGCCTACGGCTAAGCCTGGCTCTGCCAAGGCTGCTGCCCTGAAGGCCAAGTCTAGTGCTAAGCCTTCAGCCAAAAAGGCTGCGTCTGCCACTAAGCCAGCAAAGCCCAAACCAGCTGCCGCTAAGCTTAAGATTGCCCCTAAGCCCAAGAAGACTGGCATTAAGGGACAGAAGAAGGTTGTCAAACCTGTTGTTAAGGCTCTTAAGGCACAAAGGAAGGTAAATAAATTTTCTTCTTTAACAAATAAAAGTCCTACTCAACTAGTGAAAGACAAAAACTAATTATTGTTAAATTCATTAATATACATTTAATATATTTTTGTTTAATTTCAGGTTGTCAAAGGTGAACATGGCAAACGCGTGCGAAAGATCCGCAACACTGTGCACTTCCGCAGGCCCAAAACATTTGAGGCTCCTAGGCAACCCAAGTACCCAAGGAAATCTCTGCCCAAGAGGAATCGGTAAGCTATTTACTACATTTAAAAGACTTACCGAATGTTTACATTTTTCAAGAATGATTTTATATTGGCCACATAGCATCCTTTTACTGAATAATAGTTTGTGAGGTACAGTTTTGCTACATTACAATAAAATTATAATAATTAATTTTTAAAATGACTATGTGATTAGGTATTTATTTATGAAGGAAGATCAGTTTGCTGTGTTTAATCATTTAACAGTTAAATTTTAACCTTTTAACCACTTAGAATTTGGGCTTGCCCATGTTGCTGCTGGTACAAAGTTTTGTCTTATTTATCAGACTGGCAAATTGAGCTCAATATTAACTGAAATAAATGTCACATAGGTACTAGAAAAACTGACCAAGGCCAACAGTGGCCCAGTGGACATGTTTTATGAAAATAATTAAATTTGTTCTAAAACGTATAATAGTAAATTGATTTTTTGATCAAATTGAACAGTTTAGAAGTTTGGTTTAGTCCCTCATTTGGCCAGTAATAGTTTCTCTCTGCTACTGATTTTAATAAGCAACTTCTTCAAGTTTTAATAAATGTGTCAATATAAAGTCAGTCAGTTCCTAAAGTTCCTAAACTCTTAATACATACTTACTCTTTTGCCATGTAAATAATGGTGAAAGTATTTTTATTTAGTAAAGTAAATAAAAATATGATGATAACTTTGTGGGAATCTCATTGAAATATAATGATATCAAAATAACACGAATCTGATTATAAAATATATATATTTTACTACAACAATATTGGAGTTCATCAAATATTTCATCAGTTATTTGTATTTTTCAGCATGGATGCCTACAACATCATCAAATTCCCGCTGACCTCTGAAGCAGCCATGAAGAAGATTGAAGACAACAACACCCTGGTGTTCATTGTGCACACCAGCTCAAACAAGCACCACATTAAGGCTGCAGTTAAGAAACTGTATGACATTAATGTTGCTAAAGTGAACACGCTCATCAGGTTGGTATTTCAACTGATTTTTTTAGCATGTACTTAGATGTAATTGTCAATAAACACAACGGCTAAATAAAACTAACTTCCTGTCTACAAGTCTGAAGCCATTCATAATGCATTACTGACTGATATAATCTGAACAGAAGAATTTAGTGCCACTTTTTGTTAGCAAGGCTGCTAATAAGTGTGATTGATTTAACAACATGCCATGAAATAATTAAAATTTGTCATGTAATTATATCATGAATTTCAATCAATAAATTATGTGCAAAACCAGTTTATGTACAAGTCCAATTTTTACATTTAATGGCAACAAAAGGGGATGTGCATGAACTGTAGGGGGCAGCACAGGAACCCCCAGTTTATTTTAAATTTCCAATGTAACCTACAATGCACAAGAAAACGTACGTGACCTGAAGAGGGCAGAACTTGCTTTGGCGTGAAGTGTCAATGGACAGTTCCAATTCAGGTCAATAGATGGCATTCCCTCCAACGCAAATGGCCCAGATATTTCTAGATTAATATTTTTATATTTTTTTTAGCTTTACATACATATTCTTCCCAAATTTCTTGTAATTCAAATCAAACTAACCCTTAAAATGATGATACTTTGTGGGAATCTCATTGATTAAGAATGATATCACAATTACACACTTCTGAATATATTGTAAATGATATATGATACATAAATGAAGCATTAAAATCTAATTTAACACATTGTTTTTCTCATTTTCAGACCTGACGGCAAGAAGAAGGCGTACGTACGGCTAGCCCGAGACTACGACGCATTAGATGTTGCCAACAAAATCGGCATCATATAAGCGGATGTTTATTCTATATATAATAATAAAACCCTAAAAAAACTATCCAGGTAGTATCTTTTAATTAATTACTAGTTAATATTTTTTCCTGCTGGGTTATTGTAATTAGGGTTTCATAGCCACAGGGGCGTAGCTAGAGGATATGGCGCCCGGGGCAGACACCAAATTTGCGCTTAAGGTGAACTTAAGGTGGCCACTGACAAGCCTTCCAACAGTCCAAATAGCGTGGCTGCAATCCAAAATCGGTCCGTGAATGTCAAAAACGTACAACGTTTAATATTAGGATGCCGTCCATTTGGATGAATCCATTGTAACGGCATCCATTTGGAAGGCTCGTCAGTGGCCTGCTTAACGAAACGAAAGGGTTATTTTTTGCTTTAATAAGTTTACTTTTAATGTAGACAAATACAGTGTAGGTACCTATGTTTTTTTAGTACATCGGTGGCCAACAAGCTTACGACCCACCTGATGGTAAGCGGTCACGTCTACACTCCACTACACTACACATGCGCGTTGCCGACCGTTTTAAAACGTATAAACTTCTTTTTTGGAGATCTCTATTCATAGGTACGCGGTTTTGGACTGATTTGAAGGACCCAAGGTGGCATCCAGGTGCTCCTGTCCAAAGGTGACAGCAGTACTCAATATATGGGATCAGTCTACCCCAGAGTAAAGTATGGCGGTGGCCTCCCTTTATTGAGCACACCGAGTTTTTTTTGATACGAGCGCAGCCTACCCAGCAAGGTGGCTACGAAATTATTGGACGTCACTGATGGAGATGTCAACACCGATCGAGGCTCCCAATTAGGGTTTGCACGACGGATCTGAAATGTATGAGAAGATCCGTGGATCCGGATCCAGATCCGGATAATTTCATACATTTCGGATCCGGATTGCAAACCTTACTCCCAATACTCCCTGACATGGGAAGGGTTGTGCCTTGAAAAATGAGGTTTTCTTAGCGGTAAACGCGCAAATTTGAGTCATGGTAGGATTGAATCGGATTAAATTGTCCTGATCCCACACCGAAACTCTGGATAGAATGCCTCGATACCTGACACAGTTATTTCTACTATTATTTTATGGGGTCACTTCCCCATCGCTATTTCAGTTCAGTCCAGTTCAGTTATCAGTGCAAATACCACGAACAATTATTAGAAGGCAGAAAAGCAAAGCAAAGCTTCACTCCAGAATTTCTTAACAAAAGTTATGTCTCGAAAACTACGAAAAATCGGCTAATATAACATCTGGTACGTGGGGTATATTCTGATAACCCACGACGAGGATTTAAAAAAAAATTATGGGCGTCAAGGTTTGGACCAGCCTGTAGGTATACAGGGTGGCTAAAAAATAACTGCATTTTCGTTGCCAGGCAGGTTTTTGGATTATACTGAGCAACTTTTACTATTAGTCCAACCCCTAAGTCGCGAAAAAAATTTGGCTGTTTCCTACATTTTGGCTGGTCCATTTTCTATGGGAGGGTAAACTTTTTTTTCGCGATTTCGGGGTTAGTCCCGTAGTAAAAGTTGCTCAGTCCCAAAACCCAAAACCTCCCTGGCAACGGGAATTTAGTTATTTTTTAGCCATCCTTGTATAGTACTGTCGTCCGCATATCGATGAATGTCGTCGATAGACAACATGTCACAGATATGCAGCAACTATTGAAGCAGCCGGCCTAGCCAAGGTTACAATCGCTATCGCTTCGACAACGAAAAGCATTATGTCTCTCTATCACTCTTCCTTATTAGTGTGACAGTGACAGTTGCGTTTCGATCGCTACAGAGCGTAAGCGATTGACATCTTGGCTACGCGGCCAGGTTCCGTCTACTACGGCTCATATGCGCCTGCCGGACAAAGGGCTAGCGATCCATTTGCATAGGTAGTCTCTTGGAGAGTCCATAAGATGGTAACTTCGACAGGAGACCCCTAACGGAAAAGACGCGCTAACACGGGACACAACTCTGAAGCACTCGGCCCGCTCGCCTTATAAAACGAAAGCATAGCAACTCCCGCCTTGATGGAAGTTTCTTGCATAGAGTATTCGCACTGCGGGATGGTGGGCGGTAGGGCGCTACCGTCGTCTGTCAAGGTCGAGTTCGAGGCAAAAAGAGTAAGAGTAAAAGATCGGCTTTCTCTTTTGCGCTGTGGGCCAGAATACCATCCGCATTTCACACTTCACAGTGGTGGTAAATATGACTGACAAAAGTTTCCCTGCTGCCTTTTAGCAAGGCGGAGAGGTACAGGTCTTTTGCTCATTTTGGCGCCCCCCCTTGGACGGCGCCCGGGGCACGTGCCCCTCCAACCCCCCCCTAGTTACGCCTATGCATAGCCAAAATGGTAAAAACGAACCCTTTAGTTTCATCATGTCCTTCGTCCGCCCACCCGGCTGTCCGTCACAGCCATTTATTTCAAAAATAAGTGGATGTAATATTTTGATTAATTTTGCATTTGTGAGTGAGAATTTCCATCACGTTAAGCTTGTTTACCTCTCATGCCCCGCATCTCGACGCTCAACATTCGACCTTACAGCTCGGCTACGACACTACGCGACTCGCGACGGCGGCAGCGACAACCATAGATGGGAACGGAAGGTCCGTACTGTGTTTCACTCCAACCTATGGTTATCGCTGCCGCCGTCGCAAGTCAATGTCGTGGCCGCGCACGGGCACTAAAAATGGTACAAGTTCAGCGGTGTCACTCACGAATTCGAGCCAATCTTGCAGTCTAACGGCCTGGCCACGACATTGGTCTAAGGCGATCGGCGGCGGCGACCGGCGGTAAGTCGCAAAAACAATAACCCGGCGACGCATAATGCATGCCACGAGCCTTGTCGCTGAGCGGCAACGCGCGCGGCGTGCACCGGGCGACCGGCGGCGGCGGCGAGCGGGGAGGGGCGCGACTCGAACACTTGTATCGGGCAGCGCAGGCGATGCCACGACTTTAGAGCGGCGCGACCGGCCTAGGCGGCGCGACGGATCGAGCGGGGCGATACGGAACAAAACATTTTGTTTTTTTTTCGAGCGACATGGAGACGGAAGGGTTTATTATTGAAATTTTAAATGTACTTTCGCGTATTTAAGTATGTTGTGACGTCTCCACACTTATTCTTGTGTAAGTACTCGTTTTTTTGGGTGCTTTATATATACAATTAAAAAAATACTAAACTAGATGTAAATAAATTTGTCGTCCTGTATTTAGCCCATGCACCCATTGACAAACAATGAAATATATTCTAGGCACTTTTGAAAAAAAAAACCATGATTTTAAATACGTCTACGTCCCAGCCGCTCCTAGTCGCTGCCGCCGCTACTGAAAGTACAGTAAAGGGCCAAAAAGAATGCACATCGAGCTTTAGAAAGAGGCAATCGGCTAATTTCGACTTCGTATAGCGATATCTGTGTCGCACAGACCATGACGTTTGTTTTGTCAGTCATGGTTCAAATGCGAGAGAGTGCAGTCGCCTATCTAAGTCAATATATATATATATATATATATATATATAGAGCTGCTAAAACCCCTATAAAATTAAATTTGTACTATGGCATCTATAGGGAAAAAAGGTAAGCCGTTACTCTACCAGTCACGCGAAATTATCCACAATGTTTATAAATATTTTTTATCTGAAGCCAACCAATTTAAAAAACATGAGGATGTTAATGTAAGTAATTATTTTAAGAAGGTTCAACAGAGATTTGTCATTAGAATATTACACTTTTTGTCGATCTTATATAAAATATATATTTATGAAGATTATTTTTCCCTAACAAGAATATAGCAATAATTAAAAATAGTTACATCGTGTTTTACAGCTCTATATATTTCACGTGAAATCAAAACAAAACAACAATAAAGTACTTAGTTCTAAATTCAAATTCTGATAAACGACTAACCTAATAATTGATGTACATGGAAATGAGCATTCGTTTGTATTCGGAAATGCGATGATTGCCGATGTGCATTCTTTTTGGCCCTTTACTGTACGTGGCATGCCTGGCGGTCGCTCGCGTTTTTCGCCCCGCCCGCCGCCCCGCCGATCGCCTTAGACCAATGTCGTGGCCAGGCCGTAAAGGCGCGTCTCGATATTGCGCGGCGGCCGCGCGAGCAATGTTCGACCGCGGCAAACCTGTATTTTGGCGCGCGAGCCAATTTCGGCACCATCTTGAACTTATGGGCGGCGGCCGCGCGCGGCAGGCGATCCGACGATCGACCACATTATATCACAAAAATTAATTATTCGGAACAAAGTAGAGCCAAATAGAAAAATGATCTGTTGCGATAATCACTACATTTACTGTTCCATATAAACTGTTTAGTGCCGTATAATTTAATTATGCGGCCGCGGCCGCGCGAGGCAACTGAAATATATACACACCCGTCCCAACTGCCCGCGAACATTCCTTTGCCGCGCGTCGAAACACCGACAATGAGTGGTTCGTCGCGCGGCGCGTTCGAGCGCGCCAATGATAGAGTTGGCGCGCGCGGCAGCCCGGTATCCATTGCGCGCGGGGCTGCCGCGCGCGCCAATGTTCGATAGCTTGCCGTGCAATATGGAGACGTGGCTTAACGCAACTAGTTGCGAAAAATCGCGCGCGTGATGCATTGCGTTGTACTGCGAGTGCTATCAAAATCGTTGGAGACTTGTCTTGGTCTAACTTTCTATCTTTGCTTTCAATCTTTTCTCATAATGGTCTTATTTGATACTTGTTTGCTTGTAATTCAACAAAATGACACATTCGAATACCCATAAATGACATAATACAAAGATGCAAAAACTATAGGCATTTCCTTTGTTGTTTTGCATTTAACCCATAAGCTATTTTCCTTGTTAACATTATGTTTCGATTTTGTACCATTATAACTTTTTTATGAATCATCAGGAATTCCACTTTGCAATTACACTAGAACTTAGAACAGTGTAGTAAATTTGATTGATATCCAAGTGTTCCTCTGTTGCTGTCACACAAGGAAAATGCCAAAGCTACAGGAAATTTGTGTGGGATTAGAGGTTTTCAAAACTACATACTTGAATACGGACCTTTATAATTTAAGTTCCATATTAACTTGATTTACAATATAATGTATCTAATTTTAAAACTTATACCTACAGACCTGATTTGATTGAAAATCGTGTTAGTTTAAACTACTTTAAACCAACATAATAATTATATGCTTGTACTTAGGCAGTATATTAGGTAGCTTGAATCACGACTTTAACAACCAACATTAAAAGTAGGTACAGACTATTAAAGCCGTTTAAGCATCACATTAGTACCAATACTTATCTTCTATGTAGGTACCTAAATGTACCTATAAGGAAAATAAGTATGAAAAGTCGGATGTGGATATTATTCTCGAAGGTGTACCTAGGTACCTGTTGTTTCAAATAACATTTCCGCTTCTAATGGATTTGCCATAATCGGCTGTAAATAAATTAAACTGTTCAATTTATGGCGTATGCAGTATACATATGCAAATAGTAGTAGTCCGGTTTTAAGCGCGCACCGATCGCTGGAGATCTGCCACGAGGAATTTTAATAGGAATATTATGTTCTTACTTGACAAAGCGGTGAATAAACATTATAATTATTATGTATGTTTTTCTACTCCAGCACTCTTATTTTTAGATTAAATGATTACCAGTGAGATTGAATTAACTTCATAGGAAGTGCGGGGCTCCAGCGTAGCGTAAGCGTGTTCTTAGAAATATTCATGCAATAATGCAACTCTTGGAAGGTCAGATTCGCTTCCGTAAAAACTAGTGCCTACGCCAATTCCTGGGATTAGTTGCCAAGCGGACCCCAGGCTCCCATGAGCCGTGGCAAAATGCCGGGACAACGCGAGGAAGAAGATTATGCACTATGTATTGTTTTTAGGGTTCTGACTCTGACTAGTGTGACTCCATCCGTCCGTCACATCGCTAAAAGTCTAAGTCGCTTTGCTACAGGTTGCTTTTAGGTACATCCGTTCCACACCATAAGCCTTTTTTCTTTTTGTTTATTCGTTTCTTTTTGTAACTTCGGCATTTGAATTTTAAAAACCCGTATTTTGTACTTGTTGCACATAATACTATTTATTAATCAACATCTGTTACTATCCGGCCGGATACCGGATAGTGACCTACTATCCGGCCGGATACCGGATCGTGTACTACTATCCGGCCGGATAATAGGTAGTAACATTGCTTGATTTCGGAGTAAAGTAATTGGATTTTAGAACAGTCTTGATCATAATCGTGCTTGTTTATTATTTTAAAATTTTCAATAGGAAACAGGTAAAAGCTGCAGAATGCGCAATTGAAAAACCGAAATGTAGGTATAGTATTCGGCCGACGGTCAGGCCTAAATATTCGGTATCCGGCCAAACAACTATCCGTTGCAACTTGCATCTCTAATAAATTAATAATTTATATAAGCATATTGGGGTGAGAACGACCAAGGCCTTAAAATTTTTGAATTTTTACACATTTGAATGACTATTTTTCCAACGGTAGACTAAGAAAAACCATAAAATGTTAAAATTGGCTCGAAAAAAAATCTCAGGACTAATTTCCATATTTTCAATTCTCGTATTAGTCAAATCATTTTTTTTAGGGTTCCGTAAAAAGGGTAAAAAACGGGTCCATATTAAGACTCCGCTGTCCGTCTGTCTGTCACCAGGGTACCTACTAGCTTTTGCGTTTAAAAAACACAAACATCTTCCTACTGCGAATGAAACCCGTTAAAATTCGTAAACTGATAGGTACCTTAAATTTACGTCAACACTTATGCTCGTTACGTCAGTGCGTACGTTACGTGACGCTGTCGTGAACTTGTGCTTGTTTTGTTGTTTCACTAAGGCCAAGACTTAAGACTAAGGCAGCTGCTTTTTGTCAACTGGTTTTAATCAAGTGTTAAATAAGTCCAATCGTAAAGTAATTCGCATAGTATTTAAGTTCATGCGGATGACTTTGTTAAGACTTTGCACTGTCGAACTAAACGGAAACGGAACGGAAATCGTATGTTACTGTTTCCTTATTCCTACGGGGATTTCCGAGAATTGAGAACCTGTATATTACTTTTTAAAGATTAATAATTTTTAAGAAAAAAAACCGACTTCTATGGGGCCCGGTGAAAAATTATGGTAGATGGTGCACTATGTAGAAAAGGAGGTAAAACCAGTACTTTCTAGTAGCATTTCGTTTCCGTAAGGGTCGTAGTTCTAGCCTAACCTAACCCACTTCTCTGATTGCAGTTCGGTTCTGTGAGGATCGTAATTCGAACCTAATCAAACCCACTTTTCTAGTAGCATTTCGTTTTTGTAAAGCCCGCAGTGCTAACCAAACCTAACCCACTTTTGTTTGGTCTGTGAGGATCGCAGTTCAAACCTAACCTAACCTACTTAACGGCGCATGCCGTGCGGTGTACGGGGGTATGAGCGGGAGGGGTTTGGCATCATCATACTATATACCTACATTTTATGGTAGGTAATCATAGCGGTTTATTTAGTTTAGGTATCATAGTGATTTTCCGGGTCAAGGTCCAGGTCTCTGAGTCCGAGTCCGGGTCTGAGTCTGGGTTCGAGTCCGGGTCCGAGTCCTGGTCCGAGTCCGGGTCAGAGTCCGAGTCCGATTCCGGGTCCGAGTCCGGGTCCAAGTCCGAGTCCAGGTCCGGTTCCGATCCGGGTACGAGTCCGGGTCCCAGTCCAAGTCAAAATCGAAATTCGAAATCACCAAACGTGTACTATGCGTCGTTGAAGAGTTCTGTTCTGATCATCATCAGCAGTTCCACTTCATCAAATGAGACAGTTTTTAATGTAAATGCTTGATTTTATGATGAAAATACAGAAAATTCTATACGTATGCCTTTAAGATTTGAGGAGTTCCCTCGATTCCTTATGGATCCCATCATCAGAACTCGAGCTTGACAGAAATGTGGCTTAAAAACTAAACTTGCTTAGCAAACATAACGAAGAGGACAAATCGCCAAACGTGAACTATGCGTCGTTGAAGAGTTCCGTTCTGATAATCATCAGCAGTTCCATTCCATCAAATGCGACAGTTTTGAATGAAAATGCTTGATTTTCTGATGAAAATACAAAAACCTCTATACGCATGCCTTTAAAATTTGAGGAGTTCCCTCGATTTCTCATGGATCCCATCATCAGAACTCAAGCTTGACAAAAATGTTGCTTAAAAACTTAACTTGCTTAACAAACATAAGGAAGAGGACAAATCGCCAAAGGTGAACTATGCGTCGTTGAAGAGTTCCGTTCTGATCATCATCAGCAGTTCCACTTCATCAAATGTCACGTTTTTGAATGTATATGCTTGATTTGTTGATAAAAACACAAAAATCACTATATGTATGCCTTTAAGATTTAAGGAGTTCCGTCGATTCCTCATGGATCCCATCATCAGAACTGGATTTTGACAAAAACGGGACCAATCTGTATGCATATACGTGCAATCAAAAAAAGAATTTTTAAATTCGGTCCAGTAATGACGGAGATATGGAGTAACAAACATAAAAAAAAATAAAAAAAAAACATACAACCGAATTGATAACCTCCTCCTTTGGGATTTGGAAGTCGGTTAAAAAGTAAGTACATGTATGTATGATCTACGGTGAATATGAAATGAAAATTCCAAAGAATAAGAAAATAATTTTGGGCGTTGTACTCGTAATTGTAATATACAAACTTATTATGAGGTAGGCCAAAGTTGACCGTCCAATTTTTTATTTCGTTTTTATTAGCGAGTAAATTTAATGTAGGTATTAGCACCTAACTTTTCAAGATACAAACTAGTGAGTTAAGGGGCCCACTGATTACCAGTCCGCCTGCAGTCTCTGGCCTTATCGGGCGACCTGCCGTCCTAGACCAATAACGTCCACAAACATAAGCGATTATTGCCGGCCGGCAATGGTCTGCTGCCACCTCTGCGACTACAGACGAGTCGTCATTTTCCCACCGTACGGCCGCCTGCCGGCAATAGTCTGATATAATTTTGACAGATCCCTACAAATTGACAGTTCGCCGGACGATGTTAGCCTGTCAGTTAACCGCAGCAGGCCACACATTAACAGTTCTATTTCAGATTTTGGACTGAGACTGACGGTCAGCGTCGACAGATATCTGCCGGACAGTCCGTGGCCTGCAGGCCAATTTACACACACATTATCAGATAGCCGGCCGGTGGCCTGTTGGCCGTCATCTGTTGTCAGTCGAGAGCCTTCAGTTTCGTGTTTTTCAACTAGTTTAATTTTTTCCTCAAAATGGACTGTCGACGTCAAAGATAATGTTTACACTTTTGGACCTTATTCCTTTGTAATAAGGCAAAAAATGTAAACCTATATTTTACTACTACAGTGAAACCTGGTTAATTGGTTACTTGGATAAATGGAAAACCTCAATAGTTGCAACCAAAGCTCTGGTTCTGGTCCTTTGGAACCAAAGGTCCTCTATAATTGAAATTATGAAACTTTTTTAGTTATTTTATTAGTTACATGAAATTTGATTTTGATGTTTTTCTTATGTTTGCCTCCGTAATTAAACAGATTGCATAAAGTAGTTACCTACCTCTACCTACCTACCTACTCTATAATTGTAACAGTTCCATTGTTTGGTCCTATTTATTATTTCTACTAGTAAAATAGGATGTACTTTAAATATTTATTTATTTCATTATTTTATACTTTATTGCACAAAACAAGTTAAAGGTACAAAAGGTGGACTTAATGTTTTAAGTTATTCTTTACCATTCTTTCTGGCCCAACCAGAAACTATTTTACAAGCTTTTATTACCTAACTGACTTTCAAATCTGAGAAGGACGAAGGTTATCAATAGGGAATATTACGCGAAACTCTGCGTAGGGGGCGCCAGACCGTTACAGAAACGAAATACTACCAGAAAAAGGTGACGAAGTGGATTACTATATCTGGTGATGTACGTAATTTTTTTTGTTTGATTTCTTGTATATTATAAAAATCTATTACAAGGTATCAAACAAAAAAATCACTCGTAAACCGCCCAAGTGGACCTAATATTATGTAGAAAAGGTTTTAAATAGTAGAATGAATAAAACAAAAACATAACAGTAAAGTATTTTTATTTCTTTCAATTTGGTATACAAAGATAGCACCTAAATAAGAGCCGGTGTAAGTAAAAGTAGGTTGAATCCACCGCTTGCAGCTTCTAACTCCATATCCTTTTTTTGTAATAATTGTCACATAGTAGGAGAATTGCAGGTAGGTAATATCGCCACGCCACGCTCTGTAACGCCGAACACAGTTTGCTCCAGATATTCTTTTAACTTAAAACGGAATGAATTAATGTTGTCATAATTCGGATCCAACTTGTAGCTGAAGAATTTCAGGCATAGATCTTATCTCTTGTCTAAGCAGGTACTTCGGTTAGGTTAGGTGAGGTATCTCCATACTTGTTCCTACCACGTGTCTTTATAGCGTACTTTATAGAATCAAATCGCACAATTTTTGCAGAATGTCAGTCATGAAGAAAATGAGAATTGTACTGTGATATTATGTTTTCGATTTTCTTATAAAGGTATTTTTCATAGCTAGTCTTTTCATTGCTAGCTGCCGTGAACGCCAACGATGGTATACCTCCCGGCGTTATCTTGAGAACTGTTAAAATTTTAACCAGTGTTTTAGGTAATATTGGGAGGCTAATTTCCCTCTTTGAATCTTTGAATGCTTGCTCCTTTTTTACTCGGTTACACTTCCAGCAATCAATAATCATGTCTGTATTTTCGAATATATAAGCCACGCAAATCGGGGGGCACGGCAGTGCCCCCGCCAAGTCGAGCGCGAAGCAAGCACTGCCGTACCATCCTTTACTGGAACCATTTCGCCGCATTTTCAGGCCCCTATTTGAGAACCTCTGGATAAGACCAGAACGCAGAAATTTTGGTCATCCAGTAAGCTATAATCACATACTTAAAATCCAAAATTTCAAGTCTGTAGGTCATTTAGTTCCGAAGTTAAGCGAAAGCAAAGTTTCGCATTTATGAAACTCACTCGTGATCATCAGAATAGAACTAGTACTTCCCATAAACTCAGAGAGCTGAAATTTGGTACAGAGTTAGGGTTTAATGGCCACATAAAGGGAAAACCTAAAAATATTGCAATATCAGTCACGTTTTAAAGATCTAAGAACTGCATACGTAAGTTTGTAATCCCATATAAATATATGATATTACAAAGTTACTGTTGCAGTTCCTACAAATAGTAGGTAAAGTAAAGGTACACTACGATGTACGATGTGAGTATGAATGAAGATATGTTTAGTTATGATATGTGTATACATAGTATGGGTATGAGTACCCGAAAAGAAGGACTGCCTACAAAAAGAGATGAGATCCCATCAAAAACATTACATGTAAAAAGGTGCAAGTCTCGCAACGCTTTCACTACAAAAAGAAGTGAAATCCCACCAAAAACATTCTGTAAAAAACTAGCCAAGTCTCGATGGAGCTGCTTGTTTATCTCTAAAAAGTAATGAAATCTAGACAAAGTCGTGCCAAGTCTAAGGTTCCTTACTGCGATTTCTTTATTATTATAGTTAATGTTGTGTGACTTGGCCGTTGAAGGGTACACAAGGGTACAAAACCAGGTGCTCCATGACACCATTGCACCAATCTGCCATTGCACCAAAAAGAAGGGTTTGTTTCAGGCTCGCCCATACATAAGTATTATTGAAATACGCAGCTTTATCAAGCCTACAATTGACTGGTTATTGAATCAACGTCTTCCAAGTGGCAATTTTCCATCGTCAATGGGTAGCGGTTCTGGCGACAGATTGGTGCAATGGTGTCATGGAGCACCTGGTTTTGTACCCTTGTGTACCCTTCAACGGCCAAGTCACACAACATTAACTATAATAATAAAGAAATCGCAGTAAGGAACCTTAGACTTGGCACGACTTTGTCTAGATTTCATTACTTTTTAGAGATAAACAAGCAGCTCCATCGAGACTTGGCTAGTTTTTTACAGAATGTTTTTGGTGGGATACAATATATCACATTTAATTATAATTCTCTTTACGACATTTATTTTTGACTGACAGTAAACAACAGTTGCGAGGTAACAACATGATAAATAAAGAAAAGTCTTGACAAACTAGATACATGCAACCTTCGCATTGTTGTATTCAGGCCTTAAAATTGTATAAATTTTATACTGACATCTGGTGACGTAGTTTGCACATTCGGAATAATTTTATTTCAATTTGACAGAAGCCCTACCGTATTTAAGATTAATAAGGTCTACTGGCCGTAAATTGTGTATGAAATTACAAGCAAATATCAGCCTCAAAGAATTAAGTATTGGATCCGTGATGTTCGAAGACAAAAAGTCGTATACTTATATTGCTTATTAGGGACTATGAACTCTTAAGTATTAGGAATAAAATAGAATTTACTAATGCTGTAACGTGTGTCGATCGCCGGCCGGCTACCTCATGATGTGTGTTTGACTGGACTCGAGGCCACGGACTGTCCGGCGGATATCTGTCGGCGCTGACTGGAATCGTCAGGCGGCCACACACGATCAGTTCGTGTAAGTCGTCAGGCCGAAAACTGTCAGTGTGTGGCCTTTTGCGGTCAACTGACAGGCTGATATCGTCCGGCGGACTGGTAATCAGTGGGCCCCTTTAGTGACATTTCTATAGAAGTACATATGTAAATGTTCAGCCCAGACCATGCCGCAGTTTTTATTTAGAAAAAAAAATGTATATTTAAATGTATTATGAAATAGAAGTTTGTAATACAAGAGAGTTCCTGTCTACTTCTATTGTTGTATTCTGACCCGATCCTGAGCTAGCGAAAATCTAAAAACCTGTTCTACCAGCTATCGTGGAGAAATACCTCGAAAATTGCATTCAACTTGACTCACTGGTTGCACAGAATGAGGAGAGCCTTTCGTAGTCCGAGCCGCTGTGGTGCTAATTCATGTAACAAGTTAGATATATATACCTACGTCTTGGTCTAAGCCCCCTTATATCATAAAATTTGATTAGGTACTAGAGTCCTTTAATACAAACATTATAATTATTATAAATCTAGTCACGTCACCCGATTTCACAGTAGGTATAGGATAGGTACTTACACACGTGACAATGCCAATCGTTTCGACATTGGGTATAATGGCCTATCTTCAACTATAAAATAATTCGGGTAGTTGGCTAACAGTAACCTCACGATACAAGTATTATATTGACCTTGAATTGATGCAAGTTAATTTAATTTATTTATTTATTTAATAAAGATAACAATGATCTTAATATATGATTATGATATTTATCTAAACAAAGGTATTTAGATAGAGTCGATCTCGTCTATATAGTTCTCTTGTGGTCTGTTTACATTCGTCGTTAAAGGGATTATTGCCAAAGTTTTGTCAATATTAGAGACACGATAACCGAATTCTTAATTTTTTCCATAAGTATAGGTACTTTATATGCACGATTTGAAATAAATAATATACAAAGTGAACCTATTGAAAGTATTAATTGTAATGAACACCGTGAACACGCATTTTATTACGTCACTGATAATTCATTGCGCCAGCGCCACGCACTGTGCCATAATCTTGACCTTTTAAATACGTTATCTTGACTAAATAGTTAGGTACTTACCTATCCAAAGGTTCGGTCAAATTAATGGACATTGGGCATATATACATACATATACCTACATTCTATTAGGTAGGTACTTATAATATTTTTCTCATCAGTGTGATGACGACAGCGAAGCGTTATTTTAAACCAGGCGTCAAACCAGTTTGCTCTTGAATGGTGTGCAAGTTGTCCTCGTACGGAACGCAATGCGCAATACTTTGGCTTTTCCATCTCAAGTTAACATATTATACAGGATTAATAACCTGTCCTGAAATTTACAACTTTCTGTGCTCTGTTTCGGTTCGATGTCGATTACGATTATACGACAGTGTAGGTAAAGGTAAACTGCTGTAGTCACATCGTGCATTAAGCTTGCAGTTACTAGCCATAAAAATAGGTTTTCCTATTTCTAATTTAGATTTCGCTTAAATCATCGAAACACAAATTTAAAAAAATACACTACGTATTGACTATTGGTAGGAGTCTCCCCATTAGAAGTGAGTCACTGCTTTTATCTGAAACGGTGGCTACCGTTGCCATAACACCTGCACCTTCCATTACTCTGCCTGGCAACATGTCCACCCAGCTCCATTTTACTTAAGTTAGGCAATGAAAGGACGTCTCGTCTCCCATGTCACCTTGTTGGTGTGGCGTCGGATATCGACATGCCTTCACTTGGTGTTGAAGCTTGACTGAGAACGACGCGCTCTATGGCTCTCTTTGCATCTTGACTTGACTTGTCCATCATGAGCACATGTCTTTTTCCAAAAGATTATATCCATTAGCTATAGTTCGTTTTTAGGGTTCCGTACCCAAAGGGTAAAACGGGACCCTATTACTAAGAATTCGCTGTCCGTCCGTCCGTCCGTCCGTCTGTCACCAGGCTGTATCTCACGAACCGTGATAGCTAGACAGTTGAAATTTTCACAGATGATGTATTTCTGTTGCCGCTATAACAACAAATACTAAAAACAGAATAAAATAAAGATTTAAATGGGGCTCCCATACAACAAACGTGATTTTTGACTAAAGTTAAGCAACGTCGGGAGTGGTCACTGGTCAGTACTTGGATGGGTGACCGTTTTTTTTTGCTTTTTTTTTTGTTTTTTTTTGCATTATGGTACGGAACCCTTCGTGCGCGAGTCCGACTCGCTCTTGCCCGGTTTTTTTTAGCATTAGAAAGAACTTGCAAGGTAAGCGATCTTGACATGTCTTTTAATTGAAAAACGCTTTTTAAAAATCAAAAACTATTACTTATGAAAGCAGAAGAATATAAATGATCGTATTAGATTCATAATTGTTACATATTTGTCGTCACTTATTTTTAAAATGTGTTTTTCAATTAAAAGGCACATCAAGATTGTTTACCTTATTTCTAATGCTAAAAAAACGAACTATATACATATACGTATTTATCGTACTTTAATCTTTCGTTTCCAATCATTCAAAATCATAAGGATGTTCGAATAAATATCTTTGATGGGGGCCGAAAATAAAGTAGTTTATACTATTTAAACGGTAGGTACAACAGGTTCTTCTACATATTTCATACGCGGGTCTGTAATTACGATTACCTACCTACTGCAAAATTTTGCAATATGCACCCAAGGTTCGACTACTATCTTGTAAAGGTATACAACTTTCAAGTAAGTAGGTACAACTTTTAGTAGTTTGGATGAAATTTTGCTTAGGTTTATAAAGAACCAATATAAAGGGAACTTAACACATTCACTGCCAAGAACACGTATGCGTGTTCATTTTGTACTGGAAACGGAGTGCCCGGCATCGAAAGTGTTAAACGACTATAATATTGATTTAAATAAAATCTTTTGCCATTATAATATAGCAGATAAACAACTAAAAAATCGTAATAAAATCAAGTCAGTCCTCATTTGATTGAGGCTGATGTTCACAACACAAAGTTTAATGTCGTATATATTCGTCGGTCGATTCAGTCCAGTACATACGTGCGATCTACAATAAATAGCTTTAGGAAAGGGATGAGCTGAAACTAAATGTATTGTCATGTCAGCTAGTTTAGGCAGGATACACCTGCATTGTCGGATTGTTTACCACGGAAGAGCGTTTGACTCAGAAGAACCAGTGTTACAGTGCGCTTCGATGGCGCATAGCTGCTACATTTTTTGAAGTCACTATACTGGTTCTCCAGAATGGAACACTCACCTGCGCTCTTCAAACAATAGTTAATAGTGTCCGAACGTAAATTGCTTCAAATGGTAGCGTGCGCCAGTCCGACTGGCCGTCACCTTGAGTGGCTGACCCGTTGTAACGTCACACGGTCATACATTATTAAAATGGAGGGCGAAGTGTTTTTTCTGCCATATCATCTTTTGTAAATACGTGTCTGGACCCTCGTATTTGTAACATTTTAAAATGGTTCCGCTCTTAAACAGTCCACATTTTTACTTAAATAAATAGAGTTGTATGAACATGTTGTTCCACCATGCATAACAACCGTAAAGGACGTTCGTTAGTAGATTGTCAACAAAGGGATGATATTCTTGCCTCTACTTTTCATCGAGGAAAATAAAATACCTACATATAGTATTTTTTGTGGGTCACTTGAAGGTACTACTTTCACTAAACAATGTATAGTCTGTAACTTTAGGTATTTTTTTTAATAGAAGTAAACAAAAGTGGCTCCTTAAGCCAGTTGAGGGTAGACGAAAACATTACACGGTCAAAAGGCGGTTTTGTATTTAGTTGGTTAACCAATAAATGTTATATAGACCAGCGGTGGAACAAAAATGGGTTTTGATAACATTAAAGTTTTTTCTTTTTTGATATGTTATTGTAAGCATGTTAAATAACATTCATGTAAAAAGTTAGAAAATTTTAGGTGGAGCGTTCGGCCATATTTAAATATTTCAATTTTTGCTAAATAACTAGGTAAATATAAAATTAAAGTTACAAAAAACTTTAACATATTCAATAACACTTTAATTTATTCACAATATTCGGTTTTTAGAAATCTGGAACAGCTGCTTTCTGGTGAACGTAAAAACACGAATTATTATGTAAATACAGAATTAGAGTAACTGATATTGCAAAATTACGATATTACCTATCAACTTAGTATACATGTAAAAAGTTAGAAATGTAGGCAATGTGCTTGTCTAGATATTGATTTCTGGTTAAGCAGTATAGCCAATATTGAATTAAAGTTTGTAGAGTTAATATTACACGGTCATAATAAAGATCTTACTTCTCACTCAAAAGATTAGAAATATAAAATCACGGCGACACTAAATACTGATACGTAAGTATGCATTCCGAGCTTATATTAAGTTACATTTCAAACGCGCGGCGTTTTCGCGCGCCGCGCTGTGCGCCGGGGCAGGAGGCAGCGATCGACGGTCGCGGGCTAGCGGTTAGCGCGGTGCCCTTAAAAATACGCAAAGCGTTTATAAAATTATTATCAATGGTAAATAGTTATTTTACACAGTACACTAATGGAAACTTACCTTCCCTTATTTATTTCTATATGTACTAGGGATTGCCTGCGGTTTCGTTTACGTAGAATTCGTTATCGTGTTAAGTATAGAAATAATAGATACATTTGAAAATTATTTTAGGTGCATTGTCATACAGACAACTACCCTTGTTAAAGTATTCTTCAAATTCAATACACAGGTGTCATTTAATATAATTTTGCGTAATTTGGCGCTTTTAGGTTATAACTGACTAGCGACATATATTTTTTAAGAGCGATCATCTCCGATAATATTGACTTTATCATAACATCAATTTCAAACTAACGTTATTCAATATTTATCATTTTAAAGTCAATATTACCAACCAACTGATCCAATTTACCTATGGAAACAACTCAAAATTTGCATCAAATTAAATGCCACTTTTTTCTTATCCGTTTCGAACAATCAAGAGGGCCTTTACGAGCTGATGTGGTGAAAATTTTATTTAACCTTCGTCCCTCGAAACCTTCACTACGCTCAAGGTTCAATTTTACGAACCACTCGCTACGCTCGTGGTTCAATTTTAAAATCTTTGAATTTGTGAATGTACTTCCTGCCTCGCACAGCCAAACTGTGGAATGAACTGTCCGATACGACCTTCAAACCTTCAAAGACCCCCATCTTAAAGGTCGGCAACGCGCTTGCAACCCTTCTGGTGTTGTGTGTCCATGAGCGACGGTAATCGCTAACCACCAGGTGATCCGTCTGCTCGTTTGCCTCCTATTTAATAAAAAAAAATGTTTCGCTTGTTTGGGTATCAATATTAGCACGAGCGGTTAATCAACAACTTTTCCCCTTGTAAAACAAATAAGGTAGGTGAAGTGCAGGCATATGAGGCCCGGCGGGTAACAAGGCCCAGCATTCAAAAATAACAGTTGCTCCCTATTATTCCCAATTATTCTGAATTTGTACTTGTTGCTAAGAAGGCCCACTGTCAGTGCAGGTAAAAAGGTCCAGTCCCGGGCCGTATGAGATGAAATAATTATTAGATTAAAATATTTTAAGATAATTTTGAATATTTTTAATCTCTTATTAATAAGGTCGATTTGAAGAAACTTCTATAAAATTATGACTTATAAATAACACTTACACTGCGTGGGCTGTCAAAATTGCTGCAGACTTTTCTTGGTCTAACTATAATAATTTTTCACTTGCTTTATTGACCTAAAGACGTTTTAAAGAATCAAAAAGTCTAATAACATTGAGGCACTTATACTTTTTAAAGGCAGTAACTATTTACAAGTAACTATTGACTTTTTTTTGTTAATACATAGGTAGTAGGTAGGAAGTGCGAAAAATAGATATTTTGCAACGAGTGACGAATTTTAAAACACGGCTAAAGGGAGTGTTTTAATGTGCTTATTATAGCACCGATGTCGTAATGTAGCACCAGATGTACTGTAAAAATTATGTTAAAAGATAATACTTACTGTTACGAATAAATATTTATACTGTAAAAAATTATCCCACCAAACACATTTTCATGTAAATTGTTGCTAAGACGAAACCATAAGACTTGCACTGTCAAAAAGTTGTCAGATCTCTTGTCGAGCCAAGCTTCAAACTCTACAAGCCCTAACTTCACTAACTCTACACCTTAGTCAAAATATGAAGAAAAAAGCACTATATCTTGTTATATATCAAATTAAGGGGCTCATTGTGAGAACCTCAGATATATTTTTTCATAATTTTAAAATAAATAGTTTAGAAGTTATTTAAGAAAATACGCAAAAAATTACCATTCCCCCTCCCCCCTTATCTCCAAAACTACTGGGTCTAAAATTATGAAAAAAATACACATATTAGCTCTTTTCCTATAGATGACAGAAAAACCTATTAGAAATGTGCAGTCAAGCGTGAGTCGGACTTAAGTACCTAGTTTTCCCATCCCTACGGGTTTTTTAAAGACATTTTACTCACTTTTCTCTAAAAAAAATATATTGTTAAAATTGTGTAATGTACGGAACCCTTGGAACGAGAGTCCGACTGGCATTTGGGCGGTTTTTGTATTATACTTACATACAGTAGTTCTTGTAGAAACGAAACGGCCAAGCCACATACTTTTGGTGTAGAGCTAGTAAAGTTAGAGGGCTTGTAGAGTTAGAAGCTTGGCAAGAGATCTGATAACTTTTTGACAGTGCGAGCCAGTGTTGGCCGTAATGGTTAATTCTAATTAACAATTAATCAATTGCATTAACCATTGATTCCGCAATTAATCAATTGCATTACGCATCAATTTAATTAAAGTTAGTTAGAATTGAATCTTGAGACGTTTAATTACATTGATTGTCAATCAAATTGCCTATTTAATGGCATTAAAGTTTCAAAAAAATAATTAGAATTGCTCTCAATTGCATTAACGTTTAATGGAATTAAATATTTTTTTCATAAACTAATAATTAATGTTAATTTTGCTTGAAACTATTAAATGGGAATACACCCATTATTGGTGTATTTTTATTTGTCCCTGTCATATGTGAGTTGGAGACAAATGGGAAACGGGGACAAATGGGATTTATTCATTTGTATGAAGCGCTCATTCCATCTGCTCCAGGCGGGAACAAATGGGAAAATATCGGATAATGATGTGTTCCCATTTGTCCCCACACCAATAAAGTGGGGAAAAATGGGAATAATTTATATGCAAACTGCACATATATTTCCTATATGTTCCCCGTGGGGACAAATGGGAATACACCCATTATTGTTAGTTATAATGGGTGCTCATAAAATAAATAAAATTAATAAAATTAATAAAATTAATAAAATTAATAAAATTAATAAAATTAATAAAATTAATAAAATTAATAAAATTAATAAAATTAATAAAATTAGTAACATTAATAAAATTAATAAAATTAATAAAATTAATAAAATTAATAAAATTAATAAAATTAATAAAATTAATAAAATTAATAAAATTTATAAATTTAATAAAATTAATAAAATTAATAAAATTAATAAAATTAATAAAATTAATAAATTTAATAAAATTAATAAATAAACAAAATTAATAAAATTAATAAAATAAACAAAATAAATGGTGACGCGGGCCGTACTTTGTTAATATTTATGACTTTATGAGACATTGTCGTTTGTCACTATTACATACAAAATAGCCAAGGCGGCACTCGGGCCGCAAGTGATAGGTTCACGAGCCGCATGCGGCCCGCGGGCCGCAGTTTGCCGACCGCTGGACTAGACCTTTGATCCCTTGGACGTCTTTATAAAATTACGATATTTATTCTTGTTAATTGTTAATTATCAATCACATGTTTAATTTTCATTAAAAATTGTTTTAGTTTTTAATGGTTTGTAAAGCAATAACCATTAATTCTTTTTAATTGTTAGTGGTTCGTAATAAATTAACATTAATGCAAATTGATGTTCAATGCAATTGATAATTCATTTTCCTTCAATGGTTAATGGCTAATGGCAATTAACCTTTTCAATGGTTAATTTTTAATGGTCAATTGCATTAACGTTCGGCCAACACTGGTGCGAGCCTTATGGTTTCGTTTGGGCAACATTTTACATCAAAATGTTTTTGGTGGGATTTCACTTCTTTTTGTAAGTTGCTTATGACAATCTTCCATCCCCTAATTTAAAGGGTTGGGGGTGATTTACTATTAAAAATCCTGAAATAAGTATCTGGGGGCATCTGTTACACAATGTACTTCTTACTGATTCCCCATATAAACCCTTCACCCCGTAAGGATAAACTTTGGGGTTGAAATCTGCCTTCAGCCCGTAAGGGTAAACTTTGAGGTTGAAGTCTATTCTATATCCTTCCCCATAACAATACCTATCTACATACCAAATTTCAACTTTTTTTTTTTTATTATGAATGGGCTTACTCATGGCCACAGACTAGCCGAGGCGTAGACGTGGCCTACGAGGGAGCGAGCTCGCCCAGAAGGTGCCTGTTCACTCTTGATTTGAAGGTTGCCGGGTTATAAGAACACGGAAATATAGACGCCGGCAAGGAATTCCATTCCTTGGCAGTGCGCATAAGGAAAGTAGAAGCAAAGCGCTTCGTGCGAATTGGTGGAATATCTACCAAGTAAGGATGGAAACCGGCCGTGCGTCTAAAAGTCCGATGGTAGAATGGGGACGGTGGAATAAGCTCGTGTAGCTCTTGGGCACACTCCCCGAAGTGCAACCTGTAGAATACCGACAGGCTGGCGACTTTCCGCCGATGGGCCAAAGACTGAAGCTTAGCCGTTAGCTTCTTGTCGCCAATCATCCTCCTGGCTCTGCGCTCCACTGAGTCCAAAGCGGCGAGTTGGTATTTAGTTGAGCCATCCCACAGGTGGCTGCAATACTCCATACACGACCGGACTTGAGCTTTGTAAAGTGTTAGAAGCTGTCCAGGTGTGAAGTATCGCTTCACCTTATTTAGGACGCCCAGCTTTCTGGCCGCAGTTTGTGCTTTAGACTCAATGAAGCTGCCGAAGCTGAGGACTGAACTCAGCTCCATGCCGAGGAGTTCCAGGCTGTCGGCAATAGGTACAGATGCACCCCGGAAAGAAAGAGTCAGGTCGAATGGACTCCGTTTTGCGGAAAATAGACACGTCTGCGTTTTGACAACTAAATCGGTTCAGCGATTATGGATTCCCCATACAAAATTAAACCCCCTCTTCATCCCCTTAGGATAAAAAATTTCAAGTTTTTGAATTTATTTGTTGTTTGTGTACTAAAACTATCTTACATACCAAATTTCAGCTTCTTAGAGGACTTCAGGAAGTACCCGGTATTGATGATCATCAAGTGAGTGAGTCAGTGACGAAATCGAAGTTTTTAGATATGAATAAAATCTAAAGTATAAGAGCTATGCAATTGTTATGCTTAATAAGTCCGAGAACTTTGTTTATCTGGTATAATCCAACCCCAAGTTATGAGGGTTCCAAAAAACGATGAAGCGCTTCGAGAAAAGGTAGATAGTGCCCTAGCGCTTTCCTCGTCTTGGCAGAGGCACTGCCGTGCCCCCAGATGTTAAAAGATGATACTACTGTAACTAATAGAGATTTATGTTTAGTTACCTACTATTTTCGCGTAAACTAGACAATTTTTATATCTTTAGTTATTAAGGCCCAAAATAATTATTTTCACTTATTATAAATAAATCCTCCTGTTATGAAGTATCAAATATTGTTATTTGTAAATGTATAACTCTTAAGTTAAAAACAATAAAATCTGTTATTACCTACTGTCAAAATGATTATTTTTTGCGGGATTAAGTAATACACTGCTAGTGTTCAATAAGGCCCATAATAGGACTTTTATAAAAGGTATATTTTCCAAGAGTATCGTAATATTTTTATAACTATTTTGGTATAATGAAGAAACTTAAGACTGCATCGAGCAAAATCAGCGAAAAAGGCAGTCACCGTTTAGTCGCTAGCGTTCACATCTCTTGATAAAAAAATTTATAATAAATGTCATTATTATCCCAAAGAGTGTGTTTACAACGAATCACCCTTGAAAATCTGAAATATTTTACAATATAATAAATACACTTATGCAAAGTTGTACCTAAAACGAGATGAACGAGTGTCAGCGTTTAGTAAAATTTGTATAAAAAAATCGATGCTCATGCTATAAAATCGAGTGATTTCGAAAGCCAGATAAATGGACTACAACGAATCAGGCTTTTCCTATTTTTCCTCTTAAAGGCTACAGAGAAATTCAATCGTAAACGTAAACTTTCGTAAAATTTCCATACATCCGCCATATCTGTCAAATTCTCCTTTCAATCAGATGCCCGCTGGGCTTGGTTCGAAGCGGACGCGTACCAGGATCTCCCAGTTTGACATTTCGTTTTTGAATATATATTGACAGAAATTCATATCCGTATACGAATGATGATACCAGTGAAAAACTGTGTTCAAAATAAATAGGGTAAATAAATAACGTCACACGGAGATCTAGTCATTAAAATTTCGATTTCTTTTTATTCACAAGTCATAATACTTAAAAAATATAACAAATTATTTAATAAAATATATGAATACAACCAAATCAGTGTAATTAGCGGCTTCCTAATTCACTTAAAATGAAAAAAGTTTGAAGATTTGTTATTTCTTATTGGAATAAATTTTCATTGTGCTGGTATTCATGTTACGTCATTTTAAAAACATATATGACATAATGTCAATATACTAGATAAACAATTTATCAACAAAATTCTTCACATTTTAACCTTAGCAATATAAATTATTAAAATTTTATTTATGAAGACAGAGCAATGTTGTTCACATAATTTCAGCAATAAAATTCTTAGTTTCAACTAGTTCTGTTACTATTCTGAGAGCTATCACGAGCTCTGAAAGTTAATTCAATGATATATCATCAAGAAATTGAAATCAAGACTCGACCTGCAGTCTCAGCGAGTTTTTGTGGCTATATTATCCGTTGAAAGAACGATATTTAAAGCCAATACCAGCAGTGATCTGGTTTACGAGTACCTATATTGGTTTTATGTGACGATGTTTATATAAATGTATCTATCAAACAACAACGTGCTTTTATTTCATTGATATTCGGTGCAAAACGATAACTCAGTAACGAAATAAAATTATTAGAAATGCCTTTGGTTTTTTTCAGTAAACGTTTATATTTATGAGGTCGTTTATAAGGTCTTATGTCTTATCAGCGTGGCTTTGGCCTTTGGACATTTTTGTAATGCTTTGTAATAAGATAGGTGAGGTATCTACTTATATCCCTAATTGTAATAACCTTTTATGAAATGAATTACAATTTAATTATTTAAATAAAAAAGTGGTCCACAAAAATATACATCCGCTCGGTCCGCTAAAATAATATAAGTGCCCTTCATAATATTAAGTAGGTATATTTAAGATTAACAATCAGTAAACATCATTAATTACGCTCAAATGCTTATGTTTCAGTACAAATTGGGTGAGATATTTCCGACATAAAACCTAAAGGTAAAAGTACAATTTGCTAAGTAAACTGTCAATCTACATTAATTATTATAATAGATAGACTCTTAGAGGTCAGCTTACTGAAGATTATGAACAACATACAGGTACTTTCTAAATAAAATACAATTTGTTTTTCCATGACTCATGTAGGCCTTATTTTACTAGACCATTTAAATTGAAGATGAAATTAATTCATGATAAAAGGTAATAAGGCCCGGTAATATTCTCTGTTATTCTTGAACTTGTACTATGACTAAGAAGGCCCACTGACAGTGCAAGTAACAAGGCCCGGTTCTGAACCAACGTGGTATGGTTTTTTTATAAAACGTGTATTTTTCAAAAGCGCCGGAATATTTTTATAACTATTTTGGTATATGAAGAAACATGAACAAATGAGAAATCTATATTGAATTGAATTGGTAATAATATCCTGATTATTTATAAAATTATTTCAGTTAAAATAAAGGTATATGCCTCACCTAACCCTATTCGTTCACATTTAGATCCTATAGCTATATTTGGTCACTTTGGCCCTCACTATCTATTTGATACCGATTGTACTAACAATTAAAAGTACAGCTCATATGTACTTTTTCCTGTACTGAAACTTATAAGGTATGCCCACCAAATACGCTCATAAGAACGATATATTCTATAGATATAGGCTATGAACTATCTAATGATATACAGGGTGTAATCGTTAAGTGTAGCCAGGCTATAATTCCGTAAATATAACAGATATCAGAAAACTTCAAATTGATATCGAAAGTGCGTTACCCAATGAGTAAAATTACATTAATAACTTTTTTTAAAATAAAAACAGAAATATCCCAGACATTAACTCTACTCTAAGACATTAACTCACAAACCCTCCCATACATTTAGTACGACGACTCACCCTTCAAAGAACGTTGGTGTCGTAAGAGATAAAACTGCTTGAGATTCATTATTTGCGATGATAAACTGTAATATACCGTAACCTGTAACCTACCGTAACCTGTATATGTAACTACCGTTTATGAAATAATAAATCTATTATTTCATAAACGGTAGTTTTATTATTTTATTACAGTGAGGGGTGAGTCGTCGTACCAAATGTATGGGAGGGTTTGAAGTTAATGTTTGGGATATTTCTGCTTTTATTTAAAAAAGTTATTAGGGATCATCCATTAATTACGTCACATGAATTTCTAGGTATTTTGACCTCTCCCCCCCCTCCTTGTCACACTTGGTCACATTTTGCAACTCCCTCCCCACCTGGTGTGACGTCACATTTTAGGTAATTTTGTTTTCAACGAAATCGGCAGTACTAACTCGGCATTATTTAAAAAAAAAATATTTTTGGTAAAATTAATATATATAATTTTATTTTAACACAAAACCAATTAGGAACGAAAATTACCTACATACTTCCAAAACCTCATTATCTAAATGTACTGCGAATAAAAAAATATAAATTAATTTTCGGTTACTGATGAATAGTGATGAAGTTAAAGTGACGTCACAGTGTTTGTGACTCCCCCTCCCCATGTCACAACATGTCACATTTTCTTGACCCCCTCCCCCCCCCCCCCCCCAAACGTGTGACGTAATTAATGGATGACCCCTTAATGTAATTTTACTCATTGGGTAACGCACTTTCGATAACAATTTGAAGTTTTCTGATATCTGTTATATTTACGAAATTATAGCCTGGCTACACTTAACGATTACGCCCTATATAAGTTACTTCGGGACGCGTCATGGTCATGGCCCAGAACCCATACTATCCGGGACACAGTTCTTTAATATTATGTGGGGCTAAAAAGGCCCTCTGTCAGTGCAGGTGACAAGGCCCGGTCCCGGGCCTTATTGAACGTATGAGATGGAATAGTAAATTTAAATATTTTAATATAGGTAATTATGAGTTTTTTGATTTCCCGATAAGTTTTAAGTAAGCATCACTTACTGACTTACAAAAGTATAAGCGTAGTACCTGCATTCTATTAGATGTTTTTAAAGCCTTATTATCAATAGAGCATTAAAAATTAAGTTATAAGTAAAATATAATAAGTTGTAAAAAATATGTTACAAGACATTATATAACTAATGAAGGGATAATTTTAGATATAAGTAGTTCACTTCGAGTAGGTAAAATCATGGTAAAATAGACGATTTCTTATATCTTTAATAATAAAACTCCTAGTTTTAATTTGGTCTATGTCTACAAACCGCATACCTACCATCGCACACCACCACACTGTTAACTGACAGTTCATAAACCTTATTACAAAAGGCATAAGGTCTACCGATGGACAGTTAAGAGCGTCGCCGTTTGTACCTATCTTAATACAAAAGTCAACAACGAAAATAAATAATTACCTAATACGTCACATACCTATGACATGACATGAACAAACAAGGAAAGCTATATATAAAAAGTGTTTTTTCTCTGTCTTCTCACAAAGGAAAGTTTGACAATTTTAATTCCTCAAAGGAGGTCAGTAGTTAACACTAAACTCGAAACAGCACCTTTAAAAAAACATTAGGGGTCACTGACCTGTCCCAGTAAATTGAGGTAGTGTGCGTGAGCTGCGTTTGTGTGTGAAATGGGGTAATTTGACAGAATCTGAAAATTTACCCTCCTCTACGCCCTCTTAAATAAATGAGAAACCTATTTGAGTGAGTTTTTCATACTTCATATCCTGTTTATTAAAAAAAAAAAATTTTAATTTAAGGTGGGCTGTATATAGGCATATATGGCCCACACGGAATATACAATAAGGTAAGTGAGGCCACTTACCTTATTGTATAAGTATTCAGGATGTATACCGTGTAATATTGAGCAGTTTGTTTATAATATACATATTATGATATTGACGTTGAATAGGACAGGACATGACAATAGGAACCAGAAATAGGTATAGTAGGTCAAACCAATTTGTCAGTAAATAAAAACATAAAACTATATTCATCCTTTTCTTTTGGGTGCTAGTACTAGTGTAAGTCAAAGATAGTATGATGATTCTCTCTGTCTATGTTTGAAATGAGACAGTCCTTTGACAAACATTTTTATTACAATATTAGTCAAGATAATGAAATATAAGCTGGTCAAGCCAATCTTGTCACTAAAAAAAGCGCGAAATTCAAATTTTCTATGGGACGATATCCCTTCGCACCTACATTTTTCAAATTTGCCGCCTCTTTCTACTGACAAGATATGATTGACCAGCTGTAGGTATTTTTACGTAATAAGATATTTTAATTTCACGTAATGTCCGCATCTTATTTTTATATGTGCAAGGTAAACAAACAAATTAATGATAAGAAAAGACAGACAGTGTTACTGAGCGGGAGGTGGGGTGAGGGGCGAGGTATAGGTAGGCTATGATAGGCTCTCGAGCGCCGCGCCGGTGACTGACGGACCAGCGCGGCGTATGTATGAATTTCGCGCCTTTTTAACTAGATTTTACTATTACAATGCAAGCTACACACAGAAATTTCTTACTTTCCATAATATGGCTGCGTATATTATTTTATAGTAATAGACTTATTTTTACAGACTCTAATTCAATATTAGATCTTATAGGACAAAAAACGCATATTAATTCTAAAGCATATATCTTATTCTTCTAGCTTTTTAGCTTGCATATTAACTTAAAAAAATAGATATGTTGTTGTGGATTTATTAAACTTTAATTCAATATCGACAAAATAATAAGCTAATTTGTAGTTTGACAAAGAAGCACGTTAAAAAAATTTCTAATAATTTTACATTATAAAGCGTCATACATATTATAAACAATGGAACTTAAACATTGCACTTTAATTCAATATTAAAAAATCATTACTAAAAATATATAAATACCTAATTTATATCTAACGCTCGTTCTAACTTTTCATCATATATTGCAAATATGCTTAAAAATATGTCCCATATCAGATAAGTATCACTTTTTCAACTTTAGAATTATCAAAACTTTTATTGCAAAAATCCGGTCCCACTATTGAGCTAATATGTAGCTACCCGAAAATGTACAAATTCGGGTAATTCCCCAGTAACTGGCCACCCCAAAGCCCCAAACCAACAATGAATTCTATTCACCTACAAATATAATTCATTTTAGTATAAGGTGGCCAGTTATTGAAACCTTATATTAAAATGGATTCAAAATCGTTGCAGACTTTTCTTGATCTAACTCTAAGAAGGGGAGACTTTTTGCGTTAGTTTTTGTTTTAGGTAGTTAGCACTTAGTATGTAGTTATATACTTTAAGTATCTATGGTTTTGTTATGTATTATTATCTTGTACCTACCCATGTTGATATTATTAATGAAACTAACCATGATTATGAAATTATTGTGTGCTTACGAATTGTGTTCCAAGGATAGGACTTTAGGAGCCACACATGTTCCTATGTACCTACACCCAGCTGCAAAGGAGCATGGGGATTTGATGAATGAATTCCATTCAAATGTGCCCATGTAATTTTGCAGCCCGCTTTAGGCACCTATGGTTAATACGTAAGGTTCATATTTCAATATAAATTATGGAGTTGAAAAGAAAACGTGTATAATGATGATAAGCTATTACTCGTGCGTGACTGCGTAGATCTGAAGTGGGCACTTTTGTTTACATTATTATATTATTTGATCGATTCATCCTGACTTGTTTAATTTATTTATGAGTCGTCGTAAGTCTGTTATAGATAAGTATCTGTGCTCTTGAGTAGGTATATTATATGTATTATAAATATTAAGTATAATATAGTAAACCTACATAATAATTCGTTTACTTAATCTTATTGTATTTATTTTTATTTAAGTAATACTTATAAGTCGGCATACAACAATTTATATTATACATACATATATTTTCTCATATTGGACCAATATAATATGGTACAATACAGAGTGTCCCATACGACAAACTGACACTGGAGGTAGGACAAGGATCCAAACTAGCTTAACATGACCTCAGTAAAAGTTGCACGGTTTTCGAGATACTTACAACCAATGGTACAATCGATTTATGTTTTTATTTATTTTTTATCACTGACTATACCAGTATTCGCTTAGCCCACCAAGTTTATTGAGTTTTTTTTTGTGTTTACGGTGTCAAGATTAGTGGATTAAGATGTCAGTGTCAGAAGTGTTATTTTGTGGAGTACTAATGTACAGTAAAGGGCCAAAAAGAATGCACATCGGCAATCATCGCATTTCCGAATACAAACGAATGCTCATTTCCATGTACATCAATTATTAGGTTAGTCGTTTATCAGAATTTGAATTTAGAACTAAGTACTTTATTGTTGTTTTGTTTTGATTTCACGTGAAATATATAGAGCTGTAAAACACGATGTAACTATTTTTAATTATTGCTATATTCTTGTTAGGGAAAAATAATCTTCATAAATATATATTTTATATAAGATCGACAAAAAGTGTAATATTCTAATGACAAATCTCTGTTGAACCTTCTTAAAATAATTACTTACATTAACATCCTCATGTTTTTTAAATTGGTTGGCTTCAGATAAAAAATATTTATAAACATTGTGGATAATTTCGCGTGACTGGTAGAGTAACGGCTTACCTTTTTTCCCTATAGATGCCATAGTACAAATTTAATTTTATAGGGGTTTTAGCAGCTCTATATATATATATATATATATATTGACTTAGATAGGCGACTGCACTCTCTCGCATTTGAACCATGACTGACAAAACAAACGTCATGGTCTGTGCGACACAGATATCGCTATACGAAGTCGAAATTAGCCGATTGCCTCTTTCTAAAGCTCGATGTGCATTCTTTTTGGCCCTTTACTGTAAATTGTGGTAAAATACTCGATTGATTTTGACTTATACGAAAATAAAACATAACTATGGTTTCCACTACCCGGTGTACAAAAAAGTGGTAAAATTACAGGAAAAAACAGCCTGCAAACCTCGTAAATGTTATGCAGATTCTTAAATGGTACCTATGTTTCAAGTAGAGTGCTATTACATTTCGGGGTTGAGCGAGTTTAGGTATTTTACGCGCTGCGGCAGGCCGTGCGAGCTCAGTATTCCGATCCCTTCTACCACACTCGCACTACAATGATGGATTAAACATTCTTGATCCTTCGTGAAGCATATTGAAATCAACCATAACAACACTAATATATAAAGTCCTAAAACTGTTATTTGGTAAGTACGAAAATACTAAATGCAGTGCAAATGTACATAGGGGCTGTTCATAAATTACGTCATCTATTTTTGACCCCCCCCTCCCATCCCTCAAATCATCCAAAAATCATGCTTCGGATGACTCTGTTTCCTCCTACGTCATGCTACCATCATCCGATGTCCAGACCCCCCCCCCCCCTTCTCCCATTTGAAACGACGTAATTTATAAATAGCCCCATACTCGTACTTATGAACGTATATTACTCGAAAGAAATTATAGGTACTCGCTTATTTACATATTTCGTCATTGCATTTGGTACCTATAGGTTGTAAAGTTTGTATCAACGACCCAAGTAGCACAGATTTGCTGTATAGCAGCCGCATAATGAAGTAAGAATACGCTTGAAGCTGAAATAAAAAAGCTGCATAAGAGCTGTATAAGCGTCTTTTCAGCTTTTATTACTCTTAAATGGGCACAAATTAGGCAGCCTTAAGTTCACATAGCTACTTAAGAGCGCTGTAGCAGCAATTTAACGGAATTATAAGTGGCAACAGGAGTTATAAGAGGTGTATATTGACTGGGTAAGAGACCACCAGTTACCCTTTATTCAGCTAATATGTCACATGTGCACCCTAATACCGGGAAAGATTGACGTTGGGCTGAATAAAAGATAATTAATAACATACTTTTACACCTCTGCCTTAAAAAGCAGCTATTATTTAGTATAGTGACACTGACGATGAACGCAGAGGTGAACATATTTATATTGAAGTAAAAACGTTAAGCGCAACGACGCCATAAGTCATTTTGTTAAAGTGTTTAGTTGAATGTTAATACATGATCTTTTATATATTTACGCGAGAAAGATGTTTGGGAATGCAAGTTTATTGACATTATATATATACATTATCTAAGAAAATTTCAGTGCGCCACGAATATAATCAGTATTTATTTAATTTAATGATATAAATAAGCTATGTGTAAAAACTATTTCAGTGGTTTGGGCAGAATTATGAGATAAAAAGTTAATAATACGTTATAGGAAGTACTAAACTAATGATTTAGGTTAAGAACTCATGCACAAAACCTTTTTGTTACCCTTAAAAGTTGGAAAAGTAATTTCAATTTAGTAGGTTATCTACAATAAAATGGCGATCAATGTTAAAAAGCAACGTGAACCATTAAAATTCTAATATGCAGCATAAGACTGTTATATATCTGATAAAGATACTTAAGTGAACCACTATAAAGTCCAAGTCGTTATTTCGATACACTAGTGAACCTCTAAACAGTTATAAGGCATCTTGTGAACGTTTAAACAGCCGCTATGCAGACAGTCTCAATGGTAGTATAATAGGCTGCTTAGCGGTAAACATGTTCAGCGCTAAGCCGTATTATGCGCCACATGTGTTCGATTATACTTCTATTGGTTTCATAATAGTTCACTCGTTCTCCCTTATAATAAGTCAGTGAAATAAAAGCTGCTTAGCGGTAAACATGTTCAGCTATAAGCTGTATTATGCGCCACATGTGTTCCATTTATACGTCTATTGGCTTCATATTAGTTCACTCGTGCTCCCTTAAAGGTCAGCGTAATAAAAGCTGCTTAGCGGTAAACATGTTCAGCGATAAGCTGTATTATGCGCCCCATGTGTTCCATTATACGTCTATTGGCTTCATAATAGTTCATTCGTGCTTCCTTAAAAAGTCAGAATAATAAAAGCTGCTTAGCAGTAAACATGTTCAGCTATAAGCTGTATTATGCGCCACGTATGTTCCATTATACGTCTATTGGCTTCATAATAGTTCACTCGTACTCCCTTAAAAGTCAGCGTAATAAAAGTTGCTTAGCGGTAAACATGTTATGCGACAAGCTGTATTATGTGCCACATGTGTTCCATTATACGTCTATTAGCTTCATAATAGTTCACTTGTGCTCCCTTAATAAGTCAACGTAATAAAAGTCCACAATTACCTCCTTATACAGCACATGGCGTAATTTTATCCACTAAACAGACCTTATAACGGTTAAAGCATTTGATAACCCTTAAAGCTGTATAAAGTCGTAGCAAATATACCTTTATATCACTCTTTGCGTATTAATGGTAGTTTTCAGAGCCGTAATGCAGCGTTTAATCAGCCCTAAGCTATATAAATATCACTGAGATCTATTATACAGCTGTAGGACCACGAGTGTGCTCTTATAAGAGTCTTAATACGCACAGAGCGTTAAATAGAACTAAAAGTGAGTAGTTATAGAGCTATCTGTGCTACTTGGGGAGGGTTTAAAAACGAACTGGTACTGAGGATCTGATGATAATGATGATTATTACGGTGGTCACGGATACCAATCAACCATGTAGTACTATGATTAGGCTCGTTTGATTAGTCTCAACACGATCTTTGACACTGAAGATACAGAGGGTCTGATGATGGAGCTGGAAGGTGGCCACGGGTACCAGTCTATCATGTAACTAAACCACTTCGTGTTTGGGCTCGTTTGATTCGTCTCAACAAGATCTTTGACACTGAAGATACACAGGGTCTGATGATGGAGCTGGAAGGTGGCCACGGGTACCAGTCTATCATGTAACTAAACAATTTCGTGTTTGGGCTCGTTTGATTCGTCTCAACAAGATCTTTGGCACAAGACAGTGCTCAGGGTCTGATGATGGAGCTGGAAGGTGGTCACCATTACCAATCAACCATACAACTAAACCACATCGTGTTTAGGCTCGTTTTATTGGTCTCAACAAGATCTTTGACACTAGGTGATACTCAGAGTCTGATGATGGAGCCGGAAGGTGGTCACCGGTACCAATCAACCATGCAAGTAAACCACTTCATGTTTAGGCTCGTTTGATTAGTCTCAACAAGATCTTTGACACTAGGTGATACTCAGAGTCTGATGATGGAGCTGGAAGGTGGTCACCGGTACCAATCAACCATGCAACTAAACCACTTCGTGTTTAGGCTCGTTTGATTCGTCTCAACAAGATCTTTGACACTAGGTGAAGCCCAAACACGAAGCCCAAACACGAAGTGGTTCAGTTACGTGATAGACTGGTACCCGTCGCCACCTTCGAGCTCCATCATTAGACCCTGAGTAGTATCTTGTGTCAAAGATCTTGTTGCGACGAATCAAACGAGCCCAAACACGAAGTGGTTCAGTTACATGGTAGACTGGTACCCGTGGCCACAGTCCAGCACCATCATCAGACCCTGAGTACTAACTTGTGTCCAAGGTCTTGTTGAGACGAATCAAACGAGCCCAAACATGAAGTGGTTCAGTTACATGATAGCAGTGTTGGCAAAAAATCAATTCGAATTGACGATTGACGATTGACGAAACTAATTCTAAATCTACTGATTGAAGATTGACGATTACTAATCGTTAATTCGAATTGATCGGTCAATCCTCAATCGTCAATTCGGATTGACGATTACTTTGTATGTACCTAATGCCCTTTTTATTTAGGCCATTTTTGTGAAACTGACCAAATGCGTTCAAAAGCGGTATCTGAGTTTACCAAACGTTCCGAAACATGTTTCCGACGGCTATATGAAGGATGTCCTTTTTGGAACATTTTCGGGACTTTCCATGAAATTAACCGATAGCGTTCAAAATCGATATCTGAGGTGCCCAAAGGTTTCGAAACTTGTTTCCGAGGGAAATATTGAGAGATGTCCTTTTTTGGGACATTTCTAGAAATTACCCGATTGCGTTTAAAATCGATATCTGAGGTAAACAGAGGTTTCTAAACATCTTTTCAACTGCAATATTGAAAGGTGTCCTGTTTTGGGACATTTTAGTGACATTCTTTGAAAGTGACTGATTGCGTTCAAAATCGATATCTGAGGTGCAAAATATGGTTTCAACGGCAATATTTAGATTCTACACTTTAGCCGCGTACTCACTTTACTACCTGCATTACGCCACCCTGCTGAAAAAAGGTCATTTCTCGGTATTGCCGTCAGAAACATGTTACGAAACCTTTGGGCACCTCAGATAATAACGAATAATATCGATTTTGATTTTGATTTTGGGTAATATCGATTTTAAACGCAATCGGTTAATTTGAAGAAATGTCCCATAAATGTCCAGAAAAAAAGGAAACTCCGTCTGTATTGCCGTCGGAAACATGTTACGGAACCTTTGGAAATCTCAGATATCGTTTTAAAGTGCCAACGATCAATTTAAAAAAATGTCCCGAAATGGAAGGGACATCCTTCAATACTGACGTCAGAAACATTTTTCGGGACCTATGGTCGACATCGATTACGAATATGAACGTAATTGGCCAATTTCGAAAAATGTCCCTAAAAGGGACATCAGTCAATACTGACATCAGGAACATGTTTTCGAACCTCTGGGAACCTCAGATATCGACTTTAAGTCCAGTAAGTAAGTCCCTAAAAAGGACACCTTTGAAAACAAATCTTAGGGAAGGGAAAGGGACCCTAGGTTAATCTAGATTGAGAATTGATTTAATCCGAATTGAGGATTGATGCGTTAATTCCAATTGATTCAATCGGATTTACGCGTCAATCAGAATTAAATCAATTCGAATTGATCAATTAGGATTGTTAATTTTTTTTAGACCCCCATTTTTATTTTATTTTCTGAAAATATAGGTTAATTTAAGATACCAATTTGAATGATTTAGTAATAAGTGGCTCGGTTGAATATTTATAATTTATTGAAAATATGAGATACGACTTCTCGTAAATTACATGTCGTCGGCTGATTAGGATAATGCACAAGCAACAACAAGCATTAAAAAAATAGTTGTCATTGTCAATTGATTGTAATGTCACCTGTCGACAATGTCAGGGTCACGTGTTTCTATAAATAACAATCGTCGGGAATGGAAAACTCGTTTATTTTGAATCATTAATTTCAAAATACCTACGCTATAAATTTGAGAAAGCTGATTCCAGAAATCTGCCTAAGTTATATAATATAACTTAGTTTTATTGGAGTATGTATCCATATAGCATCCAACTCCAACCATAACTTGGCTGAAATCAAGGGAGCAAAAATACAAATGTAAGTTACCTACATCATATATATTTTAACTGATTCGATTTGTAAGAAGATTGGATTCATAAAATCGTTACAAGCGTCCATTGCTAAAGGTAGCTTAGCACCCAGTGGGTGCTTTCTACCGGCTTATCACCATTGTTTGGATATTGTACTACATACTTATACTACTATATTAGGAACATGCCAATTTTGCTAATTATATCCTATTATTTCAGGTCATCGTGATTCCTATTTAGATACAGCTGTGAGATATGTAACTGCACTTGGGCCCAGAACAAAGTTGAGCATTTTGTATTGAAACGAACGTCATATTAATTATTAAACGTCGTAATACTTTACGACCGTAAATAATGCGTGGGAACAGAGTAAATAACAAACCATACACTTCTCTTCTGGATGGTCAACAAGAAGCCATCATTGTCAGATGCTCGTGCAGAACATGATAAACATACATTTAATATAAAGTTACTATTTTTTTGGAAACATATATAACATATTTCCCAAATTAATAAAAAAGTAGGTAAACAAAAACATGTTTTATTATTCACAACTCTTTATTAAGTCTTGTCCACCATGATATCAGCAGCTTGAACTGCAACATGTACCTGGAAATTAGAAATTATATCTTTTTAAAGCAGTTTCAGGCTGAATTTTGATTATGGCTATGTATTCCTGTATATTCCTTCTTTCTAGTAGGCACCATCTCTGTTTAACGGTTTGCCTTTAGATACTCTGGCTACATTACCACAGAAAATAAATAGATACCACGACCCTACCAATAAAGTGAGTTTTTAAATACTTAATTGTAGTAAATTAATATTAATTTTATACTTACATCGACGTGATTCTCACAGCAATACTGTGTGTAACACGTGAAGTAGGTAGGTATTCCAAGTTTAATTCACGGCACCATCTTTCACGTCGTAGGTCTTCGTGGATTCGAACTATTATTTTTGTGAATCATTCCCACACATAGGAACAAGGTTTTTGATATATTATTAAGCAATGAAATCTACTGTTTAGGTATTAATTATAAATCAAATTGTAACAAACAAGCGCAGCGGTTTAACTGAAAAATTTTGTTATGACAATCGATGACAATGATAACTTTGACAATACGTGAGTGACGGATTTATTTACTATGGTTCGATAACTTTTATTATGCAATGACTTTACATTCAGCCCAGGAGAAGGTCAAACTAAGGTCATAAGGATATTTGTTGAAATATCTTCAATCCTCAATTATTATATCGCAGCAAATGTCGGAAACTGTTTAAAAACCTTATATCTCGAAATGGTTTTCGAAATAGAACATTTGAAAAAAAATGAACAATCCTAATTCGGATCGATCAATTCGGATTGACGCGTCAATTCAATTGATCAATCCGGATTGATTTAGTTCAGATTGATGCCAACACTGCATGATAGACAGGTACCCGTCGCCACCTTCGAGCTCCATCATCAGATCCTGAGTACTATCTTGAGTCAAAGATCTTGTTGAGATGAATAAAACGTGCCTAAACACGAAGTGGTTCAGTAACATGGTAGCCTGGTACCAGTGGCCACAGTCCAGCTCCATCATCAGACCCTGAGTACTAACTTGTGTCAAAGATCTTATTGCGACGAAACAAACGAGCCCAAACACGAAGTGGTTTAGTTACATGATAGATAATTAATTGCATGGTTGATTAGTACCGGTGACCACATTCCAGCTCCATCATCAGACCCTGAGTACTATCTTGTGTCAAAGATCTTGTTGAGACGAATAAAACGAGCCTAAACACGAAGTGGTTTAGTTGCATGGTTGATTGGTACTGGTGACCACCTTCAGGCTCCATCATCAGACCCTGAGTACTATCTTAAGTCAAAGATCTTGTTGAGCCGAATCAAACGAGCCCAAACACGAAGTGGTTTAGTTGCATGGTTGATTGGTACCGGTGACCACCTTCCGGCTCCATCATCAGACCCTGAGTACTATCTTGTGTCCAAGATTTTGTTGAGACGAATAAAACGAGCCTAAACACGAAGTGGTTTCGTTGCAGGGTTGATTGGTACCGGTGACCACCTTCCGGCTCCATCATCAGACCCTGAGTACTATCTTGTGTCAAAGATCTTGTTGAGACGAATAAAACGAGCCTAAACACGAAGTGGTTTAGTTGCATGGTTGATTGGTACCGGTGACCACCTTCCAGCTCCATCATCAGACCCTGAGTACTATCTTGTGTCAAAGATCTTGTTGAGACGAATCAAACGAGCCCAAACACGAAGTGGTTTAGTTGCATGGTTGATTGGTACCGGTGACCACCTTCCGGCTCCATCATCAGACCCTGAGTACTATCTTGTGTCAAAGATCTTGTTGAGACGAATAAAACGAGCCTAAACACGAAGTGGTTTAGTTGCATGGTTGATTGGTACCGGTGACCACCTTCCAGCTCCATTATCAGACCCTGAGTACTATCTTGTGTCAAAGATCTTGTTGAGACGAATCAAACGAGCCCAAACACGAAGTGGTTTAGTTGCATGGTTGATTGGTACCGGTGACCACCTTCCGGCTCCATCATCAGACCCTGAGTACTATCTTGTGTCAAAGATCTTGTTGAGACGAATAAAACGAGCCTAAACACGAAGTGGTTTAGTTGCATGGTTGACTGGTACTGGTGACCACCTTCCGGCTCCATCATCAGACCCTGAGTACTATCTTAAGTCAAAGATCTTGTTGAGCCGAATCAAACGTGCCCAAACACGAAGTGGTTTAGTTGCATGGTTGATTGGTACCGGTGACCACCTTCCGGCTCCATCATCAGACCCTGAGTACTATCTTGAGTCAAATAAATACATATAGAATGTCAGGTCGTTTCAAATATTTTTAATCCTGTCCGGTAGTTTATTAAACTGTACCATTATAAATTATAATACTATAAAAACAGTGCTAGGATCAAAGTCTCTCGTTGCGGTTTACACGCACACAGTATAGCGATTTACACGGCGCTTGCCGCACACAATGATAAAAAACCTCGTCGTCGCCGTTGAAAATGTGCGGAGCCGACCGACACACGTCCTGCCTGTACAAGCTCTGCCGCGGCACTGAGCTGGCGAGCGCGCGTCATCGGTAATTTAGAGTAGTTTTCAAAAAATTGCCAAAAAATTATAGTAGAATTTCATAAACACTAATGTATACCAACAGTATAAGCAAACGTTGCAGATTGCTTGAGTAAGAAAATGACTTCGATATTAAGTAGATTTTCGTAGGAATTGACACTTGTTTCGGAGCGAAAATTGAGTTCGTTTTACTTTGATTTTCTCTTTCTCAAAGGTATGTAGGAAAATTATCGTTTGATATGCCTAAAGTACAGGGTATTAGTAATACAAAATAGCCAGGTTTAGCAGAGTAAACTTCTCAACATTTCCAAATAAGAGCTTCCCATTCAGTGCTTCACGGGGTTTTTCGGAAACGACCATCAGAAAAAAAATCATTACTCATTTAATAAGTGTTTTTTCTAATATTTACAACGATATTTAAAAAGATAAGAAGACGCTTTTACTGGAACAAGTACTCATTGCTTCTAATAATGAGCACAAAGTCCTGAATTTCGTCGACTAGTATCATCAATTTTGCATTATTTCGACTTTTCTTGTAAGAGCGCTCTTAAGTTACTCGCGACAAGGCGATCGCGATCTTGTATCACCCATCAACGTCGCCCGCCGGCCATGCCACGGCGCGGAGCCGTTCAATGTTCGCGGCACGTGGAGCGATACGTTTGCAGGCGGACTGTGCTCACTCACGTATACACTTTCAATTGTATATTCAGTAATGTCAGAATGCCCCGATCACTTCGCCCCACATAGACGACTTGTTGAGAGGCAAACCCTGCCGATTCCATCCGGTAGTGTTACGTCATTTTGCTGTCGTGTCACTCGAGCCCGTAGAGCGAAGTAGATATAACCAATTGACTGGCGTTCTCGCTCGCTCTCACCAAGTCATAGGACGTAGATTTCAACATCTCTGATGTCAGTGTACTTTTGGAAGTGGTGGCGAAGAGTCGCGCCAACAGGACTAACAATAAGTCCTCGCGTAAAGTACTCTAAAACTAACAGCTAAACAGTGATCTTGTGTCCTCGCGTCTGAGTGATTACGGCGACATAAATCTAAGTTTGTGCGAACTCACATAACCTACAAAATGTCGGAAAATTCGCAGGACGTTTTAAAGGATGCAGCCGCGGCGACAGCAGTCGTTGGCGGATCACTATTTAGCACATTTGATATCATAATGTTAGTTTTCTTATTGGGAGGTGCAGCCTGGTGGTTGTGGACCTCTAGAAAGGACAACAAGAAAGATGAAATACTTCTCAGCAAATATTCCATACAGTAAGTTAACTTGTTGCGTTGTTTTCTTAAATGTTTTTTCCTGTATTTAACCGGCGATGATAGGTATGCCTATAATATTTTTGACGTTTCAAATACATCTCAATAACTTATTCGGTAATTGCTTGTGTACATAGTTAAATACGGGACGATTTATTTTGCAATTAAATATATATCAAGAGAAGTGATAAGATAAAGGTGAAGCACGTTGAAGTGAGCATGTACCTATTGTGATCATACATAATTAACATTCTTAACTAGTTCTGTACGGAGAGTCAATAAGACGTAAGTATGCCTGCAATATTGTAGGTATCTAAGATTTAGATTTATCGATGCGTACCTACCCTAGGTGAACAGTCGCTATCAAATTAAGTGCAGCCATGGTGCTCATATATATCTGACAATATCTGAACATGCACCTTAACGCATTGATAATAGAGGTTGTGTTCAGATATTTGTAAACCTTTATGGCATCGATATATATGATGGCGACTGTACCGATATTTATGGAAATAAAGGTGTTAAAGTGTTTTGTTAATATATGTGAACATGTAGGTATTTAATCGTTTTACTTTCTTAATTTTGAATTTTAATTTAATTAATGGCATTAACTAAAGTGGAAAAAAATGGTGTTCCCCAACACACATGTTATCATCTTATTTTTTTAAATTAATTTATAATTAACGTACCTACAGACGTAAGAGTTGTGGTTGGTTAAGATTGTAAATATCAATTGTTATTGATAATTAAAATTGAATTTTAAGTAGGTATATTACCTGTTTAATGTTTAGCGCATATACTCAATTTCCGTCGTCGCTGCTTCGTATGTAATCCTCCTAATTACTAATGCTAGTCTAAAATTTATGAACGAAATCGTATAGGAGAAACCCCCAAAACGAATCAAGTTGAATTGGCATTTTACAACGTCTCAAACGCCTGCTATGAGGCCACATCTCAAAATTTATGATTATTGCAAACTTAACTTTATTATTTTTAATTAAGATCGAATCCTCAATGATCATAAAGTTTGAGCTGTTTGAGATGTGGCCGTATAGCAGGCAGGGGACGACCAGTGGCGGATTTGCCATAAGGCCAAGTAGGCCCGGGCCTAGGGCGGCAAGATATTAGGGGCGGCAAATTGTGACAAAAAAATCGCTGATGATAACAATTAATAACTCAAAATGTAGTCAATACGAGTATGATGGGTGCTGTGAAAGGGGCGGCTACAGGGCCTGGGGCCTAGGGCGGCAAAGACTGTAAATCCGCCACTGGGGACAGTGGGGACGACATTATATACTTACGGTCGGTTGCACGACCTTATGTCAGGGTTAAAGCATTCGCAAAATTTTATTGTTTGGAAAGTTTAGTTGACTGCTGAGTGTCGTTGATCACTGATCTGTACTTACACTAAATGTGGTTGGTGCAACTGGCCCTTACAATGCTCCAAAGTAAGTACAGAGTATACCTATTCGTAAATAAAATAACTTAAGCTAAATTTAACCGTTAAACGAATTTATCGCTATAAAAGACAATAGTACCTATTACTATTACATATAAAAAGGGGTTTTGAAGTATTGCATGTTTATAAAACTGCGCTTTTACTGCCTAAGTTCTCTATTATACCTACCTGCTCACTCAATACTTCGCATGGACAGGCGTGACTCACTCTGCGATTTTGTCGCTTTGCTACAGGTAGCTAAAAGTACATCCGTTCGACCCCAATTTTGGGGTTCGCCATAAGCCGCACGTGGCGCTGTCGCCACCTAGCGGCCTGTGCTGATCGTGACAGACGCTTTTTGTTAGAGAGTGAGTCTTCTGTACCTAGTACTATTACTTATTCTGTGGCATGGATATGATGGTCATCCTTGTCTACGTGACAGCGTGATAAAGTGGTATCCGTCCCGCCTTTCTATCCCGCGGTATTTAAAAATGACAGTTATTTAATCACGTGGATAAAGACATCCAATTCCATAGCCATACTACACCTGCTGCTTAACTACATCAATTCATAATATAAAATGAATCTAGACAAAAATAGTGTCTCATTATAATAATCATGACAAATATTTTTGTATTACCTAATCATAATGAAATTGAAAGAATTTTTATCAAAGAAATTGATAACCTTGACGGCGCCAGCTAGGCATCGACTTCCTGGTGTACACCGACCAGTAATTTAGTATTATAGTACTTATACAATACCTAGATAGAACAGAAGATGACGTCGATTCACCTACAATCACGTCAATCACAGATAGGTATAATGCTTAATAAATAATAAAGACTAAAGTTTCATTATTCATTATTATGGTGGATTGTAGATGGCGTCACATTAGCAAGGTCTCAGTTTCATATATTTAATATCCTCTGACCTTAACAGATAGGGGCTATTCATAAATTACGTTATTTATGTACACCCCATAGTAATGTGAATGCGTTGAACCTAGCATCAAATACTACATTAAATAATCTTATTTTTTGCATTGAATTAACGGCAGCTTAGTTTAATATAATAAGCGTTTAAGGGGCTACCCGAGGTTTTCAACGATTTTTATGATTTTCTTAAACATAGTCTAAAAAAACACTTTTTTCGTATCTAGTTTGCAGTGTAGGATCTTACATGTACGAAATCCACATATTTGGGTTCGTCTTTGAAGTCTCGAAAATCGTGTCCAAGGTTTTAATTTTAAACTAATTAACACAAAAGTTATGGCCAGAAAACCAGTTTTTTAGCCTAAAATTGTTCAACTTTGATGCTAAATATCTCGAAGACAATTAACTTTAAAGTAAATATGGGATACTATATTGCTTAAAGCCGTTAATATGATAAGCTACAAAAAACATTAGAAAACTAAGGGATTCAGATCGAAGGTCATTGGCGTGGGGGACCCCCTTAAAGCGCAAGTTGCGCCATCTGCCACCATGACAACGCGGGAACGCGATTATAATGCGCCAGTCTTAACTCTATAACTCTAAGTATCTGTCTTAGGTACAATAAATGATGCGTCGTAGCATTTGAGATTGGAGGACATCAATGAGAACGAAGCAAAGAGGATAACTGTCAAGTAAACATTATTTATCAAGGTAGGTAGGTATTGCGACTACAAAAGACGGTCGATTCGGGCAACTTAATTAGGTATTTATTTACTTAATTGCCCGTCACGTCACGCGGTACTCACATGCTTTGCCTACCTGTTAAAAATGTAGGTATAACTTATACAGATAACTATAGCATGATATCTTTTAACACGCACTCCGACGTCGTCTCCGACGCAAAGCAACGATCTCTTTAGGCGTCAGGGTGGAGTTTTGTGATATGACCACTTTCTTCCGGGGAGGTTATGGTACTACCTAGTAAGGTACCATACCTTACTGCTTACATATTAAGATATAGGTACATATTACAGCACTGTTTATAAAGTTTAATTTCAAGAGTCAGTAATGATCTTGCCCCGATATTCATTATACTTTTTTCCCTCCATTCTAACTTTCAAACGAGTGAAACCAGACATAAAAAAAAAACAAACATAACAGATAGATAGGTACTTTTACCGATACGGACCCTAAATTACGGGTAGGGGCTTGTGCACAAATCACGCGAGGTCTTATAACTCGTTTTTTTTAGCATTAGAAATAAGGTAAACAATCTTGATGTGTCTTTTAATTGAAAAACACATCTTAAAAATAAGTTACGGCAAATATGTAACAATTATGAATCTAATACGACATTTATATTCTTTTGCTTTCATAAGTAATAGTTTTTGATTTAAATAAAGAGTTTTTCAATTAAAAGACATGTCAAGATCGCTTACCTTCTTTCTAATGCTAAAAAAAACGAACTATAGGTGGTGATTTTTAAGTGACCCCCCACTTAAAAATCACGACAGATCACGTTGGGGGAGGGGGGTATAAGGAGACTTCAAGTGTATTTTTCTACAGTGAACGAAAGTAATAAAAAAATCCTACCAAATGAATAGATACTTTCTCTCGGTTTCGTTAAACATAAATCTTCACTCCGCACTTACAAGTAGCGAGTCTATTTTACGCGGATGGAAAAATCACAAAAAAATACAACGTGAAGTTATGTTGGGAAGGGGGGTAGCAAAAAACTTCACCAAATATCACCAAGGGGGAGGGGGGTAAAAAAGTACCTATACATTTTCCATTTTGCCTGGATGGTTTGGGCTTAGCAGTAAATTTTTATAGGTAGGTACGCTTTTCGTTCAGTACTGGGGTCAATCAACTTATTCATGTAGTGTAGGGCATTGACATGAGTAGGGTTTGCAATCCGGATCCGAAATGTATGAAATTATCCGGATCTGGATCTGGATCCGCGGATCTTCCCATACATTTCGGATCCGTCGTGCAAACCCTAGACATGAGTAGAGTAAGTACGTATTTTAATAAAACTTTATAATGATGCACTTTCGGTCAAGTGTGATATGCAACGGACATGAATGATGAAAGAAAGACTATTAATTGCGTAAAGTTACTAAAATGCTATTTGTTATTTATCACTACTAAGTTTAGAATTTTAGATTCAATTATAACAAATTAAATTTTAACTTTACTCATGGACAAATTCAGAGGAACGCAAAAAAAAGGTTTCATTACTGGATTACAGCACCTAAAGTAATTTCAAAATTATACCTAAGTAATTAAACTTTTTCGCGTTCTTCTGTTGTCCATGAGTGTAGTTTATTTACCTAGGTTTTTCGCGAAAATTATTATAGGCATACCTACTCCGTCTACTGAGTGTGTCTCTGTCTATGAATATAAATAATATTTTAATACGTACAAAACAGTACAGTATGACTCAGCTATAGAGCTAAAACGACAGCAAGTACAACTAAATCAAATTATTTTTACAGGCCGGCTGGTACAATTCAAATTACGGAAAATTCTTTCATAAAGAAACTACAAGCGTCAGGAAGAAGCTTAGTAGTATTTTATGGATCTCAAACAGGCACCGGTGAGGAGTTCGCAGGTCGCCTGGCTAAGGAGGGCATCCGATATAAGATGAAGGGAATGGTCGCTGACCCCGAAGAATGTGATATGGTAAGTTGATAACACAACTACTGATAAATATTTAATTATAGAAATAGCATATATGCCTGCTTTGTCTTTACAAAGGATTCATAGTCCAGAGAACCTTCACTACAATTAATAGTGTAGGAAGCCAATCATGAATTTTAAATCGGAGTTTCAATTTTTTAATCTTAAAACTACACATAAAAAGGATATCTGATCAAAGACATTGTTTTTTTTAGGAAGAGTTAACTAAACTCAAGGATATACCTAATTCTATGGCCGTGTTTTGTATGGCAACATATGGTGAAGGAGACCCAACAGACAATGCTATGGAATTTTACGAGTGGCTGAAGAATGGAGATCCTGACCTAACTGGATTAAATTATGCCGTAAGTTCTTGACACAAAATAATATTTTAATGAAACTATTGTTACAAATAGTAATGATACTATAAACGTAAAGTTTAGTTTGTCTCCCATCACCAATTAGGCACTGGATAATGTGTGATGATTGAGTATTGATCACTATTGAATTAGAAATCATATAGCAAATAATTGATAACTCATTGAAAATTAGGTAGGTAGGTTTTAAAAAATGAGTTGAAAGATTAGCAGTAGGTACATCCTAATCAAAGTAGGTATCCTCAAGGATAACTGAAGTGATATCATAATCTTTTGAGGAAACTGTATGTTGTATGTTTCATTCAGGCAACAGTCTTCTCACACACTTCAGTTCAGTTCAGACTTATAACAAATTTCCTTAAAGGTTAACTGAAAAAGATTCCATGCAGGGATAAGCTTGGGTTTGTTGTACTTAATCATGTTTCATTGACTATGTAGGTATTAGGTACATAGGGTACATACTATAAAGATATTATGTCTCCAGTATGTGCTAAAAAAACTATGTTTAAACATACAGGCACCACGTTTATTAAAAGTTGCTGTATGCATACATTATGCGACTGCGCGCCGCGTCCTTGGTCCAGCGGGTGCGGGCCAGCCCCAACACAGTCCTGGCGATGATCGCGGCCAGACTGGACTGTCCTTACATCATGCACTGCTGTGACAGGCATGTAACTAAGACTGGGATAGGATAGGATAAGGACTAATTAATTTGTAGCTTTTAGTGTATTATTTATTGTTTTATTTATTCCAATTTTAATAGTTCAAATTCAATTTTAATTATTGTTTATTAGTATTAATTAATGGGAATTGATAAATGATAACGTTAAACAACTGTACAGTATTTTTAGGAATGACATATTTATTATATAACTGTTAACAACAAATTATGAGCCTTGTAGCTTGAAATAAATGATTTTTTTTTTTTATTATTTTTTTTTAATTATAATTACTTATGCATTTTCTTCTATTAAGAACTTTAACGACGTATTACTTAGTACTATTTACATAAGAAACATGTAGGTACTAGGTACCTGTGTTATCTTTATATAAATCAAGTACCTAGCTTGATGTATGTAGATAATCTAGGTATTTACACAATTTACATAAAAATAACAAATATGGAAAATCTAAAATGCCCAGCTTACCATGTTGAACGTTACATCTTATTTAATACATGATATTTTCTTACCTGTTGACTGTTGATATAGCAGCAATCAGATTTGCAACGAAAAAATTAAACATGACATACATACTTACATTACTTTCTTCAAAATACAACTTAAAATGAGGCATAAAGAACTTTGGATTGATATTGAAAATTTCATTAAAAATTTAAAAAGTTCGAAAATGGAAACACACCACAGATAACAAAATTCTCCAATCTCCGGCCATCTCCGGCTAACCCAGAATAGACCTAGTATTACATAGACCAGCTATACGCGTGCCTCCGTGAGGGACAAAACATACGCAAAGCGACAATATTAAAAACACGTTTTAACATTCCTGATAACATACCAAAAACAATCTACGTAATTCGGTCGGGTTATTTGTTGCCCACCATAAACCATACTAAATTTTTGGTAGGGAACAAACAAAAAGTTATGACAAGGACAAGTAATAATACCGCTTTATCTAAAGCAATAATACCGCTTTACCTGCTACTCCTACTGAAATTTCCATAAGTGCATCTCGTTCGGTCGTTTCGCCCCACCGCCGTGTCATCTATATTATTGTACCTCTATGCTAATCAGTGGCCTATTTTATAAAGCTACAACACACACATCACAGCATTCTAACACATAGGGTTAGAAAGAGACTTCCGCTTGTAAATTGTAACTTGTATCTTTATAAAATAAGCCACAGATGTTTACGAACGTACACTGAAGTGACATAACGAACGGCTGACGTGAGTCTGACATTAGCTGTCAACGTCAGAGTCGTCAGACGGATCCGATGTTCAATGTTGAAATTCTTGAATCACTTTATCGTTTAAAAACTAAAATATTAGCTTATTATGAATTAAACCTGGTTGTAATTAAGTACTAGGACTGTTTATCACATAGAGTATAATTATTCTTTCCATTCTGTGAAGTGTTGTCTATAAAATAACTATAGTTTAATATATCTAAATTATGAGTGTTGTGGTGCGGACTTTACCCTTATTTTTTAGAAAAATAATATGTAAAAGGCGCAGTTTATCTCCATGGCTTAAATTGCGATATATGGTATGGTATTTTCCGTAATTATACCTCAGATTCGTATAACAAGGTCAACGTTACGTCAATGTTAAGGGCTTCCAGTTAACAGCTAGAAATAACCTCCTGAGGTCAATATTACGTATTGTTGAGGGTTTTAGTTTGTACAAATCAAAGTAAAATATAATGTAATTTGTATTGTATTGACTAAGGTCTGTCTTTACCAAAATTGGTGAAATCCCAAAAAAGTATTTTAGTGAGCCTGCAATAGTTTAGTTCAGCCTCGACATTCATTGTAGTTTATTCTGTGTTAATATAGTGATCAAAATCTCAATCATAGTCAATCTACTTTAAATAATTATTTATATTTTTGGTCCACCCAAAATTAAAATTTTACTTATACACTGCATTAATTAATTCCTTTATTTTAATTTAGAAATAATTGTTTGATGTTGTAGTAGAGTTGCAATAATAAACATATTTTCAACTGTACTTACATTTCAATGTTGGCTTTTGTATACAATTTACATTTTTATTCATGTTTTTTTGTATGTTTTTTAGGTGTTTGGTCTCGGCAACAAGACTTATGAGCATTACAATGCAGTAGCTATTTATTTAGACAAAAGGTTGGAAGAATTGGGTGGCACTAGAGTCTATGAAGTGGGTTTGGGAGACGATGATGCTAAGTAAGTAATGCCGGTTTTATAATTAATTTTTGTTTATTTTTTTAAATCAATTATTCACATAATTATTTTATTTGTAGTATTGAAGATGATTTTATCACATGGAAAGACAAGTTCTGGCCATCGGTGTGTGAAATGTTCAACATTGAGAGCACAGGCGAAGAGGAGCTGGTTCGTCAGTTCCGTTTGGTGACACATGCCCCCGAGGACCTCACACCCAATAGTGTCTTCACTGGTGAAATTGCTCGGTTACATTCCCTTCAAGTACAGAGGCCGTAAGTATTTAAAACATGCAAACATACTGTTTTTTATATGCAACTATGAAAATCTGTTTATTACAAAAATTATAAATAGGCCCATAACAACTTAACGAACCAGGCTTCTATTTTGGTTATTCATTGACACTGTATATGGGATATTACAAAAATTTTGCACAAGCTGCTTTATCTTATTTAGCTTTATTTATGTTGTAAAGTTAAAGACTGATACAAAAGTCTTTATAGTATGGATGGAATCAACATCTGATTAATTTTTCAGTCCTTATGATGCCAAGAACCCATTCTTGGCTCAAATCAAGGTGAACAGGGAGTTGCACAAGGGTGGCGACAGGTCATGTCTACATGTTGAGCTGGACATCTCCGACTCCAAAATGCGATATGAAGCAGGTATTCATACATTACTTGTACTTATGGGATCATTCAACTAATTTACATGTCAATGACAACAGAGAAGCATTGTACAAATCTTTTTGTTTCCAATAGATTTTTCTAAATGACTCACCCCGCTTATAGGTTATTAATTGCTTTTTTTTAAAGTATATAGTTACTTTTTTTAGCATTATAGAAAAACACGCTTTATAAATAAGTCACAGCAAATAAGTAACAATTATGGATCTTATACGATCATTTATATTCTTCTGCTTTCATAAGTAATAGTTACTGATGTTTAAAAAGCGTTTTTCAATTAAAATACATCTCAAGATCGCTTACCTTCTTTCTAATGCTAAACAAAAAAACGAACTATAGTAGGGATGATTGTTATTTCCAATGATAGGTAAGTAAGGAGAAATAAGCAGCGGTAGTTGAGAGCATGCTCCTCCTTTTTTTCAGGTGATCATGTGGCTGTATATCCCATCAACGATACAACCTTAGTTGACCAATTAGGAAAATTGACTGGTGCCAACCTTGACGAGATATTCTCTCTAATCAACACTGACCAAGAAAGCAGCAAGAAGCATCCCTTCCCTTGCCCCACCTCGTACAGGACCGCTCTGTCTCATTACATTGAGATTACTGCTCTGCCTAGGACTCACATTCTGAGAGAGCTGGCTGAATATTGTTCTGAAGAGGAGGTAAATATTTTCTTAACGGTTTTCCTAAAATAAACTGATTTACATTTTAAGAGAATCCAAAACGGTCCTTTGTATATTATGTTAATCACTATCTCTGCTGTATTACTTATCTGCTGCTTCGATCTTTCTTTACACGTGTTTATCTCTAAAATCATTAAGCAACATCGCTACCGGCGTGTGGGATCGCTTTAGAAAATACAAAGAAATTAACAGTTGCAAGATAATCAGGCATGTTTATTTCCTTAAGTATAATTATTTAATTACAGGACAAGAAGAAGCTGTTGCTAATGGCAACCAACTCTCAGGAGGGCAAGGACTTGTACCAGTCATTCGTGGTCGATTCATGCAGGAACATCGTGCACATCTTAGAGGACATAAAGTCGTGTAAACCCCCACTAGACCACCTTTGCGAGCTGCTGCCACGACTCCAACCTCGATACTACTCCATTTCTTCTAGTCCTAAGGTACTTTTTCTCTGTTTTACTACTTCTAACTTCTAGCTACTTGTAACTTTATTATAATAAATTGAAATTTCATAGGTATACATATAGGTATGTGATTAAGATTAAATGGGCATCTCAATAAAAATTAATTCGTAATAGAGTACCTAATCAATCACTTAGTCAATTACAATCACAATCAATTAGTTTGCAAAAAAAACCAAAGGAGATGGACTATATTTTTATGACGAAAATCACTTGCTTTTTAAATAGTACTGACCATGAAAACTTCATATAAGGTGTATGTTTTCGATAAGTAGCTACTTGTCCAAGTAGGTATGTTTTATTATATGAACTATACCTACAGTTGCAGTTCATGCGATCACTGGATGTCTACGTTTAACATTAATACATTTTGAAAAGTCATTCATGTTGTCTATTACACAGACGATCTACCTCGCCCCGTGATATGTCATGTTCTACAAAAGAATAGTAGTATTAGTAGTAGTAATCACTTAATTGTATCTTCACAACGCAGGTTTACAGTTTTAGGTAATACTGTTCCTTATTATTTGGAGCCTTACGTGTCCCACTGCTGGGCAAAGGCCTCCCCCCCAATTTCTCCAGAGATCTCTTTCCTCTCCTGTGTCTGGCCACTCCTTCAAAAAGGAGTCTAGTTTATCCCGCCATCGCCGGCGGGGTCTGCCAACTCCCCGATTTGAGTTTTATACTGTTCCTTAACACCGAATTACTCTTATCGGTCTCTCCCCTATCATACAGTACTACTTACACAGTGTGATTGAATGAATAATAGTTACTATGCAAAGTATTATTTAAAAAAAAATGCATTATTACATCTACGACATTAGTCAATCGGTGCAGACAGTAAACTTTTTATGTTGTCTGGAGGATTTGAAACACAATTGCATTTCAATGTCAAAGTAATTTTGGCTGTACCCGTGCCATAATAATCACTTCGAACAATACTCATTAGAGGGCAATTTTGGCTAATATATTATTCACTACTCTGAGCACAGTGGTGCGATTAGTTCAGTATGTTAGCAAACTCCACAAGTTAGCCGAAAGACAGACAGATAACATAAGTAGGTAGGTAGTTTTCAGGCAGTATTTTGTGTAACTCTTATTTATTAGGTTGGTAGGTATTAGGTATTGTATATTCTGTGGAGAACGCTTCGAACCCGATCTGGTACCATGAGTTTTTTCAGAATGGTACGATACGTTATTTGATGTTTAGGTACCAGTCGCTTTCCGGTGAAGGTAAACATCGTGTGGAAACCGGATTTATCTCAACGCGAGGTCTATTTGAATCCTCTCGGGTTACAAGGGTCAGATGGCATTCGCTTTCATAAAAACTTGTGCCTGTGTCAATTCTGCCTACGTGAATCGTCACAAAAATGCAAAGGCTAGGACGATTATCTATTCTATGTTAGATTTGGTTGTACCAAACTGATTGTCACCGTTAAAATATTCGCATAATTTGAATTTAGGTACGAGAAATGTCGTAGTTCACTGCCTAGTGGCGTGGGTCATCAGTTATAGTTAAAGCAACTGGCCCTTATAGTTGTAGTATTTGACGTATTTATTGTTTTATAGCTCCACCCGGAGACGGTGCACATCACCGCCGTGGTGGTGCAGTACAAGACGCCGACGGGCCGCCTCAACAAGGGCGTGGCCACCACGTGGCTCGCCGAACACAAGCCTAAGGATGGCGAGTACCCACGCGTACCGGTCTTCATCAGGAAGTCGCAGTTCAGGTAAATTCAAACAAAAATAATAGTTCAATCCGTAACTAATTTTTATTAAGGATAATTGTAAATTTAAAATAAATTATTTTACACCATGCATGAAATAAAGCACCAGGAGATTGATAGAGAAACATAGACAGCAGTTATTTTAAGACACAATTTCTATTTTAAAACCAGTATATAACTATTAAGAGTAGGTAATTTGATTATGACGTCACATGCTAGTGTTTCATAATAAATTCCATAGTAGCAAAATCGTTCTGACAGTTCGAAAAAAGAAACTGATTTGACTCGAAGTCAAATACCCTATTGTTGTGTTATCGAATTATGGCAAGAAGTAGGGAAATCGGAACGGTATTATCATGTTTCGTTATCAGCACGTTTTCCGATATAGAAAATCTATTTTAGACAACTGTGTATAATTTTGCCTTAGTAGTTACCACAATTTTATTCCTCGTCCTAAAAATAGAATAAATAAACGGAATATATGTTGTATGAAATGAGCTGTAACGAAGGTCAATGTTACCTCGACATTGACTTTAGTTACTAAATTATTCTCACTAATTAAAGGATCAGACGTACTGCTGCTTAGTACACGGTACCTACTGTTTAAGCGACAACAAAAAACGCAATGCAATAAAAGACGCTGCGTGTTAGATCAGCTATAAGAAAGATGAGATTTCTATAGAAACATGTGCGCATTCTGCACACGTGAATTCACACATTGCTATTTTTTATTTATTATATATAATATTGTGTCTTGAGTACAGTATTGACCTTCGCACGATCGTGGCCGCTCCATCCGCGTTACTTATCTTATCAGAGAATATTAAAAGAAATCATGAACATTTAGTCGTAAAAACATTACCACGTAGTACAGGAATACCTATAATCGGCGTTATTGTGTTCGGATTTCTCAGTAAGACTGTTAAGGGGTTCGTATTAGTCACCTAGAAATTATCCGTCCGCGGCTTTGCTCCGTGGTCGTTAGTGCTGAAAAGCTGCAATTTGGCATGGATCCATAAATCATGAATGGCGACAGAATGGTAAAATAAAAAAAACTAAAATTTTTTTAGGGTACCTATATTAATATTGCACACAATCATACATACATGAATATTGCATACAAAATCATTACATTTTTTTGCTTTGACCCGATAATGTGGGACGGGTACTGTTGGATAGGTTTTTCAAAACGAATAAGAGTCTCCATAAACCATTTATTGATAAAGTTAATATTAATGAAAATAATCGTTCCGAAAAAAATGTACTTAATTCTAACTTTTGAACCAAAAATATGAAACAAAAGCTTAATAAATACTTTTTATGAAAAATATTGCGAACATGATCGGTCTTGCCGTTTTTGAGTTATTACAAAAAATTTTTTCTTAGTAAAACAACGTACCAAGCGCTGCGAAGCTAAGTACTCCCTAATGCTTGTGATGTAAATGATACTTTACTTTACTACCGTTTGGCCTGTTCTGACTGAATGGTAACTTAAACTACGAAACTCTACACTGAGCAGGGCCCGACATGCTCTTGGCCGATATTTTATTTAATGATTAATGCACGTGAGTTCGCCGAATTCCTTTAGTCATTTTGTTTTCATTGCAGTCACTACAAACAGCAACATTCTTAACTTTACATCGATGGACCTTATGCCTTTAGTAATAAGGGTCCACCGATGGACAGTTAACAGTGTGGTCGATTGTACATATGCAATCTGAATACCAAATCAGACCAACATACGTAGTTGTTTAAAGCGTGCATGGCTCATAAACAAGATTTTAAAACCCAAACCTGAATGATGACCAGACATCGTAAATTTTATAGCATTTTCGGTGCAGCGGCGGAGTGGTGTTAACGGAATTGGTATAAACAATTTCAACCCTAATGATTAATTAGCGTTAATTACTTTAATATTCACCTTAATTTATCATTTCACTTGGAATTATCTATACCAATTCCGTTAACACCACTCCGTTGCACCAAAAATGCTATAAAATTTACGATGTCTGATGATGACATAGAAGTTTAATTAATTCCATCGTCGTACGGATTATTTATTTAAAGGTATAAATAATTTTGGCGAATCCTTGTGATTAGTTAGTCTGTTAGAAAACTATGTTTTCAACTGAACCGCGATTACGGTGCAACATACATTTGACCTTTAAAAAAAGTATACGTAGGTAATATAATAACTGTTACCTAATGGTTTTTTTATAATGTATGTTAAATTATCAGCAAATTACATGCCTATCAAGGTAAATTAACTCATTTGCGCCCGCTGTACTTTGTGCACTAATGGAGTCTAAATGGGTTAATTTAATTTGGAGGTTTTTTATTTTTGAACTGGGGTTCGAGGGATTAATCAAATGAGCTATAGTCCAGTCATTATATCAAAAAAACCGATCCTACCCGTGAATAATCAGTTCTTGGATTTTTTTTTCGTAAGTCCCTCGGGGTGGTCACTGGGAGTGTAAATTCAATAACTAGACTGAATCAGGCTCCTGTGTACCTATATTCGAAAAACGGTTTTTCTTGAATAACTCGGAAAGAAAAAAATACATATAAGAAAGATATATAAGATAAATTGTGAGGACCAAACTTGTAGAGAATCAAATTTCCTACAATTTTTGTCCTCACGGTTTTACTGTAAAATCAAATATGGCTGAGTTATTAAAAAAACCGTTTTTCGAATATACACAGGAGCCTGATTCAGTCTACTTTTTGAATTTACACTCCCAGTGACCCCCCTGAGGGACCTACGAAAAAAAAATCCAAGTAGGTACTTACTGATTATTCACAGGTCAAAATCTATAATGACTGAACTACTAGCGAATAATGAAGAGTCAGAATTAAAAAAAAAATTTAACTGTGCACTGTGCATCATGACTCATGACAATTGAGCATCAAAAAAATCGTGTTTGAAAAAAAATGTTTTTTTTATTAAGTATGAATAACAGTATAATGAGCTTGTCTTTTCAGGCTACCACTGCAAACTCAGACTCCAATCCTGATGGTGGGCCCAGGCACGGGTCTCGCGCCGTTCCGCGGCTTCTTGCAAGAGAGGGCGCACGCGCGCGAGAGCGGCAAGGAGGTCGGCGACAACATACTCTACTTCGGCTGCAGGCATCGCGACCAGGACTTCATCTACCAAGAGGTAAGCGCTTGATTCAGTAATAATGACCTTCAAATACCACCCTGATTTTTTTTTAAGATTAGAATTTTTCTAACCTCCAAAGTAGTGATATTTAACTTTTTCTTCCGAAAATAGGGTTCAAATATTGTGGTACCTACAATAATATGTAACTACGTTCCTCCTCCTTTTTTCCTCTAAAATTAAATCTAAGTAAGGTAGAAGTACTAGTGCTCGACGCTGCACTAGTATTCGACATGGGCACTTTATGTCAAAGTGACAAGGATTAAATTTGAATATAGAAAAATCTTCGCCGTTCAAATTTAACTTATATTACTTTGACATAAAGTGCCCATGTCGAATACTAGTGCAGCGTCGAGCACTAGTACCTTAACTACTTAGATTTAATTTTAGAGGAAAAAAGTTACCATTAATTTCTATTCTGAAAATAAAAGCGGACTAAGTATTTGAAAGTAGGGCTGTATATTATTTCGAGATTTGATTGTCTAAATCATCTATTCAGGGTGAGTAAGATAAAAAATAAAGAACAATGGAATAATTTGCATGGTTATTTTAAGTTACTACTTATTACAAGTAACGCACCTATGTTAGGCATGTCTTATATCTTATATCTATGATTACAAACACATTTGAAATGTTACTAGAGAGAATAGTTAGGCTTGTGATTTAACTCTAATAACTTGCCATATCCCTACTTAATATAATATTAAATATTATTATATTATTATTAATATTATAAATGCCAAAGTAACTCTGTCTGTCTGTAACCTTATCACGCTTAAACTGCTGAACCGATTTGAATGAAATTTGATATGGAGATAGTTTAAAAACCGGAAAAGGACATAGGGTAGTTATTATAAATCGTCATCATCATCTTCATTCAACGTAGACGAAGTCGCAGGCAATTGCAGAGGCTGAATTTAATTTTAAGGAAAAACAGTGAAATTTTATCGCAGTTCGAATAATTAATTATATTTTAAGAATTATAAATGGTTTTTATATTATACACGGTGTAACATGAGGAAACCGAATAATTTTAACCACGCATTTCTGAGGTCAAAAGAAGTAAAAAATGTAATATGAGTTTAGGTCAATTTCGTAAAAAAAAATTTTTTTTGTTTTGTTTTTTCAGTTTTTTGAATGCATTTTTACATAAAAAATAAATGTTATTGGTAAACTTGTCACTTAAAATTGATTTTTAATTTTTTTTATCGTAGAGCCTACTTTTTGCAAAGTGTTACTTGTCACTTTTTGACATCTATCATTAAGGATATTTATAGACTACGTCCCATAGCAGCAACATCACTATCAAAAAGGCCTTTTACACTACGTAACAATAAAAACTTGTTTTTTTTTTCAATGAATAATATCTCTGAAACTAGGCGGATATCAAAAAAGTTTATAGGACATTTTTGTCTCTAAATATGATCTATATATATAAATGCAAGTGTCCTGACTGACTGACTGACTGACTGACTGATTCATCAACGCAGAGCCGAAACTACAAAAGCCAGAAAGTTGAAATTTGCACACCAGATTGCATTTATAAAGTGTACAAGAGATAAGAAGCGATTTTGAGAAATTCAACCCCTAAGGGGGTTAAAAAGGGGATGAAAGTTAGTATGGGGTTAAATTTTTCTTTTAAGCTAGGAATTTGAAACGTCGTAAAAAGATATATTATTGAAATACAAGAAAAGTAATTTCAGCGTTTTGGAAAATTCATCCCCTGAGGTGGTGAAAAAGGGGTTGAAAGTTTGTATGGATATCAAAAATTTTTCCGCGTGGTGGACTTGAATCTTTGTATTTAGGGATATTATTAAAAGACAGGAAAAGTAATTTCAGCGTTTTATAAAATTCATCCCCTAACAGGGTTAAAAAGGGGTTGAAAATTTTAATCCATTACAAATGCTTTGAAACTTCGTAGAAAGGCATAATAGCCGATAAGAAAAAAAAGTGATTGCAACGTTTTTGGAAATTCAACCCCTAAGGGGGTTAAAAAGGGGATGAAAGTTCGTCTGCGGGTGCAAATTTTATTTCTAGCAAGGAACTTGAAACTTTGTAAAAACGTTTTAAATTAAAATGCAAGAAAACTAATATCAGCGTTTTTGAAAATTCATCCCCTATGGTGGTGAAAACGGGGTTGAAAGTTTGTATGGATATCATACATTTTTTCGAGCGCGGGATTTGAATCTTTGTATTTGGGGATATTATTAGATGACAATAAAAGCGATTTCAGCGATTTGTAAAATTCATCCCCTAGCAGGGTTAAAATGGGGTTCAAAGTTTGAATCCATTACAAATGAAACTTCTTAGAAAGACATATTAGCCGATTACAAAAAAGTAATTGCAACGTTTTTGGAAATTCAATCCCTAAGGGGGTTAAAAAGGGGATGAAAGTTCGTCTTGGGGTGTAAATTTAATTTTAAGCTAGGAACTTGAACTTTTGCAAAAAAAAAGGTATAAAAATAAAAAACATGAAAACTAATTCAAGCATTTTTGAAAATCATCCCCCAAGGTGGTGAGAAAGGGGTTGAAAGTTTGTATGGAGATCAGATATTTTGTGAGTGCCGAATTTGAATCTTTGTATAAGAGCATAGGTACCTATTATGAGAATACAAAAAAAATATGAAAATTAATCAATCAATCAATCAATCAATCAATCAATATTTTTATTTGTTAAACATAGGTACATAGGTGTTACAATTAATTACTTAGTATCACTATGTCTTACCAGCATTGGGTATACAAATTTATTTGCATTGGTAAGTTTAACAATAAACTGCATGCATAAGTCTTACCTTACTCTAAACATTAAATAAATATTGCATTAAATTAAATTATTGTCTCTTTTATATTCGTCAATGGAGTAATACGCTTTGTTTGATAAGAATGTAAACAGACGTTTCTTAAATAGTTTTATGTTATCTGTATTTAAAATGTTGTTTGGTAAAATATTGAAAATTCTTGATGCCATTCCAAAAACACTTTTAGATAATAATGCCGTATTGAATGAGATGGTATTGCTAATCTTTCCTTGTTGACGTACACTATTAAAGGTTTGGAACTGATTTTTATTTTGCTTAACATAACATGCAATTTCGTAGATATATAGGCATGGAAGAGTCAGTACACGTAGTCTAATGAAATGTTCTTTACAAGAGTCAGTTGGCGGGATACCACATACGGCGCGAACACATTTTTTCTGACTTTTGAAAACCATCTCACGATCAGAACAATTGCCCCAAAACATAATTCCGTAACGTAATGTTGAGGTTACATAGGCATGATATGATGTTAGAACCGCTGATTGGTTTACCAACTTGTGTAAGTTATACAAAGCAAAAGAATATTTATTAAGTTTATTACAAATTATTTCTGCTTGATTTTCCCATGTCAACTTATTATCTACTCTTAATCCTAAAAAGTTTGTCACATTTGTTTCCTCTATTATATGGTCATTATAAGCTACAGTCAAATTATTCATTTTATTAGTCCGTTGTTTAAAGCTCATTATTTTAGTTTTATCAAAGTTTATTTTTAAATTATTTTCATCAAGCCATGCAATTACCGTACCTAATGTCCTATTTATGTCTGATTGATAAGTGCTTATATCTATATTTGCGTTTTCTGCCGAGAAAATTATGGTACTATCGTCCGCAAAGAGGACCATAGGGAATTCGATAGCTCTAGGTAGGTCGTTAATATATATTAAAAATAATAGAGGCCCCAGGATGCTCCCTTGTGGTACCCCATACTTTATTTCTCTGATGTCTGACGAATATGTCACTTCGGTTTTAGACTTGACGCATAATTGACTGATTTGCGTTATTTGTTTACGACTGTCTAGATATGATTTTATCAGGTCATGCACATTTCCGCGTACTCCATATTGAAATAGTTTGCCTAGTAAGATATTGTGATCAACAAAGTCGAAAGCCTTTGACATGTCCATATAGAGAGCACTAACGGGAATCCTTTTATCTACATTTAACATGACTGGTTTTAACATGTCATAGATAGCCATGTTTATTGATCGGTTCTTCCGGAATCCTTTTTGTTCATTTGCGAGTAGATTTTTTGTTTCAAAATATTGATAGAGCCTGTTATATATTACCTTTTCAATAATTTTTGAGAAATTGGAGAGCAATGCAACTGGACGATAGTTTTTAGGGTTTTCTTTGTCTCCTTTCTTAAAAATTGGTTTCACGATAGCTATTTTTAAGATATCTGGAAAAACACCGGTCTCAATGCAAAGATTTACAATATTACTAAGTGGCTTAATGATAACACTACAGGATTTTTTAATGATTTTCGTTGATATGTCATCGTATCCCGTACTGTTTGTATTTTTTAAAGAGTTTATGATCACCAGTATTTCATTTAAACTCGTCGGTCTTACAAAAATAGAATTAGGCGTGTTTTTAATAAGATTGCGGTGCCAATTTTTTTCCTTGTTCTTATTTGTTTGATTACAATTAGTGTCTGTATGGATACTTTCAATAAAATAGTTGTTAAATGTTTGCGCAATATCTAAAGGCTTAGTTATTGTTTCATCACCAACTTTTACTTGTCGAATACCTTCTTTTGGATGGGTTGATTTAGGTCCGTTAATAATGTTCCATGTCGCTTTTGATTTGTTGGATGAGTTCTTTATATAAAAATCATTTTGTGATTTTTGCGTTAACTTGATAATTTTTTTAAGACGTTGCGTATAGTTTTTTAACTGAATTTTGTTGCTGTCATTAGGTTGTAATCTGTATTGCCACAGCATTTCTCGTTTTCTCTTACAGCACCTTTTTATGCTTTTAGTGATCCACCTCGGCTTAATATGTGATGTTATTTTTAATTTAATGATAGGAAAACATAAATTGTAAAAGAGTTGAAAAACCTCAAAGAAACTGTTAAATGCTTTATTCGGATCTTTAGATTGGTATACCTCCGTGAAACTTAAGCTTTGTAGACATTCCGTAAATTTAGATATGTTTTCATTGCTAAACTGTCTTTTTTTAACGAACCAATGCCGCAGTATACAAGTTTTCTTTACTGGGCATTTCATAACTTGAGCTGTATGATCCGAGATTGCTAACTCTATTACTTTAGTGGTCCCCCCTCGGATATTATAAATTATATTGTCAATACATGTATTGGAGCTGAGACGTGTTGGTTCTAATATGCCTATTTTTAGATTATAACTACAAAGAACATTTTTGAAATCAATTGCCTGCTTAGTATTTTTTGATACATCTATATTAAAGTGCTATATTATAGGTACTAGATGTAAAATGTTGAAGAAAAGATTCCACGCGGACGAAGTCGCGGGCAACAGCTAGTCAGGAATACGCTGTTAAAATTATTCGGTTTACTCATGTACACCGTGTATACTTATCGATGTCTAAGTACCCACAATAGAAGCCTTATTGAGCGTACTGTGGGACTTATTCAATTTGTGTAACTATAGTTCGTTTTTTTAGCATTAGAAAAAAGGTAAACAATCTATGTGTCTTTTAATTGAAAAACACGTTATAAAAATAGGTCACGGCCAATATGTAACAATTATGAATCGAATACGATCATTCATCTTCTTCTGCTTTCATAAGTAATAGTTACTGATTTTTAAAACGCGTTCTTCAATTAAAAGACATGTCAAGATCGCTTACCTTCTTTGTGCTTCTTTCTAATGCTAAAAAGAACGAACTATAGTGTTCTATAATATATAATATTAATTAATGTAATATTGCAGGAGCTAGAACAGTGGGCCAAGAACGGTGACGTGACGCTGAACCTGGCGTTCTCTCGCGACCAGCCGCAGAAGGTGTACGTCACGCACCTGCTTGAGAAGAACCTGGAACAGATCTGGGACGTCATCGGCAAGCGGAACGGACACTTCTACATCTGCGGGTAAGGTCACATGCAGATCTGGGGTTTATCCTCTGTTTCCTGTAACCTAAAACAAGGGCATTGGTGGAACGAATGTCTAAACTAACACAAATGACAAACAAATGTTTTGGTATAGGTATTCTGGACATGTAGAAAATAAACACGTTTTCCATTTGACCTTATTTTCACGAAGTTTTTTTGTAAAAGTATCTAAATGGAAGTTTAATTCGGTAGTAATAAAAGTTGTCACTATGTATTTAACACTCGATCCAGACTTTACAGACCAAAACTATCGGGACTGGTTACAAACAATTATAATCAGATATAGAAGTTTTTGTGGCAAAAACGAGTGATTGAGAAAACGAAACATCGATAAGTCATAGGTAGATATTAATCTACATATTTAAAATATGTAACTTCTACTATATAAAATATGTACACTTGCTGTAGGTAAGTTATCGAGAAATCTCAATAATGCAAATCTATCGTAAAGCGGTACATAAATTTAGTGCTTAAATATTAAAACGTAAACTGTAGTATAGTGCCAAAAAAATAGAAAACTGCCAATATATCAAAAGAGAAGAATATATCGAACGTGTTGTGTATTTCGCGGTAGCTATCTTCATATAAAATGTATTAAGTATCTAAATATAACGTCAAGGTAACATCGATAACAGTCATATCGATATTTAATTTTGTCAATCAATATTTTGCCACATAAACTTCTAGCTATGTCTGCTTATAACAACTAATGAGGCGGGGTGAGAGTAAATGAATAAAAACAAAACAATAGTTGTTTATTTCTTTGATTTGCGTGTTTAGTAGGTATCACAATTATGTTATCTAATTGACCCGTAACACGTATGTTTGATTCCGTTTCCGCCTGTTGTCTAGCACAAGAGTATCTTAAAAACATAACACTTAGATTTCGTCGTAATATAAAGTTAGAAGTGATGGACATTTACGTTATGATATTGTTTTATGAATTATGTATATTTTAATGTTTCTGGGGCATTCAATTACTCTTACCATTCGAACCTCCTACCTTATAGAAACCGAACTTTACCAATGTGATTTTATTTAAATAATATTTCACATATAATTAAAATTAACCGCATATTGGAAGGTCCCTTTGTCTATTTGTTGACGGGACGAGATATCCGGTTTTGTATGTATCCAAGGTTAATGAGTTGCGCGACTAGACTAATGGCCGCTTGTGGTTGACAGTGACGCAAAGAACATGGCTGTGGACGTCCGCAACATCATCCTGAAGGCCATCCAGCAGCAGGGCGGCAAGACCGAGGCCGAGGCCGTGCAATTCCTCAAGAAATTGGAATCCATGAAAAAGTATTCAGCGGACGTATGGAGTTAAAACCTTCATATAACACGTTAGGTAAATTAATTCAACTATTATCGAGTGTAGGCTAGTTTCAGAGTTAAATCAGCACATGATGAGACTTCAAAACAACTAGCTAATTGGCTGATGGACTTGCCGGTCGTTATAATAGTCTCGCATTTCGAAAGTGGTTCAAATCTGTTACTTACTCATTGATTTTACGGTTATACAGAATCTTATGCAGTTGTTCATCATCTTCCTCGCGTTGTCCCGGCATTTTGACACGGCTCATGGGAGCCAGGGTTCCGCGTGGCAACTAATCCCAGGAATTGGCGTGGGCAATAGTTTTTATGAAAGGAACTGCTATCTGTCCTTCCAACACAGCGGGTAAACTAGTCCTTAATGGGATTAGTCCGGTTTCCTCACGATGTTTTCCTTCACCGGAAAGCGACTGGTAAATAACAAATGATATAGGTACAGAACCTTAGCTGTTGTTAAGGAAAATATAAATTACCTATAATATTACCCCACCTTGACTGGCAAAACGCAAGTCATTCATTAATGACAAAAGTGGAAACTTGTGTGTATGTAGTATAGTAGTACTTATGTATCCGTTTACTTCACAGATTTTTTCTCATTACTGTTGTTCCTAATTTAGCTTATTTACATGAAACTAGCCTATGATTAAGTTCGCACAAATGTATGATTTCATGACCTAGGCAAGCGGTCATCAAGTCAGAAGTTTAATGATGTTTTAGTACCCACATTAAAAGTGACGATTTTTACTGCCGCGAAGCATTAGGTAATTTACATATTCGGCAAAACTGGCCGCCCCTCACGCATACATATATATATTTGTTAAAAAAACGTAGAACATTCCTCATTATACAATGACGTCAATGACTTATCGCCAGACATCGTAAATTTAAATTTGGTAGTATTTTCATTGCAGCGTAGTTGAGTTTAAGAAATTCGTAGAAACAATGTCAAGGAATATTATCGACTAAGGCTATTAATTCTAATTTCAACTTTTGTATATCATAGATTCTGTCGAGACTGAAAATTTTATTAAATTTACGATGTCTGCCTATCACAGAATAATAAATTCCAGCAAATAGCTAGAATGAATAAGAGTACGGTTGGGGATAACGAGATATACCTAGGTAATAATTGCGCCGACACGTTCTTTCAGTTATTCGTTATCAACTTACCTAACTGAAATAGAATTAAATGTAAGATTGTTTTGAATTACTTTTGTTTTAGCTAATAGAGAAATACGTGCCTTCCTCGTACTATCTGTACTGTTTTATACCCCTATTGATACAGAAGTGCGGAAAGTAATTTTGTTCATTTCTGCCCTACAGTTACCTAAGTTGTCAAGTAGCTATAAGTTTCATGTATCCAGCATTCGTTTCGTATAGTGTGAGACTTTGTATAGCGACGTGGTATTGCGTGATCGTGCGACAACGAGTGGGTTATAACAGTAACCTTAGGTTATTTTAAATACATTGTTCTGTTGACCTTCGATTACTAAGTGATTGAACGTAGATTTATTTATTCATTTACCGAAGTTTAATTACCTTATTCGTTATGTATATTTCAAAACAAATATTTATATGGTTGTGTTAATTATTTTTCCATTTGAAGTTATTTACTAACAGTTCTGATAGGAATGATCGGCTGTGAAAATGGACAAAGTAATTTTATGCTTTATTGAACATTTCCATGTCATATGATTTTAAATCAGTTATTTTGTTAAATTGTATTTCAGTTTTTTTCCTATAGGAAAAGTAATACTAAGTAATAACCTCAAATGGAATAGTATTTAATTGGTCTGCGTATGAAAACATAGTCAATATATTGTTGAACAAATTTGTAATGTTTGTTATTGTTGTATTTTGTACAAGTACCTAAAAACTAATACATTGTTGTCATGTTTTTATGTAAGTGGACTGGGAATAGATTTAAGTATATGAAAGTTTATGTATTTTTGTATTTATGAGACAATATTATTAAAACAGTTTTATATTAAGTACATTGTGTTATCATTATATGGTTAATGTTGCTCATGTCTGGTGTATGTTACTCCGCATTTTACCCTACTAACTTTAACACCTGCACCTAACTAGGTAGTTCGATCTAAGGCCAATTTATCTATGGGAATTTTATTACTAATTAGTTAATTACTATGCACAGAACAGCATTATGAAAATAGTTATTTGTTCAAACAGAGAGCAAACATTGTTATTTACTCCTCGTGAATGAATTCAAAAAGATGAATCTTGAGCGTGGCGAGAGATGCGAAGAACAAAATTTACTTCTTCTTCAACCTAGCCTTATCCCATCTACTGGGGTCGGCTCTCCTTATACGGCGTCGGCAGGAGCGTCTGTTCTGAGTCGTCTTTGGTGGTATTCTTTCGTCTTCAATGCAAGGTAAAAAAAAGTAAGGAACATACTGCAGAGTGAAATACTCACTCACCGTATTCCCCTCACCGACTCGAGGAAAATACATATCAGCTGTAAAACATTTATCCCATTAATTTTGTTATATTTTTTTTCGTAAGATTTTAATAAAACTCGGTAAGATTGAAAGCTCCTCATTCTCGGCGTAATAAACAAGAAATCAAAAATCGTCAATAATCGATGACGTAATTTATGGACAGCCCCTATGATAAAGTAGCCTAGAAGGAATGAAATGAAATGTTACCATGGTCGAACCGCGTGAAAACTTGGCTATTACTAAATATAAATCACAGATGGAAACGATTCATTCTCATTTGTCCCCGCCGGCCACAGATTTGAGTAGGTACGTGCGTTCTCATCCTTTAACACGTGGGTGGGAGACAAGTGGGATTACACCAGGGTGCTTAGCCAAGGTGCCAATCGTTTGCGCTACGACTATCGACTAATACTCGTATTGTAAGTGTGATAGAGAGTCAGGAGTTTCGTTGTAGCGCAAACGATTGGCATCTTGGCTAGGCCTAGGCTTGGCGTCACATTGTATAGTCAGCTGCAGAGAAAAGTCCCCCCTCGAGTTCCATAACACCTTGATCGATCCTGCTCATGTTAGAACTTAAAAATTATATTGCCCTCAACACGTTTACCCAATCTATATATATAAATGCAAGTGTCCTGACTGACTGACTGACTGATTCATCAACGCAGAGCCGAAACTACAAAGCCAGAAAGTTGAAATTTGCACACCAGATTACATTTATAAAGTGTACAAGAGATAAGAAGCGATTTTGAGAAATTCAACCCCTAAGGGGGTTAAAGTTTGTATGGGGTTAAGTTTTCTTTTAAGCTAGGAATTTGAAACTTCGTAAAAAGATATATTATTAAAATACAAGAAAACTAATTTCAGCGTTTTTGAAAATTCATCCCCTAAGGTGGTGAAAAAGGGGTTGGAAGTTTGTATGGATATCAAACATTTTTTCGAGTGGTGGACTTGAATCTTTGTATTTAGGGATATTATTAGAAGACAGGAAAAGTAATTTCAGCGTTTTGTAAAATTCATCCCCTAACAGTGTTAAAAAGGGGTTGAAAATTTGATCCGTTACAAATTTATTTATTATTTATTTTATTTATTACTATTATTAATACAAGAAATAACCTTACGATCTAATTCAGTTCCCTGCAAAACTGTTTACACAGTTTGTCTGCAGGTGCGAGTCTCTGATATAATTACTTACATACGTAATCAATGTAAAATATTATAAAAACTAACATCATACACTTAACTAATATAATCAGATATGCCTTACTTTACTTGGGTGACATTTGCAGGCACAGGCATCCAATTGTCACCCAAGCATTTTCAATAGGTGCTGCTTTACTGCTGTTTTAAATCTAGTTTTATTGGGCTCGAGCCTGATATTTTCTGGAAGACTGTTTAAGAAATATGGCAACCTTTTTTTTAGAGTTCGGTCTCCGTAATAATTGGTGACGCGGGGTATTTCATATTTTTGCACAGCCACTGATCTTGTATTAAGCGCCCTCCAGACTATGCGCGTGAATCGCGGGCGAAGCCGCGAACGCGAGTGTGGAGTCTAGTTCGCTGATAGAGTCTGTGCGGAAAGAGAAGAGTCGTGGCAGAAACGGGAACTAACATTTTAAATTTTATATGGCAATCAAACCTTTGACACCTGTCTTGTAAAAAGTAAACAAACTGCTGTCAATGTATATTTTTATTAACAAATCCGCAAGTTTTATGTATAAAATATTTTCAAAACACGATAAAACCGTACATAAAACCACAAGGAAAATTATATTTAACATTGTTCGGTTTTGTCAGCGGGAAGAAAATGGCTAAAAGCCGACTATCGACTTACAAAAAATCGCGGTACGTGTTTCCGCTATTCGCAGGTATTGATGTTGTATTTAATATTAAATAATTACCTATTTAATAAGTTCCCTAAGTAACTTGTCTCCGGTACATAATCGGTAAGTATATTCATTCAAAATATATTAATTTTCATAAATATGCAGGTCATTCATGATCTTTAAAATAACTGACAAATAGTCTTGATACTTGCCATTTTATGCATATTTGTATGTAATTTCTTTTTCAGGATTGTGTAAAAGTACCTACGGTATCTCGAATAAAAGACCGCTAAGTAGGTGATATGCAAGAATTCGTAATCTACGTGCCGGATTCAAGCACATCCAGTTCAGATGAAGATAGTTCTATGAGTGTCCCTGGTTGTTTTGAAGCTAGTTCAAACATAAGTGACATTGAATATTTTAATTCAGACTTCGATTACAAAGAATAAAACTTTTTCTAATAAAATATTTCTTTATTTGTAAGTTCGTTTACTAGGTTCTGAATAAAACTTTTTCTAATAAAATATTTCTTTATTTGTAGGTTCTTTTAGTTACGAAATTATATTTCATACTTTTGACTTTTCGGCGAAGTAAAATATCGTGAGATGAGAGAACCGGACATATCCCAATAAGGCCTACCTACTTATGCACTATTTTTATTCATGTTCATATTTATTATTAATAATGTACATATACACATTACAAGTCAAGTTTACAATGGGTGAAATATATCCCAGATAAAATTACAGTTCTATTGCCCAATTTCTACCCGATCTACCCGGTTTTAATAACTGTTGGACTGCACAGATTAGGCAGTACATAAATGAGACTCGTATCTTGTTTGGTACTAAAATTACAGGTGTATTGGGCAGATTATTAACTAGTTTTAGCAGTTTTGTCAATCGCAGTCACTTTTTAGTATCTGAGATATAAAAACAAGTGTGTTTTAAAAAGAAAACTAGTGCCTGCGCTAAATCAGAGGATTGAGTTGACGAGCCGACACCACCACCAGGCTCCGTTTAGTAAGCCGTGGTAAAAAACCGGAACAAAAGGGATTCAAGTATCATGACCTTTAGTGTCGTACTATAATCTCGTGACCAGTGTTGTCAGCATAGCAAAAACCATAAAATAGCACTGGCGCGCCCTCAAATCCCACGACTCTTCTCTTTCCGCACAGACTCTATGCGAAATCGACTCCAGACTCGCGTTCGCGGCTTCGCGCCGCGATTCGCGCACGAGTGTGGAGCGGGCTTTATGTTTATGTTCTACTCGTGTCGAGATTTGCTCTTTATTGCTATGGTTGTTAATTGCTAAGAGGTATTTGTGTTTTAAACTGACCGGGAGTATTTTACAAATTTTAAATAGTTTATTATAATTACCTTTACAACTGTTCCTAGTTTTTTTATTGACGAGTAACTTTAAGAATCTAATTTGTAGCGCTTCTACTTTATCTATATACGATTTAAAAGTGAGACCATTTGAAACTTCTTAGAAAGGCATAATAGCCAATTACAAATAAAAGTTAATCCAACATTTGTGGAAATTCAACCCCTAAGGGGGTTAAAAAGGGGATGAAAGTTCCTCTTCGGGTGCAAATTTTATTTCAAGCTAGAAACTTGAAACTGTGTAAAAACGAATTAAATTAAAATACAAGAAAACTCATTTCAGCGTTTTCGAAAATTCATCCCCTAAGGGGTGAAAAAGGGGTTGAACGTTTGTATGGATATCAAACATTTTTTCGAGCGCGTGACTTGAATCTTTGTATTTGGGGATATTATTAGAAGACAATAAAAGTAATTTCAGTGTTTTGTAAAATTCATTCCCTAACAGGGTTAAAATGGGGTTCAAAGTTTGAATCCATTACAAATGCTTTGAAACTTCTTAGAAAGACATAATAGCCGATTAGAAAAAAAAGTAATTGCAACGTTTTTGGAAATACAAGCCCTAAGGGGGTTAAAAAGGGGATGAAAGTTCGTCTTGGGGTGTAAATTTAATTTTAAGCTAGGAATTTGATCTTTTTGCAAAAAAAAGGTTTTAAATTAAAAAACATGACAACGAATTTAAACATTTTTGAAAATTCATCCCCCAAGGTGGTGAGAAACAGGTTGAAAGTTTGTATGAAGATCAGATATTTTATGAGTGCGGAATTTGAATTTTTGTATAAAGGCATAGGTACTTATTATTAGAATACAAGAAAAGTAATTTTCACGCCACTGTTCGGAAATGTAGCAATAGATGGTCTAAAACCAAGCTGGAAAGTAGGCAATAGCTGTAGCACCTTAACCACCACTACTACAATGTTTCATTGTTATCATCATCTGTCATTGGTGACAGTTCGCTACAGCAATGAGTATCATTTAAAACATAAAAAAACAATAAAAGGTCTTTTTTTGCGCAACTTTTTCCTTCAAATATAAAATTAGGTTATTTATAGAACCAATTTCTTGTTAAAAAAAAAAAAGAAATGACAAAACCATTCACTTCATTTTTTTTTAACAATTATCCATTCAGTTCACGCTTAAGGCGTTTTTGACTTTTGTAGCTGTTTGTGGTTTTTTTTAGCAAAAACGCTTCTAATTTTAGAGTCGGTTTGAAGCAAATAACAGAAAAACGCCTCTTAAAAGTGGTAAAAAAAGTAAAAAAGGCGGGATCTAAAATACTTACTGAATTGGATAGTGTATATTGTGTTTGACTAAAAAATATAAGAAACGCGTATCTACGCTCGCTATAAAAATGAGTTCTTCTAGTGAAGAAAATGATATTCTTACGCTGACGCCTACCGAAATTCAAGAGACAGTACAGGCAGTGACTAGTAATTTGCTACCAGAGAAATCGCGGGCTAGTACTTATAGTTATGCAAATGTTTTCTTATTTCCTCGCAGTAGTCGTGAAAAGCACTATGTAATGCCTCGGCCGGAAACGCTAAAGATGGACTCGTATTATTCGAGGGCCTCCACTAACGTGTCGGCCCTCGAACTCACTCGTCCATCTTTTAGCGGTTTTCCGTCCTCTCCTACAATGTACTATTCAGCAACCAACATCAAATTCCACTTGACTTAAAACTTCATACAACTTGCTAAAAAGAAAAGTAATTTCAACATACCGACATAGGTTTCGTATTTTGAGGAAACCCGAGGTGGATGAGCTATCTGTATGGTGACGAAGCCTGCGCTGTGGATCTGAAGGTACTGTTATTATAATGGTTTTTTTGTGGATTAATAAATCATTTTTTTTTACTTTAAATTTCAACATTGCTTGGATATGAAAATTATAGGTACTAAAGATGTAAAATGTTGATGATAAGATTTCACGCGGACGAAGTCGCGGGCAACAGCTAGTTTCATATAAATTAGAACAACTGTTACTGCGTACCTAACGAAGTATCCTATGATAGTTCAGTCAAAAAGCCATAGCCGCTAGCCAGCCGTGTGTTCAAAGTTGAACATTAGAACTTCTCTTCGCTCGTTCGTTCGATAAATTATGTGTATGACTAGAAAAATATTGTAACACTGTTATCTAACGCGCATTTACGTCGATTTTTGCGGCATGGTTGAGACTAGAGTTAATTAGATGCTTGCGTCTATCAAAGCGTCAAGAAGGAGCAAATGTCAATTAACTTCAAGTTTATGTAGGTCGATGACGTGACGCTGACGCGTAATGGCATATTAGATATTTTGTACTCGTATTATTTCATTTCAACTGTAACGAGAGGGGTGTGGAACGCACACTCCGAGCGTGCGTTTCGTGATCGCAGACATCGCAGTTGTTTTATTCAAATCCAACAATACACGAACTGAGATATGCAGGGTGTTACTGACCATCGGGCTTTAAATCTAGGGCTCGATTCTACTCGCTAAACTGACAAGGAAGGGTACCCAACTGTCCGACTCCGCTTTGATTTATTTTGATATGTTATAGAGTAGTCTAAAATAACGGACACGTATTTTTTTTTAGCTGCCCAAACTCAACCTGTTAGGAGAAAATGGCCTTCAAAGTACTGAAAATTGACCAAACCTAATTTCTGAGAAGAGAGAAATGGACCCAAAATGCTAAATAAAAATACTTTGTAAGTGGTTTTCAAAACGATAATTTATTGATTTAACCGCAAATATATTAGTTTATATACAATAGGGACGTCAACAATATGCAAACCGAGCCGAGTGTAATCTAGTCATTACGCTAATAAATGTTTTATCGTCGTTAACAACTACGACACGTAAATTAAATACAATACAATGACCACTGGCTGTTACTCGATGAAGTAATTAATCCTAATCCGCGCTGCAATCTGAAATTAACTACGAACGAAAGTCACATTCTAAGCATCCCAAATGCCAAGTTCTACACAATACGCATACAAAAATCAAATACACTAAAGACAACCACTTAATTTTTCAACATATTAAAAATACTACAAATATGAAATATCTTTAAATCTACTTAAAAGGTTCTATTATGTACACTATTAGACTATTGAAAGTCAGGATAACCAACGTGCTCATTATACGTCAATTATAATACAAACTCAACAATTTACCATCTCTTATTATGATAATGCTGTTATCATATTCTGTTATTCGATATCTGGAAGAAAGCAAACTGATTGTACTTTTTGTGAAAGCGGAAGGATCATTGATTAAAATAGCTAGATAAATTGCACTAGTGCCTCTTAAAGTGATTGGTTAATAGTAAAAAAACAATCATAAGCCGAGGACACTTGTTGCAGAATCTTGAGTAAGTTATTACGTTATTAGTATTTCAAAATTTCTAGCCATCTTTCTCAATAAAAAACAAGAATAATGTTGACAAGTTCATACCGATACAATATCACCTGCTTCATTCACACTACGTTTAACGCACTTGCAGTTTATACAGATATAATTTAATTTACATTTATTCTCAGTCATTTGTTACAAAAGAAAAAAATCCCCGAAATGGGGATAATTTACAATCTAAAAAATATAAATAAAATACTTTTTTGTCACAAACAATTTTTACATGTATGTTTAGTTTTGTTGGCGAAACTAAACAGTTTTTGAGGTATAGATAAATACAAATCAGTACATTCCTCATTCTGGCACTGTAGAATGGGCGCTGCCCCAGTGCCGCGGCTAGTCTCGCCAAATTAAATAAATGTTATTAAGCATATTTGTCTTTGTGACAAATAATATTTTACATACATCGGTGTATGCTGGAAGTGTAACAGAATAATTCCATTTCAAAGGCACATCCTTACAAGGCTATACAGCCTCATGATATAAAAAATATTCATGTATACACATGAAGCGTTTATATTTGTACACATTTACGACACAACATCAACTGAAAATTTTGGCACTAATGAAACAGTGAAAATGCGAAAGAATTCGATGAATTCGAGTTAACGGTTATTGCTAATAAAGCCACTGCATATAATGCTGAGAAAATTTAAAGAAAAAAATGCAGTCTGCAGTGTTGTTAGTAATATAATGAGCATCCTGAAACTCTTATTTAAAATCTCACCACGTCATTTCCGTCGTGTAAACGTGAGTATCTGACATAAAAAATGAACTTAAAAATAACAGACATGATTCAGTTGCAGTTACTAGGACTACAGTTTATTTAAAAGCGTATTGTAATCTAGTTTACCGCTTGTGGGAGCTTAGACGTATCACTGCATCAATAGTAAGTTAGAAGCGATTTAGAGCGTCATTATATTAATATACCGTCATCAGACGGTCACTACGCTACGTTCTCATCGTCATTATAATTTACTACTCATACACAAATAAGCTAAAATTAGAGATAAGTTTTCGTGTTCTAGATACAAGCAAAGGGTATTGAAATAAAACGATGTTTATTAAAGAGCTCCAAGTGCCAAGTCATACACTAAAAAGTACGCAAATAAAATTGCGAGACCGCGTTTGCTTAACTACATTAGGCGGTGCCCGGAGCGGTCCGGGCACGCGATAACACGTCAATTGAAATGCAATCCCATATTACTAGTCAGCATCACGCCGCGGGCGCTCACGAGTCGGCAGGCACCTCCCACTCCGCCAGCCCGCGGTCCACCAGCTCCCTATTCAGGAATATCACTTGCTGAAAACGAAATAGAAAAGGCGTTAATATTGTCCAGCCACGGACATGACAAAAAACAACGCTCTTAACATCACTAATCGAAATGTTGTTATAGTCTGGCAATTAGTGGTTTTATTCGTTCAGAACGATGTTTGAGTGGTAACCAATTGTGTGAACTGTGCTGCTTGTAACCACAGAATAACTAATAGTACTACCGTACAGAAAATTCACTCGTTCACAAAAGTCACATTTAGGTATAAAATTATACCTATACTCACCACCTGCACGCAAAATTGAAACTTATATACCTACGTAACCGCGCACGATCCGTGAATCTTCCTTGCGCGCCACAGTTTTATGACCGAGCTGTGAGCGTCGGCACAGGGTTGAAACTTGACAAGTTTTTGTACCTATACCTACCGATTTATTATTTTTAAGATTAATATGTAGGAATTACTAACGTTGATTCTGTAAACATATTTTTTTTATCCGGAGATAGTATGTCTGATTCTTACGGAAGTAGGTAGATATGCCACAGCCGTATTCCTTTGAAAATATTTCGGTCAGTTCCTAATATTGTTTCTGGGCGACCAATAATCATTTTAAATTGGTCTAAAGCGCTTAAGTTTTATGCAAACAAAACGAATTAGTTGTCGAATTTCATTACTTAGTATTTATGTTATGTTTTAAAGTTTAAATTCACCTTTCAATATCGTCCGGAATTTAATAAAATGTTATTTCTGCAACCTTGTTCTTTAGACATCCGTAAACAGAACAATATCTTTTATAGGGATTAGATCGAGATATAGGTTTCGAAGCCATTGTGTATTTTCAAATTTGCGCGAGCGCCACGTAACACGACTATCGTGCGAGCCGAGCGGCACGCGGCAGCCCACTGCCATACGCCGCGCAACGCGGCGCGCCCGCCAAATGTACCTAAACTGCGTAGTGACACCCCCCTGTTGTAACCTCTACTTAGAATAGAAGATGCTTTATGCAAACATAACTAATAATGACATAGATTGGTTATAAAGCGTTTCTGAAATGGTCTCCATTCAGCATCATGTCAAGGAACCTTTGAGGACCCCGTCGCTGGTCTTCCGTGGAGACCCTTTCGAGAGAGCGCAACTATAAGCTAACACATTGTTAAGAACCAGGCCTGGGTGTTTTGTTGGGAAATCGATAATTAATTGTTGTGTTGTATCAGTTTGAGCCGTCCGTGGATTCGACTAGAAAGCTGTAGTTTTTAATTATGGGTCAGACAAAAATGATAACATTTTAGCTTTTTTGACTGAGGGAAAGTTTTGTTCAATAGGGATTTTTCATGTTGTTACAGATAAAGTAATTAGCCGGTAATGTGAGGGTGGTACCTGTGGATGGAGGGTGAGGTAGAGGTGCACTAAGGGGAGGCCGGCCTCGTCGTAGCCCGCGACCTGCGCGTGCAGCAGCTGGCCGGCCGTCAGCCCCGCCATGATGCGGAGCGCCTCGCTGCTCCACTCCGGCTCTACACACCGTGCATACACCACGTTATACAACTATATCTATACTAATAACTTAGGCCCCATTTAGATGACGCAAGAACTCGCATGCGAGTTTCATTATATTGCGGTTTTTGATCGGTCGGTCGAATTGGACGTATAAAACCAACAGTCCGCAATGTAACTAAAATTGCATGCGAATTCGCGTGCCGTCTAAATCAGCCCTTAGGGCTAGTTGCACCAACCAAAGTTAGCGTAGGGATCAAAGTCACTCGGCAGTCTGAGAGATTTCCCATGCAATACAATATAGCGAAAGTTTTAATACAGACAGATGATTTAGTGCAACCGACCCTTAACGTGCCATTCCCATGACAAGGGAACTTTTGTACATATAATGAACTATAGAAACCACCATAAATAAAAACAAACTTGTACAATGCGTCAACCGGCATGTTTTAAATTATGAAATGTATTTTGTTTTTAAAGTTAAGGTAGAAAGGATTAAAACGATTTATCAATTATAAAATAACTTGTTCTTAACACAACCTCTACGTTAAAGTTTAAAGAAAAAAGGATGTGATAACGGGTTGATAACATTGTTTGTTTATATTTCTGGCTATTTCACTATCAACAGTTACTATGAGACAGTGTTGGCCGAAACGTTAATGCAATTGAACATTCTTGACCATTAACCAGTACAAATTGAACCTTCAACTGTTACCATCCGTTACCGTTTACGGCTCAATTTGTACTGGTTAATGGTCAATTGCAATTAACGTTCGGCCAACACTGCTATGAGACGTTATACTTGTATAGGTAGGAAAATAGTGAAGCAAGAGCAATATTAAAAAGGGGTGGAGGATTAGTCATAAATTAGCAAATGCGTTTATCCCAATGAATATATTTTTATGTAATTCAAAGGTGTAATTCTCTAAAGCAACATGTGAATGAGCCAATCAATGGGGTTGACAACTGACAAAGGTTTGCATAGATGGCGCGATCATAGCCTGCTCCTATCTCTAGTTTAGTTCTATGAGATTTGGCTTAAAGGGCTGGCGTAATTCTAGGGACTGACAGGGCAAGCTATGTTAGCGCCATCTGTTAAATACTGCGACCGGCCAACCCCATTCTCACGGGGATTTGTGCTAGTATGTCTCTTTTAGAAATTTTCTTGATGGAAATGAACGTTTATTTCTTCTTAATGACCAATTTTGCCAAGAGAATTACAAGCCATTCAAAAATATCAGGATATGTCAATTTATTAGTCACGACCAGCATGTCTAAATTATTAAAATTATATCTACCTGCCTCATAAGCATGCCTACAAATAAACAAATTAAAATAATTGATGAAATTCATTAAAAATTTGATAGATAAATGATGATTATGATGAATGAAATGATGATAAAGACAGAAAATAAAGACTCGTGTGACATGTACTACGACTATAATTATGAGCTTCAGTCACATTTCAGTTGCATCAATGTTTAGGTACGATGTTTGATAACTCTCTTTGCCGGATGTATTTTTGCTACCGAATATATTGCCGACACATAATATTAATCGTAGTACTGTAGCTGATAGTGATGTTCTTGAATAATACTGTAAGTGTTACAATACTAAATATTGTAGACCACAGCAGCGGCTTCAATAATTTACCATAAGAAATTTACAGACAAAACAAGCATAAAAATATTTTTTTAATAAATTGCGTGAGTGACAGTGCGATTAAAACGCAACCTAAAAGATATATTTGTACTTTTATACCCTGTTCCATTGTGATAAGGCGAAAAATATGTGACGTCAAACGTATAGTGGTCAGACATAAAAGTACTTATTAAGAGGAAAGGGGACGGAAGTTTCTCCATGCAAACGTAGTTCCCATTTTCCTCTCTGGATATTGACGTTATGGAAAGTACTTTTACATAATTTGATGAATAGCCATAAAAATTACGAACGAAAAACGGCTCCTAATTCTTATAACAGATAAAAATATGTTAACCCTTTATAAGGCCCGTTGACAGGGACGTGCTATCGCAGAATTTGTTGCAGCTATCAGAAGCCTACATTTCAAAAATCTATTTTAAAAGCAAGTTGAATATTCAATTAATGCAAACGATTTTGAGCCCTATTATTAAAACAGTATGGTTGAATTTCTGATTGAGCGTATGTGGTCGATATATCGCCTCTGCCTTATAAAGGGTTAAACATCAAACGTAGCGGCATAGCTTTGGCTGATATACAGTTGCCATACAGTTACAGTTGCCTCGGCCGCTCCGATGTATCTACATCGGAGCGGCCGAGGCACTCACAAATATCTGAATACGCCTCTATTGTCAAGTGCGTGTTCAAATATTTTTGAGCACTTTGGCCGCTCCGATATATCTCATAGCGATTATACTACAAATTGTGTCAAAATTATCCAGAATCAGGACTACGTTTGTATGAAAAAACGATTTCACGCGCGTCCTCCACTTTTGTCTTAACCGCGTCGTCAAACACACTTATCTACGTTCGTATCAATATATCGAGATGGTAAGGAGTAGCCTCGCAAGACCCAATTTTTGGCCTACGTATATAAACAAATAGCATTGGGTCTTACGATGTTCACGTATACCATGGATTGCTATAAAGAAAGCCATTTTCCATATTTCTATTGTCAAAAATAGAGAATGGAAAATGTGTATATTGAAATTAGTGATTATGGACAAGCGTGAAAAAAGCATAGTAAATGGGAAAGTAATAAGAACAAGAACAGTAAGTATATGACTTGTCGCAATTTGCCGCACATGAAATATTATTAATTTATTAATTCACAAACATTTTTGTTTCTAAATTAAATATCTTTGCACCTACTTTAAACAGGTGATATCAACAGTTCAACAATAAGCAGATAGATAAGCAAACAAATAAAATTAGGCTGCTATAATTTATTAATGATATCGAATTAGTGAATGCGTCATCGAGATTAATATTAGGGGCATTTATTCAATAAAGCAGTGACGCTTTTCATATAGATTTTAGTACATTGAACCGCCCTGTTGACAGCAATATAACTTCGTAAGTCTCCATATAAAGTTTTCAATTTTTAATTTGAACCTTATTCTATAAGTAAATTAGAACGAATTTCGTTTGTTTTAGAAAGCAATGAAACGAAAGTAATGCTACTTTATTTGGTTCATGTAAGGTTCAAATTAGATTGCACGAATATGTACAGTCGCCATCAGATATATCGGAGCGGCCAAGGTGTTCACAATATCTGAACAAGCACTCTAACGCCTTGACAATAGAGGCGTGCTCAGATATTTGTGAGCACCTTGGCCGCTCCGATATATATGATGGCGACTGTACATTGTAATGTACATTTAGTCTCAGGAGGATAATTATGCGAGTGCAATAGAGATGTTAACAGGCGGGTTCCATATGGAAAACGTATCTTCTTTACACATGTCATAACATAAATATCATTACTGACTAGCATGCATCAAAGTAAGCAATAAATAATTTAAAGATAGTTCTTACTGGGTTGATCAACTTTAGTTCTGCTACACATTAGCATGACATGATTCTCGAAAGGTGAAACCATAAAGAAATCACGAAACGTAAGTCAATGTTTATAATGGATAACAATTTATATAATAAAATTAATAAATAATGTTAAGAAATAATTATTTACTTAAAAGGGAATTAATAGCGTTTACTTACGTTACGGGTAAGTGTTAACATTACCTCCGACATCCTTTAAAAGCTTAATTAGAGTTAGTCCAAGAAAAGTCTGCAGCGATTCTGATAGCCCACGCAGTGTAAGTGTTATTTTAACTTACGGGACCAAATAGCAAAAAAAGTTAATCAACCATGGGCACTTGCACCATTCACTAACCCGGGGTTAACCGGTTAAACCTGGAGTTACCATGGATACCAGTGCAATTTGACACTTGGTTAATGGTTTAATCGGTTAACCCCAGTTACAGTGGGGCTACACATTACAATTCAGAAAGCAAAGGTAATAAATGATTTGAACCGTTATTGGCTGGCTTGACGAACGCCAGAAGAGCCTCGGTGGCCTGGAAGGGCAGGGTCATGAAGTCGGAGCGGATCTGCTTGAGCTGGTCGTTGTCCACGGTGAGGTAGCCGCCGAAGTCCACCAGCTTCACTATAGAGGTGTCCTGCTCTTCTGACGTTGAGATCACTTGAGCGCGGTACCAGTTGTTCTCTGTGGGCGCCGCGCAGATGGAGCCCTCTGTCAAATAACCACAAGGTTTTAGATTAATATTATTTATTGGTCAAGGTATTTTATAATATTTGGTAGTGATGCAAATCAAAATAAAGGACTAAATTTCAAATTTTGAAACAAATTGCTCGAATACATGCAAAAAACCGGCCAAGTGCGAGTCGGACTCACGCATGAAAGGTTCCGTACCATTGCGCAAAAAAATAACGGTTGCTGTATGGAAGCCACACTTAAATACATATTTATTTGATTCTATTTTTAGTTTCTGGTGTTATAGTGGCAACAGAAATAAATCATCTGTGAACATTTCAACTGTCTAGCTATCACAGTCCATGAGTTACAGCCAGACGGACAGACAGACAGACACAGTGGAGTTTTAGTAATAGGGTCCTGTTGTTGCCCTTTGGATACGGAACCCTAAAAATTAATACTTTCAAAAAATTAGAAAAAACAACATAAGTCAAAAACTGTCACAGTTATTCACAAAAAATCCAGAGTCCATTGAATGTAAGGGCCAATTCACTACGGAAAGCAGACCTCCTTCCATATGGCCTTTAGCTTGTACAGTCAGAACTATTAGCTTAGCACTCCTGTATATAAATGTATGTACATATATAGTCGCCTAGTATTCATAGTTTTGCTTAGTTTGGAGCTAGGTCGATCTGTATACTCGTAAGCTTGTCCCCATTGATATACACGGTTTAACATGAGGAAACCGAATAATTTTAACCACGCATATCTGAGGTCAAAAGAAGTAAAAAATGTAATATGAGTTTAGGTGAATTTCGCCAAAAAAAAAATTTTTTTTGTTTTCTTTTTTCAATTTTTTGAATGTATTTGTACATAAAAAATAAATTTTATTGGTAAACTTGTCACTTAAAATTGATTTTTTCATTTTTTTTTCGTAGAACCTACTTTTTGCAAAGTGTTACTTGTCACTTTTTGACTTCTATCAATAAGGATATTTAGACTACGTCCCATAGCAGCAACATCACCATCAAAAAGGCCTTTTACACTATGTAACAATAAAAACTTGTTTTATTTTTAATTAATAATATCTCTGAAACTAGGCGAATTTCAAAAAAGTTTATAGGACATTTTTGTCTCTAAATATGATCAGGAATACGCTGTTAAAATTATTCGGTTTACTCATGTTACACCGTGTATATAGTCGTCTTTTGACGCTGACTGTACCTACACTTAAATGTAAACAATCAAACTTGAGTTTTGTTAGTTTTGAAGGTTAAAACTTAAAATACCGTTCCTGTATTGGACTATAGCCTTCTCATACTACAAAATGTCAAAATGTGTTACATGTTTATATTGTGAGAAGGCTATGTAAAGTTCAACACAAAAACCTGTTTATAATCGCTACAACGCAAATAAATGCATGACCTGCATTAGTGGAATAAAGAATGTATAATCAAGACGAATTACTATTGGTATACTTACCAATTACGAATACTTACACGTGGTGTTTACTAAAGGCCTCATATCAGCTAGATTTTACGACTAATTAGAATAGCGTTGCTATATTATTATAAGTTCATAACGAAGGTACGTATTTATTCGGCGATAAAATAAATATTCCATAGATCGATAACGAAAAAAAAAACAAGTTTCTTGGATTGGGTTAAGGTTTAATAGGTATTTGTTTTATAAGGGAGCAAAGTTATTGTTTAACCCTTCGTGCTAATATTGATATGATATCCGAGTAAGCGAATGATTCCAAAATTGAGCCACGAGCGTAGCGACTGGTTCGAAAAGTGGAACCTTGAGCGCTGCGAGGGTTAAACAAACTTTGCTCCCGAGTGAAACGCAAAAATGTTCACCACACCAACGTGAAGAAAATACATATTTATCATTCAAAATCATCATTTAAAAGTCAATTTTATCAGCCAGTACGAGCCAATAACTCAAAATATGCATCAGATTATTTTGCCACACATATGGATAAAATGCAACTGTCGTATCGGTTTTGAAGTACAAAGAGAGCTTCGTACGAGCTGGTGTAGTGAAAAGTTATTTAACTTCAATATTTAGGCTAAGCATATGCTGACGACGCAGTTCACACAGCGCAGAGTAGATTTTGTAAAGTATAGCACGTCCTTTAGCTACACACGCTGCATCGCAAGGATGTTCCATGCTTTACAAAATATGCCCTGCGCTGCGCTGCGTGAAATGCGCAGCCTGCGTCTCAGCATACGCTTAGCCTAATGATTGTCGCCCCACTTCATTCATTCGTGTACTACAGAGTAAAAAATGGATTGAGCTTAATAGAATTAGGCCAAAATCATCATCCAGTTTTTGAGTTAAAATAGCGAAATAATCGTCGCTCATCACACAGGCTTCATTTAGCCTTTTGTGATTGTCCCCCGTCCTTTTACAGTGCGTTAAATATCACGCATATAATCTGCGTTCAAACTAGTTTAATGGTAATAAAAAAATTACGATATTTGCAATGTTGACCTAGATAGGAACCGGTTAGCTGCCACGGTAATCCAAAAAGCAGTATGTGTATTGAAGTTAATGGACATAGGCTCTTTTTGGTTTGGGAATAGTTATGTAGTTTACCTTTCACGGGGCGTGGCAACGCGGGCACATCCGGATTCTGGTAGGTGGCAGCCATGAGGCGGTGCAGCGCGTGCAGCGAGGGGAAGGTGGGGTGCAGCGGCTGTTGCAGGAAGAAGTGCCCCGCGCTCACAAGGCACGTCATGATCGTGTCGTTGTTGACGGACTCCACTAGCTGCAACTGATGTGGTGACGCATTAATGCTCGCAGCCACGTTCGCAAGTGATCGATGACAATTGTAATGGGTGGTGTTGATATTTATGACAATAGGGTATTTGACAATTTTTTTATGAATGGTATCAATCGATCAGGTTTAAAGCAATACAAGTCACAAATTGTGGTCAAAGTCTGGCGTGCACTTTACTAACGAAACGCTTCTAACCAAATGGCAATACATCGTGACGTCATCACGTCAACATGCAACGAAGCCGTTTCGACGGATGGAAAACAAGGAAACTGCTTTTGTCAGTGAAATATTGCGTTTATGTATATTTTTGCTATATATACATTTTTTTAAGTGTAAATAATCGAATGGTACCATTATTTTTTCCTCTTAGGAAGTTAATTTTTTTTAAACTATGACATCCTGTATTGTTTTTGTTATTCCAAGTTTCTAATTTATTGGGATAAAGTGCTCATTTTGTATCTATTGAATTAGATTTAGTGATTAAAATCCAGCATGTGTCAACAACACTATTGTAAATGGGTGATTGCAAAATGAAAATTTAAAAACTTCGCTATTAGAAGCGCACATTAAATATCAAACTATGGAAATGATAACCATGTGGTTTTATTTCTAGACCAACACCCAAAGATTAATAACAAAGAAATTAATTAATACTTGAATTATTTAATTCACTTACTTGAAGGAACTCTGGTACAAGTGGTACAAGTCTTTGATACAATTCTGCACTAATTTCTTGTAGGGAAAAGTTTGGAAACCTTTTTTCAGGGAATTTCTCCTTGATCATTTCTAGTGCTGCTTCTATTTCACTTTGTGTTCCTGTAAATATAATTAAGTATAAGTCTTATGGAATTCTTTATTATCATATTATTTTATTTACAAACGAACTCCCATACTCATAAAACTTAGCAAACATCTGTTAACGTTGTCTCTTTCTAGCAAATACAAATGTCAAAATGACGGATAGGGGCAAATATTATCAAATACTTGTTAGACTTAACAGACGTTCATGAATATATAACGCCACACACGTGGCCTCTCTGGCCAAGTTTTGTTTTGCAACAAGATCCAATCAGATAGTCTTGCTAACGTCGTGCGTTTCGCCCATGAATGTCCCAACAATATGAGGTCTGCCTTTGTATTTTCTTTTGTGGAATAAATATTAAATAGAGAAATGTCATAAATGTGATCTTTTATATCCTCACCTTCAACTGCACAAATCTTTTGTTTCACAGAATCCGGATGCCTCCTGACGTACACGCTTGCACCAGTTTTAGCTTTAATTTGGGTTACAAAAGAACCCTGTTTTCCTATTAAAAGACCAACCAGGGTCTGTGAAATTACAAATTGATGTATTCTAAGCCCGGCCTCCGTGGGCACAATGTTCATGCCAGCAGGTGGAGGGCTAGCCGCCTCTGAGCAACCTTTTCCACTGTCACTTGAGCCCTGAAACATAGTCAACAGGTCATATGTGGAGAAATACAAATATCATAGCATTTATAGCAATTTGCGAAACGGAAATGTTCAACAAAGAATGTATGTATTTAGATACCACTGGCATTTAATTCCTATCCTCACAATAACACCTTTTAAAGTGTCACCAACAACAATTTTATTATATCATGTGGCAATTGTTATGGTAATAGGTATGCATGAAATTACAGCCCAATGAAATTGGTTGTTGTGTTGCCTGTACAAGTTATATAAAAAAAGCCATAGGACAAACAAAGATGAAACCCAGTGAAAAATGGATAAGCACCACCCAAAACTGAAGGCTTAGATTCACACAAAAAGGCAAAATCAAAATGTGTAAATACTATTTCCATCAATTTTAATTAGTCTATAATATCTGGGAGACCGAGCTTTGCTCGGAAAACACATAAAAACTCAAAAATGCGCGTTTTCCCAGAGATAAGACCTAGCTAGATCGATTTATCGCCCCCGAAAACCCCCATATAGCAAATTTCATCAAAATCGTTAGAGCCGTTTCCAAGATCCCCAATATATATGTATATACATATAATTAAATAAACAACATTTGCTTGTTTAAAGGTATTAGATAATGATTCCAATGATTACCTCACTATGGTTATCAGAGAAGTGACACATTGAAGGACTAGCCAACATTGGATCAACAGGACTATGGTTCGCAGAATCTCTTTCAGAAATGCGTCTGGCTGGTGCTGTTGAGAACCTATTATTACCACTGTCACTACTATCACTAGATTGATTATCTAAATTATTAGTGTGTGTATTTTCTGTATCAGCTTTTGTACACTCCACAACTGTCTTCACTTCTAAAGCTGATTCCTGCTTCACACTAGATGTCTGAGATGTTTCTATTGATTCAGACATTCCATTACAGTCTTCCACAGCTGTGCCATTGGAAGATTTCAGTGACAAATTACCAAGATCATTTTTAATACACGCCATCTCGGATTGAAGCATAGATATCTGTTTTGGTGGTGAATCCTTTACTACAAATGAGGCCTGTTTAGTGCTAACTGACAAAGTTTGGCTGCCAACAAATGAAGATTTCTTTTCTCTTTCTAAAGACTTCTTTTTTATTATCTTTTCAATTTCCATGTCGATCTCTTCATCAGTAAGCTCTAGTGGTGAGGATCTCTGAGAGCTGCTGCCTTGAGGTAAAATGTCAATTGGTGCAGATTTAATAATGGAACGTTCTGCTCTACCCAGTGGAGATGCTTTCTGAGCTTCAATTTCAGCTTTCAAGGCTTCTGCTAGTTCCTCCTGCAAACTCTTTATCCTTGCCCTTCCACCTGGGTCAGATTTGGCAAATTCCCTCTTTTTTCGTAACCAGAAAATCCCAAACAGCACTGCTATAGATGGGACTGACCACATAAACAACTGGCGACAAGGAACCATTGTAATGCGCCACTTTTATCAATAATCTAAAACAAAAACTTTACTTCAGGATATTGTTAACATCAGTTGAATTCTTATTTTTTAATGATACTAATGATTGTGATGACATGTTATAAAAGATAATTAAAATCAATCCTGCACAAATTGGAAACAACAACATTAAACCATACAGTGGTGTAAAATTTCATAAATTGGTGATACTTGCAAAGCGTTCCGCCTGAAAATTATGTACATATTTAGCCTGTGCATTATGCACATTATTATTTTTAAACTTTGATCTTGTGTCTACATAACATAAAGTAGTAGAAAGAGTTAATACTTGGTATTAACCTCTTTAAATTTGTTAAATGAACAAAAAAGTTATTCAAAACTCAAGATAAATAATGCAAAAGTTTGTTATTCATACTGTCAAAAATTAATACAAAATTTTAGGTTTTTAAATTGGATATTGTCATTTTATAAAATTAACATCTATGTTTGAGTACCTATTTTATTAGTAAAAAAAATGCATAGCTTTTGACCAATATTAATAAAAGTAGGTAATCCAAACTACTAATAAAATTAGGTCATTCCACTGCAAAGGCATTACCATTTCTATCATATGGAGCCCTGAAGACCAGATGTTTTTTCTTTCAACATTGCTTAACCCATGAAAAAAACTGAGCTGTTTCAGAATACTGCCCGATAGTGGAATTATGGTTCTCTTTGCTGACCTGATATCATATTTTTGGAAAGTGAGGCCTTATTAAAAATAAATAAATTAATGAATACTTAAAAATTTCAAAAATATCTTAAACCTAGGTGTGTTTCTTTATATATTTTCTATACTTTCAAATGACCCAATATGCAAACATGTCACAATGTGTTGTGTCGAGGAGTTACAATTTTATCATAACAAGATGGTACCCAATGATATATTGTGAATTTTCTAGAAATTAAGTAGTTTTGTTTTTTATTCATGTTTGAAAAGTATAAACTGTATAATAGCAATGCTCAAGGGACTGAACACTTTTTGATGTTATAGAGAATTTTCGTTAATTAGAGAAACCAAGAAAGTTAATGTTGTAGGGAGTGACATGTTATATCAAGTGAAGTTATGGAGTTTACTCTGTAAATAATTCTGTTCCATACAAGTATTATTCTTTGTGCCATATTTCAGAAAATTATAGATGACAGTGCTGACGAAATTATGTCTGATGCTTAAATATGTGGCGCAGAATGGCTAAAAGCATAAAAGCCTAATGCCTTAAATTTGTACTTAAGTACCGAGTTGAGTTTCCTTAACCATGCATTAAAAACATGAAAAGATGAATTCAAGCCACAGTCAAATTAGACACACTGATAATGATATGATGTGACAAACTAAACACACAAAATGTAATGAGGGTAGAGATGTATTGAACAGTTGATAAAAATATTTTGTACCAAATTAATCAGCATTATCACTTAAATACAAACTAAAGAAATTAATAGAAAAAGTAACTTAAATAACATACCAATAAGATAACCCAACTTAATCAAAACATTTGTTTTCCCTGCCAGTAAACTAAACACCTTCACACAGAAGAAAAGAAACAAAGAGATGATCTAAGTTAATAAAGAAGTCACACAATGAGCATGTGGCTTATAAAGTCTAATATAAGATAAGAAATTGACCTACTTACTTTTGGCAAATCCATATTATTCTGTTTGCAACAAATCACATGGCAATTTAATGTGGGCGACTGAGCGCTTACCGATTTATAGGTTATTGTCCTCAAAACTATGTTTACTTAATAATAATAACTTGACAAATTGTCACAGCACAATAAGGAAAATATAATAACGACAATAGGAAGGATTTAAAATAATTTAGGTTAAAGATATCGTTCCTCTATCTGCCGCGCCGGCACACGTTCCGTCAGCGCTCCAGGCGATATGAGCCACGACTCGTGTTATGCGACTATCACAATCACTTTCCAACAACTGTATTTACGACACGTATACAGAGTAAACGCTCTAAATTAATCACGTTACATAAAACAAGACCATATGTATCCAGTTTTTCGGCACATAACGAGTCCTCCGCCGAGGGTCACGAGCAAATAGCAACGTACAAAAAAAACCTTCACGGGCAACACGTAAGCTAAGGAATTTTAAAAAGGTTACGCAATTTTATGTATGTCGTAAACCTAATAATATTAAGGATGTTATTATGCTCAAACTACAGAAAATGGAATAAGTATTTGTTTAGGTGTTAGTATTTAGTATCGTAATCTACATCAAAACCCCATGACCATAATGTGGAATTAGCATTGTCGCCGGCAAATATCTAGCATACTTACTTTGAAACCACACAATAAATAATCGATGTTATTCCGAAAGAACTGAAAAACAAGAAAATCAATGAATTTACTGTTATTACTATCCAATTTCGCCTTATTAAAAATCCAACAGTCCACGTGCTCACAATGTTTTCCGAAGCACAACAAAATTCAATATGGCGATTGCAGTATGGCAACATCAATAAAATATATTTTTTTTGAAGAGGCGTTTTTATTTGCTTATTTTTCAAGCTTGTCTTTCGTTGGGTTGGTACCGTTGGTACACAGGAAGTTTTATCTTATTTTCGAACAATGCGGTTAAAAACCGTTTTCAGACTACCTTGGTGCGGTGTAGGATTATTATTTATTCTGTGGTACGGCCAAAATAAAGTTAAGCCCCCTCCAGACTATGCGCGTAAATCGCGGGCGAAGCCGCGAACGCGAGTGTGAAGTCGATTTCGCTGTCTGCGAATTTATGCGTTAGAGGGAGCAAGTGATATTGTAGTAGGGTCAGTAAGGAACACAAATGTATGGAAGTGCATGCACTTTAGTCTCAGGCGATGCCGCTTGGCAGGATTGTTCCTTAGGTCAAACAAAGTTGATCTGGCCCGGTAGCCAGGAGATCGTACCACGCAGACCCCCCAAGAAGGGGCGGGGGGAAGGGTCGGCTCCCCAGGTCCAATCTATGCTATATTCCTTCCTAGTCTTAGCAACTAGGGCAAGTTATATATCATTTTCGTATAAATTAGGGACGAGGAATTCATTTCTGAAATAATTATTATGCCTTTCCATACAAAAAAAATGATTTTTGTACAAAACATGAAAATGTTATGTCATTTTTTGTGACAATTTTGGATGTTACAATCACAGTGTGGCGATTTGCACTAAATAAAAAATTGGACGATGTAGCCCATGTATTCTTTATTCGGGAAAATATCACTTTATAGTAGGCATTCATACATTATTTTGTAATAAAAAAATAATTTATAGCGCGTGGCGGTAACAATTTCCATACAAATGGAACTATGCCCAAAATCAAAGATTAAAAATGTTTACTAAAACACTGAATTTGACATTTTAAAAGTTTAAATATAATGTTTAATAATTTTTCCATGCGTTTTTGCCCTTTTTTGGTACAAATTTGTTGTTTTTATTTTTCTTCCACACAAACTTTCTCCCCCCCATTTCCCCCCCTTAAGCGTTGATTTTATAAAATTTTTGTTTTATTTTAAACTTAAACCTGTCGCATTTAATTGATGTTGATAATTTGAGCTTAATATCTTCAGCGGTTTAGATTGTATGATGTCTGGAAGTACGCAGAGTTTTGTTAGATATTATAATGTATGGGATATTATGAAATAAAATGTCTTTAGCTCAAACACATGTAGATCCTAAACTACCGAACATTTTAACCTGAACGTTTGAACATCGATTAATTACAAAAGGAATAAGTTAGTTATAAAAACAAATTTAAAAATATCTACCCTTAAGGGCGCCTGAGACTAAAGTGCATGGAAATGGGGGGGGGGAGAAAGTTTGTGTGGAAGAAAAATAAAAACAACAAATTTGTACCAAAAAAGGGCAAAAACGCATGGAAAAATTATTAAAACATAATATTTAAACTTTTAAAATGTCAAATTCAGTGTTTTAGTAAACATTTTTAATCTTTGACTTTGGGCATAGTTCCATTTGTATGGAAATCGTTACCGCCACGCGCTATAAATTATTTTTTTTTTTACAAAAAAATGTATGAATGTCTACTATAAAGTGATATTTTCCAGAATAAAGAATACATGGGCTACATCGTCTAATTTTTTATTTAGTGCAAATCGCCACACTGTGATTGTAACATCCAAAATTGTCACAAAAAATGACATAACATTTTCATGTTTTGTACAAAAATATTTTTTTTTGTATGGAAAGGCATAATAATTATTTCAAAAATGAATTCCTCGTCCCTAATTTATACGAAAATGATATATAACTTGCCCTAGTTGCTAAGACTAGGAAGGAATATTGCATAGATTGGACCTGGGGAGCCGACTCTTTCACCCCCCCTTTTTGGGGGGTCTGCATGGTACGATCTCCTGTCTACCGGGCCAGATCAACTTTGTTTGACCTAAGGAACAATCATGCCAAGCGGCATCGCCTGAGACTAAAGTGCATGCTAAATGACCTTACTGACCCTACTATTGCTATCTCATTCTACCGCATGGCTGCGTCCCTTGGAGTGGCCGGCGTTGGCCCATCGTGTAGAGGAGCCATCAAACACACCCAGTTTGTCACTAGAAAAAGGCGCGAAATTCAAACTTTCTATAGGAAGTTAACTCTACGCCTAGATTTTTTTTTAATTTGCCGCCTCTTTCTATAGTTTCTATTGATTTTTTTTTTTTTTTATTTTATTGATCAAATAAGTAACACAGCATTACAGTATAAAACCAAGGCACTGTGAAACTACAAAGTATATTGATAAAGTCGGTGTGCTACCTATTAAAATCGTTGCAGACTTAAAAGACTTAAGTATTAGTATTGTTCTTGAAAAAAATTTGGTCGTAACTACTGGGAAAAAACCCACTTGTCCCAAGGGTATTTTTTAATTTTACCACTGGCAAAAAAGCATAGTATGGTAAACAGTCGCCTTAGCCTATAGACGCCTGCAACTCCAGAGGTGATACATGCGCGTTGCCGACCCTTTAAAAAACCTGACATTCCTTTTTTGAAGAACCCTTTACTGTAGCTCCTCGAGAAAACCTCGGCAGGGAGGGAGCTCATTCCACAGCCGGAGCGCACCATTTAGGTTCTACGGTGCAAGGATGATCGCCAGGCGAGGCCACGCCCGCCAACTTGATTGGGTGGCCTGATGAAATGATACCACTGGTGACAACTTTTTACCAGTGCTAATAACTGGGATTTTTTTGGTGGGAATAACTCCGGGGTTGCGTACTTAATGCATCGCAGATATAATGAGTTTAGTAGTGTTTAGTTTTAAAATATATTTTTATAATATGTATGCTAATTTTAAGGTATTTATGTATGGGCCACTAGTTGCCTGAAATAAAGATTTTCATTCATTCATAACTCAAAAATTCATTGTGATTATTGCATTTGTACATGACACTATAGCTTCTTGATATAGTTTTTAGATTAATCTACTCTTAAAGGTACATCCACACCACAGTATCTATCTTGGAGGACTAGATAGATACCAACATACTATTTAACATCTTATGCCCCCTCGGCCGGTTTGGCAACCAAGTTTTGCAACCAGTTGTTGAAAATTTTGGGACCATTTGGGACAGATAAATACTTGAACAAATTATTTAATCATTAAACTAAAATTGGTGTAATAACGCTTATCAACTGCTTAATAAGCCTAAACAGCAAACCAGCTGGTCATTCCTCGTTTAAGGATTTTTTAATGAATATGTTATTCAGATTCCTAAAATCCAGCTTCTATAAAGATTTCTAGCAACCACAGAGCTAACCACTATTTTGTATAGAGTATTAGTATACTGTGAGGAAATTTAGCCAGCCTTCTGGGCGCCTTGCACATTGATGGTGATTTGATCCCAAATTTTTACCTATAGGTTTTTGTACTTAGCTTTTCCACTATTTAATGAATAAAGAAATCAATGTAAAGTTCCAACACAATTCAATTAACACTTTCAGTGCCAAGCGCCCCATTTCCAATACAAAATAAACCCATGCAGCGGGTTTTTGGCACTGAATGTGTTAAGCAAATTTTATGAATGGTTCAATAATTATCTTGTCAAATCCAAAATGGGATTCTTTTATCTGTCGAGAGTGAAGTATTGACTCTTAGTTAATTACTTGGAAATGTTACATTCTAAACTTTTGTACAGCCACTCATTGAACATGAGAGCCATTTCTTGGCAAAGAATAGAAGTAGTTATCAGAGCCAAAATTATTATTAGAATAGTAAATATTAATGTTAAAACCTATTCTGCATTACCAAGTAACATATTCAATAAAGAGCACAAAACTTGTTAATGTTTTTGGTAATTAGAAGTAAATAATTACAATCAGTTTTGGTTTTTTATGTTTAATTTATATACATTCCTTAAAACTTGGTGAAACAATAGCAAGTAAGAGGTGAATGATTAATCTAAGGAATGTTGCACAATATTATGATGTTGTTTGTGATAGAAATAAATAACAATACAGTGTTCACTACAAGTTTTCATGTAAGAAATACGCTGATAGTTCTAGACAATTTAAAATGAGGTTCATGAAATAATTTTGATCACTAAAATCACCAAGTCATGTTTATTCATAACAGGGAAACAATGTACACGGACTTACTGTAAACAATATAAATATAGGTAGATGTTCTCATATAGCATCTACCGCATCAGCTTCATCTTCTGAACTAACTTCATCGCCGAATTCAATGTCCTCATCCAGACCATCCACAGAATAGACCACAGTCTCATTGATGCGCACTGTTTCTGGGAACTCTCCGTACGTCTTCAGATTCCTTGCCTCATCAGGAGTGTACTTTAGGATGACATCTGCCTTGGCGTCTTGGTAATCTCGTAGGCCTATCAGAATGATGTCACCTTGGTTTATCCATACCTTTTTTCTTAGCTTCCCTCGAATATGACAAAGACGTTTTGTGCCATCGAAGCACATGGCCTCCAAGCGGCCATTACCGAGCATCTTTGTGACTTGGGCGTACTCCTGTCCGTCTTCTTTGAACACTAATTCACGCTTCTCAGTTTCATTCTCGTTCTTACCCCTCCTCCTGTTTTTACCTCCTTTTCCTTTATTTTTCGGCATGTTATATTATAATCTTGAGTACAAACATATACAATTATACTATGAAAATCTCATGAATTTGCTTTCTTTGACTGATGTTCTTGACAAGCAGCCACGCACGGTGTGGTTGGTTTGGGGTTGTCAAATCACAAAAGATCCAAGGGTCTACAGCGAACCACGTTCAATGAACTGCCTCTCTGTCGCACTTGTAAATTATGCGTAAGTGTGACAGAGACACAACACAACGTACGTGGTTTGCGGTAGGACCTCCGATCCAATATAGATTATGTGAGTTCAGTGTTGCCATACTAAATAAACAATGATAAACCCTTGCACTCACGGTCCTCCTTGCAAATTTGCAAAAGCGATGAAATTATCTAGAATAGAGAAATTAAGGATAGTGAATGAAAATCTTTGCGCTAACAGCGCTGCCAACCGCTGCCAGCGCTGCCAACCGTGACAACATCATTTGTTTGACTGGTTTGACTCGTTGTTTGCCGGGTATGGCCAACTTGGAAACTTATTAACGGAGTTATTTGAAAAAAGAAATTATTTCGAAAGAAAAATACTATGTTTACTAAGTTAGACTGGAGTCACACTATCGCTTATGAAAAGTTTTAAAAGCGCGATAAATCGATTATCCTGAAGAAAACCTGTACGTATATATTTCATTGTTTAAAAAAAGTACATTTCCCGACATAACATCGTTTTTGAAAAACATTACTTATTTGTGAATTTTCATAGAATCACGTATTTTCAGCAGCTTCAATGAGCGTTGGTGTAGAGTCCGACGCGAGCGACTGTTTATCCTACTCCAACTCCGAAGAATATACAGAAATGAGTACTGATGGTTCAAACTCCAGTTGCAGCAGCAATTTTGAACCCAGTCGAAATGGTCCCTCCAATACCAAGCAACCCAGGAAAAAGGTAACAATGAGTATGCAAGATATTTTGAAAGAAATGGTCAGAAAAAGGATGCTACTTTGTGAACAGGAGATGGTATTAACTTATGCAGCTGAGGATGTTGATAATGATTATGACAAAAATACAGTTTTAGATGTCCTTGACCATCCTACCGACAGCCTGAAATTGTTTGCTAGTTTTCTACATTCCTATTCACCTGAAGCCTATCAATATATTAGAGAAAATTATAATTCACCCCTGCCTAATATAAAAGTGTTGGGTAGTTGGCTTGAAAATGACAAGTTTAATCCAGGATTTACTAAACAAGCTTTTGAAATATTGCAAAAGCGGGTTGTCCAGAAGGGCAAGAGACAAATTTTCTCACTTGTGGCTGATCATCTCCAAATGTTTGTCCGAAGTCGATCTGTGAATGTTGATGTTGGCGCTGGCCATTTAGATGGCGATTTTGATGATGAAACTGAAGGAAGGCATGCATATGTCATATTGCTTGTAAGTATTGAGGAAAACTGGAAAATTCCTGTCTGCTATTTAATGTGTGATAATACTTTGAACTCCAAAGCTCAGGCAAATTATATCATGATGTGTTTGCACCGCAGTCATGAAGTTGGTGTTGATATTGTCTCCATTACAACAACCAAAAGTGTAGCAAAAGCCCTAGGTGGTCAGCTTGATAGCCATAGGAAATTGAAAACCACCTTCAAACATCCAGTATCAGGAGATCCAGTCACCTTGTTTGAAGACCCAACCCTGAGTCTAAGAAGCCTTTATCACACAATTTGTTCAAAAAAAGATTTTTTTAATGGACAAAAGGGAAAAATATGTCAAGAATTCATTGACCAGCTGGGTAAAATTCTTTCAAACAAAACATTCCAGTTTCATTTCTCAAGTGACATGCTAGACTTGAGGAACATGCTTTTGAAGATTGACCTCATCTCTGAACTGATGTTGCCAAGTGTAGGCACTGCACTAGAAATTTGCAAGAATAGATTAAAGCTCCCAAACTTTGCTGGCTCTGGCCCAACAATAGAATACATCACCATGATCAACACTTTGTATTACATTTTGTTTTCAAAAGTTGGTCAATCAGGCTATAAAAAACCGATTTGTCAAGAAAATGGGAAGGAAATCATTGAGTTTTTGGATGAGGCAAAGAAATACATTTCTTCAATTACCTATGAAAAGCAAGGAATAGGAAAACAGCTTGCTGTGGAAGACCCTGATTTCCATGCAGGAGGATTTAAAGGCTTGTTGATTAGCATTGAAAGCCTGAAACATTTATACAACAATTTAGTGGCAAAAAGAATTATAAACTGTATTCCTACTCATCGACTCAGCTGGGATCAAATTGATGAACTGTTTGCAATTATTCGCAAACTTAATCCTCGTGATGATGCCAGTAAATTCCAAAAAATATATAAGAGATTCTTTGATGATTTGAAGTATACTTTAACAGGCTCTATTCAAATAGAGAGCTCCCCAACAAACCTTTCAAAAACTCTTAAAGTATCTCTGGATGCCATAAAAAAATCGTGCGGCAAACGCTCTTTTGACGAGACTTATTCGGTTGTTAACGAAAAGCGACGCAAAACTCAAGATGACCAGCGAGCACTCGCGAATACTACCAAATTCGTTAAACTTTTAGATAAGGAACATGACAAGATGGAGAAATTCCAGATGGTTGGCTACATAGCTGGTTATATGGCTGTTGAGTTAGCAAAAAACCTGAGATGCGAAGAATGCATAGACGGATTGGTCACGAATGAGAAACATTGGTTCCATAAGTACATAACTTCAAAAGAGTTAAAGGGAGTCTGCCTGCCAAGTGAAGAGCTGTTTAGAATTTGTTGGGAATGTGAACGATCACTGTGTATTAAAATGAATACCTCAGTGCAGCGGCGTCTCTTATCTCGCGTGCTTAGACTGCCACCAGCAACTCATCGTGTTCACCATGTCTACTTGACGAAAGCTGTCATGGCCAAGTTCTTGAATTTGCGTCGTGGCCAAGAGGAACCGCGCAAAACAAGGTCAGGACGACTAGGCAACAATCTTTTGAAGATGTGGTGGCGAATGTAACGTAAAAAAGATTGCCTTGCGAATTTAAATTTTTAGATTATGTACAAACTGGTTCTTGATAATGCATACCAATTAAATTTGCACATTCGTGCATTACGATAAACTTTTTATTGTATCTTTAAGCGCGATAGTAGTTTCTTCTCTATTTTCTATCTGACATGCAGTATAAGATTTGACTGCTGAAGTAGATGGCGCTGTATGGCACTACACAGTCCAAATTGTCCAGTACTTTTGAAGCACAGTTAATTAAAGTCCAGAGATGAGAGTTAGTGAGAGAGGTTAGTGAGAGTTAGTGTCGCCATCTACATGATCTACAAGAAACTGCATTATCAGAAAAACTATAGGTACTTATTAGTTTTTATTATTTACTTGCCTTTGATTCGTGGTTTATTAATTATTTAAGATGAATATCTCAAACAAGTGCTTATCATAATTGTTACTAGATAGATAGGTATATTTAAATTAATAAGATCCTACCTATCATGTCGTATTATTAAAATAATACTGTATCAAAGTGATAGTAAGTAAGAAATACTCTGAGACAGCATGGTTCTTATTCTTTAAAAAATATCATATATGTGTACTCTGTCACGATTGTTGAAATAGAAATATGACTAATGTTTATCATTTTCCGCTACTAAACCAGAGGGCCTACCGCGAACCACGGTCGACGTGTTGCCTCCCTGTCACACTTACGTACGAATTTACAAGTGCGACAGAGAGGCAACACGTCGAACGTGGTTCGCGGTAGGCCCTCAGTGTCGGCTCCGACCATCCGGTATTCCTTAGTTGTAGATTAGAACTAAGATTTAAAGAATGTTGTTACGTTTCATTTCGGTTATATGTAATATTTACAAAGAAAAAATAATAATTTTTAGTGATCTGAAAAAGCTGATAAGCTGTGATTTTTGTAATTTTAAACGGATAAGGGTCTTTGCACATATGCATTTTCGCTACTCGGGTTATTACAACTACCTTTTCGTCCGACACTGCGTAAGTTCAGGATGCTAAGAGGGACGGGGAAATAATAAACATATAATTTGACCTGTCCTTCTCAGCAGTTAGTAGTCCACGAAAATGTAGATGTAATAACCATTTATATCGGTGGCGGCTCCGGTCCGGTTCCTTGACGGGTTGGGTAATGTAAATCCGTACGAAGATTTACAGTCTGAATATGTTGTATCTTTATCAGAGGCGTAGCTAGAGGATATGGCGCCCGGGGCAGGCACCAAATTTGCGCCCCCCCCCTCCCCCCCAAACGAAATGAACTAACGAAAGAGTTACTTTTTTACTTATTACTTACAGTTTACTTTTAATTGAGACAAAAAAGTGTTTTTAGTACATCAGTGGCTAACAAGCTTACGACCCACCTGATGGTCCGCGGTCACATGCGCGTTGCCGACCATTTTAAAACTTATACACTTATTTTTTGGAGATCTCCTTAGACTTAAAGGTTCAATATCGCTTGTGAGTTTGGGATCGTAGACTATTCACAGGTACAGCGCGCCTTTGGACTGATTTGAAGGGTCCAAGGTGGCATCCAGATGCTCCTGCCCAAAGGTGACAGCAGTACTCAATAAACGGGATCTGTCTACCCCAGAGTAAAGTATCGCCTCCCTTTATTGAGCACACCGAGTTTTTTTTTGGATACGAGCGCAGCCTACCCAGCAAGGTGGCTACGAAATTATTGGACGTCACTGATGGAGATCTCAACACCGAGGCTCCCAATACTCCCTGACATGGGAAGGCTTGTGCCTTGAAAAATGAGGTTTTCTTAGCCCTAAACGCGCAAAATTGAGTCTTGGTGGGATTGAATTGGACTAGATTGTCCCGATCCCACATCGAAACCTGACACAGGTTTTTCACGACATTCTAGTATCACAGAACGAGCGATGTTATCACGGCATGTCTTATACAGGGTGGTCCAAACCTTGACGTCCATAATTTTTTTAAATTTCTCACGCTGTGGGCTATTAGAATATGTACGTTAGCCGACGTTTCGTAGTTTTCGAATTATGATTTTTATTACTTTTAACGTTTGTTAAGAAATTCTGGGGTGAAGATTTAATTAAAAAAAAAACTATTGAACTTTATTGTTTCTTTTTGTAACATAATCCTTGACCAACGGCGCAGTTGCTAAAACAACAGCATCCTCACTTGGCTGAGTTGAGCTGAGTTCAAGCTTAGATGTTGCCCTTACCTAAATAAATAAAAAATAAATAATGATAAAATACAAGCGATTTCAAGGACTTTTTGTTATTTTAGAAACTGCTAGACCCTAAGTTTTTTTAAAAGGTCAAAAAAGTGATACTTAATAGTCCTAATTTTTCAGAGTCGCCGGTCAAAGGAACTGAGGTGGAAAGCTTCCAAATTAGTAATTCATTAAAAAAGTCCTCTTTTGTTATTTCTACTATTATTTTATGGTGTCACTTCCCCATCGCTATTTCATGTTATATGTGCAAATAGACTAGACAAAAATATTCAAAATCGCTCTCCTTCTTGATGCGACTGGCAAATCATATTACTTTTTGGCAACCGGGTGTTTTAACCTAATTAGACCCTGCTGAATCCGAATTTGCCGGTTGCTCGATCGAAATCTTGACCGGAAGTGAGATATTTGACATTAAAGGTCCCTTTTTTCGTTTTTCGTAAATAACTCTTAAACGTTGGCGCATAGCAAAAAATGTTCTATTACATAAGTAATCTACATAAAATTGCCTACAAGAAAGATTCAGTACAATTTTTCGCTAGGATCAATATTCAAAGAGATTTCAACGCGGGAAATTTAATTATAATCACTTCTAAGGTCCCGTTTTTTAGGTTTTCGTAAATAACTCATAAACGGTGGCCAATATCAAAAAATGTTGTTAGACTTTAATAATCTACACAAAATTTTGAATAAAAAAGATTCAGTACACTTTTCGCAGGGATCAATATTTAAAAAGATAATAAAGAGGGAAAGTTAATTATAATAAATTCTAAGGTTCCTTGTTTTTATTTTTTCGTTAATAATTTGAAATGTATGACTCATAGCAAAAAAAATCTTATACATAAATAATAAACGTAAAATTTTCTACAAGAAACATGTAGAACACTTTTCGCTAGGATCAATATTTAAAAAGACAAAGCAGCGGGTAAGTTAATTATAATCAATTTTAAAGTCCCTTTTTAGTTTTTTGTAAATAACTCGTAAATGGTGTCCCATAGCAAAATAGGTTTTTAATAACAATACAATACAATACAATACAAATACTCTTTATTGCACACCTCAATAAAATAAGACAATACAAAAGAAAACAGAAATACAGGCAGAGGTAAACAACAGGCGGTCTTATCGCTAAAAAGCGATCTCTTCCAGACAACCTTTGGGTAGCGGAAATTAATAAATTTACATATGTCAGTAGGTGTTGCAAGTGCAATGAAAGAAACTTATCACTAAATACAAACACACACACAAACAACACAAATAACAAATTATCAACATAAAATTTCCTCCAAAAAACATCTAGAACACTTTTCTCTAGGATCAATATTTCAAGCGATATTAAGAGAAGAAAGTTAATTACAATCAGTTCACAGGTCACTTTTTTTTAGTTTTTCGTAAATAACTCGTAAACGGTGGCCCGTTGCAAAACAATATTCTACATAAATACTAAACATAAAATTGTCCACAAAAAAGGTTCTGTACACTTTTTCGCTACGATCAATATTTAAAGAGGTATTAAAGGGGGTAAGTTAATTATATTCAATTTCCAGGTCCCTATTTTTAGGTTTTCGTCTATATAGGTAAGGAACTATTTTATTTTATTTTATTTTAAAAATGTAGACCCAGTAGTTTCGGAGATAAAGGCCAGACCATGCCCCCGATGGTAATTTTTTGTATTTTAATGTTTTATTTTGGGGGGAGGGGCTTTATCTCCGAAACGATTGGGTCTAAAATTTTAGAATTATGCAGTCAAGCGCGAGTCGGGCATTACTTAGTGTTTGAACCAATCCCGACAGGTTTTTTAAACTCGCGTTTCACATATACAAAATACATTGTTAAAAATTGGGTAATGTACGGAACCCTTGCAACGCGAGTCCGACTCGCGCTTGGCCGGTTTATTTTCATTTTGAGGTACGGAACCCTAAAAAGAGAAAAGTGTTCCATATGTTTTTCGTAGAAAATTTTATATCGATTATTTATTTACAAGAACATTAATATTTTGCTATGAGCCTTATTTTACGAGTCATTTACGAAAACCTAAAAATAGGGACCTGAAAATTGATTATAATTAACTTACCCCCCTTTAATACCTCTTTGAATATCGATCGTAGCGAAAAAGTGTACAGAACCTTTTTTGTGGACAATTTTATGTTTAGTATTTATGTAGAATATTGTTTTGCAACGGGCCACCGTTTACAAGTTATTTACGAAACTCTAAAAACAAGTGACCTGTGAACTGATTGTAATTAACTTTCTTCCTTTAATATCGCTTGAAATATTGATCCTAGAGAAAAGTGTTCTAGATGTTTTTTGGAGGAAATTTTATGTTGATAATTTGTTATTAAAAACCTATTTTGCTATGGGACACCATTTACGAGTTATTTACAAAAAACTAAAAAGGGACTTTAAAATTGATTATAATTAACTTACCCGCTGCTTTGTCTTTTTAAATATTGATCCCAGCGAAAAGTGTTCTACATGTTTCTTGTAGAAAATTTTACGTTTATTATTTATGTATAAGATTTTTTTTGCTATGAGTCATACTTTTCAAATTATTAACGAAAAAATAAAAACAAGGAACCTTAGAATTTATTATAATTAACTTTCCCTCTTTATTATCTTTTTAAATATTGATCCCTGCGAAAAGTGTACTGAATCTTTTTTATTCAAAATTTTGTGTAGATTATTAAAGTCTAACAACATTTTTTGATATTGGCCACCGTTTATGAGTTATTTACGAAAACCTAAAAAACGGGACCTTAGAAGTGATTATAATTAAATTTCCCGCGTTGAAATCTCTTTGAATATTGATCCTAGCGAAAAATTATACCGAATGTTTCTTGTAGGTAATTTTATGCAGATTACTTATGTAATAGAACATTTTTTGCTATGCGCCACCGTTTAAGAGTTATTTACGAAAAACGAAAAAAAGGGACCTTTAATGTCAAATATCTCACTTCCGGTCAAGAATTCGATCAAGCAACCGGCAAATTCGGATTCAGCGGGGTCTAATTAGGTTAAAAAACCCGGTTGCCAAAAAGTAATATGCTTTGCCAGTCGAAATCGTTTTTATGAAAAATATGACCAGTCTAAAATACCACGAACATGTATTAGAAGACATAAAAGCAAAGCAAAGCTTCACCCCGGAATTTCTTAACAAAAGTTAAAAGTTAAACTCGTAAACTACGAAAAATCGGCTAATCATGGGGTATATATATTCTGATAACCCACGACGACGATACTAAAAAAAATTTTTGGACATCAAGGTTTGGACCATCCTGTATACAGGTTGGCTAAAAAATAACTGCATTTTCCTTGCCAGGGAGATTTTGGGATTACACCTACTGAGCAAGTCGCGAAAAAAAAATTTGGCTGTGTCCTACATTTTGGCTGGTCCATTTTCTAAGGGAGGTATTTTGCCCATTTTGGCGCCCCCCCCTTGGACGGCGCCCGGGGCACGTGCCCCCTCCAACCCCCCCCTAGTTACGCCTCTGATCTTTATACTTTAGATTACTGTTTTCTAATAATTATACAGATTTGAAGAAGTTATGGCTGTGATTTTAAATTCCGGCTTTGATAGTAGGTAGATAAGTACCTACCTATACGCTAAGTACTAGATGATGATCATTTATTTGTGGCATAAGGAAAATAGTTGATTTATGATCATATTTGTACCAGAAGTTGGTTTTATGTTGCTTCAAGTTTTCTAATAATAAGTAAACTCGCATTTTTTTTCTATGAACATACATTGTGGTTATGTTAGTTACTCTGTATTTTTCCAATAAAAATATTCTCAGAAAAATTGTTTCTATCTTATACATATATTACACCATATGTATGTATATGAAATCTGCTTATAGGTATTAAAAGCTTGTGCCTGCGCGTATTCTTCTGGCGCTAATTAGGTTGCCGAACGGACCCCAGGTTCCATAGGTTTTCGATGCGGGAAAACACAACATAAAATTGACATGGTAGGTCTTAGAAAAAAATGTATAGATTTGCGGCAGATAGTGCCATCAGGAAACAAATTATATCAGTCTTTCTTTCTCGCAGGAAACATTATCTGTAAAGTCGAGGAACAAGGAGTGAAAACTAAGATTATGCGAATCAACTTCAATTCATGGTGCGCATTCGTCTGCGGCTTTCGAGTAGGTACCTACCTACCTTCACCTTTACGCTAGCGATAGAGCATCAAATAATTACTGACGAGTAAGTAAGTGTAGACTCTACACTTGTAAGATATTGTAAAGATCACTCCGATGCGAATAGGTACAGTCCACGTCAAAAATATGTTTACCTACACTTAAAGCACCTACTCCTATGTAATAAATAAAGGCGAAAAATGTAAACATATCTTTGACGTGGAGTGTACCTACTTTTAACTACAGAGCGTTTTCACATTGTCGAATCCTGTATCGGATACAACCGCAAACACACCCAACTTAGTAGGAAAAGTCGCGAAATTCGAATTTGCTATGGGAGGAAAATCTTTCGCACCTGCATTTTTACGTCCTTTTCTAATGACAAAGTGGCTGTGTCAGAGAAGAAATGCTTGTTGTTTAAACGAAACTGTTAATTAAGAAATGCAACGTCATGCTTGATGCCACGACCCTATCTAGCAATTTTCTTCAAGGACTATTCAACTTCCGATATTAAATATTTTTGCCAACAGGAAGTAAAAGACGTATAAAATAGTTACTAATTTAATTTACAAGAGAGCAAAGTGCTCCTTTGTGCTATTGAAATCTGAGCAAGCCAAAAATACGAATATAGGCTCACTTGCATACCGACTGCTTAAAAGTGGAGTCTTAAAGTTTACAGAATACGAGTCATAACTATAGTCATAAGAACACTGCTACTTAGTATAGTCTGATTATGTAGTGTTGTGTTCTTGATGGCCCTGTGCTATTAAGGATGACCGGTATTTGTCCCTTAACCCGTCGACACACTGAATCCTAGGGTCAGCAACGCGCGTGTAACTCCACTAGAGTTGCAAGTGCCCATGTGCTGTGGTGGCCGCTTAACATCTTTGCCATTGTCGTGGTATAAAAAATGTGTTAGGTATTTATTATCTGTACTGTACTAAAATGAAATCGTTTTTTAAAATTTGTTTCAATATCAGCCAAATAAAAACATGAGAGCGGGTATATAATTTTACATGGTCCTAGTAATGGCTTTCGCAGAAATAAGTACTAGGTATAAAAAGTGTTGGGTTGCAGTATAGCCAGGCTTGCAGTCGCTGGGTGGTGGGAGGTCGGTGGGGGTGAGGCCAGACGGCGAATGAACTGCAGAAGGGTTAACGCTCGCTTCCCCTGCATCGCTGGCTGCCACCCACGTAATGCTGCCAACCTATGCATAGCTGCCTAACTAAGATTGTGTTAGGTGACACGGAAATTAACTAAAAGTGACGTGCTTAATGGAATTTAGATGCTGTGCGTATGTACATATGGAACATATGAGATAAACATTGTCTTGATATAAAGTGAGTACATTTCGTGCCTCACACGACTTGATATGTTATGGGGACCATGTGCGCATTCGAGGGTCTGCCATCTTGTGGCCTGAATCACAAACATAAAATGTAGATTGACACTTCGCGCCAAAGGAAGTGCTTCGCGCCAAAGCTCTACAGTTCATTCACTTTTTATTATGCATTGATGTAGGGTTTGCCATCTTGGTCGCTGTCCCCTACAGTTCATATACGTTCCCTATACAGGTTGTTCACGTGCAAGTCAAAAATCCTAAAAATGCCACTCTGATAAATCCTTAGCTGGCAAGCAAAAAGGTCTGATAAGTACCAGGATTTTTCCTTATAAATGCGAGGAAAATATTAAGTGTAAAACATTACAAATCAAATCCAGATGATCGCTTCTAAATATTATCATTCAAAATCATCTCTTAAAAGTTAAATATACCTGCCAACATGAGGAAAAAACCCAAAATTTATATACATATATTACTTTGCGACTCTATGTTCTCTAATTAAAATTGTTCAACCAAAAACATCACTTTTTACGGTGACAGATCCGATCCCTATTGCATCAAAATCTAATTTTTGACGTTCATTACTCGTAAAATTAGAATCAGGCCGTATAGTTTGTGTAATTTTGAAACCGGTAGTGCTACGGCGCGGCGTAGCACGTAGCACACGTATGTTGTAGCAACCTCTAAGTGAAAGTGTGAAACTGAAACGAAACTCGAAAGGATAAAGATAATCTCTGTATTTGTAACAATATTGGTATTGTGTGTGAAGTTGTTGTTGATGTTGTTAAATTGTTGTTATGCTCAAAAATACCGCGCATATTTATATACGTTTGTACTCAGGAAATAGAATGTTATCGAATATTTAAACCAAACCTTAAGAAACTCGTTATGATAATAAAGAAAACTTAAAAAAAGAAGAAGAGCGACATTAAAAAAGTTAAATTAAAATATTAACTATCCCTTTTACATGTTGCGTGCCATGCGGTAGCAACTGATATGTTTAAAGTTTAAAGCCAAGGTGCTAAGTCAAATAATAACCCCAAACAACTAAAAAAAACAACTAATTGGACTACTAGAATTAGACCAAGATAAGTCTGCAACGATTTTGATAGCACACACTGCTATTTTATCGATTTTACTTTATTTTATAAACGAAACGACATACACAGATATTTTTTTGATTCCATAATGATATTTTAATACGTATACGTACAGTCGCCATCAGATATATCAGACTGGCCAAGGTGTTCACAATATCTGAACACGGACTCTAACGCGTTGATAATAGAGGCGTGTTCAGATATTTGTGAGCGCCTTGGCCGCCCCGATATATCTGATGGCGACTGTATATTGACCATTTAGGTGTAGCCTTGTAAAAGTAGCAAGCGTATGTTAATGTTCATAATCTAATAATTCAGCAAGTCTGCCAAAACACATGAAGGTCATTTTTGGCACAAGTTCAGTATGTTTTAGAACTATCGGAACCAATTATCGTATCAGGTGTTTCTGAAAATGTTCATTACCAAGGGCGATGTGATGTAAAGTGATGTGTGTGTATGTGTAATTGGCATGGATGAATGTAAAGTTTTGGCACATAGTCCACCAGCGTATTAGATACGAAAATGAAAATGAATTCGAATTAAGAATTTGCGCTAACGACAGTGCTCTAACGTTTAGAGTGTAACGCTACGTCTTACGTAGGCGAACAACGCGCGAACGCGGCGCGGCGCGGCGCGGCGAAATCAATCCTTTGATGCCCATAGAAGTGTCCTACGTAAGCGATCTCGTTGCGAACGCGGTGCGGCGCGATTTGCACGCGAATGTCAGGCGGCGCGGCGCGGCGCGGCGCGGCGGCGGCCGCTTTCGCCGCGCCGCGCCGCGCCGCGTTCGCGCGTTGTTCGCCTACGTAAGACGTAGCGTAAACGTTCGAATTGGCCTGTTTGTTCCTTGGGGCTTATTTATACTTATATTATTTCTCCCTTTTATGGGACAACGGTCTCAAAAAAGAATAGCCTATAATATTACATCATCTTTTTGTGTTTTTTTGTTCTGTGTCTTGAGATTTTTTCAGTCTCTCCCGTTAAATGGTTATATGAATACAAGTTTTAACAGTAAAAAGAGACCGTCTAGGTAACATTGCACCTACTTGAATAGATCAAAGTGCGGGGGACTCATTATAAACATCATAATTTCATAGAAATTTGTCATTAATGATGACATTGCAACACTTTGTCATTGCAAATTACAATTAGGATAGGTATATGGGGGCGATTCTCAGAGATGACATTCGGTGCCTGACTTCGGTGCCAAAATTTTTTTTAACTTATATAATATGCGAGTTTATTTCCTAAAATCTACCCTTAATATAAAAAATATTGGTAGTGGAGGCCTCCATTAGAACCTTATAGTTTTCAAGATATTTGAGATTTAAAAAACACCGAAATCATGTGCAGGCACTGAAATCAATTTGCGTCACCGAATTCAATAATGCTTACACCAAAATCACATTTAGGTTTTATATCTCAATTATATAACTATTTTAATCATATTTTTCAATCCTATTTGTTGATAAGCGATGTAACAAGGCTAATGATCTCGAAAGCTTACATAAATTTGATAGATATAGACTCAAGATTTTAAAATAACCAAATTACGGCTTGTAAATCTACATCTCTAGAAGATATCCCACACTATATGACTGGCCTCATATAATAGGGTGATGTGTGGTCCTGAAACGAGTTTCAGACATGTCGACATTGTCGACCACAAATTCGCACATTATAATCATTTATTCATTGCATTATTATATCCATGAAGGAGAAGATGTTTGTTTCACGCAATTCGACCGCACACGCATCTAAAAAAAACTTATGTTACCTGCACCCGATAAACAATACACTCTTGAGTGGTGTTCAATGCTCATTAAATATTTAATGTACTTATAAAGCAATGTGATGCAATACGGAAAACAAGTATTTTTTTAATAAAAGAGTTTAAAAGCGTGAACTCCATCAATTTAAAACTATAATATTTGAAGTAGTCGAGTAATGCTTGAAGATCCAACTACCAATTAATTATAATCTCCAGCACCCTCAAACACTTGAGCTAAATTGTAACAAAGTTGTTGACAAAGACATAAGACATTGAGGATTGTTAAAACATTTGCTGTGTTCAATTTGTGTCTATGGCTATCCTTTAGAAATACGATCAGTAGGTAGGCTCAGTGCTTTTGAAGCGATCTCGACATTAGAATGCTATTTTATTTTTAATCCCTTGTTCAGTACATCCTGTCCCTTGGGTTCACCTTGCATAGTACTTATATACACAAGTTATTTTAAAAGAAGTGGGATCTAATTGACTACATTTATTTAACATGGCTGACATGTTTAAAGGTATCGAGGTTTAGGGCCTCCGGTGATACAGAGGACAACGAACATAATTTACTTAATTGGTTGGAAAAGAATATCAAGACAGAGAAAGAAACATTGGGTCTATACGTCTGATTTAAAAAACTACTCATAGTGAACTAGTGATTTTGTGTACCTACTATGACATAATTTACTTACAAACATAATTTTACGTTTGTACAACGTAAATTAGTACAACAAACTAGTTTACAAAGCAGGATTTGAATTCAGTGATCACTTTTTTGATATCGGTGGTCAAAAAATCCACCGAAACCAGGGAAATCAACACCAGCGATATCAAAATTAATCGCTTTTTAGCAATTACAGAAATAGCATGAACGATACAGAGGAGATGTAATAATGGTGGATTTACGTACTTTCGATGACTTCTTAATCACTTACATAACGATAATTGCACTAAAACTTTCGGAGTAAATTGCACCACCGATCTCAAAAAAACATAGGACCAAACCCAGCGAAGGACGGAGAAACGTTTAAAAAATCACTTTATTGTACTGTGACTGTACCTCTACTTTATTCAACGGTTAAGGCACAACTCAAGCATACTATGTTTGAGACACTGAGTTCCTGGTCTACAACTTTGAAGGAGTACTGACGTACATGTTTTGCAAATTACACCGATATCAGTCACTAGCCCGGGACACATCGTAAATTTGGTTTTATTCAATGTGTTGAGCAAACACATTATTGTGATATAAAGAATATGATAAGCTAACTAATACCCTATGCGTGAATACCCATAATAACTCCGATCTAATGCCCCATCTTGAGTAATAATTTTTTGTTTCATAAAATCTGAGTGCGGGACACGCCCACCGAACATCATTTTTGGCATTTGAATTTCTTTTTCTTGTATTATATAAATAATAAATAAATAATTTGATAGTGTCCCAGACAGAATATAAGCTGAAGATCATGCCTAAATTAATTCAGATTTATTGAACAGTAAATTCAATCAATTACTGCCCCGGACACGTAAAAACGACCCTCCTGAGAAATGCCCATGGGAGTTTCATGATCTGCCTATCGGCGCAATTCGGGAAATGAATTAGAGATTCACTAGATATGAAATAGTAAAGATGTGACGTTCCGAGGCAAAAGGTACCTTATGGCGGCTGGCGCTTACGCTATTTTTAACGCCGCTCCAATATTCAGCCGGGGCAATGGTACCTTTTGCAGTGGAACGTCACATATCTTTACTATTTCATATCTAGTGACTCTCTAATTCATTTCCCGAATCGCGCCGTATGACTTGCGAGTCTTACGAGCACTCTTGTTGGTTTAATTCGGGAACTGAGGGGCTACCGCGAAAACCGGAATTCGCTAATTGCGGGGATATTTCTCTTTTACTCCAATGGAGGCGTAATTAGACTGACAGAGAAAAATTCACGCAATTTGCGAACTTAAATTTTCGCGGTTACAGCCTTGGTTGTTGTTACGTTTACGTATGCCTAGTGCTTTACGCACTTACTGCGTCATCATGTTATTTGTTAAATAGTGTGCCAGGCTAGTGTTTATTTATATCTTCTCGGTATAAATATACTGTACAGCATGCTTCGGTGAACTAAACATAACTATATTTAGCTACCCACACGGAATAATCCCGTGACTGTCGCTGTCTCTGGCTTATTAATGATTAGAAGAGACCTCATTGGTTTAACAGTTTTCAGTATTCTAATATAAAAATAAGTTAAAGAAAAATCTAACATTTCCTTTCTTCATTTGTTTATAAAATGTTAATATAATACCTAAGTAGGTACCTACCTATTACTTAATATAGTAGCACCCGCGCATATTAGCCAATTTGAGGACACTTTTTATATAGTCTTGGAAGAATAAGTTCATGTATATTATTACTGCTAACTACTCGTAAGAATTTCAGCCATTTGTTTTATTACTTAGTACTTACATATATTATCTATTGACTTAATAAAGCTAACCGTTCGACTGTTATCTAAAGAGTAAATAAAAACATACTACATATATATTAAAACTTATATATATGCGGCATCTTAGTTGAAACGACAGGCTGCCCGCGCGCATTGATGTTTTACGCCATCTAACGAGGGAGTTAGGCAGATCGTTAGAGCTTACATTATAAAACTCAACTTTTAGCCTCTGAATTTGAGTTTCACGCTCTGTTATCCACAGGTACTTGTAGATGTCACTAAACCTCGGATGTAAAGTTGATTATTTTCAAATTCTTAGTAAGTACAATATAAATACATACGTTAACATAGCGGCCATTGTTCATTATTTTATTTAATTATTTTATTTAAAACATGACTGTTCACTTCAAAACAGTATTTACCGTTTATTATGTACCCACTAGAGCGTTTTCACATTGTGCGATCCTACATCGGATAAGTACTTACGACCATAAAGAAATAAACATTAAGTAAAAAGCGTATTTTTATACCTGTTTATTTATTTAGTTAAATGTTTATAGTTTAAAGATAACCAAACCAAATTAGTAGGACTTGATGCCATAGACCACTCTGTAGCAGATGCTTTTCTTCTAGGATCATGCGACATCCGATATCGGACCGGGCAATGTGATGGCTCCTCTATACGATGGGCCAGCGCCGGCCACTCCAAGGGACGCAGCCATGCGGTAGAATGAGATAGCAATATCTCTTGCTCCCTCTAACGCATAAATGCGTCCTTTGGAGTGGTCAGCGTTGGCCCATCGTGTAGAGGAGCCATGAAATGTAAACGCTCTTAGGTTACAGTACGTAGGTATTTTAAAGGGTAAAAGTATTTCGCCATGGATGAAACAATTAAACTTTAACCTTTCCATTTCTTATCTAGTTAGGTATCTACTAGCTGAAATATCTTCGTTGGGCCAGTCCGAGTTAACGAACTTCACCCTGGTAGTAAATCTCGCGACACGTTCGACACGAGTAGCCTAATTGTAGGGTGACTATAAATTTCCTGTTTATTTTACTAATAAATTTCATTAAATATCATATAGATCTTCTAGTTAGGTAAGTACTTAGGGATAGTGATTGTATACTTTAATATCAGGTTTTCAGGTATCATTCGTTAACTTTATATAGTGTAAATATAAAAAATTTTTACCCGACAACGCAGAGCCAAATGTAATATGTACCTAGGTATATTTGTATTTTTATTAAATGTGTTACACCGAGACTTTAGCTATTTTGACTAATGCTAAATTAAAAAAAATATCTGGGAGACCGAGCTTTGCACGGAAAATATATTAAAACTCAAAAATGCGCCTTTTACCAGAGATAAGACCTGGCTAGATCAATTTTTCGACCGCGAAAACCCCTATGTAGAAAATTTCAATGAAATCGTTAGAGCCGTTTCTGAGATCCACGAAATATATAAACAAATAAATAAACAAGAATTGCCAGTTTAAAGGTAGGTATTAAGATATGAAATATTTATGAAACATTAAAGTGATTATGACGTTAAGGGTCACTTGCTCCATCAAGGGTTAGCCACTAACTCGGGGTTAACCGGTTAAACCCGGAGTTACTTACCAGTACAATTTTAACCCTGTGTTGACGGTTAACTCCTAGTTAGTGTGGCTATTAGCCCTAGATGGCGCATTTGGTCCTAATAAACCTATCACTAGTGCAGACTTCTAAGTTTAAGACGAAACAGGAGCTGAGTTTTAAATATTTTAGGTAAATATACCCGTCTCGCTAACGGAAGCGGCACCTAAATGTAGTGCGATAAGGACGAGGCGAAAAATCCTGCGTAAAAATCTCAAAAATCGAGGTTTCGTACTCCTCTGTTTCCTCCTCCAAAACTTAACCAATTGTAACCAAATTTGGAAATCTAAATGATTATGAAATTATCTGTGTCGGACCGTTTTGCTTTTTTGGCTAATTGATATCAGTTTTGAATGCCACGTCTCTCATTGCGGCATAGTCAATTAGGCCATATTGGCCATTTTTGAAGGGCTCTAGCGCCTTAAAAAACAAAAATATCAAAATAAGCAAAACGGTCCGACACAGATATTGACAATATTAATCTGTTTTGAAAAAATTATTGCTCTAGCATCAAAAACCACGGAGGAAAACGAGGAGTACGTTTGTATGGAGAAATGACCACTCCTGTTGGCTCTTAACGACCCATATAACCATTCCAGTCGCAGAATCATCAAAGTGGTAACTAAATGTCAGATGTGTCGTAACAGAGTCCACACAATGTGTCTAGAATTGTTTCGAAACAAAGTGTCGTCGCCGTGTGTACACTTTTCCGTAACAAGGTGTCGACACATTTGTGTGCACTTTGCGTGCGGTTTGCGACTAAATCTGACAGCAAATTTGTGACAGCAAATGTCAATATAAAATACCTCTTGAAAACCAAGGTTTGTCAAACTACTATTAGTGTCTCGTGTGCTCGTAAGTAATTCTAGTAAGTCATCATGGGCGATGCAAATGATAATATTCGACCAAAACCATATAAACATCCAAAACCCGTCAACCTTTTACAGAAAAGTTTTTAAAGAAATGCAATAAGCTACTTAGGTCAGCCAACGAATGCTCCAAAAAGTTGTAGAGGGAAATGCTCGGAACACAATTTTTGACTCTGTAACTTGGTTTGGACAAGTTAGGAGGTGAACATATCAAAATTCCCCGGCCGTAGCCCTTGAGCGGGGGGAAGAGAGGGGGCTTTGAAGGTCCCATTTTCCGGTTTTTCGATTATATCTCGGAAACTATGCATCTTAGCGACATGGCCACTTATTCAAAATGAAAGTTAATTTAATTTGTTACAAGTTTATTCAGTCAATTTTTTCGATATGTTGAATAGTTTTTGAGATATCCGCTCTTGAAAGTTTATTTAGGGCTCTCAATTTTATCTTGATATATCTACATCAGTGAAGGTGCTAGGCCGTGTATGGTATCGTTTTCGTATAAATCTGGGTTGCTGAATCTATTTAAGGTATCACATTGACACCATTCCACAAAATTAAAAAAAATCTTTTTAGGGTTCCGTAACTCAAAAGCAAAAAGCTTATAGGATCACTCGTGCGTCTGTATGTCTGTCCGTCTGAATACACAAAATAGTTCTTTACCTATAGGTGACAGGAAAACCTATTAGAAATGTGCAGTCAAGCGCGAGTCGGACTTAATGTACGGAACCCTTAATACGCGAGTCCGACTCGCACTTGGCCGGTTTTTTTTAAACTCCTCTTGACGCTTAACCGCTGAACCGATTTCGTTGAAATTTGGTATAGAAATAGTTTGCGTCCCGGAACAGGACATAGGATAGATCTTATAACCAAAATCATCTTTTGAAGGTGTGAAAAGTGGCGAGGAAATTTGTACGGGAAATCAATAAACGCTAAACCGATTTATATTAAATTTGGGATGGTCTACATCTTTGATTTAGTTAAAAATTATTAAAAAAACATGACTTCAAACCTAAACTTAAACAGTATTAACTTCAAGAAGTCAATTCTGAATTCCCCCCTACACCTCATTTCACACCTTTAAAGGATGATTTTTGAGATAACTTATTATGTCCTGCCTTGGGACTCAAAATATATGTGTACTAAATTTAAATTAAAACTGTTCAGCAGTTTAAGCGTGAAGAGGAGTTTAAAAGAAAGTAAGTTTATATGTTTTTACTTTGGAATGGTGTCAATGTGATACCATAACTAAATTTGGTACTGCGAATTTATACGAAAACGATACCAAACATGGCCTCGTAGCTTTACTGTTGTAGAAGTCAAAATAAAATTGAGAGCCCTAAATTCTTATTCCTTGACCAAACTTGTGTAGAAGGAAAAGGAAAAATAAAAGTCTTCGGCAGGAATATAAGACACAAATATATATTTTTTTTGCGTTACTATTTCAATCATCAAATATAAACATACCTTGATTATATTATTCTAGTGAGATCCTCATAGATAAACAAAAACATTTACTTAAAAAATTACAAGGTCGAAATGTCACGGAACTTGTGAGAGTAATATGTGAAAAATAAAAACTTTTATGACAAAAAAATCTGGACACAATTTAAGAAGCATCCAATTGCGTCGAGGAATCATCTGTATTTTTGCTTGTTTCATTACCTCCTCGCTTCTTTTTTTGTCCTTTGTATTCTGTAGCAATTTGTTAGATCTGAAAATAAAGATAACTTGCGTCGTCACGGATGTCGATTTATAGGTTTTAGGGAGTGCAGAATTCGAAAAAGATGATCATTTTATAATCCAAGATGGCGGCTACGTATTTTGTCATAAAAGTCGGCATGAATATCGTTTTATAGGCTTTAGGAAATGCCGATTTTGAAAATGATGACCAGTTTGGATTCCAAGATGTCTGCCGTGCACTTTGTCATATAAGCCGTCTAGATGTTGATTTATATGTGTTAGGAAGAGCAGATTTCGAAAATGATGACTATGACCAACAAAACGACATCCATGTCGGCTTTTAACATAGTGCATGGCCGCCATCTTGGATTCCAAAATAGTTATATTTTCGAAATTGCGCTCCCTAAAACCTATAAAACGACAGCCATGACGACTTTTATGACATACTGCATGGTCGCCATTTTGGATTCCAAAATGGTCATCATTTTCGAAATCAGGGCCCCCTAAAACCTATAAAACGACACCCATGACAACTTTTATGACATAGTGCATGGCCGCCATTTTAGATTTCAAAATGGTCATCATTTTCTAAATCGGGGCCCCCTAAAACCTATAAAACGACATCCATGACGACTTTTATGACATAGTGCATGGTGGCCATTTTGGAATCGAAAATGGTTATCGTTTTCGAAATCTGCGCCCCCCAAAACCTATAAAACGACACCCATGACGACTTTTATGACATAGTGCATGGCCGCCATTCTGGATTCCAAAATGGTCATCATTTTCGAAAGCGGAGCCCCCTAAAACCTATAAAACGACATCCATGACGACTTTTATGACATAGTGCATGGCCGCCATCTTGGAATCCAAAATGGTCATCGTTTTCGAAATCTGCGCCCCCTAAAACCTATAAAACGATACCCATGACGACTTTTATGACATAGTGCATGGCCGCCATTTTGGATTTCAAAATGGTCATCATTTTTTAAATCGGGGCCCCTAAAACCTGTAAAACGACATCCATGACCACTTTTATGACATAGTGCATGGCCGCCATCTTGGAATCCAAAATGGTCATCATTTTTGAAATCTGCGCCTCCTAAAACATATAAAACGACACCCATGACGACTTTTATGACATAGTGCATGGCCGCCATTTTGGATTCCAAAATGGTCATCATTTTCAAAATTGGGGCCCCCTAAAACGTATAAAACGACATCCATGACGACTTTTATGACACAGTGCATGGCCGCCATTTTGGATTCCAAAATTGACCATCTATGTTAGGTCGACTAAACTAATCGTGATTAAAATTTGAGGATTAACTTTTTTTATTCCATTAATTAGTCGAATAAACAGTTAATCTATTAAGTCCCATCTCTGACCACGGCATTTTTACACTTTGAGAATATCTGAAAACAAATGAACACAAGGAGCCATTTTGCAAATCCAGTAACTTTGTTATTACTTTTGACAGCGCGTGTCATGTGTCTACACAGAGTCGACACAAAGTCGAAACATTTGCGACTACTTTGTGACTGCAATATTTCTCAGCCTTAAACCATATTTATACATCATAATTAACAAGTTTCGTAGTATGTAAAGCGTTATTTCTGTTATTTAAGTATAGTATACGCATCGAAGTACTAAAAATGCATCAAATAATATATTTATGAACACAGGCACTGAGAAGTAAACAATTTCATTTCCGGCTAAACTAAAACAATGTGGTGGCGCGTTGATTATATTACACTTAGTTTATCAAATCACTCGAGCAGTATAATTCCCCATAATAATTTAAGTCCTATTGTAATATAAATGCAAACAATATATAATTACGTCTTGTAATCCGTTTTAGAGATGGCGTATTAATGTCAATTATTTTTATTTAACAATTTTTCCATCTGACAGTTTCCATTTGACAGGAACAAAATGAACGAATGAACGAATGATTTTGGCATAAAGTAGTCGCAAACTAGTAACAATGTGTGCACACGGCGACCACACTTTATGTCACTTTGTGTCATGTGTCGACCCTTCCCCATTTCTGGTAACTGTGTCGACACGGCGACGACTCTGCGACTGGAATTGTGACCGAAACAGACGGTGTCGACACAAGATGTGTCTACACCGCGTCGTAACGGCGACTGGAAATGGTTGTATGGGGACCGCAATGTAGTAGGTAGTCAAGGTTAAAAGTGCGCTGGGGGGGATTAGAAATTGGCGACATTATGGCATTACTCGAACTAATACGTCTAATAACTTAAATCTCTTGCTGATAATACCTACCTACTTATGTCCTTTGAACTCGTTTCACGAGGTGAATTTATTTTATCAGATTACATTTTATTACAATTAGACTTTTACGAATTAAACCTTACTTATTCAAAAATATATTATTAAGTTCGTGTTCATATTATAAAATTATAGATAACCTACCTAAAGACGATCTGGCTCGCAATCGAATAAATTTTTATTACAACATTAGGTACTCTGTTAATTTTCTGTGCAGACTCCGTTGCCGATGGCTGCAAAACGCGGCACGGTACTTAGCTTTTAGATTAACTATATGTCCTGATTTTTTCAAAATCGGTAGGCAATCCTGCTTACTAGTGCTTACTATCTGGGTTTTAGTTTATTCAATAGCAAAGAAAACGTATCCTATATTCTTTGTTATCGTTAGTTCAATGTGTAGTTTGTTAAATTATTTTAATGTCATTTGTAATGCATCTGTAGGTATTTAACCTATAGGTCGACGACATGTTTACATTTTTCGCTTTATTGCAAAGGAATAAGGTGCAAAAGTGTAAACATATCTTTGACGTCGACTACATGCTAGTCGTGCTACCCACTACTACTACTACTACACAACACAACAGTTCATTGTAAAATGAAGTACTTACCGAGTGTTATTAGTGTTATTACATAAAAATATTAGTCAAAATTGCAAACTACTTACAGACCAAACAAATATTTGTACAGGCCTAATGTTTCGGCCTGGTAACCCTACAAGCTACATAATACCGGAGTATATAAGCAGATCATTTTGTAACAGGGTCAGGGTACTGGGTAAGAGGCACAGCGCGTGCGCGCTGAAAGGTCAAGGTCGGGTCCCTGGAAGATTTCCTCTGAGGTCGTTGACCATGCTTGAATTTCAGGGTTGCTAGGGGGTCGAATTACCGTCACTATGTAACAACGTAGGCGTTTACTTTGTGATAAGAAATTGCTTTGTTCACGCGGACGTTATTAAAGCTGCCTTCACAACGTAATTTTTGTGTTCTATGATTTTTTTTGTGTGATCATGATCTAGGTAGATTCGTGAATTTCCTGACTGTTTGCTGAATTGGATTTGATTTTAAATGATGGAGTAAAACATTTTAGTAAGTATAGAAAATGTTGACTCGTTGACGCTCATATGCATGACAGATCCAAAATTACGAACGTACACTCAAGAGCAATATTAACGGACCCGTTTTATTAGAATTTTTCATAGGTAATCCTATTTTTTTTAGTTGGCAGGATGAAAGAAGAGAAAAAAACGATTAATATACTTTAATTACGTATTTTACGTAGGTATATATATTATACAGGTTCGTCAAAAATAACCCCTGTTTACGGTACTCTACACTTTTTCAAAAGCGCGCCTACAAAAAATACCTAGAAAATAATATTTCATTTATGTCAATAAATGTAATTATGAAAAAACCCTACAAAATGAGGGTTTCTTATGGTTAAATAACGAATTTCATAAAACATTACAATGACAAGAGAAATACCCAAACCTTTCTACTTAGATGCACCAAAACGAAATTGTCTCTAGGTAAAATCAACTGACATACAGACAGACACTGTGCCTATCTTGTCAGATGGCATCATCCTTGTATGGAAACCTCGATAGAGCCTTGGACTATACGTACAACTAGCTTTATGTACATGTTTAATTTTTAATAAACATGATTACTGTGCCCTTCGAAGATATAATAGCCCTAATAAGTTCAGTAGTATTAGGTCAATTCAATGAAGGCCATATTATCCATCAATAACTGGCGCACAAACTAGTATGACAATGCGATGACATTAATTTATAATTATATTACTTTAAGCTTTGCTTTAAGTATATCATATAATATTAAAGATAAAAATGTGCCTTGTCAAAGTTTTTTTATAAGCAGGTAGCTATATACTGAGCTGCTAAAAGTAAGTTTGTAGTATGCAATAAAATGAAGAATGTCTAGATGATAATATGTCTATCGTATGAATCGTAGGCAAGGGCTATAGATATGGGAATTATGGTCTAAAACTTTTTCTAGTTATGTACTGTTTTGTGTAACTTTTTCCCCTGACCACTAGGTAGTTTCTTTAGTAGGTGTATGTACAACACGAGTTCTATCGTTGTACAAATGTGTACAAACAGTACGAACCTATACGCATGAATTAATTGCCGTCGTCGGTGGTATTCATGGTAGCTATTTTCGGCCATAATTTACACAACCTAAGTCTTCTATCTAATGATAAGCATGGCCACTTTTGATGACCCTACAAATATCGATGTTTACCCCACAACGAAGTGATTGCGTAAGAAGGGAGGCGCGAGGGCTGTAACTCCCGTAACGAGGGCGGCCGACCTTGACTCCAGTTCCACGAGCAAGCCTAAGCTCTATTCTCGAATAAGAATTTCAGAGGGCCTACCACGTTCGACGTGTTGCCTCTCTGTCGCACTTGTAAATTCTTTCGTAAGTGTGACAGGGAGGCAACACGTCGAACTTGGTCCTCTGTTACCAAGAGTATACCGAAAACTTATTGCTCGCGTGCTCTCACTCTAGATTGTATGTGCGAGCACGACGAAATGATACTATTACATTGGTGCCTATCGATGAACTCTGGAGTCTTACGATTCTAACGCCTCATAAACAGCCTGTCACCCTGATCCTTTGTAATATATTTACTTACTCTTGAGGAAGCAAAAATATATTAGGAACCTTACAGGTAGAAATATACTTTCATTCTAGCATTATAAAGGTCAATGTACGTTTTTCTTACCGAGTACTTATACGGGAAGGGTTATGATTATTTTTTTATATTAGGGGACATCTTACATTAGGGTTGCCATAAGTGTGGGGGCTCAGACCGGGACATTTAACGAAAACCGGCCAAGTGCGAGTCGGACTCGCCTTCCAAGGGTTCCGTACATTACACAATTTTCAACAATGTATATTTTGATGTGAAACGTGAGTGAAATGTTTAAAAAAGACCCGTAAGGGACGATCAAAAACTAAGTAATAAGTCCGACGCACGCTTGACTGCATATTTCTAATAGGTTTTTCTGTCATCTATAGGTAAGGAACTATTTAGTTTTTTTTTTTAATTTTAGTTGTTTCGGAGATAAAGAGGGGAAGTGGTAATTTTTTACTTCTAACTTAAACTACTTCTAAACTATTAATCTTAAAATTATTAATAAAATATATTCGAGATTCCCACAGCTCTATCACTTGATATATAACACCATATAGTTTGCAAAACTTTGTTTATTAAGTGTCTCATTTACCCCCCAATAAGTGCCCCCTATGTTTAAAATTCATTTTATTTACGTTACATGTCCGTCTTCGGGTTGTAGATTGACATAATATATGTGTACCAAATTTCAACTTGACTGTCACAAATAATGTAGGCACCTAAATGAAAACGCGAGCGAAGCGAGCGCGAAATTTTTTCGAGATAATAGTAGGTAGATTTTTAGGATTTCGTACTTCAAAAGGAAAAAAACGGAGCCCATATAGGATCACTTTGTTGACCGTCCGGCCGTCTATCTGTCTCAATGCCCCCTACTAAATAACTATGATTTAAAAAACCGGGACAATTTGCTTATGGGCCGGGACACCGGGACATCATGCTTCAAACCAGGACATGTCCCGGCGTACCGGGACGTATGGCAACCCTATCTTACATAGATCAACCTAGCCCAAATTAAGCAAAGCTTGTACTATGGGTGCTAGGCGATGAGATACATACTTATAAATATAGATGAATACATACTTATATACAGTCAGCAGCAGAAGTTGCTAAGCGGGCCAGGTGTTCAAAATGATCTTGTCGCGACTTTATTGTTAAGAAAATAAGAGCGTGTCAAGGTAACCTTACACCTCGAACCACCTAGAACACCTCGCCCGCTTAGCAACTTCTGCTGCTGATGACTGTACATAGATTATTTACAACCATGACTCAGGAACAAATATCTGTGTTATCACACAAATAACTGCCCTTACCGGGATTCGAACCCAGGACCAGGCTTCGCAGGCAGGGTCACTACCCACAGGCCAGACCGGTCGTCAAATTAAATATGATTTTAGATTATATGTAGGTATTATGTATGAGGATATGTTTGTGTCGTGTGTTTCACCAGCGTCCAAACTACTAAGTCGATTTCGGTGAATGAGGTCAATCAAGTCGTTTTAGTGACGCATGTGACATACTTACCTAGCTAGGTTATATGTTATATCTTTAAGTAGGTACCGCTTTGAAACAGAAGGACGTTTTTTAACAAGAGAGCCCGTAATCTGGATAAAGTTTTATAAGTTTTGTGTTTTAATTCTGGTTTATAATTTTCAATACAAATGCACATATTTTCATAATGTTTATCAATTATTATTTGTCATAAATACATACGAACTGGTATGTACCTACCTCAAAGGTGGTCCATAAATAAAATTAGCATCAAGTAGGTAAACCGGCACTCGCCACCTGTCTCTGGCACAATCCTTACTTCCCTACTATCCACACCAATGTTATAAATGCAAAAGTACCTATATATATATCTGTCTGCCTGTCTGACATAGATCACTATATGTATTTATAAGTTATGTACCTAAATGTTTATTCCAAGTTTCATGTAATTGAATCACGTTGTTTTAGTATCTTTTCTTCGTCTCTTAGATTTAAAAATATTATATTTTACTAATGTAGTTATGTCTAGAGCAGCTTGCGAACGTAGGTAGCGAGTAGTCGCACCAGGCCGCGTAGCCAAGATGCCGATCGCTTACGCTCCGTAGCGATCGAAACGCAACTGTCACTGTCGCACTAATATAGAAGAGTGATAGAGAGACATAATGCTTTTCGTTGTCGAAGTGATAGCGATTGTAACCTTGGCTAGGCCGGCTGTATTTTAGCGCTGAAGGAAGGTATAAAAAAACATCGATATACATACCCCCAACGGCGGGTTCGTGCTACTCTTAACACAAAAGAGACGTATGTGTTATTTCGGGAACCATCCCTAAAGGTATATCGCTGAGGACTAAAAGTTAGTACGGGAATACTATATGTAAACAGTGGAAACGGTATGGAAATTTATTGGTTTTCATCGCATGATGAAGTCACGGGCAGAGATTAGCTATATTGAGCTTACTGTGGGACTAGGCCGCGCGATCTGTGGAAAATTGTCCTATTCATATTTATTTAAGATACTTTAAATTGCCGTCACCGTCATTGGCATAAAAATGATCTTAAGAAAGTCTCCTTAGGAAGATAGTGCCAATTGGCTACAGTATTTCGGCACTTTTTGAGATAAAGTATTGAAATTTATCTCGTTATTTTTCATCGTAATTAAGATAGGTAGAGCACGAAATTTGGCAACTATTGCTCTTCAGCTAACAGCTTTTAGGCCCCTGTTTAGTGCCCCTAGCTGACAGATGTGTTCTAAGTTGAATGTTAGACCTTCGTAAACTCTGTCGAATAGTTATAACTATAGAATCAGTATTCGTTGATTTTTCTTGGCTCATGCTAGACCGGGCCGGAACTTCCGGCGCTTCGTTTTCTATGGAAAGCACCACGTATCGCCGATCAGCCGTCATAGAAAATGACATGACAAACGCCTCGGCCCAGGCACGACCCGGTCTATCATCCTTTATCGGTCCGGAATGAAATCGTTATTTATCAATTTACAATACATAGAAGTCCACATGCGACATGCAGCGTAGGTACAAGAAAAGCGGACTACCGCACGCGAGACCGCTTCTCCATACAAACCTAGTCCACATTTTGGTCTCTGGATACACAATTTGATGGATGTCAACCATAGCTCTTCGTTAGATCTTTTTCGATTTTTAATTAGGTATTATAAGCTTCCAAAAGGTAAGTACCGTAAAACGGGGTGAGTAGGTTTCGCGGGGAGAGTTGGTTTATGAATGGGGAGAGAAGGTTTGAGAGGGGGGTGAGAAGGGATTTTAAGGCTACTGCTACAAAAATAATTTATTCCAATTTAAAATGGGGCTATAGTAATACGTATAATAAAAAAAAAATCGATCCAACAATCTTCTAAAATCACCTTTGTATGAAAAACCCTCTCACCCCAAATACGAGGCACTACGGGGTGAGGCGGGTTTTCCTCTTTACCGTCAAAGTTATGAAATGGAACTACCCAAAATAAAATACAAACTAAAATACAAACGTCCGAACCACTTATTTTATACACCATTCAGTTTTCACATGTAAAAATAAAATTCTATCGAGGTTTGAAAGTCAAATTTCACCCAACTCACCCCATTTTACGGTACGGAATTTAATTTTAAAATATGTAAAATGAAAGACAAATAGCTATAGTTTAAAACTTCAAATTGTATAAAATATTTTCGATAACGTCATCGTCAATATCCAGAGACGAAAATGGGGACTACTTACGTTTGTATGGTGAAGCGGTCTTCCAATCCATAACGCTCTTAATCACCATCTCAATTACATCGTATCAGTGGCAAAAAAAGTCGAAGGGGACATTAACTGACCAGCTTATTGTCTCAAGTATGCGACCGTAATCGTTTTCATTAATTTAACGAATGAACGCCAGAGAATGGGTCGCGGTGCAAAAACCGTGGTGCGACGATGGCTCGCCGGATACGGGTTCCTGCTGGACTCAGGACGAGCGGGGGGCGCGGGGGCCGGGGAGCCGGGCGGGGTCGGGATGCATCGGGACGTTGACTGTCTGGGCCCAGGCTGCGTTATCTGCAGTTGCCCTTTCGTACGATGCACTGTAACCCTCCTTCCACCCTAGACTGGAGGGGGCACCAGACCTCTGCAGCCCCCTTTGCCACATTCTCGAAAAGCGCTATTGACCTGAAATAAGATGGTAAACAAGTACGTGAGGATATTTTAACATTTAAGCACCTACGTACTTTATTTGCGGCATTGACGAACTTTAATTAACTAAGTATCAAAATAATTATGCTCAATCAAAACAAAAATACGTCGCCATACGCCAAATTTTTTAATTATCAACAAAATTTTTCTCCTAAAAATAATATTATAAAATACTCGAATGCCTTAAATACTTGAACCCCTGTAAATCTGTAATCTATAAAGTGAAATTTAAAAAAAAATTGCTGTTTTCGGGTGTAGGTACCTAACCATGGCATACCTTCATTAAAAATACGAGTATATATAATCCAAAAAAAAACTGGTCAAGTGCGAGTCGGACTCGCCTTTCAAGGGTTCCGTACATCACATAATTTTCAACATTTTTTTGTACGTGAAACGTCTTGAAAAACCCGAATGGGTCAATCAAAAACCAGATGTAACATGAAGTTTTCTGGCGTGGTGGCTTATATCTTTACATCTCTGAAGATTAAATGCCGAACAATAGTACAAGTGTCCAAATGCGTAGAGCTGAAAATAGTGAAAACTCGAGCGTCCGACGGGTCGCGCTTCCTACAACTTCCGAAAGTGTTTTAAAAGCGAAGGCCGAAGAGAGATAATACCTACAGGATGGCCAAAAATAAAAGTGTATTTCCGTAGCCCGTAGGAGGTTTTGGGATTATACTGAGCGACTTTTAGTATGGGACCAACCCCGAAATCGCGAAAAAAGAAGTATCCTCCCATAGAAAACGGACCAGCCTAAATGTATGAAACAGCCAAATTTTTCCTCGCGATTTCAGGGTTGCACGTTGGCAACGGGAATACACTTAGTTTATTTTTTAGCCACCCTGTATACCTAGTGCTTTTTAAAACACGTAACAATAGTAACCTAATCAATCAGTACAGTCAGCAACAGAAGTTGCTAAGCTGGTGAGTGGTTTAAAATGATCTGGACGCGACTTTATAGTTAAGACAATAAGAGCATGTCAAGGTAATTTTGAACAACTTCTGCTGTTGACTGTACTACAAGTACCATTGCGGCTATGTGCCAGTTACAGTCTAGTCGCATTTTTTGTCTTCAGTCCGACTCACGCTTGAAGCTAAAGGAACGCCACTTTGGGACGCTTCGGGCCTTCGGCCTTATGCGGATATCGGCCTATGGCCTTCGCAATAGCTGTCTACATCACGTTTCACTTAAACCATTGCGGCTGTGTCCCTAAAAAAACGTTAACCGCATTTATGTTCTTAAATCCGACTCACGCTTGACTCTAGATTTCTAATAGGTTTTCCTGTCATCTTTAGGTAAAGGACTATTTTGTGTATTTTTTTCAGAATTTTAGACCCAGTAGTTTCGGAGATAGAGGGGGGGGAATGGTCATTTTTTGTCTATTTTCTTGAATAACTTCTAAAATTTTTATCCTAAATTTATAACAAAAATATATTTGAGATTCCCAAAATGAGCTCTTTCGTTTGATATGTAACACGATATAGTTTTCAAAACTTTATTTTTTAATTTTATCGTTTACCCCCAAAAGTAGCCCCTATGTTTAAAATTAATTTGTTGACGTTACATATCCGTCTTTGGGTCACAGACTTACATATGTGTACCAAATTTCAACTTAATTGGTCCGGTAGTTTCGGAGCAAATTGGCTGTGACAGACGGACAGACGGACAGACAGACGCACGAGTGATCCTATAAGGGTTCCGTTTTTTCTTTTTGAGGTACGGAACCCTAACAACGGGTATTAATTTAAAGAGTAGGGTTGGCATCTGTCAAATGTTTGCGTAGATGGCACCAGCATAGGTATTTCTGTCTCTAGTTTTGTTCTATGAGATTTGGCTTAAATGTAAGGCTCTAGGCATTCTGGCCATAAAAAAAATTGGCACAATTATAAGGATTGTCAGGCAAACCTATGCCGGCGCCATACTTGAACTGGTCAACCCTACTGTCCCTACTGTCTTTACCCTACTCGTAGGTACCTATCAAAGGTCGGACAGGGTGAGCTATTTACCTTATAATTTGACATGTATTACGTCATATTATAAAGCAAATAGCTCACCCCCGCCGACCTCTGGTACCTATACAGGGTGATTCATGAGACGTGAGCAGGACTAATCCTGCACACTCAGTAACTGATAATTGATCGATCACCGTCGTATGTAGGTGAAACAACCACACTTTTTCTTATTTTTCAACTTTTTGGCGAGGGAAAATTTAATTCTCTACAATCATGGTCACCCTACAAGACCCTAAAGACCTAATTAATAAACATAAAACCTCTTTTACGAAGAAAATAAAATGTCAAACCTGATTGAGATATTTAGATGAGAGTTTTCAAAAGTAAGCAGACCGTGATGACAGTGATGACATTCAATTTGACACAGAATATCGCTAGTTTAGTATTCTAATGTTAGGGTGACCATCTATGTCGGAAATAAATTAATAACTTTTTTTTTCAACACGACTAGAAAATTAACGTTAACCTCACTAATACTGATAGGAAACAGTTGCTTATAATTTACGAAATGCAGTGTTAGTCCTGCTCACGTCTCCTGAATCACCCTGTATGTATTAGTGACACAAGGCTCGATTCGGGAAATGAGTTAAACACTCACTAGATATGAAATAGTAAAGATATGTGTCGTTCCACTGCAAAAGGTACCTTATGGCGGTTGGTGCCGCGATTCGAGAAATGAATTAAAGATTCATCAAGTATGAAATAGTGAAGATAGGTATGTGACGTTCCACGGAAAAAGGTACCTAATGGTGACCAGCGCTTACGTCGCATAGCGCCGCAATAATATTAGAGCGGCGTTAATAATAGCGTAAGCGCCAACTGCCATAAGGTACCTTTACCACTGGGACGTCACATATCTTTACTATATCGTATCTAGTTAATCTCTAATTCATTTCCCGAATCGCGCCGACAAACTGTTGATTGCTAGAGCGTTTTCACATTGTCCGATCCGATATGGGATGTTGTCGGAGGGAAGTAAAATGTTAAGATATTTCTCTGTATTTATTTATGCACTTATCAAATCATTATTACTAAAAAATTATAAATAAAGCAAAAAAGTCGGACTTAATGCCAATGACACTCTTCTGCAGCTGTTTTTGTCAGTAGGCTTATGCCTACACATACGCAAAAAACATTCATTCATTCATTCATTCATTCATTCATTCATTCATTTCATTCATTATTGCTTGTTGTAGTGTAGGTACGTGACGGCGCACCCGCGGGCTTATTACCTACGTGGATGTAGGATCCTACATCCGACATCGGATCGGACAATGTGAAAACGCTCTTACTGCGGCGTTTTTCTCATAGAAGTTAGGTGGTCTACAGGACCAGCATGATTTGTCTGAAGATGATCGCTTGGTTAGGTTAGTCGTTTTACAAAGGAGGTTTATTTGGTAATATAAAATATGATACCAATTTGATTTCAATATCAGTGCGTTCACTCGGCCACATAAGTACCTACTAGCGCGACTCGCATATACTGGAATCAAATCAGTATTACATTTTACATTTCAGAAGAAGCCACAAGCACGTTTCTTGTATGACATAAATGTGTTATTGTGATAACGATAGTGGGTAAGTAATGACAGTTAGCTGGCCGGCAGGCCTTGAACCTGCAGAGTACACCCGCCTAGGACTTTATTGTCTTATCGTGCTTTGTTATCATAATTAAGCCAATGTAGTTATATGTTCTACACATTCTACACAATACATAATACACACAAAGAAATACGTAATTTACCCTTTACCAACTATATAGCTTATACATAGTAGGATATGTAACTACATATATAATTAGGTACCTACTGTAACAACTTCGAAAAGTCTAGAATAAGTAGGTATTTACTTAATAATCACTGGTTCAAAAGCCATACAATTATTTTCTGTCAATTTAATGCCGATGTTTCTCTATGTCTTTTTGGTTTTCATATGTTTTATTTGCCTAAAACCAGGTAAATCACTACATCTTATAAAACAAAGTCCCCCGCCACGTCTGTCTGTCTGGGTGTACCCATGTATGTTCGCGATGAACTCAAAAACTACTTAACGGATTTTCATGCGATTTTCACTTATCGATAGAAGAAGAAGGTTTAGGTGTATAAGCGCCACTTGCACCATCCCACTAACCCGGGATTAACCGTTTAAACCGGTACAGCGTCAAATTGTATTGGTAACCATGGTAACTCCAGGTTTAATCGGTTAACCCCCTGGTTAGTGAATTATGCAAGTGGCCCTATTTTGTTTAGGTTTACCCGTGCGAAGCCGGGGCGGTGTCGCTAGTAATGGTTCTACATAGGTCACTAGATAAGTTTGGGAATAGACAAATATGAAACAAAGATGTGGCCTATCACATATACTTTTAAAAACTATGTAGACAATGATTGGCCGGAAAACATATACTTTCTTTTTAAATTTAAAAGTGTAAAAATAGGTATGTACAGTCGCCATCAGATATATCGGAGCGGCCAAGGTGCTCACAAATATCTGAGCACGCCTCTATTGTCAAGGCGTTAGAGTGCTTGTTCAGATATTGTGAACACCTTGGCCGCTCCGATATATCTGATGGCGACTGTACGTATCTTACAAGGAGCGCCATACTTGACTGAAAACTTACCATGGTTCGGCGGTACAGCGGTATAGATTTCTTACTGCCAGATTGGAGAATTTAGGGCCAAGTAGTTTACAACGACAATCTTGTTGTAGACTAACTAAAAACATTGTGTCCCAATAATGGTTATCACTGTATTTAGGTACCTAGTAGTTAATGGCACGCAAATGTAATTTAATTATAACATTTACTTAATTACCTACTGACAGTGATCCAGAATACAGATTTTAAAAGTTAGTTGAAACAACAGTATAACATGTTGAATTCATGTAAAGCAAGCTTATTTAAATGGGGGTGGCCTTTTAAGCACAATAGCGTGACTATGATATAAGTTTTAGTTCACAAGGTCAAAGATGAAGGTGAAATTTATTTGTGACCTTTTAGAGAAGTAGAGCCAGGCCAAAATATTCCCCTAAAGTCAAATTTAGGACGTGTTAGCCGTTATTCTCGTGAGTTCAGTGATACCTACTCATAGTATGCCACTATTTATATTTTATTTTATAAAACCATAAACATAATTAAAAACAAACTTAGAATAAAATTAACCTAAAATTATAAAACTACCTAAAAAAACTAAAACTAATACCTAAAAAAATATATATAACATAATGTGGGTGATCTAGCCGAATATGTATATATTAGGCTAGATCCCCCAGGTCCGAACCCTGTGGAAGGGTTCCCATTTATATTTGAGGTAAACTTATATCTAAATGCGTGATGACCCGTTGATAGTATTTTAGATGACAATAATAAAAACAAAGGAGAGGAGAGGAGGAGGAGGTGATAAATATAGTAATGAAATACGAGATGAAATATAGTTATTGAGTACCTATGAATCTCGTGAGAAAAGAAACTTTAGCATTAGGTATTAACGTTTATCTATAGGTAGGATTCTATAATTTCTATAAAATAGTAGGCAGGTAGGTACAGATGTAGCGCATAATTGTTTTCCATCGTATTTTCTCGGAAACGTTCGTATTGGTCCTACTTCAGTCAACTACAGTACTTTTTGTACCGAGACTGACTGAAATGGCAAGGCACGTTTGCACGTTTCCGTGAAAATACGATGGAAAATAATTATACACTACATCTGTAAGTAATAATGATACTACATATATCTAAATATTTATTTCAGTTCAGCAGTAGGTAAGTACCAATAGGAATAACTCACTTAATTTAACCACTACATAATTCCTACATATACATATATTGAAATATAATAAATAAGGTCGGTTGATTAGTCACAAGGAAGTAAACAAGAATCTGTATCCATTCGGCGTCACGCGTTACCCGGGAAAGTTTGCGATACGCAATTATTTTCCCTCAGGATTACCTATGTTGGGAGCTGGTGTGACCTTGGACCGCGCGTCCTCGGGAGGAGTCAACGACAGCGAAGCCTTCGGCCTCGGGCGCGTGCTAAATATCCCCCTCCACGACGCCCCACCCCGCCCCACCCCACGGGTTTGGGCCGCACTGATACCCGACCATTTCCACGAATTATATTAAGTTTATTTTTATAACCTGCAGAAGAATACGCTCCTGATGAAAGTAAGAGTAAGTGGCATTTGAGGCGTAGTTTTTGCGTCAGGCTCTACGACAACATAAGTATCTACTCTGATCATAATCACGAATATATTTTGTGTCTGAGTTAAATAAAGCATATATCAATATCACTCACTAGTAATTACGCACCTAATAATTACTCAACCGCGAGAAAATTCCTATATAGTTTTCCAATTTCGATTTCCGTAGTCATTAGCAAAAATGTATCCCGAAACTGGATCGGAGTTTCATCATGTTTGTTATGTAACTTTCGTGGGGTAACATGGATTTTCCGCCTATGGCCAAAGGTGCGATTCGTCAAAATATCATCAGCATGGTCTGCTCTTGTTCTGTTTAAAGGGAACACAACATTTTTCACCACACCAACCCGAAGCAAATATTAAATGTAAAATATCAAACAAAATCAAACCAAATCAAATCCATGAATGTTATTAAATATTTATCATCCAAAATCATCATTTAAAAAAGTCAATTCTACCAGCAAACATAATAAAACAAATGAAAATTTGCCTTTCATTACTTTGCCTCACATGTGAATAAAATGCAACGTTGCTATCAGTTTTTGAAGTGCATAGTAAGCCTTCCGAGCTGGTGTGGTGAAAATGACTTTGTTATTGTTATGCAAACATTTTTTACTTTTGCTAGTCATTTCATCATTTTTCTTCGTAAGTAGATAGTCAAAAGATTATATGCCTAAGCCTAAGGTACTATAGGTATAACAAACAGCAATACTCTTAACTGTCCATCGGTGGACCTTATTACAAAAAGCATAATGTCCACCGACGAACAGTTTAAGAGTGCGGGCGATGGTACTTTATAATGAAAAAAAAAACATTAAGAATTGCACCGCTGAGTTTTGCAGCGACTGATATATGATCCCGATAAAATAGCGATTAAGCATAATATGTTCACTGCATGCATGTAAGATACATATTACTTTCTCATAGATAAAGCTACTGGTGCCAGTTAGATTAAATTCCTTCTTCTGTTTTCTGTTATTTCTCTAACAATGAGTGTAGTCTTTTAATTCTGCAATAATAGCACGTACAACGGCACGTGTCTTGGCGTGTACAAAGGGAAAGATATCAAAACAATACCCATAGCATTACATATTAGGTAGTTAGTTCGGAATAACCTAATTTTATTTATGTTAATATATGTAGTTTCAATAACAGTTATTTTAAACTTGGTCGTTAATTTTGTTCGTGTTCAGTTGTCAAATCCTACTTATTACCATTTCAGACGTTTTAGATGTTAAGGCCTACTGCCGTATTCGAACTTCAAGATATTCACAAGAGACGACACGTACTAGATCCATTCTAGATACGTTATAGTTTAGATATCAACTAGTTCTCTTTTGCAGCGCAATTCGGGCAACCAATGTCACTTTTACGTTAGATAGAGTAAAATATCTATTAGATGTGAATTAGATCTCTAAGCACCAGCAACAGCGCAGAGCTGCTGGACCACCCCAGGAGTCAAGACACGTCTGTGATCGATGCGGCAAGAAGTGCCGATCGGCCATTGGTCTATACTAGCAATGTACAAATTGCAGAACATTCCCAAAAAGCGGAAACGTTCTCGAGAATGTTCTCAGAACATTCCTGCAACTTGGAAATTATTGTTTAAACAAGAGAATATACTTGAAATAAAGATTAAATAGGCATAACTTAAAACTAAATGTTATTATGCATATATTATTGTCTATTACAGTTAGCTATTTTGTTGATGTGATAAGTTTCCCAATAAATTGCTTAAATTCTCACTGTATTTCAGAGAACATTTCGACTTTCGACATCTTTTACCAAAAAAATTTTTTTGTTTCATTAGAATCTAGAGGCCTCTATCTCCCGCCATGCCAAATATCAGCGCGCTCGGACCAACTTGAAAAAATTAATAAAAAAAAGTTGGCCATTTTGATTTTTTTTAATGCAGTTTGTTTTGTCTCGGGGCCCTCTATGACATTTGGTCGAGCACCCCCCACCTATCACGCACCGTTTAAAAGTTGCCATACAAAATAAAAGTGGTCAGTTTTCCCGCAATTGTAGCATTTTTCCAAAAAAAAAATTCATAGGTATCTAGGGGACCCCGACATTCCGTGACCAAAATTTCAGCGCGCTAGGATAAAATTAAAAAAGTTAAAAAAAAGTCGTCCATATTGAAAAAAAAATGGCGGCGTCAAAAACTGCCAGGGTCCCTCTATGACATTTGGTCGAGCACCCCCCACCTAAGTCTGACCGTTTGGCCGGGCCGTCATACATTTTTCTGACCGGAAGCGGACGACCAAAAGTCGGAATTTTCTGGGGGTAAGGACTACACCTAAACTATCGTGAATATTCATGGTATAAACTACGATAAATAAATAAATTCTCGTTCTCGAGAACATTCTCAGAAGTTACCGAGAAATTCTCATGTGGAAAGTTTCGCAACTTTGGAAAGTTCTCGTGCGTGCATTGCTAGTCTATACAATCATCGCAGTCGATGTAGACTGTAGACTGCCTCCTCAAAATACTTTCTTTAGTCGCTGCAACTATCATCTGCAAAGATGCTGTGGCCAATGATGATGGGAGATCTCTAAGTCATATCCTGTGGAAATCGTTCAAGAGTATCTCCATAATCGAGCAAATGTCAAATTTGAGAGGTTAGATCTTAAACATTTCGTTATCGTATCTTGGTGATGTCTAATAGATGTCTCTTTCGAAATCCAAATCGGGCCCCTAGTTGGTCATAATAATTAACTGCATTAAATAAATATAAGAAAAAGTGAAACGATTTAAGTAATTAACAAAACAGTTGCTACTACCTTTCGCGGTACAGCTATGTACCAAATATTCTAAAGGCATTCGAAATACCTATGTATGAGAATTAGTAGTAGAAACTTAATATGAGAATCCGAGTACGACACCTGTAGAGTCTGAATTCAAACAAGAACATTCGAATCTAATTCCTATTGTTTTAGTCTGATTCTAATTATACTCAAATGCCTGTTAATAAATAACATGAGAGATACAATACGTTATTCATTAAGTATATAGTTACTTGCCGTAACAATAACTAAATCCCACTGATAGTCACATAATCTGAGGTAGTAGGTACGGGCACCTCTTCGACACTTACCTGAATTGGCTTACCAAAATAAACAAAAGAACTATGCATGAGTACTTGTAGACAGTTTGTTTACACCGCCCTTAGTAATTTTCGTTTTCATCTATTATGAAGTTTCGGGAGCGAACCGTGGGTTAGGGAGAGGGGTTGCAGGGCGACGACTGGCACCTGAAGGCCGACATTGAGTTACCCTTGCAAGGGCATTCCACCGCTGCAATCCTCGAGGCCCACCCGAGGGGTGAAGACCCGGCCAAAATAAAAGTATTGGACCAACAAACTTTACCCATCTTTGTGTTACAGGGATTGTGTACTGTTGTCTAAAAATGATGCCAACTCGCTACTGAGTATGTCTGCGGTTAATTAATACAACTTTTGAAACTACTAAGTAGCATTAGAACCCACTTTTTTGCTTGTACAACATCGTAGAAACATGTGATGATTGTTATGAAGTGTAGACTCGAAACAAAGTTACTTATATTACTCGTATATACTTATCCAGTAGGTAATTTGGAAAAGGGTTAGGCATAAAAAGCACAAGCGTCAAACCATAAACAACCACCTTTTTGACCCGCTGGTAACTCGAAAGTGACCTCCTAAGAAAGTGACATATATACTCTACCTAAACCACTAAAATTGGATTTACGTTCAAACATTTTCACATAAAACGCGTCTAGTTCACATATAGAATATAGACTAGAATTTCATTGATTTTGCAGTAAACCGATGCGCAGTTTAAAGGCGGCAGACAGTGCGTCTATTCATAGCTAGGTACGTGGAGGATTCGGGAGTGAAAGTTGGCTATGGGAAGGGCACCGGGGCAGCGAGGGTACCGAGGGTGTCGTCTGTGCAGCGCGCATGCGTCCGCACACTCATGCAGCGGCTGCATTTACACTCAAACATGAATTAAACTGGGTGCGTTGGGCTTTTTATGCAGTACATCTACACATTTTTGTTTCCCTACTGTGCACTAAACTTAACACTATAAAACATCATTTGTCTACACATATTTTAAGTGATTGTACTTTTTGTCTACCAAATTTTATTCTTTTAACTAGCCCATTGATGCTCGTCCGCTGAGATTGAGTAGAAGAGAGCCTGTCACCTCAAGGAGTTGAGACCACAAAACCTAACTGAGCATATCTATATGCGATAATCCATTTCTCCTCCCAAAGTTGTCCTAAAGTACTAAACATGGCCTGGTTGCCGAATGTATCCTTTCTTCCTCCTGTTTTTGGGAGTTATTAGCCACAGGATGATTGCGTTGACTAAGAAACTTGATAAAAAGAGGATATGGGAGTGGTCATTTCTCCATACAAACGTACACGACTCATGTGGTTTATGACCCTAGCCTAGAGCAATAATTTTATCAACATTTTCGCTACGAATGGGTTAAGTTTTGGAGGAGGAAACAGTCGAGTGCGATACCTTTTTTGAGATATTTACGCAAGAAGTCTCTGTGATTACGCAGACAATTGTGGACAACCTTATCGCACTTTAAATTTTAGGAACATAGTACTTTTCTGTATGATCTGACATGAAACATGACTTGCCTATCTGTAAATGTAAACCTCGCCCTCGTAAACTCGCGTAAGACAAGAAATTTAATTTTGTCAATTACCGCCTCGAAGGTAGCTGCTTATAGCTCCCATTTGGTCAACTTATTACTTTTTATTGAAATATAGGTAGGGTCAAATGACTACAATCTTTATTATATGATGGTAAGTGACGATACAGTCGAAGCTGCATGGAGCATGCTTACCTAACAGGTGTCTAGTTATTCACTCTCGATTTGAAAAGAAAGAATAATATGAAGTGAATTGCACTCCTTAAGAGGCCCACTGGTAAACAGTCCGCCGGACGGTATCGGCCTGTCAATTGTTCGGAACTGTCAAAATTTTGTTCTAACTGACAGGCCGATACCGTCCGGCGGACTGTTAATCAGTGGGCCCCTTTAAAGAAAGATCCCCGCAATTTGCGAATTTCGGTTTTCGCGGTAGACCCTCTGGACCAACATGCATTTTGTAATGAAATACATTACCTACCCATCTGGGCCATGTTTGGGTAGCATATTATGATAAGATATGTGTAATGTGTTAGATGCACTATGGCCATAGATGATTTTATTGTGAATTCTGCTTTTTTGGTAAAGTTTATATAAATTTCAATGTATCGTAATGCATTAACTAAATGCAAGGCACGGTGTGACTGCATTCTCGGAGCAGACAGCCGGCGGCGGCGGGCCTGCCGATCAATATGCAGCGGCGAGACGCATTGTATCGTTACCCTAAACCCAGTCCGGAGGACTCCACAGACACACTCCTCAAAGGATTTGCATGCTTCATTCAATTCGCTTAGACTTTGCACAAAGGCGATCACGTACTTGGTATTGAGGAGTTAAATTCTTCAGCATACGTACCTACTATACTTCGTTTTTTAGCATTAGACAGAACTCCACAGAAGTAAGCGTGCAGTTTTTATCAGGGTGTTTAATTGTCAATAATAATGGAATTATGTAATGTAGCAATATTTATACTCGTACTTAATTTAGTTAAAAACTTTACCGCAAAAAGTGTCCGACTTGGAACCACAAGCTTCTTTCTATTGCTAAATAAAAATCTGCCAAGAGCATGTCGGGCCATGCTCAGTGTAGGGTTTCGTAGTTACCATTCTGTCAAAATAGGCCAAACGGGGGCTATTAGTTAGTATCATAATAAGGGAGTACCTTTGCAGCGCTTTGTACATTACGTCTTTTTACTCCCTAAAAACTAAGTATATAAACTAAAAGTACTTACAAGATTTATACAAATTTTAACTGGCTCAGTTTGTACTCTTATTTGACAATTTATTTATTAAATAAATACATTTTATTTTCGTTAGAGATGCTCCGCTTTAAGTTTTTGTTTATTTTCAGTCCATTCGGCATTACGTCCGCCATAGGTAAATTTCTGGTAATTTTCCGTATTTGAAAAAATACCTTGTTTTTAAGTTTGAATTTTTTGACAAGGAATTACGAGTAATGTACTTAGTTTGAAAGTAGGTATTCGGTAATTCAGGGATACATTGAATAATTTGAAATTGCTATATCCAAATTTTCATCATCATAGTTTCGGTATATACCTGTAGAGGCCTAATTTTAGTGTAGTCGCTGCAATTTAAATATAAATCAAACTTGCCGCTTTTTGCCGCTAATTACCTACCCTCGCGAGTGTAGTTCTTGGGGACCGTTTTTGAATTTCAACCGCTCGATTTCGTATATTTCGTTCAATAATATCTCCACTACTAGGCATTTGAATTCTACTAATACTCGTAGAATTGAAATCGAGTGGTCAATACCACTAGATTCCAAATTTCGATCGCTCGCAAATTCAAAAATCGGCCCCTTGGACTCTACTCTGGGGGCCGATTTTTGAATTTCGATCGCTTTCGTCTCTCGAATATCGGTGGAAAACGGCGAAATGCTAATTTTTGAAATATGAGCGATGGAAATTTGGAATCTATTGGTTATTGTTATTGACCACTCGATCGATGGCCTAGTAGTGGAGATATTATTTAACAAAATACACGAAATCGAACGGTCGAAATTCAAAAATCAGCCCCCTGGATAGCCGGCTAAGGCGCAAAAGGCCCCCCTTTTGCACTGTGGCCGTTTGACATAGGAGCGCCAAATACGAGGAGTCACGCGTTGACTAAAAGAGATTGCAGTGAAAGCCAGTGGGCGATGGGGTCGTCCCATTCTGATTATATAGGTATTATAAACAAAGTCAGAATGAAAATGATTACAAGTTACTAACTAAACTTCACGAATGAAAAATCATTTATTTACAAACAAGATACATTGTACCTATATAGCTTCATTCATTTTCGAGAAAAGCAGCTACGTAACCGTAATCCCATTTACTTTTTAAGCATTTTTATTGGTTAGCGAGTATTATTTCTGGATTATGTTAAAATTATAGTGCATTCATGAGTAAAATAAAATATGGAAGTTTCTATCATCTTATCTTACAATATTGATAAGACACGTCTCCTAACTTTTTGTATCATTCATCACGTTTATACGTTTAAAATAATGTTTAACCTATCGCCTGATTATCACTTACATTAAAGATTGCTTAATTACATCCGTAGACCTTGATTACCTTTAATTGTACCTAACTAGTTTAAATGCAGCATTTTGTAGCGCATATTAGCTCGGATTGTGCACGTTAAGTACCTAATACCGGTTACGGTCTAAGTTAGACTGATAACTTTCCTAGAGAAACATTTTTAGGGTTCCGTACCTCAAAAGGAAAAAACCGGAATCCTTATAGCTTATAGGATCACTCGTGCGTCTGTCTGTCCTTCTGTCACAGTAACACATGTAACGTAAACAAATGAATTTTAAGCATGGGGGCCACTTTTGGGGGCTAAATAAGAAAATTAAAATATAAAGTTTTTCAAACTATATCGTGTTACATATCAAATGAAAGAGCTTATTATGAGAAACTCATTTTTTTTTTTATAATTTTAAAATAAACAGTTTAGAAGTAATTCAGTAAAAAATGACCATTTCCCCCCTTTATATCCGAAATTTTTGGGTCTAAAATATTTAAAAAAAAATACGTATTATAGGTGTTTATCTATAGATGACAGGAAAATCTATTAGAAATATGTAGTCAACCGTGTGTCGGACTAATTACTTAGTTTTTGATCCGACCCCTACGGGTTTTTTAAAGGCAATTCACTAACTTTTCACATATAAAAAATACATTGTTAATAATTGAGTAATGTACGGAACCCTTGGAACGCGAGTCCGACTCGCACTTGACCGGTTTTTTTAAGAAACTGTTATCAACGACAACATGTGATACGATTATTTTAATTAATCACATTGCCTATACCAGGAAAAAATCGTGTGTAATATTGCAGCGTCAAACTGTTTCTAAAAATATTACAGGAATATTAAAGAAAAAATATTATTATTATTATATTATAAACAAAAATAGCTACTCCAGACACTAAGCTTTGCTCGGTAAACGAATTTTATTTTAAAATAGTCTGCACTATAATAATATTTCGTAACAGCTGCCGTATTCGAACTCCAAGATATTCACAAGAGACGACACGTACTAGATCCAATTCTAGATACGTTATAGTTTAGATATCAACTAGTTCTCTTTTGCAGCGCATTTCGGGCAACCAATGTCACTTTTACGATAGATAGAGTAAGATATCTATTAGATGTGAATTGGATCTCTAAGTCATATCCTGTGGAAATCGTTCAAGAGTATCTCCATCGCGCAAATGTCAAATTTGACAGGTTAGATCATAAACATATCGTTATCGTATCTTGGTGATGTCTTCAAGATATCTAATAGATGTCTATTTCAAAATCCGAATCGGGCCCCAGGTAATTCATTTAACATCCTTTGTGAATCGGGTTAACTAATTTTACTAAAAGCAAAACTCGGCTTGACTATTATTTAGGTATTTTAAACTTAATTGCATTTAACAGAATTTTGAAAGCAGTTTTAGAAACCCCGTTTAAAAATATTAAAATATTATTTACACTAGCGCCTGCCCGCCCTGGCTTCGCACGGATTAACAAATTATAACCTAAACCTTCCTCAAGAATCACTTTAGGGCCCCCCCACATCTAGCGTCTTTCGAACGTCGGCGTCTGGTCAGCGCTATGGAAAATGACGTCGCTGCGCAGTTGCGTCGACGTTGCGTCGAGCAGCGGCCATAGAGTTGTAGACGCCGACGCTAGAAAGACGCTAGATGTGGCTAGACGCTAGCCTATTATTTCCAATCGAAGCTACATCTAAACCCATGTTGCCCAGATAAAAATAAACTTTTCTGTAAGACGATCTTCGTGGCAGAGTGTAGGTAGTCCATCATTTGGACTTTTTTGTTGATTTTTGACCAAATACTTGGTTTAGTTTGTTTGCTTGAGGCTCGAAACGTTAGTGCTGCCCATGACAAACCAATTAGTCGGTTAAAAATCAACCAATCTACGTGTTGGTTTCGGCTCCGCGCACGCCTCCCAATGGCCCGGAACATCATTGTTCCGTGACGGGAAAGACATAAATATTTAACGTTTCAAAATAGGCCTCAAAGTTTGTTAACTAGTAAGTACCAAAATATTGCTCGATGTTAACAAATTTCAAGGTCATAATGTCACTGCGTCCTGAACTCGGCGAACATCCATTATCGACCCTTAGCTGCGTGGACGTCAAGATAAACTTTTATTTCAGCCGTTGCATTGATATAAGCGTTCAAATAACAGAGCGCTAACTTTTTACAAATTCCATTCTATCAAAGTAAATTACGTTTAAAATTTCAAAGTATTAGATTGTGAGGCTTGAAAATGGTTGTTGTCTAGCCTCCAAAATAGACGTAGTTTGGTGGCAGTGACCTGGCCGCTCTCCCACTGCACTCCCCATCACTGGGATGGGGCCCTGGGCTACTCGTACACTCAGGCACCCTTCTGGCGCTAGGGTTGGTTAAGACTCGACTCCTTTGAGTCCTAGCTTCAAGACTTGACTCAGTTTTTCAGACTCTTATAACGAGTTCTTTTCAACTTGTTAGAGACCAGTCTTTTGTAGAGACTCGAGTCCTTTTTAGAGAACTCTTGATTTTTTTGTATGTACAAACAATTTCGAAATGCATTATCTTTATGTAAAATTTGTGGATTACTTACACAAATCATACAAATTTCTTGACATTTCTGGCCCACTTGCACCATTCCACTAACCCCGGGTTAATCGGTTAAACCTGGAGTTACCATGGTTACCAGTACAATTTGACACTGAGTTAACGGTTTTGCCACATAACCCCGGGTTAGTGGGATGGTGCAAGTGGGCCTTAAAATTGTTGACGGAATCTTTATTCGGAAGTTCGAGTCGTTTTGAGTTGCTCTTAAAAAAGGCTCAACTAAGGATTTAAAAGAGAGAAGTTTTTCAAGCGCCGAATCTCGTAAAATCGAGCCGAGTTCTTCAAATTCAGACTCAAAGAACTCGAGTTCCTACCAACACTATCTGGCGCTCAGCCTTTTTAAGCTAAATCGCCTGTTGATTCGTTCTAGGTAAATATATTGGGCATTATAATTTAATATTAAATACACCATAAGAAGGTTACTTTCATTTTTATGATGTAAAATAATATCTCAAAAATAAGGGTTTTATTAATTCCAAGATAAATTACTTAACTAAATTATTTATTACATTTAATTAAAAAAAAACTGTCCGCTTGAGCGTATTTTTTTTGAGCATTATCTAGAAATTCTAAGATGATCAAATATTCAACGATGACGTTACAAGTTAATCACAAATTCGTGTACTATCTCGCTTCTCGATATGGTCAAATTGAACCGACGTCCAAGCACATAGCTTCGTGATGTGGCTTCAATATATCTTGATCGTTATCAGTGTTATCATTGAGCGTGCCTTGGCGGTCATCGGGGATCGATCGCGTATTCAATATCACTGCCGTATGGGCCCCGAATGCGATAAAACAATACGATAAGTCAAGTTTCTGGTATTAACACTGACCGAATTTTCTTTGTTATGAAACATTTGAAGGTTGTCGTTTTCGCGATATGCTTTGTAAGTACCTATAGACAAAAATAGACAGTGAAACACGGGGCGATTCGGGAAATGAACGTTCCACGCCAAAAGGTACCTTATGGCGGCTGGCGCTTACGCTATAATTAACACCGCTCCAATATTCACCCGCGGCAATGGTGCCTTTTGTCGTGGAACGTCACATATCTTTACTATTTCATATCTAGTGCATCTCCAATTCATTTCCCAAATCGCGCCGATAGTCAGGAGCTTCCAAAAGAATTTATGGATATTTTTCTCAATAATTAAGCAATCGAAAAGAGTCAAACGAAGGGGTTTACCTATGGGCTATGGTTAATGTTCATCAAATGGTATAAAATATTTCCCCGAATCAAGATAGAAAATGGGGAATACGATTGTAGGTACAGAGAAGCGGTCGTCCACAATGTTCTTAATTCTTACCAGAAGGCATCTGCTTCCAAATCGGTCTTTTGGAGTGACGCGCAATTTGTACCAGTGCCGCCAGTGGAGTGTAGCCAGATATTTCTATGCCTTGGAACAGCATCTCCTCAAGTTACTCCTGATGGACTTGACACAGCTAGTGCACCTGAAAAACACAGCGTAAACGAACTATAAGAATAAGAACATTTAACCAGCATTTAATGGTCTTGGATAACATATTATAATTTTCAAACGAAGACATTTTTAAATAAAATAGGTAAAATATATTTTTATTTAGGTAGATAGTGTATTTTGAACAAGCCATACAATTTTTTGTTAGATTACAGTTACCTACTTAGTTACTTAGGTATGATGAGTATTGTGACTGGGAATTTATTTTTCTTAAATAATAATTTAATGAGTTTTGTATCTTTGATAGGCAAATAAATATAATGAGATAAATGAGGACTTTTTTCAGACTATTATATTTAAAAAAATGTAAATCTAAAATGTAGTAAGGTGTAATAACCGCAGGTCGAGAGTGCAGTGCACCCCAGCAAAGGTCAGAGTTAAGGTTAAAGTTGATGTCGGATGGGCGTTGCATCGGCGTCAGCGACGCTGGGCGGGCGGTGCAGGACACCTGAGGGTGAGATGAGGGCGGGCGGGGCGCGCGGGCGGCGGGGCGGGGGCGCACGCTGCAGATTCACTTTCGTCCGGCCGCGACCGCCTGCCAGTGAGAGAAAGTTGCCCGCGGCGAGCGGACGAGTCTCGCGTTCGCGGCGCTCGCTGCACGCACGCACGTTACGAGTACGCGCCCGGCGCCGGCAAGCAACATTCCCGCCCTTGCATTTGATGCTAAATAAATTTAAAAAATGTCTTCAGGACTCTTTGTGCGCATGAATTATTGATGAAGTATGTGTAGAAACTTTTTATGACTGTTTAAAAGTTTTAAGATAGAGACTTATTAGTATTAATAAAGGAACAATGCAGTGTTATCCGAAGATGTCGCCTAAGCGCGAGCCTATGGACAATGGTTACGAGCCGGAGATGCTGCCCGGCGTGAGAAGGTTGGAGCTGCCGGCGCCTCCTGGGAAGGAGTTCCGCGCGCCGGTTCTGATGCCGGCGCCCACGCACTCGGTGATCCAGTGCATGCGCCCGCCGCCGCCGCCGCCTCCGCCGCAGCCGAGGCTCCACAAGCCGCCGTCCTTTGAGGAACCTTCCAGCTCCATTCCCGATCTAGGTAAGTAGAGATCTACTACGATGTAACGCAATAAGGAAGTCACGTTGGACCTAGGTCAATAGGCACATGGTCGCAGACGAGTGGCAGACGTGTTACGCGCATTAACTGTCACTCATACTTGACACCATCACTTATAGATATAAGAAGTAAGTATAAGTACCTTCTAAGGCCCCAATTTCACATCGGTGACAGGTGCGACGAATTGTAAAATCACTGTTGCTGACGTCACAGGCATCCATGGGCTACGATTACCACTTACCATCGGGCGGGCCGTATTCCTGTTTGCCACCATCATTGTATTATTTAAAAAACTTTATTATATCGGAATAAAACAGATATTTCTCCTGCGAAGTTTCTGACAATTGTCAAAGATTTAGAAGAATTGTAGGTAATTCTTGACAGGTAATGAGTTATATGTCGGAATTTCGTGATAATTGTAGTGTTTCTTGTGACAATTGTCATAAACTTAGCAAGAGAAATATCTGTTTTTTTTCTGATATCATTAAGTTTTTTTTTAATAATACAATGATGGTGGCAAACAGGAATACGGCCCGCCCGATGGTAAGCGGTAACCGTAGCCCATGGATGCCTGTGACGTCAGCAACAGTGATTTTAGAATTCGTCGCACCTGTCACGTTGGTGAAACAGGGGCCTGAGCTATCACTATACTCACTAGTTTGTAAAAGTGGCAGAGTTCATACAAATTCAGCCTTACTGATTTTGGAGATGTTATTAATATGAGTGGTTAGTTAAAATTATTATTTCAATAAAAGTTATTACATCAATGTCCTAAGGGCAGATTCTTCATTATAAGTTATATTTTTTTGACAAAATAATTAATTTGAGGTTTGTGATCTAAATCATCAATCTAATCTAATCCAATTTTTTTGATGACCCGGGGGGAATTTGGCCATGCTACTAGGCCAAGGGCCCGTGACCTACAGATGATGTCTGTGCTGTGATGAATCATATGCACAAAAGCCAAATCTGAAAAAAAAAATTCGTCGTTTCGGTTACATTAACCCCTATTTCCAAGATAGACTTTTACGCGCATTTTTGCGTAGTCTTTGATTCATGAGGTCAATTCAGGTCCCAATAGCAATTCCACCAATTTTATTAGTCAGCGGAACAGCGCGTGAAATTAGGTTCATGGATATGGGCCATAATCGATCCTTTTTTTATTGCGCGTTTTATATAGACTCAAATTTTAAATATAAAAAAAAACAATTGGGAATCCACCAAGTATCAATTCGTCTAACCAATAAAAAAAAACAAATATTGCCTTTGTATGAATGGTTTATAGTATTTTATAGTGGATTAAATCATAAATAGAGCACGTCAACATCTAACCGCCAATTCTCTGACGTGTTAGACGATTGTATACCTATTTCAGGACTTCCCGCCGAGCGCAGAGGCTTCTCCTGAACACTAGGTCACCGTTTCAGGGTCACTATCATACGCACATAATAGGAACAATTTTACTCTGCCTTGACTGAGGATTTATACTTCCTGCTTCGGAAAATTGTAACAACGCGTCAACAGCTAACAGTGATTTCCGGGTGATGACGCGTTACGAAGGTCGTATTTATCAAACCACATAGTATTGTTGCAAGTTGCAATGCATCGGCAATATACCATAGAAATATTGCAGTTATGAGCACTGATGCATATATTACATTTACACGACTTACAAAGTTACAAATAATTAAATTAGTCTTTGACTGTTCATGACGTAAACAAAAATACGGACATGATAAGTAGGTAGGTACTCGTACATATTTTATATCTGTCGAATGATAAAATGCAGAAATCTTTAATAGTTTGACAGCAGACCACGCCATTTAATGAAATAGAGCAGATTTATACGAACGCGTTCATTAAAATCTTAATTTAAGACAATACGTCTTGATATCGATAATCTCTAGAAACACCCGAATGCTTTCATAATACATTATATATAACACACGTGACCTACCTGTTGAAAATAATCCTGTTAACTTTATTTTCGCGGACGGCAAGATTAGATAAATATGGCAAGGTTACATGCGACGTGTGGTGATGACGCGTCGGTGTCATTGAGGTCAATGTGACATTGGGCAAAATAATAATCTGTGCTTATCTGACAATGTCAGCGGCGCGGGCGCAGCGCAGGTGCGCGACCCCTGCACCCTGCTTGTTTGCGAGCCCTGCATGTCACCGTATCATTGTTTTGACACTAAGTTGTCCGCTGAGTCACGTGCCATTTGATTGAGTACCACCAACTACATATATGGATCAAAATGACCGACCTGCATCGTACCGCTAGCGTATCGTGTTTCGGTACATATCCGTCTAGCTCTTATGTTTTGGCTAATATAAATAACTGCCCGATTCGAATTTTAAGATACGTTAATTAATAGATCAAGAAACGATATGGATTAGATGTGTCAGTGTCAAAAGTGACGTTTTTGTTTGAAAAAATGTCTCATTTGACACTGACCTATCTAATTCTTATCGTTTGTAGAGCTATATTAATTGACGTATCTTAAAGTTCGAATCTGACCGTAAGTGACAATTGAATGCTTTATAATATTACCCTTATAAGACAAATGGCGGTATTGAATTTAAATGATTTAGAAAGGTAATTTTCAAATGCAGAGTTTAAAGTAAGTCCTGTATGCATATTTTTGTGATACAGCATTTAACTTACAGGGGCGGAAAAGTAGAGCAAAAACCCATAAACCAAAATAATGAAATGAATTGATTATGCAAGATTAGTAGGTAAACTTTAGTTAAATCTATTTACATTTTCTGCGATGAGCGGAACTATTGTACATATAATGAAATGAGCCGAATAAAATACGTAAATTTCCATAACATTGTTATGTTCCACGTGGAGAATTACGGTAGGTAACTAGGTATAAATACGTTTTTTTTTAATAAAAAAAATATCGTGTGCCCTCACTAAGGACACATAAGCACGTAATTAAAATTTGCAACCTAATTTTACCTTGATGTTCGGAATGTGATACAGATTATCAGATAAGGTTTTATTGATTCTAGCGTGGCCATGGACTCGCTATTTGCCAAAATTGCGTTTCCAAACTCATACACATCCTTATCAGAGTAATTTTCGCTTATGTAAGGACAAGGACACGAATATGTATACGTTTCAACATAATTCTCCATAGTAAATATTATTTATATGTATATGTGTTATCATTATCATAGTAACCTTCACTACCTTCAGTAAGAGCAAATTACTTCCTACTGATACGCGATACATGATTATGTTTCAAGCTAACTGACTATTTACTAACGTATATAATCGCTTTTGCTCTTCCTGATAGCTAGGTATTTATAATAATAGCTAATATTATATAGATGCAGATAACCTATGTTTGGCATAGGTATTATCTTCAAGTTCATGTTAGAGTTTGTGCAGGTATTTTGTCTCAGTAGGTTGTCTTTGGTAAAAGGGGTTTTAAAAAAATAAGTCTAAAGTATTTATTAGCTCATGGGAACTTACGGCCATTAAACAACTTAAACCATGGAAATCCCTGAAAAAGTTATAAAAAAAATAGTGACGTTTTATGTGTGTTAGTAGCAACCAGCAACTGATTTTCATCTACATACATGCCAAACGTTCTAATTATTTTATTACATATTGTCGACTCGGAAAACAATGTTAAGATGGCTCTATCGAGGTGCGAATAAACTAGTCAAGCCAGTACTAGTGCACATAATGGACGATTGAGTACAGGGAAGTGCTCGTAGCAACCTTGGCGGAGGTCACGGCGCGTCACTCGCGACACATAAATTGTTTCATAACATACCTAATCTACTTATAACTATTGATGTGGATGAAATTAAGTGTTTCTCAGGAAGCGACACTTCTCCAACTTGTTTGGTCCCTGAAAGACTTTTAACCGTTGGTATGGAAACAAGTGAAATTCGGAAAGGTCTATCCATTGCCCCCCTTGCCCGCTCACCCCCTGACGGAGGTCAGGGCCGTTCGTTGTATATTTTCGGAACACGTGTCTGATCTGACGCTCTCAATTATAATAAATTAAAAAAAATAGTGAGGTTTTTGGATTCATTCAGCATGATTGATGATACATTATTATTAGAACGTCAAATATTTGATTTGTTGGGTATCCTTCGTCTTTCTAATAGGTATATAACATACCTAATAATGCATTTTTTACCTACCTAACAATCTCAAATAAAATACGAGCAGGAGCTGCATGTATGCCCGGAAAAGAAATGCAAGCAGATTCATACTGATCAAGACTAATAGAAATAAAAACGGGGAGGCGTATTTCAATTGATTTGACATCAGGGCATCTCGCATTTTTATAAATTGATGCAATCAAGATCATATTTTTTAATTGGGAATACGCCTCTATGCCTTCTGTGATTTATATCTCTCTATCGTCTCACCATGAGATTTGCGCAGTAGGTAATCGTGAAGTACATACGGATGAAACTCAATGATGATGTACCTATTTTATATATAGTATTTATATGGAGAACAACTAGGTATGTAGGTATTTACCTACTTCTTTTCAACGTGAAAAACGTAATGATTCGTAGCGAAGGTCGTTGATAAGAAATCCGCAATGTAACATTGCTTTATGCTATTGCTTTTACGCAATGAAAATCATAACAAAGGCAAAATATGTAGCCTTACACAGATGAGAATTGAAAAGACTTCAGCGACAGCAAAAAACATTGTTTAGGGCAAATTTAGTTACAATTCAGGTACTTAATTATCTCGTTAGGTTAGAAGCTAAATTTGATTTTTTTACTTATTTTTTAAATGTTAATATATTTTCCTTTTTTATTGTGGGACGTGTACCTACCACATTATTAAAATCTATAAATTGTAAATACAGATGACAATCACAATGAAAAAACTACTATGAACAACTTACTACCTACTACTATAATTATGATAAGAAATCAGAAGTATATATAATACAAGTAAAGGCAACTAAGTACAATAAAAATATTGACTTTACAGCCCTCAACACGTTCACAGCCAATTTTCATAGCGCTACGCTCGTAGCATATCCCAGCGTTTTCCCGCTTTGTAGAGCAAAGCGACTACGAATAGAGAACCCGCCGAGCGGGTTCCCGGCATTCAATGTGTTAACTTTGGCGATATTCACATGCTAAAATCTCTTCACTGTATGACCCAGGTATGTCTTAAAGATATTTGACAGATTACTTCTAAATTATGCATCGTATAACAACAACGTTTTTCCAGGACATTTCCACTGTATCTGCTCCATATCGGAAGCAATTACGGCGGAGATGTGTCCATGACCCTCCGCGACAGCGCAGAACTCGCGTTGCCATGGTCACGGGCGATCGATGGCTCCCGGGTGCATTCGGGACCTTGAGCCTTGAACGCGAGCAGGTTGAAGGCTAGCACCTTCACATTTAGAGGTCTAGCCCGGGCAGCGTCTGCTCTAACATACAGCTAACTAGGATTATTTATTGCTAGCGGAAAATGGGCGGCGTTATGAGCAATACATTTTGGGATAAATTATTAATTTGTTATCTAATATTGTTGTTACAATTTTTTTATCCGATGTGTTTTTTTATACCACGTAGATCTTAAGCCTTACAACTCAAAACCCTTCACCCTAAAAACATAAAACTTTTGAAAGAAACGTAATTGGGCTTCGAATAGGAAAAAGTGTGGGTAAGGGATTCTCTCCCAGTCAACAATTTTTACACTGCACGTATTTGATGTGTGATATCAATTTTTTACGTAATTCATTTATACACATTGATATAGGTACCTAATAAATTATGCTGAATATGCTAATTTACGTTAACGAACGTTCTTATAGGAACGCTTAGGATTTATACACATTGCAATTGAAATATTTAATTTGCCAAAATACTAGACTTCTTTTTGCAATTCGTACAATAAAAAAAAAATTAATAAAACAAACACAAGTTTTGCAAACATTTGGCACATGATACTGACATGGTATCATAACCATGGATAATCAAAGTTTCCCATGGACGGTTTCGATTTCAGAGGTGCCCGTTTTTGATTTTAAAGTAGTACTTATAATTACTCGATAGACATGAAGATAAATGTACATTATATTGTTTTATATATTTTACGGCCAGACGTTCAAATCTTACTTCTAAGACATAAGTTCCATTACCGATGTATCGTTAGGTATACCTACTACTAAATATTTTAAGCGTCACTCTAACGAGAACAAATTAAAAAAGAATAGGACTAATAAAAGCATGACTTCATTTGTTTTTTTCCATAAACCACCACGCAATTTAGCAATGGCTGACAAGTTCTCATCATTGTTTATTCGAAGCGTGTCAATGGCCGCGGGTGTAAAAAAAGGCCCCTAAATATGGTGGCTCTCGGAGGGAGCTAGCCCACGCTTCGGCCTCGCACGTGAGCACCCAAGACTCAGACTAAGACACTTGTGATGCTAGGACATTATAGACTAGTATATCTACAACAAGCATTATCTATCAACCACCAACAAAATTTAGATAGGAGGCTGATTCTGATTAACATTTTGTTTAAGTTCAAATTTGTTACGATACGACTCGTACGACCAATAAACCTAAAGTTTTAACATTTTAGTAACACGCTAGATTTAAGTACATACTCTAAATTCGTACGGTTGCGTGCTGTTTTTAATAAATAGGTACTTTCTAGAATAATTTTGCATGCCAGTTTCTGGTGGAATGTGTGTGACCACGATATATTTTTTATAACATCTTTTGAACCACATTTTAAAGCGAAATAAAGATATTATTTTTGTTTATATTTGAAAGTTTACTTACCATTTTTGCTGGGTCGAGTAAATTCGGGGGTAAGCGGTAGGTATTAAGGTGGCCACTGACGAGCCTTCCAACAGTCCAAATAGCGTGGCTGCAATCCAAAATCGGTCCGTGAATGTCAAAAACGTACAATGTTGAATATTAGGATCCAAATGGACGGCCATTTGGATGAATCCATTGTAACGGCATCCATTTGGAAGGCTCGTCAGTGGCTTGCTTTAGGATGCTCGAGGAAAAATTGTTTTGTAAGTAGGTACAGTTCTTGAAGACTTAAAATTTAGGTTGGTAACTTTACCGACACAATAAACTTTGAGACTGTGAAACCTATTAAACATATAAGTTTTTAAATCCACATTTTAATTTCTATGGGTTTGACCTCGATATAAATAAAGGTTTACATGCCGTGATTCAGCTAACACGGTGATTTGAAGTCATAGTCACGTGTATACGAGTAAGTGACAAAGATTTTGTCTGAGTAGTTGGAGTAGGTAACATATAAATAAGCTAGATCATGCCTACAAGCTTTGTCCGAGACAAACATGAACATTGTACAAGAATCTTTACGCGTACAGAATTATTTGTTTTATGTTATTTTATATTGTAGAAACCTAATAATTTAAAGAAAGGGATAATATTTTTTAAAAACAAATTCTGATGGCAATTGCGATAAATCGGCATGAGACAAACCTATGAAATATGATTAAAAATATTTTCATTTACTTTTGTGTCGTGATTTTACAATTTTAAATGGTTAATTTACTTAGTCTTTTATTAATTGTTATTACATTCTTACTTTTAAAAATAACCTATGTTACAAAACAGTAAATGTTCGCAAATTATTAGGTACCTAATCGTAAATCGTTAATGTGATATGTATGTACTGTACATGCTTAGGCTGTACATGTGTGATGTGCATTCGTAAATATTTATTTTTAAATTAAATAAATGCATAATCATTTATTTTATTTCAAATGGTTAAATAAAATAAGTGATAGTTATAAGATAGCATACATTCATTAAAATGATTTGCCTTGAGATATATAGATTTATACTGCTTACCTTCATTTGCTAAATATTTACATTAATCTTACCGAATGATTTATGTAAAATTATGTCACTAATAGACATTTAAAATAACTGTCATTAAGAGAAAATTAACTAAGATATAAACTTGAGTGTATTATACTGTAGGTAAGTAATTGGGCGCTTGTTACTAGAAATATAAATTTATACTGCTTACCTACACTTGCTAAATATTTACTTTATTTTACCGAATGATTTACGTAAAATTATGTCACTACTTTTAAAATTAAAATACATACATATACATTTAAAATAACTGTCATTAAGAGAAAATTAACTAAGATATAAACTTGAGCGCTTACATATTATGTATACTGTAGGAGTAGGTAAGTATGAAGGTACTTAATTGTGCGCTTGTTACTAGCGATCTCACTGTGTCAGATGTATAATTGACAACCGGCTAAGTGCCTGCATGAAGTGTGTAAATCAAACAATGTTGAAGCGAAACCGCATTGCAAAAAGAGCGTGTGTTCACTTAATTGTGTCTTGACTCTAGAGCTTCACGCTTCCATGATATCTGATTTACATTGTCCGACCTTGACCGAAGAACCTTTAGACGTCAGCGACTCTGGCAAGGAATAAAATCACGTAGCCACCAAAACTTAGGCCGAGTTGACGGCACTCGTTTTATTATGCACGCGGCCATAAAGAGAGTGATTTGCAAACAATGCACGCTCAGCCAAGTCCTTTTCACAGTGCGATAGTTCTAGGACCAGTAAAGGGTTGTGTGGTAAACGAACCTTCGTCACCAGGAGTGCAGAGCGCGCGAGGTGGCCGTCGTTCAGATGCCCTTGCCGCGTCACGACGCTGCACCGCGGTCGGGTCAATGCACAGAATACCAACCCACACAGACATAATGTGGGAATGCAACGCTTATTTTATTAACTTAGTTTAGTTTTCTTGTAATAGAAAATTAAATAAGCATCGCTGTTGTAGTTAATGAACAAACACACAACGTACAGTGAATTACGTAGGTTTTTGAATTAATTTAATGACTGAGTACATAAACGTTTTTTTACCTCACCGTTATATTATACACGTGTGCCAAAACTGCTCTTGCTTGATTGCGCCGCGTTTTTAACTACAATATACCTAATTAAACTAAAAAACAACTCAAAAGAACAACTCCACAAGTTTAGTCTGAATAAGCATTTTGTTACTTGTTAGGGCACATTTTATTTTTAACCAACTAACATGACTTTCCAAACATCAAGGTCTTGCAAACGGCAGGTCGTCGTCCCAAGAGGTCAAATGAAAGAGAAACGTTTAATAATTTCACAGGATACCAGCCCGCTTCGAGGTACGTACTTACATAGGTACTTTGAGGAACCCAAAAATATGCACTATACTTGCGTGTTTTATTTTCGTTTTATTTCGGGGGACATGTCACAAAGTAGGAGATGAACAGAAACTTCGTAGAAAAACAAATCGAAATTTTTATTGAACCGGCGATCCGCGATTTGGATAACTAAATAAAAATAACCAAAAGTTACTTTTTGTCTACATTATGCAATTTAATTGATTTTTTAACCTACATTTTTGTTATTTGTTTATTAATTATTTTGAATATTTGATAAGGCAGTAGGTAAATTGAAATAGAATACAATTTAAAAGTTCCCTGTAAAAGTTTATTATAAACAAAACTTTAAATTTATTGTATAAAGTATTATCACTACTTAAAAAAAACACAAATCGAAATAAGATTATAATTGTTCTTTACGACATTAATGCGAAAAATAGGAAATTCGCAACAAGAGGCGAATTATAACGCACAACCAAAGGAATTGTTTTAAATATGGGATGAACCTACGATATCAAAGATATCCTTGACAGAGGACTATCAATACACAACGCCACTGTTCACCACTAAAAAGCTAAATCAAACAGCAGCTCAGACACATTCAACCAATGGAAAATGCGTAACCACAAACACGTGCAATTTCAACGTCAGAAACGCATTAGCAACATGCACAGAATGCAGCCATCCCTCTTACACTCACTATTCACAGATATGTCTCTCGAAGTGCATGTGATTGCAGCGCGTCAATTTCTTGGCACATTCAATCTCTTCGACGGTTCAGTCGCCCTGGTAGTTCTAAAGTGAAACTAACAGTTCATGATTACTGTTTGATCAAACACGTCACTCAACTGCAAGTTTCCCTGAGCTATTTTTTTATAACTTTTATAACGCCACAGGTACCAATTATGTTGTATGTAGTAATCAAATACATCTACTTTCAATTATTTAAGTGATATATTAGACTTTTTATATAAAGATGTTTAATGGTAAAGACCTGGCCGCGTAGCCAAGATGCCAATCGCTTACGCTCCGTAGCGATCGAAACGCAACTGTCACTGTCGCACTAATATGGAAGAGTGATAGAGAGACATAAAGCTTTTCGTTGTCGAAGCGATAGCGATTGTAACCTTGGCTAGGCCGGCAGTTCTTATTAAAATTAGAAAACTTGAAAAAGTTAATTGTTTTGCAAGGGGACGAAGTTGTCTTTTAAGTATATTGATGATATTGATACCCGGGCAAGCGAAAGATTCCAAAATTGAGCCACTAGCGTAGCGAAAAGTGGAATCTTGAGAGTTGCGAGAACAAATTTTGACACAGAGTGAAACAAAAAAAATTTCATCACGCCAGCTGGCGTGATAAGAAAGTTGCATTTTATCGACATGTGTGGCAAAGGAATCAAATGCAAATATTGAGTAGTTCCCATATGTAAGCTGGTAGAATTGACTTTGAAATTATGATTTTAATGATAAATATTTAATAACATTAATTTCGAATGAATTTTGTTCGATTTTGTTTGATATTTTACAGCTAGAATGTTCCTTGCATTGGTGTAGTGAAATTTTTTGTGTTTCACTCGGGGCCAAAATTTGTTTAACCCTCGTGCGTTGAAACCCTCGCAACGCTCAAGATTCCACTTTTCGAAGAATATTTCGGTTGCTCGGGTTTTAACTTTGTCCCCTTGTAAATCAAATAGCTATTTCAGCGTTAAGTACATAACACAGCTACTTTTTTATTGTAGGGCCAAAGTGATTATGATTAAAGTTAAATTATAAACCGTAGTTAATTATATATTTTTATTTGTTTCTGTGTAGTATTGCACTGAGTAGTTATGATGTTTATTGTATTCATATAAATGCCAAATTTATAAATGATACTTATTCGAAGATAATGTTAGTAAACATCGCTGACGTCGCGTATCGGGGTGGCTCCGTGCCACGCGCGCCGGGCCGCTCGCTTGAAATGCAGTTCACTTCAGTGCAACTGAGTACTAGGGCATCATAACACTTAAGAGCATTGTATGCACTTTTACTACACTACACACCTATAGTTAGGCATTGATACATTCTGTTTGAGAAACAACGATATGAGTGCTGTATATTTATTATGATAAACAGTCAGTCGTGCTTCAGATATAAATAGGACTATGAGGACTAAAACGTTTTTAATTTGTAATATTTAGGTATTTTTTTTAACGACAACAATATACCTAAATTACTCAACACATAATATATTTACAATATTAATAACAAACTTAGAATAAAAAGTAACCTAAAATTACTTAACTTCTATTTTTACATTTACACGGATGATTAAAAGTTTTTAAAGCAAAACCAATGCTTTAAGCCTCGATTTTCAATTAACTTAATAAAAAACCCTTAGAGTTTTTATTTTTTGCGTGTCTTTTTTATCAGACGCCAATTAACATGTTCTCAAAATTACTAGGTTTTTTTATCGATTTATATTTGATTTATTAAAAACAATAAAAAAAAAACTTAGTTTACTACAACTATGTATAAACAACCAATAAAAATACAACACAAAATGTAAAATTAATTAATCAAACGTACTTATCCTATTACAATTCTACTAGAAGAAGATTAGGTAGGTATATTTCAAGAATACAAATGTAAAATAAGTTCTGATACTTATTTTAGTTGTGATACTGGCCAATTATCTTATGACTGATGAATCAGTGATGCTGACGTTTGATAGTATAAAAAGTATATGTAGGTTATTTTCGTTAGCGCATAATTGTTATGAGAAAAGACTACTGCTCCCGATTGTTAGCAGATACACTAACTGATCAATTTGATCGAGTCATAACATTCACTTATAAAAATATTTTTCGTTACTCCCATTGATCCATATAGCATAATGGTGATTGAGATGAGTTTCAATTAAGAAAGCGTGAGAGTTACACTGCCCAATTAAATAAACAACAGTATTGAAATGTGTAGTAGTATCTTGTTGATGGTGATCATTTGTAAATTAAAAACATACCTACTTTTATTTACATTGTAAAATCAAGGACAGATAAAGTTTAAATCACTCAGAAAAGAAGGTACCTACTGTGTACAGATAGAGCACTCGTTTGAACCCCGGGCTATGATCTTAATCATAGATCCCGGGTCGCATGGACGGATGAACAAAACATTATTAAGAAACTGGACTTATTCTAATGAGCCTCTCTGAACTCCTAAACTGTTGCCTACGCATTTTTTTGGGATTAGATAGCCAAGTAGACTTTGGAGTTATTAATCAGAAGCCGGATAAAATGCAACGCAAACGATAAGTTTAAGAAAGTAAACGATTTAAAGAATGTTATCGACATAATTGCACGTTAGTGACTTCCAAAAGTTTTAGTTTTCCAACACCTTCTACCTCTTACGTTTCGTTACGTTACGTCTTTACGTTTGTTTAACATACCAATTAATTTATTTTTCTCAAGTACTACCTCAGCATACTAATTTAACAGTATAACTATGCCTGTAACCCTTAAATTACTTTCATAATTTGCAATAGAACAAGCGCTCTCCCTTTTAGTTTCCACGCGAGGCGATTACGCGGCGCAAGCGCGGTGATCTCAGATGTAATAGGCGTTGATTTCTAAGCGAAGGTGAGGTGCACGCGCATTGCGCGCAGTTCAAGTTTAGCTGCGCTTGCCAATGTAAAGTCTACTACACACTGCAGCATCGCATAAATTGTTTAGCAGATAACTATTAATTAATTAGTTATAAATGTATTTACTGTATTCAGTGTAGGAGTCCGTGCCTTCTGATATTCTTTAGGATTAACATGTACAGTCACCTGCAATAATATGTTACTCTTCGAAGGCCGCAAAAATATGTGACATGCTCTTATGTCTTTACAAATAAGATCGTGTCAAATATTTTTGCGGCCTTCGTTGTGTAACATATTATTGCAGGTGACTGTACATAAAACCTATGGCTATAATTGTATATTCAGCTGTTAGCTGTATATTATATGTTCGGTTGTTCCTCGTAGCATTTTTTTATGCGTTTATGTAAGTATAATGCTTAATTTTAACTTTATTCAACAATTTATACAGAACTGCAGCTTCTGACCAAGAGCATTTACTATCACAAATTGCACCTCCCGGCATTTAATTTTATATAAAGGCCAACTTAAATAAATTGCTTTTTTCTGGCGTGCATCATTAAAAGCAAGATCTAACGGACGTCTAGCTCTCATCAATGCACTACATCGTAGACTTGCCCTAAGCCAGGGATCGTTGGACTTCTAACGCCCTGCGCCGGGGCAACGAACGCGCGCAGCTGCCCGGGAAATAGATCCCGTCCCGACTATTTCAGAGCACGCTTAGATACTGCCCCTGCATTGCTTTGTGCATTTCACAAATACCTGTAATGTGAGAGACCTAAGAATGGATGAATATGGAAGCCAAAAAGGGGTAAATCTTGTTAAAGGTTCGCCTTTCTTTCAAGGATTACAAATAAGGACAACTTAGTAATTACACTTACAAATAAGTATACTTAGATGTTACGATTTTTTGTTTCTCTAAATTTGCAAAATAAGTATAAAAATGAATCATTCAGAAAACGTTAATTTTTAAAAGTTTTGCAAATAACCTCACTTGCCGAAACCTTGATATTAGGTTTGTTTCATACCATTATGAAAACGAATTGTTCCGAACGATAGTCTTAACAGACACAAATATACGCTCATGACATACAATTCAAGTTTGCATCATACATATTTCAACTTTTATTTACAATATTGTTTATACAACATGACTTGTATCGAACTTTATTAATTACTTTAAATCTCGGGAATACAGAGAGGAATGTGTGGATAGTATAATAGAAAATATATTGTCTCGGATGCGCTTTGCCGGCCCACTTAGTCGCGAAGTTCATCGGGGCATTGCACTTTCTATGCGCGCCGGCCGATGCAGCGCCGAGAAAGTGATTCACATCCACACTAACCACTAAATGCTATCGGCAATCGGTTAATGTTATGAATTATGGCGTGTTGTTTAGTGCATGAATAGAAAGATCATTTAATAAATTTAAAATTAAACCCACATTAAACCAATGTATTGGGTCGAATGATGGTCAAAATGACAGTTCATTTTTTATAGAGTAGCTGTCATGTAAAATGTTTGTAGTACACATTTTATTGGAAGCTTAGTTCATTAATCAATTAATTTATTTATTTTTATATACATTATTTATTTGGAAAAAAGGTGAAGACATATTAAAATAAAAATATACCCAACCAAAAGAGACTTGACAGAACTGTAATATTACCCCCATCATTCGACGTGAGAAGTACAATAATAAACATGAACGTGTATTTATTATTATTATTATATAAACATTGTTTTTGTGTAAAACAATTATTTAGTGTAAAACGGCAATTATAATAATTGTTACCTTGGCATTTCAAGTAAATGGGCTTCCATAAAAAATAGTACGTTTATCACTACATAAAATAAATTTAAAAAAGACATATTATTAAAAAAATAAGTCTACCCCATTTGCAATTAGGTTTTAGCAAAAAAACACGCAGTTTTATCGCTAACAAAATAAATTAAAAATGTATGTAATCTAAACGACGCCGTCGATTGTATCGTAAATCCTTCTTCACTTTAAGCAACTTAGAAAATTTAGTAATCCATTAATTAGATTGATTTGGTGAATCTCTATAGAAAAACTCAAATAACTTCATGTACTCTACCAAATATAAACCCAGAAAGCAACACACCTATTCAGGGTTTTATAAGAAAAACCTCTATCGGGTAATTGTTACGGAAGATACTCGTATATTACACGGTACGGTATTATTTTTACTACGTAGATATATTTAGGCAGAATATATGTAGAGATTTGATAAAGCACATTATTTTAAATATTTACCTTCTTTTTCGAAGTGTTTCAAAAACCAGTGACTTCAAAATGATGGCACGATAGCAAAAAATCCAAAATATTAATTAAACATTTAATCAAAATAAGCTAATAAAGCTTTTTTCTTACTCCAAAATAGCATAAAAGTCACATGACGCTCGACGCAAACATCACTGAATTAAATATAATCGAATCGCGTTATTTTACGTTATCACCAGTAAATTACGAGGTCAAAATTAAAAAAATATTTCGGTCTAAAAGTACCAATTTCTATGGAATATCAACAGGCACATTTAGGGCCCGATTCGGATTTTGAAATAGACATCTATTAGATATCTTTTAGTCATCACCAAGATACGATAACGATATGTTTAAGATCTAACCTGTCAAATTTGACATTTGCGCGATTCTGGAGATACTCTTGAATGTTTTCCACAGGATATGACTTAGAGATCCAATTCACATCTAATAGATATCTTACTATATCTAACGTAAAAGTGACATTGGTTGCCCGAATTGCGCTGCAAAAGAGAACTAGTTCATATCTAAACTATAACGTATCTAGAATGGATCTAGTACGTGTCGTCTCTTGTGAATATCTTGAAGTTCGAATACGGCAGTTAGAGTCGTGAGTTTCTAAGTGCAAATTACATTCAGTCCGCACTAACGTAGCTATAAGTACATACATATAAAAGTGGTTCTAATGCCGCCAAACAGGAATGTTAGGAAAAAAAGTTGCAACGTTAGAAGTATCTAAGCAAGTCGGGTGCAGTGGCCACTGTGGCCAGCCAGTGCCAGTGACCTGGAGCGCCCGTAGCAAGCGCTACGAGCTTGCTACGAGTAGCCTCGCCGTAATTATGCAATCTCAAACGAGCTTTCTTGACGTTACTATGAGTGGTACTAGTATGTTCCTTATGATATTGAAAGTAGTAACACATACATGCATTATGTAGTTTTGTTAATCTAAAGGCATTTAAATATAACTTTTTTTAATAATTTTTAAATAAAGAGAACTTCAGTATAAAATACTGCATTTATATTGGTTTAGTATTAGTTAACTTATACCCTTAGAAATTATGGCACTTTTAAACTGTTCATTCCATTGTTCAAAATTTTGACTCAATAGTAACAAGATCTTTTTTATAAAGATTTTGTACTCGTAGTACCGTCGCTTACACTGTTAACTGACCATCAATAGATCTTATGCCTTTTGTAATAAAGAGTAACTACATTCGTTGGCTTACATTAATCTTATAACGCAATAATAAATATCTGAAAGACTGTATACTCTCTTCCCCTCTTTCAGACTCCGTGACGCATAGTTTTGGGAATTCCAATTGTGACTCAAAGCCGTTTCCTATTTCAGGCTCTGTGTGACTCATCAACTGAATTTTGATGTCCTACTATTATTATACTGTCAATTCCAAATCAACCATAATTAATATCAAAGTTATAACATTGTTTTTGTCCCATGAGTAGTGGCAAAACGCCGGGGTAACGTGAGGAAAATGATGAAATAATGAACACTGTTAATAAAAAATATATAAGAATTTCTGCATCAGATCACTATCTTTGATACATTTGTATTCCTGTATAATATACCTAAGTTTAATCCTATCATGTTACACGTGTATCATATCAATTTTTCTACGGTTTCCGTCACTCAAATAATTCACTAGAATAACATGGCTACATTATCTTTACACAATAGAGGGTACAATAACCTTTCGGCACACCATCAAAAATACCTCACTGACGTACAGATAAATGTCCCAATAATACATTACATAAATTCGAATACATTATCAGAGTTCTACACCATATTAGTAATTTTGATAAGGTGTGCGCCGTTTGCGATTCAGTGACCGCACGTAGTAGCCACTGGGCGCAAAGATTTTGCATTTAAATCAGTATAAATAAGTAGTTATTTTTACGATTCTGCTTAAAAAAGTCATACACAAAAGCAACGTATTTATTTATTTATTTAGTTATGCGATTTTTTTATTGTAATGTAGGATTGACGCAATCTTGTAGCTTCTTGGTTTGAGATTTTTTATACAGTATACAAATACATTTTAAATGCTTAAGGGTAGTATATATTTAGGTAATGATGATATCATGTTTAAATACCTTCCATCCCTAATCTCTCTCTCTCGCTCAATGAATCAGTATAAAAATGCAAATTTCATCACGTTGATTCTAGTAAAATAGTAGGTGACACGGCCTAGAATAAAACCGAAAGCTTGTATTCCTCATAAATCGTTTATTTATAGGATAAAAGCTAAAACTCCATTGGAAAATATGGAAAATCATACGCATTCTAACTAGGTATATATAGTTGTTTGATTTGCTGTGGAAAGTGTAAGTGAAATCACACAGTTGAGTGAAACCGAGTGGCTACGTGGAATTACATAGCTCGGCAAATGAAACTATCCGGAAAACCCTGCAGCCTTACATTAAGCTACAGAATTACAGCCTGCCACCTCACCTTATTAGATGATTAATTGCAAAACGGGTGACGACTGACGCCTCGTAAGTTTACAAATTATGGTCGTTTGTACAAAGTTGCTGATTGTTCACATCCTACATGGATATTTTTTCTTAGCGCTCTATAAATTATATATATTTATAATGGACTAGGTATACCCGTGGATCAACCCCCGTGGGCTTTCGTCTATGTTATTTCCTTTCCCTTTCCCTAGTGGCTGGATTCAAACAGTAATTTAAGCGTTTATTTTATTAAGCTACATGCTAAATTTAATTTAAATCGGTTAACTAGTTTAGCAACGAGTAACCTTGAGATGAATATAATTCATACGCACTTTAACGATTAAGTGTGGAAAATCAATTTATTAATAAGTTTTGCACAAAGAGACATTTTTTATGCATTTTTTTTTACACAAATTATTTATTGCTTAACCAAGACGTATATAGAATTAGTCAACTAGAGTTCAATCTAACTTACTCTGTTATTTTTCATTGAACCCCGTACGCGTATAGTTACACAATAAAATTACTACACTGGCTATCTTTATCACAATTTATGAGCTTAACGTAAACGCAGGTGAACCGAGGTTATTAATGTTAATGGAATTACGTCGTGCGGCAATTGAGTGCGGCAGAGAGCGGGCAGTTTTTGCCGCGCTCGTTGCATACAGATGCGGCCGCGCGGTGCAGCGTGCAAGCGACCCGGTTGACGACCCTCGCCGGCGGTTGACCTCTGCTGTGCCCTGCTAGCTTCGGTGCAATCACTTTTCTGCTACACCTCGCAATTTGTTAGATTTTCTAAGTTCTCGGCGGAATTTTCCTGGGTTTAAATAATTGACGAGATTAGAGTAGGTAAATCAATATTAAACTGAACGCCCCTTGAGTCGCACTAATGTGTGATTGCTGGCGTTCGTTTAAAAAGAAGCATTCTAGGAAGGTACTCTACGAGAAATAGCAGCAGAGCTCCACCATCAGCACCCATAGTTTACAATAGAAAAGAAAGGTCTGAATGTTATCGGTAAATGCTATATTAGTCTTTTTTGAGGGAATATCCTACTCCTACACCTACAACCATATTTTTCTAGGTACGGCAGGCGATAGCTGAGATGAGATTAACAGACATTGAAATAAAATAAAACTGGAAAGATATACTACCTACATCTATTCTGTAGACAAAACTTATCCTCGTGCCGCCCACCATACAAAATTATAGCCAAGGAATTTAGAATCTTGTTGTACTTTCAATTGGGTTCATTTTCATTTGTTCGAAATTTTTACGAGACAAATGAAATGCTACCTACTTTCTTTTTAATTAAGGTTGACATTCCATCGAAACTGAGTGTACATCCTAATGTACATTGGGCGGCATGAGGTTATATAACTCATTTTGTACTTAATTAGGAGAAAAATCAAATTTTGTGTTTTAAATAGGTAGTAGAGGGCTTGGTCCCTTTTTTAATATATAACATTATTTATTTCAGTTTATCATTATGTAGCTATAAATATTTAACATACCTATTTTTGTCAGAAGCTAAACCTAACGTGGTTATAAAGGAGTTCATAAAAACATTTCACGTGCAGGTATTTATTTATAAGCAGAAGAGCTTATTATAACTCAACAGCGAGCGCTTTGCAAAAGTTTTCCGAAACTTCTGCTTGGAAACTGCGAAGCCATTGAGTACTTGAGTAGATACCTACATTTTGTGGCTATCGAAATCAGTGTCGATTGTGTTTTGTCCTTTTTACTCGTAGGCGTAATAGAGGATAGGAGTTATCATTGAATAGTGGGTATAAGTGTAAATGGTGATACGGATGCTCGGGCGGGCGGGGCGTCGGCCGCGGCCAAGGCCCGCGCGGTCAGGGACGTTCTAACTAGCCGAGCTAACTTAGAAACTTGTATCCCATCGTGATGCTATACCATTTATTATATTGAATAATGTTATATGTTAGTAGGAGGTATCATAATATGCTGGCGCGAGCGCGAGCTTAGAGTTAAAGCTACGTACTTAAATTATATGTAGCTTATCGTGTTGAAACAATTTTACTAATTGCAAGATTATAAATAAACACATTGGGTGCTTAGTTTTCATGACATGATTCAAATAGATATATAAAGCGATAAATTGATGGGCTAAAGGCAAATAACGCTTTAACATTTCTTAAGACTTCTGAATACTGGGGTCCATTCCATAACTTTAATAACATACTTCTGGACACAAATAGTTACTGTTTTGGGTTTTTTTACAACTACTCGTAGGTACAAATGGGACTGATCGATTGACATGGTACTTATACAGTAAAGCAATCTGAAAAATCTGGAAATTATTTATGTTTCTTTTAATGAACCCTAATTGATCATTCATAATTTCATAAGCATCCCTTGAATTTATCGATTACGAAAAGGTTGCTACCAAGACGCGCTATAAAGCTCAGCGTTTTTCCAAGCACAATTTTAGAAAAATTTTCACAAGAAAATAAATCCAAATTACCAAATGGTAAAACGATTACTAGTACAACTGTTAGAGCAGTGCTCTCAATGGGTTGTTCGTGGAATATCTGTTCATTACCTGGGGCCAAATTCGACATGTACAACTGTCAGATTTCGCATCCACGTCAAATCAACAGTTGATTTTATCGCATATATACTGAGTGTTGATTCCATCAACGGTGGATAATATCATTAGGTACAACCAAAACTCAACTCTAAACTAAGGGTGGTTCGGTTTGGTTTGCTTGTCACCCTAACTGTGGATTGTTAATGTCAAATTTTGACATTGTACGTATTCGAGAACTTATGATTTTTCCCACATCAACGGGAGATCAACACGATGCGTCAAACGTCGCTTGTCGAATAGGGGTCCTGACATCCTGTAGTATACATAATCTGCAAAACTGGTTCAACGTTAATAACAAATTAATCCGTTAGGGCGGTTAGGGCGTGGATTGCATAATCTGTCTTTAATGTTATTATGCATTTGTGGGTAAATGTCGGATTTGTACAGTCGTCATCAATATTAGCGGATGAAACAATGCACCAAAATTTCTTCCACCCTCTATATATCTATGTAATACGTTTCTAATAGAGATACCTCAACTTATACAGTTCACGTTCAGAAGTATTTGTTAGAGTGTATTACATCTACATATAATATGAGACGTGACTATTATTGTTAACCAATTAGATAATAATTAGATGCTTTAGACGAGTCTGATCTGCTACTTTTGATTAACAGACGACTTCGACGACGACTTTTGAGAGATTACAATGATATTGCCTTGTAAGTGACATCTACTTATTGTGTATGAATTTAATAGAAATGGGTATGATCTATCGAAGTATATCCAACTAAACAAATCGCTATGTAAATAAAATATAACCTGCTTCACGCTGCACGCTTCAAAATTTTACAGTAATTAATGATTACAAGTAGTACCATGCAACATTGTTGTGAGACATCGAAAAAATCGCAAAGCACAAACTACGGCCCTTCAAAGCTCCCTATGGGAATTCCTTTGGCATAATAACGCGTTGTTTACCATGTTAAAGCATATGTAGGTAGTAATGAAGCCTGCAGACGGAATTGTTGGCCGAGTGTAATCACCGTAGTGCATGTAACTGTAGGTGTGGGCACGCCGGTGCGGAAGCGGTGCGTTGGTCTCCTGTCTGGCCCCACACCCCGGCCGCGCCGTCTGCCCGCCACCCCGTGCAGACTGCACCCTCTCGGCTGCAATTCACTCTCACTAACCCACTGCAGCACAGTCAATCATGCATAATAACCTATCTATCTAACTTGGGCCAGTTAAAGCTTAATTTAAAGTGGCAAGTCTGATTTTATTTCGTACTAATGTAATGTTTTGATTTTGTATTTTTTGTATAAACATCAAATTATTAGTATGAACGCGAAAAAACCCAGATTACATCATATGCCAAAAGATCATGTATCGGAAAACAACTTACTTAATAATTCAATATCTGCTATCTGGATTTCAAAGTTGAATTAAAGGTTAAAAATCAAATTAAAAATATGCATGTTCAATGCTCATGAAGTTTTGGTTCAGGAACGGTATAAGTTAATTCAAATTCTCTTTTAAAACGAAGGTAAACATTTGTGTTGACTTTAATTAACAAAGCCACTTCCCTTGCCGCTCTGCCGTGCCTTCATAAATTAAAAAATAAATATTCGTTCCTCGTGTCCTCTCTCCCTCATTGAGAGCTAGCTGCTGAAAACACCTTTCATAATTTTTCGTCTCCATTTCCATGGGTTTTGTTCGCTTGTCATCACTCAAAAGCGTTGGCGCGTGTTCTTTTTATAATGTCTGCAAGTCGGTGGTGAAAGCGCCAGGGTTGCGGGGCAGGGTGCGCGGCGGGGGGTGCAACCCGAGGGGAAGTGCCCCCATGTCTAGACTGGGTCGGTAGTTTTCCGGGATTCAGCCGGCTTTGCCTGCAGTCTGCTCACCCACTCACTGCACTGTAGCTATAGAATATCTTTATACATAGGTACATAAAATCGTCTGAGGGCCCTCGTCGCTTTTGAAGCAATTTTGTGTTACTTTTCTGTATGTAGCTATGCAAGTTTATAGTCACGGTGGCGGGCCGCAGCGTATGTCAGTAGGGAAACCATGGCACGATCAATAACTGGAATGCTACATTGAGACGAGCTAATTGGATAGACCGTCTGAATATGGCGTACTTATATCAAAGCAAACATATTATTGAGTAGGTTGATAGTAAGGGATAGGATAGAAGAGAGACACGTTTATGTAATTAATAAAAATAGCACATGTAAAGCCATGTAACATGTAAATTTAATGACTTTGTAACTTGATTATTATTGTTCCACATGGAAAAGTTCTAGGGTAACAGGTCATAGGACACCATATGGATGGTTTCCTGGGATTTCGTTCTAGGTGAAACCTAAACAATCGATTCATAATGCACGCAAAGGTACCAGGAACAATAGACTGTTTCCTTCTAAGTAGCCTTTGTGATATCGAGTCTATATAAAAGCTAGTATACGTAGGTATACATAATGTTTAGATAAATACTTACCTACTTACTCCTTATACCTAAGATGGACTAATAACTTACCTAACCCTTATATTAAGTACCTATATCTAAGAAGTGATGTAAAAGTAATTAAATAAATGCATTTGTATTTGTAGCGTCTAGATATGAATAAATAGTTTTATAAAGTGGTGTGTAATAATAACCAAATTTTTTAATACAATAGATCATTTGGTAAAACAGGAAGAGAGAAAAGGGGTGGAAGTTTCCGGAAGGAGAGGTCCTTCAACAAATATTAAGACGGAATCAGATCAAGGTTCTGTTTGCAAAGTTTTCTCACAAATCAAATCAGTAAATATCAGATGGATACTGAGGCGGAATTCCGATTCTGGCTCTTATTTAGGTCATACTGAAAATTCCTGGACTGGCTACTTAGAAAAAATAAGTCATCTCATATATCAGAATTCAGAAACTTTCGTATGGCCCACGTACGCATTTATTTCTCGTAAGTCCAGTGAGTCAATTTAATTACAATTAAAGTAGTAATTTATCAAGTAACGTAAAAAGGAACCTCGACACGAAAAGTAGAAGAAGTATCGTAAAACGACTAAACTATAGTCCAAAAGCTTCCATGTCGTAATTAACTTTTAACTGTGGCGGTACGTTTTTTGTGCTGAATACGTCGTTACTATGAAGGAGAGACCTTTTGCGATAACTCAGAAACGGCTAAATTGATCATATTAGCTATTGTACGACTTTGTCGGATTCATTGATTTATATATCAATGCCAAATTACAGTTTTCTAGCACTAACGATCACGGAGCAAAGCCTCGGACAGAAAGACAGACGGACGGACATGGTAGTTGACTCCGCTCTCTGAACCTACGGCACCTTAAGTAGAAAGTATTAGATGCCCTAATAATTGCCATGATTAAAATACCGCCCTTGCTAGTCGGACCACCGATAACGGAGGGTTTCATACTTTCTGCTTAATTCAATACAAATATCCTTTATTGTTAATCATTTATTTATATAAAATGACAAATAGCAGTCTTACCTATTTCTAAACAACATTTGCTATAATACGAATATTGGACGATAGATTATTTTACTGACACAGACAGGCCTTTATTTTCCTGCGATAAGTAATGGAATAAAATAACACTCAACTGAAACAACAACAACAACTTAATTTCTTTGTGTATTTAGCTTTAGCTAAGCTTAAAATGCAATGATCTTGTGTGATCGCTAGTATGCGTTAGCTTAGTTAAGTTTACCGTAGCATACCTTTACCTATATTATGTATAGTTCTAAGTGAGAGCGTTTTAGGAGGTAGGTGCACATCTTCTGAACTGTATAACTTAGCATTAACTATTATGTACTTACTTCTGTTGTTTCTCCAATAAAGAAAATAAAAATAAATAAAAACAACCGCGAACTTATGTTACTACTGTAGGTATCTTGATAATCACAATAATGTGGGTAGGCTAAGCGATACATGGATAAAGTTGCCTATTATGCTCAGTAATGGCCGTTTGTATATCTCCTGACATGGCGCAGCCGGTAGGATAATAAGTATGCATTAGTATTGTATTATATTATTAGGTATCTTATTCTAAAATATGTAATTAACAATTCAGGATTTTATTTCCTGTTAAAACTACTAGGTACTTTCAGATAAATAAATCGAAATTTGTACATAGCTTAGCTCAACGTTACTTAAATATTTATATTATTATACCTATACACATATACATAGCTCCGCATACTGCTAGTACTCGTACACAGCCGTCGTGAAGACTTTCAGTGAGTTGGAAGTTTGTTTTCGTGTCTAATATTTTATGTATTATCTTCGAGATAAATAAATACGAGAAAAGTCTTTGTTTTCACAAAAATTATATCTATAAAGCTGGTTCTATTTATTTACATGAGCGTATGTGAATGGCTGACCAAGTTCAAGACAATCACTTTTTTTCTACCGAACTATATTAATACAATCCGAAAATAATACTGTTAAGCTAGGTAAGTATTTAAAGTAGGCCATGAACTCTTGCGTGTCGATAAAAAAACCATTACAAATATAGATTAAAGCGTGCTCCCCTAAACCTGCCTTAAGCACAGACAGAACAGAATACTCATCTCAAAATAGTGCGGCTAATTGTGTTTCATAACAGCTCGCTGAAGGGATGCCAGGGTATATTTAGTAGCACGTGTACGGGGCGCGGGGGGCCCGGTGACGCGGAAGCGTAGGGCGGGCGGAGGGCGTTGACCGTGAACGTGGGGCGGCATCGATCGGGCAGCCATACCCTCGCGCAACGGGAAAGTGTATGCCATCGCTGGCGCGCGGCGCGGCGCCGGCCGCCGCGTGCTGACTCACGGCATGCTAGTGATGCTAGGCTGACTTAGCGGACACTATCGAGTCGGGAGCTCAGGTGAACTAGTGCTCTCTAGGATTATGGATATTTCATACGGAACATTAGGTCTAGTCACACTGGTTCGCTCTGGAAAATGCCCACGCTCGCCTACCTACGCAACATGCAACACCGTCTGGAGTGTTATTACGTTTAGGTTTTTAATGTTATGTAAAATTTAATCATTCATCAACGTTACTGCATTACACTTAAATAATTGCGCGTTTAGGTTTAGTCAGAATAAATGGGTTAGAGTCTGTGCGGAAAGAGAAGAGTCGTGGAATGTATTGGGGCCCCAATTTATGTTTGTTTACTTTTAAGATAATTCAAATCATAAAAGTAGCCATATTTGAGTTTTATTAGTATTAGCTCTATTACGAAACCTGTCAATCTCGCGTAGGTAGGTAGTTGGCGAGCAATGTAGGTGTGCGGTGTACCTATAGCTCAAAATCTTTCTTCAAGAAATAAAGTAATTTTAATTAGTTTCTACCTACTTAGTCCTAGAGAAAAAACTAAATATTACTAAATAGGCGTCAAGGGCAACGGGAACACAGAGGCGTTTGCCGCGCGGTGTAAAGCGCGCAATGTACAGCGTCGTAGAAAACATACCGACGCGGCCGGGCGCTCTAGTAGGCTTGCTAAGCTATTCAAAAAGCTTCCTCGATGCTTTTCACAACTCATTCCAATATATCTTGACACCGCGATTTGTAGCAACTACGTGCTGTCGCAGGCCAGACTTATGCCGGTTATGTGACGAACTGGTAAGTAAGCATTGCTAATAAGAGGCTTACTCTTTGCAGTTGACTTACGACGCCTCCCTGACGAGAGCGTGAGCTGTGATGAAAATACTAATTAACACAATTACGGGAACTGCTGTAACTCGTTAGCTTTTTAGATTATATGTAGGCTAAAACGAGTGCTCGGTGTAAAAGGGACTAGGGAGAGCTTACAAGTACCTACTCGTATCGTAGGTAATTAAGTAGACGCTACTAAAATTCACATCCACCCACTGCGTAGGCGTAGTAGTAATAGTAGGAGTAGGTAGACATGTCAAAGTAAGCATTGAAATATTAAAAATACTTATGTACCTATGGAAATCCTATTTTAACGAATTTCGTATGGCTTTTACCACCCATTTACCTAATAAGCGATATTAAAGAACATAAATAAATAGGTTATAGGCTTTTTATACCTTTGGAATTGGGTGTTCAGTATAATTACTAAACTAAATAAAGGCGGAATGCCGTAGTTCCCAATCGATTTGATTGGAATTCCTTAACATGGCCACGAGTATGACGTAATCCCTTGGGGCAGGCCCGGGGCGCCCGTGCCCTTGCCGCGTTGAGAGGGTGTCTCGACTCGACTCCTTGCATCTCCTGCCTACGAGTATTTTATTTAAGTCACAGAGTGAAATTGGATCAATTCTTGAACAAGGTTATACACGGCCTTTGATCACTTTTAAGTAATTCTAGAGTTAATTATATTATGTTGATGGAAGGACGGAGATGTAAATTGGTTTATTTGAAGTTAAGGTTTCATATACAAGAGCTTTACTGATAAATTACATAAAAAAACGATAAATGTTGTAGTGGTTAACTATTACTATTAACATACATGCAATAAATTTATTACTTTTTAAGATATCATAGCCAAAATGGAAAAAAACAGAACCGTTATATTTAATCAGAAGAATAGACGTACGTTAGCCGAGGTACATTTTATAGTGATTATTGATTATTTAAACAAAAAAATCACAATCAATAAGTTACAAGTACACATTATACACTGTTCTGTAATTAGTTAAATATATATAATTACTATGTATATTTAAATTGAAAGGGTATAGTGGAGGGTAGTTTTCTGCCAACAAACTGTCCTGCAGCTTGGCAGATAAGTGCGTTTATTACACTATTTTTTTATGGATTAAATAAATAATTTAAAAAACAAATATTATGTAGGAATGAGAATACAGGCCTTACAATGTTCCCGTCGCATAAGATAACCACTTGTATAAAAATCGCCCCTTGACTAGATCAATAGTTGCGTCCCTCTTGCCTACTCCTTATTTTACTTTCTTTCGAATCTTTACCTGTTAGCAACCCTCTCTGTTACTCGTCATCGAATGAGGGTATAAAAGTTAGTAGGGTGTGTTGGTCACGGGGGTAGAGTATTGTCAGGGTGGATATAGAGCAATGTATATGCATAGGTACCTGCAAATAAAAAGTGAATTTGATTACAGTTTCGTGCGTTGTAGCACTTCTATGTTAGATAATGTTAACTGATAATTCGTAAACCTTATAGCAAGGACATTAAGAACGACCCATCATGGTCAGTTGAGAGCGTTGTTGCTAATAGCATTCTACAATTTCAAATCTTACTGTTCTACTATTTATTAAAAGAAGGTTTATATTGATAAACAATAAGTAAGCGTGGTAAGTTGGTATTGTGCGTTGTTGGTATGTGACCTTCGAGCAACACGGAAGGGAGGCGGCATTCGCACTATTTCCCCTCTGCCGAGGTACAAGATTCGTGCGTCAATTTAATCTAGCGCGGGTAATAAAACTAGTTGCAATTGGATTTTTCACTAGACCGAGTCCAGACGCGCGCGTGAACACTGCTGCACAAAAATGCCTGTTTGCTCGGTTTTTTGCTATAAAAAGAGGTCGGGGACATCAAATTTACAAAAAGAAAGTGTTACATTTCACATGTAATATTTTTTTTTACATATCATACGTTTAATTACATTTAAATACAATTATTATAGTTTAGTCTCAAGTATTTGTTGGATTTATCGATTTTGCTCGCTCAGTACAAATTGCGGATCGGTCGAGCGACAAATCCGACTTCTCATCTCTCAGAATACAATGACATACTTCAACGAAAATGTGTTAGTGTGCGTGTTGTGACACTACTGACACTAGTCACTCGTCCGTACACAAAAAGAGAACGAGGTTTGCAAGATTTGTCTTTGACGTGTGTCATTTTCTATGTATTTGTGTCGTCATTACAGAGGGCCTACCGCGAACCACGTTTGACGTGTTGCCTCCCTGTCACACTTACGTATGAATTTACAAGTGCCATAGAGAGGCATCACGTCGAACGTGGTTCGCGGTAGGGCCTCTGATTGGATTTTGTATGTAGGTAAGTGTGTGAGAAGTGCGACTGTGTGCACCTTCCCCCCGCGAAAAATGGCAGAAAGATTTGTACGGTGAGATATCGCTTGGGCCCCTCCCTTCCGACGTGTCGGAAGCCGGTGTTGCTCGAAGTATGTGACATTTGAGAAGTCTAATAATGCCAAAAGCCAGCGATTTTGAGTTGGTTAACAATTAGTTATTGTTTTCAATAGTTTTTTTTAAATGTGTGAAAAAACGAAATAATACTGTATTTTCCGTGGTGGATGTTCGTATTACTAGTGATAAAAAAGTAAGTGTACAAGTCATACTTATGGGCCATGTGAAAAATAATAAATATAATAATGCTTGAATGCATTTCTCCAAGAGCGCCTTCACTAATAGTAACTGAACATTTTCCATTTATTTCCGGTAATAAAAACGCACCCCAACTCGGGAGATGGGTAGCCGTGTGATAAGGTGGCGGGGGGTGAATGTCGGGCAAGGGCGGCGTCTGAGTCACGGCCGCGGGCGATCAATACTGCAGCGGGAAATGCGTGCGTGCGTTTGCCGGTCACTGGTGCACTACGCATGTCACGGCGGGGGCTTGCCGATTTAAAGCCGTCTATGCTTTGGGGACGCTGTAATGAAATTATTTCAACTCAAGACGTACCCCTGCAGGCGTGTTATGAATGTTGTGATGGCTTTATCCACGTGAGAAAAATAAGTGTCGCTTTTTAACACTACCACTCGATTGAAAGACACGGACACTGTCAAATACGACTGACAAATCCATGGTCTATGTAAAATGTACGACTCGCGACCCGCCCCTGCTTCGCATGGGTTAGACAAAACCTTAACAATCTATATGTCGGCGGCCGATCGTAAGATCAGGCAGATCGTAATGTTCCTGTGTAAGTTTTGACGATAGTCACATTAAACCAATGTATAGGTAGGATAGGTTCGTTAGGTTGCTTCATGTGCCCGAAGGGCAAACTGCCCAGAAATAGGAGCCCCGCGTAGCGGGGTCCGTCGACTCAGAGAACGGGTCAAAGATTTTCACGTTTCACGATATGCCTAGGAATTTCACCATATGCCTGATCTTACAATCGGCCGCCGACATATACACCTGTAAACCTTCATCGAGAATTACTCTATTGATTAATGAAAACTGCATGAAAATCCGTTTAGTAATTTTTGAGTTTATCGCGGACATATACAGACACACACAAACAGAAAGACGCCGCGTTGGACTTCACTACACCTTATAAAACAAAGTCCCCCGCCGCGTCTGTCTGTTTGTGTGTTTGTTTGTTCGCGATAAACTAAAAAACTACTTACTGAACGGATTTTCATGCGGTTTTGACCTATCAATAGAGTAACGTGATTTAGATGTATAGGAAGGATTCTTGAGGAAGGTTTAGGCGTATAATGTGTTAACCCGTGCGAAGCCGGGGTGGGTCGTCAGTTGTTTTATAAGATTTTAGTGATAGTGATTCCCACCGAACGGGCCGAGTCGGGGCGCATCCAAACACATTTTACTAGTTGCCTAAGGAATTTAGAGCGTCTGCACAGTAGTCCGATCCCATATTTGAATGTTATTGTAACAACTTCCGGCCGATCGGCTCCCCGCGAACGTATGTAGACCAAAAATATTTTTAGTTACGTCATTCTCATTTCAGCATACAAAATTGATGGCCAAGGTAATTACTATGTATTACACGACGAAGTCCAAGGTCGTCTCTCAAACAACATGATTGTTGCTTTTCATTCTTTTGGCTAAGCCTAGTGTGGGGACCACTGTAACTGCCCCTCTGTTAAATCGGTTTACGAAATAAATATATTTTGAATTTTAATTTTAATTTGAATTTCTTTATCGTGTTGTTGAGAGTTTTTTTTTACCGGATATAGTTCGAGTGTATTTATTTGATGTCTTGTACAAATCAATGGCTGATCAAGTGATCGCTTTCGGCTTAAGAATATGTTGTAGAAAGAGGGGCGTGTAATATCAGAAAACTATGGGTATATAAATATTCTGGCAAACACAACTGGTCAGTCAGCAGGAACCAGGAAAATTATACTTTTCCCTGTCTTTTGGGTGATAGTACTAGCATAAGACAAGGACAGTATGATTCTCTCTATGTTTGAAATGCGACAGTCCTGGGCCAAACTATATACCTACGTTCATAAGCCCCGACATCGTACAGTGCAGTTAATTTTCTTTTTTTACGTTGGGAAAGTGCTTTTACGCATCCCGTCTCGAGGGGGGCACAACGGGTATGAGCGGTATGACGGCGAGGCCTAAAGGGCGAGGACCCACTACCGTCTAAGAACCCAACGAGTGCCACCTCCGCCTATAACGGGGCGGCGCAGGATCGCGGTGAGCATTCAACTGCGACGTGAATAGTCGTAGGTCTGACAAATTGCTTGTTTATCCAGGTATAGTTAGGCTAGGGTTACCTCCAATTTCCGTCGTCGACGGCGGCGCCAGGTCGGTGCTGCTGGGGATGTAGGGTGTCCAGACTGCATGTCTGGCTTCTATTGGATTCTTAGTTCATATTTGAGGTTCAGAGAGGTACCTCAGGGAGGGGGGCAGGTATGCCTAAATGCACGTCAACATAACGATTTCCCATACAAGTACCTACATTTCTGTTATGAGTACCACAGTGATATTACCAGTACCACAGTATTATTATATCAATGCAAACTTGTCTGATCGTAGATAATGTTCTATGGTACGAGCCCCGATGCAAATTATTTCGTCTAGTTCCACGCAACAATTTTGTTTATTTTAATAAATTTTACACATGAACATAAAATGACCCAGTAATGGGAATGGGAATAGCAATGTTTAATGTAGTTTATTTTGATCGTATAATAAAATTTCATGAGACTTTTATTGCTGAAAACTTTTCAAAAACGTAGTCCAAATCATATTGTCCTCTCCTACAGCACTGCTGCATGCATGGGCTCGAAACAAAATTGTCAGTACATTGGCAGAGCCCTATTGCTTTCCCTAGTAATAGCCCTTTTCACATATGTTGTAATCCTACCCGTCAATAAAAAAAATAAAAAATCATTCTTATTGTTTTTTTCAGTACAAACGGCATTTCTTGTATTTGGATTTAGTTATTGCAGAGGATTACCATATAAAATTAAATTACATTAGTATAATATAAACATTAAATATTAGTAATTTTTAAACAAAAACATTATTTTTGAACAAACGCGAGAACCTCAAAAAATGGTCTCAATAGGCGAAAACATTTGCATCGGGGCTTACTTGTATACTTGCTGCTTGTATAAAAAAAAAAATGACAAAAATAGCCAAAGTAACACGACTCGTGTCTTGTTGTCGCCGTAGGTATTTCATAATACCGGTTGAGTACACGAATTAAAAATGTCACTTGACATCTTGACATATATATATTAGGTAAATAACGTAATATTGTACTTTTAACTGTTATATCGTATTAATTTAATGCAGTTTTGTAACCGGTTGTGTAATATCTATATGTATATCATGTTGAATTGTTGATGATAAAAATAATGGTAGGTAAATGTTGGCTTAATTTTACTTAATGTTCTTGATAAACGTGTTGTTTACTTGGATGCCAACGAACTAGATACTTAGATAGAATAACTATAGAAGTGCTACGTAACATTGCCCACCCATTTTATCTTGTACAGAAGTTCATGTATTTAATCCTTCGGGAATGCTTCGATTACCCTTTATCTTAAGGCTGAAGACCTTCTTAACCTCTAAAGTCTATTACTCGGTCCAAGAGTTTATGACTGACAGATACATTAAATTTATGATTTAACCTAGTAATTACGCCTTTCTTTGTTTATTAATTAATATGCTAATTACTTATGAACCTTTTATGAATGACATTTATTTATTTATTAATAATAACTAATTAAAATAAATAAAAGCTTGTAAAAATCGCTGGTATATTCGTATTTATACAATCTTATAAGACTTAATTCATGTTCCGCGCACCAGCTCTCGGCAAAGACCTTGGCGTTGGTCAAGTCAAGTGCAAGGTAAATGCGGCACGAACGCACGATTACGTAACTAAGGTTGGCAGTCTCCACGCTAACGAAACAACATCTGATAACAGTATCTATCTGCATAATAAAAGGGTAGAATGTAACTACAAATTACTCATTTCAGTAAATAAGGGGTTGTCGCATGTAATCGAGGTGATTTAGGAACGCGAGTCAGGCAATCCCTGTTGTGATAGTGTAACAGAGACCTGCAAAACTGCATACCCACTTTATGAATTAATTCCATTCTACAGTGCTTATCTTTAATGTATATTTATATAAGTATATCTACTTAAAATCTTTATGAAAAACACTTTCTTTAACATATGTTTTTTTCTTATCCTATGTGGAATAAAATTTGAGGTTTTATAATGAATTACACAATGATACATTACCTAATTGGTTAACACGTCATCTTACACGTACATATATATATAGGTATATAACTATATGTTTGTTTACATATTAATTACTCAAGATACGCCGACGCAGATAACCTTGAGGTCGTCCTGATTGACTCCTCGAAATATTAACATTTTAATATTAACGTGCAATATAAACGATGAATGCATATGTTTATAATGTTTATCTTGCTTGATTTAAAAAAGGTCGTCCGGTCAAGTAGTATGTTACGCATTTATTTACGATAGTTCTAATTATGATAATAATGCAGGTGTATGTATATCCTTATCTAAATTTGCAATCGAGATATAGAATATTGTATCCTTTAATGATGAATGAAATACCCATTTGTAGGCCTATTAAGTGCAGGCTTGCCCATTACGATAGTTAAGAAGAACTAGCTGTTTTTAAGTAATTGGTATTAGGAAGAAACAGTTTGTAGGTAGAGTACATTCCAGGAAAATCGTCAGTACATTTGTATATCCGCGACCAGCGCTTCGCCATTATGCTTGCGTGTGTTTTGTGGCATTGAACACTAATAATAGGTGAACTTGACATTGAGAACGGAGGTTCGTCATCATTACGAGAGCTGCTATCTCTTCCGCACAACCCGGTTAGCGTTAAGGTAGGAAAGGGACGGGTGGCCACATCTTTCTGTGTTCGCTGGTGTTTGTAGGTCAGTCGTGTTGTTTATTCCGGACGATAGTCGGAAAGTCGGCTGGAGGTTGCATTACGTATTTCTTTATTGACGCTTCAATTCAGTATAATTTGATAATGCGCGTGATAAATTAGCACCGACTGAGGTGTTGACGTTCATTCTATGGGCCCGATTCGGATTTTGAAATAGATATCTTTTAGACGTCACCAAGATACGATAACGATATGTTTAAGATCTAACCTGTCAAATTTGACATTTGCGCGATTCTGGAGATACTCTTGAACGATTTCCACAGGATATGACTTAGAGATCTAATTCACATTTAATAGATATACATATTATCTTACTCTATCTAACGTAAAAGTGACATTGGTTGCCCGAATTGCGCTGCAAAAGAGAACTAGTTGATATCTAAACTATAACGTATCTAGAATGGATCTAGTACGTGTCATCTCTTGTGAATATCTTGAAGTTCGAATACGGCAGTATACTCATGGTTATGATTCCAGCTGATTAAATACCGTTAACGTTATATCCATTATAGGTGATAGTAAAATATTAAACTTATTAATTTAGTTTGTCTGACATTTGTTGAACTTTAGCTTTTAGTAACGTATCGAAAATGTCGAAGACTTATCTATGTTCAAATGTTGTAACAACCAAGCAAGCTTTTCATGTACTCTAACTTGTGGTCAAAACAGTTCAAACTATAATATTGAATACTTAAATATGTATTATATTATTTATTATATGTATTTGTTATTTATTTAACGTTAGGTACCTACCTATATGTTACCACAAAAACATCGAGAGATTATACTTATATTGAATGAGCTCTTTGGTATTGGTAGGTAGAGTTGTAGAGGATCAAGCGTAATCCTAATCTATAACGTAGAAATTAAGTAGGGGAGACCGAGGTGAGTTGTGACAGAGGAGAGTTGGAATATCGTCATTTTTTTGGAATCTATTAACTAGAAACTAGGTCGCAATAGCGCGCGTTTGTTAGTTCAAGTTACGAGCTAACAAACGCACACTGTTGCGACCTAGTTTCTAGTTAATAGATTCAAAAAAATCGACGATGTTCCAACTCTCCTCTGTCACAACTCACCTCGGTCTCCCCTAGAGTCTGTTTGGAAAGAGAAGAGTCGTGGAATGTATGGGGCCCAATACATAACCACGACTCCTCTCTTTCCGAACAGACTCTACATGTTGTGATATCGAAGAATCACAGAATCTATGCAGAATGCATTAAAATAATGTTTATACACATTCAATGTACAATTGTAAACACTTGCAGATTAGAAGAAATTGATGTGTCCTTAATTATGTTTATTGTTTTTTTTTCTGTTAGCATATTTTACAACCCTATTTTAGTTCAATTTTTCTTATTATTTGGCGATGATAAAAGTGTTGAAATGCCTGAAAAGCATGTTAAGAAAAGCGATCTCTAGCAGCGGATCTGCGAATTTCCACGGAGCATTCCACCCTCGAAGCCTGCGCGGTTTGGGAAATGCCCGCTAGGTGGCGTTGTCAGACAAGACGGCCTACTAGTGTATAAAATACGCTTTGCCGCCTACTGGCTTCAAAACTTCAACGGTTTTCCGTGAGATGGCGGCACTAGTGGCTCAAAGCACATGCCCGAGCTTTCTAGTTTCAAAAGCTCTTACCGACTAGCGCCACGCTCAATATTTTAGCGCCACTATGTTTTACTTCTAACCTTTGAAATATGTTTTTGAAGTTACTTAGTTGATTTAAGATATTTTGCAGGGTTTAGATATTGATAAAGCATGAAATAATTATATAATAAATACTTCTTCGGAGGCATTTTTGGATTTAGTTACTTAGTACTTTCATATTCAATTATTTAAATCGAGTTATTTATTTGCCAGGTTGTTTTTTGTAACCTTATATTAATATAAGGTGGTGATGGAATTCAAGTATAAAGTATATAATTATTCATTATTATATTATTTAAACGTGCATGCACAGCTACATCAATAACTTTTTAACTTTCAATATTCTCGTAAGAAAACTATTATCTAATTAAAATTAATGCCATTTTGTCAAACTGTTGGTCTCCTAACGTAAACAAGAATAAACAAAACAAATTTTCGATAAACACGTTACTTACAACATTAATTAAATATTTGATCGTTTTCTGTGTAAAGGTGCGTTTTGGTTGCGTTCGCCGACGTCAGAGTGAGTCACGCGCGTGGCACGTCGGCGTGACGCCGCCCGCGTCACGCGGTCGACGCTCCGCTTACCGAAATGACGTTGACTCATCTGTTTGTTGCATTTTCTGTACGGGTTCTTGTAAATGTTAATAACAAATGTTACTTGGCGGTCAGTTGCTATCCACATACATCCTCGATATTTCAAGAACAGAATTCTTAGGAACACGAAGGCAGTTTCTGCAATAATCCATTTTTAACTAATTTGCCCGAAAGGTAATTTTGTGTATAGATAATTAGGATTTCTTTCTCCAGGCTCTACCTTCTCCGTCCGTAGTATGATTTAATTGACCAAGCGCCTTTACGCACAGCACATAAACGTCTAAATCTGATTATAAGATACATAAACGCGGAATCTTCTTAAATATCATAATATTGTAATAAAGATCGTATTAAATAATGATTTAAAAGTTTTTTGTACAATGTAATAATTCAATAAAAGCAATGCAATGAACTACACGAACAAAAGTTCTGCTACTTGCCGACAGATGGCGCTAGTAGTAGTGTGTGCGAGGTTACTCTTTATGCGAAAGCTTTCTTGGGATAATTATTTTCCGCAAGAAAAATGTATTAATTAATGTGCTAACAATAGTTATTTTAATAAGTTTTTTTATTTGAGTTTACGTGTTAATTTTTTTTTTTTCGTTGGTGTTGACTATTTGGTATCTTACTTTAAATATTGAAGTTATTATAATGTCGATATTAACAAATATATTCAAAAGACAATTTTTAACATTGCTCAATACAAATAAAATATATGCTTTGACCAATTCTAGACAATCAATATCAAGTCATTGAGAACTTAAGGTATATATGTTATAATAGGTATATTGGTTTATTATTCGATTATGATCATTGGCTCTGTTTATAGGTTAAGTTAGTTTGCAGTTTAGTATACAACCGAATGTACCTTAGAACGTTCAAATGCCAAGCATTCACTGTAATAAGACCTTCGTGATACCGATATGACAGCTATAAAGTAAAATAGTTGTCAGAGAAGGGCAATATCGTAGCTTTCAGTAGCCAGCGATAGCGTAGTCGGTCGCAACGCAACCTTGCAGAGTTTGTTGCTCCCTGCGGGGCGCGGGCGGGCAACCTCAACTCTAGCGACACGCTTGCGATACCGTGCACTGCACCGACATGCCACGCTATGCACTAACTGCGAATCCTTCACAAACCGTGCAAACTGCAGCTGTGCCGAGCCAACAACCTCACCCACCCAGCGAACGCGTGCGTTGCTATGCAAATCCCCTGATAACCACTATCGCTTCTAAAACATAATGAGATACCTAATTACTTAACAATCGAACATAATTATCGAACGTTCTTGATGAAGTTTATTGTCCCAAATAAAGGTTGTTTACTTTTGCTTTGAACGCATCGTTATGCATACGTATGCATTGTTTGTATCAACATACAGTTTATAAACGTGAGTTTATTAATGCGGAGTAGATGTTGTATTTGAGTAAATACTGACGGTGCATATTGAGTGTTATGATGTCCCAGTTCGCGGGATGGCTCGTCGTGGATTATTCCATAGCCTCCGCCGTCTTCAGCTGTTTACGCATCCGTCGACGTGACCTATATACAAACAAATACAATAGAATTATTCATGAATCCTGTCACTCCGGCTGCCTTTGCGGCCGCATATAAAAGAGGGATAAGAATAAAGAAAGTTGGATGCCGCGACAACATCGCTTATTATGATTAATTGAACTGCATTGTGTGTTTTTTGTCTTGTTTTTGAATATATATCAACGCGTTTTAAGAATACAAAGAACGCATCGCATATAATGCCGCGGGGGTTCCCATTGTTCAACTCTTGTTAAGAATGGTTGATATGAACTAATGGGCGTGTAAAATAATAATTCGGTAGGTACTCCTCGTATTCTGAAAATGCTCTGATTCGTGTTTAATTGAACTAGTTAATCTAATTAAACCGCACGGCCGTGCATTTTGTACTGTAATAAAACTCAAATTACTTTATTTTCTATTAGTTTTTATATTTAAAAAATTACAAATGGGTAGATTATCTTTTCAATTATTTACGAGTAATTTATAAGTAAATTCGCCGAAGTAGGTACAACTATAAAAATGTATAAGAATTTTATATTAGGTACATCTTAATCCCTACGATCTTTGTTTGATGCATTTTCTCCAAAACAAGTGCTACGAACACCTACAGAGTTTCTTAAGGCACTATAGATATTTACACAAAATATTTGAAGGTACAATCAAACAATTTGAATCAACCGGGAAAATGCATAAATACATGACAATACACGGGAGAGTATTATGAGGTAGTCTACTTAAATTTTTGAGCAAGCTTCCTATCCTATTAGTATCATAATATGATATAGTTTATAATAAATAATTTAAAGTTTATATTTCGAGCAATATACCCGAATTTATATCACAGAAATGCATATAATAATACAGTAGGTGCAGTAACGAGCTCGCGCTTGGAACGCGTCCAACCATCCAGGACTAGGCATATATCCTCGGCGCCCGCGGTCACCTAACCCTATCATATATTTTAACTGAGAAATTACTAGTTTGCGAATGTTGACTATTAGTAGTCAGCTCCTATAGGCGTGCTTCAAAACGTGGCATCTAGAGCGTTGTTAGGGTTTCATGGCACTAGGGTTAAACTTTGCTTCAGAATGAAACAAACTTTATCACCACACCAACGCGAGGAAAATACTAACTGTCAAACATTACAAATCATATTTACTTAAGTGAACGTTATTAAATATTTATCATTCAAAATTATCACTTAAAATCAATCCTATATGTACTAGTATTCGACATGGGCACTTTATGTCAAAGTGACAAGGATTAAATTTGAATACAGAAAAATCTTCGCCGTTCAAATTTAACCTATATTACTTTGACATAAAGTGCCCATGTCGAATAACAGTGCAGCGTCGAGCACTAGTACTCCTTAGCCAGCATGAAATTGGCAACAGAGCCTTTACGAGTGGTAAATAATTTTAAACGATGTAACAGTATAATAATGATTTTGATTCTTTAGTAATTTGAGTTTGTCCTTGTACGAAGAAGTTCCGGTGCCATATATGTACTTATCTAGAATTACTTATACTACATATACCATAGAAGTAGCATCCTATAGAAGTGGTGTTCGCGTGCCTCCGTGAGGGACAAAACATACGCAATGCAATGCGAACATATTAAAAACACGTTTTAACATGCCTGACAATATACCAAAAACAATCTACGTAATTCGGTCGGGTTATTTGTTGCCCACCATAGCCCATACTAACAAAAAGGTGGGGAACAAACAAAAAGTGAGACTGTGACAAGGACAAGCAATAGTACCGCTTTCTCTGCTACTCCTACTGAAAGTTCTATAAGTGTATCTCGTTCGTTCATTTGGCCCCTCCCCCAGGTCTTCTCTATATTATTGTACCTCTATGACATATACCTAATATACGCTATGACAATACTAGCCTAAGCCAGGCTTGGCTCACTCCGCGATTTCGTCGCTTTGCTACAGGTACCTAGCTAAAAATACATCCGTTCCATCCCAATTTTGGGGAAAGCCATAAGCCGCGCGTGGCGCTGTCGCCACCTAGCGGCCATATCTGTGCTGATGGTAACAGACGCGTTTTGTTAGAGAGTGAGTCTTCTGTACCTAGTATCATTATTTATTCTGTGCCTAAGCTATGTAATAATAATTATCTAAAAGGAAAATACTGCAATATACTTCGCTATTTGCTAGCTGCAGGTATTCTTTGTTTTATACATGTACATAGTTAAATAGAACATGACACAGTAGGCGAGTTATTATAGTGGTCGATTTTCCTTCAAGATAAAGGTGCTGGCTAACGAGGAGTTAATGAATACTGCACTGAACATAAGCCAATGAACTGGCCGAGGCGATTATCAGTCATGTATCTAATAATCGCCGCTTTAAAATTAATTCTAGTGTCTCATTGTTTAATAGTATTTTTCACCACACCAGCTCAGAAAGGCTTACTTTGCGCTTCAAAAACCGATAGCAAAGGTGCGTTTTATTCACATGTGAGGCAAAGTAATCAAATGCCAATTTTGAGTTGTTTTCATATGTTTGCTAGTTGAATTGACTTTTAAATGATGATTTTGAATGAGAAATATTTAATGACATTCATTTGGATTTGATTTGGTTTGTTTTTGTTTGATATCTTACAGATAATATTTTCTTCGGGTTGGTGTGGTGAAAAGTATTTTATGCAACCGTTGTTTAAGAGAGATCAAAAAAGGCGAGTGGCGCGAGTAACAATTTGAGGCGAAGCCGAAAATTGTTAATAAAGACGCCACGAGTATTTATTGACTCCTATAAACAACGTTGCATACAATACTTTTTCTACGACCAAGCACTTACTTTGAAATAAAATTGACAACATATATTTTTAAATTAAGAAGTAGCAAAAATGGAGGGTATGGGCGGGAAAAGAATGAATGAATGAATAAAAAAAATGTCTATGGTTCACTTATTTGTCAAAGATGACATTACATGACATTAAAATAAGGTTGGCAACAGTGTATTTCATTCAATATGTTTTAAGTGGTCACTACACGAAGTATCGTAAAATCGTCAAAAAGATACTGCGATATGCACAAATTCTTTTTTGAGGAATAGACTAAAGACTTTTGTCTTGACAACTATAAGGTAGGGTTTTAAAGGTGTGTGCACGACCCTTTAAATGACAAATAAAAGTACGGGAGTAGAAAAAAGAAATTTATGATGGTAATTGCTGCTATTGATATCATTCGCGTTGTTAATAAAGTATACATATGTATTATTGTTCACTTATTTTCGTTGTTATTTAGAATAGAGCGTCGAACAAAATGAATGAAATCATAAAAACAGGTAAACATAGTGTTGAGTTAAGAATACGAAATTTAAAATATGCTGACAGTTTCATATATATCTATAGGTATACAACTGGGCCCTATTTCATCAACGTGACAGGTGCGACATTTGTAGACATCACTGTTACTGACGTCACAGGCCTCCATAGGCTACGGTAACCGCTTACCATCAGACGGGTGGTGTGGTTGTTTGCCACCAACATGTCAATTAAAAAAAGACACCACTAATATATCGCCAATTAGCCAGTTAATAAGTACTTATTTTGCGAAGCTAATGACAATTGTCACAAGAAATACGACAATTGTCACGAAATTCCGACACAGAACTCATTTGCTGTCAAGAATTACCAAAAGTTCTTTGAAATCTTGTGACAATTGTCATCATTATCATCATAAACATCACAAGAGAAATACCTGTTTTTTGTCGATAAAATAAGTGTTTTTAAATAATACAATGATGGTGGCAAACAGGAATACGGCCCGCCCGATGGTAAGCGATAAGCGTAGCCCATGGATGCCTGTGACGTCAGCTACAATGAGACTTGTCGAATTGTCGCACCTGTCACGTTGGTGAAATAGGGGCCTGGTGAATAATGGTGATGCCTGTGTGGCCGCTTTCTACGTGTCAATACTAGATATCCTTAAATAAAAGTGTAGGTTTGATTATAAAGCGAAAAACTACAACTTTGTAAATAATTTGAATAATATAACTTTATGCACTTTAAGCTGCTGCTATGTTATTTTCTTAGTAGGTTATTTTTGCCAAGAACAGCAGTTTGAAATATAATAAAGGCTGTATGAAATCTGAAACTGATGATGCCATATGCACCTGGCGGTGACGGGGTGCTGGAGCCGAGGCCACTCCAGCGAAGGTCGCGTCACAAGCTGGTTCTGGCATCATAAGCAACTCCGTGTGATATCAGATAGGCTAGTGACGATATGCTAGCCAACGTCACCGCAAATGAAAACATTACGTGAACGCGTGAATATAAAGTGCAATTTTGTTTGTAAGTCTACTCGGTCGGTGGCCTTACCTCGTTTGAGTTCATGCACCCGCGCGAAACTAGGGCACGTACAGCGCGCCCCCCTCCGTCCGCTCTCTGCCCCCTCTTATCCCGTTAACAAAAAGATTTCATTGAAATTTTCCATGTTCAACTTTTGATTGGAAAGTGTCATGAAATTAAACTATTACATCATCTAACTTTTTGATTTTGTTTTGACATATGTATAAAGCCCTGAATATACCTATTAACCTATACTATGATAACCCATTATATATTATCACTTTTTAAATTATTTAACAAGAATTTGAAAGTATAGTGTGTATTTTCCCCTTGTATAGTCAGCAGCAAAATTAGATAAGCTAAAATAATCAAACAAAGTTGTAGAAGATGAATTCGTTAGCATGATCATATTACGATCATGAGCGTGTATAATTTCGAACACCTCGTTTTCTCAGTACATTTTGACTGCTGTCTGTACTGTAAAGAAATTCTGTCACCGCCATGATACGCGAGCTTGCGCGGCGCTGTTATGTGCGGGTTGCGCAAGAGACGATGCAATGCTCGAGAAAGTGCCAGTAAAAGTAGACGCAACGCGCGTCACAGCTTGCCATTACATATACCCTCACACGCGCACCCTGCGTACGTGATATCGTCGACTAATGATCATCAATGATGATGAATGACGAATAATGATGATCATCATCAAACATTATCGGATCACGAAACTAAGAACGCGAAAATACTAAGTGCCGCCTCTTGTATACGTACCATACTTTTGAATATTATTCTTAACAACTCTATAGGTAGACATTTTACATAAAAGAGACGCATTTTTAAAAATTGGACCCAGGCTATTTAAATATTCTGGAATTTGGCGACTTACAAAAGTTGTCTTTTAATTAAATTAAAATAAATTGCAAGACAATTATGTCAAAGGAATTTTAGTAGGTAAGTAGTAATTACCTTAGCGCTATTTTTGACCTGGAACCTAAACACCTAAAATCGCACGAGACATTAAAGCGTCAAATAGTTTTCTTTATGCTGAAGTAAAACTGAACAATAAACAGATATATATATATTACATTATGACGCATGTCTCATTTCCATTCATAATACTTGACGCGCGTTTTACTTTTATCACGAGCGGCTCTTACTTTGTTTACTATCTTCAAACAACTGGTGATTCATGAAACTTATGTAGGTACCTACTGTATACATAGGGACAAAAAATTTGCTGCGGTCTGATACGTATCTGCTTACCTACATTGTGCTGCAAAAGTGAATACCCACTTTATGAATGCATTCCATTCATAAAGTGGATGTGTTCGCTGTACTTGTAAATATATATAATATCATCATCATTAGGCCTTGTGCATCTTTACAGATGATTTAAGCAGCATCTATGACTTACTTACTTATTAACTAATAAACTTACTAACTATACTTCTTACTTATTAACTATATAATATAAGCAAAAGCATATATTCAATATCTTTATTCCCTGTCAAATCTAAATAATTCTCATTCACCATATTTATTTAATCTTAAATCTAAGTGTATTGAACTAGAGATAAATAAATAACGCGTCGTGATTTCTTAGTTAATTAGTTTCTACTGTAAGAACAAATTAAATTACTTTATATAATAATATTTTTATTTGTATTTTTTCCTTCGTAAGTATGTGACATTCATATCGGTTTGTAGTTTATACTTCTTCTAGTTTGCTAACAATAAAATAACTTCGATACTTTGAAGGTGGGTATTCAGTTTACATTGAACGTTCCATTTCACTTAAACATTTTAATCTTGCTCAACATATTTCCACATTCAATAATTTAAGTTTAATCATTTATAAATACTTCAGAAAATATTCTAAATGAAAGAGGCAAAAATAATTAACTAAATAAAAGACAGTGTTACTCATGAGAAACTTTTATTTCGCACGCGTATGTAATAAAAGTATTTAGGTAACAAGACTGATTTCTCTCAGAATAAAAATGTGAAAGTATCTATTTTAACACTTTGCAGTTAAAAATATACTTGTTACTTTAGTTATATACGTAAAGTTTATTGTATATTTATGGAATAATATTCGGATTTTGACATAGTATTTCTTGGAGGGTTGTAGGGAGAGGAGAGCACGGTCGGGGGGCGCGGGGCGGGGCGAGTGTGGCGACAGAAATAGGGCGCGGAGGACGGAGCAAGGCTGCCCCGGTTGCCGGCCGACGACCCGCCACCACACCTACAGCCGCACGTGTGCTTACACGACTCGCCCGTGTGTGTGTAGACGAGCTACGATTCTACGCTACGGGCAAATATACGGGCCATTATGCATACGGTTCTGACGTAGCCCGTAGCAACTAGATAGAGTTGCAACACTGCCGTCGACGAATTTACATCAAGTTTTCCTTTTAAATAAATGTTACACATACAATTTATCATCGAAGTAGTTATGATGACAACTAGGTAGGTATATTTTTTAATCTGTCTACGAATAAAAACTTTTTTAGATTATGTAACTGGAATGTATTGCTATTATTGGGTATATAAACTACTAAATGTCTATTTTTATTTCTTCTACAGAAACTCTTACGTAGAAATGGAAGTACACTCTCAGTTTAACTACCCATTGTTTTTATAGCCACGGTAGCGCGCCATCTGGTGTGGAGTAGAGCCAACGAGAGTTCCGTAAGCGATGCTCGCCGCGCGCCTCAGGCCCCCGCCATAAGGGCACGAGTTCGTTGCCCCGCTAGATGCTGACCTCAAAAACGAGGACACTGCAAAATTAGGGCGATGACAACGTAACGACTCGAGCGCCCGCTAGCCGCAAACGACTTTCGACTTAGTACGTAAGGAATTATAACACATTATTGTGTGCGACGAGCGAGTGAACTATATTTGATCAATTAGGCAAATACGCTGACTCTGACGGCAGTTGTAGCTTGAAGTGTTTCACTCGTATAATATTAAGTTCACGTTATTCCTAAGAATTTGGTGCGATGCGTAGGTAGATTAAATTAAACTAGCTACGCGTATTGACTCGATGAGTAATCAAGAATTAGATGCTATTAATTGCCTCTAATCTTAAACTTAATTACGAGAAAGAGAAGATTACAAGTACGTATATGTTTTTAAAATCATTACAACTCTGATGTACAGTCACCAGCAATAATATTTTACACAACGAAGGCCGCAAAAATATCTGATACGATCTTATTTGTAGAGACATAATAGCGTGTCACATATTTTTGCGGCCTTCGAAGAGTAACATATTGTAGGTAACTATACAGTAAAAGGAGGCCTTCCCATAATACAGCTAATACCCACGTAAACAACATCGTATTCGCATAAATACACATTTTATATCACCTCGTATCCTCCTCATCTACCTACCTAAAAAAAATCTAGAGTAATCCATAAATATTAAACATATTTTCTATTTTTCAGGTAAGTCCGTCACCACGAAGAGTACCAGCCGATTGCGAAACATGAAATCCACGGAATTTACATGTACGTATGCGAAGCAGCATTTTGTATGATAACGAATGCACATGCAAGCCTAGCTAGAGTGAGTAGGTACGCCCGGGAGAGCTAAATATAGCGCGGTCGTTGAACCGCAAGTAGGTCGCTCCCTGCACCCTGCGGGCCCGTGCCTGTGCTTCGGTGCTACATATACACCTACTTACATCCTCAAGGACTTTCGCATACTTCTACTTCGGTAACTAAGCTTTCAGCTTTATCTAGATATTGGCATTAGCACGCGACGTGATCTTGAAGGAGAAAATATTTAAATTTTTATAAAGAATTAAGATAGCATTTTTTTTAATATAGACGTTTCTGCTTTTAACGACATTAGTAAGAAGGCACACATTATTATCATAGGATACATTATTAAATATCATAGGATGCATAATAGAGGTACTCATGGGATAGAAAAATTATTTCGGCGCGGATTGGCATTTTACACAAGCACATAACATAACACACATGTCCATCATATTTACTGTTATTGTCTCAATTTTAAAAGTATCGATCTATCTTTAATTTAGATTTATATTTTAAAGGCACTCAATGAAACTGAAATAAATATATGAATATAAAACTACACTGAAAAAATAACGTAATGTTTTCATGATTATATTGAAATTGGGAATAATCAAAGTCTAGGGAGTTATTAATATTTTTAGAATTTTTTTATAATAAAGAAAAACAGAGCGCACCTTTGTTCGCTCGATTACGTCACTCGAAAATCGGAGGAAAATGGCGAAATGCAAATTTTTGAAACGATATAAATTGGGATCCTAGTGGTATTCTATTAGTAGAATTTAAATGCCTAGTATTGGAGTTGAACGAAATACTATCTACAACCGAGCGGCAGAAATTTACAAAATCGGCCCCCAGTTACATAAACAAAAACGATTGACTTTCTATTTACAATTGTATGACCTGCTGGCGACCTCGTAAAGGCTTACGCATAGAGAACATCGTAATCAATAAAAGAGTTAACAAACGATTGTAACCTTGCTGTCGTGTTTACTACCGATGTATCACTTGTGGTAACGCAAGTTAAATATAAGTACATATAACCAAGCAAGCAAGCACTGCGCCGCGAGGTAATTCTATAGTAGTAATTTAAGTCTATTAATAGTAGTACGTTTGTAACTAAAAAGTATGGATTGAATAGTCCGAAATATGTGATTTTATTTTAAATGTATATTTCTTAGTTAATGGATACTATCAATAATCCAGTAACATTATACATTTAGCGTTTGCGACAAAGCCGGTAGTTTTGATTTTTTGCAGACTTGTTTATAATGTTGGTCCAATGAATAATCCAAGTTTGAGACGTCGAGCGCCGAACGCAACTTTGTCAAAAATATAAAATAAACTGTAAATATTTCGGTTTTCATAGAGTTGGGGGATTATAAATTTAATAACTCTAAAGCACTAGCTTTTGATAGTAGGTACAGTCGACGTTAAATATATGTTTACACTTTTGCACCTTATTCCTTTGCAATAAGGTGAAATAATGTAAAGATATCTTTGACGTCGACTGTACCTCAACATTCAAACCTGCAGAATGCGCACCTTAAAAACCGAAATGTAGGTATAGTTCCGCAGGCCGAATATTCGGCAGCCGGATATTCGGCCAAACAACTATCCGTTGCATCTCTATTCTCCAGAGACACGGTGGTTTATTGTCAAAGTCAGAAGACACGCCAGCGATCGTTTCGGTTATCGGTTTGCCACGGGACGACCTAAATTCGTAGACATTGAGCAACTCGGGTAGTCCCGGAGAACATTATCACTGTGCAGGGAACGGGTTAAACGCGAGTGCAATAACCATTCGTTTTATAATTCTTAGTCCCTACAAAGTTGTATACAGGGTGGCTAAAAAATAAGTGCATTCCCGTTGCCGCAGGGAGGTTTTTAGGGTTCCGTACCCAAAGGGTAAAACGGGACCCTATTACTAAGACTTCGCTGTCCGTCCGTCCGTCTGTCCGTCTGTCTGTCACCAGGCTGTATCTCACGAACCGTGATAGCTATAGACAGTTGAAATTTTCACAGATGATGTATTTCTGTTGCCGCTATAACAACAAATACTGAAAACAGAATAAAATAAAGATTTAAATGGGGCTCCCATACAACAAACGTGATTTTTGACCAAAGTTAAGCAACGTCGGGAGGGGTCAGTACTTGGATGGGTGACCGTTTTTTATTTTGCTTTTTTTTTGCATTATGGTACGGAACCCTTCGTGCGCGAGTCCGACTCGCACTTGCCCGGTTTTTGGATTATACTGTGCAACTTTTACTATGGGACCAACCTCGAAATCGCGAAAAAAAAAAATTGGCTGTTTCATACATTTTAGCGGGTCTATTGGGAGGGTAATTTATTTTCGTCATTTCGGGGTTGGTCCCATAGTAAAAGTTCCTCACTATAATTCCAAAACCTCCCTGTAAAAAGTATAAGATTTGGCCATATGACTCCATATGAGTCTGTCAAGAACACGACCCCTGTGACCAAGACAATTTGTTTTTGCAACAATTGTCTTAGTCAAGACTGTCATGAGGTCAAAACATTTTACATTGTGACAAGTCAATGTTCTCGGTTGAACTATACATTTTTTTAGTGAGGAAAACATTATTTTGGTTCATATTCCTTCGTGAATATCAAGAAGACAATTTGACTCGATAGAATATATGATCTATCGGTCTTGACGTAACTATATGGCTGCTTTATTATAAATAAAAATGAACACATGTTAAGCACGTCAGTAGCGTTCTATATGTGAAAAGGAATGTAAGGTTTTTTATTGTTAGGTACTCAATAACATTTCCACGGCCGTACAGTTGACGTCAAAGATATGTTTACGTTTTTCGCCTTATTACAAAGGATTACGATGCGAAAGTGTAAACATATCTTTGACGTCGCCTGTATATCGGCATTTGTGGATGTATTAGCTTGTTTCTTCAGCCGTCTTGTGACATTGGGCCCGATTCGGATTTTGAAATAGACATCTATTAGATATCTTTTAGACATCACCAAGATACGATAACGATATGTTTAAGATCTAACCTGTCAAATTTGACATTTGCGCGATTCTGGAGATACTCTTGAACGATTTTCACAGAATAATGACTTAGAGATCCAATTCACATCTAATAGATATGTTATTCTATCTAACGTAAAAGTGACATTGGTTGCCCGAATTGCGCTGCAAAAGACAACTAGTTGATATCTAAACTATAACGTATCTCGAATGGATCTAGTACGTGTCGTCTCTTGGGAATATCTTGAAGTTCGAATACGGCAGATTGACTTCGTAAAAATGGCAACCTGCATTGAGTTCAGCTGAACAATCGTTCAGGCATCAGGTGGTTGTGAACTGCAGTAAATGGCGCTGGCATGTTAGCAACATGTTTCATACAGTTGGAAAAGACACGTCATGGCTGGCGGCGTGGGTGTTGTTGTTTTCCTCATGGTTATGGCTGTGTTCGCGTTGCGACCAACTGATGATTCTTTTTTAATAACTGCAATAAAACGAATATTTTTTTGTTTAGACTGTAAAATTCACATTGTTCATGAGACTTTTACATAGCTAGAATACTAAAATGTTTTGCCTCGACAACGACATACATAAACTTATTAAATTTTTCATAGCATTTATTTAGGTAAATGGTTTCTAGGCGCGTCAGTGGACGTTTGTCACGGCTCGCCTCGTCGCGGGTTCTTGAATAGCTGCAGGTTGCGTTGTAGTTCTGATGCAGTAGAAGTGTAGTTGTGGAATAGGGCTGCCACGGCGCGGGCAGGGCGCGGCGCGCGGGTGTCGCAACGGCGGGTGCACGGCCGTTCGTCGGCACCGCGCCGACCCTGACTGACTTATCTTGCGAACGTGCGCCCGGCCAAGCACTAAGCAAATTCGCATTCTAATAGCGAATTTTCCTAATCGGGGATTAGCGCTCGTGTTTGCCTTTCGGTGACATTTGATGCGGCATTGCACTTTGCGATTGACAGGGAGCGGTGTAACAATGTGGCAAGTGTTGGTATGGCCAAGTGGATTCTGCTGCTTATATTATTTTCTTTGATCAGTTTTTTACACGTCATGTCGAACACTTTTGGATTGCAAGTTTTTTGTAATACATTTAATAAGTTAATGTATTTTATATCTTTATAAAACGATATTGGTAAGGTATCAGTAAGAAAAGGTTTTATTAAAAATTATAACACCTAATTGAGTTATTAACATTCAGAACTACTTGACTGCAACATGTTCAAAGCTGTCAAGTGGCTAGTAGTAAATCACTGAAATCCGTAGCAGCGGCGTAGCAGATGGCGTAGAGGCTCGTAGCCGCGTAGAGCCTCATCAATCTTCCCAACTGCGACGTGGCAGAATGGGTTACGTCGACTAAATTAATTAAACCTCGTACCCATGCAAGTTGGAAGTACCTACCTATATGAAGCATATCAATTAGGCATCTAGTTGGTTTCATGTTTTGAACAATTTCTATCCATTTGTTTCCCTCGCATTGGTTTCTGTAAAAGTTTTTATCGCATTTATTGTAATTTTTACTACTAAGTAGTAAACGATCGGATAATGGACCCACAGAGCGCCGTGCGTTTCTTTGCCGATTTCATTAAAGATAATAGTTTAATAACACGAACAGCGACATATACATGGCTAGATAAATTATAACAGATTGGTTGCCTACATATATTTCACCTTGGCGTAATGAGTTGCAGGCCATTGGCTGTACGTAGGCACTCGCAGTAAGAGGCGAGCCTAGGCTGGATCTCAAAGGCAGAGAGGCAGGGAGCGGCCGCGGCTCGGACTTTGTAATACATTCGTCCTAGTCAGCGTTCGTTGCCCTGCGACGCTCGAGGTCGCTGCAAAGCGCTCGAGCGCGCGAACGAACCCGAACGGCGACGGAAATTGCCGATTGACTATTTGGCGCGAATTTCGAATGTTGCACCATGGTGTTGGGAAATTATCTTCAGCAAACTATATACCTAATCGACAAAATAGGCGGTAGGTATTTAAAATTTTAATATGGGTACTATTAATATGTTTGTAAGAGATAATCCTTAAGTTTTATATTATGTATGTACCTCGATTCAGTTTATGAAAATTATCATATGGGTAGGTAGGTAGTCATAAACTATTATAGAGTTAGACCAAGAAAAGTCTGCAGCGATTTTCATTGCCCACGCAGTGCAAGTGTTACTTCAAACGTCAACTTTTATGAAATTATGACGTATAAATAACTAACTGTAACAACAATTTGATTTCTGATATTTGATAACTGTGTGCTGAAGAATTCAAAGTCCAATAGGTACCTATATTTATATAAATATAAAGCAATAAAATATGGACAAAGGTTAGAATAATTATAACAAGAGATGGCTACTAGTTACATCGAATCCTTAGACTTTAGAAATACATATCAGTGAAAATGTGAGCATTCATACATTCCATGTCCAGATTAATGGCTTTCCATTCTGAAGGCAAAAGTTGATTATGTAACCTATGGTCGCCGTGACACTTTAACCCAGAGAGGTATACCGGACCCAGCGAGCCTCCGATTCGCACTCATTAGTATGGTGACTGCGTCGCCACTTTCACTCTCCTCTGTAACAAGTCTTACACAAGCCGCTTTCTACTATCTCCGCGTCATCGCGGGCGCATCTCCCCACCCGCAGGTAAGCGAGCGGCAACAGAAATATCGTAAGACGCCGCAACAGCGCGGGACGCAAGACGCATCCATGGGCCTAATGACAAATTGGACAGAAATGAAAGTGAAGTGTTTCGTTTGATTCATAGTGGGTCAGCGGAGTAGGGCACCGGGGGTCGACGCCCGCGCAGCCTCGCCAGGTGAAAGTGACCCCCCCGCGCCCCGCGCGCTCCTCCACTGGCGGTAAGGCGCGCGGCGCACGCGCTGCCTTTTTGCAACTTGGCCATGGAGCCTATTACGATAACTGCGAAACAACGCTCCAGCAGCAAATGTAAATGCATGGCCTTTATTTGTACTCAATCATATGACATACCTACCGACGTAGCGTAGAATTGTACAACTCAAGTGAAGACAAATTTACTGAGCTAAGGATAAAATCTTTATTCAAACATTATAAAGCTGATGCAACTGTTTGTTTCTCGGTCATTGGCAATAGTTTTACGGTTGCAGCTAAACACATTACCCGCCTACTAACTTTTATTAGAGTTCACCTACTACTCCAATTTTGAAGATAATTATTTGAAGACGACCTCGTTTGCATGTCGTATGTCTCGAACAACCAGAACCGTGTCCATTTTTTAGGGCGCTTGAATACCTCATTTCATCGAATCATGAATTGCACAGACGGACTCGTATTTAAATAGGTTTTTTTACCTATCTATTACATTGTTTCCAATATGCTTGATTATACATAGGTATTTTCTCACCAAATGTTAATTTTTGTGTCAATTTCGGTATCGTTGGTAGTCGATTGTTACACTTTACGCCACAGAATAGTATAGGCATATGGCACTCATTAGGTACAATGTTTGTGACTCGCTTCCAGTCATGTCAGCTTTAGCCATGTTTTTCTCAGAACTAGCATCACCACGGTAATATTGTTTAGAAGAAATAATAGTCTCATTGTTCAATCGAGAATAGCAAACGATACGCGAAACGTTTACGTAACGTGTCGGTAGTGACTTGCTATTGAATGGCCCTCTGCTTACGTAAATGTAGCACTTACCCACATAATAAGTTTAACTCTTCTCCTTACGTAACATAAGGATAAGTACGTTTTTGTTGACATTAATTCTTTGTTGCGAACAGTGACGTAAGTCGGGTCTGTCCTAATTTTTCGGATTCGCAGCCGCTGATTGACGTGACGAGAGCTAAAGAGAGCACTGACGCAGGGTCCTGTGTTGTAATAGGAACAGTGAAAAATTTAAAATATTCCATAGATTTTAAGTACCTAACTTGCAGATTTGTTTAAATATGAAATGTAACGAAAGAGATTGTTTGTCATCTACACAAAATATACTTCCGCAACTCCGGTTTCATATGCAAAATACTCAATGCTGGAATCCATGATGGATCCGTTTTGGTATTTAACTTATTTCGATATAGACAGGAAACTTTCAATCTTAAATTGTTTTGTCTATAGTTGGCTTGAAATGACATAGTGGGCGATTCAAACTTTATAACTGCATCGAACAGAAATGAGACTTGACAGCTGAGGGATCATATACCTACATAACAGTTTCATAACCAGGTTATAAAGTTCAAATCGCCCTCTTGACACACATATGGAAAACGAATTTCATGATTCTCCTTTTTTTCATAAAGCATTAACCGAAAAAAATGCGAAAATACGTAATTACTAATTGACTTTTTGTTTCGTAAGTGGATTATACGCATTTAGAAATGCCCATAAGTGTTAAAAACCAAACTAAATCATTAGAATATTCTGTCGTAGAACCACTAGCGCAAAGAGTACAAGTCGAGTACTTATGTTAATTTGTATTCTTGCCCAGACTAGAAGTAAAAGTAAACATACACGTTATTGAGGCAGGTCGGAATGGCCAAACGTACCTAGTGAAAAACTAACGTGCCAGTAGTATTACAAGTAAGTCTGGTTTCAATAATTATGTCTAAGTATTAGTTTTGTTTTAATTTTCGTTCATTGAGGATGAGTAGTAACTGTGCTTGCTGCAATTAATATTTCTAGCATAACATCAGTAATTGGGAACTGTAAATAGCAAATTATTCTAAAATTACCTTAAATATTAAAATACGTGAAGTTTAACATCTTGCCAATGGAAAAAAAAATATCTCCTGGTGACTTAAAAAAGTTATCGTTTTATAACAGCGAGTTTCTTTTTGCTCCAATAACGGAGTAACAAATCTCGAGCGAATGTGTTAATTTGAATAGGTATTGATTTCATACCATCATCATCTTCCTCGCCTTTCTGTCCCGGCATTTTGCCTGGAGCCTGGGGTCCGCTTGATAAATTATTTCATACCATGCATGAAATAAAGCACCAGATAATTATTAAAAAAATCTTACCATGTATATTTTGACACAATTTCAATTTAATAAATCGGATAAAACTAAAAATAGAAGCTAGCTAGGCTAGATTGGACCGTGACGTCACTATAGCAGTTTTCATTAAACTCCATATTGGAAAATCGTTTTGACAGTTCTAAAAAAAGGAGTAAATTAAAAAAGTTTAGTAATAAAACCACCTTCTTTTTTATCCACCAGTTTTTATTTAAAATAGTTTTAGAATATATTTTACAAATTAATGTCTTCTAATAAGCAGAATCAATCAGTGAATCTACACTATCGCTAATCGATAATCGATAATCGAATCTACCTATTGCTCTATCAAAAAATTAAACTACGAGTATGTGGACGACTTATACTAAATTTATAAAGTTGTTTTTCTGTTGTTCATGCAAATTCCTAATCTGGGGTAAATTCCAGAAACATATCACGTCCCGTAAAATGGGTCACAGTAAGCGAGATGAACATTGTTATTCAGACGCGTGGAGGTAGGTATACTCGTAATAAAGTGATCCAAGCCCGGTGTTGCAATATCGGCAACAAAGAAAGCGGTCGCGGTGCGGCCTTGTGGAGTTCACCGACCGACTTTTGCGGGTCGCAAGGTTTCGCCAATCGGGCTTCTCGCGGCTCCAGGATATTGCCAATTCAGTGCGATCAAGGCCCCAGCGAATGAGCCTCTTACTTTTCATTTCGAACATATGGAAATTTGTGTTGTCACAGGTGGATGGATGATACGTGCCGGGTCTGGAACTAGAGTTTACAAAGAAACCATCCGTTTCATGCCCAGTATTACGTTTTTAACCGAATATCGAAAAACGGAGGACATTCATTTCAATTGTATGTACAGTAGGTATACATATTCAATGAAAGGCTATGTAAGTAAAGTAACAAAAATGACTAGGTGTTTTTTGAATCATATCTACTGAATTTTAGCTATGAATTTAGCAACATTTTTATTATTATGCTTTAATAATGGCGTACACATAACCTCAATTAACTATTGAATCTATCATTTTAACTTATGTATAAGAAAGGGATAAAACATAAATTAATGAATTGTGAACCTTGAAATTTTTTTGAATAAGGAGATAAGAGTACCTATATATATATTTTTTTTTAGCTCCATGTTCCATATTTTTTGTATGCTAAAATAGTTTAACTAAACTATACAACTGTTCATTGTAAGTAAATGTTAATAGTATTTTTGTAATATGATAGATGTGTTTAATTTCTGTATAGCGTGACGAAGAACAGATTAAAGACGGCCTCAAAACTCTGACACCGCGCAGGTGCGGCAGGAATGAGGAACTTGTAACAAAAATAGAACTGCCGTGACTGATGTATGCTTTTAGTCGCATTCTCAAAAGTAGAATAAAACATATAATAAATTGAAAATATTTGTTCTGTTGTCAGTAATATTGGACAATACCTCGTTCAAGATAAGTAGGATTACACTGAAACGGGGAATATAAAAATACACCGTCTAACCGGTATCGTCTTGGGTCGTCCCATTCGTTTTTCGTCAAGTTCTTAAATTAGTCCTATTCTGCTTTCGTCACTCATTCTACATTCGTCACAATCATCGGTAGCTTTAAATGTAGAATGAGTGACGAAAGCAGAATAGGACTAATTTAAGAACTTCACGAAAAACGAATGGGACGACCCAAGACGATACCGTCTAACCGACTTACTTATCCTGGTTGCTGATAACATTTGTAGAATGTGTGACGCCAACATACGGGTTTGTGACGTTCGCGCCAAATCGTAAAACGATAGTGGATGCGAATATATTAAATATTGACAGAATGTAAAGATAAACAGTAGGTCTTAAACATGGTATACGAATGCGCTCGTCGTAAAGTTACGATCGGTTTCTGAGGTCATAAAATGAATAGATTATTATTTACAGACGTCGTCACCGCAGCCGCTACTTTACACCTACTTTACAGAAAGTACCTGACCCCTATTCGACAAGCGACGTTTGACGTATCGTGTTGATCTTCCGTTGATGTGGGAAAAATCATAAGTTCTCAAATAGGTACGTACAATGTCAAAATTTGACATTAACAATCCACAGTTAGGGTGACAAGCAAACCAAACCGAACCATCCTTTAGTTTAGAGTTGAGTTTTGGTTGTACCAAATGATATTATCCACCGTTGATGGAATCAACACTCAGTATGCAATAAAATCAACTGTTGATTTGACGTGGATGCGAAATCTGACAGTTGTACATGTCGAATTTGGCCCCCTGTTTCGTACACGTGCCCGTCTCTCCGTTGTTATAGGAAAGATACAATATTTTTATTACATCTACTAGTAACGTCTAGGAGTTTACAAGAAAAATAGTTTCTACTCTTATTGACCGTGTGCCCGACTGTGACAGTTACAGGACATATTCAATTTCAAATGGTTATATATTTTGAACTCAAAAAAGTTTATTTTTAGGGTTCCGTACCCAAAGGGTAAAACGGGACCCTATTACTAAGACTTCGCTGTCCGTCCGTCCGTCCGTCCGTCCGTCCGTCTGTCCGTCTGTCTGTCACCAGGCTGTATCTCACGAACCGTGATAGCTAGACAGTTGAAATTTTCACAGATGATGTATTTCTGTTGCCGCTATAACAACAAATACTAAAAACAGAATAAAATAAAGATTTAAGTGGGGCTCCCATACAGCAAACGTGATTTTTGACCAAAGTTAAGCAACGTCGGGCGTGGTCAGTACTTGGATGGGTGACCGTTTTCTTTTTGCATTTTTTCCGTTTTTTTTTTTGCTTTATGGTACGGAATCCTTCGTGCGCGAGTCCGACTCGCAATTGCCCGGTTTTATTCTTCAAAGTGGCGCGAGTTTTTTCGCTTTTAGCTCTCACATCACATGCGCTGCTACGAGTGTACCTAGTTAATATTATTCGATTTTATATTCTTAAAACTACCGCATTACATCATATAAGTTCCCGTGTCTCTTGATTGTAAAACGCGTCATCCTGCTGTCGAGACCACGAGGACAACCGACGAACACAAGAGGCGATTGCGGAGGCGCCCTCGTTACGTTTTGACATACATACTTACCTACATAGACTTGCGCTCAAAACCTACATCCTGAACACTGACATACTTCTGAGGTCTGCAAGTATAATCTGTTCAGATAAGAATCAAGTGATTAAAATTGCAGACTGAACAAAACGAAGTTTTTGGCATGGTGTAAAACATATCTAAATGATAAAGATATTAAAGATAAAAAACATATGTACGTATTAGGTACATAGATTTAATGACAAAATTTGCCATTAACAAGGGAAAGGAAGTACCGAAAGACAACGGTGGGTATTATTTTTTTCCAAGGAATTATGGACATTTTGTTTAGCCTTATTTAGCAGAAGTATCTTCATTTGGATTACCGACTCAATATTTTTTTGTTGTGGTTCGAATTATCATAGATGTGTATTTTTTTATGTCCATTCACATTTTATCTGTGGAGCCAAATAATTAAATGTACGACAACCAACCCTACGCCTTTTGTTCGTATTAAGTCATAGTCACTATCAAAATGAAAATGTATAAATAACGAAATACGATTTCGAATCCGGAAACGAATTGATTTTCAGTTTCATATTTTTTTGAAAAAGTTGCATAAATATGTTGGACACCGAGTAGAAACTGAAAACTAACACGCGTATTCGGGAAACGAGATAATTACAAGATCTAGAGACGATATAGAGATCAACTAGATTTACATTAGATATCAACTAGATGTGACTTGGATATCTAAGTCATAACTTGCCAAAATCGTTTAAGAGGACCTCCAGAATCGCGGAAACGTCAAATTTGACATATCTATCTTACAAATATCTTTAAATTATCCATATCGTAACTTGTTGAGGTCTAGTACAGATCTAATTCATTTCCCGAATCGAGCCGTAAGTATTATCATTAACGGTGGAATCACATCTGTCAGCATCGAGCCGCATTTTATCTATGAGAAATTGCTCGTTAGTATGAAGATGCGTACACAACGGAAAGCTGAAAGCACGCGTACGCATCTTCAAATCTTCATACTAACGAGCAATTTCTCATATATAAAATGCGGCTCTATGCTGACAGATGTGATTCCACCCTAATAAATGTTTTGTATAATACACCTACGTTTATGCAAACGACCCCAAGAGCTGGATAAAGTCCCGTTATCCGTGACAAAAGCGAACTAGTTCACTTATACAAGTCATTTCCTGTGTCACACAATAAACATGCATATGCATGCTGTGATTGTCCCGGAAGAAAATGGTTCATTTGCATCGAATACGGACCCTCCATGACCTGTATAGTACAACTTTATTCTAATAAATCTTATGAAACTTCATTGGGACACGTTTATAAGACCTTTTGACGTAGTAGAACATTATACGGGATGGTATTGGGAAACACCGTAGTTATAGAGGCAAATGCGATGTAACTAACACAGGCAATGTTACGTGTTGTCACGTGACCCACTGAAAAGCAGTGCATTTAACACCGTGTTACATGTTTGAAGCACAATAACTTTTGTCTGAAGACGTAACTGTTCAGGCGCGGCAGCTTCTTTTTTGTTAACTTTTGTTTAATGTTATGAATTATGATCCGGTTTGTTGGTAGAGTTAAAAACATCGATATCACTAGTTTTTCAGTTGCCATAATATGTAAAGATTTTTTAAACAAATCTGGGTGATGAAATTCTATAGGACAAACCAAAATAATAAATAGGTAATATAAATTATTCCTGTAATACATAAATGTGTTGTTGTTGTTGTTGTCCTAAGGCACCCCAGAGGTGCAAAGGGCCTTCACAAGCTCGCGCCACGCCTTCCTATCCTATTAATACATAAATATTAACCATAAAACACGTATTGATTACCTAAGTCAAATATGCTATTAGAGTTAAGGCAGATTCGGTGTTTAATCGAATACATCGAGCCTTTACGGCCCGATTTGAACTTTAAGATACGTCAAATTCTAGATACGATATGGATATGTCTATTAGGGCCACCCCACATTTAGCGTTTTTTGAGCGTCGGCGTCTGGTCAGCGCTATGGAAAATGACGTAGCTGCGCAGTTGCGTCGACGTTGCGTCGACGTTGCTTCGAGCAGCGGCCATAGTAGACGCCGACGCTCGAAAGACGCTAAATGAGGGGTGGCCCTTAGCCTATATTAGATATGTCACTGTCAAAAGTGTCATTTTTGTTTGAGGAAACATTTTTGACACTGACATATCTAATCCATATCGTATCTAGACGTAATATTTGACATATCTTACAGTTCGAATCGGGCTGTTAAAGCCTTCTGTTTAAGCAATATTAACGCAAGCAATTAGTCCTTCATTTCCCTTGCGTTTTGCCACGTGAAAGGGCACGGAGCTGACCCAGATCAGCCAGATGCATTATTATCGTCTTATGGTAAAGTTATATTCCCAATACAGTATCCAAAATTAATTTGCAAAGGGAATCATGTGAAATATGTAATATGTTCAATATTCACCACACAAACTTTTTATGTTACAATTTTGTTTGCTACATTATTGTATTGATAAACCTGTTTAGATAGATATAATTTATTTTTATAGACACTAAGATGGGTCTATACTTGTTTTAATTTACAATATAGTACTAATTAACGTCACACTCATCTTATCTCAAACGGTCGTATTTATTGCTAAATGTTTTGATAGTTCAGTGACGCTTGCTCTCGGGCCGCTCAAATGGAGGCACGGCTTTAACTAAAATACCGGTCCTACAAATTAGTTGGGTCGAAATCCGTGTTGGTACCCTCGTTGCCTTAATTGTTTTGTCTATAAATGCATTGGTGCTGTCGACCTCCAGTTATCAATTCGTTTACGACACGGTATACTCAAATGTCATAATAAACAACATGACACGGAATGGAACTCATTTAGTTATTGCACTGTTTATTACCTAAGTCGTTAAAAGTTAGCCTTTGTTTGTTTATCCTGTAGTTAAAATATTAATACAATGAGGCCAGAGGCTCATCATAAAGGCTAACAGATTTAAAGGTCCGGTCTTTAAACTCTTATTAGGTACTCATTTGTTTTTTGCCCAATTATTGTAATTTGGCGGTTTGAAAGATAATTCAATGCTAATCAGATGCAAATACTGAAATAATAGACCAATTAAACACCCAGTTACGATTGAGTGATTGTAGTATCATTAATTGGAAACGCTATGGTTGCATCGCTGCTCTCAAACCTGAGCATTGCTAAAGACGCCTCTTTCATGTGTCTGCAAAATTAAAATAGAATGGTCATCATTGTAAGAAAGTAGAGCAGCGAGGTGTTGTGTAGCCTCAGTCACAAGTGATCACAATGCGATTAGAAAGCGAATTGCACAAGTGATGCTCTCAGAAGAAAGCGCGACCGAGGCAGGAAAGTTGTATCGAAGGGGAGGGGGGATGGTGGGGCTGCGCGCACGCAGCCGCAAAAGTAGTACACTTTCGATCTCAACTTGCGTCGGTGAGAGTTGCGTGAAAATGAAAGTGGTGGGCCATTATGGTCCACTTTCGAGGCGGAGTTCAAGAACCTCGTCAGCCCTCCTGAGCCTGTTTAGTTTTAATTATGTATCTACCGGACAACTTCATGCATAACAGTGTTGTCAATGCGTTTAAACAAGCTGACCGGTTGTATGTTTGTCGATGAACGAAGGTGAAAGTGATTAGCGATTAAATAAGAATACTTAATAATTATCATTTGCAAATAAACATAGACGTGTTATAAATTTTGAAAACATATACATACTAAGTCTCGTTTCTACACTCTACAGTCTGTAAGATTGTATTGTTAAGTAATTTCATGTACCTACTTAACTATTTTATGAAATAAAAGAGCTACTCAATTATAATTAGGTACCTAAAAATCCTGGGAAAAAAGATGCGTGATTGAGTATTAAAACCTATGAATTCACTGTACAGATACCGGCTTTGCCAGGCAGTGCCGCCATGTAAGGATTGCACTATTTCCGAAAATGTGTTTTCAAGTACTGATTTAGCTACCTAAGCGTAATAAAATTCATATAGTTCTACACTGCGCAAGCACTTATACGGCGCGATTCGGGAAATGAATTAGAGATTCACTAGATATGAAATAGTAAAGATATGTGACGTTCCACGGCAAAAGGTACCTGAGCGGCATTAATAACAGCGTAAGCGCCAGCCACCATAAGGTACCTTTTGCCGTGGAACGTCACATATCTTTACTATTTCATATCTAGCGAATCTCTAATTCATTTTCCGAATCTCGCCGATACACGATCCATACTACATCGCTGCCGTTGGCACAGAAACAGATTTCTGTTTACAAATATTTTGGTAATACATTCGTAGAGCCGTCAGGCCGTCACGGTTAAACACAGGTCGTAACTGGTGGCAGCGGTCTCTCAAGGGCACACCGACGTTATTTATGTTAATAGCAGCTTTGCGGATTTGTATGTAGGTAGTAATATATTTTATTGCACTAATTACCCAGATATATAACAACTGAACCGTGCATTACGACGGTGTGAGAAAATTCTGTAGATTTACTTACTGTAAGGTTTTCGATCAATCTTACCGTAAATATTTCATATTACTGTCGCCATTATAAGAACACTTTTTTAGGCTGTGCGTTGTCTTTATCTATCACGGTATTTATTTAGCAAAAAATATATTGAATTACCTACCTACTATATTATATTATAACAAGTAGATTTTTGTATATTAGACCTATATTTAAATAAACAAATAAATGACCGTCAAATACTGAACAAATCAACACAATAATACACATTGCATTATTATTATTACTTTTCCGTTTTTTAGTAGTAGCATGTATATTTATTTATACGAGTATAAACAACCAAATTTTTTGTATAGATTCTTATGGCGAAATATTGCTATACTGCGATAAAAATTCACTTAAAATTAAAGGATTATACTGTAGATATATAAATATCACACAATCCACAAAGCTTTAAAATGTTTGTTCGCGAAGACACCCTAGGTATTTTGCCTATTCGAACCTAAACTTTACCGCATTGAGTTAAGGCTTACTCCTGGCTACTTATTTCTTCGTTTGTACGGTGGAATAAATAAATTTATGGGCTATCGTAGAACCTTGACATATCAGTATAAAGTATATGACACTCATGGTGAATTTCATGTTTAAGTCCTTGTTATTAAGTCTTATTAGATTCTACTGTGCCGTGGCTTATATTTACGTGAATAGAGTAGAAAATAAAACACTTTAAATTTATACAGGTAGGTATCATTTCAATAATGCAGTTGCAATTTTCTTAGTAGTGTTATTAATATTCAAGAATAGAATAATGTTACGTCTTATAGGTCAGGAAATGAATGCTCAAAAAACGTTGTAGAGGGAAATGCTAGGAACACAATTTTTGACTCCGTAACTTTGTTTAGACTAGTTAGGAGGTGAACATATCAAAAGTCCCCGGCTGTAGCCCCGGTGCTGCGGGGCAGAGGGGGGTAAGAAGGTCGTATTTTTCGGTTTTTCATTGATATCTTGGAAACTTTGCATCTTAGCGACATGACTACTAAGACAAACCGAAAGCTCATAAAATTAGTTACAAGTTCTATCCAGTCAAGTTTTTCGATATCTTGAATAGTTTTTGAGATAGACGCTCTTGAAAGTTTATTTAGGGATTTTAATGTTATCTTGATATCTACATCAGTGATGCTGTTAGGCCATGTTTGGCATCATTTTCGTATAAATCGGGGGTGCTGAATTCATTTATGGTATCACATTGACACTATTCCGAAGTAAAAACAAAATTAAAAAAATATATATTTTTTAAAATCCCTCTTCACGCTTAAACCGCTGAACCAATTTCGTTGAAATTTGGTACAGAAATAGTTTCAGTTTCGACACAGGACATAGGATAGTTTTTATAACCAAAAGCATCTTTTGAGGATGTGAAAAGTGGGGTGGAAGTTTGTATGGGGAGTCAGTAACCGCTGAACCGGTTTAGGTGAAATTTAGGATGGTATACATCTGTGATTTAGATGAAAATGATACCTAACATGACTTCAAACCTTACCTTAAGCAGTATGAACCTCAGGAATTCAGTTTCGTCGATGAAGTTGAATTCCCCCCATACTCCATTTCACAACTTTAAAGGATGATTATTGAGATAAAAAGTATCTTATGTCCTGTCTTGGGACTCGAAATATCTGTATACCAAATTACAATTAAATCGGTTGAGCGGTTTAAGCGTGAAGAGGAATTAGAAAAAAAAGTTATTTGTATAAAGTTTATATGTTTTTTCTTAGGAATGGTGTCAATGTGATACCAAAAATGAATTCAGCATCCCCGATTTATACGAAAATGATACCAAACACGGCCTAGCAGCCTCACTAATGTAGATATCAAGATAAAATTTAAAGCCCTAAATAAACTTTCAAGAGCGGATATCTCAAAAACTATTCAAGATATCGAAAAACTTGACTGAATAAAACTTGTAACAATTTTTATCAGCTTTTGGTTTGTCTCAGTAGTCATGTCGCTAAGACGCATAGTTTCCAAGATATTAGTGAAAAACCGAAAAATGAGACCTTCTTTCCCCCTCTCCCCCCCCAGCACCGAGGCTACGGCCGGGGACTTTTGATATGTTCACCTCCTAACTAGTCCAAACAAAGTTACTGAGTCAAAAATTGTGTTCCTAGCATTTCCCTCTATAACTTCTTATTTCTTGGCCTATTAGTAGTTCAGAACAGGCATGTCAATACTATATTACCAGCTCAATATGAATATCTTAATGGCGCTCGTACTTTAATCAATGCAATATTTCTATATTTATGATTTTCTTTCTTTCGAGTTTTAAGATTTCAACTTTCTTTTACAATTTAATCATACAGGGTGTTTGGTACATCGTTTGCCAAATTAAAACGGCAGATAGGTTGAGTCATTTGCTATCTTCTCATGCCTAGAAAAACTAAATGTTTTTTTTTACTACTACGCAAGTAAAAATTTGAAATTTACGAAAAACTGGCATAGAAGTGAAAAAAATAATGTGCGCCAAATTAAAAATTTCTAGGCCTGAGAAGATAGCAAATGACTGATGAACCTATCTACCGTTTTAATTTGGCAACCGATGTACTAAACACCCTGTATAATGTATTTAATTATCTGAGGTTGACATTAGAAAGCCGCATTGCTTGTGGTATCAATAAGTAAAGTAAAGTACATGTATATAATGTGGTAGATAACTAATAACATTTTACTCTTTCTTTCTTTTTCTTTTTTTCTTCTTTGACTTTAACCAATAAAGCTAACTACTCGTATAAAAAATATATATTCTATTACTTCTCATTTGTGTTTTTATGAAATCATGTCTGTTTATCAAAATAGTTTATAAACAACGGTCGATGTACTTCAGATTATATTCGACAGTAACTAGTATTTTAAAATTTCCATGCAACATGCAATAGTACCTTCGTATCGTGATAATTTAAAGTTCGGTGCCAGTCGGTACCTATACATAAGAGTTGCTTGCTGGATGAATGTGGGCCGAGGATGGCGAGGGTGAGGTCGACGACCTGCGCTGACGTCATCGCTGCCCCGGCTCGAGCTTAACCCGAGCTCTGACCTCCTGCATATATGCTGTACTTATACTTATTGTATGTGAAATAAGTATGTCGGTATGTCGAAACGGGAGCAGAAATGATTGATGAGACTTAACATGTTGAGTTCAGAATCCAGCTTTTTCAAGAGTATGTGATTTTTGTGTGCCAGTTGGTTTTCGGTTGTATCTTACAGTTCTTTCTGAATCCAAAACAGTTTCTCAGAATGGTTTCATATTGCCTTAACACATTATTCGACCATCTTAATCCTATCCTAAAGGATATTATGAAGTAGCTAATTTATGGAAAGCTACAATAAATTGTGTTTCGTCACATATTTGTTAGTAAATCAACAAAAAAAAAAACTTGTAAAACGAAATAGGTATTTATTGTAAAATTCAATGTTTTTGTCTTAATTAAGACAACGAAATGAGAAAGGAACCAGTAACAATAATAAATCTTTCATAACCACTACTGGGTTAAACATTTTTGCTCGTGTTTGTATTGGAGAGATAAGGCGCGCGACTTTTAAGTCGGAGGTCATGGTTTCAACCCGAATTGTATTTTACCAAGTGTTTCTTGGAACTTATGTACGAATATTCTTTATATGATTTTCGGCGTATTGCCTGTTCGATGTATTTTTCCCTGCCCCACGTAACCACCGCCATACATCAGGCGGGGACGGATGGGAATGATTCATATGAACCTATTCCCATCTGTGTCCGGCGGGGACAAATGGGAATATACTATATTTACTGGCCGTTCCTTGATTTAGAAAAACATCGTGACAAAATCACTCTAATGGCCTAAGGCCTAGTTTCTCCTCTGAATTCGAAGGTACCTAATCAAAAATAGTCATAAAGGCTAATGAACAAAGTATTTATGTATTTTCCTTATTTTTCTTAGATATAGGCACAGACAAAACATCCTCCAGACTGAGCATAGTCGCACCACCCTCTCTGCCACGCATACGGTAATTTTACTCCATGTTCGAGTCGAAAGTGTCTTTGTGTGATGTCCGTGTCTTTGAACGGACCAATCACGGCACGGGACTTCGCTCACCTCGTCCCGTGCACCCCCGCATTTTTGGCATCATCGGTTGCATGAAATAATTGCTCCAAAATCGGTCTAGAGGATTCCTAGTCTATGGGTATAGGCAACCATATTTGTTCATCTCCGGGAAAACAAACGCACAATTGAGCCCGATAACGCATGGTGACATAACGTCTCAATAATAATAGTCAACAGCAATGACTGTTCTGCACTTCCAAGGCTAGTACAATTAATCTTACTAACTGGGTCATAGGTTCCGTTCAATCGCCTTAGGTATAGAAGTTAGTCACTAATCATCAATTTAACCTGTGTACCACTAGGATGCGATCTATGAAATTAAAATAAGTATTTCAACATAATACAAAATGAAAGATTAAAATTATATGGACTAATCTCGAAAACTAATAGAGTTAGACCAAGAAAAGTCTGCAGTGATTTTGATAGCCCACGCAAGTGCAAGTGTTATTATAAACGTCAAACTTCTATTATTATGACGTATAAATAACACTTGCACTACGTGGGCTATCAAAATCGCTGCAGACTTTTCTTGGTCTAACTCTAATTGAAATTGATCGCATATTAAACTGAGGAACATCAATTGCGAATCCATTCCGTTAATTTGAAGACCATTCGACATGGCGAGAATGTGTGCACTTTTAACGAAATTGACATTAGATCATGATCAAACACTACAAACAGAGACTACAAACACTACAAACAGAGACTACAAACAGTCAAAAACAATACTGACAAGAACATATAAATTATACAATTCTACGAGTACATGCCAACCGTTGCTCATCTTCAGGCTCTGTCGGAGCCTGCCACTCTCGATCTGCCATTTACGTTCGACTTTATTCCTTTGCTGTTTATCGAGATGACTCGATGAAGACGTGGTTTGACGGCTGATAACAATCTTTTAATGTTGCGTATGATTGATGGGTGTAAGAAATATATTTGGCACACCTAGCGCCGCGCTCCTTACATGTCGAGATGATCTATTGCATGTATTGATCACGTGGGTAAGGGCCCCCCCACATCTAGCGTCTTTCGAGCGTCGGCGTCTGTCGGCGTCTGGTCAGCGCTACGGAAAATGACGTCGCTGCACAGTTGCGTCGACGTTACGTCGACGTTGCGTATAGCGCGGCCATATAGTTGTAGACGCCGACGCTCGAAAGACGCTAGATGTGGGGGGGGCCTAAGTTGAACAAACGCAGCGAGTAAGGACACTTATATAGTCTTTGTTTTACTTAGAACCATTTGTTTACTTTAAAATGTAAACTTACAGATATTATAACTATTAGTAGTAGTTAACTCAGGCATAGAAACTATTCCTATCCTATTCTTGTCTCGTCATCTTCATGAGGCTTGCGCGTGCATCTTGCAGCCGTATTCGAACAATGAACAAGTGTCAAAAGTGACGTTTTTGTATACGGCTGTTGGTCACATTCATCGCGTCTATATAATAACTTGTAAAACAGGAAAAGTTTTCTTTTACCATGTCCAAATAACTCTTCAACATCTTGTTTAATTATGTATGTACCAATCAAAGTCAAATTTTCCATGACAAACTCTGCTACCGTCACTACCTATAAAATAGCTTCAAATAACCAAGGTAAATTTTATGTAGCCTGTCCGAGCTGCATAATTCAATCGTCAAGATCACCACTTAAACTGCAACCCCGATAAATTGTCAAAATACAGGGTGTTACTGACCATCGGGCTTTAAATCCAGGGCTCGATTCTACTCGCTAAACTGAGCTACTTTTATTATGGCACCAACTCCGAAATCCCGAATTTTTTTTACGTTTACATACATTTTGTCTGATCAGATGTCGACGTTTTCTATGGAAATTTGGAAAAGCCAAAAAAAATTCCCTGATTTTAGGGTTGGTCCCATAGTAAAAGTAGCTCAGTTTAGCGAGTAAAATCAAGCCCTGGAATTAAAGCCCCATTGTCAGATACATACTGTATACAGCTCAGTTAACCTCACGTTCGATTACTAAAGCGATTAATTACAGCTAATTCTGGACCGTTACGATTCTCGCGTCTCGTAAAGTAGCCGGAGTCATGGCTGCTCTCCTGGCGGCATAATTGGCCGCCTTGGCCTAAAAACTGCTCCGCGGCCGATTCGCCAATTCTAGATTTAGGTTTCCAGATCAGTGGGTTGTACTGGCTTCCGATGGACGGTAGCAGCGATTGTTGTTTAGACCTTATTTAATAAAAAAATTAGCTGCTATGCTGACATCTTAGAAGAAGTACCTACTTAGATAACTACTTATTTAGAATTGTCTCGTTAAAGCAAAAATTCATAGCTTTTGTTTTTTAGGGTATTACCTATTTGTTGTAAAATGTGGGTCTTAAAATAAAAATTACAACTAACATAATGTAACAAAAGAGTAATGATGAATATAATTTTACATTCAATATCGGACTGATAATAAGAACATGAATAGATTCTTCAACAAGATTTCGTAGTTTATAATTTGTAGTGCATTTTTCTATGTCAAGTTAAGTAAAAATTTCAACGTGCGGTTATATTCATAAAATTCTCAATGTCAATTAACGAATCACAATTATAAGAAAGACTTGTTGGTTGCGTGCGCCTACCGGTATACATCATAGTATACATCAACCACATATTTGCAAGTACAATGCACTAACATACATTAGACTAAAATTTTACAAATACGTTAATACTTACGTGTAGTTAGATGTTAGATACTCAATTAATACTATAATGAATTATTATTTCTTTTAACTCACAGGCCAATTCGAGTTTTTGTTATTAGATCTGTTTCAAATATGATAGTGATATGTCAGTGTCAAAAGTGACGTTTTTGGTTGAACAAATTAGAAGAAACAGATCTAATAACTAAGAGTCGAATTGGCCTGTTAATCGAAACAATAAATGGAATACAAATGTCTGAATTCCTGCGCATCAGTGGTTGCTACGCCTACGCCGTAGCGCTCGTAGCGGCGCGACCCTCGGAAAAGCGGCTTCAATGTGCTACGAAACTTTTCCATCCCGCTGCGTGCGTGCTACGACTTTTCACTGTTTATTGAGTTTAAAACTTTGGTACGTTACTTCGCGCGTCTCTAATTAATCAATGTATTGTGTAATTACAAGTTTTAACTTGAAGTAAAATTTACGGTATTGCTTTAGGCGGCAATGATGCCGATTCAGAATGCGGCGACGATGTGATGACCTGCTTTAACTTCATGTGTAACTGACTAGTTACTGAAATTGATTAGTGAAATTGACCAAAGATTTGTACTATTAAATCACCCAAAAGCCCGTCCAAAAGCTCGCAATTGTGGTCAAAAATTAACTCTATATAAATAATATCTTCGTATAGGTGTGACTATTATTTGAATAGTTTCTAAAGCTAAAAATGATTAATAATTACATAAAATAAATTTTGAACTCGTGGACCATTGCAGTATTGAACTATATTTAGGTAGTTTTACGGTAAGTAATGTTAAAAGTTAAAATTATATAAAAGAAATGTCTCTTCAGATATTTTTTTTCAAATGAATTGAAAGTACATTATTATTAAACCTGCGTACTTGTTTCCAATCAATTAAATTTAAAACCCTTGTTTAACAATTTGTAACCCATTTTTTTACTTATAACATTATAAGTTTCCTTACTCTGTGACGGCACTGACGGCTACCTGCGCGGGAACTGTCAATATTTTCGTATTAGGTGTATAAATCAATGTACAAATATGTTGGTTTACCTCCTCAAAATATGCTACTGGATTAAACTAAAACAAAGTCCGTATCAGTTATAATACTAAGTTTTTATTAATGGTTTCTCACTTCACATATATATATGTCGGTCACGGGATCGGGACGGGATCTATACTGTGGGAAAATATACGTAACGCAAGATATCTTAAGGTGTATTTTTCCGAACAAGTTTGTATGTTAGAGAAAATTCGTATTTCTGATTTCGAGGTTTAGTTTCCGAACAATGATCCCCAACTTTTTAATTAAGGATTTGATTGATTACAACCTACCTATTACAAATTAATAATTCAACAAATTTAAATAAATCCCCTAAGAAACGAAAATGTAAAAAAAATGTTTGTTGACACAATAATTTAATTATAGTCTAAATAGAGATATGCAGGTACCTTGTTTTAAAACAACCCTTAACTTCAAGCGTAGCTATAATTAGGAGTTTAATTCTGTTAAGCTTATTTTCACTGTATATGGAATCTTCAGGAATATAAGTCATCCCCCAGACTTCAAGATACAATTTTAAAACAATCAACCCTCAAGTAAGTGTTCGGCGCGCGGCTAGGGGCGGGCACCCCGCTCGGCTCGCCGACGGCGCATTCGCGCCGCACGCCGCCGCCGGCCGCACGCGTGCATGATCCCCGCCGCCATGACCGTCACCGAGTGCCGCAAGTACGAGCCCTCTCAGCAGCCGTCGGATGCCGACGTCCTCCTTGGCAGGGTCCTGGCAGGTGAGAATTATGTCACCTTGCATCACCAAAAAAATTCCCGCTACCATTCGGCTGGCTTTTGTTTTTCAATTACGTCACACGTTACAATGCGCTCATCAATATTGATAGAATCATATGTTATGTTAACAGTTTGTGGTCTTTCCTATTGAATGTCTTGATTCAACTGTAAAATTTTCGCGCCATTTTTGTTGTCATCAATATTTAATGATAGTGTTATCATGAAAATGTTATCAACGAATATTAATTAGGTCGCTTTTAACAAAGAGTGTCTCAGCACTTATAACGTAATATTTTAATATAAGTTTCTTGTTATTACCCAAATATTTTTTAAATCAATCATGTTCCCAAAGATTCATGATTTAATCGATTACGCGCGAATAACTTCAAAAATCGAAAGTTGGTGTTCATTACTAATTCATAAAGTGTAGAAAAATAGTACCTATATCTGGTAGGGATAAACGTCCTTTTCACTTTCCTGCGACACGAGGCGGGCGGGTGCGGGGGTGCGCGGCGCGGGCGGGGATCTGGGTCAAGCAGAGTTCGTTGCCCTCGGCCTTCCCGGCTATATTCGACGGCGCTAATCACCGCGCCGAGCGCGCGAGCGGCGCGCGGTGCGCCCCACGTACCTACACTTCTATGTTAACGTAACATGTATGAAAACGAAAATGGTTTTAGCTTAGCAAGCGTAGTGTTAGTATAGTTTAGTATCAGTTCGAGCCTAAACAAAATCGAAGCCTAGACATTAAAATGAAATCAATACGTAACTTTTAAAATTTAACGTCGATACAATGAGACAACAAATGATATTTGCATTTAGATCAGACGTAATAGGAATAACGACGCAGATGATGTTTAAGTCATAACGTAATCTGGTTCGGTTCGCGCGTTCGCAGCGAACGCGATCGTTTCGCAAGTATAGCCCATCGCTGAATGCCATTTTATTTTGGAGGCCGCGCGCGCTCCGAGGGCCCGCGGTCAACGGCCCCGCGCTATCTAGGTCGCCTCAGAATAACCTAGCGCCGATACTCTAATAATAATCCACGCAGAGCCTTGGGACATACAGCCGTCCTACTCTCACCCGCGACACCTGCCTACACTCGAGCGACTCTACTCTTTTCGCAACACTTAGTATGTGTAACTACATGCACGCACACCACGGCGAGCGTCGACCGTCTCTTTTCCTCTTAGCGCAATATACAGAGGGAGTAAGCGAGCCCTGTTGAAGTTTCTAGATCTCACCAATATCACTACATAGACACAGTACCTTACTCTTACTAATAATAGGTATACGTTTACATAACACCTGACTTACATTCTGACTGTTGCTTTGCCATTTGGACCAAAAAGATTTTTGAATAGGTGCCAAAGACTTGCAGTGCAAATTTAATCCTTTGCCTTACAACATAATAATGAATACTTTTTTTTTTTGCTTATTTATTTAAGTATTATTTAGTCATTTATACCTAACAGGATATCGGTCGCTCAAATAGTAATGCTCTATTGTCTGATATACCTAACAACTGATTTCATATAGATGAACTTCATAATGAAAGTAGTAGCACTTCGTAGCAAGAAACGTAACGCAAAACTCGTAGAGGTGCTACGCTAATTTTTTAGCAATGTCTTATCAATAATGTTGGGAATGATAATTTGTAGAATTATAATATGTTATTTTTTGAGTTCTATTAGTTTGACCACGCTTAATTATTTTTGGAATCTTTTATAAATTTATATTAGTATAAAAGTTATCTTAGGATAAAAATCAAATAGTTAGAAAAACACAGCTAAAATAATGCGTTCACCATTGAAAACTAAAACAAGTAAAACTCATATCTCATCTGGCATTAGCACACTTTATTTGAGTTGGTTTGGTTTATAAAAGTGTGACGTTGGCGCGGCGGCGGCGCGGGGCGCGGGCGGCGCTCGGGATTGCGATCAAGGCCCCGCGAGCGTTCACCTCTCTCGCAAATGGGTCATGCTTACCGACCCGGCCCTCGTGCATAATAAATAACCGTTTTAAAAATCACTAAATCCGTCCCTGTGACGTCCAACTATTTTATATTGTACACGATAAAAATATCCGGCTAACGTTATTAGTGAATGATGACTTCCAAAGATCGCTCCGTTTTCTGATATTAAACTGTTAACGGTTACTGTAGTACGTACTTAGTAGCAGATATTATTTTCAAATAACTAATTTATTTCAATTTGCAAATATTTTATTTCTTATAGGCATTGAAAAATAAATTCTTAAAAGCATTTATCATATCAGTAGGTACATTGTAGTGATATCGAAAGTAAATCCCGCGAGGTTAAAGCCATGTCGGGGTCTTCTTCTAAAAGACAACCAAGGCTGTAGAGTAAAAAATAAGGTTATAATGTATGTTTAATGTATTTTTATTATAATGTATAATAGCTATACCTAAAAGCCTATAATAAATAGGCACTAAGTTTTTAACATATTTCGACTCAACGACGCGCATTTTTTGTTTGTCGATTTATCTTCGTCGTTAAGTAGGTAGTTGACTGTTCTGTAGACATTTTGTCTACTAATTGTAAGTATTATTATTTAGCTCGACTGTCAAAATGTGAATAGGTACCTAATGGGGGCGTAATAACATCAATGGGTAGTTAAGTAATAATTATGAAAAAATACACCTTGTAGCAATGGCATCGATATTCGGTCAATAAAATGTTGCGTAACAACAATCTAGGTTTTCTAAAATACAAAAATAGTAAAAATACAACCGCAGGTACATTAATTATAATCGCAATAAGTTACACTTAGATTAATTCACACTCAGCCGGTAATTCAATTCACGCTAGAACAAAAGCAATTAAGATGATTGGTGTTAATGTTAACATTCTTATCTCTAATGCAATCATGTAAAAATAAATGCGTAATACGAATCCCAAGAGGCATTGAGAAGAGAAGACCAGAGAGCGGCAGAGGTAGAGCGGGGGGAGGGGGGGCGGCAGCGGGTCGACGAACGCGCCGCCCTGACCCCAATTTGGTCCGCTTTAGCGTCATACCGCGGACCTCGCGTCCAGGCACTCGGCGGAAAATACCCATTGCAATAACGTTTCGACACAACAACATAATGAAAGATTTAACTGAATATTGCAACCGTTACAGAAACACACATACGTTTCATATCCTATGTGGATTGTGGGCGAATTTTAACCACTGTGTTGATAATTTCGCAGTGCCAAAGGTCTCAATCTATTGTAAAATTGATTGTCCAATTATCTTGATCATTACTAAGAGGATTGCAAATTGTCTTTGCTTGGAACTGGACATTCATTAGGTTTCATTGTATTTGCTAAATAAAAGATATAATTATTTGCTTCGCGTGACGTCAATAACTTTTTCATGCGGTTTTCTCATAACCCGATAACCTGGTCCCGCCGATAGAAGCGGTCCACAAATTCGTCTCCATTACCTCATTTTTTCTGGTTCATTTTCGTAGCTCTTTAGCAGGCCCGCATCCTTACTCGACTTTTTTGTTCTGATTTTTAAACACTTTTATTGATGTCTGTAGGTCACGTAGCATTTGAGCCACTTTAGCGAATGGGGTTAAGCTTAAACGAGAGCGCGTTATAAATTAGAGGAAGTCGAAATATGGAATAAAAATAAAACGTTAGCACTAGGTACGTTTTTAACTTTTTATATATCCGAGACCGTAAAGCGTGTAAAAGCGAGTTAATGAAATAAGCTGCTATGCACACGTAGGTGGGAATATATGTAGGCAGGCAGTGAGAGCGATAACCACATGTTCATTGCAGCGATTATATAACCGTCGTAACATCTGCTCTGAACTATACAATAAGTAATTAATAACCAAAAACAATATAAAAGCTAAACAATAATGGGCGCTACATTGACGTCAATGGACATACCGTGTTGTAAAGAAAACGTGTCAAGTTTTTCGCGTGATAACTGAAAAAAACCTGACCGATTAGAACACGATAGCCCTGTTATATGATTTTTGCCGCGGTTCAATGTATTTAGAGACAATGAACTTTGAATGTGCATATTAACAATAGCAATAAAGATTATATCTAACCAGGTACATGTAATAAGAGATAATGAAAATTGTATTTATCCCAAAGTCACAATAGAAAGAAAAAACATGATAACAAAAATCCAATATCATGCTTCGTTGCTTACAAAACTGGGACGAACTTTTGACAGCATTGAGACGTAAGGGACTTAACTTGATGATTAAGTGAGCCGTGAGTCAGTGAGTTAGTGAGTGACCTAGATGCAGGCTCGACGGGAGCGCGGCCTACGTGCTCCAAATACCCCGGACTAGGTTAGGGAGCGAGGTCAACGAACTCAGCCCGCCCTTTCTACCCCCGCCGAATTACAGGAATCGTGAAATTTAAACTCGGTTAGGTAAGTTTCTTTGTTTGTTGTTTTCGGTTGATTCCATAATTCAGGACTGGTAAACTTCTTAAATAGGTAGGTTACATAATCTGATTATATTATTTACTTAGAATTAAAATCTATACATAAGTGCCTTCTGCAACATAGGTACGACGAGAGAGTAAACGAAATCTACTTATGTAGATACAATCTAAGTAATCCAATTGGTAAAATAGTTTGAAGAAAAAGTACATATGTACCTATGTAGATACATAATTATACGAATATGTACTTCTTTTTGTCTGATACCTTAATTAGATATCATCAATAAAATAAATTCTTAAATTTGTTGTCAACGAGTTATGTATGTAACCATTCAAAGATCCCCCGTTTTTAGCTTAGACAGCATGTAGCGGAACAAACAAGAAACTTTGTGGAGCGCGAGCGCCACCTAGTGGCGAGTAGCTCGCGACGGATGTGTCTGCTAGATGTCGCTAGCTGTTCAAACTTTGCTGTTACTTGTTATCAAACTTGTTATTGTATAAATACGAGTTCGTTAGCGACATTTTTATAATAGATAGTCGTATAAAATAGCAGATAATATAAAAATACAATATTTGACGAAGTTTAACACGAGTCAAGGACAAAAGCAACCGATTAGCTAAAGTGTTTATTGGTTGTGTATTTTGCTATCGTAAACATATTTATATTGTTCAGGTCTGATATGGATCTAAATATTTTTTCTTATTTGTTAATAGTTAATAAACACGGACCGAGCCGAGATGAGAACGATAAGACACTGTGATAAGCACCAATATAAATAATATGTAATTAAAAGGGGAGATTTGCAAAAAGGTAGCTAGGTGCTTAATGTTTCTCGTATTAATTGAATACTTGTTAGTATTGAGTTTGATACTGATTAATTGGAATTATTAGAATCATTTCAGGCAACTAGTGGCCCATACATTAATGTTTGAAAACTAGTAATATATATTGTAAAAATATATTTTCAAACTAAAAATTACATATCACATTACGCGATGCATTACGGAACCCTGCTCCCTGCACCCTGAAACCCTGATACGCAAATATATTACAAGTATCGAGTTCATAAAGGACATTAACTTAACAGGTAGGTAAAATATTGTATAGATTAAAATGTCAAAATTCACTTATACAGTTTGTACATATATATTAGTTCGTCATAAACTACCCACATCTGCGTGAGCAAAACTTCCTCAGCAAATACTCGTAGGCTTCAGAGCTGGGCACTAAAAATAGCGGAAGCGGGCGAACCACCCTGCGGGCCGCGGCGACGGGCGAGGGTGGCATGGCCATGAACCCCAACGACCCTTTGCTCTATACCCCGGTATACCCCTCCCAACAAGCTAGATGCCCCGCTATCTCAACTAGTGTTCGCTTACGTAACCGAATTTATTTCCTTCTGCGTCCTTACAATACGACACAATACAATACTCTTCATTGCACACCTCTCATAGTTTACAATAATGTACCCCTTACTTTGTTTTAATGTTTTTGTTCTGTATTGTAGGTATTTCATATTTTTATGTTGCCTGATTATTTATAACGATCCATATTATACTCTTTTTCACTCGTATAATTATTATCTCATAAGTAATATTTATAGGTATTTATCATAAGAAGGAGCAAAAATAAGTATAAAAGAAACAGGAAAATATCAGCGGAATTCGCTCGCGCGTAAGTGGGAAGTGTCGTGTAATTTCAGGGAAGGGAAAGGGAAACCTAGTGCATAAGCTGTGGGCTGGGGGTGGTTAATTAGAATTATTAATCTGGGTGGTACTCCCATTGACGTCACGGGACGCATGCGCGAGCGGCCCACGCGCTAGCTCCGCTGTTTCGCGCCAACCAAACCTTCGCCAGTCGCGCGCCGCTCCTAACCCTACTTTGCTTGAGTTGCCAAGACATGGACGCCGGTCCGCGGGCTCAACTTGCCGGTGAGTTTATTGAACTTGTCTTTAATAACGTCGCGAATAATGTTAATTAATTAGATATTAGATAACGAACTTAAGTCCTCCATTGATCGCGGATATTATCATAACATAACGCAGTTAAACCTAATAGTTGATCTCAACTATTCTTAACTCAACTCACTTTTAGCATAGCTTATATTTGTTTATGTAATCGGAATGTCTTTAAAGAAACTTATTTGAAATTCTAATAGGATAATATTTTCTGCGTATTTGAATTTGAAAAACTGATCTGTCTGAATTCAACATAAATTTTGAAATGAACTAGTTTATAAATATGTTTGAGCATATTTAAGATTTACCTACTTTTTTTATTACTAGGTACGCTAGCTAAGAGGCGGTTTCTTACAATTTAGTATTTCGAGACAATAACTTTATTTTAGCCTTATTCCCACCTATTTAATTAGACTGTTAGCACGTCGAGCCTTTACTTATTTATATTTAGACACTAGTTACTTTTATTGTCTCAATTTCTAGTAAATCGGTCCATACTCTACGTCAGGCTAGGTTTAGGTGTTCAAACCCAACAAGATTTTTCCCAATAAAGGCGGAAGACCACAACTACAATTCTCTTGCATTTATGACAAGACCTTAGTAAAGCAATAAACCTCGATAAGTAAATAATACTTTTTAACATTTGAAACAATATTGCCTCAACAACAGTGCATCGAGCCACGTTAAAATTTATGCGGAACAATGTTCCAACAGACGGCTTCAGTTCGGGTGTTGCATGAATAAATTTTGGTCAGTTGGGGTGTTGTGTAGTAGCTAATCCAGTTGTTGCGAGGCTAGGCGTTCGATCAGTCTGATGTATGCGTTCACACGCTTATAGAGCGGAACCTGTTAGCTCACGGCGCGGTCACCGCGCTCCATTGCACTTTATGCATATTCCATCGGTGCATTGATATCCGTTCCACTTTTACGCATGTGCACGTAATCGGCTATATAATTGTTTTTAATACATATCTGTTCCTGTGTATTGAATGCATCTAACTATCGTTTCCGAGCTATGTGAATATTCATTAAAATAATTTAGGTATTCCATCATCTTTGTTGCTAGGTACTAAAAAAAATTAAAAACGTGAAATATAAATAATATGTTCCTGACTGGTTCTACAATCTACTTGTGTTCACTAGGTACCTGCTTAGTGTTTCACGTCGTTGCTAAGTCATGTAAGAAAGCACCAAACAAGCCTTTGTATATTTGATTACAACTCCAATCCCGTCATGCGTTCACAGCAATCTCCTTCAGCGCGCTGAAAAGCGTTTGAGGCAAACATTTTTCTAAAGCCAGACTCGACGACATGCTACACAGCTGCAAATAGGAAAATAGGTGCGCGCCGGTGTGTGCGTAGACTGTAGAGTACGTGGCACTATGCACTTGGAGTGCATCGCTCCCGGCGAAGAGTCGTCGCACTGCATATAGGCCAGTGCACGCGAATGCCCGGACCCTCCCCCGCCCGCACCTCACCTCCGTGCCTTCGCGCGATTTTCCTTTTCCATCGCGATCCTCGCTCGCTAATTCCAGCGGTCACGTAACAAGGGGACTCTTAAAGCCTTTCTCTTGGGGCGGTCGAAAGTTCATGAGAAGCTAGCTTGAACTTTTATTAACTGAAATGTTAGGTAATTTAAAAAAAAGTTGTTAGTTTAGTTACCTACATTTTATCACTTACGTGTTTAGGTACCTACTTTTTACATATTACTATATTAGGACAATGTCCGCACTAACATCACAAATCGGTCGTTTTATAACTCGTTAGTTGACTCATATGGGATTGTATGACATATTTTTATTAAGGTTACGTCACATCAATACTTTACTGTGTAACGTAAGGTAATAACATTAATGCGTCACTTCGATAATGCGTCATCGGTATAATATTGTAGTTAGTTTTACAATGCGTAACTTTCGAACATCAAGCAAGCTTGTCTTTTTAAAGGGTATCATAGTATTTTTAAACTAGAATAAACAAAACTGAAGACGTTTAAACGCGGAAGCCCCGTCGGCATCGCGAACGCCTGTGCCCTGTCGAGTACGGGTTCATAGCTCGCTGTTCTCGGTGCTTCTAGAAGGCCGTAGGCGCCGGCGGTGTCGCCCGCAGTTGGGCCGTTGCAGCGGCGCGCGCGCGGATGTAGTTACAAGTTCCCGCGGTCGTTGGCCGCGCTGCGTGCACGACTCCCCTATATCGGCTAATGTAACTGTGGCGCGGAAACTAATTCCGACCCGACATATGTTGGCTGGGCCATAGAACCGATGTGTCGCATATGGTGGCAGTACTAAATGAATCTTTTGATGTAATAGTTGTCAAAAGATAACGTAAGAATGGAATTACCCAACAAGAGATCAAAAGTCGAGTAAGATCACAAACTAAGATAGATCTAATTTGAATCATCAACTTAATACTGAGTCAAATTGGAGACTTGTATGAAAAACTTTACATGTTCGACTAGAATGGAATGATCAAAGACGTAGAAATAACTTATTGCAGGTACTTAAAACACCTTTAACTGTTCTGTAAAAAATTACACGGTCTCTTGGCATCTCAAGAGATGTATTAAAATACATAAAAATATGAAAATGTTATAGACAATCAGAATGCGTGAACGCGGAAACGTTTGGGTGCCGTTATGTAACTGTAGTGAACAATCCTGCGCCCGCGCCGATAGGGCGCCTGCGACACGTCCTGCATTGATGAGCACTAGGTATCTAACGAATTAAACATATACACTAAAGCAACATTGAATCGATTCTGAAATTAAAATATGATACCTACTTACTTTAATTTAAACATCAGCACGGAACATTAGAAACAATATCGAACTGTTACCTATGCACTTTTACATTTCTGAGTAGATACCTACGACTAAGTCAGTAGAAGGGTCCAAAAATACTAAAATTGTTTTAATCTGAATGGTGAGGGAAAGGGTAGCTATTAGGTAAGTAAGTACTACACTTTTGTATTTATTTCTTCGCTAAAAAAGAAAACGGAAAGTACTTTGAACTTTTGTAAAAGACTTTAATTGCTATCTACTATCTACACATATACGTCACTCACCATGCTTTATCCATATCGATATTGACATGCATAAACGTGACTATCATAGTCATGATACGTATATCTAATATTTGAGTTAATTGGTTAAAAGTTCTTGTATGATACATTCTGAGAAAATAAAAGCAATCAATTGCGAAAATGACCTTTTTGAACTTCTACGCGTTGTTTACAAGTAGGTACGCCGAGCTACCAGAATTCTCCATAACGGGTCTGCGGGCATTACCAGCTAAAATTGCACCCGTTCACGATGTTTACATAAAAGTGTTTGGAAAGTGGCTGAATGGCGAGGGTGGCGAGGGGCGGGGGCGGTGAATGACCGCGTACATCGCATTGTCGTGCGCCTAGCACCGACACTGTCGCTCCATTCTATACACCACTTCAGCTTTGTACTGCATTATCTACATGCTCTCCAACTGAGGTGATTGACCTCCGTAATCCAACCTCGAAAAATAATAGATTACACATAAACAAAGGAGATTATTAAACTATAAAATTAAACAGAATACATTGACCTTTAAATTCGGGATGCAGACCAGTTCTTGGACCCGGGTATGTCCTCAAACTACGTCCAAGACCACCGGTGGACGGGCAGCAGCGTCCCTCAAATTCGGTGTACTCGACTTAGATATGAGCGCCGATAGACATTTAGCCGGCGGCGGCGCGCCGGTCAAAATCGGTCGGCGGCGGCGGCGAATCGGCGGCGTGGCCTTGAAACACTTTTGATTAATGAAAAAAGAATTCAAACCAAAATTTTACCGAAAAAACATGTTTTTGCTGTAAGAAAGTTGTAAAATAAGTGCATTTTTATTTAACAAGCAAAATTAATCGAATAAAGGTACGAAATAAGTTTTGTATAACATAAATGGTATCTCGCAGTCAGAGGGCGGTCTTGATCTTGGTGAGGCCCTGGCTGGAAGATCTTTGCGAAGCCCTTATCTTTTGTGTTAAGTAAAAAGTAGCGGATTGACTGTATCAGGGAAACGTCTAGTCGACATTCCAAAGAGCCGAAGTGAGGAAAATTCAAGCTCCGTCATTAGCCAATATCGACCCAACAAACCGATTTATGTCAAAAAGTGAGGGCTAAAGCCGAGCTCCACCTAACACCGAAAACCTGATTCCGACGTCTTCCCATGCGAGGCCAGAGCCTGAGCTGCAGGTAAGCATACAGCTTAGAATCGAACGCCAAGTATGAGCTTGGCTGACGGCCGAATGCCCGGAGCGCCGATTACGGCGCGCTTCTATGCGAGGCCGAAGGTTTGCTGCAAGAGAGTAGAGCTTGGAATTGAAATATTGGTCCAGTGTATGCAAGTCCGAAGGCCGATAAAGACCGAGGCCATAGTGTTAAGGACCTGGAGGTTTCCTGCAGGTGCACTCGTGCGAGGCCAAAGGCCGTGCTGCGGTGGAGCTAAGATCGAAGAAGAACCAATGACCAGGCATTTTAAAAGCGAGGCCGAATGTTAAGCTCCAAACAGGGCCGATAACTTACGAGGTCCCGATAGCGTCTTCTATGCAAGCGATGCGAGGCCAAAGATTGGGCTGCAAGAGAGCAAAGCTTGAAATTTGGATAATGGCCAAGCTCAAATGAGTCATTTCCGATGCCCTTCCGTGCGAAGCCAACGGCCGGAATTTTGGGCGTGAAAACGCTTAATATCTGAAATTAACCCCTTTTTAAACCTTTTAAAGACATTCAAACCATGCTTGCAATGATTAAATTCGCGGTGAATGACGGATGAGCTAGCCAGCTGGCAAAATTAGTTCGGTGCCCGTTCGTTGTCGTTGTTCGTTGCGTAAATTTTGTTGCCCTAACACTAACGGCGCGATTACTAAACACAAAAGTTTGAATTTACCACCAATGTTTTTGTATTATATGGACTTAAAATACCTTTTGAATGTCTATAAGCTATTCAGACTGGTGCCGTTAAAGATCTAAACTAGATAAAATATATATTATCTGATTCTAAAAGTAGTAGTATCTAACAAGGTCACGCCGATGCCACGCCGATAGCGCAGCGTCGGCGGCGGCGGCGCGAAAATTTTGTCGGCGGCGGCGGCGCGCCGGCGCGGCGCTCATATCTAACTCGACTGCGATCGCCAACCCGCCTGCCAAGCGTGGCGATTATGGCATTCACCCCCCATAAGGGGGAGGCCTATGTTCAGCAGTGGACGTCTTATGGCTGAGATGATGATGATGATGATGAGACCAGTTCTTATATATTTATCTACGAAAATTATAAAAATATGTTTGCAAAATTAACTTTATTTGAACGCGATAAGGCTGCAAACGTGTTATAATCGCTTGTGGCGAGTAAAGTTAGCTGCTAGTCGATTACCCCACTGACGTAAACACCGTCCTTGAATCGAATCTACAAACACAATTGTACAAATAAAATCTACCTCTGAATAGGTCAGTCACCTCTCCAGGCGGATTTCAATAGCTAGGCATAACTTTAATACCTACGGGCGCTCACATAGCCAACGCGATAAAACAATAAAATCTAGATTATTATTACATTGTTTTGTTCAGCTTAGTTCTTTGTATTTAAATTTAAGTCTTTCAGAATATTTTTTTTCGGTACGTGAATCGTTTATTGGTTAAACAAGAATATTTTATTGTTTTGTTTTTAGTTTTCAAAACTTACTCGAGTAGGTAGTAAGTAAGTGCTCCCAAGGCGATACCTATCCTTTTATATATGTCGGCGACCGATCTTAAGATCAGGCATATCGTGAAATTCCTAGGCATATCGTGAAACGTGAAAATCTTTGACTCGATCCCTGAGTCGACGGAGCCCCGCGTAGCGCGGGGCTCCTATTTCTGGGCAGTTTGCCCTTCGGGCATCTGAAGCAACCTAACGAACCTATCTTACCTATATGCCTTACCTTAATGTGACTATCCTCAAAACAATACCCAGGAACATTACGATCTGCCTGATCTTACGATCGGCCACCGACATACTTTCCCTAGAGTTACTACCTAACATCAGGCGGACCGTACTCTTGTTTGCCGCCGTCATGCTATAAAAAGTAATCATATTAGGTACATTCAGGTTATCCATCAGTTCACAGATATATAATCACGATGAATATTCAGAAAACTCCCATGAGATTTACAATTAGAATCGGGTAGGTGTTATAAATAATCCAGCAGGATTTGACATGAGATATATATTTACGTAGGTATAAATACATACATATATATTTTAATATTTTTTCTAGTATTATATAATTTATTTATATACATATTTCATATCATATCGCTTATGAACAGCTTTCGGATTTAAAATCGAGATGTTTATTTTCATAGCCTAGCCGACTACAGGTTGTACTGTTGGCTTTGTACAAACATAAGGAGTAATATCACTATCAGTGACATACATAGCTCGCGATAAGAGCGCCCGCGATAAGCCGAACAAAACATCGCGGTACATTGACCCAGAATTATATAAAAATGTCCTCGATTGTGATAATGTGACAGTGACATTACGTGGCGCGAACACGCTGTAACAATAATAATTCACGTGTAACATGCTTTAACCATTTGCAACATTAAATAACAGCTGTTAATCACATTTATTACGCCTTTGACGCGTTGTTTACGTTTTCATGTTTACAATGTCCCGGCGATTCCGTGAATCGGTTTCCAGATCGCCCATTAGAGTTATGTCGGTGTTAATTGACGTGTTCTACAGATCATTGACTTGAGCGAGGCCTAACAACACTCTGTAAAAGTATCGAACACACTGAAGTTTCAAAACGCGAAGCAACGTTAACACTACTGAACTTGAGGTAACCTAATGCACTAACTGCGAGTGCTGTATCAAGCTCCGGTATGCTTGTTAATAGTGTCGATGAAAGAGGCAAGTTACGTTCTCAAACTCGAGGTGGAAATGCAGTTGGACGTTGGCGGATGTCAACTTTCTCGCGGTTACGTAACTTGCGGAGAGATGTACTAGAACGTTCGGTGTCATCGACCACGGCTTACGAAACGCACTCGCTGAGCCTCTCGAATTGTGCGAGATAAAAATGCTTGGCGGATGTTAATTTTTGTATCCATTTGAATTCATGTATTTTAATCCGAATAGAAAAGAGAGTTCGCTAAAGAATTCTTAGCAAAGCACTTGATGTGGGAATTAATTGAGAATGTGACATTTTTCGTTACGGCTACCAATCAGTATAGAATGTCGTTCATTCCTGATTATGCTTTTATTATATCACATTTGTCTGTCCCTATACTAGTTAATATAGACGGATCCATTCATGGCCACGTGGCGTGGCGTGGCGCTTTGTGCGGACCCAGTCAACAGAAGCTCCCTTCCCCGTTTATTATTTGACGCGTCACTGCATTATCTATATTATAACATAACCTAATATATTCAACTTCGCTATGAACTCAGAATAAATGTTTATTAATGAATTAAATTATAGTGACAACCGACGGTATTTTAATGTAGGTATTTTAAGTTTTTGTTGTTATCCAATTTATACATTAAAAAAATGTACCTACAGCCCTGAAGGTCCACGAATTATACGACACAAACTTCGCAAAACTTCTGGCGTTTCGTTTGTTTTTTTGCCCTTGCATTAATTTATATTTCGGAGTTGATCCCAACTACTTATTTAGTTGCAAACAGTTTTTTATGTAGCTAAACTGGGTCTTGTTTTCTTAATGCAAATTCTTCTAGGGTAGCATAACGTTTATACTCTCGAGCTTAGCTACGACCTAAAAAAAATACGTTAAAGCCGGTAAGTAATAATGACTACTTATGTAGCCAAGTAGTTGATTGTTTAATTGCAAAAACCTGAATTTCCTGGCATGCACGATGTTATTTTTATTTATTAGTTACTTATTAGAAGTGGTTATTGAATTATTATTAACCGTGGTCGGTGTTAACAAGAAGTGTATCGTGTAGGGTCGTCGCACGCGCAGAGGTCATCGACGGCATCGGCTTTCACGACACACGTAACACTGTGTAACATCTAACGCAGCTAATACACCAACATGTGGTCTTAATTAACTCTATGTGCTTTTACATTTTGTTAAATATATGTGCTTTTACATTCATTAAATAATGATCGCATATTTAGGTATTTATTTACAAACAATATAACAGTGGTATTACTAAAATAAATTAATAATAACTAGCTTAAATCTAAATAGGACCTCTAGGCATTGTATCAAGGTATTAGGTGTCAATAACGTGGCAATAACTGATTCGTTGTCAAATTAGCTGAAATTATGTTTTATTGGCATTTCGCCATAGTAATATTTTTCCACTACCTAAATAATCCCTGTTTTTTGCAATTATACTCGGAATAAGTTAGGTACAACATATTATTGTTTAAAGGGGGTAAACTTGACTGTACGGGAAATAAATAAATAAATAAATAAAATATTGGTGGACATCTTACACAGATCAACCTAGCCCCAAACTAAGCAAAGCTTGTACTATGGGTGCTAGGCGACGATATACATACTTATATAGATAAATACATACTTATATACATAGAAAACACCCATGACTCAGGAACAAATATTAGTGTTCATCACACAAATAAATGCCCTTACTGGGATTCGAACCCAGGACCATCGGCTTCTAAATATAGATCTAATAACTATCGTGAATGTTGTGTCAAGTTTAATAGCCATTACAATAAGTAGGTAAGGAAATAATATATTTCTAAACAGCGTTAATGGGTTCAATCACATTATTTGTAATGAAATACGTTAAGTATAATGAAATACATATCATCCAACAGGAAGTTATCATAGCAAAGAGGTCAAAACCAGAACAATTAATTGATTATATTTGCTTTCTTCTTATCTATTTTGTAGGTCAGTAGACGAGTCAATAAATATTAGATTGCTTGGCTGCCCTTTCTTAACTAATACTACATTATCTTCTAGAGGAATCGAATGTTGTAGTTAATGAGTCTACTTGATAAAACTTTGTCAACAGAGAATATAGCTTCACAATTATGTTCCCGTTTAATATCGAATTGTATTAACACTTCACTGCCCCCGACGCACATGTGCGTTCACCGTCATACAAATTTGTTCCTAGGCCCACGCCCGCTGGCAGTGAATGCGTTAAGTACCTACTACTCTACCTTAATAAATTATTTCACCTACAGTATTATACACCATTGAAGTCATGACAAACATATAAAAAAATTATAAAAGTTAAAACAATCTGCAGATATTGGTTTCAGAAAAGATCTTACACATTTCACCCAACAATTTTCCAATTTTCTTAAAAATAAGGTTATATAATTTGAAAGCTATAAAATCATAAAGTGGCTTATGGTATGGTCGAGTAAATAAGTGATCGAAAGGTCAGTGTATCATGTTTACGGGTACAGTCGGTTAGAGAAGTGAAGGGGTCGGCGCCGGCGCAGGCACGCCGACAATTATGCCGGCGCGTTGAACCCGCGTTATTGCGAAACAACGGAAACCCGTCCACCGCCCCTCCCTGCCCTGCCTACACCTGCTGCGAATTTTTAAATCCTAGATCATAGTTGACATGCGCTGAGCGCCGCGTCGCGTGAGCTGCATATCTAGACTGGTTACATCATTACTGCAATGTGGATGACACTTGCAGTTCACTTTAGGGTTCCTTTGGCATTTTTATACATGCTCATTCAAGTTTATATCACTCTAAAATTTTAGCTATGAACGAATATGAATGACAAGCATTGTAACTTTTGTTGAGATAAGTAAGACCTGCTTATTACTTCTGTCAGGATTTCCCTCAATACATACTATTTTCCCCTTGCCCTTAGAGGCTTATTTTATGATGACCCTTTCAATACTTTCTAACTTTATTAAGAGTCTTGATTAAAACGCAATTTTGTGTACCCGTTATATTATTATTACTTATCTTAAACAATATATTCAGAACTCAGAACCACTACAACAAAACAAAACTTTAAAGATACACCTATGTGATATCCTAGACAAGTTTCGTACTCTTATGTGCTGAGTAACTAATCTAACTGTTAAATTTTATGGGAGAATTGTCGAATTTCACTCAATGTTATTTTGCTGTCATGGCAATTAATGTCATACTTAATAGCTCTCACTAGACATATTCGCGGTTATATAATTCACGCATACTTTTATTTTATTTTAGTTACACTTTCATAAATTGAAATACGGCCATATTCACCATTTTACACGTAGCAGCGTTGAGTCATAGCTCCGTAATGCGCTGCCTGGCAGCGACCTATAAAGATGAGTGCGTGGTGATAGTGGCTAGGCTCAACGGCCTAGGTAGTAGGTAGGCTAAGGGGTGAAAGAACTCCCGTGCACTATATAAAATACCATTGAACTCGCGCCCTCTCGCTCGCACGCTGCACCCTGCACCGTGCGAATCCTGCCCGCACCGTCATTACGCGTTACGCATGCGAATTACGCTATCCGCTGCACATGACAACTAACTATAGGTCCCTAGTCGCTGTAATAGCATCCACCAACCGAGCAAAAGATTTAATTCAATGAGGAATAAAAGACACTTTATGGTGCTTTCATGTTTTTTTTTTCAAGCCAATTTTCAGTATATTGACATAGCTGTCACTGCCACATTCACTCAAAAACATGAATATTATGTTATCCCAAAAAGATCGAATCGATAGTTAAATGAAAACTAAAGTAAGCCAGCACCAGTTTCCTGGTTGAAATATAAACATTTCGAAGCTGCATAAGGCCAGAGAAATTTTAACTGGATTCCGGAGAGAAATGTTTGGAAATTCAATCCGGCGTTACGTAACGGCGGTGAGCCAGCACCCGCCATGTGTCAATAATCAAGTTTAACGAGTGGAAAGTTCAAAGAGGCCATCGACATCGCGGCGGCACTTTAGCGGTGCACTCGACGGAAAATCGCGTCTATTCGCGGACACCCGAGCCTGCTCATCTATTGGCAAAACATGTTGTCTCAACTTGGCTATAACCTGAGCTCAAGATTCGTAACAATAGCTTAATAATAGATCAAACTTATACTGGTCTATTTTGAGCGTTGTTGGCATGCATTGTGAACAGGAGCCCTAGGGCACACCGCCTCGATCAGGAAATCGGCTCGGGTTTCCTAGTGTGCCGCTGCATTATATCGGCTGTCACCGATGTGCAAATAAGGAGATGCGGTCATCGACAGCGCGAACGAGGCTTCACACGACATATGGCCAGCACCCTATTCCATAATCTTCTAAATTGTATTATGAACTACGAACTATCACATCAACCTGAGGATACCTAACATTGCCAAGCTTGGTATTTGTTTTTCACTTATACCGTGAATTTCGTCAATTGCTGAGACAAAGGCATTGATAACTTCAAGGTGACACGATAAAATGTCATTGAACTTGATAAAAAGAAATTTAATTGGTTGATTACGTGCACCCGAATGTTCGTTTCTTACGAAAACTTTCCACTGTTTTGATACGGATTCAGCCTAATTTGAATTCGGGTCAACAAATACCCACGGGTTGTATTAATTCACTGGACACAATATTGTTGGTTAAGTCTTGTCACGTGGCAATTTTATCTGAATACTTATAGGTATGTAACTATCAAAGTTTTTTTCGGCTGTTGCATAATAGTAGATTGTTAACCAAGGGATGAAAGGCACTCATTTCTGTCGAGGTAGTTTGGCGCACGAAGGCAGTGAGAACACCAATAATCCGAGGCTGAAATGATGCCTTTCACCCGAGCTAAACACTCTAAGTACCGTAGAGTTTCGTATCTTCACCTGGGTTTTGACACTTTTCTCAAAAAATCTCTCAAATTTGAAAGCATTTTAATCCGTTAAGGCGAAAAAACGTTTTTTTAGTATTCCTAACTATCAATATACACCACTAAAACATTGAATTTCATTATTTAAGTTGGTAATAAATGGCCTCAAAGGCAATAGGCGATGTTTGGGTATTTTTCCCAATCTTCGCCTATGGCATGCCTTGCCGCTAATACTTACTTTTCTGTGACTTACACATGATAAGTCGCATCTCCTTGGAATGTGCTAATATACTATGAACCTTAACTACACCAAACTAGGCATATATTTAAAAAACGGGGTAGTAGGCGAAGTTAGGTAACAGTCTGAAGTTGTTTTCATACATTTTCTATAATGAAGCTAGGGCTGCCAAAAATTAACCAACATGTCAAGAAAGGAGAGTAATGGTTTATAAGTTAAAAAAATAATTATTTTTAACAAAATTGTTTAATTGTTGCAAAATTGTAGTTATTATCGTAATTGAAATCAAATCAACCTTATTTACATAAAGTGAGACATAAAAATACCTATTTGGTACCTACTCAATATCGGTAAGAGTAGAAATAAACATTTGCATATAGCGTAAACTAAAATAACCAAACATAAGAAAATATTTAAATCTGGAAACAAATAATGTCATCCACCAATGAATGTGGCACAAAAAATTTGTCAACCCTAGGGGTAGGCGAAATTTGGCCACAAGATGGACGCAAAGTACCCTCTCCAACGTTTTATCCAATTGTTACTTCTAAACGTGAGCTAGCCATTAAATAATAGTTACATATGAAAAAGAGATAGTTATAGGATATAATCGTGTAAAAAGTTTAACATTACCGGGTCCGTATCACCGTTTAAAACTGAAGTTAAAACACTGGTTAAAAAAAACGTGTGGTCGGCGTCGCGAAAAAACCTCACTAAAGGTCAACTCTGTGGAGTTAGCCGCAGAATGTTCGAAGAATATTGACACCCGTAAAAAATACTTTGTATTTAGCAGTTTTATGTAAGGAACATTACATTAGAAACATTTTGTTAATGGCAACTTATGTCAAACTAGGCGAAAATAGGTAGCGCAGGCAAAGATACGAAACTCTACGGTACTTTTCATTTCGAATACGTGGAAAGTAAAATGCATGTGTTTTTTTTAAGCATGACTAAGTATACATTTTTGTAGTATTTTATGATGGTACTTTCAATTAACAATTTAAGCAAGAGTCCAGTATCAGAATGGAAATTGTATAACAAATCCATTTATACCCAAGTATCAATTGCATATCGTAAAAAAATTCGTAAAATCGTACTTGGAACCTAAAATGCTCTAGTGCAGAAACGTATCATTTTCTGCACACCTTTTATAACAACAATGACCCTCTTTCAGAGCATGAGAAATGAAGAGTTTATTTTCGGGCAGGGGCCTGGTACAGTGGCCCGGTTGGTGGAGCGTGTAGCCCCGTGACCGCGGACCATTTCCCCAAATGGCGGCGCTCGCCTTGCCCACAGACCTCGAGAGAGCTTGGCCTGCTCCAGTGGTTCACAGATCACCGTAGCTCGTAGCGCGTAGGCACGTAGCACTCTCTACACATCCACATTTAACAAACTACCTTATGATCAAGCTATAGCGTTCTTTTTTCTATACCATCATGGTCTACGTGTTTGCTAAATTATTATAGGAATTATGTTTATGCGTCAATTTGAGGTTATTATGGTTTTGCTTACGCGTCTATTCAATTTGTACATTTAGGCATTATTCAGTGTGTCAACGGTGACTATATATAAAACCTGATACGTCGGTTGCGTCGTATTTTACATAAACGTACACATTTACATATGGTATCGAACTCTCGACAGTCTAACCAGTCAGTTTTCAAGGATTCAATACGCTATTTTAGGTTTGTCGCGCGTGGCTTAGAAAAAAACAAATTTAAAAATCAATAGATACTAGTTTCTTCCGTATTTCAAGTGGGGTTTCAAGATCTGAATTCCTGAAAATATAAAACTGTTATAATTTTATGTAGGTATATATTATGACTAACGTAAAACACCGATTGTTTAAAATTAACACCACATTAAAATGAATTGCGTTAGGCACTAGGGCTTACATGTGTCATAAGTTAATATAATCTGACTGATTATGTATGGTAAATCATATTACAATAATTGGCGAGAATTTTCACTAAAATACCTACCTTTAATTAAAACGAAGATTGAGTAAGGTAGATTGAAACAAAATATATCATATGACATAAATAGGTACATGTGGTGATACTGGTGATGGATAAACCGCAGCTAATAGACGCGCTTCATTTTTTGTAGGTGTTTAACCCGTCAAATTGCTAAGGTCAGACAAGCCGGCCTGCCCCGGTTCTGCGAACGCGCCGGTATATAGGATTACCACATACAAAGTTGAAAATTCCGTCGTGATTGTAAAATCTGTGTAGGCAATTTAAAATGATTAGGTTGTCTTAAATTTTCTTTACAAAGACTGACATTTCCATTATCATTGTTTGCTACTTTTGTCTGTAATCTGTTTACTTATTTAATGCAGGTTCAAAATTCAAATATTTTAAATAACCTTTTTACGCAATGCCAAAAATCAAACGAAAATACAGTGGAACCTGGATAATTGCAATCTCAAGGGACCGGCCAGTTTTTGTCAATTAACCAGGTTTTTCATTTAAGCAGGTCGTGTCAATTAACGAGGTTCAAAAAATTGTTGTGTCAATTATAGAGGTTTTCATTAATAGAGGTTGCGTTCTGACAAATTTCTTTTATGGAGGTGCAAAAAACCATTTAAAGTAGATTTACACGCTTACGTTCTGGGTTTCCGGTCTATATATTGCTTCTCTCTATACTTGCACTTTTACACTACATTAATTACCACTTTATTTTCTTATCATTTGGGTTTAAAAAAATCCCTTGAATTGTAGAATAAAGTTTTATTAGAATGTAAAAAGCATACTTTGTTTTTTATTGATCAAAACTATTTCACCTACTACAGGCCAGTGATAGATACCCAATAAATAAATTGAATTCTGGATGGAGATATAAATAAAATTATCATTGCTATTAAAAAATTGTTTCTGCTGTCTACAACTACATTATTTCAATTACAGAGGTAATAAGTAAGACTCGTTTCAATAATAGAGGTAAAAAAAGAGCAAAAATAACGGTTTTTTTTAGCACAGTGTCAATTATAGAGGTCTTAATTTGCGATGTGGTCAATTACAGAGGCAAAATTACGAAAAGCACTAAAATCTAAATTGCAATTATAGAGGTTCCAAAATTTCAATTATAGAGGCCTTTTGGTCTCAAGGGACCGGGACCGGACTTTTGGTTGCAATTATTGAGGTTTTCCATTTATCCAGGTGCCAATTAACCAGGTTTCACTGTATTGTTTCCCCCCCCCTTACTCCCCTATCTTGTCTTACTGCTACAGTCTGTGCGGAAAGAGAAGAATCGAGGAATGTATTGGGATTGGGCTCCATACATTCCACAACACTTCTCTTTCCTCAGAGTCTAATTCAATATTTCCTTTGTTAGCAGAAACCTTGAGTACCCACTATCCAAACATGTTGGTGTTCCCTTCGCATTCCGTCAAACTAGTGAAAATTCCCGACATTTCAGGAAAAATACGTCGTCTGGTAACCCTGGCAGTAAATAGATCGGCATGTAGGCAAGCACCTAGCTGGCACGGCGCGGCTAGCGGCTATCTGCGCACTTGTACTTGTTTACCGCGATGTGCGCAGACCTTGAAATTCGGCGACGGTCACTGCCCGCGCGCACACTGGCGCACCGCCTATGTGAAACAAATTTTATTATTACCGAACTCGACCCGCCGTTTTGCGAATTGACTAATTTTCATCCGGAAATTACTCATCGGGTACAAAAATATAATTTGGTTTTCGGCTTTTGTTGGTAGACAAACTACGTGGGGGTTGATTGATTATCTTTCGTGAAATGTTTTTTTTTTCCCACGTCTTTAAGCAATACCTACCTACCTAAGTATTCTTGGTCGGGAAGATTTAATTGAGTTAGATCAGTACGCTCGTCAGATTTGAGGTCACACTTGCCATACATATATCGCTTGGTTGATAGGACCATGTTAAGTATAGGTATCAGGTAACCTACCACATTGTTATTATATAAGTATTATGTATGTTAATAACAACAATCTGCAGGCCGATTCGAACTTAAAAATCGATGCCAATTGCAACAACACGTTTTGACATCATCAAGTACGAGTAAGTACATTGGTGCGAGCGAGATGCGCTGCGAGTTAAAAATTGAATGCTTGGCCTAAGTTAAAAAAAAGGTGAGCAAAAAAAAACTTAAAAGAACATTTTTTTAAATATGTATGTTTAAACATGTATAAGGTGTTAGGTGACACAAAATTAGCAGGTTACAATCGTTCATAATACATATTTTTTCATATGGCTATCGTTGTAACAATACAACTTGAAACTTGCAACACTACTTGCAAGGGTGCCAACTCGTCACCTTTACTTTTTAACTAATAAACGGCTGTTAGCTTTACTAACATCTGTTTTAAAAAACCCATCGTTATCAAATGCATTAAATGCCAATGACGTCATTAGACCTGCATTCAATTTACACCTATTACAAGAACATAAAGGTTAGATACATAAATTCCCCATATTTTCATGGCACGGATCAGTTTGAAGGCGATCATTGACTTTTCTTTACTTGTACTGGTGTAGTATGCGTCCTTCCTTCAGCGCCGAAATACACTGTAACGTTTACTGTGAGCCTGTGTGGGTTAACTTTGAGTTATATTAACGTGTCTTTTCAACGTTTAGGCTGAGGATACACAGTTGTGTAAATGACATTTTAATTTCATCAGCAACTTCAACTATTGAGCAAGTGTTAAGTAAGTTGCTAATTGAAATTGATAGCAGTAATGTAACTATTTAAGTACATATAACTAATAATATTATATGTGTGAGGTTATACTCCTCCAATGTAGGTATTCTAATTAAAAGTTAAAACTGATATTAGACATAGTTTGTATTATTATTTTTAAGGTAATTTAATCTTTTAAATTTATTTAATAGTGATGTATCAAAGTAAATAAACAACAGTGAGAAAATAACTGCATGTAGATATCTCGCACAATTTACATTTTTCAAATGTTTTAGTTAAGTATACAAGAAAATACTAATAAGGACCTATGTAATATTTTAGCAGTATCAATACCTACTGTTGATTTAAGGACTTACGGCTCGATTCGGCAAATGAATTAGTTTTCTACTAGACTTCAACATGTTACGATACGGATAATTTAAAGATATTTGTAAGATAGATATGTCAAATTTGACGTTTCCGCGATTCTGGAGGTCCTCTTGAACGATTTCGACAAGTTATGACTTAGATATCCAAGTCACATCTAGTCGATATCTAATGTAGATCTAGTTGATCTCTAAATCCTCTCAAGATCTTGTGATTATCTCGAAATCCGAATAGGCCTGTTAAAACAGAAATCTGCTGGGCCGATAGCGGGCCGGCCGATGCGCGCAGTGTGCCTCGGTCCTCAGCGCGTGATTTCGTGAGACAGTCTTTCATACGCCTGTGTTGGTGATTGGCAATTTCGGTGGTTCCAAGGACGACCGCCGGAGTTCAGTAGCCACCTTCAGTGAACGACACCATTTCGAACGTTGACCTCCACTTCCTGCGCTAACCGAACAAAATATATCATACTACATTTCCATTTAACGTATGGCTGTTAATCGACTTTGACTTAGAAACAATACGATATTAGCATATAAAGCGATTATGTGGAGTGTGAACGGCCTCTTTAATTACCTATTTGGCTGGAAGCATCAGTTTACATTGCGAAGTAGGCGAGGTGGATTATAAATAGCACAACGATGCGAATCCATATTTGTTATTGTCAGCTAATTAAAGACAACTCATGTTATGTTCATTACATTTTTCTATATCTATAAACCTTTTTGTCGCCTAACATCAAAAATTAAACTGGAAATTAATTTTATATCACTGTCATTTGATGTCCCAACCCAATAAAGGTTTAATACTTGTGAGTTCCTATAATTGGCTTCCTGCAGTATATCTACTATAATTTCTATGTTAATGTCATAGCTGTTGGATCTCCAAATGAATAAAATAAAAAATAGCATAAAATTAAACAAATAAAAGTTATTAAATTTTTCATTCATAATTAAACCTTTACTTTTATTCAACTATTATCAGAATTCAATAAGTATGGCACGTTGTCTCAGATATCCGACGACGGCAGTTAAATAAACGTAATAGCATAATTTGGTAGTTTTACCTCTGACACGCATATAACAGCTATATATATGTACATATATACAGGGCGTCCCACGGCTATGCCACATGGAGGGAAAGTACCCTAAATATTGTAGATGGAATATTTTACTGAAAGAAGACATTATTTTAATTTAAAAAACAATTTAAACTGCATTCATAGATTTTTAAATAATTACATGGTTGAACCGGGAATCGAACCCGCCGCACGAGAAAAAAAATCATCCTGTAGCTTTATCATACCGATCGAAAGGCTTGATCATAAGGATTATTTTTTGCTAAATAACATAGTGTCGGAAATAAAAGGAAGCCCATGAATTTTAACATTTTTAATTCAAAATTAATCAATTTAATTTATCAAATGCTCAAAATGTAGTCTCATTCTGTTGAATACAAAGCCGCACTCTTTTGATTATTTCGCTAAATTTCACATCAAATGTTAAAATTCATGGTCTTCCTTTTGTTTCTGACACTATGTTCTTTAGCAAAAAATAATCCTTATGATCAAGCCTTTCGATCGGTATGATAAAGCTACAGATGATTTTTTTTTCTCGTGTGGCGGGTTCGATTCCCGGTTCAACCATGTAATTATTTAAAAATCTATGTATGCAGTTTAAATTGTTTTTTAAATTAAAATAATGTCTTCTTTCAGTAAAATGTTCCATCTACAATATTTAGGGTACTTTCCCTCCATGTGGCATAGCCGTGGGACGCCCTGTATATGTTTACCCTTAACTAAAAGAAAAGTTAAATTTGCCCCAACTTCCAAGTTAATCGCAAGAATTACCTAATTGTATGTTCTTTTGTTTCAGGTGAGTGACAGTTTAGCAAAGTTATCGCTGACGACGCTTATAGGGAGTAGCGGTGAGGTAGGTAGGTATAGCTGGCTCGGTTTTTACTATTGCACGTAGTGTGGTGTTCTCATTGGAGCACAATGCACCAGGCTGCAGCGGAGTCAGTCACCCCGTCCTAACGGGCCTCGCCCTATGCCCGCTCGCTGCCGTCATCGCGCCACCGACGGTTGTCGTGCGATTACTAATGCAACTGCAACTCAACCGCGTGCGCATACAAAATGCATTCACTCCGGTCGACGCCACGCCCCTGGCGATTTGAGGAAACTGTGAGAAATCGGTATTCACGTCTTTACAAATCGTACGGTCATTGTACAATTAACAGCGTTAATGATGTCCGTGCGCCCTGCTGGGCTTTTGGTCTAAAAGGGACCACAGAAAGTCATCACATCCGATAATTGTTCCAGCAATAAAAGTTACCGCTAAACAGCTAAGGCTACCTTTTGTTAGTTTGTTTTACTATTCTGTGGGTGCAATGTGAAACTTGAGCAGATTTAACATCTTGAAGAAAGTCGCGAAAAATATAGTGTACCTATTATAGTCACACATTTTTGTTTTTTATCAGTTTAACACCCGAACATAAAAGAAGTAATCACACGATTTATTAGAAACTATCTATCATTCGTGTAAACTTGAAATTTTGATCATGTAACTATATAATGAGAATACAATATTGTGAAAATATTGCAAGACGTCCCGCTGGTATTTTGTCATTAACAGGCAGATTTGAAAGCGCGTCCCTCGATCGAGATCGTTTAGCGACGGGACAATGCGTCCGACTATCTGGGAATGTCGGTTACGAACCCGTCCAACAAAAGCAATGCTAAAAAATCTCTCTTTGTAGAATTTCAATCCAAACGTTTTTGTCGTCAAAAATGGGATTCGATTAAACAATAATTTTAAGCTTTTTTCGCATCCTCACTGAAGAGTTGGATATCGCAAAACTTGCACAAAGATACACATTCAACAAAAAAAACTTGAAATTTACCTGTTCGTGAAACCCGAGATCTTAGGAAAGGGTAGGTCGAATCGCATAGTTTTTTTATAATTGACCTTCGGGTTACCTGTATTTTTTGCGGAATTGAGGTAAAAACTAAATATGTATTGGAATCCTCAAAAGAAGAAATCCTCGCAATGAAAGGAAGTCGCATAAGGGTTAGAGCAGTTCTTTGTTGTGAAGCAGATGGTTTTAAATTCGCTAGTTGCTCCCTGATCCCAATATAATGTGGGTCACGACCGACCGGGCACAATAACTCTGCCTGAAATTATGGCCCATAACCCACGTCATAACTTAGCGCATCGGCATATTGTTGACTAAAAGCTTCGGGTATCTTTGCGCCGCAAAAAGTATGTAAAGCGAGATAGGACAAAGAGTCTCATAATGAACATTCTAAGAACTTGTGCTTAAAGTCATCATGGTTCATAATTTCCCTAATAAATCTCGGCCTACCTTTTTTTTTACAATAGTTGCGACACCTTTCTTTTACGCTTCACCACAATAAGAACGTTTATACAAACTTCAACCACCCATGCAGGACCCAAAGACACATTTAGAATTGAATCGCATTGTTTGTTTTGCATTTCAAATGCAAATTGCTAATATATCGAAATTTGAAACTCAATTATCCATTGTTTTTGCGTTAGGTATACTTATAAAAGTCATTTTAATAATAAAAATAATAATTTCAGCCTACTGCTGGGCACAGGCCTCCTCTCATGCGCAAGAGGGCTTGGGCTATAGTTTCCACGCTAGCCCATTGCGGATTGGGGACTTCACATATAATTTTGAATTTCTTCCCAGATGTATGCAGGGTTCCTCACGATGTTTTCCTTCACCGAAAAGCTAAAAGTAATATAAGAAATGCAAGAAATAAAAGCTGGCATAATGTTCAGTGGCATTCGTATCGGGTCGGGCAGAAGGGCCGCTCAGCACCGTTACAGGGTTGAGTGCACGGCGAGGCGGTCGCCGACACCGCCGTGACCCGCGTCCCGGGTCCCGCTGCTCCTGCCTTCCTTGCACCTGGGGACATCTATTCTAACCTACAACCTGGCAAAAAAGAGTGGAAATTAAAAACTAGCAACACTGTAGTGTGGTCCCGTTCTCTAATATAAATAGATTTGAAAGGGACGACACTACAGTGTTGCCACTTTTTAATTTCTACTCTTTTTTGCCAGGCTGTAGCTAAAGTCATATCTTAGATACAAAGTTTGAAGTAACCTAAATTTAAATAGCGTTTATTACTTATCAGGACTAATCTTGGAGAAATTTAACACAACAAATATGTACATAATATCAGTAAACCTTGCACCTTGGTATAAAAGACTAGTTATGTATATCATGCTTCGCTATGGACATTATAAGATTTATAAGTGATTATAAATACACATATGAACAGCCAAGACAGGGGTACTGAGGGTGATGTGGCTTATTTTCATGGCATTTTTGACAAATATCATCAGGTTCATGAACAAAAATCAGACCATGTTTAAAATTTACTTAGCAACTCGTATTTATAGTACATATATAGGTATGTACTTGTTTTGCCATTTTCCTGTCAAAACCTAACTACATACTTACATTATTATTACAAATGGCCAAAATATACTTAGTAACATATGCTCAGTTATTGTGCGGTTTTTGGTGGTTACCATAGCGTAGGCCACCGGCTGTGTGTGGCACGAGACCGCGCGTGCGTGGCACATGCATAAATGCTGCGTACAGTACCGCCCACCTTAAAAAAGCTAACAAAAGACCCTATGTAAATGACGATCTTTCCACCTATCCACTTTTTACTAATGACAAGGTGCGGTCGGGTGCCGCGTTTCACCGCCAGCTGGGGAACGAGGAAGTGTATTCACAAATTACCGATTGCCAAAAATCGAAACCACCCCGATCATAAAAGGAAGTTTTTGCATCAGTTTAAATTAATGGACTTAATAATACGTGTTGTTGGACTATTACCGGGTTGATGATGAAAACTATTACTTGTACCAATATTTTAACTTTATTCATTTGTTACAAACATAATAACAATCAATTTACAATAAAATATACAAGACGTCTTCACTCTAACTTGTCCGTACTCGAACTGGCCACTTGTCACTGAGGTACCCACCCTTTTATAATAATTCAACATGGCGGGAACCAGTGACAAGTATGAGTCAATTGATACTCTTTTATAAATTAATCATAACCAAAAGTAAGAATGATCAAAATATAAGCTATTAATAAATAATGATCCTTACAGCTCGGCCATCCTGTTCGAGGCGAGACCCTTCGCCAAACCTTAATATAAAATAGTTATAATGATAAAAACAAAAGACCAATTTATGAAAATAATGAATTAAATTAAAATGTATACATTAAAACAAACCAAGATTCACTGATCTAATATTACTGTGTGAATGATATTTATGCACATAATATGCATATTAAATAATAATAAGTAACAAGAGAAATTAAAATTACAAACACGTAATACTCATGTGCACTCATGATTGCACGATATCTACTATTAATAAGATTATAATTATAATGTGTATTATCGTTAATTATTAGGCATTAATAAAATGATAATTAATGATAATTAGGAAATAGGTGGCCGATACCAAAACATAATACATATAATAATCGTTCAAATTATGGTTTTCAAAGAATTTTCACAAGTCTGTTATCAAGGTTGAAGAAACTATATGTCATCATAGAAACGAATAAATTTAATAAGTTCGGCCTGCAGAAATATAATAAAATATTAAACAACAGAAAATTCATTATGTAATAGTAAGATTACGCAATCTAGCATTATTAAATTTTCTTTAACACTTGTTAAATTTCAATAACTATGCTCAAGAAATATAATATAATATACGTACACAACACCATTCACTTTCACACGTAAATATTCAAACCGCTATACACGGATCACTTCCCCAACAGAAGATAGTTGCGTCACCGCGGGTTGCGCCGTCTGCCTAACCGTCGCCATGTTCTCATTAACTGCAAGGGTGCCACAAACCACGCAAGCTCTGCCCACTACGATAGTGCGGGGGACACATCTGAAGCTGTCCTCGAGGAAGATGCCGTCAACCACGCTGATGCTGCGCAACACGGGCACCGGATCTCGCGCCGCTACTAGCCGCAGCTTGGCGTGCCACGATGCCAGCTGTCAAAGACTCTGCGGTGTAGTCAACGATCGTACTTCTGCGTAAAAGCATCTTAGTTCTGTTAAGGAACAGGAATGTCATCACCCTGGCCATCTCACCTAGGCACTCCTGGGTCGGAAGTGATTCCTCACCCCGACCCTCTCACCTGGGCACTCCTGGGTGGTAATGGAATACCAAACCCTGGCCCTTTCACCTGGACGCTCCTGGGTCGTTCTGAAACTTTCAAGACTTTCTTTAGATATATGAAATTAAAACTTCCTTTTTTAAATTATTATTGAATGCTTAAGACTCGTGGTTTTATTTCATTGATTTATTTTATTATTAATCTTTATATTTTAATCGTTCTATCGATTTAAGCATGTTATGAATTAATTGTTTCACGTTTCAAATATTTTAGTACATGAACGATATGGGTACTAAATATTGTACCTAATTTGTATTAATTATCATAGTATTTGTAAATAAACTAGTCCTCAAATCGCTATATCATGTATTGCGCAGTAAAGTTTAATAATGAAAATAGAACATAAGTGTCACATCCCTATAAAATGCATGGTTCTGATTTTATATCTTTGGGCCCATCCCGTAGTTGGCATGAATGCAATCATAATTATGCAGAGATATAAAAACATCTTGATAATAATAATATAAATGACAAATTATGTTTTTTTTGTTTAGGCTACTGATTATCTGATGATATAATATGTTGATTTAAATTAACACGTTTTAATTTCATAAACGTAATAAACACAAGTGAGCGATTAAGTGAAGTTTCAGTATTAGGTTATATGATAATTCCTTTTATAATAAACTTTCGATATTACTTCGAATGTTACCTGTTGCCAACGATTTTTTTTTTAATTAAGATATTATAACTGAACTTGTTCGAAGAGTTAATTGATAAGTTTTAAAATTCTAAATCATTGAGATTGATATTGGTAAATCTTATTGTAGAGGTAGTTCTATTGTCCTTAAACCTGCTATTATCAACAGTCAAAGTTTTATATTTTAATATGAATGCGACCGACTAATCCTCATTTGAACTGCTTACACGCCTTAGGTCATAAATATAGCAATTAAAGATCCATCAAGTAGGTATACGAACATTAAGTAAGTAGCCGTTAGGTTTACTAAATTTGAATGAACGAATGAATAATTTTATTACATAAGTTCATAACTTCACCACAAGAACAAATTCCTCATCACATGAAATGGATATAAACATCAGACATAAACTAGTTAATTAATTATTCCACATGAATGTCGAATATCTACATTGAGATTTATTTTTAAAAGGATTTGGTTATTATAACAATAGTCTAAACGAATCTAGATCGAATAATATTCATGTTACAAAGTGATTGAGAGAAATCCTGTTTTTATTTAAACAGGTTTTATCTAAACCAACAAGTTTATTATTGTAGTTGTGTTTGAATACCAAATATTTAATTGCCAGCTATAGTCGTGTTTTTTTTTTAAGAAACTAAAGTCTAATAGGTATTACGGTGCATTTGTTATCCTAATACGTTCCTGCTTCGACATATCTAAAGAATTAATGATAATACTAATTAAATCAGATTCGACAATAAATGCATGTAAATCTGTATGTATGCTTGGAGTATGTTTATTATTAAAATTATTCTGGCTTTACGAAAATAATACTTATTAATAAATTAATTCATTAGTCACAATGAAAATATTATTACTGTTGTAATTCACGTATAAAACTCTGGACACAATAAAGTGTTGGTATATAGAATACAGTTTATCTTGCATATTATTTATACAATTATTTTACTATACCGAGATATTTCTAAATAATTAATGTGAGACAAATTAAGAACAGTTTTCTGAAGCCTCATTAAATAAAAACTATATATTTAATTTTTGTAACTTTATAACTTGTATTGAAATTGACATTCAAATAAATGAGACTTTCATATGAATTATTCATTATCGAACACATTATAATAATATAAAAATATGTGAATTCACATATGCATAACAATCATGTTTAAGTGTCAAGTAATATTGAACAGTTTGACAGTATATTAAAAGCGAAGCATCTTATCAATTATTATTTGATATATAAAAGTTCATAATTATGTTGTACTATGATGATTGAAAGAATGGAAAAATGACTTCCCATGTAAATGTAAAAGCTTTACTTATGAATTAAACATAAGAATATTATTATTTTATTTATTTTGCAAATAATTTGCCTCATTAATATTCCTCATTAATAACCATTGGTTTTTTTTATATATTGTACATTATGAATGTCTAATCTCTATGGCTCAAGCGCCCAGCCTAGTTCAAGTTGAACGTTAAGAAAACAGGTATCATTATTTTTTTTTGAATATAAAATTATTATTACAATCTTAGGATTTTACCAGCTTGTGTATAACACACATAATATGATATTTCATACCGTTTAAATCTATCCTGCTATCAGATGAGAACTCAACATATTAGTAATAGGCGTGTAGAAATTTCTTTGCTCTTTATTATTACTGTTTATGTTTTTTTGATTAAATTACACTGATATTTATGTTTGACTAATTATTTTAAATTGTAAATATATTTATGAATGTTGGAATAAAAGTCTAGCGCATTCATCCACGCGCGTCAAAGTCTCACACGTTCATCCACGTGTGTTAAAGTCTCGCACGTCCATCCACGTGCGTTGCATATTGTGTATACCTACACAAGCACATCGATTCCACAAGATTCACATGGCGCTTCCTATCTACTGATACTAGCGTCTGCACATACATCATCGACTCTTTATATGAAAACCACTCAACATATAGCTACGTAATACGTATAGCTCTGACTACATATGACTCTACATATGACTCTACATATGACTCTACATATGACTCTACATATGACTCTACATATGACTCTACATATGACTCTACATATGACTCTACATATGACTCTACATATGTCTCTACATATGTCTCTACATATGTCTCTACATATGACTCTACATATGACTCTACATATGACTCTACATATGACTCTACATATGACTCTACATATGACTCTACATATGACTCTACATATGACTCTACATATGACTCTACATATGACTCTACATATGACTCTACATATGACTCTACATATGACTCTACATATGACTCTACATATGACTCTACATATGACTCTACATATGACTCTACATATGACTCTACATATGACTCTACATATGACTCTACATATGACTCTACATATGACTCTACATATGACTCTACATATGACTCTACATATGACTCTACATATGACTCTACATATTATGCATAAGCGTAGTTTTAAGTTACAACTTTACACTTTTACGGTACTACACGCAACTTCAGAGATATCCACAGAATACACTATTATTCCAATTAAGGTCCTTTGTTTTTTCATTTAGGTAAGTATGATTTACTACTATTACAAAAACAAACGTAAATAATAAAATGTAGCAAACGTTACTGTCAGATAAAACACTGCAATTATGAATATTATTTTACTTTAACGTCATTCAAAATATTCACATCCTATAAATAAAGGGGTAAATGAGTTTCTAAATGTTTAAAGTATGCGTACCTCGCAATCAAATATTGTATCAAATAGTTAAGCATATCGATTTCCCATCGACCTCTTATTTCTCCATGATCATCATGGTAACATAGATTTATATACATTGATTAAGTACTCTTGCCAAAATTACTGGCCCTTACAAGGTTGTTATGATGAAACTGATTACATTCGTTAGTCATAGAATTTAGGCGTGATGACATACAGTTATACAGTCTAAACAAAAGGTGACCGGTTATCAAATTGAATCCATTGAGATTCAAGTTCACGATATCTAGTATGTGTAAATTGACACAAAAAATATTTTAATGCTCAGCGCACAAAGTTACGAGTTACGTATCTTGAGGAGTGTGCAATAGAAAAACAATAAGATCATATTACATAAGTACATTCGTTAACGAGTTACTACTCGTATATTCAACAAACGACATACGCTCCATAACATGGAGATTTAATATAGATGTAAGTAGGTATGTCCATACCAGAGTTGGGCAAAATTAGTTAAATTAAAAAGATGAGAATGGGAACGTTAGTTTTAATAACGGCAACTTATTTTGTAAATTTATTATGAGTTTATCAATTAGCTTGAATTCGATATGACACACTTATGATCTTATCATCGATCACGGGTTTGAAATTATTTTAATTATTCGAGCAAATGGTTATCATGGTTATTCAAACTAATGTTTTAGTTGATACAGTTAAATTAAGGTTCGTTTTACGACCGCTACTTTACTCCTTATGAAATCATTTGACTAAGCTTTATTTTAGTTTAATCATAGATTGCAATTATAAGTGCCCAACCCTGATTCATACTATTATTACGTTTAACATCCAACATGTCATAGAGGTGTTGTATTTCCATACAAGAGGGAGATAATTATAAACACGTGTTCTAGTCATTTAGCTTCATCGAGGCTTTTATAAGTAATGCTGCGTTGGGCAGCGTTGCTGAATGAAAACCGACATCAGCATAAAACCACTAGGTTAAAAAAAACATTAATAGCTGATAGGCACTAGGTACACAAGTTACATAACGTAACTCTGCATTATGGTTTCCAATTTGAACTTAGATCGACACGTCATTTTCTTTTAAATAATGTAACAATCTTGTCGTTATTGTGCGCATGGAATCGCAACATTATGAATAAACTTACATAGTGATCAGAATAATTTTAAAGTGGAGTTCCGAAAGGTCATATATTATAATGCCCAACATTTTAATAAAAGCAATCTCTTAGATGCATTCGTAACAACACTAAGTTATACACTGACGCCAATCGCGTTTAAAAACTTCGTAACAGAGGCATTGCTAATACAAACGTATCAGGGGTTTACTTCAGAGGTATTCAATTGGCAAGATTTTATTTTTAGTTTACTCATCGGTTTCACGGTTACAAAGTTAGTGTATTCATACAATTTTAGTAACGCAAACTGACCTCAAAAGGTGCAGCAGATCGTAAATCTTAATGTACATAAAACAGTATCCTACTGTAGTCCGCTACTACAGTTGTACTATGCTATCTTGCTACGCAATAAAACTAAATAATGAGTCCTTAGCCTGAGTTTGATATAATCGATGTGGTACACCATCATACAATTGAGTTTGATAAGATAGAAGCATTATAATGACATTTGATCTGATTTTCACTAACTCGTATGTAATATTCAGAAACGCTTAAATGACAACTGTAGATTTTATATTCCGTATTTTTATTATAAGCGAGATTACCCGTCATCCGTTCGTTCGTTCTTTCTACACATACACATACCAAAATTGGGCAAATCATCATCATTATCTTTAATGATATATACAGTATATTTAAAACAGACATGACGTTGACGGTAGGTTATCAAACCAATTTTATTTAAAATAAAAGGGAGTAAAAAAAGAAATATAAAGAACTGACTTACCATAATTAAATACACTTTCCGTTAAACATAGTTTACTTACTGATACAAACGAAAAAGAAAAGAAAACCTTACGTTCGTGCGGCGTGGACAAAAATCCTATCGATTTTTGTTGGATCCAACTTCTGAGTTGTTGGACTATTACCGGGTTGATGATGAAAACTATTACTTGTACCAATATTTTAACTTTATTCATTTGTTACAAACATAATAACAATCAATTTACAATAAAATATACAAGACGTCTTCACTCTAACTTGTCCGTACTCGAACTGGCCACTTGTCACTGAGGTACCCACCCTTTTATAATAATTCAACATGGCGGGAACCAGTGACAAGTATGAGTCAATTGATACTCTTTTATAAATTAATCATAACCAAAAGTAAGAATGATCAAAATATAAGCTATTAATAAATAATGATCCTTACAGTATTCCATCTCGACGCACTGCTTTCGATTTTAATACAAACATGGTATTTCGGATTTTAAAAGACATGTGCAACCTATTACAATGTAGATTTAGTAATCGCAATAAAATGTAATACCTTTTTCTATAATAAATAAATATATTTTGTTATGAATTATGTGATGATCATAAATAAAATGCACTAAAAATACTAAAACTAATACTACAAATTACTGATGGGTACTAAAGTAGAGCATTTTATATGACATTAGATTCTTAGTCACTCGTATAATCAAATAGATGCGGCCTATTTTATTTTAGATTAAAAAAGCAATTTGCCAGCCCACGCAGAATGTACAAATTCGTATCAGTGTAATGAACTGGGACCGAACAACGTGTAATAATCCCGGGTAACCGTACGTAATTACAGTCAACACTAACTTGTATACTGTTCACAAATAATCATCGTAGCACATTATGTTAAAATGACTAACATAACAGTAATCATTAAGTATTTAATTCAATAAAAAAATACAATACTAGCACTATTCCGTATTGAAATGTACCTAGATAGATATTTATTAATAGCAAAGAGTAAATATGTAGTAGGTACCTATCCTATAGCGCTCATAATGTTGACATCGTTTTTGTAAAAATCTATGACTGAACTTTAAATAATATTAGTCATACAAAATAAATCAGAACACAAAATACCAAATTACTGCATAAAAAAGTACAGTGGCGCCAAGACATTGATAGAAAAAATCAATTCAAAAACCGGTTTTTGCTCGGAAGAAAGTTTGTAATAGGTAAGGCACTTACTTTCTCCGGTCGCGCTTGCATTTCAACCGCATCCTTATAGTTCGTCCCTTTGATACCTTCTGGCTTATCGCATCCAGAGAACTGCCAACAGCTCAATCTCAATGTACACACATGTAAAAAATACTCATGTACAATATATGTAATTCAATATCCCTATCCCTAATATACTATATTTTACATTCGAGTCCACTCTTGACTCGAGGCCATTCGAGTGTTGATGTTTTGTTATTATACATCACTAAAGTTAAATAAGAAAAAATTAAATACGTTAGTATAATATTACTATAAATAAATAAATTGATAACCTACTAGTTAACCCAATTGATAGACGATTATTGATAAGAAAAAAATCACGTTTCGCACGAGACTCGGCGGTAGGCTGCGAGCATCGAATTCAAGTCACTTTAAGTAATTGGACTTTAATGGCCTACGTGTTTTTCAGTGCCTCAAAACCTTTTCTTTGTAAACCACTTGAGTAAATAGCTCGAGTTGTTAGCTAAACGCCATATTTTTGATCACAAACTGTATGACGTAGTAACTACCTATATATATAACTGCCAAATTCCCGTGTTCAATTGTTTTTTTGCTAGAATATTTCTTAGGCTGAGTTAACGCTAACAAAAAATGGATACTGTTTTCAACATCAGCCGTTAAATATAGTGAAGGGGACCATTTGGTCGCAAACACGGGGTCAGTAGACTCCGGCGGCGAGTGCCGAATTTATCGCGCTTACACGCGCCGCGCGGCCATCGAACGAGCCAAGGCCGAACCTCCCCTGCTGCCAGCCCCGGCCCCGGCCCCCGGCCCCCCCAGCCTACTAGCCTACCAGCCTGCAACATAATACAGCCATACATGAAATGCTTCCACGTGGATTGATAGTTATGCTTGACCAATCATCGGTTTAACGCCATTAAATCGATTATACCTCCCAAGGTATTTTGTTAATTTGCGAGAAACGCTAGCTATAATTTAGTCCCTTTTGCGATAGGCTTGTTTATATTTCGGGGACAGAAATTGAGATGTCGCCTAAAACAGCACGGTACCTACAATCGAATCTGTAACCGATAAACATTAGCCCCCTTCACATCTATGTAAGGTTGTGCTCTTTTTGCCGAATTCACAAGTGGGAGATATAATAAATGTGCGCGAAGAGCGGGCGGAAGGCTGCGAGAGGCGGAAGCGGGCGCGGGGAGCAGGCAGGGCCCGCGTCAACGCGCGGCCGTGAACTTTCTTCGGGCACGTTTTCAGGAGTAGATTGTGCGCAGTTCGCGGATGAACCTGCGTGCCCCCATTCCCCGCACCGCGCCTGCGCGCCTGCCGTGGTTCAAGTTCTGTTTTAGGAAAATTTTCTACATTTAATTTATTAACTACTGTTACTTTCGTAAGTCATGTAAGTAGTTACCTAGAAAATTACCTGTTGATTGATGAATTAGAGATAAAAAAAGAGACTAGTATTAGACTCGTCCTCCAAAGAAAATAATTATTTCTGCCGTTGCAGTTGCCAATCATTCCATTTTAGAATCTTCGCTTGCTCCGGTATCAATCTTGTAAAACAAATACAATGGCACAAGAGCTATTAATCAGATAAATACAAGTTTCTGTCTATTACGTAAGTACCTACCTACACTCTCTATTTTAACGTCGTAGGCGTCAAAAAGTACTACGACATATGTACTTCCATATTGCCACACTTTGAGTACCCACCAACCCACCACGCTTTCTATCGGATTCCAAATTCCAATGCTGTTTAGGGAGTAGGCTCTAAGTAACACACTTTTAAGAAGACAATAACGTCGTAAAGATCAGTTATAAATCAAGGTAGGTAAAATTTCCTTACTCATCGCTCTCTGTCAATATCGTTTCTAATGTTTCTATTATAGTAGACCTGTTTACGATTATTTCCCTGTTGTTTTCGACAGAGGTGAAGGCTTATTAAAATGTATTTGGTTCGAGTTCAAGTGGTTGTCGCATTCGATATTAGTTGATATTATTGCCTCTCCAAAATTCGGGACACACGAGTATACTTATGTGACCCGACCGGTCAATCTATCGGGGAAAAATCTCTTTATGCAAGCAACCCCATAAATAATGCTAATCCTCGACTACTGCGCAGTATAGTGATCACCGAGGATATTCCTAATACAAAATTACAACCTCAGATGAGATATGTGAAATAATGATCGCATCACCTGTGCAAATGATGGTGTTGTGACAACGCACGCGCACGCTTTTAGCACTTGCTCGAGTAGGAAGCGTTTGAAATTAGGTCCTTCCTCATTCTTGCGCGTTTTGTGTGCAGTCTGCAGTGTAGGTGAGTAGTGCAGCAATGTTACGCTGCGTTTAGCGCGCACATAATCGACGAGATTATACAACGCGCATCATGCGCGGGACGCGCGCCGCGCTGCTCTGATTGCGCGAGCTTGCTGCGCAATAACTTCTTCGATACTCCACCTATTTGTACTACATTTTTCTCCTGTAATGTATAATTACACAGACGAAGCTCTGGCATATTTTGCTAATGGCCGATTTCAATGCTCTACTTCACACGTTCGCGTTCGGTTTAGTTTCGGTCGACGGACTAGGGTGGAATAATTGTTCCACAATTCCTGAACTTATTATCTCGATATTTTTAGAACGCTTTTTATAGCAAATAATTGTATCGAGAGCAGGAAGTCTTCACGTAAATATCAAGGTAAAATATCTGAAAGTTACACTCATGGTAGCCTTCACGGTTAAATATCATTCCGTATTGTAGATTCACTATTAAAATAATCCCAAATATATTATCTAAGTCATAATTTTAATGTACGTGTGATGAACTTTAATAAATGGCTACGCATATATCATCATTATTGTTATTTAAGGTCAAAACAATAACAGGGTCTTGCTGAAGGTGGCTACAGATACTTCCTTCTAACGCGTCTCACCTTGTCTACTGGGTCTAATTCGAGCGATCCTTCAATGACATTTGACATGTGCCAGTTAACTTCCGAATTTCGACGCGGAAGTATTCTCGCGGCTCGTGGGTTATTTTGGCCAGGGCCGTCGTCGTGAGGATGTCGGCTATTTGTGTTCAAGTACAATCACAGCCGAAATTCAGTTCCTGGTTGATCTGAAAAATATACATGTAATGTTTATTTTTCAATGTTTTGCTACTTCCTAGGTATGTAGGTATCTGGTTTTTGTACCGTCAGAGTAAAATCATGGACAACTCGAAATAGGTAACATTTTGCCGAAATATGCGTCATAGCAGTTTCCTGGCAAACAATATGTTCATTAGTTGTTATTTAAGTTTTGAATCACGGCCGGGGTCAACGAATACCGAGTTTACATGTTAAAAATATTTGCCTAGCTTTGAAGGCCGATCACGTCACTCGCCAATTTGGTTTTGTTATTTTGTTAGATGTTTCCGATAGGTATCAGTATCACATGAGCAACCAGGTGTCCTAATATAGCTATGGCTTCACTTTACTATGTAGATATTTGATAGGTACCTAATCAACGTACGTAAAGTACCTAGGCAATACATTGAGTTGATTAAAAAACCGATTAAGTTCGTTTACTTTTTAGGAAAACAGCACTTTGTTTGGTACCAGAACTAGTGGTAAATTGTAGGTATCAGATACAAACCAAAATTTATCTTGTCTATAAAATTGAGGCGATGGTCGAAGTTCCTAAGTAGGTACCTGAGTACCATTCTATGTGGATGAAATGCTAGTTTCGGACATTTTTGGAACCGCTATGTATTTGACTAAGATTGAATACTTAGATAAAGAACTAACCTATATCATCAAATTTTAAGAGCTACGTTCTTACTCTGATGACAGTCTGTATAAGAGATGTGACTAGACTAAAATGGCTGCCTAATTTCTAGGCACTGAGCGAGGGCTACCGGGGCCCCGTGCTAGCGCTATTAATTGAGGCACACGTACCGACCTTGGCCTTGGCCCGGGTTGCCGAATCCGAGGTCGGCGGCGATTGGGGCGTCCGGATCACACGGCCTGTGTGTTGCTAATTTACTGCTGTACCTACACGACTAGCTCCTAGTCTATAACAGCAACAAGTGACATACACAGTGGAAAATATGTGGCAATGGAAATACAAATCGGAGAGTATAACTTGACATCAGATCTCTCTCATTAGATCGTCAGGATGTGAGCAGGAGTTTAACTACGACATTTTTTTTTACTTTTATAAACATGTCAGTTTTGACAGTCTTTACCACATGCCGTCGTTACCCAATTGAATACCACAAAAACAATGAGAGATCAATTTTTAAAAGAACCAATTTAGACGCCAAGCAAATTCCCAAGACAAAAATTCGGCAAGAAGGTCCATCCATAATCCATGCAGACTCGTTTTTGTCAAGTGCCAGTCTTTGCAAATCAAATTCAGACATAAAGACCGAGTCAAACCTGAATTCGAAGGCTCCTGTAAGCGCTTCGGTTGGAGCGACGTGGCGGCGGCGGGTGCTGTCGCGGCGCGGGCGCAGTCGCGGGGTAATTGACTCGCGCTGACCTCGCTCGCTTCGGGAAAACTCGACAGCGCTCGGTACTCTTCGTCACTTATTCCATATTAAGAAGTCACGGAAACCACAAAAACTAAGGACTTATGGGTACCTGGGTACCTACATGACACAAAAATATCACTCGCTAACAAAAATGTGTCAACAGCGATCTTCAGTAAAATTCATTATAAAGTAATTACGTGACGTAATGTTAGGTTGCCTACTCGTTCGATGACTTATATAATGCATAATATTGCATCTTTCATAACGGTGTCATCTGTTTCTTTCGCGATGAACTAATGGCTGTTACCAAGAGAAGTTATTTTTGCAGCTCGTAAGTCGTAACTCTGCCGCTTGTCAAAATAACAACAATGACAAGCTTTGGGTTATTTTATTTTTCACTCTTGTCAGTTATTCCGTAAATATAAATATGTACATAAGTACCTATTTAATTTAAAACTCCCTTGCTGAACTCGTTTAAAGTGATGATTATCGATTGACAAAAACTGGACATCCGTTGCAAATTAATCTTAACCGTCTCCAAACTTGTAGGTACGCCGGTGTTGTTCGCAGATCGTTCTGATTCAGACGAGGCCTTGACCGAGCCCACGCTCGTTCCTGCCAAACTGCCAGCGAGGCTCCTCGTGACTTCTAAGAACTTTGCGATATGTTTTCAAATGAATCCGCAGCCGACACGCCTCCAATTACAAGTAATTACGCCTTAGTTTTTATCATTTGTTTATTTGGAGCGGACATTGGCAACTATTACGAAACAGTACACAATTTGCGCCTACTTTATAAAATTGAATTGTCAACACAAGATCAAGTTCCTAAGGGAGTTATTTAATATCTGTTTAGTAGGTCAACTGCATATTATGCATTTAATACATCATTTACTTTCAATATGGGCTTTGCGGTTGTCAGTCGTAAAAGGGATCCTTGGCATTATTTGAAAGGAGTTGTTAAACTAATTTATGACTGGGAATATAATGGCGTAGTAAAAATAAGTGTTGGGTCCCGTTTGCGCGCGGGCTGCCCATTGTCCGAGTGTCCTTCACGGCGCAAGGGCACCCTCATCATTTGTATGGGTATTTATACTACATATCAACAAGTTTTAACGGAATTGGCGACTTGCCAATAAATGTGAACTGGATTTTTCGAGTCTTATTCATGCTTTTTAAAATGTTATTGCCAAAAAGTATAAATATTGTGAACAGATGACACGTACGTGACCAGTCGACTGTAGGGCGAAAACTATAGGTACACAATTAGAAAGCTTAAAAGGTAGGGGAAAAGTTGAATTTTGCTCACATATATTCTTAACACAGGCCACACGTTAAGCACTTAATATGTTTACTAGGAACTTAAAAAACAATTATGTCATAAAAACATTATCCGGCCGGAACTGCAAAAAGGGAAGCCATAAATTACTAACAATATGGCGTTAGGGCACGTCATAAAAAATGGCAGCGATCAATCGAGATGGTGAGTGCTTCGATCCCGCCAGTGGTCACAATGCACAATACGAAACAACACATGTGGCTACCGACAGTACCGACTGCCGACGCCAAACGTGGACCTCATGTTTATAAATACACTTTGAACTCTATTATTAAATATGATAGAACACGATTTAGCTTGGCGGTTTCTTGCTCCCATCGTAAGGGAAACCGAACTCGAAATTTGATATTCTCACCCCGGCTTCAAAAAGTAGGGGCACCGGAAGGAAGTAAAAAATGGGTTTTCACTCACTTTCTCGTATTTTAATTCGATATGCACACATGACGCTAATGTTTTTGTATTGTTTAAAGTAAGCAATTTAAATCTAATGATGATTACTTACATACTTATACCAATTACACTTGCAGCTTTTTATTGAATGGATTGGTGGGTCACCAAAAAATCCTTCACTATGTTACCTAGGTATTGCTGGGATTCATAATATGTACATAGGTACATACTTAATGCCTGTATTCATCCCGCTTTTTAAAGGCGTAAATTTTTAATGTTACATTGATCATAAAGTCCTACCTAAATAGTAAGTAGGGAACTGATGCTTATGAGATGAGGTAAAGGATTTTTTTAACTAAAATGTGAGGTTTTGTTTGGATGCACGTGTAAGGATATTTGCGAAGCCATTAAAAATGTTTCCTTTGTGCAAAAGGGAAAGTATTGAGGCGAAATAATTGAAGCAAAAACTTGCAAAAACGAACGCACCTTTCTGTCAGATGGTAACCCTTTAAAATACGCAAAACGTGTGTTTACACTGTTAATTTTTACCGAAATTACTATTTTTAAAAACTTTCTTGGCATCTGGCTTGAAACTTTGCAAATATAATGTTTTAGTAAGTATACCTACTTATACCTTTGTTAATATGTACATATTTTTGGCAACACTACTGGGCCAGACTGGGCCACAAAAGTTCGGTGCAAATGCTCCGTTTTCGTTGATGTCTACTTATTGCAAAACCAAGTGTAAAGTACGCTTAATTAACTTATGGAGTTAATTATGTGGTCACAGACGAGGTTATAACCATAATTATGATTTATGACTGATGGAATTAGAACATAACTAATATAAATAGTGTTGTTTTCAAGGGAATTGGGATCGGTGCTTCGCGAATTTGAATCTGGGTAATGTTTAGTAGGAACGATCAGTGTGTGTTGGTCACTATCAACGCCAATAACGCGATAGATAATTTTAATTTTATTAGGTACAAAGCTGGACTGTATGTACATACAGTACAATACAACAAGTACATATAGTACAGTACAATAAAATTAGCATGGTAATTTGAGTTGTTTAGTGTTTTGACTGTAAAATAAGTAGATAATTATGCATACAGTGATTGAATTCTCTGTGTTGTGTAAGTAGTACCACAGAATAAATAATAGTAGGTACTGCCGTACAGAAAGGAAACTTCCTACAAAACCGAAGTTTGACAGCGGTTCAGGGTCGAATCATGCTATCCCTTTCTAATATATGGCACTATCCCTTTCGGCTATTTAGGGTTGTCAATATTCATGTGATTATCTTATCTGTGGTCGTGCATGCAAAAGGAAGTCAAGTGGTGCCAACCCTAATAATTGCTCGGAGCAATGCTGAGCCGAGTTTGGCCGAAGTCAGGAGTTTCGCACCCCTGGCAGTACATATTTACATGATACACATACACCTGTAAGGACCTAGACTAAGATACATATGCATAAGATACATATGGGAGTGCTACATATGTAGTATGGTATAACAGTAACAAAATTAATAATTTAAATCGTAATGGAACGAGGAAAATGGCGCGGAAATGGACTAGGACATCGCAGTGGTTCAGTGTGGCAGGAGCGAGTCACGCGGCATCCGCGCCTGCGCCGCGGCCTTGACCGGCCTGCGCCAAAATTTCCAGGTCGTTCACCTCCCGCCCACTCCGCCATATCTCGCCCACCACCGCGCCAAAACCACCTCTCCCCCCCAGCGTTAGAGCGCAAGTTCGCAACGACCGAATTATACATAACAAGTTACGTACACTTGCGTGTTGTTGATGGAAACTTGTTTATCGATAATAAGAATAACACGCGTTATGTGGATCGTGCTGTAACTATAGCTTTTTATCAATATTTACCATTGTTGACATGTTACTATTAACGTAGGCGTTTGCTAATTTAATAAAGTCAATCATTCGTCACGTCTCTAATAAGGCGATAGTTGGAAAGGACTTTTGTCACGGGGAAAAATGGTAGGAACAGTTGTTGTGTTAAGTTAAGCACGGTGCGCTGCAGCGAGTCATTCCGCCACGCGGCGACCTACAGCCAGCGCTTACCTTCCATGAGCTCGATTTCGTGTTCAAGTTCACTCGCGTTCCATCACCAAAAATATTTTGGTAGTGTGACGCAACCGGAGCGGCCACGGCGGTGTCCCACTCCAACGCTTGCGCTCGTAGCCGCGGTGCCGCTCGCGCGCGACCTTGGCCGCGGCGCGCCGCAAGGTTCGGGTCTTCGAACTCGAGCGCGAGCCGAGGCGAGGGGCGAGGGGCTCTCGGCCCTCCAATCGCTCGCCGCGCACTTCCATGCGCGCTCACGATTGGTCCATCGGCGGCGCGGCAATGACCTCGGAGTTCGAAGCGCGCCGAGCCTCGCTCCTAAGCACATAGGCCAACCGAGCTACAAGTCGATAGGGGCGAGATTCGCTTGAGGCGCGCGCTCCGCTGTCGTACCGATTGTATCGCACGGGGAGCCGATCTTTTTGCAGACTTTCACTCTTAAGGGGAAGCTCGCGTGGTTTCGAGCAGGAGCGCGCGCGGGCTTCGCTCAGTTCGTCGATCGAGCTCGAGCAAGGCGCACGCGGCGCGTGCAGTGTAAAGCGACCTTCATCCCTCGCTCCCGAACGACTCATGCGGTGACGTCCTGTGACCAGTGCGGGCAGGACGAATGTGCAAGGCCTAGGGGCTCTGATGTGCTGAAGCGTGTAGTGTAGTGAGGACAATTAAATGACTTTAGTGATGTCTCCGGACAGTAGTTACGGGCGCTACGAAGCGCCGCCGGCGGACGGCGGGATGATCAACCCGGCGCACCGGGAACGGGAGCCCGAACTGCATATAGGTAGGATTTGACCTCTGAACAATCAGTACCCACTGTTTGTTTACTTCTGCGAGGACGTAACTCATTGCTGTTGCTGATTATTTTACTGCAACGTTATGTCATGTAAAAGTAGGGTAGGTACCTACCTGCCCTAATTCTAATATGAATAGGACCCCTATCTTTATAAGATTGTACCTATACCTACAATTTTTTTTTTGCTGTTGCATTGTATCGTTATTTTCTGGTTCCAATTAATTATTTTAATTTTTTTGCATCATACTATGTATTTATTTCTGAAATAGCTTCTCTTATCACTAGAAGGTACCTACCTCAATAACATACTCGTATATAATTATATATATATGTATTATATTTCATAAAATGTAGGTAAGAATTGGTTTCAATAAAACGTGAATAGGTACCCGCTAGGTATTTATGTAAGTAATACCACCTTAGATTTTAGCGGCTACCCACCTACCTGCAAGAAAAAATTTACACAATTGGCACTGATTTTGGCAGGGAAATAAAATTTGTACTACATTTATACTAAAACTTTTCTCGCAATTTCTTTCAATAAGTTAAGTACATATTTTACGTAGGTACATAAATATCTTATTATCTTTACACCATGAAGATATATATAGGTATAAACTCAAATTAAATTTTCTTTAGTTACACCTATAAAGGTAATCATACATAATGCAACCTTACTTAGGTAGGTATGAGGTATGCAAAATATCAAGATTATTGATTACCATACCAGTATCTTTTAACCTTTTTATAAATTGACAAAAACCATGTTGACATAGGTATCATAAAAATCTATAATTTAGGTAATAGCTGCTCAATCTAACAAAATCTTCGTTGGAGTTGGATCTAACGACGGCACAGAATAAATAATAGTACTAGGTACAGAAGACTCACTCTCTAACAAAACGCGTATGTCACAATCAGCACAGATATGGCCGCTAGGTGGCGACAGCGCCACGCGCGGCTTATGGCAAACCCCAAAATTGAAGTCGAACGTATGTACTTTTAGCTACCTGTAGCAAAGCGACGAAATCGCGGAGTGAGCGACGCCTGACGACGGTTACAATCATAAAGAATAAAAATAATATCAACATTGAAAAGCCCACAACAGAAATCACAATTTTATGCTAGATTAGCTACAAACGACTTTCATAAGATTAATGATTGCATACGAATCATTAGTATGAAAGGGTACAGAGGAAAGTTTTAGCAGAATGACGGACCGTTCGCAGAACGAATTATTGATGGATTAACGCGACAGGCAACACTTCCGCGCGGAAGGGCCCCAAAAACAATTAAAACGGCATTGTGCAAAACATACACTCGTCGAACAGTATCGATCGGTTCGCCTGCAAATTGAGGGGGTCTGAAGCATGCCCACAGGGAGTCCTTATACATTTCTATTCGATTCCTAATGATCTTATCGATTGCCTTTATTCTATTTTCTCTCCCATGAAATTTCTGTAATCGACAAAAGAGTTAACCGTTGCACACATCGAGTCAAATTCTAAAACTGAACTTACACCGTTTAATAAAGTAATCTCAACTTCTAATAAAGTAATCATAACATATACACGCTGGAAGGCACGAGGCGTCAGCTGCTTTCTCGCTATCACTTTTACTTTTCTGCCGAGGCGATGCCGTCAAGTCTCACTACCCAGTAAACCACTCGTTGAACATGCAACCATATATTATAAACATTATGGCAGAGTGTTAGTGACGGCATCTTAGCATACAATCACAAAGTAGGTGGCGTTGTTGCTGACTTTATAATTTTAATACTAAACTCTAGATTTTATTCAGTTTAACCCTATGAGTACTACAATAATAAGTAACATTCGATAACAATAGAAATTAATAAAGAAAAATACTATAAATTAACTTAGAATTATAAACTAAACCGAATTTGATCTGTCAGCAATATGTGCTACCGTAACCTTGGATAACATTTCCGGATAGTACACAAACGTGTGCTATAGTGGTATAGGAATAGAAACGTGCTTTTTGCACAGTTACATACAAAATGTATTTACAAACAAGCATCGCCATGACACCGATTCGGAACGCGGTCGAAACAGCAACGTCAATGTTATGCACGGTCGGTGCTCGCGTTACGTGGCGGCGACTTTCTCGCGCTTTCCTCGACTCTAATTGACGTAACCAACTAGCGAGCTCTCACACGCGCGGCTTAGAAAAACGCGCGAGTTGCATCACTCGAGGAGAAATGGCTGCACGCCACCTACATACGTCTGTTGCAACTGCACCAGTTACGTCTCGCGGCGCCGAGCACTTTCCCCGCCCCATTGTGATCCCCACTGCATCGAGAGTACGCACCATTGAAAGCGCCGCTCGAGATGAGACCGAAATTATAACTCCGAGGGTAATCAAGCAGTCTGTAGAAAAAAGAAAGTATCTCCATAGAAAGCGACGGTGCGTCGACCTGCGGCGAGTGGTGCGCGCCAGAAATAGAAAGTTTCTTCCAAAAGGCTCGCCGCGCTCCCTTAACAAATAAACAAACTGCTGGGAGAGGAAAGTGAGAGCAGTCGAGGGCGCAGCAAACCTGTTCCCGCGCCGCCCGCGCTCCGGTGCAACCCGACCGCCGCAGGACTTTTTGTCTATCACTGACCTACTAACCAAATCGTTTCACTCATTATTAACTGCCGGGCTAATGTTCAAACTAACGACTCCAGCTACTAATCATCTTTTCAATTATGACTAAAACAATATTGCTCTTATTAGATATCTCTAACAAGAATATGAAGACATAACCGTGAGGGTGGATCGGTCTCTATGTCACATTGTGTGTAGTTGCAGTGCGGTCGTTGACTCCACGCAAGTCACTGGTGGGTCTGAGCTTTCTAATATAACCAAAATAACCATTGAGCGTCACCTTGACGCACGCAACTCGATGCGGTTGCGTCACTCATTTCTCATTTCATTAGTGAAACAGATTTTAAGATATGTAAGAAGTGTAAAAGTATGTGAGTCTGGAATTTACGTAATGACTAAAATAATCTTAACGGCCATTAAATTAAAATAGTTTTCATAAAGAAGATAATGAGAATTGCATTGTGCGTGCAGTTAGTACACGAGACTCGAGCGGCCGCAGCTCAGCGCTCGTCACCTTATAATGTTTTCTAATCAAATAGGTAGATCAACTCACTTTGCTGCATTCTCCATCGGCAAAATCGCTTGTTTTTTTTACCATAAGTATCCAACTATCTCATAAGATTAAATACAAATGCCTTGAACAATTGTGAAAATTTCCGTCATCTGATACCTTTAGCGCCTCTTGTTAACTGAACCTTTTTTGTATTAAAATGCCAGTCGATTCGATACAAAAGCGTTGCAATTTTCGCTATTAGCAGTTGTGAATGTAGCGCTGCAAGGCCACCGAGTTATCGGTGCTCACGTGCGGCCCGTGTTTATTATACAAACGTTACGAGTCAGGATGTTTGGCTTGGCACTAGCCCCTAACACCATCTACAATGCCGAAGCGCGTAAGGCAAATTTACAGCTGATGTAATTGTTGTGTTTGTTACAGAGTTCGATGGTACCACGGTGCTGTGCCGCGTCTGCGGTGATAAGGCTAGTGGATTCCATTATGGCGTGCATTCCTGTGAGGGCTGCAAGGTAAATATCACTTATACGAGTTCTCATATTTATATGGACACTTTCAATGCTGTTGTTGTGTTGTGTGATGACGCATAAAAACAAAAGCACGGGGACAATAACCTACCGTACTAACGTCATAATCGCATGTCATCGTAACACATTTATTGAAAGTGTTCATACCTCTGATATTTTTAAATACAATTGTTTATTTAAGATGTCGTCGAAATCCAACATGCTCACTAGCTCGACAAAAATTTATAATAAATAATACACGCCACAACCACACTACCTTCGCAATGGCAGGTTATTTAAACCTAAAGGTGTCTACAAGTAGTAGTTGGGGTAGTTCTCGGAGCAGGAAGTTTTCAAACAGGTGACTGTTGCACTCCATCCTGCCAGAACTGCTCCGCAAGGCCGCACCACACGGAAGACAATCTCTGCGAACAAAGCGACCAGATAACCTTATTTATTTACACAGCATAAATCCGATTTACATGCCTAGTATTGAATAGCTATAAAAACGTCGTGTGAACTTGTTAGATCGAAAGCGGTTTTGGGTCGCCAGGTACCTGCCGCCGGTCAACCGGGCCCCTCTTCACTCGATCGCTTTTTATTTTACTCGATACCTGTCCCGGAACAATCACACGGGAACGAGCTCTTTTATAATGTTATGATTCTTTAGACTTTGTGCAACGGTCACAAGACGAGGTCAGCGCGAAAAGGTTAAACGCCTTTGAATAGAGCCACCCCAACCGTAAATACACTTTTGACCCAGTTTGTACCTATTTTATGTGATGACGACATTGTTTCGTTTTAAAATGGTACAATAGAGGGTTAAAGTGCATCATAAAATTTCGTTGCACGTAAAATGGGAATACATATTTTGATATTAGGTTAGTAGACACTCGTGTCACGTCCCGACCATATCACCCGCACTACCCGCATCCTTGCACTTAAGAGTTATGGACGGCTTTTTGTCCTTATTAATTTTAAGTTTCGTCTTCCGGGCAAAGTTAAATTGAAAGTAGGCAGGCAAGACGTGAGAAACAAAACAATCCATAAATAGGTGGATACGAGCACGGACGCCGTCGTCAACAAAAAGTAAAAGAGAACACAAGGTCGGCCGTGCGGTAGCCTCTCCGACGCGCATTGTAATGTCAATATACAGAAAACCATAAGCTACAAATAGCTATGCTCACAACACCAATTGTGGAAACCTGTCGATCTCACGTCCAAGCGTAAAAGGTTAGCGAAAGCAGTAAATTGGTACGTGTTCAGTGAACGTTCAAGAGCAATGCAGCCACTCTAATTACTTCCTAGTGCGAACGAGTTTAACACAGTTTCCTTTCATGGCTATGATAGAATGCAAATATGCAAGCTTCCTTTATTAATAACATCCGTGCATTTGTATTTAATTTATAATGCAACAATCTCACAGTCGGTAACCGACCCTCGACCCCGGCAAAGGTCGTTATAAGCGTGAAAGCGAGGAGCAGACAGCGATAGAAGTGCAAGTGTACAGAAACTGGTTTGTTCAGTGCGCTCGGGCACGGCTCCCGGACAATGTGTGTCCTTCGCCGTCTGGCCATCGTGCACAATGCACCAGACGGCTTTCACGGATGAAAGCGGGTCTGCCGCTGGGCCACCCTAACTCGCCACTTTGATCGCTTCATTATGTCGTTAAACTCTTTAATACGTGTTCAAAAGTGATAAAACTAGTTTAAAAACGAATTGGAAATTTTCTTATAGGTAAGCCAACTTTTCTTGAAGCTTGTCACTAGTAGAAAACCATTTTATTTCTCATAACAACCACACATGACAACCATATGTACAATTGTTAAAATAAATACAGTTGCTAACTATATATAATATATATTTCGCATACTACAAGAAAAAACATAAGATAATCCAACGTTACCTAACACTTCATAACTCGAGCGAAGCGCCAACTAGTGACGTGAATAAACAACTCACGACATTAGTTCAGCTACTCGCCGCGCGATGGCGCTGCGTGTAGATTGGAGCGCCGGTGCTGCTACGGCGCTACGCGACTACGATTGCAAACGTTCATTGAATGGCGCCAACGTACGGTGACGGGACGGCCTGCGTTTTTCATTTGTTCGAATCTGCCTACGCAGACTGATGTCAATGAACTTTTGATTTTGTACATTAATATATGCGATTCGATAGTAAAATGGCCATTAGTGGTTTGAAAGGCTAGGTTTGCTGTAGGTTTGTTTTGTTATAGATACCTATACATATTACATAAAAACAGTAAAGTTAACTGTTTATTTGTATATACACACTGTATACAATTAACTGATTGCGTAGGTCTCGTAGTAGCTTGATAAGCCCTTGACTCCAATAACTTAATACACAGATAACTATCACTAATAGGTACTTAGTATCAATGGTTCTACTCTATAATTAAGCTGATATTAAAGCCCGTCCACGAAAAAAAGTGGTCGGTGTTACAACGACAAATTAGAAAAAAAACTAAGAAAAACAATTTCATGGGCTATTTAAATTAAAGTTTTATTAGTGTTCTTTAAAATTAATAAACCTCCTGTTTAACAAATTAACACTGGTAAAATGCCCTGACTTTGCTTCGGACTCCTTCCATCAATCTCTGTACATCACTTTCGGTCACCTTTTTACATGTCGTATCCCACATTCTTTTGAACTGTTGCTCATTTGTAGCAATTTTACCACTATTTTTCAATTTTCTTTTCATTATTGCCCAATAATGCTCTACCGGCCGGAGTTCTGGGCAGTTTGGTGGATTTGCTAATTTCGGTACAAAGGAGATATTATTTTCAGTGTACCATTCTAAAACAGATTTGGCATAATGTGAGGACGCTAAATCAGGCCAGAATATGACAGGCTCGGTGTGGTTTCTTATAAACGGCAATAAACGTTTTTTCAAACACTCTTTCGTGTAAATGGATTGGTTAATCGTACCCGTAGTAACAAACGATTTGCTTTTTTGACCACATGTACAGATGGCTTGCCAGACAAGGAATTTTTTTGCAAATTTATCAAGTTTTTTTGTTGTACTCGTACTCGTACTCGTACTCATTTATTCATAATATTCTTAAAATATTACATGTCAACATCAGAAAATAAAATACACATTATTATCACATTATTGAGAATAATAAAAAATGTATGTCTAGAATTAAAATTACAATAATCATTATGTTCATTAGATTAAAAATACAATTGAAATAGTATGACAAGATTAAAATAGGTAACATGTCATGTTAGTAGATAGGTACATATTAGTTATAGTTAGGTAATAATTAATTAGTTATTGCATTTTTCAATTTCAAATAATTGCATTACAGTATAAAAGGTTCTATCAATAAGCCATTTTTTAAGTTTGTTAATAAACATATTAGTACTATCTAACGTTTTGATGTCATTGGGCAGTGCATTATAAATCTTCGGACCTAAGACATGCATGGTCTTTGAAGACTTGCTTAGTCTGTGGGGTGGTGGTAGCAGTCGTTCCTTGCTACCTAAACGGGTGCGTGTGAGTTTGTTGGTAACAAAAGTGTGTTTGTGTGTGTGTACGTGTTTAGCTATGTTGAATATGAATTGAGACGGTAATGTGAGTATCTTCATGTCTGCAAATAGATGTTTTGCTGACGTACCTGGTGAGGCTCTGGCTATGATTCTTAGGGCACGTTTCTGAAGTACAAATACTCGATGCCACTCTGCCGCTGTGCCCCATAGTTCCAGGCCGTAGCACATTATAAATGTAAATTTTTTATCGGCATTCCCTCTTTGATTTGCCACATAGAACTGCAAACCTGGTAATTGCTTAAAATCTGCTTTCACGTATGTTTCGTCGTCCATCAAAATACAACCAAACTTCGTCAAATATTTTGTATACAACTTTCGAGCCCGGGTTTTACATAATTTATCCTTTGTAGCATCGCGATTAGGAACTGTAGTTGCCTTGTACGATCGTAAACCTGCACGCTGCTTGATTTTTTGGACATACGATTTCGATACCTTACATTTTCTGGCGACGTCACGGACAGAGAGAGTTGGATTCTTCTTAAAATGCTCGATTACTTTTTTTGCCTTAGTTTTATCAGCAGGACCGCGTTTTCTACCCGAACCACCTTTTCTTGAAACAGACAATCTGGACTGATAATTAGCCAATACCTTTTGCACGGTTGACTTCGGAACTTTTAATAATTTGGCTAAGTTTCCTTGCGATATACCGACATTTTGGTTGTAGGTGTACACGATCTTTTTTCGGATGTCCAGTTGGCTAGACGACATTTTATAAATGTTACGAATTTATAAACTCCAAATAGCCCTAAACGATAGTTTATTCTTCCCGCTATTTAACAATCAAAGTGACAGATGTCAGTTGTCTTTTATTTTATATATTTTTTTTATTAAATGCTGACCACTTTTTATCGGGGACAGACCTTAACTAATATTATTAACAATTTTATTAGTTATTGCAACTACAATTACTTTTGTAAAACAGCATAATAGATTATGAGTAAATTCAAATAATTTTTTTTTGTCTGTCTTGTATGCAAGATAATTTAATAAACTTTGCACTATTTCAAAAAAATATTCGTGTTGTTGCTTAAACATAGTATTGTATATTGACTTTTGACTACTATACACTACCTACTATTTGCATAAAAGATAAATGGCTGAGTATAAGCCTGAAGACATTCTTCACCAGTCAATCAGCGGGCTATAAAAAATGTTAACAAGTATCATGCGTATGCATCAGTTTATATAAAGGCACATAAAGTGTAAATAAATAAATGCATAGTCGTAAAGTAAAAGCCCGGCTCACCTTTTACAGTTCCGCTGAGCTCGCCTTTGTTCTTCGGCCGACATAATTTCCTCGTGTCGTATAGTGGGTCGCTCATTTTTCGACACCATTCCGTGCGCCGGGCGTCGACCTAACGCTTACCTCGCGCGAGACCCGTAAACAACTTCTACGGCCAACGTACGCTACGTGAACGTAACCCACATTATTTTTGAACTGTCAGCTCAAAAGTTCGTTGATCTCTGAGCGGTCATATTTATTGGGAGCATCACACTGCAACTTGCGTCCGTGATTTCCGGCTTGCCGCGCCGACCGAACTTGACTCTTCGTAATAAAGATTTTAGTGCTTTTCTCGGTCGTTAGGGTGAAATGTATGGCCTAATTCTGTATCGTAGTCAGGTTTTATGGTAAACATGGAACGGGTAAATAGAAACGGTTATTTTGCAGGCAAATGTATAGGCATATTTATAGGGTAGAATAATAGAATCCTACGACTGTGCACAATAGTAAACAAGCATAGGTAAAGCCAGCCCGATAGTTTGACGTAGCATCTATGGCGTAGCACATGGACGCCTGCATTTCCAGGGATGTTTGTTTGTGGATTGTAGGGCGTTTAACCTGTACACTTTTTTAACTGAAGTACATAAAATCCACTTATAATTTTAAAAACTTGCATTAAAACGAATACCCACCACCACCACTCAGCATACGTCAATCTATTTCTATGGTACAAAACTTCCAATCGACAAATGAAAGATAAGTCATCGCTTTGACTTTTTTTTATATAAATAGGTGTATTATGAAGTAATGTGTGATATGAATTACGCGACCGCGCTATAAATAAGCGTGTGGATAGGTGAGCGGGAAATGAATCACAGGCGTGAGTCAGCGCGCTATCTGCCCATCTGCACCTAGCGGGCCGGTAAAGCCTGACTTCCTAGTAAATGCCGCTTTTATGAGGTTACTGATCTATAAGTCTACATTTTCGTTATTGCCGAAGATGTTTGTTGATTTTGTTCGTAGGAAGCAAGCTATACGACCGATGAGGAAAAATGCAGCGTTGGCTATCTTTGTACCTACCTAAACAAATAAGAAATATAACATATACCTAAATAAATCATAAAAATATTAAATGAAAATAATTTATTTGAAACAACACAATCTTAAAATGAATACAGACAAACATGTAACATAGGTATTCTTTGTACGGCTATAAGTAAAGATTTGGCAAACAAAGTCCTGCTTGCGATATATTTAACATCAAAATAACATCTTAGTTTGAAATTAACTTATCACAATGTTAGTAAGAGTATTTCCTGACAAACATTGTACAAGTACAAGGTTTGTCAGGTACTTACAATTCTGTTAGACTCGTGCGAGCGCAAACCTACGTCCGACTCCGTCACTGATGACAAACGTGAGACGAAACAGTGATTGCGCGCCAGTCCTTATCTCGCTGCGTCTCCGAGTCGTTGCCCCTACACCGTTACATTGTCATATGTTCATGTCGTATAACGTTCATGTCACCCGTCTTACTGCCTATTACGATTATTTATTAACAGTTAATATCAGTTTTGGTGAGCTTAGCGCCTAAAACGGACTGTATTGTTTCCCAGGGCGTGAGTCAACCTGAATGACGATCCGCTACAAATTATTGTTTTACTTGTACGCTTAAAGAATGATAAGTCGCGAGTATGACTAAGCTTTTGTCAATACACTTGGGTTTTTCTAACACATTCAAACCATATAGCGGGAAACTGTTTCAACACACTGAATAGGAAGAACTCCGCATTAAAACTAAGAAATTAGGCACAATAAGCCCAGTTAGCGATAATCCGAGCTTAACTGTGTCAATGTAACGTTAACGACCAAAAAGTGTCGGTCGATCGCTTATCGCTCGGCTAGGCGACTAGCTGTGTCGAAAATTCTCGGTGGCGACCCACATCGCGCGCTCTGACGAAACCCTGCACGGTACAGCTATGTATTTATTTATGTGCCACTTATTTATATGCCTGCCTGACTCATGAGAGGGCGGTTACGTGCAGAACACGCGAGGCATGTGCGCCATTCATACCCTTAGAAACAACCCTGCGCAATCCCGGTCGATGCACCTCCAACACCGTTAAAAATACCTATTCGTGAATAAAGTTAATATTATTCATTATTCGCCAATAAAAATAACGCAATGAATCATCGAGGCCACGCGTTTACTAATAACCACATTATAAATAGGTTATCAAATAAATACAAGTTTTTCCTGAAGACTGAATACCTACATAACGTAACAACTCGTAACGCATTACCCATATTCAGTCCTCGTAGGCATCGCCACTAATTGGCACGATCGCTTTATCACACAGCCAGCCCACATTGTTTACAGTTAATGAAACTAAATAGGGAGTAAATGACAAATATGTAGTATTATTTATTATTTTTCTGGAACTCCAAACGAAGTCACCGTGTTAATTAGTCAGAGGTCGTTGACACGTCGATAGTCTTCGTTCGTTCGCTTATTAATTATATAACTGGAATAGTTCGTTTTTAACGAGGCATTGGGCTATGTTATCGTGGTACGGAAACCGCGATATCTGCCTCGGGAGTAGTCCATGCACGCGGGAAGGTTTTGTTTTCGCGGAAGGAGGTCAACGACCGCGCGGTCGGTCAGTGCCCGCGCTGCGACCAATTATGGGCCACTCGCACAGCGCACAATGGATCGATGGCAGCGCGAAATTGGGCCACCGCCCGCCGCCCGCGCCCCGACCCCCGGCCGCGCAGCCTCCGCCCGCGACTCGACACCGTACCACTCTTTGTCCTGCCTCTCCAGCAAATTACTTCGACGCGAGCTCAAGAGGCTCTACTCTAATTAGTAGCCGACTCTACATGCGGAGATTAACTCAGCAATGTAGGCACATGTATTGTGTACTTGCATTTAATAAAATGTGCCTAGTGCAGGCTTTTTATAAGAAACACTTTTAGGTGCATGGTGTCATTGGTGACTTTACTCGACATATTACAACGAGGAAAATTGTCAATTTGCAAATAGGGCGTGTGCAATTTTAAACGGATAACACTATATTATAGAAGTGACGTTATTTTGCTAATCAATGATTTTTTACGATGCTTTGCATAACGCCCGCGTCTCGTAGTAGAGTAGGGTGTAGTGGGTAAATACTATGATAGTGGAATGGTAGCATTCCGCTGGCAAATCAGTACAATGAAATAGTTACTAGTGGCGAACTAATTGGATCATTGCAGCCCCTAAGCGGGAGCGCGCGCGCATTGAGGTAGGCCGTGACGTGTTAGTGACGTCAGCGGGCGCGATTCGGTCGTCGACCCGCGCGGCCCGCGCCCTAGCTCCAGGGCGAGGGCGGCGCGGGGGGAGCGGGGCGGCGTTGTGCAATCGAGCGGTCGTCGACCCGGGGTGAACGGCCGCGCGCCGCGACGCCGCCGGGATGCGCCCGGCCTATATCCGGCGCACCGGTGCAGCGGCAGCGGCGCATTCTAGAGCGGCGTGGACCGTTAGGAGCGCGGCGCGCGGGGGCCGGGGGCACTCTCACTTTCTCGGGTGGGTCGGCGGCCGGCAACTAGGTCGCGGCTCGCTAACTGTGCGCCGCGCGCCGCAGCGCCCGCACAGTTCGCAGTCGACCGTCGCCCGTGTCGGTGCAGTCACTCTGCGTCATACCAAGACTCGGTCACGCGTACGCGAAGCTAGAGCGTGTGGTTGTGGTTGTGGCTGTGTGTGCCAGTGAATGGTGTGTGGCATGTCGTGCGAGACCGCGGGCGAGCTGCGCGAGCGGCACTCCGTGCTAGTGAGCATGCTGGAGGCGCGCCGCGAGTCCTCCGACTCGGGCTGCTCCAGCGACGGCTCCGACCTCGAGCCCGACTCTAACTGCCGCTGTGATCCCCAGGGTTTCTTCAGGCGGTCCATCCAACAGAAGATCCAGTACCGACCCTGTACGAAAAACCAGCAGTGCTCCATCCTTAGAATCAACAGAAATCGGTGTCAATATTGCCGGTTGAAAAAATGCATCGCCGTGGGCATGAGCAGAGATGGTGAGTTCAATTTTTTATTTCCATCAACACATTTTTTTGCGAGTATAATCAAAATGTTAAATTCGCCTAAATTATTCTGAAAAAAAATGGTTGTCAGCAATCAGCTGATTGTCAAAATGTTGCTTTAAAATCATAGTTCTGCATAAAATGTGCCAGAAATAGTAAAATTTACCCTTTTAGTATGTATAGTAAAAAGTGAGTTGGATTTTTGTCGAAATTGTCATATGTACTTGCAAAAAATGCCAGAAACTTGGAAAAATACTAAAAACTTGCAAAAAAATGCCAATAACTTTTATTAAACAATTATTCATTGTACGCGTAAAGATTTTGTACATATAATTTTTTTGTTTGTTTTTTTTTAATAATATTTATGTCTCAATTTTGCAATACCAAAATTCAGGTCATGTTAATTAGAAATGAGTGCGTAAATGATGCAACATCAGTAATGTGACGAGGCGCGACGTAGGCGGCATAGCATACGCGCAATGTGCATCCATTAGCACGTACAGGAAAGTCCGCGCGCGCGCCAAGAGGCCTGCTCGGCGCGAGCTTCTACGAGAATTGAGATCCTATTTCGCGGAGTGGGGTCAGCGGAGGGGGGGTGTGCGTGCGGTGGGGGTCGGGTTATGCAAGCGCGGGTGAGCGCACGCTAACCGGGTCGACAAACTCGCCGAGCGCCACAGGCTTGCGACACGGGCCCGTCTCCGACCGGTGAAAGCGGAGAAAGGCGCATTTCGTAAGCGTGAGAGGGAAATTTATGTTTTCACTTTCGTAATGCAGTTCGTTGCCCTCGCGTTTCTCTACTATACGCACATAACGCGTAATAGGTGCAAGTAGTAATGTGATGTCAACAATTGATATACTTAGGATGCAATTGATCCATAGGAGACTTAAAGACTTTTAATATAGAACCTCTGCAGCCAGTTTATTCTAACATCTTGCTCATATATTCTGACATAATCGATAATAACAATAATGCCACAAAATATTTTTACATAAATATTAAAAACACATTGCTATACGTAGAAAAGCAAATTAAATTAATTCAACATATAGAAACTAAGTTACACTGGCAGCAAGCACAAACGAACTAAAAAAAAGCTAAAACTATATTTTTTACAGTAATAACTAAAAACATAAATTTACATCTTACAAATAAAAACATATCAAAAATTTCACTGATTGGCTACCAATCCATTTTACACCCAGCGGTTAGTTCTGCTACTCGCCAACAGATGGCGCGCATCGGCGCCACTAGCGCTCCATTAGAATGCGGTCGGTCATTGAACTAAACGTTCGTGTTAAGACAAAACTACAACTGAATTGAATGCAATGACAACAAACAATTATAAAAACATTGTTATTATGAATTATAAGTAATTTATAGTACTTGAAAGAATGAGACTGAAAAAAAAATGCATTTATACCATTAATGTGTTATCTTTAACATTTCTAGTTATACATTGCTAGAGCTAGAGCTCTTAGCTTCTTAATTTAAAAAAACAAAATTACTAAAGAGAAATGTTGACCTCTTTGTTATGATATTATAATAATATCGTTATATTCATATGTGCAGCCTATCCTTGAATAATGAATACAAAGTAGCTAATCAGTGCTAACAAACACCAGAAGTCGTTTAGCACCATCGACCTCAACTAGCCATAAAGACAACACGGACGTAGAGCGTCATCTCGGGGAAACCGGAAATTAGTTTTGGAAAATTCTCACGTCGTAATATGTATCGGCAAGGTTCAAGTGGGGCGCGGGGCGGGGGTCGGGAGGGGTGGAGCGGGGGCAGGGGCCTGCGCGGAGTTTATTGACGGCGCCCCCCCCCCGCGCGCCGCGCGCTCAAGTTCAAGGTTGGAGCGGCGCGCGCCGTCGCGCAGTGCGAGGGAGTCCGGCCCGCGCATCGGTCGTCAGCCCTAACACCGCTATGCCATACGCTCACTCAGCCACGAGATCGCGAGCCAACAACAACTCGACAACGGATTACAGTGCTTGTGAATACCAACTCTAATTGTGCTATGTGACACTATCTAGTGATTTAAATTGTTTTAATTAGTGACGTAAAGTTACCTGCTTATAGTTATCTGTGGCTTCGGCTGTGAATTAGTTTAGTGAAAGAAACTGTAATGGTCTTAGACATGGGAGAGGACCTGCCGATCCTGAAGGGAATCCTGAATGGAGTTGTGAAATATCACAATGCTCGTACGTATTTGTTTTACGAGTTTTAAAATAAAATACGCTCTTTCAAACACTTTAAAAAATTATAAGTGTTTTATGAATGAGTAACTTTATAAAAAATAAAATCCTCGATACCAAATTAAAAATTAAGGACTGTAGGTCTAGAAGTGCTACGAACTAGTGCTACGACGCGTAGCAGCTACGTAAAACTTTAAACGCGCCTTTATGAGATTTAAAGATTATTTTGAATTATGCATTGTTTACAAAAACATCTAAATATTTATACAAACAACGTGATATCAATATGAAGTTATTCCTATAACAACGTGATACGAATATATCTAACATACATTTGTTAGACTTCTACGAAATATTTATATATTATTTTCTCGATATCATTATGTATCAAAAGTAAACGTGATCATGAAAACTAATGCTTATAATTTTATTACCTCTTCTAAATCTAATAACATATAGCAAAATCAATGTTTATTGCGTTTCAAAATATTTTTCATTCGATTAAAAACTACTTTAACTTAGCTATGCATCAATCGAGAAAATACAGACTCTATACTGACACATAAACACACATACTTCAAACAATGTATGTTGTTATGTTGCCCCTATGGGGACTCGATATTCGAACGATACGCATAAAGAGATAAGCGAAACAGATTGGAGCATCGCGAACAATAGCTCCGTGCATCTGGTGCGGCCCACTTCGCGCAGCGAAAGTTCGGAGAAATGGCGAGAGGGCGCTCTCCGCTTTCGTTTTCAATCGTGAGCCGCGCAAACACTTTCACCGGCGCCCGCGCACGAACGCTGTAAGCGGCGCGCCGCCTCCGGTCGCATACGGCCTTTCATACCGCGCCGCCCTCCAGCCTAGCGCGAGAAAGTCGTAACACTTTTTAACGTGACCTCGCGGTTTGCGCTTTGTCACTCGTCATTCAAACTAGTTCACTGAATCGCTACATATCCGGTAGGCCCCGCGGATTTTAAAAAGCCTCACCGGACAATAGTCCGGCGGGACGGGCGATGAACCCTACCCTCGCGTCAGCTGCGCGTGCACATGGCTCGGGCGCTCGCCTCGCCTCGCGACAGCTGCACCCCACTGTATGTTTAGCCGCGACCTTGCACAACAATCCCGTTCTTAGTTACGCACTCTTTCATTTTAACGACTTAATTTTATAGTGGAGCATGTGTTGAACTTTGTTTCTTTTTGTTGCAGCCGTGCGATTCGGTCGCGTGCCAAAGCGCGAGAAAGCGCGAATTCTGGCCGCGATGCAGCAGTCGTCGTCGTCGCGCGCGCACGAGCAGGCCGCGGCCGCGGAGCTGGACGACGCCCCGCGGCTGCTGGCGCGCGTGGTGCGCGCACACCTCGATACCTGCGAGTTCACCAGAGATCGCGTCGCCGCTATGCGAGCACGCGCACGCGATTGTCCCACCTATTCACAACCAACTCTGGTAAGCACCTTGATATCATGAAACTTTACAATACTTGTCACGCAATTTAATTAAAGAAAACGTGAAGGTTTACGGACAATGTCTAATGGTCTTTTTTTGTTTGTCGTAGGCATGTCCACTAAACCCGGCGCCAGAGTTGCAATCTGAGAAAGAATTCTCTCAGCGATTCGCCCACGTGATCCGTGGCGTGATCGACTTCGCCGGCCTCATCCCCGGCTTCCAGCTGCTCACACAGGATGACAAGTTCACGCTGCTCAAGAGTGGACTCTTTGACGCACTGTTCGTGCGCCTCATCTGCATGTTCGATGCTCCACTCAACAGCATCATCTGCCTCAACGGCCAGCTAATGAAGCGGGACTCTATTCAGAGCGGTGCCAACGCTCGGTTCCTTGTTGACTCAACATTCAAGTTCGCTGAGCGCATGAACTCCATGAACCTAACAGACGCCGAGATCGGCCTCTTCTGCGCCATAGTTCTCATCACGCCTGACCGACCGGGCCTACGGAACATTGAACTCGTCGAGCGAATGCACTCGCGCTTGAAGTCGTGCCTGCAGACAGTGATCGCTCAGAACAGACCCGACAGGCCCGGTTTCCTACGGGAGTTAATGGACACTCTTCCTGACTTACGGACGCTCAGCACACTCCATACAGAGAAACTGGTCGTATTCAGGACTGAGCACAAAGAACTTTTGAGACAACAAATGTGGGGTGATGAAGAAGGTTGCCCATGGGCGGATTCCGGGGTGGATGACTCTGCTCGAAGCCCATTAGGCTCAGTATCCAGCAGCGAATCTGGTGAAGCACTCGGTGATTGCGGAACTCCCCTGCTCGCCGCCACACTGGCTGGCAGACGGCGGCTCGACTCACGAGGCTCCGTCGACGAGGAGGCCCTCGGCGTGGCGCACTTAGCGCACAATGGTCTCACGGTCACACCAGTGCGCCCCCCTCCGCGCTACCGCAAGCTAGACTCGCCGACTGATTCCGGCATCGAGTCCGGCAATGAGAAACATGAGCGCATCGTCGGGCCCGGATCGGGCTGCTCCAGCCCGCGCTCGTCACTCGAAGAGCACTCTGAAGACAGACGGCCACTCGCCGCCGATGACATGCCCGTGCTAAAGCGTGTCCTTCAGGCGCCACCTCTATATGACGCCTCCTCTCTAATGGACGAGGCCTACAAGCCCCACAAAAAGTTCCGAGCGATGCGTCGCGATACCGGCGAGGCGGAGGCGCGGCCGATGCGGCCGACGCCGTCGCCGCAGCCCGCGCAGTGCCCGCACCCGGGCAGCCCGGCGCACCCCGCGCACTCGCCCCGGCCGCTGCGGGCATCACTCTCGTCGACGCACTCCGTGCTGGCTAAGAGCTTAATGGAGGGCCCGCGCATGACGCCCGAGCAGCTGAAGCGCACCGACATCATCCAGCAGTACATGCGCCGCGGTGAGGCGGCGGCCGAGAGCCTGCTGGCCTGCTACCGCGGCGGCTCGCCCGCGCCCGCCCCCGCGCAGCTGGCGCTGCAGGTGGACGTCGGCGACGCGCCGCAGCCCCTCAACCTCTCCAAGAAGTCACCATCGCCGCCGCGTGCATTCATGCCCCCCATGCTGGAGGCGTGAGGCCGGCCCGCGGAGCCTCTTGTCTCCGCCACCCCACCCCGACCTACTTTAAATTAAATCAACTAGTATAATAAACGTTCGCAGATCGTGTTAATATATTATATGTGATAATTCGTTTAGGACGCGTGCGTGCGTGGCCGGCGCCGGACGAGGAGAGTGCAAACAGACTGAAATATAATTTAAGACTATATAAGTATAATTTATATGCAATGGAGCGCCGGTCGCGGTGTGTTTGTGTGTGTATGTATCTATGTGCGTATGAGAGCGTGCTCAGTCATTTGTTTGTTAATATAATGACAGGTTGTCGAATTAAAATAAATCAGAATTGTAAAAATTATTACAGAATTTCATTCCCGATTCCTCTACAACATATAAACTGAGAACTCGATCTCGATTAAGAAATACATACCTATACCGTCCGATCCGTAAAAAACATAATAAATAACTACAGAAATTTGCTAAATACATAACTTAACTGAGATCGAAGTTTCGAATATGAATACCAGAAAATTGAAAATAACAGAACAGTTACATTTATGAATGCATTTATACTTACTCGTACGTACAATGTACACGTGTCAATCTAGCCAAGGGCAAGCTGGCGATGACGAAACTGAAACAAATACATAATTTCTACAACGCACGTAACTAAAGAATTTTCCGAGACAATGACGCGACACTGCCTGGAACATTCTTTGTTGCGATGACGATACTGGACATTAAAAATATCCAAGTAAAACGATTAACTCAAATTAAAAATCTTGGAACCCAAAACACAAAAAAACGAAATATAGTCGCACCAAACAAAGTCTGCAGCGGATTTGATAGCCCACGCAAGTGTTATGTATACGTACGTCATAATTTCATAGAAGTTTGACGTTTAAAATGACACTTGCACTGCGTGGGCTATCAAAATCGTTGCAGACTTTTTACGGTCTTATGATATCAAATATAATGTTATTAGGTGTCATCTGGTATAACTCAATCTATATCTGACGTCTTATCAAGGATATATAAACATCTCAATTACAGAAGTATAATTAAATAAAATACTTAATTATAGTGATAAGTAAACAGGAAAACTATTAATACCTATACACTTCCATTAGGCTCGATAAAACGAAATTGGTTATAGGTACTTACCTACTTAAACCTTTATAAGGCAGAGGGAATATATTTCCCACCAGATTTTGAACTTTATATCAGTGTGATAGAGTTAAATTTTGCATAATTCCTGACACCCTTATGCCTTGTAAAGGGTTAAGATTTAATAAAATATCATTAATATTATGGAACGAAAAAAGGCGCCATAAACTGCATAAACGGCTATTTAATAATAAATACACGTGTACGTACGTGCGTCTGTTCGACATGTGTTTGAATATACTACGAGGTCTACGAGTAAACATTCGCTAAACGTGCCGTGTCAATAGTAAGTATAATTTTCGATCGGAGATCCAATTCCAAAGAAAACTGAAATTGATTCAGGTATTATGCAAATAAGTTTTGGGCAAAAATTTCATTTTTGGTACAAGCTTTTATCGCTGACTGTACTTTTCTTACGACAGACAACTAATACTCATAGAGACAATTCTAAAAACCCCTAACACAATTAGGTTGTGTTGTTTCATCACAGAGTTCCTACGGCCACCTCCTGTCTCCATCATCAGATCAGCTCGATGGTACCATATCCATAATATTGCATTGTCATCCGATTTATACATGCATGCAAAATTTCGGCTCAATCGGCAACCGGGAAGTCGATCACATTTAACTTGCAAGATTTGATTAAATACAGACAGACAACGGTCAGGTGAAACTAAATAAAAGCTTGTAAAAAAGGCAACTGCTTAAATGGGAATTAATATATTACTTAGGGTACTAAATTACAAGATATCGATTTCATATTTACCTATTTAAAGTTTTCACATAACAATCAATCTATAAATTTTAACTCGGTCTCCACGTTACGAGGAATTTAACACTGACGGCCGCTGTAGATCACATCGCTAATAAATCTTATATGTAAGTATAAGTAGTATTAATAATTTGATGACGATGGCGTCGAATGACAAAATGGATATCGGATACATTGCCGTAATACTTACAGTAAAAGAATTAGGCTGACGCGACAATGGTTCCTCGGAGGTTTGCCGAGGGCGGCCGGTCGTTGACTCGGCCGTGACGCTCACTACCGCTACCGTATATTTCCGTAAGCGCTGATCTTGACTGATAACTCAATAAGGTAAGAATGTCTACACTCTACATGTTTTCTATACTTAGAACAAAATAACGATAAAATGTGAAAATATGCGCGCTTTAAAATACTTAATAAACCAACTTAGTCAAGTAATCATCACTTAGCAGTTTATATATTTAGTTATTGCAGTCGAATGGAATAACTGGCGACAGAGCGGTAACATTAGACAAGGAAAATACTTCCCAATCCGGCTGGCGACAAAAAAAATACTGTTTAGGCACAGAGAAGTTAGAGTCATCTAGTTCCATAGTTCATAGTACAAAATTGCTGTTATATATTACCCTCGGTATTGATTGAAATTACAACTTTAACCATTAGCATGAGTGGCTGGTAAACACGGTGGCACGGTGAATTTTCTAGTACCGCCATGCAATATTTTCTTACAATATCCTTCTGTCAATGCGTACAAATTTTCTTTACGACAGGGTCATCCTGAAAAGTACACGGCCAATTTTTCCTTAGGCACTTTTTGTATTAAACTTTTGATTATTTTCTTTTTTACTTCGCACACCGAAGGCTGTCTCAAACTCTAAATAACTATAATCGTAATAAAAATCAGCTTCATGCAAGTAAACCTGCAATGCAACCAAACCGTAGCGAACATCTATAATAACTTCAAAATAAACAGTAGAGTTGTTATAGTTATGCTTAGAGCTTTGTAGGGTAATTCCGAGAATGAAACCATCAAAGATATACGTCAGTATTTCAGATACCTATTGAGGGCATAGGTATCGCTTTTAGGAATCCGCAGTCAGCAAGGATCTTTCATACTTATTTACTATATCTTTTTAAATCCGCCATGAATGTCCGTCAGCCACCCGTCAGCCTATTTGTTTGTCTGTCTCTCCGTCAATTATTAGTTCTCACTTCTCAGCAATTAGGTAGGTATTACCACTACTGGGTTGGCCCGGATAGCTATAGACGAGGGTTCGAAATCCCGGACTTCACACTACATATCACAGATATTGTTACATAAATGACATTTATGTAACAATATTTATGCTAGGAAATTCCCTTAGGTAAGTTAAGTACATTCCTAATTTTTTTTTTTAATCCCGAGGGTGAAGCATTGGCCCCAAGTTTTTGGACTTACTTATACCAAAATAAGATAAAAAAACCGGACAAGTGCGAGTCGGACTCGCGCACGAAGGGCTCCGTACCATAATGCAAAAAAAAAAACAAAAAAAAAACAAAAAAAAAACGGTCACCCATCCAAGTAACTGACCACTCCCGACGTTGCTTAACTTTGGTCAAAAATCACGTTTGTTGTATGGGAGCCCATTTAAATCTTTATTTTATTCTGTTTTTAGTATTTGTTGTTATAGCGGCTACAGAAATACATCATCTGTGAAAATTTCAACTGTCTAGCTATCACGGTTCGTGAGATACAGCCTGGTGACAGACGGACGGACGGACGGACGGACGGACAGCGAAGTCTTAGTAATAGGGTCCCGTTTTACCCTTTGGGTACGGAACCCTAAAAAACCGGTCAAGAGCATGTCGGGCCAAATTCAGTTTAAGGTTTCATAGCAATCCTGTAGGTACATCACAATAAGCTGTCTTGCAAGGGCGTATTAGATGATATAATGCAGGTACATAACATAACAACCAAAAGGGAGTCGCAGCACTTATACGACTCCCATTTATTTTACTAAGGGCTTCACTGATCATGTTCGCTATATGTTTCATTGGAAGTCTTCCAGATTTCAGTTTTCAAGAGGTACTAACGATCACGGAGCAAAGCCGCTGACGGACTGACAGACCGACGAACATATAATATGTTCGTTTTCGAATATTATTATTATTTCGAATATTATAGACTGGGCCAACGATTGCAAATCAGGTGTTGTAGGTGTAGGTGTCACCTGTACTACCACGGGCTAATTTAAGTCTATATTCTATACAATCTAACCATCGCATCTATCAGAGGGCTGGAGGATCTAGATCGGCCCTCTGTATTTAGGTACACATTTGTTTGTCATTATGTGGTGCAATTTTAGCGCAATACCGCAATACTTGGTAATACCTATTTATAAAAATAATATATTATGTATTTAAACATGACTTTGCAAGTACGACGATGACCTTCAGAAAGATATAATTATGCGTCCTTCAACGAGTTCATAGTGTTCATATTCGTAGTAATCAGATTACTCGACAAACAAAGCCATAAATCTCTCTTTTATGCTACCAGTGAATGTAAAATACAAGAGGTTAGTAATACGAGTGGAATTCGTCCGAAACGCAATAAGATCTAATAAAGTCAATAAGCGTTTGACGGGTGTCATTGAAGCGGCTATTGACCGGGCGCCGGGCGCATGGCACTGCAGCGGCGCAGTGCGGCCCTGCACTTGACTCCGGTGCATCGCCCGCGCTTGCGCCCGCCCCCGCCACCCACCCACCCTGTGAACTTTGCGGCCCGATCTAATCATACTAACTAACTATATATATAACGGACGCCATCTTATCCTGAGCCTGGAAGGCTCGTGTACCTACGACACATTTGCATTATTCCCCTGTGCCCTTTTTAAAGGGATCTAAAAGGGGAAAAGACATAGTCTAATCCATTACGCTTTTTTCGATAGCCACGGCCATCGCTTCGTTTCAGATGGTAACGTAGGGCTTAGAGTTAGACCAAGAAAAGTCTGCAACGATTTTGATAGCCCACGCACTCCACGCAGTGCAAGTTTTTAAACGTCAAACTTCTATCAAATTTTGACGTATAAATATCATTTGCACTGCGTTGGCTATCAAAATCGCTGCAGACTGTTCAAGGTCTGACTCTATTTTGTTTCGTCCATTGAGCAATGATGTGAATAATGTAACAAATACATATCATATTATGTAGGTACCTAAAGCAAGAATAAACACAAAGCACTTTGAAAAACGTGGAACTAAGTTCCTCTGCTGAAAATGCTGAAATTTATGACTCGTAGTTTCAGGACAGTAAATGCCACAAGTCAACATCGGTATGACCCGTTGAACTTTTCGGCGTGTAACTCAATCCACCCCTATACTTATTCGTTGTGTGGGCGCAAAATATATTGTTGAAAAACTTGATAACTAAACCCATTAAGATTTTATTAGCGATCTCACTAAGTGAATAGATCATCATCATCATCATCATCTCAGCCTATATACGTCCCACTGCTGGGCACAGGCCTCCTCTCGAGCGCGAGAGGGCTTGGGCTATAGTCACCACGCTAGCCCAATGCGGATTGGGGACTTCACATACACCTTTGAATTTCTTCGCAGATGTATGCAGGATGTATGATGATGATGTAGGATGTATGTAGTGAATAGATATCTCATAAGAATTATACGTTTGGTGATTGTTATTAATCTTAACTGAATCTTATTAAAATTTGCACAGCGTGGGCTATCAAATCCGCTGCAGACTTTTCTTGGTCTGACTCTACGTATTTGAAGGGAAATGTTTAGGCGTCGTTTAGCAAGATCACTAGGTATATAGTTGTGGTTGTCAATAAATATATAAATACTTAATATTCTTCATACCTTTTTAGGTGAAGTTATGTGGAATTGCTAGTTAATTTCTAACCATCCAATATTTTAACTCATGAGCAGAGATAATTCTCAGAGAGAGATATTATACCTATCTTGCGATTCGGTTTTGACCCAGTTCTAGATTATTTATGTGATTGGCATAAAACTTCGACACTTCGCATATTACCTACCTAATACTTTGTCTGTAGTGGTATGCAACGACTGGACCACTCTTCTTAACTTTGATATCTAATCGATTCAAACTATTTAAACGATGATGTGGAGCTCCAACTTGTGCAATTCGCTCTCTCCTAGATTTTAATTATTTTTAGGGTTCCGTACCCAAAGGGTAAAACGGGACCCTATTACTAAGACTTCGCTGTCCGTCCGTCCGTCCGTCCGTCCGTCCGTCCGTCCGTCCATCCGTCCGTCCGTCCGTCCGTCTGTCACCAGGCTGTATCTCACGAACCGTGATAGCTAGACAGTTGAAATTTTCACAGATGATGTATTTCTGTTGCCGCTATAACAACAAATACTAAAAACAGAATAAAATAAAGATTTAAATGGGGCTCCCATACAACAAACGTGATTTTTGACCAAAGTTAAGCAACGTCGGGAGGGGTCAGTACTTGGATGGGTGACCGTTTTCTTTTTGCTTTTTTTTGTTTTTTTTTTTGCATTATGGTACGGAACCCTTCGTGCGCGAGTCCGACTCGCACCTGCCCGGTTTTTTTCTCAACATCGTAGTTTGAAGTCTTCTAGATCCTTTCAACTTTCAAAGCTTTTTTTGTTAACTTCTCTACAATGCTGAAAATTTGATTAGAAATGTGTATTCAGTTCTACAAAAGATAAAATGTAGCATAAGCACTCTGGCAAGGATATAAAAATGAGTCATAGTTACCGGGAACAGCGGATATTATAGTTTACAGTGTGAGGGAATGGGTGTTTTACATTTTGCAAGTTATATATTTTGACTTGATTAATTAATAGTTTCACGATGGCCTAAATGCATGTATATGTCGTAGTCAGATCGTATAATCCGCCGTATTACATTACGGCTAGCCGTTTTCAAAAACAGGGGCGTTTTGAAATGCGGCGGTTCGACGATTAGCCGGATTGTCACTGCGATACGTTCTTCAATAAGGCGGCCCACGTTTAGCCGCATCGTACATTGTAGAGTGACAAGTTCTTTTGGTCGCCTACGTAACCGGAGTTTGACAATGTTTGCAATATAATTTATTTCTACCATGGTCCCACCGCACTACATGTGTTTCTTTTCCAAAACATTTCCTTCACAACTTAAATAGACGGATCCCCGCAAGCGGGGCTCCTATTTCTGGGCGGTTTGCCCTTCGGGCATCTGAAGTTACCTAACGAACCTAACCTACCTACGCTTTCTTCCCCAAAGTGTAATGTTTTCACGGACGTCTCACTTAATCAATAGGTAGGTAGGTTAGGTTCGTTAGGTAGCTTCAGATGCCCGAAGGGCAAACCGCCCAGAAATAGGAGCCCCGCGAAGCGGGGCTCCGTCTAGTTAAGTTGCAAAGGAATTTTTTTTTTGAAAAGAAACAGTCCGACAAACTCCAGATTTGATGGACACCCCAGCGTTTGTCAGGCAGCGCCACGAGTGTTAAAAATGGGAACTAAAAACTGTCAAAGCGGCGGCTAATGACTGGCTGTATTACATTACGGCTAGCCGAGTTGAAGAACGTATGGCGCCGAATACATTCCGGCGGATACTCATTCAGCCGCATTCAATACGGCTAATCGTTAAACCGCCGCATTTCAAAACGCCCCTGTTTTTGAAAACGGCTAGCCGTAATGTAATACGGCGGATTATACGATCCGACTGCGACATATACAAAAGAAAGGAAAAAAAAAGAAAAAAAGTAAGTAAATGAATAAAAGGAAGGAGGGAAGGAAGGAGGAGGAGGAAGGAAGGACAAGGAAGAAAGGGAAGGAAAGGAAAGAAAGGAAGAAAGCAAATTTCGTTGCGGGATGATTAATTATTTAACAAAATTTATTAATCAGATACAGTAAAAGTACCTAAGCGATGGAATGTGCAATTATAGTTTTCTCCAAGAAGTTCTCTTTATCAGGTTGCGTATTACACACAATCAGGAATATCTAATGACACCCACCATTATGAGTTATTAGAATAAACGTTATCACTGAGACCGAGTGACGTTCTAGGAAGTTGCAGTATCACGCAGACTAATGCATGTAATAAAGAGCACATTGTATGACCGTGTTCTGGCTTATTTACACTTACATGTACATACATAACGTCAGTACTGTCAGTAGGCACTTACAACATAGTCAAACAAGACCTTGAGCATACGCGGAAAGCCCCGAAAGACTGCCCACGACCTTGTGGGGCGAGGTCGCACCAGGATAGTCACATTGTGTATACTTCATTATTCATTTTAATCATTTTGACTCGTTTGACATTGACGCTAAACCGCCTGTGGTTAATTTAATTGCGCACATAAGAGTCAAGACAATGAAAAATAAATATACCTTCAGAGCGTTTACTTACAAGCTACCCCTTAAAGTAGGTACATATCTACGAAGTCGCGTTACATCACGGAGAGCCTCATCTATTTTAGACACAGATCACTTCAATGAAATCTAACGACTCTGGTACATACATAATTTGAGTCTCAAGTACTGAAAAAAATGTATAAATCTCGATTCTCACCTGCAGCGAAATAGCTCCACATTCCCTTAACTTTGATCGCAAAGTATACATCGCAAAGTAGACATCGGTCTACAATCTACAAGACGCAAAATATGTAAAGTCAGCAGCAGAAAATGCTATGCGGGCGAGGTGTTCAAAATTACCTTGACAGTTGACACGCTATTATGTATTACCTTAATAATATTTAAAGTCGCATCAATTAAGATCATTTTGACCACCTCGCCCGCTTAGCAACTTCTGCTGCTGACTGTCTGCCGTATTCGATTTTCACAAGAGACGACACGTACTAGATCTATTCTAGATACGTTATAGTTTAGATATCAACTAACTAGTTCTCTTTTGCATCGCAATTCGGGCAACCAATGTCACTTTTACGTTAGATAGAGTAAGATATCTATTAGATGTGAATTGGATCTCTAAGTCATATATCCTGTGGAAATCGTTCAAGAGTATCTCCAGAATCCCGCAAATGTTAAAATTGACAGGTTAGATCTTAAACATATCGTTATCGTATCTCGGTGATGTCTAAAAGATATCTAATAGATGTCTATTTCAAAATCCGAATCGGGCCCTTTGTGACCCCTGATAAGTGAAGTGTGATTAGGCAGTAATTTTGACAATGACGTGACCTTCTCAGTTATCATTTTTCACAACAAGTGATAAGATTAAATACTAATTAATCGATACTCGAAATGAGATAAGTACATATTGCGAATACCGCTACAGATAAGCCGGTCGTTATTTATCCTTGGATACGGAAGTGTTCTCGAATATACATGCATACGGCTCGATTCGGGAAATGAATTGGATGTGCACTAGATATGAAATAGTAAAGATATGTGACGTTCCACGGCAAAAGGTAATCGCGGCGCCAGCCGCCGTAAGGTACCTTTCCCTGTGGGACGTCACATATCTGTACTATATCGTATCTAGTTAATCTCTAATTCATTTCCCGAATCGCGCCGCTAGTCAGACTAGGTTGGGGGCCCAATTCGGATTTTGAAATAGACATTTACTAGATATCTTTTAGGCATCACCAAGATACGATAACGATATGTTTAAGATCTAACCTGTCAAATTTGACATTTGCGCGATTCTGGAGATACTCTTGAACGATTTCCACAGGATATGACTTAGAGATCCAATTCACATCTAATAGATATCTTACTCTATCTAACGTAAAAGTGACATTGGTTGCCCGAATTGCGCTGCAAAAGAGGACTAGTTGATATCTAAACTATAACGTATCTAGAATGGATCTAGTACGTGTCGTCTCTTGTGAATATCTTGAAGTTCGAATACGGCAGTGGCAGGTTGTCACTGTCCTTAAATAATTGCTGATTATTTCCTTCACGTAGACGTAAGGGTGTCTACGTCCGATGTTTGAGGTTCAGGTTAACTACACAACAACAACACCGCCGCTCTTTGAATTGGTAAGCAATAGGTCGGTTGTTTTACTCTTCCATGCCCTCTGACGTACGTAGATGCTTTAGGGATAGTTATTAAATTTTGCACGAGGTGTAGGCGGTAGGCAGATGGGGGTGGGATGAGCGTAGGCGTTTGGGGTGGCGCGGCGGACGAGCGCGGGGGTGCGGGGAGATGGCGGGGCGCAGGGAGTGAGGCGGTCGGCTCCAAGGTCGCAGAGTCACAGCCGGGCAAGGTCACCGTGCCCGCGCGTGCCCGCTTCCCCCCTCCCTCCGCGCCCGATGACTCCCTGGCCTCGCGTGGGATGTGACCTTTATTTGGATAAAGGTCACATCCCAAAAGAATTATTTGTATTACAATTATTTATTTGTATTGTATTACAAAAGAATTATTTGTATTACAATTATTTGTCCGGAGCTTGGGCTCCGGACAAATAATTGTACACATCAACTTTTTTCCCCTCTGCTTTACGCAATACCTAATGCTTATTGGGATTTCAGGAAACCATCTGAATGTGAATGATGAAGAGGGTTCCGCACCCATTCAATATTTCCTCGTATTCTTCCTTTTAAAAACTTCCCTATTACCTACGGCTGTTATTCAAAATATACACAACATATTTTTTATTGAATGTTAGTACCTGAAAGGCAGAGATTACATAGGAAAGGCCGTTACACTGAAGGATCTTTGTCGGGAAGTGCCTTGTGGCAAACTGTACTTGTCAAGGAACTTTATCGGGAAGTGCCTTGGTACGAGTATTGTAGATTGTAATTGATACATTGTCATTTAAGTAGGTAAATACTTGGCGTTATACCGGGTGTGGCCTGTAATATGAGCAAAAAATTAAACTGTAGGCTGTACTCCTCATACTGAACAACATCTGTTCAGCTACTTTTAAAAATAACTTGTGGTTTGATTTTTAATACACTCTAAAGTTTATTCTAAGATGCAAGGTATTGCGAATTTTGTTATGTTTAAGGCGTGACAAGCAACGTCAATCACAATGATATGGCGGGGCGATGGCGTCCATTGAATATAATATTTATTTTGGATGAAAAATAGAGAGTCTAAATACTTTATAATTTTTAAAAGTTGAAGAACAAAAGTGTCACCGTTTGAGGAGTACAATCTATGTTTTAATTATTTGCTCATGTTACATGCCACACCCGGTATATGTAATGGAAACCCAGATCTCTTCAATTGTTTAATTTTTTATCCGCAATTATTTCCTCCAGCGCAAATTTTGTTTAACCCTCGTGCTTTGAAACACTTGCAACGCTCAATCAATTTTGGAATCTTTCGCCTGCTCGGGTATCAATATTAGCACGAGCGGTTCAGCAACAATATTGCCCCCTTGTGAAACAAACAACTATTATACCTAGTTTGTAAATAAGTATACTTTACAAAAAGGATATGATTAAAACGTTGATTATAACGGGAACAAGATCCAGTGTATCCATTGAATCCAAATCGTTGTATTACCTCGACCTCATTTTAGCCGAAACATTTTGCGAAACCTCGTAATGCCTATCCTTCCAACTTTTTCAGCCCCCAAGGACTACAAAATACATATGTATATTACAGTATACTTGATAAACAAAAGGCAAACTAAGGTTTTGTTTCTGAGTAAGTTGAAAAAGCTGTGGTTCGAAGGTTTCATTTGTTTGGATTCTTCTCTTTGTATACTTCTTTAGGTACCTACAACCCGAATTCTTTTCGATTTTTGAGGGATATTCTGTTAAAATATGTATGCTTACATTGTGTACCTACCTACCTAAAGTACACAATGTAAGCGTTTACCTAACTGAAAGAATATCTTTATCTTTATCCCTTAGAAAGTTTAACTTGGGGTTGAAAATGTAATAGGTAACACTTAAAGCTTATTTTTACAGGACAGCAACAGATGGAGGTATATATTTATATATAACAAACAAGTTATTCTAATCTATGAGGCACAAAAGCCTATATGCCAAATTAAGGATGACTCACGCTAAACCGGGCTGTTCACGGCTTCACGGGCCGAGGCGCCCGACATGTTATTTTCTATGACGGCCGATCGGTGATCACGTGGTGCTTTCCATAGAAAACGAAGCACCCGACGCTCCGGTCCGCCCCGGCTCGGTCTAGCGTGAGTCATCCTTTAATCGGTTCTTTATTGTTTCTATTTACATTCTCGTTTTAATAATATACTTAGTAATAATAGGACAATTAAAATTTCACTAAATTGAATTGTTTTTCATTGCTCACGCTCGAAGGCGGGTCGTTGTGGTTCTAAAAAATTGCGCAGAAAATGTTACGTTTACAATTTCTATTCTGATATTGATTTAACTCCTACATTAACACCTACCATGACCTACGATCTACGATTTAAATTTTTAATCCAATGGTTCCTGTATTACAGGAACCATTGGATATTACAGGAACGTGTTACAGGACCTGTAACCTCTACAAAAATACCCTCAATAATAAATACAATGATCATTTATAATAAACGCCGAAAAAAGTCCATTTTTAGGGTTCCGTACCTCAAAAGGAAAAAACGGAACCCTTATAGGATCACTTGTGCGTCTGTCTGTCCGTCTGTCCGTCTGTCACAGCCAATTTGCTCCGAAACTACCGGACTAATTAAGTTGAAATTTGGTACACATATGTAAGTCTGTGACCCAAAGACGGATATGTAACGTCAACAAATGAATTTTAGACATAGGGGGGTCGTTCTACCGTTTCGTGCCGATTTGGTGTCCGAGCCCACATCAAGCCTTAAAATTATATTTTTTTATATGTGGTTATTTTTAAAAGGTATGTTTATGTGGTACGGAAAATGCGCCAGTTTTGGAATTTAGCTAAATCTAATGATCTATTAAATAAAAATTAAAAACATGCGAAAAATTCATTTCCCTCGACATAAAATGGCGTACCATTGGGTTCAAAAATTTAAAAACACTATTATTTGCAGATAAACCCTACTTTCCATTATTGTTTATAAATAAGCAAATAATCAGTATTATAATGGTACATAGTACGTATTTTTAAAGTTAAATTATCATAGAGAGAACGCACTTTTTAATTTTGTCACGCGAAAGACTTCATTTTCACTCTAGAAAATTGCCACTCATGCTAAATCTAAACGCGCCTTTATTGACGAATACCTGGTATTGCTACGTGTTTTTACTACCTTAGTCTACCGCAATACGTCAACGAAGGAGGTTTCGCGCTCTTGATTTACGAGTAATTTTGGTTCTCCTCACCGGAAAGGCACTTTGTCACGGTTACTACTCATTTCCATCCATTAAGTAATTTGGTGCTATATATTGTAAAAAAAAATCACCTTGTTAATAATCTGTTAGCATTTTGGCATATCTTCATTACTTTTACTTGATGACATTCTAGCCTTAAAGACGATAAAGAAATTTAAAAAAACCGTCGAAAGTTCATTCCACTCCAATTCATTCCTCTCCATTTCTTCCAATATTTTCGGGTGAAGGAAATGAACCAGTTTGGAAGGAAATGAACAATAATTTTGTATGACAGATGTGATACCTTTTTGTTTTTAGCCCACAGCCCAAGAGTTATATGCACACATACGCTCTCAAATCATAACTCTCATGTTTTGAAACGTATGTATGTCCCATTCTTTTGACTTCGTTAGACAGAGTTTCAGGGTATAGGTTCTTTCTTACCTATACCCGACACTATGTCATGGGAATCCTGTTGGTTGTGGAAATTGCATATAAATAAGCAGATAGGCGCGTAAGCGTAAGTAGTCTCTTTTTTCATGGCAAATATTGTAAATATATCGGATAGATCATATTTCCAACATTTTATAAATGCGGAACATTTTGGACAGGTGAACCTATTGGAACTTCTAATGCCTAACTTATCTGCTAATTAACATACTGAAAACTTTTTATAGTCTTGGAATAAAGCTCAAGAGCGAGCCCTTCGAGGGCAGATATTTATGAGGAGGGTCTCACAAAGATCTGCTCCCGGGAGCCTCTTCTTGTGCTAAGTTAAAAATACGGGTTGGCCGTATCAGGGAAATTTCTTGTAACTTTGTAACCGTTTAAAGGCCAAGCTTTAGAAAAATCCAGAAAGTTCATGAAACAATGGTTCAACACCATCTAGAACTGGAGAGGAGCGTCCCATTCCCACCCCTTTCTGCGAGTTCCACAAAGAAAGAGCAGGCAGCTCGGAGCGTCCGATTGTCGCGCGCCTTCCTGCAAGGCTGAAAGCCGAGCTTTCGCAGGAGAGTAGACCTTAAATTGTTTCAATGCCGAAATGCAAGCGATGCCGAAAGGCGAGCTCCGCATGAGGTGTTCAAAATTTCTTTTAACTATTGGCAGCGGGCACAATCGTGCGAGGTCAAAGACTGAGCTTCAGTGGAGCTGACCTCAAACAAGAACCAATAGCCGAATGTATTAAAAAGTAAGGCCGACGGCCCAGGGGAGCTTCAGATAGGGGCACATTTCCGTACAAGGCCAAACATCAATCTGTAAGAGTGCAGAACATCGCTAAGTGAGGCCAAAGGCCGAGATCCGCATAAACGCTGAAAGCCCAGTCCGTCTGATCACGTTGCGCTTCCATAGAAGACCTAACTTGAGAACTAAGAGAGCTTGAAATTTAACCAATGTGATTTCGGACCCTCCTGCGGCTTGACCTTCGTATTTTTCCTCGAAAGTGCGACTTGTTGAGTCTACAACCCTATGGAGTTTGTTATTTATAATAAGTATTTTGATTATTCGGGCGTACTCGGCCCTTGGCCTCTATCCACACAGGGTTTTGATGTTTCGTAGAGTACGCTCTTCGACCTCCAACGGCTTTAGAGCTCAACATCGTGTTTGCGGTCCGCTAGTTTACTTTTTAATACACAACTATTTGTTCGTGTCCAAGCTCTGCTGTCCTGCAGCTTTACTTTGGCCCGCCGTTCCCTTTGAAATGGCTTATCATGGTAGTGTCCTAAATCTAATATCTGGCCCACTTTAATTATTATTTAAAAAAAACAACATCTGATCTTTACAAAGACGGCTAAGTCACTTTACCTACTAGAAAGTTTAAAATTATGCCGTAGTTCTCTCCCGAATAATATCAAAACTAACGATTGTTTTTTTGTAGCAATTTCTAGATAATTTAAGCTTTTTTAATTTCATTTATGTAAGCAGTTTTTTACATTACAAATCTCATTATTATATGTTTCTAGTTCTGACAAATAATGAGACCGAAGAGAAATACTGAAACATCGTAAAAAGTATTGTTAAAAAGTAGGTTATTATATTAAACAGGTCAACAGGGTAGATATACTTTTTAAAAGCCAAGCTATTTATGGTTCCATCGTTTAAAATATTATCACTTTGATTTTGACCAATAAAGTTAATTTATATTTAATATAATTTCATTTACTTCTATTCGTGTTTCATTACCTTCCCTTATTTTTTCATTTCCATCTGTGCCTTCATTACTTTCCTTGTTTGTTTTCCAAAAGTATAACTAGTATATAGGTGCCTTTCTTAAAATAATATACACAATACGTATACACATCCACAATATCAAAATCTACACTGTAACTTCAAAATAAAAAAAATCTCCAAAAAAGTGGCAAATCGGCACGAAACGGTAGAACGACCCAGGGGCTACTTTTGGGGGGTAAACGATAAAATTAAAAAACAAAGTTTTGAAAACTATATCGTGTTACATATCAAACGAAAGAACTTATTTTGAGAATCTCAAATATATTTTTCTTATAAATTAACAATAAAAAGTTTAGAAGTTATTCAAGAAAATAGACAAAAAATGACCATTCCCCCCCCTCTATCTCCGAAACTACTGGGTCTAAAATTCTGAAAAAAATACAACAAATAGTCCTTTACCTAAAGATGACAGGAAAACCTATTAGAAATCTAGAGTCAAGCGTGAGTCGGATTTAAGAACAAAAATACGGTTAACGTTTTTTTAGGGACACAGCCGCGATGGTTTAAGACTTAAGTGAAACGTGATGTAGACAGCTATTGCGAAGGTCCTAGGCCGATATCCGCATAAGGCCGAAGGCCCGAAGCGTCCCAAAGAGGCGTGCCTTTAGCTTCAAGCGTGAGTTGGACTGAAGACAAAAATGCGACTAGGCTGTATCTGGCACATAGCCGCAATGGTACTTGTAGTACAGTCAACAGTAGAAGTTGCTAAGCGGGCGAGGTGTTCAAAATTACCTTGACATGCTCTTATTGTCTTAACTATAAAGTCGCGTTCAGATCATTTTAAACCACTCGCCCGCTTAGCACTTTCTGCTGCTGATTGTACTGATTGATGAGGTTACTATTGTTACGTGTTTTAAAAAGCACTAGGTATACAGGGTGGCTAAAAAATAAACTAAGTGTATTCCCGTTGCCAACGTGCATCCCTGAAATCGCGAAGAAAAATTTAGCTGTTTCATACATTTAAATCGAATCTAGTTACTTATAATATACTCACTCACTCATTTATTCGAATAATGCATGTTGTTAGCTATTAAGTAATGTAATTCCAATTAGCACGTAAGCTTGAACTGTAAGTGTTAATTGTATGCAACAAATAAACATTTTGGCTGGTCCGTTTTCTATTTGAGGATATTTCTTTTTTCGCGAATTCGGGGTTGGTCCCATACTAAAAGTTGCTCAGTATAATCCCATAACCTCCCTCGCTACGGGAATACACTTATTTTTTGGCCACCCTGTAGGTATTATCTCTCTTCGGCCTTCGCGTTTAAAACACTTTCGGAAGCTGTAGGAAGCGCGACCCGTCGGACGCTCGAGTTTTCACCTCTACGCATTTGGACACTTCTTGTACTATTGTTCGGCGTTTAATCTTCAGAGATGTAGAGATATAAGCCACCACGCCAGAAAACTTCATGTTACATCTGGTTTTTCATTGACCCATTCGGGTTTTTCAAGACGTTTCACTCACTTCACGTTTCACGTACAAAAAAAATGTTGAAAATTGTGTGATGTACGGAACCCTTGAAACGCGAGTCCGACTCGCACTTGACCAGTTTTTCATTATGACAATCCTCACAGACAAATGAAAGAAGTTTTTCTGCTACAAAACTACATTGTGCGACCTTAGGTATGTCGAGAATGAGTGATGTTTGATTAGTGGTGTTTTCCGGGCGCGATACTGATGATATCGCGGAGGCCGCTCTTCGTTCACGTCACACACCTGGGGGCCTAGACTGTCTATCTGTCTCTATCGCACTAATAAAAAAACAGTGAAACAGAAAGCTTTTCGCTGTCGTAGCGCAAACGATTGGTATCTTGGCTAGGCACCTGGCCTTCGAAATATCCTACTGTACCTATCTACGAGTAATTAGATAGATACGGTTCGGGAACGAGATTGGCATATGTTGGGGTTGATCGCGGAATATTTCTCTCCCTAGTGTGAATTTGGTTGTTAGTACATAAAATAAAACCTTGAACTTAAATGCCTGTAGGTAGTCTCCAAACAAAGTTTGAAACCCCTTACTGCTCATTTTTCCGTACCTACAAACCACTTTACATCCCTTTGGGGGAGACATTTCAATGTCGCTCCAAGCTCCAATCGCTTAGGTACGAAGTTTCGTTATGTATCTTACGAGTACCTACACTACAGTATACTGTGCCCATAAAAATTTTAGAGGACACCTATTTTAACCCGCCTAGAATTTTATTTATATTTCTAACAATTACAATGAACTTAAATGTCTGGATAATATAACTAATATTATTTTAACACACTTCTTAAAGTTTATACATGAGGAGCTTATATGTAAAATCTGATCTATCACCGTGATGTCAAACTGAGATAAATGGAAAAAAACTATTATTTCGTATTACATTGATACAATTGAAACTATGCGCTATTAATTAAACATAATATTGTAGACTACCATTTTAATTATATGGAATAAAGATGTTTGCGATTTCAAAATGGACAAATCGTGTTACGCTTGGACATTTTGGACGAAACCTCTTTTATGCACGGATGTTAAAAGGACAAATTATGTCTTATTTTGCCAAGGTTACCTCTGTTTCTTCTTCGATTTTATTAATTGATACCTAACGCTTCTACCTAAGTAATACACATGTCAAACACCCCTCAGAACCCCTACCTCCTATACGCAGAAATGCACCGGTCTACTTTATTTACGGATCACTGAAATGAAATTAAATTCCTTAGGTTATTTTTCCACTACCCGCCTACGTTATTTAACAGTGTGGGTTGTTAGCGATACGTGTCTCAAACATAATAGTAATTGTTGTTATCTATGTTGATAAATGCCACCCCATTGACCTAAATATAACTATGACATTTCATTGAGATACACGTTAAATATAGCCACTTATTTTACTAATCATTAGTTATCAATCTAGGAACCTGAATTGTATTGGTCTGAATGATCTGTACGTTTATCATGAGCCTGATTCAGGTTTTAATAATTTCTTGTTATAAAATGGTTATGGATAAGATCTATGTATTGTCAACAGTGACATTTCTGACCAGACATGAAACGTTTCATAACAAGAAATTAAAATCAGAATCGGCCCACTTTTCATGCTTTTTTGGACGAGATGTATTACAGAGTTAGTAGCTTCTTAACTACATGTTTAAATGTTTGTCTTGAACATGTAAGAAAATTTCAATACTAATATAACTCACCTAAGTTTTCTTCTCATATAAACTTACTATTTATTTGTAGATCGTTAAAGTGAGAGCCTATATAGGCTCGATTCGGGAAATGAATTAGAGACCCACTAGATATTACCTTATGCAGTGGAACGTCACATACGTTCCACTGCAAAAGGTACCTTATAGCGGCTGGCGCCGCGATTCGGGAAATGAATTAGAAATTCACTAGATATGAAATAGTGAAGATAATATATCTTTACTATATCGTATCTAGTTAATCTCTAATTCATTTTCCGAATCGCGCTGTATAATGTCACAAGAATACAAACTTACATACTTATACAGAGTGGCTAAAAAATAACTGTATTCCCGTTGCCACGGGGAGTTTTTGGGATTATCCTGAGCAACTTTTACTATGGGAACAATCCCGAAATTGCGAAAAAACAATTTACCTCTCATAGAAAATTTCGGGGTTGGGCCCATAGTAAAAGTTGCTCAGTATTATCCTAATAAGTATCTCCCTGGCATCGTGAATGTAGTTAGTTTTTAGCCATCCTGTAAAACGTCCTTAATAATCCTTGGACTAATAAATACACACATACATATAAGTGAAGCTAGCTTTTCGGTGAAGGAAAACATCGTGAGGAAACCTGCATACATCTGCGAAGAAATTCAAAGGTGTATGTGAAGTCCCCAATCCGCAGTGGGCTAGCGTGGGGACTATATAGCCCAAGCCCTCTCGCGCATGAGAGGAGGCCTGTGCTCAGCAGTGGGACGTATATAGGCTGAAATGATGATGATGATGATGATGGATATAAGTGGCTTGCTAAAATATTAATATTTTCTTTTGGCTCTACCCTAGTCTAGTCGGGTAAAAATAACCAAAACCGAAATATTTCTCCTCGCATGTAAGGCTTTAATATTTTAGGAATAATATGAAATAAACAACACATAAATACTGGATTAGAACGCTATAACAATGCTCGAATTCGGGCGGCCTTGGGCAGGCTTTTGGGGTATCTAGGTCGTGCGAAGGCGTAGGGATCGAGGACGAACATCATTACGGCGCGGAGTGCCCTAGATCGGCCTAAATTACGAGCACGCGCCGCCCCGCCTGAATGTGGATTTTGTGATACATAACATCGCAATATATTTCTTTTTCCGTTATCAGGGACGAGACCTTCAGGGATTACTTACCTTCCGAAATGGAGGTTCCATTCAATTGTCTTAAATACATTTATTCATTTTGCCTATTTTCTGTGCGGAAAGAGATGAGTCGTAGTCGATCTATAGCCGCTTTCCCTACCGATGAAAAGATATAGTCGACTGGTCACGTGACGGTAACATTCGTAAGACGTAGACGAACACGTGACCTGATTGAAAAACTGATACAATGTCATTGAGTTATCACTTCTGCCGGCACTCCCGGAGTGCAACCTGTTGTTTTTTTTAAACCAACTAATTATCCTATTTTAGCATCCAATGTTTTTTTATGTCTGTATATCTTCTTTTCTATATGTAATATGTTGTGGCGTTAAATAAATGTATTTTCTTTCTTCTTTCTTTCAAATGTATACGTAACGTAAAAATAGCCATGTCAGATATATACGTCAGTTCATACAATGTGTATGACCATTGGTCATAGAGTTTTGATAAACGCCTGTTAATAGCTACTCCTAGTATTTTATAGTCTTAGACCTGTCATTTTTTAGTCATAGACCTGTCAATGTGATGATATAAGTAGGTAATTTAAAACAATAGCGTGCTTGCTACTAGGTAAGTACCTAGTACCTACCTACTACGTTTTAACCTTTCGTCCCAGACAATTCAGACTTTAATTTATAATTTCAAGGTTATTAATTCAGTAGCAATTTTTTGACAAGGGCATACGAAGGGTTTTAACGTACAACTACATAAAATATTATATTTTAATATCTAGGTATCGTCAAATATTTGAAAGTTTGAAGAAGCTCTCACACGTTAACGCTATTGAGGTTAATGAGAGCAAAATCCTTGAATTTTCCGTGTGCCCAATATTCAAGTTCACTTTGAGCCCGGGGAAGCGGCCCGAAGGTCGCCTGGAGGTCGCCCAAGGTCCCCGAGGTCAAGGCTTTGTCTGACTAACATGAAAAATCTACAATTAAATCACTTACCTATGTAAAAAGGTGCCTGCTTCCTTTTTGCGTAAGTGGTTTGAGGTTTGAAAAGGTAACGCTAATTTTAAATATTTAATTTAACCGTTTTTACCAGTGGCGGGATGTTCACAGAACTCAATTCCCTCCAGCTTGCCCATATATTTCTCAGTGAAGCATTTTTCTACTTCTCCGACGGTATTCGGATGGCAAATTTAACGTGGCCCATGGCCTAAAAGCAATTAACGTCCTCAACTGTTTCATTTCTTCGGGGCTTTATACATCATAGGATTCAAGCATTTTTCGTTGGCCTCGCCCCCAACCTACGCCCCCAATTTGGATATTATGGAGAATTAAAGAGAATAAAAAAAATATTTGAACGTTTCGTTTCACGGCGTTTTTAACCGTTTCAATACACCTTTGTAATAGTGAAAATAACAGTTTGAACGAATGGAACTGCTAACACCCGATTTGGGCGTATTTAAATTGTTATTTTCTTATTGTGCGTTATTTAAGTAAATTATTTAAGGCCTCAAGCGTTAGAGCTAGCTAGGGTTCAATAACCACTGTATAAACTCGATCCAGTCATCGATACGTCATGTACTCATACAAGGACACCCGCATGGAAACTAAATGACTCCGGGGTATTAGAGAATCCCAAAAATCATAATAAACGCTTTTATAATTTACCGTGGACATCCACAACAACGACACATTTTAGTACGATAAAGCGGACCTAAATGTTGGAAATGGACGCAGTATGCAGTCGCTTTTAAAAACCCGACGTAACGCGGTAACGTCCAGAGATGAAAAGACGTGTTGTTTTGGTAGTCGTCTACGATAAAGTATAAAAGCGCCGATTGACACACGTTTGCATAAGCTGACATTAATCAACAATGCGTCCCAAACCGCAGCGTGACTGTATCGGATTAAAAATACGTACCTATCTTGTGTCTGGTCAAACATAGACGTTTACACATTTACATATTATTTATGCACTTCGGCAAGGTCATGTCATTATCAATTCCACTATAACATGAAGTGCGTATTTTTTAAATTTTAAGGAAGACTCACGTTAGACCGTGGCCGGGCCGGAGCTTCCGGAGCTTCGTTTTCGAAAGCACCACCGACCAGCCATCATAGAAAATAACAAGTGAAGTCTGACGCCTCGGTAACTGCCCGGTCTAGCTCGAGTCAGGCGTGGCTTACTCCGCGATTTCGTCGCTTTGCTACAGGTAGCTAAAAGTACATCCGTTCAACCCCAATTTTGGGGTTTGCCTTAAGCCGCGCGTGGCGCTGTCGCCACCTAGCGGCCATATCTGTGCTGATCGTGACAGACGCGTTTTGTTAGAGAGTGAGTTTTCTGTACCTAGTACTATTATTTATTTTGTGCTTGAGTCAACCTTTAATGTAGCTTGTTATGGGTTATGGTTGAATGGTAAGGAATTATTAATATTTATAAGCATTTAGTCCGGTATTTGTTGGTAAGTACAAAGTACTTACACTTCTGAATGATCTGCACTAAAGTGGAAATAAATCAATATTCAAATTTCACAGATTACGAACGCAGTAGCCACACTTAAAGCTGATGTCCTAAGCTCGCGATTGAGAATGGTGACCGTTTACAGAATATCTTAGCGTCCCATTCTGTAATTGCTTTTTAAAAACAGTCTTAGAATTGAAATAAATGTCATATACGAAGAAAAATAGACCAAGGTCTCCAGTGCCCAGTGACTGGAGGTCTTGGGGGCCGATTTTTGAATTTCGATCGTTCGATTTCGTCACTCGAAAATTAGTGGATAACGGCGAAATGCTATTTTTTTGAAATACGAGCGATGGAAATTGGGAATCTAGTGGTATTGACCACTCGTTTTCAATTCTATTAGTAGAACTTAAATGCCTAGTAGTGGAGATATTATTGAACGCAATATACTAAATCGAGCGATCGAATTTCAAAAATCGGCCCCGGGTTACATTTTATTCGTATAGGCATGACATTTATTCCGGTTTTTCATTGATATGCTTAGTAGTTTTGTTTGCTAGACACATCATAAATTATTATATTTTCTATAAATAATTTAATTTGTTTTTAATAGATGTGAAATGTAAGTAAAAATACAATAATATTACATGGCTTACAAATTACAATGCTCTATGTAATCGAACGAGCGAGCGAAGCGAAGCGAAGTTCTTACATTCGACTTCGGACACGCGGCCGGCCGGCTAGCGGCACGTCCCGGCATTTCGATGTTTTTAAGCTGAACTGTCAGAAGATAGTTTGATACTCAAGAACTTAAGTAAATTTGTCCTAATTTAAATGAAATTGGGTAAACGTGTAGTTGAGGGCAGTAAATTTTAGTCATTAAATTATGAGCAGGCTTCATCGACAGGTTATTAAGCTAGAAGAGCTTAAAATGCTAAAAAGCTATTTGTGAGGGGTCATGCATTTCTGGTCATCTTTTTTGTAAGAAAGTATGGTCGAGTTTGGTATCAAATGAAAGCGCTCGGCTTGCACTTTTATAATATCGTCTTTAAATTTACCATTTTGGAATAAATAGCAAGATAAAAATAAACATAGTATAGGTATTTGACATTTGGCAAGAAACTATGGAAGGTAGAGGTTCTACACTCCATAGGTACAAGAAACAATACGGCTTACCACAGATACAGTTTATTTTAATCTCTATGGCAAAGAATATAATACTCACTAGGAGAAGAACGGTAACTCCATACAAAAAAATGTCCCCAACCGTTTATACGTTTATACTACTGGCGCCCTCGATGTGTACCAATGGAACTAAAGTTGACAACCGGTTTAGCCTGGCGGGTATTGGTATTATAGGTATATACTAATTATGTTGATAAACATATTTGTTATCTTCATATCACGAAATATATACCCCTTGTTTGTGGTATTATCTATTGATTTAAATAAAAGGCATATTTATGTTTATAACATTGTATTATGTTTTACATATAGAAATATACACTGAAAATTAAACCCTGACAACTTAATAAAAATAGACATTAATAAAGCGCATTCACAAAGTTTTCAGTATTATACAAATAACATTAGGCATGCCTACCTATAGTACCTATTACACTTTACACACAGATACACTACACTTTACACACGGCATTTTACACAGATTTCTAACTTGTATTCATTCAAACATTTCTTCACGGTTAATAAAATTAATACGCTTTCCAGATGCGTTATGACTCGGTTCCTTCTGAACCCACTAAAGCTGTATAAATTTCACTCAGGCTGCTTCAACAGCCGTTGCTCCACATTTAGCACATTTTCTATGTGCATTGCTGTAATCTATGTAGGTACAGACTTACAGTCTTAAGTGGTTGTACCGCTACGTTGTATTTATTATTTAAAGATTTAATTAATAAAATTTTCGTTATAAACTTTAACCACAGCAGTTGGACAGAGTCATTGACAAATATATTTTTTTATTATGGTGGGTAGACATACCTACCCTCCATATATTTTATGAATATTGATAAAGACAGTTGGAAGCAAATGTTCATTATAAAACTTAATCGCGTGTAATTAAGTTTTAAGCGTTTTAAGTCCCGTTTTATGATTAATTATGTATAAAATTCATGATAATTTAAATCAGAGTTGGGAGCAATGTTGCTGTAGAAAAATGTTTTTATTTTTATTACTCGCAACTTTTTCTCGGAGGCCAACGCACACATAGAAGCTTCAGGCGCACACATGCGCAATTATTTGGGGACATAACTTTCTTAGGAAGTGAACAGGCCTTGCTCTATGGTGAATTAGTTATAGGCTCCACAGAGCTTACAATTATAGTTTGTCAAAGGACTATCTCGTTTCAAACACAGACAGAGAGAATGATACTATCTTTGTCTTACACCAGTACTAGCACCCGAAAGAAAAGGACGAGTATAGTTTTTTTGTTCTTATTTACTGACAAATTTGATTTGACAACTATATTCGCACACGTTTTCAATCCATTGTCGACTTTAGCCTCGCTACAAGGCCACAGACGTTCGGAATGGGGTTGGCAACTGTCAAAGGTTTGCATAGATGGCGCCATCATAGCTTGCCTCTTTGTCTATGAGATTTGGCTTAAATGACTGGCATACAGGACATAAATATTCATTACAAACAAAAAATTGACACAATTCTAGGGATTGACAGGGCAAGCTATGCTGGCGCCATCTTCAAAATACTTCGACCGGCCAACCCCATTTTCCGAACGGAATGACATTTGTAGAGCGACGTCCCGTTCCTACCTGTCATTCCGTACGGAAACTGAATGAAAATTCCGAACGTCTGCGGCCAAGGTATACTTGGTCAAGCAAATCTTGTCAGTAGAAAAAGGCGCGATATTCAAATTTTCTATGGGACGATAACCCTTCGCGCCTACATTTTTCAAATTTGCCGCCTTTTTCTACTGACAAGATCTGCTTGACGCAGTATAAGTGTGCAACAAAATAAAGATGAAGATGGCGGCCATGCACTATGTCATAAAAATCGTCACGGATGTCGTTTTTTAGGTTTTGGGGGGTGCAGATTTCGATGATGATGATTATTTTGAAATCCAACATGGCGGCCATGCACTATATCATAAAAGTCGTCATGGATGTCGTTTTATAGGTTTTAGGGGGCCCCGATTTAAAAAATGATGACCATTTTGGAATCCAAAATGGCGGCCATGCACTATGTCATAAAAGTCGTCATGGGTGTCGTTTTATAGGTTTTAGGGGGCCCCGATTTCGAAAATGATGACCTTTTTGAATTCCAAAATGGCGGCCATGCACTATGTCATAAAAGTCGTCATGGATGTCGTTTTATCGGTTTTGGGGGGCGCAGATTTCGATAATGATGACCATTTTGGATTCCAAGATGGCGGTCATGCACTATGTCATAAAAGTCGTCATGGATGTCGTTTTATAGGTTTTGTGGGGCGCAGATTTCGATAATGATGACCATTTTGGATTCCAAAATGGCGGCCGTGCACTATGTTATAAAAGTCGTCATATATGTCGTTTTATAGGTTTTAGGGGGCGCAGATTTCGAAAATGATGACCATTTTGGAATCCAACATGGCGGCCATGCACTATGTCATAAAAGTCGTCATGGATGTCTTTTTATAGGTTTTAGGGGGCCCCGATTTCGAAAATGATGACCTTTTTGAATTCCAAAATGGCGGCCATGCACTATGTCATAAAAGTCGTCATGGATGTCGTTTTATAAGTTTTAGAGGGCGCAGTTTTCGAAAATGATGACCATTTTAGATTGCAAAATGGCGGCCATGCACTATGTCATAAAAGTCGTCATGGGTGTCGTTTTATAGGTTTTAGGGGGCACAGATTTCGAAAATGATGACCTTTTTGAATTCCAAAATGGCGGCCATGCACTATGTCATAAAAGTCGTCATGGATGTCGTTTTATAGGTTTTGGAGGGCGCAGATTTCGAAAATGATGACCATTTTAGATTGCAAAATGGCGGCCATGCACTATGTCATAAAAGTCGTCATGGGTGTCGTTTTATAGGTTTTAGGGGGCACAGATTTCGAAAATGATGACCATTTTGGATTCCAAAATGGCGGCCATGCACTATGTCATAAAAGTCGTCATGGATGTCGTTTTATCGGTTTTGGGGGGCGCAGATTTCGATAATGATGACCATTTTGGATTCCAAGATGGCGGTCATGCACTATGTCATAAAAGTCGTCATGGATGTCGTTTTATAGGTTTTGTGGGGCGCAGATTTCGATAATGATGACCATTTTGGATTCCAAAATGGCGGCCGTGCACTATGTTATAAAAGTCGTCATATATGTCGTTTTATAGGTTTTAGGGGGCGCAGATTTCGAAAATGATGACCATTTTGGAATCCAACATGGCGGCCATGCACTATGTCATAAAAGTCGTCATGGATGTCTTTTTATAGGTTTTAGAGGGCGCAGTTTTCGAAAATGATGACCATTTTAGATTGCAAAATGGCGGCCATGCACTATGTCATAAAAGTCGTCATGGATGTCGTTTTACAGGTTTTGGGGGGCGCAGATTTCGAAAATGATGACCATTTTGGATTCCAAAATGGCGGCCATGCACTATGTCATAAAAGTCGTCATGGATGTCGTTTTACAGGTTTTGGGGGGCGCAGATTTCGAAAATGATGACCATTTTGGATTCCAAAATGGCGGCCATGCACTATGTCATAAAAGTCGTCATGGGTGTCGTTTTATAGGTTTTAGGGGGCATAGATTTCGAAAATGATGACCATTTTGGATTCCGAAATGGCGGCCATGCACTATGTCATAAGGATGTCGTTTTATAGGTTTTGGGGGGCGCAGATTTCGAAAATGATGATTATTTTGGAATCCAAGATGGCGGCCATGCACTTTGTCATAAAAGCCGTCATGGATATTGTTTTAGGGGGCGCAGATTTCGAAAATGATGACTATTTTGGAATCCAAGATGGTGGCCATGCACTATGTCATAAAAGTCGTCATGGATGTCACTTTGTAGGTTTTAGGGGGCCCTGATTTCGAAAATGATGATCATTTTAGAATCCAAAATGACGGCCATGCAGTATGTCATAAAAGTCGTCATGGATGTCGTTTTATTGGTCATGATCATCATTTTCGAAATCTACACACCTGTTTCAAATAAGGTATAGGTAGATGCATCCTAGTAAGTCAACAACATCTATATCTACTATCGAATTGTACTATGCCCATCTCGAACTAAGTAGCACTGCATTCAATTGATCTTTTTGGCAAACCGCGAGTTCACAGTTCGGGGCGAACTACTAGTTTTAATCCTACCTAGAAAAAAGACTTAAGCGCCATCACTTGCACCATCCCCCGATGTAACCCGGGGTAAAGCGGTTAAACCGTTAACCCAGTGTCAAATTGTACTGGTAACCATGGTAACTCCAGGATTAATCGGTTAACCCCGGGTTAGTGCAATAGTGCAAGTAGCGCTTAGTACGACTGAAAATACTTACCATGAAAATGTAAGGCCGGAATGACGTCGGTCTTGTTTATAAACGAGCACTGTTTTGCAGCCTGCTACTACGTTTTGTCGGGACCAGCGCACACATGTTCAAGTTGGTTATCCACGAAGAGACAGCACACTCTCACATACATACTTTATACCTAAATCTGTTTAGTTCGAAACAATCTTAAAATTACACGAAAGTGGTATTGAGCTGTAGGTAGTACATATTGATAAGGATAGAGCATCATCGAAAACAAATCCATTCTAACAATTTGAGGCATATCACCAAATATAACTTTTCTTATCTATCGGGACAACTTATATACATATATAAGAAATATACTGAAAACAATGAAAACGGGAAAGTTTGTATGATAAATTGACCATAACTATTAACACAATTTAGTGGCACAACTAAATTTAGCTCAGGTCAATTGTACGGTGTAACTGAAAAGGGTCTGCGCCTGTCTGAAATGCGTAATTGCCTGTCGTGTTCATGTTCAGTTGACTAGCTATTTAGGGCATATTTAGCTAGGCTGTTATTCACAAAGTTTAACCATCCACTACGATAATAAGTATCCAGTTCATATGTGACCGGCGATCACGAATATTGGTTACTACGCCAGGGGTTACATTGTACTGGTGCCGAATACTCAGAAGCCTGAGCCGGTTTAAGAATGGTCTGGTAAGCGCGACCTTGTAAGGGCACCGCGGCTAGGATGTAGGTCAGCGGTGCCGCCCTTGACCTAGGGCGCGCCGCCCTCGGCGCCCTACGCTACTAGACAAGGACGGCCCAATCACTCAACTACTAGACGGTAACGAGATTACCTAAATACCTAATGTGGTTTAGGCTCACTCGGTAAGTACGTGGGTGAGTTACAACGCCCGGGTGTGTTATTTGGGGAGTACATTACATACTTGGTTGTCGCCTAGTGTTAGGAATTAACGTAGTGTAGAGGCAAGCATTTACTTAATCGTAGCTTATTTAACACTAACAAACCTATTTTAATTGTTTTTATTTTTCTTGCCTTGAGAGTACATTGTTGTTGTTTCCAAGTACCTACGTTACTATAAAAAAATACGATACCTTATTCTAAGCAATAAAATTTGGGTTTCAATGGATTTATTGCACAATCTTCTTTCAGATATTTAACTCTTCATTCCATGAATAACGATATTTTTACCTAAATTATTAATGAAAGGTCCCTCAAGACTATCACTATCAGACTATTAACATTTAAATTTTACCTAAATCGAGTAACACGAAAATATAGCATACTTATATATTTAACCAACAAATAGTGTAAATACAGGGTTTAAGTGCATAATTTGTAGATAAGGCCACGTTCGGTCTATCAGGCATAATCTTATTTTAACAACAGGATATGAATTAGGATCAGATCTATATATCCATTAGTTCCATTACATTATAAGTAATTACTAATTACTCTAATTAGAATGCGCGTGTATAAAGGCGCGTTGACCTCTGTACGTTTAAATCGCTGAAACGATTTGTACTTAGATATAAATTGGTATGGAGATAGTTTAAACCGTAGTATAAGGACGCAAGATACGTTTTTATGAGATACTATTTACGCAAACGAAATCGCGGGCAGTAGCTAGTTGTAATATAATCGCAAACGTTTCCACTAAATCGCGAGCAGCAAGGTGACACGTATCAACCTTGTGATCCAGAGATAAAAATATGTTTTAAAGTCGATGCAATGTTTTTAGTCATATTATACATAGGTATACATACATATAGATGCGCTTCCACGCTGATTGTGACTGATTCAACCTTCAAGAATGACTAAAGTATGGACTGTAACTGAATCATTGCGTTGCTCCAAAGTGGTAAATAACGTATTAATATGACGAGATTATGATACACCGCATTGTTATTGTCAGGTATGTTTATTCCGAATGCATTCTGAAATTAGCACGACTTTACAGCGACCTTGCACAAATATGTGACTAGCGACGACGGCGCGCGGAAAATTGTTTTCGCGAATTATTCCGGGAGGTGTTAACAGAGGCGAGTAACGGGTTAGCGGCGATCAGCGATTATTCAGATATCAAACGCACACATGTGTGTGTGGTGGTGCCCTAGTGTGCGCGTGACATTGAACTTCACACTTCACGCGGCGCTTCGCTTGCGTAACCAGCACCCGGTCGCGTCTAGGAGCGCGTGAGCAATCAATCCATTCCGTGGCGTCAATTAAACGACTTATTGCAACATGGCACTTGGAAGCGGCTTACCACCGAGGACTCCAGGGAGATCGTTAGCCGTCTGACGGCGCGATTCGGGAAATGAATTAGAGATGCACTAGATATGAAATAGTAAAGATTTGTGACGTTCCACGGCAAAAGGTACCATTGCCCCGGCTGAATATTGGAACGGCGTTTATAATACTTAGTGTAAGCGCCAGCTGCCATAAGGTACCTTTTGCCGTGGAACGTCACATATCTTTACTATTTCATATCTAATGCATCTCTAATTCATTTCCCGAATCGCGCCGTGAGGGATTTATTCGCGTGACGCGGAGTATGGTAGATTATTTTCATTTCAGCTAAAGCATACATCAGTCTCTATCAGATAGGTCTACTGGAATCAGTTATGTATCGCTGCCATACATGACCCAAAAAGCTATGCGCTTCATCACATCTGATATTTGAGTAATTCTAAGCATTTCTAGCCTGGGAGGCAAAAATAAGCGTGCGTCTAGTCGGGGAGGGTGGGATACAATGCAAGTGTCCTGACTGACTGACTGATTCATCAACGCAGAGCCGAAACTACAAAAGATAGAAAGTTGAAATTTGCACTCTAGATTACATTTATAAATTGTACAAGAGATAAGAAGCAATTTTGAGAAATTCAACCCCTAAGGGGGTTAAAAAGGAGATGAAAGTTTGTATGGGGATCAAGTTTTATTTTAAGATAGGAATTTGAAACTTAGTAAAAAGATATATTATTAAAATAAATTGCCATCGCAATCCAGCGCGGGAACGCTGCCTGCGTGTTGGGCACCCTCCCGAGGGCACCAAATTTTGATAGGTATTTTTAATTTTTAGTTTTAATTATTTTAATTGTAGTTAGTTTTAGTTTTATATTCCTATTTATGTCTTTTAGTAATTTATGTAATTTAATATTTCTTATAATGTTGTACATACATGGATACAATAGAATAAATCATTAAAATACAAGAAAACTAATTTGAGCTTTTTTGAAAATTCATCCCCTAAGGTGGTAAAAAAGGGGTCGAAAGTTTGTATGGATATCAATAAAATTTCGAACGCGGGACTTGAATCTATGTATTTGGGGATATTATTAAAAGACAGGAAAAGTAATTTCAGCGTTTTGTAAAATTCATCCCCTAACAGGGTTAAAAAGGGGTTGAAAGTTTGAATCCATTACAAATCCGAGTGGACACACATTTCTTATTGCCTCCCAGGCTTGAAATGCTTAGAATTACTCAAGGAACATATGTGATGAACTGATGAAGCTCAACTTTATAACTGTTTGGGTCAACTTTATAACTGCTTCCGCTAGTCGGAAGGCCGGTTTGAAATTGGAATTGAAAAGAAAGAAAATGTCAGAGACAGGTATTATGCGGTAAATTTTTACATTGTGAAAAAGCGGAAGAATTTATTTTAAGAAAATGAGACTTGAGGCTGATTCTATGTGAAGCGGGGTTACAAATTTCTACGTAAAGCGTCTCATATGTGTAATGTTGATTAAAATAAATAACATAAAAGAAGACCTGCACCACAGATAAGCTAAAAATAAGATAAGATAAAGATAAGCACCACGGGGGCGAGTGTAAGGGTTTATTTTTAGGTTACCATATTTTTCCACTCGGGTGTTGAATGTCCGAGGCGCAAACAAAACTATTAGCGGCATTTGAACCTGCGCAATCTTTTCCGAAAATCCAGATCCTACTCGAACGGGTGGCTGAAAGGCTTTGGATCCAATTAGTACAAGTAACCTATTAGCAGACCACGTCGGCGATGGCGAGACGAGTTAGACTCCTTTTTAAAGACTGCAAAGGATAAAAAGTGAGGGGAGGCCTTTGCCCAGCAGTGGGACATTATAGGCTCCCAAGTTTGAGTAAAATTTAGCATCGCGGTCAACTATTAAAATAAGAAAGTAGCCTCTACTATCTGTCAGTATAATCGCAACCTGAGCGGACACCACGTGTAATTTTGGCATTGACACTGACACTGGGCGTCGAGGCCGCGGGCCGCCTCCCCACACCACCGGCGGCGCCCTAAGTAATATACCTAGTCTTGTCATCGTGTTATCTATGTTCTTTTAAATGAAACTCTTGACAATCGTATGATTTATTTACTAATTTGTTTTTTAACGTACTTTAATTTTTTTTTGTAAAGTTCTAATTTATGTACTTACAATGATTTCCATCGATTACTACTAACAAGTGCCTACTGCCTATCTAATGTTATTTGTATGAACAAACAAAGTCCTAATTGTTCGCCCTTGATTGACATTATGGAAAATATTTCTGCGATTGTAAACATTTATAGCGTTATTCATAAACGCCTAAATAGCTTTTCTCAAAAATGGACGGCAAAGTCGACTTTGCCGGTTAAAAAATAGGTCGCGAAGCGCGGAGTTTATGGTCAGTCAAAAATTAAAAAGTTAAAAACATTGCAGTCTCGATTTTGGGACTGCAATGTTGCATACAAATTCCATTATTTGTCGAGTTCCAAACTTTTTAAAAGTTCAAATGGCCATATCAAATGAAGGCACAGGCCCATTAAACAGCCAAACAGATGATTAGTACCGCAACTATTTAGTTGTCTCAAATAGGTTGGCGTATTTTCGGCAGAAAAATACACTTCTATTTTTTTATTAAAAAAATAAAAAGGCGGCAAGGGCTTTTCTCTGTGAAAATATATACGTAAGAACGTTGCTTTTGTAAAATGTTTCTATGATATTTATGTTTCTTGCACCATTTTTGAGAAAAGCACTATATATGACTCGGCTGGAAGGCTACTTGCTGGCTTCGGATTCAATTAAACGGACTCCCAAGGTCGTCCGTTTAAATCGAATCCTCAGCCTGCAAGTAGCTACTTCCGAGCCTCGACAATAATGTACTAATAAATAGTTTGTCATTATGACTAAAACATAATTTAATTAAATCAGGCCCGTAAAGAGTTATGAATAAGGGGGTTAGAAGTTAATAGGAGGAAAAACCAAATTCCATACACATTTTGAAAAGCTCATAACTCTTGTAATAGGTATATAAGTACCTAATATAAAATCGAAAAAGTCAAACGAAGGGGCATAGCTGTAGTACCTACCTTTGTAGGGGAATAGCGCGCGTTTGTTAGTTCAAGTTACGAGCTAACAAACGCACACAGTTGCGACCTAGTTTCTAATTAATAGATTCCAAAAAATCGACGATGTCACAACTCTCCTCTGTCACAACTCACCTAGGTCTCCCCTACATACATCCGAATACGTTAAAAATGTTATCTAATATGTTAATATCCAGGGGTGAAAATAGGGACTACTTAGATACGGCCTCGTGAAGCGATTTAGAAAACTTGGTAAACAGCGACATCGTCAAATGAAACACATTTCTCATTGCGTTTCTTGAAATGATTTGATTTGAAAGCTCATAGAGCATTTAAAGAAAATTTACTTATAAATGATGTTCTGTCATAGCCAGGTCACGGATCATTAGGGCAAATGAAAGCAGCATGGGACAGGGAAAATGTAAAGACAAATTAGCGCACGTCAACGTCATGTCAAACAGTCGGTGCACCGTGACAGATGGCGGAGATGACCGTGTTGTACATCTCGAATAACAACTATTTGTCGTGATTTCACTTTTTCGTGAGAAACAACTCTCGCATATGCTCCAAATCTAACGTCCAAAAACAATGTAAATAGATGTACCTATTGTAAACAAAGTAGTGTGTACCTAATGAGTAGTTATAGAATTTGGCGCGCCGTTCCGATAAACGTCATTTGTTTTTCGACAGTATTTGACTTTAAAATAACATTGTTTAGATACGTTGTTTTGTTGATAAATGTAGGTATAAAATTAAATAATAAATAAATTTTTGACACGATATTTATATAATGTATCAACGTAAAGTAGAAAGTCATCGTGGCACTGGCAATACCTACTCGTACGAATTCTTATTCGCACTCTACGTACTTATGCATAGTCTCTGGCCTTTAGAATGAGACGGCCTTGGTTCTAATTTGCCGGTCAATACCTAATTTGCGAGGAGCTTCCGCGACGACTCGCGCTGTTTCCCGCTCGTTTTAATTTTGTTGCTGTGCCGCTTGCGGCTGCGCACCCATGGTCATCTACACTTCCGCGAACTAAAATGCTATAAGATCTTCGAATGCTTTATCACCTTTACTGGTTCCTTGTCAAATACCAAATATGGTACCGATTATTTCGAAGAACTTCCGAAAACGTGGCAGCTTTAGGCTACTTTAGAGGTTATGTGGTCGTTTCAAATATTGTTCGAAGGATCCGAGTAAGCTAACAAGTGTGCCCAATAAAGAGGAGACAACTTGGTGGCCTCTACAAATAATAGCAATAAAATGGCACCTCCGGGTGACGCAGAGCGGCGGCGGCGCGGGCGCGGGCGCGCTCGCCTATCTGACTGTACAAATAGCTGAAACCTTGAGATTCGGCTCGCGCGACAAGGTCATTGCGCGAATCGTTATCAGCGTGACGTCAGCCCGTGACCTCCGCGCGACCTTCGCCGAGGTGCCCGCCGACCAGATAGCGACCGATACCGCAATGAGGAGCAAATGTGCTACACTTCCGCCTGCCGGACTCACTCGGTAACACGCACCACGAGGCCGATCTTATACCTACGCGGAAAATATTACTAATTGTTATGATTAAGCATCAATTCAGAATAGGTATATTAAAATTGCGCCAAGGTTAGAAAACAGTTACAGATATGACATCAAGGGGTATTTCGGCGTTGTTTTTACCTAGAAACATTTTACAGGGAAAGAACGCGGTTCTGACGCTGGCACGTAGCCAGATATAAAACGTCGATCGGAATCACTTTCCGCGCCATACATACTTATTGCTCCGCAAATATATCGACCTTGTGTGTTCATGGCCGTGCAAAAATATCAACTTGACATTCTAAACGATTTCCCGATGTTTAAGTTGCTAACCAGGAAACCGCGTAGCATTGGCCACGCCTGCGCTCCTCGAGGCCGGGCTAAGATCATGCTCGGGCTTACTCAGTTACCCACTCACTGCATGATGCTCGCACTACCTAGGACATATTGTAATGTGGTATATGTATCCCACCAAAAACATAAATGTAAAAAAGGAGAGCCAAGTTCAATACAAAAATTATGCTTGGCTGTGGGGCTCGCCGCAAAAAGAATGGAGATCTAAATGACTGCCACTGCCAAGTTCTATGCAAAATCCAAATATGTATTTATAGGAACAAAATAACATTATAAACAAGTATTGAACCCTATTTCTTTGCTTTATTGGATACCTATAACAATTGCTGTTATTTAAAAAAATGTGAGATCTTAAAGTAGGTTAGATTTGACTTGGCCAGTTTTCATTATATCAATCATTTTATATATATTGTAATTCTGATAAAACCTGGCCAAGCCAAATCTAACCTACTTTAAGATCTCACATTTTTTTTAAATAACAGCAATTGTTATAGGTATCCAATAAAGCAAAGAAATAGGGTTCAATACTTGTTTATAATGTTATTTTGTTCCTATAAATACATATTTGGATTTTGCATAGAACTTGGCAGTGGCAGTCATTTAGATCTCCATTCTTTTTGCGGCGAGCCCCACAGCCAAGCATAATTTTTGTATTGAACTTGGCTCTCCTTTTTTACATTTATGTTTTTGGTGGGATATCAATACTTTTTGTAAAGAAAACTAGGCAGGTATTGAGATTTAATGTTTTTTCTTGTGTTTCCGCTGTATGGTTTTTACTTCTGTTCTTTGTATAATTATGTGGTACCGCGCGCCGCCGACGACACACCGTTGGCCGGTTGTTTAGAGCGTATTAAAAGTTTTTTGTATGGGGCACCACTTATTTTTTGACTAAGCTTTATTTTAATATAGCAAATATAATAATACATATATTGGGGTAGTTTCAAATATCTGCTTGTAACGGTTCCAACGCTACAATAAAAAATATTTTTTTGTATGGGGACCCCCCCTATTTTTTAACTTTTTTTTATTTTTAGATTTTTCCTACGCTTACACACAATAACCGAGCTGGATTCCAAATTTCATCCTTCTAGGTCATCTGGAAGTAGGTTAGGTTTAGGTACTTATATCAGTCCCAATAAAAAATGGATTTGTGTGTGGGGACCCCCCCTATTTTTAAACTTTATTTTATTTTTAGATTTTTTCCTACGGTTACACACAATAACCGAGCTGGATTCCAAATTTCATCCTTCTAGGTCATCTGGAAGTAGGTTAGGTTTAGGTACTTATATGTCAGTCCCAATAAAAAGTGGTTTTTTTGTATGGGGACCCCCCCTATTTTTTAACTTTATATTATTTTTAGATTTTTTCCTACGCTTTCACACAATAACTGAGCTGGATTCCAAATTTCATCCTTCTAGGTCATCTGGAAGTAGGTTAGGTTTAGGTACTTATATCAGTCCCAATAAAAATGGATTTTTGTATGGGGACCCCCCCTATTTTTAAACTTTATTTTATTTTTAAATTTTTTCCTACGGTTACATACAATAACCGAGCTGGATTCCAAATTTCATCCTTCTAGGTCATCTGGAAGTAGGTTAGGTTTAGGTACTTATATGTCAGTCCCAATAAAAAGTGGTTTTTTTGTATGGGGACCCCCCCTATTTTTTAACTTTATTTTATTTTTAGATTTTTTCCTACGGTTACACACAATAACCAAGCTGGATTCCAAATTTCATCCTTCTAGGTCATCTGGAAGTAGGTTAGGTTTAGGTACTATAAGTCATAAGTCAGTCTTAAAATTTACGACTTTTTGACCTTCATACCTTTATAACCGTTTGAGCTAGCTTCATGAAATTTGGGCTTCTTGATATCCTTATGGATATAATTAAACACACGTAGTTTTATGTGTTTACGTCAAAGATGTTTTGAGTTATAGAAGGGTCAAAAGTGGCACCAAGTGGTTCGTGTAATATTACACTCGGCGCTGGCTAGCCAGTTCCTTTGCTTGAACTTGGCTTGACACGCTGCCGCGTGTCTAGATATACAAATGTATGTGTCTAAGATTAAGATACGAGTAATTAATGCGAAATGCAGTGTGTCCAAAAACGTGACAAGAATTTTATAAAAACAAAATAAGTACTTCGTATGTATGTCCCATTTGATGGCATAATTAGATTACTTACTTCTTAGTAACAATTTTTTATACATTAATTTTATAAGCAATTTTTATTAATTATAGGTATAGGTACATACGTGCCAAAACCATACATTAAAACGGGTGTACAGATAAAGTACAAGTAGTAGCGTAGGTTTACCAAAGTAAAGTATTTTCGCTCAATCAATTGCTAATTCGTTCTAAATGCTCTTTTCGCGATCATAATTTATCATAAAAGTATCTACTAAAATATGTAAATTTAGTTACATTTTGAAATCATATTTTTTATCTAAGAAATGATTTTCCCTAAGTTTTATTTTATATATTAAATAAAGTTTTTTTTATTATATTAATTTAATTATAAAATACTCAATCTTAACTAGATCGCATAGGTCCGCTAACTAGCTCTAACAAGTGGACCTTAGTTCAGTCGAATGTAGCGCAGTAAGTAAACGACAGTACGTTTGGGCGGGGCGCGCACCGCACGACCTGAATCCCAATACGGACACGCGAGAGAAATCTCAGGCGGCGCGGGCGCAGCCAGGTGGGACCGAGAGAGAAAGGACCCGAATCCTGCGCACCCACGAGCTAACTATTTCTTTATTTATCTTGGGTCTTAGATAAGGGTTTTATGGTATGAATATAAAAGTAAAATATAAAAACATTTACAAAACAATAAAAAATACATATAAACACATTATAAGAAACCTAACCGAGGGTGCCGCCGGCAGCGGGGCAGGGCCCAAGCTGCCGGTGGTCAGGGCCGCAGAGAGAGAAATTGGCAGACTATCCACGCCGTGTCCAAGATCACCGCCTTCTCCATCAGGCCCTTGATCCAACTACCTAGCGAGAGTCTCTCAAGATGTTGGTCGAGCGAGACTCTTCGTTCACTGAAAGTAGGTATGTACATATTATTATCTTACCGAATCATTCTATTTTTAAGTGTGATAAATTATGGTGATAATGGGAACGTGAGTGAAATCTTGGCCATGCATGTGCAGAAAGATGCGACTCACGAGGAAAGGACCTGAATTCTGCGCTCATGCTGCGTGCGCCCACGATATAATAACTACTCACGTTAGACCGGGCCGTGTCCGGGCCGGAGCTTCCCATAGAAATCGTTTTCTATGGGAAGCTCTGAAAGCTCTACTCTACTGAAAGTCTACCGTCAGTCATCCATTAATGAATATATTGATAGTTTGAAGCGCTGGTGGCCTAGCGGTAAGACCGTGCGACTTGCAATCCGGAGGTCGCGGGTTCAAACCCCGGCTCGTACCAATGAGTTTTTCGGAACTTATGTACGAAATATCATTTGATATTTACCAGTCGCTTTTCGGTGAAGGAAAACATCGTGAGGAAACCTGCATACATCTGCGAAGAAATTCAAAGGTGTATGTGAAGTCCCCAATCCGCATTGGGCTAGCGTGGGGACTATAGCCCAAGCCCTCTCGCGCTCGAGAGGAGGCCTGTGCCCAGCAGTGGGACGTATATAGGCTGAGATGATTGATAGTTTAGAGTTTAGTTATACCTAAGCTCCCTATTCCTGTGTGATTATTTGATAAATATTTTATTTACTTAATATATTTACATGATGGGGACTTAAGTGAGATCTTAGGCAGCGCGGAAGCAACCAGATGAGACTACAGAGGACCCGAATCCTGGGCCCGCGTACGACCTAACTATTTACGAGTATTTTTTAATTGGGTAAAAGTTCCATGTTTTAGGACTTTTTGGTTGTTGTGTATTAATACTACAAATTTTCGCTTTCTAATAAGATTCATTGCGCAGGCTCAGCTGAGACTTAAGTACTAGAGAGAGGAGCCAAATCCGATCATAACATTCATGACCTCTCTTTTCGATATAATATAAAGTATTACATCCCGTATTCATATTTCAAGGAATATTTCCACGCGTAAGAAATCTGAAAAGAATTCATCGAAGTATAATGTTTTATTTACGCGAGTCAAATCTTAGGCGGTATTGCGAGAGTGAAAGGACTCGCAAGAGAGAAAGGACCCTAATCCTTGGTGCCACGTGCCTTATACTTCCAGAAACGTTTTCACGGTCTTATGATGCCCGAAATACAAAATATTATAAATGATAAATATTTCATTAATTTCAATACAGGTATACGAGAGAAATCTTAGGCAGCGCGTGTGCAGCCAGATGAGACTTGCGAGAGAAAGGACCCGAATCCTTAGCGCTCTCGAGGAAACTAATTCTGTTAAGCTAATACGTATTTCTATTTTCAATTAATTACGTTTCGTGAGTACTGTATACCTTGGATACTCCAGGTTTAACCGCTTAACCTCGGGTTAGCGTAATGGTGCAAGTGGCCCTTAATATTCTTAACGATTTTGTACCTAAGTGAAATAAACTGTAGGTCCCAGGAAAATGTATTGCCTCACGCGTGCCATCTGTTCCTTCAGAAAGTTTTATTTACTCGGAGTAATTAACAATGGAGACGCAATGTCTAAAATTTTCGGTACAAAATAGTCTGCCGTTTTTTGCGGGGGAGGGGCACATCAAATGTATAGGTACGTCATGTCAGATAAACGTCAGTCCATACATATGGTTGACCATTGGCCGCCTATTTTCGACAGAGGGGAATGCCTGTTAATGGCGGCTCCATTGTTAATTACTCCGAGTTTATTTACGTAACGCTAGTGTCTAATGAATACTCGTATCGTTAACTATCGTATGTGTCAAAACTGTCAAATGATTTGTACCTTTAAGCATTAAGTTCAATTGTTTAGTAGGATATCAAGTTGAATTAAAATTTCTAGAGTCAATTAAGTAATATTTCTTTTTGTAAACCAATAAATGTAGACGTTTATAGGTAAGAAAGTAGGTACAATATATATAAATACTCTATATAATATTTAACTAAAGGTAAGATTATTACAAATAAACTTTTTAGACAAGGAAACTTACTTTCACGTTTCACAATATCTTAAATAATTTAGTTCGTAATGTTTACCTATAAAGATAGTATCTACCCAATTAGGAATAGGGATGGAAAAGTGGATTAAGTAGGATAAAAGACTGTATTTTGTTTTAAATTGAGTAGCCATTTGTTGGTTACTAGGGCGCACCACATGTGGTCGTATTGCGAGCGATATCGCCTCAATTTCTCTGCACGAGGGCGTACTTGGTACCTTCGTATAATCGCCGGAGAAAACGGACGGATACTGTCATCGCATTCGTGGCTCGACTGACTTATGACTTAAAAAATCTACATACAATCATCTGCTATGTAGGCCAGGGCAGTGGGCCGTGAGCCACGCGCCGCGAGCCGTCTTCATGCTTCGCTTCAGCACAGGCATATACACCTTAATAAGAAATCTCCCGAAATATATATAGTTTTCTCTCAATAAGGACATATCTCTTATATCCATAGACAGTGAAATAAAAAAAATGCACATGAAAAGAATGGTTTTTTTTTTAGTTTAATGGAATGTATAGGTACATCTAATAACGGAGTAAGTACTCAGTAATGACAGAAAAATGCAAATGTTGATCGTCAACGTTGTGGATAAGTAGGCTTCAGCGAGTGGCGCTGCACTTGCGACATACTTTCACGGTATGTATTTAATGTATTGCATCGTACCGAGCTCCCAATTTCTCATATTTCCGCGCAACACGAGCGGTGTTATTTTCCTCGGGCGCCGACCTGCATTTGAGTTCAACTCACGACCATTTGTTTTCCCGATTATTTTGTCGGCGGTTAATTTATTCTCTGTGGAACCAAACGTGACAATTCGACAAACGGGCGCAATGACCGTCTCACGATGGGTATTTACAGAATTAAAGTCATTAAAATAACACTTTTAAAACGAAGCGATTAAGAATCAAGACAATATTTCAGCAGACAATTTATAAGCTGTCTAAACTAACAGATTCCTTCTCAGAAATTTATAACATGAGGTGTTTTTATGAGGATTTTTCAAAGTTTATTTTTAACAAGTTTTTGTGTTTCTAATTTATAATACATACCTATAGCTAGTACCCAGCATTATAACTACGGATTACGGTCTAAATGGGATTGTATTCATTCATTCAAACCATTACTTAAATACAATTAAATTTCCAGCACCTTTAGGTATTTAGTCATCAAGCAGACTACGCAGATGGTTGATTTCTCTGAAATAATTTAAAGTGCGAATATTGGGTACCGATATAATCGTGTCAAGTGACCGCTGACAACGTGTTCATCTGAAGTATGTGCGACAAAAACAATGGACAAGCGCTGAAAACAAAACGGTAAGGTATTTAATTTCTAAATGATTGTCATTTTCGAGAGACGCGGTCAAGAGGCGGTGTTGATATTACCGATTGTGCTTGAAGGGGAAATTAGAATAGAATATACACTTCCACTTTCCAAATGTCCGTAGTTTTATTCTTATTTGTATATTAAATGGCGTGTCTAGTGGTACCGATCGATACGCTAAGCTTTGATAAGTTAGATAGGTTATTTATTTGTGTAATCCCGTACATAAAAATAATGGGTCCCGATTATTTGTTTCATGAATATTTATACCGTTTCTACATAGGTATAGTTTATTGCCCCGCAAAACAGATTTTGCGGAATTTTATCGCATCGTGCGTTTCGCTTTCGCTCAATGTCGATAGGTACTCGTCTCGAATAGCTTTCCACACTTGTCTGTAAAATATTTATTAAATATAACTTTGTCAGTAGAAAAAGGCACGAAATTCAAATTCTCTATGGGAGGACATCCCTTCGCGCCTACATTTTTTTTTAAATTACCGCTTTTTTCTACTGACGGGAATGGCTTGACAGATTTTATAGGTATATATACAATTCTGAATATTATTTTTTTCATGTACCCAGTACCTACCTAGAAATTCAATTTTCAAATGCAGCGTAAATTAGTCTAGATTTATTTTTTTCTTGCACTTATATAGGTACATTGTAAACATACCTACTCAATGTGTTATTTTGATTCAACTTTACCCGTAACACTGACAGCGCAAATTCTCTGTTAGTCAGCGGCGAAGAGAACATTGTTTTCTCTGGGATTATTCAAAGGAATGCATCGGTAGAATATAGTTCGTTATTTTAGCATTAGAAATAAGGTAAACAATCTTGATGTGTATTTTAATTTAAAAACACATTTTAAAAATAAGTTACGGCAAATATGTAACAATTATGAATCTAATACGATCATTTATATTCTTCTGCTTTCATAAGTACATAATATATAGTTGTTGATTTTTAAAAAGCGTTTTTCAATTAAAAGACATGTCAAGATCGCTTACCTTATTTCAAGTTCTTTCTAGTGCTAAAAAAACGAACTATTAGTAACTTACACACAACATAGGTTAACATCAGTAATTATTATGTATAACAGGTATATTATTGGGCATTGGGTTGACCGAGGGGAATCGGATTACAGTGTACCCACAAAGGGTTCATTTTGTGATTAGTTTGATCCAAGAAACAATTGTGGCAAGCGGCATCAGCTGTGAAAAAGTGCATATGCACTGCCTGCACTTCCTCTACTAACAACAAATATGATTACAATTACCTACAACCAGCCGCAAAATGTATAAATAAATTCATTCATAACTAAATAACGTGTGCTTGCAATTCTGCGACTTAGTGTTCCTAGCCCTTCTCGTAGTACCTAATCTTATTAAGTTTTTCTTTTTGTACAAATTGTGTTGTTTTGACAACAAAGCTGACTGCGCGAATAATCGTGCGGTCAACACCGAGGACGGCGTTGCGGACATTGACTTACTCGTAATACGTATATGTAGGTAAGTACGTCAGCACTTTTCGAAAACGCGCAAAGAAGCAATAGGTACTTATAAAATATCATTTTGCAGGATTGCTTATTAAAATATCAAATAAACCGCAGTAAATATTGTTTTGACCAGAAAGCCGACTACGGAAATACTTGGGCGGTCAGCTCGGACTCTGTTTTGCTGACATTGACTCGAGAGCAAAGACATGGCTTGTGCGGCGTAGAAGCGGTTATCGCCACCACGTGACCACACGTGGAGCGCCTCGTGTGTTGTGCAGTGCACATGTGCAGCCGGTTGGGAGAAATGACTCAGGCACTTCGGCTAAGGCGGCATGTCTGAAAGGGCTGGCAAAATGTATACGCCTGAAAGATTGCCTATAAATACAAATAATTAAAATTGTATATACAGCTACTAATGAGATGTAAGAAATAGTAACGTAAACACAGTACATATACCTACTAGTAGTCTAATTTCCTTTCAATACTATTACCTATACTTAATAACAATATTTTTCAACATCAAAAAAAAATCTGGCAAACACAAGAAACAAAGTTTCCTAACGTAATGTTTACAGGCATATTTTTCCAACTCTAGTTCAAGAAAATACCTAATTTTCTACCGCCTATTTCTAAATTAAAACTGAAAAAATTGGCACCGAAACGCCGGTGTTATTTCATTTTTAACAAGGTTGCTAGTTGCTAATACCTTCAAGGCGCACTTTTTTTAAACCAACTCTTTTTTCGCAAAGAGTGGGCAGATTATTTACAGCTGCGATCCACGAGTGATTTACTACACTACATACGCAACTAGTCGTACCTACGTATGTACATCGACGTTTACACTGTAGGTATACAGGCGTGTATAGAACACAAGGTCGCAGCGTGTTTCAAAGGAATCGTTAGCAACCGAGAACAATATCGCTTGCAGACGAACTGCTATGGACTTCAGAGAATAGTAGCTATCAAATGTCAACCGTAGCGCGCACACGTGGTATAACCTAAACATCATCATCAAAGCGTTTATATTTACTTAAATCACGAGCAAAAGTAGCGTCAGTGTGGGAAAATATCATAATCAGACTCTGTTGTACATGGAAAAATAATTAATAACACCCTGAGAAATTACCTTCGGGATTTTACAATCTAACTATTATCTATGTCTGACTTATCTATACATATATGAACTGTGTTCTTGATATTGGTTAAAAAAATACTCCTATTATTCGAATGAAACACAAACAACATATTACTCATATTTTAGTGTTAACTACCTAATTATCTACATATATGTAGTTACTTTGGTTACTAAACCCAGGAACGCAAGATGTATATATTTTGTAAGTCCATTTTTCGTGAAGGAGTGGCATTTACACCGCATCAATTGTCTGATTAAATCAACTGAAAATCAAAAATGTTGAACAATGCGCAATTTGTGACCTTTTTTGGCGCGAGCTTGTAAACTAGGGAATGGTAAAACAACATCGTCTGGTATTTTAGTATCGGCGCTAACACGGAAGACTATTTCAAGTCAGGGTCAGCAGCGTCACCGCCTGCGCCCGCGCCGCGTCACGCGCCCGTGTCGGGTTTCAGCAACTCGAAGCCGGTCCAACCCCAATTTCAGCCCATGAATTGAGACATTACGTCCATTACGATCACCAAACTAGCTGCCGGAAATAGTTAACTCTAACCGGATTGAACATTTTTGTAGGTAGGAGGTACATACAAAATATTGTAGATACCTGTGCAAGTATTTTAATTTGTAAACCATTACATTAATATCATACTTTATCGAATTACTCGTAAATCGGTAAATGTATATAATACTTAACGTTAGACAGAGTTCTATGAAATGAAGATTTTGTAGAGCTTTATCAAAACACAACTTTGGGCCCGATTCGGATTTTGAAATAGACATCTATTAGATATCTTTTAGACATCACCAAGATACGATAACGATATGTTTAAGATCTAACGTGTCAAATTTGACATTTACGCGATTCTGGAGATACTCTTGAACGATTTCCACAGGATATGACTTAGAGATCCAATTCACATCTAATAGATATCTTACTTATCTAACGTAAAAGTGACATTGGTTGCCCGAGAACTAGTTGATATCTAAACTATAACATAACATCTAGAAAGGATCTAATACGTGTCGTCTCTTGTGAATATCTTGAAGTTCGAATACGGCAGTTTGACTATAACAAATTTTGATGGAGCTCGTATGTTACTGGAGCTAGTTAAACCTTCAGACGCCGACTTTTGAATAAAATGCTGTTTACTTATAATAATGGAAAATACCTAGAACAGTCCTCATATTATGAGGTAAACAATAACAAATGATTTTTCCTGGGCAGGAAGTTACATTGTGACATTTAATTTTTCCAATGAGCTAGCGGTTTACACCGATTATTGATAAATACTTAATCACGTTTAGTCAATGGACTTACCTATGTGGAAAACGACAATATGAAATGGGTGGTTACAATATACAGCAGAGGTGACTTAAAATTCGTAATTCTAGATATATAAAAAGAAGATCCTGGCTCAGTAAATGACGAGCAACATAAATTTCCATATCCGTATCCAACACAATAAATTACTATTTGAAAATATCCATAATAATTATGATCTATGTATTAAGTAAGTATGCACAGTAATTTAATTACCTACCTTTACTAGCCATAGCCTTCTTACTTGTATACAATTTTTTTAAACAACAATTTAATTTAAGTATTAAGGGTTATCTTTTACCTTATTATTCACTATTTACTAAGCCACATATTTATTTTGCATTGTGACTTTGAAGTCACTCTGTAGGTACGTTCTTCAGACAATTAACCTTTATAGGTCTAGGTAGGTCGTAATAGTAATCTAAAAGTGTCTGCGTACGTAGGTAGGTAGACTAGGTAGGCAGCCCGACGACGACCTTCAGATTTTGTAAGTAACAGTACCTAATCGTAATACAGAAATAGGCATTTACATTTACATATAAAACGTAAGTTAGTTATTTAATTATGTTTTTTTTAAGTATGTAAATTAAGTACGTATGCACTAATAAATCAATAAAATTGATATTGACCTCACTTCAAACGTAGATATGTTAGCAAATGTTTCAAAAAGAAACACTTTGGCCTTTCTCTGTGCTATATTCCGAAAAAATACCACCTGTCAACTAAATACCATTTAGCTGTCATCGCTCGTAAAATAAGATACTCATTCATTAGCACCATGATGTGACCCTTTGAATTTGTGTGAGTAAATATGAATTACATAATGCGCAGTTTGTGAGAATTTTCGCAATAATCGCGTGTAGGTCCGTCCAGCGCTCAATGAACCAATTTTGTACTTGAGCACAATTTTAGCACACAATTGACATGAACGTCGGCGCCGGTTTCTTCGCTTCTTGTTCGGCCGACTGACCTCAACCCGCAGCCATTGATGCGAAGGCGAACTATAGAGATGGTAATAGACAGGAAGCCAAGTCAATGCCAGAAGCCCAAGATACTCGCACATTTTTACCTTATTCTTATCTGTCTATTCAGATAAGCCGTTTTACATTACAAAACCATTGTGATTTAAATATACCTAATACGTATAAGTCGCGACTAAGGCTGAGATCATCTCCAGACTTTAAAAATGAAACCAAGGTTAATGCTAATATAAATTTGACCTTAGTTTTTTGCTACATTTGGCGTTTTTAGGTACTTTTATACTTTGATATAATATTTGCAATTCATGCGAAGGCGATTATTAGTGATAGCGGTATTTATCACTTTCGGTTTGCGATACAAACAGTCAGCGGGAAACTTTCGTCGTAGATTTTAATTTACTAGTCAGGAGTTTATTTTTTTCGTATAATTTAGTATCAACCTTTGTACAACTACGAGTATAAGTCATAGAGTTACGATAAGACTTTGGCCACTAAGGCCACTAAGTACATCTATAATTGTTGTACATTAAAAAACGAATTGCTGTTTACCTACTTGTTTAGTAGGTCAACAAAATGAATTTCCAATGTGAATATCAGATTGAGAACATCTGGAAGTAATTTATCAGTGCCGAACAACGGTCAGTGGCAGTTGAAAGCTGAGCAGCCGCAGGTGGAGGTGCACCTGGCGCAACACCTTTATTGCCGCACTTTCGCGAATAAGGTCACAGGATCCCTTGCCTACGAGAAATAAATAGCGGCCAGCAATACGAGTACTTGTCGGTTTTTATTGGCTAGCTTGATTGCTAATTTGCTAGACCCAGGCGGCGGCAGATATAAACTTACTATCAGCAAAATATTTTTATTAACTTTTTATGGTGATATGGTGATTTTATTTTATTTTTATGATAGGACAACCATGGATAGGTTAGGTAGGTACGTTCTTTGCAAGCATTATGTAAGAATATAGGACATAAATTGACATAATATACAACCAAACAATGATGAAGAATATTGCTTCTTTTATTCTTGGAGTCCTGGGGCCCGTTTCTGAAAAGCTTGTATCTTGTAAGACAAGTGGAAGACCCTTTCTAACAAAATCCGTCAAAAAGTGACATCCGCTTGTATGACGAGTTACAAGCTTTTGAGAAACGGGCACCAGACGTGTTTAATATATTTAGGTACCGTTTCTGACAAACTATGCAAAGTCTACCCAGACTCAACGCGCAGTCTTTGCCTTGAAAACTAGCATAATATATGAACCCTTGGAAGGTTGAAATACCTGAATAAAGGATAACTCACGCTAGACCGGGCCGGTTCCGGGCCGGAGCTTCCAGAGCGTTTTTATGGAAACCACCACGTGATCACCGATCGGCCGTCATAGAAAATGACATGTAGGACGCCTCGGCCCGGGCCGGGCCCGGTCTAGCGTTTGTCATCCTTAAATGAGGTAACTTATTTTCTAGCATTGATACCTACCGTGATTGTCTCGTTCTTACCTTTTGCTTATTTTATTCAGACTTATACGTGCATAATGCAAGCTCACCCCGGCTAGCCTTGGGCGCTTGTAGGAAGTGATTGGTTTTGTTATTTAGATATGAGCTAAGCACTGATTTTTGATTAAATAATTTAGACAATGTCTTCAATAAAGTAATTGTTAATTAAAAGTAGAACGGATTAACAGTGTAATCTAATATATAAATCGCTACAATAGTACATTACGATTTTACGATACAAGTGCGAAAAATAGGAACATCACAACGAGTGGCGATAAATTAAGACACGACCGAAGGGAGAGTTTAATGTCGACACGAGTTGCGACTTACCTATTCGCACATGTATCGTACAACGTTTTTTATATGGCTCCAAAATTTTGGACATTGTTGCGTAATTAACTTATTATCGCACTAGTGCGGTAAAGTAGCATCATATGTACCTACTGTAAATAAATGTGTATCCATTAAAAGAAGTACATAACTTACTTAAAGCAAGATTACAATAGAGCCCGTGAAATGGCACTGCCGGCCAGGTAGTTAAACGGGATATCAGCTATCTAGTATGTACAAGAGTCGTTAACTTTTATTGTATTGTCCACAGACGGGACCTTTTCTAAAATGTTTTGACCCTTGTAGGCGTGTGGCGTTCGGAGGATCGGGGGACTGCAACATATGCAAAGTGGAATTTCAATTGCCAGGCAGCAGCGTCAGGCAGGCCTGCAATGTTGTATGAAATTCTATTGCCGCCGCGTGAATATGTTTCGGAGCCTGTTATTACAAGCGTAACGACAATACTTTCGCACAGTAAAAAAAAAATCTAAATTTGTTCAATGGCATACGGGAGTTGGGGGAGTTGTGACGTTTTGGATTTGTCTGACATGCGAGAATAATAAAAACTTGTACCTGGTCGGTTTGGTTTTATAAGATTTCTTTCAACTTTCGGTCGCTAAATGGCATGCAAACCTTGGAAAGAAATCGCTTAATATTGAGCATAGTAGGTACGCAGTAAAATATGTTTTGTATTTGAAATATTCACCCAGACGTGACATTAGCCACAGGCAAGTCTAGTCAAACCGTGTCCTCGAGACCTACACCTATACATGAAGACCGAGTGCCCATGTACTCACCACGTCTGTCGGTAGCCGAGCCTTGAACTTTGAGTGCGCGCCAGTAAACATGTTTGCGCACTGCGCACTCGTTACTGTGACGTCTCTTGCCCTACACACTTCGCATTTTGCCGGTTTTTTCCGCCATCGCCATAGACCACGTGCGATATGGTTGCGATATCAGATCGATCATCATGTGGCCATTAGCCTAGCGGCAACTAGTGATACTATGTGTAAGTATACAGTTCACATTTGTCTTTCCTTAAGGTACTTACCCAAAAGTTACAAACCTAATGATGCAATTGCAAATGCCTAAAATATTGATCAATACTTCTAAATCTACGTCGGGACCGGTCTTGGGCGATGTGAAATTAGACTTCAGTATTTTTATCAGTAGGTATAGACACAGGAAGAATAGTTTTATTTTTTCTCTCTATGTCTGGCTTAAATATTAGGATCATGAAAAGGTGATGGTAACTAATAGTCGCCTGTTTAAATGTTTGCTTTATTATTACTTTAACCATATGGTTGGTAACGCATTGTTAACCCTCAATCAAAAGACTCGCGAAACTGTCGTTGCGAATATTTAGTACGAATTAATAGGTAGGTATCCTTGGAGAAACAAATAAAACACGAATGAAACCTTCTGCCAGTGATTGTAGTAACTTCCTGGTGTACGACATCAACTCAATAAAATTACGCACGTTCATAAATAGCAAAAACAATGATCGAGGAAACATTCCTGTTTACATACATATTGAATGGCCCTTTGTGACGTACGCGGCATGGTGACCGCGGTCAGATAATGAGCGCGTCAAGGTCCCCGTGCTAATTGCAATTACCGCGAGTGGACATTCTTTGTTCCAATAATGATTAATGCCGGTCGCGATTGTCCAGGATCGCAAATGAGATATCAGGAAGCCTCCGCGCCAATGTCAGCGGACAAGGTCGGCGCCCCGCCCCGCGCACGCGGCCGCACCACTGGCCAACGACCGCGGTGTTGCTCGCGAAATTACTACATTAAGCTTACACACAACTAATAAGTATTATTTTACATAATTCAACGAATTAGGCATACTTAGGCACATTATATGTATAATAATATAACAGGTATAATTTAGTGAAAATTGTAAGTATAAATTTTTTTTATGAGTTTAGAAATTTATGTACAAGAGCTGCATAATTGCACCGATACATTACGATCAATGGAATTCGTTCAGGAAGTGGCCAGGCACTTTTGCAAACCGCTCTACCTATTAAAGTATTAAATTAATATTTTAACAACGCAACTACTGTCATGCGAGGTTTCTTTTTGTTTCTCTATCAGCTACTCGTACAAAGGCTTTAATTTTTGTCGCGTTCTCACCCCCAGCGTGCATGGTGCATGCGGGTGTATGCAAATTTGCAAATGCATTATGACCACCTTAATTATTTCTTAGAAAATTCGAGTAATACCAGATTTTGCCAGTACTCCAAATTACTCTTTGTTACAAGTTGTAACAAAAAAATTATACATATATAAAATAAATTTTTGGCCTTTGTATGGAGGGTTGGCGGACTTGGCCGACCTACGCCATATGAAAACTTTTTTTTTCCATGTTGGAATATTTTTTCTACTTTTTCCGAATTAGAACATGATAACGAATATGCCCATGCCCTTATACGGATCCCTTTTGTTGACTTTTTGTTAAGTACAGCCTGTATAGGTAATTAAAACATAGGTCTGTTAGTTCTTGATAAGCCTATAAAAATAATGAAAGCAGCAGTTAACATCAGAATTCAGAAAAAGCTACTGACAACATTATTGCTTGAAACGAAAAATTTATATTTATATATGGATTACAGACAGTATTGAAGTTTATGTTAGTAGAGACGTGGCCACGACATCTACGACACCCACGCAAAGCGCGACCACTTGTGGCCACGCCACTACTTATTTGATAAAAATGACCTCTCCCTTCTGAAATTAAACTCATTTTGCGATCGTGTTGTGTTGCTAGGAAAAGAAGCCTAAGGAGTAGAAAGTGGGCCGTAAATTTCAGGAAGGTACTAACCCTAACCTTACGGATATAAATATTTTATTACCTCACCGTACATACACGCGCGCGCTTATTTATTTCGAGCAAATAAACTGTAACCTTGCTGGAGTAACAAATCAGCAACGTTACAGTTATTGTTTTTTTATCAGAGCATGCGCGTGTAAGAGAAACGAGTCCTAACTTCTTCTGCAAAACCACTAAATTAGAACGTGCGTGACCGAGTCTTATCGTCATACTGCTAATCAGTTAAAGCGTTGGGACCTTGAGCATGACCCTGGATATTTTAGTACGAATATTTTGCGGAACTTGCGTAGATACGAGTACTACGAAAACGTGACGAGGACCTGCCAAACATCTATGTACTTCGGTGATATCTGTTGATTATCCGTCACAAATAATACGTAATGTGTTTTTATCAGAGGCGATTATTCTAGTACAATGGCGACGATAACGCACATGCCAGGAAATGAAGAGCGGTACTATAAGGCTGGTAGGTATCGTACGATAGCTTAGTGTCGTGGTACGTACGTGACAATCCCAATGGCAATACATGTATCGCGGAGCACGCTCTCGTCTTCTGGAACGCAGTCCAGTCAACGACTAAGCTGAATCCAGCTGAAATTAAATAAAATACTTATTTTATTTTTATACTAGAAAATACTTATTTTATTTTTATACTTATTGGGATCATACAGAAATCTTATTCGATTTGTAAACATGTTAGATACCATTGTCTCATAACACCATCAAAACAAACATTTCTTACATTTTAAGGATGACTCACGCTAGACCGGGCCAGGCCCGGGCCGAGGCGTCCGACATGTAATTTTCTATTACAGCTGATCGGTGATCACGTGGTGCTTTCCATAGAAAACGAAGCGCCGGAAGCTCCGGCTTGGCCGCGGCCCGGTCTAGCGTAAGTCGTGCTGTAATCCTCTTTCTGGAAATTATTGGTAGAAAATTAATTGTAACGCGAAAATGCTTTTCATTGACTTGGGTATAGTCGTTACTCGACGCGCAAGGCCGGTTGCTGTCGATCTAGGAAGTCAAGCGATCCGACCTCGACCTTGTGTACGCGCGAAAAAATATTTGACGACGCACAAGCTCCTCCCCGTTCCCGCCCGGCCCGCCACTGATCCCTCCTAACTATTCCCATTAAGTTCCCATCGCCGCTCTCGCCATTAACGCTCGTTGTCAGCCTTCTAACATAATTACCTACGCTGGAGTGACAAGTATAAGGGCTGCACGATAAATCAAGTAGGTACTCTGCTGCTAGTATGCTAGGTAGTATTCTGTATTACTGCTACCTGGTCTATACAACGTGTAACAACAGAAAAGTTTATCTATCAACGAGGTTAGAGTCGAATACATATTGATCTTTTTACAAAACGTTGGTCCGTGTTTACGAGCTTAGCCTACCTAAAAGCACCTAAACGTTAAAAACAGCAATGTGGCAATACATAAGTAGGTAAACATGAATTTTGGCTTACAAGAGGATTAAATTAACATGACTGCCAATTGCATCAAATAGGTAGTGAACTTCAGAACACAGTGGAAAATTAGACTCATACAAAATCATGTAACTCAGTTGAGGTGTTCTGACGGTTTCAGCATTTATTGACGACCGGTCTGGCCTAGTGGGTAGTGACCCTGCCTATGAAGCCGATGGTGCCGGGTTCGAACCCTGGTAAGGGCATTTATTTGTATGATGATACAGATATTTGTTACTGAGTCATGGTTGTTTTCTATGTATTTAAGTATTTATATATTACATATATCGTTGTCTAAGTACCCACAACACAAGCCTTCTTGAGCTTACCGTGGGACTTAGTCAATTTGTTTAAAAAATGTCCTATAATATTTATTTATTTATTTATTTATTTATTTATTTATTTATTTATTTATTTATTTATTTATTTATTTATTTATTTATTTATTGACACACATTATACTTATCTTTCTTCAGGCTGTAGTAATGGCAAAACTACGATATTAAGTACATAACTATATAGTTTAAGTTTTCTAAGAGCTTTTGTGGTATGTACAAATAAAACGTTCGTATGATTTATTTGTAAAATATTCAGGCTACTTACTGATTCTGAAACGTAACCTTGAGTAAAATCAATGTAAGAATTACGCTTACTTATTTAAATATATGCCAGCCTCAATTCGACAGTGTTCAGGAAGTATTGTTCATTCAAAGTTTTCAGACGCCGCTGCGCTGTTGATATATAGCATTGAATTCTAAGGGTAACATTCCATTTCTGACCGCAGCTGCACTACTAGTACGAACGCGTCGGTGTTATTGTCAATTTCCATAGTAAAATTAATGGTAGTGCTGCTGTCGTTGAAATTGGACTGTCACCTTAAGGTAACATTCCATTTCTGACCGCAGCTGCACTACTGCTCCGACACGTCGATGTTATTGTCAATTTCCATAGTAAAATGAATGACAAGACAATGAATGACAGTAACGTCGCAATAGTAGTGCAGCTGTCGTTGGAAATGGACTGTCACCTTTAGTCACCTCGAACCGCTGTCTGTAAATCACAATGAGATAATGGGTAATATTACGTATAGGAAACATAACATGCCATCTTCAGCGGTGACGTTAGACTGCGGAACACATTTCAAGGTCAACATTTGCGGAAAATAACAAGATTCACAAGGAATTGTAAAACAAATATTACGCGTATTTAGATTTCTGAAACGTAATCCTTTTTTAAAGGAAGTGTTATTAGTTTATGACGATTATTAACCCTTCATGTCTCGAGGTTGATTAATAGGCCAGTTCTATTTTGCTTCATAGTTACAGTATGGCGGAAGTACTGCAACCACTCGAGATTTTGATAAGGAATCAACGGAAACACAATTACAATATAACTTATAGCCGCTTAATGTTATTGATGATATTCACAATTCGAATGGGCCATGAAAAACAAGGTTGTGGCAAACCAACATTGACATGCTTTAGAAAATATACTATCAGGAATTCAATACATAAGTATAATCTCCTAGAGCATTAAATAGCCTTAAGTTAATCCAAAGGAATCAGTTCAAAATATAGTTAGTTCCCTTTCTTATGGACATTAGACTAAAATCCCAATGGTTGCCACGTCTCATTCTCGCTTATCTGGAAGCGCATCGCATTTTATAGATAATATAGGTAGATTGAGACTAATTAAATTAATATCGCTAAATGTAAGACTAGAAATCATTCTACGAGATGTTTTCAGACAAGTCGCCATCGCATCGTATTCGTTATGTTATCGAGAATATCGACTGTTTAACCTAATGCAAATAATTTACTAAAGACAAGAAATTCAGCCAATGTTACTATTCAAATCAAATCATATCAAATATCATTTATTAACAGGCAACTAAGGCCCATAGATACATACCTTACAAACTAACATACATACAATAATAAAATCTTTCAAGCTAAAAAAAATATTTTATTTATTATTACTATTGTCTTTGTATTATACAAATGCTTTCTAGCTGTTCTTCATTCAAAATGCACATGTCAGAATGAATCACTACTATACAAACCACGTGTTTATATTAGTTGAGTGATTTTGTAATGTTCACAACGTGTAGTTACAGGATTACTCATCTTGGTACCAGATACATTTCATTTGAAGGTTACTCAAGTACCTACAATGTTTTAGATCGTAATACCAAACATGAACATGAACATGGGAGGCTTTTTTTCAGCCCAACGGATCTCCATAACGTTTTTTGTGTACGATCACCCAACGTTTTGGAGGCCATCTCATGTAGGTAGGTACCTATGTCTTCTGATATATGTTCACCAAGTACTCCCAGATCCCATCGTAATTAACATAAAAATACATATAGACACCTACTACATATTATATAACATACATAACAGGTAACTCATAAGATTCACTTTAGTCTAGAGTCAGAAGTAGTGTTAGGCATTGGTGCTCCTTGGCAAAAAATAACTAGTCTGTTGAGAAAGAGAAGTCTTGAAATATATTGGGCCCCATACATTCCACGACTCTTCTTTTTCCGCAAACTCTATAAGTGGTCCCTTATTTGCTAAATCGTCGGGTGACAAGCAAAAGTCACTAAGTACTATCAAAAAATTTTTAGTAACAATGCACTTTATTACACTTGTAACACGGTTTATTGTCCAATAATTTCAATGATGTTAGTGACTTTTGCTTGTCACCCGACGAAATAGTCTTAAACGTATTAGGTTAATCAAAGAAACCTTAAGAACCACTGATGTAGCCCTTAATCTGAGGTATTCAACATCAATGAGCAATCCGGTCGCCGGTGGCAGTGTTTTAGCAAACATTCCTGGCGACTCATTGTTCTGCCTCTTGCGCAACATTGTTTGACAAACATCGGCGATTGTGACGGTCTCAGTGGCTGGAAATGCCGAGAGTTACGTACCACAAGCACGACACGTGTTGTAGAACGGCGATCGAAAGTGATATTCAGAATTCAATATAGTAATTGACATAAGTTTTAAAATTAGCGAATCAGGCGTTATTTAAGTTGGAAAAAAAAAACAAATAAATAAAAGTAATTTACTTAATAGTAACTGACGCTGGCCGGTGTACAATTTATTAAGATTTATTTAACAGCATTCACCGCGATGGTACCTATAAATATGATACTTTTTATAAATAAAAGCGCTTTTTTTTAAAACTTAACGCCATTTAATACATAGTAGAGTCCCGCACAGACTCTATCGCCGCAGTAGTTTTTTATAGATTCCGTTTATTGTTTTTTTATGGATAAGGTTATTTTTTTAAAGTGGCCAGTTGTAGAATTAAGGTGGTTAGCTAGCCAGTTATTTGAATTATAATATTATAAGTAGGTACTTACACAAAGTTCGCTTCGACTTCTGAGTTTAATCAACAATATCTGGGAGACCGAAAACCCCCATATAGCAATTAAATTTCAACGAAACCGTTTGAATAAATAATATACATATATATAAATAAATAATATACATATGTATAAATAAATAAACAAAAACTGCTCGTTTACTTTAAAGGTACATATTAGATATGTACCTACCAAAGTTATGTACCTACTAAAAACAAACCTCGTCATTACATATATTGAATCATCATGCATCGATTTGTTATCAATTGCTCTAACAATAACAGAAGAGTTAGGTATATATCTAGGTACACTTACAATTGACTGCATTGAGTTATATTTTATATTGTACTAGACAGTCTAGACAGACAAACTAACAATACAATGCAATGCACCCAAGGACACAAACAGGAAAACTATCTACGCATACAATTTTCATAAACTTTGCTCCCGAGACTAGTACTTAGTTGGATTTTAATATGATAAGAATAAAATTACAATAAAATATACTATTTATTTTTCCATTTAAGTAACTTAAGTAAAGTACTTAGTTGTTTACTTTAATAATAATAATGTTGCATCGATCGAGAGTGCGCATTATAGAATTTATAGATGGTTGAGTGCGTGTGCAGTGGGTATGCACCATAGATCACTTACTTTAGACGCGATTTATAATATAAGATGACGACCACTGCACGTTTACCTATACGTTTCTCATTTCAACTGCGTCCAAAATTAAGTAAGTCGTAATTACTTACTATTTATTTACTTATTATATTATTTATGAAACCAAGTGATGTGCCGAAAAGCATATTTTCCAACCAATATTTATCACAAGTAAATTTTAAATTTCGCGCCTATTTGAGTCCCTTAACTTCAAAATCATTATGCAATTTTGGTACATATTAAGAAAAGGTTGGACCCGGGTACGTCCAAGACCACCGGTGGACGGGCAGCAGCGTCCCTCAAATTCGGTGTACTCGACTGCGATCGCCAACCCGCCTGCCAAGCGTGGCGATTATGGCATTCACCCCCCATAAGGGGGAGGCCTATGTTCAGCAGTGGACGTCTTATGGCTGAGATGATGATGATGATGATGATGATGATGAAGAAAAGGTTATTAGGGTATTTAAGTAGTTATTTGCCGAAAGGGTTAATTGGATTTACCCGAGTTTGAATTTAAAGCGATACAGTTCTACTGACTGGTAATATGAGTTGCCAGACTACAGGTAAACCATGCAGTAGGTTATAACGAGTCTGTGTGTGGTTATCTACGCTATGCACCGATGCGTACGCGCAGAGCATCAATGACGACAGGGCGTTAGATGGACGACCTTAATCTTGAACGATAGTCGGCGCGCCCCGCCTTATCGGCCACTTGTTGCTTGTTTACCGCGGGGTTATTGCTTGCTCCACGATTGCGAGTGTGGATTCGAAACAGAGGGCCTACCGCGAAACACGTTCCACAAGTTGCGTCCCTGTCACATTTACGTACGAATTTACAAGTGCGACAGAGAGGCAATACGTCGAACGTGGTTCGCGCCCTCAGATTAATACACATGGGTATATACTATTGGAGTCGTAAGACGTACGAGTACAGTCACCTATAATATGTTACAGAACGAAGGATGCAAAAATATCTGACTCGATCTTATTTGTAGAGACACAAGAGCGTGTTACACATTTTTGCGGCCTTCGAAGAGTAACATATTATTGCAGATGACAATGACTAAGGTAACTTGCACCGATTTGAATAGTATAAAGTGAAAGAGTGCAATTATAAACGTCATATTTTATTAATAATAAAATATAATATATTAAACATAATAACTTACTGATAATTTACTTCTTAATATAATTCTTTAAAAAAAATTGCTTTTTCTTAGTTTAATTTATTTTTGTGATAATTTATTTCTTTGTTCTTTTTGATGTATACGGTGTGGAAAGATAAGTCGGGCCCTGGAGGGAAACTACCTTAAATCCTTAAGCTGGCTCATTTTAGTTAAAGGAGACCTTCCTTTATTTTTAAAAAGAAACAAAACTGCTGACTAGGTACACATCGTTGTAAAAAAGTGAACAGGTAATATGCGATTCTTAGTATGTAACGAGATATATTATAAAGTACCATTTAGTTCAAAAGCCCTGTCTAATGAGACATACATTTTGACTGACTTTTTGCAGGCATAGTAGTTTTTTTTTATTTCAGAAGTCATTACTATTATGTTATGTACCTATGTATTACCTTACATCGGACTGTTAAGTAATTAGAGCCTTATTGTTTGGATGTCTATGTGCGGCGTGCGCATATCGCAACAACATGTTTTTGTTTTTAATCATTTGCAATAGGTTTACTTTGTTTACCATTGTTACTAAATGAGACACAAATACTGAAGGTTACTGTAGGTTAATACTCAATTCTTAAAATTTTTAATAAACTTAATACTTATTGTCGATCTTCCGTACCTACATAATTTTCTAGCGATATGGAATAGAAGCGAGGTGACTCTATAACAAGAAAATAACTCTATTAAAAAAAGAAGGTGAGTAAGGTTGCCAAAGCTCAACGAGGGTGCGGGGGTTAGGGTCGGCAACGCGCATGTAACACCTCTGGAGCTGCAGGTGTCCATAGACTACGGTGACCGCTTACCGTCGGGCCGGCCGTATGCTTGTTTAGCAACGACGCAGTATAAAAAAAAAATAACCCATTTAATAACAACAAATTTTTCATGTGTGAGAATGAGAACCAAAACAAAGGAACCAACAATTTCATTTAATAGAACCTTAAATCACAACTTAACCTTAAAGAACCAATTCCAAAGTAAACAACTTCGTGCTCACATAGCCGAAAGTCATTGCGTCGCGGCGCTCTTGACATTTTGCTACGAAACCTTCTCTATGTAGGCAAACCGAATTAGCCCATGAACTATTCTATCCGGTCGTTTTCAAGGAATGTATGAAAACAAGCTACAATACAAATTATACTTTTAGAACAGAATCAATAGGCTATATTATTATATATTTGTATATATACGAGTAGTCGAGTATACTGTATAAAACAACATTGATTTCAGCAGTCATAAAATCAGTGTTACACATTATCTAAGTTATAGGTAGTCTTAGTCATAATTAAATAACAGATGAGGGTAGAAACTCAAATATCGAATGTTACTTTCAAATACAATACAGAATTGCGTTTTAAGATATCTGTGGCCATTTTTTACAAACAAGTACTTTGTTCGCAAATAGTATTTACCTGAAATATTTATCTATATGTGTAAACAGAATGCATTTCCTAATCTACGTCATAACGTCTCCGATAAAGACTGATATCTATAGTGGCACAGTGTGCCCTACAAAGGCTCTTTGTGACCATTATGCGAAAGGGATGATACACACAGTCGTACCCGGAACCCGTTGTTTGAATTATTTGTGACTCATTTAGGAAATAACATATTCTAACAGAAAGCTTAACGGTTTTATTAAAGTTTATGTAGAAAAATAAAATACCTAGTAATTCAGCGTCTTTCAAAACCGATGTCCGGGGTTCTCACGTTCACACCCTGGATTTTAGACTTATGGACGAAATATAATTTGATCCTATTTCGATTTTAATATTTTTTAGTAAATACTTTCTACCCAACATGTTATGACAAAATAGGTACAGCGTTAAGTAATATCCACAAATAATTTAAAAATCAGAACTATGTATATTATTTTAATAACAATAAGTTGTGTAATGTGACACTCTGTATAATGTATACCGGGTGTGGCCTGTAACACGAGCAAATAATTAAAACATAGATTGTACTCCTCAAATGGTGACACTTTTGTTCAACAACTTTTAAAAATTATGAAGTATTTAGACTCCCCATTTTTCATACAAAATAAATATTATCTTCAATGGACGCCATAACCACGCCATATCATTGTGATTGACGTTGCTTGTCACGCCTTAAACATAACAAAATTCACAATACATTGCGTCTTAGAATAAACTTTAAAGTGTATTAAAAATCAAACCACAAGTTTTTTTTAAAAGTCGCTGAACAAATGTTGGTCGGTATGAGGAGTACAGCCTACGGTTTAATTTTTTGCTCGTATTACAGGCCACACCCGGTATAATGCACACAATATTGTTTGTTTAAAAATATGGGAGATTTTTGACAATTTCTGATAGTGGAGTTGGAGTGTCGAGCAAATATTTTGCAACTTATTGATTTCAATGAATTTTTGTTGGCGCCTAAACTTGAATGCACCTGTCTGATAACTATCTACCTACCTATATTATGATATTATCTGTTGGCTCGAATGTAGGTCAACAAGAAAATACTTCCGCAAACAAGCACAATAGTAGGTGTTGTAGTTGTAGAGAGAGCAAATATTTTGCGCCCTATTTTAATTCTGTGAATTTGGTTGGCGCCAGGATTCTCATGCACCTTTTGATAAAACTATGTATTTGTACTTCGGGTGCAAACAGTACAGCATTTTTATGTACAGTCAGACAGAATCAAGTGTAGCGGATCAGACTACTATCTATCAATTTCTAAAACCTTAACAAAAAGAGATATCTCTAAATCTAGAACAATTAGATTATTGCTGATAATTTCAAACGCTAAATCGATAAATGATATAATCTAAAAGTATTTCAGGGTGTCAGATACTTTTGGTGCTGTTGTTTCGTCCGCTACTATTGATGCTGAGTTGCTGACTGTACAAAGCTAACCTACTCGCATAACTTTTTTTTAATTATACACTATACAGTATGCCAGAGGAGAATGCCATAGGTTTGTCACTTTTGTATATTTGAAGTCTCTACATAAAAGTTCTGAAATGGCATACCTCCATTTAACAACAACTTCTCGTCTGTCCATTAACTAAATCCGGTAACGTAAGCACCTCACTTGGCTTCCTTATAGTTTTTGTGGTTTTATTATTGCAAAAATAATAAAAATAATAATACAATATACCGACAAGGTCACCGTGACCCGACCTTGTTTACTAGGAACTGAGGTCTCAGCGCGTGTATTTAACGCTTTAATGTCGTTTTAATAATTCTCATTTACATAGAGGCGTATTTGCGAATATATTAATGTCGGAGAACATATATATTTAATTATTTTAATCGTGAAAAATGCAACCATATACTTAGCTGGCTTAATACCAACTTGTAAATAGTAAATACCAATACTAGCACCTGAAACCCTATTCAACTCTTTCCTATTAAACTCGAGATCGACAAGCGTATTCTGATTTTAATAATAGGTTAAGAATTAGATCAGAATACACCTGCCACTTTCAGACGCTGGGACATTAACGGTTGAATAGGTATCTGCCATCTCTGATAGTGGATTCTGCCATTGGTGAATTGAAATGCTTTAACATACATGTTACTGTTAAAACGGTTTTATTAAAATATAAGTATAGTACTTGTAATTGTTAAAACTATACGAGTAGATACATAATACATATATGTAGATATACATTAGAGGGCTGATCCGAAAGCTGTTACGGTGCTACGACTCTAATGTAATCATGCAATATGAATAATGTTTATACCATTGTCAGGGACCTTTCCTTACTTATTGGGGTAATGTAAAATCATTAAAAAAGCGCTTAGTTTTTTTTTACTTTGACGAAGTCGAAGTAACGAAGACTAAACACAGGCATGGATCAGTTATTGAGACTATATATTTAAGAATTTTGAGAATATTGAAAGTTATAATACTAGGTGCGAATTAGGTGGTAATTGCGAACCCAGTAACAAATATTGCCGGTTTTACTAATTTCTAACTTCATACAAAAAATAGGTATCTATAGAAGACCGTCTTATACATAAGTACATAGATTAAAAGTTAATACCAAAACATTTCTACAAAGAAAACACTTATCTACCTACATAACATTTCTAAAATAAACCTATCAAATAATTCACATCCGTTTAGCAGCTACGCACTTAACTGGTCACCTAAATACAAAAATAAAACGTATGTCATAAAACAAATGTGACATTGAAATCGATAAAGTAAAACAACAATAGTCGGTACTGTCAGTGGTCAAGAACAAACACAACTGGGCATTGAAGCTTATGTGTGTCAAGTATGTGCGGCGGCCGCTGGGTCGCTGCATCTGCCGGCAGACGAGGGCGTCATTGTGTGGTGGGTGTGCATTCGACGAAACTTAATTGGTCCGACGTATGTCATAAAAACGTTGTAAAAAGCGCGAAGGTCTGGCGGTAAGGACTCGACAGAAAGAGGTCAAGTGTAATGCTCCGCGTTCTACTGACCTCATTTGGGAGCCGACGGCCGCCGCTGCCGCGCTCACTCGCCTTTCATATACGAATATGTCCTAGTTTGCCCAAGTTCATCTAATAGTATGAGAAAAGGACGGATGTACACACTCAAAAATGCTATTTTCAAAAAAAAAATATATCTGCCACTTAACAACTTAATGTATGTATAGGCACTTACTAATTGCTAACGTGTATTGGCTAGCCATGAATTTAAGAATATTGTACGTGTATAAATTGAATGACCATGTATATTTTGACACTATCATTACTATCGTGCTGAGCCCAGATATACACATACAGCCCAGGATGCGTAGCCAACATGCCAATCGTTTACGCTCCGTAGCGAACGAAACACAACCTTACATGGAAGACTGATATTTATAGGAACACATACATTTCGTTGACATTTCGTTGTCGTAGCGCAAGCGATTGCCACCTTGGCTACGCACCCTGATACATATAGATACGTTCGTACGTCAATATAGCAAAATGTGCAGAATATATTTTCAGAAAGTGTAATTAAACAGGTGTCGGAATATGAATAGAAATAAACAGAGGTCTTCTATTAATGAGTCCATCTATTATATTTTATTATTTAATACATATAAATTATATCACGCTGCAACAAGTTTCTACGAAACCATTATTTGTAGAAATTACTTATCGTTTAAGTATATCGAATTTATATAGAGATTCATCTTCATCTACTCTCTTAAGATCCCCTGTTTCAACTACTTACATTATGTATTTTGTGTCATATTAGGTACTATTAGGTATTTTGTAAAGCCAAAAATAGGTATGTACAATTGTACATATATTATATAGTACCTATGTTTAGTTCTAATCTAAGCTTATCTTTGTTTACTGTCTGGCAACGAAGACAGAAAGTTTATCCATCTGAAAGTGTGGGCACAGATTATCCTAGTGTGGGGCATGTGTACCTATTTCTTCCGCCTGAGACTCACAGGTGAATTGAGTGACTTTATTGGTCAGTAATGTAGTACCTATTTGAGGACTCAACCGATCATATTCATAATAAACAAAAACAAAACAAAATCATAATTAATGGTATTTATTGAGCTTTATTTTCTGTTTTTTTTTTAATTACTTATGCACGGGCGGTGCACAAGTCAAAGGAAATAAGGACACAATAAAAAAGTACAGTTTCGCTCAGACATTAATTGAACAGTGTGGTCGTAGTAAGGCATTGAAGATACCAAACAGCAGCTGGCATTGCTAACAAAAATAAATAAGTTACAATGAAAATCCGGAAACTGGTCGTGGGAGAGGCGACCTCCTGTTGTCGAATGGAACCTTCAGCAGCTATTATTAACGTTTCGGCCGCGAAATCAGAGCGCTGACATACATCTGAATAATACCATCTACTCCATAATTCATGGAGACCTTGGCCCCGATGCTGCGTGAGGTGCGAGGCTCACCAGCCCGCTCCCGGCGACAAAGGTAAACATTTGTGAATAGCCTACCGCTAAATAGACTACCGAAACTTAATGGCGCTTGCTTACCCTTGTCCCACTTCCTTGTCTCCCGCGGCTCGCGCCTCGGCTTAACGATTCACTTTTGTTCACCCGCCTTCAGATACATAATACCACAATTTAAATTTGGAGGAAAATAAGCTCTTAATTTCAGTATCGTTTTTGCTTGAGATCTTGCAATAAACAGCAAAATTTAAAGAAAACACTGTTTGTTAAGTTAGCATCCCGTTTTACAAGGCCATTTATAATTTGATATAGTAACAGCACCAGTCATGGGACATTTAAGAGGGAATTTGGAGTATTTGTGATATTTCCCTAATACATGTGAATGGTCTACCGCTAAGCGTATTGAAAGATGAAAGTCCTATCCGTCTTTCATGTTTTAGGCGTGTTGTATCAAAGATACTGCAATGAGTTTCCACATACTTAACAAATTAAAACTATGCTATTTTTCTCCAGTCATGGACACCAAAGCTCCAGTAATGGGCCCCCCAGTAATGGACACTGCTCTATCAGTATAAAATAGTGAAATAGGTCATCAGATCTGGTCCATGTTATCATAATATTGCATTATCATCCGATTTGCATATTTAATTACGAATACAAAATTTCAACTCAATCGGAAAACGGGAAAGTGGCTCAAACTCGGCTACCAAGATTTGACCCACACTAAAAAACGATATTAATTTATCCGAAGTCCGAGCGTACCTCCTGGTTGACATATTTCGTAACTAAATTTACTTCTGTATTGTTTAAACATGAAATGATGGCATGGCAAGCATCATTATGTAAATTGTCCCATTATAGGAGGTATGCAGTTTTAGAGCTCCTATAATGGGATTGGGCCAAATACCACTATTTTTTTACATCTGTGGAGTCACAACATAGTATGTTGTATACCTTATCTCATGGTAAATGCAATTAACAAAGCACATTCTAGTTTTCATCAAGTATTAATTAATTAAAATTTAATAAATTAACTCACCTCTCTTAGCGAAGTTGTTAAGAATTCGTAGTGGTATTTTTTTTCAGTGACACGACAACTTTTGGGTTGACGCCAATTTCTTAAAATACAACCAAATTTAATAAAAATTCAAACTGAAACAGCTCTAGGACTCTTATTTATGATAATATACAGGCAGTGTTTATAAACTACTTTTAGACACTTATTTTACAGGATTTGTGGTTTTTTGTCCCATTACTGGTTCCACGCCCATCATAGGGTACACTACTATATAATTTAGACATATTTATTTTGGGATATTTGTAGTTATGATTTAGACCCCATGGGTTAAGATAAGTTTAGTTTTAATTTGTACAAGCATGTGTGTGGACGACGCACCTTTTTATACGTTTACTTTTTATAATTTTATTGTATTTTTGAATTCCTTTGTTCTTATAATTTTATGTTCTTTTTGACACCATATTTCTGTTCAGTCTTCTCTTAGGATTCATGTAATAAAGTACCATCTCGCTCTTCATCCATTCTTCATTCATCCTTCATCATTTACATTGTGATCCTTCGTGGATTTAAAAGTGATAGTCTGATAGTAAATCATGAATCAACATTAAGTGCAAGCTGTATTATTATTGGTAAATATGGTCGTCACACGATCCGTGAAAGCGGGTAAGGATGGTAACGAAGGTAAGACCGTTGCGGAGAGTGAGGCTGGGCCGTCAACCGTGCCCTCAACCCCTCTTGTCGACCCGACAACCGCACCACCGGCGCCTTCACAATCCCGTCCCGTAAGTATGTCATCTCGCTCTTCATCCACGGTAGTGGCCAGGAGGTTGGCGGCTGAAGCGCAGCACGCGCGTCGCCTCGTCGAGCTAGAGACACAGCAAATAAGCCGCCGCCGTGAGCGTGAGCGCGAGGCTGCTGAAGCGGCCGAGCTAGATGCACGCCGGCTGGCCGATTTGGAACGAGTGACCGCCGACCTAGAGTTAAAAGCGGAAATCGCCGCCATCGACGTAGACGCGAGTCGTCATAGCTCTAGGAGCAGCCATATTAATATAGACCAATGGCTCAGTAAGTCTGAAGCTGCTTTTAATCATGAAGAAACATTAACGAACAATGATTTTTTCAGGGATCTGGATGCTAAAGCCCCTCGCGCGCATGTCATATCCCCTGTGCGGACAGTGACTGTGCGTCGCGACTGTGGTGCCGCGACAACGGCGGCTCCTCTCGAACGCCGCGACTGTGGTGTCGCGATGTCAGCGGTCATTCCTGAACGCCGCGACTATGGTGCTGCGATGACTGCGGCCCATCCCGAGCGGCCCGAGAGCGGAGAAGTTCCACAGTTGGTTAGGAGTCTGGGTGTTTTAGTTGACAGTGTAAATAAAGGCATTGGCCACGCAATAAATCGTGTTCCGTTACCCCGTTTCGATGGCAGGTCGCATTTAGATTGGCTTAGTTTGAAAAAAGCCTTTGAAAACACACAAGGTTCCTACACAGCCGCGAATAATCTATCAAGACTGAATACTGCGCTAACGGGCGCGGCGCGCGAGGCAGTCGCCGCGCTGCTTGTGTCTGCGCGCGACCCCGGCGTCGTGGTGCGCGCTCTCGACGCGCGCTTCGGCCGCCCCGAGATGGTGGTGGCGCACGAAGTAGCTGCGGTGCGCGCATTGCCGCGCGTCAGCGCTGAAGGTAAGGATTTAGCTGTGTTTGCCAGTCGAGTTCGCAACTGTGTCGAAATAATACGTTTATTGGGTCATACGGAATATCTGGCCTCGCCTGAACTATTTCAGGCCTTAATTACTAAAATATCTCCACTGTTGCGAGCTAAATGGCTAGACTATGCCGTTCGTTATGAGGCTACCGGTCTGTCAAAGCTAGAAAACCTAGCTGGTTTCCTCGCTAACGAAGTCGACCTGCAGTCTCGGTTCGGCATAATACCTGAGCCGGCTACTGCGTCACAAGCGGTAGATAGTAGGCGGGCCAGGGATAATGTGCACGTTGCCGCTGAAAATCATTCTGTGAATTCAAATTCAACATCGCGAAATAACGCTAAATTGAATTCATCGGCGACTGCACCTAAAATTAAATCATGCGTCGTGTGTGAAAAATCGCATGATTTAATTCAATGTGACAAATTTAAGTCAATGTCTGTCGATGACAGATGGAATTTGATTAAAAAGAAAAGAGTCTGTCATCGATGTCTCAAAGTAGGTTGGCATAGGTTTAATTTTTGTAAGGCGAAGAAAGTTTGTGACGTTGACGGATGTTCATTCCGTCACCACGTATTAATGCACAACCCGACTTACGAGCGTTCCGCAGCTGCGCATTTTGAGGTGGAAGATGATGAGCCGGTAGCGGGAACTTCTGGCACTGCACCGCGATCTTCTGCTGACAACGCCGCGGCATCTACTGTTGTGAGCGACTCCGCGTGTGATGTCGAATCAAAGGAGATTCTGACCCACACATCGACATCGGTTGCCACGGGATCTCCAGCTCAGACGTTGCCTGCTCGCCCGCTTTTGAAGATCGTAGCCGTAACCGTGTCCGGCCCGTTAGGTTCCGTGAATACGTACGCTATGTTAGACGACGGGGCCACAGGTTCGTTTATTGAGCAAGATATCGCCGCGCAAATAGGTGCCTGTGGACCCGAGCGACGCATGAGGTTAGACTGTGTCGGCGGGTTAGGAAAGCATACGTCTGTGCAATATGTCGATTTCCAAATGAAAGGTCGCCATGGTAAGGATACGCACTATATTAGCAAACCGCGGGCTATGAAAGGTTTAGGTCTTGCTACTCAAACCCCCGACGGGTCGAGCGTACTTAAATTTCCTCACCTCGCAGACATCGCGGATGAGTTTTGTTATGGAAACATTCAGCCGTCGATTATAGTCGGTCTCGATAACTGGCACCTCACTATTCCCAGGGCTATACGCGAGGGCACTAGGGCAGAACCAGTCGCGATTAACACCGCGTTAGGTTGGGTCCTATTCGCCTTTGGTTGCAGTAAAACCGCTCCTGCCGAAACTGTCAACCACGCTATAGTGAGCGAGCCCGCGGCCGCGGATGTCAGCGATCGCGCAGTTTTAGAGCAGTTGATTCGCGAGCAATATAGTTTAGACTCAATCGGCATTTCGAAACACGAAGCGCGCAGCGTTGATGATGATCGCGCTATCCAAATTCTCGAACGTACTGCGCGTCACCTGCCTAACGGGCATTTTGAAGTCGGTTTACTTTGGAAATCGGACAATTTATCTGTGCCTGATAGTCGCAAGCTTGCCTTATCTAGGTTTTTTAGTCTCGAGAAAAAGATGGCCCGTGATTTTCAGTATGCAGAGCGTTACCGTGAAAACAAACCGAACAAATTAAGAGTCGTGCACGATGCTGCTGCTAAAAGTCACGGTGTTTCGCTAAATTCACTTCTATTAACCGGCCCAGATTTGTTGCAGCCCCTGCTCGGAATCTTATTGCGATTTAGAGAGGGAAAAATTGCCCTGACCTGACTGGTGATATTCGCGAGATGTTTCCTCAAGTTAAGATCCGAGCAGAGGATCGCGACGCTCAGAGGTTTTTGTGGCGCGACTCGCCTAAAGACCCTATCATGACATACCGTATGTCATCTATGATTTTCGGTGCCGCTTCCAGCCCTTTCACTGCCATTTATATAAAAAACAAGAACGCAGTGGAATGGCAGGAGCGCTTTCCAGACGCAGCTCAAGCCATCATAGCTGACCACTATATGGATGACTGTATAGTTAGCTTAAATTGTGTTGACAAGGCCGCAAAACTTGCCGCCGAGATCACCAACATCCATAAACATGCTGGCTTTGAGATGCGTTCTTGGACTTCAAACAATCCCTCTGCGCTGCGTCTACTGCCCAAAGAGAGCTTGGCTGAAGTCTCAGTAGCTAGAAATGACGTAGATGTTGATCTTGGACGCCTCACTGCTCCTGTGCGCACACTGGGACTTATTTGGCAACCCGTTTCTGATAAGATTGGGTTTAATATCGGAATAAAAGGAGAACGTTCGTTGCCGAATAGGCTCACTAAGCGCGAAGTGTTAGCTCACGTTATGCGGGTTTTCGATCCACTCGGTATCCTGGCGCCAGTTGTGATTACGGGTCGCATCATGTTCCAAAATGCGTGGCGTAAGGGGATCGATTGGGACGAGGAGCTGTCGCAAAGTGACAGTGCAGCATGGAGACTCTGGTTTGACGATTTAATCGCAATTTCTGGTTTACAGATTCCACGCTGTTACTTACTTAGCGAATTAAAAATTGATAAGTGCGAGCTTCATTTGTTTTGTGACGCGAGCGAGTCTGCTTTCGCTGCGGTTGCATATTGGCGGTTCGTCTTAGAAAATGGTGAAGTGAAGCTGGCTCTTATATGCAGCAAAGTCCGTGTAGCTCCTTTAAAACAAATCTCCATAAATCGCTTAGAGCTCCAAGGAGCGTTGATCGCAGCCCGTCTCGCTTCTACGATTTGCGAAGCACACAGATTCAAGCCTATAAATCCCGTATTCTGGTGCGATTCTATGACCGTTTTGGGGTGGCTTCGAAGCGAGGCGCGCTTATTTAAACCATTTGTTTCTCACAGAGTAGCCGAGATTATGGAGATAACCGACGTAAAAGAATGGCGATGGGTGCCAAGTCAACTCAACGTAGCTGACGATGCTACACGCATCAAGCGAGTGACGTTATCTCCAGAATCGCGCTGGATTTCGGGTCCTGAATTTTTGCTCTCTTCGGAGTGGCCCAGCGAGCCCAATTCACCTGAATATCCAGGCATGGAAGAAGAGAGCAAACGTGCAGCGCGTCCTGATTTAGTTCATCTCATTAGTGACGTTGAAAGGCACGAGCCAGTCTCAGCCGATCCTAAACGGTTCAGTTCTTGGGTGAGGCTGGTACGCGCAACAGCCATAGCTCATAAGTATTTGACGTTACTTAGAATCCGTTGCCTAGCTAGAAGGGGTCTAGGTGTAAACAATTTAATTCGCTTAGAGGGGGGCTTGTGTAGTTTTGTGTTTCAGCCAGCCAACCAATGGCAACAGTTCGCTGCTCCGCGCTCTGTGTGCGAATCTGCCGCGGGCCTGACCGCCACAGATCTTCGCCTGGCCGAAGTTCACATCCTGCGCCAGTCACAGTTGAACACATTCCCAGACGAGATGGCCAGCCTACACAGCCATCCCGCACAGCTTATGCCACGCACCAGCCGTTTATCCAAGCTATCAGTGACCATCGGAGACGACAAACTTATGCGTTTGTCTGGCCGTATAAGGGCAGCGTCGCAAGTACGGGATGAGATGAAAAACCCCATTGTGCTTGATGGCAAAGACCTAGCTGTGCGCCTACTTGTTCAGAACCACCATCGCAGGGCTGCCCACGGCAATACGGAGACCGTGGTAAACGAGCTGCGACAAGAATACCACCTATTGTCGCTAAGAAGTACCGTCCGCAATATCACTTATAACTGCTTATTTTGCCGAATACGCCGGGCCAAGCAGTTTCAACCCGTGACGGGAGACTTACCGGAAGCACGCCTTGGACACCACAGACGGCCGTTTACGTTCACAGGGCTGGACTACTTCGGCCCAATACAAGTTACCGTTGGCCGAAGACGAGAAAAAAGATATGTCGCCCTGTACACTTGCCTTGTGGTACGCGCAGTCCACTTAGAAATCGTAGACAGTCTCACAACCGACTCTGCGATCATGAGCCTCCGCAGATTCACTGCTCGAAGAGGGACCCCATCCGAGCTGTGGTCGGACAATGGAACTGCTTTTGTGGGTGCCAGCCGGGAGCTTCGACGCTTATACGACGACGCTACGTCCCAGTTCGCTGCCGCGCAGAGAATCAACTGGCGTTTCATCCCACCGGCGGCGCCATTTATGGGTGGCTGCTGGGAGAGGCTTGTGAAGAGCGTGAAAACTGCACTCAAGGTGACTCTCACTGAGCGAGCCCCAACTGACGAGGTGCTACGTACACTTTTGGCTGAGGCGGAGGCCTTGGTAAATTCGCGGCCACTAACTCATGTTTCCGTTGACCCTCAGAGTGAGGAATCACTAACACCCATGCATTTTTTGTTGGGTTCGTCTTCGGGACGCCCACTTCCAGTCACATCATCAGAAACGGACCTCCTATCACGAACCAGCTGGCGTAAGGCTGTCGGATTATCAGAGCATTTTTGGCGCCGCTGGTTAAAAGAATATCTTCCGACGTTAACACCCAGACGTGGTCGAGGTGAGGTTCCCCAATTAGCAGTCGGAGACTTGGTGCTCATTGCGGACGGTAATTCTCCGAGAGGTTCCTGGCCCCGTGGACGCATTACTGCTGTCTTCCCAGGCCCTGATGGCATCATAAGAGTTGCGGATGTGCACAGTTTGGAGGTGTTATGCGGCGGCCCCTGAAGAAGCTGATCAAGCTCCCCCTTTAATAAAAAAGGGGGGAATGTGGACGACGCACCTTTTTATACGTTTACTTTTTATAATTTTATTGTATTTTTGAATTCCTTTGTTCTTATAATTTTATGTTCTTTTTGACACCATATTTCTGTTCAGTCTTCTCTTAGGATTCATGTAATAAAGTACTATCTTGAACCAGTGCGCCTTTATCATTTTCAATGTGATTATTAAGATTTTATAATTTCAAATAAAACTATGAATCAATGTTACTATTGCTCGGCACTCTATTATTTACACATAATATGGCTCTTTTTTCCATTTTGGATCTTTAAATGCTTCAAAATCTGTTGCAGTACAAAGTTATTGCTTTGTTATAATTAATTGTTAATATTAACTGTCTTAGAGTCCGTTTAAGGTAAGCCACAGAAATATGAATAGGTATAGTCTAAGCTAACTAGCATGCAAAGTTTTACGCCGATTTTAATGCAACAAAGTGATGGAGTGTCGTTACAGCCGTCATTCTATTTTAATAGAAATCTCATCACTAATGAGCCACCACACTTTGTCATTGCAAATGCCATGCAAAGTTATCTTGGTCCGACTTCAAAGAGTAGTAGGTATCACATAATGATTTAAGGTTCCAGTGTACCGTGAGAAAATCTAGAAATATTTCTAATCAGTAATCACCTAAAATTAGGTTATGTAATAACAATAACAAAGGCCGATTCGTTATCGGCTGAGCGTAGATCAAGGTAATTAGTGAATGCATTTCGTCGTACACGTGTTTTGACCTTTACCTGCGGACGTTCATTGTTTTGTGTTCAAAATCCTTGTGAATAATGAACTCGTGTCCTTTGGAATACAAACGAACATTTATTTAAAATAAAGTACGCAGCGGCCTACCGCTGTGTATAATATTTACATTAATGTTACTTGTTATTAATACTGACGGAAAAGAATGTTCCTATCAGTATATTTGAACCACGATAAAAGAGAAAATGATTAGCATAGATGCATTTCATCAAATGTAAATAAACTTAATCAATCAATCAATCAAAATGTTTATTTCAGGCCATAGATAAATTATACAATAACAAAGTAAAATTCATAATCAACATTTTAATGTATTTTTTTATGTTCTCTTAGATATTATAATTATGTTTTATACCATCACAATTACTATGCGTCGCTTTGTTCATACACAGATTTTAAATAAGTTAAATTACTATGCATATATTGCATATGAATATTGATACTACGCGCTACGTTTATTTACAAAAACACAAATACTCCAATTGTAAGTAGATACATAATTATAGGTACTATGGGCCCGATTCGGATTTTGAAATAGACATCTATTAGATATATTTTAGACATCACCAAGATACGATAACGATGATCTAACCTGTCAAATTTGACATTTGCGCGATTCTGGAGATACTCTTGAACGATTTCCACAGGATATGACTTAGAGATCCCATTCACATCTAATAGATATCTTACTCTATCTAACGTAAAAGTGACATTGCTTGCCCGAAATGCGCTGCAAAAGAGAACTAGAATCTAAACTATAACGTATCTAGAATGGATCTAGTACGTGTCGTCTCTTGTGAATATCTAGAAGTTCGAATACGGCAGTATTTCTCTTAATAGTATACTTTGATAAAAATATTTAGGAGCACTAAATAGAGCAAATGAAAAAGTGTCAAGGTTTTTCCTATCTAGATAATGTAAGGCGGGGAGTTGTCGCACAGTGTTCCCGATCCAAAAAGGAGTGAAGGCCGATGATATCAACTCCATTCCAGTTATTAATTTGATTACTCTATCAGCCTTGACTCCGAATTAATGATAACTAAATGTCCTGTAACAATAGCATTTTCCGACTATAACAAAAATATGGTCAGTGTAGCGCGATGACTAATCCTATGTAAATTCATCTGGTAGAGTGAACTTGACAGGCCGTTGTCAGCTCCGAAATTGAGTTTACTCATTTAATCGCTCTAGCCCGTCCATTACATGATCACATTTAATGTTTTGAGCTTTGAGCCTGTTGTCACAAGATACGTGTCTGCGTTTTAAGGTAGTCAAGTACCTAATTGAAGATAATATTTTAAATTGGTGTAAAAAAACAAGACATATAATTTGCAATATCGTTATAAGCATAGAAAAAATGTGTTGAAAATGGAGACCTAGGCTCTCCGAAAGATGTCGCGCGATAGACTAAAATAGGTACCTACGTGAGTTAAACCGTATAATTGAATCGCTAAACTTTAAACTCGGGTAAACTCATCAGTCAAATTATGCGATCTTGGTACCTATTAAGAAAAGGTAACAGGGTAGATATATAGATATTGAGTTTATTTGCTGAGAGGGTCGAATGGATTTACCCGAGTATTGAGTGTGTGACACAATTAGCTTAGTGAATTTATAGGGTATATAATAACTATATATAATAACTGTAGGTTAGTAGAAAACATCCTAAGGCGGGTATACTCTTAATACTTAGGTACCTAATATCCACCAAGGAACCAAAAAGGAAGTCATATCAATATATTGAAAATAAACTGGCAAACAATAGGACGCGGGACGGATGCATGGCAAGTTTTCACAGAAGTTGGGTGTGACCGGTCACTCGTCTGGAGGTTGTCCCACTTAGTCATCGAAATTGGTTACTACCTAACTTTAGTCCGGTCACATTCTGCAGACTACTCAGACTTCTTCGTTTTATTATAGGTATTAAGGTAACTATTTCACAATATAAGCGCGCGTCTAGAAAATATTGTCTCTCCTATTCCGTTCCGACCCCTATTTTATATATTACGATTTTTTTTTCGATTATTAATTAAGATTTAGTTCAAAATGGATTTCATAAATAAGGATAATTTTCTTTCACATCAATTGTTCAGTGAAAGTTACTTCGAGAATTACTAGGTATAAAGTAGTTAGGTACTATAGTCGTGTTTTGTAAAATATTACACATACATACATAATATACTACTTTTCTCGCTACTATTCTAAATAATAAGTAGAGTGTTTAACTTGGGTGAAAGCAACCATTTCATCCCCCTGTTAACTTGGTTAATCTAAGATTCTAAGTACATATATACTATTTTATTTATGCAGGATGTAAACAAAAATGAGCATATTCGGTATCGCGTTCATTAGGAAAAAGTATCTTTACACAATGGCCAAACATTTTTTACTTACTTATTACTCCTCTGGCGCAGCGACCCAAAGTGTGTCTTATCCTCCAACACGACTGCTCGCCACTGATCCCGGTCCTGTGCCGTTTCTCGCCAGTTTTCAACCCGGAGCTCGCGTAGATCAGCGTCCACCACATCCGCCCATCGATACCTAGGTCGACCGACCGGGCGGCGTCCTATCGGTTTTCCCTCAAACGCTCTTTTCAGCGCCCGATCATCTTCCATTCGCTCAAGATGGCCGAGCCACCGAAGCCTTTGCACCTACCTATCTAAGTCCTATTACATACTTACTTGTATCAGAGAAATATACAATTATTGAGACCCAAATACAAATCAAGATATGTACTTAATTTAGGTACATAGCTTAGCTTAAGAAATAATTCCGTGTAAGTACATAAATTTAAAGCTTGTGTAGACATGAGTAGGTTGGTATATACCTACTTTGTAGGTACCTACAACCGTCAGAAAATTTTGTTCATATTGTAACATCAAGTCACCTTTATTCCTAACCTAACACAGAAGCCGATACATAAATCACCTATCAACGTGGTCTTTAAGAGGTCGTACTAATATTATTTCAAGGTCCGCTTGACAGGCTGACCTCGACGTATCGGTCGCGGAGGACAGACGGTCGCAAATATTTGCGCGCGGCGCGGCGCGGGGCGGGGCGGGGCGCGGGACGCTGGGTGACCTTGCGGCGCGTCTGCCGCGCAACCTTGATCTTGAAACGACCGCCGCTGAGCGCCCGCGACTCCGCTACGGCATCATTGACGTCGACAGTGTCGACACCTATTGGAGCATTTGGTAACAAATAATAGTTACCGATACGTAGTGTAACTAATAGGTTATAGACGAAATATCTATTGATGACGGTCGACGGAGTTAACAAACACCGGAACGTAATTTATGCGCGCGCTTAGGTACTAACGCGCACGTAACGTAAATCAAGTCAGCGAATCCAAATTGTAGGTAGGAAAAAGCTCAATGTGATTTGTTGCTTAGCGACCAAAATTAGCAATGTCACCGGTGAACTGACTCAACTTTACTTTTCGAGAAAATACCTATTGATAAGAAGTTTTAAGTAAGTACAGTGAAACCTGGTTAAGTGGGACCTGGATAAGTGAGAAACCTCTATAGCTGGGACTCGTGGTGCGGTCCCGACACTTTAGCACTGAATTACCTCTGTTACTGAGAAAAAACGAACCTCTATAACTGGGATTCGTTGTTGTGATTTTATAGTCACATTTACCTCTATAAGTGAGACGGAGAGTGTATTTTACCTCTTTTACTGAGACTATATTTATAAGATTACATTTTCCTAATTATTTTTTTGAATTTTATAGGGAATTGACTTCTGTATCTGAGATAACGTCAATCTATGACCTCTCTAACTTGGACTTCATTGAACGATTTCCGTATTCTTACTAACTTTTAGTCTATCCACAAATTCCGCATTTGCCTAATTGTGTCTAAACAACTTCAAACTTTGATTTAGTTAATTTATCTAAGTAGCTAAAACTACCGAAACGAAAGCTGAAATTTTGATAAGTAACAAGAAAGAATTAATTTTCATTTATTAAATTTCTAATACGCACTGAAGTCCGTATCAAATTTAATTTAATTTTGACATATCTATCCATTGGAGAATCATTCAAAATAAATTCAAAGAAATATTTAAACAGGCTTAAAACATATTTTGGGACAAGGATTATTTTACCTTATTTAGTTTTTAATATATTAATTACTAAATACCTTATTAACCACCTCTATAACTGAAATATACTCTATTTTCACCTCTATTAATGGAAACCTCTGTAAATGAGACAGAAATTTATCTGTACCTGGCTAACTGGGAGCCTGGGTAAGTGGAAAACCTCTTTAAGTGAGACAAATTTGCTCGTCCCTTGAGATCTCACTTATCCAGGTTTCACTGTATAAGTAAATTTCACAATCACGGCCATGTAACAAATAACAGATTGACGAACGAGCTGTAAAGAAAAAATGTAGACAGTAATTGTTTCCCTTTGCGTAGGTCGCTATCTAGTCTCGTCATGTCACAACCTTGTGACTGTCGAACGTACGAGGGCTCATTCATCTCCAGCCCTAAACACATAATTGACGTACCTGTACAAACCACAACAATGACTCACTCACCCGTCACCCGCCCAACGAATATCCACTGAAAGACGAGCGTATGATTCAGGAACCTAATAAGTAATAAATAAAGTATATACATATATGGCACAAAATTATTATAAGAATAAATCGGTTTCGAACGCAGTTATTATATATTTCGGTTCTGAATGCGCTACTAGAAATTAAACCAATAACTTATTTTTTAATTTGCAGCAAAAACCTCTGCATGTAACAAATATAAGTATTACGAGGATGCACATGCAGGGGTGCTAATGCTAAGCTATTAGTTTTGCTAACAGTACGTTATCTGCGTTAATCATTGTTTCATACTCGTTTTAGTGTCCTGTGCGTTGTTATATACTTACATATTGTAAGTTTATTTTTTATTTATTTATTTAGAAATTTAATTCAGGCAACAAGGCCCTTATTACAACTACCTTACAGACTATAACATACATATGTATTTTATAAACTTCAAACTGAAACACTATTTAAGTAACACTATAGTAAGTTTATGCACCTCTAAGAAAATTATTCTAAAAGCAAAGGCATTTAAAATATATGATCCGGTTTTATTTCAATTTTTTTTAATTCTATCTATGTAATTTAGAAATAGAATGGTCTCAGAGTCTCACGGCTCGATTCGGAAAATGAATTAGATCTCTACTAGACCTCAACAAGTTACGATATGGATAATTTAAAGATACTTGTAAGATAGATATGTCAAATTTGACGTTTCCGCGATTCTGGAGGTCCTCTTGAACGATTTCGACAAGTTATGACTTAGATATCCAAGTCACATCTAGTCGATATCTAATGTAAATCTAGTTGATCTCTACATCGTCTCTAGATCTTGTGATTATCTCGTTTCCCGAATACGCGTGTCAGATATCTTTGAGGACCTTGACTTAATATATGGCCTACACACCACACTCTATATTTGTAGAGATAAAATACTATCATATCATATTTTATGTTTTTGCTCGCTTCGTTATGCAAGATGTGCAAGGTCCAAAAACCACGAGTTCAAATCTACGATCGGATTAAGTAGGTATCAAGAAAATGATAACCTTTGAAATCATGTTGAATGTTAAATGGCATGTTTTTCACTGCAATCGCATTTACATGGGTTGTGTTGCAGCGGCATAGTGCACGTGTAATTTTATTGCAGCGGCGCGGCGGTGTAGGGAGCGCGGCGCATGCGCGAGCGACCTTGTGGGTGCAGTGAGCAACGCATGAGCAGTGGTATCGTTTACCGATTACACACTCTAGTCACACTAGTCGAAACTAAAGTCGAACCATTACAGAGCGATCAGAGCATGTTTGGACACGGAACTTCAAAGCGAGTTAAACAGTTCACCCAAGAATTCGACTCACTAACCCACACCCCTAGCAAGCCTAGCAAGAAGATCCTGGAGATCATATTAATGACATGTGTCAATTTTAAATGTAAATAACTTTGTAGGGTTGTCACTGATATAAAAATATTTCATTTTAATGATTTTGTTTTACTTTTTAATTCAGCTTCACGATTACAATGCCTCAATTGTAGATCACTTAGATAACACTATCATTTCAGCTCAGTCCCTAGAAATGTTCCATCCTCCTTCCTGTATTACTACTATTGTACTCGTAATGTTTATTTTATTGCACTCATTCTCTCGTAAAATAACGCATCAACGGTTTTTATTGTGTTATGTGTACCTAGTGAATTTTTTATTCGGCCCCTGACGCCAAAAGAGGTACAATCGCCAGCGCTCGCGGTGTCCAGTTAAGAAAAAATTGCCTTCATCCTTGCAACCGAGCGGCTACCTGGCTACCTGCAAGGCGTTCAAACGAGTATCGCCCTAACGATGGAAGTGGTCGAACACCGCGAGCGCAGGCGATTGTATGTCTATGTTGCAAGTTTAATGTTATGTGCATATATCTGGGGTATCACATGCAGCTCCTAAATGAAGAGTCCAATTTATTTTAACCGAATGTTTTGTCTGTCCAAAAGGTTCTATGCTGTTTGGAGGATAAAAACTTACGACGGACGTATACTTCTTAGAAAAGTAATGCAGAAGAGTGCTGATAAAAGATGAATAGCGAATATTTCCGAGGGTCTGATACGAGTATCACGAGAAATGCGCACTATACCTACCGGCCCTTATCAGCGGATGTCTTATCGCAAGGCTGCAGCCACGTGTCGCTGACCAAAGCAAGGTCGAACTTTAACTACATTCGCCATGCTACTCCAATATCTACTATAAAACTATAAAAAAGCATACCTACTCGTACTTACAGCTTCAGAATATGTACCTATAATACTCTATTTGCGTACTGCACTTACAATAACGTACCTATGTAAATACGAGCGTAAGAGTAAGTAAAATACTCTTAACAGTGCAGTAATAACTCAAATTAGGTAAAACAAGACGGCTTATCGTTAAAAGCGATCTCTTCCACATAACCATTGGATAACAGTAACAGGAAATGAATAATTTATTTATGTAGTATTAGATTAGCTTGAAGGGATTGCTCATGCTTCATTACTGAGTGTATGAATGCGTCATCGTATTAATATTAGCATGTGTACCCAATTACCTATTATAATTAATTTTCATAGATAAGGTTAAGTAAATTGAACATACTTGCGTATCCTACAGTTTATTTAAGTGGCCAGCAAGCTAGCGGGCTTTAGTTTCTATGAACTTAATGGTTGTAGCCCAAGAAGGGATTTTTGTAGTTACTCGAGCATGTCAGATTAAGATCTTGCTACCCGTGGTCGACCTTAACCACTTTTAGCAGTCTATATTGGTCCGTTGGTTGCTGGGGTGGTTGGTACTGTTGGTAGACAGTTAAAAAAGATTGTGGATTTGGTTAGTTTGCTTTGGTCCACGTTGATGCTATAATTTTTGTGCTAATACTTAATCTGACAAATATTTGGATTTTCTTAATCTGACGGTTACAAGTTCGAAACAGATTATCCATTTGTAGGTAGACGCCATGGGTAGCAAGATATCACTCATATCATATAATCTGAAACGCTCGAGTAACTACAAAAATCCTCTCTTGGGCTCCTCTACCATAACGTTGCTCAACCTTGTATAAATTTTTCGTGTTTGTACAAAATAGTGATGACATGTGTATGTAAAGTTTACAAGAGTTACAAGACATTACACAAATCTGAACCGTATTCCCATGTCATTAGTTCTAAATCCCGACTTCATTGTATAGTTCAGAGTTCCAAACATTCTGCCAATCATCCGTAACACCTTGACCTGTTTTGAGCTCTACGACCATGGGACACTTGCGATAACATAGAGCGAAATTAATGCCAGCTTTTGTAGGCAAAATAAAGTGGTTTCGATAAGAATAAAAGCTGATAAAAATTACCTACTTCAACCCTGGTTGCTAACGTATCGTAACAATTTACGTTGTGCTTTATAATACTTATTAAATTCGTGTCATAACACTAAACGCGAGCGCTTTGTACACATATTATTTAATTACACAAACGGGTCTACCGCGATATAAAGTTCATTGTTTTAGTTACCTTACTTGTTGTACCTTAAATTCCGACGTTTCAGCTGAATTGCACCAACTGTGGTCACGGAAAGACCGAGACCGGAAGTCTTTGAGTTACACCAGCTGAAACGTCGGAATTTATAGTAAACGAGTTTTTCCAAAAAACTCCTCTTCTAAACTGAAATTAATTAATTACTCCTCTTCTGCTGGAAGAATACGCCCTTTTGCTGGTATAGCTTTATATTATATGAAACTACGGAACCCTCCATTATGTCTGGACCGTCAGGCACTTGACCAGTTTTCTTACCTTCATATGACCGATTTGTATTGTGTACCCTATTTATATTACCTACGACGTTCATGATGACGTCTCATCGCGTCGGCTTCAAGAACAATTTCGCTACGACAAACAATATGAAGGACAAAATGTTTTCAGAGTAGGTGGAGTATTAAAGACTTATGTTGAGGACACACAGGTCGAAATGTTGTATTGTTGTTTTGTTGCGCGGGCGTCGCGTCCCTGCCGGAAGGGGGGTGACATTGAGCGCCCGCTGAGTTTTTTACACAGCTGGGCTGTTATTTTCAGCACTTACTAACTCGCTTCATATGCTAACCAGTATAGTGACAACTGATGATTCATGACAACTATACATAATCCAAGACCACAGTTATATTGATCAGCCTTAGGAAGTAGCTCGTTATGTGGTTGGAATAAAGCTGCTCGTTGATGCTGTGACGCAGGCGTCTGCTTTGCGTATGGCCTTTGATTGTTAAGTTTGGATGTTTGTGTCTCTTTGCGTCTGGCATAGGTACTTGTTGAGGAAAACTTGAGTTTTCTATCGATCAGTTACGCACTTGATAGTTGATAGGGTGAGTCAGATTGGAAATACAAGGAAGTTGGTCATATCAGCCGTCAGCACCGAAGAATGTAAGACTGCACGTTTGTTATGAGTTTGTAACTACGTACTATAATATTTATATATTATTCCTAATTCATTTTCATTACTTTTTGTGGCACGCTTACACCTTACTTCAGTTTAATAAAACAATACAATAGTTAAAAAATACTGAAGAACAATATTCTAGAATACAAATCAACATATTATGCGCATAACATATATGTCTTCTAGCCAAACCTTTATCAGGCCGAATATGCATTGTTCCAAAAACAATTACTCACATGTTTCAGACCTCAGATGTAAACAGTAAAGCTCCTGAAATATGCGCTCGCTGACAGTATGAAAAAGTGAGTCAAAGCAATTCAGTACAGCCACATTTGGATTTTCCATGACGGTGTTATTGATCGTAAACCCGCAGTAATTGAGATTGAGAATGTTTTATAAGTATTTTTATGGTTGTGTACCTAAAAATTGAAAACGAAAGAGGATTACTCGTGTCTGTCGGTCCGGTCGTCCGTCACATCTGTCACACCCAATTTGCTCCGATACTACTGGACCGACCGATTTGAAAAGAAAACGAGCGAAAATTGACAATACTACCAAAAACATTTTCATATATAAAGTTGCCAAGACGAAACCATATAGCTCGCACTGTCCAAAAGTTATCAGATCTCATTTAGAGCCAAGCCCTACTTCACAAGCTCTATACCTTAACTAGTCGAAAATTCGAAATACCTATGTGGCTTTTTTTCCAAATGGCAACCAGTGTAGCCACTGTAGGAGAACCTTAAACTGTCCATTGAGGAAAACATTGAGGTCACATTTTCATCAATGGCATGTACCTACTCATGCTAGTATTCGTATTTGGAAGTGCTGGGGTCTCTAAACTCCCCGAGAGGGTGCTCCACTGAGTCATTGCTTGGACACATAATAGGTAGGTAACTTGCGTCAACCCGCACCAAGCGATTATGATGAGGAAGGATGTGGTCAAACTAAATTTAGATTCAATGGCAATAAATTAATTACTTAATTAATTTTTTGCGAGTTTATGATGATATCAAACTGAGTCTCAGAAACAGAGAGATATAGGTACAGCGTGCAGCGTCGCGTCGCCTGTGTTACCTCAAGTAACGAAGAAGTACAATAAGCAAGAATCCAGTAGGTAAGGTAATTGTACCTTACTGTACATGTGCATGTGCATGTGTTTGTACATTGGTACAAGTTACTACTTTTTGTCAAAAATGTTCTGTATCATATGTAATCGCCAGTTTTGTCAGTAGAATAAAGCGTCAATTTTATTTTTTATTTTTGCAGGACAAAAGCACTATACCTTGGTATTAAGTACATACATATTTAACAAACTCCTAATGGTCGTCCGTTTTATTACCAGCGTCGATAATAACTAAATACTTACTATTAGGTACTTATTGTCTACCTATAGTACAGTACTAGGTATATTGTATTAAAAGGTTTAGTTAGAAGAACATACTTTCTTTCAATTATTAACATTCAGCAAAAACATACATACCTACATATAATCACGCCTATTTCCCGGAGTGGTAAGCAGAGACCACGGATTTCCATTTGCTATGATCCTGAACATACCTCTTTCGCTTCCTTCGCTTTCATAACATTCCTCATACACGCTCGCCGGTTTAGGGGGCTCTTGACCTGGCCTTTCAGCAAAAAAATGTTAATTTAATTACTTGTGTAGAAAATATATTATAATAAATATATTAGAAACTAAATCAATAGATACAATTTTTCCACATTGGTTGTCAACAATGAGTAAACGATATAACCTTGAACGGAACAAAGGAATGATTGGTCGCCATTTATTTCAGTCATTGCGGTTTCAGTTATCGGTCAACCTATACTCAATGTGCAATTATTATTGTCCACATGAATAATATGTTATTCACAAATTTCCCCATAAATACCTAAAACGCCAAAAAAAACAAGTACTGATTAAAATACTGAAGGTCATTAACTAAAATTGTTATAGAAAGACTAATGGAACATAAAATATTATAATGTCAAAAGAATTTTGGAGATTTTTTCGATTGTATGAATTTGAGTTGAAAATAACAGCTTTGTTACACGTTGATGCAAAGATCAAGGACCTCAGTACATTTCGGACTGGAGTTTAAACCTCTTTTTACAATGCCAACGTTGAATTAATTGTTCTTTATTTACTTACTTATCTCCCTCTCTCTGTACCTCTGTACAATTATCATACAGACGACTGTTTTTGACATTACACTAACAGTGGATTTTATTGTCGAGAGGGGGCGTAAAGCCAGGAAATTAGAAAGGAATAGATATGGCGGGCTGCGCGAAACTTGCGACGGAAGGTTAGGCGATTGCGTGGCTATTTTAGTTTAGATAAAAAATTATAAATAGCAATCTTTCTCTATTAATTTCATCGATTCGAAACCTGATTTAGGTAACACGAAAGTTTTTTTTTTTATTATAAAATTTGTAATTTGAGAAAAGCTGTAAACATGAAAGTTGCTTCTAAGAAAATGCGGAATTTTATTTTTGATTGAACTCATCGATTGCTTTTGTTTTTGTTAAAACGTAATAAAAATAATAATTCCTTCCGGTTCAAAAGCTTTACCACTATACATAAGTGGTAAAGCTGCGCAAAAGAGCCACTTCATTGTTATGCAGGGTGAGGAATAACACCAACAGCAGCCTAGCCATGTATGCGGACAGGTTACACTCCACATGTGCTTTGCTAAATAAATATGTAAATCTGTATTTAGTTAGATAGGTAGTAAATAAGTTTGTGTGTGTACCTACTAACATTTGTTGTAAGATTAAAATGTGCCGCTAACGAAATTGATCCTTTGTTGGTCTTAAATAAATTTAATTTTAATTTTAACAAGTATAATTTATCGGTCTATCACATAATTTGTATTTTTGTTTATGAATTCAGTTCTTAAGCCCTAATCTCTGATATTTAGACCTATTTTAATGTAGGTAAGTACCTCGACTAATGTACTCGACTACTTAATCCACCTGCTAGGGCTGCTAGGACTTGAAAATAGGTATTATTATTATTATTTGGAGCCTGTCGTGTCCCACTGCTGGGCAAAGGCCTCCCCCCAATTTCTCCACAAATCTCTGTCAAGTGCTATGTCTGGCCACTCCTTTAAGAAGGAGTCTAGTTCATCCCGCCATCGCCGGCATGGTCTGCCAGATCCCGATTTGAGTTTTGAGTTGAAAATAGGTAATATGGAATAAATAATACGTTATTGTATATAAGAGCTTCGTTATCGAGGTTCTCCGAGGCGGCTACAGCGGCCGCGGCATGAATGCGCGATATAGTGATTAGCACTTGCGTTTGCGCACGTACTCGCTGCACGCGTCACGCGTTACTGATAACGCGGCTATAAACAATGAACAAAATGTTGGAACGTGTATGTGTCGGCGGCCGATCATAAGATCAGGCAGATCGTAATGTTCCTGTGTATTTCACATTAAACCAATACATAGGTAAGATAGGTTCGTTAGGTTGCTTCAGATGCCCGAAGGGCAAACTGCCCAGAAATAGGAGCCCCGCGTAGCGGGGCTCCGTCGACTCAGGGAACGAGTCAAAGATTTTCACGTTTCACGATATGCCTAGGAATTTCACGATATGCCTGATCTTACGATCGGCCGCCGACATATGCAAACCATTTTTAAAAATCTGATTGATTACGTATATGCGGCATAATGTTATTTCCATAGCAGACATTTTTTACTAAAAGATATGAATATTACATTTGAAAAACCTTACCCTCCGTTCTTCGACAGTCGAGTAGAAAGAAAGTAAATTGAACGCAACTCTTTTTTCAATCTTAATTTAAATGCATAAAAAAACTGTTATTGGAACGCGGCTACAAGCATAAAATGAAGTAGAGCACGACTTAATAATTACTTTTCTATTAAATATCTTATAAATTTCACTAAAGGTATGTTTGTTTAGCGCCACAACTCACACACGTGATCCGAGGTTCAGCCAGAGGGCCTACCGCGAACCACTTTCGACGTGTTGCCTCTTTGTCGCACTTGTATTCGTACGTAAGTATGACAGGGAGGCAACACGTCGAACGTGGTTCGCGGTAGGCCCTCAGAGCCGTAAACAGTAATTACCGTTATGATTGACGAACTCTATACTTGACTGGAGTCCGTCTAAGCTAACTTTGCAACGACTTGAATAGTTGAAAATAACAAATTGAGGAAGTGTCATTATAAAATAAACGTCATATTTTGCTTGATTTTGTCGTTGCAAATGGTATGCAGAGTTACACTGGTCCGAGTCTATTGATTAGGTTAAGGTGCAGGGGGGCAATTAAGACTGCGGGGTAATTTAAACTTCTTAATCGAAATATCTTCCATGTTTTACATTATTAACTAGAGCCACACAATACATCTTTTTCGCTAATTGAATATATATGGCACTAGAGTGCCATATATATTCATTTGTTTTACATTACATATTAACTAGAGTTAATAATGTAAAACATGGAAGATATTTCGATTACTTTAAAGGATCTAGCCGTGTTTGTATGGGGCATCGGCCCCAGAAGCCAAATTGATTGCCGTTTTGCCAATTTATTAGGCCAGATGTAAGATGCTATTTCACCAAAAAAATAACCCTAAAATGCTGCAGGTTTTTGAGAAAATAATTAAAAAAGAAAATTGGTTTTCATTTTTTTTTATCTAAACTACCGAACCGATTTTTTTGTAACTTATACACATTATGTAAGTAATCTAGATGAATTATAAAAAAAAAATGGAGTTCCAAATATCCTTATAATTAGTAAAATTTTCACTTTTAATTTTTCAAAATATTTTTTTTATATTTCCGAAATAGGGACACCCACCAATTTTGGGTATTTTATGTATAAATTAATGTTCTATAACATATATTTTTTTCAAAAATATTCATTTGGCTCAACAGGGTAAAAATACCGTATGTATGTATGTAATGTATGAACAGACACAACCGGGAGAACTCCCGGTCCCATATCAACCACCGCGCCGCTCTGTACGAATTTGAATTTCGAACGTAACAAATTGCTAAAATGGACTAAATTATTATTGGCTGTGTGCGGCTTGGTTGTCGTCGCGTCACGAAATTAAAAAACCGGCCAAGTGCGATTAGGACTCGCGTTTCTAGGGTTCCGTACATAAGTCCGACTCACGCTTGACTGCACATTTCTAATAGGATTTCCTGTCATCTATAGGTAAAGAACTATTTTGAGTATTAATATTAATTTAAATATTAATTCATGATTTTTTGAGTATTTTTTTCAAAATTTTAGACCCAGTAGTTTTGGAGATAAAGGGGGGGAATGGTCATTTTTTGGCTATTTTCTTAAATAACTTCGAACCTATGTATTTTAAAATTATATAAAAATATGTCCATCTTTGGGTCACGAATTTACATATGTGTACCAAATTTCGACTTAATTGGTCCAGTAGTTTCCGAGAAAATAGGCTGTGATAGACGGACAGACAGACAGACGCACGAGTGATCCTATAAGGGCTTACGTTTTCCTCAGGACAGCGGGCTTTTTTCTATATAATCAATCGCATATTCTCGAAGCCGTTTGCAGATATTGCTAAAAACGTATAGTTAGACCGTAAAAAGTCTGCAGCGATGTTGATAGCCCACGCAGTGCAAGTGTCATTTTAAACGTCAAACTTCTATGAAATTATGACGTATACTTAACACTTACACTGCGTGGGCTATCAAATCCGCTGCAGACTTTGTTTGGTGCGACTTTAGTAATGTAACGATCTTGGAGATTTTGAAAATATTTTGTGTATAATCTCCTTTTTTTCCATTGCAAGATCAATATCAACGCAGCTCATATTAAAACGGAACTTTTTAATGAGCCGCGTGTCCCGCCTTTTAATTGTTAGGGTTCCGTACCCAAAGGGTAAAACGGGACCCTATTACTAAGACTTCGCTGTCCGTCCGTCCGTCCGTCCGTCCGTCCGTCTGTCACCAGGCTGTATCTCACGAACCGTGATAGCTAGACAGTTGAAATTTTCACAGATTATGTATTTCTGTTGCCGCTATAACAACAAATACTAAAAACAGAATAAAATAAAGATTTAAATGGGGCTCCCATACATCAAACGTGATTTTTGACCAAAGTTAAGCAACGTCGGGCGGGGTCAGTACTTGGATGGGTGACCGTTTTTTTTTTTGCTTTTTTTTGTTTTTTTTTTTGCATTGTGGTGCGGAACCCTTCGTGCGCGAGTCCGACTCGCACTTGCCCGGTTTTTTTTAATTTCGTGACGCGACGACAACCAAGCCGCATACAGCCAATAATGGCAATAATAATATAGTCAATTTTAGCAATTTGTTACGTTCGAAATTCAAATTCGTACAGAGCGGCGCGGTGGTTGATATGGGACCGGGAGTTCTCCCGGTTGTGTCTGTTCATACATTACATACATACATACGGTATTTTTACCCTGTTGAGCCAAATGAATATTTTTGAAAAAAATATATGTTATAGAACATTAATTTATACATAAAATACCCAAAATTGGTGGGTGTCCCTATTTCGGAAATATAAAAAAAAAAAATTGAAAAATTAAAAGTGAAAATTTTACTAATTATAAGGATATTTGGAACTCCATTTTTTTTTAATAATTCATCTAGATTACTTACATAATGTGTATAAGTTACAAAAAAATCGGTTCGGTAGTTTAGATAAAAAAAAATGAAAACTAATTTTCTTTTTTTTTAATTTTCTCAAAAACCTGCTGCATTTTAGGGTTATTTTTTTGGTGAAATAGCATCTTACATCTGGCCTAATAAATTGGCAAAACGGCAATCAATTTGGCTTCTGGGGCCGATGCCCCATACAAACACGGCTAGACCCTTACTCCGCAGTTTAAATGACTCCCTGCACCTTATTCTTTTGTTTTGCCCTTTTAAGAGAGAGAGTAAATAAAACATCTACAACATGCTAATCGTCGACATATACAATTATACATTACTGGCTTAGCTACAAATATAATCCTTAGTTAACAATTTTACTCAATTGGCAGTAGGGGGTCATCCATTAATTACGTCACACGAATTTCTAGGTTTTTTTACCCCTCCCCCCTTCCTTGTCACACTTGGTCACATTTGGCAAACCCCTCCCCCCTAGTGTGACGTCACATTTTTTCTACGAAATTGCCAAATCGAATTAAGTAAGTACCTAAGTGTTATTAATATTTTGTCAAAATATTTTTGACGACATAAATATTAGTAATTTTATAACCCAAAACTGCTTAGGAAAGAAAATTAAACGAATAAAAACGATTCTCGTTTTTAAAACTTGTTATTTAAATGTATAGCGAATAAAATAATTTAAATAAATTTTCGGTTACTGATGAAGTTAAAGTGACGTCACAAAGTTTGTGTCTCCCCCCTCCCCCATGTCACAATATGTCACATTTTCTTGACCCCCTCCCTCCCCCTAAACGTGTGATGTAATTAATGGATGACCCCTAGTGAACAAGTATTAAAACATTAAGTACTTATGTATAACACAATGCAATACATAATTAATAATTTTTATTTATCCTTCAACAATTTGGTTATCGCCACCCTAAATAAGAAGTAAGAAAATCAATTTGCATATAAGTAAACAATTGGTTAACCAACCGGACACGCGAGCCATGCACGTCTTCAGCTAAATCAGTCGCACTTATGTAGTCAATGCGTTAATTAAATCGCAATTAGAATTAGTTCGGCGGAACTTTACGGCTTACGTGTTATAATTAGTGTTGGATAAATGAAACAAAGTGGCCTCGTAGGAATTAGGTCGGTGCTGGTTGCGGGTGGTGGAGGGGACGGAATTCGCGTAACGTTACGTCAGCGGGCATCGGCCTCGCGGCGGTCGGTGACCTGCGGCTATCTCTAGCGCACGCCCCACTAGCGCGCGCGCACCGCACGCGGCTCACGCACCGACGTACCCTCGATAACCTGAGAACCCTGTAACACGAGCCCTCGCTACCACCCCTTCAACAACTGCTTCAGATATCGACTTTTAGATTACCGTCATGCTTTTATTAGGGCACACTGTGGAGGAGTTATTATGAATTTCAACGTTTACGATATACTGAATATAAACTGAAATTTATGGATTACAGTAACAGAATTACAGTAATTGAATTTTGGTGTTTTGACATATACATAATTGAGATTAATTTTGATGTATTTATATTTTGTATAAGATAGGGTTGTGGTTGTCAATTAGTTTTAGTAATATGTTGACATTTTTACTATATGTATACAATGTGAGTTTTAAAACTTTATGACAAGCATGCGCCTATTAGAAACGTTAAGTTAAAGCGCCCGCCCGCGCCGTGGATGACTAGCGCTGTTAGGATGGCAATGACCAGGCGGGATCGAGCTTTTCGTAAATTTAAACGTAACCGATGTGAGGAGCACTGGGCGTCGTTTAAAATTGCGAGGAACCGCTGTAATCAAATAGTGAGAGCTTCCAAGCGTAAACACGTATTTGATAATATTGCCTCTTCATCTCCGGCTAACACCTGGAAATTTCTAAAAACGCTGGGAATTGGGAATTCTTGCAACAAACCAAATTCTCTATTGTCTGTCTCGTTGGATGATCTCAATTCCCACTTCGCCAAGTCTTCTTCTTTGGACCACACAACTAAAACTCAAAGTATTTCTTGCATTAATGCCCTGCCCTGTCCTTCCAAATTTCAATTGTCTTTTTCTTCTGCCACTGAAGACGAGGTTAGTAAGGCAATCATGTCAATAAAATCAAATGCGGTTGGTAATGACAAAATTAGCAGAGTGATGATTGTCCACATCTTAAGAGTGTATCTTACCTGTTGTCACGCATATTGTCAACTTGTCCATGCGCTCTGGTGTATTTCCTGGTTTATGGCGAAATGCTCACGTCATTCCACTACCGAAAGTCTCTAATCCTACCGCACTGAAAGATTTTCGCCCTATCTCCATACTGCCATTTCTGTCAAAAGTCTTGGAAGCGATTGTGCATAAGAAACTGTCTTCACACATCTTTAATAACAGTCTTCTCTCACCAGTACAATCCGGTTTTCGTTGTGGCCATAGCACGACTACTGCATTACTGAAGGTTATTGAGGATGTGAGGCAAGGTATGGAGTCTTCTCAATTAACTGTGCTTGTTCTGGTGGACTTTTCAAACGCGTTTAATGCCGTCGACCACGAGCTCTTACTTACCACCTTGAAACACCTGAATATCTCGTCATCAGTGGCTGATTGGTTCGCTTCTTATCTGCAGTGTCGTCAACAGGCTATTCGAGCTGATAGTACCATCTCCGATTGGTGTGAGCTTTCTTCCGGCGTTCCTCAGGGTGGTATTTTGTCTCCTCTTTTGTTCTCTGTATTTATAAACTTAATCACAGATCGAATTAAATGCTCATATCACCTATACGCTGACGATCTGCAACTTTATGCCCAAGCAAGTCCAAGTAACTTGGATAAAGCGATCCAGAGAATAAATGATGATCTAGAAAGCATATCTGCGTGGTCTCGCAATTTTGGGATTTCTGTCAACCCCAACGAGTGCCAGGCCATTATACTGGGTAGCCCACGTCTGCTGTCCTTACTTGACATCACGCTTATAGATCCGATTAAATTCGAAAATAATGTAGTCCCGTTTCAGTCTGATGTGAAAAACCTTGGTCTAATCGTAGACAGTGGTTTGACTTGGACCCCCAGGTGTCTGATGTTTGTCGCAAAGTTACCAACATGCTGAGATCTCTTTATAGATTCAAGCACTTTCTCCCCATTAGCACAAAAAAACTTATTATTCAGGCATTGGTGTTGCCCGTGATTGACTATGCAGATGTGTGTTATTCCAATATTAGCCAGGAGTTACTCAACAAACTAGACAGGCTACTGAATAGCTGTATTAGGTTTATATATGGGCTTCGTAAATACGATCACGTATCGGCCTTCCGCCGCAAACTGAACTGGCTTCCCATCCGTGAACGTAGGTCACTAAGAACTCTTTGCACACTTTATTCTATATTATTTGATCCAGCCGCTCCCGATTACCTTAAATCTAAATTTAATTTTGTAGCACCGCGTCCCGGTTGCGAGTTGCGTACATCTCGAAGTCTTAAACTGACTATTCCATATCACCGCACTGGCTTTATTTCCAACTCTTTCGCCCTTCAGGCTGCTCGTCTTTGGAATGATCTCCCCCTTCCCTTAAGGCAAGCACAGAGCAAATTTTCTTTTAAAAGCAAGTTACGTAAACACCTCTCTAACTCGCTTAAAGATAAATGATCCGCATTTTACTTATATTCTTGGGTACATAACAGAATATAACATATTTATTTATATATGTATGTATGTATGCATGTTTGTATATATGTAGGTGTCTATTGCTATTATCTTTATATGTGTAGTTTATAATTAGAATATTGTTTAGAATAACCTGATTTGTGATTCATAATTCTTCTCGTTGTCTACAATCCTGCACTAAGTACAAGTTTTCTGATTGACCCAATGGTTGACTGGTAGAGAATGCCTTAAGGCATTAAGTCCGCCATTTGTACATTTTGTTATCGTGCAATAAAGTTTAAATAAATAAATAAAATAAATAAATGTGACAGAACTTTGCACGCCAATAAATGGCTGAATGTAAATGGAGACCTAAATTATCACCCTGACATCTTGCAATTATGTACCTATATTCTTGCAAATAAACATTTATCTTTATCTTATCTTATCTCAGAATAGTAATAATTAAAACATCGTATCCATCCATCCTATTTATAAAAGTGAATTTAATTCGCTACTTATATATTTACAATATTATACATTATTTCTACTCTACCCAAATAGGTATATTCCATATAAGCAAGGACCTATATATTCCGGACATACATATTTAGAATGAAATATACCATTAGGTATATTTAGTACATATTTAACTTACGGCGATTTCAAGTCCTAAGTGCATTTTGATTTATGAAGTAATAATCAAGAATTAAATGTTTTGCAAATATTTAACGGCATGACAAATGAGCGCTCAAAGTTAAAGCATCTAGTCCAAAATGTCCCTTATAAAGTGGCCAATATCCCGTTCCCGCGCTTTTTCACGTGGCTAAGTTGCGGCTAGCTGCTGGTCGTTGACATGGCTGTTTGTTTGCCGATACTATCGGTAACGAAAACCACTAAGTACCTACTATGTATTGTGTCGTAACACTAGTACGTACCGTATACGCATTAGAATACATTATAAACATAATACCGTTATTTTGTACCTCTAAATAAAATTACTCATACTTATATAACTAATATAAATATTGAACAATATCTTACAAATAAACACAAAAACATTGCAGTAGCTTTCGTAAAAATTTGTGGCAGTGCCAATTGTTAGGATTAGGCTGACAAAGCGAACCCCGGATTCCATTCAACCGGGAAATAGGCGTTCGGGAAAAACGCTCAGATAAGGAGGAGCACTTTGTTATGCTAAAGTAAATTAACTTGTATTGTACCTATATATAGTCCTCCTCATCGTTTTCGATGACGGCGACCCCAGATAAACATCATGGACGCTGTCTAGCGTGAGCCCTTATGTGACTGGCCAGGCCGAACTTGGTCTTAAACACTCTATTGCACGTGTATAAGTATGATCAACATCATCAGTCAAATCAAACGGCATTCATTCTTGGATTCCTTGGCGTTGCTCCATGAGACGTGTATTCAAAAGTAATACAGATTATAAAACCTGACACTTATATTAATTATGTTTACATTTCCTATGAAAAGATATCGCACAGATGACAGTTTAAATTTAACTTTGCCAAATTACTTAAAAATAATCAAAAATTAATTGGTGCCTACGTACTACATATAGGATTCTAGGTTCAGGTCAGAAGTTTACAGTTTATACTATACTATACTCGTACATTTTACATTTAATCAATCATAATTTATCATCCAGCAGCGGGACACACAAGGCTAACTAAAAACAACTGTCTCTGTCTGCGTATATGCCATGAAACAGACAGTCGGACTGTGTTGTCTAGGTTGTCCTTGTCTAATGATCTAATAATGACGATATTGACAATGATGACGACTCAGAAAATTTTTGATGTAAAGCAAAACAGTATTAATTTCTGTATTTTAATACTGAAATGGCACTGACGATCTAATCCCCACTTGCTGGCTTGTACATTTGAAACGGTATATACAAAAAGTGTCATAGCGGTGCCTGTCTGTAGAACTAACGACTTATGATAGTTATGATACAAGTACAAAGCGGGCTCTGTTTTGAAAATGTAGAGCCGAGTCCCTCGACCCGAGGTTGTCGACCTCGTTTCGCCTTGTATCTACGCGCGCGGACGTGCCTACTATTCACTTTACTGGTAAGTAGATACTGCAATCTATGCGCGGTTACATAGAATGTGTGGAAAATGAAATAAGAATGAGATATTTATGAAGTTTGATGAAATAAAAAGATCAAAATGTCCAAAATACAGTACAAATACATAATTACATATAACAAAATTAAGGCGAAGAATAGTTTACAAGTTAACTTTTTTTACATATAGGTAAATAGAGAGGGTGTCGTGAAAGCAGATATGAGCGTGAACGGGCTCACATGAGACGACGCCCAGGATCGCGCAAAGTGGACGAAAGCAAGTAGGAAAGCGGACCCTGGCAAAGGCCGGGATAACGCTAGGTAGAAGAAGATAGGTAAATAGAGAATTTAATGGCCGCACTCGCGCGCTTAATGTATTTTGTAGCGAAATGAAAACAACATTTCCCAATAATATAAATTAAGTTACTCTTGCAAAGTCATAACTCTATTATAGGTAATATCAACCCAACATATTGAAGAAAATACACTAGGTACTTATAAGTAATGTTAAATAAAAACTATACACGAGTTGTATAAACTCCAAATCTGGATATAATAAATTTGGATAGTCCGACAAAAATGTGATCCTGTCTGTAATCCGTCACACAATAAATTGTACAATAAATTACGTTCATTGTAAAAGTCATGTTCTAACTATGAGTCAGTGGTTCTAAATCTTATAATATATTTTCTATTTTATTACATAGAAAACCAATTCACTATAACAAAATAAAAATCGCCCTCATCTTAGCACTAAAAATAAATATACATATAATCATCATAGTCTAATTCTAAAAATAAATTGTCGGAATTCGTTTAAACGAGATCAACCGCCGTCTACCTTCCAACTTACAAGGGAAACTAGGTCTCAACGACATCTCCAACACTATACAGTGAGTAAATCTAATACGGGCGAATCTCTTAACGGTGGTTAGTATAGGACAAAGTAAAGGTAATTAGATAACATTTACTTAAAGTTGCAACAATAATTTTGTCCATACAAAATAATTCAGCCCGCAATGTAATGCAAACACACTCACGTTAAACGCTCGTTGACAGTTACTTTCAAAAACTCCTATTGCGTATGTAATGTCATTAACTGTCATGAGTGGGTAAATAATAAATAAGTATGATGTTTTTTATCGGACGAAATTACTACCAAGTGTAAAATCAAATTACATGAAAAAATCTTATTAAAGCAATCATTTATTTTAATAACGACCCATTGAAATTACAACTCAAATGTACTGAAGTTGCTGAAATACTTACCTAAAGAAAACCAACTAAAAAAGAAAACTAAAAAACACAATTTACAACAATACAAATTCTGAGAAACCTGAGTTTAGTTTTGCCCCCTCCACCCTTCCAGTTACGGGCAATCCTTCGCGAGCTCGCTGTATCGCGTTTAATTGTAAACTCGAGCGTTTCTTGGTACAACCCGATGAGGGAATCGCTCTCTGTACACAGCTAGCGCTCGATGACCATTTTGTAGTGTTTCACCATAAATTAAAATCATGTCCATTAATTCAGGAGCAGTAAAAGTTGTTAAACGAGGCATTTTTGTAACATACGATTACTTTTGAATCGAACGACTGACATTGTCAAATTAGAGTTGAAATAAAATAAGAAACTTGCAATTCCACCAAAGAGTTTGCCACGTTTTCACACAATGTACCAACCAAGTTGTGTGGTGTTTAGACGGTTTAGTTAATTCTCGAAATAATTTTGGTAATAACTGTACAACTATTAGGCGGGCCGTATGCTTATTTTCCGCCATCCTGGTATAAAAAAACAGGCAAATTAAATACGAAATGAATACACAATAATCACTTATGAGATACTGATATTAGATGAATTTTCAAAAAGGGTATGCTATCAAAGGTGCTTGTCTATTGCTCAGATTAGAAATAATCACGTCAAGTGCTGTCATCGTGACTGATTAAAATGAAGTCAGTTTCTTGTTGATAAACATGATAAATAAATAAGATTTAATATCTTTTAACACGCCTAGTAGTACTTTTATCTACCAAAATAACTACAAAACATTAAAAGCAGTGTAATGCTAACATGTATTGTGAATGTTCCTCCAGATAGGTAAGTTTGTAAATGCTATTGTTGTATTGCTAATGAACATTTGACATTTCGGTACCGCAACCATGTTTACAGTACATTGCTGCTGAGAAATTTTTAAAAAATTAATTATGGGGTCGTAATGAACTGCAACTCAAAAAAACCTTTTACTTCATGATTACACTAATGAATACTATGTCCGATTTAATTTATCGCCCGTATTAGATTTACTCACTGTATAAACGTAAACAACTACAAACGTGCAAATTCTAGCCCTAACTCTTACTCGCCGATATTAATTAGTACACCGAAGCATGTTACTCTCATTTATGCCTCGTGATTTACTATCTCGAAACCTTGCCCGAGCTTTCCCTTCTTGACATCTTCGGGCCCTGACTTTCCAAACACAGACCTCGGCATAACTAGACCTGGGAAATTCACATTTCACGTACCTACTTTAATAATCAACTTGATATTCAATGACAACTGCAGATTCTTACTCCTTAGTAAATAAGTGTTAGTTTCACATATTTTACGCAAAACTTCATATGCGCATAGAATACTTATTTAACAGATCGAAGTTATTCTGGATAATCTGGATATAAGCTTGCTGAATGCAAGCTTGTTTTTGCAATACTGTTTTTTTAAGCAAATAGTCTAACGAAAATCTAACGAAACGAAACATACTACATAATGCATATAATAAACGGACTTAAATTTACTCTATTGTGAAGTGACCACGAACGAGATGTCATTTAGATATAATTAGAGTAATACTTTTGCATGCCGTTTCGAGTTATCAAATTAATACCAAGTCATTGAGTTCAGAAAGTTGCACAGAACAGTGAAAGTGTCGCCACAGTCCCACAACAAACAAGTTCTCTTTGTTGATTGTATTTTATTTTGGCATGTACGCTTAGTTTCTTTTGTACCAAATTGGAGTTGGACGACTGTCAGCCATTAATCATGGTATTTGGTAAAATAGAGGAGCATAACTTTCTAGCGGCTGGCTCTGCTGAGAGCCGGCGCCGGGCCTGCTGGCTTTCTACGGAGCTGCACGGCTCTGCCACACAAACTGTAACTAATAGATTAGATTGAAAGAAGCCCGAGAAAGCGAGCGGGGCGCGGGCGGGGAACTGGGTCACTTTCATTTTCGTTCATTTCTTTTCGGATGCATCGTGCTTGACGTTTGCCGCGCTGGTTAGCGCGTGTTCATTACCTCCTTTCTTTATGGATAGGTTGTTTTGTTTAACCTAATAATGCACCAAAATTAGTTCTTAGCTATAATATAAGGGTTAGGTAGGTAATTTATATGGAATTCATCACCGCCACGGTCTACAAAATATTTATATTCCATAAAAAAATGTATGAGTGCCTATTTTGACAAAATATTTTTTTATTGTAAATAAATATTTTGTAGAACGTGGCGGTGATGAATTCCATATAAATTACCTACCTAACCCTTATATTATAGCTAAGAACTAATGTAAAATAATAAAATTATGAAAGGCTTTATCTCGGAAAATATTAGATGTACAGAGACAATTCTAGTGTCTTATTGTAGCAAATTTAGTCTACTTTAAAAACGCCCTAGGAAGTTACTACCAAAAACTAGTACTTTAGGGTTATAATCGCCCAAATCTAAAAAAATTGCGGTTTATTCGATTTTTGACAAAGTTGCGTTCGGCGCTCGAAGTCACAAACTTGGATTATTCAATGGGCCAACATCATAAACAAGCCTGCAAAAAATCAGAACTACCGGATTTGGCGCAAAATAGCCAGGTTACAAAATTCGACAAAGTTACTGGATTAATTTGCTTCAGAATTTTATTCAAGTGTAACTTGTTTGTATGGCGTGTTGTTTCACTTTTGACCTTGAATAAATACCTGGCATTACTACGTGATGAACATAACTGCCAATTTGTTTCAGTCATTGATAAATGCAGATATTATGTAGGTAGAAACTGTCTACAAAGGTTAATACGTATTAACTACCAAAACAATGTCACGTTCTACTTACTGCACTGAGCGTAAAACGTGATGATTCGATTGCGAAACATAACTTTCATCTAGGTGCAACGTGCTGTGTTGTTGTCCTTCGGTGTAGGCGTCATACCTTTTGCTTTGTCTAATCGTGAACCGATACGGGCTAATAAATACGAAATGTAAACCGGATTTAAGACAACAATAACAACTACACTTATAAGACAAATATAAATCATTCAACAATAAACCTTTTTACTAGCAGCATAAGGCCTATGAGGATTGCCAAAATTTCGTGGTTGTACTACTGTTGACAAGCCAGGCGCAGGGCACGCAGCGCCGTTGCGCCGACGGCGATGGCTAAGACGTCGCTTGTCGAAAGTGAGAACTTTCTAGGCCGCACCTTCACAAGCACGCTAATCACGCACTTTTATATCACACCAGTTTTCTAATAGTATAATATTCAAAGCAACCCGCGACATGGAAAATTTACGACTGAACCACCCAACTTCAGCACATGATTGTGCACTATGTAGGTCAACTATGTGCAGTCGCTGCTATATTTATCGCTAGTGTTATGAATCATATCTGCCTGCTACGCATGGGGTCTAAAGGCACAGATTAATAACAATTTACAGAGAATTTCTATTTTTGTTCCAGACTATGACAAACAACAGACACGCGGTGAATCAGAGCCATTACAGGCATCGTCATAATTTATATATCAGAATTTGTATGATAAAAGTAAAAGTTAGTCTTTATTAAAGATTTAGGCAATTATGATAATGCACCTGTGAATATATTAAAAGCACCACCGGTAAAAGGGCTCTAACCTGAGAAAAGCCAGTGTAATAAACTCAAAAATATATTACATACATTAATTACTTTATTATTGGTTTCGCATTAATTGTAAGTAATTTTACAATTCGTATTTTATTGATATGACAGATCCAAAATTTATCCGTGAGGGACTCTTGAATAGGTACCTACATTATTTATACGAATTTATTTCTATTATTTATACATTTTGATTTCCCCCGGCTAAATCTGATTTAATGGTAAGTAACTAATGCTACTATGTACATTCAAAATATACACAAAAATATACCAAAATTCGCTCCACATCGCTATAGGTACCAATTAAATAATATAGGATAAGAAATAGGCGTTCCTTTATGAAAATATCCGCTTCATAAGTATGCCAACTATCAATCCGACGAAATTATTTTCACTCACTTTGTAGGCAAGTGGGTAAATCTACAAACACTCCAAATCAAGTTGTCGACTTTACAAACCGAGTAAGTAGCTAACTTGCCGATAAATGCAGGCACTTTCTATACTCGTCAGGTCATACTGCGGAGTGCGATAGTGTAGTGGAAAAGGTGAAATTTAGTGGAGCGAGAAATCGACGGGATGTTATGTTTATTGTAGCTGCGATCGGGCGTGCGCGCAAGAGAAACTGAAAGTAATGGCGCCGCATTCAACCTAGCTGGGGTTCTAAGGTCCACCACCTTGCATTTTGGAGACAAAGCAAACCGCTTGGAACAGGTGTTCCTGGGGATGATCTGAGCCGATTAAGCCCGGTTGCCAAGAGGTTCCACCCAGCAGGTGGGCAGGGGAGGGGGGGCAAAAGTGGCTCCGGCGCGCCTCACTCTAAGCTATATATCTGCATACATCTAGCAAGTATATCAAGTTTGGTGTCTTTTTCGTGTAATTCGAGGATGAAGAATTCATTTCTGTGACTACATTTTCACTCTTCCATACAAAAAAATCGAGAAATTAAAAATTCCAAAAAAATCTTTTCACTTTTTTTTTCGAAAATCCTCTACAAAATTAAAACTATGAGGATTTGCTCTAGAAAAAAAATACCTGTGAATAGCCCAGTTATCCTACTATATAGAATAGTAAACTTGTTAAACATTTTTTTTTCATAACTCTGATAAAAAAAATGTTTTGTGTCGCGCGGCGTACCTGCATTGTAAGAGCGGTATGCAGCGTTTAGGATTTTTAAGTATGTTTCGATGGTTTCTGATAAGTTGTTATTCTTCTGGTTGTAGAAAATTACTTCTGGACGTGATATATATACAAATATAAATTAAACGTATAAATATAGATGTTGGGAAAACTTTCGCCAATAGAGTTATTATAAATGTGATAAAATTAACAAAGCAGATGTTTGATTAAAATGCGGGTTAAAATACGAGTAAGATATATATTGTTCGCAATTGCCACTACATGCCCATGGGTCCGTGCATTTTAGTTTTTTCTTAACGCAGTTGCACCTCCCTGCGCATTTTGTTTTGCAGCGGCAACGAATAAGCTCTAAACAAGCAGCAGCCGCCGCAGGTAGGCTTGTACATATGGGCTCCCAATAACCATTTTGTTTGGACCAGCTCCAGTCAGCAGGACATGGAAGCTGTTGCTGAGGGGCTATAATCTGTCCCCAAACATAGCCTCCTTGGTAAACTGCACGGAGAATATGTTTACGTAGGTAGAGCATCTTCCATTGGAGGCAGATTCTCTAACTGAAGATTATTTTTTGTAAAAAGTACTTTTCGGCACTCTTTTACACTTGTACTTGTACCTGATCCGAACACTGTAACACAATGCATAGTATCAAAATAATGTCTAAGGACCAATTCACATCTCGTAATTCAAATCTGTTCAGATTTAATATTGTAAGACTCTTACTTGTCATACAAGACAATAACATTTTTTTCCAAAATTGGCTGCTCAATGTTGTTTTGTTTACCGTATTTAAATCCCTCCGGAACATTACAAGGACCACTAAAACCAGGATTGTCAGATCCCTCATATTTCCCACTTTTCTGTATGCTGTATGTCTCACATGGACACTAAGGGCATCCGAAAAACAGAAAGTGAATGCACTAGAGATGTGGTGCTGGAGACGAATGCTGGGCATATCATGGACTGAGCATCAATTATTGAGGAGCTTGGCATTAAAGAGCGGTTGCTTTCTACGGGCAAAACTCGGTACTCAACTTCTTTCGACACGTGTCTCGTCGAGACGGAACCTCTACAGAACGTCTAGTTGTGCAAGAAAGAGTAGGAGGTGACAGGGCTAGGGGAAGATCTCTAATGAGATGTACTGACCAAACCAAATCAGTGTGTCGGTCACAGTAAGCGAATGCTTACGGAAAGCAGCTCTACGGGAGGAATGGCGACGTGTCGTTAAATGAGTCGCTCAAAAGTTTTCATAATGGCCACGACCACTCTATCAAGAGTGTAACGAAGAAGAAGGCCCTCCGTTACAGCAGGATATGCGCTTTAAGCTTGAAATACGCTTTTTTTCCCTTTCCACACACAAAAGAAACTGTGTTGTAACCTGAAAAGGCGTGGAAGAATGGCAAGACTACTATCCTTTCTGGTCCTGTAAAATAAATCATATATCTATGAGTTACAAATAAAATCATATATTTAAAGAAAGTTTGCAGCACGTGACCATTAGCCCAGTTGACCTGTCTCTTATTGCGGTGACATATTTATTTATTTTATTTACAATTAATGGAAGAACTACAAACGTTAGCTTAAGAAAATGCAATAACATGGCACGAGAGGAACAGGTGATTCTTTCCTGTGCCAATCCTCCATTAATTGTAAATAAAATAAATATGTCACCGCAGTATACGAGACAGCTCACCAGGGCAATTGGTCAAGTGCTGCAAACTTTCTTTAAATATATGATTTTATTTGTAACGCATAGATATATAATTTATTTTACAGGACCAGAAAGGTCAGAAGTCTTGTCATTCTTCCACACCTTTTCAGGTTGCGACACTGTTTCTTTTTTGTATGGACAGGGAAAAAAGCGTATTTCAAGCTTGGAGCGCATATCCTGCCGTAACGGAGGGGTTTAAATACGGCAAACAAGGCAATATTGAGCAGGCATTGCCAATATTGATAAAAATTGTTATTGTCTTGTATGGCAAGTAAGAGTCTTACAATAGTAAGTATGGACAGATTTGAATTACGAGGTGTGAATTGGCCCCTAGACGTTATTTTAACAAAATGCATAGTATTTTGTTACTGATTTTACGAGTACATCAGGTACAAGTACGAGTGCAAAAGAGTGCCGAAAAGTACTTTTTACAAAAAAAAAATCTTCAGTTAGAGAATCTGCATCCAATGGAAGATGCCCTACCCACGTAAACATATTTCTCCGTGCAGTTTACCAAGGAGGCTATGTTTGGGGACAGATTATAGCCCCTCAGCAACAGCTTCCGTGTCCTGCTGACTGGAGCTGGTCCAAACAAAATGGTTATTGGGAGCCCATATGTACAAGCCTACCTGCGGCGGCTGCTGCTTGTTTAGAGCTTATTCGTTGCCGCTGCAAAACAAAATGGGCAGGAAGGTGCAACTGCGTTAAGAAAAAACTAAAATGCACGGACCCATGGGCATGTAGTGGCAATTGCGAACAATATATATCTTACTCGTATTTTAACCCGCATTTTAATCAAATATCTGCTTTGTTAATTTTATCACATTTATAATAACTCTATTGGCGAAAGTTTTCCCAACATCTATATTTATACGTTTAATTTATATTTGTATATATATCACGTCCAGAAGTAATTTTCTACAACCAGAAGAATAACAACTTATCAGAAACCATCGAAACATACTTAAAAATCCTAAACGCTGCATACCGCTCTTACAATGTAGGTACGCCGCGCGACACAAAACATTTTTTTTATCAGAGTTATGAAAAAAAAATGTTTAACAAGTTTACTATTCTATATAGTAGGATAACTGGGCTATTCACAGGTATTTTTTTTCTAGAGCAAATCCTCATAGTTTTAATTTTGTAGACGATTTTCGAAAAAAGAAGTGAAAAGATTTTTTTGGAATTTTTGATTTCTCGATTTTTTTGTATGGAAGAGTGAAAATTTAGTCACAGAAATGAATTCTTCATCCTCGAATTACACGAAAAAGACACCAAACTTGATATAGTTGCTAGATGTATGCAGATATATAGCTTAGAGTGAGGCGCGCCGGAGCCACATTTGCCCCCCCTCCCCTGCCCACCTGCTGGGTGGAACCTCTTGGCAACCGGGCTTAATCGGCTCAGATCACCCCCAGAAACACCTGTTCCAAGCGGTTTGCTTTGTCTCCAAAATGCAAGGTCCCCTTAGAAAACAGGACCTTAGAACTTCTGCTAACCCACTTTCACTGCTGCGCGCGCGCCCTCGGGCCGCCCTGCGCTGCGCTAGGGCTTTGCCACACTATAATTACGATCGCGCTGTCAATCTAGCTCGACAGTCTGACAGCTGGTGATGCCGAGCTTTTTAACCTACTCAAAATAATTCGAAAACGATAAGAGAACTTTGACATGTTGTGCGCGTAATAGGTATATAGTATCTTCGTGAGGATTATTCCCATTAGTTACAACCAAGTTGTCACCAGTAGTAACAACTGGGATTTTTTTCTCACCTGTCCTTAGTAGCAACAACTGCAACCAAATCGTGTTGGTGATAACTACTGGGATTTTTTTCCCCAGATGTTACCACTAAAATTTTGTTAGCGTCCAATACTAATAAGCAGTAGTATTAATATTAAGCATGAACATAGTTTCTCTTGTTTATATTACAAAAAAAGTTATTACATATATCAAACAGGTCTACCTCTAGTTTTAATCTATAGGTATGTCGCTGTAATTTCAAAATGCATATTGAAAGGAAGTTATTTACTCAACATAACAAACTAGAATTGTCAAATTGTAAAATGCATTCCAAATATGCTTATTAGAAGAGTTATTTTTAGACACAGAATAAATGAAATGACTTTCTCCGTGGATTGGTTTTCAATTGTGAAATAAAGAAATCGCAAAGAAAGTGTGACGTTTTGAAATGCGTAACTGTTCTTATCACTTCGCTACATCCAAAACGCTAACGTCTTACTTTAATCTTAGTGCATTTTTTTTTTATATTGAATAAAAATAAATAATTACTATTAATTTCCTATTGTCTGTTTAGCTGATTCTGGAGCTTAATTTAATTTGATCTAGTACATTTTTGGCAAATCTAGAAACATCTAGTTTGTAAAAGGTAATTGTGGTTTTGTTTTGTCACAGCTACTATTAATAGTCACAATTAAATATGGATAATGTCGGTCGAGTCAGCATGATCAATGAGCAGCAATGTCGGCTGCGAACAATTATAAATGATCAAACGCCGTATAACCTTCTATTCCTCTTTAATAGGTTACATTCAATCATAATAATGTGCGATTAAAACAATATTTATAAATGCGTAAAATAATAAACAAAAAAATAAAAAAAATTATAACAACAATAATGCTAGTCTTATTTAGACTAGGACATAAATACAGTGTATATTTTCATGGTAAATGGTAGTTAGGATAGGCCCTAATATATCTTATGGTGACTGTACGATGGTCTTCAAGATGTTTAGTATTTAGCATGTCGCCATTGGCGCTTTACACGCCATCTATGGGGAGAAGTACAGCAACAAAAAATATGCCTTATTAAGAGATGATTATGATGATCAAGCGAGAGATTTTAATAGTTTTAATCGTTTTTTACAGTTTAGTGGATATATTTTTGATTATATTCATTCTTTGTTTCACATGAAGAATGTTTTCGATATGCGAAAATTAATGAAAAGGAAGGTTACTTATGTATATATACTGTATGATACATAGCGTCTTCCATGAAAATCTACCGATTGAAAGAGATATTCATGCAAAATAATATATGAAAATTTTATTTTATTTATTATTTAAATACATTTACCTACACGGCATCACAACATATGCCAATACACCGAATAATTAGACTAATTACGTACTTATACACATACAATAAATATAATACAGATAGTCATTAAAAGTCAAATGCAAATGCTGGAAAGCCTTTCGGTATCGTCTTGGGTTGTCCCGTTCGTTTTTCGTCAAGTTCTTAAATTACTCCTATTCTGCTTTCGTCACCCATTCTATAGTTCGTTTTTTTAGCATTAGAAATAAGGTAAACAATCTTGATGTGTCTTTTAATTGAAAAACACATTTTAAAAATAAGTTACGGCAAATATGTCACAATTATGAACATATTAAGATCATTTATATTATTCTGCTTTCATAAGTAATAGTTACTGATTTTTAAAAAACGTTTTTCAATTAAAAGACGTGTCAAGTTCTTTCTAATGCTAAAAAAAACGAACTATACATTCGTCACAATCGTCGGTGGCTTTCAATGTAGAATGCGTGACGAAAGCAGAATAGGACTAATAATAATTAAAGAACTTGACGAAAAACTAATGGGACGACCCAAGACGATACCAGCCTATTATCTATCAACTCACAAAACCTCAGACACTGCCGGCACACATTCGCCGAGGCGCCCATCTCCACGCAAACAAGTCACACTCTGGTGCTGACTTGGTAATGACAATGGCAAATGGCTTAGTAATGAAAATCAATTAATCATTATTCTCGGTTTATCTAACTGTAAAATTTCTGGTTGTTATTAAAGACATCAACGAGTTGCATTTAGGTACATCTACTGAGAACGTTACTTAAAGAACTGTGATGAAATAATACTTATTGGAATTCAATCAATAAGAAATGTAAGACAAAACGTGTTACATCCGTTATTTAAACTTGATTTAGGTACAGATTTTATATTACTTATATTATAATTATTTATTTACCTTTTTAACTTATTATTGTTTCTATTATTTGTTTTTAGGGTTCCGTACCTCAAAAAGAAAAACGGAACCCTTATAGGATCACTCGTGCGTCTGTCTGTCCGTCTGTCACAGGCGTCACAGTCTATTTTCTCGGAAACTACAGGACCAATTAAGTACACATATGTAAATTAGTGACCCAAAGATGGAAATTTATTTTTTATAATTTTTAAATACATGTTTTCAAAGTTATTTAAGAAAATAGCCAAAAAATTACCATTCCGCCCCTTTATCTCCGAAACTACCGGGTCTAAAATTTTGAAAAAAATACTCAAAATAGTTCTTTACCTATAGATGACAGGAAAACCTATTAGAAATGTGCAGTCGAGCGTGAGTCGGACTTATGTATGGAACCCTAGAAATGCGAGTCCTACTCGCACTTGGCCGGTTTTTTTTTTAAGTATCATTGTTGACATTTTATTATTATACCTATATTTGGATGCCAAATTATTGACGATCATAATATAGATTAACGTAAGAATAATTTATTAATTTATAATTATGAAATAAATAAACTAAACTATGGACCACATTAATTCTTTTAAGGTTCCGTACCCAAAGGGTAAATAAAAACGGGACCCTATTACTAAGAGTTCGCTCTCCGTCTGCCTGTATCTCCATCTGTCTGTCACCAGGCTGTATCTAATGAAACGTGATAGCTAGGCAGTTCAAATTTACACAGATGATGTACTTCTTTTGCCGCTACAAAAACAAATACTAAAAACAGAATAAAATAAATATTTAAGTAAGGCTCTCATACAACAAACGTGTTTCTTTTTGCCGTTTTTGGCGTAATGGTACGGAACCCTTCGTGCGCGAGTCCGACTCGCACTGGGCCGGGTTCATTCATCAAATGTCATCACATATACATACATGTATACACGTAGGTATGTATATACAATTTCAAGTGGATTCAAACACGAACTTTAAGTGGAAATCGATGTAAATGTAAGCAAAAACGTAAATACCTAATAAAAATAAACAACATAATAGAAGACTTGTAAACAAAAAGCCATTTCTCGTGCCCCCGCTATCACGTGGAAAGGCTAAGTTAGCTTTATAAAAACTTTTTCTTAGAAAGCTTTTTCAGAGGCTCCGTATTTTCCTTTTTTAATTCTCTACAAGGCTTCATGGAATATTTTCAATCCTGGAAGCAAACAACAGCACGCGCGTCTCATTTGTAATAAAAAACAACGGGTTGTAATCCGGGAGTGCCGACAGAAGTGAAAACTAAATGACTACTCCAAAATGTCTGCAGCACTATGTATAATTGACCCATCCTCTTTTCTATTGAAAAACTTTAGTTCCGAAATTGCTGGCCAGTGAGCTTAAATGTGTAGCGTTAATTGTTTAAAATTCGAATAGAAATTGTAAAGTTACCTTGCAGACCGCGCATCTAAATATATTTGGTCATGATATTTTGAGTTTTATTCACCAGTACTAGAGTTCACTTTTATTACCGATTTCATCAAGATGTAGCTTTCTTGAATTATATTTGAGAGATATAAAGTTAGAATGTAACTGTGAGATCCTCGTATTTCAGCCCGTACAAGATAAGAACATTGAGCTTTATTGCTTAATATAAAAATCCAGTTTTTTCAATTCTGACACGTTATGACTAAAGTTCTTTGGTGAATAACATTGTCCGTGACACATGACGTCAGCTTTACGTTACGCGTTACGCTGAATCGAGTTTATCATTTTTTCCCCACCTCAAAAAGTGCTCAGCGCCGCTAAAGAAGTTTTCATTTCAAAAATTACAAAACAAATACAGTTGTAGTTAAAAAGTGCTGGAACTGTTTATATTCGGGTGTAAAAAATGACAGAATCACAGCTGATGCCCTTAAAGATAGGAACTTAGATAAATATATAATTGCATTGTCTACTAGGCAAAGCTTTGATTAGGTAGGTACTTAGTTAGGTAGGTATAATTTAAGTAACGTAGATAATACTTGTATTTACAATCAATTGATTAGGGTTGTACGATTCTGTTGAAGATTCAATTTGATTCAAAAGACCGGCATCAACCGAAGCAGACTCTTCAGTATCCAAACAAGTTATCGATCAAACTAAATAAAAGACCTGTGCAGACGATCGGGTTCTAAAATACTGGTTCCAATCACGGGAGACACACAACACATATTAACGTGTATACAATATGTAGGCTCCTTAATTCTCAGGGACGCAGGCGGCCGAACGCCCTGGTGGTGGGTGGCCCAATTTATAAAGACTCGAGTTTGAGGGCAGGACCTCTCTATACTCTATACCTTAAGTAGGTATTTGAATTTTTTATGACCCTTTTAAAATTTGATGATTGATATGTTTATTGGTAAAATTTGTTGTTTTACAAGTCAATATTTTTTAGATAAGTATTTAAGTACATAGCTAATGTATGCACTAAACCCAATATAAGATAGTCTGCTTAAATGTTCCTACATGATTTATATTTCGTAGGTACATAACGAACGAAATATTTGTACAGGATCGATTTATGAAATAAAACAATTTAAACAGAATAAAACTCATTCCTTTCTTCAAGGGGTCTCTATTGTTTCCCAAATAGTTTTAAGTCATAATGTATTGTTTGTCCGAATTTTCGTTAGTCATAATTGGTTTTTCTCAGAAACGCGTAACTTTTCAGGATTGCCATAAAAATAAACCTAACCTAACCTAACCTTTCTATAGAATAACCTTACGAAAATCCTGAAAAGTTAGCGGTTTCAGTTTTATGACTAACGATAATATGACAAACAATATATTATGACTTAAAACTTTATGGGAAAGAAAGGGACCCCTTCTTCAAGTCCTTTACCAGTAAATTAATCTTAGCTACGATTTGACTGAGACAACGTAATCATCTCTATCAAAGTTACAAAATTACAGAAATAACTATCGCCGTAAGGCGTAACCAAAGATAATATTAATTTTCGTTACTTTCCTTTATTTGAAAGGAAAGTATTTTAAGGTAAGTTTTTGTTTTAATTTATTTCGGCTTAACTAATAAAACATACAACAACAAATCAAATACTAAGCGGTAGCGAGAGCGTATGGCGGAAGCGAAGGGCGGTGAGCGAGCGCGGAAGCGGAGGCGGAGGCGGACGCGCCGCGCGCCGTGCGGTGTCAGCCGGTGTCAGCGAACCTCGAGCGAGTCAAGGGCCTCGGTCGACGACCGCGCGGCCCGCGTTTCGACACAAAATAATAATACACATAAACCCGAGCACTGCCCACTTCGAGCAGGTACCTGCTATGCCTCCTTGCGTGCCATATCTGTTGTAATAGTTCTTCTTCTTAATTTTGCGATACGCTTGTAAGCAAATGCATAACACAAAGTAATAGTTACATGGTGGAAAAGAAGTCTTTTAGTCATTTTGCTGTTGTTAAAATGTTATAAAAATCATGCTCTTGCAAGTTATCATGTGCATATTACATTTACGATTACGACTAAGATAGTAATGTTCGTGTCATGTAAATGATCTAATTATGCAGAAATACGAGTATATAGTACCGGTACCGCATGTGTGTGTCCTTTTAGCTTTGTTAATACCTATAGGTATTGATACTCTACACTATTTATAGCTTACTATCATAAAATTCATAAACTTAAAAATATTTTTATTATTTAAGTACATAACATAATATCTAAAAAGTATTCGTAGGTATAATATGAAAATAAAACATCAAAAAGTTAATTTTCTGCATTTATATCGAAGACCAAGTAATTCAGACAAGATTTTTTTTTAATACTTAAAAAAGATTGTCAATACAATAACAACAGAAAACTTAACTTTTTATAATTCTATGTTTTAAGTTAAAATTTGGGTTATAGATTTTAATAGTTATCAAAGGTTAATTGCAGTAACATCGTACTACTGGCGATATTCGGATTATATAATTTATTTTAATCAGAACAATACAATCAATAATTATTTACAATAGAATCACGGGTCCACTAGATATGTATTATATGCTGTACCTCTGCCAATATTAAAAGGCATCTAGAATTAGGCATTACAATTTCATATGTGGAAGTAAAACTTTTATTTACTTCCCGTAAATAGGAAACCTAAATATAAGTCTTACTTATATAATGTCTAAAATGTAAACGCATCACTGTTTTACTTTGCACCCAACAACTCTAATTTAAATGTTTCTACTGATCCATTTACAGTGCAGATATTCGAACAAATATTCACTATTATACCGTTGACGTAGCCATAAGTTGGATGAAAACATCAAAACACTGTTGAACGTTATCCGTATTAGCTAGCGCTAGCGGTGTCGCGGCCGGCCGTCGAACCCGCGAACTAGGGTACGCTACGCGCCGCCGTTCGTGCGAACAAATAGGATAGGGCGATAGAGCTGATAGGCTTTATTCGGAATAGATTCAATAATCAATACCATTTTAATAAGAATTAAATTAATGTATACGCTTGCGGTGTAGGGGGATGGAGCGATTTGATTGTCATTTGTTACAAACTTGTGGGCGACTGCCGTTCAAGAATCGGGTGATATAGCCACGAGCGACGCTGTCGCTAGATAATAAGTAAGTCATATGTAGATGCTGCTTAAATCATCTGTAAAGATGCACAAGGCCTAATGATGATGATGATGATGTTACAAACTTAGGAACAAAGGCACTAGAGTCATGCAGATAAATATACCATTTGACTTCGATGTAAACACGTTCGCATGAAAATCTACATGAGTCTATGTCTAACCTTATGCTTAGTTTATCGATTAAAATTTTATGGATTTCAGCTCATAGGGCTAGTGCTCATGCAACTGCTTCCACTAAGGCGAAACCTCGAAAGTGTGACAGTCTATCTCAGTTTTTATACGAGCCCCGATGCAAATTATTTCGTCTAGTTCCACGCAACAATTCTGTTTATTTTAATAAATTTTACACATGAACATAAAATGACCCAGTAATGGGAACCATAATAGCAATATTTAATGTAGTTTATTTTGATCGTATAATAAAATTGCATGAGACTTTTATTGCTGAAAAAAAGGACTTTTCAAAAACGTTGTCAAAAATCATATTGTCCTCTCCTACAGCACTGCTGCATGCATGGGCTCGAAACAAAATTGTCAGTACATTGGCAGAGCTCTATTGCTTTCCCTAGTAATAGCCCTTTTCACATATGTTGTAATCGTACCCGTCAATAAAAAAATTAAAAAACATGATTTTTTCCTTTCTGTACAAACGGTATTTCTTGTGTTTGGATTTATTTATTGCAGAGTATTATCATATAAAATTAAATTACATTAGTATAAACATTCAATATTAGTACTCGTAATTTTTAAACAAAAACATTATTTTTTAACAAACGCGAGAACCTCAAAAAATGGTCTCACTAGACGAAAACATATGCATCGGGGTTCGTATTGAGTTTTTACACGTTTTGATCAAGGGCAAGGGCATAAAAAAATTCACACGGAAACTAAATTTGCATGGGCAGATTCCCAATCACGAAAATATGTATATCGTTACCCTGCAATATACAGCAGTATAATTTTAGTATATTTATATAGAATAGGTAGCTAATGTAAGTATATCTTCCATCGTGAGTTTCACGCTACACGCTATATTTTTTACTTCCTTCAAAAAAATATCTAAATTTACGCCTTTTATTTAATATTATATATAATATTTAATATTAAATTGTAATTAGATTTATATTATATGGAGAGGCACAAATAAGGCCACTGGACGATTGGCATCATGTGTGTGGTAATTATGTGTTAGTGGACCGGTTACAGACGCGCGTGAGGGTTTTCCGATTTATATAATAAACACTTATGTTAAACAAAAGCAGGTTTATACGAACCCCTGACTTAAATAGACCCGACTCTACAATTACGCTAAGAACTCTTACATACAAATACATCGAAATACATATTGTCAATGCCGAATTACATAATTAGCTTGATCTTGACTGGCTGGGGTAGACGAGTAACCATTACATATTTCTTTAGACATATGAACGCTAAACCTCTTGTCTGTGTATGATAAAGAACCTAACCAAATTTATAGTAATCATATTGCATTTTTTTTCTAAAACAATACTTTCTGCTCTATACGACTAGACCGAGGTTTGAAACCACGATTTTAGATTTTAGACCGCCATACGGCCATACACAAAGAAAGGTTAAGCAATCTTTCTTAACTTTGACATGGTATTATCGAGTTGTCGTCAAAGTTAAGTATTATAGAGACCTATATGAGTCTCAACTAGTTCTTTGAAAACATGAGTAACAAACATAGCCAATCAACTAACGCAATAACCTTACTATAGTGACAGTAGTTTAGGTCGGATTTGGTTAGGAATTCCAAAATAATGCTACTTTAACATAAAAAGTAGTTAAGTACCCATTATAATTGTAATTCAAATGTTTTAATGCCATAGATGCTCGAAGAGATATACTTATATGAGTTTCCCACTGGAAACTCCAAACATTCACTGCTTAGAACTTATCACCTCCCATGCTTCCTGAAAATAAATAATTCCCTCATCCCGTATCGTCAGGACAACAGTAAAGGGTGAAGAAAGGACAATGCTGCACGTCGGCAGTTTGTCTCGGGCTTTATCGCGCACCGTAACCGTAAAACGTCTGAAAGTCACACGTCACCTTCAGAGATTCTATTTGAGAAGTCATTTCGGCTAACGACCGCCCCGGCGAGAGGTAAATCGTCGTTTACCTGTAACTGTCGCTGCTTGCTTTGTTTGCGCGCGGGCGCCGTGCGGCGATAGTAGAGAATAAAACTGCAGTATGCTACAACGTGTTTTTGTTTTTTTTTGGCCCATCCGCATCTGCAAGGTTTTCCCAAAAAATCTAAATGTATTCCAATTAATCCGGCTTTGATGATTAATTTGAAGACATCTCCCGAAAGTGCAATCTAATTTGAACCTTTAAGGTGAGGTATGCCCGGGGAAAATTTTCAGATTCTGTCAAATTACCCCATTTCACACACAAGCAAACGTCACTCACACTACCTCACTTTACCGGGACAGGTCAGTGACCCATCCTGTTTTTTTTAAGATGCAAAAGAGAGTATTTTGAGTTTCGTCTTAACCACTAGCCTCCTTTGAGGAAGAGAAACTCTAAAAAAGTTCCATTGAAAGAAGGAAGACAAAACAATATATTTTATCTTGCTCTCCTTGTCTGTTCATGTCACATGTGACGTACTTAAATGTAAATTAACTAAATAATCGAATTCATTAGATACTCGAACTAAATAAACCGAATAAATACAGAAGTCGTCAAATGAAAAAAAATATTTAGGTACTACTCTAATTAATAGGGCTTTCGATAAGGCACAAATCAATTCAATGACAATTTCATTAAAATCATATGTGTATTCCGATGATGTTATTATTATATAACTTACCTTAGCTTAGCTTCAATTTGTATATATTTAGTTATACTACCTAGCTACTAAGCAAAATTTGCATGCTTCTTCAAGTGAAATATAGGGGAGAGCGGGGACAAAGGTAACTGCGGGTGGAAAGTAACTATTGCTCTGTAGGTTTATCTAATAGACAAAATACCACTCCGCTGCTATTAAGTGATAGACAGTGGTGCCCCCTTCACTCAGTCAGCGCATTCAGTCGAAACGAGCGCCACGTGCTATTAGGTTGTGTGAGAGGACGCAACGTGACGCAAAATTTTTCGAATCAAAAGTACGTTTTTTGACTTTTAGTTATTTGATGTTTATGTTGTATTAAAATTCATACATTTTCTGAATATTTGCATATCCCCTAGAGTGGCATTGTCTGGCTAGGTCTCTATGGTGGTGGGGAGCCGGGAGATGGACAGATATAACATGCCGTTGAATGGCGGCGCCTCAGATTTAACGGTGGCTTGAGGTTGAGTGGTGCGGCCATTTTAGAAAAATATACGTCAAGTGGCGGCGCCTCCATGGGTGGTCATCGCGAATTTGGCGTGTGCTAGAAATATGACCATTTCTCAAAAATATGTATGATTGAATTGAATTCAGCATAAAATAGCTTATTTGATTGTATAGGTACCAATGAATTTCATTATATTTATATGAATTATGCTGGACTTGATCAAATCTCATATTACCAATTATTTTTTCTTTCGTGTATAAAAATATGTATAATTAGGAAAAAAAAACAATTGATTGAAAAAAAGCAGTCTTTATGACAAAACATTACATTTAACACGATTCACACAGTTTATTTCACTTTTTATCACTGCGTATTCCATTTGTGTACCTTTGTAAGGACAATGTTGTTAGCAAATAAATTTCTGGTTTCTGAATGTTCGCGGCTCGACGGTCGTTGCTTACGAGGTCTGGTGGGGCATGAACATCACGCCATTTCTAAAAAACATTATTTTACGCGGGAATTCAACCTTTAAGGAATACCATCCTTGTTTAATGAAGAATGCATCTTGCAAAAGTGAGCAAGCAAGGCATAGTTTTAATGGTTTTATTTTAGACGCAAAATACGGCGTCGCACAGAGGCCGGGAGACGGTCTCTGCCACACACGGGCTTGTTGTGACGGAACCGTCTCCCGGTTCACCGCTAATTGGGGAGTGTCTGGCTCCCGGCCTCTGCCACGCAGGGGCATGTTTTAAAAATGGCCGCGCCATTTTTCCTACCGTTCAACCGGAGGCCCTGCCACCCGAAGGGATATTGATTAGATTGATTGCAATTTATTTTTCTCGCACACGTTGCGTTTCAAATTCAAAGATATCTTTCATGTTTTCAGAAAAATGCGGTCGGGTACAAAAGTAACAAAGCCATACAAAAGTAACATTTACATCCCATACAATATACCTATTGGATCTATGCCATATTAGTAAACGATGTATGCCATATTTGTAAGTGAAAAAACTCTGACCCCTGAATTATCTGATGAGATAACATGTTTATCTCATCACTTGAAATAAAAACAATTTCTAACGAGGAATTAATATTGATTTGTTTTCTTAAAATACTAATGTTTATGTAGTTGAAATGCAAATATTAAAGTGTGTTATCAATAATAATTTACATGATTAGTAGGTACTTTTAGGGTTCCGTAACTCAAAAAGAAAAAACGGAACCCTTATAGGATCACTCGTGCGTAGGGGTCACAAAACCGTGCGTATTTTATAAAACCGGTTTTTCGGTTTTTGTGAGATTGCAAAACCGGGTTTTCGGTTTTTTCGGTGATTTCGATCTTACGTATAATTTGTAAAATAAGCAATTATTTTTAAGTTCAATGTTTTGATATTACGTCTTCCACGACATTTCTATTTACTTTACCAAGACCATATCAATAAATCAATCCAAATCCATCAATAAAGTTTTTAACTAAGTAATTCTAAACCGGTTTGCCTAAGCAACCTATTATATGACAACGGTGTTGACATAGTCCTCCTTCTGGAAATACACCGCTGATGATGCCCAACTCGCTAAACGAGATAAAATACCGGGATTTGATTTGGTAGCGGCATTATAATACCATAAACAATTAATATAGAACTTCGACATGCGGCCGGTCTTCTCTTACTGCCCTGGTCAACGTGATTTCAAATAACATCGATGGCAACAATATCGCCACCACGATTATTCAAATCGGCGGAACGCGGATATGCAGCATATATAATCCTCCACGTAGCTGCTGGCATACTCCACGCCTTCCTTACTTGGAACACCCATCCCTTTACATTTGAGACTTGAATAGCCACCATACCGGCTGGGAATAAAGGAAATCTGACGCCAACGAGAAGGCGATCATGGACTGGGCAGATAGGAACAAAACAACACTGTTTTAGTCGTTTCTCACAAAGGCAAAGGAACGTTCAAATCAGCTCGATGGAGAAGTGAACCCGGACCTAGTCTTCACAACAAGAGCAATAGTCGGTACCCCAGTGGCCGCCGAGCTGTACGTGCTAGCGGATTTTCCACACTCTCAACACAGCCTAGTATTAGTTGTCATAGGTCTGAAAAGGTCTGAGTCGTATCCTGCCTAACACCACATCGCGGAAGTTTGCTTATGCTGATGATGCCCTTGTGACACAAAAAGACAGCTTGAAAATTGAACTAAATATCCTGGAAAAGGACCTGGATCTATTAGATGACTATTTCTCTCAGTGGCGTTTGTGCCCCTGCCCTTCCAAGACCGAGGTGTTCTGCGTTCACCAGTGCAACAAACTAGCCAACACGGAGCTGATATTAAAATTCAGAGGCAATCTTCTCCGACACAACTTCCTTCCTAAATATCTCCGAAGCATCCTGGATTGAAGCCTTAACTTCAAGGACCATCAAAGCAGTCTATCTGCAAAACTGGGCAAATAGATATAACGTTGGAGACTAAAAAGCTGTTCATTTATACAATTAGTGCGTATAGTGTATTGTTTTTTTAATTTGCTCTTCAAAATAATGAAACTATGTTTACAAAAGTGTAAAATCGAAAAACTCGAAAAAGCCGGTTTTATTAAAGTAAAAACCCGGTTTTGACAATTGGCTGTAAACCCGGTTTTTCCGGTTTTTTCGATTTCGGTGAAACCGGGTTTGTGACGCCTACTCGTGCGTCTGTCTATACGTCTGTCACAGCCAATTTTCTCCAAAACTATTGGACAAATTAAGTTGAAATTTGGTACACATATGGAAGTCTGCTACCCAAAGACGGACATGTAACATAAACAAATAAATTTTAAGTATAGGGGGCTATTTTAAGGGGAATATGAGAAAATTATAAAACCAAGTTTTGCAAACCATATCGTGTTACATATTAAAAGGGCTTATTTTGAGGATCTCAAATATATTTTTTTTATAATTTTATATAAAACAGTTAAGAAATTATTTAAGAAAATAGGCAAAAAATGACCGCCCCCCCCCCCCCTTATCTCCGATAATATAGGGTCTAAAATTTTGAAAAAAAAAATACACAACCTTCTACCTCTAGATGACAGGAAAACCTATTAGAAATCTAGAGTCAAGCGTGAGTCGGACTTAAGAAAGAAAACGCGGTTGGGCTGTTTTAAGGACACAGCCGTAATGGTTTACGTGAAACGTGGTGCGGACAGCTAGTGCGAAGGTTGATGGCCAAGCTCTGCGTTGGGCCAAAGGCCTGACGCATCCGAGAGAGGTGCACCTCCACGCAAGGTCGAAGCATGACCTTTAGGAGGTTAGAGCTCAAACAGAACAAATAACTGGTTTAAGTACGAGTAGCTAAGTGAGAAGGCTGAACTGCCGTATATCGCGACCATCGAATTTCGCAAATTGCGGGGATTTTTCTATTACACCAATGAAACCGTAGGTAATTAGAGTGACAGAGAAATGCCAGCAATTTGCGAACTTCGAGCTTCGATTTCCGCGGTTATAGCCCTGTTATCTTGAATTAACAGAGATACACCTAACAATGAAAAAAAAAATGTAGGCACTATGCTTAACATAATACTTGAACAAAAAAAAATGGGTAACTAACTATCCTAAGATAGCCAGCTGTGTGTGGACAAATTGAATAAACAGTTGAATGTACTTAAGAACTTCGCTTTGCTCGCTCGTTCAAAAATGTGTGCAGTACGGAACCCTTGGGACTTGAGTTCGACTCGCACTTGACCGGTTTTTATTTTGATTTGATATGTCATATTATATTAAATTACAGCCCACTGTGTCTTGTTACTTTTGACCCACAACGTGTTACTTTCTGCACGCCAACGGGGTGATTAGTAACAAAAGACGATTTTTTTAAAACAAAATACACAATTATAATGTTAGTCAAGACGTTAATGTACAGAACATGCACTGACGTTATATATGACTACATTAAACTCATCAAAATAATAAGGGTTAACCAGAAACTAAGGTCAAAGTACAAAGTGTTACGTTTCTCCCCGCTCTACCCTACGCATCCAAAATTACTGTCCACCTATGTTCATCACTATATGTATTTTTTGCAAATAAATATATGGTTATCTTTATCAATAAATTAAGTCCTGGCAGGGTGGAACTTTCATTTTGGCGGATTCTTTCTCTCTGCATCTGACTGTACCTATAGCTATTACGGCAATTTTTTGGTAAACTTACGGTTATATGTTCAGACTCTGAATCTCTATAGTCATTTAAGACGAAAATATTTAAGATATATGGACATACCTCTGGTCCTTGAACTACGTCCAAAGAGAGGTATGGGAATGGGAACTGAGAATGACATCTCGCTTTGTGGGGTAGGGCACAGCACAGCGGATGTCATTCCAGATCTAGAGCAGAGCTCAACCTTACAGAAATCTGCAGCCAAATAACACTAGCACTAGACCCTACTCATAGTGTCCTTCCTGCCGGTGAGTATGGTTGCCAGTTATCAACGAGGGGTGCGGAGTGTTAGACTCGGCAACGCGCATGGAGTTGCAGGCGTCCAAAGGCTACGAAGATTGCTTATCATCAGACGGGCCGGGCCGTATGCTTGTTTTTTAGCGACGAGGTATAAAAAATAAAATTAAATATGCACAGAATATCATTGAATTAAAAACTTTGTTTTATTTTATAGTAAATTAGTATAACACTCGATACACAGGCAATCACAATCCAGGCCGCAGCGATTTTGGGCTGTAAGCCTCGTAGACCAGTAGGTATATCTCGGCCTCACAAGCCGCAAAAACTCGCTAGGACTGAGTCTAGACCATAGCCGTTTATTTATTCTTGATTTCATGAAGGTTTGCAGAACAGTACGTAACCGCATTATACATCTATCTTAGACGGACCTCACAGCAACAAAACAGGTTTGCCACTGCACGATTTTCAAGTAGTACACGAAATATTTACATAATGTTCCGTATTAATAGGTAATATTTGAAGATCAAAAGTTCTCTAACATAAATACAAGATCACAACATTGTCATAACAGTTCATTAACGTTGACGTACAAAAGTACGTCAAATAGGTATGCAATATTAATACCAGCATAATGAAAATTAATTCCAATCAGTAAGTATGAGTCTTCAAACTTTTTTCATTCTAAGCCGGGTTTCAAGGAGCAAATTACTTAAATGATATTGGAATCGTATTGTTTTAAGATAGTTTACTGCCTTTTTCAACCATTATGCCCCAACAAATCAAATCTAAGATGAGACTCGAGCTCCATGTGATGATAATTATTTACCCTGTTTTTTTAAATACTATTTGTCTACTGGTATACTTTTTCGTATATGTATATGACTTAATGTCGAAATAAATGCGAAAACCAACTGTCATTTTAATTAAATTCGCGATACGTGTGCTTTGATCCGAGCCCAGCGGGCATCTGATCAAAGAAGTTGCGTGCACGGAACCGCTGATATCATATTTTCGAACTTATTTAGTGAATGTGAAATTAAAAAAAAAAGTAATCCTGGTAGTCGTTCAAGCATACAATTGCGCGTACATAGAAGCAGTTTTCATATTTCTATCTTTTGTGCACAAATTGTTACGGATCTTTAAAGTCCGTTTTAGACCTATGTTCGTGATCGTTTTCTATCGAGCAAAAGTCAAAAACTTAGGATTCTAATCACTCCACTCACTAGAAAAAGCCCTCAAGTTTGCTAATTGAATGTATGGCAGCCGTATTGTGATCCAAAAAAGAGCTACGGCTTTTAAAAAACTCCGTTTTCTGAACTCACTGCACCTTAAGGTTGAAATTCGGAATGCTAAATTTGAAATTCTTTTGGCGTGTAAAATTGTATATGTGGTCGATATATCGTACTATGCCTGGAAAAGGGTTAGGTAAGAATAGAAAACAATTGTTAGGTTTACCGCAAATAAATAACAGAGAACTGAGAATATATCCTTTGCGAACCGTTCCCGTTCAAATTTCGGGTATTTCTTGTATTAGATGGGTTGGTACCCAGTCTCGTCAAACCGTAATTGTTCTAGCTTCCATTCCAAGAGTGGGTTACCACACTTCTCTACTTCTCCTCCTCTTCTTCCTCGCTTTATTCCGGCATTTTGCCACGGCTCAAAGGAGCCTGGGATCCGCTTGAGAACTAATCCCATGATTTGACGTAGACACTAGTTTTTTACGAAAGCGACTGCCATCTGACCTTCCAACCCAGAGGGGAAACTAGGCCTTTTTGGGATTAGTCCGGTTTCCTCACGATGTTCAATCAGAAGTAGAGAAGTCACACTCTACTTCTCTACTTCTGATTGAACATCGTGAGGAAACCGGACTAATCCCAAAAAGGCCTAGTTTCCCCTCTGGGTTGGAAGGTCAGATGGCAGTCGCTTTCGTAATATCTTCGATCAGAAGTAGAGAAGTCACACTCTACTTCTTTACTTCTGATCGAAGATATTTCTGTACACAGCACTACTGTGGCCCGGCCCTTCGCTGGATTTATGTAACGTGCCATCTAACGGCCAACCCATCCACCAATCGATGGCTCCGAACTAGTATAGTGCTAATATGAATCTAGTTTAATATTTTTTTCTTTTTCGTTCAAAATTAATATCACCTCGTCTCCTACCCCGTGTTACGAATCGTTAAAGAACCATAGCATTGTCAAATAAATCATCTCTATTAGTCTGTTCGAGATCCTGAAAACGGTGAAAAATATAGATAATACTCCTAAAAATACGTGTGATACCTCATTAGATTCGTCACTTTTATAACGTAATCTTATTAAGCTCTTATATTCTCATATAGGTACATGAGAAGAGCTCTAGAAGGCGACAAAATTTTACAATAGTTATTTATACATTTTATTTCGTTTTTAAATAAAGAAGGAAGTTTGAGAAAACTTATTGAAAAAATAACTTTAAGATAAATTTCTACAAGTAACACATTTGTTGACATGTTTTTAACACACCATATTGTTTTATAAATTTTTCAATTAATATTTAATACCTTTAAAATTATAACTATTTAATGTTACGTAATACGTAACTGCTTTTTCACGCCGCGCGCGTTTCAAGAAAATGGAGCGCGGAGGGCTGTGTTCAGCGTTGAATAAAAAGTATAAATAATAGAGATACAGTTCTGCAAGTATTAAATGTTTTATTGTAAATATCTTCCTCTTTAGTCATATTCATTTTCGTTTCTTAAATATGAATACTTTTTGAGATATTGGGGAAATAAAAGATATCTACTTTTTCCCCTTTTTAGAGTTCCGTACCTCAAAAGGAAAAAAACGGAACCCTTATAGATCACTCGTGCGTCTGTCTGTCTGTCTGTCCGTCTGTCACAGCCTATTTTCTCCGAAACTACTGGACCAATTAAGTTGAAATTTGGTACACATATGTAAGTTTGTGACCCAAAGACGGACATGTTACGTAAACAAATGAATTTAAAACATGGGGGCCACTTTTGGGGGGTAAATGAGAAAATCAAAAAATTAAGTTTTTCAAACTATATCGTGTTACGTATCAAATGAAAGAGCTCAATGTGAGAATCTCAAACATATTTTTTTTATAATTTTAGAATATACAGTTTCGAAGTAATTCAAGAAAATAGGCAAAAAATGACCATTCCCCCCCCCCTTTATTATCTCCGAAACTACTAGGTCTAAAATTTTGAAAAAAATACATAAAATAGTTCTTTACCTATATATGATAGGAAAACCTATTAGAAATATGTAGTCAAGCGTGAGTCGGACCAATTACTTTGTTTTTGATCCGACCCCTACGGGTTTTTTTAAAGGCAATTCACTCGCGTTTCACATATATATAAAAATATATTGTTAAAAATTAAGTTATGTGTTCCGTACATTACTTAATTTTTAACCTTGGAACGCGAGTCCGACTCGCACTTGGCCGGTTTTTATTGCTTATAACTTTTATTGTGTGCTAATACACGCTTCGGATACATTTTTCTAGGCATCATGACGAATCTAATGAGATATCATCATATCACACGTATTTTTAGGAGTATTATCTTTATTTTTCACCGTTTTCAGGATCTCGAACAGACTATATCTCAAATTGAAGATAAACTACTCCGCACAACACTACTATGGGTCGGTCGGTTCGCGCGACCGTGATCGTGGTCGCTCACCCGCGCGTAAAATCGCGGTTTTATTGGGCGGGGGCGGCTGCCGCGGGATTTGTGTAACGTCCCTCTAACAGCCAATCCATCCACCACTCGATGGCTTCGAGCTGAACAATAGCGAGAATTAAGGATACTTTTCTTTATTCAATAAGGATATTGATTAACAATTTTTCTGTTCAAGTTTTGGGAAGCTTGTTACTTTACTTAAGTAAGTATATGAGAAATGCATTTTCATGAAAACGTTAGCGTTTAAGAAGTGGCGTATAAAGCTTTTTCAATACCTACGAATATTTCTTAGCTATTGCGTGTATAAGATATGATTGTGATTGGTGATTTGAGAAATTCTAATTCACTTCGCTGTATTTACTTAAATATTCATGATGATTTTTTTTTCTTTTGTATACGTAGGCACGTAGGTAGTATAGTTAAAACTATTTAGGAAGGTACCAACACAAACTAAAAACACACAAAGTCATATTTTTCTTAAATACCGCGATGTGAAAAGCTTTACCATAACATAAGCCGCAATGCCGTAGGAGGCGAGGCGTTAAGAACGACGAGCAAGTAAGTTTATAAGCAAGCAGTAGCTTTCCGATCCAATTTCAATGCGTCAAAAGCATAATCAACAATAGCCTGCTGTACAATACACAGTGAACAACAACCGTAGGCGTATCTTAGAAGGCCGCCAAACTGAAATGGGTCTGGGCTGGGCATGTCTGCCGCATGCCAAGTAAGAGTGAGGCCAAGGTCGCAGAACTCAAACATACCGAGGTGGGATGCATTGAACTAAAAATGACCCAGGACTGAGAGGAATGTGACAGCATGTTTTTCTGCAGACATTATCGGAAAGTGGGTATCTAAGTCATAAGGCACCTGTAAGAAACCAAAAGATTAGATCGACCTAGTCATATGGGCCAAGCCGTAGCTTGAGCTTGACTTATGGGTAACTAGGTATACTAGATGACGATATATACAATATGTGTACAATAGTATTTGTGATAACACACTAATGAATGCCCTTTATACCAAGAACCCGTGACCTCCTGCTTTCTAGGCAGGGTCACTATCGACTAGGCTAGGAGTGTGTGTCGTTATTACCTGTAGAAGAGTAGTACCTAAAGTCTAAGAGACATTTGTGCACCAAGTTTAGCAGCTAAAGTAAATGGCACCTTAGGGCGGCATATACTTTGTGATGCCTGGATGGTCAAACGTCAACTGGCAATTAAACGATTAAATTAAAAATTTAGGGCAAAGGGTTTTACTACGATTGAAATTGGTCTAGCTAGATTTCCTTATCCGGAAATACTTTTATGGTTACACGAATAAATAACAAACGCCTTTAATAGTAAAACGAGCAATTTATTCGGTAAAAGTGGTTATAACTTTAGAACGTAGGCGAAGTATTGAATTAGCATGTGATACTGACTTACTGATGTACGTAATTGTTTACGTTTTGTTTATGTGTATATGTAACGACTCAATTACTTAGCGCAGACAAACAAGGGAGGTATAAAGGCAAACTTATTCGACATATATTTCTTTATGGGAGTGGTACGACTAGACTTTAAAGTAATTGCGTGAGATGGATATGATATAAGTTGAATTAAGCCAAGTAACTTGCACAAAAACATTATGATCTTGTACAACTTATGTAACAGGCTGATACTTCTAAAATGAGAATCGGATATCAGTCTTTCCCATTGAAAATATAACATAATTATGTTAGAAGTGCCGTACGTAGGAGAAATATGTATCTCCTTCCGCCTGATAAAGCGTTATTTTTTTATAAACTCTTGTACCTAAGTATAGCATGGGCAACATTAATTAATACAAGTACTTAAAAATAAATATTTTTTCAGTAAGCCACAAAGGTCAGCGTCTATAAAATAAAATACCAAAAACCGGGCAAGTGCGAGTCGGACTCGCGCACGAAGGGTTCCGTACCATAAAGCAAAAAAAAACGGAAAAAAATGCAAAAAGAAAACGGTCACCCATCCAAGTACTGACCACGCCCGACGTTGCTTAACTCTGGTCAAAAATCACGTTTGCTGTATGGAAGCCCCACTTAAATCTTTATTTTATTCTGTTTTTAGTATTTGTTGTTATAGCGGCAACAGAAATACATCATCTGTGAAAATTTCAACTGTCTAGCTATCACGGTTCGTGAGATACAGCGTGGTGACAGACAGACGGACGGACGGACGGACGGACGGACAGCGAAGTCTTAGTAATAGGGTCCCGTTTTACCCTTTGGGTACGGAACCCTAAAAAGTATGCATAATAGGTGCACTTTATCTCAGTAATGCATCAACAAGTCGGAAGTTTGAGCGAGAAATATAAATGTCAAATATATATTTTTTTTTATCACTTCGTTGTCTCGACGTTTGATAAAGATATGTAGGTATATAAACTACAATTCGCAAGGTTGTAACTCCTAGATTCTCACTGAAGACCAATCCTACCTAAGTATCAAACTGAATCAATATGTAACAGATATTTTATGGTTGCCATAATTCGGCCTTATATTTTCATCCTCCGAGGTTATTTGCTTAAGTATAAAAACAGTTCCACCCTAACCTTGACACAATAGTCTATACCTATTTCTTGAAAAGCAATCTCGAGATAGATTTCCTCTATCTCCGTCTATTCTTAGGTCTGATATTCAATATTTTCCATTACTCCAGCATTATTATAGGTAAGTATAGCAAAACAAAACAAACATACAAGGAGCAAGGAGCAGAGCATCAACTATCAGCTAAGCCAGTGGTCGGTAAACCGCGGTTTAAGCCACACAAAAAAATAATACATTGAGAATTCTTAGACCTACAGAATAACACTTGTGGCTCTTTGAGCTACAGTGATGCTAATTTACTGCGTGTGACTTTTTTTCTAAAAAATTTGCCTATCCCTGAGCCAAACGCATGCGGCACGCGAACCTCTCACTCGTGGCCCGCGAGCCTCCCTGGTTATTTTGTATGTAATATTGACAAACGACATGTCTGATAAAGTCATAAATACTAACAAAGTGCGGCCCGCGTCCACCTTATGTGGCCCTTGGCTGCTAAAATATTGCCGACCGCTGCTATAGATGGTCAAGCAGATCTTGTCAGTAGAAAAAGGCGGTAAATTTGAAAAATGTAGGCGCGGGGGCTATCGTCTCATAGAAAATTTGAATTTCACGCCTTTTTCTGCTGACAAGATTTGCTCGACCATTTATATAATATATATGTACTAATACTACTCGTTGGAAAACTATTCTTTATCATTCAATAAGAGCGCCGGACTCGAAATAGCGATACTCAAAATTTAGTCAAAATCATACACAGTCATAAACGACGCCAGGATTATCAACATGAAATACAAAATGCTTGTAAACAAGGCTTGTTGATGTTATTCGTATAACGTTATTAACACAACATTTCATGATATCAAAACAACTTGTTAAAAATATACACGATCCAAGTCAAATATGATTAGTAAAAAGCTATATAAGCTGCATAAAATCCCCCAAAATAACGTACTTATCATTCATTACACTTGGGAAAAGAGCTGTTCCAAATATAAAATGGTGTAAAAATAATAAAATATAGGTATTTATTAATAAAGAAATTCAGAAGTTCGTCCCTCACAGTTTAATTATAGGTACGCTAAATACCTACTTATTTAAAAAGTTACGGCCCGATTCGAACAATGCTTATAAGAAGTCGCAGCGGTATGATTTCTATCTGTCGGTGTAATTTCTTCAAGCAAAAAACATCACTTTTGACACTGACCGATCGGTTTTGTTCCGCTGTGACTAATAAGCATTTTTCGAATCGCGCCGTTAATCAGAGCACAGAAGTACGTCGCAGGTTCTATTTACAATTACGTTGCAGATATCGCAAAAAAAAAAACTTATTAAATTAGTAAGCACAGCACGCTTTCGCATGGCACGTTACTTTACTTAAGTAGGTACGAGTATTTATTTCGGCGAAAAGCTAATGGTAAACCGAAATAACTCAAGTTATTTATTGGATTTCAGCCCAAGTCACTTATAAAACGTTGGATAATGGATTATATTAATGAAGAACTCCGGTAGGTGCGCATGGAACGTGGTAGGACCGTGGGCGGCGGGCGGCGGGTGGCGCCGGGAGGCCGGGACGCGTGTATTGCACTATAGCATCGGTACCGGTAGCTATGCGCCTCTATACCAACATTACCTATATCCTGCGGGAAACTTCCGTGGGGGTATTGCGTAGGTAATATTATTTTCCTGAAATAGGACCCAGTCCAACAGATTTCCTGCTACCGAGTAATTTCATTGATGAGCGCCAACGCTCGTGACTTTATTCAATTGCGTTCCAAATTGAGTTAAGAATAAAAATGTGAACTACTTTATGAGAAATTTCTCTAACATAACAAAAAGTAGGTATAGGCAAACCAAAACACCCAAATTTCAGATTTTTAGTGTTGCTGCTATTGAGGATTGTAGTCGTGCCGACTATACGTAGATACGTTTACGTTAAAGCTTCGGGTCTACAAACTACTTTTTTCAACTTATGTATGAAAATATTCATTAAAATTAGTACCTATAGTAAAACTACCTAACTATTTATAGTAAAATTTTCTTCTGCGTAGGTATAGTTCAAAAATAGCTCGAATATTTTCGTTTAAGTAGGTGTGGTAATAGTTAATAATACTTAGTTCTGAAGCCAAATATTTTCACTAAATTTGAAAAAAAAAAACCTAGACAACCAAAAATAACATTGGTACCTATTGATACTAATGAGTTGATGTACCTACCGTATGCACCATATTTGTACTATTGGCCTAATAGTTGGGTAGTCTAACGGTATCATCAATTTTATAGTAGACCACGTAGTCCACGTATGATAGGTAGGTAAACCTAAAGCAATTCCATTTAATGACTTTGTGAATTATTGACGCCTTAAACCTAACTGATTGACCGTCGGTCGTAAGGGCTTCATGATTTCAAAGTCGTCTTAAAATATACGGCCATGAACTGGCTGCAACAAAACAGTTGTGACTCACTCTGGCACCTAGCGCTACCTGCGTCATGGCAGCAAAGACTCGGCATTACCATGGCCTACCGGGAGAGTCATTTTAGGTAAACCTAAATAAATATGATCTCAAGAACCGAAACTGTTATTCGTAATCGCAAATCTCAGTTACAGTGGTTCTGTTTGTGGTTTGGTACGTAAGCGATGGGAACAGTCCAGGGTTGAATCACAGTCGGCATTTTAAAACCTTCAGCCATTAGTCTCCTTGACCGACAGCCAATGCCACGGTCACGCAAGTCTCATCGGCCAGAATGGGGGGGTAACCAATTTATGTAATCGTTAGCAGTTTCAATACAATCCATGATAGGTACAAGAGTTTTCCATCATTGTTACCAGACGAAAAACAACAAGTAGGTATCCTATAGGATAGGCAATAATGGTGACATTTTTATAAAAACTGAGTGCTAATGTATTATTGCTGTCGACCAACAGTTATATCAACAAGAAAAAATAGCACCTAACACAATTCTCACGTTTCGGCCTGATAAAGGTATATAAAGCTGATCAAGCAAATCTTGTCTTGTCAAATTTTCTATGGGACGATACGATATCCCTTCGCGCCTACATTTTTCAAATTTGCCGCCTTTTTGTACTGACTAGATCTGCTTGACCAACTTTATTAAGAAACCAGAATAAATGATTCCTTATTATGTCTGAGCTATATATACATGAATATGACCGGGTGGAATAAATCCGCGACCTTGCGGGGGCGAGGTCACAGCGCCCCCGCTACCTGAGCCTCCGCGGACGTCATTCGGGGACCGGAGCCCTCGGCATAGACCTACGTTCTATAGCCGCGACCTTGTTTCGGCCCAAGGTCGTCGGTGTTAACATCGCATGTAATCACAATAAGTGCCCATATTGTTGGTACAATTTTATTAAAAGGTCATAGCTGTAGGACTAATTGTAGTCCGCCAACAATCAATAACGCTATCAGTTATAGTTATAGTTCGTTTTTTTAGCATAAGAAAGAAGGTAAGCGATCTTGACATGTCTTTTAATTAAAAACGCATTTTAAAAATCAGTAACTATTAGGTACTTATGAAAGCAGAGGAATATAAATGATCTGATTACATTCATAATTGTTACATATTTGCCGTGACTTATTTTTAAAACGTATTTTTCAATAAGACACATCAAGATTGTTTACCCTATTTCTAATTTAAAAAAAATAACTAAAACTATACCTACGAACTATTACTAGGGTGTCACCTATTAATATCAGACATCTAAATTACTCTTTTGGCTTAAGATTTGAAATAAAATGAAAATACATTGCACAAGAGATTCCTTGATGTTACAGTGTGAGGTGTAGGTATGTGCAATGTAATTGAATCATATCTAATTTTAAATATATGAGAATGAGTAGCTAATGCAATCATATGATTGCAACTAAGTGGTCATCATCGCGTCATGCAGCGACAAATAACCTTTCCCCATTTATTCCCAGTTAGTACTTTTCCCACTATAAGGATAACACTGACGAAATAATTGCCACTTTTTACCTATTATTACCTATTTAAATCCCATTGGCTGCACTAGTGATTCCAGGTCCTCATTTAATTTCAGACTGATTATCTAATAATTCCAGTTACGAAAAATATACCTATTTATTATCGCTTAGTAGGATTAGCTCTACGCTGTTAAACGGTGTTTAATATGCGCTGTATTTTGACGATGATACTCGTACATAACAGTTCCAGGAAGCAATATGAATCGGTAGATACAAGTCCGTACAATGTACATAAACAGGCGCGGGGAGCGGTGATGACGCCGCGGACCGACCTTGGCCGTGATCGCGCTCGATATAGCACCCCCTCCGCCCGCCGCCCACCACCCCCCACTCACCCTCCTTCTTGTTATCCTATGTTTATTTTCGCGGGTTTGATTTAGATATAAATGACACCGATTTCAGGCTTGATATTGACAGGTGACCCGTTTACGAGTAAATGAAAGCCAACTTGAATAAGTACCTTCCTGGGCATCTATCCATTCCAAGCGTAAATCCGAGATTTATGTTACTAGTTTAACCCGACTAGCGAGACAAATACTGTGTTTGATGTCGTATGGCTATTCACACAAACGCAAATTAATAGGCAGACAGCGTAGTTGGAGCGAATCCGAATCAGGCACCAAGGTCGGAGCGAAGTTAAGTATTATCATTTATATGCCGTGTCTGTCCCTGAACTGTGGCCGTTAAGCGCGAGTGACGCACGGGGATTTAAATACCACCGGCCCTGACCCCCGCCCATAAAAATATATCTAATGCTGACCACCACCCACGGCCTTATGGTATATGCACCCCTGTTCATAGAAAATAGTCGCTGATGACGAATTCTCTCTATATTAAGCCAGTCATTCTTGACAAACAAAGGTAACTTTGTAATACTTAGGCCGCGGTCTGGACGGCAGCGGGTCACGGGACTCACAGGGCGACGAGCGGGCGTTCATAGATTGAACTTGATCAAAATTAAAGCTCGCTTGTCGCTGGTGGCTGGAATGTGACCTTCTATGCTAGGCACCACGTGGTAGATACATAATTAATTACGTTAAGTTGTACAACTGCTGCGTTACGAAAACCACTTTGTTAGATACCGTCCGTGTCACTCTTCCTTATCCTTATACTAGGTATACTAACTTCCAAAAGCTACATTACGTACTTTATAATTTCATTGGATAACATGAAAGCTAAGTGTTAAAGCTTCGCAAGATAAAATAAAAGCAGTATTATATTTTAAAACGTATATTTACGAATTACGAAACATAATATACTTAATCATTTAGCTTCCACTTCACGTCACGCTACAGACTAGGACTACGTAAATCACTTGGCCTTTTTACCTTTCTTTTTCTGCTGTTTCTGTTTACCTCTGGGAGCCTTGTTGCCCTTCATGGACTTGCCCTTTTTGCCGCGGCCCATGGTCTTCTCCTTGGCCTTCTGCGCGCGCAAATCCTTCTTCATGCGAGGGTCGACCACCTTGTAATGGCCCTTCACCCCGGATGGCCGCTTCATACGTTTGGCCGTCGTATGTTTTTTCGCAACTACGTACGTGACCTTTTTCTTGCCATCTGTCTGCGCTTTCTTGTACAGCGTCCTTATTTGCTGAGATTTCTCCCGTTCAGACATTTCGGCGTTTTCAATGACGGCCTCTACCTTCTTTTTCGCGCGCTCCATCTTTTTAATCATGCGCTTCTTCTTTCTAGCTTTCGCTTCGACCACTTTCTTGATTGGCCTAGTGTTTATGTCTTGTAATTTAGTTTTGTATTCCTCTGTGTATTTCTGTAATAACAAAAGACTTTAATTAACCATTATGTTAACAAATGACGTAAAGAGTGTATCAATTTTATTATTTGTTTTGCCACCGTTTATCGCTAAAAGGAACAACAATACGTAGTTTGTTCTAGGTCACGAATTGCATGCCGAGGGCTGAATTTGCTGGCACTTAGCCAATATTTAACAAAGTCATATATCTAAGTCGAGTACTTGGGCCAGTTTTGAAAACAAGCGATTACGATCACGATATTGGTAACCAAGCATACCACATACCAAACCATATATTCACACACAGTCCACAAACACACAGTATATTCCACAAAGTCACATATTGTTAACATCGTCTATCAGGTCTCTCTTGAACTTCTTCGACGTCGCGAACATAGTGCCGAGAGCTAGCGTCTCTACGTCCATTATGAGAGTCATTCTAGTATAAAGGTCACCTACCTCAGGCACAACAATCTCCTTCTTCATATGTTTTATCTCGTCCTCCACGAACCAGTCCGGCAGATTCTTGTCGTTGAACGTATATCGATTGTAAGCGTCGTCTATCAGATCTCTCTTGAACTTCTTGAACGTCGCGATCATCGTGCCGAGGGCTAGCGTCTCTGCGTCCATTATGAGAGTCATTCTAGTATAAAAGAGTACCTACCTCAGGCACAACAATCTCCTTCTTCATATGTTTTATCTCTATATGAACCAGTCCGGCAGATTCTTGTCGTTGAACGTATATCGATTGTAAGCGTCGTCTATCAGATCTCTCTTGAACTTCTTGAACGTCGCGATCATCGTGCCGAGGGCTAGCGTCTCTGCGTCCACTATGAGAGTCAATCTAGTATAAAAGAGCACCTACCTCAGGCACAACAATCTCCTTCTTCATATGTTTCTTCTCGTCCTCCACGAACCAGTCCGGCAGATTCTTGTCGTTGAATGTGTACCGATTATAAGCGTCGTCTATCAGGTCTCTCTTGAACTTCTTGGACGTCGCGAACATAGTGCCGAGGGCTAGCGTCTCTGCGTCCACTATGAGAGTCAATCTAGTATAAAAGAGCACCTACCTCAGGCACAACAATCTCCTTCTTCATATGTTTCTTCTCGTCTTCCACGAACCAGTCCGGCAGATTCTTGTCGTTGAACGTATATCGATTGTAACCGTCGTCTATCAGATCTCTCTTGAACTTCTTGAACGTCGCGATCATCGTGCCGAGGGCTAGCGTCTCTGCGTCCACTATGAGAGTCAATCTAGTATAAAGGTCACCTACCTCAGGCACAACAATCTCCTTCTTCATATGTTTTATCTCGTCTTCCACGAACCAGTCCGGCAGATTCTTGTCGTTGAACGTGTACCGGTTATAAGCGTCGTCTATCAGGTCTCTCTTGAACTTCTTGGACGTCGCGAACATAGTGCCGAGGGCTAGCGTCTCTGCGTCCATTATGAGAGTCAATCTAGTATAAAAGAGCACCTACCTCAGGCACAACAATCTCCTTCTTCATATGTTTTTTCTCGTCTTCCACGAACCAGTCCGGCAGATTCTTGTCGTTGAACGTGTACCGGTTATAAGCGTCGTCTATCAGATCTCTCTTGAACTTCTTGGACGTCGCGATCATCGTTCCGAGGGCTAGCGTCTCTGCGTCCATTTTGAGAGTTTTCTTAAGCCTTTTCAGTTCTGAAAAGTAGTAACAGTTTAAGGTAACATACATGAAAAGACGATTATTTTGCGATCAAGCATGAGTTACCACGTTCGTTTTTGTTTCTATAGCACCAAGAGTCGGCACCGTAAATTATGCGGTAATCCAAAGTTGACAATTCGGTTACCACAAAACATATAGGACCGTACAAGCAAAGAGAATTGATTGTACATAATAGAGAAGTAAAGTCTTAGAAAAACGTGCCCCTTAGTTTGGCGCTGTACTGCGCCATATGTTTTGCGGTCACGTATCGTGAAACGTCAACTTTTGACAATCGGGTAACTCCAACCCGATGAAGCTGTACAGCGCCATCTCGTTTACATCGTTAATTTCGCAGAACGAAATTGTCTTAGATTTTACGCATCTTACTCAATCAATGTATTTCTGGTACAAATCAACTTCAATTATCAAACTCGGGGTTCCTTACCTGGGTCCTGTGAAACCACTTCAAAGCCGTCCTTCTTGCCGCCCTTGCCCGCTTTCCCAGTCGAGGGCGCCACGTTCTTTTCCACCTCGTACTCGCTGTCTGATGACTCGTCGTCGTCATCATCATCATCATCATCGCCACTCTGCAGATCAGACTGTTTCCTCTTCGATCCTCTACTTGGCGCATCATCAGTTTCCATCAGCTCATTGGCAACTGTTTTACCTTAAAAAAATGAATTGATAGTTATAATTTTGTTTCATAAAGTAACCCAAAAAGTAAAAAAAAAAACGTAAAGTTGTAATGTAAAATATTGCCGCCAATTTGTCGGCCGATAACGCTACAACATTTATGATCAGCAGATCGTTTTTAAATGTTAGCGCTAGACATTCCAGTTATTGCATAACGTACCCTACAGCGCCATCTGCTTCAGCTGTCAAGTTTACTGCTACAATATTTTGCATTACTTTACGCGTTTCAATATTCCTTTGTATGCTACGAAAAGTACGAAACGAAACAGTTTTTTTCGTGGAATTCATTAGTTATAACGCCACAAAAAATGAAAGGCAATATAAAGCCAGCTAAATACATACCTTTCTCCTTATACGTCTCAGCCAGTTTATCCAGATCAACACCTTCATCATCGTCCTCCTCAATATCTTTGAAGACATCCTTCTGGAACCAGAGCTCCGCCTTCATGGACCGCTTAGACACCGGGTCTCTGTTGTCCAGGTCCGTCAGCAGCGGGTTATCCTTGGGGATTGTTGTCCTGACTGGCTTGCTGTTCTTTAATGTGTTCAGCTTTGTTAGCTTGTCCCTTTTCTTTGATTCCTTCTCTTCGTCAGAAAATGCTGAAAACAAAATGTATTATTTATTTATTTATTTTATTTTAATCTTTATTGCACAATATAACAAATAAAGTACAAATAGCGGACTTAATGCCTAAAGGCATTCTCTACCAGTCAACCACCAGGCTAAACAGAAACAGTAGTAGGTGCAGGCATTAAACAAAAAAAAAACGCAGAATAGGTAACTTAAGACATAAAAAAATAGCGATATATAATACATACTAACGAAAATAAACTTACATATACATACTATAATTAAATAAACTTACATATATATTACTTTATGTACCCAGTGCAAAGAATACTATGCCTACGATGGACAATTAACCAGTGAGTTTGTCGAAGAAATGCTTACGTAACATGCGCTTAAACGAAAGCTTGGTTTGAGCCTGTCTGACATTGAGTGGGAGATCATTCCAAAGCCGGATCGCCTGAACGGTGAAGGAGTTAGAGATAAAACCGGTACGATGTGAAGGAAAAGAAAGCTTGAGACTGCGGGACTCACGAAGGGTGCAACCTGCTCGGGCGGTATAATAAAATGAAATTTGGATCTAAGATAGTCTGGCGCATTTGGATCAAATAAGATAGTGTATAGTGTGCACAGAATACGTGACGACCTCCGTTCACGAATAGGGAGCCAGTTAAGTCGACGGCGATATGCAGATATGTGATCATATTTACGGAGTCCGAAAATAAATCTGATGCTGTTATTAAGAAGCCGATCCAGCTTGCTCAGAGAGACTTCTGTGATATTCGCGTAACACACATCAGCATAGTCTATAATAGGTAACACAAGAGCCTGAACAAGGAGAACCTTGGTGCCAGTCGGAAGGAAATTTTTAAGCCGGTATAGGGCTCTAAGGGTGTTAGTTACCCGACGACATACGTCAGACACCTGTGGTTCCCAAGTCAGGCCGCTATCAAGAATCAACCCCAGGTTTCTCACTTGCGATGACAGCGGCACAGGAATGTCTTCGTACACGATAGGAGACAAGTGAGTGAGGTCAGCTACGGCGAGTAAACGGGGGCTACCCAGTACAATCGCCTGACATTTGGACGGATTTACAGAAATGCCGAAACAACGGGACCAAACAGAGATACGATTCAAATCCTCGTTGATTTTTGCTATGGCACAATCCAGATCGTTAATGCTACTGTGGGTGTACAATTGCAGGTCATCGGCGTAAAGATGGTAAGAGCATGAAATATGAGATGCAATTAAGTTAATAAAAACGGAAAAAAGAAGAGGAGAGAGTATGCCGCCCTGTGGAACACCGGACGTGAGGTCATACCAGTCGGAAAGAGAGGAACTATCTACGCGAACCATCTGACGTCGCTCTCGAAGATATGAGGCGAACCATTTAGCCGTTGATGACGTGATACTTAAGTGGTTCAATGCGGCTAACAAGAGGTCATGGTTGACTGCATTGAATGCGTTTGAGAAGTCGATCAGTACCAAAACCGTCAGCTGCGTAGATTCCATAGCTAGCCCCACATCCTCAACGATCTTAAGCAATGCCGTGGTAGTGCTGTGACCTGGACGAAAACCTGATTGAAATGGAGTGAGAACAAGGTTGGAGTAGATATGAGCTGATAATTGTTTGTGTACTATAGCTTCCAAGACTTTCGACAAAAAAGGGAGAATAGAGATGGGACGGAAATCTTTTAATGAACTGAGATTAGAAACTTTTGGTAAAGGAATGACATGTGCTTTACGCCACAAGGACGGAAAAACCCCAGTTGACAGTGAGAAGTTTATAACGTGGGTTATAATTGGAAGAATACATTCCAAGATACATGTTAACATAAGTCTACTAACCTCGTCGTGGCCAACAGCATTGGACTTGATAGAGCTAATAACTTTAGCAACCTCATCATCAGTGGCCAAGGTAAACGAGAAAATTGTATTAGAGGGGCAGGGCAGGGCGGAAATGAGAGAGAGACTATGAGATTTAGTGACAGGATCTAATATGGTCGATTTAGAAAAGTGGGAGTTTAAATGTATATGTCATTGTGGCAGCAAACCAGTCAAACCACCACAGGTACTTTCGGTTCAACCTGCAACTTAAATTTTAGTGTGCAACCGCGTGTGATTATCACACTGATGCCGATTTATATCCAAATGGCGGCGCCCCAAACCGCATGTGCAACTCATATGTGGCTCAAAATTTGTTGCTACTAAAATGGCAAAAAAATCATACAATATAATTCATCACGAAAAATGATTTTTATATAAATAAATAAAATAAAATGCGTTTATTTCAGACAAACATGGTCCATATTTTGTTAGTACATCTTAACAATTTAAAACTTATAGCTAAGGTTAACTTAAAAATAAAAACATAAATGACTATCTTAGGTACTAAAGACAAATGCAGAGAGGACCAGTGCCTTATCAGGCCACTGTCCCATCTGCCAGCCACGACGGCCAGGAGACTGTGGCGGCTGTCGCGCACCCTGCGGAGCGTCGCGGCGCAGCGCTTGCGCAGTGTCGCGTGGAATCCGTCCACATGAGCATGTCTTTTTATGTAACATATGAGCACAAAATGCCGTGTCTTACAGCTACATGTTATTACTATTTTAATATTAATATAGGCCGGTAGCTTGAACATGTCATGCTCGCTTAAAAGTCTTTGCTTACGGTGGCGTTGTTGATCGGGTCGCCACTTTCCCGAATGAAGGTTGAGGGAGGCGATGGCTGAGATACGCGTCATACTCGTGAACGGGTGCTGTTTGTGGAGACTGGTCTGTTAAGCTAACACGAGCTATTATACTTAGTAACTTTTATTAATTAATTACAGTGAGACGCCTCATTCTGTTCTCGTATGTTTCTTTTCTTTTAATGAATGTATTAATTATACAGGATATTGACTCTTGGAGACCTTATACATCTCTAAGGATAACTTGATAAACTATATAATCTTATAGTTCTGACACCTAGAGACATTTACACCTCTATAGATTTTTTTTGTGTGTGTTTTTTTATCTGTATTTTGTATGTAATTCGACATTAAGAGACCATATACATCTCTTAGTAATTGTAATACGTTAGATTGAATTGTTAGTTTTATTTTATAAAATTGTTGATGTTATTATTTTTGCTTTTATGTAAATTCAATGTTGACGTGTAAAAGTGCCCTTGTGGCCTATTTGCTGAATAAATGTTGATGTTTTGATGATGTTGATGTTTCATCAGCGAACATGCCGGACGCACTGCAGTACCGAGGCAGCCGCAACAGTACCCTGAACGCGTCATTATATTGTACGCGCATGGCATTAAAAGCCCTTTGCGTGTATCGAGTCCACAGGCTGCAGGTGTACAGCGATGTACAGAATGCTCGAAATAATGTTATTTTTACTTGCGCTGTACACCGGCTGAACCTGCGAGCTATCATATTGGCCCTCACGGCCAAGGCCCTCCGCTCCCTCTCGATATCAGCGTCATCACGGAAATCGTCGGTTACCAAGTGCCCAAGGTATTTAAAAGAGGTAATCCTTTTCAGTTGCATGCCATTCAAACAAATGGGTGGGATGTGTGATGGGCACTTGCTTCCCGCTTTGAAAACCATATATTCGCTCTTGCTTACATTATATTTAAGGTTATACGCTAGGGCATATGACTCACACCTCTCAATAAGCAATCTCAGACCACCGACCGACGGGCTCAACAGTACCATGTCATCGGCGTAGCTTATGTTATTGAAGCATACCCTATCTATATGACAGCCCACACATTACATTTAATCAAATGTAATTTACCTAATGTTTCCTTGTCATTTTCCTCATCAGAATCACTTTCCATCTCCAGTTCACTGTCAGAGTCCTTGTAATAAAGTCCCGACTTGTCCAGCTTTGAAGCCTCCACGTCATACTTCACGTATTTTTGTTTCATTTTGAACTCATCATCGGAATCAGAATCGGGGTCTGCCACAAGATCTGGCTGCTGGTCTATTGTACGAGCTAATTCCTGAAAATATAAATATACAGCCGTTACAGACGGCCGCACCAAGTTCGTGGTCCCGTGCATGTTCGATCGTGTGTAAGGTAGTCCACCGTATGTCCGTTAAGAAAGCGACAAAGAGGTATTTTGACCGCACCAAGGTCGCAATTCGGTGCGGCCGTCTATAAACACTATAAACATGACCAATTAATAAAATGTACAAAAAATCTATATATGATCCTAAATTGAGTTAGTTTCTTCAGTATAAGAATAATGAAAATGTCACTCACATCAGCATTTTTAATGTCAGAAAGCCTGAACATGTCATTGCTCTCAAGAATTGGACCGTCATCTCCCTTCAGAACCATTTTCAGGTTCATTTTTTCTGCTAACTTTTGCCTCTGTTTATTCAATTGTTTCCGCTTGCGTTTTGACTGGCGACGCTCCTCATCCTGAAACCATTCAAATAACAATTAATTGATTAACGGAGTGTATAAATATTCCTATCGCATGATTGTCAGGAGCACAGAATGAATGAATCCAATACTTATGGTGCCATAACTTCAGAGAGCGGAGGTTTTGAAAAATCATATGGCTTTTTTAATTAGAAATTTAATTTTATCAATTAGAGTCCTGATTTTTTGACTTTGCTCAATAGAGAAAAAAAACATGCTGCAGTTCAAAATTGCACTTTAAAAATTTTCATGCTTTTTTTTATTAAACATACAACAAATGAAATTCAAAAACAAGATATCCGCAGTCCTAAGAGGGCACATCCATATCTCTCACGCTTACGCTCAGTGAGAGTGAGAGAAGAACACAAACCTTCGGGGACTTATTGGTGTGATTAGCATGGATCTTTTCTTGTTAAATATTTAATCAGTATGTTACCTGAAGTTCAGCAATCTCAGTGTCAACAGCATCCTCTTCCTTTTCCTCGGCAGGTTCCTCTTCCTCTGCCTCTTTGGGTCTATCTTCTGTTTCCTCTTTTGGCTCCTGTATAACAACAAATCAAACATTAAATATTATTAAATATTATGGGACAATCTTACAGAAAGACATAAATTCTAATCATGACATAAAATTTTGATTGCCATATTTTTAATCCAAAAATATCAAGCACACGCCTACATCACTGGTACAAGCCAACATAGCATAACGTTAACCTTACTTTAATGGTTACCTTGATGGAGTATGCCATAACAATGAGTGTTCTTGGTGCTTTATCACAGAATAGCATTAAGGATTGAAAGACCCATATAAAGGGCTAAGACTAGGGTTAACTGTACTTTGTCTAAAGTTTTCAAATGAACTTAATTATATAATAAGTAACATGAAAAGAAATAACAATGTTTATAGGTACATAAATTATGTTTGTCTTAAGCTTTGTCAAGAAAGTGAAATTGAATAAAACCATTGGCTGAAACATTATTCTTGTATTTGTTTTTAATGATATGGATGTTATATTATTGATATACATAAAAATGTCATATCTTTTTACTCCTGTGAACACACAATAAATTATCATTTTATCAACATACCTGAGATGTTTTCAATTCCTTCATATGCTTTAACCAGCTCAATAGAGCCTTAAGGTCTTTCCGGCCTAAAACCTTAATGTCTTGGCAACATATCTTTATTTCTGGCGTTGTCTTAGGATGCTCCTCTATACTTTTATCATCGATTACAATCTGAAACAACATTTACAAATTCAAGTTGCAGTTTAAATTTCATTACAGAGTTAACTTAGGTTTCAAATTTATGATTCAAATCTTGATTCATATGGCATAATATATTATTTATTATCTAACAATACTACTTATGTTGTAGTATAATATTGCCCTGCTAAGCCAAAGAGCGCTATCTCAAAAGAAAATTAATTACTAACTTATACTTTAGTTTCTATTACTGAGGATTCCATTTTCAAAATCATTGTTTTTGAGATAGCGCTATTCGGCTTAGGAGGGCAGAATATTATGATTCACCACAGGACTTAAGCAGTGTTATTTGGTAAGTGACAATACCTGTGAGCAACCCTGGAGAAGATCTAGCGGATCCTCTTTACCCATAAACTGTGACACAAGAACTTTATGGTGTGTTGTGTAGTCATTCTCCTTGTAACCCTCGGCCTTAGCCTTTTTCTGCTTCTCAGGGTGCAGCAAGTTTGTGTGCTGCTTCTTTACAATTTCCAAATCCTCAAACACATATTTAGGGTCAAGGAACTTTGGGTCAATGGTATCAGGTGCTATATATCCTTGACACACTACGAATATTTCAGCAGATTCATTTCTCGATGCTTGCGGTTTGGTCGCATGGACTTTTTTGAAGAACTGCTTCAGTACCCACAAGAGTGCATGATAGTCTTTAGACCTGAATACTTTTGTAACAAACCAACCGCCTTCTCTCAAGAAATGTGTGGCCAGCTTTAAAGCACTCAATGTAAGAGTAGCTTGCTGATATGCATCATGGAGCCAGTTAAGACCCACATTAGGTGCACCATCGTGCAGCACTACATCAGCTTTCCATGTCTTTATCTCCTTTTTGATGGCAGTTTTACATTTCTCAGTGGTGATATCCTCAGTGAGTCCTATGCATCCAGGTACGGGTTTGATTGGGAACAGATCCACACCGATAACAATACTGGATAGGGGCATATTCTGATGCGCCACTTGCATCCACCCACCAGGGGCGGCACATAAATCGAGACATACTCGAGACTTTTGCAAAAATCCAAATTTTCTGTTAAGTTGTATAAGCTTAAAAGCAGCTCTGGAACGATAGCCTGTAATTTTGACATAACCAAATTATTATCAATATGCGACTTTACACAAAATTTGTTGTAACTAAAACAATGTATGATGTAGTACAGAAGATTGATAGCATTTACATACCTGTTTCCTTAGCTAGCTGATAATATTTATCTTTACGTTGTTTTCCTACTTTTGACTTTTTGCCCATGGTTTCTGCTTATTGCCATTAAATAAATAAACCATACACCACAAACATCAGCCAGGTTTAAGGTTAGGCATGAATGTTTTGTAGGTTAAAAATTTGACAACTCGTCCACATGACGGCTGGGTTCAAAAAACCTTGTTCTTCGGCATATATCCCCAGCAAGTAATTTTAATCGCTTGGAGGCGGTCGTGAGCTTTCGTGTTCTTTTTAAACTGTATTCTGACATTTAAACGGTCCAATATGAGGTAAAAGTAATTCGGAGGAAGAAATGTATTTTATAGAAATTATATAAATTATTAATAATACATGTAAATAATGACAAAATGAAGAATCCTTATAACCAAAAATATAAATAACATGAAAAAGAAATATTAGACCGCCTTAAATTCCATCATAAAGTTACACAATATTGAATCAGATCATGTATTCGTGTTTTACTCCCATTGGTCATCGTCATATAATCGTAAAGAATCGATGGCACTTTCAAATCGATTATAAATTAATTTCATCGATAGAAATATTCATTTATTTTACCGTGATTTTGCCCATTGGCACTTAGTACCTTTATCTGTGTATAAAGGCGTATGGGCTTGTTCTTTTAAGTAGGTAACTGAAAACATAAGTCGTAACAAAAAGAGAAAAAACTCAATAGGTACAGACTCAGTCAGTACAGACGTATTGCCTTTTGCATAATAGTTTGCCATCGTATTTTCACGGAAACATTCGTATTTGTCATGTTACTTTAGTGAACCTCAGTACTTTTTGTATAGACTGACTGATATAGCATACCTAACACGTTGGTGCGTTTCCGTGTCAATACGATGGTAAAGGATTATGCACTACAATCTACATCTGTAGTCACCACCAACAACTCGCTCTGTGGCCTATTTTATAAAGCTACAACTTACAATTTACAAGCGGAAGTCTCGCTCTATCACATAGGGTTAGAAAGAGACTTCCGCTTGTAAATTGTAACTTGTAGCTTTATAAAATAGGCCACTGGTGGTAATAACTTAATGATAACTAGTGGGAATAACTCTCTACTGGAGAGCATGATCAATGGAATAAAAATGCGATTAATAAGTCACCGGAACAATATAATATGAAATAAAACAAAACAATTAAATCGATTCTTAAAATTAGGTATCGACTTTAACGATATCGATAATTTTATACTATACTGTTATCTGTGTACGTTACGTCACAGATCGTTTTGTGGTGTGATGTGATGTATCAACCTATTTATTAATCTGTGAGTGAAGTGAAGACAAGTGAACGTGTATTTTTTTCGTAATATTTCAAGATAAGCTATCGAAATTTATTTTACAGTGAATAAAATTTCGAGTATCTCAAAATGGCTCCTAGTATTCAAACATTTGTGAATAGTTTTCAGAACCGACTGTGAGTATTATCTCATATGCATATTTTGTTGTTCAGTTTCATCTTGTGCTAAAGCTTTTCAGGAATTCTAGATCATCATTTGTGTCTATTCATCGTTGTAATTACTTGTTATTAAATAGGTTTCGCAATTGTATTTTCCGTTTAACTGACGCAATTAGCTAAATTAAATGCATTCTCCAATGATTCTCCATTATTCTAGAACGTCTAGAAAGTGACAAAAACAAACAATGTAGGACAAAGTGTACAGAGACGGATTTAGAATATTGTTAATGACTTTATAATATATCCGTTCTTCGTGAAATAATCGTTCAGACGAAGATTTTGTAAAATATCTTGTTCATAAATAAACGAAATGACGCGCAATAATAAGCACTTGAAGCAGGTGAAATGCCATCACCTTATATAGTAAATCTTGATTTAGCTGTTTTTAATTCTTTAGCATAAATAGCATAATATATTTAACAAGTAAAGGTGTTATTTATTTAGTAAATCTGTTATAATCCAAAATCCAATACATATCAACTAGATATTACTAGAATTAAAAATTAAATAAATAAATTAGTACTAATTTAAACTACCTATAAATACAGTATTAGAGTGTTATTAGATGTTTCTCAATTGTGCATTTTATTTTATTCCATTCCTATTACTTATTGTGTATAATGAAATCATTGTATCATTTTTCAGGGAACCCCCAGTCCGCCAACATCTGAAAAATGTTTACGGCGCCCTCACAATGACATGTGCTTCTGCCTGTGCAGGAGTATATGTTGACTATGCCATATTCCAAGCTGGACTTCTCTCTGCTCTTGCCGGAATTGGCTTCATGCTGATGCTCCTTGCCACTCCTGATGACTATGGCAAGAACACAAACAAGCGCCTCGGATATCTCTTGGGATTTGGTTTAACATCAGGTATGAATGTATATTATTATTGCTTGTCTACACAACTACTTTTGTGCCATTCTCAGGAACATTCTTTTAACATCTGAAATGACTCATCATTGCCTAAACAATTGGTTATGATTTCATGAATAATTTCCATACAAAATTAAATATTTTCAACAATGTTTTATATACTACTGTCATTGGAAAAATTGTTTACCATATGTGTGCAATAAATTCCAAATTCAATCTGGTTTTCCAATGAAGGTTACAGCTGGCTGTATGCCTAGTGGGACAGTACAGTTGTTGTTGCCAAAACACCTATTGGATAGGAGGGCTACTTATATATTGCAAAATTAAGCTGGTTTAACTGATCAAACTGGTGTTACTGCTGGGCCCCTTTTTTCTATGGATTTTCTAGCTAGGTGAAATGGTAGTAATAGGTTTAATAGGCTTGTTGGGTGTAAATAATTATTGTAGGAACACTGTAGCTGTTGCACCACTCTTAATTTGTTACTGGGGTTGGGGCTGATCAAAAAATGTTCACACTTTGATTTGTTTACTTAAATTTTTACTAAATAAATAAACATGTGGTTTATACCAAACATGCATATGCATACTGTTGAACACAATGTTGAAAAATACTATTGATAGCTACATACTGAAATGAAATGTGTTACATTTAAATGTACCCCTCTACTGATATTGTAGAAAGTATAATCAAATTATATTAATTAATATTCCATCTCAGGTATGGGTTTGGGTCCACTGCTGGCCATTGTCAATTCAATTAATCCTGCCATCATCGTGACGGCACTCCTGGGCACAACACTGGTGTTTGTCTGCTTCTCCATCGCCGCTATGCTCGCTGAGCGCGGCAGCTGGCTCTTCCTCGGAGGCACCCTGGGAACTCTGGTGTCTTCTATGGCTATTATGAGCCTTATGAACATCTTCATGCAGTCACGCATTTTGTACCAGGTATGTTTTCTAGTTTAAGACATGAATGTGTAGTAGTCATGTTCATTTTGCATTCTACCCTTTAACATGCTTGACATAAACAAATCTAAAGGCATTGAATAAATTTCCATAGATTAGTTCTTACTGTCAATACTGTCTGGAAAAACAAGAATTTCTTTTTATATTACCTTTTTTTGCACAGTCATTCAACAATGTATATTATAAATTGTGATAATATTGATAGTACATACCTGCAAACCTAATGCAAATGTAAGAAACTACCTATAAGTTGATTCTTCACACATTAAATGTCAAGAGAGGACAAAAATCACTACACCTTATAAAACAAAATCCTCCGCCGTGTCTGTCTGATTGTGTGTATGTATGTTCCCGATAAACTTAAAAACTACTGAACGGATTTTCATGCGGTTTTCACCAATCAATAGAGTGATTCTTGAGGAAGGTTTAAGTGTGTAATTTGTTAAGGTTTCGTGTAACCGCAGTTTCTAAACCAATCTTTGTATATGCCAGGAAAATACCTTGGTAAAATTATTCTTCAGTTTTATTTGTCACAGTTAGTACTAAACTTGGGTATTTCCTGTAATTTCCAGACCCACCTGTACCTCGGCCTGCTGATGATGTGCGGCTTCGTGCTATTCGACACTCAGCTGATCATCGAGAAGCGCCGCCTCGGCAACAAGGACTTCGTGCAGCACGCCCTAGAACTGTTCATCGACTTCATTGGCATCTTCCGCAGGCTGGTCATCATCTTGACGCAAAAGGTTAGCATACTGTTACTTCTAAATACACAAACGGGTCTAACGTCGGAATTTAAGGTAAAAAGACGGCGGTAGACCCGTTTGTGTAATTAAATATGTGTACAAAACGTGAGAGTTTAAAGTGTTATACTTCTAAATAGTTATTAAAACATTTTTGTGCTGGCAGATTCTTCGCAGTAACATTAATAATTTAATTAATCCGTTTTTTTATTAACTTTCCGTTCAAAACATTGTTCACGAAACACTTATTTAAACAAGTGTGCAGGAACAACATAGGTAGTTCAATTCAACACAAAACCTCATATCACTGAAGACTTAAAAATCGTTGGTAACATTAACTTAAGGGATATATTTCACACAATTATTTTAAACTTTATCTCATAGTGATAGGTGTCAATTTTGCGTAGTTCCTGACATCCTTATGCCCGTTAACACTTTGAACGCCAAGCCTATCGTATGCGGCGGGTTATCATGAACCTTTTCAGAATGAGGTGTCAGCTGTCTTGGGTTGGCAAGAGTGGTGCCGAATGGGTGCAATTAATGACGTCAATTTGCGTCCCGCGCTAACCTATAGTAATTGAGCGTAGGAAAATATAATGTTAATTAAGTTGTATAACATGACACTTCTATGACTGCATAAATAAAATGTGGTCAGATATTTTTGCACGCTAATTACCTGTTTATACCTACTTCTGCCAGTTGAGCAGAGGTCTTCTAAATATCATTATCAGTAGTCGAATTCGTATTATTCCATTATGAAAGAAAATGTATGATTTTTACGAGTTGTCTAAATCCAGGTGTTTTTCATTGTTTCAGGAGGAACAGGATCGTCGCCGCAAGCGTGAATAAATTATCAACATTTTATAAGCATTTTGCTGAATTGAAATGCCCAGTAGCACTAATGGGCATGATAACTTCATTAATAACCATCCACTTTTCTAGTCCACCATAGTGGCATTTTGTGTATTAGTGTAACTGGGCAAGAGGGATTGTTGGTTTATATTATAACAACACAAATGTGTTACTTTCAAACTTATATGAGTATAACTTTATTTATTTTGTTGATAAAATTAAGAGGTCGGAAATAATAAATAAATAAATAATTTGGAACAGGACTCTTTTTTTTTTTTTTTTTTTTTCAATATCTATATGTTTATTTTCGACTTTTCGAGAGCATCGCAATTTCGATAAGACTACTCCCGTCTTTTATAATTTTCATGAGCCTTAACGGTTGAAGCAATAAGATCTATTTTAAATTCCGTTTCGTTACAATAATATGATTCAAGACTTGCAGTTATTTAAAAACCACTTAATTATGTACATAATTTGTTCTAACTAGAGGTTTTATGAACATAGGGTCGATAGCACCTAAACATACAATTTTAATTATTACACCTTGCGTCACACTATTAGCGATTCGTGACGCACGTTATTTATAAGTCTTAAAAAAGGCGAAAACTGGTATTGTGGTATTTGCAATACATTATCAAGATCATGCAGTGAAAGCATATGGTGGTGCTTATCGCAAGAAAAAGATAACGCATTTTGTATCTACATTTTTGATAAGTACTTAGACTAAATGCTATCATGCTCGTGATAAACCCGACAATGAACTCAAAACTATCTTTTCTGAGATATAAATGTAGTGTAAATAAAACAGGACAATGTTTTAAGGCACAACGTTTATTTTTAAGTCACATTATACAATTGCTAAGTACAAAAACTCGGTTTTTAACCCGTTAAATTTATTGTTTTAGCTTAACCTTAAAATATAGGTAAAATGACAGGGATAATAATATCCAATAGGTATTTAATAGTTATCAGCATCGTGCAGAGACGCAATTGTAGTTAGAATGAAAAGTATACTTGGTCAAGCAAATCTTATCAGTAGAAAAAGGCGCGTAATTCAAATTTTCAACCCTTCGCGCCTACATTTTTTATATTTCCCGCCTTTTTTACTGACAAGATTTGTTTGACCATCTATACCTAATTGTATTGCTGTCTCATTAAGTTAAATGGAATGTCAGGTCTGTCAACCACAAATACTAACATTTCGTATTTGTGTCTCCTGAGTATCGTCGTCTAGTCGGTGTATGACTACTTAGGCCCTGTTATTTAATATAGTCCCAACTGGCATTCTGACCTTAGGATCCAAAAAAAAGTTCCTAGTTATACCTAGTCTGACAAAAGAGAGTAGAAATTAAAAAGTGGCAATACAATAGTGTTGTCACTTTCAAATCAATATATATAAGAAAACGGGACGACACTACAATATTGCCACTTTATTATTTCATCTCTTTTTTTGTCAGACTACACTATAGTAGCCGCAATACCAACTGGCGACTGACGCCATAATGCCATCTCTTTCACTCTTGGTTGGTCTATACAAGGGTAAATCCCACTTTCGTAGTCGATCTGATTTGATTCATTAAGACCTTCAGCCTGTTAAAACTGGCACTGCCTCTCTTCCAGTACACCACTAATCCTGGGGTCATCTTAACCAGAAGTGGCCTGCTTTACCTACCCAGTGTCTTCAGCCCAAACTCTTTTACCGTTCCGCAATATCACTTTCAGGATGTATCTTATTTTTGTCATACAGGAACAGCTTTTTAGCTTTATCCAATTCCTGATTAATTAAAATACCAATCAGGTTGCTGACATTTGCTTCGCTATTTACAGTTTTTCCTGGATCTTCTGAACCCGTCTCAGTATCCTGATTCTTTTTTATTTGATACAATTTCTTTGTACATCTCTTTCTGCAACAGCACCCGTTAGGGATGCATTGTATTCTTGGAGCATCGGGTGTTCCACTTTTAACAATGTATTCGTACGTAGATACACCTAAAATCCATATATAAACATGAAAACAACACAGATGCAACAAGGCACATGCTATTGCAAAGGCACTTACACACAGTACAATAAGAAACACTAAAAAACATATAGAGTTTTTACAATACTTATTGTAACTGGTCGCCTCGTAGATCGAGCAGTTAATAAATTGCTGTGCGGATACGCTTAACTTTTGTGGGTACGACAGGAATAGAATAATGTCTGTAAGGCACAAACATGACGTGAACATGGATATGAACAATGCGGTGGCAGCGGCAGTGATGAAGGCAGCATAGTTCCTCTGGCCGACGCAGTTGTTCAACCATTTGCAGTGGTGGTCGAAGCGGTCGACGCACTTGTTGCAAATGCTGCAGTGTTTTGTTTTCTTGCTGCTCGTGTAAATGTTGCACAGGTGACACCTCCCATTCTCGATGACGTGAGTGTGGATGCTTCGATCGAATTCTGGCACATTATTCACTTTAAGTTTCTTCAGGTCTTCTTCGCTCGGGTCCAATAGTAACGCGGCACAGTGTGACACGATGTGCGTTACGTATAAAATGATAAAGATGGTCAATGAAATAATTTTTAACTCTTGAAACTGGATATTCACTAAAATAGTAAAATTTATTATGGCAGTGACCACAAATACGATCCATGCAATAACTTGTTGATAGTGTAAAGGTAGTTGTAAACCGTGTAGCCTACGCTGAGGTCTTGGGGTTTGCTCGATAGCGCAACATTTGGCCATTTGTTAATAATTTAATAAGTATTAATTATGTTCCTATACAATTGACATCGACGGAATAGTTTTATTGTTTAGGCACCTAAATGGAAAAGTTCAATAGGACGATGCGCGCGCAAGCGGAAACGAACCTGCCGATTTAGGGCCACAAACTTACAATGTTCTGGTGGCCAAACAAGGAACTAACATTATTTCATACTAATTATGAAACTAGTGGCGCCCCCATACAAATGAAACCTAGTCTTGCAAATATATATGGTTTGACCTAAATTACTATGGCAACTAAAACTTTGACCTTCTATTGTTATGAAAACATTTGCCTTTAAGGCTTAAACAATTGAATTGGAACTATATAAACAAAAGACTTAATTACATTGAGCATATATTATACAATGTATTTTTAGTACCTATAGTCAGCTTCATATGTAATGTAAGTAGAAAAGCAGGCAAGGTATTTATAATGATCTGCACAGGCTCCTGGATTCATATACGGATGGTGTTCAGCAATAATTTGTCAACCCACATTAATTACGCAATAAGATGTCAACTCAAAACAATGATGCTTAAAGTTGACATTTTATTGCGAAATGAATGTGGGTTGACACATTTTTGCTAAACACCATCCTTACCTAATAGTCAAGACATCTCCCCCGCATACCTACTTCTGCTGCTGACGATACAATACCTTAAATTTGGATCTTTTACGCGCGCAACTTGATGATACCCCTAATGAAATATATGTATAGTGCAGAATTTCCGAAATTAACCGCCCCGGACAAACTTAATATGGAAAATCAAGTTCAGTCAAGGATCCTAATGAGCCTAAATGAAACTGCCATATTTTTAATTGAACATAAAATGTAATATAAATATAACATAAATTTTCACTTACATTTATAAATATGATACAATTCACGTAACAAAAAATCTATAAAGTCCCAACATTATTTTCTGTAGCATCAATATTTTCTTTGGCATGTTTCCTGGCCATTTCTCGTCTTGTTTTGACATGAATCCTGTGCCCCATGCAGTCGAGGTTCTCTTCGTAACATTTGTTTTTACAGCACTTCTTACAGAGTTTATAACCACATTTACCACCCTGAAAAATAATGTAAATTAATTCAAATAAAACTTGCCGTCTTAATAAAAACTACCTCTAGATGGCGCTGATTAAGACGTTGCCACATATATTTTATGCGTGTCATACGCATACGGCGATGTTTGCGCACATGGTCCATGGAACAACTACGAGTGTGGAGGGGGCTTATCGCTTTGACAATAGAGGTGTGTTCAAATATTCATGAGCACCTTGGCCGCTCCAATATTTCTGATGAGGACTGTACCTCCGTGAGACGTATTAAAGTTTATTTTACCATACAACAAAGCTTCATGATGGGTTGGGTGTTTGTTCCATCATAGCCTCGATACTTCTTACCCGACTTTGATCAAATGTCAAATTATTTGTTTTTGTTGCTAGGGTGGCATAGCTCATAGTTATACCTAGCAGGCGTGGCTCACTCCGCGATTTCGTCGTTTTGCTACAGGTAGCTAAAAGTACATCCGTTCCACACCAATTTTGAGGAAAGCCATAAGCCGCGCGTGGCCATATCTGCGTTAGTGGGCATAGACGCGTTTTGTTAGAGTGAGTCTTCTGTACCTAGTACTATTGTTTATTCTGTGAATATAGCTACTTTTTAAGGTTCCGTACAAAACTTTGTTCATGGAACACTTATGGGGTCTTGCAAATCGGTTATTTTACTAGGTCTCAAAAAATAATGAAGTACATTTTTAACAGGTTTCCAAAAAGGATACGCAACAACCATTATTGGTGTTTAGACTAGATTTGACTTATTCTAGATTGGGAATAATACAAAATACTTACAAGAGGGTTGGGGCATTTGTCGTTCATACAAATCTCGCCGCTCCTCGGTTGAGGCTTCCCGGGTCTCCTCGTGACACGGCGGAGCTTCTTCATTTTCTTCCGTGATATTGTGTTTCCATCTGTATCTTCGTGATTTCTTTTACATTGGTTATCACTGTCCTGAAAAAATTATGGATTGTAAATATTCAAAGTGGTCAATACGTTAAGATGGTATTCAACCTATCCAATTTCCTCACATTTTGCTTAATAAGAGAGTAACACGCAATTACATTGGACAAAGAAATCGGACAGGTGGAATACCACCCTTAACAATAAAGTTTTATGATATATATTCCCATTTATCCCCGAAGGGCACAGATGGGAATAGGTGCATTCATGTGCCTCATACTCATATATGGCGGGGCCAGTTGGGGCGGGGACTAATGGGAATAAAACAGACTTATTAACCCTTTGACTGCCGAAGACGTCAACTAACACGCGCGGCTACAGCCCAATGCCAACCTGCGCATTTTGACAAAGTTCGTGATGCGCCCCTCACGATAGGAGCGGCATTCAAAGGGTTAAAGCATTTAGAAAAGATCAATTCTATAGAAGCTAGTAATTTCTAGAATTGAGATTTTTTTATATTTTATCTACCATCGTCTCCGCTGGCTTGGCCACCTCGAAAGGATGGGTGAAGATCGGGCAGCCAAAACGGCCTACTTGGGTCGACCAACTACTTAGGCGCCGTCCTGCTGGTCGTCCTGTATACCTACCGTTGGGCAGATAGAGTGGAGGCAGATCTCCGTGAGCTGAGCGTCGGCGAAAGCTGGCGGGATACGACTCTGGACCGATCAAAGTGGCGTGCTCTTGTGTTGGAGGCCAAGACTCATTTTGGGTCATTGCGCCAACCAAATAAGTACTAAGTAAGTACATATTTTATCTACAAGAGTATTTATGACGTTGTTAAAAGCCGCTAAGCCCATTTACCTGATTTCTGCATAAATTCTCCATTTTCTGTGTATGTTCTTCTGGTGACATCCTTACATAAGGTTGGCATATCCATGGAGGTAATATTAAGTTAAAGCCTATCCTGGTTACTGCTTCATTTTCTTCTAATAATTCCGTACCCTCGTGGTAATTTAAATATTTACATTTAATATTTGTACACACTTGTTTAAACTCTTGGAGGTTCTGAGCAGTGGCCAATAGTTGTCTGTCATCATTATTGTCTTCTATCGTAAAACTGCAATCAGAAAATGCAAGTTTATTTTATAGATATAGCAAACTAGCAGATAAATTAGCTGATCGTAAGCGACTACCAACGCCCATGGACACCCGCAACACTAGAGTTGTTGCGTTGCCGGTTTTGAGATGAGAATACGCTCTTCTCCTGAAGGTAGGGTTATGTTTGTTAAAAGCCGGGGTCCACATAGAGCGGGCATACGCGCAAGGCAATTTCCTCGCACACAACGCCGAGGCGGCGCGAGCGAGGCACGTCTACAGTGGCCGTTTTGTGCGCGCGTATCCTCGTTCTGTGTGGACTCGGCTAGAAGTATAATTATATGTAGTACCTTATAAAACTTGATCATGCAAAACAAAGAATTTAGAGTAGATAATAAAGACTGCTATCTTAGAAGTTGTTCACATTATACTTCGTTTTTTTTAGCATTAGAAATAAGGGAAACAATCTTGACGTCTTTTAATTGAAAAACACATTTTAAAAATGAGTTACGGCAAATATGTAACAATACAATTATGAATCTAATACGATCATTTATATTCCTCTGCTTTCATAAGTAATAGTTTTTGATTTTTAAATAGCGTTTTTCAATTAAAAGACATGTCAAGATCGCTTACCTTCTTGCAAGATCTTTCTAATGCTAAAAACTATAGTCAAGCAGACATTCCATGGTTGTCTCAGTTCACTACATGGTGTTATATGTGTTAGGTTGAATCAATCAAAATATATGAGAATGAAATATGAATAAAGGAGTAAATAAATATTAAGTTGGGTAAGTGTGCTACTTTCAATTTAAATGACAATCCATAATTACATGAAATGTATGATTGTGATATTTCCAACTTACATTTTATGAAATATTTTAAACAAGTGTCCTCTAATATAAGATGATGGGCAAGGGTATTGCTCTACCAAATCAAGGTATTCCTCTGCCATTTCCCAAGTGACAGAATTGATGCCACTAAAGAGGGCCGGGTTTGTAAGGATGCCCTCTGCACTCATGACGCCGTCAACATTAGTGTACTCTATACACCTGTATACATCTTCTAAGCATTGAATGTTACCATTTGCTAACATGGGGACTGATACTGCATCCCTTAAACAAAAAAATGCTAAATGAAGTACCTACACATTTTACAACAAAATTTTCATTAGTGTCATAAGATTAAGACAAATATACCCATTAGGGTCAATAAAATAAAATATAAACGTACCAAGAGCAATCTTAAGCAAAACCTAAATTAATTTAAATTTAAATTAACCTCCTAAGGCCCAAGGTCCTACCTATAGTACTTATTTATTAAATTTAAATCATATTCAATTGGAATAGTCCCATTTGTTTTCATTCAATTTTCAAACAATACCAAAATCAACTCTATTCCCTGGCACATAGGTTCCAATTTCAGTGACTGTTCGTGACTATTAGGCGCTGCGTATTTTTGAGAGTTCGACCTTTTCTTGGATGGTGAAATAAAAATCCGAAATTTTAACGTGCTTACTCTTATAATTCTAAAAGCTTAATCTACGTGTCCATTATTCGAGGATATTGGGGTAGAGGGGGACAATATGTCGTGACGTAGGGTGACGAAGGCGTATATAGAGCTCCGTATTGGCCGCGATATGTGTGACGCGACATACGCAACTGAGTCGCTCCGACCAGAGATGTCGCTGTGGGTCTCGTACGGAACATGCCCCCGGCCTTGAAAGATCTGGCTTTCAAGAGGATTCTTGGTCTTCTCTCCTCTCTTCATCAGGCTGAGACACCAAGGGGCAGATTTTGGTGTAGGCGCGTCTTATGATGCCAGATGCGGTGTGGATGTCTGCCACTCTTGACACTCCGTCTCGCCCAGGGATAGTCTTGACGACGCGTCCTAGATGCCATTTTAGCGGAGGCAGATTGTCGTCTTTTATGAGAACTAGTGTGTTCGGCTTCAGGTCTTCGCAGTGGCTCCTCCACTTGGATCGCGTCTGTAATTCGGAGACGTACTCCTTGGACCATCGGGTCCAGAAATGCTGCCGTATCTTCTCCACCATCTGGTACCGGTTGAGTCGATGAGCAGGCGCGTGCTGAAGGTCCTCTGAGGCGGGCGATGTCAAAGTGCGACCGACAAGAAAGTGCGCAGGGCTCAGAGGAAGGAAGTCGTGCGGATCCGATGACATGGCGTACAAAGGACGGGAATTGAGGACGGCTTCAATTTGGCTTAACGCCGTGCTAAATTCCTCGAAAGTGAGGTGAGCGTTTCCAATAACACGGCGTATATGAAATTTACACGATTTTACTCCAGCCTCCCATAGGGAACCAAAATGGGGCGCGTAAGGTGGAATAAAATGAAATTTAATATTACTACTAGTAGCGTAATCTATGATGTCGGGACTACATTGGGTCAAAAACCTGGCAAAATCGTGCATTAAACCCACAAAGTTCCTGCCATTATCCGAAAATATTTCGGTAGGCTTGCCGCGTCTAGCTATAAAGCGTTTGAGAGCTAGAAGGTAAGCATCGGTGGTCAGATCACTGACGAGCTCTAAGTGGATGGCTCGCGTAACAAAACATACAAACAAACAAATATATGCTTTAACAGTTTGAGCACCTCTGCCTTTGCGGTTTAATATGAAAACTGGCCCTGCATAGTCCACACCACAAGTTAAGAAGGGATATGTAGGCGTAATTCTCTCCTCGGGTAAATTTCCCATGAAAGGAGTAAGGGTTTTCCCTCTTAATCGCTTGCAAACAATACAATCATAAAAGATTTTTCGCGCAAGATTCCTACCACCTAGTGGCCACCAAGCATCATGCAGTTCGAAAAGAAGGGCTTGAGGCGCAGCGTGTAGAAGTTTCTTATGTTCGTGGCGAAATAATAAAAGCGTAAAGTGATGTTTGCTTGTTATTAGTATCGGGTGCTTTTTTTCATAAGCAAAGTATTGCGAATAACCGATGCGACCGCCGACTCGCATGACACGATCTTCATCAATAAACAAATTTAATTTACTTAAATTATGCTTGGTTTTAATTGTTTGTTTATTAGTCAATAGCTTGTACTCATCTGGAAACGATTCAAGTTGAGACAGCCTGACTAATAAATTCGTTGATTCCCGCAGTTCCTCGACGCTAATACTGCCCGCACGCTTATTATTTTTATTGCGCGCGTTGTGAATAAAGCGTAAAACGTAAGATGCGGCGCGTATCATGCGCGAGAACTGAGAAAACCGTTCGAAAGGGAATAATGATAATGACGCTTCAGTGGTAGCGGTAAGCGCTAATTCTACGTTAGATTTGACCTCCGGAAGTATGTCATGCGTATCATTCGAACTCGGTAATTTTGGCATGTTTTTAGGGTCAAAGTTAACATCCTGCAGAAATTCAGGTCCTTCCCACCATAAACTGGATCCAGCTAGGTCTTCCAATCGAACGCCTCTCGAAACTAAGTCAGCCGGATTAACTTTACCGCTGACGTGGCGCCATGGAAGCCCTTTGGTCAGTTCATGGATCTCAGTGACCCGATTCTGCACGAAAGTCTTTAATAAATTAGGTGCCATGCGCAACCACCCTAAAACGCAAGTCGAATCAGAGTAGAATACGACGTCATCAAATTTGCAGTGAAGACTATTTATGACCTTGTCATATAATTTAGCGCCTAGAAGTGCACTGCAAAGTTCTAAGCGGGGCGTACTTAGGACTTTAATGGGAGATAATTTTCCTTTCGAACATAATAATCGTGAGCATACTTCATCATCATCATTTATTGTGCGAATATAAATGCAAGTGCCATAAGCCACCTGTGACGCGTCTGTAAAGATATGCATTTCTATGCGCGTATAATTACTGCTACCCATTACATAACGCGGCACACGGATAGTACTTATGGCCAGTGTTAATGATTTAGTAAAATCATTCCAGGTGCGCATGACGTCAGAAGGGACTTCGTCGTCCCAGTCAAGTTTAAGCAGCCATAAACGCTTGAGTAAGACCTTGGCTAGCATAATGGTTGGACTTAATAAACCTAAAGGGTCATAAATTTGCGAGATATGTGATAAAATAATACGCTTAGTTACTTTATCATTAGGTTTCATCAAATCAAGTTGCGAGTTAAAATAAAATTGATCATAGTAATTATTCCAACCTATGCCCAATGTCTTTGAATTGCAGTCTTTATCGAACGTTAGTTTAGTTTGCGCGTCAGACAGCAGTGCGAAATTAGACTCTAAAGACGGCTCGCTAAAGTTAAATACCCACTTTCGTAACGGAAAACAACCTGATTGCAATGTTCGCGCGGTTTCATTGCATAATCGTAACAATTCAAGTTTATCCTGTGACCCAGTTATCATGTCGTCTACGTAAAAATCTTCGTTAATTATTCTTTTAACGTCGGGATCGGTGCATTCAGTGGCTAACTGTTTTAAACAACGGACACTTAAGAAAGCCGCCGACGCCATACCGTAAGTGACACGATTTAAACGATAAATTTGAATCGGTTCGTCGGGGCTGTCGCGCCAAAGGATCAGCTGAAGGTCGCGTTGATTTTCTGCCATCAGTACCTGACGATACATTTTAGCTACGTCCGCGCATGCCACGTAACGATGCTGCCTAAAGCGTAAAAGAATCGACAGAAGGTCGCCCTGGATCGCGGGACCTACCATTTGAAGATCGTTCAGTGATGTACCACTACTAGATGCCGCACTAGCATCAAAGACTGCTCTTAAGCGTGTAGTTGTGGATTCGCGAAAAACTCCATGATGTGGCAAGAAGAAATGCGGTGAGTTATATGACGTAACTTTACTCATGTGCCCTAAATCGAGGTATTCATGCATAAAGTCAGTATATAATTTTTTGCACGTTTCTGAACGCTGTAATCGTTTTTCCAGCGCCAGCAAACGACGTTCGGCTTGAGGATAAGTTTCTCCTAGCACTTCGGGTGGCTGTTTGAGTGGCATGCTAACACAGAACCTTCCTTCGCTGTCGCGCGTAGTGGTGCGAACGAAATGCTCCTCGCAAGCCTTCTCCTCGTCAGACCATGCGTCCCGAGTGGTAGGTACCTCCTCAATCTCCCAGAACCGCCGTAATAGCGAATCTGTTGTTTGCGTAAAATTACATTGGATGTGCTGGCCTTCAATGCGTGCGTTTAAATTGACAGGACCTGCTACTACCCATCCAAATTCGGTGTTTAATAGGTAAGGACCGTTACGTAATTTTAATTTTTCCATTGTAAACAAATCCCAAAACTTTTCACCACCTATTAAAATATCGAAATCGTTGTATTCTAAAAATTGCGGATCTGCCAGTTGTATATTATCTGGAAAATCGAATTTTGCGCAATGTTCATATACAACTGGCATTGATGTGTTTATTTCCGATAAAACAAAACAATGTAAATTTGTTGTGTAGTCGCTAATGCGCGATTTTATTTGGACACTGCAGGTTTGCGTACACTGCGTCACAGTACGACCTACACCGCTTATTTCGTGAGTGGACTGTACTAATTGTGTGCCTAATAAATCACGTAAGGATTCTTTTATAAAGGATCGTTGAGAGCCGTTATCAATAAGAGCGATAACAGTATGCGGTTTATTATTTTTATCAATCACGTCGATAAGCGCAGTTGACAACAAGACCGGCATCAAGGCCGGCGGCTGCGAAGGAATTCGCTGACAATGCACATTGACCGACACGGCGGCGGCCGAACTAGATGCAGCGGCGGCCGAAGTGGATGCAGCGGGGGCCGTGACGTCAGCGGGGGCAGGGACGCGAGTGCACTCATCACTAGGAGGATGGATAATTGAATTATGTTTATTATTACACTTGCGACACGGGCCGAATACGCATGACTCCACGGAATGACCCGCTCGTAGGCAGTTAGTGCATAACTTGTTGTCGGCAACAAACTTAAGTTTAGATTCGTAGTTAGTATCAAGAAATTTGACACAGGAATAAAGTGGATGATTCATTTTACACATAGGGCACGGGAATTTTGGTTTTTGCTGTGATTTTTGTGGTTTGCTGTTGGTAGAAACATTGCAGTGCACTTTGTTATTGTTGTAGTTATGAGTGGAGCTAGGAGTGATATGTTTTTTGTTCACTTCGTGCTTATCGCGTATACTCGTACTTTGTGAATGTGATGCCTGCAATGTTTCTAACATATCTGCACGGTTTCTTAAAAATTGAAATAAATCATCCAATTTAATCTTCATCTGAGTGTCGCCACTCGTAAGGCTACTTTTATGTTGTTCCCACTCGCGTTCAGTGGTTTTATCGAGCTTTGACACCAAGATGTAAATGATCAGAGTGTCCCATGACGATATAGGTTCGCCTAGGACTTTCAAAGCGCGTAAATTTTTTAGTGTTGTGTCAATTAACTTTCTAATAAGTATGTGCGATTCTTTAGGCAGCGACTGAAGCGTAAATAGTGCCTTGACGTGATTGTGGATTAATAACCTATTGTTATTGTAGCGATTAAGAAGGAGATCCCATGCCACCGCGTAGTTACTTGACGTTAGTTCGAGCGCTTCTATTACTAACAAAGCACTACCAGTCAGCGATGATTTTAGGTAGTGGAACCTTTGGATGTCACAGAGATCCTTCGAATTGTGAACTAGTGATAGGTAAATATCTCTAAATGCGAGCCAGTTTTCATACGTGCCGTCAAAAGAGGGAAGTGATAAAACTGGCAGCTTAATTGCCTTCATTGTTGTGTTTTGCGAAACAGTGGGACTTTTATTTGCTGTACTATTAAATTGACTTAAAATAGACTCGGCGAGGGCCTGCGCAGTGAAATAACTATCCTCAAACTGTTCTCGTTGCGTTAACTGGTCATCGAGATTCGATTCGAACACATTCGCTTCGATTTGAGTTTGAATATCGTTAAATTCAGTGTACAGGGTCTCTGCTCCTTGTATGCGTAGTTTTAAATTTATTCTACAAGGCTCAGTTAAAGCGTCTAAATTATCGCTACAGCTTTGAATGTGGGTTGCGAACTTTGTGAGTCTAGCCTTTATAATGCCACGTTTTTTGACCAATTCGCGAACTTGAGGTTCAATCGCGGCATCACAGATCACCCTAGCTGGCGATTTATCGCGTGATTTGCTAGTATTTGGTACTACAGTATCACCCAGTCCCATTTTGGTTAGGTTTAGTATAGAAAGCTGGAGTACTCACGTGTGGACTTTGGACCCTGATGCAACTCCGCGTTGTGTAGGTAGCGGCGAAAAGGAGTCCCAATACCGGTCACGCAATAATTACTCGTCACGGGCTCACTGGAATTGATTAAGCACGGTATTAAGCAACTGAAGACAAAGGGGGTTAGGTATAGGGTGGCTGGATGTCCGTACCGAAATATGCGCGTTTAAAATCGTTGGATGTCCAGTTCTCGTCCTACAGCTATCCGCAGTTTCCCAAATTTGCGCGTCCTTGGGTGTCTTCGTGCTGCATACGCGCCTTCCGTCCAAGAAGAAATGTCGATGCGCTTTCTCTTCCAAAGGTGCTGCTTCTCAATGGCCTCTCAATTCGTACTCAACGATTGGCGAAGAAACCGTTGATTATATTTGGCGAAGAAGGATCAATATGTTCGTGACTAGGCGCTGCGTATTTTTGAGAGTTCGACCTTTTCTTGGATGGTGAAATAAAAATCCGAAATTTTAACGTGCTTACTCTTATAATTCTAAAAGCTTAATCTACGTGTCCATTATTCGAGGATATTGGGGTAGAGGGGGACAATATGTCGTGACGTAGGGTGACGAAGGCGTATATAGAGCTCCGTATTGGCCGCGATATGTGTGACGCGACATACGCAACTGAGTCGCTCCGACCAGAGATGTCGCTGTGGGTCTCGTACGGAACAGTGACAAATTCTGGATTTTTCATTTGTATGGCTGGGCCTAGGAGGTTTTATTACTTCTAATGAGCAGAATTACTGTTTAAGTCCTGTATTTAGTAATACATAATTGCAGTCCGGGAAGAGTATAGTATAGGTAGTATTTGCTGCTTATATAATTTTATCTGTCTGGTTCACACTCTTGCAGGTTAGCAAGCTGGACTATGGAAACAAGACTTTTAGTCAGAAAGTCAGAATACAAACCTAACAGCTTTGATATGCTCCCAACTGGCAATTCCTGTGAGGGGCCCTTTTTGCTCTCGGGTCCTGCCGTGAACTGTGAGCAGCTTGCAGCCAGCATTTTGCAACATCAATGCATACTCTACAGATTTTTCAACACTTTCAAATATTCTCACCTTGCATGTTATTGGCACTGACACTGCTTTTGACATGGCTTGAACTGAAATCACATGTAAATTAGTTACATTCAAACAATGTATAGTTTGGCCAGGGACTGTCTGCTTTCAAACATAGACAGAGAATCGTCTGTCTTTGTCTTACGCTGGTACTAGTACCCAAAAGACAGGCATGAGTATAGTTTTTTTGTTCCTATTTTACTGACAAATTTGGTTTGCCAGACTATAAGTTAGCAAAGAATTGCCTTGTAAGGAAACTAATTCTTAATTTTACCATTTTCCTATAGTAAAAATTTACAAACTGAATTATTTATGTACAAACATTGATATATTTTATATTTAGCATATGAAACAAAACATGTAACAGGAATCTCATAATAACAGTAAAAGTATTTTTTTTTTATTACCCTTTAGTGTCCCACTTTGCCCAGCAGTAGAAGTATATAATATATTTATTGTTTGTACTTGTAATAGTTACCAATATTTTTCAATAATTCCCATTCATCCTGGAGAAAGGAGCCATATCTTCCTCTTTTAGCAATGGCTTGAGGACATCCCAGGTTTATGTCTATGGCATCACAGTAGTTTTCTGCTAGCTTTGCTGCTACAGCCATGGTTTCAGGGTTATTGCCACAAAACTGTTGACATAAAAGATCATGAAATGAAATTTTTTTACACAGTTTTACACTAATCCATGACCATACTCTATTGAATAATGGTGTAAATAATAATTATTACAAAAACCTAATTCCATATGAAAATCCAAATTGAGGAACATGCATTTATGTACAAAATATTTAGCTAATTACTAAAATGAGGGGCATTTTGGAAATTCTATAGTGTAATAGTGTAAGTTGTAATTTGGCTCGGTTTTATTAGGTAATACATAGTATAATCTGTAGACCCAGATGCACTTCCCTGATAGACATTCTGACGGCGCTAATGAATGGCTTTATCACTCTTTTATCAGGAGGTAAAAACGCACACAACATAAATAACCTACCTGTACAATCAAAGGTCTATCTTCATTACATGTTTGTAAACTGTCCCTTCTGTATTTAGGGTCCTTTGTGAAAATATTACTGTGGAACATTGGAGTGTAACACAACTGTGCGCCGTGACGACGACACAGTAGCCTCCAAGCTAATTCACTAGCATCTACCATAGGGGCAACCACAAAACGTGGGCGTTCTATTGATTCATACCAATCGTTCGACATTATTAATACGTTTAAAACTGAAAATGTGCAAATAGTAAATAGACACAGCATGCACCATGTGAGCGAACTCTTGGCAATATTTGGAGTGTTTGGACAAATTTGACATTGACACTATTGACATGACGTGCATGTCAAAGTTTTATTAAAGCTTTAACACACGATCGAACTGCCAAATCGTTCGATAAGGTCGCAAATACACTACTTGATAGAGTAAGAGAAATTACTTCATTTCTTTTTTCAGTGAAATTTATCCTACATCAAAAGAAGATTTTGAAATAGTTTCTTACAATAACGTAATTATTTTGATATAAGCCGTAGCTTAATTTTTGTACGTCCAATGCCTTCTTTTTCGATCCGATGAGCGGTCCGATCAAAGGTCCGATCGTGTATTTCTGAATTTATAATGGAACTTTAACTATATGTCAAAATTTTGTGCAAGCGCCGGCTGCGGTAACGGCGAATACCTTGTTTCTTTTGTATTTTAATGTAGTTAATAATTATAAACAAACTTAGAAATAGCATGAATTAAGCTGCTTATAAAATAAAAGGGTGTTATATGAAAACTTTTAACCATGGCTCTCGACATTATGGTGAGTTGTTCATAATCAATGATTATTAATCATTGTTAAAATATACAACATCATATTATAATACGGAAACTTACATTTTTATAACCTACAATCTCAAAATAAGTAGTGGAAAAACAATGATATAATGTAAAGTAATTCAATACTTACTTTAAACTTGGTTAGTAGATTTAACTGCAAAGTGGTTATAGCATCTGTTTTGGATGTACTCATAATTTTTAATTTGCGAAAAATGTCCAGCAAAACTAACTATAATTTTTAAGATGTGAAAAGCCTTTTACACTAATTTTACTATCATTTGTTGCAGACCAGGTTCTACACCTGCCTAAACTACCCACTGCTGGATAAACTGAGAGCACTAACAACAATAATAGACCAATCAAGTCCCAGCAAAGACTTGCAAGCAATATTCCCTCAGCTTATCAACAACATATTCGCTTCCTCTTTCTCAAATGGCTGGGGATTGCGCTCTGTGTCGTGGGACACTGATAGATATGAATATGAGCTGTTGATTAGCTTCTTGGAGCCTCAGGGCCCCATGTTCAGGCTGTGCTATAAGCTGTTGCTGGATCCTCAGTTGAAGTACAACCTGCCATTAAGTTCTCTGCCGGTAAGTCATTTGTAACTTATTGTATTTTAATGGATAATGAAAAACACACAATTGTACACCATACAAAATCATACATAACCTCTTGCCGCCCAGGGACCTATGAAAAGGTCTTCTGTTCCATCCTAGTTTTAACGTCTGGGTGGTTAGAGATTAAAGCTATAGTAATAAAATAAATAAATAAATAAAAATAGCCTTTATTCATCATTCTCTTGCCCTTGTCCCATTCACTTGGGGTCGGCGCAGCATGTCTTTCTCTTCCACACCTCTCTGTCGCCCGTCATTTCATCATTCACTTGCATTCGTTTCATATCATCTCTGACACAGTCCATCCACTTTTTCCTCGGTTTTCCTTTCCTCGTACTTCCCTCCACATTCATTCGTAATACCTTTCTCGTCACATGACTTTCATCCCTCCTCAATAAAAATAGCCTTTATTATGAAGTATTAACATTAATACTTATCTACTTAAAAATATACCTTATTTTTCAATATTATATATTACTATTCACTATTTTCTAAGTCCCATCGACAACTTCAGCTTGTCTTCCGACATAGGCCTCCTCCAAGTCCTTCAAGGTTCCACGGTCTCTTGCTTTCGTGGGCCAGTCCACTCCTCCTATCCTTTTAAAGCTATAGTGGAGTTTGGAATTAGCAACAGATCCTTGCCAATCCTATTTAATTAGAATATAATGTTATAAATTATAAAACTCTTTTTGATTTACTTTAATTTTAATTTAAGTATGTTTGACAACCGGTCTGGTCTACCCTGCTTGCAAAGCCGATGTTTCTGGGTTCGAAACCCGGTAAGGCCATTTATTTGTGTGATGAACACAGATATTTGTTCCTGAGTCATGGTTGTTTTCTATGTATTTATCTATATAAGTATATTTATATTGTCGCCTAGTACCTATAGTACCAGCTATGCTTAGTTTTGTGTAAGATGTCCCAAATATTTATTTTTATTAATTATTTAGCCAATCTGACTACTACACACTTGAATTGTTTTAAACTGCCAAGTGGTCACTCAAGAATCTTTTTAACCTGTATCAATTTCAGATGGAGTTGCAGATGACATTAGAAAGGGGAAGGTGTCCGCAGTTCTACATGGACATGCTGACAACCGACCAACAGTCACTCAATGCAGTGGCTTTAGCTCTCAGTATCCTTTATACAAATATTCATATGTCATAATACATCCACAATCAGACCCTATTTATAACACATTAATTTTAAGTCATTATGAAGCCAACCATTGTTAACCCTTTTTACAGGCATAGTACAATTTATCAACCACATATGCACCAAAAGGATTTCAACTTTAGCATTCCGATTGTAAGGTTCAAATTAGATTGCATTTTCGCTAAATGGGGCTATTCATAAATTACGTCATTTCAAATTAGGGGGGGGGGGTCTGGACATCGGATGACGGTAGCATGAAGTAGGAGGAAATGGGGTCATTTGAAGCATGATTTTTGGATTATTATAGGGGGGGGGGGGGTAAAAAATCCTCAAAAATCGATGACGTAATTTATGGACAGCCCCAATGTGACTTGTCAAAGCTGATTAATTTTAATATATTTGGATTTTTCGGGAAAACCTTGTAGATTGGGGTGGCCTGAAAAAGGCTTAAGGAAAAAAATATCCCTCGAAACAGTTTTCATAAAAGAAACAGGTAATTGTACTTTATATTATACTAATGTACTTTATTGTTAAGAAATGCTGAACATACCTCATTTATGGGTGTCTACACTATACATGTATGACTTTGTCAATAAATCCTTAACCTAAATATTCAGATCCATTTGACTTCTATATATTCAACTTTGCCCTTCACCTGGTGAGCTACAGTCCAAACAAGAGCTCATGGGAGAACTGTGCATATTTCGCATTGGCCTGTGATTACTTGATGCACTTCTTACCTTCTGACCCTAATGCACCTGTGCTGCCTCACATACCAAACTATTCGGGAAAAGTACATATGGCAGCACCGTTGCAAACAGCTAACAGGTTGGTACCTGAAGTTGTCCATCATTATTAGTACAATTGCTTATAGTATTTTTTATTAGTAAATTAATGGGAGACTATATGAAATTCGTATAAACTCGACTACATTATATAACAAACAAACCTTCTTCCAGTTGCTAAACTCTTTGGATATTATTTCCTCTTAAACACAACTTTTTTTTTTCTGCCAGGGAAAAAAATGCTTAAGACTATATTATATGGTATCAAAAACTACATGGTAAAATTTTTTTCAAATTCAAACCTGGTTTCATGAAGTGACAGAAGCATTTATTATGTCTTGTTATAAAATGTTTTTTTCAGACCATTCAGCCAACATTCCCCATCTCTCTTGATAATACCAGACCTGCCCGGGATAAGTAATCAACACACACCGCCACAAAACCAGACGCGGAACGAAGTGTGGCGCTCGGAGACTGTGCTGCAAGTATTCATTGATGTTTGGATGAGTGTGGAGCAGTTTAACGCAAGAAATATTGAAGTAAGTTACTTTAAGCAACAGTGGCGACACGTAAACATAGTCGTATAATTGTGAGGCAACCTGGGCTAATTTGTTTTAACTTTCCTAAAGCTTTTAGAAAATTAGGCAAACCAATGTTAAGTTCTTTGGACGCCCCAAAGTGACAGATTCAAGCCAACAAAGTGGATGATCTGGTCGAGATTAGGGCAACATGACCAATCCCTGCCCATAACCCGCTCTGCCGTTCATTTACTCTATGATAAATAATTTGATTAGCAATTAGTTCGAAAGTCAATTGCCAGTCAAACAACTGTTGTCCTAACAACAACCTTTTAGCGTTTCGTTTAACTCACACAAAGGGTCATCCAACCAGTGACCAGTGACCACCAACTGGTTACATTGAGAACGCCTTGTATTTATTGCCGTTCTTATTGCTCCGAACCTTGACTACAATTGTGTTTATGTATATCCTTCCAGATGTACCAAAAGAACTACATAAACGCTAATTCCAGTCCAGAGCGTGTCCGCACAGTGCGTGTTCTAGTCAAACACATCCACTCCTTCTCTGCGAAGCACCTATCCGACCCGGCATGTCGGTCGGACGGCCTAAGGACGTACGCTCGGCAACTCATGTGTGCGCGGGCTTACCATTATATAAAGCATATGGTGTCGACTTGGCCTTTAGATGCTTCGTTTAGACTGGTTATGGAGCTATGGTTGAGCCTTATACAGCCGTGGAGGTATACGGATAATGCTATCAATCAGGACAGGTATGTCATATGTATAAACCAAGGTCAAAAAAGTTATTTTAAGGACGTAACCAGATAATACTATACCGCGTCCGGCTTTGCTTTATTTTTTAGGCACATTGCGTACCTATATGCAAGAAAGCTTTCAATCTTTCTAGCCCCTGCTCATGTTTTTTCGTCTATATATACAGGGTGGAAAGATAAGTCGGGCCCTGGAGGGAAACTACCTTAAATCCTTAAGCTGGCTCATTTTACTTAAAGGAGACATTCCTTTATTTTTAAAAAGAAACAAACCTGCATTCAAAGTATTTTTCTTTTTTTCTTCAATTTGGGTTGTCTAAAAAAATCTTGAGTACTAAATATTAGATTTTATGGATATTTTTTACGACAGACGATGGTAAGACCTAATGTTTCTTTGAGAAATGTTATCATTAACATTAACTGTATCGACTAGTAGAATAAAATTGCGAGTTTTTATTTCTTGGAATTTTTAGTCAGTTCGAGTCCCGGGCGAGGCAAGCGAGTTTTAGAAAATCTTTGAATGCAGTTTTGTTTCATTTAAAAATAAAGGAATGTCTCCTTTAAGTAAAATGAGCCAGCTTAAGGATTTAAGGTAGTTTCCCTCCAGGGCCCGACTTATCTTTCCACACTGTATAATTTCCTACCCCCAAGTACAGTAGGTTTTACTAAGTTGTATTATTCGTGTTGAGATTATTCCAGACATAAAGTGCATGCATGTTAACCAGCTCTGTATGTCATCTCTATACATCATGGCCTATAGCTAAAAGGAGCACGAAGTACGACATTTTCGCAAAGCGTAATAATTTTTAACTATTGAGAGCCTATGTTGCTCAAGAGACCATTCTCTTGGGCATGGACAACTTCCATTATACCGGGTGTGGCCTGTAACATGAGCAAATAATTAAAACATAGATTGTACTCCTCACACGGTGACACTTTTGTTTAACAACTTTTAAAAATTATGAAGTATTTAGACTCCCTATTTTTCATACAATATAAATATTATCTTCAATGGACGCCATCGCCACGCCATATCATTGTGATTGACGTTGCTTGTCACGCCTTAAACATAAAGAAATTCGCAATACATTGCATCTTATAGTTAGGGAGGCGAATAGGGGAATTTTCGGCAATACTCGAGCGTGGCAGTTTAAGATATGAGAGATACCTTAGACCTAATAGAACAACCTTGTAAAGTATTTAGCTCTATATGTAGTGACGCGCGCCTAGGATAGACGATCAGATTAGTAAAAAAAATGGATAGTCTGAAATACTCGAGCGCGTCAGATTAAGATATTGGGGGGTTGATTTTAGTGTTTAAAGACTAAATTTAACTAATCTGACGATAAGTCCTTGACGCCGCCGAGTTATAGGGTCGCGAACTTGTAAAAAAAAAACGTTAATCCGGCATTCTCGAGCGCGATTTTTTATTTTTTTATTTTGAAGAATATAATCTAAAACTTACTAAAAATACAAAATCTGCCGGTTTCCGCATGACCGGAAGTGTGGAGGAGCCATTTCGTCTTCCTAAGAACGCGTTGCGGCATATAAGTCGCGAACGATACATTTTACAAAAAAAAAGTTTAAATAAACAAAAAAGGTAATTTTATTTTACACAAAAAAGGTCTCTTTACATTTTTGTCCAAAGTTAAAACTTTTTGACTTGAAGCATCATAAAATCGGTCAGATTAAGAGAACCCACCAAAATTTTTGTCAGATTAAAAAAATATGCTTTCAGGATACCGAGATAAACCTCCACTATGAAAATCTGACGCGCTCGAGTATTTCAAAAAAACTTTTTTTTTTGCATTTTCAAAAATTCATCGTAACTTATCGTCACGCCGAAATCGTCAGTTTTTTTAAAGGAAGCTTCCTTGGGGCCTACTTAACACCCCTTCCGAAAATCTGACGCGCTCGAGTAAATTTTTTTTTTTGCATTTTTGACTACTTTATATGCCTACCCCCACCACGCAAACCGGCAGATTAGTATACCGTTGTTATCAGAGGCACTCGGGGCATACGTAGTATGAATATCTGACGCGCTCGAGAATGCTCAAGTAACTGTTTTTTTTAACATTTTTGAAAAACCGTACACGCCAAACCCACCGCTAAAATGGTTTTTGCCATACGAGCTTTTCTTTTCGAAATTATTTTATCTTTCGATTTTGATAGGTCTCGACGGCGCCGTTGAATTACGCCATTTAGCTACCTCGCCTCCCTAACTATTAGAATAAACTTGAAAGTGTATTAAAAATCAAACCACAAGTTATTTTTAAAACTCGCTGAACAAATGTTGCTCAGTATGAAGAGTACAGCCTACAGTTAAATTTATTGCTCATATTACAGGCCACACCCGGTATAGCGGTTACGTTATTTTTGCAGGTTCCCTCAGAGAAACAACAACCAAGAAGAGGGCAGCACCCACGCAGCACTCGACGCGAGTTTCACACAGTACATCGCCGAGAACTTCCCGGCCTACACCTGCATACTACAGCTGGTGCTGCCGCGGTTCATGGTGCTAGATCTGACTTCTTACAAAAATGCCGTCATGCTGTTCCGATTGGGAAAGGTTCGTAACATTGTTCGAAGTCTACACACCATAAAAGTGCATGTTAGCATTGTTAGATTTTCTTTAAAATATCCTGAATTTTATAGTATGCTATGAACAACTCTTAAGTAACATTTGGATACATTACAAAATTTAATAACTATACCTATGGTTCGGTTTTTTTTTTGTTACAGGTTTTTTCTCAGCAACATCTAGTTCCAATATTGAAAGGATTAGAAAAGGCGATAATTGAAAATAATTCAGGGTTTTACGCTAGTCCGGAGTCAAGTTTTAACACCTCTGCACTTGATTCAAGGTATGTTGGTAAATTTATTATATAATTTAACGTTTTATAACGTCAATAGAGGCAAAGATCGCGGTACTGTCCCATGTTTTAAGCGTACCGTAATCTTGGGACAACCAGTTACTTCATAACATAATGTACTGCAAAGCGCCATCTATATCAGCTGTCTCAAACTCAAAGCACGAATTTGTCTTGGACTTGACACGTCTTACACAATCGGTGAATCATGTGTATAATGTTCTTTTTTTTTTCAGTTTTTCATATAACGGCATGGCTCTACACAAATGGGTCGCTATCGCTAGACAGGCTTTATCCGAATTGAACATGTCACCTAATTTCGAGTATGAGCCCATATGGACTGAATACAAGAAACAACATTCATTAGATTTTGTTAAAAAGATATATGCGGCCAAATTGGCCAGTGAAAAACATTTAGAAGAGCTCGAAAAACGAATGAATCAACAACATAAAGGTTAGTTTTATTTATTACATGTAATGCCGGCTGTAGGTACACAATCGTCGAGAGCCGCTCGCCGCAAAAACCGACCCTATCGGAGAAGGTCGAGACGAGAAGGTCTGTTTCGGAGTTTCTCGACCTATGTGTACAGCCGGCATAAAAGTAGCTCCCTTCCCACGTTTGTCTCTAACATATATGCCAGGTATTCGTTGATTGCCGTGGGAAGCATAGTATAGCTAAACTCTGATTTTTCAAGCTTTGACCCTAATCTTGAGTTATATAATATGAATTTGAACCATGATAAAAAACCGGGCGAATTTTTTTTTTGCTCAGAACCATAGCTGTATTTTTGTGAGCCAACCACATTGCATAAAGAACAATCAACCTTTGTTCAACAGATCACGGTTGAAGCTCGAAAAACGCAAAAGTTTAGCTCTACTACAAATTAAAATAAAGAACCTACTTGTGTAAAATCGTAAGAAATTCAAGCGTTCATACCGTATACATACATACTTAAAAACTTATCTTAATAATAAAAAAAACTGGCATAATAAAGGTGTATGGTATTATTAATTATTATTTATATAAATAACGTTGATTTGTCAGGTTTGTGGGCTAGTTTCAAGCACTGGCTCATGCTGAATCCCGAGGACGAAGATTCGCAGGCCCTGGAGGAATGCAAAAAGGTCCCGAACTACCTGAATGCCACCATGCACTTCTTTGCTGATATTTTTGGGGTATGATTTATTTGAGTAGTTTGAGTATAATATTAAGCAGCCGGGTGAAATCGATCATCATTTCCTATCGTCAAGGGAGCTTGGGCTCAGCAACAAATCCCAAGATTAGGTGTAGGCACTTGTTTTTGAGAAGGCGACTGCCATCAGACCTTCTAACTCGAGGGCAAACTAGGCCTTATTGGGATAAGTCGGGTTTCCTTACGATGTTTTCCTTCACCGAAAAGCGACTGGTAATTATCAAGTGGTAGTTAGTACCATCACGCTCTGCGATTGTTGCGCCATTTAGGGTTCTAGCTAAATTGGTTGTTCAATACTTAGGCTATAGAATTTCCAATTTAGCAAGAACCCTAAATGGCACAACAATCCCATGTGGTGCCTGTACAAAAGGCAAGTTCCGAAAAAGTAATTTGTACATACATTCAACTGCAAAAGTGTATTGCCCCCTTTATAAGTCCATTCATAAAGTGGGTATGCACTTTTGCAGTTCGTTGTAATATGAGCCAGATTTTGACCCATTGAAGTTCGCACTCATTACCACTAGGCTACCAACTCGCAAATATTGCCCGGTGTAGAAGCAACTGAAAGCGCAAGAGGATCGTCATCGTCATTTTCTCACGGTTATGCCTCACGTGTGAAGTTAAAATACCACTATTGACTAGAGATGCCCCGAATAGTGAATTTGGCCGAATACCGAATATTCGGCTCCTCTCTCGGCCGAATACCGAATATTCGGCGACCGAATATTCGGTATTCGGCCGAGAGAGGAGCCGACCCATTTGTGTAGAGCCATGCCGTTATATGAAAAACTGAAAAAAAAAGAACATTATACACATGATTCACCGATTGTGTAAGACGTGTCAAGTCCAAGACAAATTCGTGCTTTGAGTTTGAGACAGCTGATATAGATGGCGCTTTGCAGTACATTATGTTATGAAGTAACTGGTTGTCCCAAGATTACGGGACGCTTAAAACATGGGACAGTACCGCGATCTTTGCCTCTATTGACGTTATAAAACGTTAAATTATATAATAAATTTACCAACATACCTTGAATCAAGTGCAGAGGTGTTAAAACTTGACTCCGGACTAGCGTAAAACCCTGAATTATTTTCAATTATCGCCTTTTCTAATCCTTTCAATATTGGAACTAGATGTTGCTGAGAAAAAACCTGTAACAAAAAAAAACCGAACCATAGGTATAGTTATTAAATTTTGTAATGTATCCAAATGTTACTTAAGAGTTGTTCATAGCATACTATAAAATTCAGGATATTTTAAAGAAAATCTAACAATGCTAACATGCACTTTTATGGTGTGTAGACTTCGAACAATGTTACGAACCTTTCCCAATCGGAACAGCATGACGGCATTTTTGTAAGAAGTCAGATCTAGCACCATGAACCGCGGCAGCACCAGCTGTAGTATGCAGGTGTAGGCCGGGAAGTTCTCGGCGATGTACTGTGTGAAACTCGCGTCGAGTGCTGCGTGGGTGCTGCCCTCTTCTTGGTTGTTGTTTCTCTGAGGGAACCTGCAAAAATAACGTAACCGCTATACCGGGTGTGGCCTGTAATATGAGCAATAAATTTAATATGAGCCAGATTTTGACCCATTGAAGTTCGCACTCATTACCACTAGGCTACCAACTCGCAAATATTGCCCGGTGTAGAAGCAACTGAAAGCGCAAGAGGATCGTCATCGTCATTTTCTCACGGTTATGCCTCACGTGTGAAGTTAAAATACCACTATTGACTAGAGATGCCCCGAATAGTGAATTTGGCCGAATACCGAATATTCGGCTCCTCTCTCGGCCGAATACCGAATATTCGGCGACCGAATATTCGGCATGACATGCGAACATTTTGAGTCACAATTTATTATTATGAAAACTGTTCGCCAACAAAGCACAACGTTTGCTAAGATATTTTTTTATGTTGAACAGAATTAATGAATTTAGTTACAGTCAATAAAATCAGACCGATGATAGAAATAAAATATTTTGTAATCAACAAATGCTCAAAAACGTGCCTTCGTATTTAAAAGTACTTTCCAAGAATACATTTTAAATATTAAATATACCTAGTTTTTGGTTATTTTTTTGTGTAATTTTTCATTTTAGGTAGGTGCAACAGATATTCGGTATTCGGCCGAATAGTAGGCAACATTCGACCGAATAGTTGCCGAATATTCGTGGCATCTCTAATATTGACTGCATTCTCAATACTTTTACCTTTACAAAAATGTTGAAAGGACTGCCGACAATGCCGACGTTATCACTTGAATGTTTATGATTTTGTTTATTATTACACTACTTTTCTATGTAGGTATAAGATTTACGCGCGTGTTAATTACATTTCGATACAAAATCTATACCTGTCTATTCTAACAAAACCATTATATTAATTGTTAAGTACGAGCGCTTATCGCTTGGAAAACAATGGATTGGTTTGTCGGGTACTCGTACAAGTGGATTAGGCCAGGAAAAGACATCCGACAGTGTTATTATGTTTATTATATCTGCATGTGGAATTTTGAAATGTGAGAGCAGGACACCTAGTGTTGCATTTACTGTCCAGCGGCTTATTTGCGGTTATAGCAGGCGTGGCTCACTCCGCGAGCGCGATTTCGTCGTTTTGCTAAAGTACATCCTTTCCACCCCATAAAAAAAAGCCATAAGCCAAGGGAAAAGCCATAAGCCGCGCGTGGCGCTATCGCCACCTAGCGGCCATATCTGTGCTGATCGTAACAGACGCGTTTTGTTAGAGAGTGAGTCTTCTGTACCTAGTACTATTATTTATTCAGTGGTTATAGTCGTTAGCTTTCAAGCTGGCCCCTAAGGGATAACTTTTTGTCCATTGTAAGTGAAACCGCACGTGCTACTTACCTGCATAAAAAAAAGTTGGGCCGTTTAACTGGTTATTGAATTACCACTCTATGGCGATTGCAATAAGATTCAAAATGAACAAATAGAAAAATACTACGGTTACAGTGCCGGCGAGTCGAACGCTATAGAACCAATCTAAAATGTGTCATCGAGATGCATAACAAAGGCGCGTTATCTGTGAGCGTACTCATACTGCTTTTTGAGTGTTCGACTAGCCCGCGCTCAGGTGCCAATAAGCCAATGAATGACTGACTGACCCTTTTTTACTTATCAATAGACAAAGGATTAGCCGTTCGGGGCCAACTACAAAAGAACGACTATATATTTCCTGTTTTGAGGCTAATGACAGTAATGACTATACGAGTATGAATTATCTCAAAGGGCCCAAGCCCGAAAAAATCATGTGAGATAATTCATATTATACAAAAGGCGTATGTATGTTAAATGACTATAAGGTTAAAATTAAAATAAAAGATATAAGGTTAATATTTTTTATTTTTAAATGTCACTGCAGTCTCAATATGGTCAAATTAAATTGCTGCATATCTGCGTTCAGTGCACAAGCACATTGTCCATCGGCGTACCGGAAACTCCGCGTGCCAACAAGGTGATCCGTTCATATGGTCAAGCTTTCTTTGTGGACATTCAAGGCCTCCCATATATAGCTTTCGATTAATCTCATGAATACTGTTATCCCTGAAAAAGTGGTCCCCACAGTGAGTACACTGTGGGGACCACTTTTTCTTCGTCTCGGTGAACTTTGACTTGTCATCGTTCACTTGTAACAATCCCAGCGGATCCGCGATCCTTGGGGTTGTGTTAAGACCTGTCTCTCTTAAATATTTTGTCAAATGTGAGTGGCCATACGGGAAGACGGCAACTTTATTTAATTCTTCATGTATCCTGTGAACTGAGGGCGACTCATTTTTTGAATAGAACTCCTCTAAAATCCGGTTAATAAGATCACGAGTGGAATTGTCAATTTTTGAAAACAATTCTTTTCTTTTGTTTCTGGTCGGCTGTTTTTTGCTAACATATCTCTTGATCGTCCTTATTGGGACGCCAGTAAGTTGCCACGTACGTATAATAGCTCCGCGATGCCCTATTTCGAGTTTTACATTCTTGTTCATATTTATTACAAGTTGTTTCACATCTAGATCAAAAGATTTTTCGGCGCACACTTTTTTGTTATCTTCCCACGGTCGGAACATATTTTTATATGAAAGCCCAAAAAAGAATAGGTATATATCGCAAGTTCCGACGAGCGCGAATCGTGTAACTTATTTAAATAAAAAACGAGTTAATACAATACAGTTACGACGGAAGGTTATAGACACGTCCGATGCAATTTACAGCTCATGAGAGACTAATCTTCCCCACCTCCAACCCTGAGACGGTTGCCAATTGCCAAATCTTATCTTTGCTTTACCTGGCGTTGTGTTTACCCCAACTTTGACATATGGTACGGGGCAGAATATTTGGCAGAATCTTATCTTCCCTTACCCTCATTGTTGTTTTAATTACATAATAGTAATACTATCTTATCTTATTTTAATAGCATAAAGACACAGTTATCTAAAATTATATTATTCAACTTATAAATTTGAAATATGTGGTGTTTTTGATATTCCAACGAGCGAACTTTGATGTATAGCCTGTCCGATTTCTAAGATCAAGTTCGCCATAGATTTAATAACAATTTATTTTAATGATAATAACAAATTTAATAATAAATTATGTTTTACTAAGGAACTGAAATTGACCAGTGAAATTTTTTTTTCATTATAGTTGCAAGAATCGTCGTTGGTGCCCCTTGATCCAGTAGCGGAGGATATCACGGAACACTCATCATTTGCAAACCAAACACAATTCTCGCAATCTATCACAAACAAGGTAACATTATTTTCACAAATAAAGTAGAGGCAATAGAAATTGCTGGTAAACTAAAAACTAATCAATCGGAGATGGCGCTCTCGACGATGGCACTTTCTTTAAATTTGACAAGGCCGTAGATGTTCAAGTGTGACGTTTTCATTTAAAAGCTAAGTATATACCATTTTATCGGTTGTCATAAGGTTGATTACTAATTAAACCTTTATGGCAATATCGCCTTATTGACAACTGACAACCATACCATACCTTACCCTTTTGGTTGAAAACTACACAAATTGACTGTTGCCTTCCTTTTAAGATAACTATTGGGATACGGTTATCCATCGCGAAGATAATAACGAATATTTTGTACTAAAGCTAATAAAAACGATTTAATGCCATCTCAAATACCAAATACCCGTACATTTTCCCTGACAAGAGTTATTTGTTTTAGCTACGCGGCAAGTCAAGAAGCATTACTTACATGGGCGACCCAGACCTCATGCCTATAGCAACGTATGAGAGTACAATATTAGTACGGATGTTGTATCAGATAGCCTCGAGACTGAACGAAGTGGTGAGTATTTAAAACGCATACCCTAAGGAGCAGGACCACCTGGACCAAAGTTGCATTTATTTTGTTACGTTCAATTTTCAAACAAATCAAAATGAACTCTGTCTATTACGCCATAGGTTTAAATTTCATTGGCAAGGGCATATCCCTTCCCACGAAACGGAACTTTCGCTCGTTTGGTGTAGATGTAAGATTTCCGTTTTCTGTTTTCAGTATCAAGACGAATTCACCAATCTCTGGAATAGAAATGACTTCTGGGGGCACGTTGCTCGCGAAATACTGCAGCAGCCATGCACCGTCCACAGTTACGCGCGCGACGCCACCAACCATCAAAACATCGTCAGCCAAAACCTACCTGCGCGGTTATCTCTACGCAAGCTAGGCTCCCAAGCCTTCGTTTTCTGGGTCGTCGTAGGCTATTTGTTCCTAAGGATATTCTATTCTGCTAGCGGAGTGTTTTATATTTTTATACTGTTCATAATGTGGGCGTGCCTTGTTTTAACGAAGGCGACTTGTAAAAAGTTGGGAATCATGAGAGTGTAGTGTAGAAATAAAATCCTTTTTTTTAATTCGTTGTTTTATTTTTTATTGATAAGTTTGGTAACTTATCTACAACTTAGGCATATCTGATCTGATCTTATTTTCGCATTTGTTTTGAGTCAAAAAAGTTAAATATTCACCATAGCTCTTTCTAGCAGTTTGAAGAGTTTGCAACGCAGTTATACCTACAACGACGTGTGTGACGATTAAGGTTAGAAAGTAACAAGTGCATCTCGACGATGGAGACAGCGGCAAGCGCCGCAAGCGTGGCACCAGGCCGGTCTCGTGGCAATTAAGGTTAGGTTCATATAAAACTAACAATTTACTTAATACGTATTTGTATTCCATACAAATCAACAGTATTTCTTAAGCGTAAGTTTAGGCACGATGTTCATAGAAGCCAGTTCCTGGAACAGTAGTTTACAAGCGTAGGGCATCTCTACGGTGGAGACGGCGGCGGAGGAGCGGCAGGCGTGGCACCAGGCGCGCGACGCGAGGCGCCCGCAGCCGCCGCAGATGTCGGCGCTGAATGCATCCGACGCCAGCATGAGACGCTCCATTAGCAGCATGCTGGAAGGTTAAACGGTGCCTTAATACTTAGTTCTAGAGCTGAGTTTTAAACAGAGATTTCAAAAGTAAAGATAAGCCCTCCCTAGCATACAATGCCGAGCGAAAATGCACAAAAACGCCATTTGCGCACCGACGAAATGGCTCACTTCGTAGTGTTCGTAAGGCCCGTTTTTACGAAGTAATATAGTCAATGGTCAAAAACTGTCACAATATCGATACGCGCGGATCTAATGAAACTCGCCGAGACCGAACTAGAACTAGTTTTAGACCCTGAACTGCTTAAATATTGCTAAAAAAGGATATAGAATATCTCAAAGTAACATCGTTCACAAACGCTGCTAGACCTGCTACGCTCCTAGAAGGCACAGACATAACATCCTTCAGACTGAGCATAGTCGCGCTACCCCTTCTGCCACGCATACTCCATTACTCCATGTTCGAGTCGAAAGTGTCTTTGTGTGACGTCCGTGTCTTTGAACGGACCAATCACGGCACGGGACTTCGCTCACCTCGTCCCGCGCACCCCCGCATTTTTGGCATCATCGGTTGCATGAAATAATTGCTCTAAACTCGTTCTAGAGGATTCCTAGCCTTAAGGCAGATTATGTCGTTCTAAAGAACCTTATTTATCTGTTTCAGCTTCTAGAAACTCCAGACATGTATTTTATGTATTTACTCTATTTACGAAGCGCAGGCAGCTGTCACACAATAAGCATGCGCATGTTGTAGTATACCTACCCTAGTAGCATTTTCGTAGGGGCCCACGGTGCCAACGGTAGGGAAAACGTTGGGATGAGGTTCGTTCCGTAGCCAACATTAATTTTGTATTGGCCCACCATCGCATTTACCAACATTCGCTGTGGCACAGATGTCCAACAATGGGCCTTTGTGTATTTTGGTACCGTTGGCTAAACAACGATAATAATCGTTGGCCCAATGATGACATATATCGCATTTACCAACATTGGCAGTGGCAGTGATGCCCAACAATGGGCCTTTGTGTATTTTGCTACCGTTAGGATTTTATTTTGATACCTGCCATGGGATTTCATGTTTTAATAAACAATATCTGGGAGATCGAGCTATGCTCGGATAACATATAAAAACTCAAAAATGCGCGTTTTCCCAGAGATAAGACCCAGCTAAATCTATTTATCGCCCCTAAAAATCCCCATATAGCAAATTTCATCGAAATCGTTAGAGCCGTTTCCGAGATCCCCGAAATATATATTCGTATAGGTATATAAATAAATAAACAAACAAGAATTGCTCGTTTAAAGGTATTAGATTGGTATTACTGACCTCGCGCCGTATCCAATGAGACAGTCGCGCTCCATCTCGCCGAGGCGCAGGCCGCCGTCGCGCGAGCGGCCCTCGGTGGGCTGCCGCGTCAGCACGGCGCGCGGCCCGCGGGCGCGCGCGTGCATCTTGTCCTGCACCATGTGCTTCAGCTTCTGGTAGTATACCTATAACGACAGTTACTAAACTAAATGACAGTTTGTGTACTAATTTCTACCTAAAGTTTCGCTTAAAATCTTATTCGCCGTGAAAAACGGCGCTACAGTTATAGTGTAGTAAACGAAGCAAGTTGTTGTATGGAGACCCATCCATTAATTCCTCAGTCGATGAAATTTTGCTTGGTTATTGTATAGTATGAGCCGAAACTAACATATAAATATCCAAAAAAAAAAAACCACTCCTAAGTTAGGTATTTATACGTAAAAATACAAATCTGTTTATATATTGAACCGAGTAATTCCTCCGTCCAAAATTATTTTACCAAATAAGTTATTTGTATCAGTATGTGATACTAGAAAAAAATCTAAAACTTTTGTCAAACATGAGAATATTTTTTTTACGATAATTCCTTTTTTTTCGCTCATTTTCATCGGAAAATTGCTCTGCCAAGATCATATAAGAAGGAAACTTCTTATATGATCTTAGATAGAATATAATTTGGCGTAGTGGGTAAGAAAATCCAAAAAAAAATGCATACCCAAGTTTATGTATTTTAGAACTATAAAAAACTGAGAGTGGAAAATTTCTCAGCCTGATTTCTTTTAAAATATATACTAAGTAGTTATATACTTAAATCCAAAATATCCAAAAGAACTGTCATCCCTTGTACACCCCGCTCCCTATACACTGCTCCCGATATGTTTAGTTTTGAATACGCTCGTTATTTTTTTGGATGTTTTTATAGTTGAATGGAAAGAAAACTGTGAACTTAATTCAATAAATAAAATGGATAGAGAAATTTTCCACAGCGAGTAAAAAGGCAATTTCTGAAAAAAAGTATAGTTACGTGGTAAATTTTTTAGATTTTCAATTTGTATGTATAAATCGGCAATAAAATGGCATTCCAGTGAAAAAATTAGACTGAGCAATTTTCCGGTCCAAGCCACGCCAAAAAATTATATTTTGTTAATATTGGTATTTCTGCGGGGATTTTTTTTTTGATATTTCATATATTGTTGCAATACGTTACATGAACATGTCCGGAGAAGAAAGTTTAAACGGAGCAATTTTCTGTAAAAAGATATTAACGATTTAAGACTTTAGGTATTTACTTAAATACTATTATTATTATTCTTTGGAAATTTATACAATACTTTTTATTTATTGATACTTTATCATACTGTAAAGCTTTTTCTGGCTGAGGAATTACTGCGGGGTCCACTACCTTTATTTACTACACTATTAGCTAAACTATAAAAAATGTAACAAGTAACTCAAGTATCTGAAGAAGTGTGTCGATATTGCCCACGCATCCTAAATAGAGCGGCGCATAGCGCGAATTGTGACTAATACTTAGGGGCTGTTCATAAATTACGTCATATATTTTTGACGATTTTTGTTCGAATTTATATTTTTGACTAAAATCAATCCTCCTACGTCATGCTACCATCATCCGATGTCCAGACCCTCCTCCCCCCAATTTGAAATGACGTAATTTATGAATAGCCCCTTAATACAATGTACATTTAAAACCAGTACAGTACGGTTTATAAAAGCAAAACTATTTTGTCTAAATTTAAACAAACAAACGTGCCTCGGGCAATGAGGTACCTAATCAATAACTTTTTATGCAGGTGACTTTTACGATCTATAGATTTAAAATGCAATACTTACCGGTCCAGAGTAAATGTACGCCTCAAGAAGTTCCCCAGTTAAACCAGAGTAAAAAATGTCCTTCCCATGATAGTTAAACCCATGTTTCTCCAGCTCTTGGCAAACATCTCGCACTTTAGAACCACCAAAAGCGGTACCTACAAAAGACAATCAAGAAGTTATTGCGTGACTGAACTGGCGCATTTTTTTTAAATTAATTAGTTCACTTGACAATAGCAAGATAATTTTAATAATAATACCAACCATAGTGGAATTTCCCTTCCATCAATCCGGCTTTTCCAGCAAGCAATTCAATGGTTTTTCCAACTGTCATTCTCGAAGGGAACCCATGCGGGTTCATTATCATGTCGGGACAGATCCCGCGATCGTTGAACGGCATGTCTTCCTGTTGCACGATTAGACCTGTAACACCCTTCTGTCCGTGCCTCGAACTGAACTTATCTCCAATTTCTGGTACTCTAGTTTGCCGCAGCAAAATTTTAATGAGGAAAGCTTCTTCGGAGTTTGAAGATACCATAACTTTTTCTATATAGGACTCAACTGGCCCTTTATATGTAATAGGAACGTCTTTGTATTCGACTTGCTGTGGCTGGCCTTGATTCACTGGATTAATGGTTGCTGGAGGCATCTGCTTGTTGATTAGAACTTGTCTGTTCTCTACCATCTCTCCCGGCGCGGCGATGCCATCGGAATCCAGAATTTCATGCGCCCTGATGACTTTTCCTGTAGTTGCGTCTCTCGAAGGCCCTAATATTCTGTCCGAGGTCTGGTTACTGTATCTTTTCATTGTTGTTTTGGCACTTTTGTAGACGAGGCAACGGCCGTATCCTCTGTCAATCGAAGCTCTGTTTAGGATCAAGGCATCTTCGATATCATAGCCACTGTAACTCATGACGGCCACGGTGGCGTTCTGGCCGGCAGGCAGTTTGTCAAAGTGTGTCAACTCTATAGTTTTAGTTTTAACCATTGGGCATTGCGGGTACACCAAGTTGTACATCAGGGTGTCGATTCTATTTTTCTGGTTGTATCCAATTGTGCCTGAAAATACAAATTATAGATCTAAAATGCAATTATTCTGGATAATAAGTGCCACAAGCATAAGCCTCTACTGCATACAAAACTATACATGGCAGTTAATTATATTCAACTCTTGACTGCTATTAAAGTTGATATTTAAACAAATATTTTTTATGACATGCACTAGAGGGCTAATTTAGCTGTTATAAACTTCATGTAAATTAGCTAAGTATTTTTTTAAGATGACTTATCGAGTCGACATCAGTTCAAGTCAAGTTGATTCCTTAGTGAAACGGATGTTCACTTTACCCTTTTCCAGCAAATAAATGATTAATAATTTAGAATAAAAACCGGCCAAATAAGGGCCAAGTCATAATAACGTCTTACTTTGAGTAGTACCTATCAATTATTTGACGGGAATGAGGTGGCACTGGTAGTCAAAATATAATCATCATATTCATCATCTTCTTGACTATACCTTAATTTAACTAAAGATTAAAAGTGAAACATAACAAGTCATACTTACCCATAGCTTGTTTTCCCATAGCACACTGGTAAGTGTTCCTCGGACTCTGATTGTGATGCGGGTAGGGCACGAGCCCCGCGCACACGCCCAATATCGTGAACGGCTCGATCTCCAAATGCGTCGTCACGTACGGATCTATCTCCGACTCTTCTGTAGCTATATGACTGTCATTCTCTTCATTCACATCTAGATACTCGATAAGACCATCATTGAGGAAATCTTGGAACTTTCTTATACCACGATTCAGCTCGTTTATATGATGTTGTTGTACTAAAGGGTACCCTTTCTCGACTATAATGTAAGGTCGGCACAATCTACCGCCGTCGCTGCAAATGTAAACTGTCCTCTGGTTGTGGTTTGGGTAGATAGACACGAATGCCGAGATCAGGCCGCGTCTTCTGAACATTCGGAACACTTTGATAAGCTTCTTGTATTGTCTTGAAACTCCTAGGATGTTACCTGGAAATTAAACATAAGGCCTTGTGACTCATGGTATATCTTTATATTAATTGTCCCTTTTGTCTTATTTACTTACTTCATGCTTTCGCTTAGGCGGAAGTTACTCTCATTACCTAGACCTAGGCTACTGAGTTCAAATCCCGTTAATAACTTATAGGTTTTCAAGGTACATGCGATACGGATATTTCAAGGGTGCCACCATGCCGGTATATTAGTGCCTATAGCTTACAAAAGGAGACAAGACATGAAGACACAAAAAACCTTTTTGGGACTCGTGCTACGTGACTTACCGTTCAGAAACACCAAATAATTGGCCGGATGATTTATTTCCTCGCCACCCAAGAGTCTGACGTCTTCTACGCCAGCATTACAAGCAAGTCTCGCTATAGGGTGCTCAGAGCACTCTGTCGTAATATGCGTCATCAGAGCCAAATTCTTGACAAGACCACAGGCCTCCCCTTCAGGGGTATCAGACGGGCACAGCATGCCCCATTGAGAAGGTTGTAGAGACCGCGGTCCAGACACTTTTCTAGTTTTCTCGAATTGGGAGTTTACTCTTGTCATCATGCCAAGTGCCGATATGTAACTTAGGCGACTGAGTACTTGAGTTACGCCATGTCTTTCCATTTTGAATCGTTTGATTGTCCAGTTACCCTAAAATTTTAATTTGTTATGAAGTTCAATAACTAACAAACTAAAACAAAAAAGAAAATACTAAAATTTGTACTCCAGAATATACAGACATTATTTTTAAATGATCCCACAAATCACTCTTAACCCTTTAAGATTTCAACGTAATTATGTCGCTAAAGATAAAGCCAACATAAATAAGTGTGTACTTACACTAGAAATCGCCGCAAACAATCCGTTAGCTATCAAATCTGGTCGCATGTGTTTGACAACATCAAACGGTGCCGCTTTTACTTTCGGTATTATTTTGTCAGCAATAGACTTCAACTCCCAATTAAATCTTTTAAACAGATCCTCAAACATAAGAGCTAATAAGGAGCCAGCTAACTCCAGCCTTTTATTTCCATAGTAGTCGGGGTCATCAATGGACGCCTTGTTAGTCTCTGCTTCAATGACGCGTTTGACCATGATAGCAAGATAGATGGCTTTGACGTAGAAATTGAAGTTTTCTACAGTCACATGAGCCAAGATGGTTGTAGCTAATAGATCTCGGGCTTCGTCGATCGGCGTTCGGGATTTAGAATTTGCTGTCTGGAATCTGCAATTACAAAAGAAATGTTTTAAAACACAATGCAGTTTCTAAAGTGCAAAATTAAATAAACTGGTAAGATGAAACTTCTACAGATACAGTGCTTGCAGGAAATACTTATATGGTTTTTGTACTTATATTATAGATGTTATTTCAAAAGCCCTGGCCTATTATATAATCTATGCCTTGGCTCTATATTTATACAGGTACTACAGGTGGGTTCACTTATGTTGCCTAAAAACCTGGATCAAGCATAGAATTTCAACTCAAACAACATTTAAGGGTCCGGAACTTGTCATAGTAATTTATATTGTATACCTTTTTACTCTCAATTTGCTGCCAATATAAGCAAGTGCCTGATTTTGCGTAAATATCTTAAGATTGTGGCAGTCCATGATGCAAGGAGCCATTTTCTTAACAGTTGTATCATCAGTGCCCACAAGTTGCATTATCTCTTGATCACTGCATATACCCATAGCCTTGAAAGCAACTGCAATGGGGATGTCCTGAAATTTAATTAAAATATGACAAACATTTCTAGCAAATTTTTGTCACTACGCACTAGGCCAGATTGGTTGTCAAAATAATATTTAAAGGCTCGATTTTATAGTGTAAGGTTTATATAAATAAAAAAATAACTTACATCTGAGAGGGCATTATGTCTCAAGACATACTTGGTGTTTTTTAATATGACAATGGTTCTAGTTTTCTTCTCATGAGTGGAACTTGTAACTTGACACTGTATGGCCCCTTTGAACTCATCCACTATCATTCTGTTTCTAGACAACTGCTCTTGAATCAATATTACCTTTTCTTGACCTTAGAAAAAAAACACATTTATTAGTTTTGGACAAGTTGACATGAAAAAATGTTATAGGTATGTTAACATATTCACTGCAGTACTGGACCAAAAGATCCAATGAGAAGTATGGTTAACTATGAGTTACACTAGTTGCAACAGCAAACATTCTAAGGTATTCAGCTACACAGTACAACTTAGTTATCAATTAGTAGGTAAATGAAATAAAATGTTGTAATAATAAATACCTCTAATAATGAAGTAGCCACCAGGGTCATGAGGGCATTCATTTAATTGCGCTAATTCAATGTCAGATTTGTTGGTCAGCACACAATTTGATGATCTCAGCATAAGAGGCATTCTGAAAAAAAGGGATTCATCTCAATTTCAAAATCAACAGTTTGTTATTGTTTAAAATAAATACAAAGGTAGCTGCACATTAAGTATTAGAAATAAAACTATTGTTTATAAACATCATCATCATACCCGCCATATATGGCTTCGTATGCGGTAAGGGGTTAAAACCATGACTTCTAGCTACATCTATACATGCGAAATACTCTATCAGTTAAATTACTAAATAAAGCTTCACATAAGATGAATATTACCTAACTTAATTTTGAAATACCAACCTGCCGATCAGCTGTTTGTTTTTAATCACCCTCTGGTTTCCTCTAATATACTCTATGTCAACAGTGATTGGTGCTGAATATGTCATATCTCTAAGCCGACACTCGTGAGGAGTTGTAGGCTTGGTTACATTAAATCCTTCCTCCAGATCCGGTGTGCCAACATAAGCATTGAGATATTTAACATAGAACAATGGATCAGAGTCACAAAACACCTTTTCATTAGCCTGGACAATTTTCTTGATCTCTACATTGATGAAGTAATTGAAGGAATCGATGTGTTGTTTTACGAGACCTTTGACTTGTAGGAAAGATGGAACCAACTTCCATTTGTCCTGAAATATTACATACATCAAACCATAGTTACTCTTGTTAAGCAATATATGTTTAAGAGTATCATATGTAGTTATGTAAGTAAAACATAAATGTAACTTTTATTACATAAATATATCGATGGTATCAAATAATATCAGTAACATAAAAATTTAATAGTAAACACACTAACCTCTAAAGTTTTGACTGGCTCCCGTAACCCTTTGTCCCAGTCACTGCCTTTGTCGCCCATTGTTACCTAAGAATTTGTTAGTTCACTATATCATGTAGAGTTTAATACATTACCTATTTATCATTAGTTAATAGAAAAACAATATCTTAACATTTTTATTTTTATTTAAACATTTTTAACTTCACGAGCCGCGCATGTCAGAGTGACAGTCAATGGCTGTCAAGTTTGCTCATTTAAGCTATGTTTTTAAAAGCTTTTAATCTATGTAGTCAGCTTTGTTCCCAACACTTATACATATGTCTAGAATAGTTTTTAAAGTATGTAATAGCCGTAACACACTACCGCACCGTACAAAGGTGGCGATGGGGTGCGGTAGTGTGTTACGCTATTAAAGCTACGGTGCGGTGCGGTAGTCTGTTACGTCTTTTATGTTGGACAGCCTGTATTTATTTCATTTTTTCGAGTAGAGGTTATTGTAGATAAAATGCGTTTTGTTACGTATTCTGTGGTTGCAGTATTTTTGTCCGTGATTTCGGTGAGGATTTTGGTTTTTTGTCTGTGGCTAAAGTCAATTTCTGAAAGGTCAGAGAATTGTGATTCCGGTTGGAATAAAAATTATTAAAATTGTTTACATAATATCAGCAACTGTTTCCTTGGATGTTTATAATAATTATGTGTTCACAAATTGATAATTAACGTTTCGTAATGGTTTTCGAGTCTTTACCCCGTACGGTTCGCATACTCTTGCTTGGAGAACCTGGAGTGGGAAAAACTTCGCTTATTCTTTCTTTAGTGACTGAAGAATTCTCAGAACATGTACCACCTAAAGCTGAAGAAATCACAATCCCTGCTGATGTCACCCCAGAACAAGTGCCAACCAACATTGTGGATATCTGCAGTAAGTAGTTTTATTGAAATTCTTATATTCATGCTCCTAGCAACAATAAACAACTTGAGTCAAATTAAGGCATTTTTTGTTTTTTCAGTGGCTGAACAATCGTTAGAGCAAGTTGGTGAAGAAATTGAAAAGGCCCATGTTATATGCATAGTGTTTTCAGTTGAAAAACAAGAAACGCTGAATAAGATTGCTTCATACTGGTTACCGTTTGTAAGGGAAAATTGCCCAGACGACCACAGGAAGCCAGTCATTCTTGTTGGGAACAAGATAGATTTGATTGACTACTCTGTTATTGATGTGAGTATTATTTTACTACTAGGCATATAAATGTATATAAAGTATATTTGTCATATGAAATGGACAGATTGTTTTATAATTTATATTAGTTATCATTAAAATATATCGTTTTTTTTTAGCACATATGGGACATAGCTGAAGAGTATCCAGAAGTGGACCGTTGCATAGAATGCTCAGCAAAAACACTTACTAATGTCTCGGAAATGTTCTACAATGCACAAAAAGCGGTGCTACATCCTATCACACCCATTTATTCTATTGAGGAACAAGAGGTAACTAGTATATTCTCACTACAAGGGAAGTTAAACAAGAAGCATAAGTAATACTGATGGAGTCCATAAGTCAGGAAATCTTATCTAAGATAAATTTATAGAAACTTACATATACATAAATATATTCAAATTCAAAAACTAAATTTATGTTTAAAAAAAACCTGTTTGTAGTAGTAGTAGTAATCACTTTATTGTACACAACACAGGTTTGCCCTAACACAGGTTTGCCCTAACATTCCTAGGAACTAATCATGGGATTTAATCTTAGTTGTATTGACATTGTATTTTGTAGATTAGGTCATGTGCCACTTCCATTGCCAAAAGTATGAATCAATGGTGAATCATGGATATTTATTTTTCTAGCTGACAGAAAAATGTAAAAAGGCCCTCTCTAGAATATTCAAGATCTGTGATCTAGATGGCGATGGACTTATGGATGATTATGAGATTACATTATTCCAAAGAAAATGCTTTGATACTCCATTGCAATTACAGGTGAGAAAAAAATTGCCTATGTCATTCAATTCTGATATAAATAAAAAAAAAAATTACAACATGTAAGTTATTCTTAAATCTTACAAATCATAAATCTCACACATACATCTAAATTAAGTAAGTAAGTATTTATTTGCATAAAATAAACATAAGTTGCATTAACATAACAAGTATTTGTGTATTTTGCAACTTATGCTATTGCTAAACTCAAGGGTAAATAAAACAAGGTTAATTAAATATACAATGACCTTGTATGTCATTTTTTTGTCACAAATATAAAGCTATTTATAAATGTGTACAGGGTTAAAGTACAAAAATATTTAAATTTACAAACTTCATGAGAACAGATAACATTTATTTTTCCAGGTTTTAGATGAAGTAAAATCTGTAATAGCCCAGAACATTGCTGGGGGCATAGAGAATGATTGCATCACAATGAAAGGCTTTATATTTTTACATTGCCTGTTCATACAACGGGGGAGGAACGAGACAACTTGGACAGTTCTCCGCAAGTTTGGATATGATGAATCTTTAGAATTGATGCACAGCTATTTGTATGCAAAGTAAGTTTATACCAATGACATTCATTTGACTCAATGTTTTCCAAACAACAGATTGCCTTTGTTTTGTTTTTATTTGCAATTAAATGGACTTGCTATTTCGCTGGCCTAATATTTACAGGATTATATGTTTCACTTTTATCAAACTAAAATTTGAACTTTATCATAGTGACATTAAGTTGAATTTCAAATATCTTGAAAATGTAACATAGAACCTATAATATGGCCAGGGATTTGCTCAACAGAACTTAGTCAAATTTAAAGCTAACTGTAATTTTAATAACAAACTATGGACTTCAACCTGATTGGCACAAAATCATACAAATTATTTTATTACCCTGTCATTTAGCTAGCGTAAGACATTATATAAAATAAAAATAATAATTCAGCCTATATATGTCCCACTGCTGGGCACAGGCCTCCTCTCGTGCGCGAGAGGGCTTGGTCCATATAGTCCCCACGCTAGCCCAATGCGGATTGGGGACTTCACATACACCTTTGAATTTCTTCGCAGATGTATGCAGGTTTCCTCACAATGTTTTCCTTTACCGAAAAGCTTATACAAAACACACATATGACATTATATTGTCTTTTTGATATATTTGCAGCATCAAAGTACCGTCTGGTTGTACATCAGAGCTCTCATACAAAGGCCAGCAGTTTTTGACGCAACTGTTTGAAAAATACGACAGGGATAAGGATGGCATGCTCAATCCAAATGAATTGAAAAATGTGTTTTCTAGCTGCCCTAGAATTCCTTGGCACAATTTGAGATACACTGTACCTACAAATGAAAAGGTTTGTTAATATTTTATCTTTGAATCACACAGATTCCCTGTGTTGACTACATGACTACAATGTTTCCTTCCATTCTTCCACTTGAAACTTGTGATATTAAATGAAATTCTCATGGAAGCTCATTTAAAAATATTTTCGATATGAAAAGTATGCCCTTTTAACATTATATAGTCTGTTTTTTTTAGCATTAGAAAGAACTTCGCAGAAGTTCGCTTGTGGTTCTATATCTGGCACTTTTAGCGGTAACAATTTGAAGTAAATTATATGTATTGAACCATGCTATATTAGATAATTCAATCATTATTAACAATTAACGAGCCTGATAAAAACTACACGCTTGCTTCTGCGGAGTTCTTTCTAATGCTAAAAAGAAACTAACTTTAGATATATGGCTATAGCACCTTATTGACAACCAACAATAAGTACCCTTTTGCACCTGATTCTCTAAACCTTCAAGGTTACTTACAATAACTAACTGTACTACAACTTTCTTATTGTTAGGGATACCTGACGCTGCAAGGCTGGATGTGTCGATGGACACTGATGACCCTTATGGATCTACAGAACACAAGTGCCTATTTAGCCTACCTGGGCTTTAACTTCCTTGAAAACGAGTCACAAAAAGCTGCAATACACAGTGAGTTATCTTCAAAAACACATTTAAGTACATAGGTAAACATGTTTTTTGACGGTGTTGTGCGACTTTCGATCATAACATAAATATTGTTTCTTAAATATCATTATTTACCGTTTTTAACGGTATTGATTTTAACCTCCTCTCAAATGTACAGTCAACTGTAAAAATATGGGTGTACAAATCATCTCAGAAATATGTCCCAGAACTCGTTATGGCAGTGAATTAAGAACTATGGGATATATTTTTGAGTAAGTTGTCTATACACCCATATTTTTACAGTTGACTGTATAAATCTTACAATTACATACGTACAAGGAAACGAAGAAAGACGGGCAAAAACATGATCATGCTAGCTTGTCCAATTTTTATCCAGTCTAGTTTAAAATGTTGATGTAATTACACCCAAGGTCATACATGGATTCGCATCCAACGCCGGATGTGAATTATGGTGGAAATTAGTTGAAAATATCATCAAACTAGCGAAGCTTGTTATTGTAATTTGATTTTTATTGCATAGACAATAAGGTCTATTTTAAACTGTTTATTAGTAACAGCAGTTGTATCTAGCTGACGTAACGTCTGTTTCAGTAACCCGCGACAAGAAGGTGGACATTGCCAAGAAACAGTCGAGCCGCAACGTGTACCAGTGCCACGTCATCGGCCCGAGGGCGTGCGGGAAAACTGCCATTTGCCGGAGCTTCCTTGGCATCGCACATAAGGTCATTATCACATATCGCAATGTGTTTGAAAAATTATGTGTAACAATAGGGAGTATTACTGCAATGTTTTGCGGCCAGAGTGCAACACTAATTGTTTAGTAAACCATAGAGTAACTTATACATACTAGGCCTTAAACAGTTATTTGACAAGTTTTCACTATGACATTGATGCACCATGCGCCATGATGATGGCGGTTTGTTTACAGGTGGCCTACCGCGAAACGCGAAAATCGGGATTTCTTTTTCTGCCTCTCTATCGATCGAATAAGCAAGAGTGATAGAGAGGCAGAAACAGAACTTCGATTGTCGTGTTTCGCGGTAGGCCATGTGATTGACGTGACGTGTGATGATGTATGTGCTAAAGGTGCCACCTACGCAGCTTTGCCTAATATTCCCTGTTGCCTAAAAAAGTTTAAGTCAAAGCTGTATCTAATAGGCCTTTGCTTGGAAGTAGTCTGTGAATGTTTTATATGGTTACTAGATTATCTAAGACCGAGGGGTCGGCAACTTTTGAGAAGAAGAGTCAATCGCAATAAAAATCGCCAGTGTTAGGGCGTCCGATATTAGCAGTAGCGGTTGGTTCAACCAACCAACCAACCAACTTGGTTGCACGGAGCGGGTTAGCGAAAAATAGAATGAGCAACGCTGACTGGCGCGGATGCGTGTTACAGGCAGCTATTAAGCAAGACAATTTTCCGATAACAAAAGGTCGATTTTTCGGAGCAAAGTTTATTTATAAGTTTACGTTTGACCTATCTCTCCCCTGCCGCCGATGGTACGGCTAAACGCACAAAGCCGATAATTTTCATATGGCTGATCAAGAGATTACTTAACGAAGATTGCTGATATTGATAATTTAGAAGGAAACAATATTATCTACCGACAATAGTGATTACATATAACTGATGCATTGAGAAATTGTTTTATCTTCATTATTTTTGCCATTAGGTATTATTTTCCTCGATGATACATGCAATAATCTTACATATGTATACATATGTAATCCCATATTCGCACATTGGAAACGGAAGGGACAGGTAATTCTCACGCACAACCGGAGTCACAGTGTCACCGAAATGAGTTCTTCATTAGTGTGGCTGAGACCAATGAAGGGCTTTATTAGTTACGCTCTCATTTTAAAACGAAATGAAAAATACCATAAAACTTAGCATGAACATTAAAGCAACATAATTTATGTCTGATATAGTTTTTACTAGAAATTGTGAAATAAAGAAAATAGGGAGAATAATAGAAGTTTTCCAAGTGAAACTTCTACATACTCGCTCATAAGACTTGAGTTACATAACTTTCTCCACAACTGTAGATGTATACGCTTAGTGTTGTCCCTTTCGAACCAATTTATATAAGAAAACGGGACGACACTACAGTGATGCCACTTTTTAATTTCTACTCTTTTTTGCCAAGCTGTATAACTGTGACGTTTAATTTCAGAAAATTAAACCAACCCAAGAGCGCGGAAGCGGCGACAGCACCGACAACTGCTGCATCAACACGGTCCAAGTGTACGGCCAAGAGAAGAACCTCGTGCTCAAGGAGATACCCATCGCGCGCGTGTCCGACTCGCTCAACCCCAGCGAGGTCAACTGCGATGTCGCTTGTTTGGTTTATGATGTATCCGCCAGCCGCTCGTTCGAGTACATCGCGAGGATATACATTGTGAGTTGTATACTATTGTACAGTCATCAGCAATAGTATCTTACACAACTAGGGCCGCAAAAATATGTGACACGTTCTTATTTGGAGCGCAATAAGAGCGCGTCATATATTTTTGCGGCCCTAGTTGTGTAAGATACTATTGCTGATGACTGTACAAGAACCTCGCGCTCAAAGAGATACCCATCGCCCGTGTGTCGGACTCGCTGAACCCCAGCGAGGTCAACTGCTACGTCGCTTGTCTGGTTTATGATGTATCCGCCAGTCGCTCGTTCGAGTACATGTCGCTCATGATATAAATCCGTACACGTCGGGAAGAAGTTGATAACTCGAGATATTCTAGGGAAGAAATTTGAACTTAAAATAAAATTACATAAAGTTCAAATTTCTTCAATTATGTAATTACGCCATGTACGGAAATATGATAATCTTATTTCAATCCAATATTTCCCTTGTCCCAGAAATATTTCGCGGAGAGCCATATCCCCGTGCTGATCGTGGGCACCCGCAGCGACGCGCCCGTCCGGCAGGAGTACATCCTGCAGCCCGAGGTGTTCTGCAGCAAGTATCAGCTGCTGCCGCCGCAGGGCTTCGCCGTGCGCGAGAACCGTCGCGACGTGTTCGTCAAGCTAGCCACCATGGCCGCCTTTCCGTAAGTATACGGTATTTTCCTACTAGTCAAATCACTACCAGTTAAATCAGTTACTTTTTAGAACTGTCAAAACGTTTTGCTATAGGCCGACCGCTTATATGAGTCCTCGCCTTCGCGGTGTGCGGGGTGCGGGTGGCAGGCGTACGGCGCCCGCACCTTCTCCGCCGCCCTTAGGCGTCCTACCCCGTCACCCCCGCACCGCGCAGGCGAAGACTCATTTGGAAGTGGTCGGTTTATAATATGGAATTTATATTAAACATTACATCGTGACGTCACGGTCAACTCACCTACTTTTTATATTTCTATCCGATTTAATAAATAGAGCTTGTGTTTTCAATGTGGATAAATGCGAAGGTAGGTTCAAGAATAAATAAAATAAAAATAATTCAGCCTATAGGCTACGTCCCACTGCTGGGCACAAGCCTCCTTTCATGCGCGAGAGGAAGCGGAAAGGACAAATCGGGACTATATATAGAATTTGGCACTAAAATGCTGATAGAATAGGACAATAGCTCGGGCTAATTCAAATCCCGGCTAGTACCTAGTTTCTCGGAAACTAGATACGAAATGACATTTAATATTTGTATCAGTCGCTTTTCTATTAAGAGTGCTATTACATTTCGGGGTTGAGCGAGTGTAGGTATTTTACGCGCTGCGGCAGGCCGTGCGAGCTCAGTATTCCGATCCCTTCTACCACACTCGCACTACAATGATGGATTAAACATTCTTGATCCTTCGCGAAGCATATTGAAATCAACCATAACAACACTAACTGTACTTAACTTATAAAGTCCTAAAACTGTTATTTGGTAAGTACGAAAATACTAAATGCAGTGCAAATGTACATAGGGGCTGTTCATAAATTACGTCATCTATTTTTGACCCCCCATCCCTCAAATCATCCAAAAATCATGCTTCGGATGACTCTGTTTCCTCCTACATCATGCTACCATCATCCGATGTCCAGATCCCCTCCCCCCATCCCCATTTGAAACGACGTAATTTATGAATAGCCCCATACTCGTACTTATGAACGTATATTACTCGAAAGAAATTATAGGTACTCGCTTATTTACAAGAAACAAGAAACTGAAGATACACAGGGTCTGATGATGGAGCTGGAAGGTGGCCACGGGTTGGTACCCGTGGCCACCTTCCAGCTCCATCGAAGTGGTTTAGTTACATGATAGACTGGTGTCTATCATGTAACTAAACCACTTCGTGTTTGGGCTCGTTTAATTCGTCTCAACAAGATCTTTGACACTGAAGATACACAGGGTCTGATGATGGAGCTGGAAGGTGGCCACGGGTACCAGTCTCTCATGTAACTAAACAATTTCGTGTTTGGGCTCGTTTGATTCGTCTCAACAAGATCTTTGACACAAGACAGTACTCAGAGTCTGATGATGGAGCTGGAAGTTGGTTACCGGTACCAATCAACCATGCAACTAAACCACTTCATGTTTAGGCTCGTTTGACTAGTCTCAACAAGATCTTTGACACTAGGTGATACTTAGAGTCTGATGATGGAGCCGGAAGGTGGTCACCGGTACCAATCAACCATGCAACTAAACCACTTCATGTTTAGGCTCGTTTGATTAGTCTCAACAAGATCTTTGACACTAGGTGATACTCAGAGTCTGATGATGGAGCTGGAAGGTGGTCACCGGTACCAATCAACCATGCAAATAAACCACTTCGTGTTTAGGCTCGTTTGATTCGTCTTAACAAGATCTTTGACACTAGGTGATAAACCAAACACGAAGCCCAAACACGAAGTGGTTCAGTTATGTGATAGACTGGTACCCGTCGCCACCTTCGAGCTCCATCATCAGACCCTGAGTAGTATCTTGTGTCAAAGTACTTGTTGCGACGAATCAAACGAGCCCAAACACGAAGTGGTTCAGTTACATGGTAGACTGGTACCCGTGGCCACAGTCCAGCTCCATCATCAGACCCTGAGTACTAACTTGTGTCCAAGGTCTTGTTGAGACGAATCAAACGAGCCCAAACATGAAGTGGTTCAGTTACATGATAGCAGTGTTGGCAAAAAATCAATTCGAATTGACGATTGACGATTGAGAATTGACCGATCAATTCGAATTGACGATTGACGAAACTAATTCTAAATCTACTGATTGAAGATTGACGATTACTAATCGTTAATTCGAATTGATCGGTCAATCCTCAATCGTCAATTCGGATTGACGATTACTTTGTATGTAGGTACCTACCTAATGTCCTTTTTATTTAGGCCATTTTTGTGAAACTGACCAAATGCGTTCAAAAGCGGTGTCTGAGTTTACCAAAGGTTCCGAAATATGTTTCCGACGGCTATATGAAGGATGTCCTTTTTGGAACATTTTCGGGACTTTCCTTGAAATTAACCGATAGCGTTCAAAATCGATATCTGAGGTGCCCAAAGGTTTCGAAACTTGTTTCCGAGGGAAATATTGAGAGATGTCCTTTTTTGGGACATTTCTAGAAATTACCCGATTGCGTTTAAAATCGATATCTGAGGTAAACAGAGGTTTCTAAACATTTTTTCAACTGCAATATTGAAAGGTGTCCTGTTTTGGGACATTTTAGTGACATTCTTTGAAAGTGACTGATTGCATTCAAAATCGATATCTGAAGTGCAAAATATGGTTTCAACGGCAATATTTAGATTCTACACTTTAGCCGCGTACTTACTTTACTACCTGCATTACGCCATCCTGCTGAAAAAAGGTCATTTTTCGGTATTGCCGTCAGAAACATATGTCGGAACCTTTGGGCACCTCAGATATCGATTTTGAACGCAATCGGTTAATTGGAAGAAATGTCCCATAAATGTCCAGAAAAAAAAGGAATCTCCGTCTGTATTGCCGTCGGAAACATGTTACGGAACCTTTGGAAATCTCAGATATCGTTTTAAAGTGCCAACGATCAATTTAAAAAAATGTCCCGAAATGGAAGGGACATCCTTCAATACTGACGTCAGAAACATTTTTCGGGACCTATGGTCGACATCGATTACGAATATGAACGTACCTAATTGGCCAATTTCGAAAAATGTCCCTAAAAGGGACATCAGTCAATACTGACATCAGGAACACGTTTTCGAACCTCTGGGAACCTCAGATATCGACTTTAAGTCCAGTAAGTAAGTCCCTAAAAAGGACACCTTTGAAAACTAATCTTAGGGAAGGGAAAGGGACCCTTTCTTATCTTAGGGAAGGGGAAGGGGTTAATCTAGATTGAGAATTGATTTAAACCGAATTGAGGATTGATGCGTAAATTCCAATTGATTCAATCGGATTCACGCGTCAATCAGAATTAAATCAATTCGAATTGATCAATTCGGATTGGTCAATTCGGATTGACGCGTCAATTCGATTGATCAATCCGGATTGATTTAGTTCAGATTGATGCCAACACTGCATGATAGACAGGTACCCGTCGCCACCTTCGAGCTCCATCATCAGATCCTGAGTACTATCTTGTGTCAAAGATCTTGTTGAGATGAATAAAACGTGCCTAAACACGAAGTGGTTCAGTTACATGATAGACTGGTACCCGTGGCCACCTTTCAGCTCCATAATCAAACCTTGTGTATCTTCAGTGTCAAAGATCTTGTTGAGACTAATCAAACGAGCCCAAACACGAAGTGGTTTAGTTGCATGGTTGATTGGTACCGGTGACCACCTTCCGGCTCCATCATCAGACCCTGAGTACTATCTTGTGTCAAAGATCTTGTTGAGACGAATAAAACGAGCCTAAACACGAAGTGGTTTAGTTGCATGGTTGATTGGTACCGGTGACCACCTTCCAGCTCCATCATCAGACCCTGAGTACTATCTTGTGTCAAAGATCTTGTTGAGACGAATCAAACGAGCCCAAACACGAAATGGTTTAGTTGCATGGTTGATTAGTACCGGTGACCACCTTCCGGCTCCATCATCAGACCCTGAGTACTGGTACTATCTTGTGTCAAAGATCTTGTTGAGACGAATCAAACGAGCCCAAACACGAAGTGTTTTAGTTGCATGGTTGACTGGTACTGGTGACCACCTTCCGGCTCCATCATCAGACCCTGAGTACTATCTTAAGTCAAAGATCTTGTTGAGCCGAATCAAACGTGCCCAAACACAAAGTGGTTTAGTTGCATGGTTGATTGGTACCGGTGACCACCTTCCGGCTCCATCATCAGACCCTGAGTACTATCTTGTGTCAAAGATCTTGTTGAGATGAATAAAACGAGCCTAAACACAAAGTGGTTTAGTTGCATGGTTGATTGGTACCGGTGACCACCTTCCGGCTCCATCATCAGACCCTGAGTACTATCTTGAGTCAAATAAATACATATAGAATGTCAGGTCGTTTCAAATATTTTTAATCCTGTCCGGTAGTTTATTAAACTGTACCATTATAAATTATAATACTATAAGAACAGTGCTAGGATCAAAGTCTCTCGTTGCGGTTTACACGCACACAGTATAGCGTTTTACACGGCGCCCGCCGCACACAATGATAAAAAACCTCGTCGTCGCCGTTGAAAATGTGCGGAGCCGACCGACACACGTCCTGCCTGTACAAGCTCTGCCGCGGCACTGAGCTGGCGAGCGCGCGTCATCGGTAATATAGAGTAGTTTTAAAAAAATTGCCAAAAAATTATAGTAGAATTTCATAAACACTAATGTATACCAACAGTATAAGCAAACGTTGCAGATTGCTTGAGTATGAAAATGACTTCGATATTAAGTAGATTTTCGTAGAAATTGACACTTGTTTCGGAGAGAAAATTGAGTTCGTTTTACTTTGATTTTCTCTTTCTCAAAGGTATGTAGGAAAAATATCGTTTGATATGCCTAAAGTACAGGGTATTAGTAATACAAAATAGCCAGGTTTAGCAGAGTAAACTTCTCAACATTACCAAATAAGAGCTTGCCGTTCAGTGCTTCACGCGGTTTTTCGGAAACGACCATCAGAAAAAAATTCATTACTAATTTAATAAGTCCTTTTTCTAATATTTACAACGATATTTAAAAAGATAAGAAGACGCTTTTACTGGAACAAGTACTCATTGTTTCTAATAATGAGCACAAAGTCCTGAATTTCGTCGACTAGTATCATCAATTTTGCATTATTTCGACTTTTCTTGTAAGAGCGCTCTTAAGAGTGCTATTACATTTCGGGGTTGAGCGAGTTTAGGTATTTTACGCGCTGCGGCAGGCCGTGCGAGCTCAGTATTCCGATCCCTTCTACCACACTCGCACTACAATTATGGATTAAACATTCTTGATCCATCGCGAAGCATATTGAAATCAACCATAACAACACTAACTGTACTTAACTTATAAAGTCCTAAAACTGTTATTTGGTAAGTACGAAAATACTAAATGCAGTGCAAATGTACATAGGGGCTGTTCATAAATTACGTCATCTATTTTTGACCCCCCCCCCATCCCTCAAATCATCTAAAAATCATGCTTCGGATGACTCTGTTTCCTCCTACGTCATGCTACCATCATCCGATGTCCAGACCCCCCCCCCCTCCTCCCATTTGAAACGACGTAATTTATGAATAGCCCCATACTCGTACTTATGAACGTATATTACTCGAAAGAAATTATAGGTACTCGCTTATTTACAAGAAACAAGTTACAAGAAACTGAAGATACACAGGGTCTGATGATGGAGCTGGAAGGTGGCCACGGGTACCAGTCTATCATGTAACTAAACCACTTCGTGTTTGGGCTCGTTTGATTCGTCTCAACAAGATCTTTGACACTGAAGATACACAGGGTCTGATGATGGAGCTGGAAGGTGGCCACGGGTACCAGTCTATCATGTAACTAAACAATTTCGTGTTTGGGCTCGTTTAATTCGTCTCAACAAGATCTTTGACACAAGACAGTACTCAGGGTCTGATGATGGAGCTGGAAGGTGGTCACCATTACCAATGAACCATACAACTAAACCACATCGTGTTTAGGCTCGTTTTATTTATCTCAACAAGATCTTTGACACTAGGTGATACTCAGAGTCTGATGATGGAGCTGGAAGTTGGTTACCGGTACCAATCAACCATGCAACTAAACCACTTCATGTTTAAGCTCGTTTGACTAGTCTCAACAAGATCTTTGACACTAGGTGATACTCAGAGTCTGATGATGGAGCCGGAAGGTGGTCACCGGTACCAATCAACCATGTAACTAAACCACTTCATGTTTAGGCTCGTTTGATTAGTCTCAACAAGATCTTTGACACTAGGTGATACTCAGAGTCTGATGATGGAGCTGGAAGGTGGTCACCGGTACCAATCAACCATGCAACTAAACCACTTCGTGTTTAGGCTCGTTTGATTCGTCTCAACAAGATGTTCGACACTAGGTGATAAACCAAACACGAAGCCCAAACACGAAGTGGTTCAGTTATGTGATAGACTGATACCCGTCGCCACCTTCGAGCTCCATCATCAGACCCTGAGTAGTATCTTGTGTCAAAGATCTTGTTGCGATGAATCAAACGAGCCCAAACACGAAGTGGTTCAGTTACATGGTAGACTGGTACCCGTGGCCACAGTCCAGCTCCATCATCAGACCCTGAGTACTAACTTGTGTCCAAGGTTTTGTTGAGACGAATCAAACGAGCCCAAACATGAAGTGGTTCAGTTACATGATAGCAGTGTTGGCAAAAAATCAATTCGAATTGACGATTGAGAATTGACCGATCAATTCGAATTGACGATTGACGAAACTAATTCTAAATCTACTGATTGAAGATTGACGATTACTAATCGTTAATTCAAATTGATCGGTCAATCCTCAATCGTCAATTCGGATTGACGATTACTTTGTATGTACCTACCTAATGTCCTTTTTATTTAGGCCATTTTTGTGAAACTGACCAAATGCGTTCAAAAGCGGTGTCTGAGTTTACCAAAGGTTCCGAAACATGTTTCCGACGGCTATATGAAGGATGTCCTTTTTGGAACATTTTCGGGACTTTCCTTAAAATTAACCGATAGCGTTCAAAATCGATATCTGAGGTGCCCAAAGGTTTCGAAACTTGTTTCCGAGGGAAATATTGAGAGATGTCCTTTTTTGAGACATTTCTAGAAATTACCCGATTGCGTTTAAAATCGATATCTGAGGTAAACAGACGTTTCTAAACATTTTTTCAACTGCAATATTGAAAGGTATCCTGTTTTGGGACATTTTAGTGAAATTCTTTGAAAGTGACTGATTGCATTCAAAATCGATATCTGAGGTGCAAAATATGGTTTCAACGGCAATATTTAGATTCTACACTTTAGCCGCGTACTTACTTTACTACCTGCATTACACCACCCTGTTGAAAAAAGGTCATTTCTCGGTATTGCCGTCAGAAACCTTTGGGCACCTCAGATATCGATTTTGAACGCAATCGGTTAATTGGAAGAAATGTCCCATAAATGTCCAGAAAAAAAAAGGAAACTCCGTCTGTATTGCCGTCGGAAACATGTTACGGAACCTTTGGAAATCTCAGATATCGTTTTAAAGTGCCAACGATCAATTTAAAAAAATGTCCCGAAATGGAAGGGACATCCTTCAATACTGACGCGCGAAACATTTTTCGGGACCTATGGTCGACATCGATTACGAATATGAACGTAATTGGCCAATTTCGAAAAATGTCCCTAAAAGGGACATCAGTCAATACTGACATCAGGAACATGTTTTCGAACCTCTGGGAACCTCAGATATCGACTTTAAGTCCAGTAAGTAAGTGCTTAAAAAGGACACCTTTGAAAACTAATCTTAGGGAAGGGAAAGGGACCCTAGGTTAATCTAGATTGAGAATTGATTTAATCCGAATTGAGGATTGATGCGTTAATTCCAATTGATTCAATCGGATTGACGCGTCAATCAGAATTAAATCAATTCGAATTGATCAATTCGGATTGATCAATTCGGATTGACGCGTCAATTCGATTGATCAATCCGGATTGATTTAGTTCAGATTGATGCCAACACTGCATGATAGACAGGTACCCGTCGCCACCTTCGAGCTCCATCATCAGATCCTGAGTACTATCTTGTGTCAAAGATCTTGTCGAGATGAATAAAACGTGCCTAAACACGAAGTGGTTCAGTTACATGATAGACTGGTACCCGTGGCCACCTTTCAGCTCCATAATCAAACCTTGTGTATCTTCAGTGTCAAAGATCTTGTTGAGACTAATCAAACGAGCCCAAACACGAAGTGGTTTAGTTGCATGGTTGATTGGTACCGGTGACCACCTTCCGGCTCCATCATCAGACCCTGAGTACTATCTTGTGTCAAAGATCTTGTTGAGACGAATAAAACGAGCCTAAACACGAAGTGGTTTCGTTGCACGGTTGATTGGTACCGGTGACCACCTTCCGGCTCCATCATCAGACCCTGAGTACTATCTTGTGTCAAAGATCTTGTTGAGACGAATAAAACGAGCCTAAACACGAAGTGGTTTAGTTGCATGGTTGATTGGTACTGGTGACCACCTTCCGGCTCCATCATCAGACCCTGAGTACTATCTTAAGTCAAAGATCTTGTTGAGCCGAATCAAACAAGCCCAAACACGAAGTGGTTTAGTTGCATGGTTGATTGGTACCGGTGACCACCTTCCGGCTCCATCATCAGACCCTGAGTACTATCTTGTGTCAAAGATCTTGTTGAGACGAATCAAACGAGCCCAAACACGAAGTGGTTTAGTTGCATGGTTGATTGATACCGGTGACCACCTTCCGGCTCCATCATCAGACCCTGAGTACTATCTTGTGTCAAAGATCTTGTTAAGACGAATCAAACGAGCCCAAACACGAAGTGGTTTAGTTGCATGGTTGATTGGAACCGGTGACCACCTTCCGGCTCCATCATCAGACCCTGAGTACTATCTTGTGTCAAAGATCTTGTTGAGACGAATAAAACGAGCCTAAACACGAAGTGGTTTCGTTGCACGGTTGATTGGTACCGGTGACCACCTTCCGGCTCCATCATCAGACCCTGAGTACTATCTTGTGTCAAAGATCTTGTTGAGACGAATAAAACGAGCCTAAACACGAAGTGGTTTAGTTGCATGGTTGATTGGTACTGGTGACCACCTTCCGGCTCCATCATCAGACCCTGAGTACTATCTTAAGTCAAAGATCTTGTTGAGCCGAATCAAACAAGCCCAAACACGAAGTGGTTTAGTTGCATGGTTTATTGGTACCGGTGACCACCTTCCGGCTCCATCATCAGACCCTGAGTACTATTTTGTGTCAAAGATCTTGTTAAGACGAATAAAACGAGCCTAAACACGAAGTGGTTTAGTTGCATGGTTGATTGGTACCGGTGACCACCTTCCGGCTCCATCATCAGACCCTGAGTACTATCTTGTGTCAAAGATCTTGTTGAGACGAATCAAACGAGCCCAAACACGAAGTGGTTTAGTTGCATGGTTGATTGGTACCGGTGACCACCTTCCGGCTCCATCATCAGACCCTGAGTACTATCTTGTGTCAAAGATCTTGTTAAGACGAATCAAACGAGCCCAAACACGAAGTGGTTTAGTTGCATGGTTGATTGGAACCGGTGACCACCTTCCGGCTCCATCATCAGATCCTGAGTACTATCTTGTGTCAAAGATCTTGTTGAGACGAATAAAACGAGCCTAAACACGAAGTGGTTTAGTTGCATGGTTGACTGGTACTGGTGACCAACTTCCGGCTCCATCATCAGACCCTGAGTACTATCTTAAGTCAAAGATCTTGTTGAGACGAATAAAACGAGCCTAAACACGAAGTGGTTTAGTTGCATGGTTGATTGGTACTGGTGACCACCTTCCGGCTCCATCATCAGACCCTGAGTACTATCTTAAGTCAAAGATCTTGTTGAGCCGAATCAAACAAGCCCAAACACGAAGTGGTTTAGTTGCATGGTTTATTGGTACCGGTGACCACCTTCCGGCTCCATCATCAGACCCTGAGTACTATTTTGTGTCAAAGATCTTGTTAAGACGAATAAAACGAGCCTAAACACGAAGTGGTTTAGTTGCATGGTTGATTGGTACCGGTGACCACCTTCCGGCTCCATCATCAGACCCTGAGTACTATCTTGTGTCAAAGATCTTGTTGAGACGAATCAAACGAGCCCAAACACGAAGTGGTTTAGTTGCATGGTTGATTGGTACCGGTGACCACCTTCCGGCTCCATCATCAGACCCTGAGTACTATCTTGTGTCAAAGATCTTGTTAAGACGAATCAAACGAGCCCAAACACGAAGTGGTTTAGTTGCATGGTTGATTGGAACCGGTGACCACCTTCCGGCTCCATCATCAGACCCTGAGTACTATCTTGTGTCAAAGATCTTGTTGAGACGAATAAAACGAGCCTAAACACGAAGTGGTTTCGTTGCACGGTTGATTGGTACCGGTGACCACCTTCCGGCTCCATCATCAGACCCTGAGTACTATCTTGTGTCAAAGATCTTGTTGAGACGAATAAAACGAGCCTAAACACGAAGTGGTTTAGTTGCATGGTTGATTGGTACTGGTGACCACCTTCCGGCTCCATCATCAGACCCTGAGTACTATCTTAAGTCAAAGATCTTGTTGAGCCGAATCAAACAAGCCCAAACACGAAGTGGTTTAGTTGCATGGTTTATTGGTACCGGTGACCACCTTCCGGCTCCATCATCAGACCCTGAGTACTATTTTGTGTCAAAGATCTTGTTAAGACGAATAAAACGAGCCTAAACACGAAGTGGTTTAGTTGCATGGTTGATTGGTACCGGTGACCACCTTCCGGCTCCATCATCAGACCCTGAGTACTATCTTGTGTCAAAGATCTTGTTGAGACGAATCAAACGAGCCCAAACACGAAGTGGTTTAGTTGCATGGTTGATTGGTACCGGTGACCACCTTCCGGCTCCATCATCAGACCCTGAGTACTATCTTGTGTCAAAGATCTTGTTAAGACGAATCAAACGAGCCCAAACACGAAGTGGTTTAGTTGCATGGTTGATTGGAACCGGTGACCACCTTCCGGCTCCATCATCAGACCCTGAGTACTATCTTGTGTCAAAGATCTTGTTGAGACGAATAAAACGAGCCTAAACACGAAGTGGTTTAGTTGCATGGTTGACTGGTACTGGTGACCAACTTCCGGCTCCATCATCAGACCCTGAGTACTATCTTAAGTCAAAGATCTTGTTGAGCCGAATCAAACGTGCCCAAACACGAAGTGGTTTAGTTGCATGGTTGATTGGTACCAGTGACCACCTTCCGGCTCCATCATCAGACCCTGAGTACTATCTTGTGTCAAAGATCTTGTTGAGATGAATAAAACGAGCCTAAACACAAAGTGGTTTAGTTGCATGGTTGATTGGTACCGGTGACCACCTTCCGGCTCCATCATCAGACCCTGAGTACTATCTTGAGTCAAATAAATACATATAGAATGTCAGGTCGTTTCAAATATTTTTAATCCTGTCCGGTAGTTTATTAAACTGGACCATTATAAATTATAATACTATAAAAACAGTGCTAGGATCAAAGTCTCTCGTTGCGGTTTACACGCACACAGTATAGCGTTTTACACGGCGCCCGCCGCACACAATGATAAAAAACCTCGTCGTCGCCGTTGAAAATGTGCGGAGCCGACCGACACACGTCCTGCCTGTACAAGCTCTGCCGCGGCACTGAGCTGGCGAGCGCGCGTCATCGGTAATATAGAGTAGTTTTCAAAAAATTGCCAAAAAATTATAGTAGAATTTCATAAACACTAATGTATACCAACAGTATAAGCAAACGTTGCAGATTGCTTGAGTATGAAAATGACTTCGATATTAAGTAGATTTTCGTAGAAATTGACACTTGTTTCGGAGAGAAAATTGAGTTCGTTTTACTTTGATTTTCTCTTTCTCAAAGGTATGTAGGAAAAATATCGTTTGATATGCCTAAAGTACAGGGTATTAGTAATACAAAATAGCCAGGTTTAGCAGAGTAAACTTCTCAACATTTCCAAATAAGAGCTTGCCGTTCAGTGCTTCACGGGGTTTTTCGGAAACGACCATCAGAAAAAAATTCATTACTAATTTAATAAGTCCTTTTTTTAATATTTACAACGATATTTAAAAAGATAAGAAGACGCTTTTACTGGAACAAGTACTCATTGTTTCTAATAATGAGCACAAAGTCCTGAATTTCGTCGACTAGTATCATCAATTTTGCATTATTTCGACTTTTCTTGTAAGAGCGCTCTTAAGGAAAACGTTGTAACAAAACCGGACTTTTGTAACATATAAAATGCCTACATTTTATTTAAAATTATTATCTTGCCTTTGCCAAATAACTAAAACTGAACCAAAGTCAATGTCGATGAGGACATTGCCTATGGCGTTTAATAGCCTTCATGTTTTAATTTCAAGTGACTTTTTTCAGTTTAGTTAAACTTGGACAAAGGGTTTTTGACTTAATTAAATAGGCTCGTTTGAATTTGCACTAACGATGTTTCCGTAAGAGTGTCATTTTTGGATAAAATTATTGGCCTTGTAAATAAGGCGTAGTGTGTGTAATATATACTGTACCCAACTAGATTTTTGGATCCGTATCGATGTCGTATTTTTATATACCTACTAGACGAAGCGAGGTAAAGCGAGAAGTCTTGACAATAAATGTATAAGTATACTATTTAACCCCCATACATGAAATTTCTCGCTTCCCTTCGCCACGTCAATAAATTTGTAACCGAGAGATAACCATACACTGTTATTTTAATTGTCTTTGTCAGTCAATTTCAAGCTGCTTGGATTTTATTCAGCAAACGCAGGTAATTTTATTTATACGGTCATTAATATTTAATACAGAATCGATATTTTTATTTACATTTGGACACACTTATTGCATGGTTACTTTACTTTACAGTGTAAACATTTGATCTACTTAATCAATTTCATAGAATTAAATTACAATTACTGCCAGTAGATAGATCTTGCCCACTGCCAGTTCGTTTTAAAAAATATGTTTGTGTAATTTTATAAGATTATTTTAAATACATTCCTACAACTTTCCTCTGTTACCCACATTTAGTTATGTCCATAGCGATTGTCCCACCGGTGTTTTCGTCCTAAATAAATATCAACTTTACAATGAGTATGGCCAATATATTTACATTGCTATGTACCTACCTGTAGGCAGTGTTGGGCGTAATTAATTACTCGTGTAATTTAATTACTAATTGAATTACATGTAATTGAATTACAATGTAATTGAATTACATAAAATTTAATTACATGTAATTAAATTTTCTGTGTAATTTGCAATTGTAATTACATTAATTAGTAATTAAATTACTCAATTACTTTTCATTTACCTTTTTAATAATATGCAAATATGAACAAATTTACTTGGAGTAATTATAAAGAAAAACTTTTATGAATTCCATTATACGCTGGATAACGTTATAACATATTTTTTGTCCCTGGAATCATACCTTTACAGGGTACTATGTGACAAACCACGTTGAATATGGCGGTCGGCGCTTACGTCGCGTAGCACCGCATTAGTATTGGGGCGCCGCTAATAATGACGTAAGCGCCAACCTAAGGTGCCTTTCGGGTTGGACTGTAGCAAAGGGGGGCTGGGACTTAGATTTTTTTTTGACAAAGTGGTGTCATTATGACACTATTTTTAAATGGTTGTAATGTGTAGATCACGTCAAAATAAGCATCTTTTACTGAAAAAACTTTTCTCTAAAATAAAAAATGGCTGAGTTAGACGCCTCCAAAGATTGATGTTTTTAAAGGGAGCTGGGACTTAGAAAATTTTCATCGCGAGTGGTATCATTATGACATATATTTTAAATGATTGTAACTTATAGAACACGTCAAAATAAGCTACTTTTACTTGAAAAACTTTTTTCTAAAACTTTATCAAGAACTGTTTTAAAACCACTTTACTTTACTTTACTTTTTAAAGTTTATGTTTGTATTGTTGTTTTCATTTTCTCAAAAAAGTCCCAGAAACGGCCCCCCTTTGTTACAGTCCGCTATTTTCAATTTTAGAAAAAAGTTTTTCAAGTAAAAGTAGCCTATTTTAACGTGTTCTATACGTTACAATCATTTAAAATATATGTCATAATGACACCACTCGCGATGAAAATTTTTTAAGTCCCAGCTCCCTTTAAAAACATCAATCTTGTTTTCCAATGTTCTAATAAATGCCTCTGTTCTCCTTGCACCATTTTTACATGTCTCTGTTTGGCCCGATGGTTGACTGGTAGAGAATGCCATTAGGCATTAAGTTCGCCATTTGTACATTATTTTTATGTTTTGTGCAATAAAGTTTAAATAAATAAATAAATAAATAAATCTTTGGAGGCGTCTAACTCAGCCATTTTTTATTTTAGAGAAAAGTTTTTTCAGTAAAAGATGCTTATTTTGACGTGATCTACACATTACAATCATTTAAAAATAGTATCTCAATTATTAATGACACCACTTAATCAGAAAAAAATTCTAAGTCCCAGCCGTCCCTTTGCTACAGTCCAACCAAAGTTAACATTGACAATGTTGCTTAGTCAAATTTAAAACCATTCAAAATGTTCATCTGATTTTGGAAATAAAGATGATCAAAAACTTGCATTCTATAAAAGTAATTGTAATTCAAAAAAGTAATTAAATTACAAATTTTAATTACAAAATGTAATTAATAATTTAATTACTAATTACATTTTGCAATTGTAATTAGTAATTAAAATTTTAATTACTTTCCACATGTAATGGAAATTATTTGTTGGAATTACATTTTGTAATTGCAATTGTTAATTAGTAATTCAATTACTTTTTGCCCAACACTGCCTGTAGGTTAAAAAAAAATCTCTTAAGTCTCCCTTGTTTGTGTGCGTGAAGTATAACGCATTTTTACTAAGGGTGGTATTCCACCTGTTCAATTTCTTTGTCAAATGTCATTGCGTCTCACTCTCTCATTAATAAAAAATGTGAGACGCAATACACATTGGACCAATATATTGGACAGATGGAATACCACCCTAAACTACAAAGGTTCAATAATTCTGGCCACCTCAATTATTTAAAGCTTTTTTATTTGGTTTTTATAAACTGCAGATGCAAGCACCTGCTTTAGGGATTTTTTTGCCTATACCTTAGGTCAGCGGTTCTCAAACTTTTTTGGTGACGGAATCCTTTTGGCAAGCGAAATATTTGACGGAACCCCAAATTAAAAATTTTCGTTCATCACTGTGGACCAGATATACCTATAGAAGAGCTGGTTTTTTTTCTTATTTTTCAAGTATATTTTCGCGGAGCCCCAACAGAGGCTTTGCGGAACCCTAGGGTTCCGCGGAACACACTTTGAGAATGGCTGCCTTAGGTAATTTTAAGAACAGTTGCCGAATAAACCGTTTATAATGTCAACAGACACTTGAAGCACTTCGCAAGTTTCGCCGGCGAGAACTCCTCGTGGTGGAAGGCGGGGATCGGCGTCGCGGCCGCCACTGTCATGGGCCTCGTGCTTCTCAAGATGTTCAACTTCCAGAAACGATAACTGCCACCTCTGAGGCCGCTGTCCCACCGACGAGTACCTAGAGAGTAGAGGCATTCACTTAAAGATAGATTTGTATGCGAAAGGTTTCCTAAAATTTGGAAAAGTTCTCAGAAATTTCAAGAAAATTTCTTGTGAAACACATTTAATTTGGAAATGGAAAATTACGTTTCCCATACAATAATGTATATGAGAAGTTGCCGAAACTATTCTATGTAGGTAGATCGCAATTTTGGATACCTTTCGGGCGGCACATCGTTAGGGGCATAAAGTTCAGAAAAGTGTCGGGTACGTGAAACTTTATTTTAACACTTTAGGGAAAACTAGGAAGCCGATAATTGGCATGATAACGGTTGATAACTTGGCTTTAAATTAATCGGTATATAATACAGATTTCTGCAGGTTATTAACGTATTAGGTAGCTGCCATACGCGTCACGTCCCAGTAGACATTTTTGTGGAATCCCTCATTACACTCACTTCTTCGGGTATTTTTCTCTCGTGCTGCTCTGAGCAGCTAATGGCGCTGAACGCGAAAATCGTTATTCACAAACCGTAAATTAATTTAAGTATGAAAACCAGTAGTGTAGATTTTTCATACCTGTTATGATGTCACGAACACGGGAATATTTTAGTGACAGGGAACTACTCGTTTGAGCTTAGGTTAAATTTTGGACAATAAATTATGTCGCAATTAGGCATTTCTATTGTGGCAATTGAAACAAACCTCTGGCAAATTCTTGGAATGGGCGCGATTAAATGAGGTTCGGTGTCTGGATATAAGACATGCAAAGTACATGCATTTGATCAATTATGGTTTGTGGTGTTATCACTAACTGCCCTCCGAAAGGCGTTGCCTTTAGTACCTACGCTGACGACGCGTGTGACGCGCAAACTTGTCAATCCTAAATCGGTTTTGTTACACAGTGGTGCTTATGTGCGTAGGTGTATATTAATTTCGCGGCAGAGTCGGGAGAAATAGAATAAGAGAGTTCACGTCTGCGAGAAACTACGATTTTTGAGTTAGATATAATAGCGTTAGCTGCATTAGTCGGTTGCTTCCTCGTCGGTGGTGGGATAGCTGCCTATACAGTTGTATTAGATCATCTATGAATAGATTGCATCTCACACCAAAGATATAATTAATTACATTTGCTTCCTGCAGCTTAATATAATACACAGTATTTTGTTTTTTAAATGTAAATAAAGTTTTATTTATTCCTGTACTTGTTTTTGATTTAATGGGTTGATCTACTAGTGGTGGGCATCGGGCATTCATATATTTTCCTTAATACATCTCAATAAGAAAATAAGAGCCAAGCTCGCCTACTAAATATGTGATGCGACGCCACTGTAACTTCTCCAAATCTGCAAAGAATGTATCGAAATACAGCGAATCGATCATGCACGTCGTTTCCATGAAGTGTTAGGTTCTTTCCTTCGAGCAACACGGAAGGGAGGCGGCATTCGCACTATTTCCCCTCTGCCGAGGTACAAGATTAGCGCGTCAAAATAATCTAGCGCGGGTAATAAAACTAGTTGCACTTGGATTTTTCACTAGACCGAGTCCAGACGCGCGCGTGAACACTGCTGCTCAAAAATGCCTGTTTGCTCGGTTTTTTGTTATAAAAAGAGGTCGGGGACATCAAATTTACAAAAAGAAAATGTTACATTTCACATGTAATTTTTTTTTTTACATACCATACGTTAAATTACATTTAAATACAATTATTATATTTTAGTCTCAAGTAATTGTTGGATTTATCGATTTTGCTCGCTCAGTACAAATTGCGGATCGGTCGAGCGATAAATCCGACTTCTCATCTCTCAGAATACAATGACATACTTCAACGAAAATGTGTTAGTGTGCGTGTTGTGACACTAGTCACTCGTCCGTACATAAAAAGAGATCGAGGTTTGCAAGATTTGTCTTTGACGTGTGTCATTTTCTATGTATTTGTGTCGTCATTACAGATTGGATTTTGTACGTAAGTGTGTGAGAAATGCGACTGTGTGCACCTTTCCCCCCGCGAAAAATGGCAGAAAGATTTGTACGGCGAGATATCGCTTGGGCCCCTCCCTTCCGACGTGTCGGAAGCCGGTGTTGCTCGAAGGTTCTTTCTTTTAAATTTAACTGCAGGGACTGTAAGCGGCAGACAGTTATGGCAAGTTTTGTCTTATAGTGGATATTGCTATGCGCATCCCTGAAGGCATATAAAATAAACAGACAAGGGTGGACAAGGCAAGAAAGGAATGGAAAAAATCACACGGATGGAACAAGTTTTGGTAGATTAATTGGTTTAATTTGACCGATGTTCCGATACGAGTTCGAATCTTGTTGTCCGAAGCGATCAATTCTTTAAAATTTTGATATCGCTTGTGGGCCAGTCATCTTAAGCCTAAAAAGGGGGTCAACCTCGGAATGAGAGATAATAAGCTGGAAACTCGTATACACCTTCGTTATGACATTTTAAAGGTTCTCTTAAAAGTCGACGCATATATCATGTGCGCGTCACAAGTTAATCAAGGTCAAAGTTCATGAAAATCGGTTTTTTGCGAATATCAAGATTTCTATAACTCCACCGCTGTTTACATGTAGGGAAGAATTGTAGAGCATAAAATTTGTGACACGTTAAGCATCAAACATTTTTTCATGAGATTAGCCGTTTTCAAGATATAGGGCACAGAAAGCGCAGTGATCAGACATAAGTACTATAAGTTGGTTTGATAGTGAATGAGACCTTACATTTTGTGACTATGCGCTGAAACTTGGCACAGTTGATTTTTAGCTGGTCTGAGTAGATTCTGACCGGGAGACGTCGAGAGCCACGGCACATTTAGTGGGGGGAGGGGGGTTAAGTTCGACGCTGCCGCGCTTCAATTGAAGCATTATTTCTCTAAATCTATACATATTAGGACATGTGATATATCATTTCCGGATAAATTATGGATGGGGAATCTATTTTTGGAACTAAAACAATGTACTTTCTAACAAAGAAAACGAATAAGAATGAACTTAAAACTAGTTCATCTCGTTATTTTAACTACAGATAGAGATTTCGGGAGTTAAATAAAAGCATGTGAAAACATTTTCATGTATTATTAGTACTTAAAATCTACCTCTTTCCTGTAGAAATACCTTAAGTTAAAGGCTATAAAGCTTAATTTCCTGATTAAACCTCAATAAAGGGGTACCCTTTTTGTAGTAAACTATGTCATAAAATTATTACATACATACACACAAGCTGTTAGCTATTGTCCACAGGAGGGGCCACTTTTGTTTTAAAATCTATATGTGATCCATAAGTGTCATTTTAACGATTAATAAACTTTATAGAACGTATTATTCACACAGATTACCAGCTCGCCTTGCGTTATAGTGCGTTTCCCGTGCCGCTGCGCCTTCTATGCCGTATATCTTGAAAATGGCTAATGGCATGAAAAAACGTTTTATACCTAACTCGTCGCAAATTGTATGCCCTACAATTCTTACCTACATGTCAATAAAATTGGAGCTATAGGAAACTTGATATCCGCGAATAACCAGTTTTTATGACCTTTGACCTGGAATAACTTCCGACGCGCACACGAGTAGTATACCCTATAATGGACGTGGAACCAGTAATGGGACAAAAAAACATAATTCCTCTAAAATAAGTATCTAAAAGTAGTTTATAAACACTGGCTATATATTATCATAAATAAGAGTCCTAGAGCTGTTTCAGTTTGAAGTTTCATTAAATTTGGTTGCTTTTTAAGAAATTGGCGTCAACCCAAAAGTTGCCGTGTCACTGAAAAAAATACCACTACGAATTCTTAACAACTTCGCTAAGAGAGGTGAATTAATTTATTAAATTTCAATTAATTAATACTTGATGAAAACTAGAATGTGTTTTGTTAATTGCATTTACCATGATATAAGGTATACAACACACTATGTTGTGACTCCACAGATGTAAAAAAATAGTGGTATTTGGCCCAATCCCATTATAGGAGCTGTTAAACTGCGTACCTCCTATGATGGGACAATTGACAGAATGATGCTTGCCATGCCATAATATCATATTTAAACAATACAGAAGTAAAATGTAGTTACGAAATATGTCAATCAGGAGGTATTCTCGGACTTCGGATAAATTAATATGTTTTTCCAAACTTTTATTTAACTTGCCCTGTTAGTTAGTGATGGGTCCAATCTTGGTAGCTGAGTTTGAGCCACTTTTCGATTTCCGATTCAGTTGAAATTTTGTGTAAGTACGTAATTAAGTATGTAAATCGGATGATAATGCAATATTATGATAACATGGACCTAATCTGATGATGGAGACAGGAGGTGGCCATGGGAACTTTATCGCAATAAACCCTAACTAATTGTGTTTGGGTATATTAGAATTGTCTCGATGGATCTAATACAATAATAATTGGCTGTGGAAAGAAAAATACATTCAACAATAAAGCTTATACCAAAAATAGTTTTTTTTCCCTAACTTATTCCCCATTTCAATATTTTATACTGATGGAGCAATGTCCATTATAGGGGGCCCATTACTGGATCCTCGTCCATTACCGGGGGCCCATTACTGGAGCTTTGGTGTCCATGACTGGAGAAAAAAAGCATAGTTTTAATTTGTTAAATATGTGGAAACTAATTGCTGTATCTTTGATACAACACGCCTAAAACATGAAAGACGGATAGGACTTTCATCTTTTAACACGCTAAGCTGTAGATGATTTACATGTATACGGGAAATATCATAAATACTCCAAATTTCCTCTTAAATGTCCCATGACTGGTGCTGTTACTATATATGCGTCGAATTTTAAGAGAACCTTTAAAATGTCATAACTAAGGTGTATACGAGTTTCCAGCTTATTATCTCTCATTCCGAGGTGAAACCCTTAATTTAACTGGACCATTGCAGCTTAGTACAGAATTAATTTAAAATGTATATTTAACATTTGTAAATTTTTCAAGACAATTTAGATATATGTAGTAGGTAGGTTTCGTTTTTTATCGGTACGATAATTTTGACGCTCAAGCACGATAATTCACTTCATATTCACTTGCACTCACCTGGCAACCCTAGATGGCTCGCCCTCCGTCCGGGCCCAATCGCATCGCCGTGCCTTACTCAGCTGTTTTGGGTCGATAAAGATGTTATTTTTACATTCATTTGTTTTTTTCTAGTAGATTGATAATACGATATGTTAAAAATAAAGCGGAAAGCATTATCACTAGAAGAAAAGGCGATGATATTAAAAATTTATGATGAAAAATCGAAGACGAAAAAAACAACGGACTTAGCTGCCGAACTGCGGATGCCAGTGTCTACTCTGCGTACAATATTAAAAAACAGAAAAGAAATCCAAGAAAAGGCCTTATTGAGAACTGCAAAGAGAAAAAGACAGAAGGTAGGAAAATTTTACAAATTAGAACACATTTTAGCAGAATGGTTTCACCAAGCGCGAGCTTTAAAACAACCTATGAATGGGCGCATTATTTGCGAAAAAGCACGTGAAATTGCTGAAAGCTTACACATAACCGATTTTACTGGTTCAAACGGTTGGATTAATCGTTTCAAAAATCGTTACGGCTTAATATACCGCCATGTTAGTGAGGATTCAGAAACGGCAGCAGATCACGGTGTATACGAAAACAACGTCCAAGTCAACGTAATGTTGGAAACAGTGGCAGAACACGTTGAAGATCACCAAATCGGCGTCAAATATGAAACTATGGCAGAAGAGGCAGAGCAAAATGTTAGTACATGGATGACCGCTCTTCCGAACTTATTACGAAATTATGAGCCTCAGGACATTTTTAACGCAGACGAATTCGGTTTGCTTTACAAATTGATGCCTGATAAATCTTATACCTTCAATGGGGAGCCCTGCCACGGTAACGGAGAAAGGCTAACTGTCCTAGCGTGTGCAAACTCAGATGGTTCAGAAAAGTTACGTTTGCTAATCATAGGTAGTGAGAAAAATCCACGTTGTTTGAAAAATGTAAGATCTCTACCGGTCACTTACGATGTACAATCACATGCATGGATGACTGGCAGGCGGTTCGCTGATTGGTTGAAAACTTTGGATAATCACTTCCACATGCTGGGTCGGAAAATAATACTATTCATTGATGATTGTCCTGCACATCCCAAAGATGTTGAGCTAACAAATATCAAGCTCGAGTTCATACCTCCAAATGCAAGCAGCTGGCAACCAATGGTTCAGGGTATAATACACGCCTTTAAACAAGGTTATAGATCTCGAGTAGTACATCGGTATCTAAATGAAAAACCCGATTCTAAAACACCGCTGAACTTACATGACGGGATACTTTACATTGCAGCAGCATGGCAAGCTATTAGGACTGAAACCATACAAAACTCTTTTGACAAAGCAGGTTTTCGAAATAATGTAGAGTTAGAGGTAATACAACCTGCAATATTGCAGGATTTTTCGGGATATGATATTGACGACAATGTCGCAACTTGTGAAGACCCTTTGCGTTTTGATGACGCGAATACCACCCAAACTGAGACTGAAAGTGATCATGAAGATGCACAAAAATTGGAGGAAACTCCAATTATGTCAGATGCCCAGGCTTTGACAGCAGTAGCTGATTTAAGACGCTATGTGTCGTGTGTATGTGATAGCGAACACATTATCACGAAATTGAATTACATTGAAAATTTTGTAATTAATAATGCATCTAAATCACATTGCCTACAAAGTAAATAATCGAAAAAGAACTAGTACCATTTCTAATTAAGCCCCCTCCCTTTCATAATACTTTACGGGCCTGCCGGCGTATTATGGATGGCTTTATCCACATGATAAAATAACACTCTCCCTACAGTGTAAAAAGCGAGTTATTTTATCACGTGAATAAAGCTATCCTTATGGATAAGATCCGCCGGCAGATTTAGTTCAAAATGACAGATTATTACTATTATCAGTTAATTCAGGTTTGTAGCGCGTTTATGAATAAGGGGGTATACCCAAAATAATAGTAGCAGATAGTAGGTACTAGTTTCCTACAAAACGGAAGTTTTGACAGCGATTCGTGGACGCATCAATCATGCTATCCCTTTCGGCTATTTACCGAGGCTGAGGTGTAGGATTGATTTTATTTCAGCAAAATAAGAACGAGTTATACAGCTTTTTTCATTTATTTAGCAAATTAATATGTATGCCACAATTCATACCTAATTTTTCCACAGAAACTTAAGTCTACAGAGATAAAGTAAATGTTTTGCGTTAGCACTAGTACTATGTTCAAATTAATGGTGTGGCCACTCACATTTTCATCGTGTTTTGATCAATGTTGGTCCTTTAGTAAAGGCTAGACGGTAACCTTTTACTACCGGTTCAATTTATACCCTATGTGATTAAAATTTTTATGCTCTGGTTTCGTAGGATAGCGGTGCCGTCATATAGCGGCCGTCTCCATACAAATACTACGACATCCATATTAAGCCGTATTACAATTTTATTGATTCTCGACACGATTAATTGGTTAGGTAAATTTCTAGGTGCTGCATATGTTCAGTAAATTATTGACAATAGAACCCAGTGCAATCAGGTTTCTTTAACCCCAAATCAAAACTATTAAACCTCATTTACAATATTTAGGTTAGATCTAAATAATTCTATATAGGCAAGCTAGATTTTAACTCACATTAAAGTAAAATAATATAAACATTGTCATCATTGAGTAAAATAATTAATGCTTAAATACACAGAACATCAAAAATGAAGTCATTCAAAATAAATTGTCTTGTCTATCACATACAAATATGTAAAGGGTTAGTGTTTTGTTTAAGTTTCTTACAGTTGTATCATTGTTGATATTCTTCTGCATTTAGGGGTAAAATCAGTCGAAATACAGTACTTATGGCTAATTTAGACTTATTTATAAACAAATAATTCTTAATACGGTCTCTGGCGATCTCGGCCCCTGTAACAAGAAAAAGTTGTTTGTCATAATATTAATAACCAAACCACAAGTTGCTCTGCCCTAAATATTGTGTAACTATTTGTATATTTTGTATGAAGAGGTTTTCCAATCAGAAAAGGTTTCGTATACTTACATATGGAGCATAGTTAGGAAAGGGTGGTATTCCACCTATCCAATTTCTTTGTCCAATGTGTATTGCGTCTCACATTTTGCTTTAATGAAAGTGAGACGCACTGACATTGGACAAGTGGAATACCACCCAAAGCCACATAAAAACCATAAAAATATTTAAACACAATTATTACAATGTTGGTTATGTGGCAAATTGATTTCATAGGGGCAGTTCGATGGATAATGGCTTAATGGCAGACAGAGCTGATAAAATAAACACCTTTCCTCATTTTAAATTGAAAGAAATAAATGGTTCTCACCCTCCATCCCCACGCATAGCACCGCCGCTGTTGCGATCGCCACCGCCGCCGTATCCGCGCCGGTCGCCGCCGCGGTCCCCGCCACGGTCACCACCACGGTCTCCGCCGCGGTCGCCTCCGCGGTCCCCGCCGCGACCGCCCCAGCCGCCGCCGCCGCCGCCGCGCCCGCCGCCCCCGCGCCCACCGCGGCCGGGGGGTCCGCCGCCACCGCGACCGCCGCCTCCGGGCGGGCCGCCGCCACCATCGCTGCCGCCGGGCTTCTCTTCATTACATCTATTGCAAGCTTTACGCCATGAGAAATTGGTGTTTCCGCAGGTGGGGTTAGGGCACCGCCAGTCGCCCTCTCGGTTGCCGGAGGGCGGGCCGCCGCCGCCGCCGCCGCCGCGCGGGCCGCCGCCGCCCCCTCGGCCGCCGCCGCCGCCCCGGCCCCCGCGGAATCCACCTCCACCTCCTCCGCCGCCGCCGCCGCCACCGCCTCTTCCTCCGGCCCAAGTGTTTTGTCTTTGCGCGAGAGACACTTTGATAACGACTCCGTTGAAGTCCTTGTTATTGAACCATTCGATGGCAGATGTGGCCGCATTGGAGTCCTCGTAGGTCACGGTAGCCTCGCCTTTAGGCTGACCGGTGGCTTTATCTTTATACATCCAGACCTTAGGCCTTTGGGTCTTCTTGTCGGTCTGAAAAATAAATGTATTTTCGAGTTATGATCACAAAGATCGAGTGGTCAGGCGAGCGGACTAAAAAACAGAAGTTTGTGAGTTTGAACCCTTTTGAACGCTGGGCCTAGCTCGTAAGGAAAACTCGGAACACAGCCAGTGAGGGCAAACAGCGAGGAATCTGAACTACATACGTAAAAAATAGTGTCTGCGATTATTCTGGTCTGGAGATTATGTTGCCGAGCAGACCGCATTCGTGGAATCGTTGCATAAGCCAAGGGGTAACGGTCGAAAAAACACTTCAAAGTCCGACATTGGAACGGGTACCTATTGACGAAAATTACCTTTATAATGCCAATTGATCCAAAGTGGCGGCACAATTCGTCTTCAGTAGTAGCGGGATCCATCCCCTGAATGAAAATCGTGTCTTCTTGGGTGACCATGTCACCCCCACCCCCTCCACCCCGATCTCCAAAGCCGCCGCCGCCACCTATAAGAAATAACTGGTTATTTATTGAAAAATAACGTAGGTTGGATTCCATTACACCTACTTTCAGTTTTTAATATGCAATGATCGTAACTACTTATGAATATGTAAGTTATTGAAGATATAAAATTCCATACTAGTGTGTACGATGAAAATATACAACCCCTCAGGTTATTTTTGTTTTTTACTGTAAGCTTTTTTCTGAAAATCATCATAAGTAGTTATTACCATAACGACGACGTACTAAAATATTGTCTATACATGGATTTGTATCTCATTTTACTTCTTATTATACTAATCGCTCGAGCAATTAACAACCACTAAGTGGATTTTGTTCCTGAAATTTTAGCGAAATGTTGTATACATGAAACTTTGTAAGTACCATTCTTTTTTAATAATGCTCATATTTCGCATTTTATTAATATAATACGGTTACGGCCTTTGAAGGAGACTTGTTATAAGTAAAATGTGTATGTTCCAGTGAGTGTACATACATGTCCGCTTGTGCCTAGCTTAAGACCTCAAGATAGATAACCATCTTGAAAATAATAACGCGGTCTGAAACGTCGGCCATTGCCTGTAAAGTGTAGACGATGAAAAATGTCGATACCTAATCTATGAGCCAAACGCCGGGTCATTTATAAACACTGATTAAACGTTCAAACATTTACGGAACCTGGTTAAATTAGACTTAAAGATCTGAGAAAATTGCAGAGATCTGGCTGTACCTTGTTAAAGAGAAGTACCACTTCAAATGTTACCAATCAGCTGTAAACTAACCGGCTGCTGTCACGATTGTCCATAGGTTTAAATAACGCCACACTGTTGCCCTTTTGGTTTACCAGAACAGCACTTGCTTCTCTATGTTGCGATAAAGTCACGACATACATACTAAAATTATCCTTGCACTGTACACCCTAATTTTCGTTGTACCTGTTTACATTATCTGCGACGATAAACACCCTGGGTTGAATTTTCTTTCCACCATTGATACCAGTTTTATTAAAGTTTAAACCTTCGTGAAATAAAAATAATGCCGAATTTTGATTGATCCCTATTTAGCAGCCAGTCAGCAACATCGATCAAAACAGTTTTCCATGGCGTGATATGCAGTACACGACGCTAGATTTGACCACTTATTGAAACTCGTATATTAATCTGATTAACCTTTACAAGTATACAATACACTATACTCCAACGGTGTAACCAATCAAACATTTTCTTACTATATCAGTAAGTCGTTTACCTAACGTAATAACTTATAATTATATCGAATCGCGGATGAACATACGCAAATTTAAATTATATATGTAAACACATCTTATAGCACATTCAAACCATAGGGCTGCCAAAACAATATACAGAGTTTTTGGTATCTTTGCGGCCATAATTTTAGGGAGTTATAACCATGACACTTTCTTCTACCTTATCTATATGTAGTATCTATATTATCACGCGCTTTGACTTTAAATTTTAACACAAATATAGCATTTTTTAAATTTTGACAAAAAACTCACTAATTCGAAATTATACTCATCAGTGAGTTTACAAGCAAAAAAGTTTTGTTCTATATCATGAGAACAATCCGCCTGAAACTAGGACACGATAACAATAACTCTGCATATTCTACACGTTTGCGTGAAATCCTGACGTCTTATAAAACCTGTTAGCCACTTAACAAGACTGCTGACACAGCTTCAATTACGCACAACCCATTATTAGTCGTACAAATATCTGTAGATTATACACAATATTTTTGCTCCTTTAACGACGCCGGTCTTCTTGTTACATTTGAAGCACATGTTCATGAAGTTTTTTACGCGCATACCAAATTACACAAAACCTTGTTACGAACACAACAATAATTTTAGAGACCCCAATGGTTTCCAGTATCGAGAGGCATCCCGTAGAATTAATGTGATGCCGAATAGATGCGCTGCCTTGCCGATTTCCAAAAACTTGAAAACCTTATCACTTTTATTTAAATTAAGGTCCTAGGCAAGCGCCTATGAATCATTGACGCTAGAATACTGCTGTTAATATCACCTGTCGTTCAACGCCCATTGCACGTACCAGTTACCATCACACCCCATATTTCAATATCTTCTTTAACCCCCTTCAGTTCAAGCTTTGAACCCTATAACATACGTTTCCGACTTATTTAAACCTTTAAAACCATATTCACCCTTTATAACCAATCCTATTTTATACCCGCCTAAAGTATGCGTAAAATATGCTTTATAATTGTATATCCTAGATAAAATACCTGGCTTAAAATATATCGTCTGAAGCAGCAATTTGTCAACAGCCAAGTAGTGATTACACACCAGTAGACAATAGTAAAATAATTTGGCAGCCCTTATGTAATTACGTATTAAAAATATGACAACAGCACCGCTCGCATCGCGAGGAGCTTTACCTTTATTAAAACCACCCCCCCTGCCGCCGCCACTAAAACAACAAGAAGATCGTTTAGTACACTTGGGCTGGCGGGTCGGGGACACTCAGAACGGGCCGCGCTGGTTCACCTAGGCGCACCTTAACCAGTGACCATACTCGGGATCCTTTTCGTTACCGTTATGTTTAAACCTTGATACCTTGAAAATCTTGGAACAACATTTTTTGACAATTATTATAAACAATGATTACAATTCTTGAAACATGCACATGAGACATGATCACCATAGGAAATAATGTCTTCAATAGAATGCATTATTACAGTATAAACAGTAGAGTCCCCATATTGATGTCAAATAATAATGAGTTTAAAAAATAATAGACATAATACACCTATCCAGACTAAGAAAGCAGTAAGTGTTGAATGGGTACATTTTCTAGGGCCAATCAATAAATATGATATCTTCTGGTGAATTCTATGTTCTTCCCCAAGTACGAATCTGCATTGTCTTGGTTGTCATTTGACAACTGCTTTGGAGTTATCCTGCTTGCCTCCTGGTTTTCCAAATTTACTCAGGATCAGTGTTTTCCGTGCTCTGGTGTCAATCAACCGGCTGCCACTTGTCTTGTTGATTGTCTGTTTGTAGTTGTTGCATGCAATTTCCCAAACTGCCAGTTCTATGCCACAGAGTGCCAAGGAGTACCTTGTGGTATATAGTGCAGAACCTACTAATAAAGTATTATTGAACACCACTTTACTCCTGATGACACTCCTTGGTATATAGTGAAACATGTAGAGCGTTTTTTGACTTAAAATATGTCAGTGACCCTTTCTATATATATTTCATATGTCTGTGCGTCAGGGATGTTTTGTTATTAAAACCACTTTACTGCTCACTCAGTTTAGATATGGCTAAAAATGTAGACAACACATTAACAAAAATTGTTGATTGTTCAGATCAAATGATTGTTATGTTCGTTAAAAGTCTTAAAACCCTTTTGGAAAAACCTACTTTTTAAAATCTCAGCCACTACCAGTGGTAAAAACTTGGTTAGGTAAGGTAAGCCCTATGTAAACTTAAGTACAAGTGAAAATTATAAGACCTCCATGAGCACACAGGCTAGAAATCTAATTTGGTTTTTGTGAATTACCTCATGTCAACTATTTAGGATGCTTCTGTAACAGCAGACAGTGCTCTTACATTATACATTAAGTATTTTTTTGTACTTTATTGCGATGTTTTATGAAATAAATTCATGGCTTTCCAAAGGTAATGTAATAAAACGATGTACCAAAAACTTCATTACATTTTATCTAACAACCAACAATTGTTAATGAAATGGGGATTCTACTGAGTAGTTACATTTAATTAACAATAAGCAGATAACATGTTTTTATATAACTGATAAATATTAAACCTCTAAATTGTGACTTTTCTGAGATAAAAACACTCCACTCGGTCCCCATAATTACTATTAGTCTTCTTATAACCCACACTAAGTACTTCTTTATACCTCTGACTTTTGTTACCAATAAAACCTTACTGACATGTATGTTCATAGTTATACCCATAAAACTACCCGAAAATAATTCAGACCTTCATTTACAACCAATTTTAGTTTCTCACATAAGCTCTTCACCTCACCCTTGATCAGGAGATAGCCTAATTCACACTGCTTGTGTTACAGATAAAAGAATTATAAGATCAAAAACTTGCTTACCCATATCCTCCATCTCTACTCCCACCATCCCGATTGTAACTGGACCGGTCGCCACCGCCGTATCCGCCGCGGTCCCCGCCTGAGTAACCGCTCCCGCCGCGGTCTCCGCCGCCATAGCCCCCAGAGCTTCCTCGGTCACTGCCATAGCCACTACCGCCGCGGTCACCGCCGCTCACATTATATCCACCGCCATTGTTGCGGTCATATCCTCCACCGTTGCCACTTGCGCTCCCTCCATAACTGGAGCCTCCATAGCTTTGGCCATAATTATTTCCCCCTGCTTGGCCACCGGCATAGCTGTTGGCACCTGAAGCAGAAAAGTAATAGAAGTGGTAAAAATGTAATTGTAACGCTATAATCTATATCCGCGTGTTACTAAAGACGCATTGCTAATCAATTCTAACCTGCGGCTTGTTGTCCCCATTCTTGGCTTGGATTCTGGGTAGCGTAACTGCCTTGGTTGTATCCTCCCTGCTGTCCGGCGCCATAACTATTGTCACCTGAAGACAAATTTGGTGGAGGTACAGAATATTGAGCGGAATATCCGCCGCCGCTGTAATCGCCAGAGGCGTAATCTAAAAGAAAACATGGATGTATGTAAGTAACTAAAATATATCTGTTTGCTATAAAAGTAACGTTAAAAATACTCACGGTCGCCCATTTTCAGGGATAATAAAACAGGGACCACTTAATTTCACTTGAGACGCGTTTCGGCACGCATCTACTTTCCCGTTGACTTTATGAAAAAGATGGAGGGCGCCAAGCAGGCATGCGTAGTCAGTAACGTCAATGCTACCAACCCACCAAATGTCATGGCGGGATCGAGCAAGCCGAGCAAGCGCAAGCGTGGCGTTAAAACCATTACAGACGGCCGGCCGCACCGGACCGCGAGTTTGGTGAGGTCGTGAGGTGAAAACACAATTTAAAGAAAAAACCCTAGCCGCACATCAAAGAGTAGGTATAATAGTATAATATTCTATATATATGAGTAGTATAATTAGTCGTTAATCTAATTATACTGACACAAAAATAAAGAATCGTTGTCGATTATCGTAACGATTTGTCATACACACGGTAGATAAAATCTCGCAAATCGGACTGCACAGACTAATCGCTATGATTTATAGTGATTTTAACGTGTGTAGACGGGGTACGGGCTGAGATCGAGTAAGAAATATCACTTTCTCGCTCTCACTTATCGGTAAGTATATTTGTTTATGGGCGCACTGTGGTGCGGTAGTCTGTTACGGCTTTAACGCATGTACGACAGACCACCTCCCACACGATCAAACCGGGCCAAGGTCGCGGTCCGGTACACCCTTTTGAGCACCCGGGACTGTCCCACTTCAAAAGCCCCCTCCAGACTGCGCGTGAATCGCGGGCGAAGCCGCGAACGCGAGTGTGGAGTCGATTTCGCTGTCTGCGAAAATCGACGCCACACTCGCGTTCGCGGCTTCGCGCACGAGTGTGGAGGAGGCTATACATCTCTATACATAGACATAGGGAATCTTACTATCTTTGTCTTACGCTAGTACTAGCACCCAAAAGAAAAGGGAGAGTGTATAACTTTCCTGTTTCTTAACCTTTTGTATGTCTAAGCACACTTCAGTGTGAAGCACATTAGATATACGAAGGGTTAAGGGTGCACTCTACAGGGTGTCCCAAACTTATGGGACATGAAGGGGAAGTACCTTAAATAACGTAGATAGTGTATTTTGCTCAAAGAAAACTTTGTTATTTTTAAAAGTTAGTAATTCTGCATTCATAGATTTTCTAAAAATTACTTGCTTCGTCTGGGAATCGAACCGACTTAAATGTCAAAAAAAATCACCCTACTTTTTTATCATATGGTGCAACTCAAAGAGTAGTATAATCATTTTACGTTGTTCCTTTCTTTTAAAATACAATGTTACTTAAGCAGAGTTATTATTTTTTAGCTATTCTTTCGATTGGCATCATAAAAGTAGGGTGATTTTTTTTTGACATTTAAGTCGGTTCGATTCCCAGACGAAGCAAGTAATTTTTAGAAAATCTATGAATGCAGAATTACTAACTTTTAAAAATAACAAAGTCTTCTTTGAGCAAAATACACTATCTACGATATTTAAGGTACTTCCCCTTCATGTCCCATAAGTTTGGGACACCCTGTATAGTATTGTAAACTGGCCTAGCCCCTTTCGTCCCTTCGCCGTTAAATTTGTTTCCCATTGCCACTTATCTCTAGTTCAAGTAAGTTCTCAGATAGCCGATAACCGCTTGCCTGCTTACTTGCTTAGAGCATTTTATAACAATGCTCTAAGCTTGCCCGTGATGTCACATGCGCATTGCGCGTGCCGACCTTTTAAAGATAAACGAGGTTTATCTAAATTCTAAAGGCCCCTGTACATATTGGGCCAACGCAGGCAAGTCCAAGGGACGCAGCTATGCGGTAAAATGAGATAGCAATATCACTTGCTCCTTCTAACGCATAAATGCGTCCCCCAGACTGGCCCACGCTGGCCCAATATGTACAGCGACCTTAACAAAAATCTAAGGGTAAAAATAAAAAAATAGAAGTCAGTTTGCTTTAATATCTTAACTTTACTTACCATAATGCACACCAAAATATGTCGATACAAACATAAGAAAAAATGTTTAACTACTTGTCTGAAATGTTTACTTGCGTTGATAATTAAATTTTGGATATTATTTACTTACAAACAAAGATAATAGAGTCTATAGAGACGGATTGTCAAAGTAAATTATGTAGCCACTGTAAATTTACTGCCATCTTTCGACAGAACATAAAACTGTTAGAACACCTTTTGACTTTGATCCTTATTCTTTCACTGATATATGTTAACTTATTAAATATTAATATTAACACCAGCTATTCGACTATAGGCCAAAGGTATGGTGCAATGTTTTCGAGCGATGGCGCCTAAACTTTCAGCCTATGCTCGAGTAGATGGCGTTAATATAAATATTTAACAAGTTCACACATACCACTCATACCAGTGAAAGAATAAGGATCAAAATCAAATGGCGTTTAAACAGTGTTAATCGTCTGTCGAATGATGGCAGTAAATGAACTGTAGCTATACATAATTTACCATGACAGTATTACCTCTTTACTTCAAATTGTCTTTGCTTACAAATTACTGAATAACACCTTGTGGAAAGTGGACAGATCAGGTTCAACATTTGAATTGGTGCTGTATAATCCGGGTTTGTTTCCACTTCTGAAACAAAATAAATAGGTACCTTTAAATATTATTTTAGTATTACGGATATAAACAGTGGGTAAAAAGGTTTGATCTGTGATTGGAAACTTACCTTGCCGGAGCTGCGTTGGTGCGCGGCGTAACCAACAAGCAGTTCATTGGCTGCCCGTCCAGTTGCCGTTTGTGGTAGAGGTCGACAGCTCGCTGCGCGTCTTCTAAGGTCTTATAGATCACTTCAGCCGTGCCCGGACGGACAAGACGGGACTCTATCATGCCGCCAACGTCACCAAACAATTCCTAAAAAAAATGTGGGTAATAATCATTGGAATCCATCTAAACTGCACATTTCTTGTGAGTGTGGAAGTGAGACTATTAACGTTATATTTTCAAGCTAATTTGACGTTTATTGTGGCGCTCCCATACTCGGTTGATTGCTAAGTCGGTGTGGAGTTAGCTAGGCTCTATTAGTTTTGCCAACGATTGAACTGAAAAAGAGAAAAAACTCAAAGGTTCTCAGCGTGGATGGTTTGAGGGTACGTGCGGTGCGCCTACCGTTGCATCATCGGATGGCGTGGGGCTGCTAAATGTCTTAATCGCACTTTCCCTTTTGTCAAACCAGGAAATGTTTGACATGGTAAGCAATAGTGTGAGAGGTGAGGTGAGCAAGTCTACGATACCTAAATCATCCAAATCCTATCAGCCGTTTTTGCGTGATTGCGTTATAAACTTTCGCATTTTTAACTCATGAGGCTAACAGTTGAGCAGAGGGCCAGCTTCTTTCGTAATCGAGTAAATTTGAGGCGTAGGTGCTCAGTAATAGCTGTTTTCTCTTAGACAAAGTAGTCGCCTAAGCAATCAGCAATTGATATACATAATTACCTATAATACAGGGGTATGCAACTGTTTTACCCCGGCTACACACGTTAACGATAAATCGTAGCGATTAAACTGGCTGCGTAGCCAAGATGCCAATCGCTTACGCTCCGTAGCGTAGCGATCGAAACGCAACTGTCACTGTCGCACTAATATGGAAGAGTGATAGAGAGACATAAAGCTTTTCGTTGCCGAAGCGATAACGATTGTAACCTTGGCTAGGCCGGCTGTGCAGTCCGGTTTGCGCAGTTTTATCTACCGTGTGTATGACAAATCGTTACAATAATCGACAACGATTTGTCATACACACGGTAGATAAAACTGCGCAAATCGGACTGCACAGTTTAATCGCTACGATTTATAGTTGTGTGTAGCCGGCATAATTCACACAAAATTTCAATATACCTACAGGGCGTTTTCTGAACAACTAGCCATATTGTGCGTAGTGATTAGGTAGGCCATACTGAACAACTTTTTCTATGGGGCCAACTCTGAAATCACAAAAGTTTTTTGCCCGTTTCATACATTTTAGTCGACAGGATGTCGACGTTTACTATGGGAAGGCCAATTTTTTTAGAAAAAGTTGTCGGTATCACCTACTTAATCACCTTGCACAATAGGTATGGCTAAGTTGTTCAAAAAACGCGCTGTATAACTTGTATAGAAAATATTCAATCGCTACTCTGGAAGTTAAGATTATGAATATTGACGCACCTCAATATCCCCAGCGGTGACTGTGCTTCCCAAGCTGCTGACGATGATCCTGTACTCCGTGTTCGGCTTCTCTGGCCGCTCGACTTTCTTCTCAGTTCTGAGCGCAGCCATCGGCCGCTTCTTTAGTATTGAAGGCGGTCTAGGTGGACTGATATCGCGTTCTACCGGAGCGCTCCTAAATAAAAACAATGGTTGAAAAAATCATAAACATTGTTAACAGTTTTGATTTGCGGCTCATAGAGATACAAAGGTTTTTTTAACCTCTAAGAGGTTGAAACGGTTTTTTATAGATATATGAACATTATGAACTATATGAACGTACCTTTGTAATGTTAGTCAGTTATGAAAATATCTCGCGTGCGAGATAGACTACCCGTCTTTTTTTCTAACTGTATTTATTAGAGATGGGTGGGTATTAGTATATCCCGCGGGCGAGATACTATCGCGGCGCTCCTGTGCTAGGCGTACAGTAAAGACAACATAGATTTTGTATTTACCTGTGTACAGAGCTTCTGCTTTCCCTTGGTTCATTGTTATGTGCTATTATCTTTAGCTGGAGACTAGCTTTACGGTTCAAAGAAACCCGTGGCTCTATTTCGACATCACTATCCATGGGGTCATCATACATTTCAATGTCATTTTCAACAGTTCTCACAATTGGTCTCAATGGTGCACTCCTGGTAATTCCTGTAGTTTAAGATACGAGTATATTGTTACAAAATTCAATGGATTTATAATAAATACAGAATGTCACTACACCTTTTAAATAGTTATTTACGATACAAGTGCGAAAAAGGGGAAATTTGAAACGAGTGGCGATAAATTAAAACACGACCGAACGGAGGGTTTTAAACCGACACGGGTTGCGAATTACTTATTCGCACGTGTATCGTACAACGTTTTACAGTATATATGGCCCTTTAAAATTTTGACATACGCACGAAAAGTCCTGTTTTACGCACTAGTGCGGGAAAGTAGGACCATATGTACTGTAAACAAAGTTCCCTGCCGCATCTGTCTGTTTGTGTGTTTTTATGTTTGATCGCGATAAACTCAAAAACTACTGAACGAATTTTCATGCGGTTTTCACCTCTCAATAGAGTTAAGAAGTTATTATAGTTAACTACAGATGGGTTCAAGGGTCAGCTGCTTGAGCCTTATCTATATTGTGTTTAGTAAATAAGAATTAAATATTTAAAGTAGTTTTAGTCCCTAAACTAAGCCACCTGACACCTACTAGAAAACCATTGTGCATCCCCCTTTACCAACACCTGAGTTACACTGTAGACCTATAATAGTACTTTAAAGACAATACAAAATAAAAGTGATATCTTACCAGTATTTTTAGATTGTTTCCAATTTGATACATTAACTGAGAACTTGTTTGTCCTAAGACCTGAAACACCTTATTAATTTCAATGACAATAAATTGCTAAAGATTAACCAATGGAATATTCATATCCATGGTGATGGTTTAAATTAAAAAAAAAAGTAGGTCTTCTAGGATCTCTATAATTTCTGGAAAGCATGGTGTAAGAGGTACTTGATTAAGCTTGCTATATGAAAATAATTCTGAAAATGTGTACACTCTAAAACCATCTTTTAACATGCTAAATTCTTTGTCTACTATGCACATAATACCAAGTCCAACATATTGCTGGCTCAATATTACAAAGTTCTATGTTACATTTTCAAGATAGTTGAAATTCGAATTAAGGTCACTATGACAATGTTCAAATTTGAGTTAGATAAACGTGAAACTTAGAACTCTGTAATATTGGGCCAGCTATATGTATTAGTCAATAAATGTCTAGTTAAAACCTAGTCTTTATTGATAAATATACATATATGTTCTCCCCTAATCCCCCTACCTAAAAACTTACCAATGGACCTATTTTCAAAAGATCTGGTCTCTATATTCCTCTTGCTAGTTGTTAGCTGCCGATTTACCGCCATCTTGGCCCTATGGAGGGGCTGGGAACGCACTTGCCTTGATGGGTCTAGAAATACTGAAAATAATGTTTGTCAGAAAATTATATGTAAGTAAGTAATCATTTATTGTCAGATTGTGCATGTCAGTGTACAGATGTGTGTATAAAACAAGCAACCAAAAATATAACTGAGCAGATAAAATATTAACTCGGCAAATAGTCAGTCAGAGCTTAGTTGCTAAGTTATTATTTATTGAGTCACTTTTAACTTAGGTTAGGTATGTATGCTGCAATACTTAGAACCAGCTCTATTGATTTGTTAATGAAATAATAGTCATTTTAATACAGTTGTGAATAAAGTAAATAATATAAACACAATATTTTGATTAAATCTCAGCTACTTTGAGGAATGATTTTCTCTTTATGATTAATCATAAAAATCTCCTCTTCTCAAGCAACTTCTTTTTTTCTCTAATCCATTTAACCAAATTGTATGATATAATTATACTACCCCAAGCAATTTATTTATATTTATTTATATAGCCCTTTATTCTGAACATGATTGTTGGTTTTTAGTTTTGAATGTTTATATGAAGTCTCTTGGTTCAGTGTGCCTGTCGGCAAAGGCCTCCTCCAACTCCTTCCAGTATTTCCTCTCTCTTGCCACCCTTGTCCAGAGTGGTCCCACTGTGAGTATAATTTCGTCTTCCCATCGTGTTATTTGAGGGCCTTGCAATCTTGATCCATCTGTAGGGTGCCACATGAGAATTCTTTGGCTCCACTTCTCTGTCTTGCATCTTATAGTGTGGCCTGCCCACCTCCATTTTTGCATGTCTATGTGGGTGAGGATGTCTGTCACTTTTGTTCTGGTTCTTATGTCAGAGCTGCGGTTTCTATCCTGTAATTTTACACCGAGCATGCTCCTCTCCATAGCTCTCTGGCACTTTGCAAGTTTATCTCGTTGTTTTTTAGTAAGAGACCAAGTTTCGCAGCCATAGGTTAGACATGGAAGCACACATGTGTTAAAAGTTTTGCTTTTTATCCGTATACCAAGGTTGCTTTTCATGATTTCTTTGGGTGACCAATATTTGCTCCAGCCGGATGCTATTCTTTTTTCAATTTCTTTATCCATTTGGTTCTTGAAAGATATTACCCCAAGCAATACTTATCTACATTATAGAAAGCAACATTACTTTGTTTTGTTATGGAAATAAGTGAAACTGCAATAGTAGACAGTCAATAGATTGAAGTGACCCATTTCACAAGAGGTTTCCACCTGATTATAGTGAAAGTGCCAATTAATTGAATGTGTACTTTATTTTAACAACGAACAGTTCTACTTTATTTTAACAACAAAAGAGTTATATAGTAGCATCACCAGCACCAATATGTTTTTTTTAAATATCTTACAGGATGTGAATAAATTACCTCTTTCTTTATTTTGGACAGTTCTCATAAACGGCAGCTGATTCCTATTAAAAATGTTCCTATCCTTTGTTTGCAATTTTGCAATCTGAAAAATAAAATACATACTATTACTAATATGTACATTGTTTTTATTTAATTACTTCTGATTATGTTTTCTTTTGTGGTACAATAAAGATTATTTACTCACTCACAACATTAACTAGGTACTTACCTTTTCAATGACACTTTTATAATTAAAAGCGTAAGGAAAGTACTTTTATATTATTAAGTTCCCTGTCCTTAAGAAATATGTACTATGGAAACAGTACATTTAGAGGGGTTACAATTTAACTAATTATATCCTCCTAAGGCCCAAGGTCCTACCTATAGTACTTATTCAGTTCAATGAAATTTAAATCATATTCGATTGGAACAGAGTTGCTTTTGCTTTGTTTCGTTAATTTTTTGAACAACGCAAAATCAACTCTATTTCTTACGTTGTAGGTTCAAATTTTGCATTTTCATTTGTATAGCTGGGTCTTAGGAGGATATGCCAAGTGTTCTACAGCAGCTTCATAGCTACCCAGCCTTCTGATGATTAAGTTGTCAATAGATTATTTGTGTTAATGGGCCAAGTAGCATACTCTACATCTATAACCATTAGGTTATCTTATAGCCAGGTAAAGTATTCAAACCTTTTCACTAAATAACTTACATTATCACTTTATGTTAAGGAAGGACATAATGCCCAGTATAAAAGATATGACAAAAATTATATTATACCACAAGTATTTTATTTGTCAGGCTTAAATCATAATCAAAACTTGACATACCCTCTGTTTTCTCATTTGTTCGAGTTTCAGACGTGCATCTTTATGTTTAGCTAGTTCAGCTAATTTTTCACGTGCGTCTGTTATTTGTGTCCGCTTTTTGGAAATAATTTTATTTCTGGCGTCAACAATCGGAATCTTTTTTTTAGTTGTAGCCGTTGTAGGCTTGGGTTGACTTTTGGGATTGCCATTTTGAGGCTTGATTTTAGATCTGAAAGAAATTCAAACAAGATTAATTGTACCATAGGCAATCTAAGCTATTCAATAGCAATGCACAACAGTATAAAGCAACAGTTCTTACCTTATATTTTCTTTCCGTCGTTTTTGTATGATATCCTCTAAACTCATGTCAATTAAGGAAGTCATTGGTAAACAATGCAAAAAGGAAGTGAGTAACTCCGAAAATAAGGTCAGCTTCAACGGCCTACTTCTGTTAAAAAGTACTAATAAGATTTCTCTGTACTGTAATTATAATTATTTTATTTCTTCGACCGATGTAGAAATAAACTGACAGGCGGCGCGGAGCAATTTCTACCACAGATTAAAGGCTTGCTACACGGTCGCCGACAAGCCCCCAGACCGCGTGGCCTTGGCCGGTCCCGGACCGTGTAGACAGTTGTTACCAACAAAATTTGACCAAAACTGACCAAGGACAGACCAAGGTCAGACGGTTAGAAGGCTTGTCGGCGACCGTGTAGCAAGCCTTTTAGACATATTCGCAGTGTTGCCAGGGCTCTGGAGTCCTAAGTTACGTTTCGTTTCCCTAAAAGTCACGTTTTTGCTGCTTAAGTCACATTTTTATATTATTGTATTGTATGGGTAGGTATAGCTGGTCAAGCAAATCTTGTCAGTACAAAAAGCCGCGAAATTCAAATTTTCTATGAGACGATATCCCTTTGCGCCTACATTTTTCAAATTTGACGCCTTTTTCTACTGACAAGATCTGTTTGACCAACTTACAAATCGATTTTCAGTTTCAGAAAATAATATATTTCACAAAAAATCTACTAACTTTATATGATTTTTCTTTTTGAAACACACATTTTCATACTTAATGCTATTTGTGATCGATTTCATGAATTTTAAGACTAGTAAATTTTTCGCCAATCTGATTAAATTGCCCGATCGAATCAGGACGTGCGGACGCAAACGCCAATTTGGCTCGCCGAATTAAATCGCCGATTAAGGACTTTATCGTTTATTATAAATACAACTTTACTTAGCCGTTTTTTCTGGTATTATGTTTTTATTAAAAAATTACACATATAGTTTAATTAGTGCTTTAATAATAAGTAACATTTCGTCCTGGGAGATCACGTAAAGCATATGGTTTGGACAATATTTACCCAATCCTCCCGAGTAACTACAACGATTTCGGACAAATACTACAAGAAAATTTACGGTTTGCGAACAAGATAAGTATTACACAAAAAAAATCGTACTATGTAAACAGCAATTACATATGATTCGTAAAGCGAAACATCTGGGCATAGTCTAATCATTTCTTTTAGTTGGAAAAAAAGTTTTGGATCTGTGCTTGGTGGCCTTTTTGAAAATATGGCATGTTACTTACGACAACCCCGACTTTGGTATACAATATAACCATCATGGAGCGTTTCTATCGACCTGTTCTAGCCATGGTTCAACGCCATGAATGTCCGTTAGGCTTTGGATTTCGGTAGATTCTTTTAGCTGTTTCCGTCATTTCCCTGGCGTCAGAAATTGACGGGAATCCAAAATGTTGCATAAAAAGTCGTTTTCATGTAAAGATAAAATACACCACATTTATTCTGTGGATGTTCAATTGAGCAATCATGAAAAGGACACTTAGATGGCATATTTTGGCAGCATATTAACCTTTTGTTTCTTTAAATCGTACTAAGGAATCGGTGAAATAGTCTCAAATTAAGCTCGATAGGCTTGTCCGAATTACATTTGCTAGAAGGTATTAAAATCATCATAAAGTCCCTAAAATAAAATAAATGTAAAACATTCTTATATCAGATATGTCTTAAAAATACCCCCAGATTATACCTTAAGAACATAGTAATACAAAATAATACACACGTCAACAGTTAGACCAGGTTTTATCTGTATTTATAATAAACGATACAGTCCTTATGACCGATATTACCGAAAAAACGGAGTACGGGCACAAGAATACCAATTTGTGACGCCAGTATTTTAAATAATAATAAATTTGGCGTCAATCTCCGATTTAAGGCGTATTCAGATTAGTCAAATTTATTTTAGCCCGATCGAATCAGAGGCCGCCAGAGGCGTATAGATAACTACTAGGTATACTATCAAACTAAATAACACCGTCATGTCAAGGTAACAAGTCTCATTTTGCCACGACTATTATAATAAACGTGATGGTGGATGTGAAGCCTCCTCCACACTCGTGCGCGAATCGCGGCGCGAAGCCGCGAACGTGAGTGTGGCGTCGATTTTCGCAGACAGCGAAATCGACTCCACACTCGCGTTCGCGGCTTCGCCCGCGATTCACGCGCATAGTCTGGAGGGGGCTTAACGTCAAAGTGCCAGTGCAAGTGTCAACTTGGGTGCGTTCACTGCGTACCTAAATAATACGAATTGCAGAATTAAACTTGTCCAAAATTCGACTAGCTTAAAAAGTCACAAAAATTGCCTCATGATCGAAAGTCACGCACATGTCACACGAGAAGGCCAAAATTCACGAAAAATGTGACTTTTGTGACCATCTGGCAACACTGCATATTCGTTTTAACTTCGACACAACGGACACATCAATGTTTAAAACAAAAGTGCAGAACAGTAATGGCAGTAATACACGTTAGCAAATAATATCAGTATCATGGACCCTGACACCCGAAGCTGAAATTTTCATACGTAGAGGCGGCAAATTAACAAATTTTGATCTTTACAATGTATTTGGGCTTAGGTAAGTATTTTATTTGACATTATTTGTCGAAAATCCAAATATAATCATTTACTTCATTGCACGTGTACAACTGACTTACTATCTACAATGTCTACAATCTACGTAATCAAAGCAAGCATTTTAGTAATCTGTGGTAATATGTGACAAGACAAATCAATTTGACTTCGCTCTACCACCAGACGGAAATCATTTAGGTAATTTACTTTGGTCAGCAGAAATACAATAACACAACAACAATGGAAATGGATAAAGAAGAAGGAGAAATGAGTGATGATCCGATGCTAGGGGATGAAGATAATGATTGTATTCCAGAAGAAGACGTAAAGCCTACATTGGTATGTAACAAGTTGGTGGACGCTGATTTTGAGATTATTTTTCGCTACATTTACTTATATATAGTTAATTTATGTTGCAGCTTTATAAGGCAGAAAAGGAAGGATTAATCATCACACAACTAGAAAAGATTGACGCAAAGAAGTTAGAAGAGAGAGCAAAAAGATTTGGGTTGAATCTCTCAGGAAACAGAGTAGTAACACAAAAACAAATTGATGAGCTGTACTGTAATTTTGGGATAGAAAGTGGGAATGAACGACATTTTCGCTTTGATGCACTACATTTAAATGGAGTTGCTGGACTTAAGGAAAAAGATATATTTGAGTACCTTGTGGATTATAAACCAGTCAGCCTTGAATGGATTGATGACAATTCTTGTAAGTTTTGTATCATTTGAATCTTCTTACTGTTCACTAAGAAATAAAAAGGTACAGTCAGAATCATATATAAAAAAATTAAAATCATTTATTTCAGACGATCCAATCCATGTTGTTAGTAACAAACTTACAAATAGGCTTAAATTACTATGTTAGTACCTAAACTAAGATGTTGGGAGGTCTAGTGCCTAACTAATGCACTGTCCCATCTCCTTGCCACTACGGCCAGGAGACTGTGTATATAGTAGGTAGCATCCAAAGTATTCAAAATCAGTACACCACATAACTTGTATGGCATACCACACTATTTGACTACTTCGGATGCTACCTACTCTATGACGCTGACTGTACTTATTTATTTCATAGACATAAATTTACAGCTTATGGCAAGTATCTTACATGCATGTAACTTAAACTAAGACTGTCTAATTTAATGACAAAGGATTACATATTTTGTTAACTAAAATGTTACAAAACACTGATCATTGTTTTACGAAATAACTTTGAAACAAGTTATCATTTGTTTTATCATTGATATTCATAATGAAATAGGGCTCAGTAAAGTTATAAAATAAATTGAAAAAGAAAATATCATGTTCTCAAGTACTTATTTTCTGTAGTGTCTATTGTTTCCCATGATGTATGTACTTCATTATAATTTTGATCTGTTATCGAGATATGGTGAAGTTTAAGCTTTAAATGTTGTTACAATGATTGTAAATAGCACATTTTTACGTGAATTGACTAAGCCCGATGGTAAGCTCAAGAAACCTTGTGTTGCGGGTATTAGACAACTGTTACCATTTGTGTAAGGTTATTTAGATTGTAAGTCTTTATTTTGCTTATATAATAATATAACCTATCTTTTCTAGTTGTAGGAACAATAATATATGCTAGCTTTATAAATTGTTAGCTACAATTTGTAAATTAGATTGTTTTAACTTGTGTTTGAATTAGAGTTCAAGTAAATAATGTCTGTTTTTACTCATTCGCAGGTAACATAGTTTGTCAAGATCATATATCAGCTGCATTGGCATTGTTAGTGCATTCACGGGAAATAAAAAATGAAGATTTAAAAGATATGCTCAAGAAATCTTCACATCACTGGAGGGAAGGTGTTCCACACCCTAAAAAGGACTTAATATTGATGCGTTTTGCTACTAATGGTGATAAGAAATTGCCAAAAAAGGTACCAGAAAGGAAAGCCCCAGAAGGGTATTATGATGAAATTTTGGATCCACCAACTAAAAATCCCTGGGGAGATTTATGTAAATCTTGGGGTGTATATGACAACCAGGAAGTTATTCAGCGCAGATTATCCAAGAATGATTATGAAGATGAGATAGAGGAACCTGTGCCGAAAGTACAAATCAGAAATAAGAGACTAGCCATGCGCCTCGGCAAAAGACATCATAACAATGTTGAAGATCAGGATGAAGATAGTGATTCAGATACTGAATGGAAAAAGAAGTCTAAAGCGCCTAGAATGAGAATGCACGCTGATGACGAAGAATCTAAGCAGAATAAGAAAAGACAAGCTATGGAACTGACTAAAGCTATTGCCGATAAAGATGTTTATGCTCCCTTGTCTATAGAAGTCGTAAATTCTAGAAGTAATTATACACCAAGAGAATCAGTACTGTTGTCAGATAAATTCAAGTACCACAATAAAACAACTACAAATAAAGCTAGAAACAATGTCCAGTCAAGATTGGGTGCAAAAATTCTGCGTGAAGATGTACCATCATCAAGTGATGAGTACTCGTACTCTTCTGATGAATCAGATCACAACACAATGAGTAGAGTTCAAAAAATATCTACTGCAAAGAGTTCCAGTGTATGGTCAAGACTAGATTCAAAGCCTACCACTACAAGTGATCACAATGATTTGAGGCAGATGCTAAAGTCAAAGAAACAATCTTCTACTAAGACAGATGATTTAAGAGATAGAATTAGTAAATATAAAAGAGCACCTTTACGGATTGAAATAGACAATAAATAGGGAATTATCATTTAGGTAAATTGTTGGAATGATTGGCGAGATCATGATGGCCACGCGAATACTGGTTCAGATACCTGGAAAGGATGAGGGAGTAGAGTCGGGCTTTCCTCGAGAGCATTCTCCAGTTCTACATATAGGAAATAGTCTCGAGCGAGAATGTTTCCCATACAAAACGGAGAATGCTCTCAAGATCGTCACAACTCTATGGCTATGAGGGAGGGATGCCCTTGCATTCTAGCATTGTTTTCCTGACACCTGACATCTCCGACATTCAAACTGGATGTTCCTGGACATTCCTTTGAGGCTTGAATGACGCCACGCAGGAATGCCGTCTTTCTGGAGGTGATTATTTTGAAAGTAGTTCTGATGTTATATTCCTTCATAAAGCTACTTTCAAGAGAATCACCCACAGAGAGATGCAAAATTATTAGTACGTCCTTCAAGGTCATGTTTTGAGCCTCAAAGTCCCTGCATGTTGCGTTGAATGTGCCTAAAGGTCCTTGACCGGGTTTATAACAAAGCTAAATAAACTGTAATGGCCCGATTGTGTTAATGCCACACATAAAGCATGTGTCCTTCTCGCACTTGGATAGTTGCTGGTAGAGTAGAGGATGGATGCTGAAATTTTGGACACAAACACAATAATGCCAGTTACTACGCTTACTGTTATCATTATAGTTATGACCTTGTGAAGAAAGGTGTTCTATGGAGTTAAAGATCATCCTCTTTGGAGTGCTGAACCAGCATAGTTTTAGTTAATTGGAGTAATTCTACTGCAGGTGTATTTTAATTATGAAATTAGTTTATGTTTACTTATGTTTAGGTTACTTGTTTACCTCGTGTTTTGTGTCAGTCTTATTCTATTGAATATCTGACTTCTTAATTCTTAATTGATTACATACATAAATCAAATATATTATTGTCATAATAAATCTTTTTTACTGATGTAAATTCTTATGAATCTTATGATCAATGTTTTGCAAGTGCAAGCTAGAGCCAAAATAAAAGAGATAATGTAGTAAATAAATCTTTATTTTGCATATTTGAAGGATAAGTGCACTGATACAAACAGAATGTTAATAATTAAGGATAATAAAAACGTGACCACTTTATTCGATTTTTTTTTCTCTATTTAGATAAAACAATTAGTACATTTTGTGGTAATAACAAAACCCTGTGCATTCAACGCGTACAAATATACATACACGTAATAATTCGGAAGACAGGAGTATTTAATTCAACATCTTATGAGTAGGTATATTGCCAGTTTAGGGACAATTTGCGAAGCCGAGAATCAAGATGGCGGGTGTGCATATACAAAAAGAACTACCAAAAATGTACTCCCTTACTTAACTATTTAGTACCATAATTTCAAAGAAGTTACCAAGTTGTAGGTACATCTTTTCCTTATAAAAAAATAACGATCATAAAACCCGCTATACTCGCTGTCAGAATGGCGGGTACGTTATAAAAACTTTGAATACGGGGTAGTATATTATTATAAAGGTGATTTTTAAGTATACATTTAGGAAACATTTTTTGGTACAGTTCTTTTATTACCTGGTGGCCTAGCGGTGAGAGCGTGCGACTTGCAATCTGGAGGTCGCGGGTTCAAACCCCGGCTCGTACCAATGAGTTTTTCGGAACTTATGTACAAAATATCATTTGATATTTACCAGTCGCTTTTCGGTGAAGGAAAACATCTTGAGGAAACCGGACTAATCCCAATAAGGCCTAGTTTACCCTCTGGGTTGGAAGGTCAGATGGCAGTCGCTTTCGTAAAAACTAGTGCCTACGTCAAATCATGGGATTAGTTGTCAAGCGGACCCCAGGCTCTCATGAGCCGTGGCGAAATGCCGGGATAACGCGAGGAAGAAGAGTTCTTTTATTACCTTTATGTTTAGGTACTCCCGCTATCAAGAAATTCATTCGCGAAGATCTCTTTTTTTTTAAATTAATATTAAAAAAAAACATTACACATATAATCGAAACATTGGTTTCGAAAAGTAGAGGAATCGTTTATAGATATATGTGCTAAGGTCAAACAAACCTAAGCTAAGCAAAATTATTAATTTCAATTGGCCAAAATGATCAATTTAAAAAGTTTTAATATAAGGAATTATAGTACTAATGCTAAACTGGCTTTTTCACTTAATCAATAAATAATAATTACTAATATATTGTGCAGCAAAATATACCAGAAAGAAGTTTTCAAAAATAACATTACTTAAGTATGTAATATGCAGATCTCAAGTCTTCATCCGTGTATACATTTTGCTACTTGATGTACATACATACAAATAACATCAAAAAAATAATAAAAATCTAATAAAAACAAATGCATTTAGTTTCGTACGTACAGATTGTCGAGGCATGGTGTAATTCGAGATATTATAACAATATTATTTTGTGCTTTTTTGTGAGAACATAATTATATTCGACTAATACTATTGTGTTGTCTGCATACGTGGTGTTTAGTGTATATCGATATTATAACAATACAACTTAACGAGGTTTAATATTACTTTAGCGTGGCACAATATTATTGACTAACATTTTATTTCATTCCTTGCCATAGTAAGTCCAAAGTTCAACACATTGCTTCGTGTTCGTTTTATATAAGATATAACTAATATTGGCGTTTATTCAGCCCATTTATTTCTGCCCCTGTCATGTCACCTGACACATCTTTTGCAGGTTTCCTTTCCGATCTAAAGGATTCCAGTTAACACCGAACATTCGAAAACATGAACTTCAGTAATATATAAGCGTAATTCATTACCAATATAGGCACAATACCTGGTGGAAAATAAATTAAAATTAAAACATTTTTATGACACGTTATTACTCCAATTTATATTTAAATGAAATATAATATTATTTCATTATGTATAATTTAGTTCGTGGAATGTTTCAGTCTTGCTTAAGTACTTTAGTATGCCATGCCACTTAAGTATTTATAAATGTCTTTTATGCTTTAATAAAAAAACAGCATCAAAATATGAAAATTAATAATAATGTAAAGCATTTTACTTGGACATAAAAACAGCGTCGCTTATAGCGAAGGCCATTAACATAAATACAAATAATGTGATACGTACGAACGGTACGAAATTGTGTCCATTATTAAATATAAGAAGTAATAATAATTAGCGAGTTACCTATTAATACTAGTTTGTTAGTCAGATTGTTACCAATACGTAAGTACTAATCACAGTGCTATTTACTAAATTTGGATATTTTACATAACATATTTGAGTATCTTTACTAGTTGCCATTTATTTATTCTTCTGAACAGACCAAGTCTTAGTCTACACTATTAACTTTGCAAAAGTATATTATTCATTTTGTGTATCAATAATCAATACACCTATAAAATACTACGATAATTGATCATTGTTACGAGTATCAAGTCTTTTCGTTTATTGACCGCTATAATTGTTCCAAGTATTGTTTGGATTTTCCTCTTCTTGCTATTTTTTTTTACACTTAATCACTTTTAGTATACATCTTATTGTTTCGATTTCTTTTCTTTTTCGGGTTTTGCCTCTTTTTTGTCTGAATCATCTTTTTTCTTTGAAATAAGAGTGTGCTTTGCTTTCTTGAGTTGCTTTTTAACTTTGTCCTTTACTTTGTTTTTCTTGGGCGTCGGGACAACCTCCGTCGATTTCATCGAAGAGCTGTTGGAGTCGCTGTTCCTTTGAGCTGAAAAATATAGTTGTATATATAATTAAAGAACGTACTATACAGTCTACCGTCAGTCTGTAGGTTGGTAAAGTTGGCTTTCTTAGTTTTGGGGCTAAATCTAAATTAAAAAAATAATTTTTTTTATTACTAATTGTATAGTTAGAAATCTTTCCCACATCCGTCCGTATTAACCTTTTGAACGCCAAACGGCGCATCCATTTGCCGTTTGTGAATAAATAATGCCAACCTAAAAGTGGGGTGTTATTCAGTAGATTTTCATCAAAAAACGATCGACGTCAAATGCAGTCTTTGGCGTCGTTGTCACGATTTTGCGTTGACGTCAATTGCCGTCTGTGGCGTTCAAAAGGTTAAATACTAATTGTATAATTAAAAATCACTCCTTCATCCGTCGCCAGTGGCAACATTGTCATAATCATAAATATGTGTGCTACTCTGCAGCGGCGCCACCATAATGAATACCAATGAATTATATGGTGAAATGATGTACCTAAAAGGTACATCATGTACATATAATGTGTATGACTGTACCTGTGATAGGAAACGAAATAATCGGCATTGAAAGTGGCGCCGCTGGGGAGCATACTCCCCAGCGGCGCCACACAGTACTCATAGATAGAAATGGTATTAGCTATTTTTTTCTTATGTAAATTGATGTACTAATGCTGTTTATTACGTACCTATTGAAAAAAAGAATTATTTTGCATTGATTAGTGATTTTATTTACATTTTAATTCCGCATTCCGCCTAAACGGTATGAGTTGTAAGAGAGGCGCGCGGGTGAGCGAGATGGAGATAGAAATTCTTCCCGCGGGACCGCGCTCCCGCGGCCCGGCCGCGCGGCCCTGCTCCTGTTTTCAATAATAAATATTTTTCTCAAAAATGGACGGCAAAGTCGACTTTGCCGTCTAAAAAATAGATCGCGAAGCGCGTAGTTTATAGTCAGTCAAAAAAAAAGTGAAAAACATTGCAGTCTCGATTTTGGGACTGCAATTTTGCATACAAATTCCATTATTTGTCGAGTTCCAAACTTTTTAAAAGTTGAAATGACCATATCAAATGAAGGCACAGGCCCATTAAACAGCGAAGCAGATGATTATTACCGCGACTATTTAGCTGTCTCAAATGGGTTGGCGTATTTTCGGCAGAAAAATACACTTCTATTTTTATTATTAAAAAAATAAAAAGGCGGCAAGGGCTTTTTTCTGTGTAAATATATAGGTAAGAACGTTGGTTTTGTAAAATATTTCTATAATATTTATATTTCTTGCACCATTTTTGAGAAAAGCACTATATATGACTCGGCTGGAAGGCTACTTGCCGGCTTCGGATTCAATTAAACGGACTCCCAAGGTCGTCCGTTTAAAACGAATCCTCAGCCTGCAAGTAGCTACTTCCGAGCCACGACAATAATGTACTATTTATTTTTGCTTTCGTTATGTTTCTGTGTCTGTACTTCTGTATCAAAAGGAAAATTAGATATATTAAGTACGTTGTATTTTTTATGTTTAAAAGTATACACCGTGTTTTTATTGAATTCCGTTAACTTCGGGGTATGGTTGAGTACGTTTAAGAGAACTAAATGGCATAGTTAATTAAAAATATATATTGTTTTTTTTAATAAAAAAAATTAAGTAATTAAATGTAGCATATAGCGTTGTTGTAACAGGAGCATTACATTTAACTCAACCAAAAAATTGAAATCTGTGACATATCAATGTCATTTCGAACATCGATCATCCGAGATTGTACTTAAGTTTAGTAGCAAATGTATGAACTCATTCTAAACACTAATCAATATGTAAACCGGCCCTGAAGCAAATATACATGCTTGTAGAGGCCTTATAGAAAAAAAATTGATTATCTCCGAAATGGAGTTAATTAGAACATCGGTGTCTGAGAAAGTTTAAGCTCAGGAAATTCAGGAATGCATCTTGAAATTATCGGAAATAAAAAAACACGGTGTATAATTAATAGTTATTTGTTTTACAAGGGGGCAAAGTTGAGAAAGTTCAGAAAACATACATGACTCAGAAAAAAATATCAGTGCTCAAGTGCTCATCACACAAACCTTCTAAAGTAGAATCCTGAGCGTGATGAAGGATTCAAGTATTAACGCCCAAGACAAAATAATTTTGATACCGTGTGTCACGCACATATAGTGACATGTGACAATACTGCTTTTCACATAAAATGAGGAAAATAAAAATTCTTAGTGTTGACAATCCGATGCTTAATCAGATTATTTAGGCTAATAATGTAAAAATAGTGTGTTAGAACAGAAAACTGTTACTTTGATCCTTCCTTGCAGGGAGGAAAAGTACCAGTTTGATCCTTCCTAACAGGGAAGAAAAAGCTCTTTTCCGAATAGGTGGTGTGAAAAGAATTTTTCACCACACAAACCCAAGAAAATATGAAGTGTAAAATATCAAACAAAATCATTTGTGTTGTTAATGAATGTTATTAAATATTTTCACCACACCATCTTAGAACAGACTTACTTTGCACAAAACCGACTGGCACTTAATAATTTCTATCAGTTATTCACATATGAGGCAAAGTAATCAACTGCATATCTTGACTTGTTTTCTTATGTTTGCTGGTAGAATTGACTTTTAAATGATGATTTTGTATGATAAATATCTAATAACATCCATTTGGATTTGATTTCGTTTAATATTTTACGTTTAATATTTGCTACGGGTACGGGTTGGTGTGGTGAAAAATATCGTGTTTCACTCGGGGGCAAATTTTGTTTAACCCTCGTGCTTTGAAATCCTCGCAACGCTCAAGATTCCATTTTTCGAACTACTCGCTACGCTCGTGGTTCAATTTTGGGATCTTACGCTTGCTCGGGTATCGAAATCAGCACGAGCGGTTAAACAACAACTTTGCCCCCTTGTAAAACCAATAACTATTAATAATATACTTTTAAACATTAAAAATGCAACGTACTTAATATATCTAATTTTCCTGTTGATACATTTAATTAATTAATTTTTACACTAAATTATTTTTATAAAAAAAAACAAAAATTTTTTTTTTAAATTAACTATGCCATTTAGTTCTCTTAACCATACCCCGAAGTTAACGGAATACAATGAAAACACGGTGTATACTTTTAAACATAAAAAATGCAACGTACTTAATATAGGTATCTAATTTTCCTTTTGAAACAGAAGTACAGACACAGAAACATAACGAAAGCAAAAACAAAAATATTTATTATTGAAAACAGGAGCGGGCCGCGGGAGCGCGGTCCCGCGGGAAGAATTTCTATCTCCATCTCGCTCACCCGCGCGCCTCTCTTACAACTCATACCGTTTAGGCGGAATGCGGAATTAAAATGTAAATAAAATCACTAATCAATGCAAAATAATTCTTTTTTTCAATAGGTACGTAATAAACAGCATTAGTACATCAATTTACATAAGAAAACAATAGCTAATACCATTTCTATCTATGAGTACTGTGTGGCGCCGCTGGGGAGTATGCTCCCCAGCGGCGCCACTTTCAATGCCGATTATTTCGTTTCCTATCACAGGTACAGCCATAAACATTATATGTACATGATGTACCTTTTAGGTACATCATTTCACCATATAATTCATTGGTATTCATTATGGTGGCGCCGCTGCAGAGTAGCACACATAAATATATATTAGTAAAGTGCCAAAGCACAAGGCACAAGCACATTTTTGAATCTTTTCGCCGATGGGTACGCAGGTTTCCTCACGATATTTTCCTTCACCGAAAAGCAACTAGGCACTCATTGGTCCGAGATCAGGTTTGTAGTCACAGAATAAATTATAGTACTGCCGTATAGAAAGGAAACTTCCTACAAAACGGAAGTTTGACAGCGGTTCAGGGTCGAATCATGCTATCCCTTTCTAATATATGGCACTATCCCTTTTGGCTATTTAGGGTTGTCAAAATTCAAGTGATTATCTTATCTGTGATCGTGCACGCAAAAGGAAGTCAAGTGGTGCCAACCCTAATAATTGCTCGGAGCAATGCTGAGCAGAGTTTGGCCGAAGTCAGGAGTTTCGCACCCCTGGTATAATTGAAATACTCAGGAGCCAAAGCCTACCGCGAACACCGAGGATCGCACATTGCGGGCATCTTTCTCTTTTACTGGAGGCGTAATTAGTGTAGCAGAGAAAGATGCCCGGTGTTCGCGGTAGGCCCTCTCTTTCTGTCAGTGTGTCAATACCCCGCTTGGTGGCGATGGAGCAGGCGATGGCCAGGTCCTCCTGGCGCTCGCGGCGGCGCTCGGCGTCGATCTGCTGCACCAGCTCGTCGCGCATGCGCACGATCTGCACCAGCCGCGAAACCAGCTGCTCTTCACGGGCCTGTCGGGAAAGTGTTTTATGTATTTTACAAGGGGCCACTAGCACTACCCAGGGTTAGCCGCTAAGGGCACTTGCACCGTTCACTAACCCGGGGTTAAGCGGTTAAACCTGGAGTTACAATGGTTACCAGTACAATTTGACGCTGGGTTAACGGTTAGTGCATTGGTGAAGGGTGGCGCTAACTCAGGGTTAACCGGTTAAACCCGGAGTTACTAGTACAATTGAATCCTGGGTTAACGTGTTAGTGGCTAACCCAGGATTGGTGCAAGTGGCCCTAAGGTGATATCAGACGGTTCACTCGACTGAATGTTTTCTTGAGTGAATGTTTCATTTTTCTTTCATTCCATGTTCACACGCACGGCTTACAAGGAATGACACAGAAATGAACATTAAAACATTAATCTTTAATGTGTGTGGTGGTCAAAAATCGTGGGTTCAAACCTCGGTTGTGCTGCCTAGAGCAGAAAAACCGTTCACGAAAAAAATGCAAAAAGATGACTAAAAATTCGATCAGATGGCCTCCCGCGAATCACGTTCGACGTGTTGCCTCTCTGTCGCACTTGTAAATTCGTACGTAAGTGTGACAGGGAGGAGACTCAGGAGACACGTCGAACGTGGTTCACGGTAGACCCTCAGCATCCATTATAATTTACCAAATAATCGCGTATAATAAAGTTGGAGAGACAAATAGTCTTCTCCGAGACCACGGAGACAACTTTATTATACGCGATTAAGTCTCGTTTTAGTAAATAATAATGAGTAAAAATCGTGAAAGTTTAAACCAGTATCCTTATTATACAGGGTGTAATCGTTAAGTGTAGCCAGGCGATAATTCCGTAAATATAACAGATGAGTAAAATTACATTAATAACTATAATTTAAAATAAAATAAATTTAAAAATTTAAAATAAAAGCAGAAATATCCCAAAAATTAACTTCAAACCCTCCCATACATTTAGAATGACGACTCACCCCTCAAAGAACGTCGGTGTCGTAAAAGATACAACTGCTTGAAATTCATTATTTGCGATAATAAACTGCAATAAAATAATAAAACTACCATTTATGAAATAATAATCTAACATTTATTTTTTAAGTGGCACGTCCACGTCGACGTTTCCGGATTGTGATCGTCCGATAACATATTAATTAGCATTGTTGTTGTTACCTTATCTGCATCGATGCGATTAACCGCGGGCCGCGACTGAATCACCCTGATTTCGTGTTCGATATCGGCTTGCTCCTGCTCTAACCGCTGCTGTCGCCGACTGAAATACAAATTAGAATACAGTGTGGAAAGATAAGTTGGGCCCTGGAGTGAAACCACCTTAAATCCTTAAGCTGGCTCATTTTACATAAAGGAAACATTCCTTTATTTTTAAAAAGAAACAGGGCCCGACTTATCTTTCCACACTGTATATAATATTATTCAAACAAACATTAATAATAAATCACATTTTGCCCTTGCCCCGCTGCCGGCGGCACTTTTACTTTTATATTCATATTATAAAACCCTAATCTAAGACCAAAAAATAAAGAAAATATAAATGAAGAATAACATAATATTTAAAACTATTAATACCCGGCTCAAAAGTCCCCATAATGCCTGCAGCATTCCCTCGCTGCACTGCATTTTAAATCTGTTGAAGCAGGTACGATCCAGAGCGGGGGTCGGGAGCCCCTCTCCCCAAGGTTTCATAGGGTTTAATATAATTATATTATTGGTTTGTTACATAGTTGTAATGCCTACATGAATGAAGCAGGCAAATAATGCTGTCCCACCCATCATGACGGCGGTCAATGACACTGAGCGAGTGGTTCAGCAATATTATTAAAAGATTGCAATAGAGATAGGAATAGGAACAAGCTGGTCATTGTACGAAATTCCTCTTGGTAAGCGTCGTCTCTTTAACACGTGAATTTCCTCCCAGAAAGTACCATTTTGCGAAGTGCCTTCGTCAGTACTTCGCAAAATGGTACTTATGGTAAAATGGTAAAGGTAATTTATTTATTTATTTATTTATTATTTATTATTTCAAATAACAAATTGCACCTTACAGCTAATGCCAAAGCGGCACAAATTGGAACACATTAACAAGATAAAGCACTTTTAACATTATTTATAACAATACAATATACAGCTCAGACACATGTATTAATTATATGCTCAGACACATGTAATGGTAAAATTATGGCATTTTTTTAGCTGTGTAGTAAATCCGATCTTTTTTGTTAAAGGTTATTTTAAAGCGATATTGTCTCTTTAAAATTTTACAACTATTTACTTATTTACTTTTAGCGGAACATGCACGTATTGAAATCGGCTACCTAATTACCTCATAAATTCAATTGTAACACAGCCATCGCAAAATGAGGTTTGGGAAACCGTAACAAAACCAAGCTTGTTAGTAGTATGTGTTTCTCCGTATTAAGCCCGGCTCGTACAAATGGAATTTCTCGGAATCGGAGCTTATCTATATCATTTGGTTTTTACCAATCGCGTTTCGGAGAATCAAAACATTGTGAGGAAAATGGATTACCCAATAAAACCTACTTTAGTTTTCCTCTGGGGTTGGAAAGAACTAGTGCTTGCGCCAATTTTGAGGATTAAGTTTCCGAGTATACTTTTATCAAAAATGTAAAAAAACTGTCAACCTGGACATATTTCATGCTAAAAGGGGGGTTGCGTCAGGGGGAGGGCATGGGACACTAGTGTGCGTAAAGCACCATAGGTATCATAATACATAGAGACATTGAATGCTGAAAAAACTATTTGTCCGAATAACATGGCAGATTATAGACTATAGTTAAGTATTTTAACTAGGTAGTAATGCGCTCAGGCTCAAATAATAGACGAAGCTCGGAAAGCGGTTATGTAGAAATGGGGCTAGGCTGCTCAATGGTCATGTCTGACGACTTGTGGGCCAAGTTAACCACGAGTCTAACCGGGGATCCGGCAGACCCGGCAGACCTCATCGGCGATGGCGGGATTTTAGACAGGCTGGCCAGATATAGCACAAAACAGAGACGAGTGAGACGGGGGGAGGCCTTTGCCCAGCAGTGGGACACAGTGAGCTCTGATCTGAATTACAGTAATAAAATAAAGTAATGTTAACCTTTTGGCCGCCGGACCTAGTCCGCAAAGACGCTCACTCACACGCCAGAGTAAATTCTAAGTAAACAACTAATAAAAAGTTTAGGGATTGCAAAATGTGATATCGATATTTACAATTTATGGTAAGTAGTGTGTTTGTACCGGTTTTGGACCAGAACTTTTCCGCCAGAGGGCGCCAGTATGTATGCGCAAGGTAGTGACAATTTAGTTCACCCTACTCCCCGCTAGATGGCGCCACTGTGTATGCGCAACGTTAGTTCCAAAGGTCGCCGCTAGATGGCGCCACTGGTTAGTTCACCCTACTCCCCGCTAGAGGCGCCACTGTCTATGCGCAACGTTAGTTCCGAAAATATCCGCCAGCCCCGCCGGAGGGCGACAGTATGTATGCGCCGCTGGTTAGTTCACTCTACTCCCCGCTAGAGGCGCCACTGTGTATGCGCAACGTTAGTTCCTAAAATTTCCGCCAGCCCCGCTGGAGGGCGACAGTATGTATGCGCAAGGTTAGTTCTAAAAATCCCCACCAGCCCTGCCTGGGGGCGACAGTATGTATGCGCAACGTTAGTTCCAAAAATCCCCACCAGCCCTGCCTGGGGGCGACAGTATGTATGCGCAACGTTAGTTCCAAAAATCCCCACCAGCCCTGCCTGAGGGCGACAGTATGTATGCGCAACGTTAGTTCTAAAATTCTCCCGCCAGAGGGCGACAGTATGTATGCGCAACGTTAGTTCTAAAAATCTCCACCAGCCCTGCCTGGGGGCGACAGTATGTATGCACAACGTTAGTTCCAAAAATCCCCACCAGCCCTGCCTGAGGGCGACAGTATGTATGCGCAACGTTAGTTCTAAAATTCTCCCGCCAGAGGGCGACAGTATGTATGCGCAACGTTAGTTCTAAAAATCTCCACCAGCCCTGCCTGGGGGCGACAATGTGTATGCACAACGTTAGTTCCAAAAATCCCCGCCAGCCCTGCCTGAGGGCGACAGTATGTATGCGCAATGTTAATTCCAAAAATCCCCGCCAGCCCTGCCTGAGGGCGACAGTATGTATGCGTAACGTTAGTTCCAAAATTATCCGCCAGCCCTGCCTGGGGGCGACAGTATGTATGCGCAACGTTAGTTCCAAAAATCCCCGGCTGAGGGCGACAGTATGTATGCGCAACGTTAGTTCCAAAAAGCCCCCGCCAGAGGGCGACAGTATGTATGCGCAACGTTAGTTCTAAAAATCCCCACCAGCCTTGCCTGAGGGCGACAGTATGTATGCGCAACGTTAGTTCTAAAATTCTCCTGCCAGAGGGCGACAGTATGTATGCGCAACGTTAGTTTCAAAACCATCCGCTATGAAATGAATAGATGTCTCCACTTTGTATGTGAGTTGTTGAATCGCTTAAATGAATAGATATCCCTAGTGGCGCCTTCGTCGGTGGACACCGCTAGTTAGTTCCAAAAATCCCCGCCAGGCCCGCCAGAGGGCGACAGTATGTATGCGCAACGTTAGTTCCAAAAATCCCCGCTAGCCCCGCCTGAGGGCGACAGTATGTATGCGCAACGTTAGTTCTAAACTTTCCCCGCCAGAGGGCGACTGTATGTATGCGCAACGTTAGTTCTAAAACCATCCGCTATGATATGTATAGATGAGCAGCCGTCTGAGTATTTCTAAAAAAGTCCGCAGAGTCAGAGGGGGTTCATGGTAAGTTAATTAATCTTGGTCAAGCAAATCTAGTCAGTAGAAAAAGGCGGCAAATTTGAAAAATCGTGGGCTACCAACACTACGTTTGAATAGTTCGAAAATCGTGTGTCATTTATATCTTATCTGTGGAACTGTTTTCTTTACATTTCATCGCTGTTCGATGTACATTCCTGCCTTTTGTTCGTTTCCTAGGGTTACCATACTTTAGTTTGCTTTACATTGCTTCTGACATATCCGGCTTGACAGACTATCGATTCGCTTAACAATATAGATGTCGCTAGTGGCGCCTCGTCAGTGGACACCGCTAGTTAGTTCCAAAAACATCCGCTATGAAATTGCAAAAAGGCCCATCATGTTTGTTTTAAAATATGAGACATATATCGGCGTTTTTTGTTAATACCACGTCAGTGGCAAACAAGCAGACGACCCCGCCTGGCAGTAAGCAGTCGCCGTAGCCTATGAACGCCTGCGAATTCTATAGTTTACACGGATGCACTTTTATTTGCGGTTGGTTTTGTCGCTTGTGCTTATCAAATGTATGGAGTTTGTAGTTTACCAACCGTAAAGGGGTTTTTCTTTTATTATACCACATTGGTGGCAAATAAGCATACAGTCCGTCTGATGGTAAGTTGTTACCGTAGCCTTTGGACGCCTGCAACTCCAGGGTGGATACAAGCGCGCTGCCGACTGCCCAAAGATTCAATAACTTTGTTTTAAAATATGAGGCTTATATCGGCGTTTTTTTTAATACCACGTCAGTGGCAAACAAGCAGACGACCCCACCTGACAGTAAGCAGTCACCGTAGCCCATGGACGCCTGCGAATTCAATAGTTTACACGGATGCACTTTTATTTGCGGTTGGTTTTGTCGCTTGTGCTTATCAAATGTATGGAGTTTGTAGTTTACCAACCGTAAAGGGGTTTTTCTTTTATTATACCACATTGGTGGCAAATAAGCATACAGTCCGTCTGATGGTAAGTTGTTACCGTAGCCTTTGAACGCCTGCAACTCCAGGGTGGATACAAGCGCGCTGCCGACTGCCCAAAGATTCAATAACTTTGTTTTAAAATATGAGGCTTATATCGGCGTTTTTTTTAATACCACGTCAGTGGCAAACAAGCAGACGACCTCGCCTGACAGTAAGCAGTCACCGTAGCCCATGGACGCCTGCGAATTCTATTGTTACCACGGATGCATTTTTATTTGCGGTTGGTTTTGTCGCTTGTGCTTATCAAATGTATGGAGTTTGTAGTTTACCGACCGCAAAAAGATCCAGATTTTTTTTTTTTTTTAATATACTACGTCGGTGGCAAACAAGCATCCGGCTCACCTGATGGTAAGCAGCCACCGTAGCCTTTGGACGCTTGCAAGTTCAGACTTTTGAAACCTATACATCATCATCATCATCATTATTATCATTAGACCCTCAGGAAAACCTCGACAGGGGACACCTCCGGCCCCCCTGCTCATGTAGTATTTAGGGTTTCTAGCACACTTATTTACGGTTGATTTTGTCTCTTTTGGTTATCAAATGTAGTTTGTAGTTTGCAGACTGCAAAAAGACCCAGACTTTTTTTTTTTAATAATACGTCGGTGGCAAACAAGCATCCGGCTCACATGATGGTAAGCAGTCAACGTAGCCTATGGATGCCTGCAACTTTAGAGTTGTTACATGCGCGTTGCCGACTGCAAAAAGGTTCAATAAGTTTTTTTCTTTTTTTATATACCACGTCGGTGGCAAACAAGCACACGGCCCGTCTGGTAGTGAGCAGTCACCGTAGCCTATGGACGCCTGCAATTTCGAGATGTTACATGCGCGTTGCCGATCGTTGAGATGTAGACCGTGACGTTCGAAAACAAAAAGTCGTATGTGACTGTAAACTTCCATTCACCGTAGAATTTGACAGATAGAGAGAGTTTGAATTAAGTATTGTAACCTTAGTCAGATAATGAAGCTTATTTGAAAGATTATTAACTCTAAGTACTAGAAATAAAGTAGATTTTACTAATGCTGTAATTCTGTAATGCGACATGGTCATGAAACTCATGCGATGTTGGGGGTATACTCTTCAATCTTTTCAATCGGAATGGTCAGAGGTCAGAGTTCAGAGGTCAGAAAGTCCGTGAGGGACAGAACATACGCAAAGTGAAGAAATTGAAAACACGTTTTAATATAACTGACAACATATCAAGCATAACCTACGTAACTTGGTCGGGTTATTTGTTACCTAACATAAACCATACTAAATTCACTGTGGGGAATAAAAAAAAAATGTGAGTGTGTGACAAGGACAAACAATAATAACGCTTTCTCTGCTACTCCTACTGAAAGATTACATAAGACTATCTCGTTTGGTCATTTCCCCCTCCCAGTCCCTCCCCCCACCAGTTCCAATTATAATATCATAAATGAGATCACAATACCTGCAACCTGTAACTGACGCATACGCTTTCTAAAATTAATTAAAAAATCAGAAAATAACAATGGAGTACGTCATTGAACTCGTTGCGAGGCTGTGGTTTAGTAACAAGGGGTTAGGGTACAATTATAAATGTGGAGATAGCGACGAAACAAATATTGCATTCATCTCATCAATCGAGGCGCTGGCACCTGACGTGGACATTTACAAGTGGGAGGCGGCCCGGATCGATCTCAAGAAGCTGATCAAAGAACTTCTGGAGGAGAGGAGCATCCTTCAGTTACACTCGGGATACCATGCGGAGGGGCTTTTGCTGGAGGTGCTAAGAAAACACAACATTAGATCATTCCTCTCCGTGCCTCTTAAACAGAAAACTTTAATCTGGAAAGACGCGGGGGTGTGGTTCGTAGAGGTGACCAACCCGAAAATCATCAAGAGAACTTATGTGTTTTTTGACTTTGAATAAGTGTACGTCTGTGTATGTCTCAAAAAAAAAAGTTTAAAAGTGAATGACTATTTATTTATTTACCAATCATTTAGGTATTTTATAATGTTCCCAATGCGAGTACAAAAAAAATGCAAAAGCTGGTTGTTCAAAATTCGTTGTTAATTTAATCCCTTAGTTTTCTAATGTTTTTGAAGTGGGAACTTCTTTAGCGGTGCTGAGCACTTTCTGAGACAGCGATCACGTGATCGTAACGTTTAGATGGCCACTCAAATAGATGGCAATTAAATCAATAAAGAAAAACTCAATGACATTACATGAAAAAGGTTCTAATCTTGTACGGGTTGAAATACGAGGATCTCACAGTTACATTCTATCTTTATATCACTCAAATATAATTCAATAAAGCTACATCTTGATGAAATCGCTAATAAAAGTGAACTCTAGTAATGGTGAATAAAACTCAAAATATCATGATCAAATATATTTAGATGCGAGATCTGCAAGGTAACTTTACAATTTCTATTCGAATTTTAAACAAGCTCACTGACCAGCAATTTCGGACTAAAGTTTTTCAATAGAAAGGAGGATGGGTCAATTATACATAGTGCTGCAGACATTTTGGACTAGTCATTGAGTTTTCACTTCTGTCGGCACTCCCGGAGTGCAATCCGTTGTTTTTTTGTAGCTATAATAGCAACGACTTTTAGCAATATAGTATGCCATATTTACTTCAAAGTTCATTGTCTTCGAGATATTCGACATCAAGTTGAACAATTTTAGGCCAACAACCTGGTTTTCTGGCCATAGCTTTTGTGTTAATTATTTTAAAATTTACATCTCTGACCAGTTTTTAGAGACGTCAAATACGAACCCAAATATGCAGATTTCGTACATGTAAGATCCTTCACAGCAATCCAGTTACGAGAAAAGTGTTATTTTAGACAATGTTTAAAAAAATCATAAAAAAAATTAGTATTCATTAGTTTCAAAATCCGGTAGACAAGAATGGAGATTAAAGATTGAAGAACAGATAGCCATTTGTCTTATAATTCTATCTGAAGTGTAAATGTAGAAGTAACGGCTCAAACCTTGTCAAATATCGATGAAAACCGCGGGGAGCCCCTTAAGGTGAGGTTGTGTACTGGTAAAAGCTGATTACTGTGGATAATAGTATGTAGAGCAATGTTTCAGAGTTACTAAGCGTGTGTCATCATCGTCGTTAAAAATATATCAAGTCTCGATTTCAAACAAAAACAAGCCCTAACCTAATCAAAGCAAGTGCTATACCATCTATATATGCATAGTAGGTTCTGCCATCTTGTGGGTTCCATTGGAAGCATAAACGTCACATTTACGTCTCGCGCCAAAAATCAGATGGCTCCTATGCATGTTAATGCATGCTCCCTATTGTCAGTTCAGTACGGTGGCGCTTAAGCAATGTCAATGTGAAAACAAATCCGTTTAAAATTACAAGGAGGGATTTCATATCATCGCTAAGTAGGCGAAAGTGTGTCTGTCTGTCTGTCTGTTACCTCTTCACGCTTAAGCCGCTGAACCGATTTAGTTGAAATTTGGTATAGAGATAGTTCGAGTCCTGGAGAAAATCAGGGAAATCATTCCTGAAGAGAGTGCAAAGGCGGGTGGAATTGAAAGAGTTAATGGCATTGCCTAATAATTGAAGTAAGCAATGAGCATATTGAATGATTGCTATTAGCATTATCCAGGCGCTATACCTACTTTAGCTGCTGTCACTAATTCCACGCAGACGAAGTCGCGGACAAAAGCTAGTATTTCAATGTTTTCGCTAGGATTTTTTTTATTGTTTAGTACAAAAATCAACTTTACTTAAATGTAATAAGGTTGACATCTATGTTGCGGGGTAGCAGAACTTCTGTGATTGTAGATCAACTATGCAACGCTGATGGGCTACTCGTATCTTCAAAAATAAAAATCGTAGATGCAATTTCGACATAATTTCCTTTACTGTAAAGTTCAAATTATTGTAATGGGCTAGGGCTCATAGGATAATCTCTTTCGAAATAAGAAAATATGGTCAATCATCCTTTAGATAGCGTTGCGTTTGTAGTAGTGTGCATGTTGACGACATAGGTTTCCAGACCGCAGAGAAGCATTATATATTTGTTAATGCCTGGAAGATTGAGGCCTGTTTGCCCATGCTGATGCTCTGAGCTTATTGAATTGCCTTTCTTGGAACTCTTCAACGTACTTTCGGTCATTGGTTCATTTGTCTTAGAGTTTGGTAAAATGACATTCGGTGTATATGTTCAGTGGGCATGCTAAGGGTTATATTTGCAAAAACCCAGGTGTTGAGTTTGGTTAATGCTTGAGAGCTCCATGTGCATTTGGCCTGTTTAGTGTCCATATTATGCAGACGCACTGCTTGCCACCATTTGAATATTGTCTTTAGAGCTCTTTGCATTAGGTTGGATATCGTGTGGAAGAAGAAGTTTTGGGTAGAAACGATGTTAGACTAATAATGGACTGACGGATATAGGCTGTCAGTAGTCCTTTTTCCCTGCTTTTGCTATGAAGTTTACCTTGACCCGAGTCCAATTATCTGGTACGATTCACCACGCGAAACTTGCTCTGAATATTATGGCCAGATGCAGATTGCTGTAAAAGCGCCGCTGATTTAAATCAAAAAGTTTCGTCTAAAGATGTTTGTTGCTATATTCCAGTCGATATTGCGTGCCACTGTGGATTCGAGGATTCCTATGGGGGCAAAGCTGTGTTTATTACTGGTTGAGTATGAACCGGGGAAGTGGGTGTCTCTGAGCAAGTTCCTCTTCCGTGTTCATAAATGTGCCATCTAGTGTTTAAGGAGACCGAGATAGTTGGTTGGTGTCTTGGAGAGTATTATGTAAGTTCATGCTCCTTTATGAGTTTGGGCAATATCAGGAGGCACCCCGTACGATTGCCCTGTCTAGACGGAACCACAGTATAAAAAGTAACAGTGAACCGACGCCTTTGATATATGCGTTAATGCAGACACCGCATAAGAACACAGTAGGGTTGTGACAGACTTTAACACAACTGCCCATAAGACAAAGAACATTTCAAATAAGACCCGCTAGCCCTGTAAGTGGTACCGAGCTACTAACAATGGCAATGTATGCAACTCGGGTGCGCGCGGCAACAGAACAAGTCACAACAGAACAGGTCACAACAGAACAGATCATAACAGATCAGGTTAGAACAGAACAGATCACAACAGAACAGCTCTCAACAGAACAGGTTAGAACAGAAAAAGATAGAACAGAACAGAACAAGATAGAACAGAACAAGATAGAACAGAACAGATCACAACAGAACAGGTTTTGGAATTGATCTGTTTTAATTGTTAACAGAATGGGTATGGTACTACGCGTATCATAGAGCATTGACTGAATATAATAAACAAATATGGGAGGCAAAAATAAGATAATGGAGAAGGTTCCGACTAGACAGGGCAATCGTACGGGGTGCCTCCTGATATTGCCCAAACTCATAAAGGAGCATGAACTTACATAATACTCTCCAAGACACCAACCAACTATCTCGGTCTCCTTAAACACTAGATGGCACATTTATGAACACGGAAGAGGAACTTGCTCAGAGACACCCACTTCCCCGGTTCATACTCAACCAGTAATAAACACAGCTTTGCGCCCATAGGAATCCTCGAATCCACAGTGGCACGCAATATCGACTGGAATATAGCAACAAACATCTTTAGACCAAACTTTTTGATTTAAATCAGCGGCGCTTTTACAGCAATCTGCATCTGGCCATAATATTCCGTGCAAGTTTCACGTGGTGAATCGTACCAGATAATTGGACTCGGGTCAAGGTAAACTTCACAGCAAAAGCAGGGAAAAAGGACTACTGACAGCCTATATCCGTCAGTCCATTATTAGTCTAACATCGTTTCTACCCAAAACTTCTTCTTCCACACGATATCCAACCTAATGCAAAGAGCTCTAAAGACAATATTCAAATGGTGGCAAGCAGTGCGTCTGCATAATATGGACACTAAACAGGCCAAATGCACATGGAGCTCTCAAGCATTAACCAAACTCAACACCTGGGTTTTTGCAAATATAACCCTTAGCATGCCCACTGAACATATACACCGAATGTCATTTTACCAAACTCTAAGACAAATGAACCAATGACCGAAAGTACGTTGAAGAGTTCCAAGAAAGGCAATTCAATAAGCTCAGAGCATCAGCATGGGCAGACAGGCCTCAATCTTCCAGGCATTAACAAATATATAATGCTTCTCTGCGGTCTGGAAACCTATGTCGTCAACATGCACACTACTACAAACGCAACGCTATCTAAAGGATGATTGACCATATTTTCTTATTTCGAAAGAGATTATCCTATGAGCCCTAGCCCATTACAATAATTTGAACTTTACAGTAAAGGAAATTATGTCGAAATTGCATCTACGATTTTTATTTTTGAAGATACGAGTAGCCCATCAGCGTTGCATAGTTGATCTACAATGACAGAAGTTCTGCTACCCCGCAACATAGATGTCAACCTTATTACATTTAAGTAAAGTTGATTTTTGTACTAAACAATAAAAAAAATCCTAGCGAAAACATTGAAATACTAGCTTTTGTCCGCGACTTCGTCTGCGTGGAATTAGTGACAGCAGCTAAAGTAGGTATAGCGCCTGGATAATGCTAATAGCAATCATTCAATATGCTCATTGCTTACTTCAATCATTAGGCAATTCATTAACTCTTTCAATTCCACCCGCCTTTGCACTCTCTTCAGGAATGATTTCCCTGATTTTCTCCAGGACTCGAACTATCTCTATACCAAATTTCAACTAAATCGGTTCAGCGGCTTAAGCGTGAAGAGGTAACAGACAGACAGACAGACAGACAGACACACTTTCGCCTACTTAGCGATGATATGAAATCCCTCCTTGTAATTTTAAACGGATTTGTTTTCACATTGACATTGCTTAAGCGCCACCGTACTGAACTGACAATAGGGAGCATGCATGAACTATACAGCATAGGAGCCATCTGATTTTTGGCGTGAGACGTAAATGTGACGTTTATGCTTCCAATGGGACCCACAAGATGGCAGAACCTACTATGCATAATATGTAGATGGTATAGCACTTGCTTTGATTAGGTTAGGTCTTGTTTTTGTTTGAAATCGAGACTTGATATATTTTTAACGACGATGATGACACACGCTTAGTAACTCTGAGACATTGCTCTACATACTATTATCCACAGTAATCAGCTTTTACCAGTACACAACCTCACCTTAAGGGGCTCCCCGCGGTTTTCATCGATATTTGACAAGTTTTAAGCCTTTACTTCTACATTTACACTACAGATAGAATTATAAGACAAATGGCTATCTGTTCTTCAATCTTTAATCTCCATTCTTGTCTACCGGATTTTGAAACTAATGAATACTTATTTTTTTATGATTTTTTTAAACATTGTCTAAAAATAACACTTTTTTCGTAGCTGGATTGCTGTGAAGGATCTTACATGTACGAAATCTGCATATTTGGGTTTGTCTTTGACGTCTCTAAAAACTGGTCAGAAATGTCAATTTTAAAATAATTAACACAAAAGCTATGGCCTGAAAACCAGGTTGTTGGCCTAAAATTGTTCAACTTGATGTCGAATATCTCGAAGACAATGAACTTTGAAGTAAATATGGCATACTATATTGCTAAAAGTCGTTGCTATTATAGCTACAAAAAAACAACGGATTGCAGTCCGGGAGTGCCGACAGAAGTGAAAACTCAATGACTAGGCCAAAATGTCTGCAGCACTATGTATCCTCCTTTCTATTGAAAAACTTTAGTCCGAAATTGCTGGTCAGTGAGCTTGTTTAAAATTCAAATTTGTACAGTTAATTCTTTAAAATTCGAATAGAAATTGTAAAGTTACCTTGCAGATCTCGCATCTAAATATATTTGATCATGATATTTTGAGTTTTATTCACCATTACTAGAGTTCACTTTTATTAGCGATTTCATCAAGATGTAGCTTTATTGAATTATATTTGAGTGATATAAAGTTTGAATGTAACTGTGAGATCCTCGTATTTCAACCCGTACAAGATTAGAACCTTTTTCATGTAATGTCATTGAGTTTTTCTTTATTGATTTAATTGCCATCTATTTGAGTGGCCATCTAAACGTTACGATCACGTGATCGCTGTCTCAGAAAGTGCCCAACGCCGCTAAAGAAGTTCTCACTTTAAAAACATTAGAAAACTAAAGGATTCAGATCGAATGTCATTAGCGCCAAGGAGCCCCTTAACAACGAATTTTGAAAAACCAGCTTTTGCATTTCTTTTTTGTACTCGCATTGGGAACATTATAAAATATCTAAATGATTGGTAAATAAATAAATAGTCATTCACTTTTAAACATTTTTTTATTTCAGACATACACAGACGTACACTTATTCGAAGTCAAAAAACACATAAGTTCTCTTGATGATTTTCGGGTTGGTCACCTCTACGAACCACACCCCCGCGTCTTTCCAGATTAAAGTTTTCTGTTTAAGAGGCACGGAGAGGAATGATCTAATGTTGTGTTTTCTTAGCACCTCCAGCAAAAGCCCCTCCGCATGGTATCCCGAGTGTAACTGAAGGATGCTCCTCTCCTCCAGAAGTTCTTTGATCAGCTTCTTGAGATCGATCCGGGCCACCTCCCACTTGTAAATGTCCACGTCAGGTGCCAGCGCCTCGATTGATGAGATGAATGCAATATTTGTTTCGTCGCTATCTCCACATTTATAATTGTACCCTAACCCCTTGTTACTAAACCACAGCCTCGCAACGAGTTCAATGACGTACTCCATTGTTATTTTCTGATTTTTTAATTAATTTTAGAAAGCGTATGCGTCAGTTACAGGTTGCAGGTATTGTGATCTCATTTATGATATTATAATTGGAACTGGTGGGGGGAGGGACTGGGAGGGGGAAATGACCAAACGAGATAGTCTTATGTAATCTTTCAGTAGGAGTAGCAGAGAAAGCGTTATTATTGTTTGTCCTTGTCACACACTCACATTTTTTTTTTATTCCCCACAGTGAATTTAGTATGGTTTATGTTAGGTAACAAATAACCCGACCAAGTTACGTAGGTTATGCTTGATATGTTGTCAGTTATATTAAAACGTGTTTTCAATTTCTTCACTTTGCGTATGTTCTGTCCCTCACGGACTTTCTGACCTCTGAACTCTGACCTCTGACCATTCCGATTGAAAAGATTGAAGAGTATACCCCCAACATCGCATGAGTTTCATGACCATGTCGCATTACAGAATTACAGCATTAGTAAAATCTACTTTATTTCTAGTACTTAGAGTTAATAATCTTTCAAATAAGCTTCATTATCTGACTAAGGTTACAATACTTAATTCAAACTCTCTCTATCTGTCAAATTCTACGGTGAATGGAAGTTTACAGTCACATACGACTTTTTGTTTTCGAACGTCACGGTCTACATCTCAACGATCGGCAACGCGCATGTAACATCTCGAAATTGCAGGCGTCCATAGGCTACGGTGACTGCTCACTACCAGACGGGCCGTGTGCTTGTTTGCCACCGACGTGGTATATAAAAAAAGAAAAAAACTTATTGAACCTTTTTGCAGTCGGCAACGCGCATGTAACAACTCTAAAGTTGCAGGCATCCATAGGCTACGTTGACTGCTTACCATCATGTGAGCCGGATGCTTGTTTGCCACCGACGTATTATTAAAAAAAAAAAGTCTGGGTCTTTTTGCAGTCTGCAAACTACAAACTACATTTGATAACCAAAAGAGACAAAATCAACCGTAAATAAGTGTGCTAGAAACCCTAAATACTACATGAGCAGGGGGGCCGGAGGTGTCCCCTGTCGAGGTTTTCCTGAGGGTCTAATGATAATAATGATGATGATGATGATGTATAGGTTTCAAAAGTCTGAACTTGCAAGCGTCCAAAGGCTACGGTGGCTGCTTACCATCAGGTGAGCCGGATGCTTGTTTGCCACCGACGTAGTATATTAAAAAAAAAAAAAAAATCTGGATCTTTTTGCGGTCGGTAAACTACAAACTCCATACATTTGATAAGCACAAGCGACAAAACCAACCGCAAATAAAAATGCATCCGTGGTAACAATAGAATTCGCAGGCGTCCATGGGCTACGGTGACTGCTTACTGTCAGGCGAGGTCGTCTGCTTGTTTGCCACTGACGTGGTATTAAAAAAAACGCCGATATAAGCCTCATATTTTAAAACAAAGTTATTGAATCTTTGGGCAGTCGGCAGCGCGCTTGTATCCACCCTGGAGTTGCAGGCGTTTAAAGGCTACGGTAACAACTTACCATCAGACGGACTGTATGCTTATTTGCCACCAATGTGGTATAATAAAAGAAAAACCCCTTTACGGTTGGTAAACTACAAACTCCATACATTTGATAAGCACAAGCGACAAAACCAACCGCAAATAAAAGTGCATCCGTGTAAACTATTGAATTCGCAGGCGTCCATGGGCTACGGTGACTGCTTACTGTCAGGTGGGGTCGTCTGCTTGTTTGCCACTGACGTGGTATTAAAAAAAACGCCGATATAAGCCTCATATTTTAAAACAAAGTTATTGAATCTTTGGGCAGTCGGCAGCGCGCTTGTATCCACCCTGGAGTTGCAGGCGTCCAAAGGCTACGGTAACAACTTACCATCAGACGGACTGTATGCTTATTTGCCACCAATGTGGTATAATAAAAGAAAAACCCCTTTACGGTTGGTAAACTACAAACTCCATACATTTGATAAGCACAAGCGACAAAACCAACCGCAAATAAAAGTGCATCCGTGTAAACTATAGAATTCGCAGGCGTTCATAGGCTACGGCGACTGCTTACTGCCAGGCGGGGTCGTCTGCTTGTTTGCCACTGACGTGGTATTAACAAAAAACGCCGATATATGTCTCATATTTTAAAACAAACATGATGGGCCTTTTTGCAATTTCATAGCGGATGTTTTTGGAACTAACTAGCGGTGTCCACTGACGAGGCGCCACTAGCGACATCTATATTGTTAAGCGAATCGATAGTCTGTCAAGCCGGATATGTCAGAAGCAATGTAAAGCAAACTAAAGTATGGTAACCCTAGGAAACGAACAAAAGGCAGGAATGTACATCGAACAGCGATGAAATGTAAAGAAAACAGTTCCACAGATAAGATATAAATGACACACGATTTTCGAACTATTCAAACGTAGTGTTGGTAGCCCACGATTTTTCAAATTTGCCGCCTTTTTCTACTGACTAGATTTGCTTGACCAAGATTAATTAACTTACCATGAACCCCCTCTGACTCTGCGGACTTTTTTAGAAATACTCAGACGGCTGCTCATCTATACATATCATAGCGGATGGTTTTAGAACTAACGTTGCGCATACATACAGTCGCCCTCTGGCGGGGAAAGTTTAGAACTAACGTTGCGCATACATACTGTCGCCCTCAGGCGGGGCTAGCGGGGATTTTTGGAACTAACGTTGCGCATACATACTGTCGCCCTCTGGCGGGCCTGGCGGGGATTTTTGGAACTAACTAGCGGTGTCCACCGACGAAGGCGCCACTAGGGATATCTATTCATTTAAGCGATTCAACAACTCACATACAAAGTGGAGACATCTATTCATTTCATAGCGGATGGTTTTGAAACTAACGTTGCGCATACATACTGTCGCCCTCTGGCAGGAGAATTTTAGAACTAACGTTGCGCATACATACTGTCGCCCTCAGGCAAGGCTGGTGGGGATTTTTAGAACTAACGTTGCGCATACATACTGTCGCCCTCTGGCGGGGGCTTTTTGGAACTAACGTTGCGCATACATACTGTCGCCCTCAGCCGGGGATTTTTGGAACTAACGTTGCGCATACATACTGTCGCCCCCAGGCAGGGCTGGCGGATAATTTTGGAACTAACGTTACGCATACATACTGTCGCCCTCAGGCAGGGCTGGCGGGGATTTTTGGAATTAACATTGCGCATACATACTGTCGCCCTCAGGCAGGGCTGGCGGGGATTTTTGGAACTAACGTTGTGCATACACATTGTCGCCCCCAGGCAGGGCTGGTGGAGATTTTTAGAACTAACGTTGCGCATACATACTGTCGCCCTCTGGCGGGAGAATTTTAGAACTAACGTTGCGCATACATACTGTCGCCCTCAGGCAGGGCTGGTGGGGATTTTTGGAACTAACGTTGTGCATACATACTGTCGCCCCCAGGCAGGGCTGGTGGAGATTTTTAGAACTAACGTTGCGCATACATACTGTCGCCCTCTGGCGGGAGAATTTTAGAACTAACGTTGCGCATACATACTGTCGCCCTCAGGCAGGGCTGGTGGGGATTTTTGGAACTAACGTTGCGCATACATACTGTCGCCCCCAGGCAGGGCTGGTGGGGATTTTTGGAACTAACGTTGCGCATACATACTGTCGCCCCCAGGCAGGGCTGGTGGGGATTTTTAGAACTAACCTTGCGCATACATACTGTCGCCCTCCAGCGGGGCTGGCGGAAATTTTAGGAACTAACGTTGCGCATACACAGTGGCGCCTCTAGCGGGGAGTAGAGTGAACTAACCAGCGGCGCATACATACTGTCGCCCTCCGGCGGGGCTGGCGGATATTTTCGGAACTAACGTTGCGCATAGACAGTGGCGCCTCTAGCGGGGAGTAGAGTGAACTAACCAGTGGCGCCATCTAGCGGAGACCTTTGGAACTAACGTTGCGCATAGACAGTGGCGCCATCTAGCGGGGAGTAGGGTGAACTAAATTGTCACTACCTTGCGCATACATACTGGCGCCCTCTGGCGGAAAAGTTCTGGTCCAAAACCGGTACAAACACACTACTATGGTAAAAATCTTCTCAATTTGGCTTTGTTCTTAACCAACTTTAATTTATTTCGAGAATGCCAAAAATTAACATATTTTTTACACACGACAATGTTAAAAATAAAGGTCTTTATCATTAAAAACAACCACTAAACAATATCGATTCATGACGTAATATCACCGCACTAGGCTCTACGAGAAGTCTTGTATACATGACAACGGCGCGCATGGACTGCCCGCAGTGCAGACCGACAAGGACCGTTTCCGCGCGGATTAAGTAATAATAGTCTCTAGGTCAACGGCGTAAGCGCTTGTCGGTACGTAAACTTTATAAGCGTATGGTTAGAGCCGCGCATCGTGTGTCGATAATATAAATGTACCGGAACTGCATTGGGGAAAATGACACGTGGGTTGAATTGTCAATGAGTGAAGAACAATAATATTGGAAAAGGGTGGGTATCAGAAATGTTCGGGAATGCATGTTTCACATTCGACATGTTCCTTAGAAGAGCTTGTCAGTTCCCGTATTACACCCTCCCTACCATAATAATTTTTCGTCAATTTCAAATACATAACATTCTCATAGTTAGGCGACACTGACTAGTCCGAGCGTCCGCCTGTAGGTACCATTCTTGTGCGAAGCGGTCACTGCAAGGTATCACTCCCCACTACACTATCATCTCAAAAGGAATCATTTTTTCTGCAAATAGACCACAAGGACAGATTTACTTGTCTGACTCTACTATGGACAGCTGAACAAGTTCCCTGAACTCCAGCTATAGTTATGCCTGTCTCTCTCTCGTTTAACGTATTCTAGTTACTAGTTATCACCAATTGGCATTTAACAGGTGTTCAAATGCTTAAATAAAACCAGATTGGCCACTTGATATTTATTTTGAATATTCTCTAGAGATGCACCGGATATTCGGTTACTATCCGGTATCCTCCCTATTTGGCCAGTATTTTAATACCCGGCCGGATACCGGATAGTGCCCTGCTATCCGGCCGAATACCGGATAGTACCATTGCTTGATTTTGGAGTAAACAAATTGGATTTAAGAAACAGTCACGGTCATAATCGTACTTGTTTATTATTTTAAAACAATTTAGAGATTCAACTGACTTGCACGCGCTCTCATTTCGAACCTAGAAATGTGTCCGCGCGAACGTTCACTTAGAAACACGTCAAAACTGCAGAATGCGCACCTGAAAAACCGAAATGTAGGTGCAGCTCTGCTGGCCGATATTCGGCGGCCGGATACCGGATATTCGGCCGATGGTCAGGCCGAATTTCCAGTATCCGGCCAAACAACTATCCGTTGCATCTCTAATATTCTCATATCGAATTAACATTCCCATCCCTAGCTGTCTTGTATACAAGACAACGGCGACGAGGAACATGAAAAACGTTGAAAACTGGAGCAATTTTTTTGATTGCCTTATTATAAAAGAATGGATTTATTTATCTGCTTTAAATGCAATTATTTTAAAAATCAAAGACCTAAAACATTAACACGAGTGTAAAAATATACTACAATTGATGTTTTTTCACATTTACCGAGCGGTTGTATTTGTGTCTTGTATACACGACAGCGGCGCCAGTGTATCGTTCTATCGTTGTCTTGTATACATGCCAACGGCGGTCAAAGGGTTAAAGTGTGTTAGTGCTCGAGTGGAGACCACGGACTAGCAAGCGCAGCGTAGGACGTCCACCCACTCGATGGACGGACGACCTTGTTAAGGTCGCCGGAAGACGCTGGATGCGGGTCGCTTCCAACCGGTACGAATGGAGGTCCAAGGGGGAGGCCTATGTTCAGCAGTGGACGTCTTAGGGCTGAGATGATGACGATGATGATGAATGTTAAATCACTCACATGTACATGAGCTCCGTCTGTTTCCTGAACAGATCGTTCTTCTCGTTGACCAGCTCGCAGAGCTGAATGACGAGATCCTCCACCTCCTCCTGCGGCGCTGGTACTGCATCCTCTCCTGTGGACGGACATCATTCGATAAATAAACAAAAAACCGGGCAAGTGCGAGTCGGACTCGCGCACGAAGGGTTCCGTACCATAATGCAAAAAAAAAGGCAAAAAAAAACGGTCACCCATCCAAGTACTGACCCCGCCCGGCGTTGCTTAACTTCAGTCAAAAATCACGTTTGTTGTATCGGAGCCCCACTTAAATTTTTATTTTATTCTGTTTTTAGTATTTGTTGTTATAGCGTCAACAGAAATACATAATCTGTGAAAATTTCAACTGTCTCGCTATCACGGTTCGTGAGATACAGCCTGGTGACAGACGGACGGACGGACAGCGAAGTCTTAGTAATAGGGTCCCGTTTTACCCTTTGGGTACGGAACCCTAAAAACTGCCGCGTAGTTAACACGTGTAAAAACAAGGGTCTCTAACTCTCTATTGTTGCCCATAAAGTTTTAAGTCATAATGTATTGTTTGTCCACATTTGCGTTAGTCATATTTATTATTATTTATTTTAGTTATTTATTATACTAGAAGTTACAACTTTATTATTACATACAATGCTCCACAAAACTACATTTAGTTTGACTGTGGAGTCTTTTATTTAGCAACTTTTCAGGATTGCCATTAAACAAACCCAACCTAACCTATCTATAGGATAACGTTACGAAAATCCTGAAAAGTTAACGGTTTCAAAATTATGACTAACGATAATCTGACAATCATTACATTACGACTTTCAATAATTATGTCAAAGGGATCCGGTAAAAACAATCAATACACTCAAGTATCAATTATTAGATCAGCAATAATTAATTACCATGTGCTAATTATAATAAGTATAACTTTCCACCTCATTAAATTAATTACATTTGCATTTATAATGTATTTACTATAAAAACCTAATAACATAATCTCATTATTACTTAGTTCGTCACTAATCTAATTATGTAAAGCAAGATTACGTATATCACAGATTTTTTTCAACCTTTTCATAATGATAAATATGTAGGTCCTCTAAGTGATTTGGTACGTAGAATGTATTTTCCCTCTGTGCATAGTGTGTAAACAAAATCTACATAATGACTTGGCGCGGCGGTAGCCACCAGTACTACATTACCAACCTTCGCATTTGTCCCGGATCATCTGCTCGATGAGCACGCCCTGCCGCTCCAGGCCCAGCTGCTGTGTCTCCAGCATGTCGAGTTGCATCTGCATCTCTCCAGACATCTGTATCTTCACCTCGCACCACTACTGAACCAACCTTCGCATTTGTCCCGGATCATCTGCTCGATGAGCACGCCCTGCCGCTCCAGGCCCAGCTGCTGTGTCTCCAGCATGTCGAGTTGCATCTGCATCTCTCCAGACATCTGTATCTTCACCTCGCACCACTACTGAACCAACCTTCGCATTTGTCCCGGATCATCTGCTCGATGAGCACGCCCTGCCGCTCCAGCCCCAGCTGCTGTGTCTCCAGCATGTCGAGTTGCACCTGCAGCTCTTCGGGGGACATCTGCATTTTCACTTCGCGCCGCTCGGGCAGCGGAAGGCCGGGCGCTGGGCCTTTCAGACGACGTCCGCCTGTGAAACAAATAATAGTAACATAAGTAATCTCTATACCTATTATTCCAGTATTTATTTATAACATGTCCATGGGATTGAATGTGGCCTAACTGGGCAAGGGCTTCCACTCATGGACGAGATGGATTGGGCTGTAGTGTCCAGTCCCCACACTAGCTCAAAGCGGGTTGGGGACTTCACATACACCTGCATTGTTCAGCGAGACACGTAGGTACATACATTGGGTACATCTTAGTAACAGCTATTGTGAATATGTACCTATATCGACATGCACTTATAAGCTTATAGTTCGTTTTTTTTAGCTTTAGAAAGAACTTGTAAGAAGGTAAGCGATCTTGACATGTCTTTTAATTGAAAAACGCTTTTTAAAAATGAAAAACTATGACTTATGAAAGCAGAAGAATATAAATGATCGTATTAGAATCATAATTGTTACATATTTGCCGTGACTTATTTTTAAAACGTGTTTTTCAATTAATAGACACACCAAGATTGTTTACCTTTTTTCTAATTCTAAAAAAAAACGAACTATAGAGATTCCTTTTCCTGTTCGAGGGGATTTACCTTAACAGAGCGCATATTTTAAGTGGTTACTAGTAATAATAATCAATTGACTCAAGAATAGAAGCAACCATATTTTAATAAGTGCCTAATGCCCATTTTAAGTTTTAGCTGAAATTCGCGTAATACAGGTTTGATAGCATTAAATACTAAATAGCATGTCTCTATATACAGGGTGTTACTGACCATGGGGCTTTAAATCTAGGGATTGATTCTACTCGCTAAACTGAGCTACTTTTATTATGGCACCACCCCGAAATCACGAAAAAAGTTTTTACTTTTTTCATACATTTTAGCTGATCAGATGTTGACGTTTTCTATGGAAATGCCAAAAAAAATTCCCCGATTTTAGGGTTGGTCCCATAATAAAAGTAGCTCAGTTTAGCGAGTAAAATCAAGCACTGGAATTAAAGCCCCATGGTCAGACACATACTGTATATTACTATCTGCATTATGATTTATGATCCATATTGATGCAGCTCCACCCGTGCAGAATTAAATTGATTCTGTATTAAAAACTGAGAAACCACGTCCCCAAGAACGAGCAAATTATAATCTACATCTACAAAGTTAAACTTAAAAACATAAAAAAACTGTACGTAAGATTCCAATTTTCCAAAGCGGATGTTGTTAATTAACTAAGATTTAAATTTTATAGAAGAAATAGAGATGTTGAAAACGATAATAATATCATAATTCTAGTAAATTGATAATTAACGAAAGTATTCTTCTTTAATCTTCATTGCAGATTATATAATGATTAATTATCCATTTATCACTTAAAATCAATCTTTGAAAATATGGAAGGACAAAACAATTAGGTATAATCACAGAATATGTAATAGTATTACCGTACAGAAAGGAAACTTTCTACAAAACCCAAGTTTGACAGCGGTTTAAGGACGAATCATGCTGTCCCTTTCTAATGTATGGCACTATCCTTTTCGACTAATTAGGGTTTCAAAAATTCAAGTAGGTAATTATCTTATTAAAAAAATGATCTTATCTGTGGTGGTGCACTCAAAGGGACGTCAAGTTGTACCAACCCTAATAATTGCTCGGTCGGAGCAATGCCGAGCCGGACGGAGCCGATAATGCTGATACTTACCATCAGAGTTGTTCCTTATGTCGGAGTGGTCGACGCCTTTCTCCATAGAACCACAGCCAGACATGGACATGCTGTCGGGAGGTGTTGGCGCCATACGCTTCTTTTTTAGCCTTGGAGTCGACATGCCATATGATTTCTGCAACAAGATATTCCAGGTAGTCGAATTTGGGTACCCAATAAATGAGACGAAATTATAAGCAAATAAAATTGGTACTTACGACGGTAGTACGGCAGCATTTTTATCGCTTGTTACCATGCCTCTGCCTGTCACGTTCTAACAAGTATGTAAGTGTGAAAGTGACGGACATAGTGACAGTCGATGAAAATTGAACCCGCTGGTCACATATAAAATCAATCTAGTTGAAGCTAATTATCGAAAAGACGCATCTTCTAACTGGTCATTTGCAAACGTAATACGAAGGAGCTCTTAAGTCTTTTTGCCGTATTCAGAACTCACTTGGTCAGAATGTACGGTGGACGTTTAGGAGCTGAGTGACGATAATATCGTTAGCATATTATGCTCGCGACATCAACCATGGACGTGGCGGGAACCTCGGTGACATTGAGAAATGGCGGCGCTTTCACCTTCTTCAATGAGTTGTAATTACACGTATGTGATACATTGCCAAAAGACCTTAGGTATCTACGTCTCTTAACTGCAGTCACTTATTACCTTAAAATAAAAAAAAACCGGGCAAGTGCGAGTCGGACTCGCGCATGAAGGGTTCCGTACCATAATGCAAAAAAAAAACAAAAAAAAAAGCAAAAAAAAAACGGTCACCCATCCAAGTACTGACCACTCCCGACGTTGCTTAACTTTGGTCAAAAATAACGTTTGTTGTATGGGAGCCCCATTTAAATCTTTATTTTATTCTGTTTTTAGTATTTGTTGTTATAGCGGCAACAGAAATACATCATCTGTGAAAATTTCAACTGTCTAGCTATCACGGTTCGTGAGATACAGCCTGGTGACAGACGGACGGACGGACGGACGGACGGACAGCGAAGTCTTAGTAATAGGGTCCCGTTTTACCCTTTGGGTACGGAACCCTAACAAATGCCTTACTTGGTCAGAATGTACGGTGGACGTGTAAGAGCTGAGCGAGGATATGCTCGCGACATCGTCCATGGACGTGGCGGGGACCTCGGTGACCTTGAGAACTGGCGGCGGCGGCGGCGCCTTCACCTTCTTCCGGCGCCCGCTCGGCAGGTTCGGCGTGCTTGTAGTCAATGACGACTTGTACATGTTTGTACTGAAATATAATACATTTTTTTAGAACATATAAGACTGAATTGCAAAAAAATTGTACATAGTTAAGCACCTGTAATTTAAAGTTAATTGATTCCATTGTGTTACCACAGCCATTTCTATTTAAGTTACAAAGTTAGATGCATGAAAGTGTGTTAGCGTATGCCAGAGACTTATATGTGTACGAATTAAGTACAAGAAATACAATACAATATACATAGTTAATTTTCGTAACACAAGTTAAGACTAATCACAGCTTCTTAACTGCGCTTAGTTACGTGAATCTTTTTTGCAATTCATTCATAACAATCATAACATATGAGACAAGTTTCAGTATGAAAATCACTTTTAAAGCGTTTATTGCCCCATTAATGGGTAACATTTACTAAGCTGTTATCACACTGACGCCGCGTTCGGTTGTGACGGAAGTGTGAATACTATCTATAGGTAACATATTTTTCTAAATCCTCTATACCGAGTTTAGAGCAATTATTTCATGCAACCGATGATGCCAAAAATACGGGGGTACGCAGGACGAGGTGAGCGAAGTCCCGTGCCGTGATTGGTCCGTTCAAAGACACGGACGTCACACAAAGACACTTTCGACTCGAACATGGAGTAAAATTACCGTATGCGTGGCAGAGGGGGTAGCGCGACTATGCTCACTCAGTTTGGAGGATGTTTTGTCTGTGGTGCCATATAACTGCACTGCGATGTACTCCTAATGCAAAAAGTGTTGCCCTATTGTCACACTGTGCGAGCGGCCATTGTTGGGCACTCAATGAGTCATTATTTCACAATTCGGAGACTGATTGTCACGGCAGGTGTCCTCTAGTCTTCTCCCACAGCCCATTATCCAGTCCATCCAGCATACAAAACAATAACCTATGTCCTTGTTCCCATCGCAGTCGTAATACTGCACTAATAGTCTATCCAGTTGGCGGGGACCACCTCCGGATGTATCGTATTGTGCGCTCGGGGATAGTATCCGCCACGCACTCCTCCCAAAGGTCCGGGACCCTATGGTCCCGAGATATGGAGAAGACATAGAAATATTATTATATAATAAAGATGGCTTTGTACGGCGCCGTACATTATGCGGTTAAATAGATTATCAAATGCTGTTGTGAAAATCCAATTGACACACTGCAACGCCAAAACAATATACTCGTACAATAGTTTGCACTACTTTTCGCTACAATAATAATTTTGTGAGATAAATCTACCTTCCATTGTGAGGTTCATCATCGGACGAGGGTTCCTCACCGTCAGACCAAAAGGGGTTGGCGGCTATCAGGCGTTTCCTGTAATAAACAACATTTTATTTATTAACTAGTTTTTTTGTTTTTGTTTATATTGTGTGCTTACACTTATGCCTTTTTAAAGAAATGTTACTGACTGATGACTCTGGTATAAAAGAGCTGTGTCGTTTGGGCATCTTTGTCCATAAAACAAACGTTGTTGCTAGGGTTGCTACCAAATACGTCGATAGTTTTCTGCTTTGGTAATGTATTGCAGAGTTGAATTTTTGTTGCCGAGTTGCTAACAAAATGCGCATGGCAATGCGTAACTAGGTAGGTACCTATTTTTTGTTGTTTTCAGCAACTTTCTTTGCTCGTCATGTCTTGTGTTGCACGACGTATTTATTATGAATGCGAAACTTAACAGCAATACACTTTGTTAAGTGATAAACCTTATCTAAAAGCAATAAGGTCCATAAATCGTCAATTATCATACATACGTGGGAATTTCTAGAGGTTTCATTCAGTGGGCAGTCTCGGATGATGGATTTGGTCAACGGTTCAACAAAATTTTACCATGAATACATGGCTTAACAGCAGAAAACTTTGACCACTAATAGACCTTATCGCATAGCAATAAGATTCACAAATTGTCAATTATGATACATACGTGGGAGTAGAGGTTTGTTCAGTGGGCAGCCTCGGAGGATGGATCGGCGGCACATCGTCGTCCTCCTCGTCGCTGCTGCCAAAAGGATTGGTGCTCACTGGCTTTGATGTCTCTTTACTGGGTTCCTCCTAAAAGTTTAGCATACGATATAAGTTTGTAGTAAGAATGTATATTATGTCGGCGGCCGATCGTAAGATCAGGCAGATCGTAATGTTCCTGTGTATTGTTTTGAGGATAGTCACATTAAACCAATATATAGGTAAGATAGGTTCGTTAGGTTGCTTCAGATGCCCGTAGGGCAAACTGCCCAGAAATAGGAGACGCGGGGCCCCGTCGACTCAGGGAACGAGTCAAAGATTTTCACGTTTCACGATATGCCTAGGAATTTCACGATATGCCTGATCTTACGATCGGCCGCCGACATATACTTACAAAAAAAAAACCGCTAAAGTAGTGGGAACATAGTCACTTTAGTATTCTTAAGGCCTCCTTATCCGTCTTTACCTTTACGTGACTGGCATTTAATTCAGAAAAAAGGATGAATATTAAGTAAATTTGGAATTGAATTTTTAGTAAACCGCTACCTTGTTTTATAGTTTGTAAAATAATTAAGACTTTAATATTCGTGACATAATATGTAACTACTATCCTTTAAAAAGCTTAGATTTTACATAGATTTCCAAGCATTATTTTTTATCTAGCTCGATTATTGATTAAATTTAACCACAACTGGTGCGTAGTTCGGCATTTGTTAAAATTCTGTCCAGGCACTTAAGTATGCGAATCAAACGCACCATCTGAATTGATCAATAGAATCATAGTGACTCATATTGTGTTACATACCTCTTCTTCATCGTCCGAAAACGGGTTTAAATGGTCAGGATAAAGTTTGGTGTCGACTTTTTTCTCATTTTCCGCTTTTTTAACTGTCGTTTTTCCACTCGGCGTTAGGTTTTTTTTCTTCCGTGGGGGTACACTAATCGATATTTGAGGCTCAATAATACTAGATTCATTTGTTTCTGTTGGAGAATATTCAGCTTCAGGTGGCGAGTTAAAATGGGTTTTCGCTATTCTAATATCATCAGTGATATTATACTCGTCTTTACGCACACTTTCAATGGAGTCAAATTTTTCCTTAAAGCCAGAATCACTGATTTCGTTATCGTCTTTCGAATCGTTAAATTTTTCATGTTGGATCTCAGTATCGCCAATAGTATACTGATTGTCACCATTAGTATCTTCAGCGAGTTGTGTTTGTAAGAAATTAAATTGATTTATATTGCTCTTGTAAACTTTTTCAGGGTTTTGTTTAAATAATTCGGTATTTTCTTTAGCACCGGAGTTGTCAACTACTGACTCCATATTGTCTTCTATCTGAGATTGTAACTTGCTTGTGTTTAAAACACTAGGCGTACTGTCTGTAAGTTTACTATCTAAGTTGTCAGATAAAGACATATTCACTAACTTGTCTTCTAGACTAACTTCTTTATCTGATTGCTTTTCGAACATGCTTATTTTCTCTGTAATAAAAGCAAATGAGTCTTATTATACTAATCGTTAATAATGGTCAATTAGGTAATAAGTGTAATGTAAAATACCATCATCAAGTTAATATGGGAAAGCCACAGTTATATTTATGAAACATCTACACTAAGTTTTGGGACACAGGCTTCTTAAAAGCCTAAAATCTTAAATAAAATAAAATAAAATAAAATAAAATTGTTTGATACCACTAATACATGTTTTTACAGTAGATATTGTGCTACTTTATCGCCCTAGGGCGGGATTGAGGACAATACGTGCCTCTGTCAAAAAATTAAAGGGCCATATGTACTGTAAAACGTTGTACAATACACGTGCGAAAAGGTAATTCGCAACTCGTGTCGATTTAAACTCCCTTCGGTCGTGTTTCAATTTATCGCCACTCGTTGCGAATTTCCGACTTTTCGCACTTGTATCGTTATGTACTATTTCAGTGCAAGTAAAAATATTAAATCGAAGATGAGATCAATTGATATCCATTGGACAGTCAGGAAAACTATTAGATACATATTTGTATTGTACGCAGGGTTGCTAAGCTAAGCAGTTTAGCTGACTGTAGGTACTCTTACAGGAAATAGTAACTCAATTAATTTAAATATAGTTTGGTTATGATGTTGAGCAAACTATGTTCAAAATTAACAAAATACCACTAAGGTATATGTATTGATCTCAGTTACAGATTTGATTAAAAAGTGCATCAAATTAATCTAATCCAAAGAGCAAAATGTTACAGGTGCATTTCAATACCAAAATCTAAAATAGCTATCTACTTACTTTCAAAATTGAAAAGTATTGTTAACTATGCTTGCAATTAAAGTTAATTTAATAATCAACATAAATAACATAGACTTGACATACAACAAAGCCATTTCTGAAGGAATAGAGAAGATGTAGTTAAGGAAAGTTTTGTAGAGATACTCACCTAAGATTGACTGAGGCCTTGTCTTATGTTTTGGGACAATAGGCTCCTCACTGGCGAGCTCATTAGGTTTAGACAAGTCTTCATGAAATGCTAACATTCCTATTTGATCATTATTATTAAGAAATGCGGGCATTGTCTTTTCATTTTTGCAACTATCACAAAAAAATTCAGATCCTTCTATAATTTGGAAATTCTTGGGGTTCAAGTGACCCGAGCACTTGGAGCAACGGAAACATCTCCTATGATAGAGCTTGTGTGAGACCATGAGACGCTGTGCGAGGTAAACAGGCAGGCCGCATGCAGCACACTTGTCTAGACCTGTCTTTCCAAATTTGAATGGTGCCTATAAGTGAAAATAAATAAAGAATAGATTATAGATTGCAAGAAATTAGTAGTGTGTCGTCACATATTTGAATAGGGCCCAAATCATATTAATGCATAGGGAATGAATTTGCTTATTTAGCTTGACTAATTTTTAAATTTATTGATGACACACTACTACTTGAACTAGAGAAAAACATCACATTATATTGTTGTAACAAACACAACACAGAAAAATGATAGATAGACACCAATATAGAAACTAAAAAATACATTTGCATACATTTTGTTGCTTTCACCAAATGTATGGTCATAAATAAGTAGGATATACAACCAATCTAATCTATGTGCAATGGAAGTGCAATTATAAAATGTAATTGTGCTGGCTATAATATTGTTTTCACACCATAAACTGTCTTAAATTAGCACAAACTAAAGATTACATTTAACATAATCCCAACTAATCTAATTAATAAGTTGAGAAATAGAACAATTTTGGCCTTTGTGTAATGCCAGAGGTTATCATTAATCAGGGAAATAATTTAGATGTAGACATAAATCTAATTTTGGACCACTGCGCTCACAGATTAAGTAAGTATAAATGTCATAGATCCAAAAGAATATACAAGTTGTGGCAAACAAGACCAAGAAAAAATATAATGTGAGGGTGTTAATTTGTAAAATGTACCCACCGCTGCTGTAGAGGTTGACGGAGGCTCTGGGGTCTTCGATTCATTTTCGGACGCTTTAGTGTTTACTGAAAATATAATAAGCATTAATGTTTGTTTTGCAGAGATATGATTCATGTACCTAGCATAGATATTTATAATACATGTGACATGGACGATAACAGGGATGTATCCTTCCTGTTCTCAATAGTTAAGAAAATAAGAGCATTACATACACCCACATTTTAGAATCAGGTCAAAACATGTTTAATGCAAATAAAGTACACCAATGTAAATTAACAATTACACACCATAAACTTAACATCAGTCAATTTAAAAACACAAGAGACATTTATTTGTATTAACATTTGTTATCAGTTTTACACCTGCACCTGCAAGCCTGCAACACAAATGTTCCATAAATAATTTACCTGTGTGGCCAAGACGCTGATAAAACTGCGACAAATAAGTGAGAATAGACAATCTGTCTGGCACTTCGTTTTCCACCATATCCTCAGGATCCAACAGCGCGGGAATCCCCAGATGTTTCTCTGCAATACTAAATGCCTGCTGGTTGTTTTCATAAATGTTTTCCGGTTTTAAACTTGATATGTCTCTGTAAAAACGCACCTTCAATTAGTATTATGTATTCAGTAAACAATAAATGTAAAAATAATGTAACATAACTTACATTAAGTCAGGCCTGAAGTGATGAACTAATGCACAGAAAGCGATGCCATTTCTCCATGATGTAGTCATATTATCAATCTGCACATTAGGACAATCCTTAATTAAGCGTTTACACCATAATTCCAAGGCCTTCGTCCCTTTTACCTCAGACATTTTTGAGTATTTTAGTTACGAATATATAGAAAGTAAGCCACAACGGTCATCTACACGATGACTCATATAAGTCTCCGTGCATCTTCAATTAATGTTACGATGAAGATTATGTCACACAATAAGATTTTAGCTTTAATGATATAATTTGTGAGCCCGTTTGAATAATCTTTAGTTGAACAAAAGTGATTGTTGGGTTGGCATTTAGTGCAAGTACAAGTAGAGTGCAACTCGGTAACTGACAGTTCTGACATGTCAAAGTTATTTTATTTGACAGCTGAATTATGACGGTCCAATGTGTATTAATTTTCCAATAGCGCAGCAGAAACGAAATTTAGGCTAGTTACACATGTGAGAGTAACACTTACTAGGAACCGGATGCGTTATTAATTTTTACTTCATTTACAACATCATTATACAGTGACCTTGTCAGTAGGAAAAGGCGGCAACATGTACACGGGCAGACTTCCCATAGAAAATTAGAATTTCAAGCCTTTTCTACTGACAAGTTGGGTGTGTTTCAGTTATTTGTATAGCCGGTCAAACAAGCTTGTCAGTAGAAAAAGGCGCGAAATTCAAATTTTGAATGGGACGATAAACCTACACGCCTACATTTTTTTAATTTACCACTCTTTTCTACTGACGAAAATTACATGACGGAGTATATTTATGAGTACTAGGTGGTACTAGGTAATGCCAATTTCCGGGACTTCAGTCCCAGAAAAATTTAGTCGGATTTGCGTAATAAGTTTATGTTTACTTACTTAAAAAATAGTATTTTAAGCGGGAAGGAAATCAGTCATCAGTGGCTGCGTTGAATATTCGTAGTCGAGCCGCATCTTAGGTATTTGGCTTTCGACACACACGGAGACACTGCCACTGGTGATATAATAACATAAATAACTGTAGCCGTGATGCAATCATTCTTTTATTTTTTTAAATATAAACCCATGGATCCTTAACCGCGACAAGGGCAAGAACGAGATGGTGGCGTTATGGCCTTCACTGCCCTTCGAACTCGAACTTCACTGCATTCTTCAGGCTTGCAGACAGGAGCGGTCGCGTTAGATGTTAAATCAGGAACAGGAGATTTCTCTTCATTGTCTCCAAGAGGAAGTGCTGTGATCCCCGCAATTGCGAGAAGTAAAATCAAAAACATTTTAATTTGAATTAAGTCTTTGTGTTGATGCTGTATTGGTTAGCATGAGCACTTAAAATTGCCGAGTTGCGAGTCATTACATTACATGCCACTTTATTGTCATTTAATTAAATTTTTAAATTGGCCGTGCTTTTGTAATGATAGAGGACGTCAGGGAAAATAGGTTGGATATTAATATTTTTTTGGTGGATTTGAATTGTACTCGTAAGTAACTAACTAATAGTAAATAAGAAATTTTACTTCGATTCGGTATTCCCTTACACTAGATATAAGTTCGCTTTGCCATGAAGAGCCTATACTCATGACACTCATGTCACCTATTCCGAATACCAGTAAGAGGAGACACAAGGTAGAAGAAGAGTAATTAGGTGAACCAGTGAGCTACGTGCTTTACTTTGTCATCAGTTCTATTCCCATAGGATAAAGGGTCTAAATATTCCGTCCACGATCGCGCCAATTTTTGTAATATCCAAAACCGAAAAGGTAAAATATATTCTAAACTGGACCTAAATAACCGAATATTACCAATAATAACGTATAAAGTCATTTTTGCAGGATTATTTATTAGAATTTGGGTTAGGTAGAGGTACATAATTATTTAATCTGCTTTACATTTTAACAACAGAGTCACTGAATCGCTAAGTTTTACATCAATTATACCTAACTTAGAGCACCCAAATCTCTCTACAAACTCCTAGCGCGTCTGGTGCATATCCCGCCGGGCATTGGTTAGGCACACTTATATATAACATTTCTCGATGAATAATCGACTAGTTCCACCATTTCTTGAATTGGCTGATCTTCAACTTCAGGGGCTGACTCCTCTAAAAGTGAAAGTCTAAAAGGATAAGAAAACTATTATTAACGTAACGGCAAACAAGCTATAGCTATAGGGTGTAGGTACGAATATTGTGTCGCAGTCAACATGACTCATATAATGCCTCGCTTAACATCATGATATACTTACTTTCTTAACATAGATCGTACAGCTAAACAGCAAGGTATGTAATACTGATATTAATATTGTTCCATGTAGCTGATAATGATAAGAATATTTAAATATCAATGGAAAATCATAGATTACTTTGTATGTTGATGTCGATAATATATCGGCAATAGGTATGTTTAATAAAATATAGGTATGACAATAAAATTTAGTCGAAGTCTTTATGTTAGACTACGCATGACTCACTAATATACCTAGCTGTATGCAACGAGTGTGGTGCATTAGACCTGCTGAAAGAATGATGCATCATAATTATGTTATGTATGTGCTGTTATAGGTATCTATTACACAACAAAATGAAAGTCTTACAGGGAAGTCGATGTCAATCAATCGGTCAATAACTTTGTGGTTCCTACCTAAGTTTCAGTGTTAATTTAAATGCCATATCCAATGAACTTATATGTACAATTCTACACTCAAACATGACAGAAAACGGGATTTTTGAAATTGTAGGTACTCACTTCGAATTAATTTTGATCCAAACATCACGGCATTCTCCATTGATATATTCCTGACCAGCAGGACAATTCGTTGGCACCGTTATAACGTTCAGTGGAGCAGGGGTTCTGCCAATATTGTCTGTTCTCCAAACATCACGGCATTCTCCATCGATATATTCCTGACCATCAGGGCAATTTGGTGGCACTGTTATCACGTTCAGTGGTGACGGGGTTCGGCCAATATTGTCTGCTCTCCAAACATCACGGCATGCTCCATTGATATATTCTTGACCAGCAGGACAATTCGTTGGCACCGTTATAACGTTCAGTGGAGCAGGGGTTCTGCCAATATTGTCTGCTCTCCAAACATCACGGCATGCTCCATTGATATATTCTTGACCAGCAGGACAATTCGTTGGCACCGTTATAACATTCAGTGGAGCAGGGGTTCTGCCAATATTGCCTGCTCTCCAAACATCACGGCATGCGCCATTGATGTATTCTTGACCAGCAGGACAATTTGTTGGGACCGTTATAACGTTCAGTGGAGCAGGGGTTCTGCCAATATTGTCTGCTCTCCAAACATCACGGCATTCTCCATTGATGTATTCTTGACCAGCAGGACAATTCGTTGGCACCGTTATAACGTTCAGTGGAGCAGGGGTTCTGTCAATATTGTCTGCTCTCCAAACATCACGGCATTCTCCATCGATATATTCCTGACCATCAGGGCAATTTGGTGGCACGGTTATCACGTTCAAAGGAGATGGGGTTCGGCCAGTATTGTCTGCTCTCCAAACATTACGGCATGCTTCATTGATATATTCTTGACCAGCAGGACAATTCGTTGGCACCGTTATAACGTTCAGTGGAGCAGGGGTTCTGCCAATATTGTCTGCTCTCCAAACATCACGGCATTCTCCATTGATGTATTCCTGACCAGCAGGACAATTCGTTGGCACCGTTATAACGTTCAGTGGAGCAGGGGTTCTGTCAATATTGTCTGCTCTCCAAACATCACGGCATTCTCCATCGATATATTCCTGACCATCAGGGCAATTTGGTGGCACGGTTATCACGTTCAAAGGAGACGGGGTTCGGCCAATATTGTCTGCTCTCCAAACATCACGGCATGCTCCATTGATATATTCTTGACCAGCAGGACAATTCGTTGGCACCGTTATAACGTTCAGTGGAGCAGGGGTTCCGCCAATATTGTCTGCTCTCCAAACATCACGGCATTCTCCATTGATGTATTCCTGACCAGCAGGACAATTCGTTGGCACCGTTATAACGTTCAGTGGAGCAGGGGTTCTGCCAATATCTGTTCTCCAAACATCACGGCATTCACCATCGATATATTCCTGACCATCAGGGCAATTTGGTGGCACGGTTATCACGTTCAATGGAGATGGGGTCACGGGACGGCCTATATTTTCTGCTCTCCAAACATCACGGCATGCTCCATTGATATATTCTTGACCAGCAGGGCAATTCGTTGGCACCGTTATCACGTTTAGTGGAGCAGGAGTTCTCGCGTTTGCATTAGCTATCGAAAGATCTGAGCTTTCTTCGAAATGAGGCGGTCGTGCTGCGCTCGTTGCCACAAGCGCAAAGAGGAAATATAAAAACATATTTATTTTATAACTTTGGCTATATGACATGTATTGGTGAGTAGCTAAGAACATACTGGTCAGGAAAATAAACCTGATTGACTTTTAATTACATTATCTGATCAGACATGACGTCTGAGATAAGAGGGGAATCTAAGATAAAATATCTTCCCTGATAATCAGTGGTAGGTACAGCTGGGACAAAGTGACCCCCCCTGCATAGAAGTTTGTATGCAAATGTGCTAAGCGAATAGTATTGCTGACTGTAAATACATAAGGAGATTGGTAGGGGGTCATCCATTAATTACGTCACACGAATTTCTAGGTTTTTTGACCCCTCCCCCCCTCCTTGTCACACTTGGTCACATTTGGCAAACCCCTCCCCCCTAGTGTGACGTCACTTTTTTTTTACGAAATCGCCAAATCGAATTAAGTAAGTACCTAAGTATCATTAATATTTTATCAAAATATTTTTGATGATATAAATATTAGTAATTTTATAACCCAAAACTGCTTAGGAAGGAAAATTAAACGAATAAAAACGATTATCGTTTTAAAAACTTGTTATTTAAATGTACAGCGAATAAAATAATTTAAATAAATTTTCGGTTACTGATGAAGTTAAAGTGACGTCACAAAGTTTGTGTCTCCCCCCTCCCCCATGTCACAATATGTCACATTTTCTTGACCCTCCCTCCCCCTAAACGTGTGATGTAATTAATGGATGACCCCTAGGTAGAGGGTAGAGGAATGCTAATTAAGTGGCTCGAAGATTAGGAAAATATTGATGGTCCTTATGTCAATTGTCAAGTCTCGTTAACTATTACAATTGTATGATTATGATCTACAAATTCATAAAAAATAAAAAGTTATGTGCTTACGTGAACCCTGTTTTCTCGTATATTTATTGGTTTCGGTAGGTAATAGAATAGTTACACCTATGTTTGTTTAGTTAGGTATTTGTTTAAAATAACTACGAATATAACATGCCTGCCGCATTCTCTGTATATTTGCATACCTACTGCAGTTTATGTAACAAAGTAGTTGTTCCAATTTTTAAAGTTGTCCGTTTTACCCGCGGTTACCATACGATTTATATCGTAAGTATGGACAAAGCACTTGTATGTTCGATAAGGAAAGCACTGCCAATACACCAACAAAGATATCTGATTGCATTCTTTGATTTGATGCGCAATTATATTGTCTAGCCGTTATAATATTTTCGTAATTAAAAGAATGCAGGAAAGCAGGAAAACTCTATTTGTACTTTTCGAAAATATTGTTTTAGAACTGAATTTCTGCAAATGCGAACTCTTTATTAAAAAATCTTCTTGTACTGTGGCCGTCTTAAAACCCAAGTTTGACGATAATATGGGGTCATCCATTAATTACGTCACACGAATTTCTAGGTTTTTTGACCCCTCCCCCCTCCTTGTCACACTTGGTCACAGTTGGCAAACCCCTCCCTCCTAGTGTGACGTCACATTTTTTCTACGAAATCGCCAAATCGAATTAAGTAAGTACCTAAGTTAATATTTTTTCAAAATATTATGACGATATAAATATTAGTAATTTTATAACCCAAAACTGCTTAGGAAAGAAAAGAAAAACGAATACAAACGATTATCGTTTTAAAAACTTGTTATTTAAATGTATAGCGAATAAAATAATTTAAATAAATTTCCACGGGCTGTCCCGTACAAACGCATTTTATTTCCTGTGTTGCGACTTTTTTTTCGGCATTTAAAGTAGCCAATTATTTTTCTGTGCATAATTTTGACCATTTGGCATAGAAAAAGAAACTCTTGTACCTGCAAATCTTCAGAAAATCGCGTTCGTACGGGACAAATGGTAGACAATTTCATGGAATGCTCCTCTTAATATTTTTTCAAAATATTTTGACGATATAAATATTAGTAATTTTATAACCCAAAACTGCTTAGGAAAGAAAATTAAACGAATAAAAACGATTATCGTTTTAAAAACTTTTTATTCAAATGTATAGCAAATAAAATAATTTAAATCAATTTTCGGTTACTGATGAAGTTAAAGTGACGTCACAAAGTTTGTGTCTCCCCCCTCCCCCATGTCACAATATGTCACATTTTCTTGACCCCCTCCCTCTCCCTAAACGTGTGATGTAATTAATGGATGACCCCTATGGCTTCTAATAATAAATCGGTGGACAAATATTCTCTTTGCCTCCTGGGTTCTCCTTTAATGAAAAATCTTTTCTCGTTATATTTCTAACTCTACTAAATTCAATAGTTAGTTTATTTTTCTTTTTAATGTACCTTCCTATTTAATCTACCATCTACCTAAAACTGAAAATAAACATATTATAATTAAATTCAAAAGTCCCACAAATCGCTTAAGTACTCGAAATAAGCTCTCATCATTATGAGAACTCGCAGCAAAAAATGACTTTGCTCTATGGTTGTCGAACAAGAGGCACTCACATACCTCGCAAGAAACACTAATAATTAGATACAGTTTAATTTATATATAATTTTAATATGGAGATTAACATGTCGGGAACGGAACGACACATCTAGCATGAGTCATCATTTAATTTGCGATGGCTATACATAACAATGCCACTATAATGATACTCGTAACTCCTAAAGTATCATGCCCGTGTAACAATGTAGAAGTCGCATAATTAATTGCGTATACTATTGTAATACACAACTTGTACCTATGCCGCGTAACTGGATGCTTAAAGTATGTTAGGTAGTCAGCTATAGCTATATTATGTGTCGGCCGAGAAAACATATCGGATTATGTCTGGTTGATGACCATGAGGACGTCGATACGGTCGATACGCATTTCTATACTTTTCTTGCACCTACCACAAGGTGCAAAGTGGCTTATACAGTTCTTCAGTCCCGGCGTAATGAATGTTATCCTGTTGTGGCACTTTGTAGATCTTGTGTCAATTGATAAATGGATTGATGAGCCTTATTGTATAGAACGTTCTCAGGTTCTAAAAACTACTAGAAGGTTGAGTAGGTACTGCACCTACTTATCTCGTGTTATTTGGCTATCTTGCTCTGCTATGACCTGGCGTATTTCATCTAAAAAAATAAAATAATAAATCCTATTATATTATAGGTACCTACGTACATTGTACCAGTTACGGAACACATACCTAGATATTTTAAAAAACTAGGAAGTCTTGATGCTAATAAATGGAAAGAAATCCATCAAAGAAATCCAAAGCCATCTTTTACAATATAAAAGTCAGCCATATGCAAAGAGAAGTATTAGTACTATTAGTACCAGTATAATATATATTATAGAGTCATATAATTCCAAGCATTTGTCTTTTTTGCGTGGGTCTCTCTTATTACACATTACACAGCATGTATCTATACGAACTTACATTGTATACGGGTATAAGTCACTCGTACCTCCCTACGTAGTTAGGTCGATAGCGTGGTGTTGTGAACAACTACCAAGTGCCAACAAATGACCTCCCAGTCGTAACGATCGAAATACAGATTGTGTCAGGCCATTGCTTCGTGTAACCGCGTGTTGGACAGTCCTCGGTGACACGTAGCTTACTAACAACCAGTAATCAAGATTACTCATGCGACGAAAATGAAAATAACGATAGTGATTACGTTGTTTTTGGTGGTGTTAATATGTGTGGAAGGAAAGAAAACGGGTAAAAGCCGGGGATCAGGCTCCGGTTCGAGAAGTTCGTCGAGAGGGAAAACAGCCCCTCAACCTGCACCTACTTCATTCAGCAACCCTCAGCCCTCAGCCCCGAAACCATCACTCTTCGGATGGCAAGAAAAACCTGCTCAACGCAAGACGCAGACACAGAGGCAACAGTCTACTCCAACTGGTAGTAAAACCCATTCGTACCCATCGAGTCAAACCGGTCTTTCTGGCGGTAATACGCAACCAAAGCAGGCAACAAGCTCTCAAGCCCAACCGGCAAACAACAAGCCCAGTTATCCAGCCGGCAATGGTTTATCAGGCAGCGGGGGCCAGCCTCCAGCAAATGGAATGTCGGGCAACAGTGGGCATGGTTATCCCGCGCAAGAAAGTGTTCAAAGGAGCAATGCACCGCAACAAGCCAATAAGCCACCTGGTAACGGCTATCCAGCTAGTACTGGGCTGTCAGGTAATGGCGGTTATCCTCCTTCAAATGGTCTTTCTGGTAACAGCCCATCGTCAGGTCATGGTTATCCGCCAGCACAAGGGAGTGGACATGCTTCTGGAGTAGCTCCTCCACCTTACTCCGCGGCTGGCGGTGCACAGTACCCTGGGTCAGGCGTAGCTCCACCCCCATACCAGGCTGCACCCCCTCCGTATTCTGGATACAAACCAGGAGGAAACTATGGAACAAACAATTACGGTAACAACTACCATCCACAGGCTCCACCGCCGGCATATTCGAATCCAGGAGCTCATTACGGAGGTTACGGCGGTTATGGTGGTCACGGAGGACCTGGATTCAACGGATACGGGTCTCAAATGCCTGGTTACTTCGGAAATAGAGGTTTCGGCGGTGGAAGTCGCACTAGCAGTGCACTTAAAGGTGTTGGTATTGCGGGTGCCGGCGTGGGAACACTTTTAACCGGTTTAGCTCTATGGAATTTGGCGCGATCAACTGGCCACCATCACCATACAGTTATTTACGACAACAGAGGGCAACCAGTGGCGGTTGCGCCAAATAATAGTACAGAGCCCGTGGTAGACCCGATACTGGGAGACTTGGTTAATTGTACTCTAACTGTAAGCAGCCCTAATGCAACGGAAGTACTGGGCATTCCTTGTGCAATTGCTACTTCCTTCACGCCCGAGGCAGATGTAAAGGAAAAGGGACAAGTCGCTAACGCCGACGATAAGACAGAATGCATCGTCACAGTTGTTACCAAGGCGGGTAGAGAATTTGCGACGGCAATTCCATGTTCTATTTTGCTTAGAACAGCCGCAGAAAATAATGTGACCGAGCCGCCTGAGGTTCTTAATAATGGGACGGACATTGCAATCGAAAGTGTCACTGTTGCGAGTCAACCTTCGGCATTAATGCTTTCCGGTGACGCTAATGACCCTAACAATGGCGGATTAAACTGCACGGTGGAGTCGGGTGACGTTCGGGATCCCATTAACCCGTGTTTCTCCGTAGCGCACAATTTAACAGTGATCCCTTTGAACCCAACTGTTCCAAGTGACATGGTTAATTCTACTCCCAGTGCGGCATAAGTCATAAATGGATTAAGTATACCTACCCATCTTCAAATGTTTCAGTTACTTCTTTGGTTAGGTATAAATTAATTAAGTGTGCCTTATTATATGTACTATGTATTTATTGTTATGTATTCTCTTTTTATGTAAAGATATATACAGGGTTATATACAGGCATGAAACGGGTTTAAGGTACAACGTGTAGAATTTATACGTACTAAAAAACAAAACAAAATATTGATAACTATACTTAATATGTATTCCGTATTCCTTTATCATTGCAATACAATAGTTAGTTTCCGCAATAAAAAGTAAAACTTCAATAGAAATAATAAGTACTCTTCTTTTTGCAAGTGTATGTTCGTACATATAAATATTGTTTTTTGCATAATTTAAATTGTTTTTATAATGCTCTGAGCAACCGTACTGACCGTACATACATAAATGTTAATATTCATATTAGTGGAAAATGTGTTTTATGTGATTTTTGTGAATGTGTAATCTGATTATGATTTACTGTGTGATGTTTTTGCCTGTTTGTTTCCCTAAGGTTAAATAATAAATAAATACAGTGTGCAGAATGTTTTTTTCACGTACAATACACATAGCGATAAATAAACTCACAATTTGCATCAAATTACTTTACCATTCTTGTGTATAAAATACAAACTTCCATCCATCTATCCAAGAGTCCATTTTACTCCAGTAGATATAAACTGCATCGCAAGATTGCAAGCAGAACAGTGAGTACTAGGTTTTATAATATAGCCGGTCAACCTACTTTGTCAGTAGAAAAAGGCGCGAAATTCTAAATTTCTATGGGACGATATCCCTTCGCGCTTTTCAAATTTGCCGCCTTTTTTTACTGACAAGATTTGCTTGACCAACTATACATTTATTAAATTTGCCGCTTTTTTCTATTGATGGAAATGGCTTGACAGACTATAGTTAATTTTATCAAACGTGCTCATGATGATATTTTCTGAACGCAACGAATTTATACTCTGTGGCTATTGTCACACTTGGCCATGAAGTTATATTGTTTAAACTGGAGCGATTTGTCACTTTTTTTGCCACACTAATTTGAACCTTATCACCGAGACAGAAAGTTGTTCGTACCAGACTAGAGAAAACGGTCCACATGAGATAGAAAACCCGAGCCCTGTGTCTCACTCGCACATGTTGCCAATGTTAAAAAGATACCATTGTGGTAGAAATTATATCATGATACTACTGAAATTCATTGTCTTCTTATAATATTTTAGTGCTATATTCCGATTACAGTTCTGATATCTTTTAAGTAATTTGTTAATTATTATGATGTTAATATTATTAACTGATTAAGCCAAGCATGTGTACAACAAAAAAAACAGTAAATTGAATATGGTAGAAATTGTAATAACTTTGAATATTAATTGGTATCCCCAACTTGATGACGTATTTTTCGTGTATTTACAAAATACGTAAATGGCGCCGCTTAGCATTTATTCGTAAAATATTTAAAAAAATGGTTAAAACATGTTGTGTGTGGGGTTGTAGAAGTGAAAGCTACGCTGATTGTGGAATATCTTTTACAGGTTGGTCACAACTATTCAATTTTACGATAAAAATACAAGAAAACATTGTCAAACTCATTAGGGTGACCATGATGTCGGTACGATTTAGATCGGTCTTACAGAATTATTATTACGTACTTAATGTAAAAATAAGTTTAGGTACCTAAATAGTATACTAATAAATAAATAAAGATAACTATACTTATTTCGGCATGTTTAATTATTCGGTTCACGTAATGAGAGCTAATAATTGCCAAAAATTAAATCCAAAGTCCTTAGACATTACAGACTCATATTTATACATAATATTTAATTACTGAAACGTTAATTCTAACTATTTATATATATGTAATCGATTCTATATAGGTTGAACACATATTTCCGTCCGTATACAACGGCGGCAAATTTGAAAATTTTGTTGCAATTACAGATCTACGATGACGCTTACGCTTAAAGAATAGCTAAAGTATGCAAAAGGGAAGTCATCACGTATATTAACACACCATGAGTATGATATTGATAGTGATAGGTATTTTGTTAAATTATGAAGAGCATAAATAGTGTAAGATGCCGATTTACACGGTTAAATGTAAGTTTTTATTTCGTTGTGTGCTAATATTTTATCATTTTAGTCAATAATCAAGATAATTTCGTGTAAAAACATAAATTGTTACGCAACGCTAGGGCTTGACAAAATGACTAGTATCGATAACCAGTCGGCATAGTAATAATAACTACAAAGTTATTTGCGAAACAAGTGTTAAAAGTAGGAATTAAATTCGCAATGAGTGGTGATTAATTAAAACACGACCGATGGCAGTGTTTTTGATCGATACGATTTGCGAATTACCTAGTTACCTAGTGCAACTACAACGTTTTACCCGACCCTGGATATCTGTCTCGCTCTCTCTTATAGCTGTGTCTTTGATGGACGTACGGCGGACCACCTTCCTCACAATCGACCATGATCGCATTGATCGCGATCCAATACGCTCATCCCATCTGTAGAGTCTGTGCGGAAAGAGAAGAGTCGTGGCAGAAACGGGAACTAACATTTTAAATTTTATATGGCAATCAAACCTTTGACACCTGTCTTGTAAAAAGTAAACAAACTTCTGTCAATGTATATTTTAATTAACAAAAACCGCAAGTTTTATGTATAAAATATTTTCAAAACACGATAAAACCGTACATAAAACCACAAGGAAAATTATATTTAACATTGTTCGGTTTTGTCAGCGGGAAGAAAACGGCTAAAAGCCGACTATCGACTTACAAAAAGTCGCGGAACGTATTTCCACTATTCGCGGGTATTGATGTTGTATTTAATATTAAATAATTACCTATTTAATAAGCCCCCTAAGTAACTTGTCTCCGGTACATAATCGGTAAGTATATTCATTCAAAATATATTAATTTTCATAAATATGCAGGTCATTCACGATCTTTAAAATAACTGACAAATAGTCTTGATACTTGCCATTTAATGCATATTTATATGTAATTTCTTTTTCAGGATTGTGTAAAAGTACCTACGGTATTTCGAATAAAAGACCGCTAAGTAGGTGATATGCAAGAATTCGTAATCTACGTGCCGGATTCAAGCACATCCAGTTCAGATGAAGTCCCATGAACCACACATCCACACATCCAGTTGAGATGAAGTTCTATGAGTGTCCCTGGTTGTTTTGAAGCTAGCTCAAACATAAGTGACATTGAATATTTTAATTCAGACTTCGATTACAAAGAATAAAACTTTTTCTAATAAAATATTTCTTTATTTGTAGGTTCTGTTAGTTACGAAATTATATTTCATATTTAGCAGTGACTTTTCGGCGAAGTAAAATATCGTGAGATGAGAGAACCGGACATATCCCATAAGCATAAGGCCTACCTACTTATGCACTATTTTTATTCATATTCATATTTATTATTAATAATGTACACATACATTACAAGTCAAGTTTACAATGGGTGAAATATATCTCAGATAAAATTACAGTTCTATTGCCCAATTTCTACCCGATCTACCCGGTTTTAATAACTGTTGGACTGCACAGATTAGGCAGTACATAAATGAGACTCGTATCTTGTTTGGTACTAAAATTACAGTTGTATTGGGCAGATTCTTAAATAGTTTTAGCAGTTTTGTCAATGTCAATCGCAGTCACTTTTTAGTATCTGAGATATAAAAACAAGTGTGTTTTGAAAAGAAAACTAGTGCCTGCGCTAAATCAGAGGATTGAGTTAACGAGCCACCACCACCAGGCTCCGGTTAGTAAGCCGTGGTAAAAAACCGGAACAAAAGGGATTCAAGTATCATGACCTTTAGTATCGTACTATAATCACGTGACCAGTGTTGTCAGCATAGCAAAAACCATAAAATAGCACTGGCGCGCCCTCAAATCCCACGACTCTTCTCTTTCCGCACAGACTCTAATAGATTTTATAACGACTAAAAGCTTTTATAACGACTAAATTAAGTAAGGTTGTGTGAAGCGTTTTACAGAAGGGAAAATGACTATCCATCTCTTTTCTGGGGCAATTATACTAGGATAGGGAAAATACAGTATTATTCTCTCTGATTATGTGCGAATGAGAAAAGAACCTGGCCAAACTATATAATCCATCTTCTGCTAATATCCCACATTCATGTGACTTATGGTCACCCTAATTAGAAAGAGATGCAGGGCTCAGGTTTAACCTCTCATGTGGACACACTTTTTGGCCAGTGTACACAATCCGGATTATTAATTCTAAATCCGTGCACTTGGCATGCACTTGGCACTGTCAGTGTAAGTGTGCCGTGTTTTGAATTGGGATGTCAGTGTCAGATATCCGATAATGTTATACGATACTTCCTGAGGCTGGTTCCCTAAATTATTTAATGAAAAAGTGTACATTTACGGTGAATTATTATTGTCTAACTAAACATAATGTCTGATCCAACAATTCAAACATTTTGTTGTCATCATTCTGGTAAAAATGAGGATATGGCAGTGAGAATAATGAACGAGTTTAATACAGATTCATATAACACTGTTTGTTTGGTTTCTTCTACAATCGGTATTTTAGGCGCATTATTCCAGGTACCTACTCTAAATATGCGTAGTATCTTTAAATTGTATGCCTGCACAGTAAAATTATAAATGAAATAAAGTCCCTATTAATTATTAATTTCTTTTTTTACAAAGAAGGGAAAGTTTCTCAAAATATACCTACACAGTTCTGTTTTGTTTGAAGTTTCTAAAATAGTTGCATTGTAGTAGACATGGAACTTTAATTATGACCATTTTTTGTTTTAGATTGTACATTATTTATGGCAAACTATACCACAAAGGTACAACACCTTTACATCCAGTCGTGGACGAAATATTATAATGTGGCTCGCTGTTGCTGATTTATTGGCATCCTCTGGTAAACATATTGCAATATTTATTTTTGACCCTGATGGTTCAGATTCCTTGTTTAAATGATTATTTTTTAAGATTTTATCTTACTTTTCAGGTGTCTTAATTAGATCCTCACTGTGGTTGAAATACAAAACTATTATGCCTATGCCAGATGATGGTTTTAGTGTATTATTCTGCAGTATTACCTCAGTAAGTAATTGATTTAGCTGGAGTAAATTTACTTTTATCTATGATGAAGTGTTACAAGTATAGCTAGTTTATTAATTAATATGTGAATAAACTATTTCATTGTATCGTAATACAGGTTGTTTGGTACATTGTTGCCAAATTAAAATGGCAGATAGGTTACGTAATTGCTATTTTCTCATGTCTACAAAATTTCTGCACATTTTTTCTGTCTCTATGCAAGTTTTTCGTAAATTACTAATTTTTACACACATAGTGGAAAAAAAAAATTTGCAATTGACAACCTAATAACCTATCTGCCAATTTAATTAGGCAAACAATGTACCAAACAACCTGTATAACAAAAAATATTAGCTAATCAAAAATCACTTTATCATTGTCTTCTATGTCAACTTCATTTGTTTTTCTATTCTGTGGCGTACCATGTATCTTGTTCTGTCCGTCTACAGGCTTGGACTCAATATTTCTATACAGCAACTTGGTTCTGGACTCTATTCTATGCAATCGACACTTGGCTTACTATTAAAGGCAGGGACTCTCACCAGATGGTTTACCACTCGGTGGCCTGGGGTCTGCCAGCTGTCACTACTGGAGTAGGACTGTCTATTCTATATTACCCAGATGCAACGTGAGTTCCTAGCTAAGCATTAATTCAATATTGAATCAAGGTCATTTTGCATAATCTATATGTTTTTTGTTTTATGTGTTATGTTCAATGGAAAACCAGTTATGGTCATTTTTTACGCTTTTTTGCTCTCAGATTCTCCCAGTGAGCAAGGGCAAATAACGGGTCATTTGATATACAACATAGTTTGTAAAACGATTTTTATTATTTTCTCATTTACCCCTCAAAAGTGGGCAAATATGCACCTATGTTGAAAATTCATTTATGTTACATGTTTGTGTTTTGGTCACAGATTTCCATTGCTGTAGATACTAAATTCAACAACTCAACTCAATTTGTCTAGTAGTTTTGGAGCAAAGAGATTACGACAGACAGACGCACAAGTGAACCTAACAGGGTACCGTTTTTCCGTTAGAGGGACGGCACCCTAAGAAAATGCTCTTGTACAGAATTCAGTTGCCTACCTTACATGTAGAAATCTAGAAATAGTCATCTTTTGCTGATTTTTTTACACAACATAATCTTTTAAAAACTAATTTCAGATGTCACAATTTAACATCAGTCACAAGTGCCCTACTAAAAATTCTTCCCAACTACTGTGCAACTTATGTGCCTATAGCACTTGTGATGGTAATAAACCCCATCATGTATGTGCTCGCTGGCAAAGACGTGGAAATGGCAGTTGCGCTGCCGCTCGCTCAGGTACGATAAGTGTGGTTCACGACGGCTAACCCCACCCCTTGGAAATCCATATTGATTGATCCAACCAATCATGAAGGGTCCTTACTCTTGGTCCTTTCATACTTATTGTTTAAATCCTGTATTGTTTTTCATGGAAGCTCCTTGTCTTTCGAAAGATCGGCTCTGGTAGTCGCCAGCAACATGCTGAGATGAGACGATTTCGCGGCACTTTCTCCTTTTTATGTTGGTCTATTTTATTCAATTTTGCTCTTTTGTGTTTGTGCTTACGAATATATTTTCTTGCTATTTCTCTTAATTGCTCAAGTCCTGAGTAGGTATATAGTAATTCATCATCTTACTAATAGATATCACTAGTATGATGCTTGTAATATAGTCCTTATGGTTATTGTGATAAGGTAGATAATCAAACGTATTAAAGCTATCTGTTTTTCAACTTTGTCGTTTCGTGATTTCAGTTCACAAGTAAGGAGCGAAGGGTTGTGGACGCTTTAAGACTGAAATTTTTTATGATAAATGTAGTATTCTACATTTGCTGGTTACCTAATCTCCTGAACGGAATACTGTTGTGGACTATGTGGTTCAATATGCCAGTAAAAGTTATAATATCTATTTGGTATGTAATGGTAAGTAAAGCAGAAAATCTGCAATTATGTTTTCTAGTTAGGGTCCCATATTTTTTATCTTATGTTGGGAATCGTCCCAATATTTATCGAAGTACGTGTAGGTAAATTATGAAAGCCGTTGTATAGGCACAGAATAAATCATAGTACTAGGTACAGAAGACTCACTCTCTAACAAAACGCGTCTGTCACGATCAGCACAGATATGGCCGCTAGGTGGCGACAGCGCCACGCGCAGCTTATGGCAAACCCCAAAATTGGGGTCGAACGGATGTACTTTTAGCTACCTGTAGCAAAGCGACGAAATCGCGGAGTGAGACACGCCTGGTATAGGTACCTGGAAATTATCTACACTTCTCTTTATCATTAAATCAAGTACTTATAACATTTGTGTAAAATTATTGCTATATTTTTTTATCCACACTATAGTTATCTGTTTTTTAGCCATAGTGTGTCTGAAATCTGAATAAATAAGTTTATTCTTTATAAAACGCGGAATTTTTTCCATAATATGCAGTATAGCTATCAAACAGAGCAAAACTGAAATTTTTTTGGCAGCGCATCTAGCTTTTATTCTCCTTCTCTTTTGACGTGATAACGTCTTATAAATTGATGAACACCGGTAGCATGCACGAAAAAGTGTCACGTCGTAGACATATTATCCACGTTACGGCCACGTTTTCTTATGACGTTATCACGCAAAATTATCGTCCGTAAACCGACTTCACTGACAGCCATATTTTTTTTCCAGGCTTTAATGAACCCAATGCAAGCGCTGTTTAACGCTATGGTTTACCGCAAGTGGAGTTCTACTGGCTACAGCATGGTGCCTACAATGTCCAGTGCAACAATCAAAGGTTTCCAGTTCAGTGACGAGCAGTCCCCGCTTCTTGGCTCGGAGCCTCCGCGACTGCATTTGGATCCATTGCCGTCTAGTATTAACAATTATTCTACCCTGTGATCTTTAGTCAATTCGTATAAACACTGCCGGTGACGGTCACATCAAAGAAGCTTATAATAACACTCAGTGGCGGATTTGCAGTCTTTGCCGCCCTAGGCCCCAAGCCTTGTAGCCGCCCCTTTCTCAGCATCAGCACCCATCATATTGACTACATTTAGATCAGGCAACGAAAATATATATTATAGAGGGAAATGCTTGGGACACGTTTTTTACTTAGTAACTTTTTTGGACTCGTTAGGAGGTGAACATATCAAAAGTAGGGGGGTTGAAGTTTAAAACTGTCACTTAAAATGAATAAGTAAGACCTATGTTCCTATGATCATGTCGTTAGAACGCATAGTTTCCGAGATATAAGCGAAAAACTGAAAAATGTGACCTTCACCTCTCTTCCCCCGGCTCAAGGGCTACGGCCGGGGACTTTTGATATGTTCACATCCTAGATAGTCCAAATAAAGATAGGTACAAAGTCAAAAATTGTGTTTCAAGCATTTCCCTCTATAGGTACCTTTTTTTGAGAATTCGTTGCCTCTGGCCTAATAAATTTTGAATTATTTTTTGTTATCATCAGCGATTTTTTTGTCACAATTTGCCGCCCCTAATATCTTGCCGCCCTAGGCCCGGGCCTACTGTGCCTTATGGGAAATCCGCCACTGATAACACTGCAGGTTATAATTGAAACTGAAACGGGACTTATGGTTTTATTTATAAATGTCCGTCAAATCTAAAAAGCTGATGATAATCGCTTGTCCCTTGTGTGTAGTGTTTGTTAGAAAGAGACAGCCTTCACAAAGGTTTTCTCATCATCATCAAATTTAAACCGCTAAATTATACGGTTTGCCACGCTACGTATTTTTATTTACTCGCGCGGTATGTTTCGGAGAGCCTAGGTCTCCACTTTCAAGCACTAACAGTACATTGAGTCGCGGTCAAGATAGTCGCGCGTCGCGTACTGTCACGTGTCACTCACCGCGCAGCGCGCTGGGTGCACGCGACTACCTAAGTCCAGTTTCAGTTTAAATTATGAGTGAAACTCGTGTTTGTCTAAATTGGGATACTTTCGAAGGAATCACCTTGCAGTAACATTTGGTAGTGTGTGACGTAAATTAATTAGATTTTCTTGAATTATAAGCTTCTCGGTCACATCAAATCTACGCGAGTAGGATGACTGATATAGAGTAGGTATAGGCTCTACCAGACCAATCGCGCTAGCAAGACTGAGGGCTTAGATTGGCGTTTTCTATTAATAATTAGGGCCTTTAATCATTAAAAGTCTGTGCTCATACATTTGATAAAGATATCGATATTACGACCAATTTGGTATAAATATGTGTACAAAACCTTATATTACATTCGTATAAGTACCTACACATATTTAAGGTCCCTTCTTGTTTTACACTTTTGCACCTTACTCATACTCGTTAGTAATAAGGCGAAAAATGTAAACATAGATAATGGGTATCTTTGACGTCTACTTTATGGCTCCTCTTCACGTTGGGCCAACGCCGACGCCAACGAGGGACGCATTTATGCGTTAGAGGGAGCAAGTGATATTGTTATCTCATTCTACCGGATGGCTGCGTTCCTCGTTGGCGTTGGTCCAACGTGAAGAGGAGCCTTTACGTGACTTTAGGAGCTGCATGGGTAACGATATTTCAAAATGGAACGCGGGCCCAGGCCTTGCTATCGCGCTAGGTTTGGCGGAACAATTGTTACTTTAGGTACTTATTTACATATGCCATTCCAGTTATTAGTATTTAGTATACTGTAGGTACATAATTATTCCTACCCTTAGGCTGCTTGTATAGGTAGGTACGTCCGTTCTTTTAACCGGACAACGGACGGTGTTACGCGACTACGTTTGGTTTTTTATGTGGATACCGACAGCTACTTACTTACACCCAAGAAAACTAAAACCTCGTCGCCTAACATGGAAAATTGTCCGCTGAAAACGACGGACGTAGGTATACAAGCGGCCTTCCGTACATTGTGTACGCACGACTGCATTCGAGTGAGCACTTCTTGCCATGTTATTACTATGTTTTCAAGTATATGGGACATAGTAAATTTGTTATTTTTTAAAGTAATACCTAATATAAGTACTACTATTGGCTCTACAAACCTCACCGATATCGGATGGGATATTTGATAAGTTTTTCTCTTGTTTGATATGGCAATTGAATTTGTTGCATCTCAATAGCCGGTAATGTATTGATGTATTGAAAAGGCATTCAATTATAGGTACTTGTTTTTTCTAGCAATAGAAAGGAAGAAGGTATCTAAGCGACCTTGACGTGTCTTTTTATTGGAAAATACTCGAAAATTACGGCAAATACTCGTATGTAACCGATACTAATTTTTAAAAAGCGTATTTTCTAATGCTAAAAAACCGAAGTATAGTATCGGTGACGTCTGTAGAGCCTAATGTTTAAAATAAGATTAAATTGTGTATTTTTTGAGAAATGTTTGTTATTTAATAATGTATACCGGATTTAATACATTTTTATACAACTACGTACTTTTACGAGTTGTTATTTTGTAGCAGATATAGAATACCTACCTATTTAATTTACAACGCGTCAAAAATATCTTGGCCTAGCCTACCCTCTGGTTTCGTCCCTTTCGCAGAAAAACCGGCAGCGGAGTTGACGCGATAAATGATGTACATTTTTTAATACTACCTGCGTGGCAAATAAGCATACGGCCTTAGCCTTGGAGACCTGCCACTATTATTGCATTATTGCCACTATTAGTACGTATTCGACACAAAAAACCTGAAGGCTAGTAGTCATACGTATTATGAAAACAAAGCTGCACTTTAAGGTGGAAGCAAGCCGCTTTGCATGGTGATAGTAGACGACAAAGTAAGCGATTTTTTCCGAAGCACCCAAAAATTCACCCCTTAGGAGCCGAGATTTAGCGAGGTCTATTAGGAAAAAGAAAAAAATTCTACAAGTTTCAGGGAACAACAAATATTGAAAAAAATGATATCATTTGAAAGAAAATCACTTTTTTTAACGTAAAAAAAAATAAACACAAAATCTTTTCAAAGAATATTAGAGTCAAATTATTAAAAACCATTTTTTTTCTCTTTTGCGCTTTATTCTTGCAAATAATGTCTTCAACTTTGAAGAATGTCTAAATATAAATTTTTAGTTAAAGTTAAATATATTTCTTACTAAATGACGAAAACCGCATCAAAATCGGTTCGGCAGTTTTTGAGATACAAGTTTCAGAAGTTGGCTTACTTTTATTTATATGGGATTTTTCGTCTTATATAGTCCAAAAGGCGAGTAAGTCATAGTAAATTATACGTAAATTAGAAGGTACTTAATTTATCTACATTAGAGATATGTATATAATATACAGGGTGGAAAGGCACGACGATCCTTCCCGGAAGTATTAGGTCGTTTAAGTGATACAGAGCACATTGGTAATGATAAGAATCGTTAATTGAGTAAAAAATAAAAATACCAAATTTTCTACTTTTTAACTGTGGTGATAACCATACGTCGGACTATAGGGGGCAGTTTGAGGGCAAGGTAAGGTTAACAAAAAAATCTTAACTTACGAGTATCATAATGTACCTAATAGTATTTGTAACATAGCCGTGTTCATAGAACTTGACATGCCCAGTTAACTCATTTGTTTTGTTCCTTTCTCACAGCTGCAATAGGCATGTTGACAAGTTTTTAGAACTGTATTCATTTTATAGATAGACACGTAATTATTACAAAAAAATATATTTAAAATTTTTATTCATTAATTTTAAATACTAAATAGAGCTTAATTAGTTTAGTGTTTAAAGTTTGAGCCTAAACGCTCTAAGCTGTCACGTGACGTCACGAACAGATAAATAAACAAACTGCTGCCAAAATGTCAGTCCTAGCGTAGAACAAAAGCTGTAGTATTTAATTTATCTCTCTTTCTAAAAGATCAGTATTACGTAAATATATAAGCTAAAATAATGAATAACAAGTTTTACATGTCTTATGCAGTGCCTATCTGTAAAAGAACAACAATCAAGACCCTAGAGTATAAAAAAATATATTTGTTACATGATACTTACGTTGCAGTTACGAATTTTGACTTGAATGATATTGTTACTTGCGAACTATATGTATACATATTACGTTCAGCGATGATAAAACCATTTCAAAAATGAATCACAATAACTAATTTCACACAAAAATACTTACAGTTACAATTTAAGATGAATTATTATGATACAACTAAAATTGTGAGTGCAAATATAGTGGCGCAGATATAACTTTTTAATTTATTTATTTTTTGTTTCCGACAGCCAACATGGCAATGATAGTTCCATTCAGCCAAATTATTAAAAAGATTTTGGTGAAATATCGTATTATATAACATTTTATTTATTTAATAACTAATAAATATATATTTTATATAATGTTATAATATTTTTTGTACGTAATAAATGTCTATTGTCGAAATAAAAAATACATACACTGTTTGAACATCCAAACTCTTTGGCGGTGTCCTATGGATTACGGTCAGGTTTGACGACTAGTCTGTGGTGTTTCTCATGTCATGACGTCACGCGCTCCGATTGGCGTTTGCAGTCACGTGATACTGGGCATTATTTTAAATACTTTTGACTATTTTTAATTAATTAATTACGCATATTTACACTTACACAATATGATTTTCAGCATTCTAATATTCCCTGCTATGGTAAAAACATAACATGTTATATATTTGCGATTCATGTCAACATGCCTATTGTCTGAGTGACGGATAAAGCCAAACGAACTTTTTCGCCATTTTGACTTATGTGTAGTTCAAGTACGTTTACAAATAACGCAGTTAGTTGCTATGATATTTGGAATTTCACATTATAAATACTAGCACCAAATACTACCACCAATTAAAATACCAAATACTAAGTACAAATACTCGAAAGTGAATTGATTGATTTGCGAACCTTACCTATCATTCTGACATGCCACGAAAATGCCCGCTGGAGTCCGACGTATGGTGATAACCCTATAGCACGTGCACATGACGGCTAGGTTAAGGATCTCAGTTGACAGAATCGCAATGATGTATGAATGACGCATAATTGACAAATAATTCAAATGAATGCAAAAATATTACAAACAATTTTATTACTTCCTTAGATAATTACTTTCACATACGGTTTTCAAATGTACCTCCGTGTCTTATAATGTACGCCGCAGCCCGCACCCGAGCCCGCGCACATTGCCCATGCGATAATGTATGCTCTTCGTCATTTTTCCTCCGCAGATTGTCAAAAGCAGCAATTAGCTTTTAATGTCTTATTTCGTCCGCAGTTTGACATTCCGTTTGGTACACCATAGGTATCTTTTACACAGCCACACAAATTTAACCACGACGAGCATCTAACAACGGCATTTTTATTTGAAGAATATGACATTAGACAAGTAAAGTTCAATGACAATTTAATTTCAAACATCAGACGTCTTGTCTATTTCCTACCACGCAAGAAGGTTTGTTAGTTAGGTATTTAAAAAGAAGTATTTATTCTTAATTTATTCTTAGTATTTCATTTTTGCAAGTTGATTTGGAGCATAAAACACAACTACTTGTATTTTTTTATTATTTTAGATAGTTTCCAATTATTCGAAAATAATTTTGTGAAACGTGTTAAGAAACTAAAACCTTTTTATCAGTCAAGGAAACCAGAGATATAAGACGATTGCGTACTTTTGAGTGGTTGTCAATGTCACAATTTGAACTGTCGTTGTAAACAATATTGTGATTAGTATTATTAATATTAAGGAATAACATAACTACTTCATTCAAGTATTGAACAAGTGGAACTACTAAGAAAGCGAAAATCCTGCAACGATTCTTACCGTGTTGTAAGCAGACCTAAGAATAGTTGGATGGCAACAAATTAGTACAATTTCCTGTCGAACACTGATTGTTTACAAGTAAGTTCATTGACCCTGTCACCTGTTAGGGTTATAACAAAGTAGTTTTTTGCATGGATGTTTAAAAGGCCATAATTTAGAAACGGTTGCCCATATTAACATAGTTTCTATGGCGAAAATATAGAGCTTAGGCTAAACAATCCGCCTTTTGCGGAAAGGATCGTCGTGCCTTTCCACCCTGTATATTTATATGTGGAAAACTGCCATAGTCACCATCTTACATAAAAAAGGAGATATATCGAAGCCGAATTTTCCCCCATAAGCCTCCTTTCCCATACGTATAAACTATTTGCAAAAGCTTTATGCAACCGCCTAACTTGTATCCTCGTTGAATGCCAACCTCCCGAGCAGGCTGATTTCTGGAGCGGATTCTCTACAATCGACCATATACATGCGGTAAAGCAACCGGACCCTGTACATGGCCTTCGTAGATTACGAAAAATCCTTCGACAGTGTCGAGCATTGGGCGGTGTTTGACTCTCTCCATCGCTGCTCAATCGACAATCGCTACGTGGATCTGCTCTAGGAGCTACATATATACCTCGGCAAAAATACAAGTTTGGCTTTACAAACTTAGTAACCCAATATCTATCGAAAGGGGATACCATTTCAACCAAGTTTTTTACGACAGTGCTAGACGACGTCATAAAAACGCTTGCATGGGACAGAACTGGTATCAATATCCATGGGTCTTCTTGTCGCACCTGCCGCCTTTTTTGTTTGCCGAGTCCCTGGAAGATCTTCAAGGCATGGTTGAAACCCATGCTTCTTTGAATAGATCTTAAGCTGAATACGTCCAACACTAAAGTTATGACGAACATATCTAGTAAATCGATTCCAACCATTACGGTTGGGAACGAAAGACAGGAGGTGGTCGAGAAATACGTGTATCTTGGATATATTCTATCATTTGACAAAACACATCAGCAGAAGGAGATCTCCAGGAGAAGCCAGCTGGCTTGGGCGGCATTCATTATACAAGCGGACATCCTCAAACCCGTTAACATTCCATAATGCCTGAATTTCGCCTCTTTAACCAATGTGTCCTACCTACCATGACCTACAGTGCCGAGACATGAACGCTCACTAAAGAGGCTGTGTATAAAATCCGAGTGGCACCGAGAGCCATGGAGCGCGCCATGCTCGGCATCAAATTTCAAGACCGAGTGAGGAATGTCGAAATCCTACGCCGCACCAAGATGTCGGATGCGTCATCACCAAACTTAAATGGAGCTGGGCGGGACATGTTGCCAGGCAGAGTGATGCCAGGTGGGCCAAAATGTTAACGGAATGGTGGCCGCTTACAGACGAAAGAAGTGCCTGGCGTCCGTTGGCTCGTTGGGTGGACGACATTCCGAAGATTGCGGGTCACTTCTGGATGAGATTGGCTCAGGACCGGGATAAGTGGCGTACTCGAAGAGAGGCCTATGCTCAGCAGTAGGCGATTAAAGGCTGATATGATGATATTATATATTTACAAGAAGATTATTCATCTTCAGCTACATTCATACTGGCTAAACTGGTTAAACTACAGGATGAAATAAAATGTAGATCTTTTTTACAGATAAGTAAATATACTTTATATTGAAAAAGCAATATTTTTATAAAATTATATAAGTTATTATACGTACTTTAACGTACCTACTAATTTAAAACTTTGATTTGTCCAATATTCGGTAGGGATTATTAAAGTACTAATCCTACTTTTAAGAACAATGCCTCATAATTTGTTTAATGAATTTGAAGATATATGTATAAATGTTTATATAACACATAGATAAAGATGTGTTTTACATTAATAAGAAAAGCACAACATAGTTAGTACTTAATACGGTACTTAAAAGTAGTCACTAATTATAAATCATCATGTCAATAAAACTAGGCCAATTTCTGGAACATGAATCTTATGAACTACTTAACCGATTTTGATGCGGTTTTCAGTTTCTGATAAGAAATATGTTTGGCTTTATTATTAAGTACTTATTTGCAGACATTTTTTAATGTGGAAGACACTAATTGAAAAATAAAACGTAAAAGGTTTTTTTTAATAATTTTACTCTAACACTATATTTCTTTAATATAATTTTATGTATATTTTTTTTACATCAAGAAAAGATATATTCTTTCGATTGACACCAAATTTATCTTAATCGGACGATCCGTGAAACTTGTAGATTTTTTTTTCTGTTTTTAACAGACCTCGCTTTTTCTCGGTTCCTAAGGGACGAAATTACGGGTGCTTCGAAAAAAATCGTTTTATTTGGTCTCCACTATCATCGTGCAAAGTGGCTTGCTTCCACCCCAAAATGCAGCGTTACGGCAAAAAAGCTCCATAATTAGTAAGACTATAGGCTTTTTTGACTAAAAAACGGTTTTTTAAGGATTATTTTGGTGATTAGTACATTTACATTTCCAAGCAAAAAGTCGCACTTTGTCGCTCGCCATAAGGACGCTTTGACAGGTTATTCGTATAAAGATACAAGCGAATCTCGTCTTTATGGTAACCGACAAAGTGGGACCTTTTGCTTGGAAATGTAAATGTACTAATCACCAAACATTCGATACAATTATTATAAGGTTATAATAAATTAAATACTACGTGTCAAAATTCCTTTGTGTTACGTTTCGTGCTCGTCTATTCAGACGGTATTCACCGAGATAACAAATTGGAAGTAGCTACTTATTGATAGGATGACGTAATATTGATATTTTGACATTCCGTAGATTAAGTACTCGTTTATACGTAAAAAGAGAGAAGTTATACCTCGAAAATATATGTGTTAATTTTTATTTTATACGTATTCTATACATAATCATTTACAAAATATACTTTAAAACAATAACTATCACATGTTCATACATCATCACGTTCATTTTCTGGTGGGGCCATTGTCAGGTCGGTCACGTCTTTTACAATCATATGAGCAATTTGCCAGGCCATTTCTTCATCGACTTTAGATGTATTAATTGGCACAAATCGACTGACCATTTTCTTAAAAGCCGATTTATCTTTTTTGTCTGGATCGGGTTCAAATTTTGATTCGAATCGTCCCAAACTATTCACTCTGCCAAGGATCAAACCGTCATACCTCTTTCTCTGCCATAATGAGTCTGCATTGTAAAGCTGGTTAGAGTCTATTGTCATGTCAGGCACGGAATGGTTACGTTTCTTTTTGCGGAAGATGGGATCACCCATTGCAAGTAGAGTATTTTGAGTGCTTATACTAAATTCACTGCTGCAATCTGAATGTGACTTATGATTAGCAGACCACATATTATCTACAGAGTGAATCATTTCAGAGAGATACTTATAATATAATTCAGATTCTAAAAATGCTTTTACATAGCGGGTTAGGGTATTGAATACAATTTGATAAGGTATATCAAAGCATGTTGGAAGAGGTCCGCCTTCTCTGCAAATGTCACTTTCGATTGTAGACCTAATATTTGTGGAGAAGCCAATAGGACTTGTCGCTTGGAGTGAAAAATACTTGTCGTAGAGAACAATTGCATCTGTTTGAGCTTGCTCCGGGCTGGTAGTGTTGGCATTAATTAAATTATCCCTGAAATGCATTACAGCCATAAGAAATTCTAGTAAAATACTGCATGATTCCTGCTCCAAGTACTCCATAAAGTAAAATAATATGGCTTCATTATACAAAATGTCTTCCAGTCCTAGAGAGCCGCTGGTCAATAAATCTATTTGTGCCTTAATGTAGAGTGGACTGTTCTGAAAGTCCTTAAAATATCTCTGTTCAATTTGATTGAACAATTCATCTTCAACCGGCTTAAAGCAATCTTCTTTTATGTGCCCCTCAGGATTGCAAATATTAGTTATAACAGTTTTTCTTAAACTATCCGGTAAGTCTAGTTGGTGTGGTGCTTCTAGTGCTACATATTTTTTAAATAAATTGATGGCTTCTTCGGTTGGGTTATGTTTACATTTATAATTAGAGACATTTTCTAGTGCAGGGTGTTCTGCCAAGTTCCCAAGAGAACTTGTGGAACACTCCTGCATATTTTGTTTATAGGCATTAGCACTGTCTTCAGTCCAGCTGAATCTTTGTGACGCATGCGTGGGGGGCGGCTTGCTTTGCGAGTTGCACTGCAGGTCAAAACTTTTTGTTCTGCTCAGTTTCCAATGATTGTCGATTTCACCATTTGAACTATTTTGCAAAACAAGGACCTTAAAGTTGTCTAATTCCAACCAGCATTTGACAAGCACATGCTGGCCAATAGTTTCCATAAACTGAATAAAGTATTTTATAGCTTTCTTATCTACAAGTATATCATGTACACTTAAATTCAATTTCGATTTTTTTTGGAATATCCGAGAGTTTTCTGTAATAAAAAACTTTGCATTAGAATATTTTTTTGTAGGAAGATACACATTTTTTAGAATTCAATGCATGTATTTAAACTGGTTGTGTTAGTTCAGGACAAAGGATCGCAAAACCGTGTGTTCCGATAATTTGACTATTCACACAGTAAGAAAAGAAAACGCATACTAGTAATGAGAAAAAAATATGTTTACCTACCTTTCAGTTCACTGTCTATATGCGTGTCTAAATAAGTTTTACTACCGGAACTGTCGATTACGCTCGTTTCAGGTGGCCGTACTGGACAGCCAGTTTTTCCTTTTGCTGAAACAATAGCCATGATAAAGCACAGTTATTACAACACCCATACAACACCAATATAAACTTTACGTGACTAGTTTCACTTCACTGTTTACCTGCGCTCTTCCAAAACTTAATCATTTTACTGATTCAAATATGTCAGACGTGGTAGCAGAACCAGTAGGTGTAATAACAGGGTTCTTCATAGGTGATTTAATAGCTCTCAGGTAGACGTAAACAATAATAATGTAACGAAGACGAAAACAATTTTCTACTTCTGACTGATTTGCTTTTTTTTTTTTTTTTTTTTAATTTATTATGAGCATTGGCAACTAGGCCATCAGCTCAAACACAAAACAAAAATAATTACAATGCATTGCTTATACCTAAATCTAACTACTAATACACAATACAATATAATATGAATCTAAAAGTTACATTAGACATAAACTTAAAACATAAAACACAAAAATAATTACAATGCACAGCTTGAACCTAAAATCTAACAACTACTAATCAAACATTGTAATTATTACAAAATACAATGTTATAATATGAATCTAAAAGTTACATTAGATAAACTTTATGGTTATTTCAATCACTTATACTATAAAATATTTACAAACTGCCAATAGTGTGAAGAACAAATTCATAGATTACAGGATATAATTGTTTATATTTCAAAAGACCCTGTACGGAGTTTGGCAGGACTTGCAAACCTGTGTCCGTACACATGGCAGCAAACAATAGCCTTTGTAAATTAAATGCAGGACAATGGAAAAAAATATGATCAAGATCACATACATTAAAATTACAATGTGCACAAACAGCAGACTCACTTAGCTCTAATCTAAAGAGATGTGCAGGAAAACGAGCATGACCAATACGTAATCTACACATAGTTGTAATAAATGCCCTTTCTACATATTTTCTTTGGTATTCAAACCACGACTTGGTGCTAGGTGCTGGGACTATTTCAGCTAGCCATTTCCCTTTGACTTCTTTGGATTTAGACCACGAGTTGTTCCACCGTCTAATCATAAGTTCTTTTACAAAAGGCACTAAATCGGACTGAGGTACTTTTAAATGACAAATTTGGATATTTTCTGTGGATTTTGCAAGCTTATCTACAAGTTCGTTACCAAAAATTCCTGAATGTCCCGGAACCCAGCAAAATTCAACAGTAATTTTTCTATATAATAAAGAACTTAAACAACTTCTTAACTTATAAATTAAGTAATTTACAGATGCACTTATACATTTATTTTTAAGTGCTTGTAAAGCGCTCATGGAATCAGATAGAATTAAAAATTTATTCTCAGTTATGTAATTATCATGAATATGTTCTAAAGCGTAAATTATGCCTAATACTTCAGCCGAAAATATTGAAAAATAACTACTACATTCGAAAACTTTTCCTATGTTCAAAAAGGAGTCAAAAAATGCAAAACTGGTCCTATCTTTAGTTTTAGAGCCGTCAGTATATAATTTAACAAAATCAGTCTTATCTTCAAGAAACTCCAAAAAGTCATATTTCGATTCAAATTTGACCAGTTCAACAACCACGTCTCGCATAATATCATTGTATTCATGTTCAAAACAGGGAAGCAAATTAGACCAATAGACTATATCTTGAAATTCAAAGTTTAAATAAGTTATAACATCACTTAGAGAAGAAGAATTAGGAAACGGTATTAAATTATAATTTGGTATATTGACATTATTTAAGTATCTATAAGTAACATCGTTATCACGACTAACCAACTTAAGACCATACTTGTCAGTGATATAACATCTGCGTACAAATAAAGGAACAATGCCAGCCTCTATTTCCAGAGAATTAATTGGAGATGACATCATAGCTCCAGTAATAAGTCGTAGCGCCCTATTTTGGATAATATCTAATTTCCTTAAAAGATGGGTATTCGCATCAGCAAAAAACATACAACCATAGTCGAAATGACTTCTAATTGTCGCGATATATATCGTTTTAAGGACCTTTGGGTCTGCTCCCCATTTTACTCCAGTTAATGACTTTAATATGTTTAAACCCAATTCGGCTCTTTTAGAAATTGTATCAATATGAGTTTTCCAAGAAAGATCATAATCAAGAAATAGGCCAACGTATTTGACAAAAGACTGAGCAGGAATAACGTTAGAATTGTATAAAATTTGAGGATAATGTAAGCCATTTTGAGAAAAGAGAATTACAGAAGATTTGGAAACATTAACCTCAAGTTTTAGTGAATTTGTTAATATGTTATGAATATTACGCAGACAACTGTTCATAATAGATTCACCAATTTTTATGTCTTTACAATTTACATATAACACCAAATCATCAGCGTAAAATAAGTGCTTAACAGAAGCCGGAATTTGTTTCATGAAACAAACCAAACTTAGAATGAATATAAGAGGAGATAATACAGAACCTTGAGGAGTACCCTTTGTAGAAACTTTAGAACCTATTAACGAAGATCTAACTTTTAGAGTTAAAGATCGATTATTAAGAAAATTGAATAACCAACGTAAAATATGACCAGGAAACCCTAATAAAGACAAACTTTTAATAAGGTATGAGTGATCTATGTTATCAAACGCCCCTTTAATGTCTAAAAAAACCGCCAAAGTATATTGATTAGACCGAAAATTGTTCTTAACGTCCCCAATTAAACAGCTTAAGTTATCTATTGTGCTTTTACCTTTTCGAAAACCGTATTGAGTACTTGGAATAACTTTGCTCTTTTCAGTAAACCACTCTAGTCTATTTTTTAACATGGTTTCAAAAACTTTCGCAAAGCAAGATGTTAAGGAAATAGGCCTATATGACTCAACACAATTAGAATCCTTATAGGGTTTCAATATCGGAACGACATGCTGCGTTTTCCACGTTGGGGGAATACAATTACTTTGCCACAAATCATTAAATATTTTACACAGTATTTCCTTGGCATGAAAAGGTAAGTTTTTAATTACTTTGTAAGAAATTAAATCAGGACCAGGCGAAGTTTCTTTTTTATTTTCTAATGCAGCTAAAAACTCACTAATAGAAAATGGCTTGACCATCCATTGAGCTTCCGGACAGCCACGACTCTCAAAGTACTCATTAAGGTCACAATTTGATATATGATTATTGTCGGAAGCAATTTTGTCTAAAAACGATATCGCATTATCAGGATTTTGAAAAAAAATAGGAGATGAAGAAACAGAATTCAGTTTTGCATGTTTAAATCTACGTATATAATCCCAAATAATTTTACTCGATGTCATGCGATTAAATGAGGAACAAAGATTCAACCAACTCACGCGTTTAATTTCAAATAATGTTCTTTTCTTTAAAGCATCTACTTTTTTGTATATAATGTAATTCTCCATAGAAGGATATTGTTTGTAAGATCTTAAGGCAATTTTAGCTTGTAAAACTACACGGTCACATTCATCATTCCACCACGGGGCAGCTTTTAAGCATTTATTTTTATGATGGTAACTTTTTTTTGTAAATGTCATTAATATGTCATGTAAAATACTCAAATACTTTGTATAGTTTACTAGAGGGTTGTCAACAAATTCAAAAACTTCAAATTTATCATCACATAACTTGTTGAACTTACACCAGTCAATCTTTTTAAAATTTACCTTAGTTAGCGAATTATCATCTTGTTGAGGATTAGATAAGTTATTAGAATAACATGTAGGAGTGGGCGAGTCAAAAACTACATTAATGAGCAAAGGGAAGTGATTACTACTAAGAAGGTCATCAAGAACAGATACCGAACAACTAGAACTAAGAGCTCGAGAAGCGAATACCAAATCCAAAACATTACCTTGTTGGCCAAACGGAGCGAAAGTGGTGATAGTGCCATCATTCAAACAAATTAAATCAGAATTCTCCACAAAAGCATGAAGAGCTTTACCCCTTCCATCATTGACTCTTGAACTCCAAGATGAGTGATGTGCGTTGAAGTCACCTATTATCAGACGATTATTACATACAAATTTTGAACACGAATCTTTCAATGAATCTATAGTAAACTTACCATTCGGAGGTGGAGGAGCATATACACATAACAAATCTAGAGAAAAATTATGAATGTTGTATTGTATTGTATTGTAGCTCGGGCGATTTTCCGCAACTCGACGTCTTGCGCCTATTTTGCGTGATAGGGGGTGGGCTAGTCTTGCCAGCCCAGCTCCTCGAGGAATCCTATCAAACCTTTGATGTTGAGTAGGACCTCGGGGAGGTCACTCGGGGATCCGAGATGTTTTGCCCTGTATGGGGCCAATCCGCTGCATTCCAACACCACGTGAGAGGCTGTTTCTTCTTCCTCCATGCATCCACGGCATAGGGGACTGTCTGTGACACCTGTTATAAAAAGATGTTTGTTAAAAAGTCCATGACCTGTTATGACACTGGTTACCATACTCAGTCGAACCTTTCCTAGTTGAAGGAGCGCCCTTGTGAGCTTACCGTTCATGCTAGGCATGGCCTGCTTGGCCTGTCTGCATCCAGTTTGGTTTAGCCAGTGTTCTGTGTGTAGTTTCCCTGTACGTGCCAGCAGCATTGAGCGTACCTTACTAAACGGTATCGGGAGGATCGGTTCCGGGCCTATCGCCCCCGCACCCGATCCTTGTCTGGCGAGCTCGTCCGCGGCGTCGTTACCTCGGGATCCACTGTGTCCTTTGATCCATTGTAAGGTGATCTTATTGTTCTGACATACCTCCATTAGTCGTTCGTGGCATTCGTGTATAAGTTTGGATGTGACTATATGGCTTTTTAGGGCCATTAAGACTGCTCTGCTGTCGGAGAGTATGCGGATGGAGGATCCTACTACCTTCCTTGCAGTGATGGCAGCCGCCGCGTTAATGATGCCCATGCACTCAGCCTGGAATACCGAGTTATGGGCTCCTAGCGGAGTGGTGATTGACATGTTCAGGTCTTCTGAAAAGGTTCCAGAGCCTGATCCGCTGTCTGTTTTGGACCCATCAGTGAAGATTCTCAGCTCCCGGGGATTGAGTCCTTCGTAGTTGTCGTCCTCAAATAATTGTATTTTGTACCTTTTGTCAAAGATGGCTTGTTTGTGAATTCGATCCGTGCCCGCCATGAGCACTGGAAATTCGCTGTATACTTTTTCCAGGCATGCTGTGTGAAGAGCTCCTGTGGTGTTAGATCATATATTGAGGGTTCGTAACCTTACCGCTGAGAGACTGGCCTCTTGTTGTATGTGTAGGTGCAGCGGTGAAAGGTTTAGCATGACCTCCATGGCTGCAGTCGGAGTGGACCTCGTGCAGCCAGTGGTGGCCGCGCATGCGAGCCTCTGGAGTCTTTGTAGCTTGTCTCGTACGTTGCCTAGGTTTGTTCTTGGCCACCAAACCAGAGCACCGTAGCAGAGTAGGGGGCGGATTATAGTCTTATAGAGCCAAAGGGTAATTTTCGGGTTGAGTCCCCACCTCTTACCAATCATCCTTCTGCACTGCCAGAAGACTACTCCCGCCTTGTCTATGCGTTTGTTGATGTGATTGTTCCAGTTGAGTTTACTGTCGAGCGTTAGCCCTAAGTACTTAACTTCGTCGGTCAGCTGTAGCTCAGTCTGGAAGAGTGTTGGTCTGGTAAAGTTGCCAAGTGCCCTTTTATTGGTGAACATTACCATTTCTGTTTTGGTGGGGTTAACTGATAGGTCAAAATCTCTACACCAGCGTTCTACGATCCGAAGAGCTGCCTGGGTGAGGTCGCATACTGTACTGGCAAATTTACCTGATATTAATATTGCCAGATCATCAGCGTAGCCTATTGTGTAGAAGTGTTCCTCGTTCAGTTTGGTTATGAGGTTGTTGACTACTAGGTTCCACAACAGAGGTGAGAGAACTCCCCCTTGAGGGCATCCCCGCACCGCCGCTACGGCCTGCGGTTCACCTACATACCTTATTGTCCTTTGATTTAGCATGTTCATGATCCACTTTATTAGTCCAGGTTCAGCGCCGTGGCTTTCCAAGGCGTTCCCTATACTGGAAAAGTGAGTCTTGTCAAAAGCGCCCTCTATGTCAATGAAAGTGCCGAGGCACATTTCTTTGCCGTGGATGGCTCTCTCAATGCGGCTTACAACCATGTGAAGAGCCGACTCCGTAGATTTACCTGAGCTGTACGCGTGCTGGTTGTTGTGCATCGGTATGTTCTTTAGCGCCCGGTCCCTCAGGTCCCTGTCGCACAGTTTTTCCAAAGTTTTCAGCAGGAATGATGTGAGACTGATGGGCCTAAAGGATTTGGCAGCTGTGTAGTCGTTCTTACCTGGTTTAGGTATGAATACCACATTCACATCTCTCCATCTCCTGGGCACGTACCCCCAGGCTAGGCAGGCTGCCATGATGTCGGTCAGGGTTTCCTGGATGAGTCCTAGACCCCACTGTAGGAGAGCGGGGAAGATTCCATCCGGACCAGCCGCCTTGAAGGGATGGAAGCTGTCTATGGCCCACCTGAGTTTCTCAGCCGTGACGACTCTGTGCGCCATTTGCCAGTTGTTGTCCGTTGTACTGTATTCCTCGTCCTGCTGATCTGCATCGGCGAGACTTACGCATCCTGGAAAGTGAGTTACCAGGAGAAGGCGTTGGGTCTCTGCAGGGCTAGATGTGTATGTGCCATCGGGTTTACGCAGTGAGCCCAATTGTGATGTGGGCTTGTGCGCTAAGGTTTTCCTCACCCGGTTGGCGTGGTCAAGTGTTTCAATGCTGCTGCAGAAGTTCCTCCATGACAGGGATCTCCAGTACCGCAATCTCTTTTTGTACCTGGCCTTGGCTTCGTAGTAGTTTTCCCAGTCCACCTCAGCCGTTGTGTTCATGGCCCTGTTGAAGAGTCTTCTTGTTTTCCCCCGGAGTCTCTCCAGTTCTGGGCCCCACCACTGGTGACCCTTTATGGCAGTCTTTGCCGGTGGTTTTAAGGGGCACGCCTTGTGGTAGCTGTCTACGAGGGTATCAGTTAAGATATTAATATTGATTAATATATTTTGAAAATGGTACTGTGATAGAGTGTTGACAATACTGAACTTGTATTTGGAACGAATTGCAATTGCAACACCGCCATGCGGATGGTTAGAGTCTCTTCTAATTACACTAAACCCGGGCAATTTAATAATTTTGCTAGGGGTCAGCCAAGTTTCATTAAAAAGTATGATGTCAACACTCTCGTCACAGCTTTGCAAAAAATGTACAAGTTGACCTAGTTTTGGAAATAGACTTCTGGAGTTCCAATGAAGTATTTTTAATTGTGTGATACCCAACCTATCCATAGTTTAAGTAGTAAAACTTGTTACAAGCAGCTCTTTAATCATTTGGGACGTTATTGGCATAGGACCGGAGGAAGTATTTTTGACTTCTTTTTTCTTCATTAATTCTAAAATTGTTTTGGTGATTGCATTAAGAACAATATCAGAATTAATAATGTCAGCAATCATAGCACGTCCATGAGGTGTTTTAGCAGGAGTTTTTGGAATCTTACTGTTTAGATTATTACTGCTATTAGGTGTTACAGCTACTGCAGCTGCAGTTGCATATGAGAATTTGCCATTTATCTTGTTCTTAATTTGTGCATTTTTTTCTGCCTTAACTGGACAGGTATAAGAAACTGCCGAATGGGGTCCACTACAGTTTGAGCACTTGAAGTCCGATGGTGTGGTACATTCCTTGTAAAAATGTCCCGCTGAACAAATGGAACATACTTGAGTGCTTTTGCAAGCTCCGCTGCCATGTCCAAACTTATAACACCTGAAGCACTGAAGCAGGGGTCTGATGTATTCCTGTACTGGCATCCATATATGATCATAGATTACATGGTCAGGTCTAGACGAGGCCATAAATGTAACCAGGACGGTTGGGAGTGGTTTGTATTGCCCATTGTCCTGTTTTTTGGTAAAGCGCTTAACACCAAGAATCATACAACTTGCTTTCAAGTCCTCGAGCAATGTCTCTTCACTTAGATCCACAGGAGCACGAATAATTCCTTGGCACTCTATGCTGTCATATGGGATTGTTGCCTTCCAAGTATTTGCTTGTAGTAGTGGTTTGTTTAGCAAAAATGCATTTGCATCCTTGGCACATCCGAAATAAACTTTGACAAAAAAGTTACCCGCAGCCTTTACATATTGCACCCCAGTAATCTCTTTTAATATTCCATTCACTTTGAGGATGTCCAAGGGGACTTTATGAGTCAGTTCATTTGAAGCAGATTGTAGTAGTACGGGGTACTCTCTTTTAGTCAAATCTTCATATATGGGGTTGTGGTCTTTGAAGAGACCGCGACGACTTCGTATGTATGTCATTTTTTGTTTACATGATGTGACTTCTGTATTGGAAACATCTTTATTTCTCCTTTTTGTTGTAGTTTTGGCGGTGTCTGTTTCCATGGGGGAGGGGCCGCCGCCCGCACCCCCGTGTCCTGGGCTCATTCACTGAATATAAACACAAATTCAATTATTTACAGTTAGTAAGGAAAAAATAACTTGGTTTTGTCAATAAAAAAAGGACTTTAAACACTTTAATTGAAATATTTTCAAAAAATCCGCCTTGTCTTTTCGGTTTCCCGCCCTTTTTTTTCTGACTGATTTGCTGGACAACCCACAGAGTATGTAATGTAAATCACGTATTTGACGTGACGATTAATGCTACCAGTATAAAAAATATTTTTACTCTTGATTTGACCAGGAAAAAAAATGCGGTCAATCAGAGTAAAGAAGCAGCAAATTTAAAAAATGTATTTTCTCAAACATGCAATGAAATATTGATGTTATGTTCCTTATAATAGGCTGCGAAGTATAACGTTTCAGGTGCGGCTAGGACAAAAGGTCGTTAATGGAATTTCATACACATCTTGCAGGCCTAGGCCGGCAAAGTCCTCTTTTTTAATTTTCATTTCACAGATACTTGTGACACAGCATCGTGGCATTCATCCATAAAAAAAAACTAGAGGCAGTATTTGCTTTATGGTTCGTAATGACACTCTGCCACTACGCCTATAAAAAAAACAAAAAACAATGTTTGCTATAATTTGCAGTTTTATTTGTATAAAATTAACATGAACTTAATAAATAATACATTCTATAATTTTATAATTTCAAATTATAAATTTAACTACACAAATAAAAACATTCAAAATATTTCATCTAAACGTTAGCGGTAAAAAGGTCTACTCAAACACGCGTAGTTATATTTTTTAAATTGTTATGGAGGTAAAGTTGAAAAATATTCATTCTGTTTTATTGGATTTATGGTGCGTTGTTGATTTTTTGACTTTAATATGAGTTCCGACGAAATAATGAAATTAATTAGGTGTTGGAATTGGCAGCGTAAGCAGAATTGATTTTAAATAACTTGCTGCCTCTGCCGCCAAGTAAAAGACGAAGTGTGTATATGGTTGCTTATGGCAATTTTATTATATGAGAAACTAAGAAAAATGGTTTACAGTTTATTAGAAACAGTTTTGTGGCATATTTTAAATGAATGTAACTACAAATTCGTCAACACTGTGGAAATTATACTTATTTACTCCATGCATAAAGCAACGATGTATGTGAAACATGATATCAACATGAAAAGCCCCCTCCAGACTATGCGCGTGAATCGCGGGCGAAGCCGCGAACGCGAGTGTGGAGTCGATTTCGCAGGTCTGCGTTCAGGACTCCACACTCGCGTTCGCGGCTTCGCCCGCGATTCACGCGCATAGTCTGGAGGGGGCTAAAGACTATGTAAACTTATGTGACAAGGCGAAAAAATCAAAGATACATGAAAATATACGGGTAGTAAAAATACACGACTCGTGTAAAACATAAGCGTGATAATGATATAGGTACGTGTTGGTTATATTTTGGGTGTAGTTTACTTTTAGTTTTTTCTATAAATAAAACTTGGGTTTCGTGGATTTTTTATTTTATTTATTTCATTGCATGTTTGAGAAAAGCACTATACATACCTCGGCGGGAAATGGGGTTGCCCGCGCTCAGACCTATCCGGCCTCGCTTTGCTCGGCCGTCTATATGTCTTCGGCCGGCAACCCCTTTCGTCCCGGCCTCTGTAGTAATGTACTATTGTAGTGTTATCGGCCCATAGAAAAAATTAATTTCTCGCCTTTTTCTACTGACAAAGTTGTTTGACAGACTATAGCGTACGTAGTACGTACACAATTTATCCGTTTCACAAAATATCAAAACATCTTTACTTACCTAACAATGTTTGAAATGCAATGGCTGCGCAAGCACCTTGCCCCGCATAAAACATGCGACTATGCCTTGGCATAGTCTGTTAAATAATTTCCGTCAGTAGAAAAAAGCGGCAAATTTTAAGTGTTGGCGGGAAGAGTTGGCGATCCATAGAAAATTTGAATTTTCTACTGACAAAGTTCTTTGACCGGCTATACCTACATTTTGCGAGGCCCTCTGCTGGCGTGCTGTCCCGCAACCGCAAGGCCGTAGGCGGAAATAATATCACACGTCGTCAAGGAATCAAAGGGATTTCTGGAAACGGAAAGCCATTTCTGTCAGTAAAAAAAGACGGCTAAATTAAAAAATGTTGGCACGAAGGAGTTGTCCTCTGTCGGCTCTGCCCTCCCAAAAATGTGAATTTCGTAGCTTTTTCTAATGACAAAGTGGGTTTGCCAGAGTACCTACATTTGAAGTAGGTATATAGGTACCTTTAGATAGACGGAGACGATAATAATATATAGCATCAGGTCAAGCAGATCTTGTCAGTAGTAAAAGGCGGCAAATTTTAAAAATGTAGGCGCGAAGGGATATATCGTCTCAAAGAAAATTTGAATTTTGCGCCTTTTTCTACTGACAAGATTTGCTTGACCATCTATATTTATACAGCGTAGCGATGATTCCTATCCGGGGCATCCGGGCTTCAATCCCTTATCACGCGCCGAGGTATGTACTTAGTATAGTGCATAGCATAGGTACAGTCATCATCATCAGCAATAGTATCTTACACAACTAGGGCCGCAAAAATATGTGACACGTTCTTATTTGGAGCGCAATAAGCGCGCGTCATATATTGTGTAAGATACTATTGCTGATGACTGTACAACCTATGGGTACAACGATGATTACCTTCTTCTATAAATAAAACGTTTGAAACGCCTGCGAAGCGTGTATTGCAATCCTGTTTGCTACACCATCCGAGAAATTGCATACAAACGTTATAAAGCCATCAGGAATTCTGCAATCTAGCGGAAATTCTGTTTTAGATAAGCTATACGGCCCAATTCAAACAATGCTTATAATATGTCACACCGATACGATACCGATTAGTAGTATCGTATCGGTGTGACATCTTATAAGCATTGTTTCAATTGTTTGAATTGGGGCGGTCTAATCGCTAAAAAGCGATCTCTTCCAGACCACCTTTGTGTACTTTTAAGAGCCAAGTTAAATAAACGCTGAATTGTGACGAACTAGGCAACAAGGTGGATGAATTGAATTTGCATAGGTGTACACGTAATGACATACTTAATACATAATTGATAATTACTAGCCAGGCAATTAAATGCCATCTCGGGTTCCTAACAGGTTTGACCAAACCCGTCGGTCATGTCGGGATAGAACAGCCCGCGGTTTAGTGCTATATATATAGGACCGACAAGTATCTGTAACGAGTTCCTATCTTTGGCAATTTACAACATAACAATTAACATATAAGTAGTAGATATTCAATTAAGTCCCCTTCGGGAACGTTATACATTCCAGACTAGGAAAATATTATTATTAATTACTCAATTAAGGTCTGGTATATATGTCGCAGTCGGATCGTATAATCCGCCGTATTACATTACGGCTAGCCGTTTTCAAAAACAGGGGCGTTTTGAAATGCGGCGGTTTAACGATTAGCCGTATTGAATGCGGCTGAATGAGAATCCGCCGGAATGTATTCGGCGCCATACGTTCTTCAACACGGCTAGCCGTAATGTAATACAGCGAGTCATTAGCCGCCGCTTTGACAGTTTTTAGTTCCCATTTTTAACACTCGTGGCGCTGCCTGACAAACGCTGGGGTGTCCATCAAATCTGGAGTTTGTCGGACTGTTTCTTTTCAAAAAAAAATTTCCTTCGCAACTTAACTAGACGGAGCCCCGCTTCGCGGGGCTCCTATTTCTGAGCGGTTTGCCCTTCGGGCATCTGAAGCTACCTAACGAACCTAACCTACCTACCTATTGATTAAGTGAGACGTCCGTGAAAACATTACACTTTGGGGAAAAAAGCGTAGGTAGGTAATTAGGTTAGGTTCGTTAGGTAACTTCAGATGCCCGAAGGGCAAACCGCCCAGAAATAGGAGCCCCGCTTGCGGGGCTCCGTCTATTTAAGTTGTGAAGGAAATGTTTTGGAAAACAAACACATGTAGTGCGGTGGGACCATGGTAGAAATAAATTAAATTGCAAACATTGTCAAACTCCGGTTACGTAGGCGACCGAAAGAACTGGTCACTCTACAATGTACGATGCGGCTAAACGTGGGCCGCCTTATTGAAGAACGTATCGCAGTGACAATCCGGCTAATCGTCGAACCGCCGCATTTCAAAACGCCCCTGTTTTTGAAAACGGCTAGCCGTAATGTAATACGGCGGATTATACGATCTGACTACGACATATATACTTGGTCAAGCAGATCTTGTCAGTAGAAAAAGGCGGCAAATTTGAAAAATGTAGGCGCGAAGGGATATCATCCCATAGAAAATTTGAATTTCGCGCCTTTTTTTACTGACAAGATTTGCTTGACCATCTATACATATCTATTAAAAAATAATTATATTAAAAAAATCTAAATCTACAAAATATTTAATCATCGAACCTTCCCACAAAATTTCACGCGAATCGGTTGAGAATTAGAGTCAGACCAAAAAAGACTGGAGCGGATTTGACGACCCACGCAGTGCAAGTGTTATTTTAAACGCCAAACTTCTATGAAATTATGACGTATAAATAACATTTGCACTGCGTGGGCTATCCCGGCTATCAAATCCGCTGCAGACTTTTCTTGGTCCGACTCTAGCGACCTACACTACACTACTGAAATGGAGACCTTCGCTAACGCTCGGTCAATTATGTTGCGTTATATTTTTATGACTAAAATAAACCTATATATCTAACCTTTAGTAAATAAATGATATAATTTAATTTGCCAAGTATTTCTACTAACTACCGATGTATGGTAGACCCAATATTATAATGACACAAAGGAGATTTAGAAATTAAGAAGCAAAGTGGTGTATAAAGTGTATAAAGTATTTGTAGTTTATTTTTTAAACAAAAACTTACATTAAAAAAAGTTTTAAAGTGAACTTATTCCTTCGTCCAATGAGTGTTGCCGATTCCATAAAACTTCTGTTAGTTTCTCACGGTTCATTGGGCAGATTATCCACGGTCCTTACGCAATCTGAGGACGCACAGTGCACTAGCGGAGGCTATCGACCTTCCCGCGATTACTTGAAAGAACTGTTATGTTGTTGGAAATAACTTGGTGTCCAGAGGCGCGCAGGGCAGGCTTAGCTCAGCCAGTCGCCTGCACGCGGGACTCGGGGCCACTTCACCAGACACCACTTTACAAGCTTACAAAATGTGCGCAAAATCTATTTTGTTGTTATTTTCCATTTTATCGACTTACGTAGACTCAGCTTCGTTTGACCAGCGTCAGACTGGAAACTTGAACGTGCAAGTAGATTTGAAGGACATCCAAATCATTGCTTTGATGAAAGGCGGCAAGGAAGAATATGTGGTAAGAGATCTTCATATTTAAAATATTAACATTTTATTCATAGCCTTGCTTTATTAGCTATTAGGTATCTACTGTATATTTACTACTAAATAATACTAGTTACTAGGCTACTAGGTATATTTTGTCATATTTTAGTGCTCTAGAGTTTATTACCTACAAAGCGGCTGTCGGCTGTACTCTGCTGTAGGCGGTTTACTGACATGACATGATGTGTTCTCCGAAACATGCGGCACTTTAGAAAATTAGATTGCAAGTAGATAGGTACCTATACACTACCTACCAGCTACACTACACAATTTACTATACTTACTTATACAAAACGTGACGAAGCTTAACGCTGTTAAGAATTTTAAACAGTTTCTATTTTGAAAAGGTCCACATTCGAAATTTTTTGACGCGTTGTAATCGGTTGAGGTTGAGTGACAGAGTTGAATACGGAACCCTAAAAAAATGCGTTCGAATTGATAACGCCCTATTTTTTATAAAGTCGGTTACAATTTTAAAATTATATTTGACTGATAATGTCATTTTCATATCTCCCTTTATTCAAGTGACTCTTAAGGCGTGCTTTTTCCGTAGGAGCTAAGCGAACCAGTTTTTTGAATCCATTAGAAATATAAGAAACAATGTTTTAAAATTGTGAAAAAAATATATCTTATACTTAAGGATCTGGCAGATACGTTTTGGATCTCAAAAACATGATTAGATAAACTTTGCTCGATATAAAAAAATTCCAAAGTTACGCCTTTTTTTAACAATAAATCCAAACCATATCTACAATACAAACTTTTTAGACTTGTTTTTTACACAAATGTATAGGTAATAAGATAATCTAGATGTTTTGGATCACTTTGTCTCGGTAACATCATTAAAATAATTTCTATGTTTCAATACCTACTAAATCCGCAAGCGCAATCACTCGCGAACGCACTTACGCCCTCTTCAGTCGCGCGGCAGCGCTTGTAGAGGACGGACCTGTGTCAGTGTGTTCCGCGCGGTCACGTGATTTTACCGTTTACAAACAATGGGAAACAAAGCATATGAAACGTAAGAAAAAGTCACTAAGTGCTATAAAAACACACTTTCTGATAACAGAAGCATCTAATACTTTACGAGGTGGTTGAAAGGGCCTAGCTTTACTACATCAACAGTTAAAATATTTCAGTATTTTCACTAGGTCAGCAACCAATTTCAATGTAGGTAAATCATATTATATTCCTAGATAATATAATTGTGAGTATGTAAGTATGATATATTTACAGTATTTCACCTTTACTGATATACCTACGTCCGATCTGCAAAATGATTATATTCCTTCGTGCTCTTTGACTCCTTTGAAAATCAGAAATTATTTATTTGGATTGACACAGTATGGGGATGTTACAATATATGTATAGTGTTACGCTTTTAGTATGAGGATGCCGAAGGCGCCCGGCTTTGGATCGCATGCAACGTGCCAGGCCCGTCAAGCGTGCAAATTCATCATCATAATCATAAATTTATATAAATATAAAATGTCAAATTGAATTAATTGAAAAAATTACCATAATAAGCATATCGCAATACAATTATTTAAGAACTAAATACATATCACTAATTTTAATATTTGACCACGGTCGACATGAATTAAATATAATTGAGAGTTCCAAGTGCCTACAGGCAGTTCATCTTGTGCTTGGTTGTATTAGTCTTGTTCGAGAAACTGAACACGGTGAAAAATAGAGATAATACTCCTAAAAATACGTGTGATACCTCATTAGATTCGTCATAATGCCTAGAAAAATGTATTCGAAGCGTGTAGTAGCACACACAAAATATCAAAAGTTATAAGCAAAAAAAGGGGGGAAAGTAGAGATCTTTAATTTCCCCAATATCTCAAAAAGTATTCATATTACGGTGCGAGATGGGTGGGGGGTGCTCGACCAAATGTCATAGAGGGCCCCAAGACAAAACAAAATACATTTAATTTTTTTCAAAATGGCCGACTTTTTTTATTTTTTTTCAAGTTGGTCCGAGCGCGCTGAGATTTGGCATGGCGGAAGATAGAGGCCCCTAAATTCCTATGAAAAAATTTTTTTGGAAAAAATCCAAGATGGCGGAAATAATGGTCATTTTAATTTTGTATGGCAACTTTTAAACGGTGCGAGATGGGTGGGGGGTGCTCGACCAAATGTCATAGAGGGCCCCAAGACAAAACAAACTGCATTTAAAAAAAATCACACAGGGCGACTTTTTTTTTTAATTTTTTCATGTTGGTCCGAGTGCGCTGAGATTTGGCATGCGGCGAGCTTGGAGGCCCAAGATTACTATGTGAAAAAAAAATTGGAAAAATCCAAAATGGCGGCGGACACAGGCCAAATTCAAATTTCCAAGTAGGTTAGGCGAGCCCGAAGGAGGCTGAAGGCCGACACCGCGGAGGGTCGTCAGGCCCGGAGCTTTATCTCGAATGTCCAAGCATGCTCCACCCCCAGTAATTTTGGGCGAGGCCGAAAGTCGAGCTGCGGGAATGACGAACAAAGCAAAATCCTATACAAAAGTTTATAGGATTATTAAGCGATTTGTTAACCCGCGCGAGGCCGGGGCAGGTCGATGGTAATAAATAAACATAAAGCATACGCTAGACTGAATAAAAATATAAAAGTTTCACTAAAATTTACTGGATTGTACAGTCAGCAGCAGAAATAGCTACGGGGCCTAGTAATCAAAATGATGACACGGAAATGTCAAGATAATAAGGTCTGTGTCGATCATTTTGAACATGTTATTCTGCTTATCTATATCTGCTGCTGCCTGTACTGGTTTTAGAGTCTGGCTAATTTAGGTAGAACTAGAGTTTAGCTAAGAAAGGTAGAAGAAATTAATTTGACTGAACCATATCTGGTAGAAAAAGAAAATGATTGATGTTTTAAACCTGTTCAAGGACGTGGAATAGTAGATATTAATTCGGCGTCCTTGAACAGGTTTTCAACAACAATCAGTTAATTATTTAATAGATATTTGGAAGAAACAAAACATAATATTGAAAATAATTTGTTACATTACGGTATGTACGTGTGGCGTAAAGCCAGTGGACTGTAGTTTTTTAAGTTAGTTCCTTCGCTACACTATACTGCTTTACCAGATTGTAGAAGGGCTTACCGGGATTTTGTGGTCTGCAGCTGGCAGAGGCCTCGGCGGGTGGATTGCTCGCTGCTGGCTTCCTCGTTATTTCAAGGCACTGTTTTATGGTATATTTTGCGAATTCAGATATCCTTTCTGTCGCGATGTTTTGGTGACACTGACACCGTTAGTTATTACTTTTTAGACCATTGCTTGTGTGTCGCCGGCCAGTAGCCTCGCTACCTCAAGTAAATCAGTATAGCAGTAGGTATTAAGGATTAATACTAAACACCCCCCACCGAAAGCACTATGTGGCTTTCTCATAATATGAAAAAAGTTAAAAGTTAGACCAAATCAAAATCGTTGCAGACTTATCTTTGTCTAGCTCTGCCAATCAATTCAATTCCATCATCCGCTCCTCCATCTGACCTTTAACTGAGTTTTCCCTAAGCCCGATAAAAAAAATTAAATTATTTTTTTTGTGAGTACCTCTTATAATGAAGGATATTTTTGCTGAGTATCAACATCCTACTAGTGACAGTTTTTGACTTATGATTTTATTATTATTTTTCTTTAATGTATTGTTTTTCGGGATGTATTCAAGCGATTTGCTGAAATTTATTGAATAGTGTTCTTTATTTAGGTATGCCTTGATACTCAAAAACCGAATACCATTTGTCATATAAAAAAAATTACTCTCTACTCAACCGGTGTTTTACAATGTAGTATACAAACTCTTCGATTATGTTTGCGTTTTCTTATCAGGTTGTCGTATTTAAGAGTAAAATGCTAATCTCTCACCCCGATTGATTAAGGTTATACCTACCTACCTACCTTACCTACCTACCTACCTACCTACCTACCTACCTTACCTACCTACCTACCTACCTTACCTACCTACCTACCTACTTACCTACCTTACCTACCTACCTACCTACCTACCTACCTACCTACCTACCTACTTACCTACCTACCTTACCTACCTACCTACCTACCTACCTACTTATCTACCTACCTACCTACCTACCTACCTACCTACTTACCTACCTACCTTACCTACCTACCTACCTACCTACCTACCTACTTACCTACCTACCTACCTACCTACCTACCTACCTACCTACCTACCTACCTACCTACCTACCTACCTTCCTACCTACCTACCTACCTACCTACCTACCTACCTACCTACCTACCTACCTACCTACCTACCTACCTACCTACCTACCTACCTACCTACCTACCTACCTACCTACCTACCTACCTACCTACCTTACCTACCTACCTTACCTACCTACCTACCTATACCTTACCTTTATATGAACAATACCTTACCTTAATTGACCGTCACCTTAAAATGTTTATTTCCTTTCGGTACTTTAATTCTACTACGCTGCCATTAAATTAAAACGTTGTTACCGATCACTAAATAATAAGTACACATGGCTCTGTAAAAATAATAATTCTAAATATAATGATCAGAAACACGTAATGCAAAAAATATATACATATACAATAAAAACTATAAAAACGTGACCCTTGCACGGTATGGTTAAAATACTGCCATCATAAGATCCTTATACTGTGACCCGTTTGCTATCGCCGCCGCGCACAGCGCGCGCTCACGTGCTCGTCGAGCGGTTCGGGACGCGCGGGCGGGGCTTCACGGTTTGCCGCGCACCTCACCCCCTCAGATTCGTTGATGAGTCGAATCATATCGCCTTAAGTAGGAACAGTCTCAATGATATGTACTTATAACTAATCTTTTTGCTCAAGATGACCTTAACTTAAGAAAACTTTAAACCATTTTCGTAATTCGAACAATTCGCAGGCCAATTCGAGCGTACGTGCGTCTCGCCCGCGCCAATACATGTACGGACAAGTACGAGCGAAATGTACCTACGATCGGCTCGATTCGCGAAATGAATTAGAGATTCACTAGATATGAAATAGTAAAGATAATATGTGACGTTCCACGGCAAAAGGTACCTTATGGCGGCTGGCGTCGCGATTCGGGAAATTAATTAGAGATTCACTATAAGTAGATATAAAATAGTAAAGATATATCGTATCTAGCTAATCTCTAATTCATTTCCCGAATCGCGCCGGATATCTGTACCGCTTAGTGTAATATGTAAATTTCATACAATAGCGTGACGTGACGTACGCGTTTGCGTTAAGTCTCATGTTTTTGTATGGGATTATGAGTTTCCGAAACGTCCCGCTTCGCGCGCTGTTCAAAATTACATATAAAATATGAGATTTAACACAAAAGCGTACGACCGTCACGATATCGAATGAAATTTACACTAGGGGTTCAGAATGACATCACATCGTTAGAATAGATGCCATTTAAATAACAGTGTAAACACGGTAGGTTTTCGAATATACGTGAAGGTAGGGTAGGTATATTTGGTTTACAAGGGGGCAAAGTTTTTGACTCTCCTCGTGCTAATATTGATACCCGAGGCAGACTCCAAAATTGAAGCGCGAGGTTAGCGAGTGGTACAAAAAGTGGAGTCCTGAGCTAGAGCGATGCGAGTATTTCAAGACAGGTTTCAATAAATTGTGCTATCGAGTGAATCGCAATATTTTTCACCATACTTACGCTACGTCTTACGTAGGCGAACAACGCGCGAACGCGGCGCGGCGCGGCGCGGCGAAAGCGGCCGCCGCCGCGCCGCGCCGCCTGACATTCGCGTGCAAATCGCGCCGCACCGCGTTCGCAACGAGATCGCTTACGTAGGACACTTCTATGGGCATCAAAGGATTGATTTCGCCGCGCCGCGCCGCGCCGCGTTCGCGCGTTGTTCGCCTACGTAACGCTACGTCTTACGTAGGCGAACAACGCGCGAACGCGGCGCGGCGCGGCGCGGCGAAAGCGGCCGCCGCCGCGCCGCGCCGCGCCGCGCCGCCTGACATTCGCGTGCAAATCGCGCCGCACCGCGTTCGCAACGAGATCGCTTACGTAGGACACTTCTATGGGCATCAAAGGATTGATTTCGCCGCGCCGCGCCGCGCCGCGTTCGCGCGTTGTTCGCCTACGTAAGACGTAGCGTAAGACGTAGCGTTACCACCGCGTAATCAAATCTATACCTAAACTTAATTTTCCACTCTTGCGGATAAAATTCAAGTCTCATCAGTTTTTGAAGAATAAAGAGAGCGGTGTGGTGAAAAAGAAATTATCTCAAAATTTTCCCCTCATTGACGTAGGTACTTTATTATGTATTCCCACGTATTCCTTTCTCCTCCTCCACTATATGTTAGGTATTTCATTATGATCCAAGTTAAAAGTTTTACTAAAAGATATTTCCCTTTTATAATACCTACTAAACCAAAATTAAGAAAAACCTTTTTTTTTAAACTCCGTTTTACTTTTCATACACATCTTAATCACTTGACCTTAATCCGGAGCGGATTATGCGCAGTATATCTTCAATCTTTAACGAATGCCTATCTTTATTTCAGGATTACGACTATGCCTACGATTACTCAGAGATGACGATAAGACCGCAAAACGGTTCGACAACACCGAGACCGTTAAATGCAACCACTGATGCTGAAAATGATTCAACCACTGTAGCCGATCTGTCGACGGAGACGATAAAAAATGATACGTGGTTGAGTGCCGAGACCACACCGGCACCTACCGTGGCGAGCCAGCAAGACACGTTTTCGTCGACAGAAAAAAGTACCGAAGCAACGGCATCGTCTCCGCCGATTCCTAATAATGACAAAAACATCACAGTAACACAGACTTCCTCAAATAGCACGGAATGTAAAAAAGGCTTTATTCTTAATGTCAAAGGTGATTGCGAACTCAAATTGCAAGGCACCGGAAATGCGTAAGTAATTACATATTATCTGACTTATATATATTGCAGTCGTTTCGTATATTATGCTGTGTTGGCCATATGACAGAGACTTTTGACACTTGGTAAAGTCACGGAAGAAAGAATGAGCGCGCCGCCCTCGGGTGAAGTACCCTGAGTACCTACACAAACATAACATAGAGTCGGATCAAGATAACTCTGCACTGGACGGAATTTGCAATGAGAAAATTATTATGACTTCAGGTCCAATCCAATTTGGATTCAGGTCCACGATTGGGAAGAATGAGCGTGTAGTGGTAGATTAACAAGTACCTACCTAGTTTTTACAGAAAATAAAATATATCTAGGTATTAACACTATAATAAATTTTTCAATCAAGCAAAATAATTTGAATTAGGGACTGTGAATTCGTACCACCGGTCGTTGGTCTGGTGTGCGGCAGTCGATCGCGATGAAGCTCCTCGTTATGGAGCGAAACATGACTCGCAATTTTCGGGTATAGTCGCGGACGGTCTAGAACGCAAAATGACGAACCCGAAATAAGAAACGTGAGTGACACGGTTTAATACTCGTACCTATGTCCGAGTCTCGCGGAAGTTTTGCTATCAAAATTTGTATTTAGGTACTAAAATGGGAGTATCCGGTAGCAGCCGTTAAGAAGTGTACCTCGCTCCTACGGTAGATGTCGCTAGGGTGTCTCCCTAAAGGCCCTTATGGTGGAAATATTTGCAGTACTTGGGTGAGTTCTTGGTAACTCAGAGCGGCTACCGCGAAAACCGAAATTCGCAAATTGCGGGGATCTTTCTCTTTTACTCCAATGAACTTCAATGAAGGCGTAAATAGAGTGACAGAGAAAAATCCCCGCAATTTGCGAACTTCGATTTTCGCGGTTATAGCCCAGATGGTAAAGCATTGGGCACATTTCACGTGATAAAAATGGTTACCTAGTGTGTATGTCATTAACAGATTCGGCTAGCAATTACTGTTATCAGCGTAATTGCAATGTACATGTACATGTGTATTTACAATACATACAAGCATACCCAAGCACTAGTCTTAACATTTGTTGCTGTCGGTAATAGTGCCAATTTGTGTTCAATTACTTAACTTAACCTATAGTACTTATTCAGTTCAATTAAATTTAAATCATATTGGATTGGAACAGAGTTGCTTCGTTTCGTTCAGTTTTTGAACAACGCAAAGTTAACTAACTCTACTTCCTACATTGCAGGTTCAATTTTCTGTGGCAAATAATGCATTTTTCATTTGTATGGCTGGGCCTTGCCTTATGAGGCTAGAAAGTGCCCTTCCTGTGGCCTATTTTATAAAGCTACAAGTTACAATTTACAAGCGGAAGTCTCTTTCTAACCCTATGTGTTAGAACGAGACTTCCGCTTGTAAATTGTACTTAACTTGTAGCTTTATAAAATAGGCCACTGGTGGGAACATAGTTCAGAGCCAGTAACCGTTACTAACTTTTAGTATGTAGTTACACATGGCATTTAGACCCCAAATCTGCCGGGAGCGGGTGGGGCAGGTCATCTACTTCAACGTAATGACACAGAATAATTAATAATAGTACTACCGTATAGAAAAGGAACTTCCTACAAAACCAAAGTTTGACAGGCGGTTCAGTGTCGAATCATGCTCTCCCTTTCTAATGTATGGCACTATCCCTTTCGGCTATTTACGATTGTCAAAATACAAGCCATTATCTTATCTGTGGCCGTGCACGCAAAGGGAACCGTGTCCCTGTCAACCCTAATAATTGCTCGAAGCAATGCTGAGCCGAGTTTGCCCGAAGGGAGGAGTTTCGCATCCCTGGTAATGGCATCATTGACATCAAAATAACTCCCGCTTCTCTGTGAATACTGGAGATCCAACACTATACCCAACCACATCCATTTCTGATGAGATATTGTGGTTTAGCGGGATTCCGAATTAAAATAAGTATGCAGGGGTGCTAAGCTAATAATATTGCTGACTGTACAGTCAACTGTAAAAATACGGGTGTAGACAACTTACTCAAAAATATTTCCCATAGTTCTTAATTCACTGACTTAAGAGTTATGGGACATATTTTTGAGATGATTTGTACACCCATATTTTTACAGTTGATTGTACTTAAGTATCTACTAATTGGAAAGCAGCAGTAATTCCAATAAGAAAATCCGTGATTATAATGCCTGATAACATATTTTTTATCAATAGCTATCTGACATGGTAATGGTAGTATTATACATATTTTGTATGTTGACACCAAAATATGTTTTTTTTTTATAATCCATGATGATGTTTATAGCACCGAAATATTATTGAGAGCTATCCTAGTTATTTGTAATAGATACACAAAATGTACCTACTGACTATTAAACTACTTATCTTATCTACTACATTTTATTCTTTCACAGGTTGCTGAAATTAGTTAAATTATCCCAGAGGTTGAAACTGAAGAGGGAAAACCGAAGAAATCAGAATCATTCAACATAAGCTACGGGACTACTGCTAATATAGCTTATATACTTATATGTGACAAAGACTGCAAGAATTAAATTTTGTTAAAAATTCCTTCTATGGGTTTTTAGTACATATTTTCCTTTAGTATGAATTGCATTGTTTTATATTTTAGGGCTGTATAAGTATGAGGAAAACTGTATGCTAGTCATTCTTCCCAAGCATATTGTTATTTTGGACACATGTGCTTATTATTAATTGCCATCCCTCGCACTGGCAATGTGAAAGTTAGTAATTATTATAACTTATAACATTTATGAGTTTCGGTTTTGGTTGTCAGTAAAGATGTTAACATGTTTATGGCAAAAATGGTATGTCTTGCTTGTATTGGAAATGACACATTTACATAGCATAGCTTTAATCAGCGGTTTAGGATAGCATTGTGTGGAATGGAAACAAAATGTAACTGAATATTATTTATTTACATAATTTCTATGCACTTTTTAAGTATAAAGTTTTGTCATCCTGCTCCATTGTGCCCTAATCATGGTTATTTCAATATATTATGCTTTGAATAGGACGGGCCTTAGTATATTTTTTCCAGTTTTTTGTACTATTTGAGGCATTTGGATTAATTCCCCGTGAATTCATAGTTTCATGCACATAAAATTATGTAAAATAATAATTGGCAATAAGTTAAGAACATATAGCATACACAATGTATGAAAATTAATAATGGTGCATAAGATCCTAGTCACACAGAACAACATGAAACACAAGAGAAACTACAGTTTGCAGAGACAGAACAAGAGGGGCACGAAGGCTCCTATGGTGATGAACACAGGTATAAGCACGGAGCTCTCATCCATGGAGTAGGGATCAGGCTGCTTAGGGCCGCTTGCCCGGCGTGACTGGGTACTTTTCTCTTCCACCTCCTCCCTAGTCTCCTCGGCCTCATTGTCAGGCCACACTAATGGTGATAGTTTAGGAACTTCATCTATAGTACCCCTCATCACATATAAAGCATTGATTTTGGGGTTGTCTCGGTAACCTTTGATGAACTCTACCTTTATTTTTCCTCCTCTAATATCAGATTCTTCCTCATTGTAATACAGTTTACCATTTTTAATAGAGTATGGAATATACTCGTCATGTGCTACACCACGACCCACTTTGTCGAAAATGTCTAAATCGGCTACTATGGTGTGGTCTCCGTTCAGGACAACGTCGAATACTTTCATATTGGGAGCGTTGAAGTATACTTCGCTAAACTTGAGTACCAGCACGTAATCCCCGTCTTTGTTGGCTGGGATATCGTAGCCGAAGGTGCTGTGGTGGTAGCGCTCCGTCTGGTACAAGATCTCGTCCTTCGGGTTGGCTCTGCCGATCATTACCAGCTGTTTTCCGTAGTCGGAAGCGGTGCCAACTCTGCCGTGCAAAGGATCTTTCTCATAATGAATGCCGTATATGTCTGTGTGCGCAGGTCCGCCAGCGTTGATTGCGTAAATTATTTCGCCGAGTCCTGTTGCATTTCTTATTAATGAAAGTACAGATAGAAACCATAAAATCCGATAATTCATTTTTGATGACGAGTCACACACTTTCATGTTCGAATAAATTAACTTCACTAAGATTGTCACTTGTGCAAACACTCCTTGCTATGTACACAATTATGTCAATATATTATTCCGCATTTTTCTTTAAAATTAGCAAGGATAAGAAAAGGTAAATAGCCGAGCCGGCATTATTCAGCGGACACGATCGTGCGAGCAATTTGCCAATGCCAAACCAAACGACTAATGTTGCAAGGATGAAAAACAAAACTTCATATTATTGAATACGTTGAATACAATTTTGAGATAATGAAATAAATACATAAAATAAAAACCGAAATATCTTCAAGAATTTAATGAATATTGAAAAAATAATGTTTTGCTTTTATTATGTAATTCAATAAGCAGTTTCGTTGAACTACTCAAAGTATTTACTGCGAGTCCAATTTGGTCCAATTTATGGGGAACTTTTCATGACTGGTAACATTACCTGTATTTTTTTTAATATAAGGCAAAGAAATAACATAAACATACAGCCACAGTCACAAAAGCCTGGTTAAAAGCCGTAACAGACTATCGCACCGCACTGCGACCTTGGTGCGGTCAAAATATCTCTTTCTCGCTCTAACCTCTAGCTGCGTCTTTAACGCACGCACGGGGACTACCTTACACCGCTGCACTGCACCAAGGTCGCGTAAGAGTGACATTCCATTTCCAACTGCAGCTGCAATACTGTTCATTTTACTATGGAAACGCGTCGCTGTCATTGTCAATTTCCATAGAAAATGAACAGTATTGCAGCTGCAGTTGGAAATGGAATGTCACTTTAAGGTGGTCGCCGTACGTGCGTTAAGGACGCAGCTATAAGTTAGAGCGAGAAAGAGATATTTTGACCGCACTAAGGTCGCGGTGCGGTAGTCTATTACGGTAATTATTGGAGCTAGAGCTGCTTAAATTTGACGTTTCATTAATTTCTAGTGTTTGAAAAAAATGGCGCCATACCGCTGAGAATAAATATATGCTATGGCATGGTTATATACATCCAATTATGTAAAAATATTTTCCATAATGTCAATATCCTTTCCTCATAACACATTCCACTGCTAATAATCCCTAGATGGATTTTCTTTTCGTAGGTGCTTTTCTCTACATAGCGGAAAATGCGGAAAATATACGCCATCGGTTACGAGGCCTACGAGCGTAGCGCGTAGCTCGCGCTGGCAGTGAATGCAAAGAGGAAAGTAGAGGACCCGCGCCGCGCCGCGCGAAATCGCGTATTCATACAAACATAGTCGTCATTTTCCTCCTCATTTTTCTTCTTATTGAAAATATTTCAACACAATTTTATCAACCACAGCTATGCCCCTAAGTTTGATATTTTTTGAATTTTTAATTATTATAGGTATTATTATAAGAGTTAGGAGCATTGAAAAATTGTATGAAATCTGTTTTACGTTCCTAATTATTACAATAATCAAAAAATGTAAAAAAGTCTACTGTAGGAGCATAGCTATGGTCAAAGAGAAATTGAAATACAGGCGGATTGTCAAAGTAAATAATGTACCGTAAAACGGGTTGAAAAGACACGATTTTCAACTTCAAGGACGATTTTCACCAATAATCCAAATGATAAAAGTAAAAATTTACACATCATTTTATGAGTCTTGGTTAGTTCTTGAATTTTGCATTTGTTAAATCAATTTTGACCCACCCAATTCAGAGAAAATCAAAGAAAACTGCCTGTTTTCTCCATATCCTTAAAACGGGGTCGATAGACACACGAAAGGGGTGAATAGAAATATGAAGTTTTAGTTGTCATAGGCATCGAATTTGGTCATTATTATGTTGATACTCTATTGGCAAATAGTATATATATCTGTTAAACAGTTATTTGATACAAACATATTTTTTCGTGTCTTTTAACCCCCAAGGCGTGTTTTTTCACCCCTTTGTGGTATCTAATCACTCCCTATGACGTAACTATTCACCCCCTATGACGTAACTATTCACCCCATATGCGTGTCCACTGACCCCATTTTCACGTAAAAGTGCTTGTGGATAGTTTTTTTGCAAAAAAATGCTTAATTATAGAAAAAAATTGGCGATATTATTTATTATTTAGGTACTACAGATACTATATTACCAGGTTAGCTAACTTTAACTACGTTAATGTCACTAGATTTACCGCTAGAACAAAGTTCAGCCAGGCTTCATTTCTTACCTCGGTGAGGCCTTCCTTTAGAGTCAAAAAAATCTAACTTTTAGGCAGTTTGATTAACTTCTTTTGGTATCAATGTAGAGAATAAATAGTTTACTATATACGTATTCCAAAAAATCTGATTTTAGTGATGTAAGTTTTTAAATATAACAACTTAAAAGAAAAAAGTTCAAAATTTCTCTATTCACCCCGCGATTTCTGTTGACCCCGTTTTACGGTAGTCAGTATATTTACTGCCATCTTTCGACACTAATGATTAAAATTTCTAGAATACCATTTGACTTTGATCCTTTCACTGATGTGTTAAATATGTTAAACATCAAAAAGTATCGCCATCTACTCGACGGTTCATCGACATTATACATCTCCGGATGTTACTATCTTAGTTAGCACCCTAAGAGCAGTTTTCCGTTCCACGTATTATCAGGACATGACACCGTAGCACGTGCTCATTTCCCGCTCGCTTAGGCGCGACTAAAGGAAACTAGTACAATTTGTACAAAGCGCTTCAATTTTGGAAGGCCCCTAACCTATATTTACTTATAATACTGGTGACCCACCCCCACCAGTCCTACCCCACGTTGCCCACGCCTAAAGGCCCCTGTACATATTGGACCAACGCTGGCCAGTCCAAGGGACGCAGCCGTGCGGTAGAATGAGGTAACAATAATACTTGCTCCCCCTAACGCATAAATGCGTCCCTTAGGCTGGCCCACGCTGGCCCAATATGTACTTACAGGGGCCTTAATAACTGCCTGGGGACTGCACACTAGTCCTTATTGCTTGAATCCCTCAAGCCCCCCATTCACATTCCTACCTTGTAGTCCGCCTCGTAGTCCGCCTCGTTGGGTAGGATTGTGTATGGGGGTTGCGGACTACGAGCCGTCCTACAAACCCAAGTAGGATGCCACTTGGGTCCTACAGATCCTACAAGCCCCGCCCACCGCTGTAGTCCGCCGCGTAGGATTATGTGTGGCTTGTCGTCTTACGTTGCGGACTACCGTGTTTGACGTATGACAACAGTGCGCGCCATTTTTTTGAAATTTATAAAGGTAATCGTTGTTTTTGTGACCAAAAATCACCCAATCACTCCAACAAACAATGGAGGAATAGGCATTGCAACAATTATTACCAGTTATTCTTAAGAAATATGACGCTCTCTGGCGAATTTTTAGCAGTGTCTTTCCCCACACTCTTTTTTATTTTTATCCAATAACAAGAAAATACATAGCAGAAGAGCTATTTTCTTTTTTTTTTAATTGCACGTAACATTTTCAGGAGTAAGTAGACCGACACTTGTGAGAAACGAAGCAGTACTGGTGATGGACGGCAAAACAGGGCTATAACCGCGAAAATCGAAGTTCGCAGATTGCGGGGATTTTTCTCTGTCACTCTAATTACGTCTTCGTTGGAGTAAAAGAGAAAGATCCCCGCAATTTGCGAATTTCGGTTTTCGCGGTAGCCGCTCAGTACCGTGTGTGAGCTATAATATCCTATATCCTACGCCATAGTCCTGCGAGGCGGACTATATACAAGGTAGGAGTGTGAATGAGGGGCTTTAAATCATATCCGCTCCGTATGGGATAAAATACATAAAAAGTACAATATTTCCCGCTACAACAACCCTAAACTGATAACGGGGTCTCTCAATACGACGACGAGAACCTTTTTCAATCGCTTTTGCACTGCACAGTAAATACGATTGGGCAACGATGCAAGAGAATGGAGAGTTAATAATACATAAGTACCTACTGTATTGTCAAAGGGAACAAATATACCTACCGTGAAAATAGCAGTTTCATTTCATAGGCCGTACGAGCACTTCTTTGATTTGTCGGGCACTTTGCTAACGCTTTTAAGTTTTGTATCGACTGCTTGTTACGTAAATACGAGTTCTATTTGAAAGCAGCGGTCTAGTAGATAATTTGATTGTGATCCGAATTATCAAACTATATCTACTTAATATCCGTAAAAGTACCCTATTTATATATAACCTACGTTTTGACGAAACGGCGTTATTTACCAGTAGGTCCAAAACATGTCTTCACATTGACGTTTCGGGCGTTTGTTTCATTATCGCCTGTAGATAATCGTGAAAACACTCAACTCTTCTCGTGATGAAGCTGATTCTGATTTGAACTTGACCTGCTCACGTTGATTGGTGCTGACGTAATGCAATCAGAGTGGTCGCAAGGTCATATTAAACAAAATGAATATACAGAATCGGGTTCCACGAGTGTTACAATTATCGACGAGGTTAGTAAATTGGAACCACTTATAATACGAAATACTTAATGATAACCTGACAAAAGGCTTTTCAGGATTTAGCATAATAAACGATTATACACCGGTTGTGATTTTTATAATCCCTTCTTTAACATGATCAGCCAGTAGATAAGAATTACACCGTCATTGCTTCAGGGAAATTATTATATCTACCTACTAATGGTTTAATGTTTACATTTTAGCCTCACTAAAAATAAATGAAGCCTTACTAAATGTAGCAACTAGTAGGTACCTGTGCCTTAAGGTATCCGAGGTCAGCAGTGCCGGATTTAGACATTTACCGCCCGTAGGCTATGCCGATTTTGCCGCCCCTATCCGCCTCGCTTATAGGTTTTTTTAAGTACTTTCCTATCAGAGGCGTTTAATTTTATAGTACCTACAACACCATAGCCATATTAAAATGCATATAAGGTGACGTCACTAATGTTAGCTAAGGAGTTCGGTCGGGTCTGGCATCGAGTCTGCTCAAAGAATTATATGACAAAGAACAACTCTCAATCTTCAAAAGTGTGACCAAAAATGAAATGCAAGTGTGTGCGTAAATTGTCTATGTAAGATCAAAAATAGTGATGTCATGTTACAACATATTACTAATCTGTCGATGTTTGATTGCTTTATCGACTACTTTTTCAAATGTGTTATTTTAAACATTAAAATTCTACGACATTATGACGTATAAATAACAATTGCACTGCGTTTGCCATCAAAATCGTTACAGACTTATCTTAATGTAACTCTTACTGTGTTGCAAAGTGAAGTTATCATGACACGCTAAACATGAACACCTTCAAAAAGGTATAACAATCGTTATTATTTGAAGTCGGTTATAAAAACTAATATCTTAATGATGTCTTGTGAAGAAATAATTACATAGCTATTAATATACCGACAAGTTATCGATACTGTCATATGAACATTTTGTCAAGCCCTAGCGTAAACGAACAGTTTATGTTTTTACACAAAATATCCTAAATTATTGACTAATATGATAAAATATTAGCACGGAACGGAAGAAAAACTTATAATGAACTGTATAAACCGGCTTCTTACACTTTTTACGCTGTTAATTTGACACAATATCGTTATGAAAATTTCGTTCGGAATATCATAAATCCTCTGAAATGAGTATTTGCTTGGATTATTTGGCCCTGTGACACTGCAGTCCGGCACACTACAAGACACCATCTTCACTGAATTACTTTATTTAATACTTTTCGTCCTAATCCGTGTATATTTTTCAATTTGAAAATTACCGTGATACGCTCTTGGCCGTCCGCGGCCGTCGTCAAACTCAAAAGTGGTTACGTTTTCTCATTGGTAGTCTGACTCTTTCGCACTCATGGGATGTTCATATACGTGATGGCTTCCCTTTCGCACACTTCAGCTGTCTGTCAAGCGCAAGCGAATCCTAGGTCTATGAGTCTGCTCAAGGGACTATGCTATACAAATGAATCGCTAGCTTTTTGTCCGGTAGACGCATATGAGCCGTATAGTAGACGGAAGCTGCTCCGATAGTGTGGACATTACCGCTGGCGTTCCACTAGGTTCTGTGCTATCCTTGCTGCATATCAATGATAATCATTGCTATGCAGATTGCAGAGATAACAGTAGTAGGGATACGTATTACACAAGCCGTGCCAATATCCCTCATTATGTGGTGCTGGAAAGTCATGAAAAGCTTGTAAGTATCTGATATCGAGAGCACTCTATCCATCCTGAGTTTCGGCATGGGATCGGAGATTCAATACCACGAAGACACAAGAATCGACGAGCAGCCCAAACTCACAATGTAGTCAGATGGGGGTCACATGGGTCATAAAAAAAGAAGTTAATAAAATAAAAACGCGAGCGTAGCGAGCGCGAAAATTTTTCGAGAAAATAGTAGGTAAGTAGGTACATTTTTAGGGTTCCGTACTTCAAAAGGAAAAAAACGGAACCCATAATACCACGAAGATAGAAGAATCGACGACCATCCCAAACTCACACTGTAGTCAGATGGGTCACAAATAACATAGGTACTGAAATGAGAACGCGAGCGTAGCGAGCGCGAAATTTTTTCGAGAAATAGTAGGTAGATACATTTTTAGGGTTCCATATACTTCAAAAGGAAAAAAACGGAACCCATATAGGATCACTTTGCTGTCCATCCGGCCGTCTGTCTGTCTCAATATAAAGGGTCTTGACATGACAGAGGGCGGCAAAATCAACAAATAATGCTTGTTATTTAAATTTTACAAATAAATTCTTGTCGACCCTATCTGAACAGTACATAAAAAATTTTTTTTACCCAAATTTGCCGCCCCCTAAAATCTGCCGCCCTAGGCTTCAGCCTACTTAGCCTAGTGGTAAATCCGGCACTGGAGGTCAGCCAGACCGTTAAGTTACAAATTATGCACTAGAGACTTAGACCACTCATTTACACGTCGACAATATAGCTTTGAAGTCTATTATACAGGTACATTTGTTTTGTTTGACTTCATTCCACGACAGTCTAATTAGTACCTACACCATTATTTGATTGAACTCGTAGTTTCGACTGAACTAATAAAAAAAAATGATTTGGCATTCGCCCGTAAGGTGCGCCGGTAACTGTGTTTAACTTGAACTTTTGTATTTAATTAAGTTGTTTTGGGATTTTATTTTGCGTAAGTACAACTGTTAAATTTATTATTCTTTGTTGCTACCTTTCTCAAAGTTAAGAGAATGTTAATGTTTATTTCAGGTAATACCACAGAATAAATAATAGTACTAGGTACAGAAGACTCACTCTCTAACAAAACGCGTCTGTTACGATCAGCACAGATATGGCCGCTAGGTGGCGACAGCGCCACGCGCGGCTTATGGCTTTCCCCAAAATTGGGGTGGAATGGATGTACTTTTAGCTACCTGTAGCAAAGCGACGAAATCGCGGAGTGAGCCACGCTTGACTGCACATTTCTACAGTCAGCAGCAGAAGTTGCTACGCGGGCGAGGTGTTTAAAATTACCTTGACAATGACACGCTCTTATTTTCTTAACAATAAAGTCGTGTTAAGATCAATAATTTTCGGGCGTAGCATGTATCCAAAATCACCTTTGTATGAAAACCCCTCTCACCCCAAATACGAGGCACTACGGGGGAGGTGGGTTGTCCTCTTTATCGTCAAAGTTATAAAATGGAACTACCCAAAATAAAATAAAAACTAAAATACAAACGTCCGGAACACTTATTATATACACCATTCAGTTTCATATGTAAAAATAAAATGTTATCGAGGTTTGAATTTCAGTTTAGACCCTACTCACCCCATTTTACGGTACCTGAAAATATATATATCATAAGGTTATACATATTAAGCCGATAATTGACATCGGGAAATTGTAGAGTTTCTAGGGCGTCCTTTCTACGCGCATACACAGCATTAAGTGAAAGAAAAACATTACTACATTGAACTTACCTACATGCTTGCCTAACGGGTTACACATTCATTAACACGGATTAAGTGTCAACGAAAACAAACCCAAAAGTGGCTGTACACTGTACATTCCCAATGCTTGAGCGTGGATAAGTCGAATGCATATGCTTGCCACAGTGAACCTATAGTTAGAGTATTAAGTATAAAACCGAAATTCGTGTCATTTCTGTCACAATAATCCCTGGCGCGTTAAAAATAAACGATAGACCATCGACATATTTAATTACACAAACGGGTCTACCGCGATATAATTTCATTGTTCTTACCTTTAATTCCGACGTTTCAGCTGAGTTGCACCAGCTGTGGTCACGGAAAGACTGACGTCCCAACAAATGTCAACGGAGATATTAATAAAACACCACTAAACTACCCGAAATTAGTTTATAAAAATGTTCGGGGTAGACAAAGAAATTGCGACTACCCGTTAATGTTTATTGTCCACGGCACGACACGCAACACTCACAGTATCCGTACGCTGGTCCGAAGATATATCGAAGTGTACGGATATCACGGTAGACCCGTTTGTGTAATTAAATATGTGTACAAAACGCGAGAGTTTAAAGTGTGATAGACCATCGAATTTCAATGTTCGGGGTAGGTCCCTGGTTCGTTCTGAGCGACTAACCTTAGATGTTTACAAGTGAATTAGAATACCCCATTTATATTGGCGTCAAACGCTTCGACCGACCTTGCCCAGCATTAAACAAACATTTCCCTGCCCCTAACAGCGACAAATCTAATTCTATGGGTATCGATTAACATTTGTTTCACCTAAAGGGCGCTAAAGGTAGATACGGCGAATTTGTTTCCACGCACGATTGGTTAAGACGGCTCGATACATATCGCCGTCGTAAATCTCTAATGATGGATGAATCGTGGTGGCTTGATCCCGCAATGTCAACGACTGCAGATTTTCGATACATGGAAGAGTTGTAGGACTTGTTAGGTACTAGATATAGTATATGTTATTTGGGAATAAGTGAGATAAGACAGCGTAATTTGCATGTTTTCCACATTTGAAACAGCTCAGCTGGGACTGCAGACCAAAACAATAAACACTGCTGCCAACTACATACATACGGTCTTATCGAGAAAATCTGATTTCCCGAGCTCTTTCGGTCACTCAGACGCTTCTATGACGAGGTGTTAAGCGGGCGAGGTGTTCAAAATGATCTGGACGCGACTTTATTGTTAAGAGTAAGAGCGCGTTAAGGTAATTTTGAACACCTCGCCCGCTTAGCAACTTCTGCTGCTGACTGTACTTTTGAAATTTTTGTAATCAATAATTAAGCTGTGCTGTGGTTATTTGATATCATTATACAAATAAATTAAATACAAATTTGTGAATTAGGTAGGTATATACATTATTTACAAGCTATAAGGTGTTTTGAAAGCTTGCTGCTTACTTCATAGTGTATCGTGTATACTTGGCATAGCAAAAGTTTCCCATACTCTGGGCAATCAAATATTATTGTTTACTGATTGTTAGCAGGAATACTCCGGGCATCCCCCACACTGCTTGCTTGCTCAAAACTAGGGGAGACCGGCGCAAAAGCGGGATACCTAAAACAATGATCATAATATAAAGAATATTACATTGTTCAATTATTTAAATAACTTTTACTCAAATAGCATTAGGTATACTTACCTACTGTTATCAGTAAGTGGGTACGTACCTAACGTTTTTCTACAGACTAACCCAAAACAGGGATAATTTTATTACCCAACATACATGTTGAATTTTATTGCAGAATCTAGTTAAATAGATATAAAATCAGCAATTTATAACAATAAATTGCATACTTTAAATCGCAAAATTAGCTAAAACACCAAGGGGCTTCCTCGATTTGCCTGTGTGTGTAGCAGTGTTAAAGACCACACTTTAAATGGGACGGAAAAAACAAATGGCCGTTTATTTAGCCGTAATTTAAATTACATGGCCGTATAGCTAATGAATAAATTTCAACCAAAAAAAATTAAATTGTTTTTATCGACTTAGAAGTTATATTTTCACTGATCCAAGGCGGTAGCAGACCTAGATTAATTTATAATTTCCTTTTGATTATGGGCAGAAACCGCCTAGAGTCTGTGCGGAAAGAGAAGAGTCGTGGCAGAAACGGGAACTAAACTAACATTTTAAATTTTATATGGCAATCAAACCTTTGACACCTGTCTTGTAAAAAGTAAACAAACTTCTGTCAATGTATATTTTTATTAACAAAAACCGCAAGTAAAATAATAAAATATTTTCAAAACACGATAAAACCGTACATAAAACCACAAGGAAAATTATATTTAACATTGTTCGGTTTTGTCAGCGGGAAGAAAACGGCTAAAAGCCGACTATCGACTTACAAAAATTCGCGGAACGTGTTTCCGCTATTCGCGGGTATTGATGTTGTATTTAATATTAAATAATTACCGTCTTTGTTTCCAACCGAGTGAAGGAGATAAGAAACTTGAGCCCCACTTCCGCTTGGAGACACGTCCCTGGTCATCTGAACCCTGCTGATCTACCTTCAAGAGGTATCAACCCCAAGGGACTCCTAGAAAGTCGATGGTGGGAGGGCCCAGAGTGGTTACGATTGGATGAAGAACATTGGCCGGTTGCAAATTTCGCACTCAACTCGTCAGAAGCTGATCTCGAACGTAAGAAGACTGTTACTGTCGCCATGCACGTCGAAGAAGAATCTTTCCTAGACAGGTTAACCTACTTCTCAAGCTACATCAAGCTAGTAAGAATGATTTGCTGGATGTTACGATTCAAGAAAAAATCGACATCAAAGGAACTAACTTACGAAGAGTTCGAATACGCTGAGAATATATTAATAAGGTTAATACAAAAAAGGTGCATAAACTCTTTAGTAAATGATCGCAACATACAAACCTTTATAGATGAAAATGACATTTTACGTCTAAACACGAAACTGTCACTCGGCAATGAAAATTATAATTTCAAGTTCCCCGTGATTCTTCCCGGATCTGACCCGATAGTTCGGCGTCTTGTTGAGTACAGACACATCGAGCTTAAGCACGCTGGAGCACAAACGCTACTCAATAATCTACGTCAGAAATTTTGGATTATCGGCGTCAGAAATTTAGTTCGTAATATTATACATCGCTGTATAAGATGCAAACGATTTAAAGCAAAACGATGCCAAGCGCCCACCGGTGTTTTACCGAACGAACGAATGGAGGCGAGCATGGCTTTTCAACATTCAGGTGCCGATCTAGCTGGACCTTTGACTTTACGCTCTGGTGCTAAAGCGTGGATCGTTCTATTTACCTGTGCTACTTACCGTGCTGTGCACCTAGAAATTGTGGAGTCGCTGTCAACTGGTGAGTTTTTAATGGCACTACGGAGATTTGTAGCGCGTAGAGGACGGGTAGAAACGATATTCAGCGACAACGGTACAAATTTTCGCGGCCTGGAGAATGCGTTTGGTTCCCTAGATTGGGACGAAATTCAGCGGTTTTCCTCAATTACGCGGATTAAATGGAACTTTTTGCCGCCAGCTGCTCCTTGGTGGGGAGGGTTCTACGAAAGATTGATAGGATTCCTAAAACAAATCCTTCGTCGAGTCTTAGGAAGGGCATCTATCTCGCTTATGGAGCTGCAAACGGTACTCTGCGACTGTGAAGCGGTCATAAACAGCAGGCCACTCATATACATAGGTGGTCAGAAGGATCTGCAACCGTTGACGCCGTCAATGTTTATTCAGCCGCTGCTGTCAAATCATTCAACCGACTTTGATGAAGTCGACAGAGTAGCTCTCAACGTCCGGCAACAATATTGTCAAGATTTACGTGAACATTTGCGTAAACGTTTCAGGGACGAGTACATAAGTTCACTCATACAAAAGCGTGAGCGGAATGGACCTGTGCAACTTCAGCCTGGAGACGTCGTCTTGGTGGAGACTGAAGACAAGCGTGTGTCATGGCCACTGGCCATAATTGAAGAGGTTTACCCTGGTGCTGATGGCGTTAGTAGAGTGGTTCGTGTTAGAACTGCAGCCGGAACAAAGGTAAGACCTGTTCAACGCATTTTTCCACTGGAGTTAAACTCGCATGACAGACTTGACTCGTCTTTGAGGTTAGTTGGTACTGACTCTACCGAACAAACACAAACTGAGACAAATGAGAGCAATGATTGTAATGTAACTAATGAGGTACGAGCAACAAGAGCCAGGAGGTTTCCACAACACCTGTTTGATTATATCTTGGACTAATAAGAGTAGCTTAACCTTCCGGTTCTTCCCGCTCGGGAGTGTGACGTATCCTGCTCTTGTAAAGAGGTTAAAGAGGTGTTAAAGAGGTTTTATACTGTGTTTTATATTCATAATTTTATATTTGGATTTAGAACCCTGTCGCTTTACAAGAATTAGAATTTTACGTTGCCATAGCAGTCTAACAAACAGCCTCGTCTTAACAAGACCCTATTTCGTGTAATATGTGTAATTGTCTGTAAATAAAATTGTGTTTCGTTTTAAAAGGTGTTTCCGTTATCAGCGCGACCATAACACCCCCTAAGTAACTTGTCTCCGGTACATAATCGGTAAGTGTATTCATTCAAAATATATTAATTTTCATAAATATGCAGGTCATTCATGATCTTTAAAATAACTGACAAATAGTCTTGATACTTGCCATTTTATGCATATTTATATGTAATTTCTTTTTCAGGATTGTGTAAAAGTACCTACGGTATCTCGAATAAAAGACCGCTAAGTAGGTGATATGCAAGAATTCGTAATCTACGTGCCGGATTCAAGCACATCCAGTTCAGATGAAGATAGTTCTATGAGTGTCCCTGGTTGTTTTGAAGCTAGCTCAAACATAAGTGACATTGAATATTTTAATTCAGACTTCGATTACAAAGAATGAAACTTTTTCTAATAAAATATTTCTTTATTTGTAAGATCGTTTACTAGGTTCTGAATAAAACTTTTTCTAATAAAATATTTCTTTATTTGTAGGTTATGTTAGTTACGAAATTATATTTCATATTTAGCAGTGACTTTTCGTATCGTGATTGACGGCGTAATATCGTGAGATGAGAGAACCGGACATATCCCAATAAGGCCTACCTACTTATGCACTATTTTTATTCATATTCATATTTATTATTAATAATGTACACATACATTACAAGTCAAGTTTACAATGGGTGAAATATATCCCAGATAAAATTACAGTTCTATTGCCCGGGCTACCCGGTTTAAATAACTGTTGGAATGCACGGATTAGGCAGTACATAAATGAGACTCTATCTTGTTTGGTACTAAAATTACAGTTGTATTGGGCATATTCTTAACTAGTTTTAGCAGTTTTGTCAATCGCAGTCACTTTTTAGTATCTGAGACATAAAAACAAGTGTGTTTTAAAAAGAAAACTAGTGCCTGCGCTAAATCAGAGGATTGAGTTGACGAGCCGACACCACCACCAGGCTCCGTTTAGTAAGCCGTGGTAAAAAACCGGAACAAAAGGGATTCAAGTATCATGACCTTTAGTGTCGTACTATAATCACGTGACCAGTGTTGTCAGCATAGCAAAAACCATAAAATAGCACTGGCGCGCCCTCAAATCCCACGACTCTTCTCTTTCCGCACAGACTCTAGACACGTTTTTCTTATTTGATCAGTGTAAGGAAATTTGTACCAATATTCTAAGGCACCGACATTCGCGTGAAATTGTGACATTTGTGACGAACTTACGGCGCGATTCAGGAAATGAATTAGAGATTCGCGATATTTTCCGTTTTGCCCCGAAGCCCCGAACCTCACTTTGCCTAATCTCCCCTGACTAGGGGTTATGCTTAATACAAGGAAACTAGAACCTAGTAAATTTACTTCCTACTCAGAATAAGCATAATGTTATCCGTCCGTATCATAAGCATTCATAAGTAGTATAAGTACGTACCTAGTGCCAATAGAATACATTTTAAAAACGGTGACATATATATATACATTTATTTCCATCACCAGGCCACATACATGAAAGCTCAAACATCGGAATCTATCAGTATTTAATATTATGTACTTAATATTGCATCACCTGTCTTCAAGGTACTAAGGTACAAGGTACCTACTCGTCCCCTGTCACTTGACACCATAGTGACACAAGCCTACGTCACAATAACATGGCCGCTATATATAGCGCTATCGCATATCATCATATAGCGCTGTCGCATGATGACGTAGGCTTGTGTCAGTCACATGACCACGAAAAGACGGGAAGAGAGTACCAGGCGGAGTATATTATTATACCATGCTTGACACCAAACGGCCTTCACGGGGTGGGGGTGATTCTCCAACAGACTTGTTTTTCGCCATTATTTTGCGGGCATACCTAAACATATTCTGCGGATTTTAATGATCATTACTGCCTTAAGCGCATCATGTAGATAAGGTTAAACAGCAGAATTTGGATATTTTTGTATAAATTTAGTATCGATATCTACATATATAAATAACCCACCAAGCAAAGTATTAAAACATAACTAATACATACCGTACCTACATATTTACGTAAGAAAAGTATTATTAATTTAATTGATTAAGTTGGCAATAATCCGTAGGTACCTACTCCTTTACAAAACTATAATTATATTTATACAATTTGTATTTAAAGATTCATGTATTCATATATAGCTATACATGCAGCTGTATATGAATACAAAAAGGGATATTTTTATTTCCAGTTCTTTTCTCGAAAACAAAAATGATTTACTGACATATTTATGAACCTAAAATATATTACTATTTCAGAGCCATAAATTTGGTTAAATAGCGAAAAATATGATAGTACCGTAAAATGGGGTGAGATGGGTGAAATTTGACTTTCAAACCTCGATAAAATTTTATTTTTACATGTGAAAACTGAATGGTGTATATAATAAGTGGTTCGGACGTTAGTATTTTAGTTTGTATTTTATTTTGAGTAGTTCCATTTCATAACTTTGACGATAAAGAGGAAAACCCACCTCACCCCGTAGTGCCTCGTATTTGGGGTGAGAGGGTTTTTCATACAAAAGGTGATTTTGGAAGATTGTTGGATCGATTTTTTTATTATTATGCGTATTACTATAGCCCCATTTTAAATTGGAATACATTATTTTTGTAGCAGTTGCCTTAAAATCCCTTCTCACCCCCCTCTCAAACCTTCTCTCCCCATTCATAACCCAACTCTCCCCGCGAAACCTACTCACCCCGTTTTACGGTACCTACCTAATTCATTTGAGTATTAAAAATATCGTATTTTCTGCCTTCTATTTTATGGACACAAAAACGTTCCAGTTAATATTTACTTTACATAAAGAGCGACGTAATAAGTTAACATAAAATATTGAACAATCTTCCATGATATCATGATTATAGCTAAAGGCTGTGATGAGTGAAGCACATTTTCCTTCATATCTTATGAGTATCTTATATGTATGTACAATATATATTTATTGTAACTTCCTTTTCAATAAAGAGGTATCTCATAAGCTAAATTAACTGCCAATGTTCAGCACATTATTTGTAAAAAAATTGTCGCAAGAATAACAAAAAAGGGTTATCCGCAGATGGTCTAGAACGCAAAATGACTAGTGTGTTGTTTTGCCTAAATCGCAATTAGTCTACATCGCAAATGGTCTATAACGCAAAACGCTTTCGCGGGGCTCCTATTCTTTGCTGTTTGGCCTTCGGCCATTTGAAGATACCTAACGAACCTAACCTACCTATGTAAAATGTAGTGATATAAAAAGTGGGCATTTTGCGTTCTAGACCGTTTGCGATGTAGACTAATTGCGATTTAGGCAAAACAACACACTAGTCATTTTGCGTTCTAGACCATCTGCGGATAACCCACAAAAAAGTTATCTTAAATATTAAAGCTACTCTTGTAACTACCTATGTACCTATACTTGTGTAGGACTTCGTACTGAAAAGTCATACCGAATTTAGATTGTCCAGAAGTTTGTATAGGTTTCACTTTCTTATATTAATGAATATTTTAAAATCTTATTACATTTTTCAGAAACGGAATATTTTCAAACTTTAGATTGTTTTGGTATTATAATCATTTTTCTCAGAAACAGAATATTTTCAAACTTTAGATTGTTTTGGTATTATAATTTTTTTTAGAAATCGGGCTATTTTCTGAAATAACTAAATACTGAAGTATCCAAATACGCAATTGTGTAGATAAGGTAAGTAGGTTGTGTTGTTGTGTCATTGTTTATTTTAGTCCGTTTGGTAAGCATTTTTTAATGTAATTTTTAATAATATGTTACTCTTCGAAGCCCGCTAAAATATGTGACACGCTCTTATGGCTCTACAAATAAGATCAAGTCAGATATATTTGCGGCCTACCTTGTGTGTCATAGTATTGCAGGTGACTGTACACTGTACCTACTTCCTTAGTGTCCCGGTACGTTAGACCGGGCCGTGTCCGGGCCGGAGCTTCCGGAGCGTCGTTTTCTATGAAAAGCTTCACGTGACCACCTGTCATGTCATAGAAAAGTAAGCCCCGGAAGCTCCGGCCCGGACACGGCCCGGTCTAAAGTGAGTCATCCTTTAATCACACTTTGCTACAATTTTAGCATTGTAAACTTGTATATGTATATATTATATGTATATGCATGAATTGCATGATATATATGTAAGTAGTATGTATGTATACGTATCTAATGTGTATGTTATATTGTTGAAGGTTTCATATTTAAAAGTTTAACTTTACTGCTACCTATTTAGTTTTCAATTTAGTTAACTCAAGCTTAGATTACGTGGGCTAGATATAAAGATACCAAAATTATGTATTACTAAGTACATATTTTAGTATACGGGAGTGGATATCGATGAAGTAGGTAGGTTTACGTGATTGCTAGACTGCCCTGCTTATTGTATGTGCAGTACTTGCATGAAAATCATCGTTTAAATAAAGAACTTATTCAAAGAGAACAAGGTAGACAATTGAATAACTTTTCAACTGCGATTACTGCATATGTTGTTAGCACGGCAGTAGACTAGAAATTCAATTTTCGGTGCCAATCGAGGTGTTATTGAATTTGAGCGACGCGATGGATAAATATTAAGTATATGCGTATTATTAATACCGTACACCTACTATTAAATATTATAGCCAAAAAAAGATGTACTTACCTATAAATAGGTACCGTCAAATGGGCGAAATTGGAACTAGGAATTGATTAGCCCACTTGCACCATTCCACTAACCCGGGATTAAGCGGTTAAACCGTTAACCTAGTGTCAAATTGTACTGGTAACCATGGTAACGCCAGGTTTAACCGGTTAACCCCGGGTTAGTGGAATGGTGCAAGTGGGCCTAACTTAAAGAACGTTACTGCTGTCATTAACCACATGCCTCTATAATTCCTCATCGACCTCCATCCACCTCCTCCTCTACCTCTTCCTCCCTCTTTGGTTTCTTTCACGGGATATAAAAATCTATATGAACGCATAAATTTGTATTAAATGCGGGATGTTTTTTGTGGTATTGGATACTTACGAGCCCCGATGCGTATGATCTTGTCTAGTCAGACCTTTTTTTGAGGTTCTCCCGTTCTCTAAATGCTAATATCTACTAATGTAGTAATGTAGTCTAAGTAGGCTCAGAGAACGAAGTTTTTGAAAAGTCGTAGCGCTATTTTAGATCGCAATACGGTTGCCACAAATCTCATTAGCAATCTTGGAGCTTTTTTTCTAGGGACTTCAGCGATTCGAATCCTGAGTTTTTGACTTTCATTCGATACGATAGGACATCAAACAAAACAAAAATGCATTTCAAAAGTAATAAAAAATAAAAAAGTTATAAGAAATATGAAAATTATTTCTAAATATGAGCAATATTTTGCTTGAGGGAACTCAGCGATATTTTTATTGTTATTAAAAGAAACAAAAAATTTAAATTAAAAAATATGACTTCCGCGGTCCCGAGCATGCACATACATCTCGCTCACGCTTAGGTACGCTTAGTGAGAGTGAAAGAAGAACACGGACTTATACTAGGCCTTAATTTTATATGGAAATGTTCCACAATAACTAAATCTAATTACAATAAATACCATTTGTTCTATAAGAAAAAATAACGATATTTTTATTTTGTCGGGTAGGAAACAGATGTAGAACGGGCTACCAAGGACAGCAACATAACTCCGCCAATGTAGGTAAAATTACATCCAAAATTTTAATATCAATTTGGAAAAGACGCCACAATCCTCATAAAATGTACCAGTCATTATATGAGGATTGTGGCGTCTTTTTCATTAATTTATATTTGGCATGAATACAACTTCCCAATAACTTTTTTGGGCTTTGGTTACGCCCCCGGTTCGAGGTTTAAATTTCAATTACAGGAAAACGTAGGTACTCGTGCTGCAAAGAAATCCATTTGATGCTAAGTCTACCGTCACTTAATTAATTTTAAGATTTGTTGTACTAACTAGAGATCCACAATAGATCTCTGAATTTGAAATACATAAATAATTGAATTCAACTGAATTAAAGATTATACCTAAGGTCATAGAGTAATAATTAAGCAAAGGTGTTCACTCTATAGATCAGTTTTGTTACCAAAACGCCAATTTTTTTGTGTAGTCGACATTTATCCACTCAACCGTCCGGCCCGCGAGACTGTTTTCCTGTCAACCGTCCGGGTTTTTTTAGCGACGCACGCCCCGCGCAACGCATTCACAACTTTCTACAAAAATTATAACTACACTGCCACCTAAATTTTTTTAGGCTACGTTGTCGCATCAAGAGAATTAGTAAATAATGCCGAAATATTCCGTTAGATGGCTCTGAAATCAATTCTTTCTTCCACCCCTCTGGATAGTAAGGTTCCCGCGGACGGTTAAGACACAAAAGAGATAGGTACAGAAATCAATCTACATACAAAGCGCGCTCGAGCAATGCACACATAGACACTGCTCACGGACACGATATCTCGGACCGGTTGGGACCACTGCGAGCGCGAGTGCCATCCCGCTCGAGACACGCGTCTGTGAACTTTTTTGTGCAATAATGGAGAAACAAAACAAAAAGTTATTATAACTGTACAGTGGACGGTTGTTTAAATTCAACATTAACCGGTGAATTGTCGTTTTTTAAGCTACCAGTGGTTTCAGAGAGAATGCGTATGCGAATTAATTACATTGTACATGAGAATGCGAATTTATTACACTTTAAAATATAATAATCGTGCATTTCGCCAATCTCGAAATCATCGCAAGATATTTTCTGTGGCAAATTTGTAATATAACAATGGCATTAAAATTAAAATAACTATTTGAGTTATTAATGTTATTATTAATTTATATTTCCATTCTTCCCGTTTCATCCTCAACAATAAATCAAACAACTAGATACGAGATACGATACGATAGATACGAGTGCCACTACCACGATAGTTTTTTGTGCATAAGTCATAGTTCGCAACAATCGCAACCCTAGAGCGACCGCCGAGCGTAGGTATGAAAAGTAAAGTACATACATGTGATTGACTTCTGTACTTATCTGTTTTGTGGTTAAGAGCATATTTTCTTCGGATACTATGCTATCGTCGGACGGTCAAGTGGGTATAGTTCGTTTTTTTAGCATTAGAAAGAACTTGAAATAAGCGATTTAGACATGTCTTTTAATTGAAAACGATTAAAAAAAATCAGTAACTATTACTTATGAAAGCAGAAGAATATCAATAATCGTATTAGATACATAATTGTTACATATTTGCCGTAACTTATTTCTAAAATATGTTTTTCACGTAAAAAACATATCAAGATTGTTTACCTTATTTCTAATGCTAAAAAAACAAACTAAAGCGTTAAGTAGCGGAATTATCGGTACTACTACTTTTCTCTATGCTAAGGTGGAACAAATAAAATTATACTGTTAGAAATTTCTATTAGAATTAATTCAGCCTTATTGTATCTTCATTTAATCTAGTAAAATGTTTTCGTCGATATCGTAATGACTTTAGGGAGACAAGACATTTTGTATGGACGACGAATAATGAGCGTGGGTCGCGAGGGAAATCCACTGTGGCAGACGAATAATAATATGGGCGCAGCGTTTTAGATATTTAGACTAAACGGCGAATGCATGCATACCTATTTAATGCTTTCCATCTGATTACCCTATCAGGCGGACCCTCAACACGTAGGATTTTAATAGCTTTAAAGTGATTGGTTAATAACGTAATACATAGAATATAAATGAAATATTTGCAAAGTAGTGAGACTTGCAGATCTGAGATTAAACTACTTAGATGTCGCAAGTACCCTCCACAGTGCTGAGTGTACACAAGCGTAAACAGTAAGTACCAGAAATCCAAGCCTGTCAATTTTTAGTACGTCATCCGGGCAGTTTTTGCATGTGAAACTAATATTTATTAGAACGGCACAGAATGCGCGCGACCGAGTTGTCAGTACTAAATAATGTAGGAGCATTATTCATTGTAGTTTAATGTACCTAACGGTCTTTGGATGCTATTAAAAGTTCGTTATTCCGATTAAAATAGGTCCTCGAAGAAAATAGATGAATATACAGAACGTGTAGCAGAACGTTTCCATTATTTTAAGACTATATCAGTGGATGACCGCTTCTACATACATTACTCTACCGCATTACCTCTCTGGGTTTTAGGCCCCCCCCACATCTGGCGTCTTTCGAGCGTCGGTGTCTGTCGGCGTCGGTCCAGCGCTATGGAAAATGACGTCGCTGCGCAGTTGCGTCGACGCTGCGTCGACGTCGGCCATAGAATTGTAGACGCCGACGCTCGAAAGACGCCAGATGTGGGGGGGGGGGGGGGGCTTAACATTCTGGGAAATGTTTATACAATTTGGTGTACTGTACATATATTAACATAGTACAAAGATCGCTAATGTCATGTTAGACCTGGTCGTGGCCGGGCCGAAGCTTCCGGAGCTTCGTTTTCTATGGAAAGCTCCACGTGATCACCGATCAGCCGTCATAGAAAATGACATGTCGGACGCCTCGCCTTGGGCACGGCGTGAGTCAACCTTAAGAGTTACAAGCGAAAATAAATTCCATACAAATTTAGAGGATTCCACACAAAAATATCACATGAGTAAAACGACTCAAAAGGCATATTTTTATAACAAACACCTAAAATGAATGTCGAATCTGAATAGAATTCCATTAATATCAAATTCCATTTACCAAATGAAGTCGCTACAGAGGGAGGTACGTATTCGCTAAAAAAAGTATTCAATCGTTTTCATTTGTTATATGTATTATCGTATAGGATCAGAGAACGTATTGATTTCTATGAAACCGTCAAAGTCCGTGTTAGAGCGCACATAAATGGAGAGTTCTCATTACAAACTAAATACCATTAAGTAAAAGGAAATAGGTAATTATCTTCGCCACACCTTAACTAACTATTATAATAGTACAGTATATAGCATTTTATTAGGAAGAGACGACTTTATACGACAGCTTAAATTATTTTTTTGCCTATTTTGCCTATTGGCACACAACTTTGGAAATAATATCAATAATACTCGTATATTTCCTGATTAACCAGAAACCTGAAATTTTCTAATTTTCTGATCACTGTCCTATACCTTGCACTATCCCTAAAACAAGATTTTCTTAGCGTTTGGTATATGCTTCTTCAGGGTTATTCTCTGAGAATATGTCTGCAAATGTACAATATGGTTGCGTCTAAATGCATAATTGTTTTCCATCGTATTTTCTCGGAAACGTTCGAATTTGTCATACTAACAGTCAATCTGCAGTAGTTTTTGTACCGAGACTGACTGAAATAGCTGACACGTTCGTAATCGTAAGTTACCGTGAAAATACGATGGCAAATAATTAATAATAATAGGCCTTCATCATCTGTGTCAGATGTTTTAAGCAGCATCCCGGTTACGACACTTGGGTTCGTGGCTGTAAAGCCCTGTCTATGAGATAGTATCCCTCGGCCACACACGCAGCAGGTGCAAATATGCTCCCTCAGGTGGGCGGGGGTTGGAGGCCTACTCGTGGCGCCTCATGCGTTTTAATAATAATTAATAATTATTATTAGGCCGCCTGCCTCGATAACGTGTGTTAGCATTGTTATGGCAGGTGTCCGAACTCTTTACAATAGCCCAGTCTCATAGTCCACCCAAACTTCAATCCATAGACCGGTATACTATTCACTTTTGCTACAATAGTCCCAATGCCTGCTGAGACCGGTTCATGGGTGTCTATTGTTGCACCTGTGAACGGGTTCCAGCAGGCGTTCTACATGACATTAAAGCTCTCCAAGGGGCCTCTACGTGTTGGATCTGTGTCCCCACGCAAGCCTATCAAAAAACCGGGATTATAGGCCCGTGATATCGAAGGAGATACAATTAATAATTATGCTCTACATATGTTACAGTTCTGTTTCCAACTATCTCCTTTACTCAACTTATCTCCACAAACACTTTTTATTATTCCAGATGCTTGCCAAACACGCGTGCTTTCGTGTATAAGAATTTTCCACACAGTTGGCCTGCGTAGAAATGTAATATAATATGCAGCGTGTGTGGCTGTACGTAACGTGTCCCATTCTGAGATATATGGGACGTAATCGGTCTTGTGCCGAGGCACCGGGCCCCAGGCATTGTGTACCGAATTTAATTTTAAAACCACACTGAAACGCAGGTTTTAATAATATATTATAAAAGGTTTCAGAAAAGGCGTTTTATCTCAAGAGATAAAGTACTTACTTGATGTAAATCTAGAGTTTTGACTTCATGTTAGTTAAGGTAGGCGTCCGAGTGTTCTCCACCGTTCCAGTATGATTATGCCATCTTCACAGATTATATAATAGTTCTTACGAACAGATACTTATCTCTCAAACAAAACGCAAATACCTACCGTTTTGATACCTACACAAAAATACAATGGAGTGACCTTCAACGCGCCGCTCCTCGCACCGCGTGCACCGGCACAACGCTAGGGTTGCTGACGCTTAGAAATGATAAATAAATACCTACTTAAACAGCGGAGTGAAATAAAAGGAAAGCTAAATCTTAAATTATACTTCATATTCCAATTATACGTTAGTGTTTGCGAAATAGTCATTTTAAAATGTCATATGTCCCTGCAGTAACCGTAGTGTTTACGCCGTTTTATAAGCCGCGCAATGATCCCAGCAAGTATTAGTTTTAAAACTTCGTGTAATTTAAAACCAGATAGAGATTAATGTTACACAATAAAGAAAAATAATAGAAACCCCATGAATACAGGTACTATAAGGGAAGGGAGGGTACACAGGCAATTATAAGTTAACCAGAGTAAAAATGAGTAGGCACTTTCCGGTGTAAAGTTAACTTACTGTCGTTAAAATAAACATTTACCAAAATAAATTAAAAATTTGCTACCTATTTCAAATAGATAGATATCTAAAACTATACATTTGTCATACATAATAAACATTACATGTTTAATTAAAGAAATCCAATAGTAGGTACTAGGTAGGCACCTACTACGTAGCTTGTAACTATCGTAAAAATTGACAGTACGGCGCGCGGTGACGTGCGTACGTGAGCGCGTGTGGCAACCAACTGGCTTGCCTATCTACCGTGAACGGGAGCAGATTCGTACCTGCCATCTTTTAAACAAAGTAATTGTTAATTGAAGTAAAAGCAGGGTGATAGATCTATTAACTGACGTATCTTAAAGTTCAAATCGGGCCGTCAATAACATATTTTTAGACCCTTGCGGTGCACATCGTGCTACGAGAGTTACGCCGTAGCAATTAGCATTATAACAAATTAAAATTATAAAATCTGAATGGCAATACTGTTTGCAGGCGTATGAAGTTATAGTAGGGGAGCCCACGATGCTAAATCGGGATTTACTCGAGCGTCATACAGACAGACCTATTGGAATCGAAATATTAGATGATAAGAAAAAAAAAGAGTTATATATATAAAGATTTTTTTCCAGCAAGCCGGAAAGCGCCAACAATTTTTTTCAAATTTCGGAAGGTTGGTGGAGGGTTAAATAATCGTTAAGCAGTTTGTGGGTTTAGTCGTTTTTGTCCACTTTAATGCTATATTTTTTCTATAACTTAATTTAACACTCATTTGTAGACATTTTCTTAATCTGGCGAACACAAGTTTGACGCCTAATTTTTACATTGTAACCGTCAGATTAAGGAAATGCGTGCAAATAATTATCAGATTAAGCAATAGCACAATTACAGCGTTAATTTGGACTAATATGACGAAATCCACAATCTGCTTAACTTTTTGTTGAACCCCCTACCAACCAAGGGCTCAACATAGATGGCTAAAAGGGGTAAAGGTAGACTAGGTACTAGTAGCAAGATAACATTCATATCTTAATCTGACGCGCTCGAGTAAACACAAAAATCCCCTCTTGGGATCCCCTACCATTAGTATCATGCTCATCGAAAGACTTCTAATTGCGTGTGAGTATGACAAGCCAGTGATTTTCTTGTGATAAACGACAAATGGTGCATTCGTCGCTTTCTTTCAATAACGTGGCATGCTAATGGGGCCAGACACTTACTGCGACGCATCTGGTGTTATGTACCTATTAGCTTGAATAATAATAGGTACTTAGTTTGCAATATTATTGCTTGCTCTAACATCTGCGCACCATACATACATAAAATGAGCGTGACGCGAGTAAAAATATACCAATAAGATATTCAATTGTTTACCGTATTCACGCGCAGTAAATTCGGAATTTAACTGGTTTTCCTACTGCTGTTACGGCTGTTATCCGTGGTGGAGATGTATTATGAACATGACTTTTGGATTCCTTTGCAACTCGTCTTTACTCACAAAGTCCTACGGCATTTCAATAACGCTAGGAGTTTTATAGTGTTCGTTCAAAAAAGAAAAAATCTACCTTCTGAAAGGTAGATTTTTTCTTTTAATATACCTACTTTGAGAATAGAAAATAGGTTTACAAAGTAGTTAGTGCTGTGAGAGGTTTAGGTATTATATATAGTTAATCAAATAACTTAATTTATGTTTCCGGAATTTCCTCTCGCTAACGCTCAGGCAATCTTCATGTATGTTTGTCAGCCACCGACGTGGTACTTTAAAATAATATAATATAAGTGTGGGTCTCAGAATTAGTATTTTTATCACATAGTTACAATAAAACATCATTATTTTTATATGTGTTTCCAGTCCTGCTAACTAGGTATGTTTGAAAGTTAATAACTAAATAAATCCTGAGCCATTATATCATGCACATAGGCATATAGGCAATATATTTATAGCAATTTCGATGTTACGTGATGTGGCGATTGCACGGAAAGTTCTCATTATTAATAATTGCCAGCGATTAAAAGCACTAACAATGTACCTATTGTGGCTCTCAGATTGCCTGTAATTGAAGGTAACTGCTAATTACGTGCCCGAATTTATTAAACGCAGTTTCACTTGTATGAAGTAATTATTATAACGTTAATACATACATTTAGCCGGGTACCTATGGCCTAATAGCATATAATACCCTTAATTTTTATATTTACCTAGTTATAAGTTTGTAAATTTCTGTATCTATTTCCATTAATTAGTCGAATAAACACATCAACGTTAATAATAAAATAATAATAGTAATTAAGTAATCCTGGGTCATATTTTGTAAACGCTTTTAAATAAGTAGTTACCTAATCGATATTACTGTGGTCATCTAAACAGTTTAAAATATGTCTCACGAAAGTTTAATATCGATTATTAAATAAATAAATAAATATTATAGGACTAAGCCCCAAGGCAAACCAACCAAACCTATACGCAAACCTTTACGGTGAAGTAGGTACCTATTTAACTATAAATATAGGTACTTACTTGTACAACTTTGAAAATAAATCAAATATTTTGATTTCTGAAGCAAGCACACTACTATATGTATATAAATTATAACTGAAATAGATGAAGCCCTCCAGTGGTGGAGGCTGGATCCGAACGCCGGTCTTTAGTAACTACCGCGACTAACGCCATGAACCTCTAGACTCTAGAGTCTAGAGTCTAGGCCACTCCGTCACGTCGGTACTACCCAGTTCGCTATCAAGCTGCCCGAGAAGCTCTTTTTCGCTCGAACATGATATTTCTTAAGTAAGTCATTCCTTATTTTCACTAAAATGGAGGAAAGAAATGTTCAGGATATACAAACACTAACAGATATTACTGTCATGTAGGAAAATACGAAAAATACCAAAACATCAATCTAACTGACGTTGAAATGTCATACCATAAATTTTGCCAATTTGGCTGGCATATTTCATAACATTTTGTTGGTCCCGCTTTTCGTACCTATCGCGGCATCGGTATCGGAGAGCTGGCCCGCGCGTGACAACCACCTGACAGGCTGTTTTTCATTCCGGTTGCCGACCCGACCTCTCAGCAACAGACGCTCCAATGTAAGAAATCCTGGCCTCTGATGTCGAAGGTACCTACGCATATTTTTGTGTGTCAAGTTGTAATGAATTAGTCATGAGACGCACCTTGATTGATTTGAGACTGTGAATCGAATAATTGCTCCAAACTGAAACAATAAATACGTTAATCGCTCGCTCTTACATCTAATTGCTTATCTGCATATTCCTCTTTTGGTGCTAATTCAAGTCAACTTCAAAATTTCTCGTTAACGACGTAGACAACCCATGTAATGTGCGGAATGACTCGGGAAACAAGCGCGTCAAGTATATTTCAATTTAATTACAAACTAGTGCCGCCGCGTCGTGTTTTCTCCTAAGTATATAACTCAAATAAATAAACAGACTAAAGCGCGAGTTTGCTTTTGGTTTTTGTCGCTATCAGTACCTCTTGTGGCTTACATGATAAAGAAACTTTAGTTTCTACATATTTAGAATTTAGATATTGGCTATCACCTAATTAGTGTTTTTTGATCTTAACTAATATGAACTGCGCGGAAGTAAACTTATTATTATTGCTAGGCTATTATTATTGCTTATGAGGATATAGGTTGCGGAGTTCTCAGAAATAGCAGCCATACTTATAGCATTAGAAATTCCAACGCATCTTATTTTCCTAATACTGATTCACCTTTTGAGTAGGGTAGGTTTTTGTAATGTAGCGAGACTTGAAAATCTTAAAAGCGCGGCTCTGGAAGAACCGAATAACCTGCTCTGGGGAGAAATCGAAACTCTAAAGAAGATGAATTTTTCTATTTTCCTTTATACCATGAATTATGATTCCGTTAGCAGAAGGCTCTGCTGAGTACATTTGTAATCACGGAAAATATTATGACTAGTTCTTTGTTCGTAATATTATTTTGATGGATTATCTATCAGGTATATCTAACGCAACATACGACCACCCTTATCAATCATCGCAGTGTCAAATTAGCAAACAACAACCCGTATCCGTAGTTAATACCTATCTGACCTGAGTATCAACTGGGAACGTTGAAAATTTCTGCCTCTCTATCGCTCTTGCTTATTTGATATATAGAGAGGAAGACAACGAAATTTCCATTTTCGATGTTCTCTATAGGCCCAGTGGCTTTGGTACCGTGATTGGATGATTCCGAAACACGATTTATAAGCAATCTCGGGGAGACAGTGAAAGGCTCGATGTGCCGCCAAATCTCTGACCGTCTATCGTTATCCACAGGCCGTTGTTTATCACCTACCCACAGTTGAGAGTCACGGAAACCGGGTTCAAAATATTAATATACACTAGCGACCCGCCCCGGCTTCGCACGGGTTGACAAGTTATACACTTGAACCTTCCTTAAGAATCACTCTATCGATAGGTGAAAACCACATGAAAAACGGTTCAGTAGTTTTTGAACCTGTAATAAAACGATTATATTATACCTATTGGCTCGGCTTCTTGAAAATTTTAAAGGAAGGAAGAAAGGAAGGCATCATAATCCGGCTATTTTTATCGTGGTGTTTGTTTGTTGTCTACGGTGTCAGAACGAGAATGAGTTTTTCCTCAATCGAATTGGATTTTTTTAATTGCATATAAATTCTTTTAATGTAGCCTGATCCCAAAAGTATTTACTTAAGAACTCGTAATCTTTCAATAAAATTGTTGTTACACCCATGTTATTACAATACCTGTATGTTTTTTTACTTTATTGTGCGTTATTAATGAATATTACTTACAATTTTCTACAAAAACATTAATTTTTGTAAATACAGTGACCTCTGATCGCTGATCAATGTGAATTTCTTTTATAACAACAAATTTCAATTTATGGGTACCTAATATAAATGCGTGGGCAGCATGTCACTTTAAATTAACTTTACGACAAAGCTTTGTTTCGTTACTAAATTGCTCAAAGACGTGATTCGATATAACGAGGGAACAGCTTTATAAATAGACTTGAAAAAAATATTACGAGCCCCGACCTGATGCAGTAGTTCGTTTAGTTATACTCGTACCTACACAAAAATATAATATTTTTTAGGGTTCCGTACCTCAAAAGGAAAAGGGACCCTTATAGGATCACTCGTGCGTCTGTCTGTCTGTCTGTCCGTCTGTCACAGCCTATTTTCTCCGAAACTACTGGACCAATTAAGTTGAAATTTGGTACACATATGTAAGTTTGTGACCCAAAGATGGACATGTAACGTAAACAAATGAATTTTAACCAAGGGGGCCACTTTTGGGGGGTAAATGAGAAAATTAAATAATAACGTTTTTCAAACTATATCATGTTACATATCAAATGAAATTTAGAGCTCAATGTGAGAATCTCAAATATTTTTTTTTATAAATTTAGAATAATCAGTTTAGAAGTACATTGTAATTCTAATTCTTATAATTCAAGAAAATAGGCAAAAAATGACCATCCCCCCCTTTTATCTCCGAAACTACGGGATCTAAAATTTTGAAAAAAGTACATAAAATAGATCTTTACCTATAGATGACAGGAAAACCTATTAGAAATATATAGTCAAGCGTGAGTCGGACTAATTACTTAGTTTTTGATCCGACCCCTACGGGTTTTTTTAAAGGCAATTCACTCGCGTTTCACATATAAAAAATACATTGTCAAAAATGGAGTAATGTACGGAACCCTTGGAACGCGAGTCCGACTCGCACTTGACCGGTTTTTTATACATATAGATCAAAAGAATCAGTAATGGGAACCATAATAGTAATTTATTTATTTCATTTTATTTGAAAATATGTTTTTATGACCTTACAGACATGTCCAATACGCCATGGAACTATAGTAGATTGTTAACCAAGGGTTGAAAGGCACCCATTTCTGTCGAGGTAGTTTGGCGCTCGAACGAAGTGAGAGCGCCAATAGTCCGAGACAGAAATGGTGCCTTTCATCCGAGTTAAACACTCTACTTTTCATATCAAATGCGAGGAAACCAAACAAGACAAGGCAATTTCGCAAAATAGTAATGGAAGTACCTAATAGATCTACGGCCATGATTTATTTTCCTTAGGACTTACTTGCAATCGGAGACTTTACATGTGTGAAGATAAATAAACCCTAGCGAAAATAATTTAGATTGCAATATTTACGAAAACACATTTTTTTACAAACTGCAGTAATTTTAAAATAATTTGTTCACTATAGTATGAAAATCAGCGAGAATGCCTTTTACTTTTTAATTTTATACTTTTTCGTTCTAAAAGCCGCAACAGACTACCGGACCGCACCGCGACCTTGGTGCGCCGCAGAACGTAATACGTAATAAAAGTATTTTCAATATTAAATAACAATTTAATTAATAATATAAGTAATTTTTATCTTGTATTTTATTTTATTTTCATCAATATAGTGCTAAATAACTTAAAAAATAAATTTAATATCATACAAACGTTTAACTGTATAAGATTCTGCCTTTGCTCATTTACGCAAGTGTAAGGTTTAAAAAAATACTTTTGGTGTATTCCTTTTGGTTCTCGCCCTATGAAATCAAGTAAATAGAATTCAACGAAAGAAATCAAGAATAATTTGTTTTTAACAATTCACTTACATCATTTTTTATAAAAAAGGATCAACGTGGGATTAGTAAAATTAAGGTGGTTCGCTTTTCATACAAAATTCAATCAAAGCTCATTAAGTAACTACACACTATTAGTACACAAATATTTCCGCATTTATCTTCTTTCGAATATTCGTTTGCGCGAAATTAACAGGAAAACAATGTTTCATACAGAAATCATGCAAAAATCATAGTTAACTTTTCATCAATTTTACGTATGTATGTGTCACAAATGTCGTGTACAGATACATTTGCGACGTTGCCATACCATTTCCGACGTTGCCGGGCTGACCACGGCTCGAATTTGGAGTGCCGTCATGTTTAGTGCAATTTTGTTGACACTGATATTTGACAGGTAGTTAATTGACCTAAGCGAGAAGTTCGTCAGCTTAGCTAAGAACTATCATGGCGTGTTATGCAAACAGTCGCTTTTTTGCTTGCAAACGGAAGATTCCCGGTTCGATCCCCAGTCATTGTATGCTGGAACATAACTTTTTGTATTTTTGTTACACCTAAATTTGGTATTGTTTTTTTATTTTTATTTAATTTTTCTTATCATCATAAATAGATTATTAAGTATGGGCTACACGTATTCTTTTATTTTTACAAAGATAATTAGAAATTATACTCTTCCTAATCTCTCTGATTTTTACAATCAGGACTTCCTCACTGCAATAAAAACCGGGCAAGTGCGAGTCGGACTCGCGCACGAAGGGTTCCGTGCCATAATGCAAAAAAAAAAACAAAAAAAAAGCAAAAAAAACGGTCACCCATCCAAGTACTGACCACTCCCGACGTTGCTTAACTTTGGTCAAATCTTTATTTTATTCTGTTTTTAGTATTTGTTAATTGTTATAGCGGCAACAGAAATACATCATCTGTGAAAATTTCAATTGTCTAGCTATTACGGTTCGTGAGATACAGCCTGGTGACAGACGGACGGACGGACGGACGGACAGCGAAGTCTTAGTAATAGGGTCCCGTTTTACCCTTTGGGTACGGAACCCTAAAAAGAAGTGTATAAAATTTCCTGTGGTTAAAAATAATGGATTTTGTCTATGAATGAAAAACACAATTATTACTATAGTTTGTTTTTTTTAGCATTAGAAATAAGGTAAACAATCTTGACGTGTCTTTTAATTGAAAAACACATTTTAAAAATAAGTTACGGCAAATATGTAACAATTATAAATCTAATACGATCATTTATATTCTTCTGCTTTCATAAGTAATCGTTTTTAGGGTTCCGTACCCAAAGTGTAAAACGGGACCCTATTCCTAAGACTTCGCTGTCCGTCCGTCCGTCCGTCCGTCCGTCTGTCACCAGGCTGTATCTCACGAACCGTGCTTAGACAGTTGAAATTTTCACAGATGATGTATTTCTGTTGCCGCTATAACAACAAATACTAAAAACAGAATAAAATAAATATCTAAATGGGGCTCCCATACAACAAACGTGATTTTTGACCAAAGTTAAGCAACGTCGGGAGGGGTCAGTACTTGGATGGGTGACCGTTTTCTTTTTGCTTTTTTTTGTTGTTTTTTTTGCATTATGGTACGGAACCCTTCGTGCGCGAGTCCGACTCGCACTTGCCCGGTTTTTGATTTTTAAAAAACCTGATAACACTGAGTATGTGGGGGAAGCGCTGCTGGCCTAGCGGAAAGCAATTCGGAGGTCGCGGGTTCTAACCCCGGCTTGTACCAATGATTTTTCGAACTTTTGTACGAAATAGCATTTGATACCTACCTATTTATACACCGATACCTATTTTTCGGTGAAAGAAAACAATGTGAGGAAACCGGACTAATCCAAATAAGTTTACTCTCTGGGTTGGAAGGTCAGGGCAGTCGATTTCGTAAAAACTAGTGCGCATGCCAATTCTGGGATTAGTTGCCAAGCGGAGATTGAATATCTGGGAGACCGACCAAAGCTTACAAAACATAAAAACTCAAAAATGCGCGTTTTCTCATAGACCTAGCTAAGAGATCAAACCCCTTATAGCAAATTTCATCGAAATCGTTAGAGCCGTTTCTGATACCATCCAAATATATAAATAAATAATTATATATCTAATAATTGCTCGTTTAAAGGTAAGATAACACAAAGGAGAAACAAAAAGAAATTACCTACTCGCACCAGTCTTGAACCCCAATCCTCTTGCACGTATTTCCACGAACATACCGTTACGCTATTGCAACATACTTACGTTGTGTGAAATTGTCTACTACAAGGATCACGGAAACACTGTTTGCATGTGTGAGTAATAGTAGGAAAAAGCGTGACAGCAACACTCCGTCGAATTAAAAAGGTGGTTTTTGCACAATGAAGTATTCAATGTTTATTTTAATAGTTCAATATTTACTTAAAGAGTGCGCGAAACATACTTTTAAGTATACAAATACCAAGACCATTTCACAAAAAAATAAAATCTGAAATTTTGCAAAAGTGGTGCCATCTAGCGAGAGTTAAGTTTTGAGTAACCTAGGCGAACCACCTTAAACAATTGTTCCAGGCGAAGAAATAAGGACACAATTTTTCCATTTTGTTTCCACCCAGTTGTTCGTGGGACGGGGACGCAGAGGAGTACACCACTTTTTTGCACTAGAGCATAAACGTATCACTTTCTGCGCACCTTTTAGAACAACAACGACCCACTTTCAGAGCATGAGATATGAAAAAAATTAATATTGTTACAAAGAGGTACATACAAATTATTACAAATAACAATCAGGTACCAACAAATTATTACCAATTTCAAATTACAGTCAGTCATCTAGTTTAATGTCTACAAAGTGTAATAAACTAGATTAATAGTTTATTTTGAGACTAGGTAGGTACATGCCATAAAATTACCTGCGACTTTTAATGTTGATAAAATGAATAAAAAATAAAAATGAATTATGCATGAAACTACTCATGGATCAGACCTCTATTTATAGAGAAATCTCTAAAAAACAATTTCGCTAGAGTGATTTTTAGGGTTCCGTACCCAAAGGGTAAAACGGGACCCTATTTTAATTAATTAGAAATGAATGATGAGTGACAGGATAGTTAACGCCTCACCTCACTGTATTTAAAACGGAAAATAGTTTTGTTTCAGGAAATTCATTGTTCCCTTGTCAATTTATCGCTTCTACTCGATCTGCCGTATTCGAACTTCAAGATATTCACAAGAGACGACACGTACTAGATCCATTCTAGATACGTTATAGTTTAGATATCAACTAGTTCTCTTTTGCAGCAACAAGCAACAATTTGGGCAACCAATGTCACTTTTACGTTAGATAGAGTAAGATATCTATTAGATGTGAATTGGATCTCTAAGTCATATCCTGTGGAAACCGTTCAAGAGTATCTCCAGAATCGCGCAAATGTCAAATTTGACAGGTTAGATCTTCAACATATCGTTATCGTATCTTGGTGATGTCTAAAAGATATCTAATAGATGTCTATTTCGAAATCCGAATCGGGCCCGATGGCTTATACTTCAGTCCATTCCTATATTGAGCAAAGAGTTAGTAAGTACATTAGGTTATATTGAGCCATTAATAAACAAGGCACTCCAAAGCGTCATTGCTCTTTGACGCACGGACAATTTGCCTGAGACAAAAGTCATTGCGCAAAAAAAACCGGACAAGTGCGAGTCGAACTCGCCCACCGAGGGTTCCGTACTTTTAGGGTTCCGTAACTCAAAAGGAAAAAACGGAACCCTTATAGGATCACTCGTGTGTCTGTCTGTCCGTCTGTCATAGCCTATTTGCTCCAAAACTACTGGACCAATTAAGTTGAAATTTGGTACACACATGGAAGTCTGTAACCCAAAGACGGACATGTAATAAAAACAAATGAATTTTAAGCATATCGTGTTACATATTAAATGAAAGGGCTTATTTTGAGGATCTCAAATATATTTTGTTTATAATTTTATATGAAATAGCATAATAGTTATTTAAGAAAATAGGCAAAAAATGACCATTCCCCCCCCCCTTAACTCCGATACTACTGGGTCTACAATTTTGAAATAAATACACATAATAGTTCTTTACCTCTAGATGACAGGAAAACCTATAAGAAATCTAGAGTCAAGCGTGAGTCGGACTTAAGAAAAAAAACGCGGTTGGGCTGTTTTTTAGGGACACAGCCGTAACGATTTACGTGAAACTCGGTGTGGACAGCTTTTGCGAAGGCCGAAGGCCGAGCTACGTGTAGGGTCGAAAGCCCGAAGCATCCCCCAGTAGCTTTTTGAAACGCACGGCCGAAGACCGAGTTGCGGGAGGTTAGTGTTCAAAAACACAGAACAATTATAGTACAAGTGTCTGAATGCGAAGGTCGAAGGCCCGGAGCCTCCGACATGTGCATGCTTCCTGCAAAGGAGATCGTCGATTTTGTTCTATCTTTTGTTAAGCGATTGGGCCCGATACCTATAGATTACTGGAAAAACGTATAAGAAGTCTGCAATTAAGCGTGAGCCGGACTTAAGAATAAGAATTGCGGATACGCTCTATCAGGGCCACAACCGCAATTGATTGACGTGAAACGTGGTGTGGACAGCTAGTGCGAAGGTAGAAGGCCGAGCTCTGCGTTGGGCCGAAGGCCTGAAGCATCCAAGAGAGGTGCGTCTCCACTCAAGGTCGAAGGATGAGCTTTAGGAGGTTAGTGCTCAAACAGAAAAAAATGGTTTAAGTACGAGTAGCTAAAAGAGAAGGCTGAACTGCCGTATATCAGAGGGTCTACCGCGAACACCGAAGTTCGCAAATTGCGGGGATTTCTCTTTTACTCCAATGAAACCGTAATTAGAGTGACAGAGTGAGATGCCAGCAATTTGCGAACTTCGAACAAAATTAAAGATAGCCCAGCCGTGTGTGGAAAAATTGAATGAACAGTTGGATGCAGGTACTTATGCACTTCGCTTAGCGCGCTCGTTCGAAAATGTGTGCAGTACGGAACCCTTGAGACGCGAGTTCGACTCGCACTTGACCGGTTTTTTTAGTATTTGTTGTTATAGCGGCAACAGAAATACATCATCTGTGAAAATTTCATCTGTAGCTAGCTAGCTATCACGGTTCGTGAGATACATAGGTGACAGACGGACGGACGGACAGCGCAGTCTTAGTAATAGGGTCCCGTTTTACCCTTTGGGTACGGAACCCTAAAAATAGGTACCTACTAAAACCCCTCTGTTTGCCGCCTCAAGGCTATAAGGCGGGGCACGGGAAACGACCGAGACCATGCTTCCGAAACCCCGCCAGCGGCTGTCCGATCTTTGGACTCGACTTCGGAGGAAGTATTCCTCTGTCACTTTAAAAGTGCGCCATTAAGTCGGCGTACTGGCCATCCCAGGGACCCTCGTGTAGGCGACAGGCGTCCCCGAGCCTGCCGCCCACGGGTACCCTTAAGGGGGAAGTCGACGGTCGTACGCCAAACGCCTCCGTCCTACGCGCTTGCGGCGCATCGGTTGGGAGGCTGGATCTTCTTACCTTTCTCTTTCCGCGGTCTCTTTCCTAGATATTACATCTTCGCAGAAAGAGACCACCGCTTTCCATGATCTCTCGCTGTCTGCCATAGTTTTCACCACGGCAGGCAGGGAGAGGTCGCGCCCTACTACAGCCACGAGTGTGGCCCGCTGTTCTGTCCAAGCTGGGCATACAGCCAGCGTATGTTGTGCCGTGTCTTCGGCAGCACCGCACTCGTGGCATATCGGCGTCGGTTCTCGGCCCAATCTGTTGCACAGATATCGTCCGAAACATCCGTGTCCTGAGAGGACCTGCGTCACTCGGAATGTTATAGGGCCATGGTCCCGGTCAAGCCATTGTTTTAGGACCGGACGTATTGCCTCTATAGTTAGGTGACCAGCAATCGGATGCGCCAGTCTCTCCTCCCAAATGTCCACCATTTCCAGCCGAATTGCTTCGCGCCGTCCATCAATTTCTCTTGGTGCTGGTGCCTCATCCTTCTCATGCATATCCTCGCGCCAGCGGTAAACAGCTGCGAGGGCTCTTGCATCGAGGTCCCAGGGCAAGGATCCCGCTAAAGCACACGCAGCATCCGTAGATATGGTACGGTATCCCCGGATTACCCGCAGCGCCATTGCTCTTTGCGCTTTTCTCAGCTGGGTAGCGTTTTGCCTTCCAATGGCGTCAGCCCAGACGGGTGCGCCATATAACGCCATGGAGCGAACGACTCCCGTGTACAAACGGCGGCATGAAGCCTTGGGCCCTCCCAAGTTCGGGAGTATACGCCCCAGGGCCGCCGCTGTACTGAGCAGTTTTGGAGCCAAGTGTTCGAAATGGGCCCGAAAGTTCCATTTGCTGTCAAGTATGACGCCCAGGTAGCGCAAGGCCGGCTTGACAGCAATCGGGACCCCGCCTACTATGATTTGGGCTCCTACCGGAGGACCTCTACGGTGGCCATAAAAACAAATGGCCTCGGATTTCTGTAGGCCGACTTCCAGGCCCAACCGCCTTATTCGGTTGACAACGTGGGCTGCACCCGCAGTTGCCAGAATGGCCGCATCTCGGAAACTGGGCCCGCGGGCCGTCACCAACGTATCATCGGCATAACAAAACACGTCAACTCCAGGAAGGTTTGCCCCCCGCAGGACCCAGTCGTAGCCGACATTCCAAAGTAGCGGGCCCAAAACCGATCCTTGAGGGACACCGCACTCCATCCTTTTCTGTCCCCAATTTCGCTGCCCAGGCCAGGTCACAAATCGCTCACTTAAATAGGCCCTGATGATATGGGCCAGGTGAGGAGGAGCCCTGTGGTAGCGCAAAGCTTCATTTACAGTTTCCCAGGGCATGGTGTTGAAGGCGTTGGCTATGTCTAAAGACACAGCCAAGACGACCTCGCCCCGAGAAATCGACTCCTGTGCAAGCCTTTTCACTTGCAGAATCGCGTCCACTGTAGAACGGCCGCTCCTGAAGCCGTATTGATTTTCGGCCAGGTCTGGACCAACCTCTCTTAGATGCTTGATGAGGCGGGATGCTATGATGCGCTCGAATAGCTTCCCCACCTCATCAAGCAAAACAATCGGCCGGTACGCTGAAGGCGAATCAGACGGACGACCCTCTTTCTTTAGCAGGACCAGTTTTCCCGATTTCCATGCTACTGGGAAGCGGCCCTGCTCCAGGCATGCCGTGAAGAGACGGATAAGACGCGGCTCCAGTTCTTTCAACGCGAGAGCCCAAGCGCGGCCAGGGACTCCATCTGGGCCGGGGGCAGTGTTCTTGGCTCGCATCTTAATCACTGCTACGCCAAACTCAACCGTTGTTACAGGTGGTACTTCAGCTTCCTCCACTTCGTCTGCTCGTGGTGGTGCCATTGCTGGCGGCCTGTTGTTTCTTCCCCTAGGGAACAATGCCGAGACAACGTCGCTGACAAACTCTGGTTCTAGCGTTTGGGTGAGCGGGGGGCCCCAGGAGCGCAATTTGTTCCTTACGAGCTTGTAGGGCCGGCCCCACGGGTCCACATTCAAGGTGTCCAGGAATGCTTCTCTCGCAGCGTCCATGGCATTTCCTATGGCGGCTCTTAGGGACTTCTTTGCCTCCTTATACAAGGCGTAAAGGTTCCTTTCTGCGTCTTCGTCTGTTCGTCGGCGCCTCTGCCTTGTGTACCGACGCCGCGCGGCTGTACAGTCCTTGCGCATTTGTGCAAGCTCTGCAGTCCACCAGTACACCTTTCGTTTTTGTGGTGCGTACGCAGTGGACTTCGCGTTAAAATCTCCAGCGACGACCACTGACCCCCGGCCATAAAGCTGGCTGACTCGGGCGCCTACCTCCGCCAGGAACCGTTCGAATTCAGCCAAACAGCGATTCGGAGAGAAGTAGATGCCAACAAAAGTGATACGTTCATAATTTGCCGACACATAACCTTTCCCCCGGACAACGTTTTCGAATGTGCCTCCTCTTGCCATCAATGCGACAACTCCGTCTATGTCAGACACCCAATCGCTTCGCGGTGGGACTGAGTACGGCTCAGCCACAACTGCCACATTAATACTCCACTGAGCCAGGGATTGTAAAAGCAGATCTTGAGCCCTGGCGCAGTGATTAAGGTTAGTTTGCAACACCTTAATTGTCATTAATTGTCGGTCGTTACAATGTCCATCTCAGCTTCTTCCACCGCACCGGTGGAAGGGATAACAGCCTGGGAGGGGGCCCGGGGGCCATCGCCAGCGCGTTTTGTATTCTTTGGGCTAGGGTTGGTGCAAGCTTTGGACCCGATTTTATGGTTCGCAGGTTTGCCTGCAGCATGACACAGGATACATTGAGTTGATCCAGAGCACGCTGACCTCTTATGTCCTGGTTGACCGCAGTTATAGCAGCGGTTACTGTAGTCTTCAGTCGCTGTGCATTGAACCCCAGCATGCCCCATCTGCAGGCAGCGAAAGCACCTCATGGGTCTTTCTTCAAGAAGGCTAACTTTAGCCGAGAGGCCCCAGCCGAGTTCAAGGCGACCAGCCTGTGTGACTTTCTTGGCTGCGGTAACAGGGCAGCGCACCCACAGAGTGCCGAGTCTTCTAATACCGCGTCGAACCTCACCAGTCTTTACCAGGTCTGTTGAGCACTCGCCGACGCTGGCGATCGCAGCTACTACCACCTCGGGCGTTATTGAGTCGTCCAACTCTGTCAACCTGAGCTCTGCGCATTTGACAGGTCTTGATACACGAACAGCTTCTGGACCCAGCTTTTCCGCAAGCGCTCTGGCCAGTTGGTCGGCCTTATCACCACGTTCCTGGGACCTCTAGAACGGTGCCCCCAGTGATCGCGCGTTTGATTCGCAATGCAGAAATGCCGAGTCCAGCCAAGTCAACCCTACTCTTGGCCTCCGTAAGTACATTCGCATACGTCACCCCCCTTTCAACTGCCTCTGGGAGCAGTGTCAGAACCACCGCTGACGAACGCGGGGGCACTAGTTTGCGTAACTTCTTTGGTTGCTGTTTCTCTTTCGGTTGTGTTTTGGAAACAGCATTGGCCGCCTTCTTTTTCTTTTTGCCCTTGGGGCCCACCTTTTGCCATCCTTCCTCTGTTGAGGGACCTGGAGACGCTGGATGGGACCGAAGGGTTGCCGTACTCTGGCTGACAATGGGCTGTGGGGCAATTCTTTTCTTGCCTTTGCCCTTGCCTTTGCCGCTGATCTTTTGCGGCTCTTCAATATAATTTGGTGGACCCTTCTTGCCAGCGACAGGGGCCACTGGCATCGCGGGCTTTTGGACGACGCTGACGTTAGAAATTGACTCTTTCCTCTTGTCACTTGCCAGAGGTGGACGGAGACTTTGGGCTGGCAATAGTCTGCCTTCTTTCTCCAAACCATCAAATCTAGCATTAATCATGCTACCTACTTGAGTTGTAACAGCCCGGACAATGCTCTCTATGTCCAGGGCCGCAGGTTCGTTAGACTTAGCCTTCTTTTTGGATGGCGCCGGTGGATGAGATCCCGACGGCGCAGATTGAACCACGTTCATTCCCTCTAGGGGAAGCGAACTCCGATGTGACATTTCGAAGCGTTGCATGTCCTCGCGAATTTTTCGGAGCTCAGAACGGACATCTGCCAGTTCCGCTTTAAGGCGCTTGTTCTGTGCCACTAGTTGTCGGGTTTCGTCGGATACCGTGTGTGTCCTAAGCTCCTCAAAGACCTTCTTCATTTCCTTGGCTGATTCCTTTAGAGCCTTTTGAAAGGTACCCTTAAGATGACTGGACTTTTGGGCCACCATGTCAATAGGTACCTAGTTTAAGGACAATTATCCTCAGTTCCTTTGAAATCAATAATTTTCCAGATACAACAGCGAATATGTAACTACCTTGATATACAGATAGAATAGATAGATAGAATACTCTTTATTGGCACACCTCAGTAAAAAGATACAAAAAAAAAGTACAATTGATTAAATATAGATAGAATTGATGATATATAGTTCTGCAACAATCTATTAATAAATTATTATTCTCCAAACGTACGTAGATACCTGTCTAATCTAACGAAGATTGCTGAAATAATGCTTGCTTGCATTTTTTTGGACTGTGCATGTCTGCCGAGCGCAATCCCAGAGGATGTGAGCTCATTTGAATTCCAGACTCGCCGCTATAGAATGCTAAATCTAAATTTAAAACGGCAAACGGAAGTCCATTACACACCTAGGTACTTTATTTCTTTCTTCCATCTTTTATTCATAGCTTTCTTTAATTTCACTAGCTTTTATGAGAACACTCCGTGGAACATCCGTACTTAACAACACTGGAAGAAATGGAACAGAATTTGTAAAGTGTGACGATACGGCTCGAAGATTTTCTTTTCATTATGAGTAGCTATTACCGGAGAGATGATAAATAGCACGAAACGTGTGAACTGAGCGGGTAATGTAATGTGTACAAAAACATTCAAGTTGAAAGAAGAAGCCCTTCTAACCATACTATGGTATATAACTAGATTCGGTACGCATGTGTTTACCTACATTTGTAAGAACAATAAGAGTCTTACGCGTCACGTTGCGACACGTGTGTTATGCAGGAAAAGTCGAACTGCCGTATTCGAACTTCAAGATATTCACAAGAGACGACACGTACTAAATAGATCCATTCTAGATACGTTATAGTTTAGATATCAACTAGTTATCTTTTGCAGTGCAATTCGGGCAACCAATGTCACTTTTACGTTAGATAGAGTAAGATATCTATTAGATGTGAATCGGATCTCTAAGTCATATCCTGTGGAAATTGTTCAAGAGTATCTCCAGAATCGCGCAAATGTCAAATTGGATAGGTTAGATCTTAAACATGTGTCGCTTAACTTCAAACTCGGGTAAATCCATTGGACCCTCTCAGCAAATATCTACCCTATTACGTTTTCTTAATACCAAAATCGCATAATCTGACAGATGGATTTACCCGAGTTTGAAGTTAAGCGACTCACATATAGTTATCGTATCTTGGTGATGTCTAAAAGATATCTAATAGATATCTATTTCAAAATCCGAATCGGACCCGAAGTAAAGTTTACTCGTTCAGTAAAGTCGGCGAACATACTGCGGTTGCCGGCAGATTGAAGATGCCAGTTAAATTGAGTCGCACGTACATTCCTTTCGTGCCTTTCCGTTTCAGAATTTTGCGCCTAATCCTGTAAAGCCGTAACAAACACATTTAACATTGTACTCTGTCATACTTTAAGTGGTTTATGTTTATTCTCGCATGATCAGACTTTTTACATACAATAACATCAAAATAATGTTTTTCATTATGGCGTTGGTAGAAGTAAACAACTGAATGCGAGGCGCTAGCCGGTCAAACATGCTATCTGTCCTCTATTCGTACCCAATTTGCTTGTTTTTCAACAAATGTTTCAAAGGAAATCTCATTTCATTTATATATAACTCTTGTTTTCAATAGTGTAAAAACATGGAGCTTTCCGGTAGGCGACGCGGGATACGGATGCGATAGGGTATTATAGCACAGGCCTATCGTGATATATAGCGCTTACGGGAGTGTTCCGAACGTCAGAGCCTGATCGGATGTGATAGCATCGCAGCCTCATGAAATACGACGTAGGAATTTTAGTTTCTTCGATTGGTCGCGGCCTTCATAAATTAACTCGAGAAAATCCACATCGGTGTTTGCCAAAATATTTTATTTCGAAAAACGTACCTACCAAATACTCGTACATTTTGATAAAAGAAACAGGAAATAACCTCAGAATAGGAACGTCATGTTACAATTAATTAAAGGCTACATGGCGACTGCAGCATCGTTACTGCTGCAATGTTCATGCGGGCGATTTCACTGTCAATTTCCTTGATCAATTACGTTCTTGTAGTTGCTGCTTTGTTGTCGCTATGAAAACATTCAATCCGTCACTAATTTTATCAAGGAAGTTGTGATATCGTCCACATCAACTCAGAGGCTGTTGCACAACTGCAGTTGCGATACGAATGTAACCTTAAGGCTGAAAGCATAAAAGAAGGCATATAATTTATTCAACCTAACGGATGAAGTTGCGTGTAGTTCTAACAAGTTAAAAGTTGAGGTTTGTCATCTCGCACTAAATAAGGACTTCAAGAGACAACGGATGCTGGTGGTTAATCAAGGTTGTAGATGTCACTAACTTCCATATAATAATATATTATAATAATTATCCAAATCATCATGTATCTGATTAGGGCCTATTTATTTATTTGTTTTTAAACTTTAAGTATGTGCACATAAAAAAAGTACTTAATGCCGCGGCATTCTCTACCAGTCAACCATAGTCAATCATATAATATTATTTCATGTTATATTAAATCAATTGTATCAAAACGCCTAAAGTACACTACAGTCAGCCCTAAAAGTAGATAAGCATTATGTACAAAACTAGTAGAAGCTTATGAACCGGAAATTCGATCAAGAATATACGTACTCGTAATCTCGGATCTAGAACAATAGAAGAGAACTGCCGGCCTAGCCAAGGTTACAATCGCTATCGCTTCGACAACGAAAAGCATTATGTCTCTCTATCACTCTTCCATATAAGTGCGACAGTGACAGTTGCGTTTCGATCGCTACGGAGCGTAAGCGATCGGCATCTTGGCTACGCGGCCTGACACGCTATGAGCTAGCGTGTTTTAACTGAGATTTTTGCGTTAGTGTATTAATCTTCTATTTTATATGAATTATACTTACATACTATTTACGTACATAATTATACGTATAAAAATTTCTTATTTTGTACATAAGCTTAGGTTACTTAGGTATGTTACTCGGAAAGATTTGGGCAGTTACAGCAAACTGCAAAGTCAGTTCGTCTTCATATTATACCCATGTTTTATGACGGTATCAGCTTAAATTATAATTATGCATTCGCTCCGACATTTAAAAAAATGACAGGGTGTTTAAATTATCATGCATTCGGCATTGACGCCCGCCCGCGTCAAACAAATCAACGACGGTCTGCCGATTCATTTCTAGCTATAATATGTGTTTAAGTTTAATGTTGTTAAGGGTCGATCAACTTTTTCATGTCATGGAGAAAGATTTTTTTCTAAAAAATAAATCTTTTAAATATGATTATTTTTCAGACATTTAGCGTACAAGAACGATTAAAGTTTTGTATGCGATTACGGTCCGCGCACAAATTTTATTATTTTGACAACTTTTGGTGTTAAATATGTTGTGCTGTCTCAAAACGTGTCCCCTGGGTTACCCGGGATTTATGACATAAAACTTCATTTAATCGAAATACATATTCGTCTATTATATAAAGGAACATAAACTCTTTGCTTCTTTTAACTTAAAAATAAAGAGATCCTTTTTGGTTTTCCTTAAAATCAACTAATAGTGTCTCCTGGGTCACTTATGTCGTAAAATGTACGAAAAGTTTTTATATTACTCAAATACCGCAACTATGCATATTCTACCTATCGGAATAATATGTTAATGTTACGAAATAATCAAAATCGTCAAAGGCGTCTATATTTCCGTGCTCTTATAACCCGGCAACCTTCAAATCAAGAGTGAACAGGCACCTTCTGGGCGAGCTCGCTCCATCGTAGGCCACGTCTACGCCTCGGCTAGTCTGTGGCCATGAGTAAACCCATGCATAATAAAAAAAAAAAATTATAATTAAATACATCTATTAATCACTCTCCTCCAGAAAAATGCAAAACATGCCTAAAAATTTTTGGGACATCGTAGTTTTCCCAGAGACAAATTCAGTTATCCAAGAGACATTTTTGGTTCCTCCAGAGACAAATTCAGTGACTCAAGAGACATTTTGTCATTCTGTTTTCACATTTTAACTTATCAGTAAGTCTAATCAGTCTAAAAACACTCAGAAATCAAAACAATTAAACAAAAATCAAAGTAAAGGATTCTCAGCAATCAGTACAATCAACAGCAAAAATATAGTGACAGCCAAAGTGGCTAAAGAAAAGCTCGCCTCATCCAAATTATTTCAAATACACAGTTTTCAAAAGGAATAAACAATAACATAAAGGCTCAAAAATATAAAGACATAATTAGAAAACCATCAATAAACAAGTATAATATTTCATTGACTATTTTCTCTGAACCGAGTCCTTTACTTTAAAAATCAACCTCATGATGATAAAACCTTAAAGCATTTTTTAAATGTTACGTTTTTATTAACTTTAGAAGTGCACTTCAGCATATCAAGGAAGTATCGCAAAACGGGAAGTTGGAAAACAATTAATTAAGTTTTTAGACCACTTCCGCTCATAAGCAAAGAGACATCATCATCATCATCATCACCTCAGCCTTAAGACGTCCACTGCTGAACATAGGCCTCCCCCTTGGACCTCCATACGTGCCGGTTGGAAGTGACCCGCGTCTTCCGGCGACCTTAACAAGGTCGTCTGTCCATCTTGTGGATGAACGTCCTACGCTGCGCTTGCTAGTCCGTGGTAGGGTGACCAGACGTCAGGAATTTTCCTGACATGTCAGGAATTTTAGGCATATGTCAGGAATGCGGCCGGAAAAGGGAAATGTCAGGAATTTTGGCATTTCCGTTTCCCGAAGGACAAATAAACAAAACAATAAAATGGTATACACAGTAAAAATAATATTTTTAATCAAAATAACAAAAAAAATAGTAAAACAGTTTACTGACATAAGTATTTCCCTTTACGAGATTAGAACTTCACTTCTTTCATTTAAAAAATCACCTTTTAACTTAACATTGGTATATAATTGAGATCAGCTTTTATTCACATTATTAATACAAATAGTTTACTACCAATAACGTAAATCCGTAAAAGTACATACTCGGGCGTTTGCTACTAGACGCCATGTTAAGGACACGACACGCGCACTGTTATAACGTAGAAACTGGACTAACGGTGCGCCGCGCGGCATCCTCATTTCTCATTCGATCACGTAGAGAAACTCCGAGCATAGCCCTCTCCATAGCTCGTTGAGCGACTTTGAGTTTTGAGATGAGGCCGATAGTGAAAGACTACCACGTTTCGGAGCCGTAAGTCATCACTGGTTAAAGACTTTCGTCTCGAGGCACTGAGGTATGTCGGACGAAAAGACATTACGTAGTTTCCCGAACGCTGCCCAACCGAGTTGGATTCGGCGGTTGATCTCTTTCTCGAAGTTGGACCTACCCAATTGGACTACTTGTCCTGTCCTAGGTAGATGTACGAGTCAACAACTTCGAATACCGAGTTCCCAACAGAGACTGGGATGGGCACAACATTGGCATTTGACATAAGTTTCGTCTTGTCCATGTTCATTTTTAAGCCCACCCTTTGTGAAACTCGGTTGAGGTCATCGAGCATCATGCTGAGTTCCTTCATCGACTTTTCCATGACTACGATATCGTCGGCAAATCGAAGGTGAGTGATGTATTCGCCGTTGATGTTGATGTCAAGTCCTTCCCATTCCAGGAGCTTGAAGTCGTCTTCCATTACGGAAGTAAACAGTTTCGGAGAGATAACGTCTCCCTGCCTTACGCCTCTTCGCAATGGAATCGCCCTCGTGCTCTGCTCATGTACTCGGACCGACATGGTGGCATTACTATACAAACACTTCAACACTTCGATGTACCGATAGTCAATATGGCATCGCTGAAGAGACTCAAGCACCGCCCATGTTTCCACCGAATCGAAGGCTTTCTCATAGTCCTACTCTTCGGTCTTCTGTATAACTTGCCGCAGCGTATGGATGTGGTCTATGGTTAGGCGTTATGCCCTCGGACAAGACGGAATTAAAGAGCTTCTGGAGGACTTTAAGAACCGGTGTTCCACCCGCTCTCAGAAGCTCTGAAGTGATTCCGTCTTTGCCCGGCGCCTTGTTGTTCTTAAGCTGCTTCAGGGCCATCCTAATCTCGTACAGACTGATGTCCGGGATATCTTCGGTATAATGTCGGGACAGCTTGGCTCTTGGATCTTCTACCAAGCTGTCATCGGGCTTTGCGATCGAAGTGTATAACTGTCCATAGAACCTCTCTATCTCGCCTAAAACCTCCGCTCTGCTCGACGTTATGCTGCCATCTTCCCGTTTCAGCTTTGTCAGCTGGCTTTGCCCAATAGACTTGTCCTTTGCGAACACTTTGGAGCCTTGGTTTCGCTCAATAATCTCTTCATAGTCAGTGTCTCAAAGAGACATAGCAATAATTTATTACTAATTTCTATTTAAAAAATAATATATCCATGAAAAGAAGCAAATTTATCAAAACGTATTGATGACGTCTCCTGAGTCACCATCACCGTCTCTTGGGTCACTAGAAAAGTGACCCGGGGGAACGGTGACCCAGAAGACATTTAAAGTCAAATCAATAATTTTAGTTATTATCCACAAAAATATGTCAAAAAAGTATATTGTTAGACCATATTAGACCTAAGTCGGATCTATAAAGCTACAAATTAATATAAAAAGACAAAACTACTTACGAAATATCACAGTAAGTCAGCGGACCGACAATTAACACATCTTGGCTCACTTCGAACCACGGACGAAATGGCCGGCGAATAAGAAAGTAACCGTAATGGTGGATCTTGTCACGTGATACTTAGATCGGCTGCCTATTGGCTGGGCGATACAGTGTCATAACCTTGAGCCTTCGTTGCATTGTAATGTTTGGTAAGTTAGGGGACTTAAAAATGTATCATTGTTTCGGGACGCAAAAAGAACTTTTTTTTAAAATAAATCGACGAATTCTAGCGAAATTTTAGCATCGAATTTGTAAATTAGATGTTAATACCTTTTTAATTAAGCGTTAATAGTGAATATGGTGGAGTACATTTTTTACACTGTTAAGTAAAAACCGAAGCCGATATGCGATTGGGACATGCTTTTTTTGTATGGGAGTCTAAAATTATCTCCTGGGTCACCAAAAAAAAAACTATATTTAAAAAGAATTCTTTCAGTTTTTAAGTTGACGACCGGTCTGGCCTAGTGGGTAGTGACCCTGCCTGCGAAGCCGATGGTCCTGGGTTCGAATCCCAGTAAGGGCATTTATTTGTATGATGATACAGATATTTGTTCCTGAGTCATGGGTGTTTTCTATGTATTTAAGTATGTATTTGTATATTATATATATCGTTGTCTGAGTACCCACAACACAAGCCTTCTTGAGCTTACTGTGGGACTTAGTCAATCTGTGTAAGAATGTCCTATAATATTTATTTATTATTTATTATTTATTTAAGTTCTAGTTTGAATGATTATTTGGTTAATTTACTATAATATACCAGATAAATTTAAAAACTGTTGCGATTTGTAAGATTTGTATTTTTATATCGTTGGGACACGATATGACATAAAAAAGTTGATCGACCCAAAATCTTTATCTGCTTCCCATCTAACGTATGCCAAGACAGAAATAGTCCGCAAATTAATCTTTTTTGTTTCCAAAAAAATAATTCATTCAATTGGTTGAGTTTGAGATACGGATTACACTCGTATCCAGAATAAATTAGAAAGAGTACTGACAGCTGCGGGCGTGCATTTCATGATTTATAATCGTATGTATACCTACACTTTGTTATTTTTATGAAGTGACATACTTTAATTTGGATTGGGCAATCGTTGATAGAAAACGCCAATTGAGAGTGAAATAATGTATGGACATCACGTGACTTTTCGTTACATCTGTCATCTCCAGACACATTAATTTTCGATCGGCGAGCCGGTGTGTTTTAGGAACACACCGGCTCACAACGGCTCACGCGAAGACACAACAGTTTTCTGAAATATTTATCTCGAGGTGAATCACCGACATGGAATTTGTTTGTGTATTAGTGAACAAATTAATGTTTCCACTCAGGTAGTTAACTAGACATGAACTTAGCTATAGTAATTCCTACCTCAATTTTACGTTAATTTCGTTTTAGGTTTTGTGATATAAGCGGTAATTAAAATTTTGGTTTTCAAATAACCAGTGGCCGCTGCAATACATGTAATCAAATACCTAATTTAATTATTAAAATAAAATTATTTAATTTTTAAATAGTGAGTGATGATAGAGGTCAGCCGTCGACACACGAATCACACGATACACAGTTAATTTAGTACTTAATTAATCCACATTAAATCTGGAGGTCTATTCTGATAGTAATTTCTTCAACCACAAATGTGTACTTACAGCTGACAGATCATAGCTATAACCGTTTGATAATAAAAAATTACATCACGATCATCACAGTGTCGCACCCATTCTCGTTTGGTTACATTATCATGTAACGTGTATTACGTGTAGGTAATTGTAAAGTGAAGACATCGTTTCTAATTTATATCAAATATGTTATCAGAGCATATGAGAATAAACGCCCACATCCAAGTTGGTGATGGTATTAGCTTCTAACACTTTACAAAGCTCAAGTCCGGTCGTGTATGGAGTATTGCAGCCACCCGTGGGATGGCTCAGCTAAATACCAACTCGCCGCTTTGGACTCAGTGGAGCGCAGAGCCAGGAGGATGATTGGCGACAAGAAGCTAACGCCTAAGCTTCAGTCTTTAGCCCATCGGCGGAAAGTCGCCAGCCTGTCGGTATTCTACAGGTTGCACTTAGGGGAGTGTGCCCAAGAGCTACACGAGCTTATTCCACCGTCCCCATTCTACCATCGGACTTTTAGACGCACGGCCGGTTTCCATCCTTACTTGGTAGATATTCCACCAATTCGCACGAAGCGCTTTGCTTCCACTTTCCTTATGCGCACTGCCAAGGAATGGAATTCCTTGCCGGCGTCTATATTTCCGTGTTCTTATAACCCGGCAACCTACAAATCAAGAGTGAACAGGCACCTTCTGGGCGAGCTCGCTACATCGTAGGCCACGTCTACGCCTCGGCTAGTCTGTGGCCATGAGTAAGCCCATTCATAATAAAAAAAAAATGGAGTCAAGAGTACGTGTGTATATTTGGTCATTCATATTTAATAAGATAATATACAAATTAAGAGCCAACAGGAGTGGTCATTTCTCCATACAAACGTACTCGACTGTTTCCTCCGTGGGTTTTGATGCTAGAGCAATGATTTTTTTTAACAGATTAATATTGTTAATGAGAGAACTAGAGAAAGCAAAATACACTGTTCGTCCAGATCTGATAATCTATCTCTATCGGTCTTAGTAGATAGCTGTACCAATTATATATTGCAGTATGGATACTGAGCCAGACTGGATAAGATAAAATGGATTAACTATAAGTGCCTGGACTCTCCTATTATTTTAAAGAAACTGAGATTCATTATGTTTTGCGGTCAGCTATTCCTGTTATGAAACGATGGAAATCTATGCATCTAAAATCGCACGAAAAGTAGGGCATGAAAACGATAAAGCCAGACTACTGAAATATAAATCATCGCGCTCTAATATTAGACCCCATTAATTAAATTAATTCTTTTTAATTTTGCTTTCGCTCGTTAATAGCTGTTTTAAATATCTGCGTTTAGGAATCTTAATTTGGTCAACTGTGTTTAAGGAAACCAATTATATTCGTTTCTTGTCTCGAACTTTGGCATTAAATAAAGTGCTTTACTGGATTTTATTGTAGTTTCTTACTTTTCTTAAGTAAAAGTGTAGTTAAAATTAAATTTATTTTCATCAAATAGCGGACGAAATATTGCTGTGAATTGTTCAAGTTAGTGATCGTTAACAAGTTCTGTTGTTCGTATGCTTTGTTCGGGCTCGAAAGTGGATGACAGTTAGGAGAGCAGTTATGTCTGATTGTTTTAACTTTAGAGCGACTAGTAATATCAAACAGTATTCAAATACAGAACGCAATCATTGGTAAACTGGAAGTACAGTCGCCATCAGCTGTATCGGAGCGGCCAAGGTGTTCACAATATCTGAACATGCACTCTAACGTCTTGACAATAGAGGCGTGTTCAGATATTTGTGAGCACCCCGGCCGCTCCGATATATCTGATGGCGACTGTACACGCTGATTAAATAGGGTGGTAGCGGCCCAGGAGAACGAGGGGCCCACCACTTTATCAAATTAGCACATATTATAAACACACCGTCTAGGGTGTGCTATTTGCATTTTCGATCTTATTAATTAGCGACTAATTTTTCTTTTTTAAAAGTGTAAACTATGCGTTTTATTATTAAGTCTCTTTAATAAATGTGTGGAAAATTTATCAGATCACATTATTTAATTTGCAATATTTTTTGTTATTTCTACCTACTAAGAAATAATCACGAGTTCTTTGATCCTAATAGCCATTTATCTTGTTAATCTTTACTTTATTTTTCCAACGGTTAAATAGGTCAAGTTTACCGGCCACTTCAGAGATATTACATACCGTCATTTATTTATAGAAAGGTAGTTCGAAACAATCAGGAGCCGTACACAAGTTTCTTACACAATTTACTTCAGCGGAACCCTTCGAAGTTTCGTGACGTTAACGCAAACTCTTATTGTCCTTAATGCTGCCCGCGCCCAAAGGCTATACTGTTGTTAATATTGCGTGTTGTGCGGACTTGTGCGATTATCGGCCTCTTCATTGCATCCCAAAGAAGCCTGAGTTCTACTTCTTGGCAACTTAATACACTGAACCGGCGAAGGCATTTGTCTTTATGAAATGGACTTTTGAATTTAGTAGTAGTAGGTAGTACCTACCTTTATCCTCTAGCCGCCCAGACATCAAAACTTGTCAAACCAAATGCAATTTTGATTTGTCAAAATAAAGATTCAAATTAGAATGGAACGTGAGACCTTTATTTAGGCGTTTGGGCGGCTAGAGGTTAAAATAATGTGAGATGAATAAAATTGACTTTATGTTGCGCCGCTTTTAGTACATAATGACTACTGACACGGAGACCTATGGAGGATTCAATTAATATGTTTTTTTTTAAATAATGTACATGAAATACCTAGGCATTCATGGCAACCATTCAAGAATCTATTAGTACAGACAGCATCAATAATACTACAGCACATGTGATTTGATGGATTCGATCTCATCTATTTAATATAGCTGAATATCACAAACCATGTCGTTCAGCTAACGTTGACAAATGTGTCCGGCTTCCGAAAATAATGTAAGTAGGTACCGTAACAAATACTTTGTTTAGGCAAATATTCTATGCATGGTATATTAGTGATATGCGTTGTAGGCGGCAAGATGCTCATATATTATTAACCAAATATGTATATATATATATATGTACCTATTCAAGTTGTCTACTATTGTGCTACCTAAGGGGGTATTTTGTTATTGAAAAATAGGTACAATAAAACACAATGCAGACACTTACTATTATGATTTCATGATAGAGACCGATCCCACAATATATTCATATTATTCAGACCCACCAAATTGTACGTCCTGAACGTGTAACAAACTCAAGTAACATAAGGTGAGAACGAAATCTTTTTATGCGAACACCCTTAATTTGCGTGCGTTGTCATGCTGATACGGGCGTGGCCGGGACGGGTCCTTTTTCGTTATCCTTCCTAAGTGACTCGTTGCCCCCTTTGAGTTTTTGGGTTAAGCCTACTGTTTTCGTATTGCATTATAACTAATGGATTTATAATTTGTGGAAGCCCTCCCTACAGGGATAATATATGTCACATTCTCTATTATTCAAAATCTCGCTGCGTAACTGTGGACATACCAACATAATAATTATGTTTTGAACAAACTATTATACTTCTAATAATATTTTATTAAAGGTTAGGTACATGAAATTTCTTGATACATCGAAATTCATAACATATCTCACATAGGAATATAATTTTATTAACTAAAAAAAACTTATTTTTAATATAGTGAAATTGTGTATTGGGTAGTATTTAAAGCTGGGGTATATTTATAGAGAAGGGATAACTTTCAGTGGTATGACTGTGTCAGGGTAAGTTATATTGACCGTTTTTTAAAAAGCACAAATGTATCGAGCGCTTCGTCTATTATTCCGTCTTTAGTGACAATTGTTCATAGGACGCCAAATGAAACAAACGGAATGGAAATGATGAGATGATATTTCGTCGCATCTGTCGTACCGATACATTTTTACCTTTGTCGATTAACCACTGTCATCTTGGCTACGGTCACAGGTAAGTTTCTAAAATCTAATTTGGATACATGAAGCTTTATTACAGCGGTAGCAACTGAAGGCGAACAAATTGTCCCTTTATTTTTTGTCCGACTCACTCCCTCGGTGCGGCGATAAATTGTGTCGAGACACGGCCGGGGGACTACAGAGATCCTCCAAATCCCGATATCGAATTTATGGACTTTTTACACTCATTGATAGGACATGAGAGTAGTTTTTTACGAAACCTCAATGTTTCAAACTAAGACACGTAAAATTTGTAGCAGAAGTTCATGAGAGGTGCAGGCTTTAAAATTATCTGAGCACAACTTTATCGTTACGGAAATTAGAGCGTCTGTGCAAATCACTTTGTTTCCACTTGGAAATATATATGCATGACGTAATGGAAAGTCGAATATAGTTGGTATAAATTGGGAAACTTTATGTCTTCTAAAACAATCAAGAGTACTCATAATTCAGACTGGTATTAACATAAAATTTTCTCCGATCCGAAAAACACGTCACTTTATAACGATTTTAAACCACCCAAATTGGAAATTCACGTAGAAGCGCCTAATATTTAAAATTGACTGAAAGCTATTTTATCCTCGACTGGACCTCAACTTCATATTCCATAATTCGTAGGGTCTTTTAGTAGGTATCCCTACTATTATTTAAGTAATTCTATGAACGTTTCACCCGTAGAGCCGTAGAATTAAATATATATATGTACAAAACGCGAGAGTTTAAAGTGTTATATCCCTACTATTAGTTTTAAGTAATAGTATAAGTAGGTACCTATATAATAGATTTTAAATTACGAGTAGGACAGAATACAAAGTTACAGACGGTGATTTGATGGCACAGGTTAGCTTCCAGCAGACCACAACCCTATGAGCCTGTGACAAATAGAAGCCGAGAGTTAAACTACTTATCAACCTCTAGATTTAATTGCGCATTCCAATCTCCTTTAATACTTGAAGGTTCAGGGCCACTTCAACAATTCATCTTCATAGTTCCGTATTAATTTAGTCATATTATCGACGCGGGGAACAATATCCTGTGAAGGTAATTAGATAACAGTTGTAAACTCGCTAAGCCCGGGCAAGTTGTCGGCAGCACTAAAACTTGGCGGAGATTGCCGACAGCGGGGTGGTGTCGATTGGAGGTGATTGAGGGAACTTACATTGTTCGGAATTGGGGTTGACGGGGCAGTTGCTTAATTCATATAATGTTTTATTTCCACTGTGAGCTCAAGTAAAACTTGAATCACAATTCGTAGCAAATATGTGTACCTACTTATCCGCTCGTTAATGAAATGATCGTCTAAAATAAGAGCTTAGGTATTAACTGACGAGTAGGTATGTGGGAAATACGAAAATGAACTTTAAATGTCACGGCGCATACATGTTTAGTAGCGGTCACGACAGCATGCTTTGTTTCTTTTACTTGTACATATTTACCTAGTCTTCTGTTTTTACTTATTATAGATGGTCAAGCAAATCTTGTCAGTAGAAAAAGGCGCGAAATTCATGAGACGCTATCCCTTCGCGCCTACATTTTTCAAATTTGCCGCCTTTTTCTACTGACAAGATCTGCTTGACCAAGTATAGTAAACAATTTTGTTTTCTTTTAATCTGTGCTAAAATTGTATGTTTTCTAATTCTTTTATTGCTCGGTAGTTAAACAGGTTAGTAATTTTAGTACTTTTTTTATTTACATATTTCACGTCAAAATTACCGTGGAGTTTGTTCGAGCTACGACGTACGTTTGTTGTTCATCGGTGAAGAATAACGTTTTAGGGAACTCGAACTAATGTCAAAAAACCCTTGTGCTTTCCACCAGCCTGGGCGAGTTAGGATATGACAGGTACAGGTATTTATGGAGCAAAATTAAGTATGCCTTCAGCAGATCAAGAGATCAAGTTGCCAAGTGGAACTAGAAAATCGTTAAGATGAAGATCTATTTAGTACTCGGTCTAACTACCAATTTTTCACTTGGATAAATTAAAGCTACAATAACACAAGTCAATTGGCATAAATACTACAGGGAAACTAATACTAATCGTATGATCTACATATATTATACATAATGTGGACGTAGGTACTCTGATATGCAACAGCAGTCACTTGGTTTCTATCAACTTTTCAGAATGATTAAAAACTCTAGTGCACTTTACAGTTTTGACTGTTTCAGTTTTGTTAATTAATGGCAAGGGATTTTCGGGAAAAATGGGTAGTAATGGAGGCGAGCGTGGGTTGGCAAGTTCGCCGGCAGAACGGGCGGCGTGGCGGACGAAGTGTAGTGCGGCCAGCACTCGTGGCAACGGCACTCACTTGATATCGGCCGCCGCGCAGCGCGCCCGCTCCGCCGTCCGTCGCCTCGCCGGCACTCGTACTCGTAACGTAAATAATTCTGGACACGACACTCTAGTGCCAAACTAAATTATGAAATGTTGTCATCCACCCAACTTTATCCCAGTGGCCTCGTTAACATTCGACGCGGGATTTTCGAATAAACAACGGAAAATGAACTTTTGCCTTTGTTGATGTTAATGCCTATGTTTGTCTTGTGATCCCAGTGCGAAGACGGCTTGAGTGATGTTGAAGTAACATTGAGAAAAAACGAAACGTGCTACACTGTTTTTTAAATAGGTAAGCATAAAAAATTTACCTACCTGAAAGTTACTGGTGAATTTTCCTCTTATGAATTTTACATGAAAATTCCGTCCACGTTCACTCAACAAAGTAAATTAAGTGGGTAGAATTCTTATCTTTTTTTACATATCTAATTCATGACATGTTTGTTGTTTTTTAAAATATTGATTTTAATGATCATGATGACTTGATGAGATAGGACTTTTGTTTAGTTGCGAGCCTGTAAATAGTGTAAATGAATAAGACAGTCTGCAATTGTAATCAATGATAGTTATCATTACCTATTCAAATTAATCGCAAACTATTCCCAGTAGGTAATGTAAAAAAGGGAACCTCACTTTAACTTGAATAAACTGACAAGGTGTTTTCACCTTTCTTTGGCTTTCTTTCTATTTCGTTGGCTTTCTAAGGTTGGGTACCCATATCTCGGCTGACATGGCGCAATCTACTCACCTTTAATATTTTACTGGAGGTAAAACCTATTCATGAACTTGTCTCGTCAGGGTGCACTCGCGTGGTAAACGCTGCTTGACTAGGTTTTTGATAGAAATTGTGGCTGCTGACTTGATGAGATACGGAGCCGGGCGCGGCGACGGATGCATTCAACTTTGAGATTATTTATGCGTAACATGTGCATAGTTGATGAAGTTTGTGTCACAAGTGATATTGCAGTTTGTCCTACCCACTACGATAGTGCACAGGGGATTGGCTATACTTAGGTAGTTTTATTAGCTGATTCGGTACAAGTACTTGTCGAATAACATTTTAAATCTATCTAAACTCGTTATAGTTATGTATTATTTATTACACCGAAACAGAATTGTAAAAACAAAATGAAAAAAAAAACTAATGTCAAAGTAAATAAATTATACTTTGAGACCACTTTTGTATCAAATTAAACCGAAATAATAAAATAAAACATAAACTTTACTACTTAAGTATACTGACAGTATTTATATTGATACTCTGTCAAATTGATTGCTTGGTATCAAATATATTTTCATACCTATTTATATATGCAAAACTACTCTTGATCCTTGACTCCCACTTTCATAGCAGCGGTCAAAGGCCGGCACTCACTTGATGAACGGATCACTTGAGAAGGTTCCTTTTTTTATCCCGATCGAGCCGTTTGGCAGATAAATGTTTTGAGCCTCGGCCGGTCCCTTCCCTTAAAACCCTATTAGAGAAGTGTTCACATTCACCTATCACAACGTTTTCTGAAGTGTAAACCTTTTCTTACCACTGCCACATTATTTATCAAGTAAAATTATCACTTTAAATATAGATACTTAGGTACATTTCTACTTAAAAAATATATTATTAGGTATACTGATGGCAAGGCACGCTTAGGCATTAGCTTAGGCTTAGGCACAGAAGTAGGCAGTAGCTTGTGTACTATTTTCGATTTTGTGTCGAGTGAATTATACGATTACAAAGATTTGTCTCAATAGAAAATACCACAATTCGGCCAGGGTATAATTTGTCCTTATGTATGCCACGCGCGATGATTCGATCAAGAGGCATGCGAGTTGGATTTCCGCAAATTTTCTGCGAATTTTCGCAATTTCTCTAATGAATTAACCCCACAGGATGTTACAAACAGACGGATAGAATGTAATTACAAAAGTTCCCTGTAGTTTAATTAACCCAACGCCGAAACCTCTCCAAAGGACATAATAATGGGTGGGTTAATCAAATAAAACTTGGTATGAATCGGCCTGAAACATCAAGCGTTTACACATACGCGTTAACCGGGTATAATCCCAATTCACAGTTGATTTGAATCAGAAATCGGACCACTTTTTCCACTAACAGCTGATCTTTTACGTCTCTAGGAGATAAACAAGCGACTTAATTAAAGCAAATTTATTGCCGACAGCATCCCCGAGATTGCCTTGCACAAGCGCCAGTTAACGCGCAAAAAAGAACTCGAGACTAGCTGGCTGTAACAAGTGTTTGGCTACACTATTCACTGATAATTAAAATTCCCCTAGTTCGTTTTAATTTCTAAGAACAAAGTACAATGCTTGTTTTGGTTTTTTTGTTAACTGAATTAAAAAGGAGGAGGCTATGAATTCGTAGGGTTTCTTTTTACACGAGTAGGTACACAAAAAAGAGTGTAATGTTTACCGATTTCTCAAATACCTACCTACATTGCACCTGCATACATTGACGTATATATGACGTACCTATAATTAATATGTAGATATAATACGTCAATGCCTGCATATGATAAATAGGATAGGATCTCATAGTAAACGAGAGAACTCTTGAAATATATCAAATTTTTAGAGAATTTGGGTACCTTTTACTAACTACAGCTCGTAATTATTTGTAGATGTAATGCGCGAGGCGCATGATAACTAAATAAAATGATTCAGATAATTATCATTCTGATGTCAGTGTACGTTCGGATTGGCCTATGTTAGATAAATACGAAAGAAGTCTGTTATACTTGCCTAGTGAATTAATGAATATTCTTTATTTCAGACCAGGTCCATAAATATTAAAATTACTTATTTTAATATTTATGGACCTGGTCTGAAATCAAATTAAATTATAACATTAATACATTACATGTATTACTCTGTATTATATCTTAAAATTAGAAGTAATAAATAAGTTAACCCCATCCGGAGTATCGATTAAACAACCTAAAACGGATAATTGAACACTTATAAAATACCTACATGTAAATATTCATATACATACTAACCTACATTCAATAAAGTAGGTAAACAAAGCATATAAATTGATTTCGTCGAGATGGATACAACCGGAATTACGTACAGTATTTCAAAAGCTCGTGTACCTAGTAACCCAATTACCAATCACGCTTTTTCAATATTATGTCTTTGCGTTTCCCGCACCTGCCGTAGCGAGCACTTCCCGAATTCGCTTACGCGTGACTGGGCCGTTATGAAAAAGGAATTGGACGTTAATAGCGATGCTTAAACTTCTAATGAGGAAAATAATTATTTGGAAATGTGTGTACTTGTGTAGAGAGCTTACATCATAATTACAATGTCTTAACTTGGTACCGAACATTACTCAGTGCGGATTTATGCTTATTTTTAACATAAACTGCTTATATCATATGTAATTATAATTCTAGTACTAATTATTCAATTTGTTTAGGTACATCAATTTAATTTCACACGCAATTAAGGTTACCTATGATGTGACAGGATATGATAGGTATGTATATACGTTAACATTTCAGGAAATCGCGAGAATGGCATGTTATATATACTTTATCATCTTTATAATGTCTGAGTTTCACGTTAGATTAAGATTTTGTCTAAAGTTAGGCGTTCTGATTAGGAAGAAAAACATTATAATGAAATATTTATTTTTTAACAAGCAGAAAAGTCTACGAACGATGTTATTATTAAGCTTAGAATAAATTTTAAAGTGGAAAAACCACTGTCCTGGCGAGACCCGAACTCACGGCCTCTGGACATATTTTTTTTTGGCCAGGTCAGTGGTTTTTCCACTTTTAAATTCATTCTAATATTATACTGAAATATTGGAAATATATTCATAAATATAGGCGTTTCATGATTTTGTAAATAAATGAGGAATTTTCATCTGTACATAGTAATAAGTATTTATACTTTATTATTTTTCCTATTTCCTACTCTATGGATGCGTGGCTGTCGATAAAGTCAAATATTCTTTCTTTTGTTACAGGTATGTCGTATGTTTGGTTTTCTAATGTTATATCATTAGAAAGATAAAAACACGTACTTACTAAATAAAACTTTTGTTACAGCTATCGCAACGCTTTAATATTATTTGTCCATTATAAAAAAAATATCTTATACATATAAAAAAACTTGATAAAGACACGACACTTGTCTAATGTCTCAAATTGGACAAACTATTAAGTACCTAATTATCGTGTCATATCAAGGCATTATCTTATTGCAAAAAAGTGTGGAGGTCACATGAGCATAGCAACATGTCATATTGACAGCTATATTTTGAGATTGGTCTTGTTTTTTGTAGCAATAGCATGTTCAATTCAACAGCCAGCTGTAAGATTGAACAACAAGTTTCTTCAAGGTATTTAGCTCACTTATCGTGCAATCACATCACTTTGATGCATTTGTTCCTAGTAGCGGAGTCAGTTATGAAGTTGACCCAAAAAATTTTTATTAAGCTATGAGCTTCATCACATATGATCTTTGAGTAATTCTAAGCATTTCAAGCCTGGGAGGCAATAAGGGGAGGGGGGTACAAAGATGGCCGTCACCCGTCATCATTCAAAAAAATCTGTTCTGGTCCTGGTGGCTACTAGGGCAAGTTTGGTATCATTTTTGTATAAACCGGAGACGTAGAATTCATTGCTGATATTTGTTTTTTTCAGCTTCATAGTAATTTTACAAGAAAAACGTAAAAAGATGAAAATTTAGGATGGAGGTTTTTGCTTTGAGAGCTAATAACTTTTGTATAGTGGCCAAAAATATCATATAAAATATACTATAATAAAGCTTAATTCATCCAGATTCTAAACATATACACGTTGAATAATATCCTACTGCAAAAAGGTGGTGAAAAAATTATTAAATGACCGCAGCGCGGGTAGTTGGACTTTCGTTTATCTTGCGGACCGTCGTTTATCTTACAAAATGATCGAGTACGAGTATCTACGTAGGTATGCTTACTTTGCTAGATTTTATGATGACGAATAAAATACTTTCATCCAGACATAATTCATCATACAGACATAATTTTATGCAATTTAATTTTAATGCACTTGCAACGATTTGAGTGGGGCCTAGTGTTATTTGACCGGTGTTTTCTGTAAGGTGGAGGTAAGTACGTACTTCCCCAGTTGGGCTCTGCTCGGATAGATCTGGAATGACATCCGCTGTGCTGTGCCCTACCACACAAAGCGAGATGACATTCACAGTGCCCATACCTCTCTTTTGAACGTAGTTTAAGGATATACCCGGGTCCAAAATTGGGTCCGAGAAATAACTATTATAAATGAAATTATTCTAATAAAATAGCGCTCTTATTTTTGCTGATAATATTAAAACACTATTTATGAGAGAAATTGTACTACTTAGGAAGAGGCAAAATATTTATTTTCACGATAATTTTCATGCTATAACTCTAAGTAATTTTATAGGTACTTACTTGTTGTTTTTAGGGTTCCGTACCCAAAGGGTAAAACGGGACCCTATTACTAAGACTTCGCTGTCCGTCCGTCCGTCTATCACCAGGCTGTATCTCACGAACCGTGATAGCTAGACAGTTGAAATTTTCACAGATGATGTATTTCTGTTGCCGCTATAACAACAAAGATTTAAATAGGGCTCCCATACAACAAACGTGATTTTTGACCAAAGTTAAGCAACGTCGGGAGTGGTCAGTACTTGGATGGGTGACCGTTTTTTTTTTTTTTGGTTTTTTTTTGCATTATGGTACGGAACCCTTCGTGCGCGAGTCCGACTTGCACTTACCCGGTTTTTAATAAATAACTTCAACCTGCACATAACATTCATTTGGATTTGATTTGGTTTGATTTTGTCTCATATTTTACATTTAATATTTGCTTCAGGTTGGTGTGGTGAAAAATTCTGTGTTTCACTCGGCGGCAAATTTTGTTTAACCCTCGTTCTTTGAAACCCTTACAACGCTCAAGATTCCATTTTTCGAACCACTCACTACGCTCGTGGTTCAATTTTGAAATCTTTCGCTTGATCGGGTATCAATATTAGCACGAGCGGTTAAACAACAACTTTGCCCCCTTGTAAAACAAATAACTATTATGCTGAGAGCTTACATTTAGAAATCATAACAGCTATGTATAGTTGTCATACTAATATAGGTTATGCAAGTATAACTTGGTGACAAACCAACGAAGCCCCGCCTCGCGGGGCTTCTATTTTCTGCTCTGAGGGATAAAAGGTAACTAACGAACCTAACCTAATCCAACCTGAAATTGCGGTTGTACATGATCTTATTTGTTAAGCGAGCCGCCCTCCTCTTTAGACATGGGGATACCTGTGTGTATTTTTTTAACCTATACCAGAATTATGTCTGTTTACTGGAAACTGCGGACATTAAATATACAGAAAGCATTTTATTCGTCATCATAAAATCTAGCAAAGTAAGCATTACCTACGTAGATACTCGTACTCGACCATTTTGTAAGATAAACGCCGCCTAGCGAGAGTCCAACTACCCGCGCTGCGGTCATTTAATAATTTTTTCACCATCTAGATGCAGTAGGATATTACTAAACATGTATATGTTTAGAAGCTGCATGAATTGCGCTTTACTATAGTATTTTTTGTATGATACTTTTTGCCACTATACAAAAGTTATTAGCTCTCAAAGCAAAAACCTCCATCCCAAATTTTTATCTTTTTACGTTTTTCTTGCAAAATTACTATGAAACTGAAAAAAACAAATATCAGCAATGAATTTCACGTCTTCGGTTTATACGAAAATGGGCGTTTTCGGAAAAAAATATTTGGGTAAAATATCGCTGTCCTACGACTTTGGTATACTTTTTTTACCGTCAAATACTGTTTTAAAGTGTACTACATGTATACAAAAATTGTAAAGTGATTTATTATCTGAGTATTTATGGTAAAAAAACTAATTAAATGGTACTTTAAAGTAAAGAAAATGTACAAAAACTGAAGAAAGGTAGATGATTTTTGAGTGTCCCATGCACACTTTGCATACTTTGGATTCAAATATTATATATCTGCCTCCTTCTAGGCCCGAACCTGGTTGTTGTGTGATAAGATCGTACCAGCCAAAATCTATTAAAAACCTTATTTTTTAGCACCTAAAGTAAAAATATGCATTAAAGTTTAATTTATTGTTGTCCTTCAATATCGACGTAGTGGAAATTTCCACCAACGTCACGGAGTTTTTACCAACTTAGTAGCAAAAATCTACTAATATCATACGGATTTTTACATGATCGTAACATTATGTTCCTATAATTACCCGGTGTTTAGGTTTTACAAGGCAATTGGGCTCGAAAAAAGCTAGTGCAGGTTGTGCGTCACGATGTGCAGAAATTTGTTTTCCACAACGAACTGAATTAAACTGAAGATAAGGAGTCAATTATTGACTAAATATTTATGAATTACGTTAGATTATTATGTGTTGTATGATATCAAATAATTATAATTAAGAAAATTCAAACGATCAGACCGCTATTTCGCTTTATTAACCAACCGGCATGCCTACGTCACATCCAAAACGTTACGTGATGTATTAGTGGAACAAAAAAACGTGACGTATGGAATGAAAATGCACGGTTTACATGCCGTCAGTTTAGGTTGCCAAAATATAGTAGGTAGAGTGATATTAAAAACACACAAATAATTTTATTCTAGCTATATTCTTCTAACTACTCGACCTACTAGTAATTACTTAGCACCAGTGGCGGCTCGACCTAAGAAACGCTGGCAGGCGCAGGTTATGCTTTCGACTGCAGCAGTATTGCAGTACGACAATGCTGCTAACTGCAAATGTCAAAAAACTGGGCAGCAACATCTATTTTGATTTAGTTGTAGCAGTAATGCAGTCGGCAGTATTATCGTGCTGCAATACTGCTGCAGTCGAAAGCATAATTACTGCAGGAAATTTCAAAATCTGTTAAGTTAAACTGTAATAATAGGTATTAATTACTAAATTATTTAATTTAGTACAACATTAAGTAGGTATTAAATTAAGTAGCTATTTTCCGCACATGTAAACCCTTCATGTAGTTCCTAAACGCGATATTATGGTCCATAACGTCACTTTGTCCTACTGTGGCTGTGATTGATTTTATTAGAATTTATATTAATTTTTAGGATAATTGATACTGATTTCGATCTCATTTGCAAGAATAATATATGATAATTATTAAAAACAACTTTTTATAATACCTTTACCTTACGTTTTTTATAACAAAATGATTGCAAAGCAACAATTAAAACAAAAATGTGACGTATTGGGAAGACTCCTTTAAATAACTTTATTGTAATACTTAGTATTGCAGTTGTTATTCGTTTTTAGAAAATTAATATTGTTATGTATTTCAATAAATAAAAATTGGTTCACTTAAAACACTCCGATCTTCACTTAAAACCTGCCTAAAACTTGTAACGTAATGGATCGTCACATTCGCTGTCATTCAGTTTAAAGTGATTTATTAGGAATATAAATAATTTATATAGAAAGAAAGTAACATTTTCATAAAATATATAAATAGTAGATTTCATTCAACCCATTTTTAGTCAAAAAAATTTTTTTTTTGGGTTGTGGAATTCCATTACGTGACGGACTCTAATTCTAAAAACGCCCAATGATACCAAACTTGCCCTAGTAGCCACCAAGACCAGAACAGATTTTTTGAATGATGACGGGTGGCGGCCATCTTTGTACTCCGCCCTCCTCGACTAGACGCACGCTTCTTATCGCCTCCGAGGCTAGAAATGCTTAGAATTACCTACTCAGAGATCATATGTGATGAAGCTCATAGCTTAATAAAAAAATTTTGGGTCATATATGGCTGCGATCCGTAACTGACTCCAGTAGGTGGCCTAGCGGTAAGAGCGTGCGACTTGCAATCTGGAGGTCGCGGGTTCAAACCCCGGCTCGTACCAATGAGTTTTTCGGAACTTATGTACGAAATATCATTTGATATTTACCAGTCGCTTTTCGGTGAAGGAAAACATCGTGAGGAAACCGGACTAATCCCAATAAGGCCTAGTTTACCCTCTGGGTTGGAAGGTCAGATGGCAGTCGCTTTCGTAAAACTGGTGCCTACGTCAAATCATGGGATTAGTTGTCAAGCGGACCCCAGGCTCCCATGAGCCGTGGCAGAATGCCGGGATAACGCGAGGAAGAAGATCTACCTTTATTACTGTTGTTCTATGTAACTGTGTATGTAATCAATTTACCTTAACTCTCCTGTCAAAACCCAAAAAAAAATGTAACTAATTACAATGCGATACGTACTTGTAGATATACGACGGATGTGTCAAATTCCGATAAGACAGAATGGTTTTTATGGATAATGTAACAGGAGGTTCGTTAAACGTGGGTATTAAGAGCGGCTCGGTGTGTCCAATCTCCCATAAACAGCGCCATTGTGTTTTTATGTTTGTGCTGTTTAAAGACTGACCTTCTCTACCATAAAGTATAATAATTCCGAAGTAAAATTTCAATTTAAGACTGGATTTAGAAATATGCTTTTAACTCTACCTTTTATCAAGATTTATAAAAGATAGAAATTAAGTCTGATTAATACAGACGAATTTCTCCCTTTCTTGCGTAAGAATGACATTAAACATTGAACTATAAGAAAATACTTAAATTAGTACCTTATCATCATCATCATCATCATCATCATCATCATCATCATCATCATTTCAGCCATAAGACGTCCACTGCTGAACATAGGCCTCCCCCTTATGGAGGGGTGAATGCCATAATCGCCACGCTTGGCAGGCGATTACCTTACCATATTTTATGAATAAGGGCCAAGATGTTTAGTTAGACCGAAAATACGGTACTAATTTGTTTAAGCTTGCTTAAACATTTAATTATATCTTCTGGCAACTACATATTGGCGATGTGACAGACGGACGGACAGAGGCACACCATAAGGGTTTATTTTTACCTTTTTAGGACGGAACCCTAAGAATACATGAAGGGGCATTCAGTGTCGCGTGACGTATCACATTTCACTCCAAGTGCTCTGGTAGAAGATGCTCTTACTGCCTCTTGAGAAAATACATAAAAAGGCAAGCCAGTTCTTGAATTAAAACAATTTACTTCACAACTTTCAACGCGCATGAGAAACAAAAAGTTCGAACTAGCACCTGTTCTTATCTTGTACTTTTCAATGCCGTGTATGTTGTGGGTATGAATAAAGAAATTATCTATCTTTCTATCTATGTCATCATCATCATCATCATCTCAGCCATAAGACGTCCACTGCTGAACATAGGCCTCCCCCTTCTAACTATCTACCTACCTACCTACCTACCTACCTACTTCTTCTATCTATCTACCTAGTACCTATCTATTTATTTGTCAGGTCCTCCTCGGTCCTGCAATTAATGAATCTGATGGTGACGGACCGCGCAAAAGTCTCTTAAAGGAGTAGATTAATCGATACTGTCCCCTCGACGACGATCTCGACAATCTCTAGAGTGTTAGCAATACAGCCTATGCCTATAAGAATACGAACCCCGGTATTGCGAAACCAATTAACTTCTCTACTGAAAACAGCGATGTATGATTCAATGTTTCGGGGCTGGGCTGGTACCATGGTAAAAATAATATTTGCTTGTCAAATTATGGCCAGACAACATAATTACAGGGTACCTACTAGCATTAAAAGTAGCAGATCAGACTTTACGTCAAAAGTATTTACGATTCCCTAATAAATATATTAACAAAAAGGGATGTGTATGATCTATACATGTACACGGTGGCCTAAAAATAAGTGCATTCCTGTTACCAAGAAGGTTTTGGGATTATACTGAGCAACTTTTACTATGGGACCAATAACGAAATCGCGAAAAACAAATTTTACCCTCCCATAGAAAATGGACCGGCCAAAATGTATGAAAAAGTCAAATTTTTTTTCGTGATTTCCTAGTTGGTCTCGTAATAAAAGTTGCTCAGTATAATCCCAAAATCTCCCTGGCAACGGGAATGCACTTATTTTTTGGCCACCTGTATAGAACAATAAGATTGTCGCGAATACTTTTGAATGCCGACTGTAGATCTATACTTTCGTATCTCTATCTGGAAAAGTAACTATTCCAGGCTGGCAGATACTTTTAGTACATTCTTTCAACCGCTAGTATTGTTGCTGACAGTACATAATATCAACGACAGGCGGGACAAGTTGGAAGGAACTTATACAGGGTTGGGCAGATTAAGTGTCCTAGTTTTAAATAACCATAAAATTAAAACAAAGCTTCAAATCTGAATATTAAACTGGGTTTTATTTTAAGCATACTCTATATTTACAAAATTAATTCATTAGCTCAAATCGCTCTCCTTTAACCTGTATAACTTTACGCATTCTACCATAGAATGAGTTGCACGCGGCACGCACTACCTCATCTGCTATATCGTCACATATCTTGACCAACCGATGATTGAATGAATTTAAATTCATTCCCTGTGTGCAGCCAATCCTGCTGAGCATGTATCCCCATATAGAAAAGTCCAACGGATTCAAGTCTGGTGAAGATGCAAGCCATTCTTGCCACGGTATAAAATCTGTCAAATTTGTTCGACACCAATCTTGTACATGTACGTTTAGCTTTGTGAGACGGGGCACTGTCTTGTTGAAAGCAATAATAGTCATCCCCAAACAACTTTCGGATATTTTCTAGCATATGACCCTGCAACACGTTCTGAATATAATAGTCGTAGTTCATTTTTACTCCCCGGTCAATGAACAGCAGTGGTAGTTTGCCCCTAGGTGATTGATATGGCACCCCATACCATGACAGCCGACGAACGCTTTGAAACCGCTGTACGGCTAATTTGTCTACTGGAATATCCCTTAATGAAGCACCGTAAACGCGATAATTTTGTTGATTGTGGCTATCTTGCAATTGAAACATCTTTTCGTCGGAAAAAATAATATCTTGCACGTTCGGAATTTTTGCTTGTATAAATTTACAACGAGCTGGCGTTCCGCGTCCATGTTGATAACAATATAAAAACAATAGATATCAAGCTGACGTCTAGAAATCATAAAGACGCATAAATTCTCCATTAATAAAAAATAAAATTGTCAAAAAAAGTTGCGCTATATTTAAGTAAAATGGCAGTACAAAACTAGGACACTTAATCTGCCCAACCCTGTAGATACCTATATAATAATTCTTTAACCCTGCACAGATTTAGGTTCCGCCACTAATACTTATCGTAATTAAAATTATGCTTTTGCTACGAGTAATTAAATTACTACGAATATAAATAAGACACAATGTTCCTACCATAAATTTAAACCTAAAATACTCTACCCTTCTAGGTTCGTTAATTATTATAGGTATCGCTTATAACTAATGTCTGCGCCATAATAAAGCTTTCAATTTAGGGGTAGTGGATAAATTAAATAGCAGTGGGCGTCCGTCGTTTATATTTAGCATTTCAGCCAGCCTCATTTGTTAGGATTAGCTTCGTGTATAAAGTGGTAAAAGGGCCCATCGTTTGAACCGTAAAGTGAAAAGACAATGACCAGTCGTAAGGGTTTTTATGCGGAGTCTTTTTCAACTGCTTTTATCGTTCATCTCTGTAAATTTTTCTTGGTTCCGTTTAGGAATACGTCCCGACCCTTGGGAATATTTTTTCACAGAAATAAATCAGTATTATCTTATGTTTTTTTATGTATTATAAATTATTTCAAATGGGTAGGCACTAGGTAAGTCATAATAAAAACTTTGTCACCTTAACGTTTCCTCAGTAGTAGACAAATAGGTATAATAATACTATACTATACCTATAAAGGTATAATAATGGTATAATAATACTATACTATGGGTATAATAATACTATACTATGCAAATAATATACCTAAGAGGCCGAGTTTCAGTTGGCCACTAAATAAATCTCAAGGATTGTCGTAATGTGTTTACGAATGTATTCAACCAAAGCAAATTGTAGTGCCATTTAACTAAAAAAAACTGGGTTTTATCAAGCCTCTAGCCAATATGTCTGTTAAAAGTACTAAGGTTTTCAAATCTCCTAAATACCTAGGTACTTGCTGGGTACTTATCTAATTTGAAAGTTAAAAAAGTGTTAATGCAAAACAAAGGGTAGGTTAACGCTTTAAATGGTTACAACTATTAAAAAAACCAGTCAAGTGCCAGTCGGATTCGCGATCCAAAATAATTATTACGTACTTAACTATACTTAATGAAAGTACCGAACACCCCTCTAACGAAAAGATAAACTGTACTGAGAGACATACTTAACCTTGAAAAGCTTTTGGCACCATACATCAACATAGGTCGCACTTAGTTTCAACTGCAAAATAAGTTTATAAATAATAGTTATTTGTTTTACAATGGGGGCAAAGTTGTTGTTTAACCGCTCGTGCTAATATTGATACCCGAGCAAGCGAAAGATTAAAAAAATGGAATCTTGAGCGTTGAGAGGGTTTCAAAGCACGAGGGTTAAACAAAATTTGCCCCCGAGTGAAACACAACATTTTTCACCACACCAACCCGAAGCAAATATTAAATGTAAAATATCAAACAAAATCAAACCAAATCAAATCCAAATGAATGTTATTAAATATTTATCATCCAAAATCATCATTTAAAAGTCAATTCTACCAGCAAACATAAGAAAACAACTCAAAATTTGCATTTGATTACTTTGCCTCACATGTGGATAAAACGCAACTTTGCTAATCGTATAAGTGCAAAGTAATTCTTTCCGAGCTGGTGTGGTGAAAATAAATAAAAAATTTGATTCCCTTGCGGGTGTGCAGCATTACGGGTATGTTTACTCGTATGTGTGTGTAGTTTGCGTTGATGTAGAAGTTTGATTTTTTTATAGGATCAAAGTGTAGCAGGCCTAAGTAAATGATAATGATTCAATTTCATATCTCCTCGCGTTCCTGAGAAAAAGGCTCTTGACAAATGGACAGACAGACAAGAAAGTGAGTAGTGATCCTACTTATAAGGTTCCGTTTTTGCCGTATGAAGTACGGAACCCTAAAAACTCACTCCACAGTCAGCAAAGTTAGGCACTGGTTGTGTATCACTGGATGCAGAGGTGTGCAGGTATGCAGCAGATGACTTTATAGATTTATTCCGCAATAAAAGCTAAACCCGTACAATTTCTAACCGTGTTGTAAAAGCAATCGTATGAGTTATTTATGAGAATGGTAATATTTATCCAGGATTTTATTTGCTATTGCACCGAACGACAAGCCATGCATTCAATGAATAAAATATACTAGATACTGTGCTCGTAAGTCTCAACACAAACCTCGCCTATTTTTATAGCTGTCGTTGTATGTACGTTCTTAGAAGTTCTAAATAAAATTGTAGTTTTTTTAGACTTGCAATCCTTGCGTTCTCTTTAGCCTCCATACAAAGGTAGTATAGACTTTAAACTATACGTAGTGTTAGTTTGCTTTTAAACCTATTTGCTCTAATCTAATGGATTTATTTACCTTTTGTTTGCGTATGATGAAGACCCTGACTCAATTTTTAATAATTTTTATTAATTTTTTTGGGAAAGTTTTTTCTACTTTATCCAGCACGACTAAAGTAACCGGGATTTTTCACCACCACACACATACGATAGGTTAAATTGAGTTTCCGCTATAGAGAGCGTACTGTGTTTATCTGAGGAATGGGAGGTGAAGCTTTGTAGTTTGTTATGAAGACCGCGGAAGCAGTCGGCGAAGGCAAGCAATAGTGCCTTCTATATTATTTACGCGTCTCTGCTCTAGCGCATTTTGTGCTTGTTCTCATGAGTGCTACTATAGAGTATAATAGTGCTGTATTTAATTCTGCAAATTTATTTAGGCCCAGGGCCATTAGCTTACGACGCACGTGTAGCTAAATAAATTATGTATCCATTCTATGGCTTGAAGCTAAAGTACAGTACTCGTGAAATTGAGATTTTCGGTTTTTTATTGTAAAGTATTGATTTTTTTTTACTTTTTTACATATAGATACTCATATTACATATAGAAACTACCAAAATGATTTTCTTCATGTAATTGTAGTCCACAATATTTTCGATCTAGCAATACTGACATGTTCAAGTAAATTGTTAATATTTATAGTCGTGTTCTGAGCTGGAGTTAATCGGTCTAGGGTAGGTACATGACGAACACCTCCATTAACAGGAACTGCCAGCATACTGCCAGAAAAAAAAACAATATAAGTTATATCATATATTCTCAAATTTTGTAATATTTATTTATTTACTTTATTTTATTTTATATTATAAAACAAGATCCAATAAACTGTAATCTAAATATTAGGAAAATAATGATTTATTTACATACCTACTCGTTTAAAAGCATAATTAACTAGAACCAGGCGTGGCTCACTCCGCGATTTCGTCGCTTTGCTACAGGTAGCTAAAAGTACATCCGTTCCACACCAATTTTGGGGAAAGCCATAAGCCGCGCGTGGCGCTATCGCCACCTAGCGGCCATACCTGTGCTGATCGTAACAGACGCGTTTTGTTAGAGAGTGAGTCTTCTGTACCTAGTACTGTTATTTATTCTGTGCTAGAACTACAAATACAATAAAAATCAATCCCAAAAGTAAAGATTTTTACATGTATGTCCTTTAGCTTACAGCCGTGGATATACTTACCTACTTACTGATGTGCGCCCTGCGTGAAACATTAAGGTTAGGTTCACATGGCATTTTTTATTCCGTAGGTATACCGTATACGGGATTTCATCGAATACCGTATTGACAGCATTTGTATGGTAACTTTCAAATTGTGTTATGTTTTGTTATGACTTGCATATGACATGATACATTTACTTTTTTACGTGTGTCGGAGGTTTAAGGTGCAATATGTACAGCCAGCAGTTTTTGAAAACTTGTAGCGCTTTTCAGATTACCAAAAATATGAATAGCAATCTTGAAGTCTTTCTAGAAGTAATCAATGGACGAAACCTAATTAAACAACTTACGCTTAATACTTCATAAAATCTCGAACATAAATATAAAACGCGCCACTAAAATTTTTAACTATTATTGAACAAAAGTTATTAATATTGCTCCCACATTCGCTGTTATCAAATGTTATATTAACATTGTGTAACAGAAACAACATAATAAAACACTATCAACACTATCATGTTGTCCCGTCACAAGATGTCATAGGTACCTATAACATTTTACCATATGATGACATTCGGAAGACTGCGAGTCTCTTCGGATGAGATTGGCTCGGGACCGGGATAAATGGCGTACTCGAAGAGAGACCTATGCTCAGCAGTGAGCGTAAAAGGCTGATATGATGATGATGATCATATAAAATTGCATGTGAAAATAAAATGTTAGTTTTGACCGACTCATGAATTACTTTTTTGTTAATAACTGAAAATAACAATTCCACAACAATTAGGTACATTCACGATTTTGGGCACGCACAACCGTCCGCTCAGTACAGCTGCGTTCCGAGAAGGACCCGAACTCACTGTACTTTAGTGTAACATTTCAGATTGGGTGACTGATATATTATTAAGGTATTGTATTATACCTAGTACGAGATTTAATGCCGCACACACACACATATCCTGAGGGACTCTCACCATTAGGTATATAATTATCATTAGAACCTGATATGAATAAGACTAAATTGATATTAACTTATGTAAATTACTTATCAATTATGAACTTCTACTAATCTACGCAAATGGGTTTAATATGGGCTTAATTTAAATAATTACTGTATACTAAGTGATGTACCGACTGTGGGTTTGGCTGACTAGCCGACTAATCGGCGGCGGCGTTCGAATGGAATGGCGACTAGTCGTTTTGATCCTTGTGTTGCGCTGATATATGTTCTTTGCTAGTTAAAAGACCTAATGATTGGTCGTGTGGAGATCCAATTCAACTTTTTTCAGTGATCTGACCCGATTAGCAGTTTCCCGTGCGTGGTTGGCAAGTCTTGAGAGATCTTTTCCTGTGGACATAGGCTCTACGAAAAATTTGCTCCGCCATTACACATTAATAATTCCCTTGTGGATTATCTCATTCTTAATTAGTTCTCGCGGGGAACATCAACACAATTTATCTGTATATGTTCAAAGGAGCATAGACTTTAAGTAACCCATGGTTTGTGAGGTCCTACAAGCTTAATTGAAGACACCTCAAATAATAAAAATAAATATAAAAATTACCTTCTATAATATATTCGATTGTAATTATAACCAACTACAAAATATTTTCCGGACTGCGACGACATACATGAATTTAATATGATAATATGAACAATAGTATGATGCATCCTAATCTTAAATAGATATGTACCTATAAAACATATGATATAAATTGGCTGTTTACTTATGTAGGTACATTTATTTATGTGTAACATTAATAACAGTAACAGTAATTTCTTTTTAAGCCAAATCTTGTGAGGCGAGGTATATATGCTAAGTATGACCTAAATATTCATCTCGAAAAATATAGCGACGCGTTGAAAAAAGAGCCCCGCATGTACATATACAAGATGACCCAAAAATACGTTAACAAAGATGTTTTTAAGAATATTTTTCTATATTAGTATATAATATTAATCTAAATGGGCCTTTACTTACACGTCCTTTACAAGATGTCATTAATAAATTAAAACTTCAACCATTTTATTAAAACAAAACGTGTTATCTTCAAAATATTCTCTTGCAGCTTTGAAACTCAATCTTTATTAAAATTATCAACAATATTCGATCGTCGTCGAATATTTCGACGTCGTGCAATATTTTTTCTACGTTGTTTTTAGGCCACTTTGTATGAAGGTGATATTGACACACTTTCAGTGGTGTACAACTTTGACCCGTGGTATCGCTGACGTCTCAAAATTAAAAGTTTCCAAGTTTTGACATCTTTGCCAAGGAAGGTTGACAACGAAGGCTATTAGAATAATTGTTAAGAAGATGACAAAGTTTAGGATTAAATTACTTACTGCTTAAAAGTTGCTTATAAGAAATTCAATAGATCTTGAGTATAGGAACTAAAATGTTTAGGGGTACTTAATGGTGTGGCGTATGAAAATAGAATTTAGGGAATATAATTATGAATATTATGATTTGGTAAAATAAATTGTGCATAATACTTAATTTGGAAATAAACATCTAAATTTTAACTAAAAAATCAAATTAATAAAATTTATAGGTACTTATGTAGTATTTAGTGAAAAATAAAACGTACTAAACTAAAAACGAAATAATTTATAATAACAATAACATGTTAACCCGATGTCAAAATAAGATTTTAAGGCAAAAAATAATATAATCTGTATAATGTGCTTCGCTTATTGCTGTGTGCATTTAATCAAATTTTGACGGTTTATTAATTTTTCAAATGTATAGCAACACAACAACTAGCAGGAAATAACAGTATTGCGTGTTCGATTCGATACATTTTATGTTTACTTCGTGACTTCATTTGGAACTGAATCATTAGATCTATAAATATGAAATAAACTCCAATAAATATCAACGTAATCACGATAATGTATCGAAAATGTCTTGAAAGGAAGACAATTTCATTATGGCTAATATGTTTGTGACTACTTACTCTTAACCATATATTATGTATGTATGAAGCTAAAGTGGGCATGCATGCTAGCTTTGTAACTCTTCAGTACCTAAGCAATTTGTAAATAATAAATATGATAAGTACCTACCAATTAATTAACTTGCAAATTATTTTTGGGGATCTGGCAATCGCACAACGAGGCTGTACGTCGTAGTTATACAGGGTGTTTGGTACATGGTTTGCCAAATTAAAACAGCAGATAGGTTGAGTCATTTGCTATCCCCTCAGGCCTAGAAATTATTAATTTGGTGAAAAAAAATTTTTCACTTCTATGACAGTTTTACGTAAATTTCAAATTTTTACTTGCGTAGTAGTAAAAAAAACCATGGCCAATTTGGTTTGGCAAATGACTCAAGCTATCTGCCGTTTTAATTTGGCAAACGATGTACCAAACACTCTGTATATTAAAAAAAATACTAACATATATAGCGGAATAGCAAAATACGATAAAATGTTTTTCTTCTTTATTACACCAATCATATCTTGAAAGACCGGGGACGTCTTCAATCTCATATTTTCTGAATGGTCTCGCATTATTAAAAGTGTCCAAATCCCCTTTATTCGCCGTCTAGTTACTTGATAGATGTAGTAAAGGCTTGTTACCATTACGTTGGCATTTGATTTATGGCCATTAAGGCATATTTCATTTATTTAACATTTCTATCTAAATTGTTGTCTAAATTGAAATATACATTTATAGAATTTATGACCAATTTCCCTAAAATTCATCATCATCATCATCATCTCAGCCATAAGACGTCCACTGCTGAACATAGGCCTCCCCCTTGGACCTCCACTCGTACCGGTTGGAAGCGATCCGCATCCAGCGTCTTCCGGCGGCCTTAACAAGGTCGTCCGTCCATCTTGTGGGTGGACGTCCTACGCTGCGCTTGCTAGTCCGTGGTCTCCACTCGAGCACTTTTCGACCCCATCAGCCATCTTCTCTGCGCGCAATGTGGCCTGCCCATTGCCACTTCAGCTTGCTAATTCGGTGGGCTATGTCGGTGACTTTAGTTCGTCTACGGATCTCCTCATTTCTGATTCGATCACGCAGAGAAACTCCGAGCATAGCCCTCTCCATAGCTCGTTGAGCGACTTTGAGTTTTGAGATGAGGCCGATAGTGAAAGACCACGTTTCGGAGCCGTAAGTCATCACTGGTAACACACATTGATTAAAGACTTTCGTCTTGAGGCACTGAGGTATGTCGGACGAAAAGACATTACGTAGTTTCCCGAACGCTGCCCAACCGAGTTGGATTCGGCGGTTGACCTCCTTCTCGAAGTTGGACCTACCTAATTGGACTACTTGTCCTAGGTAGATGTAAGAGTCAACAACTTCGAGTACCGAGTTCCCAACAGAGACTGGGATGGGCACAACATTGGCATTTGACATAAGTTTCGTCTTGTCCATGTTCATTTTCAAGCCCACCCGTTGTGAAACTCGGTTGAGGTCATCGAGCATCATGCTGAGTTCCTCCATCGACTTTGCCATGACTACGATATCGTCGGCAAACCGAAGGTGAGTGATGTATTCGCCATTGATGTTGATGCCAAGTCCTTGCCATTCCAGAAGCTTGAAGGCGTCTTCCATTACGGCAGTAAACAGTTTCGGAGAGATAACGTCTCCCTGCCTTACGCCTCTTTGCAATGGAATCGCCTTCGTGCTCTGCTCCTGTACTCGGACCGACATGGTGGCGTTACTATACAAATACTTCAACACTTCGATGTACCGATAGTCAATATGGCATCGCTGAAGAGACTCAAGCACCGCCCATGTTTCCACCGAATCGAAGGCTTTCTCATAGTCCACAAACGCTAAGCATAATGGCAAGTTATACTCTTCGGTCTTCTGTATAACTTGCCGCCGCGTATGGATGTGGTCTATGGTACTATAGCCTTTTCGGAAACCGGCTTGTTCGGGAGGCTGGAAGTCATCAAGTCTGTGTTCGAGATGACCCTTGAAAACAGCTTATAGACATGGCTCAGACTGTCAGTGTCAAAAATTGCGTAAATTGCGTAAATTCCCTAAAATTGCGTAGGTATTATAAATCAATTGTTTGGCGAATACATTCACATTCAGACAGACAGTAGTAGGACAGAAAGTTGTTGTGCTAGTTCTTTGTACGTGTAACTTAATACGTATATTTTGGATTCCTATCACCATTATTAAAAAGTCAGTGGGTAATGCTTACAGGTACCGGGCATTCTTTATGTCTACTTTTAAGTTAAGTAAATTAAACAAATAATTACATTAGGTACATCACATTACCGTTCTACCTACCCATATCAATAGGGTAATTACGATTAGGTAAGTAGCTGGCAGGTTTTTATTTGTGAGAACATAAATAGACCGACCTGCACCGTCTATTGTTTTCCGTGTGTTAGCAACACTGGCGATCTTTAAAAATAAAACAAATAAAATGTAGGTAAGAATTGATTTTTAATAAAAAAATAACAGGCGGGTATTCTAGAGAGAAAAAGATGATCGAGATGTAACGGCTGGTTCTTTGTTAAAATAATATAAGTTTAATTAATTGGAAAAGCAGAATACATTGATTTACAAATCAAAGGCTGTATATATTTCTGGAAGCAGATGACCTTTAATATATCCGAAGTGGTAAGAACGTTTAGACAACCTCAGGTATGTGTTAATTTTGATTACATACAAATTTTAACAACTACACGCCTACAATTAGGAATATCACTTGTATTAAATAATATTGGAGTAGTGTAAAATAACTATACACTAATACAATATTAGTGGCATATGTAAGTAGTGCCAGTAAATTATAAAAAAATATATACAATCATTGTACAGGGTACAAGTATTGAGATTACAAAAATAAAGGAATAAAGGTGTTTCTGATTAATATTTGTTACCTATTTTACGAATTGACGTTTTTGATAAGCGATTAACTTCAACTTCAAACAATTTTATTGCCAATAGTTATATGACTTAAGTACCCTGTAAGGGCACAGCAATTTGTCTTTTACATAATTATACATAAGTATTAAGTATTATCCTTATAAACTACACTGTACAGACATTTTAATAAACTATGTATAAAAAAAAAGAGTTAATAATTATGCAGTTTCAAGTACTGTTTATTCCGGGAGGATCACCAAAAAAAAAAAAACTCTTGCAGTGAACGGTAACTCTTATCCAGTAAATACTTCTGTAAAATGGGCTCAAATGATTTGGGATTTCTTCACTTAAACAGATAACTGGTACATTACGCAATAGGTACATAATTATGTTATTATAAAATCATTTAAGGTTCCCCCTTGGCTATCCTGATTTTATTAAAAGTAAGTATTCATTTTATAATGATGATGGTGTTATGGGTAAGTATTTCTTTTATCAGCATAAAGTACCACAATATGATTTAACTAGCTGACCCGGCGACTTCGTATGTCGTTGTCAGTGAATGTCGTGTTCGACTGTTCGTGCTACCTTTCAGGTGAACTTAGTTTCGGCTTTTATAGCTGACCCGGCAAACTTCGCACCGACTAACAGTGTAAATAATTATTTTTATTTTAAAATATTTCTGTGTCAACTTAGTTAATTAAATGAAGAAAAGAAATAGTAAGCATCAAATTCAATAAAACAAAATGTAATTAAACTCGGAAGATAACATTAAACATGTTTTATAGGCGATTGGCCCGAAATTGCATGTTGATGGATTGTGATCTGAATTCAAGATATTTTTGGAAAAGTATTTCTTAATAAATAATTTTATATTGATAAATCACGCAGAGATGATGTACAATTAATGAAATACGTGATTTTATGATCAAATTTATCTATTGTACATGTTTGAATTACGATGTAAAGTTATATATGTCAACGTCAAACAACAAGAAGGACGAACTTATGCGGCAAAAGGAGATGGATGGACCCGTGTTGCATCATGTGTTGTCTGTTAAAGCGCAGTGGCGCCCTCAATCATTTTCTACAATTTCGTGTCGGACTACCCTAGGAGCAATCTTATGGCAATGAATTACTTTTATAATTTTGTTTACGTCTATTTTAATAGGTATTAACTGAAATAAATGTCATATACTGAGAAAGTTACCAAGGCCTATATAAAAACAAATTAAAATATTTTCAGTAAAATAATTTTATTTGTTCTAATATTTCTAACTGTTTAAATAGTTTATCTGATATTCCGATGGAGACAAATCAAACAGTAAAACCATGAAAATGGGTCAGCTGTTCTCGAGTTATGTGTTGTAATATAACAAACACGACTAAGTTTTAAGATAGGTATATAGACTATTATAGATTGTTTATATCATTCAGTGATTTTAGTAAGATTATTTACGAGTAAGCTAAAAAGAAAACTACCCACTAAATATCAAGTGCAGACTACAAGATATTAGCAATTTACGAAACGCTTGTTTTCGCTTTCACGCCCGGTCCAATGTTAATTGACCCCATGTGATATACGGCCATTACACGTGAATGAGGATCAGCATTATTTGGGTTTTCCGTGATGCAGCGATCGGTGAGCTTGATCAATATAGAAATGTATGGTAGACTAACGTTACATCTTATACAGTAAGTTCATTACAACTTGCATCGTTTGTCTGCACAATAAAGCTGATATTTCAATGAATAATTTAGTAATGGGGATGACAATTTTTAATTAATGTATCAGTCGATCAGGTTTGTTTTGAGGATCAAATGTGTAAATACAAACCCAGCAGACAATCAGGCGACACTCAGCACCTACTTTATAACCTTTAGACATAGAATGGCTGTAAAATGGTTGCATAGTCTTAGCTTAGCCAGGCTGAGGTGACATAAAACTGGTTAAGAGGTTCAGCTATAGCTTTAACTTACAGTAGCTGTTTTTGCTGCTACTCGTATAATGTGTGTTGGGCAGCTGGTGTTGTGGCTCTATGTGGGTTGTAGGCGGCTGCAATTTGCACTTTGGCTTCTGAGCGGGCGATAAAAAGTCTTTTGTAGCTCCTTGTATTGCAATCGTTGCTTGGCTCCTTTGTGTCACTTGCAGTTGAATAGAGAAGTTGTTAGTCGCGGTTGTGGGTCACGTAGTCGCGGACGAGCGCTGTCCAGTCCAGTACCTTAGTACACCTTATATGTTATTAGAGACTAACTTACAAGCTGAACCTATAGCGCCATGTAAATTAGGACGTAAATACTGAATAAAAATGCATAGCTTTACTCAATTTTGAACGAATGTTAGCACCACAAGTACTTAAAACCGAACTTCACGAATGTAATTTGATTTTCGGAAATTACATGCGGTGGACCACAATTAGAAGACTGTTATTTTTTTGGATAGATATGCCCAGTATGGTCCAGTATCAGGTCCTGTAAAGTTTTGTTAATGGTACATGTATGTATCTAGTTATTGACGGTATGATTGGTTCCGATATCATAAGTCTGCTGATGACGCTGATGAGCACTATAATGTTTCTTTTTATTTCTCCATTGGATTTCGCTTCAAGCTGTCACAGGGTAGCCTTACGAACGATAATACAAAAATGGAAAATAAAATACTCATGATCTTCCCATCATACTACTTATCGAAATGACGCTGACAGGTTAAATGAGACGTTCGAACGTAGTAGTAAAAGAGAGTACAAATAGAAATGATTTATTAGCAGAAAAAGGGTACAATAAGTGTCTTGGGTTAAGTGTGTAATCGTTTCACCTTCTTCAGCTGTTTATAAGCAGCATGCAGTACACCGTTAATAAGAAATTAACATAGTTACATTTATAAAACTACGAGGTACATGAGCCAAAATGGCAAACATAAATGAACATTAAAGAATAGGTATACTTAATAACTATACCACCAAGGTATATCATAGACAACAGTAATTAAAACAAAGTAACATTTAGATATCACACAGCGAGTACCTACAAATAGTAAAAAAAAAAAAAATTGGTTCGCTCCTTATGAGCAACATAATCAGTAGGTAATGTTACGAGTATTATAAAAGCAGTGATCTAGAAGCCAGTCCAATAGAAGTTTGTTAAACTTATGGCCCCAAGTGATTATGTGAACAGGTATAGTTATTGTATATCTTTATATAAGCATTTTTTCTGCATGTCTGTCATACAGCGTGGATGGTGTAAGATATTGTGCTCTTGGGTTGACGGAGCACATATCATAAGGTCTTGGAAATGTTTTGGATATGATTTTTGATAATTACAGATTTTGAGTATATACATACATACAAGCCAGATTTACAGTAATATTTAAATAGTGGTTTACAACTGATCCCCATAGGAGCATTTGCTAAAGTATGATGAGACGTAGCCGTGATAAGCCATAAGGACTGCTTCGTAGGAAACAGATAGTCGTAATTTTTGCAGGCCAAGACGAAATGGTCAATTCTTGAACATTATGACAGAGTGGTTATGGTCCTTCCAATTTAAAAATGAATCGAAATTTAAACCAAAGAACTTAATTTATGTTACCTGTTTTATGAAATGCATAGTCATTTATATGAATGTTGAGCTGTCGAGGTATTGTTCCATATGAGTGAATTGCATAAATTGTGTTTTCTGAGCTAAATAAGAAGCTTATTAATTTTTCTATCCAATATTTAGTATCAGATAAGGCATTATAAATATCTGTTTTATACATACTTTGATCTTGACCACTAACTGAAATTATAGTTGTATCGCCATCTGAATATCATTAATGAAAAAAAATCCCCTTCCCCCCTTAAGTAATAAATAAGTGTAGCACCTACTTTAGTAATTAATTTGGTTGTTAGTTTTAACAAATTTACTGATTTGCGTACACTGCATTCTGTTGGCTAAGTAAGATTTAAGTCAATCATTTGCCTGGCCTCTAAATTTCATTAGCATATAATTTATTGAGATGCTCGGCATGATCAATTAAGTCAAATACTTTTGTCATGTCGAGGAAAATTTCCATAATCGGTGACTTATTAAAGTTTTGAGTCACAAATTTGACACATTCAAAATAAGCCAATTCTGGATTTAGTCCTTTACGGAACCCAAATTGGTCAGGGTGTAAAATATCATGTTTAGTAAGGAAGTTATTATTGTCTTTTGTTAATAAAAAGCTTTTTCTATTAATTTTGATATTATTGGGACAATCACTATTGTGCTGTAATTACACTGTAAAACTACGATCTGTAATTATTGGGATCGTTACTTTAAGATCGTCAAACGAAGCTTTAAGCTGTTCTGGGAAAAAGCCTTGACTGAAGGATAAATGTACATGAGCAAGAGGTCTGCTTAAAAATAACCTACTTAACTTCACTAGTTCGCTTGAAATATCGTCAATACCAAAAGTTTTACTATTACTCAACTACTGTTGGCATTAAGAACATCGTATTATGGACTATTCTCAACATTTAGTTTGGTTGTTAACTTATTAAAATTACTTAATCGATAAAATGATTAATGTAGGATAGTACATTACCTATATCTTACTAATTATTATTGGTAGATCTTATAATTCATTTTTAAAGTAATTATATCTGTTGTCTGATCTAAATTTGGTACCTGCGTGGGTATATGACATTCCAGGTTGCTTTACATTTATATATTATTATTAGAAGATACATATATATTTGCTATTGCAATTTGTGTATACCTTTTTTAAATATCTTACCATAATTTTGAAGAGTTTATTGTTTGGCAGATAATCTCTTAATTCCCTTTTGTCGATGATGATGATGATGATAATGATGGGAAAACACAGATCGAAAAAAGTCTGAATAAGACACAGGATAATTAAACGCTTCCTGAGCGTTGTTCGAGCTAATAACTTCACAAAAGAAGAGAGCCTCAGAGCCTTTATACTATCATGAAACTTTCGAATGTTAAATCAACAATAAATCCTTTTCAGTTCAATCCAGGTCGTACCAGTCTTGATTTCATTAATGTTTAAGGTGACAGGTCATAATCTGATAATTCAAGTTGGTGGGTGTCAGTTAGCATTACGCACACATTAATACATAAATCCTAGTTGGTGCTTTTATGTGCATTGCCATGTTAAAACTTCTCATTATACTTGATAGCTCCTTTGTAGATGAATTATCTTTTAGAGTGTCTATATTCCGATCACCATAAACAACAATATTTCTCTATTTGAGTGTTAAAAATTGAAGTAAATTATTATCAAGCTTGTGAGGAAAAACACAGTAATGGGACTGAGTTTTTATGGTATTCTATAAATTGTAATTGTTATGCAGTAAATGCTAGTTGTATCAATGCCGCAACATTTAAAAATGAAAATGAAAAAGGTTTAGTGAGGCAAATTAAAGTAGAAGTTTGACGCTAAATGTGGAATCATAACCTTATCCTCATTTTTATTGTTCGGTATGAAATAATTATTTACTTTTGAGTGGAGAAGTGACGAAAAAGAAATTGTTAGTTGTCTGCTACTAATTGTATTACCAGTTGTAACTGACATGAGTTTATTTTCAGTGTTTGGAGTGTGTCCTCACGTCTACGGCGACGTGTACACATAAGACGGAATGTGTGATCTCGTCTACGGTGACGTGAGTAAGAAGGAATGTGTGATCTTGTCTACGGTGACGGATACACATAAAAAAAAAAGAAGGTATGTGTGATCTTGTCTACGGTGACGGACACACATTAAAAAAAAGAAGGTATGTGTAATCTTGTCTACGGTGACGGATACACATTAAAAACAAAGAAGGTATGTGTGATCTTGTCTACGGTGACGGATACACATGAGATAAGGAGTGTGTGATCTCGTCTACGGTGACGTGTACACATAAGAAGGAGTGTGTGATCTCGTCTACGGTGACGTGTACACATAAGGAGTGTGTGATCTCGTCTACGGTGACGTGTACACATAAGAAGGAGTGCGTGATCTCGTCGACGGTGACGTGCACACTCGCAAAGAAGCGACGTCTACGCTGAAGAATTGTGTGATTAAATTGAGTGCAATTTCTGAAATAATTGCTTGCATAATGAACGTTATGTTATATCAAAGTGATACATTGCCATAGAAAGTTTTATTTCATTTTAGTTTTTTATATGCTTATTAATGATGTATTGTATAAGATTAAAGTTACATTTTGGAATACTAGTTTTGTTAACGTGTTTATTGTAAATAAATTCTTGATTGTTAACAGATATAAAATAATTGTATGAGGCCATACGCCTTGTGTAGAATGGCCGAGCATTAACCGGAATGGGGACATTCCTACAACAGAATGGCCGTCTGTTAGCAACACTGGCGATCTTTAAAAATAAAACAAATAAAATGTAGGTAAGAATTGATTTTTAATAAAAAAATAACAGGCGGGTATTCTAGAGAGAAAAAGATGATCGAGATGTAACGGCTGGTTCTTTGTTAAAATAATATAAGTTTAATTAATTGGAAAAGCAGAATACATTGATTTACAAATCAAAGGCTGTATATATTTCTGGAAGCAGATGACCTTTAATACGTGGGTCCCACTCAGTAACCATTTTGGCCCACCTCTCTGGGTGCATGCGGCAGACATGTCCAGCCCAGTCCCACAGTCACAGTCTTAACGTCACTTGCACCATTCCAGTAACTCGTGGTTAACCCATTAAACCTGGAGCTACCACGGTTACCAGTACAGTTTGACACTGATTTAACGGTTTAACCGCTTAACCCCGGGTTAGTGGAATGGTGCAAGTGGTCCTTAGCGGTCTTTAGCGCCTACATCATTTTTATGTTAATAAAATGTGGGATGAAGTTAGGGCCAGTTGCACCAACCACATTTGACAGACTGATCAACGTCAGCCGGTGCGCCCCGGCGCTTTACTATGAAACTTTCCATACATAAAAATTTAGCGAACTCTTTAACGATACGAACAGTTTGGTGCAACCGACCCTTAGACGTGTTACATTTACCGAAGGGTTTAAACCCGTGGTGGAGTCTATTGATATACCTAGATAAGGTGCCGCTATCAAATTGTCCTATTAACTACAGTCCCTTTAGATGGTGTGTATACGTGAAAGTAATTAATAAATCACAGCCCAGGTAAGATGGGTCAAGACCTTTAAACTTTGGAGAAACTGGGTGTTGCTCGGTTACAGTGTGAATGAGGTCACATTGTAGACTCGATAATGCTGGGGGAGATTAAATTTAATAGGCTTTTACATAAATCGAAATAGTTATTAGAAGTACGGTTTAATAGATTACATTACAATTTATGGTTTAATTTTTTTTTCTATTATTGAAGATAAATTAGTGAGTCCTAATAAATGTAATCGTCCTTAAAAAAATAGTCGTCGTGTACAGGTATTTCTAATATTTAAATTTCATTATCTGGTAATTGACGTCAAAGTCATAAGACTCATAAGTCCAAGTCATATTTTTAATAAGTAGATAAAGACGAGTAGGTAGAATTTATAGATCTAGAACTGCAGATAATTTTATTTCTGCTCTATTCTATGATTCTATGCCGCGCCATAAATATTCTCGCTACCACATATTTCGTCCCTAAAATATGACAGTAAGAAAACAAAGCCCTGTATTTTGTTGACCGTGTCAGTCGATATACTTATGACTATATTTGTCCTATTTATAGGTATACGTACAAGGGGAAAAGAGTGAGTCATATTAGTCATATAATGTATTTACTGTAGTATCAAAAGAAGCACTTAGCACCGCTGCATTCTTCGCAGATTTAGTTTGCCTTGGAGAAGGGACACTGAGAAGAGAATAAGTGTGCTTCGTTTAATTCGTTGGATAATGTATCTAATCAGTCATTTTTCAAAATCGAATTATTCGTAGAGTTAGTCTAAAAAGTGTCTGCAGCGATTTAGATAGCCCACGTAGTGCAAGTGTTATTTTAAACGCCAAACTTCTATGAAATTATGACGTACAAATAAGGCTTGCTCTGTGTGGGTGATCAAAATCGCTGCAGACTTTTCTTGTTTTAACTCTACCCTACCTTTTGACGCTTTGAATACCGACGTCTGGCTTTTGGTTATAATTACCTGATTTATAATTAAGTTAACCTAACCTGTGTAGAGAAGCTTAGTGGAACAGGAATTAAAGGGTTATGAAGTGGTATTAAAAGTCCTTTTCCCTCCATAATCTTGCACATAATAATGGGTAAAACAGAGCCGCTTTAAATATTCCATAAAAGCATCTTTGGTGCTGCCAACTTCGGGTAGGGAATCGTGTTTACGTTAGGATTTAAGCAAAATGGCTCTCAGCGTTTCTGAACTTATAAAAGTGATTCTGATCCTACTCAAAGAATGCTGAATATTTCAGCCAAGTTCTGTCTTGATACATTATGCAATAGAATTTAAAACAAGTTGAAATCGTATTTAAATATTGTAGTTAGGCGAATTGGTCTTACTGGTTTACGTCTTGGTGATATTACTTAAATACTTCATCAGTTCGAAACGAAAGTTGTAGGTAGCTTTTGTGTAGGTCCTGACATCTAAGGTTTACCCAACACAGGCTAGGTATACTCAGCTAAACTTAAGTTTACTTAACCTAATAGCATTAGGCGTAACATATAATACCAAACGTCGAATTGCCATCAAAAAACATAATGCTGTGGTTGTATACTTAGTTTTATATTAATTGTCCCATTCTGTAGGTGTATGTGTTCGTACAGGTACCAAATTGTATCATCTATACTACATGTTTTTGCACCACCTACAACTTATCTGCTTTGCCTAAAGGTTGACTGGTAGAGAATGCCTTATGGCATTAAGTTCGCCTTTTGTACAGTGTATTTCCTTATGTGCAATAAAGATTAAATAAATAAATATGTGCTGAGTCGATAGGCAAAGTAAAAATATTTCATCTATTTATTGTTGATTATTTGGTTATACACCTATTCCTTAGTCAAATTTGGCAATGCCTATAGGTTATTGTATTGAATATATGACACGAGGACACTTCATGCAAACTAACGCCGCAACTGTGTTAAAATTAAATTATAAATCGTAGCTTGCCTGAATGTTACAGACATTCTATAAAACAATGAGGTATTCAATAGAATATTGGATTGGACTGCCGATAACAGATGTCCTTACTGCTGAAAATTTTCGAGACGACGGTCACGCAGTATTAGTCTTTGTTATCTGAAAAGGTGAACAGAGGCATGAGGCGGCTATGCAAATTTGAGGAATTGTTTGTAATCGGATAACAATTAGGTTAGCTTATAGTCAGTCGCTGTAAGATGTGACGCCGGACTTCTGGGGCATTGTACTCTTCGCAAACCGACCGCATGCGAGTATTTACCTGGGACGGACCAGTAAAAGTTAAGTCTCAGGTTACGAACAGATGACAGAGATACTGAGGTCACTGCTATACAGGTTTATAGGCGTCGAACGCTCGCTAGCGCTGGCAATACAAGGCCTAGTTCTCTGTGTGTATGAGACAAGCACACGTGATCAGAATATATTAGAGCCTCGTCCGACGGCTACTTTTTGATCTGGCATGACGGGCGAGCGGCTCAAGATGAGTTCCTCTCTCTTTGTAAATCGATAATGCTATGAAGTGCTCTCAAAACTTAGTAATCCATTTCTAATTAAGAATGGTGGAGTGGTATCCATTGACTTACTTTTACCCTACTTTTAGCTTGAGACCGTTGAGACCACTTCACAGAAATTTAATTAATCGTGTTACGTAGGTTAGGCTAAACTTTATATTTGATTCCCCTACCATATTAATTATTGTCAAATCATTTATTCTTATCGATAATTTGATAAACGACTAAGTAAAAATGTATGTATGTGTGTACATACTTTATTTAAGTTTCGATTGGCGCTGTCTATCATTGATTGTCATCTTGGCTAGGCACTCTGTTGAGGAGTTCACAGAATAAACCTAATAGCTCTCGACTAGCCTAATTTGAGGACCATTAAGCAAACTATGCGACAGTCCACAAAGAAAAGGAAACCATATTAGTTTTTGCTTTTATACGAGTTTCTTACGCGATGTCGCGGATTTGTACCGTGTCAATATATTGTAATCTTCTATTTGATATTCGACTTCGGGATGCCATTGTTGATCATTAACAAAACAACAAAATACAATGCGAACGGTATTAATAATAAATAAAACAGTATATGTAAGTGGTATAAGTAAATAAACTTAGCTAAAGCATCTTTGGATGGTTGGTACTAATGACGTACCTATTCAGATAGATGTTCCATTGTTTGAAATTATGTAATATGACGTCATGTGTACGGCCAGATTCGAACTTTAAGATACGTCAATATCTAGAAACAATATGGATGAGATAAGGGGTCATCCATTAATTACGTCACACGAATTTATAGGTTTTTTGACCCCCCCCCCTCCTTGTCACACTTGGTCACATTTGGCAAACCCCTCCCCCCTAGTGTGACGTCGCATTTTTTCTACGAAATCGCAAAATCGAATTAAGTAAGTACCTAAGTATTATTAATATTTTATCAAAATATTTTTGACGATATAAATATAAGTAATTTTATAACCCAAAACTGCTTAGAAAAGAAAAATAAATGAATAAAAACGATTATCGTTTTAAAAACTTGTTATTTAAATGTACAGCGAATAAAATAATTGAAATAAATTTTCGGTTACTGATGAATTTAAAGTGACGTCACAAACTTTGTGTCTCCCCCCTCCCCCATGTCACAATATGTCACATTTTCTTGACCCCCTCCCTCCCCCTAAATGTGTGATGTAATTAATGGATGACCCCTAATTATGTCTGTGTCAAATGTGTCATTTCATCAAAAAACGTCACTTTTGACACTGCCACATCTAATCCACATCGTTTCTAGATCTATTAATTGACGTATCTTAAAGTTCGAATCGGGCAGTTACTTATTATATTGTGTGCTTTGCTAGAATCTTGATTAATCTTGTCCATTTACACTTCAATGTTCATGATAATTAATGCAATCATTATCATGAAGATTCAACAGCAATATTTGTCAATGTCAATTGACAATAATTTTCACATTTTAGTAAACTTGTCAGCAACTGTGTCAGCTGCAGATACAAGTGACCTCTCGAGCATAGAAGTTTGTATGCAAGGGTATATACGAATAATATTGCTGACTGTATATGCAAGAGGGGCTTTAGCTAAGTTTTTTTTACCTATATGAACTCTTGTTAATCAATCTTAACAAATTATGTATAGGTACGACTTTATTGCATGGTACGGGTTGATACGGTATCGGTGAGAATGGCCAGTATACTGGCTCCTCTTCACGATGGGCCGACGCCGGGCCCTCCAGGGGACGCAGCCATGCGGTAGAATGAGATAGCAATATCACATCCTCCCTCTAAAGCATAAATGCGTCCCTTGGAGTGGCCGGTGTTGGCCCATCGTGTAGAGGAGCCATAAAAGGTGTTCTTTAGTAGCCACTCTTTGGTAGCAATAAAGCGTCTTCGCAAGAAACTAATACCGTGTAGATAGATGTAGATGTAGATGTAGTGTAGGGACGCCCGGCCGGAAGCAGGCGGGCTATCGATCGCTTGTCGCGTTCATTTAGCCCGGTTCCCTGGAGTTGGAGCTGCAGGTTACTGTCCCGGCGGCATTCCCACACTATTCTCCTCAAATCTTCTTGTTTTCCTGCAGAACAGAAGGACATCTTTGAGTTCGTGTAGATAGATAGGTACCTACATATTACTGTAGCTGCTGTTTTTGCGAGAAACATTTTGTTTTTTTAAGGCCACAAACTTACTATTTAATGTTTATTGATCTATTGGCGCCCCGCGTTCTATTTATACAACGGAGATGATCTTCGCCGTAAGCCGATTCAGCAAGTTTGTATACAATAAACTAAGTTATCCGAAGATTCACACGCCCCCAGCTCTATGTATCTGTTTGAACAGAGTGCCTGGTGTGAGCTTTAAGTGTGGGTTTAGGTCGGCAATTTAGGTCGTTTTGTTTATGTCGGATATAATTGGTTACTTACATAATTTCGTTAGGTGCCAAGTTACAAGAGCTAAGTAAATTGTTTGAATACCGCATAGAATCAATTAGTGAAAAATAAAAATAAAAAAAACACATACATAGACCTGGGGGTGGGTGAACCTTCGGATAACTTAGTTTATTTGTATACAGACTTGCAGAATCGGCTTACGGAGAAGATCTTCTTATTTACTGTGTAATTGAAACTTGCTGTATTACATTATATTAAATTATACATTTGAAGCATTGTATTCAATTAAATTTTTTAATTTATAATCAATATCAATTTGAAAGCTTAGTGCTGGTAAATATTTTAAAACACTCATCATATAATTTGTTATCGAAATATGAATTTGTTATCAACTAAGAGCTTAATTAGTTTATGAAATCAATGAGATGCGATAAGATACACAACAAAAAGTGTAAATAATACGCTGCAAAGTTATTTATTACATTATTATATGGTGAGGAACGTTTCGTTCTTTTTTATAGTAGGTACAATAAGTATCTGTCTAAATAATATCTATAGTTTGTTCAAAGTAAATTTCAGTTATTGACAAGCCCACTGAATTTACCGTGCTGGTAAATTCAGTGGGCTTGTCAGCAGCTTTTTAGGATATCAATAATAGGCTCGATGACAAATTTTCATTTATGGTATCAATCCATCAGGTTTTTTTTAGGATCAAATGTCTATATGGGAGCCATTACAATACAAAAGTGAGAAATAATAGTCAAAGTCCGACAATCGTACTTCACTTGCAAAACGCTCCTAATGGCTCCTCTACACGATGGCCACTCCAAGGGACGCATTTATTGAACATTGAAAACATTTATTTTCAGGCAACTATTGGCCCATAGATAAATACCTTAAAACTAGCATACATATTAATACAAAATATATCTTAAAACTAAAAACACAATTATGGCTGCGATGCAGTTCGCAACCCCGCAGTGTCAGGGAGCCGGCCGCGGAACCGCCGGAACTTGACACCCTTCGGCCAAAACTCCTCCTTGGTGATTTATGCGTTAGAGGGAGCAAGTGATATTGCTGTCTCATTCTACCGCAAGGCTGCATCCCTTGGAGTGGCCGGCGTTGGCCCATCGTGTAGAGGAGCCATAACAAACCGACTGGCTATAGACTGACCGGCATTTACTGTTTCGAGTGACTTCGGATGCAACATAATAACTACTCGAATCTCTTTGTGTAGTTGTACAATGTTCTCACTTCAAATGCAGACTGCACTTTGCACTTTAGTGCACTAACAATTTAATCAAAAACTAGAGACGTTTCTTAGCGCTAAATTAAATTTTCTGTCACGTTTCAGTTAAAATAAAGTAGCTAACCTAAACGTAGCTACGAAAATTGTGACAATTGAAAAACGAAATGGCAACAAATTGTAACAGCTTTTGAGGATAATGACTTTGGTACAATGGGAAGTTGATTAAAGGATAAAATTAAATTCAAAAAAGTTTTTCCGTGAACTTTAAAAAATGTCGAGCAAAAGGATTTAGAGACAGAAGGGGGTATGAAATGTTAATATAATTTTAAAGGTGTCATTTAATAATTCTCCTGCACAATTCTGTCATTTCATTCATTTATTTATTCTTCACTAGCAAATAATGATTATAAAAATGTATATTTTTTTTAAAAACGTAGTCTGTTTTAATTTAAGTCACTATAACCACGGGGCAAGTTACTTCACGGCTTCATATTCACAGTCGAGTACTAGCTCTAATGAGGGTGGTCAAGTAAATTATTTTACGTACTGTAGATTTAATTACTATAGTTTGTTTTTTAAACTATGAACTATAAAATACTATGGAACGCTCATCTGTATATGCTCTCTATATATGCACTTTCTTACAAGCAATTATTATTATTAATTATTGAGAGCCTGTTGTGTTCCACTGCTGGGCAAAGGCCTCCCTCCGCTTTTTCCATTCCTCTCGGTTTTGAGCAAAAGCTATAAACTAATAAAATTATCAAAATCAGTCATGACGTCAATGGTTCAAAAGTAAAGGAATATTAAATTTGCAATGTGAAATATTAAACCTATTATTGGGGCGTATACCCATTTGTCTCCGCCCGTAAGCGTGAGGAGGGCAAAGTTAGGAAAAAATATTCTGATTTGTCCCCGCCCGGGAATTTGAATATCATAAAATTACCGATGTTATTTTAATAATTGATTACTCCGTGCGTTAACTATATAATATTATTCGAAAAAAAAAACATCTACCCACTGCAATTGGCGGTTTTCCGTGGAATGTAAATAAATCGATATTTTTTTAATTCATACCCACATTAGATCAACATGGTATTGATATCTAACGATTTAATTTGAACCAATGCTTAAATTGGCAGTTCTTTAGCTACTAGAAACAGAATTTCATGGTTGAGGGTTAGCAATCTCATCTGCAATGCATCAGTTTGAACTATGAAGATATATACATTCACAGGAGCGTACGTAATAATTTCAGCTACGAAGTTTTCCGTCTGCACATAATGATTTCAGTCTTTGCTTGCTTGAACTTGCTTGTACCACTTCTAATCAACTAGTGAACTAGTCAACTTAATATTATAGACTTAAACTAGCAAGGTCCCGTATCAGGACTCAAGAAGTCAAGATGCCTTAATGTCTCGACTTACAAAAGGACAGTTGTACCTTCACTCAGCTTCGCTTAAAAGGAGACCCGCAACTTCGCTAACTCGAGATTACGCAGTCGGCCAACTTAGTATAATTAATTTAGTCAGCAAGTCGTTTGGGATAACTCTCCTTTGGTTGATTCGCTTTGAGGCCCATCTTAAAATGTTATCCGTATTAAATAACGTTTTAAATTCGCTTGAGAACTTGACACCAATCTTTACAAACTTGTCGTTTAAAGTTTGTAAAGATTGGCACGGTTTGTGCCTTTATATTTACACCAACACGCTTGTACCTACGTTTTCCTGGAGGATTAGTTTTATACTCGTAGTTAGCTCATAATAAATCTTCAATATTAATTTAAAGCTGGATGGTGTTAAGCAAAAATGTGTCAACCCACATTAATTTTGTAATAAGATGTCGACTCAAAAAACTGACGCTTAAAGTTGAAATTTTATTGAAAAATTAATATGGGTTGACACATTTTTGCTTAACACCATCCAGCTGTTATCTACTCAAATAAGAGACTATTTGCACGAATGCAAGCCGTTTTAGGGTTTATTTAAACTTAATTGGCCCCTTTTAGCACCAGCCGCAGCCACTTTATGTCGGATAGAAATTTTATTAATTAGGTACTTAATGGCCAGAGTCTGTCGACGTGATCTTACTAAATTATTAAAAAGTACCTGAGCCGTTAAGCCATTATAGAGAAATTATATCAGATTGTAATTGAAACTGACAAAACTTTTTTATTAAATTTTTTTCTCTAAATACAATAGGTAATGACCCTCGTAGGTACAGTTCATGGTGTGTACCAAACAAATAATATCAAACTGCCTTGAAAATATTGTTTATTAATGAGTATACAAGCTAACACTGTGTTATAAGATTTTTAAATGCTTATCTTCTGTATTTTATTCACCTTTTTTAAAAAGTATGGCAACTATCCCACATTTACCCTAGTAGTGTTTAATTATATATACCTATTACCTATAAGATTGCTGCGTCCTTCGCAGGGTTCATTCATACATATTTTAATTAATATGTTCGCAATAAATGCTTTTAACTTTGATTTTGACTTTGACCTTGTACGAATAGTTATGCTTAATTAAAATTACAAGATTCACTACGATGAATTGCCACTTGACTGCGTAGGTGTTAAATTAATGTCAGTCAATTTCGCTTGCACATATTAGTGTTAATAAAATCATGATATATTGGTGCGAGCTCATGTCGAACAAATATCAAATGAGGATCGTTATTTAAAATAGGATCCGCGCTTGCATGCATGTATTCCACCCAGTTTAGATTCAATAAATATTTGGACTCAGTTTATTTTATAATGCAACGTTAAATGCACAAATGTCATACTAACCGACCAAGAGCATGTCCGGCCACCGGCCACACTCAAGTCGTTTTTAACCTCATTTGGGGATGATCTTTCAAAAACAAATATTAATATAATGTCTTTCTAAATTATTTGCCCCTGGTACAAAATTTTAACCCCCTTTCTTAACCCCTTTTCATGGGGATGAATTTTCAAAAACCCTGGATTTTTTGTATTTTAATAAAATACCTTTGACGAAGTTTCAAGTTTCTAGCTTGAAATAAAACTTGTACCGCATAAAAAAAATTCATCACCTTTTTGAACCCCTTACGGGATACATTTTAAAAATCGGTTCTTATTTTTAGTAAACATTATATGTAAATGTAACCTGATATCCATAATTCTATTTTCTCTCATGTAGTTTCGGCTCGCATTTATATGTATGTACAGAAAATTATACTCGTGTAAAATTTTAATTTTCTAGTACTAATTAATCATCTTTGAGCTAAGTCGCGGACGGACAAACGGACATGCCGAAACTATAAGGATCGGCCACAAACTAGATCTGACCACTCTACTTATTATTTTTTTAGTCTGCCCGGGGGGGGGGGGGGGGTTGGGGTCATCGTAAAGTAGGCAATTATTAATTAAGTACTTTCTCAACAAACGCAGGAAATTGTGTAAGATCAGTAAAACTTATTTCTCGTGTTACTTGTTTCTCGGAAATTGACTTACTTACTTAATTAAATTTCTAATTAATTTCAAGTTCAGTTTCAGATTTTCCATGAAATTATCTCTGTTTTAATTTGACTTAACTTAATGTTGTCTTCGGTTACAGAGATTTATTCATGAAAATCATGAAATAGAACAATTTACTACCTACCCGTGGAAACTTGTGATTGGAACTTGTACTGTTTCTATGTTATTACCTAACTTGTTATTCTAGCTGTAAGTTTTCCTAACAAAGAAAATAAAATAAACAAACAATATTGCATATAGGACTTATACGAGTATGTTTTCAAGTATGTGCGGTTGTGGTTCTTATATGATGATCGGAATTAAGATTATGTTTTAAAAAAGAAGACTGATTTCAAATGATGTTATTTAGACATGATAAAGGGAAAATACATTAAAAAATTGATCCATAGAAATGTAACATCTCAGAATTAGACAATAACATGATTTATTTAAGACCTGGACAATTCTAATTTACATTTCTTATGATTTTGATCCGGTTTTGATACGACCTTGACGATCGTCTTGGTTGCCGATAACTTTTACTTCATTTCTCATGCACCAATCAGCGTGAGCGATCTTCAAGGTTGTATCAAAAATCTTCAAGGTTGTATCAAAATAAGCTCAAACGTCACAAGTTGTTACATCAGAATCAGGTTCCTGATTCTTATATCGGTGAGAAATATTATCTAACAGATAATTTTGGCATTATAAAGATATAATCTTTAGGTATATAAAAAACGGTTTTATCTGACGTCTGTAAAATCAGATCTAGGTTTCTTAATGTCAGCAGAGGCTAGAAAGCGCCACAATGAGAAAGACGGGACTTGATGTTATTTTTCAGGCTTAGCTTAAACATTAAACATCGGTTGCGCACTCGTAGGGAATACAATTAGCTTTACAGAGCTAGCACGTTGTTTGTGGTAGCAGGCTTTCATTGAATTTTCCTTTACTTTATTCATTAGAAAACTGCTTGAGCAAAAAATTTCGAGTCGCGAATTTTCGCTTGATAAGCAAGTTCGTCCCAACACGTGCGTAAAGGTATCCAAAGTGAATAGTAGCTGCTTTCTCTTGACACAGAATATAATAACAGAAAAATTTAAGTATCTATAATCAAAAGGAAAATATATAATTATATTTACCTTTCATAGCCGCCCTCGCGATTAATTTTATAATGAAAAATTTTGCATTACTTTAAGCCGGAACTCATTTTAAGGTTTCCGGAACTGATTTAATTATTAAGTACTGTATTTGAAAAAGCTTTTCCAAGAAATAATAAAAGTTCTGGAATTTTCTTGGTACTATTCAGAACGCTTTATATAAATGCGTAGGATGAATGAATTGAGCTTTGCAGAAAACAGAAAAATAGGCATTACCTACATTATGACTTTTAACCAACATTTTGATAAAACATACTCCAGTGTGGGCACGGGCGTCCGCCGCATGTTGTGATCTTTCGAGTCAAAAGGATCCACTGAGTTTTCTCCAATTAATCATTCTGTCACGCTAACTTTGTGCTAAACGAAAAACAATTCTCAGCGAAAAGCAATTTTCGTTCCTTCGACTAAGCGTATTGGTTAGTATGCAGACTAGACTCTGTGAACAAATACACGCAAAATATTTTTTTACAGACCTAACCCGTGTCACGTAAGAAGACTGTAGGAGTTCATAATAGTAACTACTGCGTTTGAATCTTGGGATAATAGAATATTACAGCTGAATAAAAATATTTTTACTACATATTCAAGTCGAAGACAAAATAAATTGGTAGTAGATAGACTAGATAGTGACAAAGTGGTAATGTATTGTTCCGCTTCAATATAGAGGGACACAGGCTTGAATAATTGCCGACGGGAATGATAATATAGGACGTTCGCACAACTTGTCAGGACCCAACGCGACTCCATTCGCATATAAAGTTGTTTCTTAGGAATAATGTTGGTCCCTTTTGTGCTGTACTATCTGAATGTGTAATTATTTCACCAAAGTACCTACACGAACTTTATAAGAGGAAATGTCCCCTTTGCTTTACGATTACTATTTATCATTAGTTATGTCGACATTTGAATATACAATCCTGATTTAACTCTTTTAACTGGTGAAGTCTGCCTATCTATACTTAATAATTTTCCTATTAGGTTAGGTTAGATCACTTTATCCAGATTATAATAAAACGTTTTTCATTTCAGATAATAAATACAACACATGGGTAAGAAAAGTTAATGCGCTGCTATGCTGCTCTAAGCACAGCAGAAGCTTGACTAAAATGTCGGACGAAGGCAGCGGCGAGTTTCAGCTCGGTTACTGCGACCCCTGGGGAAGCAGTTTCCAGAAAACTTTTACACAATTCCACGGCTACATCGCGCTGGTCATCTGCCTGCTGGGCTCGGTCGCCAACTCCGTGAATATCGCCGTGTTGAGCCGCAAAGAGATGGCCTCGTCCACCAACACCATCCTCACCGGCCTCGCCGTCGCGGACCTTCTCGTCATGATAGACTACATTCCCTTCGCATTTCTTATTTACGTGAAGGTCGGAACTGAACAAAGTAGAAACTCCTACGCCGCCGCAGTGTTCGTGTACTTCCACTCGATCTTCAGTCAGACATTTCACACCGTCTCAATCTGGCTGACTATCACGCTCGCGATATGGAGATATATAGCGATCAAATTTCCACAAATGAATAGGACGTTTTGTAATAAAAGAAATACGAATATAGCTATCACACTAGCGTATGTTGTGAGTCCAGTATTGTGTCTTCCTATATACTTTGCTATGAATATCGATCCAGTTCCGGGCAAAAGTAGTACAAATGCCACGATGAATAACACGAGTGACATGAACGTGACCTCCAGTCGGGTCGAGCCCGCTTCCAAGTTCGCCATCACAATGACCACTAACGGCGACCTACTGACTGCGATATTTTGGATATACAGTGTATTTATAAAACTTATACCTTGTATAGTACTCTCAATTATAAGTGTTTGTTTAATTGTGAAAATGAAGTCAAGTGATAGAAGAAGACAAAAACTTTTGAAAAAGTCAGCCATTACAACGAATGAGGTAAATGAAAAAATTTTTCTGTTTAACATTTTAAATTACACACGAACAAACTAATAAACTTTTAAATTTGAATTATTCAAGTTAAATTATATTTTGGATCTTAATGGGCGAGCAAACATGTTGTGCTTGTTTTTTTGTGAGAGAAATTTTTAATAAAACTAATTATTTTGTGAGACTTCTATTGTACAAAGTAAATCTACCTACACTTATTATAAATTTAGTGTTTAGGTACCTATATGTGGTGATTTATGTTGTTCATTGAAATGATATATTATTTTGAATCGAACAAGGAAGGCTAAAATTTATGCTCTCTGGGGTGCGCGCCCAAATCGCACCCAATTAAGTGGGAGAGGTGTATCGACAGCCTCGGAGTGCGTCGAAAAGCATTAGAACACTTTTACATAATAACGTAATAATAATATCGGTCGATATTGAATAAACCGACTCGATATTATGTTTTAAGATGTATAAAAAAATACTTATTGTTCGGTTGTATGTCGGATTTATTTCTAGAACCGTGACGGATCATGAAAAACGTGTATAGGGTATTTATTATACTGTATTTAAAATAAATTATTTTACAGCATGCAGAAATAAAGCACCAGATAATTATTAGAAAACCACAGATAGGAGTTATTTTTAAACACAAGTTCAATTTAATAAATCGGATAGAAATATAAAAAGTAGGTGATCTGACCGTGACGTCACGATGTAATATTTCATATAATTCCATATTAGCAAATCATTTTGACAGTTCTAAAAAAGTAACTGATTTGACTAGTAGGAAAATACCCTATTATGTGCAGGGTGAGAAGGCGCGCCTGAATGAGGACGGGGCCAAGCGCGGCGGCGGGCGCACCGACCGCACCACCCGCATGCTGCTGGCTCTGCTCGGCCTCTTCTTGGCCACCGAGCTGCCGCAAGCTCTCTTCGGCCTCCTGACGGCGACGGCGCCACGCTTGTTTCAAGTCTGCTACTATACGTTCGGTGAGTAATACAGGGTGGCCAAAATAAATGCATTCCCGTTGCCCGGGAGGTTTTGGAACTATATCGAGCAACTTTTACTATGGGACCAAACCCAAAATCGCGGAAAAACATTTGGCTGTTTCATACATTTTGGCTGGTCTATTTTCTATGGGAGGTTAATTTTTTTTCGCGATTTCGGGGTTGTTCACATAGTAAAAGTGCTCAGTATAATCCCAAAACCTCCGTGGCAACGGGAATGCACTTATTTTTTGGCCAACGTGTATATGGTAACCTTTTTCGTTTGGTCATTGGGTCTTATTGACTATAAAAATCCTTGATTTGGGCGCTTAATTACTCCACCAAATAGTTTCTTTAATTTTACGGTGAGTAGCTAATTATGTAGTTTGAACAATTAATTTGCTACGATTTAGCCCTGTCGATCATAGGTAATGTACCTTATGGGCAAGTTTATAGGTAAGGTAAACACACTAAAGATTATATTGTAAGATATTTTTCATAGAATATAAAACCAGCTAACAAAAGCGTTGTTACGGGTCATTAGGAATATATGTACCCCATTAAGGGTAACATCTTACACTGTGCCTGAACACATCATTATTTTATGAGTATTCGCTGAAAACAGTAAAGTTTTAAATGGTAGAAATAAAATGTAACGTATCGGTCGTGTTATTCGTGTAAATATAATAATGTTGACTACCTATAATAAAATAAGTATCACAAGTAAACATATCTTGACTTGAAGCGGTGGTGGCCGAGTGGATATGACGTTCGACTTTCAATCCGGAGGTCGCGGGTTCAAATCCTGGCTCGTACAAATGAGTTTTTATGAACTTAATATGTACGAAATATCATTTCATCATTTGATATTTACCACTAGCTTTTCGGTGAAGGAAAACATCGTAAGGAAACATGCATATGTACATCAGCGAAGAAATTCAAAGGTGTATGTGAAGTCCCCAATCCACATTGCGCTAGCGTGGGGACTATAGCCCAAGCCATCTCACGCATGAGAGGAGGCCTGTGCCCAGAAGTTGGACGTATAAAGCTGAATTATATATTATATTTATATATTATATCTTGACTTCGACACTACTACACTGTCCCTTACTAAGTATGTACTTATAAAGTCGGCCTAGTAGCAGACAACGATGCTATGGTACGTATTAAATCCGACTGATCCGCAGCTCCCATTCTAATCAACCGCTCCATTTCACGCGCAAATGGCACTTATGCCGTGCTTAAGGCGAATACTAATCACAATGGTCTTTGTGAATTTGCTATGAGTGCGACATTGTGAATAATTACCCAAAATGTGTTGAGTTATATATTGCTGCAATCTGACGATAACGGTGTATAGGTACTAAATGATTACATTCATATAAATTGTGTGTGCTTGAAACATAAATAGGTACGCACTTTAAAACCGAAGCCACCTTTTTATTCCCAGTTGATATTGAATATTAAATCTTATCACAAATATAACGACACCCACCAATAAAATTAACGTTATTTCTAATACGTTTGATGAAATAACCAGAAAAGGGTAACGTTTTGCTTGAATTTAATTAAACTGATAAAATGTATGTGTGGTTCAAGTGGGATTTAAACTCTTAATTTGCGGCTTTATCTGTCTATCCGAATATACGTAAATCCGTGATAAGATCCTATTCATTGAATTAATGGAAATTAGTTTATTCCTACCACTAAGCCAAACGGTCAGGTACTTACGCGTTGACACTGCAGTATGTAGATAGCAACTTAGCTTAGCTTGACTAAATCTAGTTTATATAGGTTTATATAGGTACCTTCATTTATACTCACAAAACATTATACCTACATACTAATCGCATACCCTCACCTTTGTAAACTCTCTATTTAAAATCAGTCTCAGTTTAGAGGTATTATTATATATACCCGATTAAATATTTACTTAAGACGAAGTAAATAAACGGCACTGAGGTGTAAAATCAGTAGGGTGACTTTAAATTGCAGTCAAAGGTATGCGAAATTCAGTTTTCAGGTGACTGCTCAAAGCTTAATGGCTTAATTATGAAAAGCTGCGAAATATGACATGCTGAATCATCGGTTGATATTATGTAGATGCCGTAGTGTAACCGAGGCGGTTGATATATAAAAGTTATTATGGTTCGCTGTTGCATAAAATTAGTTTGTGTAACATAAAGTATGTAAAAATAGTATTCATGTATTTATGTACGACCTACTAGTTTTATACTTCCAAATCTCAGCTACTTTCTACTAGAAAATTACCACGCAAATGCTTTATTCTTTACCAACCGCCTGAGATAAATAGTAGACCTATATACAGCTTACGTACCTATCCTAACTAACAGCGTTTGAATTTCCACTTCTCCCCACTTAGTGCCGACTATGCACCACTTAAGCATTTAAGAGGATGATGATCAGCACAGAACATATTAATAAGGTTAACCTTATACGAGTATTCCGTTGTGATCAGCATAATGTGTTGTGCAATCTATTTGTATCAGATTTACGAAGAAACGCTTGTGAGTTTCATTTTATTACAACTACATACTTATTATCAGGCCAGCATTGAATGCACAATTATGTCAGAAGATTTTATTTATTTATTGAAAACACTCTAATAACTGACCGATACATAAATAAAAATGGATATTAATCGTAGTTTCATTGAATAATTCGTCAGTAATTGGCCACCTGTTAATAACTGGCCACCCTAAACTAAAAAAGTTGCAACTTCTTGTGTAATAAATATAAAATATAAACTACAAAAATCGTGGCGTAGCGCGCAGTACCTATTAAGGTAGCCACTGACGAGTCTTCCAACAGTCCAAATAGCGTGGCTGCAATCCAAAATCGGTCCGTGAATGTCAAAAACGTAGGTACAATGTTTAATATTAGGATGCCGTCCATTTGGATGAATCCATTTTAACGGCATCCATTTGGAAGGCTCGTCAGTGGCCTGCTTTAGTGACTTTTTGGCCCGCAGGCGTCGCTCATCTCATAATAATTATAATGACACATCGTGTAATAAATTGAATTTTGTACACGAAAGCAGGCGTGTCTCACTCCGCGATTTCGTCGCTTTGCTACAGGTAGCTAAAAGTGCATCCGTTCGGCCCCAATCGTAACAGACGCGTTTTGTTAGAGAGTGAGTCTTCCGTACTTAGTACTATTATTTATTCTTTGACGAAAGTGTTTGGAAATCATATTGCGTATGCATTTATACTCTCATCCAATGCATACTAAAGTAGGTGTCCGACTTATTTGTGGACTACCTGATATCACCCTTATAATATAAATATAATATCACTGATAATGTAATGTGACACGTGGGCAAAACTAGATCACATATCAAGACCGTTGTCAATATTTAATAATATTTGGCTCATCGAAGCATTAGATTACTTTCATTGTATATTATTTTTAGATTCGTTTTCACGTGGTTTTATTTTTTAATAGAAATTCCTACAATATCAACTAGTGGTCACAATTTAGACAATATGCTTCTACACTACATATAATAGTGTAATCTCTGTTTTAAATACATTTAACTTTTTGAGACAAATTAATTAGGTATAATTTTCAACTGATACCTTAAAGATTTAATTAAAATTTTCTTTCCCGAACAAAATAAACGGGCAGCTAAAACTTCGTTTATATCAACAAATTAAATCAAAGTTTTCACAATCAAGGCAAGTTAATGAATCATTTGGCGTTGAAGGTAGATCAACGAACAAGAGCTATTTAAAGAATAATTTTTATCTTTAGTTATAAAGAGCATATTTAAAATAGTCCAAAGTTTATTAAAAAGCGCTAAAGGAATCGAAACTAGTTTAATACCGATAGTTTATGCAGCAGCAGCCATGATAGTTTTATACTTATTAAACATTATTGCGCAGTCGGTAAAAGTGCTACCAGCATCTGTTCAGCAATGCAAATTACCTTAGTCGGTCATACGAACGGGTACATGGCGGCTGATAGATAACATATCAGCACAACTTCTGAACCGTGTTGTTGCTCTTTCATAATTAATGTGAATTAACTGCCTTTTTTGTAATTAAAGTTTCTTAATTATATTTGAACATGCTGACAGATGGTTTTTTAACTTTGGAAAATTAATTTCCATTATTATATCATATCTAAAGTTTATTGATTAGTATAACTTTCTAACTATACCTAAAAAGTGAAACAAAAAAATAGTAATCACAACAATATATATACCGGGTGTGGCCTGTGACATGAGCAAATAATTAAAACATAGATTGTACTCCTCAAACGGTGACACTTTTGTTCAACAACTTTTAAAAATTATGAATTATTTACACTCCCTATTTTTCATACAAAATAAATATTATCTTCAATGGACGCCATCGCCACGCCATATCATTGTGATTGACGTTGCTTGTCACGCCTTAAACATAACAGAATTCGCAATACATTACGTCTTAGAATAAACTTTAAAGTGTATTAAAAATCAAACCACAAGTTATTTTTAAAAGTCGCTAAACAAATGTTGGTCAGTATGAGGAGTACAGCCTACAGTTAAATTTTTTGCTCATATTACAGGCCACACCCGGTATGTATATCATAACTTAATTATGTGGCGTTAGTAACATTTTTGAATCATGGAAAACATTACATGTTTTAGAGTACCTTATGACATATATATGTATATGTATATCATACTCGATTGTGTAAGCCGCCTGTTCTTGCGGCGAATTATATTTTTAACCGACTTCCAAATCCCAAAGGAGGAGGTTATCAATTCGGTTGTATGTTTTTTATTTTTATTTTTTTTATTTTTTTTATTTTTTTTATTTTTATTTTTTATGTTTGTTACTCCATATCTCCGTCATTACTGGACCGATTTTGAAAAATATTTTTTTGTTTGTATGTATATGCATACAGATTGGTCCCGTTTTTGTCAAAATCCAGTTCTGATGATGGGATCCATGAGGAATCGACGGAACTCCTCAAATCTTAAAGGCATACATATGGTGATTTTTGTGTTTTTATCAACAAATCAAGCATATACATTCAAAAACGTGACATTTGATGAAGTGGAACTGCTGATGATGATCAGAACGGAACTCTTCAACGACGCATAGTTCACGTTTGGCGATTTGTCCTCTTCGTTATGTTTGTTAAGCAAGTTTAGTTTTTAAGCCACATTTCTGTCAAGCTCGAGTTCTGATGATGGGATCCATAAGGAATCGAGGGAACTCCTCAAATCTTAAAGACATACGTATAGAATTTTTTGTATTTTTATCATAAAATTAAAATTAAAAACTGTCGCATTTGATGAAGTGGAACTGCTGATGATGATCAGAACAGAACTCTTCAACGACGCATAGTACATGTTTGGTGATTTCGAATTTCGATTTTGACTTGGACTGGGACCCGGACTCATACCCGGATCCAGTTCGGACCCGGACTCGGACTCGGACTCGGACCCGGACTCGGACCCGGACTCGGACCCGGACTCGGACCCGGACTCGGACCCGGACTCGGACCCGGACCCGGACTTGGACCGGGACTCGGACCCGGACTCTGACTCAGAGACCCGGATCTTGACCCGGAAAACCACTATGATACCTAAACTAAATAAACCACTATGATTACCTACCATAAAATGTGGGTATGATGATGCCAAACCCCTCCCGCTCAAACTCCCGTACACCGCACTGCATGCGCCATTAAGTGGGTTAGGTTAGGTTTGAACTGCGATCCTCACAGAACCGAACAAAAGTGGGTTATAGTTCGTTTTTTTTAGCATTAGAAAGAACTTGCAAGAAGGTAAGCGATTTTGACATGTCTTTTAATTGAAAAACGCTTTTTAAAATTCAAAAACTATTACTGATGAAAGCAGAAGAATATAAATGATCGTATTAGATTCATAATTGTTACATATTTGCCGTAACTTATTTTTAAAATGTGTTTTTCAATTAAAAGACACATCAAGATTGTTTACCTAATTTCTAATGCTAAAAAAAACGAACTATAGGTTTGGTTAGAACTGCGAGTCTTACAGAAACGAAATGCTACTAGAAAAGTGGGTTTGATTAGGTTCGAACTGCGATCCTCACAGAACCGAACTGCTATCAGAGAAGTGGGTTAGGTTAGGCTAGATAACTACGACCCTTACGGAAACGAAATGCTACTAGAAAGTAGGTACTGGTTTTACCTCCTTTTCTACATAGTGCACCATCTACCATAATCTTTCACCGGGCCCCATAGAAGTCGGTTTTTTTTTCTTAAAAATTATTAAGTACTTAGTTGTATTATTTATCGTGCCGCCAAGGGACAGCACCACTCCCTTCACCCACAGCTATTTCACATTATCTTTTGTCGTCGCAAACGGCGGGAGCTCTTTCCCGGCCCCGTAACCGTCTGTCTGTCACGAACATACCAGACTGGACTTAGGTAGGTACTAGTAAAAGGCATGTTGAGTAGAAAGAGATGAAATAAATACATTGTTGTTGCGAAAAACTATTGCCAAACACTGATTATGTTTATTGATTTACTATCGTGGTTTGTGGACGAATAGGAAATCAGAAAAACAAAAGTATTAAAAAAATTCACACTACTCTAACCAGTGCCGCAGTTGCAGTATATGAGTATGCCCAAAGTTTAAAGAGGATTGTATGATGATGATGATGAAGATGAAGGGCTGGGCAGTTTGACCCTTTCGAAATTAAGTAGAACTACGTATGAATAAGTGACGCATCTACCTCGATATTTAAGTTTCTTATCATCAACAAATAGTTTTATTTTTTGACTCCAAAATACTTTTTCCGTTGCGTTGACTGACTTACTTATTTACACTTGACGGATCCATTGGGAATATAGAGTGAGAACAGTTTCATGTAAGAAAAGTATACGTTTTTTGTTTGAAGAAACGTCATATTTGATACTGATATATCTAATCCATATCGTTTCTAGATCTATTAATTGACCTATCTTAAAGTTCGAATCGGGACGGTATCCATTTTCCACGCAGGTCTTCGACGCTGCAATTTTTAACTGTTAACCGAGAATAAAGGAAGTCACGAGAAGTTACAAAATGAATTGTTACAAAAGATTCTTGGCATAACTTGTCCTTTCAGTTATAGATATTCGCCTTAACTGAACTTTTGATGGGTATCTAGTCATAAACTCAGGCAATTAAGCGAGCTTTCTTCCGAGCTTACAGGCGTAATTAATCAAAGTAACTTTACTGAACTTTTGACCTCACGTAGTTGGAAAATTGATATTTAAGGCCACGAGTGAGGTGAATTTTGTGAAATATTACACATTTCTGATTTTATCTATTTATCATTAATAAAGGCATGGTGAATTTAATATCAACGGGCAGAATTCTACTTGCCCTGGTAATTTAGAATCAAACAAAAGCTAAAAGTGCTTAAAGTCGTAAAGGAAAGCGAATAGCGTAACGTGATAAATTAAATAAATGGTTTAACGTGATAAATTATGAAGGGTCTGGACCGTTTGTGAAGGTAAAATTGTTATAAAATTATATCATTTGACTTGCAAATAAATTATTCGCTAGGAAGCATAATATGTCCGCTAGGATTTTAAATTACTGATTCCCCATGCCATAATGTTAATCTCAGTTCGATACGGGTAATTATGGCTATGGCTACCTTAATACAGACAAAATAAATTCGATATGTAAAAACGCCGTCCAATCACGATGATTGTACTCGTAATATTAACTTTTAAATTACTTATTGAAACAAAAAAAAGGAGACAACTAGAACTACAAAAATGTATAAAATGTATATAATAAATTGTCTCGATTCTTGGTACGACACAATGAAATGATGATGATGATGATGATGGTTAAGTTATATTTTAAAGCCCTCTTATGTTTCTGTTGTATAGTATATTATTTAACCCAGCGATAAAGGGAGGGCTTATAGGGCGGCACATAAGCTTTATTTGGGTTCAGAAGGATGGCTAGGCAGTCCAGTCCAACAGATCAGGCTTACACAGATCTATTGTTCGAGAGTTTCATTGATCAAACGCTAAGCCACAAAGATGCATAGGGCGGCTTCACACTGTTTTGTTGTCGTCTCGGACACCGGACCGAACTCCGTCAGAATTAATCCTAAACTATAACATTTTACGAGATCAAAACTGTTATTTTTGGTGGCTCATTATCTTTGGCTGGGACTCTGTTTAAACAAGGTGTAACTAGATTACTGAAGACACGTTTAAGGGCATGATTTTTGATATCGATTTCTGATTAAAGTGATTAAGGAAATGCAGGGTAAAAAGTTCTGCTACCGGCAGTTTTTGTTACATCTTTGTATTGTAAGGAATGATTGCAATGATCTCACAATCATCTACCAACATTGGCAATTTTAGATAGTGCTCGATATCCAATGATCCATACCTTTATGAGGCCTTTTTAATTGCATATGAGGCAAACGAAGACAAGTCGCCCAATGGTAAACGATCACCGTCGCACATAGACACCCTCAACACCAAAGGGGTTGTAAGTGCGTGGCCGGCTTTTAAGGGAGTACGCCAGAGAAGTACGCTCTTGAAATGATTTAGGCGACTAATGTCGGCATGAAAAAATGACGGGGTATAAAAATGTCTAAATACATATTTACCTTTTTCTAAAATATACATGTGTTGTCAGGTGAGGTGATGGACCTTATGGCGCTGGTGGGGTCGGCTATAAACTTCGTGCTTTACTGCAGCATGAGCCGGCAGTTCCGCAGCACCTTCGGGCGGCTGGCGCGCAAGCTGCTGCCTCTGCCCGGGCCGCCGCAGCCCGACGCCGCGCCGCTCACGGCCCGCAAGGCGTAGCATTCGCGCACCGCGACCACCTCGGTCGCGCATCTATGATCCAAAAAATCCAAACGCCTTCAGCCGGCCTAGCCAAGGGTACAATCGCTATCGTTTCGACAACGAAAAGCTTTATGTGAAATGAAATACTCCATAGTTTAATATACTTAATATTAATAGTAAATAAGAGCGATTTACAGCGGCAGTTAAGCCTCAGGGGGCTTTGTTCGCTGTCATGATTTTTTTAAATGTATTATTCTGTGTTAATAAATAAATGAAAAAAAAAAAAAAAAAATGTCTCTCTATCACTCTTCCATATTAGTGCGACAGTGACAGTTGCGTTTCGATCGCTACGGAGCGTAAGCGATTGGCATCTTGGCTACGCGGCCAGTATGGTTACCATCAGTTTCTCACTGATATAAACGCCGTCGAGAACGTAATTTACTTTCTATACATCTCGCTCGCACTCGCATATTAGTGCAAACGGGATGTATAGAAAGTAAATTACGTTCTCGACGGCGTTTATGTCAGTGACAAACTGATGGTAACCGTACAGGAATACACATATCCCGGGATAAGGTGTCACGCGGTACGAAACTATTACATACAACTAGTGTGCTCTTGTGATTGGATTGGATCGATGGACCTTTGGGAATAAATACCAGTTAGTGGTTCTTTTTGCACATTATTTTGTGCGAAGAATGGAAACAGAAAGTGCGATTGGCAGATAACTGTTGTGTAAATATGAGGTTAGAATGTGTATGTCGTATTCAGAGGACCAGTCAAATGTAGAACCAAGTTATCAACACAATCTTTGTGTAATTTATCTATAGGTACTTAAGTAAGTATTGTTAACTTAACGTATCAACGAAATCTCTTCATAAGTCCGAATTGTTCTATAGAAATTCACATTATAGGTTCATGTTTGTTGAAATAGTAATCATTTTGCAAAAATGTAAATAAGTGACAGTTTTCTAAATACAACCAGTCAATCGAGTTGCTCCAGTTTTTTTACCTCGTTGAAATGAACTGTCTCTGGTTTAAAATTAAATATACCTACGTATATACATACATATGTAACATATGTACGAGTAAAGGACTTGAAGTACAAGACGCATAACTCCCACGATTCACGTTCGCATGTAAATTGCTAACATTATTTAAACTCACACCCTTACTCAAAACAATTTAAACTATCATTCTCAATTAATTATTTTGTTAGTATTGGCAACTTAATTGACGAGAAAACAATCAAGTACGACACGCCTTTAAATATTATCTTTCAATTATTTGGGTACTATGCTTACACAGCGTGTATTTTTGATTCGCCTACTTATTCTAATGGCTTCTCTACACGATGGGCCAACGCCGGCCACTCCAAGGGACGCAGCCATGCGGTAGAATGAGATAGCAATATCACTTGCTCCCTCTAACGCATAAATGCGTCCCTTGGAGTGGCCGGCGTTGGCCCATCGTGTATAGAGGAGCCATAAGGTTAGGTATGTTTTACTAAAAAACATCATTTTATTTTTCTTTATAAAATCTGTACGAAATGTATATTACTTTTTAGGGTTCTACTAATGTAATTATTTACGATACCTATATATTGCGGCTACAAAATATCAAATTAATAGCATTTCGTTAGTTAACTTCTTTTGATATCGTTGCAAAACATTGAAACCTACTCCTCGTTTCAATTTGCGGTTGTATTAAAATACACGCTATATTGTTTGTTTTCATCGCGAAAACTCGTAGACAGCTTAATGCAATATATAGGATGTAAGATGACAAATGTCGCGGCGAAAAAAAAATGTCATCTGAGTATTTCACGACAGAGCGCTGGACAGTGAGAGGACTGCGATAAATGGATAGCAGTATCTTTATTCCTTAACACTACATCAGAGTGCTAATTTTCTTGCTTATTCAATAGTATCGCAAGTATCACAAGTGATGAAGGTGCTTAAATACTAGGATTTATATCAGACGTTGATGATAGGTATGAACCAGGGCCCCTATTCGACATGTACAACTGTCAGATTTCGCGGCAACTTCAATTCAACAGTTGAATGAATCGCATGTCCATCAAGTGCGGATAATATCCTTTGGTACAACCAATAATTCAACAAACATCAACTTTGTTTTATTACTACTTTAAGGTTTATAATGGTTTGGTCTGGTTGTCACGTAACTGTGGATTGCTAATGTTAAATTTTGACACAGGATTGTTCAGATTCAACGGAAGTTTAACACGAGACGTCAAACGTCGCTTGTCGAATAAGGCCCCAGTGTATTTATATTATTATACATATGTACCTATATATATGTGTGCCGATGAGGTACCTATACATATCATTTGAATAATAAACATTGATTCACAAAATCTAGGGCAGTACAAGCTTTGCGCAAGCTCTAATAAAAAAAAAACAAATACATACATTGCATGTATGCAATATTGACATATGACAAGAACTTACTTATCGACCCGTACCCCGTATCACCCACCCGTAGACCTCAAAATTACTTATGTTCGAGTAGATTTAATTTTTTAATGTTAACTAGTCAAACAATGTCCGTTATTCCTCTTATAAGAGTAGGTTAATATAGAAAAACAGAAAAAGGACTGGCCCTAAGATTCGGGTGTGTTACTTAGGTACCGGCAAAATTGACATTGACATTGTACCCTTGAACTATGAATAACAGTCCGTAAAACGTAGTTCTGCCACTTTATTAAATTAAGGAAGTACGTGGCCGCTTTTCCCAGGTTAATAGTTTAATTATGACTTGTTGTACTCGCAACGAAAACATTGTTGACTGTGAACTGTGTAACATTACATGGGAATGAATATGTAACGATGTTTTCTTTATTCGAATAGTTTTGTTTGTTATCTGTTATTGTTACTTCATTGAATATTTAAGTAAACAAATAAAGTCTGAGCTTTTACAATTAAGAAACAAAAGTAAAAAAGAAACATAATATATGTACGTGGAAATGGCATCATGCTGGTTTCTTTAAAAATACTACCAAAAATGTATTTCAGTAAAACATAGAAGTATGTTCAAAAGTGGTTTAATCATAGTGTAGATACTAATTTTGAGTTGTAAATACATACCTATGTGTGTTTTTGTATTTATTTACATATGTATAATACTAGAACTAAGACAATGTTTAATATTTCGGTAAAAGTTATCTAAACTATGTTATTATTTATATAAATTGTCAATTACTATAAGGAATACATGGAAGAAACGAGTTCATAAAATATACCTATATTTTGGATTCAATTTGGCTGAATGTTAGTGTTTCTGGTCACGACTCACGTCGCATTTATGTATCCCGACCCAAAAGTTTGCTTGACAAATGCTTCATCTCGGATAAAGCCTATCGCTATCCGAAATTAAAATAAAAGTCACCCCAAAAAATTCACCAATCAGGATATTTCACTTGAGTTCGACTACGATATTCAATGTCCTTTATTACTTCATATTCTTCATAATTTCTGCTCTGCCAAGTGTGTTTAAGTTGGAATATTGTAAGTTAAAAAGTTAAAATCGAGATTAATATTCACTGTACAAGCTCCTGAAATATTAATATTCATAAATGGATTCAGTCACCTGCCTGTGAATACGAATTAGAATGAAAATAAGGGGTTTCGCTCCCAGTGTTAAAGTAATTGACGAGTATTTCGGAGTAGGCATATTTTTGATTACGGGATAATTTTTTTTGTATAGTTTAATGTTTATAAAGCACCTACCTGGGCTATCCTGTGGGCGACTAAAGTGATCCAATGGCTTGTCAGTGTGGTCGGCGCGCTGCGGCACTGTACTCTGTATATAAAATACATAAATGAATGTATCTTAAATTATGTAGTAATTTGTATAAATCTGGAAATAAGACGTAATAGTGAAATGTATTAGATTGTAAAATATACATTTAGATAGTCCGCATTTGCTAAAAACTCGGCTGAAAACTGTAAACTTATTGAATAGACTCCTTTGTATTAGTATCGTCTCGTCTGTATGTTTATTTACCGAAATTTATTATTGTATGTCGTTATCATATAAAACATGGCACATGATAGTAAAGAAAATATGTAATTTGTAGTTGTTTTATTTCAATCTAAGACCTTCCATTTCATAAAAGTACTTAGGTACTATGTACTATGCTACCTATTGCTAATGAATTGCGATTTGCGTTATTGAACTATAAACAAAGTTTCAATTCTCAAAAAGCTTACTGGATACTTCGAAGACAAGGGCATTGATTATTCTAATGGAACGTCGACATCTTAAGCGAAAAGTGATGCATCGTTGTTTTAAAATTGTTCTCGGGCGGTGATCGACGGTTCGATGCTATGTTATATGTAAGTAGTTCGGTAAGTACACTATGTAGTACACCATATTCTCTGGACCGACTATAGTTCTTTTTTTTGCATTAGAAAAAAGGTAAACAATCTTGACATGTCTTTTTGTTAATTCTTTTATTTATGTAAAAATAAAAAATGACACATGTCTTTTAATTGATAAACACGTTTTAATAATAAGTCACGGCAAATTTCACGGCGGTGTTATAGTCGCACCAATAAAAGTCTGCAGCGGATTTGATAGCCCACGCAGTGTATATATGTATACGTCATAATTTCATAGAAGTTTAACGTTTAAAATGACACTTGCACTGCGTTGGCTATCAAAATCGCTGCAGACTTTTTACGGTCTAACTCTATAAGATTCAACTTTATTCTTTCAGTCACAAAATATTTGCACAATCCAAGCATGAGAGGAAGCGGGTGGGTGTGCGCTGCGCCGTGCATCGAGCAAGTAAGTAGGCAAGCGGTTTTCCTCTTCGCGCAGCTCATGTGTCATGAACAACCTAAAATGTAATCATCATCTTAATCGTATGCATCGACATGAGGAATATAACAGACATAAGAGGCAAGTTATTGTGTTCAATAACTTCTTAATAAAAAGTATCGATACAGGTAAAAACTATCGATACCGCTGAAAATAAAACCCGGTCAAGTATGTACGTAAGCAATCGGAAGTCTCTTTATTACGGATATTGATAGTGTGGGTTGCAAAGAATAGCTAGATGTTGCCATGGCACCCTTTATCTACGATCGAAAGCAAATTTCTTCGCTCTTTATTTACTGAATTGAAACCGAAGATCTGTAGATGTTTCGAACATTTTCCAAGAAAAGTTATCCATCCAGATTCCAGAATCGACGACATTAGCACAAATAAACATTTGTTTGTATGTATATTGCTAATAACACAATATTACTTTTTTATATTACATATTAGGTATATTACTGACTTCACACACACTAAGAATCGTGTCTATTGTATGATCGAAAGACCGGCTAGGTGCGTGGTTTTTTTTTTGTGAAGCAACATTTTGTTTTACAAACATAACACGTCGAAAGAACGATCACCCTTAGAATGGGACCATCATTAGAATTTAATATTATTTTATCTGTTGTTATTATATATATGTACGAAGACATACATAAGTATGAACATTACAAGTCATTACAATTATCGCGCACGTCAAAAGGAAACCAATACAAGGCATAAACAAAAATAATTTTAAGAATATTTAAAACTAAGTACCTATCTAAGATCTATTAAAGCTACTTTATTTGAAATTGATTTTTCTAAAGAAAAAATATCGTAGGTACAAAATAAACGTTACAAACCTTAGAGGATATAACCAAGGGAGACGCCATTAGGTCAGGAAATGAATGCTCAAAAAACGTTGTAGAGGGAAATGCCAGGAACACAATTTTTGACTCCGTAACTTTGTTTGGACTAGTTAGGAGGTGAAAATATCAAAAGGCCCCGGTGTCAATGTGATACCAAAAATGAACTCAGCACCCCCGTTTTATACGAAAATGATACCAAACTCGGCCTAGCAGCTTCACTAATGTAGATATCAAGATAAAATTGAAAGCCCTAAATTAAACTTTCAAGAGCGGATATCTCAAAAACTATTCAAGATATCGAAAAACTTGACTGAATAAAACTTGTAACAAATTTTATCAGCTTTTGGTGTGTCTTAGTAGTCATGTCGCTAAGATGCAAAGTTTCCAAGATATAAGTGAAAAACCGAAAAATGAGACCTTCTTTCCCCCCTCTACCCCCCAGCACCGGAGCTACGGCCGGGGACTTTTGATATGTTTACGTCCTAACTAGTCCAAACAAAGTTACGAAGTCAAAAATTGTGTTCCTAGCTTTTCCCTCTATAACTTCTTATTGCTTGGCCTAATGTCTAAAATTTTCGGTACAAAATAGTCTGCCGTTTTTTGCGGGGGAGGAGCACATCAAATGTATAGGTACGTCATGTCAGATAAACGTCAGTCCATACATATGGTTGACATGTGGTTGACCATAGGCCGCCTATTTTCGACAGAGGGGAACGCCTGTTAATGGCGGCTCCATTGTTAATTACTCCGAGTTACAAACATTTTTTAAATAAAACGGATTTGACAAGATTCATTTGGCTTTCATGGTAATCGGTTTGCAGTCGGATTCCAATTTGCTTTTCACTGCTTTGACTGGGACAAGTAGAGATAGCTATAAACATACATTTACTTCTGTACTTTTTAAAATAATTATTTTTATACATCTAGAAACAATTCAAACTTTACGAATAACGTTAATGTTACTTATGGTATATGTAAGTGTTATTAACGTAAATGTAATAATGTTATTAAGTGTTATTAAATGTAATAAACTAAGTTTTATTATCATCATATTGGGGTAGCAAATGCGCTCATAAAGTAAATCAATAAAAGCCTCGGGTAAGTTTTATAAAAGACAAGGAACATTGATTACACTAACTTCGTCATATCGTGACAAAGCAGTAGGTACCTTTTTGCTGAACCATGCATCGTATAAGTACGTATACTTTGTCTCCCTAGTTACGTATCGTATCTTTTTCTATGCCATTCTCAAGTATTTTATTTAAAAAAAAGTACTAACTCGATGGACTGTAACATTATAGTGATTACTTTAGGATAGTTTTAAGTTCAGTAATAAAATGTATAGTCTGTCCGTTTTTCTAAGATCAAGTACGCCATAGTAAATGTATGACGAACTTGATCTTAGAAATCGGACAGGATATACCCACATTAAGAAATTGCACGTGCTAAAACAGATGCCAAGTGAGGCGAAAACGTGGGCAAAATATAAATGTTAAAATTTATCTGCAACGGTTAAAGTATTATGTTTATGTTGATGCATATGTAGTGCTTCGCGGAAAACTTTGTTTTTATCATAGCACCGTACCGTGACCGTGAATCGTTACTATATATCGAATTAAATACATTTAAAATGTAAAACAGACAACACAAGTACTTTTCTATAAATTCAATATTAATAGTTTTATTTATCTAGCTAGATTGCCAGACGAACTATATATACATCCTACACTTAATATAAATAGTAAAAGAAGCCAAGGTCAAACACTCGGCGGTCACTCGACATCTAATTTTGGAAAGTCTAGAAAAATTCCACAGTAAATATCTAGTAGTGTAGGTAATAAATATTGGGCTATGGTCGCTGTCTACGTGACAGTGTGATAATGACACTGTTCATCTCTTTCAAAGGCGCGATGTTAAAAAGTGACGGTAGTCTTATCAATCACAACGTAACAACGCCGATCCTATGCCGACGCCGACTTTGAGTTAAGTACCTAATTCGAGAAGATGCCGGCCCCTATTTCACCAACGTGACAGGTCCGACAATTGTCGACATCACTGTTACTGACGTCACAGGCCTCCATAGGCTACGGTAACCGCTTACCATCAGACGGCCGGTGTGGTTGTTTGCCACCAAAATGTTAATTAAAAAAAACTTACTCACTATGTCGCCAGTTTATTAGTACTTATTTTGCGAATCTAATGACAATTGTCACAAGAAATACAACAATTGTCACGAAATTCCGACACACAACTCATTTGCTGTCAAGAATTACCGAAAGTTCTTTGAAATCTTGTGACAATTGTCATCATTATCATCATAAACATCGCAAGAGAAATACCTGTTTTATGCCGACATAATAAAGTTTTTTTTAAATAATACAATGATGGTGACAAACAGGAATACGGCCCGCCCGATGGTAAGCGATAACCGTAGCCCATGGATGCCTGTGACGTCAGCAACAATGAGACTTGTCGAATTGTCGCACCTGTCACGTTGGTGAAATAGAGGCCGATGGCATGTGCATTTTGCAACTGTGCCGAAATATTGCGAAGTCTTTAAAGCAAATATACGTTTTGCATAGTAGTTATAACACTCTATAGGTATGTAAAACTTGAAGACGTTAGTTGTGCGGCACATGGAGATAGGCTAATTTCTGTTATTACGAATCTATTAACGTTCCGACCAAATATACAAATTATGCAAACGTATACGACGAAGACGCTTAAATTAAGCATACGTTACCCAAACGTTATCCTGCTATGTCAGATACAATTAAAGTAACGAGGCTATTACACTAAGAGTTCGGCGACTGGAATGTACGTTTCACGAACTACCAAAAGACGAATGAAATGTTCGCAAAAATGCTTTAAAATTTAAACTAGAATGTTTGTTTTTGATAATTTCCGTCTATCCTCCTAACTCGTCACATATAGTCCACGGGTCAGGTACAAATTTCGTCGGCTATTGCATCCTGGGCGTTAACTCGTAGAGTGGTAAAGGGAGATGCATTAAAAGCTTTGTGAACGTCAGCTGCCGCTTCGTTGATAGGTTGAGGAACGGAAACCACCCAAGTACGTAAACAAGTCATCGCGTCGTTGGAACTTAGTCAGTTGATAGTTTAGATGCTGATGTGAATGAAAAAATCGTCAGCCGGCTGTATCGCGATGGACCGACTATCGCTGGTCACAAACATGTAAAAACATTTTTTTAGCCATCGTGTCCCCTTTTTGGCGTCGCGTCATGTTAGCTGGCTGTATCGCAGATCGCAGTGGAATGAATACAGAAGCCAGACGGGAGCATCATGTTACATGTCTATCATCGTAAATAGTTTGATGTAGGCACGGGTACAGGTACTACCTAATAGGTAGGTATAATTAATTTCAGCGTTTCTTCGTTCATTATTATTCAATGCCAGTAAACTCATTCATTTATTTAAACTGTGCCGCGGTTTGAATGTAGGTCATAGAAAATCATACAACTCTGACGGTCTAGCATGAGTTGCGTTCTCGTGCGCGACTCCATATACATCAAGCGTGACTTCAAGTATGAAATCGCGCGCGAGAACGCAAGATGCTAGACCGCCTGGTAGTATTTAGAAGTGACAACTAAGTAGCAGCATTGCTACCACCAGCCGAAATAACGTGCGACATTCACCTGTTAGCATATATCCTCTAGCCGCCCATATGTCAAACCTTGCCAAGCAAAATTAAATTTTATTTTGTCAACACAAAGTTCAAATTAGAATGAAACAGGAGAGCTTTTTATAGGTCTCTGGGCGGCTAGAGGTTATAATCTAACAACTACCTATTCGTAATCGGAGGCCAGAGTTTTGCCCTGATTGCCAGCAGTTTTGTTAATTGCGCTCTGCCCAGTTTCGTTAATTCGCAGTTCTTATCGAGCATTACCCCACGGGAACCAATACATGCGTGATCTCTCATTGCGTTTAGTTATTATAGATCCCTAGGCCAATATCAGAAGGGATAACTTATAGTCCAAACAAAGTGTTTATTGATTAGGTAGTTGATTACTACCATTGTCTTTACAATTATTACCCTTCCATCAGGCAGCAGTAGCTAGGCACGTTTTCAGTTTACCGAACAGTGTTCCATCATCAAGATTAGAAATGAGGAAATACGAGAAATAAGGTTATGGGGAAGCATCGAATTTGCAACTGCTTTGTTGATATAGGATATTAAGTTGGTTACCTCATATCTGTCTCTCCCATAAACCCGTTTAAAAATTATTTACTTTATAACGATCTTGGCAGTAGTAGTACCTAGTTCTCCATTCGCTTCATATTTATGAACATCTGTGTGTCAATGTTCTTTATAATAAAGGTAATGATATTGTTCGCACTTATTCTCAAGTAACAACATTAGTGCTAGATGCACCATGGACCATTATGTTGTTACTAACATCAAGTCATGTGCATGAAATATGCATTTACGAAATTACGAATGAAGTATGTACTTATGTTAATGTTACCACCGGCACATACTCTCAAGTATTCATGAAACGACGACACTCCGTACCGACGCCAGGACGTGTTGAAATAACTTTAAATTACATTCAAATATTTAAGTAAGTGCCTAGAAATGCTAACAATTCAATAAAACGTGCCTTTCAGAATAGCAAGAACAGCATTTGCGTAAACGTTATTCAGTTCAATCTGCGAACAAAATAAGATAAGTAGATGAAATTGTAAAGCTTATTGGCAAAGTATAAAGCGACTTAAAGTCCAATTCACAGATTATATAATAGCCCAATTAGCCTATTAGTGTCGATTATTTGCTGTGCGCTCTATCGTAACCTACGAAAATATTATATTACCTACCATTAAAGTTAGTAAAAAGTTAAGTCTGAAGGTCTCCATTTGTAAAGCCATACAACAGTTATAAAAACATGAGCAATCATTGTTTAACCTACATTCAATATTAAACGTTTTATAATTGCTGTGTGGAACTAGGTATGTACATTTTATATCTGAGTGAAGTCGACTCAGTATTTTGACTTACTTCTATTTAACTAACCGGAAACTCTACTTCGTCTTGGTCCAATGTTGGCACTGTTGAACCTCGAGTCGTTATTAATTATTACAACAAGATTGATTTGCAACATTTACATATCGAACATTGATATCTAAGCTAGTATCCATAGCGCAAGCTTTATTGAGCTTACAGTGGGACTACTCGTAGCATGCCAATTCGAACGTACAATAGTACATTGTGCAACTTGGGGCGTAAGTTGAATATTGCAAACGAGAGTAAGTTTCGATTTATAGACTTGAGTTTGCAATATTATTACGCCCCGAATTACACACAATGTTTTTCATCACACTTGCGATATAAAAATTAAGTATAAAGACAAAAAACTGTTAATTATGGCACTAGAAACTTCATAACTCTAGGGAGAATGATTTTTCTATAACTCCCGCTACGCCTGCGTGCAATTCCACATTTACTGAGCGAGTGTGATGAAAAATATTTTTTATTTGATATTATGATGATGTTATTTAATTATTGTGCATATCAACCGCGCCAATACATTTACGGATAAGCACGAGCGAAATGCACGATAATATAACTGAAAAACATCTGCTAGATGTAATTCTGATGTCAGTGTTCATTCGAATTGGACTGTAGGTCGATATGTGTAAGACTGCCCCGTAATAATATTTAACGTAACACACTTGCTGATGAAGTGGTATTTCAGACAGGTTTAGCGGGAGTAATATGTATAAAAAACCCTAGAGAGTAATGCATTATTTTTACTATTATCACTGTAATATTTATTTACAATCGAGCTATAAATGATGTTAAATGAAGTATTTTTATTCATAAACAATAATACAATTAAAAATACACTACATAATCTAAACATAAAACTAATTAAAAACTAAACTTAAATATAAGCAAAATAATATAGACAAAGAAAAAAGAATTAAACTAATTAACTAAAAGTACCTAAAAAGTAAAAAAACCTACAAATAAAATATTGGCCCCAGGTCCGTGCCCACCGGTAGGGTGCCCAGAAGGCTGGCGGCGTTACCACGCTGTACGGCAACGCCGATGCGTTGGGCGAGGTAAGCTCCAGCCTTCCGGTCACCCGTTGCGTCTATAAGGCGCTTGGCCAGCTCCTTATATACGCTGTGCGCGCCTTGACCCCACGGCCCAAGCGTCTCCACCCCGAACGGTTCAAACATGCAGCCGGTGTCTAGGGCTGCATATTTGCACCGTTTGAGATTCTCGGCCGCATCGGCAGCGGCGCCAGCCCTGGAAGAGGTCCCTGGAAGATGGGACGATGCGAGCGTGTCCACGCATGTGGCGTCCCAGACGAGGGAACCAGTGTCATGCCATCTGGCCTCTTCCCATCGTCACGCGCTAGACCCGTCGGTTCTAGAACCGACGGCGCTCCGGCGGTGACGAGGGCCCGGCGCAGTATGTCATTGAGACTGGCGTGGCGTGCCGTGCGGCCGGCGCTCTTGGTGCAAGAGAGGCCGTGGGTTCCAAACTTCGACACGGCAGTGCCGCAGTGGCAACGGTGTGGGGCCACGCATGCCGCCCCTAAGCGCAGGGATACCGCGAGTCTAAAAGTACTGCTGGTTAGCAGAGTGCCGAGGTTACTGGAAGGGAGTGCCTGCAGCCACGCGCCGGATTCCCATTTCGTTCTAGCAAGAAGACGAGCTCGCTCTGCAGGGCTGGTGGCCGTTTCATATAGATTATCACGTACCAGCACGCAGAGCGGCTCGTCCCATTGATGTTCCGAATGGCGCATCTCGGGCAGGTGCTTGTTCGGGCAGGCAGCCTTCCAGCTGTCCACGGCTTCTGACAAAAAAGGTAAGTCCGAACTGTTAACTGTGTTGATTTTTAGAATTTTGATAAATACATTTTGAATGCTATGAACCGAAGAAAGGAAGGCAGGTAAAGCGATACTAGAAATTTGATGGATCCCAATACCACCATGTCTGATGGGCAAGGTGGCTTGGGTCCATTGACGGTTGTCTAAATGAATGTTCATGATTGAAAAAACGGTATTTTTTATAAGTTCGTCTAGTTTGGCAAAAAGTTGGGGATATTTCCAAAAGTGACTGCAAATGTTAAATTACAAAATACAGATTTTTTATATTTTATTTACATTGTTGTTACATTTTATTGATTTATATCGGAAAAAAATGAATGTATGGACAACTATGTAATGATACCCACACGACAAGTACCTATAATGTGTGGCTGCAAGCGTCATGTTGAGTTCCCTGTTTTTCCTTATAATTTATTACGGCTATTATTCCTCGGTTTATTTCCTTGTCCCGCAGAGCCCTTACGCGTCTCTTGTCATTATTAAACGCTCCCTCGCATGTCCCCTTTCTTGGTAACTTCCATGGCCCGATTCGGATTTTGAAATAGACATATATTAGATATCTTTTAGACATCACCAAGATATGTTTAAGATCTAACCTGTCAAATTTGACATTTGCGCGATTCTGGAGATACTCTTGTACGATTTCCACAGGATATGACTTAGAGATCCAATCCACATCTAATAAATATCTTACTCTATCTAACGTAAAAGTGACATTGGTTGCCCGAATTGCGCTTCAAAAGAGAACTAGTTGATATCTAAACTATAACGTATCTAGAATGGATTTAGTACGTGTCGTCTCTTGTGAATACCTTGAGGTTCAAATACGGCAGCGAGTCTCGCGTGTTCAAATTAATGTGCGATTTCAAATAACATCAAACATCTATATTTTCAGAGTAGGTATTTGTACTATTTAAAATTTAGCTTTAAGTAAATGAGTAAGTAAATATCCTTTATTGAACCATAAAGTTACAAAAATACAAAAAGTGAAATACAAGCTTAAGACTAGGTGATAACAGGCGTTCTTATCGCTACAAAGGGATCTCTTGCTGACAACCTTTGGGTAGCAGGAAAGTTAAGTTAGCTTTAGTGGGTTTATAATATTGTAGTGTATCTAGGAACCCGTTGTTGAAATGTTTTAATCCTATACGAATAGGATGGAGATAGTAAATTTGAGTTTAATCGATAGTTTAAGGCTGGCCGCAAACGCACGGAAATTTCAGAATTTAATTTATTCTATTTTTTTACAGATGTCAAACAATTAATTATTTTAATTTCAATTTTTTCCTAGCCTATTTGAGTGTCCCACTGCTGGGCAAAGGCCTCTCCCCGTAATTTCATTAAGTCCTTGAAATTAATATTTAAATTTATTCTATTTTGATATTTCATTTTAGGACTTCTTCTTAGATTCTTACATCCTATTTGAGATTGACTTAGGGTCAGTTGCACCAAACCGCCTGTCACCGTTAAAATGTTCGCTAAATTCTATTGTATGGAAAGTTTTATAGTTATATAGAATACTGGCGTCACTTTCTGTCAGCTAATATAGCGGTGCGGTTTCAAAATTTACTCCAACTACTTATATATTGAAGGAACGACTGAATTCTACTTTCCACATGCATGAAGTACTAAACTTCTTGCGCACCCGATCCTGTCATGTAGAAGTAAAACTTTTCGTTCGCATTTCAACGTAAACTTTCGTCGTCAAATTTTAGTTCTAAACTTCAGAAGTCTCGAAATAGTAAAAGATCCGGAAGTTCCATGATACACCCGTATATAAGTTATCTTGAACTATTTTGACTACCTACCTATTTCTAAACTGTTTTGTTTGCGTCATCTACTTTTCTCTGTAAATCAAAACGCTTGTGTCTGTCTTTTGCTCGTGAAGTTTTTTAAGCTGCTCGTCTACTTTGCATATGCAAAAAACATTGGGAGATCGTAATGAGCATGCGTGGGATGAAAATATTTTTGCAACGACGATCATTCTAAAATCACATGATAAAAGTATCGAGAAAATACTGGATTCCATTCCACGCCATTACTCAGACAAGGTTGTTACACTCTGAGTATGAGCCAAAATACTTTTTCTAGTTCAGTTACTGTAGGAATTGAAACAATTAAACTGTGTGTAACTCTATCTACAGATAAGTTACTAGAATACAATACAATACAAATACTCTTTATTGCACACCTCATTACAGAAAACAATACAAATAATACAGGAAGAAGAGGTTAAACAACAGGCGGTCTACGAATACGAATACGAAAAGCGCGAATGCGAATAGGAATATGGCGGAATACGAGTATATTATACATCTTTATGACTATGACGTGCCTCTGGCCTAAATGTTTCTAAAATCTATTTACTACCTAAAAGACCTGCAAGTCATATAAATATAACGTCATACTTCGCAAACTGCAAGTTTTCAAATAATCAGCTAATTAAATCGTTAATAATAATTTATGACTTCACGTTCGCAATTTATAATTATTCTTAAATAAATAGTGTACGTAAATTTATTTTAATTCAGGTAAGAAATATAAAAAAATACTTCGTACCTATGCTCTTTAGTATTGCATTGTGCTGGGTTGCAATTACATATATTTATGATACATATTGTAAAGTAAGAATAAAATAAAATATACAATCCAACAAAACCTTACAAATAGTTAACCTATTTTTGTAGTCATCATTATAATATATGGCTACAAAAATTAATAATAAATATTAATTTAATAAAGCAATGTTATGTATTTATTAGTAGCTCGCACTCACAATCTCAAGAATACTAAAATAAATATTTTGTAACAATTGCATAACAACAATTTCATGGTAAATAAAGCGATAAAATTATGGCTTTCCATCGCAATATATGTCAGGTGATAGTTAGCACGTCTACTCATAAAATAATAAAAACTTTTTACAAAAAAAAAAGAAAACCGACTTCAAAAAGAATGAAATAAAATATTATCCTTTTTAAGTCTATGCGTTACCAACTGATATGTTTGAAGTCGGTGCCAAGCCAACTTTTGAAACATACCATGATTTTGGTGCGATTCGATAATGATGTACGTTGGAGTAGGTACAGTCGACGTTAAAAATATGTTTACAGTTTTCGTCTTATTGCAAAGGAGTAAGGTGCAAAAGTGTAAACATATCTTTGACGTCGACTTTACCTAAAAACACACCTCAGAACACACGATCAAACCTTCTTGGCACAGTCCGTACCATGTTTGTCGGCACGCAAGCGTGGGATTGGGACTGAAGTTATTTCCCGTCCTTTATTCAGAGGACTACATTTCAAAATATAAAACAATTCAAGGAATTTACGTTCTTGCCAAATTTCTCCTAAAGCGGTTCAGTTGTTTAGCCATGAAAAGGCGACAAAGAGGCAGACAGAATTACTCACACATTTATAATAGTTATTAGTACAGTTCTAATGGGATTTATAGTCATAAAGCTGATTATTTTTGACGGGTATTGTTACTACTTGGCTTGGCACCGACTTCAAACATATCAGTTGGTAACGCATAGACTTAAAAAGGATAATATTTTATTTCATTCTTTTTGAAGTCGGTTTTCTTTTTTTTGTAAAAAGTTTTTATTTTTCCATTTTTAGTTTTAACGCATTGTTAAGAGCGCGACGCATGAATGAAAAACAACATTATGATTAACACTAAATTCGTGTACCTACTTTAATAAATATGTAATCAGGAATTTTCTCGAGTCCGTCTGGGAAATTATAATTCCTGTCACTACACTAAATCCATCCTTCGCCCCGCCACTGACCCAATCCCTCAACCCCCCCAATCACTCAACCTCACAGCGTATCAACCCCTGATCCATGTACCCCTCGGCCCTGAACCAGCACCCCTTCAACCACCATTACCCGACCCCTTAACTCCTAACCCTAACCCCCAATCAGTAGCCTTACCAGCTTACCAAGAGTTTGACATTGATTTATTCGCTAGCGTGTGTGTAACTTACTTTCTTTGCATCTCGCTTGTACTGGCATATTAGTGCGAGCGAGATGCATAAAAAGTAAGTTACGAAGACGTTAGCGTCGCTAATTTAGCCAATATGTCAATGTCAAACTCGTGGTAAGGCTACACTTGCACTACATCAAATTGGCGGTATTCGGAAGCAAATGCTCGAGTTACTTTAGAAAACACCGAAATCACTTTACACGTGCCTTTAAAAACTGAGGAGTTCCCTCAATTCCTCATGGATTCCATCATCAGACCAGAACCAAAAATAATACGGGAACACCTTAGAGGCAACTCCTTCCAAACAAAAAAAGAATTACTCAAATCGGATCACAGGTGCCGGAGTAATCGCTGAACTTACTACATTTAAAAAATCATCATCATTATCATCAAAACAATCATCATCATCAGGTCTACTTCATCAAATTGGTGGTTTTCGGGAGAAAATGCTCGAGTTGCTTAAGAAAACACCCAAATCACCATGCATGTGCCTTTAAAAATTGAGGAGTTCCCTCAATTCCTCATGGATCCCATCATCAGAACAGAACCAAATTAAAATGGGACCAACTCGGAGGTAGCTCCTTTCAAACAAAAAAAGAATTACTCAAATCGGACTACGGATGTCGGAGTAATCGGTGAACGTACATAGAAAAAAAAATAGCCACAACCGAATACAGAACCTCCTCCTTCTATGAAATGGAAGTCGGTTAAAAATAGAGAATAAGTCCTAAAAGCGTTTACTTTATGAGATATTAACGACGATAACTTATCCCGCAACAATGATGATATCATTGGTCCACTAGGGCACTTTCTTTCTTTGCTTGATATTATCATCATGATTAAAGATTAATACTGACTCCACTATTAGTGTTATATTAAATTTGTGGGTGTCTCAGGAAATCACTAGGTACATAACTATAGGTACATAACTATCGGCAGCATATTCAAGAAATATAAATATGAAACCTTATAAAAAGTGAAAATTTCAGAAGTAGGTTAAACGGATAGTGTTCGCATTCGCATACCACTATCGATTCAACCTACTTCTGAAATTTCCACTCGAATATCTAAGTAATATCGCACAGACCACATTATGCTGCAGCTGTCTGCGGCATGAACTCACACTGAGATAACACACTGTTGCCGATGGATTTTTTCCGAGCTGGAATATTGATACGAGAAAAGGCTATTATCATCTGAAAGCGGCATTTTGCCACGGCTGATGTTCTTATAAATTGCAAAGCTCGGACGAGTTTTCGCCTAAAGAACCAGTATTAATTTTGTGATTCGATAACGATCATCAGAAAAGACACTAAAGACCGATTTCCAGGTCCTTTTTATTCTCACAAATGACCTAAACTGATGGAAAGTCACGACAGGGCTAAATGTCATATTTGCTAGTTCAGTAAGAACCATATATGTATAGGTACCTACCTAACACCGACACAGTTAAACTGGAGCTGAATAAATCTTTCGCCCTGGCTCTTTTATTAATCGGAATATGTGACCTGTCGTCGACTGAACATTGCTGACGATGTCATTGTTGTCGCTACATGGTTCCGTTTTTCAAGACTTATTTAGTAAGCATTGGAGTTTTGTATATATACAAAATCATATATCATTTTCTACAAATACGAATACTTATTTCTAAACATATATGTGATGGACTTATGAAGCTATTGGAATATGAGGCAGATGCCTGCAACATTGCACTGAATAATTGATTTCGCGTAATAGCCGAAATGGATTAGGTAACATATGCAGGTCGAATACTCCCATAGTCTGTGTAATCTTGTTTAATATAAATTGGAGGAGTAAACCAATATTACTGATGATTCCATCCTCTTATGTTATGAAATGTAATATAATACGATATGTATTTTATTAATATCATAGGGTAACATTATGCTATTCTTGCCACATGAAGTTATATTACGATGTATGTGCAGTGTGGGAGCACCAACACATTTAGCCATAAATCATTTTCACTGCGCTACGTATTACTACATAATAATATAAGCTATTGGTATTTCCTGTTCGTTTAACATGAACCGTTTAGCGAAATCGGAAAGACAAGCTTCTTCTCTGAACAATAGAATGAAGTGTAGGATGTTTTAGTAATTAATGATCTGAAGTTTATTTTCAACTTGAAAATCATTTAGTCATGTCAATATTTAACTTCTTTACAAAATATACTTACTAATAATTTAATAGCTGAAGGTACCTAATTTAATATTTCAGCGAATTCATACAAGTTCAATCGCTAACATTTATTTAATGTATGTTCATCTTCAAAGCGGAGTAATCATTAATATTTCGCAACCAATTTATTTCTGATCGACGATGTTACGAGGCGCCGTTATTATTTTGTTTCAATAATTTGAATCATAATATCTTTACAATTACTCAATGCAAGCATACAGGAGGCTACTATTATAATTTTTTATAGTTATTTCTTTTTAAAACATTTTTACTAAGAACTAGAAACAGTTAAAAATGTATATAAATACCTTAACATCGTAACCCATCCTCAACTTCGGGTACCTAATATTTTTTTTATTATAAAAATTGTAAACAAACTAAACTTATTCCATATCCTAAATGTTGAATCATTACGATCTGCTGACGACTTTAGTAACAAGATATTACCAATACTGGCCGCGTAGCCAAGATGCCAATCGCTTACGCTCCGTAGCGATCGAAACGCGACTGTCACTGTCGCACTAATATAGAAGAATGATAGAGAGACATAAAGCTTTTCGCTGTCGAAGCGAAAGCGATTGTAATCTTGGCTAGGCCGGCTGTTTCACTTGAGGCAAAACTCTCGCTTATCCTTAGGGATAACATCCACGTGGTGCATAAAATATGAGCTCGTGTATACTATTACAGACGGAATACTAACGCGTAAATAATCACTCAATATAAACAACAGTATTTATTATTTCGCCGACTAAACATTGCTACTGAACTGTATTTGTGTATTGTGTGTTACTAGGGTTTGCACGACGAGCCCCCTCCAGACTATGTGCGTGAATCGCGGGCGAAGCCGCGAACGCGAGTGTGGAGTCGATTTCGCTGTCTGCGAAAATCGACGCCACACTTGCGTTCGCGGCTTCGCGCCGCGATTCGCGCACGAGTGTGGAGGGGGCTACGGATCTAAAATGTACCTATGGGAAGATTCGCGGATCCGGATCCAGATCCGGATAATTTCATACATTTTGGATCCGTATTGCAAACCCTATGTGTTGCTTAGAGACCGGTCTCCACACTAACCTCTCCGTCGACGCAACGTTGACGCTATGCCAGCCAGTAAAGCATGGACTAGTACCCGTACCATGAGTCGTCATGAGTGTCTCTGACAGAGTCAAAACTGCGATACGCTAACGTCTACATAGGTACGTAATTTACTTTCTATACATCTCGGTCGCCCTAAAATGCGAGTACGAGCGAGATGCATAGAAAGTAAGTTATGTTTTCGATAGCGTTTATGTCAGTGCCAAACTCGGATGCGAGGCGCTGGTGTGAGAGGTCTATTAGAGCCAAAACACAGCTACATATATGATGCGACATCTTGTCACATTGCGACGTCGTCGTGTCGTGGAAAACTACGACGTAAATCGCAAATATGAATTTCTGCGTTTCTTTCTTTTTTCTGCGACTTTTAATAGCAGGAGTAACTTAAAATTGTTATTTTTTTACATTTCAACGTCATGGTATTACCGTCATCTAACACAACTTCGTGCCATAAATCGTACCAGGTAAGGTAAGATATCGTGTCGTGAATGAATCAATCAATGCGCAACGTATATTTTCACGAGCCGTCTTCGTAATGTGTCAGTGTGTATCCTGTGTAACGACGTCGCATCATTGCTACGACACGATGTTTCCTCGAGACGCGATGTCGCATCGTGCCACGATACGACGTCGTCTCATGTAATTGTGTTTTGGCCCGTATTTAAGCTCAGATGATGGATGCAACAGGGTGACAAACACAAAAGTCGATAACACTTTTTATTTCACACATTTGTATGAAACAAAGTTAGATGGATTCCATAGTATTGTCTTACTTAACAATATTATTCATTATTCAAATATTGTTTCTAGACTTTCATCGACCACATTTATTACGTTGATATGTTATGATTTATAATTTATTCAAAGTTTGTTTTTAACCGACTTCCAAATCCCAAAGGAGGAGGTTATCAATTCGGTTGTATGTTTTTTATTTTTTTTATTTTTTATGTTTGTTACTCCATATCTCCGTCATTACTGGACCGATTTTGAAAATTCTTTTTTTGATTGAATGTATATGCATACAGATTGGTCCCGTTTCTATCAAAACCCAGTTCTGATGATGGGTTCCATGAGGAATCGAGGGAACTCCTCAAATCTTAAAGGCATACATATAGTGATTTTTGGGATTTTATCATCAAATCAAGCATATACATCCAAAAAAGTGACATTTGATGAAGTGGAACTGCTGATGATGATCAGAACGGAACTCCTCAACGACGCATAGTTCACGGTTGGCGATTTGTCCTCTTCGTTATGTTTGTTAAGCAAGTTCAGTTTTTAAGCTACATTTTTGTCAAGCTCGAGTTCTGATGATGGGATCCATGAGGAATCGAGAGAACTCCTCAAATCTTAAAGGCATGCGTATAGAGATTTTTGTAATTACATCAAAAAATCAAGCATTTTCATTAAAAACTGTTGCATTTGATGAAGTGGAACTGCTGATGATGATCAGAACAGAACTCTTCAACGACGCATAGTTCACGTTTCGCGATTTTTCCTCTTCGTTATGTTTGTTAAGCAAGTTAAGTTTTTAATGCACATTTTTGTCAAGCTCGAGTTCTGATGATGGGATCCATAAGACATCGAGGGAACTCCTCAAATATTAAAGGCATGCGTATAGAGATTTTTGTGTTTACATCAGAAAATTAAGCATTTTCATTAAAAACTGTCGCATTTGATGAAGTGGAACTGCTGATGATGATCAGAACAGAACTCTTCAACGACGAATAGTTCACGTTTGGCGATTTTTCGTCTTCGTTATGTTTGTTAAGCAAGTTAAGCCACATTTTTGTCAAGCTCGAGTTCTGATGATGGGAACCATAAGGAATCGAGGGAACTCCTCAAATATTAAAGGCATATGCATAGATTTTTTTGTATTTTCATCATAAAATCAAGCATTTACATTAAAAACTGTCACATTTGATGAAATGGAACTGCTGATGATGACCAGAATAGAACTCTTCAACAACGCATAGTACACATTTGGTGATTACGAATTTCGATTTTGACTTGGACTGGGTCCCGGACTCGGACCCAGAACCGGAATACCCGGATCCGGTTCGGACCCGGACCCGGACCTGGACTCGGATCCGGGCTCGGACCCGGACTCGGACCCGGACTCAGACCCGGACTCGGACCCGGACCTTGACCCGGAAAACCACTATGATACCTTAACTAAATAAACCACTATGATTACCTACCATAAAATGTGTAAGTATATAAGTATGATGATGCCAATCTTACTAGCCCCTCCCGCTTAAACCCCCGTACACCGCACCGCATGCGCCGTTAAGTGGGTTAGGTTAGGTTTGAACTGCGATCCTCACAGAACCGAACTGCTATCAGAGAAGTGGGTTAGGTTAGGCTAGAACTACGACCCTTACAGAAGCGAAATGGTAGTAGAAAAGTGGGTGGTTTTACCTCCTTTTCTACATAGTAGGTATACCATCTACAATAATCTTTCACCGGCCCCCATAGAAGTCGGTTTTTTTTTCTTAAAAATTATTATGTAAACAGTTGTAGAGAATATGTAAATGCAAACATGAGTTGTTTGTTTATGCATAACTAATTTTTTGCGATCCGAATTGTAACGAGTGTGGGATGTTCTCGAAATTTGAAAACACGAAATTTGGTAACGGAAAGAAGTGAATTAATAGATAAGTAGTGTTTCCAAGATAACGTTTCTCAGACAGCGAGTTGTTGTTTAGGATAGGTATCAAATGTAAGTTATGTGTTATATGCAATGACTATACAATTAAAGTATTAGTTTTAATTAAGTTACTGCTTCTTTTTGATATTCTACCTTCGGATGGGCATAAACGGTTCCACCATTATAGTAGTGTACCCTATGATGGGCGTGGAACCAGTAATGGGACAAAAAACCACAAATCCTGTAAAATAAGTGTCTAAAAGTAGTTTATAAACACTGCCTGTATATTATCATAAATAAGAGTCCTAGAACTGTTTCAGTTTGAATTTTTATTAAATTTGGTTGTTTTTTAAGAAATTGGCGTCAACCCAAAAGTTGTCGTATCACTGAAAAAAAAATACCACTACGAATTCTTAACAACTTCGCTAAGAGAGGTGAGTTAATTTATTAAATTTTAATTAATTAATACTTGATGAAAACTAGAATGTGTTTTGTTAATTGCATTTACCATGAGATAAGGTATACAACATACTATGTTGTGACTCCACAGATGTAAAAAAAAACCGGGCAAGTGCGAGTCGGACTCGCGCACGAAGGGTTCCGCACCACAATGCAAAAAAAAGAAAAACAAAAAAAAAGCAAAAAGAAAACGGTCACCCATCCAAGTACTGACCCCGCCCGACGTTGCTTAACTTTGGTCAAAAATCACGTTTGTTGTATGGGAGTCCCATTTAAATCTTTATTTTATTCTGTTTTTAGTATTTGTTGTTATAGCGGCAACAGAAATACATAATCTGTGAAAATTTCAACTGTCTAGCTATCACGGTTCGTGAGATACAGCCTGGTGACAGACGGACGGACGGACGGACGGACAGCGAAGTCTTAGTAATAGGGTCCCGTTTTACCCTTTGGGTACGGAACCCTAAAAATAGTGGTATTTGGCCCAATCCCATTATAAGAGCTGTAAAACTGCATACCTCCTATAATGGGACAATTTACATAATGATGCTTGCCATGCCATCATTTCATGTTTAAACAATACAGAAGTAAAATGTAGTCATGAAATATGTCAACCAGGAGGTATGCTCGGACTTCGGATAAATTAATATCGTTTTTCCAAACTTTCATTTAACTTGCCCTGTTAGTTAGTGTGGGTCAAATCTTGGTAGCCGAGTTTGAGCCACTTTCCGATTTCCGACTGAGTTGAAATTTTGTTATCGTAATTAAATATGCAAATCGGATGATAATGCAATATCATGATAACATGGACCAGATCTGATGACCTATTTCAATATTTTATACTGATAGAGCAGTGTCCATTACTGGGGGGCCCATTACTGGAGCTTTGGTGTCCATGACTGGAGAAAAAAAGCATAGTTTTAATTTGTTAAGTATGTGGAAACTCATTGCAGTATCTTTGATACAACACGCCTGAAACATGAAAGACGGATAGGACTTTCATCTTTCAATACGCTAAGCGGTGGACCATTCACTTGTATTAGGGAAATATCACAAATACTCCAAATTCCCTCTTAAATGTCCCATGACTGGTGCTGTATATAGCTAGTCTAATGTAATGACTTCAGTAACAATACTAGTATTTTAATGGAGAGTGTTGGTAGAGAAGAAGCAAATTGGAGCCTTTTGAACTAGCCACTTGCATGTTTTATTGCGAATTTTTGATGATAAACGGAAATATTGTCGTCCTAAACTAACAAAATAATACAAGTGATTCTCCCATAGCCTGGCTTCTTTATGCCACTTCTCCCCTATGTATAATAAATCATCGCAACACATTTTACGATATCAAGCACGACAAATGTGCAAATAAATCTGTAAATCTAACAATTGACAGCAGAATTGAGCCTATTATTAAAGCAAAAAAATTTAATGAATATTGTATTAGGTACCTACTTGTTAAGTAAACTGTCATGATATTTGAATAGTTACAGAGCTAGGCTGATACTAGGAGTATTCTTATTTTTATCACGAATGTAATAAATCTGAAAACTTAAGCCATGTTCATGAAATAAAATCTGTGTTTGTGAAAAACAATCAGAAAGCGAAAAGCTTCTTCGTTTTCAATCTTAATTGTTACTAACCATTATGAACTATTGTTGTCTTTAAATAAATAAATTGAATTGAATTGAAAATCAAAATGAATCCATCTTTATTGTAGTGTAACCAAAGGAAAGGAAAAAGGGGGAAGTAAAATATCCGTTTTATTGTTACAATAATCAGGACAATAAAACGAAACCGTTTATGACATTTTTTACTATTAAAGGCTGTTCGCAAATTGGGTAATATTTACAGACATATTGCGTATCTACCAGTAGATACCTAAGTGTATGTAGGCGGAACGCATGACACAAAACAAAATATTAGTTTTATTAACCTCTAGCTGCCACATGTTAAATCTTGCCAAGACAAATGCAATAAAGAATTGTCAAAATAAACATAAATAGGTATTTCCGAAAATATGACTGATTTTACTTTATTTAACAACTAATTTGGAGTTTGCAGATTATACGTGCAATTATTTTACATGATATTCTTAATAGGATGCAAATCCCGAATTCGATGCTTGCATACAATTTTGTTCGGAGATATTCTTTCAACAAAATCGGCTTATAGACTTAACCATGAAAATATTGCAAGCAAATAATAATCATATTCGCATTAAAAATTTTCAAGTAGGTATTCTAGCGCCTTATATTATAGATACACGCTGTTGCAATGCGCTTTCTTTTTAAATTTGCCGCGTTTTTCTAGCCTCAAACTATTTTACGAAGCACGAATTCGGTATGAAATTTTGCACTGACATTTTGGTTCTCAAGCGACGTTTCAATTTGTGTAACCTACCATTAAAAAAATCTAAGATTCTAAATGTCGTATCCGTAGGTATCCTAAATTTGTTGCTGAGGACGGACAAATAACTACTGTCTACGTATAACGTGAAATTTTGTTATATGCTTCTCTATCGCTCTTGCATAGCCAAGCCATAGAGAGACAAATAGATGAACGAAGTGGTCCTCGTTAGGGCAGGTTGTCTGGAGTAAGTACCTACGTAACGACTAACGGAGGTACCTACTCCAGAAAGCCCACGTAGATACTAAGTACTATCTAGTATGAGTAGGTAAAACTACTTAAGAATATTACCTGAACAGTCAGTATCAATATAAATACATTCTAAAGTATCTCTCACAGTCTAATCATTCGAATCTACATACTGGTACATATATTTTATTGTGAAGATTGTTAAGATATTACAGAATAGTATGTACCTACCTACTTTTGATACCTAGATATTGCCGATGCTGAATGTGCCTATATACTTACATTATACACGGTAACAAAATAATACAAAACAAACCAATAAATAATATTGCTCACGTAGGTGTTACAAACTGGAAAACTTAATTACCTACCGGAAATTAGTTTTCCAAGTAGCTACTTAGTTCAGGTACTTTGCTGTAAAACTTTCGTAGAGCAAGATAACGAACCGCCGTCGATACTTGTGATAAGATAAGCAACAATCCTCCAACAAAATGTACAAGAATCCCGCTAATGGAAAAGTTGAGCAACTGTTTACAATTTGCCGCGTCTCAGCTCAGCTGTCAAGTGTCAGCTGTGATATTAGCTTTGATACATCTTTTTATAACTTATTCCGTATCGTCAACTGACTTTATATTATGTTTTTAAGGCCTTGACGTGAAAGATATTTTTCTTTTTTTGATCTTGGCAATAATTAAACTTAAAAGTACAGTTAAAACGAGTTAGGGTGAAGTGGGTATGTAATTTATTCATGCCGCATTAGGACATGAATCTAATATTAAATATGTATTTAATAATTAATTAAAATTAGGTAGGCACTTTAATTTTTAAGGTTGTCTCTTTCTTCTCTTTTCGATGTAAAGTGTAATTCTATGGAACTTGCTAATTATGTAAACAAACCGCATATTGAAATTGTCAAAAATGATGAATTTACTAGTGACTTTTGTTTACATAATTAGCAAGTTCCATAGAATGACTCTTTAGGTAAGATCATCTATCATCTTGGCTAAGGCCCTTCGACTCAAGGTCGTATCGTATCAAACTAGTTGTAACATATCCAAATATTAAAACAGAATCTGCCTTCCCATTTGAGTAGCTGTGTTGCGCTCCAATCCGTTTATTTTCTAGAATCGCATAAATTACTGGCGATGAAGTGATAATTTGATTCCGTATACGTAAGATTGTGAATCATTAATATGCTTGTTTTCTCTACCCGCGGCATAACTATGTGTAGTATAAACTAAGCAGATTGTTGGTCTGTTAGAGAGTAAGGATTCCCTGATACAGTTTCAACACCAAAACCTTCAAAATGTATTAAACCTCGTACCTAAGTCATCGCATACTTATACATACATAAGTTCAAAATAAATTTAAGCTATGAACTATAAAAGAAAGTTCATAATTCAAAAGCGCAAAAATTGGCTTGGGTATTACGACGTAGATATGTCAAGGCTACCATAATACCTATGCGTATAAACATATTCCGTGATTATTTTATTCTTCAAGTCGTGAATCAGTAAAAATCTAAGTGCCATGGAAAAAGAAAGCACAAGACCCGCTCATTTAGTGCGCAACATCATTATGTCGGGACGTAGCACGTTCTTTAGCATAGCATAAAGGCATAATATCTACCTAGTGGAAAAATGATTAATCGAACCGTGGTCGAACAAAACCTAATTATAGAGCACGACAGCTGGCGTCTTGGGTGTTGGGTATTACGACTCATACGAGCTGAAAATAATAAATATGCCTGAACTAAATGTATTTAGTTGAACTACGTATACTTATTAACTTTGAGAGACGGGTGCCTAATAATAATTAAACAGTTTCCAGTATTAATCCAAAACAGTGTTTCTACCAATGCTAACCGCAAAATCACTCATCAGACAGCTCCAGGCTTACCTGTCTGTACCTACTAAGATATGTATGTTTTGATTTCCATCTCCTGCATACACGCAGATTCCCATCAATTACGTTAGTATGTATAAAATGAGCCGGAATAAGCTGAAATTGCGGTGAAACTGAGATTATTTTCGTGCCGTCCTCATTTATTTAAGACTGACTTAACTTTTGCAGAGATTTTATTGTCATTGGTGTTTAAGATTAGATGAGTGGCATGATTAATGGAATCTGTAACATCTAGCTTGAAAACGGACAATGATGTGATTTACGCTTAAATACATTTTATATATCCTTTTGCACCATTTTATATTGTTAGCGGGCGCCAAATTTTGATAGGTATTTTTAATATTTCAGTTATTTTAGTTGTAGTTAGTTTTAGTTTTATATTCCTGTTTATGTCCTTTAGTAATTTATACGAGTATACCTAACAAACGATACCTCAGTATTTTGGAAGTTGGAGATTGGAGCCTAAAAGGGGATTATGATTTTCACAATATATGACTAAATATATTGATACCAATGATTTTCACTGAATACCAAATACTAATTGTTGTATAAAAATTACTATTGCTGTCTAAAAATAAGAAAAAAGATACAAACCGTATCTAGATGGCGAAATCTTCCCTGATGGCCCGATTCGAACTTTAGGATACGTCAATTAATAGATCCAGAACGTTTTTGTTTGAAGAGACGTCACATTTGAAACTGACATATCTAATCCATATCGTTTCTAGATCTATTAAATGACGTATCTTAAAGTTCGAATCGGGCAGTAGTCAATATTTTCATAGACAGAAATGTCATTCAAAAGATACAAGGTGGATTGAAATTAGGAAGTCGTAATGTAATGGTTTCCTCGGTATAAATTGAATTGGCGCTATTGAATCTGAATAAAACATGAACAAGGAGTTTAGGATAATGACATTGTTCGAGGTTTGTGCACGCTGTTGACTTTACTAAATGCCTTGTAACTACGTACAGTCAGATGCATTACTTGCACTTCATATTATTGTTTGATACGATTTTTTACCAAAAATAAAAATAAACCTGAATTTGAAATTGCAGAAAAACTGCAATGTACTTATTTAAGTACAAATCAAATTTCACCTTTATTTAACATGAAAGTATGTATCTATAGTCAGGAGTTAAAATGGTAGTACAGTCAACGGTAAAAATATGGGTGTAGACAACTTACTCAAAAATATGTCCCATAGTTCTTAATTTACTGACATAAGAGTTATGGGACATATTTTTGAAATGATTTGTACACCCATATTTTTACCGTTGACTGTACCTATTGTGAATTTCGTGATTTTATTTCAGTTATTTACTATGTGGCTAAGTGTACCTACCTAATACAATATTCATAAAATCTTACAGGAAAATGGCCGTTAGGTTGTTTCCGCTAACAAAATAAACTGACGTAAGTGCCTTTTTGTGATATTGTAATTTAATTAATGATAACGATGATAAAAAAATGCAAGATATTATAAAATAAGCGACTAAAAATATTTTACAGTACATATGGTGATACTTTACCTCCCAAGAGCGGTATTAGTACAATACGTGCCTATGTAGAAAATTTAAAGGGCTATATGTACAGTCGCCATCAGATATATCGGAGCGGCCAAGATGTTCACAATATCTGAACACGCACTCTAACGCATTGACAATAGAGGCGTGTCCAGATATTTGTGAGCACCTTGGCCGCTCCGATATATTTGATGGCGACTGTACTGTAAAACGTTACATGTGGTAATTCGCACTTGTATCGTAGTGTTATATTGATACCTCTGCTTGGAAGAAAGACAAGACAAAGCTACTCGTAATGAAGATAAAATATTTTTTAATACAGTTGCTCAAAAAGTGCTACTTTACGTAGCTGTTTAGCGTGCGGAAAGTTGGTTATCTCGAACTAGTGCTTTTTCCTTTTCCAATTTTTTTAAATTTATACTTGTTCCAATTCACGACTACTTATTGATGAGTGTTAATATTAGTTTCCTTTAAACGTCGTAATCAGCATAAAAACCTACCGTTAATGTAAGAATACGAAAAATATTACATATTTCATATTTAATTACTTACCTCTTCATCATTATAACACGTTTATTTTTTAATATTCAATATTGAAAATTCCGTTCTTAATAAGTTGACTGAATGGAACGGAATAGCTGCCAAACGCCCATAGATATAATATACTTAAAGACGACGTCTAACCGAGCTGTCACTGTTACCACTTTTGTTTAGTGTACGATTAACAATGTTTTTCTTATTTTTTCGCAACTGTATTAAAAAACGTCGTTCGATACACGTGCGGAAATGTCATTCTTCACTCGTCCCGAGTCTTGCCACTCGCCTGCGGCTCGTGGCAAGATATCTCGGTACTCGTGAAGTAATGACATACCTTCCGCACTAGCATCGAAATGTACTATTACAGTACATTATGGTCCTACTCTTCCGCACTAGTGCGAGAAACCGCACTTTTCGTGTATACGTCAAAAGTTTAAAGGGCCATATATACTGTAAAACGTTGTACGATACATGTGCGAATAAGTAATTCGCAACTCGTGTCGATTTAAAACAATCCCTTCGGTAGTGTTTTAATTTATCGCCACTCGTTTCGAATTTCCTCTTTTCCGCACTTGTATCGTAAATAACTATTATATAGCTCAATGGTACGAGTACTTACGACGAATCATCAGTGAATTTTATACTTACAGTTAATTAGTCGTTTTACATAGCCCGTGTTCTATCAATGAATTTCCTCATTTGAAATAAAATAGGTTTATTTCGTTTACGGCTTTTTTACCTGAAAGATGAGGCTCAGGGAAATGAAACCAGGCGAACTTGTATAAAACAAGATTATGCCCGTGGGTCCATAGGTAACGAAAATCATCAAAAAATATTTCCGTGTGGTCGTATTTTGGAAACTGAAATGGTCTGTTGAATTACGATGTTTAGGCATAAATATGTGATATAAACAATTTTATTGCAAATAAACGCGGAATCCAGAACCATTTTTATATAGGTCGTTCTGTTCGTCAACAGATAAACTAAATCGGATATATGAAATAGTTGCAATGAAAATAAACCCTTACTATACAATAAACCGATGGTGCGTTCAAACTGTGTTTTTAATTGTTTAGGACTATAATAATATGTAATTAATAAACGTAGTGTAGGTACTACTAGTTCGTGTTCCATTAAAGAGTTTCATAGAATTGTTGGAAGTAATTAATATACATTAATTGAGAATATTCCTGGATGTAATTTTTTTAGGATTGTGTATTATCCTAAAATGTGTTTCGGTGTTTACTTAATTTACCACGACTCTCTCAAGCATAAAAATAATTCTAACGATAATGATAACGGCTATTCTAAAAATAATGATAACGGCGGCATTATATTTTTTTTATAATTATTTTCAGAGAAAAGTCGGATTGTTTGTTTTGTTTTACAGATTCAGATCCATAGTCAAACAAACCTTAGTAACCATGTATAAAAAACCTAAATATTGATGGTCCGACTTCCGACATACTTTTCTCTTATAGCTTGCCATAATTTGTAAAACCCATTTTTTTACTTGTGGGACATCGCGTAGTAGCCATTCGGTCAGGTTAGTGACCCTTATAAAGAAACGACGATTAAAAAACGAGTGCGAAAAAAAAAGAGAAATAAAACATCGGCAACCCCCCAATTACAAGAAGGAATTGGAGCTGCCACTTGGGAACTGAAAAAAGTACTTAAATAAAATCCTCATTTGAATAACAGTGGGTTCTAGTTACTTAACGGTGGAGCCGTACCATGAAGCCTCCGATGGGAGGTTGAACGTCTGCTAGGCATCTCAAACAATGATTAATGAAATCCAACTGTGCTTCTTGGGGCTTTGCAAGAAGGGACGATATAATGCTACGTTAATTTTGCTGGTAAGGGACCGTAGTGTTTGACGCGGGTCACTCGTGATCCGAGGCTGTGAAAGCGTTGAATGCGGCTCCTGATTATAAATAAACGATATAGTTGACTGCTCGAGACAATGCAATTAACTGTTTCTGCCTTAGGAATGTGATTAGGGCATTTCAGAGGCAAGGACATGTACCTATTTCAAATCCATATTTTAGTGGAATAAATTGGTATATTATATATTATAAGCATGGAATTTACCATGCATATTTATTTTCATTCGTTCCCGTTACTTCAGCACAGTTAAACTATTTTTTAAGAGTGCTTGACGTACTATATTCGGCCTCCATTTATTTACCTATAATGTGTGTGGCCACTAGTGTGTTACCTTTATTTTGTAGTATCCAAATAATCTAAAGGGGCTCACAGATTATCAGTACGCCGGACGATATCAGCCTGTCAGTTGTTCTGAATTGTCACCTTACCTTTTGTGTCTAACTGACAGGCTGATATCGTCCGGCGAACTGGTAATCAGTGGGCCCCTTAACAATAGAAAATATTTGGAGCGAACTAAAAATCACTACCTAGACAGCAAAAACTAATTTTGTGGATACTAAACTGCTACGTAAACACTTTTTCAACAACTGCATTGATATGACTTGTCAAGTAGGGTAACAAAATAAATACTTAGGTAAGTACTGAATTATTTTCGATAAACAGAACACAGTTTTATATATCCTCGTGCCGCCCAAGAAAAAAAACCGCAAGATCAGCTAAACGCCCAGTGTGCAATATATGAGCCATAATATTGTGAAGTCGTAACTGCCCACGCACTTCAAATATTTTTTTTTTTTACAAAAAACTCGAGCAGGATTTTTTTTATTTTTTTCTGGGTATATGTGAATAAAAATGAATACAGTAAACTGAATTCCACCTTCGTATCTTTTGTTCATTTAAATGCACATTGGGTTTTTGATTGATGTTATAAGTAATATAATATTTTTTTTTAAATCAACTTTAAGGCGTGTAATCGCGATAACGTAGCCTTCGACTATTATTATTCGTCTTAAATAGTTATATAATAAGCAACGTAAGTCAAAAATAATTAGTAAATTTTTTTTTAGGTTAGGGCCACTTTTATGTATGTTAACATTCATATTTGACACTGAAATGCTTTAAAACGCGGTCTGAAAAATAGTTAATGAACTTCCTTAACATACAATTTAATATCCTTCTTATTTATATATAACTTATTGTATGTTTGCTGTATTTCAGTATCACTTTCTTCGAAACTTAATTTTTCACTAAGACTGTAAATATTTGGTTCATCACCAGAAAGTTGGTATTCAGGATTACGAATTTTATTATCTGACGGCAAAAAGTCTTCCAGCTCGTATTCAACAAGTAAATCATTATGCAGACCTAAAAATAAACTATTAAAAAAGAACCTTCAGTTGTAGGTTATATTATGTATTTTTATAACAGTAGCGCCCAGTGTGCAATATGATGAATATAATCTTACAATTAAGAAAAAAATATATTTATTTGTGCTTTTGCTTTGCCTAAAAAAATTACAGTATATTTCAATAAAACAAACATTTAGGATAATTTTTATGTCACTCTCTAAGCGAAAAAAGTAATGATTCGTTTAATAAATCAAGATTATATACCCATGTGTCGCGAGTGTTTGAATAATTACGGAAGTACAACACTATCTATGAATATCTGTCAAACTTCAGCTGTCAAAATGGTCGCCACTGAACCGACCATTCACGACGTCTAGGTAAATTCCAATTTTGCGCGAAAATTTAAAACTGACATTGTGATAAAGTTTTATGTACAGCGTATTGCACACTGGGCGTTTAGCTCTGAATTTAATTTCTAAAGTCTGGGCAGTTATGCTGAGTGTCACTTTGTACAATGTATTGCACATTGGGCGGCACGAGGATATACAGTTCATGAAAAGAAATGAGGATATTCAAAAGGTTTACTCCATTTAAGCAAAGTTCACAGTACACTTTTTTAAGAAGAAAAAACAAAGCAAAGATCTAATTCAGTCAGTATTTTATTCAAAAGAGTACAGACACTACGAAATGGCGTGATAATGAAATACTGATCTGAAAAGGTTTGGTGGAGCGCGAGATCTTAATGTAATTTGGCGTAGAAAAGTTACAGATCCCTCCTAAGAGGCATTAGGAGGATCTGTTTCCTAAAAAACACCGTCCATTTAAGGGACGCATTTTCTTATCGACACGACGATACGGCAAAAACAATGATTGTTCTCTGTGACATAAACCGACAAGATGTGATTATAGTTGATTGAACGTGACATACTTTGTTATTATGTTGGCCCCTGCCTAAATATTTTCCTACCTCGCTCTTGTATTTTTTAGGGTTCCGTACCCAAAGGGTAAAACGGGACCCTATTATTAAGACTTCGCTGTCCGTCCGTCCGTCTGTCCGTCTGTCCGTCTGTCTGTCACCAGGCTGTATCTCACGAACCGTGATAGCTAGACAGTTGAAATTTTCACAGATGATGTATTTCTGTTGCCGCTATAACAACAAATACTAAAAACAGAATAAAATAAAGATTTAAGTGGGGCTCCCATACAGCAAACGTGATTTTTCACCAAAGTTAAGCAACGTCGGGCGTGGTCAGTACTTGGATGGGTGACCGTTTTCTTTTTACATTTTTTTCCGTTTTTTTTTGCTTTATGGTACGGAACCCATCTTGCGCGAGTCCGACTCGCACTTGCCCGGTTTTTTCATTTACTTATTCTGTTTGATATGATACTGGACGATCATCATTTGTAATTACAACGACGGACGGGGTTTGTTTGGTTGGTTTATGTTAGCTCGGTTCACAAATATTGACGTAGTAATAATACCTGTTCGCTCATGTTTCTATTTATTTGAGTATCATAATTAAATAGTTATTTATCATCATCATGGGTCATCATTATTATATCGACGCTTAAGAATCAATACTGTCTAAGTAACAAATAATTTAAAATTTAGACAAGTATGGCATGCTATTCGTTATTTTTTTTCTGCACCTAACTGCATTAAAAGGTAAAAAAACGTCAAAAATGTTAGTTAGACAGTATTGATTCTTAAGCGTCGATATATTATTAGTTATTATAATAGGCTACTTTTTTTTTATTTTTTTTTTTTTTAATTATGAATGGGCTTACTCATGGCCACAGACTAGCCGAGGCGTAGACGTGGCCTACGATGGAGCGAGCTCGCCCAGAAGGTGCCTGTTCACTCTTGATTTGAAGGTTGCCGGGTTATAAGAACACGGAAATATAGACGCCGGCAGGGAATTCCATTCCTTGGCAGTGCGCATAAGGAAAGTAGAAGCAAAGCGCTTCGTGCGAATTGGTGGAATATCTACCATGTAAGGATGGAAACCGGCCGTGCGTCTAAAAGTCCGATGGTAGAATGGGGACGGTGGAATAAGCTCGGGTGGGGGTGGGTTACTTATCCTTGTAAAGCTGTGTGGCTGTCACTAAATATTAAGAGCCCTTCAACGTGCACACTAGCGCCACAGCTAAATAATCGTGGTTATATTTTCCGAAAGATATTGAAAAAAGGGGGCCGCTACGTACTGTATTGTGTATTTAAATAAGTACATTTTGAATACTAGCTTGTTTGTTATTGTACACCGTGGTATGGGGACCTTGCACTTTGAGACTATGCGCTGAAACTTGGCACAGTTGACTGTTAGCTGGTCTTGAGCAGATACAGACCGGTAGACATCGAGAACCACGTCTCATTTAGTTGGAGAAGTTCGACGCCGCCGCGCTTCACTTGGACCAACATTTCTCTAAAACTATACGTATTATAGGACATACATTAGGACATGTGATGTATCATTTTCGAATAAATTAAGGATGAGAAATCTAGTTTTGGAACTAGAACAATGCACTTTCTAACAAAAAAAAAGCGTAAAGTAGAAAAGACTAAAAAACGTATTTGTGATTTTTTCATAATTACCAATTTTTTTTTAAAGTGTAGCAGGAATCTGAAAACAATAAATACAGTTGTAAAGCTACACTTATTACGTTTAAGAAAATATATAGTTTATTAGACAAAACTTTTATAAATGGGAGTTAAAAAATAATAATAAGCGTGGGTCAGAGTGATCTCAATACAAAATATTATGAATGTCGGAAAGTTACTTATAATTTGTTCTACAATCGTTTATTTTTTTAGTTTTTCGTAAATAACTCGTAAACGGTAGCCCACAGCAAAAAATAATCTGTTACGTAAATAATCTGTTTCAGATTTCTTATAAAGTAAGTGCTACTATTTTTCGCTAAGATCAATATTTAAAAAAATATTGAAGGGAGAAAATAAATACTAAGGTCCCCTTTTTTAGTCATTCGTAAATAACTCGTAAAGGATGGCCAATAGCAAAAAATATATTTATACATGAATAATTAGCATAAAATTTCCTACAAAAAAGGTTATTCAAACTTTTTGGCTAGGATCAATATTTAAAAAGGGGACCTTAGAATTTATCTTCTCTCTTTAATATCGTTTTTAATATTGATCCTAGCCAAAAAGTTTTAATAACCTTTTATATAGGAAATTTTATGCTAATTATTCATCAACTAAAAAATTTTTTGCTATAAGCCATCGTTTACGAGTTATTTACGAATGACTAAAAAAGGGGACCTATGTATTTATTTTCTCCCTTCAATATTTTTTTTAATATTGATTGTGGCGAAAAACAGTAGCACTCATTTTATAAGAAATCTGAAACAGATTATTTACGTAAAAGGTTATTTTTTTCTGTGAGCTACCGTTTACGAGTTATTTACGAAAAACTTAAAAAAATAAACGATTGTAGAACAAATTATAAGTAACTTTCCCACATTCATAGTATTTTGTATTGAGATCACTCTGAGCTCTGACCCACGCTTATTATTATTTTTTATCTCCCATTGATCGACAGTTTTGTATAATAAACTATATATTTTCTTAAACGTAATAAGTGTAGCTTTACAACTGTATTTATTGTTTTCAGATTCCTGCTACACTTAAAAAAAAATTGGTAATTATGAAAAAATCACAAATACGTTTTTTTTTTGCTTTACGCTTTTTTTTTGTTAGAAAGTGCATTGTTTTAGTTTCAAAACTAGATTTCTCATCCTTAATTTATCCGACAATGATATATCACATGCCCTAATAGGGATAGTTTTAGAGAAATGTTGCTCCAAGTGAAGCGCGGTGGCGTCGAACTTCCCCCCCTCCCCCCCACTAAATGAGACGTGGCTCTCGACGGCTCCCGGTCTGTATCTGCTCAAGACCAGCTAACAATCAACTGTGCCAAGTTTCAGCGCATAGTCTCAAAGTGCAAGGTGTCGTGCAGTAACAAACTAGCTATACATCAAACTAGTTTTTGTGTTGCTGGTTTCGTCGGTCTAGGAACTCAAAACAAAAACGGCCGTTTTAACTTTGGACGCATAGATTGATGAATCCAGCAACATAAAAACTAGTCTGATACATGTATTCAAAAGGTACTTAAATACACAATACAGTCGTAGCGGCCCCCTTTTTTCAGTATCTTTCGTTAAATTTAAATAATCACGATTATTTAGCTGTGGCGCTAGTGTGCACATTGAAGGGCTCTTAAGTATTTATTATTCTATCTATAACTAACAATTAAATAAATATTATATCAGTATTATAAGCTCGTTTTTGCGTTTGCTAAGCCCATACAATGCTGCCAAATGAGCATACCTTGATGATGGTGTAATTTGATAATGTCGGTCATTCTTTAGCCACGATATCAACATGTTACATTTGCAACGTGTTACCTACTGGTGGAGATTATTACATTTCATGAAATAAGTTTTATTTTACAAGATGTCCAAGTGAGTCAAATAGCTATACCTACTGCAGCCATACAAGTAAAGTCCTTCATAAAATATCAAAGCACTTCGAAGGAGCATATTAAAAGGCTCAAAATATTGAAACAAATCCATAGATTATTATAATAGAAAAGCATTTTTGGAATTAATTACCTTTTACCAGCGAGCCAACAATATTCAACAATGAAACCTTTTGAATTCCTTTTATGATATTATTCAAAGGGGCAAGGGTTAAAATATAGGTACAGAGTGAAATAATTTATCGGGCCCCCTAAAGGAACTTAATTTTTTTTTAATAGTTAATTTATTAGTGCTTGTATGTACTATTTAATTTATAAACTTTTAAATCGTCTACTTCAGTGTTGTATTTAAAAAAATGCATTTTACTGTTATTTTTACTCAATCATATTTCTTACAAGGATTCAAAATCTCTTACAGACCCACGAAGTTTGAAGCAACAGAAAAGCCACGAGTATAAAAAAGATTCCAATACAATTAAAATGGAAATAAGCTATCTTTTTTTACAAAAAAAAAAAACCTAAACGGTGTTATTATGCTTACACAAAATAAAATAATATTTCCTTTAAGTAAATTGAGCTATCTCGACGATTTCCCCTGGAGGGCCCGATACATTCTTTCGCCCTGTATACCTACTAATACCTAGTACCTGTATATAGTTATTTCTTATTTTCCAATGTAATGGTGATAAAAAGATAAAGTTGATTGCTTTGTGTTTATTAACCAAACAAAAAATTTATAACAGCAAAAGTTTTGACCATCAACAGAATAAGCTAGTATGTAGTCCAAAATATTCATTGATACTTAAGATTTGATATTAATGCTCATTTATATTCTTACAGAGTATTTTTTTCTTCTTTTTAATACTATTCTTAGTATTCTTGGATGAAGGATATTGATCAAATTCAATTTCCTCCGTGCTTGCACACCGGTATAACCTGAATGTTCTGCCCTCGTCGACAGATTTGTATGGCAGGTTTTGAATTTTTGTTGGATTGAACAAATTGAAAGCGCGCATGAGCCTTAATTTTAATTTTGTTAAGATATCAAGTTCATGGTCACTTGTTACCTCAAAGGATGGCCATTGCTTGAGAGAGGCGAATACTTCGCAGTGTCTGACACACAGTTTCTGTTTTTGTGGGTTTGTGGAAGCGTCGACGGTATTAGGAACTTGGCGTATACCCACATTGCGATCAAAGTATTTTATCTTAAGTGTGCTGGTAGTTCTGTCCGTTTTCTCGTAGAACGATGAGGAACACTGAGTTGATACTTCGAGAAGTTGAGATATATTTCCACTACCCGCCTGAACGCATTTCGATTGGAAATCGTCAGGACTGGCTGAGAATGAACCTTTCTCATTGAATCCATCACCAATCGCAAGTTGCACGGGTGTTTTAAATGCTCCTATTAAGTATGATAACGAGTCATCAAGGAATTGCTTCATAACCCAAACATATATCGTCGCTACTGTAATTTACTTGCGAGTTTCCGAAACATATTTTAAGAATATAAGCGATTCCTGCTTCCTAGTATGTTTTGATTACAAATACGAAAATTAACTCAACGCTATAGCCATCTGACATCTGACACAGACTGTCTCAAAGACAGTTGATAGATATATAAAAAATGTCAGGTTTTTTTCATAAATGTAAACGTTTAGGCTTTTCCTGTCATATGCTACATTTTGTATTAAAGTCGGACCAAGAAAAATTTGACGTTCAAAATAACACTTGCACTGCGTGGGCTGTCAAATCCGCTGCAGATTTTTCTTGGTCTGACTCTATCTTATTTTTTGATGAATAATTCTTTAGCTAGTTAGCCAATTTCATTAAGATTAAAGGATGACTCAAGCTAGATCGGGCCGTGTCCGGGCCAGAGCTTCCGGCACTTACTTTTTTATGACATGACAGGCGATCACGTGATGACGAATTTCATAGAAAACGATGCGCTGGAAGCTCCGGCCCGGACACGGCCCGGTCTAACGTGAGTCATCCTTAATGGTGTCAGATCAGAGTGAAAAAAGAATCTGTCGACTTTTACTCCAACTGACCAAATAAACCGGAAACACGTTATTATTTCGGATTTTTTACAAAGACCACTTAGTCAAAGGTCAGAAGACCCTCGGACTTTGCTCCCAACATATGACATATCTAACTAAATACATATTTTACGTGGACCCTGCGGTGACGTTGTGCCTCAGGCATTTAGCCAATTCATAGGATACTTTATTAAATGGCCTGTAACGTGTGACATATTCGGTTGATATTGTTTTTCCTTAATAGGTCGTGAAGGACTCGTTATCCTCATCACAAAGATAATTAGACCGCAGGGAATAAAGCGAGCTATCTCTAATTAGGGACAGTCGCCGACATGGAAGAATGATTCTGGGATGATGTTTTCATTGTATATAATTGATTAGAAATATCTATTCCATTCGTGATTCAACTTCATGCGAAATGTTGAAAGTGGCATTAACAATCTAACATAAGTGATTACGGTTCGGCTGTAAAATAAAAAAAATCGAAACCCCTCACATACGAGCAATTAAATTGGCTAGTGCACACGTAACTAGTGAATTGCTAAAAAGCTAGATAGCATCTAACTTATACATAATTATATCTATCTCTTTAGCAATTCACTTGTTTCGTATTTTTGTTTATGTACTTTTAATGATTAATTTTCGTTCACAATTAGAATAAACTGGAAAATAAATAGTACGATTTTATTATGTTAAACTGTAATACTGCACTGCACAGGGGGAGTCCATTAAAAATGGTTTTTTGTTTTAATTTTAATCATCGTTACACTAAATTGTTTTTCATAAATTTTATTTATTAGGTCTGACTCCATTCACCTACTTTTCACCCAAAGCAAATTAAAATAGAATATAAATTTTATCTGTACCTAATGATGGTCACGCTCCTTCTCTCTAGTGGCTAATAAATAGTTATGTTAGAGCACGTTCGTAGTCGACATAAATGAGATTACATATTTGTATCAGAACTGTGTGCCTCATAAGAAGGCTCAAAGTCACCCAAAGGGCAATGGAGCGGGCTATGCTGGGTGGGAGTCTCTCTAGAAACGAGGCAGCAGAACCGAAATAACCGATGTAGCCCTTGCATTTAGATTTACATTGCAAGTAGAACAGATGGCCATTGGGGTGGAAAGGTGACCCCCCACAAGGAGGACTGATGACCTGGTAAAGTTCGCGGGAGTCCTCTGGATGCGAGTGGCGCAAGACTAGTCATTGTGGCACTTTTTGGGGGAGGCCTATGTCCAGCAGAGGACGTCCTCTGGCTGATATGATGATGATCAGAACCGTACTAAATACGTAGGTAAATTGATTTGGTTTGAAAAAAAACCATATTTATATAACCTATTTAAATTTTCATGTAGAGTAGTGTAGAGTGGGCAACTTCGGCAAAATCCACGTAATATAAACGCAATGAACCCAAACGGAAATAAAGTTAAGGGGTTGTTTATATTTTCTTAAATTTCCGGAACATATTGAATATTCAGAAGCACAAACCAGTTGGGAAATTATTTCAATATCAAATATTTGTTGTTTTCTGCTACTTGGCTTCAGTTTTAGCCCTGAATGAACAAGATGTAGGTATACAAAGAGTAGTCAACATTTATTTATATGGAAACAACCGGATGTCTACAATACAGGATGATATTTTTTGGGCAAACAATTCTTTGTGCAAATATAATGTAAGAAAATAATTCTTAGATAATACACGGCTATCTTACGCTGTTGATTTGTTGCTGTTTATGTAATAAGATGATTTATCTACGTTTACGACGAGGCTATAGTTACGGCTTCTGCTTAGTAATTAAGTTACCTTCTAACATTAGCTCGCGCATACCCATTGAATAGGACTGAACCCAAAATGATAATAGAACGATACAAACCCAAAATGTCTAATTGACCGTAGAGTTAGCGACTGGTCTCCGTATTAATTAAGTTTTAATCTACAGGTCGATCCTTAAGCGATTCTCGTAAAAATTAGGGACTAAATTTAATGATTAAAGAATTTTTTTTGGATTTTAGGACTTAAGTGCCAATAGCGTCTGTGACGCTTAAAACCATTGTGAGTTCTCTGTGTAACGAACTCAAATAAGGTTTTTATTTTCTAAGGTTAACGCGAGGTCTACCGCTCACAGAGTTTATTGTTTTCCTGTTAGTTACACTTATATTAACGACAAAAATTATGAACCTATATCATCAACTTTTTATATTTATTTCTTATGAAAAAAATATTAATAAAGCGATGACGATGAGGCTTGAATCGTCTATTTTTAAAACGAGACCGTTAAAAGTTTAAAGGATTTTTCCTTTAAGTATTATGTAAATAAAAATATTATAGTCCTCCTAGCCTCCTTGTATAGTAGGGGGTAGACATGACATGGCGTCATTGTTAGAGACGTCAGACTGTAATGGCAATACAAATAACGCGCATTGATTGGTGCTTTTGTTACACGTACAGTGCTACAAGAAAAAATAGAAATTAAATAAAATGGAACTAAAGGCGAAATAAAATGGCAACAAAAGTTTACTTGCCACAACAATCACATTTTTGTGAGGTTTTTACACGTGATTTATATTTTATAATTTATATGTGGGCTATACTGAAAGTTTCATGAGATGACTTATTTTTTCTAAGTGGCCAGTTCCAGGAATTTTCAGTATGCCCTAAGTAATATTTCGGTGTTAATCATTTAGAATATACAATATGGAAAAAATTAATGGTCCTTAATTTTTTTCACCCTGTTTATTTATGTAACTACGGTTTTTACAAAAAATTATGCAATAAGTATTAAATAATGCAAATGCAAAACATTTAAATTAAGGTCATATACTTAAACGTCATAGATATCCTTTTCGTGTTTCTAGTAAACGAAAACCGTTAAGGTGTATTCGGGTAATACCGAATGTCGGATAATTCCGAAATTCAGATGAAAATCACCCTTAATTCCATCATAATAAAAGTCTCATTTCGGAATTATCCGACAGTTTTCGACATTCGGAATTACCCGAGTAAACCCTACCTATATATTTCAATACCTACATATGCCCTACTGTTTAATCTGTATTGTGTAATTTATCCCCCTTTTCTCTTGTGTATGTACAAACATGTTTACCTTCTGAGTAGTGTACAATGCACTGAATTAGTACTTTTCTATTTTCATGTCGCAGTCGTGTTTGTCGAAAATCAGCAACTCTGCAGCTTGTGCCAGCGCACAATAAAAACCAGCTAAGTGCGCGCGCTCTTAGGGTTCAGTAGGACCTTTATACAATTTTATAAAAAAGTTATATTTTTATTTTTCAATTTTTATGAGTAAAATGTAAAGTACATAAACATGCTAATATCAAGTTCAGGTTCCCAATAAAACAAAATTCTACTGAATGTTTCTCAAGTTATGTATATTAAATTTATTAAAGGGTCACTCACGTATTTTAAGCCAAAAATCATGTTTGTTTTAGTCCTGCCGAGTAGCATCATCGGGAGCCCGTGTTGGCAGATCTGTGTGGCGTTGGAATTGGCAGTTTAGTTTAGGCCAATCAAATTAGACCCAAAAAAGCATTTTGAGGAATTAATTACCAGCAAGCTGGAACGACGAACATTTATATATATTTTAATATCTTTTTTGAAAAACGATCCCAACTCATTCAGAGATTGTCATTAAGAGCCCTTCAACCTGCACACTAGCGCCACTGCTAAATAATCGTGATTATTTAAATTTAACGACAGGTATTTAAAAATGGGGGCCGCTACTGACTGTATTGTGTATTTAAGTACCTTTTGAATAGGTACATCAAACTAGTTTTTATGTTGCTGGATTCGTCGATCTAGGAACTCAAAACAAAAACGGCCGTTTTTACTTTGGACGCATAGATTGACAAATCCAGCAACATAAAAACTAGTTTGATGTATTCAAAAGGTACTTAAATACACAATACAGTCCGTACTGTCCGTCATCATCATCATCTCAGCCATAAGACGTCCACTGCTGAACATAGGCCTCCCCCTTGGACCTCCATTCGTACCGGTTGGAAGCCACCCGCATCCAGCGTCTTCCGTACTGTCCGTAGCGGCTTCCTTTTTACCATTTCCTTAAATACCATTCGTGAAATTTAAATAATCACGATTATTTAGCAGTGGCGCTAGTGTGCACGTTGAAGGGCTCTTAAGTATGACACAAGAGTATACGATGTTGATTATTCACAGCACCATTGATGAAGTAAAGCAGCTAAAACCAATCTAAATTCTTTTGATTGTTCAGTGATGGTTCTCTCTCAGTGGAAATATAAAATAGGAGAGGATTCGTGGGGTGCCGCGATGCGGATGTCAATGCTGCTATTCAAACCTGTTATTAGAAAAGATGGCACGAGGGAGGATACCTAAATATTTTCTACGTTATCTATTATCGCATAACTCGATAAACGGTGACATAGAAGAATGAATAGTATTAGATAGAAGAATTAATAGAAAGACTAGTACTTAAATAATAATCTTATGATAATAAAGGTAGACTATTAATAGATTTCACGTGGAGAGTTGGAGATATACACATGTACTATATTTTTTTTTCTGTGACAATAAGTATACTTACCTATATTTTTGTCTAATAATAACTTAATAAGTAGAGTGTTCATAATTGTATTTCAGATATACTTACTTAGGATTACTTAGCACCATTAAGTTAAAAGCTTCCCCCCCTCCCCCCGCTAATTTGGAAATAATGTAAATACTAGATAGTACATAATGTGAATTTATTGGGTGTGTAATTTCTATAAGTAAACTAATAAAACTCAACTCTCCTACTTTACTTGAAGAATTAGGTACATGTTTCTAAATTGCCTTTTGTCGAATTTGTAATATGTGTGTACTTTGCTTGTTTTATATAGAACTAGGTTGTTGAGCTAATGTTTGCTTAGTTCAACAGAATCGGAAACAAGTGTTCGGGTGAATTTTAATTGGTTTCTGAATTTCACGTTTTGCCTTAATTTTAATAATTTATTAATCTATGCAAAGGTATCGCGTAAATAATAACAATTTGCAAACATTTTAATAATTCGGGCGGAATCATCGGTCTGCCTTACAGAAACTTTGTTTTAAAGCTGAAACTGATTTTACGCGGCCGGTTGATATTAATTCAAAGTCGCGTTAAATTTTGGATTCTCTAATTATATTTACAGTATTCACATCTCAAATTGAAACGTCGAATTACAAACTCAACCTTTTCACACTTGTGTTGCGTTGTATCAACAAATTAACGAAACTGATTTGAACTTGGAACACTTTAATGAATTTGATTATTTACATAACCGTGAATGTAAACCGGTGTTAATCCCGATAAATGAGGCCATTTCTATTCGCATTTTCACGCTGACATATGTTAAATATGATACATTAATAATCCACGCGTGAAAAACTATGCGTTCCAAGTATTCTCTCATACCTGCCTCAACAAATAGAGATAATATTTCACTAGGAAAAATATTCCAGGGTGACATATAGACTTTCGCACGTTGTTCCATCCATTATCGCTGCTATTGTACAATCGTTATTAGCTACGTTAGAAAAATATTATTGAGGGTGAAGACAATGTGTTTTTATTGATAAGTAAGAATTGATCAATTTATATTTTCGAAGTTTGTAATGATGAGACTAACGCAGAAACAACTAAGATATAATAGAATTATAATAAGGTAGGCAACTTACTATTAAAGTGACATAATATGGGCTTTGCATTACACTTTGCGATACTTAACAAACTAGGTAGGTACCTAGATCTTGACTCATCGAAAATTTGGAAAACAGTGTTTAAATCCTTATTATGATTTGCGAAGAACTGGATAAAATGCTTTTTTTATAATGATATTGTTACCTAGCGTACTTTTCTATATTTAGTTACAGACAGGACTATTGCCCACATAACACAGAACTCTTCTTCGTCTCTTGAATCTTATAAATAATAGAACAAAGATATAATTAGTTTTGCAATTTTACTACGTGGCTGATCGTATGACATATGTGGCTGAAAGTTGAAAACTAACTCAATTGCCCAAAGCCAATGAAACAGAACCATACTCAATGACAACTAACTCACGAATTAAAAGCGTTATGGTAACATTCCATTTCTAACCGCAGCTGCACTAGTTACCGGTGCTGAACGCGTCGCTGTCATTGTCAATTTCCATAGTAAAATGAACAGTAACTAGTGCAGCTGCGGTTAGAAATGGAATGTTACCATTAGGCTTACGTACCACCTGAGCAGTTTAACTATGATGCGTAGGTATGCGTAGGACGAGGGCCTCAATGTTATGATTGTACGTAATAACCACCTCGTTCATGAAACGCGGTGTGTTCGTTAGCATCTGTAAACAACTTTATGTAAACGAAACGTACAATGCCAGTGTTTGTACAGTAAAATAAGATTTCAATTCAACTATTGTACTAAATAAAGCTAATTTGACAAAAATATTTTACTGGGGTTGCTTGCATCACTGCAGTCGTCCTCTTTGTATCTAGTTTTATGGTTCTACGCGTAATATGCTGTAACTCATTCAATTCGCTAAACTTTTATTTATTTTACCCCTGGATCGTGGAGATGAAAAATTCCTCTGTTAATTAAATATGAACAGTACTTAGGTATTTCGAAGTTTTCCTATAGGTGTCATAGTTTTTAGTATAAAAAAGTTTTTAATTTGTTGACTTTTTACAAAAAGCAATGCTCTTTTTCATAATCCAATAAAAATACCAATTAAATACATACCGTACCCATATTCATACCGTAACCATACCTATTTACATATTAGCACGTTACACATATTTGCTCCCATCAGGCTTCTCCCTTGCTTTTCAGCATTAAAGTACTCTTGTTAGAGCTGCTGAGAAAAAAAAATCCTTCCACTATCGGTTTGATATTATACAAAGAAAGCTAAGTATGACTGACTTGGTCTACACTGTATAACTATAAATAATATTTTCAAATACCCAATGACAATTCTAACAATACCCAACACAATTAGTTTGCGTTATTTTATCACAGAGTTCCCATGGCCATTGGCCACCTCCTGTCTCCATCATCAGATCAGCTCCATATCATCATAATATTGCAATGTCGATTTACATATGTACTTATGCAAAATTTCAGCTCAATCGGAAATCAGGAAGTGGAGCAAAGTTTACCTTCCATGATTTGACCCACACTAACAAAATAACATACATACATAGGTACATACCTACTTATACATACTAACACTACTAACAGGGCAAGTTAAATAAAAGTGTCTAAAAACCAATGAAATGTTTATACAGGGGCCCGATTCGGATTTTGAAATAGACATCTGTTAGATATCTTTTAGACATCAACAAGATACCATAACGATATTTTTAAGATCTAACCTGTCAAATTTGACATTTGCGCGATTCTGGAGATACTCTTGAACGATTTCCACAGGATATGACTTAGAGATCCAATTCACATCTAATAGATATCTTACTCTATCTAACGTAAAAGTGACATTGGTTGCCCGAATTGCGCTGCAAAAGAGAACTATGTAGTTGATATCTAAACTATAACGTATCTAGAATGGATCTAGTACGTGTCGTCTCTTGTGAATATCTTGAAGTTCGAATACGGCAGTAGGTTGCCAATAGGAATACTGACGTGTTTACTTTGCTTTAGTTTATGTTCATCCTTTAGCCTCTCCCGGTGTCTAGACTTCGTTAATCCTATTCATAGTCCACTTTCATTTTTCTGCGATAACATTGACGGTGTAAACGGAGCCTTATTGGATATACTACTTTGTAAACTATTGCCACTTTATATATGTATTACGTTCTGCAGCTTTGTGAGCTAAAATGTTAAATGTGGGTAGCTTACTTACTCCGCCTTTTACTTTACAAAATAATTCAATGTAGACAATCCGAAATTACAAAAACAAGGATGAATAGAATCATTTCTTTTTAAATATGATGAGTTGATGACGGTGATAAGAGGTCCAATCCAAATTTCATCTAGAAAATTCGTTTTGGTTCAGTAGTTTAAGCGAGAAGAGGTAACAGACAGTCTGAGAGAATTACTTACATTCGCATTTATGATACCTATTCATCATCATCATCATCATCATCTCAGCCATAAGACGTCCACTGCTGAACATAGGCCTCCCCCTTGGACCTCCATTCGTACCGGTTGGAAGCCACCCGCATCCAGCGTCTTCCGGCGGCTTTAACAAGGTCGTCCGTCCATCTTGTGGGTGGACGTCCTACGCTGCGTTTGCTAGTCCGTGGTCTCCACTCGAGCACTTTTCGACCCCATCGGCCATCTTCTCTGCGCGCAATGTGGCCTGCCCATTGCCACTTCAGCTTGCTAATCCGGTGAGCTATGTCGGTGACTTTAGTTCGTCTACGGATCTCCTCATTTCTGATTCGATCACGCAGAGAAACTCCGAGCATAGCCCTCTCCATAGCTCGTTGAGCGACTTTGAATTTTGAGATGAGGCCGATAGTGAAAGACCACGTTTCGGAGCCGTAAGTCATCGCTGGTAACACACATTGATTAAAGACTTTCGTCTTGAGGCACTGAGGTATGTCGGACGAAAAGACATTACGTAGTTTCCCGAACGCTGCCCAACCGAGTTGGATTCGGCGGTTGACCTCCTTCTCGAAGTTGGACCTACCTAATTGGACTACTTGTCCTAGGTAGATGTACGAGTCAACAACTTCGAGTACCGAGTTCCCAACAGAGACTGGGATGGGCACAACATTGGCATTTGACATAAGTTTCGTCTTGTCCATGTTCATTTTCAAGCCCACCCGTTGTGAAACTCGGTTGAGGTCATCGAGCATCATGCTGAGTTCCTCCATCGACTTTGCCATGACTACGATATCGTCGGCAAACCGAAGGTGAGTGATGTATTCGCCGTTGATGTTGATGCCAAGTCCTTGCCATTCCAGGAGCTTGAAGGTGTCTTCCATTACGGCAGTAAACAGTTTCGGAGAGATAGCGTCTCCCTGCCTTACGCCTCTTTGCAATGGAATCGCCTTCGTGCTCTGCTCCTGTACTCGGACCGACATGGTGGCGTTACTATACAAATACTTCAACACTTCGATGTACCGATAGTCAATATGACATCGCTGAAGAGACTCAAGCACCGCCCATGTTTCCACCGAATCGAAGGCTTTCTCATAGTCCACAAACGCTAAGCATAATGGTAAGTTATACTCTTCGGTCTTCTGTATAACTTGCCGCAGCGTATGGATGTGGTCTATGGTACTATAGCCTTTTCGAAACCCGGCTTGTTCGGGAGGCTGGAAGTCATCAAGTCTGTGTTCGAGACGGTTCGTGATGACCCTTGAAAACAGCTTATAGACATGGCTCAGAAGCGTGATGGGTCTGTAGTTCTTCAATAGGCTGTTATCACCTTTTTTGAAAAACAGCACCACCTCGCCTCTATTCCATGTTTCAGGCGTTTTGCCCTCGCACAAGACGGAATTAAAGAGCTTCTGGAGGACTTTAAGTACCGGTGTTCCACCCGCTCTCAGAAGCTCTGAAGTGATTCCGTCTTTGCCCGGCGCCTTGTTGTTCTTAAGCTGCTTCAGGGCCATCCTAATCTCGTACAGACTGATGTCCGGGATATCTTCGGTATAATGTCGGGACAGCTTGGCTCTTGGATCTCCTACCAAGCTGTCGACGGGCTTTGCGATCGAAGTGTATAACTGTCCATAGAACCTCTCGATCTCGCCTAAAACCTCCGCTTTGCTCGACGCTATGCTGCCATCTTCCCGTTTCAGCTTCGTCAGCTGGCTTTGCCCAATAGACTTGTCCTTTGCGAACACTTTGGAGCCTTGGTTTCGCTCAATAGTCTCTTTAATACGGTTAGTATTAAAGAGACGCAGATCATGTCGCAAGGACTTAGATATACGTCTATTGAGTTGCCTATATGACTTCGCGTCATCGGGAGACTGCAACTTTAGCGAGCGTCGTTCAGCCATGAGGTTTAAGGTTTGCTCGGTCAATTTCTGAGGTCTATCTTTACGGCGGGGTCTAAAAAAACTTAAACCCTACTGTGTGGACAGTTTCCACTAGCCCGTCGTTGATTTCGTCCACTGAAGCCAAGTTCTCTAGGCAAGCAAAGCGGTTAGAGAGCTCGAGTTGAAAGCTTTCGGGGTTTTGAACATGGGCTCGAGTAGGTCGGAGCGTAGACTTCATCAGGCTGGACCTTTCAAGTTTAATATTGATATTCAGTGAGCCTCTTACGATTCGGTGATCACTACCGGTCTTTACCCTGTTGATCACAGAGACATCGCTGAATATCCGTTTCTTGTCGGTCATGATGAAGTCTATCTCGTTTCTCGTGGAACCGTCAGGACTCATCCAGGTCCATTTCCTGTGAGGCGGCTTCTGGAAGAAAGAGTTCATCACGAAGAGTTCCTCTCTCTCCAGAAAGTCGGCCAGCCTCTGACCCCTAGGGATCCGTTGCCCATACCCAAATTGCCCCACTCTCAACTCATCACCGCTTCTCTTGCCCAACTTTGCGTTGAAGTTGATACCTATTAGGGATAAACAAATTATGATTTATTGTTATTACAAAAAATAATTTATGTTATTAAACAGGTAATAATTATAAATACTCATTCAGTCCATGTAAATATCACCGTCTATGCCTAAACGACTAAGGTTAATTATAAAAATTTTCAAGTAGTAATTATTGTGCTTCAATATTTTTAATTCACCCGTTGAGAGTAGGACAATTATCACATTTGTGCGCAAATTAACTAATAGAACAAATTAATAGAACGTTCCGTGGAAATACCTAATTATTGACATCGACTGCACGTAACGTGTTTACCAACAGTTTTATCAGCCAATATTGAGTTGACCCACTTTTTGCGTCCAATTAGCTTTGACATCAGTTAGACTAGATAAAATAAACAAAGATATTAATTATTATGGTTTTTTTCCAGCATAGACATATTATCATATATTCTGATGCTTAAAAAACTGTATTGGAAATTACACATCACCATCATTCTTTAAGTTGACAGCAATAATATTTAATTCAAAAAGGTTTTTGGAAATTGTGTAGAGTCAGACCAAGAATAGTCTGCAGTGGATATGGTACTAGGTATAAATTTATCTTCAGTATGTAGGTGCCTATGGTCCCACATAAGTGTAATGGATGTATAAACGGCCAATAAAAGTACAGGAGTAGAAAAAAAACAAGTACAATGCTTCTTAGAATGCGATGTTGTGAGAAATAAAAATAAAATGGATATTCGTAAAAAAAACAAAATCCTAGCGGTACCTTTTTTGACTACAATATTACAAAATAACGCTCCTAGTTTTGTAAAGTCACCTGCAATAATATGATATTCTTCGAAGATCGCAAAATTAAATATGTGACACACTCTACAAATAAAATTGTGTCATATATTTTTGCGGCCTTAGGTACTGTAATTTATTTTTGCGAGTGACTGTACTGGTTCTAATAATTAACCTTACAAGGTTGAATCGCGTAAAGTCAGAGAACTTACCGCGAACTTAGAAAATTGAAATTTCGTTAGTTATAATGAACAGATGGTATCGAAATTTCGATTTTCTCACAATCGGTACTTGGTTTATCCCGTTAAGATAAAATAATACTCATTATCGAAGTATCTATACATATAAATGAGATCACGGTAAGATAGTAGTTATTAGATCAATATCGTAATATGTAGGTAAGTATTTACCATATATAAGTATTTCCCATACTTGTATGTATATCAACTGTATGCCTCAAATACCTGTGGTAACGCTTATATGCTATAGTTCAATATTAATTGCCTCTGTTAAATATACACTCGACTAAATCGCTTTAAGTAATATAACGAGACTTTTAATGAAAGCTTGTAACGTATGAAACATGTTTTTTTTTCGGTAATTAACTTCGAGAGTGGCATGCTGAAATCGTTAAATAATTTGTGTCGGGAAATTTACTGACTGTTTAATATCAAATACACATATACATATGTAGAGATTATGTCGAATGCCAGTTTGGTAATCGACCTCGATAAAACTGTTTTACTTTACATTACTCCGTCATATATAAACTTCGTATTTTATTTGTATAAAACAGAGTGTTTGTTATCAAAATATAGGTTTGTGTAGCAGTAAACTTGGACCATATTTCAAGGAAAACGTGTTGCGTACCACACACTGACAAGTTGGTTTACGTAGACGTTACTATAGTGGAAAGCTTTGATATTATTTCAAGCCGTTTATTTGATTTCGGAGGTGAGCAAATACGACTGTCTGTTTACATGGTATTGAACTACCTCACATCGCCACAAAGCACTCGCTTTCAGTATTTATTTATACAAGTTTAATAAATATGTAAGCAGTTACCACCAACCTGCTAATATTATACAGTAAATATAGTTTTGTAATGAAAAAAACACTGGACCGATAAAGCAGTTTCACGACTAGGTTTCCTATTTACAAATTGAAATTTATAGATGTAGCTATAAGTCATGTTATTTTCAAAGAAACCAATTGAATGCCACTCCTATTGAAATTATAATAACGCCTTTCATTTTTAGGGTTCCTTAATTACCAAAAGGATACAAAAGGAACCCTTATGGTGTGACCCTGTATGTCCCTCGGATGTCTCGAGAACTACTTAATTCTATCGATTTGTAATAGTTTTGAAAAACGCTAACGGAAAATGGCAACGGGCAGAAAACGGGCAAGGAAAATGCCCAATATGAAGACGGGGTAAAATTTCTAATTCTAGTTACTAGGTCAATTCTGGTAGGTATCATTTAAAAGAGCACATATTGTACATTTCAAAACATTATTTTCATGAAAATAAAAGATCTATGTAGGAACATGTGATACATATACAATTGCCCCCTTTATTTCTGAAGTGTACCGACGAAAAATTGACTTAAATAACATGTATATTACTTAATTTTTAAACTTAGTTTATAGCAGAATCTCGAAACGTAGGTTCTGTAGCTAATTCTTAATTGAAAATGTGGTACTAGTAAATATTATTATTTACCACAATGTCAATTAAGAATTAGAAATCTTATGATTTAGTATCGTTCTTTATTATTTTAGAGAAATAATGAATTTTTGAGACCATTCATCCCCTACCGTCTTAAGGAAATTCGTCTGATGTTGTTTATTTTACTGTGTGATGGCCGATTGGTGTATAATCCTTAACAAGTGGCTACATACCTGGGTCAAACAGATCACTGTGTTACGTTCTTTCCTGTAGACATACACAAGAGTTAAGGGCTATAAAGCTTAATTTTCTTATTTAACCCTTACCCACGTAAAAAGGTCCTCCTTTTATTTACAGAACTATGATAAAATCATTACTTACATGCCCACAAGCTGTTAACTATTGCCCACAGGAGAGAAAAATGTACAGTTCGCGCGAACACGCTAGTTTTCTTCTCCTGTGGGCAATAGTTAACAGCTTGTGGGCATGTAAGTAATGATTTTATCATAGTTCTGTAAATAAAAGGAGGACCTTTTTACGTGGCTAAAGGTTAAATAAGAAAATTAAGCTTTATAGCCCTTAACTCTTGTGTATGTCTACAGGAAAGAACGTAACACAGTGATCTGTTTGACCCACCTACGCCGCGCCGTTTGTTTAACTAAACTTGTAGGTAATGTAAATATTTTTTGTACATTGTTTCGATTTGAATTGTTTTTTCTCAGAAAATAACTGTGCTGTACTCGTAGTTCTCTACTTTTATTTTCCTTTCTTATTCCAAATCTTATTATCCTGATATACGAGCCTCACCAGGTGTAGCCTAAGTTTACGTTTTCATACGTAGGTGCTCAATATTGCTTCGAGCAACGTCAACATGTCACTGGGAGGCTCAGTCCAATTTTTTTCCAAAAGGTGAATCATAGTATATCAAAACAAAGCCAAGGAGATACAGACAGGGGGCCGATTATTGAATTTCGAGCGGTCGATTTCGTGTATTTCGTTCAATAATATCTCCACTACTAGGCATTTAAATTCTACTAATAGAATTGAAATCATGTGGTCAATACCACTAAATTCCAAATGCAAATTTCGATTTCAAAAATTTGCATTTCGCCGTTTTCCACTGATTTTCAAGTGACGAAATCGAGCGATCGAAATTCAAAAATCGGCCCCCACGACAAACCAAAAAATGTAATATAACATTTTTTCATCGCTGTTGATAAGAAAGATTATGAAATTAAAAAAAAATGATGCCAGACCAAGGTAACTCTGAACCGACTAGACTATCGATGTAGGAAATTCCCAATGAAATTATAACGTTTACTGTGGATTTTTCACTTTCATATGGAGAGTTACTTTAGAATTTAGATGGACTCTACAACTTTTTATCTAATGACATGCTTTTGACAAGATTAATGGTAAGGTATTTTTATTGGCGATTTTTAGCCAAATGGATGTAATATGGGCATAAATTTTAACGTGTTTTGATTTCCCGCCGGTAACGCTGGATTGGGTGCTCACTGAATAGCGCTGATGAAGCTGCTGTCAGACAATTTACTATACGCTAATGTATCACGGACATTGACTGATCTCTTACAAATGGTCTATATATTTACAGCAATCAATGGTCTATATATTTAGAGCAACAGCTCTGTAAGTCTATATGTTGTTAATTTTTTGACTTAACCGCGCCTTGATTTTTCGGAGACTGCTTATTAATTTCATAGAGATATCGCTTGCTCTGTTTTATGGTTATTCATGTGCGCTTTCAAAAACACCATTTAGTGAAGTGGTGATGAAGACCATAAAATGACATTGGAAACTATTAGTTTTAGAAAGAATATTCGTAAAACCAAGTAGGTATATAAAATAGTAATGTAAGATAAAATTAGCATTTCTTGAAACCCAAATTTACAAGAATTTACAAGGATATATGGAAATATTGTTGTCAACATTTCATGTTATGAAATAATAACTGAACGAATGCATCGAGAGCTAGAAACAAGAACAAAAGTTTCCGAGGTCCTGAGTGCAGCAGTAATGCTACATTTATGTTATTGTTTTCTGTTTCAGTATATTGCAAGGATTTAACTAGTCAAGAACATGACAAATCGAGAGTGCTTCAGAACGTAAGATCGTGGAAGAATTTTTGAAAAGCCACCTACGTGATATCATGCGAGGATAATGTAGGGAGGGTAAATATATTTTTGTTGTAAGATGCTTACATATAGTTATGTACCGTAAAACGGGGTGAGTAGGTTTCGCGGGGAGAGTTGGGTTATGAATGGGGAGAGAAGGTTTGAGAGGGGGGTGAGAAGGGATTTTAAGGCTACTGCTACAAAAATAATGTATTCCAATTTAAAGTGGGGCTATAGTAATACGCATAATAAAAAAAACGATCCAACAATCTTCCAAAATCACCTTTGTATGAAAAACCCTCTCACCCCAAATACGAGGCACTACGGGGTGAGATGGGTTTTCTCTTTATCGTCAAAGTTATGAAATGGAACTACCCAAAATAAAATACAAACTAAAATACAAACGTTCGAACCACTTATTATATACACCATTCAGTTTTCACATGTAAAAATAAAATTTTATCGAGGTTTGAAAGTCAAATTTCACCCAACTCACCCCATTTTACGGTATAAGGTAAGTACCCCTATTAACGAGCCCATTAAAATCGGCAGTGATTACCGCGGTATGTCCAAAGAGGTGTTTTATAAGAAAGCCAATTAACTTTTTTTTAATTTAAGTATACACATATAAAGCCTTCTCTTTTCACTGTCGAATAAATATAGTACTAGTAAAGAAACACAAAGTAAATAATTTGAAAACCGTAAACTAGATTTGTAGATTAGATACGTACATAAATCATAAAATAACGCTTAATTTCGTTACTGTTTTATAGGAAAAACCTATAAAATTTTTCACGGAGTCTTTATTTGGAGGCTCGAGTCCTTTTGAGTTGCTCTTAAAAAGGACTACAAAGAACAGAAGTCGGGAGAAGTTTTTTAAGCGCAGAGTCTTGTAAAAACGAGCTGTGCCTACATCAAATTCAGACTCGAAGGACTCGAGTTCCTACATGTAAACACTAGAGGCTCGGACATTGCTCGGACAGCATTAGTGTTAATGTAATAAACGGGTGGCCCTGACGCCCCGGCCCCGGAACGGCCCGGTCACGGTGGCGCTCCTGACAGCTCCTGCGTCGGCTCGCTCCGGCCCGCCCCGGTCCGGGCACGGCCCGGTCTAGCGTGAGTCATCCTTAACTCATCGGGGGCGCATTATTTGAATGCTCCATACTAACGCGCAACACCTCAAGTAAGCAAACGCGTATTTTATTTAGTGATTTTCATAGTAATGGTGAATATTATAGAAAGACTAAGACTTTATATCTATTCTGAATTATGATATTTATGGTTCCCAAATACTCAATTTGTAAATATTTGCTTGCAAATAGTAAAAAATAGGAATTTCAAAACCTCGGTGTTGGGTTCCATTTTTTCGTGTGGTTCCTAATTTCGAGGTATACCTCGGTAATAGCGGAAACGGTGTTTTAAGTTAAAAGGGTTGTATATTCATATGTAGATACTCATTTCCATAACTCTTGATGTTATAGAAATTTTTAACCATCTATAAAGCTAAAGAGCTATTAACGTGGTATGAAATCTATACAAGAACTCTTAATTTTGACTACAGTTTTAAGTACTTAACTGGAGGTTTTCTTAGAAACCATTATATGAGAATCTTGTTTAAATATTGATATAAGAACAAAAGCATGGTTGTCAAGTCTGTTTTATACAATGTTTTGTATTATTTAGAATCTTCTATTTTGATTTTATTCAAAATATACACGATCATTATTTATTTTTTTTACTCGTAAATGAGTTTTGCAATAATGTGAATTAAACCGTTTAGCGATGGTCACAAAAAACATCACTCGGTAATAAGATGTATGGGAACGTAATACCGACCCACCTACAACTTTGGTAGGAAATAAATAGGTTCATAATATAATTATCATAAAACCTATTGTATTATTTTAATTAGAACTTATAATACACAAACATACAATATTAATTTATTTTAACGTGGTAACGCGGCAAGTGTGATGGGCACCTTTGCACCCGGTACAACTCGCGGAGGTCTTTTAGATTAAAATATTGTAATATTTAGATATATTTATGTCATTTTTGTATGATTTTATATACCATTAACCTTTTGTATAAATAAATTCTTTTTATTTATTTATTTTAATATTCGATTTCCCATATCTTGTATCATTGGATGTTGATGGGCATTTATTTGTGTGTTGAACACAGATATTTTTTCCTAAGTGATGGTTGGATTTTATGTATATAAGTACGTATTTATCTGTATAAGTAGGTATATATAATCGTCGCCTTGTATCCATAGTACAAGCTTTGCATAGTTTGGGGCTATGTCGGTCTGTGTAAGATGTCCCCTTATATAGACCGCCTTTTTAATTTCTACAATTACTTGTCCGTCTATAATTTATTAATATTATGTAGATACTCGTATACAGCATGTATTTTTGATACGACCACATATCTATTATCTAAGTGTAGTTAGTAGGTGTAGGCTCAAAGGAATTAATTTTCATAATTATGATTTAATAAAAATCCTCTTGTTTCTTTAAAGAAAATCCAAATAAAAAAAAATTTAATCTAATGATTGGAAATCAGTTTAAATATAATCCCTATTATTTATTTAACTACTATTGTCAAATAAATATAAGTAGATATATAAATAAGGAACTTAAAATGCGATGGGTTTATCTACCCTCGTAAAAAGGAACCCTTATCCGCGGTATTTGGGTAACATTGATCAATTACCACGGTAATAGGCGATTTCGACGTTTTGGTTTTAATAATTATTTTTTTCTATATAATTGGCCAAAACAAGTCCAAAAACCAATGAAATATAAATTTCGATATACAAACTATCATAAAAAAATATGTCTTTGTTCATACAGACCCAGCTTATATTTCATTTTTGGCTGTCTTTGTAAAAGTTGCTTAACCCCCTCGTTAATAGGGGTACTTACCTTATATGTGTGCTTTCATTACGCTTCACTGAATGTTAATAGGTAAGTATAAAGAAAAAAAACCCATATATGTAACTCAACACTCGACTGCGTTTCCGCACCTTTCTGATATGCACGATTTCCATTCTTTAACACAAAAGTCTTTTCATTTGAATAGAAAATGCCAGTAGATTTATATCGAGATAGCTTGAACAAGAAACCTTTTGTTTGCTTAATAAATAAATTGGAATAAGCTCAACCATCGTCCGGTTTAACGGACAAGTATGATCCTTTATTCTACGATGAAAAGCTTATTAATAATAAATTAATATACCACCTATTTACGTCTACATCCCTCTTTTGTGTAGGTACTAAGTTACGCAGGATAGGGAGTTATATCATTTTTAACAACGCAATCCGGAGAAAGCACCAGTACGGATATGATGGTCGTTCTTGTCCACATGACAGCGTGATAAAACGGTGTCCGTCACTTTCTATCTCACGGTATTAAAAAGTGAGAGAGATATTATCACGTGGATAAAGATGGATAAAGCTATCCAGAATACGCCGGCAGGAGAGGACTCTTAACAAGCTGTATCAATCATGTTAAGATCGCAGGGAACAGGGCGCGAAGCCAACGTGCCAATCGTTAATGCTACGTAGCGTATCGTAGTCATCTCTCCCTATCACTTTTCCCCACTTGTGCGACAGTGACAGATGCGTTTCGTTCGCTACGGAACGTTGGCTTCGCACCCTGTTGTATGAGAGCAGCGTACAACTGGTTAAAATCTAGCAATGGACATTTTGACTGACATGATGATGATGAAGGTGGGTTGTAACTAGCAGAATTGTATGTGTCGTACCCTAGGTATACAAAAATATAAATTCCGTCTACAGTACCTATCCAAACTGCATTAATTGATTACGTTGTGTCACCCTTTCTGTTTCCACCCAGGCATATTAATCGTCCTTCAGATTTAAGGCGAGTCATTCGTGAATTCTAAGTCATTAAATTTTGTTTTATTGTTTGGGCAATGACGTTCTTATCTTATGACGCGTACCTAACAACAGTTAACGCTAAAACCTACACTGTATTTTATTATTCCTCTCCTAAAATATACCTTTTTTATCCAGACCAAATATTTAAAGAAGCTGTGAAGGTTCCATTCGCTGAGGTTCTACTTTATCTGACTTTAATTAATTAATACTTTATTGTTGATAGCCATAAGTATGTCAGCATATACACATATTATGTAGGTTTTATTATAAGGGCGAAAGTGTGTATGTCTGTCTGTCTGTTACATCTTCACGCTTAAGCCGCTGAACCGATTTAGTTGAAATTTGGTTTAGAGATAGTTTAAGTCCCGGGGATAGGACAGTTTTTATGTCGTAAATCAATCTTGAAGAGAGTGCAAAGGGGGGTGGAATTGAAAGAGTTAATGAATTGCCTAATAATTGAAGTAAGCTATACGCGAATTAAGGTGGTTCGCCTAGGTTACTCAAAACTTAACTCTCGCTAGATGGCACCACTTTTGCAAAATTTCAGATTTTATTTTTTTGTGAAATGGTCTTGGTATTTGTATACTTAAAAGTATGTTTCGCGCACTCTTTAAGTAAATATTGAACTATTAAAATAAACATTGAATACTTCATTGCGCAAAAACCACCTTTTTAATTCGACGGAGTGTTGCTGTCACGCTTTTTCCTACTATTACTCACACATGCAAACAGTGTTTCCGTCATCCTTGTCTTCTTCTTCCTCGCGTTATCCCGGCATTTCGCCACGGCTCATGAGAGCCTGGGGTCCGCTTGTCAACTAATCCCATGATTTGACGTAGGCAACTAGTTTTTACGAAAGCGACTGCCATCTGACCTTCCAACCCAGAGGGTAAACTAGGCCTTATTGGGACTAGTCCGGTTTCCTCACGATGTTTTCCTTCACCGAAAAGCGACTGGTAAATATCAAATGATATTTCGTACATAAGTTCCGAAAAACTCATCGGTACGAGCCGGGATTTGAACCCGCGACCTCCAGATTGCAAGTCGCACGCAATCCTTGGGTGTTTCCGTCATCCTTGTAGTAGACAATTTCACACAACATAAGTATGTTGCAATAGCGTAACGGTATGTTCGTGGAAATACGTGCAAGAGGATTGGGGTTCAAGACTGGTGCGAGTAGGTAATTTCTTTTTGTTTCTCCTTTGTGTTATCTTACCTTTAAACGAGCAATTATTAGATATATAATTATTTATTTATATATTTGGATGGTATCAGAAACGGCTCTAACGATTTCGATGAAATTTGCTATAAGGGGTTTGATCTCTTAGCTAGGTCTATGAGAAAACGCGCATTTTTGAGTTTTTATGTTTTGTAAGCTTTGGTCGGTCTCCCAGATATTCAATCTCCGCTTGGCAACTAATCCCAGAATTGGCATGCGCACTAGTTTTTACGAAATCGACTGCCCTGACCTACCAACCCAGAGAGTAAACTTATTTGGATTAGTCCGGTTTCCTCACATTGTTTTCTTTCACTGAAAAATAGGTATCGGTGTATAAATAGGTAGGTATCAAATGCTATTTCGTACAAAAGTTCGAAAAATCATTGGTACGAGCCGGGGTTAGAACCCGCGACCTCCGAATTGCTTTCCGCTAGGCCAGCAGCGCTTCCCCCACATACTCAGTGTTATCAGGTTTTTTAAAAATCAAAAACGATTACTTATGAAAGCAGAAGAATATAAATGATCGTATTAGATTTATAATTGTTACATATTTGCCGTAACTTATTTTTAAAATGTGTTTTTCAATTAAAAGACACGTCAAGATTCCATTATTTTTAACCACAGGAAATTTTATACACTTCTTTTTAGGGTTCCGTACCCAAAGGGTAAAACGGGACCCTATTACCAAAAAGAATAGATAGTATAGAGGGGTCCTGTCATTGTCAATTTTGTAGTCACGGTACATTTACTGCCATCTATCGACACACGATTAAAACTTAAAATAAAATTGAAAATGTATAAAATAATCAAAATATGTTTACGGATAAATGATTCTTAATTTTTATTGTTCCCTACTGACCCATGTTCTTTCACTGATATGTGTTAAAATTGTTAAATACCAAACGGTGTCGTTACCGCCATCTAGCCGAGAATCATCATCATCATCATCATATCAGCCCTTTATCGCCCACTGCTGAGCATAGGCCTCTCTTCTAGTACGCCACTTGTCCCGGTCCTGAGCTAATCTCATCCAGCAGTGACCCGCAATTTTCCGGATGTCGTCCACCCAACGAGCCAACGGACGCCAGGCGCTTCTTTCATTTGAAAGCGGCCACCATTCTGTTAACATTTTAGTCCACCTGCCATCACTCTGCCTAGCAACATGTCCTGCCCAATTCCATTTTAGTTAAAACCGAGAATAGTAAAAAGGTAATGGCGCCATCTATTCGAGAACGACTTTTCCTTGGCCGTCCGAGGCACGTTTTTTTCTTAGACTTTATTTATCTTATACGGAGTTATATATATCTCTGCTATTACTAAGACTTCGCTGTCCGTCCGTCCGTCCGTCTGTCACCAGGCTGTATCTCACGAACCGTGATAGCGTAGCGTTCACAGATAACGTATTTCTGTTGCCGCTATAACAACAAATACTAAAAACAGAATAAAATAAAGATTTAAGTGGGGCTCCCATACAACAAACGTGATTTTTGACCAAAGTTAAGCAACGTCGGGCGGGGTCAGTACTTGGATGGGTGACCGTTTTCTTTTTGCATTTTTTCCGTTTTTTTTTTTGCTTTATGGTACGGAACCCTTCGTGCGCGAGTCCGACTCGCACTTGCCCGTTTTTTTTTTTGCTTTTTTTTGTTTTTTTTTTGCATTATGGCACGGAACGGAACCCTTCGTGCGCGAGTCCGACTCGCACTTGCCCGGTTTTTATTGCAGTGAGGATGTCCTGATTGTAAAAATCAGAGAGATTAGGTAGAGTATAATTTCTAATTATCTTTGTAAAAATAAAAGAATACGTGTAGCCCATACTTAATAATCGATTTATGATAATAAGAAAAATTAAATAAAAATAAAAAAACATTACGAAATTTAGGTGTAACAAAAATACAAAAAGTTATGTTCCAGCATACAATTACTGGGGATCGAACCGGGAATCTTCCGTTTGCAAGCAAAAAAGCGACTGTTTGCATAACACGCCATGATAGTTCTTAGCTAAGCTGACGAACTTCTCGCTTAGGTCAATTAACTACCTGTCAAATATCAGTGTCAATAAAATTGCACTAAACATGACGGCACTCCAAATTCGAGCCGTGGTCAGCCCGGCAACGTCGGAAATGGTATGGCAACGTCGCAAATGTATCTGTACACGACATTTGTGACACACACATACGTAAAATTGATGAAAAGTTAACTATGATTTTTGCATGATTTCTGTATGAAACATTGTTTTCCTGTTAATTTCGCGCAAACGAATATTCGAAAGAAGATAAATGCGGAAATATTTGTGTACTAATAGTGTGTAGTTACTTAATGAGCTTTGATTGAATTTTGTATGAAAAGCGAACCACCTTAAATGATAGCGCTATACCTACTTTAGCTGCTGTCACTAGTAGTAAGTATATAGTAGTAAAAGCTAGTATTAAAATAAGATTTGTACCTAGGACAACTCAGGTTAATTACGGCCGACTTCACAGGTAGGATTAGGCGTACATGAATTTTATTCTCTCATTTGCATGTTGATATTTATGTTGCTTTGCCTACACATTATGTAAATTCTTTTTAAATGTTTATTTATGGGAAACATGAGATAGAAATGACGTAAAATATGAACGTGTATTTTACGTTCTGAATTATTCAAATCGTTCATATCAGATTTAGCTGATTATGTTTACTTGTTGTTTGGGATGAAACAAAATTAATTAATTTAGCAAGCTATAGAATAAAAATAAAACAAGGGCACTTATAGTGGAAGGCAAATGAAAAACGTTTATCAATAAGAAGATGTTGCTGTTATTTTAACCTACATCGGACTTTATCTCAATATTTTAGACGTAGAATGTATTTGAAAATAGAAACTGAATGGGGTTAACGCCTCGTTTCTTTTATGTTACATCTGTTACACATTTAAAGCAAAAAAAATAGGAAAATTTGAAAACAATTACCCTTTGTTTGTACTGTTCACAAAAAGCTCTCGATCGTTGCGTGGGCTTTGGATCTATTGTATTAGAATAATGAAGTCTTAGGTATTTATTCAAAATTTTCACCTCTTGTTTACGGTGGCATAATACATCATGTACAAAACCCAGATGAGCAAAAAATTTTATTTAAAATAAAGAGTATTTTACCAGGGGATGCTTTCACGAGTGCACTCATTTAGTAGGGCTTTAAACATTTTTTTGCTAAATAAAAAAGTTTTCAGGTGACTACTTATATGACATATTTTCTGAACTTTTCGGACTGATGAATAATCTACTAGCGGAGGCAGTTATAAAGTTGACCCAAAATTTTTTTATTAAGCTATGAGCTTCATCACATATGTTCCTTGAGTAATTCTAAGCATTTCAAGCCTGGGAGGCAATAAGAAATGTGCGTCTACTCGGATTTGTAATGGATTCAAACTTTCAACCCCTTTTTAACCCTGTTAGGGGATGAATTTTACAAAACGCTGAAATTACTTTTCCTGTCTTTTAATAATATCCCCAAATACAAAGATTCAAGTCCCGCGTTCGAAATTTTTTTTGATATCCATACAAACTTTCAACCCCTTTTTCACCACCTTAGGGGATGAATTTTTAAAAACGCTGAAATTAGTTTACTTGTATTTTAATAATATATCGTTTTACGAAGTTTAAAATTCCTAGCTTAAAATAAAACTTGAACCCCATACAAACTTTCATCCCCTTTTTAACCCCCTTAGGGGTTGAATTTCACAAAATCGCTTCTTATCTCTTGTACACTTTATAAATGTAATCTAGTGTGCAAATTTCAACTTTCTATCTTTTGTAGTTTCGGCTCTGCGTAGCAAAAATCTCCAACCAAATTTTTCACCTTTTTACGTTATTCTTGTAAAATTACTATGAAACTGAAAAAAACAAATATCAGCAATGAATTATACGTCTTTGGTTTATACGAAAATGATACCAAACTTGCCCTTGTAGCCACCAGGATCATAATAGATTTTTTTTAAAGATCTCCCACCCTCCCCGACTAGACGCACGCTTCTTTTTGCCTCCCAGGCTAGAAATGCTTAGAATTACTCAAATATCAGATGTGATGAAGCTCATAGCTTAATAAAAAAATTTTGGGTCATGTATGGCAGCGTTACATAACTGACTCCAGTATACGTCGAGATGCATATTATATGCATATATAGATTTCCTTACAGGTTAAAATAAAAACATTATTTATGCCTTTGTTTATTATATTCTGATATCCTTATTTACTGTTTACTGCATTATTAATTATCCTTAATATATTATGAATTTTATTGACAGGTGTACAAAATGAATTTACTTGGAGGAAATGAAACAAATGGAAGTGGTGGTTTGAAATTCTATATAAGAGCTGTTTATAATATCATAAATCTGCTGTTATAAATAAATATATAAATAACTAAAATAACATAAATAAATTATTCAGAAAAATGTGAAGTTTAAAACTGTTGCTTTGGGTTGTTGCGCCGCCAATAATCTTTATTATAATCTTTATCGGCGTCTTATTAGGTATGTCCCTAAATATTTTATTCAAACAAAATTTTTTACAAATCTAGGTACTTACCTACCATTGATAGTTGTGTGAGTAATCTTGGGTCGTATACAGATTTAAACAAAAAAAAAGCACGCGTGTGGACAATAGTTAACAGCTTGAGTGCATAGAGGCTGATAGAGAAGGTTTCCCGCTTTATGCGAGTAAGCGTTTAATGAAAATATTTATTTAGTTATTATGTTATAAACCCCTTTGCAATGTTTTCTTCACGGGAGGAATATGAACATATGACCCTCTTAGGAAAACCTTGATTTCCTTATAAAGGTAATAAAAACAAACTATACATTTTCTATACACATTGCCCGTAGAACCGATGGCCGATGGGGCGGAAAGGTTCTCGAGTGGCGACCACGTACCGGAAGGCGCAGCGTGGGTAGACCCCTCACAAGGTGGACTGATGACCTGGTGAAGGTCGCAGGAGTCCGTTGGATGCGGGTGGCGCAAGACCGGTCATTGTGACACTCTTTGGGGGAGGCCTATGTCCAGCAGTGGACGTCCTCTGGCTGATATGATGATGATGATGATGATGATACATTTTCTTAAAACCAATGGTCATGTAATTAAGCTACATCCCGCCGTTCGTTTAGTGGTAATGGTACAGTAGATCGCTGTCGCGCCTCTCCTACTGAAATATAGCGGCAATCCGTCACAATTCAGTGGCTCGCCAAAATCAGTGTAATTTCTCTCGTCTCCATATTAACCTCTGGCTCCGTTTTTAGGGTTCTGTAACCAAAGGGTAAAAACGGGACCCTATTACTAAGACTACTGTCCGTCTGTCTGTCACCACTAAACACTTGAAATTTTCATAGATGATGTACAGGTATTTCTGTTGCCGCTATAACAACAAATACTTAAAAGTACGGAACCCTCGGTGGGCGAGTCCAACTCGCACTTTAATTACATTTGTTACCTACTTTATACGTGAAGCGAAAATACAATCCATCCAAATACTACCTTGTATTATAAATTCAAATTGTATTTTTCTTTATCTACACACATCACAAATTCCATCTAGCATAAATAAATAAATAGATGATATTATTAAATGAATTGGCTAGCACATGAAAAATATTTTATTACAACAAATTTCTTATGTGTAAAAATATAATTATGTTAATTATCATTTCGTAATAATAAGGGCGATGGGATTTTTATTTTATTTAGGTGTCGGAGTTTTTTCAGATTTTGATAAAATTTGGTAGTCAGAAATCGGAACACATCCTTATTTTGATGGTAAAAAATGGGTTTAAATATATTCGACCACTTTGGTTTGGTGAAATGAAAGAAAATTATTCGAACTCGTCGCCCGTTGATGAACGCAATCGTCACAAAATTGAGTCGTATTATGTGATTTAGGAGCACACGCGCTCCACCGCTTACACCAAACACCCAAGGATCCCCGAAAATGGCGCTCATCCATCACAATGACTTCAATAGCTACCCATAACCCGAGTAATTCGTGCTAAACCAACTTTAGCTCGTTTATTTGAAAACTGTCGAATGTTTTAATTGATTACGGTTATTCATTAGATTTCTTTACCGAACGAGTGAGCTTAGGTAACCATAGTACAGTCATTATAGATTTTGATCCGTGAATAATTAGTTCTTGGATTTTTTTTTCGTAGGTCCCTCGGGGGGGTCACTGGGAGTGTAAATTCAAAAAGTAGGCTTAATCAGGCTCCTGCGTATATTCAAAAAATGGTTTTTTTCCAAAATAACGGTTTTTCTTCAATAACTCGGCCATTTTTGATTTTACAGTAAAACCGTAAGGACAAAAATTGTAGGAAATTTGATTCTCTACAAGTTAGTCCAGTCATTATATCCAAAAAAACCGACCCTTCCCGTGAATAATCAGTTCTTGGATTTTTTTTTCGCACATCCCTCGGGGGAATCACTGGGAGTGTAAATTCAAAAAGTAGACTGAATCAGGGTCCTGTGTATATTCCAAAAACGGTTTTTCTTGAATAACTCGGTCATTTTTATTTTACAGTAAAACCGTGAGGACAAAAATTTTAGAAAATTTGATTCTCTACAAGTTTGGTTCTCACAATTTTTCTTCTAGGATCGATAGTTTGGAAATAAAATTTGAAAAAAGCGACAAATTCAAAATATTTTCAACATCTCGTTTATTTTCAACTTTACGACATAAATGAAGAGGACTAAACTTGTAGAGAATCAAATCCTGAACAATTTTGGTTCCCACCTTCTTTCCCCCAAAATCGATATTTTAGAAATTAAACCTGAAAAACGCGACAAATTCAAAATATTATCATTATCTCCTATGTTCCACGCTTTACGGCATAAATGAAGGGAAACAAAGTTGTAGAGAATCAAATTCTGAACAATTTTTGTCCTCACGGTTTTACTGTAAAATCAAAAATGACCGAGTTATTCAAGAAAAACCGTTTTTCGAATATACACAGGACCCTGATTCAGTCTACTTTTTGAATTTACACTCCCAGTGATTCCCCCGAGGGACGTACGAAAAAAAATCCAAGAACTGATTATTCACGGGAAGGGTCGGTTTTTTGGATATAATGACTGGACTAACTTGTAGAGAATCAAATTTCCTACAGTTATTGTCCTTACGGTTTTACTGTAAAATCAAAAATGGCCGAGTTATTGAAGTAAAACCGTTTTTTTTGGAAAAAATCCATTTTTCGAATATACGCAGGAGCCTGATTAAGCCTACTTTTTGAATTTACACTCCCAGTGACCCCCCCGAGGGACCTACGAAAAAAAAATCCAAGAACTAATTATTCACGGGTAGGGTCGGTTTTTTGGATATAATGACTGTACTACCAATCGTGTTCGCTTATTTGAGTTATTAAGGTAATGGATGGAGTAAACACACCTTATATTTATATTGACAGAAAAGATTAGAGATTAGGGATGTTATATTGTGAATTTATTTTTTGCCCCTAACTTTTATAGTTATCAACAAAATAAAAACAACGAACTAGTAGCTCCATTATTGAGGACAGGGTCATTACTGACTAGGCTACGGCGGCCGTTAAAAGAGGAGTAAGTAAATGTAGATTGACTCCAGTTCAATTTTAGTTTTAGATTATAACGTTTATTAGTAATTCCCATCCAATCCAATCCAATTTCCTTTAATATGTATAAAAATTTGAAGTACTACACACTAACACGTAGGTTTAGCCTCTAGCCGCCCAGAGACCTATAAAAAGGTCTCCTGTTCCATTCTAATTTGAACTTAGTTTTGACAAAATAAAATTTCATTTTGCTTGGCAAGGTTTGACATATGGGCGGCTAGAGGTTAGTTACTAACCATACTGTATGGGTTAGCACATTGTTACTAGTGAATCCTCAATACAACTTGAGACTCCGGTGCCGAAAGATGTGTTCGTCTTTCGGTAGACGTCGCTTTGCGCCACCCCAAAGGATTTGCTGAAAGATTTGCGAGGTTTGGTAGGCTTCCGTAGTTCAATTGGTTAAGAGCAATGCACGGATTGCATAGGTTACGGGTTCAAGTCCTGCCAGAAGCGCATTTCTTATAATTTTTTCCTTTAATATAAAATTATCGATCTCAGACGTTCCTTTCTGCTCGTTCAAAAATTTATTACAAACTTGATCGCCCAATTACATACTTATTACTTAGGAACTTGGATGATTTGTTTTGTTTGGCAAAATTTTGGCTGTTTGTGTACTGTATTTTGTGTATTAACTTTTTGTTTGTGTAATAGGTTCAGCACTTACTGAAGCGTTCGTTTCGCAAACCACTCTGTGAAATTAACTGCGATGTATAGCCTAGTTCAATCAAAGTTTATTGAGCTGTGAGTATCATTGGTATTCAGTGAACTGGATAGGTACCTAAATTTTGTATTAAACTATGAAAATTGCAGACAAAAGTATCTTGACATAAATGCTTACGGTACAATTTGGTACCGTAAAACGAATGCTGGGGGCCGATTTATGAATTTCGACCACTCGATTTCGTGTATTTAGTTCAATAATATCTCCACTACTAGGCATTTAAATTCTACTAATAGAATTGAAATCGAGTGGTCAATACCACTAGATTCCAAATTTCGATCACTCTTAATTAAAAAATTAGCATTTCGCCGTTTTCAACCGATTTTCGAGTGACGAAATCGAGCGATCGAAATTCAAAAATCGGTCCCCTGTAGTAATTATCATTTGTGACCTGTAAAAGAGAAGTTGTTTGTATATATATTATTGTGTGTACTTAATTTTATGATAGTGACTGTGACCTTCAGTTTTCAGCACGATGTAAACAACTGAAGTCAAAATAAACGTGTCATGAATCAGGGTGAAATACATAAATTATGTGTTTAACTATGGATTTAAAATATTTAAACGTCCAAGTAAACATAAATTTTGAGCTGAGATGAAAATATTTAACGAGCTTCTTTTGAGCCGTGTACGTTGTAAAAATTATTACGTCCATAAAACCCCTGAGTTTGTTTTTATGAACAAGTACTTCTGAAAGTATATAGTTTATTCAATCACGTAATTGTTGGCTCATAAAGTACAGAGTTTTACTGTGAAAATGCTTGCTTAGGTACATATTATTTTAGCGAGCTTGTGAAAATGACGTGAAATATCTTAATTAATTAATTGGCAGGTAATAAGACCCTTCTTATAATTAGGCTCGCTAAATTTCAAAGTTTTCTTTTGTTTCCCTTTTTTCAGTCTTCGCACTGATGAGAATGATGGATTATGCTGGTAATAGGGTATTATATTGTATTTAAAATAAATTATTTTACACCGTGCATGAAATAAAGCACCAGTTATTTGTAAACACAAGTTCTATTTCATAAATCGAATAGAAATATAAATAGTAGGTGAGTTGATCGTGACGTCACGATGTAATATTTCATATAAATTCCATATTAGCAAATCGTTTTGACAGTTCTAAAAAGTAACTGATTTGACTAGTATAGGAAAATACCGTAATGTTTTCAGTGAGTACTACCTACACCTGCCCTCTTAATTTACTCGGAATCAATCGTGGCAGATTCAAATCAATATCCTAAAGGAAATTAATTTTGCTAAATAATTTCATTTCAAACCCATATTTCAGTGTAATCGGATACTTACAATTCTATCTGGTTTCGAATTCAATAAATGGATTCTATTTAAATAAAAGTGGAGTAACTCTACGAATAAAGTAGGTAAATTACCTATTTAATAATTCTTCGCATTCACAGAATGAGCTAAACCAAGCGGACATGTACCTATGCATGCTTATTTTGCCCGCGTTATGAAACACGGTGTAATTTTCTCAATGAGTTGCCGTAGAACGAGCAATTAGTGCGTTGGAATCGTTGCTCCACCGCACGCTAAGATGGGTTGAAGCTAATGAAGCTATCTGTCTCCTCACTAAAGGACGACTCGCGTTAGACCGGGCCGTGTCCTTCCTGCGCTTACTTTTCTATGACATGACAGGCGATCACGTGATGCTTTCCATAGAAAACGATGCGCCGGTAGCTCCGGCCCGGACACGGCCCGGTCTAACGTGAGACATCCTTAAAGGATGACTCTCGTTAGACCGGGCCGTGTCCGGGCCGAACCTCCCAGCGCTTACTTTTCTGTGACATGAGAGGTGATCACGTGATGGCCGTGATGCTTTCCATAGAAAAAGATGCGTTGGAAGCTCCGGCCCAGACAGGGCCCGGTCTAACGTGACTCATCCTTAAATCGTGGTACAGCCTAGCTATTGCTACGCCGACTAGTTAGATCTACGAAGCAAAACTACGAAGATTATTCTAAGTTAACATTCGATAGACGGGTTGAAGCTTCCCATATAACCATTCCAGTCGCAGAATCATCAAAGTGGTAACTAAATGTCAGATGTGTCGTAACAGAGTCCACACAATGTGTCTAGAATTGTTTCGAAACAAAGTGTCGTCGCCGTGTCTACACTTTTCCGTAACAAGGTGTCGACACATTTGTGTGCACTTTGCGTGTGGTTTGCGACTAAATCTGACAGCAAATTTGTGACAGCAAATGTCAATATAAAATACCTCTTGAAAACCAAGGTTTGTCAAACTACTATTAGTGTCTCGTGTGCTCGTAAGTAATTCTAGTAAGTCATCATGGGCGATGCGAATGATAAAAATCGACCAAAACCATATAAACATCCAACACCCGTCAACCTTTTACAGAAAAGTTTTTAAAGAAATGCAATACGCTACTAGGTCAGGCAACGAATGCTCAATAAAGTTGTAGAGGGAAATGCTCGGAACACAATTTTTGACTCCTTAACTTGGTTTGGACAAGTTAGGAGGTGAACATATCAAAAGTCCTCGGCCGTAGCCTTTGAGCGGGGGGGAGAGAGGGGGCTTTGAAGGTCCCATTTTTCGGTTTTTCGATTATATCTCGGAAACTATGCATCGTAGCGACATGGCCACTTACACAAAATGAAAGTTAATTTAATTTGTTACAAGTTTATTTCGTCAATTTTTTCCATATATTGAATAGTTTTTGAGATATCCGCTCTTGAAACTTTATTTAGGGCTCTCAATTTTATCTTGATTTCTACATCAGTGAAGGTGCTAGGCCGTGTTCCACAAAATTTAAAAACCATTTTTTTAGGGTTCCGTACCTCAAAAGGAAAAAATGGAACCCTTATAGGGTCACTCGTGCGTCTGTATGTCTGTCCGTCTGTCACAGCCTATTTTCTCGGAAACTACTGGACCAATTAAGTTGAAATTTGGTACATATATGTAAATTAGGGACCCAAAGACGGACATGTAACGTAAACAAATTGATTTTATACCCAAAAAATTACCATTGCCCCCCCCCCCTTATCTCCGAAACTACTAGGTCTTAAATTTTGAAAAAAATACACAAAATAGTCCTTTACCTATCACGTTTATTAAGATGACAGGAAAACCTATTAGACATGTGCAGCCAAGCGCGAGGCGGACTTAATTTACGGAACCCTTAATACGCGAGTCCGGCTCGCACTTGGCCGGTATTTTTTAAACTCCTCTTGACGCTTAACCGCTGAACCGATTTCGTTGAAATTTGGTATAGAAATAGTTTGCGTCCCGGAACAGGACATAGGATAGATCTTATAACCAAAATCATCTTTTGAAGGTGTGAAAAGTGGCGTGAAAATTTGTACGGAAAATCAATAACCGCTGAACCGATTTATATGAAATTTGGGATGGTCTACAATTCTACATCTTTGATTTAGTTGAAAATGATAAAAAACATGACTTCAAACCTAAACTTAAACAGTAAGTATTAACTTCAAGAATTCAATTCTGAATTCCCCCCTGCACCACATTTCACACCTTTAAAGGATGATTTTTGAGGTAACTTATTATTACTTATGTCCTGTCTCGGGACTCAAAATATATGTGTACCTTTAAATTAAAACTGTTCAGCAGTTTAAGCGTGAAGAGGAGTTTAAAAGAAAGTATTTTAATAAGTTTATATGTTTTTACTTCGGAATGGTGTCAATGTGATACCATAACTAAATTTGGTACTGTGAATTTATACGAAAACGATACCAAACATGGCCTCGTAGCTTTACTGATGTAGAAGTCAAGATAAAATTGAGAGCCCTAAATTCTTATTACTTGGCCTAACTTGTGTAGAAGGAAAAGGAAAAATAAAAGTCTTCGGCAGGAATATAAGACACAAATATAATTTTTAGAGTTACTATTTCAATCATCAAACATAAACATACCTTGATTATATTATTCTAGTGAGATACGCATATATAAACAAAAACATTAAAAAAATTACAAGGTCGAAATGTCACGGAGCTTGTGTGAGTTATATGTGAAAAATAGAAACTTTTATGACAAGAAAATCTGGACACAATTTAAGAATCATCCAATTGCGTCGAGGAATCATCAGTATTTTTGCTTGTTTCATTACCTCCTTGCTTCTCTTTTTGTCCTTTGTATTCTGTAGCAATTGGTTAGATCTGAAAATAAAGATAACTTGCGTCGTCACGGATGTCGATTTATAGGTTTTAGGGAGTGCAGAATTCGAAAATGATGACCATTTTATAATCTAAGATGGCGGCTACGTATTTTGTCATAAAAGTCGTCATGAATATCGTTTTATAGGTTTTAGGACGTGACAGGTCCAACAATTGTCTACATCACTGTAATTGACGTCACAGGCCTCCATGGGCTACGGTAATCGCTTACCATCAGACGGGCGGTGTGGTTGTTTGCCACCATCATGTTAATTTTAAAAAAACTCCACCGCCATCCTCCAAACGCCAGTTAATAAGTACTTATTTTGCGAAGCTAATGACATTTGTCACAAGAAATACGACAATTGTCACGAAATTCCGACACAGAACTCAAGAATTACCGAAAGTTCTTTGAAATCTTGTGAAAATTTCTTCATTATCATCATAAACATCGCAAAAGAAATACCTGTTTTTGCCGATATAATAAAGTTTTTAAAAATAATACAATGATGGTAACAAACACGAATACGGCCCGCCCGATGGTAAGCGATAACCGTAGCCCATGGATGCCTGTGACGTCAGCAACAATGAGACTTGTCGAAATGTCGCACCTGTCAGGTTACGTCACATTGTCACGCCAGGGAGTACATCTGAAAATTGTGTGTTCCCATTTGTCCCCATTCCGATAAGGTGGGAAAAAATAGGAAATATTTACATGAAAATCCTATTCCATCTGTTCCCTACGGAGATAAATGGGAATACATCCGAAAATTGTGTGTTCCCATTTGTCCCCACCCCGATAAGGTGGAAAAAATGGGAAATATTTACATGCAAATCCTATTCCATCTGTTCCCTGCGAGGATAAATGGGATTACATCCCATTTGTGTTCCCATTTGTCCCCACCCCGATAAGGTGGGAAAAATGGGAAATATTTACATGCAAATACTATTCCATCTGTTCCCTGCGGGGATAAATGGGATTACATCTGAAAATTGCGTGTTCCCATTTGTCCCCACCCCGAAAAGGTGGTAAATTGGGAAATATTTACATACAAATCCTATTCCATCTGTTCCCTACGGGGATAAATGGGAATACATCTGAAAATTGTGTGTTCCCATTTGTCCCCACCCCGATAAGGTGGAAAAAATGGGAAATATTTACATGCAAATCTTATTCCATCTGTTCCCTGCGGGGATAAATGGGATTACATCTGAAAATAGTGTGTTCCCATTTGTCCCCACCCAGAAAAGGTGGGAAAATAGGGATATATTTACATGCAAATCCTATTCCATCTGTTCCCTACGGGGATAAATGGGAATACATCCGAAAATTGTGTGTTCCCATTTGTCCCCACCCCGATAAGGTGGAAAAAATGGGAAATATTTATATGCAAATACTATTCCATCTGTTCCCTGCGGGGATAAATGGGATTACATCCGAAAATTGTGTGTTCCCATTTGTCCCCACCCCCAATAAGGTGGGAAAAAATGGGAAATATTTACATGCAAATACTATTCCATCTGTTCCCTGCGGGGATAAATGGAATTACATCTGACAATTGTGTGTTCCCATTTGTCCCCACCCCGAAAAGGTGGGAAAAAATGGGAAATATTTACATGCAAATACTATTCCATCTGTTCCCTGCGGGGATAAATGGGATTACATCCGAAAATTGTGTGTTCCCATTTGTCCCCACCCCCAATAAGGTGGGAAAAAATGGGAAATATTTACATGCAAATACTATTCCATCTGTTCCCTGCGGGGATAAATGGAATTACATCTGACAATTGTGTGTTCCCATTTGTCCCCACCCCGATAAGGTGGGAAAAAAGGGGAAACATTTACATGCAAATCCTATTCCATCTTTTCCCTGCGGAGATAAACGGGATTACATATAAAAATTGTGTGATCCCATTCTTGGTCCCCACCACGATAAGGGGGAAAAAAATGGGAAATATTTACATGCAAATCCTATTCCATCTGTTCCCTGCAGGGATAAAGGGATTACATCCGAAAATTGTGTGTTCCCATTTGTCCCCACCCCGATAAGGTGGGAAAAAATGGGAAATATTTACTTTCAAATCCTATTCCATCTGTTCCCTACGGAGATAAATGGGAATACATCCGAAAATTGTGTGTTCCCATTTGTCCCCACCCCGATAAGGTGGAAAAAATGGGAAATATTTACATGCAAATCCTATTCCATCTGTTCCCTGCGAGGATAAATGGGATTACATCCGAAAATTGTGTTCCCATTTGTCCCCACCCCGATAAGGTGGGAAAAAATGGGAAATATTTACATGCAAATACTATTCCATCTGTTCCCTGCGGGAATAAATGGGAATACATCCAAAATTTGTCCCCGCCCCGAAAAGGTGGGAAATATTTACATGCACATCCTATTCCATTTACGTACAAAAATGTCCCCCTGTCAACTTTCAATCGAGATTTAATCTATAATTTATTCGATTAATATTCAGATTAATTCAATTTCAATCTATGTTAGGTCGACTAAACTAATCGCGATTAAAATGTGACCACGGCATTTTTACACTTTGAGAATATCTGAAAACAAATGAACACAAGGAGCCATTTTGCAAATCCAGTAACTTTGTTATTACTTTTGACAGCGCGTGTCATGTGTCTACACAGAGTCGACACAAAGTCGAAACATTTGCGACTACTTTGTGACTGCAATATTTCTCAGCCTTGAACCATATTTATACATCATAATTAACAAGTTTCGTAGTATGTGAAGCGTTATTTCTGTTATTTAAGTATAGTATACGCATCGAAGTACTAAAAATGCATCAAATAATATATTTATGAACACAGGCACTGAGAAGTAAACAATTTCATTTCCGGCTAAACTAAAACAATGTGGTGGCGCGTTGATTATATTACACTTAGTTTATCAAATCACTCGAGCAGTTTAATTCCCCATGATAATTTAAGTCCTATTGTAATATAAATGCAAACAATATATAATTACGTCTTGTAATCCGTTTTAGGGATGGCGTATTAATGTCACTTGTTTTTATTTAAGTATTTTTCCATCTGACAGTTTCCATTTGACAGGAACAAAATGAACGAATGAACGAATGATTTTGGCATAAAGTAGTCGCAAACCCGAAACAATGTGTGCACACGGCGACCACACTTTATGTCACTTTGTGTCATGTGTCGACCCTTCCCCATTTCTGGTAACTGTGTCGACACGGCGACGACTCTGCGACTGGAATTGTGACCGAAACAGACGGTGTCGACACAAGATGTGTCTACACCGCGTCGTAACGGCGACTGGAAATGGTTGTATGGGTTGGGGCTTGTTTGATGTTCATCAGCTGAGGTGATAATGCCGTGTTGATAATTGTGCAATAACCTCAAAAGTTAGTAACTTTTGTGTACTTGTTAATGTGCTTAGTTTAACCTTCCCAAGTTAAGATAATGATGGAAGGCAGGTTAGTAATTAGAGGAAATAATCAATATCTATCTTATCTTTAATCGAATTCTGAGTATAGAGCGTATAGTTGAGTTCACTGACTCCGTAGTTCACTGAGATTCTAGAATAATGGCTTTAACAGTAACTAGATAAAGCAAAAAATAATTACTTATTACAGGAACAAAGGCTGCACGCGTATTTTACCGCTCCGGGATCTCCTATTCTTTTATGAGTTTTTGTGAGTTATTACAATTGTTAAAAGTCGTCTGTCTTACAATGTAAATATTATATTCAGGCAATTTAAAAGAAGAAACTTCTTGAAAATGAATTAGGGTCGAAATACAAAACATTTTTGCTGAAAGAGGTATAATATGAGTACCTAGGTAGACTATAATATCATGAAGTGGTAAGTTACAAATTGTTCACTAAACGAATAGTAGAACGAATAGCTAGTATTAGTATATAAATAAGGTTTACACGCCGAAATGAAAACGGAAACATTCAAAATTATATTTACATAAGCGCAGGTGAGAGATTTCCTATTGGTAAATCTAATACATACAATGTAAGTAAGCGCCTATTCCGGACCTTATCTGTATCGTGCCGGTAAATCAAATCAAATCAAAATCAAATCAAATATAATTTATTATCAGGCAACTAAGGCCCATAGATACATACCTTACAAACTAACATACATACAATAGTAAAATCTTACAAGCTAAAAAAATATTTCGGCGACACGGCGGTTTTGTGTCGCATGTTCCGGTGTAGGGTAAAGTGACAGCGTTCTCCGTGGCATATCAAAGGCACTGATTCAGATAAGGAACGATAGATTAGGCGTTTGCTGGCAGTGGTGATGTAGGTATTTATAAATAGGTTAAGATTTGGTAAATAAATCAGTCTAAGCCTAAGCCTAAGCTTACTAGTCAACGGAGTCTTTTACTCACTCTACCCGGTCCCTCTAAAGCGCTATTTGCACCATCCCACTGACTCGGGGTTACATCTAAATACTGAATATGACCCGTTTTCTTTATTATATATTTTAATTCTAGTAATAAATAATCCTTTTGTTGTGAAACATTTCAGTCATCATTATTTGCTTGTGTTATTTAACTCTAAAGTAAAGCCACAAAATTATATTTCTAAATAAATTATTATACACAATGTAAATTTATTTGTTATAGATGAGATTTCCATAAAAACTTCAAATGAACCAAATTTTTCTAAACTAGTACATATTAATACAAATATCAAAATTACATATTCTATATTTTCAGGAATTACAGAATCCATTAGATTTAAACGACACAAATCTAAAAGACACAATTATGTCAAATTCAAGTTAAAACTTAACAGTGATTCCATTGAGCTGAGATGAGGTCATTTCGTGGCACTTTAATCTTTCTATGATTTTTTTATATTGTTATTTGTGTCATTTGTGCTCACGGGGACAAATCTGTTTATAGTAAAGCACCTTCTGTCACACCTTTAAAGTACCTAATGAGGAAACTGTTATACAATTAGAAAACTATTGCCATAGGTACCAAAACGAAATATACTAAATATACTGCTGAATCCATACTAATTTATATGTATATATATATATATATATATATATATATGTTTCGCATTGAGCAGATTGGCCCGAATCTTGCCCCACCAGCAGCTAAGGACTAGCTACTTCTCGTTATTCCATTCGGTGATGTGTTACGGTCTAGAATTCTGGGGCACAGCTGCGGAATGGCAGCGTGTATTCATTTTACAAAAACGTGCAGTACGGATTATATCATACGCTCCACACGGAACCCCCGCTAGGCAACTCTTCATAAATTGCAATATAATGACACTCACGTCACAATACCTATTTTACATAATTAAATATATTAGAAGTAACATACACCAATTTCCAATAAAAATATTTAAAAGTGCACGTATTACACAAAAACACAACAATATGTTGGACTCGACATGTTGTCGACTTGCTAAATCCAACAAAACGGAATCCGTTGCGGGGCCAGGTATCTATAATAAACTACCCGACACCATTAAAAATATTGAAAATGACCTGACATTCTACTCCGAATTAAAAAAATGGCTAACTAGAAATGCATTTTATGACATGTCAGAATATAATAATTATGATTTAATCGTAACTTAATTTAATATGTTACTTATTTGAAATGTATTGATTATGTTTATATTGTTTTATTTTATTTTAATGAATTGTAATTTAACACGTTCGCGGACGCTCAGTCACACCAGTTGGACACCTAAATTTTGTATGGAAATATTGGGACTGTTATAGCATTCCTGTCACTACAAATATATCTTTTAGGTTTGTATATGACGCGTAATGCTATGCAAGGCGAATGCTATGCAATCCGCGTCAATATGAAGTATATTTTTTATACGCTATGTGACAACAAATGCTATACAATTCGGATGCATAAGCATGTCTGTCACATGACGTAGTCAAGATGGGATTTTATATGACATCGCATGTTATAGCATTCATACATCGTGCTCGATGGACTTGATGGCTGAGACTTCTGACTTCCTAAGGGCGCGATTTTTGCTCTAAAGACTCATTTGCTGACCTCTTCAAACAATTTTCTTCTTCTGTTTTGTTCCCTCTTTGCTTATCATTGTAATATTGAGTCCATCTCATACATGCCCCATGCCTAGCACGTTCGCTGTTCATTCGACCTCAAATTATGTGATACTACCTACAAATAATGCGTTGGAGACCGGCTCTAATCTAAAGGCCCGGTCATGGGTCTCATAGCATGTTGTAGAGAGCCGAGTTGCAATGTTGAGCTCTCTTAAAATGAGAGGTTTGTTCTTCTAGCTGTCCAAGGTATACGCAGCATTTTACGCCAACACTACTTCTCAAAAGTGTCAATATGTACGGCATTACACTTTTTCAGTTCCCTGTAACGCACCGCCGCGTTAAGTTCTGGACGTAAAGCGTCCACCACTTTTCCTGCCAAGCGATGATTCACCCAACTTTATATTCTTTTTCGGATGCATCTACACCAAATACAAGGCATGAAATATACACAGAATGATACCACAAATGCGTGTCATAAGGTGCTTACCTTGTGGGAAGTGATCATCGAGCGCCAACAGGCTATAATTCACAATTATATGACCAAAACTATGACTAGTAACGTAATTATTTCAATAATAGGTATACACATTCATGCCTCGCTTCTTCACATTAATCGTTATCAAAATTTGACTGTAGTATAATTAACAGCAAGTAAACACGTTTGTTTATTAAAACACAATGAAAAACTTAAAGAAATTGTAAGAAAAACATTAATTACGATTTTATAAAAATACGTCAAAATCGCTATCGCGCACGAAATTGACCCAAATTACATGTGTCCACTCCCAGACGCACCTGCCGGGCTACTAAGGGAGCTGCCATACAAAGACGAATGCTATAGCATCCGCGTCACAGAAAGGGGGGCCAATTTGGAGACGTCACAGGATAATTTTTAACTTCGATAAAACTATGTAATATGGCAGTACGCATTATTTGACTCTGGTGACTGGTACAGGAAAAGTTGATGAATAATATTATACTGTGGTTAAGCGGATTGATAAGCATTTCAACGAAGAAATTTAAAAAGAATAACGGATGCAATAGCAGGCGCGTCACCAGGAGGAGTACAAAAACGGATGCTATGCAATCCGCGTCCGCGAACGTGTTAATTGAAATGGACCTAATTAATGAATAACCCTTTTGACATGTAAAGTTTGTAATTTTATGAATAAATGAATATGAAATATGAAATATATATATATATATAATAATATTATAAAGGAGAAAGTGTGTCTATCTGTCTGTCTGTTACCTCTTCACGCTTAAGCCGCTGAACCGATTTAGTTGAAATTTGGTATAGAGATAGTTTGAGTCCCGGGAAAGGACATAGGATATTTTTTTATGCCGGAAATCATCCCTGAAGAGAGTGCAAAGGGAGGTGGAATTGAAAGAGTTAATGAATTGCCTAATAATTGAAGTAAGCAATGCGCGAATTGAATAATTGCTATTAGAATTATCCAGGCGCTATACCTACTTTAGCTACTGTCACTAATTTCACGCAGACGAAGTCGCGGGCAAAAGCTAGTAGTTTCATAAAGGCGTTATTATATTATATTAGTTAAACGAACTTATTACATTCTAGATACCTAGCAGTGTTAGATGATTAATAACCCAGCTCCAGTGCTCACGCAAACGGGCCGTTGGAGGTGTCATAAACAAACTCAACTTATAAACGTAATGGGCAAAGTTATTCGATAATTAAAATTAGATGCCTAATAAAAGCTTGTCAGATAAGAACTAAGGTTGATAGGCATTATTCATCATTTACTTAAGGTAAACGTACTTAACTGGTGCTCGACGCGGTCCCAGTACATGTCATCTTGAAACTTAAGTCATTGTCAAGAAAGGTGACAGCAAGGTGTCATCTATTAGGCATTAGCAGTCGAGCATTAGTACGTTTACCTTATACATACTAGTAGGGAAAGCCGGCTCGTGGTGTAAGGGGCTGGTAGAGTGGAGACCTTGGGGAGAGTCACGCCCAGTAGGAAAACCAAAAATACATTGGTATGACGGCATCAAAAGAACAGCTGGAGCAAATGTGTACAAAGAGCACAAAATAGAACAGAATGGCAAAAATTGAAGGAGGCCTACATCTCAAGGATTGAAAAGGGATAAAAATAGGAGAAAAGAAGAAGAAACTTAGTATCTAAAGGCCTGGCCAAACACACGGCGCGATGCAGCGCTTACACATGCTAACAGGTTACCGACGTCAATCAGACTGCGTCCCGCTGGTATCACGCCATTCACGCCCCGCTTCTGTCGCGCCCCGCGCAGCGCGGCCCCTTGCGTCCACGCGGCGCGTGCGCAGCGCTGCGCCGCGCGAACGCGGCGGCCCGCCGCCGCGTCGCGCTGGGTCACATTAGTCGGATCGGACGTTAGGCAGCGAGCGGTGCGTAGTGCGAGCGTAGCAATATTAGTTATTCTGTGTTTTTAATTATGGATTTTAGTATTCATTGGATGAACCCACTTTCTGTACGCTTTCTAGATGCGGCCGCCAGTAACAAAAGAGTGTCCTCAATGTCAGAGTCGTCTGATTCACTCGACATATGACATACATACTATACGAAAATAGCATCGCTTCGAACAACAAACAAATACTCTGATCTATGGCTTCGGAAGGAATGAGCGACCCTCCGCGCGCGCATGCAGTATCCGGGCGCTTTCGCACGCGCGATGAAGGCGTGTTGAGAGCGTGAGGCCGGCGCGATCCGCGCGCGCTCTGTTTGAACAGGCATCGCGTCGGCATCACGCGGCGCGGACGCGGCGCTGCGTCGCGCCGTGTGTTTGGCCAGGCCTTAAAACGATAACCACAACAAACAGACAAAAGTAATACCGATAATAAGGTAAAAGAAGATCTATTCGAATTATTATATAACCCCGCTAGTTAGTTGCGATTGCTGACGCTTCTTGGTCTAAGGCCAAATTGAACTATTTACATACTAACATTGCCAAATCAACCTTAATTGAAAAACGTAAATTAGCCATAGGTACATAGCTGCATAGGGACTTCATCAACTACGGCCGGCACGGAACCATTAATGTAGGTAGGTACCACATTATAAGCTAAATTTATGTTACACAAATAAATTACCTACTTCAATGATTCCATCAGTTTGATTAAAAAAAAAAACATAAGTAAGGTGCACAGGGACAATTTCGACTGCGGGAAATTTCAACTAATCGAAATATCTTCAAATGTTTTGCATTATTAACTAGAGTGCCATATATGTCCAGACAGCGTAATAGTACATTGTGCAACATGGGGCGTAAGTTGAATATTGCAAACGAGAGTAGGTTAAATCGTGACGGCTTGCCGGGGCGATTTATAATAGACTCGAGTTTGCAATATTATTACGCCCCTAGTTACACACAATGTTTTTCATCACACTTGCGATACAAAAATTAAGTATTAAGACAAAAAAAACTAATTATGGCTCTAGAAACTTCATAACTCCCTAGGGAGAACGCTTTTTCTATAACTCCCGCTAAACCTGCGTGCAATTCCACATTTATTGAGCGATGCGATTAAAAAGATGTTTATCCCGCTACACCTTAATTATAATTCGAATACTGTATAGTGGCTGTGACTAGATCTAGAAAGCAATAGAATAGTTCATGACTAGTAGCATTAGCCCCAAGGGAAATATCAAATGGCATACCCAATATTCTGACCTAGATTGAGAGTAAGGTACAGTCAATCCTAATAGTATTTCGACTTTGATATCTACATGTTGCATTGCGGCAGTAATATTAATTATGTAGTAATTACCTATTCTACCAACTAGGTTCGATTATAATTTTTGTGCTACAATATGAGTTTTATATCGCGTAAATAGTCATAAATAACAATTATGGTAAAATTTAAACAAAATGGACCTAGTGCCACGGAAAGCTCGAGCTTGTATTTTGGTATCACGGTGCAGCAAAGTGACGTCTCTTTTTTAGTCGAAAGTGGAAAAGCAAATTCCGAAGGCATTTATAATTGATAAATCTAGAAATAGTAATAGTTTACGAAGTCAAAATTTGAATTATGATACGACTTACTGTATATACATTCATGTTTAGCAGCTTCAATTAAAGCTCTCCTCACGATGGCTATATTTGATGCATGTCATCGTGCCAACCCAGCAAACATTTTAAGTATTTTTTCCTAGGCTCCAAGAAGATTTTACCAATTTAAGTGAAAATGATGTCCTAAGTCACCAATTATTTTACGTATTGTACACTTTTACTTCCAAGTCCAAGTATAGGGATAATAAAACGTAAATTTCACTTCATAAATACACCATGAAGTCAGGGACTTAGGGGTTGAAAATAAGGCAAAATATTAGGTAAAATTAACCTTAAACCCTCACCAATAGGTCAAATCTACTAATAAGGTATTTTAGGTGTATTTGCGACGTAATTATTACTTATACGGGGACTATGAAGTCACGGACTTAATGGTTGAAAATAAGTCGTATTACTAGGTAAAATTAACTTCGTACCCTGACCAATAGGTCAAATATACTAATAAGGCCTTTTAGGTGTATATGCGACGTAATTATTTCTTATACGGAGACCATGAAGTCAGGGACTTAATGGTTGAAAATCTGTCGAAATATTAGGTAATATTAACTTCGAACCCTGACCAATAGGTCAAATGTACTAATAAGGCATTTTAGGTGTATATGCGACGTAATTATTTCTTATACGGGGACCATGAAGTCAGGGACTTAATGGTTGAAAATAAGTCGAAATATTAAGTAAAATTAACTGCAAAGTCTGGCCAATAGGTCAAATGTACTAATAAGACATTTTAGGTGTATTTTCGACGTAATTATTTCTTATACGGAGACCTTTAGGTCGTCGATTTTATGTCGATTTAGCTACAAATTTTAGGTAAATGTTACTTAAAATAGATACCAAATTGCGACCATATAGTTAAAATCACTTGTAAAGTACTATCAATACCATAAGGTTGTGCCGCCATTTTCTTTCATTATAACGAGATGCTAAATATAAATTGCATAATTTAAGTTGTTATATCTTGAATGGTGCCATCGCACGGTACTTCATTGTGCTAATATTCAAAATAAAACAATATTTTTGATCAAGTCAATACACTTACACACACAAATATTCAATTACAACACTCAATTACAAGCAAATATATGCATTTTGATTTTATAAAATGTTGAAAACTTAAATATTTCAAAAGCCCATCGATAGTTTTGTATGTAAACCTAACATACTGCACGAAAAAATTTTCTGTGCACTAGATTTCATCGTTCTTCATCAGCGTAATCGGCCTAAATTATTTTACATGACTTAGTGGCCGCCATTATCATTGCACAACTTAAAGTTGTTTTCTTGTTAGACATTTTGTTTCTGAGTGAATAGAATATATAAGCGTAATGTTTGTGTCTCTTTTTCTCTTCATCGCGTCTCATCTAAATATTGCCTCGCAGAGTAATTATATGGATAAAAATATGTCGCCATCACGTCTAAAGGTGGTAAAGAATACCAAATTAGTACATTTTCACTACGCGGCACGTCGTGGCGACGTCGAATCCACGTCGGAAACATGACCTAGTGTTGACCTAATGGTTGTAATCACTAATTTACCGTCAATAAATACGTCGCCGGCACGTGCGTTTTTTCCCCATTTATGTCGACTCGACGTGCCCACGACGTCGATTCGACGTGCCTCATTTTGGTCTCCTAAATTGTGCGACCTAAAATAGGTGCCTTTTTCGGAATATCGACCAAAAATGTTTGCTGGGAAAGAGCTCGTTCACACTGTCGGTGAAAATGAGATCGTTACATCGTGATAACAGCGTTAATATCGTTGAATGACATGAATATTGTTAATACCGGCTTTTGTGCAGGTAATTCAATTTGTAACTAATTTTCGATGCAATATACATTATTTTAAACATGTCAGGTACCTCACGTAATTTTACTGACATGTTTCGATCCGATCGAGGATACTTGTCTGCAGCTAGAGAAGTTAGTGGCCGCCGATAAAATGATTTTTGAACATTTCCGATCTTCAATTCTTCTCATCTTCGATCGATTTATTAAGACGAAACAGGAGCTGAGTTTTAAATATTTTAGGTAAATATACCCGTCTCGCTAACGGAAGCGGCACCTAAAAGTAGTGCGATAAGGACAAGGCGAAAAAGCCTGCGTAAAAATCTCAAAAATCGAGGTTTCGTACTCCTCTGTTTCCTCCTCCAAAACTTAACCAATCGTAACCAAATTTGGAAATCTAAATGATTATGAAATTATCTGTGTCGGACCGTTTTGCTTTTTTGGCTAATTGATATTAGTTTTGAATGCCACGCCTCTCATTGCGGCATAGTCAATTAGGCCATTTTGGCCATTTTTGAAGGGCTCTAGCGCCTTAAAAAACAAAAATATCAAAAAAAGCAAAACGGTCCGACACAGATATTGACAATATTAATCTGTGTTGAAAAAATCATTGCTCTAGCTTCAAAAACCACGGAGGAAAACGAGGAGTACGTTTGTATGGAGAAATGATCACTCCTGTTGGCTCTTAAGGTCACAATGACAGTCCATTTCCAACGACAGCTGCATTACTGTTCATTTTACTATGGAAATTGACAATGACAGCGACGCGTTCAGTACCGGTAGTGCAGCTGCGGTTAGAAATGGAATGTTACCATTAGTGTGATTGACTAGTTAAAGTTAGCCAAGAAGAATTGTCACTTACTTGGCTAAATATATATTTTTAAGTTAATCCTGGATCCCGGTTCACCGATTCTATTCCAAATACGATAATAATTATACCCAAGTAGTAAAAAATTCAGAACGTATATATATACCTGAGAGACTAGATATCTATATTCCGTAAATCCGTATTAGAGATTATATAGATCCGGATTTTATCACAATGTCTGTGACATCGGTTTCCTGCTTTATTCGTAGTTCTGAAATTATGATATCTCTATGATATCAGAAATATAATAAAGAACGGAAAATGACACTTTTTATTTTCCGATTTTATCATTTCACTAAACAAACAGGTTAGGTTCGGGTTGCGTTAGCAGCGTTGTTGGTGCAATATTGCAGCATCGGGAAATGTGTTGCAAATGTCAATGTCTTTGAGTTACTGCAGTCTAAAGGCGAAGGTACTTTTAGCGCTTACTAATTTTACAGGGACCTATTGACCTATTGCATGTTTTGACCAGTGCCAGACCACTTGCAATATTGTTATAATACCTAATTACTTTCAGCAATTTCTGTGTTGGTGAATATTTATCAAGCAGTTGGGAGTTGAGGTAAGTATAAGTTCTGTAGTCTCTGTAGACGATCTATTTTAACCTTCGAGCAACACGGAAGGGAGGCGGCATTCGCACTATTTCCCCTCTGCCGAGGTACAAGATTAGCGCGTCAATCTAATCTAGCGCGGGTAATAAAACTAGTTGCACTTGGATTTTTCACTAGACCGAGTCCAGGCGCGCGCGTGAACACTGCTGCACAAAAATGTCTATTTGCTCGGTTTTTTGTTATAAAAAGAGGTCGGGGACATCAAATTTACAAAAAGAAAGTGTTACATTTCACATGTAATATTTTTTTTACATATCATACGTTAAATTATATTTATCTACACACATATCATAAACTGTCTATGATGCCTTCAAAATTCGTAAATAATGGCCAACATTACGATAAACTATTTTGTTACAGCAAATTTCTTATCTGTGAAAATGTGGTAATAGCTTCATTACTATATCAAAATCAATTTGGTAATGCATTTCAAATTTCGAACATCTCTGAATAAAAAGCAAATTGATTTGACCCCTATTCTAATATCAGTTGAGATGACGTTTTATTCGAAATCAAATGACAATTGCATACAATATTGACAAATCTCGCATGTAAGTTGGTATCGGACGATATGGTAATCGACCCCGACTCTAGTTTGTCTCTGAATTAAAAAAAACTACGGATACGTGACGTGCGTGAAAAAAGTTTTCATTTGCCGCCATTTGACGTACAGTTTATCTTTTAATTAGTTAATAAGTAAAAAATAATTTGTTTTGTTGTTTTTAATGGAACTATAACAAATGTTTCGTGTAAAATGTGCGATAAAGATATTTGGGAGACGCCATCTCATATCCGCGAGTTCCACCAGAGAGCAAAGTCGGCTGTAATATGAAGTTAGTGAATATATCATAGAAAGTTTATAATATGTGTGTAGATAAAGCAGTGTATGTAACTGTACATAATTAGGCATTAAAACACTCGTGTGATACTATTATGAAACTCATTTCATTCGTTTCATAAACCCACACTCGTATTTTAATGCCTTTCATTATGTAGCAGTCACATAAACTACTATTAAATACAATTATTATATTATAGTCTCAAGTAATTGTTGGATTTATCGATTTTGCTCGCTCAGTACAAATTGCGGATCGGTCGAGCGACAAATCCGACTTCTCATCTCTCAGAATACAATGACGAATACAATCAGAATAAAATAGTGTGCGTGTTGTGACACTAGTCACTCGTCCGTACACAAAAAGAGATCGAGGTTTGCAAGATTTGTCTTTGACGTGTGTCATTTTCTATGTATTTGTGTCGTCATTACAGATTGGATTTTGTATGTAAGTGTGTGAGAAATGCGACTGTGTGCACCTTTCCCCCCGCGAAAAATGGCAGAAAGATTTGTACGGCGAGATATCGCTTGGGCCCCTCCCTTCCGACGTGTCGGAAGCCGGTGTTGCTCGAAGATTTTAACTCAATAACAAACTTCTCGGTATTATTTAAAAATATTAATCTAATTTCAATTCTAGACATGAATAGAGCCCAGAAGTTATAAATTAAGTTTTCAGGTCTTATTGTTTCAGAGTCATATTGTAAAGAAACGTTGAGTTGTTCTTTTACATATTTTAAAAAGCGAATATTTTTTTAAAAAGAAATATTTAAGTTTAAACGGCCGTGCGCCAAAAGAATACCGCGGCTCAATTATAATCAAAGTGAAAATTTTTCGCAATAATTGTGATCGGAAATTAAATTTCTCTTCGTATTTTGAAAGACGAGCTTAAGGCGAACTCGTGTTAAATTACTTATAATGATTCAATACAAGTGCTCCCGTAATAGCCTCTTTTGGATTTCAATTACAGTTGTTTGTTCTAGCGAGGCGCTGAAACCGTCCCTGTTTAAAAGATTAATTACTTGTAACCTGGCTGACTACAAGATCAGTCACCCAAACGATTTCCACAGCGACACGTGCATTAATTAAATCGGATAAATACAGGACTATGAGAGTTCATTATCCCAGCCTAATGAGTGCTATTGACACAGACAGGTTTCAATTAAAAAATACGGGTCCTTATTAGCAATGTACAAATTGCAGAACATTCCCAAAAAGCGGAAACGTTCTCGAGAATGTTCTCAGAACATTCCTGCAACATGGAAATTATTGTTTAAACAAGAGAATATACTTGAAATGAAGTTTAAATAGGCATAACTTAAAACTAAATGTTATTATGCATATATTATTGTCTATTACAGTTAGCTATTTTGTTGATGTGATAAATTTACCAATAAGTTGCTTAAATTCTCACTGTATATCAGAGAACATTTCGACTTTCGACAATTTTTTCCAAAATGATTTTTTTGTTTCATTAGAATCTAGAGGCCTCTATCTCCCGCCATGCCAAATCTCAGCGCGCTCGGACCAAATTGAAAAAATAAAAATAAAAAGTCGGCCATTTTGATTTTTTTTAGTGCAGTTTGTTTTGTCTTGGGGCCCTCTATGACATTTGGTCGAGCACCCCCCACCTATCACGCACCGTTCAAAAGTTGCCATACAAAATAAAAGTGGCCAGTTTTCCCGTAATTGTAGCATTTTTCAAAAAAAAAAATTTTTATAGGTATCTAAGGGACCCCGAGATTCCGTGACCAAAATTTCAGCGCGCTAGGACAAAATTAAAAAAGTTTAAAAAAAAAGTCGGCCATATTGAAAAAAAATGGCGGCGTCAAAATCTGTCGGGTTCCCTCTATGGCATTTGGTCGAGCTACCGGACCTAAGTCTGACCGTTTGGCCGGGCCGTCATACATTTTTCTGAGCGGAAGCGGACGACCAAAAGTCGGAATTTTCTGGGGGTAGGTAAGGACTACACCTAAACTATCGTGAATATTCATGGTATAAACCACGATAAATAAATAAATTCTCGTTCTCGAGAACATTCTCAGAAGTTACCGAGAATTTCTCATGTGGAAAGTTTCGCAACTTTGGAAAGTTCTCGTGCGTGCATTGCTAGTCCTTATGCAACAAAAAATGTTCCTGTCTGTTTAGCTTCATTTAAATGTTTATTTAGGCCGGTTAGACACTCCAAGATACACAATTTAGGTTTTGAATTTTTAGCTAATATTTAATGTCAGTGTCTGTGACATCGATCAATATTCCCAAACGAATGAAGTGGTTTAGTAATTGGTAAAAGATTCGTTACACTAGATGGCACTTTTTAAGTTTTTCGGGGTTTTTAAATTTACAGTTTTTATAGATTTTGATCTTGAGTGAAAAACTACACAAGTGCAATGAAAACGGGTTTAGCAGTTCCACTTTGGGTAATGGTCGGTTATAACTTGCTTAAAAAAAGGACTCTTTTTTTATTAATACTTAAGTATATGTACGAGTATGACATGATGTATTATCAATTCATACATTATTTATGTTCACCGTAGCGTCAAAATTTGAGTCTGTGTTGGTAAGGTGTTGCTTGTGAAACTTTCTGACTTTTATGAAGAAATATTCCTACAGAAAATATATTGCTAAAATTAGACATGCATCAATTAAAAATGACTAAATGACGATGACAAAGGCCCAGCCTGAATATTAATAATGTATTTACCATAACAGCATCGTGTAGTTGTAATATAATTTGACATTTAAGACACTTTGATTACATTTTGTAGCTGCTAACTTTGATAGATATAAGATAATAAAATAATAATGTAGGTCGCAAGCATGCTTTTATAGCATAATTTATGGAGATGGACGCCATTAAATCTGAATTTGAATCCATAAAGTATTTACGTTCTACGCGTAGTTAACAATACCTATTCGCCATAATAAATATTGAAGTAAAATTTTTAATATACATAGACCATAGAATAAATAAATTATTTTACGCCGCCCTATTAAATAGTTTGCTGGTAATATAGGTAATAGACTAAAAAACCAATTGTGTGAAGCCATTTATCAATGACAACCTGGGAGTTACTACCAAGGTGGCCGAGGTTGAAAAAAACAGATGATAGAAGTAAAATTATTAAGTAGCACTTTTTTATATAAATACCGTAGGTACGAGTATTTGTTATACTTTATTTCGTCAGTCCATGCCAAGTTTGCACTAACTTGATAGTGACAATGCGTACACTGAGAGAAAAATCATCACCAGGAATTAAAAAACAGTTCTGTACTGGGGGAAAAACTGAAGTTTTAGTAATAATTATGGACGTTTCACTATTTCTGTAAAGTTTATTTATTTCTACCAACAGCTCAGTAATCCCAAATATAATTTCAACAAACAGATAATAGAAATTGCAAGAACTAATAGAAATTGCAAAAGTCTATTTGTTCCTATTAGTTAACTCTCCTTGTCCCCGGATTAAGTTTATTTTTGTAATTCTAAGTGTATTTTTGTTGTACTTTTCTCTCAGTGTAGGAGTACCATGCCATAATTGACGTAGAAGGTATTTAGCATTGAAACTTAACGTATGTAGATGGAATCTATAAATACATATAAAAAAATAATTATATCTATAACATCTAAAACGTATGATTATTTGTACATAATATATTGTCTTCGGCTACTGCGATAGATACTCATGAAATAAAACGCATGTAAATACATAAAATAATACAGTCTCCCTTTAACCACGAACGCTGTAAAGGGTTCGAAGCGTCAGGATGTATTTTAAATTCATTATATGCGATATATTATGATTTCATAAGTTTAATAAACTTGACCGTCACTTCATCTGCCTTATAAACCGGGATACTCGACCATTTCAGGTTGGTGGCGTCTCGCTGTAGTAATCCACAGACGATACAGAGGGCGGGAGTAGCTCTATTCGCCTTTGCCTTGTGTTAGTTTTGAGTTATAAATTTTCCGTCAGATGGCATACGTGGTCCTGTAAATTAAACTCTAAATGATAGTTGCTCTTATTCTCCTATTTTATAGTTCATATCGGTTAATCTACAGTTTTTGCTTTGATCGGTTTCTAAATTAATAAATTCAAACACATTTTGAGAAAAAGGTCATTTCTGTAGACAATATGATAAAAGTTAACGATTCTGGTACATATTATTATATTATTATTTTTACATTTTTCTTATTTACATGAATAGTTAGTACTGAAACATTACGATACAAGTGCGAAAAGTAGGAAATTACGAGTGGCGATACAATGAAACACGACCGAAGGGAGTATTATAAATCGACACTAGTTGCGAATTTCCTTTTCGCAGATTTCGCACGTGTATACAACGTTTTACAGTACATAATGGCCTTTTAAATTTTTGACATAGGCAAGTATTGTCCTTAATCCTGCCCTAGGACGGTAAAGTAGCACCATACGTACCTACTGTAAAAATCAAAACCGCTTGTAAGAGTGTAGCTTAAGAATTAGGTTTAGATTTCCTTAAGTTTGCTATGTTTACAGGAAAGACGCGAACGAGTTAACCTAAGAACTATAAACCCAAAACCACTAAACATACACCACAATCCACTACTAATACAGCTTTTACTGAAACAAAGAGCAAACGGCCGCCCGCATTCCTAGCGAGGACTGATTGACTCTAATACCGGGAGTGGCCTGTAACACGAGCGAATAATTAAAACATAGATTGTACTCCTCACACGGTGACACTTTTGTTCAACAACTTTTAAAAATTATGAAGTATTTAGACTCCCTATTTTTCATACAAAATAAATATTATCTTCAATGGACGCCGTCGCCACGCCATATCATTCTGATTGACGTTGCTTGTCACGCCAAATTCGCAATACATTGCGTCTTAGAATAAACTTTAAAGTGTATTAAAAATCAAACCACTAATTATTTTTAAAAGTCGCTGAACAAATGTTGGTCAGTATGAGGAGTACAGCCTACGGTTTAATTTATTGCTCATATTACAGGCCACACTGACAAAAGTCAGAAAGTTTCACATGTACAAAATAAAACCTTATTATAAAATGTGTATGACCCATATTGATTCGGTTAAATTATGTTCTAATGTATGGGCAAGAAAAACAAATTATAGCCAGCATTCAATGAATGTAGTATGATACCTTTGGGTATGGTGCTTTACGCACACTAGCGTCCCTCCCCCTCCCCCTGACGCAACCCCCCCTTTTAGCTTGAAATATGTCCCGGTTTACGGTTTTTTTTTATTTTTGAGAAAAGTATTAGAGTTAGGAAAAAAGTGTCAAGGTAAGAAATAATCCTTAATAAATTTTAAACAAAAAAGGTTATATACAACTTTTTGGGAGGACTCACCATATTCATGTATTAACTTGTTGAAGTTCAATATAAGTTAGTACGTGATAGTACTGAAATAAAACTAATACGGAGAATAAGCTTGCAAGCTTATTCTTCGTGAAGATTTCTTTCAGTACTGTCACGTACTATGTTAATATTGAGCTTCAACAAGTTTTTCAACGGTAAAATTTTGTCGTAGTTCATCTAGCTAAAACATCAATATGGTGCATCGTATCAAAAAAATTAATATAACCATTTTTGTTAAGAATTTAATAGGGAACATTTCTTTCATTGACACTTTTTTCCTATATTGTATACTTTCCCCAAAACACTCTCAACCGGGACATATTTCAAGCTAAAAGGGGGGGTTGCGTCAGGGGGAGGGGGAGGGACGCTAGTGTGCGCAAAGCACCATACCCAAAGGTATCATACTACATTCATAGAATGCTGGCTATAATTAGTTTTTTAAAAAACACAATTTGACCGAATCATATGTCCTTTTTAAATATCAACTGTTTTTTATTATTATTTATGTTTATTGAATATAAATATTAGATTAATGTAATATTAGAATAATTCCATCATCGTTGAAAAAGAGCATATTACGTGGAAAGGAAAACTGCGGTTAAGATGCTAACTAGTGGTACCTACCTAGCTTTCTTTAACTGGCCTCCCTACAAAAAGCGTTCGGCGATCGTATATTCGTAGGTGTAATAAGCGCTTTGTGATTGACAGACTATAGGTAGCAATACTTACTTTACTCTTCGGGTACCTAGCAGTCTGAATTAGATATGGGCCCGATTCGGATTTTGAAATAGACATCTATTAGATATCTTTTAGACATCACCAAGATACGATAACGATATGTTTAAGATCTAACCTGTCAAATTTGACATTTGCGCGATTCTGGAGATACTCTTGAACGATTTCCACAGGATATGACTTAGAGATCCAATACACATCTAATAGATATCTTACTCTATCTAACGTATAATTTTTAAGAAAAAAAAACCGACTTCCATGGGGGCCGATGAAAGATTATTGTAGATGGTACACTATGTAGAAAAGGAGGTAAAACCACCCACTTTTCTACTGGCATTTCGCTTCTGTATAATGGCTCCTCTACAGGATGGGCCAACGCCGCCCACTCCAAAGGACGCAGCCATGCGGTAGAATGAGATAGCAATATCACTTGCTCCCTCTAACGCATAAATGCGTCCCTTGGAGTGGCCGGCGTTGGCCCATCGTGAAGAGGAGCCATGAGGGTCGTAGTTCTAGCCTAACCTAACCCACTCCTCAGACAGCAGTTCGGTTCTGTGCGGATCGCAGTTCGAACCTAATCAAACCCACTTTTCAAGTAGCATTTCGTTTCTGTAAGGCTCGCAGTTCCTACCTAACCTAATCCTTGTTCGGTTCTGTGAGGATCGCAGTTCAAACCTAACCTAACCCACTTAATGGCGCATGCCGTACGGTGTACGGGGGTTTAAGCGGGAGGAGCTAGTAAGATTGGCATCATCGTACTTTATACCTACATTAATTTTATGGTAGGTAATCATAGTTGTTTATTTAGTTAAGGTATCATAGTGGTTTTCTGGGTCAAGGTCCGTGTCCGAGACCGGGTCCGATTCCGGGTCCGAGTCCGGGTCCGAGTCCGGGTCCGAGTCCGGGTCCGTGTCCGGGTCCGAGACCGGGTCCGAGTCCGATTTCGAATCCGGGTCCGAATCCGGATCCGAGTCCAGGTCCGCGTCCGAACCGGATCCGGGTCCGAACCGGATCCGGGTATGAGTCCGAGTCCGGGTCCCAGTCCAAGTCAAAATCGAAATTCGTAATCACCAAACGTGTACCATGCGTCATTGAAGAGTTCTGTTCTGATCATCATCAGCAGTTCCACTTCATCAAATGCAACAGTTTTTAATGAAAATGCTTGATTTTCTGATGTAAATACAAAAATCTCTATACGCATGCCTTTAAGATTTGAGGAGTTCCCTTGATTCCTCATGGATCCCATCATCAGAACTCGAGCTTGACAAAAATGTGGCTTAAAAACTTAACTTGCTTAACAAACATAACGACGAGGACAAATCGCCAACCGTGAACTATGCGTCGTTGAAGAGTTCTGTTCTGATCATCATCAGCAGTTCCACTTCATCAAATGCAACAGTTTTTAATGAAAATGCTTGATTTTCTGATGTAAATACAAAAATCTCTATACGCATGCCTTTAAGATTTGAGGAGTTCCCTTGATTCCTCATGGATCCCATCATCAGAACTCGAGCTTGACAAAAATGTGGCTTAAAAACTTAACTTGCTTAACAAAAATAACGAAGAGGACAAATCGCCAACCGTGAACTATGCGTCGTTAAAGAGTTCCGTTCTGATCATCATCAGCAGTTCCACTTCATCAAATGTCACTTTTTTGGGTGTATATGCTTGATTTGTTGATAAAAACCCAAAAATCACTATATGTATGCCTTTAAGATTTGAGGAGTTCCCTCGATTCCTCATGGATCCCATCATCAGAACTGGGTTTTGACAAAAACGGGACCAATCTGTATGCATATACATTCAATCAAAAAAAGAATTTTCAAAATCGATCTAGTAATGACGGAGATATGGAGTAACAAACATAAAAAAAAATAAAAAAAAAATAAAAGAAATAAAAAAAAACATACAACCGAATTGATAACCTCCTTCTTTGAGATTTGGAAGTCGGTTAAAAAGTGACATTGGTTGCCCGAATTACGCTGCAAAAGAGAACTAGTTGATATCTAAACTATAACGTATCTAGAATGGATCTAGTACGTGTCGTCTCTTGTAAATATCTTGAAGTTCGAATACGGCAGTATATCAGTGTTACTGCAGCAGCGTTACTGCCGACTGTATTGCAGGAAATCTCAATTATCCAGGACATCGATATTGATTTTGAAATTTACTGCAACATTACGTACATTTATATTCTTTTATTTTATTGGTACACTAGCTGTGCCCGCGGCTCCGCCCGCGTGGAATTCGATCTGTGTCAGTAGGTAAGCGGCTAATTTCTAATCCTAATTTCTCTCCCTCTCCCCTGGAGGCGGAACTTGACGTATAGTTGACAGATGGATATGCTAGAGGACTGCAGTCCAGATACAATATTTTACAATTAGGTACCACAAAATAAAACTACAATCCAAAATCAATAGTTTTGCGATATAAAAAAAATTTCGATATAAAAACGCAATTTGATAGACATTTGTAAATTTTTACTTTTAGTATGGAAATCAGTCACATCATTTTATCACGAATATCAACAGTACTACAGCAGTAACGTTGCAACAGAGTAATGCTGCCGGAGTCGCCATAATTATAAAGTCATTGAAAACGCGAGCGAAGCGAGCGCGAAAATTTTTCGATATAAAAACGCAATTTGATAGATAGTTGTAAAATTTTACTTTTAATATGGAAATCGGTCACATCATTTTATCTCGAAAATTGACAGTGCTGCAGCAGTAACGTTGCAATAGAGTAATGCTGCTGCAGTCGCCACACATCAGAAAGTTGTTGAAAACGCGAGCGAAGCGAGCGCGAAAATTTTTCGATAAAAAAACGCAATTTGATAGATAGTTGTACATTTTTACTTTTAGTATGGGAATCAGTCACATTATTTTATCACGAAAATTGACAGTGCTGCAGTAGTAACGTTGCAACAGAGTAGTGCTGCTGCAGTCGCCATATCTTAGAAAGTTATAGGTAACGCGAGCGAAGCGAGCGCGAAAATTTTTCGATATAAAAACGCAATTTGATAGACAGTTGTACGTTTTTACTTTTAGTATGGAAATCGGTCACATCATTTTATCACGAAAATTTACAGTGCTGCAGCAGTAACGTTGCAACAGAGTAATGCTGCTGTAGTCACCATACATTAGAAAGTGATTGAAAACGCGAGCGAAGCGAGCGCGAAAATTTTTCGATATAAAAACGCAATTTGATAGATAGTTGTGCATTTTAACTTTTAGTATGGAAATCAGTAACATCATTTTATCACGAAAATCGACAGTGCTACAGCAGTAACGTTTAACAGAGTAATGCTGCTGCAGTCGCCACCCGAATGTCACTTTTATCATAGCTTGTAATGTTATTGTAAACGCGAGCGAAGCGAGCGCGAAAATTTATCGATATAAAAACGCAATTTGATAGACAGTTATACATTATTTTTTACTTTTAGTCCCAACCAGGCGCGAATCCAGGATTTCATACAGAGAAGGGACGGGACAGTTTTCTATTAGCCTAGCTTCGCATAGGGCTCGACATTAAAGGGTCTCAGCGAGGTTGTTTTCATACAGAAAAGATGCAAGAAAGCAGAGCTTTGAATTGACCAAGTGAATTGAATTGGCGAAGTGTGAGCAAGGCAAAAGGCCCAGCTGCGAAAGAGGAAAGCTTGGATTTGGATCCACGCCCAAGTGTAATTAAGGGAGAAGATCAACTTTGCCATAAGGCAGAAGACCTCGCGTAAGACCTTACGCCGAACTGCAAAAGAGTGGCTTGAAATCGAATCTATGCATGTAATCACGACTCTTCTACTGCTCGCTCTTTGGCTTCACTCGAAAGCGCTACTTCATAGGATGATTTTAGTTTTCGGCTTTCACGGGGCCCCTTATAACACTTTGACAGTTAGGTCTCAGGATCGCGGCTAAGGAGCAACTCGGCTTGGCCGACAAATCTGGCGTGCAAGAGAGCAAAATTCGCTATAAAATCGGTAACCTATGTCGAAAAAATCGGCTGGCCGCAAGCCCGAAAGCAAGATTTTTTCCATGATTAAAGTCATGGGCCTCCGCGTAAGGTCAAATCGAAAGCCTACGTTGGAGATGTTCTTACGTACCCTCACTCTCTTACTTGATCCCTACGGTCCTTCGTTATTAGATGGGTACTTGTATGTACACGTATAAAAGTTTCATGTAGGTACCTACTCCACGACGACTGCAGTGCTGATGCAGCCTGCGCTTTTTTTTGCCTACGGTTTTGGTGCCATAAGCAAGTGATTATTTTGCTTAAAAGGGTTAATCCGGCACTGACAAATGACAGAGGTCAATGTTTTTTTTTTTCAAAGTACCCACCTTCGTGGTCATTATTATTAAGTGCTTAAAGTAGGCGATACGTATGAATATAGATTTGATATGGGTGCGATAATTACGATTAGGTATAATTCATGATAGAGAACATTAATAATTTTAAATAACTATTATGCAATTATACGCGTTTTGATATGTGTGTTTATTTTACCTCTACGTAACTATGTAAACTCATTTTTAATTTTCTTGATTACTTAATGTTTACTCAGTTCCCCAAAAGATGGCACTGTGCAATGAGGGGCAATTAATTTACTGTCGTCTAATTTTGTTGTATTATTAATTTATTAATTCAACATAATTATTCCATTATTTTTGTTGATATATCCGTACCCCCTTTCTAAACTTAGAGTTAATTTGGCAAAATCTTTCCTCGGTGGCTTATTCATGTCACACACAATGTATTAAATTCAGCGCCATCTGTTAGTTTACCAGGATACTCAATAGTTGTAGCACAACTATTGAGCAATAGTTGAAAAGAGTTTGCCCCTCTTTCCTAAGTAGCGCAATAAGATTCAGGGGCAAACTTAAGTCAATCGAGTGTTGTGGCTACGCCCCCTTTTAGGGGTTGAATTTTTATAGCCTATAACCTGGCCGGGGATTTTCTCGACAGATTAGTAAAGTTTTCATCAAAATCCGTTCAGCCGTTTTCACGTGATGCGCGTTCAAATAAACAGACAAACAGATAAACAGACAAACAGATAAACAGATAAACAGACAAAAATTCTAAAAACTGTTGGAACGTGTTCTGTTATCGATTCTAAGTATCCCCAGCCAACTTTTTTTCAAATATCTTCCATGTACAGACTTTCGACCGTCTTCAGCTTTATTATATGTATAGATAGAAGATAGATTCAGAAGTAATTTGATTATTTCACGAAAAGCCATTTTAGAATTGGCCACTTCATGATATGGTTGTTAGATTAGGTTTGTCTTTAGTTTGATGTGACTGACAGGCCTATTCGGATTTCGAGATAATCACAAGATCTAGAGACGATTTAGAGATCAACTAGATCTACATTAGATATCGACTAGATGTGACTTGGATATCTTAGTCATAACCTGTCGAAATCGTTCAAGAGGACCTCCAGAATCGCGGAAACGTCAAATTTGACATATCTAGACATGCGGCAGCGTGTCAAGCCAAGTTCAAGCAAAGGAACTGGCTAGCCAGCGCCAAGTGTAATATTACACGAACCACTTGGTGCCACTTTTGACCCTTCTATAACTCAAAACATCTTTAACGTAAACACATAAAACTACGTGTGTTTAATTATATCCATAAGGACATCTAGAAGCCCAAATTTCATGAAGCTAGCTTAAACGGTTATAAAGATATGAAGGTCAAAAAGTCGTAAATTTTAAGACTGACTGACAGACTTATAGTACCTAAACCTAACCTACTTCCAGATGACCTAGAAGGATGAAATTTGGAATCCAGCTCAGTTATTGTGTGAAAGCGTAGGAAAAAATTTAAAAATAAAAAAAAGTTATAAAATAGGGGGGGTCCCCATACAAAAAAACCATTTTTTATTGTGACTGACATATAAGTACCTAAACCTAACCTACTTCCAGATGACCTAGAAGGATGAAATTTGGAACCCAGCTCAGTTATTGTGTGAAAGCGTAGGAAAAAATCTAAAAATAAAAAAAAGTTATAAAATAGGGGGGGTCCCCATACAAAAAAACCATTTTTTATTGTGACTGACATATAAGTACCTAAACCTAACCTACTTCCAGATGACCTAGAAGGATGAAATTTGGAATCCAGCTCGGTTATTGTGTGTAAGCGTAGGAAAAAATCTAAAAACAAAAAAAAGTTAGAATATATATAGGGGGGGTCCCCATACAAATTTCTTTTTTATTGTGACTGACATATAGTACCTAAACCTAACCTACTTCCAGATGACCTAGAAGGATGAAATTTGGAATCCAGCTCGGTAATTGTGTGTAAGCGTAGGAAAAAATCTAAAAATAAAAAAAGTTAATAAATAGGGGGGGTCCCCATACAAAAAACCTGTAATACGCGCTAAACAACCGGCCAACGGTGTGTCGTTGGCGGCGCGCGGCACCACATAATTAATACAAAGAACAGAAGTAAAAAACATGCAGCGGAAACACAAGAAAAAACATTAAATCTCAATACCTGCCTAGTTTTCTTTACAAAAAGTATTGATATCCCATCAAAAACATAAATGTAAAAAAGGAGAGCCAAGTTCAATACAAAAATTATGCTTGGCTGTGGGGTTCGCCGCAAAAAGAATGGAGATCTAAATGAGTGCCAAGTTCTATGCAAAATTCAAATATGTATTTATAGGAACAAAATAACATTATAAACAAGTATTAAACTCTATTTCTTTGCTTTATTGGATACCTATATCAATTGCTGTTATTTTAAAAAAATGTGAGATCTTACTTAAAGTAGGTTACATTTGGCTTGGCCAGTTTTTATCAGAATTACAAAATATATATGTTGAATAACTTTATAAAATGACTGATGTAATGAAAACTGGCCAAGTCAAATCTAACCTGCTTTAATAACTCGCATTTTTTTTAAATAACAGCAATTGTTATAGGTATCCAATAAAGCAAAGAAATAGAGTTTAATACTTGTTTATAATGTTATTTTGTTCCTATAAATACATATTTGGATTTTGCATAGAACTTGGCACTCATTTAGATCTCCATTCTTTTTGCGGCGAACCCCACAGCCAAGCATTATTTTTGTATTGAACTTGGCTCTCCTTTTTTACATTTATGTTTTTGATGGGATCTATCTTACAAATATCTTTAAATTATCCGTATCGTAACTTGTTGAAGTCTAGTAGAAATCTAGTTCATTTTCCGAATCGAGTCGTGATTGGTTTGATGTGGCTAACCGATAATTTCATGAAATCATGAAATGATCCATTCTAAGACCTGTCCACGGCATCCTCTATTTGTACCTACTAGTACCTACTACCTACTCCCGGGTGGTAGATACTTTTGGCGCGTCCTTTCATCCGCTACTATTGACGTTGACTGTACAATGTACGTTAATCTGAAATTTGAAAACCATATAGGCCAAGAAATAAGAAGTTATAGAGGGAAATGCTAGGAACACAATTTTTGACTCCGTAACTTTGTTTGGACTAGTTAGGAGGTGAACATATCAAAAGTCCCCGGCCGTAGCCCCGGTGCTGGGGGGGAGAGGGGGGAAAGAAGGTCTCATTTTTCGGTTTTTCACTAATATCTTGGAAACTATGCGTCTTAGCGACATGACTACTGAGACAAACCAAAAGCTGATAAAAATTTTTACAAGTTTTATTCAGTCAAGTTTTTCGATATCTTGAATAGTTTTTGAGATATCCGCTCTTGAAAGTTTATTTAAGGCTTTAAATTTTATCTTGATATCTACATTAGTGAAGCTGCTAGGCCGTGTTTGGTATCATTTTCGTATAAATCAGGGATGCTGAATTCATTTTTGGTATCACATTGACACCATTCCTAAGAAAAAACATATACACTTTAAACAAATAACTTTTTTTTTAATTTCCTCTTCACGCTTAAACCGCTCAACCGATTTAATTGTAATTTGGTATACAGATATTTCGAGTCCCAATACAGGACATAAGATACTTTTTATCTCAATAATCATCCTTTAAAGTTGTGAAATGGAGTATGGGGGGAATTCAACTTCATCGACGAAACTGAATTCCTGAGGTTCATACTGCTTAAGGTAAGGTTTGAAGTCATGTTAGGTATCATTTTCATCTAAATCACAGATGTATACCATCCTAAATTTCACCTAAACCGGTTCAGCGGTTACTGACTCCCCATACAAACTTCCACCCCACTTTTCACATCCTCAAAAGATGCTTTTGGTTATAAAAACTATTCTATGTCCTGTGTCGAGACTGAAACTATTTCTGTACCAAATTTCAACGAAATTGGTTCAGCGGTTTAAGCGTGAAGAGGGATTTTAAAAAATATATATTTTTTAAATTTTGTTTTTACTTCGGAATAGTGTCAATGTGATACCATAAATGAATTCAGCACCCCCGATTTATACGAAAATGATGCCAAACATGGCCTAACAGCATCACTGATGTAGATATCAAGATAACATTAAAATCCCTAAATAAACTTTCAAGAGCGTCTATCTCAAAAACTATTCAAGATATCGAAAAATTTGACTAGATATAACTTGTAACTAATTTTATGAGCTTTCGGTTTGTCTTAGTAGTCATGTCGCTAAGATGCAAAGTTTCCAAGATATCAATGAAAAACCGAAAAATTCGACCTTCTTACCCCCCTCTACCCCGCAGCACCGGGGCTACAGCCGGGGACTTTTGATATGTTCACCTCCTAACTAGTCTAAACAAAGTTACGGAGTCAAAAATTGTGTTCCTAGCATTTCCCTCTACAACGTTTTTTGAGCATTCATTTCCTGACCAAATAATAATTCTCAACAAACGCACAAGCAAATTGTTATTCTTTAATCAGAATTCCTCGTTCGTCTCAAACAAAAGTTGCCTAAAAGATTATGCTTGATATATCAGTGTTTTGTTTTGGGGCGACAGTTGTGTCGGCTTACTGCGGCCCTGGCTCCCGATCGAGCTCAATTACCATAAGGGCTTGGCGTCACACAAACGTCTTATGTTTACATGACAACCCACACAGTTCACTGGCTAGTAGAGAGTTTGGGTTACGTCGACACGTGTATACAGTGGAATTCGGATATAACGACGACGAAGGGACCATTGTAATTTCGTCGTTATATCCGGAAGTCGTTATAAGCAAAGGTAAAGAGATAAACACACGTAAGTATTATGTATTAGTTTATATTCATTTATTATACTTAAAAAATATTTGTACACATCTGTGTTAGTTAGTAGTTTTAAAAAATTGCGTGATATTACTTTGCTTCATTTTATTATGTTGTGCTAGTTTACGCTGCAAAGCGTATTCTATTTTCATTACTTCCTCAATGTTAATAATATTTTTTCCATCTCCAAATAAACAATATCTTTTTAGGTTTGTTATAATCGATAACACATCCTTGGTTGTAGGAATTTCACCTTCGTTACAATCTTCTTCGTCTTCCTCATTTTCTTCATCTTGCGTTGTTGATGATGGGACAACAGATTCAACAATCTCACCGTCGGACAAATTATTTACAGTGATAAGTTGACTGTCAATATTAACATATGCTTCCCAATCACATTCCCAATCCACAACATTTGTAGTCAGCTGTGCCAATGGTATGTCCAATTCATCATCGGAGTCATCGTCAATTGTTGAGATAGCCGAAGATTTACAGAACCCAGCGTGATGAAAGCACTTTTTGATCGTATCTGGAGTCACCCGAGCCCATGCCGTAGTTATCATTTCAATGGCATCTAACACATTAACGGAAAATGGGGCTGTTGCATTTTCTAAATCACTCATCATTTTCTGTACTAATATCTTTCGGTAATGACTTTTAAGGGTTTTAATTATCCCTTGATCAATCGGTTGAATGACTGACGTTGTGTTTAGGGGCAAAAATGCTAATTTTATGTTGGTCAAATTCTCAGTTTTAGGATGGGCCGGGCAGTTATCAATAAATAAAATGATATTCTTTTTGCTGTTTCTTAACTCGGAGTCCCATTTGCGAAGAACCTTTTCGAAAATTTCTGAGGTCATCCAGGCCTTTTTGTTTGCTTCATATTCAACGGGCAACGATTTAACATTTTTAAAACACCTAGGTTTTTTTGCCTTGCCTATTACCAATAATTTTCTTTTTTCTCCTGCCATACTTGATGCAACAAGCACGGTGATTCTGTCTTTTGATAACTTTCCACCTACACACAGTTCCCCTTTAAATTTCAAGGTTTTTTCAGGAGTTAACTTAAAAAATAAGCCTGTTTCATCAGCGTTCCATATTTGGCTTTCATTGTAATCTTTAATCAATTTTGGGAAAACTGTTTTCAACCAATTATCACATTCACTTCGCGATACACTAGCGGCTTCTCCACACACTTTGCCCACTACAATGTCGTGACGTTGACGAAATCGGTAGATCCAGCTTTCCGAACACTCATAATCCGTTTTTCCGAACAATCTGGCAAAATGATTTGCTTTTTCTTGCAGCAGACGACCGTTCAAAGGTACATTTTGGCTTCTTTGAGCTTTGAACCAAACTAGAAGGGCATTTTCGATATCTTGATGCGTTGCTTTGCGGTTTTTTTAGTTTTTAAAGATTTAGATTCTAATATTTTCTCTCGATTTTTCCACATCGTGGAAATGGTTGAATGGGAAACTTTGTATTCCTTGCACAAATCAGCATTGTTTGCACCGTTTTGCATTTTTGAAATAATTTCCGCCTTTTCTTTAACAGTAAATACGCGTCGAGGAGCCATACTTATTCAAAAGTTCAGTAAACACACAGTTGCCACTCAGAATATCACTTCGTAAATAAACCATAAACCTAACTCCGAAACTATTGAACGAGTGGTCTCGCTAAACCCCTACCTAACGAATATCTATAAACAAAAGGTCACATCAATTGCTGACCATCTGTGGATGTAAAACAAAAGATAGAAAGTAAAGTTTTTTGTCCTTTGATGCCCGACTCCGGTCGCAACATCTGCATGGGATTTCTATGGATTTGTTGCAAATGGGTCATTAAAAACCGTCGCTACACCCGAATTTGGCGCTACACCCGAAGTCGCTATATCCACACGAATCTTGTACTAAAATATGCTTTAAATTCATGGGACTTGGATTTTACGTCGCTATAGCCAAATGGTCGCTACAACCAATGTCTTAATAAATGAAATCCACTGTACCTGAATTTGACGGAAAAATCGAGCCGTTAGTTAAAGATTTGAAAGTAAAATGTCAGCGCCTGCAATTACAATGCGACATTGACATTCGATTTCGATTTTCTTTCTATTGAGCGGTTAGGTGTTGTTTTCAAGACTACACTGAGAGAAAAGTACAACAAAAATACACTTAGAATTACAAAAATAAACTTAATCCGGGGACAAGGAGAGTTAACTAATAGGAGCAAATTGACTTTTGCAATTTCCATTAGTTCTTGCAATTTCTATTATCTGTTTGTTGAAATTATATTTGGGATTACTGAGCTGTTTGTAGAAATAAATAAACTTTACAGAAAATAGTGAAACGTCCATAATTATTACTAAAACTTCATTTTTTCCCCCAGTACAGAACTGTTTTTTTTAATTCCTGGTGATGATTTTTCTCTCAGTGTAGGAGACAAAGTCCATAGTTAACTGGACTAGCCTGTCAGTAACTTGCCACTCTGTCGAACTGCATATCCATGTCACATGTTTATGTGTCAAAATGAGCATGTGTTGATATTTATTTAAATGTGTGTGTGTCTTTTTGTGTTTCCACACAGATCTTTTCTGCACGTGTGAGTAATCTTTTGCATGTGCTACTTTTTCACGACCCCGCAAATTGGGCAGACATGTTTGTAGGTACCTACGCAAATATGATATAAGGCTATAGGAAGGCCAGGCTAGCGAACGAAATAACATTTTTATGGAGAAAAGTAGAGCAACTGTTTCCCTTTAGATGATGGGGTCCAAATTTCGTAGTAGACAAACTAAGCTAGGTTCACCCAAATGACTGGAACAAACTCAAAAGGTCTCAAGTTTCTCAAAGGTAGTGTAATTCTATCTCAATTTATATAAAATCAACTTATCTTTCATGTTGAGGACTGAAAAATGATACCTATATGAAAAACGATTGATATAAAATGAAATGATCGCTTACGGCAAGGACAACGTATCGTTGACTGCGAAATACAATTTTAATTTTGTTATGTCTACAGGATTACTTTAGGTAGACTTGCCGAGCCGTAACAAATACCTATATTTTACGGAATGTTTAAATTACTGTGGGTGACACTGACAGGCATATTCTGATTTTTAATAACAGGTTATGAATTAAATATGTAATAGTTAGAGATCCAATTCATAACATGTTATTAACATCAGAATACGTCTGTGAGCTGTGAGTTACAGTGGGTAAAGCGATTTGAGTAAACCCATTCCCTGATCCCCTTAATGAACTCAAAGCCTATCTCTCAAGACCACTAACGTTTTATAAAATAGGTAGGTATACTTTTGGATACAAGGACTCTGGAGTAAATCCGTTTTAGTGTCCATTCAAAAACATGGGCAGGACGAGAAACGTGTTAAGCATAAATAATGACGCAACCGGGGTAAGATTTTTTTGTGAATAGTATCGCAGTACCAATACATTAAGTATAATATTCTTCTCTTGTTTTCCTTGTCGTATCCTTATGGCTGAGGGACGTGACGAATGTGGACACTCTTCACCAAGCCTCTCTGTCTTGGGCCCAGTGGATGCTAGCCTGTAATGTGGCGTTTGTCTCTGACGTAAAGTAATAAGTCGTCAGAAGTTTGGTTTTTAACATAATTATACATATTATAAGTCACCAGGTTGCTCAAGCTTTCTGTGGCATGATCCTGTGACATGTGTTTATTATTTGTTTATTTGATAAGTACAAAATAAAAGAAATAAAAAATATATTTTTGGCGCCTGGTTATTGTGACTATACCACCTGCTCAAAACTTTTTAGCAAACTAACCTGTTTGTTTGAATAATCTCCCATCTATCTTATTATTGTTATATACACAGGCCAGATACGTGAATTGGTATCCATGTGAATGGGTAATCATGGATCGTATGATCCATAAGAATTTAAATCGGTTGTATGTGCCTATGTGGCCGTTGACACATAATGGTCCCAATAAAATTGGACGCCGCCTCCTACTCACAATGAAGTCATTTTATTCAATAAAGTGGTCATCGACTCCTAGACTTTCATAAAATATATATTAGGTATTATCAGTTGATTGTATTGATTGTATCCACAATAAATAGTATAAATACAAATATAAAGGTTGAATCGAAAACCTTTTTATAAATATACCCATTATCCCTTTTCATCAATGTCTACGTAGTCAAAAGATCTTGTTACGTAGTGCCCAGAGTTGGACTTCTATATACTTATACCTAAACCTAATCAGGGCTTTACCCCAGCGCTTTGCCTCAAAGAAATGAGAGTCCACCGATAACAATGAACGGAGTCCTTAAGACTCTAAGTATATACAGATGAACCTTGTAATCTTTCCTAAAAAAGGGTATTAACGACTTCGTTTAATCTTCGTTTAATTTGATCAACTACTAATAAATTTGGCCTGTAATGCAAGATGGGTAAAAAACTTTATTAGTATGACTTAAGTTTATCCATTTTTTTGTGCACATCACAAAACGAACGTCACGTTAAAAAGTAGATTGTTAACTTTAGGTAGGTAAATGGAGTACAATTCGTCACTTAATGTGTAAAAAAAATGATAATATAGACATCGCTGCACCGCAACGTCGCCATCTGAATGTCACCTTCATGATATGACATTGAAATTCCTATTAAAATTTTTACAGCCAGCTATGGAAATGTCCCCAGAGTGCTGGTCTATCACGTATAAAAATCTCGCAATACAACACACACGTGAAATATTTTTTTAATTTACCTAAAGGTGACAGTCCATTTCCAACGACAGCAGCACTACCATTCATTTTACTATGGAAATTGACAATAACACCGACACCATTTGTACTAGTAGTGCAGCTGCGGTCAGAAATGGAATGTTACCCTAACATACAATTGTAATGCATAGTAGAGCAGGGGCCTTACCATGATGTCCTTATTGCGGTTCTTTTTAGGACCCAAACTGAATTGCTACGGGACGGAGTTATGCGACTTATATAGCTCCGTCCTTTAGCAATTCAGTTTAGGTCCTAAACAGAATCGCAATAAGGACATCATGGTAAGGCACCAGGTTGCTTCTTTTGATGGTTGGTACAAATAGACCGAGTGAGCAAGAAAATGGGAGCACTCAAGGTCATTGGCTACTACTAGTGCCTTAACAACAAGACATCAGCGCCTGGAACTTTGGAACTCGGCGTTTTCATTTACTTAATGGTAAAAGCTTTTGTCTGTTGAAAGTTAAACATTTAAACTTGCCATGACACGAATTATGTTTCATGGTGACTGTTAAAACGGAAATTAATCGGTATGTATTCACACGGCATGTACCTATTCAAAATGAGGTCTTAACTTTTGTGTAAGTACATATAAAAAAGTTATTTTAAATCGGAACATGTTCCACGTGTGAATCAGTGGAATTTTTTTACGAAACTACATTACGTTACGAGTATTACGTCGTATGCTAAATAACTACACTGTACTCAGTTCAACTAATTATTAGTATTAGAGTTCTTTATTCGTATGTGACTGAAGTTCTTAATGACTATTGATTGTAGCCATAATTTTGCAAAAACAATGTACAACTCCGTACTTAATCCGAGTCAGTGTTGGAGAATCTCTCACGCAAACAATGCGCTTTGACAATAGTGGTGATAAAGTAGCAATAAATGTTTGACGTGTGTCTCATTCCGGATCTTTGAGCTGTGACGGAGCAGAAATGGTGCCTCATCTATTAGTCCCATGGTGGATCAAGTAGGTAAAATATCGAATGTTTTAAATTTTTAACTTTTCAGATATTATGGCTGTTTTTATATGATCTATCTAACAGTTAATCATGCGAGTTGTAGTTTGTAGAGAGTAGTAATAAATGTAGTATATATGAGGTTACATAATATGTTATTAACACATTCTCTGCCCCCGACGCACATGTGCGTTCACCGTCTTATAAGTTTGTTTCTAGTAAATGCGTTAACTGCAATGTACTTACCTCCATAAACTGCCACGATTCTGTTCAAAATATTCTTTCGAAAACTGCGTTTTATCTGGTTAAATTTTAATGCCTTGCCATCCGCCTTTTGAACGATTGTAGTTTCGTTGGTGCTATAAAGACAAATAAATAAAACTTTTTTTTTTAGTTAAAACATTATTTTTATTCGACTTTGCTATTTAATAAATGTATTAGATACATTATATAAGAGATAAGAAAACATTTAGGTATTCGTAACATTCACAAACATGTACGAAAAAAGAAAGAAGAGAATACAGAAAATTAAGTGTCCATCACAAAATATATTAACTGATGCCTTTTAAGGAAAATAAGTTTTACTAAGAAAACGCTTTTTTAATTTACCTAATATGTTTGTTATTGTAGCACATGTTTCTATTGTATAATATATAGTATACATCTACGAGTATATGTAGTATACGTACCTACATAACACGTTGTCTTTACAATCACGGAACAATGGTGTGCACTTGGAAGCGTTCGGGGCAGAAGCCAACACGGAGTCCCTTTTGACACTTTAATGAAAATGTGTCAAATATAAGAAGTACCTACACAACACACAAACATAAGAAGTAACACACAACAAGTTAGAGGACATTAACACATGTTTTACCTAGTTTAAATTGCAATTTTGTCATGTATCATGTAGGTAACAAAAACGTAGTATAAATTGCAAATTTTTCTCATGTATCATGTAGGTAACAAATTTAACATTTCGTTCAAAGCAAAAGCACGGTTATGAAAATAGGTTCATACAGAAATATTCTCATGCGCGTGCCTTTTTTTAATAAAATATCTTTCCTGAACATTAATTACGGGCCCTTTGGTGATTCTTTTTTGTGCCCGGATACATAGTAATACAGGAAATTTAATTTTCGTTGCCTTCTTCTCAGTTGCACGTGAATTTTGAAAGATATCGAGTTATTTGGCATAACCATCGAGGAAACGGTAATGGGTATAAATATCTAATTTAACAAGATGACGGAAATGGGAATATTGGAGAATACCGAGTAAAATGAAAATAAGAAGCAGTATTCAATTATGTACTTGATATTCATTCATGAATATTCAGTTGCTACAATTTGATAACTTGTGACATAACGAGTAGGTATGCAGTGGAGAGACTGTTTTCAACTTAAATTTAATATTTTAATCGTAATTTTAAACACACAATTTCAATGGACATTCCAAAGAAAAATACATACTCGTACTTATAACAATATACTGATGAACTAAATGTCATACAATAAAAACGAAAAGGCAAACAGTAAAAATAATCATGATAAACTACTTATATACTACAAAAATAAGTAGACAAAATACAAAATAAAACTAAAATAACGCGTGTGACTTTCATTTCAATCCGGAGGTCGCAGGTTGAGACTCCGGCTCGTACCAATGAGTTTTTCGGAACTTATGTACGAAACATCATTTGATATTTACCAGTTTCTTTTCGGTGAAAGAAAACATCGTAAGGAAACCGAACTAATCTCAATAAGGCCTAGTTTCCCCTCTGGGTTGAAAGGTCAGATGGCAGTTGCTTTCGTAAAAACTAGTGCCTACGTCAAATCATGGGATTAGTTGTCAAGCGGACCCCAGGCTCTCATGAGCTGTGGCACAATGCCGGGATAACGCGAGGAAGAAAAATATGAAATTATATTATAAATTATGCTAGACTAATCTAAATGAATTTATATCATGATCGTCATTAATATCATTTGATAAATTAAAACATAACATATCATTTAATAACTAAGCAGTGGTGGCCGAGTGGATATGACGTCTGACTTTCAATCCGGAGGTCGGGGGTTCAAATCCTGGCTCGTACCAATGAGTTTTTCGGAACTTATGTACGAAATATCATTTGATATTTACCACTAGCTTTTCGGTGAAGGAAAAACATCGTGAGGAAACCTGCAATACCTGCATACATCTGCGAAGAAATTCAAAGGTGTATGTGAAGTCCCCAATCCGCATTGGGCTAGCGTGGGGACTATAGCCCAAGCCCTCTCGCGCATGAGAGGAGGCCTGTGCTCAGCAGTGGGACGTATAAAGGCTGAAATGATGATGATGATGAATAAATTAAAAGATACAAATAAAAAAAAATCCTAAAAATTATTAATCTTATGTCAACAACATAATGTGTATCTTAATGTCATTATGTGTATCTTAATTACATCAGGAGCAATTACATAGCGTGACTGGAGACGCCTTTTATGGAATAAATTACTGCGTCGTTTCGCTCGCGTCACCTACCGCTTTGAGATCATATTATATCTATGGCATTTCATTAACTATAAGTGTTAATTTCATTTAATTATTAGGAGACAAGAGTGTGACTAAGTTCCCATTTAACGTTTTACTAATTTTGGATTTCTTTGCACGTGTTAAAACTTAATATAGGTACCTGCTGTTGACTTGTTACATTTGTTGGATGTTTTTAAATGTACATCACAAGGTTATTGTAATTCCTTTAGACCCGTTTTATTATATCGCGATAAAACTATAAAATTGTATTTGATGCTTGTTTTTTAAGCAAAATGCCATACGATTAAAGTACAAATCACATAGTGTACGCCCGATTGACCACAAACGAATGTCTATAGAGGCTTAAAACTACATCGATATCACAAGCGCATTGCTACCCCTTAACCCGGTGTACTTAGAGTTAGACCAAGTAAAGTCTGCATCGATTTTGATAGCCCACGCAGTGCAAGTGTTATTTATAGGTCATAATTTCAAGTTCACATTGCGTGGCCTATCAAAATCACTGCAGACAAACGGAAGAACCGGTTACATAGGGTTTAATGCTCTAGATTATTGTATTTTTATTGTTTTTATTTTTAATAATTATAATTTTGACGATTGAAACTATGCAGTGTATCAACGTCTTCTTCGTAAAATCCCGTCTCTTTTCGTACAAACAGAATGGTTGGTTGGACGGCAATTTGCGGGGTTCATAACGTCTGATATTCCATGACTAACAACCGTTTTAGTAGATATGATAGTCATGAAGGTTAATCCTGGGGCAACTCAAAGAGAAACAGCATACCAAATCATCTGCGGTGTTATTCCCAGTAAGTCGTCGTGCTTACAAATCAGTCCAACGAACCCTAACCTATATAACATGGTACAGTCGCCATCAGATATATAAGAGCGGCCAAGATGCTCACAAGTATATGAACACGCCTCTATGTCAAGGCGTTAGAGTGCGTGTTCACATATTTTTGAGGACCTCGGACGCTCCGATATATCTGATGGCGACTGTAACGAATAGTTAATAGGTAGTATGTTATTTTCTATGCAAGCTGATCGGTGATCACATGGTGCTTTGCATAGAAAATGGAGCGTCGGAAGCTCCGGCCCGGCCCCGGTCCGGTCCAGCGTGAGTCATCCTTAATGCTGCAATCGTCATACATTTTTCACCTTTATTAGAGTGACATTCCATTTCCAACTGCAGCTGCAATACTGTTCATTTTACTATGGGAACGCGTCGCTGTCACTGTCAATTTCCATAGAAAATGAACAGTATTGCAGCTGCAGTTGGAAATGGAATGTCACTTTTAGTCTCTGTCCCATTTGACACTCGTTCGTGCTCTGTAAGCGCCAGGAATAGCATTAGTAGCAAGAATGCAATCTCTTTATGATTAAACTATAACAGGTTTAGTAACTACATTATTAACTCTCTAAGTACATATGTATACCTACCTAATATACCTATAACCATTTTGTATATTAATAATGATTTTCTAAATAAAAAAACACATAGAGTTATGTTATGTTATGAGATTTACATTGCATTAGTGCATAATAGGTGAGTTGGGTGAAATTTGACTTTCATGCCTCGATAAAATTTTATTTTTACATGAAAAAACTGAATAGTGTATATGTCGCAGTCGGATCGTATAATCCGCCGTATTACATTACGGCTAGCCGTTTTCAAAAACAGGGGCGTTTTGAAATGCGGCGGTTTAACGATTAGCCGTATTGAATGCGGCTGAATGAGAATCCGCCGGAATGTATTCGGCGCCATACGTTCTTCAACATGGCTAGCCGTAATGTAATACAGCGAGTCATTAGCCGCCGCTTTGACAGTTTTTAGTTCCCATTTTTAACACTCGTGGCGCTGCCTGACAAACGCTGGGGTGACCATCAAATCTGGAGTTCGTCGGACTGTTTCTTTTCAAAAAAAGATTTCCTTCGCAACTTAACTAGACGGAGCCCCGCTCCGCGGGGCTCCTATTTCTGAGCGGTTTGCCCTTCGGGCATCTGAAGCTACCTAACGAACCTAACCTACCTACCTATTGATTAAGTGAGACGTCCGTGAAAACATTACACTTTGGGGGAAAAAGCGTAGGTATAGGTAAGTAGGTTAGGTTCGTTAGGTAGCTTCAGATGCCCGAAGGGCAAACCGCCTAGAAATAGGAGCCCCGCAAGGCGGGGCTCCGTCTATTTAAGTTGTGAAGGAAATGTTTTGGAAAAGAAACACATGTAGTGCGGTGGGACCATGGTAAAAATAAATTAAATTGCAAACATTGTCAAACTCCGGTTACGTAGGCGACCGAAAGAACTGGTCACTCTACAATCTAAAATAGTAGTACGATGCGGCTAAACGTAGGCCGCCTTATTGAAGAACGTATCGCAATGACAATCCGGCTAATCGTCGAACCGCCGCATTTCAAAACGCCCCTGTTTTTGAAAACGGCTAGCCGTAATGTAATACGGCGGATTATACGATCTGACTACGACATATATAATAAGTGGTTGGGACGTTTGTATTTTATTTTGGGTAGTTCCATTTCATAACTTTGTCGATAAAGAGGAAAACCCACCTCACCTCGTAGTGCCTCATATTTGGGGTGAAAGGGTTTTTCATACAAAGGTGTTTTTGGAAGATTGTTGGATCGATTTTTTTTATTATGCGTCTTACTATAGCCCCATTTTAAATTGGTATACATTATTTTTGTAGCAGTAGCCTTAAAATCCCTTCTCTGCCCCCTCTCAAACCTTCTCTCCCCATTCATAACCCAACTCTCCCTTTTTTTTTTTTGACGGAGTGGGAATGCATTTACGCACAGTGTGTGGGACTCGCCGCTCCTTATCCCTCTCTTAGCGAGAGGGAGGGAGAATTTGGCCCTACCCACTAAACCCACTCCGGCGTTTCACCCTCTTTGCCGTTCGTGAGGGCGCACTGGGATCGAGGTCATTCCACCACAGCGCCCTCCGGCAGCCCCGGCTTGTCGCCAGGGCACCCTCACAATGCAGGGGGGGACCAGAAACGCTTGATCCCCACCCCTACGACGTGTGTGGGGCCGATGCGATGCGGGTTCGGTACCCACTGGCCCCACTAGGGCTCGAGGCGAGCATACGCTCCTCGCCTTCGACCCTGCCGCCTGCGTCGGAGAGGAAGCGCGTCAGCCGCCGCTTCTCGCTCCCTCTCCGCCTCCTCCTTCTGCGACATTACTTCTTCGCAGAAGGAGGCCACCGCTTCCCATTTCCTCTCGCTACCCAGCATCGCCGCTATTATGCTGTGTAGCGAGAGATCCGCCACCCCCGTCGCTGCCCTGAGGGAAGCTCTTTCCACGGCCCAGCGATTACACTCTTCCAGAGTGTGCTGAGCCGTATCATCCGCCGCGCCACCTTCGTGGCACTGAGGCCCCGGCTCCCTCTGTATTTTGTGCAGGTAGTGTCCGAAACAGCCGTGTCCGGACACCACCTGCGTCACCCTAAAGGTCAGGGCCCCCCTGCCCCGATCCACCCACTCGTCCATTACCGGGAGAATAGCCTCTATGGTTCGGGTTCCATAGTGGCTATCCTCCAAGGCCTCCCGCCACCTCTCTCGTAGGCGCTCCGCGGCTCCCCGCATCACCCTCTCAACCTCCTCCGCGTCTGGGAGCTACCCACGCCCCCTGGCTTCCGCCCTCAGCCGGTACCTGTCCGCCAGCACCCCCGCTTCCAGCTCCCAAGGCGGGGTGCCGGCAAGGAGGCATGCTGCTGCGTGAGAGGTGGTGCGGTAGGCCCTCACCATCCTCTGGGCCACCACCCTCTGTGGCCGACGGAGCAATGCCCTCGCGCGTCCCGTCAGTCGTCCGGCCCAAATTGGCGCTCCGTAGAGCGCCATGCTCCGGACGATCCCCGCATATAGCCGCCTACATGGGGCATTCGGCCCCCCCAGATTAGGCAGTAGGCGGCCCAGAGCCGAGGCAGCACCTATGAGACGAGGAACCTGTCTCGCAAAGTGCTCCTCGAATGTCCATCTTCTGTCCAGGACAAGGCCCAAGTACTTGATGTGGGCCCTGACCTGGACAGCTTCGCCCCCCACCCTCACTGCAGTGCCTTCCGGCAGCTGCCCCCACGCCCTCGTTCGCCCGAGGACCATGGCCTCGGTCTTCGGCAGTGCGACCCTAAGCCCCAGGAGTCCTATGCGGTGCACCGTGAGCTCGGTCGCCACCGCTGCCCTCCTGAGCACCTCTTCCAGCTCCTTTCCCCGCACGGCCACCAGTGTATCGTCTGCATAACATATGGTGACCATGCGTGGAAGCTGCGACCCCCGGATCACCCAGTCGTAACCGAGGTTCCACAGGAGGGGACCCAGGACAGACCCCTGTGGGACCCCACACACCATGGCCCTCGCGCCTCGAACCCAACTCTCCCTGCGAAACCTACTCACCCCGTTTTACGGTACTAGTAGTTTATTACTTTTGTGACATGACGTGGCCCTACTTGATTGATATAGTAGATAGTATTGTACAGTTGTACACCTAAAACACCTCATCCCATGCAATTTGACGGTCTTAGAGAGAGGTCCATATACCTAAGTAAAATGATATTTTATGATGAGCTGCGATTACTAATGGATCTTGACTTCAATGACAGACATTCTTATCATATTTTTTATAAATAGCATGATAAAAAATATATTATTTAGGTGTGATAAAATACTGAAATGTTATTCAACTAGCGTGAGTGAATGGGCGCTATTGTAAAGACAAATAGCTAAAACTAGAACAGGAAATCCGGCAAAAAAGTGGCACAACCACCTGGCACCACATGATTAATTAGAGGGGAAGGGCGAAATAGAAGGAGCTGTACCTATCCTATTTGACATATTATGTACATATTGGCTATTTATTAGTTGTAGCGGAGATAATGCTTTCAGGAGTACAAAAGGCAAAACAAACATTAACTTGTTAACCGTAAAATATACCTACTTTGCTCCGAAATACGAAATTTAATTTAAATTGAAAAATATTATTATGGTGGCAATGAAATAATGCCTCCCGGAGCCAAGCTCCAGAGGTATAAGCTCCGAATAATCAAAGTTGTACCTAATTGTAATAAGTGGTGAACGGTGTTTGTCACACATACAAAAAAATGTAAAAAATAAAAGTAAAGTAAGTAGTATAGTGTTAAAAATACTTTATATTTAAGCCTTTCTTGTAGTGACTGATTGTTTGCCTAAATATACAGGGTGATTCAGGAGACGTGAGCAGGACTAACACTGCGCATTTCGTAAATTATAAGCAACTGTTTCGTATCAGTATTAGTGAGGTTAACGTTAATTTTCTAGTCGTGTTGAAAAAAAAAAGTTATTAATTTGTTTACGACATGCATGGTCACCCTACAATTAGAATACTAACTACCGGTATTCTGTGTCAAATTAAATGTCATCACGGTCTGGTTACTTTTGAAAACTCGTATCTCATTCAAGTTTGACAGTTTATTTTCTTCGTAATCATAATGCTGTCATTACGGTTAAAGAGGTTTTATGTTTATTAATTAGGTCTTGTAGGGTGACCATGATTGTAGAGAATTAAATTTGCCCTCGCCAAAAAGTAAAAAAATAGGAAAAAGTGTGGTTGTTTCAACTAAATACGACGGTGATCGATCAATTATCAGCTACTGAGTGTGCAGGATTAGTCCTGCTCACGTCTCATGAATCACCCTGTATATATAAAAAAATAGAACTGTCAAAATTTTGTAAGCATCGCAAAAAAGGGTCAAAACAAGATAACCTAATTAATGATAAAAAAAGCTTAAGTAGGCACTTTTTTAGAACATTATTATTTATATCGCTTATCAGAAACGAGCATACTAATAACCAATTACCGTAGTTTATGGATTCGCCTGAAGAGTTGTTAGATTCATATTGTAAATCCTATAAAAGTCAACTCCTTCGAAAAACCGCATACATAAACATTTCCCTTGATTAGAAAGGGAACGATAAAAAGTAACGCTTATTTTATCACGTGGATAATCCATCATAGTTTGTCACACTTTATCGCTAAAGAAAACATTGCTTGACACGTCGGTAAATCAAGGTAATTGAATAAAATTCGCGTTAGACCCATGTGAGTTAATATGTTTTCAAAACGCGAAAGTTTAAAATATAACATTGCTTGAGTTAAATCCTTAATAAGTACGCGGATAAATACTGTGGTGTCCCTTTGTTTTAGGGATGTACCGACTAGTCGCCGACTAGTCGGGAAAGCCGACTATCCGGCCACATTTGTAGTCGGCGATTAGTCGGCGACTAGTCGGCAAAAATGGCCGATTAGTCGGCACTTTATTAGTGAAAGAAAAACAGAAAAAAAGAAACCAACATATGTTTTATGTCTATTTTACCAAAATACCTATTCAGGGTGTGAAAACTTTTGTTCATATAATTAACCGTTTGATCGTTATCGTATGGTGGTGGGCTGGTGTTTTCCTCTACAGGTCGATCTCAACTGATTCTCGTATAATTTCATGGCCAATTTCTATACTTAAAGGATTTTATTATAATTCAGGTTTTGTTTTTTTTTTCAATGGTGGAGCCATGGGGAACTATTTTTATTGCAAAATTTAGAGACTTATAAATAGGGCACGTTGCTCGTAAAGACGCTGACCACAGGGGATAGGTTTTTAACTGGCGACTACGTACGAGAAATAGAGCCTTGGAAATTCCTCCTACAAGTTGTACCTAGACGGTCTGCTCAGGATCGCAAAATAAAAGAAAGACAGAAATTGAACGAGGATTCTTGTGATAGGTCTTTGAACCTGTAGAGAACACCTTTTAGCCAAGCTAATATATAATAGCGCAACCAAAAGAGCAAAACTATTGTTTTTCACCTGAACTTACACGAAACTAATGATCTGGCCGACTAGCCGACTAGTCGGCCGACTAATCGGCCATTCGAGCGCCGATTAGTCGGCTAGTCGGCTAGTCGGCCAAATCAATAGTCGGTACATCACTACTTTGTTTCCTAAAAAGTTTTAAGTCATAATGTATTATTTGTTATATTATAGTTAGTCATAAAACTGAAACCGTTAACCTTCTGTAAGGTTGTTCTATAGATCGGACTCGGATCGTATCGGACAAACAATAGAGACCCAAGTATTGTATTTTTAAATCTATACAATTTATCCTCTATTTTTCTCCTAAATAAGTGATTGATCCTTCAACAGTTCAATAAACTGTAAGAGTAGACGCACTTTGAAAGCCGTTAATAAGATTGTATTAGGTTTTACGACCATTAAGTGATTAAGGTCGCAAATAGGCTCCAGCGGTAATGGATTGTTCAAAGCAATTGATTAAAAGTTAAACTCAGCATTTGGGATCCTAATTTAATAGGATGAATAATCAAATTATGCAAGGTTTTGCTAACATTATGATTTATCTTTTTTCCATTAAGGTATTCGGGTTCTGATTTCGTTATTTTTAGTTACCGTAATAGCACCCAATTATAGTGAAAATTAACGTCTAAATTCCCAAAGCTCCCAACTGGGGTTCATATTAACTCAAATATCATTGCCTAAATTTAATCCAACATGGTCCAAAATAACCTAAAATATTTTTGGTTCTGGTGTAACTTGATGAAATGTATATCGTAGTTCTAGGGCAAACTATTTATATAAATGGCAGGAAAAACTCAGACAAACTTGTGAACCAGTTATTTTTATCAGCTTCTGCTTTACTGACTTGATCACCTCGTTATTCGGTCTGTCTCTGCTACCTTACGGTAATTTGCGAAAAAATGGCTTATTACGATAATACCGATGAAGATGTGTATGTGTACATTACAAGAAACTACTATTTTTTAAAATTTTCTACTTTCTATTATTAAATTTATGTTGTGGCGGCTGTATTTCATCCAAGAGCAACAAAGGTTCTCTATACAAAGTAACCCAGTGGCGGCGCGTCTAGATCGTTCGTAGCTAAGTTGCCATTCCTTTTCTTCATAAGTTTAAAGAAAATGGCCCAAGAGCCTGAATATCAGATAAGCCGATTGGAACCGAGTTCTATGGACGCTCCGCCACTGTAACCCATTCTCTTCACTTCAGAAAGTTAATAATTTTTCCTACCAAGTTAATTTAATCTAATTGCAATTGGGTTCATGTACAACTGTGCATAAAGCTAAATTGCAATTACACGCAGATATTTCAATAGTAGCTTCTATTGTAATATCTGCCGATATTTCAATAGTAGCTACTATTGTAATATCTGCGTTGGCAATGTAACTTGTACATTGGTACATCACATTTCCGATCATGTGCTCGTCTGTTGCCTAATTAACAGGATTTTGGTAACGGAACTACAGCTATTAGTTCGTCCAGAATAGCTGACATCCGCACTAACGACGGCTCAATAAATCGTTTGATGTATGCCTATTATCGAACATCAGCCCTCTCAGTACATATTTCATGGCGCTATACGTAGAAACAACTAATGTAAACTCTATTCTTTCTAAAATAAAGTTCACAATTAGAAACAAACTCAATGTTAGATATGACATTATGCAATGTAATAGGTTGAGATATAAGCCTGATTATATATAAATAGCTTGTTATCGCTGAGGTATTATTAACCGGATGTCTCCTTCATATATTGCATATACATTATTAATTATGGTGTCTACATCTATATCACCCATCAATGAGTAACTTGGAGGATACAACCAAATAGAGTAGCCATTAACAGGCGTTCACCTCTGTCGAAAATAGGCTGCCAATGGTCATACACATTGTATGGCCTGACGTTTATCTGACACGACTTTTTTCACCTCACCCCATTACCTAGTATCCCCTATAGCCCAAAATACGGGGTGAGGTAGGATTTCACACTATTTTGTATTCATCGTCAAAATTATGAAATTAAACGGCAGATAATCATTAAAAAACTAAAATTCATACGGCAGGACAATTTTATATGTGCAAAAATCAACGTGCCACAGGTAAAAATATTTTTTTATCGAGGTTTGAAAGTATGTTTTGTCCCTACTCACCCCATTTTACGGTATACGGTATATCTGATCTTACAAACTGATCAGTCGAGTAATAAAAATTCTTAAAGTTGGCATACCGCATTAGGTATTGTAGAGCTTACTCCAATTCAAAGTCCTAAGTAAAAGGATATCTTAGCTTATAGTTTTTGTTTTTTTTTGCATTAGAAAGAACTTCGCAGAAGTAAGCTTGTGGTTCCAAATCCGACACTTATAGCGGTAATAATTTGAAGTAAATTATATGTATTGACCATGCTACATTAGATAATTCAATAATTATTAACAATTAAAGAGCCTGATAAAAACTGCACGCTTGCTTCTGTGGAGTTCTTTCTAATGCTAAAAAAACGAACTAATAGGCAGGTCGGGCGTACGACGGCTATTGCCGATTATGTATTCATCACGACCTGTACGGATATGATCGTCGTTCTTGTCGTCACTTTCTATCCTACGGTGTTAAACAGTGACAGTTATTTTATCACGTTGATAAAGATGGATAAAGCCATCCACAATACGCCGGCTAGTGAGATCCCTGCAATCATACCGTCGCTTCATCAAACTAAAGTAGGGCAAGTCATAGGATATTAAATACCTATATAGACAGAGATATTTTAAGTGACAAACTTTGATAGTTGTACGTAGTACTGCATGGATATTATGGTCGCATTTTTATCACTTGTCATATCATGCGTCACTTTCGCACTTTCGTACTTGTCAGAACGGGGCAGGCATGGTGACAATAAAAACGCGACTATATTAGCCTTGCTGGTACGAATTACTCTTGAGTTTTTTTTAATAAGTTATTAGTTGTTTAAGTGACCGAAGAGTTGGGGGCTACCTCGCACAACGTATCAGTATTGTGATACAGAGAGGAAATGCCGCCAGCATCCTTGGCAGCTACAATGCCTCAAGGGCCTAATTTGGATTTAAGCTAGTTATTAATTTCTTTTAGCAACAAGTGTCCCGGAATCCAGGACAATTTCCACTTCGATAGCTAAAATTTGGGAGCAAACGAAAAAGCTGGGCTTTTCAAACAGCATTTAATGACAACTAGTGTAAATCAATCAATCAATCAATCAATCAACATTTATTCAGCAAATAGGCCACAAGGGCACTTTTACACGTCAACATTGAATTTACATAAAAGCAAAAATAATAACATCAACAATTTTATAAAATAAAACTAACAATTCAATCTAACGTATTACAATTACTAAGAGATGTATATGGTCTCTTAATGTCGAATTACATACAAAATACAGATAAAAAAAACACACACAAAAAAAAATCTATAATATTTAGAGGTGTAAATGTCTCTAGGTGTCAGAACTATAAGATTATATAGTTTATCAAGTTATCCTTAGAGATGTATAGGGTCTCCAAGAGTCAATATCCTGTATAATTAATACATTCATTAAAAGAAAAGAAACATACGAGAACAGAATGAGGCGTCTCACTGTAATTAATTAATAAAAGTTACTAAGTATAATAGCTCGTGTTAGCTTAACAGACCAGTCTCCACAAACAGCACCCGTTCACGAGTATGACGCGTATCTCAGCCATCGCCTCCCTCAACCTTCATTCGGGAAAGTGGCGACCCGATCAACAACGCCACCGTAAGCAAAGACTTTTAAGCGAGCATGACATGTTCAAGCTACCGGCCTATATTAATATTAAAATAGTAATAACATGTAGCTGTAAGACACGGCATTTTGTGCTCATATGTTACATAAAAAGACAGTAATATAGTTTCACATAATTACTAGCCTAAGTTGACTTAGAGATGTAAAGGTCTCTAAGTGTCAGAAACATTAAAAATATAGGTAAGTATGTACAATCAAAAATAAAAATCAAATAAATAAATATGTACTTAGAGATGTATAAGGTCTCCAAGTGTCCAAAACTAAAATTAAATTAAACAATATAATCAAGCGAGAACATCATTGTCTCATGTGTCAATTCTACTGGACACTAGCATATTTCATTCACAATGTAAAAAAAAAAAACAATTTTTAGTGTTCCGTACAAAACTTTGTTTACGGAACACTTATGGGATCACTTCGGTCTTGCAAATCAGTTAAATACGTTTTTCTCAGAGACCGTTTGACGTAGATACCTAAAATTTGGAACAGTTATAGCAATTACCACCACTCATATTGTAAATAAGTCAAAACTGCTTATTTCTTATTAAAGGGGGAAATTTAGGGGGTTGAGAGGGGTAGGCTGAAACTTTTTTCATTTGTAAGAATCGTGTGGGGTACCATTAGAAAGCTTGCAAAAAATTGAGTCGATGGACTGATTTTGACTTCATTTTAGACTGCAATAGTTTCGTCAAAAAATGCATTTAAAGTTGCAAGTTTTCATACAAAAATTTTCACCTCTGTCCTGGCGATTTTCGCGAAAACTATAGCTAACAGGCAGCTGACCAGTCAATACCCAACTTAAAGAAGCATGGAGACGGCGGGAAAATTATCAGCTTAACTTTATCTTTATTAGTTTTTCAACTGCAGCTTGACCTTTGGTTGCTTAGGGCTAGCTAACTGATGCTTACACTGGTCAATTCATATTAGGCGAGAAACATCCTTAGTTAAAACTTTGGCATTGAAATTTATGACTTATATCTTTGACACAAAGTTTAATTCTGCTTGCTTATTTTTGTGGGATATTTAATTTTATCTCAATAGCCTACTATAAGTATGAGAGAGATCTACAAAAAACGACCTTATTATATTGCAAATAAGTTTCAATTTCGAACGGGCTTTCCAACCAATGGACTATTAGGCATCTCAAAAATCTGAAAAATTCAAATTAAGAATTCCGTTCTTGACTGTCGTTGTGTTTTTTTTTCCACAATAGGACACATAGAGTTAGTAAGGCGTATAGAGATAATAAAGTCATTTAATATTTATGAACAGCTTTGGCCTCATGTATAGATTTTATTGAGAGTATCTGATTCGTCGAAACAATATACACCATATTCCTTTTCATTAAGTACCATTACATTTCTGTATTAATTGTATAATTATAATATCTATTAATTATATTCAGTACTTATGTATATTTTTGAACGGATCGGTGAGCAACAAGATTCAGGGCTATAACCGCGAAAATAGAAGTTCGCAAATTGCGAGCATTTTTCTCTGTCACTCTAATTACGCCTTCATTGGAGTAAAAGAGAAAGATCCCCGCAAATTGCGAATTTCGGTTTTCGCGGTAGCCCCTCAGTCCTGTTACGAGAAAATAATTTTGGAAGACATTAATAGTATATGACAGTTAAATATCACAGTTTTTAGAAACAAAGGTAAAATTGACGAAATATTTAAAGTAAGCCGATCTTGTTTTTTAGCAGTTCTAAATAATATTAAAGTCTATATATATGGCATAGAACTAGAAACAAAATCAAATAAAAAATAATAATGAGTTCTAAATTCAAATTGAAGGAGTATACATTTAAGGTATTATAGGCCAAGCGCGCACCACGATATTAATTTTTTCACCTCAGCAGCTCGAACAAGGGTACTTTGCTTCTTAAAAACAGTGAGCAAAATGCGATTTTGCCCACTGAGTCATTTTGTCTTACTCAGTGAGCAAAATCGCATTTTGCTCACTTAGTGAGACAGTATGAGTGAGCAAAATCGCATTTTGCTCACTGAGTGAGACAAAATGTTATTCAAGTGACTTTTATAGTCAAATGTCATTTCAACATGCGGGGTCTAATACAAGTTCGATATACTTGGGTTCTATTATCTCTGTCCCTCTAGGTATGTTCTCACTGCTTAGGGTGAAAAATTTTGTGTACTACACGAGATCAAAGTTATTTACATCTCGTGCGCTTTTGAATCCCTTACTACGCTCAAGATTCTAAATTAGATTCACTCGCTACGCTCGTGAATCTATTATAGAATCTTTCGCTTGCACGGGACTCAAAATAAGCACTCGAAGAAATATCAAACTTTGATCTCTTGTTGTACAAATAACTATTGCGACACGATTTTAGAATCGCGCTGTAATATATCGCAGAAAATTCACTGCGCGCACTGCGATGAAAAAGTCGACGATTTGTTCATTCTCAACATGGATTTCGTACCAGTACCAGTCGCTTGTCGTGGCGCGCTTGGCCTTACTCTAAATTATTATAATACATCAAGCATTCGCGAGATGCTCGACTTCGGTATTCAAACACAAAGCAATAGTACAAGAATCTAACTAAATGCAAAGGCCGAAGGAGCGATTCGAAGATCCGAAGCGTCCGACAGACGCGCGCCTCCCGTAAATTTTCCAAGTATTTTTAAGTACAAGTGTCTAAGTCGCAAGATCCAAAGGCTGAAGTCGCATTGGGCCGAAAGCCCGAAGCATCCAGGAGGTCAGTTCTAAACACAGGTAATTAATACAAGTGTCTAAATGCGAAGGCCGGAGGCCGAGCTCCGCGTAGGGCCGAAGGCCCGAAGCCTGCAAGATGTCAGTGGTTAAACACAGAACTGACAGCCTGGACGCTTCGGGCCTTCGGCCCTACGCGGAGCTCGGCCTTCGGCCTTCGCATTTAGAAACTTATACTATTGTTCTGTGTTTAAGTACTAACATCCTGGACGCTTCGGCCCTACGCGGAGCTCGGCCTTCGGCTTTCGCATTTAGACACTTGTACTATTGTTCTGTGTTAAAGCACTGACATCCTGGACGCTTCGGGCCTTCGGGCTACGCGGAGATCGGCCTTTGGCCTTCACATTTAGACACTTGTACTATTGCTCTGTGCTAAAGCGATGACATTTTGCTAAAGCTCGGCCTTCGGCCTTCGCACTTAGACACTTTGTACTATTGTTCTGTGTGTGTAGTTGAATACGGTATCCAAAAACAGGCAAACAACCTCTGTAAAATGTAACGATGCGAGCGGTACGGCTACCATCAGTTTGGCATTGACATAAACGCTACCGTGGGCGTGAACGTAATTTACTTTCTATGCATCTCGCTCGTACTGATATATTAGTGCGAAAGAGATATACCTATAGGAAGTAAATTACGTTCACGATATCGTTTATGTCAATGCAAAACTGATGGTAGCCGTACGGAACACTAAATGCCTCGAGCTATCTCGGACTTGGCCAAATTATTATTTAATGAAATCAAGCTACCGGCTTAAAAGCATCTCTATCATTAATAAAATCATTTACAGTGTAGTACGCCTTACGTAACAAGGAGTGCTTAATGTGCGACTTAAATTTGTGAAGTGGTAAATTCACTACATCAGTGGGGACTTTGTTATAAAAACGTGTACAGTTCCCGACGAAAGACGTACTAACCTTACGGAGGCGGTGGGCGGGCACAGCAAGTTTATGTTTGTTTCTAGTGTTATAGTTATGGATATCACTGTTAACCTTGAATTCGTGGATGTTTTTCCGAACATACATAATATTCTCTAGTATGTATTGAGATGCAACGGTAAGAACGTTAACTTCTTTGAATTTCTCTCTTAGGGATACTCGAGCGCCCAGTCCATAGATGGAACGTACAGCTCGTTTTTGCAGCACAAATATTGTCTGAATATCTGCCGCTTTTCCCCACAACAGAATTCCATAAGACATAACACTATGGAAGTAACTAAAGTATACCAGCCTGGCCGTCTCTACGTTTGTCAGCTGTTTGATTCTCCTCACTGCATAGGCTGCTGAACTAAGTTTTCCGGCTAGAGTGCCTATATGTGCATGCCATTGCAGTTTGGAGTCTAGAGTGACTCCCAGGAAAACAGTTCGTTCCTCAAATTCCAGCGTATCACCTTTTATTTTAATCTTGCTGTTATTTACCTGCTTAACGTTAGGTAGCGTAAACTTGATGCATTTGGTTTTCTTGGCGTTCAAAAGCAAATTGTTTGCCGTAAACCAGTTTACAATGGTAGATAGCGCGTCATTAATGCTCTCGAAGCTATTTTCCTTTCTGTCCACTTTAAATATAAGGGAAGTGTCATCTGCAAATAACACTATATCATGTCTATCTTGCACAACTTTTGGTAAGTCATTAATGTATACCAAAAACAGGAAGGGACCAAGAATTGAACCTTGAGGCACTCCGAGGGCTACCGGGGACCCCGTCGATTGAGTTCCATTAATAACTACTCGCTGAGTTCTATCCGAAAGGTACGATGAGACCAGGTCAAGGGCACTAGCTTTTATACCATAGCGGCTTAATTTTCTCTTTAAATTTTCGTGATCAACGCAATCAAATGCCTTTGACAGATCACAGAAAATTCCAACAGCATCTTGAGCTTTTTCCCAAGCATCAAAGATGTGTTTTAGAAGTACCGCACCGGCGTCAGTAGTCGATCGACCTTTGGTGAAACCAAATTGATTGCTATCAAGCAGTTTGTTTCTGTTGAAATGTGACAATAGTTGATTCAGAATAAGTTTCTCGAACACTTTGCTTAATGCCGGTAGTATTGAAATCGGTCTAAAGTTCGTGGGATCTGTTCTCGTTCCTGATTTAAACAGAGGGATAATTTTGCTATGTTTCATAATATCTGGAAAAATTCCAGCATCAATGCATCTGTTGAAAATCTCAGCTAAGTATGGTGTAATTGACTCAATGATGGAATCTAATACTTTGACAGACAGGCCCCAAAGATCTTCTGTTTTCTTTAAATTTAAAGACCTAAAAGTCTTAAGAACTATATTCGATGAGACATACGAAAATTTGAAGATTTCTGTACATTCTGCCACATTTGTCTTCAAAATTTCTTCAGCGACGTCTGGCGATGAATTAAGGGATCTTGTTGTTTCTACCGGGATATTCGAGAAAAACCGCTCAAAATGATCTGCCACTTCACGGTCGGAACTTACTAAAGTGTCAGCAATTCGTAGGTTGTAGTGCGGATCCTTCAGTTTACGTTTTCCAGTTTCATTACTGATAACTTGCCATACAGTTTTGACTTTATCGCTGGAATTTAGGATCTTTTTCGACAAATAATCGGCTTTAGCGGCGACACACAACATTTTAAAAGATTTAGAATAATTTTTGACGTACTCCAGAAATTCCGGTCTTTTATCAATTGCCTTTAAATCATATAAGTCGTAGAGCCGGCGTCTTTTCTCGTGAATATCCGGTGTAGCCCAGTCGCTAAATTTAGTCTTAGCCTTGCCTTGCACCTTTTTCTGAATGAAACAGGCATCAAATTCCTTTTTAATACAATTAAACAACTCGGAACTCAAACAGTCAGGGTTTTCCTGGGTACATGAAAGACAACATAATTGTTTAGTAATATTACGATTGAATAAACCTAGGCGACTTTCGGAAATCGGCCTGCACAAAGTGTCTTGAGGAATTTCTTCAGTTTTCCCGCTGAAAGAAGCTTTTAGTCCACAGTGGTCAGAACTTAGGTTGTTAATAACAGATTTACTAATCGCGTCATTATTACTAAAGATGTTATCTATACATGTAGCACTGGTTGCTGTGACTCGAGTGGGTTCACAAAATAAATTGACTAAATTGAAGGATTTAAAAGTATTTAGTAACCTTCCACATAATGGCGAATTTTCTAGCAAATTAATATTGAAATCACCACATACAATTATATTTTTATGACTTCCAAAAACACTACTAAGACCATCTATGACCGATTCGAATAAGTTATAGTCTGCCGATGGGGGCCTGTACACGCATATAATTATAAATTGTTCCAATTCAACACAAGAAAGTTCTATAAGGCGTTCCACAGACATGTCAACAATGTCTTTACGCTCCTTACTTTTTAAATTATGTTTTACCATTATCAATGACCCGCCGCGATTGCAAGATCTCCTAAAAAATGAACTTACTATACTATGATTATTGAAATTAAACATAAATTCATGACCTTTAAGCCAGTGCTCAGTTATACAGAGAATGTCAATATTCGAGTACTGTATAAACAAATCAATTTCGTGTTCCTTACAGGTAAATCCTTGGATATTTTGATGAACTAAGTTCAATAAATTGGTTTTACCAAACATACTAGCATCACAGTGATCAATATGAACGGAGCCGGCTGGTATGGTGCACACGTTGTCGTAGCGATTAGTTTAAATTCAAATCACCAGGCGGCTCCATCTCAAACCCTACGCTACCAAGGCGTAAAATACTACGCGACTTAAGGCTATTAGACGCCGTGCTAGCCACGATGGGGTCTTCAATATTATATGCTAACAGGTTAGCACACTCTACAAGACATCTTCTCGGTAGGTAGGTCCTTTTATGGGGCATAACAAAATCTTCTATAAATTTATTCGTATCAAAATACGAAATCGTACTACTGTACAAGGAAAGGTTATACAATAAAGAATTGTAATGAAATACCCTCTTATTGACCTTGCTCGACATTCTATAAGGGAGCGCACAGATAATTATTTTAGCAACCTCTCTCCGGTCAATCGCCGACAGCGTAGCGGATAATTTTAAGATATCTCGCTTAGTACAGTCTAAACTATTCCCTAATAAAACTACAAGCGTCGAGTCGCGGTCAAACTCGCCCGCAGAAATAGATTCGATCAAACGATCGACAGAGGCGCCCGGGTGACAGTGGTTGACGACGCCCTGCGACAAGCGCTGCGCCAGCAACACGCCCAGGCCGGCGCCCACCTCGTCCGAGTACAGCAGCGTGCGGCGGCCGGCGGCGCGCGGGCGGCGCTGCGGCCGCGGCGGGGCCGCCCCAGACCCGAGGCGGGGCGGCGCTGGTGCTGGCGAGGGGAGGCCTGGCGGCGATGGAGCTGGCGAGACAGGGCTCGGCGGGGATGGCGCAGGCTCGACGTACGTCAGCAGCGATAGAGCCAGCTTGACAAGGCTCGGCGGTGAAGGGGCCGGCTCGACGAGGCACGGCAGCGATGGAGTCGGCTCGGCTCGGCCCGGCCTCGATGGAACCTGCTCGGCTCGGCTCGGCGGTGACGATGGCGGCGGGGGCGCCGGATCCTCGACGCGAGGGGCGGGCTCGGAGTCGCCGCGCAGCTCGGGCGCGCGGGCGGCGCGCGACGCGAACAGGGCGCGCAGCGCGGGCGAGCCCGGCGCGGCCAGGGCGGCGCGCAGCGCGGGCGAGTCCGGCGTGGCGGGGCGGGGCGGGGGCCGCGGCGAGTCCATACGCAGAGTGTAGCCGCTCCCCGGTTCTAGAACATTGTTCATAAAGGCTATGTATTCCTGTAACGCTTTACTTGACAGTTCGTCTCTATTATTTAAGTTTTTCAATTTTAATTCTAATTTTTCTAGTTCATCGGAGCGATGATTCAATTCTTCTACTGTCCGGTCTAGTTGGTATTGGCAGTTTAGAAGTTCATCGCTTAGGGCGACACTGTTACATTTGGATTGTATCGTTTTGAATATTGAATTATGGCGTTTTAGCAAAAGTTTAGATTTCTTTATGAATCTACTGAGTTTTAAATATTTTTTTATTTTTTTGGATCCTTTCAGTGTGACTCTAATATCACTACTGCCTTCAATGTGCACAGAACTTTTTAAATCTACTGTTTCTACCGTTGGGGAGAACCCTATGCTATCATCGACTGAATCTACATCAAAGCTATTAATTTCAGCAAAAATACTTAAATTATTGTCTCGCAGTCCGGAGTGGCCGGAGCAATACTTGCAACTGTGTTTTGATTCCGACTCCTCCAGCTGCTGTTCTAAGTCCTGGATGCGTTGTAATGCCTGCTCATGTATCTCCTGACAATTCTTGAACTGATCAACGGCAGCTTGAAGTTCATCCCGCTGCCCCTGCATGTCTTCGAACTCAACATCCTGGTTAGCGAGCTGAGACTTGAGGGTTGTGTTTATTCTAACAACTTGCTCAAATTGCTCTGCACTCTCTTCCTGTTCTTGAAGGAGTCTTTTGTTCAATTCATCGGCTGTTTTCAGTTCTTTCTGTAATTGCTGCATTTTAGCAACCAGAACATCCCTGCGTGTAGTCATCTTAGTAGTTTGAGCTGTAAACATATTGGTAGTGTATGATATCTGAGCAAAATAGATGAATGAAATTCAATGCTTCTAACAGAATATAGTGATTAAAAAAAAAATGTAAACTACAAATGACTTGATTTGTAAGTGATAAGCTTCTTAGATTTTATACAATAAACTTTATAATTTGCTGTTTTGTAAGTTAACTGCTTACCGCAGGGTATGATTTAATGGTTCTTGAGGTGATTTAAGAATGAATTAAGATATTTAGGTATGTTAAAATCCTGTTATGTTTTAAACAAAGTTCTCCTCAAATCGTATGAAGGTAGCAAAAAAAAAGTATGACAATTAGAAATCCTGGACAAATAAACTAAAAACTAGGCTTATAAATTATGAAAACAATACTCATCTGTAAAATCTTCGGTGAAATACAGGCAACAACGGTGTAATTTTTAAATCTGGAACGTTACATCGTTGACAGTTTCCATGTTTTTTGTCGTCAATATATTTCTTCTTATGTTAATGTAACTCTTTAGATAATGATACAGCACTATAATTGCGACGTGAAGGTTCTATTTATCACCATAACTTGTTAATTATTCCATTATAATAATTATAATTACTTATTTAAATACGCAGACCTAATTTGACGTTTGTTCCCGGCCAGTGTTTTATATTTATTAAACAAAAGGTAAAACAAAATACCATAAAACATAGACAAAATATATAAAAAGTAAATAACATATAAAACCTCGAATTAGTACCTCGACAACAAGCAATACCACTGTATATATCTTGTATATAAAAAAAAAGTAATTTTTAATACAGATAATTCAAATAGGGGAGAGCGGGGTTAAACGTGCCGGAGGTAAGTTGATCCGATGGGAATAGGAACGCAAGTAAACCTTGGAGCGATTCGTATGTTTGTCGCGAAAAGTCAGACCACTATGCGCTTGCAGGAGCCGTTTTCGTTGCTTCCATTATAGTAGAATAGTAGTTATGGAAAATAAATCAAAAACGAGGGCACAATGAACCCCACGGAAAATCACATTTTTGCTTTGGATTTTTTTTACTATCTGTTGATAGTACACAACAAATTATCATATATTTCGACGAACTGCAAAATACTCTTTTAGCGTGTGTGAACTGACATTTAAATATTTGACGGATAAGTTATAAATTTTAGCAACGGAACAACCCGCCCCATAGCGGGGTTAGTTGTTCCGTTCCGACCTATCTCATAAAAAAAAATTCTGGTAAAAAAACTGTTTAACGATGCACAAAATAATATCGCTACTCAGAAACGCAAATAATCATTATTTAATATAGCGCAACCCACATACCTTATTCACACTGTTTTCATAGATCAAATTTGTATTTTATGAAAATCGGCACGTTTAAGCCCGCTCTCCCCTAACTAATACCTAAAGTTCATTGTGAGCAGCACACCTGCCGCTTTAATCTATTTGCAACCCCTCACCCAATCCATTTTGCTTTCACTACACTTGAAATAGGTTTTCCTAGATTGTGTAATGTAGTGTTTCTTTTATGTTATCTTTTTTTTAGGGTTCCGTACCCAAAGGGTAAAACGGGACCCTATTACTAAGACTTCGCTGTCCGTCCGTCCGTCCGTCCGTCTGTCTGTCACCAGGCTGTATCTCACGAACCGTGATAGCTAGACAGTTGAAATTTTCCCAAATGATGTATTTCTGTTGCCGCTATAACAAAAAATACTAAAAACAGAATCAAATAAAGATTTAAGTGGGGCTCCCATACAACAAAGGCGATTTTTGACCGAAGTTAAGCAGCGTCGGCCGGGGTCAGTATATACTTGGATGGGTGACCGTTTTTTTTTGCCTTTTTTTGCATTATGGTACGGAACCTTTCGTGCGCGAGTCCGACTCGCACTTGCCCGGTTTTTTATGTGTTTATATCGTGGCAAGTAAATAAAAATGTAAGTCTATCTTAAAATACTGCAGACTTACTCACTACAAAATAGACGATATAATTATAGCTGTGCGGAAACTTATAACTTGTTTATTGTCTAACAATTACATATTTATTCGAAAGAAGACATATACAATTATACATGTTGCACATTCACAAACATAGATATAGGTCTGAATTTTAGCGATTAATTTCCTTTAATTATAATTTGATCCTACAAACTGAAGCGTTATTTAATTATGACTATTGCAGAATACAGAAAATTTCAAAGGAAATCGCGACCGGGGGCACTTGTCAAAAACGACATCCGGTGCGCTTTGACTTTATGTATTTACTTAATCAAAATTAAGTCAGGGACGCGTCGGTGCGAAAAATAAGTCAGTGATTAGGAAGCCCGGCCGATTGTTCTGACATTGAATAAAGGTAGCCGAGAGGGATTTGGAGCCTTAAGGAATAAATTAAAATTCAAGATTTATAAGTAATTAGCTGACAACCACGAGACCTTTTCAGAATTATTAAGGAAATCGAAATCGACGGGCGGAAAAACGGACGGGAATTTATGTCGGAAACGCGTGAAAGTATCGAGTTGAAATTAAAACTATATACAATTATACCTACATAATTATGTTCTCTGCTTACAGTTTCAAATGATCTGATGAAACTTTTATGTTAACTAACTAAGGTATGCGCGCGGTCATAATTGTATAGGTAGCTAAATCTTTTTTTAAATATTAACTTTTACTATTTTCTGCGAAAGAGATATACCTGAAAGCCGTATAGATATTTTTATTTACGAAACCTTCGGTGGGCGAGTCCGACTCGCACTTTTCCGGATTTTTTCATATGTGTGAGCAGTAAGTAGGTATTTTGGTAACAGCACTGTACATACTTTTATATCAATAATGTAAGATAATTTGACTTGTTGTGGATGGTCACAGACATCAGAGGCATTAAAGTTTCTCAAAAATATAAACATTATAACTATAATTATTTATCCTTTTTGAAAACTATCTAGGCGTATCTACTTGCTAAGCAAAATTAATCTTAACTCAGCTTAATGTTATATTAGATACATGTTAATTTGTTAATGGTTCTGGTGATAAGAGGTGTGGTAATATTCCCGGTAATATTAGTAATGCTTCTATGCTTATTAGTTTTTACCGTGTTTCATTTCCAGTTTATGGTTTCAATGTATAATGGATTGTTTATGTTCAGGACGGTGAAACAAATCTTTACCTTATCGATGTTTAGGGTAAATTTAAATCATTTATTTACATACAATATAAATAAATAATAAAAAAAAAATCTCAATTACATAAAAAAAATGTTTTGATGATACAATTAAATTTTTCGAAAGTTGCACATTTTATAATCGGCTTCACTGACAATTGGCGCAGATTCAGATTGTTGTTTACAGATTCGACTGACACCACATTTGCAACATCATGGCTGTCAAAAACTATAACGAAAACCGCTAAAACTACAGTAAAAGCAACAAATCAAACAAATCTACAGTATACGTAATTGCTTTGGAATAAAGTACTTAAGAGCCGTTTCTTGGATCTTAAGGACTTTAATTAATAGCTAATGAATACCAGTCCTACTTCGTCCACAACGGACCTAACTGATGCGCTTATCTTATTCAAACGCGCCATTTTAACTTAGAGAAGGGAAATAAACTCTAATTTCACACTCACTTTTCAGACGGATACTGTACCAAATTAAGATCAACTTGATATTTGAGTAACCGTTTTAATAAGCTTTGAAATGATTTATAAATTTTTATGTTTTCTAATGAAAGTCGACGTAAATCCGACAAATAAAAGACCATGTTGTGTTGACTGCTTAGAGTCGGGACATAAATATAGGCAAGCGCCTTTAACGGTATTTGTTTTTCCATTTATTAGCAGGCGTCGGCATTATCAAAGTGCTTGCTGAGCTTCTCCTTGATCCTGAAAGTACAAATTGATATTTGTTTTAGTACGATCGAGAAAACGTGGTAGGTACGAGTATTTACAAATAATTTCCCAGAGAAAATATCACTACACCTTAACAAAAAAGCCCACGCCGCGCCTGTATTTCTGTGTTACGTTCGTAATAAACTCGAAAACTACTGGACGGATTTTCATCATGCGTGCATTTCACCTATCAATAAAGTGGTTCTTGAGAAAGGTTTACGTGTAAAATTGGAGAAGGTTTTGTGTAGACAGTGCGAAGCCGGTGAGGATCACTAGTTCATATACAGTGAAACCTGGTTAAGTGGGACCTGGATAAGTGAGAAACCTCTATAGCTGGGACTCATGGTGCGGTCCCGACACTTTAGCACTGAATTACCTCTGTAACTGAGATAAAACGAACCTCTATAACTGGGATTCGTTGTTGTGATTTTATAGTCACATTTACCTCTATAACTGAGACAGAGAGTGTATTTTACCTCTTTTACTGAGACTATATTTATAAGATTACATTTTCCTTATTGTTTTTTAGAATTTTATAGGGAATTGACTTCTGTATCTGAGATAACGTCAATCTATGACCTCTCTAACTTGGACTTCATTGAACAATTTCCGTATTCTTACTAACTCTTAGTCTATCCACAAATTCCGCATTTGCCTAATTATGTCTAAACAACTTCAAACTTTGATTTAGTTAATTTATGTAAGTAGTTAAAACTACCGAAACGAAAGCTGAAATTTTGATAAGTAACACGAAAAAATAAATTTTCATTTATTGAATTTCTAATTCGCTATGAAGTCCGTATCAAATTTAATTTAATGTTAAATATCTTTCCTTTGGAGAATCATTCAAAATAAATTCAAAGAAATATTTAAACAGACTTAAAAAATATTTAAGGACAAGGATTATTTTTACCTTATTTATTTTTAAAGATACCTAATTACTAATTACCTTAATAACCACCTCTATAACTGATATATACTCTATTCTCACCTCTATTAATGGAACCCTCTGTAAATGAGACAGAAATTTATTTGTACCTGGCTAACTGGGAGCCTGGGTAAGTGGGAAACCTCTTTAAGTGACACAAATTTGCTCGTCCCTTGCGATCTCACTTATCCAGGTTTCACTGTATATGAATATACTTAAGAGATACATTTAGGATCACATAGATCAAATAGATAGCGCTCTTTTGTTTATATGGGAACAAGGGTGTGTTACGTTTCGATATAAGTATTTGGCTATAGACTTTGGCCGACATTATCTATATAATAGGTAGGTAACTCAAAAAAGTATGTTTATTCATGAAATGTAATGCAGCACATGACTGGTATATTATTTATTGCAGCAAATATGGTTTCTAAGTGATGCCGGTGAGAAAGCTGCTGTAGGTACATATACTCTGTATCCTTAGGTATGTACTTTAATAAAAGTAAACAAATAATTGATACATTTTCGGGTAGTTATAACATTTATTGATTAACCAACCAAATACAAAACCACCTGGAATTGTCACTGAAGGACCTGACTTTAACCTACATTATTTGATCATATAATGTTTTCATCTACCCTCAAATGGCTTCTTAAGCTTAGCTTTAGTTTACTCTTTTTTAAATACCTAAAGATACAGACTACAGTACATTGCTTTACTTTTTTTAAGGAATAAATGTAATATATAGTTTTTAAAACCATAAACATAATTAATAACATAATTGCTTTACTTGTTTATTCATGTTAACTAATAACCATGATAATTTAGATCGAACAGTATTAACGCGAGGTATAATCGGGCGCATTCCGTCTTTAATAAGAGATATTGGAATTATTAAATTAATAATTTATTACAAAAAGCTTAATTTCTGTATAATTAACTAGTATTAACTCGAATAGAATTCCATGAACACATGCGGAACCATCACTCACGCGAAATTATGTTTAAATTAACCCCTCCCACTTGAGTGATTAATGTAGGTAATTTGACTGGTGTTCGGCATCCGTAACGTTTACCGGGCACACCCATTGTTTAGGAACAGTTAATTAAAAAGATAGCGTGGGACGTGAAAAATAAATTAATTTAAGGGACAATCAGGGCAAATTGTACCTACCTGTGAACGACTGTACCTTGGTATACCATTGTCAGTAATTGTCGTACTCAATATAAATATATTCATCATTTTATCGTAATCATTGAATGACGTCCACAAGATTCCCGATTCATTCACAATGATCAGTGACCTTGTCAAATAATCGGGATCGCAGGAAACTGTTAGATTACGCCGCAACCTACCTAATCTGCCCGATTCTAACTTTAAGATACGTCAACTAATAGATCTAGAAACGATATGGATTAGATATGTCAGTGTCAAATGTGACGTTTCTTCAAACAAATACGTCACTTTTGACACTGACACATCTAATCCATATCGTTTCCAGATCTATTAATTGACGTATCTTAAAATTCTAATCCGGCAGATTAGGTAGGTTGCGGCGTAATCTAACAGTTTCCTGCGATCCCGATTATTTGACAAGGTCACTGATCATTGTTAAATTCATCTTGCCACGCTGTCCACGCTTAAGGTGACAGTCCATTTCCAACGACAATAACGAAATTGCCAATAACACCGACGCTTTCGTACTATTAGTGCAGCTGCGGTCAGAAATGGAATGTTAACCTTACTTTCCTGGTAGACGCGTGGCAGCTACTCAAGAACCTTCCTGCTCCAGTGGCAGTCGATTCCACGATAAATTCGTGACTCACTTCAGCTTTCTGAGTTACCTATATCAAAGACTTTGGTCGTCCGGCATATCGCCCGTGTGACATCGCTATTAGACAATTTAATAAAGAAATACCAACGTGCGGTATTCTTTTGCTCTCATATCAAGGCGAGCGATATGCATTTTATATAATAATTAATAAAACTTAAAATATAATCAAGATCACATTTTTAAATTTCGAATCATCATCATCATCATATCAGCTAAAGAACGTTCAATGCTGGACATAGGCCTCCCCCAAAGAGTGCCACAATAACCGGTCTTGCACTTGAGTTGCGCCACCTGCATCCAGCAGACTCTCGCGACCTTTACCAGGTCTTCAGTCAACCCTGTGGGGGGTCTACCCACGCTGTGCCTTCCGGTACGTGGTCGCCACTCGGTAACCTTTCCGCCCCATCGGCCATCGGTTCTACGGGCAATGTAAATTTCGAATCCCGATTGCCTTTCCTATCATGTGCGGATAATAATTTTCACATTATCGGTACCGGCTGCGTACGATACAAACTTATTTGTGCCATTAGCGACGGAATTTAAGTTAGATAATCGACTTGTTTATATAAACTTTAGTTGTTTCGCCACGACAGAGTGATTTTAGTGAGGTTAAGATAAGCCCATGGCCTTCTTCTTAGGTACCTACTTACTTCCTGTATATCTATTGCCATGTAAACTTCTTTTCAGTACGTAGTGGAAATATGAACCTACTTACTTTTTTTTTTTACTCATTATTATAAATATTATAATGAAGATGCTGTACCTACAGCTGCCATGATATTTTTAGGCTTTGCACGTCTTGAAGTTAGTTTTACAATTTATGCAAATATCTGATATTCTGATTTATTCATAATGTACAAGGAGCAATGAACTTATGCTAGGTACATTATAAATGAGCGAACAAGACTTCAAAACATTCGGAGTAGGTACTCATATATACATTATAAACATTCTATTTTCTATAGATGAGTACCGATTCAATTAAATATTTGCGACCTTCGTATTACAAATTGTTTGCGTAGGTAACAAACTTTCCTCTGCAGGATCCCGTTTAAAGGATGACTCACGTTAGACCGGGCCGTGTCCGGGCCGGAGCTTCCGGCGCTTACTTTTCTATGACATGACAGGTGATCACGTGATGCATAGAAAACGAATCACTGGAAGCTCCGGTCCGGACACGGCCCGGCCTAACGTGAGTTATCCTTAAGTAGGTTATATACGTGCTAATACCTATATAGTAACGTTCGTTTCGTATTCACTGTGTTTTTGTTGGATATCGACAGCATCAAAGTAACATTACTGAAATAAAATTGACTGAATTTCTCTAATACGTTTGATATTAAGAAATTAGTATTGATTGGGTCTTTATATAATTCTTTTATGTCACCAAATAGGTACCTAAATATTTACTCCAGATTTACTGAGATTTTACTGTTGATTTCAGTTTTATTTTTCTAATAACTACTACGGTGTCCTCGATTACCTGTCTTTTCATTGATATATCAACTGTTTATTTAAAGTAAATAATAATAATAAAAATAAGTTAACAACTTAATTGAAAACATGTATTTACTCACGTCTAAGTATTAACCTACATGAACTTTGTCAAACTTTCCGAAATTCAAAAGCTTTAACTTAACAAAAATTCCAAAAAGCTAGCATCGTCATAGTGAATTAGCACAAAGTGATTATGAGAGCTGGAAACGATCACTCGCCACATGCGCCGGCTCCCACGCTCTGTTGCCTCTCATAACAGTCTGCCTCGATGCCTCGATAACCAAATTCCCGCAATGCCTCTACAAAGAAACCATTGTTGACGTTTAAACTGTTTAAACGCGCCTTTTCTCAGCTTTACGATTCAATTTATTATACGAATACCGCGTATTAACTTAGTGCTATAACAATATTTCACACTGTAGCCTTTGAACCTCTATATTTACCTTTAAATAGTTAGCTGTAGACATTTAATTTAATTTTCATCTCGTGATTAATGGCTGCTTATTTATAATGTACATTATTATTATTTATTTATATGCAGCGGCGCTTCGATAGTCGCAATTCATCTTGTAAGATTTGTGCTTTCTGTACTTTCAAGTCTGTACATTTAATTTTAACTATCCTTAATAAACTAAACTACCACCACCATTGCCATTATGTATGCCATTTGTACATTGTTGTATATATTTTGTGCAGTAAAGTTTAAATAAATAAATAAACTAAGCTACTACAAATTAGAAATCCAAAATCTGTTCCCGATTGCTGAGAAATTAACTGATTTGACAGAACTTTTGAAGCTAAATAAATAAATAAATAAATAAAATTCATTTATTTCGGACCATAGAATCCATATCGTAACTAAATTCCATTAGATTTAAAATAATAAAATAAAAATTAAATTAAAAATTAAAACTTATAACATTGTCAAGATTTACAATAAAAATAAAAATTAAATTAAATTACAATAAGTACGCCCCGCAATAGGATTAACTTAGGAACCGAAGAAACAATATTACAAAATTTAAATGTTCCTAGCATTTAGCAAACTCAGTTCTCGGACAAAGTAGACGGATTGATGCGGAAAACGATTCTTGCAAATATCCATTTAATTTGCCTTCGTTTTCTTTAAAGATATTTACTGTCCCGAGGCAGTACAATTTACAATTAGGCCCACGCCTTCTAAAAGACGGGGTCCGGCATTTTCTGTACCTATCTGCGCTACCATTTTGTCTTGTTAAATAAAGCTTCAATTTAATTGTCATGTCTCTTAAGTTGAAAGAATATTATCAATAACTATTAAAAAATAACCCTCTACGCTATATGGCAAAAAAATCCATTTTATGCCAAAAATGCCTACATTTTGGAAAAGAGCTGATACTCAAACATACAAACTGCTGGATAAATTTCTATGAAAAATACCTAATAGCCACCGCAAGAAAAGTTTCCTTCTTTTTGAGTCGCGGGTTAAAAAGAAGCACTGAATAAGTAACATACGAATATATATCAAGTGCAAAATTAAATAAAAGTTTTAACAAAAAATCATACTTTTTTGCACGTATCTAAATTGAGTCAAAGAAAATAAAAATTTAAAAGTAAGTAATAATCCATATTACGTCGAAATAATCAGTACAGTAATTTAATGGTATTCTTTGCAGTTTGAGCACTTGGCGTCTCATCTCACGATATTTGGCGTCATTTGCTTTTAAACGGGGATTATGCACCTTTAGCAAACGATACAATTCAACCTTTTTCCGTCTCTTACAAAACATAAAAGGTATAAAAATAAAAAGCTAAAATTTCACGTTGGTAAAAACGACAGACAGTCTTATCGCTAAAGAGCGATCTTTTCTAGACAAAGCTCGTCGAGTTTCCGTTCTGATATTGTCACCCAGATTGTGTTCATCCCCGCGTTTTGTTTGACATGATTGCGCTACACTTGGCAGCATTTACGTAAATATTTTCTTCTTAAAAATATAAGTATGTACTCTAACATTTTAATGCATAAGTACACCATTTTTGTATAATTAATGATATTAAGTTACTGTATTAATATTTATTTGACACAATATGAGCTAATGATAACAATACCTATAACCCGCATAACTGTAAGGAGATAGGTACTTATTTACTAAGTAACTCGCATATTAGAGTATAATATTAGTAACATTTTGTTTTTATTGCTAAACTAATGCATTAAAAACTATTCGTGCGAGTATTTGATTTATTTTAGGGCGCAAGTCGTTTAATAGTAGGTAAGTAATTATGTGAGCGTGAGTCGTTTCAGAATACGTTAAGTACTAAACGAATTAAATAAGATTTTCTTGTTCATATTTCTTCTAATGAAAGAAATGTCATTAGTTCGCCTTTGAAGCTTATTCTTTTATACATAATACCTACATATATTTTTTTCACAGAAAATGGTTAATTTAGAACATGATGAGTCTGACAATAAATCAAACAACTTGTATAAGTACCTAATGTTAATATATCAATTACGTTGTATTGGTGGAAGTTCGCAAGAACACTCGAAAGCTCTAATCAAAGGGTTCAACAGAAAAACTGCTAAGGAGCTTCTAGGGCTCAAAAGGCACAACAAAACCTGCGCGGTGACAGGCTTGGCTCACTTCGCGATTTCGTCGCTTTGCTACAGGTACCTAGCTAAAATTACATCCGTTCCACACCAATTTTGGTGGCTAGCCATAAGCCCCGCGTGGCACTGTCGCCACCTAGCGGCCATATCCGTCCTGATCGTAACAGACTCGTTTTGTTAGAGAGTGAGTCTTCTGTAGCTAACAAAAACATGTTTCACTAATTGTTTTTTTATTATTATTGTGGAACGTACCATTACAATTTATACCTATACATATTGTATACAAATGTCAATCACAATGAAAAAAACTGGTCAAGTGCGAGTTCGGACTCGCGTTTCAAGGGTTCCGTACATCACACAATTTTCAACATTTTTTTTTGTACATCAAACGTGACGTGAGTGAAACGTCTTGAAAAACCCGAATGGGTCAATCAAAAACCAGATGTAACATGAAGTTTTCTGGCGTGGTGGCTTATATTATCTCTGCAACTATGCAAAGTAGCTTAGATAGGAAGATTAAATGCCGAACAGTAGTACAAGGTGTCCAAATGCGAAGACTGAAGACCGAGCTCCGCCTAGGGCTGATAGCTCGGAGCGTCCGACGAGTCACGCTTCCTACAACTTCCGCAAGTGTTTTAAAAGGCTGAAGAGAGATAATACCTACAGGGTGGCCAAAAAATAAGTGCATTCCCGTAGCCGGAGAGATTTTCGGATTATACTGAGCTTTACAACTTTTACTATGGGACCCCAATCCCGAAATCGCGAAAAAAACGTAGAAAACGGACCAGCCAAAATGTATGAAACAGCCAAATTTTTCCTCGCAATTTCGGGGTTGCACGTTGGCAACGGGAATACACTTAGTTAATTTTTGGCGACCCCTGTTTAGTGCTTTTTAAAACACGTAACAATAGTAACCTAATCAATCAGTACTACACTTGTACCAATGCGGCTGTGTGCCAGATACAGCCTATAGTCACACCAATAAAAGTCTGCAGCGGATATGATAGCCCACGCAGTGTAAGTGTTATTAATACGTCATAATTTCATAGAAGTTTGACGTTTAATATGACACTTGCACTGGGCTATCAAAATCGCTGCAGACTTTTTACGGTCTAACTATAGTCGCATTATTTGTCGTCATTCCGACTCATGCTTGAAGTTAGCTTCAAGCGTGAGTCGGAATGGCACGCCTCTTCGGGACGCTTCGGGCCTTCGGCCTTATGCGGATATCGGCCTAGGGCCTTCGCAAATAGCTGTCTACATCACGTTTCACTTAAACCATTGCGGCTGTGTCCCTAAAAAACCTAAACCGCATTTTTGTTCTTAAATCCGACTCACGCTTGACTGTAGATTTTTAACAAGTTTTCCTGTCATTGTTAGGTAAAGGACTATTATGAGTAATTTTTTCAGAATTTTAGACCCTGTAGTTTCGGAGATAGAGGGGGGGAATGGTCATTTTTTGTCTTATTTCTTGAATAACTTCTAAATTTTTTATTGTAAATTTATAAAAAAAATATATTTGAGATTCTCACAATAAGCTCTTTCGTTTGATATGTAACACGACATAGTTTGCAAAACTTTGTTTTTAAATTTTATCTTTTACCCCCCAAAAGTAGCCCTTATGTTTAAAATTCATTTGTTGACGTTACATATTCGTCTTTGGGTCACAGACTTACATATGTGTACCAAATTTCAACTTAATTGGTCCAGTAGTTTCGGAGCAAATTGGCTGTGACAGACGGACGGACAGACAGACGCACGAGTGATCCTATAAGGGTTCCGTTTTTTCCTTTTGAGGTACGGAACCCTAAAAATAACCGTGATCAACTCTGACTAACGTCTAACTTGTTAGATTTGTTAGGTGTTTATGATTTTTATGAATAACGCCAAGTTCGCCAGGCTCGTATTACATTATATCCGGTAATTACAAGTTTTTCGAGCGATGACAAATTATAAAGTCAAAAGTATTACTTATTATAGTTGCTCCATTTAGAGCATTGATATACCATCAATCATACTAATGAGTTTTTCGGCAGTGATAAATTTACCAGAGCTTCCAAAATATATGATTGTGGGGATATTCGCATAAATCTGCGAAAAGTTTTGAAAGATGTAGTTTCCGATTTCTTTTTTAATTTTTAATTTATTTAGGATCAAACATTTTTAAAGGTGTTGATAAGAATTGGGTCCTTTGACAAAATAATATTCATCGTCCAGCCAATCAAAGTTTGGAACGTTCTCCCGCTCTATTAGACTAGGGCAGACTAAATTTAATTTCAAGCACATGTTGCGCAAACATTTCTTTGAGAAACTTTCCTCATCGTCCTCTTAAATTAATGATCCAAAGTTGGTATACAAAAATATATGTACTCGTATTAATTAATACTTATGGCTATTTGTATACGTTAATGTGTGTGTATAAGTAAGTTTATCAATACAGCTTAATATTATTTTATCAAGACTATTGATACTGCAGCTCACTGCCGTATTCGAACTTCAACATATTCACAAGAGACGACACGTAGGTACTAGATCCATTCATATAGTTTAGATATCAACGTTACTAGTTCTCTTTTGCAGCGCAATTCGGGCAACCAATGTCACTTTTACGTTAGATAGAGTAAGATATCTATTAGATATGAATTGGATCTCTAAATCATATCCTGTGTAAATCGTTAAAGATTATCTCCAGAATCGCGCAAATGTCAGTTAGATCTTAAACATATCGTTATCGTATCTTGGTGATGTATAAAAGATATCTAATAGATGTCTATTTCAAAATCCGAATCGGGCCCTCATTGACAGCTGAAACGTCGGAATTTAAGGTAAAAACAATGAAATTATATCGCGATAAACGCGTTTGTGTAATTCAATATGTGTACAAACCCGGGAGTTATATTGATAGATTGGTATTATTTCTAGGCACATAAAAAAATATATCTCGTAATAAAAGTATTCCTGATTTAATTTGAACCAATATCAGCATTCAAATTACAAATATATCTTAATAAAATTTTAATTAAATAAGTAAAGTTGACACTGACAAATGTTAATAAGGTTTTTTCGTTAAATAAAAAACTCTTCAACTAACAACTCTTTTTTAAAGCGAAAAAAATTACATTTACTTCGATTAATATACAACTAGATTTAAGCTAGTTATTAATTTAGTTTAGCAGTACCACTGTAGTTATAAATCTTGTATGTAAAAATTGTTTCATAGAGTCAGACAGAGAAAAGTCTGCAGCGATTTTGATAGCCCACGCAGTGCAAGTGTCATATTATACGTCAAACTTCTATGAAATTATGACGTGTAAATAACACTTGTACTGCACGGGCTATCAAAATTGCTGCAGAGTTTTCTTGGTGTAACTCTATACAACTTGGTACTAACATTTATAAAAATCTTTTTCACATTCAAATAATAAAAGCCGAGAAAAGATTCATGATACATTTCAGCCGTCGCTTAGACAATGAGTAGAGATGACAGCGGAGCGGAGCTATTCAGATAGCGTGTAGAAGCTTTCATGGGCGATGAGTGGCGGTAATGGCCCATGGAATTACACCTGTAAGGAAAAGTCGAGGTGAATAACCTTAATAGCATTATTTTATATCTATACAACAAACTTATCTTATTTGTAGAGCCATAACCGCATGTCACATATTTTTGCAACCTTCGAAGAGTATTATATTATTGCAGGTGACTGTACAGGAATTTCTTACATTTTCTGATTTCCTCTTACTGTCCCGTGAGAATCACGGTACATACTTTTAATTCTCGGTTTTGAAAATATTTCAAAAACTGACGCAACTGGTGTTTTAAAAGAATTCATTATATATTTTTATTACGCTCTTAGAAAATGGATAATACTATTACTTATTCTGTGAAAATGGTAAGGAGATATTTTGATGCGTAGTTTGATCCGCTGATTTTGATGCTGATTGTACCTACAGCAAAGCCGATTAAAACAAACATCAGATTGCAGCTAAATTTGCATTCCTCTCGGGGAGGCACAGCACGAAAGCTGTTATGGAGAGCATCTATTCAGATATGAAATAAGTTTATCACAAATGTACTTAATACGGCGCGATTCGGGAAATGAATTAGAGATGCACTAGATAAGATATAGTAAAGATATGTGACGTTCCACGGCGAAAGGTACCATTACCCCGACTGAATATTGGAGCGGCGTTAATAATAAGCGTAAGCGCCAGCTGCCATAAGGTACCTTTTGCCGTGGAACGTCACATATCTTTACTATTTCATATCTAGTGAATGTCTAACGGCGTGACATCTTAAAGTTCGAATCGCGCCGATAGTCACTGGCTGTCAAAAGACGTGATAATAGCGAACACCGGTAGTACGCACGAAAAAGTGTCACGTTGTGGACAAATCTCCATGGTAACGTCACGGCCATGTTTTCTTATGACAGTTACGACGTTATCACGTAAAATTATCGTCTGTAAACCGACTTTACAGACAACTATATTTTTTTCCGTTACGTTACTAATTTTCATAGATTTTACAATTAAAATTCGATTAAAACCTACTTTTTTAGTCGTCTATATTAGTAAGTCGTTTGTTACAGTGTGTAAGTGTGAAATTTTGTCATAGAGGGTCGCATGACTAATTTATGGTACGTTTGATAGATCTAATTGAAAAATTATACTTTGAGGAGATAATAATTTAACACCTACTTTATGTAACAGCACAGTGACAGCACGCCGTGCGTGACCACCTAATTGATGCTGTTCAAAATTTGCTAAATTTATTGATACCATCATTATTAACCCTTTTAATTTTTTATACCGCCCTGACTTTTTTCCCGCGTTTGTTCTGTGACAAAAATCAGTAGAGCATTTTCTTGGGCGGTGTTTCAGTCTTCGAAAACAGTGGTGCCGACGGCACGGCACGGCACGCGGCGCGGCAGTGCGCGTAGAGACCGCGGCGCCGCCGCTCGCCAGACGCCGACGCTGCGCCGCGCCTCGTCGTACCTAACATATTCCATTGATAACAAGTGTTTACCGTGGCCAATAGTTCAGTAAGTACTTATTTCCTTTTAAAATATGTTCTAACTGGCGATTGTTATATTAGTACCTTACATAAATTCGATTTAAACTTTTTTTATACGTACCTACTGAGTAAAATAATATATATAAATTATGTAGGTATATATCTAAATAGTTTATGTGAAAATAAATACATACATACATTATTAAATGTAGTTCATCATCATCATCATCATCTCAGCCATAAGACGTCCACTGCTGAACATAGGCCTCCCCCTTGGACCTCCATACGTGCCGGTTGGAAGCGACCCGCATCCAGCGTCTTCCGGCGACCTTAACAAGATCGTCTGTCCATCTTGTGGGTGGACGTCCTACGCTGCGCTTGCTAGTCCGTGGTCTCCACTCGAGCACTTTTCGACCCCATCGGCCATCTTCTCTGCGTGCAATGTGGCCTGCCCATTGCCACTTCAGCTTGCTAATCCGGTGGGCTATGTCGGTGACTTTAGTTCGTCTACGGATCTCCTCATTTCTGATTCGATCACGTAGAGAAACTCCGAGCATAGCCCTCTCCATAGCTCGTTGAGCGACTTTGAGTTTTGAGATGAGGCCGATAGTGAAAGACCACGTTTCGGAGCCGTAAGTCATCACTGGTAACACACATTGATTAAATACTTTCGTCTTGAGGCACTGAGGTATGTCGGACGAAAAGACATTACGTAGTTTCCCGAACGCTGCCCAACCGAGTTGGATTCGGCGGTTGACCTCTTTCTCGAAGTTGGACCTACCTAATTGGACTACTTGTCCTAGGTAGATGTACGAGTCAACAACTTCGAGTACCGAGTTCCCAACAGAGACTGGGATGGGCACAACATTGGCATTTGACATAAGTTTCGTCTTGTCCATGTTCATTTTCAAGCCCACCCGTTGTGAAACTCGGTTGAGGTCATCGAGCATCATGCTGAGTTCCTCCATCGACTTTGCCATGACTACGATATCGTCGGCAAACCGAAGGTGAGTGATGTATTCGCCGTTGATGTTGATGCCAAGTCCTTCCCATTCCAGGAGCTTGAAGGCGTCTTCCATTACGGCAGTAAACAGTTTCGGAGAGATAACGTCTCCCTGCCTTACGCCTCTTCGCAATAGAATCGCCCTCGTGCTCTGCTCCTGTACTCGGACCGACATGGTGGCGTTACTATACAAACACTTCAACACTTCGATGTACCGATAGTCAATATGGCATCGCTGAAGAGACTCAAGCACCGCCCATGTTTCCACCGAATCGAAGGCTTTCTCATAGTCCACAAACGCTAAGCATAATGGCAAGTTATACTCTTCGGTCTTCTGTATAACTTGCCGCAGCGTATGGATGTGGTCTATGGTACTATAGCCTTTTCGGAAACCGGCTTGTTCGGGAGGCTGGAAGTCATCAAGTCTGTGTTCGAGACGGTTCGTGATGACCCTTGAAAACAGCTTATAGACATGGCTCAGAAGCGTGATGGGTCTGTAATTCTTCAATAGGTTGTTATCACCTTTTTTGAAGAACAGCACCACCTCGCCTCTATTCCATGTTTCAGGCGTTATGCCCTCGGACAAGACGGAATTAAAGAGCTTCTGGAGGACTTTAAGTACCGGTGTTCCACCCGCTCTCAGAAGCTCTGAAGTGATTCCGTCTTTGCCCGGCGCCTTGTTGTTCTTAAGCTGCTTCAGGGCCATCCTAATCTCGTACAGACTGATGTCCGGGATATCTTCGGTATAATGTCGGGACAGCTTGGCTCTTGGATCTCCTACCAAGCTGTCAACGGGCTTTGCGATCGAAGTGTATAACTGTCCATAGAACCTCTCGATCTCACCTAAAACCTCCGCTTTGCTCGACGCTATGCTGCCATCTTCCCGTTTCAACTTTGTCAGCTGGCTTTGCCCAATAGACTTGTCCTTTGCGAACACTTTGGAGCCTTGGTTTCGCTCAATAGTCTCTTTAATACGGTTAGTATTAAAGAGACGCAGGTCATGTCGCAAGGACTTAGATATACGTCTATTGAGCTGCCTATATGACTCCGCGTCATCGGGAGACTGCAACTGTAGCGAGCGTCGTTCAGCCATGAGGTTTAAGGTTTGCTCGGTCAATTTCTGAGGTCTATCTTTACGGCGGGGTCTAAAAAACTTAGACCCTACTGTGTGGACAGTTTCCACTAGCCCGTCGTTGATTTCGTCCACTGAAGCCAAGTTCTCTAGGCAAGCAAAGCGGTTAGAGAGCTCGAGTTGAAAGCTTTCGGGGTTTTGAACATGGGCTCGAGTAGGTCGGAGCGTAGACTTCATCAGGCTGGACCTTTCAAGTTTAATATTGATATTCAGTGTGCCTCTTACGATTCGGTGATCACTACCGGTCTTTACCCTGTTGATCACAGAGACATCACTGAATATCCGTTTCTTGTCGGTCATGATGAAATCTATCTCGTTTCTCGTGGAACCGTCAGGACTCATCCAGGTCCATTTCCTGTGAGGCGGCTTCTGGAAGAAAGAGTTCATCATGAAGAGTTCCTCTCTCTCCAGAAAGTCGGCCAGCCTCTGACCCCTAGGGTTCCGTTGCCCATACCCAAATTGCCCCACTCTCAACTCATCCCCACTTCTCTTGCCCAACTTTGCGTTGAAGTCCCCCATAACAACAGTAAAGTAGGTTTTAGAAGTATGTATGGCCCTACTTACGTCCTCATACATAGCTTCTACTTCATCATCGGAGTGTGACGAGGTCGGTGCGTATACCTGAATGACCTTCAGCGAATATCTTTTGGATATTCTGAGTATTATGTATACCACCCTGCTCGACACACTGTCGATGGTTATTATGTTGTTTACGAGGGACTTGTGAACGAGAAACCCGACACCACCTTGGGACTGTTGGTCGCCCTCCCGGTGGTAGAGCAAGTTACCAGACTTCAGGGTTGTCGTGTCCTCCCCCTCTCTACGGACTTCGCATAACCCTACAATGTCCCAGTGTAACCTGCTCAGTTCCTCTTCCAGCTCGCAGATCTTTTCGTCAGTCCTCATAGTGCGTATGTTGTGTGTTACCAGGGCCAGTCGTCGTCGGGGCGGGTAGCCGGATCTTTGCCGGAGATTCTTAGCACCCCTGACCCCGCTAATGCCCTGACCGCTACCATAGCCAGAGCACCGGGGGTCGCCGGAACCTCGGGGCCGTGGTTTTATTGTGCTCATCATGATGGGGGGTGAATGCCATAATCGCCACGCTTGGCAGGCGGGTTGGCGATCGCAGTCGAGTACACCGAATTTGAGGGACGCTGCTGCCCGTCCACCGGTGGTCTTGGACGTAGTTTAAGGACATACCCGGGTCCGAAATGTAGTTATTTTATTTTATTTAAAATAAGCTTGGTATATTCTTGTTTAAACACTATTCAATAAAAAAAAAACTATTTCTTTAAATGAAAATTATTAAAATTTACATATTTGAATATATTAATGTCTGTTATTGTCAGAAATATATCATTTTCCAGTTCCATTATATATATTGATGCTGGTTTAGGTAAAACTTGAAACTTCCTATACTACGTAAATTAAATATTATCGTATATAACATGTTTGTCAGCACTACAAACGTCACACGCGTGTTTATTTTTAAATTGAAAGAATCGAAGTTTTATTTAGATGCTCTTGATAATTTTATAATTACCGAAAAGGTGCCAGAAGTTTTGGCTACAAGTTTTTGGACGTGGGCGATTTATACATTGTTATTCAAATTACCAGACTGGGGTTTGGAGGTCGGATTTAAAAACACAAAGTGAAAAGGTCGCGATAATTGAATTAAAAATGGCAGAAAAAGAATCATACAAATTTAGCTGTTATTTTTAATATTGATAACTGTATATTCGAAATTATGTTGGTACTAATTGTCGACGACGAATAAGGTTTTATATAGTATTTATATTTTTTATACCTTTTTGACTAATTTTCATGTATTGTATTGTTTTTAAATACAGTTGTCAGTAAATGTTCTTGGTGAATGCCGGCTTTTTCGTTCGCTCTCGTTTTTATTATATATCGAATTTGTTGTATATGTCCTCGATTCCGGGACACTAATATCATATATCACACACGATTATTTTTAAAGTGCTTTGCTCAGTCTACGATGTCTCTGCTAAATTTAAAATCTCTTCTTTAATCAATTTAGATCAAATGCACCACGCTGTCAATCAAGGCGCTTAGAGATTGATAAACAGGAGTGATTTGATTGTGATGCAGTCCATATTATGACAACAATTTTTATTGTTAATATTTATAATTCGGTGTCTATATTTGCAGTAACTACTTTAATAAATTTGGCTTTCTATTTAAACCCATATTTAACAAATAAGATATAAATAGGTACCTATCTACGTCAAACGGTCTCTGAGAAAAACTCATTTAGCTGATTAGCAAGACCGAAGTGATCCCATAAAATTAGCAAATATAATAAAAAACTTATATACAACACACACATACACACACACACACACACACACACACACACATCTTCACACTGCAAATAAAACAAGATTGTCTTATGAAACACAGGCAGGACAAATGAGCTTATTATAAAATCTTAATGCTTTAATTTTTCTTAAAATTATAATGTGCAATAGTAAATTTGTATGAGTAAGAATAACATAAATTATAATGTCACTAGCTTCTGCCCGCAACTGCGCTTGCGTGGAATGATGATGATCATTGATAAAAACTGTTCTATGTATGGACATGATGGGATGGTCCCGAGTCACAAACTGTCTCCATACCAAATTTTATGAAAATCAGTTCCGTGGTTTAAGCGTGAAAAGATAACAAGACACACAGAGTTACTTTCGCACGTATAATTCGTATTAAGTAACATTCGTGTATTATTTATCTACTAGGGATTTTCTCGCTTCATTCCAATTTTCATGTCATTTCATTTCAATCACTGCATTGTCACCCTTTGCCTATAAATAATGACATTATTACTGATAGTATCTAGCCCGCATAATAAAATAAAAATAACTATTTAGTTTATGAAAAGCACGGTTGACAATGATAAATGGAAACTCCGGACACTTTTTTATGATTATGCTATTCAATCTGTAGGTAAATATTTTACCTCCAAGGTTAAGCACCCATGCATAATTACAGCGCCAATGGAGACGAAATTTGTAATTATCTTTTCTAAAACTACTTAATTATATTCTCACTAGTAATGCTTGAAAATTACTTCTCCATAACAATTGAGTTAAAAAGATTGTTATTAAAGTTCCAAAGGAGTTCTAAGGACTTCACATTTAATATACTCGTACTTGTTACAGACTGCTAACTTCAGTTTTTCATTAAGCAGTACTGTCACAAACGGGTAGGTAAAAACTTAATTGAACTTTGTTAAACATACTTGTAGTAGAGATATTTAATTATTTTGCTAACTTTATGAAAATCTCTACCAATTGTAACGGGACTGTTTCTACCGTCTGTGTTTACACTGTTTCTACCGGTAAAATAGCAGTGGAAGTAACTAGCAAATTGAATGTCTACCCATTGAATTGAGTACGAGGTATCTGCTTAACCACACCGCCGTTTCGGGATAAAATTACTTTAAGCGTGTACTGCGTATACAAGAGATTGTCGTGTTTTCTGAAACCTACATAGATAATATATTTTGTGGTCTCATAACATGATGTTAAGTTTTATTGACCGAGCGTTTGCGTTTCAGCTTGTCAGCGTTGTGTTGAGTAATGTCGACGCACTTAGTTATACGAAAATGTTTAGTAGAACTTACATGGCTGACGGGATCCCGATACCACTTAGGAATCTCTGTCGTTTACCTGGCCCTGATCGTGACGAGGAGATGTTATCAATTGGCTCACTTCCTGCGAGTCACTAATGTAGCGCCTATAATAGGCACTTGGTCAAATAAGTATATATAATACCTACATCACGAAGTTTGAGGTTAAATATGATAATTGTTTCTTGTGCTACCTATGTGGTGTTTTTTGGGAATAGATCGGGCCGAGGCCGGGCGGAGCTTCCGGCGCTTCGTTTTCTATGGAAAGCACCACGTGATCTTCGATCAGCCGTTACAGAAAATGACTTAAAAAATTACATGTCGGACGCTTCGGCCCGGATTGTGCATCCTTTACACAATACTGTCCGGAAGACCATACAGGATGAACAGAAAACTAGGTATATTTCTTCTAAACTATGTGACCCGACATGGCTTTATGTACATTAGGGTCCATTCAACCACAAAGCACACAGGTAGCATAAATGGTCGGGTTGAATCCCTTTTATGTGTCGCGTTTAGCGAAAAGATTGTGGGTTTTTATTTAAACACTTAGGGTTTCATTACGTAGAATGGAAAATCCGCTTTACTCGAAAGTTGTTCATTATTTATGGGTGCGTTTTACTGTATAAATATAACAACTACTTATGGATATATTATTGGTCGATATAACGATCAAGGGATATAATTTATAAGATATATATATACCTAGATACAAATGACTTATTTTTATCATATATATCTCTCATTCCTTATAATAATATTACCTTAGTGATATATCTGTCAAAATTATATCATATGTTGTTATATCGAATGAAAATAGATCATTTATTGTTATAGCGATCATTACACACCCATTATTTATTGCTTAAAGTAAATGATATAATGCGCAGGGGCAAATAATGTGAGTATTATTTATTCAAATGTTATTTTTATAAATCGATATCAATATGAATTCGTGCTGTGTGATTAACAAACATTGTCTTAATGCGTTTATAACGACTTGTTTACTTTGTGACTAACAATATATAAGTATACAATTACATACCTTTAATATTTTGATTGAAGCGATGCGATGCTGCCTTGTTATTTAATAATAACAACATGCATTTTTATTTTGACAGAATATACATTTTACATTAAATTGCACTTATTTTCTTAACGAGGACGTAAACCTGCCTAATAACTATTACCACGTCCACGTTGAAATTTACTTTAACACGTGTTAAGGTAATTATTGCCTGCAACCCGTTAAGTAATACGCTTTTTGCTACAATCGACTCGCGCTGGCATTGAAATAGTTAGGAGGGCACGGACCTGGGGCCAATATTTTATTTGTAGGTTTTTTTTTACTTTTTAGGTATTTTTAGTTAATTAGTTTAATTATTTTTTCTTTGTCTATATTGTTTTGCTTATATTTATATTTAAGTTTAGTTTTTAATTAGTTTTATGTTTAGATTATGTAGTGTATTTTTAATTGTTATATAAGGGGACAAAGTTGTTGTTTAACCGCTCTTGCTAATATTGATACCAGAGCAAGCGAAAGATACCAAAATTGAAAAATGGAATCTTGAGCGTTACGAGGGTTTCAAAGCACGAGGGTTAAACAAAATTTGCCCCCGAGTGAAACACAAAAATTTTCACCACGCCAACCCGAGGCAAATATTAAATGTAAAATACCAAACAAAATCAAATCCAACTTAATGTTATTTATCATCCATAATCATCATTTAAAAGTCAATTCTACCAGCCAACAAGAAAACAACTCAAAATTTGCATTTGATTACTTTGCCTCACATGTGAATAAAATGCAACTTTGCTATCCGAGCCTTTCCGAGCTAGTGTGGTGTAAAAGACTTTATAAAACATATCATTGTGATAATAAATAGTCGTTACAAATGCTTTGTATTATAATTATTAATATTTTGTACATTATATCAAAGCAACATATTATGAGTTTAATGATAAATATGAGTTAGCAGCCTGGTAACCGTCTGTAAGTTGTGCAAAGTTTTACATTATGCTATAAAGTCCACGGGAAGTTTAGTATAAGTACAAGTTATATGTTATACGAGTATAAGTCGTCGATAAAGATTATGTTTTGAATTTAGCTCGTTGCTCTTATGAACCTAATAAAGTGAAAATTTTAAACTTATCCTTAATGTCGGCTATACGGCGTATATCTTTCGCATTGAAATTAAGAGTGCACATAAGTTTGGTAATTAAACCCAAAGAGAGAGAGAGATATATTATATATATATTATATTTGATAGTGTCGGACCAAAGAAAGTCTGCAGCGGATTTGATAGCCCACGCAGTGCAAGTGTCATTTATATGTAATCATTTCATAGAAGTTTGACGTTTAAAATAACACTTTCTCTGAGTGGGCTATCAAATCCGCTGCAGACTTCTTGGTCTGACTATAACTGTCCTGCCGGCCTAGCCAAGGTTACAATCGCTATCGCTTCGATAACGAAAAGCATTATGTCTCTCTATCACTCTTCCATATTAGCGCGACAGTGACAGTTGCGTTTCGATCGCTACGGAGCGTAAGCCATTGGCATTTTGGCTACGCGGCCTGGAGCGCTATTTTGAGTTAAGAATCTGTAAGGGTTTTGATATTGATATATACACTAAATCCACAGCAAGCCGTGTTATTAGGCTTCTACGCTCGTACTTATTGGTGCGCGTGAGACGCACTGTTGAAAATCATGTCGTGGTCGTATCATAACAAGATTCAAATTGTAAAATGTGAACTGATCCTAATACGACCGTCTCAAATTAAGCATAACAGTATCACTCTGCTGTATTTTATTGTTTCAGCATTTATCTTTGCCAAAACCTTATGTTATATAGGAGCAAACTTGTTATTAACTTTTACAACATTGAATAAAAGAAAAAGAAATGTTTCAAAATGTTATCAGAAGGCTTCGCAAGTTTGCATAAGTCAACAACCAGAAGAAAAATATACTTGATACCTACAGAAAAATACGTAGATGACTTGTTGAGATTTTAGGCAAGCACTTATTCATTAAGTAGACCCTTTTATTCAAATCGCAATCCGCAATATGGTTTAATAAATCACAATTTTAATATACCTACGTTCGAAAAAAGTACCTACTTACTTCCTACCTAAAAGTAATTCCCTAGTATTAGACCTAATACTCGTATGTAGTAAGTTACGCGTCAAGAAACAGTGAAATATAAAAACAAATGTTGTATGCTATATAAATTATATATTTAATTATGCCATTGAATTATATTGTGAATGTTATCAAATAATTCAAGTTCGCTTTTTTATTCATACACCGTGTTTTTTTAACTCCGTTAATTTCAAAAGACACCGGTATTCTAATAAAATACATTTTGGAGATTATCGATAATTTATTTTTGATAAGGTCCCACGAGCGTGTACACTTGCCTGAGGGCCTGTTCACATTTTCTTTACTGTTTAGTATGAGTTTTATATATTTGCTACTAAACGCAAGAATTACCTTAAGTATCTCGGACGATCGATGTTCTAAAGGATGACTAGACGAGTGTGTACTGTCTCTTCCGAAAATCGTTATTTCCAGATTGCGATTTTTACCATTCGCAATTTTTACCATTTTATTTTTTCTCAATTGCTTCCTTTCCCGAAAGCATTTCTAACCATTCGCATATTTTCCCATTAATTTTATTTTCCAGTAGATTATTTTCCTAATAGGTTTTCTAACCATTCGCATAATTTGGATATTATAAAATACGAAATTCTTATAATAACATACGAAACACTAACTAAAAAAAACTTTTTACAAAAAAAAGAAAACCGACTTCAAAAAGGATGAAATAAAATATTATCCTTCTTAAGTCTATGCGTTACCAACTGATATGTTTGAAGTCGGTGCCAAGCCAACTTTTGAAGCATACCATGATTTTGGTGCGATTCGATAAGAATGTACGTTGGATTGCCTTACACGACGACAATGAACGTACTTTTTGTAGGTACAGTCGACGTTCAAAATATGTTTACACATTTCGTCTTATTACAAAGGAGTAAGGTGCAAAAGTGTCAACATATCTTTGACGTCGACTATACCTAAGAACACACCTCAGAGCACACGATCGAACCTTCTTGGCACAGGCCGTACCATGTTTGTCGGCACGCACGCGTGGGATTGGGACTGAAGTTATTTCCCGTCCCTGATTCAGAGGACTACATTTCAAAATATAAAACAATTAAAGGAATTGTTGCCAAATTTCACCTAAAGCGGTTCAGTTGTTTAGCCATGAAAAGGCGACAAAGAGGGAGACAGAATTACTTACACATTTATAATAGTTATTAATACAGTGCTAATGGGATTTATAGTCATAAAGCTGATTATTTTTGACGGGTGTTGTTATTACTTGGCTTGGCACCGACTTCAAACATATCAGTTGGTAACGCATAGACTTAAAAAGGATAATATTTTATTTCATCCTTTTTGAAGTCGGTTTTCTTTTTTGTTGTAAAAAGTTTTTATTTATCCATTTTTAGTTTTAACGCATTGTTAAGAGCGCGACGCATGAATGAAAAACAATATCATGATTAACACTAAATTCGTGTACCTACTTTAATAAATATGTAATCAGGAATTTTCTCGAGTCTGTCTGGGAAATTATAATTCCTGTCTCTACACTAAATCCAACCTCCGCTCCGCCACTGACCCAATCCCTCAACCCCCCCGATCACTCTACCTCACAGCGCATCAACCCCTGATCCATGTACCCCTCGACCTTGAACCAACAGCCCTTTAACCACCATTACCCGACCTCTTAATCCCCGACCCCTTAACTCCTAACCCTAACCCCCGATCAGTAGCCTTACCAGCTTACCAAGAGTTTGACATTGATTTATTCGCTAGCGTGTGTGTAACTTACTTTCTTTGCATCTCGCTGACGCTCGTACTGGCATATTAATGCGAGCGAGATGCAAAAAAAGTAAGTTACGAAGACGTTAGCGTCGCTAACTTAGCGAATATGTCAATGTCAAACTCGTGGTAAGGCTACTCTTGCACTACATCAAATTGGCGGTGTTCGGAAGCAAATGCTCGAGTTACTTTAGAAAACACCGAAATCACTTTACACGTGCCTTTAAAAACTGAGGAGTTCCCTCAATTCCTCATGGATTCCATCATCAGACCAGAACCAAAAATAATACGGAAACACCTTGGAGGCAACTCCTTCCAAACAAAAAAAGAATTACTCAAATCGGATCACAGGTGCCGGAGTAATCGCTGAACATACTACATTTAAAAAATCATCATCATTATCATCAAAACAATCATCATCATCAGGTCTATTTCATCAAAGTGGTGGTTTTCGGGAGAAAATGCTCGAGTTGCTTAAGAAAACACCCAAATCACTATGCATGTGCCTTTAAAAATTGAGGAGTTCCCTCAATTCCTCATGGATCCCATCATCAGAACAGAACCAATTTCAAACAAAAAAAAATTACTCAAATCGGACTACGGATGTCGGAGTAATCGGTGAACGTACATAGAAAAAAAAATAGCCACAACCGAATACAGAACCTCCTCCTTCTATGAAGTGGAAGTCGGTTAAAAATAACTTCTTTTTGTAAATCAATATCGTACAATAAAATAAGTCGGTTCTGGCGTTCGCCGGCCGCTGCCGCGGCACGATCGCTGCGCTTGCTCGGCTTCGCGCACTGATTTGCTCGCAGTTCACCTAACACACTCCTCCTCGCTTCGCTCGTCGTCGCACCTATCTATTTTCTGTCTTCCGTGATTGTAAACAAATGAAATATAGTGGGAAATTATGGTATGGAAATGATTATATGAATGGTTAGAAAACCTATTAGAAAATTAAGCTATTGGAAAATTAAAATAATGGGAAAATATGCGAATGCTTAAATATAATTTCGGAAAAGGAAGCTACCGAGAAAAAGTAAAATGGTAAAAATTGCGAATGGCAAAAATATCAATCCGGAATAAACGATTTTCGGAAGAGACAGTTCACACTCGCAGCATTTATTAAAAAAAATATTAGAAAAGCGCTGGTGGCCTAGCGGTAAGAGCGTGCGACTTTCAATCCGGAGGTTGCGGGTTCTAACCCCGGCTCGTACCAATGAGTTTTTCGGAACTTATGTACGAAATATCATTTGATATTTTCCAGTCGCTTTTCGGTGAAGGAAAACATCGTGAGGAAACCGGAGTAATCCCAATAAGGCCTAGTTTGACCCTCTGGGTTGGAAGGTTAGATGGCAGTCGCTTTCGTAAAAACTAGTGCCTACGTCAAATCATGGGATTAGTTGTCAAGCTGACTCCAGGCTCCCATGAGCCGTGGCAAAATGCCGGGATAACGCCAGGAAGAAGAAGAAGAGATCCTACGCATTTCCAACTTTCATACGAATTTATATATATATATATATATATATATATATATATATATATATATATATATATATATATATATATATATAATGTATGTATAAAACACAAAATAAATTTACGGCACAGGATAGGCAATACAAAGGCGAAGGAGGCGTTATATGTTGAAAGAAGAAACAAGCAACTCACTTAATTCTAATTTGCCAAGTTACTTCTTGAATACTTATAATCCGTGGAGTGTGAACATGTTGACTGCCCCGCCCACGTGCACTTGCACGTTTGTTCACATATGCGATCATGTTCTAAAGCTCAAACATTAGCTTTGTTTGTCCCACACCCCATTTGCGTAGGAGTTGAGACAAAGCGGCAGTTCGTGATAAGACAGAGGTACCTATTTATTAACAGGTACCTTGTTATATATTAAATTAATTCCAGGTCTTTGTATGTCAATAATGGGGACCTATTGAAGTGTGACGCACAATTGTTCTCTCCCTATTGTAAAATCATACGAATGCCTGTCTGAATACGAACGTTTCGTAATTAAACAATACCAGTAGATTATTCGATATCGCTTTTTTGACGTGATAACGTCTTATTAGTCGATGAACACCGGTAGCATGCACGAAAAAATGTCACGTTGTGGACAGATCTCCATGGTAACGTTGTGAACAGATTTCCATTGTAACGTTACGTAATGTAATGGTAATGTTTTCTTATGACGTTATCGCGCAAAATTATCATCCGTAAACCGACTTTACAGACATAGATATTTTTTTAGTCTGATTTAGTTTCATTAAATCCGTGGCACGATACATATTACCGTGGATACTAATATGTATAGGTAAATATTTTTAACACGATACCTATTTTAAAAATATTGTAGGTATTAAATATTGTTTGAGAACAACACTACATATTATTCTTCAGCAGACATATGGTGTGTTTGATTTCGCTTTTTCCATATCGTGGCAAGCTTCGCCTAGTCAGTTCTGGTCCTCGGCAATAAAAAAAGATTTCAAATTTCTAATAGGTATTTTAAAAGAACAACGGGTACCATCGCCCACACTGTTAATTGTATATCGGTGAACCTTATTCCTTTTGTAATAACGTCCACCGATGTATAGTTAGGAGTGTTGCTGTTTGTTCGAGCTCTGAATGCCTAAATGTTCAGATCCGGCCACAATTTTAGGTTAGGTACCAGTTGGCACGGTTTTATAACTGAACGCCGAACGCCCTCCAAAGTACAATATAACCACCTCTTTCATTCCACTCTAAATTGATTTCGAGATTTGATGAGTTCCATCTAAAAATGTTGATGAAATTTGCTTGGAAATTCGGAATAAATATTGACCCATCGTCTTCATCAACAACTTTTAAAGTCTAGAAGAAGTTTGCCACTATAAACATTTCAGATCGAGCGATTTCTAAAAGCTTTGCACTTTTTTGCCAAAAAACTTGCAGTAGGTAAACAAAATTGCTTCTTGTCATCACCATGCGTAAAGCCGTCAAAAACAGCTTTTCAATTTTTATACCTACTAATTTTAGTGCTGTTAAAGAACATTGGGTACCTAATTTAGGTAACATTGTGCAAAATCTATCGATAATTAAGGGGCGTATGTAACAGGACGCATAGGCATGTGTGTATCATTAACGTGTTTTTTTCAAATAAAAATGTATATTTCTACTTGTCATTCTTAAGTACATTATAAACTATGATTTCTCATAATTTTTGGACATTCCGTGGGGACCTTTCAAAAGAAGTATATTTCAAAACATTATCTCCAGAAGTGACATCAAATACCTACCTACATGTATTTTTTAGGGTGAGTACGAATATACTTTTTTATGGGTATACATAATTATTTTCAATACTGTGCTTTTGGTGCAAATAAACAGATCACTTTTTATAGAGCATTATTGAAATTTGAAATTGAAAGTCTTTATTTCAGGTCTGTCGAGTGTATATTTTAAGTAACTACACTCTAAAAAATTAATAAAGTTATTCATTACGTTTTCCTTGAGTAGGTATTATTTAAAAACCTACCAGTCACGCTCAATTAATTTAATTTAATTCAAAACATTAATGTATTAAACCGTGTCCTCAAAACTACAGTGTTCTGGTAACCTGAATAAGTATAGGTAATGTACTTTCTAACTTCATTTCCGTTGTAATTATAATCGCAGTAGCAGTAGGCTCAAAGCGGACTTACTTATCTAATACTGTTTGTGGTATCATTACCCAATCGTTCGGGATAAAACATAGATCAATCTCACTCTAACAGTATTAACGTCATACTCGGTCAAGAGTTATGTTTTGCACACTTAATGCTGATAATGGCGATCAGCGGATTAATTTCATACGTATCACAATGGAAAAATTCCAAAATTTGTTCGTTTAGAACAATAATATAGAAAATTATATCATCGGGTATCTCAATAGAGTTTCTGATGAACTCTTTTGAAATCGAATACATTAGAATAAAATACTCTATATTTCGCATCGCAATTCAATTTCACTGATATTTGAAGGAGAATTTGTTTTTTTTTACGACACATACCTACTATATATTTTTTCTATATTCTCTAAACTTTTCCTACGACGGCAGCGATATGGCTTCAAACGATGGAATTTTGGACTTGAAATCAGGATCGTTGTGATAAAATAAAAATATTCGTGACTATAGGTTTTAGTGTGTTACCTACAAATAAACATAACAAAAAACCCATCAAATACCATTCTATGTATAGAGAGCGCTAACAGTCTTCTAAATTAAAATATAGTTAATTACAAATGTATCATTTCAGCGTGAAGACACAAAAAAATCCGTTTATTGTTTTCAAGAATTAGTGTTTCGCTAGTTTTTGGGAGTTGCCATCCATCTGCCATTTTTACCGGGTTCATTTAGGATTACTTTGTCTACATTATACATTCACATGAAAATGTCGCAATCTGAAGTCATGTCACATAAGTGCTTCAATGTCACCTGATATAAGTACGTACTTGTACGGTTTTGGTGAAAATAATTGTGTCTAAGTCTATTTTTTCGAACGAACGAAGTTAATCTGGAGTTCGGGTACATTCGATTGTGGGAGCGTAGGGTGGGTAACTAAGGCAATTTCGCATACTCTTGTAGGTCGTTGCTTAACAAATATCGAATAAACATAGCATGTTTTTTCGCCTAAACTAGTTTGGCTCAGGAATTTGCATATGATTTTAGTTTTGTTTAGCCATAAGTACTATTCAAATTATTTAAAATCATCTACACTAATATTTACAAGGAGCGACTACGGGCATGCAAGACCATTGGCAATAAAGGAAATTAGTTTCATTTTCACAATCATAGGTATATTTGCTGTTATAGTTGCTGATATATGAGCGACTACTAGTTATATTTTTTGATAATGATATGTAAAAAAGTAAAAAAATGAGTAATATTAATATTTATTACGTCTAACACTGACGAAAAAATCGCAAAAAATGTTTTTATTGATACATATCTTCTACTTACATGATAAATAAAATCATAGCCTATACCTACCTATACGTCCCCCTGTTGGGCACATGTTACCTCTCATTATAGTCAGTTCCCAAATCCAAGTATCAATTTTTCTATACAGCTTAATAGCAAGGCAAAGTGGGTACTTACTAACGTTGGGACACTTACTGTACCTATAAACATGATAAATGTATCCGGAGGTTTTGTTTTCATTACCATCGTTGCTGTAAATAAAATAAAGACAAATATTTCTAAGAAACAAATGAATATTGTTATAAAGAGTAAATTATTTTAGTTACCTTGAAGACCGCCTTGAGAGGGTCTCAAAGGAGCAATTAATAGTTTCTTGGTATTTTTAATATAATAGAGTGACTTAGGTCTATCTAGTCTATGATAAGATCTTGATTGGAGTAGGTACCTTATGGAGTAGTAGGTACATAAGGTAGGAACTCCAAACAAATTTCGGATGTTACTCTTACCGATGTATTTTTTTCTTTCTTCTTCAAATACTTATACAATTTCACTACAATTTAATGCAGCTGCAGTTGATATCCGGACCACACGTGATTCTACTTAATTAATATTCGTCACTGGGTGTTCATTGTTTTAGGTAATAAACTAAACCGATTTAATTAGCAGTTTTTACCAGACCGAGGCTAACATTACCTAGTTGCATTTAGGCAACGGCAAACCAAAACTTTAATTTTCACTTTATTTATTTTCATTATTACAAAATACCTCGGTCAAAATCTTTTTTAGTATAAGTTAAATATATGCGGCTATGTGGCTTAAAGTTATAAATTTTATTGTTTTATGTATAAAGCCATATTATAATATACATAATATATACCAATCGTTAACTTTTATATTGTCCACATGAGAAAGGCCCGTTTTCCGGAACGTTTTTGACTAAAATAAGTTTTCTATTTTAACCGTTCAATAATAAATTTAGTCTGCTTTATATCATTGATATAAGGATTATCATTAATGCCATAAATCGCTTATCTAATCAAAACAGTTATTTTATTCCTATTGGTCCACAGGAATTAAATGAATCCAAATGAAAGTCGGGCGACATTTATTGCGTAAAACTAAATGAACTCATTATCGCGCGATATTGGATGGAAAACGATAATGGTTTTAATTAATTTTGCTTCTACATCTCTTACCTACTTATATTTAATTAATACCAATTAAACACATTACATAATATTTTGATCACTAAATGAGACCTCACCTGATACAAGCGCCAAGCTACGGTAAAAACATCAAATTTATTTATAATGAATAACAACAGGGATGCCAACTTAGTGGTTTTACCACTAAATTTAGGGGGAAATAAACCAGCTAGGGGTTTTTTTAGGGGCAAAGATTTTTAGTGGTTTTTTTAGGGTGAAAAAGTACGGCAAATTTGAAAAAATGTAGGTGCGAAGGGATATCGTCTCATAGAAAATTTTAATTTCGCGCCTTTTTCTAATGACAAGATTTTCTTGACCATCTATGTATAACGTTCATATGTATGATCATTAAAATGTCGAACCGGTTGAAAATCATAATAATGTTCTAAATCTGGAAAATCTATAATAATTTCTTTAATTTTTTATTTAGTGGGTTTTCCAAAACAATAGTATAGTTTTAGGGGTTTTTAAGTTGAGCTCAGGGGTAAAAAAAAATTGGAGTTGGCAACCCTGAATAACAACTGTTAATTTACATATGTTCCAAATAATTATCCTAGAACCAGATTCTGATTTAAAATTTTGTGTTCTGTAAAAGATGAGGATTTGATCTAGCAGCCGTCCAAAGTTAAATGACAGTTTTGTCAACTAAAAAATCAGAGCCATAATATTTATTTATTTATTTTAATCTTTATTGCACAATGCATGAAGGTACAAAAGGCGGACAAGCCTTTAATGCCTTTCATAATAGTTTATTTTGTAAACAAGAAATGAAAATCAGAACGGGCTCATAATGTTTTACTTATGAAAGTATCCATCCTGAAAGAAGATTACTTATGAAGTAAATATTTTCTTTTAGTTCATTTCATTTATTGGATTCCTTTCAAAACAGGAAGTAGGACGAGTAGGTATTCAATGTAATTTATATGGTAAGCAACGTTTTCTTGTATCTTACAGGAACTCGTATGAACTCTGGTAAATGCGTTTGGGTTTAATAGTCGCTATGCGGTGCTATTTTAAATTTACCCTGCCCGCGTTAAGAGCCGGTTGTAAAGCCTAGGTAAGGATTGTTTAATGGAGTCTTGAGAGCCTGGCTTACCTATACCTTTTTTTCCTACCTTAAGGCACACGTTATTTACGGGTTAAGCAAAAAACAGCAATCTTATAATTTAGCTTTGGGTTTTTTGGGTCTTCATGAGTTAATTAAATAACAGTTTAGCTTTGAGTTTTTGAAACAGATTTATTGACAAACGGATTTATGAAAGAGATATGTATGTAAATAGCTAGTTTAAGTTAAAGTAATTAGTTTCACAGATATCTATTTAATTTTCAAAGCGATTGAATAATAAATATGGTAATTCAAGATGACTGACTTTTTATAATTTCGACTACAGATTTATTTTAAAGGGGCCATTCAGATCCTCATACATAATTTTTTAAGATTATCAATTATCATACCAAAAATAAATAAATTCAAGATGGCGGCTGTTTGTTCCAATTTTTAACCCCCGACGTAAAAACAGGGGTGTTATATGTTTGACACCAATATCTGTCTGTGGCATCGTAGCTCTCCAATGGATAAGCCGATTTCGATGCGGTCTTTTTACGCGAAGGCGAGTTTTCTTGGTGGTTCTTTGCTATGTTTCATAGAAATTGATCCAACAGTTTGTAGAGTATCAGCTCTTTTCCAAAATGATGTAAGGCATATGAAATGGATTTTGTTAGTATATATATAACACTTTTTACCAATTAAAACAAAAATATTGCTCGTACAAACTTTAATACTGCCAATAATCGACTATGGTGATGTGTGTTATCCGGACTTAAATGAAGAGCTCCTGGATAAATTAGATCGTTTAATGAATAATTGCATTCGTTTTGTTTTCTGTCTCCGTAAATACGATCATGTCTCCTCATTCCGCTCTAAACTTGGCTGGTTTCCTATTCGTATTCGTCGCAAAATTCGCATGCTCTGCACCCTTTTTTCTGTTCTTAACAACCCTCAGTCCCCCGAATATCTAAAATCTTTCTTCCACTACTATGGTGTCTCTCGTATCCGTCAGCTTCGCTCTTCTGGCAATCTTTCTCTGTCTATACCATCTCACCGAACTGGTTATATGTCCGATTCCTTCTCAATTCAGGCAGCTCGCCTTTGGAATAGTCTCCCTGTCAAAATTAAACAGTGTCCGAACAGATTTGCTTTTAAAAAATCCTTAAGTGAGCACTTTGCTGGCAGTACTGGAAAATCTTGAATGTTTCTGTTTTGTAAGTTCATCTGATTTCATATGTATGTATGTATGTATATGTATATGTAAGTAGGTATATGTATTTGTATCAATATTATTTATATTTATGTATGTTTATATTAGTGTATTTATTATGATTGTATTGTGTTCGTACAGGTACCTAATTGTATCATCTACTACATGTTTTTGCACCGCCTACAACTTATCTGCTTTGCCTAAAGGTTGACTGGTAGAGAATGCCTTATGGCATTAAGTTCGCCTTTTGTACAGTGTATTTCCTTATGTGCAATAAAGATTAAATAAATAAAATAAATAAATATATAGCGTAGGGGGTTTTAATTTTTTAATTTAAGTAATAGTTATAACTAATACAGTATGGGCGAACTATATACTCCTACATATATGTCCATTATTAACCCCTATTAAAAATAAAACTAAATTATAACACCAAGTTTACTCGAGCTGAGCATACTACATAAAGTACCTACATCGCTTTTTAACCGACTTCCAAATCCCAAAGGAGGAGGTTATCAATTCGGTTGTATGTTTTTTATTTTTTTTATTTTTTTTATTTTTTATGTTTGTTACTCCATATCTCCGTCATTACTGGACCGATTTTGAAAATTATTTTTTTGATTGAATGTATATGCATACAGATTGGTCCCGTTTCTGTCAAAACCCAGTTCTGATGATGGGTTCCATGAGGAATCGAGGGAACTCCTCAAATCTTAAAGGCATACATATAGTGATTTTTGGGTTTTTATCATGAAATCAAGCATATACATCCAAAAGAGTGACATTTGATGAAGTGGAACTGCTGATGATGATCAGAACGGAACTCCTCAACGACGCATAGTTCACGGTTGGCGATTTGTCCTCTTCGTTATGTTTGTTAAGCAAGTTCAGTTTTTAATGCACATTTTGTCAAGCTCGAGTTCTGATGATGGGATCCATGAGGAATCGAGAGAACTCCTCAAATCTTAAAGGCATACGTATAGAGATTTTTGTATTTACATCAGAAAATTAAGCATTTTCATTAAAAACTGTCGCATTTGATGAAGTGGAACTGCTGATGATGATCAGAACAGAACTCTTCAACGACGCATAGTTCACGTTTGGCGATTTTTCCTCTTCGTTATGTTTGTTAAGCAAGTTAAGTTTTTAAGCCACATTTTTGTCAAGCTCGAGTTCTGATGATGGGATCCATAAGGAATCGAGGGAACTCCTCAAATATTAAAGGCATACGCATAGATTTTTTTGTATTTTCATCATAAAATCAAGCATTTACATTAAAAACTGTCGCATTTGATGAAATGGAACTGCTGATGATGACCAGAATAGAACTCTTCAACAACGCATAGTACACATTTGGTGATTACGAATTTCGATTTTGACTTGGACTGGGTCCCGGACTCGGACCCAGAACCGGACTCATACCCGGATCCGGTTCGGACCCGGACCCGGACCTGGACTCGAACCCGGGCTCGGACCCGGACTCGGACCCGGACCTTGACCCGGAAAACCACTATGATACCTTAACTAAATAAACCACTATGATTACCTACCATAAAATGTGTAAGTATATAAGTATGATGGTGCCAATCTTACTAGCCCCTCCCGCTTAAACCCCCGTACACCGCACCGCATGCGCCGTTAAGTGGGTTAGGTTAGGTTTGAACTGCGATCCTCACAGAACCGAACTGCTATCAGAGAAGTGGGTTAGGTTAGGCTAGAACTACGACCCTTACAGAAGCGAAATGCTAGTAGAAAAGTGGGTGGTTTTACCTCCTTTTCTACATAGTGTACCATCTACAATAATCTTTCACCGGCCCCCATAGAAGTCGGTTTTTTTTTCTTAAAAATTATTAGCGTTGATCTTTGTTATTGATATTCAAAATTTGTTGGCCTAACGAGCAGCCTAATTTGTTTACCAACCAAATGTTGTGTTTTATTATTAGATTCATTAATGTTGTAAAATTACAGGGTAAAATTACAAACAATGGACTTATTGATTTTGTGACCTTACTAAACTATGTTTAGTGTTTACATATCCCAACTGTTTTTTTTATTGTTCAACGATGCTGACGCACAACGATGAAAATGGCAAATGCTGTTTGCTTAGTTTTGAGTCTGACGCCAGGGTCACTGAACGTGATGAGGGTTCCATATTTTAACTAAATCAATTTTTGTATTGTCCTAAGGCCCAGCCATACAAACGAAAAATGCAATATTTGCCACAGAAACTTGAACCTTTAGTGTAGGAAATAGAATTGATTTTGCAATGTTCAAAAACTGAACGAAACAAAGCAAAAGCAACTGTTCCAATCGAATGTTATTTAAATTTCATTTAACTGAATAAGTATATAGGTATAACAATTCTTAGATAGAACACCACTAGAAGTTATAGTGTTTAGGATAGATTGATTACCATTTATTATAACAGTGCCATTTTCATCGCACTCCCGACGAATTTTCCCTGGTAATTTCCTTCCTCCTCTTATGCGTGGTTCGACACGCACTTGGCCGGTTTTACCTTTCTCTAATTTTATAAATTATAACAATAGGCTCAATCAAAAGGGTCTCGTGTCCAAAGTCGGCATTAACATTTAATGAAACAAATTAAGTTATTCAGTTTACAGTGTAATAAGAAAGGTAAAAATTAGTAAGGAATCATATATTTACTAATTTTATACACCGAAAATAATCCGTGAGAACATAAACGCAAGAAATACTTAATTATTACCAATAAGTTTAGAAATCAGTGCATACCTTTCATAAAACAAATTAAAATTTGATATAAAGAGTTTTGAAATCAATAATCAATTTAGGTAATCCTATCAATTCAGTCAAAATGCAAGTGCCCGCACAAAGTACAAGCATCGATTCGGCAAGTTGAGATGCATCTACTGCGAACGATTATCTAGATGGGTTAACATAAAATTTAGGAATGAGGTTAGTATAAATACACACAAACTTAATACCTACAAACAAAAATGATACTTAAAACATAATTAAATAACTAACCTACAAAACTTAAAAACTAAATCTAAAAATAAATAAAACTAATCTAAAAATAAATAATTACAAACTATCCTGCGGAATGGTGCCGTAAATGCTGGCAGCATTTCCCCGCTGTATCGCAATACTTATTCTTTGTGCGAGGAAGCTGCCAGCTCTACGATCACCAGTGGCGTCTGCTATCCTTTTGGATAAATCCTTAAATAGTGTAGATGCGGTCGGACCCCACGGGCCAAGGGTCTCGACACCGAAGGGTACGAAATAGTATTCGGGGCCGAGACCCCTATATTTGTTCTTTTTTAATTTTTCGGCCGCCTCTGAGGATGAGGTTAGTTAGCCACGGTAACAAAACTTGACGAATGATTGGACCTTGTATTCCTAACGTACAGTGCCTCAATATATACTTATTTAATATTCATATACAGGGTGATTTCTGGGTCGTGATCCAGAACCACTTTTTCTGACTCCGTAAATGATCCACATTATCATATGGTAGTATTTGATTAAAAGATAATTACTTTAATTATTCTTATTTTTCAAATAAAATTAATGTTATACTAAGTAATTATGCTCACCCTATGACTTTTGACATACGCTGTATGGAAAGCGACAAGACGTCACATTGAGTAGGGTCACCAAATTGTATGTAAAAATGTTTTTTCCTACTTGTCATCTGGAAAATAATCATCATTATTGGTGATAAACAATAATTAACAACATCATTAGGCTCATCTTTGGATTCTGTATGATGTCTGGCTCTCTTGCTCCACGACCCCGAAATCACCCTATATATATATACGAGTATTCGTCTACGAGAGCTTCTACGAAATTGGAATTTGCAAGTTATTTGCAAAAAGCAAATAACTGTCGAGTTGCAGTTGCATATTAACATGAGTTACTCGTATTCTCATACTGTACAAGTCCCTACCTATGGCAAACAAAATAGTATTTCTAGAAACCTACTTGATTTTTTGAACATTTTCAAGTTTGGAACCATTAGAGCGCTCGGCATAGGATTATTTAGTTCTAAATTACATACATTTAAACAGCATACGCGAGGCACACGCCACCGGTTAAAGTCCACCGCCGGGTGGCTTGGGTTCGACGACGGTGCCGCCCTTCCACACATCGACTGAAACCCCTTTTCTACCCTACCAACATATGTCTTACCTAACCCTTTGCCTATGTATTACCTATACTTATGATTGTTGTAATAAATGCTTTAGGTTAATTTAAGCAGCATAGTAGCATACACAACCTATTTAACACTTTCAAGTTGCAAGAAACAAAACAAAATAATAATCAACAAAATCGCTCTGATTCTTACAACGTAGTTGTTCTTTTTACCAAAATAAACATGAAAAAAAAAGAAAAAAAACATTCCCATACAATGCAATGAAACGGAGGCGGAACGACGACAGATATTACGCGCGGGACTAATAGGCAATTTGCATGTGGAATTGATTGTTACCAAATCAATTTGTATATTAGAAACGTAGGCCTACTGAAAACCGTATTGATTTAATTTTTGTTAGGTAGATATTACAAATGTTTGAAGTATTTAAAGCTAATTTTATCATCAAAAACAAGGCTTAAAGAGAGGAGACCTTTGCCTAGCACTGGGACGCTCCTTCAGACTAATAAATAAAAAAGTTTAAGATTTATCCCCTTTACAGTAACAGCGAAAATTGCAAATAATGGATATTGCGAGTTTTTATTTGTGTCAGTCATGGGTAATATATTTCTTTTAATCTTCTTTTACATTTCATTTATCTGTACCTACTACAATATTATCATACTTTCACTAAGTTTTGAGAATTTTGCACAACGAATTGTGCAAAATTAATCTAATGACATACGAGTATGTATAACGAATAAAATGTTTATCGGCCTTGGCACATCTCACCTCAAGGGGATGTAGGTACCTATTTATAATTAAACATAATCGAAGCGAAAGCATTCTAAATTAGTCTTTTCAAAACATAGCTCACCAGGTTATGTATGATTTTATTTTGACTGTGATATATGTATGTATAAATTTTACTAACACTAGTTCTAAGTGAACTTTTGTTAAAGTACCTAACAACTACGGACAAATGTTTTTATTTGAACTGAAATTTTCAAAACATTTTAATCAACGATTCAATACAATAGTAATTCATATATACTCGTATTCTTGTATATATATTTATTTATATATTTCGAGTATCTCGGAAACGGCTCTAACGATTGCGATGAAATATGCTATTTAGGGGTTTTCGGGGTCGAAAAATCAATCTCTAGGTCTTATCTCTGGGAAAACACGCATTTTTAGATTTTATACATATATTTTCCGAGCAAGTTTCAGTTTCGCAGATATTGTATGTATTAATACTAGCTTTAAGTAAACTTGTTACTAACAACTATGGACATACCTATGTTTTTGAAATAAATTATTTAAATTTAGAATTTCAACACATTTTAATAATCAACGCTTCAATAGTCATTCATAGATACCTATAATATTATTTATTACACAGCCTGTGACGTTACTATTGTTAACAACAATAGTGTCTGGTTCGAATTTTGTTGAAAACTTTTCTTTGCACTGGAACAAAGAATCTACCTTCGGGCAACTGTTGTTTGAGTAACTGAAATCACTTTGATGTTTTGGGAGTTACACTTTTGTTGTAATTGTTATCTGTGAATTCTGGGATACCTATTGAAAAATATAAATAAACAAAAACATGTCAGAGCTTAATTGTAAAATGAAATCTATTGATTAAAACAAACAAAAGCTTATAAACAAAATCATCGGTCGCTAAAGTTGAATAAGCTTTATTCGGTAAATTTCTAAAACTAATACAGTACATCATGTTAATTATGATTAGAAAGAGATATCCCAATGATTCAATTGTAGATTAATACCTATGTACTGCAAATGTAGGTATTATTAATAAATAAAAAATTAAAGTTTAGGACTTATTTAAACTTTAAGCCTTTTTCTCAAATAACAAATATAGACAAATGCTCTTTCTTACTATTCATTTGCACCAAGTATATTCGCCAAGTAACTCTTTCTGTGTAATCTTTATTTTTAGGGGTCGTAAAACATATCCAAAAATTACAGTCATTTGTATAGGTAGAAACATAAATCACAAACTCTAACGTTTTCATGGTAACGAAATATTTGTTCAATATTTACTTAATCGAATTTTATACTTTCCTGAGTTATACTAACACTAACACTATAACCTACCTAATACATATACCGAGACTCTCCCACACATAACATGCGTAGTTAAGTGAGAAAAACCAAATAAATATTACAGCATTATAAATGCAGATTAATATAAATCACTTGCAAAATAATAACATTAACAACAACATAACACACACGCACACACACACATACACACACAGTAACATTAGAATAACATTCTAAATTTATTCTAAGCTTAACATGAATACATGGTTTTCATAACTCATTCAGCTGATGAAATATACACAAATTTGCCAGTTTAATTGGCACATTTATTAAAATTGATCGCATATGTCCCTAATTGCTCGAAGGCGAAGCTCACTATGTTCTCTCAATTTATACATTAGCAAAACATAATGATAATAAATTGATCTAAATGTAGGCACCCACATGCACAATACGATGTTGCTTGAATTAGACAGTTTAAGGGCTGATTTATACGGCGCGCGAACTCGCATGCGATTTTAGTTACATTGCGGACTGTTGGTTACATTCAATTCAACCGACCGATCAAAACCCGCAATGGTATCAAACTCGCATGCAAGTTCTCGCCTCTTCTAAATTAGCCCTAATGGCTCGGCCACGACATCGAGCGACTTGCGACGGCGGGAGCGATATAACCATAGGTTGGAGCGTGACACAGCGATCGTACCTTTGGCTCCAACCTATGGTTATCGCTCCCGCCGCCGCAAGTCGCTCGATGTCGTGGCCGAGCCGTAAATGTGTCTGTGATGCCCTTACACTAACATACGAGTACAAGTCGTAAAAGTTATACGTAGTAACTTTTCAACTAAAAGGCACAGTCAGACAGGAGCACCGAAAACTAATCAAGTTACTTTAGTGAACTCTCGTGTTTTTGAAACGGTAACAATCGTTCGAAGCAAGAGTTTGAACGAAAGTTTATAACGAGGAGACAATACTAAAAATATAGTACCCTACCCACACTTACAGGTACAGTAGTGCGCAATATTATAACAGTGTAAGTATTTACTTCAGCAACTTGAGTAAATTATTTCTCAAAATAGGTTCTAGACAGTCATGATTTGTGGTGGGCACCACTATCACCAGACCCTCAAGCAAGTAAAGAAATTAAGTCCCTAGACGATCTAAAATCAACAACAACAGTTTTCATCCTCTGATGATAGTCGTATAGAAGCGTTTCAGTAACAGGTTGCATGTATAATTGCGTATTGTTTACCAAATTAATAGAATAAATAAACGATGTATTTGCACACGTGTGACCTATATGACAGCATGTACGAGTATCAACATCTACGTAGCAATCGCTACGTCCTTGGCGTTATTCTGAGACTTATCAACTCACCAAAATATTTACCAGTTCTTAAAACGTAGCCCACGCAGCAAATGAAAATCCGTTTCATTAATTTGTTTGACTTTGATAAAGTTTGGCGATATTAATTAATCGTGATAAAGGCTAATGGTACTCGACTGCTAATTATACGCGTAGGTAACTTTCTACTAAGTATTTACTTACGAATATAATATTCCAAAATCGTATGTTTAATAATTCACAAAATTACCCCAGTCGCATAGTCGTTTACTTTAATAAATATTGCTGGTTCATATTTTTTGTTTTATTTATCAATTTGTTTTGGTTTCAGATGTGATGTCGACACGTCTTGCGAGAGGACTTATATCGCATGGATCGGAATGCTTTCATCGTCAAACCCTCGATGACAAGGCGTGACGGCTGGCAACCGGACATCCAACATGGCGAACGTCACAGACGCATTCTGTGTGCCAGGCGCCACAAACTTCAACAAGGCTTATAGCCGGTTACACGGCTACATCGCTTTGGTCATCTGCGTTGTCGGATCAGCGACCAACTCTATCAACATTGCAGTACTCAGCCGCCGCGAGATGACCAGCACGACTAACTCCATTCTCACCGGCCTCGCCTTCGCGGATCTTTTGGTCATGCTCGAATATATACCCTACGTGATACACATGAATATCAAAATCGGCCCCCAAATCAATCAGAATACTTACACGTGGGCCGTTTTTGTCTACTTCCATTCCATCTTCAGTCAGACTTTCCACACAATATCGATCTGGTTGACAGTGACGCTTGCAGTGTGGAGGTATATCGCTATCGCTTACCCTCAAAAAAACCGGACTTGGTGTAGCAAGAAAAACACTACTACTGCCATAGTGAGCGCGTATGTAATTTGCCCGTTTCTTTGTCTTCCTATTTATTTCGCAATGAATATAGTGCCAAGTGAAGTGACGCAACACAACAATTCCGAGTTCGCAGAGGACTTGGCTCTGCCAGAAAATCGGACCGTTTACGTGTTAGAAATGTCTAAGAACGTACAATTCGTTACAGCTGTTATGTGGATATACAGTGTAATATTAAAACTTGTACCTAGTATAGCGTTATCAATTCTAAGTTTGTGTCTAATTTCAAAATTGACTATCACGGAAAGAAGAAGGCAGATACTTTTGAAACGTTCGACCGTGGGACCAAACGAGGTACGTACCTAATTATTCCTTATAAACATCTCAAACCAAACTTTAAGTTTACTAAAAAATTTCAAAATTGACAAGCTACATAAATAAATAAACATATGTGGTGTAGAGAGGTTTATTTATTATTAACTCATCTGATATGCTATTTAAACCATAAGCTAAGCAAACCCCAAGACAGTAATTATTCAACTTTAAATATTTTTGGGAGTAAGGTATTTATATATATATATATATATAACATTAAACTTGAAACATAGGTGCTTTGGATTTGCATGATGATCATAAACCTATTTGATTGTGAAGATGATCAAGTAATATTGTTATTTATCTTATCAAAAATAGTTATTACTTACATTCTATGAAGTGACTTGCTTTTCCCCGTGACTTCGTCTGCGTGGAATTAGTGACAGCAGCTAAAGTAGGTATAGCGCCTGGATAATGTTAATAATAGCAATAAATCAATTCGCGCATTGCTCACTTCAATTATTAGGCAATTCACTAACTCTTTCAATTCCACCCCCTTTGCACTCTCTTCAGGGATGATTTCCGACATAAAAAGTATCCTATGTCCTTCCCCGGAACTCAAACTATCTCTATACCAAATTTCAAAATCGGATAAATCGGTTCAGCAGCTTAAGCGTGAAGAGGTAACAGACAGACATAATATAATATTAATTAGTATATAACGTATAAATTAGTATTTTAGTATTAGTATGGATAGTATGGTTTTACATTTAAGAACCAGATTTGCTAAAATCCCGTTTCAAGCCAATTAGACTTGTAAATAAATCTCAATACAATTTATCTTAAGCCGCTGTACTCAGCTGAATTACGACCTTATTATGCAAGTGAATTTAGCTTAAAAGTTTATTAGCTGGAGTAAGACTTAAGTAGCGAAGCGATACAGAGTGTAGATAGATAGGTACTTAAACGTGTTAAGGAGTTTCAGCATGAATAATTCGTATAAGTTACCTCAAGTTACTACAAGCTAATCCCTAGTCTTGGTTTGTAAAAACACAGCAACTAAATGCATCTATTTTGCTTGCCTCTTATTCAAAATGTAAAGTTGATCGTTTACCTCATAGAAATTTTGGTACCTATCCGGTTTCATTTAGAAGAACAGAGAGGCAGAGGAAGCCAATATATTGACCAGGCCAAAGAGAAAATTAATGTAGTGACGTATCAGGAACTCAAAACAGTGGCAGAGAAAAGAACGGAATGGCGAATACTCCACCGACAAGAGCTAGGCTCTTAAGAACAATGATGATGATGATGATGATCCGGTTTCATGCGTCATACAGGGGATAAAATCGAATTTGTAAAAATTGTGTTAGCAGCACTTAAAAAATCTAAGCTGCTTTTAAACAAACACTGATTAGAAAATGATTATGCACACATGGAGTCTCAATTACTGATCATCATTTGTTGTTAAGGTTTCGACACGTCCAAGTAAAAATAATATTGAACCACTTCAATACATACTGAAATTTCCCACACAATGATATTAATAATCACAATGGTAATGGTATTACAGTCGCATCAGTAGAGTCGGAAACAGCTAACAATTTTCAGAGCAGCCTCAAAACATAGAGACACTTAATTAGCTGTGCAAAATTTCCCGCAAGCAGATTTGGCCTAATTAAATGATAAAAAAATCTACCAAACACATTTCAAAATCCGCCTTAATTTGGTAAATTCCATTATTTATTATAATAGCGGATGGCGCTGGAGCTAATATACGGCGTTGCATGAACAAGAGATTTCCTGGCAGGATTGGTCCTTAGGACCCTGGGATGGATTCAAGAAGTGGAGCCACCGAGATTTTTGATGTAAATATTAAGGGGGGGGGGGGGGGGGGCTCTCAACTTGATCTTGATATCTGTATCATTTAAGCTACTAGGTCAAGTTTGGTATCGTTTCCGTATAAATCGGGGGTGCCGAATTCATTTCTGATATCATAATGACACCATTCCGAAGTAAAAACACATAAAATATGAAAAAAATACTTTTTTTAAAATTCCTCTTCACGCTTAAACTGCTGAACCAATTAGTTAAAATTTGGTACAGAGATAGTTTGAGTCCCAGGGAATAACATAGCATACTTTTAATTTCAATAATCATCCCTTAAGGGTGTGAAAAGGGAGGAGGAAATTTGTATAGGGATTCAATAACCGCTGAACCGATTTAGATAAAATTTGGTATAGAGATAGTTTGAGTACCGGGGAAGAACATAGGATAGCTATTATTAAAAAAAAACCTTAAAAATGAAAGGTAAGGTGTAGGATTGTATGGGAAATCTATAAACACTGAACCGATTTCGATGAAATCTATGTCTACATCTTTGATTTACTTGAAAATGATACTAAACATGACTTAGAACCTAAACTTAAAAAAATATTAACCTCAAACGTCGCAGACGCTTAAAAACCTTTTTTTGCTCTGAGCAAACACAACTATTGTGTTAGGAGGCAATGTATATAATACCACAAAAGTAACAATTTTTTAAGACACCTATTTGTCATGTCCCTTTAGACAGATCATTTATCCATTTTGAGACAGTTTCATAATCACATTGTTCTACCTTCAATGTTGTCAAAAATAGATATAAAACTAATTTGTAGCACTAAACGGTGTGTTTCATCGCAATTTCTGTGACAGCATAATATATCGTGGCTACCGGGCTTAATTAGCTTTGTAAGACTTAAGGAACAATCGAGCCAAGCAGCGTCGCCTGAGACGGTTACATATCAGAATACCGAAAATCGATTTACCTAATGTTGAATCACCTATGCTCGTTTCACCTATTTTTTTAAATACCTAATGATCAATTAACCTAAGCTCATAACACCTAATGAACGAATTACCTATTGCACGTTTCACCTACAATTGGTTTACCTACGCTCAGAATACCTATGCTCGATTCACCTAAAGTTGAAACACCTAATACTCGAAATACCTAAAGCTAATATACCTAATACACGAAACACCTAATGTTGATATACCTAATGCACGAAATACCTAAACTCGGTATACCTAATGATCGAATTGCCTAAAGTTAACATACCTACTGCACGAATTACCTAAAGTCGGTATACCTAATGATCGAATTACCTAAAGTTAACATACCTAATGAACGAAATACCTAAATTCGATACACCTAATGCACGAAATACCTGAAGTCGATGCACTTAATGAACGAAATATGTACCTAAAATAAAAAATATAATTATTGTTTAGTAGAATATTACTAGGACATACAACATTTAGTATACATTTTTTAGCCAAATCATTCAATTGGCTAACTATTTTTTATTATAATATAAGGTCTAGTCATTTGCCAGAGTCAAGATAGGTGCGACGACGAGTAAAGCGAGGAGGAGCGTGTTAGGTTAACTGCGACCAAACAGTGCCAAAATCGACTTTTATTTCATCGTCATGATGTTAACTTACAAAAATTAAGTTTGATAAGATAGAATAAGATAACTAATTTTGTATCAGACTTACAAAATCATTCTACTACCTAAAAAGTAGCGTTTCAAAAAGTGTATTTTTAAGTTGTTATCGGAACAAACTATTTCTACTGTAAGATTGGGAAATCATACGAATTATTGGGTGGAATTGCCACTTGATCATTCGGCAAAATGATATGAATTTTGTTCTAGGTATATAGACTTTAGGTATTCCGTGCATTAGGCATATCGACATTAGGTAATTCGTGCAGGAAGTATATCAACTTTAGGTATTTCGTGCGATAGGTTTAACAGTTTTAGGTATTTCGTCCATTACGTAAATCAAGTTTAGGTACATCGTTCATTAGGTATATCAGCTTTAGGTGTATCGTCCATTAGGTATATCAGCTATAGGTGATTCGTGCATTAGGTATAATAGCTTTAGGTGAAACGTGCAATAGGTAAAACGTGCATTAGGTGTTTCATCCATTAGGTGTTTCGTCCATTAGGTTATTTGAGCTTAGGTATTATAAACTTAGGTCAGTCAATGTTTAGGTAAAATGATCGATAGGTAATTTAAAAATAGGTGAATCAAGCATAGGTGATTCAACATTAGGTAAATCAGTTTTCGGTATTCTGATATGTAACCCCCCTGAGACAAACTTGCATACTGCTCAATACATTTCTGCACTTACTTACCGCAGTATACATAGTTAGTCGGTTAATAAGAGAAGTTCTGTCACAAGGGTTGACAAATTATAATACACACAACGCTAGTAATTTGAAAACATGTACTTAAACATTATATAAAATATTTTTTTGTTTAGGTGTATAGTTTTAAATCAACCATTATGTTTCAAATTGGCCGGACACACTGCCGTGTCCCTAAATACTTATTTGTAACATAGTTAGGTTAGGTATCATGTTTATTTTTTCTATATGCTAGAATAAAACACTTATTTTTCACCATTAGAGTGGACACCGGGAATCTGTCTCACTCAAATTTGATTCAATTGTCTTATAGTCTAAGCTACAAACAAGGTATTTTTACCCTCATCTGTTATAAATTCAGAACAAAAAACTACTTTAAGTAGATAAATATAAAAGTACTTAGAAATTGCATAGGTTATCTTTCAATGGGTTGTTTCATTCCAAGGGAGAGAAAAAGGGAGTGCAAAATACATGCATGCATGCATGCATGCTTAATTTACATTACTGGCTTCTTCCATAATTATTTTCTTGACGCGTTATATTACATGTCATGGATAAAAAACATATAAATTAAAAAAAATAATCTAACGTTAATCATTGCGGGAAATTTTTAAGAAACATTTTTCACTTCGCCTTTTTCCCACTTAGTATGGGATTTGACTAAACAACCTAGTTATGTCCAACTTCTCAATGGATACATTATCTTAAATCCGATCGAGGTCTAAATTAACATGATGGTAGAAATTCATGAAACAGATCTCTTACTATAAAGGATATCATGTAGGTACGGTTGGTTTGGCTCCGTACACAACTCCTAAGGGACCGGAACACTATTTTCTCGGCAGTAGGAAAGATATAAATACTTAATACTTTGAGTGTTTACCTACCAAATAATTATGCACTTGATTCTGAACACACATGACGTGAAACCATGAAAATCGAAGGGGGCCGATTTTTGAAATTCTACCACTCGATTTCGTGTATTTCGTTAAATGATATCTCCACTACTAGGTGTTTAAATTCTACTAAAAGAATTGAAATCGAGTGGTCAATACCACTAGATTCCAAATTCCGATAGCTCGTATTTCAAAAATTAGCATTTCGCCGTTTTCTACCGATTTTCGAGTGACGAAATCGAGCGATCGAAATTCAAAAATCTGCCCCCAGAATCGTTTTCACTCGCATTGATCGTGTTTACGAGGAAATACAGACAACTGGAACGAATCCCATTTGGATTTGGACTTGCAATTTCCATAACTGGATTAGATTAGAGTCTTATCCCACGTATTGGGGAAGTGAAAGTTATCATAGCCCATCATTACACTTTAGCGCGCTTATACATCATAGATATATGGTTGTAAAAGCACTAACAATTATTTTTGAATTATTTTTATGAATATTTAAACTAAGACCACCTGCCAGAAAACTAATTAATATTGTTGCTTATTCAATCATGACATTGCTCAATGAATGAAGGCAGATTTTGTAACTGAAACTGCCAAGCGTCTGCGGTGGGTTGCTAAATTGTTGCTAGTAGGTATAGCCAGGTCCAATTTGCATGTTGCGTAAGGAGCGATAGGCCTCGCCATGCCTTGGACCGTTTAATAATTCAGGAGCTGCCTTCAACTACACTAATCGAATTTAAAATCTGCCAAGTCCCAGAGAGATCCCTCTGGGCGTCATTAGAGACACAAGTAAAGCGCTTTTGTCATTAACTAAATGCTATACCTATAAAAGGAATGCAAAAAAATAATAAGACGTTCCTGGCCCCCGTCAATGTCAATTTATGAATTCAAGCGCCCGGTGATTGAGTGGAAACAATGGCGCGCTAATAGAAATTTTCATGATGGACGGATATTTCAATGGAGGCAAGCCAGGCCTTCAATTTACGCTGATTCTTTTTGATTCGTCTCTTTTCGTCTCGTTTGGTAAGATTTGGGCAACTGTTCTGAATATTAACATATATTAGGTACAATCATTACATGTAATTTGTGTCTACTTGTATAAGATTTTTGTCCTTTGTCTTTCATAGAAGTGGTTCAAAAATTAAGGCGTAATTCCGATAGCGGTAGTCGATGATATCCACAGACCTCTCATGTTTGCTTATATCCGAAGGTGCTGTTGATCGACGATGCTTTGGCAGACGTCCATTAGACGGTACATCGTGGGCGATAACGAGCAGATGTCTTTCAAAGCCAAATTACCGCCGCTTTAATATTAATCAAATCAAAGTAAATGTCCCTTTAGTCGATTTAAACCCCAATTAAATCTGTTTTTACCAGCGGTGCATGTAGGTTTACGAAGACGTAAACATGCGGTCAATATTCGCATTACAGAGTGGCTTTAGGTACTTATTCCAAGGTTAAATTGTATATGATCCTAGATTCTCTATAACAGTAATTTATCTTTTGGATTATGAGACTTGGTACCTAATTAATGAACTATATTTATCACTGGCTTGACGACATCATGTTGAGTATTTAAAACTTTTGACAGAATTTATTAAAGTACTGCGTACTTATCTTTATTAAGATTTTCCTGAACGAAAATAAATGGCTTTTATTTTATTATCAATGATATAAATGCGGTGATTATATTTAACAAGATGAGTTTATCATTAAGGTGGTTCGATTTTTATACATTATTACTACATAGTTTTTTCGCATTTATCTACTTTCGAATATTCGTTTGCGCTAAATTAATAATCGTGAATTTATTTTCGTGCTATTTTAAATAATAGTTGAAATCATATTTCACATACCTTTTCACCCCTTTCCATTACATTGCCCTAATTGTATACTAAAACATTACCTCGTTTATCCCAGGCTGAGAAGCAGTGCTTAGCAGAAGAGCCGTCGGCGCGGCGCTCGAGCCGCACGGACCGGACAACGCGGATGCTGCTGGCGGTACTGGGCCTGTTCCTCTCCACAGAGGTGCCTCAGGGCCTCCTGGGTCTAGCCAGTGCTCTCGCGCCCGACTTCTTCACTCACTGTTATGGAATGTTCGGTCAGTATTTATTTTGGCTAAGTAATTGAACTGGTTATAATTAAAAAACAGACATTTTTATCAATTTGGTTATACGAGAGTAAAATTATTAATGTTAAAAACCTAAATCAGGGGACCGGTTTTTCAATTCCGAGCGCGTTTCAGACAGATCGCATTAAAGGAAATTGGTAGTGACCGCGCCCGCTTCAACGCCGCAGCAGTAATGGCGCAACAGTAGATACCTAATGTAGCGACAATAGGTATCCGAAAGTCACCTTTAGAATCACTAAATAATTCCAACAAACAACGTATTACAAAAATCGACATAGTTATATTATGCTAGAATTCTGCCGACTGACCCTCATAAAACTTTATCTTGTATTTTCTTTGATCACTCGGCGGCGTTGTAAAAAGTGTTAATAAATTTGTTTTAACCTTAGTACCTACTTTTTGTACCAAGACTGACTGAACGACACCGTTCGTACGTTTCCGTGAAAATACGATGGAAAATAATTATGCACTATTAGGTACATCTGTATTTTTACGATCTACAAAAATATTACGCAATTTTTATTACGGTTAGATATGTAACATAATTAAATTTAAATGATATAAAATAACAGATTTCCAGTCTGCAAAAATACATTGATGTGTTTTCATGTTTTATTTATATATTCTTATTTGTTTATTTTGTTTATTTTCGTATGAATGAGAGTAAGTAGGTGGCTTGGGTACTTGCTTATTTATGTTGCCAGACTTTTATTATGAGGATATTTTGGTATTTTATTTTCGTCGTCGCGTTAAGACAGATATTATCTTTGAGACGGATGGTAATTTTATGTTATGAGTGACAGCTTATTTATTTAACCATGAACTCCCTTATGAAGCGTGTCAATGGTACCTACCTACATGTAAGTTTTTATACAGACAACATGGTCTGTCGCTGTTTACTAGTAGGAAACAAAGCAAATTATTTTGAATGGTATTTTTCAGTAGTCACACTACTACCTATATATACTAAATGTAAACATAAATAAACACGAATTAAGGTTTTTATTCCTACTCAAATCTATTAAACAATAAAAAGCCTTAAAATAGAAAATACAAACAAAATTAAAAACTAAGCTTAAAAATAAACTATAAATAGAAAATTTGCCCCAAATCGCCGTCTATTGGCAGCGTGCCCAGAAGGCTGGCAGCATTGCCACGTTGTATGGCAATGCTGATCCGCTGCGCTAGATATGACCCAGCCCTCTGGTAACGCGTCAACTCGACTAACCTGCGGCTACATTCGTTGAAAACTCTGTGGGCGCTTTCCCCCCAAGGCCCCATAGTCTCAACCCCAAACGGCTCAAATATGCAACCACTATTTATGGTTGCATACTTGCGCCGCTTGAGAAGCTCGGCCGAATTGGCAGCCGAGCCAGCCTTCACTGCAGTGCCGTGGAGATGGGACAGCGCTAGGGTATCGGCACAGGTTGCGTCCCAAACCAGCGGCCTTAGGTTTTTATTTGTTTTAGGTATGTAATATCTTTGTGAAAAAAATTGGCAGTGGTGGGTATTTAACTCATGTATTATCGATTATTAACCGAGTAAGCAAGAATAACGTATTATCTAAGCACTTGTACCGCCCTATTACGATTTAATACTAATTTACAAATATAAGAGCCTCGGTAGAGAGTACAGCGAGGAAATGCCGCCAACATCCTTGGTACAATGCCTCGAGGGCCTATTTTAGATTTAAGCTAGTTATTAATTATTTTTCGTAATACCACTGTAGGTATATACTTATTATCTTGTTTGTAAATTTCTTTTTTTATTTACAAAGCAAAATTTTGAAATGGTTAGTAAATTACAGCTTATCTAAGTAGAGCTAATATTCTTGTCTGACCCCGAGTAGAGAGATAAATGAACCGAGAACCGCAATATTGTCGACGAATTAAGCTCCCTGATGAATTATACCCCACTGGTAAAATCTCTCATTTGTGCACACTTAACTAACTTAACTCTCATCAACTTTTGAGTAATCTACCTCAAAACGAATAAGAGATTCGCAAATGTAAGATTATCTCAAAGTTATTAAGCCAGACGGTAAGGCAAACTCTGGTATATACTCGTAAGTATTCCTAACATTTGCAAAACTTCTTAATTGAGCTCGTCTGTACAAATATATCAATTCCCATTCTAAAGCCCGTATTAAGTTGCCGGAATCCATTCATGGAACAAAGTCCCGCGAGGGCTTATTGAGAGAGGAAAAAGATTACCTAATTTTACCCGGTCGATGTTATAATTATGCCACGGAAATTGAACTTTAATATTTACAAAGCAATCTTCCTATCGTTTAAAGTCCAATTATATATGCGGATGCCAAGCATCAATTACCATGTGTTTATCGAAGATCAAAGTACACACTTGCATAATAACCAAAATAGCTTAAGTTGATCCAACTCCGTTTCCCCGGAAGCCTCTGGCGAGGATCATTGCTCAAATTTTGTAGCAGCTTCGGCATGTTTCCCTAGTGTTCATTATCTTCCTGTTTTGTATGCTGCAAGGGTAAAACGTTGGCAATTTACTATGATAATAAATATTTTGAAACGTATACCTAATGATCCCATTTTATCTACTCCCTATAATTCCAATAATAGGATTATCTTTTCTGTTAGTGTTTTGTTGTCTCATGAAGTGATATGGTAAAAGCTTATAAGCAGAAACTAGTAGTAGATTAAAGGGATAAGTTCGCCTTTGTACTAATGACGAATGTTATTTTTCCTGTTTTGTTTTGTTTTTTGTACACTAAAGTGTTTTACTACTACTACTAGTGCATATTCAAGACACAACCTGCAATACAACACCGCGTTCCTCGCGAAAGTTTTGGCTATTTTTACCATTTTATAAAATCCGACTTTCCCAGTCGCTCATAAATGCACAAAAGTACAATTAAAGCATAAAAATAAATTTTATGCGTATTCTCATTTAATGGCACCATCTAGTTTAACATTTTAAAACCTCTTCTAAAAGTTTAAAATTATTTATTATGCTTTAAATCTACTTTTGTGACTATAACTGCGGTGAGACAAGATAAATTTTATGTCTTGTTATTATATTAGCAGTGGCAGTTTATCTTAAGCAAAAAAATAACAAGTATGCCAAAATATGGCTGATTGTGATAAAACCAAATACTAAGTAACTCTATAAATGTATAAACACTCAAATGCAAAAAATAAATAATTTGTATTTGAAAAATACAAAATGTAGTGCTGTTATATTTATTCTGTACCTTAAAAAACAAACCTCTATTAAAATATAATAATTCATATTTGGTGTACCTACATATGACGCTTCAAATCCCTTGCAGCATCCATTGTTTTGAGCTAAATTTAAAACACACGCAATTTATTTGAAATAATTTATGGCAATATGAATGATGCTTTACAGAATTTTTAGTAGGTACCTACTAGATATCTAAGCTTACTTTCTGAACAAAGAAAGTTACACACAATTAACAAAAAATTTATACCACATACATTTTACGGACAAGATAAATGATACATCATACAACCCACGAAAATTTCAAGAGAGCATTTTTATAAAATGCTTACAGGCCACACAAAGAAATATTACTGTTTCGTTCATTACAGATTATTTATTCTTTATTCAGGCAAACTAAGTACAAGTTTACAGCCAAGGCACTTATACCTACTGTTAATAGGTACATATATTGTCAGTATCATAAAATTACCTACATCTAGTACATTTCCTTACCACGACCACGGACTAGCAAGCGCAGCGTAGGACGTCCACCCACAAGATGGACGGACGACCTTGTTAAGGCCGCCGGAAGACGCTGGATGCGGATCGCTTCCAACCGGTACGAATGGAGGTCCAAGGGGGAGGGAGGCCTATGTTCAGCAGTGGACGTCTTATGGCTGAGATGATGATGATGACATTTCCTTACATAGACACACTTCTTTTTTCACTTCACCGCAGTCATATAATGTGTCTGCTTATACACGTAAATAGGTATGTTTATTTTCTAGCTCGTGTTTAATTATCAAAATACCATAAGGGCACACGGGGCCCGTGCCCAGAGCCCCATCCTCATGAAACCCCGAAGGACAGATAGTAACATTATATTTGATTACCTATAAAAAATAGGAGATCATGGTGAAAAATGTTAGTTTTATTGGCTTTCTTTACTTTCCAAAACGGTCCCAAATTCTTATGTGCCCAAGGGCCCAGCGGATACCACCATAGCAAAACTATTTTCCATAATACACGTTGATAGGTGGTACATCTACGCTGAAGGATAATTTGATTTGCTCGTCTCACGTCAATATTTTTTTCGTCTATCCGAGTTCTTTAGCAGCGAGCGAGACTCGAATATAATATTAAGAAATTTCGACCTTCTCATAGGAAAAAAATACCCATTCATTTGAGAAGGCAAATAATACGTTTGCAAATTTGGCTGGCTCTGTGGAAGAAGTTGCACACCTGGTACACAAAACACGATACTTTTGGACGTGTATAAAGTTATCGATAACATTTCACATCTAAAATTGAGTTTCGGGTTGAAATTTCGGTGTGGGATATGCGTAACATACCTTTCAGACTGTGGTATAAAATGTAAACTTTCAGAAGCTAAAATGGCTTGCGTGATGTTTTTCGCATACCGTAAAACGGGGTGAGTAGGTTTCGCGGGGAGAGTTGGTTTATGAATGGGGAGAGAAGGTTTGAGAGGGGGATGAGAAGCGATTTTAAGGCTACTGCTACAAAAATAATGTATTTCAATTTAAAATGGGGCTATAGTAATACGCATAATAAAAAAAAATCAATCCAACAATCTTCCAAAATCACCTTTGTATGAAAAACCCTCTCACCCCAAATACGAGGCACTACGGGGTGAGGTGTGTTTTCCTCTTTATCGTCAAAGTTATGAAATGGAACTACCCAAAATAAAATACAAACTAAAATACAAACGTCCGAACACTTATTATATACACCATTCAGTTTTCACATGTAAAAATAAAATTTTATCGAGGTTTGAAAGTCAAATTTCACCCAACTCACTCCATTTTACGGTACCTAAATTCCGTTTAATTTTACCCTAATGGCCTTTAGGTCACTGCTGCCATTACACTGGCCCAATATTACAGGCTTCTATGTTTCATTTTATCGAACTGAAATTTGAACATTGTCATAGTGACATTAACCCTTAATCAAACGGTACACTTTTTATGAGATTTTTGAAAACTAAGAATGGTTTTGAGGTAATTTGGGTGCGTAGATTACGAAAAAATATATTTAAAATAATTTTGTGGGGGGGAAAGGGGGGTTTTGCGGTGGGAAATAATTTCCCGTTATCCGTTACGGAATAGCAAAATTTTAATGAAGTGGGAAATAGTTTCCCATTGTCCGATACGGTTACGAACTTTTTACTAGTTAGTAGCTGCCCCCGGCTTTGCTTGGAATTCAAGTATGATTTTTTACCGTTATCTTCAAAAATCAAAGAAATAAATAAAAGAAAGGGAAAACAAAAACAGACACAGATTTTTTTGTGTAACAGACAAACGGGTATATATTTTTATATATGGAAACAAATTAAAATTTAGGTAGAGAACAAACACTGGGAAATAATTTCCCACTTGATAAAAACCTACCATTTTTTTTGTAAATCGTAAGTTCAGGAACAAACAATGGGAAATAATTTCCCACTTACTAAAGCGTTAAAATCTAGGCTAAATCATATCGTTGTCACAATTCTTTTCAAGCAAAACTCAGGGAAAATAAGTCTAGTTTATGATAGTATTCAGTGTATGCACTTACCAGATTTTTTTTCGCACTTAACCTCAGAACACTACAAGAATATGTTGTTATTGCAAAAAAATCACGACAACTGACATTGACTATGACGTATGGTCACAAATAGCGGCCATTAGAAAAGTGTTGCCATTTTTCAAATTCAAAATGTTACTAAGATTTTATCTCTGCATTGTTGGTATCGCTGAGTGCTGCCATTAAAAACATAAAAAATATTTCGTAAATTAGAATGAAGTGGGAAATAATTTCCCGATATTTGATTAAGGGTTAAGTCGAACTTCAACTATCTTGAAAATGTAACATAGAACGTTATAATACTGAGCCAGCGAATTTAGTCATCCGTAGAGTATATGTATATTAGGTAGCATGATTGTACGAAAATTTGTAAAGTGAAAGTAGCATCGTCACTTCGAGTTTACAGTTGAACAAAATGGCGCTATATGGCGCCATATGTCTTATGGAAACTGAATGTTTGCTTTTGAGAACCAAATTTACATACCGCATTTTATACGGAGCCATACAGCACCAATATCATCTAGATAAGCTGTCAAATTTGAAACACGGATTTGTCATCTACATTTTATACTATCGTCTAATCTTTGATTACAATTAATAGGCATAATTATATAAATGAAGGAAGCAAAGCAAAGTAGGTATGTATATTATGTAAATGGGTTATTCAACGTTTTCTCGTGTACGAGCTACCGGGCCGCTCTTAAAACCCTGGTTTTATGGTATTTAACTACCTATTATACATTCTTATGGCAGTTAATAGGTAATCTAGTTAGCATATTAGTAAAACGAAATGTAAACGCGATATATCGCGGTAGACCCGTTTGTGTAATTTAATATGTGTACAAAGCGCGAAAGTTGAAAGTGTTATAAACGCTACTATTGTCGCCATCGACAAAATAACAACAAAATTCTTTATCCACCCGAATTATTATGTGAATTGTTTTCACAGGCGACCTCATGGACGTGCTGGCCCTGTTCACATCGTCGGTGAACTTCGTGCTGTACTGCAGCATGAGCCGGCAGTTCCGCTGCACGTTCGCGCGCCTCGTGCGCCGCATGCTCTCTACGCCCGACGAACCGAACAAGTTCGCCACGAAACTAGAACCGACCACGCAGGTATCCCTTTAATATATGTGCCTCCTAAACTTTTCCATCTCACAGTTATTACCCCTGAGACACGCTATAAAGCAACAGTGTGGTGTTTAAATCCAACATCCACGAGGTCGGGCGTGGGCGACTTATAGTACGGAGTAACTCATTACTCCTTTTTAGGGTTCCGTACCCAAAGGGTAAAAACGGAACCCTAACTACTACTAAGACTCCGCTATCCGTCTGTCTGTTAACTACGGCTGTATCTGATGAACCGTAATAGTTAGCTAGGCAGTTGAAATTTTTAGAGATGATGTATTTCTGTTGCCGCTTTAACAACAAATACTATAACAGAATAAAATAAATATTTAAGTGGGGCTCCCATACAACAAACTTGATTTTTTTGCCGTTTTTTGTGTAATGGTACGTGCGCGAGTAGGATTCGCACTTGGCCGGTTTTATAGTTAGTTATTTTACCTCGCCACCAAGCTTTGTGTGTAAGTTAGATACTCTTTTTACAACAGTTTTATGACATACAAAGTAAGGCTATGTCAACGACGTCCATGTTTTACGTGTCGTTGATGAAAGACCTTCAAGCTCCTTTGGGAGTACACGACAAAGCCTTTTTACCGGAGCAAACAAGTTAATCTAACCTATACTTTCCTACCTTCGTCGAGGTGAAAGAGCAAAGCTTACTTTACTGTGATGATACATAATATATTTTATGAAGCAAGGTATTATACATAGTGGGTGTGATAATAAGTTATTTTAACAATCAATCATTTTGCGATTTATGAATGTTTGTAACATAAATTAATTATAGTATAAATTCATGCTAATGATTCTTTGTTATGTATTATGAACAGTAAGTTGCAGATCTCTGCAGCTTACTAACTGACTCCGCTGCAAATGACTTTCTATGCAGGGGGGTCAGTTATATCTGCAGTTTCTGTACAAAATTGTTAGTACATATTTCAATTTCGCCCAATAAACAGTATTTACCGACTAGATTTAACTTGGTAGATTCATTACACTAATAATAGGTTAAAATGATTATATAGTCAAGTAAAATTGCAAATTCTAGTATAAAACTTTCTTTTATCCTGAGTGTACGTTGAATGTGTGTTTAATGATAACTAATGAAGTGGTTCGCGCACAGGTGACCGGGCCGCTATAGCGACAAAGTCCCGCCCTCATAAGGGTGGTGGAGGAGAGTGTTATTTAAAATCGAAGGTAAGCTATTTTATCACATTAATCTGCTTAAGAGCATGTTTAATTTTATCTTTATTTTATCCCCGTCCTCACGCTCGGATTTTACGTTTAATGCTTGGCCTGTCGCTAATGGCCACGAATATAGTGTGGTTTTACGTAAGGAAAATAGAATGAGGCTTTTGGGACGTGTGCTGATATTGTCGCAGGGTTAGCTATTTACCCGCAATGCTTGAGGCCACGTCCTGGTTTATGTTAAATTGATAATATTCGTTACTTAAAATAATAACTTTAATAAATAACTAGGTGGATATATATAATATATATAATTTGCTCTGAAGGTCTACCCACTTATCTTAGACGATTGGTAAAGAAGATTCTTTGTGATCCTTGTTTAGAAAGCAAGTTAGTTTTGGGCATAGCACTAGTGAATTAGAATATGTATTCTGTGATTATATTTTTACATATTTAACATAATACAAAGAGTCATGCGGCCAAGTGTTCCACCAATCCGAAGCTGACCATAATACAACACTTGAACGGGCGAGAAATACCTAAAACCATTTGCTTTTCATTTCTAAATAAAAATAAATATATTATATTGGGTACCAAATGTAACGAATTTCAGAATATGCCAAATGACTGAGTACCCATTTGTTAAGTGTTCTAATATAATTATGTTATTAAAGTAAATTGACCGAGAGGGATTTTGGTAATGATTCTAGAAAAAAAATCATTAATGAATATATGTATATCTACAAAAAGTTTAAATGAGTGCGTTTTATTTGAGTTTAGAAGTTACAGCCCTTCCGAGGACCTCAGTGGTGGAATGCGTAACCAATTCCAACTAAACTTTAGGGATTTATCAAACGTCAAACAACTTAAGTTTAAATGAACTGCGTTCAAATTAATATTATTGTTAATTGTAAAGGGAACTTCAAATGGTATGGGATTTGGTGTGAATTAGGCACAAAGTGTTTATACATGTATGGCGTCTAAAGTTTTAAAAATCATTGTTTAGTGCTTTCATACTATCACAAATTAACTTATTAATTCTCATACGCGGTGCGTGAGTCTGATAAACTAATATTATGGTGGCTTAGTCACGATGATGCAAGTAACCATTTTCATTATGGACGAAAGTTATATGAGAGCCGATTTTAAAGGCAGTCCTTTTGCTCCCAGTACCATTCGCTTAAAATTGCTTTTAGTTAATTTAGGGTATTTTGTAAACGAAAATACGAGTTTTCAGTTACTAATCATGTATTAGGACGTAACTATTTCAAGACCTTTTAACGTTGTCAGGTATACGAATAAAAGCTAGTTAGTTACCTTGAGTGGGTATTAAATATAAATGTGGGTATTATAATGAAGATTCACAATTTTAAATAAAATAAACAGTAAACATTACAAAAACAACAGATCCAGAGCTACGTGTATTATTATTGTTGTTGTTATAAGTTGCAAAAGTGTAAACATGTGTTTGACGTAGACTGTAAGTACCTATTAGAATTTACATTCAAAATTCAAACTCAAACAAATAGCTCGTAAATACTAATACAAAACTATAGTCGCAATTTCCAGTTTAATTCGCGTATTGACAAAATTCCGCTCACAATAGCCTGCCATTAAAGTTCTATAACTGGCAATGGGTACAATACAAAACGCTTTTAATTCCGTTTACTGGCTTTTAAGTCCTCGATTACATAAAGCACAAATATCATATCGAGTTTATCGATTGTTTATCCTTTTATGTGTTACTCAGTCGGGAAAATAAGTACTTTGCTTGAATGAGGATAATATAAAAATTTTACCTTCCAATAAAATTATTATTATGTTTCCTATCCACATCGGATATCTTCATTGAGAGAGTAACGCGATCGTTGACCAATGATGCCGCTAGCGTCTATGTAGTCGCTCCGCCCCACGCCGTGACGTAGTTCCGCTTCCACTTCCTGCGAACCGTTGCTCGCTTCCCGCCACTCGCCACCGCCATGTCATTGTTGAGGAGAAGTACCGTCGGCATAAAAGTAGCCTAGTAGCCTGCCAGGAAGGCATTACTCAGATATCCGATGTGGATAGGAAACATAATAATAATTTTATTGGAAGGTAAAATTTTTATATTATGTGTTCCGTACTCCACATCGGATATCTTCATTGAGACCTGTTTATTATCTCCTGGTGGCGAGTTAGCGGGCGCGCAAGCGATAGGGCTACACCTACTGTCATAGAACTCAGAGAACGAATAAATATGTATACACCATATTGCAACCCATGAAATCACAGTGACTCGTTATAATGTGAATTACAGGAAATTGAGAATTGAAATTGTAATCTCAGGTTCGAAACTGGTTTAAGAGAATTCTCATTCGAAATCGCATCCGATCCGCAGAATCTCGGCGAGTCATGTTCCCAATTAACATAAGCGAAAATATCGCTAAGTGAATAGCTTTCCAGCCAATTTAGTTATTAAGTACATCGTGGATCAAAAGCAATCGTAGGCGAGGCCGGCTTGGATGAGACTGTGGCTGAAAGAAATAAGCGAAGTGTCCCCTAACATTTTGTGTAATTCTCGCAAGGTGACGTACCCAGACTACCTACTTATACTGGGTCTATACTTTATTCCGGAGCTTCTAAGAGTCCAGTCGGTAAGACACGTTATCTGGTTTAGAGCCGAATTTCGGACACAAAATAATAGCGTTAAAGTTATCTATGTAATTGCCCGGGCTACAGTGTAGTAGAGTAAGGTCATTGACCCTGCTGCCTGATGCTAACAGCAAAAGTGCGGCAGCTATTCTATCGTACTTCTTCTAACGTACCTAACGTTGTAGGGCTATTTAAATTAGGGCAAGTAGATGTCTCGCGTCCCAAGCTGGTGCTTTGGGAGGCGCTGGTCTCGCTATTAATGGCGTTGGAAGAAGGCATAGTGTCCGATAGTGGTTCATACACAGCACTTGTGAGAGGCTTATGAACGAGTATCGTTCTGAAAGCTAACATGGATAATAGAAATAGACGTCTGAGATAGCTCGCTACTTCACTGGATAGAGGTACCTGGCAGTTGATCTTATTTTTGATGCACCATAAAGACCGTTTCTACATTGTGGCCGTACATGCAGCCTGGACAAGGGGACGATCTAGGGGCTCCCGTTACTGTTTTCTATACAAACACAGTACCGGAATCGGGAATATCCGGTTCTTCCATATTAGTGAGACAGTGACAGTTGCGTTTCGTTCGCTACGTAGCGTTAGACCTTGGCATGTTATATGCATGCGCCAGTCACGCCAGTAGCGGACGTCACTCCTGATCCCGCCAGCTCGGTGTTGGAGCGTCCTATCTGACAGGAGCTACGCCTCATTCTTAAGGTCGTTGGCTCGTAAGGGAGGGCGGTCTGACGTTGTGTTCACTAGGACCGCCAGTAAATTGCAAGCTTACCACAGCTGCTTTAAGACTCCTTATCACGCCGTCGCAGTACACAGACTAGGCTGGGAGGTGGAGACATCCATGCCAAGTCTCACAGGCAGCTGTCAAAGGTCGTGGTAGCAGTTCAATGAGTCTGTTAAGAAATACCGTGGCACAGTGCGAGGGCTCTCGAAAGCGGAGGCCGGCCAACAAGGCGCCTGTCAGGTGAAGACAGTCTCGGCGGCTGCTGGGCGCAGCTGCCACTCGGGCGCGCAGTGACTTCTTGATAAACCGTTGCCCTCGGGGGTTGTACCGACCTGGCAAGTAGCAAGCAACCAGCGCGACCTGTAGACGATCTGCTGGCATCAGCAGTTTTAGCGACAGCCGTAGTAACGGAAGGGATGTAGTGTCGCCGTCGTTTTATGTATACTGTACCGGTGCGGTTGTATGTTTACACTTCTGTCGTCAGCGCTGCAGATGCGGCCCGTTAACGGTTACTCTTCGCTGAAAGGGCCTTACCTCGTACATTGTCTACCAATATTGGAGATTGTAACGGACTGCTTGCATAAGATGAGGAAGAAAGTGGTGCGAGGCTTTCGGCAGCTTCGTGTTGCTGGGGACTGCGAAGGCTTCACCTTCCTCCATGAACTAAAGTTTGCGAATTTGAGACTGAACAGAAGGCAATGAGTCTCATTTCTGCGAGAAACTCTGCAGCAAGGCAGGCCTGTATGTCGCGAAAAAGAAAACTTTCAATCGGTGTGTTGTGCCGCGTGTCCCACGTGATGTCTAGGAGCGTGATGGTCTAATTCGCTTTATCCGAAGAGACACCCTATATCGAGTTAGTATAGGGCATCGAGTTAGTAGCATGCTTTTAAGGAAATCGAACTGATGAAATCAAGTCTTAAATCGATTTTGGCGCTTTGCGTAACAAAACTGTTTCGATAAAGTCGAATACAGACAGATGGAAACTGCTGGAGTCCTCCTGGCCCCTTTCTCTTAGCACCGGAAACTCAAGCTTGTTCAGGCGCAGCGGGTTTATTTGTCCCATTTTGTTTATTATGGCTTTTCGCACGAGTTCGTCTTTGTAAGACGGAACTTAAGCTGGAGAGCGCGAGCAAGCAGAGATAATTATGTGAAGTCTGCAGACCTTTTCGATGCCTTTCACCTCGGTTTCGAGCGGTCGCACAGGGCCTTGTCGCTAGCTGTCCTCTGGTTGGACCACTCCATGGCCTCGAGAAGTCGTAGGAGCTTCGAAGCGACACAGCGAAGTCGATCAGCACCTTTATGAAGCCCGGGAACACGACGTATTTTCCTCTGAGTATCGACATATCTTACCGCTTTCAACTCCGGGCAGTCGAGCCGCGCTAGGACGGGGCTCTTTACGACCTTGTCTGCCGTCGCCGGAGGATTCTTTAACCGAAACCAAGAGCTTAGCGGTCTGTTCGTGCTGTACCATACCATACCTATACCTGCACCATAGCTATAGGCGCCTGCGTACCTCAATGGAACCATGTGGACAGGACAAAACTGATACTGTGGCGCCCAGCGAGCAAGGGACGACATCGTCGTAGTTGCAGCATCGGTGGGCAGCATCGGCGTGATTGTGGCAACCGCCGCCGCTCGGGAGGCGCCGGTGCGTGAAGCTAGGGGCGCCATCGTGCCTGAGGCCGGGCGGTTCATGGCGGCCGCCACTGGTTCGGGAAGCGCTGGTGCGTGAGGCGAGGACCCATAGTGGCGGCCCGCTCTAGAGGCGTTGTCGCGTGAGGCGGGCGGCTCCATCGTGGCGGCCGCCGCCACCGGCTCGGGAGGCGCCGGTGCGTGCGGCGAGAGGCGCCATCGTGGCGGCCAGCTCGGGAGGCACCGGTGCATGAGGCGGTCGCCGTCTGGCTGGCTGGTCTGGGAGGCACTGCTGTGAGGCGAGAGGCGCCATCGTGGCGGCCAGCTCGAGAGGCGCCAGTGCGCAGGTGGTGGTGCCATCGTGGCGGGCGGCATCATCGTGGCGGGCAGCGCCATTGTGGCAGCCGCCGCCACCGCGTCGATGCGTAATGCGAGAGGCGCCATCGTGGCGGCCAGCCTGGGGGGGCAGGCGGTGTCATCGAGCGGGCGGCGCCATCATGGCGGCCACCGTCGCCAGGCTCAGGTGCGAGAGGCGCCGTCGTGGCGGCCAGCTCGACAGGCGCCGGTGCGCGTGACGGACGTTACCGGCACGGGAGGCGCCGATGGCTAGGCTCGTAGTTGCACGCATCATCACGGCGACGCTGTTGCCCTCGGCGGTGCCATCGTGGTGGCCACACCGGCGCGTAGGTCACCAGCGACGTCATGACGGCCGGCAACCAACGCGGCGATCGTCGCTGTACTCGTAGCATTTCCACTGCTTACACGTAACTTACCTTCCTTCCGCTCGAGCAGTCGGGACGCAGAAGCGGTCCGCCTTCACCTTGGCGCGATCCACCCGCGATGCGCCCGCAGCTGCAGGAGCGGCCGTGTGACGTCTCGCAGAGCCACGCGGATCTCTCGGAGTCCCGCTGGACTGGAAGCGTCCGCACCGCAACTGCAGCAATAGGAGCGGGCGTAGCAACAGGAGCGGGCGTGTGACGTCTCTCGGAGTCCCGCGGACTGGAGGCGTCCGCACCGCGACAGGCGTCCGCACCGCGACTGCAGCAACAGGAGCGGGCGTGTGACGTCTCTCGGAGTCCCGCGGACTGGAGGCGTCCGCACCGCGACTGCAGCAACAGGAGCGGGCTCTCTCCCGCGGACTGGAGGCGTCCGCACCGCGACTGCAGCAACAGGAGCGGGCGTGTGACGTCTCTCGGAGTCCCGCGGACTGGAGGCGTCCGCACCGCGACTGCAGCAACAAGAGCGGGCGAGTGACGTCTCTCGGAGTCCCGCGGACTGGAGGCGTCCGCACCGCGACTACAGCAACAGGAGCGGGCGTGTGACGTCTCTCGGAGTCCCGCGGACTGGAGGCGTCCGCACCGCGACTGCAGCAACAGGAGCGGGCGTGTGACGTCTCTCCGAGTCCTGCGGACTGGAGGCGTCCACCGTGGCCCGCAGCGTCGCGGTGTCTCGGAGTCACCTTGGACGACAGCAGAAGACGCGGCGCGCGCGGGCGGGGGTGGGCGCCGGGCCCGCGCCCCCGCGCCGGGGGACGGGGCGCCCCGGGCGCGCCGCAACTAACAACACGAGGTACTCCCAGGCTACTGCCTGAGAACCCTCCGCGAGTGACGAAGTAACTTCTGAACGCCAATAAAATTAGAATATCTTAAACTGGCTCACCGGATGGTTCGAGACAATCCAAACCTCCTTATCAGCGAAGCGCGGCACCCGGCAGCGGCGCGCGCAGGCCGTCCGCCGCCGCGCCGCCCGGGCGCCGCCGCCGCCGCCGCAGGCACGATGACCGCGCGTTCCCTCTCCGATGCGGAGCGACTTGTTACCACTTGTTAACAAAAACCACTGACGCACTTCCTACTTCGATCTCGAAAATGCGAGTTAACGGTAACGATTTTAGCAGCATGGAATGTGAAAATTAATTTAGCAAGAAAAAAAGTGGGTAGAATCGAAAAGCACCGTTCGATGACTTCGATCGCGAGACCGCCAAAAGACTAATAGTGGCGATCTCTGCCATATCTCACTATTTAATCGACCGAGCTTTGGATCGGAAATGTTAAAGCACCATGCTGCAAAAATATACGCAAAAAATATTTGCGGACCATCGGTCAAGACGGTCGACGAAACAATGACATGGCGGTGGCGAGTGGCGGGAAGCGAGCAACGGTTCGCAGGAAGTGGAAGCGGAACTACGTCACGGCGTGGGGCGGAGCGACTACATAGACGCTAGCGGCATCATTGGTCAACGATCGCGTTACTCTCTCAATGAAGATATCCGATGTGGAGTACGGAACACATAATATTGTATCACACTTTGGCCAAATGGCGACTAACATAACTAGTAGTTCGCCCCGAACTGTGAACTCGCGGTTCGCCAAAAAGATCAATAGAATGCAGTGCTACTTAGTCCGAGATGGGCATTTCGTAATTGATTCCTGATTCCATGATTACTTGAAATTACTTTGTAATCTGATTACCGATTCCCAGATTACTTTGTAATCTAACAACACCGAATTATTAAAGGGGCCCACTGATTAACAGTCCGCCGGACGGTATCGGCCTGTTATGTCAGTTGTTCGGAACTGTCAAAAGTTTGTTCTAACTGACAGACCGATACCGTCCGGCGGACTGTTAATCAGTGGGCCCCTTAAGTACAGTCACCAGCAATAATATGTAACACAACGAAGGCCGCAAAAATATCTGACACGATCTTATTCGTAGTACAATAAGTGCGCGTCACATATTTTTGCGGCCTTCGTTGTGTAATATATTATTGCTTCCAATACCATTTGAGGAATCAGGAATCAATACTTCGAATATTATGTACAATTACTAGTTATTGGAATCAATGTCGATTCCTCATTACAGGAATATATTACTTGATTCCTTTCAGATTACATTTCGTACTACTATTATCAAAAGTACATTTAGATAATAGATATAGATGTTGTTGACACACACCTTATTTGTAACACAAGTGTGCAGATTTCGAAAATGATGACCATGACCAATAAAACGACATCCATGACGACTTTTAAGACATACTGCATGGCCACTATTTTGGATTCCAAAATGTTCATCATTTTCGAAATCTGCGCCCCCTAAAACCTATAAAACGACATCCATCACGACTTTTATGACATAGTGCATGGCCGCCATTTTGGAATCCAAAATCTTCTTCTTTGTCCGTCCCTGCTCCCGTTATCTGAGGTCGGGTCTCCTCACACTTCTGCGCCATGCCCATCGGTCCCGGATTGTCGGTTTTGGCAATTGGGCTTTCTTAAGGTCTCTCTCGATGTTAGACCACCAGGTCAATGGCGGGCGGCCGCTACCTCTCTTGCGTTCTGGTAAGTTAAGAACGCTTTTTACCACATGGTCTTCACTGCGTCTCATTACATGGCCATACCATCTATTCTGGAATCCAAAATGGTCATCATTTTCGAAATCTGCACCCCCTAAACCTATAAAACGACACCCATGACGACTTTTACGACATAGTGCATGGCCGCCATTTTGAAATCCAAAATGGTCATCATTTTCGAAATCTGCGCCCCCCTAAAACCTAAAAAACGACACCCATGGCGACTTTTATGACAAAGTGCATGGCCGCCATTTTGGAATCCAAAATTGTCATCATTTTTGAAATCTGCGCCGCCAAAAACCTATAAAACGACATCCATGACGACTTTTATGACATAGTGCATGGCCGCTATTTTGGAATCCTAAATGGTCATCATTTTCGAAATCTGCGCCCCCTAAAACCTATAAAACGACATCCATGACGACTTTTATGACACAGTGCATGGCCACCATTTTGGAATCCAAAATGGTCATCATTTTCGAAATCTTCTTCTTTCCCCTGCCCTTATCCCACGTCATGTGGGGTCGGCACAACATGTTTTTCTCTTCCATTCTCCTCTGTCTTTCGTGTCCTCAGCACTTACTCCTTTCTTTCTCATATCCTCTTTCACACAACCCATCCATCGTTTTTTGGGTCTACCATACGCTCTCCGTCCATCAACATTCATCCCTAACATTCTTTTGCCTATATGGCATTCATCCCTCCTCATTACATGCCCATACCACGACAACCTAGCACTCCTCATTTTCTCCGTTACTGGAGCTACTTTCAAACTTCCTCTTATATACTCATTCTTAATCCGATCCTTTCTCGTCACTCCACACATCCATCTCAGCATTCTCATTTCCGCTGCATGCACTCTTCTTTCATCCGCTACTTTCGTCGCCCAGCATTCTGATCCATACATTACAACAGGTCTCACGATCGTTTTGTATATTTTCCCCTTAAGTTTAAGGGGCATTCGTGGATCGCAAGTTGTTCCAGAGACCTGTCGCCATTTCATCCATCCCGCATTTATTCTATTTTTCACGTCTCGGTCGATGTTTCCGTCACCTTGGATCAATGACCCAAGGTACCGGAAGTCAGAGCAGACTGGTAGGGATACACCGTTTAAGGCAATATGGGAAAAACTGGATGGACCACCGAAATCGCAGAACATGTGCTCCGTTTTGGTTCTGCTTATTTTGAGTCCCACGCTTTCCAGCTTTTCTTGCCATTTTCCCAGCCTGCTCTGGACCTCAAGTGCATTTTCTCCGACAAGAACAATGTCGTCGGCAAACAGCATACACCAAGGTGCCTCCTCCTGTATGTTCGATGTCAGAGCATCCATAACCAGGAGGAACAAATACGGGCTTAAGGCCGACCCCTGGTGTAAACCTACCGCCACATTGAACTTGTCGGTTACTCCTGCTTCCGATCTGACGTGAGTACTGGCTCTGTCATACATCGCCTGAACAAGCCGTACATACTTCTCTGGCATTCCTTTCTCTCTCATACACCACCACAGAACCTCACGGGGTACTCTATCGTATGCCTTTTCCAAGTCCACGAACACCATGTGCAAGTTCTTTTGCGCAAGTCTGTATTTTTCGCACAGTTGGCGAAGTGCAAATATGGCGTCCGTAGTTCCCCGGCCCGGCATAAACCCAAATTGGTTCTGTGTTACCTCACTTTCTTCTCTCATTCGTCTCGCTACCACTTTTTCCCATACCTTCATACTATGTGACATGAGCTTTATTCCCCTATAGTTGTTGCAATCCTGTACATCACCCTTATTTTTAAAAACGGGCACCAGTGAACTGTTGCACCATTCATCAGGGATCGCCTCTTCTTGCAACAACTTATTGAAGAATAAAGTCAGCCACTTCCATCCATCCGCTTTCAGAAACTTCCATACTTCCACAGGTATACCATCTGGCCCAACCGCTTTCCCATTCTTCATACCTTGCACAGCCATCTTTACTTCTTCTACCGTGATCTCCCTCACCATACCAATGTTACTTCTAACATTTTCTAGCACTCCACTCCAGTCATTCTCTTCGTTCATAAGTTTATTGAAGTAGTTCTTCCAGCGTTCTTTTATGCTCTTGTCATCCGTCAAAATCTTTCCTGCTTCGTCTCTCATACATTTCATATGATTTATATCTCTTGCATTCTTCTCTCTCTCTCTTGCTATTCTGTACAGATCTTTTTGGCCTTGTGGGCTCTCCAGGAAATCGTACAATTTATCTTGTACCTTGGCCTTTGCGATTGCAACTGCTTTCTTTGCTATCTTTTTACTTGTAAGATACGCTGACCTCTTGATTCCTTTCTCTCTATCGTTACCCTCTTCCACACTCTTCCATTCTTTAAAAGCATTCTTCTTTTCTTTCAGAACCATTCGCACATCTTCATTCCACCACCATGTATCCCTATCAATCTTCCCTTTCCCTGTTGTTTCCCCAAAAACATCCCTCGCTACACTTCTTAAACATACTGCCATTTCATTCCAGCAATCATTCACTCTCATCTCTGCCATATCACCCATTCCTACCATCTTATCGACTATTCGTTTCCTAAATTCTTCAGCTAAATCTCTGTCCCTCAATCCATGCCATTTCGTTCTAGGTGGGGGCTTCGAGTTCTTTTGCAAGTGTTGTACTTTAAGATTTAAGTCTAGAATCAGTAACCTATGCTGGGAAACTAGGCTCTCACTGGGTACTACTTTGCAGTCCTTAGCCGACTGTAATTTACTCCTTCTAAGAAGAAAGTAATCTATTTGGGTAGAGTGTTGGCCACTACGGTATGTAATAAGATGTTGTTCTTTCTTTTGATAGTAGGTGTTCACTATGGCTAAGTCAAAGGCTAAGGCTGCTTCCAGAAGAGCTTCACCCTCTTGATTCCTGACTCCGTAACCACGGCCCCCATGCACTCTTTCATATCCGTCATTCATTCTTCCCACATGTCCATTAAAATCTCCTCCAATATATATCTCCTCACATTCTGGTATTCCCATAATTACCACATCCAAATCCTCCCAGAATTTTTCTTTCAGACTATCATCACATCCAGTCTGCGGTGTATATACACTAATTACATTTAAAATCAAGTTTTCTATCAACAATTTCACGATCATTAGTCTATCATTCACTCTCTTTACATCCATCACCTTGTTTTTCAGCTCCTTGTCTAACACTACACCCACCCCATTTCTTTTCCCATCACTGCCGCAATAATAAAACTTATAACCCGCCCCAATTTCTCTAGCTTTCTGTCCCTTCCACTTCGTCTCCTGCAGACATGCTACGTTTATTCGTCTTCTTTCCAAAACATCCGCTAACTCTCTTCCTCTTCCAGTCATCGTACCTATATTCCAACTTGCAATCCTCAGTCTTATTCCCCGGACTAGCTTCTTACGCTGCCCCCGTCCCTGGTGCAGCAACCCTCGTCCATTTCTCACAGCCGCCGGGTGCTGCGCCTGCGCGTCGCCTGCGGGGTACGCCCTAGCATTATCGCATATCCTATCATTTGTCGCACTCATGTCATGTTGTAAATGATTTGGCATATATTTTTACGATCGGCCGCCTGCCTGACATCAACCCTCCTTGGGAATTCTTCGTCGATAAGGATAGATAGACTGGAGGAGGGAAATGGAAGGATAAGGGTAAGGGTTTGGGATACTAGCGTCACGGAGACAGAGGGGTGTGTGACACTAGCAGCTAGAGCAGTCCGGGGCCGCGTACCCGTAGTGATTCCAACCAGTTACCGGACAGATATTCTGGTGGACCCACCCTCTGGACTCATCATTTTCGAAATCTGCGCCCCTTAAAATCTGTAAAACGACACCCATGACGACTTTTATGACAGTGCATGGCCGCCATTTTGGAATCCAAAATGGTCATCATTTTCGAAATCTGCGCCGCCCAAAACCTTTAAAATGACATCCATGACGACTTTTATGACACAGTGCATGGCCGCCACTTTGGAATCCAAAATGGTCATCATTTTCGAAATCTGCGCCCCCTAAAACCTATAAAACGACATTCATGACGACTTTTATGACATAGTGCATGGCCGCCATCTTGGATTCCAAAATTGTCATCATATTCGAAATCTGCGCCCCCATAAACCTATAAAACGACATCCATGACGACTTTTATGACAAAGTGCATGGCCGCCATCTTGGATTCCAAAATTGTCATCATTTTCGAAATCTGCGCCCCCTAAAACCTATAAAACGACACCCATGACGACTTTTATGACATAGTGCATGGCCGCCATTTTGGAATCCAAAATGGTCATCATTTTCGAAATCTGCGCCCCCAAAAACCTATAAAACGACACCCATGACGACTTTTATGACACAGTGCATGGCCGCCATTTTGGAATCCAAAATTGACATCATTTTTGAAAAAAATAAAAAAAAAAAAACAATGTTATAAATGTGTAACAAACCGAGCACTTTCATTTGATACCAAACTCGACCATACTTTCTTGCAATTAAAATGACCAGAATAGCAAGACCCCTCACAAATGGCTTTTTAGCATTTTAAGGTCTTCTAGCTCAATAACCTCTTGTTCGAGCCTGCTCAAAAATTAATGACTAAAATATAATGCCCTCAACTACACGTTTACCCAATTTCATTGATATTAGAACAAATTTACTTAAGTTCTTGAGTATCAAACTATCTTCTGACAGTTCAGCTTAAAAACATCGAAATGCCGGGACGTGCCGCTAGCCAGCCGCGTGATCCAAGTCGAATGTAAGAACTTCGCTTCGCTTCGCTCGCTCGTTCGAATATGTAGGAATATGTTTTATATGTTGTAATAAATATATGCCACAATAATAATAGACGCAATCACGGAGATAACGAAACATTAGGATGGCGTTTGTGATATTTTGGCTAAAGAAGACTTAATTAAGTGTATGTTGAGTATAACATCCTTGCCAACGAAACAGTAATTAGAAATTAGAATTGATATTAGTGTATTCCGTGGAATAGCCAAATAATACATGTTTTATAGACTTGTACAGTATCTTCTTATTTTGCTGGGTATAAATATTAATATTACATTTCAGGTTCCACGAAGACGCGAGGATGCGTAATCACTAATTAATGTTATCTTTTGTTTCAGATAAATATACATACATCCTCTAAAAATATACATCGATGTTCGAGTAAGGACTACAGAGTATCATGTGTAAATAATTAATTAATTATTCTATTTAGATTAAGTATTCTAGAGATGTTTGTAAACTTGTACATAGTAGGTAAATTGTAGGTCTGGCAATAGTCTTCGCGTCTTTTGAGCCATGACGCGAAAACTATTAGAGATATGCATTAGGAAGTTTTTATTAAATTATGTAGTATTAATTAGAATAATTTAGTAAAAATTGAACTATGTTTTAGTGGGATTGTTAGTAAAATATAATGGGTTAATTAAATTAACTCTTAGTTTTATATACTTAGGTAACATTTGAAGTATGATTGTGTTACTTCTAGGGTCCAAAGAATACTTAGGTATTACAGATGTAGTTTGAGAAGTAACTAAGTATGCCATTATATGCATTTACTGTTTACCGTTTAATGTACACAGTACTACTTTGTATACGTACAAGTAGTTAGACTTAAATTCAACTTTGATAACGTAGGATAAAAATCAATGTTTGCAAGTAATACCGAAAGACAAAATTACATATTCATTTAAAATATTAAAATAAACTCTTATTTTACCTACAAGTACTTTTGTAATAAGCCTAACTATTTATAAGCGAAGAACTATTTTTATTTGACAGCTTAAGCATTACAATGTGGTGATCATATCTGCAGTAGGTACTTAGTACCTACCTAGGTACTTGAGTTAGAATATTTTTGTAATTTTTTATATCAGCCTTGTATGTAATATGGTTTTGTATAACACGAATATTTAAAATGTTGTTCGTCTGATGTACCTAATATTTAAACGACACCAAATAAACTGTACCAAATATACGTGTTCACTGTATCTATTTGTTTGGATTTTTGGTCATAAAACCTACCTCGGAGGTAATTAATTTAGAAAGATTATATAGATCTTACTTACGCATTCAATTTATTACCAAATCTACCAAAAAACCTACAAGCAGTTTTTTCCTTCTTACCCGACATAATACGATACACCCGATGGCTAAGTCTTATTTGAAATAAGAAAATCAGGCAGTGTTACTGAATTTTCCGTTACACATGATGTTACAAATCATTGTTTCAGGAGTATGTTATTGGTTACTGTAGGTAATTATTGATTAACCCAGATGCTACATTAAGGCACATCTAGCTAAACATCAACTAAATTAGTACATTTAGTATGTAATTAATTGGAGGTTTCTCTAATTTCGGCCTACACCTTCATCATAATAGCAATAAAGTAGGTACACTACCAAAATCGTACAAAGTCAACATTTATATAGGTATGGGTACTTATGATCTAGAATCTATATACATTCGTCTTATTTGCAAGAATAACAAACGTAGGCGGTAGGTACCTACCCAATATTTAATAAACTAAGGCTAAAGGTAGGTATGTACCTAAGTAAGGAACACAAAACCGTATTCATAATTATAGGTAGGTGTATGGACTAATTTATAACACATGATGGATAGACACATGATGTTGAGTTCGTCTTATTTGCGGGAATGACAAATCTGTAATAATTATTTAGTTCTTCTTTCGGCCCGCTTCGTACAATGCTTATAAGAAGTCACAGCGGTACAATTCCGATCTGTCAGTATGAAAAGTGACGTTCTTTGGTACAAGAAATGTCGCTTTTGCCACTGACAGGTAGGTATCGTACCGCTTTTATATGCATAGTTCGAATAGGGGCGTTTATTAATGTATTGGATCAACAGCTGAATTTGTTATTCTATTTTTTATTTGCCTTAAAAGTTTTCTATCTGCTAACCGCATTGATTACAAATACTTTCAGGCATACATTCGGTTTCCTATAAAATTATTATACAAAGTAATAAAAAAAGTCTACAATAATTCTAATTTTTTTCGTAACTGTACAGAATAGTTATCGGAGTTTACACATACCTAACATTACTGGTATTTCAAACAAATAGGTACCTATACGTATCATAGTACGAATATTGCATTCTGCGTGCATTTTTGGTACATCACATGAACGGAATCTTATGTAAGTATGCGCAGTATACAGGGATAAAGCGAGGAAACATCTGCATAGTTATCTCCGTGAAGCAGCGAGGCATCCATCGTCCCAGCTTTATGAAGTTTATCTTTATTAAATCCGTCTCATATATTGCTAATAACATCGACGTGACTAGGTAAATGTCACGTGATTACTTTATATTCGTATTCATTTCATCTGAGATACGCTAAATTAAATTCAGTAGTATCATTGGGCAACTTAAAACTATCAAGACTGTTTAAGACCGGTTGCAAAAACCTTTAATCTTCTTACAGTCACATAAGGGGCAATTTTGTTTTCCGTTGTCAAATTTTACTTATAGTTCGTTTGTTTAGCATTAGAAATAAGATAAACAATCTTGATGTGTCTTTTAATTGAAAAACACGTTTATAAATAAGTTACGGCAAATATGTAACAATGATGAATCTAATACGATCATTTATATTCTTCTGCATTCATAAGTAATACCCGTAGTTACTGATTATAAAAGAGTGTTTTTCAATTAAAAGACATGTCAAGATCACTTACCTTCTTTAAAGTTCTTTCTAATGCTAAAAAAACGAACTATAGGTCTGGATAAAATTCGGCTGATTTGGAAAGCTTCTCATTCAGTGAAATAAATACCAAAATTACGACTTGCCCCGAAAAAATGTGTGTAATTTTCCGTTGAAAAGAACATTTTTAGGCCATACTGTGAAATTGCGCTCGCTAATATATGTACTTGGGTAGGTAGTTAAAGTAGTACAAAATAGGAAGAACGCCATAAATGCATGTAATGCCACCGTAATGGCTCCTCTACACGATGGGCCAACGCCGGCCACTCCAAGGGACGCATTTATGCGTTAGAGGGAGTGGCCCATCGTGTAGAGGAGCCATAATATTTTTATGCTCTTTTATTCCAATAAAATGATATCATAATTAGCTACGCATGATTGTGTTTTTATCTATAGACATAATTATGAAAAATGAAAGGTTTTTTTCCATAAATCCACCCGCTCGACCCAATCATTACCATTTTTCGGCATATTGAATAATTTGCATATTCCTATTATTAAACTGAGTTGGGGCCCTTAAGGTCTGATTGGCGTAAAAAAAAGAATATGTGAAAAGTATTTCATTACAATACTTATACATGAAAAAAAAATTTGTGCATTGAAAAATTCGTAAATTTGAATTAATATTTTAAACTATTTTTGAGTAGAAGCATGAGATATCTGATACAATATAAAAAATACATCAAAGACAATTTTATATTTATTATTGAAGAGTTACGACAATTTTGCAGACTATCTCTGAACCCGCTGAGTGCGTAGGCACTAATACAAATTAATCAGAAATTCCATCAACGGAATTAATTGTTCGTCAAGAGATCTCGGATGAACCATTAAATAATTAACAAGAAGTCCTTAGATTATTAGTTATTCTGTGTGAACAAAGTTTACTAACCTCAATCAATTCTACGTGGACTACCATAAATAATTAAGCCAGCATCAACAGGTTATTATCATAGAGTTATTCCCGAATAACGAGTGATAACTCGGAAAGGGGTTAAGGAGAAGTATTATACCTCGTAACCATCAGTTGCCGCTCCGTTGGTGCTTTTAAAAACATTATGGCTCCTCTACACGATGGGCCAATGCCGGCCACTCCAAGGAACGCAGCCATGCGATAGAAAGAGATAGCAATATAACTTGCTCCCTCTAACGCATAAATGCATCTCTTGGAGTGGCCGGCGTTGGCCCATCGTGTAGAGGAGCCATTAAGGTTGACTCACGATAGACCGGGTCGGGTCCGACCCGAAGCTTCCGGCGCATCGTTTTCTATTGAAAGCACTACGTGATCACCGATCAGCGGTTATAGAATATAGAACATGTCGGATGCCTCGGCTCGGGCCCGGCCCGGTCTAGCGTGAGACATCCTTTGGTCGGCATCGGCCAAACACGTACACTAAATATAAAGAAATCAGGTAACATTAATTAGGTATTTCGCAATTTGTCAAAAAAGTACATACATATCTAATAATATACAGGAACATCATCGGTGCCGGCCCAAGGGTCGTATTTTCCGATTTTACAATTAACTTCATCTGTGATACTCATTATACGGACAAATGAAAGCACAGAGAAAAACAATTTGTCGAATCGTAATTAATTTAACCTAAATGCTGGATTCAATGTTAAAACGCTTTTCAATTAGTAATTTTAAATTAAAAGTATCTGAACCAATTGCCGAACCATTTGAGCAGCGGCCAATCCTTTCTTAAAACCTTCTGAAATGACGCGTTGAAATTACGGAACCCTAATTTAACCTAAATGCTGGATTCAATGTTAAAACGCTTTTCAATTAGTAATTTTAAATTAAAAATATCGGAACTAATTGCCCAACCATTTGAGCAGCGGCCAATCCTTCCTTAAAACATTCTGAAATGACGCGTTGAAATTACGGAACCCTAATTTAACCTAAATGCTGGATTCAATGTTAAAACGCTTTTCAATTAGTAATTTTAAATTAAAAGTATCTGAACTAATTGCCCAGGCATTAAGCAGCGATCAATCCTTCCTTAAAACATTCTAAAATGACGCGTTAAAATTACGGAACCCTAATAATTGCGTGGCTCGTACAATGATAAGGTTAATTGTTGAGGCGAACCCATGGGCACACCTCGGTTACAGTTGGTAATTTGTTCTATCACGTCCCACGACATCAAAGACCCGAATGCAAAAGTTGTAAGTATTCCTTTGTCCGTAAGTAGTTACACGTATATGTAAAATTAGTTTAGGGTGGTTACCGACGTAAGTAATTAAAAATATTAAAAAAACAACGAACTCCTAACATTGATATGAACCAGAGTGTGATATGTGAGATATGTGTTAAATATTATCTTCAAGTGGGTCACTCTCGTATCATATGTACTAGGTACCAGTTAACATTACCTAAGTACTAACTTATTAATTATCAGTGTAGTAATTATAGTGGAAATTCGAATGGATCGAAGAAATGGTCCGCATAAGAAGAGTAAACACACATTTAGGTGTCATTTACGAGCAATTATAGTAATTCGGGATTCATGATAAGTTTAGATTCGCAATGAAGGCTGTAACAAATACCTTTTTTTTACGTTGGGAAAATGTTTTTACGCATGCCGACTCGGGGGGAACATGACGGGTATGACGGACTAAAGGGCGAGGACCTACTACCATCTAAAAACCCAACGAGGGCCACCTCCGCCTATAACGGAGCGGCGCAGGATCGCGGTGAGCATTCAACTGCGACGAGACTGTAACAAATACCTACCTATTTGAAATGGAACACTCCTTCGACGAATTCCATTAACCATTTAAGATTAATATCCTCTGCCTGTACTTTTATTTTTCATTTCTACATCTTAACAGTTTTTACATTATACCTTTTAACAGTGACAAATGTAATGAGGTTTCTAGACTCTAGCGACTTTCATATTTTTTTTTTTCACAAGCTTTTATTTACTTTCATATTGATTATCACGGACGAAACGGGTCGGAAATTAAATTCTTTGACTAAAATTAGGTATTGTATAATGTCCGAAATTTTTGCAGTTTTCACATACCTTCACAAAGAGTCTAAATAACATACCAAAAACGCAAATTTACAGGCTTTGCCTTTTTAATGTGAAATTTAACTGCTTTAAGGATGACTCACGTCAGACCGGGCCGGAGCTTCCGGCGCTTCCGGCGCTTTTCTATGGAAAGCATCACGTGATCACGTGTCATCTGTCATAGAGAAGTAAGCGTCGGAAGCTCCAGCCCGGACACGGCCCGGTCGGCCCAGTCTAACGTGAGTCATCCTTTAGGTATATGGGGACTTTCACGAATAAAACAGGAAAAAGACATGAAAATCGTGTGAAACGAAGCCAGTTTATATCCTCTTCATCGCTTTTGCAATGATCCAGTGACCGGGAAAGAGGTGGACAGAATATTTAGAAATTCCTTAGCTTTTACACGTATCATCTCAATGCCATGCTACTATAATATGTGTCTTTAGTTACTTAAATAAAAGTAAACAAATAATTTGTACATTTTCGTAAAGTTATAACATTTATTGGTTAAGAGCCCTTCAACGTGCACACTAGCGCCACAGCTAAATAATCGTGATTATTTAAATTTAACGAAAGATATTGAAAAAAGGGGGCCGCTACGTACTGTATTGTGTATTTAAGTACCTTTAGAATACATCAGACTAGTTTTTATGTTGCTGGATTCGTCAATCTATGCGTCCAAAGTTAAAACGGCCGTTTTAGTTTTGAGTTCCTAGGTCGACGAAACCAGCAACACAAAAACTAGTTTGATGTATTCAAAAGGTACTTAAATACACAATACAGTACGTAGCGGCCCCCTTTTTTCAATATCTTTCGTTAAATTTAAATAACCACGATTATTTAGCTGTGGCGCTAGTGTGCACATTGAAGGGCTCTTAACCAACCAAACCTGGCTCTAAACGACCTGACTTTAACCTTGATTATTTGATCACGTAATGTTTTCATCTACCCTCAACTGGCATAAAAAGCCATTTGAGGGTAGATTTTGTTTACTCTTTTTTAAATAGGTACCTAATAGTAGTTTATGTGACTGCTACATAATGAAAGGCATTAAAATACGAGTGTGGGTTTAAGAAACGAACGAAGTGAGTTTCTTAAAAGGATCACACGAGTGTTTTAATGCCTAATTATGTACAGTTACATACATACACTACTTTATCTACACACATATTATTACCTTCTATTATATATTCACTAACCTCATATTTCAACCGACATCCATCGTTGCTGTCTGACTTAACTCGCAGATTTGAGAGGTGGCGGCTCCTAAATATCTTTTTATCACTCATTTTACACGATACTTTTGCTTAAAGTTTGTTTATAAACAACTATCAAATCAATTTTATAACCTAAAACTAATTAAAAGATGAAACTGTAAGTCAAATGGCGGTAAATGAAAACTTTTTTTCACAAATGTCACGCATCCGTAGTTTTTTTTAATTCATAGACAAAAGAATGAAGTCCCTATTCTCATGCCACTCGAGATCAAATGTCGTACGGTTTATATTAAAAAAATATACCGAATTGACGTTTCGTATCGATAATTGTTTTAATATCTATGGATACTAGAATAGACACCCACTTGAGTTTTGACAGCTGTTCCAAATTTAAAATTCATAACCTTACAAAAATCTGTAAAGTTATAACTTTAAAGTACAAATTTTACCTACTACCACAGATAAGAAAGTTCTCATAGTAAAATTGGTTGTGATAATGCTGGTCATTTCCTACGTTTTCTGAATGCATTTTAGAGCAGTAATGATATGTGCGTAGATAAAGATACAAACCTGTATATTGTGCTTGGAGTTTGGTAATTGGTACACGAACACAAGCTGTATTATGAATCAACCAAACAGTAAAATTTCCTAATACTCAAATTCCGGTACCGTATAATATGTGAACCTCAAAGGTTACATTCATTATGTTGGGACAAAGACGAACATGAATTAATAAAGATAATAACACACTGCGAGATATACCTACGTGTTGTTTAACGAAGATTCGGTCTTGATCCCGAAAATATAATGAGTTGCTCAAACATTTCCGTACACGAATATACATAAAATACCTACATCAGTTTTCTCAATTAGACAGAAGTAAGTTTCCATTACACGGAAAGCTATTAATTTTACTCAACCCTCTTGGAACAAATACTTGTCCTCATGTAAAAGAGAAGTATATATTTAGAGACATTATAGACCAAGTTTCAAAATACGGTAGGTACCTGATGATCGTTATAAATAGGTACAGTCGCCATCAGATATATCGGAGCGGCCAAGGCGCTCACAAATATCTGAACACGCCTCTATTGTCAAGGCTTTAGAACGCGAGTTCAGATATTTTGAGCATCTCGGCTGTTCCGATATATCTGATGGCGACTGTACAATGTTATCGATACTCCTGTCAACGTGCTCGACGATGCGCAAATTTCGTGACAATGCTATTACTGTTGTGATTTTCATTTGAATTTAGCTTCCTTCCACCCATCTGCCAATAGTTGGAGTGGTATCAATATATGCGCATAGTTAGCTGAATCACAATGTCACAAAGAATTTTCCGGTATCGTGACGTTACGTGGCTTAATTATAATAAAATACGACGTTTCGTGAACCAAAAATTTCCTTTGGCAGGATCGATTGGTACTTAGGACTCCACTCTTGGATTTAAGAAGTGGAGCCACCAGTTTTGATGTAAATTTTAGGGAGGGGGGAGCTGTCAATTTTTCCTTGATATCCGTTGAACTACTAGAAGAATTTTAGTATCCGTTTCGTATATATCGGGAATGCCGAATTAATATATGGTATCATATTGACACCGTTCTGATGTAAAAACATATTTAAAACATACGGACGGACAGACAGACAGACATGACGAATCTATAAGGGTTCCGTTTTTTTGCCATTTGGCTACGGAACCCTAAATATTTTTTTCAATGCTGAACACGCTTACAACGCTGAATCAATTTACTTGAAGCTTGATATAGAGATACATAGTTTGTGTTGTGTGCAAGGACAAAGGCTGATTTCAATCCCAGAAATCATCATCACAATGGGGTGGAAGTTTGATTGGGGAATCAATTACCGCTGAACCGATTTAGATAAAATTTGGTATGGTTATATCTTGGTTACATCTTTTGTTGAAAATGACACCAAACAGGACTTAGTAGGTACATAAACTTAAAAAGTTATTAACCTCAGACGTTCGCCGAGGCTGAAACTTCCACTCCCCCCACCCTCCCTGATTCAAAAATCTGGGTAGCCCCACTTCTTAAGTAGGTACATCTTAGGAACACAAAGATTTGACCTATTCTGACAGGAAACCTTTGGTTTAGTTCTCTCTGCCGCATTGGACCTTTATGGTAACATTCCATTTCTAACCGCAGCTGCACTACCGGTACCTACTGAACGCGTCGCTGTCATTGTCAATTTCCATAGTAAAATGAACAGTAGTGCAGCTGTCGTTGGAAATGGACTGTCACCTTTAGAGAGATTTAATACACACACCTTGACACAACACACAAGCCACAACACAACACAAGAAAAAAGAAGAAAAAGAAAAGAAAGAAAAAGAAGAAGAAGAGAAGAGAAAGAAGGCTTGTGTTTGACACAAGCCTTCTTGAGCTTACTGTGGGACTTAGACAATCTGTGTAAGAATGTCCTATAATATTTATTTATTTTATTTAATGTCATACTGTACAAACGCAACTGTAAGTTTGTAACGTGTTTACGTTTCGTTCTTTTTAGGGTTCCGTACCCAAAGGGTAAAACGGGACCCTATTACTAAGACTTCGCTGTCCGTCCGTCCGTTTGTCCGTCCGTCTGTCACCAGGCTGTATCTCACGAACCGTGATAGCTAGACAGTTGAAATTTTCACAGATGATGTATTTCTGTTGCCGCTATAACAACAAATACTAAAAACAGAATAAAATAAAGATTTAAATGTGGCTCCCATACAACAAACGTGATTTTTGACCAAAGTTAAGCAACGTCGGGAGTGGTCAGTACTTGGATGGGTGACCGTTTTTTTTTTTGTTTTTTTTTTGCATTATGGTACGGAACCCTTCGTGCGCGAGTCCGACTCGCACTTGCCCGGTTTTTTCACATACTTATGTATTGTTACTTCCATATTCACATAAGACTTTTATGGCAGTTGTGAAATTAGTTTAAGTTCTTCATCGTTTCTTGTACGTCAAGCATAATGCGTGAATAAAACTTATATCAGAAGGAATTTCCTACGCCGGCTTTATGCGCCAACTCCCGCTGGGAAGTTTTCCCTTGAAAAAAGGTCTTTGTTTAATGTTACTTTGCGAAAGAAAGTAATTAACAACATTATAACTGTTTTAGCTTTTTATGAGTGCGGAGCGGAGCAACATATGGTTCTGGGACTTTCTTTTTAATTGCGGTTAGACATTTTTAGTAGGTACCTTCCTAATATGCAGTTATAGTAAGTAGGCATTTACCTATATACAGGGTGTTTGGTACATCGTTTGCCAAATTAAAACGGCATATAGTCATTTGCTATCTTCTCATGCCTAGAAAAACAAAATTGGCCGCGTTTTTTTTTACTACCTACGCTAGTAAAAATTAGCTATTTATGAAAAACTGTCAAAGAAGTACAATATAAATATTTGTACCAAATTAAAAATTTCTAGGCCTGAGAAGATAGCAAATGACTCAAGCTATATGCCGTTTTAATTTGGCTAACGATGTACCAAATACCCTGTATTTACATGTATCTAGTGCCTGCCTCATATAGTAGGTAACATAGGTTTATAGTAACAGCACCAGTCATGGGACATTTAAGAGAAAATTTGGAGTATTTATGAGATTTCCCTTATACATGTAAATGGTCTACCACTTAGCGTGTTAAAAGATGAAAGTCCTATCCGTCTTTCATGTTTTAGGCGTGTTGTATCAAAGATACTGCAATTAGTTTTGACATATTTAACAAATTAAAACTATGCTTTTTTTCTCCAGTCATGGACACCAAAGTTCCAGTAATGGGCCCCCGGTAATGGACGTGGATCCAGTAATGGGCCCCCTATAATGGACATTGCTCTATCAGTATAAAATATTGCAATGGGGAATAAATTACGGCAAAATAAAACAATTTTTGGTATAAGCTTTTATCGATGAATGTATTTTTCTTTCCACAGCCAATTATTATTGTATTAGATCCATCGAGACAATTCTAATATACCCTAACACAATTAGTTAGGGTTTAATGCGATAACGTTCCCATGGCCACTTCCTGTCTCCAGCATCAGATCAGGTCCATGTTATCATAATATTGCATTATCATCCGATTTGCATACTTAATTACGTACTTACACAAAATTTCAACTGAATCGGAAATCGAAAAGAGGCTCAAATTCAGCTACCAAGATTGGACCCACACTAACAGGGCAAGTTAAATAAAAGTTTGGAAAAACGTATTAATTTATCCGAAGTCCGAGAATACCTCCTGATTGACATATTTCTTAACTACATTTTATTTCTGTATTGTTTAAATATGAAATTATGGCATAGCAAGCATCATTCTGTCATTTGTCCCATCATAGGAGGTACGCAGTTTTACAGCTCCTATAATGGGATTGGGCCAAATACCACTATTTGTTTACATCTGTGGAGTCACAACATAGTGTGTTGTATACCTTATCTCATGGTAAATGCAATTAACAAAACACATTCTAGTTTTCATCAAGTATTAATTAATTAAAATTTAATAAATTAACTCACCTCTCTTAGCGAAGTTGTTAAGAATTCGTAGTGGTATTTTTTTTCAGTGACACGACAACTTTTAGGTTGACGCCAATTTCTTAAAAAACAACCAAATTTAATAAAACTTCAAACTGAAACAGCTCTAGGACTCTTATTTATGATAATATACAGCCAGTGTTTATAAACTACTTTTAGATACTTATTTTAGAGGTATTATGTTTTTTGTCCCATTACTGGTTCCACGTCCATTATAGGGTCCACTACTATACAGTACGACAATCTTTTTAAAAGTACGCCTTTTAAAATCGCAATCAAGCAAAATGCAATCCTTTAACTCCCTGCAAAGCCGGCCCTGGGACCTTACTCTGACGGAGCGGAGTTAAAGAAAGTGCAGGCTCCTAAGACATTGCATACGTGATCCATGTTATAAAATTATTGTGAGACTTTACATTATGGACTCAACAAAATGCGATGGTAAATCATGAATGGACAAATTATCATCAAGTTTCTTCGACGATACTACTTTATTTCTGATTGACTATACCTACTTTTGCCTGAGTGATGAATAACAGGTACGCCAAACTGCCTCGATAGAAATGGGTGTCTTTCACCTCTTGGTGCTTGGTACATTTACCACATTATGGTAACATTCCATTTCTAACCGCAGCTACACTCCCGGTACTGAACGCGTCACTGTCACTGTCAATTTTCATACTAAAATGAACAGTAATGCAGCTGCCGTTGGAAATGGACTGTCACCTTTATGCTAATATTCGTTTGATATTTTCGATTTTTAAGTATCATAAGAGTTTCATAGAAGCTGTAACAAAATGTATGAAACTACCCCGCAGCAAGCATAGGGAAAAAGTCGTTGCAGTTAATTCATAAAGTATGCTTCACTGAGAAAATTAAATGGCTAGAAATAAATAAGTGTTTGCTGTCTGAAACCGAGTGACTTGGCTTGGATCAGCCTGCAAAGTTCGTTGTTATAATCAATCTGCGTTTATATTGACTAAGACACTTATTTGAAAACAAATTAGTACTTCGTTAAACAACCAAGGGGCTATTCATAAATTACTTCATTTCAAATTAGGAGGGGGGGGTCTGGTCATCGGATGATGGTAGCATGAGGTAGAAGGAAACGGGGTCATTCCAGACATGATTTTTGGTTGATTTTAGGGGGGGGGTCAAAAATCGACAAATCGATGACGTAATTTATAAACAGCCCCCAAGAACGTTTAGCAATAATTTCTTGTTTGTTAATTACAAAGCTTTATTCCGCATTTTAAATAAGTCTTGGTTGTATTCAACTAAATACATTTTAACGAAGCCAAATTGGTACTTTTCTAGAGCTTATTTTTTTCCATGTTCAGAGTTATTGAAGTAAAACGTTAACACCCGTGAAATCACAAAATCTTCCGTTACAAGATTCGCACGGCGTGCCACATATTTTATTCCTTTCTAATTTCCTGGATTTACGCGTCCTCTCCTTCACCCCTTAGAAAGAAGTTTACAACTATCGACTATTTCGCTCATACGGGTATGTGCTGATAAAATTTTACAACGGATGTCTGAAAGGCTCCGCCGGAAGTACGAGCAAATAAATCTCGGCAACTAATTTCCGGCTCAGCCTATTATTAACTTGACTGCTGCTGCGATGTTTTGACAGTAAACGGCAGTTAGGTACTGCTTGTTTAGGCTGATCTCTACTAATTTGGTCGGTCCCTTAAGGGTCAAACAACTGAGACTCGAAAATATGTTTTGACTCAATGTTTATCCAAACCCATCTCAAAGCTGTACTATTTAATAGTTTGCATATTTAGATTTAACCGTTGGCTAAGACAAATAATATGTAAATAGGTACCTACACGCTTCATAAAACCTTACACACGTATGAAATGAATGTATTCATAACTAATCCCGCTGTTGCATATACATATCCGCATTATAAAGCACGGATATGATGGTCGTTCTTGTCTACGTGACAGCGTGATAAAACGGTATCCGTCACTTTCTATCCCGCGGTGTTAAAAGTGACAGTTATTTTATCACGTGGATAAAGGTAGATAAAGCCATCCACAATACTCAGGCTGCTAGGAGTTTAATTAAAATATGTACAGTTACAAAACTCATAAATTAGGCAGTACTGTGGCTGACTAAATCCACAATCATGCACCCTTATCCCGAAACGGGTTAGCCTCGCAGCCACAATCTGAACCCGCGCACCCACTCTGAATCTGAATTTAAATAATCGTAAATGTAAATGTGTTATGGTATGATTATGGTAAATATCAATATTTTCGTGGAAACACCGTGGTACCTAAACATTCCATCTGATTTTTCCAATGTTTTGCACGTCCGGGTTAGGTACAATTATTTTTACTTACGGAGCGAATAGCGAATATTTCCGAAATAATTCACCGAGTTATAAAATTCTCTTAACAACAATAAATTTCGGTATTTTTAATAACCTGCCGTATCTTCAAACTGAACTTAAATAAAAAACAGAAACATTAATGTTTATTTTATTATTTATTATATTAGTTATCATAAGGTAAACGTACTGGTGCTCGATGCGGTCCCAGTACATGTCATCTTGAAACTTAAGTCGTTGTCAATAGAGGTGACAGCATGGTGTCATCAATTGGGCATTAGCATGTCGAGCACTAATACGTTTACCTTATACATATTAAGAAATAAATAAATAGTTTCTAATTCGCAATGCATCGTCTCATAGACAGATCAGCCACAGGCTTCGTGACAGGCTTTACCAATTATAATCTTTAAATAAACTTTAAATACTTTAATGTCCCTGATCGCAACGTTCTTATTGCACAGGCACGTACTGCGACATCGCAGGATTCGCATTGCTTGGTGTAGGAAAACATCATCATCTCAGCCATAAGACGTCCACTGCTGAACATAGGCCTCCCCAATACGTGCCGGTTGGAAGCGACCCGCATCCAGCGTCTTCCGGCGACCTTAACAAGGTCGTCTGTCCATCTTGTGGGTGGACGTCCTACGCTGCGCTTGCTAGTCCATGGTCAGGAAAACATAGCAACATAATAATAGCCCACAAACAAGGCAGGACACAATAATGGTTATCGTTCTTTACGTATAAGTACGTAGGTTTTAAATATTAGTAGGTATTAACCATTATTTTTTTTTTATGTAATAGTCAGCAAACGAGCAGACGAGCCGCCTGATGGGAAGCGGTCATCGCCGCCCATGGACATAAGCAACACCACAGGAGCCACTTAAGCGTTGCCGACCCTTGAGAACCCTAAATACCCGCTTCTTGAAGAATCCCATGTCGTAGCGCAAAGGAAATACCTTTAAAATAACTAAATTTTACAGTATAAACGATTTTTAATGCATGTGTTTTAAATGTTAATTGACATCTAAAGATCTTATATTATTATTATCCTATATATTACTTTTTTGTAATTTTAATTTCGGTATTTACATGCTATTGATGTTAAATTAATATTTAATCTTGTAAATCTAATTAATTTTAAATGACTGAGTAACCACAGACAACTGTTTTCATACGTCTATCTAGACTGAATTAAATACAGTTTAAAAAAGTCCATTAAACCACCATTTTGTATTTTTTTTTTCAAATCAGTTATTTACATACAATATACATTGGTACTACTAAACGAAATTAATAACTAGCTTAAATCTAAAATAGGCCCCTGAGGCATTGTACCAAGGATGCTGGCGGCATTTCCTCGCTGTGTCGCAATGCTGATACGTTGTGCGAGATAGCCCCGTTACGTCAACCAGACGCTTCGCGATTTCTGCGAACAACTTATGCGCACTGGGACTCCATGGACCCAGAGTTTCAACTCCAAGATTTTATTTTACCACTATGTAATTTATAACCCCATTTCAAATTATAGCTTTAGTATTAATTTAGTAGTAATAAATTTAGTATTAAATAAGAACGAAATAAATCGCGGACGAACCCAGTCAAACAGAATTAAGTTCCTAGTTATTATAGATAGTCTATAGCTATAGGAACCTAAAAAATGGGCACCATCAAGTTGTTCAGTACGAAAAGGGCAGCTATTACGAAGTGTAGCCGTGTGTGTGATGTGGCTTGACAAGAAAATAAATGAATCGAATAGTGAGCAGTCCTGTACCCCGCTTCCAAAACAGACCATCGAATGTTTTCATTACTACACCTCGCCAAATCCCTTCTAAATTGAATTTCCCAATAGGTACCTTCTATTTTACGAGTATTTAAGCGCGCTTTTAGACATTTTTAACCAGTTTTCCATTCACGGCGTACTTCTGATACTAGCTAGTAATTTGTTAACTTATTAACTTTATAGCATTGATTGCGATGTTAGTTTTAAAGCACAACTATTTGCGCCGTATTAAAACAAAAGTAAGATTTCCGACTTTGATTGAATTCCGATTGCTTTTGCTATTCAAATGTGTAGATTCACATACCGTGCAGCTCAAAGGAATAACGACTAGTCTTGCAGTTTGCAATACATCCTTTCTCAATAATACGAATGCTGTTACATGGACAAAGTGATGAAAGCGATTATTACACTCAAGTCATTTATGTACTTATTCATGAAATTCAGCCAAAGAAATATGAAAGCAAGCTTTGATTCCTTCTGTTATGACATCACAATCTATAAATAATAAAAATATTTGATTAGATAACAAACATCATGTCGATGCATAAATAAGTTTGGCGGAGTTTTTAAATGTGTGAACAGATACTCGTAAACTATTATTCTGAGTAATTCCGGGTACAAAATTCCTCTTTATATTTACACCTCATGATTAATAAGCTTATTTACCGCAATTTGTTATTACTACTTACTTGAAAGGCCTGGTTTAATTAAGAGTTTATAATACCGCCTTAGCCGCCGGGGAACCGTTGTTCTGACGTCGATAAATAATTTTATTAAAGATGATAGGTACGAGTTCGAAGGCAACGCGCCGCTAATACCATAATATTTCGATTATCATAATATTCCAATTACAAGTCGCTGTAAATAAGTTTTGCTTCGGGATCACTTCGTCATAACTCAAAGGCATAATCAATATTTCGAAAGTATTACCTCTCTTTGCCCATCAAGCCTTCTATAGTTAGGGAAGGTGTGTTAGAAAGGGTATGCGGGACTATGGATAGTTGGATACTTAGGTACTTAATTACTAGTACGTATGTCATATAACAATTTATCGTCTTATAAAAAATAGTCTTAGTAAAATCCATCATTATAAAAGACGATTTCTGACAAGGATAAAAATTCGAAAACAATCAAACGAAGACGCATGGCTGTTGTTAATATGTACTTACATGTAGGTACTTAAATACATATAAAAAACATTTCCTATAATGTTACTACCCAGAAATAAAGCAGGTAAACAGTGACGTGACTACCCCCCCCCCCTCTCTTCCCTCCTCCCCTAAATCCCCTTTTCTCTTAACGATACACCCGGAAGCAGGTAGGTAGGTCTTTGTTTTGAGGAAAATAATAAAGTCATAAATTAAAATAATTGACAGATTAAGACATCATGTTAAGATCATATACTTAATGAAAATGGCTTAGAAAACTCCCCTCAGAGCAGAGCACATGCAAAACAGCTATCAGGGTAACGTCTCTATACCGTAGCATGACAACCTATTAAGGGATTTCTAAAGTTTCTAATCTGCTGACTATCCAAGATCATAATTTATCGTTTTTATTCACTGTACGTATTCGGATTAAAAATAAATTCTAAAGTTGGTCAATGTGTAATTTGATTTATCGTTGTACGTACAGAACTTACGAGTAGAACAAGTTTCAGGCGAGCAAAGCTTTCTTGAGCAAATTAATTGCACTTTCTTTATAAGCTGAAGTAGAATTTCATGAAGAAAGCAGTACCTAAACTTGAATAACTATAACGAGCAACGAGGAAACGATTTAAAGTATTTAGTTCCGTGGTGGAACAATTTTTGAACAGCTTAAAGCTTATCCGAGCTGAATTCGCAAAGGACATTATTAGTGTGTAACTTCTCGTAAGTGTCACTGAACCTTAACACCACAATTTCCCGCACCGTGTGTAGGTGAATAAGTTTATAATATGTAAGTAACTCGTCTGTGTGTTTTATTACAAAAGGCGAGACGTGACAGACTAACGGGAAAGCTGGTAACATGTAGACGAGCAACGTTGGTAACGGAAGATTACGTTGGACCGCGTTAAGTTTATTATACCAAATGTATACATATTGGCGGAGAATGTATAGGTTCTCGGGCTTTGTTTCCCCAACTCGACGTCATAATAATATTATTGCGCCTAATTTTCGTGAGGGCTTATTTAAAGATTTGTTTTACACAATCGGGTGACTAGTACAATAAATGTGTGTATTCGTTGCGCGTTCCATATTCGAAAACTTTTGGCTGTGGCGCGGAACAATCATTTCATGACACGGCAGCCATGCCATGCGCCATAGAATATGATGTGATGACACTCCTCCCGTGTCATACGCCACACGTAACTAAAAAACATTGATGACACGGCAGGCGTGTCATCAGCCCCGAATCGGTTACAGTTAGGTGTACCCATTATCTGTAATTATCTACCAGCAGCCAGTCAGCAAAACTATTAGATTAGCACCCCTTCAAACAAATATGTATTCAGTTTTGCTGACTGTGCCTTCGTAACATAAATATAACGGAATTACCTACGCGTATAAAATCATATTCTACATATTATTGCTCAAAATCTAGCGGCTAAAAAATTGTGTAGATACAGAGTTAAAATATGTGGCAGGTATTTTATACAAAAAAACACTCATAAATTAGCTTTTAGCTTTATTTTCAACAGTCAATGCTAGGTATCTCAAAGGATTCAAAAGAAGCCCATCGTAGTAATAATTTAGCATAGGCACAAATTGAAAATCTTTGAAGTGTTGGTACGTCTCTTGATTGAAGGAATCCAGTGCCAATCTGCCAATAGCCCAAAACTTAATCAAAGCTACCGAACTGTAGTTATATTGAAATATTTCCAACTGTTCCAACTAGTTCTAAAATCATTGTAAGGAGGCACTGTCACAGACAAAAGAACTTCTACAATACTATTTACGACACCGAAATTAAAAACAAACAGATAAACTTACCGTTTGATTGTATGGTCAAAAAATTTTTAAGGATAGTATATGAGTCCTGTTAATTTTAATGTTATGAATTTTTAAGTAGTTATAATTTAGATAAATTTATGTTTAATTTATATATGTATATATTTAAATTTAAAAAAAATAGAGTTTTTGTATTATGTTTCACAAATATAATAAAAGTGCAACCCATAATTTCATACAAAAAATTATAATAAGAAAACTTCCATGAGACAGAATTGTACTTTAACTAGCAATAAATTAAACATGACGTCCAAAATTTTTTTTAGATTCCTCATCGTTGGCTATCAAAATACACCCCGGAATTTCATAATAAAAGTTAAAAGTTTAAGAATTCATAACTCGAAAACTACGAAAGCCGGCTAACATACATGGGGTATATCTGGTAGCCCACGACGTGAGGAATCAAAAAAAATTATAAGTCAAAGTTTGGACCATCCTGTATTAACAATTACTGAACCAACCTTCAATTTATCGGCGGTAACATATTTCAGAATTACACACAGCCACAGCTCCCAAAAGGCGAAAACAATTTGGCCACAAATGACGCCATTTCATACTCAGCGCTCATAAACACGTCAAATTTCCTTAGAGAAAAATTCCGTGAATATAAAAAATAAGCGTAAAAATAGGTGTTAATCTAGGGACCGACACTTTACATCGTTATCGTCGTTGCTGCTAGAGTCTGGCTACTGAAATTTTACCTAAAGATTTGGCGGGAAATTCAAAAAATCTTGGACTGGTCACACTTTGTGTAGTAGGAATTATAGTTTTGATACTAGACAATATTTTTGATATTATGTGCTCAAGTAAGGTACCTAATGAAATAAGTTAAATAAACGTTTACGTGCACTCAAAGTCAGCTCACATAATTTCTACCACAATTTAAAGTACAGTCAACGACAAACACATATGTTTACGTTCAAATATTAATATTTTATAGATATTTTTCAGAACTTTTAGTTTATCCGTTTCTTTATACACTTGTCCTATTTATGAGATTCAGGCATTAATAAATTCACTTACTTAATCAAAGTAATAGGCAAATGTTAGAACTAGTACTTAAAGTATCAAAATATTTATAGAGCACCAACCTCCAAATTTGTTTACGTTTGGTTAGGAGTTGTAAACATTGCAGTTTTTCGTTATACAACGCTACACATCGACTTCGCACACTGTCGTAATTATTTACGAGCTTAAATAATAGTTGCCGAACCACGCTCAGTATAGAAATTATTAATTTTATTTAAAATAAACCCCTTATAAACCGCAAACAATTTGAATGAATGACATCAATTGACAACTGACTTTTAGCTTTTTTTTAAATCATAGACAATTGGTGATACAACAACGAAATATCTGTCAACAATTTTTGGCTAGCCAGACTCTAGTATGAGTATAAATAAGATGGCGAACAGGACTTTGGTAATTTTTTTTTTATTAGAATAAGGTAAGCATTTCACCACAATCTCACCTGATGGTAAGTGCCGATGCAGTATAGGATGAAACATTTCTGCTTTGAACTAGGAAGAAAGGACAAACATAACTGAGATTTTCATAGTTTTGAAATTGATGCAATATATGTAATTTAGGTTATTTTTTCTGGTGATCGAACCAGCTGTATAATTTATACATACTTAAAAGAATTGTAAAAAATGTACGAATTGATTACTATCTAATACTTACACGTGCAATAGGAATGTTGCAAGATGTTTAATTCTAAAACGTAACCCAGCTAATTGAATAGAAAATAGCAATATATTTTTACTAAATGAATTTAGGTACCTACCATAAGCGCCTTAAACATGAACAGTTAATTAAGAATCTATGAAAAGCAAGTCACAACTGTTTTAAATTCCTCTTTAATGAAACAAAAACATATTTCTTTAAAGTAAATAACATTTTCATTCATTGCGATAGTTAACGAGTCTCCTATGCCGCATAAAAAAGCAACCTTGCCAATTTTAACAATGACATTCAGTCAACTCTTCCTAAACAAAAGCAATGTAGCGAAATCGACGTTTAGGACAATCTTTACTTATATAAACAACATGTAGAAAGTGACACAAAGTCAGGTGTCAGCAAGTACTAATATTAATAATAAATTATTAATATACACCCACAACCACACACCACCAGACTGGGTGAATAGGCTACATTTGGAACTCACCCCTTTCTGGGAACCGACCCACCTGCCCACTCAATACAACAGGTTTATAAAGTATTACAATACTGTTAAGTAGACCTTGGACATTTTCCATTTTACAGATATTATTATACGTGCAGGAACAATGATATTGCTGTTTCAAATTAAAGTACTTCCGCTTGGGAAAGTTAAGCCTGCTTGAATCTATGGAAGAGGGAAAACAATTATTTATATAAAGACTTAGGAAGATTGGTTATTTAGAATGTAATCAGCAGCAGAAGGAGTTAAGCGGGCCAGGCGGTCAAAATGATCTAAACACAATTTTGTTAATAAAATAAGAATGTGTGTAATCTGTACTACACTATAAGACGGTTTTAACAGTTTTTTGTGATTAGTAAGTATTATTGCGTTGATACTTAAAATTTTAAATATAGAATCCATATGCAAGTAGAATATTTCTAGAAAAATAAATTTATTATACATTCTCATAGCAATACACAACAATGTATTGACCAGTGCGGCGGCGCTGCGGAAAGAGCTAGACTCTTGGCAGTAGGTACTAGAGAGGCTGGGCACTGGCTCCGCGCGCATCCTTCTCCTAAAATTGGAACTTTTTTAGAGCCCAACACACTCCGGCTCTCGATTTGCATCCGTTTGGGTATCCCGGTGTGTGCCCCTCATCGTTGCCCCTGCGGTGCGGACGTAGACCAGTTAGGCCACCACGGTCTCTCCTGCCAGCGGAGCGCGGGCCGCTTCTCCAGGCATGCCGCCCTTAACGACATCATCCGTCGGTCTCTTGCGTCGGTCAATGTGCCTGCTCTATTGGAGCCGACCGGCATATTGAGAAGTGACGGCAAGAGACCTGACGGGATGTCCTTGATTCCGTGGAGTATGGGGCGGGTGCTAGTGTGGGACGCAACCTGCGTAGACACGCTGGCCCCGTCACATCTCCACGGAACCTCTGCGAGGGCGGCAGCTGCTGCGGAGGCAGCCGAAAACGCAAAGGTTGGGAAGTATCGCGGTCTCGGCGCCGAATACATTTTCGTTCCTTTCGGCGTCGAGACCCTGGGTCCGTGGGGTCCTGGCGCCCTGAGTCTCTTTGGAAACCTTTCAAAGAGACTCAGGGACGCAACTGGGGACCCGAGAGCTGGCAGTTACCTCGCTCAACGCTTTAGTCTGGCAGTTCAGCGGGGTAACGCAGCCAGCATCTTGGGGACCTTGCCACAGGGGCCTTTTTTAGATTTAGTTTAGATTAGTTTTATTTTATTTTAGAATAGTTTGTATTTAGTTTAATTTTAAGTTATTTTTATTTATTGTTTTTTGACTTGTTTTTGTACCATATATATGAATAAATATACCATGTATACCAATAAATAGATATTTCGAATAGGTATGATAAATTATAGTTGGTTTATTCTAAAAAAATAAGGATACGAGTACATTGCAGGTTGGTGCGCCACGAATATTCCAGGAACTCGATGATTATGAAAACGAGACATGACTAACGGGGGTAAGGCTGGAATACAAAACGTGCAATTAAGCAGACTTATTACAGTTGTTCGTCAACTAATTAATACTAATATACATTGGGCTATGACTTTATCTAACAAAATAAAATGGGTATTCATGGTGGTTCACTTGTATATCTTATGAATTTTACCGTTTTTAATTAAATTATATTGTGAAATAGTTAAATATGTTTGAGTTAGGTATAACGTTTATGCCATATTTTTTAAGTTTCTTAAATGTCGAGTATCTAGTTCCATTTCTTTGATTACTGTTTATTTTTTGAAAGCGTAGGTCTCCCATATGCCAAACCAATTTCTACACAACTTACAGCATTATTGTCAGACCCAACTATGTACGAATCATGCATGACGAAATTTGGTAAAGTGTCCCTTTAATTATAACGATTGCATATTAATATTTCACATTTCAATCAATTGACTTGATAGTCTTTCATTTACAGGATAATGGGATTTTCCCATAATATCCCTCATATGTTGGAGCATAACTGAAAATATTATGATCGCGATAAAAGTATTTGAGATTTACGCAATTAAATAAGTGCCTTTTTTCAGCTTTTCATATTATGTTGGAACGGTAAATTGAAGACAAAAGCATCATGAACACTGGACTATTTTTTTATTATTGACGATGAATGCTGTCCACGTATTTATAACCAACCGTTCAAAGCGGCGTGCTTTTGTGTTGGAGGCCAACGGCGCGATTCGGGAAATGAATTAGAGATTCACTAGATATGAAGTAAAGATATGTGACGTTTCACAGCAAAAGGTACCATTGCCCCGGCTGAATATTGGAGCGGCTATTATAATAATAGCGTAAGCACCAGCGGCCATAAGGAACCTTTTTCCGTGGAATGTCACATATCTTTACTATTTCATATCTACTGAATCTCTAAATCATTTCCCGAATCGCGCCGCAGGACTCATTTTGGATCATCGCGCCAACCAAGTAAGAAAAACCTATTTATAACATATATGTTTTTTAGCATTTACTAGTGTTTTAAGTCACCAAGCATGTCATCTCTTATATTTGCAGTTTTGCTGGATAGTTGCGTTAGCACAGGGGTCAGCTAACCGCGGCTGGCAAGCCTCGTATGGCTCTTTGATGGTACAATTGTGGCTCTTTACGTCACCCATAAAATTAACCCTTGAAAATTTATACACCACTGTAAACATCATTTGCGGCTAACTAAATCAACCAGTCTAGTGCATCCGTCGTAATAAAGACCAGCACCAACTTGGCAAGCGACAGAACGTGGAAACACAGTAATAAATGTAAAATTCCTGTGAAAATATGACGTTATAAGGGCGCTGCCACATTTTGTCGCTGTCAAGATTGTGTTAAGGTAGAAAAGACTAAGGCCCACTTGCACCATTCTACTAAACCGAGGTTAGCCGGTTAAACTTGGAATTACCAGGTTACCAGTACAATTTGACACTAGGTTAACGGTTTAACCGCTTAACCCCGGGTTATTGGGATGGTGCAAGTGGGCCTAAGAATAAGATTATATATGTCTGGAATCGTGGGCGTATCGGCAGCACATCAGAACCTTCAATCGTGGATGACGAGGGCCTTCAATGAAATACGATATTCAACTCACAGTCTCAACTTTACTGCACAAGACTTACAAGTTACAGCACGCGTTACGTTTTTTATCGCAAACCAGTGGATTTGACCCAGGAACCGCCTCCAATATAGGTGCAGTAGGCTCAGAGAATGGAGATTATAGGTGCAGTAGGCTCAGAGAATGGAGATTATAGGTGCAGTAGGCTCAGAGAATGGAGATTATAGGTGCAGTAGGCTCAGAGAATGGAGATTTTGAAAAGTCGTGGCACTTTTTAATCAATATTAAATACGGTTGGCAAAAATTTAATTAGCAATCTTGAGGGCTTTCTCTAGGGACTTCACCGTTCCGAATCCTGTGCTTTAGAGGGCTCATTTAGACGGCGCACGAACTCGCATGTGATTTTAGTTACATTACGGACGATTGAGGTAATATAATCAGAAACTCGCATGCGAGTTCTCGCACCGTCGAAATGAGCCCTTAGACTTTCGCTCGATAGAAAAAATCACGAACATAGGCCTAGAATGCACAAAACAATATTATACATTTTGTACAAAAACTATAATTATGAAAATATTTCTAAAAAAAACATACAACCGAATTGATAACCTCCTTTGAGATTTGGAAGTCCGTTAATAATGAGCAACATTATGCTTGACGGAACTCAGCACACACAAAAACTTTGAATTCAAAACATGATATCCGCGGTCCCGAGCACTATCCATCTCGCTCATGCTTACGCTTAGTGAGAGTGAGAGAAGAACACGAACCTACTGGGCCTTAACGAACGAGGTGGTTCTGGGCTATAACCGCGAAAATCGAAGTTCACAAATTGCGGGCATTTTTCTCTGTCACTCTAATTACGTCTTCATTGGAGTAAAAGAGAAAGATCCCCGCAATTTGCGAATTTCGGTTTTCGCGGTAGCTCCTCTGGTATTGCGGAAGTAAATAAGCTGCATTGAACAGTGGATTGTTTCCTTATTTGTATCTTTCCTTAGCATACAAAGCCAAAAATTTTAAGCCATATTTGCCTAACTAAGGCTTACTTCGCCTGCATTATATAATATAAATTCATATATAAATTGGTTCAACTCGTGTCATTTCGTATTCGGTACATATCCAACCTGTACCTGACATTCACTTCTACCCGTTCGCATAAACCCAGTTTCAATCTCTAAAGCAATTATGTAGATACAGAATATTTACATATGTTTGCAATAAAAATTCGACAATAGGTACGTACTTACAAAGGCTTATTGTGAATGCTGACGATTTTATCAAAATGAATATACTGACTTGGTAGAGCGATTAATTTAAGTATTACCTATGTACTTAATAAATAATATTAATACTTACTTATATTTTTATACAACGAAACTAAATCAATTACTCAATGAAACTTCTAAATAATTTAACGTATTTTCATTGCACTCTAGTTTGTACATTTTAAGTACCAACATGAGTAAAATAAAATTGGATTTCAGCATTATTATAATTTGATTCACCAAAAATTCGTACAATTCTTACATACTTACTTCATAATGAAATGTCAAATTATAACCGATAAAAATGAAAATTCTAGAATATTTATTCGTAGTTCGATTCAATTGAATAGCGGTTTACACAGTTCCATTTTGCTCTTGATTGATATTTGATAAAGGTTCAAATAGAATCTCTGGTATACCTATTGGGGTCAAGCCAGCCTGAATTATTACTTCGCTATAGGACTATTTCCACTTCTCAGTATTCGCCGTCAGCAACATTTTGACGTCACGTCGGCATGAATCAATATTACTCGTACTTACTATGTTATATAATTTTTAGGGTTCCGTACGCATAGGGTAAAACGGGACCCTATTACTAAGACTTCGCTGTCCGTCCGTCCGTCCGTCCGTCTGTCACCAGGCTGTATCTCACGAACCGTGATAGCTAGACAGTTGAAATTTTCACAGATGGTGTATTTCTGTTGCCGCTATAACAACAAATACTAAAAACAGAATAAAATAAAGATTTAAATGGGGCTCCCATACAACAAACGTGATTTTTGACCAAAGTTAAGCAACGTCGGGAGGGGTCAGTACTTGGATGGGTGACCGTTTTTTTTGCTCTTTTTTGTTTTTTTTTTTGCATTATGGTACGGAACCCTTCGTGCGCGAGTCCGACTCGCACTTGCCCGGTTTATTTTTTATTCCATTTCTATCCTGCAAGCTGTCTATCTTTGACATTTAGCTGGAGATTAAGTATTTTTAATAGTCGTGCGTGGTGCGATATCCTTTGATACGCCCATCAATTTCATAAAATCTAATTAAGTTTATTTTATAAGATCTTGAGGTGCTCTTCTCTTCAGCCTTGTAAAAGTAGTGTTAGGTGGTTCCTTCATCAGGTTTCTCGCGAGTAAGTTTGGGGGTTTCTCCATTCGTTTGCGATATTTGTCTAAGGTGTCGGACACTTCCTGGTTTATTGTTTTGATTTTCAAATCTCGATGCAAATTCTCGTTTTTGATTTACCACGGGGCTTTAGTGATATCATATCATCGTGACAAGAATATAAAGTAAGTTACAAAAACTATCATGTCCTCACAAGGCAGATGTCGACTGATTTTATAGCATTATTAGTTGTAAATTAAGTCATTCCACGGAGAACCCAAGTTATCGTCGTGGAACCTACTTAATTTATTTAGATTATAACAAAGGTCAAATATTTACATATAAAAGTACTTACCTAAGTACTGATTGAATTAACTTGTAGTTCGCCCCGAACTTAGAACTCGCGGTTAACCAAAAATTATATAGCGACTGACTTTGTTGCACCTACTTAGGTAGGATTTAAAAAAAAGCTAAAAGTCAGTTGTCAATTTATGTGATTCATTCAAATAGTTTGCGGTTTATAAGGGATTTATTTAAAAAAATAATATTAATAATGTCTATACTGAGTGAGATTCGCCAACTATTATTTAAGCTCGTAAATAATTACGACAACATGCGAAGTCGATGTGTAGCGTCGTATAACGAAAAAAGTGCAATGTTTACAACTCCTAAACAAATGTAAACAAATTAGGAGGTTGGTGCTCTATAAATATGTTGATACTTAGCATTTAGCATATTTGGCATAGTACTTATGTATTATTTTTGGTGATGGATTAATATGTATTACGGTATAATCGAGCTAGGTTTTATTTACACTACATTTCATTTTTCGCCTTGTTACAATGGTATATGGTGACAAAGTGTTAACATATTATGTGTTTATCGTTGACTGTACTTTACATAGTGGTAGAAATTATGTGAGCTGACTTTGAGTGCAGTGAGTCAAAGTACATATATTTAACTTATATACTTAGGTACATTTAGCCAAGAAAGTGGTTTACCACTTTTCGACTCTATCATCTGATTGATAGAGTCGAAAAGTGGTAGACCACTTTCTTGGCTGACCGTACCTTACGTTTGCATAGAAAATCAAAAATATTTTCTAGTATCAAAACCATAATTCCTACTACACAAAGTGTGACCAGCCCAAGTTTTTTTGAATTTCCCGCCAAACATTTGTGTAAAATTTCAGTAGCCAGACTCTGCCTATGTATATATATATATACCTATGGATACATACATTTTCTCTACTTCGGGCCCTAAAGGTGTCCATTAGTTTTTTTTCGTTTTTAATTTGTTTAGTATTACCATCTTAACACATTTTTGACATTCAGTATCACGACCCCAAAATCACCCTATATTCGATTTTGAAAATACGACACTTCCGTCAACGACATGTCAACGACTGATTAATTGCGTCGGGCTCTTAATATTAAAATAGTAGAATTGCGCCTGATTTGAGTACCCCCCACTTATTAAACCTTCTACAAAGTGTATTAATCAAATGTAAAGATGTTTAAATTTAATGTAAAATTATTCATTGCGACCGTATGGTACATATATTCACGACCGTGGCGTTTGATTTCCCTGAAGGCATGATGGGTATTCTACTGGGCCTATTGTGTATATATCACATCTGAAAAAAAGAATGAAATAAACTACTCTTAGTGGATATCCTTATATTTTTCGGCCTTCAATATCCATATGTTTTAAAGGTAGTTTTAAGGATGACCCACGCTAGACCAGGCCGTGCCCGGGCCGAGGCGTCCGACATGTAAATTTCTATGACGGCTGATCGATGGTCACGTGGTGCTTTCCATAAAAAATTAAGAGACCCCGGCCCGCTCTAGCGTGAGTCACGGCGCGATTCGGGAAATGAATTAGAGATGCACTAGATATGAGATTATATGTATGTAACGTTCCACGGCAAAAGGTATCTTATGGCGGCTGGCGCTTAACGCTATTACTAACGCCGCTCCAATATTCAGCCGGGGCAATGGTACCTTTTGCCGTGGAACGTCACATACCTTCACTATTTCGTATCTAGTGAATCTTTTTCCGAATCGCACCGTCATCCTTTAGTCCGGGCACGTAAAAGCGGTATTTTTGTTATTTTCCCTAAGTAGTTACTTTCATTGAGATGGTAAATATGACATATACGAATACCAACGGAAGCTAACGACAAATTTGAACAGGTAAGGAAAATGAATTCGTTTAATGTTTATCGTATTCGTGCCTTCTTGTCGTCAGTGGAGTATACGATGTCTATGTACGTGACGCCATTTTGTACGCGATATAAACAAATAAGTACCGTAAAATGGGGTGAGTTGGGTGAAATTTGACTTTCAAACCTCGATAAAATTTTATTTTTACTTGTAAAACTGAATGGTGTATATAATAAGTGGTTCGGATGTTTGTATTTTAGTTTGCATTTATTTTGGGTAGTTCCATTTCATAACTTTGACGATAAAGAGGAAAACCCACCTCACCCCATAGTGCCTCGTATTTGGGGTGAGAGGGTTTTTCATACAAAGGTGTTTTTGGAAGATTGTTGGATCGATTTTTTTTATTATGCGTCTTACTATAGCCCCATTTTAAATTGGTATACATTATTTTTGTAGCAGTAGCCTTAAAATCCCTTCTCACCCCCCTCTCAAACCTTCTCTCCCCATTCATAACCCAACTCTCCCCGCGAAACCTACTCACCCCGTTTTACGGTACGCAAGCTTTTTCGCAATTGAGAACATTGTTTGTAATAAAAACATGACTGTTATTGTTTATCTTAGATTTTTACGTAACGTATTTATGCCTACTTCGGTATTAAATGATCTGAAAACGAGAACCAGATTCGTGATTTTCGTAATCAAATATTTATTAAAAGTCAAAACATATATGAGTTTTACATTCAAATCGCGTGCATCGGGTTTCTGTTGACTCTTGTTAACAATGCGTCGTTTATTTCACAATCTAGGTAACCAACTACTTTGCTAATCGCTTACATGCACAACTCTAGGGGAAAACGTCAATTTACTATGGGCCCGATTCGGATTTTGAAATAGACGTCTATGACTGAGGTATCTTTTAGACATCACCAAAATACGATAACGATATGTTTAAGATCTAACCTGTCAAATTTGACATTAGCGCGATTCTGGAGATACTCTTGAACGATTTGCACAGGATATGACTTAGAGATCCAATTCACATCTAATAGATATCTTACTCTATCTAACGTAAAAGTGACATTGGTTGCCCGAATTGCGCTGCAAAAGAGAACTAGTTGATATCTAAACTATAACGTATCTAGAATGAATCTAGTACTTGTCGTCTCTTGTGAATACCTTGAAGTTCGAATACGGCAGTATATCTTATAAAACTATACCAAAACTCAAAAACTACTGAAAGGATTTTCACACGATTTTCGTCTATCAATAGAGTGATTCTTGAGGAAGGTTTAGGTATATAACTTGTGAATGTTTTGTTTAAATATGACGATGTCGGAAAAAATCATACTGGCATTTTGTCGCATTTTAATTACCTATTTTCAAAAAGGAGATATCGTAAACACTTTATTGTAACAATTTAATGAATATCAAAGGTAAAGTGAAAGGTAAGCCGGTAACCAATTAAATTTTTTCTTCCGTTTCTTTTGATAAGTTTCTCAACCAAAGCCCAACATTTCAATTATTATTAATGCGCCTCTTTTCACAAAATAAAAAGCGTGACGGACAATTTCCTCCAAAGCTTCAATACTTTAAAAGCAAAATAATAAACATTCGTTTTACCGCTATTTTGCGCAACAGCAATCCATCACTGGAACGGAGTTAGTTGTGAACTTTTGATCAGCCAGGTCGTTCATTTCACCCCCCACTGAAACGTATAACTGTAACAAAGCACGTACTTTGTAACAGGAATGGGATTCGAACTTTAAGGGGTTACCCGATGTTTTCATATACCCGAAGTTTTGAATCGTATATCTTACTTTCTTTTTACAGATAGAATTATAAGACAAACGGCTATCGTTTCTTCTATCCATTATCTCCATTTTAGTCTACCGGATTTTAAAAGAATTTTTTTTTTCACATTGTCTATAAAACACTTTTTCGTATTTCAATTGCTGTTAAAGATCTTTACCTACATATATGAAATTTGGATATTTGGGTTCGTCTCTGACGTCTCTAAAAACTAATCAGTGGTTTTAATTTTAAACTAATTAAACCAGTTTTATGACCTATAATTGTTCAAATTTGTTCTCAAATATCTCGAAGACAATGAACTTTGAAGTAAATATGGGATAATATATTGCTTAAAACCGTTGCTGTTAATATGATAAGCTACAAAAACATTAGAAAACTATGGGATTCAGATCGAAGGTCATTGGGGCATGGGATCGATTTTATTAATAAGTTAGGTATAGCTTGCAGTGAATCTCTCATAGAGAGATACACGGGCGAGTCAGCAGCAACCACTATTAGCATCACCAGCAATACACAAATTCAAATAGGCCTCCACATTTTTTAAAACAATTGATATTAAAAGTTTATATATATTTACTCTATGCTTCGCTATTATGATTAACATCATCATCATCTCAGCCATACAACGTCCGCTGCTGAACATAGGCCTCCCCCTTGGACCTCCACTCGTAACGGTTGGAAGCGACCCGCATCCAGTGTCTTCCGATGATGATTAACATAATTCAACTTATTCTGACTCAGTACCTAGTTTTAATCCTATTTCTAGGCCTTTATTTACATGAATAGGATAGTAGATTTATTGTCCCGACGTAAGAGTTAATTACTTACATCCAATCCATCAACCTTGCGCCTTCAAAGCTGACCGTCCCCTACGAAGCAAGCAAGCATAAATCCTTCTACCTACGCACGTGTAGCTATATTGACAAACAAGTTCTACTGACAGCAAATTGTTATTTCAGGGCGAAAGAACGTGAAAATATCCTTGCAACAAACGGAATGAGCGATTGATACGCAAGTAATCCTTACAAGGGCGAACTTTCTTTTGATGTTCAGTAAGTAGGTGCCTTCTTCTTCAACTTCTTTATGAAAACGTATTATGCCCACGACCATCGACGTTTTTTGACGCAAGCATTAAGTACTTACAAAAATCTTTGGAATACTTTGGAGATAAAATGTGAAATGTGGAATATATGGATTATATTATACCTTCATATAGGTCCCTAAAGGAACCGTTACATAATGAGACGAATTTTACTGGATAGTAAAAATCACTGCTACTAGAAAATGGATTAGGATAGGTTAGAACTGCGACGTTCTCAAAAAACAACTACTTCTAGAAAAGTGGGTTAGGTTAGAACTGCGTCCTTACTTGCTTTACTTGCTTATCGTAAGTTACTGGCCAAATATCAATTTCGGCTGACCAAATATATTTTTTTGTTCATCGCAATAAACAAATAAATAATAAATAAACATCAATTAAATGATACCCATAATATAATAAGTAAGATGTATTTGGATCGAATGGTTTAGTGATATAAAAATCGTTTTTCTCTTGGGAGTTAGGTACATGGGTTACATCCTGTACGTGTGCGTGGTATATATGTAATTTTATGGGTAAAGTGCCTAAGAAACGTGAACGTAAGAAAACATGTTAAGCTTAAATTGTTTGTAAAATATAGTGTGATTTGTATACTAGCTTTAGCCAACGACTTCGTCTGCGTGGAATTAGTGACAGCAGCTAAAGTAGGTATAGCGCCTGGATAATGCCAATAGCAATCATTCAAATAGCGCATTGCTTACTTCAATTATGAGGCACTTCATTAACTCTATCAATTCCACCCTTTGCACTCTCTTCAGGGATGATTTCCGACATAAAAACTACCTATCCTATGTAAGGACATAAGGGGAAGGCCCCGGGACTCAAACTATTTGTATACCAAATTTTAACTAAATCGGTTCAGTGGCTTAAGCGTGAAGAGGTAACAGACAGACACACTTTCGCCTTTATAATATTAGTATGGGTAGGTATTGTGCAACGTAGCTTCGGGCAAGTTAGAATGAGCATGCATCTGGAGAGGAAACGCCTGCAAATGAAACCGAGCAAAACACATTCAGGATAATGGCTAAACTACAAACGGTCTAAGCAAATGAGTTAGCGCAATATCCAACCCAACCTAATGGGTGTTAGAGGCAAGTTAAATTATTTCTACCACCTACGTAGATTTAAAGTTTCCAATATTATTAATTTATTATTACTAACTAACGCCGTCCACCGAAGTTTTTTAAGCCTTACTTAGGATGACGTAAGTAAGGATAACATGAAGTATAGGTAATTCCACGTAGGTATATCAATTGTATAGAGGTGGACACAATTGAAAGTTTATTTTCATATATTATAATAATATGCCTGTTTTGTTATATGGTATCTTAGTGTCATATTCTAAGAACTTTCAATGCCTATGTAAACAAAATAAGCATTTAACTATCGTAAAATGTAATTTTAGTAGTGAAATTTTCTACTATTTCATGTCACATCTATTCAAAATCACGAGGTCTCTCCAACCCAACAAAAAAAAAGTATGTAACCGATTTTGTAATAAAATTCATTAGGTATTTTTCTACGAGGTATTTATAAATAAAATATGCGCGGGTTTCATTCTGTATTCTAAATTTGTGAAATTTTCAAGATGTCTCGATGGGCGGAGGACCCTTTCCTTGTTTCATTAAATTGAGTATCTATTCATCAGCTTGACATGAAATTCGTGTTTTTAGGGTTCCGTACCTCAAAAGGAAAAAACGGAACCCTTATAGGATCACTCGTGCGTCTGTCTGTCCGTCTGTCACAGCCAATTTGCTCCAAAACTACCGGACCAATTAAGTTGAAATTTGGTACACATATGGAAGTCTGTGACCCAAAGACGAATATGTAACGTCAACAAATGAATTTTAAACATAGGGGCTACTTTCGGGGGGTAAACGACAAAATTTAAAAACAAAGTTTTGAAAACAATATCGCGTTACATATCAAACGAAAGAGCTTGTTGTGAGGATTTCAAATATATTTTTCTTATAAATTTACAATAAATAGTTTAGAAGTTATTCAAGAAAATAGACTAAAAATGACCATTCCCCCCCTCTATCTCCGAAACTACTAGGTCTAAAATTCAGAAAAAAATACACAAAATAGTCCTTTACCTAAAGATGACAGGAAAACCTATTAGAAATCTAGAGCCAAGCGTGAGTCGGATTTAAGAACAAAAATGCAGTTACGTTTTTTTAGGGACACAGCCGCAATGGTTTAAGTGAAACGTGATGTAGACAGCTATTGCGGAGGCCCTAGGCCGATATCCGCATAGGGCCGAAGGCCCGAAGCGTCCCGAAGAGGCGTGCCTTTAGCTTCATACGTGAGTCGGACTGAAGTGAAAAAATGCGACTAGGCTGTATCTGGCACACAGCCGCAATGGTACTTGTTAGAGATGCAACGGATAGTAGTTTGGCCGGATACCGGATATTCGGCCCGACCATCGGCTGAATATTGGTATCCGGCCGCCGAATAATCAGCCAGCGGAACTATACCTACATTTCGGTTTTACAGGTGCGCATTCTACAGGTTTGACCTGTTTCCTAGTGAACGTTCGCGCGGACACATTTCTAGGTGCGAAATGAGTGCGCGTGCAAGTCAGTGGAATGTTTAAACTGTTTTAAAATAATAAATAAGTACGATTATGACCAAAACTGTTTCTTAAATCCAATTACATAGTTTACTCCGAAATCAAGCGATGTTACTATCCGGTATCCGGCCGGATAGTAGGTCACTATCCGGTATCTGGCCGTATATTAAAATCATGGTCGGATAGGCCGGATACCGGATAGTAACCGAATATCCGGTGCATCTCTAGTACTTGTAGTACTGATTGATTAGGTTACTATTGTTACGTGTTTTAAAAAGCACTATACAGGGTGGCCAAAAAAGAAACCGAGCAAGTGCGAGTCGGACTCGCGCACGAAGGGTTCCGTACTATAAAGCAAAAGAATGCAAAAAGAAAACGGTCACCCATCCAAGTACTGACCACGCCCGACGTTGCTTAACTTCGGTCAAAAATCGTTTGTTGTATGGGAGCCCCACTTAAATCTTTATTTTATTCTGTTTTTAGTATTTGTTGTTATAGCGGCAACAGAAATACATCATCTGTGAAAATTTCAACTGTCTAGCTATCACGGTTCGTGAGATACAGCCTGGTGACAGACAGACGGACGGACGGACGGACGGACGGACGGACGGACGGACAGCGAAGTCTTAGTAATAGGGTCCCGTTTTACCCTTTGGGTACGGAACCCTAAAAAGGGTATTCCCGTTGCCAACTTGCAACCCCGAAATCTCGAAGAAAAATTTGGCTGTTTCATACATTTTGGCTGGTCCGTTTTCTATGGGAGCATACATTTTTTTCGAGATTTCGGGGTTGGTCCCATACTAAAAGTTGCTTAGTATAATCTCAAAACCTTATTTATTTTTTGGCCAACCTGTAGGTATTATCTCTCTTCGACCTTCGCTTTTATAACACTTTCGGAAGTTGTAGGAAGCACGACCCGTCGGACGCTCCGAGTTTTCAGCTCTATGCGGAGCTCGGTCTTCGCATTTGGACACTTGTACTATTGTTCGGCATCTTAATCTTCAGAGTTGTAGAGATATAAGCCACTACGCCAGAAACCATCATGTTACATTTGGTTTTTGATTGACCCATTCGGGTTTTTCAAGACGTTTCACGTACAAAAAAAAATTTGAAAATTGTGTGATGTACGGAACCCTTGAAACGCGAGTCCGACTCGCATTTGACCAGTTTTTATTTATCTAAATACTTTGTCGAAAATATAAATACTTAATGTTGTAATACATTTTAATAATAATAACATTGAAATCGTCCGTCGAGCGATGCTGTCGGTGGGTGTCCCGTGCCTCCTGGAACCACCGAGGCTGTCTCGAACAGATGGCAAACGACCCACGGGCTGACGCTGGTTCCCTGGCAGAGAGGGCGGTGTCTTATATGGGATGCAATTTGTGTGAGTACATTTGCTGCATCCCATGTAGGACACACCGCTAACTCGGCAGGCAAAAATAAGCGACAGAAATACTCTGCCTTGGGTGCCACGTACGACTTCGTGCCCGTCGCTGTCGAGACAGCTGGGCCCTGGGGACGGGAGGCACGAGAGCTTTTCAGGGAGCTTGGAAAGCGCCTCAGAGAAAAGGGGAATGACCCCCGTTCTGAGTCATGGCTTGTCCAACAGGTCTCCATCGCCATACTACAGCGGGGTAACGCTGCTAGTGTGATGGGGACCTTTGGACCCGGCATGGCTCAGAACGGGTTTTAGTCTCTTAAGTTTTATACATACATAATATGTAAAATTGAATGATAATTAATTGAATATATCTTTTAATAAACCGACATTGAAACCATCATAGTGGATGTCTTAATAGCATTCATTCCAAGCACAGCAAGTAAAGTTGTAAGTGCTCGTGCGGAAAGGCATCTCCAAGAAACATATAAGTATGTCATGTACAGCCAGACATTCCGAGTCTAGACACGTCGGATAAAGTTATAACGAAAACTTTGCAACGTAATCTCTTGTCGTCCGAAGTATTCCATTTAAGACAAGTGGTGTTCTCGAACAGAATATTTGCCCTGTAACCGTACCGCCATTCTGATGCCGTTTAGAGTTTCAGTTTTGCTTAAGCCTTTACTTTAGCTTACAGGGAACATATTTTCCACCTAATTTTGAACGTTATTTCAAAAGGATAGGGTTCAATTTTGCATAATTTCTGTCTCCCTTATGCCTTAAAAAGGGTTAAGATACCTAATAGTGGACGACTGCGTAGTGCATCGCTAATATCTCGATCCATACAAATATTTCTCCTCTGGGTACGAGTATTACCATTATGGAAAACGTTTTTACATAATTTTATCCATTAGATACTCGTATAACCGTAGCTATGCCCCTTAATTACGACTTTGTTCGATATTTTAATTGTAATAAGTGTTAGAAGCGAAACTAAATTCAATAGTTTTATGGCATTTTCCGCAAATCGACATCCAGTGTGCCTATTTCGCGTGAAACTGTGAAACGAGATCGCGATATTGTAACCACCCCAGCTCCTCCACGAAACCAAAGCCTTTAGGTTGCCAACTGCCTCCTTCAGTGTGCACGGATTCCCTAGGTATTTGCTCCTGTATATAGTTTAACCGATTCGTTGCTGGGACTGTTCCATTTTCGAAAACTTTTGGCTGAGGCGCGGAACAATCATTTCATGACACGGCGGCCATGCCATGCGCCATAGAATATGATGACACTCCTCCCGTGTCATACGCCACACGTAAAAAACATTGATGACACGGCAAGCGTGTCATCAGCCCCGAATCGGTTAAATGCCCCCAACAACTTATAGTTAATATACCTACTTAGTTATACGCAACAATCAATAGTTTCAGTTGGTTGTAATCAGGATATTTGAATTTCGAGTCGGGTTAACGTGAACCGGGAATGAGCAACAAGCAAATTTTGATATAAGGTTCTGGATCAAAAGGCAGGGTTTATTATAATCCTGCAAATAGGGGAAGCCATTTCGACTTGGTTTAATGTTAGATCATAACATTACACGGCAAGTACCTATATCACGAACGCGTGGTACACGTACGAACTACGCTAACTCTGTAATGACAGAGTGTCACCATAAACTTTGTATTTGCCATAGTTCAGTAAACTGTTTTTTAAGCACTTTTCGTGCCTTTGTCAAAATTGAAAGGGCCATATGTACCATAAAACGTTGTACGATACACGTGCGAATAGATAATTCGCAACTCGTGTCAATTTAAAACACTCCCTTTGGTCATGTTTTAATTTATCATCACTCGTTGCGAAAATCCTACTTGCGCACTTGTATCTTAAATAACTATTTTTTCAGTCTGCTGTAAAAAAAAAACAGTTAACATATGTAATTTTGTAATACGGTCGCCATTTTTCAAGTTTTATTAAATCAAGACCCAAGTCTCACTAGCTTTTACTACACAACGTGGAACTGCGCTTCAGGTATTCATTTACCAACCGCTACTTGCCTGGAGCGACGAAGGTGAATGAGTTTCAGCCATATTTTCATACGTTAGGGCGCGGACCGTGAAATGATTAAAAAGGTATATAGGGTACTCAAATGTTATTAATATACAATTTCGGAACGTTTTTATTTTGCAATGTAGATTTCTTAAATGAATAAATAATTACAGAAAAAATATGGTATTGGATACGATGTAAAAACGCTCTAGTCATTCTGCTAATGACGTAATTCCATACTTCCCATAATAAATGCTGTACCTACCTACCTCATTGGCCAAATGAGCAAGTCACGTGTTTTTTTTATTTATAGAATATCGAATAGAATAGACTATTCTTCTGGGGCGGGTAGTCTCAAATTATGGTGGTGGTACAATAGTATTTTATGCAACAGTTTTATAAGAGGGGTCAAAAAATGTGAGTGGCGTGGGTAACAATGTGAGCCGAAGGCGAACATTGTTAATAAATACGCCATGAGCATTTTTTGACTACTTATACAACGTTGCATACAATGCTTTTTCTATGAGTATGAGTAGGCAATATTAAATAAAATACAAAAAATTATAAACAAAATTTTATTTATGAAATATCAATGTATATTTTGGATAATAGGTAGATATTACTATATGTATGTAGCTCTTGCCTGGGACAAGCACCCATAATACCAAATATTACTGCAACCTGTAACAAGAAAAAGGAGAATTAGATAATATTCAGTTTCAATGCAAAAATATAAAATGTACATAAATATAGCTCGTTGTACTGTGCACTCTAAATCAATAATTTTTATAACATAATACCAACCTTGCTTAAAAGATAGATCGGATCCGGTGCTTCCAAATAGTCTTTGAAAATACACCAATAAGACGTTTTCAGAGAATGACGAAGTTTTGTGTTCCAATCTCCACGCCATGAACTTCACAAAGATTTGTCGTATAGGTGCTGCGACTTAGTACTTAGGCAACAAATTTATGGTCGCTGATTGTGCTGCAGCGGATATTTCATCAGGTGTAGAAACAATGTTTTCCTCTTCGTCCATTTTCAACACTTTTTATGAACGCAAAACAAATAGTAACGCAAAGTAATCAAACAACAAGAAATTACCGGGAAAGGCGGGAAACGTAAAAACAAACGAGTAATGTCTATGGCTATCTTTTTTTTTAAAGCTGTTACACACTACCGCACCAGGGTCGTGGTGCTGTAAGTGTGTTACAGGCCTTAGAAGTCCACCTTCCAATAGTGATGATACCAAAAAAAGTATTTTTATTATGTTGGTAGCAATGAACTTAGTACAAATTTGATTTTTAGTGTTCCGTACAAAACTTTGTTTACGGAACACTTATGGGATCACTTCGGTCTTGCAAATCAGTTAAATACGTTTTTCTCAGAGACCGTTTGACATAGATACCTAAAATTTGGAACAGTTATAGCAATTACCACCACTCATATTGTGAATAAGTCAAAACTGCTTATTTCTTATTAAAGGGGGAAATTTAGAGGGTTGAGAGGGGTAGGCTGAAACTTTTTTCATTTGTAAGAATCGTGTGGGGTACCATTAGAAAGCTTGCAAAAAATTGAGTCGATGGACTGATTTTGACTTCATTTTAGACTGCAATAGTTTCGTCAAAAAATGCATTTAAAGTTGCAAGTTTTCATACAAAAATTTTCACCTCTGTCCTGGCGATTTTCGCGAAAACTATAGCTAACAGGCAGCTGACCAGTCAATACCCAACTTAAAGAAGCATGGAGACGGCGGGAAAATTATCAGCTTAACTTTATCTTTATTAGTTTTTCAACTGCAGCTTGACCTTTGGTTGCTTAGGGCTAGCTAACTGATGCTTACACTGGTCAATTCATATTAGGCGAGAAACATCCTTAGTTAAAACTTTGGCATTGAAATTTATGACTTATGTCTTTGACATAAAGTTTAATTCTGCTTGCTTATTTTTGTGGGATATTTAATTTTATCTTAATAGCCTACTATAAGTATGAGAGAGATCTACAAAATACGACCTTATTATATTGCAAATAAGTTTCAATTTCGAACGGGCTTTCCAAGCAATGGACTAGCATCTCAAAAATCTGAAAAATTCAAATTAAGAATTCCGTTCTTGACTGTCGTTGTGTTTTTTTTTCCACAATAGGACACATAGAGTTAGTAAGGCGTATAGAGATAATAAAGTCATTTAATATTTATGAACAGCTTTGGCCTCATGTATAGATTTTATTGAGAGTATCTGTTTCGTCGAAACAATATACACAATATTCCTTTTCATTAAGTACCATTACATTTCTGTATTAATTGTATAATTATAATATCTATTAATTATATTCAGTACTTATGTATATTTTTGAACGGATCGGTGAGCAACAAGATTCAGGGCTATAACCGCGAAAATAGAAGTTCGCAAATTGCGAGCATTTTTCTCTGTCACTCTAATTACGCCTTCATTGGAGTAAAAGAGAAAGATCCCCGCAAATTGCGAATTTCGGTTTACGCGGTAGCCCCTCAGTCCTGTTACGAGAAAATAATTTTGGAAGACATTAATAAATAGTACCTATATGACAGTTAAATATCACAGTTTTTTAGAAACAAAGGTAAAATTGACGAAATATTTAAAGTAAGCCGATCTTGTTTTTTAGCAGTTCTAAATAATATTAAAGTCTATATATATGGCATAGAACTAGAAACAAAATCAAATAAAAAATAATAATGAGTTCTAAATTCAAATTGAAGGAGTTATGTTACATTTTAAGGTATTATAGGCCAAGCGCGCACCACGATATAAATTTTTGCGACACGATTTTAGAATCGCGCTGTAATATATCGCAGAAAATTCACTGCGCGCACTGCGATGAAAATGAAAAAGTCGACCAGTCGCTTGTCATGAAACGTGTCTTTAATATGCGATTGCTGTATGACTGGTGATCCCCGTCTATTTCCATAATTAAATGGTCAACATCTAGCGTCTCATTTTGAGACTCCATTGGAGGTGCAGGTGCCGAGATGTTGGGGTTTGGAGAGCGAAATGCCGACTGAGGCCCGGCCGGGGTGCGATTTTATTATCATAGTGCGCGCGGGACCATACAACTCCGCATGCTGCAATTCACTTTGCGACAATCGCGTCGCGAACAATTGCGGAAAAATGTGACAAATCACAATTTAAAAATCGCTGCGATTTTTTTGTCGCATATGCGCGCACTAACATATAAACACATACGTTGCATTTCTGCGACAAAATTATCGCAGGACAAAAAATCGTGGTGCGCGCTTGGCCTTACTCTAAATTATTATAATACATCAAGCATTCGCGAGATGCTCGACTTCGGTATTCAAACACAAAGCAATAGTACAAGAATCTAACTAAATACAAAGGCCGAAGGAGCGATTCGAAGATCCGAAGCGTCCGACAGACGCGCGCCTACCGTAACTTTTCCAAGTATTTTTAAGTACAAGTGTCTAAGTCGCAAAATCCAAAGGCTGAAGTCGCATTGGGCCGAAAGTCCGAAGCATCCAGGAGGTCAGTTTTAAACACAGGTAATTAATACAAGTGTCTAAATGCGAAGGCCGGAGGCCGAGCTCCGCGTAGGGCCGAAGGCCCGACGCCTGCAAGATGTCAGTGGTTAAACACAGAACTGACAGCCTGGACGCTTCGGGCCTTCGGCCCTACGCGGAGCTCGGCCTTCGGCCTTCGCATTTAGATACTTATACTATTGTTCTGTGTTTAAGTACTAACATCCTGGACGCTTCGGGCCTTCGGCCCTACGCGGAGCTCGGCCTTCGGCTTTCGCATTTAGACACTTGTACTATTGTTCTGTGTTAAAGCACTGACATCCTGGACGCTTCGGGCCTTCGGGCTACGCGGAGGTCGGCCTTTCGCCTTCACATTTAGACACTTGTACTATTGCTCTGTGCTAAAGCGATGACATTTTGCTAAAGCTCGGCCTTCGGCCTTCGCACTTAGACACTTTGTACTATTGTTCTGTGTGTGTAGTTGAATACGGTACCCTAAAAACAGGCAAACAACCTCTGTAAAATGTAACGATGCGAGCGGTACGGCTACCATCAGTTTGGCATTGACATAAACGCTACCGTGGGCGTGAACGTAATTTACTTTCTACGCATCTCGCTCGTACTGACATATTAGTGCGAAAGAGATATACCTATAGGAAGTAAATTACGTTCACGATATCGTTTATGTCAATGCCAAACTGATGGTAGCCGTACGGAACACTAAATGCCTCGAGCTATCTCGGACTTGGCCAAATTATTTTTAATAAAAACCGTATGCACTCAATCGTTTGTCACGTTGGTAGCAATGTATCGGTATGTGGCACCGCACTAGCTTACCGTATCGTAATGTCTCTAAAACGACACAAGTGCTTTTTTGGGCAATAGACTATAGACTTTTAAGGAGTATTAATAATGTATGCCCTTATATGTTCTTTCGTGACTATGTAAATGAGAGATAAAAGTACACGAGTAGAAAATAGTACATTGTTGAGTTGTGTGGTTCATGGTTGATAGTTAGAGGCCGCTTTAACAATCTGTCTCTCATTATTATTTAGAGTACCTACATTTCATCTGTCACTGTTTCAATAAGATCCGTTGGAGATCGCCTCGCCGCCGTGTGCCTTAATGATGCCTGCGACGCGTCCTTAAACCATTAGTCATAGATATTTGGATTCTGGAGGCATGTCCGAAAACATTGAGACTACGGTACTTCAGATATCACAAAGTTTTCGATTCTAAAATCCTTTAAAATTTAAACATTGGTGTGAAAACGCTCAAAATTTATTTTTAACATACTTCCGCCTCCAGCCCAGTTCTTACGATATTTTTCGGTCATGTAATTTAAAGGTCCAGACTATGTAGTAAATGCCTGTATTAATGTAGAATACTTACACATAAATGGGACAATATCAGGCGCAATTTCCATCAAACTGTCACATTTTATTTATCTTTATTACTTAAACCGTAGGTTATTTAAGGTAAACGGCCCCAAGTTCGTGTTAGTACGTTATTTCGTTAGTTTTTTTTCTGGCGCAAATAATAAGGAATTCAAATATCTTTTATTCAAATTATACATATGAAAAAAAACTGTATTATTTAATCTCTTCAATAAAATGATAACCAATATTTTAGTGATTAAACTAAGAATAATACGACGGTCGAAACTGTTAGACGGCCGCGAATAGCTTTGTTGTATGCGTGCACTTTTTTTAGGCGTAAGGTACGCGCTCTCACTTGTTAAGCTTATAGGAAGGAAAAGCTAAACCCATTCGAATAAAAGTTTTTGGGAGTGTTTCTGTGGGTTCCTTAGTAATTGATTTGATAAGAAAAAAGATTGAATATATGCATAGAAATAACTTAAAATTGCAATAAATCGACTCACGAAATAGCGGTCATTTTATCTTACGTGTGTCTCCTATTTCGTGCCACTAACGAATCAAGGATTTTCTAGATACATTTTGAGTGCTTTTTTTTAAATATAACAACAAAGATAATTAAAAAAATAAATTAGAAAACAATTAATGTATTTCATGAAGTTTCGTATGAGCGAAATTCGGTATATGTTTTTTTCACTAGAATTCTCATAAAACGAGTTTGAATGTGACCCGAGTTAAAAATTTTAAGGTATGTTCAACGTATATTCTCATATTAACTACTAGCACAATTTTATTTATTATTGAAATTTGATTTATTTTTGTGTATGTTTATTTTTAACGTATAAGATAGTAAATTATTTTTTGTAAATAATTATTATTTTTAATTATTTTTTATTTTTTTAATTTTATTTTTTTATTTTTTATTTAAATTAAATAGTTTGACTTTTAATCAAGTATTAAAGTACCCATATGGTTTACCTAAGTCTTAATTTAATTCAACCATTAAAGTCGACGAGTACAAAAAACTTTAAGCTAGCTCTCAATTTAACATTTTTTTTTATTATTATTTTTAATTTGACCTTACAATTATTCGTAAGTAGGTAAGACCGTTAAATATTTAAAATGATTATCAACAAATTATCAATTTATCACCAATTACTCTAAGAAAACTTTATGCCGAAACAGGGGACACGAATTCACGAATTTAGGAGCTGACCTAAATTTGTATCACGAAATGGGAGCCAAATAAGAGGTTCACGAAAAAATTCATATAAAAAAAAGTTTCAACTAAAACCCTACAGTTTATACATTAAATTATTAACAAAGAACTAATATAACATATTCAAAAGCTTTCAAGGTATTGATATGCTTAGTAATATAAAAAAAAAATACACAAACTCTCAACTCACTCTCAAGAGCCTTAACCTGCCGAAACAGGGGCCCTTTACCTTAGTCTGGGAAACTCTTTATTACACTTCTTACCGCCATTAAATTGCCGGCTAGTAGCCCTCACATTCATGTGCCATGAAAACGGCCTATTTTGTATATTAAATTAAAATTAAACATACAAAGTGGTTTATAGTTATTTGTTATACAAGGGTGCAAAGTTGTATTTTAACCGAGCGTGGAATTGAAACACGAGCTAGCGAATGGATTCTAGGGTTGAACTACGAGCCAGCGAATGGATTCTATGGTTGAACCACGAGCGAAGCGAGTGGTTCATAAATAGAATCCTGAGCGAAGCGAGTGGTTCAAAAATAGAATCCTGAGCGTAGCGAATGTTGCAACACACGAGACATAAAATAACTTTGCAGCCGTGCGTAACACAAATCTTTTCACCTCACTAATGCGAGGAAAAAAAAGAAAAACAACAGAAATATGTAAAAATCAGACTTTATTAACTAGAACACAAATCGGCAGGAAATCTTATGTAGCTACAGTCAGGAAAACCATTACCTAACTATTAACAGATATGTAGAGTTGGACCAAGATAAGTCTGCAACGATTTTGAAAGCACACGCAATGCAAGTGTTATTTATACGTCATAATTTCATAGAAGTTTGACGTTTCAAATAACACTTTCACTGTGTGGGTTATCAAAATAGTTGCAGACTTATCTTGGTCTAACACTATGCAGGGATAATATAGATAATTAATATATTATAATATAATAAAATAATTCAATTATTGCGGAACACATATTTTAGTACGTATTTATGTATTTAATTAAATATCTGAACTTTCCCTTCGTTCCCTGCTAGGGCGTAACGATAAAATAGTGATCTGATAACCACAATAAAGAATAAAAGCATTTTTGTTCATTTTAAGTAGGTATCGTTAAACCTTTGAAGTACTTAAAATTAAAATTGCAAGAAATGTCGATAGTTTATCGATATGACTTTATCGACATGGCTACAGGCTACAGCAAGGTGGAGTCACATTGTTAATCGTACACTAAACAAAAGTGGTAACAGTGACAGCTCGCTTAGACGTCATCTTTAAGTATATTATATCTATGGTTTGCACTGTTACTTGTGGCGCGTCCAGAATAACTAAAATGGATGGATCAAAATAAAATTTCTTGTAAGATTTTAAGTGTTTTTAGGTAAAAACATGTAATAAAATTATTTGCACTATGTTTTTAATTGAATACAATTCAGTATTAATTTTTTTTTTTTTTTCAGTATTAAATTATTTTGCGTCCACATCTGATTTGATTTGATCAAACAATTTAATCAGATAGGGGAAAATTGTCCTGTCTGGACTGGCCTATTCATGTTATTTTGTTTAAAAAAGTATCTAATAACACGTTCGGATTTCAAATATTCTTTGCACTCTTGTGGATAAAATGCAGTTTTGCTATCTGTTTTTAAATAATAAAAAAGGGCTTTCCGAGCTAGTGAGGTGAAATAGTTATTTGTTTTACAAGGGGGCAAAGTTGTTGTTTAACTGCTCGTGCTAATATTGATACCCGAGCAAGCGAAAGATTCCAAAATTGAACCACGAGCGTAGCGAGTGGTTCGAAAAATGGAATCTTGAGCGTTGCGAGGGTTTCAAAGCACGAGGGTTAAACAAAATTTGCCCCCGAGTGAAACAAAATTTTTCACCACACCAACCTGAAGCAAATATTAAATGTAAAATATCAAACAAAATCAAACCAAATCAAATCCGAATGAATGTTATTAAATATTTATCATCCAAAATCATCATTTAAAAGTCATTTCTACCAGCAAACATAAGAAACCAACTCAAAATTTGCATTTGATTACTTTGTCTCCCATGTGAATAAAATGCAACTTTGCTATCAGTTTTTAAAGTGCAAAGTAAGCCTTTCCGAGCTGGTGTGGTGAAAATATAATTACTCTCTCCCAAATTACGAGTCGATTTGACCAAACAGGAATAAAAAAAACTTACAATTAGATAGTCATTACTTTAGGTACACAAATCCAGAAAGATTCTCAAATTTTTCTAGAGTCCTACTACCAGTTTCCTGACTTTTAATTATCACCCCACTTCTGCGCAGACGAAAACAAGGGCGGGCTACTCGGTTATTATTAAGTGCAAAAGTATCTAATTCGATTCTAGTATTTGAAGACTCCTACGAGTAGGTAGTATTCGTGAAATGTCCTCGTCCGTTTATAATCGAGTTAAGAATGACTCACGTTAGACCGGGCCGTGTCCGACCCGGAACTTCCGGCGCTTACTTTTCTATGATATGACAGGCGAATCAGGCGATCACGTGATGCTTTCCATAGAAAACGATGCGTCGGAAGCTCCGTGTCGGACACGGCCCGGTGTAACGTGAGTCATCCTTTACCGGGAAGCCGCAGTGGGAAGGAATTAGATTTTAGGTACTGAAGGCACGTACACTCGTAGATGTACACCGGCGGTGTGATGCCCGACAGATATTAATCGACTCCTAGAAAATAATGTCAGTAATTAATTAATCGCATCCGAAACACCACATTGCGCTCCAAAACACGCATAGCTGACGTGGAGAAGACCGCCAGGCTGAAGTGGAACTGGGCGGGTCACGTCTGCCGCATGCATCCGGATAGGTGGGCTAGTATAGCCACCAAGTGGATGCCACAAAAGAAGCGCGGACGTAGCAGGCCCAGACGGAGATGGCGGGATGACTTGGACGCCTTCATCAGTGGCTGGCCGGAGAAGGCACTACAACGGGAGTCATGGAAATCAGGGGGAGAGGCCTTTGCCCAGCAGTGGGACACCACAACAGGTTAACTAAAAAAAAATTTATTAAGAGCGGTCTTGTCACTAAGAGGCGATCACTTCTAAGTTTTGGGCATTGGGCAGTGGATGTGCAGTAAACTCAGTACAGTACATATATATTCCACATATATACGATATATAGTTAAAATAACCTATGACGTTTTTATCCACCGGATATCTACATGTTTTTTTTTGTTTTTGTTTTTAGAAACACCCAAATTATTGTAACCAAAATTCTTTACATTGGTGAGACCGGCTATGAAAAAGTAAAAGTCCCTTTAAATTTATTAAAGCTTTGAAAAACTCGTACTTGGTTACAAGGAATAAAATTTCATTTTATTTCATAACGATATTTTTATTTGCACTTTGCTTGATCGCTAGTGCAACTTGATACAACTGTCGGGATAGTGAAGTTAAATAAACATGTGAAACAAATGCAAGAGAAACACTTGTATATTACGATACCAAGCGTTAGATCAACATACATCAAGCTCTAGTTTCAATTTCATAGTTTACAAATACAACAAAGTTAGGTATATCATGGCAATACGAACTAAATTTTTTAAACAAACTAACAAACAGTAGGTAGTAGGTACTGATATTGATTTTGACCGAAACATAAAATATTTTTTAGGAATGTTTGTACATTGATGCAAAGATCAAAGCACAAAGGAAAATATAAAGGAAAAATCTAGAAAAAAGATCAAGAATGGAACTCTGGAATGGAAAACTTGTAGCGCCATCAGGCCAACGTCTTACAAGGTTGTCGTTTTTCCAGATAAATCGTGTATATAATAAAAAAAATCTTTTATATTATATTATTAGCGACATCGTTATTTTAAGCGGGGCAAGAGCGGTATTATGTCAGGAGATTCCACGTTCTAATCCAGATTTAGTCGTCATGTGACTTTTACAAATACGTAGGTATATGTACATACTTATGTGTGAGGCGATAGGCGTAGCAGTAGCACACACACTAAAAGCCATACTACATAATATATTAAGGTATATAGACAGGGACCTGTGTTTCATTATCAATAAGGCTTTTAAAATGAACTCCGAACTGTTCATTAAAACGTCGAGGCTTTTAAGCCATGCAAAGCATAACCAAAAGGGCGCGTACGTCGAATAGGTAGATATACACATTATTCTGTGGCTTTATTAAAAGTGACGCCTACGCGTAACTACTTTGAGTAATATGAGCCTTATCTACCTTTATTAAAAGTACGGCAATGACCTGACACTAAAACTTTGTGACAGCTTACCGTGTCCATTACATATCATATACTTATTTCGATTAAGCGAGCCTGCATTTAGCTACAAGCAATTCAAAATACATTTGAAAAAGAAATGTTTCACTAGAGGTAGGTACCTAAACTTTCAAAACAGGACTTAAAATGTGGGAATCGCATTTAATATAATAATCACACCTGAACGAAAATTAGTTAATTTTGGACCATAGTTGGTAACTTTTGGAAGTTGGGTGGTTTTACAGTAGGTAAGTATGTATATATATATATATATATGCTTCTAGTGTTTAGCAACATAATCTATGTTAGATACACATGATTTATATAGTCCTCCATGTCGTGTCCGACAACGGCGACCTTTGCAAATTCCTCTGATGAGCACGTATATGGCTCGCAAAACCGAACTTAGTTTTAAATGTCCGATCGCACTGTGCACAATAAAGCTGCCCTTGGTCGTTATAAGTGTAAGCGTAGGACGGCTTAGGTCGAGACTTTCGTTGAAGGCGCTTTTGGTCCAGGTGTTCAAGTCGAGCTTTTTCGAAAGTAGCTACACCTTCTCTTACCTTATTGCGCCATTCCGATCTCTTAAACGCAAGCTCCTCCCAACGCTCAGATGGGATGTCGCAAGCTTTGAGATGGCGCTTCAGAACGTCTTTATATCGCAGAAACTGTCCCCCGTGGCTACGTTTCCCATCCTTGAGTTCCGAATAGAAAACGGATTTAGGGAGTCTACAGTCATCCATGCGACAGACGTGGCCACACCACCTTAGTTGGCTTTTTATTAGAATGGCCTCCATGCCGGACATATTGGCTCGACGTAATACCTCCGTGTTAGTCACACGATCTTGCCACTTCATTCTGAGGATGCTGCGTAAACAACGCATGTGGTAAGTGTCAAGCTTTCTGATGTCTCCCTTGTACAGGCACCAAGACAGGTACGTAAGTATTGGACACATGATTTATCTACGCTATAGCTACGCTCTAGATTTTCACCCAAAAAAAATAATCCCACGGGGACAGGACGATACAGTTGCAGTAGGAAAAGTCGTGGCTCCTACTTAGTACCTATTGAATATACCTATGACTATTATTCACACGTAGATTATAACGAGGGTAAAAAGCCTTGTCTTGTTAGTAGAGTCTGGCTAGCCAAAAATTGTTGACAGATATTTCGTTGTTGTATCACCAATTGTCTATGATTTAAAAAAAAGCTAAAAGTCAGTTGTCGATTTATGTCATTTATTCAAATTGTTTGCGGTTTTTATGGGTTTTATTTTAAATAATATTAATAATTTCTATGCTGAGTGAGGTTCACAAACTATTATTTAAGCTCGTAAATAATTACGACAATGTGCGAAGTCGACGTGTAGCGTTGTATAATGAAAAAGTGCAATGTTTACAACTTCTAACCAAATGTAAACAAAATACGAGGTTGGTGCTCTATAAATATTTTGATACTTTAAGTACTAGTTCTAACATTTGCCGATTACTTTGATTAAGTACGTTTATTTATTTACCAATAAAACATAAAATACATATTATATTTCTTCTGCTAAATAAAATATTATAAACAGAGTTGTACAACATTATAAGAAATATTAAATTACATAAATTACTAAAAGACATAAATAGGAATATAAAACTAAAACTAACTACAATTAAAATAATTAAAACTAAAAATTAAAAATACCTATCAAAATTTGGTGCCCTCGGGAGGGTGCCCAACACGCAGGCAGCGTTCCCGCGCTGGATTGCGATGGCAATTCGCTGTGCGAGAAAGCTGCCCGCGCGAAGGTCACCCGTTGCCTCCCTCAACCTTTTCCCAAGCTCCTTAAGGAGCATATGTGCGCCTCTGCCCCACGAACCAAGTGTCTCGACGCCAAATGCAACGAATTCGTATTGGGCGCCGAGACAGCTGTACTTGGCTACCTTTAGACGCTCCCGGGTGTCCGCCGCCGCGCCAGCACGCCTGCTGGTCGATGGGACGTAGGACGCCGCTAGCGTGTCAGCGCAAGTGGCGTCCCATACCAACGCACGACCCATCTTCCAGGGAATCAGTGACATCCCGTCAGGGCGCTTACCGTCGTTCCGCACTATTTGGGGCTCCAATTAAGTACGTGAATTTATTAATGCCTGAATCTCATAAATAGGACAAGTGTATAAAGAAATGGATAAATTAAAAGTTCTGAAAAATATCTATAAAATCTAAATATTGGAACGTAAACATGTGTGTTTGTCGTTGACTGTACTTTAAATAGTGGTAGAAATTATGTGAGCTGACTTTGAGTGCACTTAAACGTTTATTTAGCTTATTTCCTTAGGTACCTTATTTGTGCACAGAATATCAAAGATATTGTCTAGTATCAAAACTATAATTCCTACTACACAAAGTGTGACCAGCCCAAGATTTTTTGAATTTCCCGCCAATAATTTAGGTAAAATTTCAATAGCCAGACTCTAATGAAATGGAAAAGGTTGGGCTGGATGTTGCTGAATTGGGATTTACTATACATATGTATACATGTATGTATATGACATATCACGTTTAAAGTAACTTTAAAACTAGCGGATCAGACTACGCGTCAAAGTACCTACAATTCTCTAACGTCATAATAAAAAGAGTATTTACATATGTACATATATAGAGATAGAAAAGAAAACAGGACCCCTATTCGACAAGCGACGTTTGACGTATCGTGTTGATCTCCCGTTGATGTGGGAAAAATCATAAGTTCTCGAATACGTACAATGTCAAAATTTGACATTAACAATCCACAGTTAGGGGTGACAAGCAAACCAAACCGAACCACCCTTAGTTTAGAGTTGAGTTTTGGTTGTACCAAATGATATAATCCACCGTTGATGGAATCAACACTCAGTATGGAATAAAATCAACTGTTGATTTGACGTGGATGCGAAATCTGACAGTTGTATATGTCGAATTTGGCCCCAGGATGTTTTTTAGTCATCTGCGACAATTTACGGGATAAATATACAGGTCCTACTGAGTAAGTTTAAAAAAAAACAGTATAAAGCCTTTTTTATAATCCAACTCATTAAGGGGTTAGGTAAATGGGGTTAAAAGTTTTTAACGATTTCTACGCGGATAGAGTCTCTTCAGACTCTCTCATAATTTTTTACGCTTAATATTACAATGTAACACAAGAATAAATAACTAAGTGCGTATGAACTGAGTACGAAATGAGGCGGCTCGGCTGTACGAGTAAGTACCAAAACTCATCAACTCAACACACCCTCGAAAGGGTCTGAGTCGAGGCGTAAGCTCGGTCCAATAACATACTATGTGACTGTCCGATTGTCGTGAAATTTGTTTATGGCATTTCACAACCGATTTACGATTATATTATTTATATTACGACTGACGCATTATATTACGACTAGGTACATACGCCTTTCTCATGATTGGATATTTTGGGGTAAAATCCCCAGCCACTATTCAGGGAATGGATAGTTAAAATGGACATTGGTTTATGGGCCGTAAACCAAATGGACCCAAAACCGATTTATGATAGGTACTTATTTCCTAATCTTGACAACGGGCGTAAATTCAATTGCAGAAATTACTTGTAGATATATATGTTTTTTGAATGGTTGCAGAAATTGTATTTTTAATTATTTATATTTACATTTTGCTGCGGATTTCATACGCCCGGCAACACTGTGGTAAACACATTGAGAAATAAATTTTTTTTTTAAACATGCAGATACGCCAAATTTTATATTAAAGGAAAAAATGGACAAATGTACGCTTTCGGCAGGACTTGAACCCGCAACCTCCGCAATACGTGCGTTAGCTCTGAGCTCTCATTGAGAAATAGATGAGAGATGACGGTTGTCATTGTGTTTACCAAATACCACGGTTGCCTTAATTTAATATCATTTGTTTAATGTTTGTGCTTGTTTAATTGGTAGGTATTAATTATTTAAATTATGTATTTATGTCTGAGTCACACATAGTTACTTGATTTTTTTATAAATTGATGTTTCCTGTATTTTTGAAGAAAAGCTACATACCAGAATATTACTTGAATTTATTATTATATAGTCCGGAAAGGATAACCGCTTATATTTTAACGAATTCATCCAACCCATCTATGAGTGCGTATAAAAAAATGTTTTTAAATTATACCTACTATTTACCTACTCAATATTGGTTCAGAGGCCAGACTTGAGACAAAGTTGCCCTTGTTAATTTACTTTAACTTTACCAGGGTATCCTAATTACTCCCTCTTTCAGAGAAGATGAAAGCGGCTAAAAAGTTGCTACACTTAACCGGCGTGTACTCGTGTCGGATTTCAGACCGCCACAGCAACCAGGACCCAGCCTGAGCACTCTCGACACAAGGCTACGGAGGCTGCGCAATTTGTGCTCCTTCTCACCATTCAAGTGCCTTCTTTGTATTTGTATTGCTGCTGTCGATATGTAAGTAGGTGTTTATAGCTAACAATAAGTAAAGGGCCTTAGGAAAATACCTACTGTTGCCAAGCGATCGACTTTCTTTTGGCATTTCCATTTTATATCAACATATTTAAAGTTGGTGTAAAATGGAAATATACGAAATCAAAGAATTTAATTAATAAGTACCTCTTGCTACTATAATAGTAATAGAAGTTTCTAAAAGACGCTACAGAAACATTTATCTACCCCAACACCCTACCAGCAACATGCAAGGGAGTCGGCATTCGCACTATTTCCTTTCTTCCGAGGTACAAGATCAACTGTGCATGCACACAACTAGCGCGGTGCGTGTATGACTCATCCTTACACAATAAAGAGATCGAGGTGTGCAAGATTTGTCTTTAACGTGTGTCATTTTTTCAATGTGTTTGTGTCATCATTTCAGATTGGATTTTGTATGTAGTGAGTGAGAAGTGCGACTGTGTTGCACCTTTCCCCCCCCCGTAAAAAATGGCGGAAAGATTTGTACGGTGAGATATCGCTTGGGCCTCTCCCTTCCGACGTGTCGGAAGCCGGTGTTGCTCGAAGATTTGAACGCTAAGATATCGCTTGGACTTCTCCCTTCCGACGAGTCGGAAGCTGGTGTAGCTCGAAGACATCACCATTAAAAATCTTTTCGCATAAAAAACGTTGAAGTAGGTAGATACTTAAGTGACCGAACCTTCGTGCATTTTTATGTTGGAAGAGTATTTCGGTCGCTTATAATAAAAGCATTTCAAAAACACTTGGTAAAGAATCATGTTGTTTGCAAAAAACTGTTTTTGTCAGTAGCAAAAATTGGTAACGTTTTCATAGGCACGTCCGCGCTAAAACATGCAAGGGCTTGGGATAGGGGGGGTTGGTAATAGTTTCAAAACAATACAGCTACCATCAGTTTAACGCTGACATATTCGCTAGCGTGAGAGTAACTTACTTTCTAGCATCTCGCTCATATGGCAAAAGTGCGAGCGAAATGTATAGAAAGGTTAGAAAGTAAGTTGACGCAAACGTCTACGAATATGTCAGTTTGACACTGATAAGAGCAGAGATGTGACTTATTTGAAATACTTGTATTTAAAATGCAAATACAAAATGCAAAATACCTATTTTGTATTTTGTATTTAAATACCTTTTGAAGAAAACTATTTTGTATTTTATTTGAAATAGGTTTTGGGACCTATTTTCTATTTTCAAAATACAAAATACTTTATAGTAGGTAGGTAATGTAGGTAGGAGATACAATCTCTTCTGATGGTACAATCCTGGCAACTCTCTCATTCTTTTTTTCACATGGAACTGTTGAATCTGCTGTTTAGTAACGTCGCAAATGACCACAAGCGTAGCAAGTGGTTAAAAAAGTGGAATCTTGAGTGTTGCGAGGGTTTCAAGGCACAAGAGAAGAACAATCTTTTTGCCCTGGTGAAACACAAACGAGACGTTTTCATCACACTAACGAGAGGCATTATAGTAGCTGTAAAACATTACAAATTAATGCTTTAAAAGTTGGCCGTTAAAAACCTTCATCCATACCTACATCCTACCGGTTAATATGAGCAAACAACTAGAAATTTGCACTTTAGATATAGGATTGATTTCAAAGAATAAAGAGAGTCTTTTCAACTCGGAAATTCCGAGTAAGTAATACTTTTTAAATCAGACTAGGTATCCCTACTCAGTGTACCTTTTATCGCAAAGTATTTTTATTTAAAAAAAGTATTTTAAAAATACCTATTTCGTATTTTGTATTTAAATACAAATTCAAAAACTATTTTGTATTTTGCATTTGAAATAGTATTATCAAGGAAGTATTTGTATTTTGTATTTAAATACTTTTTATAAAGTATTTTTCACATCTCTGGATAAGAGTGATAAGGCAGTCGTGGTAAGGCTACTGGTGTCAAAACTAATTAAAAAAGCCTTCACCTGGCCTCTTTATCTAATTTCAAAGTCAGCCTTTTTCTGATCGTATCTAAATCAAAGTATCTAACGAATATAATAGGTAATTCAATTTTGAGAGATCTCGCTTTAATTTTGTCCAAACTTGAATTAAGGTAAAGGGCCCCTGTTTCGGCAGGTTAAGGCTCTTGAGAGTGAGTTGAGAGTTTGAGTATTTTTTTTAAATATTACTAAGCATATCAATACCTTGAAAGCTTTTGAATATGTTATATTAGTTGTTTGTTAATAATTTAATGCATAAACTGTAGGGTTTTAGTTGAAACTTTTTTTTATATGAATTTTTTCGTGAACCTCTTATTTGGCTCCCATTTCGTGATACAAATTTAGGTCAGCTCCTAAATTCGTGAATTCGTGTCCCCTGTTTCGGCATAAAGTTTTCTTAGAGTAATTGGTGATAAATTGATAATTTGCTGATAATAATTTTAAATATTTAATGGTCTTACCTACTTACGAATAATTGTAAGGTCAAATTAAAAATAATAATTAAAAAAAAGTTAAATTGAGAGCTAGCTTAAAGTTTTTTGTACTCGTCGACTTTAATGGTTGAATTAAGACTTAGGTAAACCATATGGGTACTTTAATACTTGATTAAAAGTCAAACTATTTAATTTAAATAAATAAAAAATAATTAAAAAAAATAAAAAATAATTAAAAATAAAAATTATTTACAAAAAATAATTTAAGTACTATCTTATACGTTAAAAATAAACATACAAGAAAATAAATCAAATTTCAATAATAAATAAAATTGTGCTAGTAGTTAATATGAGAATATATGTGGAACATACCTTAAAATTTTTAACTCGGGTCACATTCAAACTGGTTTTATGAGAATTCTAGTGAAAAAAACATATACCGAATTTCGCTCATACGAAACTTCATGAAATACATTAATTGTTTTCTAATTTATTTTTTTAATTATCTTTGTTGTTATATTTAAAAACAAGCACTCAAAATGTATCTAGAAAATCCTTGATTCGTTAGTGGCACGAAATAGGAGACACACGAAAGATAAAATGACCGCTATTTCGTGAGTCGATTTATTGCAATTTTAAGTTATTTTTATGCATATATTCAATCTTTTTTCTTATCAAATCAATTACTAAGGAACCCACAGAAACACTCCCAAAAACTTTTATTCGAATAGGTTTAGCTTTTCCTTCCTATAAGCTTAACAAGTGAGAGCGCGCACCTTACGCCTAAAAAAAGTGCACGCATACAACACAGCTATTCGCGGCCGTCTGACAGTTTCGACCGTCGCATTACTCTTAGTTTAATCACTAAAATATTGGTTATCATTTTATTGAAGAGATTAAATAATACAGATTTTTTTCATATGTATAATTTGAATAAAAGATATTTGAATTCCTTATTATTTGCGCCAGAAAAAAAACTAACGAAATAACGTACTAACACGAACTTGGGGCCGTTTACCTTATTTAGGGGTGAATATCGAGTTACCGAATTACGGACATTTTATGCGAAATTATTCACGAATTAGGATTTAAAGGCTCAACATTTTACGTAATTACTATTTTAGAATGCTAAGCAACAAAAGAGGGCAGTTAAATAGCGAGTGACTACGAAACCCGACACAAAGTCGCTGAAGAAATAATAGTAATACCGAAAGGACACTTCCTACAAACCCGAAGTTTGACAGAGGTTCAGAGTCGAATCATACTATCCCTTTCTAATATATGGCACTATCCCTTTCGGCTATTTGGGGTTATCCAAATTGAAGAAATTATCTGTGGTCGTGTACGCAAAAGGAAGTCAAGTGGTGCCAACCCTAACAATTGCGCGGAGCAATGCTGAGCCTAAGGGGTCATCCATTAATTACGTCACACGTTTAGGGGCGGGGGGGCAAGAAAATGTCACATATTGTGACATGGGGGAGGGGGGAGTCACAAACATTGTGACTTCATTTTTGTGATTTCATCACTATTCATCAATAACCGAAAATTAATTTAATATTTTTTTATTCGCTGTACATTTAAATAATGAGGTTTTGGAAGTAGGTAATTTTCGTTCCTGATTGGTTTTGTGTTACAAAATTACTAATATTCCTTTTACCAAAAAAATTATTTTATTAAAAAAATAATGCCGAGTTAGTATTGCAGATTTCGTTGAAAACAAAATTTCCTAAAATATGACGTCACAGGTGGGGAGGGATTTGCAAAACGTGACCAAGGTGCGACATGGAGGGGGAGAGAGGTCAAAAAACCTAGAAATTCGTGTGACGTAATTAATGGATGATCCCTAACGGAGCCGAGTTCGACCGAAATCAGGAGTGTCTCCCCACTGACAAAGTTATTGCTCTATGTAGATGAGGTCCAGCAATTTGACCACTTCCGATGTAAACAGAAGCTTTTGTTAGAACTGAGGGCCTACCGCGAACCACGTTCGACGTGTTGCCTCTCTGTCACACTTGTAAATTCATACGTAAGTGTGACAGGGAGGCAACACGTCGAACGTGGTTCGCGGTAAGCCCTCTGCCTTAACAAACGGCCTAGCTGGTTTCCGTCGGCGGCCCACGGTTGACTCGCTGCAGTAATGGCCTCTTTATGATAATTGTTAAGGAAAAGCTCAAATTACGTAGGAGGACCTATAATTAAGTTCCGCAACAAATTTCCTAACTCATAAGGAAAACGCCGAAACTACAGAGTTTACAGACACGAGTAAGGTTGTAGGTAACTCCGTAAATTCATTTTCCATAACAAAGATGGATGAAGGATGAAGATTGTTTACAAAGAAATAACATCTCTAAAAATAAATTCTCGTTGGCATCATTTTAGTAAACAATACATGTACGATGAATTGATGAAACGACAAATATATATGTAGTTAATTAATTTTATTACAGGGTGGCCAAAAAATAAGTGCATTCCCGTTGCCAGGGAGAATTTGGGATTATCCTGATCAACTTTTACTATGGGACCAACCCCGAAATCGCGAAAAAAAATTTGGCCGTTTCATACATTTTGGCTGGTCTATTTATTTTCTATGAGATAGTGAATTTATGTTTCGCGATTCCGGGGTTGGTCCAATAGTAAAATATGCTCAGTATAATCCCAAAACCTCCCTGGCAACGGGAATGCACTTATATTTTGGCCACCGTGTCATATCGTTAAATATATTTTATTTTATTTATTTGGAAAGCAAACAAAAATAAGTGAGCAGGAGATAAGTTTACAGCGTTTACGGAGACACACTAAGGACATTCACTTATTTCCTTAACAGCTCTCACTAAAACATGTATAACAGAAATATACTAATACACTTAACTACTCTTAAGGTACTAAATACAATTATTAATTTACTAACACTACATAAATGCTAAGCACATACCTACCTGTTTATTTTTTTTTCTTTCAGAACTAGCCGAGCTGCACCTTTGCTACTCCCGACAGTTTAAGAGGTCCGGTAGGTACCTGAAGGGTGACAAAGGGTATTACTAAACCTCCGCAGTTCGCCTTTATCTATCCGCCTGTAAAGAAAAACGCTTGAAAACCCTTCACACATTCCCCGCTGCGCTACGGTCGTAGCGATACGTCGTAGCCGATACCATGGGTTTCCCGGTATGTAGCGGAAATGCTTCGTAGAGGAAAAACGACAACGAGTCGTGAATAGCACTGATTGGGTTAAGTAAAGCTAAAAATATAACATATACCTATGTTTATTTTTGTACATAATCGGAAAAGTAAAATTTATTCCCTTCCCTTCCCCTTCCCCTTCTTCCTTCCTTTCCCTTTATTCTTGGAAACTATAAGGATCTTTATTTTTATACATCCAATCGGGAATACAAGTAAAAAATATCCCTTTAATCTTGTCTTCGAAAGGAAACGATAAGGATATTACTAAACCACCTTGGTCGTATTCATTGAATAATTTTTTGTGGAGGTAATTCTAATTAAGTAAGTACCAGCCTACTTTTTTTTGTAAGCTTTAAGTTAATTTCTAGTGTGGGCGTGGTACAGCCGGCGTCAAAGATGTTTTTGCACCTTACTCCTTTGTAATAAGGGGAAAAGTGTACACATATCTTTGACGTCGACTGTACATAAATATATGTGATATTAAAAAAACCGGACAAGTGCGAGTCGGACTCGCCCACCGAGGGTTCCGTACTTTTTAGTATTTGTTGTTATAGCGGCAACAGAAATACATCATCTGTGAAAATTCGGTTCGCTATCACGGTTCGTGAGATACAGCCTGGTGACGGACGGACGGACGGATACACAGCGGAGTCTTAGTAATAGAGTCCCGTTTTACCCTTTGGGTACGGAACCCTAAAAAACTGCTATGTTCTGCAAAATGAATATCTGACGTAAAACGTATTTTTCTTTAATATAGCTATATAACTTAGCCGAGCGTCGAGCTAGAGTAAAAATGACTTGAGAAACTCGTTTCCTTTTTGTAAGTATTTCACTTTTCACGTGCGCGTCCTATGAGTTTTATAAAGTTTTTCAACAATATTATGCAACTCCCAAGTGTCACATATATTACTGAAGTGAAAAGTAGGTATTTCCGTAGCCATTTAACTTGGAAAATAGCTTTACCAATAATAAATAATATTATTTAAGTATAAAATTTATCTAGTGTAATAAACTAATAAAATATCTCTATTAATATTAAATAGTTTTTAATGGACTAAATTCTGATTACCATTATGTAATTTTGCAAGCAATTTTCTTAGGTCCTACATTTATAAAAGCTGAAAAACTGTATTATTAGAACGCTGCTAATAGTTAGATGTTAAATCATATAGCATTATCTAGCACAACCCTATAACTCAAGCAAACACGTTTCACACTAAGCTTAAACGGAGTACGGATAGTTGCACTGTGCGATAATACCCGCGAAAACACATAAATGAAGCCCAGAGTAAACTGTATTAAAACTTCCATGACATGAGGGTACAGCGAATTAAGTATGACTCACGTTAGACCGGGCCGTGTCGTGCCGGAGCTTCCGTAGCTAACTTTTCTATGATATGACAGGCAATCACGTGATGTTTTTCATAAAAAACGATGCGCCGGAAGCTCCAGGCCGGACACGTACCGGTCTAACGTGAATCATCCTTTAAACGGTTAAACCTTGGCAGACCGTGGCAGTGTGGGTAAAACGTACTTTGATTCCTCAACTTTAGAACTCGACTCAGTTTTTAGAGTATAGGCACGAGTTGTTTCAACTTTGTAGTAACTTGTTTAGCCTGCTGCTATTTCCCATAACCAACACAAAGTAGGTAGGTATAGGTAATGACACAGAATAAATAATAGTACTAGGTACAAAAGACTCACTCTCTAACAAAACGCGTCTGTTAAAATCAGGACAGATATGGCCGCTAGGTGGCGACAGCGCCACGCGCGGCTTACGGCTAGCCACCAAAATTGGTATGGAACAGATGTACTTTTAGCTACCTGTAGTAAAGCGACGAAATCGCGGAGTGAGCCACTCCTGGTAATGATGATTTCGACATTAATACTTAATATTGAAATCTTATAGGGCTTGATTCCTTTTAAGTCAAGCTTCACAACAACTCAGTTGAAATTGAGGGAAGACTTTTAAAGTATTTGTTTAAATCGTTGGTCTCGTATAAGCTCTCTAATTTTAGACTCATAACACTCGAGTTCTGGCTACAATCATACCGTAAGAGTCAATTAAATCTACTTAAGCTTATTTCGCTCCCACTTCCGTCCGAGTCGAACAAACAGACTGTCGTAAATAGCTATTAGGGTTCATGCATGTGTTAAATTAGTCTTTACGTTTAGGTTGCTATTTTTACTTTTGTATATCATGTTTTACTTTGTGCTCGTATATTATGTCAAATGAATTGCGTGGAATGTTTTATATCTAGTTATAAGTCTAGGATTCATGCTCCTTTCATACGTGCTTAATATTGTATCTATTTATAAGTCTAGGATTCGTGCTCCTTTCATACGTGCTTATAATTAACGAGATTGGCAGAAATAAATAAAACTCACTCTGCATATAATATCCACTAGTTCAGAGATACATATCGCCCGGCCATTCCTATATAAACCCGAGCCATTTGTAGCATATTCAGAGAACTCAGAGAGCTTAACTCTATCACTTGCCTGAACACTCTCCAGTAAATAAACTCAGACATATGTGTTTTTATTTCACACAACACATATACCGGTAAATGGAGGTATAGCGGACTTCGAGACAGCACAGCGGCCAGCGCGTTCCAGCGGCGAGTTTCTACGCTTCACCCAACGAACCCCTCATCACTAAAAGTTACAGTCTACACTACACAGTTTGGTCCTTCTGAAGCCGAATGAAGATAGAAAAACGTACGCGCTGAGTTTCAAGCGACATAGCTTAACTCAGACATCAAGAAAGAAACACGTACGCGCTGAGTTTCAAGCGACATTGCTTAACTCAGACGGCAAGAAAGAAACAAGTACGCGCTGAGTTTTAAGCGAACGTTGCTTGACTCAGACGGCAAGACAGAATAAAGGACGCGCTGGGCCTAGAGGTTCGCTTCGGTTCAGACCCAACCCCAATACCTTTCCGTAACCCATTTACCGGCTTGCCGGTCGGACCGTGCAGCGTCGTAGGTCGTCCTCCGCTCACGTGTCCTGGCAACTTTCGTTGCATGTGTCACATGGTTGATACCCACACACTGCTTTCGAACGTTCTAGGCATAGCACTTTGCCATTGCGGGAGATTCAGTGCCACGAGGGATCCACGCTACGCTTAGGGCACTGACGTTACGCTCAGTAACGGTCAGTCATAGATATAGGCAGGTCAAGTTAGGGACCCCCGCGTGTGTTAAGTGAAGTGAAGTGGTTCCAGCCAGAAAGATGTCCGAAAAGGAAGCAAGGAGCCTACGACCACGCACCAAGGGCCCGCCTACGCCCGCACCGAACATGGACACCCCTACCCCCTCGTCCGGTAAGACTACGTCCGGCGAGACTAATACGTGGAGCAAGGGCACCAGTGGCAACCCGAATACTACCGGTGGAAACGAGTCGGTACACTCGGAAACGTTAGATGCCACGGTAGTAAATCGTAGTTGATTAGGTACGCTAGTGAATAAAGACATCGATGCGCCGCCATCGCCGTCGCGGGCGCCGTCTAATCGCGATTCGCATAGGAGTCGCAAATCGGTTAGGGAACGCGATAATAAATTGGCCGTGCTAATGGCCGAGCTCGAGGTTCGTAAAGCCCGTCTAGCCGTTGCTAAGACAGAGTCCGACACTGCAAATGTACGGCTGCAGATTGCGCAATTGAAGGCGCAGTCTGTCGGCAGCAGTGACGCGACCGTCGAAGCTACTAAGACAAAGTCCGACACTGCAAATTTACGGCTGCAGGTTGCGCAACTGAAGGCGCAGTCTGTCGGCAGCAGTGACGCGACCGTCGAAGAACGGACTAGAAGTTGGGTAGAACGACAAGCTAGGTTACAGCACGAGATCGCAAAGGAAAACGTTAAAATCCCGCCGCCGAAAGAGACCGCGCAAACGCATCCGCCGCCGCGTGCAGCCGTCGATCGGGCTAGCAGACCACCCAGTGGCGGATTTGCAGTCTTTGCCGCCCTAGGCCCCAAGCCTTGTAGCCGCCCCTTTCTCAGCATCAGCACCCATCATATTGACTACATTTAGATCAGGCAACGAAAAGATATATTATAGAGGTAAATGCTCGGGACACATTTTTTACTTAGTAACTTTTTTGGACTCGTTAGGTGAACATATCAAAAGTAGGGGGGTTTGGTTTGAGGGTCACATTTTTCGGTTTTTCGGTTATTAACTATATCTCAGAAATGGGTCATTGTCCTTGTGACATGATCAAAGGAACATAGGTTTTACGAAAAAAAAAACCGACGAAGTGCGAGTCGGACTCGCGTTTTTTAGGGTTCCGTACATAATTCCGACTCACGCTTGACTGCACATTTCTAATAGGTTTTCCTGTCATCTATAGGTAAAGAACTATTTTGTGTATTTTTTTCAAAATTTTAGACCCAGTAGTTTCGGAGATAAAGGGGGGGAATGTTAATTGGCTATTTTCTTAAATAACTTCGAACCTATGTATTTTAAAATGATAAAAAAACATGTCCCTCTTTGGGTCACTAATTTACATGTGTACCAAATTTCAACTTAATTGGTCCAGTCGTTTCCAAGAAAATAGGCTGTGACAGACGGACAGACAGACAGACGCACGAGTGATCCTATAAGGGTTTCGTTTTTTCCTTTTGAGGTACGCAACCCTAAAAATAAGCAAATACTTTTTACCAATAACATTGACTTTTATGTACCTACAAAAACATTCAAAAAATCTAAAAAAGAAACATAAGAAAAACATTTTTTTGCCTATTTTCTTGAATAACTGCTAATTTGCTAAACTATTTTTCCTAGAATTCTCTTCTTCCTTGCGTTATCCCGGCATTTTTTTATCCAAAAATTATTAAAAAAAATTGAGATTCTTAAAATGAGCTCTTTGATTTGATATGTAACACGATATAGTTTGAAAAACTTTATTTTAAATTTTCTCATTTACCCCCAAAAATGGCCTCCATATTTAAAATTCATTTATTTACGTTACACGTCCATCTTTGGGTCACAAACTTACATATGTGTGCCAAATTTCATCTTAATTGGTCCAGCAGTTTCGGAGAAAATAGGCTGTGACAGACGGACAGCCAGAGCCAGACGCACGAGTATAAGGGTTCCGTTTTTTTCCTTTTGAGGTACGGAACCCTATAAACGGGGAACAAGGCGCGAGTGCGTCAACAATATGCGAAATCGACGCCACACTCGCGTTCGCGGCTTCGCGCCGTGTGTCCGGATATCGTAAAAATTGTAGCTTGTAGCAAATTTAACCAACTGTCACTTTGTATAATGATTATTAATGATCATGTCGTTAGAACGCATAGTTTCCGAGATATAAGCGAAAAACTGAAAAATGTGACCTTCAAACCTCTTTCTTCCCCCGGCTCAAGGGCTACGGCCGGGGACTTTTGATATGTTCACCTCCTAGATAGTCCAAATAAAGTTAGGTACAAAGTCAAAAATTGTGTTTCAAGCATTCCCCAATCCACTCTATAGGTACCTTTTTTTGAGAATTCGTTGCCTGGCCTAATTTTTTGTCACAATTTGCCGCCCCTAATATCTTGCCGCCCTAGGCCCGGGCCTACTGTGCCTTATGGGAAATCCGCCACTGAGACCACCCCCGCGCATTGTAGAGGTACCGCACGGTACCTACACGCCAATGTACCATAAACCGCCGGAATTGCCTACATTCGGCGGAGATATAACCGAGTGGATATCATTTAGGGCAGAGTTCGAAGATACGTCGCCCATGTTTAGTGCCGTCAATAACGTCAGTCGGATTAGGCGCGCACTTAAGGGCGAAGCTCGGACGGCCGTAAAATCAATAATGTACACGGTTCAGGATCCGTACGAGATAATGGAAGCGCTGGAACGGCAGTTCGGCGACCCTGAGGAGATTGTTCTTACGGAAATTCATAACGTTAAACGCATGCCGCGTTTATCCGAAGACAATTCTAATATAACCTCATTCGCCGCGCATGTAGCGAATGCCGTCGCCACCATTAGATCCTTGCGTCAAGAGAAATACTTGCACGCGCCTGAGCTCGTGAATAAAATCGTGGATAAGTTGAATCTGATAGTGCGCTATGAATGGGCCAAATACAGGCAGTCTAACGTAGAATCACCCGGGTTAGTTGCGATTTCCGAGTTTCTTAACGAAATTAGCACTGCGGCCAAGCGCATAAACCGACATAAGCCGTCTAACAGGTCACGGAATGCAGTGAACGCGGTTTCCTCTGTGCGCGAACCGAGAAGATCGAGCCAAGCTCTCTCTGGGTCTCCCGCCCCCGCGTTCTACCGTGACACGTCTGACGAATCACGGAGTGTAGTGAGTGCGGTTTCCTCTGTGCGCGAACCTAGAAGATCGAGCCAAGCTCTCTCTGGGTCTCGCGCCCCCGCATTCTACCGTGATACGTCTAGTAGATCGCGAAATGAACGAAACGCGGTTTCCTCTGTGCGCGAGTCCAGTCGATCGAGCAGCGCTCTCACTGGGTCCCGCGCCCCCGCGTCCTTTCGCGACTATAGTTCGGATTCGGAGTCAGATTCCCACGAATCATACACACGTGATACGAGAAATAGATCGCGTACTAGTAAATCGACTATAGCTCAAGTAAAGCACCGCGATGGTAATTTAAAGAAAAAGCCAGCGTCAACCAGAGCTCAGCCTAGGCAGCAGACATCGTCTGTCTCTGTCTCGCGCGATGCGTGCGCCATATGTAAGAACGGCAAAGAACACAAAGTTAGTGAGTGTTTGAAATTTCTAGCCGCGACTATATCTAAGCGATGGGACTTGGCAAAGGGTGCTAAATTGTGCTGTAGATGTTTAGGCGCGAGTCACCCTAAGCCTTATGGGTGCCAATATGTCGCGTGTGGCATGAATCAGTGCGAAGCCGGACATAATAAACTATTACACGGTCGAAACGCGGCCGCGTCCGCGAGCGGTAATAGAGTCCCGGCAGCACCTGCAGTACTCAATGTTAGACTGCCGCAGACGTGTCACAAAGTCATGCCTGTAGAGGTGTCGGAACCGTTAGGTACCGTCCAAACCCTCGCGCCACTTGACGAAGGCGCGACAATGACTTTGGCGCTACACGAAACTGCGGACAGAATCGCGCCCGCGGTACAATTGGTTGGGCACGCAAAGCCTAATACCGCGGACGACGAGGCCTTACAACTTGTGAAACGGCATTCTGAGGTAGAATCATTAGGCGTTTCGCAGAAGTTACCTAGGGCCGACCCCCACCAACGTGCGCTAGATTTACTAGAAGCCACCTGCGAAAAGATACCGGGGGAGCAAAGGTATCGCTCGGGCTTACTTTGGCGGTCAAATGACGAGAAACTCCCCAATAACCAAGCGCAAGCATTGCAACGGCCGTACAGTCTAGAACGAAAGCTAGACCACGATGCGAAACTTAAAGCCCAATATGCAAAGTGTATGTTGCTTGACAAAGGTTACGCGGAGAAAATAGACTCGCCACCGCCCCCCGAGGCACCCCGGACGTGGCCTCTGGCGCATTTCCCAACTTTTCACCCGCAACGCGGCAAAATGCGATTAGTTTGGGACACGGCCGCCACAGCTTGCGAACGTTCGCTTAACAGCGCGCTGTTGGCTGGCCCCGACCTGTTAAAGTCACTTTTTGGCGTATTAATGCGCTTCCGCGAAAGTAAAATCGCGGTGTTAGCCGACGTCAAACAGATGTTTTTACAGATCGAAATAATAGAGCAAGATCGCGATATGTTACGTTTCGTTTGGCGGACAGGGATCGATTGGGACAGGCCTATATCCGTCTCACTCGCACCCGCGTGGCGATCGTTCATTGATAATGTACGGTTAGTTCGCGCCACCGCTGGTAGTCTGGTTGCCGCCGAGGTTTTCAAAGCCGTATTGCTCGCTAAGAAAACGTGAAGAGACTGCATGAAGGTGGCGTGGTCATCATTGCGGACAGCTCCATGCCATTAGGAACGTGGCCCAGAGGCGTAATCGCCCAGCTATTTCCTGGCCCAGATGGTCATGTGAGAGTGGCCATTGTTCGCACACGCGCAGGTGACGTCCGCCGCCCGGTTTCTAGACTCATCCCCATTTACTCCGCGCATGAAGACGGTGTTAACACACGTGGGGGAGACTGTCGTAAATAGCTATTAGGGTTCATGCATGTGTTAAATTAGTCTTTACGTTTAGGTTGCTATTTTTACTTTTGTATATCATGTTTTACTTTGTGCTCGTATATTATGTCAAATGAATTGCGTGGAATGTTTTATATCTAGATATAAGTCTAGGATTCATGCTCCTTTCATACGTGCTTAATATTGTATCTATTTATAAGTCTAGGATTCGTGCTCCTTTCATACGTGCTTATAATTAACGAGATTGGCAGAAATAAATAAAACTCACTCTGCATATAATATCCACTAGTTCAGAGATACATATCGCCCGGCCATTCCTATATAAACCCGAGCCATTTGTAGCATATTCAGAGAACTCAGAGAGCTTAACTCTATCACTTGCCTGAACACTCTCCAGTAAATAAACTCAGACATATGTGTTTTTATTTCACACAACACATATACCGGTAAATGGAGGTATAGCGGACTTCGAGACAGCACAGCGGCCAGCGCGTTCCAGCGGCGAGTTTCTACGCTTCACCCAACGAACCCCTCATCACTAAAAGTTACAGTCTACACTACACACAGACCCTCATCCGAGAAACCAGTCGCGTGTGCCATCCCATTGTCTCAGTTGCTTCAGGGTCGAGGATCCTCTTATTGTTGGTGTTCAATGAATATAGAGCAATACAAACAATGAATGATCTAGATCACAGAATCGGTTAAACCAGTCGAAATTCAACCTGATTAACGTGAGACGGGTATAATTTGAGACTCTCAGAGCCACTTGCACCATTCATTAACCCGGGGTTAACCGTTTAAGCCCGTGAGTTACCATGGTTACCAGTACAATTTGACACTAGGTTAACGGTTTAACTGGTTAACCCTGGGTTAGTGGGATGGTGCAAGTGGCGCTCAGGAGTTAAAACTTGTTATGTGTATGTAGCACTAATTAACTTTGTCGTTATATCGCCAAATAGCAATATTAGCAAAGCAATATTATTGTTTTAATTCGGTAATATGAAATTCCGCAAAGTATTGATTCACACAGGATTGTTTCAGGTTTCAGTTCAAGCACGTTTCATGAAGAGCAAGACAGGCTGTGTAAGGTCATTGCTATTGAAATTGTTACCTAGGTCATAAATATTTTTCCAATACCTAGGTATATTAATATCATATTAACATTATCAAACTGCACAACGGGACTTAATCACGTATTTAAGTTTTAAGATTTACCTCCGACGTTTCGAGGACGGCGTTGTCCCCGTGGTCTCGGAGAAGACTGGCTCAAGTTGACATCAACATCTTCTAGCCGCGCGAGTTTTTCGAACTACCCGCACTTGGTCTTGTTTATCAGTTAGTTAGTCAGTTAGTTTGATAATGTTTAATAATCGTGAAAGTTTAAATCATATTAACAACTATAAATAATTTGAGATTCTCAAAATAATCTCTTTCATTTGATATGTAACACGCCAACATCGTTGGTAAGTACCTACAATTGCCTCAAGGGCCTATTTTAGATTTAAATAAGCTAGTTATTAATTTCTTTTAGTAATACCACTGTACCTATACCTATATCTTGTTTGTAAATAAATCGTAATCAATCAGACAAAAAATCAAGGAATGTACATATACGACAGTAGGTAACAATAAATCGATATTGAGGTTCAATAATAACGTCACCATAAATCCCACTCGTACCTAATTTTAATAACAGGGAATAATTTAAATTCTTTTTTTTTTAAAGTGGAAAAATTACTGTCTTGGGTAGTCTTGAACTCACGGCCTCTGGATCGATACCCCAGCGCTCTGCCATCTGAGCCACCTCACCTCATCCATAGCAAGCAAATCTTTCCACCATATTATAGGTCAAGGGGACCCTTAGCGACATCTACCGTAAGAGTGTTACACTTCTTAAACGGCTACCGGAGTTCCAAGACATATTGGAAATTCACCAGTTACAATGTGCTACCCATACTAATTTTAATTTTTAACAAGCAGAAACGTCTGCGAACGATGCTATTAAGCTTAGAATAAATTTAAAAGTGGAAAAATACAAGACAGTAATTTTTCCACTTTTAAATTTATTCTAAGCTTAATAGCATCGTTCGCAGACGTTTCTGCTTGTTAAAAATTAAATTTAATTTAAATTCTGTCCGACAATAAATTCAAGCGAACCTAAAACCATCATCGCCGCTAAGATTGGGTTGAACGTAAATATTAGGCATCTATGTCGGCATCAATCCCCCGAGCAGTTCAATATAAAAGATGGGATAAGCAATTTGCAGGATTAATTGTTATTCGGTCGGCCGTCCATAAAGTTAGGCGCAAGGCCGAGCCGCGCGGTCGGATGCGATGTATCAATATCAACAAGAAACGCTGACACAGATTCCGGGCCACTTACACCAGACTTTCAATCTTTAGATTGTGCCCTGTTTATCAAAAGCTTGTAACTTGTAATACAAGTGGAAGTCCCTTTCTAACAAAAGCTGTCAAAAAGGGACTTCCACTTGTATTACAAGTTACAAGCTTTTGATAAACAGGGCACTGATCTTGTCTCAAGACGACGCACTTGTACTCGTACAGTCAACAACAGAGCTATGAATACAGGCAAAGTGCCAAAAATATGTATACATGACCTTAATGTACAGGCAATAAAGTACTGTATACATATTTTTGACACTTTGCCTGTATTCATAGCTCTGTTGTTGACTGTACATATAAACTCAAGGCGAAACATTTGGATTTCGGAAAAGGACTACTTTTTTTCAGCTGGGGACAAAAACCGGTCAAGTGCCAGTCGCCGGACTCGCGTTCCAAGGGTTCCCTACATTAGTCCGACTCACGCTTGACTGCACATTTCTAATAGGTTTTCCTGTCATCTATAGCTGAAGTACTATTTCGTGTATTTTTTTCATAATTTCAGGCCCAGTAGCTTCAGAGATAAAGAGGGGGGGATGGTCGGACAGACGCACGAGTGATCCTATAAGGGTTACGTTTTTTCCTTTTGAGGTACGGAACCCTAAAAAACGGATCGTGTCCGTCGAAACTCCCACACAAGCTTTTTGAACTGGGACCTCTGAAAGGTATCAACGGGTTATTCGCCAACAGGACAAATTTTCGGCAACACGTGTAACTACCGACGCAAGACAACAAAGCATAACATTGTTTATAGCGGAAGCAGTTATAAAGTTGACCCAAAAATTTTTTATTAAGCTATGAGCTTCATCACATATGTTCCTTGAGTAATTCTAAGCATTTCAAGCCTGGGAGGCAATAAGAAATGTGTGTCTACTCGGATTTGTAATGGATTCAAACTTTCAACCCCTTTTTAACCCTGTTAGGGGATGAATTTTACAAAACGCTGAAATTACTTTTCCTGTCTTTTAATAATATCCCCAAATACAAAGATTCAAGTCCCGCGTTCGAAAATTTTTTTGATATCCATACAAACTTTCAACTCCTTTTTCACCACCTTAGGGGATGAATTTTCAAAAACGCTGAAATTAGTTTTCTTGTATTTTAATAATATATCGTTTTACGAAGTTTCAAATTCCTAGCTTAAAATAAAACTTGAACCCCATACAAACTTTCATCCCCTTTTTAACCCCCTTAGGGGTTGAATTTCTCAAAATCGCTTCTTATCTCTTGTACACTTTATAAATGTAATCTAGTGTGCAAATTTCAACTTTCTATCTTTTGTAGTTTCGGCTCCGCGTAGCAAAAATCTCCAACCAAATTTTTCACCTTTTTACGTTTTTCTTGTAAAATTACTATGAAATTGAAAAAACAAATATCAGCAATGAATTCTACGTCTTTGGTTTATACGAAAATGATACCAAACTTGCCCTAGTACCCACCAGGATCAGAGTAGATTTTTTTTAAAGATGACGGATGGCGGCCGTCTTTGTACCCCACCCTCCCCCCCACTTCAGGCTAGAAATGCTTAGAATTACTCAAATATCAGATGTGATGAAGCTCATAGCTTAATAAAAAATTTTTGGGTCATGTATGGCAGCGTTACATAACTGACTCCAGTATTACGACATCACAACTTGTGATTCACAACAACTTTACTTCAGAGGTTGCCTACCCTACACGTGCAAACGGAACAGGTGTCCCTTGATGAATAATTTTTTTTTAATGATATACAAGGAAAACGAGCTACGGCGGTAACACGGTCGCATTTTTATCGCTTGTCACAATGCCTGTCACGATCTAACAAGTATGTAAGTGCGAAAGTGACGGGCATAGTGAGAGGCGTTAAAAATGGAACCATGTTGCGCCCGCAGATCAATCACCTGATGAGTGATTACCGTCGCCCACAACTATTACATGTTTCTATTCACCCCTATCTAGTCTAAATAAATCAATATCAAAAACAGACCCTATCTCAAGAAAAATTGTTTGTTGAAAATATGTTTGGATCAAAACTTGTTACATTTTTATGCTCTATGATTTTTTATAATAAATGACGCATAGTTAGGTATCATTTGAGCTATTGAAACCTATTTTACCTTTTTTTTAATCCAAAAGATGCCCGTTGAAAAAGGCTTTAAATCATCGTAAATACGGATACTTTATGCGGTAAAATGTTGAAATAAATCAAAATGAGTATAAGTACCTACCAAGTACAGTTATGGGAGCTTCCAACCTCCGTGCTGACCGGATGCCGACTGAGTTACTGGTTAGCTGATGTACATATTTGGAACTAAGTTCTACCCGCGGCTTCGTCTGCGAGTGTTGAGAATTATCCCGTGTGCTTTCTCGGGAGTAATACTATATCCATTCCAAATTTCATCTAAATCGAAGAGGTAACAGAGAGACAGACAAAGTTACTTTCGCATTTAAGTTACGACCCAGACGAGACATTTTACAAGACTTTTGTGACAACTTTCAGGACGCTAAAATGAAGGTGTATACGAGTTTCCAGCTTTATTATCTTTCATTCTGAGGCTAACCCCTCTTTTAAGTTACAAATTAAATGAGGCGAAACATTAAAAATAACCGACGCTAATAAATTTATCTAATCAGGGAAAGGCCCTGTGATAAATGAAATGAAAATAATCTCATCTTCATCTAAAGTCAATGTGGCTAATTCCGTCATAGGGGCTAATCCGTCTACGAGAGTCAAAATCAAAAAAATATTTCTTTGATTTTCAATCGTAGAAAAACAAACATTTGCTTTTGATTGCTGAAACTAAAAACAATACCCGGTTTGTCGATGAAATTATCAATTTTGTTTGTTGTTCGAGAAAAACGCTAGTGGACGGAATAGTCCCTATGACAGAATTAGCCAGATATTATTAAGTACTTTTATAAAAGAATTTAGCAAACGGCTTTTAATGAGAAACACCCTCTCATTAAAATCAGTTTGCTAAATTCTTGGTTGCGGGATTTCGAACAAAAGAAAAACACACTGTTTATTTTTAGTCCTTTCCAAGTATTATTGTATTTCATGCCTTAGTTATTAGGAAATGTTGTTGATTTATGTGGTTACCTTATTACTTACTTATATAATTACACGTGCCATATGCACCTATGTTGTAGATATACGCGTGTTCCATTATAATTACGTTCCCATCCCATACCCGTTTCAATAGCAACTAATCTTGGCTAGAAGCCATTCAAGGACAAAATACGAGTAGAATTCCAGTATTTCTAAGGACGTAATGCCTGACAAGCTTGAACTGTACATTTGAAGCCTCGGAGTAATTAACAATAGAGCCGCCATTAACAGGCGTTACCCGGCGGCCAATGGTCAACCACATGTCAACCATATGTATGGACTGACGTTTATCTGACATGACGTACCTATACATTTGATGTGCCCCTCCCCCGCAAAAAACGGCAGACTATTTTGTACCGAAAATTTTAGACATGGCGTCTCCGTTGGTTATATCCTCTAAGTTTGAAGCTTACTTTATAATAAATACTGTTACTGGAGTCAGTTATGTAACGCTGCCATACATGACCCAAAAATTTTTTATTAAGCTATGAGCTTCATCACATCTGATATTTGAGTAATTCTAAGCATTTCTAGCCTGAAGTGGGGGGGAGGGTGGGGTACAAAGACGGCCGCCATCCGTCATCTTTAAAAAAAATCTACTCTGATCCTGGTGGGTACTAGGGCAAGTTTGGTATCATTTTCGTATAAACCAAAGACGTAGAATTCATTGCTGATATTTGTTTTTTCAATTTCATAGTAATTTTACAAGAAAAACGTAAAAAGGTGAAAAATTTGGTTGGAGATTTTTGCTACGCGGAGCCGAAACTACAAAAGATAGAAAGTTGAAATTTGCACACTAGATTACATTTATAAAGTGTACAAGAGATAAGAAGCGATTTTGAGAAATTCAACCCCTAAGGGGGTTAAAAAGGGGATGAAAGTTTGTATGGGGTTCAAGTTTTATTTTAAGCTAGGAATTTGAAACTTCGTAAAACGATATATTATTAAAATACAAGAAAACTAATTTCAGCGTTTTTGAAAATTCATCCCCTAAGGTGGTGAAAAAGGAGTTGTAAGTTTGTATGGATATCAAAAAAAATTTCGAACGCGGGACTGAATCTTTGTATTTGGGGATATTATTAAAAGACAGGAAAAGTAATTTCAGCGTTTTGTAAAATTCATCCCCTAACAGGGTTAAAAAGGGGTTGAAAGTTTGAATCCATTACAAATCCGAGTAGACACACATTTCTTATTGGCTCCCAGGCTTGAAATGCTTAGAATTACTCAAGGAACATATGTGATGAAGCTCATAGCTTAATAAAAAATTTTTGGGTCAACTTTATAACTGCTTCCGCTATGTCTCAATACGTCAGTTCAATAGATACCTCAAAATTGCTCTTTATGTTCACTGGTGAATTCCTATGAATGAATACTTTGAGTAGGTACTTACCTGTATATATACAGGGTGAAATTTAAATCACTGGCCATATTCATTCCAGGCACTAGGTTACACTTAAGGAATCTATTTAGCGAAAAAAAAGAGTACATTTTTTTTAAATTTTCATTTTTCAATTTTTAAATATTTTCCACGAGTCGTGGTCACCCTATTACCACAAATGTAAACAAACCTAATAGTAGGTTTTAACAACAACATCAGCAAAACCCTTATCTGACCTTCACTAAACCTTATAATCGTTGCAATACCACCCACCACCTAGTTAGTGTTGGCGATGGTAGGCAGGTTTATCAATTTCGAGGGTAGTCTAAAACATTCCGCGCTAGCGGTAAACATAACGGTTAGCATAAATGATTAGTCACTCGTCACTCGCCAACCTTAAAATAACAATCGCGCGCGTACTAAGGTTTAAAAAAATGTTTTCGAACCGGGAATATTAGGAAATGGTACGGTGTTATTTATTAAGTGGTGAGTGTTTACGTGGTGCACAAAGATTATACGAAATGGAATCAGTTCCACGCCTTCGCAGACAAGGATTGAATCCAAGAGTACCATCTCGTGGGACTTTCGTTAATTGCGTCGACTTTTAATCAAATGTAAGTACATAAGTTGATTCAATTTTTTAAATACGCCTGAATGCAAAGATTCCTGACCTAGTTTTTACTCATTGTTTTAAGCCATGGACGTTTTGTTAATAATCATTAGTCAGAAATAATATTTTAGATTAAAAATGGGTTGCCTTTGCATTTTGACGGTTCTAAGTAACGGGCTTATTATGAAGGAAAAATTAGCAACTTATGTAGGTAAGCGTCTTATCTCGCTGCAATAGGGTTCATAATTGGTGACGCTATTGCAAACAGCGGGAGGAGCGGGGTGTCAATGACCTTACCTGATAAGAGAGAAGCGGGTGTAGTGGGTAGTTGTCGGTTCACCATAACGTACGAGGTTTTTAGGACAACTTGATGATGAGTTATTTCGAAAAAAATGTACTGAGCGGTATTAAAAGAAAAAACACGTGTTTAATATTTTTTCGAGGTCTTTCGGGTGTTTCAATTTGGCCAGTGAATTAAATTTCACCCTGTATATATATATATATATAAGACTTCGCTGTCCGTCCGTCCGTCCGTCCGTCCGTCCGTCTGTCACCAGGCTGTATCTCACGAACCGTGATAGCTAGACAGTTGAAATTTTCACAGATGATGTATTTCTGTTGCCGATATAACAACAAATACTAAAAACAGAATAAAATAAAGATTTAAATGGGGCTCCCATACAACAAACGTGATTTTTGACCAAAGTTAAGCAACGTCGGGAGTGGTCAGTACTTTGATGGGTGGCCGTTTTTTTTTGCTTAATTTTTGTTTTTATTTTGCATTATGGTACGGAACCCTTCGTGCGCGAGTCCGACTCGCACTTGCCCGGTTTTTTTCTTTTGAACTTGGCTTGACACGCCTAGGTAGATTCTCTTTATAGCTATTTAAGCTATTTATACCTAATCTGTCTGTTAATACCTAGAATCAATCTTTTCATTTTTCGACGGATTGCGAAGGTAGTGAATGTGTTAAATACCAGCCCACACATGAAAATATTTTTCATGTGTGGGCTGGTATTTAACACATTCACCACCGTATAACGGGGTGAATAGACACGATTTTCAACTTCAAGGACGATTTTCACCAATAATCCAAATGATAAAAGTAAAAATTTAGACATCATTTTATGAGTCTTGGTTGGTTCTTCAATTTTGCATTTGTGAAATCAATTTTGACCCACCCAATTCAGAGAAAATCAAAGAAAACTGCCTGTTTTCTCCATATCCAAAAAACGGGGTCGATAGACACACGAAAGGGGTGAATAGAAATATGAAGTTTTAGTTGTTATAGGCATCGAATTTGGTCATTATTATGTTGATACTCTATTGGCAAATAGTATATATCTGTTAAACAGTTATTTGATACAAAAATATTTTTTCGTGTCTTTTAACCCCCAAGGCGTGTTTTTTCACCCCTTTGTGTTATCTAATCACCCCCTATGACGTAACTATTCACCCCATATGCGTGTCCACTGACCCCTTTTTCACGTAAAAGTGCTTGTTGATAGTTTTTTGCAAAAAAATGCTTAATTATAGAGAAAATTGGTGATATTATTTATTATTTAGGTACTACAGATACTATATTACCAGGTTAGCTAACTTTAACTACGTTAATGTCACTACATTTACCGCTAGAACAAAGTTCAGACAGACTTCATTTCTTACCTCGGTGAGGCCTTCCTTTAGAGTAAAAAAAATCTAACTTTTAGGCAGTTTGATTAACTTCTTTTGGTATCAATGTAGAGAATAAATAGTCTACTATATACGTATTCCAAAAAATCTGATTTTAGAGATGTACGTTTTTAAATATAACAACTTGAAAGATAATGTTCAAAATTTCTCTATTCACCCCGCGATTTCTGTTGACCCCGTTTTACGGTACTAGAGTTTATGCTATTCTTGAGAACGTTCTCAGTTTATTAGGGACATTCTCCCTCGATGATATTTCTCATTGTAAACTGAGTAACTTCTCAAGAACAGCACAACTCTATCACTTCCAATCCAATGACCCGCTACGTGGGTTCTCTATACTGAACTTTAAGATACGTGAATGAATAGATCTAGAAACGGATCGGATCGGATTAGATGTGTCAGTGAAACGGAACGGATCAGATGTGTCAGTGTCAAAAGCGACGTTACTGTTTAAAGAATCTTCACATTTGACACTGCCATATCTAATCTATGTCGTTTTTAGATCTATTAATTGACGTATCTTAAAGTTCGAATCGGGCCGATCTCTATTCGTAGGCGGCTTTCTCTCCATAGCGGGAAATGAACGTTATTTATCGGCTACGCGCGTAGCGCGTGGCTCGCGCCGGAAGAAAATGCGCTAAAAACTAGATACCTATCTAATACTTTTAAACGAGCAATTATTGTATATTTATTTATTTATATACATGTATATTTCGGGGATCTCGGAAACGGCTCTAACGATTTCGATGAAATTTGGTATAGGTATAGGGACTTCCGGGGCCGAAAAATCAATCTAGCTAGGTCTTATCTCAGGGAAAACACGCATTTTTGAGTATTTATATATGTTTTCAGAGCAAAGCTTCGTCTCCCAGATATTAATTACGTACTTATATTAAGAAGCCATGCATGATATCCTTATTGAGCTTTACAAAGAAGCGCACGTGTAGGATATTAGTGTTTTTGCTGAGTGCTATATTATTATATGTCTCTTACAAATTCTCGGGACCATGGGGTCCCGGGCATTTGGAAGGCGTGCGTGGGGCCGAAGCCAACACGTAGAGGCCCCTTGTAATAAGACAATTTACTCTTAATGTAATGTGACACCAGCCGACGATTATCCCTGCTTGAACTATAGTACCTAGAGCACCCAAGGGCAAGCCCCGGTTGGTGTAGGACTATTGTAAGAAAAAGTTACAAAAAGAAACCGGGCTATTGGGTTGAGTTGCCAGTGGACTAGTAACCGGGACTATGGAGGAGACTATGGCACCTGCCCTGCTCACATGTTAAAAGAACATGAAAAAATCCTTATTGAGCTCTACAAACGTGTAGAATATTAGTGTTTTTGCCAAGTGCTATATTATTATTTATTACACGCTTTTACGTAGGTTGACCCTGTATACTTATTTGTGCAGTAAACATCGTGAGGAAACCGGACTAATCCCAATAAGGCCTAATTTACCCTCTGGGTTGGAAGGTCAGATGGCAGTCGCTTTCGTAAAAACTAGTGCGTACGTCAAATCATGGGATTAGTTGTCAAGCGAACCCCAGGCTCTCATGAGCCGTGGCGAAACGCCGGGATAACGCGAGGAAGAAGACTTATTTGTGCAGTAAGCTGCGAAATTGCATGTAGAAATTCAATTATGAATGAATTGATCGATAAAGTCGCTGTGTACTTATTACGGCTGATGGTACAATCAAATTTCTTATTTTTTTATCCGTTTTTGAAGAGAGAAACACATTAATACTCATAAAGTTAGTTATCCAAAAAACTTTAGCCAAAAATAATAATTGATTAGGCAAAAGTAAGATTATATTTAAACATCTACATATTTCAAACACCGTTCAGTTAAAAATACGACTGACTTCGTCTCTTTCACACTTACTGCAATCGAGTGAAAGAACAATACAGTTAAGTATGGATACTAATATTCGAATATTTCAAATTTATTATTTGTATCCACTTGGATTTCACAGGATAGGCTTGCCTTGCGTGGGGATATAGATCCAACACGTAGAGGCCCCTTGGAGAGTTTTAATATCATGTAGAATTATATTCTCTTTATTTATTTCAACTCTTAGGCTAAGTGATTTATAATATGAATATAAAAGTAAAATATAAAAACACTTACAGAACAATAAAAAATACATATAAACACATTATAAAAACCCTATCCTAGGGAGCCGTCAGCAGCAGCAGACTGCCCTTCTCGGCCTTCTCGAGATTCTCATACTTTACTTGTACTTTTATTTATAATAAGAGTATATATTTATACTAACAAATTTATGATTTTCAGCAATGCCAATGGATGTGACGAGGAAAAGCTTTTAAGTTCATATATTCTTAGGTATCTTAAGTATCTTCTCCTCTTTCTTTAAGGACAAAGGTCAAAAAACTAGAACGACGAGAGCCTACTGCTACTAATCCGTTCTGGGGGCCTAGCCAAAACGCATTTCGAAAAAAGATATCGCTAACGAATCGATAAAAAATGTATGGGAATGACAGGTACCGTAGATGAGTTTGTCGAAAAATATTAACGAATACAAAAATGTTAGCCAAGTTGCAATGTTGTAACGAAACGCAAAACTTTCGTTACTGGAATTCGATATCTGTCATACATTGCCTAGCCGAGTGACACTTTTGACATGCGAAATCGAATCGTTATCGCCTCCTAGGTGTCGATACGTAGCGAGAGCTATCCCCTTGCAGATAACTTATCGAAGCACAAGAAAATGCCGTATAATAGTGTTTGTAAATTAGAATTTGTAGTAAAAAGCATACTTTAACATTATTGTGGGCGGCGAACAACGCGGAAGTCTCGCTTAGACGCAGGCGCCGTCTGAAAAATCGCCTATTGGAACTGCTTAGGAAAGGACTGCCCTTAGCTGGTGGCTGGTGGCTTTATGCTACGGGGTCAGATCAAAGGATAGTGGGCCGTACGCAGCATTTCACCCAAAGGATCCAATGTGACCGAGGCGCTGAATATCTACCTATCTATATTGACAGTGTCATGGAAAAATGGATTATGCACCCACAAATGCAACACGAAACAACGTCCCTGCAAAGGTAAGAGTGAGCCAATAACTTATCCCCACATACCTAATAAGTATATAAAATATGTAATTGATGCTAAAATAACTTCTTATGTGTTCCTGTTACGTCTTCAAATATAAACCGATGAATGGTGTAGATTAAATTTGGTACCCATATGCACACAGGCAAGCACTTGTTTCTCAATAGGAAAGTGAATTGATTGTGTAAAGGCAAAGGTATATAGGTAAAGGCTTTACAAATATAGATAAAGACTCGGGAACAAATGTTCTTCACACAAATAAATGCCCTTCCCGGGAAGCAAAACCATAACCTTCATAGGCAAGGTCACTAACGACTAGCAATATTGTAGTGTCATCCCATTTTCTTAAATTGATTTGAAAGAGACGAGACTACAGTGTTGCTACTTTTTGATTTCTACAATTTCTTGTCGAACTGTACAGTAAGCTCAAGAAGACTTGTGTTGTGGGTACTTAGGGTACTTAGATAACTATATATAGATGGTCAAACCAATTTGTCACTCAGTAAGAACCAGGAAAACTATACTCATACTTTTGGGTGCTAGTACTAGTATATGACAAAGCTAGTATGATTCTCTCTGTCTTTGTTTGAAATGAGACAGTCCTTTGACAAACTATACTTAAATACATAGACAACACCCATGACTCAGGTACAAAATATCTGTGCTCATTACACAAACAAATTTCCTTACCGGGGATTCAAACTCAGGATTAATATCAGATTAACCGGCAGGGTCACTAGTCACTACCCACTAGGCCAGACCGGCTGTTGTTATGCATATAAATTATCAACCATATTAATGAAACTTTTCATATTATGAAACATATTGTATATGACTTCTTTTGGCAGGCGCAGGTACAGTCAGCTGCAGAGAAATGGTACCACTCCTGCATACAAACTTCTATGTAGCGGTGGTACCTTTTCTCTGCAGCTGACTGTACCTACACACTATATAAAAATATATGTACTTACACAAAACATTTAGTTTTTTTTGTCATATGACTGGTAGAGAATAGATAAATATTATAACCAAATGTTACAGAGTTTTTTGAAAAACTAAGCATTCATTTTGTTTCAGGTGACTTGGATATTCATTGCAGCCTTGACATATTTATGGTGCTCCAAAGCCAGGGTCAAGGGAAGAAACTATGACACATGTACAACCACAAAAATATATTGAGTGTTGTTTTACTATTTTAAAACACTACATAATATATGTGCAAACAAGAAAAGAATGCTTGGCTACTGATTTTATGCTGCCGGCAAAAAATACCTGCTGTATCTTTCATTAATAGATTTCCAATAAAATAAATTAACTTTTAACCCAATCATTGTTTCATTCATTTATTTATGGTGGTTACCACCTTAACCTTTGGTATGCTTAGGAGCAGATCTGCTCCCATGTACTTACCTATATTCAACTTTAAAAAATGCATTAATTTTGACGACCGGTCTGACCTAGTGGGTAGTGACCCTGCCTGCTAAGCCGATGGTCCTAGGTTCGAATCCCAGTAAGGGCATTTATTTGTGTGGTGAACACTAATATTTGTTCCTGAGTCATGGGTGTTTTCTATGTATATAAGTATGTATTTATCTATATAAGTATGTGTCGTTGCCTAGCACCCATAGTACAAGCTTTGCTTAGTTTGGGGCTAGGTTGATCTGTGTAAGATGTCCCCAATATTTATTTATTTATTTTATTTTATTTAATTATGATTGATATATAAATTACAAATTGTTGACAGGAGCATACAAAAGGTTAAATATGAATAGCCAGTAGCTTAGCGGGTGAGATTCCCTTCCCAAATTTCCATTCAAAGCAAAGATGGTAGGTAATTAAAAAATAATATTAAGTAATAATATGATTTATTGGTTTTGGTTTCACAGGCAGCTTTTATCTTATCTAATGCATAACATCTATGTATTCAATGTTCGCTTGACTTTTGTTAATTTCGAAAATGTTTGAAGTCTATGAAGTAAATGAGTTCACTGAGGTTACACTGATTCGGGCAAACCTGTTCACAATTTCACTTCACGGTTTGAATCATTACTAACACTTAAAGTATTGTCTCTTCTGGTCAAGTAAGCCAGCAGTGCACGTCCTTAGCACTGGTAACTGCCATGAAGGCGTCATTGCAGCGGCAGCTTTGACTGTTCGTGCCAACTTGGCGAGGACTTCTCAGCGTGGAAGAAGAGCCCGCGGAGCCCGCTCTTGCCCGCTCTGGCTGCGCCGCCGCCTTGATTGGGGCTGCGGTGACGACGGCTGTCTGAAATTGTTAAACTTAGGTCAAAATTATATGCAATTAACAACGCACTCTTCAACTATTACACTATATAGAGTTATTTTATCACGAAATTGTAATTAACTAAGTTAAACAAATGCCAAAATATTTCATTTGCTTACCGATAAAACAATTATTTTCTCCAAAATTAGATTCGCTGTTCACTTGACACTCTTGACAGCTGACGTTTCTTGACGGTTTTGAACGAGAACCACAGATTAAAATTAATTTTTATCGACTTGGCCCGTCGAATAGAGTCTGTGCGGAAAGAGAAGAGTCGTGGCAGAAACGGGAACTAACATTTTAAATTTTATATGGCAATCAAACCTTTGACACCTGTCTTGTAAAAAGTAAACAAACTTCTGTCAATGTATATTTTTATTAACAAAAACCGCAAGTTTTATGTATATAATATTTTCAAAACACGATAAAACCGTACATAAAACCACAAGGAAAATTATATTTAATATTGGTCGGTTTTGTCAGCGGGAAGAAAACGGCTAAAAGCCGACTATCGACTTACAAAAAGTCGCGGAACGTGTTTCCGCTATTCGCGGGTATTGATGTTGTATTTAATATTAAATAATTACCTATTTAATAAGCCCCCTAAGTAACTTGTCTCCGGTACATAATCGGTAAGTATATTCATTCAAAATATATTCATTTTCATAAATATGAAGGTCATTCATGATCTTTAAAATAACTGACAAATAGTCTTGATACTTACCATTTTATGCATATTTATATGTAATTTCTTTTTCAGGATTGTGTAAAAGTACCTACGGTATCTCGAATAAAAGGCCGCTAAGTAGGTGATATGCCAGAATTCGTAATTACGTGCCGGATTCAAGCACATCCAGTTCAGATGAAGATAGTTCCATGAGTGTCCCTGGTTGTTTTGAAGCTAGCTCAAACATAAGTGACGTTTAGTAGTGTACCCTATGATGGGCGTGGAACCAGTAATGGGACAAAAAACCACAAATCCTGTAAAATAAGTGTCTAAAAGTAGTTTATAAACATTGCCTGTATATTATCATAAATAAGAGTCCTAGAGCTGTTTCAGTTTGAATTTTTATTAAATTTGGTTGTTTTTTAAGAAATTGGCGTCAACCCAAAAGTTGTCGTGTCACTGAAAAAAAATACCACTACGAATTCTTAACAACTTCGCTAAGAGAGGTGAGTTAATTTATTAAATTTTAATTAATTAATACTTGATGAAAACTAGAATGTGTTTTCTTAATTGCATTTACCATGAGATAAGGTATACAACATACTATGTTGTGACTCCACAGATGTAAAAAAATAGTGGTATTTGGCCCAATCCCATTATAGGAGCTGTAAAACTGCATACCTCCTATAATGGGACAATTTACATAATGATGCTTGCCATGCCATCATTTCATGTTTAAGCAATACAGAAGTAAATTTAGTTACGAAATATGTCAACCGGGAGGTATGCTCGGACTTCGGATAAATTAATATCGTTTTTTAGTGTGGGTCAAATGGTAGCCGAGTTTGAGCCACTTTCCCGTTTTCCGATTGAGTTGAAATTTTGTATTCGTAATTAAATATGCAAATCGGATGATAATGCAATATTATGATAACATGGACCAGATCTGATGACCCATTTCACTATTTTATACTGATAGAGCAGTGTCCATTACTGGGGGGCCCATTACTGGAGCTTTGGTGTCCATGACTGGAGAAAAATAGCATAGTTTTAATTTGTTAAGTATGTGGAAACTCATTGCAGTATCTTTGATACAACACGCCTGAAACATGAAAGACGGGTAGGACTTTCATCTTTCAATACGCTAAGCGGTAGACCATTCACATGTATTAGGGAAATATCACAAATACTCCAAATTCCCTCTTAAATGTCCCATGACTGGTGCTGTTACTATTGAATATTTTAATTCAGACTTCGATTAGAAAGAATAAAACTTTTTCTAATAAAATATTTCTTTATTTGTAAGTTCGTTTACTAGGTTCTGAATAAAACTTTTTCTAATAAAATATTTCTTTATTTGTAGGTTCTGTTAGTTACGAAATTATATTTCATATTTAGCAGTGACTTTTCGGCGAAGTAAAATATCGTGAGATGAGAGAACCGGACATATCCCAATAAGGCCTACCTACTTATGCACTATTTTTATTCATATTCATATTTATTATTAATTGTGGACGACGCACCTTTTTATATGTTTACTTTTTATAATTTTATTGTATTTTTGAATTCCTTTGTTCTTATAATTTTATGTTCTTTTTGACACCATATTTTTGTTCAGTCTTCTCTTAGGATTCATGAAATAAAGTACTATCTTGAACCAGTGCGCCTTTATCATTTACATTAATAATGTACACATACATTACAAGTCAAGTTTACAATGGGTGAAATATATCCCAGATAAAATTACAGTCCTATAGCCCAATTTCTACCCGATCTACCCGGTTTTAATAACTGTTGGACTGCACAGATTAGGCAGTACATAAATGAGACTATCTTGTTTGGTACTAAAATTACAGTTGTATTAGGCAGATTCTTAACTAGTTTTAGCAGTTTTGTCAATCGCACTGTCTCATTTTTAAGTATCTGAGACATAAAAACAAGTGTGTTTTAAAATGAAAACTAGTGCTTGCGCTAATTCAGAGGATTGAGTTGACGAGCCGACACCACCACCAGGCTCCGTTTAGTAAGCCGTGGTAAAAAAAACCGGAACAAAAGGGATTCAAGTATCATGACCTTTAGTGTCGTACTATAATCACGTGACCAGTGTTGTCAGCATAGCAAAAACCATAAAATAGCACTGGCGCGCCCTCAAATCCCACGACTCTTCTCTTTCCGCACAGACTCTATGCGATAACTAAAAAGATTGCCTCTTGGCTAGGTTATTATAAACATTATCGACCAGTCGCTCGCGAACGTAGAGATCGAATCGATACGGAGCGAATGTAATTTGGCTACGGGCCCTGGGCCCTCGATTCGATCTCTACGTTCGCGAGCGACTGGTCGATAATGTTTATAATAACCTAGCCAAGAGGCAATCTTTTTAGTTATCGCATATTCGACGGGCCAAGTCGATAAAAATTAATTTTAGTCTGTGGTTCTCGTTCAAAACCGTCAAGAAACGTCATCTGTCAGCTGTCAAGAGTGTCAAGTGAACAGCGAATCTAATTTTGGAGAAAATAATTGTTTTATCGGTAAGCAAATGAAATATTTTGGCATTTGTTTAACTTAGTTAATTACAATTTCGTGATAAAATAACTCTATATAGTGTAATATTTGAAGAGTGCGTTGTTAATTGCATATAATTTTGACCTACGTTTAACAATTTCAGACAGCCGTCGTCACCGCAGCCCCAATCAAGGCGGCGGCGCAGCCAGAGCGGGCAAGAGCGGGCTCCGCGGGCTCTTCTTCCACGCTGAGAAGTCCTCGCCAAGTTGGCACGAACAGTCAAAGCTGCCGCTGCAATGACGCCTTCATGGCAGTTACCAGTGCTAAGGACGTGCACTGCTGGCTTACTTAACCAGAAGAGACAATATTTTAAGTGTTAGTAATGATTCAAACCGTGAAGTGAAATTGTGAACAGGTTTGCCCGAATCAGTGTAACCTCAGTGAACTCATTTACTTCATAGACTTCAAACATTTTCGAAATTAACAAAAGTCAAGCGAACATTGAATACATAGATGTTATGCATTAGATAAGATAAAAGCTGCCTGTGAAACCAAAACTAATAAATCATATTATTACTTAATATTATTTTTTAATTACCTACCATCTTTGCTTTGAATGGAAATTTGGGAAGGGAATCTCACCCGCTAAGCTACTGGCTATTCATATTTAACCTTTTGTATGCTCCTGTCAACAATTTGTAATTTATATATCAATCATAATTAAATAAAATAAAATAAATAAATAAATATTGGGGACATCTTACACAGATCAACCTAGCCCCAAACTAAGCAAAGCTTGTACTATGGGTGCTAGGCAACGACACATACTTATATAGATAAATACATACTTATATACATAGAAAACACCCATGACTCAGGAACAAATATTAGTGTTCACCACACAAATAAATGCCCTTACTGGGATTCGAACCCAGGACCATCGGCTTAGCAGGCAGGGTCACTACCCACTAGGTCAGACCGGTCGTCAAAATTAATGCATTTTTTAAAGTTGAATATAGGTAAGTACATGGGAGCAGATCTGCTCGTAAGCATACCAAAGGTTAAGGTGGTAACCACCATAAATAAATGAAACAATGATTGGGTTAAAAAGTTAATTTATTTTATTGGAAATCTATTAATGAAAGATACAGCAGGTATTTTTTGCCGGCAGCATGAAATCAGTAGCCAAGCATTCTTTTCTTGTTTGTACATATATTATGTAGTGTTTTAAAATAGTAAAACAACACTCAATATATTTTTGTGGTTGTACATGTGTCATAGTTTCTTCCCTTGACCCTGGCTTTGGAGCACCATAAATATGTCAAGGCTGCAATGAATATCCAAGTCACCTGAAACAAAATGAATGCTTAGTTTTTCAAAAAACTCTGTAACATTTGGTTATAATATTTATCTATTCTCTACCAGTCATATGACAAAAAAAACTAAATGTTTTGTGTAAGTACATATATTTTTATATAGTGTGTAGGTACAGTCAGCTGCAGAGAAAAGGTACCACCGCTACATAGAAGTTTGTATGCAGGAGTGGTACCATTTCTCTGCAGCTGACTGTACCTGCGCCTGCCAAAAGAAGTCATATACAATATGTTTCATAATATGAAAAAGTTTCATTAATATGGTTGATAATTTATATGCATAACAACAGCCGGTCTGGCCTAGTGGGTAGTGACTAGTGACCCTGCCGGTTAATCTGATATTAATCCTGAGTTTGAATCCCCGGTAAGGAAATTTGTTTGTGTAATGAGCACAGATATTTTGTACCTGAGTCATGGGTGTTGTCTATGTATTTAAGTATAGTTTGTCAAAGGACTGTCTCATTTCAAACAAAGACAGAGAGAATCATACTAGCTTTGTCATATACTAGTACTAGCACCCAAAAGTATGAGTATAGTTTTCCTGGTTCTTACTGAGTGACAAATTGGTTTGACCATCTATATATAGTTATCTAAGTACCCTAAGTACCCACAACACAAGTCTTCTTGAGCTTACTGTACAGTTCGACAAGAAATTGTAGAAATCAAAAAGTAGCAACACTGTAGTCTCGTCTCTTTCAAATCAATTTAAGAAAATGGGATGACACTAGAATATTGCTACTCGTTAGTGACCTTGCCTATGAAGGTTATGGTTTTGCTTCCCGGGAAGGGCATTTATTTGTGTGAAGAACATTTGTTCCCGAGTCTTTATCTATATTTGTAAAGCCTTTACCTATATACCTTTGCCTTTACACATTCAATTCACTTTCCTATTGAGAAACAAGTGCTTGCCTGTGTGCATATGGGTACCAAATTTAATCTACACCGTTCATCGGTTTATATTTGAAGACGTAACAGGAACACATAAGAAGTTATTTTAGCATCAATTACATATTTTATATACTTATTAGGTATGTGGGGATAAGTTATTGGCTCACTCTTACCTTTGTAGGGACGTTGTTTCGTGTTGCATTTGTGGGTGCATAATCCATTTTTCCATGACACTGTCAATATAGATAGGTAGATATTCAGCGCCTCGGTCACATTGGATCCTTTGGGTGAAATGCTGCGTACGGCCCACTATCCTTTGATCTGATCCCGTAGCATAAAGCCACCAGCCACCAGCTAAGGGCAGTCCTTTCCTAAGCAGTTTCAATAGGCGATTTTTCAGACGGCGCCTGCGTCTAAGCGAGACTTCCGCGTTGTTCGCCGCCCACAATAATGTTAAAGTATGCTTTTTACTACAAATTCTAATTTACAAACACTATTATACGGCATTTTCTTGTGCTTCGATAAGTTATCTGCAAGGGGATAGCTCTCGCTACGTATCGACACCTAGGAGGCGATAACGATTCGATTTCGCATGTCAAAAGTGTCACTCGGCTAGGCAATGTATGACAGATGTCGAATTCCAGTAACGAAAGTTTTGCGTTTCGTTACAACATTGCAACTTGGCTAACATTTTTGTATTCGTTAATATTTTTCGACAAACTCATCTACGGTACCTGTCATTCCCATACATTTTTTATCGATTCGTTAGCGATATCTTTTTTCGAAATGCGTTTTGGCTAGGCCCCCAGATTACTAAAACAGCCTTTGTTCGAGAAAAAAAGCTCTGAAATTAAGAATTTAATCTCTATTTTTCGTAAGTAGTTCACAAGAGTTTTGGTATTAACAATCAACCAATATACTTAGATAAGTGCCAATCTTTAAAGATTTTGTAATTGTAGATGTAAAACAAAATAAGTAAGTACCTACACACTTACATTTTGTGCAACTTGGGCAAAAGCGTACAAATAGAACTAGATAATTAGAATAGTTCGTTATCACGAAAGTTTATTTTCTTCTTTGTCTTTGTGGTAACTGCGAGTGAAAGTACACATCTCCGAGTTCAACTTGCTGCCAAAAACTTAGCAATTACTTACCTATTGACAGCTAATCTACTTAATTGGTTATATGTAGTAGGTTACTAATTTATTAATATCATCTTACAATTAGTTGCTAGTGTGCACATTATTAATCAATAATCACGAACGTATCAGCAAACTTTTATTAACCTAAAACTTTATCATACACAGAGGGTAAGTAAGCCTCAGATTAACGGTGATCTAGTAGTATAGTGCGTAGTTTTGTAACAGAGCCCGGCGGCTAATCCTATTGTCTATTGTTAAGTAAAACCGCACGTGCTACTTACCTGCAAAAAAGGGTCATACTCATTCTATTTGGCACCTGAGCGCGGGCTAGTCCAACGCTCAAAAAACCAGTGTAGGTGCGCTCTCCAATAACGCGCCTTTGTTACGCATCTCGATGACACATTTTAGACTGGTTCTGTAGTGTTCGACTCGCCGGCACTCAGTAACCGAATTACGCAGGTTTTTATGCAGGTGGTTGTGGCACGTGGCACGAGCGGTTTTACTTAACAATAGACAATAGGATTAGCTCGGGCTCAGTTACAAAACTACGAACTATAATAGGTACCTATTTAATTGGAATGATGGTAAATCCCACGTAAACAAGGACTTTAGGTACCTACGTCCACACCACAGTTGACTTTGGTGGAGCAATTGTGGAGCAACACTGCAACAGTAAGTATTTAAAAACTAGGTAAGTTACCAACCATACTGAGCATAAACGGCGTCAACTACCAACCTTAACTGCGGTGTGGATGCATCTTTTGAAATGTAGCAATAAGTAGGTGTTTTAACCAATCTAGTTCTGGTAGGTATGTACCTACATTTACAAATCTTAGAGCCTATACCTAATAGACAAATAACCACTAAAGATTGCAATTACTTGAAAAATACAAATACGACAGTTACAAGCAGAATCCTACTCTGAAAAGGCGAACAGTACTTCACAAAAGTCTGCGGAGTTGTTTCTAATCCTAAAAACCGGGCAAGTGCGAGTCGGACTCGCGCACGAAGGGTTCCGTACCATAATGCAAAAAAAAACAAAAAAAGCAAAAAGAAAACGGTCACCCATCCAAGTACTGACCCCTCCCGACGTTGCTTAACTTTGGTCAAAAATCACGTTTGTTGTATGGGAGCCCCATTTAAATCTTTATTTTATTCTGTTTTTAGTATTTGTTGTTATAGCGGCAACAGAAATACATCATCTGTGAAAATTTCAACTGTCTAGCTATCACGGTTCGTGAGATACAGCCTGGTGACAGACGGACGGACGGACAGCGAAGTCTTAGTAATAGGGTCCCGTTTTACCCTTTGGGTACGGAACCCTAAAGCCAAGTACCTAAAGGTAAAGTAAAAAAATCGTGTCTCTCTGTGACAAAATGACAATAGAAAGTAAAAATCTCTGTGTAAGATAAAATGTACGACCCTCTTATCCATATCGTTGGGACACAGAATTCCTTCCAAATAATACTAAAGCATTTTTTCTCGCGGCCCTCCGTGTCGGGGACAGCGGTCGCATTGAAATTGGGCGCGACGAACTTTAACATACTTTTGGGGTTCCTTAAAAAAATCAGTTTTAAATCTTGATATTCTGTTACATTTTTAGGCAAAATTTTCATTTTTGGTACAAGCTTTTATCGCTGACTGTACTTTTCATACGACAGACAAGTAATCGAGACAATTCTAAAAACCCCTAACACAATTAGGTTGCGTTCTTTCATCACAATCATCACAGAATTCCTATGGCCACCTCCTGTCTCCATCATCAGATCAGCTGGATGATGATATTGCATTGTCATCCGATTTATATATACATGCAAAATTTCAGCTCAATCGGAAACCGGGAAATGGATCAAATTTAACTTGCAAGATTTGATTACAGACCAGACAACGGGACAGGTGAAACTAAATAAAAAAGCTTGTAAAAAGAGCCTGACGTATCATTACGTCTTTGACCACGTCAATGCTTTGATCACGGGCTGACTGGCGAGGAATTGCGGCGGGCAAGTGCGAGTCGGACTCGCGCACGAAGGGTTCCGTACCATAATGCAAAAAAAGAAAACATAAAAAAGCAAAAAGAAAACGGTCACCCATCCAAGTACTGACCCCTCCCGACGTTGCTTAACTTTGGTCAAAAATCACGTTTGTTGTATGGGAGCCCCATTTAAATATTTATTTTATTCTGTTTTTAGTATTTGTTGTTATAGCGGCAACAGAAATACATCATCTGTGAAAATTTCAACTGTCTAGCTATCACGGTTCGTGAGATACAGCCTGGTGACAGACGGACGGACGGACGGACGGACAGACGGACGGACGGACAGCGAAGTCTTAGTAATAGGGTCCCGTTTTACCCTTTGGGTACGGAACCCTAAAAAACAGCTGTTCTATAGAACTCTAGAATTTACTCTGATTCACCGAAATTTATGAGACGGCAGATTTTTTTCGCCATTTCGGGGGTGGACCCATAGTAAACGTATGACCTGCATATTTACCCCTCAGAATTTGGTCAGGGATAAGAATTTCACCCTGTATAATAGGTACCTATAGCGCACTATATTTCAAATTAATTAAAAACAACTCTAGAGAAACCGGCTAACCGCGAACGAAAGTATCGAAACATTTCATCAAGAAATTCCAATTAATCACGCACCCTCTGGAGTAAACAAAATTAAACTTAGAAGTTAAGTATATAACTGAATCAGCGGTTATGTTTGATAGTCAATCCCTAGTTTCGAATTATTATTTTATTTATTTAGAAACAAACAGTCTTGTATTGCTACATTAAAATATGAAAGAACATACGAATTTACGAAGGAATTTATTGCATATCTCCAGTTTTATGATCTGTTTGAAGTATTCATGGTCGATTAGGTCGAAAATTGTCGTGAATCCGTATTCGCAGTAAAGTTTCCTCGTTTGTCATGATGTTATCTAGGATTTGGTCATAAAGTAGGGAGAAGTAGCACTAAAGTCCAGGTGTGCATGCAGAGATACTTTATCCGTCTTTATTAGGTAATTTATTTATGTAGAATCGAGAGACTCCGGTATCCCTGTTTACTCATACCGATGAAGTTATTATTATTTTCCATCGTATATTCACGGAAACTTACGAACGTGCCTTTCTTTTTCAGTCAGTCTTGGTACAAAAAGTACTGACATTGACTGAACTAGCATGACAAATACGAAAGTTTCTGGGAAATTACGATGGAAAACAATTATGCACTACATCTGTACCTTCATGAAGGTTTAGTATCCTTTCTACGATACAATACAGTACCATTTATTTCTCTCATATAAGCTTACAGTAGTTTACCAATTCGCTTACACGGTAAAATAGAATACCGGGTGTGGCCTGTAACATGAGCAAATAATTAAAACACAGATTGTACTCCTCAAAAGGTGACACTTTTGTTCAACAACTTTTAAAAATTGTGAAGTATTTAGACTCCCTATTTTTCATACAAAATAAATATTGTCTTCAATGGACGCCATCGCCACGCCATATCATTGTGATTGACGTTGCTTGTCAAGCCTTAAACAAAACAAAATTCGCAATACATTGCGTCTTTGAATAACCTTTAAAGTGTATTAAAAATCAAAGTACAAGTTATTTTCAAAAGTCGCTGAACAAATGTTGATCAGTATGAGGAGTACAGCCTACAGTTCAATTTTTTGCTCATATTACAGGCCACACCCGGTATATACATATATATATATATATATATATATATATGACACATTAACAAATTATAAATTCAAAAAAGTAGGTAGAACTAAAATACAGTGAAAACAAGTAGGCACCTATATAGTTCGTTTTTTTATAGCATTAGAAAGAACTTGCAAGAAGGTAAGCGATCTTAGCACGTCTTGTAATTGAAAAACGCTTTTTAAAAATCAAGAACTATTATTTACTAGCTGTGCCCGCGGCTCCGCCCGCGTGGAATTCGATCTGTGTCAGTAGGTAAGCGGCTAATTTCTAATCCTAATTTCTCTCCCTCTCCCCTGGAGGCGGAACTTGACGTATAGTTGACAGATGGATATGCTAGAGGACTGCAGTCCAGATACAATATTTTACAATTAGGTACCACAAAATAAAACTACAATCCAAAATCAATAGTTTTGCGATATAAAAAAAATTTCGATATAAAAACGCAATTTGATAGACATTTGTACATTTTTACTTTTAGTATGGAAATCAGTCACATCATTATATCACGAATATCAACAGTACTACAGCAGTAACGTTGCAAGTTGCAACAGAGTAATGCTGCCGCAGTCACCATAATTATAAAGTCATTGAAAACGCGAGCGAAGCGAGCGCGAAAATTTTTCGATATAAAAACGCAATTTGATAGATAGTTGTAAAATTTTACTTTTAATATGGAAATCGGTCACATCATTTTATCTCGAAAATTGACAGTGCTGCAGCAGTAACGTTGCAATAGAGTAATGCTGCTGCAGTCGCCACACATCAGAAAGTTGTTGAAAACGCGAGCGAAGCGAGCGCGAAAATTTTTCGATAAAAAAACGCAATTTGATAGATAGTTGTACATTTTTACTTTTAGTATGGGAATCAGTCACATTATTTTATCACGAAAATTGACAGTGCTGCAGTAGTAACGTTGCAACAGAGTAGTGCTGCTGCAGTCGCCATATCTTAGAAAGTTATAGGTAACGCGAGCGAAGCGAGCGCGAAAATTTTTCGATATAAAAACGCAATTTGATAGACAGTTGTACGTTTTTACTTTTAGTATGGAAATCGGTCACATCATTTTATCACGAAAATTTACAGTGCTGCAGCAGTAACGTTGCAACAGAGTAATTCTGCTGTAGTCACCATACATTAGAAAGTGATTGAAAACGCGAGCGAAGCGAGCGCGAAAATTTTTCGATATAAAAACGCAATTTGATAGATAGTTGTGCATTTTAACTTTTAGTATGGAAATCAGTAACATCATTTTATCACGAAAATCGACAGTGCTACAGCAGTAACGTTTAACAGAGTAATGCTGCTGCAGTCGCCACCCGAATGTCACTTTTATCATAGCTTGTAATGTTATTGTAAACGCGAGCGAAGCGAGCGCGAAAATTTATCGATATAAAAACGCAATTTGATAGACAGTTATACATTATTTTTTACTTTTAGTCCCAACCAGGCGCGAATCCAGGATTTCATACAGAGAAGGGACGGGACAGTTTTCTATTAGCCTAGCTTCGCATAGGGCTCGACATTAAAGGGTCTCAGCGAGGTTGTTTTCATACAGAAAAGATGCAAGAAAGCAGAGCTTTGAATTGACCAAGTGAATTGAATTGGCGAAGTGTGAGCAAGGCAAAAGGCCCAGCTGCGAAAGAGGAAAGCTTGGATTTGGATCCACGCCCAAGTGTAATTAAGGGAGAAGATCAACTTTGCCATAAGGCAGAAGACCTCGCGTAAGACCTTACGCCGAACTGCAAAAGAGTGGCTTGAAATCGAATCTATGCATGTAATCACGACTCTTCTACTGCTCGCTCTTTGGCTTCACTCGAAAGCGCTACTTCATAGGATGATTTTAGTTTTCGGCTTTCACGGGGCCCCTTATAACACTTTGACAGTTAGGTCTCAGGATCGCGGCTAAGGAGCAACTCGGCTTGGCCGACAAATCTGGCGTGCAAGAGAGCAAAATTCGCTATAAAATCGGTAACCTATGTCGAAAAAATCGGCTGGCCGCAAGCCCGAAAGCAAGATTTTTTCCATGATTAAAGTCATGGGCCTCCGCGTAAGGTCAAATCGAAAGCCTACGTTGGAGATGTTCTTACGTACCCTCACTCTCTTACTTGATCCCTACGGTCCTTCGTTATTAGATGGGTACTTGTATGTACACGTATAAAAGTTTCATGTAGGTACCTACTCCACGACGACTGCAGTGCTGATGCAGCCTGCGCTTTTTTTTGCCTACGGTTTTGGTGCCATAAGCAAGTGATTATTTTGCTTAAAAGGGTTAATCCGGCACTGACAAATGACAGAGGTCAATGTTTTTTTTTTTCAAAGTACCCACCTTCGTGGTCATTATTATTAAGTGCTTAAAGTAGGCGATACGTATGAATATAGATTTGATATGGGTGCGATAATTACGATTAGGTATAATTCATGATAGAGAACATTAATAATTTTAAATAACTATTATGCAATTATACGCGTTTTGATATGTGTGTTTATTTTACCTCTACGTAACTATGTAAACTCATTTTTAATTTTCTTGATTACTTAATGTTTACTCAGTTCCCCAAAAGATGGCACTGTGCAATGAGGGGCAATTAATTTACTGTCGTCTAATTTTGTTGTATTATTAATTTATTAATTCAACATAATTATTCCATTATTTTTGTTGATATATCCGTACCCCCTTTCTAAACTTAGAGTTAATTTGGCAAAATCTTTCCTCGGTGGCTTATTCATGTCACACACAATGTATTAAATTCAGCGCCATCTGTTAGTTTACCAGGATACTCAATAGTTGTAGCACAACTATTGAGCAATAGTTGAAAAGAGTTTGCCCCTCTTTCCTAAGTAGCGCAATAAGATTCAGGGGCAAACTTAAGTCAATCGAGTGTTGTGGCTACGCCCCCTTTTAGGGGTTGAATTTTTATAGCCTATAACCTGGCCGGGGATTTTCTCGACAGATTAGTAAAGTTTTCATCAAAATCCGTTCAGCCGTTTTCACGTGATGCGCGTTCAAATAAACAGACAAACAGATAAACAGACAAACAGATAAACAGATAAACAGACAAAAATTCTAAAAACTGTTGGAACGTGTTCTGTTATCGATTCTAAGTATCCCCAGCCAACTTTTTTTCAAATATCTTCCATGTACAGACTTTCGACCGTCTTCAGCTTTATTATATGTATAGATGAAAGCAGAAGAATATACTCGTAAATGATCGTATTAGATTCATAATTGTTACATATTTGCCTTAACTTATTTTTAAAATGTGTTTTTTAATTAAAAGACACATTGATATTGTTTACCTTATTTCTAATGCGAAAAAACGAACTATATATAATGCATTTATTCCCGGCATGTATTTATTCTAGTAGGTACCTAACTAATGCATTTATTCCCGGGTGACTATTAGGTCTAATAAGTAAATTCAGTTATTAAAAGAACTAATAAGAGCTAAGTTTATGAACGACGTAGGTAGCTACCTACATAATATCGATAATATATTATTCTTCATTAGTGGTCTAAATTGTAATCATACTACCTAACTTTTCCGATTTATTGTAGTTCGCAATAGGTGATCTTACATGACTAAGATCACCTATTTTAGTTTCTTTTGCTAAGCAATCTTCATCCCTAATTTATCTACCTACACACATAGCGCTGTAAGCCAGCTCATATCTTACCCGAAATAATATATCTCTATTGTATAACATTTCAAACACGCACGACTTAAGCTCCTCGCATCACGACGACTTGATGAGAATACTACTACACTTTTGACCCAACTATAAAAAACAAATACTAAACTGAAACAGAAAAACTAATATTAATATTCCATACTAAACTTTACTGTGATATTAATAAATCGACTTCACGCACGTTTCGCAAATAATGTGTAGGTACCTACCTATGGGACTACTTTATCCCGTGTACGGGATACAAGAAATAAATACGAGTATATTTCTGTCTTATATAAAAAGAAAAGTACTTTTCACCTCACCAGCTCGGAAAGACTTTGCACTTCAAAAACTAATAGCAAAGTTGCATTTTATTCACATTAGAGTTGTTTTCTTATGTTTGCTGGTAAAATGGACTTTTGAATAATGATTTTGGATGATAAATATTTAATAACCTTCATTTGGATGTGATTTGGTTTGATTTTGTTTGATATTTTACATTTAATATTTGCTTCGGGTTGGCGTGGTGAAAAATATTTTGTTTCACTCGGGGGCAAATGTTTAGGTAACCCTCGTGCTTTGAAACCCTCGCAACGCTTAAGATTCCGTTTTTTGAACCGTTTTTTTGGAATCTTTCGCTTGCTCGGATGCTCGGGTGTCAATATTAGCACGAGCGGTTAAAAACAACTTTGCCCCCTTGTAAAACAAATAACTATTACTCTATTTCTAAGTAGATTTATGTAGTTAAGGCCGTTAAGGGGCTGTCCATAAATTACGTCATCGATTATTGACCTCCCCCCTCCCCCTAAAATCATCCAAAAATCATGTTTCGAAGGACCCCGTTTCCTCCTACGTCATGCTACCATCATCCATGCCATGATGTCCAGCCCCCCCCCCCCTAATTTGAAATGACGTAATTTATGAATAACCCCTAACACGCTGGTGACCAGTGTGCGTCCCAAGTGTACCTACTGGCAATACGCGTACCTATCTATAGGTATAGCATTGCATGGTAACGTAACGTAAATATCTATAGAATACCTACTTCCGTCGGTTAAAGAATATATGGGCTTTATAACGACATCTTATAGACAGGCCGAGCCTTCCACGGGTTACAAGTAGGTAAGTAAACCTACAAATCGCCACTATCAATATTTATCATGTGTCGTACGACCCGCATAAATACTTACCTTACCACATCTAACTAGGCCGGGTGGAAGGAGATAGCGGTATGGTAACTGTAGGTACCTTATAAACCCCGTATTTGACGAAGAGGAGAATAGAACACAAGATGAATGAATAAAATAGGAATAATGAGAAACATAGGTGTATATATAATGTTTAACTTAAACATAGGTACTAGTTACATATTGAACCTAAAAACTAAATACAAAACTAGTTACTTAATAATTTTTAAGAAAAAAAAACCGACTTCTATGGGGCCCGGTGAAAGATTATGGTAGATGGTGCACCGTGTAGAAAAGGAGGTAAAACCAGTACTTTCTAGTAGCATTTCGTTTCCGTAAGGGTCGTAGTTCTAGCCTAACCTAACCCACTTCTCTGATAGCAGTTCGGTTCTGTGAGGATCGCAGTTCGAACCTAATCAAACCCACTTTTCTAGTAGCATTTCGTTTCTGTAAGACTCGCAGTTCTAACCAAACCTAACCCACTTTTGTTCGGTTCTGTGAGGATCGCAGTTCAAACCTAACCTAACCCACTTAACGGCGCATGCGGTGCGGTGTACGGGAGTTTGAGCGGGAGGGGTTTGGCATCATCATACCCACATTTTATGGTAGGTAATCATAGTGGTTTATTTAGTTTAGGTATCATAGTGGTTTTCCGGGTCAAGGTCCGGGTCTCTGAGTCAGAGTCCGGGTCCGAGTCCCGGTCCGAGTCCGGGTCCGGGTCCGGGTCCGAGTCCGGGTCCGAGTCCGGGTCCGAGTCCGGATCCGAGTCCGGGTCCGAGTCCGAGTCCGAGTCCGGGTCCGAACCGGATCCGGTTCCGGGTATGAGTCCGGGTCCCAGTCCAAGTCAAAATCGAAATTCGAAATCACCAAACATGTACTATGCGTCGTTGAAGAGTTATGTTCTGATCATCATCAGCAGTTCCACTTCATCAAATGCGACAGTTTTTAATGTAAATGCTTGATTTTATGATGAAAATACAAAAAATTCTATACGTATGCCTTTAAGATTTGAGGACTTCCCTCGATTCCTTATGGATCCCATCATCAGAACTCGAGCTTGACAGAAATGTGGCTTAAAAACTAAACTTGCTTAACAAACATAACGAAGAGGACAAATCGCCAAACGTGAACTATGCGTCGTTGAAGAGTTCCGTTCTGATCATGATCAGCAGTTCCACTTCATCAAATGCGACAGTTTTTAATGAAAATGCTTGATTTTCTGATGAAAATACAAAAATCTCTATACGCATGCCTTTAAAATTTGAGGAGTTCCCTCGATTTCTCATGGATCCCATCATCAGAACTCAAGCTTGACAAAATTGTGGCTTAAAAACTTAACTTGCTTAACAAACATAACGAAGAGGACAAATCGCCAAAGGTGAACTATGCGTCGTTGAAGAGTTCCGTTCTGATCATCATCAGCAGTTCCACTTCATCAAATGTCGCGTTTTTGAATGTATATGCTTGATTTGTTGATAAAAACACAAAAATCACCATATGTATGCCTTTAAGATTTGAGGAGTTCCGTCGATTCCTCATGGATCCCATCATCAGAACTGGATTTTGACAAAAACGGGACCAATCTGTATGCATATACATACAATCAAAAAAATAATTTTCAAAATCGGTCCAGTAATGACGGAGATATGGAGTAACAAACATAAAAAATAAAATAAAATAAAAAAAATAAAAATAAAATAAAAAAAAACATACAACCGAATTGATAACCTCCTCCTTTGGGATTTGGAAGTCGGTTAAAAACAACAGGTAATACTACCACGGTCCCGACTTTTGGACGTTTGAGCAGAGTTGTAAAGGAAATATGTAAGCTAAATTAGCCCCGGCTTGCCTATATGCTTGGATATGTTTGACGCGCCGCCACTGATAGGCACTTTAATTATTTAAATACTGCGGAATGGAGTATCGTGACAAACCATTCTGGTTTAACGATGCTTTTGGATCAAAATATTATTAGTTCAGTCATTATAGATTTTGACCTGTTAATAATCAGTTCTTGGATTTTTTTTTCGTAGGTCCCTCGGGGTGTGTAAATTCAATAATTTTTAAGAAAAAAAACCGACTTCTATGGGGCCCGGTGAAAGATTATGGTAGATGGTGCACTATGTAGAAAAGGAGGTAAAAACAGTACTTTCTAGTAGAGTCTGACCAGCGAGTCGCTGCACAAGCATTTTTACAGAATTCTTCATATGGCAACAATTTTATCTGTCAAAAGTGTCAAACAACTGTCAAAATGTTGACAGCTTCTGTTACCAAACAATATTGATATTTGTGTCACATTTATGTGAGTTTTTATTTGCAAACATATGTTTGACCAGCGAGTCGCTGCACAAGCGTTTTTAGAGAATTCTATATATGGCAATAATTTTAGCTGTCAAAAGTGTCAAAAATATTGTCAAACGAGTTTACACATAACCTAGATTCTCAAATTCTCATGTTAGTTCATTCGTTACGGAAGTTTATAGTTTATATCGTATTATAATGGCTAAACCGATTAGAAGCAGTGTGAGGAGCATGTTATTTAAGATAATCTGTAACTATAATCAAGTTCGACACGACGAAAATGAGAGATTACTAGAAAAGAAGCGAATATTGGACGAAATCATTCAGGCGACCGGTAAGTCATTATCAAACAATGTTGATGCTTCTTGTACCAAATTTAATTTACGAGATAGGAACATTTGTTTGTATTACTAAACTTATGATTTATTTATATTACAGCGGGCGTAGATGACGAAAATGTTAGAGAAACTATTCAAAAGCTAGCAAGCGAACTGAAGAATGTTATTGATAATAACGCATCAGAATCAAGTTATTTAGAGAAAGTGTCTACTATGACAGGTAATATAAATAATCTATATTTTCACATCTAGGTTTATTAATATTTTAGTGTTCTTTTGTTAAAATTCCTATTGTTAAAACTGTTTTTTTTTCAGGTGCAAGCATTCGTACACTACGCACAATTAAAAAAGAGGGTTCTATTAACCAAGGCCAATGGAATACGCCAGGGAAAAAACGACCCCGGCCACCAACTGTGTCAAATTTAGACAATTTTGATGTGTCAGCCATCCGTAATAAAATTAATGAGTTTTATTGCGTCAAAAAGCAGGTACCTACTCTAAGAGCCTTACATGCGGATTTGAAAGAATCTATAGGATTCTCAGGATGTTGTGAAACACTGAGGAAAATACTACACGAGAACGGATTTGAGTTTAAAAAAAATAAAGAAGAGCGCTCCATCCTCATGGAAAAGTTTGAAATATCTGGGTGGAGGCAAAGGTTTCTTAGAGCTATACATAAAAAACGGGAAGAAGGAAAAAATATTGTGTATCTTGATGAGAGATATGTCCATCAAAATTACAGACCGAAGAAGTCATGGCAAGGGCCTTCAACTTCCGGTTTAGTTGAAAAAATTTCCTCGGGTAAGCGGCATATTATAGTGCATGCTGGATCAGAGCAAGGATTTGTGCCCAATGCTTTGCTTGTTTTTAGCACAAAATCCAAAGCAGCTGACTATCATGATGACATGAACAGTTCTAATTTTTTAAAGTGGCTACGAGAAATGTTAATCCCAAATTTGACTGAGCCCAGTGTAATTGTTATGGACAATGCCAGTTTCCATGTAACACAAATAAATAAGCCTCCAACCATGCACAGCTTAAAGGCTGATATTCAAAAATGGCTAAGGGAAAATAATATCCCATATGAAGAGTGTTTCAAAAAGGAGGAATTGATGTGCCTCGTTGAGGAAAATAAAATTGGTCCCATATATGCAGCAGAGGAGTTATTGAAGCAGCATGGGCATGAGGTCCTTAAATTGCCTCCATACCATTGCGATCTAAACGCTATTGAGTTGATATGGAGCCTCACAAAGCGAAAAATAGCCAGCAGAAATGTGGGGCTACCGGGTTCAGATACGGAAAACTTGATCCGAGAATGTTTTGCAATGATTACCCCGGAAGATTGGAAAAAAAGTACAGACCATGTAATAAATGTGGAACGAAAATACAAGTCTAAGGACAACATTACAGACACTGAACTAGCTCCATTCATAATAGAAGTTCGGGAAAGTGACAATGACAGTGATAGTTCTCTGTCAGGAATTGAATTTCTTGAATCCGATTTCGATTATGATTCTTAAATAAATAGGCACCTTCTTTATAAACTAACAATATTAAAAGTAGATTGAAACTAAATTGTGTTTTCTTTCACCTACCTTCAGTTCAGCTCCATTATACAATATGTGACTTTTTATTATTACTAACTTTATAAGTACAACGGGAAGCATAAATATTTCCCTTGTGAAGGTTTACTTTAATAGCACAAGGGAAATATTTATGCTTAATAAATAATCGCCTGTAATTAACCCGAGTTCAAAACTTCAAAATAAAACACAAATAAAGTAATTTTTAATCCTATCAAAAATATAAATGTCATATGAGAACCAAGTTCAATATTATGACATATGCCTTGGTTGTTGACTTCAACGACCAAAGAAATGAGATTTAAAGGGTGCCGTTTAATGGTCAGTCCTGAAATTTATTTGTAACAACAAAGTATCATTTTCTATAACTTAGGAATCTTAGGATAATATAATAACTTACTTTTTGTACAGTTGAAGTAAAGATATTTATGTTTACTACATATTTTTGTAATGATTGACTGATTAGTCTACTAACAATTCGTTCCTTCGTTTTTTAGTATCTCTGATAATAATGATAACTATTCAATCATATTTTTAATTTTTAAGTGGGCTAAATAAGAAGCCAGGGGTTATAATTGCATTGCAACGATATCCTCAGTCTGTTTACTGTATTAAATTTACAGTCTGCTACGTTGCAGACTTCAGTCAGTCACTAATCAAAACAAAAATTAATTACGTATGAATTACCAAGTATCAAATTACTTTTTTTGCACTATGCTTCGTGTTACCAGTTAAAGATTTTTTGAATTTGCCGCTTTTTTTTTGTGCAGCCACTCGCTGGTCAAACTTTAGCATTTCGTGTCCGTAAGGGTCGTAGTTCTAGCCTAACCTAACCCACTTCTCTGATAGCAGTTCGGTTCTGTGAGGATCGCAGTTCGAGCCTAATCAAACCCATTTTTCTAGTAGCATTTCGTTTCTGTAAGGCTCGCAGTTCTAACCAAACCTAACCCACTTTTGTTCGGTTCTGTGAGGATCGCAGTTCAAACCTAACCTAACCCACTTAACGGCGCATGCGGTGCGGTGTACGGGGGTTTGAGCGGGAGGGGTTTGGCATCATCATACTTTATACCTACATTTTATGGTAGGTAATCATAGCGGTTTATTTAGTTTAGGTATCATAGGGGTTTTCCGGGTCAAGGTCCGGGTCTCTGAGTCAGAGTCCGGGTCCGAGTCCCGGTCCAAGTCCGGGTCCGGGTCCGAGTCCGGGTCCGAGTCTAGGTCCGAGTCCGGGTCCGAGTCCGGGTCCGAGTCCGAGTCCGAGTCCGGGTCCGAACCGGATCCGGGTATGAGTCCGGGTCCCAGTCCAAGTCAAAATCGAAATTCGAAATCACCAAACATGTACTATGCGTCGTTGAAGAGTTCTGTTCTGATCATCATCAGCAGTTCCACTTCATCAAATGCGACAGTTTTTAATGTAAATGCTTGATTTTATGATGAAAATACAAAAAATTCTATACGTATGCCTTTAAGATTTGAGGAGTTCCCTCGATTCCTTATGGATCCCATCATCAGAACTCGAGCTTGACAGAAATGTGGCTTAAAAACTAAACTTGCTTAACAAACATAACGAAGAGGACAAATCGCCAAACGTGAACTATGCGTCGTTGAAGAGTTCCGTTCTGATTATCATCAGCAGTTCCACTTCATCAAATGCGACAGTTTTTAATGAAAATGCTTGATTTTCTGATGAAAATACAAAAATCTCTATACGCATGCCTTTAAAATTTGAGGAGTTCCCTCGATTTCTCATGGATCCCATCATCAGAACTCAAGCTTGATAAAATTGTGGCTTAAAAACTTAACTTGCTTAACAAACATAACGAAGAGGACAAATCGCCAAAGGTGAACTATGCGTCGTTGAAGAGTTCCGTTCTGATCATCATCAGCAGTTCCACTTCATCAAATGTCACGTTTTTGAATGTATATGCTTGATTTGTTGATAAAAACACAAAAATCACCATATGTATGCCTTTAAGATTTGAGGAGTTCCGTCGATTCCTCATGGATCCCATCATCAGAACTGGATTTTGACAAAAACGGGACCAATCTGTATGCATATACATACAATCAAAAAAATAATTTTCAAAATCGGTCCAGTAATGACGGAGATATGGAGTAACAAACATAAAAAATAAAAAAAAAAATAAAAAAAAAAAAAAAAAAAAATAAAAAAATAAAAAAAAAACATACAACCGAATTGATAACCTCCTCCTTTGGGATTTGGAAGTCGGTTAAAAATAAATAGAAAAAAACCGGCCAAGTGCGAGTCGGACTCACGCACGAAAGGTTACGCAAAAAACGGTAAAAAATCACGTTTGTTGTATGGGAGCCCCAGTTAAATATTTATTAAATTATGTTTTTCGTAGTTGTTGTTATACAGGCATCAAATATGAAATACAGCCAGGTGACAAACAGACAGACGTACGGACAGACGACAAAAAAATGTGAATAATAAAATAGTTTTTTACAAGGGGGCAAAGTTGGTGTTTAACCGCTCGTGCTATATTGACACTCGAGCAAGCGAAAGATACCAAAATTGCAATAGCTATTTCACCGTCAAAATAGCAATTTTCATGTTTTCCAGAAGATTTCACGCCTTGCATTCCATGGATATTAAAGTTGACGCGTTTAGCTTTTGATCCCGGTAATTATTTAAAATGGCAGTTGTTAAGGCGAGTTAGCTTTCGGGTTAGTTGAGAATTTCTAACAAGTAAATTGCAAAGTCACTTGATATATTGTCCTTATAAAAGCCTAGTTTTCTAGGTCGAATCTGTAGGTAGGCCAAAATGGTTACGTATGCAAACATTGTTGGCGCGTAGATACCGGGCCGCGTAGCCAAGATGCCGATCGCTTACGCTCCATAGCGATCGAACCGCAACTGTCACTGTCGCACTAATTAGGAAGAGTGATAGAGAGACATAATGCTTTTCGTTGTCGAAGCGATAGCGATTGTAACCTTGGCTAGGCCGGCTGATTATGTACCTACCTGTCACAGAATAAATAATCCCATCAAAAACATAAATGTAAAAAAGGAGAGCCAAGTTCAATACAAAAATTATGCTTGGCTGTGGGGTTCGCCGCAAAAAGAATGGAGATTTAAATGAGTGCCAAGTTCTATGCAAAATCGAAATATGTATTTATAGGAACAAAATAACATTATAAACAAGTATTAAACTCTATTTCTTTGCTTTATTGGATACCTATAACAGTTGCTGTTATTTAAAAAAATGCGAGATCTTAAAGCAGGTTAGATTTGACTTGGCCAGTTTTCATTACATCAGTCATTTTATAAAGTTATTCAACATATATATTTTGTAATTCTGATAAAAACTGGCCAAGCCAAATCTAACCTACTTTAAGATCTCACATTTTTTTTAAATAACAGCAATTGTTATAGGTATCCAATAAAGCAAAGAAATAGAGTTTAATACTTGTTTATAATGTTATTTTGTTCCTATAAATACATATTTCGATTTTGCATAGAACTTGGCACTCATTTAAATCTCCATTCTTTTTGCGGCGAACCCCACAGCCAAGCATAATTTTTGTATTGAACTTGGCTCTCCTTTTTTACATTTATGTTTTTGATGGGATATCAATACTTTTTGTAAAGAAAACTAGGCAGGTATTGAGATTTAATGTTTTTTCTTGTGTTTCCGCTGCATGTTTTTTACTTCTGTTCTTTGTATTAATTATGTGGTGCCGCGCGCCGCCAACGACACACCGTTGGCCGGTTGTTTAGCGCGTATTACAGGTTTTTTGTATGGGGACCCCCCCCCTATTTTTTAACTTTTTTTATTTTTTTATTTTTAGATTTTTTCCTACGCTTACACACAATTACCGAGCTGGATTCCAAATTTCATCCTTCTAGGTCATCTGGAAGTAGGTTAGGTTTAGGTACTATATGTCAGTCACAATAAAAAAGAAATTTGTATGGGGACCCCCCCTATTTATTAACTTTTTTTTGTTTTTAGATTTTTCCTACGCTTACACACAATAACCGAGCTGGATTCCAAATTTCATCCTTCTAGGTCACCTGGAAGTAGGTTATGTTTAGGTACTTATATGTCAGTCACAATAAAAAATGTTTTTTTTGTATGGGGACCCCCCCAATTTTATAACTTTTTTTAATTTTTAGATTTTTTCCTACGCTTTCACACAATAACTGAGCTGGATTCCAAATTTCATCCTTCTAGGTCATCTGGAAGTAGGTTAGGTTTAGGTACTTATATGTCAGTCACAATAAAAAATGGTTTTTTTGTATGGGGACCCCCCCTATTTTATAACTTTTTTTAATTTTTAGATTTTTTCCTACGCTTTCACACAATAACTGAGCTGGATTCCAAATTTCATCCTTCTGGGTCATCTGGAAGTAGGTTAGGTTTAGGTACTATAGGTATGTCAGTCAGTCTTAAAATTTACGATTTTTTGACCTTCATATCTTTATAACCGTTTGAGCTAGCTTCATGAAATTTGGGCTTCTAGATGTCCTTATGGATATAATTAAACACACGTAGTTTTATGTGTTTACGTTAAAGATGTTTTGAGTTATAGAAGGGTCAAAAGTGGCACCAAGTGGTTCGTGTAATATTACACTTGGCGCTGGCTAGCCAGTTCCTTTGCTTGAACTTGGCTTGACACGCTGCCGCGTGTCTAGATAGTACTTATGTATACTATGGAATATGGACAAGTAAATCTAAACTGTGATATAATAATTAATTACGATACCCGGGCAAACCCTGCATGATAATCAAGAATGTTAGCACGTACAAATCTATGATTAGGTTTAATTAGCAACATATTTAGTTGTATTTTATTTTACCTAGTATTAGCTCGCAATTAGGTATTGATACAGATATTTCTATTTGATGTGACTGAACATACTTACGCCATGCGACGAAATTAAAAACGGTTTTTAACAGTCCTGACAAGTTGACAACATACCAAAAACAATAATTATGTACGGTCGAGGAATTTAATTTTAGTACTCGTTCGTACCTTGTCACAGTGAAAATAGTATGAGATCTCTAGTTAATCCAGTAACTTTGTCGAATTTTGTAACCTGGCTTTTTTGCGTCAAATCCGGTAGTTCTGATTTTTTGATCAGATGGATTCTATGGAAAAGCCAAAAAAATTTCCCTGATTTTAGGGTCGGTCCCATAGTAAAAGTACATAGCTCAGTTTGGCGAATAAAATCAAGCCCTGGATTTAAAGCCCGATATGGTCAGACACAGGTTGTATATGATCTTTGTCAAGAGGGCGCTGGTATTCTCGTCTATAGGGTGAAATATACTATAAAGTATGAAAAAAATTAGTTCTAGTGAAAATCCGCAACATGGGGCGTGATCATATATGGTCAGGCTTTACCTGTGTCGCATTTTTATCGCCTGTGACCATGCCTGACGCGTTCTAACAAGTATGTAAGTGACAGGCATAGTGATAGGCGATAAAAATCCAACCATGCTGCCTACGGAAGGTAAAGGTAAGGAAAACAATCTCCATGTATTAAAGTGTCCGTCAAAACCTTAAATAGGTGGCGCTACAATACCTAGAATATTTGTTTAAAAAATTCAAATCATTCATAGCGCACTTCGCACCGTCAATAATGCCTACGTCCTTAGCTACTCTGGAGAGATTTGGAACTATTATTTACTTACCGTAAGAGATTTCGCTCCTTTTACTCTAAATTTAGGCTGCCGGGCTAGCACAAGATGGGCGCGACAGTATCTCGCTCGCGAGATAGACTACCCATCCCTCTTTAATTAGTACAATTTGAAAAAGACAGGTAGTCTATCTCGCTCGCGAGATACTGTCGCTCCCCTCCTTAGGCCTACTGGTATAGACAAAAATGATTACCCTAAAACATCATCTTTTGTGTTTTTATCTTATGCAGAATTTTTAGGACTATAGAGGCAATGAGACTTGAATTATTTAAAAAAAACCGTTAAAGGGTTAAGATCGCACAAAAAGGTCGTCGAAATAAAACTATTCATAGATTAAAACTTTACGAGTATAATATAAAATACTTTTATCAACTGAACATAATCCTAGGGAATCTACAGCGATATTTACATCTCAAATTATAAACCGATCAGCCTATTGAGCGAGTAACGAACGTTATCACCATGTATATTAATAATTATATACTATATCTTTAACAAACTCCATCTCGTTAGTCGCCCAAATAGATCTCAGGAAGTATGCGGTCAAACCGCCAACTAGTGAATTTAGTACGACAATTTCATTGCTCAAAAGTCCTATCATTTGTGATAGAAGACGATCACTAACGCAGCCTACCTAGCACATGATTACCCTTCCCTCTTTAATTCACATTGTTAGAAAAAGACGGGTAGTCTATCTCGCCGCGAGATACTCTCGCGCCAATCATATGCTAGGCCTACTGGTCGAATATACACTGAGACGGTCACTGATCAATACAACTGTACTTTAGTGGTATGGAGTACAACTACATAATACCTATAGAGTCATTTAGACATTCAGAAGAAGGTTCAGACTTGCTTTGCGGAAAATAATACAAGATCTATTACTAATGTGTGCATTATTATTTTGATTTCATAAGTTAAAGGGGCCTCGTGGAAATTTCGCGTTACAGCATCGATTATAATTCACAGATAATCATTGAATTAGAGTAAATAGACGAAGGTTTATCATCAATTTTCTCACGATACAATTATTTTTGGTAAAATTAATAGCCAATGCTGCAACGACGAGATATCCACGTAAAATCGTCACTATCTCGATCTGACCGCCTCGAGCCGAAAAGCCTCTCGATTCAGTTTCTGTAAGTTCAAGACATAGGTTTGAACGGATATTTTGAAGTTGTTTTGTTTTAACTGGGGGTAATCTTCTCGGGTGAATTTTATTTAACCCCAGCCGGCCTAGCATATGATTGGCGCGTCAGTATTTCGCGCCTACCCGCAGTAGACTACCCGCCCCCGTTTAATTAACATAATTAGAAATAGACGGGTAGTAATTCTCGCCGCGAGACACTGTCGCGCCAATCACGTGCTAGGCCTTCAGCGCATTATTGTGCCGTCATTTTAACTAGGCGAACAAAATAAACAACAAATGATAAAGAAAGGTTACAGCGCTTTCGCATTAGGCGGTTTAGGCGCGGGGTTGAGCAAGATTAGGTCGGTATTCCATCTATCCAATATCTCGGTCCAATGTGTATTTGCGTCTCATATTTTGCTTAATGAGACAGTGAAACGCAATGCACATCGGACAAAGAAATCGGACACGTGGAATACCGTCCTTACAGACTTTCGTTATAGGCGGTTTTATTGATACGGCGCGGCTAAATCACCTATTGAAAAAGAGCTGGAGGGACGTCATCACGCTCATGGTTCCGACGGTGCGGCTCTAGCGATGTGGTCAGTTAGGAATCGCACTTGTCGGGGTAGCCCCTCGCGCAGACGGGGTCGGGCGCCGGCTCGGGCTCGGGCGGCTCGGCGCGCGGCGAGGCGGCCTGCAGCGGCGAGGCGCCGGGCAGCGGCAGCGGCGACGGCAGCGTGGCGTACACCGTGGGCCGCGGCGGCTCGTACGACGGCGCGTACGAGTCGCTGCGCGGGTTGTAGAAGGGCGAGTCGTCGGCCGAGCAGTCGAGGTTGGGCGAGAAGGGCGTGGCGGCGCCCACGGAGGGCGCGTCGTCGCTGGGCCGGTAGGCGGGCGCCACCGGCGCGTACACCGTGCGCCGCGCCGGCGCCGCCTCCGGCCGGTGCGCCGACGACGGCGCGTACGCGTCCGACCAGCGCGCCTGCAATATATACTATACATTACACATTTCGTAGATGGGGAGTTCATAAGCGGTAATCTGCCGGTGCATCAGAAATGTTGTTAAATTCATAAATATAAAAGAGGCCCGGGACCAGATTTTCATGACCGATAGCATCCCGGGCGAAAACCAGGGACGATGTATATAATAAATCCTCGTGAACGTCAGCTGCCGCTCCGTTGGTGGGTTGAACAACGGCAGCCACCAAAACGTAGAAAAATAATTGACGTCGCACTCTGATTGAATTTGTCAGGTGATAATCATAATCATTTATTCGATGCAATCGATAGTTTAAATGATACCTATTGTAATTAAATAAAACCGCTTATTTCAATTAGCAAAGTTTTTAACTGGCGAGACTGATATGACAGGTTAGACTAGGTTGAAAAGACAGATGACAGTCGTCTTCCTAAAGGAGTATGGGGATATTCCTTTGGAATGCATCGCGAAAAGTGCTAACGTAAAGCTAATTTCCTCTCGTTCCCTTAACTACTTCGGTCACGTTACGCGCAGGGAAGACGACGCCATGGAGGCTTGTTGTCCAGGGCAGAGTGGATGGCACAACACCCTGATTGCGGACTTCAATGCGATGGACCGACCAAGTCAAAGCTCTCACCGGGTCCGGACCTTTAAATCTGTGCGTGTGGAATGCAATAAATAGAGAAGCATGGCGGGAAACAACAAAAACTACTCTGATAAGAGTATCCGACTAAGAAGAAGAGAAAGCTAATTTGATTAAATAGCAGGTAGGCGAGTGGCGTACCTTGCTGGGCGTGAAGTCGCCCTTGATGTAGAGCTGTATGGGGCGGCGGAACCCCTTGCTGGCATGCTGCGGCACGCCGAGCACGGCGCACTTGCTGAACCCCACCTCGGGCGACAGCAGGAACTCGCGGAACTTCTGCGGCGTCATCTCGATCGTCTTGTCTTTTATCGATCGATGTCTTTTAATTGAAGAGACAAATGGCAGTAGTCTCCCATACTCCTTTGGAATGCATCGGGAAAAGCGCTAACGTAAAGTTAATTCGATTAAATAGCAGATAGGCGAGTGGCGTACCTTGCTGGGCGTGAAGTCGCCCTTGATGTAGAGTTGTATGGGGCGGCGGAACCCCTTGCTGGCGTGCTGCGGCACGCCGAGCACGGCGCACTTGCTGAACCCCACCTCGGGCGACAGCAGGAACTCGCGGAACTTCTGCGGCGTCATCTCGATCGTCTTGTCTTTTATCGATCGATGTCTTTTAATTGAAGAGACAAATGGCAGTAGTCTCCCATACTCCTTTGGAATGCATCGGGAAAAGCGCTAACGTAAAGTTAATTCGATTAAATAGCAGATAGGCGAGTGGCGTACCTTGCTGGGCGTGAAGTCGCCCTTGATGTAGAGTTGTATGGGGCGGCGGAACCCCTTGCTGGCGTGCTGCGGCACGCCGAGCACGGCGCACTTGCTGAACCCCACCTCGGGCGACAGCAGGAACTCGCGGAACTTCTGCGGCGTCATCTCGATCGCGTTGAAGTTCTCGTAGATGGTTTGCTGGTGACAAATCGTATTATTAGTTTTGTAATGTTAAAGTTTGGGACAAAGGGATACATAGTTTTGTGAAAATCAAAATAACTTTTACGATTTGCATTTGAAATCACCTTCTGCAAGCAGTAATTTGCTTGAGTTATAAGTTATAAAAATGTACAGAAGCAAGAATGGAACAATTATTTTCTAATAATAGTTTTTCATAATTCCAAATAGAGGTGTTTATTATACAAAAAGTGATCCCAAACAATGTTTTGTACGGAACACTAAAAAGGACACAGTCATTTTATTTTGAAAAATAAATCAAAATGCATATAACATACTTTTCTCGGCAACTTTGTGGCCTAAAAAAATTAAGTGGTATAAAATTAAATTTCTTTAACATTTCATGAGGACTCGTTAAAGAAACACGTCTTTTTAGGGTTCCGTACCCAAAGGGTAAAACGGGACCCTATTACTAAGACTTCGCTGTCCGTCCGTCCGTCCGTCTGTCACCAGGCTGTATCTCACGTACCGTGATAGCTAGACAGTTGAAATTTTCACAGATTATGTATTTCTGTTGCCGCTATAACAACAAATACTAAAAACATAATAAAATAAAGATTTAAATGGGGCTCCCATACAACAAACGTGATTTTTGACCAAAGTTAAGCAACGTCGGGCGGGGTCAGTACTTGGATGGGAGACCGTTTTTTTTTGCTTTTTTTTGTTTTTTTTTTTGCATTGTGGTGCGGAACCCTTCGTGCGCGAGTCCGACTCGCACTTGCCCGGTTTTTTTATAACAATTGCCTAGGATAGTATTCCACCTCCAATGTCTTTGTCCAATGTCATTGCGTCTCACTCTCTCATTAAGCAACACTCAACACTCTTAGACCTATAAATCAAAAGGAAGTAAGTGGTATCTTATCTACAAAGTTAACGGATTCCTACGGCGGTTATTGCACAATATTTCTTATCGGCTGTTAGAGTTTTACTAACTCAGTCAGATAAGAGGATAGTCCTCAGATACCAAGACCATAACCATAGGATGGTGACATGTTGTATTAAGCTGAAAATTCATATTCATATTCATATTCAATTCTTTATTGCAGATAACAGATGATCCATATTAAATTAAAATAATTAAAATTACGTACACAATAATAAAACAATAAATAGGTACACTTAAAAATGACTAAAATAATAAAATTAAAAATTAAAGTATTCAGTCTTACACAAAAAATAAAAATAAAAGGTACATTTTGGAATTACAAACACAAAATAAATAATAATAATAGTTAAAATTCAGTCAATTATTTACATGCAAACTATTCCAGTGTCTCGCTATGGGGGAGTCCAAACAGCTAGCGATCACACTCAGAATGCCGTTGTTACTCCCACGCACACGGCGCATGATGGAGGCGACCCGCTTTCGAACAATGGCATGGAAGCCGTCTACTCGCATTTCCGCAAACATGCCCGATGCGCTGCAGCACCTGGGCAGTCCCAACAGCATCCTGAGCGTGTTATTATATTGCACCCTTAAGGCACTGACTGCCCGCTGAGTATAGTTCACCCACAGGCAGCACGAATAAAAAGACTGGCAAAACGCCTTAAACAAAGTAATTTTAACTTCATTACTGCATCGCGCAAACCTGCGGGCCAACATATTCCCCCGAACAGCCAGCGCCCTACGCTCCCTCTCAATGTCCAGGTCATCCGAGAGACACTCCGTGACCCAGTGACCCAAGTACTTAAATTTAGCGGTTCTTTTTAGTGGTACTCCATTCAACATAATATTCGGGACCCTATCCACTTTAAAACCGCGCGACTGAAATACGAGTACCTCACTCTTCGTCGTGTTGTACTTAAGTCCATGAGCCACCGCGTACCTCTCACATTTGCCAAGCAGCCTACTAACTGCACACGCAGAGGGCCCCAACAGCACCATATCGTCGGCATAGCTAATATTGTTCACCATTTTACCTGCCACACAACAGCCAACCCTGGTGCTGCTGAGATCCCCTATCAAGGCGTTCACATACAGATTGAAGAGTCGAGGAGATGATAATCCACCCTGCCTCACTCCACACTTCAAACTGTACTCCTCCGATAATGCATCTGCCCATCTTACGACATTCAGAGGCGTAACTAGGGGGGGGTTGGAGGGGGCACGTGCCCCGGGCGCCGTCCAAGGGGGGGGCGCCAAAATGAGCAAAAGACCTGTACCTCTCCGCCTTGCTAAAAGGCAGCAGGGAAACTTTTGTCAGTCATATTTACCACCACTGTGAAGTGTGAAATGCGGATGGTATTCTGCCCCACAGCGCAAAAGAGAAAGCCGATCTTTTACTCTTACTCTTTTTGCCTCGAACTCGACCTTGACAGACGACGGTAGCGCCCTACCGCCCACCATCCCGCAGTGCGAATACTCTATGCAAGAAACTTCCATCAAGGCGGGAGTTGCTATGCTTTCGTTTTATAAGGCGAGCGGGCCGAGTGCTTCAGAGTTGTGTCCCGTGTTAGCGCGTCTTTTCCGTTAGGGGTCTCCTGTCGAAGTTACCATCTTATGGACTCTCCAAGAGACTACCTATGCGAATGGATCGCTAGCCCTTTGTCCGGCAGGCGCATATGAGCCGTAGTAGACGGAACCTGGCCGCGTAGCCAAGATGCCAATCGCTTACGCTCTGTAGCGATCGAAACGCAACTGTCACTGTCACACTAATAAGGAAGAGTGATAGAGAGATATAATGTTTTTCGTTGTCGAAGCGATAGTGATTGTAACCTTGGCTAGGCCGGCTGCTTCAATAGCTGCTGCATATCTGTGTCATGTTGTCAATCGACGACATTCATCGATATGCGGACGACAGTACTATACAAGGATGGCTAAAAAATAACTAAATTCCCGTTGCCAGGGAGGTTTTGGGTTTTGGGACTGAGCAACTTTTACTACGGGACTAACCCCGAAATCGCGAAAAAAAAAAGTTTACCCTCCCATAGAAAATGGACCAGCCAAAATGTAGGAAACAGCCAAATTTTTTTTCGCGACTTAGGGGTTGGACTAATAGTAAAAGTTGCTCAGTATAATCCAAAAACCTGCCTGGCAACGAAAATACAGTTATTTTTAGCCACCCTGTATACCTACAGGCTGGTCCAAACCTTGACGCCCATAATTTTTTTACTAGGGCTAGACCAGAGACAATAAGCCCCCACGTAAACTGGTGATGGTGCTCAGTGGAACACCACCCTAAATAACAACCTAAAAAAAATAAGAAACAAACCATCTGATTATGGCTAGAACAGCCGATTGCAGATTTAAGTTGAGAAAAAAAAAAATATTTTTTTTTAGAATCCTCGTCATGGGTTATCAGAATATACCCCATTTACCAGATGTTAGCCGATTTTTCGTAGTTTTCGAGACTTATAACTTTTGTTAAGAAATTCTGGAGTGAAGCTTTGCTTTGCTTTTCTGCCTTCTAATAATTGTTCGTGGTATTTGCACTGATAACTGAACTGGACTGAACTGAAATAGCGATGGGGAAGTGACCCCATAAAATAATAGTAGAAATAACTGTGTCAGGTATCGAGGCATTCTATCCAGAGTTTCGGTGTGGGATCAGGACAATTTAATCCGATTCAATCCTACCATGACTCAAATTTGCGCGTTTACCGCTAAGAAAACCTCATTTTTCAAGGCACAACCCTTCCCATGTCAGGGAGTATTGGGAGCCCAGCTCGATCAGTGTTGACATCTCCATCAGTGACGTCCAATAATTTCGTAGCCACCTTGCCGGGTAGGCTGCGCTCGTATAAAAAAAAATTCGGTGTGCTCAATAAAGGGAGGCCACCGCCATACTTTACTCTGGGGTAGACTGATCCCATATATTGAGTACTGCTGTCACCTTTGGACAGGAGCACCTGGATGCCGCCTTGGGTCCTTCAAATCAGTCCAAAGCCGCGCTGTACCTATGAATAGAGATCTCCAAAAAAGAAGTTTATAAGTTTTAAAACGGTCGGCAACGCGCATGTAACACCCCTGGAGTGTAGACGTCCATAGGATGCGGTGACCGCTTACCATCAGGTGGGTCGAAAGCTTGTTGGCCACCGATGTACTAAAAAAACATAGGTACCTACACTGTATTTGTCTACATTAAAAGTAAACTTATTAAAGCAAAAAATAACCCTTTCGTTTCGTTAAGCAGGCCACTGACGAGCCTTCCAAATGGATGCCGTTACAATGGATTCATCCAAATGGACGGCATCCTAATATTAAACATTTAAACATTGTACGTTTTTGACATTCACGGACCGATTTTGGATTGCAGCCACGCTATTTGGACTGTTGGAAGGCTTGTCAGTGACCACCTTACGTTCATTTCGTTTGGGGGGGGGGGGGGGGGCGCAAATTTGGTGTCTGCCCCGGGCGCCATATCCTCTAGCTACGCCTCTGACGACATTCACCTGGTTCTTGTACCAATAATCAAAAATACCGATCACTTCATCTGGCAGGTTTGTTTCTGATCTTAGTTTATGCCACAGAAGCTCATAGGACACCATATCAAAAGCTTTAGATAAGTCCAAGAAACACGCGTATACTGGAGTTTTTCTCTCAGTATAGTACCGGACAGTATGCTTGAGACTTAAAATAGCTGCATCAGTCGACAGCCCAGGCTGAAAACCAAACTGAGCATCATGCAATTTAACATATTTACTAAGCTGTCGATCAAGCAGACCGTCCAGTACCTTGGCAATGGTAGTAGCTAGTGATATGGGCCTATAGTTGGAACTATCCGAATAGTCACCGGTTTTATTTTTGATTATTGGCACCACCACCGTTTTCATACACTCGTCCGGTAAGTAAGAGTGCCGTATACACAACGTATAAAACATGGACAATACGCGCGGCAGATGTACACCGGCATGTTTAAGGTGCTCAATACTTATGCTATCATGACCCGGTGATCTCCCCTTCGACATACTACGTATGACAGAGGCGACCTCACCAGCTGAAAAGGTAATAAGTGGGCCCGACGTGCACCTCAAACCTGTCCGAACGGTAGGAGACGTGATATGCAGTGGTTCAACTTTAAAGCTATCTTTAAACATATTAGCTATTTCCACCGGCCCACTGATACCATTAACATTGAGCGGGGCGCGCGGCTTAGGGTTGAGGCTATTAGTCTGCTTCCAGAAATTGCGGAAGTCCTTTTTAGCGTGTTGCTCTGCCAGAATATCCATCCTTATCTGTTCGGCATTGTCCTGGCACCACTTCAGCCTTGATTTAAATATACGCTTTGACTCCACCATGCGAGCGTAAAAAGGCCCACAAGACGGTTTCCCATACATCAACCAACACTGAAAATGGTGCCTGGCATCCCTATGAGCCAGATAAACATGTTTATTCCAGCCAACCACACCACGCTTCCGTCTAGGCGTCCCGCAACTACTCTCCACAGCCGCAAACCTCAGAGACTCAACAATATCCAAATAGAGACGATCAATTATGGCTCTGTGATTAACGTCACTACATAACCTATCGCAACAGTTAGACAGTTCATGCGGAAAGTCAATCTCGCGAAGTTTTGCGTTACACAGGCCAATATACTTTTCGATTTGCGCAGCATTCCTAACCCCCCACCGCACCTTATCAAACACAGGTATCCTAGGAGCAAGATGGGGTCTCAAGACATCTATGTCGCACTCAACCTGCAACGCTAGGTGATCAGACCACGTCGTGCCATAATGCACCCGTACTCCAGTTACCGATTGCTCCGCTGCCTGGGTAACCAGACAGTGATCGAGCCAGCGAGTACTGCCATGGGCATCGCTAATAAACGTAAACGTACCAGAGCTTACTCCTAGTCTGTCTATATCCGCAAAAAGCCACAATTGATCATCACAAAATTTTAACATTTCACGGCCGAACAAACTGTCTGGATGCGCATTATAATCTCCCAACATGTATACAGATGAAACCTGACTATTCTCCACAATGGCATTCATCTCACTTAAACAATCCGTAAATTCTATTAAATTCTCTGCCGAGTTTACTGGCATATAAACAGAGAATACTAGGAAAGACCGGTTTCGAACTTTTACATTAATAGCCGCAAGACGAGAACTCACACAGTGGACGACCGAAACAGAGTCAAACGCACTCTTTCTCCATAGAAGTGCGACCCCTCCAAACGGCCTCCCTTGTATTAAGCCAACGGAGGTGTCCATGGCCGACGAACCTATGTAACCAAAGTCATCATCAATGGTTCCTAGAAATGGTAAATTGTGAGAAAAAAGCCAGGTCTCTTGCAATGCCAAAATATCCACCTTCTGACGTAACAATCTGATGTAGTCCACCGAGCGAGTAACCGACTTACAGTTATAACTAACTAAGGTACATATTGACTTATTCATAATAAAAACTTAAAAAATAATAATATTCACTATCGATTTATCTTAACAAATGTCTTGTTATATTCTCACTTATTTTTATATTTAAAATCTATAAAACGTCTGTACGTCACACCCGTCGGCCACACCGAACTATCCATAAAGGCCGCAAACATATGCCTAGGCACAAACACTTTATACGCATCATACGATCTTTCATGCATTCTAATAATCTTTTCAATGCGTACAGTCACCCGTAACCGGTTCTCGATATGTTCCACTATATCTCGCGCAGACACGTCCTTATCGACAAAGTTTACAAATAAAGGAACCGTTAAGTCAACTCCCTTAAATTTCGCACCCGGGTTAGACAAAGCGGTACCAGTCTTCCCAACAAAACGGTTTCTATATCTCCTACGCTGTTCTTCCATAAAATCTGCATCCCTTTCAATTTGTTTCGGTATGACCTCCGTTCGCGCAACATCAGAAAAACTCCTAATAGCCGATGCATTATTAGCTCGCGGTGACGTCACCCAAGCCGCTCCGTCAGCCGGCTCCTTACACGTGCCATACGAAACCGCAGTGCGCCTCCCTCGATCGCCAGTCGACTCGCGCGCAGGCAGTAGTTGCAACTCCGCCGGAACCGCAGTCATGGCCTCCTGGCTCGCTAGGTGCCTGTCGTTGGAAGAGACCGACCCTATCGAGGCCGTGCGGGCGTGCGAGCGAGACAGCACCTCGCTACCCGACTTAGCAACCCGGTCATTCACCTCGTTTTTTGCACCGTTCTTATCAGTTACCTGTTGCGCCTGACAACCGCTGCCACTGTCATACTCCGTGTTTATTTCGTTACCGCTAACTATTGCGGACACATGATTTAGGCCCATAGGTCCACTGTTGTAGCTTACATTTATATTTCCAGCTCCACGACGATAGTTGACATTCTGTTGTTGTGACCAAATAGTGTGGTTACGACCACCCTCGTCCGCTAAACTGTCATTGTTATTGTTTGAACACATCATCTCCTCGGTAGCTTGCCTAAGTTGATCATGTGAAACATAAGCTTCTTTAATACTGTCCACGTCTTGTCTTAGAATGTTAATATCCTTCAACAGCTTTGAGACATCCAAATGATCCCAGGTTACCGGCGGTAGATTATTTAAATCCCTCGCGACGAAAATAGGAACTTTTTCAACGTCCGTCTGTTTAAACACTGCGATTATATCTAATAAATCTTTATAGTTTTTACCTTCCTTGCTTTTAACCTTTCTTTTGATATTACGCAAATTCGTTTCGACCGATTGGAACAGAAGAGTTTTGGCTGTTTCTATGTCTTCTGTGGTAAAGGCCGATAAGCAAATTTTCACTAGGCTATCAGTTTCCATAATAACATGCTTATTTTGCACAAAACATAGCAATTCACACACCACAATATTACATGAATTACACTTAAGCAAATTATTTCCAGACATCTCGTCACAAAGTTAGCGTTAACCGCTCCTTGACCATTGCAATACGTGCACTTTAAGTGGGCGCGCGAAGCAGACTAAAAGATGGCCCTAGTTTGGCTAAATTTTAAATAAATGTGAGTGATGAACTAAATCATTTTTGGTAATACTTAATTACAAGCTATTATCTAGCTTGAAATGTATGTTCGGGTCAAATCTTGCAAGCTAAATTCCACTAAAATCTCGTTACTCGTTTATTTGAAATTTCACACACACATGTCATTTGGTTCCAAAAAACTGTGATAAAACATGGCAAACTCAAGGGGCCCACTGATTACGAGTCCGCCGGACGATATCAGTCTGACAGTAAAAAGCAAAATTTGACAGCTCCAAACAACTGACAGGCTGATATAGTCCGGCGAACTGGTAACCTGTGGGCTCCTTACGCTGTTTTGGGTTGGTTAGAATTGTCTTGATGAGTATTAGTTGCCTGTTGAAAGTACAGTTCATACTTTAGGTACCTAGTTTTTTTTCTGGAGGTTTCCGACTCTCAACTCGGAAGCCCCACTGCCATGTTGAATATTATGGTCGAGAATCATTCGCCCATTTCTCAAACAAATTGTAATTTAAATTGTCCATACAATCTATATGATTTTATCAGTTTGTGAATTTCGTGTTCATGGCAATGGCATGTCATATTGATGTGACATTCTTTTAACCCTTTTAATAGGCTAAGGGATATATATTTCCCACCTACGGCACTTGAAACATGTATTCTATTTTCGAGACTGGTAATTTTTTGGAAATGTCAGCTGTATAAAGGGTTACAATGGCAGTCGAACTCACCGTTAAACGCTTCTTCCTCTTATAGCTCGCCCAGTTCTGCGCTTCGATGACGAGTTTCCCGCCGGGGCGCAGGTCTGCGAACATGCGGCGGAAGGCGCGCTTGAGCCCCGCGTCGCCCCAGTTGAGGTGCAGCCACTTGGTGGTGGAGAGGCACAGGATCAGGTCGAACTGCGGGCTCTCCGAGCCCAGCGGCGTGTCTTCGCGCGGGACGTAGTTGCCCTGAAATATTTCACGTGTTATAAGTGTCTACACTTCAATTTCGAAATTATGAAATTAAAGAAATTAAAAGAAATAAATAATCATATAAATAGCCACAGCTTGGCACGTAGGCTTTCCCTCGTGTAGAGTCAGCTGCACAAGTTGCTAAGCGGGCGAGGTGTTCAAAATTACCTTGGCACGCTTAGCGTGCCAAGTTGATCATATTATACAGATTTAATTAGAATATTACGTCTCTCGTATCGTACAGTCAGCAGCAGAGTTTGCTAAGCGGGCCAGGTCGCCAGGTGCTCAATATGATCTTGACACGACTTTATTGTGAAGACTATAAGAGCGTGTCACGGTACATTTGAACACCTCGGCCGCATAGCAACTTCTGCTGCTAACTGTACCAGTAAAAGTAGAAGGTCAGTAAAAAACGAAATATGAATTTGAACAAAACTCACCTGTTTAAAGGTTACATTATGCGGAAAGACCGGCGGCGTCGGCTCCAAGGAGGCGCTACACAACGGCCCATAGAGCATCGACATAGACATCGGGAAGTAGCACCGCTGCTCCTGCTTCCCAGCCTTCCGGTTCTTACGCGGCTTCTTCACTTTCCTCGTGTTCTTTCCTTCCTTCTTATCTTCTCCAGTTTTCTCGTCAGCCGGTTTTGGGGCTGACGTGCTACAATCTGTACATTTCTCTTCGGTACATTTGTCGCAATCCTTTTTATCGTCGTCCATTTCCGCTTTCTTATCGTCTTCCGTCTTTGATTCCGCGGGAACGGGTACGAATGATTTTAGATTTTTTCTCGCTCGACCTGAAAGGAAAGTGGAAAATACGTAAATAAATATATTATTATTATATGCATAATTATATGAGTAAAAGTAATTCTAACCTATATGTACACACTTTGGGGTTACACAATGTTATTTTGGGGTATTATTAAAAAATTGTCTGCTATCCGGTAGACAGTTTATGAAAAATTTAATAGGTAAGGTTTACTCGGCTAATTCCGAATGTCGAAAACTGTCGGATAATTCCGAAAAGAGACTTTTATTATGATGGAATTAAGGGTGATTTTCATCTGAATTTCGGAATTATCCGACATTCGGTATTACCCGAATACACCTTACGTACGTATCTTTGAGCCGAATGGGCCAGGTATTTTAAGTAGGTGTTCTAATAAGGTTGCGTAATGCGTAAGTAAATGAAATAAATTGTGTCCTGTAAGTACCTATTCTGAATTTGTGTGCAATTTAGAAAGTTGATACTAATTTCAGAAAATACTTTGCAATTGCGATTTGGGGACATCAAATAACCGTCACAGATAAGTCGATCAGAACACCCAACCGGCATTTATTGCCGGCAAGGGTCCATTGCATAACAAGCTGCAATGCAAGCGGACGTCACTTTTCAACCACTTTTATCTTATATTACCAGAGCTCGGATAGGGTGAGCTATTTGCCTTATATATGACATAAGACATGTCAAATTATAAGGCAAATAGCTCACCCTATCCGAGCTCTGTATATTACTGAGACTTCCACTTATGTTGCAAGTTACAAGTTATTATGCAATAGGCTCCTTATCTACCTACATATTTTCAATGCAAATAATCTGTCAACTAAACTAGACAACGTCATTTATCAAGTTACGACAATGCTCGAGACTTTTTTCATAGTACCTTGTAGTTTTAAGACGGTATAAATTTATAAGTACAACTTTTTCGTAAGACAGGCTAGCTAGGCTCTACATTAACAGCAGTTAGACTAATATTTAGAGCCCGGATTTGTACTAAAGGTTTCTATTAAAAAAGCAGCCATTCCAAATAGATTCAAGTCAGTACAGAATAGCTACTGTACTGCTATGCTATGTTGTCAGAAAAATTCCAAAATTGTGAAATTTCCACAAGGAATAACTTCAGAAACATTTTTATTATTTTCGTTTGACGATAGAAATTACCCATTTTCGAAATGTAAACTTTTTTATTTTTTGGTGCTACGGCGATGGACACGTGTCCGACGTTACAGCTCTCATTCTACACAGATAAAGTCCTGAGCAGGAGCTGGTTTAAGGCTATAAAATGTATAAATAAAAGTACCAATAAGTACTGGATCAATGTCGATCCCGACGACGGAGCGGGCGCCCAGCGTGCGCGCGACGGCGATGGACACGTGTCCGACGTTGCAGCCGATGTCCAGCACATCCTTATTCTGGAATAGATGGCGGTGCATTTCGAACACTTGCAGGCGGACGTCCATCATCGCGTTCAGGTTACGGTAACCGTAGTACCTGCAATATTGGTAAAGAACATCGTAAAATAAACTGATCAAGATTTACAGTGGAACTTAAAATTATATTATTATTCTTTTTGTTCATTATAAGTATTTACTTCCCGTTTATTATAGGACATATCATATCATAAAATATTTAGTAAAATGTATCTAAAAAACAATTTGCAAAGCACATCCATTTGATTTTTTTTGTTGTCAAATAGGTTTCATCTTGTACAAGCAACAAGTTATTTTTGCTAAAAAAAACTTTCATAGTTTCCATTCACTGCTCATCAGACTCACTCTTGACAACTTTTTGTGTTAAGCAAGTTACCACTCAATTAGTCATAATTAGAGGGCGGAGTACCGGTGGCAAATTTCACACTAAATGTATGGAGTCGCCTAAGTATTCTTATGATTAAATAAATAACGAATAAATGATTAATTTTGCATAATAATTTTTAGGAACTTATAGAAATTATCTTACGAGCATACAAATATAATGTAATATGTTGTTAATATCTATAATACATAATAATATGTTTTCTTATCAAAACATTATCATTAGGTACTAAATACTAGACTAAGAAGTTATACCTGCCAAACGATATATTATTTTCGAGACCATTCAATTACAATTGAGGACTGGAATTATGTGTTCGAGGTCCTCCTGACAATCTACACTTAAGTGCGTATCCATGTTATAAAATGACTGGACTATGGCCACATGTTCCTGGTTTTTCAGAGTGAATCGGTTTCTTAATTTATTAAAGATCCATTTATGAGTGGAAAACGATCGCTCTACATCTACCGATGTCATGGTTGCATGTTTAAGGACTTGTTTATAATTTTCCAACGTAATCATATTCCTTAATTCGTCAGCATCTGGGTTTCTATCTAGAACCAATTCGAGTTTATTTCGCACGGTTTCACTTCCTTGGAGGCTTAAAATAGTCCTAACTATATCTATTACCAGAAAACTTTCTTCTATCGGAATTTTAGTGCATAGTGTTAAGTACTTACTTCCAATTTACGAGTAGGTACCATACTAAGTACATTAGGTAAATGAATAATTTTATTATTCAAGCCTAAAATAATAATTATAAAAACGACTCCATACCTTTTGTGTGAAATTTGCCACCGGTACTCTGCCCTCTAGTCATAATGATTGTTAAAGAGTTGTTAATAGCCTTACAACGAAAGTAGGTCAACTGAATGCAAATGGTAAGAGTATAAATATTAAGTTACCTGTCATAGTTTCCATACTGGTATTTTGTATTTTTTGGGTGAAATGTGGGCAGTTTATGTTCTCCTTCAGCCTTACTCTGTTTGTGTGGCGAAATGGGGCGCTCGGGCGGCGCCGGGCGTTGGTGTGGCCTGACGCGCTTCCATGTCCCCGGCTGTGGAACCACAGGACTGACTATTTTATCCAAGGAATCCATGCGGCGCAACTTTTTGCCATCCTTGCCCTTCTGAGAATTTTCACTCTCACTGCAAGACCTCTTTCTTGCCTTAGAAGCTGCTGTTGATATAGATTTTGATGCTGACGTAGATGGTTCAGGCGGAAGAGGCTCCTTGATACCATCTGCTGTCACTTCTGCAACCTTTTCAACTACTTGAGCATTATCTGAGCATTCAGTAGTTCTCCGCCGCAAACGGGGCTTCTTGCGTGGCTTGCGCTGTTGCATTTCAAGACGTTTCTCATACTCTTCATTGTCCAATGGTTCCAAAAGATTCAAGGGATCTCTAATATTAGGCGGAATAATGACATCTATTTTAGCCTTGTGTCGAGGCGGAGTGGGCAGAGGAGAAGATTCTGGAGTAACTGCATTCATTGCCCTGTTGATGTCTTCATCTTGCAAACTATTAAGATTCAAAGGATCTGATATATTACCTCCTAAAAGAAACTTTGTGGGTGGAATGAACGCGTCCTTACGAGGTCTTTTGTATGGAAGAAAGAACTTTGATATGGAAGGGAAACTTTGTGCTCTTTTCCTGCCTTGCTTGTACTTAGTGCCCGCGTAGTGCACTCTGCGCACCGCGCTCCGGTCCGAGTTATCTTTCGAAGGCAAGTAGCCCTTCTTTCCATGACGAGACTTTTTCTTACCCTTCTTACCGGCTCCAGCAGCAATATCTCCATCTTTCGAAGTGTTCGATTCACACACTGACTGATTCGCAGAAATATTTACGGAAGAATCAGTAGCCGTAGCCACTTCACTGTCCGATATTTCACAAACTGTGTCCTTTTCTACACTCTTTACTTCACAATTGCTTTCAGAAGCAATAACTTCTTCTTTGGGACTACCCATCTCACGTTAACAATGCACAATATTCTTACATGTTACACTAGAAATATTTCAAACTTGAATTTACCGCCATTGGAGGACTCTGCAGAATGTGCAAGGCCTTCCATCCGTCACTGTTAATAAACAGGTTAACAACGCCGTTTGTTATTGTTAAAAGAAACTGATTTTGCAACCAATAACTTCTTACACTTGTAACAAGAGATTCATAGAAGTATATCACAAATCAAAACCCACTTCTAACAAAATATATCAATAAAACAGCACACTTTCCACATAATTCGCACCACACGCAAAGCAGCACAAATGGCTATTTATTCATGAGTTATATTGTTTTCGATAACCACGTTGTAGCGACCTCCTCTCGAGATCTAGGTACGTGATTGGTCAATCTGCAAAATATTAAATACAATGCACCAATGGTAGCACACCTTCTTAATATTTTGTCAAACGGGAGCAAAGTATAATTGCCACAATGTTGCTAGCGCTAATAAGTATTTTATTGCGGCGACTTTATTGCAAAAAAAATATTGCAAGAAAAGTATCAGAGGGTCTACCGCGAACCACGTTCGACGTGTTGCCTTTCTGTCGCACTTGTAAATTCGTACGTAAGTGTGACAGGGAAGCAACACGTTGAAAGTGGTTCGCGGTAGGCCCTCTGGTGCACTTGTAAATTCGTGAGTAAGTGTGACAGGAAGGTAACACGTCGAACGTGGTTCGCGGTTCGCGGTAGTCCGGTAGATCCTCAATAGAGTTAGACCAAGAAAAGTCTGCAATGATTTTGATTGCCTACGCAGTGTAAGTGTTATTTTAAGTGTCAAACTTCTATGAAATTATGACGTATAAATAACATTTGCACTGCGTGTGCTATCGAAATCGTTGAAGACTTATCTTTGTCTAGTTGTACTAGTTGTAGTATTGCTGTAGTACTAGGACGCAGAAGAAAATAAAAATAAGCTTTTATTTCAGGCAGTATAATTTTCCTGGATGTTAATGTGACTAACAAGTTGTGTTTGCCAGACTATAAAAAAATACTTTGTCTCGAAGCCATTCAGTTATCTATAGGCCTTAAGGCTGCGAGCCGAGCCACGCGCCTCTAAATTAATTCGACTAAAATTAATTAATCCATCCGATTGCGGAGCATTTTCTACTGAGGGACAGAGAAAATAACATATATTTTTTATAAGTATAATCAAAACCCATAAGGAAAACTTTGAAATCGGCTAGAAATGCCGACACCTACTATAAAATACCTAATTCTTCTAATTACACTGGCAACACTAATCTAGCGTCACTTTTAAATTTTGAAAATGAAACCGTTTACGACATTAGAACTGAACAACAGTCGTTTTGTGTATTAGTGTAGTGGTTAAATATTTAAAATAAAACTATTACATGTGTTATTAAAGTGAGTATTTAGTTTAAATTTTGTGTTTTACCTTACATTATCTATAAATGATTATAATTAGTGTATGTGTTGGTTGACATGTTCTCACAGAAACTGAGGATACATGTTAGGCATTTCTCAGCGATTATCTTTTCGGTGCAAACTGCTTCTTTCATTTACTGTACGATTTGGCTGTACACATGTAGTTTAATACTTTCAAACGATCGATCTCGCCCGTAGGAACCTATTTTTGTATGTTATCAATAAAAAAATGTTCTTGAAGTGAGAAAACAATAAATTAAGTTTCCCTTGATTTAGGTTTTATTTTTGAGAAAAAATAAGCAGCAGCAGTTAATACTTTAACTATATTGCAACAGGTTCTAACAAGTTTCCCTCCTAGCTATTAGATTAAGCTCATTTAATTTATTATTTTCATCCCAACTGGTGAGCGTAGGCCACTACTATACTAAACTGGTATTCTGTGATTGATACTATGTCTTCATTTATGTTGTCTACCAGTACACTGGGCATGCAATCCCCATGCTTAAATTTAGAACACATTTTTGGTCTAGATATTAAGATTTAAAATTTAATCTCTTTCTAAAATGGTGTGTAATATAGAATTTTATGTCCATTTCAGATGTCGAGAATACCTAAGTTACCGGTCCCAGCAAAAGAAAATAGACCTGGACTCATCAATATACGTCCAATATCAAGAACAGTAAATGGCCTTAGCGCAGATGACAAAAAGAATTTGCTATTGAACCACACTAAGCCAGCTGTCCAAACTGGCGCAACGTCTTCCGCCACTGGGGCACGACTCAAGAGGGCCGCTACTGCACCAGCACCCTCCACCAATGCAGCAAAAGTTACTAAAGTTGAAAGAAAACCTCCAACAGTTGCCCCAAAGATCCCACCCTATGATTACAAAGCAAGGTTTAATGACTTGTTGGAGAAGCACAAAGTGATCAAGAATGATTACAATGACTTAAAATACAAACATGAAGAAGTTGCTGATGACTATGAGAAAATTAAAGAATCTGTTGAAAGCAATACTAGAGAGAAGGACATGTTAAAGGATAAACTGCTGAATGCCTTAAATGACTTAAGAGAAAGGACAACTGAATTGGATAGTATTAAGCTTGACCATGAAATACAAAAACGCGAAAATGAAGAATTGGTACGCAAAACAAAAGTTTTGGCAGAAGTGACTCTGAATTTAAATAAGAAGACTTCTGAATTTGATACACTACAGGAAGAATTCAACGATTTGACCCGGCGTCACAATGCCCTCCAGGCGGAGGCCAAGATATTGAGAGAGAAGTCTGAAAAACTCGCTACTCTATCTGAAGATTATGATAAACTTACTGTTGACTATGAAGAAGCAAAAAAAAAGATATCGACATATGAAGCTGATGTAGAGAAACTGCAGAACATTTTAGCTGGAATGTACCAGGGTCAAAGAGATCTGAGAAACACTATTCAGGATCTTAAAGGTAACATAAGAGTATATTGCAGGGTTCGACCACCATTAGAGTCAGAGACAAGCAAGCCATTGTTTAATCTCAATGTTCTGGATGCTTGTACTATAGAAGTTGAAAAGGTTGAGTTGAATGCGTTATCCCAATCAACAAGGAAGGGCAAATCTCAACACACTTTCAGCTTTGATGGTATATTTACACCACACTCAACTCAGGAGACAGTGTTTGAGGAAGTTTCTAACATGATCCAGTCAGCACTTGATGGATACAATGTGTGCATCTTTGCATATGGACAAACCGGCTCTGGAAAAACGTACACAATGGAAGGAGGTTGTGGAACAGACCAATATGGTATTATACCACGAGCATTCAATTTCATGTTCACATGTATGGAGGATCTAAAGAGAATGGGCTGGCAGTTAACCATAAAAGCATCCTTCCTGGAAATCTATAATGAAGTAATTTATGATCTGCTGAACTCGTGCAAAGACCAGCTAAGCCATGACATCAAGATGGTTAACTCCAAAGGGATTGACCTCTATGTCTCAAACTTGAAAGAAGAGGAAGTTAAGAGCTCCCATGATTTTATCAAACTGATGATATATGCCCAACGTAACAGACAAACTGCCGCAACACTCAACAACGAGCGCAGCTCCAGGTCTCATTCAGTTACGCAAATTAAGATTTCTGCGATCAACGAAATACGGAAAGAGAAGTACACAAGCCAGTTAAACTTGGTGGACTTAGCCGGGTCCGAGAGCGGCAAGACCACTCAGAGAATGGACGAGACGAAGCACATCAACAGATCTCTGTCAGAGCTGTCTAAAGTCATTCTGTCTCTGCAGACCAACCAGGCTCATATCCCGTACAGAAATTCAAAGCTAACCCACCTGCTGATGCCGAGCCTTGGTGGCAATTCAAAAACCCTCATGTTGGTCAATATCAACCAATTCGATGAATGCTTTGGTGAGACTCTCAACTCTCTACGCTTCGCGACAAAGGTAAACAGCTGCCGAACAGTGAAAGCGAAAAAGAACCTAACAATGGTTGACACGTAGTTTATGTTATTGATTTTATCTTATTGACATGTTTATTGTAATTCTTTAATAGGGCTATTGCAGTTCAATTCATTGGGTGATTTCAAAGAAGTTTCAATATATACTGATTAAATTTAAATAATTTATGTTAATAAATTTAATATATTTGATTTGAATAGTAAATTGAGCCTCAAATATTATTAGTATTTTATTTATTAGTATTTTTGTGATCTTCGTACAAGATTGTATGAAATATCACATATTTAATAAAATCATTAGGACTCAAATCGTAATTTTAGACAATAAACTGCTGCTGTAACTTTAAAACTTTCTTGAAAAGCGCCCATGAGTTGAATAAGAATCATATAAATAGACCCAGTAGTTTATAGATAAAGTTTTAACTTTTAATATTACAATTATTGCTTTAGTTTTGTCTAAACACTTTACTGGTGAACATGAGTAAAGCCCCGTCTCCATATCAGCAGCCGCACGCACGCACGCACGCACTAAGCAGCCGCGCGCAATGGATACCGGGCTGGCTCGCGAGCCAACTCGATCATTCGTTCGCTCGAACGCGCCGCGCGACGAATCATTCATTATCGGTTTTTCGACGCGCGGCAAAGGAATGTTCGCGCGCAGTTGGGACGGGTGTATATATATTTCAGTAGGCTCGCGCGGCAGCATACATGGATAATGAAAGTGTCGTACTTTAATTAAATTATACGGCACTAAACAGTTTCTATGGAACAGTAAATGTCGTGATTATCGCACAGATCATTTTTCTATTTGGCTATACTTCGTTCCGAATAATTAATTTTTATGATTTAATTTTAATGTGGTCGATCATCGGATCGCCTGCCGCGCGCGGCCGCCGCGCATAAGTTCAAGTGATGCCAAAATCGGCTCGCGAGCCAAAATACAGGTTTGCCGCGGTCGAACATTGCTCGCGCGGCCGCCGCGCAATATGGAGACTAGGCTTAATAATGTCGTATTGTATCTGTAATGTTCTTTATTACTGTTAATATAATGTATTGATTAATTTTACTGTTGTTTTTTATTTTGTAGAAAAAGCTAGTTTTTTTCTGGTGATTGGATGGGTGTCCTCCAATGTCCTATGATGGTTACGCTTTTATGTCCTATGATGGTTACGCTTTTAGTGTGTCATCGTGGCTGTCACGTTCTCACGTTGATGTCACGCATATGACGCATATCACGAAACGTTAGACTATAAAAGCGTTTCCATGATATCACTACTCAAATGACGCGGGCGTCTCCATATAAATCGAAAAAAAACTTGGTTTCCACACCATCTAGTGGATTTTCGCTGAATGTCGGAGACATGTAGTTTGTAATAAAGCTAATAACACTTTCGGAACGCAAGATAATTTACGTACACTAATATTTTCTACTGTGGCCATTAGATGGCACCATTTGTTTAATTTTTACATTGCATATACAGGATGGTGAGCCGTGACAGAGATATATATAACTCCGTATAAGATAAATAAAGTCTAAGAAAAAAACGTGCCTCGGACGGCCAAGGAAAAGTCGTTCTCGAATAGATGGCGCCATTACCTTTTTACTATTCTCGGCTAGATGGCGTTAACGACACCGTTTGGTATTTAACAATTTTAACACATATCAGTGAAAGAACATGGGTCAGTAGGGAACAATATAAATTAAGAATCATTTATCCGTAAACATATTTTGATTATTTTATACATTTTCAATTTTATTTTAAGTTTTAATCGTGTGTCGATAGATGGCAGTAAATGTACCGTGACTACAAAATTGACAATGACAGGACCCCTCTATACTATCTATTCTTTGTGGCCGTGATCAGTAATACGGTTTTTCTAACTTCATAAACAACGAGCAATTTAATGCCCCTACTCTTACTAAAATCAGACTAAGATTTTTTTTAATTTTTTTGTTTATTTTTAGTCATTTATTTTACTTTTATAAGTGGATTTAGGATATTACAAAGGCTTATTAGGATATTTAAATTAGTAAATTGAATCGGAACTGTCATTGACATAAATTTTCTCATTTGTCCCAGTTAGCAATAAAATTTACTTCATTTTTCATTTGAAATATCTTACAAAGCTGTTTAATACCACATTGCCACTTGTAAAAGTAAAATAAACAAAAAATATGTCTGATTTTAGTAAGAGTAGCATTAAATTGTTCGTTGTTTATGGAGTTAGAAAAACAGATCACAACTCAAATGTCAACCTGTATATGTAGCTCTATGAGGTGCAATTTGAGTTGCCTTCCCTCATACTCTCAAGTTAGGATGTCCTTTGACGACAGTACCACAGTCTGTTACTTTTTACATTTGGCCCTAAATTCATAATATATCTTTATTAATGTTTGTAAGTAGGTACCATAACTTTCCGAAGTAGAGTTACTCTTCCAGCACCATCCACGAGGATTAATTTCGCATAGATTCATAACATGTGTACTGAGAAAACATCGTGCCCCTGTAGGTATTTGCTGAAGAAGATGGTGCTTTTGCCGCATCATGTTTCGTGGTAACTGAACTGACAAATTTTGGCATGGTAATGTATAGCGCCATCTACATCAGCTGTTACCACGTTCAGTACCAAAAACACGTTAGTATGTGTGTTCATTTTGTACTGGAAACGGGGCGCTCGGCACCGAGTGTTATTCCGAAAAACCAATATATCTCAAAGACTACACATAAATATGTAATAGGTACGGTCCATGAAATTTATTATTACTGGTGTCCAATTTGACAGCTAGATGGCCCTGTACGGTTCCGTACTACGTTTGACAATTTTATTAAGTTAATTAGACGACAACACATACGGCGCCATCTACTTCATCTGTCACACACGGGGACATGTATTATTCTACTATAGGGTGGTATTATTCTACCTGACCTGTCCAATGTCATTGGCATTGCGTCTCACTCTCTCATTAGAAGAATGTGAGACTCAATACACATTGGACAAAGAAATTGGATAGGTGGAATAACATCCTAACTCGATCATTTAATACGATCTATCTTTGCTAGTGTTTAATGGCTCCTCTACACAATGGGCCAACGCCGGCCTCTCCAAAGGGACGCATTTATGCGTTAGAGGGAGCAAGTGATATTGCTATCTCATTCTGCCGCATGGCTGCGTCCCTTGGAGTGGCCGGCGTTGGCCCATCGTGTAGAGGAGCCATAAAATTGAAGGCTTATTACCTTATTAGAGACAAACAAATAATAATCTTTATAGGAAACCTAATTTCCCCATCAACGTTGTAGATGGCGCTACGCGCTCGAACTGTCACATCGTTTCTGTGTGTATAGCTATTTGTTAGCTATGAAATATTAAACGGTAACAGCCGGCAGATTTTGTATTTATTAATAAGTATTTGATCAATCTTTGTTATTTACTTGTCTCTGATTATAGGCAAAAAGTTCTATTATATTTCCAGGCGTCGTAGACATACTTACGTACAATGTTGATCGTCTCTCGTTGCTTAAAATTACAATCGGATCTTATAGTTAGACCATGCGTTGGTTACTATACTTTAGCAAAATTAAGTACCTAGTTGATTTTAGTAGGTATACGCATGCATAATGGTCCGAGTGCTCGACAGTTGACACTGTCCCAGATCATTTCATCTTTATACTTGTCATTAGCAATAGAGGTGACCGCGGAGTGTGAACTGAATTAGCATGTCGAGCACTAGGACGTTTACCTTACCTACTAGATCTTCTCATTTAGTAAGTCGGTTTAAATTAGGTAGTAGGTGTTTAAGTAGGTATTAAAACAACTGTTTAAAAGTTAAGCTTTTTTTATATCGATACAAAACGGGACTAGATCAAGTATAAATCGCAATTCTCTCATATTCACAAATAGCATATAATTTTGTGTGCTTCTCCTTGCGGCACCTCGGGCGCTTGGAACGCTGCACGCGGGCTCATGTGAGCGAGCGACTGTCGTCGCGAGGCGAGTCCATCAGGGTCCTCCCGCCGGCCGTTCAACGAGACACGTCGGGCTCAGCCGCCGCGTCGTCTCGCGCCGGCAAGTCGGCCGTTTCTATAATGTCTATCAGTCTATCCAATCCGTAAAGAAAGCCTTCCTCGTGGTTGCCTTGCTCCCAAGGCGCGCGGTGGGTCACTTCCGCGCCGTCGGGTACGCTCCTAGTCTTAGCGAAGTCGATCAACCAGGCTCCGGCGCGTTCCTCGTCATAAATAATGAAAATGCTGCTACCGACGATCTCATGTTTCTTGAAGAAATCTGAGCGTTCAAACAGGTCTCGGATTTCACGGAGGCGGCTAGCTATGGCGCGGCGAGCGCGGTCATTCTTGCCGAGGAAACGTGCCACGGTCACCGCCACTTGGTCGGGCTCGCGCACGTTTTGCAGGTCCGTCAGGGGCGGCTCGCCCGGGAGCTTGACGGCTTCGATGCGGAAGCCCTGTTCGGCGGAGGACGAGCGCTGCTCGCGGAACTGCATGTAGCGCAGCTTGGTGACAGCGCGCGCCGCGTGTTCCGCCTCGGTGGGCGCGTCGGGGTCCAGGCGGACCATTTTCTCATAGAGGTCGGCGCGAGCTCGTGCGTTGCTGACTTCATCCTCGAGGAAGGTGCGTGTTCCCATTTTGACGTCCATGACGTGGGGGTCGCGGAAGCCGTGAAGGAGATCCTGGAGCTCGATGAAGCTCTCGCCGCCGTACTCGAGTTCGCGGTAGTAGCGAGGGATGGCGGAGCGCATGTGCGGGCAGGCGGCGAGCGCCTCGTAGGCGTCGCGCTCTGGGTTGTGGTGCGGGTGGTCGCCGGGCGAGCGGCGCTTCCACACGGTGCCGGGGCCCGCGGGCGCCAGCGACCCGGGGTGACCCGCCAGCTGGAACCATTCCGAAGAACGGGACTTCAGCAACGCGTCTGATGCCGGGGCTGATAGCTCTAGCGCATTCTGTAAACAAGGAAATTAACCATTAGTTTAAAGTGAAAAGTACAAAAGTATTCCGCTAAAAATATATCTAATATTATATTTCCTTTTTATAACTGTGTAATAAAAATGTGGGAACATAATTTTCATTATCAATTTCTAAGTAATTAAAGGTTAGCTAATAATTGTGTCCAAGTAATTTCTAATTTGGTAAGGTATGTATACAATAATAGAATATGGATTGTTAATTAGAGTATATAGATACTTACAATAGCCAGAAACTTGAGGAGCTCCGATGGCTGGGCGGGGGCGGCAGGAGGCGCGGCGTCAGGCGAGGAGCGGCGCCAGCGCTTGAACAGCGCGCCGTCTTCCTTGCCACGCCAGCGGTCTTCATCCTTGCCAGGCACAGCGACCTGTGGACAACCAAACACACTCGGTCAAACAACCATCTAATATCACGTTTCACTGCATCTAAACACTATTCGAGACATCACTTGATAAAATCCACACACAAATAGAAACGTACCGCAATAATTTTATTAGCGGCATAGAGAAGTCCACCAGGGCCGAGTCGGCTGAGCACCGACTGGCGGGAAACACTGTTCATCTTGCTAGAGACGGTCATGGCGCGAGTGCGTGCGACGGAGGCGCGAGCGCGAGTGAGCGATAACCGAGGAGTATCAATGCGCGGGCAGCGAGCGGCGTGAGCTGAGCGATCGACTGCTAGCCTGCGACTGATGCCGGTGGGAGGGTCTGCCCCGTATATATAGAGACCTCGGCTTTCTCGTGACGTCACGGCTCTACAGCCCGCGCTTCGTCTCTCGATTTTCCTGGCGCCTCGTATTTTTCACGAATGCCTAGTATACGATACGACAGATGCATTAATTGGCCCGCCACCGCCACAAACACTCGGGTAGCACCAAAGAGTTCATAAAAATACATACGCAATATACGCATTAGGCGGTTTCTTTGTATTAGGTATGTAAATGTGTATTTGTATGTGAGAGTTGTGAGCAAACAATGGTTTTTGACAATTTATCCTTCGTAATCTAATCTTGCAGAGTAAATAGGCATAGATAGGTATATAAGTGGCTAATTTTAAGAACGCTATCTTGTTTATAAAAAAATGCTAGCATAGGTATTAGTGGTAGTAGTATTAGTAATCACTTTATTGTACCTACACACTTTATTGTAAGTACTTTACATAAAATTTACAGAAATAGAGGTAAGTACCTATACAAAGGCGAAAGAGCAGGTATTCAGCATATCTTTGAAATTAAAAATAAAGTACCACCGCTTTACAATTTTTTATTACCTAACTATATGGTACCTACCAGCAAATACCTAACATAAATAAGATGGCTAAGATCCGAATGATGTAGAGATTTAATTTATTCCTGCTATAATCCGCCCGTTTGTTTTAGCAGACAGGATAAAGCGGAATTAGGAAGGCAAAATAATTTTAACAGGTTAATTACCTACTATACTACCTACTAAAATAAGTAATAAATTCTTATATATAGGTACCTAAAGGTGTAATAAAATAAAGATGGAATTGTTGTAAACTATCCTAACTATCCTATTTATTACGTACCATTAGGTACTTACCTAGCTACTAGCTACCCATTGACGTTATAAATTATAACGTTGAATTAATTAAATATAAATTATAACTCAATATTACCTTGAACTTGGTTAAAATATGCATATTTTTTTACTGATTCATTAGCAGCATCCACTTGTTTGATCGAGTTTGTGTTATTATCAATTTATCAACTTTCCTTATATTTTGTTTCCTAAGCGAATTCAAATTCCCGACCGCATCGGATGTCGGGTTTTTTTCAGTTGATTCCTGCAGCCGGTGAATAATTTTCTCCGTTTGAATTATTTGGGAGATACCTACTGTTATACTGCATGATGGATGGATTTTATTTCATTGGGCTACTATTATACAAGTGAAAAGCCAGTGTCTACCTACTCTTAATATATGAGAAGTTGGCACATAATTATGTAGTGAAAAGTAATATGAGCCGAGGTCGATATGCTAACCTACCTATGTTAAACATTCGATTCGATTTTACATTGAGCAAATGTAAAAATTAGTGACATAAGTCAGTGAGCAGACGAGACGCATGATAGGAAGCAGTCATCGTCGCCAAGAGAGCCACTTTTGAGAACCACATAAGTACCTACCTTGTACTTACAAGATAACATTAAGCTGCTAAATATATAGAAAATTACTTGATGGATCGGATTAGGTACGTTAACTTGTAAATGTAAATATTTAAGCGACACAGTATAATTGATTTTGACCTGCAGTTAAAAAATAATTAATCTTAAAGTTTAATACGCATACCTAAATTCACTATTATCATGAGTATCATGACACATTAGGGCGTATAATACTCGTATCGCGAACTACCTACAACTTGGGGCAGGTTCACCCGTACTATTGTGGGAACCTGTCCAAAACCACTAAACAGACACCGCAATCCACTATATACCAACACGGCTCTTACTGAATCAAAGAGCAAACGGCCGCCCGTATCTCTAGCGAGGACCCTTTGACTCAAATCAATTACTCAATTACAAAAAAAAAAACTCGTATCGCGAATAATACAATCGGAAAACAGCGGCCACCCGCATGTGTAGGTTCTCAACTTCTCAGCACGGTAAGTAATAAAATATAGCTCGTAAACGTAGGTCCTATATAAGTGATGAGTGACTTATAGAAGTGATGAGTGGCTAATGACAATAGCGTGTGGCCGTGTGCGGCGGCCACCGGAGCGGGCCGTGACGTATAGGGAGGCGCAATACAATCTCCACGCCGTGACGCTGTGGAGGCTGAAACATGCACGACCTGACTGCACTGCACAATATAATATGACGATGACGTACGCATTTATTTACGCAATATACTCGTACCTATACGATAAAATCTGAGGCAATATCAAGAAAATTATTTGTTGTGGCATCAAGGTTTCTAACTTTATTTTTTATCCATAATTTATTTTTCACACTACGTTGCGCGTCATTTAAGTACCCTGACCCTGTTTTGTGAACATATTATTCAATATTAATATTATACCTAAACTGTCTAGTTCCATGTAGGTATAGTGTACCTATTTGCTGTAGCATTGAAATAGCTATCTGCTGAAATGTGATTTCCTACCTACCTACGTCTCCGATTTCAAATTGCATGGACTTCATTTATGTGCTACTTACCTAGACTGGCTAGACTAAAACACTAACTTCTGTGTAATGACAACCACATAGTTAATAATAAAAAGACGAGAGCTTTCTGACATCATGACTGTAAATCTGAGTTTGAAATGAAAGTAGGTACTTACCTAGTAATTTCTTAGTGCGTACGAATTAGGATACCAGTAGGGGCAGTAGGTACCTCTACTCTGTGACCAAAACTAATACCCGCTAAACATTTTCCTGTCTGAATTTGGCAACTTTAATGTTCTAACGATTTTATTACAGGCAATAAATTGTATATGAGAACGGCTCCAAAATCTACCTTCCATATAAGTACATACCTAAAACTGTTGAGGAAAATCTTTATGGTTTAGCAATAAGTTTACTGTATGAAAATGGTTTTAACTGAAACTTTTTGCTGTCGGTATTATATTAAGTATTAATGAAATCTGCATATCCTTTAGAAATTATCTAAAATGAATCGATATGTGAAAACTTTATTTCATTGAATAGAGTCGGTATATCGTTACAAGAGACATTGATATACGTAAGGCTAGCTTAATATACGATAAAAAACTGTTTCCCTTACTTGTATATACACGCACTCCCACAGGATTGAATCGATAGGTCAATAGGTCCACATTGACTCTATAACTTATAATAAGAGATACAATCCTCGCATTCAAGACGTGAAATACATTGGTCCTGTCGTTATCTCCTTTGTGAGACGCCGTTAATGGCTCCCAAGGGTCCAAAACTGGAAATTCCTAATTTTATTTCACCGTTAATCCAAAAAACATAAAAAGAGGAATGCAGGAGACTAATAAAACATAGAGTGGCTATATCCAGTGATTGGTCATAAAAAGTAAACCGAGTGGAGTAACAACAAATGGAAATATGCATTCACGGAGAGCGAATGTGTGGCCAGATAAGAGCTGATAAGTACTTAAGCACATTTCCTAAGCGTATAATCCTTTGTGTGATTAAACAGACTAGAAATGGTCAAAATAGAAATCTGTTTTCACAGGGATCTACAACGGAAAATTTCTGGCACATATACTTACGGCTCAATTCGAACAAAGCTTATAAGATGTCACAGCGAAACGATACTTGTTTGTCGGTGTCAAAAGTGACATTTCTCCAACCAAAAAGGTCAGTTTTCACACTGACAGATCGGTATCGTATCGCTGTGATATCTTATAAGCATTTTTCGAATTGGGCCGTTACCGAGTATTGTCATTTTGATGGATTCCAAATATAGCTGCAGAGAATATATAAGTGATTCACGCATATACTTATATCACGTATTCTGAACACCCCCTCTATGTCTAACTGCATTAGGTCAAGGTCAGTCAATAGATTTAAGATGCAGCGCTATTTGTAGAATGGCTTACCTACTTCAACAGTTTTGTAACCAGACAGGTACTTAGAGTGTAGAGTTTTTTTTATTATAAAAAGTAACAACCCATTTGTCAAAATTATAAATGAACAAGACCCCTAGTTCTTGTGATGTTCTTGCTGAATACAATAATACCTTCATATGGGTACAGTTTGATGTTTATTTTTATTTATTAGTCAAAAGGTAAATTTTGTGTTTTAGGCCTTTTAGGGATAATACAAATGCTGAGCTGCCGCTTGTTTTGCAAGTTACAAACTTTCATAAAATAAGCCTAACTGCATACCTGCACTGCACTGAACATAATAGCACGCCTACTGAAGTCAAAAATAATCTGTAAAATCTATAAAAAATAAGTTTTAAAACGAACACTGAACTGAACTGGTTATCTAATAACAAGTATGTATTATTAGGTACTAGTTACTTTTCATCCCACAGCCTCCACAGGTATTGATCAAAATTATGGAAAAGAGATTACAATATGGTATTTTGAACGGATAGCGAACTTTGTGTTTGCAGGCATCTCACAGCGATCGACCCACGGTAGATCGTAACCTAGGTACACAACACACTGTGTTGCACCTTAAGAAAGTGCAGTGTCTTGCGGTATCTAGTGCATTATGCACAGACGGCGCGTGGCTTTAATACGCGTCTCGAGGCCGAGTGCATACACTACGCAGATCACCTTACTCTCACGACCTAATTTACTTTTAGCTACTTTTAGCTTTTATTTTAGCTAATTGGGTTAATTGGACTGCATACAATGTGGGGCATAAATAGGTACAGTCATCAGCAATGGTATCTTACACAACTAGGGCCGCAAAAATATGTGACACGTTCTTATTTGGAGCGCAATAAGAGCGCGTCATATATTTTTGCGGCCCTAGTTATGTAAGATACTATTGCTGATGACTGTACAATATGTAGAGTCGTAATATTTACAGTAAGTATTAGGCGCTACGTCCAGTTTCTCGGTTTTAGAGTCAATATGTGAACGTTTTGTTCTCCTAGTTTCTTTGGACATATTTAAAACGAAGTGTGTCGAACATGTGATATTTTTTTTTTTTTTTTTTTAATTTATTTATTCATAATACACTAAAATACATTGTACAAATAACATAAAAACTCGCCAAACTGTGAAGTTTGATGGCGAGATACGCTCTTTTTTATGCAAGTAACTTAACCTATTTGGGTCATACCCGTTTTATAGTATCTAGTACTTGAGACTCAAGTCATAAATAATAATAATAATAATGAAAAACGGGTTATATTATATGTACCAGAGTCGTTAACTTTTATCGTATTGTCCACAGAAGTGACCTTTTCTAAAAACGTGTTTGACCCATTTACTTAATTCTAACAATTTTACAGTTGTTTCTGTGATTTACATTATAATCTCTAAATTAAGCAACAAACAAATGAGCATTTATTTTACCTATAGCTATTTGACGGGGACTCATTAGTCTCATTACCAAGCAGAAAACCCTTTAACTTAGACTTTAATACAGTTTTGCTTACTTTGGGAGTTTGCCGTAGTATACTAATGTTGTTGAATATTTTTGGTACTATATGTTTCGACATTCTTTTGCCATAATAGTTTGTAGTTTTTAATTGTATTAGTTTTTGTTCTCTTACACTTCTTGTATTATACTTATTGCTAATTTTTATTTTGTGATCGTCACTGTAGTAATGCTCTAAACCTATTAAATATTCAACTTTTTTGTGTACCGGTAAGATCTTACATAATGGGAATAACTTATCATACTCTTTGTTGCATTCTTCCATACCTTTTTTGCTAACGAGGAACTTAATTAATCTAATTTGTAGTTTTTTAATATCGTTAATGTAAGTCATAAATGTTCGGCCATAAACAATAAGACCATAACTAATTAGGGAGTCGGCAAGTGCGTAATATACTACTCGTAATGTGCTTTTATTTAATGTACTCTTTAGTTGATAAAACTTTGCCAGTACCGACCTTAATCTATTACATATATCGTTGACATGTGGCTTCCAATTAAAGTTCTTATCAATTGTTAAACCTAGGTATTTAAACGTTTCTACATATACTAGCTTATCACAGTTACAGTTACGCTTATTGGCATGTAAACAGTCATATGTGTGTCCTAATATATCCAAACTCTGTGGGTTAATCGTTTTTGCTTTATAATTGTATGGCGAGTGTATATGCATGCATTTAGTTTTGGAGAAATTCAGGATGATTCCGTTATCATGTGCCCACTTCGTAATACTTTCAAAGTCGTCTTGAACACACTTCTGTATCCCTAATACGTCCTTTGAGGCATAAAGTAGACACATGTCATCTGCATACATATACACTCGACAGTTATTTACCACATTGGATACACTATTGACGTGCATTGCATATCCCACGGGACCATACACCGAGCCGGTCGGCACCCCGAGCTCCACGTCCGCTGCTTCCCCGGTTACTCCCGCGACGCTCGTGCGTATCCTTCTATTGGTCAGAAACTGTTTGAACCACTTATTTGTGGGACCACGAATTCCGCATTCGTCCATCGCTTGTAATAAAATATCGTGGTCCAAGGTGTCAAAAGCTTTTTTATAATCAATATAAAGGGCTATTAATTGTTTACCAGAATCTAGACATTCATTTACATAGTCAGCGAAGCCCAGTAAGGCCGAAACAGTACTGCGCCCTTTCCTAAATCCATGTTGCGTTTCTGAAAGTATTTTGTGGCGCTCCAGAAACGAACTTATTTGTTTAACAACAATTTTTTCCACAATCTTATCAATAACAGACAATATAGCTATAGGCCTATAGTTAGCATATTCTAAGTGGCTCCCTGACTTAAATATGGGCCTTATAATTGCTTCTTTTAATTGGTCGGGATAAATACCACTAGTTAGGCAAGAATTCACCAGGTTGGATATAATAGGACTAATTTGATTTCGAAGATATGTTGATTCCGGTCCTATTATAATTCTTACTAGTTTCTGCCCGCGACTTCGTCTGCGTAGGATGTTGATGGTGATTGATAAAAACTATCCCGTGTCCTTCCTCGGGCCTCAAACTATCTCCATATCAAATTTCATCTAGAATTACATATCTTGCTGGTAAACTTATAAAATCTATAAAAATATGTATGGGCGCGATTTAGGATATGTAACTCAAGACACGGAACAGCGCCGTCGTATTAGGTATGTGCCATTCGCACACAATTTCAGATGAAAACTGATTAAAAACTCACCCCCCGACAATAATATCAGTTAAAATAAAGATACATTAGGTACGTTTCATTTGATGATCATGATGATGATTAATAAATATTTCACATAATTTGGTGTAGGTACTCTTACATATTATGCGACTCTATGTTTCGTTACTGATACATGAAAGTATTCCTGTTGTAGTCATGTCAAATCAATGTTGGTAGCGCCGTCCTGTTTTAAATTTCAAATTGAGGCTTATGTATGGGGACATAATGTCGAATTAAACAATTTGATAATTCGTCTGTAACTTAATGACAAAAGTACCTTATATTTGGTACCTACATTTCTGGCAAATTGAGTCCCAGGAATAGGAAAACTAACGGACGCAGAACGGACGTTATTGATAAGTTAAACCTAGCTATCAAGTCGGCACGTGATCCTGATGAGATTTATTCACGTGACCACAAACATCTCGTGAAATTTCTCATTTCCAATGGAATATTAAAAAAACATTTCTTTTAAAATCTACAATTCTTTATGTAATATGTATCTCGATATCGCCATGATCATAAATTATGCCCAAATATAAAAATGGTAATAGCATATTGAAGCTGTAATTTTGGTTAAAAAGCACAGGTCAAAGATATCTACTGAATAAAATCTGATTTAATGTAAAATTCAGGTTTATTCCAACAACGTGATTCAATAAGTATCTATCAAATTCACCAAAGTTAGGTATTAGGTAACATTGTTATGTTATCTCGCCAAATAGAATACATTATTGGTGAGATGGAGATGGCGAGTTAGGTCATACTGAATGTATTAGCATAGGTACATATTTAGAGGCATTTGATACTCGTAAAGTTCTTAAGGCATAAGAATAGCGTTATAGCGTCATAAACATTGCACTCTCGCTTCTCACGCGAGAAAGGTAACGTAAGAACAAAAGAAGATATTGCATTGTTGTGGTAGAATTCTGTACTTTTCCGATGTTTGCGATGCTCCGTAGCCCTGCGCTCCGACATGCGACGTGCTTATGTCCAGATCAAACACCATTAATAGCAGCTAATAGATTATGCTGAGTTTACTCTCGCTGGCTCGTGTTCATTGAATTGTCTGGATGTTTTAGCCAAACTTAATAATAATATGTATTGCAATCATGGTATTCATATCACAAATTGTTATGATTAAAGTTACAGTATCTCATGGACCCTGATTAGGACATAGCAATTTACATATTTTTAGCAAATTCTGTATTTTAGAGGTACAATATAAATAAATAAAAAATCAACTAAATCTTAAATAATTCTACAATTTGTTATTTAACATTTGAAATATCATCGTTCATAAACTCATATATTGTATAATAACATTTCTCCCGTAAGAAAGATTTTAAAGAGTTTATTGGGTTTTCCTATTGTTTTCGTAATAGGTTTGGTTTTTTTAAATATAATTCTTATGATATGACTCGTACGAAATTTACGAAAATCCAAAGATAATCTGCATATATATGACGTCCTGCGTTCTCTTATAATATAAAAATAACGTACATACTTAAGTCCAAAGTAAAAAACTTACTAAAAAAATACATAGGTACTTTGTTGTAATTGTTACATTTAAATAATACATTTTAACAAGAAACGGATTTCCTATTTAAGGTAAATTAGATAAAGATTTAATTGATCAAAGGAACGTCAGGTGTAGCAATAAAATCAAATAATATTTCGATTTATGGTTAATGTTAAAAAATATTTTTAACCCCCCCATCTCATGTCCAGATCATAAAATCGAGAAAAAATAATTTTTAAGAAAAAAAAACCGACTTCTATGGGGGCCGGTGAAAGATTATTGTAGATGGTACACTATGTAGAAAAGGAGGTAAAACCACCCACTTTTCTACTAGCATTTCGCTTCTGTAAGGGTCGTAGTTCTAGCCTAACCTAACCCTTGTTCGGTTCTGTGAGGATCGCAGTTCAAACCTAACCTAACCCACTAAACGGCGGGGGTTTAAGCGGGAGGGGCTAGTAAGATTGGTATCATCATACTTTATACCTACATTTTATGGTAGGTAATCATAGTGGTTTATTTAGTTAAGGGTATCATAGTGGTTTTCCGAGTCAAGGTCCGGGTCCGAAACCGAGTCCGAGTTCGGGTCCGAGTCCAGGTCCGAATCCGGGTCCGAGTCCGGGTCCGGGTCCGGGTCAGGGTCCGAACCGGATCCGGGTATGAGTCCGGTTCTCGTTCCGAGTCCGGGTCCCAGTCCAAGTCAAAATCGAAATTCGTAATCAGCAAACGTGTACTCTATGCGTCGTTGAAGAGTTCTGTTCTGGTCATCACCAGCAGTTTCACTTCATCAAATGCGACAGTTTTTAATGTAAATGCTTGATTTTATGATGATAATACAAAAATTTCTATACGCATGCCTTTAATATTTGAGGAGTTCTCTCAATTCCCTATGGATCCCATCATGAGAACTGGAGCTTGACAAAAATGTGCCTTAAAAACGAAACTTGCTTAACAAACATAACGAAGAGGAAAAATCGCCAAACGTGAACTATGCGTCGTTGAAGAGTTCTGTTCTGATCATCATCGGCAGTTCCACTTCATCAAATGCGACAGTTTTTAATGAAAATGCTTGATTTTCTGATGTAAATACAAAAATCTCTATACGCATGCCTTTAATATTTGAGGAGTTCCCTCGACTCCTTATGGATTCCATCATCAGAACTGGAGCTTGACAAAAATGTGCTTTAAAAACTTAACTTGCTTAACAAACATAACAAAGAGGCAAAATCGCCAAACCTGAACTATGCGTCGTTGAAGAGTTCTGTTCTGATCATCATCAGCAGTTCCACTTCATCAAATGCGACAGTTTATAATGAAAATGCTAGATTTTCTAATGTAAATACAAAAATCTCTATACGCATGCCTTTAAGATTTGAGGAGTTCTCTCGATTCCTCAAGGATCCCATCATCAGAACTTGAGCTTGACAAAAATGTGGCTTAGAAACTTAACTTGCTTAACAAACATAACGAAGAGGACAAATCGCCAACCATGAACTATGCGTCGTTGAAGAGTTCCGTTCTGATCATCATCAGCAGTTCCACTTCATCAAATGTCACTTTTTTGAATGTATATGCTTGATTTGTTGATCAAAACCCAAAAATCACTATATGTATGCCTTTAAGATTTGAGGAGTTCCCTCGATTCCTCATGGATCCCATTATCAGAACTGGGTTTTGATAAAAACGGGCCAATCTGTATGCATATACATTCAATCAAAAAAAGAATTTTTAAAATCGGTCCAGTAATGACGGAGATATGGAGTAACAAACATAAAAAATAAAAAAAATAAAAAAATAAAAAAAAAAATAAAAAAAAACATACAACCGAATTGATAACCTCCTCCTTTGGGATTTGGAAGTCGGTTAAAAAACAATAAATTCAACCATGCCTACATATAAAGAACACATTTTTATATAAATATCTATTGCAATACATAAGCACACATTACTTAAATACATTAATGGATGAACATTAATAACATTACCTATGTAAGGTACCTACTTAACATCAATTAATTTTCCTTTTATTTTTAAATGTCCTAACGGCATATATGTGTTGATATATTTATTCCTCATTAGGTCACAGGTATTAGTTGTCGTGTAAAAACCCAAACACATTGTTACAGGGACCTATGACCTTCCTGCGAATACGTGCGAACACCGAACAGCCGTTCAAACTTATTTACCGACTTATCGCAGAAATACCTGTCAAAATATGTATACAAAGGCGTTTAATGGCAGTTCATGACATGGTTGCAAATTCAAATTACCATGCGACTTCCTTTTAAATAAGATTTTGGTAAAAATTTAATTATTTGTACAAGGACACACTAACTAAAAGGGCAAGTAGATATTGTGCAAGTAAGTTAATTGGCATTAGGCCTGAGTTACACTTGTAAGTTTTACTTACGTAAGTAGGGACACGGCTATACTACAGAATGAGAGATGAATATCGTTATCTCATTCTAACAAATAGCTTTGTCCCTACTTACGTAAGTAAAACTTACAAGTGTAACTCAGGCCTTAAGTCATTGAAATTTACAGTAAACGTCATTCGTTTTTCATTTGGTGATATCGCGGTAATGCCACAAGTTGCCAAAAAATAATACTGTACAAACAGCAACACTCCTAACCTAACCGGACATCGGTGAACCTTATTACAAAAGGCATAAGGTCCACTGATGTACAGTTAACAGTGTGGGCGATGGTACTCGCAATAATTTCATGTCTCAACAATTAAACAAGCGCGTAACTAGTGGACTTATTTCATTCATTTACAACAGTCGGCATGAGTAACGTCATTAGGGTTTTTGCACGATACCGATGAATAATACTTTTGCTTAATGAGAGTGGTAATGTTATTCAATGTTCGTGTTGTGTTCTATCGAATTAGCCGCATGACGCAGGGGCGCTGTTTGCCGCGCGCAGGTGGTGGTGTTTGCGCAGCTGCGGACGCTGCCATCGCCGCAATGGTTCCCACTTCGTACCGAAAACTCTACCACATGACTCACGGTGCATCATCGGAAACCACTTGCACTCGCACACTAGCGTTTTTTGAGCGTAGGCGTCCAGTCAGCGCTTTGGAAAATGGCGTCGCTGCGCAGTTGCGCCAACGATACGTCGAACAGCAACCATAAAGTCTACGCCGACGCTCGGGACACGGTAGTGTGGGGTAGCTCTTACACGCTAGGTATACATGCTTGTTTTTTTATATGTATTTTCTTTGGGATTCCAATGCGTTGAACCTTTGTCACTGACGCGCGCAAGGAGGTTAAATAAATATTAACTAAAATATCCAAATGTCATACTCGTACAAGTGACGTCAATGAAAGAAACAATATATACAGTATACAGGTCTGCAAGAAAGTTAAAAAAAGGAAAGGTATGAAGGCAGTCGTTCGTATTGATGATAATTATGTTATGTATGAACTGTTTCGTAAAAGGGATCTGTAGCCGAGATGGTCACAATAGGTAGTTAGTGGGCAGGAAGCGTGCTCAGGCATGCAGCTATGTTGCCGCCAGGTTTGGGGTGGGGCGAGTCGTACAACACATTTGTCATTAATACTGACTTAATTCTATCGACTAGTTATTAAATGATCTTGTCGACGAAGGTAAGTAAGCTCTATGAAATAGTACATGTTTATAATTGGCATATTCGTACTAAGTAGAGATGGGCCGAATATTCGGTAACTATTCGGCATATTCGGCATATTTTTCAATGTTCGTATTCGGCCGAACAGTTCGGTTCGAACTGCCGAATACTTACCGAACAAACAAATTATTTTTTGTAAAGTAACCGGCGCAGGCTGGTGCACTTCGCGGTTAGGCGTGGACGGTTTCATTTCTTTTCTTGAACATTTTCGGCCGGTCTAGAGGGAAAGGTCAAAACCACGAAGAGTGCAGAACGCAGACCCATATGAACCTGTTTTCAGCGTTTTAGGTAGTTTTAGCCCAACCGAATATTCGGACGAATACGCGTATTCGGTATGATCTGAACCGAATATTCGGACGAATATGCGTATTCGGTATGCTCTGAACCGAATATTCGGCCGAATATTCGTATTCGGTAAAGTCCATATTCGGTCCATCTCTAATATAAGCATATTTTTTTGTAGCAATGCTTAAAAATAATATGAATTTCGCCTTGGTAATCTTGAATTATTGTCCAAACAGATTTGACGAAATTAAATTACGAGCATAAAACGCTTCATATAAATGCATACCGAATACAAATTACCACAATTTTATTAATAACATGCTTTTTTAGTTTAATGGAACACGATAATGTAGTCGAATAAAAATACACAGAGCTAACAACGCTCACGTGGAAAGTAATGTGCAAAATTTAAATAAGATGGTATTTGGTAGTGTTTTTCAAACAAAAAATATAATGTGAAATTCTAACTACATATGGACGACAATAAGGAACATTGACAGTTGCCATTTGTAAAATACACGTGATGTTTGGATTATATTTACACAATATGTGCGTTGATTGGGTAGGCTCAATCAATTCGGATCAGATGTTAATAATATCGGCAAGCGGAAACCTGCAGCGCGAATACAAAATGAAGCGTGGTCTACGTACCGGAACTGCTGTCAGTGCCTTGCAGCATGCTTTGAGGATAATGATCAGGGTCAAGGTGATCCAGCTAAGGTAAATTTGAACGTGCGACCTTACACGTGACAGGACCTTCGACGGCTGTCCGCCTAGAAGAAAAGTGAAGCCACTTTCACTGCGAATACATTTCTCGATGCTGTTTTCTATTAGGTCCGCGCGCCGCGCTGGCTAACGCCCGTTTAATCATTGTTTACAGAGCCAATTAGAGTCAGAATTTAGCAGAAGTTCTCAATGTTTTATCTGCAGATATTTATCTGACGATGAGCCTCGTTAAACATTTTGCGCGGTTAATTTAAATGATTGAAATTCTGACTACACTGCGGAAGAGGGAAGCGGTAGTAGGTACGTAGGCACATGTGCAGAATCTTCATCATCCAAATTTGTTGCTGCTTAATATTTTGCAAATATACCATTTTGCTGAGATTTTGAGCAGGTTTTTCCTGCAATTTTGCCTTTTTTTGCATCTTGAACTTAGGTTGCTGGTATTAATGGATTCATGTTTTGTAAAGTTTTACAGGAAAACCCAGTTTATCCCTGAAATGCATCACGGTTTACCTTATCCCTACAACGTAAGTTATACAGTGATTTCCATGCAAGAGTTTGATTATGCATCTCCGCGAGGAGCCACGCGGGTTATGAAATAGGGCGCATCTCTTATCTCGCCTCTCGCTCGCAAGGCTATCATGTGCGTCACATTTCAAATTATTCACAAATCGTTTCAACATTATCATGGTAAGTTTATTGACTTCTGGACACATTAAATATGTATCTCTTTTTTATCCCAAGAGATATCTTTTGACGCCGCATAGCATACAATTGATTTTACGAGTAGGTACGTTACCTATGACAAAAATCATAAACAAGGTAAACTTTGTAAAGTGTTTTCTAACCAGGCGCCTCATGCTTATTTCGTTACTAATAATTATATTTACATAGTTAGGTAAGTAGGTTAAGTAAGGTTAGGTATGATAAGTTAACAATTTCAACCTCTTTCTTTTCTCTAAAATCATTTCGTTACTTAAAAAACAAGTAAGGTTTTATTAAACATCAATTTAAAGAATTAATAACCAAACGTCTAAACGCGTTCAAAGTTTTTATAGTAAGTAGGTACATATGTAAGAATCATGTTACATTGCAGGTGGAATATACAACTAATATTTAGTTACACTGAAAACTTTACCTTTTCAGGTGTACATACACTAAACTGCAAAACGTAATTCAAGACCAAAAAAAGTAAGACAATGTTGCCATTGCAATAATTTGTTTGTAAAATAGTAAATTCCTTTTGATAAATAATCACGCTAAGATAAATTATTAATTCGTAATTTTACTCCTACTATTTTAAAAAAGTACTTTTATTTACTTATTTTTACATAATTTTTTTTTATGGACATTATATTTTATTCAGAGACCAAACTTTTATATCCGCAACGCAGGCTTCGTCAGGTAAACACAAATTTACAATCAGCTACAGGCATCGTCACAAAAAACTACAGCGATAAAATCCGCAACAGGCTTCGTCAACTCACTTATTCTAAAAATACACATTAATAAGAAAAAGAAAAAAAAAGAAAAAACCTACAAATAAAATACACCCTCCAACTCACCGCCAGCAGGCAGTGTACCCAACAAGCTGGCCGCATTTCCCCGTTGAATAGCGATGCTAATTCTCTGGGCAAAATACTGGCCACAAATACAATACATAAATACAAGACGCGCTCGTGAAAAGTGGCAACATTGTTTACTTTTTTTTGGTCTTGAATTACGTTTTGCAGTATAGGTAGGTATTTGGGCATTTCCATTTAAAGTTGTACCCTCGAGTTTTTCGCATGTCCCCTTATATTTTTTGCGTTTTACTCTTAAGACGAATTTTTTAACTAGGCAAATGATGTTTTTTATTGAAATATATTATATAGACACATCATTTATTAAGTTTAATGCACAATAAATCACTTTTTTCTTACTTAAAATCAGGTTTTTAGATATGATAAAATCACTCTGTAGTACTGTCCCCTTCACCGACTTCAATTTTTGATGGACTTTTACACATATTTTTTCTATGAAGGCAACACCAAGTAATGCATTCCGGGCATAGTATAAATGTTGGAAAATGTGTTATTGATGAAAAAGAGCTTTAAAAACATCAATAATAGGGTTTAATTTCAATAAAAACGTTGTCCCCGCGAAATCGTGAAACGGACATAGTCCAGGTTGGTTACGCAGTTTGCGCTACTTAGCGAAATACTTTTTACCAATATTTTAGGTTTTTTTTCATCCTGGAAACCCTGTGACCATAGATAAAGCTTGTTTAAACGTCAAATTTGATTTATAACAGTCAAAAGGCAACCTCCAAGGCGTGCTGGTGTGTGACCGGTAATTTTACTCAATGTTTTGTCCGTTTTGTTCACCTGTTTATGCAGCTTGAACCTTAAGTAACTAAAACACTGTTAATATTAAATAAAACCATATTTCATATAGTTATTTATCAAGCACATAAGTTGAACATTGCGGTTAGTTTTGTATTATTTTGAATAGATTTAATTCTGGATCAGACAAATCGTTACGTCCTTTTGGTTACAATTTGAAGCGTAACATATAGCCGGACTAGAAAAATGTAACCAAACGGACACGGTAAAGTCGCACGCACATTGAGTATGTATAGTTTTTACCGTGACTTTGTCTATACTTATTTAATTCATGTGCAATCAATAAGTCATATTTTATTAAGTAATATTGAGTTTCTTATGTTTAAAACTCTATGTACTGATTTGGGTACATATTTTGTAGTCCTTTTTTTATTCACTGAGTATTTGTGTAAATTTTTGATTATTGTGATCTCGTCTTTACTTTGTCCATTAAGTTACATGGGTGTCCATTTGGAAATGTCCCCTGGATTTCAAAAGTATGTATTATTGTTTATTCAAAGTTTATAAACTAAAATATTTAATTTTTTTGACAATAATAACTAGTTTTGGTAATTCTAACTATTGTTATTCGTCACATGGCAGTAATGCCAATAACTATTTAATAAACCTAAAAATATCGTACGATTTGGGGCCACCTCGTAACCAAACCACCTAAAATTCCCTTTTATGAAAAATGTTTGTTCTAAATTGGACAATGATGATTGTTTTTAGGTTGTTTATTAACATTATTATGCTTTAAACATAAAAACATTTGCTTCAAGTATGTCTTTTATTGACTATTTTAAAAACCATTTGTAACCAAACGGACCGCAAAAAACCTCCCTCATCCTATTAAATATTAATTTTAACTGGTTTATGCTAAAAATATGACGATTCTCTTTTGTGTTTCGTAAACTAGAATATATTTACTCATAGAATCACATAAAAAAGTACCAAATAATCCAAATTTTATTTTCAACTCGTCAAGTGAGTCATGGTACAACTTTAAATGGAAATGCCCATTTCTACTATGTGCAGTCAAAGAATTCAATTTTCGACCCATTTTGTATCTTATCACAGTGACAATCAATATGAAATTCGCTGGAGACCTCATACTATTGTCACTGTGACAACTTGACAAGGTACAAAATAGGTCGGAAATTAAATTCTTTCCCCCTTATTCATAAAACTTTACGAGCCTGATTTAGTTAAATTATGTTTTATCCCTTTCTTACAAACAATAAGTCAAAATGACAGATAAAGACAAACGATTATTAGCTAATTGAGGCTAGCGCGTTTATGAATAAGGGGGTTTGACTATACATACTTATACATACAAACTGTGTGTTTTTGTATAGCCGTAGCGCTTTTTATATCTAAACCATCAGTGATTCGAATCTCAGGACTTCAGCGATTCGAGTCCCGAGTTTTTGACTTTCGCTCAATAGAATAAAAATTACGAACATCTAAAATGCACTTTAACAATAAATATTGCATAAAAAAGATATAAATTATTTATAAAAATGAGCGAGCGTATGCTTGAGGGAACTCAGCGATTACTTTCATTATTAATTAAATATGTACCTGCATAAAAAAATCAAAATTCAAAAACATGATATCCGCGGTCCCGAGGACGCACATCCATCACACTCACGCTTACGTTCAGTGAGAGGGAGAGAAGAACATTAACCTAATGACTGGGCTAATGTTATGTACAGTCAGCCAATAAAGTGGTCTACCACTTTTGGACTCTACCATCTGATTGAGTCGAAAAGTGGTAGACCATTTTATTGGCTGACCGTTCCTAGCAGCTATACGAGTCGTGTTGCAGTGCATCTGTACCGGCCCTTAAGTATTTATTTAGAAACCTCTAATAAAAGAGTGAGGCCTCCAATTTTTCCATTCTGAACAGGCCCCGTAGACAACATGCCAATCGCTATCACTCCGTAGCGAACAAAACGCAACTGTCACTGTCACACTAATATGAAAAAGTGATAGAGAGACACAAAGCGATTTAACGGCGACCCGCAAGCGATCGTCACCTTGGCTAAGCCAAGCCTTATTGGTTTGTTTAGTCGTTGCAGTTAGGTGTAGTCACTTTCTGTGGGTGTAGTGGCTCCTCTACAAGATGCATTTATGCGTTAGAGGGAGCAAGTGATATTACTATCTCATTCTACCGCATGGCTGCGTCCCTTATTGGAAAGGCCGGCGCTGGCCCATCGTATAGAGGAGCCATAAGTAGTTTAGTTACAGCCTGTGAAATTACTTCCATGAAATTGCAACGTTTCTAATATTCCAAGCACCCTAGGCTGTTGTTAAATTATTTTCCTGGCAAGAAAGATTGGCAATGAATAGTTTGCTTCAGACAACCCTACATCTCAAAGTTTGCAGGTGCCATGTGCATATAGCATATGTTTTGCAATACTTGTATAAAAGACGCTACCGAATTATCATTTTCTTCATAGTATTTTTATGGAAACGCCAACATTTTACATTTTTTAGATTATTTTTTCCTGAAAACAACATGTCAAAATTACAATAGTACGCTAAGCTCCCCGTGGCGTATACATTACGTTGTTGATTGTGTAACCGCGGCACTTGTTGCGCCCGCGCCGACCGCTTTAATGTGCTACGCATGTGACAAACAAAAGGTAAACTTGTTTTCCTACTCGTCGACTATAATTCTTGAATTAAGATTTCTTATACCAAACTTCTATTGGGTATTTTTAATGTATGGGCTCCCAACTCAACTATAATATTCATTACGATACAGTTTAGTCAACTATAATGAAATTGACCAATCACAGCTCTCCGCGATCAACAGGACGAAACAAAACCAAAGCTCAAATTAATTATTTATTTTAGGTTGTATAGTAGAAACAATTGGTTCATAAATCAGGAACGCGCATGTGACACCCTTAAAATAGCAACATCCATAGACTACGAAAACCACTTAGTGTTGCTTGTTAGTCTCCATAGGCTACGGTGGCCAAAATCGAGAAAACAACTGTCTAAAAATTTAACTTAGCGCGGAGCAAGTACCAGGGCCTCATGAGTTACGAGAAGATGTCGTTGACCAACGCGCCGGGCGCGGCGGCGGGGGCGCGTACCAGTATGAAGGTATCGCGGGGACTTGCGTATTTTAGCTGTGTATACTTTTGGTTTGGTTTGTTTGTATGATTCTACTAGTTTAAAGTATTATTTATGTTGGCTCGTAGAAAAAGTATTGTATACAATAGTGATATAATCAAGCTTTTCAATCTCGTACCTGACTTAGGCAACTCAGCAAGCTTCGTTGCCTAAACACGGTACTCGACTGAAAAGCTCTCTATTATATCACGATTGTATAAAATACTATTACGCTAAACCTACACATCTCTTACGAATTGATTTAGCATTTTATTAGCTCTTACTTATCAGGCTTCATTTATGTGTTATGTGCGTGATAGTATAATACTTCACATAACTAGTTATAACAAGGCAAGTCTCTCTCTTTTTTTTCTCTTTTAACTCTCTAATCCTATTTCTCTTTTATGCCTAAGTTACTAACGGCCCGATTCGAACTTTAAGATACGTCAGTTAATAGATCTAGAAACGATATGGATTAGATATGTCAGTGTCAAATGTACCGTTTCTTCAAACAAAAACGTCACTTTTGACACTGACACATCTAATACATATCGTTTCTAGATCTAATAATTGACGTATCTTAAAGTTTGAATTGGGCAGTAAATCGACTTTGCTAAAATCACAATCAGAAAGCTTAGGCGCTAGATTTGGGTATTTTTTTGCAACCACCCCCGTAATACTAAATATTTCATGTCTACAGCTACAATGAGGAGGGATGAATGACATATATATATATATGCAAAAGAATGTTAGGGATGAACGTTGATGGACGGAGAGCGGAAGGTAGACCCAAAAAATTATGGATGGAAAGAGGATATGAGAAAGAAAGGAGTGAGTACTGAGGTGACGAAAGATAGAGAAGAATAGAAGAGAAAAATATGTTGTGCCGACCGAATAACACAAAAGTGGCAAAAAAGGTCACAATATATAAAAATGCCAAACCATAAAAGAAACGCTCATGTATATCCTGTAACGGTCCACCATACAAGGAAAATTGGCAATCGAATTTTATAGTTATAATATAATCGAACTAGAAAATAGAGTTGAATTTGTTTTTTAAAATCGATCGGAACAAAATATAAGCAACTCTGTTCCATTTCATTAAGATTTTAATGTCATTGGAGGTAAATTGGACTAGTATTAGGACATTGAACCCCAAGAGGATATATTATATCACCGATATGTCATCTGGAAAATCCGAAATCTAAGTTGTAATACCTATCGTATTTGGTTATGATTCTGTAGCTTTTTCTGTAAAAAAGTATGTTCCACGAAAAACTAACATCCCGCGTAATAGGAAGTCCCACACTAGTTGAATCATCGCAAACTACGAACCTCATGGACTTTGCGACTCCATACGTCTGCTGCATGCTGGTACGTGACGCAAGCAACCCAACGACTAAGGATAACCAAAAACATAGAATACACTAGGTATGACGACGAGATAGGTAGGTATGTATATGATGACGTTGGCTGAATCGATATGTGCCTCGACAGTTAGGTTACTTCCTTAGTCGCGGAACATAAACCCATGTAGATTAGCTTCTTCGTTCTTTAAAAAAACCGGACAAGTGCGAGTCAGACTCTCCCATAGACGGTTCCACGCAAATTAAATTATTATTTCTTAATTTAATTATTTTAATACTTAATTAAATTTATAGTTTTCATATTTTTTTCCTGTACGTGTAGTGTAGGACGATATTACTTGCCAAGGTACCCTATAAATATTGATTCCCTTGAGAGTGTCGAAATATTTATACGTTTCTTTATTTATTTTCTTCTCCACCGTTTGTTTCTTCCTTTTGAGGTACGGGCCCCTAAAAACGTGTAAATTGTTGATGTTCGTTTGATAAAATATTGCAAAGATTATCATATAAAGAATAAAGTGTTTCGTCCGTCTTAGAAGCATGAGTAGGTGTTTTGTCAGAATCACGGAATCATCTCCCACAATCTAGAATATTTAGATATTGCAGGTTCGTTTGAGATCGTATGCGTTTGAAATAAGATTGCAAATCGTTTACATAAGTTAAGACTTGGCCGTACCTGGCTTAACGACCAGAATGAGATGCTTCCGTCAATTCGAATCATGTATAAAAATACCATGTCTAGACAGTATTCCTATGCTATTAATATCTTAGGCACTGATAAATTTAAGCTTTTATAAAAGCAATACCACTAGGGAATAGATAGAGGATGTACCTAATTTACATCAACCAGACGAATTCAGAATCCTAAATATGGAATACTTAACATCAGCAGTGAAATTCATCGAGTACAAGTGCCTACCTAGTAACAGGAACAGGTTCCTACTCATCTCGTTTTTCGTTTCTCATGTCATTTGGGCTGTTCAGGCAATAATGAAAACAGGCGTAAAACAAGTTGAATAATCTAATTTAAAGTAGCAAATATAATTACATTCAAATCATATTGGTATGTACAGTCAGCAACAGAAGTTACTAAGCGGGCGAGGTGTTCAAAATGATCTTGACGCGACTTTATTGTTAAGAGAATAAGAGCGTGTCAAGGTAATTATGAAACCTCGTCCGCTTATCTATTTCTGCTGCTGACTGTACACGCATACTCGCTGCGCTGGCATCACTTTAGCACGCGTGGCTAGCAAGCACGCGTAACGCACTGATAATGAAATTGATTTGGTTAGGTCGTTGTAACGTGAGTTCAGCTGATCGTTCACACTGATAAATGTTTAAAACTGAGAACACTAAGTTATACAATATTTACACATATGTAATCGAAGTGCGGTTTTATTGCCGCGCGTCATACGATCAGGTTTGAATTTTGTTTGCATATAATATATTTATCATATGATTAACCTCGCGGTTCGCGATAGCATTGAAGATGTCTCAGCGGAAGTGCGACACCTTTCGGTTGGCGAGCACGCATGGTTTCTATAAGAAGTCATCGTTAGCTTAAACCTAATGATAATGCTAAAAATTTCCAACAAACGTTTTTTTGTTTACTTCCCAACTTACATCATATTATAGTTATAATGCAAGTAAATAGGAAATTATTTAATTAATCGTGACATAGACAACTCACGTGACTTAAAGATTAACTGCCAGCCTGTTTTGTCTAATTGCATATTTATTAGCATAACTATTTTTTAAAATCTGTAATTTGGAATAAACAGCAGGCAAATAATAATGAAGATTAACAAATTGACGTCATTCTCATTTGAAATATTAATGGAGTGTATCGGATGTTGTATTAATAGTACAATAAACAATGTGGGTGATGGACGGTGACGACACTGCGCAGATGTCCAACTCATCAGTATCATGTTGAAGGCTACAATCTGCGATACACTGCCACGTAGCTATGTATAGTATTTTTCGAACTGGAAGGGTACACTGATATATGTACCTAGATGTCATCGCCATACAATTTATATATAACCTATAGTTCGATTTTTTTAGCATTAGAAAGAACTTGCAAGAAGGTAAGCGATCTTAACATGTCATTTAATTGAAAAACGCTTTTTACAAATCAAAAACGATTACTTATGAAAGCAGAAGAATATAAATGATTGCATTATATTCATAATTGGTACATATTTGCCGTAACTTATTTTTTTATATGTGTTTTTCAATTAAAAGACACATCAAGATTGTTTTTTTTGTACCTTATTTCTAATGCTAAAAAAAACGAACTATAATAATGCGAAATGTCGCAAAATGGTATTGAATTCACATTTATTTATATCATCGTACTTTTCCAGTTTGAAGAATACTATAGATATCATTTAGATTTTTATTAGTCTACAAGTTATAAGGCTGTACCTTGATCTTGCCTAATTAAGTTAAATAGGTAAGTACATAGTTCAAATTGCCCAGTAAATTAATTAAATTGACATGACGTGGATATGAAGAGTTCCGTCATTTAAGTAAACTTTATGGTTGTGGTAGTTATGCATGAAAAGAAAATGAAAAAGTAGGGAAAACCATAAAATAACCTTCAATTGCACTTATCGGGCATTAGTTCTTATTTTGAGCATATTAGGTATATTAAAGGTTATCAATATTGAAGACCAAACTGAAGAAACAGTCTATTTTCGACCCCCTATAGTTATCTCTGGGCACTATCGCTAAGCGTCACATGGTCCGACATTATTATACTGGAGTCAGTTACGGATCGCTGACATATATGAGCCAAAAAATTTTTATTAAGCTATGAGCTTCATCACATATGATCTCTGAGTAATTCTAAGCATTTCTAGCCTCGGAGGCGATAAGAAGCGTGCGTCTAGTCGAGGAGGGCGGAGTACAAAGATGGCCGCCACCCGTCATCATACAAAAACATCTGTTCTGGTCTTGGTGGCTACTAGGGCAAGTTTGGTATCATTTTCGTATAAACCGAAGACGTGGAATTCATTGCTGATATTTGTTTTTTTCAGTTTCATAGTAATTTTGCAAGAAAAACGTAAAAAGATAAAAATTTGGGATGGAGGTTTTTGCTTTGAGAGCTAATAACTTTTGTATAGTGGCCAAAAGTATCATACAAAAAATACTATAGTAAAGCGCAATTCATGCAGCTTCTAAACATATACATGTTAAGTAATATCCTACTGCAAAAAGATGGTGAAAAAATAATTAAATAACCGCAGCGCGGGTAGTTGGACTCTCGCTAGGCGGCGTTTATCTTACAAAATGGTCGAGTACGAGTATCTACGTAGGTAACTATGCTTACTTTGCTAGATTTTATGATGACGAATAAAATGCTTTCTGTATATTTAATGTCCGCAGTTTCCAGTAGGTACACAGACATAATTCTGGTATAGGTTAAAAAAATACACACAGGTATCCCCATGTCTAAAGAGGAGGGCGGCTCGCTTAACAAATAAGATCATGTACAACCGCAATTTCAGGTTGGGTTAGGTTAGGTTCGTTAGTTACCTTTTATCCCTCAGAGCAGAAAATAGAAACCCCGCGAGGCGGGGCTTCGTTGGTTTGTCACCAAGTCATACTTGCATAACCTATATTAGTATGACAAATATACATAGCTGTTATGATTTCTAAATGTAAGCTCTCCGCATAATAGTTATTTGTTTTACAAGGGGCAAAGTTGTTGTTTAACCGCTCGTGCTAATATTGATACCCGATCAAGCGAAAGATTTCAAAATTGAACCACGAGCGTAGTGAGTGGTTCGAAAAATGGAATCTTGAGCGTTGTAAGGGTTTCAAAGAACGAGGGTTAAACAAAATTTGCCTCCGTAAAACACAGAATTTTTCACCACACCAACCTGAAGCAAATATTAAATGTAAAATATCAAACAAAATCAAACTAAATCAAATCCAAATGAATGTTATGTGCAAGTTGAAGTTATTTATTAAAAACAACAAGTAAGTACCTATAAAATTACTTAAAGTGAGTTATAGCTTGAAAATTATCGTGAAATTAAATATTTTGCCTCTTCCTAAGTAGTACAATTTCTCTCATAAATAGTGTTTTAATATTATCAGCAAAAATAAGAGCGCTATTTTATTAGAATAATTTCATTTATAATAGTTATTTCTCGGACCCAATTTTGGACCCGGGTATATCCTTAAACTACGTTCAAAAGAGGGGTATGGGCACTGTAAATGTCATCTCGCTTTGTGTGGTAGGGCACAGCACAGCAGATGTCATTCCAGATCTATCCGAGCAGAGCCCAACTGGGGAACTACGTACTTACTTCCACCTTACAGAAAACACCGGTCAAATAACACTAGGCCCCACTAAAATCATTGCAAGTGCATTAAAATTAAAGTGCATAAAATTATGTCTGTATGATGAATTATGTATGGATAAAAGTATTTTATTCGTCATCATAAAATCTAGCAAAGTAAGCATACCTACGTAGATACTCGTACTCGATCATTTTGTAAGATAAACGACGGTCCGCAAGATAAACGAAAGTCCAACTACCCGCGCTGCGGTCATTTAATAATTTTTTCACCATCTTTTTGCAGTAGGATATTACTCAAGGTGTATATGTTTAGAATCTGCATAAATTACGCTTTATTATAGTATTTTTTATATGATATTTTTGGCCACTATACAAAAGTTATTAGCTCTCAAAGCAAATATCTCCATCCTAAATTTTCATCTTTTTACGTTTTTCTTGTAAAATTACTATGAAGCTGAAACAAACAAATATCAGCAATGAATTCTACGTCTCCGGTTTATACGAAAATGATACCAAACTTGCCCTAGTAACCACCAGGACCAGAACAGATTTTTTTGAATGATGACGGGTGGCGGCCATCTTTGTACCCCCCCTCCCCTTATTGCCTCCCAGGCTTGAAATGCTTAGAATTACTCAAAGATCATACGTGATGAAGCTCATAGCTTAATAAAAAATCTTTGGGTCAACTTCATAACTGACTCCGCTATTATTGTTAAGTTGCTGATGAAACATTTCGGTTGCAACAATAAGATGGGTATATATATACTGTACACAGCGGGAACAAGCTGATAACTCGAGATATTTTATTGAAGAAATTCAACTTAAAATAAAATTACATAAAGTTCAAATTTCTTCATTTTTTTCCCGCCATTTATCAAGTTCTTATCGCCGTGTACGGATATATAGCCGTCTCATATCCAGAAATAAAACAATACCCATCAAAAAACCTATTCAATTCGTTAGATTTACATAGGAGACATCATGAAGTTGTTTTTTCAGAGCACGCATGACCAAGTAATACCTACACGTGCCCGTAAACATGTTCACGATCACATGTTATCGGGAGTTATGACTGGATCGAAGGTTACACTTACGGAGGCGCCGCACTTAAGGTCGACAAATATATTTAGCCCATATTTTACAATTACCTGTAGGTATCTAAAAATAGGCCGGCAATAAGGATGTCATTCACAAGGTAAATCAAGGCATTCTTAAAAAAGTTATTAGGGAACCCATACAAAATGGATTTTATTTAAAAAATATATTTTCGGTTTAACCCAAAATTAATACTGTCTTTCAAAATAAATACGGGTCTTCAACAATCACTTTTTGATAAAGTGAAAATGTTTGCGGACTTCCGACTACGACTTAAATAGTCACTCCGGAAAAAAAACAACGGGTTGCACTCCGGGAGTGCCGGCAGAAGTGAAAACTCAATGGCATTGTAACAGTTTTTCGATCAGGTCACGTGTCCGTCTTACGAAGCGTCTTACGTCTGCGTCTTATGCTCTCGCGAGTTTAACATTTTTTCCCCATCACAAAAATTGAACAGCGCCGCTAAAGAAGTTTTCACTTCAAAAATGTCACCACCTGAGAGGCCCTCTCAGTTTTGAACCATGGCAAAAATATAATGGCAGAATAATAGGCGCGAAAAAGTTTACCTGATGTAAGGTCAGCGTCAGACCTAACGTTTGTCCGTGCTTTAGCTTTGAGCGAACTACTTATTCATAATATTCATGTCTAATCTCGTGACATGTCTGTATTTTCACGAAATTCACTTAATATGTGTTAAGGTCACTGCATAGGAACTTTCCCGCCCCGACCAAAATATGTATTATTCTGGGCGTCATTGCCAGGACCGAGAATACCTGGTATAGCAAAAGCATTTGAAAATCGGACAGTTCATAACCTGCATGAACCTTGAATGATAATGTAAACACACCGTCAATGTTTTGCTCTAAAGTGTTTAGATGAAAATACTGGAATATCAATATTTCATTCTTTTATCTACATACCATAACATAGGACGAAAAATATATCACGAAGATACTATTAAATTCTCCTCCAATGGAAGTACATACATTTAGAAATTGAAAACAATGGGAGAAAGTCGACATGCATTATCTCGATCTGACCACTCTGACCTGACCAGTCAGGCTCGGCGCTCAAGGTCAGAAAGTGATCTGGTAAAGAAAGTGATCCTCGTCGAGTGATGGGCTTCAAGATATTTATATTATGTACAGGCTTATCAACCAAATGTAACTATCACTAGAAATAGCTGTGAGTACTGGTTAACTACTAATAGTATTTTCAACCGTATTAGTAGTTTCTAGTAATACGGTTGGTTGCTTAAAGTATACAAATATTGCAAACTTAATTATTAATTAAATACGTAGCGCCTAGTTGGCAAATAGGCAAGTACTTAACTGATGTCTAGTGATACATTTAAAAACAATCGATGCAAAGGACATCTAGAGTCTGGCTAGCCAAAAATTGTTGACAGACATTTCGTTGTTGTATCACCAATTGTCTATGATTTGAAAAAAAGCTAAAAGTCAGTTGTCGATTTATGTCATTCATTCAAATTGTTTGCGGTTTTTATGGGGTTTATTTTAAATAATATTAATAATTTCTATGCTGAGTGAGGTTCACAAACTATTATTTAAGCTCGTAAATAATTACGACAATGTGCGAAGTCGACGTGTAGCGTTGTATAATGATAAAGTGCAATGTTTACAACTTCTAACCAAATGTAAACAAAATACGAAGGTTGGTGCTCTATAAATATTTTGATACTTTAAGTACTAGTTCTAACATTTGCCGATTACTTTGATTAAGTACGTGAATTTATTAATGCCTGAATCTCATAAATAGGACAAGTGTATAAAGAAACGGATAAATTAAAAGTTCTGAAAAATATCTATAAAATCTAAATATTGGAACGTAAACATGTGTGTTTGTCGTTGACTGTACTTTAAATAGTGGTAGAAATTATGTGAGCTGACTTTGAGTGCACTTAAACGTTTATTTAGCTTATTTCCTTAGGTACCTTATTTGTGCACAGAATATCAAAGATATTGTCTAGTATCAAAACTATAATTCCTACTACACAAAGTGTGACCAGCCCAAGATTTTTTGAATTTCCCGCCAATAATTTAGGTAAAATTTCAGTAGCCAGACTCTAACTATATATCTTAGTTTGGTTGGCTCTGTAATATCATCTTACAGAGCCAACGAAACTTACCTAACCCTAATTTACCTAATTGTAAATCTGTAAAATTACTTTCATCGATCAATTCATCCACTTTTTCGTTCCATTCATGCCGCCAGTTTTAATAAGTCGACCTTGTCCACTGTTGATGTGCTGTGACGTATACCTTAAGTAATAATGTCTTAAAATGAATGAATATAAACGTAGCTAAAAATAGACGAGTGAAATAAATAATACGGCTGTGGCATTCGTAATGTCGGCGGTGAAACAAAGGCGTGTATTTATGAGCCGGAGGTCTGGCCAGAGAAAGTGGAACGAATACTGATTTCCTTTGTATTAAAGCCGGTTTACATACAATGGGAATTAGTATTACTGACGTAAAAGCTTACTTAATAGTCAAAATTCTAAAGTCTTCGTCAATATGAAAGCTTTTACGACAGAGTCGCGATGCAACGTAAGTCGTAACAATGAATGAACCTTGACTATCAATAGAAAGACGATAAAATAGACATGAAACTTTCAGAGAAAGCACTTGGTAATGTTGGATATACATACCTATGTGGCTTTCCATCAGAGACGTGTCCTTGATGCTTCATGTGAATAAATTATTATGGGAGGAACTATGAACGTCAGGGTGGTGGGTGGGCGTCAGTGAATTTCAACGAAATATTTATAAAAATATTGTACCCTTTGTGTACCTCAATGCACCTTTATTAAAAATCAATGTACTTCTCCCTAATATTTTAGTTGCGAGCTGCTTTGTAGGCAGGCTACAGACTAGGCTAAGAGGCAGTTAAAAACTAAAAACGTAATTCTATTTCAAATCTTACATGTCGAACTCTAGACTAGTAGCTGTGTCTGTTTAATATGTATAAATAGATAAATTCCATGGTCAAACTTGACATTAGTTTCTCAACCGGAAAAAATGTAGGTACCTACCATGTGCAAATTTCCTAGATTCGTATGCGAGCATTATGTAGAGCGAACTTATTATCTATATATATTCTCTAACAATTGAGTAACGCATGCATATATAAGTAGGTACATGAACTAATTAATTAAATTACAAGTAGACAGCCAATTTATCGGAATAGGAAGTTACAATCTGCCTATAAGGACGAATATAAATGCCTAATTAGAGATAGATAAGTTGACAATATCAAATATAAAAGAAATATCCCGACAGTTTATTTTCATTTAAGTTTTTCCTTTCCTTTTTTCACATCGTCCGATCCGATATCGGATATAGGATCCTACGAGTACATCCGCGTAGTCAGGCAGCGGGGGCGCAATCTTTAGCGGTCACGCACACTACAACGATCATTATGCCTACACAATACGCACACAAACAAATATTATTGGTCCAACAGCTGACGGGGGGCTCCGACAATTCCGTCATGGCTCATATTAATGGAATGGAAGCGACTTTCCGATATCGGATGTCGGAAGGAGTCTATGAGAAAAATTGCCAGGAGAGTGCCATATGGCATCATTTCCGCCTTTTTTGCGTTATCTATAGTTTTTAATAATAATAATTTATGAAATTAATAAATAAATACAGAAAAACATATACGAGTATCCTACATTTTACTTCTCTATATCTTATCTTCTATATATACTATATCGAATCGGGCAATGTGAAAACGCTCGAAAGGTGACAGTCCATTTCTAACGACTACTGCATTACTGTTCATTTTACTATGGAAATTGACAATAACAGCGACGCGTTCAGTAGCTCTACTATGAGTTCCGTGAATGACAGTGAGAAGTGAAGATAGTGAGAAAGTTAAGGAAAATGTATGGAGTAATTGTACAGTGCCTCTACCGGTCACGTAAAGAACTAAAAATTTCAATTTGTACCATGAGTTACAAACGTTTTTACGCGAGTTTTCCATACTTGCCTAACTTCACACCTAAAACGCTCTCTTTCTAATTATATAATGAAATCTGAGCCAGAATTATTCTGCGTAAATACTTTACGCGAGTAAACGTGACAGATGTTATGGAAAAATACGTGCGTTTCCAACGTGACATTTCTGTCAACTTGTAAACACAACAAATACGCAGATTTTTCACGAATGTCAATGCAATTTTCAACGTAATATGTATAAATTTATAACAGTATGTGAACTTCAAGCAAAACTTTAAGGGATAAATCAATTAATAGTTCGATAAAAGGCTGATTTAGTACAAAGGTAATGAATTATACTTGACATCATATTTTCCTATTTCTACTGCTACATTTGCGAAAATCACATTGCTTACGAGCAGTTTTTGGTTTTAGGCAAGAAGCTGATTGAAAACAACATTTCCATGAAAACCCGGATTGCATCATGTATGCATGTAGAAGTTACATATGTATTAAGAATTAAGGCTCAATACAAGGAGCGGTACATAGACATGTTGCTGTTTTTGTTGCTGGGTGCACATAACACATAGTAAGAATAAGACATTGTGTGGCAACGTCAAATCTTTAAAAAATTGTAGAATGAAGGTTGAGTCAGTAACAAAGTGACAAAACTGGTCTTAGAGCATTTAATAACTGGAGTGGCCATTGAGTGCTTACTGTTAGGATTTAGGATTAGGGTTCCAAGCAGGAAAGAAAAGCTTGTTTTAACACCATATTGGTAATGTTTATTAATCTCAAGCAAGACTACATAGTAATGGCGTCTCATACGAGAAGAAAGAACACCTACATTTGTTTTATATTGACAACCGAATAAATCAAATATCATAGTCGTAGTAGTCTCGTAGGTATACTCTTTTTTTTCCTGACATTATTACTTACCCCTCTGCCGAAAAACTTGCACAATTGTGCAAACTTTTGTATGGACTGACATGGCTATTTGTACGTTACGTACAAATCATGTAGAAATAGCAATACATTTGACGTCCCCTCCCCCGCAAAAATCGGCAGACTGTTTTGTAAAGAAAATGACAGCGATGACATCTCCCTTCTAAATGCTCTTAGTGGATGGTAGAGGTAAGGAATACAAATCTCCATGTAATTAATAATGAAAAAGTGTCCGTCAAAAACATTAAGAGGGAAGTATACTACGTAATCGTCCATACAAAAAGAGAAAACGTTTTTCCACTTGTAAATACGAGTATCTTCCATTCCCCATGATTTTTAGTACGGTATTGATACAACGAAAAACTAGGTTTATGGGTTTTCTTTTTTTCGCTACTCTGGAGAGATTTAGAAAAATTATAATAGCTGACAGCGTGCCTAGTTTTTGCAAATATTCTCCCATAAAGGAGTTTTCTCATAAAGTCATAAAGGATTCTCCTTACCTCTACCCTCCATATTCACGGCTACCATCAGTATATGTAACATTACTTTCTGTGCATCTCACTTGCACTAATATGCGAGAGCGAGATGCATAGATAGTAAATTACGTAGACGTGAGAAAATGTGTCAATTTTGTTATTTAGTTCTTTAGGTGAATCCTAGAGGCGCTGTATAAAACTCCGATAACTCTTGCTCTGTTTTTTAGTATACTTAGAAAGGGACAGCATCGTTTGGAGTGGAGTGAAGTTAGGTACATAAGACCGTAAAGAAACGTAAAACGTGACTCACGGCACGTTTATTCACTGAAAGTAAGTGAAAAATACTCTGCCAACTGATAGTAGAGCTACAGTACTAGTAGTGCAGCCGCGGTCAAAAATGGAATGTTACCGTGACTCTGTAAACGAACGACTACTTCCGTTTATCAAACTCGTTCTATAATAAATGTCTAAAATTATGTTTTGTCAAGTCATCAAAAACATTTTAACAAACACACCAGATTATTAACCCTTTAACATTAAAGAGTCCAAGAGTTAATTTAATTCATCGGTTCATGTTGACATTAGATAACCAGTTTAAAAATAAATAATGAGCTGGTTACTGCGGTTTTCATATGTTAATTATAGAACTCAATGTACAATATTTGAATGTAAATGGTTTAATTCACATCGCGATCTAATAGAGGTAATACTAATAGGTAGGTAATTAGGTACTTATACCTAAAGTGGACCCAACTAACTTTCAATTGACTAGGTATTATACTTTTTTTTTCGCTATTTCACCCCACTAAATGAAACTGTTAATAAACACAGTACCAAGTCTGAATGGATGATAAATACAGGCTATTAGTGAGCGTCCGTTCACACGATATCGGTTGTCCTGTCCGCTGCTATTAATGGTCATATCATATTTAATTCAGCCATTTATAAGGTATTCTTCTAATACATAGTTATCACTGCGTGAGCCTCCTGACCATGTGTTTCTATTGCTCACTGAACGCGGGCAAGTCAAACGAGACGAACTAATGTAACTACGACTTCTTCTGTAGGTATGTTAAACACAAATGTATATTAAACATATTTAGTAGATTCTAGATAGTAACTGAATATGTTAATCCCATAACAACTGTCGTTAAACTTTTCAACGATTTCAGAAAGAAATAGATTAACATTAAACATATCTTTACATCATAGTATAATCCGTTGGTTTATGCACTTAGCATAAACACTTTTGCACAATTAAAAAGTATTTTAAGTATGTATCATATATATATCTTTGTTCAAGGTGATGGTACCTAGTGTTTATTTTTTAATTATCTCTTATTTTAGCGTTTATCCCGGTTGCTCAATAATCCCAGTCCCGTGCAAACAAAACGCATTTTCTCGTATTATGTCTGGTTCGCTCGGTTTGCCTTTTTCATAAGCGATTGTAATAGCACCCTGTGTTTACGAGCGGAAGTGTCTAATCGGACAGCCGAGCGGCGAGGGGCCAGGAAGTGCCGGCATGCCAACCGCGGGCAAGCCGGAAAGGCTCGCCACACAGCTGGGTGACCGAGATTTGCTCGTGACATGTCTTCCCCGCGCCACAGAATAAATAATAGCACTAGGTACAGAAGACTTACTCTGTAACAAAACGCGTCTGTTACGATCAGCACAGATATGGCCGCTAGGTGGCGACACGGCGATAGCGAGACAGATATGGCTAGCCACCAAAATTGGTGTGGAACGGATGTGCTTTTAGCTACCTGTAGCAAAGCGACGAAATCGCGGAGTGAGCCACGCCTGCCCGGGCAAGGGTCAGACAGCACCAAAAATTCATATTTTTTACGTCAATATCGAACCAGGTTGTTGACCAGCCTCGTGGATAGATATCGTTGAGCTAGTCAAAATTTTAATTCAATCTTTGAAAGATAAAAACAAAATCCAACTTGTTTTGAATGTCTTTTCGAGAAATTAAGAATAATTTATACCGATTATCAAATCAATAAATTTTAATAAAAACTGGCAATGCTTGTTTCTTAATACCTGAATGCAGGATATTTTAGGAAGACTGTTATATAACTCATACAGCTATTATTAATTTACACTATTACGATTATTTAACTAAGTATTTACCTATCAAAGTGTCATGTTTTCCACTTAAACCATGATCAAATCGGGATAGATCTCTTATATTGACGTGCGAGAAAAAAATATTCTTTTTAATAATAGAAATGGCAAGTCAAGACTGTACAGTCAGTCCACACATTTTAAGTTCCACGTCGCCATACTAGCTGTAGGTACCTACAGAAAAGTGGATACATGTTAGGGCACCGACTGTACTAACGGCACAAATCGAGTACAAACAACGTAAGGATTATCAAACCATAAAATTAATTTGATATGCTTTCCAAACTGTAATACAAAATACAACCGTCTCGATCTGCAAAACAGTGTAGTGGACTGGACCAGAATGACAACAAACTATTTACAAGAAGACATGGGTTCTTACGTGGCTACATAAGAAGCAATCAAGTAACCTTTACGTAGCTTTAAATAGTTGAGACCTTCAGTCGCGTGCTCCCACGGATTAGATTTGTACACTTAAATAAATAAGTATACTAATACAATCCGCAGTTACCAATCGCCAGCCCGCGGGCAGATGCAGCCTTGATTCAGACACGCGTTACCACCAAGTTTTACAACGCAGCTTTGTGCCACTAATACACAACGTACTAACAAGTTTTGAGAGCTATTTTTAGAACGTAATGATACGCGTATTAAACCAGCAATGTTACCAATTAGGGAACAAAGTGTGCTTTCAGCATCTTCTAAATATGAACTGTTTACTGCACTGCAATGCCTTATATGTTGGGTTTATTTTTGTTGACTCCGTATAATTGGGCAACTCTTTTTATTATTGAGACTTTCCAGATTACTATTGTTTTTTTGTCATGTTCATTTCATTATTTCCGACGAATGAACTCATAACTTAAACATAATAAGATTGATTCCTGTTTTAACGATATCATACACGCAAAACTATAATGTTCAATGCATGAACGGCATGAAGGAAGCATAGATGCCGGCATGATCACAATTTCACAATAACGCCATGTACTGCACATGCGAGCGATAAAGTCAAGCTGACTGATTGTAGGATTGTGAAACTGCTCTTACAAAATGTTCAAAATAAAATATAAGGAACCACAGGTGTTAAATACGGTTGCGAAAGAATAAGAATTCTGAAGCGAAGGGTTAGGCAGTTTACACCATGACTTGACTAAGGAATGGGACACACACCCAATAATGACATAAAGGTAGTGAAATTCTGGTTTTAGTTGTGTGGTGGCTTCCTGGCTTCGGTAGTCTGATTGTGAACACATTTTTTTTTTATAAATATTATAGGACATTCTTACACAGATTGACTAAGTCGAGTAAGCTCAAGAAGGCTTGTATTGTGAGTACTCAGACAACGATATATATAATATACAAATACTTAAATACATAGAAAACACCCATGACTCAGGAACAAATATCTGTATACAAATAAACGCCCTTACTGGGATTCGAACCCAGGAAGGCCAGGCTTCGCAGGCAGGGTCACTACCCACTAGGCCAGATCGGTCGTCAAACATGACCACCAGCTATTTATAACAAATATGAATATTGTATATAGGTACTATTTATTCATTGCTCTTGATCAGAAAATACATAATAGTTATTCCTATTGTTAATGATTTCTGGGATAAAAACGTATGATCTTACCCGGGACTCAATCCACAATTTTTTTACTAAATTCGGTTCATCAGTTAAAGTGCGAAGATGGTTACCACACACACATACAAGCACACAGTTTCGCATTTATAATATTAGTATGGATTAGCAACCCCTATCATATTCTGGACAGAGACATTTAAACAATAGTGGGAGCCGTATATTTTTTAGTTAGTCAAAAAATATTTTACTTTAGGCTTGAGTAACTCTACGCTGCGCTCAAAAACGCGCATTACTGATGTTGGAACTAAGACCGCCAAGCTGAAATGGGACTGGGCCGGCCATATGTCTGCCGCATGCACCCACAGAGGTGGGCCAAAATAACCACGGTATGGGTGCCGCAAGACGGGCGAGGATGTGGTAGGCCCAGACGGAGATGGCGGGACGACTTGGACGCATATCTTAACGACTGGCCGGAGATTGCCCAAAATCGAGACGAATGGAAATCAAGGGGGGAGGCCTTTGCCCAGCAGTGGGACACCGTATAGGCTTGAGTAGGTATACTATAATAATAATATCAGTCAATGCTTCACATGACCTAGGTCGCTAAAATTAGAACTGCATGAATAGATACATTACGAGTAAATGTCACAACGCCATTTTCAATGTAAATACAGCCGGTTTTAGCCGTCGATCTGCGGGCGGCCGTTATCATAATTTTATCACGATTTTACCTTCAGATTACTTTATGGGTAATATAATCAGCGTCACAGTCAATATCAGCCATAATTTTAACTTGACCCTAAATAATACTTGATATTAAACCAAAGAGAATAGATAGTATAGAGGGCTATTGCCAAAGTAAATTTTGTAGTCACGGTACATTTACTGCCATCTATCGACACACGATTAAAACTTAAAATAAAATTGAAAATGTATTAAATTAATCAAAATATGTTTACGGATAAATTATTTTTAAGTTTTATTGTTCCATACTGACCCATGTTCTTTCACTGATATGTGTTAAATTTGTTAAATATCAAACTTATCTATCGTACCGCGACATATATATCTCTGATATTAACATAACTGATGACAGTGATGACGTACACAACTTTGTTAGTAAATAGTTATGTTATGAGTGTTATGACTTATGGCCTCAGAAGAATTTAAGGAGTCACAAAATTCGATTGAAACGTTGTAATAAAACGACACACGCACATTTGTGTCTATTATACGAGTACACCGATTACCTACCGCTATCAAAAATAAAATTATGTATAAGTTAAAATCCTATATTGTACACCCTAGCAGAGTATCATTGTACCTACTTGCCAAATGTAAGACCAAATAGTACAAATGAACATGATTACAATGGAATAAATGATATGATATGAAATGATATCATCAGTGAAATAATGAGGCTATGAGAGGTAGGTACAGTTGTTGGTTCTCATAGCAAGTATCATATCCGACCGGGTCGTTCGCAGTTGTCGACAATCCCACGCCATTGAAGTACCAACCCTGGTGCTAGTAACCTCGCAACAGACGTAACCTAACCACAGATCACTTACCTAATACAATTAATAGATAGCGTCGGCCTAAATCGCAAACCTCGTAACTCCATTTCAAGGAAATTAGTAATTGCTACCTTGGGTAACAATACTTATACTTAGGCCGACGAATTAGGTAGTTTAACTTGATGATGTAAGTACCTTAGGCATCACGACATTTGGTTTCGAAATACCTATTTATGGCGAAGTTTTTCGACTTTATGATGATATTTTTTGACTACTATCAAATCATGATAAATATCATTAAAACGTACCGTAAATATGTTCGTTAAAAATTGTCAAATTGAGCTTAAGTTTAGTGTTCCTAATACTAATTTACCCATTGTGTATGAATTCATTGCAGTTTATGTCCCGTGTTTTATGAAAACGCGCAACTTATAATACGAGCTCATTTTAGCACCTTTAGTTCCCCACTGTTGCATGCAGGGGATGCAATACAAACATTAAGTATGCGGCATGAAGGGGTTAGACTTAGACTTAATTTAGACTCATTCCGATTATTGAGAAAATACTTCTACTTGTAATAAAAAGTATAAGCTGTCAGCCCTTTTAGACGCAATGTTATGCAACAAGTTACGATTTTACAAGTCCAACCGGCTATACACTGGTCAAAGGCCTCTTGCTATTTGTCAGGCGTGTGTTAATCACATCCATGTTTGATGTGATTAACACATGAAACGGGGCCCTTTACTTCTGTTAATTACACTCATAAAGGCTTCTTGCCATTTTTTAGGCGCGTGTTAATAATATTACATAACATTACATTGTTACACGTGTAAGTTTCACTTAGGTGTGAAGCACTGATATCAGGGAGTTTACAGAAAATTATGTACCCAAAAATTAGCGTGAGTTGTTAAAAAAAAGTTAAGCTGTTCACTGCCAGTTTTGTGGCGATAGTAATTAAGCATTAAATTTCAATAAAAACTTGGTTTTGATGTTAATTTCATAAACTGGATATCTTTTGCTTGACTTTCAAAAGTTTAAACAAATACTGGACAATTTTACATATATCGACCTAGTTCTAAAGTGAGCTCAAATAAGGCTTGTGTTGTGTGGTCTTCCTAATCGCTTCATAATGGTAACATTCCATTTCTAACCGCAGCTGCACTCCCGGTACTGAACGCGTCGCTGTCATTGTCAATTTCCATACTAAAATGAACAGTAATGCAGCTGTCGTTGGAAATGGACTGTCACCTTAATGCGGAGTCTGAGTCCGCAAGTCTAAAGCCCGCAGCGCGGCAACGCAACGCAGTTCGCTCACTCCACTCCCCCGCGAGCTTATCTGTGTACTTACGTACGCTATGAAGTCGCTATCTATCTGAAATATAGAAACAATTACCTCACACTCACTATATTTTTTATAGCTACGCCTATTTATTTTTCATGTTGTAAAAAAGTGACAACACAATCGTTTAATAAAACTATTAATATTAATAAATGTTTGTCTTTCTCGTGCATATGAGAGGAGGCCTGTGCTGGGTAATGGGACGTACAGTCAGCAAAACTACAAACTGTATGTTGGAGTGTCAAGCTAATAGCTTTGCTGACTGTCCATAGCCTGAATTATTACTATTTTATGCACCTACAATGTTATTACGAGCAAATATATATAAGTATGAGTACGAGCGAGAGAGTATAGCGAGATTAGATGAAATTGACATCAATATAAGAACGAATCCTCCTCCAGTTTCAACTTATTAAAAACAGTAAAGTAATTAAGTAACAGTAATTTGTTTACCTAGTTATTATGGATTCTAATTGAGCATAACCAGTCCAAAGTCAACAGTCTAATATCATATCCACAACTTGTTTATGTGAACTGTGTCGAATAGCAACACGTACACTGCCTTATAATAAAACTATTTACCTAGTATAATGTTACTTCAAGTAAAAATGTACATGTGTAATGAATATAAATCGTATTTACGAATACGAGCGTATCTTAATGTAAATAGGCTCAGCGTGATAAAACGCGATACCTACTTGAAAGTAAGTTTTTATCAAGTGTGCTTTGCCAAGGTTAGGATTTATATTTACACAACAAAATATGCGTATACTGTATCTGAATATCAATGTTGTTGATGTATATCTCATAAATCTCATAATTATATTATAATTAAGTTATACTTATAATTATGGTTACCAACTGTTTATTAACATTTTATTTTTAAGCCAGAGGCAGAGGGAATATATTTCCCACCTGGTTTTGAACTTTATTTCATAGTGATAGGATTCAATTTTGCATAATTCCTGACACCCTTATGCCTTATAAAGGAACAAGTAGGTGTACCTATACCTACATATTAACACATCACCATGGTGTATTGTACAGTATTAGTACGTAATGTTACTTATTCAAATAATTTACTAAGCTTTGTATCATTACATACACTACTTATACCTACTTCCTAGGAAGTATTATATGCACTTGTACTTATAGAAGTACTTAATACCTACTCAAGTCTAAAAAGTATACTTATTATATTAGTAGGTATATATGAAGCTAGCAGTGTATTTACGTACTTATGTATAATCATGATTTAACAGTAAGCGCCATTTCAGTTACGATTTTAAGGCAACTAGAGGAAATAATTACTACTCTGAGCATTCATTCTGTTTTAATTAAACTAATAAACAGTATGACATAATCCTATGAAACTATCAGAAACCTAGATATGTTAAGGATATATTTGCATTTTAGTTATTAAAAACTATAACTATGCAAATGTTATAAAACATAACTTTTTTTTATGTATTATTCACCCTGCTACTGTTTAAAGCAATACGATTGAGAGCACGTCGATCGCCGCGCATGCTACGCATGCGTAAACAGCATCCTGCCGAGATGAGGCACTTACTTTGTCTTTGAAAGAGAGTCGCCTGAGATCAAGCAGCCTCTGGTACTGGCGAAGCGCCCTCATGTAGAGTCGGACGGGGAACTCGGTGGGAAAGGTTGTGGGGCCCGCCCGCGCCCGGGACGCCACGTCCGCGCCGCCGCCGCTCATCGCACTCTTCACACAAAACCACACTCGTCCTTCCTTACTAGCACTGTCCGAAAGATACCGTCATGGACGAGCGCCAGCAGCGCGTCCGAAGTGAACGTCGGCCCCACGCAACACTGACGTACGCGCGCCCCCCGCGCATGCGTCGAGCGCTTGCAAAAAAGGAAACCACGACCACTTCAGCGGCTTTCCTTGCACCACGCCGCCGGCCGCCGACCTGACCCGCGTTTATGATAAAACATTTTCGAAACCTAAATCCGCAAGGCTAAGGCCTTCAGTACTCCGACCTGAGTGCTTGCACTGAGCAAATATTGTAGGTTCGTTTCACGGTGGCAGTCGCTGCTGTTTACTATCGATTCTGTCGACAGCCTCGACCACCTAAGTCAATGAACTTGGCATGCCTTGGCTTCGTTACGTGCTTATTCATACATTTGATTGTTTGTAGCTAACTTAAAAATCTGCTACAACCGGCGACAATCTGTAGCGAGTCTGATAGATTCTGTTATTTTATTATATAAGTATAAATGATTTATGATTTACCCAACTTAATTTTCCTGGAAAATGAACTTCCCAATTACACATCTACATATTTTTTCTAGATGCCTATCTGTCTGACATTAGACCCAACGAGACTCATCTGCGTGTATATGCCCAGTGAGATGAGTATGAGTCAGATTGCAAGAACACTCATCAAAGCTGACTTGCGTAACTCGTATTCAAAGTATATACGCTCATGCTTGAAACAGTGCAGCGCAAATTTACCAGGTTTGGCTACTATCCCTTTCTCAACCTTTCCCGCGTTGTCTTGCGCATGGTTGCCCTAGACTCTCTATAATTCAGGCGCAAAAAGCTCCTCATAGCGCATTTCCACTCTGTGTTCTGGGGTATAGGTTTGACAGTCCTAGTGTTCTAAGCCATATAGGGTTGGCTGTCCCTTTGCCGAGTTTCTGTCCAATAGGAGGGGATTCGGTTGGCGTACGTCCCGCACGAAGCTGTAGGCACAGAATAACTAATAGTCCTACTGTAGGCGCCTACTGGACCCGGGTATGTCCTTAAACTACGTCCAAGGCCACCGGTGGACGGGCAGCAGCGTCCCTCAAATTCGGTGTACTCTACTGCGATCGCCAACCCGCCTGCCAAGCGTGGCGATTATGGCATTCACCCCCCATAACAAAGGGGAGGCCTATGTTCAGCAGTGGACGTCTTATGGCTGAGATGATGAGGCGCCTACTGGCAAACCCTGCGACGCATACTAGACATACTGCGAGAGCGCCTTCCGCCGGGCCATCACACTAATAAATAATCTTTTGCTGACCAGTTAGGCAACTTCCTAAAAGCGGTTATGCCTGTTCTCAATTATACATATGTAAATGTATTGATATTTTTTTATTGTCTCGGATACTGACTTTTGTGGTAAATGGCATCCGTTTCAATCTGTATTATGATAACTAAGAGCCAACAGGAGTGGTCATTTCTCCATACAAACGTACTCGACTGTTTCTTCCGTGGGTTTTGAAGCTAGAGCAATGATTTTTTCAACACAGATTAATATTGTCAATATCTGTGTCGGACCGTTTAGCTTTTTTTGATATTTTTGTTTTTTAAGGTTATTTTATTATTGTTATGATTGGTTAGGTTTTCGAGGAGGAAACAGTCGAGTACGAAACCTCGATTTTTGAGATTTTTACGCAGGATTTTTCACCTTGTCCTTATCGCACTAGTTTTAGGAGCCGCTTCAGTTAGCGAGACGTATTTACCTAAAATATTTAAATCTCAGCTCCTGTTTCGTCTTAAGCTTACCTAATATGAATAATACTTAATGCCATTGCACCTTACTAAATGAGACAAACGTTTTCCTGGTTCCTATTGTTCCGTAAGCGGTTTAAATACCTCCTAGGGCCAGAATGGTTCTTAAGAAGACTATTGAACAACGCATCGACATAATAGGCGCGCGTGCGCTTACCCAAACTGATTTGCTCGTGCGACCGCTAAATTAATCTTATAAGAGGATACGCGGTCATTTTTCCATACAATCTTTTAAGAGGATACGTGGTCATTTTTCCATACAATAGTTCTCGACATTTTCCTCTCTGAATGTTGGCCCTAGATGAGTATTTATTTTAGGTGAGTTAAATGTTACCAGTATTTGTGTCTGTACGTTTTGATGTATTGAAAGGTATTCTTGTTTTTATAAGAACTAGGTTAATTCTTACTACAAAGTGCGCTAAAAACGCCAAAAAAAAACCCGCCGTAAACAGAGGCCAAACATACAAAACGGGAACACATAATTTCTTTCTCATTCCGTTCCTAAAATTTTGTTACGATTGGTTAAGTTTTGCAGGAGGAAAATCTGAGATTTTTACGAGATTTTTTATGAGAAGGGGCTCAGCTAATATTATCCATTTATCCGCTTAATTAACATCCATTTTTGTTCTAGAGTTTCTAGGCGGTTCTCAGGCCAAAACTTCGATTTACACGCCTGCTTTGCTTTTATTTGTTTTAGTTTAAGGTGGTTCGCCTAGGTTACTCAAAACTTAACTCTCGCTAGATGGCACCACTTTTGCAAAATTACAGATTTTATTTTTTTGTGAAATGGTCTTGGTATTTGTATACTTAAAAGTATGTTTCGCGCACTCTTTAAGTAAATATTGAACTATTAAAATAAACATTGAATACTTCATTGTGCAAAAACCACCTTTTTAATTCGACGGAGTGTTGCTGTCACGCTTTTTCCTACTATTACTCACATGCAAACAGTGTTTCCGTGATCCTTGTAGTAGACAATTTCACACAACGTAAGTATGTTGCAATAGCGTCAACGGTATGTTCGTGGAAATACGTGCAAGAGGATTGGGGTTCAAGACTGGTGCGAGTAGGTAATTTCTTTTTGTTTCTCCTTTGTGTTATCTTACCTTTAAACGAGCAATTATAAGATATATAATTATTTATTTATATACATATTTGGATGGTATCAGAAACGGCTCTAAAGATTTTGATGAAATTTGCTATAAGGGGTTTGATCTCTTAGCTAGGTCTATGAGAAAACGCGCATTTGAGTTTTTATGTTTTGTAAGCTTCGGTCGGTCTCCCAGATATTCAATCTCCGCTTGGCAACTAATCCCAGAATTGGCATGCGCACTAGTTTTTACGAAAGCGACTGCCCTGACCTTCCAACCCAGAGAGTAAACTTATTTGGATTAGTCCGGTTTCCTCACATTGTTTTCTTTCACCGAAAAATAGGTATCGGTGTATAAATAGGTAGGTATCAAATGCTATTTCGTACAAAAGTTCGAAAAATCATTGGTACGAGCCGGGGTTAGAACCCGCGACCTCCGAATTGCTTTCCGCTAGGCCAGCAGCGCTTCCCCCACATACTCAGTGTTATCAGGTTTTTTAAAAATAAAAACGATTACTTATGAAAGCAGAAGAATATAAATGGTCGTATTAGATTTATAATTGTTACATATTTGCCGTAACTTATTTTTAAAATGTGTTTTTCAATTAAAAGACACGTCAAGATTGTTTACCTTATTTCTAATGCTAAAAAAAACAAACTATAGTACATAATAATTGTGTATTTCATTCATAGATAAAATCCATTATTTTTAACCACAGGAAATTTTATACACTTCTTTTTAGGGTTCCGTACCCAAACGGGACCCTATTACTAAGACTTCGCTGTCCGTCCGTCCGTCCGTCTGTCACCAGGCTGTATCTCACGAACCGTAATAGCTAGACAGTTGAAATTTTCACAGATGATGTATTTCTGTTGCCGTTATAACAACAAATACTAAAAACAGAATAAAATAAAGATTTGAATGGGGCTCCCATACAACAAACGTGATTTTTGACCAAAGTTAAGCAACGTCGGGAGTGGTCAGTACTTGGATGGGTGACCGTTTTTTTTTGCTTTTTTTTGTTTTTTTTTTTGCATTATGGCACGGAACCCTTCGTGCGCGAGTCCGACTCGCACTTGCCCGGTTTTTATTGCAGTGAGGATGTCCTGATTGTAAAAATCAGAGAGATTAGGAAGAGTATAATTTCTAATTATCTTTGTAAAAATAAAAGAATACGTGTAGCCCATACTTAATAATCGATTTATGATAATAAGAAAAATTAAATAAAAATAAAAAAAACAATACGAAATTTAGGTGTAACAAAAATACAAAAAGTTATGTTCCAGCATACAATGACTGGGGATCGAACCGGGAATCTTCCGTTTGCAAGCAAAAAAGCGACTGTTTGCATAACACGCCATGATAGTTCTTAGCTAAGCTGACGAACTTCTCGCTTAGGTCAATTAACTACCTGTCAAATATCAGTGTCAACAAAATTGCACTAAACATGACGGCACTCCAAATTCGAGCCGTGGCCAGCCCGGCAACGTCGGAAATGGTATGGCAACGTCGCAAATGTATCTGTACACGACATTTGTGACACACACATACGTAAAATTGATGAAAAGTTAACTATGATTTTTGCATGATTTCTGTATGAAACATTGTTTTCCTGTTAATTTCGCGCAAACGAATATTCGAAAGAAGATAAATGCGGAAATATTTGTGTTCTAATAGTGTGTAGTTACTTAATGAGCTTTGATTGAATTTTGTATGAAAAGCGAACCACCTTAAGCGCTTCGTTTCTGCGACAATGACGTTTAACACTTAGCGCGTGAGGTTATATTTTTATTTTTAAATAAATTCAATATCGCTCATTTGACAATTTTATTAGTCATTGATGTTTATTGAATATAAAAATTAATAAACAAAAATACGGGAAGTAATATACATGATTTAGGTATGTACATGCATGTTTTTACCGATTACCCTTTTTTAATCAGATTTTACTATAGAAGTATATACATATAATAAAAGTACACAAGCATTGAACTTTATCAGTGCGGAAACAAACCTATTAGTGATCTGTGGCCTATTTTATAAAGCTACAAGTTACAATTTACAAGCGGAAGTCTTGTTCTAATACATAGGGTTAGAAAGACACTTCCGCTTGTAAATTGTAATTTGTAGCTTTATAAAATAGGCCACTGATCTTAAAGTTTTATGGATTAGATATATAAGTTAAGCTCGGTTTACAGCTTGGCAAAAAAGAGTATAGAAATTAAAAAGTGGCAACACTATAGTGTCGTCCCTTTCAAACCAATGGATATAAGAAAACGGGACGACACTACAGTGTTGCCACTTTTTAATTTCTACTCTCTTTTGCCAAGCTGTAAGTACGTGGTTAATTCTTAATAGGTACATTATTAATAGTACAATAAAGGAGATAAATTGTTAACGGAAGTCAAATAAAGCCTTGACTTTGACAGGAACGGTTTTCTTAAATTGAATTTACAACTTTAATGGTCCCTGCACAAATTTTTGTATTTCACTTGCGAGGATATACGCGTAAGTAAGTACTTACAATTTAACCTAAAATAAATGATTATTACTACTTTAAACTTCCTTCATTCGTCATTTGACTTCCGTTAACAATTTATCTCCTTTATTGTACTATTAATAATGTACCTATTAAGAATTAACCACGTACTTACAGCTTGGCAAAAGAGAGTAGAAATTAAAAAGTGGCAACACTGTAGTGTCGTCCCGTTTTCTTATATCCATTGGTTTGAAAGGGACGACACTATAGTGTTGCCACTTTTTAATTTCTATACTCTTTTTTGCCAAGCTGTAAACCGAGCTTAACTTATATATCTAATCCATAAAACTTTAAGATCAGTGGCCTATTTTATAAAGCTACAAATTACAATTTACAAGCGGAAGTGTCTTTCTAACCCTATGTATTAGAACAAGACTTCCGCTTGTAAATTGTAACTTGTAGCTTTATAAAATAGGCCACAGATCACTAATAGGTTTGTTTCCGCACTGATAAAGTTCAATGCTTGTGTACTTTTATTATATGTATATACTTCTATAGTAAAATCTGATTAAAAAAGGGTAATCGGTAAAAACATGCATGTACATACCTAAATCATGTATATTACTTCCCGTATTTTTGTTTATTAATTTTTATATTCAATAAACATCAATGACTAATAAAATTGTCAAATGAGCGATATTGAATTTATTTAAAAATAAAAATATAACCTCACGCGCTAAGTGTTAAACGTCATTGTCGCAGAAACGAAGCGCTTAAGGTGGTTCGCTTTTCATACAAAATTCAATCAAAGCTCATTAAGTAACTACACACTATTAGAACACAAATATTTCCGCATTTATCTTTTTTCGAATATTCGTTTGCGCGAAATTAACAGGAAAACAATGTTTCATACAGAAATCATGCAAAAATCATAGTTAACTTTTCATCAATTTTACGTATGTGTGTGTCACAAATGTCGTGTACAGATACATTTGCGACGTTGCCATACCATTTCCGACGTTGCCGGGCTGGCCACGGCTCGAATTTGGAGTGCCGTCATGTTTAGTGCAATTTTGTTGACACTGATATTTGACAGGTAGTTAATTGACCTAAGCGAGAAGTTCGTCAGCTTAGCTAAGAACTATCATGGCGTGTTATGCAAACAGTCGCTTTTTTGCTTGCAAACGGAAGATTCCCGGTTCGATCCCCAGTCATTGTATGCTGGAACATAACTTTTTGTATTTTTGTTACACCTAAATTTCGTATTGTTTTTTTTATTTTTATTTAATTTTTCTTATTATCATAAATCGATTATTAAGTATGGGCTACACGTATTCTTTTATTTTTACAAAGATAATTAGAAATTATACTCTTCCTAATCTCTCTGATTTTTACAATCAGGACATCCTCACTGCAATAAAAACCGGGCAAGTGCGAGTCGGACTCGCGCACGAAGGGTTCCGTGCCATAACGCAAAAAAAAAAACAAAAAAAAGCAAAAAAAAACGGTCACCCATCCAAGTACTGACCACTCCCGACGTTGCTTAACTTTGGTCAAAAATCACGTTTGTTGTATGGGAGCCCCATTCAAATCTTTATTTTATTCTGTTTTTAGTATTTGTTGTTATAACGGCAACAGAAATACATCATCTGTGAAAATTTCAACTGTCTAGCTATTACGGCTCGTTTTTTTTTTTTTTTTTTTTTTTATTGACAGCTGTCAGTGTGTGAACATCAGTGCTGTGATCATTTAGAGCGAAAAAAACACTAAAAGTGTATGATTTAACACAAATCTGTGATTTACGTGTGCACTAAGTGCTAGTGAACCTCATATACTGTTATCTATGTGGAAAAACTAGTGTACAATGTTAAATTCGACAGAAAACCAATCGCCCATCTGAACATTTTAAAAAGCTTACCCTCATATTTCAACTTTCTCCTGGAGTTGTCAAAGTCATTATGATTGACATTTAATTCAGTGTTGCCACTTATGCATAAGGATTCCCTCGGTGAAACCCCACAAAATGGGGGAAATAACAACACACCACAAAACGGAGGAAATATTGTCACTCCAAAGAGCAAGAACCTTGTGCAACAAGTATTCCATAGGAGTATGTTTGTAAATCAAACAACCCCCCCTGCGGAAGATGCTCCAAAAGAAGCACAGATGGAGAAAGATCAACAGGAATGGCCACAAGGCTATATTAAACCTCCAATATGGCAGAAGGTGCCGGAAACTCATCGCCACAAACGCAGAAGGACCAGCGGCTCACCACCGCAACCTGGAACTTCTCGATCTTCTTATACTGAGAACAGGTTTGATACCCTGCCCCTTGACCAGGCAGATGACAGTGTAAATGAAAACACGGCCCAAAAAAGCCAGAACCCAGCTAAAGTCAGTAGACCACCCCCAATTGAACTATATGGAGTCCAAGATGTAAACCAGCTCACTATGTTATTGGAAACAGCAGTTGATAAGAATTCTTTCACTTACAAGATTAATAAAAATAAGATCACCCTGAGAAGTGCCAGCTTAGAAGCCTATCATAAAATTATGACTAAAGCGCGCGAGTCAGGTCTAATTGGTAATACTTTCAACATAAAAAGCCAAAGAAACTACAGAGTAGTCATAAGAAATCTTCATCCATCCACCCCGATAAGTGTTATCAAAGATGAAATAGAGGCTACCGGTAATACTGTTACAGGAGAAATAATCAATGCTAGGTATGGACCGGAGAAAAAACCCACTTCAACATTTTTTGTTAATGTATTGTCAGGACCAAATAACCAAAAGATCAAAGAACTAAAATACATATATCATCAATCGGTGGTTATTGAAGACCCGAAAAAGAAAAAAACAATTGTACAGTGTCAAAGGTGCCAAAGATATGGACACACCAAAAACTACTGTATGCGTCCTCCATGCTGTGTCAAATGTGGAAAAGGACATCTCTCCTCCCAATGTAAGAAAGACCGAAAAACCCCTGCCGTTTGTGGCTTATGTGGAGCTGACCATCCTGCTAGCTATAAGGGCTGTGAGGTTTATAGAGAACTACTAGCTAGAAGAACTAGCAATTATAAACAGAAGGAGGGATATAATGGTCCCAATCCTGGACCGAATAAAAATAGCACCTATGCAGAAGCCATAAAATCCCCTATTAATGCACACAATGTGGCTACAACCACACAGCCTAACTATTCAACCCCGGGATCCCAGATTGAAGAACTACTGCTGAAACAAAATGAGAAATTTGATCTCTTCTTACAACAAATGAGTGCTTTTATGTCGCTCATTACAAAACTAGTCGATAAGCTTACAAAATAAGTGCAATAAGACTAGCAACCTGGAACATAAATGGACTAGCTCCAAACAAAAATGAAATTGACCTAGTAATGACTGAACATAATCTAGACATTTTATTAATATCTGAAGCTCATTGTACACCTGCGTCTAATGTCAAATTCAAAGATTACCAGTGCTACATAACCCTACATCCAGACGGCAGAGGTCATGCCGGTACAGCGTTGATTGTGAGGAAATCAGTCAAACATTTTGTCATGCCCGAGTACAGGACAGAACACTTACAGGCCACAACAATAACCGTTGAAGATGCAGCGGGGCATCTGAGCGTATCTGCAACTTATTGTCCACCCAAACACAAAATCACCTGTGCAATGTATGAAGATTACTTCAAGACGCTTGGAAATAGATTTGTTGCTGGCGGAGACTGGAACGCCAAACACACTTACTGGGGCTCCAGGCTAACTAACACTAGAGGCAGACAATTGTTAAAAAGCATAGAAAATTTGAACCTTCTAACACTCTCCACCTCTGAACCAACCTACTGGCCTGCAGATGCAAAAAAGCTCCCGGACCTGCTAGACTTCTTCGTGACAAGAGGTCTGACCAGGCACTATCTCAAACAAGAACCGTGCTATGACAGCTCTTCTGACCACACACCTGTCTTATTAACTATAAGCACTATGTTGATTGAGAAAAAAGAGCCAGAAGTGATGTATAATAAACACACAGACTGGGAGGCTTTCAAGAACTACTTAGAGGAATCGGTTAATCTAAAAGTTGCGCTTAAGACACCTGATGACATAGAAACCGCAGCTAAGTATATCACTGTTCTCATCCAAAAGGCCTGCTGGTTAACCACTCCCGCAAACCACAACCGCAAGCAACGTGATAATTATCCATTATCCATTAAAAGCATTCTACGAAACAAAAGACGCTTGAGGCGGGTTTGGCACCAAACTAGATTGGATGTAGATAAAACTGCATTTGAGAATGAAGCTAGGAAATTAAGAGAAACGTTAAAAAACTGGCATAACATCACCTTAGAGACGCAACTAGAATCACTAACAGGAACAGCAGCAACAAACTACTCGTTGTGGAAATTTACGAAACACTTTGACCAACCGCAACTAGCTAAGGCACCTCTTCGAAGTAGTACAGGCTGGGCGCGAACCCCACGACAAAAAGCAGAAACCTTCGCAGAACACTTACAAAATGTCTTCTACCCGAATGCCGCGAATGATGCAGAGTCTGAAAGAGAAGTAGACAAAACACTAAACCAGCCCTTCCAAATGTCACTCCCACCAACTCCAGTAACAGTACGCGAAGTCTGGAGAGTAATCAATGATCTGAAAGATAAAAAAGCACCAGGATTCGACCTCATCTCAAAAGAAGTTCTAAAGCATCTACCGAGAAAAGCAGTAGTATTCTTGGTGACACTATACAATGGAATCCTAAGAGTACAATATTATCCCAGCTTGTGGAAAGTCTCCCAGATACTGATGATACACAAACCAGGAAAACCTGCTAACGAGGTTACCTCATATAGGCCAATTAGCCTACTACCGATCCTGTCAAAAGTCTGTGAAAAACTGCTCCTAAGAAGAATCCTTCCGATACTAGAAGAGACAAAAGTCATACCAACGCACCAGTTCGGCTTTAGACAAAAGCATTCCACAATCGAACAAGTTCACAGAGTCGTGGAGCGAATCAGAAAGTCACTGGAAGAAAAAGAATACTGTTCTTCAGCTTTTCTAGACATTCAACAGGCATTCGACAGAGTGTGGCACAAAGGGCTGCTTTGCAAGATACGCACATACTTACCCCACAGTTACTTTAACTTGTTTCACTCCTATCTATCAGATCGCCTATTTCAAGTTAAAGAGGATGATGAGACCTCTAAGCTCTTAGAAATAAAAGCTGGAGTGCCCCAGGGCTCAGTGTTGGGACCGGTGCTCTACACGATTTACACGGCTGACCTACCACAAGTGGATGGGATCACCACGGCCACTTTTGCTGATGATACTGCCATACTTGCAAGTAGCAGGGATCCTGGTATCGCATCACTTAAGTTACAAAACGCGCTAGAGGACATAACAAAATGGTTGCAAAAATGGAGGATAAGAGCAAGTGCATCAAAATCTGTCCAAGTTACTTTCACGCTCAGGAAAGGAAACTGCCCTCCAGTTACTCTGGAAAACTCCACACTGCCCCACCATGACAGTGTCCGATACCTCGGCTTACATCTAGATCGACGGCTTACATGGCAACAACACATCAAAACAAAAAGAGAAGAACTAAGATTTAGATTTCGTGATTATTACTGGTTACTTGGAAGAAACAGCAAACTCTCCATAGACAACAAACTCCTAATCTACAAAACTATTCTTAAGCCAGCATGGATGTACGGCATACAACTTTGGGGCAGTGCCAGCAACTCCAACATCGCAATAATACAAAGAATGCAAAACAACATACTGCGGTCCATAAGCAACGCTCCGTGGTTCACAACCAACTCTGAAATACATAAATACCTGCAAATCAATACTGTGAAGGAAGAAATCCTTCACGCAACTAAGGCATATCACCATAGATTAAGACACCACCCAAACGACCTGGCAGCAAAACTAACAGACAAGGGATATGACAAAAGACTAAAAAGAAAAGACATCTTCCCTCATACATAGACAATCCAAAATTGTCAAAGCGAAATGAGTAGAAGCCCTCGCTGGAGGACTCGCTCGTCATGATATAAAGCACTCAACCAATCTGCTTATAGTCTGACTGATTGCAGATAAAACTAGAGAAAAAAAAAAAAAAAAAAAAAAAGATATAATTCGTCAATTTATCATTTAGACATAAAGTATAACCATTAGTTATTATAAAATTGTTGACATACGATTGTTTATTTTTGTATTTATTCGTTTATTAAATGATGTAATGTAAATAAATTTACGATTATAGTATGTATAAACTTGTCGTGTAGTAAATAAATAATATAAATATCCATATAGTCTCCTTTAAATATGCAGGTACATATGTATACTCAAGTAGAGCTTTGTTATGTATGTATTACTTAATAACCAAAGTTAATTCAAATAGGGTGACATTCGTGTCCTTTTCATTTCATAATTATGTACCTACCTATAGGTATGCATTTTATTTTGTGAGAACGATCCCTATTTGGTATTGTTACTATTGTCAATTTCAAATACTATGCTGCTCTACCTGATCCCCTAAGTGAAAAAGTTTAGCATCTTAAACTGATACTCATAAACATATTTAATTCTAGACGGATATATTAAACGCTTTAAAAGATATTAAAAGGGGATCATCATCGGGTCAGATAAAAAAATAAAAACCGGCCAAAATAAATGCGAGTCGGACTCGCGCACAAAGGGTTCCGTGCCATTACACAAAAACGGCAAAAAATATCACGTTTGTTGTATGGGAGCCCCACTTAAATATTTATTTTATTCTGTTTTTAGTATACCTATTTGTTGTTATAGCTCAGGCAACAGAAATAAATCATCTGTGAAAATTTCAACTGTCTAGTTCTATCTAGGTCTATCACGGTTCATGATATAAAGTCTATACCTACTAAAAGCTCTGTCACCAGTCACCACAGACGGACAGACGGACCTAGAGGAGTCTTAGTAATGGTTCCGATTTTACCCTTCGGGTACGGAACCCTAAAAATGAAGAAACTTGTAACATTAAATATTAGTTAAGAAATATATTGTACCTTTTATATATAAAAAGATTTATTTACATAGTAAACGATGACGGCAGTGGAAACTTGATTTGAATCCATTGGTAGCTTGTTGGCGCGGCGGAGTGCCTACGTGCCGCGCGTCATCGGCAACTCTTCCTTTCTTGGACAAGTTTTTAATGAGTATCTAACGGACATCGGCCGTCAACAGCATTGCTTATTGATTAGTATTATCACTGTTACAACAAAAATATTATTCATTCACTTAAGCATATGTTCAGGTTAAAAATAGGTACATTTAATTGGTCAATCTAGATTTATGCGTGTGTAATTAACTAGATTGACTAGCGGCGTTTACGTACCTGGTAATTAATAGTCGGTTAATTTAACTATAGGTAGGTTTTTTACCTTGCACGTGTACGTACTTAGTTAAATAGTATCACATAAAAAGTATCTAATCAATTATCTGTAAACTTAATAAACCATGGTAAAAAATATTATGCTAAAATATCACCTCGATATACAAGTTTGTAGTTACAAAAGCTTTTACATTACTACTAGGTATAAACTTAAAATATACTTACGCATGTAATTAACTTTGGATTTGTCAACATAACCTCACTCTGCCAACACTTCACAATATCAGTCAGTATCGCGTTTATTTTAAATTTAAATGACACTTGACGATGAATAATCACTGATAACGAATGGAACAACACGTTGGTTAAACCATTTGCATATAATCTTGCCTAGAGAGAGATTATTGAGATTGCTCGCGGCGTGCATTAGTGCCGAGTCCGTGGACCCCGGCTCCCCGCCCCTCGCAAAGCACGGTTATGTCGGTTATTCTTATTATAGGCCAGGCACGCTCCGCGGGATGGGGCTCTACCACCGGCCACACCATAATTAACCTATCCACTATACTCCTAAAGTTCAAAATTAATCAATCAATCTTAACTGCAATTTCCAGAAACGTATTCTGGCTAAACCAAAACAGTGGTGAAACTCGTGATTGAGATAGCGTTCTGTTTTAAAAATAATAAGTTCCTATCTATAAGGCACATAAAAAAAGATAAATTAACTTCATTGTCAGTTAAGATAGGTCGCGACTTGGAGACATTTGGAGAAAGTGACGGCAGGTCGTTAAGATTAGTGCTCGAGGTAAATGAAAGTAGGAGTGTCTAAAGTAATGAGAGGATAGGTGAACAGAGCAATTAAAAAGTAATATAAATTGTTGTAACGAAACACTTTCTTTAGAGAAAGTAGTTTTCTTCTAAAAGCTTTGATTAACAAGTTGACTTCTCCAACAAATGTCCTTTGAACACGAGTGAATAGGTATAAACTTCTAATAATATCCGAAGCTATTACACGAAATAACTATACCAGGACTTCCAAATGACTAAAATATTAAAAGTTTATGCCAAATGTGTTGATTACCCTCAACGTCTACGAAGTATTTATACAAGTACATAGAATATTTTTGAATACAACATTTATGATTTATAACAAGCAACTTTGACTCTTCTGCTCGATACATACAGTTCACGAAGATTCTTACTTGTCTCATTTAGTCATAAAGCAATTAGACACGGCAGATTGCAAAGCGTCAAACAAAAGTAAGGATAGAGCTCATAACAAAGACACGAAGATAAGAGACTGAATATGTATTATAACTGTACAACTAATCCAAATAAAACTTAACGTACACTAAGCCTAAAATAATACACCCGGCATCGTACCTGGCTCAAAGTTCCCCATAATACCCGCAGCATTCCGCCGCTGAACTGCTTTGAAGACCCGTAGAATCAAGTACGACCCAGAGCGAGGTGTACCAACTCACTCCCGCAAACGTCGAGCTATTTTCTCAAAAACTCGGCGAGCTTCTACTCCCTACAGCCCAGCTGTCTCTAATACTACCGGCACAAAATCGTACACCGAAGCCAGTGCGGAATATGTAATGTACCTACTTCTGCCAGGCGTGGCTCACTTCGCGATTTCGTCGCTTTGCTACAGGTAGCTATTTAAAAGTACATCCGTTCCTACCCCAATTTTGGGGAAAGCCATAAGCCGCGCGTGGCGCTGTTGCCACTCGCCACCTAGCGGCCATATCTGTGCTGATCGTAACAGACGCGTTTTGTTAGAGAGTGAGTCTTCTGTACCTAGTACTCTTATTTATTCTGTGCTTCTGCTTCTGCTTGGCAGCAGTCTCCGCACCGAAACAGCACAACGCATGGTCTACTCCAAACGGCAATCATCGAACGTGCTCACGCAAGTTGCATCCCACAAGTGAGCCTGATTCCTGTGGCTGCGGATAAAGCATAATTAGAGTGACAGAGAAATTTGCGAACTTGGGTGTTGGCGGTAGGCCCTCAGAATACACCCCCGTGTCAGAAATCGTTGATATCTATGAGGTTGTCAATGTTGTCATCTTGAACTTGATACAGATCATACAGAACCAACATTCCAACAATCTGGCTGCTTTAAAACTTTGAATTAATTTGTGTGGCATACCTAGGTACTTATAGTGGTTTATGCAGAGTATCTGGTGTAGTAATTATACAGAAGGTAATGTATTAGATTTTTATTGTATGATTCTGTTTTTTGCGTGTTTTAAGTAGGTTCTTTTATGTTCCGAGTATGCGAAAAATCTGTTAAAAAACTAAGCCATAAAAAATGAAAGAAAACTGACGTTAGGTACCTAATTAAAATTTTATTACAAAAAAAAACAGTTCGTTTAAGTTTCAAATTCTTTTTAGATTGTGATATATTTAGCGGGCATTTTAAATGCAGGCCAGCGATTTTCGTGGCCCGTCTGACGTCAATGAGATGATCTCGATAAGCGCGCGCACACGTGAGCTGCGTTCCTTGATTAGCCGACATTAATGATGTCTTTGAATAATTATTTGTGATCTTAGTTGTTTCATCTTAGTTGTTTCAAAAATATTGTTTATTTTTTTCGATACTCATTTCATAAGGCATTTTAATAACATACTAACAATATAACATAATAACAATGCCAAAAAGCGAAGTGCCTTATATATTAGCCTTAGCCCAATTTGTAGAAATTATGTTAAAAGAGACAAAGTCCACAGGGTTTAACTCTGAGAAAGTTTTAATTAAATACGGTTGCAGAAAACGGCTCATATTTACCACACGTCATAATAATATTCCATGTATGTAATATGCAATTTGAATACCCAGAAATTATAGAAACGTAGTGTACAATTTGTTGGGAGAAAAAGAAACTAAAAGTATATTGTGTACTTGCCCTAAGCTTTATTACAGGTTATACTAGTATAATAATGATTAAATGGATCAAGCGCTTAAAGATTTATGGGTCATTGCCTAGCTTGTTCATCGGTAGGAAAATTTCCACCGCAAAAAAATTAAACCCGTGTACAGAACCAAAAAGATATCGATGGTATAAGTAACATATTGGAAATCAAATTCTTGTTCAATCATTTTCTGCTTTATGCGTCAAAAATGTCAGGATTTTTCATATTTAATAATTAATAATTTTAATTTATCGCGAACACGCTATTTTAAAACGAAACCCTAATATTGTTTTTACTTTTTAGCATTTTATTGTAGTATGAGTAATATAATAACTACCTATATAGATTATACCTACTTTTAGTTTTGGTAATACTGGTTTTAGACGGTCAAAGTCACAGGTACCTGCTCTAAGGACAAAACGAAGGTTTAGTTTTAGACGGCTATTTTTGAAAATAAGTACCTAAGTAGTATAAGTACAAATCCTCATTCATACTGAGGTACAAAGTCCGAGGATCACATGGTATTTATTAAATAATATGTTATTTCTATTAACATTAGGCGTTTTTTCGATCCTTAAAAACCTTTTGGATTATTTTTTGCTATAGGTAGTTGCTAATTATATAAAAAGAACTCGTGATTCTCAGTATTTAAATAAAATATGTATAATTAATTATAATTATACTTACTGGGCAACTTTTACTAAGGGACCAACCCCGAAAACGCGAAAAAAGTACCCTCTTATAGAAAATAGACCAGCCAAAATGTATAAAACAGCCAAAGTATTTTCGCAATTTCGGGGTTGGTCCCTTAGTAAAAGTTGCTCAGTATAATCCTTAAACTTCCCTGACAACGGGAATACACATAATTTTTAGCCAGTCTGTTTTTTTCCGGCACTAGCGATTTATTAGACAAATGTGAGCAAGAGGCAATGCACTGAGAATAATATCCAATCAATGTAATATTTTCAAATATGAATGCGCCACCTTCCTACATACGGTGCATTTTACACAATACATGGTTTATCTCTAAACTACTAATGATTTTCGAAACGTAAAAATATGACACAAACGCGCCTCGGTTAGTCACGTTCGAACAAAAAAAAGGTTACGCTGATAAATATATACGACCGTAATATAATAAATTACGCTTTAAGGCTGTGCCCAAGGATTGAGCGTCAAGAATATTGAAACACTCCAATTATCTATCATTTATTTCATTCTCAAGAGAACTATGGATTTAGCCATGGGCTGTAAATGTTCAACTACAGGCTTCAAATGTTGATATTGATAGAACAGAGAGTAAATATGCATTTATAATTTAATTGCAACAGTTTGCAATCTGATCAAGTGATCATGCATTGACGTCTACAGAACATGTGTACTTTTTTTCGAGCGATGTGCTTTAAGTATCGATACAGCCGATTCCGCTGTAAACATGCGTATATTCACAAAATATAAACATATAATATCGCTTAATTTGCATAAACGTGATGGTTATAATGGCCTTTACTTACGTCATCAATCGGGCTATAGCGATTATACGAAATGGCTTGTAATTAGTATGTTGTAGGTTTATCTCGTGAGGCGGTTTGAACTAGATTGAGGGTGATATCGACGCCGGCGCTGCCCTGACCCGCTGTAGCTTCCGACACCCAAACATATCTATTTACGAATGTGCTTCTAGTATTTATCTACTAACTTACACAATTTTACTGGCGCCACTATGACCTTATTTTCTAGCATGTGGACCTTGTGCCGTACTATACCCGGTACTGTTAAAAGTAATCTGTACGATATAGATATAAAACCGAGATGCAAGACTGGGGCAGCAAGAGAGGGAGGGGTTAAACCGATGAAATGACTATTACTAGTGTTTAAATTAAAGGAAAAATTGAATAATTTACTCCTACGGCTACGGCGATTTTGTAGTATCGCTCGCAGACGTTTCTGCTTGATAAAAAAATGTTTATGGCTATTGCTTCAAAGGACTGATGACTGACACAGGTATTTAGAATATAAGAAATAGTGCATAATCAGACTTGACTCATAAAGTAGTCGCATATATTATGTGAACGCGAACTGATAATTCAAATCACTAGACTAGAATCGGTTCATGAAGGCTTGAGGAATAATCCTACGGAAAACATGACTTTTATTAATAAATACAGTAATTAAGTACACACATAGCATTTACAGTAGGTATTTATGTTTTTACTAATTATTTTTAATTAGTTACTAAAGTCACAAATCGACATCAGTGTTCTTTAAACATTTCTATTTTGGTCATATAGGTACATATTTACAAATGTTTGCAATTGTCGAAGTATTACGCGAGTGCGAAGTCGTGATTGTAATTCTAAACGGGCCAGTTCGACTGTTTTTGTTGCTTAAACCCAGCGAAATGCTATACATGGAAGTATTCTGTCCGCTCAATTATGACCCAACGCAAACTACCCCGCGATAGGCGGTACTTACAAACTGCTCGATTGGCAATCTCAGTACGACCGAGATGACAGTCAGTGACAAATGGCTAAATTGATTTATAAAAACAACGTTTTATTGTAATTAAAAATATATTCATGTGTCGTGAAGTGGTGCAGAAGTTATTTTAGTTCATACCTAGGACAGTGGAATCACTTTTCACTTGTAGTAAACAGATAACTGCAGTAGAATTTGGAAAAAACATGACGATTTGTTTTCAATACTACCGTGCTAAGCTAAAACGTAACAACTGCATACGACTTTCATAACAACATACGACTTTTTAAATTGCGAGGATAATAGGGATGGTGTTATGCTAAATGAAGTAGACTATTTTATTAACTTGTGTTTGGTTTAGGTATTTTCTATATAATTATAAATGTAGTAATAAATTCCTTCTTACAGATTTGTATTTTTCTTTTTTATTTCATGAGATGGAGCTAAAAAAACTACCTAGTTATTTCAAATTAATAATCAAATTTGGTATTGTCATTTTACATTACTTTCCATTCAGATTCCCACAAGATGCTATTCGCAGAGAACTATGGAAAAAAGCTGTCCAATTAGAGAGACATGAAATTGAGTGGATGTCTGGCAAGATATCTAGAATATGTTCTATTCATGAGATATAACCCGTGAGATAATCATACCCGGTCTCCTATATGTAGATACACTTTTCCTATCATGCTTTCACTGAATTAATTTAACAAATACACACATTATCGGAAAATGTTGATCATTTGAATCCACCCTCTACTGTCACATATATGTAGGTTCTCTCTCAAGCCATTTCCGTCAGTAGACAAGAGCGGCAAACATATTAACTCACATTATAGACGGGTCTAACGCGAATTATATTCAATTACCTTGATTTACCGACGTAACATCAGTTTCGTTTCGTATAATGTGAGTTAATATGTGTTCAAAACGCGAAAGTTTAAAATATTATAAGAGAGGCAAATTTTGAAAAAGTAAGCGCGCGAACGGCTGTGGTCCTATACAAAATTTTAATTTTGCACCTTTTTCTACTGACAAACTTGCTTGACCGGCTATATACATATAAAATATTCTGAACTGAAAGTGGGGATTTATTGTGACTCCGCCTGTTCAAATATTTTTGACCCGATTCGTGTACCCGTGTAAATTTTGCAGACTGTATAGCCAGTCCGATTTCTAAGATCAAGTTCGCCATACATTTACTATGGCGTACTTGATCTTAGAAAAACGGTCAGACTATACCTGAACGTGAATTCGCACTGCCATACAGATTGATAATAAAATATACAAAATACTTATTATAGCGGAATACATTTATACAACTATGATATATTTACTTATGTTGAGTTAGTCTGTCATTTCATAACAACATTTTAACTAGTTATCTTTTAATCTTCATTAAATTATTATACGTGAATTATTTGACTGGTTCTTCAATGTATGGCATAAACCTGTCCCTGTCCAAGTCATATTCTAATCAAATATGGACCGCGAACTCTCAGCGGCCAGTACGTACAGCAAGAAGGTTATTAGCGGATTAATGTCGCTGATTGGTAGTTATTGACATTATATGCATTTCATCTACACTTAGCTATGTACCATTAGTGTAATAAAGATGACTATTATTTCGTTTACCAGCTTTGATTACAGTCTCTGTAAACGCTTCGTCTTATTTGAATGTAGGCGTAATTGTGTATGTGTGCTAATTTGGCCCGAGAATTTGAACGGTAATGTTCCTAAAGGCGGTATCCATGGTTATATATGATCGCAGCTTAAACCCATGTTCCTCACATTTGTAATGATACCTGCAAACGTTTACATAGAAACTTTGTCAAGATAACATGACGTAAGAGGGTCTAAGAATAACCAATTCAATGTACTCGTACAATGCAATTAAAATGAGGACAATAACATAATCTTGATATAGGTCTCGGAGAATATGGAGAGAAGACGCGAATGAAAGGAATGAAATCACTCACACCAACACAAAAAGGCATGACATAGGAATTCTAAATTTAAAATGATACTGACAGTTGCTTTATATGTGGCCTCTCCACCGTGAACGTGACATGAAAAAGGTAGGTAATACTTCTGTATATCACAGGGGACCAGGGGAGTATCTAGAGTTGGAACATGCTAACTGTGTATGGCATTTGCTAAAACAAAGCATGTTAGCGTGTACATTTAACGTCAACATTTCTATGAAAAATGATACTGTGTCCTGTCAAAATTGATGGTGGAGTTAGTTTAGACCGACTCCATTTCTGTCTCAGTCTCTACCGATTTGCATTTAATGAAAAATAATGGTTAATATGACCAACTTATTTAGTATATATGATGGTAAATAATTTTATAAAATGGTCATTTATGTATTACATACCAAAGTTACGATCCTGTGAAATTAGAAAAGCAAGATTATCAACTAATCAAATAAAAAGGCACTTTTTAAAATTTGTGTGCATTTTGAGATTTTGTTAAAACAGTAAGTATGTAAGTATTACTTGTACGATGAGTCGATGATAAAGTCCGGGAGGCGACGATGCCAAATATGTATGTAGTTTACTTGAGCGTCGTGTTGTAGAGATCTATTGGTATCGAAACATTAGATGATTGGAAGATACCTTTTGGTAGGAAGGGGGGGCCAACCCCCCACCAAACAACTGCTATAGACGGTAATCTGACGCGCTCGAGTAACTATGTACAAAAATCCCCTCTTGGACTCCTGATAACAAATAAAAGAAATAAAAGAAGAACGGATAATAATTAACCACTTATCCAAAAATTATAAAAACCACATTCATCTACCTTTACCGTGATTATCATGCAACATGACTGAAGTTGACTTTGCGCTCATTATTGTAAGTATAAACAGATAAACAGTTTTTTTATTTAATTAGGTGTGTTAATGTACTCATAATGTAGCAAGCAAATGAGGTACAGATTGCAGTTGAACTTTGGAAACATACTGTATTCTTCCTGCGTCGATAGTTTTATTTATAAAAATAGTTATTGTAGTGTAGATAATGCAACTACATATTATCTTTTCTTATAAAGTCATAGGGAAATGCAACTGTATTTTTTAAAGTTAGATAACGTTTCTATTCTACTGGTCCTATAGCTTTAATTTGACGTAACGTAATATACCTACCTACTATATATATCGTATACCGTCACGTAATAATTTATGTAAGGAATAGATATAAATTTTATGGCGTTTTTATTGGCGTGACATACCGTAGGTCAGACTACAGGTACCTACAGGTAGAGGTGAGTGTAGTGGTACAGTCACCTGCAATAAATATGTTACTCTTCGAAGGCCGCAAAAATATGTGACACGCTCTTGTGGCTCTAAAAATAAGATCGTGTCAGATATTTTTGCGACCTTCCTTGTGTAATATATTATTGTAGGTGACTATACTGTACCTTAGCACGTATCACGAACAGTTCAGGCCACGTGATTAACTGCATGTTGGGTCAGAGAGTGGTAAATTTTTCAATAGTGTTAACTTTTGGGCCTCTTGCCACAGTCGGGCCAAACCAACTTTATGATAATAATTAATAAATAACAGTCGGCCTAAGGTGACAGTTTTCATACGCATGAAGCTAAAATGCAAAAATACTAGATAAATAGCGCCACCTACAACAATGACGAGGCACTAGGTATTGTATACAGGATGATTCAGGAGACGTGGGCAGGACTAACACTGCGCATTTCGTAAATTATAAGCAATACTTTGACAGTTTATTTTGTTCGGAATCAAAATGCTGTCATTACGGTTAAAGAGGTTTTATGTTTATTCATTAGGTCTAGTAGGGTGACCATGATTTTAGAGAAATAAATTTGCCCTCACCAAAAAGAAAATAAAATAGGAAAAAGTGTGGTTGTTTCACCTAAACGCGGATTAGTCCTGCTCACGTCTTATGAATCACCCTGTATAGGTTGTCAGTTTTCAATGTTTACGAGCCTCTGGTTAATCGGGTTATCACAGAAATACACTGGCTGGTGGTTCTTTCCATTGAGACACGCTTGTCTTGAGTGACACCAGTACCTACTATAACACGCGTTATACTTATTATCGTATGTCTACGCCGGATAGGTCATCCATTAGTTACATCACACGTGGAGGGGGGGTGGCGGTCAAGAAAATGTGACATGTTGTGACAAGGGGCCTCCCCCTTCACAAGGAGTCACAAACTTTGTGACATCACATTAACTTAATCAGTAACCGAAAAATTATTTCAATTATTTTTTTCGCTGTAAAGTTAAATAACAAGTTATTGGGACGATAACCGTTGTTATCGTTTACTTTTCTATCCTAGTCAATGAAGGGTTATAAAATCACTAATATTATTTCATTTTTCAAAAATATCAATCATACTTAATTCGATTTGCCGATTTCGTTGAAAGGGGGGAGGGGTTTGGCAAATCTGTCCTAGAAATTCATGTGACGTAATTAATATGACCCCAGATTGACAAATAGTTTGAAACGTGGTTTCAAGCAGGCTAAGAGAAGGTCATAAAATGCGTAGCACATCGTAGATGTTCTACGAGATAATTTACCACGATACGTCTAAAGACAGAGAAGTTGGGACTGTTGGGAGTAGGATATATAATTTGATAAAAGCAGAAAGAAAGGGACCAGTATCGTCATAAAAAATAGCAATGCACCCAAATGGCCTTATTCGGTTTAAGGCATTAAAAGACTAAAAAACTACCTAGACTGGACTTATTAAAGGATTAAGACAGGGTGGCCAAAAAATAAGTGCATTCCCGTTGCCACGGAGGTTTTGCGATTATACTGAGCAAATGTTACTATGGGACCAACCCCGAAAATATTTACCCTCCCATAGAAAATTTACCATCCAAAATGTATGGTTTTTTTTTTCGCGATTTCTGGGTTGGTCCCATAGTAAAAGTTGCTCGGTATAATCCCAAAACCTGCAACGGGAATGCACTTATTTCGTAGCCACCCTGTATACACTCGTGCGCAATAAAAAAAAGTTGAATAATTTCGCGCGTATCAAATCAGTAATTAGAAGACGTACCTTAATGATTTTATTGGTCCATTAATTACTCACGTGCTATCAATTAGCCTTTGACCGACTCGGTTGTACGAAATCGGACGTTATTTTATTACCTAGTGACTGACATGTTTTATCAAACAATTAAGTTTACAAACAAGTAGAGATTTGAGCATCGTCTAGAGTCACGTCACCTTCGAGTGAAATCAGGGTAACCACTGGTTACTAACCAGTTTTAAGCAAAGGTCGTTCGGGTTAATAAGGTCCGTCTTTTGTATAAGATATGATAGATTCTTATTTAATTTTTATATGATAATAGGAGGATTGCCGCCTAAAGTATTAGAGCTGGAATGCGTCTGTAGGTCGCTCAGTGACCTTGGAAAACAAAATGCACTCAGTGTTAGTGTTAAAGTCATACGACTAGTCTGTTCCGAACACGTTCCGAATGAGAAGAGTCGCGGAATGAATGAGGCCCCATATACATTCCACGGCTCTTCTATTTCAGTGTTAGGGAGATAACGTTTTTGAAGTGAAAACTTCTTTAGCGGCGCTGGGCACTTTTTGAGGTGGGGAAAAAATGATAAACTCGAGACAGCGTAACGCGATCACGTGACCGTAACGTTTAGATGGCCACTCATTTAGATGGCATTTAAATCAATAAAGAAAAACTCAATGGCATTACATGAAAAAGGTTCTAATCTTGTACGGGTTGAAATACGAGGATCTCACAGTTACATTTTAACTTTATATCACTCAAATAAAATAAATAATAAAACTCAATAAAGCTATCTTGATGAAATCGCTAATAAAAGTAAACTCTAGTACTGGTGAATAAAACTCAAAATATCATGACCAAATATATTTAGATGCGAGGTCTGCAAGGTAACTTTACAATTTCTATTCGGATTTTAAACAATTAACGCTACAAATTTGAATTTACAATTTTAAACAAGCTCACTGACCAGCAATTTCGGAACTAAAGTTTTTCAATAGAAAGGAGGATGGGTCAATTATACATAGTGCTGCAGACATTTTGGACTAGTCATTGAGTTTTCACTTCTGTCGGCACTCCCGGAGTGCAACCCGTTGTTTTTTTTGTCGTGTTGAAATAGTATATTACGACACAAGTGCGAAAAATAGGAAATTCTAAACGAGTGGCGATAAATTAAAACACGACCGAAGCGAGTGTTAAAACACTTCGACACGAATTGCGAATTACCTATTCGCATAGTGTCATACAATACAACGATTTACGTGCAGTACATATGGCCCTTTAAATTTTCGACATAGTTACGTAATATCTATAGTTACGTAATGTGTTAATACTGCTAATTATCGCATTAGTCCGGTAAAGTAGCACCATATCCGGTAAAGTACGTAGGGTAAGACCTCCAGTGAATGAACACTTAAGCAATTTCCCAATTTGGAAAAATCATTTCTCAGCAATTATTAATCATTGGAATAATTATTTGCTATTTAATTAATCCTCATTTAATAAGCAAGAATGTAATTTCTGCTATTTTTTATTATTATCGTAGTTTTTGGATTATAGAAGAATTTATCAAAACATACCTAAAAACCGAATGACTGAACATAAAAACTACTGAATGAACACCGCAAAATCCAGTGAATGAACATTATTTTTATGCATTTAATCAGCACTAAAAATACATTTTTATACAAAAAAAGCGTTTCTAGCTATTTTTAGCAGATAAAGCGAAAGCGTTCATATCTTTTTACCCGTACATATTGATTTCAAATAGATTAAAATGTAATCGAATGAATGTTATTCACCAATAAGACAGGAATATGTTAAAATAATGAACAAGAAAAAGAAAATCAATCTTTGAAACAAAAAAACAACGTGCAAATTAAAAAAAAAGGATCTGGCTCAGCAAATATTGCTTAAAATAATAAAAATTGTTCGTCGATACATTGTTCATACATAGAATTAGTAGAAATCTAATAAATTAACAAGCCTAATTTTTATAGTCTACTATATTATTCATACATAGGCATGAAAAATCTAGTAAATGAACTAACAATAGAAAATTGGTTTGTTCCAATACTGGCTGAAAGAATTAGAATCGTTTTCTATGGGTCATTCCATAAGAAACGCTACCAAAGGGTTGAAAAATGAAAACTGGTTTAAGAAGTCAAAACTAACCTATTTCCATAGAAAACATACCGAACCTCCATGTCACAAAAAAAAACCGAAAACAAATGTTTTTTTATGGTAGCTCCTGTACAAAAAAAAATATTTTTAATTTTTTTTTTGCATTTAATCCTGTGATGTGGGGTGTCGTTGGATAGATCTTTCAAAATGAATAGGTGTCACCATCAACAAGTTTTTGATTAAGTGAATATTTTCGGAAATATTCGCATCGAAAGAAAAAATATTATGATATCTTCGAGAAACAGTTTTTATTGTTAAGATAATGTATTTTAAAATAATTCAGCATTTATTACTTATATTTTTAATCGAATTTATTAAAAAGACAATAATTTCAATAAAAGGAGCCATAATTTCGTATAAATCTGTCTTAATTTCGTACTCGTAACACCCGAAACGAACCATGAGTAACACCCGAAACAGGTAATTTATTTCATAAAAATTAAATAAGAAGTGATACTAAGTGTTACTTCAGTGTTTCAGTAGACTATACTAACTATTATTACTTGACATAAATAAAACTGGAGCTTACTTGATAAAATTCGCTTAGTTATGCATTTTGGTACTGATGGTCAGAAGGTATAGGCCAATTCGCGTAACGCCCGAAACAGCTACTTTTTAGTGATTCTCTCGTTATTTCTCTTATACTTTAATAATGTGCGTACAGGAAAGGAAAATATTATCAAAGTAGTAGATGAATCAATAGTTATAACCTCCGAGTTCCTGTTACAATATCGAATAAAACCTTATTTTATGAGTTCAAGTGTAACACCCGAAACGGTGGAATGACCCCTATGCAGAATCACAAAAAACAAGCTCACTAACATTAAGTTTACATTTAAATTTAGAAAAAAAGTTAAATCTTGAGGACTCCAGTAAATGAACATACCGTTCATTTACTGGTTTCAGAACATTTGATAAACCAGTAATGGAACCATAAAAAACAAAGACTTAATCGCATAATAAGCCAACAAAATGTACATTTATAGAAGGTTTAACTCTTAATCTACCCAAATAACAAAACTTTCTAAAGGTAAACATTAAATAAGCACTTCACATGTTCATCCAAACTTACACTGTTCTTACTTGGGATCTAATTTTTCCATACAAATACCTCAAAACCAGAAACACGTAAACTTCAAACGCCAGTCATATTCCAACTGGTCGAAAATAAATTGATCACGTGTTGCAATTGCATAGGAAACAGAGTTAGTAATAAGAAAAAAATACGACAAGTGGTAGAAATGGCTATATTTCTTATTTTAGACAACAAAACGTGATTTTGTTCATTCACTGGGGGGTGTTCATTCGCTGGAGAGTTTACCCTAGTACTGTACAAAAAGTTGTTAATTTATTTACGACACGCATGGCCACCCTACAATTAGAATACTTATGTCAAATACTGATACTCTATGTCATAGAGTCTATGACAAGGGTCAAATTAAATGTCATCAGTGTGGAAACTTTTTAAAACTCGTTCACCTCCATACCATACCACTCAGCCCATACCGCTTGTGTTTAGTCAGAATAGTCAGCATCATAGTCATACGATGTACATGTCAATGTATGACATAATCGTTCAAATGTATAGTGAGGCTCCTTTAATACCATAGAAATAAAAAAAAATATTTGAATACTAATTAAAACAAAAATATTACTTTGCTGATCCGCGAAAAGGTAACGTGCTACGTGTAAAGGATTTGCACTGACTGACTAACGCGTTATCTTTTCGCGGATTAGCAGAGTAATATTTTGGTATTAATTAATATGGATTTCCGCAAGGTAACGCATGATTCTATCAACTAATGGAATACTACCTGTCTAATTGATGCTGACTGTATGAGGCTAAATATTTCTAATAAGTAGGTACAGTCAGCCAAGAAAGTGCTCTACCACTTTTGGCTCTATCAATCAGATGATAGAGTCGAAAAGTGGTAGACCACTTTCTTGTCTGACCGTACCTACACATCGCAATTTAGTCTACGCAGAACACCTAAAATAAAACATTTTCGACGTCAGTTAGTTTGGAGTTGCTTAAATATTTATGTAGAAAACGAACCTAAACTAGTTTATGTAAAACCAATATCTGCGCTAGTTTATTACACTATTTTGTCTAGAAATGCGCCTAAAATTGGAAGAGGAAAACTGAAACCTGCCCCCATACACAAAGAGAGCGCGATATACAAAAGTTTTAGAACTTGATCAAGTTGATCAGAATGATCAGGCAACGTTTTAGTACGTTGTTTGGTTGTCCTACTTGTAAGTTTACAAACGCACAACAATGGCGCTGCAGCGAATGCAGCCGCCGACGCATTGTAAGTGCGACATTTGTGGCACACGACGGTAAACATTCTCACGGTTTTATTGGACACTTTCCGTTCACACGCCATTTCATGAGCACGTCATGATCTACCTTTATTAGCCGTATTTAGATTTGAAAACCATTTCGCACCCAAATAATCGCAGTGCAAGCAAAATACACTAAGACTCGTATCACATTGATAAATAAAATACGCCTACCTACTTAATTAAAAAAATATTAACTTTCTTAATAACTGGCCGGAGGAGCGCTAAATCGGGAGTCATGGAGAACCAGGGAAGAGGCCTTTATCCAGCAGTGGGACACAAATAAGATAAGAAAAAAAAGCTAATCAGATGTTTTAATAGCTTTTTATAAGTGGATATATTTTGTACAGTCGACGTCAAAGATATGTTTACATTTTTCGCTTTATTCTAGAAGATGCAAAAGTGTAAACATATCTATAGAATCGAATGTTGTTGCACATGTACATAGGGAATGAATGATTTATTATTTCATTGCTTCTTATTTTTAACCACATGCTTTTGGTAACTGTAGCTACCAGCTGTCACCTTTATTTTATTATAATTAATTTTGCAGGGCCTTTTGATGATGATGACATTGCTACATGTTACTACTAGAGGTGTCGGCAGGTCACTTGATGTCAGAACGTTCGTAGACAAGGGGACCCTTATCGGCAGACGGCGCCCGCGACGTCTAGTGACCCTGGCATGGATGCTTGGCGCCCCTTACCCAATTAATTTATCTTACGGTATATTTAGATTTCTTTTCGCAATCTCAGACTCGAGGTGCATTCATTTAAAATTTTATTTTTAATTATTATAACGTTCATATTAGGTATTTAACGCCAATTTTTTCGGTTTTGACCCTTGGAAACTTTCTTTTGCCACTGAATGCGTCCCATAACTCGGGCAGGGAACAGTAACTATTCGTGTAGGTACTCGTTTCGATAATTTTATATGTACAATATGTAATTTCGTAGTAGTTGCTTTATTGATACAAAAAAAAAGAAATAAACAAATATAATAAAACTTAAAAACCTACAGATAAAAAAATTAGCCCAGATCTCCGTCAACGGGCAAGGTGCTCAGAAGGCTGGCCGTATTAAGTTTAGTTAAGTAAAATTATTTTATTTTTTTAGTTTTAATTTATTTAGTTTATACTTAACTATATTAATAGTTTATAGGTCTTAATCTCGTAGTAATCTTTTCACTGGTAAATTTTAACTTAATATGTCCATCAGATAATATGAATGGCGAAATATTTTTCCAAACCTGTAACCAAAGGAAAAAGTAAAGTTCATTACACTTGTGTGTGTTTTGATACTTTTTGTCACTTGGTGTCCTCTCTGTCCACAAACAAAATACGTGAGTCATAAAAAGGCGTGTGTATTGCAGGAATGTGAGAAATTTGTGAACAATGGCTGAACCCAAAACGCCGATCTTAACATATCGTACGAGTATATTTTGGACGTTCTAAATAAATATTAATTAGTCGACACGCACTTTGAAAACAAAGCAAGTACCTATGTACTACAGCAGCGATGATCGATCGAACATATTTTTATTAACGACCATTACGAGTAAGTATGTTTAGAAAGAGAATTTTGACAGTGGAAAGTAAATAACTAAAGATGACAAGTTGTTGCGATAAATTTAAATGTTACTTAATTGTGAATGCCCCTCGAAAAGCTGACCATTAACCAATCCTGGGCAAACGCACCAGAGGGTAATATAAGTCATCAAGTATTTAAAAGAAAGTTGGCATCTCGCACCTTGTGGGATTTGCGGAAGACGGTGAGATTTAGAGAAACTGTTTGGTCACAATGCAATGTGGTCACAATTCTCATTATTGAGGGAACGATGATGAAGAATAGACCTGCTTCGTGCAATGTGTATACGTCGTTTCCTGCGATACTTATCTGAGGAGATACCTAAGTAGGTATCCATAAGAATATCTTATTTCAGTGAAACTAAGAAATAACAACCAGACAAACACGAAGAAATTTAATTGATGGATAACTGGACTCCATTTAGAGCTGCAAAGACATAGCTAGTCTTTGCAGCTGTCTGTGTCTTTTGAGTCGTTGTTTGATGAGAGGGAAACGTCACCAATCCTGAAAAGGAATGTGGTTAGCATAGGTATACCTACACTCAACATTCACATTTTATCCCGACCGTGTTGGATCCAGTATTACTTGATACCCAAGCTCCCGTACAACGTATGTTTTAGGAAGTCCGTTTTACACAAGTATATTTGTGTCCATCTTTTCAAACGTTTGTGAAGAGCCTTGTTAGCACTCGTCGAACAAACTAGAATCCGGCAAAGGAGTTCATTACTTATTGTAATTATGTCGATCGACGTGCGTCATTCCATAGTAAAAACATTTACGAAACCGTGTGGCTATTTGTTCATATACCTATACCTACTCGTCAGCTCGTCACAGTAACGATTTAATGAAATAAATACATAATATGTACGGATTTATACTTCATGAGTCATTGCTAATACAATTATGCAGTATTTTTAAATAAAAAGCGTGTGTCATTTCTAATTTTTATTCGGGAACATGGCGGTTGAATGGTCGCCGAGAATATTCCGAGGGAAAATAGTTTATAACAGTTTTCATTATCACAATGATCCTACATTCGGAAATCACATCCGCCTGAAAAGATAGGAGTGTACAGGTTTAAGGGTCGACACATACATACATATAATCACGCCTATATCCCGAAGGGGTAGGTAGAGACCACGGATTTCCACTTGCTACGATCCTGACATACCTCTTTAGCTTCCTTCACTTTCATAACATTCCTCATACACGCTCGCCGGTTTAGGGTGCTCTTGACCTGGCCTTTCTTCAGGATTTCCCCGATCTGATCAGAGAAAGTCCGCCGAGGTCAACCCCTTCCAACTCCCACTTCTCCCTTATACACTCTGTTAGCCTTCTTTCACTCATTCTTTCCACATGTCCAAACCATCTCAACATACCTTCCTTAATTTTTGTCACTACATTGAGGGTCGACAATGTGTATTTTATGCTCCTGGAGGCTTTGGACAGCGTCTGGTAAGCTTACCCCAATGAAATAGAAATAGAAATAGAAAATATTTATTTGGCGTAAAATAACATACATTTGGTAGGTACAACATAAAGATTATAAAAGAAACATACACCAAATAGGATGCAATGCACCTATAATTTCCATTTACCAAATGTGACAAAACAAAAACGAACAAAATTGTGCAGATATAAGAATAATGATTTATTTAGAAAATACATATATGAAATCAAATGAGTTGAGATGGCATGATGTTAATGACGACAGAAAACTATGTAAAGTCTCTACTCGACGTCTACACTCCCTCTGAGAGTCAGAGAAAAATAATCAGTGGAAGGGAAAGTATGGTGTGGGGCGAGATACAGTACTGTAAGCTGTACCAAGTACCAAGAAAAGTCTGCAGCGAATTTGATAGCCCACGCAGTGCACGTGTTATTTTAAACGTCAAACATCTATGAAATTATGACGTATAATTGACACTTACACTGCGTGGGCTATCAAATCCGCTGCAGACTTTTCTTGGTGCGACTATAGAAACATGTTTGCAGGGGTTGCGGGGGTCAGTTATCTCCGCAGCATACTGCACTGTACTTCAGCTGCACGCACTACGACTTAAGCAGGCCACTGACGAGCCTTGACGGATGCCGTTACAATGGATTCATCCAAATGGACGGCATCCTAATATTAAACATTGTACGTTTTTGACATTCACGGACCGATTATGGATTGCAGCCACGCTATTTGGACTGTTGGAAGGCTCGTCAGTGGCTCGTCAGTGGATATAATATTTTTTGCTTTTCTTCCATTACATACCTATTCCCTTAAAATAAATAAATTTACCGCGCTAGAGATTATAATTTTTCCGTTATCCTTGACATTTCAAGGTAACGATTGTTTGCAAGTTCGCGATCTCCGCCCTCTCCGTTACGAGTAACAAACAGCAAGAATAACTTATGCATTTTAAATATTAGTAGGGATGGTTATTTACGTACTGGCCGAGGAAGACCTATACCACTACCACCAGTTTTGACATTGACATATTCACTCACGTCTTACTTTCTTACATACTTTCTATGCATCTCTCTCGTATTCGTATATTAGTGCAAGCGAGATGTATAGAAAGTACGTAGACGCGAGCTAATATGACAATGTCAAATCAAGCACCCAGTACGGCTACTACTGGGTGCGTGATTTGTACTAGATACTAGATACATTGCCTGACACTGTTTGTATAGTCTGCAATAGACTGAAAGTCCTATGATGATGACTAGATATATATGTACCTAAAGTAAAACAAAATCTTCTATAAATATAATTAATATATTTACTATTACTTACATATCACTAAGTGCTTTACGCCCCAACAATTTAAACGAATCAAATGAGTCCAAACTCGAGGAGTTTACATAAAGACTAGAGAGGCAACTCTTAGCTTCACTTTTGGTCAAGTTATTGTCTCCATCATCTATACTATAATGCTAATGTACTAAATTATTGTATTGTAATCTGGACTATTATGCAAGATGTTATTTCATTGTTATTCTGGTACAAGCGATTTGATATAATTTGATTAACGTCTAAACACATACTAAATAAACACGCACCAGGGTGACATGACGCATTTTTATTACTATGTACAGCATCTAATATTTTTAGTAGCTATTGAAAATACTAATTAGTTAATGTGTCAGACTGTCAGTGTCATATTCATAGTAAAAGGGAAAATGTTAATGCACCTATGACTTAAGTGGTTTTTACTAGAGGTGCCCCGAATAGTGGGGTTGGCGAATACCAAATATCCGGCCCTGTCTTGGGCGAAGCGCCGAATATTCGGTCGCCGTACATTTAGCAACTTTCTAAAAAAAACATATTAAAATTAAATATAGTGGTTTGCGGTTATTTTTATTGCGTAATGTTTTTTTTTAGGTAGGTCCAACAGATATTATGTATTCGGACGAATAGTAGGTAACATTCCGCCGAATACCGAAAATTCGGCAAAATGGCCTAATAGGTCGAATACCGAATAGTTGCCGAATATTCGTGGCATCTCTAGTTTATACTGACAACTGCACTCGCTTGTATTGAAATTAAATAATTATATATTATATTCAAATTACGAGTAACCTACGTAACTACCTAATCTGTAAATAACAAATAATTAACTATAAAACCTTAACCTATACTTTTTTTGTACACTTTATATAAAATGTATGATTAATTCAAGAACCATAACAATTTGACCATATTTCTACCGGATTTCCTTTACGAGTTCAGTACTTCAGCAGCCGCAAAGATTTATTCCCGCCTACGCGCCTAGATGCGCAGATGTAGGTATTTATATTCAAGCAGCTACCTGCGCGCAAGAAGTCTGCTTCGATTTAGCGACTCCAAATGAATAATTACTTGCGTGTTTCAATAAATATGTATGTTGTGATTGACGTCAACGGCCTCCGGCGAGGTGCAGGCATACAGCATGCGCGAGCGCTGCCCGTCCTGGCCGCCGCCTCCACAACGACAGGCCGTTTACCCTCTTCCTAATGTACTGCATATTTACCAACTCTAGAGCATTCCTAGACACACATCTCTTATTAATATTGAAGAGAATTCATCTAAATACGTAGTAAGAACACGGTACTCCCGAACGAGACTGTTGAAACTTTTGAACTCGGAACATCAGTATTCAACATGTTTTAAATATAAATAAACAGTCTGTTAGACATAGAATATACTAAAGATGTTTAGTTGAAATATGATGAGTATCAGAGTCAAAATAAGTTTCAGCAAAAGGTCTTTTCTGTGGACAAAAAGTTAACGACTCAAGGTCCATACCAATATACGATATATATTATATATAACGTTCTTATTTGAGTCTCAAGTTGGTAAAAACTGTATCCCGTGAGAATTAAGTACCTAGAGATTAAGTACCTTTGAAAACCATACCAATGAACATATAGGTACAGGCAAAATCTAATAATAGGTAATAATATGCATTTGTATAAAATTACATCTGAAAACACTTGTTTTGAAACTAAGCAAAATTTCGTATGAATTTTAAAATACGATTCGGCGAACATCGAGGGAAATCAAAACATGTACTTAAACGAATTACGACAAGACTTTTTTATTCTTTCGTAAATGCTGATGTTATAATTATATTATGATGTTATATTAGACATTGACGTACTAACGAATCTAACAAAAAATCGTTTGTTAGATTCGTTAGTACGTCAATTTCGTAACAAATGGACAGCATTAGGTCTATTCCTAACGCTGTCCATTCCTTCCTCTATAGGAAGGAAATGTACAGTGTATCCACTGTACCTATTTATTTATTTTAAAAAAGGAGATAGGTACAGTGTATCAACTGTACTTTTTTCCTATTAATAACATTTCCTTATAAGCAATGTATAATTCAATAAGTACAAATAAATCAATTGAGTTATATATTTTCCCGTAACTTAGATTTACGCGTTAAATTATGAACTTTCTTTAAGTTAATATCAAATAATAATCGCTTGGCTCAAAAGATATTAGCTATTTATATTACAGTAAAACCCCGTTTTTTAACCGACTTCCAAATCCCAAAGGAGGAGGTTATCAATTCGGTTGTATGTTTTTTATTTTTTTTATTTTTTATGTTTGTTACTTCATATCTCCGTCATTACTGGACCGATTTTGAAAATTATTTTTTTGATTGAATGTATATGAATACAGATTGGTCCCGTTTCTGTCAAAACCCAGTTCTGATGATGGGTTCCATGAGGAATCGAGGGAACTCCTCAAATGTTAAAGGCATACATATAGTGATTTTTGGGTTTTTATCATCAAATCAATAGTGATGTACCGACTATTGATTTGGCCGACTAGCCGACTAGCCGACTAATCGGCGCTCGAATGGCCGATTAGTCGGCCGACTAGTCGGCTAGTCGGCCAGATCATTAGTTTCGTATAAGTTCAGGTGAAAAACAATAGTTCTGCTCCTTTGGTGGAGCTATTCATCATAATTTAGCTTGGCTAAAAGGTGTTCTCTACAGGTTCAAAGACCTATCATAAGAATCCTCGTTCAATTTCTGTCTTTAGTTCTTTTATTTTACGATCCTGAGAAGACCGTCAGTAGGTACAGCTTGTAGGAGGTATTTCCAAGGCTCCCTTTCCCGTACGTAGTCGCCAGTTAAGAACCTATCCCCTGTGGTCAGCGTATTTACGAGCAACTTGCCCTGACTAAAGCCTCTAAATTTTGCATTAACATTCCTCATTGGTCCACCATTAAAAAAAAACAAAAACTGAATAATAATTAAAAAAAATAACTATCGAACTTGCACATAAAATTACACGAGAATCAGTTGAGATCGACCTGTAGAGGAAAACACCAGCCCACCAACATACGATAACGATCAAACGGTCCACTATATGAACAAAAGTTTTCGTTTGCACCCTGAATAGGTATTTTAGTAAAATAAACATAAAACATATGGTAAAATATTAACTGTTGATTTCTTTTTTTTCTGTTTTTCTTTCACTAATAAAGTGCCGACTAATCGGCCATTTTTGCCGACTAGTCGCCGACTAATCGCCGACTACAAATGTGGCCGGATAGTCGGCTTTCCCGACTAGTCGGCGACTAGTCGGTACATCCCTACAAATCAAGCATATACATCCAAAAGAGTGACATTTGATGAAGTGGAACTGCTGATGATGATCAGAACGGAACTCCTCAACGACGCATAGTTCACGGTTTGCGATTTGTCCTCTTCGTTATGTTTGTTAAGCAAGTTCAGTTTTTAATGCACATTTTTGTCAAGCTCGAGTTCTGATGATGGGATCCATGAGGAATCGAGAGAACTCCTCAAATCTTAAAGGCATGCGTATAGAGATTTTTGTATTTACATCAGAAAATTAAGCATTTTCATTAAAAACTGTCGCATTTGATGAAGTGGAACTGCTGATGATGATCAGAACAGAACTCTTCAACGACGCATAGTTCACGTTTCGAGATTTTTCCTCTTCGTTATGTTTGTTAAGCAAGTTAAGTTTTTAATGCACATTTTTGTCAAGCTCGAGTTCTGATGATGGGATCCATAAGGAATCGATGGAACTCCTCAAATATTAAAGGCATGCGTATAGAGATTTTTGTATTTACATCAGAAAATTAAGCATTTTCATTAAAAACTGTCGCATTTGATGAAGTGGAACTGCTGATGATGATCAGAACAGAACTCTTCAACGACGCATAGTTCACGTTTCGAGATTTTTCCTCTTCGTTATGTTTGTTAAGCAAGTTAAGTTTTTAATGCACATTTTTGTCAAGCTCGAGGTCTGATGATGGGATCCATAAGGAATCGAGGGAACTCCTCAAATATTAAAGGCATGCGTATAGAGATTTTTGTATTTACATCAGAAAATTAAGCATTTTCATTAAAAACTGTCGCATTTGATGAAGTGGAACTGCTGATGATGATCAGAACAGAACTCTTTAACGACGCATAGTTCACGTTTGGCGATTTTTCCTCTTCGTTATGTTTGTTAAGCAAGTTAAGTTTTTAAGCCACATTTTTGTCAAGCTCGAGTTCTGATGATGGGATCCATAAGGAATCGAGGGAACTCCTCAAATATTAAAGGCATACTCATAGATTTTTTTGTATTTTCATCATAAAATCAAGCATTTACATTAAAAACTGTCGCATTTGATGAAATGGAACTGCTGATGATGACCAGAATAGAACTCTTCAACAACGCATAGTACACATTTGGTGATTACGAATTTCGATTTTGACTTGGACTGGGTCCCGGACTCGGACCCAGAACCGGACTCATACCCGGATCCGGTTCGGACCCGGACCCGGACCTGGACTCGAACCCGGGCTCGGACCCGGACTCGGACCCGGACTCAGACCCGGACTCGGACCCGGACCTTGACCCGGAAAACCACTAGGATACCTTTAGGTCAGGAAATGAATGCTCAAAAAACGTTGTAGAGGGAAATGCTAGGAACACAATTTTTGACTCCGTAACTTTGTTTGGACTAGTTAGGAGGTGAACATATCAAAAGTCCCCGGCTGTAGACCCGGTGCTGGGGGGTAGAGGGGGGTAAGAAGGTCGAATTTTTCGGTTTTTCATTGATATCTTGGAAACTTTGCGTCTTAGCGACATGACTACTAAGACAAACCGAAAGCTGATAAAATTAGTTACAAGTTTTATCCAGTCAAGTTTTTCGATATCTTGAATAGTTTTTGAGATACCCGCTCTTGAAAGTTTATTTAGGGATTTTAATTTTATCTTGATATCTACATCAGTGAAGCTGTTAGGCCATGTTTGGTATCATTTTCGTATAAATCGGGGGTGCTGAATTCATTTATGGTATCACATTGACACTATTTCGAAGTAAAACCAAAATTTAAAAAAACATATTTTTTTAAATCCCTCTTCACGCTTAAACAGCTGAACCAATTTCGTTGAAATTTGGTATAGAAATAGTTTCAGTCTCAACAAAGGACATAAGATAGTTTTTATAACCAAAAACATCTTTTGAGGGTGTGAAAAGTGGGGTGGAAGTTTGGATGGAGAGTCAATAACCGCTGAACCGGTTTAGATGAAATTTGGGGTGGTATACATCTGTGATTTAGATGAAAATGATACCAAACATGACTTCAAACCTTACCTTAAGCATTATTAACCTCAGGAATTCAGTTTCGTCGACGAAGTTGAATTCCCCCCATACTCCATTTCACAACTTTAAAGGATGATTATTGAGATAAAAAGTATCTTATGTCCTGTCTTGGGACTCGAAATATCTGAACACCAAATTTCAATTAAATCGGTTGAGCGGTTTAAGCGTGAAGAGGAATTTAAAAAAAAGATATTTGTTTAAAGTTTACATGTTTTTTCTTAGAAATGGTGTCAATGTGATACCAAAAATGAATTCAGCACCCCCGACTTATACGAAAATGATACCAAACACGGCCTAAGAGCTTCACTAATGTAGATATCAAGATAAAATTGAAAGCCTTAAATAAACTTTCAAGAGCGGAAATCTCAAAAACTATTAAAGATATCGAAAAACTTGACTGAATAAAACTTGTAACAAATTTTATCAGCTTTTGGTTTGTCTTAGTAGTCATGTCGTTAAGACGCAAAGTTTCCAAGATATAAGTGAAAAACCGAAAAATGAGACCTTCTTTCCCCCCTCTACCCCCCAGCACCGGGGCTACGGCCGGGGACTTTTGATATGTTCACCTCCTAACTAGTCCAAACAAAGCTACGGAGTCAAAAATTGTGTTCCTAGCATTTCCCTCTATAACTTCTTATTGCTTGGCCTACTTAACTAAATAAACCACTATGATTACCTACCATAAAATGTGTAAGTATATAAGTATGATGATGCCAATCTTACTAGCCCCTCCCGCTTAAACCCCCGTACACCGCACCGCATGGGCCGTTAAGTGGGTTAGGTTAGGTTTGAACTGCGATCCTCACAGAACTGAACTGCTATCAGAGAAGTGGGTTAGGTTAGGCTAGAACTACGACCCTTACAGAAGCGAAATGCTAGTAAAAAAGTGGGTGGTTTTACCTCCTTTTCTACATAGTGTACCATCTACAATAATCTTTCCCCATAGAAGTCGGTTTTTTTTTCTTAAAAATTATATTGAACAATGTGTTTTCCCTAGTTAAAACTAGGTAGTTTTCCGAAACGCCTCGGTGAATATAAAATATTCGGTAGTTGCCAACCCTACTATTCGAGGCACCTCTGGTAAAAACCACCCAGGTCATAGGGTGCATATTAACATTTTCACTTTTACTATGAGTTATGACTAGAGGGCATAGTATCGGTGGCAAATTTCACACTAAATGTATGGAGTCGCCTAAGTATTCTTATGATTAAATAAATAACGAATAAATGATTAATTTTGCATAATAATTTTTAGGAACTTATAGAAATTATCTTACGAGCATACAAATATAATGTTGTTATGTTGTTAATATCTATAATACATAATAATATGTTTTCTTATCAAAACATTATCATTAGGTACTAAATACTAGACTAAGAAGTTATACCTGCCAAACGATATATTATTTTCAAGATCGTTCAATTACAATTGAGGACTGGAATTATGTGTTCGAGGTCCTCCTCACAATCTACACTTAAGTGCGTATCCATGTTATAAAATGACTGGACTATGGCCACATGTTTCTGGTTTTCGGAGTGAATCGGTTTCTTAATTTATTGAAGATCCATTTATGAGTGGAAAACGATCGCTCTACATCTACCGATGTCATGGTTGCATGTTTAAGAACTTGTTTATAATTTTCCATTGTAATCATATTCCTTAATTCGTCAGCATCTGGGTTTCTATCTAGAACCAATTCGAGTTTATTTCGCACGGTTTCACTTCCTTGGAGGCTTAAAATAGTCCTAACTATATCTTTTACCAGAAAACTTTCTTCTATCGGAATTTTAGTGCATAGTGTTAAGTACTTACTTCCAATTTACGAGTAGGTACCATACTAAGTACATTAGGCAAATGAAAAATTTTATTATTCAAGCCTAAAATAATAATTATAAAAACGACTCCATACCTTTTGTGTGAAATTTGCCACCGGTACTCCGCCCTCTAGTTATGACACTGAGACATTAACTAATAGTATTTTCAATAGTGCAAAAAATATTAGATGTTGTACTCAATAAAAATGCGTCATGTTATCTTAGATGCGTGTTTATTTATATAGTATGTATGTATGTATTTTTAGCAAAGTGCCTAGTTTTCACCACGGCACTTTGCGTAAATTATTTTAAACCTAGTTTTCACCGAGGCATTTCGGAAAACTAGTTCTAACTAGGGAAAACGCGTTAATACGGTAAAATGAACACGAAATTTCTTGTTTTATTTTTGTAAAAATACTATCAAACTTTAAAACTCTATAATAAACTATGTAGGAAAAAATATAAAGTATGACACAGTATGTCCACAATACATTCAGACAATTAACTAAGTTTGAAAATCTTACCAGAGGGTATTTATTCACATGCATGAAAATAATAACTAATCCGTGTCAATAATATAAAATAAATATATTTAAAAAATTAACGCAAATTACATTATCCGACTCTAATCATTATAAATTAGCCTTGAAGTAACCTTGTAATAACATTAATGAATAGTAGGTTTACGGTTAACGTGTACCTAATTGCAAAGAGCGGATAAATGCGCCATTGTATTCACACAAAGCATCGATTTGCTTTGTTTACTATTTTAAATCGGTAAAAAATATCCTGTACACAATAGGTATGACATGGATTATGTAAATAAATGGAGAAGGTTTACAACGGAATATTTAGAAACGTAAACAGTTAACAGAATTTAATAAATAATCTTGTTTGACAGACGACAGTAAAATACTATATACAGAGGCCGGGAAAATAAGATTCTCAGTTAGGCAGTTTTTGACGGTCGAGCAAGTGTAACGTGTCAGCCAAAAGGTACTGTGTTTATCACTAAAGTATAAAAACACGTAAAATGCTGTTAGCTCTTTTTTTATGCAGTTATAGACCAATTAAGGCAATTAGTTAAAGGCTCCTTACATAATCCTCTTACTCGTTTATACCGACATTGTGGGAGAATCATAAGACCCATAGGTACCCCACTGAAAACCAGCGCCACGGATTGCCGCGGCATTTTGCTGAGTCCCCCTATTTTAGCGTCCAATGTTTTTATATTATGTCTGTATGTCTTCTTTTCCATACAGGGCATCCCAAATCTATGGGACATCAAGGGAATTTAACATTTGATGTGAAATTTAGCGAAATAATCAAGAGTGCGACTTTGTATTCAACAGAATGGGACTCAATTTGAGCATTTAATGAATTAAATTGATTAATTTTGAATTAGAAATGTTGAAACTCATGGTCACCCTTTTATTTCTGACACTATGTTGTTTAGAAAAAAATAATCCTTATGATGAAGCCTTTCGATCGGTATGATAAAGCTACAGGGTAATTTTTTTCTTTCAATATTTAGCAGTTGTGATACATATGATTGGACCCTTATAGATATGATGCCATGCTAAGACCTACCATTGAAGTGGTAGCCTTAACGTCATATAGGTACCTATTGGTTCTTACGTTGCGCTGACTATGTGGGTTCCTTGTGCTAGTATGTATATTGTAATTATTGTAGGTACATATATAAGGATAGCAACGTGACAAGCTTACACTAAGAAATCCATGCGTAGTCCACTTTGCATCATGCACTTCATATTTATGGACGAACCGTCGTAGAGTTTGCGCACGTCATCGTTACTCGACTTCTTAAGCATTGGTTTCTTTCGAGTCGGAGATGCTGTAAAGCCTCAAATTTTATGGATATACATAGGTAATGAACATATATATAAAACAGAGAACGGCGTCTAAGAAAGACGTAATGCCTTTGGCAACAAATATGTTGGCCTATAATACCCAGACAATTTTATTAACTTATTCTTTAAAGCATACGCTTAACGAATTATTTCGGTATCTTCGCAGTAAGTGGACTTGCTTGCTAAATATTTTATGACAGCTTAAAATATTATCTAGTTAACTAGTTATTCCTTTAAGCAATTATTGAAATGAAGCTCCGCGGGCGGCTATAAGTATAGTTGATATTAGGAACTAAGGGTAAAATTGTAAGGCAAGGGTAAAAATTGGTTCGCCAGTCTATAGCAGCGGATAGAACAAGACACCATAAGTATTTCAACTTGATATCAGCGATTTCTTCACCGCTGAGGAAGCGATTTCCAAAGCACGCACAACCCGTTGATTATGAAACGCTCATCATTTGACGTCAAACGAACGAAGCGGCACCCTGTCTCAATATTGCCATCACATCTAGCTCAAGCTATCATTCGCCTCAAGCAAACCAGTACAAGTAAACACTGATCGCACATCTTTTACTGAGGGCCTACCGCGAACCACATTCGAGGTGTTGCCTCCCTGTCCCACTTATGTACGAATTTAAAAGTCCGACAGAGAGGCAACTCGTCGAACGTGGTTCGCGGTAGGCCCTCTGATCACGCGGTTACAGTTACACTAGTAAACCTGAGTCGAACGTTTGCGAAACAATTTATATAACAGACCTCACTTTCTCTCACTCGTCATCGTCACTCATCGGACGTGAGGTTGACGGTCGTCACTATATCTACGAATATATTGCGTTGACCACGATTGCGATATGGTTTTCTCTTATCGATGCCGTTTCCGGCAAATATTTAAACAGATGGGCACATTTTTAAATACCTACTAATTTTCACGATTATTTATGTTACTTATTAATTCATTAATTGGTAATAATGGTTAATTGGTGGGTACGTAACCAGTAACATTAAGTTGACAATTCAATTAATTTATTTTATTTTATTTAAGTTGACAATAAAAAAGTGTTAACATTAAATTGCTCGTTGTTTATGGAACTAGAAATACATATTACGGTTCACGACTTAAATGTCATCTTGTATAAGAAAACGGGACGACACTACAGTGTTGCCCCTTTTTAATTTCTGATCTATTTTGCCAAGCTGTACTTTCACGTCACATTTCACGTAATAATCGTACCTACAGCTTGGCAAAAAAGAGTAGCTGTATACCTGTGCTGACTAAGTGACCCAAAAAGCTAAAGTGCGTCACTTTAAAATCCTGCATAGTTTGGCAGTACTTATAGTAACTACATATTTCTTAGAATAAATATTTTGAAATAAAATTGACATATGTATTACGAAACATTAGCTTAACTTACGACCTTACAAGGGATTAACATTTTACCAAGCAGATACGTCTGTGAGCGATACTACAATTTTTAATTGGACAAAAAAAACTACGAGGAAATATTTTAATTTTGTTCTCGTTATCAGCCATAACCTTTATTACCCGGGCAATAGAATTCAATGAAAAATATCAAGCGAATGGTTATATTAAATATATAAACAACAATCTACACGGACCAATTGTAACAAAACAAATCCAATTCCTTGACCTCATAGCACTCATAGCATTAAAAATGCTTATACATGATGTTTTCACTTTGAAAATGCACTACGCCATTCACGGAATGTTGTTTACGCGAAGGTACTTACTCAATCAAATTTATGCAATTTTATACCGTGACTCATATTTAATTTTATGAGTGAAACGTAAAAGTACCAATGCGTGTGCAAAATTTAATTTTAGGTTACGTATAAAAAGCAGAGGAAGTGGTAGAGACCGTTTACAGCGCACAATTTATTTCGCCTTCGACAATACTCTTGTCTTGCTTTTCGCAACACTTTCAAAGCATATTTATCTATTTTTCCAAATAATTACTGCAAACTACGTTTGACGTGTTGCCTATATCACACGACGTACGAATTTACAAGTGCGACAGAGAGGCAACACGTCGAACGTGGGTCGCGATATTCGCGATAGATCTTATCCGTGTTAAAAAGCTTAGCTTAAGTTTTTTCCCCGTTAATGTACTTCATTTGCATGCTATTATGTACTTAGAGGATATAACCAATGGAGACGCCATGTCTAAAATTTTCGGTACAAAATAGTCTGCCGTTTTTTGCGGGGGAGGGGCACATCAAATGTATAGGTACGTCATGTCAGATAAACGTCAGTCCATACATATGGTTGACATGTGGTTGACCATTGGCCGCCTATTTTCGACAGAGGGGAACGCCTGTTAATGGCGGCTCCATTGTTAATTACTCCGAGACTATGTATGTAGTTAATCATATGTTACCTAATAACAATAGCATAAGAACCACTGTACCATGTTTATTGCAAATAAATGAAATCTAAATCATGATCCCTAAGCTATCTTAGAAAGTATGTATGTGTGATTTTTCTGAATTTATTTCTGGAAATATTCGTCACTTTACCTGTTATATTTATGTATGATATACATTTTATAGTACCCACCTACCTGCAAAGAGTTCTGGGACCATTCTATCAACAAGGTTAAAAAAAAGGAAAAGAGCGGAGGTTGTAACTAATTTTATTACCGTAGCATGTAGATTTTGCTGTATTGACTGACACTGTAATTCTAATTCGGATTATTCTAGAGTCAGACCGTAAAAAGTCTGCACCGATTTTGATAGCCCACGCAGTGCAAATGTAATTTTAAACGTCAAATATCTATGAAATGATGACGTATAAATAACACTTAAGCTACGTGGGTTATCAAATCCGCTGCAGACTTTTATTGGTGCGACTATAAAGTCGTATTGTAGGTAGGTATTCGCTATTCAAACCTTTTAGGAAAAATAAAGGTGTCCGGTTTAAAAACAACTGAATATGCTTCTAACTGCGCAACTTTGATCAATTCGTTGAAATAAAAATAAAAAACCGGGCAAGTGCGAGTCGGACTCGCGCACGAAGGGTTCCGTACCATAATGCAAAAAAAAAAACAAAAAAAAAAGCAATAAGAAAACGGTCACCCATCCAAGTACTGACCCCTCCCGACGTTGCTTAACTTTGGTCAAAAATCACGTTTGTTGTATGGGAGCCCCATTTAAATCTTTATTTTATTCTGTTTTTAGTATTTGTTGTTATAGCGGCAACAGAAATACATCATCTGTGAAAATTTCAACTGTCTAGCTATCACGGTTCGTGAGATACAGCCTGGTGACAGACGGACGGACGGACGGACGGACGGACAGCGAAGTCTTAGTAATAGGGTCCCGTTTTACCCTTTGGGTACGGAACCCTAAAAAACAACAGCTCTTGTTTTGCCAGTTTGTAAACAAGCCCAGTTCAAAGACCTTTTAATTTCAGCAAGTACTTAATGGCTTCTTTGAGTTTTTTTTTTAGTTCAAACTATTCATAGAGCATTAAACAATACAACACAACAAAAGTTTGTTCTTACTTCTTACAAGATATTAAGGAATATTATGTTTATGTATGTTGTTAGACATGTATACTTCACATGTCTAACAACATACATAAACATAATATTCCGTAAAAATGCTTTTTACAATTAATTTCTGAGATCGAGAAGTTTTTGATTCAAAAGCCAGCATTATTTAGCAGGTAATTTTTTTTTGTTTACAATAGTTGTTTAAGTATGGTGTACGAGTTTCTTAGAGAATATTACCAAACGGAGTGGTCATTAACAGGCGTTCCCCTCTGGCGAAAATAGGCGGCCAATGGTCAACGACTTGCCAACCATATGTATGGAATGATGTTTATCTGACATGGCTAAGTTTACGTTACGTATACATTTGATGTGCCCCTCCCCCGCAAAAAACGGCAGACTATTTTGTACCGAAAATTATAGACATGGCGTCTCCGTTGATTATATCCTCTAAGACGAGTTTAGCGCAAGCCGTGAGTTTTACAATTTGGTTGTTTTGCCAGCCTGTGTGAGGCCGCATACTCATCTCTGATTCTCTGACCAGTATTCTGAGTCATACGTGAACCCGTAACCTACGTCATATCCGGGGTATCTTACTACTAATTTTATAAGCATGGTCGAAAATGAGGAGGATAAAATAAGCAACAATAATCTAAAACCGAACCTATAGGTTATAGGTAAAAAGGCATACGTTTTTAGGGTTCCGTACCCAAAGGGTAAAACGGGACCCTATTACTAATTTAGGGTTCCGTACCCAAAGGGTAAAACGGGACCCTATTACTAAGACTTCGCTGTCCGTCCGTCCGTCCGTCCGTCTGTCACCAGGCTGTATCTCACGAACCGTGATAGCTAGACAGTTGAAATTTTCACAGATGATGTATTTCTGTTGCCGCTATAACAACAAATACTAAAAACAGAATAAAATAAAGATTTAAATGGGGCTCCCATACAACAAACGTGATTTTTGACCAAAGTTAAGCAACGTCGGGAGGGGTCAGTACTTGGATGGGTGACCGTTTTTTTTTTGTTTTTTTTTTGCTTTATGGTGCGGAACCCTTCGTGCGCGAGTCAGACTCGCACTTGCCCGGTTTTTTTTCTTAATTTAAAGGACGCCAAATGTTGTTTTTACAGTGAGCCATCATTCTAAGAACGTCATGCCATTACTGTTTACAGTATTTCCGGTAACTGTTGTGATAATTTTAATTGTTTTTTGCGGTAAACTACACGCGCAAAATGTTTATCCCCTCGCCTACACTGGCACTCGTAAGTGACCAAGATAAAGCTGTGCCTTGTTTGCTTAAAATAGATATAAAATTAACAATAAGGTAGTACTCGGCCTTTCAACTAGGTATTTCAGTTTCCAGGTCTAATCATTAGCCATTTTCCTGTCGGTCTGGGTTAACATTATTAGACGTTTTATGTAGAATGTCTGGATTACTAGAAAATAATAGGAAATAGTAATCTAAAGCTTCAGGAAAGTTATTAATAAAGCGACCAGGAAACTGATAGCCACTTATTGAACAATCTAATAAAATTATCCAAATAATACTCCTAAGTACGTATATGCCACCTACCTAATATGGTAAATTTACCCGTAACATAATAATTGTCCATTTACTTAACATCCTAGCGACGCAACGTCAATCGAATCCTGATATGAATCACCAAACTTTGATCTTCACAATCTCTTCAAGCACATCCTTGTAATGTGAGTAATATACAGAGAATTTCGTTTGGTATCACCGTAACAGATTATCTCGTTTTTTGCCGCTTTAAAAACGGCTTATCAACGTCTGCCTCCACCTCGAATTTGATAATATTTTGACTGCTGGCTGGGAATGTAGAGTAGCAAATGCGTTTATCATGGAACGTGTATTTTAAACGGTCGGATAAGGTAAACAAATGGTGTAGGCATTTTGCATACTTCGCCAGAATGATGAGCTTACAAATATTGGGTAGTCTCTACGATTTTCCGCTTTGAGGACTATTTTACTAATTAATTTATATTAATTGGACCTTTTTAATTTTTTTCTTAATAGGTAAATCATGTGTGAAGCGCTGGGGCCCGATTTTTGAAATTCGATCGCTCGATTTCGTGTATTTCGTTCAATAATATCTGTACTACTAGGCATTTAAATTCTACTAATAGAATTGAAAACGAGTGGTCAATACCACTAGATTCCCAATTTCTATCTCTCGTATTTCAAAAATTAGCATTTCGCTGTTTTCCACCGATTTTCGAATGACGAAATCGAACGATTGAAATTCAAAAATCGGCCCCCTGGTGGCCTAGCGGTAAGAGCGTGCGACTTGCAATCTGGAGGTCGCGGGTTCAAACCCCGGCTCGTACCAATGAGTTTTCGGAACTTATGTACGAAATATCATTTGATATATACCAGCCGCTTTTCGGTGAAGGAAAACATCGTGAGGAAACCGGACTAATCCCAATAAGGCCTAGTTTACCCTCTGGGTTGGAAGGTCAGGTGGCAGTCGCTTTCGTAAAACTAGTGCCTACGTCAAATCATGGGATTAGTTGTCAAGCGGACCCCAGGCTCCCATGAGCCGTGGCAGAATGCCGGGATAACGCGAGGAAGAAGAAGAAGGTAAATCATGTGTGAGAGTTACACGTCATGGTTCCGAGTCGGATACGTGTCATTCCCTAGTATCTGTACTCAGCGAAACATCTCTTGAATACTCAATCAGCATGCCTGCCTCTAAGCCCACCCATGCATCGTTTAAACTTAAGTATGGTTATGATTTTCTTTTATAATCTTACTGCTAGACAAATCAAAAGTCTCGCCTGTCTTTTCCTACTAGTCACAGACTCACGCATGCTCCCGCCAGTCGCCAATAAATTAGTTAAATATCGTTTTGCGGCGAATTAGATTCCCTTGAGGAAAATTTAAATTACCTACGTGCAATTAGGTACTGTAATATGTTTTTATGGGAAAATCTTAAATTCCACGTAATTTAGGAGGACGGATGGGGTTCATGAACTGTTTGACCGTATCGGGTGGAGTAAGTGATACAATTATTATTTATATAAACGCTGCCGTCATGGTGGTCCTGGCGCGTCTCATTCCCGGCGTCGGTGGTCAAAAAACGATAGGTCACTGCGGGGCATACATTACAATAACTTGGTATGTGCGTACTGCTGGGGCGGTTCGTAGTTGAGGAGATTCGTTGACCCGCGCCATCGCCACGCGCCCGGCAGAATGACCGGTCCATGGCCGAGGCCGCGCTGAATATGCAGCGCCACCACTTTAATATGTATGGACATCTTTTTAAAATGCCCCCTACAAAATAATAAGTCTATAATGAAGCGTATAATTAGAGTGTGACCGCGGCGGAGCATGGGGATTTTACACTTGACGTCTGACGTGGACATTTTACCTGCTAACATGAAAGCCGACAGCTATATATTATTCTGGAGAGTAGGTACCATGACTTATGTAAACCCCTTAATCCTGAGATGTACAGTCATATAAAATACTCATTCATATTTTATTATGTTATCATCATTGGTTAGAATGAGTTCTTTTCTAACGAATCAAATCAGCTTCTTTTATGGTCGGATGGAAGCATGGTCAAAACTATTTCCTACTGTGAACTTAGTAAAATAATACAAAATAGGATGTTGCAAGGTACAACCATAAATCCACCTTCTAGATTTAGTAATAAAATATAAAGCATCTGTATAAAAAACAGTGATTGTATGTGTAAGCTGAAACTAGCCGTCCATTGAACTTGAAAGTCTGAAGGAGCTCTGTAGTTCGTATCAATCACGTATTTTGTTCAGTAAAAAGTCAAATATTTCACTCCTACGCCACACACATAAAATGCTACCGCTGTTCTAATAGTAGCAGAGTATTAGAACAGCGGTAGCTACGGCAACAAAGGAGTCTTCAATAACCTCTTATACCTAAAACGTATCAACCTTACTACATAGGAGCAAAGCAATCGTGCCTAGGCCATAAATAAAACATAAAGGCTATTACGTGCGAGCTGATAGAGTGGCGCGTAAATAAAGCCGGCCGTTGTACGCCAACGAGTTGCGCTGATTGATTGAACTTGAGTCTACCGCGCGACGCTCACAAAGCACAGACTTTTAATTTTAAAATACAATTTGACATCATCATCATCTTAATTTAAAAGCATGGCTCTTGTCGGTGGAGTATGCACCAGTCCTCGGCTAGGTTCTTTAGGTCCCTGTAAGACACGACATTTGCTTTTGCTTTTAGTTGTTGTGTATAGCTTGCTCGTGATTTTCCTCTTCCTCTCCTAGCTTCGATCTTGCCTTCTAATATAGTTTTAAAGAAAGCACAAATAAACAATTTGACACACGGTCATTATTAGTGCTATATTTCAATAAAAACTACGGTAAAATACCGAAATGAATGTCCAAAAAACCTATGGTAAACCCAAGTTTTAAGGTCTGACCCAAAAACGGCAAAAAGATATTAAATGTGACAGGGATTTCCGATGATAAAGAACTTGAACTTGATATTCTTCCGATTTTACGGACTATACGAGTACCTACCTACACCGTTGTGATTGTGAATGACATGAATTGCCGCTTTATGATAACCTTTCTTTCTTTTTATCATTGCGTTTAGAGTCAGATCGAGAGAAGTCTGCAGTGATTTTGATAGCCCACGCAGTGCAAGTGTCATTTTAAATGTCAAACTTCGATGAAATGATGACGTATAAATAACACTTGCACTGCGTGGGCTATCAAAATCGCTGCAGACTTTTCTTGGTGAACTTCTATGTAGAATCCCCCGATAGATTATTTAGAATAATTTTGACTTTGCACGACTTTCAATTTAGTAAGACCATCAATGACTCACCAAACTTTTTTTGTTTATGGCATTTGGTTCGGGCATGTAAAAAAAATATGCCGACAGACGTTTACCTTCGCGATTTTACACCTCTTCTCTGGTTGGTTACTAAGAGGCCCGTCATAAATGTGATAAGTATTATAAATTATAATAAATTTTGGCGTCGTTTTTATTACTTATACATCATCAAAATCATTCAGTCATCAAGTGAAGCATTTAAGTATCTATGTATATATTTATGAACGCCACGTGCCTCACAAGAAGAATCGTTATTTGCATCTTTAAAACAAATTAAGGCACTTTCAAAATAGACAAAAATAGTCAATTTAATAATGATATCAGAATGGCAGTGCGCGTTTGGCCGTATGCGCACGCGCCCAGATCGTGCTAACGCGCGTCTAAAGGACTGTCATGCCCAATTATGATTTAACCCCAATTGTCGAGTGATTTATTTTCGCACGATGTGATTTCATGGGTTAGATTGTTAGATCGTTCGATTGAGACTGGTGAGCACGTGATCGTTACCTTTTAATTAGCTTTAGCTGGATTAAAAAGATGGGAGAGACTAAAATTCTTACTATTTACAAAATTGCCGTAGCAGTGGCAGGCGAGGACTTCAATAGGTAAGCTATTACGCTAAGAACCTGACGCACATAGTTTTGGACACCTGACCCAAACAGCCGCTTTTGCTGCGTGTCATAATGAAATTTGGAGTAACAACTACTGTACAGCGTATTATTCTCCTAAATCTTCTTTGTCTTCTTCTTTCGTGTCGAGGTTCCCTTAAACAGTGGATGCCCAGAAAGTAGCGGTGCTGACAGCTCTGACTGTCGCGTCCCTTAGGTCGGATTCCGAGTAGTACCTACGGGCACGCGGGGCATGTCAACTCGTGCGCCATGGTTTGCGGTGCTGTGTTGTAAATGTGTTGAGTAGACTGGCCGCGAAGCAGTTCCCATACGGCCATGTTTTGTTTACAACGGCCAACCTGGGTCCTAAGCCTGTTCACCACCTTCCAGATGAGCCATGGTTCCTTGTGGCGAGGTGTTGTTCCGACATGGTACATATGTTTGGTGGTGGGCACCGGCTCAGCCAAAGTGAGCAACGAGCATCGGAGTGTTCGCCCAGCAGGGGGCTGGTGCACCTAGCAAAACTTTTGCGGCTTTTAAGGCGGCCAGGTGGCGGGTTATGGCCGTGCAGCGGGTGGCGTGGGTCAGTCTGTTGTTTCCGCATTTCAATAGCACATGCCGACTCTCTGCGAATGTCTGGTGGGGCCACAACCGCAAGCGCGTATAACTTGTTCAGCGGGGTCGGCTGTAGGCAACCGGTTATAGTGCGGCAGATGTCGTTAAGTGCAGCGGTTACCAGGCCCGCGTGTGCGGACCGGTGCCAGACTGGCTGGACAAGCAAACTCACCGACAGAAAAACATAGTGCCAGTCCGGTAGAGCACACAGTATGAGCAGTCGCTCCCCAACTTGTTGATGTTAGTCTCCTCAGCAGATTATTACGCGCGCTGGCCTTCATATTGGTCTAAGATCCGGAATATATGGTTGACCTTCACCTATACGTCTGACGGATGAAATTTACATTTTAGGAAAGAAAATATGTTCCAGAACATAAATAGGGTCGCCTAAAGAAATATGGTCAAGGCTATTTTTTGCAGTCATACTTATGCAGTGACTCAAACTAAGTCCATATTATAACTTTATAAGCTTTTGTAATATGTTTTAATCCAAATAATGTAATGGCTGGTTACGTCACAAAAATGGTTCGAAATAAACTTACATAAGTTATTCAATGACGTATGCCGCGGGCGGACGTCCCCACTCGCTGCAGGGTTGCGCATGCCCACTACTATTTGACGCAAATGTTTAACATTATTTGATAAAACATTAACTTTCGAGTAATAAAAAGTATTATCAATGTGTGGAAACTACCAAGTCTACCTAATAAAAAACAGTGGTGCCTCTCCTTAACTCAGGTCTCCGCCTCATCGTAACGTAACATTTTCTAGTAAGTTATGCTATTTTTATATCTACTGCAGTCACGTAGCTTTCTAAGTTTAAATAATAACCTTTTTAGATACAAGACAAGACAAACTACTGTGACAAAACAAGAAAAACTTCTTAATGCTAAAGAATTCTTGTAATAACTTTTGTGCCAGAGTAAATGTACCTATTCATTGAAAATGAAGACATTGGGATGAACCAGACTAAGGCAGAGACCAGACTAAGCTCATGAAAGCTTAATCAAGACAAGAGTTGAACACCCCTTACCCCATACTTTACATATGTTTAAGTAAACAAGAACATTGAACCCACATCCAGGCCCTTGGGCGTTAAATGTAAACACCATCCCAAGACAATGATGTTCGAAAATATACATAATATATACATATTTAGTTATTAATGCTACCGAGAATTACGAGCCCGTCATCCTAGCGTAAACAAGCGATAGGACCCGGAGGAATACTACGCAGTACGATAAACAAAAGGAAACAGGAAACCGCCTAACCGAAAGATAAAATAGTTTTATTACATACCTAACAACGTCACTTTTATGCTAACCGAAAAGTAAAGAAATACATAAAAAAGTTGACAACAGGTTTTTATTGTTCCTCTATCTTTAAGCACCTTTTTGACTGCGTCACAGAATAAATAATAGAAGACTCACTCTCTAACAAAACGCGTCTGTTACGATCGGACAGATATGGCCGCTAGGTGGCGACAGCGCCACGCGCGGCTTTAGGCTAGCCACCAAAATTGGTGTGGAAAGGATGTAGGTACTTGTACTACCTTTTGCAAAGCGACGAAATCGCAGAGTGAGCCACGCCTGATTGCGTCTAAATGGAGACGGGTTCGATACCCAAATCCTAATCGGAAGTACCTACACATAATTCTACTCATTGTTCAGAAACCGAATGCTATCTGATTGTAACTAAAACACCTGGGAGGTAGATTACTTGTGTAGGTACTATACTTATACAAATTAGTACTATAGGTACAAATTTTAGGAAAAAGCTTCCATTGGAATAGGTAGATTTTAGGATTCCGTACCCAAAGGGTAAAAAACGGGACCCTATTACTAAGTGGAGACTCCGTCTGTCCGTCCGTCTGTCTGTTACCAGGCTGTATCTCATGAACCTGAAGCCTTGTATTTCTGTTGCTGCTATAACATGAAAAATAAGAAGATTTGCTGCAGACCAATACTAAAAACAAAATAAATTAAATATTTAAGTGGTAATACAACAAACGTGATTTTATTCCCGTTTTTTGCGTCCGTCTCGCACTTGGCTGTTTTTTTTCTTAATTGATTAATGAAGTAACAGGCAATTCAATTGAATAACGACTGACTAAGAGGGGAAACACAACAATTTAATAAATTGCTCAATCAAACTGGTTCATCGTCTAGCAAACCAATCAATCAATCGAAAGATCAATCTTTCCAAATGCAAGTGGCACAACAAAACGTTCAAAGCAATGTTTGTCTAATAATTTTTCCACTCATCTACTAGAAGGTTAGGTAGAAGAAAACTCAATTTCTGTAAATTATATTTGAACCTGCCTTTGTACCATAAAGTGATTATTATTTATAGCCCAGGTTAGGATATAGATTCTCGCGGACTTGGTTTTCCAACTCGTCGTCATATTATTGCGTGGTGCCTAGCAGACCTTGATGTTGCCGACGAGTTCTGGGCGAGATCCCGGTGTCCCGAGGTGTTGTGCCCGGTACTCTGCCACTCCTGCGCATTCTTAGTGATTATTATTATTAAAACTTACTACAACAACGTTCAAAGTAACCGACGGGTACACTCGTATACGTATTCGATTTATAAGGTAGGTACCTACTTACATACTGCTAAAATCCTTGGGACAGACCTGTTGAAAACTGTGATGCAACCTATACAGCCGTTTTTTATCGGTGATTGGCTATTAGTACCAGTAGTACCTAACTAAGCCCTTACCTGGTTTTCGTATAGTGATCATATTTAGACCATTACAATTTTCTCAGCCTGGAACCAACGTTTTCCTTAAAAACCACCGCATTTTTACTATAAACATTGCAAATCAGCCGTCAAGATTGATGAAAACAAATGAAATCGGTGAGCCGTCAATGCAGGGCTGAATAATGCAACGTCTCCGGACGGAGCATTTACCCCGCCGTCTGCGCCGCCGAAGCGTTGCCCTTTGTCCTGTGGACTGGACGTCAACCACCTCGCTCGTAGACTCTGGAAATTGGATGGAAATCGAAACGACCAGAACGGAAACGACGTTCATTGATACCTCCTGGGCCCATCCATCCGGTACAACTTTCCGACGATTAACTGTAAAATTAAATTCCAAGAATCGTCAATACTATAGGTACGTATAGTGCAGGTAATACGAAGGATAATATGATAATATGGGATAATATGGGAAAGAACTGCGTATCGGGACCAAACAGAGAAGTAAAATAAAACTCATAAAACTTTTGAAAATGAAAAGGAGCAATCTCAACCTAATTCATTCATTTACCTACTTAATTTTGTTTGATTCATGACAACCACGGATTTAGGTATAAGGAAAACTATATCGAATATCGTTCAGTTTGGAATAATTAAGAACCAATTAGTAACCCCGGTTACCTAAACAGCATTCTCCAATTAACGAATTGACACAGTTCATCCTGTCACGTACGCCGCCCTCACTGGGTAAACTATGTATTTATAACTAATGACTATCGACATTAATGAGACCGGCAATAATAAAAAAATCAGTGCCCTAATATCAGTCCGCAATTTTCATCACATTACGAGTAATCGCGACTAATGCGTTGTCATTAACTCGTTAGCTGACGCATGAGATGTGGATGTTGCTATCTATTATTTTTATGTGGCAAATTTTCTTTTTCATCCTAGACTTATCCCATTTACTTGGGGTCGGCTCTCCTTATATGGCCTCGCCAGGAGCGTCTGTCCTGGGTCGTCTCTGGTGGTATTCTGTTTTCTTTAAGGTTCTTTTTTACAAGACCTATCCATGTTGCCTTGGGCTTCCCGCGACCCCTAGGCTTCTCACTCATCTCTAGCACCTTTCTCGTCATGTGGCCTGATGGGCGCCTCATGACGTGGCCATACCATCGGAGTCGATTTTCGGTGAGCTTTTCTTCGATTAGCCTTACTCTGAAACTGCCTATAACTGCCTCTAAATTTTAAAATTTAAAATATAATTATGTGTAAACACCTCTACCTGGCTCAAAACATTTCCTTGATGTTTAGAGCCATAGATAAAACAAAAATGTTTTTTGTTGACTACATACAACAGTACAAAATAAAGCCAAAAAAATATTTCATGTTTTTCAAAGGAATACACCGTACTAATCTGACTGTTTTGTTTACATATTAATATGAAAATCACTTCAAATATTTTGTTTATCATTTATCACATATTGATAACAACTATATTATATTTCAAATGTTTGAAATACATAGTTTTTTATATTTCGCCGTTTTCACCTTTCAAACATCCTGGATCGTCATCCACACAGGGTCAATGTTTTAATCTATTTGATATATACCTATTTTAGCATATACATGCTAAAAACCTGTAAAAGAAGCGCCGCTAATAAATAATTCGTAGTCGATTTGAATTAAGTTTAGCACGTGATCGAGCATACTTACAATCTTCTTAATTTGCAAACCTAACATAATCTGCATACTCGTACTATATCGAAACAAGTCATATGGCTTTAAAAAAGCAAATCTATATGTAACAGAATCATTTGCGCCATTCGTTTGTCTACATATTTAACAATAAATATAATAAATAAAGTTACTAATAAAATAATAGATGGTATTGGCACGATGCCGCATAAACCCTACAGCTATTAGAAGGCACGCGACACGTCACTTGGCAGAGGGTCTACGTGACTTTGAGCAGAGCCTACGGCTCAGGTGACTTAGCCTAAATTGCCTTGATACACAACAAATTTATCAAATCACATTTCCGCCGGCATAGATTAAACTTTAGAAGGACGTTAATACATCATAGCTTAAAATTATGCCGTAAATTTTCCTGTGTTTCGCGTTTCCCGCGGCACATTTGTATTATTTAGGGGGTTCTGTATTAGTTACCAAGCCAGGCATCTCACGTGATGTAAATATATGCTAACTTAGTAGCAAGTATCAATTAAACATATATTTACAGGATTTTATATAGTTAGTAGTAAGTTAGGCACTAATAATAATGAAAATGTATAGTCAGTGAATTATTTTAAATATTTCACAAATATTAGCTAAACTAATAATTGTTTTTGTCGCACAAAAGCAACTTACTAATTAAATCTGACGTCAAACGGCCGGTTTATTATATTTAAGCTATGTAGTAACAGTATTAGAGGACACTTCATCTATTTATGTTTCTACTCGTAGATTGAGTTTAGCATTTGTTTAGTTGCAACATTTTCTTGTATTCGTTTCACTTTGTGGTTTACAGTAAAGAATATATGTCATTGACGTCATTGTAATATAAGGAATCCTGCATAATATCGACTTGGTTTCATCGGTTTTCGACTTCTTCGTACCTACTTACAATGTACCTATTACCTAAATATATTAAACCAGGTCACTCACGTTTATAAAGTCAAATTAAATATGTAGGTATGTATGTTACATGTGTGTATATTTAATATGTCACTAATGTCTGTGTCTCACGGAAGTTTTGTTACGAGATACCTAATACATGACCGAAGTGATCCCATAAGAGATACTTTATTGGGACAAAAAAATACAAACTAAACTAAACTACATGGAATATACATACACTACATGTAATATTTAAAATATTATAAAATAAATGACTATGACTATGACTATAAAACTTAAAATCATCATATAAATAGACTTATAAATAAACTTATAAATAAAAAATGCTCATGTGTCATGTGTTATGGTGCCCAGTAGATTGGCAGCGTTACCTCGTTGGATGGCCAGACTTAGTCTCTGTCCGAAGTAGCCTACATTATAAATATCGAATGTTATAAAATGAATTTAGAAATATTACTATTAGCGATCCGCCCCAGCTTCGCACGGGTTACCCTTAAAAAATATACTTACCTACACCTAAACCTTCCTCTTGAAAAATGATTCTTGAATCATTCTATTAATATGTGAAAACCGCATGAAAATCTGTTCTGTAGTTTTAGAGTTTATCGCGAACATGCAAACACCTAAACGGACAGACGCGGCGGGGGACTTTGTTTTATAAGGTTTAGTGATAATGTAGCACCACCGGATTTTAATGAAAAATCGAGAAGATACCTCCCCGCGCAAGAAACATGGCGGGAATTTTTTTTTAAACAAGGTATACCTAACCTACTCGTACATAAATAGCTACAAGTCTTAAAATGTTTTTTTTTTTATCTTAACTGACAGGCCTATTCGGATTTCGAAATAATCACAAGATCTAGAGACGATTTAGAGATCAACTAGCGGGCGCAACACGGTTCCATTTTTATCGACTATCACTATGCTCGTCCCTTTCGCACTTACATACTTGTTGGAACGTGACAGGTATGGTGACAAGGGATAAAAACGCCACCGTGCTACGCCACTAGATCTACATTAGATATCGACTAGATGTGACTTGGATATCTAAGTCATAACTTGTCGAAATCGTTCAAGAGGACCTCCAGAATCGCGGAAACGTCAAATTTAACATATCTATCTTACAAATATCTTTAAATTATCCATATCGTAACTTGTTGAAGTCTAGTAGAAATCTAATTCATTTTCCGAATCGAGCCGCAATAATCTATTTATTGTAAATAGTTTCTATAACTAGTTTGGCTACGCATGTTTGTCTGTCAAATAGTAATAATAATCCTGGTCTCAATAATAAGCCTCCGTAATATGCTACTTTCCTGCTAGCCAAATCAGCTTCTTTTTTAGAACTGTCAAAACGATTTGCTAGTAGTTATGCAATTTATATGAAAACTAGTAGATATAGTGACGTCACGGTCAACTCACCTACTTTTTACACGACTGCCCAAAAAAGGAGTGTATTGTGTTTATATTTCTATCCGATTTGTTAAATATAAATTGTGATTAAAAATAACTGCTATCTTATCTATGTTTTTCTGAGGCTGGACATGTCTGCCGCAAGAATCCGGAAAGGTGGGCCAAAATGGTTACATTGGTTACTGAGTGGGACCCACGATACATCATAGACGGTGCAGGCCGGGGTTCAGGCAGACCGAAAAGCAGATGGCAGGACGACGGGTGGACAAATGGTAGGAAAATGCCGATAATAGGGTCGAGAGGAGAAAACGAGGGGAGGCCTTTGCCCTGCAGTGGAACACCAAGTAGACTAAAAAAGAAGATTTTCTATATACCTAATAATTATCTGGTGCTTCATTTCGTGCATGGTGTGAAATAATGTAAGTAGAGGAAACTTTCGTATTGGAAATACAGATTCCCTTAACGCGAAAATTCTGCAACGAAATATACAAAAACTACGATATCCTATAAACGCCATAAAGAAGTGCAACTATCAGTTGTGCGCCTATGTATGTGTGGTTGCAAAGTTGCCTTTGTAGTAACACTGGAAGCTGAAATGATACATTGTTGCCAATACCCGCTCAGTAGGCGTTTGTAACATGGTTGATGTCAAAGAGTTTACAATACACCTTACTCTTTTGTAATTAGGCGAAACGTGTTAACAAATCATACGACGGAACCTAAACTTAACGAAACCTAAGGTGGATGAGCTTTCTGTAAGATGACGGAGCCTGCGCTATCGATCTGCAAGTCCTTTTTTAAACCAATAAACTGGTTTTATTTGTTAGACAGCGTATATGATGTCTTGTCAGTATCCGAAGGGCGCATATGCATATATGAATTTTAATATTATAAGATTTATAAGTTTAGAAAATAATAAGTAAATAAGAATGTTCATATAGACTTTTATTGACATTATTTGTAGGTGATCTACAGAGTGACTTTTTTTTCACCAGCCATACTTCAACCATACACTTCGACCATAGAACAACTTTTAGTATGGGACCAATGCCTAAACCGCGAAAAAAAATTGTCACCGGAATGTAAATATCAAACAGCCAAATTAACTTTAACTTTTTTTTACTTGTTTATGTGCAATACATAATACAATATACCCTATAAAATTTGGTGAAATAATAGTCCGGCTCATTTCTCTAGAAAAGAACAAAATTATAGTCCCATCCATCCACGACACCACATCAGCCGCAGGAATGTTTTTCATAACACTTGCGAAGAGAAAACTAAATTTTAAGCGAAATTATTCATAAATACGGTGATATTTCAGACATTCGTCCGCCATATTAACATTTTTTGACAGATTAGGTATCGAGGCATTCGGCATTCGGCCACGATTGAAAATTGTGTAATCTGTTCGGAAAGATACCTTCCACAACTCTACTCTTTCCGATCAGACTCTACCTATTATATTTTAAACGGCTATTAAATTAATCTAAATAATTATTAATCAAATATTTTTAAACAGAAACAAAAAACCGGAAACGTCAGTGTTATTTATAAAAGTAAAACTCATTTTTAACGGATCAGTTGGAAACCAATTTCGACATCTACCTAAACTGCCACACACAAAAAAATGTGTGTGTGTGTGTGTGTGTGTGTACCTAAACTGCCAAAAAACATCATACAAAAGTAGGTACTCATTTGTACCGCAAACAAAGGCTGAACTTAAACTTTTGACCAGTACCACAGAATAAATAATAGTACTACGTACAGAAGACTCACTCCCTAACAAAATGCGTCTGTTACGATCAGCACAGATATGGCCGCTAGGTGGCGACAGCGCCACGCTCGGCTTATGGCAAACCCCAAAATTGGGGCCGAACGGATGTACTTTTAGCTACCTGTAGCAAAGCGACGAAATCGCGGAGTGAGCCACGCCTGCCAGTACTGTATGCTTGTTTGCTAGCGACGTAGTTTAAAAAAACGTTTGGACAATGCTGAAAATACAGTTTAGGCCTACCGGGGGGAATCGCCGGGAAAATCCGGGGGAAACCTGCCAAAAACGAACCTTCAGTCGCGGTCACTAATAAATAGAAGTACTAGTACCTACCGGACTCTAGTATATATACATATACTCGTATATTTACGTATTGAACTTGGGGACAGTTATTGTATTATTCAACTATAATTGTTTGTTAAAGTTGACCCTTGAATTAATTAGTTATGATATTCCCGTCTCTCTTTCATCCGGGCGTTATTCCGGGTGCATTCTCAGCTAATAATCTCAATATTTATGCTAATTCTAGAAAATTTTAAATCCAAATAGCAGGAAGGTGGCATGTGTGCGGCACCGGCGTGGGCGCAGGATGCGCCGCGCCTGCGCGCTCGGACCACGTGACTCCATTGACGTCAATACTGACCTCTCGCAAGCGCTGCCTCAGGCCTGCTTATCTGCCATACTCCACATACAGAATGAGCATATAAATTGACTACTTCGCATTTAGCGTGCTTAATAACTCTGCGCAGCTAGCGGTCTGCGTAGTTTATAAATAGGAAGTAGGTTCAGTTAAAAGAAAAAACCGGCCAAGTGCGAGTCGGACTCGCGCACGAAGGGTTCAAAGCAAAAAAAAAACAGAAAAAAATTGCGTTTGTTGTATGGGAGCCCCACTTAACTATTCATTTTATTCTATTTTTAGTATTTGTTGTTATAGCGGCAATAGAAATACATGATCTGTGGAAATTTTAACTGCCTAGCTATTACGGTTCATGAGATACAGCCTGGTGACAGACAGATGGACAAACAAACGGACAGTGAAGTCTTAGTAAAGTGCGAAGTAGAAGTTAATAGGGTCCCGTTTTTACCCTTTGGGTACGGAACCCTAAAAATGTATGAGCCCAAGGTACGTAATAGGTACGCATAGCATATTTCGTATAATTTACATTAGAAGAATGTAATTAAGTTCGCCTATTGTTTTGCGCAATAAAGTTGAAAAATATCGGTAGAAAACATTGATAACTCTGTAACAAATAATCGTGATAAACACACAAATAAATGCCCTCACCAGGATTCAAACCCGGGACATTCTGCTCATAATTATTATACTTGTAGGCAGATACAATATATATATGTACCTACTAACTAGCTTAGGAAGCCTTTATCGTTAAATAATAATCGAATGTGATGTCTCTCAGGAAATAGTTATGGTTATGTTATGACTGATTATCGCGATCAAATTGAAAAAAAAAAACATAAATTTCCTATGCTAGGTGATAAGGTGAATTTTTATGTGTCCGTTCGAAGTTAGGGAGAACATAATTTATACAATGAATTTGAGGCAAAATCTTTTAAATCAGGAGACGAAAAATGTTTTTAATTCTGCAGGCTGCACGTGATAGTTTTCCCGCCAATTCCTCGCAAAAGGCCATACACCCCGCGAATCGATCGTGTATACACGTAGGTGGGGAAAAAATCGTTTCTGGATGAGAGAAAAATTCTTAAGTTACAATTACAATTCTGTGTGGCATACTTAGATGGGTTCCATGGAGACCCTTTAGTATTTAAATACAGGGGAAATTGGCTTTATACGTAAAAATAAGGTAGGTAAGTAAATAAAATTAACTAATCTCTCGCGTGCGTGAGTGACCCGTGTAACGCACGTGAGTCTCTTTCAGGAGGTCAGTCACCGCCGCGCATATATTATCTTATTATACATTCTCCCATTTTTCATGTGGCAGGGAAATGCGATCAGAGTTCTGTGACCGGAGAAATCGCAACAGTTTCGGGCACCGAAGGTCACGTTTCGTGATCAAAATATCAGGTGTGATATTGTATTTTCATGCAAAGTTATTGCACAAAACAAGTGCATAACACAGAGATAATACAGTAAATGTGTACAAAGGTGAACTTATCCTCTTATGGGATCTCTTCCAGCTAACCTATAAGCAACTGAGAGAGAGAAAAATAATGTTTTAATGTTACGTTTAAAGTACAATTTCACATGAGGATAGTTTGAGTCGCGGTGTACGTAGGGCTAACTCTATAAATACTAACTCATAAAAAAATTAAAAACAAACTCGTAAAAAGATGAACAAGAGTAATAAGTTTTCACACGACTAATGCAATGGCGCAGTTATTTAAGAAGCGACACAAGTGGTTTGTAACTTTTGTAAGACCAATACCCTCCTAAGGCCCAAGGTGTCCTATACCTACCTATAGTACCTATTTCTATTACAGTTCGATGAAATTTAAACCATAGGTCAAAGAAGAGAGTTGCATTTCTTTTGTTTCGGTAAATATTCAAACAAGTAAAAATCAACTCTATTCCATGCACTATAGGTTCAAATTTCAGTGCCAAATTTTAGGGTTTTCATTTGTATGGCTGAGCCTCAGGAGGATATGTACAATAGTCATGCTGAGCTTGTGGCTGATCCACTATTACTTTATCTGATAAATCGTATATACCCTTGCCATGCTCCGCTAAGCTGTAACATGACAGCAATCACTAGGTGAAATGAAATGGATGTAACGTGTCATATATCTTTCAATGTATATAAACTCGCATTCGTAAATATTTACTAAAGCAAATATAATTATCGCTAGAATAGTGAGTGTGGTTGTATTTACTCATACACAGGAAGTATAATATATATGACGTGTGTCGAAGCGACTCCATAGATAGCTAATAGACTAAACATCAATCAGACAACAAATATTACGCTCAAGCGAAATGCCACGATCATTACTTACATTGACATAACATAACTCATGATGCAACATACTTATTAGCAACGCTAAGAGCTAGTGGGCTTTACTTACGAGAGATAAAGTTACATGTCACGAATGAAAACAAACAAACAATACCTATACTGTGAAACTTTTCCCTGGAGCAGGGTTCAGGAACCGGTATTTGCTCCATATAAAACTACCGGTATTATTTCGTTCTTTGGTTTATTATTACACTTTTAATGGGACAATCTAATAATACAAACTCGTTACCTAAATACTTGATTCAGTCCTACGTAAAGAGCATAAAATAATTCAAAATATTGGGCTAAATATTTCGGGGTTTTTAAAAAATACCGGTTCCGAGCTCTGCCCTGCTGGAGCGGGCAATCTTTTGAGATGAGCCATCCGCCATCCGCAAGTTAAAATCAAATCAAATCAAAAAAAAAATCAAAAAGCATTTATTTCGTTAAATAGTATACAACATAACCCATTAATGGTTGGGACTTCCTAGTAAGTATGTATGATACCTGTGACAGGAAGCCCCGCTCTTCAAAATCAAAATCACCTTAGTCAAACTGTGTAACGCGTTAGTGCCTGTTTAATTAAGTGATTTTATAGATATGTATATTCGTTTGTCCATGATTTCGCAATGAGTAAAAGGGCCGAATTAGTTACGCTCGAAAATATATTTCAGTATAGTCTGTCCCCTTTTCTAAGATCAAGATCTATGGCGAACTTGATCTTAGAAATCGGACAGGGTATACTGATTTCGCTGATGCAGTCAGTGCTTTTAGCGTGTGTTGCTGTAGCCATGATCATTTGCTCAACTTAAGAGAGAACGTCCTAGGGGATCAAACCATGCTGCCGTCACTCCTATTAGATTAGAGCAACGATTACTCGTACCTACATTGTGAATAGGCTACATTCCTACTAGTCAAATCAGCTTCTTTTTTAGAACTGTCAAAACGATTTGCTAATATGGAATTTATATGAAAACGAATGTAGTGACGTCACAGTCAACTCACCTACTTTATATATTTCAATCCGATATATCAAATAGAAATATAGTTCGTTTTTTTTAGCATTAGAAAGAACTCCACAGAAGCAAGCGTGCAGTTTTTATCAGAATCTTTTATTGTTAATAATTATTGACTTATCTAATGTAGCATGGTCAATGCATATAATTTACTTCAAATTATTACCGCTATAAGTGTCGGATTTGGAATTACAAGCTTACTTCTGCGAAGTTCTTTCTAATGCTTAAAAAAACAAACTATAGTGCTTAAAAATAACTGCTGCCTATGTTTTTCTAATTATTATCTGGTGCTTTATTTCGTGTACGGTGTGAAATAATTTATTTTAAGTAGAGGAAACATCCCTATTTATTTGATTTATATAGGTACCTTTACTAACTACTTAAGTAGTGCGATCGGACATTTAAAACTAAGTTCGGTTTTGCGAGCCAGATACGTACTCATCAGGAATTGTAAAGGTCGCCGTTGTCGGACACGACATGGAGGACTACATATATAACTACTTAAATGGTAACTACTGTTTCTTATATTATATTTGGTAGAACTATTACAGGTCGAAAATATGCAACCCTTTTATTCAAAACATGCCAAGGAAACATAAAGTTCATATGTATAAGAGGTATTGGGAATACCCACATTTAAATAATCAAACATGTCAAAAAAATGTGAAATTCCGTGTCGTCTTTGAACAAATTATAAATATCAGGTAAACACTCAGTAATGTACGTCTATAAATTATGTAATGATCCACTGCAAGATATGCTTCTTCTTTAAACCAATGCACTATCATAATCAGAGCTCGGCGGGGGTGAGCTGTTTTCAGAGTTTGCACAACATGGACATGCCTTGTCATTCGATGGTATATGTGGTGTAATTTAATAACTAAATTAATTATTTTATTCAGGCTGCCTTTCTGCTACGATCTATTCTTGAAGTCACCATCAAAACAAATGAATTTTATAGCAAGCTTTTTTTGTAAACCTCTTCAAATAATATGTATATCCATCCATATGCTACTATTAAAGTTTATTTGTACTAAGGCATTGTCATTTTAGTTAAATTATAATTAATAAAGTTTTATTTTAATATCTCTTTCTAAGGTGTATCTATATTAATATCTACACTTGACATAAGTGACGACTGTCGAGCTCTGATCATAATAATCCAACCTTATGGCTCCTCTACACGATAGGCCAGCACCAGCCACTCCAAGGGACGCAGCCATGCGGTAGAATGAGATAGCAATATCACTTGCTCCCTCTAACGCATAAATTCGTGCCTTGGAGTGGCCGACGCTGGCCCATCGTGTAGAGGAGCCATTACGTAAAGAGGAGGGTGAGGTGAGATGACACTACGCTGGCATACCTATCGTTGTTAAGGCGACACAGCTCGACTAGGTACTTATAACTAATATAGCATTTATAGGAAGTTAGTGAGGAAGGAAGAAGAAGAAAATAAATTATTGATTATTACGGGTAGTTACATTGGAATTATACAACTGTTGGTGAGAGTTTTGCAAATACATAATTTGTTCTTAAATTACAAAAGATTTCCTAAAATTTGACCTGCCTAGTTGTTCGGCGCGGATGTGTAGGTAGGTATTATAAAAGTCGTAGCACTATAGGTATGTATATACTAAGTGCTGCGAGATTTTCACCAGTGCTCTGCCAAATTTAATCCAAGTTAACGCCTTTAACGTAATGTATGTTTATCATGTTCTTTTTCATATTGGTGAGCAATAAAGAATTGTATTGTCTCACAGCTAATTCCTTTTTCACGCTATATCCGCGTTTTCCCCCAGATTTTAAACGATAGATCATTAAGATAAGATTACCAAGATAGTGGGGTGAAACAAATCCCACCTATTTTTACTCATCGACTAAAACTTATATATTCAATCCTTAACTAATCCACTAGCCTTAGAACGACTTAGTATCCGCACTTAACCAAGTGCCAAATATTAATATTTGTGGGAAATCCCAACGTTTCCAGAGATATTTGCTTATTGCCATCAAGAGCCGGTTAATCACATTCGTATTCTTGTGCAATTCCAAAAGGACTAATATATACTCAATATTGGTATAAAAGTGCGATCTTTTAATATGTTCCGGCACTCAAAAACAGGCGCATGCCACGGCCTTACCGTGAATCATTGATTGTCAAACAATGACCCTCAAATATTTGCCGAATTATAATACATAACTCACGTCCTTTGATTCATAACGCCACACATACCTATAGGTATTAACCTTAATTAAAGGTGCATGTAAACAGTTGCGGAATTATTAAAACTGAATAATGAAATGAATAAAGTCTCGTACAACATCTTGCGAGACTCTCGCTAGGTGGTTGGATAGGGTCAGATGCAGAAGGAGGTGATCTTGGACACGGCGCGGATACTCGTAGTCCGCCGGTTCCTCTCTCTGCAGCCCTGACCACCGGTATAGCTTGAACCTTGCCCCGCTGCTGGCGGCACCCTAAGTTAGGTTTTTAACCGACTTCCAAATCCCAAAGGAGGAGGTTATCAATTCGGTTGTATGTTTTTTATTTTTTTTATTTTTTTTATTTTTTATTTTATTTTTTATGTTTGTTACTCCATATCTCCGTCATTACTGGACCGATTTTGAAAATTCTTTTTTTGATTGAATGTATATGCATACAGATTGGTCCCGTTTCTATCAAAACCCAGTTCTGATGATGGGTTCCATGAGGAATCGAGGGAACTCCTCAAATCTTAAAGGCATACATATAGTGATTTTTGGGTTTTTATCATCAAATCAAGCATATACATCCAAAAAAGTGACATTTGATGAAGTGGAACTGCTGATGATGACCAGAACGGAACTCCTCAACGAAGCATAGTTCACGGTTGGCGATTTGTCCTCTTCGTTATGTTTGTTAAGCAAGTTCAGTTTTTAAGCTACATTTTTGTCAAGCTCGAGTTCTGATGCTGGGATCCATGAGGAATCGAGAGAACTCCTCAAATCTTAAAGGCATGCGTATAGAGATTTTTGTATTTACATCAGAAAATTAAGCATTTTCATTAAAAACTGTCGCATTTGATGAAGTGGAACTGCTGATGATGATCAGAACAGAACTCTTCAACGGCGCATAGTCCACGTTTCGAGATTTTTCCTCTTCGTTATGTTTGTTAAGCAAGTTAAGTTTTTAATGCACATTTTTGTCAAGCTCGAGTTCTGATGATGGGATCCATAAGAAATCGAGGGAACTCCTCAAATATTGAAGGCATGCGTATAGAGATTTTTGTGTTTACATCAGGAAATTAAGCATTTTCATTAAAAACTGTCGCATTTGATGAAGTGGAACTGCTGATGATGATCAGAACAGAACTCTTCAACGACGCATAGTTCACGTTTGGCGATTTTTCCTCTTCGTTATGTTTGTTAAGCAAGTTAAGTTTTTAAGCCACATTTTTGTCAAGCTCGAGTTCTCATGATGGGAACCATAAGGAATCGAGGGAACTCCTCAAATATTAAAGGCATACGCATAGATTTTTTTGTATTTTCATCATAAAATCAAGCATTTACTTTAAAAACTGTCACATTTGATGAAATGGAACTGCTGATGATGACCAGAATAGAACTCTTCAACAACGCATAGTACACATTTGGTGATTACGAATTTCGATTTTGACTTGGACTGGGTCCCGGACTCGGACCCAGAACCGGACTCATACCCGGATCCGGTTCGGACCCGGACCCGGACCTGGACTCGGACCCGGGCTCGGACCCGGACTCGGACCCGGACTCAGACCCGGACTCGGACCCAGACTCGGACCCGGACCTTGACCCGGAAAACCACTATGATACCTTAACTAAATAAACCACTATGATTACCTACCATAAAATGTGTAAGTATATAAGTATGATGATGCCAATCTTACTAGCCCCTCCCGCTTAAACCCCCGTACACCGCAACGCATGCGCCGTTAAGTGGGTTAGGTTAGGTTTGAACTGCGATCCTCACAGAACCGAACTGCTATCAGAGAAGTGGGTTAGGTTAGGCTAGAACTACGACCCTTACAGAAGCGAAATGCTAGTAGAAAAGTGGGTGGTTTTACCTCCTTTTCTACATAGTAGGTATACCATCTACAATAATCTTTCACCGGCCCCCATAGAAGTCGGTTTTTTTTTCTTAAAAATTATTTATAATGTGTTTATACTTATTTTTTATTGTTTTGTTTGTGTTTTTGTATTTTACTTTTATATTCATATTATAAATTACCTAGCCTAAGAAGAAAAATAAATAAATGAGATATGAATATCTTACCTTATATTTAGCTTCATTTTTCTGTTTGCGTATGCATTTGATTTGTTTCGGGATCTGTAAAATAGATAAATTTATGTTGAGTATTCAAAGTTTTTTGTACTCGTCGACATTCATGTGGTTGAATTAAGACTTCATATACCAAACCGAAATCGCATACTTTTTACGGTTCCGTACCCAAAGGGTAAAACGGGACCCTATCACTAAGACTTCGCTGTCCGTCCGTCCGTCCGTCCGTCCGTCTCGTATCTCACGAACCGTGATAGCTAGACAGTTGAAATTTTCACAGATGATATATTTCTGTTGCCGCTATAACAACAAATACTAAAAACAGAATAAAATAAAGATTGAAGTGGGGCTCCCATACAGCAAACGTGATTTTTGACTAAAGTTAAGCAACGTCGGGCGTGGTCAGTACTTGGATGGGTGACCGTTTTCTTTTTGCATTTTTTTCCGTTTTTTTTTTTTGCTTTATGGTACGGAGACCTTCGTGCGCGAGTCCGACTCGCACTTGCCCGGTTTTTACTAATGGGCTCCCGAGTCCCGATTCAGGAGTAGGTATCTGGTATAATGACTTCTTACAAAACGCTTTAGCCAACTGTAATGAATTCGACCAATCACCTGTCGCCGCGGTCAAGAGGAAAAGCCATCAATGCGCTACTATTTAATGAATATTTATTTAATTAGACGCGGCGGGGGACTTCTTTTGTAATGTGTAGTTTTGCTTGATTTGTTGATTAAAATACAAAGAGCACTATATAATATATATATATATATATATGCCTACAAGATTTCAGGAGGTCTCTCTAATCCTCAGGTCTCTGGATATCTCATAATCAGAATTAGATTTTGCCGAAACTGGGACCAATCTGTAAGAATACACACCACCACATTCAAACAACCAATGATAATTTTCTAAATGGCTTGAAAACCATATAATAAATAAATCTTTTTGGGAATTATAAAGTCGGTTAAAAATAATCGAGCATCCACTCTTTTCTAAGTTTATAACTTATAACTGTCACAGAGAGCATAGGAATAAATTATAGTTGGCATCATGCTTGTTATTTCCAGACTTTAACACCTTGTGTGTTATTTAAATGAAAGGTAAACCTACCGCACAATGGAAGCAGCTGAAGAGTGAAGTAGAACTGGATCGCCCTGAAGTCGGACTCAATACTTCGACGGCCTCGACGATTGCGGCGGTGCCCTGTCGACAATTAGTTTAGGTCACACGGGCCGGGGTAGGTAACTAGAGAGTTCGGGCATTCTCGACTCCGTTCGGCTCAACATTGCTCAGAGCAATAATTAGGGTTGGTACAACTTGACGTCCCTTTGGGTGCTCAACAGGTGCTCAACCACAGATAATTACTTACTTGAATTTTGACAACCCTAATTAGCCAAAAGGGATAGTGCCATGATTTTGAAAGGTACAGCATGATTCGTCCCTGAACCACTGTCAAACTTCGGTTTTGTAGGAAGCTTCCTTTCTGTATGGTAAGTACTATTACCTACATATTCTGTGACAGGTGGAGTGGAGGTGTCTTCGAAGACAACTTTTCATTGGTTTTTTCTACTTTCCCACTTTCTCTATTCCTTCTTCAATCTCTTACCGTAGATTGCTACATAATAGTTGTTCTGTTGAAAGTTAAAAATAGGAACATCCCTTTTGTAATTCGTTACAAAATAAAAATGATTATTAAAGTTTAAAATACACATACAACTATTAGATCTATAGAGACAATTCTCATCTCGTATTGCAGCAAGTCTTCTTTAAATCGTCTTGAGAAGGTATAATCAAAAACAAGTCCTTTACCTATATATAATTGACTTAATGAGTTAAGTGGGCAGAAAATATCACCAAGAAAACTAAAGAACATATTAGCGGTTAAGTGTGAACAACCTGTTTGAAGTCAAATTGGTCATGTTTCCTAAGAAATACTTAACGAACCGTATATGTGATAACATAACCGATGTATAGCATAGTTAACCTTGGCGAAACAATTGAACCGAAGGAACAAAGCAGATGTGGCTGAGGCCGAGGTGCGTGCTCCATACGCAAAACGAGCGCGCCTAACTTTAATCGGCTTATTGCAAACAACGTTTTAGTAGGTATGTACCTAATAATACTACGTACTACGCGTTATGGTTATTGTTGCCGAAATTATATTCAACCTTATTAGAAGGTATTAGTAAAGTTTCATTCACTCTGTGTACGTTCAGAGTTAAACTTATGAGATCTTAGAAATTATAATTATTGGTTGTTTCCGTCTTGCTTAGATGTGGGACAGGTTACCTTCCCTATCTACGAGATGAATGACATTAAATAACAATGTTAGAGTGCCGTCTTGGAGGGAGGGTAGGCGTAGGGTTAGACCGCGAGCCGGTAATGATCGCGTAAATATTGATGCCGATCGAGTTGAATGCACCGTAGTGCGGACCGCGTCGCGACCTTGTCCGTGCGCAGATAAGTGCGCCGGCGCTGCGCCGGTGGCCACGCGCCTTACTTACGTTAGCTTCGCTCTTCCCATCGTACACCGCCGAGTACCTCTCCGGCGGGAAACTGAACGATGACATGCCCACTGTTACACACACTCGCGGTCAAACACGGGAGGCTCTGGACCGCCGGCCGCGGCCGCCCCGGCGATCCATTGTTCCTTATTGATCGTTTCGCGAAGGAAGACGCGCGCGGGCGCGGCGGGTAGGGGCAACGCGACCGCACTGACGCGACACCGCCGGCGCCCGCACACGCGGATTATCGCTTTACGCTCGCCGATAATGAGCAAAGCAAACTTCCCCGTACTAAGTTTGTATTGGCCCCTCGCGAGTGAGCGCGCCCTTTGCCTTATCGCGGACGATACTGCAACATATATCGAAGAGAGCCGACAGTGCTCCGCGAACAATACCCGTACTGCGGGTAAGCCGAGGCACTTGATGAGTTTATTTATAGTCTTACCTACGTAAGTAAACAATAATAAAGTAAACCATCGGCAATCAGTAATCGCATAAATCGAACGAGCAGCGAATGCACAATACCTGTTTAAACCTATACTGTTTACGTTTGCATCAAATATGAGTCCATGCATGTTTGTGCAACTTCTACCTACCATTAATTTTACTAACCTACGTCAAACTGACAAGTCTCTGCATATAAAAAATATGTAGGTAGGTAATAATTAAATTTATTGGTTATGTTTATGGCGTTTATTTTATTTCAAGTCTTTGTGGCTTCTATTTATTTTACAGCAAAGTTGTTGTTTATTTCCTCGTGTCAATATTGATACCCGGGCAAGTTGAAAAACTCCTAAATTCGCAAGCTTAAAGAGTGTTTCAAAAAGTGGAATCTTGAGCGTTATAAGAGCGTTTCTTTTATTTTTTGGAATTTTATATATTGTGACCTTTTTGCCAATATTATTTCTAGTCAGGATCGCGAGCTCTTTTCATCCTTATAGGAGATGAAAAGTGTCCTAAAATTTTCATACATTTTTCAAACTTTCCTTCTTGTTACCGCCAATACAAAGTGTATGGGGAAAAGTACCACAATAGGAAAAAAACTCTGGGACATTTTTTATCCCATTAGGATCGAAAGAGCTCGTGATTCTGAGTAGAAATAATACAAAAGTGGCAAAAAAATCATAATAAATAAAAATGGCAAAAAATAAAAAAAACGTCATAAAAGCACGAGGGTAGGTACTTAAGAGTTAAACACAGTTTTTCACCACACCTAAACGTGAGAAAAGGCAGTAAAACTTTAAAAACGATTGCTTTTCAATATTTATCATTCAAAATCTGCATCTTATTCTACATTCTACTTCTATGTTCTACTTTACTATATTCTACTTTACTATTTTTTTCTCAATAAAGGACTTTTACGAGCTGGTGTAGTGAAAACATAATGGTAACGCATATCAATACATTACTAGAAAAAATTAATCAACTTTTTATGTAGACCCTCATATCCTGTTTGGATTTGTGTTTTACAATTAACACATTTAACTGTCACCTACGGTTAATTGGTTATATCCTCCAAGGTCACCTACGTAGCCATGTTGTTGTAGTCAGCTTTGCTCAAGGAAATTAAATTATCGTATTACACCCGTTTTCCTTATTCTACTCGTAAACTATGTATTACAAATTATGTTAATCAAAATCGATTTAGGTTATTCATTTGTAGCTTTTTATTATGTACTTGCTCGTTAAGTCATATTTAGGAACCTACATTATTTAATTTACACAACAAAGTTATGTAGATAATATGTCTAAAAGCTGATCAGAACAAACTTCGTTATCGCAGGTCATATGTAGGAGATAATCACTTAGCAACCGAAAATCAACAACTACGAGTATCATTACGTTATTCTCTGCCAGCGCGCGCTTTATTCGTAGTTCGTAGCCAATTACGTGGTTTATCCGCTTTTGTAGCGAAACGCGCCTACGAATATAAAACCAGGCCCCTATTTCACCAACGTGACAGGTGCGACAATTCGACAATTCTCATTGTTGCTGACGTCACAGGCATCCATGGGCTACGGTTATCGCTTACCATCGAGCGGGCCGTATTCCTGTTTGTCACCATCATTGTATTATTTAAAAAAATATATGTTATATCGGCAAAAAACAGGTATTTCTCTTGTGGTGTTTATGATGATAATGATGACAATTGTCACAAGTTTCAAAGAACTTTCGGTAATTCTTGACAGCAAATGAGTTCTGTGTCGGAATTTCGTGACAATTGTCGTATTTCTTGTGACAATTGTCATTAGCTTCGCAAAATAAGTACTTAAACTGGCGATATAGTGGAGTTTTTTTTAATTAACATGTCGGTGGCAAACAACCACACCGCCCGTCTGACGGTAAGCGGTTACCGTAGCCTATGGAGGCCGGTGACGTCAGTAACAGTGATGTCGACAAATGTCGCACCTGTCACGTTGGTGAAACAGGGCCCAGGTGAGCGGGTCGCTGGCCGTGAATGCGTTTATATCCCTTGATGTACAGTCAGCAACATAGTCAAAGGTGTTCATAGTTCAAGGTGATGTTTCAGCCTATTAATGACTAAGATTGCTGTACATGCTATTAGATATATCGTAGCGTACCTATAGCATACTCACAAATTAAAATAATATATGTATATCCATTTGTTACATGAATCTATTGTCAAGACGTTACAATATTGGTTTGACACTTTGTATATAGGATTACAATTAGACAACAAAAGGGTGGAGGAACCAAATGAAAATGTTATACAATATTTTACACATTTATTTGAAAACAATTTTATCAAACACATACTAAATGCTCGGCTAAGTGTATGTCACACATGAGATCAATTTAACAACACATCATATCATACGTCACATTACAATTTGAATACTGTTTACTAAGTCAACATCGTTTAACTAAGTATATAAGCATCCGCACTTTAACGGTCAATTTACAACTACATAGTTTTTACATCTTGAAATATTTTAACACATTATATTGTTTTAATAAACATTTTGACACGTCAACTTTTACAATGTTTGTAATAGGTATCGGACAACGCATCTTATCACGTGCGTATGCGTTGTATTTTTTTAACTAATCCTCGATTCAATTATGGTATACTAACATTGGCTGATCTAATAATTGAGTCGAAAGGCAATTAAAGGAACTCCAGGTGAAAAAATTAAACCGCATTGAGTTTGGGCTCCCTTGGGTAGTTGACAGCACCTTACTCCTTTGTAATAAGGCGAAAAGTGTAAACATAGCTTTGACATCGACTGTACACGCGCCAACAATAAAAGCGTTTTCACCAAATAATCGGCATACGTCAAATTAGCGCTCACAGCAGCAGCAGACGTAAGTTGAAGACTTTTGTAGACAACTAACGGCATCTATCTTAAGCTGAAACAAAATAATAGTTTTTAAATGCTTGTAAACAAGTTTCATACCTACAAGTTACAGATGTATATAGTGCATAATTGTTTTCCTTCGTTTATTTACGGAAACGAACGAACGTGTCTTGCTATTTCAGTCAGTCTCAGTACAAAAAGTACTGATATTGACCGAAGTAGTATGACAAATACACCTACAGGATTACATCTTCGTTAAGGTATTAAATTTCAGTTGCGGCCGGTGTAACCCACCATCACCATCGCCACCCATGTTTGGCTTAAATTAAGGCCATAATTCTACTAGTAATTAGGCCTGTTGTTTTACTACTTATTTTAATTAGAAGAGTACTATAATTGTGTCTACAGTAGTTGTAAAGTCAAGTCAAAAATATGTCCCATAGCTCTTATATCAGCGAATTAAGAACTATGAGACATATTTTTGAGTAAGTTGTCTATATACCTATATTTTTACACTTGACTGTACCTAGTGATAATAATAATAATGAAAAAAAAAAACGTCGTACTAACGCTGTAAAAGTCTAACGATTTCCTGTAAAAACAACGTTGTTAAAAGACATTCAGACATTAATTTTAAGCACCTCCAATACCTAGGATCACAAAACATCGGGGACATAATAACTGCGGAGCCGGTGCTGTTAATGATGATAATAAAAATGAATAACAGCGCTCGTAAAATTGCGTCGTGTTTTGTGTGGCCGTTTCTATGATAAAGCGGCTATGTCGCTTCTTATGTCTAATTATTAGTTTTAAAAGTGTAATACATATATCAAAGAAAGACAATAGTTACGTACAGTGGCCTATTTTATAAAGCTACAAGTTACAATTTACAAGCGGAAGTCTCGTTCTAAAACATAGGGTTAGAAAGAGACTTCCGCTTGTAAATTGTAACTTGTAGCTTTATAAAATGGGCCACAGTCAACAACACTCCCAGCTGTACATCGGTTGACCTTATTACAAAAGGCATAAGGTCCACCGATGTACAGCTGGGAGTTTTGTTGACTGTATTACGTAAAACCGAATAGTTGGGTATAGTGTATAGCTTTCAAATAGAGCTCGACGGCTAATCCTATTGACTATTGTTAAGTTAAACCGCACGTGCTACTTATCTGCAAAAAATGGTCTTCAATATTCTATTTGGCACCTGAGCGCGGGCTAGTCCAACGCTCAAAAAACCAGTGTAGGTGTGCTCTCCGGTAACGAACCTCCGTTACGCATCTCTATGACACATTTTAGACTGGTTCTATAGCGTTCGACTTGCCGGCTCAGTAACCGAAGTAAGTATTTTTTATACAGGTGGTTGTGGCACGTGGCACGAGCGGTTTTACTTAACAATAGACAATAGGATTAGCCGTCCAGCTCTATTTGAAAGCTACACACTATACTTAGTCTTTATGGGGTTTAATGTACCTATGAACTTATTGCTTTTCAGGCTTACATTTTAAGGGGGCCGGTATTTTGTTTCGTGTTTAATAAGATTGTTTTACCAGGTACTACCACTGTACAAAAATATACAAAAACCTTATAACATGGAGATAGCTCAAAGACCTCGAAGTTAGTACTTTAAATGCGGGGGTGCGCGGGACGAGGTAAGCGAAGTCCCGTGCCGTGATTGGTCCGTTCAAACGACGAACGAGTTCACGGACGTCACACAAAGACACTTTCGACTCGAACATGGAGTAAAATTACCGTATGCGTGGCAGAGAGGGTCGCGCGACTATGCTAAGTCTAGAGGATGATTTGTCTGTGGCCCTACCTGAAGAGTTATGCCGTTCTCGAGAACGTTCCCCCTTTTGTATGGGAAATGCTCGAGAATATTTCCCATAGTAAATTAAGAGCGTTTACGAAACTATAGCTATAAAAAAAATCGAAGCGACGGCATGTAAGCCGTGCCGGACAGCGAGATGCCATTGTTTACGCCCACTGCCCTTTTTTGTCCCTTTCATCTGCATACCTACAAAAGTCCAAAAGAAAGAACGCTATACTAGCTCGTAAACGTGGATAGAGTATAACTATAGATGGTCAAGCAAATGTCAGTAGAAAAAGCCGCGAAATTAAAATTTTCTATGAGACGCTATCCCTTCGCGCCTACATTTTTCAAATTTGCTGCCTTTTTCTACTGGCAAGATCTGCTTGACCAAGTATATAACTAACCTACCTGTAAATTTAATAAATGTTGTGGTCACGTGGTTTGCAGCACGGAACGTGTGTACGCGATGAGTTGCAGCGCGCGCGGCGCCGCGGGATCCGTACTCCTTTGCAAACGCTGCTGCGCTGAATGCACTGCTAGCGGGACTCGCGCGCTTCTTAGAAGAAGTTTCGCCTGCGAATTGTAGATGTAGTTAAATAAATGTGCCAAATTCGATCTTATGGCTATGACATAAAGACGTTGATACGTGGTGACTTTTGTTATTACTTAAATAAATATAAATTAGTCTCTATGCAGGGCTCTCAAGGTTTTGATTGAGAAGCGGCCATAATCCATACGTATACTTCATCATCATCATCTCAGCCATAAGACGTCCACTGCTGAACATAGGCTTCCCCCTTGGACCTCCATTCGTACCGGTTGGAAGCGACCCGCATCCAGCGTCTTCCGGCGGCCTTAACAAGGTCGTCCGTCCATCTTGTGGGTGGATCATCATACGTATACTTAACGTACCTATATTCGTATAAGAATCACACTGAGACACCGAGTGTAATAATGCGCGTTGGTACAATTTAGAACGTGGCGACGGAAAACCGCAAAAGGATTCGATAACACATGTACCCAGCGAAGGGGTAATATAAGTAGCTGTGTTTCTATTATTATTTAATTTAATTTAGTCAATAAAAAATCAGCTCATGATTACTAGATTAGGCACATCAATCTAGAAGGCAGTTAAATCTATCAAGTGAATTACGTATTCTCACACAATTACATGGTTAGAGCTATCATTTCGGCGTCGCCACAAGCAGCAAAGTCCCAAGTCCCTATCTCAGCCATAAGACGTCCACTGCTGAACATAGCCCTGCCATAAGGGGCCCCCATAAGGGGGGTGAATGCCATAATCGCCACGCTTGGCAGGCGGGTTGGCGATCGCAGTCGAGTACACCGAATTTGAGGGACGCTGCTGCCCGTCCACCGGTGGTCTTCTACTACTATCACGTACCTTGTGGTTATTAGCAGCCAAGGCCCACACTGCACGGGCTGCCGACACGATGTCGGCGGTGTCCCCCGTGAGCAGGCTACCGGTCAGCATCTCCAGGAGTTCCGCTAGAATGTTTCAATATTTATTACTCTTAGCGAAGTCTTCAGACTTAACAGTAGACAGTGAGCCGGTCTAGCCAAGGTTACAATCGCTATCGCTTCGACAACGAACCGCTTTGTGTCTATCTATCACTCTTCCATATTTAGTGCGACAGCGACAGTTGCGTTTCGATCGCTACGGAGAGTAAGCGATTGGCATGTTGGCATTGTTGGCTACACGGCCGACTCTCAATAACAATGCTAAGTAAACCAATATATTGTATGGAAGCAAAAATAAACTTTAAACTTAAAGTACTCTTAAAATGCTCGTTTGCTGCTATTTAACAAGATTTATTTTCAACATTATCGCGCATCAACAAGAGTTGAGGCTGTATTGTATGTGAGTTGACGAATTTGTATCTTTTTGTTTGCTTTACCAATGCAAGAGATGCATTTCAAATATTTGGACAATTACGGACAAGCGACTGGCAAAGCCAAACCAAGCAAATTTAGCTACAAGGTTTCTCAAATAACCTTCAATAGTGTTTGCTTTGTTGCCTAGCAAAAGCATGTTCTGTGCATATTTGGTTTGTACGTAAATGTCGTTTGGTTGTCGTTCAAAGAAACATTCGCTTCGCGAGTGACTGCTAAGTGATGGACAAGTATAATAGTATGATGGATAATGGTTGCCGACCGATCTTCTCTCATATGTACAGGTAGTAAGTTTCAGAGACGAGTAAAACAAAGACTGCTAAATCTTAACCAATTTGCACCGACAAGTAAACTCAAGTGGCTCTAGAGCCGCTGATACCAGAACACAACATGTTATGGGTGTATATCGTTTACTCTCAAGCAAGTATGCAAAGGCTGTCGCAATCCAACGCAGCGAGCGTGATAGGCACCTTTGCGTCGGGGGCAGCCCGGGACGGGTTTTAGTAGGTTGTTATTTTTTAAAATATGTAAGTTTCGACAATGACTTATAGAATTGTCAAATGTTATTCTTATTATGCTTCAACTTCTTACGGTTGATCTTACTGAGAGTTTCTTAGGTGGTGTTAACTTATAATAAAAGCACAGCCTTAGTGCTACACACCCACATAATAAAAAAATAAATGAGACGTCACTGAACGTCTACTTAGATGACCTCTTTATTTTTTGAAAACAATATGATAATAATTTTTAAGAAAAAAAAACCGACTTCCACAATAGACGCGCTTGTCGATGCGGCTATTGTCAAAGAAGCCGAGATAAACCCAAATGATGAGGGTTCAGAGAAAACCACCCCATTCGAACCATTGGACAGGACATCTACAAAAGAGATACGTCTAGAACTGAGGAAATTCAAGAACAAAAAAGCTCCTGGACCGGATCAAATAAGAGCGGATGCTTTGAAACTGGGTGGAGAAGTTTTTATCACAGCCTTCAAGCCGATAGCAAACTATGTCTTGACTACAGGTTATTTCCCGAAACGATGGAAGGTGGGTGAATGCATATTCCTTCACAAAACAGGCAAAAACCATAAAGAAGCTACCTCTTACAGACCAATCACGCTACTCAATATAATGGGAAAGCTATGTGAACGGCTCATACTCTCAAGGGTACAAGGCATAGTAGACAAGATGCAGCCGCCATTTCAACACGGCTTCACCAGGTTCAGAGGGACCGCTACACAGCTTCTCCGCACTGGAAAAATTATAACAGATGCACTTGCACTTGGTGAAAGTGTATCTATGATATGCACGGACCTAAGCAAAGCATTCGACTCAATTAACCATAAAGGCCTAATAAAAAAGTTACAGAACGCTGACGCTCCCAACAACATTATAAAAATATTAGAAAACTACTTAGAAGATCGATTGCTGATAGGTAAATTTCGCACTATGAATGGAGAAATAAAAAAACTACCGCATGGGGTGCCTCAGGGATCAATCCTCGGCCCCGTCATCTTCAACCTATACGTCTATGACATATGGGATAGTCACGATAGGATTCGAGGTCTGAAACTATCCCAGTATGCGGATGACTTATGTATCCTAAACAGAGCTACGAACCCCGATCACGCTACCATGAGAGCGGAGTGGGCGGCAGAAACCATTGTAAACTACTATGATAGATGGGGTTTGAAATGCAACGTCGACAAAACAGAATGTATAATGTTCACGAAGAAGAAGAAATATAAACCAATGGTTAAGATAAAAAACCAGACGTTCGCTTATAAAAAATGCATAAAGTATCTAGGAGTCATCTTTGATAAAACGCTCAAAATGAACCCGCAAACAGACAAAGTTGTCAAACGGTTAAAGCAAGTTAGAGGTGCTCTGGGACCCATCATAGGCTTTAATGCCAAAACCAATGTAGAAGTTAAGTTAGCAATCATTCAAGCTTGCATCCTACCTATCATGGATTACGGAGTGGTGCAGCTATTATCAAGGTACAGCAATTCAAACTTACAAAAAATTGAGAGACAATATAGGATGGCGCTCAAGAATGCTGGCCAGTTCTCAAGACGTCTACCCACGGAAACGCTCTGGGAAATTAGCGACCTTGAAGCGTGGCACCTTCGCGCCGCTGATTTAAATCACAGAATGCTGGACAGAATCGCAGCTCTTGGTATTGAAGACCTCCATACACCAGGGGACGCTTACCTAGCTCACGGCGAACATAACCCACTATTAACAAATAATAGAATAGGCGAAATCTTATATGCACCAAATAAAGACATGAGACGCTGGCCCCGAGGGGCAGCGGCTCCTCGTCCCCTTAGAATTAAGTAAATATACACCACTAACATCTTTAACTCTACACCTGTGACACGACACCTCCAGCTAACACAGATCTTCCATAGACACAAGTTAGCCGACACAATCCTACGGGAATAAAAAGATGTAACCACTAATTGAACTGAATTGATAATAAACGATTTCTCATTCTCATTCATTCCATGGGGGCCGATGAAAGATTATTGTAGATGGTACACTATGTAGAAAAGGAGGTAAAACCACCCACTTTTCTACTAGCATTTCGCTTCTGTATAATGGCTCCTCTACAGGATGGGCCAACGCCGGCCACTCCAAGGGACGCAGCCATGCGGTAGAATGAGATAGCAATATCACTTGCTCCCTCTAACGCATAAATGCGTCCCTTGGAGTGGCCGGCGTTGGCCCATCGTGAAGAGGAGCCATGAGGGTCGTAGTTCTAGCCTAACCTAACCCACTCCTCAGATAGCAGTTCGGTTCTGTGCGGATCGCAGTTCGAACCTAATCAAACCCACTTTTCAAGTAGCATTTCGTTTCTGTAAGGCTCGCAGTTCTAACCTAACCTAATCCTTGTTCGGTTCTGTGAGGATCGCAGTTCAAACCTAACCTAACCCACTTAATGGCGCATGCCGTGCGGTGTACGGGGGTTTAAGCGGGAGGGGCTAGTAAGATTGGCATCATCGTACTTTATACCTACATTAATTTTATGGTAGGTAATCATAGTTGTTTATTAAGGTATCATAGTGGTTTTCTGGGTCAAGGTCCGGGTACGAGTCCGGGTCCGAGTCCGGGTCCGAGTCCGGGTCCGAGTCCGGGTCCGAGTCCGGGTCCGAGTCCGGGTCCGAGTCCGGGTCCGAGTCAGGGTCCGAGTCAGGGTCCGAGTCCGGGTCTGGGTCCGAGTCCGGCTCTGAGTCCGGGTCCGAGTCCGGGTCCGAGTCCGGGTCCGAGTCCGGGTCCGAGTCCGGGTCCGAGTCCGGGTCCGAGTCCAGGTCCGAGTCCGGGTCCGAGTCTGGGTCCGAGTCCGGGTCCGTGTCCGGGTCCGAGTCCGGGTCCGTGTCCGGGTCCGAGACCGGGTCCGAGTCCGGATCCGAGTCCGGGTCCGGTTCCGAGTCCGGCTCCGAATCCGGATCCGAGTCCAAACTGGATCCGGGTCCGAACCGGATCCGGGTATGAGTTCGAGTCCGGGTCCCAGTCCAAGTCAAAATCGAAATTCGTAATCACCAAACGTGTACCATGCGTCATTGAAGAGTTCTGTTCTGGTCATCAGCAGCAGTTCCACTTCATCAAATGCGACAGTTTTTAATGTAAATGCTTGATTTTATGATGAAAATACAAAAAAATCTATACGTATGCCTTTAATATTTGAGGAGTTCCCTCGATTCCTTATGGATCCCATCATCAGAACTCGAGCTTGACAAAAAATGTGGCTTAAAAACTTAACTTGCTTAACGAACATAACGAAAAGGAAAAATCGCCAAACGTGAACTATGCATCGCTTAAGAGTTCTGTTCTTATCATCATCAGCAGTTCCACTTCATCAAATGCAACAGTTTTTGATGAAAATGCTTGAGATTCTGATGTAAATACAAAAATCTCTATACGCATGCCTTTAAGATTTGAGGAGTTCCCTTGATTCCTCATGGCTCCCATCATCAGAACTGGAGCTTGACAAAAATGTGGCTTAAAAACTTAACTTGCTTAACAAACATAACGACGAGGACAAATCGCCAACCGTGAACTATGCGTCATTGAAGAGTTCTGTTCTGATCATCATCAGCAGTTCCATTTCATCAAATGTCACTTTTTTGGGTGTATATGCTTGATTTGTTGATAAAAACCCAAAAATCACTATATATATGCCTTTAAGATTTGAGGAGTTCCCTCGATTCCTCATGGATCCCATCATCAGAACTGGGTTTTGACAAAAACGGGACCAATCTGTATGCATATACAGTCAATCAAAAAAAGAATTTTCAAAATCGATCTAGTAATGACGGAGATATGGAGTAACAAACATAAAAAAAAAAAAAATAATAATAATTTTTAAGAAAAAAAAACCGACTTCTTTGGGGGCCGGTGAAAGATTATTGTAGATAGTACACTATGTAGAAACGGAGGTAAAACCACCCACTTTTCTACTAGCATTTCGCTTCTGTAATGGCTCCTCTACAGGATGGGCCAACGCCGGCCACTCCAAGGGACGCAGCCTTGCGGTAGAATGAGATAGCAATATTACTTGCTCCCTCTAACGCATAAATGCGTCCCTTGGAGTGGCCGGCGTTGGCCCATCGTGTAGAGGAGCCATTAGGGTCGTAGTTCTAGCCTAACCTAACCCACTTCTCAGATAGCAGTTCGGTTCTGTGAGGATCGCAGTTCGAACCTAATCAAACCCACTTTTCAAGTAGCATTCCGTTTCTGTAAGGCTCTCAGTTTCAACCTAACCTAACCCTTGTTCGGTTCTGTGAGGATCGCAGTTCAAACCTAATTTAACCCACTTAATGGCGCATGCGGTGCGGTGTACGGGGGTTTAAGCGGCAGGGGTTAGTAAGATTGGCATCATCATACTTTATACCTACATTTTATGGTAGGTAATCATAGTGGTTTATTTAGTTAAGGTGTCATAGTGGTTTTCCGGGCCAAGGTCCGGGTCCGAGTCTGGGTCCGAGTCCGAGTCCGAGTCCGAGTCCGGGTCCGAGCCCGGGTCCGAGTCTGGGTCCGAGTCCGGGTCCGAGGCCGGGTCCGTGTCCGTGTCCGGATCCCAGACCGGATCCGAGTCCTGTTCCGAGCCAGGATCCGACTCCGGGTCCGAGTCCGGGTCCGAATCTGGATCCGTGTCCAGGTCCGGGTCCGGGTATGAGTCCGAGTCCGGGTCCCAGTCCAAGTCAAAATCGAAATTCGTTATCACCAGACGTGTACCATGCGTCGTTGAAGAGTTCTGTTCTGGTCACCATCAGCAGTTCCACTTCATCAAATGCGACAGTTTTTAATGTAAATGCTTGATTTTATGATGAAAATACAGAAAATTCTATACGTATGCCTTTAAGATTTGAGAAGTTCCCTCGATTCCTTATGGATCCCATCATCAGAACTCGAGCTTGACAAAAGTGTGGCTTAAAAACTTAACTTGCTTAACGAACATAACGAAAAGGAAAAATCGCCAAACGTGAACTATGCGTCGTTGAAGAGTTCTGTTCTGATCATCATCAGCAATTCCACTTCATTAAATGCGACAGTTTTTAATGAAAATGCTTGATTTTCTGATGTAAATACAAAAATCTCTATACGCATGCCTTTAATATTTGAGGAGTTCCCTTGATTCCTCATGGATCCTATCATCAGAACTCGAGCTTGACAAAAATGTGGCTTAAAAACTTAACTTGCTTAACAAACATAACGAAGAGGACAAATCGCCAACCGTGAACTATGCGTCGTTGAAGAGTTCCGTTCTGATCATCATCAGCAGTTCCACTTCATCAAATGTCACTTTTTTGGATGTATATGCTTGATTCGTTGATAAAAAACCAAAAATCACTATGTGTATGCCTTTAAGATTTGAGGAGTTCCCTCGATTCCTCATGGATCCCATCATCAGAACTGGGTTTTGACAAAAACGGGACCAATCTGTATGCATATACATTCAATCAAAAAAAGAATTTTCAAAATCGGTCCAGTAATGACGGAGTTATGGAGTAACAAACATAAAAAAAATAAAAAAAAAATAAAAAAAATAAAAAAAAACATACAACCGAATTGATAACCTCCTTCTTTGAGATTTGGAAGTCGGTTAAAAACATACAACCGAATTGATAACCTCCTTCTTTGAGATTTGGAAGTCGGTTAAAAATATAGAGTTTATACTACTCACTAGTTTCTAGTACGTTCTAAATGAAATATGAGTACCTATGTATGTACCTAATAAGTTGAATTATGGGCTGCCAAATACAGAATGTCATGAATTATGAGCACGCTGAACCGAGTCAGACTATTAAAAAAACTAAATATTCATACATAGAATGACACAACTCATTAAATGTCCAGTAAATTATGTTTCCCAGTGTGTTATTATAATTGTGTGTCACAGCTGTCAAAAGCAACCTTGAAAAGACAAACGAAAACGTATTCATTATACAATATAGTATTTCTTTAGAATAATTCAAATGACGTCAACTGTGAACGAAGTGTATTTAAATTTTCGGGAACTACGGATTGGTGTACTGTTAACTTTAACACAGAATGTAGATTTAAATCATTAGTTCTCTCTCTTTCGCTCTCTCAACTCTTACTTATTACACTTATTACTTATTCTTAATTGATTTTTCTTAATACACCTCCTCATGTGAGTATGAGTTTTTCTGGGTATCTTGTATGACATCTGGGCAGATTAATTGAACTCCGACCACACCCCTGCTTAAAAAACGGTGACGTCAGTGGTTTTTGAGCAGCGGTGAGTGGAGCATGCGATAAAAACCGTACACTTACGACCGTTTTTTAAGCAGCGGTGTGGTCGGACCTTAAATAACCGTATCGGTCCTTCAGGTCTAGTCTACCTAGAATGACGGTTACGCTTAATTGAATCGTGCGAAAGGGATCGAAGCCATCACGATTATGAATACTTCATAAGTGCGAAAGAGGCATACTACAAATGAATTGTAACTACTTGTGAGACTCACAGTGGCCGCTAGCGGCCGCTTGGATGGCCCAAAAGCTAACCTAAGCTAAGCAAATCCCAAAAGTAGCTGTATACAAGAGATATGGGTGATTATATTTTGGAATATACCTACTGCATATTTTTTCTAGTGTTTAATGAACCGGAGGAGTAACGTAGTGTAATGACACGCTGCATGCGCCACGGCGGCCAGCGACGCCGGGCGTGGCTTTCGACCCAGCACTGCCGCTGCGCCAGCGTTAATCACAGGAGCAAATACGTACATGTTCGTCTGGCCGAAGGCATAAGGTACTCACGGTCATTGAGGAACTTGGGTCTCAGCTCGGGATGGCAGGCCGCGTGCGCCACGGCCGCCAGCGGCGCCGCGCGCGGCCGGAGCGCCAGCACGGCGGCCGCGCCGTCCGCGTGCCGCGCGAGCGCGCAGCACAGCACGCCCCACTGCCGGGATACCGCGCCGCTCCGCGCGAGCCGCATCTTGTGAAGAGACGGCAGCGCCTCACTCTGTACACAAGTTTCTTGAGTAAAGTTTTGAGCCTGGTGGTTGACTGGCAGAGCCCGCCCTTCTATAGATACGAGTGCCACTACCACGATAGTTTTTTGTGCATAAGCCATAGTTCGCAACCCTAGAGCGACCGCCGAGCGTAGGTATGAAAAGTAAAGTACATACATGTGATTGACTTCTGTACCTATCTGTTTTGTGGTTTAGATAAATAAATAAATAAACTCTCCCCGAAGGAAAACTCCATATAAAATTGAGTGCAAAAAATTCTTATAAACACGCATTGCCGCCGCATCAGAAGTCATAACACCACTCCTATAATTGAAAAAAATGGGATCACAAATCGACACGCTGATACTGCCTGTGCAGTATCTGTACATTTGTGTAATCCTTTACCAGGCTAAAGAATATATATTTCCCACATACGGCACTTCAAACATGTGATCTATTTTCGATCAGTAAGACTGACATTCAATTGTCATTTTTGAACTGTCAGCCTGGCACTGGGTTAATTTGCTACGCCCGCTATTTGTTTACGCCTTTGTAACTGACATATGTAGAATGCCCTTGTGAATGTAATATAGGGACATTTGCCAAGTCAGCTCATATTCAAGTGCGCGTGTACCGCGATATGAGCTGACTAGGCAGTGCCCGCGGCTACAGTGCGGGCCCCCCCGCTATATGTAAGTCAGTCTCGTCTGGACCATCAGTTGTGTAACACTTATAATATAATCAAGTTAGTAAATTCAGTGTGTTTGAATTAACCTCGCTACCCCACCTTCAGGAACTATCTTGCATACTCTAAAGTACCTTCAGTATGACGGCGCGACAGTGGTGGTGGTCGACGGTGTGGCGCAGCACGCGCACGCAGGCCAGCAGCGCCAGCTCGGGGCGCGCGCGGCTCGCGGCCGCCGCCTCGCGGCTCAGGAGCGAGCAACACTCCAGCAGCAGGCTGCGCCCGGCCACGCACAGGCACATTGCACTCCATGCTGCAAATTAGACATGTGTAAGTAATGCTCGTAATATCACAAATGAGATATCTCTCGAACACGTAATATGGCATTACGTATCTCTCCGCGAAATCAACCAGTACTTCAAACATCACGCATCACGCGAGCTGCACCGAGCGCGCGAGCGCCAACGACCGGCCGAAGCGCGCGAAATGGATTCAATTCCAAATACATTGACTCGCCGATATGAACGGTCAGTTCAAGTTTACGCACGGAGCGCGTAATCTGTAATGTCACTTGTGATAGTGTCATGTTTGTTCGCCATGCCATGCCATCATTGCTTTGTTATCTCGCTCGCACTCGCACTCAGTGCTCGCTCGCTCTCGCTCTGCGATGCTTTCGGCTATCTTCGGAACCATTCGGATAGGTCCGCTCGGCCGATCGCCGCGGTTTAAGTTGTCACTCACTAATATTCTTACGAATATGATTTTCTGCAATAGATTTAAAACTCTAATGCGTCCGCGTAGAGCTTAAAATGTTTTCTTATAATACAAGAAGGACGCGGTCAAATGGAGTAATTTATTTGCGATTTTGAATTTGACGAAAACCGTTTATTAATTATTATTGTTGTGAAATGTTTGATAGTTTGCTAGACTTTCGCGGTTCGCGGCAATTGTTTATCCTTTAATTTAATTGTGAATTAGTGCATATCGAGACTGACTGTAGAAATTCGAGTTGTTTATAAAGACTGATTGAACTAAATTGCAAATACGAGTATAGTTAAATTAAATTGTGAAAAGTGTAAATAATAGTTTCGTTATGGCAATATTCTGATAATGTATTAGTGCTGGTGAGTAATCGCTTTTTTACGGACTATTGGTGACTTTAACTTGACTGACCTATTTAAAAAAAATGGCTATAAACGAACTACTTTACGGAGACAGGACCAAAGCGAGCAAAATGTACGCATTGTTATAGAATACTCGCCATATAAGCTCCATAGGCAATTATCTACCTCCGAAACTTACATACATATTACATAATTACATTATTTTATAATTTATAAGAACTAACAAAAAATCTTTCACATAAAAGTGACAAAACGCAACGCGTAATAAATAGATCGATCGCCGATACGGATCCGAGACGCCCTAGAATCACTAGAGTGCTGTATGCGCTGTAAGAGATAGCTGTAATGTGGCCGTCTCGCGCGCGCCCGAGCGCTGTTTCACGTTCGGGTCATGTTTCGAGTGATGAGTGATGTGATATCTCAGTGTACCATTACGTGTTCAGAAAAGTGATGTGATATAGCATCACTTTTCAAAGCACTGTTTCGCGCATGTCTACTGCAAATCAACAAACAGCAAGTATGTTCAGGCTAGTCATCTGACATGTTATTTCAATTATTTAATGTTTTAGTTCAATTTTTTGTTGTTGTTTGTTTTGTTATTTGTTTGCCCATCAACCGACATCCTGGCAGGGTCGCCATGCGATGTGGGAAGTAATTGAAATGACTCGTTACCTTTAGGATGTTTATTGCAACTGAGCCAATACACAAAACAGATAAGTACAGAAGTCAATCACATGTATGTACTTTACTTTTCATACCTACGCTCGGCGGTCGCTCTAGGGTTATGCACAAAAAACTATCGTGGTTAGTGACACTGACACTCGTATCTATCGTATCGTATCTCTTATCTAGTTGTTTGATTTATTTTTGAGAATGAAACGGGAAGAATGTAAATATGAAATAATAATATTAATAACTCAAATAGGTATTTTAATTTCAATGTTATTGTTATATTGCAAAATTTGTCACAGAAAATATTTTGCGATGACTTAGAGATTGGCGAAATGCACGATTATCATATTTTAAAATGTAATAAATTCACATTCTCATGTACAATGTAATAAATTCGCATTCGCATTCTCTCTGAAACCACTGCTAGCTTAAAAAACGACAATTCACCGTTTAATGTTGAATTTAAACAACCGTCCACTGTACCAGTAATAATAACTTTTCTTTTTGTTTCTCCATTATTGCACAAAAAAGTTCACAGACGCGTGTCTCAAGCTAATGGCACTCGCGCTCGCAGTGGTCCCAACCGGTCCGAGATATCGTGTCCGTGAGCAGTGTCTATGTGTGCGTTGCTCGAGCGCGCTTTGTATGTAGATTGATTTCTGTACCTATCTGTTTTGTGGCCAATACAAGTGTCATATACTAGCATCATAGGTTAGTAGCACATACGAGGGTACACAAAGAGTGTATATGCAGACATGTAATGAGGTATAATACTTATAACACTACAAACTATTATAAATTCAGAGTTGAGCGGTTGAGCGTGAAGTTGTCTTCCGCTAATCTTTCCGTCTCTGGCAGACAATCAGCTAGTGAAATATTCTTACCGTTGGGACAATTGTTAGTAAACGTCAACAGTAGATGAACCACGGCTTCCCTTAGCGGCTCGGTCATCATGCACCAAGGCCAGAGTCGGTTGAGCGACAACGCTATGTTGTCTTCCGCTAAACTTTCCTTCGCCGGCAGACAAACAGCTAGTGAAATCTTCTCACCTTGGAGACAGTTGTTAGTGAACGTCAACAGTAAATTAACCACGGCTACTTCAGTGGTTCAGCCATCATACACCAAGGCCATAACTGCGGCTGAGCAACAGCGCTATGTTGTCTTCCGCTAAACTTTCCTTGGCCGGCAGACCAACAGCTAGTTAAATGTTCTTACCTTTGGGGCAGTTGTTAGTGAACGTCAACAGTAGATGAACCACGGCTTCCCTTAGCGGCTCGGTCATCATGCACCATAGCCAGATTCGATTGAGCGACAGCGCTATGTTGTCTTCCGCTAAACTTTCCTTCGCCGGCAGACAATCAGCTAGTTAAATGTTTTTACCTTTAGGGCAGTTGTTAGTGAACGTCAACAGTAGATGAACCACGGCTTCCCTTAGCGGCTCGGTCATCATGCACCAAGGCCAGAGTCGGTTGAGCGACAACGCTATGTTGTCTTCCGCTAAACTTTCCTTCGCCGGCAGACAATCCGTCATCAAACAACTAATTAGGGTTAGCAGCCAGTACAATGTCCGCAGGGTTGGATTCTGGAATAAACATTTTGTGATTTCGTTAATCGCCTAACGCTGTAGTATCGTAACTGTTTCTGGGGACAGGGATAGTCTTCACTGATATTCTATTATTTTACTTATGCCTTTCTGTTTACCGATTATTGCTATTTGATTTGTTTAGGCGTAAAACCAAAGTCTTTGTTTATGCATGTTATCCCTTTTTAGGGTTCCGTAGCCAAAGGGTAAAAACGGGACCCTATTACTAAGACTCCGCTGTTCGTCTGTCTGTCACCAGGTTGTAACTCCAAAACCGTGATAGCTAGACAGTTGAAATTTTTACAGATGATGTATTTTTGTTGCCGCTATAACAACAAATACTAAAAACAAATATAAACCAAAACAAGGCCAACCTTGTTTTGGTTTTTATTCCTCTTGTTGTAATTCATTTGGGGCTATTCATAAATTACGTCATTTCAAATTCGGGGGGGGGGGGGGGGGTCTGGACATCGGATTATGGTAGAGGAGGGGGGGTCAAAAATTGTCAAACATCGATGACGTAATTTATGGACAGCCCCTTTTCTGCACAATAAAGTGAATTTACGGGTTTAGGTACTAATACAACAATTGTTTTTTTGACTACTTACATTATTCGCATTCCTGATAACTTCAACAGGCTGCCCTAACATGGACAGTCTGTCTCGCACAGTCTGCAGCGTGGCTAGCAGGGTCCGCGGGAGCTGTCGGTGCACGCTGTACCGTCTGCCACGAGCGCTCACCGACAGCAGGGATGCAAGGCACGAGCAGAGCCGGCACCAGCGCTCATCTGAAAAAAACAAACCTTAGAATAAATTTAAAAGTGGAATAATTATTAATTACTGTCTTGGGTGAGACTTGAACTTACGGCTTCTGGATCATACGATATTTAACTATATGTATATAAAAATAATTCTATGTATGCGTATAAATAAAATAAATAAATAAATAAATAAATATTATAGAACATTCTTACACAGATTCACTAAGTCCCACAGTAAGCTCAAGAAGGCTTGTGTTGTGGGTACTCAGACAACGATATATATAATATACAAATACTTAAATACATAGAAAACACCCATGACTCAGAAACAAATATCTGTATCATCATACAAATAAATGCCCTTACTGGGATTCGAACCCAGGACCATCGGCTTCGCAGGCAGGGTCACTACCCACTAGGCCAGACCCTAAAATGAAAAAAAAAAACCTACCTAGTATAAAAATGGACCCTCATCGTTTTTTCCTGAGTGCTGCATAAACATCAGTCGATTACGGTACAAAAACAAAACATTCAGCTAGACGAGATTATCTAATCTATAAACTGTTTACCTTTTAGTGGAATTAATCAACAAATGGAATGCAATTAGTTCTATCATTTGAGCGGATCAATATTTAGTTTGCTCTGTATCTTATCGAATTTATTAATACAGTTTCAAGCCACTAGTTAAAACACAGCGTTACTTTAACTGCCGCACTATAGGTATTACAAACAGTATTGAAGAACACATATCGCTACGAGCATGATATGTTTTCTGCCGATGTATTTACCACAATTAGTTTACATAGGTACTAAGTTATTAGTTATAAAATTGAAATAAATTATTTTTATTGACAAAATCCAGTACATATTGGTGTTGAAGTCCGTCTTCCGAGCTAGTTCACAGAATAAATAATAGTACTAGGTACAGAACACTCACTCTCTAACAAAACGCGTCTGTTACGATCAGGACAGATATGGCCGCTAGGTGGCGACAGCGCCACGCACGACTTATGGCTAGCCACCAAAATTGGTGTGGAACGGATGTACTTGTAGCTACCTGTTGCAAAGCGACGAAATCGCGGAGTGAGCCGAGCCACGCCTGGCTAGGTAAAAACCTAGTTGTAGAGAAATCGTTGTGCCACGAGATTTGCAAACATGTTTTGAATCATTAAAATTTTAGCAGCTTAGGCAGATCAGACCGGCGGCGAGATAGCCACTAGTAATCGTCACAAGTTTTTGACATTTAATTCGAAAAGTGTGTAATGCAATAAGTGTACTAATTTTATGATACTGTCAACATATTTACCTATTAACAGTATAAGTGCCTTGGCTGGAGCTGTAAACGTGTACTTAGTGTTTACCTGAATAAAGAATAAACTTGCGTCTATATACACGACGCGTAATACAGACTAAATTGAGGATAAAATAAATGCTTAAATTAATCGTGAGAAAACACCCGCTCATCGCTACTACTACACTGCATCAGTACCTACACAAAAGTATAAAGTCCTACCTTGACTAGATTCATGCACGTTCCCTTGCATAGCCATATTCTGGTAAATCTGCATTAGGGCCCGGCACAGCTCTTCCACTAAATACTCTGGCTGACAATCCTTCGCGTCGCCAGCGCTGAGGTCCCGATTATCGAAGCGAAGCGCTTTCATGTTGTCGAATAGTTGTATGCAGGATTCGTCTTGAGTCTTGTCTGGGCGTTTGCGGTTCACAGCCGATTGTGAAAGTTGGGTGAGACAGAATAGGGCTGCATCTTGGAAATCTGAAAATATAAACGTACAGAGGTGATCTAATGTTAGTGCTTGTAAAATAAGAGCAAGCGATGTGTGATCTAACCGTAAAATCTTCACTACAAAAAAGCGAATGGAAGTTGGTTAGACTATAAAGGGCTGCCCATAAATTACGTCATCGATTTTTGAATCATGCTTCGAATGACCCCGTTTCCTCCTACGTCATGCTACCATCATCCGATGTCCAGACTCCCCCCCTAATTTGAAATGACGTAATTTATGAATAGCCCCTAATCATAAATAAATAAACATGGTAGTATTGCCGAATTTATCCGGTTATCCGCAGTTATACATTAAATTCACGCTAAAAGAAAAAAAATCAGGCAATACGGAAGATAGTTCCTACATCATGACTCTTTAAAACCGTGAAGGGAAATTTCTAGATTATTACCAGACTGGATGACATCATAGTACCGAATAGAGGTACATGTGACATCGTTAAATACACATAGAAATGATGCAATTGTTCAACTATTTCACAGAACACTTTATCAATGAACAGGAAAATTTATATAAGATTAGTAAGTTTATTACCTGTGACATCACTTTCCAAGCACTGCAGTAATAAACTGAAGAACGGCGCTGACGGTTCGGTCCGCAGCTGGGTCCAAACGGAATCACCAGTCGATCGGACTGGCAGCAGAGAGCCGAGGAGCAGCAAAATGTATACATATAAGATTAGTAGTAGTTTAAGTATTACCTGTGACATCACTTTCCAAGCACTGCAGTAATAAACTGAAGAACGGCGCTGACGGTTCGGTCAGCAGCTGGGTCCAAACGGAATCACCAGTCGATCGGACTGGCAGCAGAGAACCGAGGAGAAGCAAAATGTATATAAGATTAGTAGTTTATTACCTGTGACATCACTTTCCAAGCAGTACAGTAATAAACTGAAGAAAGATGCTGACGGTTCGGCCCGCAGCTGGGTCCAAACGGAATCACCAGTCGATCGGTCTGACAGCAGAGAACCGAGGAGCAGCAAAATGTATATAAGATTGATAGTTTATTACCTGTGACATCACTTTCCAAGCACTGCAGTAATAAGCTGAAGAACGGTGCTAACGGTCCGGTTCTCAGCTGGGTCCAGACGGAATCACCAGTCGATCGGTCTGACAGCAGAGAACCGAGGAGCAGCAAAATGTATATAAGATTGGTAGTTTATTACCTGTGACATCACTTTCCAAGCACTGCAGTAATAAACTGAAGAAGGGTGCTGACGGTGCGGTCAGCAGCTGGGTCCAAACGGGATCACCAGTCGATCGGTCTGGCAGCAGAGACCCGAGGAGCAGCAAAATGTATATAAGATTAGTAGTAGTTTATTACCTGTGACATCACTTTCCAAGCACTGCAGTAATAAGCTGAAGAATGGCGCTGACGGTCCGGTCCTCAGCTGGGTCCAGACGGAATCACCAGTCGATCGGTCTGGCAGCAGAGAACCGAGAAGCAGCAACGCTTGAGTTCGTGCTGCAAGTGCGTCGCAGTTCAATTCGTCTGAAATTGAGAAATTTTCCTATTGAGAATATAATAGAGTAGGGAGCGTTTATTCGAGGCAAAAAATTAACGAAGAAAACAACACGTAACATAACATTTAAGACACGAAAGGTCCCGACTCAGCGTGATGCTAGCGTGGCTGGTCTTCCGTATTGTAGTTAACTGTATGTAGATTTCGTATATGTAATATCCTTCACAAGTAACATAAAAAGTGTTTTTAGTCAATGTTTAAAAAAATCATAACAAATATATTTAATAATCTTTCAAAATCCGGCAGACAACAATGGAGACAAGAGATTGAAGAACTGATAGCCGTTTCTTTATAATTCTATCTGTAGTTCTAACTTCCATGAAAACCGCAAGTAGCCCCTTAAAAAAAAAGAAAAGGGACAAAATCTAAAATATAGGGAAAACCCGATTCCTGATCCACACGTAGTCCTCATTATCCTCTCTCTAGAGATTAACATTATAAATAAAAACCTTTTACAAAAAAAAGAAAACCGACTTCAAAAAGGATGAAATAAAATATTATCCTTTTTAAGTCTATGCGTTACCAACTGATATGTTTGAATTCGGTGCCAAGCCAACTTTTGAAGCATACCATGATTTTGGTGCGATTCGATAAGGATGTACGTTGGATTGCCTTACACGACGGCAATGAACGTACTTTTTGTAGGTACAGTCGACGTTAAAAACTGTACATGTTCGTACATGTTTTGTGATCGTCACGAATAGAAATCTTTTATCTTTTTTATCTTTTTTTTTAATATGTTTACACTTTTCGTCTTATTACAAAGGAGTAAGGTGCAAAAGTGTAAACATATCTTTGACGTCGACTGTACCTAAGAACATACATCAGAACACTCGATCAAACCTTCTTGGCACAGTCCGTACCATGTTTGTCGGCACGCAAGCGTGGGATTGGGACTGAAGTTATTTCCCGTCCCTTATTTAGAGGACTACATTTCAAAATATAAAACAATTCAAGGATTTGTTGCCAAATTTCACCTAAAGCGGTTCAGTTGTTTAGCCATGAAAAGGCGACAAAGAGGCAGACAAAATTACTTGCACATTTATAATAGTTATTAAGTACAGTTCATTTATAGTCATAAAGCTGATTATTTTTGACGGGTATTGTTACTACTTGGCTTGGCACCGACTTCAAACATATCAGTTGGTAACGCATAGACTTAAAAAGGATAATATTTTATTTCATCCTTTTTGAAGTCGGTTTTCTTTTTTTTGTAAAAAGTTTTTATTTTTCCATTTTTAGTTTTAACGCATTGTTAAGAGCGCGACGCACGAATGAAAAACAACATCATGATTAACACTAAATTCGTGGACCTACTTTAATCAATATGTAATCAGGAATTTTCTCGAGTCCGTCTGGGAAATTATAATTCCTGTCACTACACTAAATCCATCCTCCGCCCCGCCACTGACCCAATCCCTCAACCCCCCCGATCACTCTACCTCACAGCGCATCAACCCCTGATCCATGTACCCCTCGGCCCTGAACCAACAGCCCTTCAACCACCATTACCCGACCCCTTAACTCCTAACCCTAACCCCCGATCAGTACCTATCCTTACCAGCTTACCAAGAGTTTGACATTGATTTATTCGCTAGCGTGTGTGTAACTTACCTACTTTCTTTGCATCTCGCTCGTACTGGCATATTAGTGCGAGCGAGATGCATAAAAAGTAAGTTACGAAAGCGTTAGCATCGCTAACTTAGCGAATATGTCAATGTCAAACTCGTGGTAAGGCTACACGTGCACTACATCAAATTGGCGGTGTTCGGAAGCAAATGCTCAAGTTACTTTAGAAAACACCGAAATCACTTTACATGTGCCTTTAAAAATTGAGGAGTTCCCTCAATTCCTTATGGATTCCATCATCAGACCAGAACCAAAAATAATACGGAAACACCTTGGAGGCAACTCCTTCCAAACAAAAAAAGAATTACTCAAATCGGATCACAGGTGCCGAAGTAATCGCTGAACATACTACATTTAAAAAATCATCATCATTATCATCAAAACAATCATCATCATCAGGTCTATTTCATCAAAGTGGTGGTTTTCGGGAAAAAATGCTCGAGTTGCTTAAGAAAACACCCAAATCACCATGCATGTGCCTTTAAAAATTGAGGAGTTCCCTCATTTCCTCATGGATCCCATCATCAGAACAGAACCAAATTAAAATGGGACCAACTCGGAGGTAGCTCCTATCAAACAAAAAAAAGAATTACTCAAATCGGACTACGGATGTCGGAGTAATCGGTGAACGTACATAGAAAAAAAAAATAGCCACAACCGAATACAGAACCTCCTCCTTCTATGAAATGGAAGTCGGTTAAAAATATTCTTACGTAATTTGATGTAATTATACTAACCACAGCTAGGCCCCCGCGTCTGATATGCGATAAATTATGTATTTATAAATATGTTTCATAATATCAATAACCAGGGAGGTAAATGGGTACTACATTTGTATAGAGAAGTGGCCGTCCACTATATCTTCTTAACAAGTCATGACATATGTCAATAGTAGTACGTCAATAAAGTTATAACAATAAAATTGTGATGTCAGAACTGTTAACAATTTGTTGATTGATAACCAATAATGTGTTAATGTATAATGCTGATAGCAGATAAAATAAGCCCAGAAAAAAGATTATCCTCGCGTTAATACTGACTCAATCATCTATCTATACATATAATAAAGCTGAAGACGGTCGAAAGTCTGTACATGGAAGATATTTGAAAAAAAGTTGGCTGGGGATACTTAGAATCGATAACAGAACACGTTCCAACAGTTTTTAGAATTTTTGTCTGTTTATCTGTTTATCTGTTTGTCTGTTTATCTGTTTGTCTGTTTATTTGAACGCGCATCACGTGAAAACGGCTGAACGGATTTTGATGAAAACTTTACTAATCTGTCGAGAAAATCCCCGGCCAGGTTATAGGCTATAAAAATTCAACCCCTAAAAGGGGGCGTAGCCACAACACTCGATTGACTTAAGTTTGCCCCTGAATCTTATTGCGCTACTTAGGAAAGAGGGGCAAACTCTTTTCAACTATTGCTCAATACTTGTGCTACAACTATTGAGTATCCTGGTAAACTAACAGATGGCGCTGAATTTAATACATTGTGTGTGACATGAATAAGCCACCGAGGAAAGATTTTGCCAAATTAACTCTAAGTTTAGAAAGGGGGTACGGATATATCAACAAAAATAATGGAATAATTATGTTGAATTAATAAATTAATAATACAACAAAATTAGACGACAGTAAATTAATTGCCCCTCATTGCACAGTGCCATCTTTTGGGGAACTGAGTAAACATTAAGTAATCAAGAAAATTAAAAATGAGTTTACATAGTTACGTAGAGGTAAAATAAACACACATATCAAAACGCGTATAATTGCATAATAGTTATTTAAAATTATTAATGTTCTCTATCATGAATTATACCTAATCGTAATTATCGCACCCATATCAAATCTATATTCATACGTATCGCCTACTTTAAGCACTTAATAATAATGACCACGAAGGTGGGTACTTTGAAAAAAAAAAACATTGACCTCTGTCATTTGTCAGTGCCGGATTAACCCTTTTAAGCAAAATAATCACTTGCTTATGGCACCAAAACCGTAGGCAAAAAAAAGCACAGGCTGCATCAGCACTGCAGTCGTCGTGGAGTAGGTACCTACATGAAACTTTTATACGTGTACATACAAGTACCCATCTAATAACGAAGGACCGTAGGGATCAAGTAAGAGAGTGAGGGTACGTAAGAACATCTCCAACGTAGGCTTTCGATTTGACCTTACGCGGAGGCCCATGACTTTAATCATGGAAAAAATCTTGCTTTCGGGCTTGCGGCCAGCCGATTTTTTCGACATAGGTTACCGATTTTATAGCGAATTTTGCTCTCTTGCACGCCAGATTTGTCGGCCAAGCCGAGTTGCTCCTTAGCCGCGATCCTGAGACCTAACTGTCAAAGTGTTATAAGGGGCCCCGTGAAAGCCGAAAACTAAAATCATCCTATGAAGTAGCGCTTTCGAGTGAAGCCAAAGAGCGAGCAGTAGAAGAGTCGTGATTACATGCATAGATTCGATTTCAAGCCACTCTTTTGCAGTTCGGCGTAAGGTCTTACGCGAGGTCTTCTGCCTTATGGCAAAGTTGATCTTCTCCCTTAATTACACTTGGGCGTGGATCCAAATCCAAGCTTTCCTCTTTCGCAGCTGGGCCTTTTGCCTTGCTCACACTTCGCCAATTCAATTCACTTGGTCAATTCAAAGCTCTGCTTTCTTGCATCTTTTCTGTATGAAAACAACCTCGCTGAGACCCTTTAATGTCGAGCCCTATGCGAAGCTAGGCTAATAGAAAACTGTCCCGTCCCTTCTCTGTATGAAATCCTGGATTCGCGCCTGGTTGGGACTAAAAGTAAAAAATAATGTATAACTGTCTATCAAATTGCGTTTTTATATCGATAAATTTTCGCGCTCGCTTCGCTCGCGTTTACAATAACATTACAAGCTATGATAAAAGTGACATTCGGGTGGCGACTGCAGCAGCATTACTCTGTTAAACGTTACTGCTGTAGCACTGTCGATTTTCGTGATAAAATGATGTTACTGATTTCCATACTAAAAGTTAAAATGCACAACTATCTATCAAATTGCGTTTTTATATCGAAAAATTTTCGCGCTCGCTTCGCTCGCGTTTTCAATCACTTTCTAATGTATGGTGACTACAGCAGCATTACTCTGTTGCAACGTTACTGCTGCAGCACTGTAAATTTTCGTGATAAAATGATGTGACCGATTTCCATACTACAAGTAAAAACGTACAACTGTCTATCAAATTGCGTTTTTATATCGAAAAATTTTCGCGCTCGCTTCGCTCGCGTTACCTATAACTTTCTAAGATATGGCGACTGCAGCAGCACTACTCTGTTGCAACGTTACTACTGCAGCACTGTCAATTTTCGTGATAAAATAATGTGACTGATTCCCATACTAAAAGTAAAAATGTACAACTATCTATCAAATTGCGTTTTTTTATCGAAAAATTTTCGCGCTCGCTTCGCTCGCGTTTTCAACAACTTTCTGATGTGTGGCGACTGCAGCAGCATTACTCTATTGCAACGTTACTGCTGCAGCACTGTCAATTTTCGAGATAAAATGATGTGACCGATTTCCATATTAAAAGTAAAATTTTACAACTATCTATCAAATTGCGTTTTTATATCGAAAAATTTTCGCGCTCGCTTCGCTCGCGTTTTCAATGACTTTATAATTATGGCGACTGCGGCAGCATTACTCGGTTGCAACGTTACTGCTGTAGTACTGTTGATATTCGTGATAAAATGATGTGACTGATTTCCATACTAAAAGTAAAAATGTACAAATGTCTATCAAATTGCGTTTTTATATCGAAATTTTTTTTATATCGCAAAACTATTGATTTTGGATTGTAGTTTTATTTTGTGGTACCTAATTGTAAAATATTGTATCTGGACTGCAGTCCTCTAGCATATCCATCTGTCAACTATACGTCAAGTTCCGCCTCCAGGGGAGAGGGAGAGAAATTAGGATTAGAAATTAGCCGCTTACCTACTGACACAGATCGAATTCCACGCGGGCGGAGCCGCGGGCACAGCTAGTAATAAATACGTAAGTGAGGTAGGTTTATCGGGGTTTTCAGATAAGTTGAATAGTTGACTGGTAGATATGGCCCTAAGGCTTTTAAAGTTCGCCATTTGTATTTTCTTACATTGTACTATTATACTGTTAAACACCATTCTAAATGAAATAAATAAAGGCACATTATCGCTCTAAATGGTACTACTCAGTTATTATACGAATCATACTATCATCATTTCGTCATTAGGCTATGAAAGAAAACAATGCCAGGGCCAAGCGACCGGAGACGCGCGGCACCTTCCGATGGTCTTGGTCGTTATCCTAACGACAGGACCAGGAAATAATAAACATAAACACCCAAATTACTTGCGCCCAAACTTACCATCATCTTAGGGCGTAAGAGTCGTCATCAGGTTAGGTACAAGCAATCCTTAGCAGCGGCCTTGGATAAGCGCACGCATCACTACGGCGCAGCAGCGACTAAGGGCTCATTTGGACGATGCGAGAACTCGCATGCGAGTTTAATTACATTACGGTTTTGGATCGGTTGGTTAAATTGGACGTAACCGTCCGCAATGTAACTAAAATAGCATGCGAGTTCGCGCGCCGTCTAAATCAGCCCTAACCCACGAAACGTCCCATTGCGGACTGGATCGTTGTCCAGATGACAGTACCAAGAAACAAACACCCAAAAGATTCATCCCTGAACTTACCATCGTCCAATGGTGTCAGAGTCATCATTAGATTGTGTAAGCAATCCTTAGTAGCGGCCAGGGACGCGCGCACGCATTTATACGGCGCGGCGGCGACCAGCGCGCAGCACGAGGCGGCGCGGACGCGGTTGTTCTCCAACGGGGAACTACGAGACCAGGAGGCACATCTGTAATATAATTACAGATTGTATATTTGCAGAATAATTGCAGTTTAATAACTGAGCTCCGAGCCCGGAATCGTTTAAACGCAACGTTGTTCAGAACATGGACACCACATGAACACATGTTCAGAACATGAACAGGCTGAGTAGGCTGAAGTCTAGGGCGGCAGATTTTAGTGGGCGGCAAATTTGGGGCAAACTCAACCAGAATTTTGCCGCTCACCTATTTTTAAAAACAATCATTATTTGTCGATTTTGCCGCCCTCTGTCATGTCAAGACCCTTAAAATTGAGACAGACAGACGGCCGAACGGACAACAAAGTGATCCTATATATGGCTTCCGTTTATTTTCCTTATGAAGTACGGAACCTTAAAAATGTACAATTTTCTATCAAATTGCGTTATTTCTCTCGAAAATTTCGACGCTCATGTAAGGGCATATAACTCTATCATACCTAAACAGCAGTCGATACAGCCCCTGCTCGTTCCACGCCTGCACCGGGCACCGCTTGAATGCCGCGACGTTGTGTAGAGCATCGGCGAGTGCAGCTACCAGCGACGCTGTCGATGCGCGGCGTAGTTGCGCGCCGATGGACGGCGATATACGCACATCCGCGCATTTCGACGCTTATGTAAGGGCATATAACTCGATCATATCTAAAAAGCAGTCGATACAGCCCCTGCTCATTCCAAGCCTGCACCGGGCACCGCTTGAATGCCGCCACGTTGTGTAGAACATCTGCGAGTGTAGTTACCAGCGACGCTGTCGGTGCGCGGCGTACTTGCGCGCCCATGGACGACGATACACGCACATCCGCGCATTTCGACGCTTATTTACATAAGCATATAACTCGATCATACCTAAAAAGCAGTCGATACAGCCCCTGCTCGTTCCACGCCTGCACCGGGCACTGCTTGAATGCCGCGACGTTGTGTAGGACATCGGCGAGTGCAGCTACCAGCGACGCTGTCGGTGCGCGGCGTACTTGCGCGCTCGTGGACGGCAATATACGCACGTCTGCGCATTTCTCAGCGCGCACTTCGAGTTCAGAACGACGCTCGAGTAGAGACATTGGAACGTTAGGTTCTGGAAAAAAATATATATTTATTAATTTGATATTCGAGTAAATGTCGATTCTGATTGAATTATTGACGTATAACATCTAAGGCCGGGCCTTACGGGCACATAAAATGGTACTAGTTCAGCGGAGTCACTCAGGAATTCGAGCCAATCATGCAGTCTAACGCAGCTAGTTGCGACCAATCGCGCGCGTGATGCAAACTCATCAACCAATCGCATTATAGTGGGGTCACACCGCTGTACTGGCCCCATTCATGCCCCATCCTTATTGCCCGTAAGGCCAGTCTTTAGATATACGTGAATGGATTTAATAATGTGTTATTAATGTTATTAGTACTTATTAGGCATTTTACCGAAAAAAAACCAGTCAGATTTCGCGCACACCAATCAGCGTAGGCTATCGTCTAAGTCGTTTCAAAACAAGATCAAAATGTAAACAAATTGTAAACCCAAAATCGGCCTCCTGATTTAGTTAAAATTAATTCGCTATTTTGAAATACTACATAGGAATAATAAGTTGTGAGCATGTTTATTACAGATTCAAAATATTTATAGACCATGCGAATGATCATAACTAGCCATTGTTTTTTCATCCTACTATTTCAATCTCAGTTTTGTAGTAGGTATTTATCGGTCATATCATATCTAATCTCATATTTAAGTGTAAATTTAATACCGTTGTTGTGTTGATAAATACGAATTAATCTAAATTCACACTCGTAAACACCATCACAATTGCAAATGAGTTGCGGCACTTACCTATTCGGTTCTGGTATTTTGTTTCATTGCAAAACTCCACGAATATTTCAATACAAGTTTCCAAAAAGTTGTATTCTTGAAGCTGTAGTAAGATTTCACTCTCCAATACCTGAAATGTAAAGGTATTTTGTTTTGACATATCTAACTCTACTATTATTATGCATAATTATAAACCACTATTTAATTCAATTAGTAACTGACCAACAACAATCGACGCACTGGTTAACGTAACTCAACTGAGAAACCATAATTACATGAAACGTACATGAATAGTCAAATAAATATAATTAGTATGGTAATATTTTACTTGAATATTCAAATCTAACTGATTTCTTGCACTTTCAGCACATCAAGGCAATTTTAAACAAATATTTGAAATAGGTACATATTTTCTTTGTCACCAGATGTCCCAGTGACAAGGAGATATGGCTACAGGGAAAGGTCAATCGGAAAATAGTACATCATTCTCGGTTACACATTTACTTTTCAAACCAAGCAAATGTTTTTTGGAAATGCTTGACTCTTATTTATTAGTAAGTATCTCACACAGCTTATGTTATAGAAAAACAAGAAACATTATTTAGTAATCGAAATATTTTATTACACAGGATGGTGACATAATATACCTACCAACTTACATAAAATTACATTTATATAATCCATTTTCATTCAGTAATAACATAAAAACTTAAGTACGTAATTAATAAAGAGGTAAATCATACCATTCAAAACTTCAAACTATTACAAAAGTTGCATTTTCTAACCAGTCTCTCATTCTATCAATATAGGTAAAAAGTTATACAAATAAACACATTAGCATTTCACTCGGAAACGAGATTCACGGCGATGCTCTTTCCTACAATATCGTGCGGGAGAGCAATGAATGATTCATCATTACTAAATATCTGGTTTTACTCGCTGGTAAAACCCGCCTCATTACCTTTAGTACGCATTTCACACATAGAGAAATATAACTCAGGTAAAGTTATCACTCACAATAACTACTCAGTTAAAATACCTAAACTATCAGATTTAATATTAGGCGGTATTTTTAAGTAAAGCCTTGAATTCAAGATATATGCCGCCCTTGTTTTTCAGCATGAAGCTCCTGGGGTCGTAATCAATACGTAGAGTAGTTCGCGCGCTTGGGACCACCTCCAGGGCGCTCAGCATGGCCGCGAGCCCCGCCACCACCGTCAGGTACGCGAAACGACCCCCTGCAATATGTGTTTACAGTACATAGCAAATAAACGAGATATTAATCAAAATATTCCAAAGTCCAACTCTGAGATTGATTACCTATCAAGATATCGAGAGTATCGAGACGCAATGCCGCAACGTTTACGGGCAATTTTAAAACAATTATGAGAATGACAGATTACTTTAAAATATCTCCGCATGAACAAAGGATGTTTGTATAAAGAATGAACTATCACAGCGTGACAGCGACTACGTCATTGAAACGACGATGCTTACCTGGGCAACTTCTCGGTCCGCCACCGAAAGCGAAAATAGCTGGTGGATTAGGATCGTTAAATCGTTCTGGGTCAAACTTTTCAGGGTCAGGAAAATAGCGGGCATCGCGTTGCATGCATTGGAGAGGGATAAGCACTGAGTTTCTGAGTTCAAATTTCAAGTCAGTGCCAGAGAGCACACACGGTGAGGTGCAGAGGCGAGTGACCATCGGCGTTGGCGGGTGCAGGCGCAGCGTCTCAGTAACCGCTTGAGCAGTAAACTTCATAGCGCTTACGGACTCAAAATTCAAACCGCCGTGTCTTTCCATACATTCCTTTATCTCATCCCTGACCCGATCCTGTAGCACTTTGTCTTTAGCCAACTGATACAAACAAAACGATAAAGTCGTTGCAGAGGACTCCAGCCCCGCCAACATGAATATAAACGAATTAGATGTAATTAGGGCATCCGTCATTTCAAACTCTTTTTCAGTATCTTGAACATTCAGCATCAATTGTAGAAAATCACATCTTTGGACGCCGGAACGTCTCTCTTTGAGCACCTGGCTAATGGTGGACGTGAAAAAGGCTTCGACGTCTGGAGGATAACTCCTCAAATTCAGCAGTTTGAACAATCTGGGGAAAAACGTCCGACAATAGCGTTTCAAAATTGTGGCACGGTCTACTTTAAACATTTTCTTTGACATTTTGAAGAAGGGAGATTCAGGATTTTTCAGCGATCCGGGGTCGACACCGAATGCGCAACTTCCTATGATATCGGTCGTGTAGCGACACATCACTTCAGGGACCGCGACCTCTCCGAGTGAATTGAGCAAGACATTCCGGAGGTTCTGGGCGCACTCTGATATAAGCGGGAACATCCCTTTCATTTTTGCTGAAGAGAATGTTGGACTAATAATTTTCCGCATCGCCTTCCACTCTGCACCGCTCATATTTGACACATTTCTTAATAGAGGCTCTCGCCTGGTGTCCGTTGTCGCCGCTGTTCGGTCACTAAAGTTAGAAAAATCTGTTGAAAATATAGTCTTCGCTATATCCATATCCAGCACCATCAGCGTCGGCCGGCGGGCTTGGAAAATGCCGATATACTTTTCGCTTTTGTACTTCTCATAGAAATCTTCTAACATCTTTGCATAGCTGCGTCGCGAAGTCAGAGTAGCGCCGAAGTTCCCGAAAATAGGACACGGTTCGCGGTAAAGTACCTTCCTCTGAAGCCAGTATTTTCTTCCATTTGTAGTGTAGTGAAAAACCGCAAGCAGAACAATAAGCGATAACAAAACCACTAAAAGAACAACACTGAGCCACATTGTGCACTGATTTTATCTGATTCAAATTACTGTCTAAAAATTAAATGCAGATAATAGCATGCCGGCGTTTCGAGCGCGAGTAAACAAATGCAGGGCGAGACGGCGTGGCCTGCGGGCGCGGTTCGGTGCTCGAGTGAGCGAAGCGTGGAATGGCCAATGGCTAGATAAGCCCTACGAAGCGCGAGCGCCGGTAGAGTACATTTATATACCGAGTAGTACATCTTCCACCGACAAAATTCGCGCGGACCACAAGCAATATTCTAATGACTAAATGCTATAAGCATACAGCTAGTCTAGATTACTAAAGACGAGGTATTGTTTAGAACGTTGCAATATAATTCCTAAATGTTCGGATATAGATTACTGTCTCTAGTTTTAATAATTTGCTGCCGGCAAGCCCGCTCAAGGCCGCGAATGTTGACGTACCGCGCCCGTGACTCGCATATACTACACTTTAACTTGTGCGCTACGCTGACCATTGTATTCCGGAATAAACAGCTCCAATAATCACCGTCACATTAAGTATGCATTACGTTTGCCGGTCCTCGCTTAATTTGTACGATTGCCATTCTCAACGACGAAATCTTGCCAAAAAATATTCATCGGATACGTGATTGCAATAATAATTACTGACGTAGGCTAGATTTTTGTTTTCTATTTTTAAACCGCATCCGGAGTCATTATGTTTCAGGGCGATAAACTTTGAGTAGTTTCACAGCAATGAACATAAATTATCTCGTACCCATTCTATGAAACTGCGAAAGTCATAGCGCGCGCTTCCCGTTGAGGGAAGAACCTACATATGAATTGCGAATACCTAAAAACAAATACCTTATATTTAACTGTATATACCCTGAAGTGGGTACTTTAGAATTGTTAGCTGTATTATTCATGTGTTGTATCACAAACTCGATTAACAACGCAGTACCTACTCGCTTCATGATTCATGACCTTATTTTTACAGTAACATAAGATAAACTTGTACAACACGATTGTATTGAAAACAAAACCGGTAGGTCCCTTAACCATCAGTCATGTAGGTGGATTGTTTTAAATAACTTTCGTAAACAAGCATAGGATATAAAAATTAAATATTCATTTATCATTCTGCAAACAATGGTCATTAAGATATGTTAATATCACAGACAAGTAAATGGCAAAGACTGTGTAGAGTTGGACCAAGCTAAAATTGCACATACTTAACAATAACAAATTATGTATATGGGAAAAATGAATAGTTAAAAAAACAGCAAAATAAAGGCAAACCCGGCTTAAAAGAGAAGTTTTTACAGGAGAAAATGCAATATAATCAAGTAAGAGTAAAAAAATATTAATTTATTAAAATAAAAATAAATAAAATCTTATTTTGCCAAAACAACAATTACATTTATTTTATTAATCACATTATGTTACAAAGATACAAAACGAACGTAAATTAAATTAGCTTAAATGACATAAATGAAAATATGTAGTGATTGTTTTTGATGTCGGAATTTAAAATATCTGTTTAATGGGCAAATGATCTTTGGCTAGAGACGTTAACGACGATTCCGATGTTTTTTTATAAATAAACTACACAGAGCACAGTATGAGCTATTCATATTCTTCAAATAGGAGCCCGGATTTTTAAACTGGACTAGTTCAGTGTCACATAATGTTCAGGGGGTATACATATTTAGTAACAATATAGTACATTTCGATGCTAGTGCGGAAGGTATGTCATTACTTCACGAGTACCGAGATATCTTGCCACGAGCCGCAGGCGAGTGGCAAGACTCGGGACGAGTGAAGAATGACATTTCCGCACGTGTATCGAACGACGTTTTTTAATACAGTTGCGAAAAAATAAGAAAAACATTGTTAATCGTACACTAAACAAAAGTGGTAACAGTGACAGCTCGGTTAGACGTCGTCTTTAAGTATATTATATCTATGGGCGTTTGGCAGCTATTCCGTTCCATTCAGTCAACTTATTAAGAACGGAATTTTCAATATTGAATATAAAAAATAAACGTGTTACAATGATGAAGAGGTAAGTAATTAAATATGAAATATGTAATATTTTTCGTATTCTTACATTAACGGTAGGTTTTTATGCTGATTACGACGTTTAAAGGAAACTAATATTAACACTCATCAATAAGTAGTCGTGAATTGGAACAAGTATAAATTTAAAAAAATTGGAAAGTAAAAAGCACTAGTTCGAGATAACCAACTTTCCGCACGCTAAACAGCTACGTAAAGTAGCACTTTTTGAGCAACTGTATTAAAAAATAACATTTCCATATAATAAATCAGAAAACCAAGAAATTTCTAAGATAACCAAAAAATAAACAAGTTTGAATTTCTTTTTTTTCTGCAAAAACTTAACCTTCCCTTGTAATGACTAAAAAAATCGGACAAAAGCATGTCGGGCCGTACTCAGTGTAAGGTTCCATACTTATCATTCTGTCAGAATAGGCTAAACAGGGGCTAGATTTAAAGCACTAGATATATTTAAAGATTCATTTTAAAGTTCGTCATCAATACATCTAAAGCGGTTAAGGCAGGTATTCAGGCGTTATGGTGGAACAAAGAAACATACATACTTACAAAATGCAGTTAAAGTTGATATACACTCCGTATTTTTTCGACAGTTCATTTTGTAAGTGGGAATCAAATCAAAAAGTTAATTTTCTATGAAAATAATTATGACGTTTATTATGGCACTTCCACGGTTTTTTACCTACGTCAAACAATGTAATCAAAGACACGTTATAGAGAAAAATACTTACACTTTACAACTATAAGTTATTGGTAAGAAAATCGTTTTTGATAATTAAGCTTAATTTACTTTTCTAACATTGGACATTAATGCACATCGAGAAAATTGTAACAAACCTAAACAGTCTAAACACCCTTAGGTTGAGTTGTTTTATCACAGGATTCCTATTTATAAAGCTATCAGACTGAATATTAGGTGTTATTGTTTATATTATAAAGATTTGAATTCAAGATATATGCCGCCCTTGTTTTTCAGAATGAAGCTCCTGGGGTCGTATTCAATACATGGAGTAGTTCGCGCGCTCGGCACCACCTCCAGATCTCTCAGTATGGCCGCGAGGGCTGCCACCACCGCCAGGTAAGCGAAACGACCCCCTGCAAAGCGTGTTTACAGTACAGTTACAAATAAACAAGATATTGATCAAAATAGTCCAAAGTCCAACTCTAAGATTGATTACCTATCAAGATATCGAAAGTGTCGAGACGCGACGCCACAATGTTTACGGGCACCTTTAAACTAATTATGAGAATGACACATTAGGTACTTTATAAAATATATTTGAATGGACAAAGGATGCTTGTATAAAAAAAGTATTATCATCACAGCATGACAGCGACGTTATTGAAACAATGATGCTTACCGGGACAACTTCTTGGACCGCCACCGAAGGCATAAATAGTTGGTGGATTAGGACCGTTAAATCGTTCTGGATCAAACTTTTCAGGGTTTGGGAAATAGCGAGCATCGCGTTGCATGCACTGGATAGGGATAAGCACTGAGTTTCTGAGTTCAAATTTCAAATCAGTGCCAGAGAGCACACAAGGCGAGGTGCAGAGGCGAGTGACCATTGGCACCGGCGGGTGCAAGCGCAGCGTCTCAGTAACCGCTTGAGCAGCAAACTTCATAGCTGTTACCGCCTCAAAATTCAAACCGCCGTGCCTTTCCATACATTCCTTTATCTCATCCCTGACCCGATCCTGTAGCTCTTTGTCTTTAGCCAACTGATACAAACAAAACGATAAGGTCGTTGAAGACGTTTCAAGCCCCGCCAACATGAATGTAAACGAATTAGATGTAATTAGGGCATCAGTCAGTTCGAACTCTTTTTCAGTCTTCTGAACATTCAACATCAATTGTAAATAATCATTTCTTTGGACGCCGGAGCGTCTCTCTTCGAGCACCTGGCTTATAGCGGACGTGAAAAATGCTTCGACGTCTGGAGGATAACTCCTAAAATTCAGCAATTTGAACAATCTGGGGACATACGTCCGACAGTAGCGTTTCAGAATGGCCGTACGGTCTACTCGATACATTTTCTTTGTCATTATGAAGAAGGGAGATTCAGGATTTCTCAGCGTTCCGGGGTCGACACCGAATGCGCAACTTCCTACGGCGTCGGTCGTGTAGCGACACATCACTTCAGGGACATCGACCTCTCCGAGAGAATTAAGCAAGACATTCCTGAGGTTCTGCGCGCACTCTGATATAAGCGGAAACATCCCTTTCATTTTTGCTGAAGAGAACGTTGGACTAATAATTTGCCGCATCGCCTTCCACTCTGCACCGCTCATATTTATCACATTTCTTAATAGAGGCTCTCGCCTGGTGTCCGTTGACGATACTCGCAGGTCACTAAAACAAGCAAAATCTGTTGAAAATATAGTCTTCGCTATATCCATATCCAGTACCATCAGTATCGGTCGGCGCGCTTGGAAAATGCCGACATACTTTTCCTTATTGTACTTCTCATATAAATATTTTAACATCTCTGCATAGCTGCGCCGGGCTGTCAGAGCAGCGCCGAAGTTCCCGAAAATAGGACACGGTTCTTCGTAAGGTACTTTCCTTTGTAGCCAGTATTTTCTTCCATTTGAAGAGTAGTGAAAAACCACAAGCAGAACAATAAGCGATAACAAAACCGCTAGAGGGACAAGACTGAACCACATTGTACACTGATTTTCTCTGAATAAAATTATTGTTTGAATATAAAATGCAGATTATGGCATGTCGGCTTTTTGAACGTGAGTAAACAAACGGTATGTGGCCTACGGGCGAGGTTCGATGCTCTAGTGAGAGAAACGCCAAGCACGCAACGGCTAGATAAGCTCTACGGAGCGCGAGCACCGCCAGGGTAAATGTAGTACACCTTCAAACAATAATTTTCGCGCGAACCGCAAGCGATAAGCAAGTTAGTAAGGCTAAGGACCTAAATATTCTTTATTGCTCCAATAACAATACATTTTTTATCGAGTCCATTAGTGTACCTTCCACCACTTGCGCCACTGCGCTTTACCGTCATCATTTTCATCTTCGGCAACAGCCAACAAAATAACGTCCTATTTTACGATTTTTGACCAAACTTTAGTGAAGATCTCCATCAGTTAGGCCAATAACCTCCTCCTTTTTTGAAGTCGGTTAAAAATGCTTTCGTACCTATGTCGGAATGTTCTCCTCTGCAGGTCGCATTCTCAACAGATTCTCGTGAAATTTGAAATTCTCGTGATTTTGTGAGCAGGTTGAATTGTAAGATTCTGTCGATTTTTTGTTGATTTCTTCTGCTGTCGTTTTATTTTTTGGAAAATGTTCAAAATAAAAAATAAAAATAAAAATAAAATAACTTTATTTAGCTAAATTATAGCTCACAACTGCTTACAAGTAATGAATGATACAAGGTGAATTTAACATTGTAAATAACTTGTACACTTAAGTTTTTAAGGTAAATGCAATGAAACATTGAGTAAGCGTCATCTGATCCCCGTACTAGTAAAAACTGTATCACGGTGGAACAGGATTCCCCTTGTCCTTGTTTACATTAATTATCTAATTATTATAACATGCTTTTCTTATAGTTAGATATGTGGGTAAGTTAAACACAATAGAAATAAAACTGTTGGAAGTAACAAACAAGTAATCCGGTCGCAACAGTCGAGACGGGGCAGAAGGGCGCATGTCACTAAGGACTAGCACTAACATACGACTCTCCGCCGCAACGCGGCAGTGCGCATAACTAGTAAACATGTAGTATATGCAAAGTTAGCCGATCAAACTTATTAAACATAAATTATAGTATTAACTTAATATTTGCTATTGACTCTTCCGATTATTTAACTAAATGAGTATGTGTAAAGGTTTGGTTATGTATCTTGACACATGTGTGTGTGCGTGTTTGAGTGAATGTGTATGTGGGCGTGTTTAAGTGTATGTGTGTGTGTGTGTGTGTGTGTGTGTGTGTGTGTGTATGTGTGTGTGTGTGTTTGTGTTTGTGTGCGTGTTTCGGGTGTGTGTGTGTATGTGTATGCGTGCCTGGCCATTTACTTAGTAATTAGTTGTTCCGTGTTTTCATAGTTCAGTGACTTCATGTATTTTTCCAACATCAATTTACAGGAATATCTAGTAAGTGGTCGTAAATTTATATTTTTGTTTACTTTGTTGTAAAGAGTAGGGCCTAGAACAGTAATGAATCTCTTAGCGAACTTAGTTTTGCATTTAGGAACCGCGTATACAATGTCATTTCTTCTACGTGATGCTGAAAAGTCTGGTTGATTTTTGTGTTGCGTCAGAAGCAAGTGTTTAATAAACAATTGCCTTACTGTTAGAACACAGGAGTCATTGTAAATAGATGTGGTTGGGTAAAGAAAGTTTTTAAATAGCATGACTTTTAGTACCGCCCTTTGTGATCTCTCTAGCTGAAGCATGGTCGTTTTTGCTGCACCTCCCCAAATATTGATGCAATAACATATGACGGACTGGCACAGTGCATAATAAATTGAGATTAAAAGTCTCTGGTCACACACGTGCCTTAGTGTTTTGAAAACGTAGATCATTTTTCGAACTCTGTTAGTAAGACTGTTAATATGCTGTTGCCAGCGAAGATTTTTATCTACTTGTAAGCCTAGATATCTTATTGATGTAGTCTCAGTAATCGCATGGCAGTCACAGATTCTACTCCTATCACAGTCTACATGAGCCTTGATGGATATCGTACCCTCTGCAGGTCGATATTTGTCTCTTATACTGAAATTGATGAGCTTAGTTTTAGTTAAGTTAAGCGTGAGTAAGTTTTGGTTTAACCATTGTGTGACTAAATCGAAACCCGTTTGAGCAATACTAGTAACTTCTGACCAAGATTCTCCGTGAAACAATATAACAGTATCATCGGCAAAGGTTATTATTTGTGCGTTATTGAGTTTAAGTCTACAGAGATCGTCTATGTACACGAGAAAAAGGGTTGGCCCAAGGACACTGCCCTGAGGCACACCATAATTAATAGTTTCTTCTGTACTATATCGGTCTCCCACTCTTACTGCCTGAGTCCGATCGGTCAAGTAGTCCTGGAAAAGTTGCAACGGTAAACCACGTATTCCTTTATTTTCTAACTTTTTAATAAGTAGTGGGACAGAGACAGTGTCGAACGCTTTTTTCAAGTCTAGAAATATGCCAGTTGCCTTTTTATTTCTGTCAAGCTTATCCACAAGAAATGATGTTAGTTGTTGTGCTGCATCAGCAGTCGACTTACGCTCTCTGAAGCCATGTTGGTTAGAACTTAATAGATCATTATTTTCAAGGTATTTTTTTAGTCTTTTGTTAATGATTTTTTCCAAAATTTTTGCTATTGTGGGTAGTAGTGAAATAGGCCTGTAGTTTTCGATGCTGTCTCTGTCTCCAGACTTAAAAATAGGTACAACTATTGACTTTTTCAGGGCCTTCGGAAAGTTGCCTGTCTTAAAGCAAAGGTTGCATATAATTGTTATAGGAAGGGCAAGACTATTAAGTGCCAATTTTAGAAAGTAAGAAGATATTCCGTCCCATCCAGAAGAGTGAGTATTTTTTAGTGATAAGATTGTAGCCTTTACTTCTAGCTCATCAGTTGGTAATAGCATTCAAAGTGTTGGAAGTTGGCATAAAGAACTTAAGTGTACCTATAAATAAAGGCGGTTTGGCTATTAGCGACCCTTTTAATGCTACTAATTTAAATTATGAAATTTCGAAAAAAAGCTGCACAGCTCTCACGGAAGCCCTTATCGAAAATAAAGAGATTGTTCTTTCAGATCACTATACATTCATAAAAGATGCTCGCAAAGATGGCCGCAAAGAAAAAGAAGACCTTGATAATAAACTTCTAGAATCTACCCTAGCAAAATTTACACCTAACAAAAAACGAGCAATCGAGAGATCCATCGCTGCCAAGATGAAAACGAAGGCCTCAAATTGGCTCTCGGTTATTCCAACAAAAAAAGATCACTTCGATCTATCCCCATACGAATTCAGAGATGCGCTGTCAATACGCTACCATAGAACACCAAACGCCATGCCGCAATCATGCGACGGCTGTGGCAACGGCAGCTTCAACATCGACCACGCGCTCTGCTGTAAAACTGGAGGCCTAATCACAAGGCGGCACAATGAGATTAGAGACTTATTCTGTGAACTTTGTCAACACGCATGGGGCAACGTAACAAAAGAACCAATAATCTCGGAAAATGACTGCGGCCTACGTGCAGATCTATCTTGTCGTGGCGTTTGGGATGCGCAGAGGGAGGCGTTGTTTGATATCCGTGTCGTCGACACTGACGCTCCTTCTTACCTCTCACGACCCGTCACATCTGTACTAAAATCAGCTAAAGACGAAAAGCAGAGAAAATATTCCACGGCCTGTGAAATGCGACATGCAACGTTCACCCCACTTGTAACATCTGTTGACAGCGTCTATGCACCCCAAATGTCCTCCTTTATAAAACATATGGCAGAAACCATATCTCAACGGTGGAACCGTTCTCTAAGCACCATACTGGGCTGGCTGAGATGTAGGATCAGTATCGCCGTTATACGCGCCACCAGCATGTGTATCCGAGGCACACGCCACCGTTTTAAGTCGACCGCCAGGTGGCTTGGGTTCGACGACGGTGCCGCCCTTCCACACATCGATTGAAACCACTTTTCTACCCTACCCACATATGTATTACCTAACCCTTTGCCTATGTACTTATGATTGTTTTAATGTAATAAATTTTTGTCTCTGTTTAAAAAGAACTTAAATGTCAGTAACTATGGCACTTAAGATACAGAGATTATCGCGAGGTCTACAACTCTCAAAATCGTTAAAACCGTTGCATAGTTAGCTTGGCCCAAGCATCAACGAATGTAACACGTGGCACCGCCATACTTGAGTTACCGCAGTTGAGAACTAGCATGCATACAAACACTGCAATCAAACTAAATAGGTACGAACGTTGTGGTAATCTTCGTTGGTGGTCTAAGAGGCATTGTAAATAATGCAGACCATTACCATTAAAAGCACGAAAGGATTATATAATGATGTTCGTGATTACAAGAGATTTTATATGCTTTATTTAACAGGTACCATTACGAATCAATGTATATAACAAGTTTTTTGTCAAAAGTTCAGATTTAATAGGTAGGTAATAAAAGATTTTCTCACCGACTATGTATCTTTAGACGGTATTAAGACTATTCCAACGAACTTAAAGTTTTATTATAAAATTACTGTGATGATTTTCGGTCTCCACCATGATAAGCTTGACTATTAAAATGCCTTTATCTCAGAAAGCACTATTTTTGTAGTATTTGCATAGGCTTTTTGTATGTATGCTAGTTTTAAGGTATTTATCTATGGGCCAATAGTTGCCTGAAAATAAATGTTTTCAATGTTCAATGTTCAATAGGCATAAATTGCAAATAATCGATTCGATTGAGTATGAGCATTTTAATAATATTTATGAAATGAAATGAAATGAAATGAAATCTTTATTTCAGGCAACTAGTGGCCCATACATAAATACCTTAAAACTAGCATACATATTATAAAAATATATTTTAAAACTAAACACTACAAATCACATTATGGCTGCGAATTTATGCAACTCACATAATAGAATCCATTATAGGAACACTATATACGCACCTATATTACAAATACACTCACAACTGCACAATATAATGGATGTGATAACAAGTTTTCTCGTTATATCTTGTTAGATTACAATAACATTTCCTCTAGATTGAATGTTGTTTTGGTAAATAATTTAGTTTTAAATGTTTAAAACATGAAGAAATAGCAACACTCTTAATCGACTTATGGTAAACCTTATAACGTTTACGAATTGTTAGTTAACAGTGAGGACGATGGTACAGTCAACTGTAAAAATATGGGTGTACCTACAAATCATCTCAAAAATATGTCCCATAGCTCTTATATCAGCGAATTAAGAACTATGGGACATATTTTTGAATAAGTTGGCTACACCCATATTTTTACAGTTGACTGGACAATACAGACGGTATATACCCTATTATAGAAACACGGAACACATCCCAGATAATTGAACAACAATCAATAAATGAACGTCACGCTGAATGTCATGAATTAAGGGAATTAAGAATCAATAATTCATTGGTTCCATTCTTTATTTATTTCACGGCCACCTTCATCTGTTCGGTGCAGTGACCTCACTTGTGATGAGGGTTTGAATCCTGGTAAAGATATACGTGGGCCATACTGAAAGTTTCTGGATTCTGACATATGACACGACTTATTTTTTCTAAGTGGCCAGTTCCAGGAATTTTCAGTATGCCCTAAGTACCACGCAAACGCCATAGAGGCATAGTCCATCGTAATGGACGAGGTTGATATTGGGCTGCGCTGTAGCCCCGCGCAATCAAAGGGTATGTTACATTTGTGTGATGTACGGCGCGTTAATGAGACAACTAGTGGTGTGGAAATACGAATATGTTCTGCTGATATAACGCGCACATGCCATTATATAGTTGGTCAAGCAGATCTTGTCAGTAGAAAAAGGCGGCAAATTTGAAAAATGTAGGCGCGAAGGGATATCGTCTCATAGAAAATTTGAATTTCGCGCCTTTTTCTACTGACAAGATTTGCTTGACCATCGATATTTTCTTTTTTTTCTTTTAACGGAGGTGGCGGAGCAACCCCGATACATTCTGTGTGGAGTGGCGGGAGTGTCCATTAGTAGACAGAGACAAGTGGCGGGAAAGAGGGGCATGCCAATATATAAATAAATAAATAAAGATTTGAATATTGTAGGACATTCTTACACAGATTGACTAAGTCCCACGGTAAGCTCAAGAAGGCTTGTGTTGTGGGTACTCAGACAACGATATATGTAGTATAAAAATACTTAAATAAATATTATATGTGTCATCACATAAATAAATACCCTTACTGGAATTCGAACCCAGGACCATCGGCTTCACAGGCAGGGTCACTACCCACTAGGCCAGACCGGTCGTCAAGTCAAGCTATGCACTTGTGTGGGCAAGGTATAATATCTACACGTGAATTGTTGCGGTAAGGGCAACGACAGAACGAGACCTATCAAAAAATATCACCAGGGCTGCCAAATCAGGTGGCGACTTAGTAATAAGTAGGGGTCGTACAAAAAGTGCGGATGACGTCAAACCACTTATAGGATGATTTAAAATAGTATTTTTGATTTTCATAAACAATTATCACTTATCATTTAATAACCTCTTTATTAAACGATATCGCCACATGAAATGAGTAAGTACGTTTTTGACTGACACATTGTCAATCAGATGAACAATAAATTGACTTCGTTATTGTTTAGCTATTGTATCTTCACGATTATATTTAGCTAAAATTTATATTTACTAATGTATAAGAAAACGCTCTAAAATGTCATCTTTACTCGAATATTGTGGCAATTTTCCGTTTTTGGAGGTACGTGACAAACACGTATACTGCTCTTGCTGTAATCAAGATATACCAACGAAGGTAAGCAATATTAAAAGACATTTACATATTCGTGAAATTTATTTTATTCACTACATCACCCTACCGCCTGTATTATTAATTCCATGGATTTATTTACGATTATTTTGTTCCTTCATTAATACTACTTTGTTACTACATGTCACACGGAAGTCTAAATACAAACTCGTCATTTTTACGTCATCCGCACTTTTTGTCCGACCCCTGGTAATAAGGGACCGACAAACTACAAAGAAAACGAAGAAAAAGTCTATTTAATCAATTGAATGCAAATTATGAAATCGCTGGCTACATCGTGACGTAGTCTAGTCAGCGTGAAACAATTAAAACACGTAAACGCACAGCTACCACACGAAATGACGGAAAGTTTATGGTAAAATAATAAAATAGATACATTATAGACTGCTAGATGAATTAATTTTGCATTGTTATTCATTGTGGTGGACAAGTATCCGGTTATAAAATATGAATGTAAGTACATATATTGGGTGGTAAAAATAAATGGAAGATAATATGTAAGTGCAATAAAATATCACAATAAAAAAAAACAGCAATCAGCGACAACAATGGGTTATTTTAGTTTTACTATTGAGAATTCTTTATAAAATATGACTTGTTTCTATAGTATTTTTGCCTTAACTGATTTCATATGTACAGTCAAGTGTAAAAATATGAGTGCATACAACTTACTGAAAAATATGTCCCATAGTTCTTATACGCTGACATAAGTTTTATTGGACATATTTTTGAGTACGACGAATGCACTCATACTTTTACACTTGACTGTAGCTATATCTGCTGCAAAACAAATTGAATTTGTCAAGATAGTAAACGCCCGAATACAATTTTCCTTAGTCTTGAATAAACACGGTAAAATAACCTTAAATATTGGATATTTCTGTGTATTTTCTTGGCAATCGAAGTGAAAAAGCAGAGTATATAACTCGGGCATAAATGAATTGCAAATGGGTCACTTTATGCCCTCGATGTTAGCTACTATTTACTTACATCGGTATAATGTGACGGACGGGAAGCCACGACGGTCAGCAGAGTAGCGGCCGCAGCGCGCACAGCATTCGCTTCGCGCTCGTTCGAGATGATGCTCACGGTGTATTGTGCCATGGACTCCGATGGGATCGCTATACATAAACACACGGGTATTATTGGATTTAGTTGGACATAAGGAAACTTAATTTAACTAGGATAGAAAAACCGGGCAAGTGCGAGTCGGACTCGCGCACGAAGGGTTCCGTACCATAATACAAAAAACAAAACAAAATAAAAGCAAAAAAAGAACGGTCACCCATCCAAGTACTGACCACTCCCGACGTTGCTTAACTTTGGTCAAAAATCACGTTTGTTGTATGGGAGCCCCATTTAAATCTTTATTTTATTCTGTTTTTAGTATTTGTTGTTATAGCGGCAACAGAAATACATCATCTGTGAAAATTTCAACTGTCTAGCTATAACGGTTCGTGAGATACAGCCTGGTGACAGACGGACGGACGGACGGACGGACAGCGAAGTCTTAGTAATAGGGTCCCGTTTTACCCTTTGGGTACGGAACCCTAAAAAGTATTATTTACTCGGAATTTCCGAGTTGATAAGACTCTCTTTATTCTTTGAAATCAATCCTCTATTCTAAAGTGCAAATTTCTAGTTGTTTGCTCATATTAACCGGTAGGATGTAGGTATGGATGATGGTTTTTAACGGCCAACTTTTAAAGCATTAATTTGTAATGTTTTACAGCTAGTATAATGCCTCTCGTTAGTGTGATGAAAACGTATCGTTTGTGTTTCACAAGGGCAGAAAAGTTTGTTCTCCTCTCGTGCCTTGAAATCCTCGCAACACTCAAGATTCCACTTTTTTAACCACTCGCTACGCTTGTGGTCATGTGCGACGTTACTAAACAGATTCAACAGTTCCATGTTAAAAGAATGAGAGAGTTGCCAGGATTGTAACATCAGAAGAGATTGTAACTCCTACCTACATTACCTACCTACTATAAAGTATTTTGTATTTTGAAAATAGAAAATAGGTCCCAAAAACTATTTCAAATAAAATACAAAATAGTTTTCTTCAAAAGGTATTTAAATACAAAATACAAAATAGGTATTTTGCATTTTGTATTTGCATTTTAAATACAAGTATTTCAAATAAGTCACATCTCTGATAAACACACGGGTATTATTGGATTTAGTTGGACATAAGGAACCTTAATTTAACTACGATAGAGAAATGACACGCCTACCTACTAACTAAGCTGCGTCTAAATATCTTGTGAAACAATTTTCGTTTAATTCGATGTTGACGCCAGAGCCTACCACAGTAATTTAAGCTATGAAGTAGGACTAAATTGTGGTGTGATTGCTTGGAAACATCATACGAAGTCCTTCAGTCGATAAAGTATAACTAATCAAATATTATACAGTCAGTAGTTCCATACCTTGAAGTAACTGCGGCGAGAGTTGGGTGTAGCGCGCCAATTGCGCTATAACGCGTAACGCCGCGGCACGCAACGATGCGCGTGCGCTCCCCGCGCACGCCACTACGCAGCGCACAGCGTCGCCCGACCACGCCTCGCTCCAACGCTACGACAAAAGTTTGGTACAGTCAGCAGCAAAAGTTGCCTAGCGGGCGAGGTCAAAATTACCTTGACACGCTCTTATTCTCTTAATAATTAAGTCGCGTCAAGATCGTTTTGAACACCTAGCCCGCTTAGCAACTTCTGCTGCTGACTGTATAAGAAGAAGATAGGGGAATTTCATCTTGCTCAAATTAGTAACAATGCAATTGACGGTGATGAAATATCTCCTCCTTACAGTCGTAGGTACAGGTATTAGTGCATAATTATTTTCCATCGCATTGTCACGGAAACGTACAAACGTGTCTTGCTATTTCAATCAGTCTCGGTACAAAAAGTACTGACGTTGACTGTAGTAGCATAACAAAAACGAACGTTTCCGAGAAAATATGATAGAAAACTAAGTACTAATTAAAGACTTCTCGATTTTATATTAAATAGCTTTCTTAATACTTAATTAAATCGGAAACCCGGTTTTGATGTTCTACAAAAACGGAAAAACCGGTTTCTAAATAACGTGCGGCCGCTGCCCGCGCAGCACCCGCTCAGCGTGCGCGTCACTAGCGCGAGGCAACTGTCAAGCGTGTGCTCTGAGAGCTTGCAGTAGCGGGAGTACAGGGCGTAGCGTATGCAGCGCATCAACTCGTAATTAAGTAACAATCCAAATGATGGTGATGAAATATCTCCTACTTACAGTCGTAAGTCTAGGAAGGATTTTGGTGTTCTACAAAAACCGGTTTCTAAAATACGTGCGGTTTTGGTTTCCCCACCTGCGGCGGTATGCCCTCCTCATGGATCTGCCTCAGCATGGCCAGTAGAGACAGCACGGCGTCGAGGCGGCACGCCTGTCCCTTGCGGCCGCTGCCCGCGCAGCACCCGCTCAGCGTGCGCGTCACTAGCGCGAGGCAACTGTCAAGCGTGTGCTCTGAGAGCTTGCAGTACCGGGAGTACAGGGCGTAGCGTATGCAGCGCATCAACTCGTAATTAAGTAACAATCCAACTGATGGTGATGAAATATCTCCTCCTTACAGTCGTAAGTCTTAATACTTAATAAATCGGAAAGCCTAGGAAGGATTTTGGTGTTCTACAAAAACCGGTTTCTAAAATACGTGCGGTTTTGTCCCCACCTGCGGCGGTATGCCCTCCTCATGGATCTGCCTCAGCATGGCCAGTAGAGACAGCACGGCGTCGAGTCGGCACGCCTGTCCCTTGCAGCCGCTGCCCGCGCAGCACCCGCTCAGCGTGCGCGTCACTAGCGCGAGGCAACTGTCAAGCGTGTGCTCTGAGAGCTTGCAGTAGCGGGAGTATAGGGCGTAGCGAATGCAGCGCATCAACTCGTTTAGATACCCTGGAAATTAGACTCGTTTCAAAAAGACTGATATAATAACTGACCAGAAAAATGCTATAACTATTTCCACTTACTTAAATACATAATAAACGATTAAAAAAATATTTATAATTGAGACATACCTTGATTCAAAGGAAATTAACCTTCCGGAACCCATTGGCCAATCAAAATAAAAAATAATGTTTAAATTTGAAGATACCACTAAGTTTAGAAGCATCAAAAAGCAATTAAAGTTGCTTACTACATCATTTACACTTACCCAACATATGAAAATTCCTCAAGTCGATTTTTTCCAAACACGCAAGCAGTATTTTAACAAGACTTTCCAATCTGCAGCTGTCAAAATCATCATAGGATTCCAGTAGTACGATACATCGGAGCAGCACCTTGATAATGTGTATGTGCAACTGCGTTATTTCTATGTTGTCTTGCGTAGTCTGTTGGGGGAATAGTCTGTCGCGGCTCAGCAGGGCTATTATAGATGTATCTTTGCCCAGGAAGCAAGATTTTATCCAAGAATGCGCGCCGGCTAAAAGAAAACAGTTTTTTAGCTAAAAACAAATCTACAGGTTGCTTTTTATATTGATATTGGGGCAAAACCCAAGTTTGCCTTGAGTGTTCTTAGGATAAAGGCCGAGCCACACCGGCTTGCGTGTGCGTGACGTGCGCGTGTGCGTGCGCTAAAATGTTGGAGCCGCACACGTCACGCAAGCGGTGTGCCATCTCTCACAAGGATCTGTATACTACAACGCCGCACGCGCACGTGCACGTCACGCACACGCAGCCGGTGTGCACAGGCCTTAAATGGAGTATAAGATTGCTCCAAGCAAGCAGGCTAGTGACTAAGTATGGGGTTCTTCAAAAAAAGGAGTGTACAGGTAGGTACAAGTTTTTAAAAGATCGGCAACGCGCATGTAATCTCTGGAGTTACAGGCTTCCAAGGTTACGGTCACTGCTTACCACCAGGCGGGCCGTATGCTTGTTTGCCACCGATGTGGTATAAAGAAAGCGCGGTATCGCGGGCCGGGCCTGGCGGCGCGCATAGAAACAAACGCACGAAAGTGTTGCTACGGCTAGGCGCCGAATTCAGTAGAAATAAGTTTTTGGCAAAAAAAAAATTTTTGGTCAAGCTTTTATCGCTGACTGTACTTTTCTTACGACAGACAACTAATACTCATCGAGACAATTCTAAAAACGCCTAACACAATTAGATTGCGTTGTTTCATCACAGAGTTCCTATGGTCACCTCATGTCTCCATCATTACAGTTCGACAGTACTATATTATTGTATTGTCATCAGAACTACATACAGCTGCCAATTTTCATGACGCTACGATCCTTGGAAGATGGTTAAATTAGTTACCTTAGATTCCATTACATAGTTAGTTACATACAGGTCGACCTAATAAAAGCTTGTTAAAAAGAATCCGGCCAATTGAGAACCTTTTGAGTTACTTCACTACATACCTTCGCTAGGCAAGTTGTCCATGTACGCAACTATAAACTGCAGTAAAGCGATCAAAAGTGCCGTATCGCGGGGCGAGGCGGGCGGCGCGCATAGAAATCGACGCATGTGCTGCCACGGCAACGCGCCGAAGTCTGTGCATTCTGGGGACCACTTTGCCAAGTGGGTATAGCTGTAGGACAAAGATAGGGATGTTCACTGATAAATTTAAAAGTGGAAAAATTACTGTCTTGGGTGAGTCTTGAACTCATGGCCGCTGGATCGATACTCCAGCGCACTGCCATCTGAGCCACCAAGACCTCACCCATAGCCAGCAAATCTTCCCACCATATGGGTCAAGGGGACCCTAGCGACATCTCCCGTAAGAGTGTTACACTTCTTAAACGGCTACCGGAGTTCCAAGTCATATTAGAAATTCACCAGTTACGATGTGCTACCCATACTAATTTTAATTTCAGCTTAATACCATCGTTCGCAGACGTTTCTGCTTGTTAAAAATTAAAATGGTCACTGATGTTGAATCCTACTAATATATTAAATGCGAATGTTTGTATGTGAGCTCCAAATATCTGTTTATTCCTCAATCCCGCAAAACGGCTGATGAGACATAAAGAGACTTCTTATTGCACTGGAACTTTCTATCTAAACCAAAAGGGATGCGATGAGGATTGAAAGAACGGGTGTACTAAGCGGAAGGGATGAGGCGGGAGGAAATGAGGCAGAAAGGTAGGAGGCAGCAAGGGATAGAAGCGAAAAGCTATGTTTACGCCATATTAACGCCTACGCAGACTAAGGGCTGATTTAGACGGCGCGCGAACTCGCATGCGATTTTAGTTACATTGCGGACTGTTGGTTACGTCCAAAAACACGGCGGTTGGTTGGTTGGTCAACAGACCAATCAAAACCCGCAATGTAATGAAACTCGCATGCGGGTTCTCGTATCGTCAAATTGAGCTATAAGGCCCGGGCTGGTGCTAGTTGTATAATATAAGCTAGTTAAACGGCTAGAAAATAATCCCAAACCCAAATATCGTAATAAAACTTGAGCATTGAGGTATACCAAAGAGAATTATTAAAAGATACAAGAGCACATCCAGCGGAGACATCGACATACTGAGGTGTGTTTTATTGTTCGCATTAGAATTAAATTTTATGAAATTAAAATAATATTGAATGTACTCCATACCATACACATATTATTGTACTTGTAGCTTACCTTTCTAGAATATTTAGCGCTTTATTGACTTGCTTATGCGACGTAGCATTTTCCAGCGCTAGCAACGCTTTAGTGGCCTCATGCACCGGCGACCCTGTTTGTAAGAGCGTGAGATCATCCGCAGTTGGGCGGAGGGCTAGAGGCGCGGGGGGCGGAGGGGCGCCCTTGAGGACGCGGGAGGGGCTCTCCCAGGCGCACCACCAGCGGATGCGGACGGAGGCGCGCCAGTCGTCCTCGGAGAGTAACCATTCTAGAAAACAAGAACGAAGAACGTTCAAAGAACGAAGCACGTCAAATGGCGTAGGGAGCGTGTTACAAGGGTCAAAGGAATTTGAACCCTTTATACAGAAGTTATATTTCATATTTAAACGGCAGTGCCAAAGATCGCAAGCAGTCGTAGACTCGCGACTCGTTACTACTATACAGAAAAAATAATTCCATTAATGTTAATAATACACGTCCCGGTCGTCTCAATTCGTCTACGTCGCATGTAAAAGTACTTTAGGTACAGTCAACGGTAAAAATATGGGTGTACAAATCATTTCAAAAATATGTCCCATAACATAACTCTTATGAATTAAGAACTATGGGACATATTTTTGAGTAAGTTGTCTACACCCATATTTTTACCGTTGACTGTACAACAGCGAAGTAAATGGAAGTGTTATGATTTTAGTAGCCTATACAGTATACATTAATAATTTTCGAAACTGACAAAAAAGAATGTGATTTTCATTAATAAAACAGTAGAACCGTCTTTCTTTTACTTACCGACGATAGAATGTTCAGCGTTAGGACTAATACTCCAATAACTATTCACATTAAACGGCAATATAGTCCGGTCTACAACACTTAAAGGCAGTGCTGGCACTTGACATCGGTTGGCATCCAACTCCTGAAGGGCGAAGCCTGACCATGCTATTATAGCTAGTATTTGAGCTGACATCAGCACTGCCGAATCGTCGGCAGGGAATACCAAGATTACTGAAAGCAAAATAGAAATTAGACTTTGTTGCCAAAAAACATGGTTCAAATTGGAAAAGCAAATGAGTCGTTCAAAAGCTATCGCTGTGGCAGTTACTAACAAATAAACTAGAATTTAATTTTATCTTTATAAGAATATGACCTTGAGATAAGTAATAAATAATTGAATTTATTCTTTAGATACTTAATGCAATGTAAACAAACTAAACTTCTCATTAATTCATGTATGGTCCACAAGGTCCACAAGTACATAATTTAGTGAGATTAGATACAGAGCCAATGCGCGTTTGTTTATTTATATTCCTTTATTTAAGTACCTGCCAAAAAAGAAACACCCCTTACACTCTGAAAAGAAAAACATACCTCTTATCAAAAGTGCGGGTAGATGGTGTATCTTAGCCAAAGTATGCCGGCTAGCGAAACACACACTGTTGAGTATTGATACGCAACTTATTGCACACTCTGGAAAGGCTAAGTAGTCGTCCACCATCAGAGACATTCTGGAAAAATATGGCACAATTAATGCATTGGATACTTTCATATTCATTTGACAATGTACGTGGAGGCAGGAACAGTGACGATTGTTTTGACACGTTTAGTATGACTTATAGTGATTCGAAGAGAAAGCTATGAAACTGGCCGTACTGATAGTTCACATGCTGGCAGGATCGCCATGTGACTTACCTAAGTATAGCGACAATGAGCTGTATCCCATCGCAGCGCAGGAACACGTCATGCGCGCCCTGCTGTCTCATTAATACTGATAATTGCTGTAGGGAACTTCTTCTAAGTGAGGGCTCTAAAGACGGCCGTACTGATGATCGTGTCACGTATTCTTTGCCGTTCTCGTCTAGTACTATGTCTTGCTTCAACACGTCGAGGATTTGTGAGAGGCCAGTCTGTAACAATGCAAGGAAAATGTATCTTATCTAACATTAGTTTCAGATGATGTTCTAAACTAAAACCGGATAAATTAGGTTTGCAGTAAAATGTATAAGGGGCAGCACTGGAACCCGCGCAATGTCGCAGTGTCAATGTCAAGTTTAAGTTTCCGATTTAGGCCACAAGATGGCATTTTATTATATTAAGGTCCCTATTTAGTATAACTATCATAAAAGGCAAACATTTTGAAGTTTGCCTTTTTTGTCAAAATGTGTTTTAAATCTTAGAAATTAAACCTAAGGTTAAAAAATACTCAAACATTAAGTACTAAAATCGATTAAAATTACCTGGTGTGCCTTTGACGGAGAGCTAGAATAATCAACATTGAAACTCTGTGGTTTAATTCTTCTCATAGCGTTTAGTAATACGTCATTGCGTAGGGACTCTCTCGGAGGCAAATATCTATGGTCATCTGAAATTGATGTACTAATTTAGTATCATAACTTACTAGGTATACCTGCCTAAGAACAGCTGTAAAAACGTAATGAAATAAATGCAATTGTATTTGTAGTTTTGTATATTACTTGTAAATTGAACCTTAAATTCTACTCAACAAGATTTACTGTCCTATTCTGCACCCAGCAACCAACCACGTACATTCGCTGCCCTAACATAGGCTATACTGGTAGTATGGCGACGTGAGTACTTAAGTTGGGGCATGGGGCACACTTAGACTCGGCTATCAGCTTTAGTGATTTGAATATTGAACCTTAAGTCTTACACAACAAAGTTTATAACAAACCTAGCAGCCGGCAGAGTTCTCCAACTCCACACCCACTCGGCTATCACTAGCCACTTGCATATTGAATCTTAAGTCTTACAAAACAAGGTTTACAACGCACCTAGCAGCCGGCAGAGTTGGTGCGCGGCCTCCATCCGCACGGCCACGCACTGCACGAACAGTAACCGCACGAGACCCATCGTGTTCTCTGACACACTCGGCTATCACTAGCGACTTGCTTATTGAACCTTAAGTCTTACACAACAAAGTTTATAACAAACCTAGCAACCGGCAGAGTTCTCCAACTCCACGCCCACTCGGCTGTCACTAGCCACTTGCATATTGAATCTTAAGTCTTACATAACAAGGTTTATAACGCACTGAGCAGCCGGCAGAGTTGGTGTGCGGCCTCCATCCGTACGGCCACGCGCTGCACGAACAGTAACCGCACGAGACCCATCGTGTTCTAAGATATCACTAGCCACTTGCATATTGAATCTTAAGTCTTATAAAACAAGGTTTATATTATAACGCACCTAGCAGCCGGCAGAGTTGGTGCGCGGCCTCCATCCACACGGCCACGCACTGCACGAACAGTAACCGCACGAGACCCATCGTGTTCTAAGATATCACTAGCCACTTGCATATTGAACCTTAAGTCTTATAAAACAAGGTTTATATTATAACGCACCTAGCAGCCGGCAGAGTTGGTGTGCGGCCTCCATCCGCACGGCCACGCACTGCACGAACAGTAACCGCACGAGACCCATCGTGTTCTCCGCCGCGCTGACGCCCATGCATTCGGATATCTCTGGTTCTAGAGACTTGCATATTGCTTGCCCTGGGAAAATGAAACTGATATTGTTATTGAATTGATTATCCTAGAAATAAAAGGCATCAAGGTGTCCATTTTTTTAGTGTGTTGTCACTAAAACTAATCCACGTGGCCTAATCCACGCACTATCAAATCGTCTCGTCAAAACATGAGAAATGGGCCCAAAGCTTTCAAACAAGTTTCACTCACTCTTCCTATCCTATTCTATATGGATTTATATAAAAGGGTTAAGAGCGCTCTTACAAGAAAAGTCGAAATAATGCAAAATTGATGATACTAGTCGACGAAATTCAGGACTTTGTGCTCATTATTAGAAACAATGAGTACTTGTTCCAGTAAAAGTGTCTTCTTATCTTTTTAAATATCGTTGTAAATATTAGAAAAAGGACTTATTAAATTAGTAATGAATTTTTTTCTGATGGTCGTTTCCGAAAAACCCCGTGAAGCACTGAACGGCAAGCTCTTATTTGGAAATGTTGAGAAGTTTACTCTGCTAAACCTGGCTATTTTGTATTACTAATACCCTGTACTTTAGGCATATCAAACGATATTTTTCCTACATACCTTTGAGAAAGAGAAAATCAAAGTAAAACGAACTCAATTTTCTCTCCGAAACAAGTGTCAATTCCTACGAAAATCTACTTAATATCGAAGTCATTTTCATACTCAAGCAATCTGCAACGTTTGCTTATACTGTTGGTATACATTAGTGTTTATGAAATTCTACTATAATTTTTTGGCAATTTTTTGAAAACTACTCTATATTACCGATGACGCGCGCTGCGCCAGCTCAGTGCCGCGGCAAAGCTTGTAGAGGCAGGACGTGTGTCGGTCGGCTCCGCACATTTTCAACGGCGACGACGAGATTTTTTATCATTGTGTGCGGCGGGCGCCGTGTAAAACGCTATACTGTGTGCGTGTAAACCGCAACGAGAGACTTTGATCCTAGCACTGTTTTTATAGTATTATAATTTATAATGGTACAGTTTAATAAACTACCGGACAGGATTAAAAATATTTGAAACGACCTGACATTCTATATGTATTAATTTTGACTCAAGATAGTACTCAGGGTCTGATGATGGAGCCGGAAAGTAGTCACCGGTACCAATCAACCATGCAACTAAACCACTTCGTGTTTAGGCTCGTTTTATTCGTCTTAACAAGATCTTTGATACAAGATAGTACTCTGGGTCTGATGATGGAGCCGGAAGGTGGTCACCGGTACCAATCAACCATGCAACTAAACCACTTCGTGTTTGGGCTCGTTTGATTCGGCTCAACAAGATCTTTGACTTAAGATAGTACTCAGGGTCTGATGATGGAGCCGGAAGGTGGTCACCAGTACCAATCAACCATGCAACTAAACCACTTCATGTTTAGGCTCGTTTTATTCGTCTCAACAAGATCTTTGACTTAAGATAGTATTCAGGGTCTGATGATGCAGCCGGAAGGTGGTCACCAGTACCAATCAACCATGCAACTAAACCACTTCGTGTTTAGGCTCGTTTTATTCGTCTCAACAAGATCTTTGACACAAGATAGTACTCAAGGTCTGATGATGGAGCCGGAAGGTGGTTACCAGTACCAATCAACCATGCAACTAAACCACTTCGTGTTTAGGCTCGTTTTATTCGTCTCAACAAGATCTTTGACACAAGATAGTACTCAGGGTCTGATGATGGAGCCGGAAGGTGGTCACCGGTACCAATCAACCATGCAACTAAACCACTTCGTGTTTGGGCTCGTTTGATTCGGCTCAACAAGATCTTTGACTTAAGATAGTACTCTGATCTGATGATGGAGCCGGAAGGTGGTCACCAGTACCAATCAACCATGCAACTAAACCACTTCATGTTTAGGCTCGTTTTATTCGTCTCAACAAGATCTTTGACACAAGATAGTACTCAAGGTCTGATGATGGAGCCGGAAGGTGGTCACCGGTACCAATCAACCATGCAACTAAACCACTTCGTGTTTGGGCTCGTTTGATTCGGCTCAACAAGATCTTTGACTTAAGATAGTACTCTGATCTGATGATGGAGCCGGAAGGTGGTCACCAGTTCCAATCAACCATGCAACTAAACCACTTCATGTTTAGGCTCGTTTTATTCGTCTCAACAAGATCTTTGACACAAGATAGTACTCAAGGTCTGATGATGGAGCCGGAAGGTGGTCACCGGTACCAATCAACCATGCAACTAAACCACTTCATGTTTGGGCTCGTTTGATTCGGCTCAACAAGATCTTTGACTTAAGATAGTACTCAGGGTCTGATGATGGAGCCGGAAGGTGGTCACCAGTACCAATCAACCATGCAACTAAACCACTTCATGTTTAGGCTCGTTTTATTCGTCTCAACAAGATCTTTGACTTAAGATAGTACTCAGGGTCTGATGATGGAGCCGGAAGGTGGTCGCCGGTACCAATCAACCATGCAACTAAACCACTTCGTGTTTGGGCTCGTTTGATTCGGCTCAACAAGATCTTTGACTTAAGATAGTACTCAGGGCCTGATGATGGAGCCGGAAGGTGGTCGCCGGTACCAATCAACCATGCAACTAAACCACTTCGTGTTTGGGCTCGTTTGATTCGGCTCAACAAGATCTTTGACTTAAGATAGTACTCAGGGCCTGATGATGGAGCCGGAAGGTGGTCACCAGTACCATCAATCAACCATGCAACTAAACCACTTCGTGTTTAGGCTCATTTTATTCGTCTCAACAAGATCTTTGACTCAAGGTAGTACTCAGGGTCTGATGATGGAGCCGGAAGGTGGTCACCAGTACCAATCAACCATGCAACTAAACCACTTCATATTTAGGCTCGTTTTATTCGTCTCAACAAGATCTTTGACTTAAGATAGTATTCAGGGTCTGATGATGCAGCCGGAAGGTGGTCACCAGTACCAATCAACCATGCAACTAAACCACTTCATGTTTAGGCTCGTTTTATTCGTCTCAACAAGATCTTTGACACAAGATAGTACTCAGGGTCTGATGATGGAGCCGGAAGGTGGTCACCGGTACCAATCAACCATGCAACTAAACCACTTCGTGTTTGGGCTCGTTTGATTCGTCTCAACATGATCTTTGACACAAGATAGTACTCAAGATCTGATGATGGAGCCGGAATGTGGTCACCGGTACCAATCAACCATGCAATTAAATCACTTCGTGTTTAGGCACGGTTTATTCATCTCAACAAGATCTTTGACACAAGGTAGTACTCAGGGTCTGATGATGGAGCTCGAAGGTGGCCACGGGTACCAGTCTACCATGTAACTGAACCACTTCGTGTTTGGGCTCGTTTGATTTGTCGCAACAAGATCTTTGACACAAGGTAGTACTCAGGGTCTGACGATGGAGCCGGAAGGTGGTCACCGGTACCAATGATGACTGACCTGATGAATGACCACCTTCCAGCTCCATCATCAGACTCTGAGTATCACCTAGTGTCAAAGATCTTTTTGAGACGAATCAAACGAGCCTAATAAACACGATGTGGTTTAGTTGCAAGGTTGATTGGTAATGGTGACCACCTTCCAGCTCCATCATCAGACCCTGAGTACTGTCTTGTGTCAAAGATCTTGTTGAGACGAATCAAACGAGCCCAAACACGAAGTGGTTTAGTTGCATGGTTGATTGGTACCGGTGACCACCTTCCAGCTCCATCATCAGAGTCTGAGTATCACCTAGAGTCAAAGATCTTGTTGAGACGAATCAAACGAGCCTAAACACGATGTGGTTTAGTTGCATGGTTGATTGGTAATGGTGACCACCTTCCAGCTCCATCATCAGACCCTGAGTACTGTCTTGTGTCAAAGATCTTGTTGAGACGAATCAAACGAGCCCAAACACGAAGTTGTTTAGTTACATGATAGACTGGTACCCGTGGCCACTTTCCAGCTCCATCATCAGACCCTGTGTATCTTCAGTGTCAAAGATCTTATTGAGACGAATCAAACGAGCCTAATCATGTTACTACATGGTTGATTGGTATCCGTGACCACCTTAATCATCACCATTATCATCAGATCCGAGGATCTGATGATAATGGTGATGATTAAGGTGGTGGTCATACCAGTTCGTTTTTAAACCCTCGTTGCTACAAACTTTACAACCTGTAGGTACCAAATGCAATGACGAAACATGTAAATAAGCGAGTACCTATAATTTCTTTCAAGTAATATACCTTCATAAGTACGAGTATGGGGCTATTCATAAATTACGTCGTTTCAAATGGAAGGAGGGGGGGGGGTCTGGACATCGGATGATGGTAGCATGACGTAGGAGGAAACAGAGTCATCCGAAGCATGATTTTTGGATGATTTGAGGGGTGGGGCCCCGGTCAAAAACCGTCAGAAATAGATGACGTAATTTATGAACAGCCCCTATGTACATTTGCACTGCATTTAGTATTTTCGTACTTACCAAATAACAGTTTTAGGACTTTAAAAGTTAAGTACAGTTAGTGTTGTTATGGTTGATTTCAATATGCTTCGCGAAGGATCAAGAATGTTTAATCCATCATTGTAGTGCGAGTGTGGTAGAAGGGATCGGCATACTGAGCTCGCACGGCCTGCCGCAGCGCGTAAAATACCTAAACTCGCTCAACCCCGAAATGTAATAGCACTCTTAAGAAATAAGGGTTCAAGGTCAAGTAGGCCATAGAACATTAATAACTTAAAATTTACGTACGACACCTGGCAAAGACCTGAAATTAATGTAAAAATATACTTTAATGAGTTTGTGATTTCACAATTTAATTTATAACAAAATTGCAGACTCCACAAAAAGTGAATTGAGGAAACTACTTAGAAACAGCAAGGTAATATAAAAAAAGTTTCATAGTATAAAATACAGTACCAATTTCGGTGTCATGTTCCGCATAGACATGCAACAGTGGTAGCATTGGTAATAGACTCGCCAGAAGCCGCCACCAACAACTCTCACTCAAAACCATACGGCCGCGAAGCAAGTACAGCATAATGTCAGTAGCGCTGGTTTCAACCTAGAAAAAAAATTGTATGTGTATTGTGTTCAGAGCCAAAGGAACCATCGCCCACACTACACATCTTAACATCTTAACTGTACATTGCGTTCACACACACACCTTATGCGTTCTGTAATAAGGTCCACCGATGTACGGTTTGGAGTGTTGGTGTTTGTATACGTATTCATTTACTATATTGGTAAAGAGTGATCAATAGTGGAAGAGGTGTTAAGTTAAAGAAAAATGTTTGCCTCGAATTTGATAGCTATAATCGACGTTGCTGTATTTAGACTTTGGCCTCTTGTACTCTTGCATAACTCTTTACTAAATAGATGAGACAAAAAAACACTATAATAATATCTGAAAAAGGCTTACCTCTTTTATGTTGGAAGACATCCCGTGACAACATATCTCAGTGAGAATACTAACATCACCAAGCAATGTTAAGCACTTCTCACTGTCTATCTGATTTATATCTTCATCCACCAACACAGACTTTACCATACCAGCCATTTGATTGTAAAACTTTATAGAAACCCAATTCACATTATGTGCCATGAGACTTAGGGCTATACTTCGAGCTAAAGTCCAATCTTCATTGCTCAAGTCCATATATCTAGCCTTTCTCAATAGTGTATTAGCTACTTCGTCCAAATAATTCTCGTTCAAATGTATTTCTAAAACCGGTAAGGATTTTTTAATAATCTTCAGAACTTGCTTGCTGCTGCGGCATGAGTTTTTGTTCTTCATAAATTTAACTGCCGCATCCATGGCTTCTATAAGCCTAGTAAACTCTTGATATTTTGTTTTGAACTCGTTGCTTGTAGGTATTTTCATATTCTGAAAGTTAAAAAAGGGCGAAAATAACACAAGGAAAGGAAAGAAGGAATTAACCCACAAAATAAAATTAACAATACCTCTGCCTTCCATAATTAATACAATTTAAACCTGTCCAAAACTAAAGTCATTAGTCATTAATTTCAATGACAGTTTCTGGGGCTAGGGTTCACCATTCCGCGAATCTATGTCTTAAGTATGCTTTATCTCTAGATGCTCTATATAGCTCACTTACTAGTAAAACCTCAGAAATATCCTCACTGAGACTGGGATAGAATAACTCCAAAGCTGGGTCGAGCTGCGCGGCCTGCAAGGCGACCATTAGCGAGGAAGGCGGGAGGGCCGAGCGCCGCGCCCAGCGCAACAACTTCTCTGCGCACCTTACTAGGCGGAACCACGCTACTCGATGATGGCTCAGCTCAGGGTAGTTTGTGTACGATTTCCTATAAATAAAAGTATATATACTTAAGCTAGAACTAGTTATTTTCAAGGAAAAAGTGTGTAATTTTTTGCCGGTTGTCAGTATAATCCTCCTTCCTTCCTTCCTCCTCCTTCCTCGTCCTTTCATTACATCATCATCATCTCGTCATTTCATTTCTTCCTCGTTCTTCGTTCCTTTTCATTATGTGGTGCACAATAAAGAATATATTATTATTATTATTCTCTTTATTCAATTAGGGTCTTAGGTTATAGTTCGTTTTTTTTAGCATTAGAAAGAACTCCATAGAAGGAAGCGTACAGTTTTTATCAGGCTCTTTTATTGTTAATAATTATTGAATTATCTAATGTAGCACGGTCAATACATATAATTTACTTCAAATTATTACCGCTAAAAGTGACGGATTTGAAACCACAAGCTTACTTCTGCGAAGTTCTTTCTAATGCTAAAAAAAACGAACTATAGGGTTTTACAATGTGAGTATAAAAGTAAAATATAAAAGTAAAGTATTATTATTATTATAATCTAGTGGCAAAAAATGCTATTAAAAATTTACCCTTGTTGACAGTCGAATAAGTGGAACATTTTTCGTACTGAAACTGTTACTATTTATTCAAACAAGCCGTAAAATCCGAGTGATAAGGGTATGATCATGTTCATGTCCAATATATTTAACATGAACACAATGGTTGCCTTTTTATCGTCTATCTATTCAAAAGTCATCATAGAAGAAATACTAGATCAGAAAGCCAATTAAAAATCGGCGAGGTCACATTTTTTTGACTCACTTGTATTTCGTCAACAGATCTCCAAGCAGTCTCATGACCATACAACTTTTATGCGCTATGTCTCTGTGCGTTTTAGATGTGTGGTCAGCGATCCAGAAGCTTTCCGTCACACATTCTAGCAGAAGCTGTATAAGGGACTCCACTAGGCTGAGGCATGTGTTTAACGTTTTCTGAAAAAATAATAATAGTTTATGCTAAATAATAATATCAATTTAACCCCTCGAGGCTCAGTCATACAAGAAATTAGTAAAAATTTTGCCAGTGAAATTTGAATCTATAATGTAGGAAATAGAGTTGACACTTTGTTTTGTTTTAAAAATGGTGGAAGTAAAACAATAAAAGCTGTGTTCAAATTGAACTTTATTTATATTTCATCGAACTAGTTAAGTACTAAGGTAGGACCGCGAGCATAGTACATACTAGTTTCACCTTTTAAGTTAAGAGGTTAAATAACAGTAAAATGCTAAGAAACCCGGGCCCAATAGCGAAAGGTGACAAGTTAATTGGGACATAGGAACTTTTTCAGCATATAAAACTCGCCGACGCTCCTAAGTGTCATCAGTATCGTAAATTTATTACAATACCTATTTAAATGAAGGCACTGCACTGCATGATTAATTCTTACCACATCCAAAACTTCGCTTTTATTATCCGGATCAACCAGCACAACACTCCTAGCCATGATAGTAAGCACCGTGTGCGTAGTCTCCAAAGCATACAAGGGGGCCGGCCACTGTCTCAAAGCTGCTAGTGTGTCATCCTGCAATTCAGGGGAACTGCTGCCAGCCAGCTCTTGGAGTTCTGCGTTCATGGCGTCGTCTATTTCCTTCGAGTCCGTGATCTATGAAACAGGCAATTAATAACATGTTCATTGGAAACATAGGTGGCTCGTTTAGATCATAGGGTAGGACCCGTTAAGGGGCTCAACTAGACCCACTTAAAAACTCAATTTCATTGGTAACTCGGCGATATACAGCGCGCGGTGACATACTGTAGGCGGTATAACGACTAATGAAATTTGAAAACTCGGTCGATATACCGCACATCCGTCTGCAGTCCGCTATATGAAATAAATTTATTTTATGCGATAAATTAGTACAGCAACAGCTAGGGTTTGCACGACGGATCCGAAATGTATGGGAAGATCCGCGGATCCGGATCCAGATCCGGATAATTTCATACATTTCGGATCCGGATTGCAAACCCTAGCAACAGCATTAAAAAACGGGCAAACAAATTTGCTGTTAAATTTTAATTACCTACTATTACTTTCAGAGCCAGACAGGCATCGTAAAAAAATATTTACCTTGTATGCATCATTAACCAAATCAACAGAAGATAATTCGAAGATCCTCTTATTCAGAGCTCGGGTGATACTCAGCAGAACTAGTAACACCTCATTTGGACGCCCGCCTTGTCCGGTGTCCGCCATCAAAAGCAGGTTCTAGAAAATAAAAATAAATGACTTGGTAGATAGATAGATAGATAGATAAAATCTTTATTCAACCACAACTTACATGCTTTTTGACACAATAAATAATAACAAGAGACAAAAAGAAAGTTGACAAGAGATAAAAAAAAAGAAAAATGCAACATACAATTTTACACTACAATAGCAGTAATAGCAATTTACATATTTGACATATTTTAAGTAGAGGGTCATGTGTTGTGGTAAAGAATAGGCGCTGACTCAGCATAAATACTGCGGAGACCGCAGCGCTGATCTTCCGTCAGGACCTTAAATAAACCTACAGTTATGAACGACCAGTGCAGCGCTGGTCGATGTATGTATGAAATATATATAATTAAAATTAAAATTATATTTAAAATTATATATATATATATATATATATATATATATATATATATATATATATATATATGTATCTATATGTATTTGTACAATTGTAATTGTGGATATTATAAATAATTGAAAAAAATAAAAAATAAAAATAAAAATAGAATAATACATAATGTGTGTCGAGGAACGGTGTGTGTGTATGTGTGTGTGTGTACAAAGCATGACGTATAGTTAAATACTTACTTGTAGTAATTAAGTATTATAAGATTAATATGATGTGAACGCAAGTGGACAGGCGGCGATAGATATAGGTAGGTAACGGCAGGTAATGGCAGGTAATGGTGTGAGGGGTGGGGTTAAGTTTAAGCATTTCGTTTTTGTGTTTCTAGTAAGTATTGGCGTAATTTTTTTTTAAATTGAGGTTTACTTTTTAATATACGGATTGGTGGCGGTATGTTATTCCAACACTTTGTAGCACTATACCTAAAACTTCCCCTAAAGGCAGCAGCCCGGTATTTTTGAGGCTGCAGCATCAGAATACGCGGGGCTCTAACTGAGTGACAGCTTCTGTTTGTTGACCAAACCAATTTTTTGTATAGATAGCTTGGAGTCTGAGTGTTTATTACATCAAACAGTAAGCATGCCAACATTAGTTCCTGACGTGGTAGCATTTTGAGACAGTTACCGTTATTTATAAATGGAGTGACATGAGTCCGCGGGGGAATATTGTAACAAAACCTGGCACATGCGTTTTGGATCCTCTGAATGCAGCGCTGCGAGCGCGCCAAGAGGCAAGGCCCATATACAGTAATACAGTAATTTAATTTCGATATAATAAGGGCTTCGCATAGTCTCACTCGCAGATCGACACTCAGAAATTCACGAACGTTGTATAAAACTTTTAGACGGTACATACAGTACCGGAATATTTCAGCAATGTGACCTTCGAAACGGAGGTTACTATCCATCAAAAGACCAAGATTTCTCGCTTCGGTAACTGGAGCCACATTCATACCATTCATTTCTATTACAGGATTACAGGCTGTTATAGAGTTTGTCTGGTGCGGTGAACCCAGGATCATGTATTTGGACTTTATAGGGTTTAGAACCAGGCAGTTTTTAGAGGCCCATTCTGAAATACGTTTAAGATCAGAGTTTATGTTAGCGACTGCTGAGTCCGTGTCGTTGGGAAAGAAAGAAAAATATATTTGGAGATCATCCGCATATAACTGGTATTTACAATGATTAATGCATTGGATGATGTCGGCACTGTACAAAATGAAGAGCAAGGGACCCAAAATAGAACCCTGCGGGACGCCTCTTGTCACAGGTATTGGCTCAGATGATATAGAGCTACCGTCACTACGAGTTATTTTGACCAACTGTTTCCTGTTCTTAAAGTAGCTCTCGAACCATTCGATAGTGCGGTAATTAAAACCATAATAATGTAGCTTTGCCAAAAGAAGTGGAATATTAATGCAGTCAAAAGCTCTCGAAAAGTCAAGCAGCACCAAAATAGTGCCTTTGCCCGTGTCTTGGCCAGCTAGAACTTCGTCTACTACATCATGAAGCGCTGTGCTAGTGCTACGTCCTCGCCTAAAGCCCGACTGCATTTCGGGTAAAATGTTATTATATTCCAAGTACTTGGATACTTGGTCATAGACCACTTTCTCTAAAATTTTTGACAAGTAAGGCAATATACTTATAGGTCGAAAATCTTTTAGGTCATTTGGATCATTTGTTTTTGGAATAGGACGTACAACAGCTGTCTTCCATAACGATGGGAAAGTGGATGTAGTAATAGAGCAATTGATTAAATCAGTGATGACACCCAAGGTGCGTGGAAGCGTCGTCAAAATCATGTCAAAATTAATACCATCATAACCAATAGCGTTAGACTTAGTGTGAAGTAGTAGTTTACTGACGACGCTTTCAGTTACAGTAGATAGTTGGAAAGATGAAATACCATATAAGCTATTCCTAAAATGCATTATGCTATCCCAATTTGGTATATTATTACCTGGTACATCTAGAAAAGTAATATTCATAGCTGTAGGGTCATCAAACTGTTTTGGTATGTCCGCTTCGTTTTTGAAACTGGGTAATATGTTTTCCTTAAGGTTTTTCCAAAGAAGTTTAGGATGGTTAAGATTAAGATTAATGTTTTGATTAAAGTAAGCCTTCTGTTCATAATACAAGCTGGTATTTACTAGATGTTAAGATGTGATGGTAAGATGTTGGTAGAGAGGTAAGTTGGTGTCTCAGTGTCGCGAGTTTAAGGGTTGATTTAGACGGCGCGCGAGCTCGCGTGCGATTTTAGTTACATTGCGGACTGTTGGTTACGTCCAATTCAACTCACCGATCAAAAACCGAAACGTAATGAAGCTCGCATGCGAGTTCGCACGCCGTCTAAATCAGCCCTAAGGCTCGCCACTGGCAGTGAATATTTTTTAAATATACCTGAACAATTGACGGTCGATTCAGAAATATTTCAGGCGGGAAATCCCTCAGAAACACGTCGCAGATGAAGCGACAGCAACGCCGTGTAGATTTCACCAACTTCAAGGCATCTTCGACCAGCATCACAGTTTTGGAGTCAGATGACGTCAGCTGTACCCACGGAAAAAGAAGTAACCGGATGCCATCATGTTCTTTTGACCTGAAATTTTTTAATGAAATATTTATAAAAAATTTGATTCACAACAAGGAACAAGGCCCGTATTGCTCGTACAAATAAATTCTTAAAACTTAAAATTAAAAAATATTTAAATGACAGAGAGATAGCTCCTCTGAATAGTCTGCTCTTGAGGCGGAGTTTGTTCTGGAACCTCCAAAACACCCACCGCAACCGAACCGGCATCGGCACAGGCACCGGAATGGAAATGCAGTGGCGAACATGAAGCGCGATTATGGTAGTAATGGCGGACTATTTAGGAGTAAGTTAAAGATGGCCATAGCTACCCAAAAAGAAAGGATAATAATACTTACACATTGACAGGATCCTCATTAGATATGGAACCATCTCTTGATGACTGGTAATCATTTCTCAAGCCTGTCAAATAGTCCTGGTTTGAATCTCTATCACTTTCCGAACTGAAAAAAGTAATTGCAGATTAAGTCAACACAGCTGACTAAATGTAAACCTTATTACTGCAACAAGATAAGGTATCCATAACAATAAGTTAAATTATAACACGTGTATTAACACATTCACTGCATTATGGGGGCCAAGTGATAAGCTAATTTTATTAATGGTGCTTCCACACTAGCAGTTATATATCATTATACATATTACATTGTGTGACAGGGACAACATGATACTATTGTACTATATATAGCTAAATATAACAATCAGTGTAGTATAGAAGCACCACAAGGATGGTAAACTTTTCACAAGAGGAGCCAATTTCAATAGAAATAACAATCTTTGGAATTGCAAAAAGCTCAGATGCTGTTTTCTGACATTTTAGAATACAATACTTAGTTTCGATGGCTTGAAGAGCCTCAATTATACAGTCAAGTTCACAAACATATATCCTTATGTGGCACCCAAGAGACGGGTCAAGGTCTAGAGGCTCACAACTCAAACGATGGGAGGATGAAATAATAACTACTGTAGGACCACTCTGGACAAGACTGGCCAGGCAGAGGAAATACTGGAAAGAGTTGGAGGAGGCCTTTGCCAACAGGCACACTGAACAATGAGACTTCATTTAAAAATCAATCCAAGCAAATAGTTCAAAGTTCAGAAGAAGAGCCTATACAAATACAAATTATTTACAAGCCAACATTCCAGCAATAAGTTGTGAACTCAACCATACTTTTTACTTCATTATGTACATAAATATTATGTACAAACAGCAACACTCCTAAGTAGGGCTCGCGGTCGTGTCCGTGATTCGTGAACCCGTAGCCGTGCGCCCGGTTTCGTGAATCACGGCAACGGTTTTCTGGTCCGTTCCGCACGTGACATTCGGTTACGTGAAATTAGGGTACGTGAATCCGTGTAGATCCGTGTAGGCGTGATCACGGCTTCACGTATCTTAAGAACACGCCGGTTCGGTCCGCCCGCGACGTTGAGTGAAGATAGATACGATGCGGTCTCTAAGAGCTACGAATAAAAATGTATCGTGAGTTTTTTATTCATAGCTCTAATTCCGTTTCATTACTTTAATATAAATATAGTGCAATGCAACGGGCAGGTCGCTAGTTTTGACTAAAATCAATAGCTGATTATACAGAAAACAGAATAACCCCATAAATTATTTAGATATAACCATTATATTCAAATCGATGTAAAAAATACAATTTAAGTTTAATTCACACGTAAATGTTTGTCCGGCGAAAGTCCCGTATTCAATATACTAAGTGGTAACACAACTTACTAATCATCAATACACTCTTCAAGAAAAAAAGCAGTAAGCGTTGGACATGGACATCTCCCAACCAAAAAATCCAAAATGAGATAGATTTTATTATGACTAACAAACATCATATGGTAAAAAACATGGAAGTTTTAAACAAAGTCAACTTCTCTTCAGACCACAGACTACTTCGAGCAACATTCAGTCTATGTCATAAAAGTAAAAACAGAAAAAATTATAAAAACCAGATAATAAGTCCTAAAACTGATGACGAAATTAAAAAATATATAGAAAATTTAAAAACAAATCTTAGCGATGAATTAACCAATGTGCCGGGAAGTGTTCAAACATATTACAACTACCTGGAAGAGAATATATTGCGCAGCTTACAAATTAACGAAGAAACTAGAAGGAAACAACATACAATACTTAGCAATCACACAAAACAACTAATCAAGAAACGCACAGAATTAATACAACTTAAAAACAAAACTAAAGATCAAAAAAAGGAACTCACTGAAATGTTTAAAATTACTAACAAAGCAATAAAACAGGACTACAACAATTACAGGGAAGAGATAATTACAAGGAACATACATACACACAGAAGTACCAAAAGAGCTTACAAGGAAATGTCTCTACATAAAAATTGGATACAAAAATTAGAGAACAGCTCAGGCGAGACCAAATCAAGGAAGGAGATATTAGAACACGCAACTAAGTTTTATAGAGAACTCTACAGCAAGAAAGAAAATACACCGTTACAGCAAGAACACAATATCACCAGCAATGGGTGCAACATAGTTAAACCAATTGATGAAGATGAAGTACTCTCTCACATAAAGAAACTGAAAAATGAGAAGAGCCCAGGCCCAGATGGGCTAACAAATGACTGCCTTAAACTAGGAGCTCCAATTTTACTTAAACACTTAAAAAAGCTATTTAATATGATACTAGAATTTGAAATAGTACCAAAACAATGGTGCTCTTCTGATATAGTACTAATATATAAAAAAGGAGACCCATTAGATATTGGAAATTACAGACCCATTAGCCTACTGACAAGTGTCTACAAGCTCTTCACATCGATTATACTGAAAAGAATTGCTATAAAAATCGACACCGCACAACCAAGAGAACAGGCAGGCTTCCGCTCAGGCTTTAGCACAACCGATCATATACATGTAGTGGAACAACTAATTGAAAAATTTAATGAATTCAGGAAACCACTATATGTTGCTTTTGTTGACTACAGCAAAGCCTTTGACAGCATCAGTCACAACTCAATCTGGAACGCACTAAAAGTGTCAGGAGTAGAACAGAAATACATAAATATCATCAAACACATATACTCAAATAGCACAAGCAGAGTTAAACTTGAAAGAAGAGGAGATCATATCAAAATTGAAAGAGGAGTAAGGCAAGGCGACCCTCTGTCACCCAAGCTTTTCATTGCCGTACTAGAAAATATTTTTAAAAACATAAACTGGACTGGATATGGTATTAACATTGATGGATGTCGCCTAACGCACCTGCGGTTTGCAGATGACATAATCATATTTGCAGAAAGAGCTAAACAACTAGAAAATATGTTACAGACACTAGACAAGGAAAGCGATGAAGTAGGCTTACAAATGAACAGAAGCAAAACGAAGGTAATGACTAATAGCCTTGACACCCCCATCAATGTAAAAGGAAATACAATTGAATATGTAAAGAAATACATATACCTGGGCAAGCAAATTTCCTTTTCACGGACTAATAACGAGGAAGAGGTAGATAGAAGGAAAAATATTACATGGCGAAAGTTTTGGTCATTCAAAGAAATTCTGAAAGGAAAATTTAGTATGAAGATAAAAAGAATAGTAATGGACACATGCCTTCTGCCTAGTTTATTATACGGATGTCAAACGTGGACTTACACCAACAAGATCAAACAAAAAATAAACACTACACAACGAGCCATGGAAAGAAGCATACTGGGAATAAACAAAATGCACAAAATTAAAAACGACACTATAAGAATAAAAACAAACGTCAAAGATGCGCTCACACAAGCCCTTAAGCTCAAATGGCAATGGGCAGGACATATTTCAAGATATACAGATGACAGATGGACAACACTAACAACAAGATGGAAAGGACCATTACCAGCCAAGAGGAAAGTTGGCAAACCAGTCAAACGGTGGACTGATGACATAGTAGAGGTTGCAGGAAAAGACTGGATGTACAATGCCAAACACAGACATTTATGGAAGAAATGGGAGGAGGCCTTTACCCAAACGGGATCCATACCTCACGAAAGGAGGAAAAACAACAGAAACAACAGCATAAAAACATATTTTAACAGAAACTAAAAAAGAGTTATGGAAATAAAGAGGCTATAATAATAATAATAATAAGCCCGCAGGGCAGCTTGTGGCGAGCTGTTGGGGAGTAACGACCCCACGGACCCGAGTGCTCCCGAGAGTCGGTCAGGGTCTCCGTCTCCGGCGTGTCTTCGTCGGCCGGAGTGGACCCCAAGGGGACCCGCAGGACTCTCAGCTCTGGCTTGCCTTCATTGGCCGTCCAGAGAGGAGTCGTTAGAGCTATATGCTCCAGGGTTGGAAGTGTTAAAGGGCATAACGCCGCGAGTAACTTCGGAGAAAGCGCAGCACCACCTCTCGACACCCCTGAGCCGCTCACGTCGGTGTTGCACCTGGCCGTCTTTACGATGGCGCATCAGGTGCCCATCTAACGAGTGGCGAGTCACCACCTGTCTCGATAACTTGTGCAAACAGTGTTATGGCAGGTGTCCGGACTTCTTTGCAATAGCCCAGTCTTTTTCCACCCAAACTTAAACCATAGACCAGTATTCTGACCATATTCTTTACAATAGCTTCCAATGCCTGCTGAAACCGGTTCACGGATATTTATTGATGTACCCGTGAATGGGTTCCAGCAGGCGTTCTACATGACATCAAATCTCTCCAAACGGCCTCTACGTGTTGGATCCATATCCCCACGCACGCCTTATAAATGACCGGGCTCGAAAGACCCGAGAGTTTTAAAACGGAGATACAAATAATAATAATAAGTGGTAACTCAATTCAATAATATTACATACTTAGTCCTTATTTATTTTTCTCCCGGGCGTGTCGAACCTACGAGACGTGCGATAAGTATTCAACGGAACCGAGCCCGAAGCTCACGCAGGTACGGGCTACGTATCATGGCGTGTCACGGCGTGTCACGTGAATCCGGACGCGAACGCAGGTACGAGGTACGTACCTTGCCGTGTTCGTGAAATTCGTGATCTTAGTACCGCCGGGCTTAAGAACCCGTAGCTACGGATCGGCGTGTATCACGGATATCAGGAGCCCTACTCCTAAGTGTGCATTGGTGGACCTTATTACAAAAGGCATAAGGTCTACCAATGTACAGGTAAGGGTGATGGTACTCTTTAACCTTGTGCCGCCCACCATACAAAATTATAGCCAAGGAAATTAGAATCTTGTTGTATTTTCAATTGGGTTCATTTTCATTTGTTCGAAAATTTTACGAGACAAATGAAATGCTACCTACTTTATTTTTACATTGGGCGGCACAAGGTTAATGATTAAGACTTTAATTGCAATTTGTAGGCTTGCCACCAGTTTAATAATTGCTTACCTAGTAACAGAAGGTATAGTTAAGCGAGGTACATCCACATTGCTCCCCTCTTCCACTGTATTGAGGAACTGGATACTTTCTATCAGCTCTTGATAGGTGCCGCGAGCATCTTGGTCTATTTTATGCTTTAGGGCGTCCAATTTAGATAGAAATCTCTTAACTCCATATTCCTTGACTATATAATTACCTGCTTTTGTCTATAAATTAAAGAATTACATATAGTAAACATTAATTTTATAATAACTTTAATACTTTTATCATCATCATGTCCGAACCCCATTATAAATGATACAGTTCATTGAAAATCAGGTTTGGCAAAAGTATCTACCATAGGGAACCCTAACTTTGCAGTTGATGCCCAACTTGAGCAAGTAAAATAAAATATTAAATAATAATTTTATCAAGAAATAGACAACCAATTAAACTGCCTATCTAACACGGTTGATGAGATAGAGATACTGGTGACAGACTGACAGCGGAGTCTTAGTAATAGGGTCCCGTTTTTACCTTTTGGATACGGAACCCTAAAATAGGTACAATAATGTAATTTTAACTTATATCTATACTACGATAGTTACCTTTGAAGTATTAAGTAATAATTGTAGTGCTTCTCGTTGGAGCGTAGGGTTTTGAACATGGAACCATGACAGCAAAGCCTCCAAAAGTTCACGCGTACCAGATAATTCATCCTCAATCTCCCAACCCAAACGCAGTTTAGCGATCAATAACTGCAGTGAGCGTTCACGTATCTCCCTTAAAGGATGACCTAAAAGACATTTTAACATATATGTACACCGAAATTAGAATTTACAGAACTTTATGCTCAGAAGGTAAACTGTAAGTTACTCACCCAATTTTTTTATATACCTAGATAAGTATTCAGCGGAGTTCATGATGAAATCTGAATATGGAGCGTAATCAGTACCGAGCGTAATTCTAATTACCAAAAAATTCAAACTTCCAATAGAGAAGCTAATTTACTACATTGTTTACACATTTTTGAAAGTATAACGAAAAGTCCATGAAATGAATGCTAATTTACATACATAACAGCTGACAGCTTTTATAATGTACAGCCATTATAGTATCCGGCCGGACTGACCCAATAATCAGCGTTTAATAATTGAAATCTTGTATAGTTTGAGCGTCTTTAAACGTGTCTCAAATATAATACTCATTGGTTGTGTTGCCAGATACCACGCTTTCCCAAGTTTTCTACGTTTTTTAATGGATCGTCGACTAGAAATTGTATCTACAGCTATGACGAAGAGTTATTTTTGTTATTATGTTAGGCTTATACAGCCAGTTCTGGCGTGCGTAGCCGAGGGGGACGGACGCGCCCGTTGTGCAAACAATTCATCACAAGTGTAAATAAAATAACATTACCGACTAGTTCGTCGCAAAAATCGGACTATCCTTGTCTCATCTACCTATCAGGATCATAAGGTGCTCCCCTAGCGGGTTTATTGAGCGAGACAAAACATCGCCTACGAGTGCTACGCCGCTACTACGAATAGCGTAGCAGATGCAAGCAGCTGTTGCTAATTCCGAGTAACTATTATATCTGTGAACCGGCTTTGACGATTGGAATCAACCAGTGTATCTCAAACTGTGCGTCGTGAGACTTATTCAATTTGCAAGATGGCTATTTGTGGGAGGTGTGGTGAAGAGGTGTCCGACCCTATCAAGTGCACAGCTTGTCTTCTGAGCTTCGACTACGCTTGCTCTGGAATAACGGAAGCAGGCTTTCGTAAGTTGGGTGATCGCCAAGCCACATGGCGCTGTGCAGGCTGTAAAACTACTCAGAAACCAAGCCTTGGTTCGCAGCCGGCTGCCGTGGCTGCCGCTGTCGACGCTGCGACCACATCTCTGACGCTGCACGATGTGATGTCAGAAATCCACAAAATTTCAGCTCAGTTGGCTCCCTTATCTACGGTTGTTGCTGATATCCAAGCAATCAAAACGGACATCGCCGAGCTTAAGAGGTCGAACTCTAACACCTCTAAAAAACTATCACAGTTCGAAGATCGCCTCAAAAAAGTTGAGGCCTCTAATGATGACGGTGCTCTTAAGTCTCGGATATCTAACCTTGAGGTTGAGCTCAACGAAAAAGACCAATGGCTCCGATACAACAATGTCGAAATAAAAGGAGTACCCCTGAAGAACAATGAAAATCTCTTTGAGATTTTGCAACGGATCGGTACAAAGGTGACCTACACAGTGCCCAAAACCAGCGTGAATTATATAACCCGAGTGCCATCACGTGGCGAAAATGCGTCCAGGCAAAAGTCGATTATTGTATCGTTCACGAACAGATACACAAAGGAGGATTTCATCGCAGCGTGTCGCATCTGCAAGACCATCACCCTCGATGATATCGGCTTCCAGGGAGCCGGCAGGGTTTATGTCAACGATCATCTGACGGTGAAGAATAAGATACTCCTGAATAAGACAAAGGCTGTGGCAAAGGAAAAAAATTTTCAATATGTGTGGGTGAAGCACGGAAAGATTCACGTTCGGAAAACCGACTCTTCGCCAGTACTACAAGTGAGAACGGAAGAAGAACTTTCGAGGCTTCATTGAAACTGTGCACCGCCTTAACTAATTTGTACTACCAGCCCGTCGACCCGCTACGTGACTTTGTTACCAACAGTTTGAGTGTCGCTGGTCTAGCTCGCCTCATTGTGGCTGAGCGTCCGTGCGGGAAGGTCGCGATCGTTAGTTACCTACTACGAGTATTATCTGTTATAAAGGACTTGTTTCTGTTTATGTTTGCGAGTAATTTTATAAGGAATAAATGTAAACTTAAAGGAGGAAATGAAATAAGGAGTAAATGTGAACTTAACTATTGCTTACAGCTACGGATTGATGAGATAACCTACCTATTTCCGTATTACTTATTGTGGAGTGTGTACTTACTAGTTTTAATTAAATTTGAGACCTTTAGTTATCTATCTACTTTGCTATTGTCCTACCGTGTCAGTTGCTACCTGCCTTAGTGTTTATCACCAAAACGTGAGGGGACTTAGGACTAAAACTGACATATTCCGTAGAAATTTGCGAATGAGTGACTACGATGTTATCACCCTAACTGAATCATGGCTATGTGACGGTATTCGAGATGACGAACTATTCGATGATCGTTATTGTGTGTGGCGTCGCGACCGTGACTACAATTTGACGCAGCAATCTCGCGGGGGCGGAGTGATTATTGCAATTAAACGTAGTATTTTAGCCACAAGTGTCCCGGACTGGCAATCGTCGGCCGAGGATATGTGGGTATCATTAACGTTACGCTGCCCTCGCAGTAAGCTAACCTTCAAACTTAATATTTGCACTATTTATTTATGCAATGAAAATATGGGCAACTCGTTTGCAGATCAGTTAGGTAATTTTTGCGACCAGGTTGAGTCAATAGTAAACAATTATCAGGCCGATAAATTCCTCATACTCGGTGATTTTAATATGAGTTGCATAGAGTGGTCTGAATCTGAATCTGGGTTAGAACCATCGAATGCCTCCGGCGACCATATAAGTTATTTTCTGGATACCTTCAGTTTTTGCAATCTGCAGCAATTTTGTTCAATTAAAAATGTTCACGGAGGCATTCTTGACTTAGTATTCTCAAATGACTATGTTTCGGTATCACCGTGTATCGACCCACTAGTTCCCGAGGACCCGTACCATAAAGCATTATGCATAACCATGTCTTTTGTGGAACTCCAACAACTTACTACCGCTAAGCGTACCATATTTGCATTTTATCGCGCTGACTACTCTTCAATTAACAGAGATTTGCGGGCTTACGACTGGCCCGCGGTTTTAGGCTCAGGTGACGTCGAAGAGGCGGTCAATTGTTTTTACAACACTATATATGATTTGCGAGATAAGTACGTGCCTAAAAAAAACGGTAATAATGGTAATTACCCACACTGGTTCAGTCGCGGGCTTATACGGGTAATAAAGGAGAAGTATAAGTCTTTCAAAAAGTTTAAGACCTACAATAACCTCTCAGACAAGTATACTTTTGAATTACTTAGAGATAGGGTCAAGCTACTCGAACAAGAGTGCTATTCCAAATACATAAATCAAGTTGAAGACTCGCTAAAAACCAATCCGCGTTATTTCTGGTCTTTTTTGAAAAATAATAACAAGGGATCCTCTTTTCCTGCCTCGATGTCTTACTCTGGCTCTACCTCGGACACTGGTGAAGGCATTAGCAACTTATTCAGCGACTATTTTCACTCTACTTTCTTAACCAATAATGCTTCACCTGGTTCTCAGTCTTACCCGCTTGATGAGCCAGCAACTTCTGTTATTGCTGATATTGCGTCCATCGAAGTCCAGCCTGACCATGTTATGAAACTTCTTAAAAGTCTAGACCTTAGCAAATCCGCCGGGCCTGATCATCTTCCAGCTGTTTTCCTTGTAAATTGCTCTGAAAGCATCTCGTATCCGCTAGCTATACTTTTTAATAGATCACTGTCAGAGGGAGTCATGCCGCGCTTATGGAAGTCTGCTTTCGTTACACCTATTCACAAAAAAGGGAATAGGAGTAATGTTGCGAATTATCGACCGATATCCAAGTTGTGTCTTGTAGCCAAACTACTTGAGCGCGTGGTTTATAACCAGGTGTATGCCTCTCTTAAACACGTAGTCTGTCCCTTTCAACACGGTTTTCTTAAACAAAGATCTACTGATTCCAACCTTATATTATTTAATGATTACCTGTCAAACAGCCTGGATAGTGGAGACCAAGTCGATGCTGTGTACACAGATTACAGTAAGGCGTTCGATCGCATCGACCATAATTTGCTATTACAAAAACTTTTATCAGTAGGTATAAGAGGTGACCTCTTTCGATGGTTCTCCTCTTATGTATTGAACAGATCTCAAGCGGTTGTCTTGAACGGATTCTCATCATCGTGGGTGGAAATCCCTTCAGGAGTGCCCCAGGGATCTCTTCTTGGACCATTATTATTCACCATCTTTATACATGATATTTCCCAATGCTTTAAACACTCAAATATTCTTTTATTTGCGGATGACATGAAAGTCTTCCGAGTAGTCAATAACACCCTTGACGCTACTTACCTTCAAGAAGATCTTTGTAGACTAGATAATTATTGCGCTATCAATAAACTAGATATAAATGTGTCCAAATGTTTCACCATCTCCTTTACTCGGAAGCGTAATGTTTTCAATTCTAACTATATGTTAAAAAATGAGGTTATTTCCAAGTGTAGTGAAATAAGAGACTTGGGTGTCGTAATGGACAACAAGTTGATCTTTGATCGGCACGTTGATTCAATAGTGAATAAAGCATTTAAGGCACTTGGTTTTATCTTAAGATCGTGCAAGAACCTCAAAAGATTAAAATCAATTAAAATTGTCTACTGTGCATTTGTAAGAAGCCATCTAGAATATGCCTCTCAGGTTTGGAACCCCTGTTATGACATCTATACTTCAAAAATTGAAAGAATCCAAAAAAAGTTTATTCGTTTTCTGAGATTTAAATTCAAAATTCCAAAACAAAGTTATAATCAGCATTGTACCAAACTTCATCTTCTACCTCTCTATATCCGGCGTAATATATCTGACGTAATTTACATTATGAAAATTGCTCAGAACTATGTAGACTGTCCTGATCTATTAGCGAAATTGATGCTCTCAGTCCCCTCACGCATACCTTGTCGCACCAAAAAAACGTTCCATATTCCCTTTGTTCATAGTAAATACAGGAAAAACTCCTTTCTTCTAAGAGCTTCTAGGTCTTTCAATCAGCTTTGCAAACATCATGATTTCATCGATCTGTTCTGTGACAGCTTTAGTTCTATACGCAAACTAATGAGCCAAGACTTCTCCCACTGTTAACACTTATGTAACAACTTCTGTCGTTTTTTTTTTTTTATTATATTAGTATTTCTCTTTTGTTCTTCTCGTCCACTGTGTAAGTCTATTCTCCATGTTAAGCAAAATATAATTGTAATTGTAAGTATTATTTATTAAATTTGTAAGTTCGCACGCTATATACTTTATACAGTTTCTACCTGTGGAAACTTGTAATTGGCTTACTGTTTCTATGTTATTACCTAACTTGTTACTCAAGCTGTAAGTTTTCCTAATAAATAAAATAAAAAAAATAAAATATTTATATTTTTCAATAATTTTAATGGTTATAAAATTAAATGAAAACGTAAAAAAAACATTATTTCTTCTTTATAATTACAATCATTTATTTACATACAATATATATACAGTGGTACAACTAAACGAAATTAATAACTAGCTTAAATCTAAAATAGGCCCCTGAGGCATTGTAATAATTATATAATTAAGTAAAAAGTGACAAAGTTGCGCGAAATTGTAACTTTCTATGGGACTGTTAAGCTGGAAACAAATTATCTGACGCGGCTGACGGACGCGGCTGACGGGCGCGACATAAAAGTGTGCACAGTGTTCGGGACGTGGCTTGCGGACGCGCAACAACGCTTAGTCCACAATGAACTGTAGACGAAGAAACATGCATTTTTGTAATCCTTTAATTTGAGATTATACAGTAATTCCTTGTTGCGAACACACTCGATAATTCTTTCCTCCATTTTTACCGTACGCACGTCCAAGCTCTCGCGTAGTCCGCGTCCTTCTGGCGCAGTGACGCCTCCCGCACCCCGTGCATACTACTGCATACCGTCCGCGGACGTTTTCGGCTGACAGGAACATCCAGCGCGCCAGATTTCTGTCGGACGTCCGAAGGCTCAAGGTCAGCACAAGGTTACGTCCACGGCTTACCTCCGATAGTTTGCACAATTCAGTGTATATTCATTATCTAGATACCTATAAGTCGCGGCTGTGAGCCGCGTCCGTCAGCCGCGTCCGATAATTTGTTTCCAGCTTTATGAAGAAGAAGAAGAAGAAAGCATTTATTAGCACAATAACATAACCTTAAAACTAAGAATAGTTACACAAAATGAAAAGTTGCGCTAAATGGTCCTCACTCAGCTAGGTGTCACGGTATGAGCCACATGGCACATGCCGCAACGCTGATTTTCAGTAAGGCCCAGTGGATGGACTAGGTGGCACTCAGTAAAGGACACAATGTACAAAAATAAAGGAAAGCTTAAATAAAATTAACATTATAATTAACTTAAATAAAATTAGCCTATAATATAAGTCTTCTGGATGTTTGTGTGTATGTATGTAAAGTGTCTATGTGATTGGTGTGTGTGAGTGTGCACGGTTGCCTAAGTGTTGCATTTTTGCTTAGCCAGTATGAATTTACGGAGGTGTATTTTAAAGGTGGATACGGTTTTAGAATTTTGGTGGTGGCAAATCATTCCAACACTTGGTGGCAGCGAAACGAAAGCTGCCACGGAAGGCAGTCGTGCGATGTGGAGGAATTGTGAGTCGTGATGCGTGTCTTATGGCGCGTCGAGAGAAGTTAAGTTTTTCAAATAGGTATGAGGGTTCTTTATTTTTTATGACTCCAAACAGCAATGTGGCAAAATGCAGACGTCTACGTGAATTCATGTTTAGGAGATCGTGCTGGTTTAGAAACGGCGAAACATGTGCTCGTCGTGGGACAGGGAAACAAAACCGTGCGCATGCATTTTGTACTCGCTGCAGTACTTTCTTTGTCTTAGCTAGTAAACACTCGCCGAACACTACATCAGCATAATTTAGTTTTGACAAAATAAGGGTATCACATAACTTAATGCGCACGTCAACAGATAAACACTCGCGAATCCTGTACAGCACTTTAAGCCTGTAGAAACAGTTACGCATCGTTTCAGAAATATGTTTTTCGAACCTTAGACATTCATCCATCACAAGACCCAGGTTTCGAGTTTCAACCACTCTTTCTAGACGAGCACCTTTTATGGAAACTACAGGGTCAAGTGCGGCAACTTTATCAATTTGCTTCCGTGTGCCTAGCAACATGAATTTTTATCATTCGCGCTAACATTTATTACATTTGCCGCTTTTATAACCGACGGAAATGGCTTGACAGACTATATCCAATACATTTAAATATTGAGACTACATCTAGAAATCTTTCTGTTTCCTCGTACAGTCAGCAGCAGAAGTTGCTAAGCGGGCGAGATGTTCAAAATGATACGCTACAATAACTTTTTTGCAATTGTTACTCAAGGGGCTTTGGGGCTGTCCTTTTTTGACAAATGGCATTTTAAAAGAGCGAGGAGAGAGAAATGATACTAGTTGCTGCGCCGTCAAATAGAACAATAAACGTAGGGGCCTTGGCTCGCTGAGACACCGTCTATATATATATTATGTCTATGTTGTTACTAGTATTGTTCCCGGTTTTCTTATTTTGCCTAAAGGCAACATTGCGGTTATTGTGACAGTGACAGTTCAATGTGGTTGACATTGTCATTACTCTTCTCTTTGGTCTTGTGCTTGTGGTTCTTTTTACAGTTTTTACACTTACATTATTTTCATGTGTCGAGATTTATTTTTGCGGTAGGTTAAATTACATATGTTAGACTAATACAATTCTATTCTCGTAATTATTGCGATTAGTCTATAAAAAATATGTTTTGTACGGATTGTTCGGAAGCACTTTGCACAGAAAACCGACACAAATTGTTGATATTTTAAATTTTCCATATTGGTTACCAATTGTTGTATTTTACGTATTTTTATTATAATTATCTCGATACGTACCTTGTGCCTAATAATAATCGTTTATTCATTGCATCAATGAAAGCACAATATTTGTGAATTACAGATGGCTGACACTAAAGCATTGTTGAAGGAAGCAAGGAAACTAATTGATGATAACAATTACAAAGATGCACAAGAATGTTGCAAAAATATTCTGAGAAAGGATAAACAAAACTATATTGCACTAGTGCTCCTTGGGAAATCACTACAAGATGCTGATCAAGCACCCCTAGCATATCAGAAGGCTATTGCAAGCAAACCAGACCATCCATTAGCTTGGCATGGTCTTGCCAACTATTATGAACGAAAAGATGATGAATCCTCAAAAACAAAACTGATTAATGTCTATGATGAAATATTAAAGTTGCAAATTGAAGAAGACAAAGCATTAGAAATAGTAACCAAACTCGGGCAACTCGGCTGCCATTTAAAAAGCAATGAAGCTATCACTACACTTCTCCACTATAAAGACAAAGTTAGTGATGCGAAATTATTAGCTGCAGTAGAAAATCAAATATTAGAACTTGTTAAGAGTGGTATTTCTTGTAAAGAAGATGACATACTGCCAATTTTAAAGCTATTAGATCAGCTTTACATTAAAGATCCTAGTAGTTCTCTGGAACTACTTTATGCCAAAGTGATTCTTCAAAAAAGCAATTATGCAAAAGCAGTTGTTGAAATTATAGGACTTCATTTCTTCTCACAAAATGTTGTGTTACGGGAATTCCTTTGCAAACACATATGCAACAGATATGTTAGAGATAACTCGTTCAACAACATACCAATAGAGAGTCTTGTAGACAAAATAACAGATGGAATTGAAAATTCCAAGTACCCTGGCTTGCTGAAATGTATGATTTGTTTTGACAAATCAGAATATTTGGACGCTTATAAGCAGTGTGTCCCATTGATAAACTACCAACAAGCAGATATTACAGAAGCAACATTTATTATAAAATGTGCCATGATGCTAGAGAAATGGCCAGTTGTACAAAAGTTAGCTACTAATTTCCTCCCTAAAGCGAAAGAACCAAATTTTGTCTTGGATTTGAAAAGATACTTGTTTTTATCACTTGCCAAACAAAGGAAATGGAAACAAGCAATTTCTACAGCCTCAGAATTACCCATTGGTACTTTGAGTATTAGTGAACAGGCTATTCTTGCAGAATGTTACATTGAAACAAATGAAAATGCAGAACAAATAATGGAACAGCTTCAGTCTAATGAATACCATCTTCAACTCCAAGCTTTATTCTTACTGAAACAGCAAAAATATGCTGAAACAGTAACACTTCTTCAAAACATTAATGACAACCCCTTGTGTATGTTCTACTTAGGCAAAGCACTCTGGAAACTTAAGGACTATGAAAAGAGCCAAATCAATTTACTGAAGGCAGCAAGACTTAACCCACACCATCCTGAAACATTTCTGTATTTAGGCCATTTCTACCATGATTACAAGAATGATTTAGAAAAATCAAGAAAATGTTATGAGAAAGCACACAGTTTGGACAGTACAAATCCCAAAATAACTAGAAAATTAAGTGAAGTTTACACAAAATTGGAACTAAGAGAAGCTGATTTTGAACTCCTGATAGCTGCAGAGAAGAACACACAGGAGTCTTGGTTGAATTTCAGATTGGGGCTACATTATATGAGTAAAAGATTGTGGGAAAATGCTGTTGTACAGTTTAGAAATGTTATAAAAAGTGATCAGAGCAATATTACTGCTTTTGAATGTTTAGCCGATGCATATTTTTCTCGGGGCTCATACACATCAGCATTAAGAGCTTATAATAAAGTAATGACAGCCAATCCTAGCAGGAGCTCACACTGTCTAACAAAAATAGGAAACATACATTCTCTCTTAACACAGTATGAAGAAGCAATTGCTACATATGAGAAAGTTTTAAAAATTGATGCTAATTCTATGTTAGCTTTAAAAGGCATAGCAGAAACATGGATGAGGATTGCGAAGAAAAAAGTAATGGCTAAAGTATATGGTAGTGCAAGAGATTGTGCTCAGCAAGCCATAAATTACCTTATCAAAGCATTACAGAGACAAAAGCAATTCATCTGTCTTTGGAAGCTTTTAGCAGATACTTTGATATTTGTCACCACTTTGCCAAATAAATATGCCTATGTGTATATGACAGATTTACTTGTGCAATCTGATGAGAATATCCAGACATATCAAAAGCTAGACATCTTCCCAAAAGCGATTGCATGTTACTCTCTTGTTGCTAAAAAGAATGAACAATATGCATCTTACGAGTTAGCATCAACTTACTTTGCATTCTATCAAGAATCACGGAAATTGGTTAATTGCCACATAGCTTATAAATTAACACTTCAATGCATAAAGGAAAAACCATCGCATTGGAGAAATTGGAATTTGCTCGGGAAAATATGTCTATTTATAAAGAAATATGATCTTGCACAGCATTGTTTCATCAAAGCTTTACTTGTAACCCGAAAATGGTCTGTTGCCAAAATTTGGTGTAACCTGGGAACCCTGTACTTAAAGTTGAATCATCACAAGTTGGCAAACTACTGTTTTTGGCGTGGACAGTCCACTCTGCCTTCTTATCCTCTGAGTTGGATTGGACAAGCACTGATCGCAGAAGCCATTAGGGAAGAGGAAGCTATGGACCTTTTTAGACATGCATCTCGACTTGGATACCACCCTGAAAGTGCACTTGGCTATGCTGATTGGGTGTGCCGCACATTGAAAAAGAGTAGTAACTACAAAGAAAATTCAGAGTTAAAGTATGTTATTGATGGTCTCCACGCAATTCCTTTTGCTATAGATCTAGTTGAGTGGTACTCTACTTTTGAACCTAATAACGCTTGTGCCTGCACCATTCTTGGAATCCTCCAAGAACGCTTTGGACTTGTCAGGGCGGCATTTAAATCATACGAAAAAGCATTGCAGTATGCAGATGATGAAAATAGAAATATTACCTTCCTGAATATGGGAAGAATACTGATGAGAATGGAGAGATATGATGAAGCAGTGAAAGTATATAAAGCAATAACTGAAGCCAGCTTAGACTCGACATGTGGCTTAGCTCTTGCCCTCTATAAGAAAGGTCTTTATGAAGAATCATATACAGCTTATGATGCGGCTCTGCATTGGTTGAGCAATGATGATGATGACAAAGCAGACATTCTTGTTGCTATGGCTGGCATTGTGTACATGTACAAAGGAGCAGATGATGCAAAAACTTTACTTTTCCATAGCATCCAAATATCACAAAAGAAGCCCACACCATACAGCTTATTTGCAATTTGTTCATTAGGACTTATACATTCTGATCAAAGTCTGTCTAAACTTGCTGTAAGTGAGATGCAAAAATATGAAATGGATAGTAACTTTGGATTTGATATTGGTTTTCTGAAGTCTTATGTACTCTTACGTGACGAAAATATTGATGGAGCTGTAAAATTGCTTAGTGATTCTCTTCATGATCATCCAAGCAATGCCCTATTGTGGTTCTGCATGTCCCAGTACTGTCTTAGGGAATCAAATAAGAGAGCTAAAGTGGCCAGTAGTTGTGCTCAGAGAGCCTTGTGCTTAGCTCATTATGGAGAATGTAAATGTAATCCAGCTGAAATAATTTCTACTGCCAGCATCGCTGAGCATTTTGCGGGCAATCAAGCCAAGGCCTTGTTGTTGGCTAAAGAGGGCTTACACATGTATCCTAATCAGTCAGAAATCTGGGCTGCTCTCTTATTTTCACTTTTGCCACACAAAAAATGGACGGAAAGGAAGGACTGGTTATTGGCTGCTGCTGGGCATATGCGAAGACATTTAGAAATCTCGCGCTCTCTAAGTAGATGGGTTAATCTTATTGAGAAAAAACTAAGTAGGTAAACAATTAAGAAGATATTTTTATGTTTATTGTGTCATGCATTTGCAATTTTATACTTTTACAACATATCTATAGAATTTTCAGTCTTTATTAAGAAGGAAACTTACTACTGCCTACAACTAGGAAAAGGTACTAAAGATCTAATATTTACCTGTATTTTTGATGTACTCATGATGTTAAGATTTTTATAAAATGATAAGTAATGCCTTCATGATACAAATAGATACTAACTGCATTTATTTATACTGTCTAAAATATAGTTTTAATAATGGTTATGAATGTTATGATCAAATATTAATAAAATGCAATGAATACAGTACAAAAAAAAATTTTATTTAATGAAAAATCAGTTAGGATTTTTGATAATTGCCATGCTATCAGATATTCTTCTATATACTGCGAGAAACTTGTCTCCGTTGTTTCTTGTCACCTTTTGACCTTCTTCAGTGCTTTCATACAGCTTTTCCACAATGGGATCACTCTTCTGAAACAAACATATTTCATAGGTAATATTTTTCATGAGCACGTAGGTACAGTCACTGCAACAATGTTAACCAACAAAAGCCACCAAACATTTTTAGAGCCATAAGATCGTGTCACATATTTTTGCGTCCTTCAAAGAGTAACATTATTGCAGGTGACTGTACTTATGGAATAGAGACATCTAGGTTGGGTATAAGATTTTATGAAAACAGATGTGGAAAAACTAATGTGTAAAGCTGAGCAACACATTGTTATGTTAATACTATGTATTACTTATTCTGTGACATTGTAACCAGTAATTTGACAGCTGAATTAGATGGTGTTTTGTATGCCATAAGAAGGACAAAGTTGCCTTTTTCTCGAGATTGTCGTAATTTGAGCTAAAGCCTTTATATTTTAGTCTGTCTTGTATAAACTTATCACAAGGCACAGGTAAAGTACTCACCAATTCTTCATCAGATATTTTCTCAAATAAAGGGTGATCTTCAAAATGAGTCACCATCCAATCATGCAAATCTTTTACATCTGTGATAGTATACACAATACCCTGTAAGAAACAGCAAAGGTTTATTTTTGATTGACATAAAATAAAATGAAAAGTGATTCTAAATCATTGGATTGTAAAAGGACACATGATGGTGGGTATCAATGATAGCAAAGGTTCTAAGTAATTCTTACTTGCTCTGCTAGAATATAAGCATATTCTGATAACAACCATTTATTAATTATTCTCCATTTATGTTTTGCTTTCTTGAAATGGGGATCTGGATATAAGAAGAACATCTTCTTAAGCTGAAACAATAATAAATTGTATTAATTACATAAAAAATCCAAAGAGAATTCAGTCTGGCTGAATTTTTACGCATCTTTTTAATTTTTCGCACTTTTTAGCCTTATCATATCATACTTAGACAAGAGGTAAATTTTTACAAACCTGGCCTTTGTGAAAGAAATTAGGCAAATATTTCATTGCATTTGTTCTTAAAACTGCCACATTTTGGTATTGGTTGGGATGCTGTATCCTTAATGCTTTTATTCTATCATTGACATAATCGGACACCTTCACTCTTATTTCCAATCCCAGCATGAGGTTGTCAGGAAACATAGGAGACAAAGTCACTGCAAAGATGAAGTTAATATGAATTCCCCATAAAGGACCATTAGGGAGGGAGCAATTTTACAATAGGCTCTTAACACTTTCGCAGCCGGGCAAAAAACGGCGCACTACCCCAGAAACAGGTCGTCTATATCTGCGTACAAAAGAACCCGCTGGGCGGGTTGTCCGGCATCTGAACTAACATTACGAGTGCCTACCAGGCGGGTTCTCGGTAGTCAAAGTGTTAAGCTTGCAACTTATGGTTACCATGCAATCAGCAATGTATTTTGTTTCTTTCTTTCAATCCTTAATATTGTCCTTAGTATAAACATCACTAACCGAGCCCAATGTAATGCCACAAGCTGTGAAAATATGAACTTAATGTGGTATTAAAAGGTTCCAGAATTGCCTCCAAAAGACAGTATTCTAGGATGCGATATGAGTGTTTGTTTGGTAATTGATATAAATAGAATTAGAATAGGTTTTATTTGTAAACACAAACAAACAGGACAATTCATAATCTAAAACACAAAATAATAATTAAAGTGCCACGAAATGGCCCCATCTCAGCATGTTGCTGGTAGCTTCCAATGCTGATCTTCCGAGGAGAAGAATCACGAAAGGTAACAGACAAGAAGAAAAAGACTAACATATAGAATAAAGAGAGAAAGATAAGAATAACATACAGTAAACAAATAGTTAAATAAGAAAAAAGTTACACAGCAGCTGTGTTTGCATTAACACATACAATATGTACATACCTAACAAGCCTCCATATCCACAACCAACATCTAAGAATTCAACTCTTTTTTCATTATCTTTGAGTGTTGGATATAATGTAGACCAGTCATAGTCATCTGGGTGAGCAGGGCTGAAACAACATGTAACTGTGCAATGAAGATTATTTACTTATAGAGAGACTATCATATAAACAATGTAAATGACTTACTACTCAAAACAGTGGTCAGCAATGGGGTTAGAATGTGCACGTTGCCTATAGTATTTCTTTTGAGGCAATGCCATTTCTTTTAATGAAACATTTAATGCTTAAATTTATTATTAGTTACAACATACAAATATGTTATAAAGATATCTTTCCCGCAAAGGAAATTAACAATATTCACATTGTTTACGTAGTCGGCTCCATGGACTTATAAGATGGACTGCACTGTCACTTTTTTTGCCATACTAAATTGAACTTTATCACCGAGCTAGAAAGACGTTCGTACCAGACTAGAGAAAACGGTCCACTTGAGATAGCAAAGGTGGGTCGCGGTGTCTCACTCGCACGTGTTGCCAATGTTAAAAATATACCATAGTGGTAGTATTTATATCAATATACTACTCAAATTAAATAACTTCTTATATTATTTAAATGCTATATTCAGAGTAAGGTTCTGATATCTTTTAAGAAATTTGTAAATAAGTATGATGTCAATATTATTAACTGATTTAACCAAGCATGTGGACAACAAAAAAAAACATTATTTTTGGTGTGGTAGACATTGCAGAAACTTTGAATGTTAATTAGTATCCCTACCGTCATGACATGTTATCAAAACACGTGAATGCAAAATTTCCTAAAAATGGTGAATAAATGTTGCGTTAAAGGTTGTGGGAGTGAAAGAATTTCTAATTGTGGAATATTGTTTCATCAGGAAGCCACAATTATTACATTTTGCGATAAAAATACAAGACAACATTGTCAAACTCATTAGGGTGACTATGATGTCGGCACGATGAGAATCAGTGTTACACAATTTTTATTAGGTACTTAAGTAAGTTTATATAAATAGGTATGTATTTATTTCGGCATGTTTAAATTGGTGAAATGAGAGCCAATACAGAATAAATAATTGCCAAAATTGAAATCCAAAGTCCTTAAACATTACAGACACATTTATGCATTGTTATAATAATAATAAAACACATTGATAATAAAAGAAAAATAGAACTTTATCGTAATTTACTGACTTTTGGGACGATACCAGAAACGTTAAGTACTGGGAATTTACCCTCTTTGGAAAATTTACTAGGAACGGCACATCACTAATTTCTTTACATTTCACGACTCTTCTCTTTTCGCACAGGTGGCCTAGCACCGTGAACACCGAAGTTCGCAAATTACGGGCATCTTTCTCTTTTACTCCTATAAAGGAGTAATTACAGTAACAGAGAAAGATGCTCGCAATTTGCAAACTTCGATGTCTATGGTCCAGTGACAATCGTCCTAGTTAAAAACGATAGCAAGCGGGCGTAGCGGACCCACGCGACCCTCAGGCAGTTACGAATTTGCCTTAAGACTGAGTAGGCCCGGGCCTAGGGCGGCCAGATATTTTGGGCGGCAGTCTATATGATGGGTGCTGAGAAAGGGGGGTGCGGCTAGAGCTTGCTATGTAGGGCTTGGGGCTTAAGGCGGCAAAGACTGTATGTAATTACTCCACTGTCCTGAGAGCCTACCCCGTTGCGTCTTTGTCGCACTTGTAAATTCGTACGTAAGTGTGACAGAGAGGCAACACGTTGAACATGGTTCACAGTAGACCCTCTGGTTCTGTCAGCATATTTGTCTCTCTATCTCTCTCACTCATACCTGTGTTCTTGACAGACGTTACGGTGCACCACCTTCCTGACGATCGACCATGTTCGCGGTCCAGTACCTACGGCTACTAGTAACAGCTTTTCTTCTTCACTTGGTCCCTCAATACTGAGGATCGTGACATCATATCCTTCTGTTGAAGACCAGGTTCCTCCATAGGGTTCTCTTCCTCGCCAAGCGCATGGCCTGGTAATGTGAACACACCATTTAGAACAACTAAATTAAGTACCTAAGGTTGTGTGAAGCGTTTTACAGAAGAGAAAAAACTATATCCATCCCTTTTTAGGCGAAAAGACAGTATGATTTCTATTACTAATATAACTATGCACGATTAAGAAAAGATCCTGGCCAAACTATATATTTAAATGTTATCCTAATATCCCACATACATAAGACGTATGGTCACCCTAATTAGAAAGAGAAACAACGGCCCACCTTGACTATCTCATGTGGACACACTTTTTGGCCAATGTCCGCCATCCAGTTAACTTTCTATGTCCATGGTCGGCTCATGTAAAATGTGACAATCTCCTCTCCAGTCTACTTGTCAAATTGACATTTAAAGTACATTCAGATTCTGTATTTTTTTTATACCGGATAGGAAATAGTAACGAAGAAATTAAATCGTGCTTATAGACCGGGAGATAGTGACACATTTTACTGGGTCATTTGTACCCTCTGTACCAGTATGGCGGTTCGTCAGGGGTCTAAGCACGTAATGAAGGAAAGAAAAATGATGGTCATAGCGCTGGTACCGGCGGCCCAATCGCGTGGGCGTTAGTCGAACGTGTCGGATAAAATACGAGTGTCGAACGATTTGTTCCACAAAAATCCTCGTATTTTTCGATAGTCCATAAAAAAGAAGTAGGCGGTAGCGTAATGCCATACTTCTCCGGTGTGACTTACAGCCCGCCATACTGAGGCGAACACATTAATTTAAAAAAAAACAATTCAACCATTTGTGCCAAGCTAATTTTTGCACAGGTGATCATCGTCGAGCAGCCATTCATGGACATCACCATGCCATACTCTTGGGACGGTTCCAAATGGCCGCCATACCGCCGCAAGGAAGTTAAATTTTTTTTTTTGCTAAACGATTTGTACCAGTATTGCATTTAAATTTTTGGAAAGTATTTGATAAAATGTGACCGTTATTATAATTGCCATACTTATAGTAGGGGGAAAAAGTGCTGCCATAATTGAAAAACTTATTTAATCGACACGTTTCAAAAATACGACTATATATACGTAAAATAATTTTTTACAGCATGGCATCATCATATTCTGTTTGTTTGGATACAATTATACCTAAATAAATTATTTCAGATTATAACCACGGGGCGGACGACTGTGAGACTTAAGCCAAGACTTAAAACAAAAAACAATTTTTTGACGATTTGTACCAGTATGGCATTTGGAGTTTTGGAAATTATATGATGCAATGTGACCATTATTATATGTATTTGCCATACTTCTAATAGGGGGAAAAAGGGGCACCATACTTGAAATAAAAAAAAAAAATTGTACACATTTGCCACCTCCTACAGGTATGCCATTATAAGATTTCCATTTATGATCACACAGAAAGTCTTGAAAAATTTTTACAAGATGGTACAAATCGTTTAGCAATAAAAAAAAATTAACTCCTTTGCGGCGGTATGGCGGCCATTTGGAACCATCCGAAAAGTATGGCATGGTGATGTCCATGAATGGCTGCTCGACGATGATCACCTGTGCAAAAATTAGCTTGGCACAAATGATTGAATTGTTTTTTTTTTAATTAATGTGTTCGCCTCAGTATGGCGGGCTGTAAGTCACACTGGAGAAGTATGGCATTACGCTACCGTCTACTTCTTTTTTATGGACTATCGAAAAATACGAGGATTTTTGTGGAACAAATCGTTCGACACTCGTATTTTATCCGACACGTTCGACTAACGCCCACGCGATTGGGCCGCCGGTACCAGCGCTATGACCATCATTTTTATTTCGTTCATTACGTACTTAGACCCCTGACGAACCGCCATGCTGGTACAAATGACCCAGTAAAATGTGTCACTATCTCCCGGTCTATTAACAAGGGCCCAACGTTTTCTGTTCTCTTTCACGACGCAGCAAATAGTATCATTTCTCTCTCCTCGCTCTTTTAAAAATGCCGTTTGTCAAAACAGGACTACCATACTGTTGACAAGGTGGACTTCAAATCAAGTGTTGCCTTTCTTGATGCGCCCAGGCTGTGTATGTGTGCGTAAAAGCGTATATGTGTGCTCTTTTAGGGATGTGAAAAGTCGATTTTAATCATGTTATATATCGATAAATGCTACATAGCGGAACGAAATAGCGATTAATTGAAGCTTCAATATCTTCGTTAAACATAAACATAATTGAAATGCTAATGGATAATGAATATATTATAATCAAAGAATATAATACTCACTAGGAGAAGAACGGTAACTCCATACAAAAAAATGTCCCCAACCGTTTATACGTTTATACTAGTGGCGCCGTCTTTGTGTACCAATGGAACTAAAGTTGACAACCGGTTTAGCCTGGCGGGTATTGGTAGGTAGTAATTCTGTTGATAAACATATTTGTTATCTTCATATCACGAAATATATGCAAGATGCAAATATTACCCCTTGTTTGTGGTATTATCAATTGATTTAAATAAAAGGCATGTTTATGTTTATAACATTATATATATTATTTATTAAAAAAATTTATACACTGAAAACTGGCAACTGGCAACTTAATAAAAAAATAGACATTAATAAAGCGCGTTCACAAAGTTTTCAGTACCTTTTATACAAATAACATTAGGCATGCCTACCTATTACACTTTACACACAGATACACTACACTTTACACACGGCATTTTACACAGATTTCCAACTTGTATTCATTTCTTCACGGTTAATTAATACGCTTTCCAGATGCGTTATGACTCGGTTCCTTCTGAACCCACTAAAGTTGTAAATTTCACTCTGGCTGCTTCAACAGCCGTTGCTCCGCATTTAGCACATTTTCTATGTGCATTGCTGTAATCCATGTAGGTACAGACTTACAGTCTTAAGTGGTACGTAGCGGTACACGTTGTATGTTTTATTTAAAGAGTTAATAAATAAAATTTTCGCTATGAACTTTAACCACAGCAGTTGGACAGGGTCATTGACAAATATATTTTTTATTATGGTGGGTAGACGTACCTACCCTCCATATATTTTATGAACATTGATAAAGACAGTTGGAAGCAAATATTCATTATAAAACTTAATCGCACGTAATTAAGTTTTAAGCGTTTTAAGTCCCGTTTTATGATTAATATTGTATAAAATTCGTGATAATTTAAATCAGAGTTGGGAACAATGTTGCTGTAGAAAAATGTTTTTATTTTTATTACTCGCAACTTTTTCCCGGAGGCCAACGCACACATAGAAGCTTAAGGCGCACACATGCGCAATTATTTGGGGACATAACTTTCTTAGGAAGTGAACAGGCCTTGATTATAATATAATTCAATTATTGCGGAACACCTATTTTAGGAGGTATTTATGTATTTTAATTAAATATCTGAACTTTCCCTTGGTTCCCTGCTGGGGCGTGACTATAAAATTGTGATCTGATAACCACAATAAAGAATAAAAGCGTTTTTGGTCATTTTAGGTATCGTTAAGCCTTTGAAGTAAAATTAAAATTGCAAGAAATGTCGATAGTTTATCGATATGACTTTATCGACATGGCTACAGCAACGTGGGCCTCATTGTTAATCGTACACTAAACAAAAGTGGCAACAGTGACAGCTCGCTGAGACACCGTCTTTATATATTATAAGTCTATGGTGCTGAATATTGCTCTTTAGGTATTTTTACTGAATTATAACAATTTTATAATATTTGAAACGATCCAATTACAATAAAAGTAAGGTATTCGTAATTATAATAAAATATCACTTCCGGACATTTTAATTTAACCTATTTATATAAGCCCCCATTCGCACGACAGCTTTTTCAACGCGCGTTTGAATGACACAAATGGATAGCCATGTATGTATTTATAGATGGTCAAGCAAATCTTTTTAGTAAAAAAAGGCGCGAAATTCAAATTTTCTATGAGACAATATCCCTTCGCGCCTACATTTTTCAAATTTGCCGCCTTTTTCTACTGACAAGATCTGCTTGACCAAGTATATTCACATGACAGCAGTGGCGCTTTTTATCAAGCGTTGTTGGATTTTCGACTTTAAGCCTTGTGGTCGTTAAATCGAATTTAGAGTGCGGACAGATTCAAGCGCCTTTTTAACGCGCGTTGAAAAAGCTGTCGTGCGGATGGGGGCTAAATCTGGGCAATCTGGCAACTTTGAATTTGACATTGACATTTCTGTTTCTCCTATGTTCGCTGAAGTTAGATTCCGATTTTTATTGAATTATGTATTTGTATAAAACATTCAGTGATTTTAGCGTCGACATTGTTATAATGTAGCTATTATTAAGCTGTGAACACCAGTTGTAGTTTCTACCACAGGTAAGTGCATCATTTCATACAATTTTCCGGAAAAATAACTATCTCTATACAAAAAGAAAACCAAGGCGTATTTTTTTAAACGTATCTTACGATCATTGAATTAATATATCGTCTAGTTTTATAATGAAGCTGCATTGCCTGCATTTGTGTTTTCAGAATTTTACTTGAACTTAAACAGAGTAACAATTTCCGTTAAAATATTTTTTGGCCTGGGTAGACAATTTTGAAATCTGCCCTAAAATGAAATAATTTTGCTAAATATTCCGACTATTCCGTATAAAGTGACACATTTTGAAATATGGGTGTATAAAAGCCCATGAATCATAATATAATTTCATGAATCAACTCTGAAGTCTCTGAACCTAATAGGTGCCTACTTACTGGTGTTGTCTTGTGAAGCAAACAAACTGAAAAAAAGCCATTAATAAATTTACAAATCCACCAATTTATTGTAATTCGATTTTTAGATGATTATGGCAATATTTTTGCTGCTATAACTTCAATCTCCTTTCATTTATGTGTTGTGTAACAATTTATTACCCATTTAAATTTTATATTCCTTTGTTTAGCAAATTAATTATTCCAGCTCCTTTGTGTCTTGCTCTTCTTTAAAAGTACATAATTCCATAGTTAAAAGTGTAGCAGTGTTCTTAGATTCACAATCTGTCAATTAGGACTAATTTAATAGTAAAATATTGACAAAGTTAATGGCATAATTTACATGTACATATTTCTAAAGCAAAATATTACTTGCTACTTTGTGCTAGTGTGTACTGAAATATAAATTAGGAAAAGTATATTTATATTTTCTTTTACTTAAGTATTTAAACACTATGAGTCATATCTGTTCAAGATCTGAGGTTCAAGGTGGCCAAGCCATTGGTTATGATTATGATTCATCGCTTTAGAAAATAAAATGAGATTTATGTAATGCTTATAAAAAATTTTTATCTCTTTTTAGCTTTTGCGGTAAAATAAATCCAAAGTGATCTACTTGACACTTGAATCTTATGTTGTGAATCATCCTAATCTATAGGTAACAGAAAAACTATAATTATGTTAACATGTTTTGTCCAATAGTAAACCACACCTATACAAAAAGGTTATTCACTCTTACTTTGATAGCATCTAGACTATACAGGGTGATTCCGGGGTCGTGGAGCAAGCGATCAAGGCATGATACACAAGCCCATACTGAACAACTTTTACTATAGGACCAACTCCGAAATCGCGAAAAAAAAATTGGTAGTTTCATACATTTCGGCCGATCACTGTATTATGCCTTGATCGCTGGCTTTACTATGGGACCAAATCCGAAATCGCGAAAAAAAACTGGCCTTCCCATAGAACACGACAACATGTGATCGGCCGAAATGTATGAAACTACCAATTTTTTTTTTCGCGATTTCGGAGTTGGTCCCATAGTAAAAGTTGTTCAGTATGGGCTTGTGTATCATGCCTTGATCGCTTGCTCCACGACCCCGGAATCACCCTGTATACCTAAAGATTAAAATACTAAGCAACACTATAACAGTAGTGTATATAGTAAATTATTAAAACTGTTTAAAATACATATCATCTAAAGCTTATAATTATACTGGCAAGTTGTTTATTGCAATTGTTATAATTATAATAATTGTTGCTGCATATTTTGCACACTATTCTGTTATCTTAATAAGGCTACTTGAACAGGTCACTTCATTAGATAATGATATAGGAATCCCCCTGTTGTTATGGTTATCACTGTCGCATATTGGCAATATTAGTATGATGCTAAATTAAATGACAATTATACATAATATTGTTGTAGTCAACGAATTAGAGACAGGCTGAGCAATTACTGCAAACTTCGCGTTAAAATTCGTCTATTCTATTTCGACCTTTTGCTCTACCATTCATCAAATGACAATGATGGAGATATACAAATTACGGAGTTCGTGGTAGACCTTCTGGTTAGTAGTGAGTGGTCGCGCAAGCCGTTGTTTTGACGTCGCCGGGTGCTGAGTGCCGGCGCGGCGCCCACGTGCGACCGCGGCGCTCTGTCTCCGCTCCGGCGCCGGCCGCGTCGCACGTGTCCGCGAACTCGCGATAACATCAAAACGATCCGTCTGTCGAACATAAACAGTGAGTGAACATGAAGAAACAAGACTCCCAGTGTAGTTTGCCTAGAGGCAGAGTGAGGAATGCGCGAATGCTGACAGACAGCATATCGTCCGATGAGGGCCCCGAGACGGAGCGCTTGCTGGCGTCCCAGCTTCCTCGGGCCGTGATCGCCGCCGCCAGCGGGCGTCGGCAGTCCCTCACGGCTCCCCCGTCTCCGACTGACTCCCGCAAGAAAGTGGTCGCGCGCCACCACAACTATATGAACCACTTGCACCACCTCATCCACTGGAAAGACATTTGGAGTGGGGAACATCATAGAGGTCAAGAGGTATAGAGGTTAATGCACTTTCCAACTGTTCAATCGGCTCATGACAACGCGCCTGGTGCTGTGTGCATGATATTGTTGTACCTACTTGACTTCACTACGCTCTGTTGTTTTTGTTGTCATTTTTGTCGACTCGAATCGGTCATCGTCCCTCTTCCACTACCTGAAACGTGCCCCGTCTCATTGCTCGGTTGTTTTTATACTTACCATGTTTGTCTTATAGTCACACTTAAACACGTCAAAGAACCTCGCTGTTTTCTTTAACACAGCATGAGTAACATTTCTGTTTAATTCTAGTTCGTGTTTACTCAACTGAGTGATTGTGTGGCCTTTGCGTCCTTGGCTCTGTTCCACGTTGATAATGTCAAAAAAGCGGGGTCAATCTTGATTACCATTAAGAGACTGACCTTGCGACACAAATTTCATGCAATTCGATGGATTCGACGCGTGTAGTAGGTATGGCTTCTATTTTGAGATTCCAATACAATGGGCTGCTACAATGAAACCCTTCCGCCTTAGTCATATTTATACGACACGGCACAATGCTGAATGCACATTGTTTTGTACTACTTATTTTTACGTTATTTACATTTGCAGTCAAGTTACGCATGTTAATCAAGCGTGGATGGTCGAGTTATCTATAAGTACAATGTATTGTTAGCATCTTTAAAGCCTTGAACACCATTAAAACAACTGTAAATGTTGTTATTAAACTCTGACAATAAAAACTGTTTTTAAACGCTATTGATAAAGAATCGCATACTAAAACGAATACAATGTTGAAACAGTAGACAGATATAGTTCACTAGCAGGGCCCAGAGCTAAAAAATGCTTTATTTATAAAGTAATAATACAGCAACACATTCGTTTAACTCACGTCACTATAGGCATGTAGCTGTAAAATCGTAAACCTTTTATGGTCTTTGGTAAACTATAAACTGTAATAAATGCATAGTTGATCGTGGCATTCCAGTTTACGTTTGTGAATCTGTGTCATACTATGCAGAAAACGTCAGAACTACTGTTGATGTGTGATTTATCGCATATTTATACACACAATCATTGAAGTTTGAGAGTCGATATTAAAAAGTGTGATTCAACGTACCTATTAGCAGTTGGGCATCATTGACCCGCGTACCTAACGCTAGAGAACAAATAGTTACACGCGCTTAATCGGTTGCAGCTGCGATGTAACAAATGTACGACACGAGGCCGACAAATTACCAAGAACGAGGTGCGGGTACTCGATTTAATTCCACCAATTCAAACCGGAGCCGCGGCGCGTGACACTTGAGCAGGCACTCCTGCATTTTATGCCGTCCATTACGCTATTTGATTCCGGCGACGCTTTGCCCGTTGCAATATTCTATTGACTATTTGCTTGATTGTATGTATACAATTATTTTGAAATAATCTACTTATCGATTCTAAAAGTAAATTATTTTGCTTCTACGAACTACCCTTATAATTAATTATGGCCACAAAAAGCTTTGACTGTGCCGACAATTGGGAGAACAAAAGCTTAAATATAGAGCAAAGAGCTTAATACCAGTACCATCCTACGCGTCGTTCCGCTGATTAAAATTTCCCTGTAAAAGCGTATCAAATCTGCCTCTACAACGAAGAAACATTAAGACGAAACAGGAGCTCAGTTTTAAATATTTTAGGTAAATATACCCGTCTCGCTAACGGAAGCGACACCTAAAAGTAGTGCGATAAGGACAAGGCGAAAAATCCTGCGTAAAAACCTCAAAAATCGAGGTTTCGTACTCCTCTGTTTCCTCCTCTAAAACTTAACCAATCGTAACCAAATTTGGAAATCGAAATGATTATGAAATTATCTGTGTCGGACCGTTTTGCTTTTTTGGCTAATTGATATCAGTTTTGACTGCCACGCCTCTCATTGCGGCATAGTCAATTAGGCCATTTTGGCCATTTTTGAGGGGCTCTAGCGCCTTAAAAAACAAAAATATCAAAAAAAGCAAAACGGTCCGACACAGATATTGACAATATTAATCTGTCTTGAAAAAACCATTGCTCTAGCTTCAAAAACCACGAAGGAAAACGAGGAGTACGTTTGTATGGAGAAATGACCACTCCTGTTGGCTCTTAAAGCTTAGAACGCACTGCGATTAATTTTTTGCCGTTTCTGAACCACAAAAAGTGTAACGTACAGCATGCTTTATAAGCGCACGCATTTGCACGCTAGAAATTAGACTGAAACCGCAAGAAATTAGATTAAAACCGCAAGAAATTAATCGTAGTGCGTTCGAAGCCTAAGGTAAAATTCTAACTAAATGTAATACCAGTAAATACATACGACTACATGGACTCGATTGTTAACTTTACTTCATTAACATAGTTATAAATATTACATTGTGACCGTAAATAAAACTTACGTACGCAAGTACGTAACATAAAATGTCTTAAATAAGTACTATAATTTAAAAAATCCTCAATCTGATAATATGTCCAATTTTTACTTCCACTTGTAAGAGACCTACCTAAACACTAATCGAAAAATAAATCTGAAAATATTACTAATGTAATAATCAAGATATTGAGCAACATATACTTACACGAATAGCATAATTCTAATTGTATTGGAAATCTTCACGTTTTTAGAATTCAGTTGAAATATTCCATTTGCTGCGGCCTTTCGTGAATACATATTAAAGACAGACATGTAGCTACTGAAAGTTACGAGTATTGCGACGTAAACGAAGACGTGTCTTATTAGTCTTATTACTCTGGGAGTTCTGGGACTCGAAGAATTTGGGACAATTTGTATGTAGGTACCATCGAGGAAAGAAAATGCTTATACGACTCTCTATTTCAATGGAGTGACGGTTCATAGTGACTAGACTTTTCTATTTATGTCTCTACATACTACGCCATACTGCAATTTATTAGACACTTAATTATAAGTATGTACTATGAAATTCTGGAATTAATAGGCAAATTATCGTATACCATTAGAGTCATTAATTGCAATAGTAGGTAGTACTGAATGTTGGCAAGCGTTGCTATGTCATTTTGCATTAGTCTGCCGCGACGTAAGTATATAACTTTAGTGTCTCGGTCTAATACAATTTGTTGATAGCTAACTAACTGGAGACTGTAGGCAATTAAACGGAGCTAAATTAGTTGTCTCCTAGCTCCTAACGGAGTCCTCTAATGAACATGTCTTTCCTCAAGGAAAATAGCGTTTACCTTTCAATACTTGTACATTACATCACGTTATAAGGTTATTTTGTTTTAAATTAAAATGGTTTCTGTTTCCATGGAAACGTGGTAAGGAGTAAGGGTCTCCCCTGATATATCGAAGCGCATTCGGCAAAAGCCGATAGGAAAAAGCTTTATGTCCACGCAATAAGAGCGAAAAAGTCGTCGTTCGGCTCGGCTCGCATCGGCCGGCGCCTGCCGACGCGTCGACGGCTTTTTCGACCTTATTGCGTGGACAAGGACATAAAGCTTTTTCCTATCGGCTTTTGCCGAATGCGCGTCGATATATCAGGGGAGACCCTTAATTGAATGACACTAAGTCGAAAAAAATATTTATCAGCCCAGTCCACCTCTTGAATAGATTTGCACGATTGACGGTAATTTGAATTGTTACGCGCCAAACATCCGGCTCTACATGTGATTATTTGTCATTGTCGGTTTATATCGATCGCTGCGTTGCATATGTCCTGTCGCTCATTACAGTGCAGACTGTCCTGAGTTGATAGGAAGAATTGTTAGACTAGCTGTACCATTTCTGCCCAAAAATCTCCTGAGACCGCGACCTGAAAGTCACAACCTTTTGGCAGTACTAATTACACGCACTGTAGCACAAAAATACTCACCAGCTGTGTGGGCTCTAAGGCTTGTATAACTCGCTACTGTCATGGGCACCAGAATGTGATATGTTTGCAAGTCGATGGATGGTTGTGTATGAGATGTGTCTGCGGTACTGTGAGATGATGGACGAAAGTTGATTGTGATGTGATTTTCCTAAATTGTGTCAATACATTAGGAATTCTATAATCTGACGTGTACAGTGATTTGGTTTCGACTGTAATGGTGTACATTACATTATGTTTACAAATATAATAAAAATTAAAAATATGTTTGCTCCACAACTTACGTATCAAAAGGTTACTGCTATCCCACCGTTTGTTTAAACGCTGTCTGACGGGATGTTCCTGTGACTTGATGCTTTACCGCAAATAGGTATTGAAATTTCGATACGAGTATCTGCTTCTCTATCTCTCGAATATGCAAGACAAGAAATAGACGAACAAACGAATGAAGTGTTTCGTGGTAGGTCCTCTGCTGTCGAGTTTTAATTATGCTCATCGTTACACCATCTTAACTGTTTGCCAAAGACAGCTCATTGGCACGTTGTTACGTTGATATACTATTCGGATTGTCACTCAAACGGAACTCGAACAATTCAAGCTTCGTAAATTATTGCAATGTAATCATGACAGCTTGGTCAGCCTTGTTAGGTCTGACATATGCATATGACTCACTATCTGGGTACGCTGGCTTAGGGATCCAAAGAGGATTTTGACCTCCGACACCAGAGAACGCCGTTCTTAGTTATCTTATCCACTTTGCACCAGTTAAACTCAAGGGCGGTCAATCTTCGAGAGCTTTAACTCTCCAGCGCTATCTAGACTAGCCGGACGTTCTAGTGTCGTTATGTATAGGCATAGTCGACTAAGTGCAAAAAACATGCCTTGAAATACCTTATTTGACGTTATCCACCCACAAGTTTACTTCACTGACGAAGCTATAATTCTTAGAATTTATTTGCACTACTATGCTATTCCATTCCGCAACTAATCTAATCTCGAATCTCAATGTTACCTTATCAATCCTTTAAAAGGTTTCGAGTAAATATTTCTAACATTTTTATGTAGGCATAAAACCTTATTATATTTTTTGTTGACGATGTTTAGTATACTAACACAAACCGCCCTAATACCCGCCCCTAAAAGCTTTTAGGGTACCGCTAGTAAATAGGCACAGTACTTAAGTTAATACTGTTGACTGTGTTTTGTTTCGTATATTTCACTGGCTGATGATTGGCATTGATGCCGTATTGTGCTAAGTAATAGTACATTTCGATGCTAGTGCGGAAGGTATGTCATTACTTCACGAGTACCGAGATATCAAGCAAGCAAGACTCGGGACGAGTGAAGAATGACATTTCCGCACGTGTATCGAACGACGTTTTTTAATACAGTTGCGAAAAAATAAGAAAAACATTGTTAATCGTACACTAAACAAAAGTGGTAACAGTGACAGCTCGGTTAGACGTCGTCTTTAAGTATATTATATCTATGGGCGTTTGGCAGCTATTCCGTTCCATTCAGTCAACTTATTAAGAACGGAATTTTCAATATTGAATATTAAAAAATAAACGTGTTATAATGATGAAGAGGTAAGTAATTAAATATGAAATATGTAATATTTTTCGTATTCTTACATTAACGGTAGGTTTTTATGCTGATTACGACGTTTAAAGGAAACTAATATTAACACTCATCAATAAGTAGTCGTGAATTGGAACAAGTATAAATTTAAAAAAATTGGAAAAGTAAAAAGCATTGCACTAGTTCGAGATAACCAACTTTCCGCACGCTAAACAGCTACGTAAAGTAGCACTTTTTAAGCAACTGTATTAAAAAATGATTTTCGTGCGACTGTGTTACATATTCACACATATTATGTACTTATGCAAAACTTAATAGAAGAATGATTTTAAATGAGAGAGAGATTTTTTTTTAATTAAATAATTAAGCTGAAGATGTAATCTGGAACCTATTAAAATGCTAAGTTGAGTACCTAAGAATAATTTACATAATATACCTACTATATTACAAAAGTCTATTCTACGAAGAAGTCCTTCAAGAGAGAAATAAGTAGTTAAATAAAATGCAAAAAACCAAACAAGTGTTCCGTACCCCACCGAGGGTTCCGTACTTTTTAGTATTTGTTGTTATAGCGGCAACAGAAATACATCATCTGTGAAAATTTCAACTGTCAAGCTATCATGCACGGTCACAGCCTGGTGACAGACAGATAGCAGACGGACAGTGGAGTCTTAGTAATGGGGTCCCGTTTTTACCCTTTGGGAACGAACCCTAAAAACAAGCTTTAAGCCTCTATCTACATAAACAAGAAATCTGCCACTATTTGCTACAACCTGAAAACCATAAATATGTATAACGTGTTTTATCAGATCATGAGATCCGATAATCATCGCAAAAGATTTCCACTCACTATTAAGCTTTTACGACGAACTAATGTAATATTTGGTTCGGTACAAACACATGCACGCCATTAGGTATGGTAGTTTTGAACGTTTTGTTTATACAGCTAGGTACATACATTAATTTAATAATAGGTGTGTATTTGTTTTACAAGGTGGCAAGTTGATGTTTAACCCCTCGTGGTACCCGAGCAAGCAAAAGATTTCATAAATGGACCACGAGCGTAGCAAGTGTTTCGATAAGGGGAATCTTGAGCGCTGCGAGGGTTTCTAGGCACGGGTTAAATATACTTTGCTACCGAGTGAAACACAATTTATTTCACATCACCAACGCGGAGAAAATACTAACTGTCAAGTGTCAAATATTAGAAATCAAATCCAAATGAACGATATTAAATTTGTATCATTCAAAATCATCACTTTAAGTCAATCAATTCCACTAGCCAACCTAAGGAAACTAGTTAAAATTTGCATCTAATTAGGGCCCCCCCCCACATCTAGCGTCTTTCGAGCGTCGGCGTCTGGTCAGCGCTATGGAAAATGACGTCGCTGCGCAGTTGCGTCGACCTTGCGTCGAGCAGCGGCCATAGCGTTGTAGACGCCGACGCTCGAAAGACGCTAGATGTGGGGGGGGGGGGCTTACTTTGCCACTCTTGCGGATGAAATGCAACTTTCTCATCAGTTTTTGAACGATAAAGAGAACCTTTGCGAGCGTGTGTGGTGAAAAATACTATGTTAGTAAGTATTAAAGTAGACTTTACTACCTCGAGTGGTCATTCGCAATTAATTAGTGCGAGCAGGTACTAAGTGTTGAGGTGATAGATGAGTAGCGGTTATTCCAAGGCCAAGGCAAAACACAGTCAGTCCAGGCATATTTACATTCGAGATTCACTTTAGCTCGCTTCTTCTGCAGTATTTTATCAACAAAAGTCTTGAAACGATAACCTGAGAGCCACTTGTACCATCCCACTACCCCGGGGTTTAGCGGTTAAACCGTTAACCCAGTGTCAAAATGTACTGGTAATAATGCTAACTCCAGGTTTAACCGGTTAACCCCGGGTTAGTGGGACGGGTTACTTTAAATCTGTCTAAGACGTTACGATTGTTACGTGCAAATATAGACTTCGGGCTTGATGTAGTGTACGTACAAACTTTACATATTTAGGTATATGTAAATATGATATCCAAATAAATATGTAAATATGTAAAGCTACGGTAAACCGTAGCTCTGCAGTAAAGGAAAACTTAATTAAACCGGACTAATCCCAATAAGGTCCAGTTTATCATCGGATGAAAGGGCAAATTCATTCGCTTCAGCAAAAATTCGTGTGAATTCCCGGGATTAGGGCCTTAGGGATCCTTTAATCCTAGCTAAACCAGTTAACCTGGGCAAGCGCAATAACAAGGAGGAATGTTAATATGTATTAAGTTATCTAACGAACACAATCAATCATATAAGAAAGTATCAAATAGGTATAAATAATACATAACCGACATAAACATCTCCAACTCTCGCGTGATAAGTCGTATCTGTAGAGATGATAGATCAGACGTGCAATGCCTACATCCTCTTCGTGATAACGTCGGTGTTGCACTCCGTTTCCTATTGATTATCGATTTGTTGATATGCACGAAACACTGAAGCTAGGGCGTAATCTAGCATTATTTCATAACATCTTTATCATTCCTTCGTGAGGGGGCTAAAGCAAAATTGTAGTTTTTATATTTAATTGTTACACGTTTTTACAAAGTCAAATAGCAGGGCAGTGGGACACCTAAATAGGCTAAGGAAAAAAAATAGCAAGAACATTTTTACACGGACACTAATGTTTGCAAAAGCACACTTCGACCAAAACCTTACTAGGTTTAGACGGCTCGTATGGCATAGTCGTATATGCCATACGTTTTTTTCCCTACTAACTTCCCGACTAAGACTCCATTACGAACGTGGACCTACTTCTTCTTCTTTATTAGGGGCTATATAAGGCTCCAAAGCCTATGTATCACTGCGACCATTCCTGATCTATTGTGATCGCCACCTACTACAACTCTCGCTCCAACCCTGCAACTTCAAATAGCTGCAGGATCTTTTTGGTTTCGAGAGACTTTACCTCCTCCGGGCGTAATATGTGTCCGCCCAAGATTAGGTCACGAGTACGCATTAGGCAAGGGCACTCTGTGAGGATGTGTAAGGGCGTCTCCTCTGCCTCCATGCAGAGTCTGCACCGCCCTATGTCACGTTTCCCCATGGTGTGCATGTGCTTATTTAGGCCGCGGACCTACTTAACATACTTGCTTGCTGTTTCGTTTAGGTTCAACTTGTTTTTTGAAGAAATATTTGGATGCGCGAAAATATTTTATTGCCATTTCTCTCAACGTAGCCATCTCAAAGGCTGTTTTTTGTACAAGGAATACCGTACCGTTCCAAGTTCCTAAACAGTCCGAAAACGTTTCAAGGCTTCACTTATTTTTAGTTTTTACCTGCAAAATTTTAGACTGTGTAGGTACTTTTTATCACGTTTATTGTCAACCGGCTTAGCGGCACACCTCGAGCCTGAGGTTTACTCATAAATGACGTGTTTGTAATGACTAGTTGAGACTCTGTAAAAAGGTTTTCATCATTTGCCTTAATTGTACTCTAAAATCAAACTGAATATGTCATGAGTAGATTGGATATCATTTGGCGTGTCAAATGCATTGAATACGTATATTCATTTAGTTATTTCATGTCCAGCCGACGTGATCCTATTATCATTGCAATGTTGAGCATTTAGCGCGATACCCTTGGGTAGGTATTATTGTATAATGGCCTACTGCATGAGCTAATGAGAATATAAAGTAACAATATCGTTTCTAGTTAGTTTTTAATATCTCTGAAAATAAGTGATCTCATTGTTGACAAGCATTGATTTAGTTTGAAAGATAAGATGGAGCGTGCAACTTGAAGGTCGTCAACGCAGTTGCAATCCCTCTGGTGTTGCAGGGCAGTTGTCTATAAGGCGATTCCTCTGCTCGTTTGCTTAAACTAGGCATTTTACATACAACAATGACAACACATTCAATTAAAAATAACTTTAACCTCACAACCTACCTCACTATTAGTATATTGTATCATCGGCACATCACAAACAACTGTGCCTGCAAGCTCTGGTAGATACAGTATACATAATGAATGTGTCAATAGAAATCAATCATAGCTGTTTTATTCGCAGTCACGCGCAGCAGGAATCAATCGATCAATTGAACATCTGACGGAGACGGAATGAATCTACTTGTTGTTATTTTAATATTGGCGACAACGATAGCATTCACTGGTCAGCATTATATCTGTCATGTCTAAAAGATCATAGAAAATCTATAAAATAAGGTTCTCGTTTAAGGATAATTCTCGTAAAAATGAGTTTAAATGCTTCACACCCCGATTTTAGAAAAAAAATACCTACACTAAGTTTGTGATCTTCAGCAGCAGGGATGTGTGGAAAACCAACGCGTTGGTCACGGTCTCACAATACGAATAGCCAAAACTACAGATAGTAGAAGAGCCGGCCGCAAATTTTCTAACCGACTTGATACCACGATGAAATACACAATGGGAAACCATAAAAGTGATGCTAAGTCCGAATTCGATAGTCTGCCACGGCGGAACTTGCCGAAAGTACGAAAAAGAAGGCCACTTCCGGTGCGAAAAAAGGGGGCTGATTTAACCCATCTGATACCGAAATAATAGTTATGGCAGCAGTTAGAAATTTACATGTAGACACATAAAAGCGAAGTCTGCCAGTATTTTTTTTGCCGGAAGTGCTTGGCAGACGCTCTCAAAGGTGGCCAGCGGGACCCCTAATTTAACCCATCTGATACCACCATGAAACCAATTCCAGTCGGTAGGTATGAACCCTCATGTCAGGAATATATAAGTCTGCCAAGGCTTTTCCTGCCGAAACACCTTGGCAGACGAGATTATGTAAGCAAGGTCGGCATCGGTTACCCTACACTAACCCATCTGATACCACCATGAAAGCAATTCCAGTCGGTAGGTACGAACCCCCATTTTAGGAATATATAAGTCTGCCAAGGTTTTTCCTGCCGAAACACCTTGGCAGACGAGATTATAAACAAGATGACCATCGGTTACCGTACACTAACCCATCTGATACCGCCATGAAACCAATTCCAGTCGGTAGGTATGAACCCTCATTTCAGGAATATATAAGTCTGCCAAGGCTTTTCCTGCCGTAACACCATGGCAGACGAGATTATGTAAGCAAGGTCGGCATCGGTTACCCTACACTAACCCATCTGATACCACCATGAAACCAATTCCAGTTGGTAGATATGAACCCCCATTTTAGAAATATATAAGTCTGCCAAGGTTTTTCCTGCCGAAACACCTTGGCAGACGAGATTATAAGCAAGATGACCATCGGTTACCGTACAGTAACCCATCTGATACCACCATGAAACCAATTCTAGTCGGTAGGTATGAACCCTCATTTCAGGAATTTATAAGTCTGCCAAGGCCTTTCCTGCCGAAACACCTTGACAGACGAGATTATGTAAGCAGCATCCACATACGAGGGATCCGTATTTTGGGATTATACAGATTACGGACATCATTAATAGCTGTAGGCTTATTTATTACTTTATGCTTATACATATTTGTATATTATTATGTTATTAATAAAATATATTTATAATTTATTAAACCTAAACTTAATACATTGGGAATTCATTACCTGCTTACGGCAGTAGTAGGGATAAGTGGGTCAGTTCTGGCTCACTGAGCCAGGCCAACAGTCCCTCCCCCTTTTTTCCCTTGTTGAGGCCCTGCAACCTTGCCTTGAACCCAAACTAATGTCATTGTAGCTCGAATCTAACCTAATCTATTTTTATTGCTTTTAGAATATTTCAATTATCTACTTTTGCAAAGTTAAAGGTTGAAATCTCTATTTCGCAAAATGGAATTTTAATGTGACTTTAATGTATGTGCAGTCTACTTAGTAATTGGGTTTAAAGATATAAAAACACACATTTATTTCCTATCCTAAGTATCCTATCCTAAGTTTATTCAAATAATATTCTGAACATATATAGTAATTAGACTGGTCATATTTTTCATAAAATCTATTTCGACTGGCAAAGCATATAACTTTTTGGCAACCGGGTTTTTTAACCTAATTAGATCCCGCTGAATCCGAATTTGCCGGTTGCTCGATCGAAATCTTGACCGGAAGTGAGATATTTGACATTAAAGGTCCCTTTTTTTCGTTTTTCGTAAATAACTCTTAAACGGTGGCACATAGCAAAAAATGTTCTATAACATAAGTATTCTGCATAAAATTGCCTACAAGAAAGATTCAGTACAATTTTTCGCTAGGATCAATATTCAAAGAGATTTTAACGCGGGAAATTTAATTATAATCACTTCTAAGGTCCCGTTTTTTAGGTTTTCGTAAATAACTCATAAACGGTGGCCAATATCAAAAAATGTTAGACGTTAATAATCTACACAAAATTTTGAACAAAAAAGATTCAGTATACTTTTCGCAGGGATCAATATTTAAAAAGATAATAAAGAGGGAAAGTTAATTATAATAAATTCTAAGGTTCCTTGTTTTTATTTTTTCGTTAATAATTTGAAAAGTATGACTCATAGCAAAATAAAAACTTATACATAAATAATAAACGTAAAATTTCCTACAAGAAACATGCAGAACACTTTTCGCTAGGATCAATATTTAAAAAGACAAAGCAGCGGGTAAGTTAATTATAATCAATTTTAAAGTCCCTTTTTAGTTTTTTGTAAATAACTCGTAAACGGTGTCCCATAGCGAAATAGGTTTTTAAGAATAAATTATCTACATAAAATTTCCTCCAAAAAACATCTAGAACACTTTTCTCTAGGATCAATATTTCAAGCGATATTAAAGGAAGAAAGTTAATTACAATCAGTTCACAGGTCACTTTTTTTTAGTTTTTCGTAAATAACTCGTAAACGGTGGCCCGTTGCAAAACAATATTCTACATAAAATTGTCCACAAAAAAGGTTCTGTACACTTTTTCGCTACGATCAATATTTAAAGAGATATTAAAGGGGTAAGTTAATTATAATCAATTTCCAGGTCCCTATTTTTAGGATTTCGCAAATGACTCGTAAAATAAGCCTCATAGCAAAATAAGTTCTTAATGTTCTTGTCAATAAATAATCGATATAAAATTTTCTACGAAAGACATATGGAACGCTTTTCTCTTTTTAGGGTTCCGTACCTCAAAATGAATAAAAACCGGCCAAGCGCGAGTCGGACTCGCCTTGCAAGGGTTCCGTACATTACACAATTTTTAACAGTGTATTTTATATGTTAAACGCGAGTGAATTGCCTTTAAAAAACCTGTAGGGATCGGTTCAAAAACTAAGTAATGTCCGACTCGCGCTTGACTACATAATTCTAATAGGTTTTTCTGTCATCTATAGATTCTATTCTGTATATCTTTTCAAAATTTTAGACCCAGTAGTATCGGAGATAAAGCCCCCTTCCCCAAAATAAAACATTAAAATACAAAAAAATACCCCCCCCCTTTATCTCCGAAACTACTGGGTCTAAATTTTGAAAATAAAATAAAATAAAATAGTTCTTTACCTATATAGACGTAAACCTAAAAATAGGGACCTGGAAATTGATTATAATTAACTTACCCCCTTTAATACCTCTTTAAATATTGATCGTAGCGAAAAAGTGTACAGAACCTTTTTTGTGGACAATTTTATGTTTAATATTTATGTAGAATATTGTTTTGCAACGGGCCACCGTTTACGAGTTATTTACGAAAAACTAAAAAAAAGTGACCTGTGAACTGATTGTAATTAACTTTCTTCCTTTAATATCGCTTGAAATATTGATCCTAGAGAAAAGTGTTCTAGATGTTTTTTGGAGGAAATTTTATGTAGATAATTTATTCTTAAAAACCTATTTCGCTATGGGACACCGTTTACGAGTTATTTACAAAAAACTAAAAAGGGACTTTAAAATTGATTATAATTAACTTACCCGCTGCTTTGTCTTTTTGAATATTGATCCTAGCGAAAAGTGTACTGCATGTTTCTTGTAGGAAATTTTACGTTTATTATTTATGTATAAGATTTTTTTTTCTATGAGTCATACTTTTCAAATTATTTACGAAAAAATAAAAACAAGGAACCTTAGAATTTAGTATAATTAACTTTCCCTCTTTATTATCTTTTTAAATATTGATCCCTGCAAAAAGTGTACTGAATCTTTTTTGTTCAAAATTTTGTGTAGATTATTATCGTCTAACAACATTTTTTGATATTGGCCACCGTTTATGAGTTATTTACGAAAACCTAAAAAACTGGACCTTAGAAGTGATTATAATTAAATTTCCCGCGTTAAAATCTCTTTTAATATTGATCCTAGCGAAAAATTGTACTGAATCTTTCTTGTAGGCAATTTTATGCATATTACTTATGTAATAGAACATTTTTTGCTATACACCACCGTTTAAGAGTTATTTACGAAAAACGAAAAAAACGGACCTTTAATGTCAAATATCTCACTTCCGGTCAAGATTTCGATCGAGCAACCGGATCGGATTCAGCGGGGTCTAATTAGGTTAAAAAACCCGGTTTCCAAAAAGTAATATGATTTGCCAGTCGCATCAAGAAGGAGAGCGATTTTGAATTTTTTTGTCTAGTCTAAATATCATTACTTATTCTGTGTACAGTGGAGAAAACGAATGAAATTATGCAATTTGATTTTGCTATTTTTAAATAAAGAGTAACTAAACAGTATTTTCCACAGTTGTTGGTAATGATACCATCTCTTACAATTTCTCTTCATGAACATTTTATGATACCTAACCTTCCAGTTTTCGCCCGAATTGATCAAAAAATTCACCAACTCCATTTACACCAACCAAATAGAAAACGGGTCCGTGTCCGAATTCGTGATCTCGAGTCCGGGTCCGCGTCCGGGTCCAGGTTCAGGTAGAAGTCGAATTCAAAATCTTGCTTGTTTTGCCAGTGGGGTAACTTGCTTAACAATCAATTAGAAAAAGACAAGTCGTCGAGGAGTTCCGTTCTGATCACCATCAGCAATACCACTTCATCAAATGCCACTGTTCTTAATGTAAATCCTTGTTTGCCTGATGAAAATACAAGAGTCACTATACAATGCCATTAAGATTTGTAGAGTTCCCTCGATTCCTTATGGATCCCATCATCAGAACTTGAGCTTCACGAAAATATGACTTAAAAATCTAACGTGCTTAACAAACATAACGAAGACACATCCCCAAACATGAGCTATGCGTCGTTGAAGAGTTCCATTCTGATCATCATCAGCAGTTTCACTTCATCAAATGTCACAATTCTGAATGTAAATGCTTGGTTTGTTTAAAATACACCAGTATCACTATATGTTAGGGTGGTTCAAAAAACATTTTTTTTTCCTAAGGGGCACCCCCTTATTTTGTTAGACTTATTATGTTGATAAATTGAGATTATAGTTGAGATAAATTAAGAAACTTGGTGTAAAAGTTTCTTAATTTATCTCAACTTTACTTCGTTTTTTTTAGCATTAGAAATTAGGTAAACAATCTTGATGTGTCGTCTGCTTTCATAAGTAATAGTTTTTGAATTTTGAAAAGCGTTTTTCAATTAAAAGACATGCTAAGATCGCTTACCTTCTTGCAAGTTCTTTCTAATGCTAAAAAAACGGACTATACAATGGGTAGGACATCAATTTTAAATGAGTTTGTATGAGTACCTCATTTTCTAAAATGAGGTGTTACAATGTCTTACTTCAAATGAGGTGAGGTACTAGCATATTTTCAGCGTCGACTATTCTATTAATCCAACGGGCCAATGGTGACAAAAATATTTAATAAATATACATATTAATGTATTCATCACTTCCTTTGTAAATTAATAAATAATAATAATTAAGGAGTGCAATTCTGGAGGTAGAAGGTAAGAATAGAACTTATAGGAGAAAGATCCCACATAGTAACTTAATTTGCTGCTTTTATGAAACTTTTTCTAATTTAGCTCTTTAGATTGTTAGATTGTTTTGTCCTCCTCCTTGCTACTTGATATAGTTTTAAGTATAATAATCACTAGCGAGAGCGACCCGCTCCGGCTTCGCACGGGTTAACAAATTATACATACACCTAAACCTTCCTGAAGAATCACTCTATTGATAGGTGAAAACCGCATGAAAATCCGTCCAATCGTTTTTGAGTTTATCGCGAACATACAAACAAACACACATACAGACAGACGCGGCGGGGGACTTTGTTTCATAATATGTAGTGATATATTTCATAACCATAAAACTACCACATTTTTAACAAACTAAGGAGAACAAATTCAATATTTTCACAAGTCATTATTATATAGAAGTGACTAACTTACCACTTCAGATAATTTAACAGTAATATCATCAATATGATATTAAACAAAGCACCATTCGCTCCGGCCGCCGCCGGCTACATTTACATTTCATTTTTTCATGCAAAAGGCACCAAGGAAGATCCGCGGGTAAATTTAATGGCGAAAACGATGTGCATATTTTGTTATGTTGGTATAATTATAAGAATTATCACTAGTGTAACGTAGTACATTTTTCTAAATTTGAAATAAATATTTTGGGTCGATTGATAATTAAAAGAAAAATACCTCTTCTTATTTCAACGTTTTTAACGGTGTCCAAAACAAACCTCATTGATTGCATTTTTATGCATAATCTGTTGCATTCAGATGCACCTCTCGATGCTTATCTGTTGTCGGGGTTGTCATATGACTAAAAATAATTAAAACTTGAGATATTTATGTTGTCACTCCAGGAAAACTTTGTATGAAGTAGGTAGGATTTATAAGATAAAAACAATTTTGATTTAAAACAAAACATAGAAATTACAGACTTACAAAGTGGCTCTGGAATGAAACAATATTAGATTAAATGGTAAAAATATATTTCTTAGGCTCAGGAGTGATATTGTCTAAATAATTCAGACAGAATTTTCGTGGGATTTGTGTCTTCAAGGGACTGCCACCCTACCTTTTGTTAATAGGGCTCTCAGGGACTCCATATTGGAGATCATTCGAGAATGAAAGGCACATTTGATTTGGGAACCCCTCTGGGGACACTCGCACGCAAGAGCCCAATTTGTGGGAAGACCACACTTTCGGCATGGTGGTCTGAAAGATGGAAACGGCTTGAGTCCTTCGGAAGCTCCACTGAGTGAGTAGAAATTAAATTTCGTGGTGATCAACTCCACAATGGCGCGAGACGTTGTGGGTTTGTTCTTAACCAGATTTTGGTTCTTTGCAGAGAGACTCCTGCTCGAGGGAAGGGAGCGCTCCGCCAGAAGGCTTAGCAGCTACCAGTGCGGTGAGCCAAATTTCCAATGGTTTCATCTCTTTTCTAGCGGCCATAAAGGGCGTAGGCTAATATAACCTTTTCTCGGTTTTCAGGAGCCGGGATTTATCCATTTACTTATTCATTCATTTATTTCATTCGTTGAGTAATTTATCTCAAAAGCTTCAAAATCCTAGAAGTCAATTTAATTTTGGAGACCTCCTGGAGCGAGGAATTTAAGCACGCCATCTGCCTCTGCCACGTCACTTTGGTACCACGTGCGCGGCCCCTGAGCTCTACGTCACAGCTCAGCATCTAGCATCACCGGGGAAAGCAGCCTGTCACCCCGCTGCATCTGAGGAACGTTTAAATTCTGAGGTCGGTCCTTTCCATGATTTAATTTAGTAAGGCATCAGCGCCAGCTGCAAAGTTAGAGTAAATTTAGAATTTTGAGCAACCACTAAAGTAAGATAAAGACATTTGAAAATCCTGGTACATAGTTATTTAGTATTAAAATAAATTAGTTCTTAAATAAGTAGAATTCTGTGTGAAGCTTTATTCTGGACCTGTTAAGCGGCCCAGCTTTCCACTGAGCTAAGTTCTAAAATTAGGTGTCGTCAAATCAAGTTAAAGGTTCACACAGATTCGCAGGTTAGGATTAAATCACTAACTTACCACTGGCAAGATCTTAGGATTAATAAAGTTTCTATAATATAATTTGTGTTCGCTTTTTCATCTCCCAAATTAGGTTCCTCTAGCAAGCAATTTTAGACACCACATTTTACTAAGTATTTAATTTCATTTTTTTTGTGCTAACGTGCTATAGCTTTCTTTGAACAAGCCGGAGCTTTGCAATTTATTTAACCCCTTTAAAATAGCACGTTTCACTAGGTATTAGGTATTAGAGAACTAAAATTAGCTACAGCGACGTACGAACGAACAAAATAAATAAAAATATGTCACAATCATAATTTGTCAGTCCGAAGTCGTTTACAAATAATGTTAATAAAAAGTATTGCAAATTCAAATCGTTGTTTTTTTTTCTATTTTTGTGTTTAAATCTTAATGCGGTTCACAGAATACATCTACTTACCAAGTTTCAACAGTTCTTATAGTTTCGGAAAAAAGTGGCTGTGACATACGGACGGACAGACAGACAGACATGACAAATCTATAAGGGTTCCGTTTTTTGCCATTTGGCTACGGAACCCTAAAAAGGAGATATTAATTCGGTTTTTTAATGTTTGATATCTCCGTCATTTTGGGATCGATATTGAAAAATATTTTTTTAGTTGAGTTGTAACTTGTAAGTATACAGGGTGATTCCGGGGTCGTGGAGCAAGCGATCAAGGCATGATACACAAGCCCATACTGAACAACTTTTACTATGGGACCAACTCCGAAATCGCGAAAAAAAAAATTGGTAGTTTCATACATTTCGGCCGATCACATGTTGTCGTGTTCTATGGGAAGGCCAGTTTTTTTTCGCGATTTCGGATTTGGTCCCATAGTAAAGCCAGCGATCAAGGCATAATACAGTGATCGGCCGAAATGTATGAAACTACCAATGTGATCGGCCGAAATGTATGAAACTACCAATTTTTTTTTCGCGATTTCGGAGTTGGTCCCATAGTAAAAGTTGTTCAGTATGGGCTTGTGTATCATGCCTTGATCGCTTGCTCCACGACCCCGGAATCACCCTGTATACATACAGATTGGTTCCGTCTTTGTCAAAACCCAGTTCTGATGGTGAGATTTATGAGGAATCGAGGGCACTCTTCAAATCTTGTAAGGGTGGTTCACGTTTGTATGGGAAAAATTCAAACTCTAGCTAGAAGAAGCGGCACCCCCTCATTTTGTTACACTTATTATGTTAACAAAATACGCCAAGCATCTTGCAATCTTAACTACAAGGGGGTGCTCAAACACTTTGAAATTTTTCAAATTGTATGAAATCAAAAAAATAAATAAGTTACTATTTTTTTGATTTTTATGTAAGTAGTAGTTTTTACATTATTTGAAAGTGTGATTTAAAAGATATTATTTTGAAAGAAAATGTTTTTCTACTTCAAAACTTATACATCACATGTGCAAATAGTGTGAAACCAGATATTTTAAATAAAATTCTGAATCATAATTACTCTTTTTGTTGGGTTTCAAACAACATACAAAATTTCAACGTGGTTAAGCACCACCTTGTATACTATACAAGGTGGTGCTTAACCACGTTGAAATTAGTGTTGAGTCGCTCACTCGCGAGGCACCTCATTTGTACCACTCATTTTGTTAATTTGTCGCAGTACTTCATACCGCAAAAATGTCTTACTTCACTCCTCTATTCATTTTACTCATTTACTCGCGCGCATCACAAACACCTCTTGCCACACAAATCATTCACACACTTCAAATTTCAAAAAAACTCTTATCCTTTCAAATTCACTCGCGAACCTCAAAAACTCAACGCTCCTCACAACTTGCAAAAGAGTCCCTGGATGGCACGAGGCGCTAGGTGCTCGCCTGCTCGCCGACATACAAAATTCAAAATGTCTCAAATGAAGAAACGAGTAATGGCCCACACTGTCAACTGCCGAACTACAAACCTTATTGCAACGACAAAAGGTCCACCGAGAAATGCGTTGAGTTTGTACCATTCACTGCCTCGCTGTGACGTCAACACCTCAAAAATCCTTTCAAAATGAAACAATGAATTAGAAATACCCAAAGAGGGAGTAAGACAGACACGCGCCGTACTTCAATATCGCCTCGCGTCACCACCGAAAATACGTTAAAAATTAAACACGAAAGACAACAAGCGTAAGCGCTGCAAGCTTTCATACATCTTAAGCCTTTTTGATCCTAACTTACTTGTCAAAATGGCGCGAGAAATCAGTCACCAAAAGGAAGTTCGTCGTGTTGCTTCTCTGTTGCACTTGTAAATTTGTACGTAAGTGTGACAGGGAGGCAACATGACGAACATGGATCGCGGTACGCACTCTGTATACCAGACAGGCATTTACGAAGCTTGCTTATAAACAGTAATCCTTTAGTGACTAAAATATTATTGAAATATAATACTGTAGCGTACACAATATATGATCATTTCAATAAGTTTCAAGTTTATTAAATAAAAAGTAAGTATAATTTGCATAGGTAAAATAAACATGTAGATGTAAATTATAACGATTTGAATTTGCAATACTTTTTATTAACATTATTTGTAAACGACTTCGGACTGACAAATTATGATTGTGACATATTTTTATTTATTTTGTTCGTTCGTACGTCGCTGTAGCTAATTTTAGTTCTCTAATACCTAATACCTAGTGATAATTCTTATAATTATACCAACATAACAAAATATGCACATCGTTTTCGCCATTAAATTTACCCGCGGATCTTCCTTGGTGCCTTTTGCATGAAAAAATGAAATGTAAATGTAGCCGGCGGCGGCCGGAGCGAATGGTGCTTTGTTTAATATCATATTGATGATATTACTGTTAAATTATCTGAAGTGGTAAGTTAGTCACTTCTATATAATAATGACTTGTGAAAATATTGAATTTGTTCTCCTTAGTTTGTTAAAAATGTGGTAGTTTTATGGTTATGAAATATATCACTACATATTATGAAACAAAGTCCCCCGCCGCGTCTGTCTGTATGTGTGTTTGTTTGTATGTTCGCGATAAACTCAAAAACGATTGGACGGATTTTCATGCGGTTTTCACCTATCAATAGAGTGATTCTTCAGGAAGGTTTAGGTGTATGTATAATTTGTTAACCCGTGCGAAGCCGGAGCGGGTCGCTCTCGCTAGTGATTATTATACTTAAAACTATATCAAGTAGCAAGGAGGAGGACAAAACAATCTAACAATCTAAAGAGCTAAATTAGAAAAAGTTTCATAAAAGCAGCAAATTAAGTTACTATGTGGGATCTTTCTCCTATAAGTTCTATTCTTACCTTCTACCTCCAGAATTGCACTCCTTAATTATTATTATTTATTAATTTACAAAGGAAGTGATGAATACATTAATATGTATATTTATTAAATATTTTTGTCACCATTGGCCCGTTGGATTAATAGAATAGTCGACGCTGAAAATATGCTAGTACCTCACCTCATTTGAAGTAAGACATTGTAACACCTCATTTTAGAAAATGAGGTACTCATACAAACTCATTTAAAATTGATGTCCTACCCATTGTATAGTCCGTTTTTTTAGCATTAGAAAGAACTTGCAAGAAGGTAAGCGATCTTAGCATGTCTTTTAATTGAAAAACGCTTTTCAAAATTCAAAAACTATTACTTATGAAAGCAGACGACACATCAAGATTGTTTACCTAATTTCTAATGCTAAAAAAAACGAAGTAAAGTTGAGATAAATTAAGAAACTTTTACACCAAGTTTCTTAATTTATCTCAACTATAATCTCAATTTATCAACATAATAAGTCTAACAAAATAAGGGGGTGCCCCTTAGGAAAAAAAAATGTTTTTTGAACCACCCTAACATATAGTGATACTGGTGTATTTTAAACAAACCAAGCATTTACATTCAGAATTGTGACATTTGATGAAGTGAAACTGCTGATGATGATCAGAATGGAACTCTTCAACGACGCATAGCTCATGTTTGGGGATGTGTCTTCGTTATGTTTGTTAAGCACGTTAGATTTTTAAGTCATATTTTCGTGAAGCTCAAGTTCTGATGATGGGATCCATAAGGAATCGAGGGAACTCTACAAATCTTAATGGCATTGTATAGTGACTCTTGTATTTTCATCAGGCAAACAAGGATTTACATTAAGAACAGTGGCATTTGATGAAGTGGTATTGCTGATGGTGATCAGAACGGAACTCCTCGACGACTTGTCTTTTTCTAATTGATTGTTAAGCAAGTTACCCCACTGGCAAAACAAGCAAGATTTTGAATTCGACTTCTACCTGAACCTGGACCCGGACGCGGACCCGGACTCGAGATCACGAATTCGGACACGGACCCGTTTTCTATTTGGTTGGTGTAAATGGAGTTGGTGAATTTTTTGATCAATTCGGGCGAAAACTGGAAGGTTAGGTATCATAAAATGTTCATGAAGAGAAATTGTAAGAGATGGTATCATTACCAACAACTGTGGAAAATACTGTTTAGTTACTCTTTATTTAAAAATAGCAAAATCAAATTGCATAATTTCATTCGTTTTCTCCACTGTACACAGAATAAGTAATGATATTTAGACTAGACAAAAAAATTCAAAATCGCTCTCCTTCTTGATGCGACTGGCAAATCATATTACTTTTTGGAAACCGGGTTTTTTAACCTAATTAGACCCCGCTGAATCCGATCCGGTTGCTCGATCGAAATCTTGACCGGAAGTGAGATATTTGACATTAAAGGTCCGTTTTTTTTCGTTTTTCGTAAATAACTCTTAAACGGTGGTGTATAGCAAAAAATGTTCTATTACATAAGTAATATGCATAAAATTGCCTACAAGAAAGATTCAGTACAATTTTTCGCTAGGATCAATATTAAAAGAGATTTTAACGCGGGAAATTTAATTATAATCACTTCTAAGGTCCAGTTTTTTAGGTTTTCGTAAATAACTCATAAACGGTGGCCAATATCAAAAAATGTTGTTAGACGATAATAATCTACACAAAATTTTGAACAAAAAAGATTCAGTACACTTTTTGCAGGGATCAATATTTAAAAAGATAATAAAGAGGGAAAGTTAATTATACTAAATTCTAAGGTTCCTTGTTTTTATTTTTTCGTAAATAATTTGAAAAGTATGACTCATAGAAAAAAAAATCTTATACATAAATAATAAACGTAAAATTTCCTACAAGAAACATGCAGTACACTTTTCGCTAGGATCAATATTCAAAAAGACAAAGCAGCGGGTAAGTTAATTATAATCAATTTTAAAGTCCCTTTTTAGTTTTTTGTAAATAACTCGTAAACGGTGTCCCATAGCGAAATAGGTTTTTAAGAATAAATTATCTACATAAAATTTCCTCCAAAAAACATCTAGAACACTTTTCTCTAGGATCAATATTTCAAGCGATATTAAAGGAAGAAAGTTAATTACAATCAGTTCACAGGTCACTTTTTTTTAGTTTTTCGTAAATAACTCGTAAACGGTGGCCCGTTGCAAAACAATATTCTACATAAATATTAAACATAAAATTGTCCACAAAAAAGGTTCTGTACACTTTTTCGCTACGATCAATATTTAAAGAGGTATTAAAGAGGGTAAGTTAATTATAATCAATTTCCAGGTCCCTATTTTTAGGTTTACGTCTATATAGGTAAAGAACTATTTTATTTTATTTTATTTTCAAAATTTAGACCCAGTAGTTTCGGAGATAAATATTTTTTTGTATTTTAATGTTTTATTTTGGGGAAGGGGGCTTTATCTCCGATACTACTGGGTCTAAAATTTTGAAAAGATATACAGAATAGAATCTATAGATGACAGAAAAACCTATTAGAATTATGTAGTCAAGCGCGAGTCGGACATTACTTAGTTTTTGAACCGATCCCTACAGGTTTTTTAAAGGCAATTCACTCGCGTTTAACATATAAAATACACTGTTAAAAATTGTGTAATGTACGGAACCCTTGCAAGGCGAGTCCGACTCGCGCTTGGCCGGTTTTTATTCATTTTGAGGTACGGAACCCTAAAAAGAGAAAAGCGTTCCATATGTCTTTCGTAGAAAATTTTATATCGATTATTTATTGACAAGAACATTAAGAACTTATTTTGCTATGAGGCTTATTTTACGAGTCATTTGCGAAATCCTAAAAATAGGGACCTGGAAATTGATTATAATTAACTTACCCCCTTTAATATCTCTTTAAATATTGATCGTAGCGAAAAAGTGTACAGAACCTTTTTTGTGGACAATTTTATGTAGAATATTGTTTTGCAACGGGCCACCGTTTACGAGTTATTTACGAAAAACTAAAAAAAGTGACCTGTGAACTGATTGTAATTAACTTTCTTCCTTTAATATCGCTTGAAATATTGATCCTAGAGAAAAGTGTTCTAGATGTTTTTTGGAGGAAATTTTATGTAGATAATTTATTCTTAAAAACCTATTTCGCTATGGGACACCGTTTACGAGTTATTTACAAAAAACTAAAAAGGGACTTTAAAATTGATTATAATTAACTTACCCGCTGCTTTGTCTTTTTAAATATTGATCCTAGCGAAAAGTGTTCTGCATGTTTCTTGTAGGAAATTTTACGTTTATTATTTATGTATAAGTTTTTATTTTGCTATGAGTCATACTTTTCAAATTATTAACGAAAAAATATAAACAAGGAACCTTAGAATTTATTATAATTAACTTTCCCTCTTTATTATCTTTTTAAATATTGATCCCTGCGAAAAGTATACTGAATCTTTTTTGTTCAAAATTTTGTGTAGATTATTAACGTCTGACAACATTTTTTGATATTGGCCACCGTTTATGAGTTATTTACGAAAACCTAAAAAACGGGACCTTAGAAGTGATTATAATTAAATTTCCCGCGTTAAAATCTCTTTGAATATTGATCCTAGCGAAAAATTGTACTGAATCTTTCTTGTAGGCAATTTTATGCAGAATACTTATGTTATAGAACATTTTTTGCTATGTGCCACCGTTTAAGAGTTATTTACGAAAAACGAAAAAAAGGGACCTTTAATGTCAAATATCTCACTTCCGGTCAAGATTTCGATCGAGCAACCGGCAAATTCGGATTCAGCGGGATCTAATTAGGTTAAAAAACCCGGTTGCCAAAAAGTTATATGCTTTGCCAGTCGAAATAGATTTTATGAAAAATATGACCAGTCTAATTACTATATATGTTCAGAATATTATTTGAATAAACTTAGGATAGGATACTTAGGATAGGAAATAAATGTGTGTTTTTATATCTTTAAACCCAATTACTAAGTAGACTGCACATACATTAAAGTCACATTAAAATTCCATTTTGCGAAATAGAGATTTCAACCTTTAACTTTGCAAAAGTAGATAATTGAAATATTCTAAAAGCAATAAAAATAGATTAGGTTAGATTCGAGCTACAATGACATTAGTTTGGGTTCAAGGCAAGGTTGCAGGGCCTCAACAAGGGAAAAAAGGGGGAGGGACTGTTGGCCTGGCTCAGTGAGCCAGAACTGACCCACTTATCCCTACTACTGCCGTAAGCAGGTAATGAATTCCCAATGTATTAAGTTTAGGTTTAATAAATTATAAATATATTTTATTAATAACATAATAATATACAAATATGTATAAGCATAAAGTAATAAATAAGCCTACAGCTATTAATGATGTCCGTAATCTGTATAATCCCAAAATACGGATCCCTCGTATGTGGATGCTGCTTACATAATCTCGTCTGTCAAGGTGTTTCGGCAGGAAAGGCCTTGGCAGACTTATAAATTCCTGAAATGAGGGTTCATACCTACCGACTAGAATTGGTTTCATGGTGGTATCAGATGGGTTACTGTACGGTAACCGATGGTCATCTTGCTTATAATCTCGTCTGCCAAGGTGTTTCGGCAGGAAAAACCTTGGCAGACTTATATATTTCTAAAATGGGGGTTCATATCTACCAACTGGAATTGGTTTCATGGTGGTATCAGATGGGTTAGTGTAGGGTAACCGATGCCGACCTTGCTTACATAATCTCGTCTGCCATGGTGTTACGGCAGGAAAAGCCTTGGCAGACTTATATATTCCTGAAATGAGGGTTCATACCTACCGACTGGAATTGGTTTCATGGCGGTATCAGATGGGTTAGTGTACGGTAACCGATGGTCATCTTGTTTATAATCTCGTCTGCCAAGGTGTTTCGGCAGGAAAAACCTTGGCAGACTTATATATTCCTAAAATGGGGGTTCGTACCTACCGACTGGAATTGCTTTCATGGTGGTATCAGATGGGTTAGTGTAGGGTAACCGATGCCGACCTTGCTTACATAATCTCGTCTGCCAAGGTGTTTCGGCAGGAAAAGCCTTGGCAGACTTATATATTCCTGACATGAGGGTTCATACCTACCGACTGGAATTGGTTTCATGGTGGTATCAGATGGGTTAAATTAGGGGTCCCGCTGGCCACCTTTGAGAGCGTCTGCCAAGCACTTCCGGCAAAAAAAATACTGGCAGACTTCGCTTTTATGTGTCTACATGTAAATTTCTAACTGCTGCCATAACTATTATTTCGGTATCAGATGGGTTAAATCAGCCCCCTTTTTTCGCACCGGAAGTGGCCTTCTTTTTCGTACTTTCGGCAAGTTCCGCCGTGGCAGACTATCGAATTCGGTCTTAGCATCACTTTTATGGTTTCCCATTGTGTATTTCATCGTGGTATCAAGTCGGTTAGAAAATTTGCGGCCGGCTCTTCTACTAAGATAGGTTACTGGACAAGATATACATATATGGTAATCTGGATGATCGTAATCTGGCAATATGTATTTTGCAATGCCAACTTTGGTCCTCATAGTCATACCTCGCTTCACCCGACCTATCTTATTTAAAGTTTTTACCCCTCGTTCATAAAACTTAGCAACCTCTTACAAACTTCTGTAAAATTTTGTCTCTTTCAAAAGGGGCCAATGATTACCAGTTCGCCGGACGATATCAGCGTGTCAGTTGAGGTGTCAAATTTTGCGTTGAACTGACAGGCTGATATCGTTTATAGAGCTGTGGGCCCCTTTATAGATAACTTTTCTTCTGTCTGGTGGAACTTGATTGAACCACTACAATAAGCGAAGAAAACAAGTATCAGACGCATTTGATTCTAGGTTTAAAGGTGTAGTATAATTTATTATTGGATTTATAATCTGATATAGTACCCAACATTATGTCTGACACATTGAGATAATTAATTAACTGCTGAGTTGTGTTCGCGTCTCTACCTGTTAATTTGGTAGCGCTGACCTAGTTTGAGTCTCTGTTTAAGCCTAAAGTTGCGTTTGTTCAAGGGAGTTAGGACTTCTGATTCATAATCTAAACACCTTTTGTGTACATCATGCCGCTAGGTTATTAATCAACCTTGTCAATTAAATTAGTATATTTTCTCAGAGTAACTACAATGTCAGACGCAAGTAGAGCAATTATAGCCTCCTGAAAGTTGTTTTAATTTTGAATTTGATTATCGGATGCGGATATGTATAAAAATTTGTATCGCGGTCTCAGGAGGATAGGTGAATTTTTTATGTTGTCCAAATGATCCTTTAGTAGTCCTACCTACTTACAATTTGTATTTTGGATATCTTAAAATAATCTAGTTAGACAAATGAAGAAATAACCAAAGCGCAATGGGGTTACGTTATTTTATTAGAGTCACTTGACCATGTCTGTAAAAGGTGATTGTCATCAGACTTGCTAATAAATCAACTCGATTGAGCACCGGTTACATTGATTATGAAACTAAAATAGGGAAATCTACTTACACAATATACGTAGGTACATATATTTTTGAAAACTTGAATTTCCATTTCGAATAAATTTTGCGGAGAAAACACAGGTTAACGAGACTTTAACAAATGTTTTTAAATCAATCTTCTGAATAACAATGTAAATAGGATTTAATACAGACAAATTGTCATGTAAAATGTTAAATAACAGAGTATAGACTTGCGATTCTCACTGCGGTTTGCGAGGCCTTATCACACTTAGGCATGCAAATAAAAGAGTTATGAAGCCGTGACTCAGTCATTAGCAATGTATTGTTTTGTGTTTATTTGTCACTGTCGGATAACTATACAAGGATACCTACAGCCATTCAGCTTCAACTAGTTTTTAGGGTTCCGTACCCAAAGGGTAAAACGGGACCCTATTACTAAGACTTCGCTGTCCGTCCGTCCATCTGTCCGTCTGTCACCAGGCTGTATCTCACGAACCGTGATAGCTAGACAGTTGAAATTTTCACAGATGATGTATTTCTGTTGCCGCTATAACAACAAATACTAAAAACAGAATAAAATAAAGATTTAAGTGGGGCTCCCATACAGCAAACGTGATTTTTGACCAAAGTTAAGCAACGTCGTTCGTGGTCAGTCAGTACTTGGATGGGTGACCGTTTTCTTTTTGCATTTTTTTCCGTTTTTTTTTTTGCTTTATGGTACGGAACCCTTCGTGCGCGAGTCCGACTCGCACTTGCCCGGTTTTTTCCCTACAATTTAGGTTGTTGAAAACGCGCTAATCGTACTTGTCACGAACTTATAACGCTTATTCCCCTTTAGAAACCGATTTCCAGGAAAGTAATTTTATTTTATATTACTAACCCGGGTTATAAGTTATGTCAGATAACTTATGTGACTTATGTTATAATATATTTAAACAATCTACTTATATGCATATAAGTAATGAGTATTTCCTTTACTCACACACCCAAACTTTCAAATGTATATTAGGTACCGAATTTCAGTAGAATTTGGTAGTAGAGGTGTTTTTGCAAAACGTTTGAAAAATGCTAAAGACTCTGATATAACTACATAATAAGATTAATAAGGATCCAAAGAACGCGGGTACACTACGTAATCACATACGAGTACCTGTTTAAAATAAAATTAATACAACATCCTTGCGCAAAGAAAAATAGCGACCCACGATGCACACATTTCCCAGTAAACTAGGTATTGGATAAATATACATTCCCATTGTCTTTGGTATTGCTACGTTGCTAACTATTGTTATTTTTGTATAAACAATTAAACATATAATAGGGTATTAGCCACCCGCCCCGGCTTCGCACTGGTTACCAAATTATACACCTAAACCTTCCTCAAGAATCACTCTATTGATAGATGAAAACCGCATGAAAATCCGTTCAGTAGTTTTAAGTTTATCGCGAACATACAAACAAACAAACGGACAGACACGCGGCGGGGACTTTGTTTTATAAATAGTAGTGATATCGTATATATTTTATGTGCCAACCTGTCATTAGTGCAAACGTTTCCTACACATAGGTAGCCGCGCACGATAGGCACGAATTATTTCCTTAGAAGCTAATTTCCCTGGGTTAATCGTCCTTTCGTGCGTCCGTTGATAATCATATAATTCTCGTTCTACTACTTACGCTTACCAGAGCTTATAATTCTCTATCGATTATGTACATAAAGCTACGCTAAGCGAATCAATTGAATGGCTTCAAGTATAGCAAACCTGCAGTATTTTTAGATCTCGGACCCTTTCAACCAGGCACGGCCGGCTGAGTCTTATGACCTCACTCGTTGCGAAACGCTTTGTGGGTCGTCGCCATCCCTTCTTGGAGTGAGTACCTAGACGTAGGTATAGCTCATAACATGGTTACTGCTTGTTTGTCAAATAACCGTGGCCTCGTAGTGGGATTAAGCGATAAAAGGCCTCCATCTCTGAGCACGGTTTATGTCTATCTCCTTGTGTTACGGTTACGGTTTTTAGGGTTCTGTACCCAAAGGGTAAAACGGGACCCTATTACTAAGACTTCGCTGTCCGTCCGTCCGTCCGTCCGTCCGTCTGTCACCAGGCTGTATCTCACGAACCGTGATAGCTAGACAGTTGAAATTTTCACAGATGATGTATTTCTGTTGCCGCTATAACAACAAATACTAAAAACAGAATAAAATAAAGATTTAAATAGGGCTCACGTGATTTTTGATCAAAGTTAAGCAACGTCGGGAGTGGTCAGTACTTGGATGGGTGACCGTTTTTTTTTGCTTTTTTTTGTTTTTTTTTGCATTATGGTACGGAGCCCTTCGTGCGCGAGTCCGACTCGCACTTGCCCGGTTTTTTTTATTTCTCTCGCTAACAATTTGATTGCTGCATAGGAAGGTAATTATTTTTGCAAGCGAAGCGTTGAAGGGCTCTTGTGTTTACAGCATCACACGACAATAGATTGACTTTGTAATAATTGTACACAACTTCTGTATTTTTAATTGCATCACATCTGCAGTAGATTTATTATAAGCAATTAGGTCCCAGAGATCGTTTGTGTTACAAAGTCATTACAAAATTAATATAATATAAATCCTCTTTATTGCAAAACATCAAAATAAATTTACAAGGAAACAAACATAATACATACATAAAGACATAGGTAAACAAAAGGCGGCTTTATCGCTAAAGAGCAATCTCTTACACCTTTAGGTAGGTTATTTTACGTTTTTTTTTTACTTTTAGTAAAATGTGCTACAACGCTGTGTTAGCATAGGTAAGTACGTAAGTATTTACTTTTTGTGAGTGATAAAAAAATCTAAAGCCTTGAAATAGGACAGACATTCACAGAATATGTCAATCGGATCGGTTTGACTGAGGCAGATGGCAGATGTATAAATAATCCTTTTACTTGTGCTAAGTTATTTATTGAGTAATTTATTCAATTTCATAGGTATTACGACTATGACGTATTTCTGTAGGTATTATATTATAATTACCATCGCTATACAATGTGTTATGTGATAGGTTGAAATAAGTGGATGCAAACGCCATCTGTTTTTCCAGCGAGGCATTTGATAACCTACAAGTCGGATAAAAACAAACCTTTCCTGCTGCGCGAACGCAGCGCAGCTGACTTTTTACTCTCAGGAATTCAATGTGACTTCGTAAGATGGCGCTAGTTGAGTCATTTCGACATAATCGCGATTATTATTTTTTTTTCGGCTTATATTACTTTAATAAAACGCGGACATTATAATAATTGCCCTATTGTATGTACATCAGTCACAAATGTGTAGTGATTTCAGTAGGTAATGCTCTGCAAGGAGAAATTACCACCTATTGCCAACTACGTATAGCTAGGTATGTGAACTCAACCTACCTATGACGGTATAACGAAATAGTATTAAGTACTATTACCTTACCTGAAATTATAGTTTCACTTAGCATAACAATCAATTATTTTTACCCCACCCGAGGGGTATGAACGGGTATCATTCCATGTACCTGTAGATGTACATAGGTATCAAGTGTAAACAACTTCGTAGCGTGTAGCTCCACAAACAGACGATAACTTAGATAAGGGCCTACACATTATTTAATACCATTGCCTCAATCAAATCTTATCAATACTCAGTCCCGCGTTGCTACCACTCAGACAGGACACTTTTATCCTGAATTTTCCATTCGTTCATAGTATCGATCTACCCGCCACTTTTGTGGATTCCTTGGCGTATCTGTCATTAAAAGTAGTAGTTATTGTTGAGGTTAGGTAGCGTGATAGTTCCAATGCCCATATGGCATATAATGTGTTATAAGACTTTTAGAAAGCTTAGAACTACAGTGCAAGTGTTAGTGACATTAAGGGATCTTGAAGTGAATCATGTCCTGGCAGGAGAGGGCTGGGCCCTCCAGGTCGCCGGCGGAGCGCCGGCCTCTCATGGTGTCATTCGGTATCCCAAGAACGTATGGCAGCATGTTCCCATACTACAAGTTCCTTAAGGATACCCTGAATGATACTGTTTTTAGTGATGAGGTAATGCCATAACGTGTTTATTGATATTAGGATTAATTCGTAGATTTTTTCGGTGCAGTAAGTTAAGTCATAGGTCGGGCATTGACATCATTCGTCGCGCCCTGTTCGTTAGTCGGGTGTCCCAATCCCAACCTCCCAACACAGTAAATAGACAAAGTTTAAAAATATTAATTACAGAATACATTTAATTCTAATATGTAATTACTTAATTCATATGTATTATGTAGGTTACCATTGGTAGTAGTCACCTGACACAAATTACCATAAAATTGTATGGGAGTTGCTTCAACAATGCCCTTGTATTTGTACTACTAATTTTTCTGTTTACCACCGAAATTTTCTATGATTTAGCTGCCATGATTTATTTAATATACCTATTTAATGCAAAAACTATAAGCAACCAAATATTTTTCTTTAAATTTTGACAAACTTGTGCCATATTTTCTTCACTTAGACTATTTTATTATTGTCATTATTTTATTTATTCAATTTGAGTAACTATGTACTTTTTTCTGCATCTCCGAAAAAGGTGACAGCACTACAGTTGCGTGGTGTTGGCATTGCATGCCATGGCGCCATTGCCAGTAATCAGTGTTACCTTCGATGACACTTCGTCGATAAAGGAAATTAATGCTTTAATTATAAATTCTCTCACTTAATTGAACCAGATTGAGTAATTTAAACGCGAAAAAATCTCATTTGAAGTTTTGCACTGATCCTTTATTTCTATATCCTTTATTTTTAACGTATTGCTGTTGTAGAGTTAGACCGTAAAAAGTCTGCAGCGATTTTGATAGGCCACGCAGTGCAAGTGTCAAACTTCTATGAAATTATGACGTATAAATAACACTTACACTGCGTGGGCTATCAAATCCACTGCAGACTTTTATTGGTGCGACTATATGTGTATCTGTGGGGCCCACCTGGCTATTGAATAAGTACCAAATAAGTCCATTAGTTAAGCATTTGACAGTTGGTATGGGTCAAAAAAGTTTTCATTTTAGCCACATTGAGCGCGATTATCGCTTTTATTTTCCCCGCCACGCAATTTCTACATAGCAAATTAAATTAATCTTATACAATTTTGCATATGTGTAATGTGTATTTTTTTGTGAAACTTTTTGCACAGTCAGCATTAATAGTACGGATGAACTATCAGCTCCCCTGGAATACTGTTCCAACTAGATATAAATCTATACAGTTTACTTTTGATGCTCGGTGAACAACTATTTACAGTTTAACTATTTCGTTAATTTTCGTTGCAATTTTTTTTTAGTTCAAAATGACTGTGGGAGCTCTTGTTGCCATCTTGGCTCCATCGTACTTTTTGCTAATATGTAATTTATTTCTCGTGGTGTTGATACTCTATCAAACGCCCCTAAAGGCTAGCTGTCCTGGCTGTTTTTGGACCCGTTTACATATTAGAATATTCATATTCATATCATTTACTGCATAGATGTGTTTACAGTGGGTCTTATTTATATCTTAGGTTACAACATGCACCCGTAAGAGCATAGCAACATTGGTACTTAAATAATACTTAAGATATATGTATACCTGTTAAGATATAATTAAGATATAATTTGGATACATAATATCTGTTCGCTTGTTGAGTTCGCTGCATTGTCAGACGTCAGTAAACTGAATAAACGTACTGATGATTGACTCAGCTGCCAGACGGTTATGGAGTATCCATTTTCTCCCACAATGCCAACACATTGTCTTGTGGATGATCTCAATTGAGGGTCACATTGGCACGCAACGAATTGGGTCAACACTGACTATCGATTAGTATCGATGATTAGGCCTGACCGATTCAAGGTGTTTGTGGAATATGATTATTGATTACTTTTTTACTTTTCTTACAAATACTAAAATACACAGTTTACAATAATACATGCAGGTACAGAAACAGACAAGGCAATTAGATAGAAGTAACAACAAGCGGTGTTATCGCTAAAATTGATCAAACGAGAAATTCGGCCGCATTGAAAAAATTAAATTGGTGTTAAAGTTCCTTTTAACCATGACTATAATCAGGGATAGGAAATAAGGTAACTGACGAAATCTATTTAAACATTGAATACTCGGTTGCCAATATCTTACTTAAAATGTAACTTAAAAAAAAATCTTTAGAACACTTCTTTTTAGTGTGTGCTTTGCTACAGCAGCCGAGCCACTTCGCTTCTACAATTTGTTGGTACTTATTATATCAATTTAGTTTGTATCCAACCCGAAGTATTAGCACCAAGACAAAGCAGCAAATATTTAATTATATCGATTGTGTACTTTGGAGCTTTAGCCCACCGGAGTCATACATAAAATACAAACGTAATTTTTACTATGATTTATTTGTCGGCTCGCATGCACTACCGCGTTGCATACGCTGTTGGGTTCATTCAGATTAACATAGTGTCGTTCGAGATAGTTGGCTCCGGGAGCACCGTCGAGCCGCGAACGTTCAGTATTGGCAGACAGCTAATTGATTGATCGTTGAAAACCTCGCCCAAATACCGCACACGGCGGTCTGCTTAGTTTAATTTTATTTGCATATCGCTTCCTAGTTCAACAAGTCGAATTACTGTAGCTAGGACATAGTTAAGTACCTTAGACTACCGTAATTATTAGTATGTTTAATATCTCATTACGATGTCCTAAATAAATGAATCAGAAAGCAAATACATATTAAAAACAAACATCGGCACTGCATCTTTGAAGGTAACTATATTTGAACCTACTTAATTTGATATACTCGTATTATCCCATTAAAATGCTACATTTGACGTTGCATTAACTAAGACTCGTTTTTTTAAATGTTAACACTTAACAGTGACAAAATGCTCTTGTCATATCCATGTTTCTAACTTTGAAAGCCTTCCGGGTTATTGTGAAATATTTTGAAAATCCTTATTTTTGGAAAGACCTATCCCGCGATTCTCGCTACACCCCATACCATAGGGTTGAAGTGAAAACAGACTGACGGACATGGCTAAACTGAACAGACAGACTGACAAACTATAAGGGTTCCTAGTTGACTACGGAACCTAAAAAACCAGCCGACCCTTATTTAATGCAAGGCAGTACCCCTATACAATTAACCGAGAATGGGTACACCACATATAATTGCGTATGTTAAGTCATTAGGTAAACTAGTACTCAGTCCTAATAACCAAAACTAAAATTAAAGTACTTAATCTCATTCCTTGAGATACATATTACTTATACCACCTTGATTCATTTAGTCCGTAGTTATTTCCAACGGCTAAATGTAAACTTTGATATCATTTTCACAGTTTATAGTGCACGGCGTATAACATTGGCACAAAATCGTAATTCTTGTGTTATCTAGCAAATCTTTTTGTTTATAGAACAACGGTATTATCCTAATATTAACAGAGAGTTAATCTTTAATACACATTTTGGTCCGATATAAGAGCGTAACCCCAGTAGGCGGTAATCATTACAGCGAAAGTCTGGGATAGGAGGTTCGATTTTGCACACTTTTTTGATCGAATCTGATGGTGTGCGGTCAAGATGCTTCGTGCAGCGTCTTTTATAAGGACGTATACAGGGCAGGTACGCTTTTGTATATGTATACATATACCGTGTCACCGCTTTAGTGCTCTTGCTTTTTTATAGTCACCCATAAATAGGAAATCGGGAAGAGTGAAATAAATCTTTAGAAAGCGCAGAAGTTTTGGTGAACCCTATTTATGTAACTACGTAACGAAAAACTGGAAAATTCCTTGATTTTTGGCACACCATTGTAAATTTTTAGTTTTCCATTTCTGTTTCCGTATTCGTCTCAAAAATTTGCAATATGACCACGGAAAGTCGGCGATATTCGGATATAGGGATAAGTCGTCTGCTAACGAATCTTTCCTTAGAATCTTCCTTAAGTGTGTTACTGGTTAGATGTCTATAAGTAACCGTATGTGCGTTCACTTTCTGCACGGTCGAGCAGCGGGCACGGCTGGGAAGAATCCTGTAACCCCGTTATTCTTTTTGCTCTCGTTATGTTGCGGAGGTTCACCTTTTTAGTTTAAGCGGTTACGTTTTTAATAACTGCCTGTGTGCAAAACACAAGCATCGCTGTCAGGAATTATAATTTATTCCGAATATCGAATGGTGTATTTTCCGTGTTAGCATGATGATCTAGGTATTTTATCCAAGAGTATATTTGATAAAAAATATGTTATAGGTGTGGCAAAGGTATTGGTGTGATTTATCCTATGAGTTTTATTTCTTTGTTTATATATTTACCGAATCCAAAACTTGATTTACATAGGTCTCTTTTTTGTTACACCTACGAAAAAAGTTGATCTAACTAGTGACTACGGCAACGACAAAAAGTAAGACGGTTTTAGGAATCCTGTGCATGTTTGTATATACCTATATTATAAGTGACACATTGTATTAGCGTCGAAGTCACTGACTTTAAAACAGCATAGATCTACTTCAAACAAACTTTATTATATAGTTGATGTAAGTAGGTATAGGTACATATATGTAACTATATTATTTACTAAACGCATTTTTACCTAAAAAAGTATTTTCAGTAGGCAGTGTTGTTTAAATGGTCGACGTATGTATCTCGCTACGCTCAGGATTCTATTCTGAAGTCATTCGCTTCGGTCTGAATGTGACACGCCTCCCTTGACATTGATATCACGTAATCCAAAATGCTTAAGCTTAACCGTTAAGTTTGTAATTTGGAAATTTACTTTAGAATTAATATAAACCATAAAGAATAACTAAAACAAATGTTGTTGGTTTTTCTTGCAAATATAATACTTCTTTTACATATGCCTAAGTTTTCATTCTTGCTCTATTATTTTTGTTAATGCGTGGTTAGAATATGAACTCAAACATTGTTTCACTCATGGCCAAGGATGTTACCGAAAATTACGTTTTTCAAATACGTCATAAACAATAATGACCTAACGCAAGATACGGTACAACAAGAATGTTAAAGTTATGGCGGCGGGGAGCGCAGCCCGGCGTCGATCTCAGGCCTTCCTCACAGTCCGACCGGACACCGCGCGACATGCTGCCCCCCGAGCGCACGGCGCATCGCACCGCCTCCGCGATCATCAAACGACTCTCCCTACGCACTTACAGCACCTACTCTCTAGTACGTATGCGCCCGCGTTCATTCATCGCGGCCGCCTACCGCGCGCCGCCCGCCCTGCACCAGCACGCGACGCAAATAGTAACCGCCCCCCTCACGCGTTCTCCTCGTTACGCGCAGTCACCACACTCACGTATTTGTCACAGGAGACCTCGGACACTCGACTTATTATGCTGGCCGAGACATCATGTCCCACCCGCCGCGTCCTACGCTCGGCAAGCCCGGCGACAACGAGTACGTCCACATACGAAGTCTCGTCGCGAATATACACGCGCCGAAGAATGTGTGCAGGCCGCCTGTGGGTCCAGTTATATCGGAGGACCAAGGATCAAAACTGGATGTGGTCGTGGAATCGCCGGCGACATCGGAATCGGATCGGAGTCGGTCCGGGTCTGAGAAGTCGGACTTGTTTGGAGATATTGTGTTGGAAGAGGTGACGCCGCAGCGTGCAAAGAGCAACAGCATAGCGGGGGCATCGACGCTGATGCCGCCGGAGCCGAAGCGTCGGCGGGCGTCGTTCCTGCACCTGCACATCGGCGGGCACGAGCACCACCCGGGGCCGCTGTCGGCGGGCGCGCACCTCAGCGTGCCGCGGCTGTCGGTGACGGCGCCGCCGGGCGAGAACCGCCGCATCAGCCACGGCTTCTCAGCATTCCACGGTTTCGCCCTTCGTCGACATTCTAACACGGTCTGCGTATGCCTGCAAGTGTGAATGCTGCAAAGTAACTCAACTGTGTTGTTTTCCACATGCCAGTGTTAGGAAGTCTGGTACCTACACCTAACCAAGTGCATGGTCGTTGTGATTACTGATTATTAAGTGTTTCTTAACATGAATGCATGATATTATCTGCAAAGGCATCTACGTTTTCTGCGCCTATATACTTCATTGGTGCTAATTAGTCGTGTCGTGAGTTAACTTAAAGAAATAAACAACCTATTTCATATCAATATATCATAATTTTAGTAAGTACACCAATCTGTCAAAATATTAGGACACTTTCTGAAAAACAGGTGATTAAACAAGAGAAGTTACGTTCAATTAGGTTTACGTTATTTTTACTGAAAAACAGGTGATTAAACAAAAGAAGTTAGTTGCATTAATCGAATTTAAAACAAGTGAGTCTAAACCGTAAAATTATTCAATGGGAAGTTACATTCAATTAGGTTTACAATATTTTTACAGTAAACTTTTCGTTCGTTGTTACGTTAGCTTGTCAAAATATGTTATTTTCCGCCATCAAATATTGATAATAAAGAAATATCGTATAAGATATAATGTATGCTACACGACTTTACCGGTATAGTAACCTTTATTAGAACGTCTCACTATACCTAGAATATGTATATTATTGAACCTTGTGATATCATTCTTTATCATTATATCTATAGTGTTTATGAAGGCAATTTGTTATACATTGCAATCGCTTCCCGGCTTCTGTGAGAGCTACGTGTATTTTTAAAGAAAAGGTGATTAAAAGTGTAGGATATATTATAATGATTCGGTGGACTTCTCCCCTAAGCAGTGAGGTTGTTTATTCATATTTTAATGCTACCGTAACCGTTTTAAGTGTATAATTTACTAATTTACTCGTAAAATCGCATCTTGTGATTCTTGTGTTTTCGTTTACTAATTACTTACAAATAACACACTTTTGAAATCGATTTAAACCTTCTTCTTGCATTCTGCACGCAAAATCGAATTAATCTAACAATAGAAACTTGTTTACTTATGTACGTCTCGCATATAAAATAAGTGTACTGAAATTATTTGAATATCTTAATTATACTCTCATTATTTCTTTGTCGTATATTAGTTTACTTAAATTTTGTATAGGATTGTTGCCATCATCGTCATCATCAGTCCCGCAGTTGTCATGCTGGGGACTTGCCTCAGAAGAAGCAACTACCCGTTTTAACTGCCGTTGTTTATACAAAATAAAATAAAAAACCTTTGAAAAGAATATAAAGTTCTAAATTAATTTATTAGATAGCTAATGAAATGCGTATAACAAATAGCAATACTTTCATTAAATTAACATAAAGAATTAGGATTATTTTTATGTTGTGACTTATGTTGGTATTGCATGTGCGTTATGAAACTTATGAATCACGAAATATACCTAATTAATAGGTGTTCATTTAAACTTATTACCGACCAACGTGTTTATGATTCATGAAAATAACAGAAAAAGTCGCTTATTTTTCATGTTATTAAAATCATCATAACTTGTCAAACAATTCAATAATTTACTTTAATTTCTATATTATTTATTCACTTTTGTTTTGTAAATTACTTTTGTTACGTAAAAGTTCACACTTCGGCTGCAATGGCATAAATATTATGAGTACGTGGCGTGCGCGTAACCGTGGCTTTTTTCATTTTTTTTCTTTAACAATTTAACCCGCATTTTAGAGATGAGTAACCTAACCTTTACTGTTCATCCCACAGAGCCTTCACCGCAGTGAGTCGATGTTGTCTGTGGCGTGCTTCAAGACTCTGCAGCAGCTGGTCAACAGTGAGTCGCCCGGCGAGCTCCAGCAGTACCTCGCCAACAACACCAATGTCAACGTCGACGATAGAGATGAGGTGAGTACCTGTTCATCGTTCATCCCACAGAGCCTTCACCGCAGTGAGTCGATGTTGTCTGTGGCGTGCTTCAAGACTCTCCAGCAGCTGGTCAACAGTGAGTCGCCCGGCGAGCTCCAGCAGTACCTCGCCAACAACACCAATGTCAACGTCGACGATAGAGATGAGGTGAGTACCTATTCATCGATCATCCCACAGAGCCTTCACCGCAGTGAGTCGATGTTGTCTGTGGCGTGCTTTAAGACTCTCCAGCAGCTGGTCAACAGTGAGTCGCCCGGCGAGCTCCAGCAGTACCTCGCCAACAACACCAATGTCAACGTCGACGATAGAGATGAGGTGAGTACCTGTTCATCGTTCATCCCACAGAGCCTTCACCGCAGTGAGTCGATGTTGTCTGTGGCGTGCTTCAAGACTCTCCAGCAGCTGGTCAACAGTGAGTCGCCCGGCGAGCTCCAGTAGTACCTCGCCAACAACACCGTCGACGATAATGAGGTGAGTGTTTATTGTGAGGTAGGTACGCCGAAACCGACTCCAAATCTAACCTTTAGCTTTAAGACCAGCCTTCTATATTAGTTGGAAATATTTTAGGTATTAAGATCTCCAGTGGCCCGTGGTTACTTACAAATATTATGCGTTAATGCACGCATAATATTTGTAACGTTTAGTTTATTATATAACGGGACCTTGTGCCGTCATCGTCAGTCGCCGTCAACGTTCAAGGTTTTATTAATTATACTCTAATGCATGTTAATATAAAAAGTTATTTTAACCGAAAGCATAATAATTAATTATAATGCGCCCTTCAGAACGTTTTCTCAGCCGTTGCCATAATAACATAGTTGTAGTATGACGACCAAAAAAAAAGATGGCTGGACCAAGCCATAATAAACTTAATAGTGAAGTAATAGGAACTTTGGCTTATGGTATATTTTCATGGCAGGGTGTTGGCGTAGACGAAGTGGGTCATCTCCCGCCATTTGTCAAATTTGGACGGTTTCCACAATGCGGACTCCCAGACAGTCGGTCATTCCGCGGTGATTCATAGGATTTAGTACTTAAACTCGGACTTGGTCGTTAATTGATAATAAATACGTTTTATATAATGCGCAGTGTTATAATTTTGATGTAGGTACCTAATTATACAGTTGTACTTGTCTAAATAAATTTTGATATTCTTTGACAACGTTACAAAACCAGCCAATAAGTTTAAATTTCATGCGATAAAATTTATTGTCTTTCATTCAAGTCTTAAACTCGTATTTTCCTTAATTACGACTAATTAGTTCAGGTAACAGTAGGCACACTTAACTATAGCAACAGTGTACAACAAGGTCTTTAAAAGATTATATTATTCGTGACATTGAAATCTTGTAAATGTAAATCAAGGATAAAATAAGTTAAATTTAGCTTTTCACTTTGATTTTGAATAAAAGAGAATAATTTTATAAAGGCTATGTTATCAAATTTAGTTTCATGACTTAATCTGGCTTATTGCCGAAAGGGGCGGTGTTTTGGCGGTGGCTGACAGTCTCGATTTCCTTATTCTGAAAAGGAATTTTTTATTTTAAGCATTAGAGCATAAAAAACAGATTGTTGCTTCATGATGCTGAAATTTTACCAGCATATTAAGCTTAATAAATATGTACTAATATGTATTTACTCGTATATGTTAACTTTTTTCAATTATGTATGTAGATTAATATAGACTGCCATAAAATTTTAATGATATAAATGTCGAATTAGATTTACATTTTCAGTGCTAGTATTAAAATTGTGGCGATAGGCGATTACATTTATTGGCTATTTAGATATTCTAGATAACAAGATTAGCCTGAGTAGGGTATTAAAGTGTCTCTTTACACTCTAACACGTTATTGTATGATGGAGATGCGAAATTTACATAACTGGTATAAAATATGGATGATTACTCACAATTGGAGACCTTGGCGGCATTTAATTTGGTTTTCCCATAATGTTATTTTATATAAAAAGAAAAAAAATTGTTTGAAAATTTCAAAGTTATGTGTTGCCATGTAAAAACTAGTAGACCTATAGGCATAGTTTATGATATGAAATTTCAGTGTAGTCCTACATACAAACAATAGTATAAATGACAAAGCTTTAATAAACGAAGCTCGTGAGAGGAATGTGAATTCGCAGACTGTATGTGAATATGAAAGCGATTCTGATGAGCACACTATTCAGACGGTCTATAGACGCTATTTCTGCTGCACCCGATTCAATTTGCTCGTCCGGTGACCGGTACTGTGTGTGATACGACTTCAGAAAATGAGAAATATGATTTGTGAATTTATTATAGAGTTAAAGGATTGCTATTTCATGGCTATTTCAATGAATTATTTAGATAGTTTGGTCTATTGTAATGATTCATTATATAGATATGATAAATCTAGAACCTAGGTACATAATGGATGTTATTCCCACAAAGAAGACTAATCTAACGATATTTAAATTTAAATTCACAATAGAAGTCATCGTCAAGAAACTTTAGAATTTATACTTCAACATCTCTTTGTCTGTGTCTACGGAAAAATAAGTGTCTAGGTACAAAAATTGTCTTCTCATAATGTCGGCAGTTTGATTCTGCAATTTAACCATGTTTTTATTTCCACCAGAATGGCACGACGGTTCTCATGTGCGCGTCCGAGCATGGTCGCGCGGCTGCGGTGCGCCTCCTGCTCGACTGCGGAGCGGACCCGTGCGCGGCCGACGCGGACGGCTGGACGTCGCTGGCGTTCGCGGCTCGCGGCGGTCACGTCGCGGTGGTCCGGGAGCTGCTAGATGCTGGTGCTAAAGTTGACTCAAGGGACTGTGTAAGTACCTACACAAACAGACGCGTCAATGGCGTTACGACTGCGGTGTAGACGCGAGCGCGGCCGACGCGGACGGCTGGACGTCGCTCGCGGCGGGCACGTCACGGTGGTCCGGGAGCTGCTAGATGCTGGTGCTAAAGTTGATTCAAGGGACTGTGTAAGTACCTACACGAACAGCTCGCGTCAATGGCGTTACGACTGCGGTGTAGACGCGAGCGCGGCCGACGCGGACGGCTGGACGTCGCTCGCGGCGGGCACGTCACGGTGAATGAATGAATGAATGAATGAAATCGTTTATTCACAATGAACATATGGTAAAAATAAGATCTTAATTTAAATACATTGCTTCCCATTATACATTCAGTCAATATAGACATGTGAAAACATTTGTCAGTGATATATAGTCACTCAGTCATTGAAGATTAGTTACACTTACAGGATTAATGACAATTTTCGCAAATATTTATAATCGTAGATAATTAATTTAGTAACAGGTCAATAAGTAATAGTAATCAGATTAAAAGAGAAAAAAAAGAAATTACAATTAAAATAAGAATAAGTCATGTCTTTTAATTAAGAAATTTAAAGTCAAATATATTCAAAATGTATACAATAAAAATTCGTTAATACTATAAAAACATTTATCGATCAATATGTTATACAGCTTTGTTTTAAACAGGTTTATTGGCAATGTCTTTAAGTCGGCTGGTAATTTATTAAATATAGTAATGCACATGTTAAAAGCGCTTTTTCTTCTAAGTACTAATGTGTTACTAGTTTGTAATGCTAACCTACAGCGTCTATGTGACCGTGTTGTTTCCTTATCTTCTACGAACGTGAATAGTTGAATATTGAGTTTTACAAAAACACATATCTCGTAAATATAGAGACAGGGGAAGGATAGTAACTTATGTTTAATAAATAATGGTTTGCAAGGCTCCAGTCTATCCACTCCACAAAGGGTTCGGATACATTTTCTTTGAGCGACAAAGGCGCGATCAGCGTTAACAGAGTTACCCCACATAATTATGCCGTATCGTAAAGTAGACATAATGTATCCGTGATAGGTTAGTAAGGCAGTTTTAAATGATACAGTTCGTTTAATGCGCCAAAGCGCAAAAATAAATTTGTTCAGTTTCATATAGACCGTGTCTACATGTTCTTTCCAATTGCAATGTGTGTCGAGTGTCATACCGAGGAAAACAGTGCTATTTACTTCTTCAACTAAGCCTAAGTTATGTTTAACGACAACTTGGTGGATTTTAGATTTATATGATTTAAATAACATAAATTTGGTTTTGTCTACATTGATTTTAAGATTATTAAATTCTAACCAATCGATAACATCTCGCAGAGCTGTATTTATTTCATTTTCAAAATTATCTATGTCTGTTCCCTTGACTACTAATGTAGTGTCGTCAGCAAATAATATACAGTTATGGTTTGTTGAGTTAGGTAGATCGTTTATATAAAGAAGAAATAAAAGGGGTCCTAAGATACTCCCTTGCGGAACGCCATGCTTATTTACTTTAAAACACGACTGGGCCACAGAACGCTGATTATTAATGACTTGTTCTATTTCAGTGCATTGCTCTCGATTTTTTAGGTAACTCTCAATCCAGGAGTAGGCTGGCCCGCGTATTCCATATTTCTCCATTTTATCGAGAAGGCGTTTATGGCAAACCGTGTCAAATGCCTTTGACATATCGAGAAATAGTACGCCAACAGGAATACCTTTATCTATGCAATCTGTTATTTGATTATTAAGATCAAAACAAGCCAGTGTTGTAGATTTATTCTTTCTAAAGCCGTTTTGTTCCTGTCTTAGAACGTTATTTTTTGCTAAAAAGTGGTCTAATCTAGTGTAATAAGCTTTCTCGTACACTTTAGATAAAACGGGAATTAGTGTTATTGGTCTATAATTTTCATGGCAAGGCAAGGTGGTCCGGGAGCTGCTAGATGCTGGTGCTAAAGTTGACTCAAGGGACTGTGTAAGTACCTACACGAACAGCTCGCGTCAATGGCGTTACGACTGCGGTGTAGACGCGAGCGCGGCCGACGCGGACGGCTGGACGTCGCTCGCGGCGGGCACGTCACGGTGGTTCGAGAGCTGCTGGATGCTGGTGCTAAAGTTGACTCAAGTGACTGTAAGTATCAAGTCCTTCTTACCTATAGGTGCGTGAATAGCGGTGCGATTGCCCGCGTTCACGACACGAGTCGTTGTGCCCCTTCACGGAATACGCCCTGCAACATCATGTTATTACGCTTGCAATTCATACTGTATTGGGCCTCTGTTGGCGCCATATTCTACACTGCACGGCACGTTCTACATTTCCTCGATGGATGTGAAGGAATGGCAGACCTATGCTTATACTTCCGTGAGGCCATTAACGTGCACGTTTACAGAACAGATGGAATTTGAGTGTCTACTATCTCTATTAGAATGACACAAACTGTCCCTGGCCCACGACCCACTCTCTTTACTAAAACTAAGAACAACCCAGATTCGCCTGACCTATTACTGAGGTCGCAATGTTTACTTTACAGATCTATTTTTAGTTTACGGTGCATTAGGAAATAAAATGTTTTCCCGGACGTGGGTGGGACTTGAACGATAAATTAAAGATTTTATGAGGTTGGAACGTTCAATCGCTACCATCAGCATACAGGTTTAAAATTTAATTGCTGGTAATTGCCGTTATTTAGTAATTTCACTTAGCCTGTTTACTTTGCATCTTGTATGTAAACTTGTTTAACCTTTATCATCATGTACAGTAGCGATCAAAAGTATTTTGACAAACGAACTTCTTTCAATATGTTTATGAATAGGGTACAGAGATGCGAAAAATACTTTATAAAAAGTATTTAAATACAAAATACAAATACTTCCTTGATAATACTATTTCAAATGCAAAATACAAAATAGTTTTTGAATTTGTATTTAAATACAAAATACGAAATAGGTATTTTCAAAATACTTTTTTAAAATACAAATACTTTTCGATAAAAGATACTCTGAGTAGTGAATAGTTACCTAGTCTGAATTAAAAAGTATTACTCGGAATTTCCGAGTTGAAAAGACTCTCTTTATTCTTTGAAATCAATCCTCTATCTAAAGTGCCAATTTCTAGTTGTTTGCTCATATTAACCGGTAGGATGTAGGTATGGATGATGGTTTTTATCGACCAACTTTTAAAGCATTAATTTGTAATGTTTCACAGCTAGTATAATGCCTCTCGTTAGTGTGATGAAAACGTCTCGTTTGTGTTTCACCAGGGCAGAAAAGTTTGCTCTCCTCTCGTGCCTTGAAACCCTCCCAACACTCAAGATTCCACTTTTTTAACCACTCGCTACGCTTGCGGTCATGTGCGACGTTACTAAACAGATTTAACAGTTCCATGTTAAAAGAATGAGAGAGTTGCCAGGATTGTAACATCAGAAGAGATTGTAACTCCTACCTACATTACCAACCTACTATAAAGTATTTTGTATTTTGAAAATAGAAAATAGGTCCCAAAAACTATTTCAAATAAAATACAAAATAGTTTTCTTCAAAAGGTATTTAAATACAAAATACAAAATAGGTATTTTGCATTTTGTATTTGCATTTTAAATACAAGTATTTCAAATAAGTCACATCTCTGATAGGGTATATATTTAATCATTACGTTACGATTATATTTTATTCACCCTTCATTTGTTACGTTTCCACTTAGATTACTAAAACTAAACAACAGACTTAGAATTAAAACTGATAATTTGCGCTACAGGTAGATCAAAAGTATTTTGACACTTTAATTAAATGCTTTTGCTGAACTGGCAAGACGGTTAAAAAAAAACATTTCATTAATATTTAATGGCATATCCTCTGGCTTTCCTCACAGCCGTAAGTCGAGACGGCATAGAGTCCCCTAACTTCCGTATATGATCATATAGTATGTTCGCCCATTCTGACTGAAGACCTTGGAAAAAACCCCATTGTTTGAATTATTTCTGCACCTCACACTGGACGATCCAACGCTTTCTATAAAAGCTCTATAGCATTAAGATCAGTACCTTGACTAGGCCATTCAAAAACCTAGATTTTTTTGCATTAAAGAAGCCTTTACATGATCGGATTTGTGTTTGAGGTCGTTATCATGCTGAAAAACCCAGCGAAGTGGCATTATTCTTTTGTATATGGTATCATTTGTGTGTAGAGTAAATTTTCATATACATATCGATCCATTATCCCATCATTTCGTACGGGAGGCCCGACTCCATGGCGAGAAAAATATCGCCAAGCCATTACGTTAGGGCCACCAATGCCACCAGGCTAGACTGGGTGGGTACCTGGTATCGCACAACGTGTCTTTTGTTATTTGGACGACGCACATACTTGATACCATCCGACGACATTAAATTAAACTTGCTTTCGTCACTCCATAAAGTTTTTGAGCAATTGGAACTTGTCCACAACTTGTCACGAATCGGGAATGCTAATTGGGATACCTTATTCTTTGCTGAAATATGTATATTTTTTTTAATGGGCGTCGACCATGTAATCCATGCTCTATTAAGAGTAGTTTAATAGTAAAAACAACAACCTTTACATTATAGTTATTTTTTAGTTAATTTTTAATTGTTACTGTACGCTTCCATGGGTGTTCTACTGAAATCTTTTTTATTACACGATCAGTTGTAGAAGTCATTTTTCGAGGACAACCGCTTCTATGCTTATTTGTGATGCAGTTTCGAGCCTTGAACTGCTTATTCCAGACAGAAATCAGATGCAGTGATACACCAAAAGTCCGCGAAACCTCAGCTTGCTACTTATCTTTCTAAAGTGCAGCCGCACCAGCTTGCTTGAAATCGTTCGAATATGCTTTATGTTTGGCATATTAAGAGAAGTATTCAGATGTAATTACTTCCAAAATATTTCAATTCTGCGGCTCTGTTCTCAAAAAAATTGTAAAAAAGAACCGTGTCAAAATACTTTTGAACCCGTAAATTGTCATTTTTTGTTGCCAAGTTTATATTTTCATTCGATGAAACTAAGCTTTTTACGTGTTTCAAGAAGCTTTTAAGCCAATGATTAAATTATCAAAAATTCATTTGAAAAAACTAATATGTTTCATACAATACCAAAGTTATTATCATTGTCAAAATACTTTTGGTCGCTACTGTATAATCGTATTAAGGGTTTACGCACTCTCAAAAACTGCATGAGCAATGCAGCAAACTAAGGAATCCACGTAATAATTTATTTTAGTTCCAATGTGTTAGAGATCCTGTGACGCATGAATTTATAATGTGTTATTGTTGACTGTGACATATGATGTCTTGCACGACAGACGTCCCGAACTCCAAAATATAACAGCTGTTTGTCCCAGAAATAGCACAGCGCGTTTATATTGTACGTAATATTTTTCTGTTGACAATTAGTTTTTGCTGGTGGTTTAATAATAGTATTGATATAATTATCTCAGATATAAGAGCATACTAAAGATAATTAGTATATCCAACAATATCAGATTTCTCAGAAAAAAACATTATGACTAATCTATGACATGTGTCGTGAGTATTTATCTTCAAGATAATGTTAGAAGTCTTTAATGAGTCAGGACATGTCATATGAAGCGTTCAGACTACAGTTTATCTTATGACAATATTATTACCCAAGTCAGTTCCTTAATAAAGCGAGTGTCAACTTTATTGACACTCGCTTTATTAAGTGCAGCACAATGCACAATGCACATTCATTTTTTTTATATAGACCGCTAAAATGTACCTATTCTGGACGCTGCACTTAAAATTAGTATATTTATACTTGACGTGGAACTCTGCCAAGGATGTCACTGACATCCACTGTACATTCTTAAATCTGGTTAAATACAGTCCACCGCCGCTGTTATGGACTCGCGTTGTAGTACAATATGATTATCGGATCCCTTTGTTTGACATAAAAATAATTAAAAGTCATAAGTAATGTAATGATTGTCAGATTATCATTAGTCATAATTCTGAAACCGTTAACTTTTTTCGTAATGTTTCCGGTAAATAAACCATTATTATAAAATGTTAGTTTGTTAATCAACCAATTAATACCCTATTGGTAATACGTATGTTATTAATATGTACTACGTATACTTGGTAATAGGTATGTTATCTTTATTGGTTTAACCGCAGTTATTAATAACAATAACTTACTTCTTAATGTTCTGGGTCATTAGAGACCCGGTGCCAACGTTAACAGTTAGAACACGCAAACAACAAGCAAACGTATAAATAGTTACCGAATGTCAATTAATCACTAGTTTCATATTGTAATGCTTTGATTTATGGTTTATCCTCGTAAGTCCCCGCGTACTTGTACAAGTACAAATTAAGGATAGCACTTCAGACCTGACATTTAACCGCATAGATGGCGTAACTGCCTAATGTACTTACTCAAGTACTAATTTTTCATTCCCCGTTTATCGGGTAGTTTTTTTACAACGGCAACATTAACACGGTCATTCTCATTCTATATTCTATGGTCAATTTCGCCATGTTAGACAGGTACAGTCAACTGTCAGTGTCAGTGTCACTTTTTCGCAAGATGGCCACACAGTCAGGTCGCTGGCCAGCACGAAGTAAGATAATCGGTTTATATTCAAGTAATCACTTGTTTTTTCTGTTGTCATACGAATGTATTAGTATATTTAAATTATAAATATTGTAAAATAAACAATATTTCAAAGAAACCTGTATATTTAAGGAGGTTTGTGATTGGTCAAAATAATTTGTACTTTCGGTAGTACGTTCGGTCTAACTTACAAGTATTTTTTTCTTATTCTAGCGTTTGATGAAAAGCAAATATCACAACTTCTCAATAACTATGACTTCAAGGACTCAGATAATGAAGATATGTTTATATTTGAACCCGACCAAGAATCAAATAGGGACTATTCTTCGTTTTCGGAATATGAAGAAGATAGAGAAATAGAAGTTGCAGTACCCGGACGTGTATCTAGTCATCGATTTCAAAGTGCTCGTGGTCAATGAGGTGGTAGAAGCACAAGTGCACAAGGGCGCGACGTGGGCAAAATGCAAGGGTTAGGTCTGGAGATCTAGTCCAGGTTTTGAACACCCAAATCCAACCTCCGTGGATGTAGTATGGTATTAAAATAATAAAAAGAGGTTTTCTAATTCACCTTTTTATAAGTAGAAGATTAGTTATGTTGTAATAAAGTATTTTTTTTACTTTAGTGATGTTTAGAGAAAATATATGATTTTATTTTAATATTAAATATATCCTTTTTCTTTTTTTATTATACTGTGTAAAAACCCAATGTACTCACACAAGTACAAATTATTTTCAATAATTTCCTCCTTAAAGAGGTGCTATACATAATAAACATACCATAAAAAATACTGAAAATAAGACCTCACTTCAAAAAATCTCTAAAATCGACATCTTTTTGTTTCGGTCTGAAGCACTATTCTTGGTTTGTACTTGGTATAGTACAGCCGGCAGTTATGACTACTGCTGTCGGAAAAACACAGGACTTACGAGGTTATACAGGCTAATATTAAGAATGACAATGCTATTCTCACTAATGGGTCATACACACTTAGGAAAACAAAAGCTGTCTTTCTTTTCCCGATGATTTTAGGATATAGATAACCGTATATTGTTTCGATCAACGCAACTTTTTTTAATAAATGTGATGCATTATATTAATATTATAGTATATTCCATTCATGACCAAATCATGTGGTTTTTTTTTCGTTAGGAATGGATTTGAATAGAAGAGATGATTATGTATGATATTAAAAGCCACTTGCACCATTCCACTAATCCGGGGTTAAGCGGTTAAATTGTTAACCAAGTGTCGAATTGTACTGGTAATAGGTTTAACCGATCAGCTCCGGGTTAGAGGAATGGTGCAAGTGCAGGTGTTGATATAGTCTTTTGTTTAAATGAGTTTGACGTCGATTTATTTATTTGTAACGTTTGTATTTTAGGGTGGATGGACGCCTCTAATGTGGGCCTCCTACAAGGGGTACGAAGAAATAGTTGTGATATTACTGGAGAAGGGCGCTGATGTACACGCACACGGACACTATAATATAAAGTAAGTATACCAATTGCATCCTTCGCGGGCATAAGGTTTCTCTGTTACCCGTAGGCGTTACTGTCATAAATACCTACATCAATAATCCACAATACATTCAAAATCAATAAGAACCAAATAAAAGTCGTTCTTATTAATTAGGTACATAAAAAATTTCGCCGTTAAAAAAATCAGTATTCTTCTTCTTTGTCGTATCCTCATGGCTGAGGGACGTGACAAATGTGGACACTTTTCACCAGCACTCTCCAAGCCGCTGTCTTGGGCCCAGTGCATGCTAGCCTGTAATGTGGCGTTGTCTCTGACGTTATTCTGAATGTTATTGTAAATCAGTATTACAAAGTGGTAAAGTGCAAAAGTACCTATAAACATCTTTGATGTCGACTGTTTGATGTAGTCTGTAAACTTTTTTTTAGTAGTACCTAGTTGTTAGGAGTAATTGTGACTAACATTCTGCTTCTGTCGCTTGCAATTTAATAAGAAAAGATGACTTCAAAGATTCGGAAACTTTACCGAAGAAACAAACAACAAACTTGAACAAGTTTGTACTCGTAAAGCTTGTTAAAGTTTGCTAGACAGTGTCGCATGTCACTCACCAACTAACAGCTAAAACTTATAAACATAATACGCAGCAATAAGTGTCGCTTTTGTAAAATAAAGTACAACCATCGACATGTACAGTTGACAATAAAATTGAACAGCGACATTAGTGGTGACAATATGCAGATACTGGTCGAGTCAGTCGAGTGGTCGCGTTACGGAAACAATTATTTTTTCGACGTCTTTTTGAAGGTCTCGTAGTTTAATAGACGGTATTATAGTTTCATGGAATAACAATATTGTGGTTAGCCTTTGACGTAAAGCTGCTTTTCTTTGTATATGCGTTACTCGGTTTAATGCGTTTCAATGTCGTTGTTTATATGGTTATTAAGTTAGACGGTACGAGATCGCGCATAGATAGTTATTCTATTGAATTAACTATACTTTAGTTAGTGTATCGGAATTAAACATACGAGTTTTCACACTGTCTTAAAGCTTTTATTTTTACTGTCTATATTAAAATCTTGTACTTAAGCTACATTTGAAGTACTTTCCGATGTCTGATCGAGATCAAATTGTATATGTAATAATCAGAGATATATGTATATAACTCCGTATAAGATAAATAAAGTCTAAGAAAAAAACGTGCCTCGGACGGCCAAGAAAAAGTCATTCTCGAATAGATGGCGCCATTACCTTTGGCCTATTCTCAGCTAGATGGCGTCAACGACACCGTTTGGTATTTAACAATTTTAACACATATCAGTGAAAGAACATGGGTCAGTATGGAACAATAAAATTATGAATCATTTATCCGTAAACATATTTTGATTATTTTATACATTTTCAATTTTATTTTAAGTTTTAATCGTGTGTCGATAGATGGCAGTAAATGTACCGTGACTACAAAATTGACAATGACAGGACCCCTCTATACTATCTATTCTTTTTGGTAATAATATACCATGTTACTACAATGGAACTGAGCTGATGATACGTTGAAAGATGGCCAAACACCACCTCGACGACCAAACATTTACCCCTAAGGCTCACAAAAAAAATTTCACAAGCTCATTATCCGATTTTGACTAGTTCGCTGGTATGGGCGGCGGGGCGGCGTCACAGCGGTGTGGTGCAGCTGCTGCTAGCGGCCGGCGCGCGCGCCAACTCCGGCGACAAGTACGCCACGTCGGCGCTCACGTGGGCGGCGCGCGCCGGCGACGCCGTCTCCTGCGCCGCGCTGCTGCGCGCCGGCGCCGACCCCAACACCGCCGGCATGTACTGCTGGACGCCGCTGCTGCAGGCTACGCACGGTCACTATAATACCTAATTCTAATTCAACATTTTATTTGCTAAAAATGCACGTATAGTGTGTATCTTTCAAATAGTGTATCTTTCAAATATAGCTCGGCGGCTAATCCTATTGTCTATTGCTAAGTAAAACCGCTCGTGCCACGTGCCACAACCACCTGCATAAAAAATACGTACTTCGGTTACTGAGTGCCGGCGAGTCGAACGCTACAGAACCAGTCTAAAACTTGTCATCGAGATGCGTAACCAAGGCGCGTTATCGGAGAGCGCACCTACACTGGTTTTTTGAGCGTAGGACTAGCCCGCGCTCAGGTGCCAAATAGAATAATGAAGACCCTTTTTAAGGTAAGTAGCAAGTGCGGTTTTACTTAACAATAGACAATAGGATTAGCCGTCGAGCTCTATTTGAAAGCTACACACTATACATATTAGATGTTATCATATAGAATGTAGGTATCAGCGCATTCAGCCAAAAGGCATGCAAATCAGGAAATATAAGTCATTTACATAATCCAAACACATTTACAACCACCTACGCTAACGCCGCAGCCGACCACTGTACATTTGTTTCACACATTAACTGCCAGGGACCCTCTAGTCGGGTTCTCTGACTGGAAAAACCGTAATATCAGCTATAGTCTGTAGATTCGTAACAAGCCCCGAACTGCTAGTCCTTTGTCTATTGTTAAGTAAAACCGCACGTGCTACTGCAAAAAAGGGTCTTAATTATTCTAATTGGCACCGGAGCGTGGGCTATTCCAACGCTCAAAAATCCAGTGTAGGTGCGCTCTCGTTACGCATCTGGATGACACATTTTAGACTGGTTCGACTCGCCAGCACTCAGTAACCGTAGAGAATTACACCTTTTTTTACAGGTAGGCACGTGCGGATTTACTTAATAATAGATAGACATAGGATTAGCGGCTCGGGGCCACTTAGAAATCTACAGACTATACACTCGTAGCGCTGGCAGTGAATGTCTGAGTTTTTTTATTATTATTATGAATGGGCTTACTCATGGCCACAGACTAGCCGAGGCGCAGACGTGGCCTACGATGGAGCTCGCTCAGAAGACCAACCAATTCAATTCTTGTGGAGTCAACCAATTTTGGTGTGGTGGTCGCCGTAAGTCCCGGGCGTATACTCCGTGGTGCTTCCAACGAGTACACCACTGATTGTGGCGAAACTTTTGTTATTTTAAAATTGTTATAAATTCTTGGCCTTCTGTATTTATCTCGTTACGTTGATTTGTCTGGATCCTTGGGTTCCTTAGTATAGTTATTGTTCTGAGAATGCGTTGTTGTTGCCAAATGGCACATGTTTAACTCTATTATAAAGAAAATGTATACCAATAAACGCCACTAGCCCAACATACTTCACATTAAGTGTTAAATGTCATTCGCATCGTTAAATTCACACCGTTATGCTATTCAGTTCTAAAATAACCAATATTAATATGTATTCTACAGTGAGTTAGGTTGTTTTGAAAGTAACCCATTCAATTTCCCGTTCATTGCAGGGAACCACTTGGAGATCGTCCAGATGTTGTTAGAACACAAACCGAATGTGAATGCATTAGACAAGGACGGCTATACGGCGCTCGCGATCGCCTGCAAGGAGGGATATTATGACATAGCGGTGGCACTCATTAACTCGGGGTCATATATCAATGTGCAGGTATGTATGGAAATTAATCATCACTAGTGGTCATGCTCTATTTACTATAAGTTTTTGGCAAAAATTTCATTTTTGGTACAAGCTTTTATCGCTGACTGGACTTTTCTTACGACAGATATTACTCATCGAGACAATTCTAAAAACCCCTAACACAATTAGGTTGCGTTGTTTCATCACAGAGTTCCTATGGTCACCTCCTTTCTCCATCATCAGATCAGCTTGAAGGTACCATAATATTGCATTGTCATCCGATTTATACATGCATGCAAAATTTCAGCTTAATCGGACACCGGGAAGTGGATCAAATTTAACTTGCAAGATTTGATTACAGACCGACAACGGGACAGGTGAAACTAAATAAAAGCTTGTAATTAATGCTCTAGCTGGTCATTCAGTGACCAAAAATAAACCTCCTGTTTACCCACTTGGGGAAATTGTCCAAGAAGTTTCCACGAAGTTGAGAAACTTCTCAGGATTTTTTGGAAGATTTCATTTTGGAAAGATGTCAAATTGCGGAAACTTTCCATTGGCACCTCAGTACCCACTTTTGGTCTTGTATCTCCTCTAATGAGAGATGAATTGAATGATGAATTGTATAATGATACAATAGTGTGTTTGTCCCCACTCTAGCCCAAATTGAAGGATTATAAATTTCATGTTTGTATTAAGGATGATTCACGTTAGACCGGGCCGTGTCCCAGCCGGAGCTTCCGGAGCTTACTTTTCTATGACATGACAGGTGATCACGTGAAAGACTTAGCTTTCTATATAAAAACGATGCCCCGGAAGCTCCGGCCCGGACACGGCCTGGTCTTACATGAGTCATCCTTTAACACATTCAACACCAAGAACCCGACTGTCGGGTACACTGTTCGTAGCGACTACGCGCTACATACGACGAAACCGTGGCTACGCGCTACGAGCGTAACCCGTAGCACTTAGTGGTATTGAATGTGTTAAGTGTGCTACAACTACATCGAATGTATATTTATACCTTGATGCTTACGGAAATTTTGTATATTTTAGGACCACTCAAAAGACACACCTCTCATTCACGCAGTCAAAGGCGGCCACAAGAATATAGTAGAGGCTTTGCTCAAAAAACATGTAGACGTGGACCTGGCGGGCAAGGAGAAAAAGACCCCAGTGTATACTGCAGTGGAAAAAGGGCACGTTGCTATCTTGAAACTGTTGCTGGCGTCCAATCCCGACTTGGAACATTGTACCAGTGTGAGTATGCCTAGCTATGATATATTATATGTAGATGTGTTATACACGTTCCAAAATTGAAGCACTCACCTCGTGTCATGTGTACGAGTTTGTCTCAGTCTGCCTGACGCAAGCGCGAAGGTGTACACCGGTTAATACTTTTCCACAAATAACGTGTATTAAGCAACAAAATGCCGACCTGCGTTATGTTGAAATGCTCAAATTATCCGCGGAAGCGCAAAAAAATTGACGGCGTCACATATCATTGGTAAGTAAAGGCTGAAATAACCCGTTTTTCTTCGGTTTAATCTTGAATTAAATAAGCCCAGCCGCCATTTTCGCCGGCTGACAGAACGAGATAAGTTTATGTTCTCATCAGCGAGAATGACAAGGACGCACCAACTGCGTACATAGATTATCATAGCAGACGCGTCATGGTAAGTTGCATTCATTGTTTGGTGCTTGTCGTACAAATAAAAGAAATATACTTGAATTTCAACTTTAATATTGAAGTTTTTTACTTGAACGCATTTTTTCTTGTATTTAAGTAAAACAATTGGCAAATTAAAGATTATTATTGGCCATATTATTGTCCGGGTCGCGTCAATTAAGTAAATAGGTATATTGCTGTTTATACAAAGATTACTACAAAATTAGTATTTATTGTCAGGCATTTCATTTTCTCACACAGTAACAATTATTAATAACATAAAATTGTTAGTAAAATAAAGGATTTTGTTGTTATTGAGTTTGCTTTTCGTCAAAATGTTTCTATAGTATAAGAAAAATGATGAATAAAAAGTATAATATAATATCTTTTATTTACATAACTAAATATGAAAACTTTTTACTTCGGTAGCGAGTACATTACTACATAAAACTGCATTAAAATGATTTGCACCTTCTGTCAAACATCTTAGTCTTTGATATTTTTTTAGGGTTCCGTACCCAAAGGGTAAAACGGGACCCTATTACTAAGACTTCGCTGTCCGTCCGTCCGTCTGTCACCATGCTGTATCTCACGAACCGTGATAGCTAGACAGTTGAAATTTTCACAGATGATGTATTTCTGTTGCCGCTATAACAACAAATACTAAAAACAGAATAAAATAAAGATTTAAATGGGGCTCCCATACAACAAACGTGATCTTTGACCAAAATTAAGCAACGTCGGGAGTGGTCAGTACTTGGATGGGTGACCGCTTTTTTTTTTGCTTTTTTTTTTGTTTTTTTTTTTTGCATTATGGTACGGAACCCTTCGTGCGCGAGTCCAACTCGCACTTGCCCGGTTTTTTCTTAATAAGTTTTACACTTCGCGCCATATTCACTGTTTGCCGTCGTGTTATGGTGGTATCACTGATTTACCAAATTCACGCGCAAGTGACAAACACTAGCCGTCTCTTTTTTACTTAGGTATTCTTTCAATTGTGCCGTCTCTTTTACGCATTTGCATATGAAGTTGTAATTGTAACTAATGCTGCCATGTCGTTGGCAGCATTGGTTGGCATCATTTTTTTCGCTTGATATGTTAGTGTATGGCTTATCTACATATAAAATATCATAGATGCCTAGAGTGAATCGTAAAGTACAAAATAACTATACTTTATGTGATGTCACTGTTCATTGTTCTGTACAGTCACCTGCAAGAATATGTTACACAATGAAGGCCACAATATATGACACGATCTTATTTGTAGAGCTATAAGACCGTGTCACATATTTCTACGGCCTTCGAAATACTGGTACAAAAGTTCTGTATTAAATTGTACTTCTAAAAATACATTATTTTGTATTTTTCTAATGATCTTTAGCCTCAAACTCACGAATCAAAACTTGTTAAGAAATGCAATTTTGATTTGTCAAATTCAAGATTCAAAATTAAATGAAATGGGAGACCTTTTTACAGGCCTTTGGGCGCCTCTACGCTAGAAGTAGAAAAGCAGTATAGGATCGTTTTGTACACCCAGAAAGACTTATAAGGCTAAATCTTTCTGTCTTAAACGTAGTTTGTGTTAAACGCAGCTAGCCAGACTTAGCTAATCTTAACTCACATTTATAGACTGGTCTAACGCGAATATATTTTATTACCTTTATTTACCGACGTTTCGACACAGGTTTCACTGATCGTGGTCCCCCCACGTAAGTATTATAATAAGTAAGTGGAAATGTAAGTGGTGGTATGGTAATAAAATAAATTCGCGATAGACCCGTCTATAAATGTGAGTTATATGTGTTCAAAACGCGTAAGTTTTAAATATTAGCTAACTTCTCTCTATTTTATAGAGCGGAGATACGCCCCTGCTCCGCGCAGTGCGATCACGTAACGCAGAGATGGTGCAGTTGTTATTGGAGCGCAAGGTGCGCGTCAACGTGGCCGACAACCGCGGCGACACTGCGCTGCACATAGCCATGCGGGCGCGCTCTAAGGTATATAACCGACTGTGTACTATCTATAATGTAGTATTCACACACACCTACAGGGGAACAAATATATAACTCGTATTTCACCAGCAACTGGAATCGACAAGTCTGCTCTCACAAACGCCTCTCACGTGACTGTCACCCCACCCATCCACGTCATCCCTACGATAGCCCAATAACACATTGCAAAAACCGACCGACCGGAACGGATACCGACGTCGTCATCGATCGTCGCAATCGGGAGTGTAGATCACTGTAAGTGACGTTTGGATGGCGACTACAACGTTACTCATACAGCGTTGGAGCACAGGGAAATGGAAGATACTCGTATGGCCGTCTATTACGTTGACAAATCGCTGTAACAGTCTCCATCCGAATGTCAAGTCGCAGTCTCCCTTGCGAAGTACTAAGTTGAAAATGGTGTGTTAGTTTGTACCGCACGACGGGAATTATGATTATAGATGCCATTTTAAATTATGCCAATTTTGAGCATTACTTCATTTAGCACGCGACTTTTTCGCTCCTATCTGACGATGAAGTCTATGAAATGAAGCCTGACACAAGTTTTTCTTTTTCAGCAAATAGTCGAAATACTCCTCCGGAATCCGAAGAACAGTCAATTATTATACAAACCGAACAAGCTAAACGAGACGCCGTACAACATTGACATGTCTTACAACAAGACAATACTCGGGCAGATATTCGGCGCGCGAAAACTCAATACTAATGAAGACAATGAGAATATGCTGGGATATGAATTGTATAGTGCGGCTTTGGCGGATATGCTGTCGGAGCCTAGTTTGTCAGTGCCTATTACGGTGGGGCTGTATGCGAGGTGGGGTTCAGGGAAATCGTTTTTGCTCAGTAAATTAAAAGGTAAGTTTTAAAATTTGAGTACTGTAATAGTGCTGTAAACATCTTAATATTTGAATACTATCATACTCGGCCTTTCAGTCCTTCATCATCATCATCATCTCAGCCATAAGACGTCCACTGCTGAACATAGGCCTCCCCCTTGGACCTCCATACGTGCCGGATGGGGGGTGAATGCCATAATCGCCACGCTTGGCAGGCGGGCTGGCGATCGCAGTCGAGTATACCGAATTTGAGGAACGCTGCTGCCAGTCCACTGGTGGTCTTGGACGTAGTTTAAGGACATACCCGGATCCCAGTCCTTCCAGTCTGCAATAGACTGAAAGGACGAGAGTATGGTAGTATTCAAATATTAAGATGTTTACAGGACTACTATATTAGTCAAATCATACTTACGAGAGTATGATTTGACTAATATTAGACACTATATTACATATCTTTATATATGACATATGAGCTGTAGACATCGCAAACTTCCATTGGTCCTCATCCTTCAAAACAGAATGGAGAAAAAATCCATCTACTTAATTATAGTACTTATCTAACAATAATTTGCTCACAAAATTGAACAAAAACCGATTGAGAAATGTGACATGTAAAGGAGAATAGTCGGACAGCGGGACAGACATACGATTGCATTTTAGCCCAAGCTGAACCGGAGGCTAACAAGATTTACGGACACTTTTTTAATTCGATAACTGATTCGAAGGCAACTGTACCACCAACCTGTCCAATTTGAACACAATCTGACTATAAATGATGAACTTCTTTATGTTGGCCACTTTGTATTCTTTCGGATCCTCAAGACAGATGTTCTACGCAATCGAACCAAATACCAAGAAATTGAGTTGGCGTACATTTTAAAAATGTTGACCCTGAATTTCAAAACTGTTTCGAAAGATATTGTTGATATTGTTAAGGGGGGTCCATATTGGGTCGCATAATAATTGATTGTCCTAATGTAATGTTACGCAAAAAATTCATTTCGCATAATTGTTATTGTGCTGGAAATATTAACATTTCTGAAAAATCATAACGCAAACCTAACCTAACCTACCCTATTCTACACAACCTATGCAAAATATTTCCAAAAATAGTTTCTGTTTCAGCTGGGGAAAAAATATGCGAAAAGAGATTTATGCGTAACATTACATTATGACAATCAATTATTATGCGATGAGATAGGATCCCTGTTAAGGGTGGTATTCCACCTATCCAATTTCTTTGTCCAATGTGTATTGCGTTTCACATTTTGCTTAAATGAGACAGGTGGAATACCACCCTAAGTTACACTTTATTGTTCAGTATTGGCTCGCTCGTTCTCACGTTTCATTTTTGCAGAGGAGATGAAAAACTTCGCCCGGCAGTGGAGCGAGTCCGGCTGGGCGTGGTCCTGGGCGGTGTCGTGGGGCGCGTGGCACGTGGCGCTGAGCGCGGGCGCCTGCGCGGCCGTGGCCGGGGCGCCCGCCTACGTAGCGGTCGCGGTGTGCTTCGGCCTCTTCGCCGCCATATACCTGGCCCTGTACATGTTCTGGAGTCTTGGGAACAAGTTAGTATGGAGCGAGTCCGGCTGGGCGTGGTCCTGGGCGGTGTCGTGGGGCGCGTGGCACGTGGCGCTGAGCGCGGGCGCCTGCGCGGCCGTGGCCGGGGCGCCCGCCTACGTAGCGGTCGCGGTGTGCTTCGGCCTCTTCGCCGCCATATACCTGGCCCTGTACATGTTCTGGAGTCTTGGGAACAAGTTAGTATGGAGCGAGTCCGGCTGGGCGTGGTCCTGGGCGGTGTCGTGGGGCGCGTGGCACGTGGCGCTGAGCGCGGGCGCCTGCGCGGCCGTGGCCGGGGCGCCCGCCTACGTAGCGGTCGCGGTGTGCTTCGGCCTCTTCGCCGCCATATACCTGGCCCTGTACATGTTCTGGAGTCTTGGGAACAAGTTAGTATGGAGCGAGTCCGGCTGGGCGTGGTCCTGGGCGGTGTCGTGGGGCGCGTGGCACGTGGCGCTGAGCGCGGGCGCCTGCGCGGCCGTGGCCGGGGCGCCCGCCTACGTAGCGGTCGCGGTGTGCTTCGGCCTCTTCGCCGCCATATACCTGGCCCTGTACATGTTCTGGAGTCTTGGGAACAAGTTAGTATGGAGCGAGTCCGGCTGGGCGTGGTCCTGGGCGGTGTCGTGGGGCGCGTGGCACGTGGCGCTGAGCGCGGGCGCCTGCGCGGCCGTGGCCGGGGCGCCCGCCTACGTAGCGGTCGCGGTGTGCTTCGGCCTCTTCGCCGCCATATACCTGGCCCTGTACATGTTCTGGAGTCTTGGGAACAAGTTAGTATGGAGCGAGTCCGGCTGGGCGTGGTCCTGGGCGGTGTCGTGGGGCGCGTGGCACGTGGCGCTGAGCGCGGGCGCCTGCGCGGCCGTGGCCGGGGCGCCCGCCTACGTAGCGGTCGCGGTGTGCTTCGGCCTCTTCGCCGCCATATACCTGGCCCTGTACATGTTCTGGAGTCTTGGGAACAAGTTAGTATGGAGCGAGTCCGGCTGGGCGTGGTCCTGGGCGGTGTCGTGGGGCGCGTGGCACGTGGCGCTGAGCGCGGGCGCCTGCGCGGCCGTGGCCGGGGCGCCCGCCTACGTAGCGGTCGCGGTGTGCTTCGGCCTCTTCGCCGCCATATACCTGGCCCTGTACATGTTCTGGAGTCTTGGGAACAAGTTAGTATGGAGCGAGTCCGGCTGGGCGTGGTCCTGGGCGGTGTCGTGGGGCGCGTGGCACGTGGCGCTGAGCGCGGGCGCCTGCGCGGCCGTGGCCGGGGCGCCCGCCTACGTAGCGGTCGCGGTGTGCTTCGGCCTCTTCGCCGCCATATACCTGGCCCTGTACATGTTCTGGAGTCTTGGGAACAAGTTAGTATGGAGCGAGTCCGGCTGGGCGTGGTCCTGGGCGGTGTCGTGGGGCGCGTGGCACGTGGCGCTGAGCGCGGGCGCCTGCGCGGCCGTGGCCGGGGCGCCCGCCTACGTAGCGGTCGCGGTGTGCTTCGGCCTCTTCGCCGCCATATACCTGGCCCTGTACATGTTCTGGAGTCTTGGGAACAAGTTAGTATGGAGCGAGTCCGGCTGGGCGTGGTCCTGGGCGGTGTCGTGGGGCGCGTGGCACGTGGCGCTGAGCGCGGGCGCCTGCGCGGCCGTGGCCGGGGCGCCCGCCTACGTAGCGGTCGCGGTGTGCTTCGGCCTCTTCGCCGCCATATACCTGGCCCTGTACATGTTCTGGAGTCTTGGGAACAAGTTAGTATGGAGCGAGTCCGGCTGGGCGTGGTCCTGGGCGGTGTCGTGGGGCGCGTGGCACGTGGCGCTGAGCGCGGGCGCCTGCGCGGCCGTGGCCGGGGCGCCCGCCTACGTAGCGGTCGCGGTGTGCTTCGGCCTCTTCGCCGCCATATACCTGGCCCTGTACATGTTCTGGAGTCTTGGGAACAAGTTAGTATGGAGCGAGTCCGGCTGGGCGTGGTCCTGGGCGGTGTCGTGGGGCGCGTGGCACGTGGCGCTGAGCGCGGGCGCCTGCGCGGCCGTGGCCGGGGCGCCCGCCTACGTAGCGGTCGCGGTGTGCTTCGGCCTCTTCGCCGCCATATACCTGGCCCTGTACATGTTCTGGAGTCTTGGGAACAAGTTAGTATGGAGCGAGTCCGGCTGGGCGTGGTCCTGGGCGGTGTCGTGGGGCGCGTGGCACGTGGCGCTGAGCGCGGGCGCCTGCGCGGCCGTGGCCGGGGCGCCCGCCTACGTAGCGGTCGCGGTGTGCTTCGGCCTCTTCGCCGCCATATACCTGGCCCTGTACATGTTCTGGAGTCTTGGGAACAAGTTAGTATGGAGCGAGTCCGGCTGGGCGTGGTCCTGGGCGGTGTCGTGGGGCGCGTGGCACGTGGCGCTGAGCGCGGGCGCCTGCGCGGCCGTGGCCGGGGCGCCCGCCTACGTAGCGGTCGCGGTGTGCTTCGGCCTCTTCGCCGCCATATACCTGGCCCTGTACATGTTCTGGAGTCTTGGGAACAAGTTAGTATGGAGCGAGTCCGGCTGGGCGTGGTCCTGGGCGGTGTCGTGGGGCGCGTGGCACGTGGCGCTGAGCGCGGGCGCCTGCGCGGCCGTGGCCGGGGCGCCCGCCTACGTAGCGGTCGCGGTGTGCTTCGGCCTCTTCGCCGCCATATACCTGGCCCTGTACATGTTCTGGAGTCTTGGGAACAAGTTAGTATGGAGCGAGTCCGGCTGGGCGTGGTCCTGGGCGGTGTCGTGGGGCGCGTGGCACGTGGCGCTGAGCGCGGGCGCCTGCGCGGCCGTGGCCGGGGCGCCCGCCTACGTAGCGGTCGCGGTGTGCTTCGGCCTCTTCGCCGCCATATACCTGGCCCTGTACATGTTCTGGAGTCTTGGGAACAAGTTAGTATGGAGCGAGTCCGGCTGGGCGTGGTCCTGGGCGGTGTCGTGGGGCGCGTGGCACGTGGCGCTGAGCGCGGGCGCCTGCGCGGCCGTGGCCGGGGCGCCCGCCTACGTAGCGGTCGCGGTGTGCTTCGGCCTCTTCGCCGCCATATACCTGGCCCTGTACATGTTCTGGAGTCTTGGGAACAAGTTAGTATGGAGCGAGTCCGGCTGGGCGTGGTCCTGGGCGGTGTCGTGGGGCGCGTGGCACGTGGCGCTGAGCGCGGGCGCCTGCGCGGCCGTGGCCGGGGCGCCCGCCTACGTAGCGGTCGCGGTGTGCTTCGGCCTCTTCGCCGCCATATACCTGGCCCTGTACATGTTCTGGAGTCTTGGGAACAAGTTAGTATGGAGCGAGTCCGGCTGGGCGTGGTCCTGGGCGGTGTCGTGGGGCGCGTGGCACGTGGCGCTGAGCGCGGGCGCCTGCGCGGCCGTGGCCGGGGCGCCCGCCTACGTAGCGGTCGCGGTGTGCTTCGGCCTCTTCGCCGCCATATACCTGGCCCTGTACATGTTCTGGAGTCTTGGGAACAAGTTAGTATGGAGCGAGTCCGGCTGGGCGTGGTCCTGGGCGGTGTCGTGGGGCGCGTGGCACTTGGCGCTGAGCGCGGGCGCCTGCGCGGCCGTGGCCGGGGCGCCCGCCTACGTAGCGGTCGCGGTGTGCTTCGGCCTCTTCGCCGCCATATACCTGGCCCTGTACATGTTCTGGAGTCTTGGGAACAAGTTAGTATGGAGCGAGTCCGGCTGGGCGTGGTCCTGGGCGGTGTCGTGGGGCGCGTGGCACGTGGCGCTGAGCGCGGGCGCCTGCGCGGCCGTGGCCGGGGCGCCCGCCTACGTAGCGGTCGCGGTGTGCTTCGGCCTCTTCGCCGCCATATACCTGGCCCTGTACATGTTCTGGAGTCTTGGGAACAAGTTAGTATGGAGCGAGTCCGGCTGGGCGTGGTCCTGGGCGGTGTCGTGGGGCGCGTGGCACGTGGCGCTGAGCGCGGGCGCCTGCGCGGCCGTGGCCGGGGCGCCCGCCTACGTAGCGGTCGCGGTGTGCTTCGGCCTCTTCGCCGCCATATACCTGGCCCTGTACATGTTCTGGAGTCTTGGGAACAAGTTAGTATGGAGCGAGTCCGGCTGGGCGTGGTCCTGGGCGGTGTCGTGGGGCGCGTGGCACGTGGCGCTGAGCGCGGGCGCCTGCGCGGCCGTGGCCGGGGCGCCCGCCTACGTAGCGGTCGCGGTGTGCTTCGGCCTCTTCGCCGCCATATACTTGGCCCTGTACATGTTCTGGAGTCTTGGGAACAAGTTAGTTTACCTTTGTCTCAATGAAACTTTTGCACCATTCCACTAACCTGGGGTTAACCGGTTAAACCTGGAGTTAATATGGTTACCAAGTACAATTTGACACTTGGTTGACGGTTAAACCGCTTAACCCCGGGTTAGTGGGATGGTGCAAGTGGGCCTTAATCGTTTAGTTTGTTATGTTCTTTTCTTATGTGAAGGTGGGACGGTAACGAAACATTACAGTTTTATATAACTTGTCAAGCTACGCTTTTTACGATCATTTAGTTTATGCTTTGCTACCCTATATTTCAAGGCTTCTTAAACTGTCTTTTTTTCCGTCTTGGTAAGGTAAAATATAAAAATGATTCCAGTCTCGTAGCAATTTTGTATAAATATATGGGAGACCGAGCTTTGCTCGGAAAATATATAAAAACTAAAATGCTCGTTTTCCCAGAGATAAGACCTAACTAGATCGATTTTTTGCCCCCGAAAACTCCGATATAGCAAAGTTCAACGAAATCGTTAGAGCAGTCTCAGAGATCACCGAAATATATATATATATATATATATATAAATATATATACTCGTAGTTACCAGAATTACTCGTTTAAAGGTATAAGATAAAAAGTCAAGAAACGCTTGAAGTTTTCTTTATTTGTGAAGTGTTCCTTCTCCTTGCCATCTTGCTATGCATTAAGTATTAGTCGGGAACTCCTGTCGTATTACAAGCTTTTATTTAGTTTCACCTGACCGTTGTCTGTCTATCTATCTGTAATCAAATCTTGCAAGTTAAATTTGATCCACTTCCCGGTTTTCGATTGAGCTGAAATTTTGCATGCATGTACATATAAATCGTATGACAATGCAATATTATGGTACCATCGAGCTGATCTGATGATGGAGACAGGAGGTGGCCATAGGAACTCTGTGATGAAACAATGCAACCTAATTGTGTTAGGGGTTTTTAGAATTGTCTCGATGAGTATTAGGTGTCTGTTGGAAGAAAAGTACAGTCAGCGATAAAAGCTTGTACCAAAAATGAAATTTTTGCGAAAAACTTATTGTAACACGATGTTATGTTTGTAGATACGAGTGGTGGTGGGCGGGCGGCGTCCTGTCTGCTCTGGGGCGGCGGTTCAGCGCGCTGCTGCTGGTGCTGCAGGTGGTGTTCTGCCACCCGCCCGGCCCCAACGACCCCAGGGCTCTGCCCGCCACGCCCATAAGGTAAACATCAACCCCCTTATTCATAAAACTTTACGGGCCTGATTGAGTTAAATTATGTTTTTATCCCTTTCTTACAAATACATGAGTCAAAATGACAGATAAAGACAAATGATTCATAGCTAATTCAGTTATCTGCCACTACTTATCATAACACTAAGATAAACATCGTCACAATTATACTAATCTCAATAAGAATTTATTTCTTTTGGTTAGGGAAATCACATGGCAGTCCTTTTCGGTAATTTTCGAGAAAAAGTTTCAAGCGGAACCCCATCCTACCTTAGGGTGGTATTCCACATATCCAATTTCGTTGACCAATGTGTATTGCGTCTCACATTTTGCTTTAATGAGAGAGTGAGACGCCCTTGACGCCCTCGACATTGGACAAAGAAATTGGACAGGTGGAATACACTTGCACCATTCCACTAACCCTGTGCTAAGCGGTAAACCCGTTAACCCAGTATCAAATTGTACTGGTAACCATAGCAACTCTAGGTTTAACGGGTTAACCCCGGGTTAGTGAAATGGTGCAAGTGGTGCTTAGCAAGTCGTAACATGAAACCGCAACCATAATAGGAATGTTGTGATGATGTTTTAGATATCCGAAGACTCGTTTCAAAACGCCAAATATTTAAAGGAGCATTGTGTCAACTATAATTGCTGCGGCCTCATTTTATTGTCCTATGAAAGGGCATTTTAAAACTAGTACAACTAGGATTTTTCAATAATAACTACAAGACTATGTAGTTTCGACTACGGCGACTGCTATCAACTCCGATATTGCCTCTAGTGTGCTCAATACCATAACGGACAATGAGACCCTCATTTAATTTGTCAGTATTCATACTGAGTGCTTGTTTCAGATTCCACTTCACAGAGGGCATGAAGAGCGGCAGCCAAGAGGGCGAGGCGATGGTGGTGCAAATGATCGCGAGTTTGGCAGAAGCTCTCGAGTGTCAATACGGGCGTATTTGTACCAGACTCGCGCGCGCTTTTAGGCCAAAACCTGTATCTTCTACATCGGGATGGAAGTAAGTATGGCATATACTTAACTTATAGTTCGTTCTTTTTTAGCATTAGAAAGAAGCGCAAAGAAGGTAAGCGATCTTGACACGCCTTTTAATTGAAAAACGCTTTTTAAAAATCAGTAAATATTACTTATGTAAGCAGAAGAATATAAATGAACGTATTCATAATTGTTACATATTTGCCGTGACTTATTTTTAAAACGTGTTTCACAATTAAAATACACACCAAGATTATTTACCTTTTTTCTAATGCTAAAAAAAACGAACTATAGTACCAAGTTAAATTGGTTCGGAGAGCATGAAGAGTGACAGCCAAGAGGGCGAGGCGATGGTGGTGCAAATGATCGCGAGCTTGGCAGAAGCTCTCGAGTGCCAGTACGGGCGTATTTGTATCAGACTCGCGCGCGCTTTTAGACCAAAACCTGTATCTTCTACATCGGGATGGAAGTAAGTATGGCATATACTTAACTTATAGTTCGTTCTTTTTTAGCATTAGAAAGAAGCACAAAGGAGGTAAGCGATCTTGACACGCCTTTTAATTGAAAAACCGGGCAAGTGCGAGTCGGACTCGCGCACGAAGGGTTCCGTACCATAATGCAAAAAAAAAACGGTCACCCATCCAAGTACTGACCACTCCCGACGTTGCTTAACTTTGGTTAAAAATCACGTTTGTTGTATGGGAGCCCCATTTAAATCTATATTTTATTCTGTTTTTAGTATTTGTTGTTATAGCGGCAACAGAAATACATCATCTGTGAAAATTTCAACTGTCTAGCTATCACGGTTCGTGAGATACAGCCTGGTGACAGACGGACGGACGGACGGACAGCGAAGTCTTAGTAATAGGGTCCCGTTTTACCCTTTGGGTACGGAACCCTAAAAACGCTTTTTAAAAATCAGTAAATATTACTTATGTAAGCAGAAGAATATAAATGAACGTATTCGATTCATAATTGTTACATATTTGCCGTGACTTATTTTTAAAACGTGTTTCACAATTAAAATACACACCAAGATTGTTTACCTTTTTTCTAATGCTAAAAAAAACGAACTATAGTACCAAGTTAAATTGGTTCAGAGAGAGCATGAAGAGCGGCAGCCAAGAGGGCGAGGCGATGGTGTTGCAAATGATCGCGAGCTTCGCAGAAACTAGTGTCAGTACGGGCGCATTTGTATCATGCGCACGTTTTAGATCAAGACCTAAGTGGATTGGAAGTAACTACCATGTTTAAAAAATAGAGATAGCAGGTTTGTTATTTTTGTAAGAGTTAAAACTTGGAGAAGGAAGATATATGTAATACTTGTACATATATAATTATATTCATCTAACTGTACCTAAAACTATCCATAATAAAAATATTTCATTTAATTTCGACGCCTTAAATCAGCGATATTGAAGTGTGATTGTCAAATGATCGCAAACTTACTAGAGACTCTCAAATGAAATGTTCATTCATTACGCTCGCATTTAGACAGACTGTCATTCTTAGAGATGCTTAGAGGGAGTGTTTTCAAAAGTCAGATTGTAAAATCTATATCAATATTACTGCTGAAACCTCAATAATAACATTAATATTAATTAAATAGACTCTATTACCTTTCACTTAAGGTTCAGAAATCAAAATCACATTCCAACAGCCTGACCCTTCATCGCAGATGGCGCCTAAATAGACTCTATTACTTTTCGCATAAGGTTCAAAAATCTAAATCACGTTTCAACAGCCTGACCCTTCATTGCAGATGACGCCTAAATAGACTCTATTACCTTTCACATAAGGTTCAAAAATCTAAATCACATTCCACTAGCCTGACCTCTCATTGCAGATGGCGTCGAGTGTGCTGCATCCCTCACATCGTGACGTTCGAGATATGCTTCACTTGCATCCTCGTCGGGCTGTGCGTTCTCGTCATGTACTTCACCGATGCCAACTACGATGCACAGTAAGCTAACGATGGATTTTATCATTCTCTTTATGTTTAATCTTACATTAAATTGATTTATTAATCTTTTCAATTATATTGTCTATAAATATTGTCATATTTTAATGCATGTGTTGAAATCTTTTACGCTATGTTGGTGCACAAGTTTTAGAATAAACAAAGTGTTAACGAGCAAATTGGCTGCTGATTTAAATTCGGATTGCTGACGCTGACCAATTCACACGACTGATTCAAGGATGATGATTTACCCCATTCTTTATGAAAATAATCTTTAGGGGCATTCCACCAAAGGAGACGGATACGTGAAGTAATTATTTTAAAGCGTCTGATAAAACTGGGACGCTGATATTAGGTATTACTTACTCCTCATGCGCAACGACCCAAAGTGTGTCTTGGGCTCCAACACGACTCGCCACTGATCCCGATCCTGTGCCTTTTGATGGCATAGGTATTAATTTTGGTTAATTAGCTAGTAATTCGACGGTATATTACTTGTGCAGCTTATTAAGTAGCTCCCATACGCGTCAAGGCCCTGACAAAAATGTCATTCTGACGGAATACAAGGGGTATTTTACTTCTTAAATCATTTCGAATCTCTCACCTTTCGCTTAGTGTTAAAAGTGTTGTTAAACTGACGACTCAGTGAGATTGGGTCGTCGTCGATCAGGCGGCGTGAAATCCAACAGGGGCTGATGTTCGGCGCGTGCGCCGTGGCTGGCGCCGTGCTGCTCGCCAACCTGTACACGTGGGGCCGCGTGCTGCTGGCGCTGCTGCTGCCGCCGCGCGCCCGCCTCGCGCGCGCGCTGCGCCGCGACGCGCCCACGCTCGCGCTGCGCCCGGAGGTGCAGACTCTCACGCACACGGTGAGTCACGGGTTATGTTCGGCGCCGTGCTGCTCGCCAACCTGTACACGTGGGGCCGCGTGCTGCTGGCGCTGCTGCTGCCGCCGCGCGCCCGCCTCGCGCGCGCGCTGCGCCGCGACGCGCCCACGCTCGCGCTGCGCCCGGAGGTGCAGACTCTCACGCACACGGTGAGTCACGGGTTATGTTCGGCGCCGTGCTGCTCGCCAACCTGTACACGTGGGGCCGCGTGCTGCTGGCGCTGCTGCTGCCGCCGCGCGCCCGCCTCGCGCGCGCGCTGCGCCGCGACGCGCCCACGCTCGCGCTGCGCCCGGAGGTGCAGACTCTCACGCACACGGTGAGTCACGGGTTATGTCTGGCGCCGTGCTGCTCGCCAACCTGTACACGTGGGGCCGCGTGCTGCTGGCGCTGCTGCTGCCGCCGCGCGCCCGCCTCGCGCGCGCGCTGCGCCGCGACGCGCCCACGCTCGCGCTGCGCCCGGAGGTGCAGACTCTCACGCACACGGTGAGTCACGGGTTATGTCTGGCGCCGTGCTGCTCGCCAACCTGTACACGTGGGGCCGCGTGCTGCTGGCGCTGCTGCTGCCGCCGCGCGCCCGCCTCGCGCGCGCGCTGCGCCGCGACGCGCCCACGCTCGCGCTGCGCCCGGAGGTGCAGACTCTCACGCACACGGTGAGTCACGGGTTATGTCTGGCGCCGTGCTGCTCGCCAACCTGTACACGTGGGGCCGCGTGCTGCTGGCGCTGCTGCTGCCGCCGCGCGCCCGCCTCGCGCGCGCGCTGCGCCGCGACGCGCCCACGCTCGCGCTGCGCCCGGAGGTGCAGACTCTCACGCACACGGTGAGTCACGGGTTATGTCTGGCGCCGTGCTGCTCGCCAACCTGTACACGTGGGGCCGCGTGCTGCTGGCGCTGCTGCTGCCGCCGCGCGCCCGCCTCGCGCGCGCGCTGCGCCGCGACGCGCCCACGCTCGCGCTGCGCCCGGAGGTGCAGACTCTCACGCACACGGTGAGTCACGGGTTATGTCTGGCGCCGTGCTGCTCGCCAACCTGTACACGTGGGGCCGCGTGCTGCTGGCGCTGCTGCTGCCGCCGCGCGCCCGCCTCGCGCGCGCGCTGCGCCGCGACGCGCCCACGCTCGCGCTGCGCCCGGAGGTGCAGACTCTCACGCACACGGTGAGTCACGGGTTATGTCTGGCGCCGTGCTGCTCGCCAACCTGTACACGTGGGGCCGCGTGCTGCTGGCGCTGCTGCTGCCGCCGCGCGCCCGCCTCGCGCGCGCGCTGCGCCGCGACGCGCCCACGCTCGCGCTGCGCCCGGAGGTGCAGACTCTCACGCACACGGTGAGTCACGGGTTATGTCTGGCGCCGTGCTGCTCGCCAACCTGTACACGTGGGGCCGCGTGCTGCTGGCGCTGCTGCTGCCGCCGCGCGCCCGCCTCGCGCGCGCGCTGCGCCGCGACGCGCCCACGCTCGCGCTGCGCCCGGAGGTGCAGACTCTCACGCACACGGTGAGTCACGGGTTATGTCTGGCGCCGTGCTGCTCGCCAACCTGTACACGTGGGGCCGCGTGCTGCTGGCGCTGCTGCTGCCGCCGCGCGCCCGCCTCGCGCGCGCGCTGCGCCGCGACGCGCCCACGCTCGCGCTGCGCCCGGAGGTGCAGACTCTCACGCACACGGTGAGTCACGGGTTATGTCTGGCGCCGTGCTGCTCGCCAACCTGTACACGTGGGGCCGCGTGCTGCTGGCGCTGCTGCTGCCGCCGCGCGCCCGCCTCGCGCGCGCGCTGCGCCGCGACGCGCCCACGCTCGCGCTGCGCCCGGAGGTGCAGACTCTCACGCACACGGTGAGTCACGGGTTATGTCTGGCGCCGTGCTGCTCGCCAACCTGTACACGTGGGGCCGCGTGCTGCTGGCGCTGCTGCTGCCGCCGCGCGCCCGCCTCGCGCGCGCGCTGCGCCGCGACGCGCCCACGCTCGCGCTGCGCCCGGAGGTGCAGACTCTCACGCACACGGTGAGTCACGGGTTATGTCTGGCGCCGTGCTGCTCGCCAACCTGTACACGTGGGGCCGCGTGCTGCTGGCGCTGCTGCTGCCGCCGCGCGCCCGCCTCGCGCGCGCGCTGCGCCGCGACGCGCCCACGCTCGCGCTGCGCCCGGACGTGCAGACTCTCACGCACACGGTGAGTCACGGGTTATGTTCGGCGCCGTGCTGCTCGCCAACCTGTACACGTGGGGCCGCGTGCTGCTGAATATCATATATAGCGATACAAATTTACATGATTAATTACAAATAATGTTTGTTTAATATTTATCCAGGTATCATGCCTCGACGCCTTCACGGGCCAGCAAACACGCCTAGTCGTCGTCGTAGACGCCCTGGACAGCTGCGAACAGGAGAAAGTCCTGGCTCTCCTCAACGCGGTGTACGCCCTCTGCTCGGACCCGAAGAGCCCCTTCATACTGCTGCTGGCTATAGATCCGCATATCATTAGCAAGGTGAGGTGGGCTTTGTGGTGGTGTGATAGAGTTGGTTTTAGGAGAACGGGGGTTTTCTAGCGTTTCTATGTCCAATACACTGCAAGCCAATATACTAGTTAATTACCTACTTATATGTGATATTTTTTGTATCGAATCGCTTGGAAATTAATTATAAGTAATATACAATTATAATCCTCTTCTCTATCGCTTCTATGTCTGACATAAAAGTCAGACATTTTTTTTATGTTGGTATCAAATTTGATGGCTCGTTCATTGGGCTAGTATCTATGGTGACATGTAAAATTGTGGTCATAGAAACGCTAGAGTCTACGTACTCTTTCTATACTCAGAGATAATAAATATATCAAATCCATATATACGTAACACTATCTACTTGTAGACACTTGAAGTATAGTTAGTTTTAAGTATTTTAGTTTCCATCCTGATGCTTATGTTATGTTAGTTCAACAGTAAAGTTGATTTATGCATAGAGATGGTAGCGTAACTTAGACGACTGATTTTTATAGATAAAGTTGAATGTAAAAGCCAAAAGCAGATAAGTAACTTTTGCTTAAATTAAATGAATAATAATTAATAAGTCAGTAACAGTTTTTAAAGCACAATCATAAACAATCCGCATACTTAAAAAAAATAGTTAGTGTCCTTAAAAAATACATCAAATACTTTAATGCCAATAATTTGATTGATTCAGAGACAAATCATGCTGTTCCTTTCTAACTTATGGCACTATCCCTTTCGGCTATTTAGGGTTGTCAAAATTAAAGCTATTAAGTACCTATCTTATCTGTGGTCGGGCACGCAAAGGGACGTCAAGTTGTGTTCAACCCTAATAATTGCTCGGAGCAATGCTGAGCCGAAAGGAGTCGAGTTTGCCCGAAGTCGGGAGTGTCTCCCCACTGCTTATACACTAAATAATAACCAAAACGCTAAAGTTACTTTACGCTCTCTTTCGCATCTCACTAATGATCTCACCCGGCATGTAGCACACGTACAGGGTTATAACCGCGAAAATCGAAGTTGGCAAATTGCGGGAATTTTTCTATGTCACTCTAATTACGCCTTCATTGAAGTGAATGAGAAAGATCCCCGCAATTTGCGAATTTCGGTTTTCACTGTAGCCCTCAGATAGGTTTAACAGCTTCGTATGTGCAGGTTGCTTGGATGGAGGTTAGTCAGCCGATGGTGTAACCGTTAGCTTGGTGTTGTGCTACAACCTTTGAACTTTTGCATGATTATTTTCCACTTATAAACCTATGTACATTTCAACTTTTTTTCTCAGTAACGGAGTCACCACACTTAACGCCAAACCGATTAGAATTTATACAATCGAACACATTGGGTGTTACCACAACACATCCTTATTTCTATTGTAAAAAGGTCTATTGTAATTTTATAATTTCACTGTTGTCAACTAATATTACAATAAAATAGATCTACGTGTATGTGGTCTTAAAACTAGTGCACCATAGGTTTTAACTATTTGATTTCTGTGTATCTACCTGAAGCTAATATGGGTTATAAAACGATTTTTGCCTGGATAAGTGTTGTGACTCCATTACATAACAATGATTTGTTGGTGAACTTGAACTTGACTGTATTTGTCTCAACAAGCTGTTTTGATTCCCTACGTATTACCTGGTTTTTCTATTTCAATTTATGTGTTTATCTATAGTTGTTAGTATTTCGATTTGGATCGAAAATTAATACATTGATTGATACTTTGATGTTGCATGCATTGGCGTTTTTTTAATCCAAAATTATTTATGGACAACAAAACTAATACACATACAATATGATATATATTTATACCAGGACAATATAAATACCGTGTGACAATGTTTTTGTTCATTACATGTACATAATTATGCCTATTGTCAAAATAAAATACCAACTCCATGTTAAATATTTACCTTTAAAATTCTCAATTTTTGAACACCGCTATATAAGGACTTATAATGGTCACGCGTTTTCTGCGTGTTTACCTATTAGCCTAGAATTAGCTAAAAATCATATGACATACTGATGTTACGTGTGATAAAGTTGTTTTTTCTTAAAGAAAGAAAAATGTTTGATCTCTTGAACGCTTTAAAAACCACCCGAAAATAGGTTTACTAGAATACAGGTCAATTCTATCCATAGTTTTTACAGTGTACCCTGATATATACCTACAGTGGGAAAACTCGTAAACTAAATATCTATGTAAAGTTAATATTGTACCATATAAACATCTAATAGACTCCCTTAAAGCTATCAATCTTCTTTCAACCAGGCAGTGGAAGTGAACAGCCGGCGCGCATTCTCCGAGAGCAATATCGGCGGCTGGGACTACCTCCGCAACATGGTGCAGTTACCATTCTACCTTCAAAACTCTGCGCTCCGCCGCGTCAAAACCGCGCAACAGACGGCCGCTAAACGCATACAAAGCATCGCGACCGACGACTTCTCCGCGAGCATGCAGCGATCTGTAAGTGTTATCTGTAAGAGCGATCTCGGGTAGAACACCTTACTAATACGAAACGGTCTCATGGGTTGATTCCGTATGATTTATGACTTGGCTTTTTGGCGTCGTCGAATTTAAAACACGTTTGTAAATGTCGAGCAATCATCGACTTTATATACGTGAATGACCCGGTTTAATATATTACACATGACAGTCGTGTCTCACGGAAGTTTTGTTAATAGAATTTTAAACTATTTAGACTTTGCTCAGACTCAGATCCATCATCTGTGAGTTGGTACCTACTTTAAGCAACGTAAATTTCATAATATATCCTGTTTGGTCGAAATGTATCTAAAGTAGCAATCATGATGAAATTATGGTGCAATGAAATTGCTATTTAACTATTTATTGACACCAACACTCAATTTATTACTGTATTCTCTCCCAGGTATCAGCCCGCCGTCTGTCCTCAACATCAGAACTAATGTCCAGCCAAGAGCGCATCAAGAACCAACCGGCCAAAGAGCTGAGCGCGGCCGCCGCGGCCCGCGCCCGGCGTCTCCGCCCCTCCGAGTCCGTGGCCTCCTCGGTGGCCTCAGGGCTGCACCGAGCGGCCCCCACCGCCACCGCTGCGGACTTGGGAAGGGTGTTGTTGACTGATGACTACTTCAGCGATGTGAATCCGAGGAGTATGCGTCGGCTTATGAACGTGCTGTATGTCACTGGTAAGTCTATATATCCCACCGCTATGATACGAGCTAACTCCCTTTTCCCGAGTCCGTAGCATCCTCGGTGGCTTCAGGGCTGCACCGAGTGGCCTCTACCGCCACCGCTGCGGACTTGGCAAGAGTCTTGTTGACTGATGACTACTTCAGCGATGAATCCTAGAAGCATGCCACGGCTTATGAACGTGCTGTATGACAATAGTAAGTTTAAAAATCATCTCACTGTTGTGATAAGATAAGAAGTAAGCGCTCCTGCACAACGACCAGTGAGGCGATATTTTTGTCTGTAAGAAATAATAATCTAGTTAGACTTAAATAACTACAGAATCCATATCACAGGCGCATCGTTGTCGGTTGCCATTACCGTTCATTTAAGAGTTGCATTCGGTTTTTATATCTTCGAGCTTTCACTGGTGAAGCTCTGACTTTTGAGACAACCCTTCTTCTTGATACTTAGATCATATAAAAAGTGGCCAAAGTGGGGGTCGACATGGTAGCATCATCCACCAAATCAAAATACAGCGAGAATTCCACTCGCTTTAAAGGAAAGTATTCCATCTGTCCAACATTTTGTCCAACCCAACGTGTATTTGCATTTCACATTTTGCTTAATGAGAGAGTGAGATGCAATGTACATTGGACAAAGAAATTGGACAGATGGAATACCAATCAAAGTCACACGTGCTTTGTTACATTTATGAAAAATCTCGACGTTCTAAAGTGGGACTGTGTGGATTGTGGAGGTCTCTGTTGTTTACTCCACAAAATGTGTTCAAATTTAGCTAAAGGTGGTATTACATCCGTCCAATATCTTTATCCAATATGTATTGCATTTTGCTTAATGAGAGAGTGAGACGCAATGATATTAGACAGGTGGAATACCAGCCTAACCAACAATGTATTTATTCCAGGTCGTCTAATGAAAGCATTCCAAATCGAGTTCAACTGGTACCAGCTAGCTTCCTGGATAAACCTCACGGAGCAGTGGCCGTTCCGTACGTCGTGGATCATCTACCACCACGAGACGTACGAGGAACACATCGACGACGGCAAGTCCCTCAAGCACATTTACGAGAAGTAAGTTCACATTGCTATAACGTTTGATTACCCTTATGTGATTTCCTTGAAGTTGGTGCAAGCTTTTCTTACCGTCGTCCAATGTCTCTTAACATTAAAACCTTTATTCCCTCCGCCCATCTATCGCTCGTGGGACGCACACATTTTTGACAGTTGACAGATGTAAACTCAAGCCCTTTCAAAAAACTTACGCTTGTATGTATTATGATGACATTTATGACTTGCGTCTATTAAGATTATGAGTTGTGATATGTATGCAACAAACACCAGTAGGGCTAAAATGGTCGGTTCTTTATCATTTGTCACCATGCCTGTCACGTTCTAACTAATATGTAAGTGCGAAAGTGACGCATGGCATGACAGGTGATAAAAATGCGACCATGATAATACCGCTGGAGTTCACAAGGAATATTGTTCCGCACCTCGCGTTAAAATTATATCAAAACTTAAATGTTTAATAAAAATGCTTGTTCCAGAGTGAAACCACACCTGAACGGTCTACGCGAATCCAGCTCCCTAATGGAGCTAGACCGCGACGAGCGCAAGCTGGAGGTGTTCCTCAGCTTCCACCGGTCCACCCTCACCGCTGCCGACCTCAAGATCTTCCTGCCGTTCACCATCAACCTGGACCCCTACATCAAAAAGGTCATCAAAGGTACACAGCCCGCATCTTTCTTTCGTCTCTGCGGTTAACATTCCAATTGCATTGAAATTGGTATTTGGGCGTTTTCAAAAATAAATATCGAAAACCTGATTCTCACAGATCCTGATGTTTTTGGGTTTTTTCAACTCAGAATCACTAGCATATTCAATTCTGATGATAAAATAAAATGTCTCAAAAATTTGTATGAAAATTGTACGTTCCACTACGTCACGCACATACAAGTGAAAAAATTTTTCATACTAAAACGTGACGTAATGGAATGGACATTTTGGGACATCTTTTTTAATGGTGGGATGGAGAATGCTGTCGATTCTGAGTAGAATGAGCCCAAGAACGACCAGATTTGAAAGAATCAGGTTTTCAATATTTATTTTAGAAAACGCCCATTTAGTGATTTTAGGTGTAGAGTAAATTACACTGTATAGCTATTGTGATAAGGTGTACTTTGGTGTGTCTACAGAGGAGCAGCTACAGTCAGGCATGGAGGATGAATTGAACGGTGCTGTTTGGACGCCGCACACACGACAACCGCACAACAAGCTCTTCCACAGAAAACATGTGAGTGCTTAGATTAGAGGCGTTAATAGTACCTAATATCAAAGACATATGTAACTTCGTATAAGATGAATAAAGTCTAAGGAAAAAACGTGCCTCGGAAACCAAGAAATAATCATTCTCGCATAGATGGCGCACACACCTTTGGCCTATGCTCGGCTAGATGGCGTGACGACACCGTTTCATAATTCACAATTTTAACACATAGATATCAGTGAATGAGCATGGGTCAAAACAATATAAAAATAATAAAATCATTTATCCATATATATACATATTTTTGATAATTTTATACGTGTTCATTTTGAGTTTTAGTCGTGTGTCGATAAATGGCAGTACATTTACAGTGACTACAAAATTTACTATGACAGGACCCCTCTATACTAGGTATCTATTCTCTTTGCTAATATTTATCAAGTTAACACATACATATCAGTGAAAGAATAAGGATCAAAGTCAAATGGCGTTGTAACAGTTTTAATCTTCCGCCAAAGGATGGCAGTAAATTTACTATGGCTACATAATTTGTTTTGACAAACCGCCTCTATTTCAAATTATATATATACATAATATATGTTAGTCAGATTAAGAAAATGCGTACCAATAATAATTGTCAGATTAAGTATTAGCACAATTATAACTTCGACAAACTCACTTGGTCTTCAGCTCGCAGAGCCACTTGTTTTATAATCTTAAATATACTTTACAGTACTTACAGCACTAGTGCGTAAAATAGCACTTTTCGTGCGTATGTCAAAAATTTAAAGGGCCATATGTACTGTAAAACGTTGTACGATACACGTGAGAATAGGTAATTCGCAACTCGTGTCGATTTAAAACACTCATACCTTCGGTCGTGTTTTAATTTATCGCCACTCGTTTCGAATTTCCTCTTTTCCGCGCTTGTATCGTAAATAACTATTTTAGTTGATTAAAATATTTTGACACTATTATTTTCAATCGTAGCCATATGCCAAATAGAGCTCCTTCCATGCCTCAGGTAAAAATGTTAGAAACTATAATTGCAGCGCATATCCCCGCCAAGCCAGGCCGCGGCGCCGCACACGCCCATGTGCGTGGGCTGGGTGAACACGGGCAGCGGGTTCATGCCGCAGGCCATGCCGCACTACCCGCCGCCCGCCGTCGGCGCGGCCGCGCCTAACCCCTACACTGTGCTGCGGAACGCCTTCCCCGCGCTGGTAACACCACTTGTATTATTAGTACATTACTACAGAGGCCGGGACAAAAGGGGTTGCCGGCCGAAGACATATAGACGGCCGAGCGAAGCGAGGCCGGATAGGTCTGAGCGCGGGCAACCCCATTTCCCGCCGAGGTATGTATAGTGCTTTTCTCAAACATGCAATGAAATAAATAAAATAAAAATCCACGAAACCCAAGTTTCGTTTATAGAAAAAACTAAAAGTAAACTACACCCAAAATATAACTAAACACGTACCTATATCTTTATCACGCGTATGTTTTACACGAGTCGTGTATTTTTACTACCCGTATATTTTCATGTATCTTTGATTTTTTCGCCTTGTATCCGTCTGACTGTCGTTTTCGTCACATAAGTTTACATAGTCTTTCATGTTGATATCATGTTTCACATACATCGTTGCTTTATGCATGGAGAAAATAAGTATAATTTCCACAGTGTTCACGATTTTGTAGTTACTTTCATTTCTTTAAAATATGCCACAAAACTGTTTCTAATAAACTGTAAGCCATTTTTCTTAGATTCTAAAATAATAAAATTGCCATAAGCAACCATATAGATACTTCGTCTTTGACTTGGCGGCAGACGCAGCAAGTTATTTAAAATCAATTCTGGTTACGCTGCCAATTCCAACTCCTACGATTACAATTAAAATAAATTTCATTATTTTGTCGGGACTCATATTAAAGTAAAAAAAATCAACAACGCACCATAAATCCAATAAAACATAAATACAGAATGAAAATTTTTCAACTTTGCCTCCATAACAATTTAAAAAAATAACTACGCGTGTTTGAGTAGACCTTTTTACCGCTAACGTTTAGATGAAATATTTTAAATGTATTTATTTGTGTAGTTAAATTTATAATTTAAAATTACAGAATTTGATTAATCATGTATTATTTATTAAGTTCATGTTGATTTTATACAAATAAAACTGCAAATTGTAGCAAACATTGTTTTTTTTTTTTTTATAGGCGTAGTGGCAGAGTGTCATTACGAACCATAAAGCAAATACTGCCTCTAGTTTTTTTTTAATGGCTGAATGCCACGATGCTGTGTCACAAATATCTGTGAAATGGAAATTAAAAAAGAGGACTTTGCCGGCCTAGGCCTGCAAGATTTGTATGAAATTCCATTAAATACCTCTTGTCCTAGCCGAACCTGAAACGTCATACTTCGCAGCCTATTATAAGGAACATAACATCAATATTTCATTGCATGTTTGAGAAGTTTATTTTTCAGCCTTGAAATGGTCTGGGTATTCAAAGAGCCTGGACAGTTAGCACGAGATGTCGATGTTCAATTGTATGCTGCCACAGGGTGGAATGCAGGACACAGGATCTATCCGCGACACTGGCGCCTGCCAGCCGGTGACGTGTAGTAAATTATCTAAAATGACTTTTCGCTTGTTTTTGGAGATGACAAAACGTGTTATCTCCGAATGGTTTGTTTCACGAATTTGAACCACATAATTATAATGGTATATTTGCTTTTTAAACGGGTTCGTTCCCGTTACTTATGTCGGGGCCATTAGCAGTAAGCAGTGTAACCTCAGCATAAAGGAAACAATACCTATTGTTTAACAGATCAGGGTCCGAGCCCGAAAAAAATCACCTGAGATAATCCATACTCTAACACTTTTTTGACATTTGTCAGATATCAAATAGTATGAAAGAGGCCCGACGGAATGATCCTTATCCCCTGGCGGATGGGACGGCCGCTTATCTGGGATGCAACTTGCGTGGATACTCTGGCGCCGTCCCATTTAGCCGCTACTTCGTTAAGGCCCTGCGGACTTGCGGAGCGGCGGCAGCAGCTGAAGCTCTGAAACGTCGCAAATATGCTGGACTTTCGGGAAATCACTTGTTTTCGGCATTTGCGGTTGAGACTTTGGGACCTTGGTGTCAAGATGCGCTCAGTTTATATAAAGATTTGAAGAAGATGCTCCTTGATACCACCAGGGATCCTAGGGCTGGCTCATTCCTTGGCCAAAGAATTGGAGTTGCCATCCAGCGGGGGAATGTGGCCAGCATTATGGGCACCCTTCCGCAGGGATCGGATCTGGGGGACTATTTGTGTTAGTTTTAATTTAGTTTTTATTTAATTGTAAGTTATTTTATAAGGTTAGATTTAGATGTGGTAAAATGTATTTGTTTTTGTGTAACTATTTTTTTGACAATAAAGGTGTATTACAATGTAAAAATAGTATGAGAATATTGGAATTGACATAAATTCACATCTCGTAGATAATGCTAAGCAATAATGTCCCAAATTAATTTTTCAATAAGACGTCAACATTTACGACATTTTATTGCAAAATGGTCGTGGGATGACTCATTTTTGCTAAACACCGTCCAATGTAATTGTGGCATCGACTTATGTAAAGTTATTGCAGGTGGACATATCGAACATCCGTCTGTCTACGTTGTCTGTGGAGCGCGTGTGCAGCGTGGTGAGCGCGGCGCTCGGCGCGGGCGCGGCGGCGTGCTGCGCGGCGCTGCAGCGGCACCGCGTCTGCGGCCTCGCGCTGCGCCACTGCCAGCTCGACGACCTCAAACCGGTACACCGCCTCTGTTCATTATTAGATCATACTTGCTCATACAGACATACACACACAACTAAAGGGGGCAGCGCAAGACCCCTTGTATCTTCTCTTGCTTAGTCGGCGTCTTCATTGCTGAAGGTCGTGTCTAGTTTGAAGAGTTTCCTGCGCGATGTACCATGCTGTTCCAAGTGTTCCTGTCCTTTGCGATCTTAATAGCTGCAGGTATTGGCAAGCCGGTGATGGTTTTTATCAAGTCTGACCACCGGGTAGGCGATCGACCGCGTCCTCGTTCCCCTTCGACCTTACCAACTACCATCAGCTTTTCTAAGCTATCTAGGTCTGTACGAGCGACGTGTCCGAAATACATAAGGATCCTCTGATAACAGATAGTAGACAGCCTTGTGGTTATTCCGAGTGGTTATTGTATTGTATAATTATTATTAATGCGAAGTGTATTCAGGTTTAAATCTTCAATTCAGGCTACAGGATGGCAATCGCAGCAATGCGCAATAGAGCCTGTGTGAACTGTAGAAGCCAACGCTTGCTTATGGGCGTGTAATGAATGGCAAAGTTGATTGACTTTTCGATCTCACTTACAAGATCGCAATCCAACGCAGTCAATGCACACGTTCCCTACATCTAAAATCCTAGTTGTTGAATTACATAAAATCTATATTGTTAACTTTAACTCATACGATTTTATGTTTAGGTAATTAGAACATACATTTTTGCACTGATAAGCTTTCAATCTATTTGCATTTATAGAACAGCCAGTTTCGATTCTAAAATTTATAAAATACCTACTTATTATACTTGCGGAAGTTGGACATGTATTTAATAAACAATTAAAAATTTATACAGCTCATGGACCTGCCGTTTGGAGACTGGGAATTATTCAAAATGCTTATCACCAACCTACGAGAGTTGGAAGCCAACATGCCCTGCAGTGCGCCTGCTGTCACAGGTAAGCCAAAACAAATTGGACCTTATTTAAATTGTAATAGAGTTCTGTAGCCTTTTTAAAGAATTACTCGCATATTTTTGGTTAGCACGCGCGCAGTCAATGCGAAAGGCCTCAGTGCTAAAAGAAGACCTAGATGATATTTTAGATTTGGTAATAGAGATAATGTATTATATTGTATTGTAGCATGGGCAGGTATCCGAAACTCGAGATTATATATTATTGTATTTGTTCAACAGTTATAGCAGAAAAGAATACGGAGAGTGAACCAGACACGGTGAAACCCAGGCCCATCGAACACCAGCGTAGCCGTCCGTCGAATGTGGAAAAACAGGTATGTTTTATTTTTATTCCATACATACACTTACTCTAAAGTCCCAAACTGTGAAGAACACATGAAATACTGCCTTTTGGACATTTTTATAAGCTAAGGAGTTTTTTATGTGATATCTTGCCCATATGAACTGGTTACTGGAATGTAGAATCCCTGCGTAGTTCGATAACAGTACAATTTTTATAATAATTATGGAGTAAAGGTAAAAAATAAGAATCAAACAGTAGATCTATTGTAATAAAACTAACACAACCTCACTTGTTTTGAGGAGTAGGAGATAAGTGTGTTAAAAAAACGTAACGTGTAACGTGTGCACATCACTCAAAACACACTAGGGAAGGGACTTCGCTATTTTTACTTACTTATATAGTCCATTTCCCTTCTTGTCAAACGATTTGTGGTGTAGACAACTGCAAGCGAAATGTATTTGTTAAATATTGTAATAAAGGGCAGTTTTTTGATAATTTTACAGCCATACGCGGAATATCAGGTGATTATTAGTAGTGACTTTATGTTATCTTAGCACCCATAGGTACAATGTAACACGAGCACACAATACATACAACCAGCACCTCCACTTTTGTTATATAATATTTGGTTATGTGTGAACTTCAAGGTATATCCATTGGCAATAATTTAATATCTACTTAATTGTTCACTGTTATGCACATAGCCAATTCTTATCTTCTTAGAAACACACATGTCATTATATACTTTTCAGTCAAATTTAATTTGATAAAATGCACTAACAGACAGTGCGCCAAATAAGTTTTGATCATGTACATGCAGTCATGTTGCTCATACAATTTGAGCGTTACGTTAACGTTACCATAAATTCGTAAGTGTACTTAGAAATACCTTTAAGATTAGCAATCCTATTCTGTTGATGTTATTTTTTTTTTATTTTTTATTTTTTTTATTATGCATGGGTTTACTCATGGCCACAGACTAGCCGAGGCGTAGACGTGGCCTACGATGGAGCGAGCTCGCCCAGAAGGTGCCTGTTCACTCTTGATTTGAAGGTTGCCGGGTTATAAGAGCACGGAAATATAGACGCCGGCAAGGAATTCCATTCCTTGGCAGTGCGCATAAGGAAAGTAGAAGCAAAGCGCTTATTTATATTTGATAATTTTATGGAACATAAAATTAAAAACTTTACCCTGTGTTATAAAATGACAATTTATCACATGTGGGTAGGTGGGACAGGATTTTCTCTGCCTCTGGCTTGCCTTCGCCGGCCGTCCAGAATGGAGTCACGCCGAAGGCTGCGTTCTGGCGAGTTGGCTATATGTTTAAAGTCCGGTGACACCTCTCTACCTTCAGCCCTCACACCGGTGTTGCCCTTGAGCCATCCTAGATGTCGCTTTTTGTGGGGGCGAGTCACTGTCTGCCGGAAATAAAATTGCATACCATTGTATCAGGCAGGCGTCAGGTTTTTTATCCCATAGCCCAGTATTAAGTCCACCGCCTTCACCATAGGTGAAACCTAAGCCTAGTTCATTTTAGATTCCATCAAATCGCAATAGTCCTTACACCCTGACAGGTGCTACCACTCCGTCCGTCCCAGTAGCGTTATATTTCTTACATTTTAGTACTTTGCGATAGTAAATCAACAGCGGAAATTGCTACTCAGACGCTAAAAATCTACACAATCTCCAATCAATCCATTATTTTAGGTAGGCACTTAACACGGTGTTTCTGTCGGCAGGTGACGCTGGAAGAGCAGATGATCTGCGGCGCGCTCCAAACGCTAAACGAGGAAGCCCTGGAGGACGTCCTACAGTCTGAGCCCCCCTCCCACCCAGGTGAGCCTCTCACCACCATCCGTGAACAGTCCCTCGTTGCAGAGCCCCCCGCCATCTCCGACGACGACGAGCCGCAAGACGTTGTCATCACGGTCCATGATGATGTCTTCATGTGAATCTGGCGTTGCGTTACATCTGGATACACTGAAGGCTCATTTAGGCGATGCGAGTTTCATTACGTTGCGGTTTTTGATCGGTCGGTTGAATTGCACGTAACCAACAGTCCGCAATGTAACTAAAATCGCATGCGAGTTCGCGCGCCGTCTAAATCAGCCCTGATGGTCAGAATATAAAAGGTGTGATTTGTGGCTATTTTTGCAGTAAGTGAAAATAAAATGCACTAATGGGCGCTCTTGTTTGCATATGCGTGTTAACAATCTAAACGCGCGCATACAACAGAACGGTCGGTCCTAATACTTAATTGTTGTTCATTTCATTTCGTAGTTGATAGGTATGTGTATAGGTAGAATGTTACGATGACACATCTCATCTCTTACATTCTGACTACCAAATATATCAAGATAATGCATGGTTTTCGGTTCAAGTATTTTAATCGTGTTGTAACCTAACTTGCATTTAGCACAATAATATAATATGTTGAAGCATTGGAGTCGGAACTGTATGAAATTTGCAAAACTCGGAAATTCATATGTCAGAGCCATCAACATACATTTTAATTTCGCCTGTCTCGAGTTGTACATAAGTAACCGCATCAATGCTTTGATATTTGGTTTGTGCATTAGAAAATTATCTCGATCTATTGCGACAAGAAATGAAAAGAAGCCGGACTATTATTTTACTGTCTGTAGTAGACAGATATTATGAAAAGACAATAGTGTTAATGTAGACAATGTGAATAACTTATAACAATTTTAGTTTAGTTAGATCAATTACACTGATTTAATTCAGATATTGCAGTATTAAGATATTATTTGTGATAAATGTATTTATGTAACCTTAAGTGTGCAATTTTCCTATTATTTGCCGACATAAAAGACGTAGTTAATAAAAGTATTGATCATTCCTAAAATTTTATTCGAATATACTGTTAAAATTTACGTAGGTGTTAATTTTATCACTTTTAAAAAGTAGACTAAATATCTTTAAACGCCTTAAAAATAAAAGGCCAATTTGAGGGCTATAATGTACTTATTCTTCAGATGTTAAAATGCTACAATCCCCATAATTTATATTTCTGAACGTGTCGTAGGCTCGAATATGTGACGCATATTGAATAAAGACAAAATGTGCCCATCATTTCCTTGTTGCGTGGTACAATACAATATATTGTAAAGCAATTTAAGTAAGCTATAATTTATGTGGTCGCCATATTAGTTTAGGGTAATGTTATTTGTTATGAGTTATTGTTAGCTTATACAGGGTGGCCAACTTGGAGGTATACAACTTTTTTTTGCCGCCATTATGTTTTGGCGGCAAATATGACAGTTGTTGCATGAAAATTACTTTGTGTAGATACGGCAAATTTGTTATGGAGCGTTTACAAGACGGGGACATGTGTCACGCGCCACGAGCCACAATAGAAACATTAAAAATAACGTTTCCCGGTCGATTAATTTCGTGAAACGGTGACATTGACTGGCCCCCAAGATCGCCTGATTTAACAGCTCCTGACTTTTTTCTGTGGGGCTATCTAAAGGGACATGTCTGTGCTAATAGGCCAACGAACCTTCAGCAATTAAAACAAAATATACGAAACACTGTCGCTGAAATAACGCCAGAAATGTGTGAAAAAGTGATGAAAAACGCGATGAAAAGGGTTCGCATCTGCCATGCTGCTAGAGGTGAACATTTGTCTGGCATTATTTTCCATGTGTAATTGCTGACCCTACATATTATATTTAACAAGGAATACTTAATATTTTTTATGTTTTATAGAATAAAATTTCAAAAATAAAGTGTATACCTCTTATTTGGCCACCCTGTAATACTTGAAACTGTCCTTACTTCATAAAAAATACAGAATTGATGGACAATTCGATATTTTAGAAAATAAACAAATCTCACGAGGAAATTGCTAAAAATATTCAGAAACAATTGTTTAATTTGTATAACATTTTATATTTAACGTAAGTTTCTATACATATCTTCGACCTGCGACCCAAGACTTATAGGTGTATGTACTTATATGATAGAATGTTGTTATAGTAGGTTTAGATTTGCCACAGGTTTAAATGTGATAGATATAGAATAATTTCGATTTTCCTAATGTCAGTGTCTCGTTCACTAATCGCACGAAGAACACGAAGTAATACCATTCCTGAGATGTTTTACACAGTGAGATAATAAATATACAAAAGTTTGAAGTTTTGTTTGATTTCAGTCCCGTAGAATTTAGGTGATCCTAGGTCGTTTCGAGCCGCGCAGGTGTTCGAGTTCGGAGCGACGGCCCCAGGTGAATCTCGTCTCCCTCCCCCACCCCCGCCCTCCCCGCCGGCGCACTACACCCGCGCTGTCCTGTTACAGACGAGGAGGTGTCGCTGCAGCTGGGCGCGGGCGGGCGGCTGCGGCCCAGCGGCGCCTCGTGGAGCGGCTCCGCGCCCGCCTCGCCCGGCGCCACCCCCCTCGCCGCGCGCCGCGCCGCCTCCTCGCTGCGCGGCCGCGAGCGCCGCCCGCCGCCCAACGTCACCTTCAACGTGGAGCGCGAGGACGACGACGACGACGGCCGCCCCATCACCTTCAGCGCGCGCCCCGGCTCGCTGCTCGGCGCCCGCGACCCCGCCGACCCGCCCGGCCACGACCCCAAGCTCGGCAACCTCCGCAAGACCGCCGACATTCTCAAGAAGGTCAGCTCGACGGAGAGGCTGACGCGGCTGAAGGACAAGATCCTGTCGCGCGGGGGCGGGTCGCGCGACCGGAGTCCGGCGCGCGAGGAGGCCGGCAGCGACGACGAGTCGGCGCCGCTCGTCGCGTCCGAGCCGGCCACGGCCGCCGGCTCGCCGGCCCCCGGCGGCCGCGCCGGGCCCATCCGCGTCGAGTGCGGCGACCGCAGCCTGCCCGACGTGTCGGCCAGCACGGACTTCTCGCCGCGGTCCGACGTGACGGAGCTGGAGTCGCCGCGCGAGGGCGCCACCGTGTTCGACCTGCTGCCGGAGGGCAAGGGCGACGCGGAGACGGGCGCGGCGGCGGCGCGGATGGCCCGCGAGGACAGCGGCGAGATCTCCAACATGGTGGAGCCCTACAACATGCGGCTGCTGGCGCGCGGCGCCTCGGACGCGCGCGCGCTGTGGCGCCAGGACGCGCTGGACTCGGGCCCGCCCTGGCCGTGGGACGAGCCCGACTCGGCCGTGTGACTCCGGAGGCGAGCCCCGGTGCGCCCCTGACTCGAGAGAGAGACCGACGACCGCCTCGGAGATGAGGCTCCCGACTCCGCCTTACCGGTGGTAGGGCCCGAGCGCCGCGCTGAGTGGCGCCGACTTTTATTCCATTAGTTATCGTATGTCAAACGTAGTTAGAGATTCTGACTTCCTCGACTTAGATTAATTCTAGCTAATATGAACAAGTTCCGAATCGTAATTGAGTACTTAATGTCACAAACAGAGATTACACGAATTATATCGCATTTAAAATGTAATGACTACCCAGAATTGTGATATTATACCCGTAAGGATATTAAAAATATACTTTCTGTCGATTGAAACTCTACGTCGTTTTATTTTTTGACGTTTACCCTTAAGTTAAGGTAGGTTCAATAAAACGCTCTTAAATAATTTAATTTTATATTAACGTGTCACAGCTATAAAACAGTTAGGTATGCGTATATTTTTGCAAGTATACAACCTGAAACCGTACATCAAAATAAAAGAATATAAATATATAAGGTCAGGGAAGTACAAAATAACAGAATGAATCCCTGCTTCAGGGGTTTTCTTCGTTGAGTACATAGAGAGCCTCCTTGCTGATTTCATTGATTATTATAAATAAATAACGACAAGCAAAAAAAGTGATTAAGTAATAGCATCTTAACATTATTTATTTCGATTTCACTGTAACATTATTCCACACTGACGTCTAAAATAATAATCTATTATAATATCAACAACATACTAAAACTATCAGTGTTTTTAGAGATCACAAATCGTATCAAAGTTGAAGTTACCAGTAATTATTATCAACATTTTTACAATACCTGTACCATTTCAAAATATATCAATTTTAATAGACAATGCAATTATAAACTCCAGTGCACTTCGTATCATGAATATTCAAGGTAAATTTTAGATCTTTAATTGAATACAAATCGATAAATATTTTAAGCTTATCATGTAATAATTACTGATTGAGTTTTTCTTTGAACTTTTTCACGAGATAAAATTCAATGTGCAAGAATTTTCGTGCGTATTTGAAAATCACATTGCGCTTACAAGGAAAGCAGCTATTCGAGCGAAAAAATATGAAAAATTTAACACACAACAAAAAACATATACATATAGTTTTAGTTAATTTATCCACTATTTAAAAACAATTACAGATATTAAAAGCAATTTCATTTAATGAAAGCGCAATAAGTGATAACCTAGATTCTAAAAAAAAGCTGCCCGTCTATTTCTTCGATCAAATAGTCTGCTCACGGTTCTATCTTCGATTAATCTCCTCTAATATAAATTAACACATTATCACTGTAAAAAAATCTAACGGCCACCATCGCTACAACTCGACGACCGGATACACCGCTACAAGGAACTACACGGAAGTATATTTACAACGGACCTAATTTCGATATCTAGAATACTACGAAGCGATAATCGCGACGCGTGCAAACGCGTCCGATTATACGACCTGTATTTTATTGAGGGCGGTGGAGGTTTCCTCTATAGATTTGTCGGGAGGGTCGGGCGTGTCGGCGCGCTCGTCTTTCCGGTTGTCGGCGGGGTCGGCGGCCTCCTCGGCGTGCTCGGGCTCGGGGTCGGCGGCGGCGGCGGCGGGCGGCGCGGTGAGCGCGCTCCACCAGCCCGACAGCGCGCCGCGCGCCTGCGACAGCGCGCCGCCGACGGCGCGCGACGTGGTGGCCACGGCGCGCCCCGTGCTCGCCACCGCCGCCGTCACCTTCCGCCCGCCCTCGCTCGTAGACATGGTGCTGCACATGGATAAGTATATTCTAAATTATCAGATGAAAACGATTCGGTCTACACCAGTTATTATTGTTATTAACTGCAAAAGGTGTTTTACGAGGTGAATAATGAAATTAATGAACCACTATAAAATCGACCTCTAAATAACGAAAATGTCTGTTTCATACATTTCGGCTGATCGGATGTCGATGTTTTTACGGGACAGCCAAGTATTTTTGCGTTTCCAACATTTGATCCCATATATATAGTTCGTTTTTTTAGCATTAGAGAGAACTTGAAAGAAGATAAGCGATCTACACAAGTCTTTTAATTGAAAAACGCTTTTTAAAAATCAGTAACTATTACTTATGAAAACAGAAGAACATAAATGATCGTATTAGATTCATAATTGTTACATATTTGCCATAACTTACTTTTAAAATGTGTTTTTCAATTAAGACACATCAAGATTGTTTCTAATGCTAAAAAAACGAAGTATAGTAGAAATCATTGACCTAAATATTCAACCCGCAAAGAGCTTGAAGTTAAAAAACATACTGTATATTGCCACATAAATTAGTAAAAATTTAATAAAATGGAACTATAGTTGGTCAAACCAATTTGTCAGTCAGTAAAAACCAGGAAAACTATACTCATCCTTGTTTTTTGGGTGCTAGTACTAGTGTAAGACGAAGATAGTATGATTCTCTCTGTTTATGATTGAAATGAGACCAAGGCCTGTTCACTCCCTAAGAAAGTTATGTCCCCAAATAATTGCGCATGTCTGCGCCTGAAGCTTCTATGTGTGCGCTGGCCTCCGAGAAAAAGTTGCGAGTAATAAAAATAAAAACATTTTTCTACAGCAACATTGCTCCCAACTCTGATTTAGATTATCACGAATTTTATATACTATTAATCATAAAACGGAACTTAAAATTTAATTACACGCGATTAAGTTTTATAATGAATATTTGCTTCCAACTGTCTTTATCAATTTTCATAAAATATATGGAGGGTAGGTACGTCTACCCACCATAATAAAAAAATATATTTGTCAATGACTCTGTCCAACAGCTGTGGTTAAAGTTCATAACGAAAATTTTATTTATTAAATCTTTAAATAATAAATACAACGTAGCGGTACTACCACTTAAGACTGTAAGTCTGTACCTACATGGATTACAGCAACGCACATAGAAAATGTGCTAAATGCGGAGCAACGGCTGTTGAAGCAGCCAGAGTGAAATTTACAGCTTTAGTGGGTTCAGAAGGAACCGAGTCATAACACTCATAACGCATCTGGAAAGCGTATTAATTAACCGTGAAGAAATGTATGAATACAAGTTGGAAATCTGTGTAAAATGCCGTGTGTAAAGTGTAGTGTATCTGTGTGTAAAGTGTAATAGGTAGGCATGCCTAATGTTATTTGTATAATACTGAAAATTATGTCAATTCGCTTTATTAATGTCTATTTTTTTATTAAGTTGCCAGTTGCCAGCTTTCAGTGTATATTTCTATATGTAAAACATTTTTGAATAACTACTATAATGTTATAAACATAAACATGCCTTTTATTTAAATCAATTTTGATAATACCACAAACAAGGGTTTATTTACAATCATCTTTCATATATTTCATGATATGAAGATAAAAAATATGTTTATCAACATAATTACTATATACTTACCTATAATACCAATACCCGCCAGGCTAAACCGGTTGTCAACTTTAGTGTTTGGTACAGTCAGCAGCAGAAGTCGCTATACACTCCAGGTGCTCAAAGAGAGGTAAACGTTTAAACTGTCAAAAAGTTGTTGACTGTCATGGTAGCATTTACTTGTGAGCGCTCAACATGTCACAAATATCTTAACAGTCGCTATTCATTAATTTCTACACTTACAACAAATCATTAATACCTTAGCTGTCAAAAAACCATTGGTATCTAAGCGATCAACGTGTCAAATATATCTGAACAATATGGAAAAATAGACGTTTAAAGCATACATGTATGGTCGTATATTGAATGAATAATAGCTATGCTAATTTCAGGTAAAACGTTTTGACAATCATCGAAAGCAGTACAGTTACAGTCTTGTCATCACATACATCTATCTCACGTTTTGCCCTTCAACCATTGACAGAGGCCTGTCAGTCAGCTTACTGAAAACTATTTATTTTATTGAATAGAATCATCAAAACGAATGAGTGACACATAGCGAAAGCTAACTGAAGCCGAATTTAGAGCCAATTGTCAAGGCACGTTGTGGTCTTGTGACTAAGGCGTTTGCTTTTCAAAGCAGAGACCGCGGGTTCAAATCTCAGTCGGACGCACCTCTAGAGATTACAGCTTTTTTTTGGGTTTCATTTCTATTATTAATTTCTAGTTTTATATTAATTTCGCATAAGTTTATATGTTTTTTGAAGATATGTCACATGTAGAGTATGTACGACTTTCTAACAGGACGTTGTAGGTTTGAACTCGCAGTAAGCGTTCCTTAGATTACTCCTGTGCGGAATGCCATTTGATGTTTACTGCTAGATTATACTGGTTATACTGACAATAAGTTCAAAGATATACAGTATGTTGATACATACTGTATATCTTTGAACTTATTGTTAGTTTGAACGAAAGGCCAAGAAAGAGACCCATTAATGTTTAGGTCATACTGAACAACTTTTACTATGGGACCAATCCCGAAAACGCGGAAAAATACTTGGAAGTTTCATACATTTTGCTGGTCTGATGTTGAAATTTTCTATGGGAGAGTAATTTTTTTCCGGGGTTTCGGGGTTGGTCCCATAGTAAAAGTTGCTCAGTATGACCTAAACATTAATTGGTCTCTTTCTTGGCCTTTCGTTCTGATACATAATGTATATAACTCCGTATACTCTATTCTCTCTGCTAAGTTGTAAAAACAAAATTCGTCATTCCTATGGTCAACATTTAGCATATTACGTAGGTGTATATGCATGGCAGTGATGGGTTTCACGGCTAGCCTCTATTACAAAGCCATAAGGTTTACATGTCAGATTGGGACAGAGAACGTGTTAAGTTTCAATTCTATTATTTTCTCCTTCGTTCTTTGATCGATTCGGAGCATCGTATTTTAGTACTATATAGTATATTTTAGTACAATAAGCGAGGTAAATGAATATATTAACATATAATATGCTCTACGATTTGGAAGAACGGCCGCCTATGACAGTTAAAATAAAAAACCTATCATTCTCGTAAAACCTACTTATTTATTGTCTAAGTTTGACACTTGACGATAAAATATTTCTTTAAGAAAGGAGGTGTCAATTCGTAGCTGCTACAGTATTTTTTTAAAAGTTAAACAGATAAAATGTTGATGCTTAGTTAAGTACCATTGAAATAACAACTGCTTAGCAACTGGTGGCACCCTGGCTGCTGACGTACGTGATTGGCAGTGCGTGTAGGTATTAATGACAGCAGCTTGAATTTGAGTGCTTAGTTACCACTGAGTTTCTAACCGTTATTGTCATTGTGATTAAATAAGGGTGTATGTGTTAAAGAAAAACTCAGAAGTTAAGATATATGTGACGAACTGAAAGCCTATGCTAAAATGACAACTTAGATGTCCTTATTTTTGTGACGATTGAAGTGTATATGTTTTCTTGGACACCTTACCCGCTCAGGTATATCTGATGCTGACTGTACACAACGAAGGCGCTACTAGTATAAACGTATAAACGTTTGGGGACATTTTTTTGTATGGAGTTACCGTTCTTCTCCTAGTGAGTATTATATTCTTTGAATGAGACAGTCCTTTGATAAACTATAAAAAAAATCCATACGAAATTGTTGCCATGTTTAAGCTTTTTACGTCAAAGATGTGACAGTTACGTAGGAAGTGGCGCCCTCATTTATTTTCTAGTCTTTTGTCGGACTATAAGTAGGTACAGTCAGCAACAGAAATTCTCTATGCTATCTATTCTCTTAACAATAAAGCCGCGTCAAGATCATTTTGACCACCTGGCCCGCTTAGCAACTTCTGCTGCTGACTGTATATTCGTAAAATATTTAATAATTAAATAATTGCACTTACTGCGCGATTTTCAACTTCATATCAGCCACGGATAGCTGGCCGGCGAACGGATGGATCGGCGCGAGGTTGGCGAACGCCTCGATGTCACCGTTGTTGGTCGTCTTCAGCCACTGCTGGTACGCCGGCGTGGCTTTGAACGCTGACATGAATTGAGCATTGTACGGGTCGATTTCCCGACTACCCTCTGTAAAAAAATTACCATGAATGAATTTTTTGAAAACCACCAAGTACTATTCTGAAGTACTCATTCCAAGAGAAATCTTTATAGATCCCATTCAGGCCTTCTACAACATGCAATACTCGCAACTAAATGAAATCCAAGCTTATATGTGACATTCCACGGCAAAAGGTACCTTATGGCGGCTGGCGTTTACGTCGCATAGCGCCGCAATAATATTGGAGCGACGTTAATAATAGCGTAAGCGCCAACCGCCATAAGGTACCTTTACCCGTGGGACGTCACATATTTGTGTACAATAAAACCAGTAACCGTTAGGGGTCGTTATCCCAAGAAAAATCTTGATAGGGCGATTCAGGATTTTCGCTTAACGAAACAGCGCCATCTAGTAAGAAATCGGTGAACTAAACAAACATAGTTTTAATCTGGGGTCATTAATCAAAATAAAATCTTGATAGCGCGATTCAGGATTTTTGCTATACGGAGCAGCGCCATCTAGTATGTAATTCGTAAACTAAATATAAACTGTATAAATCTGGGGTCATTATCTCACGAAAAATCTTGATAGCGCGCGATTCAGGACTTTTGCTTTACGGAACGGCGCCATCTAGCATGTGATTCATGAACTAAATAAAAATTGTTTGAATCTGGGGTCATTACGTCACGCAAAATCTTGATAGCGCGATTCAGGATTTTTGCTTTAAGGAGCAGCGACATCTAGCACGTTATTCGTAAACTAAACAATGTTTGCACCGGTCTTGTATTATTTTCCCGAGGTAAATCTTAATGTTACCATGACTACGGACAATTTAGCTTGTAATGTGGTAATTATACACAAAATGTACAATTCTAGGTCTGTTTAAAATTACCTGGCAGTAAAGATGTCCTTAAAAGATAAATTAAGTAGCTGGCAAATTGGTCACGTATCCAAGCGTCGCCCTGCGAAGCGCCGTGGCGCACCACGTGGTCAGCAAACCTCAGGTCTTCCGTCCCGAGCGCCAGCTGTCTTCGCAGCATCAAATCCCCTGTTTCTATCCTCATCTCATTCAGCTCGACGAGCACATCGAACAACTGACGTTTCTGCTTAAATAAAACATTCGACGCACCCACTACAAAACCCTGTACGGCTGCGTCTGACAAAAGATCTAAGTACTGTAAAGATAAGTACGGTAAACAGAGGTAACCATCCTCAAATAGTGATAAAGGAAGCCCGCATTCAGCTTGGTCAATCTGACTTGTTAAGTTATATAAGCCATCAACGCTCATATCTCTAGCCATAGTTGGACTTTGCTGGGCTTCAACTAGTGGTTTCTGCGTTTTGTACTTTTCTCCAACGCTGTGGCATTTTTCTCTGCTAGCTAAGTCTTGCCTGTCAACATCTGCTTGCAACAGTAGCGTTTCATCAAAGCTCTGCCGGCTAACTCTATCCTTTTCTTCCAATAAATTTCCTGTTTCTTTAGGCGTAAGTTCGTCATCTATTTGTGTTGAACCGTTTACATACGGCTCGTTAACGATGTCGGTTGCGGTGTCAACAATGTCCTCCGACTTGTTATCTGGGGCCATAGGGATGGGAGATAACGGCCTGGACAATCTGTAAAGATAAGAATGGCTGATAATTCATGTTAAGTCATTTAAAAACAAACATTGGAAATGACGCATTTGTTTGAGCTATGGTATGTGTAAATAACGCAATAAATTACAATGTAAACCTGTACAAGAATGCAAATAAGAACTTCAAAAATATTCATAAACTTTTCGACTTTAGATTATCCTAGAAAATCGAAGGCACGATTACTGTGGCCGATTTTCAATAAATAACGTATATGGTGGTATGGTGTACGAGGTCACTAACAATTTTTTAAGATTAAGGGCTAGTTGTAAAAAACTGCCAGTAGAACATAAAAATTAAATTAACATGAAGTAATTATCCCTCTGCAGAGTTACGTTAATCAGCCTGTTGATTGTGGTTGGTGCAACGGGGTCCAATAATTTCGCATGAAAAAGCGCATATATTGCCTGTCAACCTCATGCTATGATTGGGCGACCGCATTAGTTGAATGACCTAGTGAGTTTGCGCCTCGCCGCATTAGGGCTCATTTGGACGGTGCGAGTTTCATTACATTGCGGTTTTTGATCGGTCGGTTGAATTGGACGTAACCAACAGTCCGCAATGTAACTAAAATCGCATGCGAGTTCGCGCGCCGTCTAAATCAGCCCTTAGGGGTACTCTAGGTGTACTCACACGACATTGGCGGCCTTGCCCAGCCCATGCTCCAGGCAGCGCGGCAGCAGCGACACCAGCGTGAGCAGCGCGGCCGACAGCGGCCCGGCCGGCGCGCCGTACACCAGCACGCGCCGCCGGAGCAGCAGCAACTTGAACAGCAGTAGCGCTTTGTGGCGCCACGACTCCACTAGCCGGAGGACTGATAAACCTAAAAACATAATAATAATATAGCCTTTATTTCCATAACTAGATTGTTTTACTTACATAAAAAAATAAAGTTAAAAACAAACAGTTTTAATTAAGACATGGCCCCTTTTTGGGTATAGGCCTCCTCCAACTGTCTCCAATCATCCTGGTATTTTGCCTTCTCCATCCAGTTTGTCCCCGCTATGCTTTTGATGTCATTAACCCAACGGTCTTTTGGTTAACCTAAAAACATACACTAATGAATACTAAGAGTGGTGACCTCCAAGATTTTTTAAGAAGGGTTTTCGCGTAGAGCCTTATCATGTTAAATGATTTTAAAACCCCTGCTAAGATGTCTAAAGTAATGCAAAATATTGTAGCCGCAGATTTGACAGCTTTATATGGCGACGGAGTGCATAGGGCTAGTAACTGAATTGCCAAATGTTAGACCAGAACTAATTTTGTTGCTACATTAATACAGCTGCCAGTAGGACTTGCTCAAACATCAGTGGTTTGTCCAGTTTTATGAATATAGAGTACATACATTAAAAAAGTAATAATATTTCTTTATTTGGAGTGTATAAGCAGATTAGATAGATACATAAATACAAAATAGGTAATCATGCAATGTTATCACAAAACATTCCATATCCAACCATGCTTGAAGCACATTAGTCATTACTTCCCTAACCTACTTGTTAAAATTATGAGTCATGACTGTAAAAATTGTAAATTACCATTTACATCTATTTTGTATGGCAGGTACACGAAATAAATGTGACTTAGGTACTTTAAAAAATATACTGAAATAAGAAAGAGATGGTATATGCATTTAGAATGAGAAAGTGAAGAGTACATTAATGTTCCAGTTTGATTTAAAATCAGTTACATTTTTAATTGGATTACCTGATTTCAATTTTCAGTAAAGGGTTTGTAATAAGGTAAGTTTTAGTGTATTAGATGGTGCTGTTATATATTAATAATCTGTTTTATGAATAGTGGCAAAGATGGTTATCCAGAGAGTACCCAATGCCCCCATTCAAGGAATTATAGGAGGGACCATAGCCCTCCCCCAATTATGTTTCACACTGTTTCACTGTTATCACTGGTTGTAATCAAATTTAGCCTCTTAAGGCCCAAGGTCCTACCTATAGTACTTATTCAGTTCGATGAAATTTAAATCATATTCAATTGGAACAGAGTTGCATTTGTTTCATTCAATTTTCAAACAAAACCAAAATTAACTCTATTCCCTGCACTAAAGGTGGTTCAAATTTCAGTGGCAAATTCAGGGTTTTTCATTTGTATGGCTTAGGAGGATAATAACCAAGGTGATATTACCTTCTAGAGTTTGATCAATCTGAACTGGGCAGCTGTTGAGGTGTTTGTATGCATCCTCCAGAAGCTTGGTCTGCGAGAAGTCTCCCTGCAGGAACCATGCTCTCACTACCAGCTCCATCTTCACCGCCAGCCTTCCAAACAGGGGGGACTGGCACACTACACAGACACTCTTTTGAACTGAACTTCTGGTCATGTCCTCTGTTTTCTGTACCACTTGCTGAAACATTACAATTGTATCATATTATTTAAATAATTATTCTTACTAGATAGTATTATACAGGTATGTATGAAGTAACATATAAAATATCTTCCCAAAGATTTCAAATTGTAAGTAACATGCTAAACTGCTACTACTGGGGTCATCTTCTCTTTTATTAATTAAGTTTATTAGGTATATTCAGTTTTACATGTACAAAAAGTACACATGTCATTTACATAACATATAGAATTCAAATTCAAAACTAATTGGTTTTTTTTTTCATTGATGACCTTAATTTTGACTGTGTGCAAACTGTGCTATACATATAAAATATCAGGAATTAATACCTCTATTGGGATTTGCCGGAAACAGGATATTGCATACACAGTATGGGCTGGCTCAGTTAGCCCTGGTAGGTGGAAAAATATGGTATCAGATAGGTAATTATGAGAACCGTCAGGCAATGCCAATGCTGGAAGATGCCGCCATGCTGACGGCAGCTCATTGGGCCGGCCAGGCACCAACTCGGGGTAACAGTGCTCCACCTACAAAATAAAATATATCCTTATATCCTGATGTCAACTTTGGATTGAACTTAAAATCCAGTAAACTAAATTGAAACACTTCGGCATAAAGCTTGACTCTTGGAAAATACAGACATTGATCGCGAAGGCTGCGATTTTCAGTTAGTCTGAGCCTGATTTTGATTTATAATGAATAAGCATAGTCCTTGAATGTCTAGAGCATTATATTAATAAGTACTCTTCACAAAAACATTATTGATTAATAAACCCCCGACGCCTACACTTACCTGGCAGCCTTTTTTATGGTGAAAACCTACAACTATTATGTTGAGCACTGGCTCATTTATACAAGACATGATGTTGTATTATATTTTATGGGGATTTGATGATCAGGGCATTTTCAGACGTATTTTTTTTACAAAAACAACGAATTTAGTACTCGTCGCACAATCAAAGAATGACAGCGCAGCACAGACAACTTTTTGTTTTTTTTTCTTTTTGCACAGGCAATCAGTGTTGCCGGTTAAGGTCCTGACTTGTTAAAGCGGTTATTACACTGTCCAGCATGCCATCAAGTACTTCAAAAGATGTCCTCCAAACTTATTGTATGATTCGTGGACGAAAGCGTCGAATACTTACTACTCACTCGAGGGCACAAACTACTAACACAGAATAAGTAATAGTCTACCAAGAAAATACTACTCGAGGGCTTAATTTATTTTTAATGTAAATGATAAAACAAAAGATGTCGCTACTAGGTAAATGTATGTTGTCGTAAGATAAATTATAAGATAAAATAAAGTATAATATATTCCCGCAAAAACAAATGTAATCTTTTGGATATTATGTTTGAAACATGTATTTGCATTAAATTAATGCGCGAAAAGTGTTCATTACTTTTTCTTCTATTTATTAATTTCTTGTAATTTATTTTCACAATAGGCAACATTGAACTACTTCCGAATATTATTATCAAATAATTAAATTATTATTAATATAAATATAAACTCAAGTAATAAATTACTTTTATAATAACCAATTAATTTTTAAGTAACAAATTAATCAATATCAATATTTAAAGAAACTGTGGCTTACTTCGTTATTATTCGCGTTCCGGTATCATTCATGCTTGAATTTGATTGTCATATGTTGACAATTTCACACAGGAACTGTCAAGAGGTCGCATTAACCTATTATGTTGTCTATTGTGTATTTTCGGTGTACGTCTGAGTACCATTGACTCTATTGATAATCTGTTCTGTTATTCTATATTTTGAGTTGAAACCAAGTGCAGAATTGTTAATAGTTTTATTTTTAATCCGTTATCAATTACATTAGTGTAAAAACTATCTAGATTTAGATGCCTTAATATAGTTAATGTTTATTTGTTACACATTGAAGTGTTTTCGAGAGGTGTTGCCGAGGAAAAGTCCTTAATGGAAATTGACCATTTCGTCGCCATTTTCGCACGTAATGAACTGAAATATCGTTGAATTGGTGACAGAACTCATACATATTTGTGCAACTTGTTGACTGCAGGAACTACATAATATATTCGAGTTCATAGTTCTGGATTTTAAGGTTAGTATAAAAATATATAGAATACTTTGCTATAATCCTGTTATATTTTATAATTTAGGTACACAAATATGTTGATACTTCTACTATATTTAATGTATTTTGCATATAAACATGTAAATTTAATTACCTTTAACAGGTTTTGACAAGTTAAAGAGGTACATGGTAGGTATTTTATACATACCTACCTGTTTTTAGTGTTCCGTACAAAACTTTGTTTATAATATGCAACGTGCATAGAGGTTTTCGGAACTACATGGATGATACCACCTTCATTTGTTTAGTCAAAGTACCTATAATTTTTTTCTATTAATGTAATGTGCTCCCATTCAGTGCCTTGCAAGAAACAGTCCAATGTCATACATTTTCCCCTAAAATGTGTATGATGCTATTCCAATATTTAGGATTTTGAAAAATAAAGTAGATACAGATATACCTGAGTTAGATGTGCATACCATGTCAAATTTGCCACTTCCAGGTATATATTCCTTATACTAGGTATAAATTTTAATGAAGCTTGGTTCAAGGTACCATAAACCTAATTATCATGTTTTATTGGTGGAAGTGATGTTTATGCACTTCTTTAGTCATTGAAGAACTCATTTATTGTATAATAAGTGAAATGAATGAACTTCTTTAGTCATTGTATTGCCTGAATATAGTTTATGAATGTACATATGAGTTCATAAATATATAGGTATACATTTCTTCACTTAAATCCATTGTATTAAGGTGAATACATATTTATGAAATTGACTGTACACAATGTTCCAAGAACTGACATGGGAACTTTATCATACATATTACTTAATATATTAATATTGCCTTTCTGTTATTGAAATTTGTTTTATCACTAAAACTAAACTTTTTGTAGCGTCAATCCATTCTTTTGTCAAAGTCAAAAAGTTTGAGGAACAAGTAAAAGAAAGTGGAAAATGTTGTAAATCTCTGAATTCAGTGAAAATTAACTAGCATTTATTCTATTGGATATTTTTTATAACAATCTTACACATACATATCAACAGGATCCCTACAGTCTGTAAGGCTTAAATATTTAGGTACAATTTCTGAACCCTAGGCTCGGAGTCAGTAGTTAAACCAGGATAAATACTAAAATTGGGAAGGGAGAGAGAAAATGCTATTTCAATTCTCTGTCATATAATCAGATTTAGATTAGATTAGATTTATTTTCATAATGGCATTACATTATAAATTGTTAAAGTATGTCGATTTACAAGAATACAATATTAATTTATTCATTTAATTTAAAAAGATACTTCAAGTCTAAACATGTCTTTTTAAATTGTGACAATGAAAGTATAAAATATGGCTTTCCATCACAGAAAGGTCCTTATACTCCTTATTGCTGATAAAGCATAAGGGCCCTTCTCTATGGAAAGCCACAAATATGCTCTCTTGAGGTGCTCAATGGCAAATCCTAATTAGATGTTATTGTACATCATTTAATTAAAATTCATAGGAGCTGAAAATGATCTGCTTGGTAAAGGTCAGCTAATAATGACTGACCTGTGACCTTATACATGATTAGTTAAATGTCACTTTCTTTACAAGTGACTTTTCTTTGCAAGTTCTCAAACTAAAGGCTTTCTTGAATTGAAATTCAATTGAATGAAATAAATAATATCTATTTATATGAATTTAATTAGTTATTTTAGATTTCTTGCTCAATCCGGTTAGAAAAACCAAAGTGTATATCAGTCTAATGTAGATACTTTTTGGATATTCAAATTTGAGAAATGAGGTGTGTTATTGAGGATGTTATCAGTTCATACATAATCATTTCATTAGTTATATTTGAATGAGTTTTTATAGGAATACCTTTTAAATATGTACTTATAAATAATTTGTAATTACATAGGTAGGTAGGTAATTATATCGAAATTACGAAAGTTTCTGCTAAGCGTGGTTGGTATTTTCCCACCTAGCCATGACATTAGTTGTTTGTGTTAACACAATGAAGTCACACTTATCTACCTACAAGCCTATCTGCGCGCTGTATTATTCTATATACGTGGTTGAGTATGAGTATACATGACACGCCGCATATTAAAATAAACAGTTTGCGTCTGCCGCCTATTCAGGCCGAGTAGGTACAGGGCACACGGTTGACCTTCGAAACTAAGTGAATACGCGACTTATTTGTGCTCACGAGCGTTTTTATACCTGCGCAGTTCCGTTACTCCGTAGGGGCGGCAGCGCCTGTCCTTTGCTCGTTTCCCCCTACTTAGGACTGAGACGTAAATTGCCACCGCAGGTGCACTCGGTAACATTCGCTAACTAAATTTAAATAATCATTATTATTAACCAGAGATATACTTGTATTCCAAATACAAGGTATCTACCGAGATACTTCAATATAACTTCTGCATCAGTTTTAAAGGTTGTTCACAAGTTCCTAACAAAAACTTGTTTCTTGTTCGCAGGATTCAATGGAGAGCTTGTTAGATCCGCAGGCATGACGGAGAAAGTATTATACCCAGGTAAGCTCTTGCAGAAAATAAGGTTGTTGCGTTACCCTTGCGGATTCATTGGTCGAAGAATAATAAACCTTAATAACTTATCGTAAAATCTATTTTCGTTTGACTGTTGACTACGTGGCTTCTTTATAGGATTTAGATGTTGGGGAATTTTAGACATCAAATTCATTGTTATGAAGCAGTAACTTTGCTTTCCGTTTAAGAGTCGGCGTCGTAAAATATTTATACCGGCTTAAGAATTATGGCATTAATTTATCAGCAAGTACTTATTGCCACCTACACTTCTTTTTATTGTTTTCAAGACTTTGATATTTTAGGACTACGAATACGTTACAAGGAATTATATATAGCCACCTATATAGTTCAATTTTTGTTTATGTAAAAAAATCCTGAACTTAAGGACTCCGCACTTTATGTATTTGATAATAGAGTTGTTTTCAGATTACGAAACGGAAAGGATTTTTTACCAAGCCGTAAACAAAGAATCGTGGCTTTTTCCTATTATAATCATCAATGTTTGCAGTTGTATTACCAACGAGCAGTAAGTTAAAAATAGTTAATGAAGCGCATGAAGAGTTTTTCGTTTGAGCCGGTGTTGGACCTATTTATATCGATTAGGCTCGTACTGTGTGCAGTGTTTGAACTGCGTAGGCGGCGTAGTTTTCTGTATTAGCAGCGGCCATGTTAGAGTACGGTGTGACGTCATAGACGGGCCGTCACCAGATCAATAGGGATTCGAGGTCAGTCCAACCCGACACGACGAATCTGCCTCGCCTGATGGAGTTTAGACGCTCCCCCGCGCTTTACCTCTCACCTCCGCCCGCTTTGATTATGCCACGCAAGCTGTAGCTGCCAACAAACATGTTTTTCCGAACAATGGCTACCCAACTATTCGAATCGGCATTATATTAATAATACAGCGCCGTTTTAATTTATTCGATTAATATTAAAAGCTAATTTAACATCCATTGTCTCGCTGCTGTTTAACCAGACGGTTGCAGTATCATGCACATATTGAGTATTATCTTGTGTCGCGCAAACATTGTTTACCTTGGCAGCCGTATATGGACATCTGCCCGTCGATTTTTTGCTTAGGATTAACAAGGTAAAATTTAAACTCATGTGCGTTCTGATATCGCCCAATATTATATGAATAAGATCCGTCTACTAAATTAATTATAGTTCTCACATGGCCCGCGGGGTGTTACTAAAGGGGCCGAACTTGTGTGTATTTCGATTAAGCAGAGCCCAATTCATACCTACTTGTTCCTCCAATCTATTCCCCCAGCGGCGACCGGGATAATCTCTCACGGCCGGCGCGGGTGCTCCTTCTCACTCGTACTAATAAATTTGCGGTATACACGGAGGCGACAGAGGGTAAAGTGTAAGAAGGCGAGAAAGTTAACTTGAATCTTGAAACAAGTATGTTTATACATATAAAAAATTAGAAATCCAATTTAAGCGTCACGATGACTCAAATTAAAATGAAAAACTGCTCGCTCATATCTCTTATCCCCTTTATTGTAGCGAAATGACACGCGTAATATTAAACTTGTTTCGAAAAGGTCATCGTTTCAAGGTTAGGGTAGCGCTACTTATAAAGAGATTGGCTCAATAGCCGTACGTATAAGTCGGTGGCGCGGTGCATGTGCATCGGTTGACGCATCGCGGTTGAATCTCCACATAGCGCGGGCGGCATGTATGTAAAGCGCGTAAGTACATAAGACATGGATCGATGCCGGAGTCGGCACCCGTCCCGTTCCCTTGCCCACCTCTTAGTCTTTTGATAATCATTCCAATAAACACAGAATATATTATACGCGTCACGTTTTACGGTTTTGAGATGCTGGAAAAATACGGCGATTTTTGACAGATATAGAGAGATTGTTTTGGGGTTTTGCAGTTTCTATTTGCTGGATTGAATACATTTTGTCGTTTGGCCAAGGCGCAAATTTATTGTGAATAATTGGCGCTTAGCAAAGTTATATCTCTTTATCCAGTATACTTCAAAATATATATGATTTTTTGTTGAGTTTTGGGGAAGGAAAGCGAAGCGAAGTAATTTTAATCTTTCTTGTATTCCATGACTTTCATGCGTTTTGAAAAGATTTATGGAACAGTAAGAAGCATGAATCAGTTATAATACTAGTATAACTCATTAAGATTTTAAGATAATTCAGTTATATAGAGAGAATATTTTCTATGCCACAAATGTACCTATATAATTAAATCGGATTCAAAGGAATATAGCAAAAGCTAGAGCGGCGTATGAATCTCGTCTTATTTGGTTCCAGCGTATTTCCAGTCGATGTCAGTGGCTTACTAAGAATGTGTAGATAGTGTTTATATTAGAACTGGCCGGGCCGAGCCGAGGTGTCCAATAGTGCGGCTAGCCATGGACAGCGCTGCGTTGTTGCCACGTTTACGTACTAAGTATGTGCGTTCAGGCAATTGATTCGCATTGTGGATTGCGCTGGCGCTATGCAGAACTGGGCGCTGCTCTACGAGTCGAGTGAAACCCGGCCCGCTCGAGGTCAACGAACTGTTCATGTTCATTTCGCTGCATCCGTTGCAAATACGCGGCGCATCGCTGCCACCACCAATTCTAACCACTCGATGCACCACTTTTTCATCCAGCAAATTGAAAAAGTCGTCCGCACTACAGAGAAACTGTACCAGCGAGGTTGACTTAGCAATAGAAAGTTTACATGCATCATAATGAGTGCGTTCAATACGATGCTAACGTCGCAATCTAACGGTATGAAGGGAAATTGTACCCGATCGCTGTTTGAAACGAACGATAATTTATCGGAGTTTGCGAGCGTCGATTATACGGCTGTTGGTTACACAATCCGGTTTTGTTTCTGGGCTCGCCCTCGAACAGGAGATGTGCGGTGGCTGCGGCATTTTTCGCGGACGCTATCGATCGAACGCGCCGGATCGCAATTCGCAACCCTTTGTGGTGGTAGCCTCACCTCACCCACCCTTGCCTCACTTATTCAAGAGCCACGCTAATGATCCCGACATCTCTACTAAACCACGCCTCTACAATCGACTTTTCTTTAAGTAATCAAGTTTCCTTATTTCCACTTTGCGGTTACCTCACCACGCCCGCACTTGCCATAGCTAGCAGTGTACATGATTGCAAAGAGATCAGTAACTATATGTTAAGTGCTAATATTATTTGCGGCTTCGAGTTAAAGCTTTACTCGAGACTACCGACTGACTGACGCCTATTGAAGCATAATACCTGTAGTCTGTAGTCGACGATTAGTGACCAATTGAGCTGTGCCGGGATTACGAGCATGAAAGCATGTAAAATTTTCTGTACCGGCCTGTTCCGAGGTAGCTAGGTAGATGTGGATTTGAAAGGCAGGCAGTATTGACCGTGCGTTAGCAGAAATGAGGCGACCAAGGCGGCCCTAGTCGCCGCCGCGGCAATGGGCTCAACATTCGCCCGAGGGAACTGGTTTGACGACGCGTTTTTTTGTCATCTCGCTACTGCAAAAATGTAAACGGGTACGGGAATGGCTCGGCAAATCTTAGTTAATCGTCGTATTTAAGAGAAACTTAGGCGTAGTAAACGAATCGAGATGATAATAATGTAGGCGAAGTGATGTTTCTAACAAGCTGGGAAAGGAGGGGTAGAAAAATCCTTTAGTGTCGACATCGGGTCGAGGGAGGAGCTGAGTGTTTAGGGGGTGAGCGGGGTGGTGGGAGGAAGTTATATAGTGACGCGATCACGTGTACATTTTGCAGCCTGTATTGATCGTGTCGTCTTTTTCTTGTTGTTAAATGCGGTAGCCCTGCGTGATTTCCGACAATTTACAGACCACTCGTACTAAATTTGTCTGATTGTGAAAATATTCGAATTATTTATAAATCTGAAACCGCCCTGCAAACTTTTTAGCTAACTCGATTTGTATTTTGTTATTTAACGAGCTATTAAGGCAAACGTTGTATTTTGTATTATACTCGTGCTGATAGATTATAATCTTTTAAGTAGCTCATCAACAATTGACAGCTCTTACTTGGCAACTTTACAATGGGGTGTACACGTTGACTGGTAGGTGTAATTCAGCATAAAGTCCTTTGCTCGTGCCATATTGGCCTCGTCAGATACTCCCACGCTTTGTTCAATTTGTTTCTTCAAGTCTGTTAATATAACTGTTATGTACGCCTCGTCTCTACATAAGGCTCTACCTAAAGGGCGTTCTTTGATACAGGTATGTAGACGAATTACCTGCTCAGATCTACATACTTTTACATTCAAAAATGTCTCAGATGAAAGTTGAGGATAGCATTGAAGCGGGTTGTGTGCCGTTATAATATCGTTAGGTTAACAATCGCTTAGAATGTGGTCATTAGCGAGGTTCTCTGGATACGGCTGCGTTGCGTTCACACGCCGGGCCGACTGTCAGAAAAAACGGAGAGAGTTTAGCATGGTTTAGTGGAGGTGAACGAGATGTGTGATGTAGTGTGTGCGCTCTATTTCGGTCGCGGTGGCGCACTCGGCGGCTAATCGCCGCGTCACGTGACGGCTCCGGAAGGACGGGGGGTGAGGGCTCGCGAGCGGGCGGGGTGTTGGAATGCAGTCACCACCGCCCGGTGCAGAGCTCTGCTCGACGATTGATCGTCAACCTGCTCCGACCGACTCCATGCTCTACATGTAAAACAATACCCCCTCTACCTAACTCTCGACCTATTATTATTGACAGTGATAACCCTCAAGTCTAATTAAAATGATAAGAATTAACTACCAATTTAAAGATACCGTTCAAATTTACGTAACCTCTGTTAAAAATTTGCAAATAAGCGGTGACCCTGAAAGTTGTCTGCTGAAAGTTATTGCTACGTTACTTCGTTAATGCAAAAACTATAGGCACTTATAACGAAACCTAGCAACAGTCTCAGTTGGAAATAGAACGTTGTGTTAAAAATAAAGCATAGTAATTGGACTGAAATATTTGGGAACGAAAAAGTAGGTCTTCCTGTTTCGTGAATTTCATGAACGTAGAGACTGCAAATACTTGATTGTTATTTTGGGTTGAGCGTGAGGGATCGCTGGTTAGGTTTGTATTATTATTTAATTGTGATGGGAGTTAGGATGTAATCGTCAGCGGCTACAGGCAGTAATTGCAGCGCGCGGATTGCAGGCGGCCCCCCGCCCGTCGCACCCCGCGCTCGAGCGCCGTAAGTAAACAGTCTGGTGTTTATCCGCGTCTCGCTCGCACCGACCGCGTCGCGTCGCGCCTCCGAGCCACTCTGAGGTGCACTCGCTGTTCCTATTATTTTCGTGACGGGTATTGCGCCGAAGCCGATTCCCGCATCCTCGCCCCGAGACGCGAGGTCCGGTCTCGCGCGGAGGCGGCGACGGCCGTTCGCATCGCGCGCCAGTCCGCGCCCGAGGTCGACCGTCGGTTCGCGCCTATCAAACGTTTTGTTCGCTCGTCGCCGGTGTTCGAAAAATGAAAATGCGACTCGTTCCGGGAAACGTAACCAGAGCGGATCACGGCGGTTGACGGGTAGTCGCTACTTGTTTATCGGACGGGTGTTGGTGACAGTGAGCGGATTGTGTTTTGGCGTGCCGATGCTACACGTGAATGTGGATGCGGTGCGGAGAGGTGTTGGAAGATGCATTTCAAGGAGGCGTTCACGATGAACGATCGTCCGAGCGAGCGCGGCCGCCGCAACTCCCGCTGCAAGGGTGGGTTTCGGTGGACGGCCGCGGTCCGTCTGCCTGCTGCTGCCACTTGCCTGGCCAGCACGCGTTACCACAAACCACAACACAAACACAACACCACGCGTCACACACGCCTACACCGTCACATAAACACCATGCGCGCGTTGCTTGTTTCCAACTTTAGCCTTCTAATCAGACCCTAAATATTAATTGCATAGAAAGCGTAACCTTTTATTGATGGTCATGCATTGATACGTATGTGTGAACGGCGAGCGATACGCTGGTTCCATCTGAATAAACATATACTCGCGATCAGCTGTTCCGTCTGACACGGCACTTATACACCGTTTGTTATGTTATTAGATATCATGACAGGTATTACTTGATACTAATACGTCGTAGTAGTCATTATTTAACAGATTTTAATAATTAAATATTTGAGTGAATATGTATTTGGCGGATCTTTGGCTTTGTAGTTTATTTAATTGAAAAGGTACTGTAACCGGTGTTCCATAAGGTCGAGTTTTGCCGGAAGCGGTGAATTTTTCAAATTTACCTTTAATATACCTAAAAAGAATCTAATATTAGTGACAAACATATGGATAACCGACTGGTAAAGGAAAGTTTCTGGTTGTGGACTTTTATGTTTGTTTACATGATATTAATAACAGATAAAAATACAGTTGTAGAGAAAGGCCTAAAGCAGTAGTTGGCAACTGCCACCTGACTGTGCGTTTCCATCCGTTATGCCCTATTTACACCAGCTTAGCATTAGAGAGTGCAGTTCGTTAAGCATTCATGATTAGTGCTTACAGCTCTACCATCCTTAATAATGATGTAGGTAGGTAGTTGTTACTCCTGCTAGTAAGCAGGAGTAACAATAGCAAGCATTACTTCTTTAGTGCTTTATGACTTACATGAATTTTTGATCTAGCCTCATTGTTTTAATATAATTAAATCATACAACACATCTCGTTGGCTCAGAACTCAAAATACTACACATACTTAGGGTTAACAAATCGTCGGGTGACAAGAAAAAGTCACTAACTAACACCATTGAAATTATTGGACAATAAACCGTGTTACAAGTGTAATAAAGTGCATTGTTACTTTAATTTTTTGATAGCACTTAGTGACTTTTGCTTGTCAACCGACGAAATGTTACCACAGAGGGTAATAAAACTTGTAAACGACGAACGAACATGCCAATAAATAATACCAACGTTGTCGACAGTAGAGAAGTGACGAGTGAATTGTGACGTTGCAACGGTAAAGGTACCTTGTGACAGTTGGCGCTTACGTCGCGTAGCACCTTATTAGTATTGGAGCGTCGTTAATAACAGCTTACGTGCCGACCGCCAAAAGGTACCTTTACCCGTGGAACGTCACAATTTATTATCTAATTTTAAAATATAACATACATCATACAGGTAAGTCATTCAGAATAATGTACTTAGACTCGGTTTGCCTCGGCTTCGGTCTGTGCAGTGTGCTGTGCACTGCACTCCATTCATGTCGTTAGATAATGACCTGCCTACGTATTTTTTGTAGTTATCGGAAAATTTCTACCTGGTCGTATCGGTCGTCCTTTAATGCATCGTGATGAGATCACTCTTGCATTGTTATCATTATCGCTGTTGTAAGAGTCATTTAAAACAACTTAAGTAGTTTGAAGATACATAGTTTTTGGTTCGATAAATACTGAACTTTGGAAATTTATAGCCGAGCTTGAAATCATAAATACCACGGTAATACATTCCAGTAAAGACTTTACTTGAGATGCCTTAACATTAGCAGGTGTTAGATCTGCTTTAAACAATGGGTTTATTTTTTTCACTTTTATATTTTGAATATTATGAACTTGATTATAGACTGGGCGGACACTGCTTGTTTACTTACCTCATATAGACTATACGAGTAGAGTTCAGTAAGTTACCACACTCGTATTCGTCGAAAATTAAAGTTGAATATGGGTAGAGTGGGACCAAGCTAACTCGCATTTGCAACGAAAAAGTGTGGTGATGTCATTATTCGTCATTGTTCAAATTTCTAAGAAAAAGTGCCGTTTATAATGTCACTTCCTCACTTTGTTCTGTTGAAGTCGATGCAAAGTTAGATTGCTCTAATAAAGATCTTACGGCGGTTGCGCTAAAGTTCCCTAAACCATCTTTAATTATAATTAGCTACTAATTAGTTTGTTAAAATTTGATAGTATGGAAAATTTGTAGTTTTGAAATGAGTCGGACCACCATTTTAGCATTCGATCTTGGTTGTGATCTGGTGATAGTAGCTGTAGCGTGTAGCTGAACGAACGAAATAGTTAAACTTACATACTTTTGAAATAAAAAGTTAGTATAAAAGTGGAAGACAAGGGGAAAGGGCTTTGCCCAGCTATGGGACACCATAAGTCTAACAAAAAAAAAAGTTTATCATTGTAGCATCTAAACTCTCAAAAATGACACCCCTGAATACACCCCTAAGAAAAGTATTTGTGTTCCCTTTTGCCGCTCAATGTCAGCACCGTCTCGAAGGAAACGTTAGCTATAAAACCTGCGCCATAAACCAACGTATTGATTTCACTACACTCGGGTTTCTTACTTGTCAAAGTTGCGCTACATGCCTCGTGCCGTGCATACAGCCTGAATACGTATTATGTTATCCAGGAATATTTAAGCATGTTACAATACAATGCATTTATCATACATACAAAATATGAGTGTAAACTTCAATTTTAATCATTTCAAATTACTATATCCTGGGTCACTTTTGAAGTCTGTTATGGATGTATAATACTTTATGTGCGAGTTGACATCTATATTATTTATGTATGTATGTTTATGTATATTTATGTATGTATGTGTAGATGTGCCATACGTGGTAATTCAATAAACTTTTTCTCTGCTGCACCAATCGTATATAGTTACTAGTGTCTGACCGAAACATGTTTTTATGCCGAAACCGAAACCGAAACCGAATGTTCGGCTTTGGCTCTAGTTTCGGCCGAAACCGAAACCGAAACTTTTGTAGACTTGTTAGAATCGTTGAAAAAATGTCATAAAACCGCTTTTACACACATATTATGGGGCTGTCAACACCCAATGTCCTTGAAATTTATGTTACTTAAGCAGTTTTTTAAGAAAATTACTAGAGTTAGACCAAGATAATTCTGCAACGATTTTGATAACACTCGCTATGCAAGTGTTATTTTAAACGTCAAAACTTCTATGAAATAAGACGTATAAATAACATTTGCACTAGTTGCACTGCGTATGCTATCAAAATCATTGCAGAATTTTCTTGGTGTAACTCTATTCATTCACCAGTCAAGCTAACATGTAGATACAGGGTCAACGCGAGCGCAGCGAGCGCGAAATTTTTTGTTATAATATCGCAAGGCCGGGTACCGATCTTCACCTGGGCCTAAAAGTCCGAAGTGCCCCAGTGAGGCGAACTTTCATGCGAAGTCAAAGCCGTGCTTCAGGCTTCAAAATAAGTAGTTGAGCACAGACTCCAACCAATGTCCATTGTATTAAAAAGCGAGACCGCAGGCTGAGCATGGCGCAGCGAGGCCAAAGGCTAAGCTGAAGTAGAGGACATGTGGAACACAAACCAATGGTAAATTGAGGTAAAAAGTGAGGCTAAGGTTGAGCATTCGTATGAAAAACTGTACTGGGGGCACTTTTAAGGGTTTTTTCTTCGTTTTAATCAATAGTCAGCTGTTCAGCCTCGCAAAATATTAACTATTGAGAAAATCAACTTTGCAGCACTAGTTGAGCGTAACCTTTAGCCTCGCTTAAAATTTGTCATTAGAGGTAGATAGGAAAATGACTGAATAAGTGATTGAATAAGAGCGAAAAAGACATCGTTCGACTCGGGCCGAGCGGATACTCGGCCAACGGCTACGTGCGACAGTGCTATCTCATTCACTCCGATACAATTAGACAGTGTGCGCGTTATAGGTATTGACAGCCTCTTAAGACTGAGTCGACCGTCCAGTGGCGCCCTCACTAGTGGAATTGTGTTTTATAATAAACCAATTAAATTATGTACCTATACCACCTATACATGAATCAGTATATGTATTTGGGGAATATTAATATTGTTGTCCTACTTATTCCCCAACTTTTGGTCTTTGTCCGAAGTACCATTTCGTAAGTTTCGGCCCGGCCGAAAGGTTCGGCCTTATTTTGGCCGAAACCGAAACTACGGCCGAAACATGATTTTTTGGCCGAAACTGGCCGAAACCGAAACCGAAACCGAACCTTCGGTCGGACACTAATAGTTACCTACCTATCTCTGTTTGGGCCCAGACGGCCCAGTAGACTGGCGTAGAGAATGCCATATGGCATTAAGTCCTCCATTTGTACATTGTTGTTTATATTTTGTGCAAAAGAGTACAATAATATATAAATAAATAAATATTATGGGACAATTTTACACAAATAAATAAATAAATATTTATGAGTTAGGTACTCTTCGGTAAAGGAAAACACCGCGAGGGAAACCGGATTCATCCCAATAATCATGTTTTTCCTCCGTGTTCAAAGGTCAAATGGATGTTGCTATTGTAAAAACCAGGGCCTACGTTAATGTTTGTGATTTGGTTGCCAATAACACAGATCCATGGCTCCCAATGGATGTAAGCGGAAAAGCTCTAAGATTATGAGTAGGTAGGGCAGGTTAAGTGATCACTAGATTAGGTACACCGGCAACACGGACAGGGTTTAATGGGGCCCACAGATTACCAGTTCGCCGGACGTTCAGTCGGCCTGCCAGTTAAACGCAAAAGGTGACAGTTCCGATCAACTGACAGGCTGATATCGTCCGGTGAACTGGTAATCTGTAGGCCCTTTAATATTATAACAATATACAGTACAAAAATTTAGTCCTGTAGATTTGAAATTGTAGGAAGTATTTAAATATGCTGCTTTTATTGACCGAGCGTTAGCGAAGGTCTCCATTTCAGCTGAGGCAAAAATGCTTTTCTACGTCAGCCGGACATCGCCTTTACAGTTCGCAATTCTCGTGAAGTTTTGTGAGGTTTGATGATTAAATGTGCATAATTTTACTGTTGATTTCACTTTTATTATTTTTCTTTTCAAAATGGCGGAGCCAATGCTCGCGAGGTCTACAGCTAACAGAGTATTTTATGTGTGCTTTTCGAAACGACAATTTAAAGCACAGTTAATTAACATAAACAACATATAGTTAATATACATTTTAAAATTTATATTATACAGAAACACCCACGTCTGCTCAAATGCTTTGTGTTTTATCCACGTTTTTGTTGAGAATAAAGGAGTCATATCCCGTGAAAAGCGTAGAAGCAGTACTCGTCGACGACAGTCATTCGTTGTTGGCTAGGGCATAGGCTTCTGAGGGATGCGGGGCGGGGAGGATGGAGGTGAGATCATAGTGGCGAGTGGCCCGGGGAGGCGATCGATATGTACATTGAACATATACATACGTATACCTACATAATCGTAGGTACCTACCTAACTCTCAACTCGACTGTCTGCTCCAGATACTGCGCCAAAACCCCGGCCCCTCCGCCCGCGACCCGCATTCGCAATTCTTTCTTTACATTATTTCACTAACACTCCTTAAAATATAAGAATTCGTTCATTTTCAATATAGCCGCTAACCGATACAAAGGAGCAGAAGATTTTTTTACTGATTTGTATTTTACAGGCTTTTTTCACTTGTAAATTAGACATTAGAAAAGAACTCAAAACATTAATTTCAATACCAACCGAACCCCTAAATCTTCTGTATTTTACTCATAAACTTAATTTCAAACCATTTTATTGATCCTAACGCTATAGGAAAATAATTTCGCTCGCTGTTACCTTTATTTATGTTTTCGCATATAATATAACATAATGTTTTTATGAACTCATTTCTCTATGACGGCATACACAACCTTATAAATAACCTTTCAGAATATGCTAAACATTACGTAATCACTGAATGCATTTTAGTAGTTGTTGACACGTTATCGCTATTGTCAAGTCAACTTACGTACAGCGCTAAAAAACTACAAACATGAAGTAATAAGGTTATAATGTAGATTAAACACCACCAGGTAAGGTGAGTGCAGTTAGTTACTATAAGTTACATCTTATTAGTAAGTAATCAATAATTATACACAGTTTACACAGTGCACGAAAATGAGACCTTTATATCACTATAAAGAAAAGTGACTTTTCTGACAATAGGTGGTATTATTTATTACAAATCACGTACCAGGTATATCGCAGTTTTTGCATTGGACCGCTTTGAGCGTACTTAGGTTTAGTACCAACGTTACTGCCTTCGTCCTAACCTAAGCTAGAAGTTACAAATTGACGCCTACAGCCTATATATTATGACACGTTAATTTACCTTTTTTATTTCATTCATTCAATATGTAAGTACTTATAATTATAGAATAGCAATAAAAGCTAAGCAAATTAAATCGTTCTATTAGGATTTTAGGGCCGATATTTAATTTGTTGTCGATTTTTTTTTCGGTGTTGGTAATAATGATTAATTAGTCAGATTGAAGACCTACTCCTTCGGGGCGGAATATATATAGGAAATCTCATTGTGTCCCAAAAAAGTGTAGGTTTCCGTTAAGTTACGAAAATACCATACCATTTCGTAACAGAGGAAAATTTCAGAGGAAATTACGCATTTATCGAAGTCTGACAAAAACAAAAATACGACAACAAATAAAGAAAAAAACCTTCGTTAACGACGTACATTCCAATTAATGTTAAGTGTGTATTTGTTATTTATTGATTTTTAGAGAATGATTTCTTATTTCACCTCAACTTGGAGCGTTTTCTTGTCTTAAACTTCCTCTGCTTATCGGTCAGTTTTATACAAACAGTAATACTTAGATAGGTATGTTTTTACTAGTCGGATTTTCCATAACTCTTTGGTCACTTAGAGCTGAAGTGATAACTGTGATCAGTGTCTGTGTTCATTTGCGATCGTTTACGGAATTCCATTTGCGCTCAACACAATCAATTCGATTGTTTAACGCAAAACTGCCGTTAAAGTGCGAAAACAATGATTATTTTGTGAAAACATTGTAGCTCTCTGATGCGGTTAAGCCTGCCGAGTTGGTTTAACGAGTTATCGGCCTCCGTGTCAGCTTTAATAAATTATAGTGTTAATTTTATTGCCAGCGCGAAATACGCTAACATCATAATAGTCCGATTTACACGTTCATTTTGTCATTGAAATGTAATTGCCAATGCCAATCTAATTTTTATCTTAATTCATTTAAGTTTGTTATTATTAACGTTAAAAGCTCACACTACATTACGAGTAGCATTATCACAACCATCTTATAAATGCAGAGTTTGTTATTTCCTCTCATTAGTTAACTCTTATCTGCATAAAATGATCTCATAATTTTTTTATCAAATTTCGCATCAGTGTAATGTCAACTTATTTACGCACTGCCACTACCTAACTACACAAACGATTTGAAAAGGATTTTGTATGAAGAGTTTGACAGTTCTTAATAGGATGACTGCTGCCTTCGAGGATGTCTGATTGTGGATAATTCATGCAACCCGCCTTATATGAATAATTAAAAACAAAGGTATTTTTTATGCAGATGGCTTAAATATACTTAGTACTATATTATGCCATGTCATGCCATCTTTGTGGGTTTTGCACCAGTTCTACGCCTGTGATTAAGATAATAGTAGAGAGGCAAAGTACCTATGTACCAGTAATTGCATTTACCGGTTCTCTTATACATACCTAATAAGTATGTCAACAGCTTTCTATATAAGTTTCTATACGTGTCTTCAGGGAGTTCATGGACTACCTACGATAAGTATTGATTTAAAAATACAAGCCTAGGATAAGTTAGGGTATACGGGAATACAAGTATTATAACTTTCTCTACCTACCTTACAGAAGTAGCTCTTAGCCTCTTACCTTATAGAAGACATTACGTACTGTGTAGGTTCGCAAATGTCCCAACTCATCTTAGGTGTAGGCTGCCCTTCCACTGAAGCGGAGATGGAAGGAGACGTGCGGGAATCAACCAATACCATTGGTTTTTCTTTAGAAGACATGTGTATTACAATAAATGCTATTGATTCCTGTACGTTCCCCTCATGTCCGCTGCGAAGTAACCGTCGATTGCAGTGTATGCATACTTATGCCCTCATTTTGTTGCAGGTGTTGGCGTCAAGATGGAGCACTTCCAGGCGGCGCTGGATCCTCGCAAGCAGGAGCTGCTGGAAGCGCGCTTCCTAGGCGCCAAGGTTAGAACTAGCATCATCAATCCTCTTTATACTCTTGGAGCATACCACCAAGCTGTCACGAACGTTTCCTCTTCTGAAAATGCTAGGCAGACGTTTTGTGGTCTGTTAATCGAAATTGACAAGTGGTTTTAAAAAGTGGTGTTATTCAAAACTTCTGCCAAATCTAAAGTTTGATATTTATATGTACTATAAATTCGAGTTTCGGTAAATGAAAATATCGTGAGAAATCCGGGCTACAATTACAGTGATATCCAAGAATAAAAAGAGTAAATTGACAGCTATTTGAAAACATAAATAATTTCCAATTCGGGCATCGTAATAATATTTATGAGAAGGACCATGAAAATGAAAGTAACTTAAACACCACGCCACTATACCATACCATCTTATTAAAATCTTAGCTCACCCTCAGTGTAATCGTAGGGCAGTAAATATTAGTTGGGCCCCTTAATGATACGCAGGCATCTAATGCTGTAATATATGTAATATCAGTGTTTATGTGCGTAACAAGTGTTGTCTGAGGATTCGCCTTGTTGTCCTTTTCCCTAATAAGAAACAAAATCAAAGTTCGTTGTCAACATTGTGTATCCCAAAGAGCTTCAGTAACTACTCATCAGAAGAAACACAAAATTGCAGCATGCTTGTGGAATAAGTTACATTACGTTGAATCTGGTTTTGTGGTCTGTAAGATGTGTTTGTCTGCTTCTAAGAGCGAGATGACATTCCTTGTGACTGCACGCTAACTTTAACTGACTCAACTGATTAAATTGTGTAAAATCTTCTTTTTAGGGTTCCGTACCCAAAGGGTAAAACGGGACCCTATTACTAAGACTTCGCTGTCCGTCCGTCCGTCCGTCTGTCTGTCACCAGGCTGTATCTCACGAACCGTGATAGCTAGACAGTTAAAATTTTCACAGATGATGTATTTCTGTTGCCGCTATAACAACAAATACTAAAAATAGAATAAAATAAAGATTTAAGTGGGGCTCCCATACAGCAAACGTGATTTTTGACCAAACTTAAGCAACGTCGGGCGTGGTCAGTACTTGGATGGGTGACCGTTTTCTTTTTTCATTTTTTTTTTGCTTTATGGTACGGAACCCTTCGTGCGCGAGTCCGACTCGCACTTGCCCGGTTTTATTTTATATTTTCCGATCGTTATATAGGTTCAGTTATGCCATCTGGTTTATCAGTCGGTATTAAGGCCTGATTCGAAACAAATTTGACAAATTCAGAGTGATTTTTCTTGGATATTTTCTAGCTTACTTTATATATACACTACGACATTATAATTATCAGAATCACAAAATTATTATACCAAAAAATTTTTTTTTTATCAATTCTAAGATGATCAAAAAAATCAAATAAACGCCGCCGTCTTTTTAATTAGGCGCCATATTGCTGTCAAAAACTTGATAAGTATGGAAGAAACTTGCACATAACTAATTTCCAACATAACCTGTTACCTAATATTATACCAATACTGAAAGGTAATTTCATTGCAATATCCATGAAACAATGAGGATCTAGACATATCTTCAAATATCTGGCGTATCAGGAATTTCGTCGATGTGGTGTCAGTTACCGGGCATTGGTTACTTTTCGACAGAGAAATCGACACCAACATCACTAAAAGAAACGGTTCGCAGCTTTAGTTTAATAATGCGGATTTCCAATATTACTTTGATAATATTTGGAGATGATCCACGATGTTTATGAGGCAATCAGCATGCTTAAGCCAGTACCCTCGAAATCGGACCAAAAAACTTGATTCAACAAAGTCCCACAGTATTGACCTATTGAACGGTATGGAGTGGAGTGTCCAAGGAATTAGTTCGTTAAAACAACAAAAACTATATGCAATATAATATTTCAAAATAAACATTGTTCTTGATAGGACTCAAACTAAGAAACTGTCAAAAAACACTGTCGGATGTATGATGGAGGGCATACAACAAAACTAACGACAGGAGCGGGAAGAAATGGAAAATGATGAATTTACTTATAAATAACAATTTTTAAACAAATTTTCAATAAATTATGGAAAAACAAATCTTGATTCAGCTAGCTTCAGTACCATTAATAGGGTTTTCAATTTGGCAGATTGAATTGGAATCAGGCCTTAAAACGCTGGCTAACGTCACTCGATCATGGCCGCCTCGCGTTTACGCTTACGTGTAATAAATGAAAATGGCCGCGATTCGCGACAACAATACCCGTACGCTTGAGCAGATTGCAAATATTTGTTATTCTTCAAGAGGTACCTATACCATCAAACTACTTAAAGCAACGTCGACAATAAATCGGATCATGAATTCCAAGTAAAATACATTCCATCGGTCTCGGTCCTTTCGTAAACAAGCACGACAATGAATTAGCTGGTGATAGTGATTGAGCAACCAACTCATAGAAAACCGTGATCACAACTCTCAACAGTAGTTTTAGATTGTGTTGGCCCACCTGGCTTCAGCACGGCCGCTTCGAAGCATACTGCGGCGTATATACCTATGCGCGCGTATTATGCTCTCAAGCCTTGTATTTCCATTTCTCTACGTGCCGTGCGCATCGCCTCGGGCGAACCAATTCAAGTGCCATCTTTACTTTCATACAATTGTATTCGTTCTCGAGATAACATTTTACACTGGTCTGTCTGAGTCGACGGGCTAAGTATGCTGTGGTAATATCAGGGCAGCTTGTGATGTGGTAGATATGTAATTCCATTATGTCTCACCTCCGCCCTTCCACCCGCCAGTCATTTCCCCGTTTCGTCCTGCGTGGCGACACTTGGCCGGGCCAGGCAGGCTCAGTCAGGCTATCGGATTGTTACCACTCGCCGGCTCACGTATTTGTTATTCAAATGATCTTCGTTATTGATCACGTTTTTCTTTTGTTTTTAAAGATTTTGTCAGTATCGTGATACTTGTAATTAAAATAAAACATGGTCACCTTGAAAATAATTATCGTTTTTACGATTTTTATACCTCATTAAGCAGTAACAAATGCTAATTTGATTCGCGTTATTGATCGCTTGCATTGGTGGTTGCGATGCGAGTGGGTATGTAAGCTAGCATTTCGTCACTCGAACGACAAGATGGCGGCAGACATAAATAGTCTGCCTGCCAGCTAATATACGTTTCTGACTTATCGACCTACAAAAACTTTACTGGTAACTCCAACACCTTAGTCTTAAATCTGTTTTTCTAGTTTTTGACGTTCATCACCTTAGAATTAGGTAGGTGGTTTTTTATTAGATACTTTAGATAGTCATGAATTGGACAAGGGAATGATGATGAGGTTTAGCGCGGATTCGACGTTATGTGACCTGCCTTTAACCTAACCTATCCGTGGTTGGGTTGGGTACGACCAAAACCTATCTATTGTTTCTTTCGCTAGTGTCACGTAATACGTAGTCATGTATAAGTAATTAGGTAATGAAATACTACTGATACTTTATGGGTAGGCGTATGAATCATGTGCTGCATTTTGCAAGCGTGGACTGAGCGCAGTGACGCGTGTTTGCAGGTCAAAGCAGGGGAGATAGAAACCCAGCGGGCCCCCGATTACAAGGCGGTGAGTTATCTATTTACGTATCTACAGCCCATCTGTGGGCTAAATTTTATATTTATTTAGAAATACTTTTGACTTGTTAGGTGTGTTGCTATACACGAGGGTTTGAATTGCTATGTGCTACATAGCAACAGCATGTCTGACAATGAGCTTGCCTTTGAAATTAACAAATATGAAGCATCCTACACAAATATCTGTCCTGTTTGTACAGTGCGCTGTAGTCAAGAAAAATGTAGAGCCAGGGTTTCAGACTTGTTTTTGCGTCTATAATTTTTGGCCCTTTTTCTTCCAATTTTATGGAGGTCAAAAAAAATGAATAGGTACGTTTGCTAGTAAAAATTAAATATAAGTGCACACAGTGCACATCCCATGCTGATTGGGATGGGAACTCCTGATGTAGAGCAAACCTGTAAGGAGTTTTTTTGTTATGTTTCAGTTCATTATATATTTATATCATTTGATACAGGCACCTTACTTAGTCTACTTACCTTCTTTTGATCTACCAGATATATCATTAAGGTTGGTATGTGGGATGGTATTGTGTATCGACTTTTGCTACGTCCCTGTGGACATAAAATAAGTCTGCATAGTCTGTGGAGCTTACTCGTCGAATCCAGCATGTCTTTCATCTCTATATGAGGACATTGGGGACGAAGCAATTTCATGAAAATTTGCACACAAATGAGCCATAATCCGTTATATTGTCATTAGCTGACGTAGCTTTATTGTTACGTAGAAAATATGTGACAAAATTCGACGTGTGGACGTAGCAAATGTCGTGATACCATACATTTATCATTTAAAGACCACCTCTATAACTCCGCTCACCTTGATGTCGATTGCTTTTGTCAGCAAACACCCGTGGAGTCGATATCGGTATCGATTCACCCTCGTATTCATTTTTTACGTTGCTCTGATTAGGCGCGATGATTGCCGATGTTATCGTGACCGCTACTTTCTAGCAATAATATTTATAAATCAAGTTATAACTTATTCCATTTAGTCGAGTTTATCGCCGTGAGCTCCGTTACAACAGCCGGTATAAATAGCATATAAATAGCGCGTACAGAATAACATTCATTATCGACGTAGGTAGGTATTTGTGGCCGCGATACGTTCCCTATCGCGGTCGATATTGAATTAGGTATACGTCTCGGGTAGTTCTTTACAAAAACATGTATGCATTTTAACCTCCTTAGTGCAAGTGTCTAGATAATACGGCTATTGATTTGAAATAAAAGTTTAATTAGAACAAAGTCATTAGGTACCTAGGATACAAACAAAATTAACATAAAATACGATCTCAATATCTCAAATCAAATATAAATTTTATACACAACTGATAAGTGCCTCCTTTGATACTTTGCTACTTTAAAGGCTCCTCTTCACGTTGGGCCAACGCCAACGCGGGACGCATTTATGCGTTAGAGGGAGCAAGTGATATTGGTATCTCATTCTACCGCATGGCTGCGTTCCTCGTTGGCGTTGGCGTTAGCCCAACGTGAAGAGGAGCCTTTACACATCTCCTTTGGGCTTTGCTGCCAAATTTGTAGTTAACTTACGTACACCTAATACTTAATACATACTTACGTGTAAATAAATGACGAGTTGCATGATCGATCGCTATCGGCACCTATCGGTGTCGGTATGCTTAAGAATGTTTAATGAATAATGAAGTAAGTGGCACGTTGTTGATATGATAGCTTAAATATTCGGCTTCAAACGTTGGATTTTATTGATATTAAATACGTAGGTATTTGAACTAAAATTAGGTTAAATTAACTTATTGTCTTATTAAAAATGTAACAGAATTGAGGGTAATAATATTTTACACAATCTTGACAAAATGTAGAGCTTGCATGAATAGTAGAGTAAATAGGTGATTTTGTTATTAAAAAGTGTAAGTACTGTGATACTGTACCTAATGTAATGCCGTGTAAACATAATTGTATTAAATAAATAAATAATTGTATTACGGTATGAGATAAAGAAAGCTAATTATATAATTATTGTATACATACTTATAATACTAGAAACTAATTGAAATAATAAGAAAAAGTACTCATCATTAAAATTTATATTCAGATATTTTATGCGTCATAGAGTCCAGTCCAGGTAGAGGTCCAAAAAGTATGCTATTTTAATCTGATTTATAAATTCACTAATTGAAAGATTTTAGTAGGCGAGTACGTAAAAAGGAACCTACAATGGCTCGCTACTTGAGTGTATTTAATTAATGAAATCGGGTCACAATATCCGTGTGTTCAGGAATATAGAATAGGTGCCTACTTCAGAATATCGAGTAATTCTGAAATCATGATAGAATCACTGTAAAGCTTTTCATTGGTCTTTTACTCAAGTGTAGTTGCATAGACTCTATTCTAGTTATAAGTATGTAATTATTGTAACATCGTGAACTCTACCCTCGCAGTTTTTGCTCTATTGCCAAAGTCCGTAGGTGCTATTTGGAATCTACCTACTGGCGACAAATTTTATCGTATGCTATGTGATTGTGAAATACAGCAACTTTATTATTAAATGCGGTAGCTTAGAGTCATTATGATGATACGAACGGTTTAGTCGGAACGCCGGTTGTTTGGCCTGTTCAGATTGTAAGCTGCCTATTACAAAACTGTTTGTCTCCGCATAGAGCTTGGCTTGCTTCTACTATAACTTGACCCAGAGACTCGCGACAAATATACGCGATCTTATGTCAGATTTATACTAGCCCACGTGTGCGTAGCGGACGGCAAGTTCTGAATAACAGGTGTTAATCCAATCGCTTATGTCACCGAGTCAAACGCTGACTAACCAGTATAACTTCGCTCTCTTATCACGCGTAACTGTTACGGATCTCGAGGTCACAAACATACGAGTTGATCTGAGCGTTTGGCTCGGTAAACAGCAGGAATGCGCGGCAAGTTAGGATCGTGAGCGGGGCGGGGTCAGTGACACGGCGCGGGCGCGAGTCGCGCCGCGGAATCGGCATCGCACTTATCTATTACACTACGCACAACCTAAATAGGCCTCTTACCTACACAATCCTACGTGGACTGGAGAAAGTAATTTGGCAAGAAATCACGTGCCGTATACCTACTGTCATTAGATAAGGTGCTGTGGACTAATTCCGAAAAAGTCCGTTCTGAACGTGAGTTTTAGTACTATAATCTTTACATTTCATAACGCTTGATCAGTTGTTGACGAACAGATGACAATATCGGTTACGTTTCAGCTAGTTAGCAACAGAAATCGCTAAGCGGGCGAGGCGAGGTGCTGAAAATGATATGACTGAGCACAACCTAATGTTAAAAGAGTGAAAGTGAGTGTCAGATCATTTTGACTCGTTCACCTGATTATCTACTTCTTTTTGATTTGCCTAGTGCACCTTTTATTAGTGATCCTGGTTCATTGATTAATTAACATAAGATCAAGGTATTTTTGTTATTAAAGGCATAGTTAAATAAATTCAATTTATGAACCAACATATCAAAGTCCTTTCTAAACTTTGTATGAAAACATCGTTCAACAAGCAGCAAAATCCAAAACTGAATAGGTATAACTACATAATTGAATGATAAAATGAGCATAAACCCGCTATCCAATCAATTTGTTAACTTTCGTTTCATTATAAGTACATAGTACATCACTAAACAATCCATCCACTGTTACCAAGCAGCGTGCAGTTTCAGACCGACCAGACGATCGCATAATAAGGCCGATGACGACTTGAGACGAGGAAGACGACTTGTCTCTCACTAACATGCTTATTGCGCATTGAGAGAAAGAGAAGTAGCAAAGCGCAGTGTTGTCAGTCGGTTTGCACATTCGATGCTAAGGGAAATTATAACATGGCGCACACGGCCTCGCCCCGCCTCGGCTACAATGTGCCGTCAAACCTCATTCCACCGCCCAGTTCCGCAGTTATTTTTACACAGCCCGACCTTTCGCACCGGTCGTCACTACACTCCAACTAAATTTATATTTATCTGCGCACTCACTTATACTATCGATCTAGAATCACAATACACATTCGTTTCATTTTCAACGTTCGTATTTAGTAGCGTAGAAAAGATGTTAGCAGCAACATGCGAGACGACCGTTCATATCGGCCGCCGCGGAGGCAATGAACGCGGGTGGCGCGACGGCGGCGGGCGGCCAGTCAGCTGAGCGTCACGCCGCCGCGACATTGCAAGGTCCGCCCGAACCGCCTGCCGCGCCAGCCTGACCCACTGCGGCTGCCGTGCCGGCGCGGTGCTGGCAACCACCCTATGACAAACCACCATAACTTCCAATATCTCACCAAATAAACCATAGGTTGTTTTTGAAGTGACGCTAGGAATGTGAGCGGTGTCATGCCGCCGCGACACGTCACGTTGTGAATGGATCGTTGCGCATGCCCGCGATACACGCTCTTAATATTATTTTATTACTATTTCGTTGACTTGATGTTATTAAGTAACTTTTCATTACGCTGCGTAGACAGGTATATACGTCAGACTCATATATTTTATTCTACAATCTACACACATTCATTGAGAGCTAAGTTTTACTGTTTGAGAGAGTTTCTTTGTTTTGTGAGATCTTGTCTCTCTCGAGTCTCTAAAATATTCCTCAGAATAAAATGACTAAGAACATAGACATAATATCCAGGGCATCCAGGGGTAAATATCAGAAATTTTTGCCCCCTGATTTCTTTGGTTACGTTTTTGACAAAAGCTTTACATACTTATGATATTGTTGATTGTCTGGCAGAGGTGTCTGTGTACCTTCTACCAAATAACCAAAAATATATAAAATGTGTAATGTACATCAAAAATATTGTTAAAGAAATTAGGCATTCGCCCGTTTATTGACCTCCGGAGACTAAAGACTTTATTCAGCTCATTAGTCATTATATATTACTCAATACGTGGGTGCGTGTTTGTGGAAAGTGTATTTTGAAGTTTGAAGTAGCTACCTACGATACAATTTTGTACATCGATATTTACCGATATAGGGACCGAAAGAAATTTAGATAATTATCATAAAAACCGCTCGCTTGTATTGTATTATACCCGGACAGGTGTTGTTTTATCATAAAGAACTATGCACACCCCAATATTGTTTTCGATAGGCTAAACATGAGTTGTATGAGGAAAGGCGTCGTCACTAGGAATAATCAATATTGCAAGCTAGGGGTTCGAATCTCATGGCGCCTCGTCGGCGCTGCACACTTGCGGCTGAAGTTGCGCTGAGCCCTCCCCCTCACCTCTCGCCCTGCACCCCTCGTACTAGAAAATTAGGTTAAACAGCACGCGGCAACCGGCTGCACACCGCGCCGGAAGAGGGGATTTTGGGCGTCCGCGGAACTGCGCTTCCAACGAATGCGGGACGGAGATGTGACTGAGTATTGATTGTCCTTCGAACCTAAACCAAGTTTCATGCGACGCAATAAGACCGCATACATACCTCTATCTACCAATGTTCCTACCCAAACGGTTTTAACGCTCTTGGGATTAATATAATCGCGAATTATTAATTTATTATAAGGACTGTTCAGTTTACTAAGCGGACACTCTTACACCTCTTTTAATCGGCGAATTTAAAATCAATTGACGTACAGCTCATAACAATATAATTAACAATCCCTTATTTATCAATTGCTACATATTTGTTCCCATTATAGTCAAATATTTTTCCCGAAGGACCGAACAAATTTGGAACATAGCAAGTTAGTTCTGCAATAAGGATGCACAGGCTAGTATTCACTGCGAAAAATCGTAAATATGTACAAATTTTCCAAGTTAAACGTGAATAAAATTATTAAAACATTTGCAGGGCATCATATGCTTGAAGATTTTACAAAATCCCGGCACAGAAGCGGCCCGGCCAATCCAGAAACAAAAGTATTGTCATGCGGCTGTTAAAATCAATAAATTACTTATCGGTTCGCGAAATTCCTAAGACAGCAGGCGTTAGAGTAGGCACAGATTAAAATATAAGAAGTATGTACAATAAATGGACCCATAGAAAGAAAAAAATGGACAAAAGAATTACAGAGCAGCGAAGGCAATCGAAAAAAAGAAGCGTCAAACTGTACTACATTTTACATTAAGATAAATTTCGTAGCATTTTAATGGACAACGGAAAATGCGTAAAATGTTGCTGTAGTACGTTACCAATGGCGCTGATGCTACCATGCCGTTGTAGAAGATCATATATTCGACGAGGAGAGTAACATCAAAATTGACCAATTCATGAAGAAAGTCCTTGTCTGGCAGGCAATTGGTTCCTGTGGCCTTAAAAAGTTTGTTCTATTTTGCGACATGAACTTTGGTTGCGACATTTACAGAAAATAATGCATCTAATAACGAGTACTTTCCGTCTATCAGACGCATAATGTCACCTCTTTATTTCGGCCTGATTTGGCAAGTGCCCACTATGCTGGTCAGAAAGTAAAGCTACTGAATTTGAAAAACATTGATTTCGTTCAAAAACAAGTCAACTCATCTAATTGCCCGGAGCTCCACTCCATCGAGTGGCACTAGACCAATGTGAAGATGCACTTAAAAAAGGGTAGATGAGAAGCTAAAACATTGAAAGAATTCAAACGAATGTTGTTTACAACTTGTCAAAAAGTGTCAAAAATTGATGTGCAGGCACTTGAACGGCGCAACCGTGTAAAAGTACGAAAATCTTACCGATGTTATTATATTATACTATATTTACATTAAAATGTTTTGCGTTGGTTTCCGTTTTTATTATATTTATCTAAATAAAGCGATTCCAGAATTAGAAAAATGTAATTTATACTTTTTTGTGTGTCCGCTTAATAAAATGAACAGTCCTTAATAGATACGCCTCATTGTCGCTATATAATAGACTACTACCTACTTTCATTCGACTTGGTAGGAAATCCACATTGAAGAAAGAAACGTAATTAATAATTATACTTACTATTATTATTATTCAGAGCCCAATGTGTCCCACTGCTGGGAAAAGGCCTCCCCCCTCTTTTTCCACTCCTATGTTTAGTGCTATATCTATCCAGTCTCTCAAAAAGGAGTCCAAGTTATCCCGCCATCGCCTACGAGGTCTGCTGGCTCCCCGGTTAGACTCTTGGGGCTCCCACTCCGTGGTTAACTTGGCTCATAAGTCGTCCGGCATTCGGCAGACATGACCAGCCTAGTCCCATTTCAACTTAGCCGCTTTCCGAGCTACGTCTATTATTTGAGTCTTGTGCTTAGGGCGCAGCGTGGTATTTCGGATTCGATCCCATAATTTTACACCTAATATGCTGCGCTCCATAGCTTTCTCTCAAATCCAGAGTTCTGAGCTTCGTCAAAGACCAGGTCTGAGCATCGTAGGTGAGAACTGGAAGTACGCACATGTCCATGAGCGTACGCTTGAGTGACAGAGGTAGGTCTCCCTTCGTCAGGTGTTTCATTGATCAATAGTTCTTTCAGGCGTATTTATAATTATACTGCCGTTGTCTTTTTTATTTCACAAGTTCTCAAGTTTTTACTTAAATACTCACTAAACACGTAAACTACTAATTGGGTTAGCGATTTGCTTACATTACAAAGTATGAAGACAAGACACCTTCCTGTACCAACACCGTCAGTAAGCAGTGTGTAGTGACCAACAAAGAGTTTCCCTGTATTAAAAGAGGACAAATGATCAATAATAATCACAATAGTGCCGTTTCTTTGATAGCTTACTGCGCAATTGTTAGGATTGTCATTGTTGGCTTTGAACCGATGCATGGGAGGACGGCACTGTGGATGCGAGTGCTACCTAATTTAGAAGGAGATAACTTATTTTGATTTATGTATATGTACTATATATCTGGGGGCATTATAGTACCCCCGGTAAGACGAGCCAAGCGAAGCGCAAGGGCACTACCTACCTTTTCTCGTAGCGCTTCATCGTTTTTTGAACCCTTCATAACTTGGTTGCAGATTATACCAGATTTCTAACATAAACGGGCACAGCACAATCACGCAATGTTGCTAACATAACGCTCGCATCGATCCATGATTCGCTGTAAACAAAATATAATATAGGTACCTACTTGAATACATATCTACCTACCTGTTAGCGTCCGTAGGTTGCCAGCTTGCTAACTTTCCATTCGTCGGATGCTAGGTGGGTAAGCTAAAAATAGACGCGACACAATAAGCAATGCGCCGGCTAATCATTGGTTGATTTGTGAATTGTTTGAGAGGTATTTTAGATTTTTTACTTTACCATTTTTCTGCTTTAATTCATAGTAATCGGTACATACGGGAATAATTAGAGTTAAGTTTTGGATTTGATAGTTTGATTAGTATATCTGCCTAATGATTGTTATCTGGTTGTTTGGAAATGAAACAAACATTACGTCAGATAACCTTGTCAGCAATTGGTGAAACTCGTAAGCATGTCATAGCTACGTTCTGATTAAGTATTAAAACTGGTCGTGCATGAATCACGTGATTCTCTTTATTCCTTAAATGTGATGATTCTAGTCTAGTATCACATTATATTATCGGTTTTTGATCAAAGAATATAATACTCACTAGGAGAAGAACGGTAACTCCATACAAAAAAATGTCCCCAACCGTTTATACGTTTATACTAGTGGCGCCGTCTTTGTGTACCAATGGAACTAAAGTTGACAACCGGTTTAGCCTGGTGGGTATTGGTAGGTAGTAATTCTGTTGATAAACATATTTGTTATCTTCATATCACGAAATATATCCAAGATGCAAATATTACCCCTTGTTTGTGGTATTATCAATTGATTTAAATAAAAGGCATGTTTATGTTTATAACATTATATATATTATTTATTAAAAAATGTTTTACATATAAAAATATACACTGAAAACTGGCAACTGGCAACTTCATAAATAAATAGACATTAATAAAGCGCATTCACAAAGTTTTCAGTACCTTTTATACAAATAACATTAGGCATGCCTACCTATTACACTTTACACACAGATACACTACACTTTACACACGACATTTTACACAGATTTCCAACTTGTATTCATACATTTCTTCACGGTTAATTAATACGCTTTCCAGATGCGTTATGACTCGGTTCCTTCTGAACCCACTAAAGTTGTAAATTTCACTCTGGCTGCTTCAACAGCCGTTGCTCCGCATTTAGCACATTTTCTATGTGCATTGCTGTAATCCATGTAGGTACAGACTTACAGTCTTAAGTGGTACGTAGCGGTACACGTTGTATGTATTATTTAAAGAGTTAATAAATAAAATTTTCGTTATGAACTTTAACCACAGCAGTTGGACAGAGTCATTGACAAATATATTTTTTATTATGGTGGGTAGACGTACCTACCCTCCATATATTTTATGAACATTAATAAAGACAGTTGGAAGCAAATATTCATTAAAAAACTTAATCGCATGTAATTAAGTTTTAAGCGTTTTAAGTCCCGTTTTATGATTAAAATTGTATAAAATTCGTGATAATTTAAATCAGAGTTGGGAGCAATGTTGCTGTAGAAAAATGTTTTTATTTTTATTACTCGCAACTTTTTCCCGGAGGCCAACGCACACATAGAAGCTTAAGGCGCACACATGCGCAATTATTTGGGGACATAACTTTCTTAGGAAGTGAACAGGCCTTGTTTTTGATAAGGACCATACTAAGCATCCTTAATCATTATGGTGTAAAGCCTCATTGTCAATCTACAACAATACTTTCGTTGCATTGCTTCACAATGGTATAATGACTAAATAATATGAAGTTGTTTGTCACAAGAATACACTAAAAATTAACATGCCTCAACATCTGGGGGCAAGGCAGTGCCCCCGCCAAGTCGAGCAAAACAGAGGCACGGCCGTACCATCCGTTTCCCGATCATGTTAATAGGATGTATGTTATAGTTCGTTTTTTTTAGCATTAGAAAGAAGTCCACAGAAGCAAGCGTGCAGTTTTTATCAGGCTCTTTAATTGTTAATAATTATTGAATTATCTAATGTAGCATGGTCAATACATATAATTTACTTCAAATTATTACCGCTAAAAGTGCCGGATTTGGAACCACAAGCTTACTTCTGCGAAGTTCTTTCTAATGCTAAAAAAAACGGACTATAGGTCCATTGTACATGGTACACAGACCAATCTCGTTTTCTGGGACACGGTACCTAACTTTCTGTAAAAGTAGGTTCATACAAATAAACAATTGTAAGTAGGTAGGTACCTATTTTATCAGTTAAAATCAAAACCTTTGACAGAACTTATGACCTGAAGTACTTATCTTTCTATAAAAAAGTGAACTAAGTACAGTAAGTACCTATCTACTTATAAGTCTTCATTTAAATCAAGTTACGTCTGATATTTATGTGTAAAATGATTTGCTTTGAAAGAACATCTCTACATTGTACCGCAAACGGCTACTAGCAAGTCATGTCACTCATGTCCAAGATTGAATATAAAATATTCAGTGTTGCCTTGCCTGCTCGTTGTAGGTAGGTACCTACACAACTTTATCGCGCGCGATGCTTGATTTTATACCTACCTATATATTCAGTTGTAAGTACAACATACCTATGTTTATATGTTCAGCGCGGCACCGCCGACGCCTACCTACGTAACACGTCCAGTAAGCAGTTTGTTGTGGGGCACGAGCGCCGATATCACGTTCTCGTTCGCCGCAGGTCGGTGGCATGCCGCCCGCCACCCGCCTCAGCCACCTCTGTAGGAATAATCAGTCAATTTATTTCCGTATCTAAAACCAGTATATAAAGAGTCATTTTAAACTTTAATTACAATCTCAAACAAGAAAAAAACATAAACGGTTTGCATATACTTTACCCACTGACCCTTCTCTAATTTGTGCAAAATTCACATTGGTCAACAGCAAGCACCGATCGCAATCGCGGGATTCGCGGGCTGTTGACCTGCCGCCTCGCCGCTTAGTTTTCTACGAGCAAAACGTTTTTCGCGTTAAATAGCTTGCGAAATCCTTCGCGCTCTACGGTTGTGCTTATTTTCGTGATCGATGTTCAGGCAAATATTATTTTTTAGTGGGGTAACAATTCTTTTGGCCTTGTATCCTTGTAAAATGGCGCCTCGCCCGTCGTTATTATTATTACCGGAGCAAACTTCGTGACGGTCCGCACCCCCTCGCCTCACCCCGCGGATGCGTATCCGTCCGTTCCGTTGGATTGTCGCGACTGGAGTTTACGACGACTTGTCAAACTAGTTAGGTTATTCCGATTTATAAAGTGAAAATATGTATAAAAAGACATTAAAATGGGTGTATTTTAACACTTAAATAGTGAGTATAAAAGTTAGTGTGCAGTTAGTTGAAATTTTGTGTACGTCAGTGTAAATGAAGTTAACTGGGCGACTCATATGTAAAGACGCCATCTTTCTTTACAGATGTCAGCTGGGGCACAAATTCAAATGGCACCACAAACTACTGTCAACACGGGGCAGCCACTACACAATCAGGACTCCAATATGAGCACAGGTAAATTGTGATTTAGTGCTTCGTGTGCAGTGAAAAGTGGTGACGCGACAGTGCCCCAGTGTTTACGATATGCCGGCCCGTTCATCAGTGTGTAACCTTTAGTCGCGGACTTATGAGGGATGAAATAAATAAATGTGGAAAAGTGCGATCGAACGAAGGACTGTGACGTCACATTGCTGTGTATTATGCCGGACAGAAAGCGAGAAAGTGTGGTTGTATTTCCTTCCGAGATCCAAGACTGTCGTGTGCCAAAATGCATGACTATAAAAGTGGAGCTATCATTAACCACGTCGGCCTACTGAGCTCCTTGTCAAAAAGTGAGTTCCGCCACCTGACCACTTTCTGTTCACTGTTTATGGAGATATTCTATACGAGTAATGTTTGCATGTCCAAAATTGCCATAATAAGAGCATCCCAAGTAGCATTGCAAGCTGTATATAAGCTGTATTAAAGTTTATTTGTATACTATAAGCTGTAAAGTTAAGCTGTACAAAGGCTGTATAAGCGCTTATACAGCCCTTATAAGTAAAAAAAGGGCCCAAATTATACAGCCTTTGGCGTTATTAGAGCTGTAGAGTAGCTGTATAAGCAATACATAAGCTGCATAATAGCTGCATTACAGCTATATTTCGGTGTAACAGGAAACCTTAACACTACAGATAATCTCTTATAAGTACGATATAAGAATATAAGTTTTAAATGAGTTATAAGAAAGAATTACAAGAGAATAATAATTATTTAACAAACTAAAATGTCTTAATCTTGTTCATTCGTAATATAGTAATGGCGACAATAAAGTGTTATAGTGGATGGTAAAAGTAAAAGTAAATATTATACAGGACTTGAATGGAATATTACATTATTGGTAAGTGCGGATTATTATTTATTGTGAACCTGTGTATCTTTTCTGGCAAAATATTTACGCGCCTACAAAATAACAAAGAGAAACCATAAGGAAAATATCAAAAATCGGTAAAGTTACTGTTTGTTTTTAAGGTTAGAGTATCAAAAATATTTATAAATATTAATTCTAAGGCTAAACAATTTATTTTAGCTGGTAATCATAACACGGCGTTAGTCTGCTAAATATTTGCAAGTATTTCTTTAATTATATTTACAAATACGTTTTTTTTTTATTGTAAAATGGCGACAATTTTTAAACAGCCTACAGGATAGTTGGAGAGCATTATAATCTTAGTAGCTGTGCTGTGTAATAAATGGAGTGCCTTTTACAGCTTTTGTAATTAAAACAGCTTTATAATAGAATATTTGTATTCGTTTGGCTGTATTTCGGTTCTCCGTACATAAGTTATAATTCTCTTTAGAGATCCGTATAACAAATAAAAAACCTGTACTGTAACTGTCATATATTCCTTTAGTTTTATAATACACTTATTTTCAGAAATCATTACACTACTATACTTATACGAGTGTAAAATTACGCCAAAAGATTATTATAAGCGACTCTATCAGTAATACAGAAAAAAGCTGTACTATAGCTGCCATTTATTCATTTGGTTTTATAATACCCTTACAGACCGAAGTTATACAACTACTATTCTTATAGGAGAGTAAGATTACGCCATAAGAAATAGCTTTAAAACGGGGTTGACAGTTACATTTGTACAGCTACAAGTGCCAAGTGATACTACAATACAGCCTGTATACAGCTTTTACGATAAAATTAGCTTGTAGTGTTTCACAACACTTAATGTTTTAAAACGGAGTTGACAGATACTTTTGTACAGCTAAAAGTGCCAAGTGTTACTACAATACAGCCTGTATACAGCTTTTACGATAGAATTAGCTTGTAGTCTCTCACAACACTTTTAGTTTTATAGTAGATTTTTTATATTCTGATAAAGCACCCCATGCTTCCGCAGAATCCTTTATAATGATTTTATACAGCTTGAGCTGTATAATGTCTGTAAAGTACCTTTTATACAGCTTAAATCTTTTCTGACACTCTTATACGTCCCTTAAATCACTCTAAGTTCTTAATTGGCTGCTATATTGATGTTGCCGACACTTCCATGCTACTTGGGATACCACAATGTTTATGTCCAATTAATAGAAACAAGAGTTCCCAGGGGTTTTTGTTCAGTCTTTACCTAAATGATTTTAAAATCTGTTAGATCTAATTACATACTTTGTTATATGTATGTACTTTGATAACTGTTGAATGTCCCAAACTCCAAAGAAATCACAATATTTTTAGTTTCACTAAAATGGTCAAAACCATACCAAGGACAATTTGTTATTGAAACCTGCCTAAAACAAGTCATACATTTCAACAATATTTGTTTGAATGTATGTGAACCATAGCTTGAATGTGGACATTCTACTTTTCAGGGTCATCATATAGTGATAAGGAAATTGATGCACTAACTCCTGAGAAAACGGCAGCTATGCGAGGCTCCACTGTAGGTCCAGGCATAGCGCTGGTCCCGCCAAGTGGTGCCACGCCAACAATAGCTGTACCTGAGAGGAAAAGAAAACGGAAAGGTCTGTATCACAGATTTATCATGCATGTATAGCAGTTTGCTTCTAATTAGAAAATGTTCAAAATATTATTTAGATTTTGCATTCCAAATTGGCACGGCGAAATGTTTTATTCCTGAAAGTACCATCATAAACAAACAAATAAATTGGTTTGTTTTAATAATAATAACATGGTTGTAAAGTGTAATCCTTGTTTTGTTCAACAAAAATGTCATTTTAGTATAACATTTTAGTAAAAACATTCAATCAAATATTTTGCACAGCAATCTTAAATAAACATTGAATGTATAGATAGATATACACAGACGAAAAGGGTCATATTTATATATTACTCTTGAGCCATAATTATGCTACTAATAAATTACTCATAAAAAGGAGGCCACTTGATAATTACATCTAGTGATGCTGTTGATAAGTTTATCTACCTACTTTATGTTTAAGCAAATTGTTTCAATGTTTTTCAAAGATTAGCACAATTATTTGACCCTAAACTCCCTATGGCTTATGGATATGAGCATATAAAGGTATGATTATTATTGAATGAAATTAAAATGATATCTGTAAATAATTTCAGGTGATGAAGGTGTTGGCGGGGGAGGAGGAGTGGGAGGCAAGCAGAGGCACAACTCCTCGGACAAGAGCATCCGGGATCACCTCTCCAAGCACCCCTCCTCCAGTCCCGTGCGGCTCACTGGCGCCAAATCCCCCTCGCCTCAGGGCGGCAACTATCCTATGGTGAGTCTGCCATATTATCTTAAATTATTAACATTTGTAGTTTAATAATTAGGGACATGTTAACCTAGTCCCACAAGCAAACTCTTTATGGGTACTTAAACAACAATAAATATTATAAAAACATGTAAAAGAATACTAACATTCATCATACCAATATATTCTTTACTTTGATATACTTAAAGCCGAAATTAAGCTTAAGATTATTAGCCTGGAAATATTTTTAGTGAGACAAAAATGAACATAGCTTGTATAATAAAATTGCTTCATGAAATACGCGTATATGTGGCAAATGATGCCTTAAACCCTGTAATATAAGCTTAACTGTAATAGCAGGCTCTAGTGATCCTGACTGTTATATCAAAAGTTGTGTCTCTCTGACAGTACCCACCGTCACCCTCTTCATTGCTGCCTTCGGGAGCGGACTTTTTACGTTCCACTTCTCAGCAGCGGCCTCACACATCTGTTAAACAGGTTAATACTAATGCATTACAATCATAATACTTTTCTTGAAATGTCTTTACTATACATACCTAACTATCAGTGGTGCGGCGTCAAAGGTATCCTTCGGTAACCCATATGTTAGGATTTGAAGCTTGTGTATATAATTAGGCTATGTGTTATTATTTGGACGCCTCGCCACTACGTCTACTATCCGTAATCTATTTCCTACTTAGTTTGTCATAGATCCTTGAAATCCTTGAATGTGATTCTTATTTGTCTTAGGTTCAAACTGAACTGACATGCCAGAGGATACAAGAGTTAGAAACTCAAGCGTCGTCTGACTTAGAGCTAAGGAATAATAGAATAGAAGAATTAACAAGGAGTAATGAAGAACTGAAGCATCAGGTTCAAGCGCAGAGCAAAGTAAGTGTAATATTTTTTTATATATGCATGGTACTGCTCTTATAGCTAATTATTTATTTCATGATAATTGCGCATAGGAAAAATGTGTAAAATGCGTACTTAATGCCATAAGGCATTCTCTACCAATCAACCTTTATGTAAAGCATCTGCTACCTTATCAACAACTTATCTAGGTTGTAGTGTAGGCAGTGTAAAAACATGTGGTATTATACCTCAGAAACAGTTTGTTTTGCGAGTATTCATGTGAAGTTTCTTTAACACTAAACTGTATGAAAGATTAACCATGATTAGTGAGGTTCACTATTTTAAGTAATCATATTATTAATTTTGTAGGTTGTTAGTTCTCGGTTAAACAAGAAATCATTTAAATATTTGTTTGAGACTAGAAAGACTTGTATGGTTAAATTTTGTTACAGGTAATAGAGCAACATAAGTCACACATTAATAAGTGTATAGATGTTGTGAAGAAACTATTAAATGAGAAAAGCACTATAGAGAAGAAGGAAGCCCGGCAGCGGTGTATGCAGAACCGGCTAAGGCTCGGCCAGTTCGTCACGCAGCGCGTCGGCGCCACGTTTCAAGAGAATTGGACTGATGGATATGCGTTCCAGGAATTAACGAGGTGATTGTTCATTGTCTATTGTGGCTCATATAGAAATCTTTAGGTTTTTTCTGCACCCTAATTTGAGTTGAGTTTTGATATTTAAGTCATACTATTTCATTCTGTATAAGAAGTGGAAAACTATATATACACAGCTTTTCACTTTCATAAGCTGTCTTCTTCCTCGCGTTATCCCGGCATTTCGCCACGGCTCATAAGAGCCTGGGGTCCGCTTTGACAACTAATCCCATGATTTGACGTAGGCACTAGTTTTTACGAAAGCGACTGCCATCTGACCTTCCAACCCAGAGGGTAAACTAGGCCTTATTGGGATTAGTCCGGTTTCCTTACGATGTTTTCCTTCACCGAAAAGCGACTGGTAAATATCAAATGATATTTCGTACATAAGTTCCGAAAAACTCATTGGTACGAGCCGGGGTTTGAACCCGCGACCTCCAGATTGCAAGTCGCACGCTCTCACCGCTAGGCCACCAGCGCTTTGGGTAAATCCATCTGTCAGATTATGCGATTTTGGTATTAAGAAAACGTAATAGGGTAGATATTTGCTGAGAGGGTCCAATGGATTTACCCGAGTTTGAAGTTAAGCGACACAATTGTGGATTCAAAGAGACTTGAATATACCTTTTATGAAAAAAAAAAAGTATTTGTCCATGTACCGCTTGCGTAGCCAGGAAATAAACGGTAATCGCGTCACACAATTAACTAAATCGGCAAATCGGAAAATGTCACGTACAGGCAGAGTAGTACACGTGCACCCGTTTTGTACTAGGCGGCAGGAGGAGATCACGGCGGAGAAGGAGGAGATCGACCGGCAGAAGAAGCTGCTGCTGAAGAAGCGGCCCTCCAACAGCGAGGGCGGCGGCGGCCGCGGCAAGCGCACGGCCAGCGCGGCGCCCGCCACGCCGCAGCCGCCGCCGCTGCACAACGGCACCGACGCACCCACCTTCCTCAAGCCCGACCCGCTGCCCAGCATGACCTGGCAGGAGTACTACGAGGCCGACGAGATACTCAAGGTACACTACGCTCACCACACCACACCATACCGCTACATTCACCCTCATTCTATCCTGTCCGGCTGTGGCCCTGAATTTGTACAGGTCGATGAAAGTGTCTCGTGAGAGGACGCTACATAGGAGTCGGTTCACACCGTTTTAAATATACCTTTGACAAACCCAAATTGATGTTATTGACCTGCTGCGCCTGGTTGTGCTGTACCTATGTTCGCTTGCATCAGTGAAATCCATGAACAATTATAAATGTTAACTAATGCTAACTATACAAAGAATAAAACTAGGAAAATCATAGTACTGACTGACCCTTTACTTTAAGTTAGACTATGTCAAGCAACGCCAACGAGGCGCTGTGCTAGGATATTTAAGAGTGCTATTACATTTCGGGGTTGAGCGAGTTTAGGTATTTTACGCGCTGCGGCAGGCCGTGCGAGCTCAGTATGCCGATCCCTTCTACCACACTCGCACTACAATGATGGATTAAACATTCTTGATCCTTCGCGAGGCATATTGAAATCAACCATAACAACACTAACTGTACTTAACTTTTAAAGTCCTAAAACTGTTATTTGGTAAGTACGAAAATACTAAATGCAGTGCAAATGTACATAGGGGCTGTTCATAAATTACGTCATCTATTTTTGACGATTTTTGACCGGGGCCCCACCCCTCAAATCATCCAAAAATCATGCTTCGGATGACTCTGTTTCCTCCTACGTCATGCTACCATCATCCGATGTCCAGACCCCCCCCCCCCCCTCCTTCCATTTGAAACGACGTAATTTATGAATAGCCCCATACTCGTACTTATGAAGGTATATTACTCGAAAGAAATTATAGGTACTCGCTTATTTACATGTTTCGTCATTGCATTTGGTACCTATAGGTTGTAAAGTTTGTATCAACGAGGGTTTAAAAACGAACTGGTATGACCACCACCTTAATCATCATCATTATCATCAGATCCTCAGATCTGATGATAATGGTGATGATTAAGGTGGTCACGGATACCAATCAACCATGTAGTAACATGATTAGGCTCGTTTGATTCGTCTCAATAAGATATTTGACACTGAAGATACACAGTGTCTGATGATGGAGCTGGAAGGTGGCCACGGGTACCAGTCTATCATGTAACTAAACAACTTCGTGTTTGGGCTCGTTTGATTCGTCTCAACAAGATCTTTGACACAAGACAGTACTCAGGGTCTGATGATGGAGCTGGAAGGTGGTCACCATTACCAATCAACCATGCAACTAAACCACATCGTGTTTAGGCTCGTTTGATTCGTCTCAACAAGATCTTTGACTCTAGGTGATACTCAGACTCTGATGATGGAGCTGGAAGGTGGTCACCGGTACCAATCAACCATGCAACTAAACCACTTCGTGTTTAGGCTCGTTTGATTCGTCTCAACAAGATCTTTGATACTAGGTTATACTCAGAGTCTGATGATGGAGCTGGAAGGTGGTCACCGGTACCAATCAACCATGCAACTAAACCACATCGTGTTTAGGCTCGTTTGATTCGTCTCAAAAAGATCTTTGACACTAGGTGATACTCAGAGTCTGATGATGTAGCTGGAAGGTGGTCATTCATCAGGTCAGTCATCATTGGTACCGGTGACCACCTTCCGGCTCCATCATCAGACCCTGAGTACTACCTTGTGTCAAAGATCTTGTTGCGACAAATCAAACGAGCCCAAACACGAAGTGGTTCAGTTACATGGTAGACTGGTACCCGTGGCCACCTTCGAGCTCCATCATCAGACCCTGAGTACTACCTTGTGTCAAAGATCTTGTTGAGATGAATAAACCGTGCCTAAACACGAAGTGATTTAATTGCATGGTCGATTGGTACCGGTGACCACATTCCGGCTCCATCATCAGATCTTGAGTACTATCTTGTGTCAAAGATCTTGTTGAGACGAATCAAACGAGCCCAAACACGAAGTGGTTTAGTTGCATGGTTGATTGGTACCGGTGACCACCTTCCGGCTCCACCATCAGACCCTGAGTACTATCTTGTGTCAAAGATCTTGTTGAGACGAATAAAACGAGCCTAAACACGAAGTGGTTTAGTTGCATGGTTGATTGATGGTACTGGTGACCACCTTCCGGCTCCATCATCAGGCCCTGAGTACTATCTTAAGTCAAAGATCTTGTTGAGCCGAATCAAACGAGCCCAAACACGAAGTGGTTTAGTTGCATGGTTGATTGGTACTGGTGACCACCTTCCGGCTCCATCATCAGACCCTGAGTACTATCTTAAGTCAAAGATCTTGTTGAGACGAATAAAACGAGCCCAAACACGAAGTGGTTTAGTTGCATGGTTGATTGGTACCGGTGACCACCTTCCGGCTGCATCATCAGACCCTGAATACTATCTTAAGTCAAAGATCTTGTTGAGACGAATAAAACGAGCCTAAACATGAAGTGGTTTAGTTGCATGGTTGATTGGTACTAGTGACCACCTTCCGGCTCCATCATCAGACCCTGAGTACTATCTTAAGTCAAAGATCTTGTTGAGCCGAATCAAACGAGCCCAAACACGAAGTGGTTTAGTTGCATGGTTGATTGGTACCGGTGACCACCTTCCGGCTCCATCATCAGACCCTGAGTACTATCTTGTGTCAAAGATCTTGTTGAGACAAATGAAACGAGCCTAAACACGAAGTGGTTTAGTTGCATGGTTGTTTGGTACTGGTGACCACCTTCCGGCTCCATCATCAGACCTTGAGTACTATCTTGTGTCAAAGATCTTGTTGAGACGAATAAAACGAGCCTAAACACGAAGTGGTTTAGTTGCATGGTTGATTAGTACTGGTGACCACCTTCCGGCTCCATCATCAGACCCTGAGTACTATCTTGGCAAAGATCTTGTTGAGCCGAATCAAACGAGCCCAAACACGAAGTGGTTTAGTTGCATGGTTGATTGGTACCGGTGACCACCTTCCGGCTCCATCATCAGACCCTGAGTACTATCTTGTATCAAAGATCTTGTTGAGACGAATAAAACGAGCCTAAACACGAAGTGGTTTAGTTGCATGGTTGATTGGTACCAGTGACCACCTTCCGGCTCCATCATCAGACCCTGAGTACTATCTTGTATCAAAGATCTTGTTGAGACGAATAAAACGAGCCTAAACACGAAGTGGTTTAGTTGCATGGTTGATTGGTACCAGTGACCACCTTCCGGCTCCATCATCAGACCCTGAGTACTATCTTGTATCAAAGATCTTGTTGAGACGAATAAAACGAGCGTAAACACGAAGTGGTTTAGTTGCATGGTTGATTGGTACCGGTGACCACTTTCCGGCTCCATCAACAGACCCTGAGTACTATCTTGAGTCAAAATTAATACATACAGGGTGATTCATGAGACGTGAGCAGGACTAATCCTGCATACTCAGTAAATGATAATTGATCGATCACCGTCGTAGTTAGATGAAACAACGACACTTTTTCCTATTTTTAACTTTTTGGTGAGGGCAAATTTAACTCTCTACAATCATGGTTACCCTACAAGACTTAATTAATAAACATAAAACCTCTTTAACCGTAATGACAGCATTTTGATTACGAAGAAAATAAGCTGTCAAACTTGAGTGAGATACGCGTTTTCAAAAGTAACCAGACCGTGATGACAGTGATGACATTCAATTTGACACAGAATATCGGTAGTTTAGTATTCTAATTTTAGGGTGACCATGCATGTCGTAAATAAATTTATTAATTTTTTTTTCAACACGAGTAGAAAATTAACGTTAATCTCACTAATACTGATACGAAACAGTTGCTTATGATTTACAAAATGCGCAGTCTTGGTCCTGCTCACGTCTTCTGAATCAGCCTGTATAGAATGTCAGGTCGTTACAAATATTTTTAATCCTGTCCGGTAGTTTATTAAACTGTACCATTATAAATTATAATACTATACAAACAGTGCTAGGATCAAAGTCTCTCGTTGCGGTTTACACGCACACAGTATAGGGTTTTACACGGCGCCCGCCGCACACAATGATAAAAAATCTCGTCGTCGCCGTTGAAAATGTGCGGAGCCGACCGACACACGTCCTACCTCTACAAGCTTTGCCGCGGCACTGAGCTGGCGCAGCGCGCGTCATCGGTAATATAGAGTAGTTTTCAAAAAATTGCCAAAAAATTATAGTAGAATTTCATAAACACTAATGTATACCAACAGTATAAGCAAACGTTGCAGATTGCTTGAGTATGAAAATGACTTCCATATTAAGTAGATTTTCGTAGGAATTGACACTTGTTTCGGAGAGAAAATTGAGTTCGTTTTACTTTGATTTTCTCTTTCTCAAAGGTATGTAGGAAAAATATCGTTTGATATGCCTAAAGTACAGGGTATTAGTAATACAAAATAGCCAGGTTTAGCAGAGTAAACTTCTCAAGATTTCCAAATAAGAGCTTGCCGTTCAGTGCTTCACGGGGTTTTTCGGAAACGACCATCAGAAAAAAATTCATTACTAATTTAATAAGTCCTTTTACTAATATTTACAACGATATTTAAAAAGATAAGAAGACGCTTTTACTGGAACAAGTACTCATTGTTTCTAATAATGAGCACAAAGTCCTGAATTTCGTCGACTAGTATCATCAATTTTGCATTATTTCGACTTTTCTTGTAAGAGCGCTCTTAAGGGACATCGGAGCATAATCCTAGTAATTGCGAAAACAAAATTCACCGTTCATACAGCTCCTTTTCAAACCAATTTATATAAGAAAATGGGACGACACTACAGTTTTAATAAAAAAACTTCCGTGAGACACAGACATATTAAATATATTAAAAACGCAAACCGCAAACGTCACCGTGTCACCGTAAACGCAAGCTCCTTATGACACTCCTCGGTATGGAGTGAAACATGTCGAGCGTTTTTCGACTTAAAATACGTGAGTGACCCGTTTTTAATATATTTAATACGACACTACAGTGTTGCCACTTTTTAATTTGATTAACTAATGTGATTATTTGCAGCTGCGGCAAAGCGCGCTGAAGAAGGAGGACGCAGACCTGCAGCTGGAGATGGAGAAGCTGGAGCGCGAGCGCAACCTGCACATCCGCGAGCTCAAGCGGATACACAACGAGGACCAGAGCCGCTTCTCGCAGCACCCCGTACTCTCTGAGCGGTCAGTTCGAACCTTTACCTTTTGGCGTTGTGGGAATACAGTTACTCATCGTTCTGCAGACCCATTATGGAGGGTATGTGGGACTGACCTCCCGGTTGGTTCTAGTGAGAAAGAGGTGGAAAAGACGAACCACTACCCACACCCGTGTTTCCCGCATTGTGTGTGTTTGCCATGTTTCCCGTGTGCCATTTGGGTCGTCATGGAGACATTTTACCGCAACGACAGCTTTGTGTCTATCTTCTATGCATAGCTAGGTGTCCACTTATCTAGTAAGTAAACTAAGCTGCACATGCCCACATTTGGTGCCCACATTTGTTATTGAGCATTACTGTCTTAAGATTGCAACTGGCCGTAACGAAAACGGGAATCAGGAAATGGACAGGTTATCGTAACATTATTAAAAAATGTAACTGCCCAACATACCAAAGAAATTGGCATAATTATGATAAAACGTGACTTCACTGCTTTTACGTGCTATGCGGGCTGCCCCAGTAAATATTTCTGAATACCAAAACAAATCTAATAAAATAACAAAGTCATTAAGCATGCCAACATTAGGTTACTACTTTTCATTTTAGCTATATAAACTTTGTAACAAATATCTCGTATTATTAAAAGTACTTGAGCTAGACATGATCCTTGAAGAGTATTAATTAAAGAAACAAATGCAATGTAGATAATTGAGCATTTAAAGTTGCTTGATGCTTCATAATTTTTCATTACTCTTGTCTTGTTTACAATCGGCCGTGCGCTGTACGTGGATGGAAATAAAGTCGCTAAACGTTTTGCGACTGCATCTAATATTCGCCGCGTAGATAACAGTATCCTTGAGCACCGATATGCGGTTGTTTTGATAAGGAGAGCGTTGCACTGAACATTAGGAATATCTATTTTACTAATGTTTATTCACTTACTGAAAAAGTGATTAATGCGTACAGAGGTAACAGACAGACAGCTACTATCGTATTTATAATATTATTAGGGATAGTGTTATCCCCCTATTTCACTTTTCTTCTTCTCCCTGCCCTTATCCCACGTTATGTGGGGTCGGCACAACATGTTTTCCTCTTAGAATCTCCTCTGTATTTCGTCACCTCAGCACTCCTTTCTTTCTCATATCCTCTTTCACACAACCCCTTATTTCACTAAAATTAATAAACAGACTAGGGCCCATTTGCACCATTCCAATAACCCGAGGTTAACCGGTCAAACCTGGAGTTTCCATGGTTACCCATACAATTTGACACTACACTGAGAGAAAAATCATCACCAGGAATTAAAAAACAGTTCTGTACTGGGGGAAAAAATGAAGTTTTAGTAATAATTATGGACGTTTCACTATTTCTGTAAAGTTTATTTATTTCTACAAACAGCTCAGTAATCCCAAATATAATTTCAACAAACAGATAATAGAAATTGCAAGAACTAATAGAAATTACAAAAGTCAATTTGTTCCTATTAGTTGACTCTCCTTGTCCCCGGATTAAGTTTATTTTTGTAATTCTAAGTGTATTTTTGTTGTACTTTTCTCTCAGTGTAGGTTAACGGTTTAACCGCTTAACCCCGGGTTAGTGGGATGGTGCAAGTGGGCCTTAGTCAAAGCCAAAAGGAAGGGTTTATCATTTCATTAGTCGTATTTATGTAAGTTAAAATCACAAATAATATACCCGACATATGGGGCATTATTTATGAAAAGGGACCTTATTGTCGATGGCGCTTACGCCGCACAGAGTCGCGCGGCATTGTATTTATATCGGAGCATCGTTAATATTAGCGTAAGCGCCACCGACAATAAGGTCCCTTTTCATAGAAAACGTCACATATAGCCGACGCCGTACTCGTGGTCGATATTTACAAGTATCACGTCTATAAATAAACAAAGGCGAAAGTTGCAAGGACATGGGTGGGTGTGTTTGGAAGCTGGGCTGGGGTCTGGCTAACGTATTAGCAAACACGAGGCTGCCCTTTCTCTTGTGTCCCCTTTTCTGATCGACATCGTTCTAATGCTTGTTATGTATCATAAGGAACGACATTATTCTTGATTTCTGGTTAAAGACATTTTATTTACCCAAAAGAAATGTTACATTTAATGAGTAGGTAGGTATTGCAAAGTATCCAATAATGTAGACTAAATAACGTAAACGACTAAAAGCTTTATTTATTGATATTTATAATAGAGTTATAGATTTCAATAATATGATCGTACTTTTAATTTTGATCACGTTGACTTCATTGCTGGAACAGTTGAAGTTACCAACTTGATTATCGCCGCAATAGATAGAGCAATTCACTTTTACTCCTTACTAAATATTAATCTGAATCTGGTAAAAGTAAAGATTGGGTTATCAATCTAGTCCTGATTCAGCACTAGCTTTAAAGTTAAAGGAGACTTGGCTATACTTCAATAATTCTATTATACCCTCCTAGTTAACTCCCAAGACCCCAAAGCAATTGTTTTGTTTCTGAATTTAGAACTCTTAGTTATTCCATAAAAGTTCAAAATATGTTGTCTAAGAGTCTCAGGAGGATAGCTATACTTTCAGGCTATTATAATTCATCATTTCAGCCTTTTGTCATCCACTGCTTCTGCCTATCTTCATGTATGCCACTTACTTCGGTCCTGTGTCGTACAGGAGTAAGGAATGTCGAGATCCGTCGCCGAAACAAGGTGCATGACGTGGGTTTCGTCATTACCAAACTAAAATGAAATTGGGCAGGACATGTTGCTAGGCAGAGTGATGACAGGTGGACTAAAATGTTAACAGAATGGTGGCCGCTTTCAAATGAAAGAAGCGCCTGGCGTTCGTTGGCTCGTTGGGTGGACGACATCCGGAAAATTGCGGGTCACTTCTGGATGAGATTAGCTCAGGACCGGGACGGGACGGGAGGACTATGCTCAGCAGTGGGCGATAAAGGGCTGATATGATGATCGGATGATGATGATGTGTCGTACAGTCATCTATCTAAAATAAGCATGTAATATTGAATGAAATATTCCCGTTCGCAGGTACCTGCTGCTAATGCTGCTGGGCAAGGGCGGGTTCAGCGAGGTGCACAAGGCGTTCGACCTGCGCGAGCAGCGCTACACCGCCTGCAAGGTGCACCAGCTCAACAAGGACTGGAAGGAGGACAAGAAGGCCAACTATATTAAGTGAGTCCGTATGAACGACACACCATATGTCTTATCGGTGTCATTACTGAGCAGACCTCGCAATATGTGTAGTTCAGGTTTATGGTGACGTTTATTTTTTTAAATACCTTTAAGTTTGAAGAATGCATTGCATGCTTAAAGTTTTTGAAGTTACATACGAGTTTTTGGTTATTAATATTGCCTAATGTACGTATATTATGCGTTTGTGTGTATTGTTTTGTCTGTAATATCAAATTATCTTGCTTTTCTAACGATAACAAAATAGCTTTTCGTTCTTGTCATAGTTCAAGAATCAGTTTGAAGCTGTGTAATAATAGCGCAACTACCTTAAAACAGCTGCAAAAGTAATACCCAGTTTGATTAGAATTCATTCATAAAATGGGTATGCACTTTTGCAGCTCGCTGTACCTGAAAGCGATCCGAATGAAGAACACATTGGAATAGAGATTATTTTATTATATTTGTCTGTATCTTTTGAAGTATATAAGCATCGTATGACGTGGAGATTGATTGTTATTGTCTGTTTTGACGTGTTCCTTAGGGTGGTATTCCACCTGTCCAATTTCTTTGTCCATTGTGTATTTTGTCTCACATTTTGTTTTAAGGTGGTTCGCTTTTCATACAAAATTCAATCAAAGCTCATTAAGTAACTACACACTATTAGTACACAAATATTTCCGCATTTATCTTCTTTCGAATATTCGTTTGCGCGAAATTAACAGGAAAACAATGTTTCATACAGAAATCATGCAAACCTCCTTAGTTAACTTTTCATCAATTTTACGTATGTGTGTGTCACAAATGTCGTGTACAGATACATTTGCGACGTTGCCATACCATTTCCGACGTTGCCGGGCTGACCACGGCTCGAATTTGGAGTGCCGTCATGTTTAGTGCAATTTTGTTGACACTGATATTTGACAGGTAGTTAATTGATCTAAGCGAGAAGTTCGTCAGCTTAGCTAAGAACTATCATGGCGTGTTATGCAAACAGTCGCTTTTTTGCTTGCAAACGGAAGATTCCCGGTTCGATCCCCAGTCATTGTATGCTGGAACATAACTTTTTGTATTTTTGTTACACCTAAATTTCGTATTGTTTTTTTATTTTTATTTAATTTTTCTTATTATCATAAATCGATTATTAAGTATGGGCTACACGTATTCTTTTATTTTTACAAAGATAATTAGAAATTATACTCTTCCTAATCAAATTGATTTTTACAATCAGGACATCCTCACTGAAATAAAAACCGGGCAAGTGCGAGTCAGACTCGCGCACAAAGGGTTCCGTGCCATAATGCAAAAAAAAAACAAAAAAAACCGGGCAAGTTCGAGTCGGACTCGCGCACGAAGGGTTCCGTACCATAAAGCAAAAAAAAAAACGGAAAAAAATGCAAAAAGAAAACGGTCACCACCCCGCCCGACGTTGCTTAACTTTGGTCAAAAATCACGTTTGTTGTATGGGAGCCCCATTCAAATCTTTATTTTATTCTGTTTTTAGTATTTGTTGTTATAGCGGCAACAGAAATACATCATCTGTGAAAATTTCAACTGTCTAGCTATTACGGTTCGTCAGATACAGCCTGGTGACAGACGGACGGACGGACGGACAGCGAAGTCTTAGTAATAGGGTCCCGTTTTACCCTTTGGGTACGGAACCCTAAAAAGAAGTGTATAAAATTTCCTGTGGTTAAAAATAATGGATTTTGTCTATGAATGAAAAACACAATTATTACTATAGGTAGTTTGTTTTTTTTAGCATTAGAAATAAGGTAAACAATCTTGACGTGTCTTTTAATTGAAAAACGCATTTTAAAAATAAGTTACGGCAAATATGTAACAATTATAAATCTAATACGATCATTTATATTCTTCTGCTTTCATAAGTAATCGTTTTTGATTTTTAAAAAACCTGATAACACTGAGTATGTGGGGGAAGCGCTGCTGGCCTAGCGGAAAGCAATTCGGAGGTCGCGGGTTCTAACCCCGGCTCGTACCAATGATTTTTCGAACTTTTGTACGAAATAGCATTTGATACCTACCTATTTATACACCGATACCTATTTTTCGGTGAAAGAAAACAATGTGAGGAAACCGGACTAATCCAAATAAGTTTACTCTCTGGGTTGGAAGGTCAGGGCAGTCGCTTTCGTAAAAACTAGTGCGCATGCCAATTCTGGGATTAGTTGCCAAGCGGAGATTGAATATCTGGGAGACCGACCAAAGCTTACAAAACATAAAAACTCAAAAATGCGCGTTTTCTCATAGACCTAGCTAAGAGATCAAACCCCTTATAGCAAATTTCATCGAAATCGTTAGAGCCGTTTCTGATACCATCCAAATATATAAATAAATAATTATATATCTAATAATTGCTCGTTTAAAGGTAAGATAACACAAAGGAGAAACAAAAAGAAATTACCTACTCGCACCAGTCTTGAACCCCAATCCTCTAGCACGTATTTCCACGAACATACCGTTACGCTATTGCAACATACTTACGTTGTGTGAAATTGTCTACTACAAGGATCACGGAAACACTGTTTGCATGTGTGAGTAATAGTAGGAAAAAGCGTGACAGCAACACTCCGTCGAATTAAAAAGGTGGTTTTTGCACAATGAAGTATTCAATGTTTATTTTAATAGTTCAATATTTACTTAAAGAGTGCGCGAAACATACTTTTAAGTATACAAATACCAAGACCATTTCACAAAAAAATAAAATCTGAAATTTTGCAAAAGTGGTGTCATCTAGCGAGAGTTAAGTTTTGAGTAACCTAGGCGAACCACCTTAATGAGATATTGAGACGCAATGACATTGGACCAAGATATTGGACAGATGGAATACTACCCTTAGCCGTCTCCCATGTATGTATAGTAACTTGAATGATAATATCGGTGTATTGTTGCAGACACGCGCTGCGGGAGTACAACATCCACAAGGCGCTGGACCACCCTAGGATCGTGAAGCTGTACGACGTGTTCGAGATCGACGGCAACTCCTTCTGCACCGTGCTCGAGTACTGCAACGGCCACGATCTCGACTTCTATCTGAAACAGGTAATAGGAAGCTCCTTGTCAGCGGTTTTGGTGGTGTTTGCATTGGAAAATTTTAATTTGCGCGTCATGTGCGGTCTCATAACAAACAAACTGATTTCTGGGAGAAGGAGACGAAATGTAAGGTGTCATTCTATGGAACTCGCTGACTATGTAAACAAACCGCCATATTGAAATTGCCAAAGAATGATGAATTTACTAGTGACTTTTGTTTACATAGCAAGTTCCATAGAATGACGCTTTATGTAAATGCCATGATTGGCCATTATTGGATAGTTAATAGTTAACCTCCGGTGCAACCTTTCGGTAATAATGCAAAATGTCGCTTCTTTGTAGTGGTACTCTTTCTACGCTGGATATGAGACGACTTGATAACAGGACCATCGGAAAAAAAGCGTCCTTGAACTACTGAAAAATACCATACATGGCGCATAGTTAGTTGTGTGTATTCGTAAATGTACACCTATTGATTACGTGTCTAGTAGAATTGCGGTCTTTAATTACGATACGGCTTTATTCACAATAAAACCGCAATATTTCTTTATACGATATACAATGTTCTAATTTGCAAAATCCCTTGTCCAGCACAAGACGATCCCGGAGCGAGAGGCGCGCTCGATCGTGATGCAGGTGGTCTCCGCGCTGAAGTATCTGAACGAGATCAAGCCGCCCGTGATCCACTACGACCTGAAGCCCGGCAACATCCTGCTCACCGAGGGCAACGTGTGCGGCGAGATCAAGATCACGGACTTCGGCCTCTCCAAGGTCATGGACGAGGAGAACTACAACCCTGACCACGGGATGGACCTCACCAGCCAGGGCGCGGGCACTTACTGGTCAGTATTCAGCGTGTTTACTGTTACAACACTTTCAACTCTTTCATATTAAATACATCATTTTGGGAAACATTTCCTCAATTTTGGAAACCAATTTGTTAAGAACGTGTTCTATAAACTATCAAAAATATTTTCAATGTGTGTACTACACATATTTCCTGTTCATTTTTAAATCACCACAACGTTATAATTTTGTCAAACTCGCATAATATATTCATTTCAGAATAGTATGAAGTCAGAAGGTCAAGGCCTATACTGATGCGAATTTATTTCTACTCTTAGGTATTTACCACCTGAGTGCTTCGTCGTCGGCAAAAACCCACCAAAGATCAGCAGCAAAGTGGACGTGTGGAGCGTGGGCGTGATCTTCTACCAGTGCCTGTACGGCAAGAAGCCGTTCGGGCACAACCAGAGCCAGGCCACCATCCTCGAGGAGAACACCATCCTCAAGGCCACCGAGGTGCAGTTCGCCAACAAACCCACTGTCAGCAATGAGGCTAAGGTGAGTAAAACGTATCTTTATTAATTTGTGTATTGTATGTATCATGGATGGATAAATAATCTACATGGCACAAATTTGACGGGGTCAGAAAATAATAGCAGGTTTTAAAAGCTATAATTTGTACAAACAAATTTTGGTCTTTATTGAACACTGGCATTCAAACTTGAAGTTAGCTTCCTCATCTTACTTTATGAAACATCATATTACACTACGAACATTTCTACCTAACTATGTAGTTCCTATATGGTCTAGTTAACACAGCGATTACAAGTGGTAGACTCTAGTTCCTCCTAGGTTGGAAGGTCAGATGGCAGTCGCTGTGTTAAAAACTTACGCTCGTGCCCGTAATGTTGCCAAAGCGCTTCCTAGATTCCTTTAAGATGCAATCAGGAAAACGTTGATGACTTCATCATAACGCGTTCCAGTAAATCATAAGTTGATGGTGTGTTCTCGTTCGGCAGAGCTTTATCCGCGCGTGCCTGGCGTACCGCAAGGAGGAGCGCATCGACGTGTTCGGGCTGGCGCGGCACGAGTACCTGCAGCCGCCGGTGCCCAAGCCGCGCGGCGCCGGCGCGGCGGGCGGCGCGGCCGGCGCGGGCGCCACGCTGGCGGCGGCGCCGGCGTCCTTCAGCGCCGCCAACATGTTCGCGGCCGGCTCCTCCTCCTAGCCGCGCCGCCGCCGCCCCCGCCACCCGGCGGCGCAGTGACGCGAGGCCGACACCGGGCACCGGCCCCGGCAGTGCGTGTACAGTTGTCGGCCCGAGGGACCGAGACCGACACCCGGCTACCGCGAGTGCGTGTGCGTGTCGCCCGAGGACTTTTGATAGACTGTACTTTTTAGTTTTGAACTTTGTCAGTTAATATTCAGAGTTGTAAAATGACTAAATATCATTTACGGATTAAATTGTTTAAGAATTATGCTTACTGTTGACTGTATTTATTGAGCGGGTGATAAAATGTGATTCTCCATTTATGAATGGGTTTGTCCTTTTATCACTAGAGAAGAAGAAACCTTGGGACTATCCCTTGCATATTATATAAGTTATCCCTATTAAAAAAGTTAAAAATAGTCGCGAGACTTTTATTTACCTTCCGAGCTGATGTTTTCTGTTGTGGATCTCCCGTTATGTAAACTGGACATCATATGCTAAACAAGAACGTCGTCTTAACGCCTTCCACGCGCGCTGCGTCCGGAATACACTGGAAGGACATGGTCACAAACGAGACGATGCTAGAGATCGCACAGCTGTTAAAACAACGAGTCAGGTGAAACCTGGTTCGCCACGGACACAACTGCCAGGGTTGCGTTCGTGCTTGCCACACCCGCATAGGCACAGTCATGAATTTCATATTAGTGTTGTGTTTTAGCTATAGCTTGTGCTGCCATCTCTGGCCTAATAGGCCTGTATTTAAGACTAAAAAGTTAGATCCTGTGATAACATCATAGAAGTAGCATCCTATAGAAGTGGTGTGCGCGTGCCTCCGTGAGGGACAAAACATACGCAATGCGACAATATTAAAAACACGTTTTAACATTCCTGACAATATACCAAAAACAATCTACGTAATTCGGTCGGGTTATTTGTTGCCCACCATAGCCCATACTAACAAAAAGGTGGGGAACAAACAAAAAGTGAGACTGACAAGGACAAGCAATAGTACCGCTTTCTCTGCTGCTCCTACTGAAAGTTCTATAAGTGTATCTCGTTCGGTCGTTTGGCCACTCCCCCGTGTCTTCTCTATGTTATTGTACCTATGGATAACATAAGATCGTAACGACATCTATCGGATTTAAACTCACACGCAAAGGAGCATGCGTAGGCTGCAGAGGGCAGCTCCCGTTTATTGCCATTATCTCAAGACTAAGTTTGACACTTAAGCCAGAAGGTGGCATGGTAAAATCCCGTTCCGCGTAACCAGCACGGTGTTACTGTTTATTAAGTCCAGATGGCGTTATTTTGTGTTTTTTTTTTAATTTATTTATAACATTATAATAACGCCCGATTTCATATCTCAACATATGAATAAATAACGTATGGGCACATGAAAAATTAGGTGGTGTTTATATCGGCGGCCGATCGTAATGTTCCTGTGTAATGTTTTGACGATGGTCACATTAAACCAATATATGGTAGGATAGGTTCGTTAGGTTGCTTCAGATGCCCGAAGGGCAAACTGCCCAGAAATAGGAGCCCCGCGATAAATGATATGGGATATATTTTTTACGTAAATATTACTTGATACTTTGAACTGATTAGAAGTTCCTTCCTTTTTATTACAATAATGAGAAAATCTGACCTGAATTACTATGGTTCCTATTACGTACTTCTTTTTAGTGCTCCGTACAAAACTTTGTTTACGGAACACTGGGATCACTTTTTTTTGTGTAAATCTTAGGTGGTGGGTATTCCACCCACCTATCCAATTTCTTTGTCCAGTGTGTATCGCGGTTTGCACATTTTGCTTTAATGAGAGAGTGAGACGTATATACCTACTGACATTGTACAAAGAAATTGGACTGGTGGAATAAATTTGACATTTTTGAAAATAATAAGAATTTAGTTACACCTTGATCCTTTAGGCGCCCTTCGTTTATAACGTAAGACGATATACCTACTGTATTTGCCAGTTTTGATCGCTCGCACTACATTTTAAGAAAAATTTACGCAAATGGGTTATTCGTTAGCACCAGTTTGTTTAGCTCTTCAAGTAATGAACTCGCGGGGATAAAGCGGATTTACATTATAAATTACAGCAGACCTACCACTCGGGCTTAACGAACTGCCTGGCTACCCACGTCGTACAATCACAACGAAAGGAAATGAATGTAAGTACAACTCGTATTGCCAGCAAAAAATCAAGGCTCAGAAAATCCCCCTTCTGGTCTAAGATCCCACGATCCCGATTCTATGGTCGACCTTCACCAATCTGTCTGACGGATGAAACTATGAAAATATGAAAGAAACTATGTTCCAGAACATAAATAAATAGGGTTGCCTAAAGAAATATGGTCAAGGCTATTTTTTTTTTAAATTTGGTTTTTCCTTCTAACTTTTGAACCATCTGTCCAAAAAATATGAAAAAAATCATGAAAATATTGCTTAAAAAACTCAATCAAATAAAATTAAAACAAACTTGATCTGTTAAGCCGTTTATGAGTTATCGCTAAAAGTCTTCCCTTCCTATTTTAATTAAAAGCCTGGCAACCCTTATTTGTGACCGGATTTTCGCAGGCAACCTTATACCATTGTATTTGCAATAAAATTACCATCATTTTGATGTATAATTCAAGCGTCAGACAGATGAGTGCAATTATCGATATAAAATCACCCCTTTAAACACGGCAACCACATAATAGTGACCGGAAAAAGATAGGCAACCTAGTTGATTTATGTTGTACAAGTTGTATACTTTCCATTGAAACTTATTTCGTTCGTCAGACAAATCGGTGAAATTTGCCGAAAAAATTTTTTTTCAAAAATTTATCAAAATAGCCTTGACCATTTTTCTTTAGGCAACCCTATTTATTTATGTTCTGGAACATATTTTCTTTCATATTTTCATAGTTTCATCCGTCAGACAAATTGGTGAAGGTCCCATATATGGGGGATCTCCTACTAGTTATTCATAATTCGCTGACTTGCAATTCATTCAGTGCAGTCTTTGAGACCAGACGGCGATTTTAATTAAAGTCACCGAGCACCAAGTCACCAAACCTCTACAATTCGAACCGTAATCTCTGTCTGGATTTACGTAGGTACAGTCAGCCAAGAAAGTGGTCTACCACTTTTCGACTTTATCATCTGATTGATAGAGTCGAAAAGTGGTAGAGCACTTTCTTGGCTGACCGTACTTACGGGCTTACTTGACTTGCGAGGTTTAGTTTGTTGCAATGCAAGATTCGGAATCCTGGCAAGAGTGACAAGGAAGGACTGATATGTACCTAATTGGTTGATCGGATGACAGTGCTGATGAAATACGTTGCGACCGAACTGAGGGAGTGATGTTTTAACATTTCAATTTCACCCAAGAAAAACCCACCCAATAGCCTTACATTACTGTTGGTAATTTTACTGTACTGAGGCAGGATATGAAAGCGTTGTAAATTAGATTAACATCCTATGTAACTCATGACCAACAATAAATAATTTGATAGTTTGAATTCTAAAAACCGGGTAAGTGCGAGTCGGACTCGCGCACGAAGGGTTCCGTACCATAATGCAAAAAAAAAACGAAAAATAAGCAAAAAAAAACGGTCACCCATCCAAGTACTGACCACTCCCGACGTTGCTTAACTTTGGTCAAAAATCACGTTTGTTGTATGGGAGCCCCATTTAAATCTTTATTTTATTCTGTTTTTAGTATTTGTTGTTATAGCGGCAACAGAAATACATCATCTGTGAAAATTTCAACTGTCTAGCTATCACGGTTCGTGAGATACAGCCTGGTGACAGACGGACGGACGGACGGACAGCGGAGTCTTAGTAATAGGGTCCGTTTTACCCTTTGGGTACGGAACCCTAATAAGTATCAACAACAATAATCGAAAGCAAAACTTCTTTATCATGCACTTAGCAGGAATTATAGTACCATTACCAAGAGAAAACACTGAAAACTAGGTCTTGCTAACCACCTTTCATTTGCTTGTAGCTCACTAATTGGTTTTCCTGAAACTGCAGATCCGTTGCTCTGATCGCGCGCACAGGCGCTCGAGTAACTATTCTAGCCATTGTAAACTTTTACAAAATATTTTTTTAAGTTTCTCATGTTGTTTTGAAAGTGGCTCACCATTTTTCAATGAAGCGGTTTACGTTTAGACCCTAGAAACTTTTACTTTCCAAGTATGTAATTTTTTTTACGATAGAGGTAGATAAGATATAAAAATTTGGTTCTAAATGGATATGATGTATATAATTCCATTCAGATATTTGACTTTGATTCCATAAATAACGATTAAGAGGATACTGTACGGTCGAGTTTTGTAAAATACTATGGATTTTACTTTTCTCGTCAGACATATGGTTACCTGATACTAATTCTCACAATATTGTTTTAAGGAGAAATCTCTGTTTTGATATCTCAAATACTAAAATACGAGTTGGATTTGCCAGTTTACAACTCAATCGAGTATTTGTCTACAGAGTATCTTAAACAATGGGTAGGTAATAGTTTTTATTAAGACTTACGGTAGGTAACTAATAGTGTAGTTGACTCTATTACATTTTTCTTTTCAAAGTTCAACGTTGTCGCTCGCCTTCGCTGCAACATAGAGTTCACCTTATTTTTCACGGTGGAATCCTTTCAAACGTCCCTTTAAGGATCCTCAAAGAGCTGGAATAGGGCTCCCGGCTGCGTTTTTATCCGCTCAATAGTTTTCCGAGCCTCCGGCTGGTGCTGCAACTTTCACGCTCGATCGTTAACGAAGGATTGTTTATGATTTATACATATAGGTAATAACGAGAAAAATTCTGCGCTCTCAAGTTTTATAGGTAACTGGAGAATCGGTCCGTAGTATCCACTGTGTAATATCGTGCATATCCCGGCAGTTTTGTTTGTTGTACGTTACACGCGCGATAGGACGGCGTTCGTTTTGTGTTTTTATTTAACTTGCTATGCTAACTTTGCTGCACATATATGTACTCGTGTCCAGTTACAATAGGGAAATAAAAAAGTTTTCATAATTTATGAAAATACTTTTTTTGCTGTTAAATTTCGGATGGCAGTACAATACGCTGTGTTTCTAGTTGTAGTGACTAAAAGGAGGCTTGCTATTTGAGTAGATAAGTAATAGGTCTTCAGTGAAAAATAAAAGAAAGATATTTGCAATTTACAAAAAAATCCCGCTTTCGAAGGTACCCCAATGCACCTTACGTACTTGGTCTTTTTATTTAGTTTCTACTAAATAATTATGGGACACTTATACACAATTATATAAGTAGCTCAAACTTCAAACATAATTAATAATTATAGTAGCAGTGTTATAGTGGAAGGCGTGATTTTTTCCTGTACCGCAGTCCGCATCCTTGTGAATAAAACTCTCATAAAGTAAAGTACGGTGTTACCGCACGACTGGGTACGTAAATGTTTTTAATCCATTACACTGAGCTAAGCTCCTAGCATGGAATACGCATGGTTTTATTTCCATAGTTTGCAGGTGCGGAAAGGAGTCTCTTTGTTCCCCATGAATGGCGCTCGGGGAAGGGAGGGCGCCCCCTTGCGGATCGCGCTGCATTGCATTTGTGCAGCGGCCGCGAAGTGCAGTTTTATTGTAGGTACCATTATGTGGTACTTCGTTTCACGCTCTTCATACTTGAAAGTGCGAATTCGACAGTGTTTTCTGTTTTCATTGCTCGTATAGTATTTTTTAGGGTTTTGGTAGAACAGTCATTTGATAAGTATGGCGAACTCTAAACAGCTCTTTACGAAATAATATTGTTAGGTACTCTGTTACTTTATTTAGTTTATTTGCCTATGTTAAGTAGGATATAGGGATGTTTCCTGTATTTATTTAAAATAAATTATTTCACACCATGCACGCAATAAAGCGCCACATAATTATTAGAAAAACATAAATAACTGCAACACAATTTCGATTATTTATAAATCAGTTAATTGTCTAAGTACAATTTCGATGGCATTAAACATATATCATATCGAACTAAGTAATTAGTTCACAAAGTGAAATATGAATTAGAAAAAAAAAATGTATTGGCGCAACCGGTAGGTTAATTCTACTTTACCATTTGTGTATGGGGTGAAGCTTATAACCTCCTAAGGGTAAACCCTTAGAGGTTAACCTCCTAACCTCATACATACAAATCAAAAACCCAAAATTTGCCATTGAAATTTTAACCTATAGTGTAGGGAATAGAGTTGATTTTGATTACACAATTTCTATTTAATAAATCGGATAGAAAATATAAAAAGTAGATGAGTTGACCGTGACGTCACTATATTCGTTTTCACACCACCTATTCGGAAAAGAGCTTTTTCTTAGTGTCCAACCGAAACATGTTTTTTTGCCGAAACCGAAACCGAAACCGAATGTTCGGCTTTGGCTCTAGTTTCGGCCGAAACCGAAACCGAAACCGAAACTTTTGTAGACTTGTTAAAGTCGTTGAAAAAAATGACATAAAACCCCTTTTATACACATATTATGGGGCTGTCAACACCCAATATCCTTGAAATTGATGTTACTTTGCAGTTTTTTAAGAAAATTACTACGTATGCTATCAAAATCATTGCAGAATTTTCTTGGTCTAACTCGATACATTCACCAGTCAAGTTAACATGTAGATACAGGGCCAACCAAAAAACCAGCGAGCGCGAAATTTTTATTTGACAATATCGCAAGGCCGGGTACCAATCTTCACCTGGGCCTAGGGATTGCAATCCGGTCCGGCGGATCCGGTAATCCGGCCGGATCCGGCACTTTTTAGAAGCTACCGGATCCGGTTAAAATCACCGGATCCGGACCGGATCCGGGAAAATAGAAAAAAAAGACCGCACGCAGCACCCACTGCGCGTTTTAGGTAAGTAAGATAAAGGCGACGGATAGAAGAAAGAAGTTAAACAGAATAAAGAACGAATGAAAAAATCTAAATTTAGTAAAATAAGAAGATATTTAATATGACGATGATTGAGAACAGAAGAGGATTTCCTCTTCTTTTATGTTGGTGGCACGGATCGGCAAGTATACGACGGTTACTTAAAAATTAAAAGATGGAGATGTCATAGAAGGCATTTAGAACGACCGGTCTTTCCTAGCGGGTAGTGACCATCTGACCATTCAGTGACCCTGCCTATGAAGCCGATGGTCAGGAGGTTTTGAATACCGGTAACGGCATTTATTTGTGTGATGAACACAGATATTTGTTCCTGAGTTATGTGTGTTTTCTATGTATATTTATAAGCATGTATTTATCAATATACTATACGTATATGTATCGTCGCCTAGTAGTACTACCTAAAGCTAGCTAGTACCCATATTACAAGCTTTACTTGGTTTGGGGCTACGAGTAGGTCGATCTGTATAAGATTGTGTATAATTCATGAATTATTTGTTATTTGGCTATAAAACTATTTTCACGGATAAAAAATGAAAGCAAGATAATATTGGAGCGCATTTCATACAATTTTGGTTAAAAGTAAAATAGCTTGTTACTAGAATGGATGTCAGCGTTACAAATAATTCCATCAAAGAACAGTTACGAAAACTTGTCCTTTCAAGGAGTTCCATTTTCCATCCCATAATTATCCCATTAAAACAGGCTTTGGAATCTAATCAAATTTATAATTTTATTGCAGAATGTGCATGATTGAATATAATAAAATTAATAAATGACTTAGATTTCAAATATTTATTTTTATTTTAAAATTGACAATGTGACACTTTTTAATACATAGTTTTATTTTATTGTTAAAAAGTTATTTCTTATTAACTTAAAATTGTTGTTTTATGAATAAATTTGTAAAAATACCCTTTATTTCTCTTATAACGCATAAAACTTGAAAAATATGTCATTTAATTAACTTTAATATCCTTATACCTAACCGGATCCGGTCCGGCCGGATTGAAAATCAATCCGGTTTGCAATCCCTACCTGGGCCTAAAAGTCCGAAGTGCCCCATTGAGGCGAACTTTCATGCGAAGTCAAAGCCGTGCTTCAGGCTTCAGGATAAGTAGTTGAGCACAGACTCTACACACAAACCAATAGTAAATTGAGGTAAAACCACTGTTTCACTCCGAAACAATTAGACAGTGTGTGCGTTATAGATATTGACAGCTTCTTAAAGATGCGTCGACCGTCCAGTGGCGCCCTCATCAGTGGGATTGTGTTTTATAATAAACCAATTAATTTCTGTACCTATACATGAATCAGTATAATATGTAGGTATTCATATTGTTGTCCTACTTATTCCCCAACTTTTGGTCTTATTCCGAAGTACCATTTGGTAAGTTTCGGCCCGGCCGAAAGGTTCGGCCGTTTTTTGGCCGAAACCGAAACTACAGCCGAAACATGATTTTTAGGCCGAAACTGGCCGAAACCGAACCTTCGGTCGGACACTACTTTTTCTTCCCTGCTAGGAGGGATCAAAGTGGCACTTTTCTGTTCTAGCACACTATTTTTACATTTTTTGCACATTATTTTGTTAGCTTAAATAATCTGTTTAAGCATCAGATTGTGTCAAAACTAAGATTTTTTTTATTTTCCTTATAGTTGATGTAAAAAGCAGTATGTGTCACACGGTATCAAAATTATTTCGTCTTAGGCGTTAACACTTGTATCCCTCATTACGCTCAGGATTCTACTTTAGAATCCATCGCTTTATTCAGGATTCAATGTACGCCCTTGACAGAAATATATCATTTTGAACCCTTGTAACAGTTGTAACACAAACTACTATTTCCTATAAATTCCATATTAGCAAATTGTTTTGACAGTTCTAGAAAGAAAGTGATTTGACTATAGTTCGTTTTTTTAGCATTAGAAATTAGGTAAACAATCTTGATGTGTCTTTTAATTGAAAAACACATTTTAAAAATAAATTACGACAAATATGTAACAATTATGAATCTAATACGATCATTTATATTATTTTGCTTTCATAAGTAATAGTTTTTTATTTTTAAAAAGCGTTTTTCAATTAAAAGACGTGTCAAGATCGCTTACCTTCTTGCAAGTTCTTTCTAATGCTAATAAAAACGAACTATAGTAGGAGAATACCTGATTCTGATATTCCTGATGAGCACCCAAGTAATTTACTTTAGAATGCAAAAAAAAGCGATTCTATAATTCTTGTATAACTATTTGTGACATGACATGAAATATTTAAAATAAAAAATATAGTAAAAAAAAATACAAAAAGATTCCTTCGAGCCGGATTTGAACCAGCGACCTATGGATGTCAGCTGAATACCTCTACAGTCCACCGCTCTACCAACTGAGCTATCGAAGGGTTACTCTTCGGACCGAAATTATGTACTAGTTGCTCCATGCTAGTCGTCATCTAATTATATCAAGATTCTGCCCGATTCGAACTTTAAGATTCGTCAAATATTACGTTCAGGGCTATAACCGCGAAAATCGAAGTTTGCAAATTGCGGGCATTTTTCTCTCTCACTCTTATTAGTCTTATTACGCCTTCATTGGAGTAAAAGAGAAAGATCCCCGCAATTTGCGAATTTCGGTTTTCGCGGTAGCCCCTCAGATACTATCGTATCTAGTTAAACAAAAACGTCACTTTTGACACTGACATATCTAATCTATATCGTATCTAGCCGTAATATTTGACGTAAGTATCCCAAAATTCGAATAGGGCCGTTTTATAGATGGCATACACACTATTAGCTCTAAGTTACAATTATCATGGAGAAGGAAAACATAAGAATAATATTGAAAAAGTTATTAAACGCTGTGTTCAGTTGTTGCTTCCCCTTTGAAACCAGAGTGTTAACATTGATTGTAGGTACATCCACATGTGGTCCTTTGAACCGGAGTAAGTTAGTAAGTTTTGATACTTATCATAATAGGAAATAAGTGTTAGTTCTAAAATTAATTTGCCCTGGTACGAAATAAACAACCGATAGACCAACACTAAGTACAGTTACCTTAAAACCACTTCTTCCAAATAGGTAATTGTTCGATACTAAATTAAAAATAACAAGACACGGTACAAGTGAGCTTCGTAAAAGAGAGTGGCTGGGGAGGTGATGGACCGCGAAATGAAAAGGGGTGCCTGACAGGCACGTAACAGGGTAAGGAACATTGCGATCTTCCTACAAAACGACTCAAGTTCAACGTGAGCTGGCGTTTAATCCATTAAAACATTAATTTTGAGTGTGCATGTATTCTCAACTCATCAACCGTTTCCTCCTCCAAAATTAGTAGGTATGTATATCGTAAACAATTTTTTTAACTTGTAGTGTACCCAGGGATTATAGACCTAAGTATAGGTAAGTATATGGTTTTAATTTCAACGCGATACCTCCACGCGTTCCCGAGATAAAGGGTCTTGACAGACAGACGGACGGACGGACGGACGCACGGGCGGACTACAAAGTGATCTTATAAATAAGGGTTCCGTTATCCTTTTAAGGTAATAGGTGAGATAGTTAAATTATCCTTTAAAAAGGAAAATTTTACACAGGAAGAATATAAACTACAAGAAAATACCTCCCTCTATTATCAATTAAAAGAAAGAATTACTAAAATCACAGGTAACCCAGTTACCTACAGGTTAATCAGTAAGAAAATGTCACGTGTGTTACGTTACGTCATTTATTCCTCGGTCTCGCCTGAGGAATCGCCCCGCAGAGACCTCCGTCACTGTTACAGCTACAGCCGTTGTGAGAGCAAATACGACTGACCTAATTCCGATGGACATTGCTGACACAGTGATAGGGAATTGGTGCAAGCCGAGGGATTAACGCTAATGTTATTGGTTCTTTGTTGTTATGGGTTTATCTATGTGTGTAGGTACACTTTCATTGTCTCGCAATTAGTTTTGGTCCCTGGTAGGGTAGGTATGTTTTTAATTAAGAAAGTTTTTTTTAGATTAGTCAACTGCAGAATAGAAGGTACGGGCTGGAGATAAGTTATATATTGGATGGAATACAGGCTTATTTTGAAAATACAAATAGGAAACTAGATGTGGATCTAGGCGTAGTTCGTGATGATTGTGAAGTTGACCGCCCCATATCGAGTGCCCGCAAATGGCATATCTATATCGTTAGTTCATCGTTAGTTCACGTTAGTTCAGTATATTAAATCGTTAGGATCCGACTACAACATCGATTTTTTTTAAAAACAAAAGTGGGGAGGTCAACTTCACGCTACCGCCCCAAAATCGATTTTATGGTTTTTATCAATTAGAATCGATAGATAATCGTTAGTTCACGTTAGTTCAGTATTTTAAATCGTTAGGATCCGATTCTAAGTATTTTTTTTTTTCAATTTTGTGGGGCGGTCAACTTCACGTGAAGTTGACCGCCCCATATCGAGTGCCCGCAAATGGCATATCTATATCGTTAGTTCATCGTTAGTTCACGTTAGTTCAGTATATCAAATCGTTAGGATCCGACGCATAACTTGTGTACGAATTTTTTTTTAAAGTAGGGGAGCGGCAACACCGTCTTCCGCTCCAAAACTGTATTTATGGTTCCAATCAATTGGAATCGATATGTAGTCGTTAGTTCATCGTTAGTTCATGATAGTTCAGCATGTGAAATCGTTAGGATCCGACTACATTACGTATTTTAAAAAAATAACATAAGTGGGGCGGTCAACTTCACGCTACCGCCCCAAAACCGATTTTATGGATTCTTTCAATTAGAATCGTTAGTTCATCGTTAGTTCACGTTAGTTCAGTATATTAAATCGTTAGGATCCGACTAAAAGATGTTTTTTTTTTAAAAACGAAAGTGGGGAGGTCAACTTCACGTGAAGTTGACCGCCCCATATCGAGTGCCCGCAAATGGCATATCTATATCGTTAGTTCATCGTTAGTTCACGTTAGTTCAGTATATCAAATCGTTAGGATCCGACGCATAACTTGTGTACGAATTTTTTTTTAAAGTGGGGGAGCGGCAACACCGTCTTCCGCTCCAAAACTGTATTTATGGTTCCAATCAATTGGAATCGATATGTAGTCGTTAGTTCATCGTTAGTTCATGATAGTTCAGCATGTGAAATCGTTAGGATCCGACTACATTACGTATTTTAAAAAAATAACATAAGTGGGGCGGTCAACTTCACGCTACCGCCCCAAAATCGATTTTATGGATTCTTTCAATTAGAATCGTTAGTTCATCGTTAGTTCACGTTAGTTCAGTATATTAAATCGTTAGGATCCGACTAAAAGATGTTTTTTTTTTAAAAACGAAAGTGGGGAGGTCAACTTCACGTGAAGTTGACCGCCCCATATCGAGTGCCCGCAAATGGCATATCTATATCGTTAGTTCATCGTTAGTTCACGTTAGTTCAGTATATCAAATCGTTAGGATCCGACGCATAACTTGTGTACGAATTTTTTTTTAAAGTAGGGGAGCGGCAACACCGTCTTCCGCTCCAAAACTGTATTTATGGTTCCAATCAATTGGAATCGATATGTAGTCGTTAGTTCATCGTTAGTTCATGATAGTTCAGCATGTGAAATCGTTAGGATCCGACTACATTACGTATTTTAAAAAAATAACATAAGTGGGGCGGTCAATTTCACGCTACCGCCCCAAAACCGATTTTATGGATTCTTTCAATTAGAATCGTTAGTTCATCGTTAGTTCACGTTAGTTCAGTATATTAAATCGTTAGGATCCGACTAAAAGATGTTTTTTTTTAAAAAACGAAAGTGGGGAGGTCAACTTCACGTGAAGTTGACCGCCCCATATCGAGTGCCCGCAAATGGCATATCTATATCGTTAGTTCATCGTTAGTTCACGTTAGTTCAGTATATCAAATCGTTAGGATCCGACGCATAACTTGTGAACGAATTTTTTTTTAAAGTAGGGGAGCGGCAACACCGTCTTCCGCTCCAAAACTGTATTTATGGTTCCAATCAATTGGAATCGATATGTAGTCGTTAGTTCATCGTTAGTTCATGATAGTTCAGCATGTGAAATCGTTAGGATCCGACTACATTACGTATTTTAAAAAAATAACATAAGTGGGGCGGTCAACTTCACGCTACCGCCCCAAAACCGATTTTATGGATTCTTTCAATTAGAATCGTTAGTTCATCGTTAGTTCACGTTAGTTCAGTATATTAAATCGTTAGGATCCGACTAAAAGATGTTTTTTTTTTAAAAACGAAAGTGGGGAGGTCAACTTCACGTGAAGTTGACCGCCCCATATCGAGTGCCCGCAAATGGCATATCTATATCGTTAGTTCATCGTTAGTTCACGTTAGTTCAGTATATCAAATCGTTAGGATCCGACGCATAACTTGTGTACGAATTTTTTTTAAAGTAGGGGAGCGGCAACACCGTCTTCCGCTCCAAAACTGTATTTATGGTTCCAATCAATTGGAATCGATATGTAGTCGTTAGTTCATCGTTAGTTCATGATAGTTCAGCATGTGAAATCGTTAGGATCCGACTACATTACGTATTTTAAAAAAATAACATAAGTGGGGCGGTCAACTTCACGCTACCGCCCCAAAACCGATTTTATGGATTCTTTCAATTAGAATCGTTAGTTCATCGTTAGTTCACGTTAGTTCAGTATATTAAATCGTTAGGATCCGACTAAAAGATGTTTTTTTTTTAAAAACGAAAGTGGGGAGGTCAACTTCACGTGAAGTTGACCGCCCCATATCGAGTGCCCGCAAATGGCATATCTATATCGTTAGTTCATCGTTAGTTCACGTTAGTTCAGTATATCAAATCGTTAGGATCCGACGCATAACTTGTGTACGAATTTTTTTTTAAAGTAGGGGAGCGGCAACACCGTCTTCCGCTCCAAAACTGTATTTATGGTTCCAATCAATTGGAATCGATATGTAGTCGTTAGTTCATCGTTAGTTCATGATAGTTCAGCATGTGAAATCGTTAGGATCCGACTACATTACGTATTTTAAAAAAATAACATAAGTGGGGCGGTCAACTTCACGCTACCGCCCCAAAACCGATTTTATGGATTCTTTCAATTAGAATCGTTAGTTCATCGTTAGTTCACGTTAGTTCAGTATATTAAATCGTTAGGATCCGACTAAAAGATGTTTTTTTTTAAAAAACGAAAGTGGGGAGGTCAACTTCACGTGAAGTTGACCGCCCCATATCGAGTGCCCGCAAATGGCATATCTATATCGTTAGTTCATCGTTAGTTCACGTTAGTTCAGTATATCAAATCGTTAGGATCCGACGCATAACTTGTGTACGAATTTTTTTTTAAAGTAGGGGAGCGGCAACACCGTCTTCCGCTCCAAAACTGTATTTATGGTTCCAATCAATTGGAATCGATATGTAGTCGTTAGTTCATCGTTAGTTCATGATAGTTCAGCATGTGAAATCGTTAGGATCCGACTACATTACGTATTTTAAAAAAATAACATAAGTGGGGCGGTCAACTTCACGCTACCGCCCCAAAACCGATTTTATGGATTCTTTCAATTAGAATCGTTAGTTCATCGTTAGTTCACGTTAGTTCAGTATATTAAATCGTTAGGATCCGACTAAAAGATGTTTTTTTTTAAAAAACGAAAGTGGGGAGGTCAACTTCACGTGAAGTTGACCGCCCCATATCGAGTGCCCGCAAATGGCATATCTATATCGTTAGTTCATCGTTAGTTCACGTTAGTTCAGTATATCAAATCGTTAGGATCCGACGCATAACTTGTGTACGAATTTTTTTTTTAAGTAGGGGAGCGGCAACACCGTCTTCCGCTCCAAAACTGTATTTATGGTTCCAATCAATTGGAATCGATATGTAGTCGTTAGTTCATCGTTAGTTCATGACAGTTCAGCATGTGAAATCGTTAGGATCCGACTACATTACGTATTTTAAAAAAATAACATAAGTGGGGCGGTCAACTTCACGCTACCGCCCCAAAATCGATTTTATGGATTCTTTCAATTAGAATCGTTAGTTCATCGTTAGTTCACGTTAGTTCAGTATATTAAATCGTTAGGATCCGACTAAAAGATGTTTTTTTTTAAAAACGAAAGTGGGGAGGTCAACTTCACGTGAAGTTGACCGCCCCATATCGAGTGCCCGCAAATGGCATATCTATATCGTTAGTTCATCGTTAGTTCACGTTAGTTCAGTATATCAAATCGTTAGGATCCGACGCATAACTTGTGTACGAATTTTTTTTTAAAGTAGGGGAGCGGCAACACCGTCTTCCGCTCCAAAACTGTATTTATGGTTCCAATCAATTGGAATCGATATGTAGTCGTTAGTTCATCGTTAGTTCATGACAGTTCAGCATGTGAAATCGTTAGGATCCGACTACATTACGTATTTTAAAAAAATAACATAAGTGGGGCGGTCAACTTCACGCTACCGCCCCAAAATCGATTTTATGGATTCTTTCAATTAGAATCGTTAGTTCATCGTTAGTTCACGTTAGTTCAGTATATTAAATCGTTAGGATCCGACTAAAAGATGTTTTTTTTTAAAAACGAAAGTGGGGAGGTCAACTTCACGTGAAGTTGACCGCCCCATATCGAGTGCCCGCAAATGGCATATCTATATCGTTAGTTCATCGTTAGTTCACGTTAGTTCAGTATATCAAATCGTTAGGATCCGACGCATAACTTGTGTACGAATTTTTTTTTAAAGTAGGGGAGCGGCAACACCGTCTTCCGCTCCAAAACTGTATTTATGGTTCCAATCAATTGGAATCGATATGTAGTCGTTAGTTCATCGTTAGTTCATGACAGTTCAGCATGTGAAATCGTTAGGATCCGACTACATTACGTATTTTAAAAAAATAACATAAGTGGGGCGGTCAACTTCACGCTACCGCCCCAAAATCGATTTTATGGATTCTTTCAATTAGAATCGTTAGTTCATCGTTAGTTCACGTTAGTTCAGTATATTAAATCGTTAGGATCCGACTAAAAGATGTTTTTTTTTAAAAACGAAAGTGGGGAGGTCAACTTCACGTGAAGTTGACCGCCCCATATCGAGTGCCCGCAAATGGCATATCTATATCGTTAGTTCATCGTTAGTTCACGTTAGTTCAGTATATCAAATCGTTAGGATCCGACGCATAACTTGTGAACGAATTTTTTTTTAAAGTAGGGGAGCGGCAACACCGTCTTCCGCTCCAAAACTGTATTTATGGTTCCAATCAATTGGAATCGATATGTAGTCGTTAGTTCATCGTTAGTTCATGATAGTTCAGCATGTGAAATCGTTAGGATCCGACTACATTACGTATTTTAAAAAAATAACATAAGTGGGGCGGTCAACTTCACGCTACCGCCCCAAAACCGATTTTATGGATTCTTTCAATTAGAATCGTTAGTTCATCGTTAGTTCACGTTAGTTCAGTATATTAAATCGTTAGGATCCGACTAAAAGATGTTTTTTTTTAAAAAACGAAAGTGGGGAGGTCAACTTCACGTGAAGTTGACCGCCCCATATCGAGTGCCCGCAAATGGCATATCTATATCGTTAGTTCATCGTTAGTTCACGTTAGTTCAGTATATCAAATCGTTAGGATCCGACGCATAACTTGTGAACGAATTTTTTTTTAAAGTAGGGGAGCGGCAACACCGTCTTCCGCTCCAAAACTGTATTTATGGTTCCAATCAATTGGAATCGATATGTAGTCGTTAGTTCATCGTTAGTTCATGATAGTTCAGCATGTGAAATCGTTAGGATCCGACTACATTACGTATTTTAAAAAAATAACATAAGTGGGGCGGTCAACTTCACGCTACCGCCCCAAAACCGATTTTATGGATTCTTTCAATTAGAATCGTTAGTTCATCGTTAGTTCACGTTAGTTCAGTATATTAAATCGTTAGGATCCGACTAAAAGATGTTTTTTTTTAAAAACGAAAGTGGGGAGGTCAACTTCACGTGAAGTTGACCGCCCCATATCGAGTGCCCGCAAATGGCATATCTATATCGTTAGTTCATCGTTAGTTCACGTTAGTTCAGTATATCAAATCGTTAGGATCCGACGCATAACTTGTGTACGAATTTTTTTTTAAAGTAGGGGAGCGGCAACACCGTCTTCCGCTCCAAAACTGTATTTATGGTTCCAATCAATTGGAATCGATATGTAGTCGTTAGTTCATCGTTAGTTCATGATAGTTCAGCATGTGAAATCGTTAGGATCCGACTACATTACGTATTTTAAAAAAATAACATAAGTGGGGCGGTCAACTTCACGCTACCGCCCCAAAATCGATTTTATGGATTCTTTCAATTAGAATCGTTAGTTCATCGTTAGTTCACGTTAGTTCAGTATATTAAATCGTTAGGATCCGACTAAAAGATGTTTTTTTTTTTAAAACGAAAGTGGGGAGGTCAACTTCACGTGAAGTTGACCGCCCCATATCGAGTGCCCGCAAATGGCATATCTATATCGTTAGTTCATCGTTAGTTCACGTTAGTTCAGTATATCAAATCGTTAGGATCCGACGCATAACTTGTGTACGAATTTTTTTTTAAAGTAGGGGAGCGGCAACACCGTCTTCCGCTCCAAAACTGTATTTATGGTTCCAATCAATTGGAATCGATATGTAGTCGTTAGTTCATCGTTAGTTCATGATAGTTCAGCATGTGAAATCGTTAGGATCCGACTACATTACGTATTTTAAAAAAATAACATAAGTGGGGCGGTCAACTTCACGCTACCGCCCCAAAACCGATTTTATGGATTCTTTCAATTAGAATCGTTAGTTCATCGTTAGTTCACGTTAGTTCAGTATATTAAATCGTTAGGATCCGACTAAAAGATGTTTTTTTTTTAAAAACGAAAGTGGGGAGGTCAACTTCACGTGAAGTTGACCGCCCCATATCGAGTGCCCGCAAATGGCATATCTATATCGTTAGTTCATCGTTAGTTCACGTTAGTTCAGTATATCAAATCGTTAGGATCCGACGCATAACTTGTGTACGAATTTTTTTTTAAAGTAGGGGAGCGGCAACACCGTCTTCCGCTCCAAAACTGTATTTATGGTTCCAATCAATTGGAATCGATATGTAGTCGTTAGTTCATCGTTAGTTCATGATAGTTCAGCATGTGAAATCGTTAGGATCCGACTACATTACGTATTTAAAAAAAATAACATAAGTGGGGCGGTCAACTTCACGCTACCGCCCCAAAACCGATTTTATGGATTCTTTCAATTAGAATCGTTAGTTCATCGTTAGTTCACGTTAGTTCAGTATATTAAATCGTTAGGATCCGACTAAAAGATGGTTTTTTTTTAAAAACGAAAGTGGGGAGGTCAACTTCACGTGAAGTTGACCGCCCCATATCGAGTGCCCGCAAATGGCATAGCTATATCGTTAGTTCATCGTTAGTTCACGTTAGTTCAGTATATTAAATCGTTAGGATCCGACGCATAACTTGTGTACGAATTTTTTTTTTAAAGTAGGGGAGCGGCAACACCGTCTTCCGCTCCAAAACTGTATTTATGGTTTCAATCAATTGGAATCGATATGTAGTCGTTAGTTCATCGTTAGTTCATGTTAGTTCAGCATGTGAAATCGTTAGGATCCGACTAAATTACGTATTAAAAAAAAAACATAAGTGGGGCGGTCAACTTCACGCTACCGCCCCATAATTGATTTTATGGTTTCTTTCAATTAGAATCGATAGATATTCGTTAGTTCACGTTAGTTCAGTATATCAAATCATTAGGATCCGACGCGTAACTTGTTTGCGAATTTTTTTTAAAGTGTGTACCAAAAACGGTCACCCATCCAAGAACTGACCCCGCCCGACAGTGCCGGATTTAGACATTTGCCGCCCGTAGGCTATGCAGATTTGCCGCCCCTATCCACCTCGCTTATAGCTTTTTAAAGTACTTTCCAATCAGAGGCCTTTAATTTTTTAGTACAACACACCATAGCCATTAGCCATATTAAAATGCATATAAGGTGACGTCACTATTTTAGATACAGATTTATATGGGCCGTTTCTGGCACTCAATGACGATGCCACCTCGTTATATTTGCCTGATCTGATCGGCGATCGGTGGGTACCGCCGGGTTTTGGCCACCGAGTATCAAGGTGAGGCATTGGCAGTCATGCTGGATATAGCTAAGGCGTTCGTTCGGGTCTAGCATCGAGGTCTGCTCGAGGGACTACCTATGCTATACAAATGGATCATTGGATTGATGGATCTTTTTATCCGGTAGACGCATATGAGCCGTAGGAATCGGAAACTGTTCCGATAGTGTGGACATTACCGCTGGCGTTCCGCTATAGGTTCTGTGCTATCCACAACGCTGTTATTGCTGCATATCAATGATAATCATTGCTATGCAGACGACAGTACTAGGGATGCGTATTACAGGGGCCGTGCCAATATCTCTGGTTCTGTGGTGCTGGAAAGTCATGAAATGCTTGTATCTGTTATCGAGAGCACTTTATCCTGAGGTTCGGCGTGGGATCGGAAAAAAATTACAGATTTCGTGCCTCACACGACTATCGAGCACATTGGAAATGAATCTATGGAATTCGAAAAAATATTGTCGCTGAGCGACGAGAAAGTCTGGATAAGGAAAAAGTAACAAAATAAAACTACAACGTTGGATGATAATTATTTTATTCTTAGATTAACACAAGTATCCTGGACATAATGCATGTGAACAAATAAATTGCAATATTTCCACACGCGTATCGAAGTTTGAATAATTGTCGCCGTGGCGCATAAGTATAGGTACATATTTCATTTTTCGATTAATAAGCAGGATATATTAATGTTCAAAGTACTTACAAGAAAATTATTACACGGCAAATTCGTAGTCAACTCGAGAAGTGGTAGCCACATCGCCGTTATCATCACTCGAGTCTTGATCGGCAGCGGCCCATTTGCTGCAAGATATGAAATTTTCTTGACAGCAGTTTGACGCGACGAGAGATGACCATAATAGCGTTTGTCTATGTTGCACCAAACCTGAGTTCCAATAGGTACTATCAGGGTTCAGCATCAGCTATCTTGGGTAATGCTCTACCATGTGATCATCATGACGAATCGGATGTCCAAAACAGCGCGTGCCTATGTTGCACCAAACCTGAGTTTCGCTAGGTACAAGGGTACAACCAGGGTTCAGCATCAGCTCTATCTTGGGTACTACTCTCCTAAATGCTCATCAAGACAAGTCGGATGATCAAAACAGCGTGTGCCTATGTTGCAATAAACCTGAGTTCCTTTAGGTACAGCCAGGGCTCAGCATCAGCTCTATCTTGGGTACTACTCTCCTAAGTGCTCATCGAGACAAGTCCGATGACCAAGACAGCGCGTGCTTATGTTGTATTAAACCCGAACTCCACTAGGTACTGCCAGGGTTCAGCATCATCTATCTGCTAGTAGCCGCCAGCACCTACCTCTACCTCTATGTCTATTTCCATCACCACAAGAATGCATAGATTGACGAATAGTGAACACGTTATCTACGCCCGTCTCAAACAGGATAGATAGAGTTAGACCAAGAAAAATCTGCAGCGATTTTGATAGCGAACGCAGTGCAAAAGTTATTCTGCCGCCATAATCCCGATAATTCACAACAAACACCGATAACGAACTCTGCGAAACATGAAGTCTTAAATGTCATGTGAAAAGTGTGTCGTTCTGACTTTTTGACTATTTTAAGGTTAGGCTATAGGGCAAACCCTTAACCCGATCGTCTTTGTTTTAGGCTCAAATTGTAGCTGACTAAATTGTCCAGAGCCGTTTTTCTCAAATTTTTGATATCATTCTTCGTTTCCAAAATTATCGAGCACCAAAATCAAAAATTCGGAAAAAAATGAATTTTATTTTCACTATTTCGACCATAACTTTTTTCGTTTTTGACTTTCTCGAATAATTATTTTTGCACCTTACAGCTCTCGTGATTATGCGTCTTTTGAGCCTGTTTTTAAATATCATATCTTCACAACTTTCCGAGATATAAGGGGATCGCACTTTTTCGTGAAATCGGACCGACCGACCCTATACTGGAGCGAACGAAAAGACATTTCCAATGTCAAAATTTAGCGAGATTCAATACCACGTGTAGTAAAAGACAAGAGGCTTGGTCAAACACTGATTTATTTCAACTACCCACATATGATAATATCTAAGACTAAGAACTACCTACATATTATTAACGTAAATCTACAACATCTTTCCCCTCATAGCAGTTTTGTTTAAATAATTATAAATGTCTTACTGGCTACCAAATGTATAAAACATGTATCTCAACTTTTTACTTTAATATTACCACCACCATTTTATTATTCTTCTATTTTTTTTTTACATAAAATAAACTTAATTTACTTCTGTATAAACATCAGTAGTATAATAGTTTAACTACATAATAACTCGAGTTAATAACTAATTACTTATTCTAAACATATCTCTTCCTATCTAATATATTTTTCTCAAAGATGCAATGAAATATTGATGTTATGTTCCTTATAATAGGCTGCGAAGTATGACGTTTCAGGTGCGGCTAGGACAAAAGGTCGTTAATGGAATTTCATACGAATCTTGCAGGCCTAGGCCGGCAAAGTCCTCTTTTTTAATTTTCATTTCACAGATATTTGTGACACAGCATCGTGGCATTCATCCATTAAAAAAAATAGAGGCTGTATTTGCTTTATGGTTCGTAGTGACACTGCCACTACGCCTATAAAAAAAAAACAATGTTTGCTATAATTTGCAGTTTTATTTGTATAAAATCAACATGAACTTAATAAATAATACATTATTAATCAAATTCTATAATTTTAAATTATAAATTTAACTACACAAATAAAAACATTTAAAATATTTCATCTAAACGTTAGCGGAAAAAAGGTCTACTCAAACACGCGTTGTTATTTTTTTTTAATTGTTATGGAGGTAACGTTGAAAAATTTTCATTCTGTTTTATTGGATTTATGGTGCGTTTTTGAATTTTTTACTTTAATATGAGTTCCGACGAAATAATGAAATTAATATTAATTGTAATCGTAGGTGTTGGAATTGGCAGCGTAAGCAGAATTGATTTTAAATAACTTGCTGCCTCTGCCGCCAAGTAGAAGCGCAGAAGTATGTATATGGTTGCTTATGGCAATTTTATTATTTGAGAAACTAAGAAAAATGGCTTACAGTTTATTAGAAACAGTTTTGTGGCATATTTTAAATGAATGTAACTGCAAATTCGTCAACACTGTGGAAATTATACTTATTTACTCCATGCATAAAGCAACGATGTATGTGAAACATGATATCAACATGAAAGACTATGTAAACTTATGTGACGAAAACGACAGTCAGACGGATACAAGGCGAAAAAATCAAAGATACATGAAAATATACGGGTAGTAAAAATACATGACTCGTGTAAAACATACGCGTGATAATGATATAGGTACGTGTTGGTTATATTTTGGGTGTAGTTTACTTTTAGTTTTTTCTATAAATAAAACTTGGGTTTCGTGGATTTTTTATTTTATTTATTTCATTGCATGTTTGAGAAAAGCACTATACATACCTCGGCGGGAAATGGGGTTGCCCGCGCTCAGACCTATCCGGCCTCGCTTCGCTCGGCCGTCTATATGTCTTCGGCCGGCAACCCCTTTCGTCCCGGCCTCTGTAGTAATGTACTATAAAAACCATTGTGTTTAAAGTAGGTCAATAAATACTCATACCTGATGCAACTTGAATGCACAATATTAGTCCTTATGGCTATTGTAACACCGGCGTAAACAATCTGTTTAATAATGGAACCCGTGGGCAATTTAATATCACAAGGACTTAAGTACTATACAGTTACATGATAAAAGGTCATTAACCCCGTAAAGCTCTGTCAGAGGTATGTACCACCAATGGTGTAACTCTGCAGTGGATTAAAGGACACAGCAACTCACGAGGTAACGATGCAGCCGACATCTTGGCGAGAGGTGGCTCGGAACTGAAGGTGGCAGGACCTGAGCCAATCCTACCTCTGCCATATGCCTGGCTCCGGAACACGCTGCACAGTGTTTCGTCTAGAACAAGCTAGGTGGACAAAAGTCGTTATCAAATTATCTCTAATGAGTCATTAGATATGATAAACAACATGTTGAAACCCCCAAACCCATTAATAGATTATGTCTAACTTTCTAATTTTATGAGCCATAGAGTGCAGAAGTCAGCTAATGAGGTAAGTGCAATTGCACAATTTAATCAGTTGCAATTTTGTGATGCGTTCAACGACATCTCTTACAAGTAAAACGTTATTTTATGAAAAGGTTTGGTGATAGATCTTATAACTGAAGGTAAGCACTTTATATTTTTCATAAAAATATGTTCATATCAGTTGTAATAATGCTCGTATAGAGCAATAAATATGCACTTAAAAACGTGGTGAGATTTTCTTCATTTTAGAACTTTGATAGACTAGCAAATACTTGACACCGCTTGACACCGGTCTAGATTTTTGATATTATTTACTTGCATAATTCTATTTTATGATGGTGTATATTTCATTTTGCAGAAATTTGCAGAACATTTTTTTTTTCATTTTTTTGCAGAACACGTTCTCTCTATTTTAAGGAAGGGGTTTTTGAAGAATGGACAAATAAGGGGAAAAACGACGAAAATTTCCACCTTTATCAGTTTATATTGGTAAAATATGAGTTACGAGATTTCAAAGAAGAGTCTGAGAGACGGTTAAAAAATATTTTAACCAGTTATTCATCAAAACTGAATACCAAGTGGAATAGTGCGTCAAGATTTAAAGAAGCAATTTGTGAAAAAGTTTAAAAGTGGTATGGATGGCCAAAATATAGAATTACGAGTGTACATAACTAGACCAAGTGCATCAACGTCGTCTGAAAATGTTAATCCTGCAGGAAGACCCAAATTAAACTTCAAAAGTTCCCCTTTTAAAACGGAAAAAACGCTGAGTTAAAGATCTGGTACAATTACGTACCTATTTTTTAACTGCTGCCGAAATCCCGATTGATTCGTGATCGGCAGCAAATAAAACACGGCAAAAATGTTAAAAAATATTAGAGAAAGTCCACATAAGCCAACGTAGTCTTGTTCTTACGACAGCAGTAGGTACTTCAATGAATTCTAGGCAGCTAAGTGTTAATGAGGCATTAGCATATTATATTGAGTCAAAATCGACAAATACAAACTTACAAGCAGACTAAAATGTGGTCAATGAAGGCTGATTATCATAAATATTCATCATATGATTATTTGCCCAATGCAAAAGGTACAAGCGTGTTATTTCCTTCAGAAGAACTTTAAAAAACTTACGCAAAACAAGGAAAACAATTATTATTCTGATATAATACATGAGTTAGAACAGATTATAAGTTATTAATAATTAACAGATTAATTATTAATAATAAGTTAAGTTTTAATTAATCTTCTATATTACATTTTTATTTTTTTGTATATTTTAAAGTAAATACTATGAAAATAATGTATCTAATGAACTGTAAAATTTTGTTTATTATTGTGTTAATAATTTATTTGCAAAAAAATATATAATTAATTTAAATATATATTTTATTTTAATTTTTTTACTTTTTTTCATGGTATTTTAAAATTTTTAGTAAATTATATTTAATTAAGCAATACTAACCATAATACTACCCAAAAACACAAAAAAATAATTTTGTCCACCTAGCTTGTTCTAGACGAAACACTGTGCGCTGCGACACAACACCAAGGTAAAACACCAACAATACTGGTCTAACCTAGGCACCTGCAGGCAGGCGAAGGAAGCCCTCCCGACACTCAACCCCAACCTGTCGCGGAGGCTTCGACAGCTGAAGAGACCACAGCTCCGGCTTATAGCTGGGGCAATAACTGGACACGCCTCATTTCAGGCGCGGATCCAGCCCTCAAAAAAGGTTGTGGTCACAGCCACTCCAAAATCGACCAAGTGCGAGTCGAGGGTACCTGATGATTTCCCGACCAATAAATTCGTAGAGGGATCTCAAGCGATTTATTTCAGTCTATGCACACTTAGATAGTCATTCTATGGAACTTGTTAACTATGTAAACAAACCGCCATATTAAAATACATACATACATACATACATATAATCACGCCTATTTCCCGGAGGGGTTGGCAGAGACCACGGATTTCCACTTGCTATATACGATCCTGACATACCTCTTTCGCTTCCTTCACATTCATAACATTCCTCATACACGCTCGCCGGTTTAGGGTGCTCTTGACCTGGCCTTTCTTCAGGATTTCCCTGATCTGATCAGATAAAGTCCGCCGAGGTCTACCCCTTCCAACTCCCCCTTCCACTTCTCCCTTATACACTCTCTTTGTCATATTAAAATAGTCTCTGAATGTCAATTTACTAGTGACTTTTGTTTACATAGTTAGCAAGTTCCATAGAATGACACTTTTTAGCTAAAAACTTCTTCGGCTGTAAATTAACAGCTGGCATTAAGCTAGAAATAATTGGCCATGTTACTGAATAATCTATATTCTTGCAAATAACTAGGGCTCTGTATTCAGCCGGGGTGCCTACCCTAATGATTCCCCGACCATTTTTTTGCAGATTGTCGATTTGCTTACAAAGTTTTGCCGAAAATCGTTTCGCAGAGTCAATTATACGTCGATGTAACTTTTGGTAGCATCTTGATTCACATTTCACATATCATTCAGTTTGCTTCTATGTAAATTAGCAGACCATTTAAATATTAAGAAGAATTTCATTTGCTAGCGTAATCTTTTCATCAAGCAACCTTTAGTCGAGTAACGTTTTATAACTTTTTTAAAAAGTTTTTGTCAAGTGGCACTCCATTAGCGATCACACTACATTATATTTTCTATAATTGACCGAAGCGTAGCGAAGGTCTACGTTTTGACTCGGGCATTTTGCTTTCGTATGTCCGGATGTTCCCCTCTACAGGTACAATTTCTCAACCAACTCTCGCGAAATTTTGTGACTAGATTCTATGAGTTAATAGAATTTATTTTTCGATCCAGTTTTTGGAAATGTAAAAAAATGGCGGACTCGTGATACCTCGCTTATAAACAAATAGTCGTATCGATATCATAAGAGTATTTTCTTTTATAGACATGCTTACAGAGAAAATGGCAAAAAACTTAAACTTCGTATTTCTTTTTTTGTTCTGAATAAATTAAAATTTTCGTTACGTTGATTGATTAAGGCGCTGTGTGGCGCTATCGTCGTACACGGTCCTAATAAGGTATGCTTGCGAGGTCTACAGCTCACAGAGCCACTAGTTATATTCAGGTATTTGCCAAATGTTCCTCTGCCAAAGCGTCTGCGAAACAAAAATCGGCGTAATGCTACTCGGGGAGTCAATAGGGCACCCTATTAGGGTTGTGGGCATGCCCACCGTGCCCACAACGGTGGATCCGCGCCTGCCTCATTTAACAAGCACCTACTAACCATACGTGTTACAGATAGCCCCCTCTGCAGAGCATGCATGGAGGCAGAGGAGACAGCCGCCCACGTCATTCTTGAATGCCCAGGGGTGGCAAAATACCGGGCACAACACCTCGGCTCACCGGGGTCTCTCCCAGAAGTCGTCGGCAACGTCAAGGATCTGCTAGGCTTCTTGGTAGAGCTGGGTTGGCAGGAATAGTGCCGCCAACCCATCATGCAAAATAGGCGCAATACTATGACGTCGAGTTGCGGAAACCAAGCCCGCGAAAACCTATAACCTATATATAACCCCGTGTTGCACCAACTCTGCCGATCACCTTATCACACAAATAAATTATCTTACCGGGATTTGATCCCAGGACCATCGGCTTCACAGGCAGGGTCACTGTACCTACTAGGCCAGACCAGACCGATCGTCAAATAAGGTAATAATATGACTCATAGGAGTCAAATGAGATTTATAGTTGTATTGTATTGTACTTATAACAAATTATAAATAAATAAATCGTAGATAAATATTATTGAGCGTCAGAGGGTCTATGGGGAGATCAAGCCGCAGGACGTAGTGCGTACCATCATGGCATGCCCCATACCGTAATTAGTAATTAGTGAACGTCCTCTAACAGTACCTCCTCCGGGCCCTCCAGTGTCCTCTCTCTCTCTGAGCTATTGTCTTAGCACAGTAGGAGCGCTGCGACAGCACAGAATAAATAATATAGGTAGTACTACTACCGTATAGAAAGGACACCTACAAAACCTAAGTTTGACAGCAATTCAGGAACAAATCATGCTATCCCTTTCTACTGAATGTCACTATATCTTTATGATTTTTATTTTTATTTTGGCTATTAAGGGTTGTCGAAATTCATGTCTTTATCTTATCTGTGGTCGTGCACGCAAAAAGACGTCAAGTGGTGCCACCTTGCCCAAAAGGAGGGTGTATTCCCACGCACTGGCGACAGTATCTCGCTTGCGTGATAAGACAGAGTGCGACCTAACGGGAGGACACCGTGGACAAGAAATACACTTAGTTCACTCTCTTCAGTTTATTATTTAGCTGAAATTACCGTAAAATCAACATCTATACTTGGTAGCTGCCTCTCATTGAATCCCGAATGCGCTCCGCGTTCCCTTTGACAGCGGGCTGATATTCTAAATTTAAATATCAAAACTAACCAGTCACAGATTAAAAAGGCTGTAAAGGTTGCAAACCTTTACAGTACCTACCCATCGTTTAATTTGTGCGAGAGGCAATTAGCGTGACTCGCGCCTGAGTCGCGCCATAGTACATTGTGCTAGCCTCGCGCCTCGCCGTTCTCGCCGGGCATTCGCCGGGCGCGGCGACTGGACGAGCTTGATTCGGAACGGGTGTTGCTTTGCGTGTTTTAAACTACCTATATGATTGCATTAAAAAAACTAGCAAAAAGCAGAGCTTTATAAGGGCTCGCGGAGTTTTTCTACCTAAACGTACCGTCCCGGACCGCGACTTTGATCCAATCCGAGACTTGTTTCATGTTCGATCGAGTGGGTACGTAATGAGTCCGCTAAGGACGCAACTATAAGTGAGAACAAGTTAGAAATATACTAACTGGACCCCGGTCGCTGTCTGGTACGCCTGTCTGTTACAGTTTTTACTTTGTCCATTAAAAACGTGTCCAGACGACAAAAATTGCCAATATCATAGACACGTAATTTAGTAAACGCTTAATTACATCCTACACGGTCGCTCAGCTTTTTAGGGTTCCGTACCCAAAGGGTAAAACGGGACCCTATTACTAAGACTCTGCTGTCCGTCCATCCGTCCTTCCGTCCGTCCGTCTGTCACCAAGCTGTACCTCACGAACCGTGATAGCTAGACAGTTGAAATTTTCACAGATGATGTATTTCTGTTGCCGCTATAATAACAAATACTAAAAAATCCGGAACCATCGGTGGGCGAGTGCGACTCGCATCTTGTCCGGTTTTTGTAAGGAAACCAACTGGCTTTCCTCACATAATGTTGGGTCAGCGGTCCAATGTCCTTGAATTAATTTTTTCGTCCACACCACACAATTAAGCGACAAACTATCCCGCCTGGACACCTATTGGCGGTACTCACACTGCTCGGCACATAAACACACATATAGTTCCACTAGGTACAGCCAGGGTTCAGCATCAGCTCTATCTTGAGTACTAATCTCCTAAGTGCTCATCAAGACGAGTCGGATGACTAAAACAGCGTGTGCCTATGTTGCACCAAACCTGAGTTCCGCTAGGTATAGCCAGAGTTCAGCATCAGCTCTATCTTGGGCACTACTCACCTAAGCTCATCAAGATGAGTCGGATGACCAAAACATAATAGTGTGCCTTTGTTGCACCAAACCTGAGTTCCACTAAGTACTGCCAGGGTTCTGGGTCATTTTGTTGAACTGCACGCCGACGTTGCAATTGGCGTGCAGTCGACGTGCGGACGTGCAGTTCCCATACAAGTTGCAGTCGGGTTGTAATCCGTCTGTATCGGCCCTTAGTCATTGAAGTTTGTATTAATATGCTTGTTTATCTTTATTAATTTATAATTTTAGCAGTGCCAAGCAATAGTAACACTAAAGGCGCCATTCATTAATTCCGTTAGACAATTTTTGCCAGTATTTGACCCCCTTCCCCCCTACGTAAGAAATAATAAGAATAGGCCGACTCCCCCTCCCCCCTATATTACGTGAGAAAATGAAAAAAAAAGGAGTACTTACACGTTTGGTTTATATTAATTAGTGTTTAATTATAAAAAAAAATGTAATTTTTATTTGTACCTACCTACAAAGGTACTGCAGCCCATTTAAGCTAACTCTGCACAGTGTTTGATAGCACAGCGTGTAGAAGTATTATTTAAAAACGTCATAATTTCATAGAAATTTAAAAAAAACGCATTTTTGTGATCTTACATAAGAACTATGAAAACCCACTCCCTCCCCTTGTAAGAAAAAATAAGATATGTTCGACCCCCATCCAACCTAAAATCCCCTTACGTAATAAATGAATGCGCCAAAATTCTTGCTTGAACTGAAAATACCCGATTTAAGTTTTTTTTTTTCAAGTGGAATAATAAACTTTACAGTACATTATATATAGTTATCCATGCCGTAATCGGCAACGGCGACCCTAGCTAATTACGAGCGTGAGCTCTGATATGGCTGGCAAAGCCGAACTTACTTTTAAAAACTCTATCGCTATATGTTGAAGTTGCTGTTTCGTATAAGAATGTATAGTTTGTTTTATCTGTGTCATAACGATTCGTATGCCTCGTTCCGGATCCGTCACAAGCGATTTGTACATTATTTTTAAACTCCAAGGTCCAAAATTGACATACGAAATGTTAATCATGAAACTGATTCAATGTTCTCGACTACTGAACTTGTTTTTATCTTTTCAGTTTTTTTTTACTTTTTACTAAAGATAGGTTTCTTGCAGTCGGGTTTTTTTATTTTCTAAATTATCTTTTTTTTATTTAACACTTTTTAGTTAGTATATTATAAATGAAAAAACCGGCCAAGTGCGAGTCGGACTCGCGTTCCAAGGGTTCCGTATATTACACAATTTTTAACAATCAGTGCCGGATTAAGATATTTTGATGGCCTAAGCATTTCTAGGTGCCCCCTCTCCCTAGGGTCATCAAGATTACATTGATTTTTTGGTAAATTGAGAGAAGTTCATTGCCGCATTACAGCTGAGAATGGAAATCAGTCACATCATTTTATCACGAAAATTGACAGTGCCGCAGCAGTAATGTTGCAACAGAGTACCTAATGCTGTTGCAGTCGCCACCCGAATGTCACCTTTATCATAGCTTAGAATGTAATAGAAACGCGAGCGAAGCTAGCGCGGAAATTTTTCGATATAAAAACGCAATATGATAGACAGTTGTACATTTTTACTTACAGTATGGAAATCAGTTACATCATTTTATCACGGAAGTTGACAGCACTGCAGCAATAACGTTGCAACAGAGTAATGTTGCTGCAGTCGCCACCCGAATGTCACCTTTATCATACCTTATAAAGTTATTGAAAACGCGAGCGAAGCGAGCGCGAAAATTTTTCGATATAAAAACGCAATTTTACTTTTAGTCCCAACAGATTTCATACAGAGAAGGGATGGGACAGTTTTCTATCAGCCTAGCTTCGCATAGGGCTCGATATTTAAGGGTCTCAGCGAGGTTGTTTTCATGCATAAAATATGCAAAAAAGCAGAGCTTGGAATTGAATTGGCGAAGTGTGAGATACGCAGTAGGCCCAGCTGCGAAAGAGGAAAGCTTGGATTTGGATCCACGCCCAAGTGTAATTAAGGCAGAAGATCAACTTTGCCGTAAGGCAGAAGGCCTCGCATAAAACCTAACGCCGAACCGCAAAAGAGTGGGTTGAAATCGAATCTATGCATGTAATCACGACTCTTCTACTGCTACCGATTGTTTCTTAAAGAATTACGCGCCATTATTTTTGCATATTAGCTATTGGACAGCTAAAAAAATCGTGTGGTAAAAACGATGTGTCTGTCCCTAATTTTAAAATTTGATCACCTTTTTGAGCTAGCTCTCAATTTATATATTTTTTTTAAACATTAGTTTTAATTTGACCTTACAATTACTCGTAAGTAGGTAAGACCGTTAAATATTTAAAATGATTATCTTATCAGAAAATTATCACTCTAAGAAAACTACTACTCTAAGTAATCCGGCACTGTTAACAATGTATTTTTTATGTGAAACGTGAGTGAAATCGCTTTAAAAAATCCGTAGGGGTCGGATCAAAAACTGTAATTAAGTCCGACTCACGCTTGACTGTACATTTCTAATAGGTTTCCTGTCATCTATAGGTATAGACCTATTTTATTTAAGTATTTTTTCAAAATTTTAGACCTAGTAGTTTCGGAGATAAGGGGGGGAATGGTCATTTTTTGCCTATTTTCTTGAATAACTTCTAAACTGTTTATTAGAAAATTATAAATTATTAGAAAATTATAAAAAAAATATATTCGTGATCCTTACAATAAGCTCTTTCATTTGATATGTAACATGATATACTTTGAAAAATTTAATTTTGTCATTTTTTCATTTACCCCCCAAAAGTGGCCCCCATGTTTAAAATTCATTTATTTACGTTACATGTCCGTATTTGGGTCACAAACTTACATATGTGTACCAAATTTCAACTTGATTGGTCCAGTAGTTCCGGAGAAAATCGGCTGTGACAGACGGACAGACAGACAGACAGACAGACGCACGAGTGATCCTATAAGGGTTCCGTTTTTTCCTTTTGAGGTGCGGAACCTTAAAAACTGTAAAAGAAACCTATACCTGATTTTTAATGCCTATTCAGTGATACCCCACTCGACATATTTCGTAAACTTTTATTTTTTCAATTTTGGCGTTTGGTTGTCGCCATATTGAATTTTGATTACTGTCATGTCTTTAGTGACACACGCAAGAGTAGGACGGTTCGATTGACGTAAGAATTATCAAAATCGGTTCACGCGTTTGGTCTCCGGAGTGCCACATAGGAACAAACATACGTACATACATACACACATACATACATATATAGGCTGATAAACACATAATAATAATAAAAACACAAAAAAAAAACACATTACCCTCCGTTGCGTCGCGCAGTCGGGTAAATAGGTAACTATTGTATATGTAGCTTAGATACCCACCTTACAGCATAATACGATTCTTATTTTTTCATAATTCGCGCAATGAGTTTTGAGTCATTGAGGTCATCGAACTTGACAACAAAATGGCGAGAACCCTAGCACGTCTATCTCACTCACACAAGCATGGTACGCGTTCACCTACACGAGCTTAGGCTGTGTGCGTAGGAACGCGTTTGTTTCATACATTTGATCGCCAGTGTCCGAGGTGTGACGGAGTATACCACTTTCTTAGGAGGTCACTTTCGAGTTAGGTCACTTTCTTAGGACGTCACATTCTGAGTTAGTCACTTTCTGAGGTCGTCATATTCTGAGCACGTCACTTTCTGAGAACACCACTTTCTGAGGGCGTCAATTTTTGAGTACCTACGTCACTTTTTTTCGTAGTAAGATTTAAGCACGAACAATAAATAATCATGTTAGCTGTAGTACGGCATAAAGCCACTTTTATGTATGACATACATATCGATGTTGCTACCCGGATTTTTGACATTTGTGGCAGCTGGTGCAGTTTGTGTCCAAACTAGAGATGCCCCGAATAGAGAATTTGGCCGAATACCGAATATTCGGCGACCGAATATTCGGCATGACGAGCGAACATTTTGAGTCACAATTATTATGAAAACTGTTCGCCAACAAAGCACAACGTTTGCTTAGATATATTTTTATATCTAAGAGAATGAATGAATGTAGTTAAGAATCAAAACAAATTAGACCCACGATAAAAATAACATATATAATTATATAATCAACAAATGCTCAAAAACGTGCCTTTATATTTAGTTACTTTCCAAAAGTAGGGACCTACATTTTTAATATTAAATATACTTAGTTTTTGGTTATATTTTTTCTTTTCAGGTAGGTGCAACAGATATTCCGTACTCGGCCGAATACTGAATATTCCGTACTCGGCCGAATACTGAATATTCCGTACTTGGCCGAATACTGAATATTCGGCAAAGTGGCCGAATAGGCCGAATACCGAATCATCATCATCATTATCATTTCAGCCTATATACGTCCCACTGCTGAGCACAGGCCTCCTCTCATGCGCGAGAGGGCTTGGGCTAGTCCCTACGCTAGCCCACTGCGGATTGGGGACTTCACATACACCTTTGAATTTCTTCGCAGATGTATGCAGGTTTCCTCACGATGTTTTCCTTCACCGAAAAGCTAGTGGTAAATATCAAATGATATTTCGTACATAAGTTCCGAAAAACTCATTGGTACGAGTCAGGATTTGAACCCCCGACCTCCGGATTGAAAGTCAGACGTCATATCCACTCGGCCACCACTGCTTCTACCGAAATACCGAATAGTTGCCGAATATTCGTGACATCTCTAAGTCCAAACGGTACCTTAAGCACACCCCGGACACTGGCGATCAAATGTATGAAACAAACGCGTTCCTACGCGCACAGCTAAGCTCGTGTAGGTGAACGCGTACTATGCTTGTGTGAGTGAGACAAGACGTGCGAGGGTTCTCGCCATTTTGTTGTCAAGTTCGATGACCTCAGTGACTCAAAACTCATTGCACGAATTAGGAATAAATAATAATCGTATTATGCTGTACGGTGGGTATCTAAGCTCAATTTATACACTAGTTTCCTATTTTGAATCAGTATAAACGAAGTAAAAAAATTTTTGTAAGGAAATCAGGCCACCAAAATATTACGTAAGTTGAAAACATGATTTTTTGTTCATATAGATATTGTGTTTTTTTCAGTGTGATCTGATAGGTTTTGTAAATATTTGTTTAATATTTGAATATTTTACGTGGCCTCCGCTCTGCGCACCGCGTCGTCGCGTCCTTGCCAGCCGGTAACTGTGAGGTAACCGAGAGCGGGTGGGCGGCACTTTCAACGGGAGGCAGGGAGTGTCCATACTGTACGTTAGTACTATTTATTATACTGTGCCTTAAGAGTGCTTAAGACATTTTCCCGTTATCGTCTAATAGATCCGTATTTCCCTTCAATTAACCACTGAAAATAAACATCCTGATCCAAGGTATATGTCATACATAAAAACGACCGTATGCCGTACAGCTGATTGCTGGTAATTCCATTGTTCGTGCAGGTATACATACGTACATACATACATTAATACAGAGCGGGTTCTCCTGATACAGGTAGGTATATACATATACTTACAAGGAGGACTCAAGTTTAATTTTAACACAGCAAACATTTTTTAATTTTCATTTTACATACGCTTAAATCTTAGTAGGAAGAAAGTGACGTACCTACTCAGAAATTGATGTCCTCAGAAATTGACGTCCTCAGAAAGTGGCGTTATCAACATGTGGCGTCCTAAAAAAACGGGCAAGTACGAGTCGGACTCGCGCACGAAGGGTTCCGTACCATAAAGCAAAAAAAACGGAAAAAATGCAAAAAGAAAACGGTCACCCATCCAAGTACTGACCACGCCCGACGTTGCTTAACTTTGGTCAAAAATCACGTTTGCTGTATGGGAGCCCCACTTAAATCTTTATTTTATTCTGTTTTTAGTATTTGTTGTTATAGCGGCAACATAAATACATCATCTGTGAAAATTTCAACTGTCTAGCTATCACGGTTCGTGAGATACAGCCTGGTGACAGACAGACGGACGGACGGACGGACGGACGGACGGACGGACAGCGAAGTCTTAGTAATAGGGTCCCGGTTTACCCTTTGGGTACGGAACCCTAAAAAGTGACGTTCTCAGAACGTGACCTAACTCGAAAGTGACCTCCTAAGAAAGTGACATTTAATCTGCCTAAACCAAAAAATGTACCCTCTCATGGTAAATGGACCAACCAAAATGTATGAAACAGCCAAAATTTTTTCGCGATTTCGGGGTTGGTCCCACAGTGAAAGTTGCTCAGTATAATCCCAAAACCTCACTGGCAACAGGAATGCAGTTATTTTTTAGCCAGCCTGTATATTTTATTCTTACATCATATTTAATATTGATTTAGAATAACTGTTATTTTTTTGGTAATGGTGATATTGAACAACCTATGTTATTTATTTGAACTTTATCACAATTAATATTCATCGAGACAATTCTAACAACTCCAAACACAATTAGGTTGCATTGTTATAACACAGAGTTAGTTCCATTAGCCAACTCCTGTCTCCATCATCAGATCAGCTCGATAGTATCATAATATTATTTATATTGTCATCCATCTTACATATGTATGCAAATTTTCAGCATCATTGGTAACCGGGAATTGGGCCTAACTTGCAAGATTTGATTACAGACGTCTCTTTACACTACACAGACAGCAATGGGACAGTTGAAACTAAATAAAAGCTTGTATTAAAGATTTTACTACTTATGCTAGGCAAACCTTGTGTCAAATAGCAACAGAGATAGGAGTTATTAAATTACAAGATTTTTTTAACTGGTATATGTAAATATTAATATAAACCAATAAAAATATAATATGCCTATATTATATTAGTTATTTGCACATAGCATAACTGCTGGTACCCAAGCGGTAAGTAAGAGTGTGCAATTTTCAAACCGAAGATTGCAGGTTCAAACAAACTAGTATTATATGATCTGTGCCGGCTTGTACCACCTTGTACCAATGAGTTTTTTGGAATCTATGTAAGTGGCTCTTGGTTGAAGGACTCATATTATAATCGTATATTTATTCATAAAACATAATATATTACATGTCAAATAAAGTACATAAGTAAGTATAAAACATTAAATTAGCTTACAAATAATAATACAAACTATCTCTAAACTAAATAAACTTAAAATAAAAGCCTATAAATAAAAAACGTCCCCCAAGTCACTGCCGATAGGCAGTGTGCCCAGAAGGCTGGCCGCATTGCCACGTTGTATGGCAATACTTATGCGTTGAGCAAAATACTGGCCAGCCCTCTGGTCTCCTGCGGCATCTATAAGGCGCTCCGCTAAGGCCCTGTACATACGGCGCGCGCTTGGCCCCCACGGCCCCAGCGTTTCGACCCCAAACGCCTCAAAAATATAACTACTGCCAAGGGTGGCATATTTGCGGCGTTTGAGGTCTTCTGCCATGGACGCGGCATGACCAGCATCTCTGCTGGTGCCCGGAAGGTGGGACGGCGCGAGGGTGTCAACACATGTGGCATCCCAGACTAGAGGCCGTCCCATCTTCCAAGGCACCAACGTCATGCCGTCGGGCCTCTTGCCATCGTCCCTAGCCAAACCGACGGGCTCGAGTATGGCCGGGACTTTGACGCTGACAAAGGCCCTTCGGATGATGTCGTTGATGCTGGCGTGTCTGGGTATGCGTCCGGCGCTTCTGCCGCAGGAAAGTCCATGATGTCCAAATTTGTCCACCATGGCACCACAACGGCAGTGATGGGGGACGTTTGTTACAGTCCCTATGCGCAAACAAGTCGCCAGTCTGAAGGTGGTGTTGTCTAATAGGGTCCCTATGGATGGAGAGGGTAGGGCTTGTAGCCACAGACCCGACTCCCACTCCGCAGTGGCAAGGAGACGAGCTCGCTCCGCCGTACTAGTTGACGTATCAACGAGATTATTCCGTACTAGACGGCAGAGCGGCTCGTCCCATTGCCTCTGCGAGCAAGGATTGGCAGGCGGGTCCGTGTTGCTGCAGGTTAGTGACCAAACATTCTTGGCCTCGGTGCAATGTGCTGCCTCTATGGCCCCGAGAGAGCGAGATAAAATGCCTCCAATTAGGTTTTGAGCACTATGCACCGAGGACAAGAAGGCAGGCAGCGACACACTGGAAATTTTGCGGATACCCAGGCCACCGTGCCGAATGGGCAGAGAGGCCTGGGTCCAGGACCTTTCTTCAAAACGTATGTTGAGAACAGATGAGAGAGTATCCTGAATTAAGGAGTCAAGTTTTAAAAGTAGGGTGGGATGCTTCCAAAGGTGACTACAGCGGAGAACATATGTAAATTTGGGTACGAAAATTTATTATATTTACTTAATTATTCATATATGCCTACTTGAATTAACTATTTTTTATCTAAATAAGTACATAAACAATTTTTTACTACAAAATCAACTACATTATTTATTTATTTATTTATTACAATATATTTACACAGCATTACAGTTCGCACCAAAGCGCTGGCAAATTATACATGCAAGTAGCAAAAATAGTACATAATAATTATTGAATTATAATTTAGTCATGCAAATAATAATAAAAATTAAAAATATGTCAAGTGATTTAAAATGTGCTACTAGGTAATATACAATTTCATGTCAAACAACAATACAATATTAAACAATAGAAAAGAAAATAAATCAAATCAAAAAGTATCATTCATCCATCCTCTCACAGTATTTCAGACATTCACGACACACATTCACCCATCTGCTGGTAAACACATCGCAATCAGGAGCTGATGACAAGAACGTGTTATATAATCGTCCTAAGTGCTCGGATTATTGGAGAGTTTCTGCAGGAAACTGTACGCGTAAGAGGAACAGCTAAAAGGCTAGGGCACCGCGGCCTGAGCAGGTTCTTAGGCACGAACGGTACCGAAAGTCTTACAAGTCTTGACACCAAGTCGGAACAGTCGCTGTATCCCCTCAATATGCCACAGATATATGTCAAAAATTGGTAATTACGCCTTACCTCCAGCGAGTTAAAGCCAAGTGATCCAAGCAAGAACTTAGTAAGATATAGATAGGGATAGTACCCATGCATTTTTTTTATATAGAAACCTTAAAAACGCTTTTTGTACTCTCTCCAGAAGCAGTGCGTAGGTAATCTCATGAGGGTTCCAAACGACTGCCGCAGACTCGAGTTTGCTACGAACCAGTGATGTGTACAGGAGCTTGATTACGCTTGGATTTCGGAAGTCACGTGCACTCCTGATAACAAATCCAAGCCTTTTAAAACACTCAGCAGCTAACTTCTTAATATGGTCATGAAAAGTCAGATGATCATCAAAGATAACTCCTAAGTCCTTGACTGTTACGACTCGAGACATACTCTCGGACCCAAGTTTGTAGTCAGCATGTATTGGATTTTTTGCTCGACTAAACGTCATGACAGAACACTTGGATATATTGAAGTGCAGCTCATTAGTTGTACTCCACTGAAAGATAGAATCGATGTCGTCCTGTAATTTTTTACAGTCAGCCAAATTCCTGATTCCAAGTATTAGTTTCAGGTCGTCCGCGTAGAGTAGACATTTGGCATGTTCAACGGTTTCCTCAAGATCGTTGATCATAATGCCAAACAGCAGTGGACCTAAGATCGACCCTTGGCTAACACCCGAACGCGTTGAATACTCCTTAGACACATAACTTCCGTGTTTGACAAATTGCTTCCTATCACATAAGTAATTATGAGAATCAGACTAATCCCAATAAAGCCTAGTTTCCCCTCTGGATTTGCAAATCAGTAGGAAGTCACTTTCATCAAAACTAGTAAGTTCCTATGCCAATAGATGGAATTAGTTGCCAAATGTACATAATATCCACAACCACATAAAGCCACTACATCAAATTTTATTTTTAAAATTTGTAATATTTAAATTTAACAGTAAAGGTTTGATGCTTGTAAAACTATGTATGTATTTGGAAAACATGATTTCCTAAACATCTATTCATGTGTTGAATTATGTTTCATACTTAAAGTCAAACTGCTCATAATTCAACTACTTACTTGATATTTTCCAAGACAAAAGAAAAAAATCAAAATACCTACACACACCTACCACCTACACCACCTAGACTACCTAGACTGGACTAGAACACCTTTTAATTGGCATCTACACAACAATACACAATACAAACATTATTTGTCTCTGTATCTCTGTAGTATTTATTACCTGTTACACAATAAATTATAATAAATATTTCCATTTTTCCATACTTGTTGTCCATAAAATAACTGAAGTATTATATACCTATCTACTTAGGTACTGTACCTAGACCTGTAAATATTAATATCATTCAGCCAACCAGTCTAGCCTAGTGGGTAGTGACCCTGCCTATGAAGGTGATGGTACTAGGTTCAAATCCCGGTAAGGGCATTTACTTGTGATGAAGCATATATTTGTTCCTGAGTTATGGTTGTTTTCTATTGTTTATTTATTTATTAGACATCTATGTATCTAAATATTTATATATTTTATACATCAATGTCTGAATACCCTCAACACAAGCTTTTTAGAGCTTACCGTGTAGGGCTTAGTAAATTTGTGTAAAAATGTCCTATAATATTTATCTTATGATGACTGATGACTTTTTTTTTATCTTTATCTTTATCCCTAGTTTATTTTTTTAAGAACTTTTACAGCTAGTGTTCTATCTGGGGCAAATTACACCCCACCTCCACTGTGGCATCATATTTTACAACCTATGTGAATAGTAATCAGATCGGGCATATTCTGTCAAAATAACTGATATTGGGTTAGATAACAGTTGAAACGGTTCTCAATATATTTTTATTAAAACAATATCAGTTTAGGTAGGTATATTCTATATCAATGACTAATATGTACTGACGTACTGTACGATGTCAATACAGCGTAAAGGATGACTCACGTTAGACCGGGCCGTGTCCGAGCCGGAGCTTCGTTTACTATGGAAAGCATCACGCGATCACCGATCAGCCGTCATAAAAAATTACATGTCGGACGCCCAGGTCCGGGCACGGCCCGCTGTAGCGTGAGTCGTCCCTAAACTGTAAACACTTTTAAAAGTAATTTTAGAATTGGTTGTAGGAAAGATAAATTTAAGAAAATAGTAAAAACTTACCACAATTGTCAATCCAAGTTTGCAATCGAGCACTGTCGCCAGTTGGGAAGTGGAACATCGGCTTCTGACCGATCATGGCCTTACATTGGTAATACGAACACGTGGGTGGCATTGTTCTCCAGCAGCCGGCGTATACAAATCGTCGCGAATTTTCGAGAGTCCAAATCCAAGCCAGGTCGTCGTGATTGCAGTAATTGTCGGAGTCCTATTAATTGCCAGTCGCGTATATGGAACGTCCGTAAAAAGTCCGTTTGAAAGCCAAGACGAGAGTCGTTTGAGATTAAGAGAGCGTTGTGAGAGAGCGCCATACCTTTGGCCTATTCTCGGCTAGAAGGCGTTGACGACACCGTTTGATATTTAACAATTTGAACACATATCAGTGAAAGAACATGGGTCAGTATGGAACAATAAAAATAAAAAATCATTTATCCGTATACATATTTTGATTAATTTATACATTTTCAATTTTATTTTAAGTTTTAATCGTGTGTCGATAGATGGCAGTAAATGTACCGTGACTACAAAATTTACTATGGCAATAGCCCTCTATGCTCTAAAAAGGAAAACAATCGGACACAGATATTGACAATATTAAACTGTGTTGAAAAAAACCGGCCAAGTGCGAGTCGGACTCGCGTTCCAAGGGTTCCGTACATTACCCAATTTTGTAACCGAAGTTAAGCAACGTAGGGCGGGGTCAGTACTTGGATGGGTGACCGTTTTTGGTACACACTTTAAAAAAAATTCGCAAACAAGTTACGCGTCGGATCCTAATGATTTGATATACTGAACTAACGTGAACTAACGAATATCTATCGATTCTAATTGAAAGAAACCATAAAATCAATTATGGGGCGGTAGCGTGAAGTTGACCGCCCCACTTATGTTTTTTTTTAATACGTAATGTAATCGGATCCTAACGATTTCACATGCTGAACTAACATGAACTAACGATGAACTAACGACTACATATCGATTCCAATTGATAGGAACCATAAATACAGTTTTGGAGCGGAAGACGGTGTTGGCGCTATCCCCTATTTTTTAAAAATTCGCATACAAGTTATGCGTCGGATCCTAACGATTTGATATACTGAACTAACGTGAACTAACGATTATCTATCGATTCTAATCGATAAAAACCATAAAATCGGTTTTGGGGCGGTAGCGTGAAGTTGACCTCCCCGCTTTCGTTTAAAAAAAAAACCATCTTGTAGTCGGATCCTAACGATTTAATATACTGAACTAACGTGAACTAACGATGAACTAACGATTCTAATTGAAAGAATCCATAAAATCAGTTTTGGGGTGGTAGCGTGAAGTTGACCGCCCCACTTATGTTATTTTTTTTAAATACGTAATGTAGTCGGATCCTAACGATTTCACATACTGAACTAACATGAACTAACGATGAACTAACGACTACATATCGATTCCAATTGATTGTAACCATAAATACAGTTTTGGAGCGGAAGACGGTATTGCCGCTCCCCTACTTTTAAAAAAAATTCGTACACAAGTTATGCGTCGGATCCTAACGATTTGATATACTGAACTAACGTGAACTAACGATGAACTAACGATATAGATATGCCATTTGCGGGCACTCGATATGGGGCGGTCAACTTCACGTGAAGTTGACCTCCCCACTTTCGTTTTTAAAAAAAAAACATCTTTTAGTCGGATCCTAACGATTTAATATACTGAACTAACGTGAACTAACGATGAACTAACGATTCTAATTGAAAGAATCCATAAAATCGGTTTTGGGGCGGTAGCGTGAAGTTGACCGCCCCACTTATGTTATTTTTTTAAAATACGTAATGTAGTCGGATCCTAACGATTTCACATGCTGAACTATCATGAACTAACGATGAACTAACGACTACATATCGATTCCAATTGATTGGAACCATAAATACAGTTTTGGAGCGGAAGACGGTGTTGCCGCTCCCCTACTTTAAAAAAAAATTCGTACACAAGTTATGCGTCGGATCCTAACGATTTGATATACTGAACTAACGTGAACTAACGATGAACTAACGATATAGATATGCCATTTGCGGGCACTCGATATGGGGCGGTCAACTTCACGTGAAGTTGACCTCCCCACTTTCGTTTTAAAAAAAAAAACATCTTTTAGTCGGATCCTAACGATTTAATATACTGAACTAACGGGAACTAACGATGAACTAACGATTCTAATTGAAAGAATCCATAAAATCGGTTTTGGGGCGGTAGCGTGAAGTTGACCGCCCCACTTATGTTATTTTTTTAAAATACGTAATGTAGTCGGATCCTAACGATTTCACATGCTGAACTATCATGAACTAACGATGAACTAACGACTACATATCGATTCCAATTGATTGGAACCATAAATACAGTTTTGGAGCGGAAGACGGTGTTGCCGCTCCCCTACTTTAAAAAAAAATTCGTACACAAGTTATGCGTCGGATCCTAACGATTTGATATACTGAACTAACGTGAACTAACGATGAACTAACGATATAGATATGCCATTTGCGGGCACTCGATATGGGGCGGTCAACTTCACGTGAAGTTGACCTCCCCACTTTCGTTTTTAAAAAAAAACATCTTTTAGTCGGATCCTAACGATTTAATATACTGAACTAACGTGAACTAACGATGAACTAACGATTCTAATTGAAAGAATCCATAAAATCGGTTTTGGGGCGGTAGCGTGAAGTTGACCGCCCCACTTATGTTATTTTTTTAAAATACGTAATGTAGTCGGATCCTAACGATTTCACATGCTGAACTATCATGAACTAACGATGAACTAACGACTACATATCGATTCCAATTGATTGGAACCATAAATACAGTTTTGGAGCGGAAGACGGTGTTGCCGCTCCCCTACTTTAAAAAAAAATTCGTACACAAGTTATGCGTCGGATCCTAACGATTTGATATACTGAACTAACGTGAACTAACGATGAACTAACGTGAACTAACGATGAACTAACGATATAGATATGCCATTTGCGGGCACTCGATATGGGGCGGTCAACTTCACGTGAAGTTGACCTCCCCACTTTCGTTTTAAAAAAAAAACATCTTTTAGTCGGATCCTAACGATTTAATATACTGAACTAACGTGAACTAACGATGAACTAACGATTCTAATTGAAAGAATCCATAAAATCGATTTTGGGGCGGTAGCGTGAAGTTGACCGCCCCACTTATGTTATTTTTTTAAAATACGTAATGTAGTCGGATCCTAACGATTTCACATGCTGAACTGTCATGAACTAACGATGAACTAACGACTACATATCGATTCCAATTGATTGGAACCATAAATACAGTTTTGGAGCGGAAGACGGTGTTGCCGCTCCCCTACTTTAAAAAAAAATTCGTACACAAGTTATGCGTCGGATCCTAACGATTTGATATACTGAACTAACGTGAACTAACGATGAACTAACGATATAGATATGCCATTTGCGGGCACTCGATATGGGGCGGTCAACTTCACGTGAAGTTGACCTCCCCACTTTCGTTTTTAAAAAAAAACATCTTTTAGTCGGATCCTAACGATTTAATATACTGAACTAACGTGAACTAACGATGAACTAACGATTCTAATTGAAAGAATCCATAAAATCGATTTTGGGGCGGTAGCGTGAAGTTGACCGCCCCACTTATGTTATTTTTTTAAAATACGTAATGTAGTCGGATCCTAACGATTTCACATGCTGAACTGTCATGAACTAACGATGAACTAACGACTACATATCGATTCCAATTGATTGGAACCATAAATACAGTTTTGGAGCGGAAGACGGTGTTGCCGCTCCCCTACTTTAAAAAAAATTCGTACACAAGTTATGCGTCGGATCCTAACGATTATCTATACTGAACTAACGTGAACTAACGATGAACTAACGATATAGATATGCCATTTGCGGGCACTCGATATGGGGCGGTCAACTTCACGTGAAGTTGACCTCCCCACTTTCGTTTTTAAAAAAAAACATCTTTTAGTCGGATCCTAACGATTTAATATACTGAACTAACGTGAACTAACGATGAACTAACGATTCTAATTGAAAGAATCCATAAAATCGATTTTGGGGCGGTAGCGTGAAGTTGACCGCCCCACTTATGTTATTTTTTTAAAATACGTAATGTAGTCGGATCCTAACGATTTCACATGCTGAACTGTCATGAACTAACGATGAACTAACGACTACATATCGATTCCAATTGATTGGAACCATAAATACAGTTTTGGAGCGGAAGACGGTGTTGCCGCTCCCCTACTTAAAAAAAAAATTCGTACACAAGTTATGCGTCGGATCCTAACGATTTGATATACTGAACTAACGTGAACTAACGATGAACTAACGATATAGATATGCCATTTGCGGGCACTCGATATGGGGCGGTCAACTTCACGTGAAGTTGACCTCCCCACTTTCGTTTTTTAAAAAAAAACATCTTTTAGTCGGATCCTAACGATTTAATATACTGAACTAACGTGAACTAACGATGAACTAACGATTCTAATTGAAAGAATCCATAAAATCGGTTTTGGGGCGGTAGCGTGAAGTTGACCGCCCCACTTATGTTATTTTTTTAAAATACGTAATGTAGTCGGATCCTAACGATTTCACATGCTGAACTATCATGAACTAACGATGAACTAACGACTACATATCGATTCCAATTGATTGGAACCATAAATACAGTTTTGGAGCGGAAGACGGTGTTGCCGCTCCCCTACTTTAAAAAAAAATTCGTACACAAGTTATGCGTCGGATCCTAACGATTTGATATACTGAACTAACGTGAACTAACGATGAACTAACGATATAGATATGCCATTTGCGGGCACTCGATATGGGGCGGTCAACTTCACGTGAAGTTGACCTCCCCACTTTCGTTTTTTAAAAAAAAACATCTTTTAGTCGGATCCTAACGATTTAATATACTGAACTAACGTGAACTAACGATGAACTAACGATTCTAATTGAAAGAATCCATAAAATCGGTTTTGGGGCGGTAGCGTGAAGTTGACCGCCCCACTTATGTTATTTTTTTAAAATACGTAATGTAGTCGGATCCTAACGATTTCACATGCTGAACTATCATGAACTAACGATGAACTAACGACTACATATCGATTCCAATTGATTGGAACCATAAATACAGTTTTGGAGCGGAAGACGGTGTTGCCGCTCCCCTACTTTAAAAAAAAATTCGTACACAAGTTATGCGTCGGATCCTAACGATTTGATATACTGAACTAACGTGAACTAACGATGAACTAACGATATAGATATGCCATTTGCGGGCACTCGATATGGGGCGGTCAACTTCACGTGAAGTTGACCTCCCCACTTTCGTTTTTAAAAAAAAAACATCTTTTAGTCGGATCCTAACGATTTAATATACTGAACTAACGTGAACTAACGATGAACTAACGATTCTAATTGAAAGAATCCATAAAATCGGTTTTGGGGCGGTAGCGTGAAGTTGACCGCCCCACTTATGTTATTTTTTTAAAATACGTAATGTAGTCGGATCCTAACGATTTCACATGCTGAACTATCATGAACTAACGATGAACTAACGACTACATATCGATTCCAATTGATTGGAACCATAAATACAGTTTTGGAGCGGAAGACGGTGTTGCCGCTCCCCTACTTTAAAAAAAAATTCGTACACAAGTTATGCGTCGGATCCTAACGATTTGATATACTGAACTAACGTGAACTAACGATGAACTAACGATATAGATATGCCATTTGCGGGCACTCGATATGGGGCGGTCAACTTCACGTGAAGTTGACCTCCCCACTTTCGTTTTTAAAAAAAAACATGTTTTAGTCGGATCCTAACGATTTAATATACTGAACTAACGTGAACTAACGATGAACTAACGATTCTAATTGAAAGAATCCATAAAATCGATTTTGGGGCGGTAGCGTGAAGTTGACCGCCCCACTTATGTTATTTTTTTAAAATACGTAATGTAGTCGGATCCTAACGATTTCACATGCTGAACTGTCATGAACTAACGATGAACTAACGACTACATATCGATTCCAATTGATAGGAACCATAAATACAGTTTTGGAGCGGAAGACGGTGTTGCCGCTCCCCTACTTTAAAAAAAATTCGTACACAAGTTATGCGTCGGATCCTAACGATTATCTATACTGAACTAACGTGAACTAACGATGAACTAACGATATAGATATGCCATTTGCGGGCACTCGATATGGGGCGGTCAACTTCACGTGAAGTTGACCTCCCCACTTTCGTTTTTAAAAAAAAAACATCTTTTAGTCGGATCCTAACGATTTAATATACTGAACTAACGTGAACTAACGATGAACTAACGATTCTAATTGAAAGAATCCATAAAATCGGTTTTGGGGCGGTAGCGTGAAGTTGACCGCCCCACTTATGTTATTTTTTTAAAATACGTAATGTAGTCGGGTCCTAACGATTTCACATGCTGAACTATCATGAACTAACGATGAACTAACGACTACATATCGATTCCAATTGATTGGAACCATAAATACAGTTTTGGAGCGGAAGACGGTGTTGCCGCTCCCCTACTTTAAAAAAAAATTCGTACACAAGTTATGCGTCGGATCCTAACGATTTGATATACTGAACTAACGTGAACTAACGATGAACTAACGATATAGATATGCCATTTGCGGGCACTCGATATGGGGCGGTCAACTTCACGTGAAGTTGACCGCCCCACAAAATTGAAAAAAAAAAATACTTAGAATCGGATCCTAACGATTTAAAATACTGAACTAACGTGAACTAACGATTATCTATCGATTCTAATTGATAAAAACCATAAAATCGATTTTGGGGCGGTAGCGTGAAGTTGACCTCCCCACTTTTGTTTTAAAAAAAAATCGATGTTGTAGTCGGATCCTAACGATTTAATATACTGAACTAACGTGAACTAACGATGAACTAACGATATAGATATGCCATTTGCGGGCACTCGATATGGGGCGGTCAACTTCACGATCATGGCAAGCAGTTCGCATGATTTCGGCTAGACGACCCATCAATAAACGACGCAGACAAGAGTGACGCACTGATGACGTGACTTTCCATTAAATAGGCAGTCTTCATTATCGTCACGCGCGGAGGGTAAGCAACAAATTGTAGTACAGGTACATACCGCGAAGGATCACTGCAGGATCCAATACCTACCAGTTAATCAAGTAAAATTAAACCAAAAAGATGTTATTGTATAAACAAAAGCTACAAAATAAAAACACAAAAGCTTAGTCTGCTTACTGAAGGTGCTTGAAGACCTACGACTTTAAAAAAATAATACAAAAGCTACGCCTGTTTTCTGCCCTCGAGACGAGAGCGCCTGAACACTTCAGAGGCGTTAACAACTTAGAAAGTCCAACACACCTTTCCACGCGCAGAAATAGACTACCTCATGATTCTATTTACATCCAACTAACCTGATGAGATACACACAAGCCACACATTGGTAGTTGATACTGACGGGGAAAACAATGTTAACAATTCTGTCGATTTACATGACGTTTCAGATCAAAATAAACAGTCGATCTTGTTTATCAACACCCGTTGTATAAAGATCTGTACTCGTATATCATTTCATTCTTATGCGAACACTGCAAGTATATTTAATACTAAAAGATGACAAGAATATCATTGTGAAAATTTTCGAGGTTGTTCAGCAAGTACCTTGAAACTTTGAAAACAAAAATTGACGTTTAAATAAGCGTAACATTCAATAAAACAATATTACTGTTTCGTTTTCCATACGATCCTCAACTTTTTAGATGTTACATTTAAGAACCTCTCGAACTAAAATTAACTTAAGCAGTCTTCTTGAAACTTTGGAAGATCCTTGAGAAATTGTCTTTGAAAGAGAAGCCTTAAGGACAAAACAACGAATTGCTACGAGTATTTAGTAATTTAGAATTTAGTTTCAAGTTGCTTTGAGAAATGTAGGTATAAATAATTGTCAACAATCAATAGTGTGCACTCCTCATGGTACATTGAAATAAAATTCCCTTACATTATTATATACCTACTTATAAGTTATGTTATGTTATGTTATGTATCTACATCTGCCTACACGATCCTTGTTTATAAGTAACATCAAAACATCACTCAAAGGGTCGCATAAATTTACGAGTCTGCTGTCAACCAGGTCATAAACCACGACCATCACCACGTTAATTTAACTAATTTATAAATAAACATTGCATAACATTTTAAAATAGCTTGAATGGTTGTAACTATAGGTATTTGTGTGGTTGTCAACTGTTGTGTTTGGCCGCAAGTCAAAGAGCAACGGAAGCGCGCCCGCGGCCAAGGCCGGTGTTCTAGCAAACATGCATTTACTTTCATTCTTATCGATCTTCTGTTCACTTCTGCACTTTCCATGGCTACTTAGGCTTGTTGGTTTTGCGTCTTGTTATATGTGATGATTAGCTTGAGCAGCTGATGGGATAACTTACATGTATTTAAGTAATCATCAGAGAACTTTCATTGCTCGCAATCAGGACTTTATAATCTTAGATAAGAATTCATAACTGATAATTAATTACAGCCAAGTTAGTGTGACCATCCGGGCATGCATCTTCCATATGTAAAATGTTCGATACATTTTATGTCACATCCGTTTTCGTTCAATTACATTTTACGAGGGATAAAAAACCACTCTTCTCACGGTTTATAACTACCGACCTCATTTACTTTGTATTTAATAATATACACCGTCGCAGCTTAAATATAGTAGGTACTAACTAACATAGCCGGGTTTCAGTTAGCTTGTTGATTTATTCAAGCCTCCTGGGAAAACGTAAAGCACACTGAAAATCTTCACTAGAATAAATATTTTTAAAGCTAAGTTGCAAACGTTCAACAATCAGTGTTTCAGTTTAAATGAATTACTTGTGCAATTAGACAATGTGCACATGAACGTGCAGATTTATTATTATACATGCATATACAGATAGATATGAGATATAAGATAAATCGTTCGTCGATCGCTATCAACATTAAATTACCACCTTTCTAGAAATAAATATTCGTAAAAGCACCTCCAAATCATAATTTTAGCATCTGATTATAATTAACAATTTCTTAGACATCGTAAAACAAAGCGTGAAACCCCTAAACCTAAATATTACCATCAGGTATCGCAACGTTTAATAAACACTTCTAAATAATACAGGGCTTCAGATATATTGTTTCCTTGCTGCCGGGGGAATTTATTTTGCCATTACTTATAGGAGCTCTTGTTATTCCAAGTAAGACATCTTAATTTCGCGCGAAAAATAGCTCGCAAAGAGATTTCAAGAAAAGCCTTTCTTGAAATATTTTTATCACCGAACAAATAAATTAAACTACGGCCATGAGATTTGTTTACAAATAATAAATGAAATGAAATGAAAACATTTTTTTTTTATCTCGAATAGTAAAATTATTGTTTCTGTTGTTATGGCCGGGTTGGCGATAAAATAAATGTTTTATGGTCTCAAGCCGAAAGAATAGAAGAAAGATACATCGCTGTCTGGCTGTACAACACGGTTCCAAGGACATTAGTATAAAATAGTGCCCTAAAAGTCTTAAAACTTATTAAGCTACATACCTTATTACATTTAAGAGCCCTTCAACGTGCACACTAGCGCCACAGCTAAATAAACGTGATTATTTCAATTTAACTAAAGATATTGAAAAAAGAGGGCCGCTACGTACTGTATTGTGCATTTAAGTACCTTTTGAATACATCAAACTAGTTTTTATGTTGCTGGTTTCGTCGATCTAGGAACTCAAAACAAAAACGGCCGTTTTAACTTTGGACGCATAGATTGACGAATCCAGCAACATAAAAATTAGTCTGATGTATTCAAAAGGTACTTAAATACACAATACAGTACGTAGCGGCCCCCTTTTTTCAATATCTTTCCTCAAACTCAAATAATCACGATTATTTAGCTGTGGCGCTAGTGTGCACGTTGAAGGGCTCTTAAAACTCTCGCATTTTGAATAAAATTTGATTCAAAAATTTTTATCCGGTCTTTCGCAAATTTATTTTGTGCAACTTTATTTCCGACGATTCGTTTGTTTCGACGACGGTTTGTTCTGTAATCTTAATAAATATTTGCGACATCGTACGTTTCACATAACATTTAAATTGTAAAAACAAAACCGGTACTATATTTCATAACACTCGTGATATTTTAACCGTAATTTATTGTATGCGAGTATTGGGCATTGTTAGAATATCTTTTCTTGTCTCCACGTGGCACTACAGCCTGTATTTTTGTCGTATTTCTGAGGTATATTTATATATAGGTATCATCAGCTGTCAGGTTTGTTTTATCATAATATTTGAAAATCTACGTAAACAAAGCAAAAATTCATTGTACCGCACTAATTTGTTTACCTTTAATTAGCAACCCAGGCTTTGTCTAAGCTTAAGTTAACGAAGCAAATACTACGTAAGCCAGAAAGCTATTTAGATACAATAATAGTCCTTAGCGAACGGGTATATCAAGTTATTTTATGTAGTTCGTGTATATTAAACTAATAAAAATAACTGGTTTTTCAAGGTTTTTAACGAAATGGGTTAACACGAAATAAAGAAAACGGTGACAGTTATTCCGATATCCAATAAAATACCTATTATGTGCGTGTTACATAATGGATGTGGCATATATGCCTGTATAATACATATATATTGAGTATATTTCTCGGGCGACAGTATGAGGCTTCCCCAGCCGTGTGATGGATCGTGGGGCTAATCATTTGCCACTTCTTACGTACCTACGTCAAGGCACGTTCTATAAGCTCAATTTAAGGGGCTACCCGAGGTTTTCATCGATTTTTGACAAGTTTTGAATCGTATCTTCTTTTTTTGCACTACAGATAGAATTATAAGACAAACGGTTATCGGTTCTTCAATCTTTTATCTCCGGTTTTGTCCACCGGATTTTGAAAAAAATGAATCCTTATTTTTTTATTAATTTTTTAAACATTGTCTAAAAAAACACTTTTATCGTATCTAGTTTGCAGTGAAGGATCTTACATGTACGAAATCTACATATTTGGGTTCGTCTTTGAAGTCTCGAAAATCGTGTCCAAGGTTTTAATTTTAAACTAATTAACACAAAAGTTACGGCCAGAAAACCAGTTTTTTTTTCCTAAAATTGTTCAACTTTGATGCCAAATATCTCGAAAACAATGAACTTTAAAGTAAATATGGGATACTATATTGCTTAAAGCCGTTGCTGTTAATATGATAAGCTACAAAAAAACATTAGAAAACTAAGGGATTCAGATCGAAGGTCATTGGCGTGGGGGAGCCCCTTAATTACGAACAAGCTAGTAGTTTCTATTATCCATTTTATTACACATTTTCTTTCTTATCTAATGTTTAATTTGTCTTTGGTTTTTATTTCTAGTATTTTTGTTGTTTTCTTGTATTCTTATTTTGTAGTTTCACAGTGCCTTAATTCTTACTGTAATGCTGTGTCACTTATTTGAGTAATAAATAAATAAATCTTTAAAAGTGGATTTCAGCTTTGTAATTAGTCCAACAAGGCAACAGTACCTAATTAGATTGGAAGATATTGCTTCGGAATCATAAATTCGGAAAAATAAGAATATAGGTACAATCTTCTAAAGATTTGATTGAAAGCGCTTCCGGCACTTCTGATTGATCATATTTTATTCAAAACATCCGGGTCCAGTTATTCGATGTGGTCTGATTATCTGGGATTTTCCTGTTGGATCTGTAGGGAATTTAAGAATTCTTTGATAGTAGTAAATAAGTTCCTGGCCAGTAAAGGCCAGTTTTAATTCATGAATGCCGCTCGCCGGTCTCGGGCAAGGATAGAGCAAGGAGTATGTGCATAAAAAAACTTGGGTGTTTCTATCAGATTATGTGTTTATTTAATAAACTAATTATGGAATCAAAACTATTCGCAACCTGCACTAATCACATATATTTACTCGTAACACATTTTTTCAAGTATGTAGGTACCTTTCCGTGTTTTTATGTAATTAAATAATGTTTAATAGATAGAGCCGACGTAATATAATTTATACACACCTCTAATACCTCTAAACCAATTTGTGCGCCGAATCGATGCAAATTATATTTAATGAACTATAATAATAATGTTTTTAATTGAACTCATTCAAACTCCACTTTCCATTGTAGAAGCTAAATTAGAGGCTTTTATTATTTCGCCAACGTACTATAATTACAACGTAGCGATTATTCACGAAGATTTGTTTAATTATCGTAAAATTGATTAATTTCACAAAAATTAACTACACGTGTCTTTTATTCGCTGATAGGCCTCCTTTTACTTTTGCGGGCCAGGGGGCCTTAAGCTGTCATCCCGATATATTTTTTATTTTTGTTTGGCGTTTGTTGGTTCGCTGTCCTAGACGGCTGTTAAGAGATATCACGGGTGGACTCTTACTTAATGGCATATCTTGATCCACCACCACCACTTGCATCAAAATGTACTATTATTATTTACGAACAGTTTTTGTTTGTGTTAATAGTTGCCGTGAATGTTTTTGTTAATAGTTGCCGTTTCCCATTCTAAATGTAAATTAGCGCTAAATGCTATGAATTTCATAAATATTAATAAAATATATTACCTTAACAGGACAGCGTGTACTAGTTGCAACTAACATGGATTAACAGAGCATTATATTTGAACTCGTAGGTACTTGATTGATAAAACATAAAGATTGAGATTGTCAGATGACCGATATATTTATAGTAGACTTTTATACTGAAATGACAAGTGATTAGCATCGCCCTATAGTGAAACAAGGAAACTCGCTTTCACGTAAAAAAGAGCATCGAAATCGGACCATCCATTTGAAAGCCACGATGCTACAGGCACGCAGACAGACATTTGCGTCAAACTTATACATAATATAGCACACCTCTTTTTGCATTGGGAGTTAAAAATTATGGAATACGGGCATAGCTAAAAATACAAGAATGTCGGTTTGTAAGTTTACTGAAGCCATTATGCACTATAATAAAGCTCACTTATTCCACACTTATCAAGATTTTGGTCAAGCAGGTGAAACAATACCAAAAAACCGGGCGTCTGATAAAGTTGTAGTTCCTGGTCATATGGAATTCAAGGCGATCAACTATCAAGGGTGAGCTCATCTTGGACTCTGTGTACGCATGATTAAATCAACATTCAATACACTTTGTTTCTTTACTTTTCTATGTTCAAAACAAACACTAACACAATGATGATAAAAGACATACATGGTGAAGCAGTTCGGTCAAAATGAGGATGTGACTAAATTTTGTATATGTCGTGTCACTGTGATTATAGAGATATTAAAAAGATCGACAGATGTCTTACTCAATAATTAGAGAACAAAGTCACACTATGTAATTTGCAAAATTCTACATCAAACTCTAGCAGCCATACGTTTTGCAATTTTACTAGCAAAAACTCGACAGTTTTAAATAAGCACCGTACATATCTGCTAACAGTTATTTGCGTCATTAATAAAAAGATATGTCGTTTACTATTAAATAAAACTTCACTTCACTATTATTTTAAACTCTCCGCGAAAACAAAAATGTAAGACTATTAACATTAAATATGATTATTGCTGTTGGGCACCTTGTATAGGTGCTTGGTAAAGAAAACACAAGAATAAAGCCCAATGAATAACAATAACCTTCACACGTCTATTCGAAATGTAATAATTCATATTCATCTCCTATCCGCAGACCCGCTTCAACCATAATTTACAAATGTCATTCAATATTCAACTGAGAGCGGAAAATTAATACATAGTTCGGCTCTAGAGTTTCGACGTGGGCAAGAAAATATAATTAGTTACAATCTTGTTACAATGAAAGTCAAAGGTGGTTATGAAACAGAACACATGAGAATATAAACAGACTTTTTGAAGAATACATGTCAACCAAAATACTTTTAATGAAATGGCGCGAAGGGGAGAGTTTTTCTGATCGTGGTCGCCACTCTAGGACCTTGTCTCTAGCTGTGCGCTATATGGCCCGGCAATTATCACTTTAAACCCAAGAGCTATGTCGGTTACTGTAAACTGAGAATCTGTAACACAGCGCGTTGGACAGGTAATCCGCGCACATGTCGGAAATGTCGGATGTCCTCAACGATTAGCCATTCATGTGAACCCGTTACGTCTATAAGATATTACGGAATAAGCTGGTTGGAACAATAACGGATAAGTTTCATACAAATTCCGACATCAGAACTGAGTGAACTTAAACTTTTGGTCGGTAGTGTATCCTCATTTCGGATTCTATCCCGCAGAATTAATCCAATCAAAGCTTTCTACAATGCACGTCGACTAGGCGGGCGGCAGAGTTTCTGGGACGACGCCCACGTAGATGCGGGCTCCGCGGGATCGAACTTTGTGGGACACGAGGGAGGTCTACGATTATCTTCGCGTGACTGATAGATAATATGTAATTTATCTTTAGCACGTATTCGCCTATAATAAATCAGTTTTATGTTCTAACCCTTTCAAGACCAAAAATATCCGAGGTGAGGTGAGAGTGAGTTAAAGCTTCCACGACGCTCGATTGTCCTAATGATTCTGGTATAAAAATAATGCAAAGAGAGGATCAAAACTTATGTTAATTCTATTTTACATTGCGTAGTAAAGACTTAAAGAGTATGTTGTCGTTTAAACAATAGGTCTCAATACTCTCAACTGATCATAAATTATGAACATTACACATGCTTGTTTTTTTCGGTACATTCCTTTCATGTTCGGTTTCACAACGGCTATAAATCAATAATATTGTGTATTCTGTCGCATTGTCGCAGTAGACAACCCGTCTCCGTTCCCGACGGATAACAATCTTAACGAGTAAAACAAGCGATAAAGAACCCCCACATTATTTAAAGGGTTCTTCAATCTTCGGCATGTACCGGACTGAACATCAGTGTAAATAACCAGAAAACACGCAGCTTACAAGATTCAAATGCATTATGGATAGATGCCTCTTGAATCACTTTGATCTCTTTACGGAACGTTACAATAAATAATTACAGATCAAGTGAATGATCTGTTCACCATGATCCAAGATGACAAGGTCCTGCTACATCACTGTAATTACAATTACATACATAAAATTAAACATGATTGTTAGGAATAATTATTAGTACATTATTGTCGAGGCTCGGAAGTAGCTACTTGCAGGCTGAGGATTCGTTTTAAACGGACGACCTTGGGAGTCCGTTTAATTGAATCCGAAGCCAGCAAGTAGCCTTCCAGCCGAGTCATATATAGTGCTTTTCTCAAAAATGGTGCAAGAAATATAAATATCATAGAAATATTTTACAAAACCAACGTTCTTACGGATATATTTTCACAGTAAAAGACCTTGCTGCCTTTTTATTTTTTTAATAAAAAAAAATAAGTGTATTTTTCTGCCGAAAATACCCCAACCTATTTAGACAGCTAAATAGTCGGGGTACTAATCATCTGTTTGGCTGTTTAATGGGCCTATGCCTTCATTTGATATGGTCATTTCAACTTTTAAAAAGTTTGGAACTCGACAAATAATGGAATTTGTATGCAACATTGCAGTCCCAAAATCGAGACTGCAATGTTTTTAACTTTTTAATTTTTGACTGACCATAAACTACGCGCTTCGCGACCAATTTTTTAAACGGCAAAGTCGACTTTGCCGTCCATTTTTGAGAAAAATGTTTTTATTTACTTAGCTCAAAATTCAATCACTGTAGTTTAATATAATTTGCCGCTAATATACATCAATCATAAGTAGGTATCATATGTATAAACTAGACACAATCAATAGTGTTCGAAAACAATATTTTACATCTGAGTTCTCTCAATGAACGAATAAAGTATTTGCTTGTATCCGTAGTAAAGTTGTATGCGCTGTGGTCAGAGTTGAACAGCCTTAAAGAATGTCAAACGACTATCATAACTCAATATAGGTTTACGAGTTTAACCTCGTTTAGATAAAAATCTAGAACTAATTAATCAGCTGGTCGCAAACAAAAGCGATCGAGTTCCACTCCACTTAGCAATAATAATGTTCATGGCAGTTCCAGATGGGGAATTACCCAACCCCCAATAGTGTCGTAACGCCATCAATTACTTACATGAGCTTACTCAGAATTGCTAACTAACTTACACAGTGCCGGCGCAACTTTCGTGATTGACGCGTTTTGGGGAGGACTCGCCCATTTATGTTCTTAGATAATAATGACAAGAAATATAAAGGCGTATGTAAGCCAGGAAATTAGAAAAAAACAAAAGAGATATCGCGTTATCGCGTTCGTTAGAGTTATCGCGTTGCGTTGCGTGCGGTTTTTACCTTTTATCTCAGTTACTCTAAAAATACTTCCGACCAGAATATTACTTGTCAGAGTGCAGGGTAACGGTATGCAACTAAAAATAAATAAAAATTAGACGTGTTCTCGTGATTTTTTTCAATTGAGCAAACTTTAACCTTTTGCTTGGAGTCCCCCCTTGCTAGGTATAGTCTAGTTTCCATCCATGATTAAACGTGTTATAATGCAATATTATAACTAATTTTTTTTCGGTAACAGAATGCGGTAGAATAGCAATAGGCTGATAATCGTAATGAGTAAATTCGTTCAACAGTGTCACATTGATAGTGATAAGTAAAGCTGTCGCAGGTAAAGTTAGCAATATGAATATCAATGTATGTTTATCGCGACACTTATCGCAGATGGGGAATCACCCACCTCACATCAGAACTGCTAAGTTCTACTTAATTAACTTACAAGTCGGTAGTACGAGACAACTTTCGTTATTCTTCGTTGACGTAATAATGCAGTTCCTACTTGCCCATCCTTTATTTCCCCCGTTATTGACCAACCCAAATCATTTGCCAGCAAAAGGCATTGGTATCGATATCATTTGTTCATCGTTAGGAAACAAAAAAACCGAATAAATGACACATTTAAATCATGGATAATATTTTAATGGAATTTCAATAGTTAGTAAGCTAAATCATTCATTCCACAAGTAAATATAACAACATTTAGTAATTCTCCCCTCTGATATTATTCAAATTGCGTACCTATAAAACCAGGTAATATCCGTTAACGTAATTACAGAGTATTTACAGAGCACTTAAAGTATGCATTTTAAAACTTGAAGAAAAAATAAAAAAAACTGCATAAACCTAGTTCGATAACGGGCTTGACATAAATTGCAATGAGACCCTTTGTGCGCTAATATAAACTTCAGTGGCCCACTCGGATCCCTACAGGCCAATTCGAACGGAAACTGACATCAAAAACTTCATTAGTATAGCGGAAGTATCTAATGAAATCTAACCTGCCCCATGACTGGTAGGTACAGTCATTTTGCAATTCAGGAGTTTTGCTTTGAGGGTGACAAGTGCGCTTAAATTGCGCACACCTATAGAAAAATGTTGTGCATATGTATATAGTGAATTAAATAGACCAACGAGTATTTTGAATCCAGAATTGATAGCTATCCCTGCAGCCCTACCAAATAACTATTCGTATCATGTACAAAAGAGGGCCTGATAAGACGTTTCCGTTTACAAATTATTACAAGTAAACAATATAACTATGAGGAAGGCCTACAGTATTTCGTTGGATAGTTTCTCTATTTATAAAGCTAAAATGTGTATTAGAAGAGTTCGCGCTAAATATATGAGAATACATTTCCGCCTTATCGCAGTGAAATAAGGTATCTTTGATGTGGCACGTGGGTACAACCTACAGACAAGACATTCGTATTTAAATATCTAGTGGTCCTTAATTTTACGATCTCGGAACGAGCTTACATTTATTACCCTCCCACTACACAAAGTTTAGTGGGTTCATATTAGCATTAGCATGCAAAAGTCGTAATCCGTGAGCGTTCAGCGGCTGGCCGGGACCGCGAAGCGACCCTAGGAAGTAGGTCAACTCACGCACCCGTCTGAATGTCGCTGCCGAGGACTAGCTGTGGGGCAGCCATGAAAAGTCAGTCTGAATCAGCATACGTTGGACAGTGCTAATTAGATAGAGACAGGGAGTTTTTCTGGCGTTTGGATAGTCTCTCTAAGCGCCACTTGCACCATCCCAGTTAACCGGTTAAACAGTTAATCCAGTGTCAAATTGTACCAGTAACCATGGTAACTCCAGATTTAACCGGTTAACCCCGGGTAAGTGAATGGTGCAAGTGGCCCTTATAATCAGCCGAGTGCTTAGTTAAACATGCTTACTCAAAACGGTTAATTTATACGCTATTTGGTCATTCATTAGGATATGACTGATCATCAATGTTCTTAAAAAGGGTTATTATCATTGTGAATATGATGCTAACATAGCGAACTAATATCATACCTATGTGGAGACACTTGTTTGTACCAACCTATAAAATTTGCAAACCTCTCTCTCTCTTATAATTCCAGGGCATCCTTGTTTCCTAAAAGAAATATAGCTTTCTGGTCGAGCCTATAAATTCTTATAAGAAATCTCCAAGGCTTTCCAGGTATGTATAAACTCTCAGCGGCAACCTAGCTGTCTATCGCTCGATATATAACCCTTTTTTAAGTTGCCGCTCTATAACCGGCTCCGCACCCTCGCAGGTAGTGTGCAACCAAGGGCATATTGGTATGCAATACTGGCACCTCATTTCATTCGTTCCAATTAGCCTGGCAGGTGTTAATTGGATGCTTGTTGGGATGGCGATGGCGCCGCACAATAATCTATTCGTACACAATACTTACAACAGGATAGACACTATAGAAGTATAGACAGTCATTCAGGGCATTGAGAGGGTTATAATACGTTTAGAGATTTCGTAAGTCCTTACTCGAGAGCTTTTTAACATCTATTAGGTATTCCATAAGCAGCCTGTACTAACCTATGCCATTTCCTCTAGCAGCCCAGAATACTATTTCCGTAAAATATTTTCCTTCGAATATAAAGCTAGGAAAGCTACAGGAAGCTTACGCAAGCCAGAGAGCCTCTTTGCAAATACCTACCACGTGAAATGACAGTTTATATTTTAAACCTACTTATCTACTAAACTCTGCACTGTATTTACTATGTATGTATTCCAAATAAAGTAAGTACTTACTAAAATGAGATTTCTTGTGTTGCCACTGTTATCTGTCAAGCTTAAACCGATATTTTTGGTATTCTGAGACGCCAGGTAGAGTACCTAACCTACTGAAGAATTTTTTAACTTTTAAGGGCTATCACGAAAAATATAACTTGCATAGTTTCTTACATTTTGGTCAAATATAAGGTAAACGTACTGGTGCTCGACGCGGTCCCAGTACATGTCATCTTGAAACTTAAGTCATTGTCAAATAGAGGTGACAGCAAGGTGGCATCTATTGGGCATTAGCATGTCGAGCTCTAGTATGTTTATCTTACCTAATTTTTTGTACCTATTTACTTTTTGAACCTGAATTTGAACCTCTGAACTATGGCCGCGCTGCGCTGCTGTTTAGGTAAAAAGTTTCACTGAACTAAATTATAAATTATGAATGCATCTGCCCATATCAAATATCGGCCTACTCTGATATCACTAGTTAAAAATGCACAAACGGCACGCGTCACCGGCGTTCATCAGCAAATATGCATCATGTGCTGCAGGTAGATTCAAATTGCCAATCATTTAGCTGTGTCCATATTGATTTAAATCTGCCAGCTGTAATGTAGGTTGCCATTTCTGATATGAGTGATTATTGATTACATAATTAATTTTGTTCCGATTCCGATACTTCCAACTTTCGTTACGTGGTGGTGTTGGTAACTACTACCTAGGTACCGCCAACACATTTCGCAGTAGGTAAGTATATCCCTATTTGCTCTGTACGTTGCAGGACCTGTATTTTAACTTTATTTTTTTAATTTTGTACTCGTATAATACAATCTAATCAAGATCTATGTACTGGCATCCCTGGTTGCAGGAGCCGTATTTTAACTTTATTTTTTTAATTTTGTACTCGTATAATGCAATCGAATCAAGATCTATGTACTGGCAGCCCTGGTTGCAGGAGCCGTATTATATACAGGACCTATAATGAAGCTGTAATTTCCACACGAATATAACTTTATAAAGTTGTCATTCGGGTGGAAATTACAGCTTCATTATAGGTCCTGTTGCGGCACTACTATAGTAGTGTACCCTATGATGGGCGTGGAACCAGTAATGGGACAAAAAACCACAAATCCTGTAAAATAAGAGTCTAAAAGTAGTTTATAAACATTGCCTGTATATTATCATAAATAAGAGTCCTAGAGCTGTTTCAGTTTGAATTTTTATTAAATTTGGTTGTTTTTTAAGAAATTGGCGTCAACCCAAAAGTTGTCGTGTCACTGAAAAAAAATACCACTACGAATTCTTAACAACTTCGCTAAGAGAGGTGAGTTAATTTATTAAATTTTAATTAATTAATACTTGATGAAAACTAGAATGTGTTTTGTTAATTGCATTTACCATGAGATAAGGTATACAACATACTATGTTGTGACTCCACAGATGTAAAAAAAAATAGTGGTATTTGGCCCAATCCCATTATAGGAGCTGTAAAACTGCATACCCTCTATAATGGGACAATTTACATAATGATGCTTGCCATGCCATCATTTCATGTTTAAACAATACAGAAGTAAATTTAGTTACGAAATATGTCAACCAGGAGGTATGCTCGGACTTCGGATAAATTAATATCGGTTTTTAGTGTGGGTCAAATCTTGGTAGCCGAGTTTGAGCCACTTTCCCGTTTTCCGATTGAATTGAAATTTTGTATTCGTAATTAAATATGCAAATCGGATGATAATGCAATATTATGATAACATGGACCAGATCTGATGACCTATTTCACTATTTTATACTGATAGAGCAGTGTCCATTACTGGGGGGCCCATTACTGGAGCTTTGGTGTCCATGACTGGAGAAAAATAGCATAGTTTTAATTTGTTAAGTATGTGGAAACTCATTGCAGTATCTTTGATACAACACGCCTGAAACATGAAAGACGGGTAGGACTTTCATCTTTCAATACGCTAAGCGGTAGACCATTCACATGTATTAGGGAAATATCAAAAATACTCCAAATTCCCTCTTAAATGTCCCATGACTGGTGCTGTTACTATAGACTTTATTTTATAACTATAACGAGTGCAGCCATTGCCTGCCTACTTGGAAAAAATGAAATCTACAGATTTAGATTGTAAACTGATTAATTAATGTACAGAGACTACAGGGTATTGTAAGCGCCAAACGACAAATGTGACGTTCCATGGCAAAAGGTACCTTATGGCGGCTGGCGCTTACGTCGCATAGCGCCGCGATTATATTGGAGCGGCGTTAATAATAGCGTAAGCGCCAACCGCCTTAAGGTACCTTTACCCGTGGGACGTCACAAATAAATAAATAATTACTGATGCGGCACTGATACGGGCGCTATCATTATCAATTTCTTTGATAAAATGAATTACTGTTGCCGCAATACCGCCGCAGCCGTAATCCAAAAGTGCAGCTTTTTTAAGCTGCCTCACAATTTGCTTAATCACCAATGTTACATGTGGACAGTGGATCAGAGATCAGGGCTATAACCGCGAAAATCATAGATCTCTAATTGCGGGGATTTTTCTCTGTCAGTCTAATTACGCCTTCGTTGGAGTAAAAGAGAAAGATCCCCGCAATTTGCGAATTTCGGTTTTCGCGGTAGCCGCTCAGAGATCTGTGTACGTGACTGTGCATCATGCCTGGACTTTACTTGTCTAGCTATTACTACTTAAGTACCTGATACCTCACCAAGTCACCACTGATTTGTATTTTACAGCTACATATTATGCTATAAACGTTGAATAATTATATTCATCTATAGTTCGTTTTTTTTAGCATTAGAAATAAGGTAAACAATCTTGATGTCTTTTAATTGAAAAACACGTTTTAAAAATAAGTTACGGCAAATATGTAACAATTATGAATCTAATACGTGTGTGTGAACCTAGCATATCAAGTGCTAGCATCTCAAACTTTTATGAGAGTTCTAGTAGCATCCCTAATAGTTCTACAGTTCTAGATGGGTTTTTTTAAATAGTTCTGCTCCTTTTTGCGAAAAAAATGAAATTTAAAATGAGATGCTATTTAACTTCACATTTTGACACTCCAGCATCCCAGCCTTAACAAAATAGGGTGGTATTCCATTCTAGCCAATATCTTGGTCCAATGTCATTGTGAGACAAAATACACGTTGGACAGGTGGAATACCACCCTTGGATACCTACATATGAAGCAATTATGTGAATTTTAATACCTATACCTACTTACCTATTACTCACTTAGTGTTAAGGGGCCCACTGATTAAAAGTCCGCCGGAACAAAATAGAACAAAATTTTGACAGTTCCGAACAACTGACAGGCCGATACCGTCCGGCGGACTGTTAATCAGTGGGCCCCTTTAGTAGTAAATAAACATAGCATACTATCGGACCAACCGGTTTAGATGAAACTACTAATAAAAACATTTTAGTAATTTTGCATAGATACCTACCTAATTCCCATAGGTATTATACATAGGTATTTAAGTAACCTCTACCCTCCTAAAAGATAATAATTTTGCTTGCAGCTTGACCAACATATACAAGATACTTAAATCAAAATATTACCCTTTCGTAACCAACAAATAAAACAAGTTTGGACAAAAGGTAACGAACAAAAACCTACGTAGATATTTACATGAAAACTGGATTGTTTATTACTATTAATATACTGTATAAATGCATTCTTATTGGAAGAAACCGGCTCTCGAAACTAATTGATTATAGTCGAAAAATACCCAGACAAATAATTTTACTGTAACTAAAAACATTTTAACTGCATTAAATATTTTTTTAAACTCCTTACCTTTTTAAGAAAATCTCGAGGGCGACGTCCCTCCTTGGACGGTGCGGGTACGGGATACGGTGCCGCGCTTCCAACATAAACACTGCACTGGCGGCGTACGAAATGCGGAATACGAGCGACAAATACTGATGAATCAGTGATAACACAACACTGTCACTTTGTTCGAGCACTGTAATCCAATAGGTTCGTTTGTTTTTAGTTAGAAATCAGGACAAGTAAACGCGCATGTCACTTTGTCCGTAAATTGTGTTGGTAGCGTCGTTCAACACGCGTACGATGGTGGACCGTCGCTCAATGACTGGCTGGCTGATGCGCTCGGCCGCGGGGAGGGCGCGCCGCGCCGCGCTGCGTTGCGTTGGTCGGTCTACTCGAACACCGGCCGGGTGGAGGGTGAGGCGAGGCGCAACGGGGAAGCGCCCTTCTCTCAATGGTATACCATTATCGGTGCTGATGTCTCAACGAATGCCTAATCAAAATCAGAGCTTTGATAAGGGACTCTTCTATTTGTAAGATCGATAAGTTTCTTTAAAAATAATTAACTATATATATATTATACCTCTCTTTTGAAACCCACAACAGTTCCGAAACCCATTCCAAATCCAAAACCAGTTCTGGTCATAGGTCATATTTGGGTAAACCATCTTTATAGTATGGGGTCATCCATTAATTACGTCACACCAATTTCTAGGTTTTTTGACCCCTCCCCCCCCCTTGTCACACTTGGTCACATTTGGCAAACCCCTCCCCCCCTAGTGTGACGTCACATTTTTTCTACGAAATCGCCAAATCGAATTAAGTAAGTACCTAAGTATTATTAATATCCCACCAAAAACATAAATGTAAAAAAGGAGAGCCAAGTTCAATACAAAAATTATGCTTGGCTGTGGGGCTCGCCGCAAAAAGAATGGAGATCTAAATGAGTGCCACTGCCAAGTTCTATGCAAAATCCAAATATGTATTTATAGGAACAAAATAACATTATAAACAAGTATTAAACTCTATTTCTTTGCTTTATTGGATACCTATAACAATTGCTGTTATTTAAAAAAATGTGAGATCTTAGAGTAGGTTAGATTTGACTTGGCCAGTTTTCATTATATCAATCATTTTATATATATTGTAATTCTGATAAAACCTGGCCAAGCCAAATCTAACCTACTTTAAGATCTCACATTTTTTTAAATAACAGCAATTGTTATAGGTATCCAATAAAGCAAAGAAATAGAGTTTAATACTTGTTTATAATGTTATTTTGTTCCTATAAATACATATTTGGATTTTGCATAGAACTTGGCAGTGGCACTCATTTAGATCTCCATTCTTTTTGCGGCGAGCCCCACAGCCAAGCATAATTTTTGTATTGAACTTGGCTCTCCTTTTTTACATTTATGTTTTTGGTGGGATATCAATACTTTTTGTAAAGAAAACTAGGCAGGTATTGAGATTTAATGTTTTTTCTTGTGTTTCCGCTGTATGGTTTTTACTTCTGTTCTTTGTATAATTATGTGGTACCGCGCGCCGCCGACGACACACCGTTGGCCGGTTGTTTAGAGCGTATTAAAAGTTTTTTGTATGGAGCACCACTTATTTTTTGACTAAACTTTATTTTAATATAGCAAATATAATAATACATATATTGGGGTAGTTTCAAATATCTGCTTGTAACGGTTCCAACGCTACAATAAAAAAATATTTTTTTGTATGGGGACCCCCCCTATTTTTTAACTTTTTTTTATTTTTAGATTTTTTCCTACGCTTACACACAATAACCGAGCTGGATTCCAAATTTCATCCTTCTAGGTCATCTGGAAGTAGGTTAGGTTTAGGTACTTATATCAGTCCCAATAAAAAATGGATTTTTGTATGGGGACCCCCCCTATTTTTAAACTTTATTTTATTTTTAGATTTTTTCCTACGGTTACACACAATAACCGAGCTGGATTCCAAATTTCATCCTTCTAGGTCATCTGGAAGTAGGTTAGGTTTAGGTACTTATATCAGTCCCAATAAAAAATGGATTTTTGTATGGGGACCCCCCCTATTTTTAAAATTTATTTTATTTTTAGATTTTTTCCTACGGTTACACACAATAACCGAGCTGGATTCCAAATTTCATCCTTCTAGGTCATCTGGAAGTAGGTTAGGTTTAGGTACTTATATGTCAGTCCCAATAAAAAGTGGTTTTTTTGTATGGGGACCCCCCCTATTTTTTAACTTTATTTTATTTTTAGATTTTTTCCTACGGTTACACACAATAACCAAGCTGGATTCCAAATTTCATCCTTCTAGGTCATCTGGAAGTAGGTTAGGTTTAGGTACTATAAGTCATAAGTCAGTCTTAAAATTTACGACTTTTTGACCTTCATACCTTTATAACCGTTTGAGCTAGCTTCATGAAATTTGGGCTTCTAGATATCCTTATGGATATAATTAAACACACGTAGTTTTATGTGTTTACGTCAAAGATGTTTTGAGTTATAGAAGGGTCAAAAGTGGCACCAAGTGGTTCGTGTAATATTACACTCGGCGCTGGCTAGCCAGTTCCTTTGCTTGAACTTGGCTTGACACGCTGCCGCGTGTCTAGATTTTATCAAAATATTTTTGACGATATAAATATTAGTAATTTTATAACCCAAAACTGCTTAGGAAAGAAAATTAAACGATTAAAAACTATTTTCGTTTTAAAAACTTGTTATTTAAATGTACAGCGAACTAAATAATTTAAATAAATTATTAGTTACTGATGAAGTTAAAGTGACGTCACAAAGTTTGTGTCTCCCCCCTCCCCCATGTCACAATATGTCACATTTTCTTGACCCCCTCCCTCCCCCTAAACGTGTGAAGTAATTAATGGATGACCCCTATTTTTAAGTGACAAAATTATAAATTATAAGAAAACATGTGTCTTGTTTTTAAGATATGATCAGGCAAAGTAGATTGATCTAATAAAATAAATGAATCCATAGGTAAATACGAGTACCTAGTCAGGTACTTTCCTACCTACATACTCTCGTCTCGGCATTCTGCACTCGGCACTAGTCTTCAACGCAAATTAGACTAAGTAATGAGAAAAATATTCATTTTATTTATTCCCCAGATAATTTTAACACACCGTCGTAAATAAAATATTCCTTGTCCACTTGTCAACACCATGTGACGACATTTTTTGCAATTTATTACCAACTTTGCAGTGACAGTAATTAATCGCAGAACGTTTGTAATAAATTGTGTATAAACACAGAATAACTAATAGATAGTACTAATAATATGGCGAGCTGACGGTGAGTGGCGACACCGCGGACCCCTATTCCAGAGGGCACTTTCATCTGGCCCTCGCCTCTGTGCTTGCCTTGACTGGCCGGCCAGAGTGGAGTCGCAAGAGCGGGACCTATGCTCCAGGTTGGAAGTGTAAAATGTCATAACGCCGGCGGCCTGCTGAACGGAATACCGGGATCTGGCTACCGCAGACTCACCTCTCGACAACCTCATAGCCACTCCAAAGTGTTGCCCTGTTGTCGCACTGTGCGTGCGGCCATTGCGGGGCCCACTCAATGAGTTGGCGAGTCACCACCTGTCTTTAACAATTTTGAGACTGATTGTCACGGCAGGTGTCCGCTAGTCTCTCCCATAGCCCGACATCCAGTCCATCCAACATTGAAATAGCCCATGACCTTAGTTCCCATCGCAGCACAAAAGTGCTGCACTGCAATAGTCTTTGCACCTGGCGGGGATGGTGTCCGCCACGTGTATCCCTTGCCTTTAGATTAAATTGTCTTAAAGGGCCTCTGCGCTGTTAGCTTCGGCCCCACGCACGCCTCCCAAAAGTCCGGGACCCCATGGTCCAGAGATGTGGAAAGGACAAACAAATAATAATAACTAGTAGTATAACTAATAGTAATAATAACTCGTAGTATAACTTATAGTAATAATAACTCGAAAACAGTAATTTTTAATAGGTACTCAGTCTATCTTTGATCAAAATATTATAGGAATACATACTACATACTTGCTGACTTATAAATTATAAGATCTGAATCTGAACATACATATACACGGTGCAATTTCCCGACCCCGTTGAAACATATGTTCATTAGCGCTTTATTTATTTAGTTGGAACGTTTGTTTATATACCTATCTATTGGCACAATTACTATCTACCTAACCTACTTCCTACTCCTTGAACCCCTTATACTCGTATACCTCTGAATACATCTGAGTGTCCCGCTGCTGGGCAAAGGCCTCTCTCCTTGATTACCTCGTCTTCCGATTTGGCGTTTCCTCCGGCCAGTTGTTCAGGAACTTGTCCAGGTCATCCCGTCATCTTCGTTTGGGCCTGCCCCGTCTATCTACCTAACCTACTTCCTTACTCCTTGAACCCCTTATACTCGTATACCTCTGAATACATCTGAGTGTCCCGCTGCTGGGCAAAGGCCTCTCTCCTTGATTACCACGTCTTCCGATTTGGCGTTTCCTCCGGCCAGTGGTTCAGGAACTTGTCCAGGTCATCCCGTCATCTTCGTTTGGGCCTGCCCCGTCTGCCCCGTCCACGTGGACACTCCCTCTATCCTCTACCTTCTACCAGCATCCACTTGGTGTCTAAGCTAGCCCACCTCTTCGGACGCATGCGGTAGACGTGACCGGCCTAGACCCATTTGAGCCTAGCGGTTTTCTCGCCGACGTGTGCGATGCGGGTTTTAGAGCGCAGCGTGGTGTTTCTTATGCGATCAATTAGTTTAACACCTAGAATGCTGCGCTCCATAGCGCATTGGCAAACCGTCCATTTAGACTTCTCTTCTGAATCTCTGTGAGTGACCAAGTTTGGACGCCGTAGGTTAGACTAGGCAGAAAATACACACGTCAACGAGTTTGAGCTTCAACAATGGAAGGTTACCCTTTATTAGCGCCTTCATGGACCAGCGTAGCTCTTCTTTTTGTAACCGACTTTAAGTGATCTAAAGGCTCCTCTTCACGTTGGGCCAACGCCAACGCCAACGAGGGACGCATTTATGCGTTAGAGGGAGCAAGTGATATTGCTATCCCTAAAAAACAGTTTGCCTAAAATGACAGGTTTTGTTCCTGACTCTCCATATTTTCAAAATCTCTATAATAATTAGACATGTTCTTATGCGCCCATTTTCGTATTCTTCGTGTAGCAGATCTGGATCCGGCAGCTGCACTCACTGACTCACAAACACATTTAAAAATATCATTAGGTATTGTTTATAATACTCAGTATACCAAAAAACAAAATATTAATATACTAAAGATAAAAACTAAAACAAAAAATGTACGGACACCAAGTGACCTTCAGCCGAAAATAACCGAAAAGTCCAAAAGGATGTTTATTGTTTAGAAGTCGTCCATTAGCATTCTCGGAGCGAGGAGTCAATGCCACTGGATAATCGGAGATGCTGCAGGCTTCTCTGACCCTGCGAGGTCGACCACCGTCTGACCTCCCTAATTGAACATTCAGTGTACGCCGGAATTTTGGGTAGTACTCGTAGGTAATGATAAAGCGGATGATCGGAATTTGTAGTCATATTTTAAGTATTATCACATTTTTGTCGAGAATGATTGTTTATTTATTTATTTATTTATTTATGTTATGGAGATCCAACAGCTATCTATACAGAGTATTCCACATTAATAAGAGATGGAAAGCCAATTACAGGATCACACATGTAGCTACAGATTGTTTCTCCTCTATGTATATAGCACAAAATCGAACCCACAATTTTTGATCACCCAGGTTAAATTTATCAGTGTTGGTATATGTTATACCTAATCAAAGATCAGTATGCTGTTTTATCTACATATTACTTACTGGTTTATTCTTAGTTTGACTAAAAGCCTCCGCACATAAATTCCAATTTCGGCCCTTGACTAAAGTATTTTTATAGTCAAACATAGAAGTTCTTAACTTTTCAGTTAAACGTCGTAAGTGAAGCCTATTAGTTAGTCGATCCTAGAAGTGACTGGCGGACTCGGTAATTTCTCATTAAGTTATAAACAATACGTAATAATGGGCGTGGCTCACTCCACGATTTCGTCGCTTTGCTACAGGTAGACAAGTAACTGCATCTGTTCCACACCAATTTTGGTGGCTAGCCTTATGGCTACCTAGCGGCCATATCTGTCCTGATTGTAACAGACGCGTTTTGTTAGAGAGTGAGTCTTCTGTACCTAATAGTACTATTATTTATTCTGTGGTAATAGTCATTATTTTCAATAACATTTTATGTGGGTTTGAACACTTGGAACGTTTGCGCATTATTCTTTTCCCTGCAGAAATCAAATCCTCCAGCGCAACTATTCCTATGGGTCGTGTGTCGGCAGTTTTGGGGAGGCGATTGTTTCCGCCGTATAATGGTGGCAATCAGCATTCAACTCAAGCGTCGAGGACGGATATAGATGCCCCGAGGCTAGTGTTCACCGATATTTATGGATCGGACCCGACTTACTATTGTCAGTGCTTGAATCTCATTAACACCGGAAAAGTATAGCCCATTTTCCTACTGTCGCGCGACGGCGGTAAGCGATAGATATTCTTGTGTGGTTTTTGGTTTGAAAAGGAATCGTCGTTAATGAATGAAATGTTGGAGATAGCGCTTAGAAAGCTTTTAATCGGACTACATACCGGGTGCACCCTGTATAAGACTGGTAATTAAAATACAGATGCTATAAATAGTATAAATAAATATAAATATTATGGGACATAAATACCTACACCATTAGAATAAGCCCCACGCAGTAAGATTAATTACTGTTATGAGTACCTACCTACTTAAGGCAACGATGTATATAATATTGCATAATGACGTGTATAATGTATAATATACTTCTATAATATAAATGAAACATCCATGACTCCATCGTGACATTCATCCATGACTAGCATGACTTAGGTTTAGAACCATTTGTAACGGCGTTAAAATCATATTAGAAGACAAATAATATTTCCCTGTCTGGTTATTAGGTTTGTTTTGGAATTAAATACAGATAGGTACACAAATTTTTGACCTCTTCCTCTTTTGTTTGCTACCAGGAAGGTGCAAAGATAGGAAGGAAAAACTCCGAATAATAGACATCACATTGAAACCGTACGGCACCTGATTTTAGACCTGAGTTAAGGAAAATGTAATAAATTTATATGTAATGAGGCATATTGTCTGCTAGAGCTATCTTTTTTCGGCACGTCCCGTGACCTCTAACCGCGATAGCGCATTATTGAGTGGGGTAGTCGAGAAATTGGATTGTGGCTCCGAAATTGGCAAGGTTTCCACGAAAAATTGCTACAGGCGCACCAATATACGATCGATCATAGATTGTGTATAGTCGTTACAAATTTAAGTGTCAAGTTATACCGGGGACGAGCTCACAGTCGAGTCGGAATGTTTATGTAGTGAATACATAAGCAGGAGCGCGGTATCGGCGTCTGATCTGGACATAGCCTCATCACCTGCGTCTAATAGCAATACAGTTTGTAGTACGTGAGACGGGCGTGGTTTAACGCGTGTTATTCGCCATCTGATAAAGGATGGTTACAAGTTTACAACAATTAAGACAAAAGACGATTGAACAAAACCTTGTTTTTATGTTTAGCTTAAAAGATTCAACGATGTATGTATTGTACAGTATACGTGAGTATGGAGTTGTGCGTAAGCACCAAACATTTAATTTCATGTTTAAGAGAAATTTTGGAGTATTTTTGATATTTCACTGATAGTTTTAAACCTGCTTTATGTGTTAGAATGTGGATGTCTTATTCGTCTTTTATGATTTCCACGTGTAACATAATGAATGATACTGCAATTGGTTTCAACGTAATTAACAAACTAAATATATATACTATGTTTTTTTTTCTCCAATGATGGATAGTATGGCGCAGTGTTAACCTTACGCTAAACATACTCGTAACATTTAGAACCTGGAGTTCTCATGTGCTGCACGAGTAGGTATTTATGATATCAGCATTTTTTGTAACCTTTGCGTATTTTGTCGTGGGTTCTCGTTTCTTTGTTTTATTTTATTCTATATTTACCTTGTTCATTGTATGTGTCAATTGACACCCTTTTTCGTAGACACTAACTACTATATAAGGTAGCTAAACTCTCGTCCGTCACACTATAACTATTAATTTATCAACGTAACCGTTACGAGAATCCGTTGTACACCGTCCCTCTAAAAATAAGCGTATGCTATGAATAAATTAGATAGTAGATAGAAGGAAAAATATTACATGGCGAAAGTTTTGGTCATTCAAAGAAATTCTGAAAGGAAAATTTAGTATGAAGATAAAAAGAATAGTAATGGACACATGCCTTCTGCCTAGTTTATTATACGGATGTCAAACGTGGACTTACACCAACAAGATCAAACAAAAAATAAACACCACACAACGAGCCATGGAAAGAAGCATACTGGGAATAAACAAAATGCACAAAATTAAAAACGACACTATAAGAATAAAAACAAACGTCAAAGATGCGCTCACACAAGCGCTTAAGCTCAAATGGCAATGGGCAGGACATATTTCAAGATATACAGATGACAGATGGACAACACTAACAACAAGATGGAAAGGACCATTACCAGCCAAGAGGAAAGTTGGCAAACCAGTCAAACGGTGGACTGATGACATAGTAGAGGTTGCAGGAAAAGACTGGATGTACAATGCCAAACACAGACATTTATGGAAGAAATGGGAGGAGGCCTTTACCCAAACGGGATCCATACCTCACGAAAGGAGGAAAAACAACAGAAACAACAGCATAAAAACATATTTTAACAGAAACTAAAAAAGAGCTATGGAAATAAAGAGGCTATAATAAATGAATAAATTACGGTAATGATATATGCGGAAATTACGCGGTAACTATATTAAACGTTGTCAGCTAACATCGGGACGAATGTCTCACCGCCTGCATTTAGCCCGAAACTGAAGGTCTGGACTTTATCCAAGAATCAGAGTCGACCTCTGTCATGGAGAAATTTCTTCCAGTTATTCATTCATTAAATCTACATTTCAGATATATTTTAAAATAAATGTCTCTGTCGAAAAAGTAGACGTTATCGCGTTAAAAATATTTGTTTAAAATTAAGAAACGAAAGCTTTGTTAATTTAATCATCATCATCATTACAAGCCCTTCCATCTATTGCAGACGATTTATGCATTGCTGTTTAGACGGGTTTGGTGACTGTGGAGGCCGATGCGTGAGCGGCACGACCTCCCACATTTTTGGCAGAGAAAGCTCATGCCATCTGAGGTTCCAGTCCCGGTTTGCTTTCCGCGACAACTTCTGTTATCTAAAGCATTAAACCAGGCCTGGTCGCATAGCCTTCTCTCCACAACACGCTTGCGCCATCCATCGGTCTTCAGCTAAGGCTTCCAAGGCTTGGTAGTCGATTTCAAATGCTGACATGTCTCACTTTACACAGTCTTTAAAGCGCAGCATCGGTCTTCCAACGTTCCTTTTAGTATACGCAACTGCACTAAGCAAAGACAAGTCGAGGTATTGTGTTAATTTAATATGTAGGTGGTAATGCACTTTAACCTATGTAGGTTTAATAATTCGAAATAAGTATTACAAAAGATTTCTTCCATTAAGCAGCTTTTTTATTAGAGATATTAAAATATGAACCAACCTTGTGGCTTTCTCATTCAACTTTAAAACGGAAGCGAATTATGTCTTCATCCACGCAACTTTAATGAACACCAATCAAATTAGCATAACATTCAGTCTACTTAATTAAAATCTCAAAACGGGGTTAAAAGTTCACCGAACTGAACATTTATCGCGATGAATGGTTATCCTAGCTATCCAAGAAAAGAGAACAGTGCCAACATCGTACCTATCTATTATTTATTTATTAATATTATGTCTGTTAAGGAGGTCGTCGTCCGGCGCTGACGTGCGCTGACTATTTGCGTCTCAGTTTGACTGCTAACTGTCAAACAGGAGATTACGAGACATGAGATGCACGCTTTTGATTTATGTGATCCCGCCGCACATGCACAAAACACTTCAACGAGCAAGTATTTTGTTTAATAATAGTCGGTATGTCCGCTGACCCGCTTACTGAGACGGTTAAATTGAAAGCAATTGTGGCAAAATGCAACAATTGTCCTAGTATGTCATATACAACCCAATTAAAGGACAAGTGACAGAGATACACATAATCAAACGGATGTTATACTCAGTGATCCGCTTTAAGCAAAACATAAAAGAGTAAAGACGTCAAAGCTACGTACCGGCGTTTTAAAGTGTATGAATGGTCTAACTTTAACTTAATTCCGAGAATGTGTCTTTGAAGCGATCTTAAGAAGCCCGACTTAGTTGAAGGGCTGAAAACTAATTAGTGAACTCTCCAAACATGCTTAAATAATAAATACGGGGAAATTCTTAAAGTATTAATACTTCATGCGGACTGGATATTGACTTGTGATTTATTTTGTACATTAAATATCTAAAATATCTGCACATTTAACTACCTATTTACTTACTTAGCATCATCTAGAATTCTAGAGACTCAAGGTTGTATATATGAAAGGAGTAAAACTTTATTTCGTAAACATTACTGTTTTGGCTGACTTTACTATTTTGTAATTAAAATTGTGCTTAAAATACTAATACGTTCTTACTAAGATTAATCTTCGTTATACTTAAATACAATTCTATATTCTATATCATATCATAATAGAGTGTTCTGTCTTCAAAAATTAAATTGTTACAATTATGGAAGTATGGTATAACCACACTCAAAGTGTCATTTATTACCTCGTAGCCTCGTCCTTGAGTTTATCTATGTATAGGTAAGTTCAAGTACCAAAATACTAATAGATAGGTACGGTACAATCAATTGCTCCCATATTCCCGATACCTTATCGTATCGCGTAATTTGTTAAAGCTGCCTATTACTGGCGACCTCCGGTGTCGTAATGGTCTGCCGATAGCATGTTTACAATATTGTCTCCATTTATCATCAATGTACGTAATCAAATCAGTTCATTACATTAATTGATATGTTGTCATTGTTTCAAATGTATAGTACGCACTTAAAGCTCCATTCAATATGCGTGTATGATTATACAACAAATCTGTATTATTATAATCTACCATTACTAGCCGGACTTTAAAATTTCGCAATGGGTTTTTAATTTAATTATAAAGTTTATTATATCTAGGTATATATTTTTCTACTATCAATTATTTAAGAGGGATGTCCTGGGTCAATTTCGATACTGTTGACTACGGAACCCTAATTACCCATTTAAAAAATCTTAAAAAATTAATTTGAGGAATTCTATTCGTCCACGTCTTGCACAGCTGACGTAGTACATTATGACATTAGAAACAAATGGTCCGGTTTCGGAATTTTCGATAAGCCGGTGCAAGGGCGACAAAGGAGCTACGGTTTCACTTGTTTTTATTTGAGAATGAATTGAGATTGTGGCCTGAATATTGAATTAAACATCAGTACGAACTAACGGCGATTTAGTGCTGTTTAACCACCATAATGGTAAAATAGTAAGACGAAGCGGATCCTTCATAACTATCATCAATTTGAATAATCATACTAAAGTTATAAATACGGTCAAAAATAAGTTTTTATGGTGCTCTACGCTCTACAGTGTTTTGAAGGTTTCCGTCAGTGAGACTGGCTGTATGCTCATTATGATAAAATTAAACATTTAGGTAACACCTACTTAATTAGCAGGGTTGTAAACGTATAGGTGCAATATTTAATAAGAATTTTTGTTAATTTGTCTGTCTTAAGATTTTAACGGATCCGATATGACAAAAAACATCATGCCTTATGAATCATTATAATATTTATGATATTATGAATCGATCGAAAAGGTCAAAGATATTTAGAATCTAAATAACATTCGAAAAAATAAAAACCTCAAAAATTCTAATTATTAAAGGAAACGTATTTTTATGACAGCCGAGGCCGTCAGCTCATTTATTGAACTTGATTGGTATTTACTAAATCTAAATATCGGGGAAACTTTTGATAAGTACTTAGGTATTAGTATACCACCTACTTACATAAATCTTGTGATTCGTGTTGGCACAATTTAATTAGGCAATATTAGTTCGTTTTTTTAGCATTAGAAAGAAGCACAAAGAAGGGAAGCGATCTTGATGATGTCTTTTAATTGAAAAACGCTTTTTAAAAATCAGTAACTATTACTTATGAAAGCAAAAGAATATAAATGATCGTATTAGATTCATAATTGTTACATATTTGCCGTGATTTATTTTTAAAACGTGTTTTTCAATTAAAAGACACACCAAGATTGTTTACCTTTTTAACCGACTTCCAAATCCCAAAGGAGGAGGTTATAGCTCAATAGTGGGACCGGATTTTTGCACTAAAAGTTTTGATAATTCTAAAGTTGAAAAAGTGATACTTATCTGATATAGGACATATTTTTAAGCATATATGCTATATATGATGAAAAGTTAGAACGAGCGTTAGATATAAATTAGGTATTTATATATTTTTAGTAATGATTTTTTAATATTGAATTAAAGTGCAATGTTTAAGTTCCATTGTTTATAATATGTATGACGCTTTATAATGTAAAATTAATAGAATTTTTTTTAACGTGCTTCTTTGTCAAACTACAATTAGCTTATTATTTTGTCGATATTGAATTAAAGTTTAATAAATCCACAACAACATATCTAAATTTATAAGTTAATAGGCAAGCTAAAAAGCTAGAAGAATAAGATATATGCTTTAGAATTAATATACGTTTTTTGTCCTATAAGATCTAATATTGAATTAGAGTCTGTAAAAATAAGTCTATTACTATAAAATAATATACGCAGCCATATTATGGAAAGTAAGAAATTTCTGTGTGTAGCTTGCATTGTAATAGTAAAATCTAGTTAAAAAGGCGCGAAATTCATACATACGCCGCGCTGGTCCGTCAGTCGCCGGCGCGGCGCTCGAGAGCCTATCATAGCCTACCTATACCTCGCCCCTCGCCCCACCTCCCGCTCAGTAACACTGTCTGTCTTTTCTTATCATTCATTTGTTTGTTTACCGTGCACATATATAAATTAGATGCGGACATAACGTGAAATTAAAATATCTTATTAAGTAAAAATACCTACAGCTGGTCAATCAGATCTTGTCAGTAGAAAGAGGCGGCAAATTTGAAAAATGTAGGTGCGTAGGGATATCGTTCCATAGAAAATTTGAATTTCGCGCCTTTTTTTAGTGACAAGATTTGCTTGACCAGCTATATTTCATTATCTTGACTAATATTGTATTAAAAATGTACAAGATATTCACAACTATTTTTTACTATACATAGTTTGTCAAAGGACTGTCTCATTTCAAACATAGACAGGGAGAATCATCATACTATCTTTGACTTACACTAGTACTAGCACCCAAAAGAAAAGGATGAATATAGTTTTTTGTTTTTATTTACTGACAAATTGGTTTGACCAACTATACCTATTTCTGGTTCCTATTGTCATGTCCTGTCCTATTCAACGTCAATATCATAATATGTATATTATAAACCAACTGATCAATATTACACGGTATACATCCTGAATATACAATAAGGTAAGTGGCCTCACTTACCTTATTGTATATTCCGTGTGGGCCGTATATGCCTATATACAGCCCACCTTAAATTAAAATGGTTTTTTTTAAATAAACAGGATATGAAGTATGAAAAACTCACTCAAATAGGTTTCTCATTTATTTAAGTTTCTTCATTATACCAAAAAATATTACGATACTCTTGGAAAATATACCTTTTATAAAAGTCCTATTATGGGCCTTATTGAACACTACCAGTGTATTACTTAATCCCGCAAAAAATAATCATTTTGACAGTAGGTAATAACAAATTTTATTGTTTTTAACTTAAGAGTTATACATATACAAATAACAATATTTATACTTCATAACAGGAGGATTTATTTATAATAAGTGAAAATAATTATTTTGGGTCTTAATAACTAAAGATATAAAAATTGTCTAGTTTACGCGAAAATAGTAGGTAACTAAACATAAATCTTTATTAGTTACAGTAGTCTCATCTTTTAACATCTGGGGGCACGGCAGTGCCCCCGCCAAGACGAGAAAAGCGCAAGGGCACTATCTACCTTTTCTCGAAGCGCTTCGTCGTTTTTTGGAACCCTCATAACTTGGGGTTGGATTATACCAGATAAACAAAGTTCTCGGACTTATTAAGCATATCAATTGCATAGCTCTTATACTTTAGATTTTATTCATATCTAAAAACTTCGATTTCGTCACTGACTCACTCACTTGATGATCATCAATACCGGGTACTTCCTGAAGTCCTCTAAGAAGCTGAAATTTGGTATGTAAGATAGTTTTAGTACACAAACAACAAATAAATTCAAAAAAAATTTATCCCTAAGGGGATGAAGATGGGGTTTCATTTTGTATGGGAAATCAATAATCGCTGAACCGATTTAGTTGAAATTTGGTATGTAGATAGGTATTGTTATGGGGAAGGATATAGAATAGATTTCAACCTAAAAGTTTACCCTTACGGGGTGAAGGCAGATTTCAACCCCAAAGTTTACCCTTACGGGGTGAAGGGTTATATGGGGAATCAGTAAGAAGTACATTGTGTAATAGATGCCCCCAGATACTTATTTCAGGATTTTTAATAGTAAATCACCCCCAACCCTTTAAATTAGGGGATGGAAGATTGTCATAAACAACTTACAATAAGAAGTGAAATCCCATCAAAAACATTTTGATGTACAATGTTGCCCAAACGAAACCATAAGGCTCGCACTGTCAAAAAGTTATCAGATCTCTTGCCAAGCTTCTAACTCTACAAGCCCTCTAACTTTACTAGCTCTACACCAAAAGTGTGTGGCTTGGCCGTTTCGTTTCTACAAGAACTATTGTATGTAAGTATAATACAAAAACCGCCCAAATGCGAGTCGCACTCGCGTTCCAAGGGTTCTGTACATTACACAATTTTTAACAATATATTTTTTTTAGAGAAAAGTGAGTAAAATGTCTTTAAAAAACCCGTAGGTATCGGAAAACTAGGTACAGTAGAGTCCGGTTATAACGACACCCAAGGGACCGCTGATATTACGTCGTACTAACCGGACGTCGTACAAAACAAACCGCCAATTTTAATATATTTTTCAATCAAAATAATTACATCATTTTGTATTTATTAATACTCATGCGACAATTAAAGAAAAAAGAAAACATTTCTTTTAAAATATTTTTTTACGTTAGTATTACGACACCTTGTCAAAATGGAGAGACTTGTGTGTTTAGAAGAAGCCACTTTTCAATATAAGCGTACTCACTCGTCATCCGCAAATTACTCGAATCCCGTAAAATAAAAAGACGCAACGCTTGGAGATCTAATCAAGATGACGTTGTTTTATCACACAGTTTCTATAGCCACCTCCTGTGTCCATCATCAGATCAGCTCGAAGGTACCTACCAAATATTGCATTGATATCCAACTTACATAATTATGCACTTATGTGAAGTTTAAGCTCAAATGAATAATGGGAATTGGGTTTTATTTAGTTTACGAAAGTAAGAAGAGCAAGTTTACGAAAAATCACGTGACTATTTCATCTTGCTCCGTATAGGTAAAAGGGGAGTTGGGTGAGCGGGACGGAGTAAGCTTCTTACCAACAATTTATTTGTAAAAACTACGTCGCTCGTCGCTGTAACCGGACTTGACGGACGGATTTTGTGTCAATTTCCGTCGTTAAAAGCGGTCGGTTGTTATAAGCGGAGTCGTAATAAACGGTTGTTCTTTCATAGTAGTTTGTACTAAAACCAAACAAGTGCCTATACTTACGTCGCTATAAGCGGTTGGTTGTTATAAGCGAAGTCGTACTAACCGGATTCTACTGTACTTAAGTCCGACTCACGCTTGACTGCACATTTCTAATAGGTTTTCCTGTCATCTATAGGAAGAGAGCTAATATGTGTATTTTTTTCATAATTTTAGACCCAGTAGTTTCGGAGATAAGGGGGGAGGGGGGAATGGTCATTTTTTGCGTATTTTCTTAAATAACTTCTAAACTATTTATTTTAAAATTATGAAAAAATATATCTGAGATTCTTACAATGAGCCCCTTCGTTTGATATATATATATATATATATATATATATATATATATATATATATATTTTTTTTTTTAATTTATTGAACAATAAGCTAAATAAAGTACATTATTATTACAAGACCCATCGTGAGCAAAACCTTGAGGAGGTTTGTATGCCGATGGGGAGGTTCGAGGGAGTATTTTTTTACAGTAAAAATATTTATTCGTAACAGTAAGTATTATCTTTTAACATAATTTTTACAGTACATCTGGTGCTACATTACGACCGGTGCTATAATAAGCACGTTAAAACACTCCCTTTGACCGTGTTTTAAAATTCGTCACTCGTTGCAAAATATCTATTTTTCGCAATTCTATCGTAAAAGAAAAGAAAACTAACGAAGAGGTTTTACGCATACGAGGGCCGCACTGAAAGTTTTGCGTAACTTTTGAATAAAATGATTTATAACCATAATAATACATTTATTGCTTCTCAAAATGTTTCCCTTTACATTCTATGCACATATTCACTCGCTCGGACCATTTTTGGAAGCATGAGGCCCAATCACTTGACTGCATGTTTTCGACGTGGTGATGAAACGTAGTAACTGCCTTATCCGGGGTCTTAAATGTCAAACCCCAAATTAAATCCTTAATTTTGGGAAATAGATAGAAGTCACAGGGTGCAATGTCTGGATTATAATCCGTATAAGAGACATTTTCCACGTTTTCGTAATTAAAAAATGTTTTATTGCGGTATCGGTGGACGCATTATTATGACGCAGGAGGATGCGGCTTCTCGGTCGTCTCTCGCGGTCTTTTTCAATGACTGCGGGCACACAAATGGTAGTGTACTACTCAGTATTTAACGTTCTTTTATTATTTAAAAGTACGGTACAAAAAAGTCGCGTTTAAAAAAAACAGACGATCAAAATGTTTGGCAACGTTTTTGGCTTGTTGAACTTCTATGGGCCTCCTGTCACCTTCGAAAGACCCATTGACTGGACTAATGCCTTTTTTCCGGATCGTAGCAGTAAATCCAGATTTCATCTCCTCTAACGATGTTATATACAGCATTTGAACTTTCTTGCTTGTACTTACCGGCACCAGTCAAAAAGTACCTGTTTTTGGACTGAAGTTAATTCGTGAGGAATCCAAAGACAACAAGGCTTCCCGACTTTTAAATATTCTTGTAAAATCTTTTGTATTTGTCTCATACCTATCCCTAATTGTCCTCAAATTTCGTCATAGGTGATTCGTGGGTTTTCTTCAATGAGTCGTCTCACAGTAGCCACGTTTCCTTGAATGATCGCCGTGGACGGTCGACCTTCACGAAAATCATTATCTAGAATAATACTGTCACTACTAAATTCACCATACCAACGCCTCACGATGCTCAGATGTGTTGCTTCAATCCCAAAAGCATTTTGAAGGCAAGCACTACACTCTTGCGGAGTAAGCGAACTTTTAAAATCATAACAAAATCATAGCTCTAAAAATATTTTCGCGTTAAAGCCACGTTCAACGCACTGACTTACTTTGACAAGCCATTAAAAACAAAAGACGATCGATTTGTCGCCAACATTTGTCACATTCCGTAATCAAAAGCCTGTATTTTTTTTAAATATACAATTCATAATTTAAATGTTTACCAGTAGCCAGTAGTGCAAAACATTCAGTGTGGCCTATGTAGTAGGAGAGAGAGGAGTTTGTTAAGAACTATAGACAATAGAAGAGGAAGGATGCTTGGGCACCTGATACGACACGACGAATTTATCAAAAATATCATAGAAGGGAAAGTTGAAGCAAACAGGAAGAGGGGAAGACCAAGGAGAGCGTACATGGATCAAATAAAGGAAAAGATCAACGTCGTGTCGTATCGGGCTGTCAAAGAGAAGGCGGAGGACCGCCAAACATGGAAATTGCTCCACCGACAAGAGTCATACTCTTAAATATATGATGATGATCGTAAATACAGTGGAAACTGGATAAGTGGAATCGCAAGGGACCGGCTGTTTAGTTCCGCTTATCCAGGTTTTCCATTTATCCAGTTTTCCACTTAACCAGGTTCAAATAAAACGTTTTCTCACTTACAGAGGTTCTCCCTAACAGAGGTTGTGGATGCTAGTAATGTCGCTTATAGAGGTCACGTATAGTATGGTCAAATAAAAGATCAAGAAATAAATAATCATCTTTTCTCAAATATGTATGTATGTATTAACAAAAAATCGGTATGTAATCCTGACTTTAAAAAATGCAATACTTTAAATAATCCACAGTACTCGTAGGTATACAATTTTCAAAATTTCAAAAACAAAATCAATTAAACAAAATCACTCCTAATATTTATTTATGCAAGAGAAACCAGTAGGTATGGTTAAATAAATCAATGTACCGATTGTACTTTAATGAAAAAAAAAACCGTTATTTTGGTTTGTTGGCCTGAGTCACATTTTACCACATTTCTTTGAATATCGAGAATACTGTCGAACACATTTTTGTCTACGTTTGGCCGCGATTAAAAAAAACTCTGCAGTGTTTCTATTGCTTTTTCAGTCTGTTATAATTTTTAATTTATCCTGATTAAATATAAAAACTTGGTTTTGCGCTTAGGCATTGCTTATCTAACAGCACGGCACCGCACTACGGCTAAAAGAACCAAACTGAACTATTTGTGATCTCATACAAAATATGTAGTTAAAACACGAACCATAATGTTAGCGAAACACACTACCCTCCTTGTGACGGTTTATTAAAAATACAAATTTTATAACGCCTAGCTATTCCACTCATAGAGGTTTCGGAGACGGCTGCTTCCAGTTACAGAGGTAAAAATAAGAAATTTTCGAAAAAATAGATTCCGCTTATAGAGGTCCCAAAATTCCACTTATAGAGGTAATTCGTTGCCAAGGGACTGGAACCGACAACTTGGGTCCACTTAAAGAGGTTTTCCACTAACCCAGGTTCCACTTATCCAGTTTCCACTGTACCTACCTATGTATTAACAAAAAAAAGTCACTTGTAATTAGTTACTGCCTTTAAAAAGTATAAGTGCCTCAATGTTATTAGCCTTTTTGATTCTTTAAAACGTCTTTAGGTCAATAAAGCAAGTGAAAAATTATTAGAGTTAGACCAAAAAAAGTCTGCAGCAATTTTGACAGCCCACGCAGTGCAAGTGTTATTTATAAGTCATAATTTCATAGAAGTTTCTTCAAATCGACCTTATTAATAAGAGATTAAAAATATTGAAAATTATCTTAAAATATTTTAATCTAATATTTCATCTCATACGTTCAATAAGGCCCGGGACTAGACCTTTTTACCTGCACTGACAGTGGGCCTTCTTAGCAACAAGTACAAATTCAGAATAATTGGGAATAATAGGGAGCAACTGCTATTTTTGAATGCTGGGCCTTGTTACCCGCCGGGCCTCATATGCCTGCACCTCACCACAAAACAGATAAGTACAGAAGTCAATCACATGTATGTACTTTACTTTTCATACCTACGGTCGGCGGTCGCTCTAGGGTTGCGATTGTTGCGAACTATGACTTATGCACAAAAAACTATCGTGGTAGTGGCACTCGTATCCATCGTATCGTATCTCGTATCTAGTTGTTTGATTTATTGTTGAGGATGAAACGGGAAGAATGGAAATATAAATTAATAATGACATTAATAACTCAAATAGCTATTTTCATTTTAATGTCATTGTTATATTACAGATTTGCCACAGAAAATATCTTGCGATGATTTCGAGTTTGGCGAAATGCACGATTATTATATTTTAAAGTGTAATAAATTCGCATTCTCATGTACAATGTAATAAATTCGCATACGCATTCTCTTTGAAACCACTGGTAGCTTAAAAAACGACAATTCACCGGTTAATGTTGAATTTAAACAACCGTCCACTGTACAGTTATAATAACTTTTTGTTTTGTTTCTCCATTATTGCACAAAAAAGTTCACAGACGCGTGTCTCTATCAAGCGGATGGCACTCGCGCTCGCACTGGTCCCAACTGGTCCGAGATATCGTGTCCGTGAGCAGTGTCTATGTGTGCGTTGCTCGAGCGCGCTTTGTATGTAGATTGATTTCTGTACCTATCTCTTTTGTGACCTCACCTACCTTATTTATTTGTTTTACAAGGGGAAAAGTTGTTGATTAACCGCTCGTGCTAATATTGATACCCAAACAAGCGAAACATTTTTTTTTATTAAATAGGAGGCAAACGAGCAGACGGATCACCTGGTGGTAAGCGATTACCGCCGCCCATGGACACCCTCAACACCAGAAGGGTTGCAAGCGCGTTGCCGACCTTTAAGATGGGGGTCTTTGAAGGTTTGAAGGTCGTATCGGACAGTTCATTCCACAGTTTGGCTGTGCGAGGCAGGAAGCTCATTCACAAATTCAAATATTCTAAAATTGAACCACGAGCGTAGTTAGTGGTTCGTAAAGTTGAACCTTGAGCGTAGTGAAGGTTTCAAGGGACGAAGGTTAAATAAAATTTTCACCACATCAGCTCGTAAAGGCCCTCTTGATTGTTCGTAACGGATAAGAAAAGTGGCATTTAATTTGATGCAAATTTTGAGTTGTTACCGTAGGTAAATTGGATCAGTTGGTTGGTAATATTGACTTTAAAATGATAAATATTGAATAACGTCAGTTTGAAATTGATTTTATGATAAAGTAAATATTATCGGAGATGATCGCTCTTAAAAAATATATGTCGCTAGTCATTTATAACCTAAAAGCGCCAAATTACGCAAAATTATATTGAAATGACACCTGTGTATTGAATTTGAAGAATACTTTAACAAGGGTAGTTATCTGTATGACAATGCACCTAAAATAATTTTCAAATGTATCTATTATTTCTATACTTAACACGATAACGAATTCTACGTAAACGAAACCGCGGGCAATCCCTAGTACATATAGAAATAAATAAGGGAAGGTAAGTTTCCATTAGTGTACTGTATAAAATAACTATTTACCATTGATAATAATTTTATAAACGCTTTGCGTATTTTTAAGGGCACCGCGCTAACCGCTAGCCCGCGACCGTCGATCGCTGCCTCCTGCCACGGCGCACAGCGCGGCGCGCGCAAACGCCGCGCGTTTGAAATGTAACTTAATATAAGCTCGGAATGCATACTTACGTATCAGTATTTAGTGTCGCCGTGATTTTATATTTCTAATCTTTTGTGTGAGAAGTAAGATCTTTATTATGACCGTGTAATATTAACTCTACAAACTTTAATTCAATATTGGCTATACTGCTTAACGAGAAATCAATATCTAGACAAGCACATTGTCTACATTTCTAACTTTTTACATGTATACTAAGTTGATAGATAATATCGTAATTTTGCAATATCAGCTACTCTAATTCTGTATTTACATAATAATTCCTGTTTTTACGTTCACCAGAAAGCAGCTGTTCCAGATTTCTAAAAACCGAATAGTGTGAATAAATTAAAGTGTTATTGAATATGTTAAAGTTTTTTGTAACTTTAATTTTATATTTGCATAGTTATTTAGCAAAAATTGAAAATTTAAATATGGCCGAACGCTCCACCTAAAATTTTCTAACTTTTTACATGAATGTTATTTAACATGCTTACAATAACATATCAAAAAAGAAAAAACTTTAATGTTATCAAAACCCATTTTTGTTCCACCGCTGGTCTAGTTATCAATTCGGTTGTATGTTTTTTTTTTATTTTTTTTTTTTATGTTTGTTACTCCATATCTCCGTCATTACTAGACCGATTTTGAAAATTATTTTTTTGATTGTATGTATATGCATACAGATTGGTCCCGTTTTTGTCAAAATCCAGTTCTGATGATGGGATCTATGAGGAATCGACGGAACTCCTCAAATCTTAAAGCATACACATGGTGATTTTTGTGTTTTTATCAACAAATCAAGCATACATTCAAAAATGTGACATTCGATGAAGTGGAACTGCTGATGATGATCAGAACGGAACTCTTCAACGACGCATAGTTCACCTTTGGCGATTTGTCCTCTTCGTTATGTTTGTTAAGCAAGTTAAGTTTTTAAGCCACAATTTTGTCAAGCTTGAGTTCTGATGATGGGATCCATGAGAAATCGAGGGAACTCCTCAAATTTTAAAGGCATGCGTATAGAGATTTTTGTATTTTCATCAGAAAATCAAGCATTTTCATTAAAAACTGTCGCATTTGATGAAGTGGAACTGCTGATGATGATCAGAACGGAACTCTTCAACGACGCATAGTTCACGTTTGGCGATTTATCCTCTTCGTTATGTTTGTTAAGCAAGTTTAATTTTTAAGCCACATTTCTGTCAAGCTCGAGTTCTGATAATGGGATCCATAAGGAATCGAGGGAACTCCTCAAATCTTAAAGGCATACGTATAGAATTTTTTGTATTTTCATCATAAAATCAAGCATTTACATTAAAAACTGTCGCATTTGATGAAGTGGAACTGCTGATGATGATCAGAACAGAACTCTTCAACGACGTATAGTACATGTTTGGTGATTTCGAATTTCGATTTTGACTTGGACTGGGACCCGGACTCATACCCGGACCCGGTTCGGACCCGGACTCGGACTCGGACTCGGACCCGGACTCGGACCCGGACTCGGACTCGGACTCGGACTCGGACTCGGACCCGGACTCTCACTCAGAGACCCGGACCTTGACCCGGAAAACCACTATGATACCTAAACTAAATAAATCACTATGATTACCTACCATAAAATTTGGGTATGATGATGCCAAACCCCTCCCGCTCAAACTCCCTTACACCGCACCGCATGCGCCGTTAAGTGGGTTAGGTTAGGTTTGCACTGCGATCCTCACAGAACCGAACAAAAGTGGGTTAGGTTTGGTTAGAACTGCGAGTCTTACAGAAACGAAATGCTACTAGAAAAGTGGGTTTGATTAGGTTCGAACTACGATCCTCACAGAACCGAACTGCTATCACAGAAGTGGGTTAGGTTAGGCTAGAACTACGACCCTTACGGAAACGAAATGCTACTAGAAAGTACTGGTTTTACCTCCTTTTCTACATAGTGCACCATCTACCATAAAATCTTTCACCGGGCCCCATAGAAGTCGGTTTTTTTTTTCTTAAAAATTATTTCTAATGCAAATAAAATGAACTATAGGTACAATTTAAATAAAATGCAGATTTGACTCCATTGGAAAACAATGGCATTACATAAACGCCACTTATTATGTTTTATTTCTCTTTCTTTGAATTTCTTTCTTTATACTGTTTAAATTCAAAGAAGAATAGCGAACAGCTGGAATAAATACTGGGGACTAAAAGAAATAATGAAGGACAAAAACTTACACATATCAACTAAAAGCAAGCTATTCGACACATGCGTCCTACCTGTACTAACATACGGAAGCGAAACATGGGCTCTAACAAAAGCCATGTCAGGTAAACTTTCCATATGCCAGCATGCGATGGAAAGAAGTATGATAGGAATCAAGAGAACGGACAAAGTAAGAAATAGCAACATCAGACACAAGACTAAAGTTCAGGATATAACTAGAAAGATAAGAAGACAAAAATGGAAATGGGCTGGTCACATAGTCAGAGGAAAAGACAAGTGGAGCAAACTAGTCACGCAATGGTACCCAAGAGATGGAAACAGAAAGAAAAGTAGACCAAAGAGAAGGTGGGACGACGACATAAGACAGGTCGCAGGAACAACTTGGGGTAGAGTGGCCACAGAAAGGCCAGAATGGAGAAGACTGGAGGAGGCCTTTGCCACCTGGCAAACGGACACACAGAAATGGAAAAAAAGTGAAATATACGAACATGAATAATGTATTGTCCGACTAAAGGCTAAAAATAAAAATAATAAAAATAAAAATATTTCTCTTTATTTATTTTTCTTCTTAAGTTAGGTTAATTATAATATGAATATAAAAGTAAAATATAAAAACACTTACAAAACAATAAAAAAAAGTTATAAACACATTATAAAAAACCTAACCTAGGGTGCCGCCGGCAGCGGGGCAGGGCCCATCAAGCTGCCGGTGGTCAGGGCCGCAGAGTGAGGAATCGACGTACTATACGCGCCGTGTCCAAAATTACCGCCTTCTGCATCTGACCCTTGATCCAACCATCTAGCGAGAGTCTCTCTAGGTGTTGGTCGAGACTCTTCGCTATGAGACCGTTCGCTGACACGACTATAGGAACAATGATCGTCGAGTCAACATCCCACATGGCGGTTATTTCGTGAGCTAAGTCTAGGTACTTGCTGGACTTGTCCTTCTCGGCCTTCACGAGATTCTCATCATGGGGGATGGTGACGTCGACGAGCACGGCCCGGCGCTGCGATCGATCTATCAGCACGATGTCAGGCTTATTGGCTACAATAGTCCTGTCAGTGATGATAGATCGATCCCAATAGAGCGTGGCACGACCATTTTCGAGAACTGGCGCAGGTGAGTATATACTTGTAGTACGGCACTTCACGGTCCACAAGGCCGTATAGGAGGGCAAGTTGCTGATGAATAATTCTGGCTACGAGATTATGTCTGTGCAAGTACTCGCCGTTAGCAAGATGAGAACAACCGGAGATAATATGCCTGAGTGACTCTCCGGGACGGCGGCATGCCCGACAAATGTCGACCGTACCGTCCTTCAGGATATATCTCCGGTAGTTATTCGTCATGATAACTTCGTCCGCAATTGCACAGGCAAAACCCTCGGTTTCTCCGAAGAGGTCCCCGAATCGTAGCCAGTTCACCGACGCGGGTAGGTCTACATCGGGTCCCATTAGGGCCTTGTAGAACCGCCCGTGTAGCTGCTTATAAATCCTTCCATACCGCCTTGCGGTCCTCGGTGCTTAGTACTACAGGTTTGCGCCAGTTCTCGTTCGCCAAGGAGAGCGGCGTGAGGCCCCTCTCAGCTGCCACCACATCACGATGCATCCCACACTCGTTGTTGAGGAAATAATTCCTGAGATTGTACACCTCACGGTTGTGGAGATTTTTATTATTATTATTACCTATGTTTTACGATGTGTCGTGTCGTGAATCTCTATAACGCGTCATTTACGCGATGCCTGGGCCAGTGGGCCTACATATAATACTGTATATGTATATTACATTATGGATACATACATTCCACAATTTATAAGTAAATTGCAAAAAAGTTTTCTTTATACTTTTTTGCAATTTTCTAATCGTAAAAATATAAACGTAAGTACTTACCTACAAAAAGTTTTAAAACTTTTAAATGGTGACGTCAATGATGCGATTAACATGTTTATGCCGCCTATAAACACAGTTTTTTTATTTATTTTGCGAATTTGTTAGGTATATGTTAGTGTATAAATAAACACAGGTACCTATTAAACTTCGTTGTATAATTTACCCAAATTTCGTCTCTTTTATATTTGTATAGAAATACAAGTATCGCCGATAGATTTATATTAGTATTGGTTTGTTTTTTTATATCTTTCGACTCTCTGAGGTCCGGTTCAGGTCATGTTGTAAGATAGCCACTCTGATTGTCTAGCCGCTAGCGCTACGACGCCTACGGCGTAGCGCATTTCCCTAATACTTACTTATTATTATTATAGTTGGTCAAACCAATTTGTCAGTCAGTAAGAACCAGGAATTATACTCATCCTTTTCTTTTGGGTGCTAGTACAGTGTAAGACAAAGACAGTATGATTCTCTCTGTCTGTGATTGGAATGAGACAGTCCTTTGACAAACTTTATATATTATATTTCATGTATTATATCCTACAAATTGAGACCGAGACAGGCGTGGCTCACTCCGCGATTTCGTCGCTTTGCTACAGGTAACTAAAAGTACATCCGTTCGACCCCAATTTTGGGGTTAGCCATAAGCCGCGCGTGGCGCTGTCGCCACCTAGCGGCCATATCTGTGCTGATCACGTGACAGACGCGTTTTGTTAGAGAGTGAGTATTCTGTACCTAGCACTATTATTTATTATGTGACCGAGACTTGTTGGGATAATGGAAATCTAAGTTACTTTGTTAAAAAGTAATTAAAAACCTTTCACTGCATTAAAATTGTATGTACAGTCAGCATCAAAATTGCGGATGAAACAACGCACTTTTTGTTTTGTGTGGAATATTTTCTTTTGCTCTTACTATTTGTCGCAATAACGAGATTGCGATAATGGTATTGCAAGCAACGACGACATGAGAAAGTCGAGATAAGCTAAACCGAAAATAATATTAAAAACTGAATTTTTGTATATTTGTTAGTCACAGATTTTGCTTCATGTCTGTCAGTGGAATCTCGATGGTTAGAAAAGTCTTGCATACTTTAATGATTTTGGGGAAAGTTTTGAGTGCTAAATAGCAGGTAAATACATATTAATTTATTAAGGTAATTCCTGTAGGAAACCACAGTGCAAAAAGTCAAATTGAAATATATTTAATGTCAAATTCAATAATGAATTATTGTGACTTCCTGAACAATCGACTACTTTAGGTAAGTACTTTGTATAGATTTGTGATACAATGAATGGCGCTGCTGTTGACGACGACTAAATTACGAGTAATTTCCTTATTTATTATTGTACCTTCCTTATTTAAGTATGTACCTACAATACAATACAAATACTCTTCATTGCACACCTCAATAAAAGAAGACAATACAAAAGAAAACAGAAATACAGGCAGAGGTAAACAACAGGTACCTACAATAAAATATCTATTGTTTTTTGGAAAACCTACTATTACATAAATTGTACTTCCAATTGGAGGGATATTCCTGATGGTTGTAACTAAATAAGTAGATACAATTGTATGTAAGAATGTGATTGAGAGCAAAACTGTAACTCTTAATGACTTAGGTAGGTGATGTTAAATTATTATCAATTCAAAATAGCTAAAAACGATTCCGTTATGTAGTACCCATACAACCATTTCCAGTCGCCGTTACGACGCGGTGTAGACACATCTTGTGTCGACACCGTCTGTTTCGGTCACAATTCCAGTCGCAGAGTCGTCGCCGTGTCGACACAGTTACCAGAAATGGGGAAGGGTCGACACATGACACAAAGTGACATAAAGTGTGGTCGCCGTGTGCACACATTGTTTCGGGTTTGCGACTACTTTATGCCAAAATCATTCGTTCATTCGTTCATTTTGTTCCTGTCAAATGGAAACTGTCAGATGGAAAAATAGTTAAATAAAAATAAGTGACATTAATACGCCATCTCTAAAACGGATTACAAGACGTAATTATATATTGTTTGCATTTATATTACAATAAGACTTAAATTATTATGGGGAATTAAACTGCTCGAGTGATTTGATAAACTAAGTGTAATATATTCAACGCGCCACCACATTGTTTTAGTTTAGGCGGAAATGAAATTGTTTACTTCTCAGTGCTTGTGTTCATAAATATATTATTTCATGCATTTTTAGTACTTCGATGCGTATACTATACTTAAATAACAGAAATAACGCTTTACATACTACGAAACTTGTTAATTATGATGTATAAATATGGTTTAAGGCTGAGAAATATTGCAGTCACAAAGTAGTCGCAAATGTTTCGACTTTGTGTCGACTCTGTGTAGACACATGACACGCGCTGTCAAAAGTAATAACAAAGTTACTGGATTTGCAAAATGGCTCCTTGTGTTCATTTGTTTTCAGATATTCTCAAAGTGTAAAAATGACGTGGTCAGAGATGGGACTTAATAGATTAACTGTTTATTCGACTAATTAATGGAATAAAAAAAGTTAATCCTCAAATTTTAATCACGATTAGTTTAGTAGACCTAACATAGATTGAAATTGAATTAATCTGAACATTAATCGAATAAATTATCGATTAAATCTCGGTTGGAAGTTGACAGGGGGCCATTTTTGTACGTAAAAATAATAGAAATGTCTTGCATGCAGATGGTAGCCAAACACTTTGTCATAAAAGTCGAGATGGGTGTCGATTTATAGGTTTTAGGGAGTGCCGATTTCGAAAATGATGACCATTTTGGAATCCAAAATGGCGGCCATGCACTGTGTCATAAAAGTCGTCATGGATGTCGTTTTATACGTTTTAGGGGGCCCCAATTTTGAAAATGATGACCATTTTGGAATCCAAAATGGCGGCCATGCACTATGCCATAAAAGTCGTCAGGGGTGTCGTTTTATAGGTTTTAGGAGGCGCAGATTTCAAAAATGATGACCATTTTGGATTCCAAGATGGCGGCCATGCACTATGTCATAAAAGTCGTCATGGATGTCGTTTTATAGGTTTTAGGGGGCCCCGATTTAGAAAATGATGACCATTTTGAAATCCAAAATGGCGGCCATGCACTATGTAATAAAAGTCGTCATGGGTGTCGTTTTATAGGTTTTGGGGGGCGCAGAGTTAGAAAATGATGACCATTTTGGATTCCAAAATGGTGGCCATGCACTATGTCATAAAAGTCGTCATGGGTGTCGTTTTATAGGTTTTAAGGGGCGCAGATTTCGAAAACGATGACCAATTTGGATTCCAAGATGGCGGCCATGCACTATGTCATAAAAGTCGTCATGGATGTCGTTTTATAGGTTTTAGGGGGCCCCGCTTTCGAAAATGATGACCATTTTGGAATCCAGAATGGCGGCCATGCACTATGTCATAAAAGTCGTCATGGGTGTCGTTTTATAGGTTTTGGGGGGCGCAGATTTCGAAAACGATAACCATTTTCGATTCCAAAATGGCGGCCATGCACTATGTCATAAAAGTCGTCATGGATGTCGTTTTATGGGTTTTAGGGGGCCCCGATTTAGAAAATGATGACCATTTTGAAATCCATAATGGTGGCCATGCACTATGTCATAAAAGTCGTCATGGGTGTCGTTTTATAGGTTTTGGGGGGCGCAGATTTCGAAAACGATAACCATTTTCGATTCCAAAATGGCGGCCATGCACTATGTCATAAAAGTCGTCATGGATGTCGTTTTATAGGTTTTGGGGGGCGCAGATTTAGAAAATGATGACCATTTTGGATTCCAAAATGGTGGCCATGCACTATGTCATAAAAGTGGTCATGGGTGTCGTTTTATAGGTTTTAGGGGGCGCAGATTTCGAAAACGATGATCATTTTGAATACCAAGATGGCGGCCATGCACTATGTCATAAAAGTCGTCATGGATGTCGTTTTGTAGGTTTTAGGGGACGCAGAATTCGAAAATGATGGCCATTTTGGAATCCAAAATGGCGGCCACGCACTATGTCATAAAAGTTGTCATGGGTTTCGTTTTATAGGTTTTAGGGCGCCCTGATTTCGAAAATGATGACCATTTTGGAATCCAAAATGGCGGCCATGCAGTATGTCATTAAAGTCATTGGCTGTCGTTTTATAGGTTTTAGGGAGCGCAGATTTCGAAAATAATAACTATTTTGGAATCGAAGATGGCGGCCATGCACTATGTTAAAAGTCGACATGGATGTCGTTTTGTTGGTCATGGTCATCATTTTCGAAATCTGCTCTTCCTAACACCTATAAATCAACATCTATGACGGCTTATATAACAAAGTGCACGGCAGATATCTTGGAATCCAAAATGGTCATCATTTTCGAATTCTGCACTCCCTAAAACCTATAAAACGATATCCATGACGACTTTTATGACAAAGTGCACGGCACACATCTTGGTTTCCAGACTGGTCATCATTTTCGAAATCGGCACTTCCTAAAACCTATAAAACGATATTCATGACGACTTTTATGACAAAATACGTAGCGGCCATCTTGGATTATAAAATGATCATCGTTTTCGAATTCTGCACTCCCTAAAACCTATAAATCGACATCCGTGACGACGCAAGTTATCTTTATTTTCAGATCTAACAAATTGCTACAGAATACAAAGGACAAAAAAAGAAGCGAGGAGGTAATGAAACAGGCAAAAATACAGATGATTCCTCGATGCAATGGGATGCTTCTTAAATTGTGTCCAGATTTTTTTGTCATAAAAGTTTTTATTTTTCACGTATTACTCTCACAAGTTCCGTGACATTTCGACCTTGTAATTTTTTAAGTAAATGTTTTTGTTTATCTGTGAGGATCTCACTAGAATAATGTAATCAAGGTATGTTTATATTTGATAATTGAAATAGTAACGCAAAAAAAATATATATATTTGTGTCTTATATTCCTGCCGAAGACTTTTATTTTTCCTTTTCCTTCTACACAAGTTTGGTCAAGTAATAAGAATTTAGGGCTCTCAATTTTATTTTGACTTCTACAACAGTAAAGCTACGAGGCCATGTTTGGTATCGTTTTCGTATAAATTCGCAGTACCAAATTTAGTTATGGTATCACATTGACACCATTCCAAAGTAAAAACATATAAACTTACTTTCTTTTAAACTCCTCTTCACGCTTAAACTGCTGAACAGTTTTAATTTAAATTTAGTACACATATATTTTGAGTCCCGAGACAGGACATAATAAGTTATCTCAAAAATCATCCTTCAAAGGTGTGAAATGAGGTGTAGGGCGGAATTCAGAATTGACTTCTTGAAGTTAATACTGTTTAAGTTTAGGTTTGAAGTCAAGTTTTTTTTATCATTTTTAACTAAATCAAAGATGTAGACCATCCCAAATTTAATATAAATCGGTTCAGCGGTTATTGATTTCCCGTACAAATTTCCACGCCACTTTTCACACCTTCAAAAGATGATTTTGGTTATAAGATCTATCCTATGTCCTGTTCCGGGACGCAAACTATTTCTATACCAAATTTCAACGAAATCGGTTCAGCGGTTAAGCGTCAAGAGGAGTTTAAAAAAACCGACCAAGTTCGAGTCGGACTCGCGTATTAAGGGTTCCGTACATTAAGTCCGACTCGCGCTTGACTGCACATTTCTAATAGGTTTTCCTGTCATCTATAGGTAAAGAACTATTTTGTGTATTCAGACAGACAGACATACAGACGCACGAGTGATCCTATAAGGATTCCGTTTTTTGCTTTTGAGGTACGGAACCCTAAAAAGATTTTTTTTAATTTTGTGGAATGGTTTCAATGTGATACCTTAAATGGATTCAGCAACCCAGATTTATACGAAAACGATACCATACATACACGGCCTAGCACCTTCACTGATGTAGATATATCAAGATAAAATTGAGAGCCCTAAATAAACTTTTAAGAGCGGATATCTCAAAAACTATTCAACATATCGAAAAAATTGACTGAATAAACTTGTAACAAATTAAATTAACTTTCATTTTGTATAAGTGGCCATGTCGCTAAGATGCATAGTTTCCGAGATATAATCGAAAAACCGGAAAATGGGACATTCAAAGCCCCCTCTTTTCCCCCCGCTCAAGGGCTACGGCCGGGGATTTTTGATATGTTCACCTCCTAACTTGTCCAAACCAAGTTACAGAGTCAAAAATTGTGTTCCGAGCATTTCCCTCTACAACTTTTTTGAGCATTTGTTGGCTGACCTAAGTAGCTTATTGCATTTCTTTAAAAACTTTTCTGTAAAAGGTTGACGGGTGTTGGGTGTTTATATGGTTTTGGTCGATTATTATCATTTGCATCGCCCATGATGACTTACTAGAATTACTTACGAGCACACGAGACACTAATAGAAGTTTGACAAACCTTGGTTTTCAAGAGGTATTTTATATTGACATTTGCTGTCACAAATTTGCTGTCAGATTTAGTCGCAAACCGCACGCAAAGTGCACACAAATGTGTCGACACCTTGTTACGGAAAAGTGTACACACGGCGACGACACTTTGTTTCGAAACAATTCTACACACATTGTGTGGACTCTGTTACGACACATCTGACATTTAGTTACCACTTTGATGATTCTGCGACTGGAATGGTTATATGGGTAATGTTTGGTATTTTTATTTCACAAAGAAGGAGAGTGATTTTTTCGTACGTTTCTTGCCAGATTAGGTGGTTGGTTATGGTTACTCCGCCAAATTGGAATGTATTTAGATACTTAATATTTTTTTTGTGGCGTCCTACTTTTTCGTTTATTTTTGGAAAAAATCAACATAGACACGAAAATATATGCACAATTATATAATATAATAATATAATATAATAATAATATTGTTTATTTCAAGTTTTAAACTCATACAGTACAATACAATAAAATACAATACTATAAAATAATATAAAATTTAAAATACAATGAAGCAGGAATTATAAATGTCCCTTGTTAAATTATTATGCCTACATATTACATACTATTTGCTATTTTCGTCCAGGTGCACGGCTGTCCAGTGCTTTAGGATCTTATTGCTCGGGTTGACAGTAAACAGCGCCAGAATATCATTTTGCTGCGAGTTTTGCCATACGTTTGTCCAAACTGAAGCAATGCGGGACCGCATGATTGCATAAAAATCAGGTACTCCCGCATCAGCAAACATGGTCTTAGCACTGCAGTAGCGAGGTTGTTTCATGAGTATTCTGAACGCATCGTTATACTGAACCCGGAGCGCGTTATATGAACGTTTGGTGTAGTTACACCATAGTGAGCATGTATAAAAGCACTGACAGAATGCCCTAAATAGTGTCGTTTTTACGTCAGTGGTGCACTTGGAGAATCTTCGCGACAGCATGTTACAACGGACCGCAAGCGCGCGGCGCTCTCGCTCCATGTCCATGTCGTCGCGAAGGTTCTCCGTTAGATAATGGCCTAAGTACTTGAAAGATGTTACGACCCGAACCGGCGAACCATTCAAATAAACCGGCGGAACTACCTCCGGACCCTTGCCGTATCTGAAAACGAGCATTTCTGTTTTTATTATTATCTTTTATTATTATTAGGGATGTACCGACTAGTCGCCGACTAGTCGGGAAAGCCGACTATCCGGCCACATTTGTAGTCGGCGATTAGTCGGCGACTAGTCGGCAAAAATGGCCGATTAGTCGGCACTTTATTAGTGAAAGAAAACAGAAAAAAAAAGAAATCAACAGTCAATATTTGCCATATGTTTTGTGTTTATTTTACCAAAATACCTATTCAGGGTGTAGACGAAAACTTTTGTTCATATAATTTGGCCGTTTGATCGTCATTCATCGTATGTTGGTGGGCTGGTGTTTTCCTCTCGTGTTGTCGATCTCAACTGATTCTCGTGTAAATTCATGGCCATGTTCTAAAGTTTATTATTATTCCGTTTTTGTTTTTTTTTTAATGGTGGAGCCATGGGGAACTGTTAATGTTATTGCAAAATTTAGAGACTTATAAACAGGGCACGTTGCTCGTAATCTCGTAAAGTCGCTGACCATAGGTGATAGGTTCTTAACTGGCGACTACGTACGGGAAATAGAGCCGTGGAAATACCTCCTACAAGTTATACTGACGGTCTGCTCAGGATCGCAAAATAAAAGAAATACGGAAATCGAACGAGGATTCTTGTGATAGGTCTTTGAACCTGTAGAGAACACCTTTTAGCTAAGCTAATAATATATGATGAATAGCGCAACCAAAGGAGCAAAACTATTGTTTTTCACCTGAAATTATACGAAACTAATGATCTGGCCGACTAGCCGACTAGTCGGCCGACTAATCGGCCATTCGAGCGCCGATTAGTCGGCTAGTCGGCTAGTCGGCCAAATCAATAGTCGGTACATCACTAATTATTATCTATTATATATTATCTATTATTATAGTCATCTTGTCTTGACGTTGTTAAATCTCCTGGTTAACTTCAATCTAGCACAATCAAGTTAAGATTTAAGTCAATTTCCCACTTCATGGCTCCTCTACACGATGCGCCAGCCCGGCCACTCCAAGGGACGCAGCCATGCGGTAGAATGAGATAGCAATATCACTTGCTCCCTCTAACGTATAAATGCGTCCCTTGAAGTGGCCGGCGTTGGCCCATCGTGTAGAGAAGCCGCCTCATTATCTCGTGTAGGCCTGAAAATTAGTGCTCTAATACTGCCAAATTCGGGCAAACTTCGTAACTATTTAAATTTGGTAGTCGAATACATCGTATTTTCCTTTCCCCTTACTTATCTCCACTAAGCTCCAATTCAAAAAAACTTTCCCCCAACTTCGCCACTTGGACCAATAACGGAGCATTCCATGAAATTGTCTACCGTTGTCCCGTACAAACGCGAAGTTTCTGAAGATTTAAAGGTCTAAGAGTTTCCTTATCTATGACAAGTGGTCAAAAATGTGCACATAAAAATAATCGCCTGCTTTAAATGCCGAGAAAAAAGTCGCAACACAGGAAATAAAATGCGTTTGTACGGGACAGCCCGTGGAATGCTCCTAACTATATATGTATTTTATCCCCAATAGCAGATCTTCCCTGTAACTATAAGTAGGTACAATACAAATCCCTCTGTCTCTGATTTGTCAAATCATGCTCTGATTTAACACACGACGTCACCAATCACAAGTTTTTCGTAACTTCACAGTTTACAATAGTATTTAGGCAGCCTGTTACTTGCCTATGTCTTTATGTGATATGTTTATTTCTACTGAGGTCGTGCAATAAAGAGGAGTGTAACTACTTGTAATGTTTGTTTAAAAAGCGCTTGGCATAAGCTAGCTCTTGTAAGTCCTATTGTTAAGCATGTTGCGAGTCTGGGGATCGAGTTACGATAGCGGCGAGTATACAGCCGAGGCATTCGTTTTATGAATATGTGGCGGGTGCGTGGTGCAAGCATCCTGCGGAGTGCAGCCAGGAAGGCGATATCGACGTCCGCGGAAGCGCTGCGCCGCGCACTGCATCCGCGCGCTATATCGCCTATCCCGAGCCCGCGCTAACCTGGGATTTGTTTACCCAATCGGCAATTGGGTCAAATTGGCTAACTACTTAGCTACATATACTTATTTACACCTACTCGTAATTTGTAATTTAAGTTGTTTGGAGACACCATTCGCCTTGAAAAAGTACGTAATAAGGAAATATATTAATCTATGCTCTTACAAACTAATTACTAGTTTATATAGCTACCTATTTAGTGATGGCATGTTGTTTAAAACAAATGTAAGTTAAGTAACGGCCCAATTCGAACTCGATACGTCAAATATCACGTCTAGATACGGTGTGGATTAGATATGTCAATGTCAAAAATCACGTTTTTGTTTGAAGTAACGTGACTTTTGGCACTATTATTATTCAGAGCCCACTGCTGGGCAAAGGCCTCCTCCCTTTTCTTCCACTGATCTCTGTTTGGTGGTATATCTGGCCAGCCTCTCAAGAAGGAGTCCAGGTTATCCCGCCATCGCCGACGAGGCCTGTCGGTTAGACTTGTGGGGCTCCCACTCTGTGGTTAACTTGGCCCACAAGTCGTCCGGCATTCGACAGAAATGACCAGCCCAGTCCCATTTTAACTTAGCCGCTTTCCTAGCTACGTCAATTATTGGAGTCTTAAGTAGAGCGCAGCGATGGTGTTATGGTCTCGATCCCTTAATTGACACTAACATATGTAGGTATTTAAAATTTGACGTCAATCTAGCTAGACGTTTGACGTATCTTAAAGTTAGAATCGGGCCGTAAATGTCTATACTCGTTTTTTAGCATTAGAAAAAGTGTAAATAATCTTGACGTGTCTCTTATTGAAAAACACTTTTGAAAGATAGATGGTATATGCTTGGGAAATATCCTGTAACTTAATGTAAAAAAAGGTCGGTATTTAATTATTATCTACCTTTATACAGTGTGGAAAGATAAGTCGGGCCCTGGAGGGAAACTACCTTAAATCCTTAAGCTAGCTCATTTTACTTAAAGGAGACATTCCTTTATTTTTAAAAAGTAACGAAAACGGCATTTAAAGATTTTTGTTTTTTTTTCTTCAATTTGGCTGGTCTAAAAAAATCCTATACGTAAATATAAAATAATTTTATACGACAGACGAGTGTAAGACCTAATGTTTCTTGGAGAAATGTTATCATTAACATTAACTGTATCGACTATAGTAGAATAAAATTGCGAGTGTTTATTTTTTGGAATTTTGAGTCAGTTCGAGTTCCAGGCGAGGCAAGCGAGTTTTAGAAAATCTTTGAATGCAGTTTTGATTCTTTTAAAAAATTAAGGAATGTCTCCTTTAAGTAAAATGAGCTAGCTTAAGGATTTAAGGTAGTTTCCTTCCGGGGCCCGACTTATCTTTCCACACTGTATATAGGTATGTGATTAGAGCCACAAATAAATGTTTCAGGTCAAACAACTTCGCAATAGCTTACTCATTCAGCAACTAAAATAACTGTTAATTGGCTTCGTTCTGTGTTACGATTTAAAGGCCCAGATGAAATCGAGAACAGGCCGCGTAGCCAAGATGCCGATCGCTTACGCTCCGTAGCGATCGAAACGCAACGGTCACTGTCGCACTAATATAGAAGAGTGATAGAGAGACATAATGCTTTTCGTTGTCGAAGCGATAGCGATTGTAATCTTGGCTAGGCCGGCTGTACTTAACAAAAGCGCTTTATCGAGGGCCTTTGACTCGGTCGAAACAATCAGAGTTCGCTAGTTTTCCGAGATTCAGGCACACGTTGAACAACATTTGCCATGAACTTTATTGGTGATCGAGAAAACCCTCCGGAAAGGTAAAAACCGGGCAAGTGCGAGTGGGACTCGCGCACGAAGGGTTCCGTACCATAATGCAAAAAAAAAAAGAAAAAAAAACGGTCACCCATCCAAGTACTGACCACTCCCGACGTTGCTTAACTTTGGTCAAAAATCACGTTTGTAGTATGGGAGCCCCATTTAAATCTTTATTTTATTCTGTTTTTAGTATTTGTTGTTATAGCGGCAACAGAAATACATCATCTGTGAAAATTTCAACTGTCTAGCTATTCGTGAGATACAGCCTGGTGATAGACGGACGGACGGACGGACGGACGGACGGACAGCGAAGTCTTAGTAATAGGGTCCCGTTTTACCCTTTGGGTACGGAACCCTAAAAAAACTTATAATTTGATCCCGGGCCGTAGTAGGTACTTCCTGTTTGTGTTGACAAAAAGGCCACATTATGGAAAATGCACAGCAGGCGGATTAAATGCGTTTCCTTAGAAATCACAGAACTATCACCTACCTGGGATTTATTAGGCACTCTAAAAGATAATAAAACATAAGTTCTAAAATACAATATCGAAGTGATTGCCACGACGTTGACCGTGGCAATTATCGGCTCGGTTATCCCTATATTAGGCAATATTTTCCTGATGTTTGATGGTTCGCAGTAGGTAAAGGAACTGACGAAGGCCGCTATGAATGAACCGAACTTGCGCACTAAACCTGAGACTTCGCGTAGGAAGACGTGTTTACTATTTATTTTATTTATTTATTTATAAATTTAATTCAGGCAACAAGGCCCATATTACAAATACCTTACAGACTAACATACATATGTATTTTATAAACTTAAAACTAAACACTATTTAGTCGACAAAACGGCGGTGCTCCGTTGCATCGGCTGCTCTTGTGTCGGATTCGGCAGTTTGACCCGGAACCTCCGAAACACGACACCTTTCGAACCAGAAGTCGGCGCACTCGATGGTCCCCTGCAGCGGTCGCGGCACGCGCACCACAAAAGAGTTGAAGTGCACGTAGTGGCGCGATCGAAGCTGGAACACCCTCAGCGTGTAGCCGGTCTTCTGGTGTACACATTCCACCACTTCTACTATACTACGCACTACTACTGTACTATGGCTACTTAGTTATACTCACAAACTACTAAGAACTACGTTATACTTATTACCGTCATAAAATATCACTATAAATAAACCTACCTACACTGTAAGACAACACTAAACATTATTCAGAATAATGCCCTGTCGTGCTGAATACATTTGGCGAGCAGACAAAAATGTTAATATTTATCTGACCTTTCGTCCTGTTTGTAAATTTTATTCAAGAATCCTTTATGAGGTCTAGTTTTAAATTCAACGCAACTTCTTGTTGTTGTGAAGTAGATTGGCCGTCGGGTATGAGGTATCTCAATCAATCTCAATCTCTATATAGGTACCTACCTAGTAGGTATCTAATCGCGTAGATCTATGTAGAGCACTTTTACGTTCCTACCAACCGTAATATGAGTTGTGCTCAAATTCATTTTGAATTACCGTAATAATTACTTATCAAATTTTAAAGAAAGGTACTAATATGCATACATATATATATGTTAGGAATAAGTATATAACGTACCTCTGCGTTCTAATTATACAGTAGAATCTAAAATAAATATCTGTTATCAATACAACATTACTTTGGTTGCTTTAATTAAGTTGCAGATATGTACGTTAAATACATTATATTTTGTCAACTCGTTAAGGTCAGTGTAAGTATACCGCGTGTGGCCTGTAACACGAGCAAATAATTAAAACATATATTGCACTCCTCAAACGGTGACACTTTTGTTTAACAACTTTTAAAAATTATGAAGTATTGTAGTCCCTATTTTTCATACGAAATAAATATTACCTTCAATGGACGCCATCGCCGCGGCATATCATTGTGATTGACGTTGCTTGTCACGCCTTAAACATAGCAAAATTCGCAATACATTGCGTCTTAGAATAAACTTTAAAGTGTATTAAAAATCAAACCACAAGTTATTTTTAAAAGTTGCTAAACAAATGTTGGTCAGTATGAGGAGAGGAGTACAGGTTTACAGTTAATTTTTTTGCTCATATTACAGGCCACACCCGGTATAAAATTAAATTGACAATATTATCTACACCCTACAATGTTACAATCCCCCTAAGAACGTTCATGGTAAATATCGACAAAAATGTAACTCAATAAAGGAATTGAGTGAATTTTTCACGTAGAAGCGAATCGTTCAGGAAGTTTGCGGCATGAGTTTAACTTTATGAATAAGTAATGGACCGTGCCATTTTCCACATGCGTGTGCTTATGTGCTTACGGCTTGAGGTATTTACAGGTTAAATAACTCGAGCCGTTTCCCATGGTAATATTATAAATCTCTAGTTACCAACTGCTGTCCCTTTCAATTATAAAATATCTCTGACGAGCCGGCTACTGTATGTGTTTTATGGATGAGATTTGATTTATTTATTGTATTACCTATCGCGTGACAGATTTTCTTTATCACATAAAAAAGTCCCCTCACCCCACACTAGCGTCTCCCGAGCGTCGGTGTTGGCGCAACTGCGCAGCTACGTCATTTTCCACAGCAAAACACGCTAGTTTGAGGTGGCCTTAAAAACATTTTGCAGACCACTTAACGAAATTCACAAATCAAATCGAATCCTGCACTTAGCAGACACAACAAACATACTTACTACAATTTTTTGGTGTAATTGAAATTCTTTATTTGTTATGACAAGTTCTCAAACTAAAGCGATTTATCATTGGGGTAAAAATATTTTGTTTACGTTCATACTCGTACATTGAATTAAATTTAAAAACGCCTGCATATTTATTTAATCTATTTGTGCGAGCGTAATAAATTTACATCGTTGTATTAACGTTTTTTCATATATATGTCACATGGTTAATTTTCTATAGATTTAAATTAGTTTCACTTTCTGGATTTAAATCGTCACAAGCGGTGATATTTTCACTTGCAACGATTACCGAGCGCATGAAAGGCAGTGGAAGCACTTAAGACTTTGCCACACAGGCGGGTTTTCCGGCGGGACGTTAGCGGGACGCGCCGCATTTACATATAAAACGCTCACGCCCGCCCGGAAAACGCGCCTGTGTGACGAAACCTTTAATCCTAAAGCCGGAGCCCTCGGCCCGCCGCCACTGTAATGTATGGTCAGAGCCGGCTCCTACATGTTTTTATTAGGTCAAGCCGGAAAATATGAAAAAACAAGTTCAGCCTTAAAATTTTAAAGTTACCTTGAATCTTCAATTGCTTTAGTCTATTTTAAACCAGGTTGGACTATCCCGTAAGTGTTCGTACTCAGCCGTTTCTAAAAAAATAGTCCCTGGATTTGTATTAGAGATATTAAAAATAGAAATATGAAATATTTATTTTGGGGTAAAACGTTAGGCACACATAAAACCAACAAAGTTGATAATTTAATAAACTCGTAATAAGATGCAACACAAAAAAAAAAAAAGACTTAAATAGCCACATAAACTAAATAAGACAACACATAACATAAGTAGACTTCAAAATTGGGAAGCCAAAGTGCCAACTGACATTAAAATTCATTAATAAAAGGTACAAAGAAATAAGATAGGTTAACACAGTTGTTGTGTTGTTAACAAACCCTGGGCACTTTTCAGAATTTTGAGCTTTAACTAGTGTAGTATTTTGGTTTTCTCTCCATGCATCGCTATTTTCTTTTTACTTTTTACTTTTACTTTAAACAGTAGTTCAAAACAAATATAGACCCACAATTTACCATTCGATAAACCAATGTACCTAAATCAATGATAACTGCGTGATATGTCGCGAAAGGAAAACAATGGTTGTTTAGTTTGCGACAACAGATACAGTCAGCAAAAGGCACATTCCCTTTGTCACGAAAGGCAATAATCGATTCATATTGCTGACAGTAACGATAATATCGAGCCAGCTCTCAGAACCTTTGTTAGGGTTCTGCACCCAAAGGGTAAAGACGGGACCCCATTACTAAGCCCCCATTCGCACGATAGCTTTTTCAACGCGCGTTAAAAAAGCGTTTTAATCTGTCCACACTCTAAATTCCACTTAACAAACAAGGCTTAAAGTCGATAATCCAACAACGCTTGATAAAAAGCGCCACCGCTGTCGTGTGAATACATACCTCGGTGGGCGAGTCTGACTCGCACTTGTCCGGTTTTTTTAAACTTACTCGTACCTACTCATTAGTGAACAGTTTTTATTTGTTTTTCATTACTTTCGACATTTAGAGACGAGCTGCTTGATAGGCTTTCTTGGTTTTACTGTCCATTTAACTAGAGCAGGGGTCATCAATTAGTTTCTTCAGGGGTTCCATTTTTCAACATAATATGACCATCGGGGTCCGTTTCTACTTCAGTTTATTAAAATAATATAGGTCGGCGTGCCCTGAACTTGACCTGCAGTTATTACTTTAGGGCATTTCTCAGGAGGGCCGTTTTTACGTGTCCGGGGCAGTAATTGATTGAATTTACTGTTCAATAAATCTGAATTAATTTAGGCATGATCTTCAGCTTATATTCTGTCTGGGACACTATCAAATTATTTATTTATTATTTATATAATACAAGAAAAAGATATTCAAATGCCAAAAATGATGTTCGGTGGGCTTGTCCCGCACCCAGATTTTATGAAACAAAAAATTATTACTCAAGATGGGGCATTAGATCGGAGTTATTATGGGTATTCACGCATAGGGTATTAGTTAGCTTATCATATTCTTTATATCACAATAATGTGTTTGCTCAACACATTGAATAAAACCAAATTTACGATGTGTCCCGGGCTAGTGACTGATATCGGTGTAATTTGCAAAACATGTCAGTACTCCTTCAAAGTTGTAGACCAGGAACTCAGTGTCTCATACATAGTATGCTTTAGTTGTGCCTTAACCGTTGGATAAAGTAGAGGTACAGTCACAGTACAATAAAGTGATTTTTTAAACGTTTTTCCGTCCTTCGCTGGGTTTGGTCCTATGTTTTTTTGAGATCGGTGGTGCAATTTACTCCGAAAGTTTTAGTGCAATTATCGTTATGTAAGTGATTAAGAAGTCATTGAAAGTACGTAAATCCACCATTATTACATCTCCTCTGTATCGTTCATGCTATTTCTGTAATTGCTAAAAAGCGATTAATTTTGATATCGCTGGTGTTGATTTCCCTGGTTTCGGTGGATTTTTTGACCACCGATATCAAAAAAGTGATCACTGAATTCAAATCCTGCTTTGTAAACTAGTTTGTTGTACTAATTTATCATGTCTAAAAAGTGAAAGATACGTTGTAAAACGTAAAATTATGTTTGTAAGTAAATTATGTCATAGTAGGTACACAAAATCACTAGTTCACTATGAGTAGTTTTTTAAACCAGAGGTATAGACCCAATGTTTCTTTCTCTGTCTTGATATTCTTTTCCAACCAATTAAGTAAATTATGTTCGTTGTCCTCTATATCACCGGAGGCCCTACACCTCGATACCTTTAAACATGTCAGCCATGTTAAATAAATGTAGTCAATTAGATCCCACTTCTTTTAAAATAACTTGTGTATGTAAGTACTATGCAAGGTGAACCCAAGGGACAGGATGTACAGAACAAGGGATTAAAAATAAAATAGCATTCTAATGATCGATATTTCTAAAGGATAGCCATAGACACAAATTGAAGACAGCAAATGTTTTAACAATCCTCAATGTCTTATGTCTTTGTCAACAACTTTGTTACAATTTAGCAAGTGTTTGAGGGTGCTGGAGATCATAATTAATTGGTAATTGGATCTTCAAGCATTACTCAACTACTTAAAATATTATAGTTTTTGACGGAGTTCACGCTTTTAAATTCTCTTTTATTAAAAAAATACTTGTTTTCCGTATTGCATCATATTGCTTTATAAGTACATTAAATATTTAATGAGCATTGAACACCACTCAAGAGTGTATTGTTTATCGGGTGCAGGTAACATAAGTTTTTTTTAGATGCGTGTGCGGTCGGATTGCGTGAAACAAACATCTTCTCCTTCATGGATATAATAATGCAATGAATAAATGATTATAATGTGCGAATTTGTGGTCGACAATGTCGACATGTCTGAAACTCGTTTCAGGACCACACATCACCCTATTATATGAGGCCAGTCATATAGTGTGGGATATCTTCTAGAGATGTTGATTTACAAGCCGTAATTTGGTTATTTTAAAATCTTGAGTCTATATCTATTAAATTTATGTAAGCTTTCGAGATCATTAGCCTTGTTACATCGCTTATCAACAAATAGGATTGAAAAATATGATTAAAATAATTATATAATTGAGATATAAAACCTAAATGTGATTTTGGTGTAAGCATTATTGAATTCGGTGACGCAAATTGATTTCAGTGCCTGCACATGATTTCGGTGTTTTTTAAATCTCAAATATCTTGAAAACTATAAGGTTCTAATGGAGGCCTCCACTACCAATATTTTTTATATTAAGGGTAGATTTTAGGAAATAAACTCGCATATTATATAAATTAAAAAAAATTTTTGGCACCGAAGTCAGGCACCGAATGTCATCTCTGAGAATCGCCCTTTACTCATTAATTCGTCTGTGTTAATTTTGGTTTTTCCCGTTGTAGACTTTGCACCACTACGTAATATACTGCGACTGCGTAAATTTATACGATGTCTGCAAATAAATGAAAGCACTTATAATTTTCGAAGTATCAAAGACATAAATTTCTATGCCAAAATGCACGTAGTAAAATACTAATAATGTCAACAAAAATGGCAGGTGCAGCACTAGGAATGATCACCACTGAGCACAAGACGTTGTTTCTCTTATTATTTCATTTCAATACCATAGCTAGGTAGGTAGTTGGTATAATATACATAGTGATTAAGTTACATGACGTTATTTATGATGCTTAATTTATTACCCATTATTTATTCTCATTAAGAATATAACCACAGGATTATAGTTATTTACATATCCAATAAAGAAAAGTTAAGGAGTGACCTTTACCTACAGGCGAGCTTTTTGTTTGAATACTTGAGTCAAGCATCTAAAAAGGTTGTGAAAGGTAATAAGAATAATATAATTACCATTAGGTAGGTAAATAATAAAAGGTATTTGATCCGCAGACATGAGCGACGCTCGGCTAACGTGACAGGGGATGGGCTATTCTGGGCTGGAGCTGGCCAACCATGCGAGGCTCAGTCGGAGACAGATTTTACACGTATTACGATGCGCATTTTATAAAACAACCTGAAAATAGGTCATGATGTGCTTTTTAAAAGTTAGACATTTTGCGGGATGATTATTTTCGTTTCAACTGAGTAGACACGTAACGTAACGTGTAAAACTCTCTTTCTAGCCGGCAGGATTTTTCTTCGTAGAGTTAGAACAAGATAACTCTGCAACGATTTTGATAGCACGGACTGTGTAAGTGTTAGACGTCGTATAAATAAAACTTGCAGAGTCAATGCAATCATTGCTATCCAAAGCGTCATCTTGGTCTAAATCTAGCAGTATACTTTACAGACCTATACCTATAATAATTATATTAATAAGTATTTTTTAAGTAAAGGCATAGGCCTCTTTTTTGAAGATCAAGATTACTCGTACTTAAATGGGTTCAAAAACCTCGCGTGATTTGTGCACAAGCCCATTTGACGCCTGTTTGAGTACATGGGTAACTATAATTACTTATTGTACAATATATATGTACCTATATTCACTAGACACTAATTGCTTCATTAGGTTTTTGTTTATTTATAAGTCAAACATGACTCACGTAAACCGGGCCTTCCGGCGCACCGTTTTCTATGGAAAACATCACGTGATCGCCTGTCATGACATGGAAAAGCAAAGCGCCGGAAACTCCGGCCCAGACACGGCCAGGTCTAACGTGAGTCACCCTTAAGTTAGCTCTTTTATCTAAAAGTACTCTGTTCGTGATAAATAAACATTATCTGCTCCGAGTTTGCGAAGAACCCGCCAGTGTCCGGGATCATTAGGACGGATCCCTCTAAAACAATGAAACTCGCATCACTCCAAACACCCCGCTGGCTATTACTTATTCTGTGTCGCTGGTATACTTAAGCAAATTTCGTCAGTTCCGTGATAACGTCGCAGGTATTTTCAGAAGGATTTGGATAAGAAAAAAAGTTGGAAGTAGTAGAGTAATTTTAACTTTCCAAACAACTTTAGGAAACCGTGTCGCGTTCCGTGTTAAATAGAACCCCAGCTTAGGAACGTATAATAACGAATACATACTGCAAACTGCAATAGGTTGGTAGATATTATTTCCACACCCAATGTCATGAATAAATCTTTTTCTATTCTTACTTAAGGTAGAGAACCAGATTTAAATAAAACCGTATACCTTTTATATGTATACGTATCTAAAGTGATTAGAATCACTAAACTCTAGCACCGGGGATGTGGCATTTTAGGCTCTACAATAAAATTATGCCGCAAATAGATTTACCTACGCTTTCTTCTACCCTACTGTAAACACCTGCTACGCCGTAGCGCAACCGAATGGTAAACTTTTTATGACTATTGCATCAGGTAATAGCGTAGCGGAAGCGGGACCCAGCAGGTACGTAAGTACATAAATTTCACATTATTTTCATATTCACATTATTTCATTATAAGTTTATTTTGTCTGTGTCTCTGCTCGCTCTGTAGCCTACTTGCCTACCTATCGACTATAATAGGTATTGCCGTCAAATAATGAAGTTTTGTTCTGTTATATAAGAACTAAAACGCCAGACAGTATTAGTCACATGGCTGCTAATAAAATTAAACAATTTTAATATTACTTATATGTATAGAAGCAATAACATACATAAGGTAAGGCAGAATTGGAGGGTGAATGCAAAGATTGCAGAGGCCTTCATTTTCATTCGATCGATAAAATCTACTGGAATTGCTAGACTTCGAAGTTTTCCAATTTCCGGTGAATTGTCCCGAAATAAAGAAGTAGAATGGGCCATAACGGGCAACAACTACGAAAATTCTGACCGGTACAATTATGAACAACTTATTTGAAATAGCTATGACAATTTAGCAGTCTTTTACGCCGTTTCCTAGATCGTTTTCTCGAAGCTCGCAAATACGACGCGCTAGTAATCCTAATCACGGGCAATCTGGTAACACAAAGCATTTTATTGTCTTACGAAGAGCGATAACAGAGAATTCCCTCAAGGCGATCAGATAATGTCCGGTTAATGTGCGCCGCAGGCGCTAATGTTCTGTTCCACGAACGAACCAAACATTTCAACGAACTTGTGACTGACTTGTTTATTTGCAAAAAAAAGTTATTCTCGCGTAATTTCTACGGATTTAGAGGCGTCTCGTTTGCTGTCGTTGTAGGTTGCTAATTTTATTGTTTATTAAATAGTAATAGAATATATCTAGTAGGTTTATATATTCCTAATACCATAGAAAACAAAAGATTGTTAAAAAAGAGGTCTATGCTACGACTAGTTACAAATTTCTTGATAGTATATATCATCGAGAGCAGTCGGTAGAAACAATCTTCGCTTAGGGGACTCTGAAATTAAAAAGTATAATTTAAGTAAGTTTTTCCTTATGCAAAGGTTGTCCATCGCGGTTCAACGTGGCAACGCGGCGAGCGTGATGGGCTCTTTGGCATCTAGAGGGGCGCGGGGCGAATTTTGTGAATAGTTTTGTGTTAGTTAAATAGTTGTTAACTTGTTAGTTTAGGTTATTTAAGTAAGTAATAATATCGTAAAAGCAACCGATCTCCAAATCCAAATTTACATAAAAGCAATTATTATTCACGTCATCGGCTCGTTGTAATCAGAAAGTATTACGTTATCAGATGTCATGGATGGAAGATGATTGGGTTGGAATATTCATGAGATAGAAAAGTTTGTTTTGCAAGCTCCAGTGGTTTTAATAACGCCGGCGGGAAGAGTCTCATTGCTTGTACATTTTTCATGCGACACGTATGTCATATTCTGCAAATATGTATGTATTGTAATATTTCGTAATTAAAGTACAGTTTTGCTACCCGCCCTATATTTAATAGGATTATTTTGCTTTAACGCCGTGTATCTTTGGTTAGGTCTTTTGAAATACAGGTTTTTAAAACCTATTTCGAAACACTTGCAAAATCGAAAGTCGAAACATTAACCGGATAAGTTGCAACTCCGCTTGTCAGTACATTGTTTGAGTGAGTGATTATTATAGTCAGACCAAAGTCTCGGTTTCGAAATAAAAATGTAAACTATTTGCTATTAATTAAGTTAAACAATCCTAAAGCCTGGCAGTACAGCTTTCCATGGCAATTACAACTGCAGTTGCAGAAGCCTGAATAATTCAAGGCTTCGGGAAGCGTCCTCGCCGTAAGAAGCTCTCAGGAATTAAACATCGCCCGATTTATTCTGTGCACTGGCTCGTTTATATCGGCGGTGCGGCCAAGGAATTTACTATAGGTCAAAGAAGATACAAGTACTTTTCCTTTTTTTTGTATTCCTAGACTTCTTAGTACGACCCGGTAACCATCCGACACAAGACCAGACGATTCAACGGAGCCACGCCGTTTTGTCGCCTAATAGTGTTTAGTCTTTTAAGTTTATAAAAAATGCATATATACCTACATATATGTTAGTCTGTAACGTACCTCTTTCTAATAATATGGGCCTTGTCGCCTGATTTAAAAAGTTAAATAAAATAAATGAATTAGTAGTAGTACTACTAGTACTGTATAGATTCTGACACAAAATGTTTTAAACTGGTCTAAAAATTAACATCTAAACAGCGGGCAACAGTAAAATATGTCTGCTGAATTATTCATTTGTTTTTCACCTACTTAATTAACGCTAAGTGCGTCAGGAATGAACAAAGAATACCTACTTATTTAATTACCCCTCGCTCCGGTCAACAAAGTAAATCGTTTTTCCATTAAAGGACACTGTCCCAACACAACATCACCGAAATAGAACCGAAGGGACAATGTAATCAAATATTAACCAGCGTAATTAATGCATTTTCCATACGACGAGGATGTTGGGTAGCGGTGTGATGCGACAGTTTAGGTATTGAAATCGCTCACTAACGCAGCCGAGACTTGTTTCCAATACTTATTTACCCACCCAGTACAGTTACGAACAGACTAAAGGTGACATTCGAATGGTGTCTATAGCAGTATCGTTGTTGCAGTCGCCATCTTAATGTCACGTAGAAGGTATTTTGATGGCCGCCAGTATATATAAAATACCTGCCTGGGTTAACTAAGCTACATCAGAGCCCCACAATCCTTTTTACCTATTTAAAATTTTAGATTACGCTCATAGGCCTTCACATCCACCTTCGGTCGAACAATGGGTCATATAATAAAAGTCTAATAATTAGGTAAGCCTTAGGTATATCACCAACTCAACTAGGCGGACCGGAGCTTAACTCTCGTCTAAGCGAAGGGAATACAGGCTCAGATCGATGGGCAGGCCGACTGATAGATGACTGCTGTGACCGAGCTGCAAGATATACACTCAAGAACGATGGAATAGGGCCACTTTGTATTAAGTTACCATTCAAAAGTGACCCGTTTTTATTGCTTTAGAGTACCTATATCAAGCTTGAAGACAAGCTATGTGGTCTACCTACAGCTACACGTGCAGAACAACCTATAATTAACTATACTGTGATGGCCCCTTAGTCCCCTTCCCTACGCTCCGTTTCACCGAATCACAATGCTCTGAGCACCGAATAAATCAACATCAATAAAACAACTATTAATTTATCAATATATGTACCTATTGTATCAATCTATCAATGTATACAATCAGCCTATGTTTTTGCTATAACATCTTATCAACAATAAACAAGTAAAGGGTTTTATTTTGTATTTAAACACAGACTAATACCTATGTAAATAGAAGTTCTTTGTAATGACGGGTCGATTGTTTGTTTAAAAATATTGTTCTATCCTCATTATTTCAATAGCTACATTCAAAAGCTGACTCTCACGAGCATTATAAATAAATAGGTATTCTGAAAGAAATATGTGCTCTATCTTATCCTTGAGTTTTGATTGAATAGATATCGCGTTCCAGGGTTAGCCAACTAACAGAGTTTTACTGTACTGGATAGACGGTTAACTCCGAGTTAGTTGGCTAACCCTGGAACGTGCAAGTGGCCCATAGGTATAGTCAATAAAGGCATGAATTTAAAGCAGCAGTATTTCTTTCCCCAATTTTACCATCCGGCCGGCCGTGACACTGCGAGTCCAAGGCGCTGGGCATCGCGTTCTTTGCCCGTGTTTTATTGTCGGAGCCATTCGTTCGGCTTTCGGCAAACGCTGACTTAGACGAATTGCGCAATATGGAAAAAAACGATTTTACGGTACCTATCGTGATTTATTTCTCTTTATCCTACAGTTTGGTGATAAAAAAGATGACTTCAAGAAGGCTTCAAGTGGCCAAGGCCGGAATCGAACTGACGTCTTCAGTTCACGCCATCCCAAATTCTCGAGTATTATTTTTAAAATTCTAGACGCCTTTGACCAGATCTAAAAGGTAGGCTCACTAGAATAATAAAAATATATAATTGGATTCGTTCCCTAGTTGTTTAGTGCAAAGTTTTATTTTATCGACAGCTCATTACTGTGAAGACTTGTTTCAACGAAAGCTTATTAATATTGCTGTGACGCAAAGTTACACTTTGCTTCGAAAGATGCTTTCTTCAGAATTAGGTTTTTTTAATTAAGTATAGGTGTAGGTACCTATAATCACTACTCATGTGTTTCTTAAATTAACTACTCATAATTGATTCTAAAAACCGCGAAAGACAACTGGGATTATTAAAATGACGCTAAAATCCACAATCAAACGACCTCGTAAACACATTCCAGAATTGCACCGATAAACATCTAATTGAAGTTTACCTTTCGTTTCAACCATTCCGGTAAAAGCACCAAGGCCAAGTATGGCGTTAAGGACAGACTAATAAACTGAACTGCAGATAGAAAAAGGTCGCATACGGTTATAGATCCTATGGGGCTTTTGGACGTTGTGGTTACAGAGTGAACTTTCACCGAGCTGCGCCCAAAGCAAATCTGATAAGGATAACATTGACATTGTGGATGTATAGTGGCAGGGGAAGGTCAGGGGGCAGGTGGTTATTGCACGCGATCAGTCAATTTTGGCGGCCGCTCGGCCCGATCCAGGCCGCGTAGCCAAGATGCCAATCGCTAACGCTCCGTAGCGATCGAAACGCAACTGTCACTGTCACACTAATGGGGAAGAGTGATAGAGATACATAATGCTTTTCGTTGTCGAAGCGATAGCGATTGTAACCTTGGCTAGGGGGCCTGATTTATGTGCGACGGTGCGACGTAACACGAGGTTAGATCGCGCACTTCGATACTCCCCATACCTATACTGACGTAATTTGCCATCGTTAGTATTGACGTGTGTTTGCGATATAATCGTTTTATTGTTTTGTCGTTTTTACCCATATATAGGGACATTATGACCTTCGTACTATTAACAACTCCCAACTCTTGATCTGCCTTTTAGTGAGAGTATTTATACTGTGTTCATCGTTATTTGCGTTATTTGACATATGTCACTCACAACAGCAATACAAAGTAAAATGTCTTGCACATCGAAATCACAAAGGAAAACAAATGCACTGCGAACGTTTACGTTCTACGTCTTTTTTTTTTAATTTTAGGGTTGGCCGGACACCACCGTTATGAATCGGTAGTAGTCTAAGTAAATCGATATGAATTTTTCATTTTTCTTTTAATAAAAGTAAGGAAAAGGTGGATAATTAACTGTAAATATGGATATATTTATCGTCACCTAACAGACAACAAATTTGACACAGAAATAACATAAATAAACTTTAAAATAGATCCCCAGTTAGTTTAGATTTTGACGATGGGTGCGATCTACTCGGTCGGTGTATTAAATGCATTTACCTTGCGGGAAAACCATATAATTCTAGCTTTATTTAAATCTCAAATAAAAATTCATTATACGTCACAATTCGATACCTCAGTCTACGTGCCATCCAATCGTAATCGCTTGCTGTGACAATCGATTTGGGTTAGTTACATATCTATATATACGTCAGTCACAATGTGTCAAATAACGCAAATAATATTGCGTACAGTATAGTTGAGAGTTCTTAGAGAAACCACCCAAAACAAAAAAATGACATGTTACATTCGATTAAATTCAAAAACAAATTAATTATCTCTAAGTCTGTAAGTTTCGGCTTGATTCAATCGCCGTCTTAACAAATCTTGAATTTGCCGCAGGAGTAAAAACTGGACAAGGGCGAGTAGGACGCGCCTACCGAGGGTTCCGTACTTTTTAGTATTTGTTGTTATAGCCGCAACAGAAATTCATCATCTGTGAAAATTTCAATTATCGCGGTTCATGAGATACAGCCTGGTGACAGACAGACGGACAGTGGAGTCTTTGTAACAGGGCCCCGTTTTTACCCTTTGGGTACGGAATCCTAAAAATCAATGCCATATCGAGATAAATGAAATCTCTTACGGTAATGAAAATAAAAGTAATGAATTAACCTACTCGTCGAAGCTTCAAGTAAAAGCACTGAACTGTCTGAAGGGCAAATAGTGCCACTAAACGAACAAACCGTGCACTTTACATAGTTTTTAGGTCGACGACGCTCCACGGCCCAACGACGAGCATTTGCAAGGCATATAAAGGTCAAGTTCTTGGCTGCCGAGCAGGTGCTCAGTGGGGCACGCTCCGGTGCCCCCAAGGCCGCTGGGGCACATCAAAGCCTCGCAAATTATCCCTCCACTGCCTCCGCGGGACTGCTCGCTCTGCCGATCGCCTTTTCTAAATATATACACACGAATTTGTGTCTGGATTTTATTGGATGATAACTTTTCATCGTTCATTAATTTGATAATTTCATTATAGACAAGGAAATTGGCGTAAACTACGATATTTAGGTCTTAATTTCGGACATTTCGGTACAACCTTTCACATGATGTGTTGGCAACCTTTTACGAAAAACAGCCTGTAGCAGCCTAGAACTACCTAAAACTAAAGTTTTTAATGCAAGTACCATTCAAAACGTAAAAAGAAATTTCAAAAATTGTGGTAATTTTTAATTAGCTAGTGTAAACTGTAAATATCCCTATTGATTTTTTTCGAGATCGTGGAAGAGATTCATGCGGCATGCGGCTCATAAGCCGATTAGAGATTACCTACTCTGATTTTCGCAAAGCTTGTACCTAATAAAAAGGAATCAAACAACAAATCAACATAACATAAAATAAACATTCAATATTATATATTATCCTCTCTAGAAATGTATTTATATTAAATACGACTCTTCCATCACGATTCACGTTCCGTTTCCAATTTTCCAATATTTAATACTCGTAACTTCTATTTGATCCGAAAGTAATTAAAACGAACAATACAATTTCAATTAAAACGTCGTTCACCGGGACTAATTCAATCGTTACAATACGATACGAATATGAATTATTCAGCGGCGATAAATTATGTAATATCCCTGCAATCTGCTTATATATCTATTGAAATGAGAATTTTTATTGAAAACTGATGACAACCGATTCATTGTAGGGATATGTACGTGGACAAGTACCTAATTAATTACCTACACAATAATTAGCCCTTCATATCCAACCGAAAGTTTTAATTTGACTTAAAGCTAAATTTTCGTTGGGTCAGATACGTTGTACAGTCAACGGTAAAAATATGGGTGTACAAATCATTTCAAAAATATGTCCCATAACTCTTATGTCAGTGAATTAAGAACTATGGGACATATTTTTGAGTAAGTTATCTACACCCATATTTTTACCGTTGACTGTATATACCTAAAAACGAACTATGTACAGCATAGTTCGTTTTTTTAGCATTAAATAAGGTAATCAATTTTGATGTCTTTTAATTGAAAAACACGTCACGGCAGATATTGTAACAATTACGATTTATGAATCTAATAGGGTAACAGCACCAGTGGCCAGCCAGGGACCAGTGGTCAGCCTTTTGAGTCGTTTATTGGTCATAAATACCACTAGGCTGAGTAGGCTGAAGCCTAGGGCGGCAGATTTTAGGGGGCGGCAAATTTGGGTCAAAAATTTTTTTATGTGCTATTCAGATAGGGTAGACCAGAGTTGAGAGACGACCCTCAGCATTGAGGAAACCGACGCGAGGAGGAGGAGGGAGACCAGAATTTATTTGTAAAATTTAAATAACAAGCATAATTTGTCGATTTTGCCGCCCTCTGTCATGTCAAGACCTTTTTGAAGTACGGAATCCTAAAAATGTTCCTAAAATTTTCTCGAAAAAATTTCGCGCTCGCTACGCTCGCGTTTTCTTTTAAGTACCTACATTATTTGTGACTTGTGACCCATCTGACTACATTGTAAATTTGGGATGGTCGTCGATTCTTGTATCTTCGTGGTATTATGGGTTCCGTTTTTTTCCTTTTGAAGTACGGAACCCTAAAAATGTACCTACCTACTATTTTCTCCAAAAAATTTCGCGCTCGCTACGCTCGCGTTTTCGTTTAACTAACGAAATTATTTGTGACTTATAACCCATCTGACTACATTGTAAATTTGGGATGGTCGTCGATTCTTGTATCTTCGTGGTATTATGGGTTCCGTTTTTTCCTTTTTAGCTCGTAGTTTTCGTTTAAGGGGCTACCCGAGGTTTTCATCGATTTTTGACAAGTTTTGAATCGTATCTCCTTTTTTTGTACTACAGATAAAATTATAAGACAAACGGTTATCGGTTCTTCAATCTTTTATCTCCGGTTTTGTCCACCGGATTTTGAAAAAAATGAATACTTATTTTTTTATGAATTTTTTAAACATTGTCTAAAAAAACACTTTTTTTCGTATCTAGTTTGCAGTGAAGGATCTTACATGTACGAAATCTACATATTTGGGTTCATCTTTGAAGTCTCGAAAATCGTGTCCAAGGTTTTCATTTTAAACTAATTAACTTTTAAACTAAAAATTAAAAAGTTATGGCCAGTAAACCAGTTTTTTGGCCTAAAATTGTTCAACTTTGATGCCAAATATCTCGAAGACGATGAACTTTAAAGTAAATATGGGATACTATATTGCTTAAAGCCGTTGCTGTTGATATGATAACCTACAAAAAACATTAGAAAACTAAGGGATTCAAATCGAAGTTCATTGGCGTGGGGGAGCCCCTTAACTAATTACATTTTATTGTGACCCATCTGACCATATCATTGAATGATAGCACAGAACCTAGTAGAACGCCAGCGGTAATGTCCACGCTATCGGAGCAGCTTCCGCCTACTATACGGCTCATATGCGTCTACCGGATAAAAAGCTAGCGATCCATTTGTATAGCATAGTCTCTCGAGCAGACTCAATGCCAGACCCGACCGAACTCCTTAGCTATATCCAGCCTGGCTGCCAATGCCTCACCTTGATTCTCAATGGCCCAAAACCCAGCGGTACCCACCGGTCACCGATCAGATCAGGCAAATATAAAGAGCTTTCATCGTCATTGAGTGACAAAAACGGCCCATATAAATCTGTATCTAGAATGTGACATTAGTGACGTCATCTTATATGCATTTTAATATGGCTATGGCGTATTGTACTATGAAATTAAACGCCTCTGACAGGAAAGTACTTTAAAAAACCTATAAGCGAGGCGGATAGGGGCGGCAAAATCGGCATAGCCTACGGGCGGCAAATGTCGAAATCCGGCACTGCTTAACAGGCAAGAAAAACTATGTTTTAATGTTATAAGTTATTATTTTTGTTAATGATTGGTTTGATTATTAATTTATCTATTAAATTGGATTATGTTTTGATGAAAATATCAATATTTCACTTATAAATTGAGGGGGCTGGCCACTGGATAACACTTTTTTCCAAAAAACCCAGTGTTCAGCCCCCCACGGCTGACCTTTGGGTTATTCGTTTATTTTATTATTTTCGAACCAATGCGACCGTTAGGACCGTTAAATTTACATTTTCAAATTTAGTTAGGCACGCCCTAGTCAATTTTAAGTAAAATCCAGTAGTCAGCCGCATTTGAAATTACGTTATAATGCGGCTGACCACTGGAACTTCTTCACTTCACTTCGCGGATCCAATACTCAGCCATTGACGTTGCTTGGTACGTCGCCGCCAAAAATAAGTCCACATTTTTAAACCCTATCTGTTTGAAATAAGGTTCAAAAGTGTATACATATTTATGACGTTAACTATACATAACTATCATTTTGCTTTTTCCTGGTAGGTATAAGACTTCGTTTATTAATGATAATTAGATCTGCATAGAATCGTTTCATTATTTTTTACCTTCTTCTTCCTCGCGTTATCCCGGCATTTATGCCACGACTCATGGGAGTCTGGGGTCCGCTTGACAACTTTTTTAGTTAAGTACATAACTAACAAATTTTTGTGTCATAAGAATTGTATGTACTAATAAAAAAAATGATAATCAAATAATAATAATGATAATCATATTGTTGGTTAATATAAGTGATTTTGATCAAATCATTATGAATATTATAAAGGCTGAGTACTGGGTACACAGAGGCTGCTTACTGGATTTTGGAGGCTGACTACTGGAGAAAAGTGCCACTTTTTGTTTAAACTGAATTAGAGATATTATAAAGAGGATTATTATTTTTTTAAATATTTTGTTTTAAAATTATGATAAACAATTGATCTAACTATGTCATTTGTTTAATTATCCGAGTAATCCTGTAGAAATGCCGAACGTTCAAACTTAAAAAAGTCGTTATAAGGCTGACTACTGGTGCCTTTACCCTACGATCATTTAATATTCTTCTGCTTTCATTTCATTCTGATTTTTAAAAAGCGTTTTTCAATTAAAAGACCTGTCAAGATTGCTTACCTTCTTTCTATTGCTAAAAAAAAAGAACTATAGCTACTACACGCGTGAGAGACACCCGCACCTCAAAAGTTACAGCTTTACCCGGTTCTTAATCTTACCTACATTCAAAATTTCATACTTTTTTAGTTATGAATTAGGTTCATATTTCGCATCCATGTTCACTAATACGAAAGACTATGTATATAACTCCGTACTATATTTTCTTTGCTGATGCCAAAACTGCAAGTTCATATTAAAATAATTAAGAAAATTATAATTAAAAAAAACGATGGACTTTCTTTAGATGTAGGTACACGACCCTACACACGGAATCGCAACTAAATTCCACGAGTTTCCATGACACAGCTGTCCAAAGCCCAGAACATCTTGCGAGTTATCGCCGAGAGGTATTTAGCCTCTAGGGTTGCCAACCGTACTATCATCATCTCAGCCATAAGACGTCCACTGCTGAACATAGGCCTCCCCCTTGGACCTCCACTCGTACCGGTTGGAAGCGAACCGCATCCAGCGTCTTCCGGCGGCCTTAACAAGGTCGTCCGTCCATCTTGTGGGTGGACGTCCTACGCTGCGTTTGCTAGTCCGTGGTCTCCACTCGAGCACTTTTCGACCCCATCGGCCGTATAGCCAGAGCACCGGGGGTCGCCGGAACCTCGGGGCCGTGGTTTTTTTTGTGCTCCGTACCGTACTATATTATATAGTATTGTACTACATTTTGGCTCTCTGTACTATATACTTTTAGAAAAATATATAGTACGCTAAAATAATATATTTCCGATTAAACGTATATTACACTCATGTTTAGTATTTTATCTAAAAGTACTATATTTTTTTGAAATGTATTATATTTTTGATGTATTATTCTGGAAAATACTATATTCCACAAAAAAAAGTTGGCAACCCTAAGTGACATTGACGAAATTTGTACCTACCTTACCCGTGAGCCATTCGTCATATTAAACATATGTAAGATACGACTAAACTTGTTTTATTTTATTTGTCATAATAGTTTACAAGTTTGCTTGAAGTTATTTACAGTAATCCCTCTATTTATAATCTGATACCTGGCACTCGGTTGGTTGGCAGCTCTTGACAGGATTTAATCACCATCTTCGCTTCCGAATCTCATTTCTCACTCACTTTGGGCGATTTCCTTCCATTACGCCCACGCTTTCAATCCGTTTACCAAACAAATCAATTCAATTTACTCATCAATTTAGACATAAAATTGATGTCTTTATTTGAACGTCGAGTAGCAGAATTCCGCCTGTGGAAACCAAGGTTTCTATGAATTTCTAACTGAAAACGTAGCCAATATTTGTTTAGCTGCTTATAATATTTTATGTGGACTGATTTCTGTGTTTGTGGAAATTATTTGCAACCTCGAATATAAGATACGTATAATTCGCAATATTCTCATGATTGTTTTTTCGGTTTTTCAACTGAATATATGTATATATATACATATAAATATTACTGAAAATGATCATGCTACACATTGATCTATTATACTTATCACAATTAACTGAATATAATATAAATATTGCTGAAACTGATCATAGTGATCATGCTACAAATTGATCTATTATACTTATCATAACTGAATATATATAGTAGTGTACCCTATGATGGGCGTGGAACCAGTAATGGGACAAAAAACCACAAATCCTGTAAAATAAGTGTCTAAAAGTAGTTTATAAACACTGCCTGTATATTATCATAAATAAGAGTCCTAGAGCTGTTTCAGTTTGAATTTTTATTAAATTTGGTTGTTTTTTAAGAAATTGGCGTCAATCCAAAAGTTGTCGTGTCACTGAAAAAAAATACCACTACGAATTCTTAACAACTTCGCTAAGAGAGGTGAGTTAATTTATTAAATTTTAATTAATTAATACTTGATGAAAACTAAAATGTGTTTTGTTAATTGCATTTACCATGAGATAAGGTATACAACATACTATGTTGTGAGTCCACACATGTAAAAAAATAGTGGTATTTGGCCCAATCCCATTATAGGAGCTGTAAAACTGCATACCTCCTATAATGGGAAATTTACATAATGATGCTTGCCATGCCATCATTTCATGTTTAAACAATACAGAAGTAAAATGTAGTTACGAAATATGTCAACCAGGAGGTATGCTCGGACTTCGGATAAATTAATATCGTTTTTTAGTGTGGGTCAAATCTTGATAGCCGAGTTTGAGCCACTTTCCCGTTTTCCGATTGAGTTGAAATTTTGTATTCGTAATTAAATATGCAAATCGGATGATAATGCAATATTATGATAACATGGACCAGATCTGATGACCTATTTCAATATTTTATACTGATAGAGCAGTGTCCATTACTGGGGGGCCCATTACTGGAGCTTTGGTGTCCATGACTGGAGAAAAATAGCATAGTTTTAATTTGTTAAGTATGTGGAAACTCATTGCAGTATCTTTGATACAACACGCCTGAAACATGAAAGACGGGTAGGACTTTCATCTTTCAATACGCTAAGCGGTAGACCATTCACATGTATTAGGGAAATATCACAAATACTCCAAATTCCCTCTTAAATGTCCCATGACTGGTGCTGTTACTATATATAAATATTGCTGAGACTGATCAATTGATCATGCTACACATTGTTCTATACTTATACTAAGAAAATTTATATTTTATCACACACCGTTTTTCCTGATTTAGTGTCCAGTGTGTCCTGTGAACAAATAAATAAGTAAGTAAGGTTTAATTACTCGGGTAATTCCGAATGACGAAAACTGTCGGATAATTCCGAAATGAGACTTTTATTATGATGGAATTAAGGGTGATTTTCATCTGAATTTCGGAATTATCCGACATTCGGTATTACCCGAATACACCTTACCTAGTAATAAAAATAAACGTTATGGGACAATCTTACACAATCAACCTAGTCCCACAGTAAGTTTTTATTATTACCTCGTCTCTGCCTGGTGTTACTCATTGTTTGCTGGAAGTATGCAAATCAGGCCTGACTTGCATATGCATCGCCCGCGGCGGGAGATATCACGCACAACATTAGGTACCTACTCAACACGCCAACGTGATCGCTCTCAGATCATAAGCCCTAGGGGCGACGCTATTCTGGCATACTCGAAAATTGTATTATTTTCCTCTGGATTAGTAATTAAATGGACCGGTGTCTGTGTATATATATTCTTACAAGGCTGACCATATTAGGTGGTTAATACCACAAGCCAAGGTAATTATAGGGTTGTGTATCTGTCGTTTATTTTTCATATTGTATGAAGTACCTACGGAACTTTGGCAGCTCACTTGACACGTTTTTTACGGTTTTAAATAACAACCCTACCCCCCAAGTAAATCATGCACAGAGAAGCTTTCTTTATAATTTGCCCGCAGCCCCACAGCGTCACATGCACACGAACTAATGATCGTGAAGTTGACCGCCCCATATCGAGTGCCCGCAAATGGCATATCTATATCGTTAGTTCATCGTTAGTTCACGTTAGTTCAGTATATTAAATCGTTAGGATCCGACTACAACATCGATTTTTTTTTAAAACAAAAGTGGGGAGGTCAACTTCACGCTACCGCCCCAAAATCGATTTTATGGTTTTTATCAATTAGAATCGATAGATAATCGTTAGTTCACGTTAGTTCAGTATTTTAAATCGTTAGGATCCGATTCTAAGTATTTTTTTTTTTCAATTTTGTGGGGCGGTCAACTTCACGTGAAGTTGACCGCCCCATATCGAGTGCCCGCAAATGGCATATCTATATCGTTAGTTCATCGTTAGTTCACGTTAGTTCAGTATATCAAATCGTTAGGATCCGACGCATAACTTGTGTACGAATTTTTTTTTAAAGTAGGGGAGCGGCAACACCGTCTTCCGCTCCAAAACTGTATTTATGGTTCCAATCAATTGGAATCGATATGTAGTCGTTAGTTCATCGTTAGTTCATGATAGTTCAGCATGTGAAATCGTTAGGACCCGACTACATTACGTATTTTAAAAAAATAACATAAGTGGGGCGGTCAACTTCACGCTACCGCCCCAAAACCGATTTTATGGATTCTTTCAATTAGAATCGTTAGTTCATCGTTAGTTCACGTTAGTTCAGTATATTAAATCGTTAGGATCCGACTAAAAGATGTTTTTTTTTTAAAAACGAAAGTGGGGAGGTCAACTTCACGTGAAGTTGACCGCCCCATATCGAGTGCCCGCAAATGGCATATCTATATCGTTAGTTCATCGTTAGTTCACGTTAGTTCAGTATAGATAATCGTTAGGATCCGACGCATAACTTGTGTACGAATTTTTTTTAAAGTAGGGGAGCGGCAACACCGTCTTCCGCTCCAAAACTGTATTTATGGTTCCTATCAATTGGAATCGATATGTAGTCGTTAGTTCATCGTTAGTTCATGACAGTTCAGCATGTGAAATCGTTAGGATCCGACTACATTACGTATTTTAAAAAAATAACATAAGTGGGGCGGTCAACTTCACGCTACCGCCCCAAAATCGATTTTATGGATTCTTTCAATTAGAATCGTTAGTTCATCGTTAGTTCACGTTAGTTCAGTATATTAAATCGTTAGGATCCGACTAAAACATGTTTTTTTTTAAAAACGAAAGTGGGGAGGTCAACTTCACGTGAAGTTGACCGCCCCATATCGAGTGCCCGCAAATGGCATATCTATATCGTTAGTTCATCGTTAGTTCACGTTAGTTCAGTATATCAAATCGTTAGGATCCGACGCATAACTTGTGTACGAATTTTTTTTTAAAGTAGGGGAGCGGCAACACCGTCTTCCGCTCCAAAACTGTATTTATGGTTCCAATCAATTGGAATCGATATGTAGTCGTTAGTTCATCGTTAGTTCATGATAGTTCAGCATGTGAAATCGTTAGGATCCGACTACATTACGTATTTTAAAAAAATAACATAAGTGGGGCGGTCAACTTCACGCTACCGCCCCAAAACCGATTTTATGGATTCTTTCAATTAGAATCGTTAGTTCATCGTTAGTTCACGTTAGTTCAGTATATTAAATCGTTAGGATCCGACTAAAAGATGTTTTTTTTTTAAAAACGAAAGTGGGGAGGTCAACTTCACGTGAAGTTGACCGCCCCATATCGAGTGCCCGCAAATGGCATATCTATATCGTTAGTTCATCGTTAGTTCACGTTAGTTCAGTATATCAAATCGTTAGGATCCGACGCATAACTTGTGTACGAATTTTTTTTTAAAGTAGGGGAGCGGCAACACCGTCTTCCGCTCCAAAACTGTATTTATGGTTCCAATCAATTGGAATCGATATGTAGTCGTTAGTTCATCGTTAGTTCATGATAGTTCAGCATGTGAAATCGTTAGGATCCGACTACATTACGTATTTTAAAAAAATAACATAAGTGGGGCGGTCAACTTCACGCTACCGCCCCAAAACCGATTTTATGGATTCTTTCAATTAGAATCGTTAGTTCATCGTTAGTTCACGTTAGTTCAGTATATTAAATCGTTAGGATCCGACTAAAAGATGTTTTTTTTTAAAAAACGAAAGTGGGGAGGTCAACTTCACGTGAAGTTGACCGCCCCATATCGAGTGCCCGCAAATGGCATATCTATATCGTTAGTTCATCGTTAGTTCACGTTAGTTCAGTATATCAAATCGTTAGGATCCGACGCATAACTTGTGTACGAATTTTTTTTTAAAGTAGGGGAGCGGCAACACCGTCTTCCGCTCCAAAACTGTATTTATGGTTCCAATCAATTGGAATCGATATGTAGTCGTTAGTTCATCGTTAGTTCATGATAGTTCAGCATGTGAAATCGTTAGGATCCGACTACATTACGTATTTTAAAAAAATAACATAAGTGGGGCGGTCAACTTCACGCTACCGCCCCAAAACCGATTTTATGGATTCTTTCAATTAGAATCGTTAGTTCATCGTTAGTTCACGTTAGTTCAGTATATTAAATCGTTAGGATCCGACTAAAAGATGTTTTTTTTTAAAAAACGAAAGTGGGGAGGTCAACTTCACGTGAAGTTGACCGCCCCATATCGAGTGCCCGCAAATGGCATATCTATATCGTTAGTTCATCGTTAGTTCACGTTAGTTCAGTATATCAAATCGTTAGGATCCGACGCATAACTTGTGTACGAATTTTTTTTTTAAGTAGGGGAGCGGCAACACCGTCTTCCGCTCCAAAACTGTATTTATGGTTCCAATCAATTGGAATCGATATGTAGTCGTTAGTTCATCGTTAGTTCATGACAGTTCAGCATGTGAAATCGTTAGGATCCGACTACATTACGTATTTTAAAAAAATAACATAAGTGGGGCGGTCAACTTCACGCTACCGCCCCAAAATCGATTTTATGGATTCTTTCAATTAGAATCGTTAGTTCATCGTTAGTTCACGTTAGTTCAGTATATTAAATCGTTAGGATCCGACTAAAAGATGTTTTTTTTTAAAAACGAAAGTGGGGAGGTCAACTTCACGTGAAGTTGACCGCCCCATATCGAGTGCCCGCAAATGGCATATCTATATCGTTAGTTCATCGTTAGTTCACGTTAGTTCAGTATAGATAATCGTTAGGATCCGACGCATAACTTGTGTACGAATTTTTTTTAAAGTAGGGGAGCGGCAACACCGTCTTCCGCTCCAAAACTGTATTTATGGTTCCAATCAATTGGAATCGATATGTAGTCGTTAGTTCATCGTTAGTTCATGACAGTTCAGCATGTGAAATCGTTAGGATCCGACTACATTACGTATTTTAAAAAAATAACATAAGTGGGGCGGTCAACTTCACGCTACCGCCCCAAAATCGATTTTATGGATTCTTTCAATTAGAATCGTTAGTTCATCGTTAGTTCACGTTAGTTCAGTATATTAAATCGTTAGGATCCGACTAAAAGATGTTTTTTTTTAAAAACGAAAGTGGGGAGGTCAACTTCACGTGAAGTTGACCGCCCCATATCGAGTGCCCGCAAATGGCATATCTATATCGTTAGTTCATCGTTAGTTCACGTTAGTTCAGTATATCAAATCGTTAGGATCCGACGCATAACTTGTGTACGAATTTTTTTTTAAAGTAGGGGAGCGGCAACACCGTCTTCCGCTCCAAAACTGTATTTATGGTTCCAATCAATTGGAATCGATATGTAGTCGTTAGTTCATCGTTAGTTCATGACAGTTCAGCATGTGAAATCGTTAGGATCCGACTACATTACGTATTTTAAAAAAATAACATAAGTGGGGCGGTCAACTTCACGCTACCGCCCCAAAATCGATTTTATGGATTCTTTCAATTAGAATCGTTAGTTCATCGTTAGTTCACGTTAGTTCAGTATATTAAATCGTTAGGATCCGACTAAAAGATGTTTTTTTTTTAAAACGAAAGTGGGGAGGTCAACTTCACGTGAAGTTGACCGCCCCATATCGAGTGCCCGCAAATGGCATATCTATATCGTTAGTTCATCGTTAGTTCACGTTAGTTCATCGTTAGTTCACGTTAGTTCAGTATATCAAATCGTTAGGATCCGACGCATAACTTGTGTACGAATTTTTTTTTAAAGTAGGGGAGCGGCAACACCGTCTTCCGCTCCAAAACTGTATTTATGGTTCCAATCAATTGGAATCGATATGTAGTCGTTAGTTCATCGTTAGTTCATGATAGTTCAGCATGTGAAATCGTTAGGATCCGACTACATTACGTATTTTAAAAAAATAACATAAGTGGGGCGGTCAACTTCACGCTACCGCCCCAAAACCGATTTTATGGATTCTTTCAATTAGAATCGTTAGTTCATCGTTAGTTCACGTTAGTTCAGTATATTAAATCGTTAGGATCCGACTAAAAGATGTTTTTTTTTAAAAACGAAAGTGGGGAGGTCAACTTCACGTGAAGTTGACCGCCCCATATCGAGTGCCCGCAAATGGCATATCTATATCGTTAGTTCATCGTTAGTTCACGTTAGTTCAGTATATCAAATCGTTAGGATCCGACGCATAACTTGTGTACGAATTTTTTTTTAAAGTAGGGGAGCGGCAACACCGTCTTCCGCTCCAAAACTGTATTTATGGTTCCAATCAATTGGAATCGATATGTAGTCGTTAGTTCATCGTTAGTTCATGATAGTTCAGCATGTGAAATCGTTAGGATCCGACTACATTACGTATTTTAAAAAAATAACATAAGTGGGGCGGTCAACTTCACGCTACCGCCCCAAAACCGATTTTATGGATTCTTTCAATTAGAATCGTTAGTTCATCGTTAGTTCCCGTTAGTTCAGTATATTAAATCGTTAGGATCCGACTAAAAGATGTTTTTTTTTTTAAAACGAAAGTGGGGAGGTCAACTTCACGTGAAGTTGACCGCCCCATATCGAGTGCCCGCAAATGGCATATCTATATCGTTAGTTCATCGTTAGTTCACGTTAGTTCAGTATATCAAATCGTTAGGATCCGACGCATAACTTGTGTACGAATTTTTTTTTAAAGTAGGGGAGCGGCAACACCGTCTTCCGCTCCAAAACTGTATTTATGGTTCCAATCAATTGGAATCGATATGTAGTCGTTAGTTCATCGTTAGTTCATGATAGTTCAGCATGTGAAATCGTTAGGATCCGACTACATTACGTATTTTAAAAAAATAACATAAGTGGGGCGGTCAACTTCACGCTACCGCCCCAAAACCGATTTTATGGATTCTTTCAATTAGAATCGTTAGTTCATCGTTAGTTCACGTTAGTTCAGTATATTAAATCGTTAGGATCCGACTAAAAGATGTTTTTTTTTTAAAAACGAAAGTGGGGAGGTCAACTTCACGTGAAGTTGACCGCCCCATATCGAGTGCCCGCAAATGGCATATCTATATCGTTAGTTCATCGTTAGTTCACGTTAGTTCAGTATATCAAATCGTTAGGATCCGACGCATAACTTGTGTACGAATTTTTTTTAAAAGTAGGGGAGCGGCAATACCGTCTTCCGCTCCAAAACTGTATTTATGGTTACAATCAATTGGAATCGATATGTAGTCGTTAGTTCATCGTTAGTTCATGTTAGTTCAGTATGTGAAATCGTTAGGATCCGACTACATTACGTATTTAAAAAAAATAACATAAGTGGGGCGGTCAACTTCACGCTACCACCCCAAAACTGATTTTATGGATTCTTTCAATTAGAATCGTTAGTTCATCGTTAGTTCACGTTAGTTCAGTATATTAAATCGTTAGGATCCGACTACAAGATGGTTTTTTTTTTAAACGAAAGCGGGGAGGTCAACTTCACGCTACCGCCCCAAAACCGATTTTATGGTTTTTATCGATTAGAATCGATAGATAATCGTTAGTTCACGTTAGTTCAGTATATCAAATCGTTAGGATCCGACGCATAACTTGTATGCGAATTTTTAAAAAATAGGGGATAGCGCCAACACCGTCTTCCGCTCCAAAACTGTATTTATGGTTCCTATCAATTGGAATCGATATGTAGTCGTTAGTTCATCGTTAGTTCATGTTAGTTCAGCATGTGAAATCGTTAGGATCCGATTACATTACGTATTAAAAAAAAACATAAGTGGGGCGGTCAACTTCACGCTACCGCCCCATAATTGATTTTATGGTTTCTTTCAATTAGAATCGATAGATATTCGTTAGTTCACGTTAGTTCAGTATATCAAATCATTAGGATCCGACGCGTAACTTGTTTGCGAATTTTTTTTAAAGTGTGTACCAAAAACGGTCACCCATCCAAGTACTGACCCCGCCCTACGTTGCTTAACTTCGGTTACAAAATTGGGTAATGTACGGAACCCTTGGAACGCGAGTCCGACTCGCACTTGGCCGGTTTTTTTCAACACAGTTTAATATTGTCAATATCTGTGTCCGATTGTTTTCCTTTTTAGAGCATAGAGGGCTATTGCCATAGTAAATTTTGTAGTCACGGTACATTTACTGCCATCTATCGACACACGATTAAAACTTAAAATAAAATTGAAAATGTATAAATTAATCAAAATATGTATACGGATAAATGATTTTTTATTTTTATTGTTCCATACTGACCCATGTTCTTTCACTGATATGTGTTCAAATTGTTAAATATCAAACGGTGTCGTCAACGCCTTCTAGCCGAGAATAGGCCAAAGGTATGGCGCTCTCTCACAACGCTCTCTTAATCTCAAACGACTCTCGTCTTGGCTTTCAAACGGACTTTTTACGGACGTTCCATATACGCGACTGGCAATTAATAGGACTCCGACAATTACTGCAATCACGACGACCTGGCTTGGATTTGGACTCTCGAAAATTCGCGACGATTTGTATACGCCGGCTGCTGGAGAACAATGCCACCCACGTGTTCGTATTACCAATGTAAGGCCATGATCGGTCAGAAGCCGATGTTCCACTTCCCAACTGGCGACAGTGCTCGATTGCAAACTTGGATTGACAATTGTGGTAAGTTTTTACTATTTTCTTAAATTTATCTTTCCTACAACCAATTCTAAAATTACTTTTAAAAGTGTTTACAGTTTAGGGACGACTCACGCTACAGCGGGCCGTGCCCGGACCTGGGCGTCCGACATGTAATTTTTTATGACGGCTGATCGGTGATCGCGTGATGCTTTCCATAGTAAACGAAGCTCCGGCTCGGACACGGCCCGGTCTAACGTGAGTCATCCTTTACGCTGTATTGACATCGTACAGTACGTCAGTACATATTAGTCATTGATATAGAATATACCTACCTAAACTGATATTGTTTTAATAAAAATATATTGAGAACCGTTTCAACTGTTATCTAACCCAATATCAGTTATTTTGACAGAATATGCCCGATCTGATTACTATTCACATAGGTTGTAAAATATGATGCCACAGTGGAGGTGGGGTGTAATTTGCCCCAGATAGAACACTAGCTGTAAAAGTTCTTAAAAAAATAAACTAGGGATAAAGATAAAGATAAAAAAAAAGTCATCAGTCATCATAAGATAAATATTATAGGACATTTTTACACAAATTTACTAAGCCCTACACGGTAAGCTCTAAAAAGCTTGTGTTGAGGGTATTCAGACATTGATGTATAAAATATATAAATATTTAGATACATAGATGTCTAATAAATAAATAAACAATAGAAAACAACCATAACTCAGGAACAAATATATGCTTCATCACAAGTAAATGCCCTTACCGGGATTTGAACCTAGTACCATCACCTTCATAGGCAGGGTCACTACCCACTAGGCTAGACTGGTTGGCTGAATGATATTAATATTTACAGGTCTAGGTACAGTACCTAAGTAGATAGGTATATAATACTTCAGTTATTTTATGGACAACAAGTATGGAAAAATGGAAATATTTATTATAATTTATTGTGTAACAGGTAATAAATACTACAGAGATACAGAGACAAATAATGTTTGTATTGTGTATTGTTGTGTAGATGCCAATTAAAAGGTGTTCTAGTCCAGTCTAGGTAGTCTAGGTGGTGTAGGTGGTAGGTGTGTGTAGGTATTTTGATTTTTTTCTTTTGTCTTGGAAAATATCAAGTAAGTAGTTGAATTATGAGCAGTTTGACTTTAAGTATGAAACATAATTCAACACATGAATAGATGTTTAGGAAATCATGTTTTCCAAATACATACATAGTTTTACAAGCATCAAACCTTTACTGTTAAATTTAAATATTACAAATTTTAAAAATAAAATTTGATGTAGTGGCTTTATGTGGTTGTGGATATTATGTACATTTGGCAACTAATTCCATCTATTGGCATAGGAACTTACTAGTTTTGATGAAAGTGACTTCCTACTGATTTGCAAATCCAGAGGGGAAACTAGGCTTTATTGGGATTAGTCTGATTCTCATAATTACTTATGTGATAGGAAGCAATTTGTCAAACACGGAAGTTATGTGTCTAAGGAGTATTCAACGCGTTCGGGTGTTAGCCAAGGGTCGATCTTAGGTCCACTGCTGTTTGGCATTATGATCAACGATCTTGAGGAAACCGTTGAACATGCCAAATGTCTACTCTACGCGGACGACCTGAAACTAATACTTGGAATCAGGAATTTGGCTGACTGTAAAAAATTACAGGACGACATCGATTCTATCTTTCAGTGGAGTACAACTAATGAGCTGCACTTCAATATATCCAAGTGTTCTGTCATGACGTTTAGTCGAGCAAAAAATCCAATACATGCTGACTACAAACTTGGGTCCGAGAGTATGTCTCGAGTCGTAACAGTCAAGGACTTAGGAGTTATCTTTGATGATCATCTGACTTTTCATGACCATATTAAGAAGTTAGCTGCTGAGTGTTTTAAAAGGCTTGGATTTGTTATCAGGAGTGCACGTGACTTCCGAAATCCAAGCGTAATCAAGCTCCTGTACACATCACTGGTTCGTAGCAAACTCGAGTCTGCGGCAGTCGTTTGGAACCCTCATGAGATTACCTACGCACTGCTTCTGGAGAGAGTACAAAAAGCGTTTTTAAGGTTTCTATATAAAAAAAATGCATGGGTACTATCCCTATCTATATCTTACTAAGTTCTTGCTTGGATCACTTGGCTTTAACTCGCTGGAGGTAAGGCGTAATTACCAATTTTTGACATATATCTGTGGCATATTGAGGGGATACAGCGACTGTTCCGACTTGGTGTCAAGACTTGTAAGACTTTCGGTACCGTTCGTGCCTAAGAACCTGCTCAGGCCGCGGTGCCCTAGCCTTTTAGCTGTTCCTCTTACGCGTACAGTTTCCTGCAGAAACTCTCCAATAATCCGAGCACTTAGGACGATTATATAACACGTTCTTGTCATCAGCTCCTGATTGCGATGTGTTTACCAGCAGATGGGTGAATGTGTGTCGTGAATGTCTGAAATACTGTGAGAGGATGGATGAATGATACTTTTTGATTTGATTTATTTTCTTTTCTATTGTTTAATATTGTATTGTTGTTTGACATGAAATTGTATATTACCTAGTAGCACATTTTAAATCACTTGACATATTTTTAATTTTTATTATTATTTGCATGACTAAATTATAATTCAATAATTATTATGTACTATTTTTGCTACTTGCATGTATAATTTGCCAGCGCTTTGGTGCGAACTGTAATGCTGTGTAAATATATTGTAATAAATAAATAAATAAATAATGTAGTTGATTTTGTAGTAAAAAATTGTTTATGTACTTATTTAGATAAAAAATAGTTAATTCAAGTAGGCATATATGAATAATTAAGTAAATATAATAAATTTTCGTACCCAAATTTACATATGTTCTCCGCTGTAGTCACCTTTGGAAGCATCCCACCCTACTTTTAAAACTTGACTCCTTAATTCAGGATACTCTCTCATCTGTTCTCAACATACGTTTTGAAGAAAGGTCCTGGACCCAGGCCTCTCTGCCCATTCGGCACGGTGGCCTGGGTATCCGCAAAATTTCCAGTGTGTCGCTGCCTGCCTTCTTGTCCTCGGTGCATAGTGCTCAAAACCTAATTGGAGGCATTTTATCTCGCTCTCTCGGGGCCATAGAGGCAGCACATTGCACCGAGGCCAAGAATGTTTGGTCACTAACCTGCAGCAACACGGACCCGCCTGCCAATCCTTGCTCGCAGAGGCAATGGGACGAGCCGCTCTGCCGTCTAGTACGGAATAATCTCGTTGATACGTCAACTAGTACGGCGGAGCGAGCTCGTCTCCTTGCCACTGCGGAGTGGGAGTCGGGTCTGTGGCTACAAGCCCTACCCTCTCCATCCATAGGGACCCTATTAGACAACACCACCTTCAGACTGGCGACTTGTTTGCGCATAGGGACTGTAACAAACGTCCCCCATCACTGCCGTTGTGGTGCCATGGTGGACAAATTTGGACATCATGGACTTTCCTGCGGCAGAAGCGCCGGACGCATACCCAGACACGCCAGCATCAACGACATCATCCGAAGGGCCTTTGTCAGCGTCAAAGTCCCGGCCATACTCGAGCCCGTCGGTTTGGCTAGGGACGATGGCAAGAGGCCCGACGGCATGACGTTGGTGCCTTGGAAGATGGGACGGCCTCTAGTCTGGGATGCCACATGTGTTGACACCCTCGCGCCGTCCCACCTTCCGGGCACCAGCAGAGATGCTGGTCATGCCGCGTCCATGGCAGAAGACCTCAAACGCCGCAAATATGCCACCCTTGGCAGTAGTTATATTTTTGAGGCGTTTGGGGTCGAAACGCTGGGGCCGTGGGGGCCAAGCGCGCGCCGTATGTACAGGGCCTTAGCGGAGCGCCTTATAGATGCCGCAGGAGACCAGAGGGCTGGCCAGTATTTTGCTCAACGCATAAGTATTGCCATACAACGTGGCAATGCGGCCAGCCTTCTGGGCACACTGCCTATCGGCAGTGACTTGGGGGACGTTTTTTATTTATAGGCTTTTATTTTAAGTTTATTTAGTTTAGAGATAGTTTGTATTATTATTTGTAAGCTAATTTAATGTTTTATACTTACTTATGTACTTTATTTGACATGTAATATATTATGTTTTATGAATAAATATACGATTATAATATGAGTCCTTCAACCAAGAGCCACTTACATAGATTCCAAAAAACTCATTGGTACAAGGTGGTACAAGCCGGCACAGATCATATAATACTAGTTTGTTTGAACCTGCAATCTTCGGTTTGAAAATTGCACACTCTTACTTACCGCTTGGGTACCAGCAGTTATGCTATGTGCAAATAACTAATATAATATAGGCATATTATATTTTTATTGGTTTATATTAATATTTACATATACCAGTTAAAAAAATCTTGTAATTTAATAACTCCTATCTCTGTTGCTATTTGACACAAGGTTTGCCTAGCATAAGTAGTAAAATCTTTAATACAAGCTTTTATTTAGTTTCAACTGTCCCATTGCTGTCTGTGTAGTGTAAAGAGACGTCTGTAATCAAATCTTGCAAGTTAGGCCCAATTCCCGGTTACCAATGATGCTGAAAATTTGCATACATATGTAAGATGGATGACAATATAAATAATATTATGATACTATCGAGCTGATCTGATGATGGAGACAGGAGTTGGCTAATGGAACTAACTCTGTGTTATAACAATGCAACCTAATTGTGTTTGGAGTTGTTAGAATTGTCTCGATGAATATTAATTGTGATAAAGTTCAAATAAATAACATAGGTTGTTCAATATCACCATTACCAAAAAAATAACAGTTATTCTAAATCAATATTAAATATGATGTAAGAATAAAATATACAGGCTGGCTAAAAAATAACTGCATTCCTGTTGCCAGTGAGGTTTTGGGATTATACTGAGCAACTTTCACTGTGGGACCAACCCCGAAATCGCGAAAAAATTTTGGCTGTTTCATACATTTTGGTTGGTCCATTTACCATGAGAGGGTACATTTTTTGGTTTAGGCAGATTAAATGTCACTTTCTTAGGAGGTCACTTTCGAGTTAGGTCACGTTCTGAGAACGTCACTTTTTAGGGTTCCGTACCCAAAGGGTAAACCGGGACCCTATTACTAAGACTTCGCTGTCCGTCCGTCCGTCCGTCCGTCCGTCCGTCCGTCTGTCTGTCACCAGGCTGTATCTCACGAACCGTGATAGCTAGACAGTTGAAATTTTCACAGATGATGTATTTATGTTGCCGCTATAACAACAAATACTAAAAACAGAATAAAATAAAGATTTAAGTGGGGCTCCCATACAGCAAACGTGATTTTTGACCAAAGTTAAGCAACGTCGGGCGTGGTCAGTACTTGGATGGGTGACCGTTTTCTTTTTGCATTTTTTCCGTTTTTTTTGCTTTATGGTACGGAACCCTTCGTGCGCGAGTCCGACTCGTACTTGCCCGTTTTTTTAGGACGCCACATGTTGATAACGCCACTTTCTGAGGACGTCAATTTCTGAGGACATCAATTTCTGAGTAGGTACGTCACTTTCTTCCTACTAAGATTTAAGCGTATGTAAAATGAAAATTAAAAAATGTTTGCTGTGTTAAAATTAAACTTGAGTCCTCCTTGTAAGTATATGTATATACCTACCTGTATCAGGAGAACCCGCTCTGTATTAATGTATGTATGTACGTATGTATACCTGCACGAACAATGGAATTACCAGCAATCAGCTGTACGGCATACGGTCGTTTTTATGTATGACATATACCTTGGATCAGGATGTTTATTTTCAGTGGTTAATTGAAGGGAAATACGGATCTATTAGACGATAACGGGAAAATGTCTTAAGCACTCTTAAGGCACAGTATAATAAATAGTACTAACGTACAGTATGGACACTCCCTGCCTCCCGTTGAAAGTGCCGCCCACCCGCTCTCGGTTACCTCACAGTTACCGGCTGGCAAGGACGCGACGACGCGGTGCGCAGAGCGGAGGCCACGTAAAATATTCAAATATTAAACAAATATTTACAAAACCTATCAGATCACACTGAAAAAAACACAATATCTATATGAACAAAAAATCATGTTTTCAACTTACGTAATATTTTGGTGGCCTGATTTCCTTACAAAAATTTTTTTACTTCGTTTATACTGATTCAAAATAGGAAACTAGTGTATAAATTGAGCTTAGATACCCACCGTACAGCATAATACGATTATTATTTATTCCTAATTCGTGCAATGAGTTTTGAGTCACTGAGGTCATCGAACTTGACAACAAAATGGCGAGAACCCTCGCACGTCTTGTCTCACTCACACAAGCATAGTACGCGTTCACCTACACGAGCTTAGCTGTGCGCGTAGGAACGCGTTTGTTTCATACATTTGATCGCCAGTGTCCGGGGTGTGCTTAAGGTACCGTTTGGACTTAGAGATGTCACGAATATTCGGCAACTATTCGGTATTTCGGTAGAAGCAGTGGTGGCCGAGTGGATATGACGTCTGACTTTCAATCCGGAGGTCGGGGGTTCAAATCCTGACTCGTACCAATGAGTTTTTCGGAACTTATGTACGAAATATCATTTGATATTTACCACTAGCTTTTCGGTGAAGGAAAACATCGTGAGGAAACCTGCATACATCTGCGAAGAAATTCAAAGGTGTATGTGAAGTCCCCAATCCGCAGTGGGCTAGCGTAGGGACTAGCCCAAGCCCTCTCGCGCATGAGAGGAGGCCTGTGCTCAGCAGTGGGACGTATATAGGCTGAAATGATAATGATGATGATGATTCGGTATTCGGCCTATTCGGCCACTTTGCCGAATATTCAGTATTCGGCCAAGTACGGAATATTCAGTATTCGGCCGAGTACGGAATATTCAGTATTCGGCCGAGTACGGAATATCTGTTGCACCTACCTGAAAAGAAAAAATATAACCAAAAACTAAGTATATTTAATATTAAAAATGTAGGTCCCTACTTTTGGAAAGTAACTAAATATAAAGGCACGTTTTTGAGCATTTGTTGATTATATAATTATATATGTTATTTTTATCGTGGGTCTAATTTGTTTTGATTCTTAACTACATTCATTCATTCTCTTAGATATAAAAATATATCTAAGCAAACGTTGTGCTTTGTTGGCGAACAGTTTTCATAATAATTGTGACTCAAAATGTTCGCTCGTCATGCCGAATATTCGGTCGCCGAATATTCGGTATTCGGCCAAATTCTCTATTCGGGGCATCTCTAGTTTGGACACAAACTGCACCAGCTGCCACAAATGTCAAAAATCCGGGTAGCAACATCGATATGTATGTCATACATAAAAGTGGCTTTATGCCGTACTACAGCTAACATGATTATTTATTGTTCGTGCTTAAATCTTACTACGAAAAAAAGTGACGTAGGTACTCAAAAATTGACGCCCTCAGAAAGTGGTGTTCTCAGAAAGTGACGTGCTCAGAATATGACGACCTCAGAAAGTGACTAACTCAGAATGTGACGTCCTAAGAAAGTGACCTAACTCGAAAGTGACCTCCTAAGAAAGTGGTATACTCCGTCACACCTCGGACACTGGCGATCAAATGTATGAAACAAACGCGTTCCTACGCACACAGCCTAAGCTCGTGTAGGTGAACGCGTACCATGCTTGTGTGAGTGAGATAGACGTGCTAGGGTTCTCGCCATTTTGTTGTCAAGTTCGATGACCTCAATGACTCAAAACTCATTGCGCGAATTATGAAAAAATAAGAATCGTATTATGCTGTAAGGTGGGTATCTAAGCTACATATACAATAGTTACCTATTTACCCGACTGCGCGACGCAACGGAGGGTAATGTGTTTTTTTTTTGTGTTTTTATTATTATTATGTGTTTATCAGCCTATATATGTATGTATGTGTGTATGTATGTACGTATGTTTGTTCCTATGTGGCACTCCGGAGACCAAACGCGTGAACCGATTTTGATAATTCTTACGTCAATCGAACCGTCCTACTCTTGCGTGTGTCACTAAAGACATGACAGTAATCAAAATTCAATATGGCGACAACCAAACGCCAAAATTGAAAAAATAAAAGTTTACGAAATATGTCGAGTGGGGTATCACTGAATAGGCATTAAAAATCAGGTATAGGTTTCTTTTACAGTTTTTAAGGTTCCGCACCTCAAAAGGAAAAAACGGAACCCTTATAGGATCACTCGTGCGTCTGTCTGTCTGTCTGTCTGTCCGTCTGTCACAGCCGATTTTCTCCGGAACTACTGGACCAATCAAGTTGAAATTTGGTACACATATGTAAGTTTGTGACCCAAATACGGACATGTAACGTAAATAAATGAATTTTAAACATGGGGGCCACTTTTGGGGGGTAAATGAAAAAATGACAAAATTAAATTTTTCAAAGTATATCATGTTACATATCAAATGAAAGAGCTTATTGTAAGGATCACGAATATATTTTTTTTATAATTTTCTAATAATTTATAATTTTCTAATAAACAGTTTAGAAGTTATTCAAGAAAATAGGCAAAAAATGACCATTCCCCCCCTTATCTCCGAAACTACTAGGTCTAAAATTTTGAAAAAATACTTAAATAAAATAGGTCTATACCTATAGATGACAGGAAACCTATTAGAAATGTACAGTCAAGCGTGAGTCGGACTTAATTACAGTTTTTGATCCGACCCCTACGGATTTTTTAAAGCGATTTCACTCACGTTTCACATAAAAAATACATTGTTAACAGTGCCGGATTACTTAGAGTAGTAGTTTTCTTAGAGTGATAATTTTCTGATAAGATAATCATTTTAAATATTTAACGGTCTTACCTACTTACGAGTAATTGTAAGGTCAAATTAAAACTAATGTTTAAAAAAAATATATAAATTGAGAGCTAGCTCAAAAAGGTGATCAAATTTTAAAATTAGGGACAGACACATCGTTTTTACCACACGATTTTTTTAGCTGTCCAATAGCTAATATGCAAAAATAATGGCGCGTAATTCTTTAAGAAACAATCGGTAGCAGTAGAAGAGTCGTGATTACATGCATAGATTCGATTTCAACCCACTCTTTTGCGGTTCGGCGTTAGGTTTTATGCGAGGCCTTCTGCCTTACGGCAAAGTTGATCTTCTGCCTTAATTACACTTGGGCGTGGATCCAAATCCAAGCTTTCCTCTTTCGCAGCTGGGCCTACTGCGTATCTCACACTTCGCCAATTCAATTCCAAGCTCTGCTTTTTTGCATATTTTATGCATGAAAACAACCTCGCTGAGACCCTTAAATATCGAGCCCTATGCGAAGCTAGGCTGATAGAAAACTGTCCCATCCCTTCTCTGTATGAAATCTGTTGGGACTAAAAGTAAAATTGCGTTTTTATATCGAAAAATTTTCGCGCTCGCTTCGCTCGCGTTTTCAATAACTTTATAAGGTATGATAAAGGTGACATTCGGGTGGCGACTGCAGCAACATTACTCTGTTGCAACGTTATTGCTGCAGTGCTGTCAACTTCCGTGATAAAATGATGTAACTGATTTCCATACTGTAAGTAAAAATGTACAACTGTCTATCATATTGCGTTTTTATATCGAAAAATTTCCGCGCTAGCTTCGCTCGCGTTTCTATTACATTCTAAGCTATGATAAAGGTGACATTCGGGTGGCGACTGCAACAGCATTAGGTACTCTGTTGCAACATTACTGCTGCGGCACTGTCAATTTTCGTGATAAAATGATGTGACTGATTTCCATTCTCAGCTGTAATGCGGCAATGAACTTCTCTCAATTTACCAAAAAATCAATGTAATCTTGATGACCCTAGGGAGAGGGGGCACCTAGAAATGCTTAGGCCATCAAAATATCTTAATCCGGCACTGATTGTTAAAAATTGTGTAATATACGGAACCCTTGGAACGCGAGTCCGACTCGCACTTGGCCGGTTTTTTCATTTATAATATACTAACTAAAAAGTGTTAAATAAAAAAAAGATAATTTAGAAAATAAAAAAACCCGACTGCAAGAAACCTATCTTTAGTAAAAAGTAAAAAAAAACTGAAAAGATAAAAACAAGTTCAGTAGTCGAGAACATTGAATCAGTTTCATGATTAACATTTCGTATGTCAATTTTGGACCTTGGAGTTTAAAAATAATGTACAAATCGCTTGTGACGGATCCGGAACGAGGCATACGAATCGTTATGACACAGATAAAACAAACTATACATTCTTATACGAAACAGCAACTTCAACATATAGCGATAGAGTTTTTAAAAGTAAGTTCGGCTTTGCCAGCCATATCAGAGCTCACGCTCGTAATTAGCTAGGGTCGCCGTTGCCGATTACGGCATGGATAACTATATATAATGTACTGTAAAGTTTATTATTCCACTTGAAAAAAAAAAACTTAAATCGGGTATTTTCAGTTCAAGCAAGAATTTTGGCGCATTCATTTATTACGTAAGGGGATTTTAGGTTGGATGGGGGTCGAACATATCTTATTTTTTCTTACAAGGGGAGGGAGTGGGTTTTCATAGTTCTTATGTAAGATCACAAAAATGCGTTTTTTTTAAATTTCTATGAAATTATGACGTTTTTAAATAATACTTCTACACGCTGTGCTATCAAACACTGTGCAGAGTTAGCTTAAATGGGCTGCAGTACCTTTGTAGGTAGGTACAAATAAAAATTACATTTTTTTTTATAATTAAACACTAATTAATATAAACCAAACGTGTAAGTACTCCTTTTTTTTTCATTTTCTCACGTAATATAGGGGGGAGGGGGAGTCGGCCTATTCTTATTATTTCTTACGTAGGGGGGAAGGGGGTCAAATACTGGCAAAAATTGTCTAACGGAATTAATGAATGGCGCCTTTAGTGTTACTATTGCTTGGCACTGCTAAAATTATAAATTAATAAAGATAAACAAGCATATTAATACAAACTTCAATGACTAAGGGCCGATACAGACGGATTACAACCCGACTGCAACTTGTATGGGAACTGCACGTCCGCACGTCGACTGCACGCCAATTGCAACGTCGGCGTGCAGTTCAACAAAATGACCCAGAACCCTGGCAGTACTTAGTGGAACTCAGGTTTGGTGCAACAAAGGCACACTATTATGTTTTGGTCATCCGACTCATCTTGATGAGCTTAGGTGAGTAGTGCCCAAGATAGAGCTGATGCTGAACTCTGGCTATACCTAGCGGAACTCAGGTTTGGTGCAACATAGGCACACGCTGTTTTAGTCATCCGACTCGTCTTGATGAGCACTTAGGAGATTAGTACTCAAGATAGAGCTGATGCTGAACCCTGGCTGTACCTAGTGGAACTATATGTGTGTTTATGTGCCGAGCAGTGTGAGTACCGCCAATAGGTGTCCAGGCGGGATAGTTTGTCGCTTAATTGTGTGGTGTGGACGAAAAAATTAATTCAAGGACATTGGACCGCTGACCCAACATTATGTGAGGAAAGCCAGTTGGTTTCCTTACAAAAACCGGACAAGATGCGAGTCGCACTCGCCCACCGATGGTTCCGGATTTTTTAGTATTTGTTATTATAGCGGCAACAGAAATACATCATCTGTGAAAATTTCAACTGTCTAGCTATCACGGTTCGTGAGGTACAGCTTGGTGACAGACGGACGGACGGAAGGACGGATGGACGGACAGCAGAGTCTTAGTAATAGGGTCCCGTTTTACCCTTTGGGTACGGAACCCTAAAAAGCTGAGCGACCGTGTAGGATGTAATTAAGCGTTTACTAAATTACGTGTCTATGATATTGGCAATTTTTGTCGTCTGGACACGTTTTTAATGGACAAAGTAAAAACTGTAACAGACAGGCGTACCAGACAGCGACCGGGGTCCAGTTAGTATATTTCTAACTTGTTCTCACTTATAGTTGCGTCCTTAGCGGACTCATTACGTACCCACTCGATCGAACATGAAACAAGTCTCGGATTGGATCAAAGTCGCGGTCCGGGACGGTACGTTTAGGTAGAAAAACTCCGCGAGCCCTTATAAAGCTCTGCTTTTTGCTAGTTTTTTTAATGCAATCATATAGGTAGTTTAAAACACGCAAAGCAACACCCGTTCCGAATCAAGCTCGTCCAGTCGCCGCGCCCGGCGAATGCCCGGCGAGAACGGCGAGGCGCGAGGCTAGCACAATGTACTATGGCGCGACTCAGGCGCGAGTCACGCTAATTGCCTCTCGCACAAATTAAACGATGGGTAGGTACTGTAAAGGTTTGCAACCTTTACAGCCTTTTTAATCTGTGACTGGTTAGTTTTGATATTTAAATTTAGAATATCAGCCCGCTGTCAAAGGGAACGCGGAGCGCATTCGGGATTCAATGAGAGGCAGCTACCAAGTATAGATGTTGATTTTACGGTAATTTCAGCTAAATAATAAACTGAAGAGAGTGAACTAAGTGTATTTCTTGTCCACGGTGTCCTCCCGTTAGGTCGCACTCTGTCTTATCACGCAAGCGAGATACTGTCGCCAGTGCGTGGGAATACACCCTCCTTTTGGGCAAGGTGGCACCACTTGACGTCTTTTTGCGTGCACGACCACAGATAAGATAAAGACATGAATTTCGACAACCCTTAATAGCCAAAATAAAAATAAAAATCATAAAGATATAGTGACATTCAGTAGAAAGGGATAGCATGATTTGTTCCTGAATTGCTGTCAAACTTAGGTTTTGTAGGTGTCCTTTCTATACGGTAGTAGTACTACCTATATTATTTATTCTGTGCTGTCGCAGCGCTCCTACTGTGCTAAGACAATAGCTCAGAGAGAGAGAGGACACTGGAGGGCCCGGAGGAGGTACTGTTAGAGGACGTTCACTAATTACTAATTACGGTATGGGGCATGCCATGATGGTACGCACTACGTCCTGCGGCTTGATCTCCCCATAGACCCTCTGACGCTCAATAATATTTATCTACGATTTATTTATTTATAATTTGTTATAAGTACAATACAATACAACTATAAATCTCATTTGACTCCTATGAGTCATATTATTACCTTATTTGACGATCGGTCTGGTCTGGCCTAGTAGGTACAGTGACCCTGCCTGTGAAGCCGATGGTCCTGGGATCAAATCCCGGTAAGATAATTTATTTGTGTGATAAGGTGATCGGCAGAGTTGGTGCAACACGGGGTTATATATAGGTTATAGGTTTTCGCGGGCTTGGTTTCCGCAACTCGACGTCATAGTATTGCGCCTATTTTGCATGATGGGTTGGCGGCACTATTCCTGCCAACCCAGCTCTACCAAGAAGCCTAGCAGATCCTTGACGTTGCCGACGACTTCTGGGAGAGACCCCGGTGAGCCGAGGTGTTGTGCCCGGTATTTTGCCACCCCTGGGCATTCAAGAATGACGTGGGCGGCTGTCTCCTCTGCCTCCATGCATGCTCTGCAGAGGGGGCTATCTGTAACACGTATGGTTAGTAGGTGCTTGTTAAATGAGGCAGGCGCGGATCCACCGTTGTGGGCACGGTGGGCATGCCCACAACCCTAATAGGGTGCCCTATTGACTCCCCGAGTAGCATTACGCCGATTTTTGTTTCGCAGACGCTTTGGCAGAGGAACATTTGGCAAATACCTGAATATAACTAGTGGCTCTGTGAGCTGTAGACCTCGCAAGCATACCTTATTAGGACCGTGTACGACGATAGCGCCACACAGCGCCTTAATCAATCAACGTAACGAAAATTTTAATTTATTCAGAACAAAAAAAGAAATACGAAGTTTAAGTTTTTTGCCATTTTCTCTGTAAGCATGTCTATAAAAGAAAATACTCTTATGATATCGATACGACTATTTGTTTATAAGCGAGGTATCACGAGTCCGCCATTTTTTTACATTTCCAAAAACTGGATCGAAAAATAAATTCTATTAACTCATAGAATCTAGTCACAAAATTTCGCGAGAGTTGGTTGAGAAATTGTACCTGTAGAGGGGAACATCCGGACATACGAAAGCAAAATGCCCGAGTCAAAACGTAGACCTTCGCTACGCTTCGGTCAATTATAGAAAATATAATGTAGTGTGATCGCTAATGGAGTGCCACTTGACAAAAACTTTTTAAAAAAGTTATAAAACGTTACTCGACTAAAGGTTGCTTGATGAAAAGATTACGCTAGCAAATGAAATTCTTCTTAATATTTAAATGGTCTGCTAATTTACATAGAAGCAAACTGAATGATATGTGAAATGTGAATCAAGATGCTACCAAAAGTTACATCGACGTATAATTGACTCTGCGAAACGATTTTCGGCAAAACTTTGTAAGCAAATCGACAATCTGCAAAAAAATGGTCGGGGAATCATTAGGGTAGGCACCCCGGCTGAATACAGAGCCCTAGTTATTTGCAAGAATATAGATTATTCAGTAACATGGCCAATTATTTCTAGCTTAATGCCAGCTGTTAATTTACAGCCGAAGAAGTTTTTAGCTAAAAAGTGTCATTCTATGGAACTTGCTAACTATGTAAACAAAAGTCACTAGTAAATTGACATTCAGAGACTATTTTAATATGACAAAGAGAGTGTATAAGGGAGAAGTGGAAGGGGGAGTTGGAAGGGGTAGACCTCGGCGGACTTTATCTGATCAGATCAGGGAAATCCTGAAGAAAGGCCAGGTCAAGAGCACCCTAAACCGGCGAGCGTGTATGAGGAATGTTATGAATGTGAAGGAAGCGAAAGAGGTATGTCAGGATCGTATATAGCAAGTGGAAATCCGTGGTCTCTGCCAACCCCTCCGGGAAATAGGCGTGATTATATGTATGTATGTATGTATGTATTTTAATATGGCGGTTTGTTTACATAGTTAACAAGTTCCATAGAATGACTATCTAAGTGTGCATAGACTGAAATAAATCGCTTGAGATCCCTCTACGAATTTATTGGTCGGGAAATCATCAGGTACCCTCGACTCGCACTTGGTCGATTTTGGAGTGGCTGTGACCACAACCTTTTTTGAGGGCTGGATCCGCGCCTGAAATGAGGCGTGTCCAGTTATTGCCCCAGCTATAAGCCGGAGCTGTGGTCTCTTCAGCTGTCGAAGCCTCCGCGACAGGTTGGGGTTGAGTGTCGGGAGGGCTTCCTTCGCCTGCCTGCAGGTGCCTAGGTTAGACCAGTATTGTTGGTGTTTTACCTTGGTGTTGTGTCGCAGCGCACAGTGTTTCGTCTAGAACAAGCTAGGTGGACAAAATTATTTTTTTGTGTTTTTGGGTAGTATTATGGTTAGTATTGCTTAATTAAATATAATTTACTAAAAATTTTAAAATACCATGAAAAAAAGTAAAAAAATTAAAATAAAATATATATTTAAATTAATTATATATTTTTTTGCAAATAAATTATTAACACAATAATAAACAAAATTTTACAGTTCATTAGATACATTATTTTCATAGTATTTACTTTAAAATATACAAAAAAATAAAAATGTAATATAGAAGATTAATTAAAACTTAACTTATTATTAATAATTAATCTGTTAATTATTAATAACTTATAATCTGTTCTAACTCATGTATTATATCAGAATAATAATTGTTTTCCTTGTTTTGCGTAAGTTTTTTAAAGTTCTTCTGAAGGAAATAACACGCTTGTACCTTTTGCATTGGGCAAATAATCATATGATGAATATTTATGATAATCAGCCTTCATTGACCACATTTTAGTCTGCTTGTAAGTTTGTATTTGTCGATTTTGACTCAATATAATATGCTAATGCCTCATTAACACTTAGCTGCCTAGAATTCATTGAAGTACCTACTGCTGTCGTAAGAACAAGACTACGTTGGCTTATGTGGACTTTCTCTAATATTTTTTAACATTTTTGCCGTGTTTTATTTGCTGCCGATCACGAATCAATCGGGATTTCGGCAGCAGTTAAAAAATAGGTACGTAATTGTACCAGATCTTTAACTCAGCGTTTTTTCCGTTTTAAAAGGGGAACTTTTGAAGTTTAATTTGGGTCTTCCTGCAGGATTAACATTTTCAGACGACGTTGATGCACTTGGTCTAGTTATGTACACTCGTAATTCTATATTTTGGCCATCCATACCACTTTTAAACTTTTTCACAAATTGCTTCTTTAAATCTTGACGCACTATTCCACTTGGTATTCAGTTTTGATGAATAACTGGTTAAAATATTTTTTAACCGTCTCTCAGACTCTTCTTTGAAATCTCGTAACTCATATTTTACCAATATAAACTGATAAAGGTGGAAATTTTCGTCGTTTTTCCCCTTATTTGTCCATTCTTCAAAAACCCCTTCCTTAAAATAGAGAGAACGTGTTCTGCAAAAAAATGAAAAAAAAAATGTTCTGCAAATTTCTGCAAAATGAAATATACACCATCATAAAATAGAATTATGCAAGTAAATAATATCAAAAATCTAGACCGGTGTCAAGCGGTGTCAAGTATTTGCTAGTCTATCAAAGTTCTAAAATGAAGAAAATCTCACCACGTTTTTAAGTGCATATTTATTGCTCTATACGAGCATTATTACAACTGATATGAACATATTTTTATGAAAAATATAAAGTGCTTACCTTCAGTTATAAGATCTATCACCAAACCTTTTCATAAAATAACGTTTTACTTGTAAGAGATGTCGTTGAACGCATCACAAAATTGCAACTGATTAAATTGTGCAATTGCACTTACCTCATTAGCTGACTTCTGCACTCTATGGCTCATAAAATTAGAAAGTTAGACATAATCTATTAATGGGTTTGGGGGTTTCAACATGTTGTTTATCATATCTAATGACTCATTAGAGATAATTTGATAACGACTTTTGTCCACCTAGCTTGTTCTAGACGAAACACTGTGCAGCGTGTTCCGGAGCCAGGCATATGGCAGAGGTAGGATTGGCTCAGGTCCTGCCACCTTCAGTTCCGAGCCACCTCTCGCCAAGATGTCGGCTGCATCGTTACCTCGTGAGTTGCTGTGTCCTTTAATCCACTGCAGAGTTACACCATTGGTGGTACATACCTCTGACAGAGCTTTACGGGGTTAATGACCTTTTATCATGTAACTGTATAGTACTTAAGTCCTTGTGATATTAAATTGCCCACGGGTTCCATTATTAAACAGATTGTTTACGCCGGTGTTACAATAGCCATAAGGACTAATATTGTGCATTCAAGTTGCATCAGGTATGAGTATTTATTGACCTACTTTAAACACAATGGTTTTTATAGTACATTACTACAGAGGCCGGGACGAAAGGGGTTGCCGGCCGAAGACATATAGACGGCCGAGCGAAGCGAGGCCGGATAGGTCTGAGCGCGGGCAACCCCATTTCCCGCCGAGGTATGTATAGTGCTTTTCTCAAACATGCAATGAAATAAATAAAATAAAAAATCCACGAAACCCAAGTTTTATTTATAGAAAAAACTAAAAGTAAACTACACCCAAAATATAACCAACACGTACCTATATCATTATCACGCGTATGTTTTACACGAGTCATGTATTTTTACTACCCGTATATTTTCATGTATCTTTGATTTTTTCGCCTTGTATCCGTCTGACTGTCGTTTTCGTCACATAAGTTTACATAGTCTTTCATGTTGATATCATGTTTCACATACATCGTTGCTTTATGCATGGAGTAAATAAGTATAATTTCCACAGTGTTGACGAATTTGCAGTTACATTCATTTAAAATATGCCACAAAACTGTTTCTAATAAACTGTAAGCCATTTTTCTTAGTTTCTCAAATAATAAAATTGCCATAAGCAACCATATACATACTTCTGCGCTTCTACTTGGCGGCAGAGGCAGCAAGTTATTTAAAATCAATTCTGCTTACGCTGCCAATTCCAACACCTACGATTACAATTAATATTAATTTCATTATTTCGTCGGAACTCATATTAAAGTAAAAAATTCAAAAACGCACCATAAATCCAATAAAACAGAATGAAAATTTTTCAACGTTACCTCCATAACAATTAAAAAAAAATAACAACGCGTGTTTGAGTAGACCTTTTTTCCGCTAACGTTTAGATGAAATATTTTAAATGTTTTTATTTGTGTAGTTAAATTTATAATTTAAAATTATAGAATTTGATTAATAATGTATTATTTATTAAGTTCATGTTGATTTTATACAAATAAAACTGCAAATTATAGCAAACATTGTTTTTTTTTTATAGGCGTAGTGGCAGTGTCACTACGAACCATAAAGCAAATACAGCCTCTATTTTTTTTAATGGATGAATGCCACGATGCTGTGTCACAAATATCTGTGAAATGAAAATTAAAAAAGAGGACTTTGCCGGCCTAGGCCTGCAAGATTCGTATGAAATTCCATTAACGACCTTTTGTCCTAGCCGCACCTGAAACGTCATACTTCGCAGCCTATTATAAGGAACATAACATCAATATTTCATTGCATCTTTGAGAAAAATATATTAGATAGGAAGAGATATGTTTAGAATAAGTAATTAGTTATTAACTCGAGTTATTATGTAGTTAAACTATTATACTACTGATGTTTATACAGAAGTAAATTAAGTTTATTTTATGTAAAAAAAAAATAGAAGAATAATAAAATGGTGGTGGTAATATTAAAGTAAAAAGTTGAGATACATGTTTTATACATTTGGTAGCCAGTAAGACATTTATAATTATTTAAACAAAACTGCTATGAGGGGAAAGATGTTGTAGATTTACGTTAATAATATGTAGGTAGTTCTTAGTCTTAGATATTATCATATGTGGGTAGTTGAAATAAATCAGTGTTTGACCAAGCCTCTTGTCTTTTACTACACGTGGTATTGAATCTCGCTAAATTTTGACATTGGAAATGTCTTTTCGTTCGCTCCAGTATAGGGTCGGTCGGTCCGATTTCACGAAAAAGTGCGATCCCCTTATATCTCGGAAAGTTGTGAAGATATGATATTTAAAAACAGGCTCAAAAGACGCATAATCACGAGAGCTGTAAGGTGCAAAAATAATTATTCGAGAAAGTCAAAAACGAAAAAAGTTATGGTCGAAATAGTGAAAATAAAATTCATTTTTTTCCGAATTTTTGATTTTGGTGCTCGATAATTTTGGAAACGAAGAATGATATCAAAAATTTGAGAAAAACGGCTCTGGACAATTTAGTCAGCTACAATTTGAGCCTAAAACAAAGACGATCGGGTTAAGGGTTTGCCCTATAGCCTAACCTTAAAATAGTCAAAAAGTCAGAACGACACACTTTTCACATGACATTTAAGACTTCATGTTTCGCAGAGTTCGTTATCGGTGTTTGTTGTGAATTATCGGGATTATGGCGGCAGAATAACTTTTGCACTGCGTTCGCTATCAAAATCGCTGCAGATTTTTCTTGGTCTAACTCTATCTATCCTGTTTGAGACGGGCGTAGATAACGTGTTCACTATTCGTCAATCTATGCATTCTTGTGGTGATGGAAATAGACATAGAGGTAGAGGTAGGTGCTGGCGGCTACTAGCAGATAGATGATGCTGAACCCTGGCAGTACCTAGTGGAGTTCGGGTTTAATACAACATAAGCACGCGCTGTCTTGGTCATCGGACTTGTCTCGATGAGCACTTAGGAGAGTAGTACCCAAGATAGAGCTGATGCTGAGCCCTGGCTGTACCTAAAGGAACTCAGGTTTATTGCAACATAGGCACACGCTGTTTTGATCATCCGACTTGTCTTGATGAGCATTTAGGAGAGTAGTACCCAAGATAGAGCTGATGCTGAACCCTGGTTGTACCCTTGTACCTAGCGAAACTCAGGTTTGGTGCAACATAGGCACGCGCTGTTTTGGACATCCGATTCGTCATGATGATCACATGGTAGAGCATTACCCAAGATAGCTGATGCTGAACCCTGATAGTACCTATTGGAACTCAGGTTTGGTGCAACATAGACAAACGCTATTATGGTCATCTCTCGTCGCGTCAAACTGCTGTCAAGAAAATTTCATATCTTGCAGCAAATGGGCCGCTGCCGATCAAGACTCGAGTGATGATAACGGCGATGTGGCTACCACTTCTCGAGTTGACTACGAATTTGCCGTGTAATAATTTTCTTGTAAGTACTTTGAACATTAATATATCCTGCTTATTAATCGAAAAATGAAATATGTACCTATACTTATGCGCCACGGCGACAATTATTCAAACTTCGATACGCGTGTGGAAATATTGCAATTTATTTGTTCACATGCATTATGTCCAGGATACTTGTGTTAATCTAAGAATAAAATAATTATCATCCAACGTTGTAGTTTTATTTTGTTACTTTTTCCTTATCCAGACTTTCTCGTCGCTCAGCGACAATATTTTTTCGAATTCCATAGATTCATTTCCAATGTGCTCGATAGTCGTGTGAGGCACGAAATCTGTAATTTTTTTCCGATCCCACGCCGAACCTCAGGATAAAGTGCTCTCGATAACAGATACAAGCATTTCATGACTTTCCAGCACCACAGAACCAGAGATATTGGCACGGCCCCTGTAATACGCATCCCTAGTACTGTCGTCTGCATAGCAATGATTATCATTGATATGCAGCAATAACAGCGTTGTGGATAGCACAGAACCTATAGCGGAACGCCAGCGGTAATGTCCACACTATCGGAACAGTTTCCGATTCCTACGGCTCATATGCGTCTACCGGATAAAAAGATCCATCAATCCAATGATCCATTTGTATAGCATAGGTAGTCCCTCGAGCAGACCTCGATGCTAGACCCGAACGAACGCCTTAGCTATATCCAGCATGACTGCCAATGCCTCACCTTGATACTCGGTGGCCAAAACCCGGCGGTACCCACCGATCGCCGATCAGATCAGGCAAATATAACGAGGTGGCATCGTCATTGAGTGCCAGAAACGGCCCATATAAATCTGTATCTAAAATAGTGACGTCACCTTATATGCATTTTAATATGGCTAATGGCTATGGTGTGTTGTACTAAAAAATTAAAGGCCTCTGATTGGAAAGTACTTTAAAAAGCTATAAGCGAGGTGGATAGGGGCGGCAAATCTGCATAGCCTACGGGCGGCAAATGTCTAAATCCGGCACTGTCGGGCGGGGTCAGTTCTTGGATGGGTGACCGTTTTTGGTACACACTTTAAAAAAAATTCGCAAACAAGTTACGCGTCGGATCCTAATGATTTGATATACTGAACTAACGTGAACTAACGAATATCTATCGATTCTAATTGAAAGAAACCATAAAATCAATTATGGGGCGGTAGCGTGAAGTTGACCGCCCCACTTATGTTTTTTTTTTAATACGTAATTTAGTCGGATCCTAACGATTTCACATGCTGAACTAACATGAACTAACGATGAACTAACGACTACATATCGATTCCAATTGATTGAAACCATAAATACAGTTTTGGAGCGGAAGACGGTGTTGCCGCTCCCCTACTTTAAAAAAAAAATTCGTACACAAGTTATGCGTCGGATCCTAACGATTTAATATACTGAACTAACGTGAACTAACGATGAACTAACGATATAGCTATGCCATTTGCGGGCACTCGATATGGGGCGGTCAACTTCACGTGAAGTTGACCTCCCCACTTTCGTTTTTAAAAAAAAACCATCTTTTAGTCGGATCCTAACGATTTAATATACTGAACTAACGTGAACTAACGATGAACTAACGATTCTAATTGAAAGAATCCATAAAATCGGTTTTGGGGCGGTAGCGTGAAGTTGACCGCCCCACTTATGTTATTTTTTTTAAATACGTAATGTAGTCGGATCCTAACGATTTCACATGCTGAACTATCATGAACTAACGATGAACTAACGACTACATATCGATTCCAATTGATTGGAACCATAAATACAGTTTTGGAGCGGAAGACGGTGTTGCCGCTCCCCTACTTTAAAAAAAAATTCGTACACAAGTTATGCGTCGGATCCTAACGATTTGATATACTGAACTAACGTGAACTAACGATGAACTAACGATATAGATATGCCATTTGCGGGCACTCGATATGGGGCGGTCAACTTCACGTGAAGTTGACCTCCCCACTTTCGTTTTTAAAAAAAAAACATCTTTTAGTCGGATCCTAACGATTTAATATACTGAACTAACGTGAACTAACGATGAACTAACGATTCTAATTGAAAGAATCCATAAAATCGGTTTTGGGGCGGTAGCGTGAAGTTGACCGCCCCACTTATGTTATTTTTTTAAAATACGTAATGTAGTCGGATCCTAACGATTTCACATGCTGAACTATCATGAACTAACGATGAACTAACGACTACATATCGATTCCAATTGATTGGAACCATAAATACAGTTTTGGAGCGGAAGACGGTGTTGCCGCTCCCCTACTTTAAAAAAAAATTCGTACACAAGTTATGCGTCGGATCCTAACGATTTGATATACTGAACTAACGTGAACTAACGATGAACTAACGATATAGATATGCCATTTGCGGGCACTCGATATGGGGCGGTCAACTTCACGTGAAGTTGACCTCCCCACTTTCGTTTTAAAAAAAAAAACATCTTTTAGTCGGATCCTAACGATTTAATATACTGAACTAACGTGAACTAACGATGAACTAACGATTCTAATTGAAAGAATCCATAAAATCGATTTTGGGGCGGTAGCGTGAAGTTGACCGCCCCACTTATGTTATTTTTTTAAAATACGTAATGTAGTCGGATCCTAACGATTTCACATGCTGAACTATCATGAACTAACGATGAACTAACGACTACATATCGATTCCAATTGATTGGAACCATAAATACAGTTTTGGAGCGGAAGACGGTGTTGCCGCTCCCCTACTTTAAAAAAAAATTCGTACACAAGTTATGCGTCGGATCCTAACGATTTGATATACTGAACTAACGTGAACTAACGATGAACTAACGATATAGATATGCCATTTGCGGGCACTCGATATGGGGCGGTCAACTTCACGTGAAGTTGACCTCCCCACTTTCGTTTTTAAAAAAAAACATCTTTTAGTCGGATCCTAACGATTTAATATACTGAACTAACGTGAACTAACGATGAACTAACGATTCTAATTGAAAGAATCCATAAAATCGGTTTTGGGGCGGTAGCGTGAAGTTGACCGCCCCACTTATGTTATTTTTTTAAAATACGTAATGTAGTCGGATCCTAACGATTTCACATGCTGAACTATCATGAACTAACGATGAACTAACGACTACATATCGATTCCAATTGATTGGAACCATAAATACAGTTTTGGAGCGGAAGACGGTGTTGCCGCTCCCCTACTTTAAAAAAAAATTCGTTCACAAGTTATGCGTCGGATCCTAACGATTTGATATACTGAACTAACGTGAACTAACGATGAACTAACGATATAGATATGCCATTTGCGGGCACTCGATATGGGGCGGTCAACTTCACGTGAAGTTGACCTCCCCACTTTCGTTTTTTAAAAAAAAACATCTTTTAGTCGGATCCTAACGATTTAATATACTGAACTAACGTGAACTAACGATGAACTAACGATTCTAATTGAAAGAATCCATAAAATCGGTTTTGGGGCGGTAGCGTGAAGTTGACCGCCCCACTTATGTTATTTTTTTAAAATACGTAATGTAGTCGGATCCTAACGATTTCACATGCTGAACTATCATGAACTAACGATGAACTAACGACTACATATCGATTCCAATTGATTGGAACCATAAATACAGTTTTGGAGCGGAAGACGGTGTTGCCGCTCCCCTACTTTAAAAAAAAATTCGTTCACAAGTTATGCGTCGGATCCTAACGATTTGATATACTGAACTAACGTGAACTAACGATGAACTAACGATATAGATATGCCATTTGCGGGCACTCGATATGGGGCGGTCAACTTCACGTGAAGTTGACCTCCCCACTTTCGTTTTTAAAAAAAAACATCTTTTAGTCGGATCCTAACGATTTAATATACTGAACTAACGTGAACTAACGATGAACTAACGATTCTAATTGAAAGAATCCATAAAATCGATTTTGGGGCGGTAGCGTGAAGTTGACCGCCCCACTTATGTTATTTTTTTAAAATACGTAATGTAGTCGGATCCTAACGATTTCACATGCTGAACTGTCATGAACTAACGATGAACTAACGACTACATATCGATTCCAATTGATTGGAACCATAAATACAGTTTTGGAGCGGAAGACGGTGTTGCCGCTCCCCTACTTTAAAAAAAAATTCGTACACAAGTTATGCGTCGGATCCTAACGATTTGATATACTGAACTAACGTGAACTAACGATGAACTAACGATATAGATATGCCATTTGCGGGCACTCGATATGGGGCGGTCAACTTCACGTGAAGTTGACCTCCCCACTTTCGTTTTTAAAAAAAAACATCTTTTAGTCGGATCCTAACGATTTAATATACTGAACTAACGTGAACTAACGATGAACTAACGATTCTAATTGAAAGAATCCATAAAATCGATTTTGGGGCGGTAGCGTGAAGTTGACCGCCCCACTTATGTTATTTTTTTAAAATACGTAATGTAGTCGGATCCTAACGATTTCACATGCTGAACTGTCATGAACTAACGATGAACTAACGACTACATATCGATTCCAATTGATTGGAACCATAAATACAGTTTTGGAGCGGAAGACGGTGTTGCCGCTCCCCTACTTTAAAAAAAAATTCGTACACAAGTTATGCGTCGGATCCTAACGATTTGATATACTGAACTAACGTGAACTAACGATGAACTAACGATATAGATATGCCATTTGCGGGCACTCGATATGGGGCGGTCAACTTCACGTGAAGTTGACCTCCCCACTTTCGTTTTTAAAAAAAAACATCTTTTAGTCGGATCCTAACGATTTAATATACTGAACTAACGTGAACTAACGATGAACTAACGATTCTAATTGAAAGAATCCATAAAATCGATTTTGGGGCGGTAGCGTGAAGTTGACCGCCCCACTTATGTTATTTTTTTAAAATACGTAATGTAGTCGGATCCTAACGATTTCACATGCTGAACTGTCATGAACTAACGATGAACTAACGACTACATATCGATTCCAATTGATTGGAACCATAAATACAGTTTTGGAGCGGAAGACGGTGTTGCCGCTCCCCTACTTAAAAAAAAAATTCGTACACAAGTTATGCGTCGGATCCTAACGATTTGATATACTGAACTAACGTGAACTAACGATGAACTAACGATATAGATATGCCATTTGCGGGCACTCGATATGGGGCGGTCAACTTCACGTGAAGTTGACCTCCCCACTTTCGTTTTTTAAAAAAAAACATCTTTTAGTCGGATCCTAACGATTTAATATACTGAACTAACGTGAACTAACGATGAACTAACGATTCTAATTGAAAGAATCCATAAAATCGGTTTTGGGGCGGTAGCGTGAAGTTGACCGCCCCACTTATGTTATTTTTTTAAAATACGTAATGTAGTCGGATCCTAACGATTTCACATGCTGAACTATCATGAACTAACGATGAACTAACGACTACATATCGATTCCAATTGATTGGAACCATAAATACAGTTTTGGAGCGGAAGACGGTGTTGCCGCTCCCCTACTTTAAAAAAAAATTCGTACACAAGTTATGCGTCGGATCCTAACGATTTGATATACTGAACTAACGTGAACTAACGATGAACTAACGATATAGATATGCCATTTGCGGGCACTCGATATGGGGCGGTCAACTTCACGTGAAGTTGACCTCCCCACTTTCGTTTTTTAAAAAAAAACATCTTTTAGTCGGATCCTAACGATTTAATATACTGAACTAACGTGAACTAACGATGAACTAACGATTCTAATTGAAAGAATCCATAAAATCGGTTTTGGGGCGGTAGCGTGAAGTTGACCGCCCCACTTATGTTATTTTTTTAAAATACGTAATGTAGTCGGATCCTAACGATTTCACATGCTGAACTATCATGAACTAACGATGAACTAACGACTACATATCGATTCCAATTGATTGGAACCATAAATACAGTTTTGGAGCGGAAGACGGTGTTGCCGCTCCCCTACTTTAAAAAAAAATTCGTACACAAGTTATGCGTCGGATCCTAACGATTTGATATACTGAACTAACGTGAACTAACGATGAACTAACGATATAGATATGCCATTTGCGGGCACTCGATATGGGGCGGTCAACTTCACGTGAAGTTGACCTCCCCACTTTCGTTTTTAAAAAAAAAACATCTTTTAGTCGGATCCTAACGATTTAATATACTGAACTAACGTGAACTAACGATGAACTAACGATTCTAATTGAAAGAATCCATAAAATCGGTTTTGGGGCGGTAGCGTGAAGTTGACCGCCCCACTTATGTTATTTTTTTAAAATACGTAATGTAGTCGGATCCTAACGATTTCACATGCTGAACTATCATGAACTAACGATGAACTAACGACTACATATCGATTCCAATTGATTGGAACCATAAATACAGTTTTGGAGCGGAAGACGGTGTTGCCGCTCCCCTACTTTAAAAAAAATTCGTACACAAGTTATGCGTCGGATCCTAACGATTTGATATACTGAACTAACGTGAACTAACGATGAACTAACGATATAGATATGCCATTTGCGGGCACTCGATATGGGGCGGTCAACTTCACGTGAAGTTGACCTCCCCACTTTCGTTTTTAAAAAAAAAACATCTTTTAGTCGGATCCTAACGATTTAATATACTGAACTAACGTGAACTAACGATGAACTAACGATTCTAATTGAAAGAATCCATAAAATCGGTTTTGGGGCGGTAGCGTGAAGTTGACCGCCCCACTTATGTTATTTTTTTAAAATACGTAATGTAGTCGGATCCTAACGATTTCACATGCTGAACTATCATGAACTAACGATGAACTAACGACTACATATCGATTCCAATTGATTGGAACCATAAATACAGTTTTGGAGCGGAAGACGGTGTTGCCGCTCCCCTACTTTAAAAAAAAATTCGTTCACAAGTTATGCGTCGGATCCTAACGATTTGATATACTGAACTAACGTGAACTAACGATGAACTAACGATATAGATATGCCATTTGCGGGCACTCGATATGGGGCGGTCAACTTCACGTGAAGTTGACCTCCCCACTTTCGTTTTTTAAAAAAAAACATCTTTTAGTCGGATCCTAACGATTTAATATACTGAACTAACGTGAACTAACGATGAACTAACGATTCTAATTGAAAGAATCCATAAAATCGGTTTTGGGGCGGTAGCGTGAAATTGACCGCCCCACTTATGTTATTTTTTTAAAATACGTAATGTAGTCGGATCCTAACGATTTCACATGCTGAACTATCATGAACTAACGATGAACTAACGACTACATATCGATTCCAATTGATTGGAACCATAAATACAGTTTTGGAGCGGAAGACGGTGTTGCCGCTCCCCTACTTTAAAAAAAAATTCGTACACAAGTTATGCGTCGGATCCTAACGATTTGATATACTGAACTAACGTGAACTAACGATGAACTAACGATATAGATATGCCATTTGCGGGCACTCGATATGGGGCGGTCAACTTCACGTGAAGTTGACCTCCCCACTTTCGTTTTTAAAAAAAAAACATCTTTTAGTCGGATCCTAACGATTTAATATACTGAACTAACGTGAACTAACGATGAACTAACGATTCTAATTGAAAGAATCCATAAAATCGATTTTGGGGCGGTAGCGTGAAGTTGACCGCCCCACTTATGTTATTTTTTTAAAATACGTAATGTAGTCGGATCCTAACGATTTCACATGCTGAACTATCATGAACTAACGATGAACTAACGACTACATATCGATTCCAATTGATTGGAACCATAAATACAGTTTTGGAGCGGAAGACGGTGTTGCCGCTCCCCCACTTTAAAAAAAAATTCGTACACAAGTTATGCGTCGGATCCTAACGATTTGATATACTGAACTAACGTGAACTAACGATGAACTAACGATATAGATATGCCATTTGCGGGCACTCGATATGGGGCGGTCAACTTCACGTGAAGTTGACCTCCCCACTTTCGTTTTTAAAAAAAAAACATCTTTTAGTCGGATCCTAACGATTTAATATACTGAACTAACGTGAACTAACGATGAACTAACGATTCTAATTGAAAGAATCCATAAAATCGGTTTTGGGGCGGTAGCGTGAAGTTGACCGCCCCACTTATGTTATTTTTTTAAAATACGTAATGTAGTCGGATCCTAACGATTTCACATGCTGAACTATCATGAACTAACGATGAACTAACGACTACATATCGATTCCAATTGATTGGAACCATAAATACAGTTTTGGAGCGGAAGACGGTGTTGCCGCTCCCCTACTTTAAAAAAAAATTCGTACACAAGTTATGCGTCGGATCCTAACGATTTGATATACTGAACTAACGTGAACTAACGATGAACTAACGATATAGATATGCCATTTGCGGGCACTCGATATGGGGCGGTCAACTTCACGTGAAGTTGACCGCCCCACAAAATTGAAAAAAAAAAATACTTAGAATCGGATCCTAACGATTTAAAATACTGAACTAACGTGAACTAACGATTATCTATCGATTCTAATTGATAAAAACCATAAAATCGATTTTGGGGCGGTAGCGTGAAGTTGACCTCCCCACTTTTGTTTTTAAAAAAAATCGATGTTGTAGTCGGATCCTAACGATTTAATATACTGAACTAACGTGAACTAACGATGAACTAACGATATAGATATGCCATTTGCGGGCACTCGATATGGGGCGGTCAACTTCACAATCATCTGCTTGCCTTGCACAATGTGAGTATGTGGCGAAACGGCAATGCTGGCTATTACATCTAACGACTTTGGACTATTCCTAACGCTTTTGTCCTTGCTTGCTTGCTTGGTTGATGCAAAGCAGACTGAGTTAATTCACTGTTCCGCATAGGTTTTATGGATCTTTAAGTCACAGTTACCCAGGTCGTCAGAGCGCATTACTCTGACCTTAGTGGCATTTGAACGATTTATTTTCACCTTGATTAAGAGCGCTATTACATTTATATTACAACTCAGTGCTTCACGTGGTTTTTCGAAAACGACCATCAGAAAACAAATCATTACTAATTTAATAAGTCCTTTTTCTAATATGTAAAACGATATTCCTAAAGATAAGAAGACGCTTTTAGTGGAACACATACTCATTGTTTCTAATAATGAGCGTAAAGTCCTGAATTTCATCGAGTAATATCATAAATTTTGCATTATTTCGACTTTTCTTGTAAGAGCGCTCTTAACACTTCTCTTAGTGCACCAAGCTACGATACAATAGTTTCCAGTGAAATGCAAAGAGACTAAATAAGTAAATATCAAAATAAGATCAGAATTTCAAAGTTCAAATGCCGCTCCTGAGCTCGGTAAAGATTGGAAATTAAGAAAAGGCACGCCGCACGGCCTGACCGTCTAGCTCCGTCTGAGAGTGCTTTTCGGCACACTCACTTGCGGGACTTAGGCTCACATGTATGACCATAGGTTAAGATAGGTTTAATTTCGTTTTTATTATTATTATTGAGATTTTAACCTAGTCAATTTATTTATGAATAAATAAATATCGTAAAGGCCAACTGGTAATAAATAACGTACCGATATGAAACTCATTGAAATGCAAAATTACATAAAGGCAGATGCAATCTGCATTTCATGATGATCATAAAGTGTTTAACCAGATCGGTGCTTGGTGGCTGAAATAAAGTTACATAATTGGCTATAACTTGATTTTCTGATGCGAGAAAACGCATTGCGCTTAATGTGCTTAAGCCGATATGAATGCCACAACAAGTTTAATATACCTAGGAAACCGGGTATGTATTTCTCAGCTTGAATACTTGAACCGGAGGTTTTATGTAAGTCATGTTATATAATATTTACGGCGTAGCGGCGTAGTGAAGGACTATTCCAATATTTCATGTCCGTATGCCATAAATTTGTTTTATGTTATATGTACATCAGTGCGTTACATTTGTAAAAATCTGTTATGAAGATGGATTTCGGGCTACAGGTACGTATACTGTACAGTCGATGTCAAAAATATGTCTACACTGTTGCACCTTACTACCTTATAATAAGGCGAAAAATGTAAAGATATCTTTGACGTCGACTGTACAGTGTAGTTACAGTATCCGCCATCTGTGACTTGTGATTTTTTTACGAATACGAATGTCGAAAAAAGTGACAAATCTGGGGGTTGGGTTGGCATTTAGTCCGCTTGTCACTTTTATCTCTTTTGTTTATCCAGTGCAAGGGTCGGCAAACAGCGCTCCTTCGTATCGGTATATATTCGGCTCTACCAGTTTCTCAAAAAACATTCAGATCAAACAAATCAACTTTGGTTACATCCCTTAATTCCTCAATAGTTTTTTTTCCTTGTTTAAAGATTGCCAACCTAGCTCTGTTAGTGTATCATCACCATTTGAGGAAGAGTTTCTAGACCGGAGAGAAGAGAAAAGATGGAGAGATAATTATTTCAGTTTAAAGATCCATTTTTTAAGGTAAAATGCGAAAGAGGAAGCGCATTCTGAATAAATAGAATTAGGGTAAAGCAGGAAGAAATGTCAACGTCCGCTTGATCCAATTAAACAATTGACAGAGTGATACGAGTGATATGACAGTGATTAGAGCATAGCAAACAATTTATATCGGCGATCGCTTGTCGCACAATGCGCTCATTACGCTTGGCTCGTCCATTATTGCGTGCTATTGTGCCACTAATGCGATAACCATACCGATTAGCCGGACAGCGCGCTGCCGAGATATTATACTTGTTCGAAATATTTATTGACACCTATTTATGCACATGATTTTGCACGTCAGATACAGAGCACGCGAAGGCCTAGTATTTGACATCCTAATTCCCATAGTCGGCAGCCCGTTTGTCACCACTATTGCTTGGAATTAAGGCTGAAGATGGCAGTGGAAACTATTGCCATTATTGGGACCTTTAATACATACTTTGCATGAAGTATACCTTCAAAAATTTCAATGGGTACGTACCTAAATTTAAAAAAAAGCTTAGAGTAAATGTAGATTCTAAATTAAAATTTAAAATCCATGCTTAGGCATGATACGGTATTGGCTGCGATCAGCTGTGTTCCGGCAGGTGCAGTTATTGATATTATTAGTTACCTATTGCTCGTTGAAAATTGCATGAATTAATTATACTGGAGGAATGTAAGGAATTGCAAAGTTTACAAAATATTGCAATACATACGACACACATACAAGTACCTACTCAGTTTTCTAAGTAAATACGAACCTAATAACTTGTACAAATCTAATCAAACTTAGTTTTGAAGCTTAGTTTTCTTGATATACTCACGACTTTTTAATCGTCGGTTGGACGGGTTGTTTGGAAAATTTCATACAAACTGACCTATATTTATTCATTGAGTTGTAGATTAACTGCAACCACAACTGCAATTGAACATGCGGTGCAGTTGTTTTATTACACGACTGCCCAAAAAAAGAGTGTATTGTTTTCAGCGTTCATGTTTGTATGTATATAGGTATATATTTATTTATGTGAGTTTACTTAATTTACTTTATTTACCTTTACTGGTCAAAATGTAGATTCAAACAAATGTGGCTAAATAATTCAAATAAAAGTACCGATATTTACTTACTAAATATGTAGTAATAACGGACAACGGTATTGCATAAAAGCCTGCTGTTCATTAAAAAAACATCTACAACATAAAGGATATAGGAAGTACTAGCAACCCGCCCCGACTTCGCACAGATTAACAAATTAATCAAATTATAAACTTAAACCTTCCTCAAGAATTACTGTATTGATAGGTGAAAACCGCGTGAAAATCCGTTCAGTAGTTTTTGAGTTTATCGCGAACATACAAACACACAAACAGACAGACGCGGAGGGGGACTTTGTTTGGTAAGGTGTGTGTGTGTGTGTATATTGTTGGATTGACATTTATCTGTCATTTTTAAACGATAAACCAACACATATCTCTTTACATCTTTTTTTAAATTTATAAATACATTTTAATATTTACCACCAATAACAAAAATAGTTTCCACAACGTAATGTAGGATAGTTCACTACGGGGAGATATAAAGCGCTTTTGCAATCACAAAAGCTAGCCTTTGACAGTGGCTACGGAGCAATTTCAACTTGGCCCGTTAACCCGTGTGATTCGGAACTCGAAGCCGCAATAATGCCGTGTGATTCGGAACTCGAAATCGCAATAATGCCGTGTTTGTCTGCTGTCTGCCTTCCATTCAGTAAAATTCATAGGAATGGTGCGATGTCAATACCTCGTCGCGAGCATTGGACTCAGGTGGACCAGTATACATATAATAGGTACTGCGTTGATGTACTTATAGAAAATAAACAATGTATTAACGAAGTTGAAAAAAAAAAAACGCGCCTTGCCCGTGCGGTTAAAATTATTTTTCCTGTACCTAATGTTTTTTGAGATAGAGCCCGCTGCTAGATAGACAGATGAACAACCGTAGTACGGACGGAAGTTAAGTTATAGGTTCTGATTCATACTATTCGGGTACAGGACCCTAAAAAGATAATAGACTAAAAAATTTGGTATAAATTGTCAAATTTTTGGGTGCGCCGACTTTGACTCTTATTTCTGATTTTATTATTGCAATGCAGTAGGCCTCATTTAGACTCACAAAAACAATCGATTGAGCACGATGAAAAAAATAAAAGAAGCCTAATTGTTCGTTGTTTAAATAAAAGCATTAAGGTTTATAAGCTCATGTTTATTTAATTTTAAATCAGGCAACGAGGCCCATTCCAGAGGCCTATATTGGTTTGTTCGAGGCGTACATGGAATGGAAGTGACGGTCACAACAGCAGGCCGCGCCGCGACGCTTGCCGCGGCCGCGTCTGCTGTGCCGGGGTCATTCACCCACCGACCGTGACCCCCCTCCCCCGACAATTTCGCAAATCATCCAACCAACGAGAACTTATTTATTTCTCTAATCGTTTTCTTCTTTTTGGGTATCCGTACCCCATGTTGATGGCAATCCGATTAACCTCTCCATCAATTACAGATCTGAGCGGATGCCGAATATTGTATCTTAATAATATGGTGTTCCATTTGTTCTCTAACTACGTAACAACGTTCTCTCTGTCAGGCTTGAGTAATTACCGAGACGTGTGCTAAGTTTGGATCGGGGTTCAGACGCAGATTAGGACAGAACGAGGTTTAATTGTTCTGTTTAATTGACAACATTTCAAAAATTTCAATATCCCTAAATCGAAAACCATTTCGAGAGGGGCTCCTGTAGATTACAAAAAAATATATTTTATATATTTTTTACGATTTTTTGTATTCAAAATCTCTAAAAATAGTTAAAACGGAAATTGACGTCACCCAGCTGCTTCAGTTCTGCCACTACAAGCAAAGAAATGACTTCCGATTGGGTTGACATTGTCATTGTCATTGTCACTTCACTACCAGTGACACTTGACAATGGTTTACTAACAGTTCACATTGTTCGGATATTTTTCTTGTGTGATTTTATTATTTACGACACTGAATTATCACGACTTTCCAAACGACCCTGCATTTTAAGTTACATAGTTACATACATTCTGATATTAGGTACATACATTCAGATGATCTTCGCAAATAAATAATGCCCTTGTAGGTACATGATCCCAGCCGGCTGCTGCACACCACTGAGCTTTATTGTCCGTCGGAACAGTAAAAAACTTCTTTTTCGCCGACAAACCAGTGTTGTTTTGGCATGTTTTGAAAAAACAATGTTTAATACGAGGCATTTCTAGAAACAAATATTATTGAAAACGGGATGAAAACCAATCGTTTGACTTGAGTTTTGAAGTTTGTGACACTTGTTAATTTGTGATTTTATTTTTAACGTTTGAAGTTATGTGACTCGCACTGTTGTCTATGCTCAAACGTAAATTAATTCAACGTTTTTTCCAGTGTATGAAACAGATCCGTGACGTCACGATTCTCACAAATGACGTTTGTTACATACGCCCTTTTGTTTCAAGTAACAATATAAATAGATTTTATGACCAAAATATAGGACTTACGCAAAATAAAAAAAATACGGGTACCTTAAATTAGTGCGTTTTTTCGATGTAGACAATAAAAAGTAGCACTTAAAAATATGAAATGTTGTTAATTGGCATTATGGAACTATTTCAATGGTTTCTGCTGAGCGAAATATGTCATGGTAATATAACTGGGCCAGCCCAGCCAGCTGGCAAGTACCTGGCAAAATTTAGTATCAATTTGGTACCTATATTTCATTCTGTACTCCCTAGTAATTAGCGGAAATTTTACAAACACTTCAATTATGTTTAATTTAATGGCCGATTCCTTATGCCTTATTTCATATGTAGGTACTTAACCCGTACTATATGGGAATCCGTAGAACTCCTTTAGGTTAAGTTAGCAGTTGTAGTTGTAGGTAAATCCATGCATTGGTTTTGGTCTAAATATATTTGTACGGTAAACAATTTTAAACTACGAACTATATACGTAGCGTGTGGTTTCTATATCGTGTTCCAACCTTACGCAACAGAAAGTAATGTGTGCCTACTCTCCTCAATCAACACATGCATAGTACACATTGCTTCACTTTATTTAATACCTTAACTAATAAAATAATAGTAATAACGTACGTGACGTCATTGTTTTCATTTGCGACGGCATTCTGCTGTTACACAAATATTTGGCGTTTATACTAAGATTAGGTACTAAGCAATAATGCGAAATTATACCGAAATAATATTGACTGTTTCAGTTCATTTACGCTCTATATATTTGCTCTGATTTCAATATTTATTATTTTACTATATTCCAGATATATACGGGACTTCAAACGATAGTCTCCTCTCTGACGGTATCGTTCCTTATCTATCGGATTTCCAGATTTTAATTGGCTGAAATTAACCTAATTTCCTGAAACCAATTTAAAAATATTCGAGTGATACCGAAACCATTAACTTTAATTCAGTTCTAACGATCATAAGCCTGCTGTTTGGCTCAAACAAAAAGTTAATGATTCTTTCGTCTTTAACAGTAATTAATGCTGGGGACCTGGGGCGTCATTGCAATAGCTTACCGACCACGGGTGAGTCGAAAGCTCGGGCAATCCAGTATAGATAACTCTCCGATTACGCGTAATTATTACTACTTGAGTTTACGTTACACCTGGTCTTCCCGATGATTGGACATTTAATTAGAATGCCATCACGAAGTGAGCATTTGAGTGTAATCGAGCCGAGAACACTGCTAGAGGTTTATTACAAAAGCACTTTACCGTTTACGGTACCGCCTATTAATAGGCGTCTTTGTATAAAAGGGCAGAAAAAACAAAGTAGGTACTTACTCGCCTTTAATATTTAAAAGTGAACGCAAAAAATAATGAAGTAATATCACAGCGAGTACAACTTGGATGAGTCATGTTGTGCTGAGTATTAAGGTAACGCGGTAACGGTTTTCTGACGGTGCCCGATTGTTCGATTCGCGGGTTGCATGATACAAAACGATACCTATACGAGGAATCTCGTTAAAACAAATCTCAAGGGAAACGACGAAATATTACGAGTTTGCGTCTCATGTAAGGTAGTAGTTTGTTGGAGGTTTTTTACGTTCATGTTTGGCTTAAACAGGTTACTAATGTAACGGGTAATGGTAATGGGGTTTAACCTGAACAAACTCACTGTAAAATATATGATTTATCAATTTTATCATGCAAGTGAATAATTTGCATGCTGATGATTCTTTCATGAAGATACCTACATGGTTTTATACATATGAGTCATGTGTATAAAACAAAACTAACAATCATAACGGGTCGTATAAGCCAAAATAACCCTCAATGTATCCACTTGATCGTATCATCAAAATATTTGGCACATTTTCCATGCTTAACATTGCTTTGTCATTCCCCATCTTTTATTGCGTCTTCTGGATAAATATATTCTGTGTCACTCTACAAAAAATATTAAATGTTATACTTCCTAGAACATAATTTCACACCACAAGTAATTTAAATGACGGCTTATTTTACATACAGGTTTTTTAGCCAGAGTCAATTGACGACGTATTTATGTGTATTACGTGATGTGCCTAACTAACATCGATGAAAGTATTTTCGCGAAACCATACATTGCTGTAACATGATATGAGTTTTTTTACGGCAACGTGAATAGATCGATCTTGTTTTTTCGTATAAAATGGCTGATTCAATATTATTGTGAATTGGGTTGTGCAACTTTGTCAGGGCTCGGTAAAAGTTGGTCGATAATTTGAAAAGTTTCGTGCCAGTTGAAAATGTCAGTGCAACCAATCCATTTTTTATCAGGGGTTTAAATAGAGAGATATTCAAGAATTTTGCAAATGCACCGAGTAAGTAGTTCGGTGAATTGCTAAAGTAGCGCTGTTTTGAGAGATTATTTCAAATTTGCATATAGCACTGCGCTTATCTAAATTATTCAAAGATTTCGTCGTTGAGAGAAAATCGATATACCTACTAGGTAAAAGTATGTAACTGCTGATTAAATATAGAAAGCAAACTTTTTGTTAAATACTATTATTTATTATTGTTACTAGTTTTGCATATAAACACATTTTTACTATTTCTATATAATATTTTGTTCTATTACTTACTTTGGCTTTTGTCATTTTATTTAATTATGGAGTATTATTCGGTAGGACAATAAGCTGCTTACTGATGAGACTCATAAACAGTTTTGTGGTTGTCTTTTGTTGTTTGTGTTTATTTACGAAGCCCTGAAAAGTGACTAGGTATTTAGTACTCGGTTGAATAATTATTAGGTCCAAACTGCGTAAAATACGCTAAAATATTTGAGAACAATCACTTTTGTTTGTACTTTTCTTTCCGTTGATCCTAAAGAAATTTACCAACGTGTTATCAGATCAGATTGGAACAAACTTGATTTCATCACCCGTTCCGTTCCTGGTGGGTCATAAATGTGATGTGGTATATTGGTAATACATACATACAACTAGTTCTGGTCCAGCTCTTAACGAATGCTAATCCTATGTTTTTACTTTTTATCCGATTGGCGAATAAGGGTTATGTTAATGCAGTGAGGATTTTGGTAACTTATGTTAAAAGTTTTATTTTATTACAGATGAAGCGACGTGGGGTGTTAGTGGTGGCGAGGTGAGGCGGCAGCGTGGCGAGCATGGACCACGCGGTGAAGGCGATGTCGGCGCGCGGGCCGCTGGCGCGGCTGGTGGCGCGCCGGCGCTTCGAGTCCGCCGAGCTCGAGGAGCTGTACGCGCGCTACGCGTGCAAGCTGCAGCGCGGCTCGGTCGGCTCGGCGCTGGCGCTGTGGGCGGCGCTCGCGGCCGCGCTCGCCGCCGTCGACGCCACGCGCGGCTGGCGCCGAGCGCCGCAGGTAACGCCACAGTATTATATTCTGTTATCACACAGTCATAGTTAACAAACATAACTGGCGTCGCTACATTTTCTCCGAGCTGGATAAGCTCCTACGGGGCTGTCCATAAACAATTTTGACCCCCCCCCCCCTATAATCATTAGGGTGGAGTGAAACTGCCGAAAAAATTTTGTTTTCTTTTTTTCAAATTTCCTGTATCATTAATCGATGATACATAGTATTAGAAGTAATTATGCAAAATTTTAGTTTTCTAAATATATATCTTAAGGTGGCGCATAAGGTTTAAAGTTTTGAAATAATGCAATTTTTGACATTCACATATATGATTTATTGAAAACGATATATGGTCCTATTTAACAATTTTAATCATAAACTTTACTGAAATCATAATAAACTAGCAAAATAAATTCAAAAAATTACATTTTACCGTCGAAAATCAGTAGTTTCAGGGCGCTCATAAACACGAAAATATTGAGATTTGGTGTCGAAAAACGGGTATGTCTTGCCGGGCTTTTATCCTTGTACGAATGAATCCATATCTAGCTTCTGGTCCACAAACTGCTAACGAAGCCTCCGTTACCAGTAAAACAATAACTCCATTTTTATGTCCTGTATTCACAGCTGTGCTATCGCAACCAACACCCATCAAAGAAGACTGATATTCGAATTTTACCCTCAAGAAAGTCAACAATACTCTTCTCAATCGTCGTCGCCTTCCCAGAATCAATGGAAAGATGTCCGATGTATTCAGAATCTGGCACTGATAATATTGAGATGTGTTTTTCTGTAACAGTCTTGCGATGCGATGTATTGTCTGTGGTTGCCATCACTAAGGTTTTGTCTTTTCGACCGTCAAAGTAAATAGCCCTTAAAGGTTTACTGGCAATAACACTCTGCAAATCTTGGCGTACTTTTTTTCGCACTCGAAACTCGTTGCTTCGGTCTATAACTTTATTTGCGTTCTCTTTGCTGATTACATTTAAATCAACCAATGCAGCGTTCACAATAAATGCCGCAGATCGATCGGAAATTCCTGTTCTATCGCACGCTGAAGCTAGATTTTGCAGCTTACCTCTCATCTGCTGAGTTTCACTTGGGTATCGTTTAGAGGTTTCTTTTTCTGTTGACATGATAATATCATCTTCATTAGATTCTGTTTCTGTAGAAGAACTGTCAGACGTCCAAATTATATTTGAAGCAGATGAAGAAGTACTAGGAGCACACATGGATTTTTGCACAAACTGGTCATACTTTCGCGTCCTAATTTCGCCTCGCTGGATAGATTGGGTCATCACCTTGTCAACAGTCCCTGTATACATTTTGCGATCAGTTCGTTGGTCTTGCAAGAATAATTCTTCAGCAACAGGCACTTTAGTTACAAATTTGCATACTTCTCTGGATATTCATTTACATGTTGCGATATCAAATAACTTTTTCAGATAATCTTCATAAAAGGTTTGTTTTTTGGAGTCATTACGCAGTTTTTTTACACCTTTATACTTGTTGTAATATACAATCAATCTTGCGACAACTTGTTGATGACTAATTGTAGGGATAGATGCTTTAGCCCATATATTTTCGATATCGGTGGCAATTATTTCACAAATATCTTTGACTAAAGGATCTTTTCCATTATTCAACTCGAGTAGATAGTTTCTGTGCCATAAGTAATATTTAATCACATCACTATACGTCGGCAACATATTACCACTTAATTTTTGTGGATCGCCAAACACAGGACACCTCAAATCTTTTCGAGTTTTTGGCATTTTGTAACATTTTACTTTCAATTTTCACGTCTTCGCCACAAGCAATTAATTGTATTTACTTCAAATAAAACCGATTCATATACGAGATGACACTTCGATACAATTAAAAACGTCGCGTTTATAAAGTTAAATCGTGAATCGACTTCGAATAGTGGGAGCCACTTAAGCGTAAAAATTAAAGTTTTTTGTAAACTACCTTTAAGGTGCGCCACCTGAAGATTAAGTCCTAGATGTCTGATTTTTGGTATGAACAGAGGTTTTACTTAGGATCATCGATTAATGATACAGGAAATTTGAAAAAAAGAAAAAAATTTTTTGCCTGCTTTCACTCCACCCTAATAATCATCCAAAAATTATGCTTCAAATGACCCCATTTCCTCCTACTTCATGCTACCGTCATCCGATGTCCAGACCCCCCCCCTAATTTGAAATGACGTAATTTATGAATAGCCCCTACGCCGTACAGGCGTAAGTGTACGCGTGCTATTCATGACGAGTAGCACAAGCTATAAATGCGGCTCCTTCGGCTTTATTTTTCTTGTGGCATTAAGGGCCGGTTGAACCAAACCGTCTGTCACCGTCGAAACGTTCAACAAAGTTATATTGGTTGGGAAATTTCATATGTTTTTGCCTGATTACTGTAATCCGTCGAATGTGGTTGGTGCAAATTTAGATGGTAACATTTCTAATATGTAGATAAGTACTGCACTTTATTAATATTATTGTTAAATATGTAATGTGAATGCGTATAGCTTATAGTCAAGTGGGCTATTAAGTGGTAACTTTACGAGCTTCCAAGATATCGTACTACCCTTTGGAGAATGCCGCTGGGATACGATCGCATTGTTATTATACTATACTATCCAGTTTCCAGTTTTATATGACAGTTCGTAACTACATACATATCTATTGAACTAAGTTCGTTAGTATGTCACTACCTTAGTAGAGATTCCATACTAGAGGAATTTACGAGTCACAAAGGCAAAGTGCAATATCTAGGTACCAAAGGGTATCAGATGCAGATATGTACTTACTTATAGTTCGTTTTTTTTAGCATTAGAAATTAGGTAAACAATCTTGATGTGTCTTTTAATTGAAAAACACATTTTAAAAATAAGTTACGTTACGGCAAATATGTAACAATGAAGTATTTGAACAAATTAAATTATTTCCAGGAAATATTTTAATTTGTTTTTATCAAGTAGAAACACTACTATATAAATTATAAAAGTGCATATACTTGGAAAATTTGACTAACGTTTCTGTGACCCCGGTGGCCGAGTGGTTCAGGCACCTGCCGCGATAGCAGAGGACGCTGGTTCGATTCCAGCCTGGGGCACTGGAGGCCTTGGTCACTTTTTCTTAGTATATGACATTTATTTCAGTTTATAAATATGTAACAATTATGAATCTAATACGATCATTTATATTCTTCTGCTTTCATCAGTAATAGTTTTTGAATTATAAAAAGCGTTTTTCAATTAAAAGACATGTCAAAATCGCTTACCTTCTTGCAAGTTCTTTCTAATGCTAAAAAAAACGAACTTTAGTTATATACTTCCTAATACTATTGCATGTCGTCAGGGTGGGATTAAACTTTGCCATTTTTCATTTTTTCGGAAAGATTGGCCTAATATTGCCACAGAACGAGACGCGTGGAAGAAAGAGAGGGAGGCCTTTGCCCAGCAGTGGGACACAACAGGCTAACAAATAATAAATAGTTTTTTTTATTTAGGTAACATTTTTAAACTAAAAGAGAACACATTTCCTGCGGAAACGTATCTAAATTAAGTTCAAGTAATTAGACGTACCATAAGTAGTACCTTTGTTTATGCGTGATCGATTGTACATTATGATAAGTTTAGCGAATTCCCATGAAGAGTTTTTAGCTAGTAATTACGGCAGGCCGCGAGCGCGTTTGAACGTATTTCAAGTATTGTAATTGCAGGTGGGCGTGCTGAGCGCGCACGCGATGCTCTGCGGCGGGCTGGCGTGGTGGTGCGGGCGCGCGGGCGGCACCGCGCCGGAGCGCCGGCTGCCGCGCGCCTGCTGGCTGGCCCTGGCCGGCGGCGGCGCGGCGCTGGCGGCCACGCTGCCCGCCTGGAGCCCCGGCGCCGCCGCCGAGGGCGCCGCGCACGTCGTCTGGGCCGTCTTCGCCGCCTACGCCCTGCTGCCCGTCGGCGCCCCCGTCGCCGCTGCCTTTGGTATCCTCCTGCCGACGGTCCATACTGTTGCGGCGGCGCTCGTGGCCCACCGCTTCCCCTACCATATCTGGCAACAGGTAATTAATGCAAATTAATTTGGGTTAGGTAAAGTTGCGGATTAACCCCTTATTCATAAAACTTTACGGGCCTGATTTAGTTAAATTATGTTGTATTGTATCCCTTTCTTACATAAGTCGAAATGACAGACAAAGACAAACGGTTCATAGCTAATTCAGGCCAGTAACGCGTTTATGACTAACGCCATAAATGTGTAAACATTAATCATATTTAAGTAGTGCTACATTTAAACAATTACATTGTACATAACATCATTGTGTATAAATGAGGCGTAATACATATAAGAAACATTAAACATTAATTACGCTTCGTTGGTCCCTGGTACTCTGTTAAAAAAAAAAATCGTTTATTTCAGACTAAGTCCATAAAAATGTTAGTTGTATTACAAACTTAAAAAAGGCTATGTTAGTTAAGAATAAGCAAAAAAAAACAAAAAACTAAATTAATTTAAAAAAGGTTCCACTGACAGGAGCAGGTAGTAGATATTTTTATTCACTACCTGGTCCTGCCAATGACAACCTCCACCCAGTACTTGGTTAGCGGACAGTTCAGGCGTTCCGCTAACACCCTCAGCATACTGTTGCTGCTGCCACGCACCCGCCTTAGGGCCCCCCCACATCTGGCGTCTTTCGAGCGTCGGCGTCTGTCGGCGTCGGTCCAGCGCTATGGAAAATGACGTCGCTGCGCAGTTGCGTCGACGCTGCGTCGACGTTGCGTCGACGTCGGCCATAGAATTAAAGACGCCGACGCTCGAAAGACGCCAGATGTGGGGGGGCCCTTATAGCGAAAAAGTCATCCGCCCGCGCCTCGGCAAACATGGCTGATGCACTGCAGTGCTTCGGCAGCCTCAGCAGCATCCTGAGGATGTTATTGTACTGCACCCTTAAGGTGTTATAGGACCTCTGCGTAAAGCTAACCCACAGGCTGCACGTGGACTGTTTTGTTTAAGAAATTTTTTTAGTGTTATTATCTAGATCAGCGGTCGGCAACCTTTTAGCAGCCAAGGGCCACATAGTAGTTATCGGAGGTGACGCGGGCCATACTTTGTTAATATGTATGACTTTATGAGACATTGTTGTTTGTCACTATTACATAAAAAATAGCCAAGGCGGCACTCGGGCCGCAAGTGACAGTTTCACGAGCCGCATGCGGCCCGCGGGCCGCAGGTTGCCGACCGCTGATCTAGATCTTTGCTTGGATTCGGTATTTTCCAAATGAAAAAGAAACGAAAAGCTTTTTGATATTCCCACAGCCTTATCATTTCATTTTTCATTTTGATCTTATTATTTGATTTATTATAACTTATAATAAAGAAGGGGCTGTGGGAATATTTGGATTTCGGTTATAATTTATAACCATAATCTAAAACGAAACGACAACAAGCCCTATTAGGTAATACATATTTATAGAGATAGGTACCATTATGATTTAGAAAAAAAGGAACCCTATACTAATTAATTATTGAAATACGTTTACAACAATATCTACGCACGTGTGAATCGAACGCATATTGTTTTCATTAAAGTGCATAGTTTCTTCCGCATCGAAGTCACAGGCCTAGGGTGCCTAAAAAGTGACTTCGGTGCGGATGCTATAACGAGTTTGTGAAGTTAACATTTATAACCACTGGGAGTGTAGTCAGTCGTAAAACTCGTAATAGTATATTTAGCTGCAAACGTTACAACTTATAACACAAGTAGTAAAAATAATCCAATAAAATCGACAGTGCGAAAATTTGGACCATAAGGGTTCTTTTGATTAAGTCGAGTACGACCTCCGCGGAGGCCGTAGCCTTGCCCTTGGCTTGAGTTGGCGCCCAACCGGGGCCTTGCAAGCGGGGGCTATGTTCATGGCACCCGCTCGCGTGATACCGTTGCGTCATTAACTGCCACTCGACAAAAAAACGGCCTTCAATTTTGGCCAATAAATAGCTTCTTAATGAGTCGTTATGATAAAATTGCTTGTTTACGTCTGATGTTGTTTACGGTTTTATGTTTATGAGGATATTGGCACTATTTGTATTTACTCATTAATTTGGTTTTATACTTACTTTAGAACATTACAGATAGACGGAAAGAGAAATGTAGGTCACAAAATGCTCAAAAAACGGCCTTTTTTAATCGCTATTGTCTCTGAAACTGTGCCGAATAAATAAACACGCTAGGAGAAACATAAGAGCCGGTTTAAATGCGGAATATTTAGAAATGCCGTCACCCCATCGCCTCCGTCACATCACATTACCGTTTTATGACTAATCAATAGTGCTCGTGAATGTTTATTACTTGATAAAATCCTCTAGGGAGCATGCTTCTATTTGTTATGATTTAATGTATTAACAACAACGTCCACGTTTACATTCCAAGTAAAAAATAACCATTGTAAGATTGCCGACATTGTAAGATTTTTTCACCGACGGACAATAAAAATTGGCCTCGAGACTGGTTTCCAATAGTAGACACATGTAATACATGTAGATATGTGTGCCCAGACGGTCTAGGCCTTCTGATGTCTTATTGCTCTTTTTGCGATGCATTTACGTAACCGGGAGGTTTTGCCTGGTCTTTTTATATTCCACTTATCGCCAGATGGCAGTGAGGTCTCATTTTCGATACGTACAGAATAAAAATGTTCCTATTGTCGTGCAATGTACCAGACGGTGCAAATCGTTTACGGTTCTGTAGATTTACATTTATAGTGCGACATAAAATAATAGAAATTAAATAAGATGGGACTAAAATAAATCCATACTAAATTATTGCCATGATTAAGAAGCATTTTACGTTAAATATGTGACAGTTACGTAAAAAGTGGCGCCATCAATAATTTTCTACAATTTCCTGTTGGACTATACTTACACTTACAATAATTCGTCTGCAAATGGAGTAAGAGTTATGTATATTATCCACGATCAATCTCGATTTATACTGGCCATATTATGCAGCATTAATCAAAGCAGCATCTGGTTAGCATAAACTGTTCGGAGTGTTCGGGCGCTTTCATTACTGCAGCAGATACATACATACATACACACACACGCGCGTGGTCAAGGGGAAATTTATTCCTCACCAGGAATGGTCGGTAACTTTTAACAACTTCCTTTGAGGAGTGAAGCCGGAAGAATTTCTCTGTTGAATGATCGATTTCAGCTGGTTGGGTTATTCCTGTAACATTTCTAATGGAGAGGTCATGGACTTTAGTAGATATAACAATTTAAGTAATTGGAAGTCATATAGGTTCTGGGCATTTTGAGTTCTAGACTATTCCAAATATAGGTACCTAATATTTTAGTGTTTTTAAAGAATTTATTTAATACCTAACTTTTCTGAAATATTTATACCGATTCGCATAATTCATTTTTGTATATGAAAGGAATAAATGAAATGAATACATCGATAATTGTATATCGACTACAAAAAACTAGGGAACTAAGTAATATGGAGTCCAGGTAGGTCTTACAAATCTCTTACCACATTACAGAAACAGTTTACTTTTATTATACTTACAAATGTAATGACGTGAGGTAAAGACATGTTATGTCAAGAAACTAGTATTCACAAGTGAATCTCAAATCATCTCGAGATGTGTCTCGAGATACACGACATCTCTCCAATTATAAGGCGAGCGTATACATAATACAATAGGCTCGTATGGCAATACAGGTCCGAATGCAAAAAGTGATACAATATGGTGCAGTATTGCATTTATGTGACAGGAGCACTTACTTACCGGTTCTCCAGAACGCTCACCGAGGCCGCTGAGTACAGATTTTATCATTGTGTCATAAACAAATGCTGCTTAAATTTTAGGAACCATGCCGACCTTTGCTCGCGTTTCGCAACGTTTTCCATTAATGTCAATTATGGCTGATTTTATCTAGAGTTAGATCAAGCTAAGTTGGCAGCGATTTTGACATAGGTATAGTCAATTTCATAGAAGTTTGACGTTTAAAATACACCTTGTACAGTCCGGGTTATTAAAATGCTAACGTAACGTAGCTTGGTCTAACTCTATATGTTTACTACTTAACCTAATAGAAAAATGGATTTGAATAGTTTTGCAGGAAACATTTTATGTACATGTACATACTTAGGATTAGGGTAAGCTGGCGATAAGAGTCCTATTCATTTTTTAAGATGTATGTTGTGTATATTATAATTTACCTGACTGACGTAGTTTGACATTAACTGTCATATTTTAGTACGGTTACAACCTTATGCACAAACACTACTGCCCGTTATCAATATTTCGAAATGAACTTAATGTATTTCTATCATTATCGTTAACTTTCGCCCACTTTCCATAGTAAGGCAGCGTAGGTGGTCACCATTAGTCTTGATCGCTTTCATTTTTGGTAGATATTAAGTGGAGTATAACTATAACAGAACTTTCATCATTATTTTAACGCCAAGACAATAAAAAGCCGAGTACATTGAGCACCCATAAATGTTAAAAATCATTATCTTCCACGCGCTCTGAAATGAATAAGTTAATGAGATTTTATCTCGCGTCAGACGCACATAAATTATAGACCTTTTACCGCAAAGCCAGGAGTCAAAACGGATTAAGCGATAGAAGTATTCTGACACGAGTTTCTTGCTCTTCCATATTCCATAATAATACACGACGCGTGTGAAAATTATTCAAAGTTGGTCGTTATTTACCCGCCGAAGGGTTGTCAAAGGTCTCTACGGCAACACTCGGCGATGAATAATGTCTCCTATACATGTTCATTACACAAACTTTTTTCCGAATGTATTTTTTCGCTCTTTCGACTACTTGTTATTCATCAGTTGCTAACAGTTAGGGGCGTCGAGCGAGTGAATTTTAGGAGTTAGACTGTGTCTGTGTATTCTATTTAAAAGCGTGTTACTAAACAATGTGGCACTATGTGCAAGGAAAAGCTTTGTATTTTTATTGGACACAGTGAATACAAATAGCACGTACTCTATCGATGAATCCTCATAGAGATGGAAACAATATTGTGCTTCTGAATATTTTACCTATTCTTCAAATATTCACTCACTAGTCTGATCGAGAAGCGGATATTTCAATACGATTTTATTTAAAGATCTTTTGAAAATATTGGAAATCTATTCACTAGCGCGCTGCAGCTGATACCGGATCGCCGAGCGCCGATAAAATAGGTCGCTGTTTGTTTTTATATATTGATTTAATAATGAGGAACTATAGGAGTAATGTTTATTGATTCGTTTTTAATTAAACTTCTTATTTACACATACGATTGGCGATAGTATGCATTAGATAGGACCAAATGGCGGGAAAGTGGGCGGCCTATGCCCAGCAGTGGGACACTGTTATGGCTAATTAAAGATAAAATATACCTACAGCAGGTCTTGTGAAATTAAGTATACCTACCAGAAACGAGATGCAAATTCAAGCGGTCCAACTGAGAATTACAAATACCTCGTTGCATCAGGAAAATATATTGCACAATGTATCTTGTAATTCTGCCGAGGAAAATCTAGGCTTACATATTTTGTCATTAAATTTTGAGGAATAGACTTAATGTCTATTCCTTTTTATACATTAATATGTATAGAAAAATGATACAGTAACAACAAGCTACTAATGTCTACAAAAATGATGAAAATATTTCATGCAATTTCGCTATTCCCGTTCTATCCTGAATGGATAGACGCGGACTGAATCCGTAATTCTTCCGAGTTGTAAAACAACTTTGTCGGGCCTCTAGATATCATTGCGACTGTTGTCACAAGTGTGCAACTTCACTATTACTTGTTCTTCATAATTTGCGCTGCCAAAATAAACAACCAGTTAAGGCTGATTTAGACGACGTGCGAACTCGTTTCATTACATTGCGGCTTTTGATCGGTCGGTTGAATTGGACTTAACCCATTGTCCGCAATGTAACTAAAATCGCATGCGAGTTCGCGCGGCGTCTAAATCAGCCCTTAGTTTGCCACCTGTTTTACTATCGTCAAGTACATCAGAAAGTTAGCACATGTAACTCGCGTAGACGTGACAACCGGCATTCATTACACACATGTATAATGTTATGGCAATAGGAAGCTTTGATCGGTAGTTATTAAAGCGCTAGTGCAAAATCATCCTTATTGATAAATGACAAAGTGGTATCTTTTTACCGGAAAGTCACACATTCATGTAGCTTACTCAGCTGTGTTGTTTCAATAAACATGCTTGTTCATTTGAGGCCATAAAGCCTCTATTTTATTGTGTTTAATTTCGTTGGTGTCTCCGGGATCAGAGAGGAGAAAATAATACAAACACATGCAAAATTGCGTTTCTCACAGTATATTACATGTACACACATGTACACAGTATATTAGAGACCTTTTGGTCCCATATATATATATGTGTAGGTATTTGGCATGGTGTTTTGAACTCAGCTAATAATAAACCTAGGACAAAGTATTTTACGTTTTTTTATTTCACTATAACTTTGTATGTATTAATTGCTTGTCTCTATGACAGGAATTAGAGCGTCAGAGGGTCAGTAGAGTATAAACTGACTGGTATACGAGCGGTGACACTCTGACACTAGCAGTGACAGCTGTGAGGGCGGCGCCGACGCGGGCGGCCGGTTATCAATTTGCATAGTCCAGATAACAACAGTGTACACAATATCAATAACTCACACATTACCTTCTGTTTGCTCTATCAAGACAGATAATCAATTATATTATTGATATCCACATAATACTCAGTTAACAACTTAGTGGACCACCGGGCAACGCATTACGCACAGCAAGATAAGCGGCTTGAATTAATTGAAATGTAACATGAATTGAATACGTTGAGACAATTAAATTTAATTACACGGGCTCTTGAATAAATACAATGTTTCATGCAAATAACTTTATATGGAGAGGGGGTACTTTAATTCATTAACGTAATTACCTAATCTACGCGTAATCTCACTCCGAGTTATCATTATACAACTTTATGCCAGCATGAATGTCCTTTTTAACGAATCCATTTAATCAAATGTAGGTACGCGCTTAATTACAGTAATGAGATTTCACAAGTGGGTCGCTCATTTGCTGAGTTTTTTGTTTTAAAATTCAATGGCAATGCTTACACGGAACCGTCGACCCCTCGGCTAGTATATATTCAATGTAAAAAAGATGTATGTATATGTGGATCTAATGAACCCTTACTGTTTTTCTTTGCGCGTGCCGCCGAGTGTTATAGTGTTGCTTCAAAATGTGCGTATCGCCCTGTGCTTCATTTAGAGCACACCGCAAAACATATATCGTTTCGAGTTCACCGCAAAACGAAACGTAACTGCTAACTCTTTTGTTAATAAACCGTTTAGGAAAACAGTCTAATTTGACGTTTTTCCATTTCAGTTGGAACGCGTAACGCGATTCGTAGACAAAAATAGCTTGCCATTTCTGAAACAAGTTTTCGCTCTAAAATGAAACTATTTCAAAGTTATTTCTATATAAAAATAGGTATGTATTTGCGCCCGGTATGCTAAACTCCAGTTCAATTGTATTTTGGTTTAAATTGTGCCACAAGTTATTTACGCTCCGGTACTTATAAGCGTTTGAATTAAGTCCTTTATGTGTTTGTCTCGCTTTGAGTGTATCGATCGGAACTTCAACGGAAAGTACACTACATATTAGAGCGACGTATGACATATTATTCGAATCATTGATTGATAGCGTCCCATTTCCCGAACGATTTTGTGTCGAACCACCATTTGTAGAAAATCGTTTCCCATCTCATCTAATAGCTTTTAATAAAAATATAGAGGATAATACAACTAATAAAAAATACGTTTCAAGAACATTTAGTCAGGATAAGTAGTCTCTTAACAAGCGTAGCCCGACTTAGCCGGAGCTTATTTGCTTATCAAACAGTTATTTAAGTTTAGTTATGCGCCGGGGAGTTTTCGTATAAGGAAGACGATACTATCACGAACTTACAAAAAGTCAAGTGCCATTGTTTGACGCAAGGAAACGATTTCCAAACATAATTTACTGAGCGAAATTGCTTGTCTTTAATCTTAAGCTCCGCTAAGTTGTTTCACTTGTTTCTATCTAGTTACGTACCACCTACATTGTCTCGTTCCTTAATTCCAGCTTTGTTCGCGATAGTCAGCCTAGGTATTCTAGACAGCGCACCTAACATTTGTAAAGAGTTCACTGTTTATGAAATAATCTCTTTAAATATCTACGGAATAGGTGAAACACGTGCCACCTTCTGGGACCTTTTTCGAGACAAACTTTAATGTTATCAACCAAAATAAAATGCTTAAGGCTGCGGCAGCCTAGACAGCTTTTGAAATACGCATAACAAAGCGAGCACGTACTTCACGTAGGTAACTAAGTTTCATTGTTGTTCGTCTCCAAAACATCCCCTGTCGTATCTTACATCATTGTCATTGAAAGCCTATTTCAAGTGGGCAAAATAGCGAAGGCTATTTTAACTATGACGACAAATAATGAATTTCTTGTTTAAAACTTAAACTTAGCGTTGACCTGTCGAGTTCTCAAACATCGTTACAATCCAAAGTTCGAAAAAAATATTTATACACAACCTTATTGTCGGTCTCTTAAGCCAGTTAAGCCCTATTTAGACGGTTTAAGAACGTGCATGCGACTTTGTAGTTAGCAATGTATCGAATATTGCATGCAATTTCTTAAACCGTCTAAAGGCGTGTCAATAGGTATATTTTTGGAACGTAGGCTTGTAAAGATCTTTGTCTCAAGAACTCGACTGAACAGCATTTTTTTGCGCAGATGGTGGGTAACGTGGTGGTCTTCGTGTGCGTCAATATAGTGGGCGCTCTGATGCATTCGCTCATGGAGACTGCGCAGCGGCGCGCCTTCCTCGACACACGAAACTGCATCGCGGCGCGGCTCGACATGGAGGATGAGAACGAGAAACTGGTAAGAAATACTAACATGTTTCCTGAAACAGAGGTGTGCGTTCCCCCACGTGGTATATGGCGGCGCGGCTTGGCAAGGAGGGTGACGAGAAACAACAACAACAACACTTACACGACATGGTGGTGTCGCGCTGATGAACTTGCTCGTGGAGACACGACAGCGGCACGACCATACAAAAACATACTAATCCTATCCACATATGTAAAACTCTAAACCACTTTCGGAAACAGGATGTTAGGCACTTTGATAGCACTATTGTCATGTTCTATAACACTATTAGGCGATGCTTAATGCGACAGGATGCACGATACCCAAATGTTATAACAATAGCATCGAAAGAGATACTTTAACAATTGAGATTTATCGACGCATCAATAGCAAATAAAGATTTTATTGCACACTGAATTTAGACATCACTACTAGCCAGTGTTCGATAAATCTAAGGATCCATTACACGTTCATTCCCTCATTTAACATACAAATTACATCTGCGACCGTGCCGCGGATACTAAATAACGGTGTACATTAACTGATCTACTTTTATGGACAGCCGGTGCATTTCAATCTGATTGCAATGTCTCCATCATCTAAAAGCGGACACTTCTTTAGCAAGGCTGTAAAGTGTGCTATAATCATTAGCATCTACATCATGATCATGAGATGTTCTAGTGTAAATCTAATGTTTATATACTAAAGCATTTGTATAACCATTTGGTTGGAAAACGAATACCTAGGTCACTGATTTTCAATTGGAAGGACGTAAGTATTTAGCGGAGCCGAACTCTGGGTCGTACCTACTCGGGAGTTGTTCGGGCATCGCGATTTTGATATTTTACTAAACCTCTACTACGGAGGAGGAACACTTTGTGAAAAACTCGACTAATGCCAAAAAAGGTTGGATTTCCCTCAGGATAACAATGTCGCATGTCAATCGCTTCCTTAAAAAATGTCTATGCCAAATCTTGGAAATACGTTGGAATAGCAAAATAAGCGCGTTTCTTAGAGACGGTTTTTAATTAGCCGCGCTTATGGAATTTACCCATAGGGACATCTGGTAACTCGGCAAATATCTTGTAGCCCAGGGCTTTGTTATACACGTAGCGAAAACATATGAAGAAACTCTTGTAAATTACGTTCGTGTACCTATTCTGTGATCGCCTGGTTTCTTAATGTGGTGTGCCTACGATTTGTCGCGCAATACGTAGCTCTTAATGTTTAGGTATCGCCTTAGTGGTTTATGAAACGACAGATAAAATAGCCAAATTCGCAAATTAAATTGCAGTCTAATCGTCGAGCTGAGACGGTTTTTAATTGGTTTATGGAATCTAGGGAGATTTGGCGCCGAGCCAAATCCCTTGTAGCTTCCTCAGAGCACGTTGAGATTACTAATGAAGATACCGTTGTAGTCGCTTTCGTGTTCCAAATTCTCAATAAGTGTTGCAACTCCTGCATTAATTTCTGCATAACTGTCTAAAAAGGACAAGCATGTTTTCACGGGTCTATCGCAAATTATTTTATATGATTATAAACCTTCATTCCAACCTCTCGACGTTAGTTTTACTGGTCATATGTTAAGTTTTTCGCGACCATGTCAGCCTTACGTAACCTTAAGAGGTCGAAACCGAAGGTAAACAAACACAAATAGAAATAAACTTGTAATTAAACTACATCTCCTAAACCCTTAGGATTAACCTCCCGTCATAAAAAACAAGACGGAAAAAACATTGTTCATACGTGTAATAAATACCAAACTAAAATATTTGACATCCAGCCAACGCGATGAATGTTTGACAACCTACTACATCAATCAAAACGTTTTGAGCGTTTCGAATCGTAGACCACGATATTTGTAGGGCTATTGAGATTCAAAGTTTGACATTTACAACTCACAATGGCAACGTTGTAGGCCGCCGTCGCTTGTTTTAGCTCTTTGCGTATAACACGGATTTACTGGCTCGATCAATCTTGATACTTGGAAAAAGTTGTGGTCCCTTATTATACGAAACTTTTCCTTTTAACGCTGTTGCTCTATTTGTTTCTGTAGTTTACTAAGTAATACCTACTACTATGTAGTGCTTCCTAACAAAGTACCTCGTAATGATTCTTATTCTTAGGTATATCGGTTCCACGAGAAAACATTACGACGGAAATCCAACATATTTGTAGCACTACGAGGAGTCGTTACATTCTTATTTATACTTCCAGTTTCTGAATACTCATAAATCCACCATTCAGCAATTACATTTGTAATAATTATTAAACGGATTTGAGTTCAAAATAAATAAGTATTTAGTTTAATTTTATCTACTTACACCTAAAAATAGCCCAGCGTAATAGCACTATTATTTATCAATCACAAATATTTTGGTTAGGGTCTACTAGACATTTCTGTTTCGGATTGATTTATTTCATTTCACTAGCAAACAATGCTATTTACGGAATTTTAATAGCGTTACACTTCTTTAGTGATAATATTTTGGAATAATACTTACATGAAAAAGTAGTTTAGCAGGTAAGTACATTATGAAGTTACGAAGCTAATTGTGAGTCCACACTACACCAAGCAAACTAATGCAACGTCACGATTTACAATTGCAACAATTATTAAGCCATTATTTTGTCACCAGGAACGATTACTGCTGTCAGTGCTGCCACAACACGTCGCCATGGAAATGAAGAACGACATCATATCGCCGGTGGAGGGCCAGTTCCACAAGATCTACATACAAAAGCACGAGCAAGTCAGGTTAGTATTGTTAACACAGCCAGCCAAGCGAATGATACCTTTATTACGTTTTATTAAGCCTTTTTTTGCTTTGTAAGATAATTTGACTACAATATACACGTGGGCGTAATTATAACAAATAAGCTAACCTATTCCAATGTAAGTTATGTGAGTTGCTCTTTGAAGAAATACACTTAGGTGCAAAACTGTCCCAATAGTAGCACCTTAGTAGAATGTGGAGAAGTGGATGTCGATCGAGGAGAGGGGCACATGATTAATACCTACCAGTACTATTGAAAATTTCCTACAAATCAGCCTTACATATGATATAGGTACTTAGAATTTACGGTTATTTTGTAATTTAGAATCGAAAAGTAGAAAAAAGCACATTTTTATTTTTTCGAATATTTCTAGTTCCTCTTATGGAAACTCCAAATAAGGAACCATACATAATTAAGAAATTCTGCCTCTATAAAATCATCATGCAATTGCTTTAATGGGGCATATTTTTCAAGTTACTTTTAGGTGGCTTATAGTTCGGTGCAAAAGTGTACCATTAAAAACAGCCATAGAAAGTGTTTGTTAGTTCAATGTTCAAGACGACTTTTACTCTGCCATAACTACAAAACTATGTTTGTGATTTAAACAGTTGATACCTTATTTTATAGAGGCTGAATTTCTTAATTATGTATGGTTCCCTATTTGGAGTTTCCATAAGAGGAACTAGAAATATTCGAAAAAATAAAAATGTGTTTTTTTCTACTTTTCGATTCTAAATTACAAAATAACCGTAAATTCTAAGTATATCATATGTAAGGCTGATTTGTAGGAAATTTTAAATAGTACTGGTATGTATTAATCATGTGCCCCTCTCCTCGATCGACATCCACTTCTCCACATTCTACTAAGATGCTACTATTGGGACAGTTTTGCACCTAAGTGTATTTATAAATTATTAGAAGACAGTGAGTGATACGAAAATTAGAGTACCGTGCCTGAAGTTACAATCAACATCTTCGTGGGCGCAAATGTGTACTAATAAATTATTTGTATTATTCAGATCTTATATTTTAATGGCAACTATGTATTAGGCATCTACTTACGATTTGCTTGCCAAATTTACATTCTCACTGCATATACTTACGTAGTTGCTCCACGGAAGTCAATAACATTTTCGTCACTAGTCGTCATCACTAGCGTTATTGTTTGACAATAGCGTATTTAACAAGTTTTCAAGTACACTATATGTATTATTTAACGTGGACTGCACAGCAGTTAAGTACAGATAGCTGCCTGTCGGCGACATTTGACATGGAAACTGAGTCTTTAGTCCTGGATCGATACAGACCATGACTAAAGCTTTAAAAAAATATATGCGAAAGAAACGTTTTTATTTAGACTTATATATTTTAACATTAAAAATATGAGTTATTCATCATACAATACAATACTTATAACTTGATAATAATAGTACCGGTATAACGTACCTAAACTCAATATCTCTATATTTAGCTTCTAAGCTTAATTACCTAAAATAGGTAATCCGCACAGGCTCGAATCAAATTCTAGAAACCGCTTTCGATAACAATGTAAACAGTAATGCGAATACCCAATAACTCTAGCTATTGACTATAGGTACAGTAGGTGCCGCGTTCTAGTAACAGAGGATGTTGCATTTACGCATCAAGGAAAGCAAACAGGCGAAACGTAAACTTTGATGCGTTTTTGCACGAGCCATCAACTCTACAGCTAAACATTGTAATCGATTGTAAGGAGTACGAGAAAATGAGTCACGATTTCGAGAATTTATGGAACTAAAGAGAATTCTGGAAAACAAAGCACGTATTGAGTTTTACTTCGTTTGGATCTTGAACGGACGACCGGGCAGTTATTTGCGGAAAGTGGTTGTCTATACCTAAGTCTAAATAATAGACTCAGAAATCGATGCTGAGGTTCCGTTGATTAGTGTTACCTATAATTTTAGATAATCCCACATAGATCCTCACTCTCATGTACTGCCATCATTATACAACCTATTTGGGAAGACGGTGAACTTGGCGATCTAATTATGTTATATCACATGTCTTTACATCTTTCCATTAATAGTAATCCGTTGTAGGGCTTGACGCAATTACGTCCGTCTACAATTCGTCTACATCGACGCGACGCCAGTAGTAGGTACCTACGTGTCGTACAGCACCTACTTTGCAATTTATTGGCAGTAGAGTATCTTGAACGCTGCAGTTTTGGCCGCCGTCCAAATTGAACTGGGAACGGTCCCCTTCAATTGAATAGACACTAGACTTATGGTGTAAAAGGACTGGATTTCTAAGCGTCATGCGAGAGCTTGCTTCAAACATTAATTTGTCATAATTTCGATTGTGGAAATTCAATTTCGTATTTGGAACTTATTAAACTTTGGGACTAAAGGATATTTACCATCAGCTTTTCGGTGACAGAAAAATTGCTCTCCTAGAAACCAGCTCAATTTCTATATACATAGGTGAAAAAAACTAGTAGGTACGAAAATTCTAGGTCCGTATTATTTTTTTAGTCGAGCGTCTGGTCGAACTCGGGTATCTTTACGATGCAACCGGGTATTCCGGGTAAGCCCTAAGATAAGGACGACATTTACATCCCATTTACAACTTATGTCTTTACAACATTTTACTTTCCTTATTTATGTAATATCGGATTACACACATCAGACTCATTTAAAGCTGGTGCGATGTGCCGACTTTATTAAAGTTAATAAGGATTCAGAATTAATATACAGGTCTGACAGTTTTGGTTCGTTAGCAATGAAAGCTTATGCTTGTTCCTACCAGTTTTGGCAAGCCGCCACACCCACGCAAGTCTTAAAAATATGATGCTTACCTGCCCATTAATATTGTTGACCATATTTACGTTTCAGATAAGTAATTGGATTGTTTTGTAAATATTTAAATTAAAACCAACAATTTATGTTACAATTTAGTTCGTGTTTTTATTCCTACACTAAAAAAATGGCTAATTGAACAAATGATAAATAATTGGCTTACTTAATGTGTCAGGATACGATTTTTAACTTAAAATTGGTACTAAAAGCTTCATGTAGGTAAATAGTTACTTTATGTTACCTCTACACAATGTGTTGTTATGTGCTTATAGGTACATATCCTCTCATACGGCGGCTTAACTTAATGTTATTTCTTGTGATTTCGTGCCGATAGCAAGGGAACGGCGCCAAAAGCCATCAGCCCAACATTGAGGTTACCAGCCGTTTCCAGAACTAATTGTGCAGCATTATCGGCGGCAGCCACCGTAAGCGATGCGCTAGTTAAGATTACCCTTATCGACCACTAATTGTAATTACTTGTCTCTTGATAAAAACCACTCGTATGTTCTTTCATGGAAATATGATGGTTCTGTTTAATGCTTACATATTCTGCATGCATATCGATTCACTAAAGCTGATGTGATTTAAATGAACAAGAAACGGATGTCATGTTTGGGTCACACGTCACACAGTAAAAAAGTTGTCCCTTCCGTTTCCTAATGATTACCTCACTGGAAAACTGGATTTCTTGTTGTGACTGACTCCATTTCATCAGCAGAGTTATGGGGTTGTGACTTATATTGTACCTAAATTTCTACCAAGTTAGGAGTTTAGGTCTGCATCGCTATTGTGGGCATATGTTTCACCAATTTCTCTCCATCCATCATCGAGCGCGTGACACCAGGAAGGTGTAAAAAAAGATTTTCAGAGACTAGTACTTGTTACTTTTCGATCGATTTCCGCCATTCCAGTTTTGGTACTACTCGAAGGGTGGATTTAACCTTGGCATTAGCATTACCGGGAGATAATAAAAACCGCGATAAACATAACGTGTTGTCTTAAAGTCTGTAAATAGAACAAAAACTATGTGTACACAATATGCCCGTTTATTTGTTCCGGGTACCGGCTGATCCAATGTTAACGAACCTTGGGAGAGTTTGGCAAGCGACAGCGACAAGCGTCCATCATAATACATTAGGTACATAGCATTCGTAATTTCCATCTAGCAGCCGGCCCATATGTTCCGTCCGAGGTGACGGACGTTGTTAAAAATACAGAAATGCTAATATTATTGCTATGAGAATAGTTTTATTTTCTTTTTGTTCTCGATTTTTACACTTTGTTATCTAAATGACGAAGCGCCTGCCAGCATAATGCTTTTTTATTGAAGTCATGTTTTTTATAGGTAGGTTTAACCTTTTGAACGTCAAACGGGGAAGGTATATACCGTGCCCCTGACGCCAGACGATCGCGATTAAATATTTAAGCGAAATTGAACTTTACGTTGTCCCGCGTAAGTCTCTATTGCATTGGCCAAGCTGACGGCTGTAGCCGTCGTTGGCGTCCTTGGCAAAACTTTCCGATGTCAGCCACAGCCGTCTGTGACGGTCAAAAGGTTAAGTCTTTAGCATCACATAAATACGAGACGCCGTTAGATACATTTGAGTTAACTTCTTTGTAGGTTTAATTGAATTATGTTTCGTTCCGTATTGTGGTCACAAACGTAATTATTCCATAAAGAACAACAGATGTTCACATACATATTTATAATTCTTTCCATTGTGGCGGAACTGGATAAAAGCTAGTCCAGAATGTGACACTTTCGGGATAAATCAAATATGTTTATAGGGATCATTGACCCTTGTCGCCGCCCGACTTTCTGTCTTCCAAGACATCCGATAAACGTCGAATTATCGCTCATAAATAGACCATTGCCAGACTATTAGGTACATTTGTTACACTTGACTTGTTTATCATAACACAGACACGATTTGAAATAAATGTCACTGTTTGTCTTCGCTGTTGTTTCGCTCGCCCATTACTTACTTTAATGGGTATTGATCTTGGAACGGCGTTATTTTATTTTATATTTCCTTTTGAAGCTCTGATGAAATGTTTCAGAATTTTCAGATTATGTTGCCTACAGGTTGATTGCGAAGTTTGTTAAAATGTGCTTGTATGAGAGGTTCGATAGTCTCAAATGGGAGTACACCTCCTAAGAGCATATTTATCTAACGAATATTCAATCAATTAGTAAATCGTGCTTTCTGTAACCCTCTCTTTAATCTTATATTAAGTTAATTATTTACAAGTACAAGTAACCTCATAAGCTGGTTGGATGCCAAATATCTGGTTTATACTAGAAATGATGTAAATAAGTATGCACATTGTTAGTTAGATCCATTCTTCTCGTAAAAATGTCTCGTAAAATGTAATAACGGTGTAATTAGACTTCGTTGATTGCCTTTTAATATTTTTACATCTCTTTGTCCCATGGTTTATTTCAATAATACGGGTTAGTAATGAGATCATAAAATTCTCTCGTACCTAGTTGTTCTTTCTTAATGATGAGATCATTGTTTGTTGAATGCGATAAATCTCATTAGTTGTCATAAGTCGTCCTCATAATCGTGACTGTATCGTCGAAAGATCTGCCGACGGTTATGTCAATAAGTAAAATTAAATTTAGTTAAAAGAGGCAGGAGTTAGAAGCAAATGATCAGTTTTTATTTAACAAAATTACAAAGCTCCTAATGTATAACATCGACTCAGCGCTGAACACCTTCCGTTCCCATAGGCCCAGTACAATTGAAAAAATCGGAAAAACTTGGCATTGGCAGCCGCTTTCAAACGTAGGTACATTTGCCAAGAAAGTCGTAATACTTGACAGGTTGTTGTGAAGTTTCCTCGATGTAACTGCCAACTGATCGCCCGCGGAGAAATAGCGGGTGTGACGCAAATGGCAAAAAACGAAAATGTTGTTTTTCAAAAAATTATTCGTTTGATTTCCTTAGTTCACATGGCAACAGACATCCCTTTGATGTTATAAATCCACCCTAGAATTATAGTTATATTACGTTCTTAGGTCAGGGAAGTTTCCGTCCTCAAATTCAGCGCAATTGCTAGTGATGGCATCGGGTAAAAATTATAATATACTTGTACAAACATAAACAATAAATAAGAGATGTCTATCTGTCTGTGGTACCTGCAGCTGCATATTGCAGATAATAGCAAATATTTGTAGGAGACAGAGCAAATGTAATCACGTTAATTAATAATGAAACATCTACAATTTCAACTTTTACAGTCATTGGATTTGGCGGTCGAAAATGAGTTTGAAACAGTTTAATTGCTTGAAAGAAAAGTTGTCAAGGAATAAATTGTTTGTCAAAATATCCGACAACGCGAAGTGTGCTTGTGCAAATCTTTTTGATACAATCGGTAATTAAACGACAGTTTTGAAAGATATCATGCATGCTCTGCCCGATTTCTTAATATTGAAAATAGAAACATCGAAAGCGCGAGATGGATTTACCGTTACTTGAATTTTAGACCATCTTGGACTCGTGGTGCTACTAGATCTGATAGGTAGTGAGAAGTATCAGTAGGTACTAAAAAAACCGGGCAAGTGCGAGTCGGACTCGCGCACGAAGGGTTCCGTACCACAATGCAAAAAAAAAACAAAAAAGCAAAAAAAAAAACGGTCACCCATCCAAGTACTGACCCCTCCCGACGTTGCTTAACTTTGGTCAAAAATCACGTTTGTTGTATGGGAGCCCCATTTAAATCTTTATTTTATTCTGTTTTTAGTATTTGTTGTTATAGCGGCAACAGAAATACATCATCTGTGAAAATTTCAACTGTCTAGCTATCACGGTTCGTGAGATACAGCCTGGTGACAGACGGACGGACAGCGAAGTCTTAGTAATAGGGTCCCGTTTTACCCTTTGGGTACGGAACCCTAAAAACTGACTCAATCCGGCATTCAGGTGATGGATAATAATTCATTTTACGCAACGTTCTGGCCCCTATTTCACCAACGTGACAGGTCCGACAATTGTCGACATCACTGTTACTGACGTCACAGGCCTCCATAGGCTACGGTAACCGCTTACCATCAGACGGGCGGTGTGGTTGTTTCCCACCAACATGTTAATTAAAAAAAACTCCACTATATCGCCAGTTAATAAGTACTTATTTTGCGAAGCTAATGACAATTGTCACAAGAAATACGACAATTGTCACGAAATTCCGACACAGCACTCATTTGCTGTAAAGTATTACCGAAAGTTCTTTGAAATCTTGTGACAATTGTCATCATTCATTCATTCATTTATTCCTTTATAAAACATAGTTTTACATGTCAATTAATCATCATTATCATCATAAACATCGCAAGAGAAATACCTGTTTTTTGCCGATATAATAAAGTTTTTTTTAAATAATACAATGATGGTGACAAACAGGAATACCGCCCGCCCGATGGTAAGCGATAACCGTAGCCCATGGATATCTGTGACGTGAGCAACAATGACCGTGCCGTGTCGCACCTGTCACATTGGTGAAATAGGGGCCTGATTTCGACAGTGATGTGTGTGATTCAAAGATATGTGGTGCGCCTTCTCAAACGCATGCTGAATCATAGCGCGTATTTAGCCTCGGCTCTATTTGCTCGCTAGTTCACTACATTGTTTAGAGATGATGCGATGGGACGATACGTATACACCGGAAAACCTTATTGTCACTGCATAAACAATACCATGGCATGAATTAATTAGGTTTAGCACGCTAATCCTTTATCATCTAATGTTAAGGTGTAATTGTTCAATATCTTACAACTTACATGAATAATAATTCTTACTACTTATTGTACTGTTTACTTTGCAAGTACAATATTTAACCAAACTGAGTTATACTACGGTCTATTAGCGCTCAGTCATCAGTAGGTCGTACGTATATCTATAGTTCTATACAGGCTGATTTCTGGGTCGTGATCCAGAACCACTTTTTCTGACTCTGTAAATGATCCACATTATCATATGGTAGTATTTGATTAAAAGATAATTACTTTAATTATTCTTATTTTTCAAATAAAATTAATGTTATACTAAGTAATTATATTTTTTTTTTGAGTAGGGTCACCAAATTGTATGCAAAAATGTTTTTTCCTACATGTCATCTGAAAAATAATCATCATTATTGGTGACAAACAATAATTAATAACATCATTCGGCTCATCTTTGGATTCTGTATGATATCTGGCTCTCTTGCTCCACGACCCCGAAATCACACTGTATGTCAAAGTTTTAATGATTGGCTGAGCTAAATTAGGCACCCTGTTTGCAAGACTATTATAACAGTACCATCAGCCGTAAAAGTGCATGGTGACTTTATCAATGAATTCATTTATTATTTCTACATGCAATTTCGCACCTCACTCTACATTATTAAAATAAAAGTCCGTAAATTAGGGATTGCCGGCGGAGTGTGATATGAAGGGCCGGGCAAATGCGTTTGGTAATATGAGACCGGCAATCCCACTTTCATAAACACACGAACAATATTACTGTGCATGTTTGAGAAAATGGAAAATATCCTTGCCTGAAGCGCCCTTACATGGCGCTCAGTCCGTACCACGCACTATTATTGGTTTCGCACAATTTCTCATTCCCGGTCTTTGTGCGTATCTGTCAACGGCGTCTCATTGCAAGCTTCATCGCGCGTCGGCAGCTCAAGTGCAACGATCCTTTGTTCCTGTCTTGCCGCCTCCGTATAGGCGCGTGACACGAATACAGCTTTTAATACCAAGGCTAAAATACCATTTTCCCCTGTACCGGATCCTGGTTAGAACAAATTAAACGAACACTTAAATTGACGCTTTGTGACTGTTTTATTAATAATTTACGCAACCACTAATATTATAATTTTACGATTTGAAAGTTAGGACTAGTTATGTGTCGCTACCCACGTGCCTTTTTTGTATTATGCATCCCAGATTAATGGTGTTGCTTTACTAAGTATGTATATTCCATTCAAATTTTGTGTGGGAGTGGGAGTAGAGATGCGTGTTTTACGGGACCGGTATCTATTGGTACTTAATTAATATCTATACCTATACAGATGACAAACGGACCTCTAGTTAACATTTCGTAATTTTTGTTATCTGTGCCTCCCACATTGTGCATTGTGTCCATCGGTAGGTATGCATAACTTCTGTTGTATTCAAGTAGTTTTTGTCCGGTACTGTCTCCAAGTAATATATCGGTCTCGCGTTCCATACAGACATCTGCGATTTTGTAAAAAAAAAACATGATTAGTTGGTTTTATTGTCATCACGGATCTGATAATGACACACATATTGGAGAAATCGAGGGATCCCTTCAAATATTACAGCCACACTCGTGCATTTGCTCACGGAAAGTATTATATGGTGAAGTGGAACTGGTGAGGAAGACCATAAAATGACGGCATGTTAGACTGTTTTGGGAAGTTGTTTCTTTGTTTGTTAAAGACTAACATAAACATATAATATGATAACAAAAAGAATATCCTAAATATTCAATCCTTCTTGGTTCAACGCAGTTACCGTGATAACAGACCGAAGTAATAACAAAATCAATTTTTACAAGTTATATTCAAATTTTAATAAGGAGTGTGGATTGTTTACCGAAATGACTAACAGTAATATACGCTCATAGATTAAGTGAAGTGCCACTGCGAAATGTGAACGCTTAATAAATATTTATTCCGTTTGGAATGGAAATGCTTCACCTGTGCAGTGTTTGGAACGTTTCCAAATTTATACCTACAGTTAAATAAACTATTTTGACTTGTTCTCACTGTATGTATAAACAACAAAGGAAGCCTTGCTGTGTAGACTAAACTTGAGTAATGTTTTAACATCTGGAAACAGCATTTGATCATATCACTCAGTTGGTGATGATTATGATGAAAATATTATAACCTGAAGGAAACAAAAAATAGTTTTTTATTGACAATTCGTACGAATTCCTGATTAAAATAAGATATGAAGAAAGAAAATAATTACTTTTTATTTCCATGAATTTTGCACTTCGAGTACCCACACCTACGCCATTTTCTCCATGCGTTGTGTACACGACAAACAGGTTTCTTATCCTCGTTTGCGTTTAATAGCTCAGCCAATGATAATCACTTGCTTAATCTCACTAACTAGTATCGGGCAAACTGTACGAAGCGTACTCCTTACCGAGATTACCGATCACGGCAAAATAACCATAAATATTAATTCAGAAGTCGGTTGTTTCATTGCTACTTTTATTTGCAATAAACCATATCTCTTAATATGACAGGATTTGTTATTTACCACCACGAGGAAGTTATCAGTTTGAGCTATCTGAATAAACTTTACTGTCACTTATGATATTTACAATTTTAGGTGGTAGTATTATGCTAAGTCAGCCTCATAAATCAAGGCATGTTTATTGTGATTAATACAGCCATATAATCGATTGTGTCACAACCGTCAAACTTTAATGATATATATCACATTAAAAGCGATGAGTATGTTTCTATCGTTACTTATATTAATAATTTACAATAGGTTCGTGTACAACAATTGTTAATCTTTGAAAATAAGGCTTTCATTTTTATACAGTTAATATTTCATGGGTACTCGACCGCTAGAATGTCAGGATAATAACGGGTTGTTTCATCCCGAGACCCGCTATTTGCATAAGACGGAAAGAAAAAGATATTCTTGTCAACTAGATAAAATGTAAAGACCTCAACGCTGAATAATAAGGCATTTTTATATTCATCGATAATAACATGTCAATCAAGTGCTTCCGGCACGAAGTCAAGGTTGGAATAGAGGTTGGCGGCAGTGTGGCTTATCCATAAATTAATATATCGATAGTCAGAAGATGGCAGCCACGTCCGGCAGGCCAGACAGGCAACCCTCAGCCCGACTGTCACGTCATATTATCGGGGAGGGAAGCCCTCCACTGGCCATTAGGCGCGTCCAATCGATGTGACTGATGTGCCGCCTTTTGTTCATCATATTACTAGGCAGGCTAATCTATCACAAGCTTGTTTAGAAGTGGACAGGTTTGTCCAAGTGGTTATAAACAAGCTAAGCATACCTACTTAGTACCTTATCTTTTTGACCGAAGAAGTAGTTCTTAGATACAATACATGCAATAGAATTACAAATTTAACGTTAGCTATCACTTTTGTTTTGAAAATATGCATAGCGTCGCTTTTATTTTTCATTAACACGGAATGGAAACAGAAAAAGCTGTATGCCAAAGATAGACAAATACTGAGGCCCATAGTTTCAATAGTCGTGTACTGTTACGTTACGTCCATCTGCGACGCATATGGTCCTCAAGGTAAAGTGAGTAAACCCGAGCGACTCTATCTCTGGCTATCTGCCATATCTCAAAAATGTGACTGGTTCGACCAAATTGGGTATTTAAATAGATTCGACTAGAGACTGTACCTATTTGCGACGTTATCCGAAAGGTATACAGGGCGTCCCACGGCTATGCCACATGGAGGGAAAGTACCCTAAATATTGTAGATGGAACATTTTACTGAAAGAAGACATTATTTTAATTTAAAAAACAATTTAAACTGCATTCATAGATTTTTAAATAATTACATGGTTGAACCGGGAATCGAACCCGCCGCACGAGAAAAAAATCACCCTGTAGCTTTATCATACCGATCGAAAGGCTTGATCATAAGGATTATTTTTTGCTAAAGAAAATAGTGTCAGAAACAAAAGGAAGACCATGAGTTTTAACATTTGATGTGAAATTTAGCGAAATAATCAAAAGAGTGCGGCTTTGTATTCAACAGAATGAGACTACATTTTGAGCATTTGATAAATTAAATTGATTAATTTTGAATTAAAAATGTTAAAATTCATGGGCTTCCTTTTATTTCCGACACTATGTTATTTAGCAAAAAATAATCCTTATGATCAAGCCTTTCGATCGGTATGATAAAGCTACAGGGTGATTTTTTTTCTCGTGCGGCGGGTTCGATTCCCGGTTCAACCATGTAATTATTTAAAAATCTATGAATGCAGTTTAAATTGTTTTTTAAATTAAAATAATGTCTTCTTTCAGTAAAATGTTCCATCTACAATATTTAGGGTACTTTCCCTCCATGTGGCATAGCCGTGGGACGCCCTGTATAAGCTCTTAGTAGGTATTATTAAATAAAACATTTTATTGTTATGAAATCAATGTTGACAGCACCATATTTAATTGTAATATAAAACTGCCGATATAAGTGCACCCACTAATTGAATGAACTAAAAGCTTCATTAAAATGCAATTAACTAACCAATGTTGACATTCCATGCGTGTGTCACAGTTGGGTGAGTGGGTGTAGAAAATATATAACCAATTTGAGTTGTTTTTCTTTGCCCAACCAAAATACCTGAAAAACCTTTTGGTAATTTGGTAAGTTTGTGACCGTCATCTCAAGAAAACAGTCATTTTACTGTCAGTATGTAACCTGAAAACGTCGACTATTGATAAAAATAGCAGATACTCATAAAATATTCATTAGCTACATCTACATGTACGTATTCCGTGTTTACGTTAAAGCTTATGTTCATTTCAATATTTATTATGTAATATAATAGTACATTACGATAATACAAGTGCGAGAAGTAGGAAATTCGCAGCGGCGGTAAATTGAAACACGATCGAAGGGACTTTTCGCACGTGTATTTTACAACGTTCTACAGTACATATGGCCCTTTAAATTTTCGACACACAGGCACGTATTGTGCTAGGTACCGCACTAGGGTTGTAAAAGTAGTTACTTGAACTAGTAGTCCCGACTACCGGCTGTAGTACAAAATATTAGGCCACCCGATTAGTGGCGCAGTGTCAAGCTAATTAATCATACTTTTCTTAGGATTTGTTGCTCAATTTTCTTAAAATATATAAATGGGCGGCGGTAATCGCTTACTACCAAAAAAAAAACCAATCGCGATCGAGTTCTACAGACACCTCACCAATGCTACGCACTGATTTAGTCAACTGGTGGTGAACGCATGAATATAATATGTGTTAAAAACTACTAATTTTTAGCAGTAGCTACTTTAGAATAGATACTGCGATGAATGGTATATAATTAAAACATAAAATATAAAGATTATGTAGTCTTGTTTTTTATGGTTCTATCCCAAAATATACTTAAAAATGTTACAGGCACTGGAGCTCACATAACTGACATATTTAACCGATCGCCACCGCAAATAAGAATTTCACGATTTCCTTCAAGAGGTATATTGCGCAAGGAATTCTTTAGTCAGGATTTGGAACACAAAAGAAGTTTTACTGTAATACGAACCGAATTAGCTCCTGATACCTTTTTTGTAGGCATTTTATTGAGAACTGAGACATATTTATTTTACCCTCAAGTTTCTTATAAAAACACCAACCTAAACTGAAAGATACTTTCAATCAAAGTTCAGACAGTAGAGACGATATGTAACCATAACTGTTGTCTACAAATTGTGTCATGCCAACGCGTCATAAAGGTAAATTTTCCACAGCGAGTTAATAATAAAAAATGGGTGTTGTTTCCATGACAGGTCAGTAAGCCTGGTTTCAGTATCATATTATTCTAATGCAATTACCTTTCCGTGGACGGCTTGTGTGGTCGCCTAAAGGGTGCGGTGGGTGACGTCACGGTGTCGGCGTTGCCTCGGTGATCCGGTTAGCCTAAACGGATATTCCGCTGATAGGATTGTCTGACTGTCTGACTGCTGTCTGGGTGCAATTGGTGTATTTTAAAGCCGTAACGGCACACGAGGGAAGCATAGTTTATAATGCATTCAACAAAGAGTTTCTGTAATCTCTATTTTAAAGGATTTAAGTACTTATATATCAACCCTGTCTTTAAATTTATTCTTGCATAGAACAACTGCCTACTTTAATCTAAAAATCTAGTTGGAATATAGCTTAAAATGAAATGTAAACTATGTAGTTTAACGAAGCATACAATGAAGTAGTTACAAGTTTTATGCTCTAGAAACTAGAGGTAGTTGAATTATAAAACTAAACACGCCTACGAAAAGTTCGCTAACTATGAGTTCTGTTTTTAAATCTTTCTCTTGCGTCAATAGCAACTGGCAGGTAAAGTTTAATTACATTTACATACCTAATGCCGCACGTAGCCAAATCTTTTATACACCTCGCTATTTGACAATCAAGTTGACGGTGGAACAATTTAATTTGCTACGCGAATAGCGTAGTTCTCTTGGTCTTTCCACTGGCTTTTGAATATATCTCAGAATAACTGGTGGGAAGCAACGAACTCATATTACGTAAATGAGTTTTTGCGTGTCTCCGAGCAATTGTTGTTGCTCGGTCGATTAACTATGAACAGTTTTTTTGTCGATGCCTGCGGCGATATCTGCCTACTGTTAGTGAGTTGCCCGCAATAAGCAATCCAAAATTTAGATACACCGCACGCCACGAGTCATATAAGAATTACGATAGAAGACCAACTGCTTGTTACGATTTGCGACATGCTGTTTCGTTTTGATTATTTCCATTCGTTTTGTCCGACGCCTTTTCTATTCGTATTTTTTCTTAATTTAACACCATTATCATCGGCTCATCTGTTATATTTTAGCGTCTTGTCATGCAGTATTAAAAATAGATATCCAAATTTACTTATTTAAGTACTTCTAGCTTACCCGACCCGATTATGTCTGACACCACGACACCAATATACAAACTCTTATAAAGTAAATATCAGCGTCATATAGTTGGTAGCATCCAAAGTATTCAAATAGTTTGGTACACCATAGAAATTGTTTGGAGTACCGAACTATTTGAATACTTTGGATGCTACCTATTATTTGACGCTGACTGTACACGGTGCACGTCAATTTGAAGCTTGTTCCGGCGGCTTGAGTAACCCTACAAAGGCTACCTGTCGAGCAAACTTTATCGAGATTACTACATACCAATTTGATTAAACACAGCGTTATTAGTCCTGTGAAGAGAATAAAGCTTATGTACGATAATATGAGCGTATCATCATGCCAGGGAGTCGGCAATGCTGGAATCTTTTCATTGCGGATTATATACGAAACCACTTTGGCGCTCGCAACCCTGGACATAAGAGGATTATAATATAGCTTTTCATAACATTAACGTATCGTGAACCGACTGAAACAGAATTATGCTTTTATGTTGCGGTACGCGATTGAAATAAACGCGCCAGAAGTTTGTAACGACGTTTCGTGTTTATAGAGAACAAAGATGAAGGGAGCGAGGTGCCTATTGTTAATAACTCTCCTGTTAATGTTGGAGAGTAAAAAGGATCAAACAGGCTAAACAATGGAGGTGCCTGATTGTAAGAATTGCAAAAGTTATTCGCGATTGTACCATCAGCCGTAAAAGTGTATGGCGAGCTCGCTGTACAAACTGTATGAAAGCCAAAGGTCAGGTGTTGTCAAAGCAACAAAGGACCTCTGGGACTGCGAATTTTAACCTTATTCGACTTTGTATTACAGCAATTTTTTGTCATTAAATTACCAAGCTGTCCGCTCTGATCCGCGTATTTTAATAGCACGGCTACAGATGAAAGAAATTTGCCTAACCGTTATAAATGATACCGTAATAAATTGGGACGTCGTTGGTAGCAACTGTTAAAAGTTGGAAGTTTTTAACTGCGAAGAAAAGGCATTTCCCCTTCAGCCGATCGTTGTTTCTCGTAGCAAGGATGTATGGTGTACTTTATGGGAGTCAATATTACGAAGTAATTTTAAAAATAGAACCATTCACAAAATCACTTAATCAAAAGAATTAGCTCCCTGGCAATTCGTGTCGCCCGACAAGTCGTAGGCACAGACGTAGAGTGCTTAATTTGTTTTGCTTCGTATTTTCTCGGAAACGTTCGTATTTGTCATGCCACTTCAGTCAATCTCAGTACTTTTTGTTCCGAGACTGACTGAAATAGTAAGACACATTCGTGCGTTTCCGTGAAAATACGAAGGAAAATAATGATGCACTACGGGCCAGTTGTACCAACCGCATTTAACAGACTGATCAACATCAGCAGCAGAGGTCTATGAAACTTCCGATACAATAAAATCTAGCGAACGCTTTAACGATGACAGACGATGATGGAATATCGTTCGGCACCCTTTTGAAGGGGTGCGAGTGGCCTCTTCCGCCTTCCGGCTGCGGGGGCTGCATCTGGTCGCGCCCCACCTTGTGGGGTGGTCGATCGCTCGTCATTTGGGGACGGCTGTGAGTCCTGTGTAGGCCAGCTTTCTCGCCACCGGCCGTTTATCCAGCCCCGCGATAGGGGTCGGCCTGGTGATACCGTTTGAGCGGAGCCAGGCATCGGGGACGCGGAGAAGGCGACCGGCAGCTTAGGCTGGCGTGTGCGTCGTGCCTACGAGTATGTAGGCGACATCCGGTGTGGTGTGTGCGTGACTTCTTCTTCTTCTTCCGTGTTGTTATGTAGGAGGGCTCGGGGGAGAAGCCGAGCCCCGTGTCGGTCCGGCGGACGCGTGTAGTGTAGTGTAGTGCAGGTGTAAACCGTTCGTTACATGAAGTAATGTTTGTTGCAGTATACTGTTTGCGGACATCGTAGGCTTCACGGTACTCGCATCGCAGTGCAGCGCGCAGGAGCTCGTGCGGCTGCTCAACGAACTCTTCGGCCGGTTCGACCAGCTAGCCAGCGTAAGTTACCAACAACCTGCCTACAAACGATATAGATTAGATATGTCAGTGTCAAATGTGAAGTATTTTCAAACAAAAACGTCACTTTTGACACTGACACATCTAATCCATATCGTTTCTAATATCGTCGGCCTAAGTCGCAAACCTCATAACTCCATTTTAATTGAGTCATTCTATGTAATCAATGTATGGGAAAATGAAACAAATTAATATAGTTTTCAAACCTGTGTGACGTGATACATCTAGGTGTACTGTTTAAAATTCACCACTCTCCCCCCCCCCCCTCCACCTGACGCTCGACCCCCCCCCCCCACCTTGAAATGTGTCCCCGTTGGTAGTTTTTTGGCATTCTCACGAAAACTATAATAGATATCAAAAAAGTGTCAAGGACAGAATTAATCCTCATTAAATTTAGAACAAAAATGGTCTTATGTGTTTTATTATAAGTTGGACGGTATTCAAGCTATAAGTACTTGTATAACCTTAAAATAACAAAATAACCATACTAGTATGACGAAATGCAGAATATCTTCAAAACGGCTAGACCGATTTTAATAAAATATACCTAAAAAATCACCGCAGTGAAGCCAGCTATCAAACAAAAGAAACTACATCAAAATCGGTTCATCCGTTTCGGCGTTACGAAGTCACAGGTAAACACAGAAATACAAATTTTTTTCAACTGCACCCAATAATTTTGTAAACCGATTAATTTTGATCAATTATTTTAATGGGATCATGTCCCTTGAAGTTTTAGCTTTACGAAAAGTTAAAAAACATGGAAAACGGCCCAGTATTTTTCAAATTATCGGCATTTTCCCGATTTGTGAGTGGTTTCGTGTTATCACGCGCACGAGTTGCCCTTGACCCCTATAAAACGGGGGGTAGGGGAGGGGTTGTTATCAGTCACTTATCAGAAGTTGACCGGTACACATATCCGCATATTTTCCCGTAAAGAAGACCTGTGAAAAATGGAAACCACTGAAGCTGAAGTCCGCCAAGTCGTCCAGCTCAGCTCCTGCAAGAGGGGCGTAGCCAACGTTCAGTAGCCGCCACGCTGAATTTAAGTCAATCTACAGTTTGCAGAGTTTACCAGAGGTTCCAACGAACTGGATCCTTTACTTCAAGACCAAGAAGCGGCCGCAAAAAGTGTACATCAGAGAGGGACGACCGCTTCATTGTCACAACATCTCTCCGAGATCGACACCTGACAAGCGTTGCCATCCAGCAGCGTCTGCGTGAGATACGAGGAGTGGCTGCCAGTCAGTGGACAATAAGAAGAAGACTTAAGAAAGCGAACTTGACACCCAGGAGGCCTGCAACGGGGCCCAGATTGCTGGCGCGACACCGTACAGCCCGAAGAGAGTTTGCAGAAAATCATATGGACTGGACCATTGAGCAATGGACCGCAGTTCTCTTCTCGGACGTGTGCAGAATATGCTTGAATGGATGTGACCGAAGAGGAAGAGTCTACAGAAGGCCAGAAGAACGGTTCGCCCAATGTTGCTTCTCCGAAAGTCGCGCCACGGCCCCCGCCAGGCACGAAAACCAGCTCTGTTCGCGCGTCGTAGGAAACGTCGTCCCAGAACATCACGGATCCACCGCGATAGGCGACCCTTTCGGAGTAGCAACATTGGGCGAACCGTTCTTCTGGCCTTCTGTAGACTCTTCCTCTTCGGTCACATCCATTCAAGCATATTCTGCACACGTCCGAGAAGAGAACTGGGGTCCATTGCTCAATGGTCCAGTCCATATGATTTTCTGCAAACTCTCTTCGGGCTGTACGGTGTCGCGCCAGCAATCTGGGCCCCGTTGCAGGCCTCCTGGGCGTCAAGTTCGCTTTCTTAAGTCTTCTTCTTACTGTCCACTCACTGGCAGCCACTACTCGTATCTCACGCAGACGCTGTTGGATGGCAACGCTTGTCAGGTGTCGATCTCGGAGAGATGTTGTGACAATGAAGCGGTCGTCCCTCTCTGATGTACACTTTTTGCGGCCGCTTCTTGGTCTTGAAGTAAAGGATCCAGTCCGTTGGAACCTCTGGTAAACTCTGCAAACTGTAGATTGACTTAAATTCAGCGTGGCGGCTACTGAACGTTGGCTACGCCCCTCTTGCAGGAGCTGAGCTGGACGACTTGGCGGACTTCAGCTTCAGTGGTTTCCATTTTTCACAGGTCTTCTTTACGGGAAAATATGCGGATATGTGTACCGGTCAACTTCTGATAAGTGACTGATAACAACCCCTCCCCTACCCCCCGTTTTATAGGGGTCAAGGGCAACTCGTGCGCGTGATAACACGAAACCACTCACAAATCGGGAAAATGCCGATAATTTGAAAAATACTGGGCCGTTTTCCATGTTTTTTAACTTTTCGTAAAGCTAAAACTTCAAGGGACATGATCCCATTAAAATAATTGATCAAAATTAATCGGTTTACAAAATTATTGGGTGCAGTTGAAAAAAATTTGTATTTCTGTGTTTACCTGTGACTTCGTAACGCCGAAACGGATGAACCGATTTTGATGTAGTTTCTTTTGTTTGATAGCTGGCTTCACTGCGGTGATTTTTAGGTATATTTTATTAAAATCGGTCTAGCCGTTTTGAAGATATTCTGCATTTCGTCATACTAGTATGGTTATTTTGTTATTTTAAGGTTATACAAGTACTTATAGCTTGAATACCGTCCAACTTATAATAAAACACATAAGACCATTTTTGTTCTAAATTTAATGAGGATTAATTCTGTCCTTGACACTTTTTTGATATCTATTATAGTTTTCGTGAGAATGCCAAAAAACTACCAACGGGGACACATTTCAAGGTGGGGGGGGGGGGGGGGGGTCGAGCGTCAGGTGGAGGGGGGGGGGGAGAGTGGTGCATTTTAAACAGTACACCTAGACGTATCACGTCACACAGGTTTGAAAACTATATTAATTTGTTTGTCTCAAAACATATAATGACTGTATTAATTTCAAGGAAATTAGTAATTGCTTCCTTGGACAACAATACTTAAAGTCGTAATCCTCGTAACTCCCCCGGAGGAGTTCCGAGGTTTGCGACTTAAGCCGACGTTATGGATTAGATATGTCAGTGTCAAATGTGAAGTATTAAAAAAAAAACTCTTTTGACACTGACACATCTAATCCATATCGTTTCTCTTTCTATAAATTGATGTATCTTAACCCACTGGCGAGATGGAAACGTGAAGAATAAACAAAACAACTCTCCATTCATCCATCGCATCGTATATATATTCCGGCAGGATGCTTTTAATAATTACTTAGCATTAAAACTTCGGTACATAGATGTCGTTTAATTTAACAGCAAAACAATAAGCTTTTTATGAAAGGTAGATACCGTGGTTTTATTAAAACAGTTTGTGTTCACGAAGCTCATATATTTTATACCGAGAATATTAACGCTTTCAAAATCTTTAGTCTTATAAAGCACTTTAAAAAATGCATGAGATATTATTATAAGAATAACCTATAGAAAACGCTTAGATTGAGACCAAGCTAACTTTGCATGGTACTTGCTTGCAAGTGGGGAAATGTCATCATAAACGTTCATTTATTTTTATAAAATACGAGTATGATGACTTTATTCTGTGAAAGTCGTTGCAGAGTCAGCTTAAACGGACCCTAATAAAGATGCGTATGATATTTTTCTCAAACATGCAATGAAATATTGATGTTATGTTCCTTATAATAGGCTGCGAAGTATGACGTTTCAGGTGCGGCTAGGACAAAAGGTCGTTAATGGAATTTCATACACATCTTGCAGGCCTAGGCCGGCAAAGTCATTTTTTTTAATTTTCATTTCACAGATATTTGTGACACAGCATCGTGAAATTCATCCATAAAAAAAAATTTGAGGCAGTATTTGCTTTATGGCTCGTAATGACACTCTGCCACTACGCCTATAAAAAAAAAACAAAAAACAATGTTTGCTATAATTTGCAGTTTTATTTGTACAAAATCAACATGAACTTAATAAATAATACACTCTATAATTTTAAATTATAAATTTAACTACATAAATAAAAACATTTAAAATATTTCATCTAAACGTTAGCGGTAAAAAGGTCTACTCAAACACGCGTAGTTATATTTTTTAAATTGTTATGGAGGTAAAGTTGAAAAATATTCATTCTGTTTTATTGGATTTATGGTGCGTTGTTGATTTTTTGACTTTAATATGAGTTCCGACGAAATAATGAAATTAATATTAATTGTAATCGTAGGCGTTGGAATTGGCAGCGTAAGCAGAATTGATTTAAATAACTTGCTGCCTCTGCCGCCAAGTCAAAGACGAAGTATGTATATGGTTGCTTCTGGCAATTTTATTATTTAAGAAACTAAGAAAAATGGCTTACAGTTTATTAGAAACAGTTTTGTGGCATATTTTAAATGAATGTACCTACAAATTCGTCAACACTGTGGAAATTATACTTATTTACTCCATGCATAAAGCAACGATGTATGTGAAACATGATATCAACACGAAAGACTATGTAAACTTATGTGACGAAAACGACAGTCAGACGGATACAAGGCGAAAAAATTAAAGATACATGAAAATATACGGGTAGTAAAAATACACGACTCGTGTAAAACATACGCGTGATAATGATATAGGTACGTGTTGGTTATATTTTGGGTGTAGTTTACTTTTAGTTTTTTCTATAAAGAAAACTTGGGTTTCGTGGATTTTTTATTTTATTTATTTCATTGCATGTTTGAGAAAAGCACTATACATACCTCGGCGGGAAATGGGGTTGCCCGCGCTCAGACCTATCCGGCCTCGCTTCGCTCGGCCGTCTATATGTCTTCGGCCGGCAACCCCTTTCGTCTCGGCCTCTGTAGTAATGTACTATTAACACCGCGTGATTGAAAGATATTGACACTAAGACAGTGACGCAGTCAAGTAGACCACAATGTCCATCATATTCCTACTGGTGTTATTAACGCGACATTGGCATGACATTGTTATAGTACATTACTACAGAGGCCGGGACGAAAGGGGTTGCCGGCCGAAGACATATAGACGGCCGAGCGAAGCGAGGCCGGATAGGTCTGAGCGCGGGCAACCCCATTTCCCGCCGAGGTATGTATAGTGCTTTTCTCAAACATGCAATGAAATAAATAAAATAAAAAATCCGCGAAACCCAAGTTTTATTTATAGAAAAAACTAAAAGTAAACTACACCCAAAATATAACCAACACGTACCTATATCATTATCACGCGTATGTTTTACACGAGTCGTGTATTTTTACTACCCGTATATTTTCATGTATCTTTAATTTTTTCGCCTTGTATCCGTCTGACTGTCGTTTTCGTCACATAAGTTTACATAGTCTTTCATGTTGATATCATGTTTCACATACATCGTTGCTTTATGCATGGAGTAAATAAGTATAATTTCCACGGTGTTGACGAATTTGTAGTTACATTCATTTAAAATATGCCACAAAACTGTTTCTAATAAACTGTAAGCCATTTTTCTTAGTTTCTCAAATAATAAAATTGCCATAAGCAACCATATACATACTTCGTCTTTGACTTGGCGGCAGAGGCAGCAAGTTATTTAAAATCAATTCTGGTTACGCTGCCATTTCCAACACTTACAATTAATATTAATTTCATTATTTCGTCGGAACTCGTATTAAAGTCAAAAAATCAACAACGCACCATAAATCCAATAAAACAGAATGAATATTTTTCAACTTTACCTCCATAACAATTTAAAAAATATAACTACGCGTGTTTGAGTAGACCTTTTTACCGCTAACGTTTAGATGAAATATTTTAAATGTTTTTATTTGTGTAGTTTATAATTTAAAATTATATAATGTATTATTTATTAAGTTCATGTTGATTTTATACAAATAAAACTGCAAATTATAGCAAACATTGTTTTTTGGTTTTTTTTTATAGGCGTAGTGGCAGAGTGTCATTACGAACCATAAAGCAAATACTGCCTCTAGTTTTTTTTAATGGATGAATGCCACGATGCTGTGTCACAAATATCTGTGAAATGAAAATTAAAAAAGAGGACTTTGCCGGCCTAGGCCTGCAAGATGTGTATGAAATTCCATTATCGACCTTTTGTCCTAGCCGCACCTGAAACGTCATACTTCGCAGCCTATTATAAGGAACATAACATCAATATTTCATTGCATGTTTGAGAAAATTTATTTTTGCGAGTAAAAAGGCATATATCTTTTAGTCTAAACCTTCAACCACAATTTCATCTGAACATCGTACAACGCTGCCGTTAACACCGCGAATCCATTAGGAAATCGAGTATTAAATCGAACGCAACATCCATCAAAAAAATTGAGCCAGGTTCGAGAAAGAATATCAAGGTTCACACTTTCCAATACCCGTGTACAGAATTGAATTACTTTACAAATACCAGCTGCCGGAAATATGAAAATCCAATCATTACAACAAGAGAGCATTCGAGGTACTCGTCGACACCGCCGCGCGGCTCATGAATTTTGTGCGGCGAATACATTGTAGGCGCCTTCGTAAAGAATTCACGTTTTGATTGGCTGATGGCATGTTGCCCCATAAATATTTCTGCTTTAAACAGAATGCATGTGTCCACAATTTTACGTTTACGAGTACCTACTATGAAAATAAATCTAGTTTTAATCATGTAGGTAAATTATACATGTGGCTTACAGGTATTATATGGACTTTTTTACGATATTTACAATTAAAGGCCGTTCACGAACACGGATGGGTTTTCAAGGGAGGAAAAATTTACATTTTAAATACGCAATCGTAAGCACGCCAGACGCGAATGAAGTCGAGGGCCGAAAGATAGATGTATTTGTCATTTTAGGCTTTCAGAGACATTTAATAAAAGACGCTGAAGACGCTGACATTTAGCAGACTGCTATGCATACTGATTTTGATTCTTCAACGTGTACCTATTTAGTCATACTCTGCGAGTTGAAAAATGTAAGTCATAATAGATAGATAGATAGATAGATAAATCATTTATTTGACAGCTGCAATGACACACAATATAAATTTAAACACATCATAACAGAAAGAAAAAACAATAATTATTACACTAACAAAGAAAATTGAGTTACAAAGAAAATAGCATAGAAATGAGTAGGTACAAAAGTAAAATTTTATAAAAGTAGGTAGGTACAAACTGTGTGCGTTGCAGCAGGACAAAAGGGTCACGGCTCAGTGATACGCTTCGCTCTTTCGAGCAAAGCACTGATTTTCTGCCGGAACCCAGGTCACAACAAATATTATATTTATGTAGAAGTATTTACGTACGTCGAAAACAATCGTACAGTGTAAGTGTGATATGTGCATGTCGTGTGATAATTTTTTGATAAAATACTTAGTTAGTAGGTAAAATTGACCCGTGTGTACTGTGTAAGTCTCCCAGTTGTATGACACCAGCCTCACCATGTTATATCCTAAAATCTGCAACCAAATAGCCAAACAAATAATGTATGTACTATTAGGCACGAGCAACAACATTTCCTTACTTTATGTACTTAATTTTCCAATTTACACGTTATACCTATTTAACATAGGTTAGTTGCCCGAGAGTGGTATGTATTAATGTAATAATGTATTGCCTTGCAGGATCATTCATTAAGCAATTAGTCTCATCAATATTAGGACATATTATGCGGTCTGACAATCTTATTCATGGAATTAGAACAAACTTAGTTAATAACTACAACTTCAACTTTTAGTCAGTAGACCCAGAAACTTTGATTTTGAAGGTAAGGCGACTAATATAAATCACAAAAGCAGCATTATTCCAGGACGATACATGTAAGAGTAAATAACAACTAAGCATGATTCTGCTAACCTCGTTACTTGGCGAAGTTTTCCGCTCTAGTGGTCAGAGGATAGACAGGATACGGTTGAGTTTCCCGAGAGAGTGGTAATGCTGCCTCCGGGGACTATTTATCACGGAGCTAGTCTCTACAGCGAAATTAGAACTGTGTTAACGTACAGGCTGTCTGCCATGGCAAGTGATACATACTTAACAGACGTTTGTGTCTGCGAGAAGATTCATAAGGGACATTCTGCCAGGATAACAATTTGCTTCGGGGACGTGATGCATAAGAAAAGTAGTGCTAGTTCAGCGGTGTCATCACGTATTCGAGCCTGTACGATTGGCTATTTATCGTTAAAATTAAAAGACATGCCAAAACAAATACACTTGATACAGAATAACAATTATTGGCATCTAAACGCATTTAACGCATAAATCGTAAGGTCCATTGTTGCAGCTATCGAGAACTTATGATTTACAATATTACTCGCATTGATTACAGTTAACAATTTGAGCAACCAAATTCTGCGTATTCGTTTACGGTCCTGACCTGATGACCTATTGAATGGCATTGTTTCAAATCAACGTAATGTTCTACGTTATTTGTATTGTTTTATTTAACAGTAGGTACATCCGCTGTTGAATATCTCGTTAGGTAGTGTTAAAAATATTACTGCTGCGAATACTACTTTCGTAATTTAGAAGTGTAACTTTAAGCATTCATTGCAACACTTAGGTTTAGGTGTTCGGAAAAAATGGCTTAACTAAGTAGCGTATACAATTAATAAATCCAAACTAAATTCCAGGTTCACATAAACTAGTAGCTTTGTCATCTACTTACTGTCTGATTCTTTTTTTAAATCTTTTATTTGTCATATGACGACAACTTTCATCAGGAGTGCACTCTTCGCCTACAGTTTGTTGTAATTGTACTAACGTGTCAGTTTTAACTATCTTAATTATACCTTTGCAACAATTGCAAAGTGGGCCATTTTCAGATCGTTAACGCGGCGCGACACATATTGTGTCGACAGCCAGACATTTATGTATGACGTTTTATGTTTCGGCCTTCTACTAAAGAAGTCAGTAATCACCCTGAAACATGCTGGCGGCCATACCTATTAGTTATCTTATATCGTAAGATTTTGTGCCTAGGTACCTAGTTACACCCAAGTTGCACGTTGTATTGTTATTTTTTGTTTTAGGACAACCACTGCCTCCGCATCAAGATCCTGGGTGACTGCTACTACTGCGTGTCCGGGCTGCCCGAGCCGCGCTCCGACCACGCGCGCTGCACCGTCGAGATGGGGCTCGACATGATCGACGCTATCGCGTAAGAACACTATTTCGCACTAGTATGGTTTTAAGACAACCACTGCCTCCGCATCAAGATCCTGGGTGACTGTTACTACTGCGTGTCCGGGCTGCCCGAGCCGCGCTCCGACCACGCGCGCTGCACCGTCGAGATGGGGCTCGACATGATCGACGCTATCGCGTAAGAACACTATTTCGCACTAGTATGGTTTTATAGCAACCACTATCTCTGCATCAAAATCCGGAGTGACTGCTACTACTGCGTGTCCGGGCTGTCCGAGCCGCGCTCCGACCACGCGCGCTGCACCGTCGAGATGGGGCTCGACACGATCGACGCTATCGCGTAAGAACACTATTTCGCACTAGTATGGTTTTAGGACAACCACTGCATCCGCATCAAGATCCTGGTTGACTGCTACTACTGCGTGTCCGGGCTGCCCGAGCCGCGCTCCGACCACGCGCGCTGCACCGTCGAGATGGGGCTCGACATGATCGACGCTATCGCGTAAGAACACTATTTCGCACTAGTATGGTTTTAAGACAACCACTGCCTCCGCATCAAGATCCTGGGTGACTGCTACTACTGCGTGTCCGGGCTGCCCGAGCCGCGCTCCGACCACGCGCGCTGCACCGTCGAGATGGGGCTCGACATGATCGACGCTATCGCGTATCGCGTAAGAACCCTATTTTGCACTAGTATGGTTTTAGAACAACCTTCTGGGCGACTGATACTAATTACGTATCGTGTCGTGGCCATTCGCGCTGCACCGTCGAGATGGGGCTTATGTCAAGATCATGTGATATTTTTTATGTTTTTGACATGTTTCTAATTTTTTTTGTTGAATTTTTTAGCCAAACTCCTCAAGTAAGTAATTGAGTATTTAAAATAAGCTTACGAGTTCTCAAGGTACCAACTTTACGAGTATGTCTGATTGAAAATAAACATACAAATTAAAATTGTATTTCTCTTATATGGGCCCCATTACTTGTAAAGCTTTTGTATTAGGTACAGACAGCAGCATAAGTTGCTAAGCGGGTGAGGTTCAAAATTACCTTGACACGCTCTTATTCTCATCAATAAAGTCGCGTCAAGATCATTTGGCTCACCTGGCCCGCTTAACAACTTCTGCTGCTGACTGTATGGTACCTATATAAAATTAAACAGGCGGTATCGACGTAAACGAATATTTATGAAACTGTCAGACGCACGTCAAGTGCAGGAGCGGGTGACATAAACTATAGCCTTATAGATACTACTGGGCGCTCACAAAGGCTAGCTTAATTGTATGGAATTCGCCTTATGTATACAATAAAATCCCCCGTATCCGCCAATCACTGACAACTTTTGATGTCAGTCCGGAAGGATAGGCTAATTTTTCGCAAACTAAAAGGAATATGTATGTTATTCTTGTGTAGATACCTATATACTACTTAAACAGACTTAAACTAATTTACTTGCGTATTAGTGGGAATCTTACCTACCGCAAAAGCATTAAAAACATATTACATCATTATCGACATGTCCAATCGTTACTAGATCTCTCTAGGTCAAATCTTCCGGGTCTTTTATAAATAATTAGCAGGGCACGGATGAAAGCGGTGCAATGGGCTTGGCGTTCGCTCGTGCGTCTTCATCAAAGGAGCTAAATATACCAGACCAGGGTGGTCTGAACCGCTGAAGGTTAATAGGCCACCGAGCCCACTGCGTCGTTAAAACTACTCCGTGTTCTAAATATTTTGATATCATTCAAATCATTTAAACAGTCGTTAAAATGCAATAAATTGAATAGACATAATTCTGAATAGGGTTGTTTCTTGTAGTTGAACGAATGTCTTTTACTTACATTTATTGAATAAATTCAAGGCGGTGACACCGCCTTCTTTCCTCAAACTAAGTAACTGTAGTACAATGTAATAAATGTTTCATAAAATTAGCTGATTTGACTAGTTATGAGTGGTTAGTTCACTAACCCTATTGCGGTCTAGCTTTACATTTATTCATGCGCCGGGTTAGAAGTTTTCCCTTTAAGAGATAAAAAAGTGTCGCACCTGAATGATAAACGACTGGGTAATATAACGTTTAACGCAGACAGAAAGTTTTTATAAATAAGTGCGGTAGGCAATCAACACCGGGCGACCGCCGCCGCAAACCTCAGGCGCGGGATGGCATTTCAGACGTCTGTCTGCCTGCTGGAGTATTATTCTCATCGCTCATTCACGACGAATGTTCAGGAAAACCAGTTTAAAAAGCCATTTTACATGAATTCAGACCAAAAGTCATATAATATTATCGTAGATCTAAAATACAAAACACATTCAAGCTGCATCGTGCGATTTTGAGACATGTAATTATCATTGACGATAATCGCTCGAATACGATAGCTTATCGTGTAAAACGGTGGTTGAAGGTGACATTCGGATGTCAACATGCAGCTGCATTACTGTTGCGACATCGCCGCTGTGCCTATCTGTCATTTTCCTTGATAAAATGAGTGACATTCGCCGCCGCGTTGCTGCCGCGATTATGATGTAAGGCCGCAACAGTAATGCAGCTGGAGTTGCCACCCGAACGTTAGAGTCAGTCCAAGAAAAGTTTGCAGCGGATTTGATAGCCCACGCAGTGCACGTGTTATTTTAAACCTCAAACTTCTATGAAATTATGACATATAAATGACACTTGCACTGCGTGGGCTATCAAATCCGCTGCAGACTTTTCTTGGTCCGACTCTACCTTCAGTGTGCTCTCAAATTATGCCAATAGCAGCCGCATTACCTATTCATGACAATCTTGTGCTTTCAAGAACTCTTTATTTATACCTACCGTTTCTTTCATCATTGCAAAGTGTGAAGGTAAATAAAGTGGGAACGAATGAGGATTCGCTAGTTGGTTAGCAAAATACCAATCGTATGGGTGCAGAAACGATTCGCAATAAATAATGTCTTTATTATATGAATGCGTAGGCTGAAATCTAATCTAGATTTCATTTGATGCGAGTTGTGACTCTAGTTCACCCAAGAATTCGAGTCGTCCGCGAACGCGCACCCAATGGGAACAGTTCTTTCACATTCCACATCCTTGTTTACCCAAATACTTCCACCGTCAACATAGATTCGTACTCCAGCCCACGCATTCATATAATAAAGACATTATTTATTGCGAGTCGTTTCTGCAGGTCGGCTGTAAATCTAAATTTATAGCCACTGACTTCTAACAAGGTTAAAGTGATGGTCATTTCGTCAGTAGACGTTTCAAGAAATTGCTTCTATTTTTTTTATTAGTGCAGTTTGAAGATGTAACGTTTTTAACCGACTTCCAAATCCCAAAGGAGGAGGTTATCAATTCGGTTGTATGTTTTTTATTTTTTTTATTTTTTATGTTTGTTACTCCATATCTCCGTCATTACTGGACCGATTTTGAAAATTATTTTTTTGATTGAATGTATATGCATACAGATTGGTCCCGTTTCTGTCAAAACCCAGTTCTGATGAATCGAGGGAACTCCTCAAATCTTAAAGGCATACATATAGTGATTTTTGGGTTTTTATCATCAAATCAAGCATATACATCCAAAAGAGTGACATTTGATGAAGTGGAACTGCTGATGATGATCAGAACGGAACTCCTCAACGACGCATAGTTCACGGTTGGCGATTTGTCCTCTTCGTTATGTTTGTTAAGCAAGTTCAGGTTTTAATGCACATTTTTGTAAAGCTCGAGTTCTGATGATGGGATCCATGAGGAATCGAGAGAACTCCTCAAATCTTAAAGGCATGCGTATAGAGATTTTTGTATTTACATCAGAAAATTAAGCATTTTCATTAAAAACTGTCGCATTTGATGAAGTGGAACTGCTGATGATGATCAGAACAGAACTCTTCAACGACGCATAGTTCACGTTTCGAGATTTTTCCTCTTCGTTATGTTTGTTAAGCAAGTTAAGTTTTTAATGCACATTTTTGTCAAGCTCGAGTTCTGATGATGGGATCCATAAGGAATCGAGGGAACTCCTCAAATATTAAAGGCATGCGTATAGAGATTTTTGTATTTACATCAGAAAATTAAGCATTTACATTAAAAACTGTCGCATTTGATGAAGTGGAACTGCTGATGATGATCAGAACAGAACTCTTCAACGACGCATAGTTCACGTTTGGCGATTTTTCCTCTTCGTTATGTTTGTTAAGCAAGTTAAGTTTTTAAGCCAAATTTTTGTCAAGCTCGAGTTCTGATGATGGGATCCATAAGGAATCGAGGGAACTCCTCAAATATTAAAGGCATACGCATAGATTTTTTTGTATTTTCATCATAAAATCAAGCATTTACATTAAAAACTGTCGCATTTGATGAAATGGAACTGCTGATGATGACCAGAATAGAACTCTTCAACAACGCATAGTACACATTTGGTGATTACGAATTTCGATTTTGACTTGGACTGGGTCCCGGACTCGGACCCAGAACCGGACTCATACCCGGATCCGGTTCGGACCCGGACCCGGACCTGGACTCGAACCCGGGCTCGGACCCGGACTCGGACCCGGACTCAGACCCGGACCTTGACCCGGAAAACCACTATGATACCTTAACTAAATAAACCACTATGATTACCTACCATAAAATGTGTAAGTATATAAGTATGATGATGCCAATCTTACTAGCCCCTCCCGCTTAAACCCCCGTACACCGCACCGCATGCGCCATTAAGTGGGTTAGGTTAGGTTTGAACTGCGATCCTCACAGAACCGAACTGCTATCAGAGAAGTGGGTTAGGTTAGGCTAGAACTACGACCCTTACAGAAGCGAAATGCTAGTAGAAAAGTGGGTGGTTTTACCTCCTTTTCTACATAGTGTACCATCTACAATAATCTTTCACCGGCCCCCATAGAAGTCGGTTTTTTTTTCTTAAAAAATATTTTGTGTCAGTTTTACCTATAGTCTAGAAATTGAGCTTTGTCAATGATGCGATACGATACGAAGAAATTGCTCGTAGTTCAACAACACAAAAGTTATAGTACTTAGGTACTTACCGGGATTCTTAATGAATTTCTGTAAACAAATGACGTAAGATGTAATGTAGTCATCACATACATACCCTTGGTTTCAAAACTTTCATTAGGTAACGTGGAGCATGGGGTGAACTCTGTAAGCATGCTTATTTGACTTACCTGCTTACCTACATTTTGTTGTTTAGACAAATGTCTAAAATTATAAAGAATTTCCAGGCTCATTTGATTCAGTTTGCCCCTTGATTCGATAACGTACTGACCTAAACCTTTGAGTCTATTTTTTTTTCTTAACTCAAATTATCGCTAGTCCTACACTTCGTACCTACAGGATTTGGTTATTCATTTTGGTCTGAAATATGAATCAAAATATAAGATATTGTAAAGATATTCCTTATCACGGTTCTCTGATTATAAATAAAATCAAACACTAGCGCAACGTGACTAAATTATGTTTGTGACAATTATATATGTAGGTATGTGTCCACCTAAGAATGCGAATATATTTTTTTCTACAAAGTATATTTCTGATATATAAATATATAAAAATTTAACAATAGCGTATCGTAAATCAAATTTGAATACAGTCTGTTAATTATAAACATACATATTTACAATTGTTTGTGTTTGTTTAATCTAAGAATGTCGTCATCGTTGTTTTTTAAACAATAAACACTTTGCTCTTGACCCGAATTGTTTCCTTAAAATAATGCCGTCAGTAAATCCGGCGCATCACCCAATGAGATAATATAGACCGGGAGATAGTGACACATTTTACTGGATCATTTGTACCAGTATGGCGGTTCGTCAGGGGTCTAAGTACGTAATGAACGAAATAAAAATGATGGTCATAGCGCTGGTACCGGCGGCCCAATCGCGTGGGCGTTAGTCGAACGTGTAGGATAAAATACGAGTGTCGAACGATTTGTTCCACAAAAATCCTCGTATTTTTCGATAGTCCATAAAAAAGAAGTAGACGGTAGCGTAATGCCATACTTCTCCGGTGTGACTTACAGCCCGCCATACTGAGGCGAACACATTAATTAAAAAAAAAACAATTCAACCATTTGTGCCAAGCTAATTTTTACACAGGTGATCATCGTCGAGCAGCCATTCATGGACATCACCATGCCATACTTTTTGGATGGTTCCAAATGGCCGCCATAAAGGAGTTAATTTTTTTTATTGCTAAACGATTTGTACCATCTTGTAATTTTTTTTCAAGACTTTCTGTGTGATCATAAATGGAAATCTCATAATGCCATACCTGTAGGAGGTGGCAAATGTGTACAATTTTTTTTTTATTTCAAGGATGGTGCCCCTTTTTCCCCCTATTAGAAGTATGGCAAATATAATAATGGTCACATTGCATCATATAATTTCCAAAAATCCAAATTCCATACTGGTACAAATCGTCAAAAAATTGTTCTTTGTTTTAAGTCTTGGCTTCAGTCTCACAGTCGTCCGCCCCGTAGTTATAATCTGAAATATTTTTTTTAGGTATAATTGTATCCAAACAAACAGAATATGATGATGCCATGCTGTAAAAAAATATTTTACGTATACATAGTCGTTTTTTTGAAACGTGTCGATTAAATAAGTTTTTCAAGTATGGCAGCACTTTTTCCCCCTACTATAAGTATGGCAATTATAATAACGGTCACATTTTAGCAAATACTTTCCAAAAATTTAAATGCAATACTGGTACAAATCGTTTAGCAAAAAAAAAAAATTAACACCCTTGCGGCGGTATGGCGACCATTTGGAACCGTCCGAAGAGTATGGCATGGTGATGTCCATGAATGGCTGCTCGACGATGATCACCTGTGCAAAAATTAGCTTGGCACAAATGGTTGAATTGTTTTTTTTTTAATTAATGTGTTCGCCTCAGTATGGCGGGCTGTAAGTCACACCGGAGAAGTATGGCATTACGCTACCGCCTACTTCTTTTTTATGGACTATCGGAAAATACGAGGATTTTTGTGGAATAAATCGTTCGACACTCGTATTTTATCCGACACGTTCGACTAACGCCCACGCGATTGGGCCGCCGGTACCAGCGCTATGACCATCATTTTTCTTTCCTTCATTACGTGCTTAGACCCCTGACGAACCGCCATACTGGTACAAACGACCCAGTAAAATGTGTCACTATCTCCCGGTCTAATACTGGGATGTTCCCAGTGTATCGCTAACCAGGCAAACAAGCTTCAATTAACTCTGTGAGTTGTTCACAAAAGGCATATAAATAGATTAGTGGCGTCAACATATGTCCGCTTTAAGCTAATAGTCACAGAGGACTGAGCTAGCAGAGCAACATCTTCATTAAACCGCGACGTGCACTGTCAGTAGACGAGCTATAGTTAAGTTCGTGTAATAATAAACCCCTGTCAGGTGAATGAATACGAAACGAAACACTATGGTCTCTCTATCACTCTTCCACATTAGTGCAGTACTTATAGAGACGGGAAGCGTTTCGTTTCTCTGCGAACGATTGTCATCTTGCCAGACCGCCTGTAGTTGCAGGCGTCCATAGGCTACAGTGCCGATACGAACTGAAATAGCAAACATACGGGTGCAATAACGTGCATGCAGCAGGCGGCAAACAATGTCGAGGCTGAGGATTACCGGCGTAGGCCCAGGAAGCCCCACTCACAAGGATTATGAAGTACATACCTAATCCCGATTACAATTCACGTAACGATACTTAATAAGTAGCCGTTTAATTAAATATCCAATTAACCTTCTTATTTTTGAGAAGGGCATTATATGAAGGGAATCCTTAGAGTACTTTATTCTTAAAGTTTTATTAACGCGTACAGGCAAAAAACATTATTTTAAGTTAATATTGGTGGAACTTCGGACAGTTCAGATGTGCAAGTTCATAAGAAAAGCAGAAAGTTTCCATAAGCTCGTAAGACTCTTCTAAATTCAAATGAAGCAATTATTTTAGTCATGCAAAACGCTTTTGCTGCTGCAAATTTGCTATGATTACATTAAGCGGTGATTTTTATTAAATTAAAATTACGTCCTTGTTTTATCGCCCAATAAATCTCCTGTCAGAACGGAAAAAGACGATTCATTGTTCGCTCGGAAAAACCACTGGACGGAGTTGGAAAAACTAGGACTCTCTGATAGATACCGTGCATTAGTTGTACTACGTTCGTATATAGTTTGCTACAATAAATTCACTTTAATAAATGCCGTAGTTGAAATTTAGTGTTGGCAGGAATTCGTTTACGTCAGCGGTAGGGCGGCAGCACCGCTTCCGTTCGTGAGAATTCGTGCTTCCAGGATAATTTACGTTTTGCTTACGATTATATTTACCTACTATGCAACAATGTTGCTACAATTCCCGTTATATTTAATATAGGTGTTTAATTCATGGCCTTTTTTAAGCTAACATAGTCATTTACACTACAAATATTTACTTTTGACAACGGGATATTTACGAACTGAAAAGAGCAATATTTTGGCTAAAAATGCGCCAGTTAATGTACGTACTGATGTCCATGGCTTTTAGTTTTAAAAGGTAAAATAGATCGATTTACCCTCAAACGAAACAAAGTTATTAGAATTATAATTATGAGTCCTAGGCGACAAATATTATACGAAAAGAAAATTATTAAATTACTGGAACAAATATTCGTTCCTTCTTTATCTTTAACTAACAAGTTTCTAAGGGAGGGTCACAACCGACCCGGCTAAAGTGGTTATTTAATGTTTGTTTCGTAAATCAACATCAAATCGTAGATCAGTGTGTAAACAGTGTCCCAAGAGCAAGTGATCCGAGTAATTCCATATTCAGGGGGTGGCCGCCGTATACGGCATGTGTCGGAACGAGAGGAGGGCCGGAGGACTCGCAAAAAGGCAACCTAATATGCCCCATATTCAGTGTTTGTGATGTACATCCGCTTCCACTCATTACATTAAAACACACATTTCCGGCGCAGAAATAGCGCAACCTTATCTGTCTCAAAGATTTTCTTCAACAAAGCTGAAACGAAAAGGGGTTCAGTAATTGACTTCCGTTAAATCCCTGTTAAGCCGAAACATCTGTTTCCAGGCTCAACTTTGCAAGCTTTTCGTCGCAGTTATGATTATGACAAAGCTAAATTAACATATCATAATTGTGTTAGGCGGCCTCGGTGCGGATCGGGTCTCGTCGGCCTACGTCAAGTTAGGATTATAATTCAATTTAGTTCGGCACATCACATCAGTGCGTTTGCAACTACTGGATACAAATTACGTATAAATCGTAGTTGTTTACCCACTTAAGCCCTATTTGGCGAGCCAATTACTCACTCAGCATATAATTATGTTTTACACTTAACGGGATGTTTATTTTATTGGTCTCATTACACATATTAAAGTAATTGATGTCGCTACATACTTTTAAAATAGTTTACCTTTTGAGGTTGAACTTAGTAAACCGATCTTCCCATACAGATGTAGTTTAGTCTGGAGTTTGTAGGCAGAGATATTTTATTAAGCAATCTCAGTTTGTGTTTGGCTAGAAGACAGTTCGGCGCTAGGATATTGGATTCCGGCACTCGATAAATATTTTATACATAAAACCGAGCTTCAACAGTAACTTGGTTTGCTTTCACAGTCCGTATTTTGTAACCTCAAACTAATACATACAAGTTCTAAAATTATAACATTCAATATAGGTGAGTTTGTTTGTCTATAATTATATGAGTACAATTAAGTTTGCAGGGGTCCGGATAACCCATATTTGCTCGAGTTTCCTTTCAGTTAGCGTGGCTTTGGCTGTGCTCTTGACAGGGAGCTACTGGAGCGGAATACGGGGCTGTCTTGTAGGCTAATATTATTCTTGTTGACCTACTTTTAATATATTCCAACACAATGCCCAATTAGCTCATTTCCACAATCAACCTATACTCCACAATTTTATCGTTTACCGATTCCTGGAACGACGCTTTCAAAATAAATACCGCTTTTGGTATCCATTTCGTAGACGATTTGTTTCGTTAAGGAGTATTTTTGGCAATTAAAGCAAAAGGGGAATGTTTATGGTTTTAAATAAAAGTATCACAAGAAACAGAGCCTAAAAAAGGGGAATTAAAGCAAGTTCTCTCGGGGCTCTTAATTCGGTCCTGCGAATCTGCCGTCGTCGCTAATGAAAAATTATGCGCGACGAGTTTGCGTCTTGATTAATTTATGTTACGTTAATTGCTCAGCTACCTAATTAATTTACATGCGTTCATTTGGTAACTTCGTGCCTATTGCTTGTTTCCAGAAGGCGGTCTCGAGTTAGAACGTTATAGTTCTGAAGCGGTTTACATTTGTTTATTAGAAGCAATAAATAAGTACTATTAGGTTTATACTGTTTCTAAACACCATAAAAGTAGGTAATAAGCGATCGTATGTCAGGCATTGTGTCGATTAATAACAGACTCCCCGATGTTACACTTTTCATGAATCAAAACGGCCATAAAAACGCCATAACCTCGTTTAATTTGTCGCCAGTAAACCCAGTTGCGGCTGTAAAGATACGCAGTTAAATGAACTCGAGATAATTCATAAATAAGTAAACATTAACTTTGTTAGATCACCTTGTAATTAATAAGTATCGGCCTATTAATAGGCCTGCCATTACACCAGAAAGTTGTTAGAGTAACCTTGCGACATAAAAAGGGAAGTTATTGGATCAAGTGAAAATAAACACGAAATAATTGAGTAGGCTCTAATCGATGTTTTGGCAAAAAGGTTTGGTATTAGAGACGCTTAACAAAGCATAAAATAATTTATTTCCTTCTGTCTGGATTATGAAGCTTTCATCCATTAGGCGCGATGACTTCGCATTTTATCAATATAACTGTATTCGTTATTTGCTTATATTATTTTCGTATAAAGCTTTGAATATCCAACGGGGTATTATACGGGAGAGTAATTGGTTTCAAGCGTTCTGCTATCTTCTCGTAAATACATTGAAAGCATAATACGCACGTGATTTTATGAGGTTTCTGGCTTTTGAAGTTATGTCAGGCGTTTAGTGCGTCAACCTTCGATCGGTCATGGCCAGTCTCGAAATGAAATTGATAGTGCTTCCTTTATGTCTTCGGTGTTTATGAACTTTCTTCGATATTAGGTACATAAAACCATAATGGATGAAGTAGTTATACCTAACAGTTGGTATCGTTAATGCGATCATCGTACTGTTATCAGCGTCTTTGTCTGGCTGGTATTTACAGAATTTAAGCGATTAGTCCGCGTTCGAAACCTGACCGGTCTGAAGAATCGCAGACCAGGCATCTGTTTGAAATACTCTGATTTATACGCAGGAAATCGCCAGTTGATTGCGCGGTTTATTTTACTTACAATTCCTTCATTACATTCTAATCTTGTAGTTCAGTTTCAAATTGTGTTAAATAATAGATTAGGTGTGCGAGTAATCAGGCAGATCAATGCAGTCCACCTACATTGAAACATCTATCTTCTTCGTGTTTATCTAAATGTTTTAAGCGAGCGTTGTATGAGTTTAGACGCGAAGTTTCCCCTGATGTGCATACGGATAAGAAACCAGGAATCGCTTTTGAATTTTTTTAAATCTCTCAATGTGCAACGATCGTAGCAGATCGTGGAAATTTCTTCAATTCATTAAATAAGGATGTACTAATTGTTTCAGATCTGTAGTGGAAGCGACTGACGTACAGCTGAACATGCGCGTGGGCATCCACACGGGTCGCGTGCTGTGCGGCGTGCTGGGCCTGCGCAAGTGGCAGTACGACGTGTGGTCGAACGACGTCACGCTCGCCAACAACATGGAGGCGGGCGGGGAGCCTGGGTACGTGATATGGTCTGAACTTACACTTGCAGGTTGTCGACCAGCTAGGAATAGGGACTCGGATATTTAATTACACAAACGGGTCTACCGCGATATAATTTCATTGTTTTTACCTTTAATTCCGACGTTTCAGTGTGGTCACGGAAAGACCACAAGTGTGTGTGTGTGTGTGTGTGTGTGTGTGTGTGTGTGTGTGTGTGTGGTCTTTCCGTGACCACAGCTTCGGCAACTCAGCTGAAACGTCGGAATTAAAGGTAAAACATTGAAATTATATCGTTTGTGTAATTAAATATGTGTACAAAACGCGAGAGTTTACAAACGTTTGGGCGGCGCGACGTGAAGCGAAGCAGGCGTGGTCAGCATTTGATTTGTGACAAATGTTACAATGTGACAAGCGGGGCAGGGTTAACATTAGTAGAGTGCAGTTATCAAAATTTCTTTGTAATTAATGTTGTTAGGAATAAAAGAGTAATCTTAATTATTCGTAGTTCCGAGCGCAGTGATATTAACATAAGGTTTTTATTTCACATGTGTGTGCCATGTTTTAATTTCTTCCGGAAAATGTCACATAAAAGAAGAAGTACATAACTATGTAAGAATGTATATGTATGTATGGTGGAGCGTCCATAGATTTCTATTCCCTTCATTTCCTTCCCTTCCCTTTCCCTTCGGCTTCAGCTTGATATTCACGCTCTTGGGCTATTTTCTTTAAACTTATGAAGAAAAAGAAAGGGCAACTCAGCTACGGCCTACGAACAATCTAGACGCGCCGCCACTGGAGGTATTCAATCCTGATATACAAGCTATATTGATTGAAATTTATTTTATGTAGGCGCCTACGCTTCGTGAAGCCTTACATGAACCGATGCTACCTAACGCCCACGCTTTGTTTACATCCAGTCCGATCGTTTGAATATCAAACGAAAGTAATACGAGTCTGAAACTAGAAGTCATATCATACCTACAATCAGTGCCGGATTTACCACTAGGCTGAGTAGGCTGAAGCCTAGGGCGGCAGATTTTAGGGGGCGGCAAATTTGGGTAAAAAAAATATTTTATGTGCTGTTCAGATAGGGTAGACCAAAATTTATTTGTAAAATTTAAATAACAAGCATAATTTGTCGATTTTGCTGCCCTCTGTCATGTCAAGACCTTTTTGAAGTACGAAACCCTAAACATGTACCTACCATTTTCTCGAAAAAATTTCGCGCTCGCTACGCTCGGGTTTTCATTTCAGTACCTACATTATTTGTGACCCATCTATCTACATTGTAAAGGGATGGTCGACGATTCTTGTATCTTCGTGGTATTATGGGTTCCGATTTTTTCCTTTTGAAGTACGGAACCCTAAAAATTTACCTAGATACCTACTATTTTCTCGAAAAAATTTCGCGCTCGCTACGCTCGCGTTTTCGTTTAACTAACTACATTTTATTGTGACCCATCTGGCCCCTGTTTCACCAACGTGACAGGTGCGACGAATTGTAAAATCACTGTTGCTGACGTCACAGGCATCCATGGGCTACGGTTACCGCTTACCATCGGGCGGGCCGTATTCCTGTTTGCCACCATCATTGTATTATTAAAAAAAAATTTATGATATCGGAAAAAAACAGATATTTCTCTTGCTAAGTTTATGACAATTGTCACAAGAAACACTACAATTGTCACGAAATTCCGACATATAACTCATTACCTGTCAAGAATTACCTACAATTCTTCTAAATCTTTGACAATTGTCAGAAACTTCGCAGGAGAAATATCTGTTTTATTCCGATATAATAAAGTATTTTAAATAATACAATGATGGTGGCAAACAGGAATACGGCCCGCCCGATGGTAAGTGGTAATCGTAGCCCATGGATGCCTGTGACGTCAGCAACAGTGATTTTACAATTCGTCGCACCTGTCACCGATGTGAAATTGGGGCCTTACCATATCATTGAATGATAGCACAGAATCTAGTAGAACGCCAGCGGTAATGTCCACGCTATCGGAGCAGCTTCCGTCTCCTATACGGTTCATATGCGTCTACCGGATAAAAAGCTAGCGATCCATTTTTATAGCATAGTCTTTCGAGCAGACTCAATGCCAGACCCGACCGAACTCCTTAGCTATATCCAGCCTGACTGCCAATGTCTCACCTTGATTCTCAATAGCCAAAACCCAGCGGTACCCACCGGTCACCGATCAGATCAGGCAAATATAAAGAGGTTGTATCGTCATTGAGTGACAAAAACTGCCCATATAAATCTGTATCTAGAATGTGAAATTTGTGACGTCACCTTATATGCATTTAAATATGGCTATGGTGTGTTACAGTACTATAAAAAAACGCCTCTGATAGGAAAGTACTTTAAAAAACCTATAAGCGAGGCAGATAGGGGCGGCAAAATCGGCATAGCCTACGGGCGGCAAATGTTTAAATCCGGCACTGCCTACAATATATTTACTCTTGAACAAAAGCTCAGGTTATTGTTCATTTGTTATAAGTACGTATCACTAAAATGTCTTACCTATACGTAGAAACACTTTACTGAAAAATATAAAAAAAACACTTCAAATTCAATAACACATAACATTTTGTACAAAGACGAATTTCACCCTTTCTAGAATATTTGAGAAATTGAATGAGAATTAGAGGTTTCTATTTTATTGGTCGTATTTAGCTTTTATCGGTATGAGTAAATTTTGATGTCCGTAATAACCCCGATGTTTGCCACAATACAAATAATAAGAAAGGGTCACTCACTGTAACGATATAATATAAACTCCATCGTGATTCAGAATATATTTTAATAACAAAGGACCGTATAAAGAAAAGCTGCCCCACAACATTCCGAATTGAAATGCTCTCAAAGCAATAATCAGCTCAATGTCTCCAATTCAAGCACTATTTGCATGATCATTATCCTTTTATTTGTGTAGGAGACACTGCAATTGCAGAAAAGGTTAACTGTCTGCTTTAACTTTCTTTTTAATGGACATCGAGTCAAAGTCCCCTTTGTCAGTGACTTTGTAAGAACACTCCTTTGTAATGAAGTACGCATTCACGACTCGAGAACTGCGTGTTTTGTGTTACAATAAGACTAGACTTCTAAGTAATCGATAGCAGTTAAAAAGAAAACCTTGACTGTGAAAATGCGACTGTTTGAAACTGTAATCGAACGAGCGAGCGAAGCGAAGCGAAGTTCTTACATTCGACTTCGGACCGCGGCCGGCTAGCGGCACGTCCCGGCATTTCGATGTTTTTAAGCTGACCTGTCAGAAGATAGTTTGATACTCAAGAACTTAAGTAAATTTGTCCTAATTTAAATGAAATTGGGTAAACGTGTAGTTGAGGGCAGTAAATTATAGTCATTAAATTATGAGCAGGCTTTATCAAGAGGTTATTAAACTAGAAGAGCTTAAAATGCTAAAAAGCTATTTGTGAGGGGTCATGCATTTCTGGTCATCTTTTTTGTAAGAAAGTATGGTCGAGTTTGGTATCAAATTAAAGCGCTCGGCTTGCACTTTTATAATATCGTCTTTAAATTTACCATTTTGAAATAATTAGCAAGATAAAAATAAACATAGTATAGGTATTTGAAATTTGGCAATAAACTATGGAAGGTACAGGTTCTACACTCCATAGGTACAAGAAACATTACGGCTTACCACAGATACAGTTTATTTTAATCTCTATGGTGAATCAGTTAAAGGCTCCACAGAGCTTACAATTATAGTTTGTCAAAGGACTGTCTCGTTTCAAACACAGACAGAGAGAATCATACAATCTTTGTCTTACACCAGTACTAGCACCCGAAAGAAAAGGACGAGTATAGTTTTTTTGTTCTTATTTACTGACAAATTTGATTTTACAACTATATTCGCACACGTTTTCAATCCATTGTCGACTTTAGCCTCGCCACAAGGCCACAGACGTTCGGAATGGGGTTGGCAACTGTCAAAGGTTTGCATAGATGGCGCCATCATAGCTTGCCCCTTTGTCTATGAGATTTGGCTTAAATGACTGGTATCCAGGACATAAATATTCATTACAAACAAAAAATTGACACAATTCTAGGGATTGACAGGGCAAGCTATGCTGGCGCCATCTTCAAAATACTTCGACCGGCCAACCCCATTTTCTGAACGGAATGACATTTGTAGAGCGACGTCCCGTTCCTACCTGTCATTCCGTACGAAAACTGAATGAAAATTCCGAACGTCTGCGGCCAAGGTAAGTGTGCAACAAAATATAGATGAAGATGGCGGCCATGCACTATGTCGTCTATGTCATAAAATCGTCATGGATGTCGTTTTTTAGGTTTTGGGGGGCGCAGATTTCTATGATGATGCCATGCACTATCTCATAAAAGTCGTCATGGATGTCGTTTTACAGGTTTTAGGGGGCCCTGATTTCGAAAATGATGACCATTTTGGAATCCAAAATGGCGGCCATGCACTATGTCATAAAAGTCGTCATGGGTGTCGTTTTATAGGTTTTAGGGGGGCACAGATTTCGAAAATGATGACCATTTCGGATTCCAAAATGGCGGCCATGCACTATGTTATAAAAGTCGTCATATATGTCGTTTTATAGGTTTTAGGGGGGCACAGATTTCGAAAATGATGACCATTTTGGAATCCAACATGGCGGCCATGCACTATGTCATAAAAGTCGTCATGGATGTCGTTTTATAGGTTTTAGGGGGCCCCGATTTCGAAAATGATGACCTTTTTCAATTCCAAAATGGCGGCCATGCACTATGTCATAAAAATCGTCATGGATGTCGTTTTATAGGTTTTGGAGGGCGCAGATTTCGAAAATGATGACCATTTTAGATTGCAAAATGGCGGCCATGCACTACATATATCATAAAAGTCGTCATGGGTGTCGTTTTATAGGTTTTGGGGGGCGCGGATTTCGATAATGATGACCATTTTTTATTCCAAGATGGCGGTCATGCACTATGTCATAAAAGTCATCATGGATGTTGTAGCCGCCGTGCAGGTCAGGATCTCGACGACTCAAATAAAAAGCTTCGATTTGAAGTAAACTATTATAATTTCAATAGGTACTGGTTTTACAAGGGTTCCTCGACTAAACGGTTATATGTAAAAGTGGTGTGGTGATTGTATGGAGGCTGATGCAAGAGTGATTTGCATAATTTGAATGTCCTAAAATAGTGGTTAAAATTTGGGTGCCTCTAATTGGCCGCGATACATAATATGTGGAGCGCTCCTATTGGTGCTTTAGAAAAAGCTTCCAAATACTAGCCGAGCCCGACGGCTGCGTTTAGTTACTGTATTATACAAATAAAGGTTGCGTTCGCAACAGATGTCGTTTTATAGGTTTTGGGGGGCGCAGATTTCGATAATGATGACCATTTTGAATTCTAAAATGGCGGCCATGCACTATGTCATAAAAGTCGTCATGGATGTCGTTTTATAGGTTTTAGGGGGCCCCGATTTCGAAAATGATGACCTTTTTGAATTCCAAAATGGCGGCCATGCACTATGTCATAAAAGTCGCCATGGATGTCGTTTTATAGGTTTTGGAGGGCGCAGATTTCGAAAATGATGACCATTTTAGATTGCAAAATGGTGGCCATGCGTTCGGAATGGGGTTGGCAACTGTCAAAGGTTTGCATAGATGGCGCCATCATAGCTTGCCTCTTTGTCTATGAGATTTGGCTTAAATGACTGGCATCCAGGACATAAATATTCATTACAAACAAAAAATTGACACAATTCTAGGGATTGACAGGGCAAGCTATGCTGGCGCCATCTTCAAAATACTTCGACCGGCCAACCCCATTTTCCGAACGGAATGACATTTGTAGAGCGACGTCCCGTTCCTACCTGTCATTCCGTACGAAAACTGAATGAAAATTCCGAATGTCTGCGGCCAAGGTAAGTGTGCAACAAAATATAGATGAAGATGGCGGCCATGCACTATGTCGTCTATGTCATAAAAGTCATCATGGGTGTCGTTTTATAGGTTTTAGGGGGCGCAGATTTCGAAAATGATGACTATTTTGGAATCCAAGATGGCGGCCATGCACTATGTCATAAAAGTCATCATGGATGTCACTTTTTAGGTTTTAGGGGGCCCTGATTTCGAAAATGATGATCATTTTGGAATCCAAAATGACGGCCATGCAGTATGTCATAAAAGTCGTCATGGATGTCGTTTTACTGGTCATGATCATCATTTTCGAAATCTACACACCTGTTTCAAATAAGGTATAGGTAGATACATCCTAGTAAGTCAACAACATCTATATCTACTATCGAATTGTACTTTTGATAGTAGTACGAAATGTAATCTGAAAGGAGTCAAGTAATATATTCCTGTAATGAGGAATCTACATTGATTCCAATTACTAGTAATTGTAGAATTCGAAAGTTGATTCGTGATTCCTCAAATGGAATTGTACTTAGTAATTCGGTATTGTTAGATTACAAAGTAATCTGGGAATCAGTAATCAGATTACAAAGTAATTTCCAGTAATCGTGGAATCAGGAATCAATTACGAAATGCCCATCTCGGACTAAGTAGCACTGCATTCAATTGATCTTTTTGGCGAACCGCGAGTTCACAGTTCGGGGCGAACTACTAGTTATTGCCAAACACCTAATTTAGCTATAGTTAGAAGTTGTTCAATGCCAGTCAATTATAGACTGGCCAGTGTTAATGAACGCATGCGAGTTGGTCCTTTGATCTGAAGAATCGATCAACGATTGACATGAGCTTATTACTTCCTTTCCACACGATTGATGTCGAATGTCGATTATAGTTGTGATGTAGGTACTTTAATAGGTAGTACAGTATTATGTATGTGAATTATAATATGCTTTGCTTTGGTATTGCTAAGAGTTGATCCAGACTTTTCACATTTGAGAATATAAGTATTATACTCAAGATTACAAATAAGTACAGGTACTTATTTTAGTCTTTTAGTAAGGAATTTACAAGCTTTCTCCTACTACAGTCTCAAACTCTGTTATGCCAGCGTCGACTTGCTACAGGAGCTACAGGCAGTTATCGTTCATCAACCGTAGGTTTTTAGAGCAGGATTCACAATGCCTTCGCAGTATTTATTCGGCAGCCCAATCCTAAAGAACAGCTAAATCTTCTTCTGCTTAAAAGATTTTGTTTATACTGTAAAACGTAATTCAAGACCAAAAAAAGTGAGACAATGTTGCCATTGCAATAATTTGTTTGTAAAATTGTAAATTCCTTTTGATAAATAATCACGCTAAGATAATTTATTCATTAGTAATTTTACTTCTACTATTTAAAAAAGTACTTTTATTTATTTATTTGTACATAAATACAAGACGCGCTAGTAAAAAAGTGGCAACATTTCTTACTTTTTTTGGTCTTGAATTACGTTTTGCAGTATAGATTTAATTATTGACGTCAAGTTATTTATATTTCTTCTTTCATTACAGACGAGTGCACGTAACACAGGCTACATTGGAATGCTTAGGCGGCGCATACGAGGTTGAACCAGGGCACGGTGCCTCGCGCAACGCCTACCTGCGCGACCACTCCATACAAACCTACTTCATCATCCCACCACCGAGGAGAAGAAAAGTCAGTACACCCTACACCTCTAATACGTATTTCATGCCACCAATAAATCATAGGCAGTTAACACTAGTCGGCACGCTGTAATCATTGATAGTAGTGTATTTTTTAGCCACATAGCAGATTTCGATGGGGTCATTCCTTCTATAAAAATATAATTCATGCCATCGTTTGGCACCCGAGTGTTTAAGTATAGGTATGTTGCTAGCGACTGCCATTACATACCTAAATCCACTTTAATTGCGTTGTGCCGAGCGTGATCTGCCTTAAGCTCGACAGACTTGGGACCATCCCAAGAAATATGCAACCATCCTTTGATATAACTGTATAGCCAAAATTATCTTTTCAAGAAGACATGAAGTCACAGCCAAGTTCCCCCAATTTTGTAATATAGACTACCTTGATTGAATGTTAATGGTGCATTGTCTGCATGTCGTCTTTTCGAGTCCATATGTAAACGTGTTCCAGAATGTTCTCAGCATCGCCGTTCTCCTTATTGGTGTTGCATTACCTTAACACTCGAAGCTGTATATAAAATGTAAATATAATGTATGGTGTAATGTGTTAGAGTAAGGAAGCATTTTGCCGGTTTCCAGATGTGTCTGTCGTCGGGCGTGGGCCTGGGCTCGGCGTCGCGACGCAAGCTTTCCTTCAAGAACGTCTCCAACGTCGTCGTTCAGTTGTTGCACTCCATCAAGTTCAACGTGGACGTCCCCTTCTCAAACATGGCCGCCTCGCCGCAAGAACTCAAAGCCAACGCAGCTAGGAAGGTATTTCTTTATCTCTTCAACTCTCTGTTTTCTGTTACAAACTTCGTCTGGCAATTATAGCCTTCTAGAATTGCCAGAAAATGTTTGTAAAATGTTCGTACTTTCTTACACTTTGACGTTTAAAAGTTTCGACTGCACTTTACTGGACATGGCTAAACAGAACAAGGCCGGTGTCCGCGGCTTTTCTTATCCTTCAGAATGTTTCGATCGAGTGATTTAAATTCTCGCTTCGGAGGTTCGCTTCTAATTCTTAAAGGTAAGTTGTCTTTGTTTCTTAAATTCCGTTTTTATTCCCCTATGATCCTATATTTATTTAGCAAATATAATTAACTCAATAAATAGCATAGAGTGTTAGATGTTTATGAGCAGTACTTTGAATAATCATATCAGGTGCTGGGCTCCGTGTGAAAGTCAATAAAATTGATGTCAAAGTAATCGATTGAAGCGCACCTCAACGTGCACCCATTAATTATGCCAATGGATGTTAACGTCAAACACTTGATGTGCATTATTTAGTACCTACTATAGGTAGTACCTATTACCTACATTTATTATTGACTTTCATGGATCCTATCACCTACACAATAATGTCTACGCGATGTGGTAGAAAGAGCATCGCAAAACTTCCCTATTCGTAGTAAGATAGTATTTGTTGATAAATTTAATCTCACCACTCGCTAGTTCTTGCACCATGCTTTTGACGCATTCTATAATTAGTGTACCTACGGAATAACAATTAAGCGTTGGCTGTAGGCTTTAATAACGTCAATTAGAATTCACATTATCTAAACTCAAAACCAGTCATTTACAGTTACATATCAAAGACATTAATACTTGCCTGTATTTTTTTGGTCATAAACTTAGGAAGAAGGTGCTCTTTCTCTCATGTAGGTATGGGTGTATACCTTAGCTAAGGTAAAGGTCCAGCTTATCGAACTATGGCTTGGGGCTACACCTTATATTATTATGTCGAGCCACTCGACACTTCGATGTTGTAAGCAAAGTGTCTCGAAGCTTTTGACATTGTTTTGTATAATGTGTGGTCCACTGTAAGACTAGTTGTAAATATATCAAGGGAAAGATGCATTATGAGCACGCGTGGCGCACACAAAAGTAACATTGAATGGTTCGGTTTGAAGTTTGAAGTATACCGCACATTATCCAAAGGATTGTGAAGGAGGTTGTAGCGGTGTGATCTGGCATGGCAGGTGCTGGACCTGCGGCGCGCGCTGCACGCGGAGCCGGGCTCGGCGGAGGCGCTGCGGCTGGCGGCCATGCGCGCGGAAGACGTGAGCGCGCGGGAGCCCGCGGACCCCTTGCACCAAACCTTCGACGCCGTCATGCACCACGTCCGCTCCACGCACCCCACGGTCCACACGGCCTCATCCATTATACCTACACACCGAGCTTATCCACGCTATACTCACTATACCCTCTCGTCAATAAATAAAAGACAAAAGCGGTTGAGAATATATCGTGAAGTCGTCGAACTAAATCGCATGAAGTATCGAGACAAACCACTCTGGTTTAACGATGCTTTTGGATCAAAATATTATGTAATTGTGATTTATCTCTAATAAATAAAAATCAGCAAGATGCCATACGTTTTGTACTAACTAGACTGTCAAACTTAACGCTCACAATTGACTATCTCGCAAAATATATGGTAGCTTTTTAGCGCCGTAGCCATTTAGTTCAACTTATTAAAACGCTCCACGATAGAGCTCTTCAACTGTGTAGTGTGTACGTATGTAGGTATAACTATTTCCTCGATACCTAGGTAATATACCTGGAATATGCATAAATCTAAAATTGATCGATTGCTATCTAAAAATAGCGCAGATAAGCTCGCAAACATTGCATACATCGCACGGAGCGCACAACACGCAAAGGTTATGTTTACTAAGCCTTGTATGTGCGTTCCGCTCTTGCACCTAGGATTTAAAATACCTATAGTTCTTACTTATAGGTACTTAGCGGTTACAAAGACCATAAGCTATTTCCGCCGAGTTTTATGATTTCCCGCTTACGGATAATTATACGCATAACGAGAGTTGACGATCGCGATGGCGTTTGTTTGTGTGAACACATAACCTCGCTTTATGATTTCCCAGTAGTTAGTTTGAATTTGGATTGATGGATTTCAATAAATTAATGCTGCTTTATCTATTTCAACTTCGCATTTAAGCTTTTTGCGAATCTTGCAGAAAATCCTCGTGTGCGGAAATATTATCATACTTAAGATAAGTTTGGCTTTGCTTCAAAATAATACAAGCATTTGGAAATCCGAGCAGTGCCGGTCCGGATAGACGTTTTGGAATCCGAGCTTTAAACCCTGTGTCACTAGCCCCTCAACTGCACTAAAACTCTGAAAACGTTAGGTATTCAAATGTCACCGGTTAGAAATATCACCATTTTATTTTTCTAAATGTCAGCACAGCACAGACGTTCCGTTACTTGCCCACGTTTCCCTATTTAGTTGCTGGTGTGTTCAAGCTTTCACGTATGTATCTTAAATGTACTTACGCACAAATTGTTGATTTTTATTTCATGGATTGGCCCAAGAAAATGTGAAATTTATTTCAATGTTCTCATAATGAAACCAGTATAAAATAGGGGTAGTGTAATGTAATTTTATGAAATGTCTGGATATGCCAGCAACTAATCTGGTACGTCTGCTCGTTGTTTTTCAGATGTTCCGCCCTTGGACATTAGTTCCACAACAGATACTCGCGGGGACAGTAAGCGCACTGTTGTGTATGTGTACCGTTGTGTCACACCTCCACTGGGCGAAGAGCACTTAATTTTCCAAAACTCTCGATATTGACCTTAAGTAATGTGGTTTCACCTGTTCGGAACACTGAATCGTTGGCACTGTTATAGATAGTCGATGAGGGGAAATAAGAACAAGCTGCGTGAGCACTCAAAATCATTCACTATTCACCATTCCTATTGGGCCTATTTTCTTTCAAAATTGTCGAAATATTATGTGTATTTGAGATAATTTTAAGTTCAGTTTTGTCTGAGAATAAAGCCGAGCGCACTGAACTGTGTTTCACTCGCTGCCCCGACTACGTAGCCACCCGAGCACTAGAGCATGGCATGACTCCCAACTGTCGACTAAATTGCATGGAGTGTCCCTAATATTAGTGTGTTTCCTATTTCACTTAATTTGTTCATGAGTGTTCGATTTAGGTCTGATTTTTAGATGCTAGATGACAAAACTTACTATCTGATAAACAGAGAGGTCGCTTGTGTAAGACTAGCATTTAGCTAAAATTACCTAACTGTTTGATAGCAATTGCAGAATTTAAACCAAACGTGAGAAATTAGTTTAACATTTAATTGATAACTAGTTGATTGAAAAATCAGTCCTTTATAAAGAAATGCTCATGATTGAAAATTATAAATCACTAAGGGTTTTATTTAAGTCTTAAAAATATCTCTCGAAACCCGTCATACATACATATATCTATATCAGATCTGTTGGTACCTATAATTCGTTACGCTGTCTTTGAGAATTCTTCGTATACATGTACAGAGTATCCCCGTAATCGATTAATTCTACAAAACTGTATTTTTGTTTGTAAATACTATGTTTACTTGTATTCTAATGATGTGATGCTGCTTCGGAGCCCGGAACTTTTCCGTTCAAAGGTCAGTTGGAGAAATTAGAATGAAGCATCTTGCCGGCATGCGGTGGACCTGTGTACCCCTCACGACTATCGCCCCACCCTAACCGTTTGAATGTGCAGTTCCTTCATGCCGCATCATCACATCCCCAAAAGTGAGATATAATCACGTCAGTCGCGTTGAACTGAGATGTTTTCACAGAATAAAGTGACGGAGAAGTTCAAGAGGCCGTTGAAGAAGCGTCACTCGTCTGTGTACCACCAGCCGACAAACCGCGTCAACAAGTACCTGGCGCAGGCCATCGACGCGCGCTCCGTGCACCGCGAGAAGGCCACGCATGTGCATCTGCTGACGCTCTGCTTTAAAGATAGCGCTAAGGAAGGACAGGTACTTATCACTTATTTTCATTTCTGATTACAAGCACGGCGCGAGGTATACCCCTAATTTCTCTGTGAGGTTTAGGTATGATTCCTTAATATTATGTAGGTAAGCCGCTGTCATACCATTGAAGTTACGCTCTCATTTCAAAACGACATACCTACTGAAATAACATTAAACTTGGGATGAACATTCTAACGTGACTTCGATTGTATGGGGGCGGCGTTAGGTCGGCGAGAACTTATGACTCTTAACAAATTTTACTTATTCGTATTGGCGCCAAAGGATACAAAGTTGAATGCATAAATAAAATAGGAAGTTTGCAGGTAACTATAGTTCGTTTTTTTAGCATTAGAAATTAGGTAAGCAATCTTGAAGTGTCTTTTAATTGAAAAACACATTTTTAAAATAAGTTAGGCAAATATGTAACAATTATGAATCTAATACGATCATTTATATTCTTCTGCTTTCATAAGTAATAGTTTTTGAATTTTAAAAAGCGTTTTTCAATTAAAAGACATGTCAAGATCGCTTTCCTTCTTGCAAGTTTTTTCTAATGCTAAAAAAAACGAACTATAGTTCCCTACCTATCTACTTGCAAAGGTTTATTTATTCAGCTGCTATCATAAAGAAGTTGACATCCCACTACAAAAGAGAGTGGGTAAACATTCGTTGTGAATCCGTCCAGATATAGTAATTTAATTTGCCTAAACTATTCTATGCACGCGCATTTATAATAAATTACTCCCTGGAATAGCATCTTTTACTTCTACGTGTATCTATTGGTTATCTCGTTTTAGTTTCTCATTGGAATACGAAACACGTTCGGTGTTTCTATACGTGTTTGAGGCACATTACCAGAATTAAGAGCCAATAAAGATGCCGCGGGCATGTAAACTAGGCTATTATTCAAGGGCGATACTTCGACGGAATGGACTACTGAGGTATATTATGTGCATACGTATCTTAAAAACGATCTGAAAATACTTATACGATTTCTTATGCTTGTAATGTAATCAAGGACGCGTTAGAAATGGTGAGTTGGTTTTACCTATTTCTACGCTGTGCTGAGTTGAGATAGGTATAGATTTTCTGAGTAGTACATAATGTCAAGAGTGGAAAGGCGTAGAATAGAGATTCGCTCAATTAACAATTAGCTAGTAAACCGAAACTGACAAGTAATTTCATGCTTTTATTTAAAAAAAATACTAGTTGCATTGTTTGGTGCGTCATTTGGTACGTGGCTAGCTAATGAAAAATAAAACTTTTCGCCATACACCACTACTTCTGTCGCTAATCTTCTTCTTTTAGAGAAAATATAGTTACTTCTTTATTTATTTTATATATTTAGTTATTAATCATCTTTCTATTTAGTCATCGTCATATCGTTTCTATAGGCATAGAATCAGCTTCAAACATTATGTTCTAATAATAAACAAATCCATAAGAAGACCATATTCAACATGCCTATTGATAAACTAATTTCATGGTGCTTGTAATTCTGATAACATTGCCGGTTAGTCAGCTGAAATATGTAGTTTATTCTGAGATTGCTTAGGATCGACGAAAACTAATTGTTTTTTTAACACCATGCACGTGTAATCCAATTGAGACATGAAAAATAGTTATTTCAATACCATGGACTTACAAATAGTTACACTACTATTTCCCACATTTTGTTTGCTAAATTTTATTTTACGTAGAGCGATCCTTATAAGGCCCAGCTTTCAAATTATCAAGTTCCTACACACATAGCTGGAGTACCTATAATACAGGCAATCTGATTTCCAGTATCGTGCATCGACGGACGGTGGTTGGGCGGGCTCGCTCGGCGCCGCACTAGGGGCCGTGGCCGCCGCTGGCGCCCTGCAGGCCGCCATTCTACCCCGCACCACCATCCTCCTGCTACTCTTCGTCACGGCCTTCGCTTGGTCGGCGGCTGTTCTCGCCCTGACGCTAGCTGCGAGACTACGGCTCATACCGTGCGATGTCTCTCGTCCGTTCGCATTGAGGAACGCCATCACAACCTTCACGATTGTGCTGGGATACGCAGTTGGACAGGTCAATGTGGTAAGTAGCCTAAACCACTACGAACCAACTCCACTATTCTTTCGCGTGGTTGGCGGTCGTACTCGCCCTGACCTTTTGGCAGCCAGGCTACGGTTCATATCATGCAATTTCTCTCATATGCTGTGGAACAGGTCAATCACGATTGTGCTAGGATATGCTGTTCGACAGGCCAATTTGGTAAGTAATCTAAATAACTAGGTACCTATTAAGAACCACTTTATTCTGCTATTACTTCGTCACGGTTTTTTAGTTCCTAATCAGCGGTCTTACTCGTTCTTAAACTGGTAACGACACTTCGGCGTATACCGTGAGATATCAGCCATCATTCTGTTTTGAAAATATCCATCACTATTTTTACGATGGTGCTAGTTTTTGCTGCCTGTGGTCTATATGTATACTTAGTCTTCTTTCCATTTTAATATTTTTTCTGCAATCATTAAGCAATGAAAATGAACTGATAATATCTTCTGTTAATTTCAGGTGACGTGTAGAGAAGTAGACGTGTGCCGTAACCTGACGGAGAACGTAACGACTATGGCGGACATCCGAGCTACGTCTGGAGACATAGCCGCCGCGTTATGGAGTAGCACTGATCATCGGGCTTGCCCTGTTCCTCTTTATATCACTTTAGGTATGTAACACAGTAGCCGTTTTCTGTAGCCGTACCATTATTTGACGCTTGACGTTTACGTTAGCGACTGCGTTAATACTGACGTATGGTGCGGAAATGCGATCGAGTTCAAGCAGTCGCTAACGCAAATACGTCATATGCCTACTCGTGGTAGCCGTGCTGAATAGTGCTGATGAATTAAAATTAGGTATTTTAAATTCTTCATGAAGCGCCAAAATGATTTGGTTTGCTATTAGGAATAAATAGTAATGATACACCTTGTTATGTCAATCAATAGCTATGCGCCAGTTCATCTCTGTTATGAGATTTTGCTAAACATCCAATGCCTAATATTCAGCGCAGCGGATGTCACTGTAATAGTTATGCGATACGGACCTAATAGCTGATATACTGGGTACTTACGACTACTGTACTTTTTTTTTTTAACGTCTATAATTTGATGACCAGTCTGGCCTAGTAGGTAGTGACCCTGCCTATGAAGCCGATGGTCCTGGGTTTGAATCCCGGTAAGGGCATTTATTTGTGTGATGATGATATAGAGATATTTTTTTTCCTGAGTCATGTAGGTATTTTATGTATATTATATATATATCGTTCTCTACAGCACAAAGCTTCATGAGCTTACCATGGGGCTTAGTCAATTCGTGTAAAAATGGTCCTATAATATTTTAATATTTATTTAATTCATAATTATTAATTTTGAGCACATTCACATATGATGATGATGATGATGATGACATTCACATAGATATAACAATTATGATTACAGGTTGCTGTCTCAGCATGTTAGCCGTGGCTGTGTTCCTGCGGCTGCCGATCCTGATCAAAGGCATCCTCCTGGCCTTCATGACGGCCGGGTACATGGCCGTCATCATGGCCTACCATAAAGACTTGTTCGACTGCTACGATCTCATGACTGAGTAAGTTCATTGAACAAACTACGATTTCAAGCTACCATGGATATGTAATAAGTATAGCTTCTGCCCGCGACTTCGTCTACGTGGAATGGTGTTGATAAAAACTACCCTATGTCCTTTCTCGTGACCCATACTATCTCCTTACCAGACAAAAATTGTCCAAATCGTTGAAAAGGTAACAGACAGATAGACAGACTTTCGCATTTATAATATTAGTATGGATTTAACATGCAAAAGTATCTGTTACACTGCTAGCTAATTTTACGCTCTCTGTCTCATATTAGTTTTACACTCAACACTCATAATATGTACAATTTTCTACCCCTACTCTACTCGCGTGTTTTGACCTACCTTATACATTATTTGTGAAGGTAGTAAGGTCAAACGGGAGAGCGTTTTATATGTATGTTGCGCGTTGGACGGGACAGGATTTTTTAATACAAAAAGTGCAAGAAAAAGAAAATAATTACAGCCAACCAAACAATATTGAAACGACGATAGTAATTCCATGGTTTATTATATTTCAGACCAGGCATAATCGGGTCAGCTTACGTGGCGTGTGGTTGGACGCTCGCTCTCGCTTTGGCAGTACTGCTGCACGCGCGACAGACTGAGTGGACGGCGCGGCTAGACTTCCTTTGGCAGGCCCAAGCCAGGGATGAGAAGAGAGACATGGATGCCTTACAAGTACGTTTAATAGCCTATTGATACGCTCACTACATACGTACCTTCTTACATTCAGAGGCATTGTGATAGATTAGATCAGTGTTTTACAAACTTTTCATGACGCCACCCCGTTAGTACGAACGAAATGTTTCGCTTATGTTAAGCCTGGCAGAGGCTCCGCGATCCCCCAGGGGGTCGCGACCCAAAGTTTGAAAAACACAGGATTAGATAAACGAATTACTACAGACTGTTGATGAGCGTTAATCGTGAAATGGCGACTTTTCATGATATGCGTAGGAATTTCATGATCTGGCGAATTTTACGATTGGCCGCCGACATATCAAATCTAAGTAACTACCGTGTTTTCCATGTGATTGTTTTTTGTTTGCGTAAGATTCTTATTGATATTTGAGCGTCTATTTTATTTTTTGCCATTTATAATATTTGTTTTGCTACTGCAGGCGTCAAACAGAAGAATATTGTTTAACCTCCTGCCAGCTCACGTGGCGACTCACTTCCTGGACAACCAGTTCCGGACCAACATGGTAACTACTACTCAAGCTTCATTCTAATTGCAATTAACATTCATGCATTATCTCCATTTGAATGCTTTTTTTCATAATTGTTACATATGTGCTTTCTATAACATGATAAACTTACTGACCTACATAGCGAGTTTACTAGTTTTACTGTAAATAATACCTATGTGACACTTACAGCGTAAGTAAAGGTCAGATAAATTTATGATGTACATCAGAACATAAATTCATGGCTTCATCGATGTCCATCTTAATTTGACTTGGCATTTTATACTTTATTTTTCATTCATTTTACTTCATACTTGTACAGACGATGGAACATTGAATTTGCTAATTTTGACTTGTGCTTTTGGTAATGGAATCAACCATCAGATAAAAAAAATGTAAATGTCAGTTTGAAATTCTATTTACTAAGTGCACAGTTTTATAAATATTTCTATCATATTTCGCTTCAATGCTTCCTAACCATGGTCTGTGGCTTGCTTATGTGGGGTTTAATCTGCATGTATCATTCACGTCTCACGTCTACACGCAACTCATTCATTTTCAATTTTGACATCATGTTTTAATATGAATTGTCATAAATCATTCACATTTTTTACTACATGCAATTCATTCATTGTCATCTTATGATTTACGAGTATACACGCTATTCATATTTGGCGCGCATGCATAACAAATGCATGTGCATTCGAGAACTTATTTAATTGTGTACCTTGTTTTCATTGAATAAAGTACACTTGCAATTAGTTTTAGAATGCACATACGGTTGTTTGCCGCGGCAGTATCACAACGTCATCCGATGTTAGCTTTTATTATGCTTCGCTGTTTAAACAAGCAAGAATAGGGAACAGTGACATAACCATTGGCCGAACTAAAACACTTTAAAATTCAAATCCTAATCACTAACAAATTTAAATGAAAACTATGTTTAGGTACACCAAATGTAGTGCACTGTGCGCACTTTAAAAACTATTAATTTCAATACATTTTCTTTAATGACCGGGGATTTCTCAAAAGCTGGAAAGTATTTTATTTTTCTATAAATACAAAAGAAGTTACAATATCTTCAATATACGTATCAAAACCCCGAAAGTAAAATAAATTTGCACACGGGGAACACAATAAGCTGACCACAGCCTTACAAAAAACCCATTCCCTTTCTATCTTCCAAACCCCGACTCGTAAAATTAACTTTGGAACTGGCCTATGTCACTGCCCTACGCTGGCTTGCGCGCAACTGACAAGTGGCGCCGGCAGGACCTGTACCACCAGTCGTACCAGCGCGTGGGCGTGGTGTTCGCCTCCATCACCAACTACCACGAGTTCTACATGGAGCTGGACGGCAACAACCAGGGCATGGAGTGTCTCAGGCTGCTTAACGAGATCATTGCTGACTTTGATGAGGTAAGTGTATTTTGAAATCGCTAGGTATGCAAAAGTACAAAGGTAGGTAGTTTACAATTTGGTGCCGTGACCAGGATATTAGAGCGTTTCGCTCACTTGTATTTAAAACCGTTCTATATAGGAGTATGTGACATTGGTAAGATAATTTACGTCCGTATGTGTCGTTTGTAGAGTCGGACCAAAAAAAGTCTGCAGCGGATTTGATAGCCCACGCAGTGCAAGTGTCATTTATACGTCATAATTTCGTAGAAGTTTGACGTTTAAAATAACACTTTCACTACGTGGGCTATCAAATCCGCTGCAGACTATTCTTGGTCTGAGTCTAATTGTATATAGATTAGGGTCACTCAAAATCAACATCAGATATTAAGGCTGCTAATCGATGTTGAATATTAATACGAATATAGATATACGCGTAAATAGCTAATGCTATAATTGAGTTACCATGATAATATACAATCGCAATGAGTCAGATTCACTGTGCCTGCTACAATATAATATGTAACGAAGAATAAATCAATAAATTAAAACAAAGGATGTTAGTCATGGCTCAGCTGTGGCTTATAGTTTCGTTAGAATTACAATGGAAACGGAAACGCGACTAGAATTCGTAATTAGAAGGCAATTCAAGGATCTCAGTTGTACAGGATATGACGACTAAATTCAAGGTGTGAACTTGAAATTACGTCTCAATGTCTCTTAAAATAAGTAGTTTTAAGAATATGCATTCATGCAAAAAAATGTTTTTCTCGATATTTGAAGCATTATTCCGAATATCTTTCTCTTTCTCTGGTTAATGTAACTTACATAAGCTAATATTTAAAATACGCTATCGTTATTCAATGTAGTAATACAGCATGCGCATTATGCACCGTTATGAATTGTTCGAATGAGTATTCCAATCAAGCGCCAAATTCTTCTTCTTTTCGTGTCGAGGTTCCATTTTTTATACGATGGATGCCCAGTAGACAGCGCCAAATTAATCGATTTATAATAACTTGCAGCTATTGGGCGAAGACCGATTCAGCGCGATAGACAAGATCAAAACAGTGGGATCTACCTACATGGCGGCCGTGGGACTCATCCCCGAGAAGAAAATGCTAGACGACGCCAGCACGCGCAAGCACATGGCGACACTGGTCGAGTTCGTGTTCGCGATGCGCGACAAGCTCAAGGACATCAACGATAACTCTTACAACAACTTCATGCTGAGAGTCGGTAAGTAACGTGTGTCGATTGCTAGGCATTTTTATTGGCTCAAGCTAGCTATCCGGCGAACTAATACACGAATGAGTATTCGTTCTTTATGCTGGAAATTGACATGGATAATTACGTACGTACGTACGTAAAAAAAAGTATAAACAAGACAAACGCGATGTGAGCAATACAGACCATATTTTACCGACGGCAATCAAATTGATCAAAGCGTTAAAATGTTGTGGTTTTTAGGGTTCCGTACCCAAAGGGTAAAACGGGACCCTATTACTAAGACTTCGCTGTCCGTCCGTCCGTCCGTCCGTCTGTCTGTCACCAGGCTGTATCTCACGAACCGTGATAGCTAGACAGTTGAAATTTTCACAGATGATGTATTTCTGTTGGCGCTATAACAACAAATACTAAAAACAGAATAAAATAAAGATTTGAAGGGCTCCCATACAACAAACGTGATTTTTGAGTAGGTATCAAATGCTATTTCGTACAAAAGTTCGAAAAATCATTGGTACGAGCCGGGGCTAGAACCCGCGACCTCCGCATTGCTTTCCGCTAGGCCAGCAGCGCTTCCCCCACATACTCAGTGTTATCAGGTTTTTAAAAAATCAAAAACGATTACTTATGAAAGCAGAAGAATATAAATGATCGTATTAGATTTATAATTGTTACATATTTGCCGTAACTTATTTTTAAAATGTGTTTTTCAATTAAAAGACACGTCAAGATTGTTTACCTTATTTCTAATGCTAAAAAAAACAAACTATAGTAATAATTGTGTTTTTCATTCATAGACAAAATCCATTATTTTTAACCACAGGAAATTTTATACACTTCTTTTTAGGGTTCCGTACCCAAAGGGTAAAACGGGACCCTATTACTAAGACTTCGCTGTCCGTCCGTCCGTCTGTCACCAGGCTGTATCTCACGAACCGTGATAGCTAGACAGTTGAAATTTTCACAGATGATGTATTTCTGTTGGCGCTATAACAACAAATACTAAAAACAGAATAAAATAAAGATTTAAATGGGGCTCCCATACAACAAACGTGATTTTTGACCAAAGTTAAGCAACGTCGGGAGTGGTCAGTACTTGGATGGGTGACCGTTTTTTTTTGCTTTTTCTCGTTTTTTTTTGCATTATGGTACGGAACCCTTCGTGCGCGAGTCCGACTCGCACTTGTCCGGTTTTTTCAGGTCTAAACGTGGGTCCAGTAGTTGCCGGAGTGATCGGTGCTAGGAAACCTCAGTACGACATCTGGGGCAACACGGTGAACGTGGCGTCGCGCATGGACTCCACCGGTCTCCCCAACCACACGCAGGTCACCGAAGAAGTCTACCACTACCTCAAGGACCTGCCCTACCAGTTCGTCTGCAGGGGAAAGGTCAAAGTCAAAGGGAAGGGCGAAATGACAACGTACTTCCTGACCGACCGAGCGACATCTAGCGGCAACGGCACAGTCAACCATTCTAACGGTCCGTCGCAAAACGGACCCCCGACCGCCTACGGGGGCGTCGCGACCCCCCTGGCCATGCTGCAGAACTCGGCGAGGAGGGCGGCCCAGCCGAACAGGCTACCGCCCCTGAGAGAAACCTCGGTCGCCGAAAACGAGCCCCTTCTACCTAGCAACGGGCATCAAAGCAACGGGAACAACCACAAAGGCAGCAAGGGCCGCCGCAACAAAGAGTCGGAGGAGACCCCTCCCCCGCCGCCCCCGCACGGCGCGCCGGTGCCGCCGCCGCGCGCGCTGGTGGCGCCGTGGCCGCGCCCGCCGGAGCCGCGCCCCGCGCACAAGCGCCGCCCGCCCGCGCGCCTGCCGCGCCCGCGCTCCAGCGACAGCCTGCCGCTGGCCCGCAGCCCGCGCGTGCACTCCTCGGCCGACGAGCTCAGCTCCCTCACGCGCTCGCCCAGCCTCAGCTCCTCGGACGAGAGCTACTCGCGCACCACGGACGCGTCGCCCTCCCCGCCGCGCGCGCGCCCGAGCCCCGCCTACGACTACCCGCCGGTCCGCGCCGGCAAGCCGCCCGCCGGCAGCGTCGCCGAGTTGTACGCGAAGCGCGGCAAGATGAGCGAGAAGCCGTCGCTCGACGACAAGTTCATCGAGGAGAATATAAATTTCCAGAAGGAGGAGGAGAAGCTCCAGAGGAGCATTATTAACATGCTCGCGTCGGTGAAGCGGGACGGGTGCAGTCAGACGGACAAGAAGGACGTGGCCGGTCGGCTCGCGCAGCGGACGAACTCCTTCTCGAGCTCCGGCAGTCGACCTAATAACCTGAAACATTTGAACCACGACCGGCAGTTCAGTAAGCGCAGCCCCACCGACGTGGCCTGCGTGCCGCCCTTCGAGAGAGAAATACAGAGGCTGCTCGACGATAAGAATCTTATCAAACCTAACCCGCCTAAGGCGGAGCGGAAGGAATTGAAATTAGAATTAAGGTGAGTGGAGCCTCGCTTGCTACTTGCGTCTCAAACGTTTGCTTAATTCATTAAAATACTTACTAGGAATGCCAAGGATGCCAAATCACCAGTCTTTGCCAGTTCAATGACCCGCTAATATTGTTTTCTGTTGACAATTCTAGTGTAATTTTTCTTACATTTTCCCGCTTTGATTTTTAGTCAGAGAATACTTTCCAGCCTTGCCGATGAATCTAATTCTATCGTTTCCCACCCCAGAGGCACGAACCCGTCGCTGTCGCCGGTGCGCAGCGTGAACTGCAACAACAACAGCAGCCCGCTGCACGCGGTGGGGCTGGCGGCCATCGCGGGGCTGGCGCGGGCCGAGCCCTCCCCGCGGCAGGACTTCCCCGGCGTGCTGCCCACCGACGTGGTGGTGCAGCTGCCAGACCCGCAGGAAACCTCGCCGCACCAAAGGTACCTACGAGGAATAAAGTTTTACAAAGATTGATTACATTGGCTTCTGTACGTTTCAGCACCTCATAGATTTTGAACACAACAGAATTTTTCGACGAACTCGTAGAATTAAATCATTGCGAAATGCTCGTAACGATATATCTATGTAACAGTTGAAGGCAAACTATACACATGCTGGATTTAGATTTTATTGATTTGCAAAAAACGTGGCATCCTAAAACCATAGTTGGGACCTAGTTTTTATAGAATTGCTCATTTTGACGTTCTGAAGTATTTAAATTGTTTGTTGTGTTGTGTGTGTAATACATACAATTATTTCTTTACTCAACTTATGCTAATCAAACAAATAGTATTTAAGCAAATGTTAAATCGAGCCACCTTTAAAAATCTGGTTTTGTTTACAGTCCGCCGTGCGAGAGGAAGATCCCGGCAGACACAGAAGCTCAAAAAGAAAAACAAGAAAAGGAGATACAAGAGCGATTACATAATCGGGTAAATTACCTTCCATTCACATTAGCCTTATTTATTTATTTACATAAGGAGATCCAACAGCTAACTAAATAACAATGGAATCTTAAATAGATGTATAGAGCCAACAGGAACTCACAATTATATATGTAATAAAAACATATACATAATAAGTAACACGCATCACATACACATACATACAACATTTGTCGTTTAATTTTTATAAAAAAACCTACACTCACCAAATTCATCGACCCGCAGGTTCCGATGACGAATCATCGAGAATTAGCCCTGTACGGGGAAAGTCAATCGGAGTGGAGTTCGTCGTGTTCGGAGGGCGAGGGCGACGGCTTGTGCGGGCAGCCCGAGAGCACCGGGTACACCACCGACGACCCCGCGCTAGAGAACGTCTCCATGCTGAACGAGGCCGGCCTCACCGACGCCGAGGCCGCACTCAGCGACGTCAACTCCTGCTACTTCGACCGGGACGACGACGTCTCCTCCCGCGCCTCCTCCCGCCTCCTCGACTCGGAAGCCCTCGTCTCGCTCGAGTCCCTCAGCGCCATCTACGACTCGGACGAGCCCGCGCACAGGTACCTCGCCAACATTCGCACCGTCAGCGAGTGCATCACGAGGAACTTCGGCCAGCCCACGCACGTCACCGACGGAGAGAGCGACGTTTGATCCCACCTTGGACATTGTGTGGCTGAAATTATAAAGCTTCGGGCTTAAGCGAATCTTTCGTTTCGACTCTTATCGAGGAATCTCACTTGTAACTGAACTGTCATGACATCGTGCGGGAGATGTTCGGGAGCGAAAGAAAATAATGCTATGCTCTCTATTTAAAAGTGCTAGTAAAAGTTATTGGAATACTCAAAATACTTTTGTGAATTGTTATATATCGATCGTTTTTGTCGAATTTGAAGTATTTGGATGTTGACTTCTAAATATTACTGACGTGCCTGTTTTAAAATATGTATTGTATGTGTGTAAATTGTCAGTATATACCTAATTATTATATCGACTGTATTATATCGAGTAAGCGGCGAGAAGCCATGAGATGGCGTCGTTCGGGAGGATGCGATGATCTCTACAATTATAAGGTGCTCTGACTTAGAATAACGTACCTTACTATGGTCTGTCTTGTGATACGTGGTTTAGGAATTTGACTTCGACCGACCAATCTGTGTAAGAGTCAGTGTTATAGACTGCGGGCTGGCCCCTTAACTGTAAATTGTAAGTTGTCTTTCAGTATCAGTCAGTTGTCGGAGGCTAGGTCGACTTGTAAATGTGCTTAATATTTAAGGTAGTTATATTTTTTTGCATTTCAATTTATAATTGTATTGTTACCATAGACTGGAAGAATTATTTTTTCTACAATCGTTGTATTGAAGGACGTAAATTAGATATACATCATGGATAGTGCCATTATATACCCATCACAATTGTCTTGAACTCTCGTTCATTTAGTTCAGGGTGAGATCTGTTACCGGCACCAAAACAACTGTATTTAAAAGCTTCGTCTGGTACGAATTTAAGGTGACAACAATTGGCGACAATTGTTTTAATTCTCCGCCATGGCGCCAGACGTATATTCAGAACCAAACCAAATTGCACCGTGGACGAGAGATATATTATAGCCCGAAGGCCACGAAAAATATGCTCCGAGAGAATAGGTACACTTGACGCTGATGCTGCCAGCGTTGGTCGCCATACATTTGTTTTTCATATATGTTTGGCGATTGACGCTGCCTACGTCACTGTTGCGCCGCTCAGATAACTTTATTCGTGGCCAAGGGAAGCATAAAGGTAGCTTAAGTAAAAGAACCGTGAGACGTGAAAGTACAACTTATACATAACACCACTAGCGAATATTTGTTGTAGAATATTCTCGTGAACAATCAATTACCTATTATTTAATTGTAACATATAAGTTTCTGTGTCAATTCGTGTAACGATTGTTATTGATTAGAGTAAACACTGTATAATCATCTGCAATATAAAACTATAATATATAATGAGTATTTAGTCTGTAAACATTTGTTTTAGTCGCTTTTCTTGGCTAAGAATGTACTTAAACTATAACGGGCAAGTAACTGCAATATGTGGTGGATTCCGATTGAGGCGATCAGTCGTAGAACTAATGTTATGGTGATTGTGGTTTTGTTTTTCTCTACTCTTGCTTGTATCAAGCACTCGCCTTTCAGGCAGCTGACCCTCGTGTGTATTAAAATGGGTAAATTAGAAATGGATTAAGTTTAGTATTCTTTCAAGTTGCCAGAGGTGAACTGTGAGGAATAGTGGGCAAACAATCGTTTTGTATATAGGACTTGCTCCTGGCGAGTTTGGGAGTTGTTATACTTTGTAAATATTGTTAATCGTCTACATAATTATGAAGTGCTATTCCACTTTAAATTACGTACCTAAGTGATATTTTTTTGCTATTTATATCCTCAGTATTTTCATATTCTTTTTTTCTTTGTTATATACAGTGCCAAACTATTATTTTTTGTAGTTGCTTGTAATTGACGTATTATTTATTACTTCAATGCTTTGACATTTATATTTAAGGCGATAGGTATTTTAAAACACATGATTATTACATACAAATTTGACGATGTCGTTTAAATCCGTAAATAGGTCTGAACTTTAGCATAACTATTGTAAAAGTAGTAAAGTAACAAAAACATAATCAATCCGTTTTAATATGTATCTAAAATATCAGGAATATTGAGAGACAACGGGTGACAATTCAAAGTATTCATTCAAATGCGAAAATATTTGAGTAGTTTGTGCTTAGGTTTCCAAGTCTTATTTTATATAGTTAGTATTCAGATTAAAGCTATTTTCTCACCAATGATAGATAATTCATATTATAAATACCTACTAAATACCTGACTATTATCATATAAATAAATACTGAATCATACTTCGTGCACGATTTTTATATCTGGTGTTGATCATATCCTACATAATATTTAGCTTTAATGTGAATAAATGACAGCGTAAGAAGATTTAAGTAACTAACATAATACAAATTATAATGTGGTAACTTTTGTGATTATTTATTTCACGTTAAATTTTCGCCTTACGTAGAAAGTGTACTGTGTATTTGTTTCAATTCAATCAAGCAATATTAATTACTTGGAATTAAAGTGGTTTACATTACTGGTACTTTATTTTATTTCATGTTTATTAACATCTACTTTGTGGTATGGGAACCAATTATGTGTTTAGGTATACTTTTGCACCTTATGGTATTGTAATAAGGCTGAAATTGATGGGCTTACTTTTGTCACATACCGTAGCACGTTTATTATTTCTTTGATCATATAATGTCATAAGGTTGTCAAGGATCCATAGCCGATGGCTCATAGTAGTATTTTTGAGGTACAATCGACTTGTTTTAAGGACATAGTGAACATTGCGATAATAATGTTGCAGTGTTGATATTCAGGTAGGATCATAGAACATAAAAAATTGTAAATTCGCATGGTAAATTTCACGATATCACAAGATGCTAATCTTGTGAGCTCATGACTCTCATGAGTTACAAAAATCAATGTGCATTTGCGCCGCTGTTCTTTGTCTCTCGTTTATTTACGAGTAAGCAGAGCGTGCCCACATGTACATATATCGTAATTACATACTTAGAAAAAAGCTCGTATCTTGTTATGTCGATAATAAAAAATGTAACTAAAGTTAGACCAAGAAAAGTCTGCAGCGAGTTTGATAGCCCACGCATGGCAAGTGATATTTTAAACTTCAAACTTCTATAAATAACACTTGCACTGCGTGTGCGTGGGCTATCAAACTCCCTGCAGACTTTTCTTGGTCTAACTTTAGTTAAGTACATTATTTCTTTTCTTGTTCTGTGTACCTATGTAACCTATGGGATACCTACATACGAGATATTTTCACAGTAGTGACGATATAAGAACAATTTTTACTTTTTTGTGCTGAAAAAGCAAAGGGATATTGATCTAATGCAAATATAAGTTGTCTGAACAGCGTAGTGATACCACGCAAAGGTTCGCGGCCCAGGTACGGTATGGCGGTATGTTATGTTTTCCGCATACTAATGCGCTTTACCTTGAACCATGAAGCCATGAGAATATTATCGCGGCTGTTTAAACTTATGTCTCACTTAACACCACGTGGAGTTAACGGCTACCTGAATTTAAACACCATGAACGGTTGGCCAACGAACATTTTGAGCACTAAGCACGGACTAGACTAGTCTCTAAGTAATAAAACACCAGATATTTGAACGGATGGATCGGGGTACGGCGTAAATATCCACGTGAGCTTGAAATTATATACTTATCTCTTAATATATATAAATGTACAATTTAATGAATTACCTGTAAGAACATAATGTTCTTAATCAATGCATGAAGAAAGTATGTAGATTATTTTTCAATTGATTGATCTAAAATCAAAAACGAGTGAATATATAGGTAGATGTTCTGTGCAGTATATTTCACAGCATTTGCAATTTAAAACGTCGGCCTATTGTAGTGATTCACATTCGACTATATTTATTTGATACGCGTGTTGCATAGCATTGTTAAAAATGCAATGTGGATGCACTCGGCGTACTATTGTTACCTATTTGATAGGCAAGGTACAAACCTACACTTAGCACATATAATATACCTACTCTGCTAACTTTTATTAAATCAATGAAGCTAATAAGGCTTGTTCACGAAAAAAAGTAGCCACCTAAAGTTGAGTCTTCTTAGATATATAGAAGCTTTATGCAATGCTACTACCTGACATTCCAAAATAAATATGATCAAGTTTAAGAAAAATATATATTAGTTTTCATTAAGTAAATAAAATCAAAATGCCTAGAATAAAATGAAAATATTCGTAAACTAATTATTGTCGCCTATTGTATAGAAAAGGGTATTTCGCTGCGACAACTCGCAAAACGATGTAAAATATCTAAAGACGGTCTGCAAAAAGTTATATATAAGTTTAGGCAGTTTAATATGCTAGGTGATCTGCCAGCTCGCGGCCGCAAAAAAAGCTGCGTGAAGCCAAAATTAGACGCGGCAATAGTTGACTTGTTCTGCCATAATCCATCGGCCTCGAACCGAGATGTAGCCAAAAACCTGAAGACTTCGGTTGGAAACGTGTAAAATGCTAAAAAAATGAATAATTTACAGACCAGAAAGAAACAAAAAATCCCAAAAAGGACCCCTGCCCAGCTCGAAAAGGCGAAATCTCGAGCTAAAACTTTGAACAAATATTTAACTCAAAATCGCGACCGATGTATTTTAATGGATGACAAAACCTATGTAAAAAAAGATATAAGAACCTTACCGGGGCCTCAGTTTTATACATGTGTTGCTGGCGAGGATGTTTTGGAAGAGCATAAGTACGTGGCTTTTCAAACATTCGCCCCTAAAATGTTAGTATGGCAACCTATTTGCTCATGCGGGCTTAAGAGTTCGAGCTTTTTCACTACCGGCACAATCAACGGAGATGTCTACCGACAGGAATGCATTAAGAAGCGAATTTTGCCCTTATATAAGAAACATGCACGTCCTCCAACATTTTGGCCTGATTTAGCTTCAGCTCATTACGCTCAAGCCACTTTAAATTTGCTTGTAAATGAGAATGTTATTTATATTGCAAAAACATGAACCCGCTAAATTGCCCAGAACTTCGCTTGATTGAAAGGTATTGGGCAAACATCAAGCGATACCTTCTCAAGAAAGGTGCAGTAGCCGACAGTGAAGCTGACATCAAAAAAATATGGAACGCGGCCGCTCGTCAGTTCACTAACACCTCAACAAGAACACTAATGGCAGGCGTTTGAAAGAAAGTAAAACAATTCGTCAACTCGTAAGGTTTCTACAATAAATGCATTGTATTTTATTTTCTAAATGTTTACACATATAATTATTTGTTTTTGTTTTCAGTAGCGTAAGAAGTAAAAGATTTATTTACATTTTCCTATGGCTACTTTATTTCGTGAACAAGCCTTAATAAAGCAAATTTATATGATGGTGATGCGCCTAAATATATGTGTAGGTATGACAATATTAGTTACAACATAATTATATAAGTACTGCATCGGGGGAAACAATGGGGACAATAATTAATAAGCATCAGTATATTAAATACCTCACCCTTTTACAAAATAATTTGCCTGAAAAATAATAGGGCAGTTCTCATAAATGTTTTTTTTTCTTTAGCACTGTTTCCACCACCCAAAGGTTGTCTGGAGGAAATCACTTTTGAGAAAGTCTGTTTTGTGGTACATAGGTCTGTAGTTCTGTACCTAGTTTAGTTATTCGAAATTGAAAGGTGGGTTAAAGGTAAAAGATGTAATACTTAAATAAGGTTTACTACAGTTCAGCTGTTTGAGATACCTGCAGGGCGGTTGGCATGGTGATATTGATTAACATTTTATACCTTGTCAAGGACTAAACATAAACATAGACAATAATCTGTTTAGAAATTGTGGATGAGTATGTATCTCTAGTTTTTACATCGAGTTTAGGCTCTTTTCCACCAGCAATCAAACTTTAGCTCGAAAGCTCGCGCTTGTGTGGGAGTTGCGTTGACATGACATTCCAACCCTCACACTTATAGGTACGACAGTTGTACGATGTGACTGTTAAGTCCGCCGAGAAACACCGGTCGGGACCACGCACTGGCAGAGGCCTGACACGGTTTCCTGCGAGTCATGAGTCAGTGCTGCCGTAATCAGGTGCAGTTTCATTCAAAATAATGAGAAATAATCGGTATGTGAGTAAAATAATATGAGTGGATGACGCGGCACGCGGTGGTCACCACCACACGCGCACAGCTGCCAGTCTGACGCCGCCGCCCATTGGCTGCGGGAACCGGTCGCGCCCTCCCCGCCGCCGCGCACCCCTCCCGCGCCCGTCACAACTTACAAACGAATTCTTATTCATATCCCTTGCTACAACCGTTGCTGCCGTTGACAGAGCACTCTACGCCCGTATTTCGCGTAATCTTATCGAAATGTGCCCAATGTTGAATGTGATTTGTGTGTTCGATCAGTGAATTTTAAATAATCAAACAATATCAGCATAATTAAGTGTACTGTCTGAGTTCTAGCTCTGCGCTGCGCTATGAAAACGAACAGACAAGCCAGTGTTTTTGTACTTTTTGTGTCGGTGGTCGAAGAGCGGCTTCGGTGCAGGGTTACCTTTACCATGTGCGTCAGGTAGTGTTTTGCTCGTATTAGTTTGTCCACAAACTAATAATGTTGGCGCGTAGATACAGTGGTGAGCACTGAGTGAGTGAGGCGTGGTGTTTTGGTGATTCATAGTGCGTCGTGAGGATATGAAGGTGACGGTGTGCTTTGGGGCTGTGCGGGTGCTGGTGCCCTGCGGCGCCGGCGACCTGCTGGTCCGGGACCTGGTGCGGGAAGCCACCCATCGCTTCAAGAAAGCTACGGGACAGGTCAGTAGCGCTATTACTGCTTACGACATACAAGTCTCACAACTCGTCGATCTGGTTCACTTTTTGTACCGCAGACGTGTTTTCGCGCGTTTTCCCTCCTTTTGTATTGGCCCGCGTACGTTCCGAATTGGCCGTGACGCGAAACGACACAGTAAACAATGCGGGTAGAATGAAAGTTTGAACGTAACGCATTTCCAAATATGTAATCGTGCGACACATGAAGAAGGAATGGTATATTTACATACATATATCAAATAGGTAGGTAAGTATATGTAGTTTGTAAATATTGTAATGTAACTTGGATGTAAGTATGGATAACACCTACATACTTTATTTTACATAAATAGCGCATTATATTCTCTGTCTCTAATGACGTGCATACCTGCATTCCAGTTAGGTTTTGCTCTCATCTAGACTTTTAGACCATTGTTTTTGCTTTGCGTAATGATCGTTTGGCTATGGAATGCTCGGCCGTGCCACAAGAACCACTTTCGCGACAATGCAAGTATCTATTCGGAATTATGACTACTCAGAAACGAGAAGGCGATGCGGTCAAACTAGATTGCTGACTAACACTCCGGTCCATAGATGATAGACGAGTAAGAAGACATTCACAGAGACACCTACCTATTAGACTAATTTCACAATAATGGTTGTAGAGGACACACTTTCGGGTCGTTATTAAGTTATTATATTCTAAGTTAGGATATACTTAGTACGAATTTTACGTAATGCGCGAATATGGCATCTATACTGATTGTGATTTCAAACCCACTCAACTTCACTATTGAGAAACTGTCGTAATAAATCCGGCTCGAAGGACCAAACCTTTTGACCGGATTTCAGCTTTATTATACTCACATTTACCGTTAATTGCAGGAAATGTACGCAAAAAAAAATACCACGTCCTGCTTATGTTGCCAAAGATAGTGAAACTATTTCCTCTTCTAATATTTCCCGACAAATTTATATAAGGAATATTAATCCTTGCCATAAACAAACTTGTGCAAGTTCCATCGGAACTATTCATGCGTGTAGCCGATTTAATAAACACTTCAAATGGAAATCTTGAATTACCTACTTATTATGTTCATTACGTGAGTGTTAAGTAGGTAAATCAAAACCATCACGTCGAATTTTGTTTGCTTATCCCTAAGAGGGCCCTAAGGAAACGGCTTCTTATTATCATTTTACGCTTAGTTCTCTGTCAAATTCCAGTACAATCTCGCTAATCCGGCACTAATACAGACACAACAGAGCCGGATTAGTGGCAAATTCGGATTACGGGCAGTAATTCTATACAGGGTGTTTGGTACATCGTTTGCCAAATTAAAACGGCAGATAGGTTGAGTCATATGCTATCTTCTCATGCCTAGAAAAACAAAATTGGCCATGGTTTTTTTTTACTACTACGCATATAAAAATTTGGAATTAACAAAAAACTGGCATAGAAGTGAAATTTTTTTTTGCGTCAAATTAAAAATTTTTAGGCCCGAGAAGATAGCAAATGACTCAAGTGACTCAACCTATCTGCCATTTTAATTTGGCAAACGATGTACCAAACACCCTGGTATATTTATTGATATGTTTTAGAAATGATACCGTTAAAAACGTTAAAACATGAACGCTGAAAAACAATACACTCTTTTTGTTTCGGCAGTCGTGTAAATAAGCTAGATCTTAATCACTGCTGCCTTATTACCTAGGTCACTGGGTTTCTTACATCATGTTATGTTTAACATGTTCATCAAACAATAACAGAGCACTTGTGAGCGTTACGTTCGATTGTGAGACCTTTGTCTTCCATCATTAGCAATAGACATTCACTTGCAGCGCACCTGCCTTCACCGCCAGCGGCGTTGCAAAGAAATATGCGATCGTAGGAAGACCCGACCTTGCGATAGGTGTACCTTTGCAGTATAGGTACTAACGTTTGCATGTTAAGTTTGTGTGCGAAGCTAGCTAGGTTCTTACTTACGAGTTCAATATTTTGTAATTTTCGGAAGGAATGTGCAGTCACCTGCAATAATATGTTACTCTTCAAAGAGTTTGTTGTGTTTGTTGGATTCTATGGTCCGAAATAAATGAATTTTATTTTATTTTTATTTTTTTAAAGGCAGTGAAAATATGTGACACGCTCTTGTGGCTCTACAAATACGATCGTGTCAGATATTTTTGCGGCCTTCGTTGTGTAACATATTATTGCAGGTAACTGTACCTGTCCTAGGTACTAACCTGTAATAAATAAATAACGCAGTTTAAGATTCCTTTTTAATTAGAATGCTTATCTTAGAGCATGGGCATGGCCTACTAGCTAGCATAGAGGTTAAAATGGAGGTTTTATAACTGCAAGCTGCAAGATCATGCTTACCAGTCTTATAGCAAATAAAGCTCGCCAGAAAGCTACGGTAAGCTTGTATGTAGTTTGAATCTAAATGCTCAAGTCCTAACAGACAAATGTTGAAGAGAGTCACGCAACATCTAGTTTCATAATACGAATATTACGAATACCACATCTACCTACTTACAATATTATACCTACTTATACTTATACCTGTCGTAATTTTAGAATGATCGTGAACGCTAAATTGCGTTAAGTCCACCTGTTTACTAGTATTAGGCACCAGTTTCCACTAACACGGTTTTAAACGGAAAAAAATAATGGCAGCGGCCGACCAATTTCGAATAGGAGTAATTATTTTCATACATAATGCATGAATTTTATACACACATCGATTTAGCAACCCAACGTCATCCTTGCGCAAATATGTAGTTAGAATAGGTACTTTGGTTTTGGCAAACGTAGCATTTGCCCCTTTCTGCATGATCGGTTGCACCGTTGCACAAGTGCCTTCTTTATTTCAAAAAGAACACAAGCGATGGAAACTCCTGTATGGAATTGCGACGTTTTTGAAATTACAGGGCTGAGGTCGAGCTGCGACCTAACGAGCCCACTGCCGGTCCACTGGCGAAACAATGTGATAAAATCGACACGCTTCTTAGCAACTTAGCTTAGGAATGTTAGAGTTTCAGATGCAAGATGCAGTTTACCGGATCAAAGCTGGATTACGCGCCGGAATGTAAGGAAGAGGAATTTACTTGAGAAACAAAATAGGGTCATTGTGCTAGTTTTCATCCACTTGACGAAATTTGAATATAAAACCTACATTGCTGCACAAATTTTTATTACAATCCTTAATGACTAAACAATATCTACCTACATAAAAAGGATATTTTGCATGTAACGAATTTGAAATGAAATATAATAGGTACATATATTATTTGCTAATCCGTCAAATGGACGAAAACTAGCGCAATGACCCTATAGGTACATAAGATTTTTCTTAAAAACAAAATGTTTTCAGGATTTACATTTAAAGTCACGTACCACGAAAGTTTTGTCATGTTTTCAGTATGGTAAAAAACCAAAATAAGAAGGCAGACAAAACAATGGTGGGCCTCGGGGCAAGCCCTGCAGGTATGCGCGGCGCCTTCCCCGAGTTCCCCGGCTATTGTGCGGCACGCGGCCCGCGGGACCGGTTCTCAGAATTATGACAGCCATCAAAAACTCCCAACACGTTTCATTTCGGATAATCCATCACTGAAGAGGAATATAATTTGATCTCGTGTCTAGCTTCAACTTTTACGAGCACTGTGTGGCAACTCTTCAAGAAAAACTATAAAATTTAACACGTAACAATAGGACCCTTGTGTGATTCGGTCGGATTCCTTAACTTTTTATAGGTATTCGATAAAACTATAATATTTTAATGGTCACACATAACAATAGTCCCAGAAACAATAAAGTAAACTTCTGTAACTTATCCCCTTAATTTCAATTTGAAGTTAAAATGTTCAAGTTCGAATTTTATTAACATCTGGATCTGAAAGAAACCAAATGATCCATATTAAATCCCAAGCATTCAAAGTGACAATAAATCTCAACAAGTGATCAGAAAAAAAATCTCCGGCCTTCCCGAGCACCATATGTCGAGTTTCCTGTCAGGTCATCAAGTGGATGGATGGCAGGTCTTTGGCCGAACGAAACTCTCGATTTTTTCTTAACCGTAGCCTGGGCTGATAAAAAAACACTACATAATTTAATAGCATTCAGTAAAATAGCCTCTACGGCTATCGTCATAAAATGTAACTTGTCGGTAATTATTTTGCTTTCCGAGTCGGCCGGTGTACGTTGATAATGGCTTCCACATGTTGCCGTTGTCGGTATATTTTTATTTAAGCGATTTTAAATAACTTAAGGCGAGACTGAAGCGATTCCAGATTTGTGTAAAGAGGACACTCAAGTGTCTTTTTAAGATCTTTATTAAGTATTATGCAGCCTAATACATCAGACCTACGCGATGAGTTTAAACATAGTTTGAACCGGATCGTTTACACCGCGCTAAGGTCACTGTACGATAATTAAAGAGGTGGAGGCCATCGATTATTCCCTAGGTAAGTTAACTTATCAAGTAGGTACTTGGAAGCTAATTGTGTTAGTTTGCCATTACGAAAAATGTAGTCAGCTCTGCGATCTGATCTCTACATATTAATTAGTATATTTACACAGAAATGGGCAGAGGGTGTTAGTAACTCTGGAGCTGAATACTGCACAAAATGTACAACATAAGTACATATATTTTTACATAAATAGAAAAGTTACATATTTACCGTAAGTTCTAGCCGCGGCCATAGGTAGATAATTTGACCAAAGCCAAATTAGAGCCAATTTTAGGTCAATCAACTCATAAGTCTATAATTTTTCATCTTATCAATAGTGTCCGACCGAAGGTTCGGTTTCGGTTTCGGCCAGTTTCGGCCAAAAAATCATGTTTGGGCTGTAGTTTCGGTTTCGGCCAAAAAACGGCCGAACCTTTCGGCCGGGCCGAAACTAACGAAATGGTACTTCGGAATAAGACCAAAAGTTGGGGAATAAGTAGGACAACAATATTATTACATATTATACTGATTCATGTATAGGTACAGAAATTAATTGGTTTAGTATAAAACACAATTCCACTAATGAGGGCGCCACTGGACGGTCGACGCATCCTTAAGAGGCTGTCAATACCTACAACGCACACACTGTCTAATTGTTTCGGAGTGAATCAGTGGTTTTACCTCAATTTACTCCGAACTATTGGTTTGTGTTCCCCATGTCCTCTACTTCAGCTTAGCCTTTGGCCTCGCCGCGCCATGCTCGGCCTGCGGTCTCGCTTTTTAATACAATGGACATTAGTTGGAGTCTGTGCTCAACTACTTATCCTGAAGCCTGAAGCACGGCTTTGACTTCGCATGAAAGTTCGCCTGAATGGGGCACTTCGGACTTTTAGGCCCAGGTGAAGATTGGTACCCCCCGGCCTTGCGATATTGTCAACAAAAAATTTCGCGCTCGCGTTTTTGGTTGGTTTTTTGGTTGACCCTGTATCTACATGTTAACTTGACTGGTGAATGAATAGAGTTAGAACAAGAAAATTCTGCAATGATTTTGATAGCATACGCAGTGCAACTAGTGCAAATGTTATTTATACATCATAATTTCATAGAAGTTTTGACGTTTAAAATAACACTTGCACTGTGTGTGTTATCAAAATCGTTGCAGAATTATCTTGGTCTAACTCTAGTAACTTTCTTAAAAAACTGCTTAAGTAACATCAATTTCAAGGATATTGGGTGTTGACAGCCCTATAATATGTGTATAAAAGGGGTTTTATGTCATTTTTTCAACGACTTTAACAAGTCTACAAAAGTTTCGGTTTCGGTTTCGGCCGAAACTAGAGCCAAAGCCGAACATTCGGTTTCGGTTTCGGCAAAAAAACATGTTTCGGTCGGACACTACTTATCAAATATTTGACGTTTTTGGCGCATAGGTGAGGTGAATCTAATAATAGTTTGTTGTGTTTGTCTATGTAGTACTAGTAGTATTATTCAGTTGAGTTTCATCAATATCTAAGATTTCCACCACACTACTTATTTCATTTAAGCTACTACTTTTTTAATTTTTTGACAGCTTTTGTTAGAAAGGGACTTCCACTTGTATTACACATTACAAGCTTTTGATAAACAGGGCACTGGTCGGGTGGTCGGCCTCGTTTGGATTGGAAGTACAACGGTCTCTAAGCCGTTTACGTCTCGTTCGCTTGACCCATAGGACATGCCGCCGCCGCACAAAAACCGATCGTCGTACAGTAGCAGATGTTGCTCTAATTACTATACGATAAATGTCCAGCCTTGTTTAGATGTATCTAATCTTCTATGCGTTTTACTTCTAAAAGTTTACTGTGAGTTAGTTCTGCGTGTAAATTATTACTGTCTTTAGAATTTAGGCGAAATAAAAATTTCGTGAGAACATTATAACAGTCGGACGATGAAAAGAGATATAGGGGCTTATTGGTTTTTCTGACGAATATAGCTTAGATTAAATAAGTAGGTAGGTGCTTAAGTTTGTATTTATCAACAATTTTGGCACAGTACAAGATTATTCGTACCTCTGAGGTGCAGGAATACACTTTTTCAGCCAAAATTATTTACACCTAGTTCCTTATCACTCAGAATCAAACTTAACCAAAAAATCATGAACAGACGTTTTAAATACACATATTTTTGCTAACGCAATTGTATCATTGTTACAAGTGATAAACAGTGGGCGTACCATACATGGTCCTCGAAACTGAGTCATGCACACGTGCAGTGCCGTGTCAAGTCCAGTAATGCGACAAAGACACCGCACTAGCATTCCTTATCACTGCCACCAGATCCTTCACCGCATCGTTTTGTGTGTAACATTAGACTGGCAGACTTGTTGGCATTCCGAGGCACTAGATTAGGAAGTGCTATCAAACATAAGTCAACTTATGCTCCCTTTAGGCATCGTGTGCTTAACGGTCCGATTACTGGACTGCTACAATCACATCATGTATTAACATGGGATAGTATTTGATATGATATATAAGTACAAAGAATTATTATGATTCGATCCTGTTCACTTGTAACCAGTAATCAGCTTTTTATTTGCTAAAACATGGTACCAGATATAATGCGTAAATGCGTATTTAAAAATAGAACTAAGTACATACATACATGTTTGGTAGCAAAAACATGCAAGTAATAATGTCATGTTGTGTATCGCATGCATAAATTACTTATACCTACCTTAATGTAACTGTATCTTCTTACCTAAATGTATCTAGTAGGTAGATACCGATAACATTTTGAACAAATCAAAGATTTTTTTAACTTAAAAACCTTGATCTTGCATTATAGCTATGTACTTATTACCTGACTGTCTTAATTATTTTAAGTTACTTAATAGTTTACAAATATATAGGTATTTATAAATAGCACAATTTAAAATTTAATAGTGTGATGTTAGACCGAGCAAAACAGTCATTAATGTCATTAGTGCTACTTATACGAGTACTTACATACCTACTGATTCAAGCAGTATGACTAGTATGAGTAATTCACGGAGCGGTGTTAAGGAAAACTAACTTGGATTATGTTATGCCTACCACGATTTATTATTCACATCGCAGAGAAGAGACACGAAGCTCATGTTTCCATTGTTTTAGTCGTAAGCAAACCGCAACTTTTGGACGAGCCGACAAAAATCGGTAATATGTCTACGAAGGCGATCACGACATGGAATTATAAATATTATAATAGGTATAAGTAATTAAGTATTATACTTACACATATGTTTACCGATTTATCATCATCTTTTCTTGAAAGCGAGGATTTGATTCGTATGATAAACAACAAAAATAAAAGGAAAAATGTGTGTATTTAGAATAATTGTATGCGTCCTAGATCGATTAAATTCTAATGATTTCATTATGAATTCGGCTCTTTTGAACTTAGATCGTATATCTGGTAGGTACTTATACCTATATCTGTCCGATAGCGTATGCAGTAGGTAAATGGGTAATATTATAAAAAATGTTAATGTTAAATCCCTTTACCTACTGTTCTGGAAGTGCTCGTACCTATACCTGATGAAATCCAGACAGTAGGTAAACAGATTTGGTAGATGAATCCGATTAGCCTTCAGAGGCGTTACTTATCTCTAAATCTTTACAAATTCTAAACCTAATCAAACTTAACTACCGCTTTATATTTATCTTCCAGGTGACCACAAGGAACCAACAGATTTGTATCTCAAATTCTCAGACACGTAAAAAAGAAGCAGCAACAATGGGCAATAAAATGAACAAATATCAACAAAAGTCCACCATTGTTCTTTGAGTGGTTTCCTAAATTTAACATAGAAACACGGTTTTGTGCGGAACCGCTTTAGTTCTCAAGGCCAATTTGTTACGTTTGTTTATGAGTACTCCTCGCTCTTGTATGCTTAATGAATTTAGGAACTCCATGACATGACCTTATTTCGCCGCGACACGCATATAGGCCTATAATTTTTAAATTGCGTTATTTTATAGTTGATATGCTAGATGAGTTCAGGTAGATATGATTTTAACACAATGTATACTCAGCAAACTAATGGCTGTTTGTATGTGTACCTGTCTTTCTCAGGTAGTGGAAATAAGGTTTCCAAGGCCCGCCCCTCGCTGTCGTTAGCGGCCGTTTCACACGGAACCTTTCTTTAGGAAGTTTTTTGGATTTCGAAGCGTGATTGTTACAAAAAGTTATCTTTTTTAACCCCGCTACCAACCCGTTCTCGGCTGATGGAGATTACATCAGGATTCATTAAAATATTTAGAAAAATTTGATGGGGTAATGTAAAAACTTGATTCCTTTTTAGGTGAATTGCCTCAAATTTTAACATTTGGCGTATTCAGATTTTAAATATCTACTGTTATTAAAGTATATAAACTATGTAAGTATAGTAAGTTGCAGAGACAACTAGCCCCGCATGCAAACAAGTTATAAGTTATAACACACAAAACTCTCTTCTCGTGTATGTGTGATTTTTTATTTATTTATTAATCGAACTCAATAGAGACTGAAACTCAGAGAAGTATTACTTCAGAAGTCTTCCTCATTGCTGAAATTAATAAATTTGATAAACATTCGGTCAAGTAAACCAGGCTTTAAATACAATTGACTTTCATGAATCATTCTTATGACCGTCATTAAGTCCACCGCACTTGGTCCTCATACGATGATATATCCCAGAGCTGTCTATCATATAGTGGCGTAGGCGTGGAAGTCTCAAGGCCCAGATATGCGCGTGGGCATCTAGAGACCAATTATGAACAACTGACGGTAATCTCTACTTAACCAACTTTATTGCAGTAGGATAGGGTTGCTGATTAGCACAACGTGACCTAAGATATCCCGACAAATAAATATATATTTAGCTCTATCCTTAAGGTCTCTGGTTCATCTTGAAATAGTGAATACGGATTGAGTTCAGTTTTCAAGCCCAGAGGTAATAGTATAAGAATACAGGGCAAGGAAAATACGCTCACATCGGGTAGAGCGATCATACTGTAAAGCAGTTTTACAGTATGATCGAAAAGGGCTTGTGTAATAAAAACCAATGCATAAAAACCGTCTATTAGGTAAGTATGAGAATTCACATTGCCTTTTCACAAAAAAAGGACCTTACGGGGATTTGAACCTAAAATACCATTCATCTTCGCAAGAAGGATACCACGATTAAGCAAAACCAGTCGTCTAGTCTTATTAAGAATACATCGTGAATTTAGTCTCGTTGACCAATGTAAATAAATACAGTATAGGTATGACTACTTACATATTACCTACTCGTATGTGATACTGATAAAACTAGAAGCTGTATTAATTTTATCGGACATTTTACGATTTACAGCAAAGCAATGAATATTTTACATAGGAATGATAAGGCCGGATTAAACTTGACATGTAAAATTAATTTTAGTTTCTTAATCTCCATCTAATACGTACAATTTACCGGAATCCATGAGTATAAGCAGTGTATGTATTTCGTAAATCGTAATCTTAATCCAACGAAATATTTTACGTACCTATTTTTTGTAATCCTATTTGTTATTCATTAACTTACGCGCGTTTTCATTACTAATTACTTTAACCAGTGCTACTGCAGTAAAATCATTTTATGTGATTAAACCGGTAACTGCGCTTTCAAAAACACTTCTAACAGAGTTGAAAGGCGCCTACCTACATACATATATACCTGTTAAAACGTCGCCCTCGAAAAGAATCTGGCAACGACTCTAAGTAATTATTTGGATTAATTACTAGGTAATGATTATTGTAGTTTAAGTCCAGCCGAGTTAGTTTGGGTCTTGGGCGCTTTATAAGTTATTGTGCAACCAGCTAAAGATAAAAATGTGCTGTTATTTTAGAGCCATACCATCGTACAGTTCAAATTAGACACAACCGTTTACTGAAAAGAACTCGGTCTATAGTTCTATACTTTTTTTTACAAATTTTGTCCCGACTTGAACAGAACAGAACAAAGTGGTGTGTTATTAGGTATTTGAACGTCTTTTTTTCATATAAATTTCACATTAATTATGCCATCGCCACACTTTGTCATTGCAAATACCATGCAGCTTGGTCGAATTCAAATTTCAAAATTACTTCAAGTTGCTCAAAATTGCTCAATAATTTCAAGAGGCCACTGGCACCTGTACCTACTCTATATTATTTATGAAAATACTGGTGTGTATTGGCAGCCGCGTTTATGATCCAGGAACAAAGCGTGGTCGGCAGCGTTTCAAAACAATATGAAACAGTACTGGCGCACACTCCCATTGTTCGGGGTCCTGCGCCGCGACCGCCGGGGTCTACACCTACTGCGTAGCCTCGTCCGTGCCGGCTGAAGCCTTGACAGCCCCAAAACTACTTTAGACGTACCACGCGGATCAAATAAAAGATAAGTACGAGCAAGAATTACAAACGGAGTTAATTGAATAGGTTGTGCGAGATGATTATTAAAATACTAGTGCTTAGAAATTAATAAAAAAGTTAAAAATTCTTTGTCGGCGAGCCTGCGAACTCGCGACTCTGGATCAATAGCCCATCGCTCTGCCAACTGAACTACCGGGACTTCACCCGAGGACAGCGAATATTTTTACCATATAGTATATACGCTTTAGGGAGGCGCCTAGTCTAATTTTTCCACTTTTATTTGATGTAAAATTAATTAATTAATATTTAATCCGCATAATTAGCATGTAATGTATCTAGGTAATATTTCCAACAAAACTTTCGGATACTTTCGGATAACCGCTCGGAAATTAAATATGGACAGGAAACGAGTTCCTTGGGAAATTATGGATTAAAGTGTAAAGTATCAAAACATTACGAAAAAAGTGTTTCGTATGTAAGTAAATATATGTACTTACATAATGTACGGGTACATACTCGAGTCAACTCAATGATACTAGAGTCAATGTCAAGATTTTTCGAGTGTAAATAGTGTAAGCAATGTACTTAGATGAGCTTTATTTCGTAAAAACTTACGAAATGGATACGTCATCGATAGTCTATGGACTCTATGGTTTATAATATAATTGCCATTTGTGACTGAATTATTAGCGGGGTAGTAGTTGTCAACCCGGCAATGTCGCACGGTCCTTTCCGCGAGCCTGCGTGACCTCTTATCGGCATCTAAATTACTTACTACAAGCAAAGGGTCTGCGCAGACCACTTATCTTATCGCACCCCATTGTTCGGAGCTTCCCTTCACACTAGATTATGCTTTACGGCAATTTTGGAAGTTAATTAGGCAATAATAGAAGAAGTGCCTTCCTGATGAGTTATCACATTGTTGATGCACTTGAGGATTTCTTAACATATTTATAAGTATATTAGGTATGTACGACAAAGTAAGCAGTGTTACCAAATCCTTGGCAATTACTTCTCTACTTGTCTTCCTTTAGGTAAAGGTCGGAAGTTCATGCCAAAGTGTGTTTTCGTGATACCTGATACTGATAGTAATAACACGTCTCATTTGCTGATAGAAATCAGAAAATTCAGTGAAGATAACCCCAGAATAACTCAAACTGTGTGGCGAAATTGTATGGTGCCAAGTGTAATAAAAATACATTTAAAGTTATCAAATAGGAACAGACACTTGACGCACTCCCGTTTGGTTTATTGATTTTCGTTAATATTTATCAGGATTGGCCCAATTCCTGATTTGGCCGAATGGCCGATAAGACGAAGTACCTACTTGCCAAGCCAATAAGTTGGTTAATATAACGAATTTATACTTAAACATTAAACTCATTGCGGTCAACTCGGAGCTGAGGCAAAATGATAACAATGTGCGCACGTGATGACGAAACTTAACATGTACCTATTAGGTATTAGTAGATTTAGTAGTCTTTAAGTAGCCACCGATTTCGTTAGGTGTTTACGTGAAAAAGCGTGTTCGTAGTCCTGAGTCTGCCTTCGTCGCTCTACCAAATTTAACCAAACCGGTACAACCCTACACAAGATAATGAGAAGCCGCGTTAGACAAGTATTTAAGAAAAAAGTTAAAACATCTTCGAGAAACATAAACGCAAAAAGGTAACAGACGTAAGTATTGATAATTGCGATCATTAGTGCTAACTAGTCAAACATGGCAAGAAGCGCCGCGTCTAGTTCTCACTCTCGTTTTCTCCCACGAGCGTCACCCTCGGGCGCGCGTGCGCACCCCACCGAATAAAATTCTAAATAAAATACCGACAGTCAGCAATTACCCACTTTCCGGCCTCCGACAAGGAAAGTGCCCGACATGTGCTTCATTTACATTACCTATGAGCGTACATAATGCGTCTTTACATCGCTCAGTATTAGCGGTCAATGGCTGATATATTCTTGAAAAAAGTATGCTTGGTTTAACTCATTTCATAAGAAGCCGAAGAATATTTCACTTAAAGATTTAGACATAGTACAGTCGCTGAATAAATGCATTCACTGGCAATCCTATCATGAGAGTAAGATAAGTATTTCTTTTGGAATCCTTGCACCAGCTCATTTTTTTTGTCTTTTGGTGGGGATATACGAAACATCTTCGTCAGTCACCACCAGCCATTTATTTTGCTTCGATAATAAAAAAATACATAATAAGAAACTAAGTTGTAACAATATGTACGATTAGGGTTGCCAGATGGTCGGGATTTAGCGGGATTCTCCCGATTTCTAGCATGTGTTCCCGATTCCCGACAAAGTGAAAATTGTCCCGAAAAACAGCTTCACGTTATAAAACAATAATTTCAAGTTCCGAACTGTCGTCGAGCGAGCGAGCTCACGTAGTGCCAATAATGCAAAATGTCGTTTTTTAGGGTTCCGTACCTCAAAAGGAAAAAACGAAACCCTTATAGGATCACTCGTGCGTCTGTCTGTCTATGTCTGTCTGTCTGTCCGTCTGTCACAGCCGATTTTCTCCGGAACTACTGGACCAATCAAGTTGCAATTTGGTACACATATTATGTAAGTTTGTGACCCAAATACGGGCATGTAACGTAAACAAATGAATTTTAAACATGGGGGCCACTTTTGGGGGGTAAATGAAAAAATTTAAAAATATAATATTTCAAACTATATCATGTTACATATCAAATGAAAGAGCTTATTGTAAGGATCTCAAACATATATTTTTTATAATTTTAGAATAAACAGTTTAGGAGTTATTCAGGATAGGCAAAAAATTACCATTCCCCCCCCCCCCCTTTATCTCCGAAACTACTAGATCTAAAATTTTGAAAAAAATACACAAAATAGGTCTATACCTATAGATGACAGGAAAACCTATTAGAAATGTACAGTCAAGCGTGAGTCGGACTTAATTACAGTTTTTGATCCGACCCCTACGGATTTTTTAAAGAGATTTCATTCACGTTTCACATAAAAAAAAATACATTGTTAAAAATTGTGTAACATACGGAACCCTTGGAACGCGAGTCCGACTCGCACTTGGCCGGTTTTTTAAATACAATTATGTAGGTACTTGAATTTGAATGTTTTTTTTCCCGACTTAAGTCCGAAAATCCCGAAAAATTGATATTGTTTCCCAATAACAGCGCCTTTCGATCTGGCAACCCTTTGTACAATGCAGTGACAAATTATGCCGTCACGTACATTACAAAAAAAATCTCTTTTCAAAGAAGTTGTAGAGAGAGCAACGAGGCAATCTAAAATTGCATATTTATGCATATCATGCCCACGATGTGGACTAGTTATTCTTAAAAGGCTTTTGCGCCGGACTACGCATGAAAGTTGAGTGATTTGTTACCATTGCGTTGCGGAATCATAACAAGGTTTGCGTCAACCATAACTTCTCTGCGAATTTCATAACAACTTTACAATTCACAAAAGATGCGCTAACTTCCGCATTTTAAATAATAGAACTGCTTGAATAAGATCTGAAAAGCTATTCACAGCCAGTGAACGCATATATTTAGTATGGAAACCGCCTTTAGGAACATTACCGTTCAAATTCTCGGGCCAAATTAGCACACACACACAATTACGCCTACATTCAAATAGGACGACGCGTTTACAGAGCCTGTAATCAAAGCTGGTAAACAAAATAAGAGTCATCTTTATTACTCTAATGGTACATAGCTAAGTGTAGATGAAATGCATATAATGTCAATAACTACCAATCAGCGACATTAATTCGCTAATAACCTTCTTGCTGTACGTACTGGCCGCTTAGAGTTCGCGGTTCATATTTGATTAGAATATGACTTGGACAGGGATAGGTTTATGCCATACAGTGAAGAACCAGTAAAATAATTCACGTATAATAATTTAATGCAGATTAAAAGATAACTAGTTAAAATGTTGTTATGACATGACAGACTAACTCAACATAAGTAAATATATATCATTGTTGTATAAATGTATTCCACTATAATAAGTATTTTGTATATTTTATTATCTATCTGTATGGCAGTGCGAAGTCACGTTCAGGTATAGTCTGTCCGTTTTTCTAAGATCAAGTACGCCACAGTAAATGTATGGCGAACTTGATCTTAGAAATCGGACTGGCTATACAGTCTGCAAAATTTACATGGGTACAAGAATCGGGTCAAAAATATTTGAACAGGCGGAGTCACAATAAATCCCCACTTTCAGTTCAGAATATTTTATATGTATATAGCCGGTCAAGCAAGTTTGTCAGTAGAAAAAGGTGCAAATGAAAATTTTGTATGGGACCACAGCCGTTCGCGCGCTTACATTTTCTAAATTTGCCGCTCTTTTCTGTGTGCATTTGTTAAATTAATTCAGTGAAAGCATGATAGGAAAAATGTATCTACATATAGGAGACCGGGTATGATTATCTCACGGGTTATATCTCATGAATAGAACATATTCTAGATGGTTTACTAACGAATGGCCCAAAAACGTTTCCCAAAGTATCACATCCCAAACTATGTTTCCCTTCCCAAATTATCATTTCCCAAAAAAATGTTCGGCAAAACAACTAATCGCATATTTTCAGTTAGCAATAGTCTTTTTTGGCAAGTTATTGTTTAGCAAATAATTACTTGGACAAGTTTCATTTTACCAAATATTATTTAGTCAAATGTATCATTAAGCATAACTTACATGTCCCAAAATATTGCATGGCATACAATTTACATAGGTACCAATAGAGAGGAGGCTGCGGAATTTATTTGTCTGGTATTTAGCTGATCATTACATATATGTACATAGTAAAATGTCACGTCAAAAAAAACATTCCTCAAAAACATGTAGTGAATGATCACTAAAATTAAAACTCCATTTTAATATAAAATGATAACCAAATTTGTTACATCTTGCTATTCTATTAAAGCAAATAACACCAAAGTAATAATTGTAACCCAAAAATTGTAAATAACTACCAATTTTTAAAACACATTTTAGTCTAAAATAACATGCAATTTTTTTTACATCTCGTTATTCTATTAAATTAATTAATCCACTTCGATGACCTTTTTCTAGTACACAGTATTTCGTTTCTGTATGGACGGCAGTTCTAACCTAACCCACTTTTCTAATAGCATTTCGATTCTGTGAGGGTCACAGTTCTAACCTAACCTAACCCACTTTTCTGATAGTAGTTCCGTTTTGTGAGGATCGTAGTTCAAACCTAACCCAACCCACCCAAATTACGTAGAATTTAACATACCTATATTAAATTAACATAACAAAAATTACTTTAAATAGATATGCTTATTTGTCAAATTTGCGAAGTGACAATTTTGACCAAACATCTTTTTGGAATATAATCAATATAATCATCCACTGAAAAATAATAAATAATTATAATTTAATTTGTTCAAATACTTCATATATAAATATTTTTTGGACGTAATAAATGTTCAATACAATGCGAATACTTCATTGTAATATAATCATCATTCTCTTGCCCTTGTTCCATTCACTTGGGGTCGGCGCATGTCTTTTTGGAATATAATATTAGACAATAAAAAACGTTTGCTAAATAAGTTTTTGTCCTAATAACATTTGACAAAGTAAAATCATGCCAAATGATAATTTGACCAAATAAATTATATGCGAAGTGTAACTTTGCTAAAGGTTTCTTTGGGAAATGAAACTATTGCGATAAGTTTATTGGGAAGTGAAATTTGGCAAAATGTATTTGGCCCAAACGAAAGTACACCATTCTAGATATCTTGCCAGGCATCCACTCAATTTCATGTCTCTCTAATTGGACGCTTTTTTCCATAGTTCTCTGCGAATAGCATCTTGTGGGAATCTGAATGGAAAGTAATGTAAAATGGCAATACCAAATTTGATTATTAATTTGAAATAACTAGGTAGTTTTTTTATAGCTCCATCTCATGAAATAAAAAAGGAAAATACAAATCTGTAAGAAGGAATTTATTTATAATTATATAGAAAATACCTAAACCAAACACAAGTTAATAAAATAGTCTACTTCATTTGGCATAACACCATCCCTATTATCCTCGCAATTTAAAAAGTCGTATGTTGTCATGAAAGTCGTATGCAGTTGTTACGTTTTAGCTTAGCACGGTAGTATTGAAAACAAATCGTCATGTTTTTTCCAAATTTTACTGAAGTTATCTGTTTACTACAAGTGAAAAGTGATTCCATTGTCCTTGGTATGAACTAAAATAACTTCTGCACCACTTCACCACACATGAATATATTTTTATTACAAAAACGTTGTTTTTATAAATCAATTTAGCCATTTGTCACTGACTGTCATCTCGGTCGCGTACTGAGATTGCCAATCGAGCAGTTTGTAAGTACCGCCTATCGCGGGGTAGTTTGCGTTGGGTCATAATTGAGCGGACAGAATACTTCCATGTATATCATTTCGCTGTTCACAGCAAATTCTACAGCTATAAGTATATTTTTTTGTTAAGTGTTGTGATGATGAACTGCCGACCTTGGTCGACAGTATTGTATGCCGAAGTTTAATAGCCTAGCACTTTCTTGATGATAGCGATGGTAATACGTACGTAACCAAATGACGTGCCATGAATATGATAGGGGGCCCAGGCTTTGGAACGCGAGCATTCTTCTACAGAATGCAATGTATGGTATCATATATAATATAGGAGGGTTAAAAGCTGTTCCCACGTAGGTAAGTGTATTTATGTTCCAAGCTAATGGAGGCATACACTGTACTTCTCCCACAAGGTATTAGTGATCGTGTAAACTTTTCTAATTCTTATAATGATGTTTTGTTCGTTGTGAAAGCTCTTCATGTCAGGAACACTATGTACACTGATGAACATTATGGTAATATTTCATCGAACTATCTCCCATTGTGCCGGAGCGGAACTGATGAGAAAATTAAGTTTCTAATTGCTTTTACAAAGCCGTGGAAATTATGAATATAAAAAATAAACAAAACTGGTATACCTACATAATTACAAGCTACTAGTTACGTGGCTAAAAATATACTTAGGGGTGAGCTAGAGCTGATTTAATATATTTTTTTAGTTTTTAACGTAACAGCTCAGTTACTTACTTTAAAAATAGTCAAGCAAGAGTCACCATTAACATCTCGTGAATGCCAATTACGTATGTAAGCACCTACAACTAAACACCAGCAAAAAAGCAGGATCAGTTAAAGATACATATTTACATAATATTCAGGTTGTCAATCTACTGTGGGTACACAGTACCCATACCGTCCATACCAATAAATAAATAATTATATACTTAACCAATTTAACTTTAGAGCTCCACGAGAAGGAAGGAAGGAGTTGCAGGCGTCCATTGACTACGGACACTGCATGCTTACCATCAGGCAGGCCGTACGGCTGTTTGCCACCCATGTAGCATAAATAAACTTATGTATACCCCATTTCATTTACCATGGCGGCTTAATAAAACTGCACAAAGAGAACCATAACATAATGTTGATCTATTGTTTAACAGTTGCTTTACGAGTACAGCTCTTCAAAGTGAGCATGTGGTGTCAAAAAAAGTATACCGGGTATCTTTTGTTGTCCCCATGGTAAATGAAGAAATAGGGTATAGGTACACGGTCCCGGGCGTTGAGTCTAGAGTCCGTTTCGCCAATTTAGGTAATGCAATATTTATAAGGGATATTTACATAATATGTATTTTGTTACTTAGGTACTTATTATTATTAGGGTTCCGTACCCAAAGGGTAAAACGGGACCCTATTACTAAGACTTCGCTGTCCGTCCGTCCGTCCGTCCGTCCGTCTGTCTGTCACCAGGCTGTATCTCATGAACCGTGATAGCTAGACAGTTGAAATTTTCACAGATGATGTATTTCTGTTGCCGCTATAACAACAAATATAATTTAAGTGGGGCTCCCATACAACAAACGTGATTTATGACCAAAGTTAAGCAACGTCGGGCGTGGTCAGTACTTGGATGGGTGACCGTTTTTTTTGCATTTTTTTAAGTTTTTTTTTGCATTATGGTACGGAACCCTACGTGCGCGAGTCCGACTCGCACTTGGCCGGTATTTTATAGTCTGTCTCTCCACAGCATTGCGAGGCAAGACACCGCGTGCGCCGTGATACAGGGGGGAATAATCCCGTAAAAGGCTTTGCCCAATAAGTACAACCACTTACAGGGCTTCTGGAGATTGACTTTTAAGTGAATTAGTTGTCTATCTACAGTATAAATAGAAAGGAATATCAACATTCATTATAGGATGAATACCCGATGTTACTTTGTAAGTTGCTTATTTATAAGCTACGTGTATAATACTCATCATCATCATCCTGGCGTCAATCCCGGCTGTGCCCCCGCGCGGGGCGCGAGGACCCGGGGTCCGCCTTCCGACTCCTTCGTGACCACTTTGCCCGATCTTCGGCATCCCTGGTAGTGAGTCCGTTGGCACGCATGTCCTCCTTGACGACATCAAGCCATCGCTTCTGGGCCGGCCTCTTCTTCCCGTACCGGGAGGAGGCGGCATGGCCAGGCATTTGTTACCCACGTAACTTGCCGGTCTGCGCGAGACGTGGCCATACCAACGAAGGCGACACTCTTGCAGTTTGTCTGCGATGTCACGGACGCCAAGACTACCCCGAATGTGGGCGTTTCGGACGCGATCCTTGCGTGAAACTCCGCACATCCACCGTAGCATCTTCATTTCCGTGACACGCAGTTCCTGCTTGTGCCGCTCTAGTAAAGGCCAAGTCTCGCTGCCGTACAGAAGGGCAGGTCTAATGATGGTCTTATAGACCTGTCCCTTCAACTTAATCGGCATTTTGGGGTCACAAATAACCCCAGTCATCTCCCGCCATTTGACCCAAGCAGCGGAAATTCGGGCTTTGACGTCGCTGTCGATGTCCCCGGTAGTGCTAAGTACAGATCCTAGGTACTTAACTTGATCCGTGCGCTCGACCATGTCCACGCCTATGCGGACGGGTAGAGGATCTGTACTATTGCAGGCCATGTACTCTGTCTTCGCCACATTTAGTTTAAGACCGCCGTTCTCCAGCGACCCCCTCCATCTGTTCACACGCTGGACAAGTCGGCCCTTATCAGAGTCTGTCAGCGCGATATCATCAGCATACATGAATAGCCACGGTGGCTGCTCATGGTAGTCTCGGATGCTGGCTGACAGGGCGTCTAATATCACGCTAAACAGAAACACCCTGATGTACTCCAACAGTGACAGAGAAGGGGTTGGTGTCACCAACAGCGGTCCTGACTATTGAATCAGAATCGTGGTACATGTCCCGGATAGTGTCAATATACTCGTAGGCCTCAGGTACAGCCTTGGACCGCAGCGCCCACCAGATCATCTCACGAGGGACACAGTCAAAGGCCTTTTCCATAACTTCCATGTCCAGAAACAGGAAATGTAGAGGCGTGTTCTTTGCTCTGTATCCCTCCATGAGGGTCCTCAGGGCAAATACAGGGTCCATCGTTCCGCACCCTGGCCGAAACCCATATTGACACTCCGAGACTGTATACTCCTGTCGGAGCCGAGCATCGATTATGCGCTCAAAGAGCTTCATGGTGTGAGACATAACCTTTATACCGCGATACTTGCTACACTCCCGCACCGAGCCCTTACCTTTGAATACTGGAGTAATGATACTCAGCCTCCACTGGTTGGGTATCTTCCCGGTGAGGAGTATGCGGTTATAAATATCAGTGAGTATGCTCACACCCTGAGAGCCCATCGTTGAGTGTATAATACTCAATAACCGTATGTTAATATTTTTTACAGAACCAATAGATTTTTTTAATTCCTTGTAATGAATCCTCCTCATCATCAGAATTCAGTGTTGCTAAAAAAGGAATATGTAATTTCTATTCTTTCTTTTTAACCGACTTCCAAATCCCAAAGGAGGAGGTTATCAATTCGGTTGTATGTTTTTTTTTATTATTTTATTTTTTATTTTTTTTATTTTTACTCCATATCTCCGTCATTACTGGACCGATTTTGAAAATTATTTTTTTGATTGTATGTATATGCATACAGATTGGTCCCGTTTTTGTCAAAATCCAGTTCTGATGATGGGATCTATGAGGAATCGACGGAACTCCTCAAATCTTAAAGGCATACATATGGTGATTTTTGTGTTTTTATCAACAAATCAAGCATATACTTTAAAAAATGTGACATTTGATGAAGTGGAACTGCTGATGATGATCAGAACGGAACTCTTCAACGACGCATAGTTCACCTTTGGCGATTTGTCCTCTTCGTTATGTTTGTTAAGCAAGTTAAGTTTTTAAGCCACAATTTTGTCAAGCTTGAGTTCTGATGATGGGATCCATGAGAAATCGAGGGAACTCCTCAAATTTTAAAGGCATGCGTATAGAGATTTTTGTATTTTCATCAGAAAATCAAGCATTTTCATTAAAAACTGTCGCATTTGATGAAGTGGAACTGCTGATGATGATCAGAACGGAACTCTTCAACGACGCATAGTTCACGTTTGGCGATTTGTCCTCTTCGTTATGTTTGTAAAGCAAGTTTAGTTTTGAAGCCACATTTCTGTCAAGCTCGAGTTCTGAGGATGGGATCCATAAGGAATCGAGGAAACTCCTCAAATCTTAAAGGCATACGTATAGAATTTTTTGTATTTTCATCATAAAATCAAGCATTTACATTAAAAACTGTCGCATTTGATGAAGTGGAACTGCTGATGATGATCAGAACAGAACTCTTCAACGACGCATAGTACATGTTTGGTGATTTCAAATTTCGATTTTGACTTGGACTGGGACCCGGACTCATACCCGGATCCGGTTCGGACCCGGACTCGGACTCGGACCCGGACTCGGACTCGGACCCGGACTCGGACCCGGACTCGGACCCGGACCCGGACCCGGACTCGGACCGGGACTCGGACCCGGACTCTCACTCAGAGACCCGGACCTGGACCCGGAAAACCACTATGATACCTAAACTAAATAAACCACTATGATTACCTACCATAAAATGTGGGTATGATGATGCCAAACCCCCGTACACCGCACCGCATGCGCCGTTAAGTGGGTTAGGTTAGGTTTGAACTGCGATCCTCACAGAACCGAACAAAAGTGGGTTAGGTTTGGTTAGAACTGCGAGTCTTACAGAAACGAAATGCTACTAGAAAAGTGGGTTTGATTAGGTTCGAACTGCGATCCTCACAGAACCGAACTGCTATCAGAGAAGTGGGTTAGGTTAGGCTAGAACTACGACCCTTACGGAAACGAAATGCTACTAGAAAGTACTGGTTTTACCTCCTTTTCTACATAGTGCACCATCTACCATAATCTTTCACCGGGCCCCATAGAAGTCGGTTTTTTTTTCTTAAAAATTATATTTCATATAGTGAACGATCTATTTAATTTGTTAAAAAGTCGGAATTTTTATTTATAAATACAAGATCCGATCATTCACATCGAGAATCTCATTTATGTTCGGATTGATCCTACGTGCGCTAATTTCAGACCTGACTATAATACCTACCTAACGTAATCGAGTGATATTCAAGTAAACACCTAATGTACATTAGGCACGGCACTTAGTAGAAACGCCGTGGACCTTGAAAACTGCAGCGACAAAGACATTGCGAGTTCACCGGCGGCGGCGGTTACAGCTCAGTTAGCATGTGGTGCAGGTGCTGGCTTACCCCTTTGTGTGGCAATCGGGACCCCATTCCGACGGTTGACTCCCCCACATGTCACAAAATTTTTTGTTAAGAACTACGCCTTAGGGTGGTATTCCACCTGTCCAATTTCTTTGTCTAATGTGTATTTTGTCTCACATTTTGCTTAATAATCTCATTAATGAGCAGTGGCGGATTTGCAGTCTTTGCCGGCCCTTACTCAGCACCCATCATATTGTGTACATTTTGAGTTATCGCTTGTTATCATCTAGCGAGTTTTTTGTCACAATTTGCCGCCCCTAATATCTTGCCGCCCTAGGCCCGGGCCTACTGGGTCTTAGGGCAAATACGCCACTGTTAATGAGTGAGACGCAATGACATTCAAGCAAGAAATTGGACAGATTCAGATTCGCACGAAGCGCTTTGCTTCTACTTTCCTTATGCGCACTGCCAAGGAATGGAATTCCTTGCCGGCGTCTATATTTCCGTGTTCTTATAACCCGGCAACCTTCAAATCAAGAGTGAACAGGCACCTTCTGGGCGAGCTCGCTCCATCGTAGGCCACGTCTACGCCTCGGCTAGTCTGTGGCCATGAGTAAGCCCATTCATAATAAAAAAAAAAAGATAGAATACCACCCTTACTCCACTTCCTTTAAGTTTTCAAGGATAGGTATGTAACTTGACTTTCTAGCTTACAATGACATCTATTCACAAAAATTTGAACTAAGTAAAGATGCAAATTAGTCAGTATACGAGTAGCAGATACCAGTATTCCATCAAGTAACAGATTGATAGTTTCTGTAATTACTTAACCGTCTTGTCTTGAATTTACAATAATAATACCTAATATGTCAATTTCTTGCATTCCTGTAAATGTTGAATGCTTCTACAGCCATCCATCGTAAAATATCTGAACCGACATGATTATGTTTGAGCCGACAACATGGCCGGCTTAGTTAAGTCATTGAGCATCTAATGCACGTTCATTAAACTAGATGGCGCTAAGATACACATACAGTTTTCAGGTAGAGTTAGCGTTACCATGACCTGCGCCAAGAAACCTTATTGATGCAGATGAAATTTTGGGAAAAGTTCATTAAGAAAAATAAAAATATTGTGTATATTTTATCTATCAACAAATTTAATAGGAGTAAGTGATGTTCAAAAACATCTGTCACAGTCAATTCATTTAAAATATGCAGGTTGAAGCGACTCTACAATAGAGCTGAATCGTACCATACATATTTTTGAGCGCCTCGTAGTTATCAAACTTTATTGCAGATTACTGTGTTGTACAACTTGTACACGTACCAAAAACATAGTTGCATTCAAATGTTTCGTTAAAGAAGTGGTAGAGCCTACTACAACTACATTAAAACTCAAATCTTGACATTTTCTCCTCTTACCATGTGAACAACATATGTATGTAATACGAAAAATTGAGTTTTCTTAACTTTTACGACACTACTTACTCGTTACTTACTTAGGCGTACTTTTAATTACACTCTTAAATTTTGACTTCCCATGTCCTTCAAATTAGTTTGACTTTAAGGTGGTTGGTCAGCGGGTAGGCACCCCGTTCCGCTAGGTGCGCTCGCGTCACGCGTCGCCAAACCTGTGCCGTATCTCTAGTTACAAAACGGCTGAAGTCTCTTTAAACCTCCGACCAAATTCTTCCCTTTGTTTTAGACTGATAGTGTTGAACCCTCGGTCTTCCGCCCACTACACACTTCATTTCGGAATGTAAGTATTTAACAATTTACCCACCATGACGTTATAAAACACTCTTTTCCGGGACGTCGGTACTTTGGACTTTCCTATATGGTTTTTGTCCTGATTTTGGGGTCCTAATTTTTAGATGGTTTACTTAATTCGGACAACAGGAAATAAGCACGCATCCGCCGTGACTTTAATTACAATTTCACCTGCCAGGAAGGGTCACCAACAATTATTATCTTTAAATTATTTAATTACCATCTGAAATGCTTATCGAGTCCTCATATCACATGCGTAAAAAGCATTACGTTAATTACGATATTCACATGTAAGTATCTATTACGAAAAACATAAATATGCACCGTGCTCAGTAACTGGACTAGATATCGTTATCTACGTTTTGCGGAGGCAGTGTGGTGACACAGGTGTAACAATTGTTTACATGTCGTTCGAAGTAGTTCGAACACTTTTGAATGGTTCGGTTGGCTACCTCGCGGCCCGGAGGGGGGAGGTGACCTGTCGCCCTCCCCCCGCGCCGCCGCACGCGCACCACTCCGAACCAGCCAGTTGCTTGCCGCGCAGCCTCCAGTTTGTTTACATCGACAAATTGTGACGTTCTACCATTGTGCAATGTGCAAACCTGTAATTACTTATTGAGTGAAACAGTGGGATCGTTACTGGTGTAGCTCCGGAAAACCTTGTGTTGAAGCTAGAGGTCGTGACACCGAGTTTGTTCAGGCATTGTCGCGATTGGCTTTTGTTAGACTACATTAGCATAAAGTTTGCACCGGACTTGTGAATGCGGTAGCGGCAGAACGAGTAAGCGCCACTTGCACCGTCCCACTAAACCGGGGTTAACCTGTTAAAGCGTTAACCCAGTATCAAATTGTACTGGTAACCATGGTAACTGCAGAATTAACAGGGTTAGTAAATGATGTAAGTGGCCCTAAGATTTTGCAGTTTCCTTGGTACCTATTTCGTTAAAATATTATATTTTTGACATAAATACGTAAATAATTTCCTAGAACTTTGCTCTACTCTAGCTCTACCTCAGTAAGAAATTAACAATAGGTACATAATATAAAAACTGTTTTCCCAGTACCACCAGAATTACCGCATAATTTTTTTGGTGTAAAATAACTGAAAAAAAAACCAGTTTGTATTACAAATGTTATAATAGTTGAGCTCTCTGCGTGTTCAGTGTTGCATGACTTCACGCCAGTCCAATGCTCCTTCCTTCATTTGACCCTAACCTAATGAATATTGCAATATTCCAAATTATATATACAATTAAAGAACATCTACTTCTTTGTTCAATTCTGCATTAAATTGCTCATTACAAGATAACTAAAGTATTACCTGCGATGCGATAAGCTGTAAGTGGAAATCTTTGTCCTTTGCACCCGATTCCAAAAATAACTACAGGCTAAATTTTCTTGACAAATTTTTTCTTGGAATCTTAATTTATTCTAAAATTTGCCGCACAATATACCTAATTAAAAACCCAAGCGGCTGGCACCCCACAAGAGTGCATTTCTAGCTGAATTATTATTGGATAAGGAATATGTTACATTACAAGTTATATTGGATTGGTGTCATTCCGTAAATGTAGCTGATATGATACGGTATTTCTATGCGCGCTTGTCGATGCTTTTCCTCACTAATGAGTATCATTGCCACGGCTATACCGTGGCATTGTAGTTTGTAGAGTAAGTAACATAATGGCAGTGGCACCGATCTAGATACCCATATCTCTCCGTAGAAAGCAGCTTCGTGGGACCCTCTCGTTTACATTCGCCTTTTGTGGGCAATGTCGCTCGGCAACATGTGAAACTTTCCTCTAAATATGCTGCTACCGCCTCATATCAAATCGATTTCCCTTCATTGAATATAGAGTAACTCCAGCGATTTAATCGTCAATTGTTTCGTTTGAAACATTGAATACGACCAGGACCCCTATTCGACAAGCGACGTTTGACGTATCGTGTTGATCTCCCGTTGATGTGGGAAAAATCATAAGTTCTCGAATACGTACAATGTCAAAATTTGACATTAACAATCCACAGTTAGGGTGACAAGCAAACCAAACCGAACCACCCTTAGTTAAAGTTGAGTTTTGGTTGTACCAAATGATATTATCCACCGTTGATGGAATCAACACTCAGTATGCAATAAAATCAACTGTTGATTTGACGTGGATGCGAAATCTGACAGTTGTACATGTCGAATTTGGCCCCATAATATGCTTGGACGGCGCGATCACATAATGTGCAAGTTTTTACATTGTGAATTGCCCCATTGTCTTTGCCGCGTTCAGCTAGACACTTGTATGGTAATACGCCATTAGTTTTAAATGTCGCATTAATTATTTGCGTTAAGAGCAATGCAGTGATTTCCATAGCGTTCTACATAGCTCTGGATCGGGGTGTGTCATTATGAGCCGTGCAATCATCAGACAATACCAAGTGCCGGCCGAGCCCGTGATTAGCATAGCTGGATTTCAAACCGGGGCCGCTTAACCATTGGGGGAGCAACCACAGATCATATATGTAACTAGACACAGCAAACTTCGCTTGCGTGGTGTTTTTGATGGTAACAGTGTATTGCAGTACATTTCTATTTAACCGATCCACAACCGATCGGTCGTGCTCCCGTCCCGTGTCTTTCTGACTTCCAATAACTGTCGGAAGGTTTCGCCTCAAAATGACTCATTGCAACATATGTAACAGTAAAAATTTAAGTGAAGTTCAAAAAAGAGGATCCCATTGATAAATTGCCCGAATTGATTTGTTGTTGAGCATAAATTACGCTGCATGAAGCTTGCATACAGCATCGTTTAGTGTACCTGCAGCATTGCAGGACTTCCATGGTTTTGTATGTAGCGTACAAGCGTACAGTGACACGTATGCTATGTGAACAGTAGGTATGGCGGTACAAAAAATCGTCACTCGTGATACTCCTGGTTTCCATACAATTGAGGAAGCTTGAGGCATCTATGGTCTGTGGAAGCAACGTTTTGCGCGCCACGCTGCGCGTGCCGCAGTGCGCGCTATGCGTTAATGCCACCATTTTGCCGCCTAATGCGTTGCCGCGTGCGGCAATAATGATGCAAGCCCTTTAACTGGCTGGATAGACTCTTGCAGCTATTAAAGTAATCAAGGAAATAGTTTCAGTAAAAAATAATTTGGCCAAGCCCGAGATAGCTCGAGGCATTTAGTGTTCCGTACTACGGCTACCATCAGTTTGGCATTGACATAAACGATATCGTGAACGTAATTTACTTCCTATAGGTATATCTCTTTCGCACTAATATGTCAGTACGAGCGAGATGCATAGAAAGTAAATTACGTTCACGCCCACGGTAGCGTTTATGTCAATGCCAAACTGATGGTAGCCGTACCGCTCGCATCGTTACATTTTACAGAGGTTGTTTGCCTGTTTTTAATAGGATACCATATTCAACTACACACACAGAACAATAGTACAAAGTGTCTAAGTGCGAAGGCCGAATGCCGAGCTTTAGCAAAATGTCATCGCTTTAGCACAAAGCAATAGTACAAGTGTCTAAATGTGAAGGCCAAAGGCCGACCTCCGCGTAGCCCGAAGGCCCGAAGCGTCCAGGATGTCAGTGCTTTAACACAGAACAATAGTACAAGTGTCTAAATGCGAAAGCCGAAGGCCGAGCTCCGCGTAGGGCCGAAGGCCCGAAGCGTCCAGGATGTTAGTACTTAAACACAGAACAATAGTATAAGTATCTAAATGCGAAGGCCGAAGGCCGAGCTCCGCGTAGGGCCGAAGGCCCGTAGCGTCCAGGCTGTCAGTGTCAGTTCTGTGTTTAACCACTGACATCTTGCAGGCTTCGGGCCTTCGGCCCTACGCGGAGCTCGGCCTCCGGCCGTCGCATTTAGATACTTGTATTAATTACCTGTGTTTAGAACTGACCTCCTGGATGCGTCGGGCTTTCGGCCCAATGCGACTTCAGCCTTTGGATCTTGCGACTTAGACACTAAACTTGTACTTAAAAATACTTGGAAAAGTTACGGGAGGCGCGCGTCTGTCGGACGCTTCGGATCTTCGAATCGCTCCTTCGGCCTTTGCATTTAGTTAGATTCTTGTACTATTGCTTTGTGTTTGAATACCGAAGTCGAGCATCTCGCGAATGCTTGATGTATTATAATAATTTAGAGTAAGGCCAAGCGCGCACCACGATTTTTTGTCCTGCGATTATTTTGTCGCAGAAATGCAACGTATGTGTTTATATGTTAGTGCGCGCATATATATGTGACAAAAAAATCGCAGCGATTTTAAAATTGTGATTTGTCACATTTTTCCGCGATTGTTTGCGACGCGATTGTCGCAAAGTGAATTGCAGCATGCGGAGTTGTATGGCCCCGCGCGCACTATGATAATAAAATCGCACCCCGGCCAGACCTCAGTCGGCATTTCGCTCACCAAACCAAATGTTGACCATTTAATTATGGAAATAGACGGGGATCACCTTTGTGTTATAAATGCTCAAAGTCATACAGCAATCGCATATTAAAGACACGTTTCATGACAAGCGACTGGTAGGAAATCCATGTTGAGAATGAACAAATCGTCGACTTTTTCATCGCAGTGCGCGCAGTAAATTTTCTGCGATATATTACAGCGCGATTCTAAAATCGTGTCGCAAAAATTAAAATCGTGGTGCGCGCTTGGCCTATAATACCTTAAATGTGTATACTCCTTCAATTTGAATTTAGAACTCATTATTTTTTTTTATTTGATTTTGTTTCTAGTTTTATGCCATATATATAGACTTTAATATTATTTAGAACTGCTAAAAAACAAGATCGGCTTACTTTAAATATTTCGTCAATTTTACCTTTGTTTCTAAAAACTGTGATATTTAACTGTCATATACTATTAATGTCTTCCAAAATTATTTTCTCGTAACAGGACTGAGGGGCTACCGCGAAAACCGAAATTCGCAATTTGCGGGGATCTTTCTCTTTTACTCCAATGAAGGCGTAATTAGAGTGACAGAGAAAAATGCTCGCAATTTGCGAACTTCTATTTTCGCGGTTATAGCCCTGAATCTTGTTGCTCACCGATCCGTTCAAAAATATACATAAGTACTGAATATAATTAATAGATATTATAATTATACAATTAATACAGAAATGTAATGGTACTTAATGAAAAGGAATATTGTGTATATTATTGTTTCGACGAATCAGATACTCTCAATAAAATCTATATAGTAACAGCACCAGTCATGGGACATTTAAGAGGAAATTTGGAGTATTTATGATATTTCCCGTATACATGTAAATGGTCTACCGCTTAGCGTGTTAAAATATGAAAGTCCTATCCGTCTTTCATGTTTTAGGCGTGTTGTATGAAAGATACAGCAATTAGTTTCCACATATTTAACAAATTAAAACTATGCTTTTTTTCTCCAGTCATGGACACCAAAGCTCCAGTAATGGGCCCCCGGTAATGGACGTGGATCCAGTAATGGGCCCCCTATAATGGACATTGCTCTATCAGTATAAAATATTGAAATGGGGAATAAGTTACGGCAAAAAAATCAATTTTTGGTATAACCTTTTATCGCTGAATGTATTTTTCTTTCCACAGCCAATTATTATTGTATTAGATCCATCGAGACAACTCTAATATACCCAAACACAATTAGTTAGGGTTTATTGCGATAAAGTTCCCATGGCCACCTCCTGTCTCCATCATCAGATTAGGTCCATGTTATCATAATATTGCATTATCATCCAATTTGCATACTTAATTACGTACTTACACAAAATTTCGACGTGAATCGGAAATCGAAAAGTGGCTCAAATTCAGCTACCAAGATTGAACCCACACTAACTAACAGGGCAAGTTAAATAAAAGTTTGGAAAAACGATATTAATTTATCCGAAGTCCGAGAATACCTCCTGATTGACATATTTCGTAACTACATTTTACTTCTGTATTGTTTAAACATGAAATTATGGCCTGGCAAGCATCATTCTGTCAATTGTCCCATCATAGGAGGTACGCAGTTTTACAGCTCCTATAATGGGATTGGGCCAAATACCACTATTTTTTTACATCTGTGGAGTCACAACATAGTGTGTTGTATACCTTATTTCATGGTAAATTCAATTAACAAAACGCATTCTAGTTTTCATGAAGTATTAATTAATTGAAATTTAATAAATTAACTCACCTCTCTTAGCGAAGTTGTTAAGAATTCGTAGTGGTATTTTTTTTCAGTGACACGACAACTTTTGGGTTGACGCCAATTTCTTAAAAAGCAACCAAATTTAATGAAACTTCAAACTGAAACAGCTCTAGGACTCTTATTTATGATAATATACAGCCAGTGTATATAAACTACTTTTAGATACTTATTTTAGAGGAATTATGTTTTTTTGTCCCATTACTGGTTCCACGTCCATTATAGGGTATACTACTATACATGAGGCCAAAGCTGTTCATAAATATTAAATGACTTTATTATCTCTATACGCCTTACTAACTCTATGTATCCTATTGTGGAAAAAAAAAACACAACGACAGCACAGTATAATAAAGAGTACTAACGTACAGTATGGACACTCCCTGCCTCCCGTTGAAAGTGCCGCCCACCCGCTCTCGGTTACCTCACAGTTACCGGCTGGCAAGGACGCGACGACGCGGTGCGCAGAGCGGAGGCCACGTACAATATTCAAATATTAAACAAATATTTACAAAACCTATCAGATCACACTGAAACCAGTACAATACCTATATGAACAAAAAATCATGTTTACAACTTACGTAATATGTTGGTGGCCTGAATTTCCTTACAAAATTTTCGTTACTTTGTTTATACTGATTCAAAATAGGAAACTATTGTATAAATTGAGCTTAGATACCCACCTTACACCATAATACGATTCTTATTTCTTCCTAATTCGCGCAATGAGTTTTGAGTAATTGAGGTCATCGAACTTGACAACAAACTGGCGAGAACCCTCACACGTCTTATCTCACTCACACAAGCATGGTACGCGTTTACCTACACGAGCTTACCTACGCACACAGTCTGTGCGTAGGAACGCGTTTGTTTCATACATTTTATCGCCAGTGTCCGGGGTGTGACGACAGTCAAGAACGGAATTCTTAATTTGAATTTTTCAGATTTTTGAGATGCCTAGTCCATTGTTTGGAAAGCTCGTTCGAAATTTAAACTTATTTGCAATATAATAAGGTCGTATTTTGTAGATCCCTCTCGTACTTATAGTAGGCTATTGAGATAAAATTAAATATCCCACAAAAATAAGCAAGCAGAATTAAACTTTGTGTCAAAGACATAAGTCATAAATTTCAATGCCAAAGTTTTAACTAAGGATGTTTCTCGCTAAAATTACTGCCTAATATGAATTGACCAGTGTAAGCATCAGTTTGCTAGCCCTAAGCAACCAAAGGTCAAGCTGCAGTTGAAAAACTAATAAAGATAAAGTTAAGCTGATAATTTTCCCGCCGTCTCCATGCTTCTTTAAGTTGGGTATTGACTGGTCAGCGGTCAGCTGCCTGTTAGCTATAGTTTTCGCGAAAATCGCCAGGACAGAGGTGAAAATTTTTGTATGAAAACTTGCAACTTTAAATGCATTTTTTGACGAAACTATTGCAGTCTAAAATGAAGTCAAAATCAGTACATCGACTCAATTTTTTGCAAGCTTTCTAATGGTACCCCACACGATTCTTACAAATGAAAAAAGTTTCAGCCTACCCCTCTCAACCCCCTAAATTTCCCCCTTTAATAAGAAATAAGCAGTTTTGACTTATTTACAATATGAGTGGTGGTAATTGCTATAACTGTTCCAAATTTTAGGTATCTATGTCAAACGGTCTCTGAGAAAAACGTATTTAACTGATTTGCAAGACCGAAGTGATCCCATAAGTGTTCCGTAAACAAAGTTTTGTACGGAACACTAAAAAACGCTATATACTGCCACGTTTGTCATCATAACACAACGCAAAACATTTTCAGTCAGCTTTTTGAATGGTTGGAGAGGGCTAAATGCCACAAAATTTCTGCTTCACCAAATATCATAATTCGAAACATTAAGCAAGAAACCTTTTTATTTATATATATAGTATGGTATGGTAGTGTAGTTGAGTTAAACCAGGGTTGTATAAACGACGGCCCACGAGCCAGCTGATATGTATGTCCCATCAATAGAGCCAAATTTCATATAATCCGGCCCGTGAAAAATAAATAAGCAAAAGCCTTTGAGTACCCTAACAAAATAGATACAAGCATTAGAGGTGGCTCATATAAAAGTAATTATTTCTAATTTATCACTTCATCTGAAATTGGCTAAGTACATACACTGATTTCTTTAACTCAACTACCTATGTCTATTACAGATAATAACGAGATTGCCGATCACTACACTGCAGTTTCACTTTGAGCCAAATTTATGAGCCGTCACAGAGTGTGGGACAAACATGATGAAACATTGACAGGAAACATACACCCCGGCTTTCTTTGTTCCACTTGTGCACTGACCATGGTGTGACATGTCCAATCTAATTAGTCGCTTTTATTTTTAGAAACAAAGTATTGTCATATATGTTAGTCAAACGGTACCCACTAATCTACATACAAGCGCCGATACCTATACTTTCTACTTGCCTAATCTCCTGCTCTAATATAACTGATGTTGACACAAATGAAACGCCTGTCAGCATTCGCATTTTAAAAAGGCCTGTAAGAATAAATGTTTGAAACTCGAATAACAACACCGAACCTAATCACGCCTAACTAATCAATTAAATAAAGCGCACGGCGTCCGCTCACTCGCTCCCTTCACTCCTTCGATGGTCATCTAAACTAAGATAAAGTGAACGCACTAATGAAGTAAGAAGCCTGCATGCGAGCGATGCATCAGCGTGAAAATTACATCACTTGAGTGCAGGCTCGCCGGTTGGAAGCGATATTCAAACGTGATAAAGCCGTTGCCGAGAATCCCGCGCATTGCAATTTGATCGGATAGATAAAGCATGCAGGCATTGTACACAGGTACCGTCTAGTCGGCGAAGGCGCGAGGGGGGCGTGTGATAACGATGGCAGCGATAACGGCGCGGCCGGAGAGCGCGCCGGTCGCTCACCGGCGGCAGACACTAATTTTTCAACACTTTGCGCGTCTAACTGCAAGTGCTAGCGGTACCGTGGTGCGCAGTGTCATAGAGTAGAAGCGACCTAACATGTACGATATGATTTAAGCAGTTCCGCAGAAGCTGTTCTCCAATGCGGACACGTTCTTAGCAATTACCCTTAATTGGTAGATTAACAAATTGACATAACTTTTGCTTTCTGGCTTCGTCATCGTCTCGGTAGTGTAGTGTTAATGTGTTTTTGGCGTTATTGAGCAAACATTTTAGTGGCGTTCCCACTTTTCACTTACATTTTCTGATAAAGTAAACATAACTTGTGAAACGGAATCAAAACAGTGTATGTGTCAGTGATTGAAAGTGCGTTAGTTAAGATGAAGGATTCGGCAGCGCGGTGCGAGGACGTGGCAGACAAGCTGGTGCGTCTGTTCGGGTGGAGGCAGACCTACCCGGTGCAGAAACTGCAGAGGAACATACTTCCGAAGGCTAATGAAGCGGTAAGATCACGGAATATTCTAACATTCCTAAATAGAAATAAAGCTATGTCCCACTGTATGGGCAATGTGGTTAAATTCATACAATAACAGGTTAATGTAAATAATTTTTACTTATTATAATTGCCCGATCGAAATCAGTTTATTCTTAAAGGTTTAATTCGAACAAACAAGATTCGAAATACAGTTTGGTCGAAGCAGGTCTAAGACCATTACCAAATACCGATGTCCAACTAAGGTAAATACCAAAACAGACACCGTTACGTACTTGCGTTAACCTCTAGATATAATATTATGTATAAATTATGCAAATAATTGACTAGTTTTAATACCACATGACTCTTTTAGGGTTAAGGACACATGATTCAAATAGATTGTCGATTATTCTAAACAGTGAGAAAAGTAGCAAAGTGGATACTTATATGACGCCGACTGTGCTAGTGATCACTAAGGCCAACGGACGAACTGGGCGAAACAATATAGAGTTCCGCAAAACTCTAAAAATGATGAGATATTTTTACGTGCAATTAAGAATGTCCATGGTATTTACTTTGCCATGCTGCATCCTTAGACACCTGGGAGCCTAACGAAGATGACAATCGTTGATAGAATTTCTATCAACGATTGTCATTTTCGTTTAGAAAACGCTATCAAAACATAAATAATGTACGAAAATAGTGACGTGATTTCTCGTAGCATTTGTCATTCTAGTAAATCTAGTTCATACATATTTATTATTCATTTGGCGTTTGTCAATGTACGTCTGTCATCTGTTCTAGCCCCCCCCCCCTGCTATGGCATTGATTACAATCACCTACCCAAAGAAACCACTACAAACAAGAACTCTTTCCGTCACTTCACTTGAAAGATTTATCGCCATCGTTACCTAGAAAGAAACAAAACATCAATATTAATAACAATCAAGGAAGATGTGCTTCCTAAGTTAGTCTGATTAACAAGGAACTAGAAAACAACAATGATACACACATGAGATAGAGTTTAAAAAATCGTTCGAAACAATCACTAGAACGACTTCAATCACATCTTGGCGTTTTCCTGGTGTCATTTACGGTATATGATATACCTACGTTGTGTCCTTTGTTTATGGTTATTCTTAACTCGAGTAGTAAAAGTCCTTTAAATTATCCGTAAAAGACTATCAAATAAAGATATATAATAATTTGATACTCGTTATTTTACTTTGTTGCTTAAGAAAAAAACGTTTAATTTGCTTCGAATTAAATATTATCGCTCCAGCGTCCAGATAGCGACCCAGAAGAAAAATAGAGAAAATGTCACGAATGAGCGTCAGAGCTGGTAATACTAGCCTTTATTAGAGTATTCATAACGCCCACCATCGTTCAATACAATGGACATATGAATAACATTGATATTGAGATATAACGGTTTTCTTAAAACCCAAGTCGAATATTCTTCTTCGTTGACTAGGGTATAACATTGTACGCAAGACATCAATACGTCAGTTTCAGTTCCCATTGTCGGCTTCACTTTCTCGCCCTGATCCGAAAGTGTTGGAAAGCACTGCATTAATTCAACTACATCGCAATTATATGCCCGTGGCATATACGTATACACTACACGCGAGCGGGTCGTTGAACTTACATTATTCAGATTACTTTTTTGTTAAGTAACATTGGTTTTCCTTAAATGGTCGAGGCATGTACCTATGTTGTAACATATTGTGCATAATTTGTTGCAGCACTATACGAGTAAATACGTATTGTAAATAGTAACTTTACTAACCTAACCTAACTCACTACAGTATATACAGACACTAAAACTGGGGTATATATTTCTTGGTTTATAAAAAAATAATGTAAGATTGACATAAATGCCGGGGGATGATTGACGGTGTGACGTGTCTATCAAAATAATGTTTTTTTTCACATAAATCTAAAATGTTGGTTTCTTTTTTATGTAGCCATAAATAAGTACGGTAGATACGTCACCCTATCTCATTGTTTATAATTTTAGGGTAAATTTCGTGACACGCCGGTTAGATCAAGAGGTGTGCAATAAAGAGTACAGTAGAGTCCGGTTATAACGACACCCAAGGGACCGCTGATATTACGTCGTACTAACCGGACGTCGTACAAAACAAACCGCCAATTTTAATATATTTTTTCAATCAAAATAATTACATCATTTTGTATTTATTAATGCGTCAATTAAAGAAAAAAGAAAACATTTCTTTTAAAATATTTTTTTACGTTAGTATTACGACACCTTGTCAAAATGGAGAGACTTGTGTGTTTAGAAGAAGCCACTTTTCAATATACGCGTACTCACTCGTCATCCGCAAATTACTCGAATCCCGTAAAATAAAAAGACGCAACGCTTGGAGATCTAATCAAGATGACGTTGTTTTATCACACAGTTTCTATAGCCACCTCCTGTGTCCATCATCAGATCAGCTCGAAGGTACCTACCAAATATTGCATTGATACCCAACTTACATAATTATGCACTTATGTGAAGTTTAAGCTCAAATGAATAATGGGAATTGGGTTTTATTTAGTTTACGAAAGTAAGAAGAGCAAGTTTACGAAAAATCACGTGACTATTTCATCTTGCTCCGTATAGGTAAAAGGGGAGTTGGGTGAGCGGGACGGAGTAAGCTTCTTACCAACAATTTATTTGTAAAAACTACGTCGCTCGTCGCTGTAACCGGACTTGACGGACGGATTTTGTGTCAATTTCCGTCGTTAAAAGCGGTCGGTTGTTATAAGCGGAGTCGTAATAAACGGTTGTTCTTTCATAGTAGTTTGTACTAAAACCAAACAAGTGCCTATACTTACGTCGCTATAAGCGGTTGGTTGTTATAAGCGAAGTCGTACTAACCGGATTCTACTGTATTTGTATTGTACATATTGTGTTGTATCATACATGCTCATACGTTGTCACGAGCTGTAAGATTATAATGAGCAGACATCGTAAATATTACTTTCGCACTTTTGTTGTAACGAAGTGGTATTAACGGAATTGGTATAGATAATTCCAACTGAAATGATTAAGGTTAATATTAACGTAATTAACGCTAATTAATCATTAGGGTTGATATTGTTTATGCCAATTCCGTTAACACCACTCCGCTGCAGACGCTGCACCGAAAATGCTATAAAATGTACAAATAGGTACTCCACCCGCTATTGCTTTTAACAGTTTTAACGTAACATTACCGCTGTAACTACTAAGAACTTAAGTAGCCGGTTAATGCATGTAGTGAATATTTCCTATTATTAAAATGTCACCGTCCATTATTTTAAATTCCGGTGTAATTAATTAAAGGGGAACCACATTACAGTTCATTCACTTAACTAAAAGGTTATATAATTAAATCGTGACGAGGTAATAGTAATTACTTCAACCTTGAGGTAATCTTCCACATTCCTTAGCGATATGCTGGCCCACCTACTCAAAAAGAATCTTAATAGGTTTGAAGTTGAAATGATGCTTTGATGTTTATAGGGCCACCCCACACTAGCGTATCCTGAGCGTCGACCCCTATATTAGTTAACTCTATGGCTGCTGCGCAACTCGACGCAGTGTTGGCAATCTGGCACAACCGCGCATCGACGCCATTTTCCATAGCGCTGACTAGACGCCGACGTTCAAAAGACGCTAGTGTGGGGTGGCCCTTAAGATGCAATGTCCAAATTGATTGCATTGCAAGTCTAGTGTTAGCTCATTTCCAGTAGGGCAGTGGTTCTTAACCTTTTCAGTCCGGTCACCCCTATGACTAACTAGGGAACCTGATTTTACCCCTCCTCCCAATGGTAATAAAAAATAAAACATGTACGTTTGTTGTATTGTTATATTAGGCTAGCTTATTACCCCCGTAAAATACCAGTTTTATCCCCACGGGGGTAATTACCCCTAGGTTAAGAACCACTGCAGTAGGGTCTTAATGGCGCATCGCATCTCGATATTGAAGTTGTATCTTGTGCCTTGCACCAGTATCTTCTCAGGTCAGACAGTCTAGAATTTTCCGAGACATTAGCGATGTGCCGTTCGTATAGTAGGTGACACCCGATGCGTCATTCAGATTCGCCATACAACCAGACATTGTGCGCCCACAAAGCTATTTTTTACCTAATTTCCGCCGTACCATCGTTAATGTTCGCTTTATTTGGCCGCGGGTGACGCGGGTCTATCTATGTGTGTCTGATCAAACTGCAGTAGATGCTACGATAATTTGGTAGATTAAAGACAGATACTAATAAACTGGTATTAGGTACCTAATTACAAAATATTTTAGAAAAAATCTCGCAAGCTTGCCAATTTTGCACTAAAAAAATACGCTCATCACCATCGATCTTCCGAAGAATACGACGCTCTTGTAAAGCGGCAGCGGCAAAGCATTGGCTTTGGAGAAGTAATTTGTATTTAAGGGGCCCACTGATTAACAGTCCGCCGGACGGTATCGGTCTTGTCAGTTAGAACAAAATTTGGACACTTCCGAACAAATGACAGGCCGATACCGTCCGGCGGACTGTTAACCCTTAGAATGTTATCTAATACCATTGTCGTTTTGCACAATAAATATCTTCATCTTTAGATTAAGTACAATATTTTGTTGATCTTCTGATAATTGCACAACCTCTCACGGTTATCGACTTATAGCACTTAAGATTCAATAATCGCACATACCTTTGTTATTGAATACGGGACAGATTACTATTATTAACGCGATTTATCTTTATCATCTATTCTGATAAGTTTATCTCAAGAATTTACCACGTTTTAATGGACATTGTTTGTAATTCAGTACTAATCATTAATCAACTGACCTAGTGCATATCTAACGTTAGTCAGCTTAGTAGACCCAGTTATGTTTAACTACGTCGCCGCCTAGATTCATATTTGGCTAATAGCGCCTTATGTGTTTTTACTCACCTGTCCCCATTAGTATCGTTCATTACAATGTGTAAGCAAAAGCTATTAAACGAATATCTGCCACCGTTTGTATGCAGTTTTAACGGTTCGGTTTGTGCCGTTTGGTTGCTCAGCAATGTTTGTCCTCAATTTATCTACGCCTCGCTTTCTGATTGAAAATGTTATTTTCCTTAATCTGATGTCATTGCTTTCACGCAGCGTTTATTTTACATCAATATTGATGTTTGATCTTAAACTATTTCTAGACAAAATCTGGTTAGTACATGCAAGAGAAGCCATGTAAACGGCTAAGTTAAGTATATTAGAAGAGGCTTTTGTAGGCAGAACATCAATATTACACAACTGCACGTGGTGCAGTTTAGCAGAGAACATTTTCGAGCCCCAAATTAACCTTAATTAACTCTCCAATTGGTAAGTACCTAAGCTCATTAAGGTAGAGACAGTTAATGTTAATTGATCAATAAGTATAACAATACGTTTAATAAATTTGTCTTGTCCGATGATTTAATTATTATTTTTAATCCGGTTAATGCTTATTAAATAATATTTAAACACATGGCTCACGTATTTTAAGTCGAAATTTGCTCGACATGTTTCACTTCGGACGACTCAGTCTGCGTCGGTCCGCCAACGCGTGCTCCCGATGATGGATCCTTCTCGGTACGTCAGTGACCCGTTTTAATATAATATTTAATATGTCTGTGTCTCACGAAAGTTTTGTTATTAAAACTAGTAAATTGTTTCTTGACATACCTATGGTGGCTATGGTCATGGACTCCGATTTCCGCACTTAGCTTAGCCTAAATATCTGGCCATTGTGGACCTAAATCCTGCGGCGTCATTTAATTTATTCATTTATTATAAGTTATAAGATAGAGCCGTTTCGTGTTTACGTTTCGCATGCTTCACAAACCTTGGATTGGAGAAAAACCTCAGCAATCGTTTATTTGTATGTATTATGCGATCTTTCTAATGCCGGCTTGGCTTCAGTCATGATCGAGTCGCGCGCGAAGTCGGCCGACGTGCGGAACGTTCAGTTTTCGAGGCTCACGTAAAATGAAGTTAGTCTGCGAAAGTTTATTGAAAATTTCAAAAACTTGCCGAACATTTCGTGTTTTTCGAATAATGGATTTGCGGTGAAATGTGCGGGATGCGTTAATTTGAGAAACTCATGTTAATTTGTGATAATCCAGTTTTTTTGCCATTCAGACAAATCAGACAGGGTTAGAAAGCTATAATTAAGTAATTAACTTTGTTCTTAAAATTCTACTATGTGTATTTGTCAAAAGTCATACCTATTTTTTACCTTGACAGTTATTATCACGCTGATGCTGGTCAAGCTCTGCCGACTTTAAAAACCGTTTTGCAACGTGAGAGGCGCACTCGGCTGCATTAGCCACACAACCGATATTTGCATAACAATTTCACGTCAAACGGCCTTAAGGCACGTTGGCTTACAATCAACGGCATGCTTGCTGAAATAAATACACTTACATATGACAGAGATTGATTGGCTATACAGTATGTAAATTGACGCAAAACATACTAAAACCCGTGAATGTGTAGGTCACACTGAGCAACTTTTACTACGGCACCAACCACAAAATCACAAAAAAAAATTTGGCTGTTTCATACATTTTGCTAGACCAGCAAAATCGAAGCGTCGAAACTTCCTATGGGAGAGTAAATTTTTTTTCGCGATTTCGGGGTTGGTGCCATGCTATAGTAAAAGTGGCTCAATGGCCTGCACATTAATGGGTTTGAGCAAATGTTTATCTTTAATTTACATGCAATATACAGCCATGTAGAGATCGTGGGACTTGTTGCTAAAATAACTGAAAGCAGGCTGTTGTTTCAAGTTACAATAACATCTGTGTCCTACATTGAGATAAAAAATACAACCATCTGTTGTGAGCGGGTAATTTGTCATATTAGACGACAGATCTGTTATTAGATAGATTGCACCTACATTTTTAGAGTTTTTACACGACTGCCCTAACAAAAAGAGTGTATTGTGTTCAGCGTTCATGTTTGTATGTATTTATATATTTATTATTATAAATAAGGCAGTGAACTATTATTATGAACTATTATTACTACGTAGTTATTATAAGTATTATAACTTAATGTTATAATACAACAGCACTATTTACAAATATTAGGGTAGAAACAATAAAGATAGAGATAGTTTATTATTCAAGTAGGCATATTACAATGCGCTTATGAACGCCATATAAAACTACACAACAGATTTAAGTCCTCCCTCAATTGGAGGAGGGTATCCTAATATGGGACCGGCAACAAACTCGGCGGGATACATCTTTTCAACACATTACATCTTATAATATCATGCATAACATGCATTACGAGTAAATAAGAAAAAATAACAAATATTTTATTGATACCAACTAACATCCCCGTGTAGGTATTTATTTAATAACTTGCCACCTTACTTCCAAGTTTAGCACAATGCATAATATGCATAATCGGACCTTATTGTAACTGGATCAATAAGGGTAACCGGTTAGTATTGACGCATGGCCATCGCTTATCATTCAACACATAACTCTGCCCATAACTGCATTTCCGCCGCCTTACCCTCTTTGGGAGTGGACAAATTGGAGCCCTTGAATAAACATTACTTAACTAAATATTCCAGTTATTTTTAACTGAGTTACAAAAAAGGAGGTTTACAATTAGTTTCGTTTGTTGTTACTTTAGATTGCTTTTAGAAGGAGAACAAAATAATTTAATAATTTCTTTTAAGACGCCTGCAGTATTGCTTAGTCCAAACTTTTTGTAACATGAAACATGTAATTTTGAAAGCATCATTGAAAAGAATGAAAAGTCTCCACTCAGCTTGATGTCAAGTTATCTTTCGGGTACCTACCTAGACGTTGGTCTTCCGTGGATACCAACCCAAGAGACCGCGTCAGTATGTATCTGAAACGTTAAATTTTAAAATCTGTACCGCCTGTTTGGCCATAATTGAGATCTGATGATGGAATTTTTGCGATGACTAATTTGCATTCGAAAAACATGGAGTCATTTGTGGATTTTAAAACACTTTTGAATGTAGTTACAAGGTAAAAAATACGAGATTCGTGTTAATGTTAAGGTAATAGCGGAAGTAAGCATATATGTCCGAAGATAGTTCCGAGAAAGCACAGCATCGCGTGCGCTCGCGCAGCTGCTGCAGCGGAATGGACGCGTTCTCGGAATGGCATCTCATGTTGCATGAACTAACATCAATCCACTTAAGTACCTGACCATCAGAAGACCTTATCTCCTTGCTATAAGGTTTACGAATGCTCATTTACCTGAGTCTACGAAGGAACATAGCGTGTTAACAGTTTGTTCATTTTTAATGTTTATCGCCGAGAACACTAGACGACATTAACTTTTTTGTAGAACACTTGCCTAAGATTTATCACATGTCGAAGTTTCCGCGCATTCTATAATTGGGGTCATGTTTACAGTTGGATACTTAATCAAATCCTAAAAAGAGATACGTGCTAGATTTCTTCATAGCATTGTTAGCTCGGAGCACCTTTGGCCATGAATGGCAGAATGTGCAATTAACCGTACGACAAGTGTATAATATTAGCAATGAATCAGTTCTTTCAAGAGTAGCATCTGTTCGGAACGATTGACATGGGGCGGTGAAGCGTGAAGGTCGAGGTCTAATTTGTATCGGTTAGCTATTCAAAAGTATTTAGGGTGTAGTTAGGTTCTGACTATCAAGGACTAAGGATAGTCTTAACCATTAGGTTAAGACTATCCTTAAAACCTACTTAGCTATTAAGCTAGGCAATAAAACTCAATGACGATTAAGTAATCCTCTTGCTTCGATACAATAAGTGCTTGATGGAACGAATAATCATTCATTATCCAACACGCATTAACAGATTCAATGACGAATTGCGCGTTTCACGGCTTTGTGCAAAGTGAGTGAAAACGTGTAGATTACGCAAGTGATTGTCTTGGAGTGTGGTGAAGTGTCGTGGACGCGGACGATGTGAACGATGCAGGAGCTGGGCGAGCCCGTGCCGCCGCCGCGGTTCAAGAAGATCGCGCGACTGGCCGCGGCAAGGGAGCGCGACAAACGCAGAACTGTCACTTGGGTAGGAATACCTTTATCATTATAAGATCCCTTAAAGGGATAAATTCGCCTTTGTATAGATAATTTTTTTTGAACTGAGCTTCTTCACTTACCTGTACTAACAATGGCATTGTTTTATTACAATCCTATTATCTGCTTTTGTTCTCGTAGGCGCCAACCAATTTACTTACAAAATAAGTTAGAAGTACATTGCTTGTACATTGAATTTTAAACCTTATTTCTTATTGAATGGGGTTAAAATGGTCTAAAAAGATAATATCATATTCAATCTTTTGGAAAGAGTGCATTCTTCTTAAGGGTCGATGGTCGTTAAATGCAAAAAAAGTTAGGTTAGTCATTATTTAGTTAGTGTATTTTGTAGTCTATTGTTTAAAGAAATAGAGTCGTTAATCTATACTAACATTTTAAGGCGGTTATAATCTGCTTTTACTACGAGGTGATTATCCTAATTTGTGGTTTACCACTCAATGGTATTGTATTCTTGAGACTCTTTGAGTAAACTAGCTCAGATCGTTTGATTCACACTATACTAATGACGAATGTTATTTTTCCTATTTTGTTTTGATTTTTGTACAATAAAGTGTTTTACTACTACTACTACTACTAGATGTATAACTAGGTAGGTATCTATTGAAATTGTTATGTTGTTGGAAGATGTGAACAATGAATTCTGTCATATTAAAAAATCACGGGATTGACTGCGCGTGGTTTGTGCGAGGCAGTGTGACAGACGATTTTTTATAAACACTATTTGAAAAACACATATAATTGAATAGTATAATTAATGACCCTCTGACAGACTATATCAATCAGTAGGTAAATAAAGTTGTTATGTGGCACTACCTACACCAACAAATTAAAAAAGAGTAAGCATTAAGTTACGTAATGGCCCGTGTTTCGGATGTTGGTGTTGTGGTGCCCTTTGCGTTGTAAGAAAACATTCTCTCAACTCGGTTTCCTGTTACTACTTCGAAAAGGTCTTTGCATAAAATGTACTGTACCCACTCCTAAAAAAGTCCTCATTATGTGTGCACGTGTATGCTAGCTTACTACGAGTATGATTTGGAATTCTCGAATGTGAAAGCTAAAACTCTACTAAAGTAATGGGCGGGTAAATATTATCTTTGTAAGACAAAGTCGTTAATTTAATTTCTATCAAGATCTTGCCGCTTTTGTGATATTACGGGTGAATGGCTTTAAACAAAACATCATCGACGCTTCACGGTCTTCGCAATTCAATCCATACATCGCAGATAGATGTTTTCAAATCCGCCTTTTGAGATCATTCGCTATCTCGCTGACGAACGGACAAAGGCTGACAAGTGAGACAAAACGAGCGAAGCACGACACAATGCGAGCCCGCATTCACGTCTCTGAATAGGCAGGTGCGTGGGAACGTTCCCGTTCCTGTTTACTAAAGAAATACAGAATTCGCAAACAGACAAACGTACACGTGGCCGTCGGTACTTACATCAAGAATTTATCTTCTTACCTCCATAATACTTGTGTCTAAGGGTGGTATTCCATCTGCCCAATATATTTGTCCAATGTGTATTGAGTCTCACGTTTTGCTTAATGAGCGAGTGCTACGCAATGACATTGGTCATAGTCGTCATAGAATTTGGACAGGTGGAATACCACACTAATAAACGCCTGTCAAGTCTAATAAGCCCTTCATAATCTAGTGGCATTTATAGCTGAACGCTGAACTAGATGGCGCTGTTCGTCGCCTTCCTTTTTCATGGTAACTAAGGCCTCGTGCCTATTCAACTCGTCAGTATGACGTGCGACCTAGCCACTTTTCTCTCCCTGTCTATTTAATAACATATGCTGGCAGGACAGGATTGTCAAACGTTAAGCTTGACAAGCTAGTTATTTTGACAGCAGCGCCATCTAGTGAGTCTATTATAGGTACAACTGTCAATGTTAATTTCGCATCGCTAACTGTTGGATTTTAATTCGTAGCGCGGCCGTTATGTGGTGATTGCACTTGGAGCACGCGATGTCATGCCGAGTGTGTAATGATAGGCTATAATAGGTAATCCTCTCGGCAGTGTGAGATTAACGGTGTTTGATATTATCCAATTGGATGACGATACAAACTGGGACAAATCAAAACGCGATTTTAGTACAGATAATATTTTACAGCGCAATGTTACAATTTCGGGTTTTCATATGGTAATAAACCCGTTTCATTACTGCTAGGTACGTTAACTATACCAGTTACTTTATACACATATGGAAGTCCAATACATGCATCGGAACAAATGGAAGTGTATATTTAATAGTATATATTTTTTATATATTTTGTCTACTCATACGCGGACAAAGTCAATTTAACAAAACTGGTCAAGTAGCTCTTTTCAGTTCGTGTAGACATTTCTAGTAGTTAAGGAACCACATTAAAATTGTCAGAACAGTTTACATCAGGCGCGTGCGTAATTTGTACGAGACTTTCAGCTAACCTGTGTTCTCTTTCCCTCAGGGCCCCGAAACATGGGTGGGAGTGCGAGCGCTGCGCGCCAGCTCCGGCGGCATCCTGGACCCGGACGACCGCGTGCGCGACGTGGCGGACGACCGCGAGACGCTCACCGCCGAGTGCGCGGCGCAGGCGCCGGCGCCGCGGGCGGCGCAGGCGGACGGCGCCAGCGGCTCCAGCGCGGGTACCGCGTCCCCGGACATGTTCCGAGTAAGTACACACTGACTATAGGACCTGATTGTGGGGTCATAATCAATGTGCCGGTATAGCAATAATAAGTTTTTAGTAAGAATTTCATTTTTGGTACAAGCTTTTATCGCTGACTGTACTTTTCTTACGACAGACAACTAATACTCAGCGAGACAATTCTAAAAACCCCTAACACAATTAGGTTGCATTGTTTCATCACAGAGTTCCTGTGGCCAACTCCTGTCTCCATCATCAGATCAATCGATGGTGCCATAATATTGCATTGTCATGCGATTAATACATGCATGTAAAATTTCAGCTCAATCGGAAACCGGGAAGTGGATCAAATTTAACTTGCAAGATTTGATTACACACAAACAGACAGACAGACAACGGTCAGGTGAAACTAAATAAAAGCTTGTAAAAATAAAGAGCGAGACGGTCACCTTAATGATTTACTACACCTTAATTAGAAGCACGTTGACTTAGGCCACACAATAGCGTAGGCACTTACGTCTTTCCGTATGGCATGGCGTTAATCCCTATTAGTTGCTCGAAGGCATGCTATACACGTCTCACCTACTTATAAAAAAAAATAACCAAACGTTTCCTTTTAGAGAAACGATCATAAGAACTAAATACCTTACCTTAACGCAAGTCTACAAACAATAGAATTTCCCTAGAGCGTGTGCGTGCTGCAAATAGTTGCATAATACAATTAAGCTAGGTACCTACTACTTATCCACACTCCACTGTACACACAGTAGGCACCTCGAATGTTAAACGACTACGACTGACTACTGTAGGTATAGTCAGCAAAACTATTATACTTGCATGGTCAAGCAAATCTTGTCAGTAGAAAAAGGCAGCAAATTTGAAAAATGTAGGCGCGAAGGGATAAATATCGTCTCATAGAAAATTTGAATTTCGCGCCTTTTCTTCTTCTACTGACAAGATTTGCTTGACCATCTATAGCTACGCGCTACGTGTAGTACGCTAATAACTTACAGACTATACCTACCTATTTCGTTTCAGGAATTAATCAGTAATGAAATATTGTAATTACTAATTAAATTCAACAGTTACTGACAAAAGGATTTTGCGAGCGTTTAAGTTGTATCCAGACGAGACAATTTTTCGCCAATCTGATGAAATTCTCCGATCGAACAGGGCCGTGCGGACGCAAATACCAATTTGATTCCCCGATCACATCAGCAGCTGCGGACACAAAAATGCCAATTTTCATAGTAGAATGCAAATTGGTGATTTAATTTGTGTACATGTGGACGCTAGATGAGATTGACCAATTAATTTCCTGAACAAATCAACTGATTTCGTCAGTCCCGTCTGGATACCCCTTTATTTGCACGAAAACATAAATTATATTAAATTAAAGTTGTCTATGAAAACTGGACAAAAGACGACGCACTTTAAAAATAATCTGTATAGCCCCCTCCACACACGCACCGCGATTTGCGCACGAGTGTGGAGTAGGCTTGTCAAGTATGAGACTAAACTCACAAATTTGAATTTATTGTCATAAGTTTAAGTATATTCATAAATCATCTTTTAAATTGTATTAATTTATTTCATTCATAAACTGTGTTATTTTCCCAAATTAATAATGACCCGCGCGTTTAAAAACACAATGCGTGTGACGTGTCTGGCTGTATGGGGTAGTACCGTTGCTCCCTGTCTTTAAAAAAATGTATTGGCGGGAACAGGAGTGGACGCGCGAACTCCTGAAAAATAGTCAGGTTGGAACTTGTTTTTTGCTCGCTGTCTAGCTTGTTTGGTTTTATCAACATGGACAAATATTTACGTGTCATGTCGGCAAACAGAAACGAATTCAGGCAATCTTTTTGCTGGAAATTAAACATGGGTTTGTGTTATTCCGATTGTGCTGGTGGGCGTCGGCCAAAAGCGGTGAGTTTTAGAATAGTGTGACCCGAAATTGGTTTAATCTATAAATACAACACTAATTTTAGTAATATTTTTGGCAAATGTTTATCTTATTCTCATTTGTTCATACATATAATCATTTTGATCATGAGATAATATTTCAACAATGTCAGTCAGTTTAGGCAGTAAGTAACTACAACGTTTTGAAATTATTTATGCCATTGTTTAAGTATTTTGTATTCATTGACCTATATAGGTTACACAAGCAAGACCTATCTTACCTATCTTTGTTTTGTTTTTGATAATATAAGTATTTATTGTTACACGTTTAACAAGAATAATCACAATAAAAAATAGTTCTGTATTGAGTAAAAAATCGAATATATTTAATTTAAATCTTTCATTAAACTCAGTGACATAGGCTAGCGTACTTCCGAAGCTTTCGGCCAAAAGAGTAAGGATATTTTGTTACCAGAAAAATAGTTCAAATCTTTGTTTGTATTATCTACAACGGTTGTAAGTTGGGCATGTCTCATACCAATAAATATAGGTATATCACAAATAACTATTTAAATAGCTATTATCACCTATTCGCCGTAGTAAATGAATCAGCCTTCGGCGTAATGAGTAAAACCGTAGATAACGAAAAGTAGGCTAACTGGATTACAGTCGCAGGCACGCAGTCGACTGTTTGTAAGCTTATAAGATACTATTGGCAGTTAGCTAGCCAATCCGTACTTAGTTTATTTATTTTTACGCAACTTGGCGACTGGGTTTTACTTTTAAATCGCCGCAAATATAGGTACACTTGAATTAGGTATATTATGGTTTTCTTGCGTAACTATTAGGGACTTTACAAGAAAAAAATATGGAAACGGAATGCTTTTTTTTCTTGCTCTTGCAAATTCAAATTTTCGCTGGCAGTGTGGATAGTCAATTAGTCATCAACTCATCATTGATTAGTATAAGTAAGTTTTTTATGGCTACTCTACACGATGGGCCAACGCCCGCCACTCCAAGGGACGCATTTATGCGTTAGAGGGAGCTAGTGATATTGCTATCTCATTCTACCGCATGGCTGCGTCCCTTGGAGTGGCCGGCGTTGGCCTATCGTGTAGAGGAACCATTACAAGTTGTACTTTTCTCGCGCAAGTATAAATTAGGTAACTAGTTAATTACTGTGGTATCTGACCCATCACTTGTCGTCAATCAACATGGGAATAATATCCCCGTATAATGTAATCACAAACCGTATGTACGTCCTTTACCTTACATGATGGAGAGGGCGGTAAGGCTGTAAATAATGAATTACAGTGTTCGCGGTAGGTCTTTACATCTGCGAAGAAATTCACAGGTGTGTCTGAAGTTGCCAATTTTGCGCTAGTGGGTGTAGGTGTAGCTTTTTAAGCAAAGTACTTGCCTTCTCTTTGAGTAGGCTCATTTCTTCATGGCCATTTTAATCTTCTAGAGGTTAATCAAGTCATTGTACGCGGTACCCAATTAAACCCTAAATTGTTCAAAGTCAAGATAATTAATTGTAAACATTGATCAATCTACCATTCTTTGATGTTTATTTATGATGTCACTACCTACGCTGAAGTAGATAGCCATTGTGTCTTAATTAACGTAATGTCAGTGTAAATTAGGCATGTTCGTCTTTTTGGCATTCTGTATGTTAAATATTTCATGCAAACCAGAGGAAAGAAGAAAAAGCCTAAGTAAGGAAAGAGGGAGGTACATTATTTATGTCTGTCGTCGTTCATTCCTGCGTGCCGTATCATTTGCGGTTTAAAATGAAACGTACGAGTCGTCAAGCGCTTTAAAACGTAACAGTTAACTAGATTTAATTGTCCGTTAGATGACAGTCGGCTATGGCTCAAAATAAGAATAACGTGTACTTTCTGATTCAGCGTTCTAAACTCGGTATTGATCGCGTCATCATCACATTTCCTTTTATCACCACGGTGGTTAAGAAAGAGCAGTTAATCTTCAGTGTTATCTTATTACTCTTATATCACTCTTAGTTTATTTCTCTAGCGATTTGTATGTAGTGGTTTACGTGCGCTCATTGCAACGCCTCAAGCGCATGTACAAGTTCATTTGTCATATGCAAATCCACGTAGTTGTTATGTGAAATGGCTCTCGGGTAATTTTGTCACGACAGCTAAGAGATATTCATGAGTTTATTATGGTAAATAGGCTATTTCTGAGTTTGCACTGACGCGCTGTAGTTATTTCTATAGATAAAGTTTTCCTTAATTAGCATTACCTACCTAAGCCATTTTCGACATATTTAGTCGAAATGGAAAACAATATAAAAAAAATTGTATACATTCTGGGCCTTGTTAATGTTGTTATCCTTCCTTCACTTCATATACCTACATTACAGAGTAATTACCTACATTACAGAGTAAACACAGAGCTACTTATGTTTCTACTTATACGCTCCAGTAACTGGCTACTGTGCTACTATTGTGCTGCAGGTGCTTAGGTAGTTATGCTAGATTCAATATTTGACTGTATCTATCAAAACAGCTAAACAGATAAAATCAACGTCTATAATCGAAACCCAATTGTATATAAGTATTTAGGTAAAAATGACGTGTGAAAAATGTAGGTATCTAAGTTTTGTAAATGGTTTTTAAGTTTTAACTAGACCTATTTGCAAAAATGAGCACATGGACAGTAACACGGGTCTATATAATCTATATATCCTCAGCTTGCAATTGCCAGAATTGGCAGGCCAAATTCCAGTGTATTTAAGAACCTTACAAAATTTCCAGGGCGGCGGCGGCGTCGGCGGCAGTATGCGTGTGCCCAACTCGGAGTCGTGCGTGGAGGTGGGCGCGGCCGACCTCGAGGACGGCGCCAACGGGCTGCAAGTCCGGCGCGGCAGCGAGCCCACCCTGCACCAGGACACGTTACCTCCACAACGAACGGTAAGGTACCACTGTTGCATGAGCAAATCCGAGCCGTTGGCGCGACCTCGAGAACGGCGCCAACGGCTGCAAGTTCGGCGCAGCAGCGAGCCCACCCTGTACCAGGACACGCGTTACCTCCACAACGAACGGTAAGCTACCACTGATGCATGAGCAACTCCAAGCCATTAGCGCGACCTTGAGGACGGTGGCAACGGGCTGCAAGTCCGGTGCGGCAGCGAGCCCACCCTGCACCATGACACGTTACCTCCACAACGAACGGTAAGGTACCACTGTTGCATGAGCAACTCCGAGCCGTTGGCGCGACCTCGAGAACGGCGCCAACGGGCTGCAAATCCGGGGCGACAGCGAGCCCACCCTGCACCAGGACACGTTACCTCCACAACGAACGGTAAGGTACCACTGATGCATGAGCAACTCCGAGCCGTTGGCGCGACCTCGAGAACGGCGCCAACGGGCTGCAAGTCCGGGGCGGCAGCGAGCCCACCCTGCACCAGGACACGTTACCTCCACAACGAACGGTAAGGTACCACTGATGCATGAGCAACTCCGAGCCGTTGGCGCGACCTCGAGAACGGCGCCAACGGGCTGCAAGTCCGGGGCGGCAGCGAGCCCACCCTGCACCATGACACGTTACCTCCACAACGAACGGTAAGGTACCACTGTTGCATGAGCAACTCCGAGCCGTTGGCGCGACCTCGAGAACGGCGCCAACGGGCTGCAAGTCCGGGGCGGCAGCGAGCCCACCCTGCACCAGGACACGTTACCTCCACAACGAACGGTAAGGTACCACTGTTGCATGTTGTACTCCGACCCGTTGGCGCGACCTCGAAGACGGCGCCAACGGGCTGCAAGTCCGGCGCGGCAGCGAGCCCACCCCACCCTGCACCAGGACACGTTACCTCCACAACGAACGGTAAGGTACCACTATTGCGTGTTCAACTCCGAGCCGTTGGCGCGACCTTGACGACGGCGCCAACGGGCTGTATTAGTCTGGCGCAGCAACAAACTCACCTTGCGCCAGGATACGTTACTCCACAGCGAAAAGTTAATATGATTGTATTATTTTAAAAAAAATCGGAGACAATGCGACTTCAGCAGTTGGGAGCTCTTTTTGCTCATCATAGCACTAACCGCGGGAATGGAAAGGTTCTTCAGGGGTGACCGTGAAACAGTGTAAGAAAATTTTACTAATTGTGGCTTGTTAAGTTTTATGAATAAGGGGATTCTTCTGTACACTAAGTTTTTATAACATTAAAACATAACAATATTTCATTCCCAGGCCACAGAGCAGACGAAACGCTGGTCAGCAGCGGTAGTCTGCCGGGACGACAACAGAACAACACAGAAAGTGCATCCGTTGCCAGATGGTCGACCACCAGACCCTGACAGACTCAATTCTGGACACTTTCAGCGACAAACCAATAGACTTTCAATGCAGTTCTCCGGACCTGGGTAAGTGTACCAACATTGTTTTTATGCCGTTTGGCACGGTTCCACAGATCCACAGAGTCCACTTTGTGTTGAATTTACAAAGACTGCGAAGGCACCAGACATAGGTTTGCTATATTTTACATCGCGTGCCTCTCTTTAGTAGGTACCTACTATTATTTATTCCTCGTCAGAGCAAACCCCATAATGCCTAGTTTAGACTTCAGTATTCAGTAAGTCGCGATTTATCCTAGATTAATAAATTATAAACAGAAATCAGCAACCACAAGTTTTCTTAAGGTTAATCAAAATTATACCTTTCATTTCAGGAGTGGAGTATGGCTAGACGCAGCCGACAGAGTGCAGAGCTACGGCAGCAAAAGCTTACCCCGCGACGCGAGGAGAGAGCCCCTCGGCCAGGACACGTCGGGCGACACCCACCGAGTCGAAGACATGTTGCGATGGGTGTCCGGAGTCAACAACGTCGCCAGCGTGCATCCGCAGGAGCGCCCACTTGATCTCTTACCTGAGGGTAAGTTTATGATCCATTTAGAAATGGCCTGGCTCCTTAGGTGCCTATTTTTTAACAAGTCTTCTAATTAGACCAAGGCACGTGAAGGTAACCCGTTGGGCAGAATATATTGGGCGGAAACTGGAATGTTGTTGTACCTAACGATAATGCTCGCTTGAAATATCTGAATATACATATTACAATGATTATTCTTATGAATATCGTGATGCGTCATATTTAAGATCCAGTATATAGTAATAGTCCTCCATGTCGTGTCCGACAACGGCGACCTTTACAAATTCCTCTGATGAGCGCGTATATGGCTCGCAAAACCGAACTTAGTTTTAAATGTCCGATCGCACTGTGCACAATAAAGCTGCCCTTGGTCGTTATAAGTGTAAGAATAGGACGGCTTAGGTCGAGACTTTCGTTGAAGGCGCTTTTGGTCCAGGTGTTCAAGTCGAGCTTCTTCGAAGCTCTTTTGAAGCCCGGTGAGGGCTTAGAATCTTTATGATCCTATATTTGCTACAATTTTCATTCCAGTGGGCAGCACGGAGCGAGCGATATCCGGCCAAGAAGTCCCAGTGAGCCCGAGCAGCAAGCCTGCGACGGCAACGCAGAACGTGTCCGTCACGCTTGTCAAAGGCGAGAAAGGACTAGGCTTCACTATCACCACCAGAGACAATCCTACGGGCGGACACTGTCCTATCTACATTAAGAATATTCTTCCTAAGGTTAGTTGGAAGCTGTTTGCTTGAAATGGACATTATTAGTCACAAAAACCCACCGTTAAAAAGCGACTCCCATACAATCAAAGATATTACGCTCTCATTTGAATACGACATGATCGTAGACCTGATTGCATGGCGGTCTAGTCTCTGTTTTTTAAAGCATGTAGAACTTACTGCTATAATTGTCGCTGTCATCGAAGATGTCGTAGGCTGTATATACGTACATACGAATGCGATAGACCATAGCACTGGTAATTGCTGCAATAATTTAAATTAGTCCATAGAGAATGCAAAAGGTGCACCTCGATCTGTGGAATAATGCGCCACATTAGTGGTGGTTGATATTAATCAACTATTTTTGAATGGATCGCTAGTTGCTCTCGGTCATTTTGAGAAGAATGGGCGGTGCATATGCAGAAATGAACGGATCGCCAGTGCCGTTGCTATTCGCCAGATCTTGAGAGAACATTCTTATTAATATTGAGTTCATTGAATCGACAGGGCGCGGCGGTGACAGACGGGCGGCTGCGCGCCGGCGACCGCCTGGTGTCCGTCAACAGCGTGTCGGTGTCGGGGCTCACGCAGCAACAAGTGGTGTCTCTGCTCCGCAACACGCCCACAGACTCCACTGTCGACATCGTGGTGCAGCGGCCTGTCAGCAGAACGCAGGTAAGATGATTCTTTGTTCAGTTAAGTATGATACTGGAATTCGATGCTCTAGGAAAGGCAACCGTTGTCATGAACAGGATTCACTCAAAACATCATTGATCATCATCAGGACCTGCATTCACACTGAAAAAATAAACTTCCTAATTTTTCTTTATAGTGTTCAGAACACTATCTAGATTATCTAGTCTATAGAGTTACCAACATTCTTATCCATTGGTTATATAATTTAGGAAACAAGGAACTTCGATGTGGTCACGACAACTTTTGAGTGCGTGTTTATCTTGGAAGTACAATTTCACCTTAATTGCAAGTAGGTATTGCAAATAATACCTAATTTAAACAATTTTGTTTACAGAGGGTTGAGCCCCAGCAGAGTCCACAAAAATACTCAGAAAAGGCGATAGGCACGCCCAACGGCCAATCCAAACCAGTGGACGTCGGTGAGAACGGCCGGGTGTCCAGTATAGTGAGCGCCATTAACCAGGGCTCGGCACGGGGCCGGATACCCAAGAGCTCCTCGAAGGACGACCTGATCAAAGACCAGGACAGTTCGCTGCAGGAAGCTTTGAATTCTAGTTCTAACTCTGTAAGTATCCCGAAGCCTGAAGATACTGGAATCACAGACTTTATATGTCCCACTGTTGAGCACAGGCGGAGGAGAGGAGTTTCATGCAAGACATTGGGCTAAGTCCCCATGCTGCCCCAAATTGGGTTTCAAATACCCAATATTTTCCGATCATTTTAAGAGGATTGTTAATTGCACGAGTTTTTAGAGAGCGTCGTATATTAAATAGATTTGATTAGTTTCTCTTTCTCTTGCTCTCTCTCATCTTAGCATTTATAATTATCGCATACTTAGCTAATAAGATTCGTTGTGATAAGTCCCGCTTTTTATTTACTCGTAACCCTCTTTTTATTTAAATTTCTCAATAAACTTAATTATTTTGCATTGTATCAGTTTCATAAAGCAGCTGTATATTTCCAACGACATATTTCATGACTTTTCTTAATTTTTCCATTTTCAGATCCTTAGTTTAAGAAATCGCCTGATCCTTCGGCTCGACGTACCGGTGCACGACTCTGAGAAGGCCGGGCTGGGCATCAGCGTCAAAGGCAAGGTCACCGTGGGCACGGACCCTCAAGACCTGGGCATCTTCATCAAGTCAGTGCTGCACGGTGGCGCCGCTTCGAGAGATGGCAGGTCAGTACAGACGAAGGTTTTATACTCGAAATAAAATTGTGAATTACGTTACTTCACGGCGGAATCAACAACCGATACAGACATTCCGTACAAAGCGGATTGCACCATAAGCATGTGCAATCCGCTTTGTACGGAATGTCTGTACCACCACTGCGAACGTGAACGGGGCGGTAGCAATGCGCGAGCTCAGTTCATTAATTTTGTTTGTACGAATTGAAAGTGTTCTGCATCGACTACGTCTCCTGCTCTCAGCTACAGCGAAGTTTAATTGAGGCTCGAGCAGGGAGCGTGACGTTTGAGGTGCTCGAACTTTTCCTTTTAATGGTACAACTTTATCGATTCTTTTAGATTACACACGAACGATCAGCTGCTGAGCGTGAACGGCGTGTCCTTGGTGGGGCAGTCCAACGCCGAGGCCATGGAGACACTCCGGCGTGCCCTGCTGCACGCGAGACCCAGCGTTCGTGGCAGCATCTCGCTCACCATCGCCAGGAGAACGGGTAATGTTTCAATTTGGTGCTGTGACCAGGATACATTATTGTCTACTTTTTTCACGATACTTATTGAAAACTTTCTTATAAAGCATGACTCTGTGATTGAACTGTGATTAACTTAGTTAATTGCGGAAGGCAATTGTCAAAATAACGGTATATTTATTTTTGCAAAAGTCACTCAATGTTTCGCCCTGAATATGACCGTAATAGAAATTCACCAAAAAAAACTTCTAATCAAAAGATTGTGAAGTTGTCGGGAAGTCTTTTGTCTAAAGAAAGTCTTTTTACCATAACTGGTATCCGTACACAGTTACGGGCCATCTGGATACCTTTGTTCCCTCTCTCTCTCTCATCGACTTGAATCGTATGAAAACTGGATGAGCGCCATCTACACTTACCTTTGGTCTATGCTAGCGGCTTCGTTGCGTTAACATCAATTCCGCATCCCCCTTTTTACCCTTATCAATCTCATAGCTCATCCCGAAAAAATCTATTGCAGATAGTATGGACAGCCTCGCTCGGTGGAAAGACGACACGCCGCCCAACGGCAACGAGTCCAGCAACACCACCAACAGCGTCGACAACAACAACAGCTCCCAAAACTTCAACACCGTCATATACAACACCGACAAAGAGAACAAACCCACCGACTACAACCAGAACAAATTCGACAACCACAAAGAGAGAAGCATAGACAACGAACACAGAGGCAGCAAGAAACACGCGTCAATAATCACAATAAATAATAACACGAGCTGGGTCTCCAATCAATCCGACGATAGCAAAGGGTATTTAGAAAGGGAGAAGGATACGGTTCCTCATGATCCTAAGAGAGATAGCTTTGAGTGGAGTCGTTTGGACGGTTGGAACCCTGTTATAGACAGGCTAACCGGCTTGAGGAACGAGAGCTATTATATGGCGACGCAACTGGACGCGCCGGTGACGAACGGCCATTTTAGGCCTAACGTGGGACACGTGCATATGTCGCGGTCGCCGCCCGCGCACCATAATGTTATTATTGAAGAAGACTATGGAACCACGACGAGGTACTTACTTTCATCTTATATACTTACGTGAAAAAATAGGCGTTAAAAAAATAATTTTTCTCAAAAATGGACGGCAAAGTCGACTATGCCGTCTAAAAAATAGGTCGCGAAGCGCGGAGTTTATGGTCAGTCAAAATTTAAAAAGTTAAAAACATTGCAGTCTCGATTTTGGGACTGCAATGTTGCATACAAATTCCATTATTTGTCGAGTTCCAAACTTTTTAAAAGTTCAAATGGCCATATCAAATGAAGGCACAGGCCCATTAAACAGCCAAACAGATGATTAGTACCGCGACTATTTAGTTGTCTCAAATAGGTTGGCGTATTTTCGGCAGAAAAATACACTTCTATTTTTTTATTAAAAAAATAAAAAGGCGGCAAGGGCTTTTCTCTGTGAAAATATATACGTAAGAACGTTGCTTTTGTAAAATGTTTCTATGATATTTATGTTTCTTGCACCATTTTTGAGAAAAGCACTATATATGACTCGGCTGGAAGGCTACTTGCTGGCTTCGGATTCAATTAAACGGACTCCCAAGGTCGTCCGTTTAAAACGAATCCTCAGCCTGCAAGTAGCTACTTCCGAGCCTCGACAATAATGTACTATTACAAGAAAGAGGTTCCGCAGGTCGTGTAGGTAGTGGCGACCAAAAAACCGACTCGGTTTTATTATTATTTGAAACCTATTATTTGAAACTAAATAGAGTTAGACCGAGATAAGTGTGCATCAAGAATTTTGATAGCACACGCAGTGCAAGTGTTACTTTAAATATCAAACTTCTATGAATACATGACATATAAAAAAACACTTGCACTGCGTGTGCCATCAAAATCGTTGCAGACTTATTTCGGTCTAACCCTATTAAATCAATCGAAAGTCTCACCTTGTCGTCTCCATCTATTAGTTGTGAATGTGATCAATTCGTTACCTGTTACATACTTAAGCTGTGCACTATTTCGTAAAGTTTCAGTTTATCATATTTTCGCTGTCCCCATTTTTTACGCCACACTTGGTACTGCAATAAGTGTAGTAGCCAGGTGCCAAAATCGGGGTAAAGTAAATGCTCGGATGTGAAGTTATTTTCCATTATTTGGGAAATATTCATTGAGGAGCTACACGTTTTGAAGTTTAACACGTTAAACATTTATTATAGGGTGTTCGCTTGAGCGTCAGAAGTCGTATTAGCCCTCATTCACACGGGAGTTTTTTCAACGCGCGTTCGAATGGCACAAATGGATACGTGTGTATTTATTCACACGATGGCGGCGGCGCTTTTTATTAAGCGTTGTTGGATTTTCGACTTTAAGCCTTGGTCGTTAAGTCGAAATTAGAGTGCGGACAGATTCAAGCGCTTTCTTAACGCGCGTTAAAAAAGCTGTCGTTCGAATGGGGTCTTAGGGCTTATAGTGAGGTGACTTTTTTATACATTAATCGCGAAAAATAATAACTGTTACAGAGGGAGCACAAGTGGCCCCGGCGAGTCGGGCAGCGAGAGCGGCGCGGGCTTCAGCCGCGACGCGGTGGGGCGCCGCTCCATGTCGGAGAAGCGCCACGCCGCCATGGACGCCAAGACCACCGGCACCTACAAGAAGATCAAGGAGATCAAGGCCATGCACTGTGAGTACCTCGACAGTTCTACACACGCTGACAGGCGTGGCTCACTCCGCGACAATATGCGGCTACACCAGTTTTGGTGTCTAGCAGTAGTGGTTGCCAAGCACCGCTATGGAAAGAACGCCTGCTCGCGCTTGCGCCACCTTACGGTCATATCTGTCGTTAATAGACGCGTTTTATTAGAGAGTGAACCTTCTGTGCCTAGTACTATTATTTACTATGTGACGCTACATCATTTTTTATTCAAAGCGAAACGGGACTTAATCGCGTGCGCATAACTACTTTTATTTACTTATTATTTTGACGTGATATTAGGTCACAAATGAGGAATTGTATTAATTGTAAATTTTTCGCTAGGCTTCATATCCTTTTTAAGTTTTGAGAATATAGAAACTTCTTTACGCAGTTTTATCCAATTTTAAGAAATAGGTTCCTAACGGTTCACCGTTTTATTTTATGTTATTGATAGAACTATTTCAAAGTAATGAAAGTGTTGACAAATGTCCTCCATTATTAACTTACGTTTTTATATATATTATTTCCAGCATTACAAGTGGGCCCATCACTGGGAATGCGGAAGTCGTCAAGTTTAGAGTCCCTACAAACAGCGATACAGGAAAACCAAAGGAATCCGCGGAACGAGCCGATATACGCGCGAGCGCATCCACGTAAGTATTTATTTGTACGAGTTTGTGAACTTTTGGGGGACCTCTTTAATGAAGTAATTGGCTGCGTGAACTATGATATAAATCTTCTATCTAGAATAGGTGTCAACTATGAAAAATGATAAAAATTCGTAAACATTTACAAACTCGTACTTTACAACAGTTTGTGACCTGCATAAGTCTAGATATTCGATCAATAAGTTTAATTATTCGCGCCTGTTTAAGTAACCGCTGTTCGATCTAAAACCGATCTTCATTAGACGTGGCGGCGCACGTGGCACGTTATAACATTTTTCTCTTTCTTATCTCTATATGAGTAATGAAATAGAGATAAGATGTAGCGTACTGGAGACGTAGAGACGCGGCTTATATATGTTTTTGTCGAATACAGTAAGTGCCCCAACTTAAGTACCCACATCGCACTACTAGCTGTATCGAAAAGTGGATATTTAGCCACTATACGGGGTGGGTAATTATCAGGAGACCTAGTAGTAAGTAGTACCTTACTAGGGTGTTTTGAGTATTGAAAACCTGATTATTTCAAATCTGGACATTCTTGGCGTCATTCTACTCAGAATCAGCATTCTCCATCCTAACATTAAACAAAGATATACCATTCCATTACGTTACGTGTTAGTGTGATTTTTTTTTCACTTGTTGTGCATGACGTTGTGGAAAGTACAATTTTCATACATTGGTAGCATCAAGACTGAATAGGTATGCTAGTGATTCGGAGTTGAAAGAACCCAAAAAACTGTGTCGTGTTTCGGAGGTTCCGGGGCAAACTGCCGAATCCGACACAAGAGCGGCCGATGCAACGGAGCCACGCCGTTTTGTCGACTAAATAGTGTTTAGTTTTGTTTATAAAATATATATGTATGTTAGTCTGTAAGGTATTTGTAATATGGGCCATGATGCCTGAATTAAATTTCTAAATAAAATAAATAAATAAAAAAACACCAGGTTCTGTGAGAATCAGATTTACAATATTTATTTTAGAAAAGGCCCATTAAGTTTATGTCCCCGTGTGTTCCGCAGCGCTGAAGCACTGGCTGACGGACGGCGGGCGCGGCCCGGAGGGCATGGTGCGCGGCTCGCCGCAGCAGTCCTCGCTCTCGCACAAGAAGCCCTCGCTGCTTAAATCGCTCTCCAACATGTTGCGGTTAGTCGCCTTTGAAAAATTTCTGTTATGACATACATATAGTTCATATACATAGAGGTACTGAAGAAAAAGTGTTGTTCACTTTTTCTTTAAAGTGAACAGAACAAAAGAGAACGAGAAGAGAACGCAATCGTCTCAATTTATATAGTATTTATAAATAATAAAGAAAAGATGCAGTACATTACATAATTTTATTACGTGTGTTTTTACGTAATTTCTGTTTAAGAATCATATGCTCTCTCGATCTTATTAACAGAAAAATCTTTCCGTTTGAATTGAATGGAGTGGTCATTTGATTGTGCAGTTTTTGTTATTTAACCAACAATTTTTATTTTTTCCTGAAATGCAAATATTCGTTAGTAACATTAGAAGCAGTATAACGTACAGAACCTCCCCTATTCATTATTCATCCATTTATACATTATAATTTAACTTCGTCAACAGTTCCTCATTCTCAATAAAACACACATTTGAGTTTTACACACGCCATTTTTCACAGAATCGGCAAACCCCACCACAAAAAACCGGAAACGGAAATATACGGGAGATCTCAACCAGGCCGAGCTTCAGAAAAATCACTGTCGAGGGAGGCGCTAGAGCGGCACAACCGGGAAGAGAGACTAGAGGAGAACGCGCACAATAAGTAAGCCATTACATACATATTATCTCCCACACTGTTAACCGTACATCGGTGGACCTTATGCCTTTTGTAATAAGGTCCACCGATGTACAGTTAGGAGTCTTGCTGTTTGTACCTTTAAGCGCCACTTGCACCATCCCACTAACCCGGGATTAACCCGTTAAACCGGTAATCCAGTGTCAAATTGTACTGGTAACCATGGTAGCTCCAGGTTTAACCGGTTAACCCCCGGGTTAGTGAATGGTGCAAGTGGCCCTAAAAGTAACAATTGATTTTGTCAGTTTTGACTAGAAGTATTTCCTCCTCCCTAATAATATGGATGTACATAATTGTATCCATTTATAAAAATCTACTTACGTCACATAGGTACTTATACAAATATGTTGATTTCTTTTCAACACACGGCTTCTTTGTTGTCGGTATTTTTAAATTGAATAAAGAACAAATACTTAAATACAGCATACACAGAGGTGCCTATTCCTTTATTTATTTTTATACCTATTGATTTGTCTCTGAAACATTAAAGGCCTGTGCACACCGGTTGCGTGTGCGTGACGTGCACGTGCGCGTGCGGCGCTGTAGGTATACAGATCCTTATGAGAGACTGCACACCGCTTGCGTGACGTGTGCGTGTGCGGCTCCAACATTTTAGCGCACGCTTACGTGCACTTCACGCACACACAAGCCGGTGTGCACAGGCCTTAACCTTTTGGCCGCCGGACCTAGTCCGCAAAGACGCTCACTCACACGCCAGAGCAAATTTTAAGTAAACAACTAATAAAAAGTTTAGGGATTGCAAATAGTGATATCGATATTTAAAATATTATGGTAAAAATCTTTTTAATTTAGCTTTGTTCTTATCCTGTTTTAATTTCATTCCAAATTGCCAAAATTAAACATATGTTTTACACCCGAAAATGTTTAAAATATAGGGATTTAACATAAAAAACAACCACTAAACAATGTCGATTCAAGACGTGATATCGCCGCACTAGGCTGTACGAGAAGTCTTTTATACAAGACAACGGCGCCCATGGACTGCCCGCAATGCAGACCGACAAGGACTGTTTCCGCGCGGATCAAGTAATAATAGTCTCTAGGTCAACGGCGTAAGCGCTTGTCGGTACGTAAACTTTATTGGCGTAACGTTAAAGCTGCGCATCATGTGTCGATAAAGTCAATATACCGGAACTGTTTTAGTGAAAATTACACGTGGGTTGAATTTTTAATGAGTGAAGATATTATTCCGGAATTAGAATCTATCATTATAATTTCAGTTTGGTTTACATTAATCTGTAGGTAAACTCTTATCAAAAAAACGTTCAACGACTTGTTACAAAAAAATTACACATTAACTTCAATGTTATAACAATAAAAGTAAAGTCTGATAAACAGGTATGTCCCTGTACCACACTTGTGCGAAGCGGTCGCTGCGGTGTATCCCTTCCCACTAAGCTATAAAATAACATCAATTATTTTTTTTATTTATCTCTTCTGCAATTAAATAGTCCACAATCTACAATGGCAAATTTACTTGTCTGGCTCTACTTTATAGAGCTAAAGAAGCTACCTGAACTTTAAATATAGTTATGCCTATCTGACTCTCGTTCTACGTATTCTAGTAAGTAGTTACCTACTATTCGTTAAAAAAAATTGGCGATTAACAAGTGTTCAAATACTTAGATAAAAACATATTTCTGACTTTATATTTACTTTAAAAATTCCCATATCGAGTTAACATTCCCATCCCTAGCTGTCTTTTATACAAGACAACGGCGACGAGGAACATGAAAAATGTTGAAAATTGGAGCAATTTTTTTAAATGCCTTATTATAAAAGAAGGGATTTATATAGCGGCTTAAAAAGCAAATAAATGAAAAAACAAAGACCTTAAATATGAACACGAGTGTAAATGAAATTGCAATTGTTATTATTTTCACATTAACTCAGTGGTTGAATTTGTGTCTTGTATACAAGACGACGGCGCCAGCGTATCGTTCTATCGTTGTCTTCTATACCGGACAACGGCGGTCAAAGGGTTAAGTCCCGTTTTGAAAGTGGAACTCTGGCTGAGCTATAACGGCAGTACACCTTGGTCTTGCAGGCCCGAGGTGCAGCACTCGCGGCAGAGCAGCGGCGAGCGCTCGGAGCGCGCGCCGCCCTACCGCGCGCCGCCGCAGCGCACGGCGCCCCAGCACCAAGTGAGTGCACCACACGACCACACTCTACTCGTGTATAATAGTTATTTACGATACAACTGCGGAAAATAGGAAATTCGAAACGAGTAACGATAAATTAAAACAAGACTGAACACTCCCGTTTTAAATCGACACGAGTTGCGAATTACCTATTCGCACGTGTATCGTACAACGTTTTACCGTACATATGGCCCTTTAAACTTTTGACATACGCCCGGAAAGTCCTGTTTTACGCACTAGCGCGGGAAAGTAGGACCATATGTACTGTAAGTAAGCTTTTCTTTCCTTCTTTTAGTCTTTCCTTCCAGAGTTTAAAAAATGTGCGGTTTTTGAGCATAGGGTGACTAATTTTCGGTTTTACTGTATTAAGCGTACAATTATAATCCTTATCAACAAACGATAATATAACCTGTAATAGGGGAGGGTGAGCTCTGGGTAAGTGGTCCAGAACCCCCAAGATCTACCTACTTAAAAATTCAAAAATGCTTACGGCTAACTACGAGCATAGATAGGGTCGTGGTTTCTGCCACTATGGAGTGAGAATAGATATCCAAATATTTAAAGTAGGACGCCAGGATACTATACTCATCAAACGTATGACATATCCAAATGAAAATACAAATTTATTTACTAAATACTTTTATTCACTTTACATCACAATAAGACCTGCTGCGGCCTCGAGACTTAACATTTAAATTACGTACCGTAACTATTACTAATTAAATTTAACTTAAGTACATCTCAGGCCTATTTGGGCCTGTAATACACACAAAATCCTACATAGGAATTGCAGGTTTCATATTAATAATAGAATTTACCATGTAGAAAGTTCACGTTAAAAAGAAATTCAGACTTAAATATTGTTTATCCTTTCCAGCAAAGGAACACAGTCACTAATGTAAATATAAGTTTTTAACTCACAGTTTTATCGAATAAACACTTCACCTCGAGTCCAAAAATTAAGTGGAGAAGACGGCTTCCCCTCTAGCATGGTGCGACACCACCCTAGATCTTCCAAAAGCCATAGGGCCAAGAGCCAAGGGAAGAGATAGGCCCAGCCAAAAGACAGGCCTAGCCAAAGGAACCCTAGAAACAAAGAGAATGTTCTAGGTTTTAGAGAGGTTATGTTATAAAAAGTTATATTTATATTTAATTGGGACAACGCGCGATTTAGCTTGCGGACATAATGAGATTAAAAATCCTTACCGGTTTCTAAGCCGAGTCCCTTATATTAGACACCAGACGTGGCGACGTAGGCACACGCGGTGAAACAAAATGATGCCTCATATTTGTAAAGGGATTGCTGGAAAATCACACCAAAACACGACATTAGCTAATTGCAATTGACAATAAACAACTTCGTCTTTCCTTCCGTATATTTAGAAAGTGGGGACAACTCACCAAGTTGGTTTGAAAGAGGTGAAAAGGTTATGCCGCCATTACCGGCGCATAGGAAGCTAGGTTAATCATATTTTGGGCCAAGCTGGAACAAAATATATCAACGATTAAAACATTGAACACCGAATTTAACCGAGTTTTAGGAAATACAATCTTTAAATAAAATACATACCCCATGAATTAATTGCCGACCTGATGTCGAAATTACGTCTTACATCTTGTCACGGAATATCCCAGTGATCAAGCGAAAAATCAAATGGCAAAAGCCACAGACAAAGTGGTGAATGGAAAACCTCCCATTCAATGACATCGCAACTGACCGGATTCAATTTACAGAAAACCGAAGTCACCAAAAATAAAAAGAATTACTAATTTCGAAAGCTAAAAATAAGGACATTATTTAAAACTACGAATTGCAAAATATAAAAGAACACATACTAAATGTTTATTCATAAATACTCTTTATGTATGACTGATTGTTTGTGCCAAACCACAGACAACAAACCAACTGTCATTGACAGACGTCAATGTTTACTGCGACAGTAATAAACAACACCGATTCAACCCGTTTTACCAAGTTAAAGCTATTTCCACGTAGTATTTCCATGTTACAATATATTTCAATTGTGAAATGTGTAAACTCCAAAGAAAACAAGGTATTTATGTCCCAGCACACTGCGGGAACGAACAATGGATGCGCTAAATGCGACGATTTATAGATGATTGATGACCTACCATTCCGGTAAGTTTTATCCTCTAAATATAGCCAAAAGCGTATATGTGAAGATTAAAAACAACATTTCTGGTCTCCGACCTTGACCTATCTACTCTAATACCCGTGTAGAACGTATATTAACCACCAAATTCTTACCAAACAAACATCTACTTTTCTAACCTATAAAGTATCTATCTACAATAACATTCAGACGTTTATAACACTGGGTGGCTACCCTAAAGTGTTACAGTTCATCTTTAGTTGGGTTAAAAAAAAATTTTTTTTTGAAAAAAAATTTTTTTTTTTTTTAAATTTATATGTCTAATATGAAGTTACACCTTAACCAACCAAACTTAACCACGAGAACACAGATAATCTGTAAAGAAAACAAACCTTATGACAAAACTTATATCTATGACTTGGTGAATGGCCAATTCAACCAAGGAAATCTAACAACTAATTTTGAACCGGATCTACTTATTACTAGTGAACACTTACCTAAATCTAGAAGAAGATATCAAAGACGGCAACCCGAAAAAAAAACTTTCCCTTTATTAAAGAAATTGCCTATCACCGACAAAGGTGGAACTAAGTAAAGAGCTGCATCATCTAGCCAATACACAATTCCTATATCGACAAACAAAAGTTTAGTCACAGTACAGAGTTTATTGAGAACGTAGTCTCGTTTCACGATTTAATAATGTTTTATAGAGTAGTCCCACTTAAGGGTTTATAAGTAAAGTAAGTTTCTGTAGTTTATTCAGATTATTTACTGTTTTATGTCTTTATAAGGACATATCAAAGATTAAGATTGGTCCGTATGCATCCGGTACCAATATATATAGAATCAAATACATGGAACACTTACCCGGTCTGATGAAAACAAGCTTGCGCCAGGCTGCATTCAGTTCAGTAGGTAAGTTCAGTATTTTGTATCATATAGGATATTTCAAATTTAAATATTGAGCCAACAAGTGAAAAGACGAGTACCGCTACGAAGACGGCTCGGCTTCACCAGGACGTACAATATCTTTTATATGAAAGTTACCTAGAAGTTTTCCTTCTAAGGATTTTAAAGAGTATACAAGAGGACTTAATTTTTTATGAATGACACACTTGTCATAACGGGGCGCTAATTTAGCGGAGAAATGTTTTGCTGCATTTGACAATGGGAAACATCTTTTATAAACGATTTGCCCTTCTTCTAGTTCTACGTGACGCTTCCTCATGTTGTAATACCTAGCATTACGTTCATGGGAGGCGATCAACGAGTTACGCACTTTTTGAAATATAGTTTTGAGCTCTTTAAGTTTTTCAGAAAAAGCACCACTGGTATCTAATTCGAGCGCGTTTTGATCTATAGGACCTTCACTATTATAAAGAGAACCATCTAGAATCATCTGACGACCATGTGTTAGAAAATACGGTGTATCTTTAGTTACTTCGTGACGAGCTGTATTTAATGCACATTGTATTTCCGATATGTTCTTATCCCAGTTACGGTGATCAGAACGCACGTATGAAGCAATAGTTCTTACAAGTTCACGGTTCACTCGTTCCGTTTGATTCGTCTGAGGATGATATCTAGGGTTATAGAAAATATGAGGGACATTATATTTGGACATTAAGTCTCGAAAGTCTTTTGAAGTAAATTGAACACCATTGTCGCAGAATATATATTTAGGAACCCCATGTATAAGAAATATCCCTTTTTCCATACACTTAACTATAGCTTTCGCAGTTATGTTGCGTAGTGGAAACAAAGTCACATACTTACTGAAATAATCAGCACATACAAAAAGATACTGATTTCTCAAATAAGACGGAGGAAAGGGACCAAGAATATCACAAGATATGGCTTCGCCTGGTGACGATATACGTCGGGGATTACCCATCAAGCCAGGACGAGCTAAATTAACAGGTTTATAAGTTTTACAAATTTCACAAGAATCGACGTATTCTTTCACGTCTTGAAACAACGTAGGCCAATAATATAAGTCCGCTATTTTGGAATGGGTTTTAGCCACGCCAAAATGACCGGCAGTAGGATCATCATGATACTTATTTAAGATTTCATTTCGGTGCTCATAAGGGAGTACCAGCTTCCAGTCAAATTGAGCTGTCAGACGATACTTATTCTTAGAGTAACGGAAAAGTTTATCATTTTCAATTTTAAAGTTGGGAAAGAGAGAAGGTTTTTCAGATACCTTTTTATATAAATCAAGATACCAAGAGTCTTGAATAGTAACAGAATTTATAGAACTGACATGAATACGAGAAAGACAGTCAGGTATGACATGTTCTTTGCCCTTCCGATGAATAATTTCAAAGTTAAATTGACTTAATCTACACGCCCATCGATTTAATCGTCCAGTAGGGTTTTTCAAGTTTTGGAACCATTTTAAAGATGCATGATCAGTTATAATATAGCATTTTCTCCCTTCTACATATGCACGAAATTGCTCGAGACCATAAATCACAGCTAAGAGTTCGCGCTCAGTAGCCGAATAGTTCGTTTCTGGTTGGTTAAGTGTACGGCTGCAGTATGCGATCGGATGATCGATCCCATTATAAGACTGAGTCAAGACCGCGCCTACGGCGTAAGAAGATGCATCCGTATGTATATAGAAGCTTTCATTAAAGTTAGGGCATTTAAGAATAGGAGAAGAAACTAAGGCAGATTTAAGTATGTTAAAAGAATCGTTAACTTCATTTGTCCATTCAAATTTTACTTTCTTACTCGTTAAGCGAGATAAGGGACGAGCTATCTTTGCGAAATTATTAATGAAACGACGGTACCAACCGCACATTCCAAGAAAACGTTTAATATCCTTAGCATCTTTAGGCGTAGGAAAATTTAAAATTACATCAATTTTAGATGGATCGGTTCGCAGACCGTATCTATCAACTAAATATCCTAGATATTTCAGTTCACTCCTACAGAAGGATGACTTTTTCATATTAATAGTTAAATTTGCTGATTTTAATTTTTCAAAAACCGCTTTAAGTAATCTTATGTGTTCATCGAAATCGGAAGTACAAATAATTATGTCATCAATATAACAGAAGACTTTGTGATCAAAATGTGAAGTAAAGAGGTTATCCATGAGACGTTGCATAGTCGCAGAAGCGCCTACCAAACCAAAACACATTCTATTATAGTGGAATAACCCTTTTCCTGGTACAGTAAAACTAGTTTTCTCCTTGGAGTCTTCACTAAGAGGAATCTGATGATATGCCGCACTCAAATCAAGAGAGGTAAGGAATTTCGCATCGCGTAAATTATCCAGTATGTATTGAACATGTGGTACGGGATACGCATCAGATTTTGAAACTGCGTTTACTTTTCTACTATCTAAACAAAGTCTTAAGTCTCCGTTAGGTTTTTCCACCATAACGACAGGAGAATTCCATGGGGAATGAGAAGGTTCGACAATTCCTTCTTTCAGCATACGATCTACTTCTTTAGCTAGTGCAGCTTGTTTAAAAGGACTAAGTCGATAATATTTTTGTTTTATCGGAGGAGTATCTCCGGTATTTATAACATGTTCAATTAAGTGAGTCTTTCCCAAACCAACCTTATCAGTATCAATTTGATCAAAAAGAGATTTAGTAGTCTCTAGTCGAGACTTTTGTTCAGAGGATAAAGAGTCATAAGTAGTAAGTCCTGTCTCTGACGGTAAAGCGTCAAGACTAGCAATATAATGAGAATCAGTTTTTTCTATATCAGTAATGAGGCCTGGAGCTAATCCATAGGCTCTCCAAAAGTTTAAACCAAGTACCATTGGAGTGGCAATCTCCGGTTGAATATTAAAGTGTATAAGTTTAACTTGACCTTTATAATTTACTGGTAAAACCATATATTCAGTAGATACGATTCGATGATCGTCAGCTACGTTCACCATAACAGGTTTCGTATGTTTTTGAATAGGAATCCCACCTGTGGCGAATACTAAATGGCTGTTGTGGCCCAGGAAACTAACACTGGCACCACAATCTAACAATGCCTTGAAATTCAAGTTAAGTATATTCAATAGCGCATATACCCTATTGTCTCCCTTTGGAGGATTAAAGAAAATCGTCTTTTCTGCGCGATAGGGAGCAGAAGATCGACATTTATTATTAGCAGAAAAGACCTTATTTAGTTTTTTGTCTTGGAGTTACATTTAACACATTCGGGAGTTTTCACCCCTTTTTCTCCACATTTAAAGCAAACGATATCTCTAGAGCTCTTGCACTCTTTAGTGTTATGGTTGGACCTACCACATCTAAAACATTTTAGTTGAGAAGAGCTTTGTGCTGCCGCAGCAACAAAGTTTCTGGAAGAATTAGGAAAACGAGACTGGAAGGACCTATTCCTAGGTTCAACGTTCTTTGGTGGATGTTCTGATGAAGAATTATTTGACTGGTTTGATAAAACCGGTTCACGAAATTGTTTAGCCTTAACCTGAGCTAGTTCTATGCGTTTACACAACGACTTCAACTGCTCAATCGATCCTATGTCATGTAAAGCTAAATCTTTGGAATACTCCGGACGAATGTTTCTCATCATAGTATCCAGCTTTTCTTGTTCAGGAACCTCTTTTGCAAGACGCTCATACATTCCTAGAATGGTCGATACGAAATAAACAATAGTTTCAGACTTGGCTTGAGTCCTAGCCCGTATTTCCTGTAACAACTGATGATCCAAATCAGGTATATCAAATTCATCTTGTAAAGCCGCGGTGACTTCTTTATAAGTAGTAAGTTTCGTACGTTGCGACCGGAACCACGACAACGCAGGACCTTCGAGAATCTCAGGAAAACCTCTATATATTCGGCTTTCAGAAATTCTTCTAGCATCTCGCAACTCTTCGAGGCGAGACAGGAAAGTACGAACACAAGTGTCACCTTTAAATTTCAAATTTAAAGAATTTATATTAAAAGTCTTATCCGTTTTGTAAATAATCTCCCTAACAATACGAGATTCGTTAGGAGATTGAAAGTCATCATCTGAACCAGACGACGCAGAAGAGCCTTGCTCATTCAACCGATCCAATAAAGAAGTAATTAACGTTTTCAACAGAAGTACCGCTTCGGTCTCCTGAGGCAACCGTGAAATACGACACAATAGATATTTGCAACGCGAGGATAGCCTGTCGATCGCCGCTGCTGATAATTCTCCTTTTGCTTCTAACTCTATCTCCTCTACCTTATGCTGACAGAGTTCTAATTCGGAAGCTTCATTACTTATTACCAAGTCCTGGAACTTTAGACTACCCTTTTTGGCTAAATCTGCAGTCTGTTTTAACGCTTGACACAGACTGGATCTACGTGAGATGGGATTAACCGGAAGTCTGCGAATCGCTAATTCATGTGACATTTCGTCTTTATGTAAATGGGTGATTTTACAACCAGCTTTTATGAAATCCATTTTTCAAGATTGATATGTAATATCAGAAGTAAGTCAGTATAGAGTTATAATATTTTAAAGATAAGTTAAAATTTTATTAGATTTTAACCCTTTTAAAGTATTTTAAAATATTGAGAAAATCTCTTTAAGTATAGCTAATTATTTAGCGTATAAAGTATAGCTTTATTTATAAGTTGGTTAAATTTATAAGTTTAACCTCCAACACAAACAACAACTTCAAACAACAACTTCAAACAACAACTTGCAATTCCCTTTACATATAAAAACCTTAATACTAAAATATTTCTAAAATGTTTCACTTGGAAATGTCATACTCCATAGGCCATACGTTGGGCACGCCACTGTAATAGGGGAGGGTGAGCTCTGGGTAAGTGGTCCAGAACCCCCAAGATCTACCTACTTAAAAATTCAAAAATGCTTACGGCTAACTACGAGCATAGATAGGGTCGTGGTTTCTGCCACTATGGAGTGAGAATAGATATCCAAATATTTAAAGTAGGACGCCAGGATACTATACTCATCAAACGTATGACATATCCAAATGAAAATACAAATTTATTTACTAAATACTTTTATTCACTTTACATCACAATAAGACCTGCTGCGGCCTCGAGACTTAACATTTAAATTACGTACCGTAACTATTACTAATTAAATTTAACTTAAGTACATCTCAGGCCTATTTGGGCCTGTAATACACACAAAATCCTACATAGGAATTGCAGGTTTCATATTAATAATAGAATTTACCATGTAGAAAGTTCACGTTAAAAAGAAATTCAGACTTAAATATTGTTTATCCTTTCCAGCAAAGGAACACAGTCACTAATGTAAATATAAGTTTTTAACTCACAGTTTTATCGAATAAACACTTCACCTCGAGTCCAAAAATTAAGTGGAGAAGACGGCTTCCCCTCTAGCATGGTGCGACACCACCCTAGATCTTCCAAAAGCCATAGGGCCAAGAGCCAAGGGAAGAGATAGGCCCAGCCAAAAGACAGGCCTAGCCAAAGGAACCCTAGAAACAAAGAGAATGTTCTAGGTTTTAGAGAGGTTATGTTATAAAAAGTTATATTTATATTTAATTGGGACAACGCGCGATTTAGCTTGCGGACATAATGAGATTAAAAATCCTTACCGGTTTCTAAGCCGAGTCCCTTATATTAGACACCAGACGTGGCGACGTAGGCACACGCGGTGAAACAAAATGATGCCTCATATTTGTAAAGGGATTGCTGGAAAATCACACCAAAACACGACATTAGCTAATTGCAATTGACAATAAACAACTTCGTCTTTCCTTCCGTATATTTAGAAAGTGGGGACAACTCACCAAGTTGGTTTGAAAGAGGTGAAAAGGTTATGCCGCCATTACCGGCGCATAGGAAGCTAGGTTAATCATATTTTGGGCCAAGCTGGAACAAAATATATCAACGATTAAAACATTGAACACCGAATTTAACCGAGTTTTAGGAAATACAATCTTTAAATAAAATACATACCCCATGAATTAATTGCCGACCTGATGTCGAAATTACGTCTTACATCTTGTCACGGAATATCCCAGTGATCAAGCGAAAAATCAAATGGCAAAAGCCACAGACAAAGTGGTGAATGGAAAACCTCCCATTCAATGACATCGCAACTGACCGGATTCAATTTACAGAAAACCGAAGTCACCAAAAATAAAAAGAATTACTAATTTCGAAAGCTAAAAATAAGGACATTATTTAAAACTACGAATTGCAAAATATAAAAGAACACATACTAAATGTTTATTCATAAATACTCTTTATGTATGACTGATTGTTTGTGCCAAACCACAGACAACAAACCAACTGTCATTGACAGACGTCAATGTTTACTGCGACAGTAATAAACAACACCGATTCAACCCGTTTTACCAAGTTAAAGCTATTTCCACGTAGTATTTCCATGTTACAATATATTTCAATTGTGAAATGTGTAAACTCCAAAGAAAACAAGGTATTTATGTCCCAGCACACTGCGGGAACGAACAATGGATGCGCTAAATGCGACGATTTATAGATGATTGATGACCTACCATTCCGGTAAGTTTTATCCTCTAAATATAGCCAAAAGCGTATATGTGAAGATTAAAAACAACATTTCTGGTCTCCGACCTTGACCTATCTACTCTAATACCCGTGTAGAACGTATATTAACCACCAAATTCTTACCAAACAAACATCTACTTTTCTAACCTATAAAGTATCTATCTACAATAACATTCAGACGTTTATAACACTGGGTGGCTACCCTAAAGTGTTACAAACCATTTGTCTGTAAACGTCACGAGTAGATAGTTGTATCACTTCAGTTCAGTTCAAATATATTTATTTATCTAAGATTATAAATCACTTAATACGAGAAACAAATCAATGTTTTAGTAATACGTAACATAAATTACTACAATAAATCGTCAGCTACTTGCATAAACATGTAAAAAATAAGCGCTGTACCTTTTTATTTAGTAATTAAAGAAACTTTGTTTGTGGCATTTCTTCAGGCTTTTCAATAAACGCCTTACGGATTTACGGACATAAATGGTAAGTAGACGCGTATTTTTTACATGTTTATGCAAGTAGCTGGCGGTCTTTCCACCGCTATACAACCGGCTGACGATTTTTTTAATTTATAATAACATCTAAGCTATCATCTGACAAAGTAGCAAACGGGAGGCGTTTACAAACAAAAAATATTTTTTTTACATATTATGTATGTGATTAACTGACGATCTTTCCACCGCGATACAACCGGCTGAGTATTTTTTAGTTCACGATAGCATCTAAACTATCATCTGACGAAGTATCAAGTGGGACACGATGACTGGCGATATTTGCTCCTGGCCCGCGGTCTATGTATCGTATCTGCTTGATAAAATAGTTTAATGGGATGGGTTTTGCACTATGATCTCTATCCTATAATTATTTAAATCAAACTTAATGTTCGTTAACGACTAACGTTTCTCCTTTTATGAGCGAATGAATTTGTTTTAAATTATATTAACGGAGCTCTTCCGTCCATACATAAATGACACATTACAGTAACTTATTCATATAATATATAATACATACATACATAAATATGTATATATTATTTGAATGAGTATTTAATTCAATATATTTATTAATCAAATACCTGTATGAACTGGTGGAATGAGTAATGTCAGTCCATAGTCAGTCCGGCAGTGTGTTCTCACAATTAAAGTGTAAATTTTGTACAATTTACATACAAATCAGCGGCATGTATGAATATATTGTACGAGGGGCGTTCAAAATATTCTCGGTATTGATATCTTACAACCTCTTCTTAAATTTCTTTCGTTACTGGCCGCTAAGGTTTATTCATTGACATTTAAAAAAAGTATAATTCGAACCGAGATGTTCTTTTGTTTTTCTACAATTGCTGAACAAACATGAACATCACGTGCGAATTGACAATGTTAACTAAATTAAAACATCAATGCGTCATGAGATTCTCGACAAAACAGGGTAAAAATTAAAAAACCATAAAAGTGGAAATGGATTGTGTTTACCGTGAGTCTGCTCCTTCTTTATCTACCATTCAAAAGTGGTCAAGCGAATTTAAACGTGGAAGGGAGAGTATTGAAGATGACCCTAGACCTGGTCGGCCTGTAGTAGCTACTTCACAAGAAAATATTGATAAAGTGGAAAAACTTATATTGGAAGATGGTCGAGTGAAGGTAAAATCTATAGCTCAAGTAACCAATCTTTCTATTGGTATCGTACATGATATTATCCATGACCATCTTAATATGTCAAAAGTAAGTGCAAGATGGGTTCCGCGAATGCTGACTCAGCTTCAAAAAGACATGCGTGTAGCGTGTTGTTCCGATGTTATTGACCTGTGCGGTGAAAATGATGATGCGGCGCTGCAAAGAATAGTTACTGGAGATGAAACCTGGGTTCATCATTATGATCCAGAGAGTAAACAAGAGTCCATGCAGTGGCACATTAAGGGTTCAGCTCATCCCAAGAAGTTCAAGGTCGTCCCTTCAGCTGGCAAGGTCATGGCCACGATATTTTGGGATTGTGAAGGAATATTATTAATCGATTATAAAGAAAAAGGTGTAAATATCACAGGACAGTACTACACTAACATTATACGTCAATTAAAGGATGCAATCAAAGAAAAGAGGCGAGGAAAGTTAACCAAAGGTGTTCTGCTTCTGCGTGACAACGCCCCCGTCCATACTGCTCATATTGCCAAGGCAGGTATTGTTGAATGTGGGTTTGAAACTGCTACTCACCCACCGTATAGTCCGGACTTAGCCCCCAGCGACTTCTTTTTGTTCCCCAATCTTAAAAAGCATCTGCGTGGAATTTTTTTTTCTGACGATGAAGCATTGAGGGCGCGAGTGGAGGAGCATTTTTACACCAAAGAATAAAAATATTTTTATGAGGGACTAAAAAAAAATATTGATCGATCTTTTAAGTGGATGAACATAGGGGGGGAGTATATTGAAAAATAAAAATATCAAACTTTTCGTACTTGTTTGTTTTCATTCTCATACCGAGAATATTTTGAACACCCCTCGTACATATATTTCAAAGAAATCGTTGCGAGTGTGCGCTGTTAATAATAATAACATACTGTTTTTGACAGCGAAATCTGTGGATGCGGGTTTTTAGCTACTCAAGTTTAAGAGCGTTTGTAGAAATTATTTAATCTAGCTTTTTGTAGCTTCCATGCAATGTCCAGAATTACATAACATTAATATATATTTTTATTTTTTATTTTATTATTTTGAGATTTTATTATTTTGTGTCTAAAATTTATTGACAGGAGCGAATGAAACATTGCCAAAGATCAATGTGGCAAAATTATTTCACTTAAATGTTATTATTTATTTGTTTTCGTGGAATTGTCTTATATGAATTTTTATTGTGTGTATTTATCTACACAACTACAATAGCTACAACCTTTGTAACGTTTAATTCGTTCTTAATAAATGATAACAAAAATCAACTCTAAAAACATCACACATTGAATAGGAACTAACAAACTAAAGTAATTGTCTTACTAGCTGCTAACTAGCAAACCTTAATTAAATTTGGTAACTAAAACTTTGCTTAGGTATAGTATACTCAACTGTCTCAACTCATCCTATATTTGATATATTTCCTACTTTTAACTCTATTAATATAGCTACCAATATTATTTTATAAGTAACAATACATGTGTCATATTAAATTTAATGTTTAAGCAAACGATGCTTTTATGTGTTTTAAGAGCGAATTGTTTGAAACCAACTGCATCAAAATCTACTACACGCATAGTTCTTTGTTATAAGTACCCTTACATATACAGTCACTGACATATACGCTAACGTTTACGTGACTTATTACGCGAGCGAGATGTGTAGAAAGTAAATTACGTAGACGTTAGCGTATCGTATGTCAGTGTTGACACTGTCAGTGATTCGTAGTACCTACGGGTAAACTACTAAATAAAACAAGGTAAAAATACCTACAATAATTGCAAGCCTCGATTTCCCGCTTCGGGTACCTAAATATGTTTTTCTGAAGTGTGTGTTCAAACAACTCGCTCTGGTAATAATTAATCATCGTATTGATTGTGAACTCGTTTTCGCAGGGAATGGAAAGTGCCTGGGGGCCAACCGGCCACTACGTCAACTACGACGAAATCCAACAAAACCTTAAGTAAGTAACTAATTTATTATAATAAGGCCGTGTATATTCTCGTAGATAATGTAGGTACAATTATTTATTATTTTTGCTAAATGTTAAATGTTCAACTAGCCCGAGGAAGCGCTAAATCGGGAGTCATGGAGGACCAGGGGAGAGGCCTTTGCCCAGCAGTGGGACACACAAATAGGCTAAGAAAAAAAAATGTTCTAGTTAGTTATTTTTTTAATGAAGAGGTCAGATATATATATATATATTTTGAACTACAGAACAGATTGAGGCTTAAATTAAGCCCTTTTACAGGTCATTAGTCCAAAATGATGTATTGTAGACCAATCAATAAACAAAGATAACAAAAATTAAGTAGGTACTAAAATGTGTATACGGGGTCATCCATTAATTACGTCACACGTTTAGGGGTGGGAGGGGGCAAGAAAATGTGACATGTAGTGACATGGGGGAGGGGGGAGTCACAAACATTGTGACGTCATTTTAACTTCATCACTATTCATCATTTCATCAGTAACTTCATCACTATTCATTATATTTTTTTATTCGCTGTACATTTAAATAATGAGGTTTTGGAAGTAGGTAATTTTCGTTCCTAATTGGTTTTGTGTTATAAAATTACTAATATTTCTTTTACCAAAAATATCTTTTTATTCAAAAAATAATGCCGAGTTAGTATTGCCGATTTCGTTGAAAACAAAATTGCCTAAAATGTGACGTCACACCAGGTGGGGAGGGATTTGCAAAATGTGACCAAGTGTGACAGGAGGGGGGGAGGGGTCAAAAAACCTAGAAATTCGTGTGACGTAATTAATGGATGATCCCTACTACAGCTTTACCTAAAAAATTTATTCACAAAATCCGAACTCAAAATCAGGCGACAGTACAATACCTAAACGAATCCCATCGTTCCACTAAAAGGTACAAATATTTGAAACATTTTTTCCCCATCGTCTTTATTTACTCTTCGGAATAAACAAATCGTAAGACCGCTCTAAGGGCGAAAGTTACAGACGTCGCTTAGTAAGATTTTCTTGTGACGTTGTTAGTAAATATTGACTGGTGCTTTTGCAGCGCGCGGCGTGAAAAGTTGAGCGAAGTGCAAATAGGGCAGATGAGGCGGCAGGTTCACGCGCAGAGGGCCAAAGTCGAGGAGGAGAGGTAAATACTAAATATACACTATTACATATACGTTTTGAGATACTTACATATTTATAGGTTCATTGGCACAGGCCAGGTGATCGGTGTGTTATGCCGCTGGTTTTTATTTTGCCTAATGTAGGTACCTGCCTAGGTACAGTCAACTGTAAAAATACGGGTGTAGCCAACTTATTCAAAAATATGTCCCATAGTTCTTAATTCGCTGACATAAGGCCTATGGGACATATTTTTGAGATGAATTGTGCACCCATATTTTTACAGTTGACTGTACTTGCACAAAATCTCCAATAAAAGATGTGAGTGTAGGTAATACAACTCCTTGTTCTAAGCATAATATAATTTTTTAACCTCTGTTATACACCGAAGGGAACCCTAACAGAAATACGACACTAAAAATAGATTTCGCTTTGCTCTAAATAAATTTCATCCATCCAGGCTTACAGACATGGAATAATTATCACCATAATTTCTTATCCTCGTATTGTATATAAATATTTTATTCAAATATGAACCCTAAAATATTCTCGATAAGATTGCTTTCGTAATGTAGGACCAGAAGGAAATATAAACGCGGTGAGGTAAATTCACATATAACACCCACGTGCAATTAAGCTCTCTCTCGACCGTTTCTATTAAGTTGTCAAGAAACTTACATTGTTAGTGTTATTACTTTAGCTTACTCGTGTAAACTTGGTGTGACCGGAGTATTTGTCTATGGCCCAACATAAGTTTTCATGTAAAGGTAAATGTCGGTAACATACTTAGATAAAAATAAGTGTCAGTAGACAGTAGAGATGCTTTGATTCTTTTACGTGGAATGACGGCATTTCACATTCGGTATTGATGTCTTTTTTCGTACCTATGCCCTATGTAGCATAGAGCATAGGTACGAAAAAAGAAAACCTTTTACAAGTGTAGGAAGAAAAGGAAATAGAGCACAAACAAGTTTTGTATTTTAATGAAAAAAAAATTGCTGTACTTTTTAACAATGGTATCTGAAGCTACATAAACTAATTACAGGCATAGATATACCTTATTCTATCCTCGTTCCGCCCACCATACAAAATTATAGCCAAGGAAATTAGAATCTTTTTGTATTTTCAATTGGGTTGAATTTCATTTGTTCGAAAATTTTACGAGACAAATGAAATGCTGCCTAATTTGTTTTTTATTAAGGTTGACATTCCATCGAAACTGATTGGGCGGCACGAGGCTATTGTAAGTAGGGTACATCGCCAATTACTAGCCACCCCCCAATTACTGGCCACTTAATTTGATTTCTATTTATAGGTGAACAAAGTTCATTTTAGTATATAAGGTACGAAAATCCAATTATTAGCCAGTTTTCAATTACTGGCCACCTATTCCAAAAATGAATTCTATTTACAGATAAATAAAACTCATTTTCAGTATAAGGAAAATGGCCAGTTACTGAAATTTATCCACAACCCACTCGTTCAATAACTGGCCGCCTCTTACAAAAATGAGTTCTATTCACCTATACACAGAATTCATTTTAGTATAGGTGGCCAGTAATTGAAAACTGGCTAATAATTGGCGATGTACCCTACAAAGTTTCAGAGCAATCTAGCCAGTCGTTTTAAAATGAGAGCGTTAGACTAAGCTAAGTTGGCAGCGATTTTGGTACCCCAGACTGTGCAAGTGTTATTTTCTTCGATGAAATCATGACGTTTAAATAACACTTGCACAGTCTGGGCTATCAAAATCGCAACTTAGCTTCGTCTAACTCTAACAGAATATTATAGTAAAGATACTACTTAAAGCAAGACGAATATTTATGTAGCCATAAATAATTTACATTAATGTTAATGATATGAAAAGAATGGATAAATTAGTAAGATAGGTATACGTTTTTTTCTATCTATATATTATTAATGATTTGTTATGTTGTCACTATCATAGAATTAATATTATTTGTTTTCCTGCTTCCTATCGACATGTTGACATTGGTAAGATGCCTTTGCTTTGCTTGTCACACATATTTTTGTTGAATCATTAATAAACTAGCATAAAATACAATCATGTTAGTTCTTAACGCTAAGTAAAATAATTTTTAGTAAAAATATTTTCATGATCTTATTCTTTATTGCCCAGAATTAAATATCTCATGACGAATCACATACTCCCTTGTAAAAATAAGCATACTTTAGCATGTAATTTACAAGTAGGTGGGTTAAATAAAGTTGAAGACAGTCAGACAAGTCTTGTCGTCACAATAACTTTGTTGAAGTATGGACGCTAATCACGAATAATTTCGTATATTGACCCATCGTTTCTCATCTCTATCGCACGCGCATAACAATATTGCTGTCCCGCTTGTACAGTGTCATTGACCGCCGGTATAATGGGCAGGACAGCAATATAATTATGCGCCTGCGACAGAGATAGGAAATGGCGAGTCAATGTACGAAATACTCCCGAAACCGAAAGCGTATTTTCTTTGTTTTCATCACACTCGCCCAGTAAACGTGGAATTGCACGCAGGCTTAGCGGGAGTTATAGAAAAAGCTTTTTCCCTAGGCAGTTACGAAGTTTCTAGTGCCATAATTAACAGTTTTTTTGTCTTTAAACTATATTTTAATTTCGCAAGTGTGATGAAAAACATTGTGTAAAAATTCGGGGCGTAATAATAATGCAAACTCGAGTCTATAAATCGCTCCGGCAAGCCGTCGCGATTTAACTTACTGTCGTTTGCAATATTTAACTTACGCCCCATGTTACACAATGTACTATAAAACTTCCCTTGTGCTATTGATTGAATTCAAAGGATTTTCAATTCGGATTGAAATATTGAAACAATGGTGTTATAAAATGAGACAGATATACTCTCAACCATGCATCCATGTTGATACCAAAATACCCATATTTATCTATACCTACCTAAGTACCTACTTCTTTCTTTGATTTCTGCGGTCGGGTATTTTCCAATTCAATCCAATTCCTATGATCTTATGACTTACCTTACCCGGCGGAGATTTACCGAGATCTAATTAATACAATAAGTTCCTTCCAGTGACTCATCCGCTCTACTGACCTTAAGTAGGTAATAACTAAGCTTGCATTCCAAGGAGATTTAAATTATGTAGATACGCCATTACCGCAGATTAAATCATATTACGGGAACAGATCCGCCATTTTCGAAGAAAACCCTGAATCATCGAGAGCCTCGATAATTTTCTTCACGTACGTTGCTAAAACATTTGAGACATGTGTAAAAAATTCAAGAACATTTTATTTAGAAATATATAATCTCGAAGTGGCATATTTCGCGTAGTATTGTTTAATCTGCTGATACAGTCAGCATCAAAAGTAAAAGTATTTAATTTATCAGGGGTCCCTTTGTTTCCCATAAAGTTTTAAGTCATAATGTATTGTTTGTCATATTATCGTTAGTCATACAACTGAAATCGTTAACTTTTCAGGATTTTCCTAAGGTTATTCTATAGATAGGTTAGGTTAGGTTAGGTTTGTTTTATGGCAATCCTGAAAAGTTACGCGTTTCTGAGAAAAACCAATTATGACTAACGAAAATTCGGACAAACAATACATTATGACTTAAAACTATTTGGGAAACAATAGAGACCCAATTTATCATTCTCTAATAGCTCAACAAAATAACTAGAGGTTTATACATACTACATACTTTCGAACGTGATTTGTAGAGGTTTATTTATAAGTATTTCAGGGTGGCAGATACTTTTAGTGCGTTATTTCATCCGCTACTCTACTACTGCTACTACTACTAATGCTTTACTCTTATTGCTAACTGTACCTACCACCACCCCGTAGTTGAGCAGCGATAATGCCACTATAACATTTTTCCTACGTGCCAATGACCGGCTCGCTTCTGTAGATTGTGATAGGACTAGGTATTCGACTAGTTTATCTACTCTATAAATAGCTTATTTTAATATTAGTATAATAACTGTCAGCGTGGTTCTAGTATGTATAAGTATTTAGTGTTCAGAGGTAGCTGTGTATAGTAACAACCATTATAATTTGCACATTTTGCACAGTTTGCTTTAAATCTTAAACATATTCAATGTATTACAAAAACATTAAAATAAAGCTGATAGAGAGTAAAGTCGTTAAATTTTTTTGTTTTAAATCATTTTTTATCACACTAAAAGTAATGACATGCAATTGACAGGTACCTATGTAAGTTAGGCCTGTGCTTGGCGGGTGGGTCAAGCAGACCAGCGAATCTACAGTGAAAATCGAAGTTTCGTCACTATCTCTTGAATATAAGAATTATAAAGAGGCAAATAGTCGCTCTTTGTGACGTCATGGCACGCCTCCGATCGCGGGTGGCGTTTTAGGTAGACCGTACCCTAAGAGGATCTATTAAAGAATCAGGTGCTCCGATCCTATTAAACTTGAGCAAAACTTAGATTAGATTATTTACTAGATGACTCATAAGTCGCTTCTAGCGCTTTTTTTAAAGCGTTTTGCAGGTTCATTACGTAACTTAAATTGCTATCTTATAACTTTGTTAACTAAGGATATCGCTTTGTTATTAAAAAAACCGGTCAAGTGCGAGTCGGACTCGCGCACGAAGGGTTCCGTACCATAATGCAAAAAAAAAAAGCAAAAAGAAAACGGTCACCCATCCAAGTACTGACCCCTACCGACGTTGCTTAACTTTGGTCAAAAATCACGTTTGTTGTATGGGAGCCCCATTTAAATCTTTATTTTATTCTGTTTTTAGTATTTGTTGTTATAGCGGCAACAGAAATACATCATCTGTGAAAATTTCAACTGTCTAGCTATCACGGTTCGTGAGATACAGCCTGGTGACGGACGGACGGACGGACGGACGGACAGCGAAGTCTTAGTAATAGGGTCCCGTTTTACCCTTTGGGTACGGAACCCTAAAAAGTAAGCGTCGATAAAGTCCGTCGTCATGTCATAGAAGTTATTAAGGCCATAAAGACCAGGACGTGGGGTCCCATCTTATGATGACAGCTTTATTATAATTTTAAATTACCTGTTAATATATTCATAGTGCAAGCCTGACACATTTTGCAAAGTCGATTAAAAACGGTAAATTATATATTTATTGCATATGGATCTTGTATAGGCACAAGTTGGTTTCTTGGAGTAACGACCTTAAACGAGGCTAAAATACATAGCAAACTATATAACATCATCTTACGAATTTAAAAAAATGTAGGCCGTTACACTTTGTTGCCAAATTTGCATCGTATTAACATAATTTTCTCAAACATGCAATGAAATATTGATGTTATGTTCCTTATAATAGGCTGCGAAGTATGACGTTTCAGGTGCGGCTAGGACAAAAGGTCGTTAATGGAATTTCATACACATCTTGCAGGCCTAGGCCGGCAAAGTCCTCTTTTTTAATTTTCCTTTCACAGATATTTGTGAAACAGCATCGTGGTATTCATCCATTAAAAAAACTAGAGGCAGTATTTGCTTTATGGTTCGTAATGACACTCTGCCACTACGCCTATAAAAAAAAAAAAACAAAAAACAATGTTTGCTATAATTTGCAGTTTTATTTGTATAAAATCAACATGAACTTAATAAATAATACATTCTATAATTTTATAATTTCAAATTATAAATTTAACTACACAAATAAAAACATTTAAAATATTTCATCTAAACGTTAGCGGTAAAAAGGTCTACTCAAACACGCGTAGTTATATTTTTTTAATTGTTATGGAGGTAAAGTTGAAAAATATTCATTCTGTTTTATTGGATTTATGGTGCGTTGTTGATTTTTTGACTTTAATATGAGTTCCGACGAAATAATGAAATTAATATTAATTGTAATCGTAGGTTTTGGAATTGGCAGCGGAACCAGAATTGATTTTAAATAACTTGCTGCCTCTGCCGCCAAGTCAAAGACGAAGTATGTATATTATGGTAGCTTATGGCAATTTTATTATTTGAGAAACTAAGAAAAACGGCTTACAGTTTATTAGAAATAGTTTTGTGGCATATTTTAAATGAATGTAACTACAAATTCGTCAACACTGGAAATTATACTTATTTACTCCATGCATAAAGCAACGATGTATGTGAAACATGATATCAACATGAAAGACTATGTAAACTTATGTGACGAAAACGACAGTCAGACGGATACAAGGCGAAAAAATCAAAGATACATGAAAATATACGGGTAGTAAAAATACACGACTCGTGTAAAACATACGCGTGATAATGATATAGGTACGTGTTAGTTACTTAATTACTTACTTTTAGTTTTTTCTATAAATAAAACTTGGGTTTCGTGGATTTTTTATTTCATTTATTTCATTGCATGTTTGAGAAAAGCACTATACATACCTCGGCGGGAAATGGGGTTGCCCGCGCTCAGACCTATCCGGCCTCGCTTCGCTCGGCCGTCTATATGTCTTCGGCCGGCAACCCCTTTCGTCCCGGCCTCTGTAGTAATGTACTATTAAAAAATAATGAATGAATGAATGAATAATATTTATTTCAGGACTAGTCCCATATTATGTTAGTAACAGGTTTGGTACATACTTAAATTTAGTGTTAGTGCAAAACAACATAAATAAAATTTATAATTTATAATCTACCTACGTGGAGCGCGATACATGGAGCTGTGTCCATCTCCGCATCAGCGCGGAATCCCAGCGGTCCGCGAACGCGCTCAGGATCCCGTTGGTGCTGCAGCGAACTCGGGCTAGCAGGGAGGCGCACCGCTTGCGCATTATGGCAGCAAAATCGTCGGTCCGCGCCTCCGCAAACATGCCCGACGCACTACAGTGCCGCGGCAACCCCAACAGAACCCTAAACGCGTTGTTATATTGGACTCGCAAGTCGCTATATGCCCGCTGCGTAAAGTTGACCCACAGACCGCATGTATAAAAAGATTGGCAATATGCCTTGAACAATGTAGTTTTCACAGGCTGTGAGCATCTTGCGAACCTGCGAGCCAACATATTACTAATAAGTTTTCAAATAAAACAAAACTTAGGGAAATGCTTACTTTTAATCCTGGTTATTCTTATGCCAGATGACATTGTTTTTAGCGGTAATAGTGACAGTGACAACCGGCCAGTTGCCATGCACAAAATAGAATACATCACATTCGTCCCCTTTTTAAAAGTTTAACTAAATTTAATTAGAGTCTGTGCGGAAAGAGAAGAGTCGTGGGATTTGAGGGCGCGCCAGTGCTATTTTATGGTTTTTGCTATGCTGACAACACTGGTCACGTGATTATAGTACGACACTAAAGGTCATGATACTTGAATCCCTTTTGTTCCGGTTTTTTACCACGGCTTACTAAACGGAGCCTGGTGGTGGTGTCGGCTCGTCAACTCAATCCTCTGATTTAGCGCAGGCACTAGTTTTCTTTTTAAAACACACTTGTTTTTATATTTCAGATACTAAAAAGTGACTGGGATTGACAAAACTGCTAAAACTAGTTAAGAATCTGCCCAATACAACTGTTATTTTAGTACCAAACAAGATAGAGTCTCATTTATGTACTGCCTAATCTGTGCAGTCCAACAGTTATTAAAACCGGGTAGATCGGGTAGAAATTGGGCAATAGAACTGTAATTTTATCTGGGATATATTTCACCCATTGTAAACTTGACTTGTATTGTATGTGTACATTATTAATAATAAATATGAATATGAATAAAAATAGTGCATAAGTAGGTAGGCCTTATTGGGATATGTCCGGTTCTCTCATCTCACGATATTTTACTTCGCCGAAAAGTCACTGCTAAATATGAAATAATAATTTCGTAACTAACAGAACCTACAAATAAAGAAATATTTTATTAGAAAAAGTTTTATTCAGAACCTAGTAAACGAACTTACAAATAAAGAAATATTTTATCAGAAAATCGAAGTCTGAATTAAAATATTCAATGTCACTTATCTTTGAGCTAGCTTCAAAACAACCAGGGACACTCATAGAACTATCTTCATCTGAACTGGATGTGCTTGAATCCGGCACGTAGATTACGAATTCTTGCAAATCACCTACTTAGCGGTCTTTTATTCGAGATACCGTAGGTACTTTTGCACAATCCTGAAAAAGAAATAACATATAAATATGCATAAAATGGCAAGTATCAAGACTATTTCTAAGTTATTTTAAAGATCATGAATGACCTGCATATTTATGAAAATTAATATATTTTGAATGAATATACTTACCGATTATGTACCGGAGACAAGTTACTTAGGGGACTTATTAAATAGGTAATTATTTAATATTAAATACAACATCAATACCCGCGAATAGCGGAAACACGTTCCGCGACTTTTTGTAAGTCGATAGTCGGCTTTTAGCCGTTTTCTTCCCGCTGACAAAACCGAACAATGTTAAATATAATTTTCCTTGTGATTTTATGTACGGTTTTATCGTGTTTTGAAAATATTTTATACATAAAACTTGCGGTTTTTGTTAATAAAAATATACATTGACAGAAGTTTGTTTACTTTTTACAAGACAGATGTCAAAGGTTTGATTGCCATATAAAATTTTAAATGTTAGTTCCCGTTTCTGCCACGACTCTTCTCTTTCCGCACAGACTCTAACAAAGAATTTTTTAAATGAAACCTTAATTACAAATTTAGCCTATCCGGCGCTCTTCGCGGTCTAGCTGACCTTCTTAACGTTGGGCTAGCTGTTACCTCCACATTAACATCCCTTCCCTCTTCCTCTTCTCTAGCAGCTGGACTACACCCTGGCATTGCACTTCTAGCGTTTTCACCATTGTTGTCAAAATCTAGAGGTGCTTCTCTATTTTCAAAATTCTCCTCTATACAAGGCTGACCTGATGGCTCATCACTTAAAGTTTCAGGTCTAGTTTCCTTTTCAACATGTATGTCTGATTCGTATTCTACATTTGGGCTAAAACAAGGCCTCAGGGAGGACACATGGTAATACTTATGAATACCCTCAACATTGACTATATACCTAACAGCACTCAATTTCTTTAAAACAAATCCTTTGACCCAACCCTTTCCTTTACTCAACTCCTTGCACCATACTCTATCCCCAATCTTAAAGTTACTTAATACACGCTCTCTATTTTCTTTATGAGAATTTCTTGAAATTATATTATGTGGCTTCATTAAATCAAATCTGGTTCTCGGTTTTTGTTTAAATAAAATTTCATTAGGTGACATTCCAGTTGCATTAGGTGAGTTCCTGTAAGTAAAAAGGAAGTTCTGCAAACGTACTTCCTTAGACAATTTAGGATTAAGGTTTTCTAATCTATTTAAGAATTTTTTAACAGTACAAACGGTCCTTTCCGCTAATCCATTGGATTGAGGATGGTACGGAGGAGTCTTGAGTGCTTCACATCCATTAGCTTTTAAAAAACTTACAAATTCCCTAGAGTTAAAAGGTGGGCCATTATCACTAACTAATTGGGCTGGTATCCCTATAAAAGCAAACGTCTCACATAATTTTTCAATAACCTGTGGAGCTGTGGTACCCTGCATAATATGTACATCTAGCCACTTAGATCTAGAATCCACAATCAATAAATAGGTAGTCGATTTTACATAAAAGAAATCAATATGAACCCTTTCAAAATTTTTCTCTGTAGCCTTCCATGAACTTAGTGAGCATGCATTAGTAAAACTTCTAGAAGATTGGCAGATGTCACAACGCAAAATTAAATTTTCTATATCCTGACCCATGTTCGGCCACCAACAGAATTCTCTCATAAACATTTTAGACTGTACCACCCCTTGGTGTGATTCATGAAAATTATTTAATACTTTTGACCTTAATTTTAATGGAATTATTACTCTACTACCCCATAGTAAACATTTTTGCTCTACACACAACTCTGCTCTCTTTATAAAATAAGGTTTTATTGTGTCCTCACTTACCCTTTCGGGCCACCCAGTATTCACATATTCACAAACTTTACTCAGTATTGGATCAGTTTTAGTACAGAATGCAATCTCTTTATAGTTTAAAGGTGAATCTTCAGAAAAATTTAAATAGCTTATTTCTTCAGTTTTCACTGCTACTTCGGGTAAAGGTAATCGTGATAAGGCATCAGCATTAGCCAGTAAGGTGCCCTTTCTATACTTAATCTCATAACTGTAACCCGAGAGTAAAAGAGCCCACCTCTGCAGCCTAGCATTAGCAGTTACCGGTATCCTCTTTAGAGGATCAAAAATGAATTTCAAGGGTTGGTGATCTGTTACCAGAACAAACTTACGGCCATACAAAAACTTATGAAATTTTTTAACAGCAAATATGATGGCCAACGCTTCCTTTTCTACTTGTGAATAATTTTTTTGTGCACTATTTAAGGTACCGGATGCTAACTAATTGGTTCCCCATCAATTTTATGACTAAGCACCGCACCAAGACCATATTGACTAGCATCTGATGTCAGAAATAATTCTTTATTACAATCATAATGGTTTATTAACTGATTTTCTAATAATAATTTTTTACTATTTTCAAAAGCTCTTTGGCAACTCTCTGTCCACTTAAACGGAGTGTCACTTTTTAATAAATTATATATAGGCGTCAAGCATTCTGATAACCTGGGTAAAAACTTCCCATAGTAATTTAATAGACCAAGATAAGCTTGCACTTGAGTGACTGTTTTGGGTTCGGGTGCTTTCAAGATAGCCTCCACTTTCTCTGGTAATGGTTTAACCCCATCTTTGCTAATAATATGGCCAAGAAATTTAATTTCATTGGAGAAAAACTGACACTTTTCTAAATTGATTCTAACATTGTAGCACAGTAAACGTTTCAACACTTTTTCTAAATTCTGATAACAATCCGAAAGACTCTTTCCCTTTACCACAATATCATCAATAAAACACTTTACATTCCCTAATCCTTCTAAAATTTGGTCCATAGCACACTGAAACACGGAGGGTCCACTTGAAACACCAAATTGTAACCTGGTTGGTCGAAACAAGCCTAAATGGGTGTTTATAGTCATGTATTCGCGAGAAGTCTCTTCTAATAATAACTGTTGATATGCCCCCGATAAGTCCAAAACACAAAAAACAGTACCCCCGGACAACTCAGTAAAAATGTCCTCGGGTATTGGGAGAGGATAATGTTCACTGTCCAGTACTTGATTTAGTGTTACTTTATAATCAACACAAACACGTATTTTCTTGTCAGCTTTTTGTGCTACCACAATTGGACTAGCCCATTTACTATGCCTTACCTTTTCTATGATACCCGCCTTTTCTAAACTTAATAATTCTTTTTCTACTTCCATTTTCTTTGAATAAGGTATAGTGTAAGCTTTGTGAAAGATAGGTTCTGCTCCATGCTTAAGTTTTAGACTTGCTTTCAAATTCAAAATATGGGAGGATCTATCTTTCTCAAAAACTTTTCCATATTTGTATTTAATGTCTTGAATTAGTTTTTTCTTATTCATACCTTCAGATTCAAGCAATTTAATCTCAAAAAGCCTCTGCCATTTAGGAAAAATAATTCTTAACCAGTTTCTACCAACTAATGGCTCAAAATATTTTTCACATTCAAGCACTATTAAATATAATTCTTTTTTTATATTCTTTACCCATAACTTCACAGCTCCTAAAACCTTCAAGGGCTCTCCCGATACCGTTTTTAATTTAGTAGTACATTTTCTTAAATCACTTTCACCAAAATACTTCTTAAAGTCTTTACAATGTATCACTGATTTACATGCACCTGTGTCCACTTGCATCTTAAGAGAGAGTCGATTTCCTAGTCACAAGGGTAACCACGCCGCTTCTTCTTCATCTCCACTGTCGATGTTTTGAATGCTTCCTAGAATGACTTCTTCGCCATCCTGGTCCTGTTCCGCATTGTCCTGCTCCTCCCGCTGTCTCAGTACATTTGTTTCCCCCGCCGGCCGGAAATGACACTTTGTAGCAATATGCCCTTGTCTTTGGCAATTGTAGCAAGTCCAAGTCTTCTTAAAGCATCTATCCGCAGTATGACTGCCCCCACAACGGCTACATTCTCTGGCATATTGAGAATTTCCTTCTTTTGAGGGTTGTTTTCTGTTATCATTTCCCTGCATGTTGCCTCTATTTTTCATCGGAGGATGTACATTTACTTGCACTGGTGTGCGACTTTGCCCTGGGGCTGGCTTCTTGATTGCTGACACACTCCCTGCTGGTTGAATGTTTCTTGTCTCTTTTTCTGCACTCTCATAAGCTGATGCAATTTTTACAGCCTCCGCGAACGACAAGCCATCCCCCACTGTTAACAACTTTTTGACTAGATGCTCTTTCATCAATCCGCAAACCAACCTGTCCCGTAGTGCCTCATCTAAGAAAGTACCAAACTTGCATAAAGCCGCTTTTCCTTTTATCTCTACTACAAATTCGTTTACACTTTGGCCTTCTTTTTGCTTGCACATGTAGAACTCGTATCGGCCCGCTATAGCAGATTTAGTTACCACATAATGTTTAGTTAGGGCTTCGATTAACTCTTTATAAGTTTTCTGTGATGGTTTCTCCGGTGAAACGAGGTTTTTTAGTACATTATAAGTCTCTGGTCCCATCAACGTTATCAGCATTGGGACCTTCATGTCGTCTTCAATGCAGTTCACGATAAAATAGAATACATCACAATTACAACGGACAGACAGCGACCTGCGCTCCCTCTCCACGTCACAATTATCTTTTAAGTCCTCCGTGACCCAGTGACCCAAATACTTCACCTTTTGCACCCTGTTGAGAGGTGTGCCACTGAGCGAGATACTAGGAGCGTCCGTATAGGTCTTTGACCCTGCCTTAAAAATAATCGTCTCGCTCTTTTTGGCATTGTATTTGAGTCCATGGGTCACAGCGTACGACTCACACATTGCGACCAGTTTTCGTAACGCGCCAATCGATGGACTCAGCAGCACCATATCGTCTGCGTAACTAATGTTATTGACACAGATATAATATTTGTTTTCGAGGTAAACTGGAGATCCGAGAGATGAGAAGTAAATAACTAAGTACCTACAAAATCAGACCATTATAACATTCATACCAATGATGCACATCTTAGACTAAATGTATGTTACCTTTAATTTAAAATATTGTTTTAATTATACGTATTTCTGCAGTTAAGTTATCCTTGTCTCATAAATGTTTGTTGTCCGCAGTCGGCGGGTAGGCGCTACCACTGGCTACCACTCGCAGCGCTCCTGTAGGGACCCGCCCGCCGCGCGGCCGCAGTCCAACTACTATGAGTACGAGAGCGCGCCGCCCAAGCGACCTGGCAAGCTTTCACATTACCACTGAACATCTGTCTAGTTTTTAGGCAAAAACATAGTCTAATAAAACATGGTCTTCTCTTCCCAGAGTGACACAAACCTACGTCACAATAACATTGCACTTTATATGCCATCGTCTCGTTTCTATCACCGCACCTCCCGCCAAAGGAGCACAGTTCATCCCCACTTTTTAGATACATGGCACACCAAGAATAAGCGGGCATCTCGCTCGTTTCTTCCCAGAACGTGCTGAATGTGGAATGACTTGCCTCCTGAGGTATTTCTTTTGCCCTCCGACATGGGAGTTTGCTGACTATTACATAATAAAAATATACCGCTCTTGCATATTATTACTATATAGCGCTGTCGCATGATGACGTAGGCTTGTGTCAGTCACGTGGTCGGAGGAAAGTACCAGGCGGAGTATATTATTATACCATGGGCAAAAATATACCACTCCGTCAGTCGATAACGCCCAAAGATCCAGATACAAATCGTCCAGTTATTGACATTCAACAAAGTGATACCTACGAGCGCCACTCTCAGCGTACCGCAGTCCAAGTAGGTATGTACTTCCGCCTATTCAAAATGGTCCAGTAATCTCTCGCTCTGAACGTATTGTGTAGTCAGACAAAAGGTACCATATTGTCGGTTGTAAAGATGTCATTGATAGAAAAAGGGCTTCAATCAGTCTTATTCCATAGGAGGGTGGCCCGAGCTAAGCTTGCAGAAACGCGGTATCCACTCCATATAGGTTACGATAGCAGTGGCGGCACGTCCATAAAAGCCGATTCCTACCGGCTTGCCTGTTTTTGGACGTTTGAGCAGAGTTGTAAAGGAAATATGTAAGCCAAAGTAGCCCCGGCTTGCCTATGGATATGTTTGACGCGCCGCCACTGTAAGATAGCAACATTTGTATTGCTTTCGGAAATCGAGCAATAGAGATGAAGATATAACCTTCAATATAGAAGTGCCTGTCAAAGCCTCACGCTAAGTACTGAAAAGCCTTATTAAAATTATTGTGAACTATGTTAATTAATTACTAAGAATTAAACCCAATATGCTGATCCTGTATTCAAATTCTTATGTTGTATTTTTTACCATCTCATTTATTTAGACTCCAGGCATTATATTTTTTGTCATATCGTTATTCTATAGTAAGTAACTTAGCCTAAAATGTTACACATTTAGATAATGGTTTTTTTATACTGTTTGTATGTTGCACTTTGCTTGAAAAAAAATATTATGATTCAAAGGCTCAAATGGCAATAATATAAAAACATCCCTTAAACGGGATATATTTGTGTTGACGTTAATATTAATTATGAATCTGAAACAATAGTGTACACATAAGTACATAAATACATTAGTGTTGAATGTTGATTCTAAGCAACAGATACGAGTAACTACTTTCGGTTAGAAGCTCCTGCTTAAATACATACAAAAAATTACGATAAAAAAAGTACCTTTGCTTGGAAACGACATATAAATATTCACAATACCAGAAGGTACATTTTATTAATAGATATAAATAGACAATTGACGTGATTAAAAGCGCTTAAATAGCTATTACAATGTCACTACGAGTAGCTAAGGAATATTACAGGTAGTAGGTATTTAGTAATCTCGTTTCCTTTCTACATTTAGCCCCTTTTCAAAATGGCCACAAATACCGATACCAGATCTCCTTGAACGCTCACGATCGCTAGTTCTTGTGATTCTCACACGAGCGACAATCCTTTGGGTTTTCCTGCCCGTTGTCTATTATTAAAATGTTAATTGTCACAGTTTATTGATTCAGTGGTCTGCAAACCTGACTTTGAATAAGTATAGTCACATAATGATTATAGGGCGAGGTTGGCCTGAGTGTTATCTCGTTACTACCTATTATAATTGAATAGTCATCGTAATAATTATGTTTTTTATTCGACTGTTACAAGGAAATAGGTATTATTTACAATAACGTCAAGGAATTGTATAAACAGGAAAGGGCGAGCTTTATTGTCTTTATCTTAAAAAAATACGATAGTCTACATCATGTCCTTGTACCCTGTATCCTGTATCCATATGATCATGCCGGTGCGAACATGGCTAGTAGGCCACAGGAGCGGCGCAACAATACAGAATCTTGCCCGCGAGATAGACTATCCGCCTCTCTCTTATTAATTAATACAGTTAGAAAAAAACGTGTAGTCTAGTTATCGCGACACTCCTGTGCTAGGCGTACAGAAAGGCGTTCTTTTCCTACGGGACCTTGATGCATCTTGCGGTAAGGACCTTTTCCTACAAATTTTCAACTCGTTTCCCTTTTCTTAAAAGTCTTTTTCATGGTGAGTGCGTTATGCCGGTTATGCGGAATGCATACCATATAGAGTTAGGTATGCAGAATGCATTCTGACATACATAATATATATGCATATCTATGTTAGAATGATTTTTTTGCGGTTGAGCACCACGGCTGGCAAAAAAATAAAGTCGTATCTATAATGATCTTCATAAATTAAATCTGTTAAATATTTATGCGTGGAATTCATTAACATTATTTTGAAATTATTGCATTCCATGCATTGAATCATTCAAATATATTATAGGATTATTTTTTATGAAATGAACATACGGAACGACTAAACTAACTAGGCATTAAAATTATTAAAAAATATCATGCGTTAAAAAAATGAAGATTATAATTTATAATATGAGATGTAAGGCGGTTATCACACTGAAACAATTTTCGCATGGTTAACCGTCTTAATTCTTAAAGAGTTAGAACGTTCAGGTTTTCACTCACGCTACGTCTTACACGTAGGCGAACAACGCGCGAACGCGGCGCGGCGCGGCGCGGCGAAAGCGGCCGCCGCCGCGCCGCGCCGCGCCGCGCCGCCTGACATTCGCGTGCAAATCGCGCCGCACCGCGTTCGCAACGAGATCGCTTACGTAGGACACTTCTATGGGCATCAAAGGATTGATTTCGCCGCGCCGCGCCGCGCCGCGTTCGCGCGTTGTTCGCCTACGTAAGACGTAGCGTCAATGCCAATTGAGACTTTAAAATAAAACGAAATGTTGTTTATTATAAAAATATTACCACGTCGAACGAAACGACGACGAGTTCGTTACATAAAAGTAATTAAGTAGGTATTATCTCCTTATGACCGCAATAACGACATCGCGTGAGCGCTTCCGGTTAGACCCGTAGCGGACGTTGTGTCACGTCACTGTGATCTTTTATATTTTATTGTTCTCAAAACGATCTGTTCGGCTACGTCCCCACGTAGACACGTGCTTGAAGTGCTGTCTCCGTCGGCTAAACGTGCTCGAATCGAGCAATAATCTCAAGCAAGTTTATCCGTGGAGACGGTCTTTTAATAGACATCAGTCTATGTTGTGGTCGGTTTTAATCTTTACGAAGCTCAGTCCTGTTGTTGCTCCTAGGAAGCTGATATACATATAAAAGCTGTGTGCGCATTTAGCCAAGCACCGACCGCGTCTGCGTTCTACCAACCACATAGACTACCCGTCTTTTTCTACTGTATTAATGAAAGAGGGACGGGTAGCAGTGGCGTGCAGTGGAGATAAGACCTAAATCGGGCTCTAGAAGAGTCATTCTTGAAGGAATGTAACGCAAACTATAAAAATCGGCAACTTTTTTTTTGGTCATTTTGTATGGACTGCCTACCCTAGTGCCTACCTTTTTTTGTATGCACTGCACGCCACTGACGGGTAGTCTATCTCGCGGGCGAGATACTGTCGCGCCAATCATGTGCTAGCCCGGCAGGACCGATTGTCAGGAGAATTTTAAACCCGGCCATATACTTATCTTACTTGGGGCCAATTCGACTCAAGAATCAGAATGGTGTGACGGGCCTACCAAGTGTATATATATCTTATCAATGGACACTAAGTGGACATCTGGTAAGTGCCTTCACTACGCCACGACTATATTCTGACGAGTCAAATAGCCCCTCTAGTCTCTACGTGGGGACGTAGCACTATTACAATATAATAGTTACAGTGATTTTATACCTACGTAATAATCTACTTAGCTTAAGTAACGTTAAAAGGATTGTGTTATTCCATTGCTAACATTCCTTCCTAATTAAATTGTAATGTTCGATATTGGTATTTTCTTACCAGCCAGTAAAACGTACCTACGTATTTTTGAAATGGTTCATATAATAAAACGTGCAAAATACAGCATAATACTCGCTGGTAAGAAATTTATGTCACCTACCTTAGTTTACATAGGTAAGTTTTATATGAAGAAGCTTTAAATTCACGATGAGTCTCCAAACAAATGTTTGGAAACGAAATCTGAAACTAAATAGATACATAAAATTTGTATGACTGAATAATTTATTTATTTAACTCATATTTTCCATTAATGTATTAGAATCATGGTGCGATCGCTTGTACTTACTGACATTTTTGTAGAGTCGACTTGCGTCAAATGACGCTCTTATGTTTAGTACATTGGCCTGATTTCAGCGTCACAGTTTCCCTGTTTTTGTGATATCTTATATGTAGTTCTAGTTATAATAATTTACTTAGACTTAAAATAGTTCGGAGAAAGCTAGACAATTACATATTCCTAGTGTTGTATATAATTATGGATTTTTACTGAGATTAAATTGTATATTATAAAAATTTGATTATTATCAATTTCAAAAACGTGACTTGTAATCGTGTAAGAAATATATTTGGTATGAATGAGAACAAACTATAGAGATTAGTTTTATTGCAAATGTGTTTGCATCGAAGTGCCCATAATTTTGTACATAAAGTAAAACATGTTCTTTGCGTGTTTAGGATACGATATCAATAAAATTATCATTGTAAATATTTAGGTACATAGCTATGTAGGCAATATCATTTTTTAAATTGTTAATTGGCCATCTTGTACCTTAAATAAAACAAGTACTATCGTCATCATATTTTCTTTTAATTTCCACTAACCGAACCCAAAATTAAACCTATATATATATGTATCGCTTATAGACACTGATCAAAATGGGCACTATACTAAACATACTTAGGCCCTTAAAAAGCTGCTTTGCCGCAAACGTGTAGAAAAAAAATGAGTAGGTAAGTAATCCACCAAATATCAAACTCTAATTAAGGTTAATAATTGTTCCAACATCTTTTCAAGTGAGTAATGTTAATGTATAATACTTCGTTCATTGCAATAGCTTTACGACCATCATCGTGGCGTTCAAAGTACTAAAACAAAATAAAAACACATTCCTTATCCTTCCTATTCCTTATTTTAGGAATTCAAATGAAATAAAAGCCGATATATACTACACATTACTTTTTAGACATAAATATACATAGAGGTATACATACATATTATATACATAAAGGCAAGTTGGAAGCGAGAGGTAGAGGTAATGTGATTGTGTGTACAAAAAGAATCAATTCGTTTACTTTTCCATAAGGAAAACTTTTTTAAGTTAATTCATAAGTAAATCTAATATTTAAATTATTTATCAAGAAATTATAAGAAACATGGACCAAACGGCGCTGACGGCAAACAGGTGCTTATAAAACAAACTTGTCTACGTAGTGCGTCATAGACGCGTCACATTGAATTTACAACTAAAATTTTGTTACATTGTTTTAAAATCTGTCTGAAACCGTCAACCGTCAATTTAATATCAAAAGAGAATTTCAGCTCCTTTTCTGTGCTCATTCTAAAATCTAAATATACAAAGAAATACGGAACGTATCCTAGGTACAGTCAACGGCAAAAATATTGGTGTAGACAACTTACTCAAAAATATGTCCCATAGTTCTTAATTCACTGACATAAGAGTTATGGGACATATTTTTGAAATGATTTGTGCACCCATATTTTTACCGTTGACTGTACCTAGTTAATTTAGTTTTTTTAGTGCCTCAGTGAAGAGTCCTCGAAACAAGTTTAAAGTGCGGATTCACACTATTATATAGGTAAGTACTTGATTGAAATAAGCTAGCCTTCTGAATCCAGATAGCTGATGCTGAGTGCCGGAACTGGTTCCTACGAGGATCGTGTCGGATGACGTGAAGCAACGCTAATTTGGTGCCTTGTGCCGTTTATCTTGAGAATGCTAAGCCGAGCGTCGTGAGGAAGGGCAAGGCCGGCGCTCGCGTGCCTGCCTCGGTTATCGCAAATTGTTTTAGTAGCCCCTACCTGCCCTTTGTCGCGGCCTTGTTATCTCTGGATTGTGGCCTTCAGGCCATACACGTGAAAATTGTACTATATATGCCCCTAAATATAGGTATGTGTTTACCCTAAATAGATTTCCAAGTATACGTATAATTTGGGACATCGCTGCGCAGGCACAAAATAAACATTACACTTGCCTACTAAGTTCTTTTCATAAATGGAAAAATACTCGAGGTCGAATGATCATGAATTCAGAGAACGGCTTTCAAGGAAAAGTCACTGACAATAATAAAACTTCTGATTTATATGTCTCGAAGATGAAGTTTTGTAACTGTGTTCCGAACTCAAATAAAGTGCCTACCTAATTTCTTACCTTTGTGCCTATACTTATTTAATTTATGTTGAGGTTGATTAAGATAGCTCTACGTAAATATATGATTTTAATAAAAAAAAATCTCATATACAGATGTACCTACCTACCTAAAGTACATATCGTTTAACCCTTTTCTTAGCATATTAAAAAAAGTCGTCAGTTCAATCTGATAGAACAAAAACAATGCTCTTAGAAAAAAATGCTAAAATAGGGTGTAAAACTATGTATCTCGTAAGGTACATTGCCAGGTACAGAATACGATACCGACTATGCCCTTAAACAAATCACCATTCTAATTGGATACACTCTGTTTTAATAGTATAGGTACTATAATATCTGGCAAGATATCTTCGATGTCTATGTTTGGAGCACCTATAGCCAGTAGGTAATAGGCATGTTGACAAGTTTTTAGAACTGTATTCATTTTATAGATAGACACGTAATTATTACAAAAAATATATTTAAAATTTTTATTCATTAATTTTAAATACTAAACAGAGCTTATAATTAGTTTAGTGTTTAAAGTTTGAACCTAAACGCTCCAAGCTATCACGTGACGTCACGAACAGATAAATAAACAAACTGCTGCCAAAATGCCCAAAATGTCAGTCCTAGCGTAGAACAAAACTTTTTAATTTTTTTTTTGTTTCCGACAGCCAACATGGCGATGATAGTTCCATACAGCCAAGTTATTAAAAAGATTTTGGTGAAATATCATATTATAATATTTTAAACTTTCGCGTTTTAAATACATATTAACTCACATTATAGACGGGTCGGGGGACGGGTTAATAAAGGTAATTGAATATAATTCGCGTTAGACCCGTCTATAAGGTAAATGTACGCTTCACCGAATGCTTAAGCCCTAGACTTACGTTTAATTTTTTTATTATATATCTGATATTTTCTTACGAATATGTTCAATACTAAAATAGAAACATAGATAAATTTGTCCTCATTTAAACATACCTATAAATTACTGAAATGATTGGACGTGTATTAAAAACATTTTTAAAGTCATTTCTTCCGGTTTCCTTGTTTGTACCGTTTACCGAACTAAGAAACGTGATTTGCACATTATACCGAATAGGGAGACCGCATTACCGAACTAGGAAATCATTGTATGAAAATATGGTGTTGAGTGGTGCTCAAACTTCAGTAGTTCACTATTAAATCCCTACTATGCTTCGTTTTTTAGCATTATAAAGATGGTAAGCGATCTTGACGTGTCTTTTTTATTGAAAAATACTTTTGAAAAATAAGTCAGTAAGTAAGGTACGCAACAATTATAAAACATGTACGCATATGTATAAAAAAATTTGGCTGTTTCATAAATTTTGGCTGGTCCATTTTCTATGGAAGGGTAAACTTTTTTTCACGATTTCGGAGTTGTTCCCATAGTAAAAGTTGTTCAGTATAATCCCAAAACCTCCCTGGCAATGGGAATGTAGTTAATTTTTAGCCACCCTGTCTGGGAATCCCGGAATATCATAACAAAAGATAAAAGTTTAAAAAATCACAATCGCACAAGACGAGAGGAATAAAAAAAAAATTTGGACATCTAGGTCCTAGGTCTATGGATCACCCTGTATAAAATATTATTGCTTTATTATTTTTATTATCTTATTGAGTTTTTTTGTCCACATTCCGAGACTATTATCAGGCGTCCAATAAGTATGTCTAAAGTTTGAAAAGCGCTGGCATTGAAATAATGGTCACAAAAAATAAACATATGAATATCGACCTAGCCATTATCGTAATAAGGATGATAATCCAATGAACGTCGAATAGAAACATGGCCAACGCAAACATGAGTTCGGTAGCAGAGACCATGGGTACCATTCACCGAACGGCCGTTCGGTGAACGAAACATGGAAAATATGTGGCACCTATTTCGCGAACGGATTTTGAAAATAGTATTTAAATCGTAATTAATGTGGTATAACTACAAATCTATCATTAAATTTAATACTTGAATCCATTACAAAACCGTACATGTATAAAGTTCTTGCTAATACTGACGTAAAATATCTAAAATTATTGTTTGATAATAGTCTTGCCAAAAACCTTATTTTGATGCCAAAAAGTCGTAAAACATGAACATTTCAAACGCAGTTTTATAATAATCTATATAGGTTATTGTTGTTCGGCAATTGCTCATAAAATTACAAATACATTAAGTTATTTGTGAAATTAGGTAGTTAATCTAAATAGTTCGTAATCAACCATTAAAAAAATAATTTCAAAAACATACGCTTTCCTTGATTCCGGACGCTGTTCAATAATGCCTTCCAATCAAATTGTCGGTGTACTCATCACCGAACTCACATAAGGCTTAATTTCTGATAATATGACTGCACTAAATTAATTAAATTTACTAAAATACACAAACTAATTAAGTAGTCACACTGAAACACCATACTTTCAAACACAGAAATAAATTTAAAAGGTTTTATGACCTTAAGAAATATACGCAACTTCTTACCGATTTCTTTAAGGTTGCCCATACAAAGTGGCAATCGGCAGCAACGATCCGTTTCGATCAGTTGCCACGTCCCAACTGCGGGACAAATTGGCCGACTCTGAGGCATAGTGGAAGGGATAGATATTTAACTCATGGAAAAAAAATACGCAAGTAAATATCAGCTGTAAATAATCGACTTATAGCCTAAAATAGAAGAAATTCGGTGATACGGACGGATATTGAGCGTTCGGTGAAGCGTACTTTTACCTTAATGTGAGTTAATAAATATCATATTATATAACATTTTATTTATTTAATAACAAATAAATATATATTTTTATATCATGTAATAATATTTTTAGTACGTAATAAATGTCTATTGTCGAATTAAAAAATATATACAGTTTTTGAACATCCAAACTTTTTGGCGGTGTCGTATGGATTACGGTCAGGTTTGACGACTAGTCTGTGGTGATTCTCATGTCATGACGTCACGCGCTCCGTTTGCAGTCACGTGATACTGGGCATTATTTTAAATACTTTTGACTATTTTTAATTAATTTATTACGCATATTTACACTTGCAAAATATGATTTGCAGCATTCTAATATTCCCTGCTATGGTAAAAACATAACATGTTATATATTCGCGATTCATGTCAACATGCCTATTATGGTATGGTGTATTCTTAGGCATGGTGTATTATTATCATTAGCCACTGCCACTTTGGATAGCTCACGAATATTAATTTCAACCCTCGGTAGGAAAATAGACCCAAATCCTCTTAATATTAAAATCTTGCACAACACATTCAGAGTTGACAACATTGTGTGAAGGTCCAGTATGCGCCATATCCGCCTAGGATAGATCGTTAAGTACTTGTTTGCCTCTTTGCCATTCGACACTGGCTATAAATTAAACCTCCAATTTCGAGAAATAAATGTTTAAGTCACTTAACAAAAAACCCATGACGTCAATAACAGTTAACACTGTGAAACTTGCGTTTATTGCTGACAACCGCAAACTCGCACAGCGAGATAGCGAAGACTAACATTAAGGCGCTGGGCACACTGGATCCTATTCGCACGTCACTCCGATGTTTGAGCGAGACCAGGCTATATATATTTTAACGACATCTCGATCGCACATAGGAGACGTGCGAATCGCATCCAGTGTGATAACCGCCTAAACTAAAGCCTCGAACTCCTGCGGCAAAGCGAGAACATTATGTAGACGTAAATCTCTAACCCCGTTTATTCATAAACGCGCTACAAACCTCAATTAGCTTAATCGTTTGTCTTTATCTGTCATTTTGACTTATGTATTTGTAAGAAAGGGATAAAAACATAATTTAACTAAATAAGGCCCGTAAAGTTTTATGAATAAGGGAGTTAAGCGTTATTGCTCTGGGGCCGGATTCAAATTTAAAAACTCGTTACGGTTTTCGATCTTATTTTGATATGACATTGGAGATCGCTCACGCTGATTGGTGCGTGTGAAGTAATGTGGAATTCGTGCGTGAGATGCGCGCACATCATCAAGAGTGGGATGATCGTCAAGGTCGTATCAAAACCAATTGTTAAATCAGGATCGACCTCTTTGCATGCGTCACTAGTAAACATGCAAGTTTGTAAAATTGTAATTTTAAAAGTTGATAAGGTGCAGGGGAAATTTAAACTAATCGGAATATCTTTCTATGTTTTACATTATTAACTAGAGTCACACACAACACAATATTTTCGCTATCTGGACATATAAATGTTAATATTGTAATGTAAAACACCCTTCAGTCGAAATTGTCCCCCTGCACCTTATTGTAAATAATTTCATTACATTTTTATTTCGCAACGTATTAACTTTTGGCTTACGGCGGATTTAATTTGTGAAAAATCGCTTTACTGGGGTGCGCGACAGGTTCCGAATCTATCTGCTTACAAGGGTACCTACGTTTTGCCATACTTAAGAGCCCTTCAACGTGCACACTAGCGCCACAGCTAAATAATCGTGATTATTTAAATTTAACGAAAGATATTGAAAAAAGGGGGCCGCTACGGACTGTAGTGTGTATTTAAGTACATTTTGAACACATCAGACTAGTTTTTATGTTGCTGGATTCGTTAATCATTGCGTCCAAAGTTAAAACGACCGTTTTTGTTTTGAGTTCCTAGATCGACGAAACCAGCGACATAAAAACTAGTTTGATGTATTCAAAAGGTACTTAAATACACAATACAGTCCGTAGCGGCCCCCTTTTTTCAATACCTTTCGTTAAATTTAAATAATCACGATTATTTAGCTGTGGCGCTAGTGTGCACGTTGAAGGGCTCTTAAGTCTAGTGTGCAACGATGAGCTGATTGGTAGGCTTAGCACAGCCTTACATTAGCCTTAATACTAGCTTACTTCAACTAGCGGTGTCATAATTACTCGATACTCATACTCATGTACCACTTGTACAATGTACAAGGTATCGACATTGATTTCATACACGATACCTCGATGTACAGCAAAACTCCTGCAATCATATTCGACCTCATTAGTTACAATGCACGCAAGTAGGTGCCGTGATCTATAAAATAGCTAGATAAAAATGTAGGCAATCATCTTATGAACAATATCCAGCCAGCGATTTGGTAGCACAGTAGCACTACCAAGCAAAACAGTTGTAAAGTACTGTCGACGTCAAAGATATGTTTACACTTTTGCACCTTAACTCATTTGTAATAAGGCGAAAAATGTAAGCATATCTTTGACGTCGACTGTACACGAGTTAGAATCTCTCTCATATATTCGCACCGCACTTCACTTGATTGGATTGTGGAACGGACCGAGCATTGCAATGGTTTCAGGTGTCAGGGCAGGGGAATTAGAGATGAACCGCAGAGCCTAGTGACATTACAGGCGGCATGTTCACTCGTGTGTCTACGCAGTAGCCATGCAGGCGCCCAGTTGCTTTTTCAGGTCTAGTAGGTATGGTTTAGCCTTATAGCGGCAGGTTGTGAAGTTTCCCTACGAAGAGTACCAACTACGGAGGATAAATGTAGGTACCACCAAATTCAGTTTGTACCTGAAGATGTGCTGCAACTTAATAACTGAAATAAAACAATCATAAACGTTTTTCTTCTAAGTTTAGGTATAATATTTATTCATGCCTTTTTACTCTTCGTAGGTAAAAAAACGGCCAGGTGCGTATCGAACCGTGTATAAGGAGGGTTTCGGACCCTGTCTGGTATAAAGAACGGCCTCCTAGCCTAGTTGGTAAGCGAATTCGAAACATGGCAAGGGCATTTATTTGAGTGTTCATTGACTTACAGTACAGAGCAATTATTTGTAAAAAATATTGTCTTGGGTTTATCTGCGTACTTATTTTCGTTATTACTTAGGTATTATTGTAAAGTCCGGTATCGGCACGTCTCAGATGTCCTAAATCTGAAGTACCTACTGCTGAATTGGCTTAATAGAAACGCCCTTGTATGTTCTATTAAGATCGCTGACCGTGGCATATAGACACGAACCATTAACTAGGCTCAGCGTTATGTGTGTTATCGTTAAAACATAACCGTAATTAGTAATAGAAGAAGATTTACGTCATACCTAACAATATACCTATGGTGCTAAATGATCTATGACCTCTAGAGCAAAAATGAAAAGGTATTACTGAACTAGTGAGCTCATCATTATGATGTGGTAATGTCCAAGAGTACCTACCATCAGGTATTTGTATGAGACTAGGATTAATCGTTGGCCAATGACTGATTAAGTCTTCTTTGATTTCAGACTGCTAAGCGTAGAGCGGACCCGGGTATGTCCTTAAACTACGTCCAAGACCACCGGTGGACGGGCAGCAGCGTCCCTCAAATTCGGTGTACTCGACTGCGATCGCCAACCCGCCTGCCAAGCGTGGCGATTATGGCATTCACCCCCCCCCCCTCCCATCAAAGGGGGAGACCTATGTTCAGCAGTGGACGTCTTATGGCTGAAATGATGATGATGATGAAGCGTAGAGCTCCAAAACAGGACACAATATGGCGACAAGACGAAGATTAGCACTGGCAGCAGCAGTCATTTCTAGGGCTCTTGTCAGGTTGTCTAGTGAGTCCAAACACGAGAACTTGCCCACCTCAACTCGTCAACGACCGCGGTGGCGCGCCTCGGGCCGCGGCCGGCGCCCCGTCAGTCACGCCAGTGTTGCATCGCCACGCGTTCGCCGACAACGTACACGCGCACGAACACCTGCGCCGGAGCATTGCGCGCTGCACAACCGAAAACTAAAACAATCTCAAAATAAAAACAACTTATTTTGGCACGCGAGCCTACAGTGCGGTTTAGTTAAACGTCATTTGGCGTAGGCATAGTCCACAGTGCGACCGAGTGATCACCGAAGTGGCAAGAGGCTGTGTTGCAGTTTGCACGAGCGAAAGCGGTCAAGCGGGCCGTGTTAACTCCGGCTTCGGAATTTGGCTGTGTAGGTGTTTTCCTTGCGGTGTGTCGCAATGGAAATAAGTGTTAAAATGTCGAAATCTGGTTTATGAGGAGCTTGGTGAACGTGCATATACGGCGGATAAAAAACGGGCACACGTGCTTATGTAAGCCTGATTCCGCGCATTAGACAAGTAAGTAGTTTTTGTTTTGTGATGGATGGTGCAGAGCCAAAACATCCACTTAAGTAGGTTGACAATAAATTCCTAAAAAAATACTTATCCAAATAACACCTTATTCACAATCTATAAAGTGACCTTTTTTCTCTGCACCATCATAAATAAATCTAAGCTGACTCGTCTGCGTTACCGGCGTGAAGAACGAAGACAGAAGATGGTGCTATGGAGAATGACCGTGACCAATCAGGGCAGGTGCCTACTACCACCGATACACATCCGGTTTATAAAGTGTCGTGTGCCATATTAGGCATTACTTATAAAATATTCCAACACTGAGAAATTTAACATCTATCATCATTATCATCAATGTGTTAATTAAAAAAATCCTCCCAATACCCGTTTTCATAGTTCTTGAGTGTTGACCAAATAGACTACGAGTTATACTACATATAGGTAGTATAAATCGTCAGTTACTGGTCACTGTTTAATAACTGGCCATTGTTTAATAACTGACCACCTTATTACTAAAAATGCATTTTATTAACGTATAGGTACCTACCTAAACAGAATTAATTTTAGTATAAGGTGGCTAGTTATTGAAGGGGCCAATTAATATACTAAAAAATAATTCTGTTTATGTGAATAGAATTCGTTTTTAGTATAACGTGGCCAGTTTTTAAACAGTTGCTAGTAATTGACGATTTACCCTATTACCTAATTTAAACCAGAATTGTTATTTTTCTTTAAAATAGGTAACGTCTAGGTACTTAGATATAAAAGAAAAGTGCTGTCTATTCTTCAGTCTTCTGGGAAACTTCTGGCTACACGCCAACTGTCACGACTCACGATGTCTTGTTTGTGTTTACAAATATTAGTCGCGACGTAGACAAACCTCGCCGAAGAGACACGTGCCGTATTACCTACTTCCAGCCCGTCTTCAAAGAGGTAGTTAAACGCCTCTCTCTTCTGAGTACCGGCTGGTTCTTACGCCGATCGTTAAACTTCGCAATTTTACGAGGGTGATTTGCCATCCGGCTTCCACTGACCTTTATTTGAAGGCCGGTAAATATTTATTGAGCCCCAGTATTCAAAAAAAGTATCACAGTTCGAATAACTACGAACTGTGCCCGTAAACTTGATTGATTTTACTTTACGACATTGCTGACAACCCATGCTACTAACCCCTTCGTTAAACAAGCAGTATTTTTATTTTCCACCCTGATTCTATTAATTCTAAATATAGAACCGGGTTGAATATCCCCGTTTAGGTATAAAGTTTACACAAAGGCTCTGCAAGAGCAATTAACCTTTAAATTAAATTTTAAGCGGAACGCGGCGACCTTTGCGGGTAACTTCATAAAACAAACGTGGAGTCTAGGCGTTGTACGGATAATTTTCCTACGAGAGAGCGTTGTAATGTAAGCCTCAAAGGAAAATACAAAGCGTAACTCTGTATAACTGGGCTTGGACGAGCCCGCTCTGTCCCCGAACGTCAAACACCACATTATTTTAACACGTTCCATGTTCCCGCTTTTGTGTACATTTCCAAGTATTTACGAAAAACAGCTTTTGATTTTTCCATAATATTTTGCAGCCAAACATTAGTTGATTATTTAAAAGTTGGCAGGAAATATAATCTCGAGAATTGATGGAAAAAGTTTTATTTAATATTACTGGTTTGCTTGGTTCCTAATAACTACAAATAATAATACTTACTCGTAGGTACCTTCCAATAAAAATTACATACTATAGGTAGGTATAGTCAGCCAAGAAAGTGGTCTACCACTTTTCGACTCTATCATCACCGTACATACATATATATAAACCTGCAATCATTTTATTTGCAAACTGACCACCAAAGTTCAGTAGTAAAGCCCTGGGTCAAGTACCAAATACTGCTGGTGGTTATGACGATAATTATATGAGGTTAATTTCCGTCTAATAAACCTCTTTATTTCATATTTAAAAAAACCGGTCAAGTGCGAGTCGGACTCGCGTTCCAAGGGTTCCGCACATTACTCAATTTTTAACAATGCATTTTTATATGTGAAACGTGAGTGAATTGCCTTTAAAAACCCGTAGAGGTCGGATCAATAACTAAGTAATTAGTCCGACTCACGCTTGACTACATATAAAATAGATTTTTCTGTCATCTATAGGTAAAGACCTATTCTATGTATTTTTTTCAAGATTTTAGACCCAGTAGTTTCGGAGATGAAGGGGAGGGAATGGTCATTTTTTGTCTATTTTCTTGAATTACTTCTAAACTGTTTATTTAAAAAAAAAAAAGAATATTTGAGATTCTAACAATGAGCTCTTTCATTTGATATGTAACACAATATAGTTTGAAAAACTTTATTTTTTAATTTTCTTATTTACCCCCTTATTTAAAAGTGCCCCATGTTTAAAATTCATTTGTTTACGTTACATGTCCGTCTTTGGGTCACAAACTAACATATATGTACCAAATTTCAACTTAATTGGTCCAATAGTTTCGGAGAAAATAGGCTGTGACAGACGGACAGACAGAGGCATGAGTGATCCTATAAGGGGTCCGTTTTTTCCTTTTGAGGTACGGAACCCTAAAAAGCAAAAGGGATACTGACATTTCTAATACGGGTCGCTGAGTAGATAAAAGATTCGTTTACCCTTATAAACCGATCTAACGAACTGTAAAGTAGAGATGCCACGAATATTCGGCAACTATTCGGTGTTCGGCCTATTCGGCCACTTTGCCGAATATTCGGTATTCGGCCGAATGTTGCCTACTATTCGGTCGAATACCGAATATCTGTTACACCTACCTAATAAGAAAAATTACACAATAAAATAACCAAAAACTAGACATATTCAATATCTAAAATGTATTCTTGGAAAGTGGTTAAATAAGAACGCAAGTTTTTGAGCATTTGTTGATTAAAAAATATTTTTTTTTATCATGGGTCTGATTTGATTGACTCTAACTATAATTATACATTCATTAATTCTGTTCAACATAAACATATACCTATCTTAGCAAACGTTGTGCTTTGTTGGCGAACAGTTTTCGTAATAATTGTGACTCGAAATGTTCGCATGTTATGCCGAATATTCGGTATTCGGCCGAGAGAGGGGGCCGAATATTCGGTATTCGGTATTCGGCCAAATTCACTATTCGGGGCATCTCTACTGTAAAGACTCATCTCACTCATCCATTCACAAATCCTTATATGTAGGAACCTAGGTAACATTGGATTATACTTTAGGTAAAGACAAGTACTGAGACAGAGTGTTTAAACACATTATAGGCAGGCAAGTACTGCAGGTTCGTGACTTACGTGACTATTGGCTATATGCGCGACTGGGAGCCGATTTTTGAATTTAGATCGCTCGATTTCGTCACTCGAAAATCGGTGGAAAACGGCGAAATGCAAATTTTTTAAATACGGGTGATCGAAATTTGGAATCTAGTGGTATTGACCACTCGATTGCAATTCTATTAGTAGAATTTAAACGCCTAGTAGTGGAGATATCATTTAACGAAATACATGAAATCGAGTGGTCGAATTTCAAAAATTGGCCCCCAGTTATGGAAATGAAAATTTATATGATTTCCGCATTAGTTATTTGACATTAAAATAGGTCAAATTGGCTAATATCAGCCGATAGTTTAATTTTTGTCCCCGCAACACGCACTTTGCATATTATCCATAACCATTAAGTCGTAGAATAAACCTATCCTCAAAGCAACCGCAATTTTAAATTTATCACTTATAAAAATATTCCAATCTATTCACTATAGGTACGGGCATATTGCAAAGTTTCAACTTCCTTTCAAACCGACTTAACAAGTATCATTTAACATGCGGACCAAGTACAATACTCGTACCTAGATGCCTTGCTAGATTGCTGTTGAATGCAACACGGTAATTGTAGGAGCACTATAAAGGCCAAACATAATAACGTGACGTCTAAGGAAGCAAGCGAGGATAACCCTTAAGGTTAGCCGATCTAAGAAGCCTGAGGTTATACAGGGTTAAATAAACCTCCGACGCCTTCTAGAATGGTTTGAATCGAATGATGGTTTACATTTTACGTAATAGTCGTCCTTCACTAGATCTTGACCTCCTCTAAGGTTACATTACCTTTTGTTTAGGAAGCCATTAATATTATAAAAAAAAAAGAAAAACATATTATACTTACCTATTCATTTTCACACTGCCTCAAGACCACTAATCATGGTTTTTGTAAAAAAAAATACGATGAATCACAAAAGTTCCCCTAATTTATATTTTACGTTTATTATTTATGGGTATTATATATACCAAATTCATGTACCTAACTAAAGACTTCTTTAAATAACCGTTGCTATGCCTATTGTTTTGACTACTGTAAAATTATCGATACTTATAGATTAGCAAAATTGAATGTGGTTTGTATCTTTTACTACGCATTTGGTTTACCATGACTTATATTTGATTATTGTCATTAAGAAAAACTATGGTAATGAATTACCCAGTTCATTGACGCGCTTGAACCTAATTAACAATTCAAAATATTCCAATTTGTTTTGTAACAAGACGTATAGCCGGGTTGACCTCTTGTTAAATTATTCAATACACCTTCACTGCTGATGACAAGGATTTTTAGTGATGACAAAAATTCTAAGAAAAATATCACCTAAACGAAAATTGAACATATAGAATCGAGGTCGTCCATAAGTACCTACCTTTATGTACGTAAAACATTGATTTTAGGTATGCTGCTACACTAAAAGTACATATTGCCTACATAATTAAGTACGTCGGTATTTCGTCATTTTACGACATTGAATTACCAAATTACATAAGGTGCATTGAGGTAATTTTGAAAACCACCATTTAATATCTAATATCTATTAAAGACATTAAAGCACTTCATACTTTGGCAGCATTTAAACTACTGCAAGGCATCTTGCTTACTGTAGCTATACTAGCAGGGACTGCTTCTAGTTTATTAAATTACCTCGTTATGAAGCTACCTCAATAAAGCCTTAATTAAAAATACATAAGGTAAGGCCTAAACTATTAAATAAGGTGGATAATAATAATTTTTAAGAAAAAAAAACCGACTTCTATGGGGCCCGGTGAAAGATTATGGTAGATGGTGCACTATGTAGAAAAGGAGGTAAAACCAGTACTTTCTAGTAGCATTTCGCTTTCGTAAGGGTCGTAGTTCTAGCCTAACCTAACCCACTTCTCTGATAGCAGTTTGGTTCTGTGAGGATCGCAGTTCGAACCTAATCAAACCCACTTTTTTAGTAGCATTTCGTTTCTGTAAGGCTCGCAGTTCTAACCAAACCTAACCCACTTTTGTTCGGTTCTGTGAGGATCGCAGTTCAAACCTAACCTGACCCACTTAACGGCGCATGCGGTGCGGTGTACGGGGGTTTGAGCGAAAGGGGTTTGGCATCATCATACCTATATACCTACATTTTATGGTAGGTAATCATAGCGGTTTATTTAGTTTAGGTATCATAGTGGTTTTCCGGGTCCAGAACTGGGTCTTTGAGTCCGAGTCCGGGTCCGAGTCCCGGTCCGAGTCCGGGTCCGGGTCCGAGTTCGGGTCCGAGTCCGGGTCCGAGTTCGGGTCCGAGTCCAGGTCCGAGTCCGAGTCCGAGTCTGAGTCCAGGTCCGGATCCGAACCGGATCCGGGTACGAGTCCGGGTCCCAGTCCAAGTCAAAATCGAAATTTGAAATCACCAAACGTGTACTATGCGTCGTTGAAGAGTTCTGTTCTGATCATCATCAGCAGTTCCACTTCATCAAATGCGACAGTTTTTAATGTAAATGCTTGATTTTATGATGAAAATGCAGAAAATCCTATACGTATGCCTTTAAGATTTGAGGAGTTCCCTCGATTCCTTATGGATCCCCTCATCAGAACTCGAGCTTGACAGAAATGTGGCTTAAAAACTAAACTTGCTTAACAAACATAACGAAGAGAACAAATCGCCTAACGTGAACTATGCGTTGTTGATGAGTTCCGTTCTGATCATCATCAGCAGTTCCACTTCATCAAATGCGACAGTTTTTAATGAAAATGATTGATTTTCTGATGAAAATACAAAAATCTCTATACGCATGCCTTTAAAATTTGAGGAGTTCCCTCGATTCCTCATGGATCCCATCATCAGACACGAGCTTGACAAAAATGTGGCTTAAAAATTTAACTTGCTTAACAAACATAACGAAGAGGACAAATCGCCAAACGTGAACTATGCGTCGTTGAAGAGTTCCGTTCTGATCATCATCAGCAGTTCCACTTCATCAAATGTCACGTTTTTGAATGTATATGCTTGATTTGTTGATAAAAACACAAAAATCACTATATGTATGCCTTTAAGATTTGAGGAGTTCCGTCGATTCCTCATGGATCCCATCATCAGAACTGGATTTTGACAAAAACGGGACCAATCTGTATGCATATACATACAAACAAAAAAAGAATTTTCAAAATCGGTCCAGTAATGACGGAGATATGGAGTAACAAACATAAAAAAAAAATAATAATAATAATAATTTTTAAGAAAAAAAAACCGACTTCTATGGGGCCCGGTGAAAGATTATGGTAGATGGTGCACTTTGCACTATGTAGAAAAGGAGGTAAAACCAGTACTTTCTAGTAGCATTTCGTTTCCTTAAGGGTCGTAGTTCTAGCCTAACCTAACCCATTTCTCTGATAGCAGTTCGGTTTTGTGAGGATCGCAGTTCGAACCTAATCAAACCCACTTTTCTAGTAGCATTTCGTTTCTGTAAGACTCGCAGTTCTAACCAAACCTAACCCACTTTTGTTCGGTTCTGTGAGGATCGCAGTTCAAACCTAACCTAACCCACTTAACGGCGCATGCGGTGCGGTGTACGGGAGTTTGAGCGGGAGGGGTTTGGCATCATCATACCCACATTTTATGGTAGGTAATCATAGTGGTTTATTTAGTTTAGGTATCATAGTGGTTTTCCGGGTCAAGGTCCGGGTCTCTGAGTCAGAGTCCGGGTCCGAGTCCCGGTCCGAGTCCGGGTCCGGGTCCGGGTCCGAGTCCGGGTCCGAGTCCGGGTCCGAGTCCGGGTCCGAGTCCGGATCCGAGTCCGGGTCCGAGTCCGGGTCCGAGTCCGAGTCCGAGTCCGGGTCCGAACCGGATCCGGGTATGAGTCCGGGTCCCAGTCCAAGTCAAAATCGAAATTCGAAATCACCAAACATGTACTATGCGTCGTTGAAGAGTTCTGTTCTGATCATCATCAGCAGTTCCACTTCATCAAATGCGACAGTTTTTAATGTAAATGCTTGATTTTATGATGAGAATACAAAAAATTCTATACGTATGCCTTTAAGATTTGAGGAGTTCCCTCGATTCCTTATGGATCCCATCATCAGAACTCGAGCTTGACAGAAATGTGGCTTAAAAACTAAACTTGCTTAACAAACATAACGAAGAGGACAAATCGCCAAACGTGAACTATGCGTCGTTGAAGAGTTCCGTTCTGATCATCATCAGCAGTTCCACTTCATCAAATGCGACAGTTTTTAATGAAAATGATTGATTTTCTGATGAAAATACAAAAATCTCTATACGCATGCCTTTAAAATTTGAGGAGTTCCCTCGATTTCTCATGGATCCCATCATCAGAACTCGAGCTTGACAAAATTGTGGCTTAAAAACTTAACTTGCTTAACAAACATAACGAAGAGGACAAATCGCCAAAGGTGAACTATGCGTCGTTGAAGAGTTCCGTTCTGATCATCATCAGCAGTTCCACTTCATCAAATGTCACGTTTTTGAATGTATAAGCTTGATTTGTTGATAAAAACACAAAAATCACTATATGTATGCCTTTAAGATTTGAGGAGTTCCGTCGATTCTTCATGGATCCCATCATCAGAACTGGATTTTGACAAAAACGGGACCAATCTGTATGCATATACATACAATCAAAAAAATAATTTTCAAAATCGGTCCAGTAATGACGGAGATATGGAGTAACAAACATAAAAAATAAAAAAAATAAAAAAAATAAAAAAAATAAAAGTAAAAATAAAAAACATTCAACCGAATTGATAACCTCCTCCTTTGGGATTTGGAAGTCGGTTAAAAAAAACATACAACCGAATTGATAACCTCCTCCTTTGGGATTTGGAAGTCGGTTAAAAATAGGAAGGTGAAAAAATGTTATATTTTATCATCCTGGGGGCCAATTTTTGAATTTCGATCACTCGATTTCCTCACTAGAAAATCGGTGGAAAACGGCGAAATTCTAATTTTAGAAATAAGAGTGATCAAAATTTGGAATCTAGTGGTATTGACCACTCGGTTTCAATTCTATTAGTAGAATTTAAACGCCTAGTAGTGGAGATATCATTTAACGAAATACACGAAATCGAGTGGTCGAATTTCAAAAATCGGCCCCCAGGGCTGTCTTGAAAAGCTTTGAAACGCGACGCTGTGTGATGACGAAACATCCAGATTTCCCCTTTTTTAACCGACTTCCAAATCCCAAAGGAGGAGGTTATCAATTCGGTTGTATGTTTTTTTTAACCGACTTCCAAATCCCAAAGGAGGAGGTTATCAATTCGGTTGTATGTTTTTTATTTTTACTTTTATTTTTTTTATTTTTTATGTTTGTTACTCCATATCTCCGTCATTACTGGACCGATTTTGAAAATTATTTTTTTGATTGTATGTATATGCATACAGATTGGTCCCGTTTTTGTCAAAATCCAGTTCTGATGATGGGATCCATGAAGAATCGACGGAACTCCTCAAATCTTAAAGGCATACATATAGTGATTTTTGTGTTTTTATCAACAAATCAAGCTTATACATTCAAAAACGTGACATTTGATGAAGTGGAACTGCTGATGATGATCAGAACGGAACTCTTCAACGACGCATAGTTCACCTTTGGCGATTTGTCCTCTTCGTTATGTTTGTTAAGCAAGTTAAGTTTTTAAGCCACAATTTTGTCAAGCTCGAGTTCTGATGATGGGATCCATGAGAAATCGAGGGAACTCCTCAAATTTTAAAGGCATGCGTATAGAGATTTTTGTATTTTCATCAGAAAATCAATCATTTTCATTAAAAACTGTCGCATTTGATGAAGTGGAACTGCTGATGATGATCAGAACGGAACTCTTCAACGACGCATAGTTCACGTTTGGCGATTTGTCCTCTTCGTTATGTTTGTTAAGCAAGTTTAGTTTTTAAGCCACATTTCTGTCAAGCTCGAGTTCTGATGATGGGATCCATAAGGAATCGAGGGAACTCCTCAAATCTTAAAGGCATACGTATAGAATTTTTTGTATTCTCATCATAAAATCAAGCATTTACATTAAAAACTGTCGCATTTGATGAAGTGGAACTGCTGATGATGATCAGAACAGAACTCTTCAACGACGCATAGTACATGTTTGGTGATTTCGAATTTCGATTTTGACTTGGACTGGGACCCGGACTCATACCCGGATCCGGTTCGGACCCGGACTCGGACTCGGACTCGGACCCGGACTCGGACCCGGACTCGGATCCGGACTCGGACCCGGACTCGGACCCGGACTCGGACCCGGAATCGGACCCGGACCCGGACCCGGACTCGGACCGGGACTCGGACCCGGACTCTGACTCAGAGACCCGGACCTTGACCCGGAAAACCACTATGATACCTAAACTAAATAAACCACTATGATTACCTACCATAAAATGTGGGTATGATGATGCCAAACCCCTCCCGCTCAAACTCCCGTACACCGCACCGCATGCGCCGTTAAGTGGGTTAGGTTAGGTTTGAACTGCGATCCTCACAGAACCGAACAAAAGTGGGTTAGGTTTGGTTAGAACTGCGAGTCTTACAGAAACGAAATGCTACTAGAAAAGTGGGTTTGATTAGGTTCGAACTGCGATCCTCACAGAACCGAACTGCTATCAGAGAAATGGGTTAGGTTAGGCTAGAACTACGACCCTTAAGGAAACGAAATGCTACTAGAAAGTACTGGTTTTACCTCCTTTTCTACATAGTGCAAAGTGCACCATCTACCATAATCTTTCACCGGGCCCCATAGAAGTCGGTTTTTTTTTCTTAAAAATTATTATTATTATTTTTTTTTTTTTTATGTTTGTTACTCCATATCTCCGTCATTACTGGACCGATTTTGAAAATTCTTTTTTTGTTTGTATGTATATGCATACAGATTGGTCCCGTTTTTGTCAAAATCCAGTTCTGATGATGGGATCCATGAGGAATCGACGGAACTCCTCAAATCTTAAAGGCATACATATAGTGATTTTTGTGTTTTTATCAACAAATCAAGCATATACATTCAAAAACGTAACATTTGATGAAGTGGAACTGCTGATGATGATCAGAACGGAACTCTTCAACGACGCATAGTTCACGTTTGGCGATTTGTCCTCTTCGTTATGTTTGTTAAGCAAGTTAAATTTTTAAGCCACATCTTTGTCAAGCTCGTGTCTGATGATGGGATCCATGAGGAATCGAGGGAACTCCTCAAATTTTAAAGGCATGCGTATAGAGATTTTTGTATTTTCATCAGAAAATCAATCATTTTCATTAAAAACTGTCGCATTTGATGAAGTGGAACTGCTGATGATGATCAGAACGGAACTCATCAACGACGCATAGTTCACGTTAGGCGATTTGTTCTCTTCGTTATGTTTGTTAAGCAAGTTTAGTTTTTAAGCCACATTTCTGTCAAGCTCGAGTTCTGATGAGGGGATCCATAAGGAATCGAGGGAACTCCTCAAATCTTAAAGGCATACGTATAGGATTTTCTGCATTTTCATCATAAAATCAAGCATTTACATTAAAAACTGTCGCATTTGATGAAGTGGAACTGCTGATGATGATCAGAACAGAACTCTTCAACGACGCATAGTACACGTTTGGTGATTTCAAATTTCGATTTTGACTTGGACTGGGACCCGGACTCGTACCCGGATCCGGTTCGGATCCGGACCTGGACTCAGACTCGGACTCGGACTCGGACCTGGACTCGGACCCGAACTCGGACCCGGACTCGGACCCGAACTCGGACCCGGACCCGGACTCGGACCGGGACTCGGACCCGGACTCGGACTCAAAGACCCAGTTCTGGACCCGGAAAACCACTATGATACCTAAACTAAATAAACCGCTATGATTACCTACCATAAAATGTAGGTATATAGGTATGATGATGCCAAACCCCTTTCGCTCAAACCCCCGTACACCGCACCGCATGCGCCGTTAAGTGGGTCAGGTTAGGTTTGAACTGCGATCCTCACAGAACCGAACAAAAGTGGGTTAGGTTTGGTTAGAACTGCGAGCCTTACAGAAACGAAATGCTACTAAAAAAGTGGGTTTGATTAGGTTCGAACTGCGATCCTCACAGAACCAAACTGCTATCAGAGAAGTGGGTTAGGTTAGGCTAGAACTACGACCCTTACGAAAGCGAAATGCTACTAGAAAGTACTGGTTTTACCTCCTTTTCTACATAGTGCACCATCTACTCCATATCTCCGTCATTACTGGACCGATTTTAAAAATTCTTTTTTTGATTGCATGTATATGCATACAGATTGGTCCCGTTTTTGTCAAAATCCAGTTCTGATGATGGGATCCATGAGGAATCGACGGAACTCCTCAAATCTTAAAGGCATACATATAGTGATTTTTGTGTTTTTATCAACAAATCAAGCATATACATTCAAAAACGTGACATTTGATGAAGTGGAACTGCTGATGATGATCAGAACGGAACTCTTCAACGACGCATAGTTCACCTTTGGCGATTTGTCCTCTTCCTTATGTTTGTTAAGCAAGTTAAGTTTTTAAGCAACATTTTTGTCAAGCTTGAGTTCTGATGATGGGATCCATGAGAAATCGAGGGAACTCCTCAAATTTTAAAGGCATGCGTATAGAGGTTTTTGTATTTTCATCAGAAAATCAAGCATTTTCATTCAAAACTGTCGCATTTGATGGAGTGGAACTGCTGATGATTATCAGAACGGAACTCTTCAACGACGCATAGTTCACGTTTGGCGATTTGTCCTCTTCGTTATGTTTGCTAAGCAAGTTTAGTTTTTAAGCCACATTTCTGTCAAGCTCGAGTTCTGATGATGGGATCCATAAGGAATCGAGGGAACTCCTCAAATCTTAAAGGCATACGTATAGAATTTTCTGTATTTTCATCATAAAATCAAGCATTTACATTAAAAACTGTCGCATTTGATGAAGTGGAACTGCTGATGATGATCAGAACAGAACTCTTCAACGACGCATAGTACACGTTTGGTGATTTCGAATTTCGATTTTGACTTGGACTGGGACCCGGACTCGTACCCGGATCGGAACCGGACCTGGACTCGGACTCGGACTTGGACCCGGACTCGGACCCGGACTCGGATCCGGACTCTGACCCGGACTCGGACCCGGACTCGGACCCGGACTCGGACCCGGACTCGGACCCAGACTCAGACCCGGACTCGGACTCAGAGACCTGGACCTTGACCCGGAAAATCACTATGATACCTAAACTAAATAAACCGCTATGATTACCTACCATAAAATATAGGTATATAGTATGATGATGCCAAACCCCCCCCGTACACCGCACGGCATGCGCCGTTAAGTAGGTTAGGTTAGGTTTGAACTGCGATCCTCACAGACCAAACAAAAGTGGGTTAGGTTTGGTTAGCACTGCGGGCTTTACAGAAACGAAATGCTACTAGAAAAGTGGGTTTGATTAGGTTCGAACTACGATCCTCACAGAACCGAACTGCAATCAGAGAAGTGGGTTAGGTTAGGCTAGAACTACGACCCTTACGGAAACGAAATGCTACTAGAAAGTACTGGTTTTACCTCCTTTTCTACATAGTGCACCATCTACCATAATTTTTCACCGGGCCCCATAGAAGTCGGTTTTTTTTTCTTAAAAATTATTTGAAGTACAGTACAAAAGTACCTACCCAACAATAAATTGTGAATATCTTTAGTCTTAGGCTAGGGTATTTAAAATTACCTACACGCTGGTTATGAGCAAATTGTTGGTAGAAAATTGAGGATGTGATATCACAATGCACGTCGTGCAAAAATGTGAATTAAAAAATTGAAGTTTTTAGTAAAACATGTATAGATTTAAACTAAAAACAAAAATATGATTTGTATACGGATTGCTTATGTTTGTAAAAAATTATATTGTTTTCTTGTCAATGTCAAATGTCAACTACTTACCGGGACTATGTCATGTTCCTACTTCAGCAGGCCACAGACAGAATCTCATTACTTGCTACAAAAGATAGTCATTTTCGTTTATGTTCGCATGTTTCATTATTTATGCAAAATACATTACTGTTTTCATTTACCTATTACTATATTATAAGTACCTACTTATACCTGTTTTATTTGTCGTACATTTTTATAGCTGTTATTTCCTTGTAAGTATATGAAAAGTTAATTTTACAACATTCAGAGATACCTACTATTGTATTATAAGAAATACATTTAAATGATTGTATTTTGTATACTGTACAGTACACACTGACTGTGACGATGGTGACGCAGTAATTATTATTATTAATAGAGAAAAAGAAACCAGCCGAATTCTAACCTCCTCGGAGGTATGCTTTCTTAATCCAGCCAGGTGCCAGCCAGTCACTTACGCCGCCTAATTCTGTATATCAATTTGCCTATGAAAAAATGAAAATGGAAAATCGTTTATTAGGGTTACAATTTCCATTACAATAGTAATAACTGTAACAAGGTAGGAACCTTCTTTATATAAAATATACTTGTGGTAGAAGGGCGGGGCCTTCTTCCATAATTTAAAAGGGTACAATCCTTAATATAATTTACCTAGTATTTTATAAAATTACATTAGTGTTATTAGAATTTAGATAAATCTGATTTTCTTAAATGATAACTGTTTGTGGGATCGTTTCTAAATTCCATGGAGACAATGCGAACCGATAAGACAAATGAGACCCGGGAATCCTGGTCGACGCGCAATGGCGCTTATCTCAACCGTTGTTCGCCTTCCATTCAATGCTGTCCCGGGAATATGAGTTATTGATGACTGAAGATTACACGGACCACAAGCCTTACAAAAATAAGACCTATTGTTAGTGATGGATGAAAAACGGCTACGTATCTAACTGACCCCAACACAATGCTGAGGAAACTCTCGGAATTAAGAAAAAACCGGGCAAGTGCGAGTCGGACTCGCGCACGAAGGATTCCGTACCATAATGCAAAAAAAAAAACGGTCACCCATCCAAGTACTGACCACTCCCGACGTTGCTTAACTTTGGTCAAAAATCACGTTTGTTGTATGGGAGCCCCATTTAAATCTTTATTTTATTCTGTTTTTAGTATTTGTTGTTATAGCGGCAACAGAAATACATCATCTGTGAAAATTTCAACTGTCTAGCTATCACGGTTCGTGAGATACAGCCTGGTGACAGACGGACGGACGGACGGATGGACCCTAAAAAACAAACCTACTCGTAATACCAGAGGTCACGTGATTAAATCGAACTTCCTGAATAGCTAATGCACGATACAAACTAAATTTATCCGTCGAAGTCCAGCTATCATGCAGTAATGCAAGACTATGCATGGACTGTAGGATAAATACGAGTAAAAGCAATTTGGTATCAGTTCGGATAACATGGAAAAATGCATCCTTTTGTATAAAAGGATTTCATGGTAAACCAATCAGTTTTTGGTATTCAGCCGGATAACATTGATGCGTTGACGATTCTGCGTCTACGATAGGCATAAAAAACATTATATCCCGAGTTTTTAAAACTTTTAACGAACATATTTCAAAGTTTTAATAGTGCTTAGATGAATGGAGTAACTCAGTTGAATGCGTCTGTTATGCAAGTTCAGTTTAGAATTTTTCACTCGGAACTCTGAACTGAACTTTTTTAATCCAATCCACCCTGGGGAATTCAATCCATTGAATGAAAATAAGAGCAAAAACGATATCAGTTAGACATAAAATTGTAGTTCTATTTGGTAGGTAACCAAATAGAATTTTGTAGGTAACTTTTTTTTATGATAGCAATAGCAATTGAATACCTATAATTTTTTTAACCCATTATATATAGTGTCCTACTGCTTGGCAAAGGCCTCTCCCCTTGATTTCCATACAATAAATAGCAATAATAACATATAATAAGAAAAGTAGATACATTTATTGAGTCAAAACGGAAATGGTACTTTCTTTAAATATTCATTTTACAATAAATAAACGTAACGCGAATTAAAAGCCATTAATGGTATGTATGATATTAAAGTGGAAAAGTGGACTGACAAAATTTAAGAAATTCTTTGTTTTTATAATGAAATACAGACAGGATATAGGAGCTTAGCTTCAAGGCTCAGAACCAGCACACAATCAGAATTTTATAAATCATAAAACGCGTCGTAAAATATCTGTTTGTTTCCTAAAATATGAGACGAGCTAGCGGAGCTAGCTTATTAAAAATCTCGCGTTGACATTGACGTCAATAAGTAGGTTTGCCTACTTTACATGCCTGACAGTAAAACGGGTTTCTGGTAGGTAAGGTATGGTATTAGATAGGTGAGTATGATCCAAACTGACAATACAATATAGGTATCCGTGAATCGGGTACCTAGTACCTACACGTGGAAGCTATCAAGAAAACTAGATAATTAGTTAGGTGCCTTTAAGTAGCTAGTTAATGTGAGTGTGAGATTTCTATTATTTTCTATAAGTACTTATTTCATCATTGTATGGTCAGCATCAAAAGTAGGAAATAATTTTAGTCCATTTCTGCAGAATCTGAAACACTAAGTAGAACTTCTCAGAAGTAGCATAAGATAAAATAAGGTAAGCGTAAAAATTTTATCAAGCACTTCATGTGGCAATTATAATGATGAAATAAAAAAATTACTGCATAGCGTGATATGACATAGGATTTAGATTTAGAACCTCATGCTTCCGCTTCCGCTTTTCAAAATGTCAAAAATATATCTGAGCATTAGTGCTCAGATATATTTTAGATATAGTTCTAGTCTTAGGACCTAGAAGCATTTTCTACGGTAGCAACAGTAAGCAAGATGCGTTGGTAAGAAAGCGTAGGTAAGTGTGCCTAAAGAACCTATGAAGTGCCTCTGGTCTTATAGATATTTGCTATTTTGAAAATTATCCCACTTTCGAAGTTAGGCCCCCCCCACATCTAGCGTCTTTCGAGCGTCGGCGTCTGTCGGCGTCTGGTCAGCGCTATGGAAAATGACGTCGCTGCGCAGTTGCGTCGACGCTGCGTCGACGTTGCGTCGAGCAGCGGCCATAGAATTGTAGACGCCGACGCTCGAAAGACGCCAGATGTGGGGGGGGCCTTACCCCAATGCACCTTAATGGAAAAACACGCACTGCGTGCACGCAGCGACCGATTACTTCGTTACGGCTACGACAAAAGGACATCACAACTTCAACACAATGCCACAATCGAGATCAATCATGCTCGTCAGCCGGACAAGGGGCCGGCGGCCGCCGCCAATTGTTTTGACAACTGATTTATGCCCGTACTACGTATACGGGTATATATGGACTCGTAATCAAGGGTAGAAACATCTATGCGAGCTAATTACCAGGAATATGTGTATTGTGTACAAGACTTTTTTGCTAAATGAAGAGCGAGGGTTCTTATATTTTTTTAAGGATTAGATTAGAAATAACTCCGCAGAATTGTGCATGCGGTTTTTAAGTAAACATTTATAGTTTTAAAGAAAATAATGAGTGCTAGTTGCGATTTTTTATAATTTTACTGAGTCAAATGCCTAATAACAATCCACACTCTTAATTTTCCAGAAATATTATCTAATGCAAACCCTACCGAGACTACCAGGTGGCCAAAAAATATTCTGAACGTGCTTTGTAACCATGCTCATTAATTTATTTAATTATATTTAAGTAATATAATTACGGTAAAAACATTTCTTCAATATTTTTTAAATAATGCCTATAGGTATCTAAAAGCGACTAGAAGGAACTGTCACAGGGATCATTCGACGCGTGAAATATATTTTATATAATTAGGTAAGGGTTGAACAAACACCCCGTAAATGAACGTCCATGATAGGTATCATCGCCCACACTGTGATCTGTACTTCGGTGGACCGTAACAAAGACATATGTAACTTCGTATAAGATGAATAAAGTCTAAGAAAAAAACGTGCCTCGGAAATCAAGAAAAATTCATTCTCGGATAGATGGCGCACACACCTTTGGCCTATTCTCGGCTAGATGGCGTGACGACACCGTTTCATATTTTAACAATTTTAACACATAGATATCAGTGAATGAACATGGGTTAAAATGATAGAAAAAAAATAAAATCATTTATCCATATATATTCATATTCTTGATAATTTTATACGTGTTTATTTTGAGTTTTAGTCGTGTCGATAGATGGCAGTAAATTTACAGTGACTACAACATTTACTATGACAGGACCCTTCTATACTATCTATTCTTTTTGACCGTAATAAGGTCCAGCGACGTACCATAAGAGTGTTGCTGTTTGTTGAGTGTACATGACATGATACACGGGGTGATCTGATACGTGATAAGAATTAGCAAGACATGATTAACAGTTGAGATAAAATCTCCGAAACGATTCTACCTAACGCTTTTAACGGTGTATGAACCGACCCAGCCAGGTTTCATTGGTTCATGTTCGTGAAAATCCACATAACAAGATTTATTGTTATCTCCTACACACAACAACAACAACAACAACAACAACACAACAACAAGATTTATTGTTGTTGTGATGTCCTAGATGATTTGTTGAGGGCAATCATATGACATATGACACTATTATTACTATTACTTATCATTATTTAAACCTACGCCTTTCCATATCTCTGGGCCAAGAGAAGATGGAGGAAAGACTATTGCAGTGGAGCCCTACGGCTATGATGGGAAATAGGAACTATGTTGTACATAATTGATTTGTATGTCGGGTGGACTGTATTGCTATGGGAGGAGATTAGCGGACACCTTCAAATCAGTCTCAAAATTGTGAAAGGCACTTGATGACTCGCCAATTATTATTACTTATTATTTCATAAAATATATGTAGATATAACTTTATTTATAGATATTGGGCAAAAACATTTCTACCTATAAGCCGATAAGATTTAATTGTTCTCGAATAAGTGAGATAGTAGAGGTGTCATGATTAAGCTAGAATGACTTGATGCTGATTTAGTGAATTAGTTATTATAATGCCGCGATCAGAAAGGGATTAGAAATAACAGATTTCCATACACTTACGTCAAAATCAATATGGATTGACAGCTATCTCAATCCCTTTCTAATCGCGATTCAGTAATACAATATAGGTTATCTTACCTACGTATTACCTACGTAAGATTGCTATCGTCATCAACTCATTATGTAAGGGGTCATCCATTAATTACATCACACGTTTAGGGGGAGGGAGGGGGTCAAGAAAATGTGACATATTGTGACATGGGGGAGGGGGGAGACACAAACTTTGTGACGTCACTTTAACTTCATCAGTAACCGAAAATTTATTTAAATTATTTTATTCGCTGTACATTTAAATAACAAGTTTTTAAAACGATAATGGTTTTTATTCGTTTAATTTTCATTCCTAAGCAGTTTTGGGTTATAAAATTACTAATATTTATATCGTCAAAAATTTTTTGATAAAATATTAATAATACTTAGGTACTTACTTAATTCTATTTGGCGATTTCGTAGAAAAAATGTGACGTTACACTAGCGGGGAGGGGTTTGCCAAATGTGACCAAGTGTGACAAGGAGGGGGGAGGGGTCGAAAAATCTAGAAATTCGTGTGACGTAATTAATGGATGACCCCTAAAGTGGCGCAATACACATAATAGGTAAGTATTTAAGCAACTTAATGTGTTGATAATACGTGTTTTATGTATAAACAATAATGTATTGATCGAAGGCACTGCTATGCTTGACTGTAGGTAAGTAGTCACCTAGTCACCTATTCATGTCAGATATTTAAAAAATAATATATAGGTACATACTACGGTTCCGGTTACGGTACGGTGATACGGTTAGGTACGGTACGGTTGTTGTGCAGTCTGTAGTGTAACTGCTTAGTATGGAAATAATGTCGTGACTACCCAACTTAAGTATATACGTCGCCATACTACTTATAGGTTGGGTGGCTACCCTAGTGTTTCTATACAGCTGTATAGAAACGTGGATACTTACTAGTAATTAATTAAGTAAGTGCACCAACTGTACATGTTTTACGTCACATGAAATAAAACAAACCTTATAATATTTTTTGAATAAAACAGGTACTTAACTATTAAGAAATAGATATACAGGGTGGCTTTTTTATCGTCATATTATTTCAGCACTTAGGTATAGGTACTGTTCAGGCAATTTTCTAAGCAATAAACAGGTGGCCTGACGTTAAATCCCTAAGCTAAACTTGCTAGGCATGAGTTCCCCTTCTATCATTGTAATCTATCCCCTGACATAAGTCGCCGATCTTTTTTATAGGTCCTGATGCTGTATGTCCCGCGGTAAACGTTATCGCAATTCTGATGCGTTTCTTGTTACGGCCAATCAGACATAGCGGAGCTCGCTACTCGATGCACTTGGCTCGGGCGTTCTCGGCATAGTTCGGCCGAGTCAGCGGCAGTAGAGCCAGTAGCCGAGCTCGCGCGGCACGGAGGGTTACTCGCCTTCCCGCCAGTCCGCCGTCTCGCCTGACAGCCGGCTGCTCGCGTCGGCAGCGCTCGCCGTCACATCGTAAACAATAAAAAAACTTAACATTGTCAATGAAAACCTTAATGAATCCCATCGATTAAAACTTAACTTACTACTCGATTATAATAACTGCAAATACCAGTAAATCTAGACGGCCGGCCGCAGTGACTTTGGAAATGTAATGTCAAGTGTTTTGGTGATCGAAGTGAAAGGAGTTCTTTCGTATAATTGTGATACTGAAGTGCTGTGTAACTGTGCCGAGCTCGGCCAATGATTAACCATAAGTAGAACAGACTTGGAAGCATGCTCGATGATGTACCGGCACGATAGAAACTCGATGAATGTAATTGAATGCTGTTTATCAATCGAAGTACATTGCTGCATTTAATAGTCTACGGTTGATGTTCGTATGAATTGAAGCGTGAGTACCTAAAGATATATCTATTACATTCTGTCTATTATAGCCTTATATTATTATATCATTTTAATTTACCTAAACGTAAGTTTTGAAATAAACTTTTAGGTTACATTTTTTGGCAACGGTAGGTACCGACACAAAACGAGACGACAGATAAAAACACTTTCTGGAAACATACAGGAACACGATTTAATACTGATGTACGCTATTTTATTGTTTATTGCAAATCATACGATTAATAAAATAACATAAAAAGATTAATAACATAACACCAGAAGTAGTGAGCAGTGAACACCAGCTGTTTTCTTATCAATAAAAACAGTGTTATCTTTACAGAGCACGACAGTAACGTGTCAAACGTGTCATGCATACCTACAAATTTAAATTAGGTGAGCGGGTATACTGTGCATACCAATGACACCGAAATCCCCTTTTATAGCTATAACATTGAAATTTAGGTACATGTTCGTTAACTTCGAGTTAGACGCGTGTTAATAAAGTTTGATACAGTCAAGTTTAGATATATTATGTAGGTAATAGATTTTTCCAAAATCCCGATAAGTACATCTATTTCTTAAATTAAACATCATGGGTTGGTATCAAAAAATAAAATTTATATAATCTGTAAGGAAACGTACATGTACATGTCATTGTCAGTGTCATCTAAGGGAGACAGACATTTTTGGACACCGTTTGGTCTCACCCCCTGTATAACTTGCATTTTTTTTTAAACTTACCTACCTATCTCAACGGTATTTACAGATACGAGATATTCGTTGGATTTTACAATTATCTCCGCTGTTTCAAACGGGGAAAAACATATGTTGGTGAGACCTAATAAAACTTGGAGAGTGTGCCAACTCGGTTCAACAAGAAAAGTTACTCACATTCTATCTAGGTCGTTAAAGAAGCTTACCAAATTTCATACGTAGTAAATACCTGTCTAAGATGTAGGTAGGTTTATAGGAGCTGGCGCGAGATTTGCACTTGAACTGTAAAAGTTTCCACATAAAATACGCACCAACTTTCGTGACTCAACCGACACATGTCGACGTACTAGTAGTAAGTACGTGTAATATATTGACATGAATGGCGAGAGATCCTGATGATAGTCTCCGTGAATATCCGTCCTTCGCAGCACCTACTGTCACACTAAGTACTAATAGTTTACCGTCGTGAACTGTAGGTAAACTTTCAAAGACGTGTCGTTGAGTTTGACAGCTGCCGTATTGAATTCTACAATTTTCAATCAATGTTCACTTCGATTCATTTGGCGAGCGTAGAAATGCCTTACTAAGGGTCGGTTGCACCAAACTGTTCGTATCGTTAAAGAGTTCGCTAAATTTTTATGTATGGAAAGTTTCATAGTAAAGCGCCGGGGCGCGCCGGCTCACGTTGATCAGTCTGTCAAATGTGGTTGGTGCAACTGGCCCTTAATCGCCTTTCTTGATCTCTAGGCACGCACTATTGTTAAGCACCCCCCAAATACAGAAGTTGCACATGTTCTCATCTTACCTACTTGCCTCCTGGAACTTCGCATTTATTATCTGGCTTACTAAACGATACGTCCCAATCGTCCCATCCACGGAAATGAGGTGGTTGGTCTGTGATCAACTGGTCACATCGCATGGATCTAATTGAATTCATATAGAGATCGGCAGCTCAGTGCATCCTACCTGACATTATCGTACCTCCCTTTCATTCAAATTCGTTTCATCAAAGTTGTGTGAGTGTGACAGATAATATAACATACAGAACGCATATTTCTTAATTTCTATTTTAATTAAATAATAATACAATAATTTAAATTCAATTAATTTGAAATTAGAATATCTAGCACCAGTTAGTAGGCATATCAACTGTTTGTCACGTAAGTTCAGCAAATAGGTGTCTACTAATTAATCTAATTATAGGTACTTAGGTATAAAATAAAATCACATCTTTATTTTTTTTTAAACAATGAAAGTTTTTTTATTTTACATCTTTATTACTTATAAAATCAACACTTAGTCTACCTCAAAAGTCTGTTAAGCAGCATTTAAGATTAAGACAAACTAAGGTTTATTTTTAAGACCGACTGTACAGTAAAGCAAATCTGTACAGTCAGAATCAAGTGCGTAGGTACAGTCCGCAGCAGAAGTTGCTAAGCGGGCGAGGTGATCAAAATTACCTTGACACGCTCTTATCCTCTTAACAATAAAGTCGCGTCAAGATAATTTTGAACACCTAGCCTGCTTAGCAACTTCTGCTGCTGACCTACGCTCGCGCTATTCTAACAAATTTACCCCAACAACAACAACCCTAGTTGGCTACGGGCAACACCGCCCTCGAGTCCATACAAAGAAATGGCTTAAAGGTCTAAAACCAGGCCATAAAAAAAAACATACAAAGAAAAAAAAATACCCCATCAAAGATTATCCCTCGTATCGTATGATTCCAAAGCATCTAAATGTCAATGATATTGATAATACCACAAGGCACGATGTTGACATTGTTAGTGTTAGCAAGCCGAACCGGTCACACCTATAGATTTAGAAAGGGACCTCCGAGACAGTTGTAAAGTCACTTTGTCACTGGCCAGGATAATGGGATTACAAGAATAGCTGAACACCTAAAGGAGAATAAATTTGCTCGAGCGATATAGTTTTATCGACTTCGAAGACTTATAAAGGAAAATTAATTGATTTGAAAATCAATTAATTCATTGGCTCCCGTCGTCTGTAATCCTTGATAAACACGGTCTAGCTGCCGTATTCGAACTTCAAGATATTTACAAGAGACGACACGTACTAGATCCATTCTAGATACGTTATAGTTTCAATCAACTAATAGTTCTCTTTTGCAGCGCAATTCGGGCAACCAATGTCACTTTTACGTTAGATAGAGTAAGATATCTATTAGATGTGAATTGAATCTCTAAGTCATATCCTGTGGAAATCGTTCAAGAGTATCTCCAGAATCGCGCAAATGTCAAATTTGACAGATGAGATCTTAAACAGATCGTTATCGTATCTTGGTGATGTCTTAAAGATATCTAATAGATGTCTATTTCAAAATCCGAATCGGGCCCTAGGTCTCTTCAAATAAATATCTTCAAAGTAAGATATTAGACTCGTAAACAACCAATTAATTATATCTTAAATCCCTTAGGCACTTTGATAAAGATCTACTCAATTCTACTCCATCAAGTGGCCAAGATGATAACCGTGCAGACGTCAAACAAACAGAAAAAATGTATCGCGATGATAGACGCTATGAAAAATCACGTGACTATTTCCATATAGGTACCTATGGGCTTTTCTATTAACGATTGCCATCTTGGCTAAGCCCCCAGGTCAGTCGGGTCAGTCGTGTGTTATGTTGTTTGTACATAATGAAAATAAGAACGATGATGCAAAAATTAAAGCCCCATTTACACGGCGCGAGAAATTGTATGCACTATTCGATAGATTTCTAACTACAGACACAGAATAAATAATAGTACTAAGTACAGAAGACTCACTCTCTAACAAAACGCGTCTGTTACAATCAGCACAGATATGGCCGCTAGGTGGCGACAGCGCCACGCGCGACTTATGGCAAACCCCAAAATTGGGGCCGAACGAATGTACTTTTAGCTACCTGTAGCAAAGCGACGAAATCGCGGAGTGAGACACGCCTGCTACTACAGAGTACAGTGAATTCAGTCGACCGACTGAATACCGCAATGTAACGAAAAACGCATGTATGTTCTTGGTCCGTAACGTCTCAATGGGGCTTAAGTAATTTCTTTTATAATGACTTGTTACTGAACTTTATACTACATCTTACGTACCTATCCTAATCTTTGCTATATTTTTTTTTGTATAAAATAATAATTATTTTTTTCTGTGTATTCTATTGAATTACATGCAATTCCATATCTCAATGGATTACGCATTTACGAGTACGTTTTAATGGATTAAGCGATAATCTAACATCGCAGTTAATTAGTAAATGTTCAAACGCATTCTGTAATTACTAGTAGTTAGTTAAATAACTTGCTATATCTTTTTTAATTCGATTGCTGCTGAAATCTTCATTAAGTTCAATCAGCAGCAGCAAAGATATCCGGCCCGATTCGAACTTTAAGATACGTCAATTAATAGATCTACAAACGATATGGATTAGATATGACAGTGTCAAATGTGACGTTTCTTCAAACGAAAACGTGACTTGTCTCACGTGACTATTAATTGACTTATCTTATGATGGTCGAGTTCATAAATGTAAACATCTCTTTTTAATCTTATTCCATTGCAATAAGGTGAAAACCTGCTCTTCAAACCGGCCAGATTATATAATCTAACGTAAGAAAAACGACAACAAAATAAAAAATCGCCTTACCTGCCCAGTGGCTTCTTGCATATAAATTTGTATGCAGAGGGTTTAAGTTTCTCAGCAGCCGACTTTACTTTAGTAAAAGGAGGATGGAGATACTCCCTCGGGTGTTAAGTTCCACGCTAACCACAGATGCGGTAAAAATATCACGTCTGCAGTTAACTGACAAAAGGAATAACTACCTAGTAACTCACTAAAAAGATTAATCGTACGTTTGTCTAGACGTCCAGACGCTGTTAGTTTTTTTGCACGGCTTGACTTACCTGTAAAAAATAACTCAAAACTGTATATATATCATATTTTATGCATACATACATTGACTTATATCTCAGGACTGGCTATACGGGCAACAAGAATGGGGCATGAATGGGGCCTGTACAGCGGTGTGACACCGCTACAACGCGATTGGTTGATGAGTTCGCATCACGCGCTCGATTGGTCGCAACTATTGGCTCGAATTCGTGAGTGACACCGCTGAACTAGTACCATTTTAGTGCCCGTTAGGCCCGTCCAAAGATATAATACGTCAATGCATATATAAATTTGTAAATCCAATTTACTGCTGTACAATTCAACTGTGAACGCGTAGATGGTACCTATTTATATTCATATGGTGTAAGTCGAATTTAGATTAGATGCTTATGTTATGTGTGACATTTAGTTTTACCTGGCGTTTTATTATAGTACTATTTGACGCCAATATCTAAAAATATACTAAAGCTATTTTATGACCTGATTGCCTACATGCCTTATTAATTCTACTGGGCTTACTAAATTCTGTTTCATAATAATCATAATTTACGTGTTGATAGATGAAGTTAAGTTATATTTTGTCTCTCTCTAATGCACAGGTACACGTTGTCTTTTGGCTGCACATTACACATATATAGTTTGTCAAAGGACTGTCTCATTTCAAAGGTAGACAGAGAGAATCATATTATATTTGTCTTACACTAGTACTAGCACCCAAAAGAAACGGATGAGCATAGTTTTTTGTTTTTATTTACCTACTGACAAATTTGGTTTGACCAATAACGCAAACTCTCTATTATGGTGCGTTCAAAAACCCATAGACCCATACTTGTATTTAATGCTATTATAAAGCTCGCGAAATTTTAATAATATTAAATGAGAGTCGCTAGTCGATTAGACAAGTATCACGTCCCTGTTTCTGTTATTGTTAGTCGTGAGTTGTGAGTTGTGAGTCATCAGTTGTTGTGTAGGCAGGCTGCCATCTGCATCCATCTCCGTTTCGTAGTTACCATTACAGGTAGAGCTGTTATTCTAGCTACCATTCATTAAAGTTATCAATGTTAATTATTTACACACATATACATTACAATCTTTTAATTATGAGTTAGGTTATATCATAAAAATACTCGACATTTATGTATAACTATCTAAAACCAATTAAACATGCATTTAACGCGTATTTCACTGCTAACTTCCTGGAGCATTAAGGCCCATTTACATTATACAACTTTCTTGTACAAGAAACGACAATTATTGCATACAAGCCTTGCCTTTCAAAAAGTGTATTCAATAATTGAACCATAGTGTTTACACATGAGCAATTATCAAAAACTTGCATACAATTATTGAATGCAATCATTGCCTGGAAATAATTTCTACCCTACTTTGTTTACATTCATGACATTATTGCACGGAAATAATTGTATGCAAGTCTTGACAAGTCTAAACCTTTTAATTGTACAATAAACGACGTATTGCTGCAATTATTGCACGTATTTGCCACCGCAAATTTTCATTGAATATTGAACGTTGGTTGTGTTTGTGATTTTTTGTAATTTTCTGTTGTGAGTTGTGAATATGAGCAAAAACGTATTTAAATTTGGTTCTTGGGATATGATAAAATTTATAGAAATATACAGAAATCAGATAATTATATCATTATCATATATAGATAATGTTTGTGGGACACGGAAAACATTCATTATAAAAATCGAGAGGCCCGCGATGCTGCACTAAAATCATTTTCCATCGAATTTGGGATTGAAGATTTTGGTCCCAAATAAATTATTAACAAAATTAAAAACATAAGAACACAGTATCACGCTGAAAAGGAGAAGGTGAAAAATTCTATGGGTACCGGATCCGGAAGTAATAATGAGCATCAATAGTAGCTTGTCAAAACTTTACTTTACACTTTTATTTTTAAATACAGTATACTTACATTTAAAATATAGCCGATTAGCCGAGTTTTGCCATGGTAAAAAGGTACTTATTGTACACTCAGGTACTCTAAATAATTGAAATGATAAATTGGGCGGCAATTCTGGAATGCAATTAACTATTGGTCTCTGTTTACACCTACGCCAATATTGTATTTAAGTTGCTTTCAATATTCAAGAATATCACGTTAGGTTTAGACTGAGCAATATTTTATTGCCTCAATTTTATTGTATGGAAAGTGCAAGAAAGTTGTATAATGTAAATGGGCCTTTATTCAGATTGAATGGTCAACACCCGGCAATCCATCGTTATCATTTCTGAAGTCCCTACCACTTTACTAAAAGAAACTACCGTACAACGTCTGGCTCTACGAGCACCCTTTGGACATTCACAAAATCATCGTAAATTTGATGAACGCCGTTAATTTCAATTTATTTATTTAATTAAATTCAATTTATTTATTTAAAGAAAACAAATGTCCCATAATGGTTAGTTATTAGTCCCATAATAAGATTTAAAACTAAGTGTTAGTGGAACAAAATCATAAAGCGACAAACAAACACAGACAGCAATAACAATAATAATTTTAAAGATATGAATGCCCCCGTAATTGAGTGATGTTAATTAAAAGATATTAAGAAGAAGAAGATCAAATGCATAACCAGTGATTACAATCTGAATAAGCCTCCTAGGTGCACTTAGCGGATTGGTTCTCGGTTACGTAAGTATGTTATGTTTCCTTTACCTCAAGCACGAATATTAAATTGCGTCGGTTCAGGGCTATAACCGCGAAAATCAGTCAGTCTAATTACGCCTTCGTTGGAGTAAAAGAGAAAGATCCCCGCAATTTGCGAATTTCTGTTTTCGCGGTAGCCGCTCAGAGGTCGTACCGCGAGCCACGTTCGACGTGTTGCCTCTCTGTCACACCTACGTCCGAGTTTACAAGTGCGAGACAGAGGCAACACGTCGAACGGTAGGCCCTCAGAGCGCTCCGTCTGTCCACTAAGCCAGTCTCGCCGTAAACATAAAGAAGCTAGAGCTGAGCGTTTTCTTTCTTCCGTAAATGATACAAGATACTGTTTCCTTGCAACTAACTTAAAAACTTTGGGCCCGATTCGGATTATGAAATAGACATCTTTTAGACATCACCAAGATACGATAACGATATGTTTAAGATCTAACCTGTCAAATTTGACATTTGCGATTTGCGCGATTCTGGAGATACTCTTGAACGATGTCCACAGGATATGACTTAGAGATCTAATTCAGATCTAATAGATATAATAATCTTACTCTATCTAACGTAAAAGTGACATTGGTTGCCCGAATTGCGCTGCAAAAGAGAACTAGTTGAAATCTAAACTATAACGTATCTAGAATGGATCTAGTAGGTTAGGTACGTGTCATCTCTTGTGAATATCTTGAAGTTCGAATACCGCAGTGTGTCTTTTTAGAACGAAAACATTGACAATATTTACGTAAATAGTAAGTATTTATGAATTCATTTCAATCTGAGTATTTTATGAATTGAAGCGCATTGTGACCGTTGCAACTGTAAATGGGTTAATTGTACGTCTGTATATTATCTGAAACAGTTTATCAATAAAAAACTGCAGGTACAAATAGCATTAATAGGTAGTGGCGGTTAAAACAACATGCAACACGTCAAAAATATCTGCCACGCTGAGACGTACCTATTATCCAAATAGGGATATATCTCTACAGTTTGCTTTCAAAAGCATCTATAACAGTCAAAATGGTCTCCATATACCTAAATATAGAGACGTCTCTATTTTTGCTAAGCTCTTAGAGAATGTTAGATACTTTTGACGCGCAGTCTGATCCGATAATTTTGATGCTGTACCTTTACGTTTCGTGTTACGGAAAACTCATAACAACCCAGCTCTCAGAGATGCCCCATAGGTATTTAACACAATTTCTCTACGCCAGTGCGCCGCTCGTACCTTGACTCGGTTCTACTTTTATGAGGTCTGTGTTATATGAAGATTTTTATGCTACAGTTGTAGCCAGTCCTTGAATCAACTATGGAAATAATTATTCAACATTCGCAAAAGGTATTTAACAACCAATATACGGTTTTGCATGATTATATGCATTTGAACAACCATGCACCAATCAACGAATCCCATAAAATGAAATCACTGTATCTCTATTACAAAATTTGAATTGTGTCTATGTCTAATTGGACATCCTAAACACCTATTTACCAGGTACACTAGTAAATTTGTCTATGGCGGTTTTTCGTTTACGTGGGTTCAAATTTCACTCCATAGAAAAAGAATACACTTTACGGATCATATCCTTTTTTGCGATAATTCTATATTCGCAAGTCTGCATTAGAGCCTGGTAAAATCTATCTATCTTTCTATGACTTCGTTATTTCTTATTTTTTTTGTAAATTAAACATATAAATTGTTGTCATGCACACTTGATCATGCCGCCTGATTAAGCCATATATAGATATAGGTAATGACCAGCCAGCTTGACTTGTAACCTAATCACCGGCACCGGCATGCCAGTCACGGGGCGAGAGTGCCCGACATGAGTTAACTGGCTACGCGTGGCATACGAATGGCACGCAATGAGCCGTGCAATTCAATTCACGAAAAACTGTCAGCTACCTACCTAATATAACGGGACCCCGAGAATCATACCAACAAAGAGTAATGCGAGATCACTCTTTCACTGGCCAGTGGAAACGTTGCGAATACTGCCAGACTTCCTACCGGGTTCGTAGTAAATTCCCAATAACATGACAGGAATTTTACGATGTTCTGGAAATGATGGAGCATTAAATGTCGGGTTTGTTTAGAAATTAGATGTTTACTACGACATATAAATACTTTGCTTATGTGTGCTTTAAATTAACATACTTTTGACATTTATATACCTACTAGACTGTTACTCCGTTACCTGTTTCTCAGTAGTAGGTTTTCAATTAGGTACTCAAACCGAATTGGGTACTATGGTTAGGACCTGACCTGACTACAAAGTTTGACATCTACTTACTTGTCAGGACTGCAATTAGTTTTATTACCTGTGGACAAGATAACACCAATAAGACCATTTCGTCAAACGTTAGATATAATTTTGATATTTTGTATGAAATAAAACTATTGAAACGGATTTCATTTCATGAGTAACTATCGCGATAACCGAAGACAATATTTTGTATGAAATCAGATCGGTTCTATGTGTAATTGTGTATACTATAAAACATGTCACCAACCCACATAGCATATGCATATTATGAACAAATGATGCAACATCAGATGATGAGTCACCAAAACGCTACAATAAAATTTAATGTACCTATATCATTGTTGTTTTATTATTATATCACGCGATAAAATCTTCTGCTCTAGTTTTAGTTTAGATTTTTCAAGCCATTGGTTATTGTTGTGCTTATCTAATACACCTTTTTAAATATTTCAACTTTGAATCCGGAACAATCCATACTTATCAGTGTATGCAAATATTTTTATCGAATTTAAGAAGTGTGATAGGATAAGTAAGCAATTGATATAAAGGAATTAACTGATAATCTGATATCAACCTAATTATTATCTCTAAATCTAATCTAATGCAATGTAAGTACGATACTTACAAATGTAATATGAAAAATGGTTACATTACAGACGTTTATTTTCACATAAATTTAAGAAGTTGCCTGAAATGCCTTTTAAATTTTATTCTTTAATTGCAGATTTAACTAACATAATTTCGTCCTACTTCATAGTTTGCTTATTCAGATACTGAAGTTAAACCTAATATATTCAACGTAAACTTTTTGCTACTCGATATTGCTATAATGAAGGTTGATCTGAATAAAATTTGAATCATTCATGATCATTATAATAAATAACATTACAAAAGCATTCGTTGGAATTTCATTACTCTCATTTTTCGCGAAGCGCGTTTGGTAAGGGATAACAATGCATTACGTAATTAATTTGAAAATTAAAGTGGTTTAGCTTTTAAATAATCTCGTTGGAGGCAGCTTTTTGTGCCGATTCCCTGCCTTAAGGCTGATTTAGACGGCGCGCGAACTAGCTTGCGATTTTAGTTACATTGCGGACAATGGGTTACATCCAATTCAACCGGCTGATCAAAACCCGCAATGTAATGAAACTCGCAAGCGAGTTGGCACGCCGTCTAAATCGGCCCTTATCGTTAATTCGCGTCCTCAGTAATCGCCAGCCATCTATTGCCCATTCTAACTATGGCCACTCGGCGTTTCTGTGGGCTGTCCTTTGTGCGCAGTGTGCATGTGATGTTGCGATCTCGTCTATTCAAGTATTCAGGTCACGGATTATATGCGACTATTTAACTGCCTAATTATGGTGCTACTAACTTTATTTTTGTCATCGTTTTTCCTTAACCTAATGCCGTTTATTTTACTTTTTGTAAGCTTCAAGTGCACTGAGAGAAAAGTACAACAAAAATACACTTAGAATTACAAAAATAAACTTAATCCGGGGACAAGGAGAGTTAACTAATAGGAACAAATTGACTTTTGCAATTTCTATTAGTTCTTGCAATTTCTATTATCTGTTTGTTGAAATTATATTTGAGATTACTGAGCTGTTTGTAGAAATAAATAAACTTTACAGAAATAGTGAAACATCCATAATTATTACTAAAACTTAATTTTTCCCCCAGTACAGAACTGTTTTTTAATTCTTGGTGATGATTTTTCTCTCAGTGTGCTTATTCCATACATGATTACCCTTATTTATTAAATAATAAATTTTAAATACGGGGTAAAGCTCTTTATTTAAGCTCGCCGGATTTATTTTAATCTCGCTTAAAAGCCCTAAAACTTATAAATGAATTTTCTATTTATGGAGTGAGCACTCGAAGCTTTCTATGGCTAAAGATTGGTTAGTCGTAAATTATGTTTTATAAAGTGCTTAGATACTTATCTACTCGTAAATCTTTATATTATTAGTTATTACTGAATGGCAACAGGTATCACTGATTCACACCATCGATGCGATTCATAACCGGTTATCTTAGTGTTATATCGCAATACATCCAAACTTACATGTTATCAGTACGTATTAACACACGGAATTAACATACGTAAGTCCAAAGTACAAAAGGAGTACTAATACGTACGTGTAAATAATATTTTGTGTATACATATTTGAAATCCAATAGCGACTCCTACGTGCTGTTGCGAGATGAGATATTGATTCGCTATTCGCTCCCAGCTCCCAGTAAGTAAATAACGGATTTTATTTGTGTACCTATTGTAACGCTTTCATCTAGTGACGAGAATATGTAAAGTCCCTAGGATATGGACCACCTATTTCTGAACTGACTCTTTGGGTTCGTGATCCAAAGGACTCGAGGCTTTTAGCTCTTTTTTAAGGGCTCGCCTCATCTCTTGCCGCCTAAAAGGCCAAAAGGCTATTCTACTAATTAAATAGAAAAGGAGCGTTTTAGGCGTCAAGAGAGGCTCGAGTCTTTTGGATCACTACTTTGGGTGCTTTATGATTTTCTATTTTATAAATAAGTACATTTTGTATTTTAAGATGATAATAACACTGAGAGAAAAATCATTAGTAAACTAAACCAGGAATTAAAAAACAGTTCTGTACTGGGGGAAAAAATTAAATTTAGTAATAATTATAGACGTTTCACTATTTCTGTAATGTTTATTTATTTCTACAAACAGCTCAGTAATCCTAAATCTAATTTCAACAAACAGATAATAGAAATTGCAAGAACTAATAGAAATTGCAAAAGTCAATTTGTTCCTATACGTTGACTCTCCTTGTCCCCGGATTAAGTTTATTTTTGTAATTCTAAGTGTGTTTTTGTTATCCTTTTCTCTCAGTGAAGTAAAATTTGATTGTAAAAATCTATAGAATGTTAATAATCTATAGAATGTTAATTAAGTAAGTTTTCGGAAACAAAATTGCTTTGCCAATAAAAGTTACATTATAGGGTAATTAGTCAATTAATGGCCACCTTATAACTAAAAATAAATTCTATTCACCTATGTATAAACAGAATTCATTTTAGTGTAAGGTACTAGTCAATGAAGGGTGGCCAGTTATTGAAACCTTATACTAAAAACAAACTGTTTATAGGTGAATAGAATTAATTTTTTGTTGAAGATGGCCAGTTATTAACCGGTGGCTAATAGTAATTGACGATTTACCCTACCTAGTTCTTTATAATTATACAATAATTTTATATACTTAAACAAAGTATGTTTACGCTATCGTGATCATGGCATACGACACGGGTCGCCTACACAACTACACATCCGTTAATGTGTAATCGTGGTTAGGACATCGTTAGCAATATTGCGGTCGTAGGGTTTTGCTAATGTTGAACAGAACTTGTCAATAGGCTCCACCAGATACTCGAAAGTTTCTGTCGCCACATCCCTACTCGCGTGGGCGCTTTTGTTTACCTACTCACATAGACTAGGAATCATCTAGACCGAGGTTAGAGCGATTATTTCATGCAACCGATGATGCCAAAAATGCGTGCCGTGATTGGTCCGTTCAAAGACACGGACGTCACACAAAGACACTTTCGACCCGAACATGGAGTAAAATTACCGTATGCGTGGCAGAGGGGGTAGCGCGACTATGCTCAGTCTGGAGGATGTTTTGTCTGTGCCTACTCACAACGGTATTAGGGTTCCGTAGCCAAATGGCAAAAAACGGAACCCTTATAGATTCGTCATGTCTGTCTGTCTGTCTGTCTGTCCGTCCGTATGTCACAGCCACTTTGTTCCGAAACTATAAGCACTATACTGTTGAAACTTGGTAAGTAGATGTATTCTGTGAACCGCATTAAGATTTTCATACAAAAATAGAAAAGAAACAATAAATTTTTAGGGTTCCCCGTACATAGAACTGAAACTCAAAATTTTTTTTTTCATCGAACCCATACGTGTGGGGTATCTATGGATAGGTCTTCAAAAATGATATTGAGGTTTCTAATATCATTTTCTTCTAAACTGAATATTTTGCGCGAGAGACACTTCCAAAGTTGTAAAATGTGTGTCCCCCCCCATGTAACTTCTAAAATAAGAGTATGATAAAACTAAAAAAATATATGATGTACATTACCATGCAAACTTCCACCGAAAATTGGTTTGAACAAGATTTGGTAAGTAGTTTTTTTTTAATACGTCATAAACCGTAAACCGCAATTTTATTGTGTTACTTGCTGTTACGGAACCCTTCATGGGCGAGTCCGACTCGCACTTGGCCGCTTTTTTCTTACGTGACTGGCCTAAAGGAAATGGAAAACATTCCTATTTCAAATTCAATTACACAAGTTTTTATTGATATATTGTTCCGTGGATTTTAGTTGTTATTTTCTAATACCTGAAATACACAATAAAGTTAAAAGGTACTAGAACATACAGCGTTAGTTTTAAGTAGGTATAAAGTTAGACATATCAAATATTGGCACTTTCATATCAAAACACGTCTATTATTTCACTATCACTCATCAGCACAACTAAGGCACTGGTCCCACCGCGAGCTAGTAAGCTATGAGCTATCGGCTATAAACACGAACAAAAGATAAGCACTCCCGTGTAAATAAAAGAGACACGGCGATATTTATAGTTACTCGCCCAGCGGTGAGCTATAAATATCGCCGTGTCTCTTTTATTTACACGGGAGTGCTTATCTTTTGCTCGTGTTTATAGCCGATAGCTCATAGCTTACTAGCTCGCGGTGGGACCAGTGCCTAAGGCACGTACTTACCTATTTACTTTTAATTAACTTTCATTAAACACGATGAACAATATGGCTTAATCAAATGTAGTTAGCATCCCGGGAGATCGATATCGATTCCCCCATAAATATTGTTAACAGCTCAAGCGACTCTTTGACGTCATAGGAACTCTGTAATTAAGACTGGCGGGACAGCGATTTTGACGTCACTCTAAAGAGATAGGGTCCGTTGCACTCTCGGAGGAATTAACATTCGAGGTTGCACCATGCACACCGTCTGTCACCGTTAAAGCGGTCGCTAAATTTTATTGTATGAGAAGTTTCATAGATCTCTGCTGTGTGAGGTTGATCAGTCTGTAAACTGTGGTTTGTGATACTGGCCCTTACTATACAAAGCGGTTCATGGGTGGCACTATTATTTAGAGCCTCAAGCATACAAACAAAACCTAGTATTTGGCAAAGATTTCAAGAATCAACAAAAAAGTCAGAATGATGGACTACTAGTACACTTTGCCACGAAGATCGTCTTAAAGAAAAGTTTTTTCTGGCTGACATAGGTTTAGGATGGAAAGCTTTGATTGGAAATATTATTAGGCAAGATACTAAATTACCCGGTTTTACGTTTTTATAAGAATTTGTGCGAATTAGTAAAAAAGCCGGTGTTCATATGAGTCTCAAAAACTACCAAAGTTACCAGCGGCGTAGGTAAATATAGTTGACTGATATAATTTGCTGTATTTAATACGACCACATTAGCAAAATCGCAGCATAACTTTCATAACTCAGTAGTTATCATTAAATTATCTACGCTAGTTAAAGTGTAATATACCTATAGTCTCGCAGCTAAGTAATTAGGTAAGTAATTACGTACTTACATAACATACGTACCTTCAAAGACGGCTAATAAGGCTAATTCCATGTTGACATTGAAAATGGCATATACCTCAATTGAATTCCAATAGTGAGACGTGGTAGCTAATCAAAACAACCGTCTTAATTACTTTGATAAACATAAACAGACCGCCTTGTTACCTCCGCGACGCGACCTCAAAAGTAATTGGGGTACCTAATGCAAAATGGCGTTTTCAATTGACGTCGTAACAAATTAATATTCCCTTTCGTGCCTTTTCATTTATCCGATATATTTGGGACTAATGTTGAATTAACCGTGAGTACTGTAATTAAATTAAAATGACGCCTGTAAATTACGCGACTTGACATTTCGCTGGCCCAATATTACAGAGTTCTATGTTTCACTTTTATCGAACTGAAATTTGAACATTGTCATAGTGATATTAAATAATTGTCATAGTTATATTAAATAAGTCGAATTTCAACTATCTTGAAACTGCAACGTAGAACCCTTTAATATTGGGCCAATTGTTTATTTAAGCATTATTTTGTATCCAATACAATGGGTATTGGATCTTATTATGATTAATTAATTTACTAAATATAATAGATAACCCTAGGCTGGTAGAAGTACCTAGGTACATAAAACAGAAGGAATGACATTGAAGATATTCAGCTATGTATTTATCATCAGACATAATAATAATAATTCGGACCACAAAAATCCATAACTTTGCCTTTTCTGTTGTACTCGTACGTACGTCAATCAATATAGAGAAGGGTTGTACTCAAAATATACCAAATTAACTATATTGAGAACGTTAATGTATATTAGCAAGTCAGATGAGTTGTGAGTTGATTATGTACGTACTTAATCACATTTTTATGGTTTATTAACGAAAATACACCGTAACTAAGCCGAGCCAAAAATTAAAGTTATATTCAGTTTTATTGAGAAAATCGTTCGATAGATATACATAAAATAATCTCCGCAAATGGAACACCCACGCGGCGAGCAAGAGTAGGTAAATATAATCTGCTGAAATTGATACGAAACCTAATACGTAACGTTTGATTACCTCTTCCGATATTCGCAGACCTCTCATTCCAATGAGCTCTTGGGATTCCGCGCGTTACGAGCGCGGATTATTTATCATTCAGATCTAAGCTAATAATACGCAAACACGTAGACTAGATTCTCCTTCTATACCCCTGTTTTAAAAATAGTATTTAATTTTCCGAGCTTGGTGAATTTACAATTTTATACTTTACAGTTGCATAGGATTTCGCGCGTGATGACGAAACCAGCTACAATCCTAGTTAGATAATGAATTCGCAGATGAAATCAATTTAGACCAATAATTCAAATCAGATGTGTGGCAACAATGCATACAAATAGCAAGCCAGACTGCAGCGCAACCATATATTGATTTTTAATTACTCACCACAGCCTGGCATTGATTTGTAATAAAAGTTCATAATTTCGATAATTCGAGGCCATCCGTCTGGTCAGCCGAGACGAACTTATGAAACATCAACTGTCGAAAATGTTGATCACATTCGTTTACCATTTTCGACGATTGATTACGGCAATTTTTAACTTTTTAAATTGTGCAGCATTCACTTGGTAATTGCGATTTATTTATTAAAACGAATTAACCTGTGTTTACGATTGTCGATTGCCCATGCATGTAAAATGACGTGTATTTTGTCATCATGTCATCAAGCTGTGCATACACGCAATACCGACAAAATTACATGGGCAAGACTAGTTGCGCTTGTCCCATGTCCCATGCCACTCTACGCTTCAATGGTCCGTGCGTTTTGTAAATCGGATGAACGATTATTACAAAACTCGGTGACGTTTGTGACAGGTCACTTATATGCGTAATCGCAGGTTGATGATATGACTCATATGACTGTGTGCCCGTAAGAGCAACTTAATTCAACTGATAATAATCACCAGTGCATATACTACATATAAAAATACATATGTATGTTAGTCTGTAAGGTATTTGTAATATGGGCCTTGTTGCCTGAATTAAATTTCTAAATAAAATAAATATACTGAAGTATTTCGGCCGTGCATGTTTAAATGCTACGATTGTGAATGAAATACTGATATTAGTTATAAATTGCCAGTAAACTAAAATTATTAATGTTACCAGACAACATAAGGTTCTATTTAAATTAAAGTTATCGATACAAATTGACATCTCTAGCAATTACTTAGTCTTCTTCTTCTTTCTCGCGCTATCCCGGCATTTTGCCACGGCTCATGCGAGCCTGGGGTCCACTTGACAACTAATATAACAGAACGAATTATAAAGAACATAAGTTCGAAGTCAATTTAACCGACGTGACCCTTGGTGCTTTTGGGATTAAACGCCTAATTTGAAAGTGGAACGGCAATCTTTTTAAGTAAAGTTCATATGCACACTAGTCCCACCCGTCCCACGTGTGTCTTTCAAGCTAAATGTGACCTTTTGATGACAAAAATCGAAAAAACCGCGTGCTTGATTAAACTGCAAAGGTCAACGAGCATGTCAGCGGTTAGAACGGAACAAGCAAAACGTCCGAAGTACACCAAATGAAAACAGGCGTTTTTCGGTGAACGCTCGCCACGACGACGTTAATTCAGGCGGAGTACAAAGGTAGAGTTGGGTAAAATAAAATGACGTACCAGGTTTCGTTATTTACTTTACTACGTGCATTACCTGCACCTCTAGCACATCTTGCATCCGCGACTTAGACCGCGACTCGAGTCGACATTCCCTCGGCTGTCAAATCTGTCGATTTCCGTAGCACAACTTGTACCCGCGACTGCAACAGCCGCGTAGAGAACTCAAAGTCGCGGCGCGACTCATCAGTGTTCCCCGATGGAATCAAAGTCTAAACATAAATGCTATTTACATGTGACAACACTGAATCGGAAACAGGGTTGCGCTAATTCATTCGTTCTTTGGTGGTAAAAAATCTAGTTTTTTGTCGATGGTTAAGTTTTTCCTGTCAAAGTCAAGGAACTTTCAAATTTTGTCAACATTTAATTACGAGAAAAAATATGAAAAAAATGTAAGTAATAGAGTCTTATATACTAAATTTTGATAACATTCCTTAAAATATATATTGTTTATGAATTTCTGTTTAATAAACCTTTTAAAATAAAATATTTTTGTAACTAACTATAATTAATGGAATTGCTATTATATTCCTGTTGTAAATTGTGGGTTTTTTTTTCAGAGTTAGTCCATCATTATCCTAGACACGATTGATATCCCAGCATCCAAAGGAAAATATTGTTAGCAGGAACTTGCCAACGGGACCCGAAGTGGAGAGTCAGCAAAAGAAACACACTAGGCAAGCTTGTAGGTTTCAAACGCGGAGCTGTCCCCGTTTCTAAAGTCAATAAGATGTGAGAAGCGCTTTAGCTTTAAGAACACCACCGAGGAAGTGAACTATTACCTATAATAATCCTAATGGTTATGGCGTACCTATCTAAGCTGCCGCAGTAACTCTCAAATAAGTTTCATATAGTTTTCCTAGTGCCAATAATGGATGGCATGTGTGTGTACTGTGTAGTTTATGATTTATGATTTGATATGAAAAGCTTATTTCATAGTCCTCGATGAAGTCACGACCATATGTTATTGTTTTGTTTACAAACCAATTTTCTTTCCAGGGTGATATTTATTGTCCTACGCCGCAAGTCGAAGAAAAAGGAAGAGAGAAAATACTTTTAAGGGTAATAAAGAAGATTCTTACAATTTCTCCATTGTGGTTCTAGATGTTAATATATAATAGATTCAATAATAAGAAGTCGAATATTCCAAGAATATATAAGGCAAAGCAATATACTATTAATTTAAATATTGTTTTTTTTTCACTCCTGTATTTTTTACCTGAAAAGAAACAAAAATAAAGTAGGTAGGTACCTAGAACTCCTAGAAGCCATGATTAGCTCCCCAAGGCCCATTTCATACCTAATGCTGACAGCAACGTATGATCGTATCAGGCCCTGTCAAACATGAATTAGTGAAACATCTAGTACACGGGTATGAGCTAGAAGAGTTTCAATATGGTAGACCAACAGTACCTACTCGTATGTACGCAGACTATGACATGAGCGTAACGACTCCTTCAAAATATTGTTTGTCGGCTCGGTCCAGTCACGTCACGGTATGGTGTTGGCAGGGGAGGGAATGGTTTAGTGGGTGATGACTGATAATATTTCATACAAAGCATGATTTTGAGCCGGACATGATCCTGTTACAGCCACGTATTACATCATTCTGTTAAAGTACGATGCAGCGGGCACAGGCCACATGTAGGTATGTTTTGTCGAAGTCGAGGAAGGTTCCAAACGGTACCTAAATAGTAAGAGATTGTTAAAATTAGACATCTAACCTTGATCCTAAATACTACTACTAAGACTATTATGGCTTAAATTGGATAGTTTGTTTTGAACATTTGTACCTACCCACCTCATCGGCTTCGTTTATGTACAAGCAAGCGGGCTCCGTTGTTAGGTTGATGAAAGATTTGTGTAAGGAAGTCTTAGGATTACTTTTACAAACTTACGAACCTGAATTGAAATTTAAAAGTTCCTACATATGTACCTATTTACTTAATTGAGTACCTACAAGTTAATAGCTGTTTGAAATTAAAGTTGTAAACATGATGGGAGATGGGAGTGTTGTGGTACATACTTGTAGGTATCACCGTGCATAATCGATATAAGAGTGCGTAAAGCGCATTTAGTGATGGTTCCATACTTCCTTATCCCTTAGGGCAATAAGTAATAATACAAATTATATTATTACATAATATATGAAACTTGTTTTTTAGTTATAATTATCATAAGTTTAGTTAAAAAAGTACAAGCAAATCACCCGCGAGAGCGTGTCGCGTTATAAAGTCGCGTAGACTTCGACTCGCGGTTTGACATAAAGACGAGAGAATATTTTGTCTCAAAATAGGCAGTTGTGCTACGGATTTTAGTTCAAAGTCGCGATCATTGTCATTTTCTGACAGTGACACTTGATCGCGAGTTTGTCGCGGCTCTCGCGCGTGAGTTGTGCTGCCAACACGCGACAAGCCGCCAAGTCGCGCCGATCTGCCTCTTCTCACGCCTGTCGCGGCCAGTTGTGCTAGAGGTGCTGGCCGGTAGGTATACATTAAATACATATGCCTACTCAGCTAATTACTTACTCATAGTACGTATGCGTAGGTGGGTATAAAGTCCGTGACAACGTCCGTTTTCAAAGTTTTAAAATTCCTTATCAAATTTTAGTATTTAATCCACCAAATCTGCGTTACAGCACCGGATGTGATTTGGCTTTGGAAGGTCACTGTCAACCAACTGTTTCTAAAAATGGACGTGAATAACTCGGCTGAAAAATATCAAATTTCCGATAAAAATAAGTAGGTACTTAGTACTTACTTAGTATTAACGTATAGAAAGGCAACATTTTATTTTAAAATTAAACTTTGTTTTTTTAATTTTTGAAATAAACTAAATGTCCTATTGTGACGACGACATAACTTTGATAAAGTTTGTAGCAGAACCGCTGCACCCGTTCTACCGCTGTCGGCTCACGGTTCACAAATCACACGGCAAGCCAATTATTAATTACCTATATAATATTATAGTTCGTTTTTTTTAGCATTAGAAAGAACTTGAAAAAAGGTATTTTAATTAAAAATGCTTTTTAAAAATTTGTTACTCTTAAGTACTTATGAAAGCAGAAGAATATAAATGATCGTATTACATTCATAATTGTTACATATTTGCCGTAACTTATTTTTAAAATGTGTTTTTTAATTCATCATCAAGTTTGTTTACTTTATTTCTAATGCTAAAAAAAACGAACTATACGTAAGTAGCGACCGAATAATTATGAAGATCAAACCAAAATATCTTTAATCGATATTAAACTTTCGTGAGACATATTCAAGTGAGTGAAACCGTTGTCGTATAAACAATTCAAAATATCTTTTTTTACAGTTCGTTCTGAATATTCCATTCGGCTGCCTCGCGAATGGGCTTTGGGTATTCACGCTTGTTACGTGAGAATTTCATTTCCTTGCCTCTTTCATTTTTAATCAATGCTTGTTATTGGACGTTAAGTGCCAATATCGGCAATATCACTGGTTCCCACTGGTTACTTGGATCTGTGAAACAACCGTTTGATTAGCACCATATGAGGCAGCTGTGCATAACGTAAAGGATCTTTAGTAGTAGGTACCTAAATGAAGAACAGTATCCGTAAAAAAGACTGAAGTACTTTGTAAAAAAAATATCTTGAATATTAATTAGGTACCTATCATTCAATATATTTTATCTTAGCTAGCTAGTTAACTTTATTTAATTTTGGTAGATTAACATTTCTTTAATTTTTTTTTAAATAAACTGAATTGATTTAATTATCGTGGCGACACGACATCTATACGGCAACCATCAGTTTGGGATTGATATAAACGCTATCGTGAACGTAATTTACTTTCTATATATCTCTTTCGCACTAATATGTCAGTACGAGCGAGATGCGTAGAAAGTAAAGTACGTTAACGATAGCGTTTATGTCAATGCCAAACTGATGGTGTACGGCTACCATGACTGATATTGGATGAATATTGCGTTGTTTATTGTTATTCTCGCTAATTCCGTTCTCCATTCTGCCTGGAGCTAAATTATGCAAAGCAATCCGATTACCCGCCAACCTGGCAAACGATATTATGAATTTTATAACACCTTTGCCATCCAGCTCGCTTTGTCAGAACGCGGCAAAATTGTTCCAACAGTAGGAATGAAATATATTAGATTGAATTGGTGAGTTGGTTGGTTTACTTCATGCCTCTACTACTCCATACTACATACAGAGAAAACAAACATGTAATTCACTTTCTTCATAACTTTCATAAGCTTCAGGTACGTATGCACAAAGGTTTTCATTTAAGCTTTGAGGGTTCCGTAGACAAAATAAACAGAGATCAGAAATTCAGAAATCAGATTTTTTTTTATTTGCTGAATACATATACATGGTCAGTACTTACAAGGTATTTACAACAGAGATATTCAGTTTCACATGTTTTGTCAATAAAGACATGAAAATATTAACACTAATTCTAGTATAACTTAACTATTTTTACGAAACCATAATGAATACATTTAATTACATGGGTACTTAATAGCTATACGGGCAATTTCATTTCTCTTCAGCAGGAATTGACACCGCGTAGCATAAAGAAATTAAAATAGCATCTTTAAAAAGTATAACCCTATTCCAAAAAAGCGTCAGGTAAGTAGTTTTAGTAACCTTTATATACCTATTATACACCTTACCTGCACCTTCCCCAAGAATCACTCTATTGACAAATGAAAACCGTATGAAAATCCGTACAGTAGTTTTTGAGTTTATCACGTACAAACACAGACATACGGGCGGGGGACTTTGCTTTATAAGGTGTAGTAATATAGTAAGGAATAGATATAGGTACTTACTTACCTATTTGCTATCTGCCCGTATAAAATTATAGCAATATTGCGAAACGTGAAAATTGACTCGCAGCTAACGCCGAACAAAGTTCGCAAATAACAACAGAAAGTCTAACAGTCCGCGTTAAACCCCAAGATCTCTCCCTAGACAAGTAATCCCTAAATGGGGCAATAAAGCACACTTTATCCAGTTATTGATGCGCCGGGGCACGGAGTTGTTATTCCGAACCTAGAGAACGAACCAGCTAAGGTAGGACCTCTGATTAAGCATGACTTCGATGACATCAAAGTCTCATTTTGACTGGTCAGTCTCCAGTGAACCTAAAGAGGATTATAAGGTGTACCCGGGTAAGACCGGACTATTTTTCGGCAAGTTGGAAGGACGTCACAAAAAACTATATTACTTACCTACTTATTTCTCACAAACTTTTACCTCTGAATGTTTATTGCAAATGATAAAAATGTTAAGAAACTTTTATTAAGTATATATATTTTCACTTAATGCCCCGAAATTCAGAACCTTATTTTTACAAATGCGTCAAAGCCTATGTATTCTCTATATATTTAGGCTACAAATATAATGACCACCAAAAAATACTTTGGTACCCTAAATAAAAAAATCATGCTTACCAAAAAAAATTACTGAACACCAAAACAATACGGCCAATAAATACAAAAGTACCACCATTTTAATTACGACTGCACTTCAAATTGTATTCAAATACCAAATATATTGAATGATCACCAAAAATCATTAATGATCACCAAATCTTGAAGACCAAATTAATGCGATATTTTCACCTAAATAAACCACTATGATTACCAAAAAATGTAAACATATTACCAAATAAAGTAAACTGATGCCAAAAATGGTACTAGAAAAGTAGGTTAGGTTAAGTTTCAAATGCTACTAGAAAAGTGGGTTAGGTTAGGTTTGAACTGCGACCCTTGCAGAAAAGAAATGCTACTAGAAAAGTGGGTTAGGTTAGGTTTGAACTGCGACCCTTACAGAAACGAAATGGTACTAGAAAAGCGGGTTAGGTTAGGTTAGAACTGCGACTGTTACAGAAATAAAATGCTACTAGAAAAAGGTGACGAAGTGTATTAATTAATTTAATAGGATTATTTTGGAGTCATTTGCTTTAATAGGATAGCAAGATTTAAAAATTTGGTTATAATTTTACATTAAAATGGAGTTCTAATTTTGGTGGTCATTTACTATTTTTGGGTTTACAATGATTATTTAAGTGTCATTTTCTTTAATAGGATAGCAAGATGTAAAAATGTGGTTATCATTTTACATTAAAATGGGGTCTGAAATTTGGTACTCATTTACTATTTTTGGGTTAATAATGATTAGTTTGGTGTCATTTCCTTTAAAAGGATAGTAAAATGTAATAAAATTGGTAATCATTTCACATTAAAATGGTGTTATAATTTTGGTGATCATTCATTATTTTAGGGTGGTAAAATATATTTTTTTGGTATTATATTTTACTAAATCTGGTGATCAGTTAAATAGCAGCCATATATTTATAATAACAATCAATATACGAATGTGCTTGGTTCTTACCTTTAACAGTCTTTATTTACTTAACCGCATTAATTCATGAAAATTAAGCTAATCCTATCACATGGAAACATAGTTTAACTTAAAACGAGAATGGTCGCCTTTGCAGTTAATACGCCATAGGAATAGAGGGCCTTCGTAACTTCCATTCAGACAAAGCCTCTCCAGGGACGGAAGCAACTCCGACAGCAAAGTATTAAGTGAAATGTTGGTCCTAGCGAGGCTTTCAAGGGTAGGTTTCTTTTGGAAAACTGTCCCATTTGCTGCGAAGTAGTTTATGACTTTTACGAGTCCGTTGTTATTCTTCACAAAGTTAGACACAGACACCATTTATTAGGTATTATTAATTTATCACCGTAGTACGCTATTTATATAATATTATACGAACGTATCTTCTTCTTCTGCCTAGCGTTATCCCGGCCTTTGCCAAGGTCCGCTTTCCTACTTGCTTGCCTCCACTTTGCGCGATCCTGTTCGTATCATAATAATACGAACGTATATAATAAACTATTTTTCAGCGATACATAATAAACACCCCACCTAGGTATATGAAAATTTGCCATTTTACTAGTGTACCCTAAAAATTGGACTGGGCTACGGAAGGCGAAATCCATTAATCATGTTGGCGTGAAAGGACCACCTGTTCCCGTGTTTGTTTTCTCGGAACAGCAATCCATCTATATTCTAATTGGTTGCGCGAACACCAGCGAGTAAACTTCGCTTGTAAACTTAAGGCTTCGTCACACAGGCGCGTATTCCGGGCGGGACGTGAGCGGGGCGCGCCGCTTTCCCATATAAAACGCTCACGCCCCGCCCGAAAAACGCGCCAGTGTGACGGAACCTTTATACTTCCATATGGGCGGGACACTCCACAAAAAACAGTCAGTGAAAGAGGATATCCTCTGAGAAAGAAAGGAGTGAGTGCTGAGGAGACGAAAGACAGAGGAGAATGGAAGAGTAAAACATGTTGTGCCGACCCCAAATAACGTGGGATAAGGGCAGGAGAATGAAGAAGAGACTCCACAAAAAACAGTGTGATCTACTACTCAGACCATTTAGTCTCCCTCACCATGAGTTTTAAGCGGCCTTAAACGCTAGCTGGGTCAACTCAAACGCTGCGCAATCCAGGGGGGGGGGGGATCCAATTTGATCATGCAATCGTTCATGCGACAAAAAAATAACTGACTACGTGACACCCCCTGACTACGAGCGAATGTCCGTGTCAAACTCGTGGTAAGGGCATTCGCTAGGTGAGACATGTGTCTCACACTAAGCGACACTCCGCGCGTTCAAGACACTGGAAGTTCTGATGAATCTCATTATTCCTGATGGAATGATATGCGTTTGCAATTAATCTGGATTAAAGGAATTTACATAACATTTCTACGCGAGGGGATAAGTTGTCGAGTGGGCGTTAACGTTCCTGTGACTAAGAATTATTCCAATAGAAACAGGAAACGCGATCGGTGCTCATCCAATTTCACGTCGGGGTGTAGGTGGGACCTACTTAAACGAACATAATATTATTTTACGATCATAAGCATACTCTGCGTACTTACATCAATGCTGTATGCAGAAAAATAGAGTATATAATATGTACCCACCGAATTTTGCTCGCCATCTACTACAGATTAGGGGAATCAAAATATTAATATAATATTATCCTACACCGGAACATGCGACACAACTGACAACCGCGATGTCGCCGAAATATTTTTTAGCTTTTAAGATTTTTACTATTGTATGTATGTAGTTTGTAAGGTATGTATCTATGAGCCTTAGTTGCCTGATAATAAATGATATTTAATTTAATTTAATTATTTTGGTAGATAACATGCGACACAACTGACACCCGCCATGTCGCCGAAATAATTTTTAGCTTGTAAGATTTTTACTATTGTATGAATGTAGTTTGTAAGGTATGTATCTATGAGCCTTAGTTGCCTGATAATAAGTAAATGATATTTAATTTAATTTATTTTAGTAGAAATACCTACCTAGGATATAAAAAAAGCCCAGCTGCACCAAGCACGCTCGACAATTTGATCAACACCACTCAGCAGTAAGTAAACACAATCAATCTTCCAACACAAAAAAGTTTTGCGAACGCTTTACGCTTTGCTCAATCACGTCTGTCAAACCGTCTGGTTTGATGCAACCGACCTTAAATCTAGCTTAAGTTTATGCACTGATCCAACCAAATAGAACAGACGCCAAAACCACACCCGATATAGCTTCACGATTCGTTTCGCTTGTGACCTACCGTAACGCAGATTGCAAATAGAACTCAATTACATAGTTGCAGTCAAACGTACCGCTCCATTCACACCAAAACCGCTTTCAATTCCGTAAGATTGGCAACTCGCACGTACATATTTGTCTAAATATGCAAGCCGTGATATTTCACTTTCTTGAGTAAAAAAGATTTTATGCAGATCTATATTTGGCCCGATACTACCAAATGAAGTTGTTTGCTTAAAATTTCCTAAATATGGACTATACCCGAGTCAAAATAAACTGGATTACTCATTTATGCGTAGTAAAAATTAATGTAGCAGCAAAAATAACATTAAATCGAATGGTATTATTACTTTATGGCCCAGTCACCACTTTATAAGCCTAATAAAAACGGGGTTAACCTCGGAATAAGACATACGAGTAACCAGCTGGAAATGCGTATACACTTTCATTATGGCGTTTTATAAATTGCTTCTTATAAGTCACAAAAAATCTGTTATGCGCGTCGAAATTTATTCCAGGTCAAAGGTCACAGAAATCTGTTTTTTCGCTAATATCAAGGTTTCTATAGCTCAAATGATGTTTACGACCAGGTAAGAAATGTAGAGGACAAAATTTGTGACAAGTTATGTTCGGAACATTTTTAGGGTTCCGTACCCAAAGGGTAAAACGGGACCCTATTACTAAGACTTCGCTGTCCGTCCGTCCGTCCGTCCGTCCGTCCGTCTGTCACCAGGCTGTATCTCACGAACCGTGATAGCTAGACAGTTGAAATTTTCACAGATTATGTATTTCTGTTGCCGCTATAACAACAAATACTAAAAACAGAATAAAATAAAGATTTAAATGGGGCTCCCATACAACAAACGTGATTTTTGACCAAAGTTAAGCAACGTCGGGAGTGGTCAGTACTTGGATGGGTGACCGCTTTTTTTTGCTTTTTTTTGTTTTTTTTTTGCATTTTGGTACGGAACCCTTCGTGCGCGAGTCCTACTCGCACTTGCCCGGTTTTTTCATGCACTCAAACATTTTCAAGATAGAGAGCGCAGAATGCGCGGTGTTCGTTCTGGGGTCTGGGGCCTTTCGACAAGCGACGTTTGACGTACCTATCGTGTTGAACTTCCGTTTAATCTGAACAATCCTGTGTCAAAATTTGACATTAGCAATCCACAGTAAGATGACAACCAGACCAAACCATTATAAACCTTAATGTAGTAATAAAACAAAGTTGATATTTGTTGAATTATTGGTTGTGCCAAAGGATATTATCCGCACTTGATGAACATGCGATTCATTCAACTGTTGAATTGAGGTGGACGCGAAATCTGACAGTTGTACATGTCGAATAGGGGCCCAGTACAGCCATACGTACTTAATGCAAGGTCATATGATAATCTCTGTGAAAATTTTAGAACGCCGCAATAAAGGTGTACTTATGCGAGTTTCCAGCCTAGTATCTTTCATTCCGAGATCAAACCCTTAATTTGACTGAGTTATTTAGAGCTTATTACCTTATACAAAGATGTGTTGTTGTTTAGTTTTACGGTAACGCCTTCGTTTTGTAACAAACAACGTAGCGCGCACGCGCAGGCAAGTCAATGTTAATGTGTAGTTGCCGGTGTAAATTTCATCAGAGTTCTAACACCAAAGCAAACGGAACGAACAAGTTTCTGACCAGTTATAGTTTCCCCACGGCCATCGAATGTCAGCCAAGGTCAACATTACCTAATGACAAACAAAATATATCACACCAATCGCAATCGATGTGTTATTTGTTATACTTAATACTTATAATAAGATCAGGTGATGCACGTATTTCACGTGGCCAGGCTACCCGAAATCCGCGCCATCCAGTACATGAATGTAAACACTGTAATTTACCGTACGAGTACGAAATTTTCCTTTACCACGCACTTTTCAAGGCCGACCACGGACTCAGTATTGATTAACTCACCTTATTAATATTTTAAAGCACCATAACTTTACCTCAGTTTTGATCAAAATAATGAAAATATGGGATTATGTTGAAAGAAAAAACAAAAGAAATATTTATTTTACTTTTTGCCGAACGGTTTCGCTGCTCCTTTTCTACTCAATTCCTTAATTGGATTTATCCATTTTATTTAGTAATTCAAAACTTCTGTATAAAACAATTGTATTTGGGATGATGGAGATTGCACGCAGATATACACGACCATGGGCCATGTAAGAAAGGTTTGACGTATCTAAAGGCAGCTCAAAAATTGCAGACCGTTGTGAAACCAAATACACCGTTACATCTCATAGTTACATACATATAAACATCGGGACGAATCGATACGTTACTGGCGTTGTTACTTTTGGGCATAGTGCCTTCACCTCGAGTGCATAGTTAAATGCAGCAAAGTCGGCCGATGACCCGGCCGTGACGTCAATCGGGATGCTGCATCTCTGCTCAGATCGTAATCTTCATGTCTAGCTGTACCGGATTTACTGTTACTGCCTTCGAGAGCTGAGTACTTGGACTAAAATAACCACAATACGGTACTTTCCGATGGAAGCGATTAAAGAACAAAAACGCCTCTAGGTGCGGAATGATTGAGCCAATCTGCTCAACTCTTGACGTGCAACAGTTAATCCCAGATATAGGAATTACCTTCAGAAGAAATGTCAAACTTTTGAGTTTGTTACAAAGATGTATGTAGTCACACAGAGATGACTGTAATAAATCGACAATTAAGTAAGTAAACACTGAAGATGTAGGTAATGGTAAACACAAAACAATTGACAAGGATACAATACAATAAACACTTCTTCTTCTTAATTGCTTGGTAAGATTTCTTACTTTTACTTACTGATCTTAAATGCAAATCAGTAGTACGTAGCTAAATCTTCATCTACACCGTAGTCAACCGTCATGAGTCATGACTTCTTAAATACGAACGATACTAACCGTATTTGGACCCAGCTTTATCATCATACCTACCTGCAATGTATAAATAAGGATTAGGCTGTGTACCTAGGTAGGATGTACAAATATATATGCAACGGTGACTAACTCGATGTTTCAATATTTATTGTTATATTACGAAACCAAATCAAAATAAACAACGGTATGTTATTGACTTTTGATAATATCGATTACAAGTAGAAGATAAGGGCAAGAGTAAACCCGTATTCTGAATCGATAAGCCGATGACATTATCTCTTGTACGATGATGTTCATTGAGGCATAATACGTTCTTCCGGGTTCATTGTGTCGTTAACCTGATGACCATAAAAATACATTTACGTATCACGTTTTCCTCGTCCGAACTCCTTGAAACGAAACTGAGTAAATAGGTGAAGGAAAACATTGTTTAAAAATACGTTCCCTACTGACCGACCAATTTCAGGGGAGATCGGGTAAACATAGTCCACAATGCTGAATGCGTTTCGTTCCCGAAATACCCGATCCGGGTTCGACGCCCGAGGAAATGGATCAGCGATACGGAACTGAGACGACACGGTGCTCACGCGCAGACACTTGTACCTAGTTACGTAAACTATCGTTGTAGGTTACGGTGAGGTGTGATGCATCAACGCATCAAATTTAAAATCGATTTGTTCTCAACGCTGTCAGATTTTAAATAATATTAATCCAAATAGGTGGCATAGGTAGGTACTTATTCTCTCATACAAAAGCTTAAATTTCACGTGAATATTTCCATACATTATTTAAGTTTCTATTGGCGTTTTCTATTGACGATTGTCATCTTGCCCAGGCTCCCTAAGGGCCTACCACGAAAATCAAAATTCGCAAATTATGGGGACCTTTCTCTTTTACTCCAATAAAGGCGTAATTCGAGTGATAGAGAAAGATGCCCGCAATTTGCTAATTCCGATTTTCGCGGTTATAGCCCTGAACGGAGCTCGGAGGTGACGTGCGAATAGCATAACTTTTCTTCTCCCTGCAGAAATATAACGGGGCATATCTTTTCAACAGTGTTAGATCTTCCAGTATTTATTACCTAATCTGTTTCTCACATCCGAAACAAACCATTGTTCGATTACAAAATACAAGGGTTTGATTCCTGTTTACTAAAGGAGCCCTTATTTACTTCGAACTAACTATTGCCCGATTCGAACTTTAAGCTACATGTATTAATAGATCTATAAACGATATGAATTAGATGTGTCAGTGTCAAAAGTGATATTTTTGTTTGAAGAAACGTCACATTTGACACTGGCATATCTAATCCATGTCGTTTCTAGGTCTATTAATTGACGTATCTTGAAGTTCGTATCGGGCCGATAGTTCGTACTTGCAAATAGGTTGTTTGCGGTGGAAACACTATTCCACTAGTGCGGATCGGCGTCCGCAAATACTTTCGTTTCGCAAATGGCGCGCTCCACTAACTAACCGGTCTATTGGGTTGCCGATGCCGTAGAATTAGAATCCCGCTGGCCGCTACAAGGTAGTATAAGGGTCAAAAAGATCACTGTGTTACGTTCTTTCCTGTAGACATACACAAGAGTTAAGGGCTATAAAGGTTAATTTTCTTATTTAACCCTTACCCACGTAAAAAGGTCCTCCTTTAATGGATAAGGGTTAAATAAGAAAATTAATCTTTATAGCCCTTAACTCTTGTGTATGTCTACAGGAAAGAACGTAACACAGTGATCTTTTTGACCCATAAATTAAGTACAGATGTGCAAGTTGTGGATAGTTTCTAAAACTTGGTAAAGTAATTTTTGCAAATGGAAAATTTCGTTTACATACAAAAAAATGAGAAGATTCCGATTCTTTTTAATTTTTATTTTACAAAAGTTTCGACGGCACATCGGTAGTATCTATACTGATGCTCTAGCATCAGTCATGGGTATAATTTATTACTATTAGTACTAAAAAGTATTTTTTGCTAAACTAAAACAAGCGAAAAATAATATTGAAGTCTCAACTCAAAAATAATTTTACTCTACACCTATTAATTTAGCCGAAAGTTTAATTTTCTTAACCTTGCTGAAAACTTTAGTCTTAAATGTATAGGGAGGTTAAAGAAGATTCTTAAAGTATTAAAAAATATGTAGATTTACGAGTAAAAACCTTTTAAAAGAAGTCTTTAGACGATTTAATAAATACCACGAAAATTATATATATTTTTGGGTTATAAAAATCAAACAAAGAAACGTGAGTTCAACGCAAATCAAAATTCCGTAATCAAAAGTAATTAAGAGTTCTACGAAACCAGACTCCAAGCAATATGATACCCCTTTGTCTTACAAATTTGCCCGTTTGCAGTTAGTTACTTGACTCTGTTGCTGCTACTGTGAGATTATTAAACTGCCACATTATACGAAGCAATTAGGCGGATAGGTGTCAGGCGGTCCCCAAATTATTACCCTCGACTCTCAACTCTAGTAGCATCTTAATAAGAGCCATTTTGACTTGTTACAGAATGCCGGCGCTCCGGCTACTGGGGCGCAAATGGCTAGCCGCCTCGGACGATCTCGTGTTTCCGAGCATCTTCGAGCTACTGTGCCGTTTTGTATGGTAAGTAGACAATATATCGCGCTGACTAAGCGCTTAGTATCACCCTCTGGTTTCACCGATCGGTTTTCACTCGATTTTCACATTTTTATTTCCATTCTGTATTAAGGGATGTACTCTGTTTTTAGCGATTAAGAGGGGCATCATACCTATTTGTAGTTTTTATATTGAATTTTTACAAGTTTCAATCAGGGGTAAATCCCATGAAGAAATTTAACGGAAAATATACTACATATATTTCCAAGCGCACTCCAATCAGAATCTTGGCTGAATAGAAAAAAATCACGAAAACATGACAAATGTTCATTTATTTCCGGTTGCACTTATATATTATGTATGTATTGTTAATATCCTGCATAATTGCCACAGCAGTATACTCGTAATTTCAGTATCTTATCAAATCCATTTTGCAAGAAAGTTACATCCGCTAGAATTAGGTTACCTTACGTATTATGATACGAGGTGAGTTCGATACACGACCCGAATATCCCGATCTCATTAATCACACCGTCAGTACTAATCTCTTTCCGCGTATTTTAGCGCTATGTAAAATGTTTACATGGTGTTGGTTGGTTTGGTAAAATTAATGACGCTTCCCTTGCGAAAATCCGATTCATCAGGAAAAGTAGAACAAAAACACACGCTCGTATTAAATCAGAGCGCCCTGAAATCGCGGTAAATAACATTACGCGATTTAAGGCCCAACCACACTGATTGTGTGCCCGCACCACGCCTGCGTACCTACGCGTAATCAAATTTTCTTAGAGGAAAATAGTGTGTTTTAAGTATCTTTTGGTTTATAATGTTTAGCTATACCTATAGAGTTTTGGTACCTTCGTTGTACGATTGGTAGAAAGAGGTACTCTTCTTGATAAAAACGCGAGGTCTCAATTCTGGTTTACATTATTTATTCTGTGATTTCTGTGGTTAACAAAACAATGGGAAATAGGTAATTCGTAAAAATAATTACACTGGAATAATAGATTGTCGCGTTACGTGCTCTGCCAATGAATTGGTAGAGCACGCAACTGAGCAGCTGGAAGGATGAAGGGTGAAGAAATGAAAAGTAAAGACTCAGGGGTAGGTAACGTTTATTTTTCCAGGTATAAGTGGTGGGTCAATATGGCACGGCTGGGAACTTAAATTGTCCAACAACACCGGGAAGTTGTAGTAGCGTGGTAGCACGGTGCTCCGGGGTGCAGCGCCTGGGAAACGCGTTCCCACGCACAGGCGCGCGGCGTCAAGGAGGGCGCGATCAGGCGCGCGGCGTCAAGGAGGGCGCGCACAGGCGCGCGGCGTCGAGGAGGGCGCGCACAGGCGCGCGGCGTCGAAGAGGGCGCGAACAGGCGCGCGGCGTCAAGGAGGGCGCGCACAGGCGCGCGGCGTCGAGGAGGGCGCGCACAGGCGCGCGGCGTCGAGGAGGGCGCGCACAGGCACGCACAGGCGCGCGGCGTCGAAGAGGGCGCGAACGGGCGCGCGGCGTCAAGGAGGGCGCGCACAGGCGCGCGGCGTGAAGGAGGGCGCGCACAGGCGCGCGGCGTGAAGGTGGGTGCGCACAGGCGTTCAGCGAGTGTCACCAAATCAGAGGCTTGTAGTAGATTTGCGTTTGTAATTTATAGTGAAAGTATTTATATAGTAAGTTACGCCAGGAAGAGGAGGGTTTCTTGAAGGTGCGGGGCCTCACTTGGCCCCGCACGGACCCTTAATTTCGAAAATGCTCGGATGAGAGCTGACGAAGAACTGAACAGAATGACGGTTGTTCCGCTTTTATACCTGATTCTTTAGAACATCTAAAGAATCAGATTTACAAGATTTGAAATTTAAAAATAGTCGAGTACCAGTTATGATTTTACCAAAATTTTGAATAACCTTTGCCGAAAGTATACATACTAGTCTTTTTAGTGGTGAAATCCGAACAGTTGAAAGCCGATTGACGGGTTACGTCAATCATCTTACAAAATGTAAACAATGAAAGAATCCCGAAAAATACAGCGATAATATTAACAAAAATCCCCTAGATTTATATAAAATAGTTGGAAAACCCTAAAGGTATGTATTTAGGTGGCTTAGGGCCGCATTGCATATGAAAAGTTATAAAAATAATAGCCCAAAGTAAGCCAGGCAGAAGTCCCAGTCTTCCCATGCATCCTGAGGGTTGAAAAGGATTTTAAGAGTCTTATTAGAGTCTGTAAATTTCAGATACAATTCAAGAAGTATCATAATGTGATCGGAGCCATAATAAGCAAGTCAGAACGATCGGACTTGGAAAGCTAAATGAAAGAATTAGGATACAATAAACAGAGGAAGGAGGTCATTCCAAGGTAAATGCTACATTACCCCAAAAACCTCGGAAAAAAAAACTTTGACGTAGTCTTCAAGGCAAAGTTTTTTTTTTGTTTAGAGAGAGAGAGTAAATTAGAGGTTGGGGGAAAGTAGGTAAAGTGTGTAAGTAAAGTAAGTCAGTTAGTCAGAAGAAGAGTCGAGAGGGAAGGAAAAGCAAGCTCGTAGTGAGTATGAGAAGTGAGGTGAGAGAATGAGTGATAGAATGGAAGAAGAAGATGAAAAGACCGAGGAACTTCTGTGCACTCATACATCACCTATCATAATCACACATTCAAAAATCTCTGTCAAAGGAAGGGGATGTGGTTCACATTCTATGACGCACACTCCTAAGAAGTCCTCGCTATGACCTAGGCTTTTTATAGAAGGGAGTAGTCAGCCGCTCCACTGGAAAAGGGGTGATGAGATGAAATGACCTAAGGCTTGTTTAGAGAGTTGGCCAGCCGCTCTGTTAATATGTACAAGTACCCTAGTCGGTTTAGAGCCGATTAGAGAGTAGGTTTAGAGAGCCTACTTAAGTTTGTGGTAGGGGTAGACCTACCACAGTAGAATTAGTGAAGTATAAAATTGACCATAAGGCTTATTTTTGTATCAGAGTTGGCCTACCGCTCTGGATCAAGAAAATAAAAAGAAAGAAAGAAAAGGGGCACCTGGCGGATAAGCCACCCTAAGAAATGGAGAAATATTTACAGGATGAGCACACACACACGTAATGGAATATATGGAAAATGAAGATTAATGGAGGATGAACGAGCTTGGAGAAGGGAAAGGGGAGAAGAAGGAGCCGAGTAGAAGGCTGATGAAAGAAAAATATGATTAGTAACAAAGTAAAGAACTATAAAAAATACAAGTTATAAATAAATAAAAGTGTTAAAAAGAGAGTCTCGCCTAAGTTATTTAGATTAGATGTTAAGGTAAGTGCCATATTGACTAACAGGTAGTAAAAATAATAATTTAAGGTTCTAAAGTAAGGCCAAAGGGTTTAAAATTTTAGAAACACGAATGTTGTTTTTAATTTAGAATTTTGAAAAAGGTCTGGAAAAATAGCTATTGGGCGCCAAAACTGTCGCGTTACGTGCTCTGCCAATGAATTGGTAGAGCACGCAACTGAGCAGCTGGAAGGATGAAGGGTGAAGAAATGAAAAGTAAAGACTCAGGGGTAGGTAACGTTTATTTTTCCAGGTATAAGTGGTGGGTCAATATGGCACGGCTGGGAACTTAAATTGTCCAACAACACCGGGAAGTTGTAGTAGCGTGGTAGCACGGTGCTCCGGGGTGCAGCGCCTGGGAAACGCGTTCCCACGCACAGGCGCGCGGCGTCAAGGAGGGCGCGATCAGGCGCGCGGCGTCAAGGAGGGCGCGCACAGGCGCGCGGCGTCGAGGAGGGCGCGCACAGGCGCGCGGCGTCGAAGAGGGCGCGAACAGGCGCGCGGCGTCAAGGAGGGCGCGCACAGGCGCGCGGCGTCGAGGAGGGCGCGCACAGGCGCGCGGCGTCGAGGAGGGCGCGCACAGGCACGCACAGGCGCGCGGCGTCGAAGAGGGCGCGAACGGGCGCGCGGCGTCAAGGAGGGCGCGCACAGGCGCGCGGCGTGAAGGAGGGCGCGCACAGGCGCGCGGCGTGAAGGTGGGTGCGCACAGGCGTTCAGCGAGGGTCACCAAATCAGAGGCTTGTAGTAGATTTGCGTTTGTAATTTATAGTGAAAGTATTTATATAGTAAGTTACGCCAGGAAGAGGAGGGTTTCTTGAAGGTGCGGGGCCTCACTTGGCCCCGCACGGACCCTTAATTTCGAAAATGCTCGGATGAGAGCTGACGAAGAACTGAACAGAATGACGGTTGTTCCGCTTTTATACCTGATTCTTTAGAACATCTAAAGAATCAGATTTACAAGATTTGAAATTTAAAAATAGTCGAGTACCAGTTATGATTTTACCAAAATTTTGAATAACCTTTGCCGAAAGTATACATACTAGTCTTTTTAGTGGTGAAATCCGAACAGTTGAAAGCCGATTGACGGGTTACGTCAATCATCTTACAAAATGTAAACAATGAAAGAATCCCGAAAAATACAGCGATAATATTAACAAAAATCCCCTAGATTTATATAAAATAGTTGGAAAACCCTAAAGGTATGTATTTAGGTGGCTTAGGGCCGCATTGCATATGAAAAGTTATAAAAATAATAGCCCAAAGTAAGCCAGGCAGAAGTCCCAGTCTTCCCATGCATCCTGAGGGTTGAAAAGGATTTTAAGAGTCTTATTAGAGTCTGTAAATTTCAGATACAATTCAAGAAGTATCATAATGTGATCGGAGCCATAATAAGCAAGTCAGAACGATCGGACTTGGAAAGCTAAATGAAAGAATTAGGATACAATAAACAGAGGAAGGAGGTCATTCCAAGGTAAATGCTACAAGATTAAACAAGTTACTTAACGACTTTGTCGCCACTGCCGAACAATATAAACTACCTTCTTAGATATAAATCAATTACATACTTGAATTGCGAAGGATGTCCATGTCAACATTGGAACCGATGCTCACTGAACTGTGGCCTAAACTTCCTTCAGCAGAAAATACTTGCCATTTCCACTACCATTGCGATCTGTTTTCAAATCAAGTTCAAACTAAATCTACCGACTAACACAATTTGATTTTCGTCGGAACGAAATCATACAGCGAACTAACTTTAGACATTCAGTGCAAATGAAACCAAGAGCGAAAGCTTTGGAAGCTTAGTTCTTTATCGGGGAAGGAAGTTAATAAGGTTAATTAGTTCTAAAACACGTAAACTGACAGGAATTAGGCGCGCAGGTTAACTATTAAACCTAGTTATAGCTGCTCGGTTCCGCGACTTCTGAACAATTAAAATACAATTATTCTAATGAGGTCACGAACAGAGGCAACTTAGGTATCGTTATAAATATAAATCATGAATCCTTATTTCATGAATATAATTTTTCTCACAGTGTCTTTTCTGACGGAGGTATTTTTTTTCACGCGCGTAGCAGAAACCTACGAATCGAGGGAGAGGGGAGTTACTATGGGAGGGGTATAACTAATTAAATAATCATACGCAGAACATAAATATCAATATATCGGTAATCTATTTTAAGATAAACTTATACAGGTACTTTGAATCCATTAGGAAATTAGGTAATTTACAAGATTGTTTGCGAAACTTTAGGGGCTTTTATGAAGTTATTTTAGGCGATTTCGATTACTAAATTACTTATCTTAAAATAGAACCACGCAAATGATTTTGGTTACTTACCTAAGAAACGAACCGCAACAAAAAAGGCACAATATAAGTAACAATACATTTGCGTGAAAAGCACTAGAGCCACAAAATTATCAAGAGGTTAAAAGTCAAAAACCTCTGAGCAGGAACAAAATGATGTAAAAACTTTGCATCCAGCCAACCATTATGGTTTTGGCAAAAAACGCCTGATTATAGTCGCAATCCAAAAAAAAAACCGGGCAAGTGCGAGTCGGACTCGCGCACGAAGGGTTCCGTACCATAATGCAAAAAAAAAACAAAAAAAAGCAAAAAAAACGGTCACCCATCCAAGTACTGACCACTCCCGACGTTGCTTAACTTTGGTCAAAAATCACGTTTGTTGTATGGGAGCCCCATTTAAATCTTTATTTTATTCTGTTTTTAGTATTTGTTGTTATAGCGGCAACAGAAATACATCATCTGTGAAAATTTCAACTGTCTAGCTATCACGGTTCGTGAGATACAGCCTGGTGACAGACGGACGGACGGACGGACGGACGGACAGCGAAGTCTTAGTAATAGGGTCCCGTTTTACCCTTTGGGTACGGAACCCTAATTACTAGTCATTAGGACAGGAAACGAGTAGGTAGGTATTTGGCGGAGAAACAGACAGTTCTAGGAATCACAAAATGGTTTACCTCTATAAGAAACATCTTATATTTAATTAAAACTTGGGAAACTTCTGTTTTTCTAAGCCGCCAAGTTATAATATACATAAATATATGAAATTGGATATCATCTCCTTACAGTGGTACAGTTAACTGTATCATCAGTAATGCGGGTTAGATCGTTAAAATCCGCACTCTTGTACTCCCTTAAAAATAAAGGTGTGTCAGATCATTTTGAACACCTTGCCCACTTAGCAACTACTGTGTCTACCACCTTTGGTTGTAGGGCCGTGGTCGCAAATGCGCCTCGCACACGTTTTGATTGTTCATTCAACGATGTCAAACGATGTTCTTTCAACCGTGAGTGTTGGAGCACTCCACTTAGTCTTGCAGACCCTCGCGACCTATGTCGACGCCGCCGGGTCGGAGTGAATGGGAATTCATACTAGTGTCGCTTAAACCGTTCAAGTTTATTGTTGACCCTTTTTTTATACGGGGAAAATTGTAAAAAAACGCCGCCCTGCGTGTTAATAACAGAACTGAAATGTTTTCATTCATTCGCTAAAAACCTATTGAAAAAGTTGGATGTCGGGTGTCGGATCTTGTCGTCGAATAATCACATTATCATGAGCTTTCTTCAACTCTCGAATTGACACACTACGTTACATGGACAGGCATTTAAGGATAGTGGGCAGTGATTTCTCCAAAAAACCTTGATACTTATTTTATGTAATGGGAAATATTTATGTACCATTCAATTTATTTTTAATACATCTACGCAACCACATTTGATTTTTTTATTTTTTATTTAATGTATATAAGAAATAGGCGCGTCTAAAGACATTATGTTAATACCAAATTAAAACGTGAAGATAGAAAATTTATTAAGACGAAACACGAGCTGAGTTTTAAATACTATAGGTAAATATACCTAGCATATATTGCTCTAGCATCAAAACCCACGGAGGAAACAGTCGAGTACGTTTGTATGGAGATATGACCACTCCTGTTGGCTCTTAAATAAGTGTGTTCGAAAATATGAGTTTATTGCTGACTATACCTACAACAAACAGTACAGTCACAGTCAGTGATAAAAGCTTGGTTAAGGGCTAGTAAAATACTATTTGACTACAATGCTTTCACATCGCACAAAATATATATGTCGAAATTGAACCGGAAAGTTTCATTTCGTCATGAAGTTTCAAGTTTACGATCGATATCGCCATTCACGTTTTACTGAATGGCGAATGCTTTGATCGCGAGCCCCAGGGGGTCTATTCTTGGCCAAGGGTGTTGTATTTTCATGTAAATATAACTAAACTAAACTTGGCAAACTCGTGTAAAGCTTTGTCACGTTTTTATATTGTTGTGATGGCAAACGAATACGAACAGCTTTGTTATAAATAGATATACTGCCGTATTCGAACTTCATGATATTCACAAGAGACGACACGTACTAGATCCATTCTAGATACGTTATAGTTTAGATATCAACTAGTTCTCCTTAGCAGCGCAATTCGGCCAACCAATGTCACTTTTACGTTAGATAGAGTAAGATAATTGTGAATTATATCTCTAAGTCATATCCTGTGGAAATCGTCCAGGAGTATCAGAATCGCGCAAATGTCAAATTTTACAGGTTAGATCTTAAACATATCGTTATCTTGGTGATGTCTAATAGATGTCTATTTCAAAATCCGAATCGGGCCCGTCGTCGTGGCTATATGCACTATTATATAGTCGCTCCTAGAGTGTTCCGTGTGCATCGAAGCCCTTAAAAGATTTGAGGTTATTGACAATTCCAGGGACAAATGCAAATCCGCTGTCAGAAGTTAGTGCATCCTCGGAAATTCTGGTAACTTCTTACGTATGTAATTTGCGGTCGTTCCTTAGGGTGGTATTCCACCTGTCCAATTACTTGGTCCAATGTTATTAGTGCTCACTCTCATTAAAGCAAAATGTTAGACACAATACACATTGGACAAAGAAATTGGATAGGTGAAACACCACCCTTACTTACGCACAATGTCAGAAAATGACTTATGAGTATGGTGTACGAGTAATATCATACGCGGTATGCGCGACCATCATGATACGCCAGCAGGAATACAAGACAGAATTAATACAATATATAAATATAACTTTACAATAATATTATACAGTTATTAGTAATGTTGTCTTAGTTGCGGTCTTCTGTAAGACACGTCCCAAGTAGGATTGCTCCAGATATAAGCGAGGTGACATTTCGCTATTTCCTCTCCAAAATATGCTAATAAGTTTCTGGGCGATCGATGAATCTCGCTGCTATTTTCATAGATCTGATCCACTTGTTTCGGTCGCGACCCTATTCAGTGGCCGAATTTAAATATAATTAACTAGCTTATTCAGCGATGAGCGAACACACTTAAAAACGATGACCGCGGATGTTGAATTTATGGCACAGAGTGTTTCCTGGAAAAATCGACTATGAATGATAGTTCAAACAATGGTAGGTAGGCAATAAGCTAACAAGAGTGGCGCCGCCTCAGTTAGTTATTGTGTTATACATTAGATATTTAAAAGTTGACAGCTATCAAATAAGTAGTTAGGTAAATAGGTAGAATAAAAATGTACTATGAATGTATGTATGTATGTAGAAATTTCAACGCTATCGGAAGCCAGCCGTGGGGCGGGTCACTGCTTTAGTTCTCCCACTGGGCACATCAAAGCCAAAGAAACACAAAAATCAATTCATACGAGTATACTATACTCCAAGACCTCTTTCACGTCAGTCGATTTAGTAAACCTGTAAAATGTTACCATTTTTATTCCTTCTACGTTAAAAAAATAAAAGATACCTGGGAGCTATTTTCCAAGAAGCGGCGCTGAACCTTTTTGTCCGCCTCAACGCGTGCAGTTTCTGAAAAAACGAAGTAAAGTTATTTATAGGCGCATACTTTATCGAATCATGTTACATGTCACATAGAGTGGGCAGCCCTATGGCCAGGACATGTAGTATGACGCATATTAGATAAAACCGACCAAGAGCGAGTCTGACTCTAGCACTGAGGGTTTCTTAGTTTCGGGCCACCAACTTTTCGGTTTTATTTTTTAATCCGGAGTTGGACTTTACGATCCATCAGTAGCTGTTGTTATTTATAAAATAAATAAATAAAATAAAATGCATTTATTTCAGGCAACATGGTTCATATAATTTATGCAGTTTTTTTTTCTTATATGTACCTATACGTAATATCATATCAAGTTTTATGTTTAAGAAACGCAGAAAATTTTCATTCTTGTAATAAGCCTCCCCCCGTAATATGTAATTAATTCTTGTTTATGTTTATTTCCGGACAGACAAATAGCGAAGGATCACTAGAGGCTCAGTAGAGCCTACGCTGCCTGGCATAGGGTTGGTCACGTTTTGAGCACGGATCCCTAAAAAACTAAGGGTTATTTATAAGCACATAATTTATCGCATTATGTTACATGTCGCATAGAGTGGGCAGAACGTGTATGACGTCACAGCGCCGCATCCCTGGCGAGATGGATTAGCTAATCGGATCAGCCGGCCTAGCCAAGGTTACAATCGCTATCGCTTCGAAAACGAAAAGCATTATGTCTCTCTATCACTCTTCCATATTAGCGCGACAGTGACAGTTGCGTTTCGATCGCTACAGAGCGTAAGCGATCGGCATCTTGGCTAAGCCGCCAGCCGGGCTAGCCAAGGTTACAATCGCTATCGCTTCGACGACGAAAAGCTTTATGTCTCTCTATCACTCTTCCCTATTAGTGCGACAGTGACAGTTGCGTTTCGATCGCTACGGAGCTTGAGTGATTGGCATTTTGGCTACGCGGCCAGTGGTGTCATTTACATCGCGTACCGAGCGTAGGCGTAGCGTAAGCGATGGCTGAGATTTGTCATCCCGGGCGACTTTTTTCTATTTGAAAAAGTATTCGCCGCTAGTGTAAAACCTCCAGGGATGAGCGATTAATACTCGCATATGCATCTTTTTATTCATTTTATTGTTCATGGCCCGGTTCTATATGAACACACGTACGTTTTTTGGACGAGAAAATTAAAATAGTCGTGCACTTATCTTACTCATAAAGGGGTATTTAAACTTCACGATGTCTTAGGAGAGGGTAGAAAAAACCGGGCAAGTGCGAGTCGGACTCGCGCATGAAGGGTTCCGTACCATAATGCAAAAAACCGGGCAAGTGCGAGTCGGACTCGCGCACGAAGGGTTCCGTACATAAAGCAAAAAAAAAACACGGAAAAAATGCAAAAAGAAAACGGTCAGTCGGTCACCCATCCAAGTAAGTACTGACCACGCCCGACGTTGCTTAACTTTGGTCAAAAATCACGTTTGCTGTAAGGGAGCCCCACTTAAATCTTTATTTTATTCTGTTTTTAGTGTTTGTTTTTGTTTTGAAGCGCTGGTGGCCTAGCGGTGAGAGCGTGCGACTTGCAATCGGGAGGTCGCGGGTTCAAACCCCGGCTCGTACCAATGAGTTTTTCGGAACTTATGTACGAAATATCATTTGATATTTACCAGTCGCTTTTCGGTGAAGGAAAACATCGTGAGGAAACCGGACTAATCCCAATAAGGCCTAGTTTACCCTCTGGGTTGGAAGGTCAGATGGCAGTCGCTTTCGTAAAAACTAGTGCCTACGTCAAATCATGGGATTAGTTGTCAAGCGGACCCCAGGTTCTCATGAGCCGTGGCGAAATGCCGGGATAACGCGCGGAAGAAGAAGAAGTGTTTGTTTTTGTTTTGTGTTTATAGTAGTGTTTTAGTATAGCGGCAACAGAAATACATCATCTGGGAAAATTTCAACTGTCTATCTATCACGGTTTGTGAGATACAGCCTGGTGACAGACGGACGAACGGACGGACGGACAGCAGAGTCTTAGTAGTAGGGTCCCGTTTTACCCTTTGGGTACGGAACCCTAAAAAAAGAAAGTGTCCCTGAGCCGATCCATCGAGTCTTACCATCCAATTAATAGCTATTCATTATAAAGTAGAAGTTAGTTATTACTGATTAGATTAGAAATACATATCTTTTAAAGCCCAGCTCAGTCGGTGCTGAAAACTAACTAACATATGTATTTTACTGCAGCTATCTTACTTAGATCAGTTTTATAGAAGCATTTTTTTTTCCAAGTAAAACCGTACATTAATATTGCGCTGACAGTAAAATACCGTATCGTGGCGGTCGTTGTCAGTATGTATAATAAAATAGACGACAACAGTTAGGCTCCCCCGTAAATATCCGAACCCTCAGTCCTTGACCCATCGCTGGTCCATTGCGTTTTACACCGCATTTTTGGCAGGCCGATGTCGTTACTTATGTAACAGGCTATAACCGCGGCTGTTTACAGTGTATAGTCAGTTTTACTCTTTTTTTGTGCACTAATATCACAGAATAAATAATAGTACTAGGTACATAAGACTCACTCTCTAACAAAACGCGTCTGTTACGATCAGGACAGATATGGCCGCTAGGTGGCGACAGCGCCACGCGCGGGTTATGGCTTTCCCCAAAATTGGGGTGGAACGGATGTACTTTTAGCTATCTGTAGCAAAGCGACGAAATCGCGGAGTGAGCCACTCATGGTAATATGCTGATTAGGGACATAAGGATATGCGTATGTGTGCGCTACTTCCTTTTGTATTTTATTGAGGTTATAAATACCTAAACAGACTTACTATAATATAATTAAAAATATGGGTCACATTGTTATTTGATTTTAGAGTTTCTTATAATTTAAAGCAAACCTAAAGCAGACATAAAAATCATCTCTTCTCATTTAATGGCTCCTCTACACAACGGGCCAACGCCACTCCAAGAGACGCAGCCATGCGGTAGAATGAGATATCAATCACTTGCTCCCTCTATATGCATAAATGCGTCCCTTGGAGTGGCCGGCGTTGGCCCACCGTGTAGAGGAGCCATAAGGATACGTCTTATACAGTACCTACTGGGCATAATAAGAACCACAAAATATGTAAGTATAAATACATACATACTTTACTTCTGTGTATTATTACTTCAATGCACACGTTATTACCCCCTGTGTTGCCTCAGTAAAGAGATTTGTTACTCACTTAACGTACCTTAATATGGCGGGACAGCATAATATGCTCGTAATGTTATTAAGGTTAAGTAGCTATACACAATTCCCTTTGCGTGTATATTTACATTAAGTATGAACGAACTCAAGTCAGCAAAATTATTATAGCTTAACGCCATGCATACAAAAAATACTTAACACATAATAAGTACATATACGTAGAAGTTAAGAATCTATAGTATGATATATCCCTTTGTTCATAAAACTTAGCTTACAAACTTCTGTTAAATTTTGTCTCTTTCTAACAAACAAAGTCACAGTCAAACACAACGGATAGGAACGAACAATTATCAACACACGCAAAAGGCAATACTAATTTCACTAAGTACAGTTGTTCCGAACAATAAACAATAGGTACCAGCCAAAGAAACACATAGGCGTACGCATTGAGTACGGTGTATCATCACTACACATATACAAACTGCCGTATTCGAACTTCAGAGATGATACGTATTACTGAATCGCGATTAGAAAGGGATTGAGATAGCTGTCAATCCATACTGATTTTGACGTAAGTGTATGGAAATCTGTTATTTCTAATCCCTTTCTGATCGCGGCATGATAATACTAGATCCATTCTAGATACGTTGTAGTTTAGATATCAACTAGTTCTCTTTTGCAGCGCAATTCGGGCAACCAATGTTACTTTTACGTTAGATAGAGTAAGATATCTATTAGATGTGACTTAGATCTCTAAGTCATATCCTGTAGAAATCGTTCAAGAGTATCTCAAGAATCGCCGAAATGTCAAATTTGACAGGTTAGATCTTAAACATATCGTTATCATATCTTGGTGAAGTCTAAAAGATGTCTATTTCATAATCCGAATCAGGCCCAAAGTCACTCGCCGCGCCGCGTCTGTCTGTTTGTTATTGTATGTATGTATGTTCGCGATATACTCAAAAACTTGTGAACGGGTTTTCATGCGGTTTTCATCTATCAATAGAGTGATTCTTGAGGAAGGTTTGGGTGTATAATTTGTTAAGATTTTGTTTAACCCGTGCGAAGCCGGGCCCCGTCGCTTGCTGTCAGTATTGCCAACTCGGATTTTGAAAAAATGCTAGACTAATGTCTAGATTATGCCAAAGATTGTTGAAACACCTAGGTATGCTAAAAAAATGCTAAAATATCACTTGAAATTAGACACTTAAAACACATACTTACTTTTTCAAATTTACCGCCTTTTTCTACTGACAAGATCTGCTTGACCAACTTTATATAGTCCATTGACGTCCATCCGTCCGCAAAAGTCAAAATTCATATGAAAATATGAACCACATAAGGCGATGGCGCATATTGTTGCTGCCAAGTTGGTGCAAACTTGGCTTAAACTAAATTATGCTAAAAAATATGCCAGATGCTAAATGGAAAATTTTGATGCCAAAGCGAGTGAAAATATGCCAGATCTGGCATCATTTATGCCAAGTTGGCAACACTGCTTGCTGTATTGCATTGTAACGCCTTTTTCCTCCCTTAACAACTTATTTATAACGGAACAATGTCATACGATTTTTCTTTGCGATGGCCGGTATTGTATTTGCTTCGACATTGCTACGTTCATTGTTTCGTATTGCTACAATTATTTGAATAGTTATAGTGTTCTACAAAGTCTGGATCGATACACAATTACTACGCTTGTAGCTTTCACACATACATTAAATAGGTACCTACCTTTACTAGCAGTAAATGAATGACTAAGACATGTCTCATCAAAGGAATCTTTAAAAATATATACTTACAAAGCGTGATCCCGTATTTAATTGGTATATTTAATCTATAGTTTGCGTCAAATTATAGTTTATGCTGCCAAATACATTATTAGCTAACTTGTTTTTATGTTTAGTTTAGTCCTGATACTTACTATAGGTAGCTGGCGATAGCAGAGGAAACATATTTTTTTAGGTATTGTACAAAAAACACAAACACAATTATACAACAACATAAGCAAACAGTACAGGGTATTTTATTGACATGCACACTAAAACACAGACATTTTTATACAAAAATTGTATAATCAAAATGATTATAATAAGAAAACTATACCGATATTATAAAAGCAATGCAATCAACGTAACAAGAAATCACTCCAACCCAAGGACTAACCTGACAGACTGTAACAGAACTGTCATATGAAAATAACTTTCTTCTTTAATTGAAATGCCAGATTTATTAATAAAAATATGTAAAGAGGTTGGAAGTTGGAAGTTACGGCATATACTATAAATATAAATACATAATACACTAATACCAGCAATAAATGGCTAGCCTTGATATGCGGTACAATTACCTAAAGATTATAATTTCCAATTAAGAATCTAATACGGTAATAAGATTAAAATCATATGAGCTCGTTTTGGAACGCAATCATGACTTGGTCAAATAAATTGACACACAATGTCACCGTCAAATAATAAAGTCAAGAGATATTAAAGATATGGTAAAAATAAAAACCTCATCAATATTTAATTATAAGTATGTAGGTACCTATTCATTGTAAGTATTACATTTACATTAGGATATGTAGTCATGCAATACAAAATGGCAATGTAGTTTAAAATACAAAGTCAATGTCAGCCCTACACAATAACACTGTGTTATTACGCGACCTTCGTTCGACGGCGCTATTTAAAAGGAATCCGCATCGCGTTCCTATTAGCTTTCAATAAGCAACACATACCCTGACAGCCCTCACACCCGGGGTAGGGACTGGAATGTCCGCGTTCTGTAATATACGGTTTCACCGGCTGTAACTGTTGGCTGCCTTCCAAAGAGGTACCTACTTTTTAAAAGCCAGGTTTGTTGTCTGGTTCAGCTTAAATTTAAGTACACCATACCTTCGTAAGCACGGTGAGTATTGTATATGCTATTGGAAGATCAGTGCTGGAAGCCACCAGCAACATGCTGAGTTGCTGAGATGAGGCCATTTCGTGGCACTTTAATCTTATTTTGTATTTTCTTTTATATTATGTATGGTCTCGTTTGTTTGTGCTTACGAATAAAATATATTCTATTCTACTTATATACTTATATGCAATCTTATGGAACCATCAATTGAATATAGTGGTGGGGCCAGGGACATAAAAACTTTACATAGGTATATTAACGAGGGAAAATAATATTATAACACAGTCAACAATGTACGTAATGCTTGTATCAAAATTGAGATTATGAAAATAGGTAATTTTTTTCGTATATATATATACGTATATACATATATGGTTTGGTTTTGGAACCTAGAGAGCCTGCATATCGATTTATCGAAGAAAATTAAAGCAAGTTGGGCTTTGAATTTTTTAAGTGATTTGAATGCAAGTAGATAATGTATTTATGTAGTAAAAAGTAATAATGTATTCCATGGGTTTCAATTATACACAAGATTCAATTATATATATAGCTACGCTATGAAATTCTTTAAGTAGGTATATATACTTACTTTAATAATAACCCCTGTTTTCAAAGCTTGTTATGCCTAAATTCGTAGGAGGATCCAATTTCAGAGTCGATCTATTTCTCATAATAGCCTCTCTCATTAATTACGTAGTGACGGCCTGAGCCCTACGTCAAGGGATTTCCATGAAAACAAATCCTTGTTTTGTTTTTATCTACATTAGATCTCTCATTAGATCTAGATCTACATTAGATATCGACTAGATGTGACTTGGATATCTAAGTCATAACTTGTCGAAATCGTTCAAGAGGTCCTCCAGAATCGCGCAAACGTCAAATTTGTCATATCTATCTTACAAATATCTTTAAATTATCCGTATCGTAACTTGTTGTCTAGTAGAAATCTAATTCATTTTCCGAATCGAGCCCATAGTATGCTACTCTTCCCAGGCCGCTCTACAAATAAGATAGTGTCAGATATTTATGCGGTCTTTGTTGTTTAACATATTATTGCAGGTGACTGTACTACACAATGAGTAATTGAATTTATGCAAGTTTATGATCTGTTCATTACTTACTGTCAGAATTATATTTGTTCAAAAAATGTCTAAGCCTAGACTGAAATATTGACCTGTGCATATTCTCAAATAACTTTTATAAGTTAATGTGACGGGTTAAACTGTACCTATAAATAAAAATGGCTGACCTGCTTTTCGTTATTAACTTAGAATTTATGGAGGCTAATTTTATTGAAAAATGCAGCTAATTCCAGTTGAGGCAAAAATATACTGATTTTAACTGGTATTAGTAAATCAATCCGTGCCTGACCTTTAAAAGTGTACGATTAAGAATTAATGCGGTAAGTTTACTGTCTTTACCAAAGCCATTGTCGGCTGATAGATAAACATGAAACCACCAATTACTTTAAAGTGGTAACATCACTTGTTGCGTGGCTACATCAATATGGAAAAGCTCTCTATCGATTGGCACTTTCGACTGCCGGCCGGTCCTCGGCCTTCCCGCTCCCGACCTTCGCCTCTTCAGCGTGATTGCTTCCTAATGGATTTTAAATTGTAGCGACATCGGTTTACTTGAAAATGTTGCTACTACATTATTGAATAAAAACCCTTCCTTTGAACGGACACAATTCTATTCTCGACACGATCTCATCAATTCTATTTTTCGCGACTCAAGCGTAGGCAAATTCAGGTTCGAATTTATGAATTCGGATTTGCATATAATTTCATGCGCTCCATTGAATCTTCATTCGTTTGAGGACCGTGTAAGCTAAAGAGTGGGTGTAAAGTGGGCGTTTACCCGTTTTTATATACATATAGTAGGTACATTTATATCGGTTAATATTTTATAGAATAGCTACAGTTCTTAGCATCTTCAATTTCTAATATTTTTAATCGCACTCGGTAGGTACCTATCCACCATTTCATCCCCCTTCCCATCCTCCATTTCACCGCCGTGATATGAAGAGTTTCCTATAAGGTTAATAAAAACCACCTATCTTTTTGATTAGTTCATCCTCTCCTCTCTGCAATAGAGTATCTACTAGGTACTGTTATTCAGTACATGGCGGCGGCCGGCGTATAAATGCATTTTTTTTTAATTTTATAGAAATATTTTACAACTTAATTTGAAATCGTCTTGTCCACAGGCTGGTGCTAATAGCTCTGGTGGTAGAAGTGATATTCCCGGTGACATGGCGATGCCAGTCGGAGGGCTGGCACGGTGGCGCATTCGTGCGGTTGTACCTGTGCGGCGCGCTGGTGCTGCAAGCGGTGCTGATGCTGCTGCTAGCGGCGCTGGCGCACCAGTCCGCTAGGGGCACCATCACGGAGGTCGACGCCAGGAAGATGGTGTCTCCGCTCTTGTTGATGAAGTAAGTGTCCCTGTGACCTGGCAGGGCTGACACGGGGGCACAATGGCACATTCGTGCAGCTGTTACTAATATGCGGGTCGCTGGTGCTGTAAGTAGTAAGTTTATGCTATTAGGTATGTTCTTTGTTTTGAGCTAACATAACTAAATATGTAGCTATTTATATAAGCTTGGCGTACTTAAATTTCTACGTAAGTAAATCCAACTAGGAAACAAATCAAATGATTTTTATGAAATTACATATTAGCCGCGTAAGCTGATGACGCGGCTTCGATTCCCGCCTTGGCCACCGGTGGACTAGGTCACTTTTTCTTTAGTGTAAGTGTATGATGTCTATTTTCAGTTTCTACGTAAATGTTATATTATTTTCTCAAAGATGCAATGAAATATTGATGTTATGTTCCTTATAATAGGCTGCGAAGTATGACGTTTCAGGACCGGCTAGGACAAAAGGTCGTTAATGGAATTTCATAAACATCTTGCAGGCCTAGGCCGGCAAAGTCTTGTTTTTTAATTTTCATTTCACAGATATTTGACACAGCATCGTGGCATTCATCCATTAAAAAAAACTAGAGGCAGTATTTGCTTTATGGTTCGTAATGACACTCTGCCAGTACTCCTATAAAAAAAAAAAAACATAAAACAATGTTTGCTATAATTTGCAGTTTATTCGTATAAAATCAACATGAACTTAATAAATAATACATTCTATAATTTTATAATTTTAAATTATAAATTTAACTACACAAATAAAAACATTTAAAATATTTCATCTAAACGTTAGCGGTAAAAAGGTCTACTCAAACACGCGTAGTTATATTTTTTAAATTGTTATGGAGGTAAAGTTGAAAAATATTCATTCTGTTTTATTGGATTTATGGTGCGTTGTTGATTTTTTGACTTTAATATGAGTTCCGACGAAATAATGAAATTAATATTAATTGTAATCGTAGGTGTTGGAATTGGCAGCGTAAGCAGAATTGATTTTAAATAACTTGCTGCCTCTGCCGCCAAGTCAAAGACGAAGTATGTATATGGTTGCTTATGGCAATTTTATTATTTGAGAAACTAAGAAAAATGGCTTACAGTTTATTAGAAACAGTTTTGTGGCATATTTTAAATGAATGTAACTACAAATACGTCATCATCATCATCTCAGCCTATATACGTCCCACTGCTGGGCACAGGCCTACTCTCGAGCGCGAGAGGGCTTGGGCTATAGTCCCCACGCTAGCCCAGTGCGGATTGGGGACTTCACATAAACCTTTGGATTTCTTCGCAGATGTATGCAGGTTTCCTCACGATGTTTTCCTTCACTGAAAAGCGACTGGTAAATATCAAATGATATTTCGTACATAAAATCCGAAAAACTCATTGGTACGAGCCGGGGTTTGAACCCGCGACCTCCGGATTGCAAGTCGCACGCTCTTACCGCTAGGCCACCAGCGCTCGTCAAATACGTCAACACTGTAGAAATTATACTTATTTACTCCATGCATAAAGCAACGATGTATGTGAAACATGATATCAACATGAAAGACTATGTAAACTTATGTGACGAAAACGACAGTCAGACGGATACAAGGCGAAAAAATCAAAGATACATGAAAATATACGGGTAGTAAAAATACACGACTCGTGTAAAACATACGCGTGATAATGATATAGGTACGTGTTGGTTATATTTTGGGTGTAGTATACTTTTAGTTTTTTCTATAAATAAAACTTGGGTTTCGTGGATTTTTTATTTTATTTATTTCATTGCATGTTTGAGAAAAGCACTATACATACCTCGGCGGGAAATGGGGTTGCCCGCGCTCAGACCTATCCGGCCTCGCTTCGCTCGGCCGTCTATATGTCTTCGGCCGGCAACCCCTTTCGTCCCGGCCTCTGTAGTAATGTACTATTATGTACCAACACAACCCAGTGTATTATAAAGAAAGGATATATTAAGTTTCTTACCTATAATAATCAATTAGGCTTGATGTAATAAGAAATTTCCTGTTGAAAACCGACATAGTAATAGCTTTTGCCTGAAGCACCCAATTTATAAAGGCTCTTTGCAAGTTTGAAGTGACGAGTTGAACAAAGTATTAGTATAGCTTTCCGCGAGAACGATCATTAATTAAAGCTTGTACGAGCTCCTACACCAATGAAAATGATGTTCGATAACTCGACAACGTAAAGCACTTAGAAATTCCTGAATTGAAGTTTTTACTATCGTTGGCGACTTTTTAATAAAACTTTGTCAACCCCTAGCGAATACAGAAAACTCAAGTTTTGATAATATGTATGGACAAGGAATTGTGTTTTCGCATTTCATATAAGTTTAGTCTCTAAAGTTCGCAGAAGTTTATTATATTACAAAGAATACCGTCGTGAGATTTGAATTCGCTCTTGCTGAATTGCTTCCGTTTATTCGAGAAACATTAACGCTTGAATACCGCTTTATTTCAGTATTAATAAAAACTATATTGCTCCTAGTTGTACGCGTGGTAAATGTCGATTATTGATGTACTGCGCAATCGTTGGCCCCTGGCCAATGAAAACATTTATTGAGGAAGATAAATGTTCATTATTAACTGATAGTTATTTTTGAAACTTTTTATCGATGATTAGGAATTGCCAATATGTGTTGAATGAAGTAAGTTCAGTGTCGAAATAATAAATATTTAACTTTTCATATTTTTGAAGCAAACAGTTTAGTTTTAGTGAAGATTGAAATTAACTCAGGACCACAGAAAGTACGCACTACCTATTTGTGTAATTTTTTACGCTATGAGTAGGTTATATGAACACTCTTTCCGAATTTGATTACGATACTAATAAATATTTATTGAAAACAATGATACCCAAGTCTACACAGAAATGATCGTTTAGGATTTAAACCAGATAAAATATAATTGGACTTGATAATGAAGCTGAAATGCCAAAACCACTCAAATGGCTTTGTGAAAACTTATACCTGGTACCTATCAAAATCGATTGAAAATAAATCCCTCTTTAAACGATATCTCATTTATAATTCTGAAGTTGATGATAGCGATACCGATACACATGAAATTTAAAATGGTCATATCATAATCAAACGTTCAACTTGTGTAAAATGTAGATATTTTTCTCAAATATGCATCTAAATATCGTCATTACATTCGAAATAATACATTATGTGGCCGCTTTAGCGAGACGACGGCATTAAGAGTAGGTAAGTACATCCATACATCGGGGTTTATGGTGCGAAATGTTTATATGTGTCAATAAATAGGTAAAACCTGATACTATATTTTAAAACATCTTTGCACATTTGGAGCCTACTACTTATTTTTAATTCATAGTTTGGTAATTATTTTTACAATAAACAAGTTATAAATACACGAATTCATTCCTGCACCAAAAACCCTGATGAATGGTACATTACATACAAGCTGGCAAATTATCATTGAGCCGCACATCACATTATGTAACATGCGCACATTCATACCTAGTATGCACTAGTTTTTAATAAGTTAAGTAGAAGAGCTCCTATTTGCAGAACGGTTTAAATGTAGGCTAAGCCTCTCACGACTGTCACCTCAGTTCACCTCACAATCAAAAAGTTAGTCTAGTTACACGCTATGCCTGCAAGTCGTGCAACACAGATTATGTACAAGGATAAATATTTACCTATATCATTTTTAGGGTTCCGTACCCAAAGGGTAAAACGGGACCCTATTACTAAGACTTCGCTGTCCGTCCGTCCGTCCGTCCGTCCGTCCGTCCGTCCGTCCGTCTGTCACCAGGCTGTATCTCACGAACCGTGATAGCTAGACAGTTGAAATTTTCACAGATGATGTATTTCTGTTGCCGCTATAACAACAAATACTAAAAACAGAATAAAATAAAGATTTAAATGGGGCTCCCAAAGGGTGTTTCATTTTTCCGAATTTTCGATTTTCATCTGACTTTGCTCGAATTCTTGTTCTAACTGATAAAAAAATAATATACGTTAAAAAAATTTAAAATTGATCAACATTTAGAGGTTGCACATCATCAACAAAGATTTTTTAAATAACCAACGACTCTACATCGGAGCGTAGAAAATGGTTTAAGCGGCTATTATCAAAGCGGAGAGTAGTGTGATACTAAACCTTCTACATATAAATAAATTTTAAAATTAGTAGTAAACTTCAATTTTTGTTACTCGATAAATGTTCTAATTAAGATTTTTCAGTTTTTCCACCTTTTTCCAAAGGAAAAGTGCTTTTATCGTGTTTTAGACGCAAAATTCAGTTTTCTCATTCGATTTCAGTATCAGTTCATTATATTTTGTCATTTTAGAACATAGTTCATTTTCCCGCAATCTATGGGGTCCTCACTCTACCTTTTCAACTTGTGCAACTTCTAAACGTTATTCGATTCTTTTGAAAATTGAAATAGATAGTTTTTAGTGTGAGGAGACTTCATTGGTGAGCAAAGTCAGGAAAAATATTACAACTTTTTTTTCTCCATACAAAAGTGAATCACCCTAGCTCCCATACAACAAACGTGATTTTTGACCAAAGTTAAGCAACGTCGGGAGTGGTCAGTACTTGAATGGGTGACCGTTTTTGTTTTTGCTTTTTTTTTTCTTTTTTTTTTGCATTATGGTACGGAACCCTTCGTGCGCGAGCGCGAGTCCGACTCGCACTTGCCAGGTTTTTTCTTTCCAAAAGCTAAAATAAACTGTGGCGAACAACTCGATATGTTTAGAAGTTACAAAAATTTTACGAAACCGTGAATTATGGTTCGCTTAGATAAATAAAGCGTGAATCGGGGCCGCAATATAATTGTGATTTATGACTGAATGTTGGTGCCATAGGCTACTTGTACCTCTCAATTTTTCCTCGTTTTGGACAGTCAGCAGCAGAAGTTGCTACGCGGGTGAGGTGTTCAAAATGATCTTGACGCGACTTTATTGTTAAGGGGATAAGACCGAGTCAAGGTAATTTTGAACACCTCGCCCGCTTAGCAATTTCTGCTGCTGACTGGACATAGTGTCTTGGAAATAAAAATGTCGTTGTCTTGGCACGTCCCATCGTGTTTCGCATATTGAGCAATATTCATATGATTTGCGATATATTCGATAGTTTTGCAGTGTGGCGTGTATTTCCTTATATTTATGTTATGTAGTTACTGTAGTTAGTTATTGTGAATGATATGAGTAAATAACGTGTTACCTATATAAAACGGGTATTTATTCCTGTGTTTATCTTAACCACAAATTTCAAGTTAATTACTATTTTATGAAAATATACGTATATTTCAATTAAGTTTAATAGTTCTGTTAATCGTTGCGAGCCTTTCGAATCTGCTTTAATTAATAATAGTTACGTATTTACAAATCTTGAGAATCTCAGACGACCTTGACCGCGTGTCCATTGATAAGATAACCCAAATGACAGATTAGCCGGGGAAGCGTCTACGTCTGGTAAGCATGGTCGGCAAATTTTACGCTCATGGAAATTAAGCGATTTAAACTCTTTTATCTAAGTTTTAAGATCTTTGGCGTGGGGTCAGACAAGTTCATGGATGCTATGTCACTTTTATTGTTGTTACATACATGCATTATGGATACTATGTCATTTTTATTGTTGTTACATACATGCATTATGGATGCTATGTCACTTTTATTGTTGTTACATACATGCATTATGGATGATATGTCACTTTTATTGTTGTTACATTATGCATTATGGATGCTATGTCACTTTTATTGTTGTTACATACATACATGCATATGGCTTTGAGATTATCTGGTTACAACTTACATCAGCTACAAGAATTGTGACATACAACTACAGGGTACCTATGTATTTGTAACCTTTTCTTATTAAGTAGTAGAGTAGATGTAGATCAAAGGATCAGACGTTAAAGCATTAATAAAGTAATTTAGGAACACCAACAATTTTTGACTTAAATAGCAAATCTATCGAACAAATAGGTCTCCTTAAACGCTAGCGATCCAGTGGTCGTGAGTTCAAGTACCACCCAAGACAGTGAATTTTTCCACTTTTAATTTACTTTCTAAATTAGTTGGTTAACTAGTGGTGAATGATTTTGCATTCAAAGAAACCACGTTGTCTTGGCACTCGGCCAGACCAACTTGTCGTAGGTAGCTATACCGCCTATACCTACTCTATATCTTTTTAGGTATTTAAACAAAAGTATACAAATGGTTTGTACATTGTCGGGTAGTTATAACATTTATTAGTTAACCAACCAAATACAAAACCGCCTGGATCTGTCACTGAACAACCTGACTTTAACCTACATTATTTGAAAGGTTTTCACTGGCTTAAGGAGCCATTTGAGGGTAGATTTTGTTTACTCTTATTTAAATATACTTAAAGACACAGACTATAAGCACCTACTTGTTATTTCCAGTTCTCTGACCAATAAGGTCGCTATAAAAACAGCTTAAATCTATTTAATATATTCTCGACTGACTTGGCTGTGTATTCTCAATCGTTGTTGAAGCACGGAATCGAGTTCTTACTATTAGTAAGTAGTAGTCAAATAATAATAATACAAAAGCACTATAAATTATTGAGAAAACGTAATAAATCGAAACGACAAAATTTCGTGAAGTAACTGTGTGTGTGTGATACTCTTCAGTATTTCACAAGAAATGTAAAGTGGCTGTTAGTTCCACAGTTGGGACAAACTTTCAGCCATAACCGGTATCCATAATTCTGTATCGGTTGACATTTCAGTTTCCTCCAATATTTGCATTCATCTCACATTTCTAAAAATATTTTTAACTAGTTGATTTGAGTGATCGACTCGCGCTTCCACAGCAAGCGATCATAATGACTAATGACGCCCCAGAGCACACAAGATTAGGTAACGCTGCGCTGTCCACTGTCTGCGAATCTCTTGCCATCCGGATCCACGTAGCTAAATGTACTACACATTTAGCGCGCGATCATACAGTAATGTCAATAAAGCATACGTAAGATGGTTTGGTCACGTTTTAACCTCGTGCCGCCCAATGTGCAATACATTGTACAAAGTGACACTCAGCATAACTGCCCAGACTTTAGAAATTAAATTCAGAGCTAAACGCCCAGTGTGCAATACGCTGTACATAAAACTTTATCACAATGTCAGTTTTAAATTTTCGCGCAAAATTGGAATTTACCTAGACGTCGTGAATGGTCGGTTCAGTGGCGACCATTTTGACAGCTGAAGTTTGACAGATATTCATAGATAGTGTTGTACTTCCGTAATTATTCAAACACTCGCGACACATGGGTATATAATCTTGATTTATTAAACGAATCATTACTTTTTTCGCTTAGAGAGTGACATAAAAATTATCCTAAATGTTTGTTTTATTGAAATATACTGTAATTTTTTTACAAAGGCACAAATAAATATATTTTTTCTCTTAATTGTAAGATTATATTCATCATATTGCACACTGGGCGCTACTGTTATAAAAATACATAATATAACCTACAACTGAAGGTTCTTTTTTAATAGTTTATTTTTAGGTCTGCATAATGATTTACTTGTTGAATACGAGCTGGAAGACTTTTTGCAGTCAGATAATAAAATTCGTAATCCTAAATACCAACTTTCTGGTGATGAACCAAATATTTACAGTCTTAGTGAAAAATTAAGTTTCGAAGAAAGTGATACTGAAATACAGCAAACATACAATAAGTTATATATAAATAAGAAGGATATTAAATTTTATGTTAAGGAAGTTCATTAACTATTTTTCAGACCGCGTTTTAAAGCATTTCAGTGTCAAATATGAATGTTAACATACATAAAAAAGTGGCCCTAACCTAAAAAAAAATTTACTAATTATTTTTGACTTACGTTGCTTATTATATAACTATTTAACACGAATAATAATAGTCGAAGGCTACGTTATCGCGATTACACGCCTTAAAGTTGATTTAAAAAAAAATATTATATTACTTATAACATCAATCAAAAACCCAATGTGCATTTAAATGAACAAAAGATACGAAGGTGGAATTCAGTTTACTGTATTCATTTTTATTCACATATACCCAGAAAAAAATAAAAAAAATCCTGCTCGAGTTTTTTGTAAAAAAAAATATTTGAAGTGCGTGGGCAGTACGACTTCACAATATTATGGCTCATATATTGCACACTGGGCGTTTAGCTGATCTTGCGTTTTTTTTCTTGGGCGGCACGAGGTTAAATATTTGCAAACTAAAACTAGTCAAAAAAACTAGGCTCTTAGGAATTAAAAATTTAGGTATTTTGCAGCAAACAAAAGGTTGATTTCAATTTTTTTTTCTAAACGCTTTTCTTTTCTACACAGTCGTCATCAGTCAGATACATAACAAACACATCTAAACAGGGCTTCTTAATGGTGTATACTAGTGATGTACCGACTATTGATTTGGCCGACTAGCCGACTAATCGGCGCTCGAATGGCCGATTAGTCGGCCGACTAGTCGGCTAGTCGGCCAGATCATTAGTTTCGTATAAGTTCAGGTGAAAAACAATAGTTTTGCTCTTTTGGTTGCGCTATTCATATATTAGCTTGGCTAAAAGGTGTTCTCTACAGGTTCAAAGACCTATCACAAGAATCCTCGTTCAATTTCTGTCTTTCTTTTATTTTGCGATCCTGAGCAGACCGTCAGTAGGTACAACTTGTAGGAGCTATTTCCAAGGCTCTATTTCTCGTACGTAGTCGCCACTTAAGAACCTATCCCCTGTGGTCAGCGTATTTACGAGCAACGTGCCCTGTTTATAAGTCTCTAAATTTTGCAATAACATTAATAGTTCCCCATGGCTACACCATTAAAAAAAAACTGAATTATAATAAAGTCCTTTAAGTGTAGAACTTGGCCATGAAATTACACGAGAATCAGGTGAGATCGACCTGTAGAGGAAAACACCAGCCCCCACCATACGATACCTAACGATCAAACGGTCAATTATATGTATGAACAAAAGTTTTCACACCCTGAAATATTGACTGTTGGTTTCTTTTTTTCTGTTTTTCTTTGACTAATAAAGTGCCGACTAATCGGCCATTTTTGCCGACTAGTCGCCGACTAATCGCCGACTACAAATGTGGCCGGATAGTCGGCTTTCCCGACTAGTCGGCGACTAGTCGGTACATCCCTAGTGTATACTTAATTAATTATAACAATTGAGCAACCTGTACGAGTATTGTACAGAGATATTAAATGTAGGTATACATATTTATTGGCATTTTTCTCAAATATTTTACTCACAACTTATCATAAAGGATTTTTTATAAAAAGATTTGATAAATTTACTTAGTTTGTAACGTTTTAACTAACACGGGTTACTCTATCCTTATATTCGATCCAACGATGATATAGTAATTTATATTTATTTTAGAGATTTTACTCATAATACTCACTACTCAACTCACATTGTAGATTATCAATCCGATGTGAGTGATGTGACATTGACATTAATGCATATTTAATATACTTTACTTTAGAATACATTTTTGTAACTGGATTTAAAATACCAATAAATCTCCGAAGGTTAACGTAGTGCTCATTCTACGGTGACGTTGGATCTCATTCATTATATGTACATATGAAGGTATGTATTGAGGTCTGTGTAAATATACAAATAATTTATTGTACTTCAAGCGCCAGCTGCACTGATACACGTAGCTTATTATACAGGGTGGTTCATGAGACGTGAGCACTGAGCAGGACTCATCCTACACACTCAGTAACTGATAATTGATCGATCACCTTCGTATTTAGGTGAAACAACCACACTTTTTCCTATTTTTTAACTTTTTGGTGCGTGCAAATCTAATTCTCTACAATCATGGTCACCCTACAAGACCTAATTAATAAACATAAAACCTCTTTAACCGTCATGGCAGCATTTTGATTACGAAGAAAATAAACTGTCAAACTTGAGTGAGATACGAGTTTTCAAAAGTAAACAGACCGTGATGACAGTGATGGCATTCAATTTGACACAGAATATCGGTAGTTTAGTATTCTAATTTTAGGGTGACCATGCATGTCGTAAATAAATTAATAACTTTTTTTTTTCAACACGACTAGAAAATTAACATTAACCTCACTAATACTGATACGAACAGTTGCTTATAATTTACGAAATGCACAGTGCTAGTCCTGCTCACGTCTCCTGAATCACCCTGTACATTATAAATATAAAGAGCATTATAAATTTAAACAAAGATTTCATGTTTTCATTTCTTTTATGGTTGTTTATAGAGATTTCGCGCCAATGTGGTAAATGCTGACAACTTTCACATATCTTAAATTAAAGCTTGTATTTTTCTGAACAGGCTGAATATATCATACAAGTGGGGATCATTACCATAAACATGTTATGAAGGACACATGAGAGATGTAAATATTACGCAAATGCGTCAATACTGGGTGCTAAACATATCCAAATATAATGTTAGGTAGATTTTTTTCTTGACATACAATGTGATGTCTGATGATGACAGCCTTTGTACTTCAGGCATTATTCAAGAAAAACGAGAAAACGCAATGCTAAGATTGAACAACATGGAGCAAATTAACCTTAATTTACTCCAAATATTTACCTTATCCCAGCTTTCTTTGTTGGTTGATGTTCTTGGAACGGATCGAATTATATGGATGGATATATGACTTTGAGATTATAGGTAGGTAATAGTAGAATCTGAGAACACTTAGTAGAGCTCGTAAGAGGTAGTGTCTCTCTACCTACTTTCTGCCTACACTTCTTTCTTTCCTACAGTTAGCAACAGAATTGGCCAAGCGGGCCATGGGACCAAAATATCTGCAGATGCTTGTACTATTTAAAAAAAAATACATTTTCGCCCTCAGCTGCTTTAAAGGGGCCCACTGATTATCAGTCCGCCGGACGGTATCGGCCTGTCAGTTAGAACAAAATTTTGATAGTTCCAAACAACTGACAGGCCGATACCGCACGGCGGGCTGTTAATCAGTGGGCGCCTTTCGAGCCCATTAACGTGCACACTAGCGCCACTGCTATGATTCGTCGATCTATGAACTCAAAACAAAAACGGCCGTTTTAACTTTGGATACATTAATTGACGAATCCAGCATCATAAAAATTTGTTTGATGTATTCAACTTAAACTTAAATACAAAATACAGTACCTAGCGGCCCCTTTTTAGGGTTCCGTACCCAATGGGTAAAACGGGACCCTATTACTAAGACTTCGCTGTCCGTCCGTCCGTCCGTCCGTCCGTCCGTCCGTCCGTCCGTCCGTCCGTCCGTCCGTCCGTCTGTCACCAGGCTGTATCTCACGAACCGTGATAGCTAGACAGTTGAAATTTTCACAGATGATGTATTTCTGTTGCCGCTATAACAACAAATACTAAAAGCAGAATAAAATAAAGATTTAAATGGGGCTCCCATACAACAAACGTGATTTTTGACCAAAGTTAAGCAACGTCGGGAGGGGGTCAGTACTTGGATGGGTGATCGTTTTTTTTGCTTTTTTTTTGTTTTTGTTTTTTTTTCATTATGGTACGGAACCCTTCGTGCGCGAGTCCGACTCGCACTTGCCCGGTTTTTTTTAAATACCTATCGTTAAATTTAAATCATCACGATTATATTTAACGCCTCACCCGCATAGCTACTTCTGCTGTGATTCAGTCTGTGATTTTTAAAACGGTATTAAAACTAATTTCCTTTTTGCAGAGTGCTGCTGGTGTTGCCGGAGATAGCCTTGAACGTGATGGGCACCATGTGGATGTTCTGCGACGTCATAGAGTGCTCCGTCTCCGACAAGTTCTCCAGCGTAGTTATTCAGAGTAAGTCACAAATAAATACTAATATTATAAATGCGAAAGTGTCTCTGTCTGCCTGTCTGTTAACTCTTCACGCTTAAACCGCTGAACGGATTCAGTTTAAATTTGGCATAGAGATAGCTTGAGTACCGGGGAAGGACATAGGATAGTTTTTGTATCGGAAGTCATCCCTAAAGAGAGTGCAAAGGGGGGTGGAATTGAAAGAGTTAATGCATTGCTTGATAATTGAAGTAAGCAATGCGCGAATTGAATGATTGCTATTATAGCATTATCCAGGCGCTATAGGTACCTACTTTAGCTGCTGTCACTAATTCCACGCAGACGAAGTCGCGGGCAAAACTATAGGTATATATTCAACTATAGGTACAATACATAGAAAACTACGAGGTATAGGTACCGTTACTCATTTGTAGAAAAGAATAAGCCTCACCCTCAGTATTTAGCTACGCTGACCATTGTCGCCTAATATTTAACATTGACAATTCACCGAACATTGCTGGTCCAACAAGTACACATTAAGTATCGTCGTTATCGTTACTTACCAACCCAGAAATGTACAGGAAATTTTCAATACCTGGTAATTGTCAAGTTGAAGAAATAATCGCCAGGGGCACTCTCCTAATTAGACACGAGGTGGCATTGTCCGACAACATCTTTTGGTGTGAACCATTAAATTTTCAATCGCATTAGATACAAAAAAAGCGTTTTGGGGAATTAATTCCCAGCAAGCTAGTAATCATTTCACTCCTAGAATGGAGCAAACTCGGATTACGCTAATTTAGAACCAAATGAAGGTATTAAGACGATTTCCAGCTTGCTGACAATTAATTTCTGGAAAAAATCGAATTTGATTGGCCGACTTAACTACTTTGTTTTTTTTTTGTTAATACATTATGAAAACCAAAGTTATTTAAGCAACATTTTCCTTCGTCCAGGCATAGTCCTGTTCAACTGGGTGCAACTCGCGCTGACGGTGTTCGGTCTGTTCATGGTGTTCGACCCGCTGGGCTCAGTGAACTACGGGGACATGGTGGACACGCCCAACCAGGTGCGGCACCACCGCAAGGTCACCGGCCTGTGGTCGAGGCGTTTCCGGTGGGCCTTCTGCTGGCTGAAGCGGGATGAACACGGGAAGGAAGCCTTTCAGCAGGTCGCAGGTGAGTGTCTGTCCTTAGCTAGATGCTTGTTACTTTACCGTCAACTCCTACCCACATTGTAAATGTAGAAGGTCCTATATGACAGGAAGCGGTATTAACAAAATTGTCTTACTACGATTACTTAATCTGTAGTCACCTGCAAAATTTTACTTGCAGAACCTGCCGGTGTATAACTTTATCCATCTTTATCCCTGCGATAAAATAACTGTCACTTTTTAACACCGTGGGACAGAAAGTGACGGACACCTTTTTAACACGCTGTCACGTAGACAAGAACTACCATCATATCCGTACTGTATACTCTGTACAGCAGGCTTTTGGAGGTCTTTTGTACAACAATTTGAACGGATCCTTCGCTAATTCAAGTGGGAAATCATATTTTTGGGATTTAGAACCTACAGGCAAATTGATCTAATAGCAAAGTACTCACTTTCTTCAATAATAAATCAGAAATCTTATTCCAGCTCTCCTCAGCGCCCTATTCAGATCAACAGACCTAGTCCCGTCCGACGTCGTGGCGGGCTGTGTCCTGCTCAGAGTCCGTCAGAAGCGAGAAACACGGGAGATGCGACGCATTCAAATGCTCAACGACGAAGAACCCATATACACCACAGATGTCAACAAAATCTTCTCCGAGACCCCGCCCTGGATGAACCTCAAAGATGCTTTGCATTACCTCAGACTGTCCATAGCGGCGTATGGGTGGCCCTACGTGTTGTATCGACACTGCTTCACTGGGTTCTGCAAGTTGGCCAGGCATTTGACGTGTTGCTGCTGTCGGTAAGTTTTATTTATTTATTTAAGAAACAAACAGTCGTTTACAAATAAGATTACAAAAATATTTCTTAAATTAAGACCTGGAGTAAGTAAGTTTTAAGCAAAAAACGAGGAAAATCTATATCTAGATCTAGACTTGTAACAAAAGTCTAAGCTATACCTAAGTTTTCGGTTTAGAGAATATTACTAATAATACTATCTAATTATGTCAAACGCAGATCAGTGCAAACGGAATCGCAAAGTAATTGCTTTATCCACTCTTGGACTGATTACATTGGCAAATATCTTTGTTATTTAATCTAACTATTACCTACGATATAGCGTACCTACAATCGATTTCATCATTCTTATCTAACAATAGGCGGAATAATACCTATGCACTTATCAAGTATCTACTTGAGTGAAGTATTTTATGGTTATATTGCTGTTAATTAGATTTACTGCTACCGTTGTGATAGGTGACGAGCAAAGTACATATATTTAATTACTTATTACGTCCCTACTTGTGACAGTGTTCCTTTACATTGAATTAAGATGGCGATGGAATTAAATTGGATACCTAAATATAGATTGTAAAGAAGCTTTTTATTATACTTACCTAAGTAAGTATAAGTAGCTGCCTACTCCTGTTAGTAGAACATAAATAGTGCTAAAAATAGGTAGTCATTCGTCTTACGTAGAACAATTTCCATTATCTTCTGTCCTCAACCTTTTCTTTAACATTCACTTAACACACGACGTATTCCGTTTACTATTGCTTGTTCTATAAAAATACAACTAAACAATTAATTCGTAATTCACAAAGCATTTGTGCACATAACCCTGACTTAAAATTCTCACTGCGGCAAAAGGCCGAAATATGTATGAAATATATACTGATAAATATGGTTAATAAGAAATTACACTAATGCGGATGATAGCAGGATCAAACAACGTGCCAAAAGTAGGTGCAGTCCCACCCTCTAATACATTTCCAAATCAAGGTATAAGTACCTACTCTACAGTTCCTGTAAAGTCTAATTGATCTACATCAGCGGTCGGCAACAGGCGGCCTCTCACTTGCGGCCCGCGAGCCTCCCTGGCTGTTTTGTATGTAATATTGACAAAAGACAATGTCTGATAAATTCATAAATACAAGGTGTCCAGAAAGGGTATCGGGTATTTGTTTTAGCGCCATATTCGAAACGGGGCTACGAAAGGGAGCGGGGAGGGGTTCGTGGCGTGCGCCATTTAGTGCAGTTTTAGCCACGATGGAACAGTACTCGGGGACGCATCGCGCATTTTACGTACGAGCGTATTATCGTAACGGTGATTCAATAGTGACTGCTCAACGTCTGTATCGTGCGGAATATCATACACGCCACGCGCCAAGTAGGAAATGGATCAGGATGTTCGAGAATACAGTTTTGAACTTTAATCGTCGCACCTGTATTCTCGAACAACCTGATCCATTTCCTAATGCTATCGTCACCAGGGACTGAAAAGGTACCATTAAAAACGGTTTTGACCGGTCTTTTTAAAGGTACCCGACCGTTAAAAGTAGCATTTCGGTACCAATATCAATCGGTACCCATATCCAAACAAGCTTCCGTTCAAACGGTACCGTTAAATAAAAGTACCTTTAGGTGTTTTTTTATAGGTACCCGACCGTTAAACTGACATTCCATATTGATATCAATACTTTAGGTATCTAAATAAGCTTTAGCCCAAACGGTACCGTTAAATGTAGGCTTCCGTCCAAACGGTACCCTTAAATAAAAAAACCTTATAGCGTTTGATCTGATACCTCAATTCAAAGCGGTCACTCGCGAGAGCGGGAGGTAACGCGTGTCTCCCTCTCACTTTTCACTAGGTACACGGATCGCAATGTGATTGTTTGTGAATTATATTGTCATCATCATCATCATTGACATAAAAGACATCATGGGTGTCGTTTTATAGGTTTCAGGGAATGCAGAATTCAAAAATGATGACAATTTTGGAATCCAAGATGTCTGACGTGCACTTTGACATAAAAAGTCATCATGGGTGTCGTTTTATAGGTTTCAGGGAGTGCAGAATTCAAAAATGATGACAATTTTGGAATCCAAGATGTCTGACGTGCACTTTGACATAAAAATCATCATGGGTGTCGTTTTATAGGTTTTAGGGCGTGCAGAATTCAAAAATGATGACTCGGCACTCCTATGTCGACTTTTATGTTAAAGTACACGGCAGACATGTTGGATTCCAAAACAGTTATCATTTTGTAAGTCCGAAGTCCTGAAAAGCTATAAAACAACAAAGACCTTATTACAAAAGGCATAAGGTCCTTTACCTACTGAAGACCGTTAGCCTTAACGGTACCGTTTGAATTTTATTTATTCGGGTACCGTTACTATTTGATACCTTTTCAATTGATACCTTTATATTAGATACTGGTATTTTGCTGTTTTATTTGGGTACCCTTACTGTTGGATACCTATTCTATTGATACCTTTTTTTTAGGTACTGCTATTTTGCCGTTTGATTCGGGTACCGTTTCTGTTGGATACCTATTCAATTGATACCTTTGTTTTAGGTACTAGTATTTTGCCGTTTTATTCGGGTACCATTACTGTTGGATACCTACTCAATTGATACCTTTATTTTAGGTTACCGGTCTTTTGCGGTTTTTCAGTCCTTGATCGTCACTTGGCGCGTGGCGTGTATGATATTCCGCACGATACAGACGTTGAGCAGTCACTATTGAATCACCGTTACGATAATACGCTCTTACGCAAAATGCGCGATGCGTCCCCGAGTACTGTTCCATCGTGGCTAAAACTCCACCAAATGGCGCACGCCACGAACCCCTCCCCGCTCCCTTTCGTGGCCCCGTTTCGAATATGGCGCTAAAACAAATACCCGATACCCTTTCTGGACACCCTGTATTATCAAATTGCGGCCCGCGTCAATGTGGCCCTTGGCTGCTAAAAGGTTGCCGACCGCTGATCAACATAATAGAGACACGTTTATTATTGTTACCTTTTTGAGAATGGTAGTTACTTTTGGCGCGTAGTCCGTCCCTACTATAGATGCTGACAGTAGGTACCTATATACTTCCTACTTAGTATCTAAGAATGTCTAAATAAAATGGCAAACACCAAGCAACCTCTCTTTCCAGCCCCAAGAACTCGATCGTGACGGACGACAACTGCTGCATGTGTCACTTCGCCGGCGTTAAGTACATGTCCAAACTGGAGGCGGATGACATCATCTTCGCCTCTTTCAACAATCACGTCTTTGAGGTACGTACCTACCTATACCTAAAGTTGACAGTAATACTTGATGTTTGAGTTCTCTCTGTACAGGTCGATTAATGGAAAATTACATCAGAATTTAATGAGAAGAATGAGCAACATTATCCATATGCTGTGTATCTATTGCTAGTACTAGGTACATCCCATATAACCATTCCAGTCGCAGAATCATCAAAGTGGTAACTAAATGTCAGATGTGTCGTAACAGAGTCCACACAATGTGTCTAGAATTGTTTCGAAACAAAGTGTCGTCGCCGTGTGTACACTTTTCCGTAACAAGGTGTCGACACATTTGTGTGCACTTTGCGTGCGGTTTGCGACTAAATCTGACAGCAAATGTCAATATAAAATACCTCTTGAAAACCAAGGTTTGTCAAACTACTATTAGTGTCTCGTGTGCTCGTAAGTAATTCTAGTAAGTCATCATGGGCGATGCAAATGATAATAATTGACCAAAACCATATAAACACCCAACACCCGTCAACCTTTTACAGAAAAGTTTTTAAAGAAATGCAATAAGCTACTTAGGTCAGCCAACGAATGCTCCAAAAAGTTGTAGAGGGAAATGCTCGGAACACAATTTTTTACTCTGTAACTCGGTTTGGGCAAGTTTAGGAGGTGAACATATCAAAAGTCCCCGGCCGTAGCCCTTGAGCGGGAGGAAGAGAGGGGGCTTTGTTTGAAGGTCCCATTTTCCGGTTTTTCGATTATATCTCGGAAACTATGCATCTTAGCGACATGGCCATTTATACAAAATGAAAGTTAATTTCCACAAGTTTAAGTTTTGTTACAAGTTTATTCAGTCAATTTTTTCGATATGTTGAATAGTTTTTGAGATATCCGCTCTTGAAAGTTTATTTAGGGCTCTCAATTTTATCTTCATATATCTACATCAGTGAAGGTGCTAGGCCGTGTATGGTATCGTTTTTGTATAAATCTGGGTTGCTGAATCCATTTAAGGTATCACATTGACACCATTCCACAAAATTAAAAAAAATCTTTTTAGGGTTCCGTACCTCAAAAGCAAAAAACTTATAGGATCACTCGTGCGTCTGTATGTCTGTCCGTCTGAATACACAAAATAGTTCTTTACCTATAGATGACAGGAAAACCTATTAGAAATGTGCCGTCAAGCGCGAGTCGGACTTAATGTACGGAACCCTTAACACGCGGGTCCGACTCGCACTTGGCCGGTTTTTTTAAAACTCCTTTTGACGCTTAACCGCTGAACCGATTTCGTTGAAATTTGGTATAGAAATAGTTTGCGTCCCGGAACAGGACATAGGATAGATCTTATAACCAAAATCATCTTTTGAAGGTGTGAAAAGTGGCGTGGAAATTTGTACGGGAAATCAATAACCGCTGAACCGATTTATATGAAATTTGGGATGGTCTACATCTTTGATTTAGTTAAAAATGATAAAAAAACATGACTTCAAACCTAAACTTAAACAGTATTAACTTCAAGAAGTCAATTCTGAATTCCCCCCTACACCTCATTTCACACCTTTAAAGGATGATTTTTGAGATAACTTATTATGTCCTGTCTCGGGACTCAAAATATATGTGTACTTAATTTAAATTAAAACTGTTCAGCAGTTTAAGCGTGAAGAGGAGTTTAAAAGAAAGTATTTTAATAAGTTTATATGTTTTTACTTTGGAATGGTGTCAATGTGATACCATAACTAAATTTGGTACTGCGAATTTATACGAAAACGATACCAAACATGGCCTCGTAGCTTTACTGTTGTAGAAGTCAAAATAAAATTGAGAGCCCTAAATTCTTATTACTTGGCCAAACTTGTGTATAAGGAAAAGGAAAAATAAAAGTCTTCGGCAGGAATATAAGACACAAATATATATATTTTTTTCGCGTTACTATTTCAATCATCAAATATAAACATACCTTGATTATATTATTCTAGTGAGATTCTCATAGATAAACAAAAACATTTACTTAAAAAATTACAAGGTCGAAATATCACGGAACTTGTGAGAGTAATATGTGAAAAATAAAAACTTTTATGACAAAAAAATCTGGACACAATTTAAGAAGCATCCAATTGCGTCGAGGAATCATCTGTATTTTTGCTTGTTTCATTACCTCCTCGCTTCTTTTTTTGTCCTTTGTATTCTGTAGCAATTTGTTAGATCTGAAAATAAAGATAACTTGCGTCGTCACGGATGTCGATTTATAGGTTTTAGGGAGTGCAGAATTCGAAAACGATGATCATTTTATAATCCAAGATGGCGGCTACGTATTTTGTCATAAAAGTCGTCATGAATATAATCTTATAGGTTTTAGGAAGTGCCGATTTCGAAAATGATGACCAGTTTGGAATTCCAAGATGTGTGCCGTGCACTTTGTCATAAAAGTCGTCATGGATATCGTTTTATAGGTTTTAGGGAGTGCAGAATTCGAAAATGATGACCATTTTGGATTCCAAGATGTCTGCCGTGCACTTTTTCATATAAGCCGTCATAGATGTTGATTTATAGGTGTTAGGAAGAGCAGATTTCGAAAATGATGACCATGACCAATACAACGACATCTATGTCGACTTTTAACATAGTGCATGGCCGCCATATTAGATTCCAAAATAGTTATTATTTTCGAAATCTGCGCTCCCTAAAACCTATAAAACGACAGCCATGACGACTTTTATGACATATTGCATGGCCGCCATTTTGGATTCCAAAATGGTCATCATTTTCGAAATCAGTGCCCCCTAAAACCTATAAAACGACACGCATGACGACTTTTATGACATAGTGCATGGCCGCCATTCTGGATTCCAAAATGGTCATCATATTCGAAAGCGGGGCCCCCTAAAACCTATAAAACGACATCCATGACGACTTTTATGACATAGTGCATGGCCGCCATTTTGGATTCCAAAATGGTGATCATTTTCAAAATTGGGGCCCCCTAAAACGTATAAAACGACACCCATCTCGACTTTTATGACAAAGTGTTTGGCTACCATCTGCATGCAAGACATTTCTATTATTCTATTATTTTTACGTACAAAAATGGCCCCCTGTCAACTTCCAACCGAGATTTATTCGATTAATATTCAGATTAATTCAATTTCTATCTATAGGTCGACTAAACTAATTGCGATTAAAATTTGAGGATGAACTTTTTTTATTCCATTAATTAGTCGAATAAACAGTTAATCTATTAAGTCCCATCTCTGACCACGGCATTTTTACACTTTGAGAATATCTGAAAACAAATGAACACAAGGAGCCATTTTGCAAATCCAGTAACTTTGTTATTACTTTTGACAGCGCGTGTCATGTGTCTACACAGAGTCGACACAAAGTCGAAACATTTGCGACTACTTTGTGACTGCAATATTTCTCAGCCTTAAACCATATTTATACATCATAATTAACAAGTTTCGTAGTATGTAAAGCGTTATTTCTGTTATTTAAGTATAGTATACGCATCGAAGTACTAAAAATGCATCAAATAATATGGTTATGAACACAGGCACTGAGAAGTAAACAATTTCATTTTCGGCTAAACTAAAACAATGTGGTGGCGCGTTGATTATATTACACTTAGTTTATCAAATCACTCGAGCAGTTTAATTCCCCATTATAATTTTAGTCCTATTGTAATATAAATGCAAACAATATATAATTACGTCTTGTAATCCGTTTTAGAGATGGCGTATTAATGTCACTTATTTTTATTTAACAATTTTTCCATCTGACAGTTTCCATTTGACAGGAACAAAATGAACGAATGAACGAATGATATTGGCATAAAGTAGTCGCAAACTTGAAACAATGTGTGCACACGGCGACCACACTTTATGTCACTTTGTGTCATGTGTCGACCCTTCCCCATTTCTGGTAACTGTGTCGACACGGCGACGACTCTGCGACTGGAATTGTGACCGAAACAGACGGTGTCGACACAAGATGTGTCTACACCGCGTCGTAACGGCGACTGGAAATGGTTGTATGGGATCCTATCTAATGAATCAAATCCGACTGCACAATAACAAAGTTCAGTTAGGAGGATAAGTGGACGACTCCTTCTGCATACAAACTTAGTGACCTATTTATTAGTCCTCAGTTCCTTCCCTGGATTAAGCATGGAAAATATTTTTACACAATTTATTGTATATTAACCATAGCTATGCCCTTTTTTCAAAGTTTTACTATTATTAGAGCTAGGAGCAAAAAAAGTTCCAGAGGTATACATTTTTAAATGCTAACGTCACATGACGTAGTCTCCTCTTAAGTAATAAGTAGGTATGTTCATTTAATTTACGCCAGCCGTCTTGTTTAGTCGATTAGGTGGGTGTCTAAAAAGTTATATTGATTTTGAATTGCAAAAGAATTGGCCTCACAAAGGGAAATGTCAAAGTTCAAATCAAAGGACACCTTTTTGGGGAAGTTTGTACGTTACGGCTGCCGTTTACGTAAGGCGAAGGTCATGCCGGATTACGGGCTCCTGATATAATTATAACAGAGAATTAAATTAAGCGCTCGCGTTTTAATAACAAAGATTAAAATTAAATAGGTAAGGATACACTACATTTACGTATTTATATTTGCCGCAATCGTTTTAACGTGATGCTGATGAGTACTCGTAAATATCATAATAATTTTTCATCACACCCGCTCGTAAAGCCCCTCTTTATTCTTCAAAAACAGTGATGAGTGATGATTTATATTTGTAATATGTTACAGTCAGTATTATTCTCGCAAAAAATTCGTGTTTCACTCGGTGGCAGTGTTGCGAATGCCAGATATGAGGCTTATAGAAGTCTGTATGGTGAGACTAAAATAATCTGTAGAATTCAGTAGATCTACAGATTTAGAAAATCCGTAGTTCTACAGATTTTATCCAATGCTTGATTTACTTCATTCAGTTGAGTGGTGGTGAAGAGGTCATAGACAGACAGAGACCGAGACAGAGTTATTCTCGCATTTACAATAGTTATTAATAGTTTCAATAGTTATTAATAGTTGTGAATAGGGATTTAGGTAACTTCGTTGTTGTGAATGGTAAAAGTTGGTAGCGTGTATATTCGCAATATATGTATAGTTAGTGGTCACGAAGGTCAACACGCTTTTAATATCTGATATATTATTATGTTTGTGAAGTAGGTAATATAATAATCAATTTCTTATACCTATCTCACTTGGTAAAACGACGAATTTCTAAGATATACGCATGAGATACGATAGACAGGATGACGGACCGACTAGGTAACGGCCTTTGTCCTCTCGTTATCTACTATTAGTAATGATATCATGAAGTATAAAATATGATTTATTTGCTCATATGTTAACTATAATTTTAGATTTTCTAATAAAATGCCTACATTTTTCATACCTACTTTTGGTTTTCAATTGAAAAGTGTTATGGACTCTAGAAGATACCTGCTCATACCTACGCAAATTTGTACCGAGGTAACTAATTTCCAATTTCGGTTGCTGATATAAAAAATACAAAGCTAAATGTAAATTGAGATGGATTAATCGCCGTCAACACCGCACGCAAGAACAACTTTTAAAGAGCAATTCTCAAAACAGCCGCAACGGGACCGGCTGAAGCGTAGTTAGATTAGTAGGTAGGTACTTAGGTATTCATTTCGAAATGGGAGTTTTAGAAAGAAATTTAAATTCATTCTTCTACAGACCAGTAAGATGTGAGGGGACTAGTTTTCAGTACTAAAGGTATGAGTACGAAAATTTGCAAATTTTTAAATTAATTTAATTCACATTCAATTTTATTATACTTAAGGTTTTCTTTGAGACAGATCGTTGTCTTCAAGTCCTCGACTCGTCCTTTAAAAACAAAACAATGTTATTCGTGTAACCGTAATATTTACATAATCATTAACTACAATATTTAACAAATCACTCCGCAGGTCCATGACCTTTATATTTCGTAAAATGTACCTACATACGTGCTTAGTTAAATAAATACAGATTTTGATTTAAATGAAGAACAAATTTATCACCTTTCGTAAAATACTAATCATACGACTTAGCGTTTAGTGTCTATTTCAAATTATTTTATTATCTCACGTATCAAGTTTACTTTAGTACCACGGTTGTAAACACTTTGTAAACGTGAAGCGAAATGTTCCAATGTTTTCAAGTTTTGTTTACCAGCATCATACATAAAACTCGCGGCAAGCCAAAACAGCCGTAAACTTCCAACACATCTGAACAACAATCTTGCCCTAAGTGGAAGAAGGACTTTCCTGCCGCCCGATATCCTACGAAAGTACGTCCTTTTGTTAATATCATATAGTAAGAGGGATGTGAGACAAAACTTCCGTGGCGCCACTCACCCCCCTTAGTTTGTTGTGTCGATCAGGGATGTTGCGGATGCAGATTTTTAGACATCCGCGGATGAGGATGCTGATACTTAAAGGCTCACATCCGTGGATGCGGATGTCAAAATTAGATATATACCTACTTAAAAAAATCTTAAATATTATATTTTAGTAAAAACGAATGGCTTGGTATTTAAGCAAGAGTATATAGTGCATTATATTTTATAAACAGTAACTTGGCCGAGTTTTCTGGATCTAGACGGTTTCGATATATTAGGTAATGACGAAATTACCGAGCACTTAAGCCGCCGCTTAGATCTTCCTGTACCGACTCGTTCGATATCCACATCCGCATTAAGCTCCGCATCGATTTTATGCGGATGCGGATGTGGATTTTGAAAAGAATGCGTAAGTTCCGCGGTTGCGGATGCGAATGCGAATATTCGCAACATCCCTGGTGTCGATATCGCCTGCTGATGAATTAGGTTAAGATGTTGTTAGATACGGAACGGCGGACAACGCGAATTATTAGAAGGGTAACTTTTCCTCCAATTAGTTAGGTATAAGTACCTATTTGAGGTATGAGTACATTTAACCTACGCAGAAATTAAAATGTTTGTCTGCAAATTAATTAAGTAAGTACAGTCAGTAAAACTTTTAGCTTAAAATTCTTGCGTAGGTACATATTTTGTAAATGCACGAGTGCTAAGCTAATAGTATTGTTGACTGTATTTACTTAGTCTCCTACTGATCATTATTTTTTTAAGGAGGTAAGGTACGTGTGTAGTCATTTAATCAACATTACCTCAGATATGTATAAAATGTACAAAATACTAACTACTTCAATCACTAACGCGAAGCTAAGAGAATAAGAGGAGCCGTATCAAGAAGCGCTTGATACGGCTTAATGAAACGATAAATATGTAGTAGGTAAATCTAGATAAGTAGCAGTAGTTGATTAGTACGGAGTAGGTACACAACAAGTAATATTTCGCGTACCCTTCAGAATTCAGAAGTTTGCCCGCTCGACTCTCGCGACTATTCGATACCCCTCAAGCCATATAGGCAGTCATTTACAAATGGGTCAACAGCATAATGCAGGTCATAGTTTTCTTGGCTCCGGGTTGGCTATCCAAACAACGCATGACGATTAGTCGACTATTTACGAGTACGAGTAGGTACCTAAAAAAATTTTTAGAGTTTTACTATTGAAATATATATATAGTAGATGCAAACGACACTGTAATCAGTCTGTTAAATGTGTTTGGTGCTACTGGGCCTTAGTATATCTAATTTAACCTTTACCAGCCATGCCCATTACAATGTCACTAACATATGCCATAAATAGAGCCAGTAAGTTACACGGTCGACTTAATGAACGCCGCAGTTGAAATGTTAAACGGCAAAGTTCATGCTCCAGACAGTTTTATAACAAGTTTAGTTCAGCTAATGGTGTTCAAGCTTTAGGTATAAAACTACATGTTTTACTAGGAGTTGTGCACAAATCACGCGAGGTGTTTTCGGCTACCTACTTTTTGTGTGCATTCATAAGCAATGCTTATATACCAACTATTGCAAGCTTTCATATTTTCACTAAGACCTAGGTTCAGTAGGTCGCAAACTGCATGTGACCTAGAATGCGTAGGATACTTAAATCTCAGTGCACGTACATTAAGTTTATTGCAGATCATAAAGGTACGTGTCTAAAGTACTCACTCGCACAGGAAACCTCTTAGCGAACTCACTAAATAGGTACCTACTTGTAAAACTCTCTTTAATAACGCCGCTATTTTAATCTACCCAATTATTAAGACATACACACCTATTGTCTATATTTTAGGTATACAAAAAAATTTAAAATTTTCGGGTAGTTATAACTTATTGGTTAACCGACCAATTACAAAACTGCCTGGATCTGTCACTGAACGATCTGACTTTAACCTACATTATTTGATCGTGTAACGTTTTCATCTACCCACAACTGACTTAAGGAGCCATTTGAGGGTAGATTTTGTTTACTCTTATTTAAATACCTAAAGATACAGACTATACACATTTTCTCTTTATGCCAATAACGTAAATAAAAATAATAAGATGTATGCGTATTGCGTGCGTACTAAGTTCATAGCCGTGACCGTAGTTTCCTACATGTGTATTTAAATATTTTTGTACAAATAAATTGTTGAAGTTAGAATTAACTATAAATAACATTACCAATTATCATTTTAAATATTTATAAGTGGTCATGCGTTTCTGGAAAACATGGAAAGTGCTGTGTTTGGATAATAACCATTTTCTTATGACTCTTTTTTTTAAGACCCACGTCCTCATTGTCAATGTGTTTAGCATATATTTGCCTGTAAATGTGTAGGTAAATACGCGGGTAACAACAGCTATAATATGGGTTTGATGGTAATTTTCCCTGTCAGTAGACCTTCGGAAACAACAGCTTTAAATAACATATATAGGCCTTGTGACTTAGTATTATAAGTTGTCAGCAACATTATTTATTAACTTCAGGTATTTGAGTGCACTGAAGGGTTGAAACAACTTTTTAATACGTAGGTATATTAAAAAAAAAGGAAGTTTTATAGAAAAACAAATATTCTGAAAAGTTATTTTTTTCCAAAGAAATCATAGGTAGGCTTTGGATAAGATTTGACCACTGTCATGATTTGAGCAGCGACTATAGTTTGTTTTTTTTTAGCATTAGATTATAAGGTAAACAATCTTGATGTGTCTTTTAATTGAAAAACACATTTTAAAAATAAGTTACGGCAAATATATGTAACAATTATGAATTTAATACGATCATTTATATTCTTCTGCTTTTATAAGTAATAGTTACTGATTATTAAACGGCGTTTTTAAATTAAAAGACTTGTCAAGATCGCTTGTACCTTCTTTCAAGTTTTTTCTAAGGCTAAAAAAACGAACTATAGGTAAACTAACCAACCATTCCGTACCTACAATACATTGTATATTGTCGTCTTTTGTCTATCCCGGTGAATACAAGCGGTACTGCGTGATACCTACGGCCCTTTATTAAATTCTAACACGAAGAAAGAGAAAGTACGGTGATTTATTACAGGCTTTTATAGTCATCCTGATTTATCTCATTCTACTGAGAGAACGCATCCATACTTATTCTATCAAACAATATATTTGGACATCAGCAAAATAACGGATTAGGATATGTAGCTATTTATTCTGGTATGTAAGTATATTGTTTGGTTGGCTAGTTTTGATCTGTCATCGCAGATCAGATTTTTTTGCTGTAAGTATGAATATTATTAAACTTATATTTAATTTAATAGGTATGCCTCTTCGAGCAACACGGAAGGGAGGCGGCATTCGCACTATTTCCCCTCTGCCGAGGTACAAGATTAGCGCGTCAATTTAATCTACCGCGGGTAATAAAACTAGTTGCACTTGGATTTTTCACTAGACCAAGTCCAGACGCGCGCGTGAACACTGCTGCACAAAAATGCCTGTTTGCTCGGTTTTTGCTATAAAAAGAGGTCGGGGACATCAAATTTACAAAAAGAAAGTGTTACATTCCACATGTAATTTTTTTTTACATATCATACGTTTAATTACATTTAAATACAATTATTATATTTTAGTCTCAAGTATTTGTTGGATTTATCGATTTTGCTCGCTCAGTATATACAAATTGCGGATCGGTCGAGCGACAAATCCGACTTCTCATCTCTCAGAATACAATGACATACTTCAACGAAATGTGTTAGTGTGCGTGTTGTGACACTAGTCACTCGTCCGTACACAAAAAGAGAACGAGGTTTGCAAGATTTGTCTTTGACGTGTGTCATTTTCTATGTATTTGTGTCGTCATTACAGAGGGCCTACCGCGAACCACGTTTGACGTGTTGCCTCCCTGTCACACTTACGTATGAATTTACAAGTGCCATAGAGAGGCAACACGTCGAACGTGGTTCGCGGTAGGGCCTCTGATTGGATTTTGTATGTAAGTGTGTGAGAAGTGCGACTGTGTGCACCTTCCCCCCGCGAAAAATGGCAGAAAGATTTGTACGGTGAGATATCGCTTGGGCCCCTCCCTTCCGACGTGTCGGAAGCCGGTGTTGCTCGAAGGTATGCCTAGTAATATTTGAATACGAAATCGCGCCCGTGTTCTAAACTCAAACCATGCCTCGTATGTAATATGAAATCCATTTTTATTTTATTTAAATGATTTGAGCAATAGCGCTCCAAAAGAGATGGTGATTTTCGTGTCACGCAGCGTACTACGCGAACGCGATGCGAAGCGATGCGGCGCGGGGTGAATCAAATTTGATTTCTACTAGACTTCAACAAGTTACGATATGGATAATTTAAAATATTTGTAAGATAGATATGTCAAATCTGACGTTTCCGCGATTCTGGAGGTCCTCTTGAACAATTTCGCGCCGCAAGTCACATCTAGTCGATATCTAATGTAGATCTAGTTGATCTCTAAATCGTCTCTAGATCTTGTGATTATCTCGAAATCCGAATAGGCCCGTCAATCCTTTGATACCTATAGAAGTGTCCTACGTGAACGATCTCGTTGCGAACGCGAACGCCTTGGGCCCGCCGCGCCGGGCCGCGTCGCGTTCGCGAGTTGTTCACTGTACGTAAGTCGCGACGTCAGATTGATTTATCACTAATAACCAAGTAATTGTTCACAGCTCCCGTTCTGCGTCATAGCTGACCACGAGCGAGAAAGTGTGGTGGTGGCTGTGCGAGGCTCCATCTCCCTGCGGGACATCTTCACAGACTTCACCGCCGGCTCCGAGCGGTTTGAGGCCGATGGTAACTATTTGTAATTCCTAACTGTAAAGCAGCTGTAAAGCCATTAACTATACCTAGAAGAGCTGATATCGGGTTGGGTTCGAAAGAAATGTTTCAGACTTACTCGTCCGGTTATCGCTCGATTAGATGGCAAGGAGTGTTTATGTGGTTATTTAATTGGTGGAGATCCGAACATTTACCTACATTAAATAAGTTTATTTAGTCTATATCAACATACAACAATTACAACGTTGTATGACTCACAAGTGTTCTAAATTTTGTGTAAATCGAGTGGTTTTCCTGCGCCACTTACGTAATCTGAGTGAATAAGTACCTGTATCTATGCTGTAAAACTCGTAAAACTCTGTAATTAATGTTAGAAGGCATTTAAAGATTAAATACCCATTTTTTATTCGTTCACGAATTCGGCTAACTGCATTCGGCATGCGGCACATCTGCATGCAGGTTGAATAGGTGATTTTTTATGGCTTCTCTACACGATGGGCCAACGCCGGCCACTCCAAGGGACGCAGCCGTGCGGTAGAATGAGATAGCAATATCACTTGCTCCCTTTAACGCATAAATGCGATCCTTGGAGTGGTCGGCGTTGGCCCATCGTGTAGAGGAGCCATTATACGTGGCTTATTTAAACCGTGTTCTTAGAAATAATTTTTGGTTTTTGATTCGACTTTAAAAAATCCTTTTGTATGCAGGCTTGCCTGAAGGCACGGCAGCGCACAAGGGCATGTCGATGGGAGCCGCCAAGATGCTGAAGCGGCTGATGCCGGTGCTCGACCGCGCCTTCCAGCAGTACCCGCATTACGACCTAGTGCTCACAGGTAAACTAACCAGTGGAATTGAACCTTTTTAGGGTTCCGTACCCAAAGGGTAAAACGGGACCCTATTACTAAGACTCTGCTGTCCGTCCGTCCGTCCGTCTGTCACCAGGCTCTATCTCACGAACCGTGATAGCTAGACGGTTGAAATTTTCACAGATGATGTATTTCTGTTGCCGCTATAACAACAAATACTAAAAAAACAGAATAAAATAAAGATTTAAAAAAAAACACAATAAAATAAAGATTTAAGAGGGGCTCCCATACAACAAACGTGATTTTTGACCGAAGTTAAGCAACGTCGGGCGGGGTCAGTACTTGGATGGGTGACCGTTTTTTTTTGTCTTTTTTTGCATTATATGTACGGAACCCTTCGTGCCCGAGTCCGACTCGCACTTGCCCGGTTGTTTTTTACTAGCCCGTTCCGACACCGATCATGCCCATCGCGTGCCATGCACGGACCGTCAAATAATGTCGGCAAGGATATTTTGCCGGTGCCGAAAGGCTCCGTACACGGTGCAACGTTGCTAGAACGATGTGTGCAGGCGGCGAAACGGTGAGCATACGGGTTATAACAGCTTTTAAGGTGGATTTTAAGTTAAGGCCGTTTTAAATTCGTTGCCATAATTCTTGCTCGCTCTTGCCAGTCTGATAACTATTCGCTTCCTTAGAAGTCTTGCTCTTGCGAGAACAGAAATATCATTTTACGTTCTGTATCAGTTGTTTATTTATGGGATAGCGGCAGCTAGTGTATGGATGGTTACTTTTCTGGCTTCATTCGAATTGAATGAATGAAAACATTTATTTTCAGGCAACTATTGGCCCATAGATAAATACCTTAAAACTAGCATACATATTATTACAAAATATATCTTAAAACTAAAAACACAATTATGGTTGGTTGGTTGGTGGTTCATTCGAATTGCCACAAAAGATACATTTTCGGAATAACTTTTCCCTCGAGCACCCCCAATCTCTCTTCCTTACCTGACACAAACAAACAAATTGTGTTATTTTTTATCGTTTGACTCTAAACATAATCGTTGACCTTGACCTGGTTACTACTAAACATTTTGTAGGTCACGTCAGTCACTTTAATTTATTGGAGAATTTCTTCTGTAAACTATCTCCACTGTCCCATTGTTTTGCAATCAAGCCTTGTTTTTAATTGTGTGTTTTTTGATTGGGTGTTAGTACTTGGCTTAATGGTAAACAATCTTGTTATGACGTGGGCTTGGATTAAGCCTTTGTTTTATGAACAATATAATTTTGTTTTTTATTCAACTACGGCTTAAGCGGTTATCACACTGATGTGAATTCGCACGTTGCTCTGGTGTATAAGCGTGACAGCGCTATTTGCTTTTTTTTATAACATGGAAATCTGAGTCGGCCGGAAAAATCCGGCCCTATTTCTCATTACCCTAAATAAAGCGCTATTTGCGTAGTATTATGACGATACTTCCATTTGAATTTATAACCTTTTTTATATATATTTTCAGGTCATAGTCTGGGCGCCGGAGTAGCAGTATTAGTAGCGTTAAAGCTAAGGCCCAGGTATCCACACCTCAAAGTATTCGCGTTCTCGACGCCTGGTAAGTAGTTAATCATATTTTTTATTATTATTATGGTTTATAATATTTTTATGGTATTAATAAAGTCCCACTCTAAGGAAAGGAGAGTCGTCTTAATTTCCGTATTAAAAAAAATCGCTAGGCTATAGGTTTCTGCTCTTATCCTGATGCAACGGAAGGCCGCTCAGTGGCGGATTTGCCCTAAGTCCCAGCAGGCTCGGGCCTAGAGCGGCAAGATATTAAGGGCAGCAGCAAGGCGGCAGTCTATAGATGGGTGCTGAGAAAGGGGTGGCTAGTAGTTACTACAGGGTCTGGGGCCAATACTGCAAATCCGCCACTGAGGCTGCTACCTACCAATCCTGCCCTACTTGAGGTGTATGGTTTATCATTTTTTTATTTAACCATTATCTCGTTAACTTATTTACACATCTCATTGTCTCATTGGATGTACCTTGCACATAATCTCTATTGTTTTCCAGCGGGTCTAATAAGCCGCGAAGCCGCCCGCTACACGGAGAGCTTCGTGCTGACGGTGGGCGTGGGCGACGACCTGGTGATGCGGCTCAGCGTGCACAGCATCGAGAACCTGCGCACCAAGGTCATACAGACTATACACGCCACCAAGCTGCCCAAGGTCAGTTACTTCTTTCTTGTCGTATCCTCATGGCTAAGGGCGTGACGAATGTGGACACTTCTCCAGTGCTCTCCGCTCTGTCTTGGGCCCAGTGCATGCTAGCCTGAAATGTGGCGCTGACGTTATTCTGTCCGCCCAACGCCTTACGTCCATCCCTACGCTTTCTTGCCATGCGGCCAGTAATTATGAGCTTTTTCGGTATACTGAGAGCATTCTTGCTGACGGTCGGTTTAACTCTTAGAATGGTGAATCAGGATCATACTTACCGTACTTGTCATCCTGATATGATAGTTTTTCTTATTTCTTACCTAGGTACTAGAGTTTTTTTGATACCCACACCGCTCAGGCACACTGGAATCTACAAAACTAAAATCAATGCTGCAACAACTTGCATCTTCCGCTCATAGATTTGTTTTGTAACGCAATCTTAATGTTATTAAACAATGATCTGAATTATTTCTGCTGGGTTAGCGGTTAGCCACTAAGTACCATACACTAAGTTACCAAAATGATCGGTCTAGCAAGAGCGTCAAGTGGTCCATTGCCTAAAAGGTTTTGTGATTAGATTACTCAAAGTAAGCTTAAACTTTACCTACACTCCAAGCCCCATATGAATAAAGTACATAGGTAACAAAGCACCTAATGTCAATGCTTGATACCGTAGAATTTACCCATGTATTGAAGTTATATTTTCTACCAAACTTATCATCTTCTTTTGTTCTAGTACCGAATAATGCTAAACGGCTTCGGCTACGCGTTATTCGGCGTGCCCGCCAGAGACCTGGAGTCCACCTGGCGGCGACCGGAAGACCTGGAGGCGAACCACTCGGACGACTCCGCGGACGCCCTGCTCGTGCCGGGCGTCTCCACCGTGAGTGCTGTCAGTAACATTTACATACAGGTGTCAGGTCTACGTGCTTCTGTGGCTGGTGCCGGCTTGTGTGGTGTGATGCTGTTTTGTTTTACCGAGTAAGGTGTGATTCCGTTCTAAATCGTTGACTGAGGGAATTGGAATCATACCTTTTTTGTATTTTAAGTGTTTTTTCATACTAGACTAGATATGAATCATCTCAAATACGCTTCGCAATTAATTTATATTTTACGCAGCAATAAGAAAGTATACATAAATTCAAGTCTGCTGCAAATATATGTATATATATTTTATATACTTACCTACGTATTTATATTATAACTCTGGGTACCGCAGTCGAAAGAAATTTCACAATCGAGAAATTGTGCAAGTTCCAAAACTTACCTAATAATAAAATTTTACAATCATGGGCCCATAACTTATTGAAACAAATATTCCTCTAGGACAATTTTTACTGAAGTCTGTCAAATATACATTTGAAAATACAGCCGTCATATAGAAAAGTATGTACCTGATGGCCAGTTCCAACAAACCCGTTCGACAAAACAAGTTATTTAACATAGTTACACGGAATACCAACTCATATTGTGTATTTTTGATGAATTTAATTGATGAGAATGAAATATGCATATTTTAATTATCTTATTGTTCTCTAGTTCCATCGCCAATTAACAAGCAATAAAATATTTAAGCACTCAGCTAAATGAAAGTAAATTGTCCTGTCCTGTTGTTTACCGGTTGTCACTCCACTGTCGTAATCGTAACCCACAACGTTGCGTGCCGCACGCAGGTGAGTAGCTGTGTCTAACCGTCACGAGTGTCTGCACCATCTAGCTAATTATTGTACAATTATACCTGATCACTGCAATTTTAATACATATTTGACTTAGTACACGAATTTAGTGCCTTTAACATTTCGTATACCCAAACGTGGATCCTTGCAGTAGTTATTAAATTCTATTTAACTTAAATAAAAGAGTTCAAAACCTACTTACGCGGATCTGCGTTTCATATGAAAGGTAACACAAAATTATAGTAGGTTACGTAGGTTCTTATACTGACCAATTTACTATAGGTACTTACATTATATTATTATCATTAATTCATTATTTATTAACAGCATACATAAGCATACCGAAACATACAACAGCGCATAAGTGCGTCATGTAGATTTGCAATTTGCCATACCTACTGTAGATTCTAAATTTATTGGTCAAGCCTCCCGTGATGGGAAATAAAATATTTTAATATGTCCATTTCCAACTCATTGCACTGTAAAAAGAAAACAAAATCTACTAGATTTTTGTATTGGTTAGCCCAACTAACTTTTTTTTTTGCCTCTCTAGTTGGAAACAACCAGAATTTTTTCACCATATTAATGTATGCAGGATTTTTTTAATTTAGCTCCTTTCGCTGGTTCATGCTTCAGCGTAGGAGCACCACTGACGGCATTTTCCGTTCCAGGAAGCGGCGCTAGTGTCGCGCAACGTGTTCGTGCGCCGGTTCTCCACGGCGCGGCTGTTCACGGCGGGACGCATCCTGCACATCGTGCGGCGCAAGCGCATGGGCATTGAGAAGTAAGTACAATAGCGTCCCTTAACCCTTAAATGCATGACTTTCTTTTTGCCCGAAATTAATATATGTATCACATAATTGTTTACCGATTCTAGGAAGAATAGTAAAAACATATATAACTTCGATTTTCATTGCGAAATCAGTGTTAGAAGTTGAATTGGCTAAATCATATTTATGTAAATATATAAGTTTCAGTAATAGATATATGAATTTTTTTACTACCATTAGAAAGGTACACTATTTGTGATATACCTACGATGAAGTTTTTAAATATAAAATAATTACAAACCCCGAAAACACCGTTCAAAATCACATACTAAAAATTATCAACTACTGGATTTTTCGAAGCTTTCCGACTTTCCGTCTTAAAACCAATGTCATTTTTATAAATTAAGAATATTGCGTGAATTTAACCCTTAAATCATTACCCTACTACTTGACGTTTGGTATAAAGGTGCGTTGAAGAACGTAAGCCTTTTTTTGTTAAATCTCTGAGCTGTCTAATGCTTTCTAGACATTTGGCAACACTATGCATTTAAGGGTTAAGTGCTGGCACATAGAGTTGACCCTTTGACGCGCGCGGCTACAACCCAATATCAGCCTTCGTGCATTCCAACAAGGTTCAGTGGGTTCACGACGGCGCGCCGCGCACGATAGACGTGGCATTCAAAGGCTTAATTGTATATGTTACCGAATTGTAATGTTGTATAGTGCCGTCTGCTGTAAATTGTGGGCCTAGTAACAATTAAGTATTGTACAGTCTGAGAAAACAAGGTTTTGCTATTTTTCAATTATTTTTGACCTGAAAGGTTGCAACAAACTAGACAGCTCGGAAATACACAAACGATATTATATGTACCTCCTACTTATTGAAAAAATGACTGTTTTAAATTGAGCAGTTTAATCTAAGGTTCGAATTGAAATTCTAATGACACTTGTGTAATTGTAAGTACTGTGCGTGAAAAAAGATTACTTGTTAAAAATATATAAAAGTATAAAACCTTGTTTTCTGAAGAAAAAATATTAATGGCGCTCTAGATAAGTGGATGGGTAGGGCACCTATATTAATTCATACACCAAAATTATGATCAAATTAACTCGAACGATGCGAACACTAGCAAGATAAACTGCATCTCGTGCATATACCTAAACTGTGCAATGGAGTTTTTTGCACATTGAAAATCTTAATTTTAAAAGTCATATTGTACCAACTGCACTGTAAAAATGCTTACCACTTGCTTACACGCTTACAAAATATTCAGGTAAAGATCAGCCTCTAAAAAACAAATTGAGTTTGCATTTTTTATTAGCAAATGAGATTGAACTTGTTGGTTTAGGATAATCCAATTGTATAATAATATATCAAATAAGAAAAATCCATGTTTTACGAGCCCGTAAAGTGCTGGTATAAGGGTGATCATCCACTAGACCAATACGAGGTAACGTGGCGGTATGCGATAACAAAACACTAATGCTTAAAGCAGCTCATGAAGAGGAACCTTAGCGGAACCTAGGCTTAGCGGAGCGCAGTTTTATACATAGCTACACAAAACAAAATTGCCCTGTCACACGATATAATAGAATAGTCTCAGTACGAAAAGTACTGAGATTGACTGAAATTCCGTAAAATACGATGGTAAAGGATTATTCATTACTACATACATAACTGCAGGAGCATCATAACACAGTGACGCCTGTCATTCTGAAAAATTCCTTTACGATCCTCGCGCCGCTCACTTGCAAACAGCTACACAATCTCGCTGCCTAGCGTAGCTCTACTCAGCTTTCCCGGACAAATAAATACTCACTGTTTCACGCAGTGCAGCTTTGCTACGTCTCGCTCTCGCACAGCTCTGGTGGTTGCTCACCCTACAGCTTAGAGAAAAGAGTAGAAATTAAAAAGTGGCAACACTGTAGTGTCGTCTCGTTTTCTTATATATATTGGTTTGAAAGGGACGAGACTACAGTGTTGCCACTTTTTAATTTCTATTCCTTTTTGCTAAGCTGTAAATAACTACCTACCAAATAAAACTAATTTTCTTTTCGCATGTCTTGTCAAAGCAATGACGATGAGGATGAAAATGAAAGGTAAACGATAACAGTTATCAGGATTTGACTTTCGGTTCTTGATAGGGATACGTCCTTAGAGCAGATAGAAAGGGTAAGAAAATGTACAACCTATTTACTTACACGAAATTCTATACGAAAATGTAATCCATTTGCTTTGGACTATATTATTATTTATAGGCATGGTCTCATAATTGATGAAATAAATCTTCTTAGACTTAACATGCAGATCGGAAAACCAATTAAATTTTTTACTTTATTAAATAAAGTACAAGTCCAAGCAGGTTTTCCAATGTCTCATATGGTTGTTATATGTCACAAATAGCGCAGCGCACTCTTTCTTTCTTTCGTGTTATTGTGTAGTGGTGCAGTAGTGTGGATAATTTACTTCCACCTCTTTTCTCTCTGCTCTAAGTGAAACGTATAGGTAAAAGGCATGCATGAGAAATAAGGTTAACCACTGATAAAATAAAATCGTATTAATTGCGAATGATTTTTGTTTTGAGAATATGGTATCGTCTTGGGTCGTCCCATTCGTTTTTCGTCAAGTTATTAAATTAGTCCTATTCTGTTTTCGTCACTCATTCTACATTGAAAGCCACCGACGATTGTGATGAATGTAGAATGAGTGACGAAGGTAGAATAGGACTAATTTAATAACTTGGCGAAAAACGAATGGGACGACCCAAGACGATACCGAGAATATAAATCGTCTGTCGATTAGTTGTGGGCACGTCAAAATCTTAAAATGCATTCGTAGTTTGGTGGTGGCTGGTAGTGGCGGGTAGTGGTGGCTGAAGTCTGAAGTCGGTGGATTGTTGGCAAGATAAAACTTATTGCTATTGCTATTAACTGGCAAGCTAGCTTTGTCAGTAGGAAAAGGCGGCAGGAAATCTGTAAGGCGAACAAATCGTCTTGGAACATAATTAATCCCTTTCTATAAAATACATTACATTTTATATAGAAAGTAGCCAGTAAGTGCAGGAAAGAAGGGTGCTTTATATAAGGGGTGCTGGTGAAAGTGGTAAAGGTCTTTGAGGAAAAATCTAATTTATACTGTAAAATAAAATCCCGGAAACAAAAGACTACAAAATTCAACAAATGCAGTCTCATAAAAATCGTAATATTTCTCATAAAGCATTGCATTTACCAGGAAAGTGCGCACCCAAGAGCCAACGTACGAGATGCGATGGGCGTGCCCCGAGGACTTCATGGAGCTACAGGTGATGCCGCGGATGCTGCTGGACCACCTGCCGGAGAACGTGCACCGCACCATACAGACCGTGCTGGACGAGCGACACACGTACCGCGTCACGCAACACCTCTAGATGGCGCTGTTGTCAATTGTTGATTTTAAATCTCAACGGAAAGCAGGGCGGTGTAATGCTTTGCATTTACAACGGTAGGATGCCACGAGGCAGTACACTGTCTTGTGTTGCTGTAATGGTGTTTATCTGTTTTGCTGTGGATAAGACGAATGTCATGTTTTGGGAGAGTTAGTGCGATAGACGCATGTGTTTATTGTGCTATCCACAGCGGATAAACCCCGTCAAGAATAGGGGTAGAGTGCCCTAAGGGCAACTTATGCCACAAGGCAGAATGCTCCCTTGATATTATACTATGTGTCAAATCAGAAAAATGTAACGAGTCTTATGCATAAGCCAAGTTATCGAACAATTTACTTGCCTAGCCACGCGTTTTTATTAAGTACACGAAATGGAAAACTTGAGCACTAGTAGACAACTAAAATCTCATTTTGATATTATATTCAATAAGATTAATTATTAATAATCAAAATCATGATATATTAACACGGAATACTTGAATCTCTTTATAATTGTACATCTCGTAAGCTCCGCTTCAGAGCCGACTCATGACACGATGAATGCATTTCGTTCCTAAACTAGAGAAGTACATGACTCAGATATGAACAATTTCTACGAGACTTTTGTATATATATTTTCAGAATTTATATTGACATACCAGTGTCAAGACGTTTTGTAATTAAAAGAGTTAGTTTAAGTAATGTGAGAAGACTGTGATGATGTTAGAATGAAAATATTGTTAAAGTGTAGATAAGTGAAATGTTACTAGGAGCATGGATCGTGTGCATATGGTGAGGGTTGGGGCGCGCCCAGGGCGCGTCCCTCATTTAGGTGCATTACATATCAACGTTCAAAACGTTCCCATTTCACCGGTCGTTGGTCATCAATTTTCGGCATTTTTTTATCATTAACCAAAGACAGAAACAGAGTTTGAACCTAGTTTAATGTACTCCACTTTAGTTGTTACTCATTATTTTGCTCAAATTAATAAGCAATTTGTTTGTCAACGTTCCGTGTCATTACTCTAAAAGTCTTTGCTTCAATTCGAATACACTATAACATTAAGTAAGACTTGCAAAGCTACCACTAAGTACAATAACTAGATGATAGATAGAGCGTTACCGGAGTCAATTAATATTATAGAATACAACATATTGCTATGTAGTAGCATAATAAGTACATAGTGCTGACAGTTCAAAATATTTTATTGCCACTCAATTTATTCATCGTTTTTAATTCAAGTGGAAAAATAAATACTATGTAGCCATTTTGGTCTAACGGGATTTGCTAGCTCCGACAAAATTGTAAGTCGCGACTTAGTCTCGCTAGAGCCAAATAGGCTACGTAGTATAATTAACTTTGTTCAAAATATAAATGACATTCAATTAGATCACTAAATTCATTAGAGTAATAATTGTGCACGTGGCCAAATCAGTGTTTCCAAGTAAACTCACCGTAAATATTGTACAACATCCTTACAACCATTCTATTAGCATTTCTACAGAATAATTTCAACTTCGGGAACAAGATCTTGATATGAATAAATTTACCTACCTAACATAGAGTTTTTAAGCGTTTTTACATGTACATAAAATAGCATTTATTTAAAATTATAATACATTCCAATTTGTATTGAAGTTAGCCCTCAGTCCCTTGCCATTACGTGTCAGGTATGATTGAATACAAATTGACACGAGATGCTTCCCCATCCTTTAACCTTTACCCCTTCTATACCGATATTAATACCTGCTAGCCGGGCTAGCACGTGATTAGCGCGACAGTATCTCGCGGCGAGATAGACTACCCGTCCCTCTTTAATTAACATAGTTAGAAAAAGACGGGTAGGTAGTCTATCTCGCTGCGAGATACTGTCGCGCCAATCATACTTAGGGCATACTGAAAATTCCTTGACTGGCCACTTATAAAAAATAAATCTTCTCATATATCAGAAACCAGAAACTTTCAGTATGGCCCACGTATATAGGCCTACAGTCTTGGTAAAGGACCGTAGCCCTATCATCATAATAAACAGTCCGTGTCAATCTGACTTAGGCCTCTTCTAGGGCACGCCACTGAGTAAAATTTTCATCTCTCCTCCAATGTCCTCTGCCTTACGAATATCACTTGTCCACCAGTAAGCTCAGCACAGGAGCGGCTTGATAGTATCTCGCCTGCGAGATAAACTATCCATTTGTTGTTTTTGTTTTTTCTATGTATTAATTAGATAGGAACGGTAGTCTATCTCGCGGGCAAGATACTGTCGTGACGCTCCTGTGTTAGGCCTACAGCGCCACACAAAGTCAAACAAAGATGGAATTGTACTATACCTAAATGTGGCAGCTCCATTTATAAAATGGCGCTCAGTTCTCAACATACACAAGCGTATGACGACGCGTTTTTAGTTTAGCTGTTATACCAAGGCAGTAATTTTAACGCAAATTACTTAACCAAAAAAAAATCTAGGACCAGAATTTCCTTGCCAGCTCCCGAGCAATTTTATATAATTGTATAATCACAGAATATATTATGATGACATTTTGACAGTATGAGAGTTTTTGCCATTCTTCAATGTATAATGTAAATAGTATTAAATCAATTCATGAACAACGCCTAAATTTACAATTACTCTACTTATCAACTTGGTTTTTAATGTACTTTTGTCATTATTTTTACGGGGATTTATGTATTATTTTTTGTATACCTAGTTATATTGCCAGACGTTGAGTATCACGCAGGAGTAAAGAAGCGAAACTAGTGTTAGCTTTACATACAAGGGTTGTGAGTGTACACCACTATACTATAATTACTATAGTGCGTGGCATTATTATTGTTATTAGGGTTTAAAGACCTTTGAGTCTCACATCGATCAAGCGGTGATCTATTGTGTCGGTCCTTTAAAGTTCATTGCTAATGCCCGTCAAATCCAGAAAATTGCGTGGTTTTAAGTGGTGTTGTCCTGTCAAGATAGGTATTAAATATCTTCACGGACAAAGTACCAAAAATGTGTATACACGACCATATAAATTAAGGAAGGGTGTACATATATGAGCGCTATTATTTAATACCTTCACTGTCAGCATTGAAATATTTATATTTCACGACACCATACACGAGCTACAGCAACTATCAAGAGCCGTTAGAGCGTCCGCTAAATTTAATTGTATGGGACGTATTACAGTTCTCCGTTGAGCGACGTTGGTCAGTCTGATGTTAAGTGTGGTTGGTGCAACTGACGAACGGCCTGGCCACGACATCCCGCGACGGTGTTAGCGGCAGACGGCAACCATAGGTTAGAGCGAGATACAGCGATCAGACCTTTTGCTCTCACCTATAGTTGCCGCCGGCACCGCCGCCGCCGGTCTGCAAGGTCGTGGCCGGGCCGTAAGTCACGGCAACCATAGGTTAGAGCGAGATACAGCGATCAGACCTTTTGTTCTCACCTATAGTTGCCGCCGGCACCGCCGCCGCCGGTCTGCAAGGTCGTGGCCGGGCCGTAAGTCTCAATATTAGTACCTATTGTGCGTTTCATCTTGCCGCTCGTGATGTTAACTCCGTCGCGTTTCTTTACTCCTAAGGACTGTATCGTTTATTATAAATACAACTTTACTTAGCCGTTTTTTCTGGTATTATATTTTTATTAAAAAAATACACATATAGTTTAATTGGTGCTTTAATAATAAGTAACATTTCGTCCTGGGAGATCACGTAAAGCATATGGTTTGGACAATATTTACCCAATCCTCCCGAGTAACTATAACGATTTTGGACAAATACTACAAGAAAATTTACGGTTTGCGAACAAGACGAGATATTACACAAAAAAAACGTACTATGTAAACAGCAATTACATATGATTCGTAAAGCGAAACATCTGGGCATAGTCTAATCATTTCTTTTAGTTGGAAAAAAAGTTTTGGATCTGTGCTTGGTGGCCTTTTAGAGAATATGGCATGTTACTTACGACAACCCCGACTTTGGTATACAATATAACCATCATGGAGCGTTTCTATCGACCTGTTCTAGCCATGGTTCAACGCCATGAATGTCCGTTAGGCTTTGGATTTCGGTAGATTCTTTTAGCTGTTTCCCTTATTTCGCTAGCGTCAGAAATTGACGGGAATCCAAAATGTTGCATAAAAAGTCGTTTTCATGTAAAGATAAAAAATCACCACATTTATTCTGTGGATGTTCAATTGAGCAATCATGAAAAGGACACTTAGATGGCATATTTTGGCAGCATATTAACCTTTTGTTTCTTTAAATCGTACCAGGGAAACGGTGAAATAGTCTCAAATTAAGCTCGATAGGCTTGTCCAAATTACATTTGCTAGACGGTATTAAAATCAGCATAAAGTCCCTAAAGTAAAATAAATGTAAAACCTTCTTATATCAGATATGGCTTAAAAATACGCCCACATTATACCTTAAGAACATAGTAATACAAAATAATACACACGTCAACAGTTAGACCAGGTTTAATCTGTATTTATAATAAACGATACAGTCCTTACTGTCGGTTGGTTGTTTCTTTTTTTTACACAGGTACTGGTCGTTGTTGAAGTATTCGAAGGACTGAGGTTCTTTTCTTTTGTACCCTAAATTAGGGCTCTATCTATAATCTCTCACTTAATAGCTCTAGGATAGCCAATGTCTTGTGTTGGGTTTGTGTTAATTTATATTAAAATATATTTTAAGTAAATCTGTTTGTTTCCTATTATAATCCTCTTGTCTCCCTATAGGTACTCCGGTTTTTTTAGCATTAGAAAGAAGGTAAGCGATCTTGGAGCATTCCACGGGCTGTCCCGTACAAACGCATTTTATTTCCTGTGTTGCGACTTTTTTTTCGGCATTTAAAGTAGCCAATTATTTTTCTGCGCACAATTTTGACCATTTATCATAGAAAAGGAAACTCTTGTACTTGCAAATCTTCAGAAAATCGCGTTTGTACGGGATAAATGGTAGACAATTTCATGGAATGCTCCTCTTGACGTGTCTTTTATTTACAATTTTTATAAATAAGTCATAGCAAATAATTATAAATCATATACGACTATTTACATTCTGCTTTCAAAAGTAATATAAACTAATTTTTAAAATCGTTTTTCAATCATTTTCAATAAAAAGACACGTCAAGATTGTTTACCTTTAGTCTAATGCAAAAAAATGAACTCCATTTAGAACAACATGATTCGTGAATTAATAGCGTAGGCACTAGTTTTTGCAAAAACAACTCCCGTCTGGTATAACATCCGCTCCAGAAAGGAAACCAGACATTTCCAGGTTTCTAGGATTTCCCTGAGTCAGTATACTAATTGAATAAATAAAAAAACGCATTTAAGCATCGACTACATTCCATTTAATGTCACATTAGTATTGCCATTTATGAGTACGGCACTTAAATATAAAAATAATATGTTTATAAGTAGATTACAATTTCGGATTTCTTACAAAATATATTACAATCTTATAATCAGTCGAGAATATATCACAGTAAAGACTTAATTTCCTTGAATCTACATATATACATATTAACTCACATTTATAGACGGGTCTACTTAACGCGAATTTTATTCAACTTACTACTTTTTACTTTTCCATACACTTTTCGTCGTGTAGTTGCACAAATCTTTGTTTTGACATTTTGCTGGGACATCAGTCAGCCGTGACCACGACCAGTGAAACCTGTGTCGAAACGTCGGTAAATCAAGGTAATTGAATAAAATTCGCGTTAGACCCGTTTATAAATGTGAGTTAATATGTGTTCAAAACACGAAAGTTAAAAATATAACATATATACATTTATAAGTGTTTACATCTCTATTTTTACAAGGAGCATTCAATCATATTAATATTTAACTTTTTGGTATGTTTATATTGCCATGATATATATTTTATACATGTTATATTAATAATGAGTAAATAAGATTTAAAAAAAATCACAGCTTTGTGAACCACACAAAATTTCATTTTCATTTCTCATTCTTCTTCTTCTTCCTCGCGTTTTCCCGGCATTTTGCCACGGCTCATGGGAGCCTGGGGTCCGCTTGACAACTAATCCCATGATTTGACGTAGGCACTAGTTTTTACGAAAGCGACTGCCATCTGACCTTCCAACCCAGAGGGGAAACTAGGCCTTATTGGGATTAGTCCGGTTTCCTCACGATGTTTTCCTTCACCGAAAAGCGACTGGCAAATATCAAATGATAATTCGTACATAAGTTCCGAAAAACTCATTGGTACGAGCCGGGGTTTGAACCCGCGACCTCCGGATTGAAAGTCGCACGCTCTTACCGCTAGGCCACCAGCGCTAAGATTCATTTTCATTTCTCATTATAATTCATTAATTTTCTCATAATATAGCAATTCTTTTTTAATTTGTTATTTGCCTAGGGGCTGTCCATAAATTACATCATCGATTTTTGACCCCCCCCCCCCTAAAATCATCCAAAAATCATGCTTCGAATGACCCTCCTCCTAAGTCATACTACCATCATCCGATGTCCAAATGACGTAATTTATGAATAGCCCCCTACACTGGACTAAAAATGACGATTATTATTTAGATCAGTAGACATCCTATATATGCTTTTAAACTATTTACAGCGAACATCACTACGCATGCACAAGTAACATCTTATACAAGCAACACTCCTAAATTTACATCGGTGGACCTTATTACAAAAGGCAGAAGCTCCACCGATGTACAGTTAACAGTGTGGGCGATGATACGCCATTGGTCGTGCACAAAAATGCCCTCGCCAACGCGATGGCTTCATGCTAACGCATGCTAATATAAACGTTAAGATCATAGTCTAAAAAAACATGGTCTTCTCTTCCCAGAGTGACACAGGCCTACGTCACAATAACATGGCCGCTATATATAGCGCTATCGTATATTATCATATAGCGCTGTCACATGATGACGTAGGTTTGTGTCAGTCAGGTGACCTAGAAAAGACGGGAAGAGAGTACCAGGCGGAGTATATTATTATACCATAGTTAAGATTATGATTCGACTTTATGACATTTATACCCACGTCGCAGTTATTTAGAAGACAGCATATTAGGGTATTTAACTGTATTTAAAATAAATTGTTTTACAATAAAGCACAAGAAGATTAATAGAGAAACGTAGACAGCAGTTATTTTTAGACACAATTTATATTTTAAAACCCGTATAAAACTATACAGAGTAGGTAATTTGATCGTGACATCACATGCTAGTGTTTCATATAAATTCTATAGTAGCAAAAGCGTTTTGAAAGTTCGAAAAAAGAAACTGATTTGACTAAATTGCAAAACGTAATTAAAGACCAAAAAAAGTAAGAAAATGTAGCCACTTTTTACTAGCGCGTCTTTTATTTATGTAAAAATAAGTAAATTAGAGTACTTTTTTAAATAGAAGGAGTAAAATTACTAATAAATAAATTATCGTAGCGTGATTATTTATCAAAAGCAATTTACTATTCTACAAACAAATTATTGCAGTGGCAATATTGTCTCACTTTTTTTGGTCTTGAATTACGTTTTGCAGTATAGTAGTGAAGTACCCTATAGTGGCTATAGTCAAATTACCCCAATTTGAGTACCGCATGAGCAGAAGGTGAGTAGAATTGCCTATAATGCGATTTGAGACTATTAACCCTTTACCAGGCTGACTTCAAAAATGTTAATGGAATGTCAGTCTTAACTGATCAAAAATAGAACACATGTTTGAACAGATTTGAAGTGCCTTATATAGGAAATATTATCCCTGAGCCTAGTAAAGGGTTAACTATGCTCTATTTAAGTAAGTAATGTATGTTTATGGTAGTAAGCGGGTCCCAAGCTGTCACAGTATATAGATCTGAATAGTCAGAACTAGCGACCTAATTTCCATAAATAACGTGTCAGTCCATTACTTTTGTGAAGTAGGCTACAATTTTATACTATTTTGAAAGCGGATTTTACGAAATATCCTTAGCCTAGGTAACCTAGGCAAAGCCTAGCCTAGGTAGCCTAGGTAACTTAGGCTAGGTGGGGTTATTGTAAAACATTAACCGTTAATGTTTTACAATAAGGTATTGCTTGATATTTCTTAGAGCGAAGGGCGGTAAATGCTACTTACGGCCATTGCGACATTTAATGAACAACTAATATGCATTATATGAGTATAATATATAATAACATTACTGTCACATCACCGGAGAAGATTGCGGAGCTCTGTCATGGCTGCTTGCGACACGGTACTTTTATTCCTCTCTGTTTTGTATCTGAAAAAGTAAAATGATGTGGTGATGCTCTTTTTCCTCACAACAGAACTAAGATAAAAATAAAATAGACTTTATTCCTCTCTGTTTTGTATCTGAAAAAGGAGAAATGATGTGGTGACTCTCTTTTTCCTCACAACAGAACTAAGATAAAAATAAAATAGACTTTATTCCTCTCTGTTTTGTATCTGAAAAAGTAAAATGATGTGGTGACTCTCTTAAATTTTTCCTCACAACAGAACTAAGATAAAAATAAAATAAACTATGTAAACGAATATCCTATCCAAGCAAGGGCTGACCTGGAAAATTCCCGGAAAAAGAGGACAAGGTCGCCCACGTACCACCTGGAGGCGCACAGTGGAAAAAGAGGCGGCATCAGTTGGCCTCGGCTGGGCGGAGCTGGAAGAGGCCGCGCTGGACCGCGAAGAATGGAAATCCCTTCTGAGAGCCCTATGTCCCTGATGAGGGATAACAGGATATCATCAATCAAAATCATGTAAACGAATTATATCGTCGTATACCGCCCGACTGTATATTAAAATCCGTTTATATAGTTTTATTTCATGAGTAACTATTGCGGTGACCCAGAACAATATTACTATCTCCCACTCCACTAAGTTGCATCTTACACCATTTTATACAACAGTCCCTGTTTAATATTTAAAACTTTCGCGTTTTGAACACATATTAACTCACATTAAATTTATAGACGGGTCTAACGCGAATTTTATTCAATTACCTTTGTTTACCTGTGTCGAAACGTCGGTAAATAAAGGTAATTGAATAAAATTCGCGTTAAACCCGTCTATAAATGTGAGTTAATATGAGCCCCTGTTTAGCCTTAACTATTTGAGAAAGTCAAATGGTTTAGTTTTTCGATTTGAAACCGTAATTCTTATAGTAGAGATGCGTTTTTGTTTTAAGTATGATGGCAAGTATGCTGCCGCTACGGACTAAGGGCCAATTGCACCATCCCACTAACACGGGGTTAAGCGGTTAAACCGTGAACCCAGTGTTTAATTATACTGGTAACCATGGTAACTCCAGGTTTAACTGGTTAACCCAGGGTTAATGGAATGGTGCAAGTGGCGCTAAAGGGTTAAAAGGTAGACCAATGCCGCGGTAGTGGCTGACCTGGCGAGGAAGTCGTGCGCCACGTCGGGGCGGTAGGTGGCGCAGTCGCGCAGGTAGGCCTGGTCGTTGCCGAGCGCGCGGCGGTACGCCAGCTCGCGCCACGCCGCCGCACCTCGCTGTGCCAGCAACACGAGGCCTTCCATGAAACTGAACAAAAACAAACGATACTATGTTAGAGGGAATATACTGGTGTAAGTAGTGTACGGCCTCAGCAGCGAACGTCAATTGTTAACTAGTAAACAACAGTTGATTAACCTTTTGAACACCACAGGCGGCAATTGACGTCAACGCAAAATCGTGACCACGACGCCAAAGACGACATTTGACGTCGATCGTTTTGTGATGAAAATCTACTGAAAAACACCCCACTTTTAAGTTTAAATTGCCCGTGGCGTTAGTGGCACGGCAAATCGATGCGCCGTTTGGCGTTCAAAAGGTTAAAAGTTCACATGATAATCGTTTCCAAAAATTCAACGCCCACTAAACGGAATTATGAGGTACTTTTACGATTGAAGCGATGTTAATCCAAAATCAATGCGGATCAATACAAACTTATCTATAGACCGACCACTTCAGCGGTCGGTCTATAATGTATCTTTTACCATGTTACCTCAAATATTCGGAGACGAGTTTATACATCTGCTCCGTGCTCTTGTTGAGTATGAGTCGCGTGGGCGAGGCGTTGAGCAGCGACATCTGAAGCGCTATGTTCTGCGCTAGTGCCGCCATCTCGCCAGCGAAGCCGGTGCAGCCGCCTTGCAAGTATAGTTCGGCTGCGTCCGTGCTGTGGTTGAGCGCTGTTTCGAGCATCGACCTGCAATATCAGCCAAACATCAGCTAGACAATTAAAGCACCTCGTACTATTTATTTTAATTTTCTTACGTATCCAAAATAAACTGACATTCATGGGCATGTATGTGAGGTGTCCTTACTAAATATGGAATAAATGCAACTTCGAAATTGAGGTCTTGTATTTCTTCATTTCAATCTTTTCCTTTTAATATCACTGCAATAAAATTAAAGCCTATTATAATGTATACACATACCTGCTGACATTATTGTTATGTATCATCACCCACACCGGCTGACTGGGTTTCCTCGAGCTCCCCTTCGGTGCGGACTCTATAGCCAACTTCTCCAAGTCGGAGATGATATTGGGGCCCTGTTACCACTTCATACCTGGTCTCATACATGTTAAATTGGAGCACCACAGTTTATGTTCACATACCTGGTGACATTATTGTCGTGTATCATCACCCACACCGGCTGACTGGGTTTCCTCGAGCTACCCTTCGGCGCGGACTCTATAGCCAACTTCTCCAAGTCTGAGATGAGGTCTAGGGCCTGTTTCCGTTTGACGTTGGCCGCCTCGGAGTACATGTTGAAGTGGAGCGCCACCATTATGTAGGTGTCGGTGTCGCCGGGGCAGTGGGTTTTGAGGTAGTCTAGCAAACCCTGGAAAAAACGGGGTAAGTGAGCATTTTGATTATTTTGAGATTCCATTCGACTCACAGACCAATCGTATCGTCGACAAAACCGTGAGATTTACTTGATATTGTTGATATTTGCAATTTCCATACGTACTTGTCGTAAACGTGGACGCAGAACAGTATAGTAGTGTACCCTATGATGGGCGTGGAACCAGTAATGGGACAAAAAACCACAAATCCTGTAGAATAAGTGTCTAAAAGTAGTTTATAAACATTGCCTGTATATTATCATAAATAAGAGTCCTAGAGCTGTTTCAGTTTGAATTTTTATTAAATTTGGTTGTTTTTTAAGAAATTGGCGTCAACCCAAAAGTTGTCGTGTCACTGAAAAAAAATACCACTACGAATTCTTAACAACTTCGCTAAGAGAGGTGAGTTAATTTATTAAATTTTAATTAATTAATACTTGATGAAAACTAGAATGTGTTTTGTTAATTGCATTTACCATGAGATAAGGTATACAACATACTATGTTGTGACTCCACAGATGTAAAAAAAATAGTGGTATTTGGCCCAATCCCATTATAGGAGCTGTAAAACTGCATACCTCCTATAATGGGACAATTTACATAATGATGCTTGCCATGCTATCATTTCATGTTTAAACAATACCAGGAGGTATGCTCGGACTTCGGATAAATTAATATCGTTTTTTAGTGTGGGTCAAATCTTGGTAGCCGAGTTTGAGCCACTTTCCCGTTTTCCGATTGAGTTGAAATTTTGTATTCGTAATTAAATATGCAAATCGGATGATAATGCAATATTATGATAACATGGACCAGATCTGATGACCTATTTCACTATTTTATACTGATAGAGCAGTGTCCATTACTGGGGGGCCCATTACTGGAGCTTTGGTGTCCATGACTGGAGAAAAATAGCATAGTTTTAATTTGTTAAGTATGTGGAAACTCATTGCAGTATCTTTGATACAACACGCCTGAAACATGAAAGACGGGTAGGACTTTCATCTTTCAATACGCTAAGCGGTAGACCATTCACATGTATTAGGGAAATATCACAAATACTCCAAATTCCCTCTTAAATGTCCCATGACTGGTGCTGTTACTATATATACTTGATCAAGCAAATCTTGTCAGTCGAAAAAGGCGGCAAATTTAAAAAAATGTAGGCGCGAAGGGGTAATTTGATTGTCGCGCCTTTTTCTACTGAGAACATTTGCTTGACTAAGTGTATTTAACTAATATGAGAGTGCCAAAGTATTGGTTGGGTGGATCTGAGATTGCGAGTAACGGCCCAATTAATGCGTAAGAAACTGGCAACACCATAACACAGACTATGAAAAAATGGGTTGTTGCAAAAGTCACACTATCACAATAGGAACCTTAGTTATAAATCCTTAGTGATGAAATATTGTAAAATTGTAAAATTGATGTATAATATAAGCAGTGGTGGCCGAGTGGATATGAAATCTGGCTTTCAATCCGGAGGTCGCGGGTAATTCAAATCCTGGCTCGTACCAATGAGTTTTTCGGAACTTATGTACGAAATATCATTTGATATTTACCACTAGCTTTTCGGTGAAGGAAAACATCGTGAGGAAACCTGCATACATCTGCGAAGAAATTCATAGGTGCATGTGAAGTCCCCAATCCGCACTTGGCTAGCGTGGGGACTATAGCCCAAGCCCTCTCGCGCATGAGAGGAGGCCTGTGCTCAGCAGTGGGACGTAAATTGGCTGAAATGATGATGATGATGATGATGAAATATTAATAATTATAATTCATCTTTAAAAAAAGTTTCTTTATTAGTCTCCATTTAACAATCATGTAAAATTATCAGATTGGTCATAGGATACTAGTGAAACTAGGTTAACTGTCAAAATAACTACAAAATATTTTTAAGCTCGGTACTACTAACCACACATACCTAAACACAGTGTTGACTAACCTGTTTGAACTCCGTGATCTTCTCCTTCTGCTGTCCCAGCATGAAGTCGAACTGCCCCAGTAGGAATTCGAACTGGTGCTTATCGCGTAGCACTTGGAACACGTACGCCATCTCGGTGTATCGCGCCAAGCCCGTTAGCAGACGCACCCTAGATATAGATTAGGTATAGTTTTCACTCTCTTTCTCTGATCAGATCGGGGAAATCCTGAAGGCCAGGTCAAGAGCACCCTAAACCGGCGAGCGTGCATGAGGAATGTTATGAAAGTGAAGGAGCGCTCTACCTACCCATCCGGGAAATAGGCGTAATTATATGTTTGTATGTATGTATTTAAATATTATAATTTTATAAGGACTTTTGAGAACTAAAAGGTATAAAAATGGTGGTTTCTTTCGATCTCGAGAGAGAGTTAATAATTAGAGACAACTCGCAATCGAATGCGAAAGTCGTAAGAATCGAATCGAAGGAGAGGTGTTGCGTTTTCGAGGTTGTATTAAAGACACGCCTTACTTATTCGAAGGCCATTTTCTAATTTTTACATGAAAGGCAGTTTTGTACGATAGTCGCCGAGCGATTACTGTTTCGGATAAATATATTTAAAAAAAAACATTTATTGTATGGGAGCCCCACTTTAATATTTATTTTATTCTGTTTTTAGTTTTTGTTGTTATAGCGGCAACAGAAATACATCATCTGTAAAGACAGACAGACACACGCACAGACAGACAGACAGACAGACAGACAGACGGACAGACGGACAGCGGAGTCTTAGTAATAGGGTCCTGTTTTTACCCTTTAGGTATGGAACCCTAAAAAGGCACTAAAAACTTGTATGGAACGTTCCATGTAAATACTCGTTATGTAACCTTACATGAGCCGCCAGGAGCGCGCCGCGAGCAGCTGCGCGGTGAGCGCCTGCGCCGAGCGCAGCACGACCGCCACGCCCTCTGTGTCGCACGCGCACGAGAAACACTCATGCGCCACCACTAGCAGCTCGATCGATATTATGTTCACCTGCAAATACAATACACTTATCCTAGCATCGACAGAAGAAGAAATTGACAATTTAGCTTAGAGATTAGGGAGGGATGATATGGCAAGCTTCAAACTAGACCGGTTACACGCGGTGTTCCAGCTTCGATCGCGCCACTACATGCACTTAAACTCTTTTGTGGAGCGCGTGCCGCGACCGCTGAAGAGGACCATCGACTGCGCCGACTTCTGGCCGAAAGGTGTCGTGTTTTGGAGGTTCCGGGGCAAACTGCCGAATCCGACACAAGAGCAGGCGATTCAACGGAGCAACGCCGTTTTGTCGCCTAAATAGGGTGTAGTTTTATGTTTATAAAATACATAATTATGTAAGTTAGTCTGTAAGGTAATATGGGCCTTGTTGCCTGATTTAAACTTCTAAGTAAATAAATTATGCTTGCACACGGCGCATGTAGCAAGAGCAAGCAAAGACGCGGGTTACTTTCGCGAGGGTATGATAATGCGGTTGTACACTATGAGAAGGCTTCTTACGCAAGCAGCATGGACAAGTTAGTTGTACTAGCTCGCGCCTTTACTTGTTCCAACCGAGCAAATGGTTCTCCCCAAAATTCTTTTATATTGTTTACTTTACACAATGTTTATAAAAATACGCAAATACCTCAACCTGCGCAAGCGAAATGCTACGTGTGGAAACATAATAAACCATACAATTATTTCTTAAACTTGCCTGTTTTGTCGACAGCTTAGCGCCCTTAGTAATCTTCCTAATATTCGACTTGACTTCATACCGAATATGGATATTACTCCTCGAAATCACATCAAACAAGTTCCTCCTAGTATCCTTCGTCATCTTACTTCCGACCGTATACACGGTCGATACCGTGGAATACACAGACGCCGTCTCAGCCGAGTTTAAAGTACCTCCATCAGTTATAGCCGACTCTACTTCCTCACTTTCCACATTCGAATATTCTTCGTCTATCAGCGTGTCTAAGTCCAAACAACTGTCGTCTAAAGTACTCTCAGGGACCGGTGTTGCGCCAGACTTGTAAATCTTTCTAAAAGCCATCAAATGGTCGAGGATTAGTCTTCCGACGTGACTGCAGCAGTCGGGACGCATGTTGAGGAACATTTCGATGTCGGAGTTGAGGGCGTAGCCCCAGAGCGTGTATTGGAAATGCTCCTTTTGACGGAATGTGGAAGTCTTCACTAGGTGGGGGCAGATTATTGCTGCTACCATTTCGTGACATAGGTATTCAGCGATCTGTAATAAAAGTCTAGATTTAAGACGAACTGGGATTATTTAAACTCATATTCACATGACGACCTAAAATCCCTTTGTAGTGTTACAAAATACCTACAGTCCTACAAGGACAAAGATCATTATTGTTTTTACAATGAATTAATGAATGTCAAAATCCACCTACCACTATCAGTTCGTACATCAGTATCTTTGTACTCAAAGATGTACTTATATGTTTGTATAGTTTTTAAAAGTAGACAGTTTTGCTTGTAAAAAACACTCATTATAAGAACAAAAACGAGCGATTTGCATGACCAAAGTGATCCCATAAGTGTACGGAGCGCTAAAATATCTCATTTACATTATTTACATAATAATTGTTACCTGTTTAGATGGAATGTTGAAAGTTCTGAACACAAGATTCGCCAGCGACATTCGGGTGCGTCCGCTGACCAAATTTATAAAATCCACCGATAATCCCCTATACTTCAGCACCGCGGTATATTGCCAGCCGATATGCAACGCTATACGATAGTAAGCAGCTATGTGCTTGGCAATGGATAGGCCACTACGGGCAGCTAAGGCTTCTAAAGCGGTGAGGCGGTCGGCCTCCTCTCTGGCTGCTAGTTGGCAGCCTTCGGTTGCGTTTTCTTGTTTTTCTTGGATGATAACTAGCTCTTCGAAACTGGCGTCTGATATGCCTGATGCTGGAAAGGAATGACTGAATCAATGTGTATATTGTTTAGGTACCTATTAGAACAGGCCATTACCGTTTTGTGTACCAAAAATGTTTTTTTAACTATTTCAATTATTACTGCAACATGATTTAAAAAAAATGTTTTTAAAAGTCAGTTCAACACAGGTAAGTACTTATCTGACCGCAACGCCACAAAAATGTTTTTCTACTGTGTAGTGAAATTAGTAAACTATGGACTCTCCTTGTACTCGTGTTTTGAATAGATACGAGTGCGTAAACAACATATAACATATAGTAACATAGTAAAATTTAGTAAATATTACTTACTGGTCAACTTATTCTGCAAGAACGGCGACGAGATAACCAATCTCAGTTCCTGCGGCAAATCATACGGCAGGCACGTGCCTTCAGCCAACTTCAGACACGTTCTTATAATCTGCACCGGGCACGGCGGGCTCCTATACATGTGCTCTGAAGGCACTTTAAACAACGCGGAAAGACGAAACGCGTCCACAAGCAACTTCAACTCAAGCAGTTGATTAATAATCCTTCTCCAGTTTTCCACCGCTTCAACATCCTCCAACATAACTACATCTTCAATGTTACCAACGTCAGATTCGACTTCAATCTCTCGCAATTCCATCGAAAAAGGCTTCTCCGTATCAACGACTCCTATCTTCCTCGATAAACTCTGATCTTTTTGCCCGTTCAATATAAAATGCAGAGTACTCTGATAACTGTTTAAAAATACCTCGTTTTGGGAATCGCTTTTGAAATAGGCGTCCCACATTAAATGCTCGATGCGCTCTCTTTTCTGCCCGTATTCTAAGTTCTCCTCGAACCAGCTCATGATAATTCTATATGCGTAGAACTTCTGCACAGTATCATTGATTTCGTTCACGTAATACACAAAGAAGTCTGTAGCGTCGTTGAACGTTACTGCTGCTTTTTTAAAAGCCTCGCTACATTTAGCTATGAAGAGAGTCCATTCCTTGTTGTCTACAGCATCTTCCTTCATTAGAAGCATTTCGTGTTTGTGAGCCCATTCGGCCATTAAAATGTCGTTGACGGGGACACTGGCCAGCTTGGCTATTTTTAGAGCGACGTCGTAGTTTCTGCTGGCAGTGTAACTCTCAACGCACTGGAGCAAGTACTGGCCCGAGTCGTCTTGCAGCATTTTAGAGACGTCCACGACTGTCGGCGTTTCCATGGATATTTGAAGGATCTCGTGTAATGTGACAAAGTTTGGTGAAGGCACTGAAAGAGAGAAGTACACAATAGCACATTTATACTACAAAAAGTTATTGATTGTACTAGAAAAGATGTAAAGTCCTAGAAAAAATCGTGGCCCTAGTTTAAAAGTTGAAATAGATGGCGTAATGTTTAGTGGTCACTAATTGAATTAGAAAAATTTACATCAGCTGAAATTTTTCAAGCAAGAATTTACCGTAGACTGGATACTTCTTATAAAATCAATGAATCTTTGTTAATTAAAATGGATACTGTAAGGAGTATGAGGTTTAACCGCTTACCCGAAAATCCCTTCCCAAACTGCGCAACAGCCAAACATTTCAGAAACTCCCTCTGATGAAAAGCGCTATCAAAGCCCTGGCTAAGCGCTATCTTCACCAGCGCCGTGGCGATTCTCTGATAAGCCTCCTTAGACAGCCGGCTGGGTAAGCCGTTGGCGTCGACGCTGTACCGCCGCTGGCAGAGCTGGAGGAAGCTGGCTAGTGTCTTACTGGTCTGGCAGTCGAATATGCGCTGCTTTAGAGTGCGGCAGAGAAACGCTGTCAGTAGTGCTAAGGGACTTTCCTGCAAGACAAACTATAGATATGAGAATTACCCGACCTAAACAGTATACTTAGGACTACCAGACCAAAATAGGATTGGGTTGATATTATGGAATGTTTGTATAAGAAAAATTCTGAAATAGACTTGACTGAGACGCGGTACAATTATTTTTGTGATTGAATGAACCTTACTATTCTATAAGAGATAAGTCCGTCGTCATACTAGGAATTGTGGGAATTGGGAATTGTTGATATTTGTTGACTTGTTACGTACAAGGGACAATTTGCAGCACAACTATGCAACTAACAGCAGCTTGTATGTTTACAATTAAAGCTAGATCTGACCATCAATCTTGTAAGAATAACTGCTATGACGACAAAAACACTAGAACATGTCATACCGGCATAAAGACGAGCATCGCCTCATGTAGTGTAGTAACGTAGCCTTCCCTCAGACACAGCTCTGCGACCAGTTGGAACTGGTCGGGGGAGACGTTTTGCTGCGTTGCGAGTAGAGCGCTGTCCGGCGCTGGGGTCGCTAGTGAGGATAGCAGCCATTGCGCCCATAAGACGAACACCGCGTTCGGCTAAAACAATAATTCACTTTTAAGTACATATGTACTTTATCGCGGGTGTTTTCGTAAAACGACGAAGTATTTTGTTAGGATGTAGCCGGAGTGGCGTAGAGACCTATGCGTGGGAGTGAAGAAGCACGACGAAGGGTGGCTGGAAAACTTGAAACAAAAAAGGCACAGGCGTCATCGGGCTGGTAGCCTGGTATCAGATCCAGAGGCTCAACAAATTCACACATGCGACTTATGCTACAAGAAGCACCGTGCACTTCTTGACACAGCGTTGCAACAATCATCCGTCAGGGATGCAGTGACCATTGATGATGACGCACCACTGAAGACAGAACCGCATGGACGGCTGAAAGTTCATAATTATGGACTTCCATGCGATTCTGCCAATTCTGCACTCATTCCCACAGACACTCACCTCATAACAGCCAGCAAGCAGAACGAGTAGAGGCTCCCGACAGAGATGCGCGGAGCGGATGAGCGCAGCGGGCGGGTCCTCGGGCCCGTGACACGCGGCCGCCACTTCCCACAGCTCACGGGACACACCGCGAGACGGGAACTCGAATGTCACGCTGCCGCTCGGGCTCTACGACACAAACAATAAAACATTAGTTTAGTCATTTAAATTGACATCCGTAAGGTAAAACTAGATAGCAACAAGCCAGTAGTGATTAGAAACAAATGAAACAATTTATGTATTTAACGGCGCGTCACCGTGAACCTTATCAGAATGCACGAAGGTTGATATTGGCCTGTAGCAGCGCGAGTTATGGGTCTTTTCCTCAACTTTCCAGAAAAGTATGCCATCTTTGTTCAAGAATACCCACTTAGTTAAAACATAAAAGTAGTAGGTAAGTATTGGAAGTTGGAAATACTGTTGAAAGCTAGAGGGAATGAGGCGTGAGTTTAAAACTTACCACTTCAGAAGAACTCAGTCTATTTAATCTCCTTTGGCCATTGGTAGAATTAGTCTTGCAATCCTTCTCTGAGCCTTCCTCCACATTCCTATTCATCATGATGTACTTCAAATGCTCAGCGTAAGATTTCTGCTCGAATTCCTGGGAGAGCTTCAACATTTGACTCAAAGGGTATCGGAATACGTCGCCGAATAATAAAAAGTTGAACCAAGAGCCGCGCTTTACAAATTCCCGAAGTAAATTTTCTGGCAACGGCAGATTGTGAAGCATTGCGAATTTTATCATCGTTTGGGATTCAAACAACGCGACTGACATTTCTACTTCACCATCTGCATTTTGTTTACTTTTCAGCGTGTGCATAGTTATCTCTTCGAGGTTCTCCAAAATGTCCTTTGCGGCATCATCGCTGCTTTGTGTAAGCTTGGACATGTAATCGTTCACTGTTTTGTTAGTTTTGTCTTGGTTATATCCCTTCTGATAAATTAAGTACTGTTTTATCATGCTTGCTGCGGTCATATGAACTCTGCATCTTGTAGGGTTACAACCGATCATTGCCACGAATGATATGGCGCAGGCTACCATTGCCGGGTCATCCCAGTGCTGTAGAGCTAGAGCGTGACCCTCGCAACAAGCGCTCTTTATGCTCTTATCTTGCAAGCGATTATACATCTGATACTGTTGGACAACAAATGCCTGACTGGCATTGCATGGACGGTACTGCTTCAAATAGTAAATGTGGCTCAATTTTGCCACATAACCATATCTTTTCATCAGCTTTTCATTCGCAAAATCCGGCATGTCAACAGATTTTTGGGACAATGCTTTTACGCAACTGGCGTTCACTTGCACATCGTTCGCTAGAAGACTGCCCAAACTGCGACGGTCCGCTTTATCACATACTACGGTGGAAGTATTTTGATTTATCAATTGGAATTCGAATATTTTCGATACATCTAAACCACGGTAACCAGAAAGCAGTTGATACACGTTGACGTCTTTAGACTCGTAAAATGGATTCATATCTAAATATTTCTTATAAACATTGTGTAAATGAGGAAGCTTCTCTTTATATCCTTTATTTGGCAATTTAAAGTCTTTAAATGTAATGAATTCGTCGTTTGAAAACACGTCGAATAGGTTTGCTCCATCTTCAAGGAGGATCATACCGAGGACTAGATGAGGATTGGAGCAAATGTAATTATCAATGTCATCTTTGGCTATCTGCTGGCAAGTCTTATACACCGGCACCACATGGCTCTGCCTGTCTGAGGTCTGTTCAATGCTTTTAAACAATAGCCAAAGATTTATACAGTCCTTCGCCTCCTGCTCGACATTAGAGAGATCTGTGTCAAGTATATTACCCTCAACACACATTGTCAACACTTTATACAATTTATTTTTTACACAATACTTAGCTAATTCTACATAGAAATGTTGTTTAGTAATATTGGAGCAAGATTCAGTGAAAATATCATCAATAAGTTTCAAATTCTTAGTTCGAGCTAATCTAGCTATGATTTTGTCCAAGTCATTAGTTTCATTATCATTGACAATGCCATAGGAACACAGTGTATCGTAAATACACATTTTAGTGTATGCATAGCAGCTACTGCTAGCGATGCTTGCTATCATTTCATTGGTGATGGGCCATTTACGAAAAATTTCATCTAAAGTATCAAGAACTTCATCTGGGAAGCCCTTGGTGTCGACATTTAGTAGCTTTTTGACGAAGCTGTTGTTGTTAAAGAAATTGTACCGGGCATTCATGTCCCTCACCACCTCCGACATCTGCAAGTTGATCCACCGGATTAAAATCATAGCCTTATTTTGTTCTACAAGATGATTCCACATTTCTAAAGGTGTTGAGAAATCCAAGAGAGAGAACTCTGAAAAAACGCATAAATTTAATTGTTATATTATTAATATTGGTAGTCTAATTATAAAAAATCTTTGATTGATTTTAACATAATATGTAAATAATACCATTACTCATAGATACGGAACAATACTGTGCAAACTGATTTATCATTCTTATCAAAGAACACAGCAACTAATTTATTGACACTGGATAATTAATCATGCACATAGTAATTAGATAACAACGTTGGGTCCTCACCAAATGAATCCAGGAATAGAGCTGAAGCTATTTTACTCTTCCACTGTGGAGAACAAGCCTGTACCTTCTCAATAGTCAATGCCTTTATTTCACTTTCATTTACGATAATTCTATTTTTACCAGCGCCAAAGACTTTATTCTGCTTGAAAGTGCCTTCACTTTCAAAGGATTTTTCTAAGTATTGGAGCAACATCCAATGTCTCTTGAAGTCTTGCCACCTTGTTACTGTGTCACCTTTCAAATCCAGTGATAGTTTGTCCAGATGTTGGACAATAAAATCTCTATATTCAATTTCTGGTGAAGACTGTGCGAGATTCATGAGGTGTTCGGCCGGATCTATACCAACTTTATTTAAGACATGAAGTACTTTAAATATTTGTTTTCTCAATAGAAGTTGGATTGTCCAGGCTCTGACCTAGATACAACAATGTATGTGAGATAACATCAATACAAGTTAATAATAACAAGAAACTTATTACTAGCCTGTACAGTCAGCCAAGAAAGTGGTCTACCACTTTTCGACTCTATCATCTGGGTCGAAAAGTGGTAAACTACTTTCTTGGCTAACCATACCCGGGACTGGACAACCATGTGAAATGATGATGATTATTTATATAAACTATCCTACATCCATCCCCAGGCCTCAAACTATCTTCGTACCAAATTTTATCTAAATCGGTTTAAGCATGAAGAGGTAACAGACAGACAAACAGATAAGAGTTACCTTCTCATTTATAATATTAGTAGTGTGCACTGACCAACTTACAAAACAAAGGTAAAAATTACACATATAAACTTGAACATGAGTAGACGGAACAATAGCTACAGTAACAGTTACTGTGTAGTTAAATAACAATCAGTATAAATCTAATGTAATTCTAGACTTACTTCAGCCATAAACCAATCTCTTGCAGTGTCCTCATTCCACGAGTTCTTGTGCATCAAGTATTTAACAGCCAATTTTATGTGACTGCCTTTATTTGCCGCCTCTCGGACCACATCTCTTGCTGATTTTTCCTCCCAACACGACCAAATAGTTTTCTCATTCTGGGTCAACCCTTCCATTTTAACAAAAACCTTGTTAGAGAAACATTAGATTGTGATAAACTCTCAACTTCCGTAACTTTAGATAACTTAAGGAAACTATATTCTTATTGTAGGTACTTAGTATGTATATAACAAAGTAATTAAATAAAATTTGATTTGATACAGATTTTATTTATTTTACTTTGCGTCAAAACAAATGTCAACGTTATGTCAGATTGGTAGAGGCGTTTTTTTTACCCGAGTTAAGGGTGGCCAGCCTAAAAAGTACACAATCGATATATGAATCGATTGATTTTTTCGCTTGGAAATAGGGCCGTAACACACTACTAAGGACACGGTGCGGTGCGGTAGTGTGTTATGGCTATAACATGGTTGAATGGTTTTTTGGCGCCGATCTGCGCGTGTTTCGAATGAGTTCTGACCTTTGACTTATACCAATGGTAGCAGAATAGCAACGGTTGCTACGCAACTTTTCTTCGAATACAAAGTTGACAACAAACATTCTTATTGTGCATATCTGTCTAAATGTTGTGCATAACTGCATTAAGGGCTGAATAATATATCAGGCTAGCTAAAATGGCAGAAGAACTGCAAAAAGCTCATCTCTATTACGATGATATAAATAAAATTAGAGTATTAGAACCTACCATACTAAAAGAGACTGAAGATGTGAGAGATACTTGCAAAGATTATGAGACTAGTAAGTACTATCATAGAATTCTAGCTAGCCGATTCTCCTTGAAGGTAACGTCTGATAATGGATCATGATCATTAAAAGCAGAAATTTTATTTTGTAGAGATACAAGATTTTGGTAAGATAATCAATTCTCTGCTGGCCATGCTCACGGAACTTGGAGAGAACGTAGAGAAACAGAAGATGGCTGCGATTGGTTCAATGAATCTTCTGCAATCAATCGCTAAAGAACGGGAAACGGAACAAGCCAAATTACAGGCAAGTTTAACCCTAATTAGAGCACATTTATCACTTGCAGTTGCTATGTGGATTTTCACAAAACTTTCCATATGCTTTTTTACTTCATTGATTCTATTTTTTATATGTAAAATGGTTTCAGGCCCAGATAAATGAGAAAACGATCATTCTCGAGCAATTGGACAGTGAATATGACGCCCTGCAGATTCTCGAGGCGACACAAATGGAAACTGTCGAATATTTAACGCAACTACGATAGTCAATAGCACTTTATAATTAGCAAGAAAAACTAGCAAACAGTCTGTAAAAATGTATTTTCTTCGAAACACACGTGAATGTTATTAATGTAGTATAAATGGGGTTATGAACGTAAGTATATAATAATCCAGCTTCATAAATTAATTAAACAGTCTTTCCTGGTACGATGTATTTGATTGAAAATTAACCCATGATTATCAAACAGTAATTCAGTCAGTCAAGCCAAACACCAGGCTATTCAAATGAATTGAGGCAGAACATTTTAATTATACATTGTATGGAATAAATCGTACACCAACTAACCTTACATAGTGCCTAAATGTTGTTTATAAACACCTGTGATTACAAAAATATACTACTTATTATATAAAGCAATTAACAAAGGCAATTGAATTAGATTACGATTGATTTCAATCAACATTTCATTCCAATCCACAATTTATTATCCAAACACCAAAACATGAACATAATTTAGTTTCTTCTAACAATACTTCACATGCTTACGATCAGCATGGTCATTTACATTTTTAATACATACATTATAAGGAAAGTTCCTGCTCACGTCAATCTATTTAAATTACCATTAAAATGTCTATAACATTAAAAAACTTGCCTCCACTAGCGACCACATAATCCTTGTGAAAAAAATATGTACGTAATATTCATCCGAAAATGAATATAAATGTTAAATCGTAGATTGAATCACTATTTTAACTTACATTAGCTGCTTACAAGCTACTTGCAATTGTCAAAAAGATGCAAATAAAGATCTCAATTCACTCCCTCTTATTTAAAATTACAATGAAAACGGAATATTACGAAAAAAAAGGAAAATTGACACTTTTTGCTTACTTTAATCCCATAACAAGCACCGGATGAAAACTTCACTACTTACATTCAGAGGGAGCATGTAAATAAAAATTACCTGGATCGAGCTATCAGTTTCCCACTATAACTGTTCCCGACAGTGTTGGCCGAAACGTTAATGCAATTGAATATTCTTAACCATAAACCAGTACAAATTGAACCTTCAACTGTAACCGTCCGTTACCGTTTACGGTTCAATTTGTAATGGTTAATGGTCAATTGCAATTAACGTTCGGTCAACACTGGTTCCCGATCTTAAGTGACGACATTATCGTTTTCTTGAAAAATCCTTCTTCTACTTCGTTTCCCAGACAGTTTTCCCAAAAAATAATTTTACTAAGAAACCCTCATTACCAAACCATTACCATTTTAGGAAACAGTTATATCACTTTAGTGGTCGTCTGGCGTCTATCAGGACCCGCAATGTGAAAACTTATTATATTGGGTCTTTTAGCAACATGATATTTTGGGAATGGGTGATTCAGATAATGATCAGAATAAAAAGCGTAAGGATGTCAAGAGAACAGGTTATTTGGAAAACATGTTGCAAAAAAATATGGATTTCTAGATGAAATTTATGGAAGGACGATCTGGGAAAATGTTACCCTGGAGCAGATATTTTGGGAAACAGACAACTGAATAATCCAAAAGAAAAAATGATTGAACTGACCACGAGAAGACTAAGATCATTTAAACATAAGAAATTAAATAGCAACACGCCTTTCAAAAGGCATTCCTTCACATTACAGTCTCAATCAAACAATATCACAATACTATGTGTAGCGAACACAGTCTTACACACTGGACGTCACTTGCGAGCTGTCGTCTTCGGTCTTCTGCCGCTTGGAGTCGGGCTGGTCGTCGGCGTCGGCGGAGCGCTTGCGGCCCTCGGCCTGAGCCACGTCGGCGACGAGGCCGTCCTTGAAGCGCACGATGATGGCCGTCATGTTGTCGCAGCCCGTGCCGTCGCCCATCGTGCCCGGCGCCAGGCAGTGATCGAACATCTAAAACATAAAGTTAATATTTAGTTGCAAAGATTAGTAATTTACCTAATATCATTTGTGTTTTCATTAATACTGTCAAATGTGTGTCGCTTGTACTACACACTGAAGGCGATTCGATTTCACTCAGCTCAATATATCTTTGCTTCCAGTCTATTACCACCAGAAGACCTACCGCGAATATCGAAATTTCCTTGTGTCTCAATCACTTTTGCATATTCGTGCGATAACGAAATTTCGTTTTTCGCGGCACACTCAGATACCAACATTAAAATGGCTATTGATAACAAACGTTATAATTCGCAAAGTTAGAACCTAGGTGCCAATGGTCAGTAACGCGTAAGTGTCGAATGGGATGCTAAGGATCATGAGGTACTATGTACCGCGTAGCAAGATTCAACAACAATATAAATCGTAAAAAAGCTAAAACCACGTACCTCCTCACAAATTTGAGATAACCGCTCCCTCCCTTCCGCCAACCTCGGCAGAATGAAATCGCATACATCTTGACTAGACATGAAGTTCCATATTCCGTCGCAAGCCAGAACCATGAACTGATCCTTGATGGGGTCGATGGTTAACGTTTTGACGTCTGGCAGAGCCGTGATCATTTGCTCTTTGGCGTCCAATTCCTTGTTCTGCTTGTAGGAGTGGTCGCCGATGGCTCTGGAGAGGTTGAGGCCCCCGTTGATGCGTCCGTCGTTGGAGACTTTGCCGCCTGCTTTTGTGATTCGCTCCAGTTCGGGAGCGTCTTCGGGTTTGTGGTCTATGGACATGTCGATAGCTTTGCCTTCTCGGCATATGATGCAGCGGGAGTCTCCGGCGTTCGCGACGTATAGCTCATTACCTGTAAGGAAGTCAAACATTAATGTACTTAATCACGACCCCATGAATGGTTCTGTCGAAACTAACAGAACTAATGGCAGAACCGCGCGAGATTACAATGAATTTGGACTATTGACATTAGGTCGACGACGCCCTAATTATTATCAGGCTTCAGGCACTGATACTCCTTGCGCTCGTAATTTCTGTACTCAGTAGCGTATGCGTAGGTAAATAAGGTTTTGCTTGTTACAAAGATAAATGTTAACAAACGAAGTTCTTCATTTCTGTTATGTGCTAGAAGTGTGACATGCATTGTTAGCATTATTAGTATCTTAGTTACTTCCGAATTATCCTTATTAAGTAGATGTAATTTGTACTAGATTTGTTCACTTATGTGGTTGTGTTAGTGCGTAACCTTAGTATAAGTAGTACCTGTTAGTTTAGTATTATGAAATGAAATGAAAACATTTATTTTCAGGCAACCATTGGCCCATAGATGTGGTATTATGTCACAACCTGTGAGTTCCTATAATTGGCTTTCTGTATCTACTCTAATTTCTATGTTAGTGTCATAGTTGTAGGATCTCCAAATGAATAAAATTAATAAAATGAAAACGAATTATGTTACAAGTCTATTTTTAGTGTTATTGCGAATTTCCTACCTCGCGGCGCGTCACCATTGTCGGAACGCACGAAAGTTAATATTGTACTGTAGCCGAGCACATCAGTAGGTACTTTAGTAGACGTGTTTGGCGGTCAAAAGGTTAGAAAATGTTTCAGAAACTGCTGATACCTTTGAGTAAGGCCACCACAGCAGTGCAGCCGCTGTCGTTGCCGGGCTCCTCGGTCATGGAGAGGTCCTCCTCAACATCATCGTCACTGGATTCTGCGTCGTAATCCTCCTCGTCCTCTTCCTCCTCTTCGCCTGAACGTATAACACGTTAATATCATGCTTATATGCACAAAATAAAACACGTTAATATCATGCTTATGTGGATAAACTGTTTGCTAATTTGTTGATAGATTAGAAAAGTAAGTAATAGATAAAAGTAATATAGATAATGACGGCCAGAGGCTAAAAAAGGATGTATATTCCATTATAATTGGCTACTTTACTTTGACCGTCACTTTGGCTATACTAGTGCCAATGGTACTCACAAAAAAGAAAAGCAACATTGAATTACTGAAACTGTCAGGCGTAATCGAGCGTCAAGATCTTGCAATACGGTTTTCAAGACAATTTCATCTTTACTATGCTGTCACATAAGTCCTTCGTAAACGACAACTAACATTATAATAGGTATAGTAAAAACTGACCTTCATTAGAAGAATCCTCAACACCATTGACATTCTCTTCATCAGAAGAGTTGATCTCCCCACCCTCAAAGGTTTCATCATTGGAGTCGCTCTCATCATCTTCTTCCTCCGCGGCCTGCCGCATAAGGCTCTCGTAGACTGCGGCGGCGGCGCGGCGGAGCTTGGCCTTCTTAGGCCTCTCGGGGACTTTGTCTGTGCTTGAAACAGGTGACAGTTTGGCTGGAAGAATTAAAATAATGTTACGTAAACATTCAAAAGATTTTTGTCCGGATAATCCAAGACACTGAGGAAATAACTAATGAGAGTACCCGGTCAAACATTTTAGAGGAGGAATATGCTAGTATCCATTTGTTGGAGGTAGTTTATATTAAAAAGTACATTGAACTAGAAGGCACTCAAAATTATATCATATAGCAGAGACCTCACCTTAGTTTTCTGGACAAAAGTTAAGGAATATGCCAAAACAGTTGCAACATCGAATTCTTTCGAACATCGGGTAAACATTGATAACAATAACGACTCACCGAAAGATGTCTCTGCTTACCTTTATTCTTCCCCTTCTGCGGCGACGTGGATCCATTCGAAGACGTAATATTACTCTCCTCCCCATCGCCCTGCTTGGAATCCGGGACCTCTCCGTTGCAGACGTCAGCGCCGTTGCTGGCCTTGGCGTCCTCGCTCTGGTTGGGCTGTGTGCAGTTGTCGGCAGAGCTGTCAGGGGCTGTGGATTTGTCTACCTCCATGGACTCTTTTGCTGAGTCACTTGTGGAAACCTGTGGTGTGAAAGAACAATAGTAACTAAAAAGATCAATACTAAGAACCAAAATTATTAAAGCAGTTAAAAATTTGTATCATGGTATCTTTATAGCGCTTGTCTAATCTGCTGTATTTTTTTGGCATATGACTTAAGGTTGCGTCACACAGGCGTGTTTTCCGGGCGGGGCGTGAGCGTTTTATATGTAAAAGCGGCGCGCCCCGCTCACGCGCCGCCCGCAAAACGCGCATGTATGACGGAACCTTTAACTCTTCCAACGCCAGAACAACATGATAAGTTGTCACAAAAAGTTGCTGTACGCTACGTACGAAATAGCAGTGTCAGCGTTAAATTGTTAAATCCATGGCTTTTTAAAGATAACACCTTATCTTTATCAAACTATAAAATGACTCGCCTCTTAACATCTTTATCTTGATCATTCGAGTTCGTCGAGGACACGCCTCCAGTGACCTCTTCAGGTTTGGCTTCAGGCTTGGAGCAAGACGGGCCTTCTGCAGCAGCACTACTTGAGACAAAGGTTGAGGCACTACAACTGGACGCCCCGAGACTTGAATTAATATGACTCACCTCTCCATTGACGTCTTTATCTTGGTCATTCGAGTTCGTCGAGGACACACCTCCGGTGTCCTCTTCAGGTTTGGCTTCAGGCTTGGAGCATGACGGGCCTTCTGGCGACACACTACTTGAGCCAAAGGTTGAGGCACTACTGGACGCCCCGAGACTTGAATTACTATGACTCACCTCTCCATTGACGTCTTTATCTTGGTCATTCGAGTTCGTCGAGGACACACCTCCGGTGTCCTCTTCAGGTTTGGCTTCAGGCTTGGAGCATGACGGGCCTTCTGGCGACACACTACTTGAGCCAAAGGTTGAGGCACTACTGGACGCCCCGAGACTTGAATTACTATGACTCACCTCTCCATTGACGTCTTTATCTTGGTCATTCGAGTTCGTCGAGGACACACCTCCGGTGTCCTCTTCAGGTTTGGCTTCAGGCTTGGAGCATGACGGGCCTTCTGGCGACACACTACTTGAGCCAAAGGTTGAGGCACTACTGGACGCCCCGAGACTTGAATTACTATGACTCACCTCTCCATTGACGTCTTTATCTTGGTCATTCGAGTTCGTCGAGGACACACCTCCGGTGTCCTCTTCAGGTTTGGCTTCAGGCTTGGAGCATGACGGGCCTTCTGGCGACACACTACTTGAGCCAAAGGTTGAGGCACTACTGGACGCCCCGAGACTTGAATTACTATGACTCACCTCTCCATTGACGTCTTTATCTTGGTCATTCGAGTTCGTCGAGGACACACCTCCGGTGTCCTCTTCAGGTTTGGCTTCAGGCTTGGAGCATGACGGGCCTTCTGGTGACACACTACTTGAGCCAAAGGTTGAGGCACTACTGGACGCCCCGAGACTTGAATTACTATGACTCACCTCTCCATTGACGTCTTTATCTTGGTCATTCGAGTTCGTCGAGGACACACCTCCGGTGTCCTCTTCAGGTTTGGCTTCAGGCTTGGAGCATGACGGGCCTTCTGGCGACACACTACTTGAGCCAAAGGTTGAGGCACTACTGGACGCCCCGAGACTTGAATTACTATGACTCACCTCTCCATTGACGTCTTTATCTTGGTCATTCGAGTTCGTCGAGGACACACCTCCGGTGTCCTCTTCAGGTTTGGCTTCAGGCTTGGAGCATGACGGGCCTTCTGGCGACACACTACTTGAGCCAAAGGTTGAGGCACTACTGGACGCCCCGAGACTTGAATTACTATGACTCACCTCTCCATTGACGTCTTTATCTTGGTCATTCGAGTTCGTCGAGGACACGCCTCCGGTGTCCTCATCAGGTTTGGCTTCTTCAGGGTTGGAGCATGACGGGCCTTCCTCTGCAGCAGTGCTTGAGCCGGAGGCGGAGGCGCTAGAGCTCGACGCTCCGAGACCTGAAATAAAATTATTAATTTATTTTCTAGGCTTTACATGGTCGAGTTCAGAGTTTGAGAATACATATACATTGGTATGGATATGTCGCTCTCAGTTAGGGCTACCGATAGCGAATTCAAATTTGACTGCTTTTTGATACGGACAAAAACTGCGGTTAGCCACGGCATATTTTTGATTGGTTTTTTTTAACTTTAACATCTGTTAACCTTTTCGCCGCCATTGACTTGATATAAAGTCGGTACATATCGTGCCCCACACGCCACGACTTCATATCAAGTCGTGGTTTTAGTCAGGTTAATATACGTGCAATTTTTGTCGTGGCGTTGATGACACTTTATTACTTCATTGAAGTGGGCGGCGAAAAGGTTAACCTCTACCATGTAACCTGAAATGCCATAAAAATCTACTATAATCTATCAACACACATGTTACATGCAGTCACATGCGTCAGTGATAGACTTAGTTGTAATCTGTTGGTTTCTGTCTTAGCAGGGGTCACATTATTCTGGTTTGCAGTTAGATTCTAGGTGGGTTGACATCTCAATTCAAGGTCACGGTCAGAGTAATAACGAATTTATTACTTTATCGTTAACATACGCGGTACCATAGAATTCGAGTACTGCATAATTTGAATTCAACCCTTTTTAATAAACTTTACTATTGATTCGGTCAAATTGTGTTTTTTGAAAAACTAATTATAGCCAGCATTCAATGAATGTAGTATGATACCTTTGGGTATGGTGCTTTACGCACACTAGCGTCCCTCACCCTCCCCCTGACGCAACCCCCCCTTTTAGCTTGAAATATGTCCCGGTTGAGAGTGTTTTTTTGTTTTTTGGGGAAAGTATACAATATAGGAAAAAAGTGTCAATGAAAGAAATGTTCCCTATTAAATTCTTAACAAAAAAGGTTATATTCATTTTTTTGATACGACGCACCATATTAATGTTTTAGCTGGATGAACTTCGACAAAATTTTACCGTTGAAAAACTTGTTGAAGTTCAATATAACATAGTACGTGACAGTACTGAAAGAAATCTTCACGAAGAATAAGCTTGCAAGCTTATTCTCCGTATTAGTTTTATTTCAGTACTATCACGTACTAACTTATATTGAACTTCAACAAGTTAATACATGAATATGGTGAGTCTTACCAAAAAGTTGTATATAACCTTTTTTGTTTAAAATTTATTAAGGATTATTTCTTACCTTGACACTTTTTTCCTAACTCTAATACTTTTCTCAAAAATAAAAAAAAACCGTAAACCGGGACATATTTCAAGCTAAAAGGGGGGGGTTGCGTCAGGGGGAGGGGGAGGGACGCTAGTGTGCGTAAAGCACCATACCCAAAGGTATCATACTACATTCATTGAATGCTGGCTATAATTTGTTTTTCTTGCCCATACATTAGAACATAATTTAACCGAATCATATGAACAAAAAAATACTATAACTGGCCAAACACGTATTCTAAGTTTACGTTAAACTTTTGGCAGTAAAGAGTTACCGCATAATGACCGGAGCACCATATTGTTAAACTCGAAGTCAAATTCGAAGCACTAAATTGTCTTAGGGCCGATTTTTCAGTTACCATTTAACTAGTCCGATAACTAATCCAATGAATTAAGATATGATATGAGTATCGTGTTATCAATGGATGAAATCCTATCCGTCTGCTTAACTTGGGATAGAAAAATCGGCTTTAGAGTACTTCATACTCATAGTATATCTTTACTCGATTAATAATTAATGTATTTTAGTATTTTTAGGCCACACGTTGAGAGACAGTCAGGAGATATGGAGCAAAATCGTAACGGATTGGTACCCAAGAGGTAGCAAATGGAGTCAGAGACCTCGAACAAGATGGGAGGATGAACGCAAACTCACGGCGGGCACGAACTGCAGAAGAGTGGCCCACGGCAGATCCCATGGCCAGAGCTAGAGGAGGCCTTTGCCAAGCGGCACACTGAGCTAAGAGACATACTCTAACTCAGAATAAAAGGGCTTAATAGATAGATAGTATTTTTATAGTTCGTTTTTTTTTAGCATTAGAAAGAACTTGCAAGAAGGTAAGCGATCTTGACATGTCTTTTAATTGAAAAACGCTTTTTAAAAATCAAAAACTATTACTTATGAAAGCAGAAGAATATAAATGATCGTATTAGATTCATAATTGTTACATATTTGCCGTAATTTTATTTTAAAAATGTGTTTTTCAATTAAAAGACACATCAAGATTGTTTACCTTATTTCTAATGCTAAAAATCCGGGCAAGTGCGAGTCGGACTCGCGCACGAAAGGTTCCGTACCACAATGCAAAAAAAAAACAAAAAAAGCAAAAAAAATAATCGGTCACCCATCCAAGTACTGACCACTCCCGACGTTGCTTAACTTTGGTCAAAAATCACGTTTGTTGTATGGGAGCCCCATTTAAATCTTTATTTTATTCTGTTTTTAGTATTTGTTGTTATAGCGGCAACAGAAATACATAATCTGTGAAAATTTCAACTGTCTAGCTATCACGGTTCGTGAGATACAGCCTGGTGACAGACGGACGGACGGACGGACGGACGGACAGCGAAGTCTTATAGTTCGTTTTTTTTAGCATTAGAAAGAACTTGCAAGAAGGTAAGCGATCTTGGCATGTCTTTTAATTGAAAAACGCTTTTTAAAAATCAAAAACTATTACTTATGAGAGCAGAAGAATATAAATGATCGTATTAGATTCATAATTGTTACTTATTTGCCGTAACTTATTTATAAAATGTGTTTTTCAATTAAAAGACACATCAAGATTGTTTTCTCCAATATGCTCGGAAATGTTCACCTTACTGTAGCAAAAATAGTACGGGAAGTTCTTCGTTAATGTCAAACTCTAACTAAAAACCATCAAACTATCGCTGTCCTGTTCTAGCGGACGGGAAGTAAAAAAACACTACAGTAATAACTTATTACTGTAGTGTTTTTTACTTTTTAATAATAAAAAACGCAAACAGCCAATTATTATTGCCGCGAGCCGCTTCTACACGACCCGATCAGCTATCATTTCACGTGTATGATCGTGCGAATACTGCTTAATAAAATCAAAGATTATTTTTATATTTTTTTTAAATCTCATCCGTGTTCATAAAGCTTACATAGTTTGTCAAAGGACTTTCTCATTTCAAACATAGACAAAGAGAATCATACTATCTTTGTCTTACACTAGTACAAGCACCCAAAAGAAAAGGATGGGTGTAGTTTTCCTGATTCTTACTGACTGAAAAGACTGAAAAGTTGGTTTGACAAACTATATTGCGCAATTATATTGAATGAACGAATATTGAATGGTACTGAATGGCAGAATAAGTTTGTGCCTTTAACTTTTAAAAATTAATTAAAGAGGGAAATTGTTTTTGACATTTTGGATGTGAAGGTTTGATTTGAGTGATGCTTGATGCTTAAATAATAATTATTTTAGCTTATTTCCTCGCATGTTTGGAGAAAAGCACTATATATGCCTCGGCAGGAATAGCAATTCGTGGATTCGTCTTCTTTGTCGGACTCCGCTTCGCGTCGTCCGACAAAATCGAAACTCATCCACGAATTGCCCTTTCCCGGCCTCTGCAATAATGTACTATTACCTAATTTCTAATGCTAAAAAAAACGAAGTATAGTAATAGGGTCCCGTTTTACCCTTTGGGTACGGAACCCTAAAAATGAACTATAGTTAAGAAATGACAAGAAATGTTACCTGATCCCCCAGCCTCGTCAAGGTTCTTCTTGGCGCGCAGACACGGGGACAGCGGCGTGGCGGTGTCGCCGAGCCGGGCGCGGTGCAGGGAGCTCAACTTGTTCTCGTATTTAGCCAGCACTTCCTGTTGAATACCAATTTACCAATAATAAGGTGCGAAAATCCTTACGTCGCCAAACTACGGCTCGTCAGCCATAGCTTTTCCTACATATTTGTGACTTTTAGTACCGCCAAAGACGTCAATTGACGCTATACAGCCCACCTCGTGCATTACGACACGACAAGGTTTACGATGACGCGCTCCGCACACGATAGACGTGGTGTGAAAGAGATAAACGACTCCAAAAAAACCGGTCAAGTGCGAGTCTTACACGCGTTCCAAGGGTTCCGTACATTACTCAATTTTTAACGTGAATGAAATTTCTTTATTAAACCAAAAACTAAGTAATTAAGTCCGACTCACATTTGACTGCACATTTCTAATAGGTTATCCTGTCACATTTAGGTAAAGAACTATTTTATTATTTATTTTAACTTTATTGCACAAAACATAAAAATAATGTAAAATAGAAAATAATGTATTTTGTGTATTTTTTTCAAAATTATAGAGCTAAAGGGCTTACGGAAGGCTTACTTACAAAGTAGTTACGGAGCTAAAGGGCATAAAGGACAGACAGACAAACAGACGCACAACATTCTATAAGGGTTTAGATTTTTCCTTTTGTACGGAACCCTAAAAAGGAGGTTCTCAATTCATCGGAATCTTAGTTTATTTTGTGAAGTAGACTTGCTCATAAAATGATGGCAATTTAAACTTACCTTAATTTATTACTAAACAGCCTTTCGCTGGGCATGTGTGATTATGACAGCTCTTATCTTATTGTTTTCGGGGGCCCTTGCGGAAAAACTTCGACCAGGGATATTTTGTGCAATCTTAGTATGCAAAATTACGCGGCGTTTAACTTTATAGTTAAAGATTATGGATAATCTAGACCAGCGGTCGGCAACCAACGGCACGCGAACCTCTCACTTGCGGCCCGCGAGCCTCCCTGGCTAATTTGTATGTAATATTGACAAACAACAATGTCTCATTTAGTCATAAATATTAATAAAGTGCGGCCCTCGTCCGCTTCGTTAACTGCTGCCTGCTAAAAGGTTGCCAACCGCTGATCTAGACAAATAATTGAAGTTCCGTTTAGTTATTACCTGTAGAGGAAGATGTGCTTCTTGATATAAGTTGCTAACATTTTCATCTTCAGATTCCTCATTATCACTGGGTCCTGGTGGATTGATCTCACCTAAAAAGTATATTATAATTGTAATTTGTTGCGTAATAGATTTAATTTAAGCTATGTTCAGCAGTCTATAGTCTAGTCACACAATGACAATTTAAGATATTTTATCCCTTCAAGTTTTCATCCAGCCTATCAGCCAAGGTGACTCACAGAAACTAACAATAGACTTACTTTGAGGGTATAAAGGCAATAGCAATCATATTTTTAAAAAGGATTTTGCTTTTTAAAAACATATTTAAAGAGGACCTTAAAAATATGTTTTCTACTAGCAATATAATTATAATTCACAATTATAGTACTTTTCAAACAAACATGTCATTAAGCTATTATTAAGATAAGATAAGATAAGATAAGATAAGAATAGCCTTTATTGACCAAAATAGAATTATTACATATTGCATTTAAATAAATTCACATTTCATTTATCATTATATTAGTTTTAAGAGTGCTATTACATTTCGGGGTTGAGCGAGTTTAGGTATTTTACGCGCTGCGGCAGGCCGTGCGAGCTCAGTATTCCGATCCCTTCTACCACACTCGCACTACAATGATGGATTAAACATTCTTGATCCTTCGCGAAGCATATTGAAATCAACCATAACAACACTAACTGTACTTAACTTATAAAGTCCTAAAACTGTTATTTGGTAAGTACGAAAATACTAAATGCAGTGCAAATGTACATAGGGGCTGTTCATAAATTACGTCGTCTATTTTTGACCCCCCCATCCCTCAAATCATCCAAAAATCATGCTTCGGATGACTCTGTTTCCTCCTACGTCATGCTACCATCATCCGATGTCCATGACCCCCTCCCCCCCTCCTCCCATTTGAAACGACGTAATTTATGAATAGCCCCATACTCGTACTTATGAACGTATATTACTCGAAAGAAATTATAGGTACTCGCTTATTTACAAGAAAAAGTTACAAGAAACTGAAGATACACAGGGTCTGATGATGGAGCTGGAAGGTGGCCACGGGTACCAGTCTATCATGTAACTAAACCACTTCGTGTTTGGGCTCGTTTGATTCGTCTAAACAAGATCTTTGACACTGAAGATACACAGGGTCTGATGATGGAGCTGGAAGGTGGTCACGGGTACCAGTCTCTCATGTAACTAAACAATTTCGTGTTTGGGCTCGTTTGATTCGTCTCAACAAGATCTTTGACACAAGACAGTACTCAGGGTCTGATGATGGAGCTGGAAGGTGGTCACCATTACCAATCAACCATACAACTAAACCACATCGTGTTTAGGCTCGTTTTATTCATCTCAACAAGATCTTTGACACTATATAGGTGATACTCAGAGTCTGATGATGGAGCTGGAAGTTGGTTACCGGTACCAATCAACCATGCAACTAAACCACTTCATGTTTAGGCTCGTTTGACTAGTCTCAACAAGATTGGAACTGGAACGAGAGTGAGAGTGGAACTGTGGGCCACCGCTGCTGATAAGGACAGGGCGTTCAAAATGCAAAAACGCGCCATTCGTGTAATTGATGGAAAGCCTGTGGACCATCCGGCACAACAATTGTTTAAGAAACATAAAATCCTTACCCTACCCTGTGTATACATACTGGCCGCGTGTATGTACGTTAGGCAAAACATACATAACTATAAACGTGCTAGTAGTGAGCGCCGTCCCCGGCTACTTGCCCCGAGGCGCCGACTCGCCAAATCACGACGGTCACTCAGCGTCATAGGACCAACTATTTACAATTCGTTACCCTCAGATATACTTAACTTAAATAGTGACCAAGTATTTAAAACTAAACTTAAACTGCTGCTTATAGAAAAAGCATTCTACAGCATTGACGAATTTATAAATATTCGATGAGGTCATTGACTACTGCACCATAATTAATTGTATTAATGTTAACAATAACAACGTAATAAGAATAATGTTTTTGTTTAAAAAATGTTATGAAATAATTAATTTAATTAAAGAAAATATGTATGTACCTACCTACTAGCATATATTTTTTGTAAATATGTATAAAATGTGACCTGTAAAATCTACTTTTACCAATAAAGATCTGTATTCTGTATTCTGTATAGATCTTTGACACTAGGTGTTACTCAGAGTCTGATGATGGAGCCGGAAGGTGGTCACCGGTACCAATCAACCATGCAACTAAACCACTTCATGTTTAGGCTCGTTTGATTAGTCTCAACAAGATCTTTGACACTAGGTGATACTCAGAGTCTGATGATGGAGCTGGAAGGTGGTCACCGGTACCAATCAACCATGCAACTAAACCACTTCGTGTTTAGGCTCGTTTGATTCGTCTCAACAAGATCTTTGACACTAGGTGATAAACCAAACACGAAGCCCAAACACGGAGCCCAAACACGAAGTGGTTCAGTTATGTGATAGACAGGTACCCGTCGCCACCTTCGAGCTCCATCATCAGATCCTGAGTACTTTCTTGTGTCAAAGATCTTGTTGAGATGAATAAAACGTGCCTAAACACGAAGTAGTTCAGTTACATGATAGACTGGTACCCATGGCCACCTTTCAGTTCCATAATCAAACCTTGTGTATCTTCAGTGTCAAAGATCTTGTTGAGACTAATCAAACGAGCCCAAACACGAAGTGGTTTAGTTGTATGGTTGATTGGTACCGGTGACCACCTTCCGGCTCCATCATCAGACCCTGAGTACTATCTTGTGTCAAAGATCTTGTTGAGACGAATAAAACGAGCCTAAACACGAAGTGGTTTCATTGCACGGTTGATTGGTACCGGTGACCACCTTCCGGCTCCATCATCAGACCCTGAGTATTATCTTGTGTCAAAGATCTTGTTGAGACGAATCAAACGAGCCCAAACACGAAATGGTTTAGTTGCATGGTTGATTAGTACCGGTGACCAAATTCCGGCTCCATCATCAGACCCTGAGTACTATCTTGTGTCAAAGATCTTGTTAAGACGAATAAAACGAGCCTAAACACGAAGTGGTTTAGTTGCATGGTTGATTGGTACCGGTGACCACCTTCCGGCTCCATCATCAGACCCTGAGTACTATCTTGTGTCAAAGATCTTGTTGAGACGAATAAAACGAGCCTAAACACGAAGTGGTTTAGTTGCATGGTTGATTGGTACCGGTGACCACCTTCCAGCTCCATCATCAGACCCTGAGTACTATCTTGTGTCAAAGATCTTGTTGAGACGAATCAAACGAGCCCAAACACGAATTGGTTTAGTTGCATGGTTGATTAGTACCGGTGACCACATTCCGGCTCCATCATCAGACCCTGAGTACTATCTTGTGTCAAAGATCTTGTTGAGACGAATCAAACGAGCCCAAACACGAAGTGGTTTTGTTGCATGGTTGATTGGTACCGGTGACCACCTTCCGGCTCCATCATCAGACCCTGAGTACTATCTTGTGTCAAAGATCTTGTTGAGACGAATCAAACGAGCCCAAACACGAAATGGTTTAGTTGCATGGTTGATTAGTACCGGTGACCAAATTCCGGCTCCATCATCAGACCCTGAGTACTATCTTGTGTCAAAGATCTTGTTAAGACGAATAAAACGAGCCTAAACACGAAGTGGTTTAGTTGCATGGTTGATTGGTACCGGTGACCACCTTCCGGCTCCATCATCAGACCCTGAGTACTATCTTGTGTCAAAGATCTTGTTGAGACGAATAAAACGAGCCTAAACACGAAGTGGTTTAGTTGCATGGTTGATTGGTACCGGTGACCACCTTCCAGCTCCATCATCAGACCCTGAGTACTATCTTGTGTCAAAGATCTTGTTGAGACGAATCAAACGAGCCCAAACACGAATTGGTTTAGTTGCATGGTTGATTAGTACCGGTGACCACATTCCGGCTCCATCATCAGACCCTGAGTACTATCTTGTGTCAAAGATCTTGTTGAGACGAATAAAACGAGCCTAAACACGAAGTGGTTTAGTTGCATGGTTGATTGGTACTGGTGACCACCTTCCGGCTCCATCATCAGACCCTGAGTACTATCTTGAGTCAAATAAATACATATAGAATGTCAGGTCGTTTCAAATATTTTTAATCCTGTCCGGTAGTTTATTAAACTGTACCATTATAAATTATAATACTATAAAAACAGTGCTAGGATCAAAGTCTCTCGTTGCGGTTTACACGCACACAGTATAGCGTTTTACACGGCGCCCGCCGCACACAATGATAAAAAACCTCGTCGTCGCCGTTGAAAATGTGCGGAGCCGACCGACACACGTCCTGCCTGTACAAGCTCTGCCGCGGCACTGAGCTGGTGAGCGCGCGTCATCGGTAATATAGAGTAGTTTTCAAAAAATTGCCAAAAAATTATAGTAGAATTTCATAAACACTAATGTATACCAACAGTATAAGCAAACGTTGCAGATTGCTTGAGTATGAAAATGACTTCGATATTAAGTAGATTTTCGTAGAAATTGACACTTGTTTCGGAGAGAAAATTGAGTTCGTTTTACTTTGATTTTCTCTTTCTCAAAGGTATGTAGGAAAAATATCGTTTGATATGCTTAAAGTACAGGGTATTAGTAATACAAAATAGCCAGGTTTAGCAGAGAAAACTTCTCAACATTTCCAAATAAAAGCTTGCCGTTCAGTGCTTCACGCGGTTTTTCGGAAACGACCATCAGAAAAAAATTCATTACTTATTTAATAAGTCCTTTTTCTAATATTTACAACGATATTTAAAAAGATAAGAAGACGCTTTTACTGGAACAAGTACTCATTGTTTCTAATAAGGAGCACAAAGTCCTGAATTTCGTCGACTAGTATCATCAATTTTGCATTATTTCGACTTTTCTTGTAAGAGCGCTCTTAATATCTTTCCTATAAAATTTTTAATAAATATATTTTAAAGTCATTGTTTTTAGTATTTTAGTCTGCCTTCTTGGCATAGGCCTCCTCCAGTTCTCTCCACGTCTCTCTATCCTGTGCCGTCCTAATCCAGTTTACTCCCGCATGCTTCTTGATGTCATCTGACCACCTCATTAATGGTCTCCCTTCTCTCCTCTTTCTATCTCTAGGATACCATTCCGCCACCTCTCTATCCCACTTATTTCTACCTTCTCTTGCCATATGTCCAGCCCATTTCCATTTTAACGTTTTTACAGTCACTGATACATCCTTAATTTTAGTTTTCTTTCTAATATCTGTCAGTCTTACTTTGTCTTTCCTTTTTACAGATAAGATTGATCTTTCCATGTTGTGTTGGCAAACTTTTAATTTTTGGAGATCTTTCTTAGTTACTGCCCAGGTTTGACATCCGTAAGTCATACATGGTAGAACACACATATCAAATACCTTTGATTTGCAGGACAATGGTAAATCTTGGTTTTTTAGAATGTCTCTCAATGACCAGTAGGCTTTCCATGCGTTAACAGTTCTTTTTTCAATTTCTTTACTTGTCATGTTTGAACCTGTTATAATTTGTCCTAGATATGTGTATTCCTCGACATATTCAATCTCTTTTCCATGGACAAGTATAAGATTTTTGGTGTGGTTTGACATAACCTTGGTCTTCTCTGTGTTCATTGTTAGTCCTACTTCAGCGCTTTGCTCAGCGAGTTGCTCTAACATTTCTTGTAGTGATTGTGCACTTTGCGCAAATAGCACTAGATCGTCCACAAATCTCAGGTGCCTAAGTTTTTTACCATTTATGTTTATGCCTTGATGATCCCAGTTGAGGTTTCAAAATAGGTGCTCTAGCACGGCTGAGAATAATTTTGGTGAGAGTGGGTCGCCCTGTCGCACCCCTTTACTGATAGAAAATTCTGTTCCCATGGCTTCTAATTGGATTGCCGAAGTACAGTTATTATATATTTCTTTGATAATACGAATGTATTTTTTGTTTACTCCTTGCTGTAGCAGGGCGCTCCATATGCTCGCATGCTTTAAGCTGTCAAAAGCCTTATTGTAGTCCACAAATGCTAAGTAGTATATTTTCCTGAATTCTGTTAGTTTTTCGATTACTTGTTTGACTACAAATATGTGGTCTATAGTGCTAAAATTAGATCTAAATCCTCCCTGTTCTCTTGGTTGGTTTTCGTCTAATGTCTTCGTTAGCCGGTTTAGTAAAATCTTTGAGAATACTTTGTATAGGTTTGGCATTAAACTTAATCCCAAACCTATACAACCCTATAATAAAAGCTATTATTATAGGGTTGCAACAGTATACATTTGAAACCATTTTTTAAAATTCTCAATTAATTCTACAAAGGACATATAATCAATCCTATTGGTGATGATTTATATTTTTAATTATATATACAGTATACAGCTTTATTTTTCAAGAAAGGTAATTGTTTTCACAATTTGGCATTATAGCGGAATTGATTAGAAGTGACTAATTTATATACTGTGCACCTAGCAGAGTTTCAAGTTCATAGCGATTCTCCATTCTTCTTTGCTTGTTTTCACAAATACCACAAAGGTTACTTTTAGATTTATATTAAGAAGCATAGGTACCAAAAATGGCCATATAACAATTCTTTTGATTCCTAACTAAGCTACCATAGTATACAATCATTTTAAGATTCACATACCTGCTAATTCCTTCAACACAGCCATAACCTCTTTGGTAGCAATGTTGGCATCAAATCCCAAGAATGCATCTTCCAGTGCCTTTGTCATGTCCCCATTTTTGTATGCCTCAGTATTTTTAATATAGTCCGGGAGATTCTTGGAGCAATAAGTTGCCACTTCCGCGCCCCCGTGGCCATCGTATACAGCGAATAGAGATGTATGTTCATCGAAATCTAACACTGTATTGTGTGCATCCTACGAACAAAGATAACACAATGAAAAGACTGTGAATATAAACGACGCTTGATTCTGGACGCGATATATTTCCACGGGATATAAAGCACAAAACAATCTTTGACATCTATCCGTTGACTTGTAATAGGTTATAACTATGAAAAGGTGTACACAATAGATGCTAGGCAAATAAATTACAGGCTAAAACATGAAAATGCGCGCTAGGCTTCGTATGAAACCGAATTTAAAATAAATGAAACATTATTAGTTGCGTGGATAGACAGTAACGAGAATCAATGATACAATTACATATAATATCCGTACCTCCTGATTGACACGCCATCCCTGCATGGAGCTTGCCCCGCACTCAAGTTTACTATTTGATTCATCGCTGGAAACTTTTTCAGTAACCGGTTCTGATAAATATGCACCCATAGTGAAATGTCACATGCAATGTAAAACATAAAATAGATGAGGCGCGAAAATCTCCAGGAAATCGCGCAGGCGGCAAGCTATCAAGCCGAGTCAATCAACCGCTCTAAACAGGGTTGCCACAAGTAATAAATTAAATAAATATCTCTATATTTGCCAGTGCATTAATTTAAAATACCCCTTTATTTGAATTAAATAGAGAGTCTGGCAAAGTAGAGGAGCTACCGCGAAAATCGAAGTTTGCAAATTGCGGGTATCTTTCTCTGTCGCTCAAGAGCCCAGTTTGTCAAAAGGAATTAAAAGCGCCAGATTCAAAATTTGTATGAGAGGCGACCCTTCATGATTATTTTATCAGGCCAAATATTAATATGTGTATGTATGTATTACGAAATAAGTATTATTTTTGTGCCCATGCACGACTCATTGAATTTAGCGCCTTTTTTTGCTGACAAAGTGGCTAATAAAACTCATATGTATTAACCCCTCAGCTGTGGGAGATGAATATGGCCGCTCCCCCTCATCTGTGGCAGCCTAAGGGGTCTGCTCCACAGACAGGGTTTCTAGGTCCACGTGCAAGTGGAAAATTGCGATTTATTCCGTTTTTTACAATGATACAGTCTACAGTTTGTATTTTTTCTGCTCTTTATTTAATTATCTAACTGCTACTTAAAATTACGACCATTAAACTAACATAAAATAACTGTACAGTCGAGTTCAAATTATAGGTACCGAAATGTATCTTTCGTTTTCTATTGTAATAAAAAAATAAACAGTTTTTAGGCGTATCTGTTACTCTAATTATGTACATAATGTAATCATATACATAAAAAAAACATAAAATGTCAGGCTTATCAATTAAATACATGATATATACCATTTGAAAACTTTATTGAAATTATGTCTGCCCTAGAAATGGCGCACGTAAATAAGTTTCTAATTACATGCATTGTGGAGTCCTACCACACCCTATGTAATAAATTTATACATAAATAAGAAATTTAAGTTGTAAACTATCTGTGGCCAAAGTAATAGTAATGCAGGTGCAGTAGTTATATGGTAAGAAATGTTTAAAAAATGCTTTTATTTATTCATGCACCATTGATAGCCCACAAAATGTTGAAAAATCACAGCAACCAGCAGCCTTAATCCAAAGATATTCCGTTTCTCAGGGTATTAATGAAACAATATTTAATAATAAATAATCGCACTTGTTCTTATTAAACAAAAAACATCTAAAAACTTGATCTGAAAACAAGACAAATATAGACCAAATCACATCTATATGGTTTGATTAATATGGACATACCTAGACCGTAAGAGCAATAAAGGGATATTTCAGAATGTGTGAAGAGTAACACCTAAAATCTTAGTAGCAAACCCCACCACCATCATTATTATTATTATCATCATCATCATCATCATCATCACTGTCGCCTAGTACCCATATTAAAAGCCTTGCATAATTAATTTATATTAATTTTTTTATGCTCGTCAATCTCAGTATAAAGACTTCATGGACCAAACTATAATCTTACAAATTAAATGTCCAGCCCTTGCTCTCACTCATTACAGTTGCGCTGAGCTGTGTTATTATAGCCTATGTGGAAAGAGAAGTATCGTAGAATTAGTTAGTAAGTGGAATGTCCATGCTATGCAAACGTGCGTCAGTAACATGACAGCGCCATCTGTGGCGACAGCCTGGCAGGTGCTCGTCCAGTCTGTTGCGACAGCCCGAGAGGTTATGTGCCGACCGTTATTTAGTTTGATAGCTATTATTCACTTTAAACAGATTTTAAGCTAATTTCATTGTATTTAATATAATCTATATGAACTACGACATATTATGATTGTTTTGAGACATAGTAAAACTTATACAAATAATAAGAAACCGAGTAAGAAAATTTCGGCTATGACTTGGCATGTCATTTCTTCACACATTTAGCACTTATATTATTCTAAAAACACACCCAAATATAATATTAACAAAAGTTTACTGACATTTCCTCAGCTTTTTAACGATTTCACCATAAAAATCCACAATTTTACTATAAAAACACGTAACATCCTACTCGTCACAGTGGCTGTTTTTGACTGACGAAAGTTAACGACTTTTTCAACCGTTGATCATTCAAATGTTCGCTTGCTAGCTGTCTTGCATCATTCACTCCACGATTAAATATGTCAGAGCGAGTTAAACATATGTTTCACTGATATTTTACCTTAAGTTTAGGCGCGAATTATGCGAACCTGGCAGGTTGAGCCACAGATAAACCGCCAATTTTATGACCGCCTGAAAGGCGCTCCCACAGTTGAGGGGTTAAGTATAACTATTTCCTTGAAGCGATAAAATCTATTTGTTTATAACAACCTTACTGTGCTGTCAGGCATTTATTTGCCTATGTAAGCACCATTGAGATAAGTTTTGAGTTTATTTGAACAATGCATTACAACATCATTAGATACACACCCACAAATCAAAATGTCTACCTTTCTGCTTTTATATTAATCTCGACTTTCAACCGCGATTGAATCATCTTATGAAGTGGAAGTAAGATAATTGTTACCCTCTCACCCTCTTAACGGATGATTTCCAGGATTCAAACTATCGTATGTATCGGGTTACAAAGAGACACATAGATACACTTTCGCATTTAAAATATACCTAACTTATAACTCTTATAAGTATGGACTAGTATGGATAGTATGGATTTTTGTACCTACGCAATAGCGAGTTTGTACAGATAACTAGCTAACATGTGAAATCAAAACACATATCTACATATAAAAAACATTCAATCAAAACAGCATGTGCAAGAAAAGTAGGGGGAACCTGGGAACATATAGTGGAGATAAAACTGTTTATATATGCTTAATATGTTTGATAAACGGAATTGTATGTTTTATATTGAGAAACCAGCAACTATTCATTTTCTTTGAGTATTCTCCTGTGAATACCCGTCAATTACGTTCTTTGGATATTTCTAGCCAATATGGATACTGTTTACGATCGTGCATTATCAGAAGTTGGGGACAATGGATTATTTCAAAAAAAGTTTGACTTGGTTTATAATATAGTACTTCCATTTTTTTGGATGATGTCGTACAATAACTTATTATTTGTTCTGGCTATTATTCCACATTCTTGTGAGCTTCCAGAAAAACCTACAAATGTGAGTGAACTTGCATGGAAATCGAAATACATACCCACGTAAGTTGTAATTTTCACGTAGGCAAAGATTCAAAAGTAAAAAGAATTCCCTCTTAACTATAATATTTCATATACAGATTTAAGGACGCAGTAGGAAGAAGCAAATTCAATGATTGTTCAATTTACGTTAATCCTGACCTAAACAATGAAACGAGAAGTAAGTAATGAAACAATTGATATTGTAAATAAGTTTTATCCTATTAGAACAATATCGCCAATTTAGGAATTTTTATTTCAGGTTGTGTTAAATATGCATATGATAAAACTTGGTATGAATCCACGGTAGCTTCCGATAATAATTGGGTTTGTGATGATGAGCTCTATGTGGCAAATGTTTTCTCAGTCAGCAGATTTGGAGAAATAGCTGGAGCTCTGATTTTCGGTTGGTTTGGAGACGTGTAAGTAAAGCTTGCCAGAAACTTATACTTCCATATAAGTATGTTTTCTTATAGGTACGGGTCGGGTGTCACTGTCTAATCCAATATTGTTTTCAGATACGGACGTCGAATGACTTATATAATTTCCTTGGCTTTAATCGTTGTTGGAAGGATTGTCTCGCTTTTGGGAAGTAATTCTTTCATTTTCTTTGTAAGTGGCGCTCTGGTCACATGCATATCAACATGGACGGTTGTGCAAAGTTCATATGTAATATCTATGGAAATGTCATCACCGGATCGACGCGCCATAGTTACCACTCTTCGAAGTACATCGCTAAGTGTAGGCATGTGCGTGATGCCGTTATTGTATTGGTGGCTTCGAGACTGGAAAATATTAATGTGTATTACCACGTCGTCGCAATTATTTTTTATGCTTTTTTCTTGGTAAGTTGTACATAATAAAAAACAAAAACACAAAGTACAAACCAGAAAGGAAAAACAGTCTATTACTTTTATTGTTCGCAGGAACATTATAGAATCTCCTCGGTGGTCATGGATTTCGGGAAAAATAGATGATTGTACTGTCAGTCTTCAGCTGATTGCTGTTACGAATAAGACTACGTTAAGTCCTGAAATTGAGAACGAAATACGAAGAACGCCACCAATTGGGAAAATTCACTCACTAGGCGTGTTCGCTCTGTTTACTCATTGGAGGCTGGCTACTAATACCATTTTACAATTAGTTATATCGTAAGATATGATTTAAACAAAATAACATTGTATTCGTATTATAATGAGTATTTCAAAGATGTTTGTTTTTAAATCTAAGATAATGGCTAATAATATAAATTCTTCGCAGATTTATTGTAACCTTAACATACACAATTCTTCTTTTCACCCCCGGTGAGAAGTCCGACGGCAACCCGTTTTTGGAAGCCTCGTGGCAAGCTTTTGCAGAATTTCCTGGATACTTTCTAGGCGCCTTGCTGGCAGAGCGTATTGGGCGCCGTTACACGGGTGCTATTTCCTTTAGCATTTCGGCTCTTATGTGGACCATGGTCACAATTCGCGAGAATAGTGGGTTTGAATACATCAATAATAACTTTCTCAAATATATTTCATTAAATAATTCAAAGTGATATTTAATTACTTACTCTTATTGACTATTATGACTTAATTAATTTAATTTGTATTGTATTGTTGTTATTTGTTATATTGTTTTAGATTCAAATGGATGGATCCAAAGTCATTGGATCGGAAATTCATTATTTTTTATAAACCGGTTATTTATTACATCTACGTATTACACTATTAATATGTTTAATATGGAATTGTATCCCACGTGTCTGAGGCAATCTGGGATTTCATTGGGAAATGTTATATCTAGTGGAGGCGCAGCTGTTGCACCGTACGTTTTATACTTGGTAAGTCACATCGAAAACAAAATTAATAATTCTGATTGATTCTACCAGAGATAGACCAAGAAAAGACTGCAACACAACACACACACACGACAGAACACACAACAACATCAATTACTTTTCTGATCAAATCGGTAGATTTGAGCATTCCGTCTGGACTGGCCTTTAAAAATACATAGGTTCAAACTCATAAAGTGGAGCTTTTTACAAGATAAATCAAATTCTTACATTTACAGGGACGCCACGTAGACTCAAGGTGGCCAGGATTACTTTTAGCTGGAGTCTCTTTAATTGGAGTTACTAGTTGTCTACTGCTTCCAGAAACCTTAAACGCTAAACTTCCAGAAACTATTGAAGACGCGCAAAATTTTGGAAAAAAATACTCCCTGTTATCAAAACTGACATTGAGAAAGCAAGAAGACATTACTGTTGAATAAATCTATTTGTCTAATATTTTGTGTAATGATTATATAATTACAACATATTATATATTATTGTAGTAATAAGTAAAACTTTCAAAATTATATTAAAAAAAAAAAATTCTAGCTTTTATTGCTGACTGTACTTTTTCTTATTGTTTATCGTACATAAAAACAAAAACGTACCTATATGGAAAATCAAATGCTCTATTGCAGAAACATGTTAAATGAATAGAAATTCACAGTTCCGAACAACAATGACCACTTTTTAGAACAACAATGACCACTTTCAGAGCATGAGAAATTAAAAATTTTAACATTCTCAAGTACCACTTTGTGTTGCCAGTCTAAAAAAATTGATAAATTTCCGGGTAATGTGGTTTACTCAAGGTCATCAAGGACGTCATTTTGCAAAGCATAAAATCATAGAAGTTATTATAAAGATGTACCATCTAATTTGCAAATAAATGCTCATTGTAAATAAATGCATGGTAAAGTGTCTCTTGATATTCTTTGATCTTGATAATATATGTTTTTTTAACATTAGCTACCTTTCTAAATTCGTCCATAAACAAAGAGAGTTGTTGAAATAACAATAGACAAGATAAACCACTTAAATGTCAAAGTGATAGCATAGATTTTATGTACACCTATAAATTTATTAAATATTAATTTCAAATAAGTCTGTAAACTGCGCTTCATTTTACCAAATAGATACCTAAATAGCCTTTTTATTGTAATACAGTTAAAATATTGTTAGTGCTATTATGACCGCGTAGATGCGTATTTCAACAAGTACTTAGGAGTTCAGGACAACTCCTAAAATTGCTCGGCATTTTGCGACCTGAAGATTTGAAATCGTTTCGCTTTGTCTCCGCTGGATACTGACCCGACGGCAAATATGTCGGGTGACCACAAAACCTTGATAAAAGGGAGCCCATCCCAATATGTGAAGCTAAATGTGGGCGGGACGTTATTTTATACCACCATCGGAACCCTGACGAAGAGTGATAACATGCTCAGAACTATGTTCAGTGGCAGGATGGAAGTGCTTACTGACTCGGAGGGTAAGTAAAACTATTGTATTAGCAAAAAACTCAATTTAATAATCAAATAAACTGACTGTAACTATTATAAAGATTAGGCTGTAAATGGCCTATATTAGTCATAGTGTGAGATGCCTAATATAATTGTGAGAAATTGCCTATTTATGTTAGTTATGTCATTACAAAAATTGGATTGTTATATTAGCTCTACCTTTTGATGTCAGGTTATCTGCTTATTTGGAAAAAGAATTCAATTTTTCATTTCATCCATATATACTACTACTACACTGCATATATAGTACTAGTAAACTGTTTAGCATTGCTTTTTGTATGCATTGTAGGATTAAAGCAGAAAGTGTATAATTTGCTGAAATTAAATATTTAACTTTTTCATTCCGCTAGATGGTTCTCTGTTTGTAGGCACATTATCTGAAAATTATTGGTTCAAGACATGTATGAATGACTAGGCCACTAGCACTTCTAATAAGGGTTTTCTGTTTGTAGTGGAAAGCGCCTACAAACAGAGAACCCACCTAACGGGTCACTGACATGTTTTAGAAGACCTTACCTAGCAAAGCTACTGTCAGAATGCATTGTTGGTTTTTAGAAGTAACAACTTGACGAAAACAACATAACTAGCAAAAAGTGATTTCTGAAGTGTATAACCACAAAAAAGGTTATATTTATTTAATTCTAAGAACCTAAAACAATTTTAGTGCCAGAACAAAAATTACTATTCATTTTAGTTTTTGTTGAAATAAATGCCAATCCAATATGTTGATCCATTGAAGACTGAGCACATATCAGCTTTAAGCTGCCTGTGCATTCATATATAATAATAATATGAATTAAAATTAACCTTTAACACTTTATTCTGTAGGCTGGATATTGATTGACCGCTGCGGGAAGCATTTCGGTACCATACTGAATTACCTGCGCGACGGCACGGTGGCACTGCCAGACAGCTACAGGGAGATCATGGAGTTGCTGGCTGAAGCCAAGTACTTCCTCATTGAAGAGCTGACCGAGTCCTGCCAGCAAGCATTGCAGAAGAAAGAAAGGGAGGCTGAACCTATATGCAGAGTGCCCCTCATCACATCCCATAAGGAGGAGCAGCTTCTTATCATGTCTACTTCTAAGGTAGGTAGAATCTGTAACATAACAGGCAAAAAGTCACTGCCATGGAATCAAAGCCAATCGAAGTTACAGACTCATTTTAAAACATGCTTAAATTAAGGTAGGTAATGTAGGTAATTCCTTCATAGGGACTATTCAGTCCACTTAGCGTTTTTCTCGAACAACGAACAAAATTGATAATTTCATTAATAAAGCAGCGATTGCTTTTAGTTTCAGCAATAAAATGGAATTTTTTTTTCCTACTATGTATATGCTCGTGGACGGAATAGTCGCTAGTAAATACGAATATAATTATTTTTATCTGATGTCTGATACAAATTTTCCTTGCTAAAAATTGTAGGTAACTTTGATTGTATGGGAGCGCTAGATTTAGGTTTGTGTGACTTTTAACCATTACTGACTGACTTTTAACCACCTAAACTAGAGTGACTGGAGTGAACACAGCAGACTGTCTTTGTTATTTTCGTTTCTTATTCTGACTACATAAGTGACCTAATATAAATTACTAGAGGGCGGAGTACCGGTGGCAAATTTCACACAAAAGGTATGGAGTCGTTTTTATAATTATTATTTTAGGTAAATGAATAATAAAATTATTCATTTACCTAATGTACTTAGTATGGTACCTACTCGTAAATTGGAAGTAAGTACTTAACATTTATTTTCATAAATCGATTTTAGGAACACCTAAATGTTATGTCGTAAATGTTTTGGGTTATTTTTCAATTTCTTTTAACAAAGTCACCATTCATCGATATAATATTTTTTACCATATGCAAAGGAATATGATTACAATGGAAAATTATAAACAAGTCCTTAAACATGCAACCATGACATCGGTAGATGTAGAGCGATCGTTTTCCACTCATAAATGGATCTTCAATAAATTAAAAAACCGATTCACTCCGAAAAACCAGGAACATGTGGCCATAGTCCAGTCATTTTATAACATGGATACGCACTTATGTGTAGATTGTGAGGAGGACCTCGAACACATAATTCCAGTCCTCAATTGTAATTGAATGGTCTTGAAAATAATATATCGTTTGGCAGGTATAACTTCTTAGTCTAGTATTTAGTACCTAATGATAATGTTTTGATAAGAAAACATATTATTTTGTATTATAGATATTAACAACATATTACATTATATTTGTATGCTCGTAAGATAATTTCTATAAGTTCCTAAAAATTATTATGCAAAATTAATCATTTATTCGTTATTTATTTAATCATAAGAATACTTAGGCGACTCCATACCTTTTGTGTGAAATTTGCCACCGGTACTCCGCCCTCTATAAATTACTCATACTGTTACTCATGAAATCAAATAAAGAAATGTGTAGCCAAATTGAGAATCAATTCTAGCCCCATAGGCCTATAATCAAACTTGTTGGAATGCACGAAGGTTGAGATTCGATAATCTTTGGGCGTCCACTGGCTGGCGCGGTTGCACGGAGCGGGTGAGCGGGTTAACGAAAAATTGTATGCAACGCTTAACTAGCGCGGAGTCGCGGACGCGTTTGACGAATTTTACCTACAACGGCACGCCAGCTCGGTCAGCTAGCGGAAGCCCTTAGGTGGTCAGTGTTATAATCTGTACATAAACAGGGTTTGACTTGCCCAAAGCATCGTGGCCGCGCGTACTTTATGGCTTCTCTACACGATGGGCCAACGACGGCCACTCCAAGGGACCCAGCCATGCGGTAGAATGAGATAGCAATATCACTTCCTCCCTCTAACGCATAAATGCGGTCTTGGAGTGGCCGGCGTTGGCCCATCGTGTAGAGGAGCCATTATCCATAGTCGAGGCACAGTCTTAAGAGCTGATTTCTTCGCGGCGCTCGTTCTGTGTGAATATGAAAATGTACCAATAAGCTAATATTGTTTCCTCTCGTTCTTCCAGCCTGTTGTGAAGCTACTAATAAATCGTCACAACAATAAGTACTCCTATACAAATACGTCGGACGATAACCTGCTGAAAAACATTGAACTGTTTGACAAACTCTCGCTACGCTTTAGTGGAAGAGTGCTCTTCATCAAAGATGTCATTGGCTCTAACGAAATATGCTGCTGGTCATTCTTCGGACACGGCAAGAAATGTGCCGAGGTGTGCTGCACATCCATCGTCTATGCAACTGACAAGAAGCACACAAAAGTAGAGTTCCCGGAGGCTAGAATTTATGAGGAATCTCTTGGCATTTTGTTGTATGAGAGCCGGAATGGGCCTGACCAGGACTTGATACAAGCGACGTCGTCGCGGGGCGCGGTCGGCGGCTTGTCGTGCACCAGCGACGAGGAGGAAGAGCGCTCCGGGCTCGCGCGACTCAGATCAAATAAGCAGAATAATCAATCTTAGCGGTTACAGTCGGGCTTGGCGCGCCTTCGTAGCTCTAAACGGACGAATGTCTGATACCAAGCCGGTTTCTTCTTGCCCTTTTGCTGGCTGCCGTGCTTTGGTCTTTAGGAAGTTGTAAGCTGCGCCCGTCCTACGGGCCCTTTCTACACCTTGTGAGCTCTCTTTGAGATGTGAATGCAGAAGGAATGAAAGCAAAAGAGGCAATTTTGTATTCCAAATAAACTGGCAATTATTTGATGGACAACTTTCTGTGTCTACATGTCTTTGTGTTTAGTGAATATAAAGTATAAAGAAATAGTATGTGTTATGAAGAAATAGTGCAAAATGTGACATAGACTATTATAATTATTGTAAAGTCCAAACAAAAGTAGTGTAATGAAATGTCCAGTATACGATTTTAAATAATTATAGTATGAACTTGTAACTATTGCTGGATGCTTTAGTGTGCATGTTTGTTGTATTGTAATGAAATATTTTCCATTTCAATGTAGGTGTTTTAAAGATGTATGTCTGTGTGATGTCTTATCTTATTATTTAACCCGGCAAAAAGGATGGGTGTACCGCTGTAAACTATTACCTGTAGATGGTTTAGACTGCTACATCCAACAGTTGTTAAAAGTCTGGCTTTCGGTTTTTGAATGCGCGAAGACACGCAAGTGTAAACGCGCCCTTATGCTAATAGACCCATTCCCATACTAGCGTCTTTTAAGCGTCGGCGTCAGTCAGCTATGAAAGATGGCGTCGTTGCGTAGTTGCGCCAACGTCGCGTTGAGGAGCAGTCATAGAGTTAACTAGACGCCGACGATCGGGAGACGCTAGTGTGCCGTCTTTAATAGTTGTCATCAAGTGTACAGTCAACCTCAGATACATTTGACCATACTTGTACATGCATGCATAGCATGAAATATGTTGTACAAGCACTGTTCTACATACCATAACAGTATAAATTATATGTTAAGCTTAATTGTCACTTACACAGCTCAAATGTATTGCCAAATGGATGTTTAGAAAATAAGGTCATATTCCTGTATTTACTTAGAAACAGCTCACAACTGCACCCAAATGTTTGTAAGACAGTTTATACAATCAAGACCAATAAAAACTGGTAGTTTAGTATAGAAATTCAGTGCAAATTTTTTTTATTACTTGTGTACTGCAAACTTGCCAGACAATATAGATAGTTGACATGATTAGATTCTATTCACACGAGTGTGACAGTGCCAGTGATTACTAATTCGTTGTAATATAACATTTGACAATGTTATATCATCCTAAGGCACAATGTTATGGAATAAATACCAACAATACATAGTCTAGTCGATTTATGTTTCATGTTCTAAAAAGATTTATTAAATAATTAATGTGTTAAGTCATTTTTAGAATGCACGCCCCTCCATAATACCTCTACATCCATAGTAATGTTTTGGACACACACAAACACTGATAATTTTGCGCTGTTTGTGTGCGTTGTGAGATGTGTCTATGTCTATAAAATTATACGTGGGTGTTTGGGCACAGATGCATGGTAGGGGCGCGCACTTTAAAACTGGTTTATCCCTAATTGATGTTTCATAGAAACAGTGTAGAATCCCTCACGAAAATGGCCAATTTGGTTTACAGCCCAATGGTGTGAAATATTAATCTGAAAATGAGTCCTCTGACTCAGATCTAGAATTAGAATTTTAAAGTGGGTTACACAATAAATCCATTCATAGAATCTGACTTTTTAGTCGAGAGGTCCCTTCTTTGGTCGGTTGTCAGTAAGGACATTATCGAATTAAGTATTCATGCCTATTGAATACTAAACGAGGAATAAAGTGTAGGAAATTTGCTTCGAATTTGTCACTGGATGGACCTTTGCTATGCGGTAGTTCTGGTTGTCAAAAGTTGATGCTTGAGAGGTCTAATACCACTAACCATGGCGCCATCTAGTTCAGCTGTAAAACACGGCACAATTCTATCAAAATAATGAAAGCTTTTATTCTGTAATTACCCACACTTGTATAATCTATTGTAATTCCATTGGTGTACGTAAATTGAAGTATTGTATAAAATCTGTTCTATTTAAAAACCTATTTAATTTTTATGAAGTAATTATATGCTCACTATTTAGCTGTCTTACAGTCTTTTATTTTTGTTCCTAGGTTAATGTTTTTATCCTCGTATAGATATAAGCCACGGATGGATTGTACGCCAATTTGGGGACAATCTTACACAGATCGACCTAGCCCCAAACCACAGTTTAAAAAGTAACAGTGGTCCGACGGTCTCTGACGTGTACCGAGCTATGTATGACAGCGATGTATGCAGCTCGGGTGCGCACGAACCACTCCTCGAACGACTGTATAGACTGCCCAAACTAATCAATCTGCAACTCGCGAAACTCGCCTGCCTCGCCCTAAAAGCCCGTGTCGCTCTAATAGTTGGAAACAGGTGATGTAAGAGGCAGAATTTTCCATCTAAAATGATTGAGGATGAGAAAAAACTTAAGTGAAAGTGAAACAGGTTAGGTAATTGTTTTAAATAGCTATAATGGTAAGATTTCTTTTATAACATTCCAAGCTGCATAATGGAACTCCAGTTTTAGAGCAATTATATTTCTTGATGTTCTCACACCCCTTGGCTCCACACCTGATAGGTTTAGGTGGCTCCCTTGGAGGCATCGCTTCAAGTGGAAAAGGTAAACCTGGCGGCAAAGACAATGAGATTTCTGTTGCATTATTTTTATACATTATCATGGGCTCTTTACTCTTAGCAGGCTTTCCTTTTTGTGAATTTTTTAGGTTTTTGGAGTCCTGTTTTTTAAGTAGGCGATCCATTGTTTTCTTTTTATCCTTTTCACGTTTTTCATCAGCTAGTTGCTTGCGCTTTTGGGATTTGATGGCTGCCTTTTGTATGGCCTCTGCGGTCATGACCTTCTCTTTGTAACCGGAGGGCAGTGCGAGCAGGACTTCACCTCCGGGACTGGTGTCTTTGTCTGTCCCCCGTTCATACATAGCTCTCTGTCTAGCGGTCATCATTTTTGGGTCTTTCGGTTTGATTTTCTTCAGTTCCTCATCAACCTGTATAACACAAAAGAATAGCAACTTTTAAATACACATTGAAAGTATATGTGTATGTGTTAGTAGAAGCAGTGCCATGCTATAATTGCCCAGAAAGACGAGTAAAAAAACCGGGCAAGTGCGAGTCGGACTCGCGCACGAAGGGTTCCGTACAATAATGCAAAAAAAAAACAAAAAAAGCAAAAAAAAAACGGTCACCCATCCAAGTACTGACCCCTCCCGACGTTGCTTAACTTTGGTCAAAAATCACGTTTGTTGTATGGGAGCCCCATTTAAATCTTTATTTTATTCTGTTTTTAGTATTTGTTGTTATAGCGGCAACAGAAATACATCATCTGTGAAAATTTCAACTCTCTAGCTATCACGGTTCGTGAGATACAGCCTGGTGACAGACGGACGGACGGACAGCGAAGTCTTAGTAATAGGGTCCCGTTTTACCCTTTGGGTACGGAACCCTAAAAATCAACTAATTGAGATCCTATTTCTTGTTTTTTTTTTGAAGAAACACAAGTAATGTGTCTGATATCTCTACAGGAACTGCTAGCAAAATACTTTAATAAAAAATGTATTTATCTACAATAAGCATAAATGTGTACATTTGTAAGTATGTATGTAAGTAACTATAAAGATTTTTACCTCTTCTAGTTTTCCAGATTTAATAGCGTCTAGCCATCGTTCCTCCTCACTCGATGTCCCGCTATCCCTGCCTTTTTTTTTCTTTTTAGGAACCACTTTAGGCGGAGTACTTGAAGATGAGCCTGGCATGGATTTCCTCGAGTCAGAAGACGACTTCATGGTTTGTGCTTTTAGCAAATCTGCAGCGGACGTTCCCGGAAGGTCTCTGCCGACCTTCATTTTAGACTTAAAAGACTTGTCCATAACATCTTCGTATGAGACGTCAATTGATGTATCGCTGTCGTAATCATTTTCAAGTTTTCTTTTCTTGTGCTTCTTATGCTTGTGCTTTTTATGCTTTTTCTGCGGTGGTGTATCTGAAAATATCGCCTTATTTATATGCTTTCAAACTAGGTACACGACAAATTATAGAAAACAAACAATGCTTTACCTATAACGATTTCATCTTCAGTAGTACTTTGTTCGCGTAGTCTACGTACCATGGTTAATATATTTTACTGCTATAATTATACAGCGACTCGAATAGAGCTCTTAATAAAATAAATACAAAGACAATAATATTGCGTCTCGAATCATTAAATCAAGACAAGCAGCAGCACTGTCAGCTGTCACTGTCAACATACTGTCAAGTGTCAAATAAAAATGTCAGTTCATTTATCTGCCAGTGTCGAGGTATATTCGAGTTAGTTTTTTAACTGCGAAGACGGGCGGACCGCGACTTTGATCCGGTCTAAAGCCCCCTCCAGACTATGCGCGTGAATCGCGGGCGAAGCCGCGAACGCGAGTGTGGAGTCGATTTTCGCAGACAGCGAAATCGACTCCACACTCGCGTTCGCGGCTTCGCACGCGATTCACGCGCATAGTCTGGAGGGGGCTTGAAGCCTATGGAAGGTGGTTCGCCGTACAGCTTGAAAAAAAGGTAGAAATTACAGCTTGTTATTTTCTGTTATTTTAACATATTTGTAGCGCTCGTCGACGCTTTTAAGGCCCCCTCCATTCTTGTTGCATGGCACATCGTCACTGATCACAGTGTTAAGGCCTCTGTACATATTGGGCAAACCCAGGCCGCGGACGCCGCCATGCGGTAGAATGAGATAGCAATATCACTTGCTCCCTCTAACGCATAAATGCGTCCCCCAGACTGGCCCACGCTGGCCCAATATGTACTTACAGGCCTTTACGAAACGCGAAAATCTAAATTTATTTATCTGCCCCTTAATCGCTCGAATATCCAACAGCGATATTCTGGAGAGGCTGATAACGATATTCGTATTTCGCGGTAGGCACTTTGGGCTGGCTGGACTCCGAATCAGCGTCTGAGGATGCAACCGGGATAAACGGTATGATGGGATAGCCAGCATCAAGATATACATATAATAATTGCGCTAGTTTGAAAATCTAACGCACCTACCCTATTTATTAGCAGTCATCACGACGAGGTAAGTTTCTGGTAGACCGTGGATTGTTTTTGGATTTTATGAGAATAAACCTACAGTCGTCGTCAAGACCGTATCAAAACGATAACAAAACCTTAACAAGTTGCTACATCAGAATCGGCTTGTTGCAAATACCTAGCCTACTTAGTTTTTTGTGTAGCGAAATATTTGTAGAGGCGTAGCGACAATGTATGAAATATAAATATCATAATTTTATTAGCGTAAGATTACGTAAAAACAAAACCATGACACATTAGTAAGTGACTTATGTGTTTTATAATAATATGGTGTATGGTAAAGGTTAACATTAAAACCACAGTTTTTTATCGATAGGAGTGCATGACTGTTTCTTAAAGAATGCTTACCGCCATTACCCGTCCAGTTCACTGGGCAGGATTATAAAAGGTCCACCGAAACGCGCCGAGTGGGCACCTAATTGAATGGAAATCTCCGTCGAGTACCCTTACGGCCATCTGTTCGCTAAATACTCTGTCTGAACTGTCAACACGGCCTAGCATAACTTGAACTCATGATTCGTAACAACTACGCGTGTAGGGGGGTCAAAGTTTTACTGGTTGCAATATGAAGAAGTGATCGTGCGTGGTGAATTTCCGAAGCGACAGGATATTTATACTTTCGTATCGATAAATTCAACTGCAAACTTTTTGTTTATCGATATCAACTCGTTTCACATGCTTTAAATAGATATAGTTGGAGGTGATAAAGAATATTCCTCTGGGTTGGAAGGTCAGATGGCAGTCGCTTGAGTCGCTTTCGTAAAAACTAGTGCCAATACTTGGGATTAGTTGCCAATCGGACCCCAGGCTCCTGTAAGCCGTGGCAATAAGCCGGGACAAACGCTAGGAAGAAGAGAGATATGAGTAGATAAGTAGGAACTACTTATATACTTGGTTTCCTGTTCCTATAATACTTAGATAATTCCAATTTTTAATTTTGATATATTCAAATAGTAATGAGGCTGTTTTTTCTGAATGGTCACACAAACTATTCGTGCTAGTTGACTTTCTGGAAGTTTGTAGAATAATTTAACGAAGTTCGAAAGTTGAAGTTGAGAAAGACTTGTTATTTCCATAAAGCAATTATTTTTATCGAATGAATTACGACAAAAAGCTTTTATTAACTTTCGAGCCCTTTGGTTATGATAATTAAGTCAATAACTCTGAAAGTTTTAATTAGGTACGTACATATTCTGATATCGTTAAAAGTTCAAACTATTTTTTTTTCAGTTTTGAACTTGTTAAGTTAAAGGTACCCACGTGGAAAGAGCTAGATGCTTGTTTTTTTAATATTACTATAATTTATGGCTTTTAAACATTGATTTATCAAAATTTTACTTAAACTAGTCAATACCTGTTGACCTCATTGAAGGTGCGCTTATTGGTGCGTTCAAGTTAAGGTATCACAACAATAAGGCCAAGCGCGCACCATGGCTTTTTGTCGCGCGATAATTTAGTCGCAGAAATGTAACGTATGTGTTTAAATGGCAGTGCGCGCATATGCGACAAAAAAATCGCAGCGATTTTAAAATTGTGATTTGTCACAAAGTGAATTGCAGCATACGGAGTTGTATGGCCCCGAGCGCACTGCGATAATAAAATCGCACCCCGGACCTCAGTCGGCATTTCGCTCTCCAAGCGTCAACATATCGGAACCTGCTTCTCCAATGGAGTCACAAGATGAGACGCTAAGATGTTGACCGTTTAATTATAGAAATAGAAGGAGATCACCTTTGTGGTATAAATACTCAAAGTCATACAGCGATTGCATATTGTTTCACGACAAGCGACTGGTACGAAATCCATGTCGAGAATGAACAAATCGTCGACTTTTCATCGCAGTGCGCGCAGTGAATTTTCTGCGATAAATTACAGCGCGATTCTAAAATCGTGTCGCAAAAATTAAAATCGTGATTTAAACATATGAAATTGTGATTTAAAAGTTGCGGCGCGATTCTGGAAATTAATTAGAGATTCACTAGATATGAAATAGTAAAGATATGTGACGTTCCACAGCAAAGAGTACCTTGTCCCGGCTGAATATTGGAGCAGAGTTAATAATAGCGTAAGCGCCAGCCGCCATAATGTACCTTTTGCCGAGGAACGTCACATATCTTTACTATTTCATATCTAGTGAATCTCTAAATCATTTCCCGAATGGCGCCGTTGGAATCAGGCCTATAACCGCGAACATCGAAGGTCGCAAATTGCGGGCATTTTTCTCTGTCAATCTAAGTACGCCTTCATTGGAGTAAAAGAGAAAGATCCCCGCAATTTGCGAATTTCGGTTTTCGCGGTAAACCCTCAGCTTACCGGCCTTGATACGCGCTCGGGTGTCGGGTGGACCCGACGGCCCGCTCTACCCGAATACGGTTTGTTTATGTAACGAATGAACATAAATGTTGTTGGTACAAATTTTCGCGGTTTAAACGCAGGAAGTACCTAACCTGACCCGCCGTATATTAATCTCTGGGGAGTCACGAGCAGAGTTCGGTGTCGTGTTAATATGACCGTATTTAAGTGTCACGCACTGTACTATATACGTAATTTTCTTATGCGTTCCACTTTATTTTCAGTGAAATCAAGTGTCATGGTGATGTTACAAAAAAACGCCCCACTTTTGTAATGTGTAGTTTTAATGATACCTAATAACGAGCTCTTCATAAGTAACAACATTGTACTCAATTTGTACTATATTAACATATAGGGATGCAGCTACATATAAGATTACGATTACGAGTATATATTTCAATCTAATTACGTTTTATATCCGCGTCTCTGTGCTCGTTGGTATAAATTGATATGTTGGTAAAATGCGTTTTGCGGCAGGTATTATTTCAGGTACGGTCAGCCAAGAAAGTGGTCTACCACTTTTCGACTCTATCAATCAGATAATCTTAGCTGACTCTACCTACACCTATCATATATAAAATCATTCCTTTACTGAACATACAACATACAATACAATAATTTGTGTAGTGCGTTCTATGGGTCTCTATTGTTTCCCAAATAGTTTTAAGTCATAATGTATTGTTTGTCCGAATTTTCGTTAGTCATAATTGGTTTTTCTCAGAAACGCGTAACTTTTCAGGATTGCCATAAAACAAATCTAACCTAACCTAACCTATCTATATAATAACCTTACGAAAATCCTGAAAACTTAACGGTTTCAGTTTTATGACTAACGATAATATGACAAACAATACATTATGACTTAAAACTTTATGGGAAACAAAGGGACCCCGCGTTCTACACTATATAATACTCGTATCTATCTATGTCAGTTTATCGAAGTCCCTCTTTTCCCGGATATGATAACTATTTATTAATATATTTTTGGCTTTACAATAACGTAATAAAGCGTGGTTTGTAAAGGGAAATGTTTCGTATCTTGTTTGCTGTCATACGCAGCGCTAGAGGCTACCACATCATTTCCGTTCGGACGAGTCGTTAACCGACCGCAGTTTTTATTTTTACTCACATAAAACTTCGGATTTTAGAAGAATCGATTAGCTTTTGTCTTCGAAGTTACGTAGGTAGGTACTAAGTTATGGAATTCAATTCAATTGGAAACTAGGAAGTGGGTCTAGAAAGAAGAAAGAAAGAAAGAAAATAAATTTATTCAGGACGCTTACAGTATTGCTTAAAACTAATACAACACTTTTATCTGTCTGTCACTGAATAGGTCTTCCCTCAGCTTAATGACAAGTTACCTTTCAGGTATCTTGATGCTGGTCCTATGTCCAAGCGATCGCGTCAGCACGTAAACTTAACTAACATTGGTTAAACTAAATAGAGATCAGTTGCAAGATTTAATTACAGATTACAGACAGACACCCGGATAGGTTAAACTGAAAAAAAGTTTGTGAAAATGTCGCTGTCGTGTCACTTGATTTGAGATATTCGTATCACGCGCGTGTAAGAACAATGTTGAATTGCGCCCCGGTTTAATGTCACCAAGTAAATATTACAATGTGAATCTAATCAAACCGAACAATCTAGATGTAACGAAAAATTTAATGCATACCATTTTTGTATTCACCTTACAAAAGAAAAACCCAAGCATAAATTAAATAATAATAATAGCCTCCAGAATAAGGTCCAAAGTGTTAATAGAAATTACCCTATACCTAATAGCGTAAAAAAGGTTGCGTGCATTGGATAAATTTTCACCGGCCGAAGCCACAGGGTTGCCAAAGCTTTCAACACACCTACTTAAATATAACGATGAACAATTTTCACACACAAACACATCGTGCCCACATATACACACGCATGTATCACGCGAAGGTTTTCGTCAATGGCGTCACGTTTAAAACCCCAAAGGGACCATTTTCTTATGTTTATGACACGGTGCCTCGCTTGCATTCTGCGACCAACTTTTACATCTATTTTATAGGTAAAATAAAATGCGTTTCCTTTTTATAGAGCTTCTTACGCTAAGTGGAAGCGTGATGCGCTGATTCCTAGATATAAAACTTAATCGTAGAATATTTGCCATGGCAATTTCTATATTTTTCTTTAAGTTGCAGCCCTAGAATATAAAACGACGTGATTATATATATACGCTGAAACTGTTCTAGAGCAAAGTTCCTTTAATTAACTTGACGCCAATCGCTCCCTGCATGTAATTACGTACACACTACCCGTCCTAGTCATAGCATGTATGTATAACTAGCTACATACACTTACCTGTCCTATGCCGTTTAGCGGAGAGGTTGGAGTATCATTTGGACGTGCGAAACGAAGAGGGCTTTTCAAATTGCTTGTGTTCCTATTGATAGGAGTGCTTGTTGAGTATGAGTTGTTTTTGTTGGAAGGAAATGCAATACTCTATAGTTTTGATATTGAGTCAAGCATATTTAACGGAAAGCGAAACTTTTTGGCGGTTTAAATCAAGACCCCTGCGCTAACCCTTTTTGGCCACTTAACTCATTAAATTTAACTGATTCTCATAAAAGATCTAAAAAAAATACATGAACCACGAAAACCTCGCTTCGCTCAATCAATAAATGTATCATGCCATGACGAGTATGATTTCAGATGAACAATCTGAAGTTAAACGTATTACATGTCGTATCTGGACTTCGCTTTAATCAGACAAAGGCCGATGGAGTCTATAAGGAAAATTCGGACGTGAAATAACAATATTATCTTCGTAACTCGGTTGATGGCGAACTGGCGTAAAGCTATTGGGCAATATTGCGGTAGAAATCGAGATGGTTTATATTTCACTCAATAAAAGAAAACATCATTCTTCATGTATATGTAGACACGAAAATATATCCGTTCTGACAAGGAAAACTTTTGTTTAGGTATAAAATACAACATTTTATTAGTTTTTGTTTTTTTTTACAAATAAGTTCCTTTTATGTTTAAGCCATTGGTTACATACCTACAATAAATTAAATAACGACCGGTCATTAAAATATAATTATTATATTGTTTTCGTTGGATGTTTTGACGTTATCCAGTGTTACTTAAGAAAGTTATAGCCTCTTCCTACATTTCGTATATCTCAAAAAATACTAACTACCTAAATCAAACCGATTTATAGTGTCAGATAAAGAACATAAATCAATAAAGTCTTCATACATTGCTGTTGTCACATTCCCACTTCAATTTTATATTTTATTGCAGAATTTCGTTTTCAGGGAATATTTGGACGCCCACAAAATAGAAGGAACCTTGCAGTTGTAGGTAATCTGATTGCTTTATGACGTACCTATCTGTAGGGGTTCCTTCAACAGGTTTACGTCATGATCTATAAAACTGATAGGTGGGATTTGTAACTAGCGTCTCTTAGCTATGTTTCAGCAATTCAATGGTATAACTGACGCTGGGATACGCTACGATAGTAAAGGGGCCCACTGTTTACTAGTACGGTTACCATCAGTTTGTCACTGACATAAACGCCGTCGAGAACGTAATTTACTTTCTATACATCTCGCTCGCACTCGCATATTAGTGCAAACGGGATGTATAAAAAGTAAATTACGTTCTCGATGGCGTTTATGTCAGTGACAAACTGTTGGTAACCGTACAGTTCGCCTGCAGTTTCTAAGGTCTCTAGCGTTACCGGGCGGCCGTCCTAGGCCAATAACCTCCACACACAGGCGATTATTGCTTGTGTCTGTGAGGATTATTGCGATTAAATGACAGACTGATATCGTCCGGCGGATTGGTAATCAGTGGGCCCCTTAATACAGAAATGTTGGTGCTAATTTAGCTTTTGGTGCCCCCAAAAGTTAAGGACATCAGAAAGTTTTGATAAAAGCCCAAAATTATTTAGGTAGGAACAGCAGGACCGCTATTATATGGCTGGTACAAATCTGGAGCAGAAAGAACAACTTCTGTTATTTCAATGTTTGTGCGGCCCGCAAACGTGACTGACCGACTCCTAGTTTGTTCAAAACTAAGTCAACAAGCAAAACTCACTAGCAAATTTCGTATTTTCGCAGATTTGAATACCGAGGTACGACCCATGTTTTGATGGTAGCTTTTTGAACATTCATACGTGCATTCTGCACTATTATTTTTGGATGCAAACTTGGGGGCGTAAACATTCCAGGCAAACGATCTAAAGGCGACCGAGCAAAATATAAGGATGTGTCCAGATATGGCGCCTCAAATATTTTGGGTGTGCATTTTGGTTGTCTACCTGTCTTGTTGTGTTTTTAATGTGCCAATTCATGATTTTCGAAGCATCACGGCTAATTACGAACTCTATTCTAAGTGACGGATTGTCCCTCCCCAGCCTACATTTACTTAATCACTGGACAAACATGTTGGGAACGTCCGATACCCCGCCTCGTCACGCCTAATAGGAGCTAAAGAGACTTATAATTTATTCACCACGCGTCGCTTCTGCCGTCGTAGCCATTAACTCGCCGGAGAAAAAAAAACTTTTTTCAATCATTCGTAGGTATTCGCATATTTTTTAAGCCCCTAATCTACGCATCTTGAAAATGGGAAGCGCGTGAAGCAAAAGTTTTGAAAGCTTTCCTTGAGCTAGCGTGTTTATTATTTTTCGGCAAAATGTGATAATTTAGTTAGGTGATATAGGTACATGACTGGGACATGCTATACCAACTACATTTTCACAGCACAAGCAAGCATATAACGGCTCGATTCTAAAAATATATTAGATCACTACTAGACCTCAACAAGTTACGATATGGATAATTTAAAGATATTTGTAAGATAGATAATGTCAAATTTGACGTTTCCGCGATTCTGGAGGTCCTCTTGAACGATTTCGACAAGTTATAACTTAGATATCCAAGTCACATCTAGTCGATATCTAATCTAAATCTAGTTGATCTCTATATCGTTTCTAGATCTTGTGATTATCTCGTTTCCCGAATGCGCGTGTTAGTTGATATTTTAGATACCTGAATATTTAAGGAGATGTAGAGAGCGCTATCAGACCAGCGGTTTATCTACACGTACCTATATATATACTTATGCATTATGAAATGTACGTATTGTATGTATTAAGTAGGCGTATAACCAGGTAATCTTAGGTAGGTATGTCGTACCTTTTGGTTTACCCTCTGGGTTGGAAGGTTCGATGGCAGTCGCTTTCGTAAAAACTAAGTGCCTTCGCCAATTCTTGGGATTAGTTGGCAAGCGGATCCTAGGCTCCCATGAGCCGTGGCAAAATGCCGGGACAAAGCGACCAAGATATTGATGAAAATAATTGGCTAAGGAATCTAGCCAAAGTATGCGTACCCTAAAACGAGCCACACTTGCACGGTAAGATTAATACCTAGTTTGAAAGAGTTTATATATAGGAAAGTAAACCCCGGGGTTAATGCATAAAAAATCGATCAGTAAACTACATCTATCTATTAGGTACTTATGTGATTTTGTGGTATAGATACATAGGCAATGGGTACCAATCTCAGCTAATGTGTTAGGCCTAACAGTATTTGCGTGTATACAAGTTAATGTAGTAGCGACTAGGCAATGTGTGTCAGATGGCTGGGCTGGGTGATTATTTGGTAAATGTAGGCAATAAGTCTGAGAAAGGACTCACTTATCTCACATACGTGATGCCCGCCGCAGCCCAGAGCGTGGGATCAAAGTTTATGACTTAAGCTCACTCGTGAGTACCGTCGGCAGACAATGTTGGTATATTTCATATTATTTGCGGCCCGTAACGTCCACTACACTTCAGCCAACACGTTAGTGTTTAAATAAAGATTTATTGGCTATGCAAATAAATCCGAACTGCATTAGCTACTATGTAGCTACTAGGTGGTAACCAAGATAAAGGCATGTCTTAGACTGGCGGTATTTAGTAATAGTAACCATTTCCTTACACGAGAAATAATTAAGAGCCAGAATATAATTAAAACTAAAGTTCACACTTAATTCACATTGAATATAAATAGGCACAAAATGGTGAAATGGCGGCAAGGTATCTGCCGCTGTACCTATACGAACGCTCACTGCTAAAAAGTATTGGCCACTAGCTAAATGTGGTTTACCGTCTAGCGAAAAACGTCCGCTTAATGTAAACAGACCTAAAGTTATTAAACATGTAATTGAATATTTTGAACATAGGGTTTACATTAGCTGCGAATTATCTGCCTAACTTTAACCTACACTCATACAGCTTTCAATTAATAAAACTACTAAGAAGAAAAAGGTCCTAATCATTCTGTACAAAATATAATTATGTATTGAGATTGTATGGCACAAAAATATAAAATAACCTCTACAATAGGTAGACTTAAAGCTATTTAACACATAAGAAGCCATTACGAATACGCTAATGGCTCCTCTACACGATGGGCCAACGCCGGCCACTCCTAGGGACGCATTTATGCGTTAGAGGGAGTAAGTGATATTGCTATCTCATTCTACCGCATGGCTGTGTCTCTTGGAGTGGCCGGCGTTGGCCCATCGTGTAGAGGAGCCAGTAGATTGCAAGATATGCAGACCGTACTTAATGCGGTGTTCGGAAGACGAATGAAACACTTTGTTGCAGACAAACCGTTATGGGGTTTTTCTTTACGCATGAATTATTTGCGAATAAATCTGCGCTACTCTAGATTATGACGTCTGATTTTCTGATGTCTTGATAAACTCTCACTAGAGATTCAGGGCCGAGGGCCCGATTCGGATTTTGAAATAGACATCTATTATTAGATATCTTTTATACATCACCAAGATACGATAACGATATGTTTAACACATTCATTACCACTAAGTGCTACGGGTTACGCTCGTAGCGCGTAGCCACGGTTTCGCCGTATGTAGCGCGTAGTCGCTACGAACAGTGTTCCCGACAGTCGGGTTCTTGGTGTTGAATGTGTAAGATCTAACCTGTCACATTTTACATTTTCGCGATTCTGGAGATACTCTTGAACGATTTCCACAGGATATGACTTAAAGATCCAATTCACATCTAATGGATATCTTACTTTATTTAACGTAAAAGTGACATTGGTTGCCCGAATTGCGCTGCAAAAGAGAACTAGTTGATATCTAAACTATAACGTATCTAGAATGGATCTAGTACGTGTCGCCTCTTGTGAATATCTTGAAGTTCGAATACGGCAGCGAGGCGGTATTGTTTGTATTTTGTTGAGATTTAACTATATTATTTGATTAATGTGAGATGTGGTAAAGCGGCATGGCTCGACATTAACGCTATTCATAATTTGATTAGGTACCGTTATAAAAGTCAATGGTACGTGTTATTAAATAAACAAAATACTTATTTTAAAATTTATTGTGACTACCAAACCAACATCACCATAGTCGTCACCCATACCTACGAGTATATAATAGGGTAGTCAATGTAGTCATTTTCCATACCTATGGTAAGTTTAACTAAACGATATAACGAATCTATTAAATAAACCTTTAGATATCGTGGAGAAATCAATCTCCATCAAAGAATATAATACTGATCTCCATGCAAAATGAGTATAGGGCAACAGCTACCTATTCTAAAATAGTTATAATATTTGGAGCATTCCATGAAATTGTCTACCGTTGTCCCGTACAAACGCGAGGTTTCTGAAGATTTAAAGGTATAAGAGTTTCCTTTTCTATGACAAATGGTCAAAAATATGCACAGAAAAATAATCGCCTGCTTTAAATGACGAGAAAAAAAGTCGCAACACAGGAAATACAATGCGTTTGTACGGGACAGCCCGTGGAATGCTCCATTTATATTATTTTACACTAGTACTGTACCTACATATGATTAAAGAAAACAGGGGTTTATAATTAGTATATTTCGGTACGTGTCTTTTTTTAAAACTGTCTTTGTTGTTAAGTTATTACGTGCTCAGAATTGTCTCTGCGTTATTAATTCTGATTATATCTCTAATTATTTATATATATATTCGCTTTATACTCGTAATATAATAAATAATACATAATCTGGGATGTCTATCGCATCTAAGTAAAATCGTAAGAATACTTTTTTGTATACCTAATTCGTTATAAGTAAGTACATTAATGCTTGAGCTTTCGATAGGCGACGTTGCCCTTTAATTTAAGTAAAGTCATTTAGCCGTCATATTGACGGTTCGGTAATATTGCCAGTGACAGCGTAATTCCCTCAGCTGTCGTTATACTAAGTAACAAACTACATATATGCCACACAACACACAATATTGCGTGGTCGCTATGAGTACCTATCTATCATTCGCGAAGCGCGTGGGTAGAACCTTTTACCAGGTTTCCGATATCGTACTTAGGGCATACTTACTGTTAATTCCTGGAACTGGCCACTTAGAAAATTAAAATTAAAAAAAAAACAATTATAGGGTAGGGTGTTGCTTATTTCGTCGAAATTTAAATTTTCTATGTCTCACCCCCTTAAATTGTTCTCTTTCACTAAAAAACAAATGTGGAATTATTTCAGAATTTTTAATTTCGTTTTAGGGGTCGCTACCGAATTTAAGAAAATTTGGATCCTTGACGCTAATTGGTCTTGGAGATGCGCACCAATCACCAAGACGATCGTCAACGTAGTAGGCAAACGGGATCAAAGCCGTAACAAATTCTTAAATCAGTATTGGCCTCCTTCAACCCGAACATTCAGTTCGCTATCAAATTTAATTTAGCCCCTATTGACATTGACAATTATATTTCAGGGATCTCGGAAACGGCTCTAACAATTTCGTTGAAATTGGGGGTTATGGGGGAATATGGGGGTTTTCGGGGGCGATAAATCGATCTAGCTAGGTCTTATCTGTGGGAAAATACGCATTTATGAGTTATTATATGTTTTCTGAGCAATGCTCGGACTCTCAGATATTCGTCTTTTAAGTGATATCACTTTATAGGGCGGCGGGCACTGAAACTACTAGAAATGTCCCTGTTTAAAAAAAACACTATGTTAACAAAATGCGGTTTTTACTGATGTAATATATTTTGACGAAAACAAAGTTTCGACTCCCAAGTTTCCTCATAATATTGCTTATTTACGAGTATAAATCCTACTCTTTATAAATTGCGTTCTTAAATACAATAATGTAACACGTAATATGGAGGAACAGGATTTAGCATATGCACAATGCAGCCTGATTAATGCAAGCACGGCTTAGGTTCACCGCTATATTCACTTCCGCGGTACATGCGTCTTCCTATGCAAATATCGCTAATTGTAGGTATACTACTACCCCCTTATTCATAATCGTCTACTAAAGTTGACAAGCCGATAATTATCGTTTGTCCCTTTCCATCATACCGATACGTCGGAAAGGGACAAACGATTATTACCGGCTTGTTAACTTTAGTAGACGTTTATGAATAAGGGGGCTAGTAGGTAACTGCTCGTTTATGTTTAGCAATACATTGCATTATGGATTATATAGGAAAAGGAATAGGGACAGTGACTAGTATTTATTATATTACGATTATCAATTTTTATTTTGTGTTAGGGAATAAAATATCATCATCATCATCTCAGCCATAAGACGTCCACTGCTGAACATAGGCCTCCCCCTTTTTTGGGGGGTGAATGCCATAATCGCCACGCTTGGCAGGCGGGTTGGCGATCGCAGTCCAGTACTTACACCGAATTTGAGGGACGCTGCTGCCCGTCCACCGGTGGTCTTGGACGTGGTTTAAGGACATACCCGGGTCCTGGACGCAGTTTAAGGACATACCCGGGTCCCGGGAATGAAATAAAATATAGGTACAAATAAGTAATATAAATGAATATTAGGGAGACGTCTTACACAGATCAAACTAAGCAAAGCTTGTGCTATGGGTGCTAGCTAGTGGTGACTAAAATGGCCAAATACATCTTAAACATAACCTTTTGTTATCATAAAGTTGGGTACCGAAGTATAAGGCCACTATATCTACGCTGTCTGCACAAGTTTACTCTGCTACGCGCTACGGCGTAGAAGGGGTATCATTTATATACCAACCGAGAGCGATATCTATAGTTCGTTTTTCTTAGCATTAGAAAGAACTCCGCAGAAGCAAGCGTGCAGTTTTTATCAGGCTCGTTAATTGTTAATAATTATTGAATTATCTAATGTCGCATGGTCAATACATATAATTTACTTCAAATTGTTGCCGCTAAAAGTGCCAGATTTAGAACCACAAGCGAACTTCTGCGAAGTTCTTTCTAATGCTAAAAAAACGGACTATAGTTACCTACATTGCGGACCATCGAGGTTACATCAATTCGGCAGACCGATCAAATAATGTAATTTAATGAAACTCGCATGCGCCCATGATATTAAATCTATTAAAATACCTATTGATTTAATTTTGATACGCTCGCTTGCACATATTGGTGGACGTAAAATGCACTGCAAGTAACGACTTGACGAATGAAATATCAATTTTTAAAAATACTGCATTGCTAATGCTGGTCCTGTTTACTGTCATAAATTCACAAGTTCAAATATTATAATAATACCTAAACTAAACGACTTAACAATGCCGCTGTAAATAATGGTTGTTAAAAACTAATAAGTGAATTCACCCATTAATTAGCATTCCACACGCGACGTCATAATTTTTAATGGGAAAATAAAAGTGTATGTTCAAACGTGACCAGAATTCAACGACTACCGTCCTTTCTGACGCAATTTGCTATTCTAAGTAGATTATAATTATTTTTAATGCGAATATACAGTGTGTTTTATGTAACAGGAGCAATAAATTAAACTGTAGGCTGTACTCCTCAAACTGATCAACATTTGTTCAGCAACTTTTGAATATAACTCATGGTTTGATTTTTATTACACTTTAAAGTTTATTCTAAGACGCAATGTATTGCAAATTTTGTTATGTTAAAAGCGTGACAAGTAACGTCAAATACACTGATGTCAGCGTACATTGAAGGCAATATTTATTTTGTTTGAAAAAGAGGAAGTCTAATGGAATCATAATTTTTAAAAGTTGCTGAACAAATGTTGGTCAGTTTGAGGAGTACAGCCTTTAATTTATTTTATTGCTCCTGTTACAGGAAGCACCCTGTATTATTTACAGCCCTTGTGTGGAATTGTTGGTTTCTTTTTGGTGACGCTCACTACACCCACGTGAAACCCACGCTAAATAAAGTTGCTTTCACAGTGACGGTCAAAGATAGCCTCTTATTTTAGACAACATTTGCATTGTACAGTGCCCTATGAATTTTATGGAGACTCAATGTTTTAGGTATCGTAGTACCTACTTACGAATACAATTGAGATCGCTGCTTGCATTTTATACTTTGCTTCATAGGTGCATCCTATGTTTGAAAAGGGTTAAATGAAGTCTTTTTTATGAGAAAGGATGCGAACAGTTTGCGAATTTCTATAGTACACATTACCCGTTCCACTACTCCGCTTAGCAATAGATACTAGTAAAACAAAACTAAATATTTCGTTTCGTAAGTTAGCTTAGATCTTGTTCTAGTTTAGCTAACTTGTAGAAATCTTGTGGCAAGCAACTTCAAGTTGTATTCCATTTTGCCGAATGCTCAGGGGGGCTCGGGAGCTCCACAAGGAGCTCAGCAAACGCCTGAGGTAGCCCACAAGTGACACTCGCGCGGGCAGCTTTCTCGCGCAAAGATTGGCCATAGCAATCCAGCGCGGGAACGCTGCCTGCGTGATGGGCACGTTACCAAGGGCGCAAAATTTTTAGTTGCAGTTAATTTTAGTATTCATTTTATAACACTTATTTTACAATAATTGAGTTTTCCCCCTTTACTTCCTATTAAAACACAAATAAAAACATAATATAAAAAATAAATCAATCAAAATAAAATAAATTTAATATTATTAACCAACTAGACTAAACGATATGTGACATATTGTGACATGGGGGAGGGGGGAGACACAAACTTTGTGACGTCACTTTAACTTCATCAGTAACCAAAAAAATTTTTAAATTATTTTATTCATTGTACATTTAAATAACAAGTTTTTAAAACGATAATCGTTTTTATTCGTTTAATTTTCTTTCCTAAGCAGTTTTGGGTTATAAAATTACTAATATTTATATCGTCAAAAATATTTTGATAAAATATTAATAATACTTAGGTACTTACTTAATTCGTTTTGGCGATTTCGTAGAAAAAATGTGACGTCACACTAGGGGGGAGGGGTTTGCCAAATGTGACCAAGTGTGACAAGGAGGGGGGAGGGGTAAAAAAGCCTAGAATTTCGTGTGACGTAATTAATGGATGACCCCTAATGTAATGGAAATCAAGGAGGCGGTCCTGGATAGAGTCAAATGGAGAGAGCTACACCGACAAGAGTCTAATGGTAACATTCCATTTCTGACTGCAGCTGCACTACTAGTACTGAACGCGTCGCTGTTATTGTCAATTTCCATAGTAAAATGAACAGTAATGCAGCTGTCGTTGGAAATGGACTGTCACCTTAACTCTTAAATTTACGACAACCAACTGCCTAGTGTATAATAATGGCTATTAATTAAATAGCTAAGAATTAATATAAATACAGCTCATAATTCATCGCAGTTGACCGCAGTGCTAGCAAAGCCGTTATGTGTTCTGTGTTAAGCTCTCGAGAATCATTCAACGCGGCTCAAAGGAGATCCTTCTGTAACCTAGAAGCTCTAGTTTACAGCCACAGAAAATTACACAGCCCACATATTTGACTGGCTAGCGTTCAATAAAAGTAAGAGAATTTGTGAATGAATGAATGAATGAATGAACGTTTATTCACAAGAACATATGGTACAGTGGATGTTATAAATTTACAATGTTGACCATACCACTCTTGATCGATCGTGAGATTTTAATTAACTTCGTTAAAAATGCTAACATCATTTTGGGAAAGAGCTGATACTTTTCAAACTGCTGGATAGATTTATCAAACATAGCTAAGAACCACCTTGAGTAAACTCGCTTTTACGTAAAAAATCCGCATCGAAATTGGTTCATCCGTGAGAGCTACGATGCCACGGACAGATAGACAGACAGACATTGGCGTCAAACATATAACACCCCTCTATTTTGCGTCGGGGGGTTAAAAACAAGGTTCAGTGTCCATCTATCATCATATCAAATCACATTTATATCAAAATTATAATCTGCTGAAACTTAGAATAGAAGGAAGAATACAGGGTAAATAAACGGGGAAGAGGAAGAAGGAGGATGAACTGGCTCGATAACATCAAAAAATGGACAAAAAGCAAAGGCGCGGCCAAGAATAGAAAAGACTTTGCAAAGGTGGCCACCGACATCCGCCAGGGCATGGTAGAAGAAGAACAAGTGTCCATCTAGTCCGACTACTGTATTATGAGCTTCTGTGATACGGGCGATCTGTAAACAAGCCGCTCGGTCGGAGTCGGAATACTGCTAATGAGTCTGTTTGCATACTCGTACATACCTATTCATGTTCTGAAATGAAAGGATTTCAACGGATTTACGAGTAGATACCGCGTTTTTATTTATCACTGGATCGTTTTAGGCGTAATTGGCGTAAGTGTTACTCGACAATTCGCAACGGTGAAAAATAGAGATAAATACTGCTCTTAAATTTAGGTCCGAACGGCGAATTTGCTCTCTAAATCAAGCAAAGGAGCAGTCAGCGACTTGTCAGCAACATAACAGAGTACCTACATCAACGTAAGACAAAGTAGCGACAACTAAAAACCTGCTGTGAATAACAAACGTTACTATCAGGCACCTGTTGGCGCGCCTCATCTGTCACGCTACAGGCACGATTGATAACATCACCCAAAGCCCAATAAAGCCTGAACAAAAGTCATTTCCAAAAAATGAAATTGAGTAGTTTAAACAAACTACGGCCAGAAACTATGATTGTTGCGTGTTCAGTCAAAATCAAATTATGGTCCATTGTTGTCGCAATAATATTATTAAATACTCCATAAACTTAAAATAGGTGGTCATCGTGATTAAGCACAAAGTTTCACAATTCGTTCCTGTTGAATTGTTTCATTCCGAAAGTAACATGACAAAAAAAGAAAAGCCTTTGTTCCTGCTATAATTCCGATAATGTACGAGTATAAGTATACATGTATACAGTAGTATAGAGTCTATTGAACACCGGACAGATGGCAGTGGATTTCCGGTGAGTGTGAAATTGTTCCGGATGAGCAGCGTCGTCTATACCTACCGACACCTCGCCGAGGATCGGGCCTTTTAATCAAACTACAGACCGGTACGGCGATATAGTAGATATTCATGACAACAGTACTCATGCCGGCTATTAACACAGTTCTTCTTCTTCCTGCCCTTATCCCATATACAGGGGTCGGCACAACATGTTTTTCTCTTATATTCTTCTCTGTCTTTCGTCACCTCAGCACTCACTCCTTTCTTTATCACACCATTCGCTCTACGTCCATCAATTTTCATCCTTAACATTCTTTTGCCTATATGATATGCCATTCATCCCTTTAACCTAACCTAACCTAAGTGACACAAAATCAGAATAATGTGTAGGACAGGATTTAATTTACAAAAATGCTTTTGTGGAATACGCTTCATAAATTACAAAACAAAAACATAAATACCAAATCCGCCGTAAGTGCAGATCAGAGTACAGAATTATTATCAGTGCAATTTATTGATGTTAATATCATTACATTCCATTATTATATTAATTTATATATAGTAGTGTACCCTATGATGGGCGTGGAACCAGTAATGGGACAAAAAACCACAAATCCTGTAAAATAAGTGTCTAAAAGTAGTTTATAAACACTGCCTGTATATTATCATAAATAAGAGTCCTAGAGCTGTTTCAGTTTGAATTTTTATTAAATTTGGTTGTTTTTTAAGAAATTGGCGTCAACCCAAAAGTTGTCGTGTCACTGAAAAAAAATACCACTACGAATTCTTAACAACTTCGCTAAGAGAGGTGAGTTAATTTATTAAATTTTAATTAATTAATACTTGATGAAAACTAAAATGTGTTTTGTTGATTGTATTTACCATGAGATAAGGTATACAACATACTATGTTGTGAGTCCACAGATGTAAAAAAATAGTGGTATTTGGCCCAATCCCATTATAGGAGCTGTAAAGCTGCATACCTCCTATAATGGGAAATTTACATAATGATGCTTGCCATGCCATCATTTCATGTTTAAACAATACAGAAGTAAAATGTAGTTACGAAATATGACAACCAGGAGGTATGCTCGGACTTCGGATAAATTAATATCGTTTTTTAGTGTGGGTCAGATCTTGGTAGCCGAGTTTGAGCCACTTTCCCGTTTTCCGATTGAGTTGAAATTTTGTATTCGTAATTAAATATGCAAATCGGATGATAATGCAATATTATGATAACATGGACCAGATCTGATGACCTATTTCAATATTTTATACTGATAGAGCAGTGTCCATTACTGGGGGGCCCATTACTGGAGCTTTGGTGTCCATGACTGGAGAAAAATAGCATAGTTTTAATTTGTTAAGTATGTGGAAACTCATTGCAGTATCTTTGATACAACACGCCTGAAACATGAAAGACGGGTAGGACTTTCATCTTTCAATACGCTAAGCGGTAGACCATTCACATGTATTAGGGAAATATCACAAATACTCCAAATTCCCTCTTAAATGTCCCATGACTGGTGCTGTTACTATATTTTTTTTTAAATCTCTGCCGTGTCATACTGTTGTTTTTATTGTTGTTGTTATTGTTGAATATACTATCAATTGATATCATCAGTTTTGTATTGATAAATTAATTTTAAATAGTCTGCAGCAATGTACGCTCTTCGATCGTTTCGTTTAATACTCTTATAAAGTTAGTGTACATATAGCTGTACTAAAATTTTATGACAAGTGGCATATTTTCATAGACTTTATATTTTTCAACAAATCTTTGTCATCCCATATAAGTCCAATGTGCTTATTGCAATAAATAGTATGCTGTGCCTTGCTTAAATGCGAGCGCTCGGGACGGATACGACAATTAGTGGAAAATCACTGACCATCCGAATTACGGCCACGAAAATTTATGAATGCAGTGCCTCAGCCGTCGCGATTTTTGATGTCATGATTTCATATTATTTTTTATTTTTATTTAGTTATTTATTATACTAGAAGTTACAACTTTATTGTTACATACAATGCTCCACAAAACTACATTTAGTTTGACTGTGGAGTCTCAGTATACTATAATACTATACTTAATTAAATTTAAAAATTAGAATAGGTTTACATTCGTAGTTGAAATAGGTAGGTATATCATGAATACACTATAGGGTAACATATTCCCTATAGAGTATTCAGGAGATACCTTTTTAGACTGATTTTAAATCTATTTATTTTGGGCTCTTTTACTATATCCGTGGGCAAAGTGTTCAGTAAATAGGGTAAACGTTTCTTTAGTGTCCTATCGCCATAATAATTATACACCCTAGGTACTTCATATTTGCCCGCAGTTAGTGCTCTGGTATTATGACTATGATTGACTAGATCCCTGTGTTCCTGGCTGCCATGACTGTTTACAGCTAACATATATTTGAGTTTTAATCCCACTGGTAAAATTTTACATACTTTAAATAATTGTCTATAGTCAGATTTGCAACTGTGTTTTATCTTTTTATTAACTAGTAACTTTAGAAAACGAATTTGTAACATTTCTAATTTATCTATGTTAGTTTTAAACGTGAGGCCATAGCAGTCAAGACCGTAACTAATAATAGACTCTACTAAAGAAGTATAAATACATTTCAACGTGCTAACAGGAACTTTAAAACTAAGATGGTAAAATATGCTTAAAAGTATTCTTAATTTATTACTAATGTAATCTACATGAGTCGTCCAGGAGAAATTTTCGTCGATTTTCATGCCAAGATATGTAAAACTATTAACTCTTTCTATGGGCTGACATTTACAAGTTCCGGAGTTATTAATACTATGAAAACATTGGAAACTATGAGTGAAAATGGATGGGATATCATTTTTAGGTACCAAGTATGGAGAATGAATTATCATGAGTTTTGTCTTATCGGCATTTAGTACGATTCCATTATCGTGTGACCACTTGACAACGGCATCTACGTCCTCCTGTACGAGCTTGCAGGTCTGCTCTAGGTCGGTGCCGGCGCGCAGCGTGCACAGGTCGTCCGCGAACATGTGCGCGGAGCAGTGGCGCAGAACGCCGCACAGGCTGTTCACGTGCATCAGGTAACAGAGGGGCCCGCAGCCCGAGCCCTGCGGCACTCCGCAGCGGACGGCCTGCTCGTCACTGAGCGCCGACCCGACCTTCACGCGGAAGGACCGCGCGGTGAGGTAGTCACGGAACCATTGGTTCAGTGGCCGCCCCACCCCGCACTCCTCCATGGCTTTCAGCAAAGTATCGGTCTCTAGGGTGTCAAAAGCCTTTTTAAAATCAAAAAAGATAGCTACCACAAACTGTTTATCTGCTAAATTATTGTTAATCTCATCTGTAAAGGCAGATAATAGTGTGTTCGTACTTTTCTGTTTTTGAAATCCATGCTGGCGACTATTTAGAATATGATTAGTTTGTAGGTACTGTGATATTCGGTCGGTAATACATTTCTCTATTATTTTGTCAACACTAGATAGTAAAGATATGGGTCTGAAGTTAGAATAATTTTTAAAACAACCTTTCTTATGGATTGGACGCACTATTGCCTGTTTGAGTTTAGTAGGAAATTTTTGTTGATTAACTGATAAGTTAATTAGTTTGGCTAGAATCGGGCTTATTTTATCTGCAACTGTTTTCAGGTCAGACATGCGTATGAGATCGCTTCCTGGTGATTTATTACTGTTCATGTTTCTAATTACTCGATTAACGTAATCACTGGATACTGGTTGCCATCGCATACACATGTCAGACTCATGTACATAGTTTTTCCTAGTCATCCATATGTCGTTGCACGAGTGTTTTATATTGTCTATTTCTGTAGTAAAAGAGGTTGCAAATTTATCACATATATGTTTTTCGTTACTTTCATTCATATTTGACAATATCTTAGTATCTAATGACTGTTTTTCCTTTCCCATCATAATATTAATCCTATCCCATATTTTTTTAATATTTTTATTACAGGATAAAATACTCTGCTTGTCGTATTCATTCTTGCTTTTTAGTATAGCTTTATTGCACTTGTTCCGATATTTTGTATATTCTAGCCTCTTTAACATGTTTTTTGGGTCCATGCTCCATATCTGGAATAATCTGTCTCGCTCAGCTATCATCTTCTTTAAATTGCTAGTTATCCAAGTTTTATTATTCCTATTACTATTCTTACTTATTATAACCTGCTTTTTATAACATTCATTGTAAATATTTTCAAATAGTTGCCGAAAAGCTTCGTACAGTTTGATAGGACAGTCTATTAACATAAGGCTATTAAAATCAGTCGAAAGTAATTTATCTCTTACTAATCTATTATCTAATACGCGCCGCGTAGCGGTGGCGGGGGAAGCAGGCACGCCGCCGCGAGCGCGCCGTGCGCGCACGCGGGGCTCTTCTCGGTCCGGAGCGGCCGTGCTGCTTTGCCCGCCGTCGCCAACTCCATCGCGAGTGTGTCTCCACTCCACTGCAACCGATACATAATAGTGGTCCGATAGTTTGTGTTGAATAACAGCTGAGTTGATAGATGCTAAAGGTGCTCTTAGATAAATGTGATCTAGGCAGGATTCTACTAAGTTTCCCATTAAGACTTCTCTCCGTGTAACCTGAGATATACATCTGGTAAAGCCGTATTCACATAAAATAGTTTCGTATGTAGATACTGTATTATCATTAATATTTAATAAGTTAATATTAATGTCCCCGCAGAGCACTGCTTTCGTGTTTTGAGGTATGCTAATAAGAAGAGCTCGGAGCTCTGCAAAAAATTGTGTTAGTTTATCCTGTTTGTTTATTTTAGGTGGCCTATAGATTGCTATAATATTAACAGTCTCTCGATGGTTGGTTAGTGTAATGGAGACGCACTCAGCCGCGCGCATGGCGGCCGCGGTGCCAAGCAGCGGCGCGCACGGGCGGACCGGGAGTGAGTCGCGAGAGTACACAATCACTCCGCCCCCGCTTCGCCCCGCGCGAATATAACTATTTATATTAAAGCCATCAATCTTATATAAGTTTAACAAATTAAATTTTATGTTTGGTTCCGTTATCACAATGACATCGAGATCGTTTATATGACTATTCAACGTAACGAGTAAATCGTAAAAATTTTTCTTTAACGATCGTATATTAACATGTAATAAGTGAAAATCTTTATTACTAAAAGTATGAAACCAGTCGTCTAAATTACTATAAGTAGCCGTTATACCTACGGCGTTTGTTATTATATCGATGTTATTAAGACAATCCATTATTTGAAATAAAAAGTTAGTACCTATTTAAGCTACAGTATCAGTATAGGTAGGTATAATATCGAATATAATAATACATGCATGCATACATACACAAATCTAATTCACCTTCCTTTTAATAGGCTGTTTATTTCAGTTTCAGCCCGGACCCATAAAGCCTTGTCACCTTCCGTTTTTTTTACCAGAACCTTTCCGTTGGACACCCAGATGAACTTATATATTCCGTTTAACTTATGCTTAGTATTCCACAGGAGAGATCGCGTAGTCGGTGTCAGGTCTTCATTGATAAATATCTTAGTCTGCAGCGTGCCTCCGGTGATGTTGCTGCTGGTGACGTCCTTAAGCATCCGTTTCTTCGTCAGCCATGAGTCATATAGGTATAGGTACCTATTGTAACCATCATGTTGTCAGCTGGAAGACGTTCACCGCTGACCAGATGCCTCTCTAGGGTTATCGTGTGCTGCATTCACCCAGCGGTTTCCTTTGACCCCGAGAGCTGATTCAAATTTAAAAGTGTTAGGTTTGAGCTTGTTTTGATAAAACCTTGACAACAGCTCACGCTGATTCGTGCGAGCGAAATGCACTGGAAGTTGGATTATTAGACATCTTGCTCATGACTTTTGCCGCGCGTGAGATGCAGTCGTATCAAGGTCGTGTCGTATCATAACAAGATCAAAACCATAACAAATTGTTTAGTCATAATCGGCTTCCAGTTCGTCTGACCTGTGGCCTATTTTATAAAGCTACAATTTACAATTTACAAGCGGAAGTCTCGCTCTATCACATAGGGTTAGAAAGAGACTTCCGCTTGTAAATTGTAACTTGTAGCTTTATAAAATAGGCCACAGCTCGTTGAATATGTGAGAATTGAGAGTGAGACACATGAATGTGGGGTGTTGTCACTAGCACTAAATATAGTTCAATCATAAAGTATTAAAGAAGAAAAAAATTGTTAAAAATTTTAATTATGTACTATAGCTGGTCAAGCAGATCTTGTCAGTAGAAAAAGGCGCGAAATTCAAATTTTCTATGAAACGATACCTCTTCACGCCTACATTTTTCAAATTTGCCGCTTTTTTCATCTGACAAGATCTGCTTGACCAGCTATAGTTACATAGTACATGAAGGTGTATTTTTTCATTATGTTAACGTTAATCTGTAATAATATTTTTTTTCCACACATAGTTAACAGCTTTAATTAGTGTAATCATACCGAGCTAATTAAACTGTATATGTATTTCACTATCAATTGCCTTAAACTCTCTTTAAATAATTTACTCAAGACGACATGTCAAATATCAACGTTAAACAAGCCCCAGAAAATATACTCAATAACCTCCTAACGTATACTGGCATTATAAATTTAAGCGTTACCTAGTTGCTTGGCATTTCAACAAAGTTGAACTATGTCCTTAAAAACTAAATTATCGCTACCCTATATTTAGGGTACGAGGTTTATTGTGTTATGAATTGTAAATCGGCTAAACGTTCATCTATTCTGCTTTCATTTTATGAGTCTCCAGCAGTGGTATACCTAGTATACCTAGATACTAGGTAACAGTTATTATTAGCTTAGCATGCAAATGTGTATGCAGATGTACTAAGCTAATGGTTTTGCTGACTGTATATATATTTAGGTACACAAAAATAGATAAGCCTAACATCATTAGTAAGGTAAACTAAAGGAGATCACTTACGTTACCATACAAAATATTTTCAAGCGCTCTAAAAATTGAGAAAAAATTTCTATAGAGTTTCGTAAACACAATGCGATAGACTTGTCTGATCTTTTAAAATGTATGAATTTGTTGCTGAAGCCTCTCGTAATAAGCTTTATTTTCGCGATATCTGCGAGGCAGTCCCGGCGGGGGCCGCGAGCACGCCCAGCTGCTCCCTGGCGAGCCGATTTTCATAATAAAACCATCAGGCTAAATGGACCCGCACCGAATGTCGCAATTTTGCACTGTCCCATCGCCCTCGCCAATTTATTTTATTCTGTTGTGACGCGACTATTCATTGATTTTTTAATGGCTCGCCCTTTAAGATTTCATCAAATTCAAAGGCGAATTTACGTAAATCCGATTTTACTCCACGAACTTATTTGCAAACAAAATACTGCCCGCTTTAAAAGTGTTAATAAAACTAAACGACCCTCCATTCCGTCCGATCACCCCCGCCTTCGTTATTTTGTAGCGAGCACCCCGACTTATAAAAATACGAGGATATCCATTTCAGTGTAAAGACACCTGTCAGAAGGATAAAAGAAAGTCTTACCAAGTATTGAGGTCACTTGGAGTGCTCTCCATTTTTGAACGAGATCGCCTCGCTCGCGGTCGCCGGAGTGAACAAAGACCCTCTATTTATATAAAGGATTGTATACGACATGGGACAAGACGGCATGCGAGAATGGTGAAACTTACATTGCCTCAGCCACGTTTCTATTTCGTTTGATGTTTATTTTCAGTGACAAGGGGGAAGAAATCGGCTCGTGTGTTTCTGAAATATCCTCGTGCACGTAAGAATTCAATTACGGATCGCTGGATCTGGAGCTTTAAGGAAGCTTATGCTTGATTGGATTAATTAATTCCTGTTTTATTATGTATAAGGAAAAAAGCTCAGTTCGCATCGTATAATATAACCGTTCCATTTATTTCCAGGTAATCCAAGGTAGGTAAATGCCATCTAAACCGGCACTTAAATATTTTTTGTTTATGTAGATTACATACAAATTCGTGCGCATGTAAAACTATCATATCGGTATTTCTGTAAGCGCTATTACAGTTCGGGGTAACGCTATTCGTTTCCTCAAAACCGCATCGCATTTTATGAACTCCGTCCGACGACAGATTGCCATTTTAAGTGTGGATCGCAACTATGAATTATTCACGAGCGAGCGTATCGCTCCAACAAAGAAATAAAATGCTGAAAGCAGTCATGTCATACATGCGCGATTCGAATTTGCTTTCGAAAAAAATGCCTGACTATGATGGGATACCAAGTAATGAAATGCAGCTTTGCTTAGTTTGCAGCTATCGATTCACCGGAATACCTATCGACCAGTGTTGGGCGTAATTAATTACTCGTGTAATTTAATTACTAATTGAATTACATGTAATTGAATTACAATGTAATTGAATTACATAAAATTTAATTACATGTAATTAAATTTCCTGTGTAATTTGCAATTGTAATTACATTAATTAGTAATTAAATTACTCAATTACTTTTCATTTACCTTTTTAATAATATGCAAATATGAACAAATTTACTTGGAGTAATTATAAAGAAAAACTTTTATGAATTCCTTTATACGCTGGATAACGTTATAACATATTTTTTGTCTCTGGAATCATACCTTTACAGGGTACTATGTGACAAACCACGTTGAATATGGCGGTCGGCGCTTACGTCGCGTAGCACCGCATTAGTATTGGGGCGCCGCTAATAATGACGTAAGCGCCAACCTAAGGTGTCTTTCGGGTTGGACTGTAGCAAAGGGAGGGCTGGGACTTAGAATTTTTTTTGACAAAGTGGTGTCATTATGACACTATTTTTAAATGATTGTAATGTGTAGATCACGTCAAAATAAGCATCTTTTACTGAAAAAACTTTTCTCTAAAATAAAAAATGGCTCAACTCAAATCGGGGAGTTGGCAGACCCCGCCGGCGATGGCGGGATGAACTAGACTCCTTTTTAAAGGAGTGGCCAGACACAGGAGAGGAAAGAGATCTCTGGAGAAATTGGGGGGAGGCCTTTGCCCAGCAGTGGGACACGTAAGGCTCCAAATAATAATAATAATAATAAAAAATGGCTGAGTTAGACGCCTCCAAAGATTGATGTTTTTAAAGGGAGCTGGGACTTAGAAAATTTTCATCGCGAGTGGTGTCATTATGACATATTTTAAATGATTGTAACTTATAGAACACGTCAAAATAAGCTACTTTTACTTGAAAAACTTTTTTCTAAAACTTTATTAAGAACTGTTTTAAAACCCCTGTTTTTTTCATTTTCTCAAAAAAAAAATCCAAGTCCCAGAAACGGCCCCCCTTTGATACTGTCCGCTATTTTCAATTTTAGAAAAAAGTTTTTCAAGTAAAAGTAGCCTATTTTAACGTGTTCTATACGTTACAATCATTTAAAATATATGTCATAATGACACCACTCGCGATGAAAATTTTCTAAGTCCCAGCTCCCTTTAAAAACATCAATCTTTGGAGGCGTCTAACTCAGCCATTTTTTATTTTAGAGAAAAGTTTTTTCAGTATAAGATGCTTATTTTGACGTGATTTACACATTACAATCATTTAAAAATAGTATCATAATGATTAATGACACCACTTAATCAGAAAAAAAATCTAAGTCCCAGCCCTCCCTTTGCTACAGTCCAACCAAAGTTAACATTGACAATGTTGCTTAGTCAAATTAAAAACCATTCAAAATGTTCATCTTATTTTGGAAATAAAGATGATCAAAAACTTGCATTCTATAAAAGTAATTGTAATTCAAAAAAGTAATTAAATTACAAATTTTAATTACAAAATGTAATTAATAATTTAATTACTAATTACATTTTGCAATTGTAATTAGTAATTAAAATTTTAATTACTTTCCACATGTAATGGAAATTATTTGTTGGAATTACATTTTGTAATTGCAATTGTTAATTAGTAATTCAATTACTTTTTGCCCAACACTGCTATCGACGCATCTGCATACATCACACACATAAATGGAATTGATGGTGGCACATCGAAATATAATATGTTCTGCACAGCGCGCACTGCAACAGTAACTCATTTACTACCTCGCAATCGTTGTGTTAATTTGGATATACAAATCCGTTGTACGACGGTTGTTATTTAATCGTGTTGGAATAATTATTATTTTATTTGCCATGCCATATTCAACCTTCGTGGCTGATTGGTAAACAATCGCATTTGTTTTGAGTTGCCACTTTCGATTAATGAACCTACCTATAGTCTTATTTTATCGTTATCTAAACAGAGATACAAAATAGGTAAACGTCTATAGTAGGTACGCTAGATGTTAACAGGTTTGTTGGCGTAGCCTATTTATCCGATATTAAGTTATTGAGCGAACTTTTTTAAATCTTGTATCAACACTTAGCAGTTATAATTTGGCTTAATTTTGTGACCCTGTGTAACTTCACCACTGGGTATAAGTCAATTAGAAAAATGCTTGCCACAGCTTTATTTGAGCAATACTTAGGTGTTATGTACCGCCTAAGATTGTTTAGGTACCTACATAAGAGTAAGGCAAGGAAATAATTTTAGTAAATACCCTATCAACAAAGTTCTAGGCCACGAAAGCAATTTCTGTTACACGTAGTGCTATTATGAATACCTTTATAGAGGTAGAGGTACGAGTATAATTTGAATAGTGCTACAAAGTATGCGAATTTCATACGTCGATTGTTTCAGTGAAATAAAATTCACAGCGATATTCTTTTTAACAGCCATAAACTTTCAACGTATTTGTATTATTCGATTTAAGTGTGAATTACCTACACATTTACATTTATATTCTCCTACATACTAAATCCAAACTAAAACCACTCGATCACCTTCCATTAGAGTGCACTACCTCGCATCCCGTTAACAACTAACTGGAACGCCTAATACCTATTTCAGAGAGTGCATATAACGTACTAAAAGCAAAATATTAATTGTTATTTGTTTTACAAGGCGGCAAAGTTGTTGTTTAACTTCTAGTGCTAATATTGATTACCCGAGCAAGGGAAAATTTCCAAAATTTGATCACGAGCGTAGATTTTTTTAATTATAGGTACCTACCTAGGAGGCAAACGAATTGACGGATGCCGCTCTAGCTAGCATTAGTAGATACATTTTTAATATAATATATCTAGACCGACCCTAATCTACTTGGTAATCTATAGTTCGTTTTTTTTAGCATTAGATAGAACTTGCAAGAAGGTAAGCGATCTTGACATGTCTTTTAATACAAAAACGCTTTATAAAAATATAAAACTATTACGTATGAAAGCAGAAAATTATAAATGATCGTATTAGATTCATAATTGTTACATATTTGCCGTAACTTATTTTTAAAATGTGTTTTTCAATTAAAAGACACATCAAGATTGTTTACCTTATTTCTAATGCTAAAAAAACGAAGTATATGTGTTTACTTTCATTCAAATAAATAGTTTAACGTAAAGGTTTAAACTCCCAGGTATCCAGGTATCCAGGTTCCTGGGACGCCCGGTAGGGCGGAGGCCGATCGGACGTCCCAGGTATCGCTGAGGCGATGCGGTTGAAGCGGACTTGCGCGATCTCCATGCCGATAACTGGCGGGAGATGGCGCAGGATCGAGACAACTGGCGTGTACTCGTGTCGGAGGCCAAGACTCATTTTGGGTCGTTGCGCCATTAAGTAGTAGTAGTAGTAAAGGTTTAAACTAGACTTCATCATAATTGTAATTGAAGGTAATTCCAACAATGTTCAAGGCTCCATCAAATCCCACGCTAACCTTTATCCAGTTTTCGGTAACCGTAGTTAATTCATGAACCCGCAGTGCCCTTGTAGGTCAGTTTACATGAAAGCCAACAGGTATTATACAACTAACTCAGGGACTCTGGCTGGTGCCGTTAACTAGGTCCAGGCGGATTGTTTAAACTTATAAATTTCGGATGTGTGCACTAGTACGGAGCTAGTATATGTATTTATTAGCCTGTGTCATAATATTATATATTTTATTTGAAACTGGGTACCTAACGGTACGATTCGAACTTTAAGATCCGCCGGATTTCTTTAAACAAAAACGTCACTTTTGACACTGACATATATCTAAAATCATACCGTTTCTAGATTTATTAATTGACGTGGAAATGGAAAATAATTTTACTTAATTTGATGTAAGTATAACTATAGCTATGCCTCTACGTTTGACTTTGTTCGTTTTTTTAATTATGTTAATAAATATTGAGCAAAAAACAGATTTCATACAATTTTTTAAATGCTTCTAACTCTTTTAATAATGAAAAATTCAAAAAGAATCAAACGTAGGAGCATAGCTGATATACACCAAATTGTGTCAAAATATATTCAATAATGTTAACTAAATATCGAGAGAGGAAAATGAGGACTACGTTTGTATGAAAAGGCGATTTTCCTCCACTTTCGTCTAGTAGTGTTGTATCCAACTTCCAGATTAAATATGTAAGAACACCAAGCGGGCTAACGACTCAAGGCTAACTGAGAATAGAACCAATCGATGGGTCCTATATGTGATTGCATTCACAGAACTTATGAATCGGCGATGAAGTGCAGGTGCTTCTGCGAACGATCCATGGTGAATCCATAAAAATATAAGTTATAACTGTGTTACGTTATGAGACTATTTTTATCCGGTCAAATGTCAGCATTAATAAATAGCTTAAAGAAAAGGTTATAGGTACATACATATAGCTATTAGGGCCCCCCCCACATCTGGCGTCTTTCGAGCGTCGGCGTCTGTCGGCGTCGGTCCAGCGCTATGGAAAATGACATCGCTGCGCAGTTGCGTCGACGCTGCGTCGACGTTGCGTCGACGTCGGCCATAGAATTGTAGACGCCGACGCTCGAAAGACGCCAGATGTGGGGGGGCCCTTATAGGTATGGGTTGCGGTAACTAAATTATATGTACTTAAATGCGAAATTGAAATTGGTTGGCTTTCCGTGTAGTCACTAGTCAGTACTTCGTGCCTATACAGATATTTTATATCCAATCAAAACTTTGATAGAATATTGTTACTTGCTTACCCTAAATATTTAAAGCAAATCAATACTTAGGATCATAAAATGAAATGTGTATTTAGTAGAGCGTTGGTCACGCGACTGCCTTTTCGCCTTTCATGACAAACTTAAGCGCGATTAATTTAAACGAATTTTACGGCTAATTAATAACTAAAAATTAAGGTCAACCACAAACCAGTGGGTTAGTTATTTAATTCGGGGTGAGTCTGACAGTAATTATAATTATGATACAGAATAGATACAGTTGTAGCTCTAGCATAGAAGTTTGTAGGGTAGAGGTCAACTATTTATTTTCTATCAAGGTGTCAGAAGATGGTACGGAGAAAATAAAGTGAATGTTAAGCCCTTATATATTATAGTGATCGTAATCGTTTTATCTATTTTTCTTTCTTCTCTTCTGAATCTTAGATATTAAATCATTATTTTACTTCGGCAAAAAAAATATTGAGGCTATAAATCTCGTGTCTAGATACATTAGTTATATACCGAAGTAAATTGATTGTACCCGTTCAACCTTCGTGCATGATTACATGTAATTTAAAAACTAACTAGAATAATTAGAATTTGAGTACGATCCCTCAATTACAGCGTGGTTAATGGTTTCTTTAATACTAATATTAAAAAGAAACAGAACTATTAAATACGAGTCATTATGAAATAGGGCTGTATGCGTGTCTTTCCCTAATAGCGAGGGATATTTTGGCAGCAATGACCTTGGCACACTGTTACAGCCTGTCATGTTATCTTAATATCATAGCACTGTAATAAAGCTATTACTAAATGTCACGCAGTCTTTCTGAAGGCATACAATCAAATGTTTAAGGAAAATAAAATTAAATGCTTTCGATTAAGTATGAACTACAAGAGTGAAATAAATTCTAGTACTAAGCAGAGACAACATTTTATTATCATCATCATCATTAATTTCTTCATCTTGCGAACTTCATGAGTAACAAATTTTTTGCTAAAATCTCATCTGCGATCGTCATCACCACCGTACCGATATACGGGCCATTTTATTTAAAGTTGTCCCCTACACTTTTTTTTTCAAAATTGTTTTTTTTAAATGTTATTTCTTCTCAGAATCATGAGCTCTTTTGATCCTAATAGGAGAAAAAAAGTGTCCCAAGATTTCCATACATTTTTCGATCTTTCCGTTCCGAAACCGCCATACAAAGTCTATGAAAAAATGGTAACGGAATGGAAAAAACACCTTGGGACGGTTTTGAAAAAAAAAATGTAGGGGATAACTTTAAATAAAAATATAATACATATCGAAATGCTTTTCACGCTAGCAGATCTTCTGCTATTCTGATGAAGCCTTGAATTATTGCAGCATGCGAGCGTCACATTTTTGGGGATATCAGGCTCACACTGTGTATACATAACTAAATTCTCCTGCATCGAATAATGGAACGCCATGCGCCGAGCGTTCACACTACCACATGTCGGACACGCCTCGAAATGTATTTGTGATTTCAAAGCTTCCGCTGCATAGGTACCTACTATATGTATAAGACACAATTTAGACAATTTAGTGTTGCATTTTTTGTTCATTTCTAACCCGAATAAGAAGCTGTAAAATTATATGGGACGAATAAAATACCTCATTAATTAGACACCTACGTCGAAACATTCTCAGAAGCTACTTTGAAATAGTATATTGTTATAAACATAAGTGTAAGCTAGAAATTAATTTCTGTAACTAAGTGAGTGCTTTATTTCGCTTAGTAAAGAAACCCCTCATCACATGTTTCATTAGTCCGCTATATGCTAGCTGGAACGTTTAGGTTTGTTAAAGGTGACCTTAGTTTCCTTTGTACACACTAGCAAATAAATTAGATAGCAAGTGAAATTGACACGGAATGATAAAAAGCAAACTTCGTTTTATACAGGGTGTTTGGTACATCGTTTGCCAAATTAAAACGGCAGATAGGTTGAGTCAATTGCTATCTTCTCAGGCCTAGAAATTATAAATTTGGTGAAAAAAATTTTTTCACTTCTATGACAGTTTTTCGTAAATTTCTAATTTTTACTTGCGTAGTAGTAAAAAAACTACGGCCAATTTTGTTTTTCTAGTCATGAGAAGATAGCAAATGAATCACGCTATCTGCCGTTTTAATTTGGCAAACGATGTACCATACAGCCTGTATAAAAGGTTGGGTTCGTTGGATAATATTGAAAAGTGTTGCTAATATTTGAAGTCCGTACTGAGGTATCTCTGACATATACGAGTACATAGTAGGTATATCCGAGTATTAGTGACCCTTTATTTTCCTTCACCGTAATGCTTTTACTTTGCTTAAATATTTGCTCCAAATTAAGGGAAATATGAAATGTGAATATATTTTACATTTCTCATTAATTTCTTTGATCCTTTAAACCTTGCTGATGTAATAAGCTACGGTAGTATTACTAAAAAACGAACCCTTACGTCAGATTAAAGAACGAAAACTATCTTAGGTATAATTCTATTTTTAGAATGTTCTTTTGACCAGAGTCTATTTCTTAAATATTTACTAGTTCGCTTCGACGTACAGGCCAATTCGAACATACATCATACATCAGAATGGATATCTAAATAATGTCATTTAGTTGCATTAACGTGCATCTCGCTCGCGCTAATATATATGCGGGCAAGTACGAGCGAACTGGACGATAATTAAATTACATAATTTAGATATGTTTTTGACCTTATATTGACTGTAGGTATAGTACGTTTTTTAGCATTAGAAAAAAGGTAAACAATCTTGATGTGTATTTTAATTGAAAAACATGTTTTATAAATAAGTCACGGCAAATATGTAACAATGATGAATCTAATACGATAATTTTATATTCTGCTGTTCTCATAAGTAATATTACTAATTAAAAAAAAGCTTTTCAATTAAAAGATATGTCAAAATCGCTTACCTTCTTTTTAATGCTACAAAAACGAAGTATAGGCTATGTAAATGTTTGTCAATGGCCAGGGCCCTGTGTCCCAGGCTCTAAAGTCGGATGCCGCCTGCCACAGCATTCATTATAATCACATTAACGTCAACACACGAACCGACAGGAATCAAACGCGAAATGTTCCGCTATAATATTTTAACGAGCTAACTAAATCCGAGGTTTACGAACGAAAATAGAAAGCGAATCACACATAACTGGGTGACGTCATAATGTATCATGACAGGTTAATATATCACGCTATAACGAGCTTTTTATTTTGGTCTAGCACTGTAGTGCCACTTCCATGAGTATGTTTTTAGAATACTTAATATAATATTTAAGGGGCGTATTCAGAAACATTAAATATTTAGCTTACAGAACACATTTCTCAGAAAATACAAACTACGGAAGCGAATCCTATTTATAAGTTGATTCTATGATACTCCTACCTACCTACTTATAACTTATAACTTATTAACAATATAAGTATGTGAATATTCCGTAAAGTTGATTTCCAGTTCTTACACATGATCGTCTAGTAAATTAATATACTCAAGAGCAATATTAATGGCCATTTTATTAATGGAGATTTTAACGCAAACTAACGCGTTAAAATCTCTTTAAAAATGGCTCGTTTTTATTATCATTGAATTTAAAACAATAAAATTAAGTAAGTACGTTAAATTATTTGTAATTTCACTAGGTTCAGTACGAGACGAACTGTCTCGTAATGAACCTAGTGAAATTGAAGCTAAAGATATTTGTGTAGGTAATGCGACTTATAGACATTGGTTGACCGACTTCAAAGTCTTGTTTGTGCGCCATTGTTGAAACTGAATTAAGCAATGAGCATTGCTTTGCCGGTTTGCTTTTGTGTCGGCGACTTGGGAAAATAAATAAACGTTGATCAGATAACAGTAATTGTATTAAGTGAAATTCTATTTATATAGATTGTGCTGCACAATATTATCGTGCCTCACGTTATGATGTTATAGGTGAACGAGTGGGTTAGTATTTAGGTTTATTAATACTGTTAAGGCAAGCTTATTTAATTAAAGGGAGTTAAGTACTTAAATGTTATAATATAATATATGTCTATGTACATATCAGTTTCCTTGTTTGATATCTCCGTGTAGTCCGTGGGGTCATGTAGCTAGTAGTTGTAGAGAGCCAGAATATTAAACAAATTTCAAACCCTATCCCTACTTAAATCTCCTTTCCCCCACAAAGTCCCTGGGCTGGTTTCATCATCATGAGTCTCGATTCTCTAGAAGCTAACTTCTATGATGTTCGCTAAATATAAGCAATATCGATCTATACGTACTTAACATTAAAAAAATATTCAAGTCAAGTTAATTTGTTTTTTAACACAAATTATTTAAAAATATTTCTTCATATTCATACTTATACTTACGTACTTATCATAATTATTATAACTTACGTCATCCACCATACATAAATAACTTACAGTCAGGCACAAAATGTAAGAGTGCCTGCCATTTGCCGAAGCAGTAAAGCAAAGTGGTTTATTGCCAACCATCAGTTGCTTTATGAAATAACACAACCTACCACAGGTATTCCTCTAGCCCATATATAAAACACCAGAAGTGGTGCCATTACCTTATGGACTACTTACTATATAATTTGCACTCAACTTATATAAGCTGCCAAAAGTGCTAGGAATTTTGAACCTAGATTTACGAGATTTTCTAGTGGTTGCTCATACAACCATTGTCATTAATACCTAGCTAAAACATCCTGTTATATCTATCTAAATTCGATCGCAAAATGTCCCCGAAAATAGACTTGTCAACCTGTCGCGCCGGGTACCTACCAGGGGAACGTATAGCATAGCTTTATACATCGCGTATTTACTTATCAAACCCTCAATCTGACTTCATGAATATGAATGTTATATCCGAACAGCAACCCTCGGCGATCCGCGTCTCTACCAAAGCGATAAGCACCGATATTTTAAAGTAAAACGACGCAGATCTCCAAAGGGTAATTAAAATGGTAACGTCGGTCGGTCTTTACACGAAGTGGGGACATTCAATTCTATATTTTTTCGCTCAGAAAGTTAAATAATGAATAAGAAAAAAGTTTTGCAAACTATTGTGCCCGAGCGTATGAATCGCAAGCATTAAAAAGCTTTTTGTACAACAACCGAACCGCAAAAGTCAAAAAGAATCTGCCTTCTACGCGAAACTCTTCAACTTCTTTCAAGTACTTTTGTTACGCCAATGTTTGTATTGTATTGGTATAAAACTTTGCACAAACTCGAGATCAACTTTATCATTGCTTCAATAAACTATGTTCTATCGTCATAACATAATGCATAAAGATAACTTGATACTGATAGTTCGATATAAATAGTTCAATGACGAAATTGCAGGATGATCCTTTCTGACTACAGATCGTTTTATTATGTAAATGGTTCTGTCTCAAACGTACAGATAAGCGAAGGTTACACGTAAATTATACGTAGCGTATTACTATTGCCTCAAGCACGGAGAGAATGGGGACTCATAACTACTACCTACTACGTATCGCGATCGAGTTTTGTAATTTAAATTCAGTACCGATGCTGAAGCGCTAAAGCGGGAAATGAAAAAGATACGGTGCGAACAAGAAGTGTAACGACTCGTTACACTAAAACGAAACAAATACATTGGCATAATTTTCATAACGACGCCTATTTGTGAGTCTGCGAGCGTGTCGCGCAAGCATCGCGCGGGGCGTGAAGCGAGCACTCGAGATACAAACCGCCGCAAACATCCGCGTCGGCAACACCGAGAGCCGGGGAGGGAGGTGCGCGGGGAGGAGGCTGGCAACATCACGGCGCGAGTACGGTACGGCGTGTTTATTCTGTTCTGCCGCATATATCGACCGGGCCCGTGGCGCGCGCCGCCCGGTCAGTCGCCGCCGCCGCTCGCACGGACCGCGCGTCTCGCCCGCTCGTGACAGCTGCCAACCTGCCTCGCACGCGACTAACAACTTAATAATATCAACAAATAACATACACTATCACATACTGTCATATACTATCATGCTGGAACGTTGTTACAATGAATAACGACTGAGTGTTAACGAACAAAACAAGATCTAAAGTGTAATGTGAGATTGTGTTGCTAAAGCTGGGTTGCATTTCTTCAGGCAGCTGTCCATACGGTAAGATTATGAAATAGTATGCTGTTAAGCGCTTAAATAATGCAGGAATAACTGTACATGTAAAACATGTGGAAGGTCAAAGCTCAAGGCCTTGAAAACTTGACATTTTATACTACGGGTATGGTTAACTATGTAGTAAACACGTTGCTACGTTACTTAATGAGAATTTAACGGTGCCAGGCCTCATTTTAAATACGCTAGTTACATTGAACGTATATAGAAAGTATAACAAGACTTTTTTTCATTATTCTGTAAGATAATGACTATTATAGAGATTACGAAATGAAATTAAACTCAAACTGGGATTGACCTTCCGTGCTCGTAGCAGGTGCTACGAAAGACTACGGCGTAGCAAAGTTATAGCGACGCGTAGCAATAAGTGTCATATTACTCGGGTTATTTACCTCCTTACGCTTGAACAAGTTAATCCCGCAGTTCACGCTCACTGAAATCACAAAACATTTTTGGAAGAACGGTTATATTTTATATTTACTTAATTATTTTGCGGAGAGAAGCAGTGGCTACACCAATTAAGTTTTATTTACATTGTACGGTGTGGAAGCTACCGAGGGTAGCAATTAAAGGTTATATTATTAGCTTTATTTAGTTGTTAATTGTTCAAGAACGTGGCCGATAAAGGAAAATAAACCGTGATAATGCAACTCCAGCACCCAATTAACCTCGTAAGACCCATTAAAATGGATCATCCAAAATGTAAATGTAATAGTCAACTTTTTTTTTCGCGATTTCAGGGTTGATTCCATAGTAAAAGTTGCTCAGTATAATCCCAAAACCTCCCTGGCAACAGGAATGCAGTTATTTTTTAGCCACTACTTTAGTAACACGCTTTTAGTTTAACGTACTAACGTAACAGCCGATGTCAAAAAATTTATCATCAAAAGGCATGTATATGTCGGCGGCCGATCGTAAGATCAGGCATATCGTGAAATTCCTAGGCATATCGTGAAACATGAAAATCTTTGACTCGTTCCCTGATGGGGCTCATATTTCTGGGCAGTTTGCCCTTCGGGCATCTGAAGCAACTTAACGAACCTATCCTACCTATATATTGGTTTAATGTGACTATCGTCAAAACATTACACAGGAACATTACGATCTGCCTGATCTTACGATCGGCCGCCGACATATACACGAATTCATCTGAATAAACATATGATATTTGAAATTCGGATGTGTGCATTTGCCGCGGGAGTTTATACTGCACTTGTATGTTGCAGCACCTGATATTTAAATTACGTGCAGCCGCTTTGCATATCATAGAGCATGTACGAGTATAACGCGGTCGATGTATGAATATTGTGGATTTTCACATAAATTCCTACATTATGGATGAGCTTTAGCGTTACAATATTACTCTACTGTCATCGATCAAGTTTGTAAAGACGTACGGTGTAACTGCCGAAACGTGCACTCACAGTATTATTTTTATAACATTTTGGTAATGTTAATTAATATAAATATTTAAATTAACGCTATCTACTAGTAGGCCAAAGGTATGGTGCAATCTTTTCGCGCCATAATGCGGCGCCACGCCATAACCTTTGGCCTAATACTGTCGAGTAGATGCCATTAATTTAAATAATTAACAAATTAACACATAACAGTGCAATAATTAGGATCAAGCCAAATGGCGTTCTAACAGTTTTAATCTTCTGTCGAAAGATGGCAGTAAATGTACTGTGGCTACATAATTTACCATGTCAGTAACTCCCTATACACTCACTCACTCAAATAGACAACTCTAACTTAGCTAAATTATGCAGATGACTCAATCACCGAGATTCCAAAAACGCTCATGCTCATGCATGCAGGTAGATGCTCATGAAAAAATGAGCCTATTAGCAACAATCTTAGGGTTTATTTATAGCCGGACCCGCTAACGGTAGGCGTTTACCACTCGCTTAGTCAACGCTAAATAAGGCTTGACAATCTCCAAGACAGCGGACATGCAATTCCAACATTACCTAAAGTTATGTGTTTACACAGACTACATAGACACCGCAATACGAAGCGTCTCATCATCATCATCATCTCAGCCATAAGACGTCCACTGCTGAACATAGGCCTCCCCCTTGGACCTCCATTCGTACCGGTTGGAAGCGACCCGCATCCAGCGTCTTCCGGCGGCCTTAACAAGGTCGTCTGTGCATCTTGTGGGTGGACGTCCTACGCTGCGCTTGCTAGTCCGTGGTCTCCACTCGAGCACTTTTCGACCCCATCGGCCATCTTCTCTGCGCGAACGAAGCGTTTATGTGGGCCATACTGAAAGTTTCTGGATTCTGATATATGAAGTGGCCAGTGCAGGAATTTTCAGTATGCCCTAAGTACCAAGAGCATGAGGTCACCACACATATGTACAATTTTACTTGTAAAATGCTACAAACCCAGCAGCACAATAGTATTGTATTCTATGCTATTTTACACTTTAATAACCCAAGAACACCCCTGAAGCTTAATAATTATAAATATATTTAAACTACCCGGGTAGTGGCCCTAATTGTGGGCGCAGCTAAAATAAGCGGTCGCCCTGCCATATAAAATTTGTACGGGAGAGCATATGTGTGGTGACCTCGATTGACTTAAATGTGCTCTGTCTATAGTTCGTTTTTTAGGGTTCCGTACCCAAAGGGTAAAACGGGACCCTATTACTAAGACTTCGCTGTCCGTCCGTCCGTCCGTCCGTCCATCCGTCCATCCGTCCGTCCGTCTGTCTGTCACCAGGCTGTATCTCACGAACCGTGATAGCTAGACAGTTGCAATTTTCACAGATGATGTATTTCTGTTGCCGCTATAACAACAAATACTAAAAACAGAATAAAATAAAGATTTAAATGCGATACAACAATCGTGATTTTTGACCAAAGTTAAGCAACGTCGGGCGTGGTCAGTACTTGGATGGGTGACCGTTTTTTTTTGCATTTTTTTCCGTTTTTTTTTTCATTGTGGTACGGAACCCTTCGTGCGCGAGTCCGACTCGCACTTGCCCGGTTTTTTTAGCATTAGGAAAAAGGTAAACAATCTTGATGTGTCTTTTAATTGAAAAACACGTTTTAAACATAAGTCACGGCAAATATGTAAGAATTATGAATCTATTACGATCATTTATATTCTTCTGCTTTCATAAGTAATAGTTACTGATGTTTAAAAAGCACTTTTTAACTAAAAGACATGTCAAGATCGCTTACCAGTCACCAGTCACCACATGCATATGCTCTCCCGTGCAAATTTGGCAGAGCGACCCCTTACTTACTTCAGCTACGCCCACAATTAGAACCACTACCTACTCGGATATTTTAAATTTATTTATAATCATTAAGCTGTAGGGGTGGTCTTGGGTTATTATAGTATAAAGTAACATATAATACAGTCACCTGCAATAATACACTTACTTACTGCAGGCACCTTCTGGGCGAGCTCGCTCCATCGTAGGCCACGTCTACGCCTCGGCTAGTCTGTGGCCATGAGTAAGCCCATTCATAATAAAAAAAAAATGTTACTCTTCGAATGCCGCAAAAATATGTGACACGCTCGTATGCCTCTACAAATAAGGTCGTGTCAGATATTTTTGCGGCTTTCGAAGAGTAACATATTATTGCAGGTGACTGTACAACTCTATTGTGCTGTTGGATTCGCATTTTACGTATAGTATAGGTGGTCTGTGGTTTAAATAGATTAAGGCCGGAAACAAGCACTAAATCGTCTCCGGTGACAAACTGCCGTATTCGAACTTCAAGATATACACAAGAGACGACACGTACTAGATCCATTCTAGACACGTTATAGTTTAGATATCAACTATTATCTTTTGCAGCGCAATTCGGGCAACCAATGTCACTTTTACGTTATTCTTCTTCTTCCTCGCGTTATCCCGGCATTTCGCCACGGCTCATGAGAGCCTGGGGTCCGCTTGACAACTAATCCCATGATTTGACGTAGGCACTAGTTTTTACGAAAGCGACTGCCATCTGACCTTCCAAACCAGAGGGTAAACTAGGCCTCTTACGTTATAGCGTAAGATATTTATTAGATGTGAATTAGATCTCTAAGTCATATCCTGTGGAAATCGTTCAAGAGTATCTCCAGAATCGCGCAAATGTCAAATTTGACAGGTTAGATCTTAAACATATCGTTATCGTATCATGGTGATGTCTAAAAGATGTCTAACTAATAAATGTCTATTTCATAATCCGAATCGGGCCCTAAGGCCGGAAACAAGTACTAAATCGTCTCCAGTGACAAATGCCGCGGCTGCAAGGCCGCCCGCCGTCCTTGAGCGTGCATTAATCATGCGAATAAGGGTTGCTTCCCCTTAATTAATAACGCCGAGCCCAAACACTTCCGGGTTACAGGGGATCAAAAGTCAAAACAAACCGGCAAACTGTACAATCACTACTTTAATCTTGCTTTAGGTATATTTACGAGCTTTTGCAATTAAGTTGACGAACTTTATTTTTCATATTAGGTGCAGGTAGCAATGTACAAGTTGCAGAACATTCTCAAAAATTCACTAACATTCTCGGGAATTTCCGGAAACTTACACGAGAATTTAAATTAAATTTCCAATGAGAACATTCCCTATGAGAATTTTCAAATGAGTATTATTTTAATAAACTCGTATAAGACAGTCTGTTAAAATAACGGCGGTGTCCAGCGACTTCCTGAATAATTTTTATGGTTCGTAAAATTTAAGGTCTGAGAACATTCCGTATGGAAAATTTCGCAACTTTGGAAACTTCTCCTTGGTGCATTGCTAGGTGCAGGGGATCTATTTTGATTTATATGTAGTTAATCTATCTAGTTAATAATGTAATACATGGAAGATATTTAGATTAGGATAATTTCGAAATTGTCCCCATGCAACTTTATTGAGTTTTACTCACATCGGAAAAAAATACATAAGTGTACGCAAGTAAGTACAAACCTACTTGCGCATTGTATGAGTTATGTTTAGTGAGAACACAGGACCACTCTAACGTTTTTGTTATACTTACTAACTAGCAACTGAGGTCATAATGCCATCTCTTTCACTCTTTGTTAATCTGAACAAGGGTAAAAGAGATAGCATTATGAATATTATGATTTCAGTCGCCAGTTGCGTTAAGTATAATCTCTTTTGGCTGCAACTTTTGAAATTGAGCAATATTTAAAATTGGGCCTTATTAGGTGCAAGTACCTTATTTATATTAATTTGCGAATTTAATTATTAGGTAAATTTCTTTTTGTTGTTGAAAAACCAAAACATTATTTTATACTGTACACCTCTTGACACTAAAAGCCGTTTGATCTAAGGGATATAATTAATTTCCTCTGAGTACTTATATTATTTACTCAAATACCGCAAAAAAATATTTTTGAGAGGTTGTTGGTCTCTAAATAAGTTTTATTTAGCTTCAGCCTATTAACTTTCCGGCGCGGTCTGTTTAGTTTTAATTGATGTTGTTTCAAGCCTACTTTGTTTATTTACGATAGCTTACTTCTAATTAGCTGATAAAGTGCTTAAAAGACCTTTCAATTATACTTAAAGAAGTTAACGTGACGAAGTCGCCTTTTTAAATCGTCCACAGATGGCTGTCATTTTCTGTACGAAACCGGTTTTTGCGGGGGAGGGGACGTCAAATGTATTGTTATTTCTGCATGATTTGTACGTACCGTACAAATAGCCATGTCAGTCCATACAAAAGTTTGCACAATTGTGCAAGTTTTTCGGCAGAGGGGTAAGCTCTTAAAGGCGACTCGAGTTATTAAATGCTATAAGACTGCCCTGTCGTCAGCATACAATTCCTAAATCGCGACCTTCCTAACTCGTCCAAATTGTTATATCATCAATTTTCCTGTCCATATTCCTAAATGGTCCACGCTAAACAGTCCTCGTTCCGCTTTTGAGTTTATTTTCCACATTTATAACAATTATAACAATAGGGGCATATTGATAGGCAAAATACATGCATAGGCCGCAGTATCAATTAGTTTACATTGTCTGCGCAAGGTTCTATTAAATTGATTGTAGTCCTAAGGATCATTTGTCATTATCAATGTTGTACAGTAGAGAATTAGCATTGGAACGTGATAAGCGGTTAAGGTGTTCACAATAAACTTTTTGACACTAAAGTCGTGGTACGATAATTTTTAACACCGCACTGTCATTATAATAGTTCCGCTACTCACTGTACCATGTGGAGCTAATGATAACGAAGGGTTGATAAATTTCCCTGGGTATAATAACTATATCATGGGTCTTTCAAATCTTTGAAGGTTTCGTTTTATATACTCTTTATTAATCTACGTACGTACTTATAAACTCCGACAGTAAATCTAGTATTGTGCCGTGTGTTCCTACAGTTAGTTAAGTCCTAATCATCAGGTGTGGCTAATTCCGTCATAGGGACTATTCCGTCCACTAGCGTTTTTTTTTATATTTTCGTCGACCACGCAGCGATTGCTTTCAGTTTCAGCAATCAGAAGCAAATGGTTTTTATTCCTACGATTGAAAATTAAAGAAATATAATATACGCTGGTGGACGAAATAGTCCTATGACGGAATTAGTCACAATTGACCTTGCCAACCTAAGAAGCATAAAAAAATATGTTACCTGCGAAAGTAATTTATTTTTAATATCTAACTAAAAGCAATTGAAAGGAAATACTGTTTTATCAACTAATTTTTATCAGTCACGCGTTTCAGAATAAGACCATTTCTGAATACAAAATTCAAAGCTGTCGATAGACTTGACCGGAGTGCTTTTGTCAACGTCAGTTATTTGCTTCACTGTGTGGGTGTAAATATACAATGTGGGTGGAAATATACAGGGGATAAGATGGGAAAATGCTGTATTACCGCGTTATTGCCCGACAAATGCCTCCGGAACCTGCTGGAACTTTTTAATCTCTGAATTTTCTATGGCGCCGAGAAAGCTAAAGTTTCTCCGTCGCTCTCAGTAATAATCTATTCGTAATTTTATTGCTTTCTTTCTCGCGCACGTAGGACACGTTTTAACTTGAGAAGTGAGGCGTATTCTGTACATGTTTCAAGCGAGTTGGAGTTCAAAATATAAGGATACATATTTTCTTTGCTGTGATTATGAGCAAAAAAGTACAATTTCTTTGATTCCTTTATATAATATTTTTACATGTCAGAAAAGTTAAAAAGCTGCTTATCCGTGCATACATGTACACTGGCGTTCAAAGGTGCAAGGACATGTTTCAACAGTTAATATTAAGGCATTACGGTCGACATCTATTCACGCCACTGTACCTATAAGACTTGTGACTAAATAGGTATTCTAACGATATGATGGTGGGTCTATATCTTCGGATATTCTAATAGGGGAACGTCAATATTGTGACGTGTTATAATACTTTATTCATTTGTAGGGCTACGTAGCCAAAATGTAAAAAAACTGTACCGTGAGGGTTTCGTTATGTCCGTCCTTCCGTCTGTCCGTAAATTACTTAATTTGTTCGCCCCATACTCTACCTGAAAAAAAAAACAGTAAATTATGACACATCACTACACAGAGGTCTTTAAGATTAAAATTAGGTTCTTAATTTTTTTGATAACGTTCACTCTTTAAAATAATCGCTTTGTAAGTCGAATTAAACAAGACAAGGGCCCGATTCGGATTTTGAAATAGACATCTATTAGACATCTTTTAGACATCACCAAGATACGATAACGATATGTTTAAGATCTAACCTGTCAAATTTGACATTTGCGCGATTCTGGAGATACTCTTGAACGATTTCCACAGTATATGACTTAGAGATCCAATTCACATCTAATAGATATCTTACTCTATCTAATGTAAAAGTGGCATTGGTTGCCCGAATTGCGCTGCGAAAGAGAACTAATTGATATCTAAACTATAACGTATCTAGAATGGATCTAGTACGTAGAATATCTTGAAGTTCGAATACGGCAGCTATTTTATATTTAAACAGTACATTTTCAGAGCCTTGACATTTTACCAGCTGCTACCTATCAGCTTGAACACAATTGTATTTGTAGGGTGTACTATGTATTTCCGGAGTTGATTCATTACGAGCACGAATAATGAATTAAATAAGACACTTGCCTACAAAGGGTGGGCAGAATCGTCGTCCATAATACAGTTAACTGCCACTGCTACTATCGTCCTAGTTGGCTATTCGAACTTACTAATATAGGTATATTAATATTATTATTTCAGTTTCCGTACGATACGAACTTACAACCTTTGTTTTTTTTTATTACACCAGTTAATCCTGCTAACGTCACGTAATTACCTAAATTTTCGCTCTGTTAAATATAACAGGTCAATATGTCGACGTTCCTAATGCTTTTGTCACCGTGTGAATTTGAGTAGGTAAATATCTCATGAGTTTCAGAAAGTATGATTTTTTTACATATGTTATCTACACAGATTGTAAAACAAAAATTATTTGCGGATAGCTTTTTGGATACTCGTATATCCACTGAAGATTGCGCATGACTTAAGCCGGATACTCATTAGCGAGCCGTAACCGTAACCGTTGCTTGTACTGTAACCAAAAAAACGTAGTGTGTACGTGGTTCGCAGGTTTGCGTATCCGGCTTTAAACATGTCGTAAAACGAATTACTCTAAAGAATTAACGAGACTGTTGGCACATTTTACGATTAAAATTAGAAACGCAGTTTAAGATAAACGTACTAGTGTTCGACATGCTAATGCCCAATAGATGACACCTTGCTATCACCTATATTGACAATGACTAAGGTTTCAAGATGACATATACTTGGACCGCATCGCCTCACTTAGGTACAGTCGCCATCAGATATATCGGAGCGGCCAAAGTGTTCACAATATCTGAACACGCACTCTAACGCCCTGACAATAGAGACGCGTTCAGATATTTGTGAGCGCCTTGGCCGCTCCGATATATCTGACGGCGACTGTACATGAGAACTATTTTCACTACACGTGTAGTGTTTCGACTGAGATATTCATCTGATAGTAAAATATAAATGAACTTGGATAAGACTGAATACAAAGGCTTTATTACGTAAGAGGCGGGCGGTCAAGGCCAGACCGGACCTCCAAATTCTATAACATTGGAGATATACAGTATGTGTTTGACCATGGGGCTTTAATTCCAGGGCTTGATTTTACTCGCTAAACTGAGCTACTTTTACTATGGGACCAACCCCTAAAATCGGGGAAAAAATTTTGGCTTTTCCATAGAAAACGTCCACATCTGGGGGCCGATTTTTGGAATTCGATCGTTCGATTTCGTCATTCGGAAATCGGTGGAAAACGGCGAAATGCTAATTTTTGATATACTAGCGATAGAAATTGGGAATCGAGTGGTATTGACCACTCGTTTTCAATTCTATTAGTAGAATTTAAATGCCTAGTAGTGGAGATATTATTGAACGAAATACATGAAATCGAGTAGTCGAATTTCAATAATCGGCCCCCTGATCAGCCAAAATGTATGAAAAAGTAAAAAAAAATTTCGGGATTTCGGGGTTGGTGCTATAATAAAAGTAGCTCAGTTTAGCGAGTAGAATCGAGCCCTGGATTTAAAGCCCCATAGTCAATAAACAACCTGTATAACCGCAGTCGTAGTAACTATACTCTGTATCTTTAGGTATTTAAATAAAAGTAAACAAAATCTACCCTCAAATGGCTCCTTAAGCTAGTTGAGGGTACGTGAAAACATTACATGATCAAATAATGTAGGTTAAAGTCCGGTCGTTCAATTACAGATCCAGGCGGTTTTTTAATTGGTAGGTTAACCAATAAATGTTATAACTACCCGAAATTGTTTGTTTACTTTTATTTAAATACCTAAAGATACAGACTATCAGTGGCGGCGCGTCAAACATATCCATAGGCAAGCCGGGGCTAAATTGGCTTACATATTTCCTTTACAACTATGATCAAACGTCCAAATACAGGCAAGCCGGTGGGAATCGACTTTTATGGACGCGCCGCCACTGCAGACTATACACATATGGTATGTATGTAGAGTACTATGCATATCTTACATTTAGACTGTAAAAATAAATGTTTTATGTGATTATTTACATGTACACTTTAGATATAGACTGATTTATAGTTATCTAATCAATAAGTAGTCAAAAATATTTAAAAAAAAGAATAACACGCGTATTCGGGAAACGAGATAATCACAAGATCTAGAGACGATATAGAGATCAACTAGATTTACATTAGATATCGACTAGATGTGTCTTGGATATCTAAGTCATGACTTGTCGAAATCGTTCAAGAGGACCTCCAGAATCGCGGAAACGTCAAATTTGACATATCTATCTTACAGATATACAGATATAGAGATTACAGATATCTTTAAATTATCCATATCGTAACTTGTTGAGGTCTAGTAGAGATCTAATTCATTTCCCGAATCGAGCCGTAAGTACGTTTCGCCATTCAGTGTATTAACACATTCAGGGACAAGAACCCGATTGTCGGGGACACTGTTCGTAGCAACTACGCGGTACATACGGCGAAACCGTGGCTACGCGCTACGAGCGTAACCCGTAGCACTTAGTGGCAATGAATCTGTTGAAGCTCTACGGCAATCTTCGCCATTTGTTTTGCTACACACTGCACAAGCTCGCTACACTACCGGCCCTATTCGAACTTTAAGATACGTCAGCTAATAGATCTTGAAACGATATGGATTAGATATGTCAGTGTCAAATGTGACGTTTCTTCAAACAAAAATGTCACTTTTGACACTGACTCATCTAATCCGTCAGTGTCAAATGTGACGTTTCTTCAAAGAAAAATGTCACTTTTGACACTGACTCATCTAATCCATATCGTTTCAAGATCTATTAGCTGACGTATCTTAAAGTTCGAATAGGGCAGTACAAGTACGTCGTAGAGGGTTGTGCTACATGCGCGTTAAAAAAGTTTTAACTAGGTAGGTAGCATGTTTAATTTCAAATCGCCGTATTTCCTAGTCGTTTGCACTACCCTAATCTATAGTTCTGGCTCGATTCGGGAAATGAATTAGACACTCACTAGATATGAAATAGTAAAGATATGTGTCATTCCACTGCAAAAGGTACCTTATAGCGGCTGGAGCCGCGATTCGGGAAATGAATTAGAGAGTCATTCGATATGAAATAGTGTAGATATGTGACGTTCCACGGAAAAAGGTACCTTATGGCCAGCGCTTACGTCGCGTAATATTGGAGCGGCGTTAATAATAGCGTAAGCGCCAACCGCCATAAGGTACCTTTATGTATGTATGTATGTATGTATGTATTTACTTTATTGTACATAGAAATATAAACACGAGAAACACAGTTACAGAGTCAATTAAATACAACAAAGGCGAACTTATCCCTGAATGGGATCTCTTCCAGTTAACCTTTGAGGAAATGAGTAGAACAGAAGTAACGATGAATGACAAACAAAAGCAAAAGTGTACAATCCCTAAAATAAATAAAATGCACGTTTTGTATACACATTACTCCAAATATACCTTTACCCGTGGGACTACACATATCTTTACTATATCGTATCTAATTAATCTCTAATTCATTTCCAGAATCGCGCCGTTCGTTTTTTTTAGCATTAGAAAGAACTTGCAAGAAGGTAAGCGATCTTGAAATGTCTTTTAATCGAAAAACGCTTTTTAAAAATCAAAAACTATTAGTTATGAAAACAGAAGTTTATAAAAGATCGTATTAGATTCATAATTGTTACATATTTGCCGTAACTTATTTTTAAAATGTGTTTTTCAATTAAAAGACACATCACGATTGTGTACCTTATTTCTAATGCTAAAAAAAACGAACTATATAGGACTCGAAATATAAAGTAGGGCTTAGGATGTAAAGTACCTAAAATAAACCCGCCACAACATTACACAAAAACTAGATCATTGTGTGTCTAAATATTATAATTAAAGTAATAATAATGTTATGTTTCGTAACGAACCCTGACTTTTCGCAAACATTCATATTAAGTAACTGCTCGCAGTCAGTAGCTTGTTAAACGATACATGACATAAAAGCCATGTTGAGGAAGTAAATTCGTATGTTATTAATGTTATAAAACATTCGCAGGTACCATCTCAATGCCAGATGTGATATGAAAATGTCGTACATTATTTAAGTAAAAGCGAACAAAAATATAGTATGATTGAATAGCAAAAAAATATTATAATATATAACTAATAAATAATAACTCAGCCTATATACGTTTACGTCCCACTGCTGGGCACAGGCCTCCTCTCATGCGCGAGAGGGATATAGTCCCCACGCTAGCCCAATGCGTATAATATATTAATTATCTACATATTTTTCAAAACAGTCAAAGGAGTGTTCTCGAATCGATATCAGAATAGGTACAAAAGATTGGTTGAGTACATATTTACATACGCTTTACAAAAGCCAGCCTATTGAGTATAGTACAACAAGCGGTTTGTATACCATCAGACCATCACAATAGCCCGCCCTGTATACCTACTTACAGCCTAATTTGAACGATATTTCAATTAATAAATCTAGAAACGATATGGTTGAGATGTGTCAGTGTCAAAAGTGACGTTTTGGTTTGAAGAAACGTCACATTTGACACTGACATATCTAATCCATATCGTTTCTAGATCTATTCTCTATCGAAAGTTCGAATCGGGCCGAGTGCCGTGAATGTTCATATGGATATTATGGATGTTATATATCGAATCCCCGAGCCCTCATTCCGACGTTCCCGGTAGTGATATTGGAACATTTGTGGATCATAAATAGTGAGCATGCGAAATTAGATTAGAATGTCAGTATATTTATCACTGTATAGTAGACTGAGGCGAATCGGATTACAGTGCGAATCGGTTCAGACTAAAAAATTGATTGATATTTAAAATATTTCTTATGACTGGTCGCAGGAGCGGAGAGACATAATTTAGTGCCTACAAGGTGAAGATTAAATTAAATTTAAGATCAGGATTTAGGCACCCTAACCAGTGGCGGATTTGCAGTCTTTGCCGCCCTAGGCCCCGGGCCCTATAGCCGCCCCTTTCGCAGCACCCATCATATTGACTACATTTTAAGGGCCCGATTCGGATTATGAAATAGACATCTATTAGACATCTTTTAGACATCACCAAGATACGATAACGATATCTTTAAGATCTAACCTGTCAAATTTGACATTTGCGTGATTCTGGAGATACTCTTGAACGATTTCCACAGGATATGACTTAGAGATCTAATTCACATCTAATAGATATCTTACTCTATCTAACGTAAAAGTGACATTAGTTGCCTGAATTGCGCTGCAAAAGAGAACTAATAGTTGATATCTAAACTATAACGTATCTAGAATGGATATAGAACGTATCGTCTCTTGTGAATATCTTGAAGTTCTAATACGGCAGTAAGTTATTTCTTGTTATCATCAGCGAATTTTTTGTCACAATTTGCCGCCCCTAATTTTTTTGCCGCCTTAGGCCCTTGCCTTAGGGCAAATCCGCCACTGCCCTTAACTAACGATTGCACTAAGATAGAATTCTTGATATACAAGGCAAATAGTCCCCGTATTTGGACGTGTTGGTACTAGGGTTGCCAATTTTTTTTTGGTGGAATATAGTATTTTCCAGAAATATAGTACATTTAAAAAAAATATAGTACTTTTAGATAAAACACTAAACATGAGTGTCAGGAAAATGGCCGAACGACGGTACATAAACTCGATTGATTATGGGGACGGTTAATAAATACATGCTTTTAAAAGATTATCTGTTAATTTTAATAAAATTGTTTAGCTAAAGTATACCTAATTAGTTGGTTTGTAGTTATTATCATTTTTTATCGACGTATAGATCGATAATGTTTTTCATACTTAAGTATTTAATGTTTGTATAGAATTGTCATCAATAAGTACTTTATTTACCTTATGTTTAATTAGCCCTACTGACCGTAATCCTATCATCTTGCCTCGTAATTATTTTTAAGGTAAACTAATAACAACGTAATAATGAAATAAACACGATCGACCTACTTTATATATATTATAGACACTGACACAGCAATACTTGGTTACTATGTGTAAGATAATGCAATACCTACATATGTATGTCTCAATGTTCATGGTTTTAATTTATTTATTGTTTATTGTTCTTTAAATTAGAATATTATCTCTTTGCCTGAGATACAGGATTATATTCCTAGTTCAGGCGCACGTAACATTGTACGTAAAAAGTAAAAGTTCACGTTCAATGTAACATTAGAAATAAGGTTATTCTCAATAAATTATTCTTATTCTTATTCTAGCGTAATATACGTTTAATCGGAAATATAGTATTTTAGCGTACTATATATTTTTCCAAAAGTATATAGTACAGAGAGCCAAAACATAGTACAATACTATATAATATAGTACGGTTGGCAACCCTATTTGGTACCGTACACGTGTACGGACGCTTCCAACCTTTAGTCCCGCATAAGAGAAACAATGTTAAATTCAAACGAGACTAAATTTACATTTATATGTTGTTCTTTTTTCTCGAGACAAACATTTCACTAAAAACATTACAAAGTGTGCGGTCGCAGTACTCGTGTTTAAAACAAAAACGTGTGTAATAGACTGCATACAATTAAGTAGGTTGACATACCTATAAGTGTTGACATTTGGAACAGGGCCCTGAAGCACCAATGTAAACCAATTAAAGCCGTCCGTAAGTGTTATACGTTTCACTAGAATATGAAATAGTAAAGATCTGAGGTACCTTACGGCGGCTGGCGCTTACGCTAATATTAACGCCGCTCCAATAATAAACGTCCGCCAAAGGTACCTTTTGCCGTGGAACGTCACATATCTTTACTATTTCATATTCTAGTGAATCTCTAATTCAATTCCCGAATCGCGCTGTTAATGTTTAAGTTATACGTAAAATTTACTATCTCTACTGTACACCTCATGTGCTCTGTGGTCCAATAGCCTTTCCGAGGCACACAGAAAAGCCGATTATCTAGATGTATTTCACGCCTCAACATTGTCGACGCATAATCACATGTGTTGGAGAAAATAGGTATATATTGTATGTTTGCAGTTATGTCGCGTGCTTAGGCAAGGTGTAAAAATCGACTCGGTGATCTGATGATCTATGCTATGTACGGTCAGCCAAGAAAGTGGTCTACCACTTTTCGACTCTAGCAATCAGATGATGTCAAAAAGTGGTAGATCACTTTCTTGGCTGACTGTATCTGTATTTTTTTCTTTGTGCCAAATTACGAATGAGATGAAAGAGAGAGTTATTAAGTTACCCCCTTATTCATAAAACTTTACGGGTCTGATTGAGTTAAATCAGGTTTTATTCCTTTCTTTCTTTGAATTTGTAATACATAAGTCAAAATGACACATAAAGATTGCAATGATTAAATGATTAAAGACCAACGATTCATAATAGCTAATTCAGGCCGCGTTTATGAATAGTATCGTCATTAGACTACAGGGCCGAATCTTTCAGACTATAATTTTATTATGTTACAAACATAAAATCCAATAGCATTTGTTTATATAGCATTTAATAATGGCGAATACACATGTTTGTTCCATTTTGTCTTAACGATACATACGACTTCGAACGAACCTGAAGTAAATTTCGCCCCTTCTCCAGACAGTGATCTGGATTTGCCAGTGTTTGTCCCGAACTGAGAAAACCTCGTTGCGTATATATGCAGCAAAGAGAATCGATGGTAATAGAGAGGTAAAGTTTAAGAAAAAAAACCGGGCAAGTGCGAGTCGGACTCGCGCACGAAGCGGAACCCTTCGTGCGCGACCCTCTTTCTTCTTCTTCAATCGGTCCCTCATTGCTGAGGATCGTGACTCCGTTTGATTCCGTCAACTAGTTGTCTCCATCGGTCCCGTTCTGTAGCTTGGTGGAGTGCGTCGCTGACAGGTATTTTTAGTTCCTCCGCTATTTGGTCCGACCATCTTTTGGGACTTCTACCCCTAGGCCTTTTTCCCTCTATTTTACCGGTCACGATAAGGCGTTCCAAATTGCTGGTATCCCTGCGTGCAACATGGCCAAAGTACCGCAATATTCGTTGCAAACAGGTTGTGGATAGACGTTGAGTATTTTCTATTTTTAATTGTTTTAGAATAGATATGTTGGTGCGGCGGGCCGTCCATGGTATTCTTAGCATACGTCGCCAGCACCACATCTCAAAAGCGTCGATTCTCTGTCTATCAGCGGCTTTGAAAGTCCACGTCTCTGTACTGTATAGAGCAATGGAGAAGACAAGGGTGCGGACCAGGTGTATTTTAGTCCGGTGGCTAATATTACGGTCTCTCCAAACTTTGCTCAGTTGGGTCATTGCAGACTTTGCCATGCCAATCCGTCTCCGTATCTCAGGTTCGCTACTTCCTTTGTTGGTAATCAGTGAGCCAAGGTATTGGAACTGGGTTACGGTTTCGTAGTCACGTAGGAGATTGGTGCATTGGATAGCTGTGCGCGACCCTACCATAATGCAAAAAACAAACAAAAAAAAAGCAAAAAACGGTCACCCATCCAAGTACTGACCACTCCCGACGTTGCTTAACTTTGGTCAAAAATCACGTTTGTTGTATGGGAGCCCCATTTAAACCTTTATTTTATTCTGTTTTTAGTATTTGTTGTTATAGCGGCAACAGAAATACATCATCTGTGAAAATTTCAACTGTCTAGCTATCGCGGTTCGTGAGATACAGCCTGGTGACAGACGGACGGACGGACGGACGGACGGACGGACGGACGGACGGACGGACGGACAGCGAAGTCTTAGTAATAGGGTCCCGTTTTACCCTTTGGGTACGGAACCCTAAAAACGTGCCCCTTAGTTTGACATCGAAAACAGATGGCGCTGTAGGTACTGAGCCATATGTTTTGCGATCACTGAATTGTCAAACTTTTGACAGTCAGAGTTGCCGCAAAAGGGTGCGTCGTATAATATATACCAACATTTGATATAATCTAATTTTAATATCATTCACAACATATAACACACGTTGGGACTACCAACAAAAAATATATGTTTATAACATATATGGTAGAAATTCTCTAACTTACTTCGTATATATTAATAAATAATATAAAGTTTGTATTGGCTAATTATTTTTTATATAACATTCATAACTTATAGGAATTATTAAAAATAAAGATTATTTGAAATATCTTATATATATTATAACATAATAATTACATGAGAAAAATACCTTCCAAAATATATGATCATCAATCAATCAATCAATTCATTTATTCACAGACTACAATGGTCCACACATAATATTACACAACACAATACAAATTATATTAACATACGATTATAATATACATTACATTAAAAATTAAATTAAAATTAGTTATAAATGAAATAAAAATACATTAAATTAATCCGCTAGTCACTTACCTACCGGCACGGCACGGCCCCCGTACGTGCACACTTATACAGTGATTGATGTAGGGGCAGTCCAGCCGGTCCGCGATCATGGCTAGGACACGCTGGCGTCTCTGCTGAGCATCGCCGCGCACCGCTTGCGCAGAGTGGCGTAAAAGCAATCGGTGCGCGCTTCTGCGAACATGCTCGACGCACTACAGTGGCGCGGCAGCCGCAACATCACCCTGAACGCGTTATTATATTGGACGCGTAGGGAGCTAAACGACCTTTGAGTGAAATGAGCCCACAGATTGCTAGTGTAGAAAGAAGTACAGTACGCCTTAAAAAGGGTTATTTTCACTAAAGATATATAAATATCATACATGTAACAAAGTAATTAGTATCTTCTGCTGGTTGTTCTTTACTAAAGCAGGTCTCCGTTAGGTACGACGACGAGCGAAGCAAGGAGGAGTGTTAGGTTGAACTGCGAACAAACAGTGCGCGAGCCGAGCGAGCGAAGCGAGCGTGCCGCGGCAGCGGCCGGCGAAGCGCCAGAACGAAATTGGTCCATGGTTAACTTACCGGAATTTATTATTCATTTATGTTCTTAGATCCGGTAACTGATATAGTTTTTGATCGTTCGACTATATAATTTTTATGAAATTCAAGTTTTATACAATATGTAATTTACTACATTGAATGTTATTCAAAAACAAATTAGCCATTTTGACATTATACGATTTGGGTTTTAGACAATGCAAAACTTATATTATTCAAATTTATACAAAGTGAGCGTATATCTTGTGAATATTATATTAATAATTGATATATATTAGGTATATTACTTACCCGCCGCAAAATGTTCAACAACGGCATCTTGTTTACCTGTCAAATTCAAACCACGAAATTATCTTGGATATTACGCATCCCAGTTAGGAATGCCTTATAGATGCCTGTTAACGGTTTTACCATGGAGTCGGATATTGATCGATATCGAACGCCGTATGCCCACTTGAATCGAGAATTAATTAATGTGTTCGATTGAGGCCGGTCATCCATGCGCAATCACGTGAAATATAGCGTGAGCCGTAATATATATTATAGTTATACATTTTAAACATATACTTTGTATGATCTCTTCTTCCTCTCATTATCCCGGCATTTTGCATCTTCAGGTTTTTATTTGACTAGAAAACGCGCTTTTGCTGCACAATGTTCGTGTAGAATCGTCTACTCGTTTGCCTGCTACAAAAAAAAAAATTCTATCAATCAATATCAAAATACTCGCGAATGAAGTCGCGGGAAACAGCTAGTGTCTGATAAATGTCAGTCTTAAAGATGACACACGTTAGACCGGGCCGTGTGCGGGCCGGAGCTTCCGGCGCTTACTTTTCTATGACATGACAGGCGATCACGTGATGCTTTCCAAAGAAAACGATGCGCCGGAAGCTCCGGCCCGGACACGGCCCGGTCTAACGTGAGTCATCCTTTACTCAAATTGTGTAATGTCACTAGGTATCTCAATCTAATAAATAGTTGCGTTCCCGCTTATAAGTAGGTAAGCCTATTTTAAATCCTCTCTTCTCTCTTTTCTTCTCAGCATATTTGCGTCCACTGCTAAACATATGCCTCTTTCATGGATTTTCATGTTGTTCTGTATGCGGCGGTTCTATGCCAGGTCGGCCCTGCCGTCTTTTTAATGTCGTCCGACCATCTGGCTCGTGGTTTTCCATCCCTCCGGCTTCCCAGTCGAGGTCTCCACCACACCTTCACGGTCACCACAAATTAAAGTACTAAAAAACGTGTGGCATTTGTCATGACTGGATTACTTTCATATTTGTATGGGACTATCCTACTGGATCGGACACTGTGCGGGGAGAATCTTACTGTAATCGAACGATGCAAAATCAGTGATGTGACCGACTTCTTCATTTTACGGACACATCATCCTTGTTACCAAGGGCCGAAAGGGATCCTAGTAAACCATCCAAGTATCCATTAAAATTGTGGGATTCACAATTTGATTATTTATTGTTATTACGGCGTATTTATTGGCAACTAAATTTCTCAGGGGCCTCCGTTATAGCTCCACACTTTATGGTAATGTCGCGAACCTCCTCGCTCGGCGTTATTAAGTTTACTTACGCTCTGTAACCCGGGCCTTAATCGACACATTACTGAAAGATAGCAGGCTGCACGATCATATCACAGCGATTCCCTGTAATGGCTTATATAACCGTTACTCTTATAAAAGACGGGCGTAACGTGAGTACTCCGGTTGCCCCAAATAAACTTCAACACGAAATCCACTCCAGTGTAAATGAACGTTAAACACGACTGACATTCAATGTTACGAGACTATTAAATAGATAAGTTTGTCAAGCAGATAATTGAATAGAACACTAATTTAAAGCTTATGTATATTACACGAAATCCCGCAAGAGGTTTGACATCAAACCAAGACTTGATTCATAGTAAATTAGGTGAAATTAAACGCTTACGCGGGGCTGATAACTTTGTTTAACCTACTTGTCCTTCAGATGTAAGACTAATAACCGTACCTAATAACTAATAACGTTAACGGCGTAACATAATTTACTTTTATATATTAGCATCAAATAAATAAATAATTAATGTCAAAAATCTAATTGTATGTAGTGTCGTTCTAGTAGGTAACTCTTTTGCTGTCATTTTATATTCATAGAACTAGGTTGTTTTATGTTCGTAAGTACTATCCTTAAACTCCTTAAAGTGTAGGGATATAAAGCTAACGTTTTTGGTTATGTTTAATCCAACATAGTCATATAATATGATTTTACTTTATAGATAGTTTTACTAGTCCAACCTCGTTAACGTTAATAATTATACACATTAACGTTAATAATTTTTCGTGGTAAAGTCGACCCCTGAGGAACTAGGGCGCGAACTTGGAAACTATTGTAAAACTATGTATCCGAGGCCGACATTGAACTTGCTCCGAGTTCACGGCTATTAATTGGACACTAGGTAAGCCAGCCAACCCCCTAATTACTGAATCAACCCTTTGCCACTCCTAAATTCCAACTAAAAACCAAAACAACAAATTGTAGCCTAATTAGTAATTATAATAATTGGAATTTAACAGTTTAAACTTTCGCGTTTTGTACACATATTTAATATCATCACCACACACACACACACACCACATCACCGCTCAATACAGCTGGTGTAACTCAGCTAAAACGTCGGAATTTAAAACAGTGAAATTATTCCGCGGAAGACCCGTTTGTGCAATTAAAATATGAATCTAACGACAGACACCAAGTATTTTCTTTGCTGTATTTATTGCGAACATTAAGCGAGTTTTAATCGTCAATCTCAGAGCAGAGTAAAATGATTATCTAAAGCCGGGTGCTTCAAAGTCAAGGTGAGTGTAAAAGGCAACTCAACTACGCTATTGTGCAAAGGTGGCTCGAGGCTCAATAGAGATAGGCGACCTTTCAGGCCCTCCACTGTCATTCATTGAATAACCTGCCCTTTTCAGCACAATGGCGCTGGATCTCGAAGCAAGTTGGTTTCCAAAGGGTTACGGAACGTACTTAATTTTGTTATTTTCAAATATCACTGAGACAATGGCACCGACCTTGGATTTTTATCGAACCCTTTGCCCTTCGAAAATGCACCTTTGCAATACTATATTTTTTTTAGTTTACTATTTTTTTTTACTTATTACTATTCCAATGTCTCAAGACATGTCAAACCTTACAATCTAATACAAAACGTATATGCACATAATAGAGATTAAAAAAAATACAAGCAAATACACTAAAACTACCTTAAAAAAAAACAAACCAAAATTAATAAACCTATCGAGTCATTTCAGCGAACGATCTCATAGCGAAGAGTCATCCGTTGGTTCCTCTCTCAGCGGCCCCGACCACCGGCAGCTTGGGCCTTGCCCCCTTGCTTTTATTAATCATAAACCGGCTAATAACTGCGATTCGGACCACGCAAAAAATAAAGTTATAAATAATTAAAAAACCGCTAAAAGTATTTCAGTATGTAGCCTTTAGAAATACTATTTCATCCATCGCATGACAAACCGTTATCCTTGGCCTCGACCAAAGGCTTGCATAAATACATAAAGCAAGTCTTATTTCCAAAACTCCAAGCATTTCAGTCAGTTTCGTATTAGCAGTAAATAACAGGTAAAGGCGTTCTTCAAGGCCCGGCCTTCAAAGAAAATTGCCAGTGCCGCGACTTGCACGTTTTTGCATAAACCCGCTGCAAGCCGGTAAACGCTGGCCTAATGAAACACCGGCTCAAAATTACCATGAAAATATGACCAAGGAAACGTCCGTGACACACCGCCTATGTAGGCAAGGCATGCTATAGCAGTTTAAACTCGTAATAGAATTTCCAGCGATCAATATACGTATTACGTTTTAGATTTGTTTTTTTTTCCACACACAAGCATTTCATGTTACAGTACCCGGCGATGAATATTGCACATCGGTCTTTAGAAAGGGAATATTGGTGACAACGAGAGAGAAAGAGGCAACACTACGAAACGGAAATTCCGATGTGCAAGATTTATCTCCGGATACAGAGTGGCTACCGCTATTCGCAAATTGCGAGGATCTTTCTCTTTTACTCCAACGAAGGCGTAATTAGAGTGACAGAGAAAAATCCCCGCAATTTGCGAACTTCGATTTTCGCGGTTATAGCCCTGTACAGTACATACTTATATCACTAATTAAACATTGACAATAAAACTTTTAGTAGCTCATAAAACATAATAAAGTTAAAAATTGTTTATGACTCAGCAACACCATAAACAAATCGAAATTTCTGTTATTTAGTCCATTATCGATCACTATAACTACTCGATAAATGCCAGAATACATTCACTAGATTGGCTTTTCTACCTTCAAATTACTGTTAATTTGTTTGATTAGGCTAGACAGAACAAAGTGACGCTATCCTATCAAGTTAAATGAACCTACAAATGTTATTGTCTGGAAGTAAATAAGTCGTTTTAGAAATACGTGCGTGATACGCGGTAGCTAACACTCGGTAAGCTTGTTTAATCCCTCAGGCGGCATTTAGCTCTTATCAAATGAATGCGTCTCGTTCACTCCAACGTCAAATAAGCTAGATGGAAAAAGATATTCGACCTCGGCTTAGCACTACATACATATTAGAATTCGTTGGCACCATATAGGTACCGGGTGTGGCCTGTAACATGAGCAAATAATTAAAACATAGATTGTACTCCTCAAACGGTGACACTTTTGTTCAACAAATTTAGACGTATTTAGACTCCCTATTTTTCATACAAAATAAATATTATCTTCAATTGACGCCATCGCCACGCCATATCATTGTAATTGACGTTGCTTGTCACGCCTTAAACATAACAAAATTCGCAATACATTGCGTCTTAGAATGAACTTTAAAGTGTATTAAAAATCAAACCACAAGTCGCTGAACAAATGTTGGTCAGTATGAGGAGTACAGCCTACAGTTTAATATTTTGCTCATATTACAGGCCACACCCGGTATAGTTAGACACCTTCGGATTGCGTCGACAACTGACTAGTGACCAAATAGCGAGTATTGTGTGTTTCATTGCGGGCTTCGTGATTAGCAGTTTCAAGACAATTTCTTTGCACAATTTAAATAGATGCATATGTACTTATAATGTATTGGCCATACATGTTAAACTTTTTCGATGATTCACACTGGTAAGTTTATAAAAATTGTTAAATATTTTGTTGAGAAAGGCGTTTTAAATCCGCGACCTGAAGAAATTTAATTTTGGAATAAAACGTAAAAATTACTGCGTAACTTTATGTTTTCCTCTAACTGCCTGTTTTATGATCGGTCGTAAAGGCAGTGCCCCAGAGGCCGCAGAGATCAATTTCATTCTTTATATAACATTCCGCCAAAAGTGGCTATTAAATATTCGTAATAAAAACTAGTCTTAATTATTTTAATGTAATTCAGATTAGCATAACTATCCGTAAATTGTTTTAATTTAGTTATGTTTATGTCAAATCCACTGTTCATCAAGTATAATAAAAGGCATATACTCGTACTAAGTATAATACAAGGTGTCAAATTTTGAAGGGGCAGTGTGTGAAAGAGACATTTAAACCGTTCGGCATTCTAAGTTATAGCTAAATTGACAAAAGATAAATTTAAATTTTAGTCAGGTTTAGAAATGTAATTGAAATATGGACTGAGACGAATACACTGTGGCCAAAAAATACGTGCATTCCCGTTGACATGGGAGGCTTTGGGATTATACTGAGCAACTTTTACTATGGGACCAACCCCGAAAACGCGTGAAAAAAACTTGGCTGTTTCATACAATTTGGCTGGTTCATTTTCTATGGGAGGGTAAATAACTTTTCGCGATTTCGGAGTTGGTCCCATAGTAAAAATTGCTCAGTACAATCCCAAAACCTCCCTGGCAACGGGAATGCACTTATTTTTTTGCCACCATGTATAAAAGCCATTTGTATTTTTGAGTTCAAATTTAAAAGAAAGCCAACAGAGGAACTAGGTAGTGCTTTGTTTAAATAAACACGCGGCGCAGCCAAATATTTAACCAGGCGGCACCGCAATTTATGCATGTTCCTGCTCTAAAAGCTCAAGAAGGTATTTCATTTCACACGTCTGAAAGAGTGGAGATTGCTTGCAGCTGAATTGAACCCCGCGAATTGAAAATGTCGACAATTCCAACACGTTCACTTACCTACGTTTCTAGTAAGCTAAGATATAAAGCGCATGGAACTTTGCAAGATTTATTTTTCAAGATTTTTATTAAAAAAACTAAATGTTTAGTATTTGAGCAAGAATATAGGTGCGTTTTGCCGACTTCTCAGGATCTAGACAATTAGGTATATACCTAATTACGAAATTACCTACGACTTACGCCGCCGCTAAGGCGTTCCTGTTACCGACTTGGTCGACATCCGCATCCGCATGAGCTCCGCATCGATTTTATGCGGATGCGGATGCAAATGAGGATGTTGAAAATAATGCGGATGTTCCGCGGATGCGGATGCGAATATTCGCAACATCCCTGCTTTGCAATCTCATTTCGCGCTTTTCAAACATTGAAAGAGCATTTTTGCTCAGTTTATTAATTCAAACATTTCAATCTCATTTGAACACAAGGCTGAAAGTTGAAGCCAATTTAACGTAAAAATGCACTGATAAGATCTCGGAGCAATTTTCTTTTATTAAGCCCGCAGATGTGTCACGACCACGATCCAATAAGCTATGTTGGGCCTTGGCGTGGAAATAGCCAACGTGACACGATTGGCGGTGTATTAATACTATACAGGGAGCCTTGACCTGCCCTTCGCCTGTCCCTGCACTCGGCAAATGCATCGCACACCCCGGTTGCAACGTCATTAATATAACTGTAGCTTTCCGTGAGTTTTAATGAAAATAACATTTTTGTTGTAGATATAGGTAGGTAGTTTTTTTTAGATAGGTACATACCTACTCCTTTTAATTGCATTTTAAAAACTATAACAAGATCTTGGGGCTTTTAAGTAAAAAATGCTTAATTAATACTTAAATATTAAGCTAATAACTGGGGTTTTGTAGGTGGAACATTTGGAACAATTAATTATGGCCTCAAGCTTTTTTAATTACTCAGATAGGTACTTGGTAAACATACCAAATGAATGACACCATACGAGGACGCTCAACGATTACGATGATTATCTAAGCTTCATTTATAACTAGCGTTTAAATTGTATTGAGTCAGAGACAATAACTTTAACTTTTAAATAAAGAGTCATGCCCTCTAATTTAATGTTATTGTTTTAACAATAACGGCGCGATTCGGGAAATGAATTAGAGATTATCTATAGATACGATATAGTAAATATATGTGACGTCCTACGGGTAAAGGTACCTTGTTAGCGCTTACGCTATTATTAACGCCGCTCCTACTTATATTGCGACGTAAGCGCCAGCCGCCATAAGGTACCTTTTTCCGTGGAACGTCACATATCTTCACTATTTCATATCTGGTGAATCTCTAATTCATTTCCCGAATCGCAGTGCAAGAGGCCATAAGGTACCTTTTGCAGTGGAACGTCACATATCTTTACTATTTCATATCTACTTAGTGAGTCTCTAATTCATTTCCCGAATCGAGCCGTAAGTGTCATAAATAATTATACACGCAAAGCACTCACACATGTTCACGTAAATACTTAAAGAATATGATTTAATGATAATATTTTTAGGCGTTAAAGACATATTTTTAAACTTATTATTTTAGCTTTTATATAACCATTATATCCCATGTTAAAACTCTTAAGAGATATTTAAATACTATATTTATAAGCGAGCGAGGGGTGTTACGGGGGTTGGAGCGTGTAATGCATTAAGTCTATTTTTGCCCTGCAGACAAAGAATCTTACCTTTTCTCATAAAACTTTCTGCTCAAGTAATTCAAGTACCTATCTAAAATCGGTAGTTTTATATCTTCTCTTATGTTTTATCGTTACTGCTCTTTCTCTAAAGTTAAGTCGTTACAAAAAGTCATAACGTCAATTGACTGTAGTTACGTGGGCACTATAAGCAGAAGAAATAGAAAAGCTCTTATTATATCTTGCAATATGAACTAGATACCTATACATATTATAGGTACTTCTTTTTTATCCGACTACATACGAAAAGGTGATTAGTTTTTATGACGCGATTTTGAAAGAGGCGGAGAGTTTTAACCGTTTTACTTGTGTAAGATACTCGTATCTTATTAAATAATAATATAATTATTCTTCTATCTATTTCAGACCAGATGCATATACATTTTAATTATAATAATAATCATCATCATCAGCCTTCTGTTTCTACATACTATATATTGGTTTGCCTGTCAGCACATGTATCATATACGGCAATGGTTTAAGTACTGACAGTCAAACCTTGACTCAAATGCCCTCAGAATGCTTTTAGAGCTGTGTAATATGGTAACCTTTAACGCCGGGAAAATATTCTTCCCATAAATGTCTCTGTTCGTCACTCATAACGTAATTATGTTTTATTTAGAATAGAACGATACATTCAAAGTGCTTCAAAAGAAGACACTTTGCTCGCGGAAGTCATCTATGTATTTATGATTAACCTATTTTTGTGAAAATGTTCAACTGCTTGACAATTGTTTTATGAATACGTTTATTTCGAAAAGCAAAACGTTCCCCATTTCTAAGGAGCTTCAAAGCTTTATAAAACAGTCTTATTCTTATGGAAGAGGTTCGGTAGGGCTTTAAAAAGGGTTTAAACTTGTATATTTCTTACAATGTAAAAGTAATGGACTTCAATTTTCCACGCAGCAGAGTTTTTATGATTCAGTAAAAGTACCCGCCAGTAGCGAGACTTGAGAAACGGCTGCAACTTATAGAAATCCTTTGACCTATTTTTCTAATATTTAATAAAATCGCTAGTGTGTATTGACTGGAATATATAGTTCAAAGCTATGTATTCAAAACACTTTGCTGCATTACAGTAAGGGTGTTACAATTTTGGGTGCAACGTGATAACGAACCAGAATATTCAAGGCATTTGTGTATATATTATTAGTACCTAACATTAGAATTTATCAGCGGATACAGAGCGGGATGAGCATATGTTGTATTTATGTCAAACGTCTGTTTAAAAAAAAATAAGTAGCATACTTATACTACAAAAAATGACCAACAGACTAGAGATTTCTTTGCAATCGTGGAACACGAATTTCAAACGCGTTCCACAACCCGCAATTTAAAATATCTTTTAGGTAACATCATACACTCGTAGAGATAACGTACAAAACGAGAATGAGCTACCAGGAAAGCCCGCAATCGCAAACTTTTGTTTCTCATTCTTTGACTCCGCGGAGACAATGCAGAATGTTGGAATTAGACGAGTAAAACTATATGCAGTCGCAATATCAACCGCTGGCACGTAGCTGCAGCATTAAATAAGTTGCAGCGGTACAATATTAGGACTCTTCATAACGTGAAATTCGTACGACTAAGGTGTAAACGTGTGAACTGGACTTATTTCACCACATAAACCGGGCGTTCGTTCGTGTCGTGCTCTCCGCAATCCGGCCGTGATTTCCTACCTTCGTGTTCTTCAACTTTACAACCTAACTTTAATTTTATCCAGCACAATACTCCCATGCCCCGCTTCAACTTCGAAAATGTAATTTTCACTTGGAAAATAGATAATTGTGTCTATTTGGATGAAGTTATGAGTTGGGAATAAGTTAAAGTAAAAATTTTAACTGGCAGTGGACGAATAATACTTGAAAATACTTATATAGCTGATAGCTATCTTAAATGTTCTCTTTTTAAAAGACTATAATGAAAAAATAATAATAGTAGGTACCTGAGGTTTTAACTTCAGTCCATTATCTAAATTTAAGTTTATTGTAATACCTTGGAAAATCTTGAAAAACACAAACTAACAATTATTTTCTTTTACAGGTGCGGGAGAGGCCGAACTGACATTATGGAAAATATGTGGTATGTCACGTTCAGTAATTAATGAAAATTATCTTATTAAATTCATGATCAATCTAGGTAATATGCAATAATTATGAATTTAGAAATACCTATAAGTGCATGTAGAAGAATGCAAAAGGAGATGTCTTGATTGATTTCAATCCTCTCTAAAAGCCCTGTTGTGCATGACTATTTCTCGACTCCGTGGCAACAGTGCGTGTTTACCGGACGAGAATATCTACTTATTTTGAACAAACTTCTCAACGCTGACAATCAGCAGAGTTGGATACGACAATCAAACTCCTTCTCGAAGTTGGACATGTAATTAAATACCAATACCCTATAGTTATTTAAATATACGCGTACATATAGGATATGTACCTATGTATATGCCTGTTGGCGCATGTTAGCATTTTTTTTCGTTGCTACAATATTTGACACGTTCATTTGTTCGTCCTTTGATGAAATAGTGTCTTAGAACTTAGAACTGTGTCTATTTGAAGAACCAAATCATTTCAATTGGCTACACAGTACATAGGTACGCTCTATATTGTATCGTCTTATTTGTTCTGTAATTGATAGGTACATTACTTTAATGATATGATGACAAGGGTATTAGCCACGCCCGAAGCATGAACTTAATAGCTTTTTCGTATAACTTTCCCCTTTCTTAATACGCTAGATCAACCTTGTTAACAACGTTCAATAGAAATGTGATTCTGGTTAACCTACTCCTACTCCCGTCTATTTCGCTAAATGGCAAACGTTAAGGTAGTGTGCTGTAGCCTTAATGAAGAAAGTGCGTGACACTTAAGCCTAACGACACGCATCGACTTGCAAGTTCCGAGAATTTCTTGAAGGCTTTAAATGTAAATAGAGGGTATACCTATAAACTTCTTACATAACCACTAAACTGACCTACGTAGGTATTAATGCCTTGTATAGAGTGCCCCATTTTTAGGGTTCCGTACCCAAAGGGTAAAACGGGACCCTATTACTAAGACTTCGCTGTCCGTCCGTCCGTCCGTCCGTCCGTCCGTCTGTCACCAGGCTGTATCTCACGAACCGTGATAGCTAGACAGTTGAAATTTTCACAGATGATGTATTTCTGTTGCCGCTATAACAACAAATACTAAAAACAGAATGAAATAAAGATTTAAATGGGGCTCCCATACAACAAACGTGATTTTTGATCAAAGTTAAGCAACGTCGGGAGGGGTCAGTACTTGGATGGGTGACCGTTTTTTTTTTTGCTTTATTTTTTTATTTTTTTTTGCATTATGGTACGGAACCCTTCGTGCGCGAGTCCGACTCGCACTTGCCCGGTTTTTTCAATTTTCTTGCCTTCGTTGAAAGAGTTAATTGTTCGTTGAAAGAGTCATACACCTTTACTTAATTAAGGTATACCAATAGTCAATTAAGCGGGGATGTTATAAAGTAATACATAACTTTCTTAAACAAACACGTAGATCGTCAGGAGATAGGTGTAACAATTTTCTTCCTTTTTGGGATAATGCAATGATAGTTTTGTATACGATACGAATATATCGTTCGTATGCCTTCATTGATACAATGATACTTATTGGTTTGGTCCGAATCACTTTATAATATATTATTTACATACATAAATACCAAATTTGTACGTTTACTATAAGTAGGTAACAGTCATTCCCTGTCCTTTAATTAAAAGAAAACATCGTCGTAAAATATTTAGGTACGGCAATTTAAATTTTTTATTGCAGATTTTGGTCACAAAAACAAAAACGATGGCGGCATATTTTCACATATCGACGTGTAACAGATAGAAGCAACAACTGTGATGCAAGTAGATGTAATGGCGTAGGTGATACGCAATGTCCACATAGGGGAGCAGACCACATGGGCCCGCATGGAGACGCGCGTGCAGATGAGTCAAGCGCTGCCGACCAAACGCACGGAAGCAACCTATAGGAGTTGCTCGCAGTCTCTGCCGCTCGACATTCTGTAAGTTTTGTAGTCTAAAAATAACATATAATGCTAACAATATAAGATAAAGATCAAAAAGGAAAAAAAAATGTTTATTCAAGTAGGCATATTACAATGCGCTTATGAACGTCAAATAAAGCTACACCTGCCCCAACCCTACACCTCTCTGCCTCGAGAAGATTTAAATCCTCCTTCAATTGGAGGAGGGTATCCCAATATGGGACCGGCCATAAACTCGGCGGGACGCATCTTTTCAAAACATTTTTACATCGAAACAATAAACTAAAATTGTTTAGGTTAAATTCTACAACGACGCCGCACAGTGTTTCGTCTAGAACAAGCTAGGTGGACAAAATTATTTTTTTATGTTTTTGGGTAGTATTCTGGTTAATATTGTTCAATTAAATATAATTTATTAAAAATTTTAAAATACCATGAAAAAAAGTAAAAAAATTAAAATAAAATATATATTTTAATTAATTATATATTTTTTTACAAATAATTTATTAACACATTAATAAACAAAATTTTACAATTCATTAGATACATTATTTTTTAAATTATTTACTTAAAAATATACAAAAAAATAAAAAATATATAGAAATTTAATTAAAACTTAACTTATTATGAATAATAAATTAATTATAAATCTGTTAATTATTAATAACCCAATAATCTGTTCTAACTCATGTATTATATCAGAATAATAATTGTTTTCCTTGTTTTGTGTAAGTTTTTTGAAGTTCTTCTGAAGGATTAACACGCATGTACCTATTGCATTGGGCAAATAATGATAGTATGGATATTTATGATGATCAGCCTTCATTGACCACTTTTTAGTCTGCGTGTAAGTTTGTATTTGTCGATTTTGACTCAATATAATACGATAATGCCTCATTAACACTTAGCTGCCTAGAATTCATTGAAGTTCCTACTGTTGTCGTAAAAACAAGACTACGTTGGCTTATGTGTATTTTCTCTAATATTTTTGCCGTATTCTATTTGCTGCCGATCACGAATCAATCGGGATTTCAGCAGCAGTTAAAAAACTACGTAATTGTACCAGATCTTTAATTCAGCGTTTTTTCGTTATGAAAAGGGGAACTTTTGAAGTTTAATTTGGGTATTCCTGCAGGATTAACATTTTCAAACGACGTTGATGCACTTGCTCTAGTTACACACACTCGTAATTCTATATTTTGGCCATCCAGACCACTTTTAAACTTTTCCACAAATTGCTTCTTTAATCTTGACGCACTATTCCACTTGGTATTCAGTTTTGATGAATAACTGGTTAAAGTATTTTTCAACCGTCTCTCAGACTCTTTCGTGAAATCTCGTAACTCAAATTTTACCAATATAAACTGATAAAGGTGGGAATTTCCGTCATTTTTCCCCTTATTTGTCCATTCTTCAAAAACCCCTTCCTTGAAATAGAGAAAACGTGTTCTGCAAAAAAAAAGAAAAAAAAATGTTGTGAAAATTTGTGAAAAATGAAATATACACCATCACAAAGAAGGATAATGGAAGTACATAATATGTAAAATCTAGACTGTTGTCAAGTGTTGTCAAGTGTTTCGTAGTCTATCAAAGTTCGATAACTTAGAAAAAATTCAACATTTTTAAAGTACATATTTAATGCTATATATATGGCATTATTACGAGAGATATGAATATGTTTAAATAAAAAATATAAAGTGCTTACCGTCAGCTATAAGATCCATCACTACAACTTTCCATAATATAATGTTTTACTTGAAAGAGATGTTGTTGAACGCATCACAGAATTGCAACTGATTTAATTGTGCGATTGTACTTATCTCGTTAGCTGACTTCGGCGCCCTATAACTCATAAAATTAGAAAGTTAAGCATGATGTATTGATGGGTTTGGGGGTTTAAGAATGTTATTTATCTAATCTAATTACTCATTAGTGGAAATTTGATAATGAATTTTGTCCACCTAGCTTGTTCTAGACGGAACACTGTGCGCCGGCGATGCATGGCGTGCGAACTTGCGAAGCTCATTTGCTTGCCCAAGCCATGCTGTGACCACCTGCGACACCGACCGTAGTGCTACACTCGCGGAAACCTCATAGCCTGTCAAACCAATTTGTCAATAGAAAAAAACGCCAGACTCAAAATTTTTCGACCCTTGGCGTCTATAAAGTTTTGCCCCTTTTTCTAAATACTGGCAATATAGGCCTGCCAGACTATAATAAGTACTAGATTTGTTTGTGTAGATGGTTGCCGCGGTCGTCGTTCCGGCCGGCAGAGGGCGAGCTGGCGGACTGCGTGCTCGTGGTGGGGGTGTCGCGGCCCAAGCTAGCGGCGGCGCTGCTCTCCGTGACGCTGCTGTCTCTTTTCCTCACCTTCCACGTGCTCTACGACAGCGCGCTTTACAGCATACAGGTAAGAACAATTTGGTCAATTACGGTTCAGGGGGGCCATTTTTGAATTTTCGTATGTCGTCACACGAAAATCTGTGGAAAACGGCGAAATGCTAATTTTAGAAATACGAGCGATAGAAATTGGGAATGTAGTGGTATTGACCACTCGTTTTCAATTCTATTGGTAGAACTGAAATGCTTAGTAGTGGAGATATTATTGAACGAAATACACGAAATAGAGCGGTCGAATTAAAAATTGGCTCTCTGGAGGACAGTGGCAGATCATAATAGGTTACCTTCGAATGGTAAACGTGACTAATTTATATCAGCATCTGTCATCCCGATACATTTTTTATTTTCGTTGGGCGTTTATCGATGTACGATTGTCATCTCGGCTGTCGGATGTCACACAACTTTTCCTATGGTTAATACTGCTAAGTCACAACCTGCACTTGGGTATAGTTCGTAGGTTTCAAATAGAGCCCGAGCTAATCCTATTGTCTATTGTTAAATAAAACCGCTCGTGCCACGTGCCACAATCACCTGCATAAAAACCTGCGTACTTCGGTTACCGAGTGCCGGCGAGTCGAACACTACAGAACCAGTCTAAAATGTGTCATCGAGATGCGTAACAAAGGCGCGTTATCGGAGAGCGCACCTACATTGGTTTTTTGAGCGTTGGACTAGCCCGCGCTCCGGTGCCAAATAGAATAAGTATGACCCTTTTTTGCAGGTAAATATTAGCACGTGCGGTTTTACTTAACACTATACTCGGTTTTTGGACAAGACTAGATAAGTACCTATAATAAAGTTATATGATTTTGGTTGCCTGGTTACTCAGGTGACCGAGCAAGTAACGGTGCCTTCATAAGTATAGCTTGTAAGTTAATCAGAAAACTCGGCCGCCATATAATTAACTTCATGAAAGACTTTGACAACAAAGTAAGTATGTAATGTGTGTAAGACTAGAAACTGCTATTTATATTTCTTAAATATAAATTTCGACTTAAAAAATATTCAAGTGATAATATTCCTTTCTTTGGAAATTATGTGCTGGAGAAATCATTATTTCAAAAGAATTGGCCATGAATCTGCCGAAACCCCGCACCTCTGTCCGTCGGCCTCCACACACGAGCATAATGTTTTATTTATTGTTATGTACAGTGGCGTTCAAAAGTGCATGAAGATGTTTCAACCGTAATATTAAGGCATTACGGTCGACATCTATCTATGCACTTTTGAGCGCCACTGTATGTCCATACCGAGAATGACGATCCACATTGTTAATGTCATAGGGGAAGTTTAGAAGCTGAGTCATAACTAAGGGTCTGACGGTCAAAATGAACAAATTTCCCGGAAAGCGCAAATGTATAAAATTATACTATTTACCAGAAAGTTGTCCTTGTGCCAAGCTGCCAAGGGTTTTAATACCAGTAGCGCAGAATAAATAATAGTACAGAAGACTCACTCTCTAACAAATCGCGTCTGTTACGATCAGGCCCCAATTTCACATCGGTGACAGGTGCGACGAATTGCAAAATCACTATTGCTGACGTCACAGGCATCCATGGGCTACGATTACCACTTACCATCGGGCGGGCCGTATTCCTGTTTGCCACCATCACTGTATTATATAAAAAAAAACTTCATTATATCGGAAAAAAACAGATATTTCTCCTGCGAAGTTTCTGACAATTGTCAAAGATTTAGAAGAATTGTAGGTAATTCTTGACAGGTAATGTCGGAATTTCGTGACAATTGTAGTGTTCCTTGTGACAATTGTCATAAACTTAGCAAGAGAAATATCTGTTTTTTTCCGATATCATAAAGTTTTTTTTAATAATACAATGATGGTGGCAAACAGGAATACGGCCCGCCCGATGGTAAGCGGTAACCGTAGTTCATGGATGCGTGTGACGTCAGCAATAGTGATTTTACAATTCGTCGCACCTGTCACGTTGGTGAAACAGGGGCCAGGACAGATATGGCCGCTAGGTGGCGACAGCGCCACGCGCCGCTTATGGCTAGCCACCAAAATTGGTGTGGAACGGATGTACCTTTAGCTACCTGTAGCAAAGCGACGAAATCGCGGAGTGAGCCACGCCTGCCAGTAGCCAGGTGCTATTTGTTTGTTTATCTTTAACAACAGTAACAGCAATCCAACAAATCAGTCGAGACAGGGGCACCGACTAAATTAACTAAACAAGGGTTGAACGATGAAACGACCTTAATATATTACCCAGTTAATTGTAGGTACTCGGCCTTTTTTGAGCAACTTTATGTTTTTACAAAAATAACTGCTTTTTAGTGTTCCGTACAAAACTTTGTTTACGCAACACTTATGGGATCACTTCGGTCTTGCAAATCAGTTAAATACGTTTTTCTCAGAGACCGTTTGACGTAGATACCTAAAATTTGGAACAGTTATAGCAATTACCACCACTCATATTGTAAATAAGTCAAAATTGCTTATTTCTTATTAAAGGGGGAAATTTAGGGGGTTGAGAGGGGTAGGCTGAAACTTTTTTCATTTGTAAGAATCGTGTGGGGTACCATTAGAAAGCTTGCAAAAAATTGAGTCGATGGACTGATTTTGACTTCATTTTAGACTGCAATAGTTTCGTCAAAAAATGCATTTAAAGTTGCAAGTTTTCATACAAAAATTTTCACCTCTGTCCTGGCGATTTTAGAGAAAACTATAGCTAACAGGCAGCTGACCAGTCAATACCCAACTTAAAGAAGCATGGAGACGGCGGGAAAATTATCAGCTTAACTTTATCTTTATAAGTTTTTCAACTGCAGCTTGATCTTTGGTTGCTTAGGGCTAGCAAACTGATGCTTACACTGGTCAATTCATATTAGGCAATTTTAGCGTGAAAGATCCTTAGTTAAAACTTTGGCATTGAAATTTATGACTTATGTCTTTGACACAAAGTTTAATTCTGCTTGCTTATTTTTGTATTTTTTGTGGGATATTTAATTTTATCTGAATAGCCTACTATAAGTATGAGAGAGATCTACAAAATACGACCTTATTATATTGCAAATAAGTTTAAATTTCGAACGGGCTTTCCAATGGACTAGGCATCTCAAAAATTTGAAAAATTCAAATTAAGTATTCCGTTCTTCACTGTCGTTGTGTTTTTTTTTTTCCACGATAGGACACATAGAGTTAGTAAGGCGTATAGAGATAATAAAGTCATTTAATATTTATGAACAGCTTTGGCCTCATCTATAGATTTTATTGAGGGTATCTGATTCGTCGAAACAATATACACAATATTCCTTTTCATTAAATACCATTACATTTATGTATTAATTGTATAATTATATTATCTATTAATTATATGCAGTACTTATGTATATTTTTGAACGGATCGGTGAGCAACAAGATTCAGGGCTATAACCGCGAAAATAGAAGTTCGCAAATTGCGAGCATTTTTCTCTGTCACTCTAATTACGCCTTCATTGGAGTAAAAGAGAAAGATCCCCGCAAATTGCGAATTTCGGTTTTCGCGGTAGCCCCTCAGTCCTGTTACGAAAAAATAATTTTGGAAGACATTAATAGTATATGACAGTTAAATATCACAGTTTTTAGAAACAAAGTTAAAATTGACGAAATATTTAAAGTAAGCCGATCTTGTTCAAACTTGTTTGAGAGATATTTCGTCAACCTTACAGCCAGCGCAGAGACAAAAATGTCAGTTAAGATTTGGTACTCATGAATCCCAGTTCTACTAAAATATTTTTTACAGTACATATGGTCCTATTTTCCCGCACTAGTGCGTAAAATAGCACTTTTCGTGCGATGTCAAAAGTTTAAAGGGCCATATGTACTGTAAAACGTTGTACGATACACGTGCGAAAAGGTAATTCGCAACTCGTGTCGATTTAAAACACTCCCTTCGGTCGTGTTTTAATTTATCGCCACTCGTTTCGAATTTCCTCTTTTCCGCACTTGTATCGTAAATAACTATTCTTTTAAATACAGTAATCGCAAAGATTTTCTTTTTTAAATTCTCTGAAAAACACGTTCCTCGGCCAAAATTCAAGACGTGCAGAAAATATTAATAACTGACTCATACTCATAACTTATGTTTTTTGTCAGCTTAACTCTACAGTAATAACACTAAATAACCTATTAATGCGGTTTATATTGCATTAGAAGTACTTACATTATAAAAACTTTAAGTTAGACCAAGAAAAGTCTGCACCGATTCGATTTTGATAGCCCAAGCAGTGCAAGTGTTATTTATACGTCATAATTTCATAGAAGTATGATGTTTAAAATAACGCTTGCACTGCGAGTGCTATCAAAATCGCTGCAGACTTTTCTTGGTCTAACTCTAATTATATAAACCCGGACTGAGTTTAGTATCAATTGAACGTAGTTAAGCGAAAAGGATTCATCCATAGACTACGTCATTTAAATTAATGGCTTTTGTTTTTGAATTTTATGTAACAGATTATCGTAGATTAAGTATATCCTTTTCCCTAAACTACGTCCAATTATTGATAGAATCGGACCAAGCTAACTCTGTATGGAATTTGCAATGACAAAGTGTCACTGTGTTATCATTAATGTCAATTTTCTATGAAAATATGACGTTTATCTCACTCTTACACTCTCTTACTTTGTTAGCTTAGACGGACTCTTTATTTTTTAGCAGTTCTAAATAATATTAAAGTCTATATATGTATATGGCATGGAACTAGAAACAAAATCAAATGAAAAAAAATAATGAGTTCTAAATTCAAATTGAAGGAGTATACATTTAAGGTATTATAGGCCAAGCGCGCACCACGATTTTAATTTCTGCGACACGATTTTAGAATCGCGCTGTAATATATCGCAGAAAATTCACTGCGCACACTGCGATGAAAAAGTCGACGATTTGTTCATTCTCAACATGGCTTTCGTACCAGTCGCTTGTCATGAAACGTGTCTTTAATATGCGATTGCTGTATGACTTTGAGCATTTATAACACAAAGGTGATCCCCGTCTATTTCCATAATTAAATGGTCAACATCTAGCGTCTCATTTTGAGACTCCATTGGAGATGCAGGTGCCGAGATGTTGGGGTTTGGAGAGCGGAATGCCGACTGAGGTCCGGCCGGGGTGCGATTTTATTATCATAGTGCGCGCGGGGCCATACAACTCCTCATGCTACAATTCACTTTGCGACAATCGCGTCGCGAACAATCGCGGAAAAATGTGACAAATCACAATTTTAAAATCGCTGCTTTTTTTTTGTCGCATAATATATGCGCGCACTAACATATAAACACATACGTTGCATTTTTGCGACAAAATTATCGCACGACAAAAAATCGTGGTGCGCGCTTGGCCTTACTCTAAATTATTATATATAATACATCAAGCATTCGCAAGATGCTCGACTTCGGTCGGCCTTCGGCCTTCGCACTTAGACACTTGTACTATTGTTGTTCTGTGTGTGTAGTTGAATACGGTATCCTAAAAACAGGCAAACAACCTCTGTAAAATGTAACGATGCGAGCGGTACGGCTACCATCAGTTTGGCATTGACATAAACGCTACCGTGGGCGTGAACGTAATTTACTTTCTATGCATCTCGCTCGTACTGACATATTAGTGCGAAAGAGATATACCTATAGGAAGTAAATTACGTTCACGATATCGTTTATGTCAATGCCAAACTGATGGTAGCCGTACGGAACACTAAATGCCTCGAGCTATCTCGGGCTTGGCCAAATTATTTTATTATACAAAGTTATCTTTTGCATTCGTAAATTGCATTTTTAATGGAAAAAACTCGGCTGAAGTAGATAGCTATTTAACCATAAATTTTATACAAACACAAATGTGTAGGTGTTAGCTGGTTTATTTTAAAAGCCGTAGTAACTAAATATTAGGTACTTATCATTTTCAGTACCTAGTTCACAAACTATTTAGTCAAATGTTTTCTTTGTTCAACTCAGCAGGCGTATTATGGATGGATTTATCCACGTGATAAATAAACGTCACTTTTAACACCGGGCGATTGAAAGTGACGGATGCCGTTTTATCACGCTGTCACGTAGACAAGAACGACCATCATATCCGTGGAGGCCTGCCACCTGAAAACTGAAACTAGTGTTTACAATAGTGCAATATTAATAGTATGGATCTAAAACCACATTTTTTATTCACGGAACAGGCCGCATAGCCAAGATGCCAATCGCTTACGCTCCGTAGCGATCGAAACGCAGCTGTCACTGTCGCACTAATATGGAATAGTGATAGAGAGACATAAAGCTTTTCGTTGTCGAAGCGACAGCGATTGTAACCTTGGCTAGGCCGGCATAGGCTTTAGGATAGAGGATTATAAAATAAAGGTTACATTTAAAGTTTTATACTTAATCCGTTTGGCGATCGGTTGCTAATTATTTGCAAGCCTGCTCCGGCTTCCGGCACGGGCGATGCGTGCTCCCGCGGGGCGTGGCGACCAAGCCCTCAGGCAGACTCGGAATGTTACACTGCAGTGCTTTATCGACCAAATCTCGACCGATTTAATCGAGATTTTTATCGACATATAGTTGGCGACTGTTCTGTAACTTTTCAACTATTATTTTCTTGCTGACTTCTTCCTCAGGACACCGTATACGTAATAGGTATCGACGTGATCGCTTGGGGCAATGACATAATATCTTATTAACTTATCGACATATATATTTAATTTTTTTTTTATCTGAGTCACCAAGTCCGCAATATTTTTATGAGTATTCATATCATATCCAAAATTGGTAAAATAAACCCATTTTGTTATTAAATAAAGCGATAAACTTGCAACTTTTCATGCGTGACGCTGATTAATTTTTCAAGCCCCATATTGCAGCCATATATTACATTATTTTAGGAAAACCTTGACAATTTCTTACTTTTATTTATATAAACTGATGTGTTCTTGAAAAATTTAAAGACGAAAGAAGCTTCTGTTTTGAAAATCGAAAAATTCGTTACTCGTGCAAAAATGTGAGCAATTTCAATTGGCAGAATGCAGTGTGCACCGCCCAAGCACCATAGGCCTTAGCCTATCGCACTGGTCGTATCGTAATCGTAATTAATGTTCGTAAGCGCTGTTCCCGCAGATAACGCCGCGCCGCCCGCGCCCTTCCTTTATGACGGCTGTTGTTCTACCTAAAGGGTTGCCGCCATGCTTTCGTTAGGACATTTTTATGGTACACAAGCTCTGTTTTCATCATCAGAGCGCAAGTCGACGGTAGACAAACCAGTATAACTGGTCTGTTTCCTTCCGAGTGTTATCTTCAGAGCCCCTGAAATATAATTAGGTAGGTGTAAGTGGTGTAACTAGCACGCGTATTCGGGAAACGAGATAATCACAAGATCTAGAAACGATATTAGAGATCAACTAGATTTACATTAGATATCGACTAGATGTGACTTGGATATCTAAGTCATAACTTGTCGAAATCGTTCAAGAGGACCTCCAGAATCGCGGAAACGTCAAATTTGACATATCTATTTTACAAATATCTTTCAATTATCCATATCGTAACTTGTTGAGGTCTAGTAGAGATCTAATACATTTTCAGAATCGAGCCGTTCGTTTGCGTAATAGAGATAACACTAATTAGGTCATAACAAAATCACAAAACAAAGGGGTAGGTAATACATAGGTAGGGTAGAAAAGGGATTTCAAACAATGTGTGGAAGGGCGGCACCGTCGTCGAACCCAAGCCACCTGGCAGTGGACTTAAAGCGGTGGCTTGTGCCTCGGATGCACAATTGCACATGCTGTTGGCGCGTATAACGGCGATACTGATCCTGCATCTTAGTCAGCCCAGTATGGTGCTCAGAAAACGATTCCACCGTTGAGATTCGTTGGTAGAATAGATCATAACATAAGGCGATTTATTACTATAATTTTGTTTACAATTAAAATTTAAAATAAACGCAACTTAATTAAAATAAGCAACAATATTTTGTTGATGTAATCATAATAGGTTCCTGCTAGTTAGATATACCTACTTGATGAAGTTAAAATTAACTGTTACTATAACTTTGTTGAGAATCACTAATTATGTAAGCATCCTTCCTACGTTTTAACTAGAAAAGGTATTGGGTTTCAGTTTGCATCACTTGCATAAGTACCTTCTCCTTTTACAATCTTCTGTTTAACTTTATCGGCGAGGAAATCGAAAGTTTAATTTCACAAAAATGTATTTAGTAACTAAAATACGCATTGGTATATTCCTGTGTGCCAGACTAATTGTTTACAGTCAAGTAACTGTAGGTCACGTAAATCTAATCTGCTTCGATGATAACTTTATTTTATAAATGTATTAAACAACGTATTTCCATTTATTTTTACACGTCTCAAGTCTTTTATCATCACTCATGAAACACCTCCCGGGACTCGTAAAAAAATTGCATATCTTCCGCTTTTATATCCCAAGCAATTTTAGTTTAATCCAGTCAATGGGGCTCGGTAAATAATCAACAGCAAAATACAGATCGCAGGTCAAATTACTGCAATTACCATTCACAATCCAAATTTAGCCATTGTATGTATGCGATTCGTATAGATTATCAAATAAGTGGAACACTGGAACATCATTAACACGTCCAATCACAGAATCATATAGTAGTTCAATTCGAACATATCCCTCTAATACCGGTGGGTTTGTGTTGCATAATCCGCTATAGTTATTAGCAATTAGTACGTGTTAATTGATAGGTATTCTCCTGCGATATGTAGGTATTGCTAATAAGACGTGCAACTGTAATCTTGACGTTTTTGATTAGCATACACGGCAACAATATACGCTCTACTTGTGTCAGCTTGTTTAGAATGAGATAAGACTCATTATTTTTTTTTTAATAAAATATAAAGTAACATACATTATAAACAGTCTTTTAGATATTTAATGATACACACGGGTCTGCCGCGATATAATTTCATTGTTTTTACCTTAAATTCCGACGTTTCAGCTCAGTTGCACCAGTCTTTCCGTGACCACAGCTCGCGGTAGACCCGTTTGTGTAATTAAATATGTGTACAAAACGCGAGAGTTTAGTGTTATAAAGTCTTTCAGCCGGCGTACTATGGGTAGCTTTATTCATCTTTATCCACATATAAAATAACTGTCGCTGTTTGACACCTTGGGATAGAAAGTGACGGACACCGTTTTATCACGCTGTCACGTAGACAAGAACGACCATCATATCCGCACAGAATTTTAAACTTGTCTAGTGTTTCTTCTGCAAAACATCAAAATGTCTGGAAATATTATTATTGTAGGTAATAGTTATCACGGAACAACTGCGCTGAAACTTCTCAAAAACTTCATAGCTTTATTGCTAACATCTTGAGACCAGGCATATGGCAATTATATGCTCGTGTTTGCTTTACCTATTGTATCGATACAAGCATCCACAAAGGAGCAACGGATATAACGTAAACAGCCGCTGAAGTGAACGTACATAATATAGGAAATTGTTTGACTCTTAATCCCCGGACAATATCGGATGATCGCAACATAGGATAATCTAAATGAGATCCGACTATGCCGATACAATCTCGTCGCCTACAGGATTACGCTCAAACTGAAGGTGTTTTAAACTAAAACGAATGCTCATTGAAAAATAACATCAAAGGTTTACTTCCACAGCCAACGTAAAAAGTGGGTACTCTTTTCCGGTATTGAATTCTTCTGTTTATTTTCGTACCTTCCAGCCACAATATTTTCGATGCCGTGTGGAGATTGATTTTCAAACAAGTTTTCGTTTTACGAACACCAATGTAGAACGGTTAGGCACTAGGCAGGTTAACTTTTAAAATCTGTGTGCGGGATTTAAAATGTTATACTCGTATATATTTATAATTTTCGCCATTTTTAGGGTTCCGTATACCCAAAGGGTAAAAACGGGACCCTCCCTATTCCTAAGACTCCGTTGTCCGTCTGTCCGTCCGTCTGTCTGTCACCAGGCTGTAACTCATGAATCGTGACAGACACACTAGACAGTTGAAATTTTCACAAATGATGTCTTTCTGTTGCCGCTATAACAACAAATACTAAAAGCAGAATATAATCCCACCAAAAACATAAATGTAAAAAAGGAGAGCCAAGTTCAATACAAAAATTATGCTTGGCTGTGGGGCTCGCCGCAAAAAGAATGGAGATCTAAATGAGTGCCACTGCCAAGTTCTATGCAAAATCCAAATATGTATTTATAGGAACAAAATAACATTATAAACAAGTATTAAACTCTATTTCTTTGCTTTATTGGATACCTATAACAATTGCTGTTATTTAAAAAAATGTGAGACCTTAAAGTAGGTTAGATTTGACTTGGTCAGTTTTCATTATATCAATCATTTTATATATATTGTAATTCTGATAAAACCTGGCCAAGCCAAATCTAACCTACTTTAAGATCTCACATTTTTTTTATCAATACTTTTTGTAAAGAAAACTAGGCAGGTATTGAGATTTAATGTTTTTTCTTGTGTTTCCGCTGTATGGTTTTTACTTCTGTTCTTTGTATAATTATGTGGTACCGCGCGCCGCCGACGACACACCGTTGGCCGGTTGTTTAGAGCGTATTAAAAGTTTTTTGTATGGGGCACCACTTATTTTTTGACTAAACTTTATTTTAATATAGCAAATATAATAATACATATATTGGGGTAGTTTCAAATATCTGCTTGTAACGGTTCCAACGCTACAATAAAAAAATATTTTCTTTATATGGGGACCCCCCCTATTCCAAATTTCATCCTTCTAGGTCATCTGGAAGTAGGTTAGGTTTAGGTACTTATATCAGTCCCAATAAAAAATGGTTTTTTTGTATGGGGACCCCCCCTATTTTTAAACTTTATTTTATTTTTAGATTTTTTCCTACGGTTACACACAATAACCGAGCTGGATTCCAAATTTCATCCTTCTAGGTCATCTGGAAGTAGGTTAGGTTTAGGTACTTATATGTCAGTCCCAATAAAAAGTGTTTTTTTTGTATGGGGACCCCCCCTATTTTTTAACTTTTTTTTATTTTTAGATTTTTTCCTACGCTTACACACAATAACCGAGCTGGATTCCAAATTTCATCCTTCTAGGTCATCTGGAAGTAGGTTAGGTTTAGGTACTTATATCAGTCCCAATAAAAAATGGTTTTTTTTGTATGGGGACCCCCCCTATTTTTAAACTTTATTTTATTTTTAGATTTTTTCCTACGGTTACACACAATAACCGAGCTGGATTCCAAATTTCATCCTTCTAGGTCATCTGGAAGTAGGTTAGGTTTAGGTACTTATATGTCAGTCCCAATAAAAAGTGTTTTTTTTGTATGGGGACCCCCCCTATTTTTTAACTTTATTTTAATTTTAGATTTTTTCCTACGGTTACACACAATAACCAAGCTGGATTCCAAATTTCATCCTTCTAGGTCATCTGGAAGTAGGTTAGGTTTAGGTACTATAAGTCATAAGTCAGTCTTAAAATTTACGACTTTTTGACCTTCATACCTTTATAACCGTTTGAGCTAGCTTCATGAAATTTGGGCTTCTAGATATCCTTATGGATATAATTAAACACACGTAGTTTTATGTGTTTACGTCAAAGATGTTTTGAGTTATAGAAGGGTCAAAAGTGGCACCAAGTGGTTCGTGTAATATTACACTCGGCGCTGGCTAGCCAGTTCCTTTGCTTGAACTTGGCTTGACACGCTGCCGCGTGTCTAGATAAATATTTAGTGTGGCTCCCATACAACAAACGTGATTTTTTGCCGTTTTTTGCGTAATGGTGCGTGTGCGAGTCCGACTCGCACTTGGCCGATTTTTTACAGTAATTCAGGTTCGGCAGAATAAATATTGGAATTTTTACATAGGTACCCAAGTTAATTCGTTGATAACGTGGATTTATAATTTAATATTTATGGTAGGTTACTCCCAAGCTCTACAGCTTTATTGACAATTGAAAATAAGCATTCCTTTGATTGTATTGTTATAATACTGGGAATTAAATAAAGGTACGCCTGGTAATCAAACCACTCGTACGTATACAATAAACAAAAGGTTATTTGTCTAGCACGTATAATTCCCCAGGCTGCCAGCCTGGCGTCCGCGGCGAGCGAGAGCCGCAAGATCCTGCACAGCCAAGAAATGGGCGGCCGCAGCATCAACCATCCCATGGCGTTACGGAAGAGAACTCGTCCCGCAAGGCCGCCGAGGCCGATGAAGAGGCTTCCACAGGTAAAACAAAGAAATACACGACGGAAAAATAACTAGAATTTAAAACCATTACGTGATAGGGTGTTACTTCAGTCTCAAAACAAGAAGTATTTATCTTATCAAACCACGAGAAAAGATGAAATATTGAACAGCCAGTGTTTATCATAGCACAGCGCTGCTCGTTGTTTTTGCACTTATAACCAACACCGCTTTAATGGAATCGCAAACATAGCGCGTACTTGACGGTTTACAGAAATTAGCTCCCGCCACACCACAGCGCTTTGCAAACTTAACAACATTGTTAAGTGTACATAAGTACTAACCCTTTTAATCTACATGTTTAACGTAACGTTTTTCTTCAGGCGTTGATAGTCGGAGTCCGCAAGTGCGGTACGCGAGCACTCCTAGAGATGCTGTACCTTCATCCAATGGTACAGAAGGCGTCTGGCGAAGTACATTTCTTCGATCGCGATGAGAACTACGCTCTGGGCCTGGAGTGGTACAGAAGTAAAATGCCACTGTCCTTTAAAGGGCAGATAACGATAGAGAAGAGCCCTAGTTACTTCGTTACTCCTGAGGTAAGAATCGTGCCTATATTTTACATTACGCTTAGGTATTCCTCACAGGTCAATTTCCAGTACATACTTCTAGTTTCTGATTCTCAGATTATCATATTGATTTATTGTCAGAACAGATGGAAGAAAATGGCTCGAAATACAATGGGGGATCTCTGTACGTATGTGAGCAATGGTGCCATTAGTAAATTTAGAAAGATACAGTCACTAACAATAATATATGTAACAAGTGCATATGGGGACTTGGGCTCTTGTTAATTACATGGTCACTGTAAACGGGTAGCGTATATTGCCTAATGATGTTATTCATTTCCCTAAAATGAAATCACCAATATTGTGTTCCCTCAAGGTGCCAGAACGCGTCCGCGCCATGAACTCCTCAGTGCGGCTGCTCCTCATAGTGCGCGAGCCGGTAACTCGTGCTATCTCCGACTACACACAGCTGCGCAGCCGCGCCACGCCTTCGGCCCCGGCGCACGCCATGACGCCATCCCATCCGGCGCCTGACGCCGCCAAGCCGTTTGAGCATCTCGCCATATCGCCCGATGGCTCCATCAACGTCGCGTATAGGTAGGTCTTATCATCTTCGCTAGTTACATATCATCTACCTCTGTGGCTCTACAAAGTGTACAGAAGTGCTGAATAATTTCTAGTAAATCTCTTATCCAAATACTATAAACCTGTGTATGCTAAATCTCTCTTATGTTAAATTTATCATGTTGACGATGGAATCATAAATGGAATTAACGCATGAAATTGTTCTAGGCCCATCGCCATATCATTGTACCACGCGTACTTGCATCGCTGGCTGGAGGTGTTTCCACGGGAGCAGATTCTGGTAGTCAACGGAGACCTGCTCATCGAAGACCCGGTGCCCCAGCTGCGGCGCATCGAGAAGTTCCTTGGATTAGAGCACAAAATTGGTGAGTAAACAAAATACTTTCACCGGCAAGTATTGAGTTTAGAAAAATCGCGACTCTTAAGTGTTGTTTTATGTAGGTACAAGGCCAAACTAGCACTTATGATGCAAAAGTAGCTTTTTGTGTAGATTATGTAGATAGTTCGACAACAAATGAAAAAAATAAAAACTTACAGTAAACTATGATTACAGTGGCGAACAGTGAACATGTTATAGGTTACATCTTACTTAAGTGTATCTGTTTTATTTTTGTACAGGAAGAAGAAACTTCTACTTCAACGAAACTAAAGGCTTCTACTGTTTACGAAATGACACTACGGACAAGTGTCTGCGTGAAACTAAGGGGCGTAAGCACCCGCGGGTGGACCCGGCCGTCGTCACCAAGCTTAGGAAGTTTTTTATACAGCACAACCAGAGGTTCTATGACCTCGTAGGAGAAGACCTCGGCTGGCCCGAGGACTAGGTAACTGGTAACGTTACCAGACATATGGACTCACCATATAGTTGTGATCGAATGTAATTCTTACATATCAAAATAAAACATATCATTAGTGCTTAAGGTTTTTAAAATATATGTATACATCTAGAGTAATTACAAATTAGAACACCTGGAAATATAAAAATTTTATTTATTTGTACGGGATTTTTTATATACAAAATTTTGCTGCACTTTAGTTAGACAATGTTAGACAGTTATTTATATATACTGATTTAATTTTCGGTTTATTGTACCAATCGAAGTGATCGTTTATACTGGATATATTATATTATATTTATTAATTTTGACAGTGTCTACGAAACGGGAACAAAAATTGAAAGTATGAAAGACGCGGTCAATAATTATGATTGTTTAGATCAGCGAAGATCCTTTACAATTATCACGCACTGATTCGATAGACCGACTCACTGGAACCCTGAGCAATATATTTTTAATATTAATAGCTAATAATTAAGTATTACGTGCAAACCTTTACACAGCATTTTTATACATTTAGGTATGGATTTTAAAGCTGTTTGTGATCAGTTCGTTCTTAGTACATATTCACTAGTTGAGGCGTAAGTATCTACTAAGCTAAATGTATTCTAATAGAGTAATTCCACAAGGATGCGTGTTGTGTACATTTTTCGCTTTCTCTTTTTAGATGTCGTAAGTTTTGATCGTGTCGTGTGGCTCGTAAATGTTATTATGTTACTAGTGAATGTGATTTTTCAAATTCTTAACAATATTTCCCATGTTTTCCAAATTCATCATTACAATGTTTAAAGTTAGTAGCTAATTGTCTTCTTTAAAACGATACTCTTGAAACTCTTAATCCGAATCATTATGTGTGTGTCTATAATAATATCATAAATTTCTTTGATCTCAGTGTTGTTATGGAGTCGTTGTTGAGTGTGTTGATCACACTGTAGATTACACACGATTTAAATTAAAGTAAAAGTGGAGAGATATCGATATACATTCAACGCGGGTTTAGGAGTATTCTATTTAAGCGAAACGTCCAAGACTGAAGAGTTAGTTGAGTAAGTTTAAGTAATATTTAGCATAAAGTGTCCAGAGGTAGCGCCGCCGCCGGACGGCGCCCGAGACGACCAGGCCGACTGCGGCATGGCACTCAACGCCATTATCAATATTTAATTTCCAAATCACAAGACAGTCAACGAATATTAATATTTTATAAAATGTAAGCCTTCTACGGATGCTTATCCAAAAAGAATATTTTTTAACTAAAGTATTTAGATGGGCAGAGAAACGAAAAATCTATGTACAAATTGCTCTAATATCTGGTATAGCCGTTACTGCCATCCTAGTCCAAAAGAGCAGCTGCCAATATGAAACTCGGATGAAATACCATTGTATTGCTGTTTACAGTCGTAGGGACCCACATGAATTCTGGGACACGGAAATGATACCAATTTCAAATTAATGAGGCAGTGGTTGATTCAGGTATTTTCCACGATTCTCTTCAAATATTTCTTTTATACATATTGCATAAACAAATTGGATTTGCGTTCGTTATAATGAAGGTATAACTCATTCTACGTGAATATACGATGTACCAGTATTGTGATGTATCGAAGATACAACTAATATTAGGAGCGGAGGCAACTTTCGAACAAGATACTTGCTGCTGACAAATATTTCACCACAAGTTGCTCAAGTAACTTTCAGTGATAAATAAAAGGTTGAAAGATACAAAAGAGAACAGAAGTAATTTCAGCTACTTGTGTGATATCAAGAATATCAAACATATCAAGATTATTGTTAGATTTATAACATAGTTAAGTATGTAAGGTTTAATATTTGTTTCGAGAGGCTGGTTTTATAAAAGTTTTAAATTATTCTCAAAGAGAAGTGAATGAAAACTATTTATAAAACTGACCAAGGTTAACAAAATTTATTGAGAGCATAATTTACTTTGTTTCGTTAAAACTGATTTGACTAGTTATTAGATAATTTTAATCACTGTTAAATGTTGTGCACGTTCATAAGGTGTAGTTTAAATTTGATTAGGATAATACTGTTAAATATAGTTAATTATTATTTTTAGAAAATTAAAGTAAAATATTATTTATATAATACCTACGGACATGTATATATTTTGTGCAATCTACTTTAACAGTTACTTGATAAACATCAAATACTATACTTTATAAGGTAAACGTACTGGTGCTCGACGCGGTCCCAGTACATGTCAGCTTGAAACTTAAGTCATTGTCAATACAGGTGACAGCAAGGTGTCATCTATTGGGCATTAGCATGTCGAGCACTAGTACGTTTACCTTATTTTACTTAAATTATCTGTTGTAAACCTTAAATGCGTTTATTTACATTCTTGTACTTTACATGCAATGAATTATATGGCAAAGTAATTCCTTACAATATCATTAGGTTAAAATATTGAATGAAAATGTTATTTATATATCAACTAAAATATATTTTACCCATGTCTTAAATTCTAAATTTCCTTGTAAATATCTTTTAAATTCTGTTAATAAGTTAACTGTATGTCTTCAATAAATATGAAGCGAGAGTACCTAAATGTGTTTTAATGTATTATACCTACCTACTTACTCGCTGGAATACATTATACGTCGGGAAGGGAATTCTACCCTATGAATGACACTAACCCTTAATTAATTTATTCCACAAACGAAATTATACACACCTCCGCATTCCAGAAATATATTCACATCGATACACATGCCTATTCGGATTTCGAGATAATCACAAGATCTTGAGACGATTTAGAGATCAACTAGATCTACATTAGATATCGACTAGAAGTGACTTGGATATCTAAGTCATAACATGTCGAAATCGTTCAAGAGGACCGGCAGAATCGTGGAAACGTCAAATGTGACATATCTATCTTACAAATATCTTTAAATTATCCGTATCGTAACTAGTTGAAGTCTAGTAGAAATCTAATTCATTTTCCGAATCGAGCCGACTGTCCAGTCGAGTTTACATTATTAATTAAGTTTATTCTTGTAAAATAGTTTGTTTTAGTAGTGGAACCAAATTGTAGGCGTATCTAACGTTAACAAACAGCAGTTAAGGGGCAAAAGACGCGTCTCTTATTCGGCAAACGAAAATGGATACTTACACTAATGACACGCGGAACTAACATGATGGCTCAACATTTATCACTACACGTAAACATCTTTAAGAATTTGTTATGGGATAAGTAAGTTGGGATATCGTGAAATGCTTGGGATATCGTGGACGGATTTCCGCACCAACTTGTCCATACTCCAGGAGCTCGGCATCACACAGCGTTTATCGACCGTAGTACAGTCGCATATACTGCAGTACTTTAGCCATGTCTCTAGGCGAGATAACGACTCCATAGAGCGACTGGTCGTACAAGGAAGAGTGGAGGGAACCAGATCGCGCGGCAGATCACCTATGCGCTGGACTGAGCAAATAAAATCCGCAGTGGGAAACCGCGTATCTGACTGTGCCAGACAGTCTGCCATCAGGGAGAGATGGCGGGAGATCGTGCGAAGAGCTGTGTCCGCCTCTACTACCGATGCGGACGCCTCAACGTGACCACGACCGCTCTGTCAACAGCGATACGACAGAGAAGAAGAAGTAAGTTAGTCAATGTTATATCAAATGTGTAAAGTAGGTATATCATTATATGTACGAGTCCTGGATGTGTTGATAATGACAAATAACCGACGTTAAAAAAAACACAAAAAATAAATATACCAATTAACTACAGCTATCAATTTTCCCTTGAACTAAAATTATATTATAATATCAATTCACTTTGAGTCTGTCGTTAGAAAATAATGAATATTCTCTATACGGATCATCGGTTCTACATACATATAGTAGTAAGTTCGAGAAGCCATTGCTGTGTATCAGTCATTACCAGTTACTAAATTCAAAAACCCATATCTCTTTAGTCGGATTTTTTTTAAAAGTAAAAAGTACTAATTCACAAATACGAATTTTGCGAGCGCTACACAGACCCCAACGCCACAACACACTATTGAAAAAAATGGCGTCAGTGTGCGCGAGGCATTTATTCTATATTCAGGTCGTGTAAACTAATTATTCCTGTAGGTTATTCACAACTTTGACCTTTGAGCTCTTGATTGAAGTGCACGCTTGCATATGTGATATACTCACCTTTGGCATTAATTTCGCCTAGCTCCGGAATATTTTAAGCTTTTACCCAATTCCCCTACGCGAAATTTTTTATGACGATAACATCTTAATGGAAAAACTACGTATCTCCCCTCTCTCTTACAAAAACTAATTTGATAATTTTTAACTTCATAAAGGTTTAATGTTTTCGTAAAGGAATTGCAGGATAAACAATGAGATATAGTTAAATTTAACCAACAAATGACTTAACATAAATTTATCACTATAATTAAATACCTACAACTAAGCAACTCAATCGCGGTCATTATTTTAATAGGGAGTTCCATTAATCATTTTACAACATTTCTTATGCATTTGTATTTAGTTACGGGCATAATTCATACCATACCTCTCACTCGATCGTATCACGCCTCGCAAATCGTATTGCGCGTTCTCTTAATAAGTCACAAGAAATTGTAATACAAAGAAAATAGAGTCAATACCGTAAACTGGGGTTACTTTGATTCGTGGGGTAACATTGACCAACGATCGAAGTAAATCCATTCTACGGTATTAGAAGTTAGTACTTAGAAAATTCTATTCGCTTTATTTTCTTCGTATTACAAACTTATTTTTAACAACAAAATACTTAATAACTGTAGTTAGTCAAAGTGTCTCATTTCAAACATAGAGAGAATACTATCTTTGTCTTACACTAGTACTAGCACCCAGAAGAAAAGGATGAATATAGTTTTTTTGTTCTTATTCACTGAAAAAAATTGGGTTTAACAGACTACAATATCAGTTGGCCAAACACATGATTGGCCAACTGATATTTCGCCGCGAGATAGACTACCCGTCTTCTAACTGTATTAATTAAGAGGGACGGGTAGTCTATCTCGCGGCGAGATACTGTCGCGCCAATCATGTGCATGCTACCTCGGCAGACATAGATACCTATATATTACTTTAACGTTCGTGCCAAGTTTAATGTTATTTCAGAATGCCGTTTTTAAACGAGAGCGTAATAACTTTGGCTTTTGTCGGCGAGTTCGTGTGATTCTTAACCTCTAGCCGCCCAGAGACCTATAAAAACCGGGCAAGTGCGAGTCGGACTCGCGCACGAAGGGTTCCGTACCATAATGCAAAAAAAAAACAAAAAAAAGCAAAAAGAAAACGGTCACCCATCCAAGTACTGACCCCTCCCGACGTTGCTTAACTTTGGTCAAAAATCACGTTTGTTGTATGGGAGCCCCATTTAAATCTTTATTTTATTCTGTTTTTAGTATTTGTTGTTATAGCGGCAACAGAAATACATCATCTGTGAAAATTTCAACTGTCTAGCTATCACGGTTCGTGAGATACAGCCTGGTTACAGACGGACGGACGGACGGACGGACGGACGGACAGCGAAGTCTTAGTAATAGGGTCCCGTTTTACCCTTTGGGTACGGAACCCTAAAAAGGTCTCCAGTTCCATTCTAATTTGAACTTTGTATTGACAAAATAAAATTTCATTCTGTCCCGATTATCTATAACAAATAGGTACTGAAAAAATAGGTAACATAAACATATCCATACTCGGTAGTATGGTTATCTGATATTCCTTCGTAGATAGAGGATGAATTCTGGTAAATCCTGACCGTGTATCCGTTTTCACATAGGCTGCTGTGAAACCACTTTAGAAATATTATACAAGTGAAAATATTACCAATTTTAGATATCATATTTCAGCTCTAACCATGGTTACCGCAGATAACTATATACTATAATATAGAGGGATTTAAATTTTATTAGTAGGTAGGTAACAGATTATGAAAGATAAGACGAAGGCAATGTGTAAAAATAGATTATGTATCTAATAGTACCTAATATATTATATCATATTCATGTAGGTAAACCATTATTCGATAATTATGACTATGTGTGGATTACATAAAATGTAATGTAATGTAAATGGTAATATACGAGAGCTGAGCTGGTCCGAACATTGTGAGAGATAGTAGTAGGTAAGTAGGTACTTATTGAGGTGGTGTAAAATAATTTGAAAATGCAATTTTTACTACGAAGAGTTTTTTACGAATCTTAACAAACAATCATCAACATTCATTAGATTTTATAGTTATGATATCAATTATTAAATTGAACTGATGAATATATTACATTACATACATAGATGATGAAAATATTAAAATGTATGTAGTAATGACGAGTATAATAACAAAAACGCACCTCATTGAGTTAAGGCTCATAGATGCCTAAAGGTGACAGTCCATTTCCAACGACAGCTGCAATACTGTTCATTTTACTATGGATTTTGACATCAGTAACAGCGACGCGTTCAGTACTAGTAATGCAGCTGCGGTTAGAAATGGAATGTTACCCTAAGGTAGAAGTACTAGTGTACTAGTATTCGACATGGGCACTTAAATCAAAGTGACAAGGATTAAATTTGAATACAGAAAAATCTTCGCCGTTCAAATTTAACCTATATTACTTTTACATAAAGTGCCCATGTCGAATACTAGTGCAGCGTCGAGCACTAGTACTTTCTACCTTAGGTGCATCGTAAAAAATGTCTAAAAAGAAATAAACATTTTTATAGGACAGATAATTTTAGCTGGGTAATTTTGTAGGTCCGTCAATAAAACAACACATTGGATTTTGTATAGGACACGAATTCCGGTCGCGTATTATACAAAAACCAATATGTTCACGTTCGTATACAATATTCATTAGTCAACCCTAATGAAACAATGTATTCCTCAGTGACAAAGGAATGCAAGTTTGCACCCGCCATTCGGGCCACGTAACTCTATGCAACTTTTAAAACCGCCTTTAATTTTTTTCTGGATCTAGTACTTAAGTAGAGACAGAAACTTTAATGTGAAGTTTAAATGGCTAGAAATTTTCAACGGTAGCAAGTTTAAGTGGCAGCGAGCTCTTAAATCTAGGGGGATTAATTATTTAAGTATGTACCTTCCCAAGCTTCAATTCAATTTGTATTTGAAAATTTACCAAATACCAACATACGAGTATATATACTCTGTACTAAAAATGAAAATAATGACTTGACTTCGATAAACATTGTTTTTGTTTATCTATAAATATTTTTGTTTCATATGAAAAAGAGCAAATGAGCATACATTCAATTCAAAAACTCGATGAGAGGTTACGATGCCACTTTTTTGAAAATTACTCATAGCAGCATATTCCTGTGTACAATTAAATTACTTAGTTGCCGTTTATTCCTAGATTGTTTTTTTTAGTTTTTGAGCCATACTATAATGTTTTTGTAATCTAAATTAGCAGTTCAGGTACCGCTGCTGCTCACAGCGAACTTAATTATATCGTTATCCATTCGCAGACAAAGCCCGCGGTACAATCAGGCTAATACAATGGACCGTGCCCAATGCTTTATGCACTGGCTGAATTCTCCAGTACATCACATACTATTCTTTGCTTAAATCCAAAGAAGCATAAGCGCTGTGTTATTATCCCTACCAGAAAGCATTCGCCAAACACCAGCCAGTTTAAATCGGATCTCCGATCGCTACATCTTGTTTTTGATTTTCAGTTTTGTTAAACTGGTTTAAACACAGCGTTGGAGCGACTTTCTAGTTTTAGATACACATACGTCCTTTTTATTCGATTGCGGGGAAAGCCGCGGTCGCCGGTCGCAGCACATAGAACGGAAATTTTGATTCTAAGCTGAGCAAACATTGCGCATTAGAGCGTAATTTATGTAACTTTAAGTTAGAATTGGAACTATTAGCAAATAAACTTTGAGAACTGTCAAACTTGGTCTTCAGTATGCTGTAGTAAATAGGTACTAGCAGTTGTACATGCAAGTTACCTAACATGATAATATAATATTAGTGGACTGGATTCTGTCTAAACTAACTTTGCACCGGCTTTAATAGGATAAAGTGAGGGAGTGTAGTAGTCTTGTATTAGCTATTTCCGATTTATTAAATGGAAATAGTCCCGAAAATAAATCAATAAATCAACTAATAGTTGTTACTTCGCAGGCAGATATGCGTTATGGTATAGAAATCATACATTTTACAGATGTGCATTTAATTTGCATACTTACTTTTTCATTGCTAGAAATAATTTATATACAGGGTGGAAAGATAAGTCGGGCCCTGGAGGGACACTACCTTAAATCTTTAAGCTGGCTCATTTTACTTAAAGGAGACATTCCATTTTTTTTAAAAGAAACAAAACTGCATTCAAAGATTATTTCTTTTTTTCTTCAAATTTTGCTTGTCTAAAAAATCTTGAGTACCTACTAAATATTAGATTTTATGGATATTTTGTACGACAGACGAGTGTAAGACCTAATGTTTCTGGGAGAAATGTTATCATTAACATTAAATGTATCGACTAGTACAATAAAATTGCGAGTTTTTATTTTTCGGAATTTTTGATCGGTTCGAGTCCCGGGCGAGGCAAGCGAGTTTTAGAAAATCTTTAAATGCAGTTTTGTTTCTTTTTAAAAATAAAGGAATGTCTCCTTTAAGTAAAATGAGCCACCTTAAGAATTTAAGGTAGTTTCCCTCCAGGGCCCGACTTATCTTTCCACACTGTATATATATATATTATAGGAAGTATTACCAACGTCCAATTCGGATACTACTATTACTACTACTACTATCTATTTAATATGGATCAAAAACTTTTTTGTGTGTGTTAAAATTATGAGTCCTTGCTGCGGACATCATAAAATCATGAATTTTCAAACCGTATAATCTTGCTGGACCTTTTGCATTTGCACCCGCCATTTGCGTTGGCAAATGGCGGGTGCAAAAGCAAAAGGTCCAGGTTGTGTTCAGTGTTAATTATTTATATCATCCACAGAAAAGATGCCCATCCATTAGGGCAAATGCCCCAGTTCTAGCCACTAGCTGAGCCGGTTTTGCCCATTTTCAACTTTCAAAAAAATCTGCTTTTACGTACCTATTAGCAACAACTTATTTCATAAGTTAGCAATTATTGGTATCTCACAACGTCTGTGGATATCTATCGCCCAATATATTTCTGATCTCCCTTATCACCCTGAATTTATAAACTCACATTCATCTTGCTTTGCAAACGTAGAAACTTATGTTAAGGATAGATCCAAAGAGGATAGGACTACGATAGCCAGAACTTTTCTGGAAAATATGGACAATAGAATTAAGTACCTATGCTTGCAGTCTTGCAACCATAATAAACAATTACCCCTCTTTTAGCTTTTCCCCTTCATCCTTGAGCCTATTTAGGTAAATACATACTTTGTGGTAGGTACCTACTACCTACGTACTTTGAGGGTGTGCAACCAATAAGTACCCACTTTTAAGTATATCTAATACTTATTAGTATTTTACTAATACAATCGCAAATAATTAGAATTACACGAGAGGGTTCAGGCACCAGGTACCGATATGGCATATGGCGCGATTCTGGAAATGAATTAGAGATTCACTAAATATGAAATAGTAAATATATGTGACGTTATATATATAAATATATCTAGTGAATCTCTAAATCATTTCCCGAATCGCGCCGATAATCTATAACGTATAGTTCTTACGAATATCACTACCATCTTACACTGGTTCGCCCAGAAAATCGACTCATCTAAGTTTGCGTAACCAATGAGAATTCACCTTTAGGGACGTGTCCGCATTATCGCTAATCACAGATAAGAAAACCTGTGCAAATTACACAGGACGCCCGCCTTCGACTGATTTTCACTAATGACTATCGCAGTCTCTTATCTCGACAAAAAACTATATCCAATAAACGTCTCTCCTCTATCCACTTAGAGAATAATTTGAAGTACACTTTCACCCGTAATCCGTACTGGTGAAGGCAAAGGCTATGTTAAATCTATTCAAATTATAGACTGTGCGAGGAGTTTTCTCTATAAATAGTCTTCTGGTTTCATCTGATACTGAGGGTTGGAAACTAAATACATTGATTACGGTCCTTCGATAAGTGTTAGGTGATTCATAATATACCTACTTTAATTTTTTATAAGGTTATAACATTTATCTACAATTTAATTACATTAATCACAAGCAAACATTAAAAACCTAAAGTACTTTTATAGTAAAAGATACCAAATTTAAAGTTTGTAGTACGTTGAAATTTCTAAGTGTTACCTAGCTGACTGGCATAGAAGGGAGGGAATTATTATTTCTGTTGGTGTTTATACGTTTTTTTGGCACACGCTTTTCGCCTTCTTGACAAATTCCATATCTATCAAAGTTGAATTCTTTCTAATTTAATTGTCAGTACAGCACTCATACACAGTGGCGGATTTGGAGTCTTTGCCACCCTAGGCCCCAGGCCCTGTAGCCGCCCCTTTCAATGCACCCATAATATTGACTACATTTTGAGTTATTTCTTGTTACCATCAGCGAATTTTTTGTCACAATTTGCCGCCCCTAAAAATCTTGCCGCCCTAGGCCCGGGCCTACTGTGCCTTCGGGCAAATCCGCCACTGCTCATACACTAAGTGACGCTTAAGTAAGTATGCGAGTCCAACCAATAGCGATTCGATCTACATATGTATAATAGTGAACAATGCTGTCCCCGGAAGTCAAAACAAATTGTGTACAAATGGGCACAAAACTAAATGTAAGTACAATCCCACGTTTTCTTTCGGCATTAAAACCCTGATCACGGGAGGATTCTGAAAACGATTCCGATACGAGGTTAGGATTAGAAACAAGGATGAGTGTGTTTGGGCCCGATTCGGATTTTGAAATAGACATCTATGAGATATCTTTTAGACATCACCAAGATACGATAACGATAATTATGTTTAAGATCTAACCTGTAAAATTTGATATTTGCGCGATTCTAGAGATACTTTTGAACGATTTCCACAGGATATGACTTAGAGATCCAATTCACATCTAATAGATATCTTACTCTATCTAACGTAAAAATGATATTGGTTGCCCGAATTGCGCTGCAAAAGAGAACTAGTTGATATCTAAACTATAACGTATCTAGTACGTGTCGTCTCTTGTGAATATCTTGAAGTTCGAATACGGCAGTTTTATCCGTACACGTGACACTGCAACTGACCCAGTTCAGGCACAAAAGATAGCTTTCTTTATAGTAATGGTGGTGGAGCTGTATTTGATACGCATACAGAGTAGAATAAATATATTAAGCATAGTTACGTTTTTAATTAGTACCTAAACTTTTGTTTTTGGTAATTTTGTATGATACAAATTATCGACTTACATTGTTTTCACAAATTCACGGTCGAGTAAGGATAATATATTAAAGATATGATGGAATACACGAGTATTTGATGAATCCTCACACACACCCATACATTGTAATATGAATTATGATTGTAGGTTTTTTTATTATACATATAGTAACTGGTAATTTAAAAAGTGCATTCGGTAAAAATATATGCCAAATCATGCATAGCCAGATTTTATCGTATGTTACATTCTTTATGTATTTAATCTGTCTGATGATTAATAACCGTTATTAATACAAAAAACAATGTAGAAACCGACAGTGAATAATTGAATATACAAAAGCCAGTAAAATCAGTATTGTTTAACTTTATAATAGAAAATCTCTATTATTCAATTTAGGACACGCAAACTTTCTGCACGAAGACTTATTTGAATAAGATTCCAATTAGGAAACCCATGAGAAAAAATTGCTCGTCTAAGATTCATTGTTCGGGGAAAATAATTTTACTGTAATTGTTTCCAGTAAAACACGGAGCTTTTATGGTAATTCTACGTACAGGGCTATAACTGCGAAAATCGAAGTTCGCAAATTGCGGGCATCTTTCTCTCACTCTAATTACGCCTTCATTGGAGTAAAAGAGAAAGATCCCCGCAATTTGCGAATTTCGGTTTTTGCGGTAGCCCCTCTGAAGTCGAAGACTTCTCCGTACAAACGTAGTCCCCTTTTCCCTCTCTAGATATTGACCCCCTTATTCATAAACTCGCTAAAAACCTCAAATAGCTAAAAATCATTTGTCTTTATCTGTCATTTTGACTAATGTGTTTGTGAGAAAGGGATAAAACATAATTTAAGTAAATCAGGCCCGTAAAGTTTGATGAATAGGGGGGTAAGTACTAACATTACAGAGAACTATTACGCTATTTGATGTAAATATACAGGGTGCTTCCTGTAACAGGAGCAATAAACTAAACTAAAGGCTGTAGTCCTCAAACTGACCAACATTTGTTCAGCAACTTTTAAAAATTATGATTCCTTTAGACTTCCTCTTTTTCATACAAAATAAATATTGTCTTCAATGTACGCTGACATCAGTGTGTTTGACGTTGCTTGTCACGCTGTAAATATGACAAAATTTGCAATACATTGCGTCTTAGAATAAACTTTAAAGTGTAATAAAAATCAAACCATGAGTTATTTTCAAAAGTTGCTTAACAAATGTTGGTCAGTTTGAGGCGTACAGCCTACAGTTAAATTTATTGCTCCTGTTACAGAAAACACACTGTAACTATTAATCATACACTTTATGGAAAATATTTATACACAATTACATGAGAGGCCTGTGCCTAGCAGTGGGATGTATTATTATATTATTATTAAGTATTTATCTAATTACTACCAGTGCCCAGATTAAATCGTTGGTAATTAATTTTATACGCACCACTTCATTTATACGCACGCATTATAATTATGAATTACCCCGACAAAGTTGCTTATTATTTCGGCCGCAATCGAAAAACGTAATGAGTTTGTTACATTTTCCGCAATGTTTGTTGATTAATTAAAACAAATGAACGCTACGTGGCTTTGTTTTGAGCTATGCTAATGAGATTCGTAAAATCACGTAACATAATCCATTATTTCATAATTATGTTGAGCCAACGACGGTTATTTACTTGTGACCTGAAGATACGATTATATCAGTCTTTTGTCATTATTATTAATGAATTGGTTCCTTGTCGATTTCCTTATGTATATTTTATTGTATAAACATACTCACATTTAGGTATGTAGCTAAATATTGAACGTTTATTTTACAATCCCAAATTTTCTTCACGTTAATATCACATTTAATATTCAGTTAAAGATTTGTGCAAACAAAAGTCAACAGCAAAAATTAAATTTCGCTTCGAGTAACATTTTGGTTACTGCATTTGTTTTGGGGTCCATATTGGGTCGCATAATAATTGATTGTCTTAATGTAATTGTTATTGTGCTGGAAATATTAACATTTCTGAAAAATTATAACACAAACCTAACCTAACCTACCCTATTCTACACAACCTATGCAAAATATTTTCGAAAATACTTTCTGTTTCAGCTGGAGAAAAAATAAGCGAAAAGACATTTAAGCGTAACATTACAATGACAATCAATTATTATGCGATGAGATAGGATCCCTTTGTTTTGTGAAGTCATCATCAAGCGTTAAATATTGTTGATTAATTGCTAGTTAATGTATGTAGGTCGGAAAGAATTAATGAACCCAATACGATAACAAAAAAACAACTTGAAAGAAATATATTGAAGTATATTTTTTCGCTAATCCTTTTTCTAGAAATGAGTGGATACAGGTAACTATAATGAAACATGTAGGTAGTTTCTATGCAGAGCCCATATTTTTCCCACATTTTATTAAAGCACGCTGTTTAAGAACTTCATAATAGATACTTAGATAATAGATACATATAGATACTTTTCAAAAACAAATAAATTGGATGCAAACTTAACTGAATTTACATACATACATACATACAATCACGCCTATTTCCCGGATGGGTAGGCAGAGACCACGGATTTCCACTTGCTACGATCCTGACATACCTCTTTCGCTTCCTTCACTTTAACTCCAAACTGAATTTAAAATTCAAAAATTCTTTTATGCTTCTAAATTTGACGTATGTCGACGAACAACGGCGTGAACCTGACGTAGAGCAAATTGGGGGTTAGTTTTTTGTCATATTTGATATTTGTACAAAACTATGCGAAACGGAGCTCGCGCAACTAGCGTGTTTTATCACAGTCCCTCGGGTAACTTGCGAAACTATTCCGTAGCTATTTCCCCTCTTTTTATTTCTCTGTAACTTGTTTCCACTCACTACAAGTTGTGAGGCTAATTTACATCGATTTCACCGTTTCTGTAAAGTTTCAGCTCCTTTTGTGGGTTTGCTATTCATTCATTAAAGTTAATTCTGTGTCTGTGTAGCCGTGCAACAACCGGCAGTGACTGCCGTATTCGAATTTCAAGATATTCACAAGAGACGACACGTACTAGATCCATTCTAGATACGTTATAGTTTAGATATCAACTAGTTCTCTTTTGCAGCGCAATTCGGGCAACCAATGTCACTTTTACGTTAGATAGAGTAAGATATCTATTAGATTTGAATTGGATCTCTAAGTCATATCCTGTGGAAGTCGTTCAAGAGTATCTCCAGAATCGCGCAAATGTCAAATTTGACAAGTTAGATCTTAAACATATCGTTATCGTATCTTGGTGATGTCTAAAAGATGTCTAATAGGTAGATATCTATTTCAAAATCCGAATCGGGCCCTGAGTGACACAATCGCACGTGGTGTTTGGAACGTAATTAAATTAGTCCAGTGACGGTAACGAATCCCACGTTGTGTTTAATGGGTTCTTATTAACTGCACATCGTATTGTTTTTGTTTATTAATCGAACTCCCGATGTTTGGCTATTAACCGACGATTTATCTTATACCTCTAAACGAGCAATTCTTGTATATTTATTTATATGTAGGTATATATTTCTCGGGGATCTCGGAAACGGCTCTAACGGCTGCTAAAGATTGCTATATGGGGGTATTCGGGGGCGATAAATCGATCTAGCTTAGTCTTATCTCTGGGAAAACGCGCATTTTTGAGTGTTTATATGTATTCCGAGCAAAGCTCGGTCTCTCCGATTAATATATAAATACATTATGATTAAAGCTAACGATACAATAAATATAGTTTTTAGTATTACATATATGAAATCTGCCTCATCAACTTACCAAGTAATAATTATAATAATTTAAGTGCACTTAAAAACGCAATTAAACGTAAAGACCCATAAACATAAAATAAACCTCTACCTCAACCTTGAAGTAAACAATACGGTTTAATAGCAGTCGCTCAATCCAGTAAAGTCACGCTTAGTAAAAATTGTCTCGGCGGGAAAATAATCCGCGGACCATGACATAATCACGACCCGCGAAATATTTGATGGAATCTGGGGTCGCTGAACCATCCGGGGTTTTTATCGATATTTCGAAACACGGTACGGCATATGGTGGCGTATTTTCACTTATCGCCTTAGATGTAACAAACTTAAGTCTGATAATAAATCAACCGACTGATAACTACAAAGCTATTAATAGAATAAAAAAATAAGGAGAAGATTCTCATTTCGTTGGCATCTTTTTTTACCTATACTTACGTCATTACTTCCTGTTATTTCTAAGACGGTTAAGCATGACTCACCTTAGACCGGGCCGTGTCCGGGCCGGAGCTTCCGGAGCTTACTTTTTTATGGCATCACGTGATGCTTTCCATTGAAAACGATGCGCTGGAAGCTCCGGCCCGGACACGGCCCGGTCTAACGTGAGTCATCCTTAAAGGATCGAATTTAAAATGTCGTGAGTCATACTAACATTAAGTCTATTTTACGGATTAACTCACGCATTTTAGTCACTCGCGCGACATGTTTCGGAAAGCCTAGGTCTTCATTTTCAAGCATGAGTAGCTGTGACGATGGCCGCAGTACTAAAAATAAGTGAGTTTCAATACGATTTCGGATTGTTTTTTCTTCACAGTTTGACCATTGTCAAAGAAAACCACATTTAGTGATTTCGAACTGCTGACGAAGACCACAAAAAAGACGCAATATTAAACATTTTTGTAAAACCTTTTTTTTTATCAAAGATTACATTTACTTTCCCCTTCAAGACTGCATCAATTGTAGACGCTTGGACGCTTTGCATCAGTGAATTAATCCTGGTTTATAAACAAATCCTATCGGTTCTTAGTTACGGTGCAAATAGGCAGACGACAGTTTAATTAGCGAGGCTGGATGGATGTCCCGCCGCCCTCGCCTCGCATGGCGCTATTCTGGAAATGAATTAGAGATTAACTAGATACGATATAGTAAAGATATGTGACGTCCCACGGTAAAGGTACTTTATGGCGGTTGGCGCTAACGCTATTATTAACGCCGCTCCAATATTATTGCGGTGCTATGTGACGTAAGCGCCAGCCGCCATAAGGTACCTTTTCCGTAGAACGTCACATATCTTCACTATTTCATATCTAGTGAATCTCTAATTCATTTCCCGAATCGCGGCGAAAGCCGCCATAAGGTACCTTTTTCCATGGAACGTCACATATCTTTACTATTTCATATCTAGTGAGTCTCTAATTCATTTACCGAATCGAGCCAGCACTCCCGAAGCACCCGCGACTGATTTTCTAAGAAAGCTTTGATGATTGAAATCACTTGACGAACGAAGGGCAATGGGCAATTTTTTCTTCAAATTCTTCTTAAGTCTTATAATATTTATCTAGTAGTTAGGTTAATTTTTATGTCAAAAAATATTAAAATTGGACTTACTGATACTGAAAGATGAGATACTGAAAATTTATGAGATCACCTCGGTTTTTAGATCTATCTATATAAGTAGAAGTACTAGTCCATTTTCATCGCGCTGTCTTAGCCTAGTTTTCTGGAACGAACTATTCAAAGAGCGATTAAGGGCATCGCGTTTCAGCTTATCATATGGTACAACATGCGTTCAACGTCTGCAAAGTTTTCAAATTATACTAGTTAGAGTAGTTTCATCATCACCGTACTAATGATATATAACCCATTTGTTTCATGCTGAGGCACGTTATACACACATGTGCGTAGTTTCATATATTATAAATGAGTTTGAATCAGTTAATACAGTTCAAACCTTAAAACTGTGGGCTCGGGGCCTGAGGAGGGAAGTAGAGTGACACTTTGCTTCCACGAAGCTCGTGTTCGAACTTTTTTCCTATTTCTAATCTTAGTTGGTTGTATTTTTAAAAATCTCATCTGGTGCTACATAAGTATATCGGAGTAGCCATATTGACTATCGGTACATCGAAGTGTTGAAGTGTTTGTATAGTAACGCCACCATGTCGGTCCGAGTACAGGAGCAGAGCACGAGGGCGATTCCATTGCGAAGAGGCGTAAGGCAGGGAGACGTTATCTCTCCGAAACTGTTTACTGCCGTAATGGAAGACGCCTTCAAGCTCCTGGAATGGGAAGGACTTGGCATCAACATCAACGGCGAATACATCACTCACCTTCGGTTTGCCGACGATATCGTAGTCATGGCAAAGTCGATGGAGGAACTCAGCATGATGCTCGATGACCTCAACCGAGTTTCACAACGGGTGGGCTTGAAAATGAACATGGACAAGACGAAACTTATGTCAAATGCCAATGTTGTGCCCATCCCAGTCTCTGTTGGGAACTCGGTACTCGAAGTTGTTGACTCGTACATCTACCTAGGACAAGTAGTCCAATTAGGTAGGTCCAACTTCGAGAAAGAGGTCAACCGCCGAATCCAACTCGGTTGGGCAGCGTTCGGGAAACTACGTAATGTCTTTTCGTCCGACATACCTCAGTGCCTCAAGACGAAAGTCTTTAATCAATGTGTGTTACCAGTGATGACTTACGGCTCCGAAACGTCGTCTTTCACTATCGGCCTCATCTCAAAACTCAAAGTCGCTCAACGAGCTATGGAGAGGGCTATGCTCGGAGTTTCTCTACGTGATCGAATCAGAAATGAGGAGATCCGTAGACGAACTAAAGTCACCGACATAGCCCACCGGATTAGCAAGCTGAAGTGGCAATGGGCAGGCCACATTGCACGCAGAGAAGATGGCCGATGGGGTCGAAAAGTGCTCGAGTGGAGACCACGGACTAGCAAGCGCAGCGTAGGACGTCCACCCACAAGATGGACAGACGATCTTGTTAAGGTCGCCGGAAGACGCTGGATGCGGGTCGCTTCCAACCGGCAAGTATGGAGGTCCAAGGGGGAGGCCTATGTTCAGCAGTGGACGTCTTATGGCTGAGATGATGAAGATATTCACAAATAGATACCACCCAACTAACATTAGGCGCTAAATTTAAGGGTTACAAGAGATTTATATAAGCGCCTATTTACTCTTTAGGTGTTGTTAGTACTCTAAAAATAGGAGTTATAGCCGGCTATAACCCCGTTTTAACCCCGGATTGGGCACAAATTTTATCACCGTAAGATTTATAACAGTGCTACAGTAGGGTTAGCGGATAAAAAAAGAGACATAAGAGCGGTATAGTGGAGCTACAATAGTGTTAATTAATTCTTTAGGAGCTATATGGGTTGCATATAGGTGACTACAAACTGTTGTAGTAGAAGAGCGCTAAAGTAGTGCTGTAATAGCGTTGATTAACAACTTACGCTACGTCTTACGTAGGCGAACAACGCGCGAACGCGGCGCGGCGCGGCGCGGCGAAATCAATCCTTTGATGCCCATAGAAGTGTCCTACGTAAGCGATCTCGTTGCGAACGCGGTGCGGCGCGATTTGCACGCGAATGTCAGGCGGCGCGGCGCGGCGCTGCGCGGCGGCGGCCGCTTTCGCCGCGCCGCGCCGCGCCGCGTTCGCGCGTTGTTCGCCTACGTAAGACGTAGCGTTAGGATTTAAAAGGGTGCCAAATAAGCGACTACTAACTGTTTGAGTAGTAGTGTAGAGCTAAATAGATGATACTTTCAGCTTTAGATGGTATATTAGCATTTAAAGTCAATATTTGTAACACTCAAGAAAGTAATTGCACATTTTTTCCTTAGCCCTGCCTGCTTTGGTTGCAGATGTTTCCATTTTGTATTATTATTTGTAAGCTTGCACTGTGACAGCTTGAAGTGAAATGTATAAATAAAAGCAAATAATTATTTTAGTTCACCGATGCCGGTGTTATCTGCGGATTTATGATGGCGAAATTAATTACACTGTCAATAACTATATGTATTACTAACAAAATTTTAAAGGGCCTCTGATCCTTTGCATATTTATCTGAATATAATATTTTTTAAATTGTGGTCCACCGTATTTAATTTTCGCAAAATTACACAATATACGTGAAGTCCGGTTTTAAATACAACAATACTAACATTATGTCTATATTGAGTAAAAGTATCGATTTTTATTAAGTATTTACGTTCTAATTAACAGTTTTTGTTTTGCTTATTGATTCATCGGTCATATTAACATGGCGCTATAGGCTTAGGTTGTAAGTAAGACTCTAATAACACTATAAGATGTACTAAGGTATTGAATAACGCCCGTCTGCGACTACATGATCTATAAAAGTGACTCATAACTTCTCATTTCGACTGTAAGTGAGACAAGAGAGTTAAGAAGCGATTGCGAGTAACGGAGCTATAAAAGAGTTTTTATCGCCTGTTTAGAACCTTAAGTGAAAATTGCAGCTGCTTATTACTCATATAGATGTTAAGGTAGTAGAATTCACTTTGAGCTATAACACTAGCTGCTTAAGATCCATTATAGCGGCCAAAACGGCTATTGTAAATCTTAAAGCTACACATGGACCTCTTAAAGACCTTGATGTCACCAGAGCCTGTAAGCTTAGAGTATATAGCTATTCTACAGCCGTTATATGTCTTTAGGTGATAAAATAAGTGCTAAGTGTCGCCTAATTGTTTGTTGGGCAGTTATAAATAAATTACTAACTCCACGCAGACGAAGTCGCAGGCAAAAGCTAGTAATAATCTAAAGAGTGTATTATTGTCCTGTTTTGTTGAGTGGTCTAACGCTTCCAAGTGACCTTTACCCATTCACAAACGATTTAAACCAGAACCCCTCCCTCGCACTCACCTTTTGTACGACAGCAATGAAATATTTGTGCATTTCATTACGCCCTCCAGTCCCCCCAAGTCCCTTTAGGGGGCTTAACGAGTGTATATTTCTGTAAATACCGCACCAGCCTAATGGGTGGTATTTAACCAGGAGACTAGGTAATAGGTCAGGAAATGAATGCTCAAAAAACGTTGTAGAGGGAAATGCTAGGAACACAATTTTTGACTCTGTAACTTTGTTTGGACTAGTTAGGAGGTGAACATATCAAAAGTCCCCGGCTGTAGCCCCGATGCTGGGGGGTAGAGGGGGGTAAGAAGGTCGAATTTTTCGGTTTTTCCGGCCGGGGACTTTTGAAGTTGTGTTCCTAGCTTTTCCCTCTATAACTTCTTATTGCTTGGCCTATAAGCAATTCATTATCAATATGCTAAATAGTATAAATGTAGAATTTTAGCGTACACTAATCATAGTTTGTTTCAAATCAATATCAAAACCTTTACTATAAGTGTAGGAAATCATGTTTTGAAGTGAACAAACATATGCTCGTTTAACTTCCCTTGGTTAGGGATGAATGGATGAATTTGCAAAAAGATTAAACTAGCATATCTAATGATTCCCTCATATTTCGCAGCCCTCGAAAGGGCTGTAGCGAGATGAATGGCCGCCTACACGCTACGGCGGCCGCCTACGCGCTACGCGGCTACGATCAAGTGCTACGGGTGCTACGACCCTACCCGCCACCGCACCTCCCCACACCCCCACGGTCTCGTGTCCATGATTCATTCGATTACAGTTTGGAATTCATAAGAAAACCAATCAGTTTAAAAGGTTATTTTAATAGGCAATATATATAACAATATTAAATTCTATGAATGAAGAAATTGTATTTAGAGAAAAGTTTTTAATATTGCTTGAAGCATTTTTATTAGCGCATGGCGTGATGATAATGGTATTCCAACTTTAGCACCGAAGCCTGCTCATTAGTTCAAATTAACTTCAAGCAAAACTTGAACACAATATTTTCTAGTTACACATACGGCTCGATTTGGGAAATGATTTTTTTTTTTTTAAATTTATTGAGAAACAAACAGTCATTCATTAACATTAATCAATAGATTGAGCAGCAGTAAATATACCTATAGTTTCCTTAATTAACATATCAGAAATACGTAGCCAATGCACCTTTAAATACAACAAGAAAAATCGTATATAAATGCAAAACGTTTTTTACAATACTTTAAACAAATAGCTGTGAGCTTGTGTACCTACATGAAGTTTAACATCTAGAAAGAAAAGTAAATTACAAATTTTTTGGTAAAATAAACAGGCAAAGATATGTACCTTAATTATTAGAAAAACATGCTTATTAGGTATTATTTATGCACCTTATATCATGTGAATGCTTTTTTCAGTAAAGTAGTTGTACAGTTAAATATATCCACGTGTGTGAGTTTTTCATTATTATTAAATAGTTTACAAACACGCTTAATAAACGCATTACCAGCATAACAAGTCCGACTGCGAGGAATAGAGAAAAGGTCTTTTTTGCGACACTGGCGCTCTCGTCTTCGCGGAACTCTGAAACCTATTTTTTGAAGCAAAGTAGGGGCGTCTAGTACCGAGTGAATAATTTTGAAAAGCAAAACCGAGTCCACTGCATCACGGCGGTCACTCAGCTTTTGCATCTTAAAACGAGTACATGTGTCCGTATAATTAGTATAAATTTGCCCAGTCCTAAACGCGAGTGATTTAATAAATTTCTTTTGTAACCTTTCAATTCTATTAATATGAATAGCGTGATATGGTTTCCAGACAGAACATGCAAACTCTAGGTGACTGCGGACAAAACTATTGTATAGGATTTTGTATGTTAAAGGATTTTTAAAAGGTTTTCCTACCCGCAAGATAAAACCCAGTTGTCTAAATGACTTGTTTAAGATGTTGTCAAGATGTGGGACAAATGTAAGGTTACTATCCATTAGAATGCCAAGATCGCGAATCTCTGTAACTCTTCTCAATGTTCTACCTAAAAGGCTATAATTAAATTCAATTTTCTTTTTCTTTTTGGTGAAAGTTATAACGTTACATTTATCCAAATTTAGAAATAAGTGATTAGCTGTACAATAGGTGACAAGGTTATTTAGATCGTCTTGTAGTTTAACACAGTCATCTTCATTTCTAATGATCCTAAAGATTTTGGTATCGTCCGCATATAGCAACAAATTAGAATGTTTAATGCAATTCGGGATGTCATTTACGTATAGTAAAAAAAGCAAAGGTCCCAAATGGGAACCTTGAGGCACACCAGAGCTAATTGGTTTCCATTCCGGCTGAAAACCCAGTATTAGTCCTGCAGCGCTGGCTATATTTTGAGCCCTAACTTAAAGTAATATTAAAGTCAAATTTTTTTTCGCTTACGAATGCTGTTTTAAGAAGTTAATCTTACATTTTGTTTTGTGTCACAGATATTATTTGCTTTTTAAGTTATTTAATAATTTGTGGTAATTATTTTTATTTTGAATTATTTTGGAGAAAAGAATATTCGAGAGAAAACATGTAACTGTGTCGCATTTAGGATAGTTTTTTTAATGTGAAAACATAGTTTGTGTCAATTACGTCCATTGCAATCGCATACTATGTCATACTATTCAAAATTACTCAAAAAATAATTAAAGTTAAAAAAAATTGCTGACGTCGCATATACGAGCCCCGATGCAAATTATTTCGTCTAGTTCCGCGCAACAATTTTGTTTATTTTAATAAATTTTACACATGAACATATAATGACCCAGTAATGGGAACCATAATAGCAATGTTTAATGTAGTTTATTTTGATCGTATAATAAAATTGCATGAGACTTTTATTGCTGAAAAAAAGGACTTTTCAAAAACGTTGTCCAAATCATATTGTCCTCTCTTACAGCACTGCTGCATGCATGGGCTCGAAACAAAATTGTCAGTACATCGGCAGAGCCCTATTGCTTTCCCTGGTAATAGCCCTTTTCACATACGTTGTAATCCCGTCAATAAAAAAATCAAAAATCATTATTTTTTTCTTTCAGTACAAACGGTATTTCTTGTATTTGGATTTAGTTATTGCAGAGTATTACCATATAAAATTAAATTACATTAGTATAAGCATTAAATATTAGTAATTTTTAAACAAAAACATTATTTTTGAACAAACGCGAGAACCTCAAAAAATGGGGTCACCTGACGAAAACATATGCATCGGGGCTCGTAATCGTGTCAATATGTACATTACATGTTTTTGTGTCTTATTGAGGCACAGCTTTATAAGATTTTTGATAATTTTGTTCTAACAAGCTATTACCATAACAAAAGAATATTAAGGTTACTAGAGGTTATTAATATATAAGGCGGGATAAATAAGAAATATGAAGTTGTGTCAGTTTCATCCATTGCATAAACAAATAATACAAAAATAATGTTCGCGTTCATACGACGCTAGCGGGTGGCTCTTAACGGGCAACGCGGGCCATGCACGGGGAGCGGGCGCGGCGGGCGCGGCGTGACCTTGGCGTGACGGCGGGTAAGGGCCTCTCTCTAAAAACCACACGTTGCGTACGCAACGCATGTTTACTTCGCCTGCGCGCCAAATTAATGCAACTTATGCAAAGTTATACTACTACAAAGAGAACTTATAAATATTGTACAATGTCACCATTTAGCAAAAGAACTGTAAGTAAGTACATCTTATTGCGAGAATTAAGGTCTGTTTATATCTATACACATTACGGTTACGCATCATATACTTGTGACAATGACAGGGAAAAGGTACCGCTTGAGTAAAATTTGCTTATTAATACTGTGACTTGAGGTAACTTTCATTCTTTGATAAAGATATTACTTCTTGAACTTAATTTATATTAATGTTATCAATATTTTGATTTCTATATCTAATATCTAATCAAGTCTAACTTCAATATATCTTAATATGGACTAATAAATTTTAATATAATCATTTTTTTTTCATTATAAATAGCACAAACCAGTCTTTCCATACTGAACGTAAATTATGCACATTATTTTTTTAATGTATTTTTTGTTCTTAGCATTTTTTTATAATAGATATTATTAATTATGTACACGTATTGAGGTTATTTAATGCCTGTTTATTCTGATGTTTTGAATACATTTACCTTAAATAATAATTACCCACACTTTTGATAGTTCAAGCTTCTTGGATAATAATTACCTTTGGGTTCAATTGGCGTAAAGGACATTTTGGCGAAAATGAGTTATATCCACTACCGTAACCTCAAAGGGCTTAACTGACAAAACGACAGGATATCTTTCCAGGAGAGCCAAAAATCAGTTTTGTTTTGAGAAAAAAATCTGACCTTTTTTGTTTGTTTGAATTAACTGATGCCTGTATGTGGCTTATTCCTAACTTTTTGAGGTCTTTCAAACTGATTTCTTGAATACAATGCTTATTTACAAAAATAGCATGTCCGTTACGCCAAAAAACACGACTATTTTTAAAAAGGCGTCCCTTAAAGGCGCCTCTTCTTTAATGTTTATCTTATCAGAAAAAGGGCGTAATGTACTAAAAATTAAACTGTTTTAGTACCATTTGGCGTAAATCCAACAATTTCGTTGCAATATTCGCAACTTGCATTTAGGGAACACTATACTTCTAAGTACTATAATTTAAATTTTTTTTCTGAAAATTTATAGAGATGTATGTATTCACTGTCAAGTTTTCCCCATTTTTGTTATTTTGGATACTTAAACGTGGAAAAGGTCGTTTTTAAGAAAACAATGTTTTTTTACACACTACAAAAACAATGTTTTTTTTTATATTACTTCTATTCAAGTATATTCATTAAATTAAATTTGGTAGGTGAGAAGAGATCTCTGCTAAAAACAATTGAAAACCGAAGGGGAAACATGTTGGGGCACCTGATACGTCACGATACTTACATAAAGTCTATAATTGAAGGCAGAATAGAAGAACAGAGAGGCAGAGGAAGACTGAGACGTGCATATATTGACCAGGCCAAAGAGAAAATTAATGTAGTGACGTATCAGGAGCTCAAAACAGTGGCAGAGAAAAGAACGGAATGGCGAATACTCTACCGACAAGAGCTAGGCTCTTAAGAACAATGATGATGATGATTACTTCAACAGAATCACTGCTGTCCTACCATTTATACAGGGTGTCCAGTAATTAATGGACAACCTTCTAACCATCGACAGGGCACCTTAGGCTGGTCCAGAAAATGCACTTATAGGTTTAGTAAAAGTTTCGTGGTTTTCGAGATAATCGCACTTTTCTAATTTTGGTTCCTTGTTTCACTGTAATGATCGCTTAGGACATAAATGAAAAGATTTTTACCTTCTGTTTTTTGAAAAATATTCTCAAATAGGCTTGCTAACCGAACCGATAGGCAATACAGTTTTTCCATAGCCAAGGTGTATTTTTAGAAGACCTTAATCCAAAAAAATACATTATACTCTAACATTTTTAAGACGTCTGATCGCTTGTGGTGAAAGAAAAAAACGTATGGAGAACAGAGTGGCCAACTTTCTTAAAAATAGTTTATCTAATACTGATTCTAAAATGGTATCACACATGCTATTTATATTTCTACAAACAAAGATATGGCCTAGATGGTGATTAAAGTGAAGTATGTTGCTAACTAGTAAAAAGACATAAAAGTGCGATTATCTCGAAAACTACGAAACTTTTACTAGACCTATAAGTGCATTTTCTGGACCAGCCTGAGGTGCCCTGTCGATGGTTAGAAGGTTGTCCATTAATTACTGGACACCCTGTATAAATGGTAGGACAGCAGTGGTCAGAGGAACTATACCTACGTTTCGGTTTTTCAGGTGCGCATTCGGCAGGTTTGACCTGTTTCCTAGTAAACGTTCGCGCACACTCATTTCTAGGTTCGAACTGAGTGCGCGTACAAGTCAGTGGAATGATTAAATTGTTTTAAAATAATAAATAAGTACGATTATGACCGTGTCTGTTTCTTAAATCCAATTTTATTACTCCGAAATCAAGCAATGTTACTATCCGGTATCCGGCCGGATAGTAAAATAATAGCCGGATAGGCCCATACCGGATAGTAACCGGATATCCGGTGCATCTCTAAAAAGTACCCACTAGTTCAGTTTAAATTGTCAAAATGTAGTAACCCTATAAATAAAGCAATGAGCACATGAGCAGGTAATGCAAGTACCTACTTAACAACAAAATTGACAAGGAAAGTAGGTATAACTAGGTCATCCCACTAAAACACAAAAAACCAGGCAAGTCCGAGTCGGACTCGCGCATGAAGGGTTCCGTACCATAATGCAAAAAAAAAACAAAAAACGGTCACCCATCCAAGTACTGACCACTCCCGACGTTGCTTAACTTTGGTCAAAAATCACGTTTGTTGTATGGGAGCCCCATTTAAATCTTTATTTTGTTCTGTTTTTAGTATTTGTTGTTATAGCGGCAACAGAAATACATCTGTGAAAATTTCAACTGTCGGACAACAGACGGACGGACGGACGGACGGACAGCGAAGTCTTAGTAATAGGGACCCCCGTTTTACCCTTTGGGTACGGAACCCTAAAAAGCAACAATTATAAACCCGAAATTATACATAGTATGGGGGCGCGGGCGTATCTCTTACATTTAATCTCTCTCTCGCATAAATATACAATAGATGTACATTTTTTGTACATTAGTTGTGGGCGTAACGTACATTTAGCACTCAAAAATTTCCGATGCAAAGGGGCGTATCGTACACAAAGTTGGGAGTTACACCAAAATATCTCACAACATTTTTTTGAATTGGCAGATACGGCCAAATGCGTTGGAAAACTGTGTTCAAGCATTGATTTTTCATAGGGCTTAACGGACATTTTTTTCAAGTTGTCGATACGTTAAATATACTATTCAATAGAGAAAAAAATACTGAGTATAACAGCATTTTTGCAATTTTGTCCCTTACGCCCTTTGAGCCTACGGTAGTCGTTATATACAGTTTTGTTCAGAATTCCAAGTGCTTTCGTTCTGTATAGTGAAAATTTTTATATCTCTTAAAAAGTTGCCTTTACGACCCAATTTTTGCACTATGAGCTTGCAAAAACAGCTTATCTCAAGGGGCGCAAACGACCAATTATAAATTCATAGATATTATCGTTAAGGTTACCGCTAAATATAAATATGATTGTAAATGACTTACATGTCTTTTGTCGTCCTTTAAGCCCTTCATTTGTCTTGATGATTTTTCATATCGTATCTCGTATGGTCAATATAGTCATAAAGGACATATTTTACTATTGACTATTATTATTTTACTTGCCCTTTATGACCCGCCCTAAAATGATTTTACCATAAGTATATGAAGCGAACAAGGTTGTAAAGGACTTTTCTAATATTTGTATCGTTTACTACCACGAATTAGTTTCTAAACTATACATTTAAAACAAATAACATGGACTTAGCGGTGTATAATAACAAATAAATAGTTTTCTGGGACCTATATTACTACATTGTAATGTTTGCCCTTAAAATTGAAAGCATTTACGCTAAGAGTTTTTTCGGCAGTTATCTTTGTTCATGGGCGTAAAGGTCTATAATGCCTAATAAATAATTAGTTTTATGGGTCCTTTATTACTAAAATGTCAAACATTACATTTCTCTTCAAATTAAAAACCTCAGCTCGGTGTTTTTCAGCAACTATCATCGTTTTACACGCAGTGGAATTTCTTATAGTATATTATATATATACATAATTTCTTATATTCTATAATATCGTTGTTTATCGACTAAGCCAATCTGTGTAAGAATGTCCTATAGAATCATTCATTCATTCAATTGTTTCATAATCGTTCTAACAGAAAATATTCTGCTCCTCAAAGGAACATATTTTTTTCAATAACTTTTAAAATTTATGAAGTCTTGTATTCAATGTACACCGTCATCATTGTAATTGGCGTTGCTTGCCACGCTTTATAAATCACAAAATTAGCAATACATTGCGTCTTAAAATAACCTTAAAAAGTGTACTAAATATCAAATAAAAGTTATTTTTAAAAGTCGCTGATGTGACATTCTCATTCAAAAGGTAGGGACCACTTTGTCATTTACCATAAAGACGAAATTTTATTGTAACTTTATACAAATAACCTGTCAGAGAGTCCTTATGGCAAGGATAAAGTGGTACCTTTTGATTGCGAACGTCACGAATGTTGGTCAGTATGAGGAGCCTACATTTTATTTTTAAATATACTTACAACATACCAACTCCCACACTATGAAAAGACTTAATATAATAATTATGCCTCCGAATGAAATAAATACACTGTAATGGCTCCTCTACACGATGGGCCAACGCCGGCCATTCCAAGGGACGCATTTATGCGCTAGAGGGAGCAAGTAGCCGGCGTTGGCCCATCGTGTAGAGGAGCCATAATGTTCATCTAACAAGCACCCTACCCGCGTAGGTAGCCTTCCCCGCGTACGCCGTTCATGCAAAGTTTTATTTTGCCAAATAGTAAAAAACCGTTGTTGAAAATGACCCAAATTATGAATGTTGTCTCGATGTGGCATTATAATAATGTAGACGTAAACTTAATAACATGAATTTTTTTTTGTGGCAGATACATGATGTTTATAAGAAAAAAAAAGATTAAAAATAAAAGCGGTGGATGAATTTGACACACATTTGTTTGAATAACATATTATAATATCCTGTGAAGTACAACACTTCACTTACCGACTATAATTTTATTTTAGGCATTTTAGGTTCACTATTAGGTATTTATTAAATGTCATTATACCCGTGGATGAAAATGACACAAAATGCGTTTGTACGTCGGAAGCCACTTTGCTTTTACAGGGAAACAAAGAATTTCATCTCGAATATTCTTTTTACCGAATGCTGTTTAAAAAAAGAAATACCTAAATTTCTACCTAAGCAAATACCTAGGATGACACAAATTATTATTATTAGGTTTAGTATGTGGTCTGAAAACTATATGTAAAAAATAGGCAACATTAATAATCTTATAACTTCAAAAGTTATTGCTACCGGACTAAGTAATACTACGGACTGAACTCTATTTTCGATATAAGATTTGATCCAACGGAACAGATCGCACGGAATTATAGAGATTCACTAGATATGAAATAGTAAAGATATGTGACGTTCCACGGCAAAAGGTACCTTATGGCGGTTGGCGCTTACGCTATTTTTAACGCCGTGGAACGTTACATATATTTACTATTTCATATCTAGTGAATCTCTAATTAATTGCCCGAATCGCGGCGCCAGCCGCCATAAGGTACCTTTTGCAGTGGAACGTCACATATCATTACTACTCCATATCTAGTGAGTCTCTAATTCATTTCCCGAATCGAGCCGATAGTTATGGTTTTGGAGAGTATGTTTCGTAGGGGGTCATCCATTAATTACATCACACGTTTAGGGGGAGGGAGGGGGTCAAGAAAATGTGACATATTGTGACATGGGGGAGGGGGGAGACACAAACTTTGTGACGTCACTATAGTGAGTGTCGGTTACCGTAGTAACCGAAAATTTATTTAAATTATTTTATTCGGTGTACATTTTAATAACAAGTTTTTAAAACGATAATCGATTTTATTCGTTTAATTTTCTTTCCTAAGCAGTTTTGGGTTATAAAATTACTAATAAAATACTAATAATACTTAGGTACTTACTTAATTCGATTTGGCGATTTCGTAGAAAAAATGTGACGTCACACTGGGGGGGGGGGGGGGTTGCCAAATGTGACCAAGTGTGACAAGGAGGGGGGGAGGGGTCAAAAAACCTAGAAATTCGTGTGACGTAATTAATGGATGACCCCTAATTAACTTTAAATAGTGTAACACGAACACCTTACGCCCTCATATTATATGTTAAAATAATGACTATTACAATGGTCACATGATTTTGCACAATATTTAGTACTTTTAGTAGGCAGGCTTTAAATTACATTAAGTTACGCCTATACTCCATTGACGTCATAGATTCTATTAAAACACATAATTTACATACACCATTCAAATCCGAGTGAGGATTTATTTTCCAATATGTCGTATAGCGAACTATAATTTAACCTTTGTAACTAAAAAAGTGAAGCGCTGGTGGCCTAGCGTGCAACTTTCAATATGGAGGTCGCGGATTCAAACCCCGGCTCGTACCAATGAGTTTTTCGGAACTTATGTACGACATATCATTTGTGACATTCCACGGCAAAAGGTACCTTATGGCGGTTGGCGCTTACGTCACATAGCGCCGTAATAATATTGGAACGGCGTTAATAGCGTAAGCGCCAACCGCCATAAGGTACCTTTTGCCGTGGACGTCACATTTGATATCATCAGTCCATCGTAGGCCACGTCTACGCCTCGGCTAGTCTGTAGCCATGAGTAAGCCCATTCATAATAAAAAAAAAAAAAAATATTTACCAGTCCCTTTTCGGTGACTAAAGGGCTAGTTTACCATCTGGGTAGGAAAGTCGTTTTCGTATAAGAACTAGTGTCTATGCCAACTCTTGGGATTAGCTGCCAAGCGGACTCCAGGCTCCCATGAGCCGTGGCCAAACACGAGGAAGATGACGTAACTAAAACTTATTATTATTTGTATGTACCGTCACCCGTAAAAGTGAATGGCGACTTTATGAATGAATTCATTCATAATTTTTCCATGCAATTTCGCGGCTCACTGTAGGTACCTCACAAATGGAGATTTACAGTAGAATTTAAGGACTGTAACTTTTTAGTGAAACAACCTAAGTACCAAAACTAATTTAGACCCCAAAACGAGATCAATGTCAATGCAGTCTATTAGCAATTTTAACAGGATCGCTAACTTCGTGTAGAAAATATTGGAAAAGTATATTTTTTGCCAAAGAAATGCGAAGAACTTTGATAGGATAAACAACGACTCACGTTGAAACGGTCCGGGTCCGGGCGGGGCATCCGACACTTCGTTTTCTATAGAAAACATCACGTGATCACCGATCACCCGTCATTTATTCATCAACTTCAACATTTATTCAGCAATTAGCCCACAAGGGTACTTTTACACGTCAACATTGAATTATACATATACAATTATAATATACATATCATCATCATCATCATCTCAGCCATAAGACGTCCCCTGCTGAACATAGGCCTCCCCCTTGGACCTCCATTCGTACCGGTTGGAAGCCACCCGCATCCAGCGTCTTCCGGCGGCTTTAACAAGGTCGTCCGTCCATCTTGTGGGTGGACGTCCTACGCTGCATTTGCTAGTCCGTGGTCTCCACTCGAGCACTTTTCGACCCCATCGGCCATCTTCTCTGCGCGTGTTAGAATATTATTATCCTATGTACAAATTGTATTACGTATGAAACTGACCTGTTTCTCTTTGAAGTCCAACGTTGATAATATATTGCACTATTTAAACACTTAAACACAACTTCACGTGAAGTTTACACAATTGGTGATTTGTGTGGGTACGATACGAAACCACGGTAGATGAGAGAAACAGGGGTAGTGGTAACTTTAATAATAATATAGTAGTTAACCTACTACTAAGATTTGTACATTACTTTTAAGTGATTTGTTATGTATTTATATTACTGATTAGTAATTATGTATAACGGAATTTAATGAAAAGATGTTATAATCATTTTATGTTGGATATTTCGATAAATGGACGAGGTACATGAGAAACCACGATTGTGACGTCATTTGTGGAATGACAAGTGGCATAATTAACCAGGTGCAAGTGGCTGGCTAGCGATGGGCATAAAAGGGCCCGACCAAATTCAATTGGGTCATTCTGCTTTGAGCATCAGCACTGAGTTAATCGTCGCCAAAGGAATATTGAAAGTTAAGTAAATACTATGTTGATAATTAATAATTATATATAATAATTAAGTATTTACTTGATTGATTAGATGGATTAATTAATTCAATCATCTCTTAGTGAATAATTACTCTTAGTAATTATATTTATTAGTTGTTGATAATAAGGTGAATAAATAGGATGATTGACTTTAATAAACAGTTTTATTTTTAATTACATCTGTTTATTATTTTATTTATCATACTTATAACCCCAATGACAACCAGTGATTGTTTTAGCAATTGTATATGCTTTGAATCAAGGTAAATAAATTACTAACGACAAGTTAAGCCTAATTTATACACTAAACATAGTGAATAACATAGTAAATATTTTTCGAAATCAGTTAGCTACTAATCTAATCTTATTATAAGATTTTGAGGTCTCCATTAAAGACTACGTTTGAATTTAGCTAAGCGGTTAAATATAATGGGCATTTGAATTGTAACTTACCGCGTGTCATAAGTTAGGTATGTTCAGCTGCCGGTTACATAGGTTAGTTTTTTTTCAATAGTCTGATATCAAATTCACATATCTTAAAGATAGATTTTATCTCACCGAATGGGATCTTAACAAGACACTGTTTAAATAAGTATAAACAGTAAATAAAATAATATTCAATTGTCAGGTCGTTTTAAAATGTATACTGTGTAGGATAAAGTCAGCATGCTTTTTAGTCTTCATTTACAAGCTCCTCGTAAGCTTATCGATATACAGCAGTCTGTAGTCGTGATACTTGCATAAATAGTAATAACGGTTATTTACAATTCTGTACCTACCGTCGTAAGATAGGAGACTTACTGCGAGTTCCGTGTACAGATAGTAATACGTGTTTTAAAATTTTGACATAAAAGCGTTTTTGATAGTATGCTTCCAGTTAGCTTAATAAATTTACTGATTGATTGAATATTAAATGGCTACTAAAAATAAGATATACCTCAGTGACAACTTTAGACAATACGTCATACAAAAAGTAGACTAGTCAGTATTGTTCTTGTGGTTATCAGAGGTAATAAAATTGAAGTCCCGTATTAGTAAATAATGTTTTGAAACCGTTAAAGTTGAAAGGTAGTGTTTTGCACATGAAAATTATTCAGTAAATAAAAAGGACATATTCTCTTGGTAATAAAATTACTTTATTAAAAAAAAAAGGGAAATACACAACATAGAGTAGGTACGATCGATAAATGAGTATAAGATAAACGTATTCCTTTAGGAAAATTCGTCTAGCTGACTTGTAAGGAACGTAAATAAAAAAAAAATACAATATTTTAAACCGTTATATGTATATGTACCACTATTCACATGGTCAGGTGGTAATTAATTGTACTAGGCAATTTTGTACCTATGACCTTCTGTAGGGCTAATACGGTCGGCTCTTTATCATTTGCCACCATGCCTGTCACGTTCTAACAAAAATGTAAGTGCGAGAGTGACTCGTGGAATGACGGGTGATAGAATGCGACCATAATACCGCTGTCCTAGAGAATGACTTTTGTATGAAAAGTACGCCTTTGTACGATAAGTTCTTTTGCACAATTAAGATTCAACTAGGAGATTATCGCGTTATCTGCTAAATAGGTTTAAATACAGTTACGATCGAAGCTAAAAAAAAAAACATTTAAGAAGAAGTACGTTTCCTATTATATGTAACCGCATTTTTGCCATCGAAGCTTCAGAGATAGATCTATACATATTGAATACATTATAGAGGATTCTGACCACTGACTTTTAGAGTACCTAGTTGTTTTGTGGGATGGCCGAACGGAGTTAAAAATTATGTTAGGTTAGGTTTATATAAAATTCTTAGGAGTGATCCAACGTAGGAAGTTCTAATAGAATGAAAATGAAAAAAAAAATTTTTTATTTCTGTTAAACAATAAAGGATAAGATCTCCTTGTAGGATAGACATTACCAGTGGCAGGAGAATGGTTTTGAAACATAATTTATTGTAAATTAATTAGGGACATAGGGCTCGCAGAATGATTTTCCATTTGTCGCAATTTTGAGCGGCTACTTCCAGCTCTTTCCAGTAGAGTCCACTTGAGCCAGCCTCCTTCTCAACTGACCGCCTCCATGTTATACAAGGCCTCCCCGACCGTCTAATGCCAGCCGAATGCCAAATTAATTTTGTATTTAACAGATACGTAAAGCTTAGTTTTATTTCCCCACTTTTAAGTTCATTATTTATTGTGGTTGTAAGCTTATATAGAATAAGAACTTAGTAAGTTTTACGGAGGTTGGAGGTCTTGGATTGGAAACTTTCATGTGTTGGCGTTTTCATTTGTCAAAAAAAAAAAGAAGAGATTGCCTACCAGGTTGGAGTTCCCGGGTTCGATACCCAGTGGGTACATCTATTTGTGTGTTTATCGGAAGGATTTGTTCCTTAGCCGTGAATGTTTATTTTATGTATATAAGTATGAATATTTATGTACATATGCATAAATATATTTATACATCTCTATCGTCTTCTAGTGCCAGAAACATAAGCTAGTTGAGCTTGCTATGGGACTAAGAAGTTTATATACTTATGGTGATAATTTATGTATTATAAAAAAAAAGACAAAGTAAAGAGATGTATGTAAGAGATGTATGTTGGTTGGTCATATGACTGACGATGATGATGGTGATGTTATGAGCAAGTCATATATCACTTTATGGCCAATAAAAAAAAAAAGAGAATGATGTATGAAAGAATGCTTGATGAAGTTGAGAAATCCATGGTGAAAAAAAAAAAAAAAAAAAAGAGAGAAATGCAAAAAGAAATAACTGGTGCATTTGTACACGTGTTGGCCTGAAAAAAAAAAAAAGAGAAATGCAAAAAAAAATAAATGGTGCATTTGAAGTGTTGGACTGAAAAAAAAAAGAGAGATGCGCAATATATATGTATATGTTTATCTTATATTTTTTTATTGGGTGCTAGTACTAGCATAAGGCAAATATAATATGATTCTTTCTATCTATATTTGAGATGAGACAGTCTCTGGCCAAACTATAGTAATGGGTATCCAAATTGTATGATCATACAATACTTACCTAACAGACCATAATGAGGTGTACTTCGGGAACGAAGTACAAGTCAGTATGGCCGTGTTAGAATATTATTATCCTATGTACAAATTGTATTACGTATGAAACTGACCTATTTCTCTTTGAAGTCCAACGTTGATAATATATTGCACTATTTAAACACTTAAACACAACTTCACGTGAAGTTTACACAATTGGTGATTTGTGTGGGTACGATACGAAACCACGGTAGATGAGAGAAACAGGGGTAGTGGTAACTTTAATAATAATATAGTAGTTAACCTACTACTAAGATTTGTACATTACTTTTAAGTGATTTGTTATGTATTTATATTACTGATTAGTAATTATGTATAACGGAATTTAATGAAAAGATGTTATAATCATTTTATGTTGGATATTTCGATAAATGGACGAGGTACATGAGAAACCACGATTGTGACGTCATTTGTGGAATGACAAGTGGCATAATTAACCAGGTGCAAGTGGCTGGCTAGCGATGGGCATAAAAGGGCCCGACCAAATTCATTTGGGTCATTCTGCTTTGAGCATCAGCACTGAGTTAATCGTCGCCAAAGGAATATTGAAAGTTAAGTAAATACTATGTTGATAATTAATAATTATATATAATAATTAAGTATTTACTTGATTGATTAGATGGATTAATTAATTCAATCATCTCTTAGTGAATAATTACTCTTAGTAATTATATTTATTAGTTGTTGATAATAAGGTGAATAAATAGGATGATTGACTTTAACAGTTTTATTTTTAATTACATCTGTTTATTATTTTATTTATCATACTTATAACCCCAATGACAACCAGTGATTGTTTTAGCAATTGTATATGCTTTGAATCAAGGTAAATAAATTACTAACGACAAGTTAAGCCTAATTTATACACTAAACATAGTGTTATTAGGCAGTGATGAGAATAGAAGTAATATTGATTATTCATTTTGAGCTTTATATTTAAATTTGCTTATTTACATGGAAGTGAGGTTTCTCCTTATTTACTCAGACATCTATTTTAATTCGCTTTTCTCACACGCGCAATGTGGCCTGCCCATTGCCACTTCAGCTTGCTAATCCGGTGAGCTATGTCGGTGACTTTAGTTCGTCTACGGATCTCCTCATTTCTGATTCGATCACGCAGAGAAACTCCGAGCATAGCCCTCTCCATAGCTCGTTGAGCGACTTTGAATTTTGAGATGAGGCCGATAGTGAAAGACCACGTTTCGGAGCCGTAAGTCATCGCTGGTAACACACATTGATTAAAGACTTTCGTCTTGAGGCACTGAGGTATGTCGGACGAAAAGACATTACGTAGTTTCCCGAACGCTGCCCAACCGAGTTGGATTCGGCGGTTGACCTCCTTCTCGAAGTTGGACCTACCTAATTGGACTGCTTGTCCTAGGTAGATGTACGAGTCAACAACTTCGAGTACCGAGTTCCCAACAGAGACTGGGATCGGCACAACATTGGCATTTGACATAAGTTTCGTCTTGTCCATGTTCATTTGCTGCTGAGTTCCTCCATCGACTTTGCCATGACTACGATATCGTCGGCAAACCGAAGGTGAGTGATGTATTCGCCGTTGATGTTGATGCCAAGTCCTTGCCATTCCAGGAGCTTGAAGGTGTCTTCCATTACGGCAGTAAACAGTTTCGGAGAGATAACGTCTCCCTGCCTTACGCCTCTTTGCAATGGAATCGCCTTCGTGCTCTGCTCCTGTACTCGGACCGACATGGTGGCGTTACTATACAAATACTTCAACACTTCGATGTACCGATAGTCAATATGGCATCGCTGAAGAGACTCAAGCACCGCCCATGTTTCCACCGAATCGAAGGCTTTCTCATAGTCCACAAACGCTAAGCATAATGGTAAGTTATACTCTTCGGTCTTCTGTATAACTTGCCGCAGCGTATGGATGTGGTCTGTGGTACTATAGCCTTTTCGAAACCCGGCTTGTTCGGGAGGCTAGAAGTCATCAAGTCTGTGTTCGAGACGGTTCGTGATGACCCTTGAAAACAGCTTATAGACATGGCTCAGAAGCGTGATGGGTCTGTAGTTCTTCAATAGGCTGTTATCACCTTTTTTGAAAAACAGCACCACCTCGCCTCTATTCCATGTTTCAGGCGTTTATATACAAGCATAAATAATAACAATACATCAAGTTCATCAACAATTTTATAAAATACACCTAACTGCAACTACCTTGAGTCATCCTTAAATCTGTAGAGTAGGCAGGTTATGTGCACGTTGTAGGGTCTGCCATCTTGTGGCCTGAATCGGAAACATATGTGCACATCTACATAACCAAAACAAGTGCGCCATCTACCTTTTTTTTTTTGTTTTTTTTTTTTTATTATGCATGGGTTTACTCATGGCCACAGACTAGCCGAGGCGTAGACGTGGCCTACGATGGAGCGAGCTCGCCCAGAAGGTGCCTGTTCACTCTTGATTTGAAGGTTGCCGGGTTATAAGAGCACGGAAATATAGACGCCGGCAAGGAATTCCATTCCTTGGCAGTGCGCATAAGGAAAGTAGAAGCAAAGCGCTTAGTGCGAATTGGCGGAATATCTACCAAGTAAGGATGGAAACCGGCCGTGCGTCTAAAAGTCCGATGGTAGAATGGGGACGGTGGAATGAGCTCGTGTAGCTCTTGGGCACACTCCCCGAAGTGCAACCTGTAGAATACCGACAGGCTGGCGACTTTCCGCCGATGGGCCAAAGTCTGAAGCTTAGCCGTTAGCTTCTTGTCGCCAATCATCCTCCTGGCTCTGCGCTCCACTGAGTCCAAAGCGGCGAGTTGGTATTTAGCTGAGCCATCCCACAGGTGGCTGCAATACTCCATACACGACCGGACTTGAGCTTTGTAAAGTGTTAGAAGCTGTCCAGGTGTGAAGTATCGCTTCACCTTATTTAGGACGCCCAGCTTTCTGGCCGCAGTTTGTGCTTTAGACTCAATGAAGCTGCCGAAGCCGAGGACTGAACTCAGCTCCATGCCGAGGAGTTCCAGGCTGTCGGCAATAGGTATACAGATGCACCCCGGAAAGAAGGAGTCAGGTCGAATGGACTCCGTTTAGCGGAAAATAGACACGCCTGCGTTTTGGAGGCATTGAACGTGACCAGATTGTCATCACCCCACTGGGAAACGAGACTAAGGGTCAAGTTCATTCGCTCAACCATGGCCTCTCTCTGTGAACGTATATCCTCCCTGCTGTCCCCTGCACTAGCCAAATATCTCTCAACAACCGTACTGTCATCTGCATAACCTACAATGCTGGGTTGCAGCATGTCGTTAATGTGGAGCAGGAAAAGGGTTGCGGAGAGAACAGACCCCTGAGGAACACCGGCGTCAATGGCCATGAGGTCCGAAGAGCAGCCATCAATAACTACTCTGATCGACCGTTCACTCAAGAAATCAGATAGCCAGCTACAAAAATCAGCAGGGATGCCGTAAGCAGGAAGCTTGCTAAGGAGACTTGCGTGCCAAACCCTGTCAAAGGCCTTCGAGATGTCCAGTGAAACAGCAAGCGCTTCACCGTTCCTCTCGATGGCCTCGCCGCAGTAGTGCGTGACATACGCTAAAAGATCCCCAGTAGACCGACCTATGCGAAAGCCATATTGACGGTCACTGAGCAGATCATTTGCTTCGAGGTATGCCAGCAGTTTGCCGTTAAGTACCCTTTCCATGACTTTACAGAGCATGGAGGTAATGGCGATTGGTCGGTAATTGCAGGGATCAGCACGACTACCCTTCTTGGGTACTGGCTGCACGTTTGCAAGCTTCCAGGATTTCGGCACCGTTCTTGTTTGGAGAGAGAGGCGGTACAGGCGTGTCAGTACAGGAGACAACTCAGGCGCACACTGCTTTAGTACACGTGCAGGTATACCGTCTGGTCCATTGGCCTTATTCACGTCAAGATTCAGCAGAGCTCGGCGTACCTCTTTTTGATGTATAGCAATTCTCTGCATAGAGGAACTGCAATGAGGTAGCGTAGGTGGAAGTTTTGAGCCTGCATCTAGACGTGAATTGCTCGCAAACAGAGAAGCAAACAAGTTAGCTTTCTCTGTCGCGGAGTGGGCCAGTGTCCCATCAGGTTTCTGCAGAGGTGGCAATGTGGGTCGGCAGAAGTTGGATTCGACCGCTTTCGACAGGGACCAGAACCGCTTGCTACCAGGAGGGTAGGAGGCGAGTTTGGCCCCTATTCGACTGACGTGGTCGAATCGAGCCTTTCGAAGCACCCGTTTGCAGGACTTGGCAGCTGAGTTAAAGGCTTTTTTCTTCGCGCGAACCCTCTGTGCTCCAGCTTTGGTATCGCGGGCTAGTACCCAAGCCTGGTATGCAGACTGCTTAAGAGCCTCGGCTCGAGCACAGTCCGAATTGTACCATGCTCGGGTCTTGTGATCGAGCGATAGGTCGGAGAACGGAATGAAATATTCCATTCCCTGCCGAATCACATCCGCAACAGCCTCAGCAGAACACGAGGGGTCACCCGAAGAAAAACAGACCTGCTGCCAGGGGAAAGACGCAAAGAAATGCCGCATCTCATCCCAGTCCGCTGACTCGTATCGCCATACTCTCCTCGTGCCCCTAGGGCAGAGATCAGGAGGAGAGTGGATCGACACGGATTTCACCAGACAGTGATCGGACGATCCTAGCGGAGCTGAGACCGAAACCGAGTGCCTGTCTGGATCAGTTGTCAGCAGAAGGTCAAGGCAATTGGGTGTATGGTCAGTAACATCCGGTATCCGCGTCGCAACATTTACCAGCTGGGTAAGGTTTAGGGATACAGCAAATTTGCGCGCTTCCCTCCCAGCGTGGCAAGTATTCTTGTACGGGAACAGCCACTCCTCGTGGTGGGCGTTAAAGTCCCCAAGGAATACGAGTTGAGCCGCGGGGTACCGCTGTTGGGCTTTATCTGCCATCTCAGTAAGGTGGTCAAAGAGCCTAGTTGTCTCCTGGTTTCCGCTGTGCGATCGGTAGACACAGGCATACAGAGTTTTCTCTGAGCCCGAGTCGACCATAATCCACAAAGTGGAAAACCCGGCAGCCTCAAAGCAACGGAGACGCTTGCAGCAAATGTCATCGCGGACGTACACACAGACCCCAGCACGTGCTCTGAACTTATGTTCCAGTGAGTAGCCTGGGTAGTTGAGGTACGACGCCTCCGCTGGGGTTTTGATTTGCGTCTCCGTCAAAAAGAATAGGTGCGGTTTATCGGTTTCAAGATGGTGGTGGACCGGATCGATATTTGAGTGCAACCCCCTGATGTTGGTGAGGTGCACTTTCAATGGGAGGAAGTGCAGCCGGTGTTTAACCCTATTCTTTTTTCTTTTTGTTTTCATATTTGTGGAGTGTGGGATGGGTGAAAAAATGCCTGTCGAGGTGTTGCGTTTACCAATTGGATCACTTGAGCTAATCCGGACAATGAGGAGCTCACTTGGAGACTGCGGGGACGCCCGAGCCCCCCTGAAATAACCCACCGGGTCCTCCCGTTTTCGAAGGTACGTTTCCTTGTGCATAGTAGGTTCTGCCATCTTGTGGGCTACATACGAAGCATAAACGACACATTTACGCCTCGCGCCCAAAATCTGACAGCTTCTACGCTGCCTCCTAGGTTATGCACGTCCCCTACACCAAACAGAATAGAGTGGATAGAGACGGATTGTCAAAGTAAATTATGTAGCCACTCTAAAGAATAATGTTCAAGGTCAAATGGCATTCTAACAGTTTTAATCGTCTGTCGAAAGATGGCATTAAATACAGGCTACAGTAGTAGCTACATAATTTACCAGACAGTAACTCTCTATTTCAAATTCTCTTTGCCTATACAGAAAGAAAGCACGTTTTTTATCAGACGGCCAGCGATCCAGCACAGAGGGCCTACCGCGAACCACGTTCAACGTGTTGCCTCTCTGTCGTCCTTGTAAATTCGTACTTTAGTGTGACAGGGAGGCAACACGTCGAACGTGGTTCGCGGGAGGCCCTCAGGGCAGCGTGCATTTACGGCCGGGGCAAGCGCGTGCTAAGGTCAAGCGGATCATCAATCTTGTCAGATTTACGGCTCCCTAGTTTATCTTGAGACCCGGATTACCCCCGGCTGCCTAACACATAACATGTAAATTACAAAAACCTCCAGTTTCGGCCTACTTTGTAACAAGTTGTCGGTAACCCAATTATATAAACAAATTAATTACTGTGACAGTATGTATTTTAGCAAGTTTGCAAATATCAAACCTTATCTAACAAACCTAAGGAATACCCATACAGAAGTCTCATTTAATTAATTTGGTAGCGTGATGTTTGAAATTAAAGTATTTTTATGTAACATTTTAAATATAAATATTATGTTATTAATGGTACATCACAAAATGTATCTTGCTCCGTCCCGTTTAGTTTATTATAGCTATTACATGTTCAAATGTTGTTAAATATTGTTACAATGAAAATACAATCAGCACAGCTTACACCTATAAATAAAACTTGTGGTCAAAGATTTTTTCATACACTAACTATTTACTTATATTGTGATAAATAATTGATATTGCGAAGCGATTTGATTTAAAGCAGAAAAGACTTCGGGCTTCACAGGAACCATCAATGGATTCGCGTTTCACCTGCGATCTTTGTGGCAGGAAGTGTCGTGCTGCGATTGGACTTTACAGCCATAGGAAAAGGTGTGCCGCACTCCCGGTCTCCGACGGCGCACAGACCTCTTCTCAATAAACTGTCGCTGCAACAATCATCTGTCAAGATGCTGTGGCCAATGATGATGATGATGATAAATAATAACCAGGAACATATTACAAAAACATTACTTACATTATTTATTTAATTGCAAACAAAAAATACAATAAACAACCAGCGATATATAGCATTTGCTACCATGTACATAACTAAATAAAAAAGATTGCAGAGTTCCACAGTTCGCAGTCACGCGTCCAACGTGACAGTGCAAAACAAGATAGCAGGGGAAATATTTTCGCAGAGAATCTTTTACCCGAAAGCGGTGAAAAATATTTGCCTTCCATTTCCCCGCCACGGAGATTGTCACAAATACCCCCAAAGTTCAAAGGTCAACATTAACGCGATCAGGGCGGGATTTCTATAGCTTACGATGTCTCCGAAATTTAACGGATAACAGATATTCCAATTTCGGAATAGTACATATTTAACCGTTGGCTTTAAACGCTTAGTGTCAATTTGACCAAGAGCAGAGTTTATATTGATTTAAATTAACACGACCCGTCCTCATAAACAGATATAGTAACTTTTACAGCATTTTTGGGGGATGCTATCTAATCGCATAATAATTGATTTTCATAATGTAATGTTACGCATAAATCTCTTTTAGCATAATTATTTTTTTCTCCAGTTGAAACAGAAAGTATTTTCGAAAATATTTTGCATAGGTTGTGTGGAATAGGGTAGGTTTGTGTTATAATTTTCAGAAATGTTAATATTTCCAGCACAATTATAATTATGCGAAATGAGTTTTATGCGTAACATTACATTAGGACAATCAATTACTATGCGACCCAATATGGACCCCTTTTTTGGTGCAGCGGAGTGGTGTTAAAGGAATCGGTATAAACAATTTCAACCCTAATGATTAATTAGCATTAATTACGTTAATATACAGGGTGATTCATGAGACGTGAGCAGGACTGATCCTGCACACTCAGTAACTGATAATTGATCGATCACCGTCGTATTTAGGTGAAACAACCACACTTTTTCCTATTTTTTAACTTTTTGGTGAGGACAATTTTAATTCTCTACAATCATTGTCACCCTACAAGACCTACTTAATAAACATAAAACCTCTTTTACGAAGAAAATAAAATGTCAAACCTGAGTGAATTACGAGTTTTCAAAAGTAACCAGACCGTGGTGACAGTGATGACGTTCAATTTGACGCAGAATATCGATAGTTTAGTATTCTAATGTTAGGGTGACCATCCATGTCGTAAATAAATTAATAACTTTTTTTTCAACACGACTAGAAAATTAACGTTAACCTCACTAATATTGATAGGAAACAGTTGCTTATAATTTACGAAATGCGCAGTGTTAGTCCTGCTCACGTCTCCTGAATCACCCTGTAGATTTAGATTTATTTATTTCATAATATGAAATTACAATATAAATTATTTTACACTAATCTAACCTTGATTTGCCATTGCAGTTGGAATTATTTATACCAATGCCGTTAACACCACTCCGCTGCACCAAAAATGCTGTAAACGTTACGATGTCTGCTCATAAACTAATCTAATATGGGACTTTTTCGTCCATATTTATTTTTTGTCCAAATTGAAACTAATATATTGATTTATACATTTAATATAGTATATACCTATGTACATAGTTATATTGTATATCTAGAAGGAAAACTCTTATGGTTTTATTAATTCTCACTACGGCAAAATACACCTGGGTGTATGACTGGGTCTGAACCCAGTACGTTTAATTGTTTAATATTAATGTGAGGTTCTCGATATAGATGCGCAACTGTGCAGTTTCGTTGGTATTATAAAATGAATTACCAATCGCTGCAAAAATAGGTGTAAAAAACCTTAATGCTTCAGTTGGAAAGTTTTTGCTAGAATGACAAAATCGTTCGCATTGGCTGACGAATCGTCGAAATAAAGCGATTTGAAGATTCCCCCGCCGCAAAAGTTTCCTGACGGCCTCTGAGGACTGACTGTCGGTGAAGAGCAAAATTGGGCTGTTAAAAATTAGCCGATTTATGCACCGACAGTGATAAACCTTAAACGATCTTACACATATAGGTAAGTGAGGAGAAACTTATTAGTACGAACTAGGATCCGAACCAACGCCTTTCTGTTTAAGTCTTACATTTAAACCCCCGGATTAAATAATAACACTAGGTACAGAAGGATCACTCTAACAAATACCTAGCGTCTATTGCGACAGATATGATCGCAAGGTGGCGCAAGCGCGAGTAGGTGTCCATTCTGTAGCGGTGCGCGGTAATTAAGTACAGTAACAGGAGTTAGACACAAACATTGGTGTGGGCTGCCGCATGTACTTACTTGTAGCGCCGCGACGAAATCGCGAAGTGAGCAACGCCTGCCTAAACAGCGAGTTAAAATATAATATTACAGCGAGGAAATGCCGCCAGCATCCTTGGTCCAATGCCTCAAGGGCCTATTTTAGATCTAACCTACTTTATAATTTCGTTTAGTAATACCACTGTATATATCTTGTTTGTCAATAAATGATTTAAATATTTAGCTATATTACATACTTAATACCAAAACTACTACAAAATCAAACGAGAACAGTATCAAACAGAAACGCCTGATTTACTAATGGGACACGAATGACTGTTAATAAAACGGCCATGTGACAGACGCCGTAATAGCGTTGTTTGCGAAGATGGATCCCAGTTAGTTTACTCGTCAACATAGCCAGCTGGAGCCGAATCACTTGACTAAAGTAACGGAACAGAGTAACTATACTGAAACTTCGACGATGGGGAACGCCAAGACGTCGCACATTAGACAGATACCGCTTTATAAAGAGAAGAGCGCGAGGTAACCACAATTAGGTAAAAGTGATACTCGCAAAATGCCATTCAGCGCGTAGTTAGAACTACTACCTACTGTTGCAATTTACTTACATCATTTTATACTAAAAGAGCTAAATGTTATTTTATTATTCTTAGAACAATTTTTTGTAGATGTTTTTAATTTATATGGGTGGAACGCAACCGGAACACAACTATAATAAGCGGTCGCATTCTCAGACTCTATAAATTTGTAGGGGAGCGCCTGAGCTGTGTATGGTGACCGCGAGTTTCTTGGAAATGCCCAAACTTGTATTGAAGCTAAAGTTGAGGTGATCTGAGAATGTAGTGTATTCTCATAGCACACATCGGTAGTATGAGGCCGTCACTCGGTTCAACATTTCTACTCATGTGGCCGAAGTATTAAATTAGAGGGGATTGTGCGCCTATTCGTCACATTATGTCATACGAGCCCCAAGGGACCCATTCCCTTGTTTTGCCGCCGTGATTGCGACTTTATTGTACTCACAAAAACGCTGTAACTGCTTTCAAAGTACCGTGCACTTAAGACGTTTTGTCCGAGCTATCAATAATCTCTTCTCCGGCACTCTACGTTTAAAACCTTACTCGAAAATGTTGTACATATTTTAATTTCGTTGCTTATTACTTTCTTAAATATAATAAGGATTTATTTAGTTTGAACATTGTTTTTGTGAAACATGAGCCTTGTTTCAGCTTCTTTGATATTTAAAATGAGTTTGCTGAAGGCACTTGCACGTAACATACCTTAAAATGTACTTAAAATTATTACTTATGCTCCAAAATGGCAAAATTCGACGGCTGACGCTCGCTATTTTATACCTTAATAATATTTAATGGCGTTGTAATTATGCATTTGCATCGAACGACGGCGATTTTTTTGCAGGGAATAAGATTGTTACCTGTTTACTGTATTTTGTCGTCAAAATACTACGTTAATAAGTTATTTAGGTAAGATTGTAGGTAAGTATTTACTTATTTCACAACAATTTCATAAACTTACATTTAGTCTCACGATTAAGAAGACCCTTTCCGACCTCTGGATATGATTTCGAATGCCACTCCACGCGTTGATTGACAAGGTTTCAGACGAGTAAGACCGTTTTTATGTGCGATGTATAACACTACGTAGTTTACTTAGCATTCGTCTATCTTGTAACCTGATACTCATCAACATCATGCGTGGGACTTATGGGATTACGGGACAAATTCTATGGCGGATATACCAGAGATTATACTACCGGGTAAAACTGTATCCATAACGTACATATTTTACACATAGACAAAAGTTAATATTATATTGATTCCTACCAATAAAACTCCTCCATTGGAGTTGCACTATAGGGTACGTTCCGTTATACAATAAAAATAATATTTCGATTCTGGTTTATTCTAGCCGTGGGCGTGGGTATGAAACAATGTTTCGTTGTTTTCCCTGACTTATAAATCGTTTTGTTTCTTAATACAAGGAAAACACCAAACGGGTTAGCGTTTGTTATTTATACACCCACGCTCTGTCAATGTTATGTTAGAGATGAGCCGAATATTCGGTATTCGGCATATTAACATGCAAGTTTTTTAATGTTCGTACTCGCTCATACATAGCGTATGTACTCTCTCGGCGTAAGTACATAGATAATATGTAAACAATCATAATTCAGGAACAAACAAATAAATAAATAGGTATTATGGGACAATTTTACACAAACCGACTAAGCCCTTCAGTAAGATCAATAAGGCTTGTGTTGCGAGTATTATGCCTTTGCCAGGGCTTGATCCCGGGACATCCCGCGTTGTAGGCAGGGTCACTAACGACTAGGCTAGAAGGGCGTTGAATCCATAGGATGGTTTGTTGATACGGAGATCGAGTGTTGTTTTGTTTGCGAGTTCCATGCATTTTTTTTTTTTTTTTTTTTTATTATGAATGGGCTTACTCATGGCCACAGACTAGCCGAGGCGTAGACGTGGCCTACGATGGAGCGAGCTCGCCCAGAAGGTGCCTGTTCACTCTTGATTTGAAGGTTGCCGGGTTATAAGAACACGGAAATATAGACGCCGGCAAGGAATTCCATTCCTTGGCAGTGCGCATAAGGAAAGTAGAAGCAAAGCGCTTCGTGCGAATTGGTGGAATATCTACCAAGTAAGGATGGAAACCGGCCGTGCATCTAAAAGTCCGATGGTAGAATGGGGACGGTGGAATAAGCTCGTGTAGCTCTTGGGCACACTCCCCGAAGTGCAACCTGTAGAATACCGACAGGCTGGCGACTTTCCGCCGATGGGCCAAAGACTGATTTTGACTACATCTTTAGCTGCCGCGCCGCCACTTTAACTGCCGCGTTTTCAAATGAATGTTTAGAATGATACAGATGAAGCGAATAGTTCGGTCAAATATTCGGTCCGGTAAAATTTGAATCGGAAATTTGGCCGAATATTCCTATTCGGAAAACTCCATATTCGGCCCATCTCTATTACCTATAATTTTTATATGCGTAAGTATGGTATACTCAAGTATATCGCATGTACACAGGAAATAAATGGAAAGACACACTGGAGTGGCTATTGCTGTGTGAAGTTGAGACAGCAAATGACGTGAGAAATACGTTATTCATAAAGGAAAGGGACGCAAGCAAATAAAGGTTATTATTTTTTGCACCAAAAATAGCTTGCTACAAAAATATTGGCATTTCTTGCTGCACTTAATTGCTTTTAAAATGAAGTGATTTTGACTAGACTAGGCAGAGTGAACTAAATGCAAAGTACTTACCTACTATTGATTGAACAATGACGGTATAAACCATAATTTTAAAAAATTAACTTGCTCTGTGTGATACAGTGACTAACCGTAATTATTAAACAAAACTGATAAAAATACTTATATACATTTTATTAATACATGTCAAATATAAAAACAAATCAAATCAATAAAATTAAATTAAAAGATAAATTATACAACTTAAATTTAAATTACAATTAAAACTTTTACAATTAAAAATTAATTAAAATTATATTGAACTACACTTATACTACGCCTATAAAAACCCCAATCATAAAAAGAATACCCCATCTAGCATCTAAGGATGTTAAACTTAAAATCTAAACATACTGATAAAATTCATTTTATTAACCCTTATCTTGGCAAGGCTCAAAATATCTTAAATATAAACATTTTTTTAGTTTTTTGTCACCTATTGAGCATACTAGACTATTAAAAAATAAGAAGAAAATTCCAAGATTTTCCAGTTTCGGAAAATCATATGTATCATATTTGATACAATGCCAATAACTCGACAAAATAGTTACCTACTTTTTAGAAGAAAAATGAAGATTTTAATAAAAATAAAACATGTAATGCAACAGAAATTAGCATTTACTGCTAATTAAATGCAATCTAAAGCATCAGATGACTATTAAACCTGTAAAAATAAATTATATCTACGAATACCTGATCACATGGGCGGAAAATGAGATCCCGTAAAGTTTCAAAAAAGTCGTCAGCAAAAACTTGAGAAAAATATGAAAAGTAAACAAATAATTAAAAGTAAAAAAAAAAATTTTTTTTTTACTTTGGAGCCATTTTTTGCCATACACATATTTTTCCGTGCTACGGGCTACGGCGTAGCAATAATGCTACGCCGTACGAATATATAGTTAAATAACATCTAGTACTTAAAAAAATCAAAGTTTAATAACTAAATAATACGACAACTAATATTAAATAATTGAAGCATGTTTTGTAACACCACAAAAATAAAAAAAAATAAAAATTATGTAAAAATATTTTGACGATAACTTGGCAATGTATTAAATGTAATACGATCCTTTAGATATGTGCATTTCTGAGTTCTTGGCAGTGTATCAAATATAATACATAACAGTTTCATGTAAGGTTCTGTGTATTAAATGTTTTTAAATTTGAAGGCATTGTAAATATGTATGCACTAAGAGACAGTAAAGATATCAAAATGTAGATAATGGAAAAATATATACTAACATAAGAAATAAATGCAATACTTCCAGTACGAACCGAAATCTATTGTTTCCGCGGCGCCATGTTGATTATTACTAATTAATTTACAATGACACTCGTGTCAATTATTTTTTTCTATAAGTAAGGAGGGTAGCTCGACATATTGATGGCAGAATTATTGTGTTAGGTAATAAAGTGAACCTGCTAGATTTTTTTAAGTTCCATGTATCACGGGTGTTACGATGCCAAGATAAGGGTTAAAATAACACAATTCCAAGCTAACTTTTGCACTATGACAGGGACTGAAAAAAAATGCGAAAATTAAAGGTAGCTCTTGAAATACGGCCTCTATTGAAATACGAGAGTACTGATTTGTTATTCGTGTCGGTATATATGCTGTAGTCAAATAAAATAGCGGAAACGTGAAACAAGAAAATAATTCGTTTTAGTTTTACGGCGGCGCCTCTTTTATTTTTTGTCAGTTGTCTTTCCAGCTGTCACGTTATACGGAAGAGTGATAGAGAGATACAAAGCGATTCGATGGCGAAACGCAGGAGATTGTGTTGTGTAGGTGCCTACTTGTTGGACGACTCAAATATTCTCCTTTCAGATTGCTTTTCAGTTTCCGACCTTTTTCCATACCGTCAAGATGATTTTAGGTCTTTTAACTCTACGGTTCTAAAAGACCCCCACGATTTTATCTGATCGAAAAGAATTTGACTTCCTGTAACCCGCGGTATACCTGTTTTTGACGTGATAACGTCTTAGAAATCAATGAACACCGGTAGCATGCACGAAAAAGTGTCACGTTGTGGGCAGATCTCCATGGTAACCTTGTGGACAGATCTACATGGTAACGTTACGGCCAAAGTATGCAATTTTTCATCAATGTTATGATGTTATCACGCAAAATTATCGTCCCCAAACCGACTTTACAGACAACCATATTTTTTTCTACATTACATTGATACAAGATTTTTGATTCAGAATCCCCCTGACCACGTCCAACTGCGACTGAAATATGTAATCTGGCGCACGTGGCTCCAGTTTAAACTTTCGCAGTCACATTTCAGTTGTGTCATTCTAATTGCTTACCGAGCAGGGATGAAACGAGAGCTTTTTAATCTATCCTGGCCGTGTAGACAACATGCCAATCGCTTACGCTCCATTTTGATAAACGCAACTGTCACTGTCGCATTAATACGGAAGAGTGATAGAGAGACAAAGCGTTTCGTTGTCGTAGCGACAGTGATTGTCACCTTGGCTATGCCGGCAGTACGAGCGCTCTCCGATTTGGCTTAGTTGTTACGATCGGTATGGTGCATTAGGGTAATTACATGTTACGGAGCACACATTCAGTTACTTCTAGCGACCCACAGTGGACTGTAGCGGGTCTGGTACATGCCGCGTTGATAAGGACGAACAGCCGTATTCGAACAATGAGATACGTCAAATACTAGATATTGAAACGATATGGATTTATGTCAGTGTCAAGCAAGTGTCAAAAGTGACGTATTCGTTTGAAGAAACGTAAATTTTGACACTCTTTTGACACTGACATATCTAATCCATATATTTTCTAGATCTTACTGAACTGACGTATCTTAGAGTTGGAATCGGGCCGGAAGTCCTTTATGTTTAATAGAAATGGAATTTGCAACCCCAAGACAGCTTATCCTGTAACATTGATCAGCGTGAGAACTGTCTTCGCCCGCGTCCTTGCAACCAATGATAATACCTACACGGTCAGGTCCTAACGTAGTTTGACAACGAACTAGGTCAGCCTGAATCTCTGACCTACGTTATCTGTGATTTAAATAAAAATCGGAAAAGAATTGTTCAAAAGCCAATTCTTGCTGTATATTTAGATATTTGTTATAAGTATCACCTTTGAGGACATATGAGCAGATTCAAAATATTTACTTGCACTAGGAGTGCACAACTGTACTTCCAATATTAAATATTGAACATTTAGATAATGAGTAACCATCAAAGCTAATTTACACCAGGAGAGGGAGAAGTAGAGTCCAAAATGCCTTCAGTAATAACGAATTAGTTTGTCTGTCGACATATGTAATGACAATATTTCATCCTTCACATGTATAGGTACTGATATACGTAGATTGTAGGCCTCTAAAGAGCCTCAAAAAAAGTATTAAAAAAAAGTTTTCTTTAACGCATTCACTGCCAGGGGGCTCGGCCTAGGAACAAACTTGTATGGCGGTGAACGCACATGTGCGTCCGGGCAGTGAATGTGTTAATCTGAAATAGAGCCAGAGGTTTAGGTACATGCACGTTCAATCTTTAAAACAGTCTATTCTACTACTGCCATTTTATGATCTGAAGTAAATCTACGTACTATATAGTTTTAAAACATCAGATTGTGTTCCGGAATAAAACAGGTTAAGTGTTCTGCAGTTCTGCACTCCGTATTGTCAATGAATAAACGTGTCTAATAACACAGTACGTGTGCAGAATTCATAGCAGCGCAAGTAGTTAACGAATAATACTCCTGTATTGGTCAATTTTAAAATTGAATATTTCAGGTGAGAGAAGTTCGAGTTTCATTCAGTTTATGCTGAAGTGTCACAATGATTTTGCAAAGTATAAGAAATCAGTAGATACATTTATATGTACATATATTATGTATAAAGATCATGATGTACCTGATACAGTGAATGTCTAAGAGACCACTCAAAAACTGCAAGACTAAGGCCCACTTACACCATCCTACAAACCCAAGGTTAAGCGATTAAACCGTTAACCTAGTGTCAAATTGTATGGGTAACCATGGTAACTCCAGGTTTAATCGGTTAACCTCGGGTTAGTGGAATGGTGCAAGTGGGCCTAATAAGTTTACATTCTAACTAGCGATCTTTGACATTTTCTATACAAATATAGTTCTAGATATTCTACTTCATGCAAAAGTTTCTGAGTTAATCCGTGCGAAACGCGGTACGGATATACCTAGTAGCAAGTGTCGCTAGTCAAAATGTAAAATGAACGAGCAGCTGCGCTTTTATTTATATTAAACTAGCTCAGTTTAGAGCTCTTCACTCGAACTTAACAGCGTCTGTCTCTCCCCATCCAGATACAACTTACTATAACAAAATCGCAGTTCATTTCTAGTTTTTATTTGAATTTGTACTCTATGTTACCAGCGGCGTGGTATCTTTTTGAATAAATATTCTAATTGAGTTAGGGATCTATGAAAATAAGCAGTTATAACACTTCGTTTAATGTCAGCGTATACTGCAGCACACTTCAGCTGGAATGAATGTTTTACAGAGTGGTATGAATGCAATTCCGAATGTAATTCAATTACCTTGTGTAGTACGCTGTCAATTGATTAACGGTTACAAGTGAGAGAAATCGTAAACAAACACAATTTTCCCTGGTCAGTAATAAATTTATGTAAGTCATTTTGTTAGTATTTTATTGCAGTAAATAGTCAATATTTGACGATTATGAATGAACTCTAATGAAATTAAGGTATAACCATAAATCAAATATAGTTTCCTACGTTGCCTCGTCTAGGTATAGGTAGCAATGCACTCACGAGAACTTTCCAAAGTTGCGAAACTTTCCACGTGAGAACGACACGAATTACCAGGTAATTTCTCGTTAACTTTTGAGAATGTTCTCGAGAACGAAAATTTATTTATTTATCGTAGTTTATACCATGAATATTCACGATAGTTTAGGTGTAGTCCTTATTACCCCCAGAAAGTTCCGCTTCCGGTCAGAAAAATGAGGTATAGGTAGTTAAATGTATTTAAAGAAGTTATCGAGCAATCAGCTAATTGATCAAACAGAGACGAAGTTAAGTATACGCAGCATTACAAAAACATTGTAGGTATACCTACCTAGTGAATAAAAGCGTATAATTGTATTTAATAGTTAGATAATTAGCGATTCAGAAATAGATTGCTAAAGATGAAAAAGGCTTACATATTTTATTTTTTAAACTTTACACAATCTCAGCCGCCAATTTACAATGTTAAGGAAGGTTTACATCATATTTCAATTTACCTCAGTATATAAAACATTTTCTGAAAATTAGAAAAAACCGGGCAAGTGCGAGTCGGACTCGCGCACGAAGGGTTCCGTACCATAATGCAAATAATAAAACAAAAAAAAGCAAAAAACACAACGGTCACCCATCCAAGTACTGACCACTCCCGACGTTGCTTAACTTTGGTCAAAAATCACGTTTGTTGTATGGGAGCCCCATTTAAATCTTTATTTTATTCTGTTTTTAGTATTTGTTATTATAGCGGCAACAGAAATACATCATCTGTGAAAATTTCAACTGTCTAGCTATCACGGTTCGTGAGATACAGCCTGGTGACAGACGGACGGACGGACGGACGGACGGACAGCAAAGTCTTAGTAATAGGGTCCCGTTTTACCCTTTGGGTACGGAACCCTAAAAAATGATACCAAAGAATATCGTTGCAGAAATCAAATCAGTCATTGCCCGAGTTTTCAATATCAATCAATTTTCCGGCCCCCGTTGACCCGGCGTTAATCACACGGATTCAACGACGATGTTACTTTTAATTGGATTAATTACGCTGATACCTTGCCTACAGCATTCGTTAAATTTATAGGCTTCATTTTTTTGTTTGTTATAACAGACTCCTGAGTAGGTATATTACCTGGATATATGTTAGGATAAACATTAAATAAAAAAAAATGTATGTAAGTACTTGGGTATGTAAGTACTTGGTAAAAAAAATGTATGTAAATATAAAAAAAATGTATGCAGGGGGAATGGTAATTTTTTGGCTATTTGTATTTTCTTAAATAACTTCGAACCTATGTATTTTTAAATTATACAAAAAATATGTCCATCTTTGGGTTACTAATTTACATATGTGTACCAAATTTCAACTTAATTGGTCCAGTAGTTTCCGAGAAAATAGGCTGTGACAAACAGACAGACAGACCCACGAGTGATCCTAAAAGGGTTCTTTTTTTTCGTTTTGAGGTACGGAACCCTAAAAACACTCCTAAGTTAGGTATGTACACGTAAACATACAAAGCTGTTTATTTATTTAACCGAGTAATTCCTCCGTCCGAAATTTTTTTACCAAATAAGTTATTGGTATTTCTGCTGGGATTTTTTTTATTGTTATGTCATATATTGTTGCAATACGTTACATGAATATTTCCGGTGGAGACGAAAGTTTGAACGGAGCATTTTTCCGTAAAAAGATATTAACGATTTAAGACTTTAGGTATTTACTTAAATACTATTACTATTATTCTTTGGATATTTATACAATACTTTTTATTTATTGATACTTTATCATACTGTAAAGTTTTTTCTGGCTGAGGAATTACTGCGGGGTCCACTACCTTTATTTACTACATTACTAAGCAAAGATTAAAATATGGATACAAGGCGACCACGACATAACTAAGTTAGCACTGTTCCAGGTAAATCTAAAGTTTAGTTTCTGTTGGGCCATTATATTATTGTATATTTCTGGCATGTATACATACCTACTCCGCATGTCCTATTTGATTCATGGCTTTGATCTTGAACGTTTTCGTCCTCTACTTGATCTCTAGGTGATTAGAACAAAGAGATAACACCCCCATCGCATTGTTCTCCGTATGTCCGTCATCTGTCAGTCGACCCTCTTCCTCATTGGGGTGAGTTTATCCTGAAGTCAGTAATACAACGTGGTTTAGCGGGAACATAGTTTCTTGTAATGAACAATACTATTCGCATGGGCTCCTCCAAAACTGAGATTTCCTTAAGATTAGTAAAGTCTTGTCATACAAAAACATTTTAACTTTTTAGCTTGTCGCCATTTTAAATCCGTCTAAGCTAACTCTGCACCGACGTTGATAGAACAAAGTCAGTGTCATTATACGTGTAACGTGCGTACGTCAGTAACAGGTTTTTTACGGTAACATAAATATACTTACACAAATACTCACGGCCCGATTCTATCTTTAACATACGTCTAATAATAGATCTAGAAACGATATGGATTAGATATATCAGTGTCAAACAAGTGTTAAAATTGAAGTTTCTTGAAACAAAAAGTAACTTTTGACACTTGTTTGACACTGACATATCCAATCCAGGATATCGTTTCAATATCTAGTATTTAACGTATCTCATTATTGTAATACGTCTGTTATTCGTGTATAGACTAAAGATAATGAAAACGAGCGAATATATAATATGTATATCCTGTAGAAATTCTCATACCTACGAACGAAGTAAACGGTACTTAATACTTGACGGTTGACAAAAGTACACTTTTCCTTTTCAATAATGCAAGTCTTAATGTATCTTTGACATCTCTGCCTGTCTTAGGCAAATTGGCATAATGACTTCAAAGGAGGAATACATCACTTGAATACTTACTTTCAAATTATTTACTCTTTTTGTGAAGACATCAACGTTGTGAGCGTTCAAGTGACGCGTTAGAAACATGTAGGTAAGTAAGACTCTTAAATATTCATGATATGAGTATGTTTCGTGCATCACGAAATCCTCTTCTCTCCATAGCATTAATACTCGTACATACGAATCATAAAACATGAATCATATAAAACGGAAAAGTCGGAAAGGAAAGTTCTATAGGTTCGCATCTTTTCAAGTTAGGTACTTGAGAAACAGTCCGCCAAATCGGAAGGCAAAGTTTCCCTAGTAAGCTTACAACCCAAGCCCGCTGCTGATCGGATTTACATACACTTTCTATTATTTACATGTAAGACAACTTTCTAGATTAGGTACATTAACCATTTTATTTTATACTTTAACACTTTTTTAAGAAGTTGTTCATCATTTATGACCTACATCTACATATAAATAATAATAATAATAAGCCCCCAGGGCAGCTTGTGGCGAGCTGAATGGGAAGTGACGTCCCTTGGGTCCCATACCCCCGAGAGTCGGTCAGGCCCCTCTCTCCGGCTTGCCTTCATTGGCCGGCTGGAGTGAACACTGAGCAGGGGCCGCAGGACTCTCACCTCTGGCTTGCGTTAACCGGCCGTCCAGAGTGGGGTGTCAGAGCTATATGCTCGCAGGGTGGAAGTGAAACATGCCTAAGACGCGAGTTGGCACAGTGGCTGCTTACAGCCACTGGGTAGAAAGCGGTGCACACCTCTCCACACCCTGAGCCGCTCACGCGATGTTGTCCCCTTGTCGCTCCGTGCGAGCGGCCGTTTTCGGGGAATATTGTGAGTTGGCGAGTCACCACCTGCCTATTTTTCATGTTTTATAACATATGATCAAGGCAGGTGCCATAGTTTCTTCCATAGTCACAGTTACCAGTCCATTAGCATCTCAACCCAATAGCCCATCAGTTCTTTTTGTTCCTTTTTCTTGCAATAGTCCTACACTAACCGGGGCTTGTCCTTGGGTGCACTACTATAGCGCAAACAGGTGTAATCGTCGGTTAGTGTCACATCACACTTAGAGTAAATTGTCAATTTACAAGGGGCCTCTACGTGTTGGCTTCGGCCCCACGCACGCCTACCAAAAGTCCGGGACCCCATGGACCCGAGATTATGTAAATGACACACATAATAATAACCCCAGAATTGTTGGCGTCTAATTAAAAATAGTAAGTAGGTACATATCAAGTTAGATATTACGTGCTTTGCTTAATGGGCTTTAAAATCGCTTCAGATTATGACACAATAGAGAAAGCAACACGGCCGAAGGGAAAATCCAGCGCTAATCGAATGCGATGATGACACAGTATACACTACTGATGTTCAGAACGGAAACGAGTGTTTTAATTAACATGTTAAATTGTTCAATATGGGTGTCATTCCCAACACATTGTAGGTACGACAATCTAGTTCCGGCATGAGACATAGCACAAAAGGCAATTTATAAATATTTGAAAAATATAATATTAATTATAGGTATCTGATTGAAAATAGTGCAACCATCTTACATCAGTTTATTAGTGGGAGATTTTATTTTATCATAATAACGGACAAATAAACAATTTAAAAACCTCTTTAATAATAATTACCACTTCCGTAATTGAAAATGTACATAGTCAATGCTAGTGAAGGTTTACTAAGTATCTATCGTTTAGCGCCGATGTATACCTCCATCAAAATGTTACTATTCTGGCAACTACTAATACTGCGTGTAAATCCTAAGGACGACCATCGTGAACGATCCAACGAGTCCAACTCTCGTGTCCGCATCGCCCACTTAAGTGCTCATCCTCAGCTTTCGCCCTGATTGCTCTAACAGCTTCACAGGATGGGATTCACAAAAAGTTTTGCATACGCTGTATCTCGTTTAAAATTGACTGCGCAAAAGTGAATTTCACAGTGTACTGTAAAATTTCTCAAATGCTTCCGTGACTCAATTTATACTAACCAGCAGAAAATTTGCTTTGCTCTTGTTATATACATTCAGCTAAATGTCTTGTCTGAAAAGTTAACAATTTTCATGCACTGACGAAAAAGGAAAAGTGATGTAATTAAAGTATGTAGGTACTCGTAATGTTGAACTTTAATCTTACACACGCCCTCAGCTCAATGATAATAGTGGAATTTAGTAGGTAAGGTAAAGGGCCCCTGTTTCGGCAGGTTAAGGCTCTTGAGAGTTAGTTGAGAGTTTGTATATTTATTTAAATATTACAAAGCATATCAATAACTTGAAAGATTTTGAATAAGTTATATTAGTTCTTTGTTAATAATTTTATGTATAAACTGTAGGGTTTTAGTTGAAACTTTTTTTTATATGAATTTTTTCGTGAACCTCTTATTTGGCTCCCATTTCGTGATACAAATTTAGGCCAGCTCTTAAGTTCGTGGATTCGTGTCCCCTGTTTCGACATAAAGTTTTCTTAGAGTAATTGGTGATAATTTGCTGACCAATGAATGAATCATTTTAAATATTTAACGGTCTTACCTACTTACGAATAATTGTAAGGTCAAATTAAAAATAATATTTAAAAAAAATGTTAAATTGAGAGCTAGCTTAAAGTTTTTTGTACTCGTCGACTTTAATGGTTGAATTAAGACTTTGTAAACCATATGGGTACTTTAATACTTGATTAAAAGCCAAAGTATTTAAATAAAAATAAAAAAAATTAAAAATTAAAAAAATTAAAAAATAATTTAATATTAAAATTATTAAAAAATAATAATTTACTATCTTCTACGTTAAATATAAACATACACAAAAATAAATCAAATAAATTTAATAATAAATAAAATTGTGCTAGTAGTTAATATGAGAATATACGTGGAACATACCTTAAAATTTTTAACTCAGGTCACATTCAAACTCGTTTTATGAGAATTCTAGTGAAAAAAACATATACCGAATTTCGCTCATTCGAAACTTCATGAAATACATTAATTATTTTCTAATTTATTTTATTCATTATCTTCGTTGTTATATTTAAAAACAAGCACTCAAAATGTACCTAGAAAATCCTTGATTCGTTAGTGGCACGAAACAGGAGACACACGAAAAATAAAATGACCGCTATTTCGTGAGTCGATTTATTGCAATTTTAAGTTATTTCTATGCATATATGCAATTTTTTTTCTTATCAAATCAATTAATAAGGAGCCCACAGAAACACTCCCAAAAACTTTTATTCGAATGGGTTTAGCTTTTCCTTCCTTTAAGCTTAACAAGTGAGAGCGCGCACCTTACGCCTAAAAAAAGTGCACGCATACAACACAGCTGTTGGCGGCCGTCTGACAGTTTCGACCGTCGTATTACTCTCAGTTTAATCACTAAAATATTGGTTATTATTTTTTAATACAGTTGCTCAAAAAGTGCTACTTTACGTAGCTGTTTAGCGTGCGGAAAGTTGGTTATCTCGAACTAGTGCTTTTTACTTTTCCAATTTTTTTAAATTAAACTTGTTCCAATTCACGACTACTTATTGATGAGTGTTAATATTAGTTTCCTTTAAACGTCGTAATCAGCATAAACACCTACCGTTAATGTAAGAATACGAAAAATATTACATATTTCATATTTAATTACTTACCTCTTCATCATTATAACACGTTTATTTTTTAATATTCAATATTGAAAATTCCGTTCTTAATAAGTTGACTGAATGGAACGGAATAGCTGCCAAACGCCCATAGATATAATATACTTAAAGACGACGTCTAACCGAGCTGTCACTGTTACCACTTTTGTTTAGTGTACGATTAACAATGTTTTTCTTATTTTTTCGCAACTGTATTAAAAAACGTCGTTCGATACACGTGCGGAAATGTCATTCTTCACTCGTCCCGAGTCTTGCCACTCGCCTGCGGCTCGTGGCAAGATATCTCGGTACTCGTGGAGTAATGACATACCTTCCGCACTAGCATCGAAATGTACTATTAACGGGTTGGCTTAAAGTAATGAGAATTTTTGTTTTCGGACATAAAAACAAAAAGACAATGGCCATGGATTTCTGGATGTTATACTGAAGAACTATGCAATATCCATCATTAGAACCAAATTCAAGAATGAAGTAATTGGCCTCCCTTGTGTTAGTTTACGTAACATGCTTCTGACCGTTTGCTTTTCACTTTGGACAAACTACCAAGTACTCTCTGACTGATCGTTTTGTAATTACACGGTAAAATTTATTTTATTCTATAATATTTTTGCCTACTATCGCAATATACATATCAGAGTATATAATATTTGCCAAAATTCTTCGATTGATTTAAGTCTTGGGGATATTCTAGGGTTGGAAACGTTTAGTCGTTTTTCCGCGAGAGCCTAAAACCAGTTAAAACGTCATTTCATACATTTTACCAAAATATGATACATAAACAATTTTCTCTAAATATCAATCAGTTGCAGATTTCATGTCAATTTTTAGTCAGTTAGCAATTGTGAATGATGGCATGATATAGATAACAAGCTAATATGCCGAAATAATTAAAATCAACGGCAATAAAATAGTTATGGAATGTGAATAAAACGTTGTCCAAAGCATGACGCAGAGGGTTTGAACACAGTTATGAGAAATCGGAAGTGGGAGACGTTATTGTATATATAATGTTTTCTTGTAATTTAAAATATGCTCTTGTTTATCATTGTAAAATTTCGGAAACCCATAGCTATTGTCTTTTTTTTATATTTTCGAAAACGAAAATTCTCATTACTTTAAGCCAACCCGTTATTGAAGAGATTAAATAATACAGATTTTTTTCATATGTATAATTTGAATAAAAGATATTTGAATTCCTTATTATTTGCGCCAGAAACAAAACTAACGAAATAACGTACTAACACGAACTTGGGGCCGTTTACCTTATGTGTTATCTATGTAGGATTTGTTTATATTTTTACTAGGTGTGTAAGTAATTCCAAATTCATACGTTTTTCTTTTTTCGCTTATCTTCATTATTCCATATACGTCGAGGTCGTCAAGTCTACAACAGCAACCTTAGAATAGAAAAGCTGCCTGTTACCTGTATATAGATGCATCAATCGAAGTGTTTTAGCTCCGGCAAAAATAGAAACTATCTAAAGCAAACTACACGAAATGTGTCTAGACAGTCCAGTTGGCAGTATCGTTTACTCTGCCCTTTCCATCGTGTTCTCTTCGATCACGCTAATTCTGACGAAAAATGGATGAAATCGCAGTCACGCAATAAGCCCCTTTGGCTGACAAGAACAGACTGAAGGTTATAAAAAGATAATTTGTGAAGAAGACGTAATAACCTTCTTTGACTCGTTTACGAAATTTAAAATACGAACTGACTCCCGGCTCCTTGGCTTTGGAATAATAACATGCAGAGTGGCTGACGAGCACAAAGATATTTAAACTTGTTTACTTTCTGAGTAAATCATGGTAAAATATTTTAATTACGTAGTCTTAAGGTATTTTTCGCAGATTAAATGCGGCGTTTTCCTTTAATTTGCCGGGTAATAGGTGGTAGGTGGCTGCAATATTGTTAGATGTCCGTGTAAACGAGGATATAGGTACTTATAAATAACAGAAATGTCTTATATCTCCTAGGACTATACTTAGCATCCCCGAGGCTCTTACAAGAAATATAATTCTCGGGTAACTTAAGCTGAGGATTTATTTATATATCGCAATAATGAGTTACCCCCTTATTCATAAACATTTACTAAAGTTGACAAGCCGATAATAATCGTTTGTCCCTTTCCGACGTATTGGTATGATGGAAAGGGACAAACGATTATTATCGGCTTGTCAACTTTAGTAAACGTTTATGAATAAGGGGGTTAATCTTTCTCTATAATTGACATTGCTGTAGAGCTAATGAGCAAACTTGATTGAGTTGATTTAAATCCGAGTCCTACAGTATCAACAACCAGCGGAAATCACGTTTACCTACGTATGAATAAATCACTGAATTTTAAACACATGCCAGATTCCCGATCACCGAAAACACATTGTGTCTGGCCTGGCCGAAACAGCGTCAATTTTCGAATGGGAATTAACGCATTAGTACGAAATTGAAATTCAAAAGTATATGAGACTGAATTAGTATTACTCCTATATTTAGGTTATAGTTATTTGGATGAACAAAATACACTTCTAGGAAATTTTTATGTATATGAATAAAGTACGATTTTAGAATTCGCAGAATAAATGTAATGGAGATGATTTGTGAATGTAACTAACGTCGATCATCATAATGGATAACAAAACAAAATCAAATGAATCAGAGATTTTAACTAAAACCACCTCAAGATAATCTATAAGTAAGTATTAAAATTATCTGATTTATCTGTCAATTTGCAATCAAACGTTGAGTATTGCGGATATTGAAGGCCTACCGCGAACCACGTGGGACGTGTTGCCTCTCTGTCGCACTTGTAAATTCGTATGTAACTCTGACAGGGAGGCAACATGTCGAACGTGGTTCGCGGTAGGCCCTCTGCTTAGTTTGAGAGGCGAGAGTTTTCAGGGATCTAAGAGCCTCGCAACGCATAATAGGTACTAGTATATGACTCTTCTGATGATGTCGCTCATGTCCTTTGACAAAGATGCTTTGTTTAATAAGGTGGCTCGAATCTGCTCACTACTTAGCTATAATACCTGTTTCATTTATACCTATTTTATTATTATATATATATTTTTATACCTATTTCACAATAAACTTGTTTAATATTTTGGTTATAGGTGTCTTTTTGACTGTTGTAACTTTTTAAAACGATAGAATATCTCCTATGCGCCTGCCTAAGGAAGGAACGGAAAAATTTGCACGCTTCTGGTAAGCTTCGGTAGCTCAGTTACTTAGTTAAGAGCAATTGGACCGGTATTCTAAAAAGTCGCAAGTTCGAATCATGCCCGACGCGGTAATTTTTTAAATTTTTCCTTTTATTAAACATAGGTTAGGTACCCCTAGCCTCACATGATCTGGAAGTGTCCAAGTCATTAGGTCACGCATTTTCTCAAGCCGAAGTGTCGCAAGTTGGCCGGGGTCCGAGTCACGTGCTGAGGATGCTTCAGTTAACTGAACTGCGATAACAGCTGAACTCGTGCTAACTGCTCTCGCGTCGAGTACCCGCCGTCTTGCCGCGATGACCCTACAGATTTGGCTTTTGTGCCATGTTCAAGACGGTTTAGTTTAATAATTATGTTTATGTATTATTTTTGTGTACAAGAGAGTTTTGTCTAAGAGCTGACAGGTCTGGCCTAGTGGGTACTAGTGGGTAGTGAACCCTGCCTGTGAATATTTATCTACATATATGTACATATACCGGGTGTACGCAGTACTCCTCATACGGACCAACATTTGTTCAGCGACTTTTAAAAATAAGTTGTGGTTTGATTTCTAATACACTTTAAAGTTTATTCTAAGACGCAATGTATTGCGAATTTTGTTATGTTTAAGGCGTGACAAGCAACGTCAATCACAATGACATGGCATGGCAATGGCGTCAATTGAAGATAATATTTATTCTATGAAAAATAGGGAGTCTAAAACTTCATAATTTTTAAAAGTTGTTGAATAAAAGTGTCACCGTTTAAGGAGTACAATCTATGTTTTAATTATTTGCTCATGTTACAGGCCACACCCGGTATGTATGTCTCGTAGCCTAGCACCCATAGTACAAGCTTTGCGTAGTTTGGGGCTAGGTTGATCTGTGTAAGATGTTCCCTAATATTTATTTTATTTATAGCTACAAGATCAATAAATATTTAGTAATACAAGTTATGGTAAAACCTATTTAGCACATCAATTATAGGGAAAACAAAGAAGTATAAATTCAAAACTTATTAATAGTGAATAACTTGCCGATTCTCTAAATCTTTTACTTAAATAAACCCGAATCTTTTACGGTCAGTCTCGAAGTAAGATTCTATGCTTGACGCCGAGACCGGATGTTTTGTTACACGTAATAAATAAGTTAAATAACAAATATTTTGTTCCTTAGTATTAAGGTACTAGTAAACTTGATGTGAAAATGAGAAATGTTTGAGATAACATGATTTAGCGAGGAATTAACGTAACAAAACCATTCTAGAATCTAGTCCCTAAAGTATTAACGGCACCCTCTTGCAAAACAAGGATATTAATTCAACTAATTAGGCTCTTCAAAACAATCCGAGATTTATGCTAAACAGGCAACCCTGCTGAAAGGTGCGAATGATGCTTCCAATTTACCTTGTTCCTTGGAACCCCTTAGGCACCTAATGACGGACAGATACTGCTTTGTCATTGAAATTACTCTATCCTGTAACAAAGTGAGGGCCACACATTAAATTACACGGTACCATCCGTCACCTGTCACAGTGGAGGTGTCATCAACCGCGCCGTGACGAAATTGAACCCTATCCCATAGACTAGGAATCCTCTAGACCGAGTTTAGAGCAATTATTTCATGCAAGCGATGATGCCAAAAATGCGGTGCGCGGGATGAGGTTAGCGAAGTCCCGTGCCGTGATTGGTCCGTTCAAAGACACGGACGTCACACAAAGACACTTTCGACTCGAACATGGAGTACCGTATGCGTGGCAGAGGGGGTAGCGCGACTATACTAAGTCTAGAGGATGTTTTGTCTGTACCCTATCCATTTCACGGGGTACGCGTGCATTACACGTGTAAGTATGGGTATATGCGGTTAGGTCCTTCGTAAACAGATCGCGTCAAATGCTATTACGAGTAGTAACGCGCGTTAGCACTACGTGGTATCCCCTCTTACATTCATGATACAGTATATGTAAGAGCGAGAAGATATCACATCGTACTTCGTGTCGATGGAAGGTACGGGACAGTCTTTAAGGGGCCCACTGATTAACAGTCCGTCGGACGGTATCGGCCTGTCAGTTAGAACAAAATTTTGACAGTTCCGAACAACTGACAGGCCGATACCGTCCGGCGGACAGTTTAATCAGTGGGCCCCATTAAAGTAAGTAGGTACTTGAAATCTAAAGCAATTAGGTACAAGGCAGCTGGGGGAGGGGAAACAAATAAGGTGATAAACGAGAGAGCATCTATCAGGCACCGTCGACGTGCGGTGCAAGTAATTGATTCCCCGCTTTCCTCTTTACCGACGTAGATACTTCTATAAATTGCAAAACCGCAAAGCAGCTGTATTGAGGTGACATTGACATTGATGAAAGTTTTTAACGAATTTAACCACCCTTTTAATTACCCCTCTGGCCGTTTTGGCAACTAAGTTTCGCAACCAGTTGTTGAAAAATAAGAAATAATATTGTTACGCAACTAGTTGCCCAAAAAGAAATTCTATTCCTGATCCACAACTACCGTAGATGACAGTGGAGTTTCGCAACCAGTTGTCGGAAAGGAATTAAATGTCTTTGTTTACAACTGGTTACCAAATAAGACTTTCATATCTCATTTCACAGCTAGACATCGAAGGGGAGTGTATATTTCCAGGCTGTTTCCGAACAGACTTCAGACCGGTACCCAACATACTGAGGATAAATTTCTTGTGCAAGCTCAATTTTTTTATATCACCTGGAACGAGCGTTTGCAGTCAACATTGCGGAGTAGGGGAAAATGGGTGGACACAAGTATTTATATGCCCCAACAACCGCACCGATTTCGACGCCCGCCACGTACAGGATATTGCTGATCTGCTTAGGTTCTCGTTAGAGATGGTGAATTCCGTGGTGTCAAATATGTTAAGCAATGTTGTGGACTAAAATAAATTTTTATAAAATATTAACCTGTACGCGTTATTTTGTATGTTTTGTGAAATTTAGTAAATCGCAGCCATGGTATTTGTACTACCACTCAACTAGGGGGCTGTCCATAAATTACGTCATCGATTTTTGACAATTTTTGAGCCCCCCCCCTAAAATCATGCTTCGAATGGCCCCGTTTCCTCCTACGTCATGCTACCATCATCCGATGTCCAGACCCCACCGCCCTAATTTGAAATGACGTAATTTATGAATAGCCCCTAGGTAAGCTTTAAAGTTTACCAAGAATAGCTTATTTATCTGGCTTTAATTATTAAAGTCAGATATACAGGGTGATTCATGAGACGTGAGCAGGACTAATCCTGCACACTCAGTAACTGATAATTGATCGGTCACCGTCGTATTTAGGTGAAACAACCACACTTTTTCCAATTTTTTAACTTTTTGGCGAGGGCAAATTTAATTCTCTACAATCATGGTCACCCCACAAGACCTAATCAATAATCATAAAACCTCTTTAACCGTAATGACAGCATTATGATTACAAAGAAATAAACTGTCAAATTTGAGTGAGATACGAGTTTTCAAAAGTAACCAGACCGTGATGACATTCAATTTGACATAGAATATCGGTAGTTTAGTATTCTAATTGTAGGGTGACCATGCATGTCGTAAATAAATTAATAACTTTTTTTTTAACACGACTAGAAAATTAACGTTAACCTCACTAATACTGATACGAAATAGTTGCTTATAATTTACGAAATGCGCAGTGTTAGTCCTGCTCACGTCTCCTGAATCACCCTGTATAGCTATCTTTAGATAAATTAGCTAAAAAATCATGATTATTTTTATTTGACTAAGAATAACTTATTCCCATTAAATTTTCTCATCTACGAATTATTCCAGACATAATTAATTATTCCGGACGAATTATTCCAGAATAAAATCACCGTGATTTTATTCTTGCAAATTCTTATTCAAATAATGATTTTATTCTTGAATGCCCAACACTGTATGTAAGTACTTTTATTTATACATTTGTTTTTGAAGCCTTGGAAACTAGCCACATTTTCTCTAAGTGTCTGAGCTAGAGATTCTTCGTTGGCAACTGGATGTCAAACATGAATAGAATTTCTTTTTAGGCAACTAGTTGCCTAACACGATGATATATTCTTTTTTGACAACTGGTTACGAAACTTGGTTGCCAAAACGGCCGGAGGGTAATTACTTATGGCATACTGAAAATTCCCGGACTGTCCACTTAGAAAAAATAATTCGTCTCATATATCAGAATCCAGAAACTTTCAGTATGGCCCACGTACTTTATACAAATCAAAATTAAGCATAAAATGACAAATTACCACCCATATTCAAACGCTTGCCCAATAAAAAAAAATGATTCGTGTTTTACGAAAAATCTAGAGACCAATAAAAGTCTTCTTCTTCCTGGCGTTATCCCGGCATTTTGCCACGGCTCATGGGAGCCTGATGGGGTCCGCTTGACAACTAATCCCATGATTTGACGTAGGCACTAGTTTTTACGAAAGCGACTGCCATCTGACCTTCCAACCCAGAGGGGAAACTAGGCTTTATTGGGATTAGTCCGGTTCGAAAAACTCATTGGTACGAGCCGGGGTTGGAACCCGCGACCTCCGGATTGAAAGTCGCACGCTCTTACCGCTAGGCCACCAGCGCTTGTAGAGACCAAGAAAAGTATGCAACAATTTTGATAGCACACGCGGTACAAGTGATATTAAACATCATACTTCTATGAAATTATGACGTATAAATAACACTTGCACTGCGTGTGCTATCAAAATCGTGGCAGATTTATCTTGGTCTAACTCTAAATATTTTGTCTGCTTCTGAAATAGCATCATTCAGAATAATTAGGTTATTATAGTAACAGCACCAGTCATGGGACATTTAAGAGGAAATTTGGAGTATTTATGATATTTCCCTTATATATGTAAATGGTCTACCGCTTGGCGTGTTAAAAGATGAAAGTCCTATCCGTCTTTCATGTTTTAGGCGTGTTGTATCAAAGATACTGCAATTAGTTTCCACATATTTAACAAATTAAAACTATGCTTTTTTTCTCCAGTCATGGACACCAAAGCTCCAGTAATGGGCCCCCGGTAATGGACGTGGATCCAGTAATGGGCCCCCTATAATGGACATTGCTCTATCAGTATAAAATATTGAAATGGGGAATAAGTTACGGCAAAAAAATAAATTTTTGGTATAAGCTTTCATCGCTGAATGTATTTTTCTTTCCACAGCCAATTATTATTGTATTAGATCCATCGAGACAATTCTAATATACCCAAACATAATTAGTTAGGGTTTATTGCGATAAAGTTCCCATGGCCACCTCCTGTCTCCATCATCAGATTAGGTCCATGTTATCATAATATTGCATTATCATCCGATTTGCATACTTAATTCCGTACTTACACAAAATTTCAACTGAATCGGAAATCGAAAAGTGGCTCAAATTCAGCTACCAAGATTGGACCCACACTAACTAACAGGGCAAGTTAAATAAAAGTTTGGAAAAACGATATTAATTTATCCGAAGTCCGAGAATACCTCCTGATTGACATATTTCGTAACTACATTTTACTTCTGTATTGTTTAAACATGAAATTATGGCATGGCAAGCATCATTCTGTCAATTGTCCCATCATAGGAGGTACGCAGTTTTACGGCTCCTATAATGGGATTGGGCCAAATACCACTATTTTTTTACATCTGTGGAGTCACAACATTATTATGTTGTATACCTTATCTCATGGTAAATGCAATTAACAAAACACATTCTAGTTTTCATCAAGTATTAATTAATAAAAATTTAATAAATTAACTCACCTCTCTTAGCGAAGTTGTTAAGAATTCGTAGTGGTATTTTTTTTTCAGTGACACGACAACTTTTGGGTTGACGCCAATTTCTTAAAAAGCAACCAAATTTAATGAAACTTCAAACTGAAACAGCTCTAGGACTCTTATTTATGATAATATACAGCCAGTGTTTATAAACTACTTTTAGATACTTATTTTAGAGGAATTATGTATTTTTGTCCCATTACTGGTTCCACGTCCATTATAGGGTATACTACTATATATACTTGTAAAATTAAATTTACGCTTCTTCAAAGGAATAAATTACCTCACCCGCAATGATCACCGTTGTTTTTGTTATATTCCGACAAACAACCCGTTCTTGCCATCTACCAGGCTTTGTTTTCCAATAATTTAACGCGTTTAGGATTATGCAACCGCAAGGTGCCAATTAAATCTTAAATTGTAATAATAAAGTGTTAGGTAGGTATACCAAAACACCGCCATGCCAAAAGCTTTTTTGGATATTATAAACCATACTACCTGACGCGTACCTTTTAGTCGTTAGCGTGTAATATGTCAGTGTTGACACTGTCTATAGTTCGTTTTTTTTTGCATTAGAAGTAAGGTAAACAATCTTGATGTGTCTTTTAATTGAAAAATACATTTTAAAAATAAGTTACGGCAAATATGTAACAATTATCAATCTAATACGATCATTTATATTCTTCTGCTTCCATAAGTAATAGTTACCTATTGATTTTTAAAAAGGGTTTTTAATCAAAAGACATGTCAAGATCGCTTACCTTCTTGCAAGTTCTTTCTAATGCTAAAAAAACGAACTATTATTTATTTATTGATCAAATAAGTAACACAGCATTACAGTATAAAACCAAGGCACTGTGAAACTACAAAGTAAAAGAAAAGACAAAGAAAAACAATACACATAAAAATGAAATTAACTAAACATTAGATTTGGATTAGGTTTAACTAAGTATACAGCTACACTGAAAGTGACTATCGTGGTACGGGTGCTCGGGTGCTGTAATCAATTAATATTTTCCATAGTAGGTATACGAAGTGCGAAACCTCTTGTCCGGCTGGCACATGGCTGTTTCTTTAATCTGGCTCTGAAATTAAACGTTTATCTACCAACATAATTTTTAATCTTGTGTTGTCTCTTGTATATACCTATACATTTAATCTATTACTATAGATTCTCGAGTGTAGATTGAGACTCGAGTATAGATACTCGAGTGGAGACCACGGACTAGCAAGCGCAGCGTAGGACGTCCACCCACAAGATGGACGGACGACCTTGTTAAGGCCGCCGAAAGACGCTGGATGCGGGTCGCTTCCAACCGGTACGAATGGAGGTCCAAGGGGGAGGCCTATGTTCAGCAGTAGACGTCTTATGGCTGAGATGATGATGATGATTACTATATATAGTATATATCCAATTAATGTGAAAGTTTACTCAGGAATTAAACATATTTGGCTATAAGCGAAATGTCTAGTGGGAGAAATAGAAGCAACGGCAACGCACGGTATGGGAAAAAGTCAATATTCACGAAACGATTACATATTGGATAAACGCTGGAAGAAGGAATCCAATATGGAAAGTAATAAAATGCAAAAACGTGATTATTTAATTGATAATCATCTAGAATCTAGACAACATTTTACAATTAGCTTACTCGTAGAGTTCTAGAGTTGATATTAGGACTATTAACTGAACAACAAAAAGCAGCTGAAAGTTAAGCAAAGTTTATGACAAAATGTAGCTCAGTTTCGAAGTTGCACTACATTTGTACAAGCCTCGGGCAGTTTGGGACGAATACTTAATGTATTCGCTGTAAAGCCTTTACTTGATGAGTTATTGGGCTAAGTTACTGTCATATTCAAAACTAGAATACCTACTTAATATATATTAGTACGTTGTTGGACTTATGTTGAAAACGTTTCAATAATTTAGTCAACATATTTTGTATAGGGTTCTTTACAATAAATTTATTTTACTATCATTTATATCTAGTGACGTGAAATTACGTTACATTACAACATCAAATATTTATAGTAAATTACATTTTCTCCATCTCTAATTACTGCAAACGCTGGCAACTTTTTTTAAGAAATTACAAATGTTATTTGCACTGCATACATACTCGTACATATAATGGATACGCCGTCAGTGTGATTTAGACGCGGAACCGGCGTTCGAGACATGAATTCACAAATCGCCGCGGACTCAATACAAACAGCGGGTGCGGAATTGAACAATATCCTCATATTTCAGATCCCTTGAATATTTCACAGCGATGCTCTTATGTGTTTAGGTTACCTAACTAGAATAAGAATGTGGTCAAGTCAGCGTTGTAGTTTGATGGAGAATACCGGGTGTGGCCTGTAATATGAGCAAAAAATTTAACTGTAGGCTGTACTCCTCATACTGATCAACATTTGTTCAGCGACTTTTGAAAATAACTTGTAATTTGATTTTTAATACACTTTAAAGGTTATTCAAAGACGCAATGTACCTACCTATTGCGAATTTTGTTATGTTTAAGGCTTGACAAGCAACGGCAATCACAATAATATGGCGTGGCGATGGCGTCCATTGAAGATATATTTATTTTGTATGAAAAATATGGAGTCTAAATACTTCATAATTTTTAAAAGTTGTTGATCAAAAGTGTCACCGTTTGAGGAGTACAATCGATGTTTTAATTATTTGCTCTATGTTACAGGCCACACCCGGTATTGCCTGTATACTTACGACGGTATGGAATACGTCAGTTCATCCAACGTCTTTCCAATAATATTCGTGTGATCGTGTCTATTTTGAAGCTGCTTTTGGCAGTTGAAGACATTGTTATTTTGGTATTATGGTGATAGGAAAAGTGCTTACAAGTTACTCGTAAAAGAGTTATGGCAAATGTAAGGTTTCAGAGGCATACATTCATGTATTATCCAATCGAATATGAATATATTATATAATACTTAATCATAATAAACCGCAAAAAAATAGTATTCTCTATTTTTCTATAAGTTATTTATTTAAGTACCAACTGTGGTGTGCAATTACGAATGTCGATATTATTATAAATCTCGAAATATCATGGATCTTAGGATCCAGACTTTAATTTCTTTTGTTGCAACTGTAACAGAGGCATTTCTGTAATTTTGAAGATCAAATCCATAACAGATTCAGAACAAGAAATTAAAATCAGAATGAGCTCCTACAAATATATCCCTATCTGAAAACTGCAATGCGACCGACAGACGGGGACAAAAGTTTAACACCCCCTTTATTCTTTTATTTTGTGAGGGAGAGAGGTGTTGCCTGCACCGATGATGTGATATGACCAGAGCTCGGCAGGGGTGAGCCATTTTGACGTCACTTATGTCAAGTGTAGATATTAATATAGATACACCTTAGAAAGAAATATTAAAATAAAACATTATTAATTATAATTAATCTAAAATGACAATGCCTTATGTACAAATAAACTTTAATAGTAGCATATGGATGCATATACATATTATTTGAAGAGGTGTACCAAAAAGCTTCCTATAAAATTCATTTGTTTCAATGGCGACGTAAAGATCGTAGCGGAAAGGCAGCGTAAATAAATAATTTCTTTAGTTATTAAATTACACCACATATACCACTGAATGACTAGGCATGTCCATGTTGTGCAAACTCTGAAAACAGCTCACCCCCGCCGAGCTCTGGATATGACAATACACGTCTATATGTATACCAACCTAGCTACTGTTTGTATGATGTGGTACTAAATACCGTAAAACGGGCTGAGTAGGTTTCGCGGGGAGAGATGGGTTATGAATGGGGTGAGAAGGTTTGAGAGGGGGGTGAGAAGGGATTTTAAGGCTACTGCTACAAAAATGATGTAATCCAATTTAAAATTGAGCTATAGTAATACGCATATTAAAAAAAAATCGATCCAACAATCTTCCAAAATCACCTTTGTATGAAAACCCCTCTCACCCCAAATACGAGGCACTACGGGGTGAGGTGGGTTTTCCTCTTTTTCGTCAAAGTTATGAAATGGAACTCCCCAAAATAAAATAAAAACTAAAATACAAACGTCCGGAACACTTATTATATACACCATTCAGTTTTCATATGTAAAAATAAAATGTTATCGAGGTTTAAATTTCAGTTTTGAACCTACTCACCCCATTTTACGGTATTTTAGGTTATCACGTTTCATTGGAAACTAAAAAATGCGTTATTAAAGTATCGGTAATCGGTAAAATTTAATTACAGTACAGGGCATTATCGCACCCTAAAATATAGGAATTGTACGAAAGATGTTTATTACCTACCTCATATGATCTAAGTTATTTAATTTACACTACTACTGCCAAAAACCGCAACACTAAATTCAGTAAATTTATACTTACTGGTATATATTTTATTGTAGATTAGATTATGTACGGACGTTACAAAAAGCTCATAATAAAACCCCCGCGAATATCTTTATTATGGGGGACAGTACAACTGCAGTACAACGATAACATAATATTCGTGCAGGCACGTGACGTGTGCTGTTGTGTACGGTCGTGCGGAAAAGTGTTTTATCTCTATTACACTTTGTGTGCTGCCCTCGTAGGCGACAATAAAAAAGTAAAAGCTGCTTTTAGTTCGCCTAAAGAGCAAGACGCGGCCTGTGTTAGTATATCATCTCGGGTGCGAATTGAAAATTATAGTAAGTATTTCGTTTGCAGAAATTTCGTTAATAAAATTTCATATGACTAAGTTGCATAATGGACATTCTCTCTCTCTGTTCCTAGCTATCTTGCCCACATGGTGGCGGGGTCAGCTTTCTTGCTTAAGCTTCTCCACTTCGCCCTGTCCACGACATCGTCCTCGGAAGTTACATAATGGACATTAAAGATCTTTGAAAATTGCGAATAAATTGCTTTAGGTCACCATGAAATTATGCAATTTATTGCCACACAAACAAAAACGACTGGTAAGTAAAAAAAAAGAACACAAGAAAAGGAATTCAAAAGCCACTCTGACGAAATGAATACTTATGCCTATTATTTAATTTTATAAACTGAAATATACGTCATACATTAAAGAGAAAGTGACCAATGGCTCGATTCGGGAAATGAATTAGAGACTCACTAGATATGAAGTAGTAAAGATATATGTCGTTCCACTGCAAAAGGTACCTTATGGCGGCTGGCGCCGCGATTCGGGAAATGAATTAGAGATTCACTAGATATGAAATAGTGAAAATATGTGACGTTCCATGGGAAAAGGTACCATATGGCGGCCGGCGCTTACGTCGCATAGCGCCGCAATAATATTGGAGCGGCTTTAATAATAGCGTAAGCGTCAACCACCACAAGGTACCTTTTTCCGTAGGACGTCACATATCTTTACCATATCGTATCTAGTTAATATCTAATTCATTTCCCGAATCCCGCCGCAAGTCCATCGGTAGGGGAAGCCGGAATCGAACAGGCGTCTTCTGTTTACGCGGCTCACGTCCTGACCACTAGACCACCCGGCCACGATCCGCGGACGGCGCCACGAAATTTGGGAAGGGTCAATCAATTCAATCGGGGTCAATCGACCCGGTACTTAAGTAGATACTTATCTATGCTTAATTACGAGTTAAACAAATTATATATAATTAAAAAAAATCTAAAAATAACCTATCTATACGTGCTCGTGGAGCAAATAGGCTTCCACAAACGTTGCTTCAAAGCAACCAAAGGCAGAGCGAACGCAGTAATAAAAATTCAATATCCTATTTGACGAGCAAAACAAGTAAATATGTGCTATGGGAGGTAGAGACCGTTATCGGAGACTATATTCTCGAATATATATTTGACGAATGGAAATGACACTGGAGAAAATTTTGGTTGCATGGGCTCGCTAGCAGCGACCGACATCTGATCGATGTAATTAGATTGTTGATCATCATGAGAGTTCATATAAAATCGGTTGACATCTCATATTATTGTCACTGTAACAAGGTGCGAACGGTGAAAAAATCAAATTCCTTGACCTTAGGAGGAGGTCATTCCAAAAAAGCGGTATGAGCATTCGAGTGACCGCTCGATAAGCGATTTGAACAACACCAACCACGATAACGTCACCAGAATTGTGTCTGCTCATTCAGTTTCATATATGGGAGCCTAGCTTAAATTTAAAACCCGATGGTCCTGCCGATAGAACTACGGCAGAATTTTACAGATATGTTTTTATTCTCCATTGTTTTTTAGATATGGCATATATTTGAAACGCATTCGATGTCCTGGAAATATCTGTACTATTGTCGACCATTTGCTTAGAAAACAAACGTAGAAAAATCTAAAACTTGTTTTAGATCCCCTCGAAAAAGTGTAGTTTTAGTTTTACATAGTTTTCACAAATTGGAATTTCAAAAATTTTCGAGGACAATTAATTAAATTACCTGTAATTTCAAGTTCTGTTTTTTTTTCATATTTTTGCAACTAAACAACTTAGATCCAACTTTACTCGTTAAAACTTATAAAATTGTACCATTTTCATTTAGGTAATCTTTGCAATAAAACACTCATTCAATCTTATTATGAAAATAACTAACTAATAATTTTGGTAAGTTTTCTCAAAATAACACAGATTTAGGTACCTACTCAAAATAATTCAGACTATAGAAAAGAAGTGAGTTTTTAACACAATATTATATATATGTGTATAGTCTGTAGATTTACTACATGTTATGACGTCTAATAAACCAAACACTTCATTCCACGAGAGAGAAACTGGAACATAAAGCTTCCATCATAATAACAAAACGTGCTTATGTTAATTGGATTAATTACGCCAACATAACTTAATTACGCATTTATACGGTCAGTTGATGAACATTACAGCAACGTAATTCCAGCAGAATCAACCTTAATTTCCAACTATTCAAAAGAACTTATTAAACCAGACCACTATGGGACAACACATATACCAAGTACCTATATAATAATTAAAGTCTTCCGGCGACGTTCCAGTTTTAAAAACATGCTTTTAGCGTGATAAAACGTACGTCCAAGTTGGAACACCGTCCAATATAACAGAGCTTCGAAAACATTGGACTATGAATAGTCAGCGGGCAGATTTTAAATTGGTTCAAACGGCGGAGGGCGTTTTAGCCAATGCGGGCAGGGAAAGTTTGGACAACTGATAGAACGCTAACTTTTCCTTTCTGATAGAACGCTAGTTAGAATAACGGTTAGTTTAGGTAGTTCGGCTACGCGAGGCAAATCGTTGAATGTCGGACTGTCGGTGGATTTTGTTGAACTTGAGTGAGTAAATATATAATTTTACGATCAACGTTTTGTGGGTTTTAGCGTAAAGGTCATTTTGAAAGGGTCCTATGACAAATTGTATGAATTCCCACATCTATATTAGACCTAAAAATAAAAGAACTATGTAGGTAGTATTAGAAGAGAAAACACCATACATCATTAAATAAAGGATTTAATACATAAAACATGGAAAACAGGCGTAGCTTCAAGTAAATCACACTCCGACGCAGCCATGGCAGGCGATCCTCCTCTGACAGCCCGGGTCGCGCCAATCTTAATGTCACAATTGACACCGACCTTAGAGCAGCGTTCGAGCAAACCACATAATCGGTTATCAGTTCGGCCTCCTGATGAAAAACCTTCGCCCACGAAGGTCAGCAAGTAGCACCACAGCACTTCAATCTTCGCGCACCTCCCCAATCGGTTAAAGGGAATCGTGACGTAGCCTACTGGTACTCAGCGACTCCGTTGACTGGGCTACAAATATCAAAACATAAGCTAATTGGCATCTGTTACAGTGCCAAGTCATATGCTGATGGATGAGACCCCTTTAGGCCACATCAGTATCTTTTTTTTTTTTTAGTAAGGCTCTTTATGCACTTTAGTAATTATTGTAGTTTTTTTTTTTTTTTAATGAAGTTATCACGGTATCATTAATTTGATCATCAGCTCTCAAGCAATAAACAGTCGTCCGCTCATAGTATATCTAACCGTGTACTATCTCTTTTTATTTTATTTTAGGAGAATTAAAGAATTATCATGTAGTCAAGAGTGACCCTTTACAGCAAATGTCATATAGACACATATCAGTTCTTAAATGAAACATGATGTAGACAATATTCAGCTCTCTAAGCAAGTATCAACTCCTGAAGAAAAGCATCAGGTAGACAAATTTAAATTCTTAAGGCAAATATCTTGTAGTCAACTAACTGTCAGCTCGTTAAGCAAACATCTTGTAGGCAACAATCAGCTCTTGAATCAAATCTCAACTTCAAAAGGAAAGCATCATGTAGACAAATAAAATATTCGCTCTTTAAATATTTTGTAGGCAACTCTCAGCTCTTAAAGCAAATAACAACTTCTAACTGAAAACTGTAGACTACTTTCAGCCTTTTTTTTTTATCTTATGGATAATTAATAAGCTCTTAAAGCAACCATCCTATAATAATTGTCAGCTCTTAAAGCTAACACCAAATATTAACTCCTGAATTAAAACATAATGTAAAACAAATATTAGCTCTTTAAAACAATCAGCATGTTGAGTCTACATTGTAGATAACTGTCAGTTCTTAAAGCAAACATCTTCTCTATTGAGATTCTAATTGTCAGCTCTCGAAGGGATAACAGTTACTGAAGGAAAACATCATGCAGATGTCGTAGATAAACTATCAGCTCTTAGCACACACATCTCAACTAGACTTTTATTTATTTGTTCAGCTGTTTGGGTAACTTTAAATCATGGGCTCTCTATAAGCAACTTTAATTTATGGGCTCTGTAAGCTAATTGGTATTATAGAGCTCTTTAACAGATTTGTAACATGACCTCTAAGAAAATGTATAAAATGGGTTTTTTTTAAGCATATTTGTAATATTAGCTCTTTAAGAATTTGTATTATAAGCTCTTTAAGCTGATACGTTTTATGGACTCTTTAAGCATATTCGTAACATGGGCTCTTTAAGCAGGTTTGCAACATGGGCTCTTTAAGCATTTGTACCATAAGCTCTTTAAGCTGATACGTTTTATGCGCTCTTTAAGCATATTCGTAACATGGGCTCTCTAAGCAGATTTGTAACATGGGCTCTTTAAGCAGATTCGTAATATGGGGCTCTTTAAGCATTTGTACCATAAGCTCTTTAAGCTGATACGTTTTATGGGCTTTTTTTAAGCATATTCGTAACACGGGCTCTTTAAGCAGATTTGTAACACATGGGCTCTCTAAGCATTTGCATAATAGGCTCTTTAAGCTTACTTGTATAATGGGCTCTCTAAGCATTTGTATCATAGGCTCTTTAAGCTGATACGTTACACGGGCTCTTTAAGCTTACTTGTATAATGGGCTCTCTAAGCAATAGTATCATAGGCTCTTTAAGCTTACTTGTATAATGGGCTCTCTAAGCATTAGTATCATAGGCTCTTTAAGCTGATACGTTACACGGGCTCTTTAAGCTTACTTGTATAATGGGCTCTCTAAGCAATAGTATCATAGGCTCTTTAAGCTTACTTGTATATTGGGCTATTTAAGAATTTTTGTAACATAGGCTCTTTAAGCATTCGTATCATGGGCTGGCTAGGCTGATACAACTCACAGGCTCGCTAAGCATTCGTATCATCGGCTCGTTAAGCTGATACGTCTACAGGCTCGCTAAGCATTCGTATCATCGGCTCGTTAAGCTGATACGTCTCACAGGCTCGCTAAGCATTCGTATCATCGGCTCGTTAAGCTGATACGTCTCACAGGCTCGCTAAGCATTCGTATCATCGGCTCGTTAAGCTGATACGTCTCATAGGCTCGCTAAGCATTCGTATCATGGCTCGTTAAGCTGATACGTCTCACAGGCTCGCTAAGCATTCGTATCATGGCTCGTTAAGCTGATACGTCTCACAGGCTCGCTAAGCATTCGTATCATGGCTCGTTAAGCTGATACGTTTCACAGGCTCGCTAAGCATTCGTATCATGGGCTCGCTAAGCTGATACGTCTCATAGGCTCGCTAAGCATTCGTATCATGGCTCGCCAAGCTGATACGTCTCATAGGCTTGCTAAGCCTGCTTTTTTTGTGTATTTATATATTTGTTTTTTATTTTTTTGTTAAATATTTTATTTTTTGTATAGGTTGGTTTTTGTTGTTGTATAGGTTCAAACATTTGTATCGGTGGCTCTTTGAGCATATTGAGGGGTCTTAGTCCCGCTATCACACAGGCTGCCTCAGTCTCGCAACGCCGCTCAGGTACGCAGTCTCGCACCGCCGCTCAGGTGCGCAGACTCGCACCATCGGTCGGCGCGCAGACTCGCACCATCGGTCGGCGCCCAGACTCGCACCGCCGCTCAGGCAGGCAGACCTTTGCCAGTACATTCTGCAACCATAACTTAGGGCAATAACTGTGTCATAACAAAGCATATTTGGATTCAACTTTTGAAATTATAGTTCAACTATCTTTGGCTCACTCAATATTTTCTAATAATTTATCAACATATTATTCGATCAGAATAGATTTAATGTCTTCCGGTGAAGACCTATGCCCAGCAGTGGTACATTGCACAGGCGGGTAATAAAATAATGATGTTGGCTTGAATTACATCAACATGCATCAAGATACACACACACAAGACATGTCGCATACTCTATTGAGATCCTTCATTAAGTATTGACACTATCCCTCGTATAAAAGAGTTTTGATAGAATAAATAATGTGAATAAAACATGTGGACAAGTTATTAGCTTAGGGTGTAGGTATACCAATACTGTGAGCTTTAGTAAAGCCATCTTTCAATGTTATTTCTTCACATAACGATATACCTAAGGTTTACCACCTTCATGACAATATAGCAATAATTTATTATATTTTATCTTTTATAACACACATGTAATGTCCTTGTCAGATTTTCAATAAAATGGGATATAGTATTATTATGATGTGCTTGCATGAAACAGCCAAATACTTCAACTTGGTGAAACAAAGAACTTGTGTTGAGAATACTTAACTTCTCTCATAGTGGTACATGCAGCATCCAACTTGGCAACTTTTGACATACTACCTGCGGTCATCTCTCACCACAGATTTCTTTCGCTGCAAAGAATCCATTGCACCATCCAGCCTGGTGAGGACTCCCCTCAAGCAGCTCCAGTGGCCTTTTTGAAGACATTTGAACATTCTAACAACACACAACATGCAACATTTAACAAACAACAAAACCATGTGATCTGTTTCTATCACATCTTATTCCACATTATTATTTGTCAATTAGATATAAGATTATTGCCTCAATTCAATTCAAGTAGTTTTGACCAAGTTTTCATGACTAAACAAGACTTAACTGGTAGGTCTCTTAAAATGACACAATTTTCAATCACCAACATAATATGAATAGTAAATAATTTAAATGAACTCTTTTACAAGTAGTTATCATCAGTCATCACCATATCAATTGTCCCTATTTTATTTTATTTATTAATTCACTGAACTGACTGCCTGTTATAGTACAGTCAACATTAAAAGTAGGCACTGCTCCTTATTAACGGCACATGTCACTTCATCCTTTCCATTTGGACATCACAGGCATTTAGTGGCTATGCTGACCTGTTCTATTTTATTTAAAACATATTAACACATACTAATTATTTAGTGTAGGTGCATGACAATTTGAATATGTTAGGAACATGCCTCAATCGTCGCTTTGAGTATAATTTGGTGTAAGTCAATTATATATCTGACCACTCACTTGTTATTATTTTTATTATTTTAACCATGCTATAACTACAAATGATATGTGAATATCGCTCACATAACACAACAATTTAATTTGGCCTTACCTTGTTCAATTTTGTATTGCTGATAATATTTCTTATACCACCAAACCTTTCACACAGGACAGTATTACTTACTCAATTGTGTGCAATCATTCTGCAAGTGCAAGGCTTCTGTGAGTATGCAGACATAAAGCTTGTTCTGGTAAACTATACCTCCAGCATAAAACACATTTATTCTGTGAAAATATAAATGAAGCAACAACTTTATCTGAAATGACAATTATTACCATTCCGTAATGTGGTCATGCTACGCTTCACACAACATTCTCAAAGGGATCATTTTAACATAGCCTTATAACACTATGTCATACAACGACCCAAGAAAGCAACTTGGTCGATCTTGCATAAATAGGCATAATAATAATAACACACCTTAGGCGTAGGGATGTGACGACCCCATCGCCCGCTGGTTTTACCAGTGCAATCAGTCAACGCAGGGCAGCTTGTGGCGAGCTGTTGGGGATTAGCGACCTCACGTACCCGAGTGCTCCTGGGGAGTTCTGTTACCCGCAAGGAGGGTGGGTGGGACAGGATTCTCTGCCTCTGGCTTGCCTTAGCCGGCCGGCCAGAGTGGAGTCGTTAGAGCTATAAGCTCCAGGGGTGGAAGTGAAATATGCATAAGACGCGAGTTGGCACAGTGGCTGTTAACAGCCACTGGGTAGAAAGCGGCGCACACCTCTCGACACCCCTGAGCCGCTCACACCGGTGTTGCCCTTGAGCCATCCTAGATGTCGCTTTTTTGTGGGGGCCCATCTTGTGAGGGCGAGTCACCGTCTGCCGGAAATAAAATTGTATACCGTTTTATTAGGCAGGCGTCCGGTTTTTTACCCCATAGCTCAGTACTAGTCCATCGCTTTCACCCAATAACCTAGTTCATTTTAGATTTCATCAACTCTCAATAGCCCTTACACCCTGGCGGGTGCTGCCTCTGCGTGCGTCCCATGACACGGGTAAGGGCAGCATCCGCTCGGTGTACCCCTTACATTTCATTAAAGTGTCAAAAGGGCCTCTACGTGTTGGCTTCGGCTCCGCGCACGCCTCCCAAAGGTCCGGAACACCATTGTTCCGTGATGGGAAAGACACACACCACATAAGTACTCTCAAACTATAGTACTTTTCATCTTAGAATGTTTTAAAATATTAGTAACATAAAGCATTACTCAATGTTAAATAACCAATCTTTCATGTCGGTAATATGTAAAATACTTAATCCATTTATTTTTATTGCTAATGCTAATATTATCCATCATCAATTATAGACTAAGGGCCGGTTGCACCAAACAGTCTGTCACCATTAAAGCGTTCGCTAAATTTTATTGTATGGGAAGTTTCATAATATACAGCTGATTGCCATTGATCAGTCTGTCAAGTGTGGATGGTGCAACTGGTGCTTAGTGTTTAAACATAAACTCAACAGTACATCATAAGCCAAACCACTATGACTGATAAATTTCATAAGCAATTTAATAAATACCTTGATAGAACTTTCTGCGCTGAACGTTCACCGACACTGTTTGACATGTTCACGAACATTGTCTCCGTTATATGATTTTTTATAAAATTGGGGTCCAGAATAAATATTATGGTGTGATTATAATGTCATTGCAGTAGTCTAGCTGGCATTCATAATCATAATGGTAATTCTGATTATTGCCTTTCTTTGCATATTCTAAGACTAAATAATTATGATGAATGATTGTATGCCATTATAGCTGATATTTTAGGCTGTAAATTGTTTGCATATGTGCAAAAGTAAGTGGATACGACAACCTTTCACAGATTTTCCTTGATTGTATAATGATATTCAAGATTTGATACTATGGCACATAGTTTTTGGATTACTTACCCATAGATCATTTTTATAACTTACGTGGCTTGGACATCGTTCCAACAATTGAAACGACACGATATAGCTTACCAAATGTCGTATTCGAACTATTCTTGTTTCTTCTCATATTGGGCAAGTGTGGTTATGACGCCATGAACTACGGTGATGTACGTACACCGTCATCAATAACTTTCTTCATCAAATATGCCTTAACAAGGCTTCACCAAAGATTTGTTTATATTATTCAATGATGAATGGTGCGAATATAATAGTAAAATCACTTGAACCGGCGTTCATTTGGTTAGCAACAATAAGCGGATGAATTACTGGCTTTTTGCCTTTCAGAATATATTGTGGACGTAAATTACGTATCCCACTTCTGAACTATTAGAAGAGAAAACACCATACATCATTAAATAAAGGATTTAATACATAAAACATGGAAAACAGGCGTAGCTTCAAGTAAATCACACTCCGACGCAGCCATGGCAGGCGATCCTCCTCTGACAGCCCGGGTCGCGCCAATCTTAATGTCACAATTGACACCGACCTTAGAGCAGCGTTCGAGCAAACCACATAATCGGTTATCAGTAGGTACATACAAAATTTTTAGGCACTTAAAAGTTGCAATTTTAAGTATGATGATGATGATGATGCATTCCTGTTATCCCTCATTAGGGACATAGGGCTCGCAGAAGAATTCTCCATTTGTCACGATCTTGAGCGGCTTCTTCCAGCTCTTTCCAGCCGAGTCCAGTTGAGCCAGCCTCTTTCTCAACTGATCGCCTCCATGTAGTACAAGGCCTCCCCGACCGCCTACTGCCGGCCGCATGCCAGCGGAGACCCTGCTTGGCCTGATGGCTGTCCGGCCTACGGAGTACGTGTCCGATCCAGCGCCATTTCCTTTCGAGGATTTCCCTTCCTATGGGCTTCTGTTCCGTCATCTGCCATAGTCTGACGTTGGAGATGGTTCGTGGCCAGTAGATCCCTAGAATGCGTCGCAGGCATTTGTTTACGAACACCTGCAGACGATTGGTCACATCTTTCCTCACAAGCCATGTCTCGCAACCGTACAGCAGGACCGACTTGACGTTGGAGTTGAACATCCTGATTTTCGTGCGTCGAGTTATCACGGTGGACGTCCATATAGGCTTCAGCTGCGCATATGCTGCTCGCGCCTTGTTGATGCGCGATTCAACATCGCTGTCCGCTCCCCCTGAAGGGTCGACCACGCTCCCCAGGTACGTAAATCGCTCTACTTGCTCAACTGCTTCACCGTTGACATATACTGTCGCTGCATCCAAGGTATTAAGGCGCATGTCCTTTGTTTTCGAGCAATTTATGCGCAGTCCTTCGTTCGCAGCAAATCCCGCAAGGTCATTGGTCTTGGATTGGAGATGTTCGCGTGACGTCGCGAGTAAACAAAGATCGTCGGCAAAGTCTATGTCTTCGAGGCTTCCTCCATTCACCCACGGGAGCCCCCTCCTCTCTTGGCTTGGTACTCTGCGCATCACGTCGTCCAAGACAATGAAGCAACCCTGTTTCACCCCAGCCGTGACAGGTATACGGTCTGACAAATGCACACGACTTATTCGTGATGCAAAAAAAATGTGTTCGTGTATTAATAGGAATCCGAAATTGGGAAAGTTATAAACCTCATTTTATTAAACTTGGCATACTCACTCTACCATCTATATATATTTATGAATTAGGCATATATGTAAGAAAAAACATTCACTTATTCCGAGAGCTACCAAATAAAAGACTAAAATATAAGCTTGAATTACCCGTCCCAAATTTAGAAATATACCGAAAAAGCCCTCATTATGCAGCAGCCAAATATTACAATCACATCCCGAACTATATAAAGGCAGAAGAAAGAGACACGGCATACGCAAAAAAGTTGAAATCGTTCCTTACAGAAAAAGCGTACTACTCTGTCACAGAATTCCTTAATGATAGTTTTCTTAAGTAAATTAATATCAATAATTTGTATACATTTAATTTTAAGGCTTGTTTGTGTTCCCAAATAATTTGGTTGATACTTAGCTTAAGAAAATGCTTGCAACACCCTTCTGGGGTCCATGAGAAACTTTTATACTTTGTATTTTTTGTAACAACTGCTTACCATGGTGCAATAAACGATATTATGATTATTATGATTATGCCCTTTATGCATAACTCTACAAGAGGAACCCATATAAAGATTTTGTATAATTTTTATGATCTTGTCTGGTATACCTCTTTTCCTCAGTATGCGCCATATACTTGCCCACTTGACTCTGTCGAACGCCTTCTCGAAGTCCACAAACAGAGTGAAAAGTTCGCTGCGCATTTCATTGCACTGCAATTTTAAGTATACTTAGTTGTAATTTGTACTGTTCCCTCCTATAAACAAAAGAAAACTTTTTAGATTTTATTTTTCAAATAACGGTTTGCCATAGTATGTAGGTATGCAATTAATTCAAAATTAATCAGGAGCCATTTCCTATATTCATTTGAAAATAATGCTTAAACTAGCGCTAGACCTCATTTATATTTTAAGCTAAGATTTATGCTTGTTCCCGAGATGAAATGGGACTATTAATGTTGTAGGTATGCAATTGGATTGCAAGTGTCGTAATTCCCGCGCAGCACAATCTAACTTTTTAACCGCGTTCACATCCTGATTTTCGTGCGTCGAGTTATCACGGTGGACGTCCATATAGGCTTCAGCTGCGCATATGCTGCTCGCGCCTTGTTGATGCGCGATTCAACATCGCTGTCCGCTCCCCCTGAAGGGTCGACCACGCTCCCCAGGTACGTAAATCGCTCTACTTGCTCAACTGCTTCACCGTTGACATATAATGTCGCTGCATCCAAGGTATTAAGGCGCATGTCCTTTGTTTTCGAGCAATTTATGCGCAGTCCTTCGTTCGCAGCAAATCCCGCAAGGTCATTGGCCTTGGATTGGAGATGTTCGCGTGACGTCGCGAGTAAACAAAGATCGTCGGCAAAGTCTATGTCTTCGAGGCTTCCTCCATTCACCCACGGGAGCCCCCTCCTCTCTTGGCTTGTTACTCTGCGCATCACGTCGTCCAAGACAATGAGGAACAACAACGGTGACAGCAAGCAACCCTGTTTCACCCCAGCCGTGACAGGTATACGGTCTGACAACTGCCCTTTATGCATAACTCTACAAGAGGAACCCATATAAAGATTTTGTATAATTTTTATGATCTTGTCTGGTATACCTCTTTTCCTCAGTATGCGCCATATACTTGCCCACTTGACTCTGTCGAACGCCTTCTCGAAGTCCACAAACAGAGTGAAAAGTTCGCTGCGCATTTCATTGCACTGCAATTTTAAGTATACTTAGTTGTAATTTGTACTGTTCCCTCCTATAAACAAAAGAAAACTTTTTAGATTTTATTTTTCAAATAACGGTTTGCCATAATATGTAGGTATGCAATTAATTCAAAATTAATCAGGAGCCATTTCCTATATTCATTTGAAAATAATGCTTAAACTAGCGCTAGACCTCATTTATATTTTAAGCTAAGATTTATGCTTGTTCCCGAGATGAAATGGGACTACTTATTAATGTTGTAGGTATGCAATTGGATTGCAAGTGTCGTAATTCCCGCGCAGCACAATCTAACTTTTTAACCGCGTTCGAGGCGTCTTTGTTCCGCGTAATTGAGTTTTGTTGAATTGCGAGTACTAAATGTGCTGGCATATAAATTTGCACCAACATATTATGCATAACTGACTAAGTAGCGGAGACCGAGGAGAGTTGTGACAGAGGAGAGTTGTGACATCGTCGATTTTTTGGAATCTATTAACTAGAAACTAGGTCGCAATAGCGCGCGTTTGTTAGTTCAAGTTACGAGCTAACAAACGCACACTGTTGCGACCTTGTTTCTAGTTAATAGATTCCAAAAAATCGACGATGTCACAACTCTCCTCTCTCACAACTCACCTCGGTCTCCCATACAGTTTGATACAGGAGTGAAATCGAAATGAAATGTACGTAACCAATTTTATTTATGACAACACTGATGCGTCATGGATTTAGTAACTCTTTTTTGTAGACCGCGAAAGTCTTTTATATGGGTCAGCTGGTTCCCGCTAGAAATATAGGCGACCGGTTGCCCTTTCAGTTCTATAAGTGGAGCAAGTACAGACTATTTTGTTACATGTTAGAAGAATTTTCGAACAAACTATAGCAACGTACCAAATGTTAGTATTGCCACAGAATAAATAATGGACGCACAGGAGGTTCACTGTATAATAAAATACTTATCCTGTTTAGGTATACCCAACGTGCCTAAATGTGGCCGATTGGTCATATTATGTATAGGGACTGTGCGCGTTGGAGGGTCTGCTATCTTGAGGCCTGATTCGGAAACATACGAGCCCCGATGCATATGTTTTCGTCAGGTGACCCCATTTTTTGAGGTTCTCGCGTTTGTTCAAAAATAATGTTTTTGTTTAAAAATTACTAATATTTAATGCTTATACTAATGTAATTTAATTTTATATGGTAATACTCTGCAATAACTAAATCCAAATACAAGAAATACCGTTTGTACTGAAAGAAAAAAATAATGATTTTTGATTTTTTTATTGACGGGTAGGATTACAACGTATGTGAAAAGGGCTATTACCAGGGAAAGCAATAGGGCTCTGCCGATGTACTGACAATTTTGTTTCGAGCCCATGCATGCAGCAGTGCTGTAAGAGAGGACAATATGATTTGGACAACGTTTTTGAAAAGTCCTTTTTATCAGCAATAAAAGTCTCATGCAATTTTATTATACGATCAAAATAAACTACATTAAACATTGCTATTATGGTTCCCATTACTGGGTCATTATATGTTCATGTGTAAAATTTATTAAAATAAACAAAATTGTTGCGCGGAACTAGACGAAATAATTTGCATCGGGGCTCGTACGTGTGCACATGTACACTGCCAAAACAAGTGCTACCATCTACCGTTCTCGTAGGTACGTTTCCTTGTGCATAGTAGGTTCTGCCATCTTGTGGGCTACATAGGAAGCATAAACGTCACATTTACGGCTCGCGTCAAAAATCGGATGGCTATTATGCTGCCTCCTATAGTTCATGCACGCCCCCTATACTTATGTGCGGTCAGCATTTTTTTCATTGTTTGTGCTACAAGCTAATACCAGAGATATATATAACTCCGTATAAAATAAATAAAGTCTAAGAAAAAAACGTGCCTCGGATGTCAAGCAAAAGTCACTCTCGAATAGATGGCGCCATATACCTTTGGCCTATTGTCGTTTAGATGGCGTTGGCGACACCGTTTGATATTTAACAATTTTAACACGTATCAGTGAAAGAACATGGGTCAGTGTGGAACAATAAAAATTAATAATCATATATCCGTAAACATATTTTAATTCATTTATACATTTTCAATTTTATTTTAAGTTTTAATCGTGTGTCGATAGATGGCAGTAAATGTACCGTGACTACAAAATTTACTTTGACAGGACCCCTCTATACTATCTATTCTTTTTGCTAATACGATGCAGTGTTTACTTGCTATAATAGATATATTTCTATGCGTCACCAGATCAGGTGCAAATCGCGCGGCACGGAGTGACATAATACGCCTGATATTGCTTGGCTGTTTGAAACGGCCTAGAATAATGATGTAGAAATAATCCCCGGGAGATAATTTTAACCAGTAGCGACTACCCAAGATTTATGCAAGAAATCAGATTGTCATATTTTACGACTCATTCCGCTTCTTTATTACAAATACTGTTTTCTTTTTGGTTTTGCAACACCGAAATCTAAACAAACACATACCTATACAACTAACTATAAGTACATTGATTTGATCCTCTCCATTCACAGGAGTCACGCCTCGTGAGGCAGTCTTGCCAAAACCGACAGTGTCAACATTAGGTACTCATTAACGGAGAGCGCTTCTAATTGGTATCATAACCCTAATTATCATCTTAGCTCTATAACAATTAACAAAGCCTTGCTTAGTCTGCGCTTTAACAAAATTAACCTCAAAGTCATATCAAAGTAGCACTAATTCCAGCGTTAAATTCACAATTGACTTAGGATAAATATACCTACAGTATGTTTCCATACCATATGTTCTTTCTTCTTATACTTATTTACCCCTGGGTCGAGAAGTTAGTTAAAAGTTGCAAAACACGGAACGAAGTTGTAGAAAGGTTTCTAGGCGCAGTTTAATAATTAAGAAGCTTGCAGTTCAAAAATGCCCCAGGACGTCGTTAACAGCAATACAAATCTACATCCATCTTCATTTGTATTCCTCAGAAATTACGAGCAATTAATACGAATTCCTATTTTCATTTATTCGTGTTAGAGAAACGTTCATAACTGGAGGTGGGGCTTAATCAATTTGAAGGGAGGAAAGTGGGAAAGTTTTGGAACTCCTCGAACCCCCGCTTTGACGATTTTGCGCCATCCACCGGCTCGTTAGTACTTTCCTTGAGCACTATCAATTTAATTAGCTTTCTTGCACGACTAAGAATACCAACCAACGCCCTGATGCAGCCTTATTTGCATTAGACAAGATTAGTTGAACTTTTAACATTTACTTTTATTCTCTGTGCTTATTCTCTGCCTCCTCTTTGGACAGGTGCGATGCTACGACCGATACAAAATGCTCAAAGTACATTTTATAAACAAAAGATGGAAATCAAAAATGGCGATAGGTATCACTTTTTTTGTTACCTCGGCATTAAAAAGGGATTCTACAGGTAGGTATAGGTATTGCGTAATAAGTAGGGCCCGCAATATCTAAAGATCAATTAGTCTTGAGACATTCTACTTACAAGCGATGTCGAGGAACCCCGGGGGCAATTTGTTTTCCATTTAATTAATATTATTTACTTAGAAGGGGTTATAAAATAAATAGAACATTTCAGTGATTTGCTCGAAGTTTGAGCGCAGATTTAAGATTCAATATTCATACCAGTGCAAAATGTATAACAGATGAATGTTTTTCGTATTAAATTTACATTGATATAAGGAAAACATTGATTTAAGATTGTCTAGTCTGCATAAGACGGGCACTACGAAGAGGATCAACTGATCCTCTTCGTAGTGCCCGTCTTATACCGAACTCGGTTGTGGCACTTTTATTGTGATTGTGACGCCAGCGTGGTTTAGTCGTCGACGAAAGACATTGCAGTTGTCAAAATCTCTTGTGGAAAAAGTCTAGTTTCTATACCTTTTAGTAGGCTGTAAAAACTAGAATATTTACCGACAAGGAAATAAAAATAGAAATGAAGTTTTTTAGCATCGGAAAATTATTTTAAAACACGATGCCATCTCATTATTAAACATTTTTTACGTAGGTATTTATTCGATTGCCGATTGTTGCCGAGATTCAAATGGCTGTCAAGGGTTTCTTTAATTTTTTAATAATACAATACAAAAGGTTTCACGAAAATCCGTTCAGAATACTTATGTTCCGGGGTTATTGCATTTTTAAGTCGAACTCTCTTCCACTACTACACCTATTCCACCGATACGTCAAAAGTATTGAGCTGAAATTACCTAGATACTATACTCTCACCTGCCGGCCTAGCCGAGGTTACAATCGCTATCGCTTCGACAACGAAAACCATTATGTCTCTCTATCACACTTCCATATTAGTGCGACAGTGACAGTTGCGTTTCGATCGCTACGGAGCGTAAGCGATCGGCATCTTGGCTACGCGGCCTGGCCGGTTTCGACCATGGCGACTGTTTCAGCTCCATTGTTGTATACGTTCGTGTGTCGCATGTGGCTCGCGTAACCGATTTTGTTTGTGAAGACCCGTGCAGAGTGAACACAAAAATACTTCTGTTACATTCCGTAAACCAGCAAAAACAGCCTCCAATTACGTGTACCTATAGCAGCCAAATGTTAAATACGTAACATAAAACAGACTTAACCAGATCACATCGATGTCCCTCTTGAAATACGAGTGGGCTTCCATGAAGCGTTAATTCGGACCACGCGGATATTTGCAATTAGATTACGACCGCGTACATACTTATTATACTGCTACAATGTGAGGACAACGTGGGAATTGACTGGATGATTCACGCATGAAAATCTGGCGAACAATATTGGCATCGTATTCGTTTGTATACAATGTAAGCTAACGCTAGGCGGTATATAGTACCACAGAATAAACTAGTAGCTATGTGAGCTGTATACCTCCCGAGCATAGCTTACCGTGCACGACGACAACGCCACACAGCGGTTTGATCGGAATTTTTAATTCATTTCAAATTTAAAAAAAAAACAATACGAAATTTAAGTTTAAATAAATACAAAATATTCTGTCTCAGCGTACAATTATTGGGAATCGCACCGGGGACCTTCCATGTGCAACCAAAAAAGCAAATGTTTACAAAATGCGCCATGATAGTTCTTAGCTAAGCTGACGAAATTCGGCTACTTATTGTCGAGTAAAAACTAAATATCTAAATACCCTTGCCATTTACTCTGTAAACATGTCTCAATAAGCATTTTTTATTCTATCTTTCTATCTTTCTTTTTTTTCTTTTTATTTTTCTATCTTTCTATTTAGTAAATAAATTGTATAGTTTCAATTTTCAATTTAAATGAAATTTCGTGGTTCTAAGTCATTCGTAACTCAAGAAACGCTATCATGATACAAATTCATTTAACTTGCAAAGCGAGATAGGAGAGCGTCAGTTCTCACTATAATTGTATTACTTATCTACTCACTCTGACTTTTAGTAAAACTCAAGAATTTGTGAAGCAGATTATACATTTCTATGCTAATTGAAATAATTTTGCAAGAACTACCTATGTACCTAAAGGTAAATTCTCTGCTTGAAACAAAAAAACTTAGGTATTTACTACAGTTATAGTTTAAGTAAAATAAATGAGTTAGTTTTATTCTCCTGGCAATTCATTATTTTTATTTGAGTGCTCATAGTTACTCAATGAATATTGTAAGCGATTTGTATTGATTGCTAGAACTCTTTTTAATATTTCCACTGTTTTTAGGGTTCCGTACCTGACTTATGTTAAAAGAAAATAAAAGAAATATATATAATATCACTCGTGTGTCAGAGCGTCCTTCTGTCACAGCAATTTTTCAAGTGTTAGTTATCAAGATTTTTTTTATATGTATGCATTTGCAATGACAATATACATATTTCTACCCATGTTAAACGTTTAATTAGTGGATATAAATGTGCCTACTAACCTTTGGCCTTCGATATATATTGAAAGCTTCCATCAATATTAACATGAATATACTTACTAACACAAATAAGTCAAAGGTTAACAAATAGAGCATGAGCCAAGTTCAATCCAGTTTCGAACCGAATTATAATTGTTTAGTCTTCGACAACGTCTCACGTACAAGAAGTAGTTAGTTCTCGAACTCATCGAACTTCTATTGACTAAGTCCTTTGCGTTGTTAACCTTAATTTAACAAGCGCAGGCTTCAGCAGAAATAGGTACTGACTGTACTGAGATATAATATGGTAGAAAACATTTTATATTGCAAGGAATAAATTCTATAACGCTGGAAAAATCGGGCTTAATATTATTTGAAAGTACCTATGTAAGAAGAATAAAATTAATCATGTCGTTTAATTAAACTATTAAAAAAATAATAAAGTTCTGACTACGATTTAACTGAAATAAAATTTAACGAAGTGCTTTGTTAAACTAGCATAGCAGCAACGCTTAGTCAACCGTAAAAAATAACTGTCGACGGACTGATTTTAATCCAATATCCAATAGCACTATGGAATTACTGAGCATCGTTCATTACGAGGTTATATTTAACAGAACGATACTATAAGTAATTATATTTCTTTCATGGTAGTAAAATGGAAAATTATAATAGGTCTAAGCAACATGCAACATAGAAAAACATAGTAAAAAAAACAAATGTAGGTAATATGTATAGGTATGTCGATCCATTTATTTGTGTTTATTTACTTTATTTTACATATATATCTCCTCTATTTTATAAACTATAATATTGTTTTGATACATATTTAATCGTGATTTAGGTGATTTAAAAACTATTTAACTCATGTTTTGATGTAAAAATGAGATTACAACAAAGTTAACGAATTCAATCTTAAAGGGCATTAACATAGCACTTTGTACCGGAATAGCTAACAAAGATTCTCTCCAAAGTTACAAGAGATTTACAAATGAAATTGTAAACTTATTTAATTCAATTAGAAAAGGATAGATGGCGTGTAGCGGGGGTAGAAATAAATAAGATTGTCATTCAGAACACGTGCGTTTGCAGTTTGTAGTTGGGTCTGTTTGAAATGGCACAGAATAAACGAACAGTGAATCCACCATTCTAATTAACAATTAAATAATTGGAGTGTCTTTAAATTCTGTATTACTATACTTATTTCAAATTGTAATCATTTAGTGAGGTAATGAGCTAATGAGGAACAACTTTTTGATTACAGAAGATAAGTAGGTACAAATAATTAACAAATTCACTGCCAGCGCACGCTACGCGCTAAAGGGGCCCACTGATTAACAGTCCGCCAGACGGTATCAGCACAGGCTGCTGCTGCTGCTGAGGCTAACTTACAGAACTTAGAACAAAATTTTGACAGTTCCGAACAACACCGTCCGGCGGACTGTTAATCAGTGGGCCCCTTAAAAGCGTCAGCGAAACGCCTATATAGTGGGTTGCTGGCAGTGAATGTGAAGGCAGACACTATTCCCGGATTTTCTTTATATATTGTTTGCAGGGAGCTAAATAAGTAATATTTTACATAGTCAATTAAAAAAATAGCTACCGATCGCCGAGAAAAAAATCGATGTTAAAATATTTGTAGCAACAACATAAGATGAGTAGAACATCAGAAAAAAAAATTACTTCTATCGTTTTTAGATGAAAATAACTAAATAAATTCGATGAACTACTGACATTTGGTAAGTTGACGTTTATTTTAAAAGTGAAAGCATCAATGTGAGCTGTGTCCCTCCTATACAAACAGAAAGAGCAGTATTAGCAGACGCTGACGCTATGCAATCAACGGCTCATGGCTTCGTTAGTATCCAGAACAATTATTGTCTTAAACTGAGTGATGACCAAGTGACGGAATCCAGCTATATAAGCGCCACTTACACCATCCCACTATCCCGGGGTTTACCGGTTAAACCGTTAACGGAGCATTCCACGGGCTGTCCCGTACAGACGCATTTTATTTCCTGTGTTGCGACTTTTTTTTCGGCATTTAAAGCAGGCGATTATTTTTCTGTGTATTTTTTTGACCATTTGGCATAGAAAAGGAAATTCTTATACCTGCAATTCTACAGAAAATTCGCGTTTGTACGGGACAAACGGTAGACAATTTCGTGGAATGCTCCTAACTCAGTGTCAAATTGTACTGGTAACCATGGTAACTCCAGGTTTAACTGGTTAACCCCGGGTTAGTGGGATGGTGCAAGTGGCCCTAAGTTACTCAGTATAAGTAGAAATCAACTAATGATAATGACTAATTTAGCTGAAAGTTGCTATGTATTTACTGACACGCTTATAAAACAAAGTCCCCCGCCGGGTCTGTCTGTATCTCAAAAAATACTGACCGGATTTTCATGCTATTTTAACCAAATGAGTGATTCTTGAGGAAGGTTTAGGTGTATAATTTGTTAAGGTTTTGTTTAACCAACTAGTGCGAAACCGGAGTGGGTCACTAGTTGAAATATAAATACCATTGTACTCATGTCCTGATGATGATAATCCAGAATTATGTATTATGGTAGTAATCATAATCGAGTGTAAATAAGTGACCAAGCACCGATTTTTCCGTTGTTGATAATGATAAATTGATACTTGGAAGTTATGAATTGATGAAACAATACTGCTTAGGCCCTGCACTGTCCCACTAACCCGGGGATATGCGGTTAAACCGCACCACTCACTCAGTACCAAATACTCAAACTACTCACTCAGTGCGGTACTCAGTGTCAAATTGTACTGGTAACCATGGTAACGCCAGGTTTAACTGGTTAACCCCGGGTTAGTCGAATGGTGCAAGCGGGCCTTAGACGGATTATGTCGTGTATAATGAATTTAATGTACCTGTACATCCCGATGTTTCGAACCACTGACTGATTACACGGACGGTTATGAATTGACAGCTAATCGGTAGGTAGGATATCTGCTCTATTACGACAAAACAACACTGTTTTGTCTGTCTAGATAATACAAATAGATAGAAATATGTAATACGATAGGTACCCTGTTTTGTAGTTATATGGCAGATATACCTATCTTAGGTATAAGGGTCAATTTATAACGGTCTAATATCAATTCTTAGGTTGGAGGACAATTAAATCATAAAAAAGTAGTTTTTTAAGTTATTTACAGTAGGAATCCCGCTAAACCAAAAACGTACAATTATATCATCGTCTCTTTTAAAACTGCTAAATTGAACTTTTACCACAACCACAAAAACAAACATTTTAAAGCACACTCTCCTCGTTACGGCCAAGTATTCCCTGCAACTTTGTTTCACACAAAAATGTAGAACTGAGCATGTTTAGAAGTGTTTCTTTTAGTCGACGGAGAGTTCCGTTTGATTTTGATAGAATTATTTTTAATGCGAGTCAGGTCCCGTTGAGAAGGGTACAGCGGCATCGATCTTGTAGAAGTAATATAGCAAGTTTCATGGTTAGGTCACAGAAAAAATTGTAGTCAGACCAAGAAAAGTCTACAACGATTTTGATAGCATACGCGGTGCAAGTGAATTTGAACGTCAAACCTTTATCCCCTCAATGTGGGAGCGCCTTTCAGGCGGTCATAAAATTGGCGGTTTATCTGTGGCTCAACCTGCCAGGTTCGCATAATTCGCGCCTAAACTTAAAGTAAAATATCAGTGAAACATATGTTTAACTCGCTCTGACATATTTAATCGTGGAGTGAATGAAGCAAGACAGCTAGCAAGCGAACATTTGAATGTTCAACGGTTGAAAGAGTCGTTAACTTTCGTCAGTCAAAAACAGCCACTGTGTCGAGTAGGATGTTAAGTGTTTTTATAGTAAAATTGTGGATTTTTATGGTGAAACCGTTAAAAAGCTGAGGAAATATCAGTAAACTTTTGTTAATATTATGTTTGGGTGTGTTTTTAAAATAATATAAGTGCTAAAGGTGTGAAGAAATGACATGCCAAGTCATAGCCGAAATTTTCTTACTCGGTTTCTTATTATTTGTATAAGTTTTACTATGTCTCAAAACAATCATAATATGTCGTAGTTTATATAGATTATATTAAATACAATGAAATTAGTTTAAAATCTGTTTAAAGTGAATAATAGCTATCAAACTAAATAACGGTCGGCACATATAACCTCTCGGGCTGTCGCAACAGACTGGACGAGCACCCGCCAGGCTGTCGCCACAGACGGCGCTGTCATGTTACTAACGCACGTTAGCATAGCATGGACATTCCACTTACTAACTAATTCTACGATACTTCTCTTTCCACATAGGCTATAATAACACAGCTCAGCGCAACTGTAATGAGTGAGAGCAAGGGCTGGACATTTAATTTGTAAGATTAGTAGTTTGGTCCATGAAGTCTTTATACTGAGAATGACGAGTATAAAAAATTTAATATAAATTAATTATGCAAGGCTTTTAATATGGGTACTAGAACTAGGCGACAGTGATGATGATGATGATTATGATAATAATAATGATGGTGGTTTGGTTTGCTACTAAGATTTTAGGTGTTACTCTTCACACAAATTCTGAAATATCCCTTTATTGCTCTTACGGTCTAGGTATGTCCATATTAATCAAACCATATAGATGTGATTTGGTCTATATTTGTCTTGTTTTCAGATCAAGTTTTTAGATGTTTTTTGTTTAATAAGAACAAGTGTGATTATTTATTATTAAATATTGTTTCATTAATACCCTGAGAAACGGAATTTCTTTGTATTAAGGCTGCTGGTTGCTGTGATTTTTCAACATTTTGTGGGCTGTCAATGGTGCATGAATAAATAAAAGCATTTTTTAAACATTTCTTACCATATAACTACTGCACCTGCATTACTATTACTTTGGCCACAGATAGTTTACAACTTAAATTTCTTATTTATGTATAAAATTATTACATAGGGTGTGGTAGGACTCCACAATGCATGTAATTAGAAACTTATTTACGTGCGCCATTTCTAGGGCGGGCAGACATAATTTCAATAAAGTTTTCAAATGGTATATATCATGTATTTAATTGATAAGCCTGACATTTTATGTTTTTTTTTATGTGTATGATTACATTATGTACATAATTAGAGTAACTGATACGCCTAAAAACTGTTTATTTTTATTACAATAGAAAATGAAAGATACATTTCGGTACCTATAATTTGAATTCGACTGTACAGTTATTTTATGTTAGTTTATTGGTCGTAATTTTAAGTAGCAGTTAGATAATTAAATAAAGGGCAGAAAAAATACAAACTATAGACTGTATCATTGTAAAAAACGGAATAAATCGCATTTTTCCACTTGCACGTGGACCTAGAAACCCTGTCTGTGGAGCAGACCCCTTAGGCTGCCACAGATATGCTTAAAAACTGAGCGCATACATTTACGATTCTCTTAAACTGTTGTCCAATATACGTACATAAGAGTAATACGCTAACTTAAATATGTCCTGTCCAATAAAAACTAAACTGATTTAATGCGATAAATTCGAGACTTGGATGTTTGTAGAACGAATAAGTGTGACGCAATCGAATATTACTTTTACTAATTAGTCGATAAGAATGATATGGATTTTTGAAGTACAATTATTAACCGAAAAAAAAAACGAAACTTAGTAGGTACATTAATTATAATTTATACGAAAATTATACCCAACTTGACAGTTAGGTGTAAAGTGTTAACTAAAGAATATGTTTACTTTAAGTTAGTTTATAGCTAGGTATATTATGTACAGTTTTGGATTAAATTTCTATAAAATAGAATAAGTAATCAAAAGAAACAGGTAGGTACATGAATTATGCTAATACTTCGCTAAGGATCCCTAAAAATTATATATCTCGTTAGCCAGGCGGGTGGCATGAAGTTCAACCGCTGTAAAATATTCGCCGCGCCGAGTGCTCGGCATTTGCAGACTGCTCAGACATCGTGACTCAAAGCTAGATAATATATTAGATCCTTCGATATCGTACTTAGTTTTGCGGTTTATTTTCTTTAACCATCAACTCCGCCGATGGATTTGGTGACCATCGCAACGCAAAGGTTAAATACCAAACGAGCCTATTTATATAACACGAAATAGCGAGCCTTTTGGCAATATAGAGTCCTAGTTAAGTACCTAAAACATTACTACTCAATGTCAAAATTTTCATTACAAGAGGATTTTTTCAAAATGCGGATATTGGCACAAGGACTATCCAATATTGGATAGTATAGGTACGGCGCTCGAGAAAGAGTTCACTGTGAAAACGACTCAACGAACTGTGTAGGTATTTTCTAAGCTTAACGCGAGGTCTACAGGGCACAAGCAGGGATTTACAAGTAACGACTGGTGATTTTTGGCAACGGATCATGAACATGATACTTACCTTATTTTTCCACCCTTTGTCCGTATTCTCCCGATTCAAATAATTCGACGTGGTTAAAAAGCGCTATCACTCCACAGGGAACCATTTTAAATTGCTTTTAGAGTTGGTGGCGCTATGCAATTTACGCAATTAAATAACGATTTCGTACAATTACAGTCATAAGCAAGCCATAATAAATATCACTATATTTCAGTCACTTTACGATATTAAATTTAGTTAGTTTATAAAGTGTTAGACTGTTTATATTCTGATGGACCTCGATAAAAAACTAAACGTGCTATTTTAAATAATATTGCATTTAATATACCTAAGTGCATACCTTACAATTATGGGAATGAGCCGTCGCAAAATTTGAGTTTGAGTTTCTCTGATTCTGAGATACAGAATTCTACAAAGCGCATTTGCGGCACTGCAACTTCGTAGTTCAGGCTGAATTGATAACGCAAACTAACAAGACTGTAATTAACAAAGAGACAGTGAAAGAAATCTTGAATTTCTCACAAATAATGTCATAAATAATTACGATGTGTACGGTGTCTGGATGAAATACTTATCAGAGAGAATTATTTGATTGTTTCGCTCTCCGTTTAAGATATGTACTTTAGTGTGTTTCGTTATGATGGAAGAGTTCAATAAGGATGAGGATACATAAGTATTATGTTTAAGCAATAAATTCAAGTTTAGCTACGCCTTGCTTACTTCTAAACAAAATGTAAAATGAAATCTTATTATTTCTCATCTCGTTAAATCCACTATAAGCAACAATGCAAGTTTATAGAGTTAAATCTGAATTGATTATGCAAACTCTACTCAACTTATACCTAAAGACTTGGTGCGAAAATTGGAGGAGTTCCTTTCTAGTCCATGGCTAATAGGCTTTTGTACTGTCTTTGTAACCTGATTACAGTTGCTAATTGAAGAACCTACGTAGGTACTAACTTGGTTTAACTTCGGTTTTTGAACGTTGTTGTTTTAATCAAGTTTTTAATTAATTGATTGAGTTTTGCATTATCTACCGCAAAATTTGCTGAGTATGTACAATTTAGTATAATACCTATTCTAGGAGCTTGGTTATTGCTATAAATGATTCATAATTAATTTATTATTATTAAATTTAACTTAATGTACTTACATATGTTTGCAATAAGAAATCCGCAACGCAGGCTTCGTCCCGTGGCTACAAATGCAAATCAGCAACATGCCTCGTCCCAAGGATGATATTAACGACCTTGAAAATGTCGTGAAATATTTTACAAGTATTTTTTCTTTAATTATTTTAGAAGCTTACCGATAGAGCTTGAATAATTTTATATGTCATATGAAACTGAATATTTCTTATTAGCTCAATAATTCACCAAAAGAGATTCTGAATTAAAGAATAAATTAATAATATATAGATAACGACAACGATTTATAGGGGGCCAATATGACAATCGTGGGTACAAGAACAAACGTAACGAAAAGAAAAAAATATTCGTATGACAGACGCTACGAAAGGTCAAGTGACTATTTCCTTTTCCTAGTGAAAAGGATTAACCGGATCTGAAACACTAGGTACGTTGCGCGCCAAAACAGGCATCGTCGACGTTGGGGTTAGAACCGGCAGGCCGGCAGGGTCGGCCTAAGAGGAGATGGCAGGACGATCTAGACGCATTTTTTAGCAACTGGACGGATGCTGCAGTTAATCGGGAGGATTGGAAGTCTAGGGGGGAGGCCTTTGCTCAGCAGTGGGGCACCATATAGGCTCGTTAAAAATAAAAGTTTGAATTGGCGTTTTCTATCAAAATTTGTCATCTTGGCTCCCCAGCCACCTAGCCAGATATTTCTGATGGATATCATCTATAAACAAACGTATGTTTTTTTATCCGCTATACTAATACGAATAAGAGCACAAGAGGGCCCAAATCTAGAAAAACCGGGCAAGTGCGAGTCGGACTCGCGCACGAAGGGTTCCGTATCATAATGCAAAAAAAAAAAACAAAAAAAAGCAAAAAGAAAAACGGTCACCCATCCAAGTACTGACCACTCCCGACGTTGCTTAACTTTGGTCAAAAATCACGTTTGTTGTATGGGAGCCCCATTTAAATCTTTATTTTATTCTGTTTTTAGTATTTGTTGTTATAGCGGCAACAGAAATACATCATCTGTGAAAATTTCAACTGTCTATCTATCACGGTTCGTGAGATACAGCCCGGTGACAGACGGACGGACGGACGGACGGACGGACGGACGGACGGACGGACAGCGAAGTCTTAGTAATAGGGTCCCGTTTTACCCTTTGGATACGGAACCCTAAAAACTTTGGATTTAAGTACGTAAAATTTAAGAAAAAGAACAAACAGATTTTTTTCACTATCTTGTAATACAGCACCCTTCAGCTAAGTGCCCTGATTTACGAATAAAATTCGTTAAAATGTGTTCCAAATTTAATAAATCAGAATTTCTGCTCGCACTTCGCAGTACACGTAAAATTCTAGTCACAAGAGACGAAATTAAAGTCATATTTTAGAGATTCAAGATGGAAGGCAATGCAATAATGAGCGAATTGCAGCCAATGCCAGGAGCCGGTCAGGTTCATAAAAACTTCACCAGGGCTGAAAAGTGAAGAACAGCTAGCACACTATAATATACCGTGTTTTTTAACCCTTGATTTTTTTCTTATTAAATTATTTCCCACTTCATTCTAATTTACGAAATATTTTTTATCTTTTTAAAGGCAGCACTCAGCGATACCAACCATAGAGATTTAAAATCTTAGTAACATTTAGAATTTGAAAAATGGCAACACCCCCCCACTAAAATTCTTTTTGTATATTTTTTCGTAATCTACGCACCCAAATTACCTAAAAACCAATCTTACTTAGTTTTTAAAAATCTCATAAAAAGTGTTCCGTTTGATTAAGGGTTAAACTCCGTTAGTTCAATAGTGCATTCCTGGCCTTAAATTAAGTTACTTTCACAAAGACACTAATTGATTACAATTTGGAGATAAGTAATCAATAATTTATTTTATCTGATAAGGCCCCTACGAGCGTGTACTTACCTTGGGGCCTGTTTACATATTGGTTAGTGTGTAGTATGAGTTTATACATTTGATACTAAACGCAAGTAGGTACTAAGTATGCGAACTAGGTGGGAGTTATCGTGCACAGTTTTCGACAAATAAAATAATGGCATTAATGGAGCTGTAGATATGTAGGTACTTAGCTTGCAGCAGTGTCAACACAACATACAGTTACTTAATAAATAATAGGCAGGCGTTATCTCAAAACAAAATAATCTATACACAGAAAATAGATACCTACACAGATCGATCTGTTGTGATCGTTCTTTGTTATTTATTTTTGTCTACATATATAATGTCACATTGAATTGTTTCGTTTTGATTGTCGCTTCAGATAGCTACATGATTATTAATGTAACATCTACCGGATTTGTTATTGTCAGAATCTACGAACGACCCAAAGCGTACGTACCTGCCGCATTGAATTGAATTCCAAATGGCCCGGGCCAACCTAAAGCTCGAATTATGCATGAAAACAGTATAGTTTGTACCTAATTGGTTTCAAAAATGCGATCGTGCTTTGTATATTTAAAAACCAATTATATACGCTCGCCAGCGTGCTTGCTCTTATTAAAGTTAAATTTCCTACGCCTTCCGAGCTTCGTACAGCTTTTTATAGCATGGCTTAAATTGGCCTAAGGTACTCTTTTACAGCACAGTGCCGAGAAATTCACGATAAAATGAAAGTTTACAACAACACCCGGCCGAGTAAATAAGCCCTCGTTTAAAAATATATTTAACGTACCCGCCAAATTACTTAGGTGCTTGAGTTCGTGTTGCTTACTGCTGACAAATTGACAATTTATCCTGTTACTGTTACGACACAGACATTTTAGTAGCCCTATTTAAATCAGCAAGTTATTTTATGTAAGTACTTTAATTTAGACACATAGAGAACTTTTAAATATATTTAAGTAACGAGTTTTTTTATTATACTATTATGTTTCGTATTATTACGCCTAGGTAGGCATAATATCTACATCTAATAATACACAGTTGTCTGGAAAGTTTAGCATAATACAGGATTAGTACATGATACAATACGTGAAAAGAATACTTCTAGTTCTATCTGATAACTAAGTATGATAGATGTAAATAGTTTTACTCGTAAAAGAGATCTCAGTTTTCTTCTTCAAAGAAAAACACGCAAGTTACCAAAATGTATAGAGGTAGTTATACTTACGTTTTGTAATAACATTATACCTACATTTTAGCATGTTATTGTTATTAAGCCTTTTAACTAAACAATCATAAATATTGTTAAGCTGCAAACAAACTTTCTAAAATGCACTCAACTCGCCGGATTCAAAGCATTGTGCCGTGTAATTAAATTCTGCATAACGGAATACTTTCTTCATAAAGCAATGTTTGCACGTGACAAAGGGCCGGCTAGGCGGGAAGTGCTAAATTACTCTGGTTTACTCTCCCAACATCCCGTTTCACTCATATTTATCAATTCAATTCCGACCTTAGTGACCTGGAAATAGAAATCAAGTTTCATAACGCAGACGTAATAGGTATGACGTTGAGAAATTGAGAGGATTTACTCACTTTGCATACGTCTGTTTTACGTTAACATTCCGAGAGTGCGCGATTTTAATTCTGTTAATTGGATTGCTTTGAAGTGTTGATGACGTGGAAGATGTTTTCTAGTGTTGTATTTTTGAAATTAGTCTATACTTTTCTTTGAATAATATAGGCAAATGGTAATAGTGGTAATGGTGGTTGTATCGATAATTGACACTTTAGAGCTTAATGAAAAACTTCAAGAAAAGAACGTAACGTGTATTCGGGTAATTCCGAATGTCGGATAATTCCGAAATTCAGATGAAAATCACCCAAAATTCCATCATAATAAAAGTCTCTTTTCGGAATTATCCGACAGTTTTCGACATTCGGAATTACCCGAATACACCTTACTCCCATCTCAAAGGCAGGCAACGCACTTACAACCCCTCTGATGTTGCGGGTGTCCATGGTCGGCGATAACCGGTTACCATCAGGAGCGCCGTCTGCTCCATAAAAAAATGAATCATTGAATTTTAACTATAAAATACCTACAACGACACGACCAATACCTTATGATGTACTTTTAAAAAGAATCTACAATACGTCTATTCATTAATAATAATTTTATATAATTTACTGTGCGATATAATTAATGTTTATTGCCTGTTGACACAAATATATACAGAGGGGTATTTAACTATGATGTTAAATTTTTTATACGCCCTTTTCAAATCCCAATCATACGAGATCATAAATAATTAATAATCATAAATTATTTGGAACAGTGTAGTGGAATAGGGCACTACCTACTATGGAATCTGCAAAGACGCATCGTACAACATCGTAAATAGTAAAATAAAAAAATACATTAACAAACCTACCTATTTATTCCTTAAAATTTTGGAGCTTACATCCTAACTAAGGTAACTACAAATATCATAATTAGCTTATCATACGAGTAGAATATTTATTTTGTACCTATAGATAAACCCCCGAAGAAATGTTTGTACGCTATATTAAAAGTGAGTTGTAAGCCTAAGTGATCCTGAATAAATTATGCTTTAAGAGCTTGCATCTGGCTTTGGTTACAGACTGTAATTTATGCTTTTCTTTAGTGCTAAAATCGTTCAAAATACACACGACAGGTTTAGCCTTTGAATAAGTAATGGACATTTAATGCGTCGTGTTTCCGCGCAAAATTTATTACATGTAGAAAAGCTCGTGGTTTTTCTTTATTTTAACACAATGTTGCAAGAGTATTTTAAATTAACTATATTGTATGCATACCATAAAATATTAACAATTGTTTAATCTTGAAATAAATCCCATCGTGTAATGAATGAGAGTGAGGCTTTGCGTCTTGGCCATACTGTACAATACAAGGGCCCAACGTTTTCTGTTCTATTTCACGACGCAGCAACTAGTATCATTTCTCTCTCCTCGCTCTTTTAAAATGCCGTTTGTCAAAAAAGGACAACCATACTGTTGACAAGGTGGACTTCAAATCAAGTGTTGCCTTTCTTGATGCGCCCAGGCTGTGTATGTGTGCGTAAAAGCGTATATGTGTGCTCTTTTAGGGATGTGAAAAGTCGATTTTAATCATGTTATATATCGATAAACGCTACACAGCGGAACGAAATAGCGATTAATTGAAGCTTCAATATCTTCGTTAAACATAAACATAATTGAAATGCTAATGGATAATGAATATATTATAATATAATAATATAATTCAATTATTGCGGAACACCTATTTTAGGAGGTATTTATGTATTTTAATTAAATATCTCAACTTTCCCTTGGTTCCCTGCTGGGGCGTGACTATAAAATTGTGATCTGATAACCACAATAAAGAATAAAAGCGTTTTTGGTCATTTTAGGTATCGTTAAGCCTTTGAAGTAAAATTAAAATTGCAAGAAATGTCGATAGTTTATCGATATGACTTTATCGACATGGCTACAGCAACGTGGGCCTCATTGTTAATCGTACACTAAACAAAAGTGGCAACAGTGACAGCTCGCTGAGACACCGTCTTTATATATTATAAGTCTATGGTACAATATCTACAATATCTGTGGTGGGGCTAAATTTATATGGATAACGGCGCGTATCTCTCGCTATGACAGGGATATGATCTAAGTGATTCAGATAGGAAGGTTTTACTTTGCAAGTTGGAGTTGCTCTATCCCACCTCGCATAACGATAGTAGGTACCTATGTGACATTGGAAAACAAAATCGAATTTGCACGAACCAATTTTATGTGTTCCGAATGTAACATATGGATGAAATGCCATATGCCCGGGGTTTAAGCAAGTGGGTGAGGTGATAAAGCAGCAGCCGCAAATGCTTAAGACACTTAAGCTCAGGAAAATGAAAAGCTGATGTTAGTTATGATATGGAACTAGATTTTAAGATTTCATACCATTACTTACATTAGCAACCCTCAATACAATTTCCGCCATAAAAATGTCTTATTTCTAAAACAATTTCTAAACAAGGCATAGAAAGTCATAAATCCATCCCACAGCACATACAAGAAACAAAACACCACATTTCAGATTACCATTAAATCCCCGAACATCGGAAATCCGGATATTAGGAGTAATATCTGAGAGGCGTATTGCAGTACTGGCCTGCCAACTTATCTGCGTTTTGGAGAGTACTTTGACACATTGGGAAAAGGTATATTGTCGCTTGGCTTATGGCAAAGATAAATTTGTGGGCCTATAGCCGCTGCGTCGCCGACACCTGCACTGGACGCGTGATGTGAAATCCGAATACTCTTCTTCTCCTTTACGAAATGGCGGTCCTTGGTTAGAAGTCTTCAGCCGTTACGCCGTTTTCTAAATAGGGCATGTGCATCTCGTGTCACTTACTACGGTTGTAGAATTGAGATAGGAAATTAATCCTCAAAGAGCTTCAACGATTATGCACTTACATAATATATTTATAAGTAACACTAGGTAAATGTTCCCAATTTCAATTAACTAATAGATATCAATATGCACCCAATTTTCTTTTCAAGAGTGGTAGCTTCCTTTTTATTATTTCTTTCTGATCTACCGAACATTGATAATAAATAACATGTGTTACAAGGGGCCACGGAAGACACCCGATCGTTCTTTGAAGTCGAGTACCGGATCGAAATTGGGGCAAGACACTTTGCTGAAGATTGACATCAAAGGCTTAATTGAAAATGTTTTATGGGTAATCCCTCTTTTTAATTAAGATAATTTATGTTTTATTACAATGTATGAAATAATTTAGACACGGTTTTAAGCCTTCGCCATAGAATCCGTCGCTTAATAATGTGGGTCTTAGGTTCATATTTTATTTTATATGTCATCAGTAGGTGATTAGAACGGTAGGAGGTCTCTAAAGACCTCTTATGAAGTATGGTTAGTTACGAGTTAAGCTAATTATTGCTTGCTATGCTTCATTGTTTCTTAGAATGTTATAGGAATCGACCTCTGTATCTGAGATAACGTCAATCTATGACCTCTCTTACTTGGACTTTAGTCTAAACGGAAATTCCGAATTCGGATATTTGTGTCTAAGACTTCAAGTTTTATTTAGTTAGAGTAAGTAGTTAAAACTATCGAAACGAAAAACAAAAAAAAAATCATTTATTTAAGTTCTAAGACGCAATGAAGTCGGTTTTAAATTTAATTTAACAAAATCCATTCTTTATAGAAGTAGAATCATTCAAAGTAAATTCGAATAACAATTTGAACAGACTTAAAATACTATTTACGGACAAGGATTATTTTACCTTTATTTATTGTTGATGATTATAATTCATACATAATGTTGACAAAATACCTTATTTACCACCTCTATAACTGAAATAACCTCTTTTCTCACCTCTATTAATGGAACACTCTATAAAGTGAGACTGAAATTTATTTATACCTGGCTAACTGAGACCCTGTGTAAGTGGAAAACCTCTTTAAGTGAGACAAATTTGCTCGTCCCTTGAGGTCCCACTTATCCAGGTTTCACTGTAATTAAATTGAATCCAGTAGGTAACTATAATTCCATTACGATAAATAAATAAACAAACATTTCCTTAAACTAAGATTTATAATTATTTACATAGGTAGGTATATCATGCAATAAAGCACAAAAAGTAGCATCGGTTCTTCACCAAGGAGGAGTTTTGGCCGAAGGCTGTCAAGTTTCACAGCGGGGCTGCAAATTTATACCTGCCTGCAGTGTTTAAGATTTGTTGTATAATATGTATGCTAGTTTAAAGGTATTTATCTATGATATTTCATTCATTCATTTCATATCAGTATCCCAGACCACTGTCCGTCGACGGCGACATCCTGAAAAATTTAAAAAGTTGCCACTAATATGACTAATATTGTGCCAACAGTTGGGCTGTCAAATAGGTACATACCCACGATTCGTATTTTTTTTACAACTGAATATTTTTATCATGTCCAACATTCGCTCTAATAAACCATGAGAACATAGAATTCCGACCAAACGCGTAAATAAATCAATACATCATTCGCGCCGACTGAAACTAATTTATTTTTTGTAGGGCGAGAAAATTAAGATCTGTAATTACGTACACACACAAGTGTATAACATACATATTCCGCATTTGGCACAGCTTCAAGTATTTTGCGGGGATCCTTAGCTATTCAACAGAGGTATCGGATAATCTCGTTTCGGACAAAATTAATTTGTCTAATATTCAGTGTTTATTAGATACCCTAAGTCCGACAACGTAATATGATATTTTGATTGGATGGACCAGTATTTTACCTACTAATATTAGTGCAGTCGACACCAAAGTTATGTTTACATTGAAGTTTGCGTTTATCTATACAAACCTACATTGCTCAATAATTTTCTTTTAGATTGATATTAGCCATATGATCATAACTTGTAAGACCATATTACCTGCCTGAACGAAAAGGAAAATGGATCAATATTTGATTAGGTATAGTCAGACAAGTATTAGGAGCACGTACAAGTGCTTGCCTTTGTATACCTATACCTAAATGATTTTTAACTACAGGGAACTGTATCCGAGCTAATAGTTGAAAATATCTTTATTAGAGGCTAGATACGGGATTAAACTGAAAATTACCCGTTGCGGTATAATACCAGTGCAATTTAACGCTGGCTCTGAATCTATAATGACCGCTAAGCGCCTTGCATGCTGAGATTATCGCAAAGGCGGTAGCTTTCTGTTCTATTTCTACTAGCTAGGTCAGAAAGGGATATACTTATGTTTTAGTTGAAAATGCAACCATGCTCTCATCGAAAGCAGGCAATAGTCGTTCGTTGGCAAGCAGTGCCCGCTAAGTATTTTGTCGTAGCAGCGAAAACCGCTAAGTACGCGGAAAATTCACTCGCTCCTTTAGAAGAGAGGGCTATTTCCGTTGCAGCCACCGTTTCCTGCTGTTAGCAAGTGCTCGTAAAATGGAGAACATGATAGTCATTGTTTAATAGAATCTATAGTGTTACTGTACGGATACGATGGTCGTTATTGTCTACGTGACAGCGTGATAAAACGGTGTACGTCACTTTCTATCTCACGGTGTTAAAAAACGACAGTTGTTGTATCACGTGGATAAAGATGGATAAAGCTATACATAATACGCCGGCTGAAAGGCTAACATACCTGCACATTATGAAACTCATCACAAAATTGTAATTTGTTTAAAGGGTAAAGGCACCACGGACAGCCTGGGACTAGGTATTTTTTTACTGTAACCAAAAAATAAATAGTAGTACTACCGTACAGAAAGGACACTTCCTACAAAACCGAAGTTTGACAGCGATTCAGGGGCGAATCATGTTATTCCTTTCTAACGTATGGCACTATCCCTTTCGGCTATTTAGGTTTGTCAAAATTCAAGTGATTATCTTATCTGGTGGTCGTGCATGCAAATGGACGCCAAGTGGTACCAACCCTAATAATTGCTCGGAGCAATGCTGAGCCGAACGGAGCCGAGATTTCCCTAAGTCAGGAGTGTCTCCCCACTGCTATAACTACGTTGTCTACTTGCAGTATGACAATTTCAAGGAATCGCTTGTTAAAATGTAACTCAAATCTTCACCGAAAAACTAAGTAGGTACTGGTGTTCCTATAAATAAAGGCAGATAATGTGTGAGAAAGAAAATCGTAAAATTGACATTACATTGCCGAAAGGACCTCCACATAAGTATTTTGAGCTCGCCCCGTTATGTCCGGTACACCATTGTCCAGTGTACATACGGGAATATTACGTGTTAGTTAATTGAGTTCACTCTAGTACCGGCACAAGAGTATAAGGGTAAGTTCTATACCATGTAATATTAAAAAGCTTTTTAAGATGGTTGGCGCAGCAAGCCAACGTAAAAGCAAAGCTTACTGTAGTGACCTAAAAATTATATACCTCTGGGATTTGCTGTAGTGTCGCATAAAAGAAACTCCGCCAAGTTAGTGCGCAGCGAGGCTAGCTAGGCGTTAGGTATATATTACGACTCGGAACGTGTATTATATGCTAGTTATGTGTAGCCGGTGACAACTAAATGTGAAAGACTGGAGATTCCCAAAGTTATGCCATTGTTCTAGATAGCGACCTCTTCTATGGTCAGTAAGTGTCCCATATTAGTCTTATGTCTCCATTGCAATTTTAACAACAATAAACCACCAATTTAAAAGATTCTGTAGAGACCACTCTACAAACTAAAAAAAAAAAAAAACAATTTACAGGGCCCAAATTCAAATTGAACTACACAGATCATCGTATTAAGCGCTTTCTACTGTATTCTAATACTACCCTACCCTACCCTACCCAGTGAGTTCTTCAGAGAACACGGATTCAAGTGAAAGTCTAATCACCACTCACAATGTAGATATATATTTCTAGTAACGAGAATTCACTGACGATGTCTTCAAGTGACGATGTCTCTAACAACTATCGGCTCGATTCGGGAAATGAATTAGAAATTTACTAGATCAGCATTTCTCAAACAAAAAGTTTGTACATTTCAATCACCTCTTAGATTTCTATAAAAATTGGTATGCTGGTAAAGTACATAAAGCTGAACCACTTCCACCATATTTCCCAAAATGTCCCAGAAAGTTTCTATGAAACATTCCTTTTTTGTTACCGTGAAGGTGACTTCATGTACTTTACCAGCGTACCAATTTTTATAGAAATCTAAGAGGTGATCGAAATATATAAACTTTTTGAGAAATGCTCAGATATGAAATAGTAAAGATATGTGACGTTCCACGGCAAAAGGTACCTTATGGCGGCTGGCGCCGCGATTCGGGAAATGATTTAGAGAATCACTAGATATGAAATAGTAAAGATATGTTACGTTCCACGGCAAAAGCCGCAAAAGGTACCTTATGGCTGGCGCTTACGTCGCATAGCGCCGTAATAATATTGGAGCGGCGTTAATAATAGCGTAAGCGCCAACCGCCATAAGGTACCTTTACCCATGGGACGTCACATCTTTACTACATATATCGTATCTAGTTAATCTCTAATTCATTTCCCGAATCGCGCCGTATGAGGAATACCATTTTTACCGAGTCTAGGCTATATTTCACTGGTATAGCTCAGCTTGTAGATACAATTTTGTAGCAAACGTCTAGTTCTATTTAATGGCCGCATGGCATTAATATGCGAGTAAACGGCATACTATGTATATTATGGAAAAATCTGCATCGTCACGCTGAAAACAAGCCTCCTACTTATGCATGGAAATGTAAATTAGCTTTGCTACGTCAATTATTATTCACTAGGAGTGGTTGCTAAGCGCCTTTTAAAACAGAATGCATAATAAGAGTTATAAGAGAATATTTATGTATATAAAATGTATAACGCCGTAACAGACGAGCGTACTGGACCGCAAACATGGAGAGGTTCTGGGAATAGCGTACATGTACAAGCCTGGTGTGGACGCCAATGCAACGCTAATTTCAGGTGAGGGCACAGACGGTGAGGGGTACTTATTTCTTGTAGGTATTATAAAAATCCTTGGTTGTGACTCTCGCGCTCGCGACTATGTGTTAAGTCTCCTCTACACGGTCGAACGTTCCTTGAACCGGACCGGACTATACTCATGGTTAGGCCGTCTGTTAATTAAATAGGTTATGTATAAGACTATGAAATACTTCTACATATGCATGAAGATCCATTCCTGTTATCCTTCATTATCCCTGATGAGGTTGAGAAGTGTTTCATATTCTTGCTGAAATGCGACACAAACCTTAATTGGACATGAAAACATAACTTGCTTGCTTTTGCATTGTGTTATGATACTTGGGTCATAAATAAATAGCTGATCATTCATTTCGCCGAATACCTAAGAGTGTATTTTGCAGTTAAACATAATAATATATGTTCATATTAAACATCACTCGTTAATCGTCACTATGGAATCCAGTATATATATGTACCTATAGGAGGAAGATTTATTCATCACCTACTGGTAAATAGGACTATAAGCACCATAAGACTACCTTAGTATTTATATTACACATCCGACATATTTACAGACATCATCTCAGCCATAAGACGTCCACTGCTGACATAGGCCTCCCCCTTGGACCTCCATTCGTGCCGGTTGGAAGCGACCCGCATCTAGCGTCTTCCGGCGACCTTAACAAGGTTGTCTGTCCATCTTGTGGGTGGACGTCCTACGCTGCGCTTGCTAGTTCGTGGTCTCCACTCGAGCACTTTTCGACCCCACCGGCCATCTTCTCTGCGTGCAATGTGGCCTGCCCTCTTTGCTAATCCGGTGGGCTATGTCGGTGACTTTAGTTCGTCTACGGATCTCCTCATTTCTGATTCGATCACGTAGAGAAACTCCAAGCATAGCCCTCTCCATAGCTCGTCGAGCGACTTTGAGTTTTGAGATGAGGCCGATAGTGAAAGACCACGTTTCGGAGCCGTAAGTCGTCAATGGTAACAGACATTTACAGACATAGTACGTGATAATAAAACAAAATAGATTCCTATCTACAAGTTATATCCAATTATCCATATTGTACTGAAACATGTAGATATCATCCGGCGTCCGGCCAATAGGGCAGGTGGTCTAGTGGTCAGGATCGGGGGCCTTATTCCACTTGTGCAAAACTGACATTTCAAATCAACATCACATCAACAGATGATTGTATCGCATTGTTCAATGGAATCGCGTTCTATCGCAAACTTGTGATCGAAAAATAAGTAAGAAAAAATCAACTTTGTTTTATTACTACTATACGGTTTATAATGACTTTGAACTCGGGGTAGGTCGGTTAAGTCGGTTTGGTTCGGTTGTCACCTAACTGTGGATTGCTAATGTCAAATTTTGACAGGCATGGATACTATCGCTAGACTTTTTTGTCCATGGGCTTGGGCACCATCTTGGAGTTTTTGACGTGCGAAAGGGTATTTTATAGCATAGAGTAAAGCTTTTTTTTTTTTCAATATATACGTTTACAGGAATTAATGACATCTTGTGAGCGATAGATGAACTACAGCGCTATTCATGGTGCGGCGGCGAGTAGTGGAACTATATGTGACAATTTCCATCAATCAAAAGGGGACTACACTGTTGATGGTCGATAAAGGCTATTATTAATTGAATTTTAACAACACGAACGCCTTATTGGCAAGCGCTCTTTTTGTTGAACCCACACCTACACGTCAAATAATGCTCGCTCCACACATTCACCTATGAACGCTCAAAAATGCCTATTCACGCAAGTTGTAATTAAACCATATTTAGAGAAGTCAGTTTTTATTACTGGGTGGAATTAGGGATGAAAATCCCGGAAAAAAACAAATGCTTATCGCACACACAAAAAACAACACAAAATTTCGTTTTTTCCGGTTTTTTTCCAGTTTAGGATGACTCACGTTAGACCGGGCTGTGGCCGGGCCGCCGGAGCTACCGGAGCTTCCTTTTCTATGCAAAGCGTTAAGCAGGCTACTGACCAGCCTTCCAAATGGATGCCGTTACAATGGATTCATCCAAATGGACGGCATCCTAATACTAAACATTGTACGTTTTTGACATTCACGGACCGATTTTGGAATGTAGCCACGCTATTTGGACTGTTGGAAGGTTCGTCAGTGGCCACCTTTATGTCATCACCAGGGCTCGGGAATGGCACGGTGCGGGCCCGGCTCGGTCTTGCTATGTGCAAAGCCCTGATCCCCCCGAGTTTCTTGACAATTTTCACTATGACATTGATGCATCAAGGTGATTTGCTTACAGTGCCTATGTTTACAGATAGGCTACCGCAAAACGTGATAATCGAAATTTCGTTATCTGCCTCTCTGTCGATCGAATGGCCATGAGTGATAGAGGCAGAAAACGATATTTCGATTTACGTGTTTCGCGGTAGGCCCTGGGATGTGCTATTAACGCAGGGTTTTGCGTAATATTGCCTATTTCCTGCCTCAAATTACAGTGTGACAAAAACCAGTAGAATATAAATAAGGGCGCCACTTTCTACGTTACTGTCTCTCTTTTTTGACGTAAAATGCTTAAAAAAATGGCATCAATTTAGTATCGAAGATTTTTAGTTCCAGTTTATTTAATTTCTACTATTTTATGTCGCACTTTGGGTATAGGCACTAACTACTGAAATAATACAATAGTACTCTTTGTATATATATTTTTTATAATAAACTAAACGGGGATTGGCTCTAGTCACACCTGATGGAAAGTGAAAACAGAGCCTAAGATGATGGAGCTTACCGGCTCAGTAAGTAATAATAGCCTATTCACTGTTGCTTTAAAGACACCGAGGCAGTGGCGTAGCTAGAGGATATGGCGCCCGGGGCACCAAATTTGCGCCCCCCCCCCCCCCCCCCCAAACTAAATGAACTAACGAAAGGGTCACTTTGTTACTTATTAAAGTTTACTTACATATAACTTAGACAAATACAGTGTATACAGGGCGTCCCAAGACTATGGGATGGGACATCAAGGGAAAGTACCTTAAATATCGTAGATAGGATATTTTGCTGAAAGAAGACATTATTTTAATTTAAAAAACAATTTAAACTGCATTCATAGATTTTTAAATAATTACATGGTTGAACCGGGAATCGAACCCGCTACACGAGAAAAAAAAACATCCAAAAATAATCCTTATCATGAATCCTTTCGATCGGTATGATAAAACTACAGGTGATTTTTTTCTCGTGCAGCGAGTTCGATTCCCGGTTCAACCATGTAATTATTTAAAAATCTATGAATGCAGTTTAAATTGTTTTTGAAATTAAAATAATGTCTTCTTTCAGCAAAATATCCTATCTACGATATTTAAGGTACTTTCCCTTGGGGTCCCATAGTCTTGGGACGCCCTGTATGTGTTTTTTTGGTACATCGGTGGCTAACAAGCTTACGACCTACCTGATGGTAAGCGGTCACCGCATCATATGGACGCCTACACTCCAGGGGTGTTATATTACATGCGCGTTGCCGACCATTTTAAAACGTATACACTTCTTTTTTGGAGGTCACCATAGCCTGTAGCCTCTCGAGAAAAGGGAATCTTATTTAACTTATTGTGAATGAGCTCCCTTTTCTCGACGAATTTCCTCCCGCCCGCTGTGAAGGGAATTCCTCTTAAACCGCACAGAGCGCGACCATTTAGATTCTAGGGTGTGAGGATAAACACTCTGCCTACGGCGAGCGGTGCAGTGATGGCAAGCTGTAACCGCTGGCAGTTGCCTAGTTAGACAGCATGTTAAACAATTTTTCAGACAACAGCTCATTGTACTTTACCTTTTTTTTTCTTTATAAGGCAAACTTTTTTTTCGCGAGATCGGGGTTGGTCCCGTAGTAAAAGTTGCTCAGTAAAATCCCAAAACCTCCCTAGCAACGGGAGTGTAGTTATTTTTAGCCACCCTGTATAGGAATCCCCAGTACCTACTGTCGTCCGACAGATACGCAGCAGCAGCTGCTATTGGAGCAGGTTCCGTCTACTACGGCATATATGTGCTTGCCGGACAAAGAGCTAGCGATCCATTTGCATAGGTAGTCTCTTGGACAGTCCATAAGATGGTAACTTCCCGACAGGAGACCCCTGACGGAAAAGACGCGCTAACATGGGACACAGCTCTGAAGCACTCAGCCCGCTCGCCTTTTAAAATGAAAGCATAGTAACTCCCGCCGAATATCCCTCTGCTTGATAGGAGTACCTAAAAGATCGGCTTTCTCTTTTGAGCTGTGGGCCAGATTACCATCCACATTTCACACTTCACAGTGGTGGTAAATACGACTGACGAAAGTATCCCTGCTGCTGTGCTTTTGGCAAGGCGGAGAGGTAGTCTTTTGCCCATTTTTGCGCCCCCCTTTGGACGGCGCCCGGGGCACGTGCCCCCTCCAACCCCCCCCCCCCCCTAGTTACGCCACTGCACCGAGGTCAAATTTCCCAGGAAACACAGATGACGGGAGCGCATTCCATTCCTTAATCGTCCTTACAAAAAAGATGAGGCAAATCGTTTTGTGCGGACAAATATAGATGGTCAAGCAAATCTTGTCAGTAGAAAAAGGCGCGAAATTCAAATTTTCTATGAGACGATATCCCTTCGTGCCTACATTTTTCAAATTTGCCGCCTTTTTCTACTGACAAGATCTGCTTGACCAACTATAGAATATTAACAACGAACGGGTGCAGTCGCTTTGCTCCTCCCGCCTGGACGTCCGACATTCACATAGACCTAGTATTAGGTACATAGATGAGCTATACGCGTGCCTCCGTGAGGGATAAAACATTCGCAAAGCGACAATATTAAAAACACGTTTTAACATTCCTGACAACATACCAAAAACAATCTACGTAATTCGGTCGGGTTATTTGTTGCCCACCATAAACCATATAAATAAATTTTGGTGGGGAACAAACAAAAAGTGAGACTGTGACAAGGACAAGCAATAATACCGCTTTCTCTGCTACTCCTACTGAAATTGCCATAAGTGCATCTGGTTCGGTCGTTTAGCCCCACCCCCGTGTCATCTCTATACACCGTGTTTTTATTGAATTCCGTTACCTTCGGGGTATGGATAAGTACGTTTAAAGCAGGCCACTGACGAGCCTTCCAAATGGATGCCGTTACAATGGATTCATCCAAATGGAAGGCATCCTAATATTAAACATTGTACGTGTTTGACATTCACGGACCGATTTTGGATTGCAGCCACGCTATTTGGACTGTTGGAAGGCTCGTCAGTGGCCACCTTAAGAGAACTAAATGGCGTAGAGAATTAAAAAAAAATCTTTTTTTTTTTTGTAGAAATATTAAGTTTTAAAAAGTAATTAAATGTAGCACATAGCGTTGTAGTAACACGGGCATTACATTTAACTCAACCAAACAATTGAAATCTGTGACATGTCAATGTTATTTTGAACATAAATCGACCGAGATTGTACTTACTTAAGTTTAATAGCAGATGTATGAACTCATTCTTAAACACTTATCAATATGTAAACCGGCACTAAGGCAAGTGTACACGCTTGTAGAGGCCTTATAGGAAAAAAATAAATTATTGATTATCTCCGAAATTGAGTTAATTAGAATATTGGTGTCTTTGAGAAAGTAATTTGATTTAAGCTCAGGAATGCACACTTGAAATTAACGGAAATAAAAAAAAACACGGTGTATTATTGTACCTCTATGACGTCCGATGATGAAAAGGGAAAGGTGGGATCAGGTCGTGCAATTCTTTTGGGTTATTCCCACTAGTTAACACCAAGTTCTTACGGGTGGGTCTACTGGGATTTTTTTCCCCACCTGTGGTAAACCACTGGTAACTACTGGGAATTTTTATTCCCACTAGTTACTACTGGTAAAAGGTGGGAATTTTTTTCCCAGTAGTTACCACCAAAATATTGCTAGAATGCAATACTAATAAAAACAGTATAAATACTAAAGGATAAATGTAGCGTGCTGTAATAAATAATTATACATCAGTTAGTGATTCAGTAAACTGCTTTAAAAGTGATCAAACATATTAAACCAGTTTTACCGGTATAAGCGTAAACACTAAAGTAGAAGAGTCTCATTCTAGTTAAGAAGAAATTAACTTATTATCCGGATTAAATTTATCTTATTAGCTGTAAATTGAATTACATATTTATACAAACGTACAATTCTCAAAACTCAATTTAAGGTTGTTTTATGCGATTTTAATTACTTACACGGTCTTCCGATAAACATATTTTCCAAAAGAATAAAAGTTAAATCAAAAAAAAGAAGTGTACCTCTGACTACTGATGCCCCACTGGTAGAGTGTTATTACCGTCCCGCTAGCGTGGGTGTTTAAAAGCAATCGAGCCAACCAGCGTAACATGACCGAGCGATGTACCCGAGCGTAATTGGAATGCGAACCTACGCTGGTTAGTCCGAGCAGTCAGCCGTCAGCCCATCCGAAGCGCGCCCTAAGCGGTTTTAATAACAACCATGCCCTTTTATTTAGCCTGACTACAAATTATGAATACCTACATATTCCAGCTCTGCGTCGTGTTATAATACTTATAATAGAACGAAATGAAGTAGCTCTAAATAATAAAACGAAATCAGTTCTGTCCGTTTTTGACTGATTGGTTTGTTCGTTTGTATAAATATGTAATTCAATTTACAGTTAATAAGATACATTTTATTCGGATAATAAGTTAATTTCTAGTTAACTAGAATGAGACTCTTCTATTTTAGTTTTTAAACTTATACCGGTAAAACTGTTTTAATATTTTTGATCACATTTAAAGCAGTTATTGAATCACTAAGCGACACATAATTATTTATTTCAGCACGCTACATTTATACTAAACTATTTATACTGTTTTTATTAGTATTGAATTCTAACAATATTTTTAATATAAGCCGAGTTGGTGGTAACTAGTGGGATTTTTTTTACCAGTGGTAAAAGGTGGGAAAAAATGCCCAGTAGTTACCACTGGTAAGAACTTGGTGGTAACTAGTGGGAATAACACATTCTTTTGCGCACTCCCTAGGATATATCCGATAGAACACCGATAGACATGTAACTCGTCGGCGATGATATTATGATCGAGGCTTTGTAACTTTGATTTGACAGCCATCGCCAAAAAGTATATGAGCCCGGCGCTCTATCGAGTCCAGGGCTGCCAGCTGATAGTCGGACCAAAAAAAGTCTGCAGCAGATTTGATAGCCAGTGGCAGCAGTATTCCATGCACGAGCGGACCTATGTTTAGTGCCGCCTCACCTTAAATAGGACATCAGGTTTTGGTAGCAGGCCTGGACTCAATTGTCGACCCGAAATTTTGGTTGGATTATTATTGTTCTAATACAAAGGCCGCAATGAGACTACCATAAAATTTTTGTTTTGTACCAAGTTTTGTTTCTTTTTAAAAATAAAGGAATGTCTCCTTTAAGTAAAATGAGCCAGCTTAAGGATTTAAGGTAGTTTCCCTCCAGGGCCCGACTTATCTTTCCACCCTGTATATGGCATCCTATTTGAAAGCAATCCTACAATTATGGTCATACACGCCAAATTTGTCAAAATTGTTGTTATTACACCATCATCTGTAAATATGTAGTTAGTTAATAAGTTTGTGCGTGTATCCTACTAACATTTGTTGTAAGATTTAAATTAAAATGACGAAATTGATCCTTAGTTGGCCTTAAATAAATTAAATTAAATTATTAATCACAGGATAATTAAATAACAACAATCTTAACAAATATAGCGTGTATGATCATGATTGTAGGATTGCTTTCAAATAGGATCAATAAACATTCTTTGAATAGGTAGGTATATCTTCCTTTGACGTGGCTGCTATAGTCTTCAGAATTTGATTTGCCGTGTGATCATTGCTTTCTGGTTGCAACTTGGTGCCATCGAGGAATGTCCATAGTATATAGGTATATGAAAGAAAAATATTTATCACAATACCTTCTACTACTACAGGGCGGCACCTTTAACCTTATTTTGGCAGTGATAATAATATATCCTTACTTAATATAAATTAGGTTAGGTGTCTACATAATTGTGTATCAATAATATTTTCAGTGGCTCATCTCTGTTATATATATACTAGCTTTTCCCCGCGACATCTTCAGCGTGGAATTATTAATTTAGGTAGGTAGCTATTATTTTATTCAATCAGTTAAAGGGTAATTTCTTGAATGAAAACTACCCTTTGTCATTCCCCGGGACTCAAACTATCTCTATGTACCCAACTAAATCGTGCACCAGCACCGGTAAAATTGCTGTGGCATATGGACGGATAGACGGACAATTCTACCTTAGTACTGTACTTATGAGCTTAATCACAGAATAAATAATAGTACTAAGTACAGAAGACTCACTCTCTAACAAAACGCGTCTGTTACGATCAGCACAGATATGGCCGCTAGGTGGCGACAGCGCCACGCGCGGCTTATGGCAAACCCCAAAATTGGAGCCGAACGGACGTACTTTTAGCTACCTGTAGCAAAGCAACGAAATCGCGGAGTGAGACACGTCAGTTAATATTTACTTACTTCTTTTTTTTACTTTGAGACATTCTTAGCGGTAAACGTATTCGCTATGGCCGAAAACAGTTTATAGATGATTATCTTATATCGATGCTTTAAATTATTGTTGCTTTCCCACAGCCATCGTAAATTTATTATCTTTTAAACTTTCGTTTTTCATGCGTTCCTGAAACCATAAAGTAACTATAATCTGTGCTGAAACTGAACAAATCTGTACACATGAACACTGAAGAACGTGAGATTGATGGAAGAAAATAATGCCAAAACCTGAAAGCTGAAATCTAAATTTGAAGAATGTAGCAGAATGCATTGAGCACTGTCAGTTTTTTGATATTCCATATTCCATAATATCAATATCCAGAGAGGAAAATTGCGACTACGTTTGTATGGAGAACCGGACATCCCCTTGCCTCTTAATAATGTGCTTCGGCACATGATTACACATATTTATATGTAGGTACGTGCATTGTATTTCCATATCTTACAAGCAGAGAGCCAGACGGTGCTTGCTGGATATTGGTTTCTGAAATCTTCGACTAAGTCTTGGGTCATATGAAAATAAAGCTCTTTACATAACATTGTATAATATTTTCCTTTTTCATAATTTTTTTATATAATATGCATTTTTTTCTTGGATATAAATTTCTTGACTTCGATTGACGTGTTTATTATTTTCGTTACTATGACAGCGTGAACATTGAAAAAAAAAAATAACGTGAAGGTTGAGTCCGCAGGTGAAGGTACAGTGACATTTATAGTTGATCAAGCAGATTTTGTCAGTAGAAAAAGGCGGCAAATTTGAAAAATGTACGCGCGAAGGGATATCGACTCATAGAAAATTTGAATTTCGCGCCTTTTATAACTGAAAAGATTTGCTTGACCATCTATATAACTCACACAAGCAAGAACCACCAACGACGATTTAAATTAATATGATAAGCATATAAATAGCAACTTTTTGGCGTTTATCGTGCGTACTTCTATTCGTCTTTTGGGAAAAATTACCACAAACAAAGGGCCTACGGTGAAACACGAAATTCCAAATTCGTTAACTGCCACTCTATCACTCTTGCATATCCGAGCGATAGAGTGGCAGATAAAGAAATATCGCTTTTCGGGTTTCGCGGCAGGCTGTAAACAAACCGCCTTGATCCATCAATGTTATATAAGTAGTTGGTCAAACCAATTTGTCAGTCAGTAAGAACCGGGAAATCTATAGTCGTCCTTTTCTTTTGGGTGCTAGTACTAGTGTAAAGTGTAAGACAAAGATTGTATGATTGTCTCTGCCTATGATTGAAAGGAGACAACCTTTGAAAAAACTATATTTATTCGAAACATCTGTGAAAACTTGATTACTTATGCATGCAAATTTTCAGCTTAATTGAACACCCGGGAAGTGGGTATTTAGATTTGATTGATACAAACAAACAACGGGGCAGGTGAAAGTGAAACTACATAAAAGCTTGTAAAAATGTGGCTTCTGGAATTTCCAAGTTCTATTGGAATTTCAGATGAAAACGTCCTTATTGCATTTGAAGCATAAAGACGTACCCTTATTATTTTATGGAAAGCCACAAATAACAACCAATTCGAGGCTACTATTATTAAGGTGGCAAAATACGAGTAGGTCAAAGTAACTCGTAAGCCTCGTAACACAAAATAAGTTTCACAGAACAAAATTATTTACATATTCTAATAAAAGGACTGAAGTGTAGTGCTGCGAAGAAACGGTATTTTAATGACATAATTTTATTATGGATACCTATACATGGTAGAAGAAGACAAGTAGGCATGGAATCCTCCATTTTGCGTGGTCTGACGCATCTGGCCGGGCTTTCCCGATTTTCTGTCGATGTCTGTGAAGACCTTTCGTCACAAAATACCTAAAATAATAAGTTTTAAATTAATCAAAAACTCTCCAGTTTGCTATTCATTCAAACTGAAAACATCCAAATTTCTAAGTCGTTATACGACCGGTGTCTTATATGCCACTGAAAATTCAACATCAATAACAACTAATTAGGCATAGCGTCCAATGTAGAGAATGGCACAGGCACTTAGTTCTTACGAATTTTACCTGAATTTATTAATCAAAGGAGCTGATGTAAAAGTGAGTTGGGAAAGTTGGCAGCTAGTCGCCGAAGGTCCGGTTTTCCAGAGTTTAGCCCCTAATCAAGTAATCATGCACCTCACATACCTCATGGCTTAGGGCTTTTAACAACACAATAAATGCTTATTTTGCCGCTTTCTCCACTATCTCTCCCTGCCATCTAACCCAGAGGGGAAAAATATATACCTTATTGTGGCTACTCCATCTTCCTCATGATAATTATTTTACTTCACAGAAAAGCAATTGGTTAAGATAGTTACAACAAAGTCATTGTTAATAGCCGGGGTTAGGACCCACGACCATTGGTTTAAAAATTATACTTTTTACCTATATGATTTGTAAGTATGTTTATAATAAATCTGTTTTCTTTTTGCCATTTTGAAGTAGTATTGTATCGCTTTATATTATTATTTGTCAATTATTTTTTTAAACATAGACAATTGTCACATGTTCGTTTCATGATAGATCTACACCCACGCAACTGCATGTCATGTTCTTGCGGTTTACTTTTATAACGCCAAGATCGAAATTTGACTGCTAACTCCATCTTGCGTCCAGTAGAAGAATCAAAGTATTGTAGAAAAATGAGCATGCAGTTTACTCTATGCCGTAGGATCCCCTTTTGAATGTCATAAATCCAAATATGGCAGCCATACCCATCGACAAAAAAGTCTAGTTTCATTGACAGTTACGATCACAAGTTGTCAAATGTAACAACTTGCGATACATTGTGATCCTAACTAGAGCTGGGACACGTTGGCAAAATGCGTACCAAAAGTACGTTTCTATGAAAATACCAGTTTTACGTGTACCACCCCAAATAGGCAATTTACGTGTTTACCGTACTTAAGCGACTTACAAATAAGGGTTATTTATGCAAATATCGACTTTTCATTAGTCTGATCTGACGTATCGTGACGTTTTGAGCCAAGGCCATTAATCAAATGACATATTAACAATGTAAAAATTATTTCCATTATTTTTTGATCCAACAGACACCCAGACGACTGTCTGTTAACAAAAAAATATTTTACTTAAAGTAAAAATAAGAATGGAGGTACGAGGTGTTGGCAACTTCATATTTGTTATATTTCGAAAAATAGAGTCCGTGCTTTTAAATACTCGACAAACAAAACGTCGTCCATTAGGAAAAACCTGTCCCAAAAACTATTTCAGTACAACACCCCCACCTCTAGTGTGGATAGAGTTCACTGACAGGTGGTGATTGTACGCGATTCCACAAGTCATGATTTATCCGCATCAACTGGATATCCTCATGATACGTCAAATGTCCGTTCTCGAATACACCCCCAGGACGTTAGCCACATAAGCGAAGACGCGAGTTCGATTCCCGCCTCGGCCACCAGTGGACTTGGTCACTTGTGTTGTATGAAAATTTCAGTTTATAATTTCTATATAATAGCGTGACTACTTAAAAAAACAAATCAAAACATATTTCATAAAAAAAAATTATCTTCCTAAGTAAAAGCTATATGCAGTTTATACAAAGATCATTCTTCTAGTTAAATATTTGTGGTAAATATTATCACATGAAATGGATGTTGTAACTAAAGTAATTTGACATGTTATTAGATTGTTATACTCGTAGTTTCCCGTTGTTTCCATTGTGATCCGATCAAAGGGACTCAATTTTCCAGAATAAAATATTAAAGCAGGAAAACGGAATTGCGGCTTGCTCTATATAGTATGTACTGGAGCTCAATATGTCTGCCACCGATAATATTAACGACAACAATAAGGACATTTACAAAAATATCGACGACTTGAATGAAAAAAAAAAATGAAAAAATATTTATTCGCTAACAAGCAATATTTAACAAAATACAGGTTGGTGTCCCTTTTTAAGTATAAAAATACCTGTGTTAAGGAACACCGCTCCACACAGGCGAAAAATCAATAAAAGTCGGACAAAACCAAAAAACTTCTAAGTAGCCCCAACAGGCAAAAACCAATCTTAGCGGGTAGTCCAATAAACAGTGCACGCTACTCGCATAATCATTTTCATGTTAGAGTCATCTACGCGACACGTTCTCATTCCAAAGTTCGACTTGTTCAAAGGCGAATATTTTACTGCTCTGCGAGTGTTACTTATGTGCTTACTTATTTATCGTTTGCTTTCAGAAAGTTGTGATTTAATGATGGATACCCTTCTAGGAGGTAATAACCTAATTACTAATAGTTACTTTTGATAGCTATGCTTGCTTGTTTATTATAAAAAAAAATAAGTGTAATGTCTTGTATTTTTTGCACATTGTTCAACTTCACCAAGGAGAAAAGTACAACTTCCTGATAGATCCGGTTTTGATATTATCAATTTTAGAAACTACAGAACTTGGGTTTTAACATACAACCATTATTTTATGCGACCTTACGCGACGTTTTAACAAAATTTTCATTTTAATCGATGACTAGTGTAATCAAGCATGAGCGCTTAGTCACATTTTTTTTAGGCAAATGGCTATGGAAAAGACTTTTAGTGTCTTCTGATCCTTTTATAACAGGACTAAGAAAATTGGGTAGTAAAAAGTCGCTTCCCATATGCCAAAATTTAAATCTTTTAGAAGAACCTGATATTATGATCAAAATTTAATAAAATGTCATAATATAATTGTAATTTTGTTTTTATTAGTTGGCAAACCTGCATTAATACGATTTCTATAATAATCCTGAATGTTTAGGTTTTGTCCGACTTTTATTGATTTTTCGCCTGTGTGCGCTCTTCCTTAGTGATTAACTACAAGCTAAAAGAAAAACTATAATGATAAGTTTAATAACAATAATATAAATTAAATTAAACTAAATTAAACTAAACAAATTAATAAGTTAACCATGTAACAATAAAACTAACATGTGAGTAGCAGAGCAACTAATGTAAATTTTAATAGTTTAAGAGCCACTTGTGTGTGTGTGTGTGTGTGTGTGTGTGTGTGTGTGTGTGTGTGTGTGTGTGTGTGTATGTGAGTGTGTGTGTGTGTGTGTGTGTGTGTGTGTGTGTGTGTCTGTGTGTTTGTGTTTGTGTGTATTAAGGGAATAGTTTGGTTGATTGAATTATATTAGATTATATTATGTTTAAGTAGTTTTTCTATTTCGTCGTAGTTTTTAGTCTTTAACCAGTTTATTACTTTTATTTTACATTCTCTATAGGTGGAGGGATATATTGAATGTAACGTCAAACATCAAACATTTATTCAGCACATAGGCCACACGGCACTTTTACATGTGAAATTTTTAAAAGCTGTAAAATACGAATATACGTAGGTAGGTACTTATTTTTAGAGTTAGGTATAAACGCTTCATAAGAATTCTTGAAATATTTTTTTAAGTTTTATAACTATTGCTACGAGTATGATAAAAAATACTGTGATTAGATTAATACATGAACAGCCGCTCGAAAATCGTTTTAACTATTGAAAATATGGTTAATTATTTTATGTATACGGTACAAAACGCGGTTTCGTTGAATATATGTTAATCAAACAATTTTGCATTGTGGATTACGTACTTCGATATTTTGCTAGAAGCTATCTGTGTTTAATCAACTATAAATCATTTTACCAAAAGTATTGAAAGATTCGTGCAGTATTATTAAAATGAAAATTGTCGCACTAAATGAAGGGACGTCATAAAGGCCACCAAAGACAGCAATAACAACGGACAGTGAGAGAGGATACTGAAGAGAGAACACAGGTAATTTATTTACCAGCAGATAATGAGATGCAGCATCACGTTTTAAATCTAATACCGGAATAGAACTCTGGGAACAATACGTGCCTATGTCAACAATTTAAAGGGGTACCTACTGTAAAACGTTGTACAATACACGTGCGAAAAGGTAATTCGCAACTTCCTACTTTTCGCACTCGTATCGTAATGTACTATTGTTAAAAAAGGTCGTGTAAAACACACAAAAGTAATTCATTTAAGTATTATACAAATTAATTTAAGTACTTGTAGTTATATGGCTCCCATTCGTTTCGAGCCATATTTGCGATAATTGAAGTTCTTCATAGACAATGTTCACGGTGTTCAGTTCACAACTACATTTATTAAATGAATTGGAAAACGCATTTCCATGACTACGGTCCTTTTAGTCAAAACACTCTGCAAGGTAGAATAAAGAAGCTCTAACAATCTTCGTTACAGTGCTTGCCATCTTCGTTATATCGTACCGAACTTGTAGTAGAAGAGCCGGCCGCAAATTTTCTAACCGACTTGATACCACGATGAAATACACAATGGGAAACCATAAAAGTGATGCTAAGTCCGAATTCGATAGTCTGCCACGGCGGAACTTGCCGAAAGTACGAAAAAGAAGGCCACTTCCGGTGCGAAAAAAGGGGGCTGATTTAACCCATCTGATACCGAAATAATAATTATGGCAGCAGTTAGAAATTTACATGTAGACACATAAAAGCGAAGTCTGCCAGTATTTTTTTAGCCGGAAGTGCTTGGCAGACGCTCTCAAAGGTGGCCAACGGGACCCCTAATTTAACCCATCTGATACCACCATGAAACCAATTCCAGTCGGTAGGTATGAACCCTCATGTCAGGAATATATAAGTCTGCCAAGGCTATTCCTGCCGAAACACCATGGCAGACGAGATTATGTAAGCAAGGTCGGCATCGGTTACCCTACACTAACCCATCTGATACCACCATGAAACCAATTCCAGTCAGTAGGTACGAACCCCCATTTTAGGAATATATAAGTCTGCCAAGGTTTTTCCTGCCGAAACACCTTGGCAGACGAGATTATAAGCAAGATGACCATCGGTTACCGTACACTAACCCATCTGATACCGCCATGAAACCAATTCCAGTCGGTAGGTATGAACCCTCATTTCAGGAATATATAAGTCTGCCAAGGCTTTTCCTGCCGTAACACCATGGCAGACGAGATTATGTAAGCAAGGTCGGCATCGATTACCCTACACTAACCCATCTGATACCACCATGAAACCAATTCCAGTCGGTAGGTATGAACCCCCATTTTAGAAATATATAAGTCTGCCAAGGTTTTTCCTGCCGAAACACCTTGGCAGACGAGATTATAAGCAAGATGACCATCGGTTACCGTACACTAACCCATCTGATACCACCATGAAACCAATTCTAGTCGGTAGGTATGAACCCTCATTTCAGGAATTTATAAGTCTGCCAAGGCCTTTCCTGCCGAAACACCTTGACAGACGAGATTATGTAAGCAGCATCCGCATCCGAGGGATCCGTATTTTGGAATTATACAGATTACGGACATTATTTGTATATTATTATGTTATTAATAAAATATATTTATAATTTATTAAACCTAAACTTAATACATTGGGAATTCATTACCTGCTTACGGCAGTAGTAGGGATTAGTGGGTGAGTTCTGGCTCACTGAGCCAGGCCAACAGTCCCTCCCCCTTTTTTCCCTTGTTGAGGCCCTGCAACCTTGCCTTGAACCCAAACTAATGTCATTGTAGCTCGAATCTAACCTAATCTATTTTTATTGCTTTTAAAATATTTCAATTATCTACTTTTGCAAAGTTAAATGTTGTAATCTCTTTTTCGCAAAATGGAATTTTAATGTGACTTTAATGTATGTGCAGTCTACTTAGTAATTGGGTTTAAAGATATAAAAACACACATTTTATTTCCTATCCTAAGTATCCTATCCTAAGTTTATTCAAATAATATTCTGAACATATATAGTAACATCATTACTTATTCTGTGTACAGTGGAGAAAACGAATGAAATCATGCAATTTGATTTTGCTATTTTTAAATAAAGAGTAACCAAACAGTATTTTCCAGTTGTTGGTAATGATACCATCTCTTACAATTTCTCTTCATGAACATTTTATGATACCTAACCTTCCAGTTTTCGCCCGAATTAATCAAAAAATTCACCAACACCATTTACACCAACCAAATAGAAAACGGGTCCGTGTCCGATTTCGCGATCTCGAGTCCGGGTCCGCGTCCGGGTCCAGGTTCAGGTAGAAGTCGAATTCAAAATCTTGCTTGTTTTACCAGTGGGGTAACTTGCTTAACAATCAATTAGAAAAAGACAAGTCGTCGAGGAGTTCCGTTCTGATCACCACCAGCAATACCACTTCATCAAATGCCACTGTTCTTAATGTAAATCCTTGTTTGCCTGATGAAAATACAAGAGTCACTATACAATGCCATTCAGATTTGTAGAGTTCCCTCGATTCCTTATGGATCCCGTCATTAGAACTTGAGCTTGACGAAAATGTGACTTAAAAACCTAACGTGCTTAACAAACATAACGAAGAGGACAAATCCCCAAACATGAGCTATGCGTCATTGAAGAGTTCCATTCTGATCATCATCAGCAGTTTCACTTCATCAAATGTCACAATTTTGAATGTAAAAGCTTGGTTTGTTTATAAAAACACCAGTATCACTATATGTTAGGGTGGTTCAAAAAACATTTTTTTTCCTAAGGGGCACCCCCTTATTTAGTTACACTTATTATGTTGATAAAATACACCAAGTTTCGTAATTTATCTCAACTACAAGGGGGTGCTTCACCACGTTGAAATTTTGTATGTTGTTTGAAACCCAAAAAAAAAAGAGTATTATTCAAAATTTTATTTAAATATCTGGTTTCACACTATTAGCACATGTGATGTATAAGTTTTGAAGTAGAAAAACATTTTCTTTCAAAATAATATCTTTTAAATCACACTTTCAAATAATGTGAAAACTACTACTTACATAAAAATCTAAAAAATAATAACTTAATTTTTTTGGATTTCATACAATTTGAAAATTACTAAGTGTTTGAGCACCCCCTTGTAGTTAAGATAAGATTACAAACTTGGTGTATTTTGTCAACATAGTAAGTGTAACAAAATAAGGGGGTGCCGCTTCTTCTAGCTAGAGTTTGAATTTTTCCCATACAAACGTGAACCACCCTACTACTATATGTATACCTACAAGATTTGAAGAGTGCCCTCGATTCCTCCTTAATCTCACCATCAGAACTGGGTTTTGACAAAGACGGAACCAATCTGTATGTATTGTATACTTACAAGTTACAACTCAACTAAAAAAACAATTTTCAAAATCGATCCCGAAATGACGGAGATATCAAACATTAAAAAAAACCGAATTAATACCTCCTTTTTAGGGTTTCGTAGTCAAATGGCAAAAAACGGAACTCTTATAGATTCGTCATGTCTGTCTGTCTGTCTGTGTGTCTGTCCGTCCGTTTGTCACAGCCACTTTTTTCCGAAACTATAAGAACTGTTTAAACTTGGTAAGTAGATGTATTCTGTGAACCGCATTAAGATTTTAACACAAAAATAGAAAAAAAATACAATAAATTTTGGGGGTCCCCCATACTTAGAACTGAAACTTAAAATTTCTTTTTCATGAAACCCATACGTGTGGGGTATCTATGGATAGGTCTTCAAAAATGATATTGAGGTTTCTAATATAATTGTTTTCTAAACTGAATAGTTTGCGCGAGAGACACTTCCAAAGTGGTAAATTGTGTGTACCCCCCCCCCCCCCTTTAATTTCTAAAATAAGAGAATGACAAAACTAAAAAATATATATGATGTACATTATCATGCAAACTTCCACCGAAAATTGGTTTGAACGAGATCTAAACTAGCCTCTAGACTGCTTGAGTCTCTTCAGCGATGCAATATTGACTATCGGTACATCGAAGTGTTGAAGTGTTTGTATAGTTACGCCACCATGTCGGTCCGAGTCAGGAGCAGAGTGCGAAGGCGATTCTATTGCAAAGAGGTGTAAGGCAGGGAGATGTTATCTCTCCGAAACTGTATACTGCCGTAATGGAAGACGCCTTCAAGCACCTGGAATGGCAAGGACTTGGCATCAACATCAACGGCGAATACATCACTCACCTTTGGTTTGCCGACGATATCGTAGTCATGGCAAAGTCGATGGAGGAACTCAGCATGATGGTCGATGACCTCAACCGAGTTTCACAACGGGTGGGCTTGAAAATGAACATGGACAAGACGAAACTTATGACAAATGCCAATGTTGTGCCCATCCCAGTCTCTGTTGGGAACTCGGTACTCGAAGTTGTTGACTCGTACATCTACCTAGGACAAGTAGTCCAATTAGGTAGGTCCAACTTCGAGAAGGAGGTTAACCGCCGAATCCAACTCGGTAGGGCAGCGTTCGGGAAACTACGTAATGTCTTTTTGTCCGACATACCTCAGTGCCTCAAGACGAAAGTCTTTAATCAATGTGTGTTATCAGTGATGACTTACGGCTCCGAAACGTAGTTTTTCACTATCGGCCTCATCTCAAAATTCAAAGTCGCTCAACGAGCTATGGAGAGGGCTATGCTCGGAGTTTCTCTCCGTGATCGAATCAGAAATGAGGAGATCCGTAGACGAACTAAAGTTACCGACATAGCCCACCGGATTAGCAAGCTGAAGTGGCAATGGGCAGGCCACATTGCGCGCAGAGAAGATGGCCGATGGGGTCGAAAAGTGCTCGAGTGGAGACCACGGACTAGCAAGCGCAGCGTAGGGCGTCCACCCACAAGATGGACGGACGACCTTGTTAAGGCCGCCGGAAGACGCTGGATGCGGGTCGCTTCCAACCGGTACGAATGGAGGTCCAAGGGGGAGGCCTATGTTCAGCAGCGGACGTCTTATGGCTGAGATGATGATGATGAACATTGTCCGTCACCCATGACGTCAGCGTGTTACGCGTTACGCTGTCTCGACTCGAGTTTATCATTTTTTCCCCACCTTAAAAAGTGCTCAGCGCCGCTAAAGAAGTTTTCACTTCAATAATAAAGCAAACCCAAAAAGCGGCCAAGTGTGAGTCGGACTCGCCCATGAAGGGTTCCGTAGCAGCAAGTAACATAACAAAATTGCGGTTTACGATTTATGACGATTAAAAAAAACTACCTACTAGATCTCGTTCAAACCAATTTTCGGTGGAAGTTTGCATGATAATGTACATCATATATATTTTTTAGTTTTGTCATTCTCTTATTTTAGAAGTTGAAGGGGGGAGGGGGGGTGCACACAATTTACCACTTTGGAAGTGTCTCTCGCGCAAACTATTCAGTTTAGAAAAAAAATATATTACAAACCTCAATATCATTGTTGTTTTGAAGACCTATCCATAGATACCCCACACGTATGGGTTTAATGAAAAAGAAATTTTAAGTTTCAGTTCTAAGTATGGGGGACCCCCAAAATTTATTGTTTTTTTTTTCTATTTTTGTGTTAAAATCTTAATGCGTTTCACAGAATACATCTACTTACCAAGTTTCAACAGTTCTTATAGTTTCGGAAAAAAGTGGCTGTGACATACGGACGGACAGACGCACAGACAGACATGACGAATCTATAAGAGTTCCGTTTTTTGCCATTTGGCTACGGAACCCTAAAAAACAGGTATTAATTTGGTTTATTTAATGTTTGATATCCCCGTCATTTCGGGATCGATTTTGAAAATTCTTTTTTTAGTTGAGTTGTAACTTGTAAGTATATACATACAGATTGGTTCCGTCTTTGTCAAAACCCAGTTCTGATGGTGAGATTTATGAGGAATCGAGGGCACTCTTCAAATCTTCTAGGTGAATGAAATGATGATGATGATCCTTCCGGCCGATTTCGACCATGGCGACCACTTCGACTCCTAGTTAGCTCGGCGCTCGTGCGCCCGAATATGGCTGACATAGCCGATCTTGGAGGTGAACCTCCGCGCACATTGAGGGCACGTGAGAACACCAGCCACATAGTGGTAGTGAATGGAAGCAGGCTGGCGCGCTTTCAGATCATCGCGTTTAGTGTCGAGGTCAACTTTACGTTGCTTCTCGAAATCGCGCACTTTGTCATGCACCAGCCTGCACCACTCCGGACGTTGTGCTGCATATAGTAGTAGGGTGGTTCACGTTTGTATGGGAAAAATTCAAACTCTAGCTAGAAGAAGCGGCACCCCCTTATTTTGTTACATTTATTATGTTGACAAAATACACCAAGTTTGTAATCTTATCTTAACTACAAGGGGGTGCTCAAACACTTTTTTCACTTATTTTTTACATTTTTATGTAAGTAGTAGTTTTCACATTATTTGAAAGTGTGATTTAAAAGATATTATTTTGAAAGAAAATGTTTTTCTACTTCAAAACTTATACATCACATGTGCAAATAGTGTGAAACCATATATTTAAATAAAATTCTGAATAATAAATACTCTATTTTTTGGGTTTCAAACAACACAAAATTTTAACGTGGTGAAGCACCCCCTTGTAGTTGAGATAAATTACGAAACTAAATAAGGGCCCCATAGGAAAAAAAAATGTTTTTTGAACCACCCTAACATATAGTGATACTGGTGTTTTTATAAACAAACCAAGCTTTTACATTCAAAATTGTGACATTTGATGAAGTGAAACTGCTGATGATGATCAGAATGGAACTCTTCAACGACGCATAGCTCATGTTTGGGGATTTGTCCTCTTCGTTATGTTTGTTAAGCACGTTAGGTTTTGAAGTCACATTTTCGTCAAGCTCAAGTTCTAATGACGGGATCCATAAGGAATCGAGGGAACTCTACAAATCTGAATGGCATTGTATAGTGACTCTTGTATTTTCATCAGGCAAACAAGGATTTACATTAAGAACAGTGGCATTTGATGAAGTGGTATTGCTGGTGGTGATCAGAACGGAACTCCTCGACGATTTGTCTTTTTCTAATTGATTGTTAAGCAAGTTACCCCACTGGCAAAACAAGCAAGATTTTGAATTCGACTTCTACCTGAACCTGGACCCGGACGCGGACCCGGACTCGAGATCGCGAAATCGGACACGGACCCGTTTCCTATTTGGTTGGTGTAAATGGTGTTGGTGAATTTTTTGATTAATTCGGGCGAAAACTGGAAGGTTAGGTATCATAAAATGTTCATGAAGAGAAATTGTAAGAGATGGTATCATTACCATCAACTGGAAAATACTGTTTGGTTACTCTTTATTTAAAAATAGCAAAATCAAATTGCATGATTTCATTCGTTTTCTCCACTGTACACAGAATAAGTAATGATGTTACTATATATGTTCAGAATATTATTTGAATAAACTTAGGATAGGATACTTAGGATAGGAAATAAAATGTGTGTTTTTATATCTTTAAACCCAATTACTAAGTAGACTGCACATACATTAAAGTCACATTAAAATTCCATTTTGCGAAAAAGAGATTACAACATTTAACTTTGCAAAAGTAGATAATTGAAATATTTTAAAAGCAATAAAAATAGATTAGGTTAGATTCGAGCTACAATGACATTAGTTTGGGTTCAAGGCAAGGTTGCAGGGCCTCAACAAGGGAAAAAAGGGGGAGGGACTGTTGGCCTGGCTCAGTGAGCCAGAACTCACCCACTAATCCCTACTACTGCCGTAAGCAGGTAATGAATTCCCAATGTATTAAGTTTAGGTTTAATAAATTATAAATATATTTTATTAATAACATAATAATATACAAATATGTATAATCATAAAGTAATAAATAAGCCTACAGCTATTAATAATGTCCGTAATGTGTATAATTCCAAAATACGGATCCCTCGGATGCGGATGCTGCTTACATAATCTCGTCTGTCAAGGTGTTTCGGCAGGAAAGGCCTTGGCAGACTTATAAATTCCTGAAATGAGGGTTCATACCTACCGACTAGAATTGGTTTCATGGTGGTATCAGATGGGTTAGTGTACGGTAACCGATGGTCATCTTGCTTATAATCTCGTCTGCCAAGGTGTTTCGGCAGGAAAAACCTTGGCAGACTTATATATTTCTAAAATGGGGGTTCATACCTACCGACTGGAATTGGTTTCATGGTGGTATCAGATGGGTTAGTGTAGGGTAACCGATGCCGACCTTGCTTACATAATCTCGTCTGCCATGGTGTCACGGCAGGAAAAGCCTTGGCAGACTTATATATTCCTGAAATGAGGGTTCATACCTACCGACTGGAATTGGTTTCATGGCGGTATCAGATGGGTTAGTGTACGGTAACCGATGGTCATCTTGCTTATAATCTCGTCTGCCAAGGTGTTTCGGCAGGAAAAACCTTGGCAGACTTATATATTCCTAAAATGGGGGTTCGTACCTACTGACTGGAATTGGTTTCATGGTGGTATCAGATGGGTTAGTGTAGGGTAACCGATGCCGACCTTGCTTACATAATCTCGTCTGCCAAGGTGTTTCGGCAGGAATAGCCTTGGCAGACTTATATATTCCTGACATGAGGGTTCATACCTACCGACTGGAATTAGTTTCATGGTGGTATCAGATGGGTTAAATTAGGGGTCCCGTTGGCCACCTTTGAGAGCGTCTGCCAAGCACTTCCGGCTAAAAAAATACTGGCAGACTTCGCTTTTATGTGTCTACATGTAAATTTCTAACTGCTGCCATAATTATTATTTCGGTATCAGATGGGTTAAATCAGCCCCCTTTTTTCGCACCGGAAGTGGCCTTCTTTTTCGTACTTTCGGCAAGTTCCGCCGTGGCAGACTATCGAATTCGGACTTAGCATCACTTTTATGGTTTCCCATTGTGTATTTCATCGTGGTATCAAGTCGGTTAGAAAATTTGCGGCCGGCTCTTCTACTATTGCATTCACCCCGGTTTCACTCTAACAATATTAAATGATCCTGTTCTGAAGTTTTCTTGAATTATTCATAAGTTTAAACTGACAAGAATCGTTTTAGACTGAACGAAATAAAATACCACGATATTGTTTACAATTCCAAGTCAAGATGAATTATCTTATCTTATGCAAACTTCAGTGTTAAAATGTCATTTCCCGTTAGGTATGAGTTAATTACAAAAGTAAAGTAGACAGATCCCAGGTTATCAAAGTAAAATGCTAATTACAATAATAGCATTTTTACAAGAAATTTGTTGTAGCATAAGAGTTTATTTTTATGCTGATCGTAATTTGCTTTTTTTTACGTGTTTATGATATTTGGGTGTATAATTGTATATGTATAAAGAATTCAAAATGTAATAATACTTAGTCGTTATAAGGCCTACTACTTATTTACTCCAGTGGCGCTATGAACGCAGGGAAAAAAGAAAAGTAGCTAGAAGGAAGTATCATGTCATGATTGTATTAATTTTTATTTACCTAACCTTTTGTATACATATATATATATATATATTAGATTTAATGAGCACTTCCTAGTATCAATGACCACGTCCAGCCCCTCCAAGCGACTGCCACGGCTTGGTGCGAGCATGAGGGTTCCAGTTCGGAATTATCACATCGCGATGCGTAGGCTTCCTTGGCAGACCATTAACTTGAATGTCTCTAGCAAATCTTTCATGCGGGAAGTCTACAATTTCGATATCATCAATAACCTCTGTAATGTCTATGCTCCTTCCATGTCGTCCTTTCCCACCGATACGATCCCAAGGATTCGTTTTGACATTGGGATTCCAGTTGGGAATTATTACGTCACGGTGCGTTGGCTTCCTTATTCCAGGGATTTGAATATCACGAGCAGTTCTGGCATATATGGGAATGCGAGGTACTGGTGCTGGAACACTTGGTCGCGGATACAAAGGCTTCGGCCTGAGAGGATTGAGATGACCGGGCAGCCTGATTTCTCGTGTGTTACGTCTGCTTAGCTTGGCACTGGGTGAGTCGAGGCTCCGTGTGTTTCTACGGTTATATCCCGGATGCGTGGCTCCGGTATCACGGCTTCCTGATGATGTCGAATGGCTGCCACCTCCGCGTTTCGCACTGGCTGAGTCTAAGCTCCTCACAGTCCTTTCCAGTAACTCCACTTCGTCTAATGATAGGTATGGAACATTATCTAACGCTATTGGTGTTAGTTCACCCACTTCCCGGACCCGACGTATGATAGGTTTTCGTTGTCTCGGCGGTCTATATGTTGGCTGAATAAACCGCTGGCAGGTTGACTCAGCCACAAATACCACCAGAATGACTCCGAGCAAGAGAGATACTTTCAACATGTTGAGTTGCGTACAACACAAATGTTAAACTTAAACTAATTAATGTAGTCCGGTGTTCACTACTTATAGTGCTGTTTGAGGAAACACAGGTTCTTCCCGAAAGGGGACGGCCTGAAGTTTATTAGTTTGTTTAATATATCATATCATAAAACAATATCGCATGACCTACGTGACCGTCACCGTCACGCTCTCTCGATTTATTTGTAGACAGAGTATGACGCATACTTCTTAGAGATAGTCGGGACTATGTAACAATCCGATGTTGTCCGATGAGCAGATTCTTGTCAAATTAAATTTCATAAAATAAATTAAAAGTGACAATGATATTATATCTTTAATTACATACTAGCCGCTGCCGTGACTTCAACGTTGTTAAGCTACTGGGTGTAGGAATGCTCCCGAGAGTGAGATTATAATACCTACCGTATACTACGTGACCCGGGAATTTCCATGTTTGGGACTGATTTTGTATAGAAAACAACATGATACCTGTGTGAATTCGAACAGACCGTGACCATTTTATTAACCTTTCATATGTGTGTGGTGGTCAAAAATCATAAGGTTTAAACCTCAGTTGTGCTGTATAGATCACAAAATAAAACATTATCGTAAAAAAAAGATGACTTACTTAAAGTTCGGTCAGGGTCCTTATCATTCATAGACAAAATGTTAATCGATTATGTTTATATATTCGTGTTTAACTGGACTTATATTGTTTGCTAGGGTAGGTAAATAAGAAAAACAATATTTTACCGACACCCTGACGGCATAACGGAGTAAGTAAATAGAGCAATAAACTACGTCTGTAGTTTTTCCTTGTCTAATTTCCATTAGCTAAGCACTTAAGCAGGTAGGTATTGATATAGCTATTTGTTTTACTTACCACAAACATTAAAAGTATGGTAGCGGGACATACCCTGATGAAACGCATTCCTGGTAGGCAATAAAAGAAACGTTCTTCCTTGTAACAGGAAAAACGTAAAAATATGTAGGTAGGTTATTACTTATACCAACTTATATCTTATATCTATAATGTTACAGCTTTTATCTACACACATATCATAAACTGTCTATGATGCCTTCAAAATTCGTAAATAATGGCCCACATTACGATAAACTGTTTTGTTACAGCAAATTTCTTATCTGTGAAAATGTGGTAATAGCTTCATTACTATATCAAAATCGATTTGGTAATGCATTTCAAATTTCGAACATCTCTGAAAAAAAGCAATTTGATTTGACCCCTATTCTAATATCAGTCGAGATGACGTTTTATTCGAAATCAAATGATAATTGCATACAATATTGACAAATCTCGCATGTAAGTTGGTATCGGACGATATGGTAATCGACCCCGACTCTAGTTTGTCTCTGAATTAAAAAAAAACTACGGATGCGTGACGTGCGTGAAAAAAGGTTTAATTTGCCGCCATTTGACGTCTTTTAATTAGTTTATAAGTAAAAAATAATTTGTTTTGTTGTTTTAAAAGGAACTATAACAAAAGTTTCGTGTAAAGATAGTTAAGTGCGATAAAGCTATTTAGGAGACGCCATCTCATATCCGCGAGTTCCGCCAGAGAGCAAAGTCGGCTGTAATATGAAGTTAGTGGATATATCATAGAAAGTTTATAATATGTGTGTAGATAAAGCAGTGTATGTAACTGTACATAATTAGGCATTAAAACACTCGTGTGATACTCACGGACGTAGAGAGTAAACGGGATAGTGTACACTGGCCAAAAAGTGTGTCCACATGAGACATCAAACCTGAGCCCTCCATCTCTTTCTAATTAGGGTGACCATAAGTCATATGTATGTGGGATATTAGCATAAGATGGAATGTATAGTTTGGCCAGGATCTTTTCTCATTCGTACATAATCAGAGAGAATCATACTGTATTTTCCCTATGCTAGTATAATTGTCCCAGAAAAGAGATGGATATAGTTTTTTTCTCTCCTGTAAAACGCTTCACACAACCTTACTTAATTTAGTCGTTATAACAACTTTTAGTCGTTATAAAAGCTGTTACAGATGGGATGGGCGTATTGAATCGCGATCATGGTCGATTGTGTGGTCCGCCGTACGTACATCAAAAACACAGCTATAAGAGAGAGTGAGACAGATATCCAGGATGGGGTAAAACGTTGTACTACGTAACTAGGTAAATCGCAAATCGTGTCGATTATAAACACTGCCTTCGGTCGTGTTTTAATTTATCACCACTCGTTATGAATTTGATTCCTACTTTCAACACTTGTATCGCAAATTACTTTATATTAATACTAAACCGACTAGTTATCGATACCAGTCATTTTGTCAAGCCCTAGCGTAGCGTGGCGTAACAATTTATGTATTGACTAAAATAATAAAATATTAGCACACAACGAAATAAAAACTTACATTTAACTATGTAAACCGGCATCTTACACTATTTATGCTTAACAAAATACCTATCACTATCAATATCATACTCATGGTGTGTTCATATACGTGATGACTTCCCTTTTGCATACTTAAGCTATTCTTTAAGCGTAAGCGTCATCGTAGATCTGTGATTGCAACAAAATTTTCAAATTTTCCGCCTTTGTATACTGACGGAAATGTGTGTCCAACCTATATAGAATCGATTACATATATATAAATAGTTAGAATTAACGTTTCAGTATTAAATATTATGTAAGTAAGGATAAATATGAGTCTGTAATGTCTAAGGACTTTGGATTTAATTTTTGGCAATTATATAGCTCTCATTACATGAATCGAATAATTAAACATGCCGAAATAAGTATATCTTTATTTATTTATTAGTTACTATTTAGGTAAACTTATTTTTACATTAAGTACGTAATAAGAATAACAATTCTGTAAGACCGATCCAAATCGCACCGATATCATAGTCACCCTAATGAGTTTGACAATGTTTTCTTGATTGTACACGTGTGTGTGTGTGTGTGTGTGTGTACACGAAAAATATGTCATCAAGTTGGAGATACCAATTAATATCCAAAGTTACTACAATTTCTACCATATTCAATTTAATGTTTTTTTGTTATGCACATGCTTGGTTTAATCAGTTAATAATATTGACATCATAATGATTAACAAATTATTTAAAAGATATCAGAACTGTAATCGGAATATAGCACTAAAATAGTATATGAAGGTAATTACTTTCAGTAGTATATTGATATAAATACTGCCACAATGGTATCTTTTTTACATTGGCAACATGTGCGAGTGAGACACGGGGCTCTGGTTTTTCTATCTCATGTGGACCGTTTTCTCTAGTCTGGTACGAACAACTTTCTGGCTCGGTGATAAGGTTCAATTTAGTATGACAAAAAAAGTGACAGTTCGCTCCCGATTAATATGTAACTTCCTGTGGCCCATTTTATAAAGCTACAACTTACAATTTACAAGCCGAAGTCTCTTTCTAACCCTATGTGTTAGAACGAGACTTCCGCTTGTAAATTGTAACTTGTAGCTTTATAAAATAGGCCACTGGTGATACTATTATGAAACTCATTTCATTCGTTTCATAAACCCACACTCGTATTTTAATGCCTTTCATTATGTAGCAGTCACATAAACTACTATTTCTTGTTAGAGCATTACTTATGGCATTACTTATTATATACTTATCAGTGTAGGTATGCTATATTCTTGTTAAATGAAATTTTGTACTAGATTTTGTCCGCGACTTCTGCGTGGAATTAGTAATTTGGGTACCTAGTACCTAGGTACCTTATTAGGGTTCCGTACCGCAAAAGGAAAAAACGGAACCTCCGAACATTTAAACAATAATAAAGTAGGTAAGTATTTATCTAAAACTAAATGACGAAAGTAACAAAATTGATTCACCGAGTGCAAACTGCAAACATCTGCCGCGCCAAATCTTGAAATTCCCAGAAATTGTCACATTTTTTCAATATTTTTTTATTTAAAAGAAAAACTTTTTAAATACTTTTGAAACTTTCGTTTTGTCTTTTTAGGGTCCGTACCCAAAGGGTAAAACGGGACCCTATTACTAAGACTTCGCTGTTCGTCCGTCCGTCTGTCACCAGGCTGTATCTCACGAACCGTGATAGCTAGACAGTTGAAATTTTCACAGATGATGTATTTATGTTGCCGCTATAACAACAAATACTAAAAACAGAATAAAATAAAGATTTAAATGGGGCTCCCATACAACAAACGTGATTTTTGACCAAAGTTAAGCAACGTCGGGAGGGGTCAGTACTTGGATGGGTGACCGTTTTTTTTGCTTTTTTTTGTTTTTTTTTTTTACATTATGGTACGGAACCCTTCGTGCGCGAGTCCGACTCGCACTTGTCCGGTTTTTGTATTCTTATAATGTTGCCAATGCAATTTTTTACAGGTAAATTATAACAGCTGTAACAGACAAGCGTACCGGATACCACCCTTGGTCCAGTCTGAGGCCTGTCCAATCGAGTTGAAGGTGGTCCGCCGTGCATCCGCTAGGGCTAGGGGTGCAGCTATAGGTAAGTGAAAGCGAGAAAGACATAATGACCGGACCAAGGTCGCTGTCCTGTATACCCGTTTACATATTTAAATAATGTTATTTGTAATCATACAATAACAAAGCTTATTATAATGAGATGCCTTAGTTTTAAACTGCTATAAAAACATTAAATATAGTTGGTCAAGTAGATCTTGTCAATAGAAAAAGGCGGCAAATTTGAAAAATGTAGGCGCTAAGGGATATCGTCTCATAAAATTTGAATTTCGCGCCTTTTTCTACTGACAAGATTTGCTTGACCATCTATAAAATAAGGTTTGAAATGATACGATTGTAGTAAACACAGAACTATCGAATCGAATCGAATCGAAACGTATTTTTTTACTACAGCAACATTACGTAATTCTTATGAAGATAATAATTATTTATTTTACAAAAAAAATCTTGACTTGTTGAAAATATAAATTTATTATTTTGAATTGAAATACTTTGGACTTTTATACTTAATTGCTTATTTATTGTAAATTTTTGAATGGAATTGTAGTTTCTATCAAGGCCCCAACGCTGTCTCAGCTGTTCTCTTTGACGGCGCAGCAACTAGTATCATTTCTCTCTCCTTGCTCTTTTAAAAATGCCGTTTGTCAAAAAAGGACAACCATACTGTTGACAAGATGGACTTCAAATCCAGGTGTCCCCTTTTTAGGTAGACCCAGGTTGTGTATGTGTGCCTAAAAACGTATATGTGTGCTCTTTTAGGGATGTGAAAAGTCGATTTTAATCATGTTATATATCGATAAACGCTACACAGCCGAACGCAATAGCGATTAATTGAAGCTTCAATATCTTCGTTAAACATAAACATAATTGAAATGCTAATGGATAATGAATATATTATAATATAATAAAATAATTCAATTAATGCGGAACACCTATTATAGTAGGTATTTATGTATTTTAATTAAATATCTAAACTTTCCCTTGGTTACCTGCTGGGGCGTGACTATAAAATTGCGATCTGATAACCACAATAAAGAATAAAAGCGTTTTTGTTCATTTTAGGTATCGTTAAGCCTTTGAAGTAAAATTAAAATTGCAAGAAATGTCGATAGTTTATCGATATGACTTTATTGACATGGCTACAGCAAGGTGGGCCACATTGTTAATCGTACACTAAACAAAAGTGGTCCCAGCTCGCTTGGAAGGTGTCTCTGTATATTATTATATCTATGGTTTCTATTTTATTTTAAATTGTCCTGGCAGCCCAGTAACTGTCAAATCGCGAATGAAATTGATTTGTTGATAGTTCTTGCGAGTTGCATTATTTAAATTTACAAATAAAAATAATGCCAGAAATCTCACTCGCATACTGAAAACTCAGTACAAATTTACTATTACAGGAATAAAAATATTATCAGAATGGGTGACAGCCAAAACGGCTTCGGTAAGATTTTTATTTTGTTTATATTTCGGATTATCTATCCTGCTGGGTGTGGATTACAGTAATTTGAGAAATACATAATTAAAAATGGTTTATAGAGGACAATGAGATGCTCCAAGCGTTGTATGACTTCGAAGCGACGTTGGCGAAAACCTTGAGCTTTACGGAGGGCGAATTTTTCTATCTGCAACAACAAAACGTGAAGCAGAGGAACTGGTGGCATGTCGTTAATAGAAAAGGTCAAGTCGGCTTCGTGCCCTCCAATTACGTCGCTACAGTCAAGGTCTGGCCCGTTCCTATTATGTTTTGTTATTAGCCGGGTTCACACAGCGAGCATACGCGCGAGGCAATTTCCTCACGCTCTAAACGGCCAGTGTAAACCTGCCTCGGACGCATTACCTCATCACCGCATTGCACTACTCTGTGTTGACCCGGCTATTAGAGTACAATTAGACAGTAATTCAGTGTGTGTTCACTTTTAGGTGGAGCCAGAGTTCTTTCTTGCGTTCCTTAGTAGTTGCATTAAGTCTTTGAATGAGGATAACGCCATGTCGGGGCAGAAGCAGGAGTTGTTAGCTAGGTTGAGTGAAAAGAAGAAGCAGCTGCAGATATTAACAAGGCCGCAGAACAAGAAAGCTCAAGCGCCCAAGCCTCCGCCACGCCTGGATGATGCTACACCTCCTAATGGTGTCTCTCCGTCTTTTGACTTGAGGCCCGTTGTGTCTCAGCAATATATTAGTGAGGAAAGAGATAGTTCTTCACCTAAATCTGTGATTGGTGAGTAATCTATTAGTTGTAATTGTTGTCATTGATATAAATTGTAATCACAATTATGAAAAAGAGAGATAAATAAAATGTATAAAGTATGAAAAAGTGCTTAACCTTATGAACGCCAAACGGCGCATCCATTTGCCGTGCCACTGACGCCATAAAATTTAGTTTTGTGAATAAATAATGCCAACCTAAAAGTGAAGTGTTTTTCAGTAGGTTTTCATCAAAAAACGATCGACGTCAAATGCCGTTTCGTGTCGTTGTCACGATTTTGCGTTGACGTCAATTGCCGTCTGTGGCGTTCAAAAGGTTAAAAATAATAATATTTTTTATATTATTATTTTAATATATCAAAAAGATTGTCCCAGATTTTCTTGACACAAACAATACCTACGTTGTACTTGATTCCAAGTTCCTGTAATTTACATTAAAATATTAGAAAAGTATTTCAACACCTAATAAAGGAATCCTAGCTGATTCCTGTTGCTCACATGTCTCCAAACATAAGTATACAGCACCTTCTACAAAAAGTTATTTTTACATATACATACTTTAATATCACATGGTCTGTCACACTAGTGCAATATTTGTATAAGGCGGTAATAATGCATTTCATAACTTATTGGAATTGAGTCAAATCATTTGACATAACATTATTAGAGTCCAACCACGCTAAGTTTTCATTCCAAGTGCTGTGTCAATTTTGTGCGACTATGTGATATGTAAGCATTGTCACTGTCAAGTCAGTCAAAAAAAAATTACACTATGAAATTTTTTTTATTACAGATAATGATGATAATAGCAAGAAATTTGGCATTACCAAAACCTCCTCAATCCAGTTATCCTCAGATACAGACAACCAAGATGACAGTCAGGACAGCAGTGAGAGCATCAAACCTAATGCCATCTATGACATAGTGCAGTCAGTCCGTAAGGAGACGCAGCTCAGTCATGAGATGTCTAAGGTGGCTGTGGAGACTGTCCTTATATCCTTGAGGGTAAGTTGGATGGTGATAAGCAATAATGTGTCAACCCACATTCATTTTTCAATAAGATGTCAACTCAAAAAATTTACGCTTAAAGTTGACATTTTATTGCAAAGTGGATGTGGTATGACTCATTTTTGCTAAACACCATCCAGTTATGATATTATTTTACATCATAGACTACAATAAACAACTGCATTATGAGGCATTGACAAAGAGTGCAAGGTCACTTATGCCTACACCTTGATCAGCATTAATGAGTTGCATCCTACACCATTTTATAATACAACAATCCATATTCATCCATAGAAGTAAATTTTAGATTATATTTTAAATTTACTTGAGCAAGTACAGTCACCACACAGGAGTGTTATGCCATTTAGGGTTCTTGCTAAATCGGAAGTTCTATAGCGTAAGTATTGAACAACCAATTTAGCTAGGACCCTAAATGACGCAAGAATTGCTGAGCGCGATGGTACTTTATATGCTCCATATTGTAGTTGAGAGTATCGGTTTACAAAACTAATCAATCAAGTAGCAGACTTAGGGTCATTGACACCGCACTATCTCTTATCAAAGTTCATTACAATCAGCCTGACCTGACTTTATGAATGTTGCATGTAGTCAATAGATAGAATATGTGGCTGTCCATCAGAGAAGAGTCCTTATGGACATGGAGCATAAGAACCTTTTAGGAATGGAACGCTACATATAGGAATAATAAAATGTGCGAGATTATGAATTAATGAAGGTAATTGATTTGTTTACATTATTCGCAATTTCTATTGAACTCTAACGCTTTGAACGCCATGCCTATCGTGTGCGTCATCGTGAACCTGTTCGAAATGCAGAAGGTAGATGTAGCCGCACGGGTCAGTTGACGTCTTTGGCAGTCAAAAGTGTAAATATTTGGTATTATAACCAGTGTTACAAAATATAGCTAGGTAATACAACTGAATAGAATGACATTGAAGCACCTCATGTTGCAGTTATTTATTATGATTATTTCCAGGAGTTCCTACCAGGTGGCGCTGCGCGTTCAATCATCGACGCGCTTCTCCGAGAAGCGAACAGCAACATAACATGCCCCCGTAACGCCATGGACGCGGCGCCGGACGCACTGCGTATGCTGACTGCGCTCAACGCGCTGTCGAAGGCGGCCAACGACGCGCAGCAGCGCGGCTGGGCGCTGCACGACGACGCGCACGATATACAGACACAGCTACTCGAGTTGATATCCGTTATGGTTGGTATTTCTATACTGAACGCAGCGCAGGACGCGCTGCGCATGTTGACGGCGCTCAACGCGCTGTCGAAGGCGGTCAACGACGCGCAGCAGCGCGGCTGGGCGCTGCACGACGACGCACACGATATACAGACGCAGCTACTCGAGTTGATATCCGTTATGGTTGGTATTTCTATACTAGACGCGACGCCGGACGCGCTGCGCATGCTGACGGCGCTCAACGCGCTGTCGAAGGCGGCCAACGACGCGCAGCAGCGCGGCTGGGCGCTGCACGATGACGCACACGATATACAGACGCAGCTATTCGAGTTGATATCCGTTATGGTTGGTATTTCTATATTGGACACGGCGCCGGACGCCCTGCGCGTGCTGACGGCGCTGAACGCGCTGTCGAAGGCGGCCAACGACGCGCAGCAGCGCGACTGGGGACTGCACGACGACGCACACGATCTTTTGAAATTACTGTGCGACCGGTCTGGCCTAGTGGAATTGGACGACCGGTCTGGCCTAGTGGGTAGTGACCCTGCCTGCGAAGCCGATGGTCCTGGGTTCGAATCCCAGTAAGGGCATTTATTTGTATGATGATACAGATATTTGTACCTGAGTCATGGGTGTTTTCTATGTATTTAAGTATTTGTATATTATATATATCGTTGTCTGAGTACCCACAACACAAGCCTTCTTGAGCTTACTGTGGGACTCAGTCAATCTGCGTAAGAATGTCCTATAATATTTATTTATTTATTTATTTACTGTCTTTCGTCTATCGCCATAACTTTCGCAAATATGTATATCCGAATTACACTCCTCTAAAAATGATCTGTTAAACATTGTCAATGTTATAAAGTCAAAACTTAATGTTAATATTGTTTGTTTCAGTCTAACGCGGATGTGAATATATCGCAACACGTGCTGAGCAGCCACAAATACGTTTACGTGACTACTCTGGTGCAGTACTACCAGATGGAGACGCGATGGCCGCTCAGACAACTCCTGCTGCAGGTACTTAAGTATTAACACTAGCTAAAAATAAAGATAAAAAGATAAAAATAAGTTAATTGCACACAAAACAGGCAGTAGGTACTATATATAGATTGTTGTGACTTCGGGTGGGTGCATAGCATGGGTTAAATAGAGCCGAATTTCCAGGGGTCCCCGCACTAGGCTAGGCCTGTACCGTGGGAGACCAAGTATGCATTTGTATATCATGAGTGACAGTTGGAATAATAGGGGAAAATTATGAACTAAAAGTACATTGTTTGTTAGTGAAATAATAGTTATTTGTTTTACAAGGGGGCAAAGTTGTTGTTTCACCGCTCGTGCTAATATTGATACCCGAGCAAGCGAAAGATTCCAAAATTGAACCACGAGCGTAGCGAGTGGTTCGAAAAATGGAGTCTTGAGCGTCGCGAGGGTTTCAAAGCACGAGGGTTAAACAAAATTTGCCCCCGAGTGAAACACATCATTTTTCACCACACCAACCCGAAGCAAATATTAAATGTAAAATATCAAACAAAATCAAACCAAAACAAATCCAAATGAATGTTATTAAATATTTATCATCCCAAATCATCATTTAAAAGTAAATTTTACCAGCAAACGTAAGAAAACAACTCAAAATTTGCATTTGATTACTTTGCCTCACATGTGAATAAAATGCAAATTTGCTATCAGTTTTTGAAGTGCTAAGTAAGCCTTTCCGAGCTGGTGTGGTGAAAAAACATTACATTACAGTTTTACAGAAACTACTTTCTTAGTGGACACAAGTTTAGATAGACTATAGAGTTAACCTTAAACTACCCTTACAAGTAAATTTTCAGCTATATTCATTAACTGACATAAAAGTAACTAGGTACATATTATTAATAATACACAGTACTGTAAATAGACGGCGGTTCATTCCATAAATATCTGTCTCACATCGCACTTATCAAGTTTTCTGACGCACTTATTTGAAGTAAAGGGCAAGTCAGTTATCTTCAACCCTGTCGACCCTTTTTTTATCTTCCTTTATCATCGAGTGAAGCGATTGTCATCCAATATAAAACAGTAACAAGTGCTTAGAAATCCCTTTTCGAGTCTTGTTGTCGCGTCGTGTTTAATGAACTTGTTCTTGATTATAGTCACATGCAATTTGAATTGTTAAAGACGCTGCACCTACTTAATATTTTGGGTTAAGCCCGTTGGTTGACTGGTAGAGAATGGCTTTAAGTCCGCCATGTGTACTATCTTGTATTGTGCAATAAAGATTAAATTCATAGAACTGTCAAAAATATATGACACTAGACTTATATCGACCGGGATATGGAACGTGATTACCTTTTGTATTGTTTTCGAACTCTTAAGGGCCAGTTGCACCAACCACAGTTAACAGACTGATCAACGGCACACAGCAGAGAACGCTTTAACGGTGACAGACGGCATGGTGCAACCGACCCTAAGTCTAGTGAAACTAACCGTGAATCATTCAAAACTGTTAATATATGACAGGCTTTTCCAAAATTAAGATAGTGGCAGCAATTTTGCACCTCCATGTACAGGTGAAAGTATTATAGTTCATCAGCATCTGTGTTTATATGAATGTACAGGTACCTATTTCTTTTTAGGCGTTCGGCGTGATGTGCGGCCTGGAGCGTACCGCATTAGCCACGCTGGCGCTGTCGCAGCTGCCACCAGAGATCGCGCGCGACATGCGCGACAACCCGCGCGCCGTCAGCCGCCTGTCGCACTCCGCGCTGCTGCTCTCCATGGTGCTGTCCATGGCCGACAAGCTGCCCGTCACACACTTCGGTAAATCATCATCATACCACCACCACCACTGCCACTGCTGAGCACAGGCTTCTCTTCGAGTATGCCACCCAACTAGCCAACGGACTCCTTTCGTCTGAAAACGGCCACCATTCCGTTAACATTTTGGTCCACCTGCCATCACTCTGCCTGGCAACATGTCCCTCCCAGCTCCATTTAAGTTTGGTGATGACGTGTCCGACGTCTACCTTATATTAACAGTTCAGTAACGGCCAACTTTGCAAGTGTTTGAATTTTTGTAGGCGTTTAGATCTCTGCTACATATATAGATAATATTTTGGTTTATCGAAATTCCACTGTGATTTCACGCAACATATTTCTCCATTTACTCTCTCTTTCTCTCTCTCGGGACGGTGCCTCATGTCTGAAGATCGTGATCAATATCAGTGTTGCATCTGGATCAGATGATCTGCCTCCACCGGTTTCTGGCCAACGCGTCTTTGACGACCGTCTCGAAAGAATAGGACGACAAGTCTTTAAATTTCTAAAATTACAGCAATTTTTTTCTCTATTTACAGAAATACTCGGTGTAGAATTCGCCGAATTCCTCCTAGAGCTGATCGAGAATCCGCCAGAGACAGACGTGGACGAACAAATACCGGATTTGTTTCTTACTCTGCTCCTGGCCTATAATCTACAGTTCGATACTCCGGTGGATAATCTGCTGCTCAATGCGCTGGAGAATAGGGATAATGCCAAGACTTTCTGTGAGAAGGTGCTGCTGCTGCTTAACCGTGAAGGTATGCTTGTACATGTAATGATTTAAAAAGTTTTAAAAAAATCTGAGGGCTCATACTATTTTTGGGTAAATACATAAACAGGGTTCGATATTAAACTTTCGTGAGACATATTGACGATTATTATTATTATTTGTATGTCTTTCCATATCTCGGGACCATGGGGTCCCGGACCTTTGGGAGGCATGCGTGGGGCCGAAGCCAACAGCACAGATATTATTATTATTGATTATTGATTGATTATTGTGTGACGGGCCCGAAACATGTCGCCAATAGCGACTAAAAATTCAAGTGAGTGAAACCGTTATCGTATAAACAATTTATAAACAGGGTTTATGTACTGGCTTTAGGTGCAAGTTGACGGCCTCATAACTTAATCGGTAGTGAACCTACCTACAAAGGCTACAAACCAAGAGGCCCCGGGTTATCCTGGTGAGGGCATTTACTTGTTTGTACACAGAAAATTGTTCCTGAGTTATGGATTATTGATTTTGAAATGTAAGGTGACAAGAGGTTCAATGCCTTCCTTTTTAAAATTTCCAACAAAGAGTTACCTCCTTATTCATAAACGTTTACTAAAGTTAACAAGCCGATAATAATCGTTTCTCCCTTTCCATCATACCAATATCCCGGAAAGGGACAAACGATTATTATTGGCTTGTCAACTTTAGTAAACGTTTATGAATAAGGGGGTTAATCTTTTTCAAAAATAAATAAGTAGGAGATTTATTAATAATGCCTGTATCCAGACGACCCCGTTCACATCTTCGACCATGAGCCCGCCCCAGCGCACTCGGTACTGAAGCTGGTTACCGACCTGTTCTCGCGCAAGAAGACCGCTGAACACTTCTACACCAACGACGTCAAAGTGGCCATCGATATCATCGTGAGGCAGCTAGCTGACTTGTCACCGGGAGAAACGGTAACTATTTCAATATAAGCCTAAAGGCTACCACCTACAGTTAAAAGAGTTAATCGGTTCTGTATTTATTTCGTCGTGTGTATTTATCGGTTTTGTTCTGTATTCTGTTCTCGAGCAAGTTAACCGCTGAACACATTACACCAAACCAACCACGTCAAAGTAACCACCGATATTATCGAGAGATTGTGGTCAATATGTTGCCAGGAGAAACGGTAACTGATTGTACCTATTTAAAACCCTTTTGAAACGCCTCAAAAATTCCATGCAACAAGTTGACCTAACTGTTTTGGAGAATGAAAGACTATGACTATGATGCGCTTCTACAATAAAGATTAAGTTCTATCTAATGAGATAATCGTTTTTTTAAGCGGTATACTTCTTTATCAACGAAATTCAAGTCGCCGCGTCGTTGAGGACGCTGGTTCGATTCCAGCCTGCCTTCGCCCCGTACAGTTGGGCCACGTTTTTTGTGTAGTTTAAGAAAGAGAGATTTGTATTAAACAGTTCCAACGATAAATACATTTGCTTTTATTTCTCAGAAATTTATATGCTTTTTGACTAAACATCCAGTTGCTACTCATATTTCTATTCAGCGTCGTCAAGAATACCTAAAGATCCTCCAAGGCATCATCCGCAACACCGACTACGGTTCTCACCTCCACCGACGGGACGATCTTCTCCGCTGCTTCGCCCGCATCTTCTGCGAGGAAGGAGACTCCAGCCGGGACGACCAGGCCCTCGTCAGGGCCATATCCAACGAGTTCCCCCAATACTTCAAGGCCTAAGGTTAGTATCAACTACTGGTATTGAACGTACCTTGAACGGTTACTGCAGGGTCGCGGAGACAGGCCTAAAGTGTTCCAATACGCTTTTAACCTTTTGAACGCTACATGGCAATTGACGTCAACGCAAAATCGTGACCACGACGCCAAAGACTGCATTTGACGTCGATCGTTTTTTTTATGAAAATCTACTGGAAAACACCACACCACCACAAAAAAATTTACCCCCGTGGCGTCAGTGGCACGGCAAATGAATGCGCCGTTTGGCGTTCAAAATGTTAAGACGGACGTGAATGGTATCTGCTTCTTTATCTTCTAGAATAGCCAATACATTCCCGATGCATTGAACATTAGAAACTTAATAAGGAGTCGCTAGAGCTAGATAGAAAATAATGGCGTTACTTTTGCCAATTTAAAACGAGGGAAGTAACTGCACTTTTGATTGTAATCTCCTCTATACTCGAGCGCACTAAAACTTTTTTTCTATATGATATGTAAGATATTTTTAGTCTAATTAAAAGCAAAGGGTAACATGTCAGAATGGGGTCTAAAAACATAACCATTCCTTCTGGGCTATAAAAGAAGGCATGGTGCGCACGACAATGGTAGATGTCTGTTAGCTGAATGAATAGACAAAATTCCTGATTATGTACGTAACTGGTTAACAATAATCCATATTATTTCAATTTAAAAAACCATTCTTTCTGGACTATAAAAGAAGGCATGCTGCGCACGACAATGGTAGATGTCTGTTAGCTGAATGAATAGACAAAATTCCTGATTATGTACGTAACTGGTTAACAATACAATAATCCATATTATTTATAAGTACCTATATCCTTAGATACTCATAAAACGTTCACTATACTATTACGTACTCTTATCTGAGTTTTACTTTATGTTTTAAAAATACTATGCATGTGGAGAGTAGATAAAAATTGTTATTACCTTTAAATAACTGTTACGAATTAATTACAGTTAAATTGGATTAAAATAGAATACGAAAAACTCTATTTCAGTATTTATTGGTATGAAAAGTGTCTATACAAATAAAAAGTTAATTTAACCATGTTATATTTCAAAATTTATGTCTAATGATGTTATAAATGTGCGTGTGCGTGTATGTGTGATTTGCTGGTGTCTAAATAAAGTGAACAAAATGTAATAGATACGTAAATATTATGATATTACTATGGAAAATACTTTAATAAAAAAATTATTTATTTGTGACAATACAAACAGTATAATTATACTGATCAGTTCTTTCAGTTAAATTATTAAAACTAAATAACTATCTAAATTTATATATACATTCTGAATCGTTCTTAAATAACTATTTGTTAAAGATATCTGTGTTTTTGGAACATCAGAGGTAATTAATGCCCTTCAATCGGAAAGCCATACTGTCACCAAAGAGTTGTTTTTCGTGTCATCGTTATTATGTACAATATTGGTATGTCAATTAAGGAAATGCTTTAAAACTGTCCAACCACAAAAAGTCGCACCGGTAGCTCAACCAGAAACACCGTAACACTACCGGCCTAAGTATTTTTATATTATTTAATGTTAAGCATAACGTTAGTAAGACTTAGAGAATTCAGTAAATACTTACAGTTATTTTATTGATCCTAAGATGGCTTAGCAATTATTTGCTTTAATGATCGTACGTAATGGTTGTATTAATTGTTCAAATTTCGCTAAATTAACTTGTTATACACGGTGTAACATGAGTAAACCGAATAATTTTAACAGCGTATTCCTGATCATATTTAGAGACAAAAATGTCCTATAAACTTTTTTGATATTCGCCTAGTTTCAGAGATATTATTAATTTAAAAAAAAATAAGATTTTATTGTTACACGGTGTAAAAGGCCTTTTTGATGGTGATGTTGCTGCTTAAGGGACATAGTCTAAATATCCTTATTGATAGATGTCAAAAAGTGACAAGTAGCACTTTGCAAAAAGTAGGTTCTACGAAAAAAAAATGTAAAAATCAATTTTAAGTGACAAGTTTACTAATAACATTTATTATTTATGTACAAATACATTAAAAAAATTAAAAAAAAAACGAAACAAAAAAAATTTTTTTTTGGCGAAATTGACCTAAACTCATATTACATTTTTTACTTCTTTTGACCTCAGAAATGCGTGGTTAAAATTATTCGGTTTCCTCATGTTACACCGTGTATATCTTATGGTATATGCATAAAATAGTTCCCAGTTTATTTTAAAGTTATATCAGGCAAATGAAAATTTTAAGTAAGGGCAAGTAGAAAATCAAAGCGTTATTATAAAACATATATTCTGTAAATTCATTAATTGTCGCAATAGGCGATTATCATATCTTATGATTGTTTTAAAACGAATAGATTATTATAGTGAGGAAACGACAAATGTTCGGGTTTATTTATGAAATTGATTTTTTCCTGCTGTGTTTAGGTATAAAATATCCGTAAAAGATCATAGTTTCAGAAATGAACCCATTCGTATGTATATTTCCATGTGATGCCATATTATATTTAACACATTTATTTTATGTAAAATGATGTACTTAACATAAAGAAAAGAAGCAATATTTTTGCTAGTCATTGTTCATTTAGGTACTTATACACGACTCATACGATATAATATAAATATAGAACACACAGCAGCTTTCTAGCTTACATGTAAAATGTTTCCTTAAGAGCCAACAGGAGTGGTCATTTCTCCATACAAACGTACTCCTCGTTTTCCTCCGTGGTTTTTGAAGCTAGAGCAATGATTTTTTCAACACAGATTAATATTGTCAATATCTGTGTCGGACCGTTTTGCTTTTTTTGATATTTTTGTTTTTTAAGGCGCTAGAGCCCTTCAAAAATGGCCAAAATGGCCTAATTGACTATGCCGCAATGAGAGGCGTGGCATTCAAAACTGATATCAATCAGCCAAAAAAGCAAAACGGTCCGACACAGATAATTTCATAATCATTTAGATTTACAAATTTGGTTACGATTGGTTAAGTTTTGGAGGAGGAAACAGAGGAGTACGAAACCTCGATTTTTGAGATTTTTACGCAGGATTTTTCGCCTTGTCCTTATCGCACTACTTTTAGGTGCCGCTTCCGTTAGCGAGACGGGTATATTTACCTAAAATATTTAAAACTCAGCTCCTGTTTCGTCTTAATTCTAAAAGTTAAAATTTGCACTTACAGTAGAATCCGTTTATTATGACTCCGCTTATACTGACCAACCGCTTACTATGACGTAATTACTGTGCGACGTTTGGTTTTTATATAAAACTCTTTGTGACAAATTCGGATAAGATGACTTCGCTTATAGTGACAAACCGTTTACTATGACCTAAAAATCCTATCTCCATGAAATTATATCCGGTTATACTGACACCTTCGCTGGTTTTCGTGGCCGTCACCACGTCTTTCCCTGCGAGGACGTTTGGTGCGTTCGTGGCGTGTAAGGTATTTTAGTTTTGATTCTCAGTGACAAGTTGATATTTGTTACAAATTTAATAAAACTCATCTCTCACAAAGGAATTTGAGATTAATTTGGAAAACATAACAAAAATAAGAAGTTGTACAATTATGCTTTATATCATTTATATGACATCCGCTTAGTATGACGTGTTTGTCAGTTCCCTTCGATGTCATTATAAGCGGATTCCACTGTATATTGATAATATAACAAAAAAACAAATATACCTACAGTAAATTCTTGACTAGAAAACTATTAATTCTCATTTATTAACACTAAACCTAATTTGTAAGAGATTGAGTCGAAGTAAAAGCAGCTACAGCTAAGATATTGTTTTCTATAGCAGCTATAATTAAATAGATGTAAAAGCACTATTAGCAGACTCACTATTGTTAACAGTTCCTCTACCCGTCTTTAATTATCATGATACTAGTATGAAGTCGATTTTCTAGTTAGCTAGAAGTATTTAACATTTTACTGATAAGGCATGATAAATGGGTAAGTAGCAACTTTTTTTTTTTTAAATATGTGACAGTAATACATTTTATTATACATAATATACATTTTTATGTTACAACTACTTACACCAGATTTTTAATTAGGATTATTGCACACAACTGGATTATTGCAGCAACTTTATTGCACACAACTGATTAAATATTTTCTCAGTTCCCATGCCCTTCTTGTATTGTAGAACTTCAGACTTTGATTATTTTCCAGAGACCGGTCTGATATCCCGTTCGAGGGGTTTGGAAGGGGTATTTCGTAAGGCTTTGCTTGCCAAAGCCATTGCTCTCTAAAACCCTTTCATTCGGCTTTTACAGCGCTTGGTAATACGGGTAAGCTCTTTTCGAGTGTCGGGTTCCTAGGTGCTAACTCCTTGAAGGGGTATCCCGTATAACGCTTATGACATTTTCAACTTTCTCTTCATGAAAATAGAAGGACTGGGTGTCTAGCGCGTTGACAGCACAGATGTCACAATTTTTTGAATTAGGAAGGGGATACCCTTACATTTGCGGCGGTAGCTCTGAAAGGGTAACCCCTTCCTAGTGCTAAGCAAAATGAACGGGTTATCAATTCAAAGGGATAGCAAATCATTGGAGCTATTCGAGAAACGACTAAGCCAGTCAAAGGCTGTTTTCTGGAAAGGGGTGGACGGGTCCCTGTTATTTGTAATCTTCTCAAGCTGTACAAGCTTTTCAACATTGTGAGGTGATTGTAAAGTGTTAATCAATAGCGTAAAGAGGGACGCCTTTAGATTTTTCTTTTACACAGATTTTTCAGACGCGAAATTCGATATCACTACAAAGCATTTAAGTCTTTATTTAAGTACCAGTTAATGGTTGTCGAGTATTTCTATTAGTGATAAGTAATTCTAAAATATCGCTTTTTATTGCGTATGTTAATCGGTAAAACGTACCTATTTAATTTTCTTGTCTTTCCAATTCATTAAAACAAAATCGATTCATTATAATGATTTTTATAAGGTGCTCAAGTTTGAAGCCAAATTTTAGTAGAAAGTATATATCGTGACTACTTTGAAAAAAACTCGTATCTTGTTCTGTCAATAAAAATAAAAATGTGGTAACTATGTATGGTATGCATACAGAGTTACTTCGTTTTAACTTTGAGTAGCAGTGCGAGATACGAGATTTTTTCAAAGTAGTGACGATATATATATTTTAGTGTATTTATAAGGTTAATTTACGGCGTGGCTGCTAAAATAATGAAATTATGTTTGTGAAGCTGACAGAATCAAATGTGGGCAAAAATTATAAATTTTCTGTGACCAAGATCTATTTTTGCAAGCTACCATCATCGCTAAGTTAGTTTCGGTCACTCGTACACTTCATATCAAGTACCAAGGCAATTTCTCGACACCATTTGTTACTAACCTATAAACTCTTTTTACATGCGTTGCCTTAGTAAGATCTTAGGAATTTCATGGCAAGTCAGGGTAACAAACGAAAGGGTTTTAGAAATTGCACAGCAGTCAAGCTTAACCGCGTTTCTTGATGATGATCTACATATAACATCGACTGTTGTTGTGTTCGATGGCAATTTAAATTATAAGTTTTATTTAACTATTTTCGTTTGTGGTTCGTTTTGAAAAGATGCATCTCCAAAAATAATCACGACAAATCATTACACAAGAAAAAACAACGGGTTGCACTCCGGGAGTGCCGACAGAAGTGAAAACTCAATGACTAGTTCAAATTGTCTGCAGCGTTATGTATAATTGACCCATCCTCCTTTCTATTGAAAAACTTTAGTTCCGAAATTGCTGGCCAATGAGCTTAAATTTGTAGCGTTAATTGTTTAAAATTCGAATAGAAATTGTAAAGTTACCTTGCAAACCTCGCATCTAAATATATTTGGTCATGATATTTTGAGTTATATTCACCAGTACTATAGTTCGTTTTTTTTAGCATTAGAAAGAACTCCACAGAAGCAAGCGTGCAGTTTTTATCAGGCTCTTTAATTGTTAATAATTATTGAATTATCTAATGTAACATGGTCAATACATATAATTTACATCAAATTATTGCCGCTAAAAGTGCTGGGTTTGGAACCACACGCTTACTTCTGCGAAGTTCTTTCTAATGCTAAAAAAAACGGACTATAGAGTTTACGTTTATTAGCGATTTCATCAAGATGTAGCTTTATTGAATTATATTTGAGTGATATAAAGTTAGAACTGAAGTAACTGTGAGAAGTAGAATGTAACTGTGAGATCCTCGTATTTCAGCCCGTACAAGATTAGAACATTGAGCTTTATTGCTTAATATAAAAGTCCAATTTTAAACAATTGACCTGATTATGATACGTTATGATTAAAGTTCTTTGGTGAATAACATTGTCCGTGACACATGAGGTCAGCGTTACGTTACGCGTTACGCTGAATCGAGTTTATCATTTTTTCCCCACCTCAAAAAGTGCTCAGCGCCGCTAAAGAAGTTTTCACTTCAAAAATATTCGTAGTTCCTTAGGTAATCTTATTTATACTCGTAGTTATGTACGTAATGTTATTGTTAATATCGAGGGGTGTAATATTAGAACGCAACGAAGGAGCTTGCAAAAATAATCTAATGGTGTTGTTAGTATTAATATCGACCAATCATCTCAGAGCTTGTATTTGTTCTGTTTCAACAAATTCTATTTAAAACATCAAATGTATTACTATATAATATTCATAGAATTTTATTGTTAGTTTTTCTTGCGCAAATTTAATAATTACATCACACTCTAAGGATCTATTTAATCTTGAATGATATGGTCTAATTTACCTAATTAATAAAATTATGAAATAAAGACGTTCCATCATCCTCGTATTTTTTATTCAGATACTTCTGCTCTGCTTGTTCCATTAATAGTATGTGTATTGCTACCCGATCGTAGCTAGGTCGTAGGGATACGAGGCCGGCAAACCCTTCACACCGAGGTATCGTCATTTGACAACAAAAACTCACTCATTGCAAAAAAATAATTACACAAAAATCAACCTTGTTTTATTAATAGTGCGGTTCACCATGGCTCTGAACTTGTAGTATTAATTAGTGAGTTTTAGTGGACATCTGACGGATTGTAAAGAGTTTTTCTCAAACTACTGCCTGGAAATATTACATTACTAAAAATCACTTGTCAATCTTAGAGAGAAGGGCCTGTGCTACTAAACACAGAAGTGTAAAAGCTCTAAATGAATCACTTACCAAAGAATGGAACAAAATTTTTAACAAACGTTTGCGTGTGTGGAGTCTATTTTAAAGAAAAGACTGAAGTTTTAATTTTTAAGTTACTTTGTAGTACCTAGTTACGTAAGTACTTAATAAAATAATTAGAAAAACCGTTGTCGACGTATTTTTGGGTGCACACACAACAATGATAAAAATACACCCAAAATCAATAAAATATGCATCTAAGTTCTTCGTTTGTACCCACAGATATAATATGTTGATAGAGTTAATATTCCGTTCATATTCTCGTGTTCTCAACGCGTGACGTTATCTTATTTCAACAATGTGCACAGGATATACAGGACTAGGGAAGAATAATAAAAACAACAAGTTAATACAAGTATTTAATGTACCATACGATTGCCGTATAAATATTTCAAAATGTAAAACAGTGATAAAATTCATAGTAACCAATATAACTGTCGCCAACGCAACTAAGCGAAATAATCGTTATCAATTACTCAATACTAACATAATACAATATTTCAAATGAATTTATAGAGACTACGCAACTTATGGGAAAACTTGGAAACTATTATAATTCTAGTTTTACATTAATAAGCAGGTACTGGATTTAATTCTCTTGGTGCGTTTAGAAACGAAATATTTGAAAATCTATTTCAACTGTAGCATATTTTCGTTTTGTATTAAAAGGGTGCATAACAGAAACTGTACAAATGGGGATGCTATAACAATATCAAAATTTGGCCCCAATATTTCAAAGGGATCCACAAAAACTGGAATATTTAAAATTTGTAAATACGTCTTTATCCAAGCAATAAACGATCGCAAATCCTGTAATATAATACAAGAGGACCTACTTATGAATGCAGTCTTTGTACGGATTGTATATTTTCAGAAAGAATGTCAAAAGCCCATCAAATGCTTCATTGGAATGCAAATTTACAAAATGGAATATAGATAAAACTTTATCTAAGTAATAGATAAATTACTCAATTTCTACAAAAGGAAAGAATATGTACCCTCCGTAAATACCTTGAGCATTATCCTACATTATTGATAAACACGCTACACGTAGGTATGTATGTGAATAGCACATTAATAATTGATTAACAAATTATATTACCGCACATTACCACTTTACAACAAATTTGGCAACTTGGATGAACACTTATACTGAATGTTCTACTACAAACAGCTGAATGCGACTTTGTTTAATCTCGCTCTTTCTTCAAGTACCTATACACATATCTGTACCTTAAAGATATAAAATGTAATAAATAAACTTTATAACATAAAATACTGGATTGCCAATCTCCATGGTAGGATAGATCAATAAATATTTAGACTGTAAATTTTCACTACGAAACTACAACTATCGAACACTCGCACATTACATTAATTAGAATAAAATTTATATACAATTACATCTAAAATAACCTAACTATTCGTCATAAAACATACCGACATATTATTAGCATGAATTTATGAAAACCTATATGTATGTATGGCATCTAAAACAAAATATATAATTGCATATTACACCCGGAGCTATGTCAACGCCAATCTAGTAAATATACATCGATTTCTTGTCCTTGGTTATCTACCCTTACCTCGTTAACGTACCTACATACTATATGTTCTAATAATTAAGATAATTATTTACCACAGAACAGCGGGTACAAGGAAGTTAATCAAGTTTCAAATTGTCAATTCTTCTTTGACTTTACAGTTACATTACATTCCTTTCCGCTTCGTTCAGTTTCAATTTGACTGCGGTCCTTACGATTAAACTACGCACCTTAAATAGTTATGGGGTAATATTGTGTAAATAATATTCAAAGAAATGATCTAATTCCAATATCAGTCGAATTAATTTTGCCTAAGACGGAATAACTCACAATAAAGGTAGATTTTCACAATAGAATAACGCACAACCGCCGAACAAGTGGTGTCACCAACCGAGATAGAATTTGTAAACCTAAAGTTAACAAATTGAGCTAAATGATATAATTTCATCAGGGTTTAATTTTCGAAGTATAATGGTAATCACAAAATCTAAAACCTTGTAAAGATATTGCTTAAAGTAAGTTTGTTCCATTTTGAAGTTACACAGAGGGCTTCCAAGATCTTGACGGACTGTGATTATGAAGTCACTTAATGAGCGGAGTCTTGAAGCCTCGAATTAATCTAACTTACACAATTTACCTCCGCTATCCCTACTGCATACCCTTTACGATTTTAGTTACCACTATTACAGAGTACGGTGTTACCTCGTTAAGCATAACATCAAACTTACAAACTTTAAAAAATTGTAGTTACAAAACTTCGTTTGGAGACAAATTGGAGTTTGCAAGTGACAGTTTGAAACATCGATGTATAAAAAAACGTTGCTCAGGACTACGTGAACGTCATATACGATACGTACTCATAGCTTTTGCAATCTTATTGCAGTTGCATTCTGAAGAATGACTTTGCCTCAGTGTCTTCACGAATTTTGACTAACTCTTCAGATATTAGCGCAAATTAGATAGTAATAAACATCAAAATCGCAAAAGCTACGAGGTACTAAAATATAAAGACAGGAACCTAAATAATAAAAACTGGTAGTCTCTATAAAAAGTTGCGCTCCGTATCATTGCTGTAGATGGTGACACTTAAGCGAAATCCCAATCATATATTTCTTCTTACAACGCCATATGTTCTCAGTGAGCTCACGGATGGTGTATTAAATTAACATAAATTTCAAAGCGTTGAGACCCCGCTAATATGAACACAACTTTTTTATAGGAAATACCAGGGGCCCATTTCTCGAACGATATTAGTCTAATATTATTAGTGTGTTGTCATGGCAACCCATACGATTTGACAGTTCGTGGACTAATAATATTAATCTAATATCGTTCGAGAAATGGGCCCCTGCCATTATTATTCACATATCTCCAATTAATACGCGAAATGAACCCGGCTACAAACTCACGTCTGTCGCCAAACGTCTGGATGGCGTGTATTAGTGCGCGGGCGCTTAGCTCGGATGGTGCGCCGCGACCTTGCGCAGGCGGTATCCCCCGGTGCCGCGCACGGTGTACAGCACCACGATCGCCACCGCCACGATGGAGACGCCGATGGCGTTCATCACGATCGACTCTTCGGACATCGTCGCGTAAACCGTGGCCCTGAGGATGCACCACGTGCCCCGAGGTTAGTAAAGAACTGTACATTATGTATAATAGACGTGCGAAATCGAAATACATTTTGGAGACATAATGAGTGCTTTATTAGAATGCGGTTTAGGCGCAAACAATTCAAGAAAGAAAGTCTCATTACATCGCCAAGATATTTTTTCCGATATGGTAAGTCTATCCTATCCTCTAGCCGCCCAAAGACCTATTAAAAGGTCTCCTATTCCATTCTAATTTGAATCTTTGTTTTGACAAATCCAAATTTCATTTATCTTGGCAAGTTTTTAAGTCTGGGAGGCTAGAGGCTATAGTTATGTTGTCTGTGGTTAGTATCATCATTTACTCATTGAAAAATATTTATTGCATTAATAACATAATTAAGGTCAATATGTTGCAACAAATACAAAATAGTAACTGCCCATTTATTAGTTAAGTAATTGGAATAATTTGAGCTCTTTAGTTCAACCAATCCAAACTTGCAATTTATAAAAAATTGTATATAAGTAGGTGAAATTTGTACTCATTTAAATTATTACCAATGTATCATTTCAAAACGGATTTAAACTGTACATACTTATAGGTAGATAATGTTATTTTTAGTGTTAAGTGCAATTTTTCTAAAATATTTCAGCCAACAAACACAGAATAAGCTAGTGAGACATGCATAAGTATAGAAATGAAAACAGGTTGTGAAAAAAATGTGACCTTATATGAGGATCTACTAGCAAGCATTAAAGATAAAATAAAACATGATCTTATATAGTATGTTTAATCATATAATTTGTAGATTTATTTGTAAACAATGTCTAAATTATGTTTTAATAGTTAAACCTAAAAATACAGTACTTTGGTCTGATACAGACCAAAATATATGTTGATAAATCTAGATATTTTACAATAGAGCCTCCTTAATAATACGTATAAGTTTACTAAATATGTAGAAAAAAATAATTCTAATATAACAATATACTGAAATCTGGCATGAGATTCTGGTCCGTAAGTTTACACATATAGGTAAGTATATATCAGTCGTAAGATATAAAATACCAAAGTAATGGACGATCTTACATGGACGTTATGTTAAGTACTTATTCCTATTTTATTTTAATGTAAATGCTACTATATAAAAATATATAAATTGCTGGACTTTTCCACGCAAAACACTTCGAATATGCGTTTTTATGATAAATCTAAGTAGATTTATCATAAAAACGCATATTCGTTGTTAAGTAACAACGTTGACCACAGGCTCAATCTGGTATAGTATAATTATATATTAAGATTTTATATCTTCCATGGCGAGGTAATAAAAAAATGTATGGTCAACAATCTAATTTTAGTACCTATGAACATCGTAAAATTTATGTTATTGATTCTTTAAAAAGTTTCACGCTTTCTTGAATAGCAAAAACACATTATCTGTCGATGAATCAATCTGATTAGCACATCGATTCGATTAAAGTTAAATACCTAGCTAAATTTAACTAGGTAAACTATAAAAGAAAAATATATTTTAATACAATGCGACACCTTTAATTTTTAATATCAGTCACTAAATGGAACGTGTTTAAAAAATGAAAACTAAAAATCCTACTCTGGACGTCATTCATCTATATCCGTTCGGGACGACATTGAAGTTAATCATCATATACAATTTGTAGCCCTATAACGTAGGCACAGAAATACTAATACGGAATTTCGTAATATGTTAAATTGACTAAATCTACAAATCAACTGAGGCTCTTATGTGGCCGTCTCTCGTCTCCGGCGCTCTGAACTTGTCCCTCGAAGCGATATACATGACGGTGGCCAGGATGGCGATGAGCGCTGCCCCGATCGCGTTCATGATGATCCCCTCATCTGGCATGCTGCTGTAGCGTTCCGCGCTGCAATACGCACACATAGGCTACATACACACAAGCGGTGAACATGCGGGAATACGTGCAACATTCACAAATGAAGATGCTAAGAATATTAAGGCCTAGATCTACGGAGCCGAGTTGTCAATAAACAGTTGTGTTTTGTTTGGCTTCCAAGTATATCTAAAGGCGACAGTCCATTTTCAACGACAGCTGCATTACTGTTACGATGTTACTGTCATTCATTTTACTATGGAAATTGAAAATAACACCAACGTGACGGAGCAGTAGTGCCGCTGCGGTCAGAAATGGAATGGTACCTTTACATCGAGAGAAGGACTTAGCAACTTGGATGTTACAGCTAGTTTTACTAAATAGCTACGTGCTGAAACTCACCTTCTAGGCTTTAATATTCTAAGTGAAGACATGTGAACGATCGCGACACTTTATGGAGTTGAAAAAAGTGATTTCGTTGGTTTAAAGTGCTACACAAAAACTCGCACGCGTAATATGTAGCATAATGTTCAACTTTCTTGTTATGGTTATTAAGCATCGTGATCGTTTAATTGCAACGGATAATTTTCAAAGCAAAAGTTATTTCATTGCAAACAATGTTGTAATAACAAAACACAAAAAAATATATCAGAGGGTATTTGATATAGTGATCTTAACAGCGTTTGTTTTACTAGTTTAAGTACCTACTTTTTGTAATATTCTAGCTGTGCAATATTCTAGAGATCACAAAAATATCTGCTGAAAAAGTGCTCTGCATATATGAGGTACCTACCTAGTAGATATCGCTTCATGGTCTTAATGGAAACGATGACATTTCATAATGTGCTATTTACTTAGTTAAGTTTTCAGTCACTGAAATGTTATTATGTAGGTAAGCTTTTCTGGGTAATTTTTTGGAAAGGAAAAGGTATTACTATTAAGATTTGGAAACGCTAAATAAAGGCACTGAGGTGGTGATCACATTAGAGTGGTAGTTAACTTACGGTAAAGGTGACAGTCCATTTCCAACGACAGCTGCATTACTGTTCATTTTACTATGGAAAATTGGAAATTGACAATGACAGCGACGCGTTCAGTACCGGTAGTGCAGCTGCGGTTAGAAATGGAATGTTACCATAATTCAGTTACCGTCTACTTAAATACTTTTTTGCATAAATTTTTCACACTACTGCAAATACGTAGCTCTCTGTGAGCCTACATAATAACCGCAAACTATCAGCCTAATGTGAACGCCACTTGAAATCTAAAGATGTTTCTAGCATACAATCTAAATAAAAAATGAACGTACGTAATAGTGAAGAGGGCTTTCTCAGTGAGTCCGGTGAGGCAAGCGCAGACGCCGAGCACGAAGGTAAGGATTCCGAAGGCGGCATGGACGGGCACGAGCGAGGCGCGGAAGTTGGCGGTGCCCTTGTTGCAGATCAGGAGGAGTAGGAAACTGAAGAAGCCCACAGCGTACTGGAATTTGAGATAAAATTCGTTAAATACTGAGTATTAAAAAAATAATTTAGAGAGATATCTTTACATTCTTTACTAACTCATATTTGTAGACGGGTCTAACGCGAAATTTATTCAATTATACATTTATTTACCGACGTTTCGACACAGGTTTCACTGGTCGTGGTCGCGGCTATCTGGTGGTGGTAGTAGATATCTTTACTGTTAGAAATGTTTAAGCTATTGACGACATCTCTCTCTAGATTGATGCTATTTGGAGACCGAAACTCGCGTTGGTTAGTTGGAAATGTAAATATGTTAATATGGTGCTTTTTATCGTTTAAGAAAATTGATTTCGCTAAATATGTAACTGTATGGGTAATAACGTAGGTATATAGTAAGTATGTGCACTGCTTCACACTTTATCGTGAATTCTAATTCCGAATTATGAGTATTTAATGCCAGATCAGATACATGAAGAGGAAAGAGAGAATATTGGAAACCGAAAATAACGAAATCAATGAATACAGACTTTACTGCTAAGCTGTGCTATGTAGCAGAAGTTGTAAGGCCGAGACAACTGCTTAGAAATAATGGCGATCCACTCCGTTTTTGTTTTATTACCACCTTCCAAACCAAAGGAAGCAAACAACATGTGAACTGGGAATTAAGATTTGTCTCCAGGCTGCTTATAATATATATAATTGAAGATATAATGAACTCTTATCACGCGAAGTTAAACAAATTCACAGATATATTTAAACACGACCACAGTTTAATGACCTATTTCGACGCCGGCGATATAATTACCAGCCTCAATTGGCTACGCTCGTGACGAGAGAAACTGAACTAAACTAAACTACTACACCACTCGCACGAACGCGACATGTATAGAAGTGCTTAACTACATATAAGTTGCGTCCTGAACAGCGCTGTAAGCCCGCTTAACGGCTTAAAGCATCTACCAAAGATGCTACGTTTCCATCCATACAGTTTTCTTTTCACAACACGTTAAACGACAGAAGAACCTACGGCTGAAAGATTAAGGATGTTTTTGCAATGATATGGTGCATCCGAGGGCAAGTAGGGAGATGATGTTAAGCACTCTTCGGCACGGGAAAGTTGATAATAGCTAAATTGTGTCTGCATGACTGTGCGTCACATTCAAGTATGTGAGTTGAGATATTGAGGGTGTTTACTGTTAGGTGAATATTTTTGGTGGATTTTAACAACGTTGTCAGCAAACAAAGTTATGCGACCAGTATTATGAACACGGTATATCGCAGTCTATGGACATATCTGACGCTTATATATGTCATATGTGGATTCTTACGCGATTTGGACTCTTTTGGGGATTCAATGTGTCTTAATTTCAACCGCGGCTACATCACTTTAAATATAGTGATCAGGGCCGTTTTAAACTATGCTGGGGCCCTTAGGCACATAAGAATTTGGGGCCCTTTTGGAAATTAAAGAAAACGAATGAAACTAAAAAATTTTATAGGTAATCAAATATATGTTACTGTCTGTGCTTCGGGGCCCCCTGAGGATGGGGGCCCTGGGCACGTGCCCGTGTGCGCTTATGATAAAGATGGTACTGACAGTGATGGGACATTACCTGTATTCCAAACAGTCCCATAGCAGTGAGGCCGATCCAGCTATGCAGCGAGTAGAAGTTGTTGATGCCCTTCTTGTTGTGGTAGTCCAGCACGGCGAGGAAGCCGATGACGATGCAGGGGAACGCGAGCGCGTGGAAGATCGCGTGCAGCAGCTTCACGTAGATGCGGCGGAAGCATCGGCAGATGCGGTACAGCAGGACGGCTGGAAACAACAACGGTTGGATTCAATAAATGATCGCATAAATCTCAATGTGTAAAAGACTAAGGGTCGGTTGCACCAAACCGTCTGTCACCGTTAAAGCGTTCGCTAAATTGTATTGTATGGGAAGTTTCATACTTCATACCACACTGCTGATTGACGTTAATCAGTCCGTTAAATGTGATTGGTGCAACTGGCCCAAGATAGTAGAAGGGACTATGTTATATCAGTTATATCTTGCAGATTATTATCATCGTCTATGTAACGCCTCACTTCAGGGCACAGAAATGCTCTCATTGTACAAGGTGACATCAGATCGATGGGTACTTATTCTATTCCATAAACTGACCAAATAAAGCGGAGAGGAAACAGCTTGGGGCAAAGTATATAGGTATTAATGCTGAAAGTACGAAGAACATAAGGACGTAGTTTAGCGTAAAAGATCCATCCTCTAAAATTTGTCATTTAAATGAATGACTTTTCCGTTTGACAGAAAGTTCAAATTTTACTAACAGATTTTTGTGGGTTGAATCTTTTACCCTAAACTACGTCCTTTTAATACGTTGAGAATCTTTCGAAAATATATGCATTCAGCATGCATGTAGCATGAATAAAAAGATTTTTAGATACCAGTCATTAGTAGGGGAAGGACTATATTTTCTTCCCAATCTCAATTGATACGATCACAAATATTCACTTTCTAGTAGCCGCTACTCATATTAAATTAGTTATGCTTACTCGCCACCCACTACGTTTCTTCAAAATAATTATGTTGATATGTCGGCATGTCGGTAACTTTGAACCTCTGAACGAGAGATTATCTACATCATATCATATTCATAACCATAACATTACCGTAATGTAGATCCATTTGGTAGAAACGTTGATTGGTAAACACCGCCATAGATTTGCATAAGGTTTCTTATTATATAATATAAAACAATAGGGTATTGAAGCGACGATGCATGAGTTGCGTTATATATAATAAATAAACAAAACCTCTCTGAAGAATGCCATGAAATTTCAAATTACAAAGGTCATAATCATAATGGTGGACTAATTTTTATTTAATACAGCTTCAAGTCAAAACTTAATCAATCATTGTCAGCTCCATACATTACAATCGTGTTGTTGGTAAACTCATGGGCAAACTTTAGTTCATAAGCCACCGACTGACAAAGTGATTATTTTGAATAACCTTTGTGTGCGCGCTGTAGTGAAATGAAATAGATTATGCACGAGTTATTGTTAATCGTATTTAATATGAAACTGCGGGCTCGTGTCCCATGTCCTCTTGCACTCAAATGTGATAGTTTTCCGGCCGCAAAAAAAAGAAAAAAAAAAGATGATGAATTGATGATCATACTTAATCTTTCTGTATACCTAACTTTGTGGCAGAATATGAAGGAGGTACTTTAAGATGAGACACAGATAACAAAATAGGAGATAATCAAATACCGGCTTTAATGGCTAACCTAGTCTTGGCCTCCGACACAAATTAACAGTTTGTCTCGATCCTGAGCCGTTTCCCGTCAGTTAACAATGACAGACTGGCAATGACGATAGGTAATCAAAAGCTAATAGTCTGTGCGGTTGGGAAAAACTGTGATAAAGATCTGAAGATTGACTAAATACTTCTTTGGTATAGACGGTTCACATAATATATATAGCTTAATAACCAAGCAGGTTACCTCTAGAATTAGAGAGCAAATACTTACAGAACCCGCTGAACGTAACGAACCCAGCAACCATAAGCGTGGGATGCAGGTTGAACTGCTTCTCGGGGATATCGTCTACCCAGGCGTAGCCCTCGCGGTAGAAGAGCGTCCAGAAGATGGTCAGCGCCGAGACGCCGATGAGCAGGATGGTGGCGAGCGTGATGACGAGTGCGTACTCGCACCATTCGCAGGCGCCCCGCTCATTGTCGTCGGAGTCGTACGAACGGCTCCGTTGGCTGAAAGAGAAAATGAACTATTAACATGAGTACAAATTAACTACGTTGCAGGAGTCATTTATTACTGCAGCAAACACTTTTTGTTAAAAATATGGCTGGCTAAATTGTAATTAATACTTCCTGAGAAAGTCACAGAGTGGATACGTAAGGTGCATAAAATTATATGTGGAAAGCAGACGTGATGCATATGGTAATAACGTTAAACAACTCTGACTAAGCATAAAAGGTGGTTTGCCGAGGGTGGGTTAATATTATACCAGCTTATGCAAGCTTATTACTCTCGTAAACTACGCAAGTGGAGGTACGAGATATGCCTAACAAAATATCGCTAATTTGCCTACCTACAAGTTGATCATCGTAGAAAAGCTTATACTTACTTACTACGTACATTTTATTACATTAACTACCAATTTACCAATTATCAAACACACTTTTCTTATTACTGTCACCGTCACGCAAAAATGTATTGTAATAACGAAACAATCCCTTAGGGATCCCCATAATTCGCAGTCCGACAAAATATGAAATTTAATTTGAAAGTTGTTTCAAACGTAGCAAATACTTCGTTTCAAAGGCCTGGGATGCTTTTGTTCTAACGGACAACTAGCAAACTGAACATAATGAAACCCGTTTGATTGAATAGATCGATCCATTTGTAAAGCAACGTCGGATGTTTAAACGAAGGCAACGGGAACATGTTACGTTGTTTCACTGAGAGCGCTAGATGTATCCGAGCGCTGGGAAGCGAGGCAGGAAACCACATCGCTGGGAGATGTCGAGGGATAAGTTTCGCAACTCGTATGCGACATAGCTATGTTTGTTCAAATTTAAACTTTAACTTTATGCAGAATGGTTGCTTTTAAATTTCTGCATTATATAGAGATATGAGCTTACTGAAGTTTATTCTCGGTATAAATAAATGCGTTAGTAATGTAAAACGTAGGTAGGTGGCCGACCGCATGAGGGTGTCAGGTGGCTTGAGATCACTGATAGTGATATAACGCCGGATGTTCGAATGAAGTCACTTATTGGAACGACAACCTGTACTTAGAGACCAAAACACGTTTTTTATGTAACCACAAAGTTAATGAAATTGCAAAAGGGTTCAATGTAAACTAACATTACTTATTAATTGATAGAAGCTTCTAAACGAAGTAAGTACATACTTATTTATTTAATATACCTACAGATGAAGGGTCTATTGTTTTGTTTACTACATCTCGGATTCGCGATTTCGTGTTGACTAGATGGAGTCGCAAATTCCTGCTTATCTTTTGAATAAGATCGACTTTTCTTACGTAAACATCACCTTAGAGGAACTGTTTGTTTTCCCTCAAAGCTACGCCGGCCTGATTTCGCAGTCTCGTATATTTCTTACGGCTCATTGGTCACGATATTTTTTTCACGTATCCTTCTACATATTCATTGTTACCGATGTTGAACAGCACGTTGCCTGAATATGAATTAGGTGAACCAGTAAGCGATTTGTTAAGTATCCTGCCTTCTCTTCTGAACCAAAAGTTTAGAAATTAAATGGGAAAAGTGACTTATTACATGAGAGTAGCTCAAAACGAATAAAGTGAAGCGATATGAAGCCGATCGTGTCTCGCAATTTGCGTGTCGAATGTAGGTATCGCATCATGGCAATGAACTTCATGGTTGTACTTATAGTCCGTGAACTATTTTGCGAAACTACCGTTGCAGAAAATTGTATTCTTAACTTTGGGAAAACTGATCAGTGCTATGTAAATCCTAAGAAAGAAAACCTTAGGGAATACTTCAGGTTATTGGAATCATTAAAAGTTCGTCCCATTATCTGAATAGTTTACATAGCACTGCCTGTGTCTGGCGCTCCAGAAAAGGAAAAATAAAGGGAAAGAGCGGAGCACCCATTCGGGACGAGTCGCGGTTCGCTAAGTACGCTGGGGTTCTGATAATAATAATGTAAAAAAAGAAAAGAAAGTCACTAGAACGCTCACAAAAGAATATTTTGTTAACGATACATAACTATCATTAACAAACGTCGGACTATAGGGGGCAGTTTGAGGGCAAGGTAAGGTTTACAAAAAAATCTTAACTTACGAGTATTATAATGTACCTATTTGTAACATAGTTAATTAAATTAGTTACCTGTTACCTAACTAACGTACAGCCTTAGAGCCGTGTTCATAGAACTTGACATGCCCAGTTAACTCATTTGTTTTGTTCCTTTCTCACAGCTGCAATTGTCTGAGTGACGGATCAAACCAAACGAACTTTTTTTGCCATTTTGACTTATGTGTAGTCCAAGTACGTTTATAAATAACGCAGTTAGTTGCTATGATATTTGGAATTTCTCATTATAAATACTAAGTACCAAATACTAAGTACAAATACTCGAAAGTGAATTGATTGATTTGCGAACCTTACCTATCATTCTGACATGCCACGAAAATGCCCGCTGGAGTCCGACGTATGATCATTAATATAAAGGTACGAATGCCGTGGAGTTTGCAATAATCGATTTTAAACTATTGTGAGACATACTAACATTGAATAATTTTACAGGCTCTCCGAAACATGTTGCGAGTGACTAAAAACAAAACTGAGTCTAAACCGTAAAATTATTCAATGCCGTGGGACTAAGAAAAGTTTGACGCCTTTCTTCATTTCATTATTAAACCTAACATATGTACCTAGCTGCAAAAGTACATACCTACTCACTTTATGAATGAGTAGATATACTTATACTATGGTATATGCCATAGACTGGCCAAGAACAGATTACCACTATCACCACCTAGCTACGTACCTACTGATTACTGATGCAATATGAAGAATTATCAACGTCAGAGATGCAGCTAAGGAAGTTATACATAGAACGTCATCCTTTGTACAATACGGACAATGTAGACTCATATTTCGTTCCGCACATTACCATTTTGACGTTGCTACTCGTAAAATTTAACATTTTAGTTTCAACTATGCTCAATGCTGCTTCTGGTATGTCGGAAATATGTCGTCAGGCAATTTGCCTATCGGATACCAAAGTGACCGCCGCTCGTGATAGGTCATCGTGAAAGTGGATGGAACGCGGCAGCCACCTTGCACCAGGTATTTGTGTTAGAGAAAAGCCTTTGTATTCAAATAAGCCATAAAGGTTTGCAACATGATGAGCAATGTCGTGGTCACTTGGTCAGACTGACTTTCGAATCAATTTGTCATTTCTGAATTTAATACGGAATATCAATCTAATATAATAGGTTTATATACTGCATAAGGTTGAAGATAACTAGTAAGTATTGTTTTTAGGATATTTTTTTTTTTGATAAACAAAATTTATAGTTCGTTTTTTTTAGCATTAGAAAGAACTCCACAGAAGTAAGCGTACAGTTTTTATCAGGCTCTTTAATTGTTAATAATTATTGAATTATCTAATGTAGCACGGTTAGTACATATAATTTACTTCAAATTATTACCGCTAAAAGTGCCGGATTTGGAACCACAAGCTTACTTCTGCGAAGTTCTTTCTAATGCTAAAAAAAACGAACTATAGTCAAAGTAGCAAGAGGTAAATGAAGCCAATACCGTAGATTTAAGGGATATGACGAAATTATCATTACGAAGAAGCGATTATTTGGTTTCAAAACGCTGAGTTCATCTTACAATTGTAATTGTAAATGTCTCATCTACGTGAAATCTGATGCATAATACGCAGAAACGGGCAGCTCCTGTTAATATTATTTTGTTTGTATATGCTGCGCTGAACACCGGCGCTACACTTGAGCAGATGTCTGCATAAGTTTCATTTCTTACGAATATAATAGATTGTAGATCATAATATGAAGTTACCTAGACATAATTGTAACAAACAAGGCATAGTTTTTTTATTACAAACTTTATTCGTGCTTACAATTATGCAAATCAATAGATATACATTTTTTTGTGAGCGGAATTTTAAAATCCAAATTTTGTTAGTTGGAGTTCACTCATGTATTTCTCCATCTATCTCATTTATAAACACTCGACGATTGTTTGATTTAAATAAGGCTCGAGCCGGCATTTGTCTTCATTAAATGACGTTTGCGTTATTTTGCCGTCTCACACCTCGAACCGTAACGAGAAACGAACGAGTTGATCAATGATCGTCGAGCTGATATAACAAGTAGGTAGGTAGGTCTTACTTCACAAGTTTCGATTTATGTCATACTTTAAGTATTACAAGATTTTCACCCAATGTGTTAGGGCATATCAGCAAAAAAAAAAATTAAACTACATTCTTAATAGGAATTAGATGTTACTATGTGATTAATGTGATTATATTGTTTTGCGGCAGGTACCTCTACTACTTCTCAACACCACTTCAACGATTCTTCCGGTACTTAGGTACTCTAGAAACACCTACATTGTAATTTCAAAGAAGACGGTTCAGAATATCGTCAACTAGTGGGAAGTCGTGGAACTGCCTAAGTACCCATAGTAAAATTTATTTATGAACTGTTCCTAGGTTCGCTACTCGTAGGTAGACTATACGAATATAGACACCAATTTATTCCAGTTGGAACTTTCAATGAAATTAAAACAGTGGCCGGATTACAACGTAATTTAAAACGTATTACTTACTTCCTCCACTTACACCGGCTAAACATGCTCCACCGAGGCAACGGCCAATCATTAAAACCACATTGGCAGAGCGTTCTCAGATAAACCGATTATTCTGACTCGATACTGACCACGAAACAAGCTAGTCGATATTATATTACAAACACATCTATCCAGGATAGACAGGTGGTACATTTAACAAAGAAGAATCGTTCAATATCTACACTTACCCAGGTCTAATGGTCATTGTAATTATGTCAATGTAACAAAATTATACCATTTCATAATATTATGACAATTGTTACGCTCAGATAAATTAAAATGCACTCAAACGGTCGCAACCAAAACGAATTTGATTGTATAACAGTTGTGTTAACAGTACCGTGTCTTATTATAACGAACTCTATCCGGAAATCGAAATGGTATATTCGACCCCAAACATGATAAAACAAAAGATAAAACGCTGCTGTAACCATGTTAAGCAAACCTTAAGAAATTTGTTACATGTAAGTAAAAGCACATTTTGAAACTCTCTACAGTCCGATTTTCGTAACAGGGGCTTGAGAAAAGAACGATAAAACCCAGCATTACTTTCTCTAACTATTCAGACAAGATTCACACATGCTTTGTATACGGTTTTAAAGCAATTTGTGAACCACTTTAGCAATAGATAGACAGGTTAACATATTTAATTGCACATGTTATTTTTTTATGGCTACGCCGCGCCGTCTAGTTTTCATATAAATGAACACACTGATAAATGGATCGGAGAATGCAGCCTTTGCATTGCGCTGGAGTGGAGAAATGTAGTAGGACAAGGCGTAGGTAAAGGGAAGGGGGAGGCGCGGTCACTGACCCGTCCGACCATGGTACTGCTGGCCTACTTAGGGAGAGATGGTTGAACGATCATTTTACCATAACTGGTATTCACAACATCAAATTTTATGTATGATTTTAACCATAATAGCAGTGCAGCTCTGAGATGCTTATCCACACACGCCAGCAACTTAAGTATATTCCCAATGGGTGGCCATAATGAAAGTTAAAATTCTTTATTGTTATATATATTTATATCTAAAAAAAAACATTCGAAAAAGATTTCCATCTTGGACAGGGACAGCCGCGAAGTAGCTTTTTTCGAAGTACATGGAGATAGCAATATACCTAGATTATCGGCTTTCCCTGTCTCTTAAATCCTTTTCCAGCAAAGCTTTAGGATTGTGTAACGATGTTGCCAATACCCGTTAAATTAACCACATTCGTTTGGTAACTTCTTGGAACTTGCTTCCCCTTCGTCTAGAGTCCTCCGAGTGCACTTAATTAACCCAGAACTAATAAGAACTTAACAGACGAAGAGCGCTTTTAACTTTGCACTCTCTTGAGGAATAAATAAGGGTTACTTTGCATCGCTTTATTTCAATAATGCCGCTGGCTAATTGAAATCGGAGTAAAAAGTACAAGATAAATTTGTTGTTTCAATGTGTTTTAGCTGAAGTGAAAGGGCCGAAAGGAAAGGCGTAGCAACTACTTAATAAGTTGTAGATTTCTGCAAGAATGCTGTTTCTATCAGTTATTTCTTAAGTCTTAACATTTATGGACAAATTTCTCTTAGTAAAACTAGTAACTTTGTTATCATTTAAGTAAAAAAGGCCGTTTTGTGCTAGATACGAGTTATAGGTACATCACGTAAATGGTTGGGGATCAAAATACCAAAAATCACATATTTAAATACAGATATGAGCATCCTTTTGTGATAAAATAATAAAAAAATTAAACAAACCTTCAAAGATAACACAATTATTCAAACGTTAACTAGATGAGTACTACACATTTAATTTCATGTCAGTAAATAGTTGATTGAGTAGGTACCTACCGGCACTGCCAGTTATTTCTCTTAGTAGGTATATTTAACGGCATGTGGCTAGGACACCATATGCTATTAAGGAGAGTGGACGTGAAATAAAAGAAGGCATGCGATGTCTCTCCTTGCAATGTATGTAAGTATAAAACCTGCTGCAAACACGAGAAAGCCACCAGCAACGGTGAAACCTAGAAAAGTACACGCTCGACTTTTAAAGCAAAAATATATTCATATAAAACTCCAATTGGTGTTAAGAAGTACGCGCTCTTTTATTGCAGGTAAGTTTAGTAATATTACTACAGGAACGTAAAAGGCACTACAAGGAAGCTAATAAATGCGGGAATTTTATAATATACAAATTTTAAAGTACCTACTGCACTTTTCTTAGTACACGAGCTCCTTTGTCTCGCCAGAAACTATTGAACAGACAGAAATAAGCGCTCCCTTTAATGAGGAAATGCTCCAGAAAAACTACACACCAATTATAGTTACGAAACGACCACTGTTCTCTGCTCTGTAATTTAAATAGGCTCAGTCACATAAAATTCTATAGCAGAAGCCTGACTAGGCACAAGTTTCATATACATTGAAGTGGACCATTGGTAATTGAGTTGCTACTTGTACAATACTTTGGAAAATAGTTCGTCACTTCAGTCCCTACTTAATAATGAAAACAAGCTAAAAAAATCCCTAATTCATGTAAATTACTTTCGCTCACGAGTGTCTATTAGAATTCGTTTTATTCAGCAAATAACAATACTAATAGTAGTAGTAGTGTAATACCAAGTAACACGCTTGTAGGCAGTAGCTCAGGCCTATATTTTCTGTGGCAGAGCGCATCAAACTTGATATGCCAGTACTTAGAGGATATAACCAACGGAGACGCCATGTCTAAAATTTTCGGTACAAAATAGTCTGTAGTTTTTTGCGGGGGAGGGGCACATCAAATGTATAGGTACGTCATGTTAGACAAACGTCAGTCCATACATATGCTTGACATGTGGTTGACCATTGGCCGCCTATTTTCGACAGAGGGGAACGCCTGTTAATGGCGGCTCCATTGTTAATTACTCCGAGTGCCAGTATGAGCAATGTACAATGCAATCTACGTCATTGCGCATTCTCGATACTGGCAGATAACAAAAGAATGCCAATTCTGTTTAACTAGCTTTGTTCCCGCTATAATACTGGGTTTTCAATAGTCAAGGTATTTTTAAAACATTTCATGATCTTTAATGTTTATTATCTTTAGAGAATTGTTAAATCCCTTGTCCGTAAAGTTGAGCTAGCATTAATTTCTTTCATAAATTTTTTTGGTCTTCAGGAAAGGTCGTCGATATTATACAAAGGGTGCAAGTGAATAAGTGTTCCCGCTATAATATTGCAACTTCAATAGTCATGGTCATGGTGTTTTTAACAAGACATTTCATGATCTTTAATGTTTATTATCTTTAGAGAATTGTTAAATTCCGTGTCCGTAAAGTTGAGTTAGCACTTATTTCTTTCATTATAATATTTGGTATCCAGGAAACGACGTCGATCGGATACGAAGTGTGCAAGTGAATAAGAAACCTCAAGTAGGTACCTCAACGCCATTATCAGACCTAGCGCTGTCATAAACGTTGATCGTTTTACAGCTCATCGAGCAATAAAACTGGCACTCATAGTAGTGTGTATAATATGAGTAGTTAACGTCGAAATTAAGCGTATTATTGGTACAAATCACGTCGGTAATAGAGTCATTATATTGTCGATTCAATCATTACTTCATTGAGCCAGGCTGAATATCGTAACGCATGCGGGCGCGCTCGCATGTGCTCAAGGATAAACGTATTATTGGATATCATGTTCGGGATAGATGGGGGTTTATTTGAGAACAGCATTAGATGAAATGGAAATTATAATACACCAGTATTTCACTAAATACGATAGTACAATAGGAAGCCAAGCTAATTCTTCACCGACCACACGTCAAGACAATGTGTTTAATTGCCACAGTAAACGTCATATTTTCATGTAACGACAATTATGCTGACTTTAGACCAATGATGATATCGAAGTGGCTATACGAAAGCAACGTTCTATTTTTTAAATGTTGATAAGTAGTCCAGAGAACACTTCCCAGAATGATCATAATCATTTATAACTGCCTTCTGTTATAATTCACAGAAAAATACTTGATTATTCTTGCAAATTCGAGATAATTTACAATGTTCAACAGAGTTTAAGCCTTCAAGGCAAGACAAATGGCGTTATGGAACCGCGTGGCGGAAACAAAACGGCTGGAAATAGCGTTTCGTATCTATAGACTTGCATCAGTTTCCTACGACTCGTGAAAGGCATAGACTCTGGTAAAATAATAGGGTTTATAGCGAGTGCAGTCAACTTGCTTTCTTTTCACTGGGGACATAGTTGCAAAACAACTTCTCGGATGGTTGACAAGTGTGCATTAAATATATAAGGATTTAATAACACTAAAACGTGTTTAGCAATTTCAATGAACTCTACTCCTAAGGAAGCTTTTCAAATCGAAATTAGTTTAACAAAAATTGTAGAGTTAATTTGATATCAGTCATAATATAACTATTCACAAAGTATAAAATTACCGATTGTAAAGATAAAGTTTATTTCTATGAACGTCAAATAAAGCTACGCCGGCTCTAACTAACCCTACATATTCTACAAAACCTATGCAAAATATTTTCGAAAATACTTTCTGTTTCATCCGGAGAAAAAATATGCGAATAAAGTTTTATGCGTAACATTACATTATGACAATCAATTATTATGCGACGAGATAGGATCCCGTCGAAAAAAGAACGATTTTGCTTTTTTTTATTTTTTTATTTATTACTATTATTAATACAAGAAATAACCTTACGATCTAATTCAGTTCCCTGCAAAACTCGTCAGTTGCTAGCGCATTTAACAGGGATGATAACCCTAATTCTTTTTTATACCGTTCAAAGTGAGTTATTCAATGATATATCATAGCTTTGTCGGTTTTACTCGGTAAAGTCTTATTATCAACTTAATTAATTTTAAGCAACGATATTTATTAAAAACAACGTTAATGTATGTACCTAATACTTGTAAAGGCGGTAACCAATTTTAATTGAATTTCTAAGTGTACAGACATGACGACGCTTTGCGTAAAAGATTTTCAATATTAATTGCATGTTTAAAACAATTATGCAAAACTCTATCTCTTCGTGTGATTGTGCATAATTGTTTTCCCATTCTCATAGAAATTATTATGCGTTTACAGTAACTAACAAACCTATGATTACTTGTTGATAGGAAACATAATGGTTAATTTACGAATGTGCATACAAATGCACTTCATGGTGATTGTATTGTCAAACGGTATAGGTCAGGCAATGAATGCTCAAAAAAAGTTGTAGGCGGAAATGGGACCTTCTTACACCCTCTCCCCCCCGGCTCATGGGCTACGGCCGGGGACTTTTGATATGTTCACCTCTTAACTACTCCAAACAAGGTTACGGAGTCAATAATTGTGTTCCTAGCATTTCCCTCTACCTTATTAATTGCTTGATCTACTAGAGCAGTAAGTACCTTTAGAACAAAGTGAAGGGCGCCTCTACCATAATTCAGTGGCGTAATACTTAGGTACCTACCTATCAAATGCATTTGAAAATGATGAAGTGTGAGTAACTAATATAGACATATAATCTGTTATTATTTCTTGACTATTTATGTCAATACTTTCATTATAAAATTCGTCTGTACTTAACCTTGTAATCTAGCCTGTATCAAATTGATATTCATCCTTACTACATCTAGGCTCTGATTAATGATGCCGGCAAGACCTATTAATAATTCTGTAGTTTTCTTTTGTTTTCATTGTCTAAACTCTAATCCATTAAAAGCAGTAGCACGACTTATGAATAAAGAGCTACTTAACCAGCTTCTAAGCCCTTGCAATATTAATTAATCCTCAGCACCGTTAGAAGAGCTGCCGCAGCCTACGCACCTTTTAATTGAGATTGAGCGTAGGCTCTTGAACTCAAGAGCTAATGAAGTTGTTAGAGATGCAGTGATTATTCAGGTTGCTGTTAGGTTGCAAAACATAGAGTGAGATGCCACCTCAAAGTAATGGGTAAAATCCATTTAAACAGCCTTTCTGTGCTTCATATACCTAAGCAAAACAAATGAAAAATAGGGTTTTGTTAATAACGGATAACTTGGAATATAATCAGGGGGAGATTTTTGAAATTCGACCACTCGATTTCGTGTATTTCGTTAAATGAAATCTCCACTACTAGGCGTTTAAATTCTATTAATAGAATTGAAATCGAGTGGTCAATACCACTAGATTCCAAATTTCGATCGCTCGTATTTCAAAAATTAGCATTTCGCCGTTTTCCACCGATCTTCGAGTGACGAAATCGAGCGATCGAAATTCAAAAATCGGCCCCCAGAACGGTTTTTATTCCATAGCTATTTATAACTATATATTAATAATAAACGGATTTTGAAACTACTTTATAATATGATGCACTAAAATATACTCCACGTCCACGTCCACACATTTATAAATTCAGTCGCCACCAGATATAATTATTATCTCACCTAATATATATATATACGCTTGTTTGAAGCAAATAAACATTCATTCATTCATTCTCAACACAGCTCTATTGTCATTGTCAATGCGTGTTCGGATGTTTTTGAGCACGTCGATATATATATGAATACAAGAATTTATATGTAGGTATGTATCGCCCTTACATTGCACCAAATAAAGGTCGCTCGTGTTGTGACAATTTATGTGATCGCGGCCGCGATCGAGGTATGCACCGCCCTGAGAGCCTACCGCGAACCACGTTCGACGTGTTGCCTCTCTGTCGCACTTGTAAATTCGTATGTAAGTGTGACAGGGAGGCAACACGTTGAAGGTGGTTCGCGGTAGGCCCTCCGATTCGTATTCTACGAGTATGCGCAAGCGAAGTGTTCGGAATGCTGCCGATTCGGTTCCGTTCCTTGTTTAACATAATATTTTATGTCGTTTAATGTTGGACCGCATATAATACTCGTAATATATGTAGGTATAGCTTTTTAGTCTACTCCCCAATCCTCATTGCTGGTGGTCTTCATAGTTTTTCCACTCCATTATCCTTGTTTGTAGCTTAATTAACTAAGGTACCAACCTCAATTACTATTTGTTTCATAGTTTAATCCTGAGTAAGTACGAGTATATTACTACTATGACAACTTTTGGCAATGGTGTGGTGAATCTAGATTATGAAGAAAAAACGGAGTAAAACTTGCATCGAACCAACATCACAACATCCGCTGAACCTGATGAACCATTTTCCGGATTCTCACATGTGTAATGGCAACTATTAATGTTGTAATTTTACACTCACACGCCACATTGCCGTCTAACGAGCCGATGTACCGCACAAGTGCACAAGTGTCGAAGGCGGGACGCGTTAAATTGAATGCGCGCCGCGTACATCGATATCCCACGCTTGGGTGCCTATAAAACGGCCTCTAGACTTGAAAAACAAAATCCGGTTAGTTACGAAGACTTTAAGTCGACGAACTAAGAGTTATATTTGAATATGCGGCATGTAACGACTTCTAGTGCTAAGATTGCGTGCAGTAATTGTACTTTTTGTGACAAACATTATTGCACCATGTGAACGATGCATCTTCGTGTAGGTATATTGCACAGTTGATTAGTCAAGTACTTTAGTCTAATGATAGACGAGACGGATGCATCTTTTTTTTCAGAGTGCTATTGCCGTTTCAAATATGTAGGTATGTACAGATATAGTGCATAATGATAAACCGAAACGTACGAACGTGTCTTGCTATTTCAGTCAGTCTAAGTACAAAAAATACTGAGGTTGACTGAAGTAGCACGACAAATACGAACGTTTCCGAGAAAATACGATTACGCACTACATCTGTAAAATTTATATCGAAGCGTCCAAGGTGCTGAAAGTAAATTCGCGAAAGGTAGTGGTTTGCACTTCTATTTTTCTATTAAATTATATCCGTAGCTGCTCAGCGTAGCTGTATCATTGCTATTAATAAGAGTCAAGCATCTAAAAATGCCTAATGAAAGTAATTAACTAAATTGCCTAGCACATTGATGCTTATGTTTAGTGAGCCATTTTAGAATAAATATTCCAGAGATAAACGTAAATGACGACCGTGGGAATTCGCCGGACTGACACATTAGAAACATGAGCCGTTTACTGTAATTAGGATGTTTATTTATAGTAATTGTATAGATATTAATACACTTCCTGTCTGGTCGAGATAAGATACAGGAACTCATTTGTAATTACAATAAGGAGTTTAAAATGGTTATTAACCTACATAAATATTAAGTAATTGTAAGGAAATTATTTTATTCCATTATTCTTTTATATTTTTAGAACATATATGTCGAAATAGTATGTAGGTACGTACTTAATTATAAAATAAATAACAAGAATAGTTTAAAGATTCTTAAATTAGCTAATCCTAATCACGTAAGAATTATTTGTAAGTATATTAAACACGGATGCAATTTTGCAATAAGTAAGTACTTAGCAGACCTACAAAATGATATATCGGAATGCCATACATTAAAGTCAGTTTAACACTGATCTAAATTCTTCTCACAAAGCCCATTTGTATTCGATCACGTAAAGGCTGTATGACAAGAAGTTAACACGAAGCGATAAATGGTAAAAAGTGGCCCACTGACCGCCGCCTTAACGGTATAAGCAACGCAGTTTAACTGTGGATTTGACTATCGGTTTGTGGTTGACTAGTTACAAGGGTCACTTAAACCCGCAAAAAGCACTTAAAGGGTATTTGGGAGATACTTGTAGGTTGGTGGAAAGGTTAGGGAGCGAGTCCTGAAATATTATCAGCGGTAAGGGATCTTGTTGTTGGTTTTTTATGTCGTATACTGACGGGGATAAACAGTAAGTACCTATAGCAAATTTTATCGTGTCATCGTAACGACCCGCTGATAATGTATACCTACATTACTTTAAAAATGACTCACTAATACGAAAAACTCCTTCTTGTTGGTTTCAGCAAATGCTTGAAAAACAATCAAAGCAATTCAAGGATTTTTCTTATTGGCGATTATTTGTGATGTCTTACATTTGCTTAATTTTTCATGCATTACAACAATTAGTTACATCTTATTCTCGCTAACAAGCGACAATATTTGTTGGTACTAATTGTATATGAATAAGTGGATAGAAAAAAGGTGTGTTAGTCTTATTGACCAATATATATTTTCCGAATACTTACTTGAGAAATATTTTGTTTCAAACATCAGCTACAATGCTAAATTTTTTATAACCATATTTACTGTGGACCATAGAATAAAACTAACCCCTACCCATAGAAAAAACTGACGGACATTTTTAGAGTCAGCAACAAAAAGTTGTTCATTCATCTTCCTTAGCTTGAAATACTTTTCCCGTTAAGAAGGCAATGAGAGTCAACCCGAAAGTTAGATGAGTCGGATAGAAAGAAACTATGTACTATAAAGTCTCGTAAAAGGGCCATTCGAGTTAAAAGAAAACCAGGATTTAGGATATCTTGGCTACATGTTTTTTTAGCTAGAGCATGATCATCCTCTTGATTCGGGCATCGAGTATAACATATAAAATTCACTGGTTGGGTAATAGACACACGGATTTTATTCATTTCTTTTCGATGTTTCTCTCTGAAAACCCTAAACAAAAGGTATGCGAAGACTAGAAAATAGTATACTTACTTACAGTGTATTTATTTGCAATAAGTATCTATAAGTGCTATTTCAAATAAACATCAAGATCGATAAATTGGCCTGTGGTCTGTGGTCATGCATAGATCCTTTTGTATGTTAAGCTTTATTGACATGAAACAGGTTGTGGGTTTCGGTCAATTTCCTATCGGTCTACCTCGATACAGGCTTATTGTTATGCTCACCCATCCGACTTACAAAAAAATAGTCAATTAATTGAAACACATTCAATTTATTTTATGCTTAAATGTATGCGCATATTGATGAAAAATGACAACGTAAATATGGCTAGTTGTCTAAATTTAATCGCTCTAAGTACAGTGATTCAGACGTTCTACATATGGTATGAATGAAGTCGTTCTAAACCATACCATAGTAGAAATTAGTTAGCGGATAAGTGAAAAGTTGTAGAGCAAACGAAAAGTGTTAAGTGGCCTACGTAGCGGAATATACTGTTACTTGTAAAGGCAATATGCGTTGTTTTCCATACAAATACGGACTGCCCTTAATACCTCATTCTATTCACATGAGCTCAAGAAGTATCTACTGACCCTTTTGTTTAATAAACATAGTAAATTTTGTGTAATATGTATATTAAACATATCGTTATTTTAAGAGTTAAACATACAACTTCAAAAAAAACCGCTAATAACATTTAGCAACAGCAATAAATACCTTCTAATCAATCAAGATCAATATGAGTATACATCTCGAGTAAGCAATATCGTAAAAACTTCCTACTGATAAAACGAGGTCGTTCATCACACTGGAAAAACTGATAACGTGGAGATGGCAGAGATAATTTATCGCGACCTTGGGAGCGACAAAATCAGTGGCATTATGTAGGATTCCACCTTATAATAACATCACACGGTCATGGTGGAATACAGGAGCATTCCACGGGCTGTCCCGTACAAACGAATTTTATTTCCTGTGTTGCGACTTTTTTCTCGGCATATAAAGCAGGCGATTATTTTTCTGTGCATATTTTTGACCATTTGTCATAGAAAAGGAAACTCTCATACCTTTAAATCTTCAGAAACTTCGCGTTTGAACGGGACAACGGTAGACAATTTCATGGAATGCTCCTACACGTGATTCGATGACCGGAGAAATATCTTCCTCTTAAAATTGGTTAAAGATAATCTTTATCAAGGGTCAGATGCAGAAGGCGGTAATTTTGGACACGGCGCGTATAGTACGTCGGTTCCTCACTCTGCAGCCCTGACCACCGGCAGCTTGGGCCCTGCCCCGCTGCTGGCGGCACCCTAGGTTAGGTTTTTTATAATGTGTTTATATGTATTTTTTATTGTTTTGTAAGTGTTTTTATATTTTACTTTTATATTCATATTATAAAAATACCTAACTTAAGACAAAAAATAAATAAAAATAATAATCTTTATCACTTTAGGTATGAATTGTATCTTCATGTATTACCTTACAACCCATTAGGTATAAAAGATCTTCTATTATATTAGTTTCATTACCTAATTCGGGTATAAGGCATCATGACTAACAACGTAAGCAACATATCGCAATAATATTCTCAGGCTCCTATAATAATACCTTATCAAATTAATTCCCTTACACACTCTCATACAAAGCTATATTTACGTAGTACATCTCGTAATAAATAACGTAATAGTAACCTCAGTGGTTCTCGAGATGGGAGCTGGATAAGATCGTATCGAGACCTTTAAGGCTAAATGTAACAACCTACCTACAGTTCGCAACATGAGTGCTTTTACTCTTCTCTATATGGATTAAAATGAAAGTATCTTAATGGTTGACTGTATTTTTTCTCTATAAGAGAATTATGTTGAAATTGACGACAATCATCAAGAAGAAAAGTCTATTCAGACATTTTAAGAGAAATCCTATCTTACAAATTGAAAGTCTCAACTGAAGAGCAAATTGTTTTCAAGGAATCGTTGACTCCGAAGAATCAGTAACTCTGCTGCTCCTATTGTACTTCATGCACTCAAGATGGGCTAGAAATTATATTCAAAAGCTATCTATTGTCATTTATTAATTCAATATTAATTGATTAGAATTAAAGTACGTTCTATTTGAAAACAGGAACGTAGATTCGTCACACAATATATGTAGTACTTGGTACGGAAATTCCTTTATCTAACAAAACTCATTTTTGACACTCTCATCGTTGTTTTTACCTCCACACAAGGCAAATTTTCTTTCGGCTCTCAAGGGTTCTCAATTCGAGCATCGTATATCAGAGATAAAATGCCTGTTCGTTTATCTCATGCAAAAAATAAACTGCAAGATAAATAAATAAGAAAAGATAATACTATAGGAGATTGTGCCAAAATAAAAAGCAGTAACGATACCTATAGTAGCGTTGCTAAGTCAAGTTCGACAGCGTGACGATGTTTTGAAGCCAAATCAGTCGCGCCGTTTATTGCTGGACGAAAAAATAAATTATATGCTGAAATACAATTTTGACATACCGTACACTATTCTGAAATATTTGTAGTGAATCTCGGTAATACGTACCTAAACCTATTAATTAAGTGATAAATTTTGAATGTTTAAAGTAAATATTTTTTTTACAATTTAGATTATTGTAAACTTCTCAGATTATTTTTCTTCTTCAGATTATTGTAAATTCTGAATGTTTAAAGTTAATATTTTATTACAATTTAGATTATTGTAAACAACAAGTAGCCTGGAACCTTTCGTATGCCTTGTCCAGTATATATACATTTAGACTGTAATTTCCAGTTTCAAGGTTATTAATGCAGTAGCAAATTTTTTACAAAGGTATACGAAGGGTTAAACAACAGGGAACAATATCATTGTTCACAATCACAAGATAAGCTATCCAGTGTTAAACAGTCAGCTTATAAAATTTCAAATATACCACAATGAAAGGACAATGCAATATACAGCAACATTAATAAAATTTAGACTAAGCATCTGAACCATCTGTCGTTTACATTGAAAGTTGACGCGAAGCCTCATCTCCACACGATATAACAACGACAACATATAAAACTCTAAATAAACGCTGCATTTGCCTAGTACGTGTAACACCACAGCTAATGCTATAATGATGCACGTGACAACACCGCCAACAACACTGGGCGTTCCCCGTCCCTGACTTGCCTTTGTCGAGTACTTAACGTATGCGCATACATCAGCGAGCGCCAGATGTCCGAATTATGAAACAGTGCAGTGGGAGGAATGCGAATCTCGTCGGCAACTTGTTGCAAGGCGAACAGCCTGCGTAGGAGTGTGAGGATCTAGTCTAGATTTAGGGCTGTGCATATACTTTATTAACATGCGCCAACTAAATGTGTACGTACTTGCTTCTAAAAGATGAAATGTGGCTGATATAACTTTTTGTAAAAAAAATATGCTTAGTAGCCAAGCCAATAAGGTCTTGTAAATGTGAGCAAGGACTGTGAACCATATTTGTTATACCTACATTTATATAAGAGAAAAATAGATCACAACATATATAATAACATAGCAAATTAGCAATTATTAATTAATAGCGTGAAACAAAATCTTCAAAGACAATGTTATGTAGGACAGTGTTTAATTAAAAACAAGGCTGGCAGCTTGCTCGCTGCTTTTATGGATTCGACCAAAATTGATAACTATCGAAATAAGTGCCGTTCATTTTTATAGAGCCGAACACGGTCGATTATAACTACCCATAGTCTCGTTTTCTATCGAGGAAGAAAGAACCGGTTTCAAGAACCCACAAACGAGCAACCACAACATTGACACACTTCCGACACTAGGAAATACCCTTGAGGAATTAATTACTTTAAAATATTCATAATTCATTGACAACCCTAGCTGGGTGGGAGCTTCGACCCCGAACGTACTTGACCGACGACAAGTGTGTGTATCTGGCTTTCTATTGTGATATAACGCCCCGATTGGGCTGAACAAAGCTATCACTTGAGCGATTCAGCCGTACGATTGCTCTACAATTGGCTAATCGATCACTTTGTGGCGTGGGCACTGCAGCGATGGAGATCACAACGAATCTTGATTTTTCTCTAGTTAGGAAAGCTCATACGTGAAAATGAGAGTAATGGTAACATTCCTTTTGTAACCGCAGCTGCACTACCGGTACTGAACGCGTCGCTGTCATTGTCAATTTCCATAGTAAAATCAACAGTACCTAATGCAGCTGTCGTTGGAAATGGACTGTCACCTTAAGTGAGAAAGCGGAATGTGCTTCCAGTGCGGCAAATTGAGCAACGCCTACATTCATCACATTAATTTTCACTTCATTAAATTCACATGTCAACGACCATCACATACAACTGTAATAAAATAACATAGCCAATTTATGTCAAAAATTGTAGGCAAATGTCCTACTATCTAATAACGTCCTTTTAGTTGGCACATTTAGTCGTAATTTCAAGCGCTGGTTAGCACCAGGCTATCAACTAAGTATTGAAATTAGGCTGTCAAACACTAGCAAATTGACCTTAGTTAACTGATGACAACATCAAAATTTCAAATATCTCGATTCTAAACTACGTATGAGAAAGTGACTCTGGTAATACTCGTACTTAGGTCATATTTAACAATTACTGAGTAAACTTAATTTTTACAAGCATTTTACTGGTCAGTAATATTTTAAACTCTTCGATTGATTATTACAGTGCTGCATCTGATTGATTTACTACTTAATTAGTATTTTGCAAAAAGGCAAGCTTGTTATATTAAGACTAAAATAGAAAACTGCTGTCGAGGTCTTTGAAACTTAACTATATCCATCGTTGTAAACCGGTAGCTGGAATCTACAAACTAATGTTAGTGCTAGCTTTTACATACGCTAATTAGAAAAACCTCCGCTTAGAAAGTGAAAATGGGAAGGCTTTTTATGGGGATCGGTAACGTTTTGTAATTATGGAGTGCATCGGCCGTGGCCAGTCAGTCACCATGGCAACGCTCTAATACTTCAAGAAAGTGAAACTAAGGTCGGTGACCCGCAACTACTCGTATAAGTATGGTGTTTGGTGTCTGTATACATGCCAGATGACTTGCGAAATAAGATGTACGAGTAGAAAACGTTTACATACCTATAGACGATGATAAATGTTTAATGAAATGGAGCCGACGTGGTAATGTAAGGAATAAGTAATCAGAGAATGTAAAGAGAGGTGTCAGAGGTGTACTGGTTGTATTTGAAAAACAATCTGGCTTCTTACAGATATTTATGGACTATTTAGTATTATACTTACCTACATATTGTCCTCGGAGTAATTAAAAACGGAGACGCCATGTCTAAAATTTTCGGTACAAAATAGTCTGCCGTTTTTTGCGGGGGAGGGGCACATCAAATGTATAGGTACGTCATGTCAGATAAACGTCAGTCCATACATATGGTTGACATGTGGTTGACCATTGGCCGCCTTTTTTCGACAGAGGGGAACGCCTGTTAATGGCGGCTCCATTGTTAATTACTCGGAGATATTGTCATAGGCCAATTATTGATAAGGTTATATATAGCTGTAAAAATAAGACCATCATGGAACACCATTTATTTGGGACATTGAGAATGTAGTAGTGTCATAATGTAGTAATATACTTTGTAGTGTGTAAGTATATGTATCGTTTCTAAGTTTGTTATTATGTTAATGGTTTTAAAAAATAAAAACGCAATAACTCAAAAAAAAAGTATATGTTAATATAGTACGAGTATGTGTTAATGTACTAGTGGCTGTAGTATATTACCACAAATTCAAGGAAAACTAGTTTGTTTAGTTACCCTTTATCATTTCACATAATCTAAGATGTCTTCAATATCTAAGATATCTTTATTTGGAATATTTGACCTCTTATAAAAGTGATATCTCTGTATGATCTCTATGTAACCACATTTTTTTGTCGCAAGCCAGTGAATGGGAACCCAACAGACAAAATTCGAAATAGCCGCAATCAGCCTGTCGCAACGCACTGCGCAACGTCACGACGCGTCTTTTGTCTTGCGCGTGAGTTGTTAAAACTCACTTTTCTATAATTGAACTGTATTCATGGAAATATTAGCACAAACAGACCGGTGACGGAGTTTACCTAGAGAAATCTGTAGGAGACTGAAGGTCTGTGTAATAGTTTGAAGTTTAATAATAAATATCCATTGCGTTATAGCAGCAGCAGCAGCAGATAGGTAGTTCACTAAATAGTTTGTTACCTACCTATAGTAGGTAGCCAAAATACTTTGGTGGTCCAATGACATCTTATTCTAATTTTAAAAAAGTTCTGTTTGTCTTTGTAATATCTTCTAAATGTTGTGAGTTAGGTATGTCGTGTTAAATTTAATTTAATTTAATGATGTCAGGTTTTTCATGTCACAAATTAGATACAGTATACCTGAGAATTCCGCCAAATGATGTCCCAAGACTATTCCAACAATACATCGTTAAACGTCTTATTCCCACGTGTCCCTAAGTGTGTTGGGTTGTGTTTGTTTCTGTCATAAGTTTAGGAAGCCAATGATGGCGTTTAAGAGCACGTTACACCTTCCTAAATTTAGTAACTAATGACAGGGACGCAGCTATAACTACTTTAGATAGACAAGGTAGTGATATCTGCAACTTACTTTCAGTTACTACATTCAGGAAGGTGTATCAAGCTCTTTACTTTGTTAGATCCAGGTCCACTACGTAACGCCGATTTTCTGCACTTTCTCTAACTGCAAAACCTGCGCCAGACGCCGATTATAATGCAAATCATGCTTAAGTTCCTACCAAAGTTTACCGTAAGCGTATCGTAAATTTTAAGCTCTTACATAAAATTAACTGAACACACTGTAAAGTGTTAGTCAAGATAAAAATTATGAGTATACAATGCTGTACGGATATGATGGTCGTATTTGTCTACGTGACAGCGTGATAAAACGGTGTCCGTCTCTTTCTATCCCGCAGAGTTAAAAAGTGACAGTTGTTTTATCACGTGGATAAATGTGGATAAAGCGATCCATAATAGGCTTGCTGATAAGTTTTGAGGACTGAAATTATGAATGCAAACAGCAAGTAAAAGCCGGCCAGCGACAGAAAATATATTTTAATAGCAAAAGATTGTCTAATCCCGTAGTATGGTGTATTATTCATAGAACCTAGCCTCATACAATTGGTAAGGCCCGGGCCGGCCGCTACGGTGAAATTTAATTTGCACTTTTGAGCTCTCTCGGCGTAATAGCAACGCTGTGAGGGATATTTCTCTAAAGTGTGATTAAAGTCTAACCTCGCAACCGAGATGCTCACGTTTCTACTATAGTTCGTTTTTTTTAGCATTAGAAAGAAGTTGCAAGAAAGTAAGCGATCTTGACATTTCTTTTAATTGAAAAACGCTTTTTAAAAATCAATAACTATTACTTATGAAAGCAAAATAATATAAATGATCGTATTAGATTCATAATTGTTACATATTTGCCGTAACTTATTTTTAAAATGTGTTTTTCAATTAAAAGACACATCAAGATTGTTTACCTAATTTCTAATGCTAAAAAAAACGAACTATAGCTTCAAGTTGCCCTTGATGTTTAGTTCTACGGTTTTAGACTGTTCGTAGAACTTGCGTTCTATGTTATGTATCTGGATCAAGACTGAACATAAGTATTTGGATTTTACAAATTCAACCAACAAACTCACTGTAAGTTTTTGTCAAAATAGGTACTTTACTTTCATAGAAGTACGTATTATTACAAAATAATACGTTGTTTTTTTACTTAATTACTATCAGATCAATAACTAAATATACTGATGCAATCTCGTCATCGTCACTAAAATATACTTATCTGCACAATAAGTCAACGTAAGGGTTGTATAAAAAATCTACTTTAACGGTTGTGATGTCAAGGCTCGAATTTTTCGGCACAATAGGTTTGAGCGGTATGTGTGGCTTCAGCAAGCAGGGAAAGCATTGTGTTCCTCGAGGAAAATCAACAACTGCGGGCAAAAACGCAAGGCCAGTCCTTAATAAACATATGGTAAAATACTAAGCGAAGTACCTAATATGTTATATGATTTGCACATATAAAGTTAAATTGACTGAGCTACGTAACATAAAGGAACCGGGCGTGCTCCGTCTCGTCCTCCAGGGATCAAGGGTCAGTCATAATTGAGTGGGGCGATGTACTCTTCAAAGAGCTAATGCTACAGCCGACGATCGACATTATTTGAGGCTCTTTTATACAATTACAGGAGGTACCGTCGCTGCCGCTTGTATAAAATATTTCGAACAGCGTAACAGATAGGGACGTCAATTATAGAATGCTAATATGACGACGACGTGTAGAATTGTATTTGCTCTTGTGCATTTCCAAGTGTACTTGATGCAAATCAGAATGAGATTGAATTTTAACTAGAAAAATAAACTGATGAACCAGTAAAAATATTCTTATGTCGTAGTATTACGCTTTGAAAACTAAGTAGTTACGTAGATTCTGTTGCATTAAGTTTTTTTGTCAGACTATTCTAAGAAAATGAGAATTTAAACAATGAATTAGTTCAACTTCGCTAAGTCATTATTAAAGCGATTCGTTTTAGAATCGTTTTGCACACCGAGACAATTGATACAATTTTTCGAAGCTGCAAGTTGGAAGCCAGCTTTCACAAGGACCAAGTTACAAAAAGCGCTCCTGTTCCCGAATATAGTACTTATAGATATATCTAAAATGGCCGCCTTGAGAATACAACGGAGATTTAAACGGGGTCGTCCTGAATATTGCAACTACTTTAGACCTCTACGTACATTATTGCATGTAGTTTTATCTCTGCGTTGCAGATGTCCATTACCCCATGCTATTGGGCACGGTTGCAAACGCGTTTCAAATTGGCTGTGTGAAAATGGCTTATGGCTCTGAAATTGTTTTGCATTATGTATTGATAATAGTAGTGGATATGTGAAAGTTGTTTAGTGTCAGCGTCAGCCTAATTGAGCATCTGTTTGAACTATTTCAGTCTGGTAAAATCATTTTCTAAAACATCTGTAGCTCGCGGCACTTACCTAATAAGTACAGAATTAAATAGTTTGTGTGAAAACGCTTTATGACTGAAATTGTTTTTGCATTATGTGATAGCGAATATGTGAAAGTTGCTTAGTGCCAGCCTTATTGAGCATCTGTATGGATTGTTTCAGTCTGATAAAATCATTTTCTAAAACATCTGTAGCCCGCAGCGCTTAATAAGCACAGATGCATGTTATTGCTAAAGTATGGCGTGGCCTATCATCTTCTACTTCATAGAGGAAAAAGGTATTATAAGTGTTTCAACATTATATAATTTTGAAGCATTTGCATTGTAGTACAGCGGTCTATCTGCGCTCCGGTCAGCGGCTTCTGACCTTTAGTTTCAGGATTTGCTAGAAGCCGCACCTTGCCTATAGCTGCATCGTCAAACAACCGAGTTATTAGCCACAGGCTACAATGTAGGTATTGTACAATTTTATGCGCAGAGACTACGTAATACGCCACTTCTTACGAAACACGAAGAACCTACGAAAACCTACACCGCGACTCGAAATTTGAATTTTAGCATACCTAAGCTTTAAGTTATTCATTTGAAGATTAATGATCCATAAATCGAAATCGTACTTAGCAAGGTCTGAAGTAGGTACTGCATTCTTCCTGCCTTCACTGGACTGCCTTGAGTGCGTCTCATTGGTTTCTACTTGCATTCTTTCAATTCGATAGGCGAATTCAATAACAACGTTGTAATTTTGATATTATCTCACTAATGGTGTTGAGACATTTCACGAATTGAGAATTAATGATAGCTTTAAGCTGGTTTTGATAGAGTAATCTGTTACGAATTGTTTAAAGCCATTATTACTCCTTGCCCGTTACACTATTCATATATAATTATATATTTGTTTATTGCAACAATCAAGGTAATTTTAATTTATATTTCCTCCTTAAAAAATACAACATGTACTACAAATATAAATAATCCACTTCCACTAGACACACAGTAAACAGCGTACATACACCAATTTAAGCTTCTGATCATAGTGGTTCTAGTTGAAATAAACTATTAACCCAAAGACTAACAAATGATTCAAAAATATAAAGTACCTATAGCTCTTTACGTCAGGAGGTGATACTCGTAAATGGCCACAAATCTGTAATGCTGCTGTGGTAATAATTTTGAATTTGCATACATCAATGGCTACTCCATTAACCCTGGGAGAGCAAAGGGTAACCAAGGGGAAAATAAACACGGCTCCACAAACACTCCAACAACTGTACCTACCACTTATTTACAAGATTCTTAACGATGCTCACTTGGCGTTGAAAGAGATGTTAAAAAGTTCTGAGCGTTCCCGTTTAGGTAACGTTCCCAAGATTAATGAAGTTGGGACTTTGAGACCATTTCATCGGACCTTAATTTTAGACTGTAAACTGGTAGCCGCATACAAATTTGAAAATAATGCATAACTATATCACTAACTATCGCGTTGTGTCAGCTCTGTTATATACTGAGCTTATATCTGAACAGTACTTACATACCATGAACCTTCTCTGTACCTACTCTGTATGCTATTTATTTACATACCTAATCATAAAGAAGAAGCTTGTCCGAATTAAACTTCCCAAAATAAGAATAGACAGATGTATCAAAAACTTATTAAAATACTATTATTGCATAAAGCTTGTGTCACATGAAAGGTTATTGCATTGCAAGGTAATATAATGAATAAATTACACGGCACTTTGGAACCGACACCTGTACCCACACTGACTCCGCTGACATTGAATTCGTTGCATTCCTGAGAACTGTTCAATAAAGTCAGGTGCAATCTGCTGTAACAAATAACCGATAATACGATGAAGGTTGCCAAAACGGTTCAATAGCCGCCATATACATTTTGACCCTATAGAGTAGTTTTTTTGATGCCCCAGGTCAATGGGATAAACGATAATATCCTTCTTTTTACTTAAGTATATTGAAACACTTTGACGGCAAAATAATAATCATTAAGTTTTAAGATTTTTCAGAATAAAAGTATCCTGTCACACAATGTGGATAAATTAAAGTAACTTTTCCTACTTAATCATTCATTTTCAATTATCTAGTAACTCGGCAGGCGCAGTTATTCATCATACATTTTGAGGCACCTCATGCACCTATTTATTCATAAATACAAATAAACAATGGTAATGGTATGCCGTGAAAAATGCTCCCGTTCGCTTCTTAATGTAGTGATTTTTCATTTTTAGGGTTCCGTACCCAAAGGGTAAAACGGGACCCTATTACTAAGACTTCGCTGTCCGTCCGTCCGTCCGTCCGTCCGTCCGTCCGTCCGTCCGTCTGTCTGTCACCAGGCTGTATCTCACGAACCGTGATAGGGGGTCATCCATTAATTACGTCACACGAATTTCTAGGTTTTTTGACCCCTCCCCCTCCTTGTCACACTTGGTCACATTTGGCAAACCCCTCCCCCCTAGTGTGACGTCACATTTTTTCTACGAAATCGCCAAATCGGATTAAGTAAGTACCTAAGTATTATTAATATTTTACCAAAATATTTTTGACGATATAAATATTAGTAATTTTATAACCTAAAACTGCTTGGGAAAGAAAATTAAACGAATAAAAACGATTATCGTTTTAAAAACTTGTTATTTAAATGTACTGCGAATAAAATAATTTAAATACATTTTCGGTTACTGATGAAGTTAAAGTGACGTCACAAAGTTTGTGTCTCCCCCCCTCCCCCATGTCACAATATGTCACATTTTCTTGACCCCCTCCCTCCCCCTAAACGTGTGATGTAATTAATGGATGACCCCTAGCTAGACAGATGAAATTTTCACAGATGATGTATTTCTGTTGCCGCTATAACAACAAATACTAAAAACAGAATAAAAATATTTTTATTTTTTTTGCATTATGGTACGGAACCCTTCGTGCGCGAGTCCGACTCGCACTTGCCCGGTTTTTATTACTTGAATCCATACGGCGCATGTACTCTTAAGCTAGATAAAGTGCTCTTAGTTTTAACTGCCATATTAAGGCCACAGTTTGCTTTCAACGAAAACAAATTGCGACATAACACTGGATATCCTGCTCATCCTCACATGTATGTCGCTTCGCTTGTAGGGGTCACGCCTACATTTTATTACCTACGGTGCCTGTATATGATACTTTTTTATGAAAAATATATGTAAGAGAAAAAATCATAAGTATAATATGACTTAGGTAGGTAGGTACATGGAGAGATATAAATACTAGTTACTGATTCATTTTATTTTAGGTATTATTTTGAGTCTTAATTTCTTCGTGGAGTAGATTTTTGCGCGTATTTACTGTCAAATGAATGCAATGTTAGTTATTCATATTTGTTTAGGTATGTATTAGGTAATAGTTATTTATAGTCATCGTACCAGATTCTCTCAATGATTTCCACAACGATCGGGTGTGCTGGATATAATAACAATAACAATACCTAACAATAACAATGTTTATTTGTTTTGTAAGTGTTTTTATATTTTACTTTTATATTCATATTATAAAAACCCTAGCCTAAGAAGAATGATGAAAAAAGACAATAACAATATTTTTATTTACAATAAGTACAGTGAACCCCGCACTAGGCATGGGCTGTATCGCGGGGGTCATGATAATCGCGAGATACCGATGATAAAAAATTATAATTATACTAAACATAAGAATAGGAATTATATTGAACATAAGAATAGGAATCAGGAAAGAAAGAGGAGTGTGTACTTGTGTGTTTGTAAGCTTGTAGTGAGAAGGGAGTGAAAAGTGTGTGAATGAAATCTAAGAATGTAATGACTGCAAAAGTTTGTTTGATATAAAAGGATGGATATTATTTTTTATAAGTACTAGGTACTTGTTTTTTTTTTACTTTTTCTTCCGAAATGCTTCCTCTGAAATGGCAGTACAATAATATGCAAATGAAACCGTAATGCAGTGAATAGTTACTCAGATTTAATTTTGAAGGAAAAAAGTTACCGCTACTTTCTTTTTTTTACGTTCTAAACATTATATATAGCTATCATCATATCTGTGCTAGCCATGTCAGCACTAATAGACTGGCAGGTTTAGTAACAGCCGAAATATTTGATAATTGCGATTCCGTTTCGCGCAGCCTTGTCGAAACCTTTCACGGTTGTTACACATGTCAGCCATGCAGCTAGTGCAACTGGCCAAACCACTATATCATAGCTTGTATAACCTGGCCAGAGGTCGACAATTTTTTTAGAAGTCCACCCATAGTATAAAACATCATTTTCATAAAATCAGCATGAAAGAGTAAAGAATGTAGATTTTTCGCCTAAAATAATTTAGAGGGCTAATAAAGCCGCAATTATTATGCCTCAAAAAAGGCGTTTGCCGGAACACGGACGCTGTTTGCCAAGCGAAAACAAGTGAATAAAAATTAATCAAATTTCTATATCGACATGTCAATCAATAATTTATTATACTCATGACTAAATAAATATTGTTACTACCTACCTACTCAAAAATGTAAATGCATTCAAATCATACAATACAAAATTATCACTTATTGACAAACTGGCAGGTGTATGACTCGACTGATGAAGTTGCAGTTTGTATATGGCGTTAATAACTGTTACATTGTACGAGTATACAGTGTGGAAAGATAAGTCGGGCCCTGGAGGGAAACTACCTTAAATCCTTAAGCTGGATCATTTTACTTAAGGGAGACATTCCTTTATTTTTAAAAAGAAACAAAACTGCATTCAAAGATTTTCTAAAACTCGCTTGCCTCGCCCGGGACTCGAACCGACTAAAAATTCCAAAAAATAAACACTCGCAATTTTATTCTTCTAATCGATATAGTTAATGTTAATGATAATATTTCTCCAAGAAACATTAGGTCTTACACTCGTCTGTCGTATAAAATATCCATAAAATCTAATATTTAGTACTCAAGATTTTTTTAGACAAGCCAAATCGAAGAAAAAAAAGAAAAATCTGTAAATGCAGTTTTGTTTCTTTTTAAAAATAAAGGAATGTCTCCTTTAAGTAAAATTAGCCAGCTTAAGGATTTAAGGTAGTTTCCCTCCAGGGCTCGACTTATCTTTCCACACTGTATATGGCTCTTTATGATGTTTGAATTTAATTAATGATATAACCATTACGTAAAGTCATTTCACTTTTATTTGCAATCGTTTTCTGATTAATGCTTTTATAGTTTAGTGTGCAAGTATTTTAAATTTTTCAGTTACAGACAGATTTCGTTTTATGTAATTTCACCTATTACAAATATCTCTGAAGATCATACTTACTAGTACTGTATAAAATGTATTGAATTAGTTCGAAATATAAAGAGATTTTCTAGGGAACTCGTGATAACTTCGAATTATAGAGAGGTTCGAATTATCGCAGGTTTGAATTAACGAGAGTCGACTGTATACCTAGAAGGAAATTTACCCAACTAACTGTAACTTTATTCTCAGCTTTCTGCAGATATCTTCTCTGTGATCGATGTTCTCTTTGACTAAACTGCTATTGGCAAATATCAAATAATGTGCCGTACATAACAAGAACTACTTTTCATACCTTCTTTTATAAATCGTTGTATATCTAAGCGTACATGCCACATGGTACCTACCGTAACCCCTCCCCCACAACCCCTCCTACACATACACCCGCAACTCGACTGGACAACTCCATTGCGCATCGTGTGACCGCATCTTCAAGACAAACACGCGTATTCGGGAAACGAGATAATCACAAGATCTAGAGACGATATAGAGATCAACTAGATTTACATTAGATATCGACTAGATGTGACTTGTATATCTAAGTCATAACTTGTTGAAATCGTTCAAGAGGACCTCCAGAATCGCGGAAACGTCAAATTTGACATATTTATCTTACAAATATCTTTAAATTATCCATATCGTAACTTGTTGAGGTCTAGTAGAGATCTAATTCATTTTCCGAATCGAGCCGAAAGTTTGGTTTTGCGAGCCACATTAGGGCATTTCATAATCCGGATAAGAATTGTTGATGGAGTCGCCATTGCCGGATACGGCAAGGAATTAAGGAACAGAGGGGAGGTACCTACCGTAAAATATTCCAATGTGTCGATATACTGTAACGTAAAACCAGCCACCCCTCTCCCACAGTACCCACCCCAACTCAATACTAACCGACGATCTGGAGAGCACTCTCTCGTTAGTTTGAATGGGCATATGTTTATACAATATTTTAAACTTTCGCGTTTTGAACACATATTAACTCACATTTGTAGACGGGTTTTTCATACACTTTTCGTCGGGTAATTGCACAAATCTCTGTTTTGACATTTTGCTGGGACATCAGTCAGCCGCGACCACGACCAGTGAAACCTGTGTCGAAACGTCGGTAAATCAAGGTAATTGAATAAAATTCGCGTTAGATCCGTCTATAAATGTGAGTTAATATATTTATACGTTGCATTTAGGCGTCTGTGGTTTAATCATCATAAAAGAGGTACTGGCAAAACCGATCAAATTAACGTAAGAGGAATAGGTATATTATCAGTAGGTATTTAAACAACGCCACAACACAATTGCCAACCCATTGGTGGCAATTGTCAAATAAATCAAAATCGAAGGCGTATTACTTTTCCACCCTATCTATACTAACCTATTAAAATACACCCCCTTCAAACTGAATATGAAAATAGATACTTTAAGTGTTATCCTATTAGCCAGAAGTAAAAACTACTGCACAATTACATCATAAGTATAACATAAATCTATGACGCAAAGAGTTAATACAACAACAGCGATACAGTTTTGATTCCAAAATAGCCCCAAACAAATGTAAAATAACAACACCCTTGAATATAATTATCCATTTATTTTCTTGTCTTGTTCCAATTCACAATAATATCATCTTATGACAAACGTTCGCTAGCACGACTCAACAACCAACTGAGACCCGTCGGCCGAGTGTAGTTTCTTTTTATACCCAACCAATAACAGTCTTTCAATTTCAAACTACCCTTAATAATAAAAACGAATTAAGTAGGTATGCTAAATACCAAAAACCCTACACTCGTCCATCCTGACTCCGTGTATGTCCTCATACACGTGCCAGGTGGAAACCCTACACTTGGCCGACAGACTACGCATACTTAACAGGGGATACACTAATCGCAAACCGATCAATTTCTTGCGATCAGAGTTAATGTATAGGATACGAACCAGTTCTATTCTCGCACCTACTACTTATTTGTGTCAGCACACGAACCGATCATTTTCTCGTGGCTTAAAACAGTTTCAATCAGTCATCAGCATGTCAAAATCTCAAAAACATCGTGTAAATAACCTTTCGTATGCCTGGTCCCGTATATCTACCACACAATTTGGACTATAATTTACAATTTCAAGGTTTTATTAATTCAGTAGTAAATTTTGACTAAGGCATACGAAGGGTTAAAATTGTTACTCTTCTGCCGGAGACATCCATTCGACATCGACCAGAGGCCGACACCGATGTCATCAGAATGGACGACCGTCGAGCGGTGAGAAGGGCCCTGGCTCTGGAGGTGAGCGCGCGCGCTGCGGCGCGGCCGGGGCACGGGAGCGCGGAGCGGCGGTCGCCGTGCTCTAGACGCGCACCTGCCTCTGGCGGCGCCGGCGCGAGGCGGGCTCCTGCTGGAGACGGCTCGCATCGGACTCTGGCGGCGCGAGGCGGGCTCCTGCTGGAGGCGGCTCGCAACCGGACTCTGGCGGCGCGAGGCGGGCTCCTACTGGAGGCGGCTCGCAACCGGACTCTGGCGGCGCGAGGCGGGCTCCTGCTGGAGACGGCTCGCATCGGACTCTGGCGGCGCGAGGCGGGCTCCTGCTGGAGGCGGCTCGCAACCGGACTCTGGCGGCGCGAGGCGGGCTCCTGCTGGAGGCGGCTCGCAACCGAACTCTGGCGGCGCGAGGCGGGCTCCTGCTGGAGACGGCTCGCAACCGGACTCTGGCGGCGCGAGGCGGGCTCTCCTGCTGGAGGCGGCTCGCAACCGGACTCTAGCGGCGCGAGGCGGGCTCCTGCTGGAGGCAGCTCAGTCATCGCCTGTTGACTGTTCTTGCTTCTGGCTCCTGGTGTCAGTGTCACGCGAAGAGAGGGACGCCGGTAGAGGTGCGGCGCTCAACTTGCTAAAAATATCCAACATTGACTAAGTAATTCAGGGTAACAGATGTATTGATCATCTCTATCTGCAGGTAGACAGTACACGAACCAATTCAATTCTCGTGACTGAAACATCTCTATTAAACAGTACACGAACCAATTCAATTCTCGTGACTGAAACATCTCTATTAAACAGTACACGAACCAATTCAATTCTCGTGACTGAAGACACTATCAATCTTCCTGCCATATAGAATACGAACCAGTTCAAATCTTTATTATTATCTTACTTAGCTGTGTCAGCACATGAATCAAATCAAATTCTCGTGGGTTCAACATCATTTTCAAATATCATGTCAAGAAATCATCAATTATAAACCTCACTCTTGAGACAGGAATATTTCCTGAGAACCTTTTCAATAACTTTAACCCTGATTATAATTTATAAAATATTACTATGATGAATAACAGCGATAATTAACTTCACATATTCATATGCAAAACATGTGTAAAACTGGGACCTTATTGTGTACAACTTGACCTATTACGTTTCCATTATCAATGCATCAATTCAATCATCAAATTGGTAACTAAAAACCCGTAATAGTTCCCCTCCCAATGTTTTCAGAGAAATATTATATATCGTATATATCGTATATTCTATATGTCGTATATTCTAGATTGTTAGGATTTATCCAAGCTGACAAAGTTCCATCAATTGCAAGACGCGTTGGGATTTCAAGACCATTAGATTTATTTTTATAATATGCATATTGTTTTATGAAAGACTTGAACAGTATATTAATACTACACTAGTAGTAGTAGTAGTAATCACTTTATTGTACACAACACAGGTTTACATAATATTTACAGAAATAAAGGTACAAAGGCGAGCTTATCCCTGCAAGGGATGATATTAATACTACACTAGATGTTGTTGTAAAACAACTGAAGTCTATAAACCTAAATTTCAACTTTATAGAATACCAAATCGCACAGTTCGGGAATAAACATAGCACCTAGGTCTGTTTCCGTAGAAAAAGGATCAGTAATATTTTTTTACACGTTAGTTGTTTTTCATAAATTAAAATAATTATACGTTTTAAATGTGACACGGCAGACAAACGATAGAACTGCAAAAACCTGTTATGCTTTACTTACCCGAACCTTCTAACTTGTTCTAAAAATGCCCTCAAAAATGTATACTATGGCATCGCATATTTCGTAACTTAAATATGGTAGGTATCATTTAACTACTGGGGTGATTACGATGACGTAATTATGTTATGTTGTAAGAAAACTACTCACGCAACATGTATCATTTACACTACCACTATCCACTCAGATTTCTTCAAGGAAATGAAACTACTTGCGTTAATCAAGTTCAACAATAAGTAAAAGTATAAAAGTGAATTCATTACCGTAATACGTGTCTTTAATAACCTCCTAGTTGAAAAATCTCTTTTTTTTAAACTGCCTCATTGGTAATCTATTATTATTTGATAACGTACAAGGTTATACAAGAAAATAATTATAAACTAATCTATTTTATTCAAGTTTCATTAACACACAATAATATAATCAATAAGAGGCTATCAATCCTCCTTGATCTCGGTTTAACTGTGGTGTTCTGTTCTAGTAGCTTACGAACCAAATCAATTTCTCGTAAGTACAAACAGGTTCAACCATGCAGTCTTCATTATCGCTTTCATTTCAATGTAATGCTGTAACATTAACTGCAGTAACCTATTAATTCAGTTATTCAACGATTCAATAATTCAGTGATTCAACAATTCAATAATTCAGTGATTCAACAATTCAATAATTCAGTGATTCAACAATTCAATAATTCAGTGAATCAACAATTCAATAATTCAGTGAATCAACAATTCAATAATTTAGTGATTAGACAATTCAGTAATGCACTAATTCAATAACTCTAAAATTCAGTGATTCAATAATTCAGTGTCTTCAATAATTCATTAATTCAAAATTCATTAATTCAAAATTCAATAATTCAATAATTCAAAATTCAATAATTCAAAATTCAATAATTCAAAATTCAATAATTCAAAATTCAAAATTCAATAATTCAAAATTCAATAATTCAAAATTCAATAATTCAAAATTCAATAATTCAAAATTCAATAATTCAAAATTCAATAATTCAAAATTCAATAATTCAAAATTCAAAATTCAATAATTCAAAATTCAATAATTCAAAATTCAATAATTCAAAATTCAAAACTCGATAATTCAAAACTCGATAATTCAAAACTCGATAATTCAAAACTCGATAATTCAAAACTCGATAATTCAAAACTCGATAATTCAAAACTCGATAATTCAAAACTCGATAATTCAAAACTCGATAATTCAAAACTCGATAATTCAAAACTCGATAATTCAAAACTCGATAATTCAAAACTCGATAATTCAAAACTCGATAATTCAAAACTCGATAATTCAAAACTCGATAATTCAAAACTCGATAATTCAAAACTCGATAATTCAAAACTCGATAATTCAAAACTCGATAATTCAAAACTCGATAATTCAAAACTCGATAATTCAAAACTCGATAATTCAAAACTCGATAATTCAAAACTCGATAATTCAAAACTCGATAATTCAAAACTCGATAATTCAAAACTCGATAATTCAAAACTCGATAATTCAAAACTCGATAATTCAAAACTCGATAATTCAAAACTCGATAATTCAAAACTCGATAATTCAAAACTCGATAATTCAAAACTCGATAATTCAAAACTCGATAATTCAAAACTCGATAATTCAAAACTCGATAATTCAAAACTCGATAATTCAAAACTCGATAATTCAAAACTCGATAATTCAAAACTCGATAATTCAAAACTCGATAATTCAAAACTCGATAATTCAAAACTCGATAATTCAAAACTCGATAACTCAAAACTCGATAACTCAAAACTCGATAACTCAAAAATCGATAACTCAATAACTCGATAACTCAATAACTCGATAATTCAATAACTCGATAATTCAATAACTCGATAATTCAATAACTCGATAATTCAATAACTCGATAATTCAATAACTCGATAATTCAATAACTCGATAATTCAATAACTCGATATTTCAATAACTCGATATTTCAATAACTCGATATTTCAATAACTCGATATTTCAATAACTCGATATTTCAATAACTCGATAATTCAATAACTCGATAATTCAATAAGTCGATAATTCAATAACTCGATAATTCAATAACTCGATAATTCAATAACTCGATAATTCAATAACTCGATAATTCAATAACTCGATAATTCAATAACTCGATAATTCAATAACTCGATAATTCAATAACTCGATAATTCAATAACTCGATAAATCAATACTCGATACTTACTTCAATGACTCGATACTTCAATGACTCGATACTTCAATGACTCGATACTTCAATGACTCGATACTTCAATGACTTAATCGAAACTCATTAATCGAAACTCATTAATCGAAACTCATTAATCGAAACTCATTAATCGAAACTCATTAATCGAAACTCATTAATCGAAACTCATTAATCGAAACTCATTAATCGAAACTCATTAATCGAAACTCATTAATCGAAACTCATTAATCGAAACTCATTAATCGAAACTCATTAATCGAAACTCATTAATCGAAACTCATTAATCGAAACTCACTAATCCAATAACTCACTAATCCAATAACTCACTAATCCAATAACTCACTAATCCAATAACTCACTAATCCAATAACTCACTAATCCAATAACTCACTAATCCAATAACTCACTAATCCAATAACTCACTAATCCAATAACTCACTAATCCAATAACTCACTAATCCAATAACTCACTAATCCAATAACTCACTAATCCAATAACTCACTAATCCAATAACTCACTAATCCAATAACTCATTAATCCAATAACTCATTAATCCAATACCTCATTAATTAAAATAATCCAGCTTTTTATAATTCGATAATTCAAATTACCTACTCAATTCAGTAATCCAACAACTCGATAATTCTAAGGGTAGAATAATTCCACAGTTCTAAAATTCAATAGCTCGATAATTCAATAATTCCATCTCTTTGATTGATAACTTCGATACACGATACGCGAAACTCGATACTAGATACTAGATATTTGATCAATAAATCGATTCACAGGAAATGTGCCGTTAATGAGCTAATTATTGTCTAATTTTGTTTATAATTACATGGGAATGTGGAGCTTCCTTGCAGCTCCATTAGAAATCACAAAAGTCGGTCAAATGGTTAGGGTGAGAACCACTCATCGATCGTAAGATATATACATATTTAAGATGCAATCTATACGCGTTATTATATCGCATTGATATATTTAGGCAAAATTTTCTCATAATTGATACACAAGTAATAGTTTTCTATCGGTTCATCAAATTTATTTTTCTCTCAACATATGTGCTAGATGTCGATGAATGAGATGAAGTCTCCGTTTTTAAATCAATTCACGGTATCCAACACATATTATCAAATCAAATCATTCATAATATAATAGTAAAAGTAGGTGTACATGACCTGATATCCAGTGGCGCGTGCCCCTCGCTAAAGCTGTCGAAGCGGGGTTACTCCAGACTTTCACAACAGGACTCTGCTTCGCTCTGGATTCCTTTTTCACTGCCGCTGTAATTCCAGCTACATTCTCTTTCGCGAAGACAGAGACTTCTGGTATTTGCAAGCGCCGTCGATCATCATGAGTCATCGTCAGCCATATTCTCCAACAACTCGGCATGAAACGTAAAAGTATCCGGTGTTACATATAGGTACCTATATACTTTATTATAATACCTTATAAACTTTAAAGCAATTTTATTATATACATAAAATTATATTTAATGGTAGTCCAAATTATAAACATTCATTTATCTTAAAAACGTGCGTCGTAGCAAAAAATGAATGAAAAATCAAGCCCTCTTTAATGCCCCGTTTGCATAGTAGCCATCTATTTATATTCCACAAATTTTAACATTAAGGATCAAAATCAAACTCAATCATCAATCAATTTGAGAGACCTGGTTTTAAATCATAAATATCAATTTATCTCGGAAACTATGCGCCGTAGTGAAAAATAATGAAAATTAAGGCACCCTTTAACACTCCATAACCAACACATATATCAAGACCCACGCGTTGACATATTCTGCCTAATTTCAACACGTGTAGGTACTTGATTTTATTAACTGAACATTTATTATACACCTAGCTGTCGGTGGTATGGTGGTTACTTTGAATTCTCGACCAACTGACGCATATATATTCTTATCTTATGCAATTAGATAGCCTATAATCATAATCATCATAATATTATTAACAAATTATGTAGGTACTTATTTAAATTAAATAAAACTGTTACCAGTACCATATTTCTTACGTAATCCATTAGAATTTGTATATTTAATTATCGCAAAGCTCAGAATAAGGGTCATGTTGTTATCAGTTATCTCACTAAATCCATAAGTAATAACAGTAGGCGTGTACTTACGTTCTGCACACTTCTGAAGTGTAAAATAACAACACCCTTGAATATAATTATCCATTTATTTTCTTGTCTTGTTCCAATTCACAATAATATCATCTTATGACAAACGTTCGCTAGCACGACTCAACAACCAACTGAGACCCGTCGGCCGAGTGTAGTTTCTTTTTATACCCAACCAATAACAGTCTTTCAATTTCAAACTACCCTTAATAATAAAAACGAATTAAGTAGGTATGCTAAATACCAAAAACCCTACACAAAATCCAAAGTCTCAACGACCTAATTTAAATCGCTAATAAATTACAGCCATAAAACAAATAGATCCATTACAATTACAGTAATCAAAACAGGTGAATACGATTGAGCCAGCGATAATCGCCGAAGCGTGTAATACGTCGTTGCCGCGGTGCATATTTTAATCCGGTCGTAAATTAGAGCCGTTGTGCAGAACTGGCTCGACAACGAGCCTTTTACTCGATGATTGGCTCAACTTAAATCTCTACCGCATTCCCGGGTAGGGTTATATACCTCGCCACGACAATTCTATTAAGAACTTCGGTGTCATTAGTATCGGATCGGAATGAAACAGACGAGACGTCTTAAACTATGTCAAAGTCAACAATAGCAAACAAATGATTGAGTTGCAATAACGAAGTGTGACAGTGTCAGTGACACTACCTCACTTTGTGCTATTCGGTGCAAAGTTGGCTTCGATGGACTCTAGACTTTAAATGACATAAATGCCCGAAGAAATTGTTTTCTTTTTAATTCAGTCCTGATCAAAGCACACGGTTTAATAAGTATTCAAGACGTCAACAATGCGCCAGCATCGTACGCAAACTTGTGATATGGCAGTAGGTATGTGGACGTGTTATCCATTTAGCTACAACATAGGTTAATTAATTGTACTTCGAGGCTGGTGATTTAAGAGCCCATCAAAGTGCTCACTAGCGCCACTGCTAATTAATCGTGATTATTTAAATTTAACGACAGGTATTTAAAAAAAGGGGGCCGCTACGTACTGTATTGTGTATTTCAGTACCTTTTGAATACATCAAACTGTTGCTGGATTCGTCAATCTATGCGTCCAAAGTTAAAACGGCCGTTTTTGTTTTGAGGTCAACGAATCCAGCAACATAAAAACTAGTTTGATGTATTCAAAAGTTACATAAATACACAATACAGTAGGTACATAGTGGCTCCCTTTTTAGGGTTCCGTACCCAAAAGGTAAAATGGAACCCTATTACTAAGACTCTGCTGTCCGTCCGTCCGTCCGTCCGTCTGTCACCAGGCTGTATCTCACGAACCGTGATAGCTAGACAGTTGAAATTTTCACAGATGATGTATTTCTGTTGCCGCTTTAACAAAAAATACTAAAAACAGAATAAAACAAAGATTTAAGTGGGGCTCCCATACAACAAACGTGATTTTTGACCGAAGTTACAACGTCGGGCGGGGTCAGTACTTGGATGGGAGACCGTTTTTTTTTGCCTTTTTTTGCATTATGGTACGGAACCCTTCGTGCGCGAGTCTGACTCGCACTTGCCCGGTTTTTTTAAATACCTGTCGTTCATTTTAAATAATTACGATTATTTAGCAGTGGCGCTAGTGTGCACGTTGATGTGCTCTTTAAGCTTAATGGCCCGTAAATTATTTTGGGGAAAGACGTGACAACCCTGATATCCAAGTGGCTGAGCTGGGACAGCCGCCCACGTTGTTATCTGCCACGGTAATGTAATGAAGTTTCCCCACCGTGTCTTTAGGCCCTTTAGGTACCAAATTTCGACATTATTAGGCCTTTACTTACATTATAATTAATTAGTCTAGACACCCTTCATTTCAATAGACGTTTAGGTTAACTACATTAATTAACAGTTTAATTGTTATTTGCATGTCACGTTTATCCCTCGCCAAGCACGCATTTTTAAATTTCCCAAGAGAACTTTAAATTATGCGGGGAATATGAGTAGGTATATATTATATGTAAGTATGCAGAGTCTTTAGTTTGTCCTAGTTAGTTGGCCGTTGTATAAGTAGGTAAAATCTTTGTTGAAATAATTTAGTTAAAAAAGTGTCTCTACGGATAGGTACAGTCAAATTTTGCGTCCAACCTAAATCGAAGAAAATAGTTCAAGACATTGAGATAAAAATAATAGTTCGTAAATTAGATTAGTATCTTGGTTGGCAAACAATTCCGCTTAAATTACTTCTAATCTTCGTTCCATAATGTCTGTACTACTTACTAAAGGCCTACTAATTTTGTGTTGCAATAGAAACGGTGCCTTTGAAAATATCAAATTACGTACTTGGAGTTTCTTTTCTTTGTTTGTAGAGGCCATTCGTTTTTTACGATAGACTTAAAGAAAACGTTTGCAATTATAGACTGGTATTTAGGAAATTTCGTAAACTCTCGAATGGCAGCAAGCGGTTCAAGTTAAATCATAAAGTTATTCTGAAACGCGGAAACTAAGATTACGGCAAGTAAGTGAAGGAAGTTCCACGGACGACGTCGCTTCTCGCAGTTACGATGACAATACTTTTTGTTACTTGCGACTCCGCTGAATTAACTTCGCTGATAACATTCAGAAGTTCTGTGAGGTATTCAAATTCAACTAAAATTAGGTAACTTTAGTCCACAACTTACAAGTATATGGTCCAAATTCTAATTCCAGTAATACATGTCAATGTATTTTTCAAATTATGTTGAGTATACAATATAGAAAAGGCATTATTTAGTGTATATAAGCTCCAAAATTCATGTAACGACTACTAATTTTATAGATAATTTGGTTTATTTTTATTTTTAATATTTGTATCTACCTTATAAATAAAAATATACAAATAATTATTGTAAAGAATCAACGTTAAAAACTGGACCATACTGGTAGTTGTATACGTTAGGACTATATGTAGCTACCTGATTTTACGATAATTATCTTAACAACGGCATCGGATAACTTACAATTTCCTTCATTCTCAGTTCGTAAGGAAGCTGTAACAATTTGAGCCAAATCATAAAATTACCTGCAGTTTTCATTAATCCATCCATAGTATAAATGAAGCTATTTCCGATGCCAATACCCTTTTATCCTTCATTAGAACGTCCTGTCTAAGGAAGGAATAAACGCAGGATATTCTATTAACAACGCCCTCTGGTAATAATTAACCGCTATTATGAATGCCGGTGGATTATATAACTCGCGATTCTCTAATTATGTAAATATTAGTAATACCACTGTATAGGTATATTTTATTTATAAATTAATGATTTTTCATATATAAATACTTGATTTTTCTATTGTTTTGTTTTCTTCCATTACGGTTTGAAGTAAGTATGTTTAGTTACGGAATTGTTAAACGGAATAAAATAAATATTACAAAGCTGAATACCTATTTATGGACAAACATTTTGTAATACCTAGATATTATACCTACTTTATTTACACAGATCGTTGGATGTTAATTATTAAGGTTTATTTACGGATTTAGTAAGGGATTTAAACCGGCAATAATAATAAATTTAACATTAACATACATAAACATAATTTTGAGTATCATTTTGTACCATTTGGAGTTGAAACTCTAGGTCCATGGGGTCCCAACGCGCATAAGTAAGTTGTTCGCAGAAATCGCGAAGCGTCTGGTTGACGTAACTGGTGACCGAAGAGCTGGCGGCTACCTCGCACAACGTATCAGTATTGCGATACAGCGGGGAAATGCCGCCAGCATCCATATGGTACAATGCCTCAGGGGCCTATTTTAGATTTAAGCTAGTTATTAATTTCGTTTATTTGTACCACTGTATATATATTGTATTTTGAATCTTTATGTCAAAACTATATTACTTATGAGATAATTTCGTTTCGTACCTACCTTGTAGACAATACACATTACTTAAGTATGCTACTTTTTTTAAATATATATTTTATTGATAAAAACAAAAAAAGAAATAAACAAACGTAATAAAACTTAAAAATCTATAGATAACAAATTTGCCCCAGATCTCCGTCAACGGGCAAGGTGCCCAGAAGGCTGGCCGTATTTCCCCGCTGTATAGGGATGCTAATACGCTAGGCGAAATTGGCCAGCCCTCTGGTCACCAGAAGCCTCTATTAGGCGCGCCGACAAGTCTTTGTACAGTCGACGCGCACTTGGCCCCCACGGCCTCAAAGTTTCGATTTCGAATATTTCGATACCAAACGCCGCAAATATGTAGCTGCTTCCCAGAGTGGCGCTTGGTACTTATTACTAGATGCATAGCTATATAGTAGCTATTTTCCGCGATCGTGCATCGAATTAATTAATAATTACAATAAAGATGATGACTTCATTGTGTCATAGTTAATTTTACTACTACAGCTTAATCTTGGGTATGAACGCATAGATTAACTGCGTACGTAAACCAAATGAGGAGGCATTGTAGTTACGATGTTTTTTAAAAGTGTTATTAAAACTATAAAATGATCAGTGAGAAAATTGGTGGCCAGGACAATTCCCAGTAGGTACTTACAGAGCAAAGTTAACACTTTATATATTAAAACTGTGACCAGACCACGAGGCCATTTAATGATGTATTTTTGTTATTATTGGCCCATGCATCTAGCTCTCTTATGGCTCCTCTACACGATGGGCGAACGCCGGCCACTCCAAGGGACCCAGCCATGCGGTACAATGAGATAGCAATATCACTTGCTCCCTCTAACGCATAAATGCGTCCCTTGGAGTGGCCGGCGTTGGCCCATCATGTAGAGGAGCCATTAGGTAAAAATGCGTGTAAAATTCACTAGCGAATGATACAATGACATCATATTGATACCAATAAGCATGTTCAAATTGGCCTCCAAGTCTCACGGACCATCACTGGACTGAATAGAGGTTTAAATTGATTTCAGCGTCCAATTAGTGTGTGCTGGGGCAAATGCTCCTGTTACTGACCCTAATGCCTTTAATTAGAGACAGTGCTGCAGTAATCCGATACGGGCTGCATGTGCAATTCATGCTCCTCGATGCATCGAAGTTTGCGCTTCATACATTTTAACAGAATTTTATTATACTATAAAATGGTTGGATGCTATTAATATATGAAGTTTTACCAAGAGATTGAATATTCGTTATTTGAATATAAAAACGTGTAGAATAAATTATGTTTGATTAATCATAGGTAGTGTCTAACTATACCTGAGTAGCTAGATAATTGAGTGTCCATTTAAACATTTTAAACGGAAAAGAAAATTAATCTACTTAATTGGAAATCTTCGGTTTTTACGAACTTCGGTTTTCCATGCTATTAGGTATATTATTAAAACGATATCTTTTGTTTTAATAATATACCTAATAGCAGACTTTGCATCATAACCTACTTTGCAGTATGACCTCGAGTAAAATTTTTAATTATTTTATTAGATTAGAACCATTGCTGCCTAGGCGTGCTAACGAAATTGGATTTTAACGTAAGTACTGAAGGTTCGCGTGAAAAACAGCTGTATTTGCAACCTGCAAAGCTCGCAGGATGAACTAGATCGTGACGTCACTCGTAATTAAGGCCACTTACTGTTTGTGTAAATATTGGGCTACAGTATCCGTCAACCAAAGTGACGAAGGTAATTCGTAATGCTATCTCTTTCACCATTATTGGATCCATAATAGCAAACTCTCCTAGAACACAATCTTATATTTATTTTACTTACATAAGTAATGTCATCTAGAGTAGAGAGAGGAAAAAGATGGGCTCCCTTAATTTCACGGCTCTTCTCTTTCCGCGCAGACTCTAAAGTCGTGGTGCCTAATTTACTTTCATCATGGGACCTATTCTCTTAGAGGTCATACATACTCCTTAAAGGGTCCAACTTTGCGTCAATTAAATTGGATTTTTTAATGAATATGTTTCGCTTGTCTGTTGGTTGTACCTAACACCATTGAATTAATATGTATTTAAAATTCAATAGTCATATAAAATATTCATATAATGTTATGAATCTATAGAACGGTTTAAATCTATGACTTTCTCAAGAAGCATAACTTGCGGCTTTCTACCGCATAATATTACCACATGCTCCATTACGTAAACTCAAATCTGCAACTTACCTGAAAAGAGATAAAAACACATTAACACATATGTAACAAATGATTATGATGATGATCGAATATCATAGGTCGTTCAACATTAAATCATGTGTATGGGTAATAAGACTAATAAGGGTATCGTCTTGGGTCGTCCCATTCGCTTTACGTCAAGTTCTTAAATTAGTCCTATTCTGCTTTCGTCACTCATTCTACATTCGTCACAATCGTCGGTGGCTTTCAATGTAGAATGAGTGACGAAAGCAGAATAGGACTAATTTAAGAACTTGACGAAAAACGAATGGGACGACCCAAGACGATACCCTAATAAGAATCTAGTTGTTTAGAGATTCTCACGTTTGCCTCTGGTTTGGGTAAGGGGTCGAATAGCAACGCATATTTTGCCGTATTCGCCTGATATTTGAGCGAGACAATTACCCTCTGCTTACACGGCCGCTGAATATTTCCGTCAAACAATGTTGTGTTACAAAACATTCGACGTTGTCTTTTCCTATAGCGACATACCGATCTACATAGGTGGATACATACTTGTGCATATAAGGCCAAATAAGCAGTTGTGGCTTATGGGGCCCACTGATTAACAGTCCGTCGGACGGTATCGGCCTATCAGTTGTTCGGAACTGTCAAAATTTTGTTCTAACTGACAGGCCGATACCGTCCGGCGGACTGTTAATCAGTGGGCCCCTTTAGGGAATAGGTACGTTATGTATGTACGTCTAGCTGCAAAAGTGCATGGCTACCTTATGAATGAATTCCATAAATAATGTGTCCATGCAATTTTGCAGCCCGCTTTATATACAAATTGTAATAGCCGCTCTTTAGGGACATAGGTACCTACACCGCGTAAAATGATTTATTATCTTCTACATTTGGTTATTACTCTTACTAGTGATGAATTCATGACAAATTGCCTAATTCAATACCGTAAGTAACTTCAATTGGTCCTTGGTAACATCAAGCTATCAAGTAGGTACTTAAAATTACCAATTGAATTGACATAGATTCCTTAGTAACCGAAGAGTTTTTTGTGTAAATAAGTACTATACCTACCCACGCATACTACGCTTAATAATATCTTAACAAATAAATACTAACAGCTGGTCAAAAGTTATCATTCAGTCACGAAATAACATTCTAAAATAAACTCATAAATCGCCGTGTGCCTGCTACACTGCCACATCTCAAAAAACCTTTTTTTCGAGAAATCGCGTCTCAAAGTTGTGAGAGTATAGTTCAGGGTGTTTAATAGGATTTTACTCCTTTAGTTTTAGGTCTATGAATTTAAAATTTAGCTTTTTTTACTCGGAATGATATAACCCTCCTTATGACTACGCCACTTTTTAAAAGAAATGTATATTTTTTAAGATACAGGGCCCGAAAGACAGGTATTTAGTGTTGTGGCCGTATTGCAGAAACGTTTTTTTTAAGATTTTGAGATGCGGCCAAATTTAAACACAAAATTATTGGATAAAGGTTACCATGTAAATATAAATAAGAACACCAAAATAGTTAAAATCCCTTTATTTTTACCCGACTACGGCAACGCAAAAGGAGGGTTATGATTTTGACCGGTATGTATTTGGGTATGTATGTATGTATGTTCATTTGTTCCCTCATAACTTCTAAAGTACACATTATAATTTGACAAACGATATGTCATTCGAATTATCTTAATCGTCCGCTGGTTATAGACTATATGAAGTCACAAAAAAATTAACAAGGCGCCCCTCTAGAGGTCATAAAGTCACGAACGAAAAAAATAAAAATAAGTAATGATTACGTGATGTATATCATTTGAAAGAGCTCAATTAGCACATTTCAAATATATAAATATTGTTAGCTTTTGCACCCGGCTTTGCTTGCATGCACCCGATGAAACATTAATTTATCGGGTAGGTAATTCGAACTACGAATCTACAAGCGCTCTGGATTCTATCCGCGTATTACCCGACTACGGCGATACAAGAAGGTATTTGCAAAATAAATTTGTTTGGCCGCTATAAACATAGTGTTTTTTTAATGACCTGCAATATTTTATAACGTGAATAGGTATAAAAGTCCAGATCAGCCAAAATGTATGAAACAGCCGTACAAGAGACGTACGAAGCTCGCTGTACGCGTTCCAAAGCCGGGCGCCTTCGGCGCCCTCATACTAGAAGAGTCGGGCGTAGCCCGATGTACGTGGCGCGCTGCAAGCGGTCCAAAGCCAGGCGACTTCGACTTTCTCATACTAAAAGTGTCGACATACGTGACACGCTGGACGCTTACCAAATCCGGGCAAATGCATGAAACAGCCGTACAAGAGACGTACGGGCACGCTGTACGTGTTCCAAAGCCGGGCGCCTTCGGCGCCCTCATACTCAACGCGTCGGGCGTAGCCCGTCCTCGTACGAAGCTCGCTGTACGCGATCCAAAGCCAGGCGCCGAAGGCGCCCTCATACCAAAAGAGTCGGGCGTAGCCCGACGTACGAAGCTCGCTGTACGCGTTCCAAAGCCGGGCGCCTTTGGCGCCCTCATACTAAAAGAGTCAGGCGTAGCCCGACGTACAAGACACGCTCTACGCGTTCCAAAGACGGGCGCCTTCGGCGCCCTCATATTAATAGTCGGGCGTAGCCCGACGTAGGAGGCGCACTCTACACGTTCCAAAGCTAGCTGGGCGCCGAAAGCGCCTCCATGCCAAAGGATGGCGCAGCCCGATATATGTGGCGCTCTGCGTGCATTTCTGTACTGGAGATGCCCTCGTAGAAGTAATATAAAGTGGCTTCGAATAGTTAGTAACGAAGTCATGACCCCAAAATTAATTAAATAAAAAATTCGTTCAAAAACTAAAACCCGACTACTGCAAATCGCGCTCTAAAAGTATGAAACAAGATAGAATTCTTATCTGAAGTTATCAAACAGGAAATATTATAAATTTTATAATTTTTTTAATAAAAAAATACAACGTAATATAATTTACTACATTATTTATATTTTTACAGAGATTCAGAGGATAGCTATGGTCGTATGCCACTTTACCTTAAAGTTTATAATCGTAGCATACGACCATGCACGGCGATCCTTTGAATATCTCTGTAAATATATCAAAAATGTAGTAAATTTTATTACGCTAATTATTATTTTTTAGGACGCAACTCAAAAGCTTAATTGAAAACGTGTGCTATATAGCCACAACTCAAAAGTGGCTGTATTGCAGGGAATTGTCTGACAATTTATGGTCAAATCCATAAGGCCACTTGTGAGAAAAAGGCTCTTAAAGACCTTTTTTGCTATGGCTCTCGAAATAAGGTCGTAAATTGAACAATTTTGAATACGAATCTGCAATAATCCAGAAAATCAAAAATTTTGAATTGTGGCCGTATAGCAGGCACACGGCGAAATATCTATAAAGCGGATCGCATTGTCTGGATTAAATTGATATGACTTTAGTATTTGTGTCTCAAATAACAAATTGGTAACAAGATATCGTTTGTACGGAAGATTTCCTACAACGCCACCGAGTGCATCGGTGCGCCAGGAATCCCATTGTTCCGACAAAGCCCGTGCATTTTGAGCCGACTTACTTTCTATCCATTGTATTTGCTAGCGATTGTGGTCAATAGACACATGTAATGACCATGTCACAAATAGACGAAGCGTTTTAAAGTTTAGTCACGTTCCGAGGCATCGCAATGTGGTCACGAAAAGCGCACAGTTAAGTATATAAACAAAATACGTACAGTTTCTGTTTAAGTTGGTACCGCTGACGCATTATGTCGTTCTCCAATAATAGGTAAATACAATAGTAAAATAGGTCAAGGTTCAGGCGAAATCACTACAACGTCGGTTCACAGGACGAGATAGGACGCCGAGCAGCCGTCGACACAGCACATGAACTGAAGTTAACTGGCAGACTAGAAAATGAGCTGAAGCCTCGTAAAAGTGTAAAATTGGCCGACAATTACCACATCGAGGATGTAATTACACATTAGTACGTGTATCAGTATGTCGGTTGGGCGCGAGACTGGCATGCGCCCGCGCGGGTGCCGCGATACACACCGATCAATTTATGCAAATTGTCGTCGGGCTCTGGCTAGTCGGTGGACGTGGCTAATTGCCTATCCGCACCGGGATGCATACGGTGCGATATGCTTGTCTGAATTTATAAAAATAGTGATAAACTTAAGGTAGTTACTGCAGTTTGTGGAATCCATATTGTATGGGAATCGGGAATAGGAAGAATTGCGTTTGGGTTGTCGATCGCATAATTCTTCTGAAATTAAGCCCCCCCCCCCCCCCCACATCTGGCGTCTTTCGAGCGTCGGCGTCTACAATTCTATGGCCGCTGCTCGACGCAACGTCGATGCAGCGTCGACGCAACTGCGCAGCGGCGTCATTTTCCATAGCGCTGACCAGACGCCGACAGACGCCGACGCTCGAAAGACGCTAGATATGGGGGGGCCCTAAACGGCAAGTGAATCCAGGTTCAATGTACATCTAATCGTATTTCAGTTTTCCTGACAACACAAACAGTAACACCGTTTATAAAAATAAAATCTAGCTGTATTATTCCTGACAGCTGATTTCCAGTTGCCTACACCCATTATCAACATAAATATTTTCCTCTATATCACAATACTCATTTCACCGAGTTTAATAACCGTAACGTTATGCCAGTAAGATATCGTCAGACCAAAAAGCAATAATATATCTTATCTAACTTTGCAACAATATTGCGTTCAGTTGCTTAATAGCAACAATGCATTTTGAAGCTATTATCGCCAGTATCGCCGACGACGTGCGTGCAAGCAAAAGCCTGATAAATTACAATACTGAACTAGAGCAGCTGACACAATAACATTAAAGCCTACAATCGTATACTAACAAAACATCTTTTGTCCAGAGTTTGTTTAGTGCGGAGTATAAGGATGTCATTGACCAAATTTGATAGGGATTTGTAATTTTTAGTTTTAGTTATTTTAATTGACGTTAGTTTTATATTCCTGTTTATGTCCTTTAGTTATTTACATTAATCAATATTTTAGAATGTCATTTGGTATTCTGAATTATATTCGGATCATCGGAAAAAAACTGGATCATATCGAACTTTGTTAATTTAATTCTTTCGATTCCATTCGCTATTATGAAACGCCTTGTCGATTAAAAGATATTTTACTATTAGATAATAGTACATTTCGATGCTAGTGCGGAAGGTATGTCATTACTTCACGAGTACCGAGATATCCTCCTAGCCTGCGGCTCGTGGCAAGACTCGGGACGAGTGAAGAATGACATTTCCGCACGTGTATCGAACGACGTTTTTTAATACAGTTGCGAAAAAATAAGAAAAACATTGTTAATCGTACACTAAACAAAAGTGGTAACAGTGACAGCTCGGTTAGACGTCGTCTTTAAGTATATTATATCTATGGGCGTTTGGCAGCTATTCCGTTCCATTCAGTCAACTTATTAAGAACGGAATTTTCAATATTGAATATTAAAAAATAAACGTGTTATAATGATGAAGAGGTAAGTAATTAAATATGAAATATGTAATATTTTTCGTATTCTTACATTAACGGTAGGTTTTTATGCTGATTACGACGTTTAAAGGAAACTAATATTAACACTCATCAATAAGTAGTCGTGAATTGGAACAAGTATAAATTTAAAAAAATTGGAAAAGTAAAAAGCACTAGTTCGAGATAACCAACTTTCCGCACGCTAAACAGCTACGTAAAGTAGCACTTTTTGAGCAACTGTATTAAAAATATATTTTTAGTTTCATACGGCTGAATATTTTTAGTAAAATTTTTGGCTACCATTTCTTTCTTCTATATTGTTATCTGCTATTTCTTAGCGAAATGAGAATACAGTAAATACCTATAAAATTTACAATAATTTAAAACAGCAGCGATAATTTATCTCAATTGAAATTCACTATAAAGTCCCTATATTATAAATATAAATATCCGGTTAAGTTCAGCATAAGTAGGCACCTAACTAAAAATTTGTCAACAGTAATTTTTTAGTTATTCATCACCGTGCGTAATTGAGTAAACTTTGTGTCACCTGCTTTTAGCGGTATGAGGGGGAAAGAGGGGAGGGAGGGTATTAATTATATCACCTCTTTTATCAGGCCCGTTATCATCAAGTGTGTCATGGCCGGGTTTCAGAAGATTTGCTCTTTATACAAAATTGTATATTTAGGCATAGGTACGTTTTCGAAGCTTACCTTACTTGTTGATAGAGAAGAAATGTTTTATACAGGTTGACTTTGTTATGTCTGATACCATACTCTGAGGGGTGAATATAAAGGTCGTACTGAGCAACTTTTACTTTGGAGTCAACTCCGTAATCGCGATAAAATTTGCTGTTCTATAGAAAACACTGACATATGATTGACTATTGATTTAGATAGCAGATTTTCGAGGTTGGTTCCTTCAGTATTACCTACATATTTTAATTAAAATTCATAAAATGAAATATTGTAGTAACGCTCCCATAAACCTACATCTATTGGGGCTCAATATTTTTTGTCTGCTTCTGTATGTTAATTTTTTTTGGGGGTCACATCACGAATTGCTGATCTAACTTTCAATAACTCTCCTTTCGCCATCGGGTAGAAACAATCAAGTGGTTTCCTCCCTTTCAAATAAACTTTTATTCCTATTATTTATTTATTGCGCGTGAAATTTTAAACGGCAAACTTAATCAATATTACAGTACAAGTAATTTCCATTTAAAATACAGCAATAAAAATTCCCCCGTTCCAATATGATAATAATTTATGCATATCGTATAAAGTTAATCGAAGCTTTCTGCACAAGGTCCACAACACCGTATTTAATATGCATCGATTTACCACCGGCTCCCGAAGTCGGGCTGTTGCGCTTCGGAACACGAATTGGCGGCCAGCCACTAACCCACAGGAGCACAGTCTATGAACTGAGAGAGAGATTAAAATATGAGACTGACTTATTTATTCTCAGCATAATACATATGTATATTATTAACCTTTTAACTGTGAGGGGATCCACAGAGAATCTTCCATAACATATATATATGTATATTTATTTATTATACAAAAGGTTAATGGTATATAAATAATCATACAAAAGTAACTTAAATATATCTAAATATTAAAATAAATAGAGCATAATTGTATATTATAGGGGCGAAACAAATAGTTATATATTTGAAAAAAAAACCAATTTGAACTAAAAAAGAGAATAAGAAAGATACGTAGGTAGTAGGTCCACAATGTTCACATTGGTTAATAATAGTTCTGATGGGAACCTAAAGCTGCCTGATTGTTTAAATAAGTCATGAAAATGTTTTGTAGAATCTGTGCCGTATCCCATTATAAGTACGAGGGATGCCCTGAGACTATTATCAATTATTAACTCAAAGATTTTATTTTTAAGTAATCTGAATGTGCCTCCAAGCTTCAGGTAACTCATTGCGAAAAATTAAAACAGCCTTTATATTGCTTGAATTATGTCTTTTAACTGAAGCCTATTTATGAAACTACGTCCTTCTTAAATATGGGGATACTGTTTAAATAATGTTAAGGTACCAGTTAATGTCTTTACGTTTTATTTAGGGCTTGTTATGTGTAAATGTTAAGTGCGAGTTCATACATTTGCTACTTGCCTTTAGTAGCAAATATAATATGTATTCGTACTAACTAAATATAATACTTACTAATCAAATAACAAACCATTGCAGCGTTCATTTTGTGGTTTATTACCGCCGATCAAACAATGTAACAACATAAGTTATGAAAAGCACTAAAGTAACGTGAATAGAAACTGCCGTCACTAACAATAAAAAATTCCATATTTAACATATGGAAAAATATATCTCAATAGCTCAGTAAAAAATATTTTTCTCAAACATGCAATGAAATATTGATGTTATGTTCCTTATAATAGGCTGCGAAGTATGACGTTTCAGGTGCGGCTAGGACAAAAGGTATTTAATGGAATTTCATACAAATCTTGCAGGCCTAGGCCGGCAAAGTCCTCTTTTTTAATTTTCATTTCACAGATATTTGTGACACAGCATCGTGGCATTCATCCATAAAAAAAAACTAGAGGCAGTATTGGCTTTATGGTTCGTAATGACACTGCCACTACGCCTATAAAAAAAAAAACAATGTTTGCTATAATTTGCAGTTTTATTTGTATAAAATCAACATGAACTTAATAAATAATACATTATTAACCAAATTTTATAATTTTAAATTATAAATTTAACTACACAAATAAAAACATTTAAAATATTTCATCTAAACGTTAGCGGTAAAAAGGTCTACTCAAACACGCGTAGTTATTTTTTTTTAATTGTTATGGAGGTAAAGTTGAAAAATTTTCATTCTGTTTTATTGGATTTATGGTGCGTTGTTGATTTTTTTACTTTAATATGAGTTCCGACTAAATAATGAAATTAATTGTAATCGTAGGTGTTGGAATTGGCAGCGTAAGCAGAATTGATTTTAAATAACTTGCTGCCTCTGCCGCCAAGTCAAAGACGAAGTATGTATATGGTTGCTTATGGCAATTTTATTATTTGATAAACTAAGAAAAATGGCTTACAGCTTATTAGAAACAGTTTTGTGGCATATTTTAAATGAATGTAACTACAAATTCATCAACACTGTGGAAATTATACTTATTTACTCCATGCATAAAGCAACGATGTATGTGAAACATGTTATCAATATGAAAGACTATGTAAACTTATGTGACGAAAACGACAGTCAGACGGATACAAGGCGAAAAAATCAAAGATACGTGAAAATATACGGGTAGTAAAAATACACGACTCGTGTAAAACATACGCGTGATAATGATATAGGTACTAGTACGTGTTGGTTATATTTTGGGTGTAGTTTACTTTTAGTTTTTTCTATAAATAAAACTTGGGTTTCGTGGATTTTTTATTTTATTTATTTCATTGCATGTTTGAGAAAAGCACTATACATACCTCGGCGGGAAATGGGGTTGCCCGCGCTCAGACCTATCCGGCCTCGCTTCGCTCGGCCGTCTATATGTCTTCGGCCGGCAACCCCTTTTGTCCCGGCCTCTGTAGTAATGTACTATACTTATCCTTTTATCAATAAGAGAATAAGATAATTCTTTGTTTACATAAACAGGAAACCACTTAAAAGGAAATTGACGTGTTCAGATCTCAATACTCAGCGATGTCAAATCTATTAATTATTCATAAGGCGGTTTAATTATTTTATTGCATATTTAATACCGCCGACATTCTAGAGCCTTTAATGAAATATTTCCTTTGTACGGAGAGGACCTCGTTGAAACAAATTATGTTGGTGTTATTTACCTCTGTAAAGTAGTTAATAGGAATTTATGGTCGCATTTATGGTGATTTCAGGAAGCGGATAGAAACATCCGCAAGTGAATCAAATACACTCTTGTAATATGACATGTGGTAATGTATGAAAGTTGTGTTACTCAAGTGTGTATAGCCCATAATGAATTCAAGTTAGGTCAAGCATTTTAGTAGGTAGGTAAATAAATAAAATCGAAAATGAGGTGTGTTCACAGCAAAAACATATTTTGCAACATTTAGTACTTAGTAGATTTTAGTAAGTTTGAGATTAGACATATACCTATATATGTATGTATGTATATTGATGATGATGATCCTTTCAGCCGATTTCGACCATTGCGACCAGTTTGACTCCTATTAGTTAGCTCGGCGCTAGTGCGCCCGAAGATGAACCCCGTGATGCGAGGTGAACCCCCGGGCATATTAAATAAAAAAATCGAATCATCTAAGGACACATATTTTCTGTAGATACTCCTAACATAGCTAGTTTTTTATTCTCATTCAAATGAACTCCAGTATCGTAGCACCACGGGGTAACTACTATCCCTGGACATTTAGATACGCTTGGATCAAACAATTGTGTTTTAGCAACCGACAGAACTCAAATATTGGTGCGTTCCAGCACAACAATGTACGAGTTTGCAGTATACGCAAACTGATGCGAGGCGGAATAGATTTAACATTTCCTGTCACTAACATTGTACTTAGTTCGCAGAAGGCAAGGCCAAATATAATTAGTTACTGTAAATAGTGTAAATAGAAGGGGCATGCCTACTTAATTAGGCTTAGGTGTTCATAATATGCATACATCGGGGTTTTTGGTGCGGGATTGTTTTAAACTAGCCAAATAACAGGTAAAAATTGTAAAAAACGATACTAATTTAACATTTCTAAGCACATTTGGACACATATTTTACAATAAACAAAGTTATAAATACACGAAATCATTCCCGCACCGAAAACCCGGATGTATGATAATATGAAAACAGTTTTTTAGGTTTATTGTTTTACTTACAAATTTTACAGGTAATTATGAATCATACTATCAATATAATTCAATATCTATCTTTCACATGCATATTGCTTATGTATCTCTAATATACGTTGCATAATCAGTCATGTTATCCAAGATAACTAATTAAAATTCGCAAACTAACCTACACATGTCAATGTGTCAAGTACGTATAAAGAAGGATACTAGAATTAATTTGGTTACGAATGCCGAACACTTGAAATAACTTAACTTACATGTTTCAAAACCCTTTGACCATTTAGATTTAAATTAAGTACTTCCATGTTTCAAAGTTCTTTGACCATTTAGATTTAAATTACATTCAGATACCTATTTAACGGCTACGTCCTTGCTAATGTGATGTAAAAGTTGCCAATGCTACAAGATAAACCGCGAAAAAGATTAACATCATAGAAAGAAAATTGGCGACGCCGCGAGACAACCGCATCGGCAAATGTGAGAGAAAGGTGACAATGGCAATGAAAGTGTTTGCCTTGGCGATGGCGCCATGCTGTGTCAAGTGATCAATTTAGGTCAAATAAATTGCGAATTGCGAAGTTTCAAACCAGGAAAGCTGAGCGCGGATTGTAATTGCAATTCTTTTGAAATAGCTGATAGCTGGTATAACACAGGTTTTATGCGTGGTAGTGCAGAATTGCACTTTGGATGAGGGAAGATAATTAACTTTCAATTTTTTTCTCTTGACAATTTCTTGAAAAACGTTATGGCCGGTATCACTGCATTTAAAGGCTAATTACCCAGAGGTATTTATAATTGAAACCCATTCATGCGCATTTATGACTTATTTAATTGTAATAAATTTTATATTGCTCTCTGATAAGGGGCCCACTGATTAACAGTTCGCCGGACGGTATCGGCCTGTCAGTTGTTCGGACCTGTCAAAATTTTGTTCTAATTGACAGGCCGATACCGTCCGGCGGACTGTTAATCAGTGGGCCCCTTATCAGAGAGCAATATAAATTTTGTTATTCTGGTTCTGGTTGTTTTTGTATGCATACGTCTGTATAATACAATTTAAAACAATAATTTTACTTTAATCGACATGAAATACAGAAACGATCGTCATTAGTAATAAATAAGTCGTAAACATGAGCAAATTAACTGCCCCATCCCATCTGATACACAAATTGAGTCTGCGTGATCCACATTTACGTCGAATGTAGCCATCATGAAATGCAATATTTCGACGGACAACTTCAGCACACTCCTAATCTCTTCGATTCATGCTATTGCGAATTCGACTTTACTTAATGGTATTAAAGTTTGAATTGTAATCAATCAGAATTACGCCATGCGAGCTCTCAGAAATAACTGTCCGATTCGTAGTAGCCCCACTAATGAACCTCTTACACTTCGTCAATTAGTGGAAACTCGTAACGAGCAAAATTGTGAAGTATACGTATAAATTTATGCACAGATTGTAAGTAATTAAGTAATACATATAGGTAATAACCATTTTGATAGGTATTTTTAATTTTTAGTTTTAGTTATTTTAATTGTAGTTAGTTTTAGTTTGAAATTCCTGTTTATGCCTTTTAGTAATTTATATTAACAAATGAAAATTGTTGGACAAAATAACTTGAAGAAAGTAAGTTAGGATAATTAGCAACGTTTTGAATACCTACCTATTTAGGATTAACTGATCACCTAGTTGAATCATACAAATGAAAATATAGGTTAACAAAGCTCTACCTACCGATTGCTGCTCACAAATTGTAACGGTTAAACTACAAATCGAAACTGCAAATACTACTTCTTGTTTATATAGGTATATCTTTTGTTCATTGTTGCTTGCTATCAAGAAAATATGTTTAATCACTCAATACGCTTCAGTCAGTTTCAATCAAGATCCCAGTTGGGTGTATCGAAAACCGATAAATAGTTGCTATCCAAAAGAATGCTACAGCCCGCAATTTTAAATTCAGTTTTCAAATATAGCTAGCTCTCATGCAATTTCTATGTTCCCGTCCATCCCGACCTGACTCAATTGGATCTGCATCGGACGGGACTTTCAAGCAACGCCCAACCTAGTCTAGGAATCAGAACCATTTGCTTCCGCTCTCGAGTTTCTGCTGCCCTGCGGAAAAATGAGAGAATTCCGAATGAAGATTATGCAGATACTACGTTTTTCTCTTAGACAACAGGCCGCGTAGCCAAGATGCCAATCGCTTACGCTCCGTAGCGATCGAAACGCAGCTGTCACTGTCTCGCTAATATGGAAGAGTGATAGAGAGAGATAATGCTTTTCGTTGTCGAAGCGATAGCGATTGTAATCTTGGCTAGGCCGGCTGGTCCGTTGCGATGGAAATGAGAAGCTTTCCGCGCATTTCTGCACCATTGTCAACGCGCCGGCAGATTTGAATATGGAATATCGCGAGAAATATCCGCTCTCCGGTTTTATTTCCACTTGAGACGAGACTCTTTTGTCCCACTCCAGATGTTATTGTATTGCTACAAAAAGAATCAGATCAAACCGCGCCCTGGTGGCTTGTACTTTTTAACTGTTTCAATATGTCAATAATTTGTACCGCTTTGAAGTAACCGTCTGGCAGGTTTTGTATAATCAAGTGGTAAGTTTAATTAACCAGTTTACGTAATTAGTTGATCGATTACAGTTACGGTTGACTGGAACATTGTGAAGCGCAAACTCGACAGACATTCAGATTGAAATGTGTGATAGCATTTTAATTGTCGTTTAGTTTTGAATAGTGCCACCCTCTATTTCGCAGGTTTGAATATGACGTTGCGCTTAAATTATGTATGTAGTGGGCACTGAGTAGTGAGTAATCAATCTAACCCCCTGCTCGATGCGACATACTTATTATAGCTATGTATCTAAAACGGATGTTTATGGAGTAATAAGTAAAAGCCAGTTTGTTGCCGGTCCCATATTGGGATACCCTCCTCCAATTGAAGGGGGACTTAAATCTTCTCGAGGCTGAGGTGTAGGGTTCGAGCCGGTATAGCTTTATTTAACGTTCATTGTAATATGCCTATTTGAATAATCCTTATCTTTATTTTAAAGGATAAATGGCTGCTAATAAATTCCATGAGCCCATGCATTGAATTGAATTTGAATTGAATCCCAAAAATATTGATTCACAAGATGACAAGATTACAATCGCAAGTATGCAGTAACTGAAGTTGTAAGTCTGTGAATTAAATACTTCAATTGAACGTCTTACGAAAGAATGCAATTGTTCAATTCATCATAATTATTAACAGTCCCTTGACCTTGCAGCAATGAGATCTGATCATAATACACATAACATAACTGAAATTCCTTTACATAGGTTTAGGAAAGTCTTTTACTCGTACATAGGTTAATATTTAGAGTCGAAGCAAAAATCACGTATCGTTGCGTAAGCGTTAGTTATTTGTTAATCGTCTTGATCAGCAATAACAGGGTCAGAAATGTCAAACAAGTAGGTGTACTCATACAGGATGTATTGGATTAACCTCAAGGTCTGAATGCGATGACAGGTGCCCGTCTTCATGTTCGCAACTAGGGGAGAAGTCTATTTGCTATTCATTTGAAGAGACAGGATATGTGTCTGTTTGGTAAGTATTCGAAATTTAGGAAATATAATTTAGCAACAATGAGGGTTTCCGCGATCGAGTTTTTCACTAGATGACAGCACCGTGGCGAGAGGTCTAGCTGTCGTAATCCACCAATCATGCTTAATCATGTTTTTTTTATTGGTGGATTTTGACAGCAGCTGTCAAAAAGACCTCTCGTCACGGTGCTGCAAAACGTAATTCAAGACCAAAAAAAGTAAGAAATGTTGCCACTTTTTTACTAGCGCGTCTTGTATTTATGTACAGATAAATAAATAAAAGTACTTTTTTAAATAGTAGGAGTAAAATTACTAATGAATAAATTATCTTAGCGTGATTATTTATCAAAAGGAATTTACAATTTTGGAAACAAATTATTACAATGGCAACATTGTCTCACTTTTTTTGGTCTTGAATTACGTTTTGCAGTATATTGAAAATCTCAATCGCGGAAACCCTTATTACCTACGTTCCTACGTTTAACAATTTTGGTAATTTCGGAATTCGACGTATGAATATGAAATTTTATTAAGCTGTATGCTGTTTTGCATCCCAGATAAGTAAACGAAGCTTAAATTACCCTTGAGATTATATGAGTATTTATATCGCAGACTATATTGAAGTATACTATAAATGCATCAGATAGCTACAGTCCAGCATGTGAAGTTGCAAGGATTGCATCGATCTTAATTTAGTAAAAAGCTTCACAGTCAGCCCTTTATGGGAGCAATGACCGTGGTTTCGTGATGTTATCGACTATAGACGTACGTGACGATTTGTCACTCCCTGATAGGCATAATGATCCTGTAGGGAGACTAGGGAGTGTAGGGAACACCCACATGTGCATTCATTCCCTGGTGATTAATATGGCTATCGTAAATATCCGAAGTGGGGTTGCAAGTAGAATGGGATTCTAAAAATCACATACGGGTACGGCTTGATTTTGGTATCCTAATAGGTACAAGGTACCTGTACTGTAAAGTTTGAGTATGTATATGGTAAGATGTAATTTTACCATCCGAATAGGTGGGAGTGGGACAAGCATAAGTACAAATTTTAGAACAAAGCTAATTATTTTTATCAAATATTTAATGCGGGACAAATGCCGTAATTGTACAAACGTTTATTCTTGAAAATAACTCTTATTATCCAAAAGATATACTAAGGTAAACGTACTGGTGTTCGACGCGGTCCCATACATGCCATCTAGAAACTTAAGTCATTATCAATAGAGGTAACAGCAAGATGTCATCTATTGGGCATTAGCATGTCAAACACTAGTAAGTTTACCTTATACGTGTATAAATGTGAATGAAAAATAATTTAGTGAAACTGCAGGAAAACTATAGTTACAATCAAAAACAATAACGCTACGTAGCGTTATGTATCTGTATCCGTAAGAACGTTAGGTCCTAACTTTAGGTCCTAACGTTCTTACCGATAAGTCTAAATCAGCGTAATCTTATACAGTCATGATTACTTGGAAAACAAAGGAATTCCGTGTTACGGTTATTACAAAACGCGACGAGATTATAAATTGTCTACTTTAAAAACACTGGCTGTTTTTGTGCTTTCACTGGTATTTTCACGACATTAAAGAGGAAACGGCATTTTATGAAAAAGGAGCCAAAGTTTGCTCCATTCATTTTTATTGAAGTAATATTTTGTGCGTTATACCCATTATAGGGGCGCTACACACAGGCAAGAAGTGTGTAAAGATGTATTTATATTTGCCTCTTTTGTCCCTACAAGAAGAGAAAAATATAAGTTAGAAAGGGTAAGTGAGTTGTTGATCTCGAATAAATTATAGGGTTCAATACACTAGTACTTAATTTTAAAATTAATATTTATATTCGTAACTTCGAGACAAAAATTAATGTGAAGGTTGTAATATAGGTATAATACGAACAGGATATTTGTCTCGCCAAGATTTCGTAACAACAACATACTAAAAGTAATTCAAAGTAACTTCGTTCACGCCCAATAACAAAGTTCGTAATGGATATGAGTTACGCTCGGACTCTATCAGGCCTGAAATATCCTTATTATATAACTAGGTACCTACTTGTAACTCGTAAGAGCTTTGTGATATATTTTAAAATAGGTACTTAGTAAGAAAAAGAGGAAGTATTTACCTACTTTGATTATGTTGTTTTAATTTCAGTTAAAAAACCATGATTTTTACGTGACGAAGGCAGGATAATATGTGAGTGTTGTTATGTCTGTGTATCTATTTCTTAAGCCAAGCGCGCACCACGATTTTTTGTCGCGCGATAATTTAGTCGCAGAAATGTAACGTATGGGTTTATATGGCGGTGCGCGCATATGCGACAAAAAAATCGCAGCGATTTTAAAATTGTGATTTGTTACATTTTTCCGCGACAGCGCGCGACGCGATTGTCGCAAAGTGAATTGCAGCATACGAAGCTGTATGGCCCCGCGCGCACTGCGATAATAAAATCGCAGCCGCGACCTCAGTCGGCATTTCGCTCTCCAAGCGTCAACATATCGGAACCAGGCCGCGTAGCCAAGATGCCGATCGCTTACGCTCCGTAGCGATCGAAACGGAACTGTCACTGTCGCACTAATATGGAAGTGTGATAGAGAGACATAATGGTTTTCGTTGTCGAAGCGATAGCGATTGTAACCTCGGCTAGGCCGGCTGCTTCTCCAATGGAGTTACAAGATGAGACGCTAGATGTTGACCGTTTAATTATAGAAATAGAAGGAGATCACCTTTGTGGTATAAATACTCAGTCATACAGCGATTGCATATTGTTTCACGACAAGCGACTGGTACGACATCCATGTCGAGAATGAACAAATCGTCGACTTTTTCATCGCAGTGCGCGCACTGAATTTTCTGCGATAAATTACAGCGCGATTCTAAAATCGTGTCGCAAAAATTAAAATCGTGGTGCGCGCTTGGCGTTAGACACGGCAGACCAGGCCGTGTAGCCAAGATGCCGATCGCTTACGCTCCGTAGCGATCGAAACGCAACTGTCACTGTCGCACTTATATGGAAGAGTGATAGAGAGACATAAAGCATTTCGTTGTCGAAGCGATAGCGATTGTAACCTTGGCTAGGCCGGCAGACGGTTGTTTTCTCGAGTCATTAAATGTGTTAGGAGATGGCACAGGCAACTGGCATTCGGTGTCTCATTATGTAATTTTTTTTTTCATTTGCTACACGACGCTAACCAAGCATTTATTTCTCTCTCAAAACCTGTCGTAAATAAATATGCATTTCGAATATCTGTCGAACTCGGTCAAGTCCATCAACATATACACTTATTTATATTACATTTCACAAGCCTTTAAAGGTAAGGAGGGCTGCAGACGAGACGGACACGAGCGACTTTAGTTTTTGCGCGACTTTCCACAACGGGGCATGGCGGCTGCGAGAAACGTGTTGGCACCCTGGCGCTGACCGACCAAGCTACACGCCTAGCGGATAGAGCTTTTTATTTATTTAAACTCTATTTTTGCCAATTGGGTATCTATTGTAAAATATTTATGGCGTCATTCAAAAACATTTGAGAAATCCAACTAACCGTTGATAATCGTTTGTCCCTATCCGTCATTCTGACTTTTCTGCCAGGCTAGCATAGGAGTCCCGCTGGTAGTCTATCTCGAGATACTGTCGCGCCCCTCCTGTCTAGGCCTGTTTTTTAGAAGAACGCAATTTTTAACAGGAGTTTAGTAAGAGGTTGCTAACTTGCTAAGTTTTATGAATTGAATAGGGTCGTTGATTATTTCATCTTGTTAAGAGAAAGGGAGATGGGCGGATTTATCTTCATTCAATATTCCTGTTAAGTTTTATTAATTAATGAATTAAGGTACTTATTTTTCGAAACGATCTATTAACGTAGGTATCATTATCAGTTTTCTGAACATTCGCTATAAGTAGGCGTTTTGATTACACCGACTTCGCAAAGAAGCTGGGCCGGCATCCGCAGGCCGGGCAGCACACTTACACTGATTTATAGAGGAAGCCGCAAGGGGGGACGTGACGCTATCTCCGGTACTTCTGTTTTACACTCCTACTCTAAAACGACACTTTATCTTGCTACACCTACGACGCTTACGACCTTTCTTATCTGTGGCTCTTTTGGTACGTGCCTATACTTCGATATTAAAACGACGTTCTATGTTCCAATTTCCATGGCGCTTACGGCTCTCTGGTTGTGTTACTTGAAATAGTACTGATACTGCTAACTGCTCTAGGGCAACCACACCGTTAGGTACTACAGATCTAAAACTACTACTAATAGTAGGTAGTTATAGGTGTTTTGAACGATCGCGCTTTGATTGAGCTGAAAATATCTAAGCAAAGATAACGCAGGACCAATACCGGGTGTACCCGAATTGATAACGTAAATAAGTAACCTTATGCATAATTTCTGGCTGCGTATCAGAAGTCATGGTCATTGTTGCGAACGCAACCTTTATTTGTATAATACAGTAACTAAACGCAGCCGTCGGGCTCGGCTAGTATTTGGAAGCTTTTTCTAAAGCACCAATAGGAGCGCTCCACATATTATGTATCGCGGCCAATTAGAGGAACCCAAATCTTAACCACTATTTTCGGACATTAAAATTATGCAAATCACTCTTTCATCAGCCTCCATACGATTACCACACCACTTTTACATTTAACCGTTTAGTCAAGGAACCCTTGTAAAATCAGTACCTATTGAAATTATAATAGTTTACTTCAAATCGAAGCTTTTTATTTGAGTCGTCGAGATCCTGACCTGCACGGCGGCTACAGTCATAAACAAAACTGAATATAGGATCGTAAACAAAAGCTATGTGTTCACGATACCGCTTGCAATGCTACGAAAGTAAAATCAAACTATGTGATAAACACATATGTAGGCAGGCTGCGGGTGTATGATGGTGTTAAAGCCCTTGTATGTATGTCTGCTATTAGGAACAAATATACACGATCAAGTAAGTAATAGGTATCCAACGCCTCTATAAAAATTAGATAAAAAAAAAGTAATAGGTAATATTATAAACTTGCATAAGTCTGCCCGCGACTAGATTCGTCTGCGTAGAATGAAAATATACGTAATCAAAACTATCTGATGTCCTTCTCCGGGACTCAAATTGTCTCCATACCAAGTTCCATCTAAATCGGTTCAGCGGTTGAAGCGTGAAAACGTAACAGACTGACAGAGCAACTTCTGCAATTATAACATTACTTAGCTAGCAGGGATTACTCGTATTTAAGAAATTGAAAGTAATTTTTAATTCAGAACTCTACTATGTATTAGTTGAAATTAAATGAAAGTCTCAAACTAATTACCCGCCCCTGTGGTATAACTCGCATACCTACCAAAAGCCTCAGGCAAAAGCTAGAAGATAATTTAATACCGCGAGACAGAGGCCGTTGGCTTGTCCTTTATGACCTCTGCCCGATCTTTGAGAGATTACTACAGAAAAATATAGTTTTCTTTCCTTTCTGGAGAAAACCGTAGAAAACCGTACTGACCGTCGATATGTTAATTTTCAATTTAGGTTTAGGTACCTACCTGTTGCTTGGAACCTTTTAAAAGTTTGCTTATATTCAATGGTTACGAGTATGTTATGTTTTTTTTTTTGAAAAATTAATAGCAGTTTCAGTTCTAACGCGCCGCCATTGATACATACTTATAAGTCCATTGTAAATAAAGAATATTTGTGCAATATGTAGGAGTATTCCTTGACGTTGACTTAGAATAAAGTAGTAGTAGTAGTAGTAGTAGTAGTAGTAGTAAACTCTTTATTGTACAAAAAGACATATTAAAAAAACCGGGCAAGTGCGTGTCGGACTCGCGCACGCAGGGTTCCGTACCATAATGCAAAAAAAAAACAGAAAAAAATGCAAAAAAAAACGGTCACCCATACTGACCACGCCCGACGTTGCTTAACTTTGGTCGAAAATCACGTTTGTTGTATGGGAGCCCCACTTAAATCTTTATTTTATTCTGTTTTTAGTATTTGTTGTTATAGCGGCAACAGAAATATATCATCTGTGAAAATTTCAACTGTCTAGCTATCACGGTTCGTGAGATACAGCCTGGTGACAGACAGACGGACGGACGGACGGACGGACGGACAGCGAAGTCTTAGTAATAGGGTCCCGTTTTACCCTTTGCCCGTTTTACCCTAACATACAATTAGCAAGAAGTACAAAGGCGAACTTATCCCTTTGAGGGAATAAAATGAGACAGAAGGGACAAATGATGATCAATATGCCTGATAATTCTATTTCACTAATTTAAGTGAAAGCTAAACAAAATGCATCACACTTTAACTATGCCATTCTATCTTGTTTTTTTTCTTTAAACAATAGAGATCCTTTATAAAACAAGTACAAGACTATTGTCATGCATTATTATTGTGTATCCAGAAGTAGGACATACCTAATACAGGCTGGATTGTTAAGGCAAATCATATAGCATACCTACATAAGTACATACTCATATATTTAGGTACTTAATCACAACTCCAGAGTGAGGGATATAATCTAAGTTCGTAAATTTCGTGCAACTATCTCATTCATTCTAATTACGCCTTAGTTGGAGTAAAAGAGAAAGATGCCCGAAATTGGCGAACTCAAGTTCGGTAGGCCCTTAGGTGACGATAGCTTGTCCGCAAGAACCCGAACCCTGCTGAACCCGAAAGTTGTAAGAAAAATAAATAATTTTAAGCGTTTAGGTATATTATGTTAACTGTGATGCCATACAACTGTAAATCTTTTGAATACTTTACTAGGTACTTACTAATGTCAAGTAAATAAGTGCAATAGAGTCTAATCACAGACAAAACATCCTCCAGACTGAGCATAGTCGCGCTACCCACTCTGCCAGGCATACGGTAATTTTACTCCATGTTCGAGTCGAAAGTGTCTTTGTGTGACGTCCGTGTCTTTGAACGGACCAATCACGGCACGGGACTTCGCTCACCTCGTCCCGCGCACCCCCGCATTTGTAGCATCATCGGCTGCATGAAATAATTGCTCTAAACTCGGTCTAGAGGATTCCTAGTCTATGAGTCTAATTTAACTTTACAACGACTTGGACAGAAGAATGTTAGGAAGTATTGTTATTAAAGCCATATTATTATTTTTATATAAATTTTACATAAATAAATTAATAATGACATTATCACACTTTGTCAGTGCAAATTCCAGCAGTTAGTTGGGTCTGTCTCTGCCTAAACCAAAACCAAAACTTGTTGTACCTATGTAAGTTGTTAACTTTATAGGTACGAGTACCTAATAATTTGTCTTAAAGGCTAAAAAGACCAACTCAATTCAACAATTTATCGTATTGTTGAATTCTGACGTACTTACTTAACTATAATATTACCAATGCTGAACAACTAGAACTTTTAGGATAATATTAAATGTGATCCGCGATTGCACACAGTTCGTACTGAACTCGAGGTATCTTTACGCCGGTTTTCTGAGGCCAACGCTCGCCTACACTCGTCCAACTATGGGAGTACAGTGTGCCCGCGCATAGATATAATAAAGAGGCTCAATTCATCCCATTTCCTGAGCCCGGCGCGGGCGACCCACACGGGAATTATTGGATTAATATAATAATACGAAGGCCGAATGCGGGTTCGAACTGCTTCACACTAACTCTAGGGAAGTATTAGTTCGTAATTTAGCATTAGAAAGAACTTGCAAGAAGGTAAGCGATTTTGACATGTCTTTTAATTTAAAAACGCTTTTTAGTTATCAAAAACTATTACTTATGAAAGCAGAAGGATATAAATGATCGTATTAGATTCATAATTGTTACATATTTGCCGTAACTTATTTTAAAAATGTGTTTTTTTTAAAAGACACATCAAGATTGTTTACCTTATTTCTAATGCTAAAAAAACGAACTATAGGGAAATAGAGTTAGACCAAGATAAGTAACGATTTTGATAGCATACGCAGTGCAAGTGTTATTTATTGAAACGACAAACTTCTATCAGGCGTGGCTCACTCCGCGATTTCGTCGCTTTGTTACAGGTACCTAGCTAAAAGTACGCCGCGCATGGCGCTGTAGCCACCTAGCGACCATATCTGCCCTCATCGTAACAGACGCGTTCTGTTAGAGAGTGAGTCTTCTGTACCTAGTACTACTATTTATTATGAGACATCGGTAAGTATAATAATACTTACGCTGCGTGTGCTATCAAAATAGTTGCAGACAACTCTAAACATATCCGTACACGGCGGGAGGAAGTTGATAACTCGAGATATTCTACTGAAGAAATTTGAACTTAAAGCTAAATTACATAAGGTTCAAATTTCTTCAATTTTTTCCAGCTAAATATCAACTTCTTCCCGACGTGTACGGATATTTTCTCCTTATTAATTTGAGATGTAATGTCAGTGTTGCCAACTTGGCATAAATGATGTCAGATCTGGCATATTTTCACTCGCTTTGGCACCAAAATTTTCCATTTAGCATCTGGCATATTTTTAGCATAATTTAGTCTAAGCCAAGTTTGCACCAACTTGGCAGCAACAATATGCGCCATCGCCTTATGTGGTTCATATTTTCATATGAATTTTGACTTTAGTGGACGGATGGACGTCGACGGACTATATAAAGTTGGTCAAGCAGATCTTGTCAGTAGAAGAAATAGGCAAATTTGAAAAATGTATGTGTTTTAAGTGTCTAATTTCAAGTGATATTTTAGCATTTTTTTAGCATAGAGGTATTTCAAAAAACGTTGGCATAATTTTGGCATAATCTAAATCAAATCAAATCAAATCAAATCAAATCATCTCATTTATTCGTGATAAACTATAACATACACAAGTAAATAACAACAAAGAAAGTTAAACATAAAATAAATATTTCCATTTAGCATCTGGCATATTTTTAGCATAATTTAGTCTAAGCCAAGTTTGCACCAACTTGGCAGCAACAATATGCGCCATCGCCTTATGTGGTTCATATTTTCATATGAATTTTGACTTTAGTGGACGGATGGACGTCGACGGACTATATAAAGTTGGTCAAGCAGATCTTGTCAGTAGAAGAAATAGGCAAATTTGAAAAATGTATGTGTTTTAAGTGTCTAATTTCAAGTGATATTTTAGCATTTTTTTAGCATAGAGGTATTTCAAAAAACGTTGGCATAATTTTGGCATAATCTAAATCAAATCAAATCAAATCAAATCAAATCATCTCATTTATTCGTGATAAACTATAACATACACAAGTAAATAACAACAAAGAAAGTTAAACATAAAATAAATAAATAGTTTACCACGAAATGGTCCCGCCTCAGCATAAAATGCTAACCCAAAAGTCAGCGCTGATCTTCCGGTGAGACCATTTGTGGGTCACGAACGCAGCTGTACGACACGGCCCCATCATAAAACAGAACGCGACTTGGCGGCGGAGAGTGGATGGGCGGACGGGCAATCAGCGCCATCTGCCGGTGAGATGTCAAGATGACATAAGGCCATGTCGTACAACACGTGCTGTTCAATAACAAGTCCATTCATTTTATTATTATCTTCTAAAACGACTAAAACACTAGTATCAGTGCATAACACTAAAGAAAATAATCGTGATTACATGATGAATTAAAAGAAAAGTACAATCTTACAACAAAAAACAAAGAATACTACCTATAGGTGATTAAGGTGTACAAATACTAAAAAAAACGACTGACAATGGAATAAAATAAAGCTTGACTTTTCGTTTTTACGAGTTTTTTACATGAAGAAGATGAATTATTACTTAAATATAAATATAACGCACAATAGTGATGCAAGAAGAAATGACAAAGAACAACAGTTTTCAGACGCATTGAGTGAAAGTGAGGATAGGACAGAAAAGACAGGTAACCTATATTACAATATTATTGATTTGCCCACAAGTATATAAAAAAAAAAGTAAAAGTAAAACAATTAACAACCACATAATTATAGGAATAAGAAATTACACTAAAAGAAGCTAGTATCATGTCTTAAAGTCTCCTGTTGCCGCTGGTGTTGTAGTGTACATAGTTTAAGCTTGGCTTTAAAACTTATTATGCTTTGTAGGTTCCTGAGGGGTGGAGGAATGTTGTTCCAGCAGCGGCTTGCCGTGTACCTAAAGCTCCCACGAAAAGCTGCCGAAGCATGTTGAGGTGTCACCAACTGCACACTGCAATTACGCGCCCCAAGTGACCTACGGGTGGACATCCATGATAACTTCTCGAAGAGATACGATGGGGACTTGTGTTTTACTACGCCAAATAAAAGATAAGCCAGATGAAGCTTGCGACGGTGTAGCATTTTGAGAATACTGTGCTTATTTAGAAAAGGAGTCACGTGGGCTCTTGGTGGAATGTTGAAGCAGAAACGAGCACAAGCATTTTGTACCCGCTGAATAAGTCGCTTTGTTTTTGCCAGAAGACGTGGACCATAAACCAAATCCATATAGTTTAATTTAGACAGGACAAGTGTTTCAATCAACTGAATGCGCAATGTTTCATTAATGAACGGTCGTATGTTATATAAAAGTTTAAGCCTGTAGAAACAGTTTCTCACAGTTTCCGCAACATGCTTTTCAAATCTGAGTTCACTATCTACAATTAAGCCTAAATTTCTAGCCTCATACACTCTTTCAATGGGTTCACCCGATAACATTACATCTCTAGCAGGTCCTATGTTGCTCAACTGAATTTTGGTGCCGAATATCAGATATTTTATACCCATACCCATATCCTTACCCATTTTTAAAAAACGTCTAAAAGAGCACTATTTATCTCTTTCTTAGTCTTGGTCATTTAATTCATATAAGTTAATTCCCCTTTATATTTTCGCTACCTGGTCGTTACTTCTCTCGCTTGAATGCTTAGCATTTATCTATGTAGTTTATGTAGTGTATTATTGGCAGTTAAATAATTTATGTAGTTTAAGTAGTGTATGTTTCATTGTTTTTAGTCTATAATTTAAAGTAAGCGTATCATATGGATATATAGGTACATATATTTTATTTTTCTGTTGTTGTTTTGCACTGCCCAATAGCTTACTTCTTGCCACTGTTTCGCTATCTGAAGGTTGTCTGGAAGAGATCGCTTTATAGCGATAAGTCCGCCTGTTGTTACCTACTCATTTAAGTCCTGTTTTTTTTTTTCTATTATGTACTTTTCTTTAGTAGTGCACAATAAAGAATTTTATTATTATTATTTGTATGTCTTTTCCATATCTCGGGACCATGGGGTCCCGGACCTTTGGGAGGCGTACGTGGGGCCGAAGCCAACAGCGCAGAGGCCCTTTAAGACACTTTAATCTAAAAGCAAGGGATACACATGGCGGATACCATCCCCGAACGCACAATGTGATACATCCGGAGATGGTCCCCTCCAGGTGCAAAGACTATTGCAGTGCAGCACTTTTGTGCTGCGATGGGAACTAAGGTCATGGGCTATAGATTTGAAAGTTGGATGGACTGGATAATGGGCTATGGGAGAGACTAGCGGACACCTGCCGTGACAATCAGTCTCAAAATTGTATAAGACAGGTGGTGACTCGCCAACTCATTGAGTGGGCCCCGCAATGGCCGCACGCACAGTGCGACAACAGGGCAACACTTTGGAGCGGCTGTGAGGTTGTCGAGAGGTGAGTCTGCGGTAGCCAGATCCCGGTAATCCGTTCAAGGGCCGCCGGCGTTATGACATTTTACACTTCCAACCTGGAGCATAGGTCCCGCTCTTGCGACTCCACTCTGGCCGGCCAATCAAGGCAAGCACAGAGGTGAGGGCCAGATGACAGGGCCCTCTGGAATAGGGGTCCGCGGTGTCGCCACTCACCGTCAGCTCGCCACAAGCTGCCCCCGCGGGGTTATTATTATTATTATTGTTTCTCCTTTTTGGACTTCACGGGCCTATAAATCCCGGTCTTTTGATAGGCTTGCGTGGGGATATAGATCCAACACGTAGAGGCCCTTTGGAGAGTTTTAATGTCATGTAGAACGCCTGCTGGAACCCGTTCACAGGCGCAACAATAGACACCCGTGAACCGGTCGCAGCAGGCATTGGGACTATTGTAGAAGAAGTGAACAGTATACCGGTTTATGGATTGATGTTTGGGTGGACAATGAGACTGGGCTATTGTAAAAGAGGTCCGGACACCTGCCATAACAATGTAAACACCGTCATCGAGACAGGCGATGACTCGCCGCTTACTAGATGGGCCCCTGAAACTGCCGTCGTAAAGACGACCAGGAGCAACATCGGTGTGAGCGGCTCAGGGGTGTCGAGAGGTGTGCGCCGCTTTCTACCCAGTGGCTGTTAACAGCCACTGTGCCAACTCGCGTCTTATGCATCTTTCACTTCCACCCCTGGAGCATATAGCTCTAACGACTCCTCTCTGGACGGCCAATTAAGGCAAGCCAGAGCTGAGAGTCCTGCGGGTCTCCTTGGGGTCCACTCCGACCGACGAAGACACGCCGGAGACGGAGACCCTGACCGACTCTCGGGAGTACTCGGGTCCGTGGGGTCGTTACTCCCCAACAGCTCGCCACAAGCTGCCCTGCGGGCTTATTATTATTATTATTTTGTCTTAGATGGGTTGAGCATAAGACTATTGTCTAGTGCCCAAGATGCTATGTTTGCAAGATCTATATTAAGTTTTTGTATAGCACTGTCAATTTCAGATGGTTTACAGGAAATGTATATCTATATGTCATCTGCATAAATATGATATTTGCAGTGTGTAATATGAGTCCCGATGTCTGCTGTATATAAAATGAACAGGATTGGGCCGAGTATCGATCCCTGTGGTACACCTCTGGAAAGGGCCATTTTACCTGAGACTTTAGCTGATCCATCACTTAAGCTCAGTTTAACATACTGCTGCCGCTCACTGAGATAACTATGAAACCAACGCAGTGCACTGTTATCAAAGCCATAATAACTTAGCTTAGACAGCAGCAGGTCTGTATGAATGCAATCAAATGCCCTAGAAAAATCAAGCAGTACAAGTAGTGTGCACATGCCCTTATCTTGTGACCAAAGTATGTTGTCTGTGACATCTAGCAAGGCCGTCACAGTGCTGCGCCCCTTCCTGAAACCCGACTGTACATCTGGTAAGATACCGTTACTCTCAATGTAGTTATTTAGTTGTTCACACACAATCTTTTCCAGTATCTTAGACATACATGGTAGAATGCTGATAGGCCTAAGGTCCTTTAATTCGGAGGGGTTAGAGGCTATCTAGACATTAGTATAGCATTTTTTCAAAATCCGAGTTGGCAACACTGTGTAATGTTGAGGCCGATGGGTACATGAGCAACTAAGACAACAGTTGTGGGAGTAAGTGGGCGGTTTAGGAACTTGCGTAAGATTAATAAGTGCGGTAGTTACATTTAAATGGGTTGCATCTAATTTTTTAAAGTACCTACATAAACATAACTACTTATATACCTATAGAGCATTGAGAGCAATACATTAATACGCACCTACGTACTAGGCGCGCACTTACATATATGTATTGTACATATTTTCTTATAATAACTAACGAAACTTGACTCAAGATATTACTCTTTGGGTAGTTACCTAATTATATTTTTATGCTATACCTTGCATACTAGACTAAGTAGCATCTAGTAATCATAAAACGTCTATGTCGTCTATGAAATGAAAAAAAAACTTTGAATTTGATAGAGGAAAATATATTTTTTATTTTCATTAACTATATACCTCGGAAAGGTACCTAATAACGCCATCCTGTCCCATCCATTATCGACCATACGTCATTTTTAGGGTTCCGTACCCAAAGGGTAAAACGGGACCCTATTACTAAGATTTCGCTGTCCGTCCGTCCGTCTGTCACCAGGCTGTATCTCACGAACCGTGATAGCTAGACAGTTGAAATTTTCACAGATGATGTATTTCTGTTGCCGCTATAACAACAAATACTAAAAACAGAATAAAATAAAGATTTAAATGGGGCTCCCATACAACAAACGTGATTTTTGACCAAAGTTAAGCAACGTCGGGACTGTCGGGAGTGGTCAGTACTTGGATGGGTGACCGTTTTTTTTTGCTTTTTTTGCATTATGGTACGGAACCCTTCGTGCGCGAGTCCGACTCGCACTTGCCCGGTTTTTATACAATGTCACGGCTTGTACCTGTCCACACCACATGCATGTTTGTAAAACATGTAATTATAGCAGATAATAACGCGCTTACCGCTTAACGTTTACCGCCGACTCGTTTACATAAAGTAAGGTGCGGAATCGTGTACTTTCCGTTTTATGGACCGTCTGTCCATAATTTTATGTGTTTTATGGACACGTACCCCAATTACCATGGACTCGATTACATTGACATCTTATTTTATAATTGTTTTGTTGTAATTTTAATCGTTAATTTATTGCCTAAGTATATTTTATGTACTTTTGCCATACGACTAAATAAATTACATTGTACTTAGGTACTGATGTGTAGTGTGTATGCACCCAAATGGCGACGCAATTAATTATTGTAAAATTTGGCAGAAGTTATTTATTTATATTTTAAAAGGGTGGCAAATTTTAAATTATTTGCATTTTGTTACTTAATAAAGACTTTTTTTTAACATGGTAGTAGTACGTTTAATTTACCATTTCAATAATGTTAGCATACAATTTCATCGTTAAAATTAAAATATCTGAGAGACCGAGCTTTTTTCGGAAAAAATAAAAACTCGAAAATACGCGTTTTCCCATAGATTACACCCAGCTAGATCGATTTATCGCCCCCGAAAATTATAGCAAATATAGCAAATTTCATCGAAATCGTTAGAGCCGCTTCCGAGATCCCCGAAGTATATAAATAAATAAACAAGAATTGCTTGATTAAGTAGGTATTAGAATATACAAAAAATGCTCGTTTAAAGGTATTAGATTAGAAAGATATTAGATATAATCTTTAAATATTTACTTGCTTATAGCATCCTATTCAGAGCAATTAAGCTAACTAAACAACACGACATGGTTAATTAAAGGGACAGAAGGGTAGTTACATTTCTCTACGGACGCACTTATCTTAATTAAGAATGTATAACATTCAAGTCCTACAAATATACAAGCAACTTTACTTGATTTACTACTTAACTCCCCGAAGAGTCTACATGCAAACCGGAACCTATTAGCAAAAGAAAAATATATAAATATTAAAAAAAAAATAAAAAAAAAATATAACATACGGTTGGCTCTTTCCTCTCGCCATTTTTCCGAAGCACTCACAAAAATTAACACTGGCCGAAAAATCACTGATCACCAATTCACCGTCGTTCGATTTTTAAATTCGAATTTAAAAAGTTTCGGCGGCAAGCTGTCACATGAGCATGTTCGCGGGGTCCGTGTCGCCTCTCTCCGAGATCTCGACTCGATCCGAACGACGCAGGCGCCCTACTTCGATACCATAACCAGTCGTTTATGTGAGACTGAGACCACACGTTATCGTCTTCAATTGATAGAAAGGGATAACATGCATTGTACAAATAACTTGTTTTCAATAGTATTGAATGGCAAATTTCTTTACGCTAGTATTGTTAATTCGTCATTCTTTTGATAACGTTGGTATTTGTTTGATTTAAACGTATTTTGTGAGTCAGCGCAGGCTTGCTCAGTATAGTACATGTTACGCCACCTAGCGCCCTTTAACTGCAATATTTCACTCGCTGCCTCGCTATGAATAGTGCTTTGCGTAACCTGTAATGACCATTCGTTAGTTTACAATGAAAAGTATAGATGGATGCACTGTAGCTGTAACACTACCACAATGTTTGAAAGTCGTTATTTAAACAAAATAAGTGTTCCGTGAACAAAGTTTTGTACGGAACACTAAAAAGTAATTTATTAAACTTGTTAGTAAATTTGTTAACACTGATACAAACTATCGTGATAATATAATACGTTACGTAGGTACCTCTTATGAATTAGTAGTATTTTTTTTCTTGTAGGTATTTACTAAGTTAACAGTTAACACAACTGTAAAAAAATGTGTTAAGTAAGTACCTACTTAACTAATTTAGCAGACTTCTCTGTTTCGGTAATCACAAACGGCGATGGACTACATATAACTAGGTAGGTACTTACAGTGTATGAATGTCCAAATATTTGTCCATATATAGTTGGTCAAGCAACTTTTGTCAGTAGAAAAAGGCGGCAAATTTAAAAATTGTAGGCGCGAAGGGTTATCGTCCCATAGAAAATTTGAATTTCGCACCTATAAACGTGAAAGATTATGTACCTATATAAGCTTTTTAGTCTTCCGTAGTCAACTAGGAATGTTGGTTAGCTCATTCACTTATGAAAATAAAAAGTACATAAAGCACAAAAAATAATGCCGAAATTATCAATTTGCATTTAATCGTATGAAAATAACAGTTACCTTTTGTTGGAATTTAAACTTTATAATTACCCAAATTTCAATTTCGCTGTCCCGCTTCGGGAAATTGTTTGTTTGCTCGGACTATCCGGACTTTATTGTCAAATCAAGGCAACCGCTTTAGTACCTAAGTCATAAACTCTCTATGTACCTATTTGACGGGTTTCTACTGAATGTAAGTATTAAGGTGACAGTCCATTTCCAACGACAGCTGCACTACTGTTCATTTTACTATGGAAATTGACAATGACAGCGACGCGTTCAGTACCGTTACGGTAGTGCAACTGCGGTTAGAAATGAAATGTTACCATTAAATGTTGTACATATTTACTGTGGAACGTACATTATGAATTAGATGTCTCAGACCCTCGTCACTGTCACGTGTGTATTGGGTATTGAACGAAACTGGACGAATCTGAGAAAAATCTGTCAGGTGGATCAAAAAGGTACCTATGCACAAATTGATATGGCTGCGATATTCCTGCGTAGATACAGGTAGATTATTTCTTATTTGTGATTTGTGATTGTCAGACGGTATTTATAGTTTTCCACCTGAACACAAACAAAATAAAGCCGATAATTAAAACACTTTCCCGGTATAATCTAATAATAATAAATAATCTATTATAAAAACCCTAGCCTAAGAAGAATGATGAATAAAGAGAATAATAAATAATCTCTTCAAACGACCTCTACGTGTTGGATCTATATCCTCAGTGGCAATACTATAAAGTGAAACGTTCAACAAAGTTTTATTAGGTAAGTAATTGTTTATAAGTATAACCACGTCAGATGTATTTCACGAGTAAATTCATTGTACGCGTATATATTTAATCCGTTTAAATATGTAGTTTAATATCATGCGTAACTATCACGGTATCCGAAGACAATATTAGTTTATGGTAAATATTTTAATTCTTTAAAACTGTGTCTAAATCAAAATCACTAGTAATTATACGATTCCCAGAATAGGGAACTCTACAAGTTCTACAAAGCGCGATGAAAACCTCATCAAATATGCAAGAGTTCGTTCACAGAGAGTTCACGAACTTTGTATACAAACGTAAATATATGCGTAGATATTGTACATATATAAAATATGACCATAGTAAAAGTTTTATTATATATCTATCTTTGTTCTACTCTGAATATTTGGGGAAGACTAATTAATAAAACACTATCTACGGAATAATAATCAATCACCAAATCATATGGCAATAAGTTTTGTAGAACTTTCTGCGTAGCTAATATAATAATATTGATCACTATCTTATTTGCTGTGTTTGTTAATTTTGCACAGATATTTCTAGTATAGCATAAGCTATGTAAATAATTTCTAAATATTTCTAATTTAAGACAATTAATGCTTGAACTACTTAATGTTGTAGAGTATATGTTGTTGTTAATGTTGAAAACCTTTAGTTAGCATTGATGTTATGGGCACGTAAAGTCGGTACCTTGCCGCGTTAACTAGGTGCTTTAACGTAGTTTAACGGTCGCCGTACCCATAGTTCATTACATTTTTCGTAGATGTTAACTACCTACACATTCGTAGGTAAAATTTCAATTAACGCGATGTTGGAAGTTGGAATTGACTGCTGTTGAAGCAATATATTTTATATTCCGGCAATTTTTAGCAACAAGATGAATAAAGATTGAATAACCAATAAGCAGCTCAAAAACCAGCAGTAAGCATCTCTACGATCGGAAGAAAGCCGAAAGAGAAGAGGATGTTGCCTCGTAGAGCTGCTACAGGCCTCCAATTAAAGCAATAGCATCGACTAGCCAGGTGGCAATTTTGCCGAGTGCACGAAGATTGGACGTTTGAACAATAGAGGAATGTCCTCTTTTCCGACGAGACGAGGGTACACCAACGACAGGTGCAGGGGGTGTATAGGAGGCAGGGAGAGCAATTTACACAAGCCTGCACTGAAGAAACCGTCTGCTAAGGGGACGGATCTCGCATGTTCTGGGGCGGCATTTCGATCGACGAGTAAACTGATCTCTGTGCATTTCCCGCACTGAAGGTGGTCACAGCAAGGGGTCCTTGACTGCTCGGCGTTACATAACGGTGTTCTTGGAGGAGCATGTGATCCCATATGATGGTTTTGTTGGATCCAACTTCCAGTTTATGCATGACAACGCCCGCTGTCACACTGCGTTGTTTGTGTGAGACTAACTGTGGAAGGTTGGGATCACCGTAATGGAGTGACCAGCAAGGAGCCCTGACCTGAACCCAATCGAACATCACTAGGATCAGCTAAACCGGCGGGTTCGGTCGCCTGATACTGCTCCTGCCACTCTCGACAGGCTTCAAAATGCCATTATTGAGGAGTGGAACAACTTTCCTCAAAAACGCATCGTGGCACTCATGACAGTCATGACTGATCACATGGAAGCTACTCGGAGGGCAAGAGGAGGCAGCACTAGGTTTTAAGTTTAGTTTTGAGATTGTTTTTTCTGTATCTGTTGATTTTGTAGTGATTTTATTCGTTGCAATTTTAACCTGAATACACGTCGATTCGTTTTTCCTGAAAATTTTCTTTTTGTATTGAGTAGATCGTCCATATTTTGACATTTTCTAATAGAGGATTTCATAACCTTTCAAATAAGGCCCCATAGTCTTATCTTGCCTTATATAATATAAGGTTTAAAACCGCTTGAAAGAAAAAAGTTAAGATGTGCGATTTTTTTGACGCTGAGTGTATGTATGCATGTAAATTTGAATATTATTATGAAGTACTCACATTTTAACCTTCTTTCCGTCCGTCTGCCCCGAGATCGTAGCAGGGGGCGGCGGCAGATCATCCATCGGCACCTCTTCGTTCGGCGGCGACGGCGGCGACTTATCGAACTCGGCGATCGGCGCTAGTTCCGGCATCGGCGACACCGAGTTGCTGTCCATCGCCGACAACTTTATAGGAGACACTTTGGCAATTTTTTAAAACTCTTTACAGCCCCCGGAACACCGGAGGAAGACACGAGATCGCGAGAGTCACAACACGGAACACAATTTTCGGATCCAAGTTTTCCAATAAGCCGACAACTTTCTGGATTAGCTCCGGACGTAACTCGGGACCTGCAAGCGATTAAACTGTTGTTTATTACTTCTTATAACAGTTTGTTCCGAGCTCTGAGTGAATTTGAGTTGTATTTATTGCTGTTTTCAGATTTTACGACAATAACTATTGGTCATTTAAACTTGTTTTCTTTCTCCATTTATTATTAAATGGGGCTAAGTGATCACTTAAAATAACGTTGTTTGTGTAGCGAATGTTTGTCTGGTCGGAAGCGCGGCAGGCCAATGTCCTGCACCCTACCATTACGCTTCCTATCCGCTTGACATGACACACGGAAGGGTCCGACGGACCCAAATAACTATACACGAATCACCACCGTCGGTCACGCGGCGTGAAATCAAAATAACCCATTATATACACCGTGTTTTTACTGAGTATTATTTACTTTGTCATATCACTGTTAATGAATAATTGGATACTATACCGGGTGTGGCCTGTAACATAAGCAAATAATTAAAACATAGATTGTACTCCTCAAACGGTGACACTCTTATTCAACAACTTTTAAAAATTATGAAGTATTTAGACTCCCTATTTTTCATACAAAATAAATATTATCTTCATTGGATGCCATCGCCACGCCATTATCATTGTGATTGACGTTGCTTGTCACGCCTTAAACATAACAAAATTCGCAATACATTGCGTCTTAGAATAAACTTTAAAGTGTATTAAAAATCAAACCACAAGTAATTTTTAAAAGTCGCTGAACAAATGTTGGTCAATATCAGGAGTACAGCCTACGGTTTAATTTTTTGCTCATATTACAGGCCACACCCGGTATAAAAAGACTTTAATTCCTTAACCAAATAGTTAATAACTGACTAACTACTTATAAGATATCAAATAAATGTTAAATCTAGGGTCGATTGCATCAAAAAGTTTCCTTAGGCCAGATTTTTTTTTAAATCGTCATTACTTTTAGTTACCTATATTTTAACTTCCAAACGTTTTATTAAAGATACCTAATCTTCATCACATTTTTATGAGTATTAATTTGACTCGTCGTCTCTTATTATTGAAGTGAAAATTGTCACTTACTTACTTATTCAATTTGGTTGCGCGAAGAACGTAATAACAGTTGATTTAAATTAGACTTAACGACTTCGGAAACAATTTGATAAGAGTCGATCGATTGCGGTGAATGGAACAATATAGGTAACAATATGGGCTTATCTTTGATTAAATTGATCACTCAATGAAGAAGCGTAGGCGTTGAGGCGATCACTGTAATTTATTAGGGTCTTGACAAGTGTGAATGATACATCATTGTACTCAATTAAAAAATGCTTTCGATTTGCGATTACAAAATACCGAAGTTATTTGTCAATTATGTTTGGATTAAGGGGCCCACAGATTATCAGTTCGTCGGACGATATCAGCCTGTCAGTTGTTTGGGGCTATCAAATTTTGCGTTTAACTGACAGGCTGATATCGTCCGGCGAACTGGTAATTTTTAGGCCCCTTTTAGATTCAAAATCATTATCCATATCTATTCTACAGAAACATTTACAACGTTTACAGCATCAAACTCTAACCTAGCATGTTTTTTCAGCAAATGGATTTTGGAAATGTACTTGTAGTAAAAAGCCATACTTTTTTATAATACGTCGGTGGCAAAAAAGCTGTTACTTAGTTCTGAAATAAATGTTTAAAAATCTGAATACTTCATTCTGATTTGGCTGAAAATGTTCCAATTAAGTGTAGCAAGTACGCGGTTTCAAATGTAAATCACATGAATGGAAAACATCAGGAGAGACGATTCAAACTAACAGCATTAATTAGGGTAAACTGAACAGCTCCCTTGCTTTGGCTCATATGTATTCCAAGCGGCAATCGTCCTTGTACACGAGGTTAATAAGGAAGCATATGTTACTGACATGGAATGATAGTTGTATCCTTTCAAATAGGAAGGTAGACGTCAGGTTTATTCAAATTTTGCATGCGCGTGGCGTGCAAGCGACACCCAATTACAGGGTTCTCTTTTGCGTCCATCTGCCGGCAAATCTGCATTGTTAGTCGCTGTCTAGACCAGAGCGCCTAGCCAAGATGCCAATGGTTTGCGCCGTAGCGAACGAAACGGTAATGTCTCTATCACTCCTCCATATAAGAGAGACATTAGAGTTTTGTTCGCTACGGCGCAAACGATTGGCATCTTGGCTAGGCCCCGAGGTAGGTAGAGTTTACAGTATACTTGGTCTAGGTCATGATTTATACAAACAGCAAATATGTTTCGTTTCTGTTAATAGCTATTATAAGCGCTACTATGATGTACTTATTTGTCGATCAAAAAATAATATCTAGGTATATTTTCACTTTTGCTGTAGTGGAGCGCATGGGTTTTCATTTAATTGCATGCGATTTATGAGATTTAGCATTTATAATTATAGTACCTTATACCTGTGCCAACGTAATAAAATTAATAAAAAATGTACTACATTCGTAGCACTTAGGTAGGTACTGTTAGGTTACAAATAGAACAGAACCTTTTATTTAGATATTTTTGCCGAGCTACACCGTTCGCTTTATACCTTTATTTTAAGCCACCGTTGGAGAAAGGACACCCCTTGCTATAAACCCGCAGGAATTACCGCTGTAAAAGTCAATTTGTGACATTTTACCACTTTTACTCCTTTAGTGAAAGTACTTTATTGACTCTTGTGGTAGGTTATGTAGGTAGATTATTATGTTATGACTCTATTTGAGGAAGAACTTTAAATGGATATTTTTAAAGAATTCGTACCTTATGTAGATTTTAATTTTTAGGTATCAGACGAAACTGTATCTTGGCTATCATAAATTCTAACTACAGGTTGGATGGTTAGCCTTTTAGTTAGACGTATCAATAAATCAAATTTTTGAAAAATGGCATATACTCGTACAGATGCTAATTGTTTTCGAGTTCACTCACACCAATATTTATCAACTATTAAAACTAGTCCTTTCACAAGTGTTTTCTTAGAATTGACCTATGAGTAATTACGTTTTTAATTTGCTAAAATTAGCTTACTTTCTGCACGTGGGAGTAAAAGTTCCATTATAATTAACCGATGGGCGAACGCGAAAACGAAAGCTTTTTATCATCGATCTATGAAACCAGTCGTCCGTTGCTTATTGCGCTTTTTACTATCATAACACGTCATGCGTGTATTTAATTACTTTATTTAGCTTTAAGGCTTGCTGAAGTGCTAAATTGGTGAGTATTTAATTAAATTCAATCTTTCAATTTTATATATTTAGCTATTCTATCTCTCGAATATGTACTCTGACAAATTTTAAGTTTAGAAAATAATGTCATAACTACTCGTGCCCACGGTGTAGGTATATATAGAATCGCTAAACATACTAAGCCAACTACGCCAAGCCAATATAGGGTATTTTGTTATATCTAACAAATGTCTGAATGGTTGTTCCATAGAAAACAACGACATAACATTCGGCGAAATGTCTGAAACAGTTTTTTTCGCATCCTCTAGGATGGTCCTATAGTATAGGTATACCATTGGTACCACCATATAAATATAGGCCATATAAATTGTCCAGTTTGACATACATAATTTAGGTCTCAAAGTATGGTCAAACATAACAAAATAGAAATACAAATATATATGTACGTGGATTCACGAGCGTCCAGTCAACATTATGGCTCCTCTACACGATGGGCCAACGCCGGCCACTCCAAGGGACGCATTTATGCGTTAGGGGGAGCAAATGATATTGCTATCTCAGTCTACCGCATGGCTGCGTCCCTTGGAGTGGCCGGCGTTGGCCCATCGTGTAAAGGAGCCATTAGTTCACTTCCCCGCGGGACCATGGCGGCGGCGCGGTTTTCGGTAAAACGAATTGCTGCTTCCATTGCCCCCGAGACGACTAGCGGCTCGATTCTGAAAATGTATTAGATCTCTACTAGACTTTATCGGTAATATCAGTCATTACCGGCGGTTGAATTCGGCGAGCCAAATTGGCGTTTGCGTCCGCACGTCCTGATTCGATCGGGCAATTTAATCAGACTGGCGAAAAATTGACTAGTCTGCATACGCCTTAACCCTGGTCTATCGGGAAAACCTCACCTACATAATTATGCAGGTACGGCAGGCCGTGCCGCGTAGGTACTTGTTAAAAAGTATATTTCAAAATGAAAAACGTGATAGGTTTATATTTTAAAATTCCTCCGCGTAAAAATAGTTGTACGTATTATTTCATGTGGGTAATAGATAATTGTTACATATATACCTATAATAGCACATTTTTAAATTACTGACCTAATAAATATTTAGAAAGAAAGCTTGATAGATTGTCAATGCAGCAATTTATTTCTATACGAAAGTTAGTGAGGTTGTCCCAAAGTAAACACGAGTGTCGGGAGTAGATAAGCAAACTCCTAAAGGAAAATAACGGACCATAGATTTTGAATATTCCCTCTGCCAGCAAGGACTAGGGTTGTGAAACTAATATCGGTAAATTAGAATTCAATCAGGTTTTACGATTTTTACCAGTTACCACAGCAAATTCTTTCTTTTGTCTAGTTAAGTCGTAGTTACCTAAATAATAATGCGGAATTTGTGGACGACATAATGCCCAGAAATAGAGATAAATCAATAAGTACATAGAATTAAAACATATTTTACAAATTCCGCATTGTGCCATCTGGTAGCCTAATCTACATATATTTAATATAGTTAGTCGGATTAGGCTTTGCACATAGAAAACTATATTAAATTAAAACTATAAAATTTTATTGTGCCTATTAAATGTGTCACAACCAAATAAAAAAAATTCTCAATTGTCACGGCGAGTGTCACTTTGTCAGTATGGCTTTGCCTCGTAAAATAAAGATTATAGCCCTAAGAATAACGGAAGCTTCATAACATAAATAAGTAGCAGGAAATTCTGAAGCTAACCGTGTCCAAAACAAATCTGCGTTACTTGTCACCGTTTTTGTGCCAATAAAGATAACATTGAGCTTCCCGTCTTTCAGATTTACGTTACGCGTGAGAAAAAACCGTACCCTTTTTGGTTTTTAGTCCGGTAGAGCTCGAAAGATTTAAGACTTTAAAGTAGAAGGAAGCTTGTTAGGATTACTGAGCTTAGAGCGGCTGAAGCAAAATCAAGTTTTAATTTTATCTGATGTGGTAAACCAGAGTAGCCTGCAGCATTTAATCATAGTTATTTCGTAGCATCAGATATGAATTACACAAAAACCCAAATAACATAATATACTGTTTGTTATCGCCATCCTTAGGAATTAGAAAAAAAATACCGTTAAGTAATATTTTGAATATCTACGCTTTACGTTCGATGTACCTTATATACGAACTCCGTAATTTAATTTTCCTATTAAAAATTTTGAAACAACAACCCCTGCACCCCATTTTTTTATTAAAAATCTACCAGACCAACACTCTTTTTATGTATAGGTACATAGAACACACATATGAATTAAACCTATGGTATTCTTTGGTACTGTACTGGATTATAATATTCCCGATATCGGTCGTTAATAACCGTCCAAAGCCGTCAAAGACCTAATACGAGTAACACTGTAACGTCAATAGCTTCGTGTCGGTGTCGATTGAGGCACTTATTTAATCTAGACCACTGAACAATGCGACGCGACCTCTCGATAACTAGAGAAATATGATAGTTGCTCATCTGTTGGTATAAGTACCTATAATTCGTAAATATAATTACTTCCTGTAATAAAATCGTCGGGTGACAAGCAAAAGTCACTAAGTACGAGTACTATAAAAAAATTAAAGTAACAATGCACTTTATTACACTTCTAACACGGTTTATTGTTCAATAATTTCAATGGTGTTAGTTAGTGACTTTTGCTTGTCACCCGACGAAATGTAAAAAAGTCGCAGCGAATCTTCAATCAAAAATTGCCAATGACAAACACATGTTCCATCAAATTCGTATTGATTCTGATGTTAAACTACTTGCAACTTGTTATCGTAAACTATATTAACGACAGAAATAAGTAGTATTTTGTTTACACATTCTACTTGTATTAAAAGCAAAATAAAAACTAAGCTCCTTGGTAAAATTAAGTAGCTGACAAGTTAAGTAAAGTGTCCCTCGTCCTAGCGGAGTTACTGCTGAGAGCGAGCGGAGAGAAGACGCGAATAGATTTTTAAAACAAGAAATGTTTATTCCTGCCTTATTGATTGGATGTCATTAAAAATCTTAATTCTTAGCAATATTTAGAAGTGACACACAAGGTGTGAACTTTTAGAATTAGCCTGTAGACTTGTAGAGTAATAGAGGAATATTAGAATTAGGTACACTAGAATTGTAATATACATACTTACATCACTACACCTTAAAAAACAAAGTCCCCCGCCGCGTCTGTCTGTTTGTGTGTTTGTTCACGATAAATTCAAAAACTACTGAACGGATTTTCATGCGGTTTTCACCTATCAATAAAGTGATTCTTGATGATGGTTTGAGTGTATAATTTGTTAACCCGTGCGAAGCCGGGGCGGGTCGCTAAAGCTAGTAATATAATTGTATAATTATAAAAAAACTGTAAACATTTCATTTAAAAAAATCTTATATATACAGATAATAAATTAATAATAATTAGCAATGCACGCACGAGAACTTTCCAAAGTTGCGAAACTTTCCACATGAGAATTTCTCGGTAACTTCTGAGAATGTTCTCGAGAACGAGAATTTATTTATTTATCGTAGTTTATACCATGAATATTCACGATAGTTTAGGTGTAGTATCCTTACTCCCAGAAAATTCCGACTTTTGGTCTACCGCTTCCGGTCAGAAAATTCTATGACGGCCCGGCCAAACTGTCACCTAGGTGGGGGGTGATCGACCAAATGTCATAGAGGGACCCTGGCAGTTTTTGACGCGGCCATGTTTTTTTCAATATGGCCGACTTTTTATTTAATTTTTTCAAGTTTGTCCTAGCGCGCTGAAATTTTGGTTAAGGAATCTCGGGGTACCCTAGATACCTATGAACAATTTTTGTTTTGAAAAATGCTACAATTGTGTGAAAACTGGCCACTTTTATTTTGTATGGCAACTTTTAAACGGTGCGTGATGATAGGTGGGGGGTGCTCGACCAAATGTCATAGAGGGCCCCGAGACAAAACAAACTGCATTAAAAAAAATCAAAAAGGCCGACTTTTTTTTTAATTTTTTCAAGTTGGTCCGAGCGCGCTGAGATTTGGCATGGCGGGAGATGCCTCTAGATTCCTATGAGAAAAAAAATTTTTTAGAAAAAACAAGATAGCGGAACAATAAATTTCCATGTTGCAGAATGTTCTGAGAACATTCTCGAGAACGTTTCCGCTTTTTGGGAATGTTCTGCAATTTGTACATTGCTAATAATAATTAATGATGAATAATCTTAAATAAAATTACAGTCCAAAAAATAAAATTTATGAAATTAAAATTCAGCGGAACCAAAAACGACTATCTTAAACATGTCTTAAACACTCACAATACTTGTAAACTGTCGGCAATACAGCATGGAATGAAGAGGTTACGTAGCATAAAACCTGTATGAAAGATCCATAGACAACCGGGGCGGCGACGAGAGCGAGAAATGAGGCCAGGACGCTCCAAGGCTGTTCTCCCCATTGCTAACAAATCCTCAGAGTAACCAGTATAACTAAGAACTGCCGAGCCGTAACAAATACTTCTAATTAGAGCTCATACTATTCCGGTTCGTTAGTTGAAATCCTTTTGGTAAGGAGAATGCCGGGCCAGCCTTGTCGAATGAGCGCGTGTTCTGAATACTTTTCATTCCCACTAAGGGAAACTTGCTTAATTCAGCACGCTGCCCGCAACGAAAGGGTTCGCATTTTTAACGGGATACACTTATATTTTATTTCTGTGTTGACCTAGTTAGGGATGTGTTGCATATTGTGCCTTTTGTTTTTGCTGAATAAAGGTTAACGGTCGTCACTGTGTACTGTCACATAGCGCCAGCTAGTGGTTTAGGTGGAACTTCGTTGGTTTTGATTATTTCTGTTAGTGTTAATTTCTTTTTAGAAATATTGAACAGGATTTAATTTAATTATAGTTTAGGTACAAATATAAATATTTGTATTTCACCTTTTTTCTTGATATTGTGTCGTTAGTTAATTAAACCTACATGTTTAAAGGGTAGCACGATATAACTGGCAACGTGCTGTTCGTATTGTAAAGAGCACTAAATTTGAAATGGAAGGAAAATAGAATAAGAAGAAAAGACAGCATTGATTAGTGTCAGAACATAATATGGTTTGTTACAAAAATTAGAATATATTAATATAAAACTCAGCGTGGAAATCCATTGTCGCTGTATATAGTTCCAGAAATACATATTGATATATATTATTGGATACTGGGGTTTAATAGATCGAGGCAAATGTTGCTGAGGAGAGAGGTGTGTGCCCATGAGCGTGGCAAGCTGATGTAAGAGACGGGTCTTCTCAAGATCGGGACGCCTTTCATGGCCATTGTCACAAGTTCCGACCCAAATCCTATTCTTGACCGCTGCAGACTTTTCTGTAAGTGTTACGATTCGGTTCAGTGTTTAGATGTCTGTCAGCAGTTGTGCACAAGCTAAATCTCATGATATCTGTTATATTTTAGATCATCTGTCTCGTTCGTCTGGCGGAATGCAGACGAGTTAACTTGGAGGAATTAACATCGTCTGTGGCAACAGGTATGTGTTGGCCCTTAGGTAGCCCTTAGGTAGCCCTTAGTAGGCTCATAGTTTACTTGAAGTCCAATTTTTATTATTGTCATAGATCGGTAACCTTTTGCTTTTGTCTCATTTATAATGAATAACTTTTTATATATATATAAGGTTTACAGGTTACAGGTTTATCCGTAATTTTTCGACAATTGCTGCCCCACGTTGGGCGCCAATTATGTAACCTGTAAACCTACGAAAATGTACCCGGCTGATTACATAATACTTGGGGAATGTATAAAATAAAGAAAACACAAGAATCCACTTGATAGTCGATTTATTTCTTCTCCTACATACCCTAAAATTACAACTTCTAGCTCAGACTGCTAACGGTAGAGCTGTTGGTTCAATAATATCTGTATTCTTACACTTAGGATAAACCACCAACAAACTAGTTGTTTAATTAAATCTTATTCAGATAATTATAATACGAAAGTTACACCTGAGCATTAAATTTGGCAAGTAACACTGTCCATTAGATCACAGTAAGCCTTAGTTACGATATTAAAGTTATTCATTATAAATGAGACAAAAGCAAAAGGTTACCGATCTATGACAATAATAAAAATTGGACTTCAAGTAAACTATGAGCCTACTAAGGGCTACCTAAGGGCTACCTAAGGGCCAACACATACCTGTTGCCACAGACGATGTTAATTCCTCCAAGTTAACTCGTCTGCATTCCGCCAGACGAACGAGACAGATGATCTAAAATATAACAAATATCATGAGATTTAGCTTGTGCACAACTGCTGACAGACATCTAAACACTGAACCGAATCGTAACACTTACAGAAAAGTCTGCAGCGGTCAAGAATAGGATTTGGGTCGGAACTTGTGACAATGGCCATGAAAGGCGTCCCGATCTTGAGAAGACCCGTCTCTTACATCAGCTTGCCACGCTCATGGGCACACACCTCTCTCCTCAGCAACATTTGCCTCGATCTATTAAACCCCAGTATCCAATAATATATATCAATATGTATTTCTGGAACTATATACAGCGACAATGGATTTCCACGCTGAGTTTTATATTAATATATTCTAATTTTTGTAACAAACCATATTATGTTCTGACACTAATCAATGCCGTCTTTTCTTCTTATTCTATTTTCCTTCCATTTCAAATTTAGTGCTCTTTACAATACGAACAGCACGTTGCCAGTTATATCGTGCTACCCTTTAAACATGTAGGTTTAATTAACTAACGACACAATATCAAGAAAAAAGGTGAAATACAAATATTTATATTTGTACCTAAACTATAATTAAATTAAACCCTGTTCAATATTTCTAAAAAGAAATTAACACTAACAGAAATAATCAAAACCAACGAAGTTCCACCTAAACCACTAGCTGGCGCTATGTGACAGTACAAATCCTCAATAGGTATAAATAACGACTGGGATTGCCGCCGTTTGCCGCACGAGTTACAAATGTTCCTAAATTGTAAAAGGCTTTTAGTTTTATCTTCGAGGTTAGCGGATCTTAAACAGATTTGTAATTTAGTTGGTTATTTCGGGTTAAAAGCATTGAAACAAATACCTACAATTATGATTATGACGAAGATCAAAACTACTTACGGTTTTGGCTAATATAGGTAATAAAGTAAGTTAGTGATAAGTATATAGTTATAAGTAAGTGAAAATCAGAAATTAAGCTCCTCCCTGAACTCGTCAGTCCTTCGGTTTGGGAATATAAAAGTTATGTTATTCTGTGTTTTTAATCCAAAAGTATGTTTTTTGGATTAGGTGACTCGGTGCCTACATCGCATATTATTTGTGAGTTATCTGATATAGAGTCTGTGAGGAAAGAGAAGACCCGTGGAATAAGGGAACCCATACATTCTAAGACTCTTCAAACACAGACAAAATTATAGTCGAGACTCTCTGTGTTTAATTTTTCTTTGTATAACCTGTCTGAAAACTTGAAAAGCGTTACATAATTTTTTAATGACGCAATTTAAGTAGGTATTAGGTAATTAAACCTATTAATAGGAATTTTACCCTCTGCCATTCTGTAATTCTACATGGGTACATAATTAAATATGAAACATTAATGAAAGGTTGGTTTCTAGGTCTGACGTAAGTAGCAGCTTCATTCAGCACGTGTAAGAAACATTATGTCAGTAAAACTCGATCAAGGACTTATGAAAATTAAATAACGATACAAATGTCAGTGGAGCTAATAACTCGAAAAGCTCGTAAAGTTGGTCTTTGTCAACAATTAGGTACATTGTGCCGTGATATCGCGCTTCCTGACACGAAAATGATGAAAGGTTCATTTATTATTTCTTTGTTCCATTAATCGAAAATTCTAACAATTTCTTTACTGATTGTGGTAGTATAGGTGTGGAAATCAATTTAATGACCAAGTTCAAGGTAAGTCAGACTTATATTTGTCTTCGGTTGAGCTAGGTATATTGGCGCCATATTGATCAGGAAATACTTATAATACAATGACATGTTCAATACAATCAATTAAGAGGTTCACATCATACTTTAGACGCATTAGATTAACTTTGAAATTTAATCACTACTGCAATTTTCCTAATACGTATAATACCGTCTCTTACTCTTAAATTCACATATAAGACTAAAAAGCCATTCATTACTCTTATGTACATGTGTTGTTAACAAAGTTACCAAGTAGGACAATAGACATATATAAGTATATCTCCTTCATCTCACGTCAATTGCCGCGGGCCAGCTCCGTTCCCAACTCCATGCGTTCCCCACAAACTCGTAGTGCGAGTGATTTTAATATCCACTGAGTACAAAAGCATGTTTTAAGTACAACAATCTGTTCGTCCTGCTGCTTTAACTATTCCCGTTTCCCGGGGCGACGAAACGACTGATTATGTGGCTTATGTGTGAAGGAATACGAGCAATTATCGAACGGCTGACGGGTGAGGAAGAGGACGATTTAGTGGCGGCCTCAAATCACTCTGGCACTGGGGAGGGATACGCTCGGAACCGTCCCACCTCACACGGTAACTAGCGTTATTTGTTTTTATGCTATATTGTACCAAAAGTTACTAACATGAAAATTGCTTCTAAAAATGCGTAATGTTATTCGTCAATTTCTTTTTTATTTTTAAAAATAACTATTCAATATACAATTTTAGTATGTGCGATCCCGTGCTGTCATAACCGTCCGCTCAGTGCTCAGCGAGCTGTGTTCGGAGAAAGACCTGAACTCACTGCACCTTAATTGAACGAGCGAACGAAGCGAAGTTCTTACATTCAACTTGAAATACACGGCTGGATAGGAACACGTCCCGGCATTTCGATGAGTTTACCTGAACTATTACAGGACAATATGTTACGCAATAGCTTTTCCTAATATGACCAGTCGCCACAACCACAGATCTCTTAAAAACTTAAAAACCTTTCAACGCGACGTGGCGCCTAAACACACTAAAAACGTTTACCATAACCAGCATTAACGGCTGACAGGCAAACAAAATTGATTCGTTAATTGAATCGCTCACGAAAATGGCAGCAGTAACAGGCTTATTAGAAATGATATACGGCAAGACACTCCCGCGGAAGCGTCACGGCGTGTCACCCGAGGGGTCACCGGGGAGTGTTGGCAGCGTGACAAGTCATTTTACTAATTAGCCGGGGGATTAATTTAATTTTGGGGGAATAGTTTTTTTGACGAAAAAAGAACTAAATGATACTGGTGATATTTCTCGGGGAAAAAATATTTTTCAGCAGATTTTGTCCACGACCAAACAATCCTACCTACCTACTTGACTTAATTTTTTTGTCACCTACCTCTATGTAGAACTAAACATTAATTAATTCTTACTTTCTTTAATAGCAACTGTCTTGAGTTTTGTAGATTACGACTAAAGTTTATAACTTAATCCTCTTAAAGCTTTTGGCATTAAAATTCCTAGAGCGAAATTTTCGCTCCGGTATTAGAACATTAATTCTATTGCCCGTAAAGCCAAACCGAGGTTCCTACGCCAACTGTGTGAAAATCTGAAATTCTAACTTCGCTATTTTACTTTATTTATAGCGTCTATTGCAGTGTATCCTCAGCTACCTACCTATTGCAACGGAGCCCAAGCAAGATCCTATAATTTATTAAAACGATTTTAGATTAAATTTATTTAAATCTCGACTCTTAGAGCAATTAAAAAAATCAAAAGTGAACAGGCACCTTCTGGGCGAGCTCGCTCCATCGTAGGCCACGTCTACGCCTCGGCTAGTCTGTGGCCATGAGTAAGCACATTCATAATAAAAAAAAAAAAAAAAAAATTAAAATGCTTTCAAGTAACTTTGGATTCGGTTGGCGTGAAGCGAAGTCTCGAGAGTCCTTTAATATCCTTGTGCCACTCAGCGCCCCAAGCTACTCTAGACAGTTATGGAGATGGAGGTATGTTTGTGAATAAAGTTTTTCTCATACATGTTAATTTAAATAAGTTTGATAATAAATCTGGGGTACTGAATGGAAACGTTTTAGTAAAATTAGGTACCAGCTGACCGAAGAGCTGGCGGCTGCCTCGCACAATGTATCAGCATTGCGATACAGCGAGGAAATGCCGCCAGCATCCTTGGTACAATGCCTCAGGGGCCTATTTTAGATTTAAGCTAGTTATTAATTACGTTTAGTAGTACCACTGTATATATATGGTATGTAAATAAATGATTTAAAAAAATATATGTATAAAATTATTTATTTAATAAATAAATATTAAATGGGTAGACCCCCCACAAGGTGGACTGATTACCTGGTGAAGGTCGCGGGAGTCCGCTGGATGCGGGTGGCGCAAGACCGGTCATTGTGGCACTCTTTGGGGGAGGCCTATGTCCAGCAGTGGACGCCCTCTGGCTGATATGATGATGATGATGATGAAATAAATATTTAAGATGTGATTTAACAAATATAAACTGCTAGGGATAATACCTATACACGGTATCGATAATATGATGGTTGTACTTTATCGTCAATTGCCTGCGTTACTTTCGTACACCTGCATCTGGCGTATTTTCTAGTCGCCTAGCCGTCCAGACACCAAAACTTGCCAATACAAATGCAATTTTCATTAGTCAAAATAAAGATTCAAATTAGAATGGAACAGGAGACCTTTTTATAGGCCTCTGGGCGGCTAGGGGATACGATAAAATCACTACCCACTATTTGCCCCGCAGAGATAAATTAAACTAAATACGTGTCGTTCTTAATTAGTAAAAGGTAAGTTAGAGGTAAACAAAAGACGGGGTGGTAAAGAAAACGAATCGACGGTGGAAATATCAATGAATATTTGATAAGCTATCGGGCCTTTGATCTGGCGGAGTCTTTGGCTTTTTGCCAATTTATTTATACACCTTACTTATCCATTAAGCTTTGAGGCTGATCCGGAAATAATCTACTTTATAAAAATAAAAAATAAAAATAAAAAAGCCCTTTATTCATTGTAAAAAGTTTACATAAAAAATTTAAAATAAAACTAAGACTTATATAATATGTGTTTTACTAATGAATCCCTAGTGGGTAAAGGCCTCCTCCAATGCTGCCCATTTGTCCCTGTCCTGTGCTGTCGCCATCCAGTCTGTGCCGGCTGTTCTTTTTAGGTCTTCATCCCAACGCATTTGTGGTCTGCCCCGGGGCAGACCACAAAATCTACTTTATAAAATATCTTAATTATTTGTCTAATGTTTTATGGGAAGATTGGTGAAACAAATGTTCTATTAAGGTATAGGTATGTAGACAAAACTAAATTGGGACCGGTTTCAAGTTACAACGACAAATTAGGTTCATGTTACCTACTCCCGAAATTTAGGAATACTGAAATCCATAAATTTCGGTAACAGAAGTGAATATTTTAGCTCGCTTGCCTGTCGTCACTTCCCCTAAGATCCCTTAAATAGGTACTAAATTGTTTATCGTACACTGAAGAAAAAAACTGTTTACCTGACAAATTTTAAGGAATAAGCACTTACAGGAACTAGTTTTTTTATTTACAATAACGGGGTATAATTCAGAGAACAAGTTAATACCTTTCCAATCTCCCCATTGTAAACTAAAATAAACGTCATACACTAAGAAAAAGGGACTCCAACGCCCCCAGTGCCCCAGGCTGGTATCGAACTAGCGTCCTCTGCTATCGCGGCAGGTGCCTGTGCTATTCGGCCACTGGGCCACAGCAGCATAGGTCAAATTTTTCCAAGTAGGTATACTTCCTTCTTACTGAACGCTTATGGCGCCTCCTGGCCATCCCTCCCTAAGGTAGAACAGTATAGTTCGACCTTTTAACTGCTTCTAGCGATTTAATTCGAGCTAGTGATTCCCCATTGTTTTTTTATACAAAATATAACACCTTTTAGAGAAAATGTAAATAAAAATGGTTTGTAAAGCTGTCAGGATGGGTGTCTACAGGACGAGCCGCACCCGGCGACTTCAAATGGACTCAAGATAAATATTTACAGGAGCGCGAGGTGGTCCTTTAATGACCGCTTGTTATTGTTTGTTTATGATATGTTTAACGTGACTTTAATAGTTATGGGGGAAGCGAACATTATAGTTTAGAATTATACATTTTCAAATTCAAAAATTATTATGGTCCTGCTGAACAACAATCTATATCAAGAATACTTATTTCCACTACTGTAAGTAAACTGGTAAATTGAGTGTGTGTGCAATAATTATAAAACACTGATAATTTTAATTTTATAAATAAATTATTATTATTATTGGGAGCCTATAATGTCCCACTGCTGGGCAAAGGCCTCCCCCACTTTTTCCAGTGTTCCCGATCCTGTGCAGTCAAATAAATAGCATAGTTAAATAAAAATCTACTACCGTTGCGGTAAAAATTGCTTATACAATATTTTGCACTACTTTACGCATCTCGTCATTACCTATTTCCTTGGTTGATGCTATGATGTAGGAATTATAAGAATTAATATTTACGTATTCAATTTTCAACCAGTACCTCCACTTTGAAATAACTGAAAACAAATAGTTTTTGTTCAGTTTTACACAATGGTTCGGTCAAATGGTTTATTTTTCCATAAACCGAACATGTTACACGTCAGGTTGACCGACGTGAGAATGAAATACACCCACAATACACCGGTATTTCGCACTCCGAAAAACTTTGGTGAAATACAAAGGGTGAATACCTATATGACCGGTATTTTAGTTGTTCATTTCAACAATCTAACCTACCATATCTGTCGTATTTATCTAGGTAAATACTTAAACCATCATTTAAACATATCGTGAATTAGGTTATCCTTTCCTAACATACGAGAATCCGCAGTCGACTCTCGTTTGTTTTTAGCAATAAGTACTATAAGAATCATCATCATCATCACTATAAGAATAAACGCGCACAGCTTAAAAAATTTGACCTATGCTGCTGTGAGTGCCGCAGGGCTCGGGCTGCGGGCCCCTCTGTTACCTGATGCACGTGAACAGCCTGTGCGGCGTGCTGCGCCACTGCTCCGCGCACATGTTCGCGGACGACCTGTGCACGCTGCGCGCTGGCACCGACCTAGAGCAGACCTGCAAGCTCGTACAGGAGGACGTCGATGCCGATGCCGATGAAATGCCGATAAGACAAAACTCATGATAATTCATTCTCCATATTTGGTACCTAAAAATGATATCCCATCCATTTTCACTCATAGTTTCCAATGTTTTCATAGTATTAATAACTCCGGAACTTGTAAATGTCAGCCCATAGAAAGAGTTAATAGTTTTACATATCTTGGCATGAAAATCGACGAAAATTTCTCCTGGACGACTCATGTAGATTACATTAGTAATAAATTAAGAATACTTTTAAGCATATTTTACCATCTTAGTTTTAAAGTTCCTGTTAGCACGTTGAAATGTATTTATACTTCTTTAGTAGAGTCTATTATTAGTTACGGTCTTGACTGCTATGGCCTCACGTTTAAAACTAACATAGATAAATTAGAAATGTTACAAATTCGTTTTCTAAAGTTACTAGTTAATAAAAAGATAAAACACAGTTGCAAATCTGACTATAGACAATTATTTAAAGTATGTAAAATTTTACCAGTGGGATTAAAACTCAAATATATGTTAGCTGTAAACAGTCATGGCAGCCAGGAACACAGGGATCTAGTCAATCATAGTCATAATACCAGAGCACTAACTGCGGGCAAATATGAAGTACCTAGGGTGTATAATTATTATGGCGATAGGACACTAAAGAAACGTTTACCCTATTTACTGAACACTTTGCCCACGGATATAGTAAAAGAGCCCAAAATAAATAGATTTAAAATCAGTCTAAAAAGGTATCTCCTGAATACACTATAGGGGATGTGTTACCCTATAGTGTATTCATGATATACCTACCTATTTCAACTACGAATGTAAACCTATACTAATTTTTAAATTTAATTAAGTATAGTATTATAGTATACTGAGACTCCACAGTCAAACTAAATGTAGTTTTGTGGAGCATTGTATGTAACAATAAAGTTGTAACTTCTAGTATAATAAATAATTAAATAATAAAAATAATAATGCTCAGATGGCGCTGCAATGGTTTCGATTCTATCTTAACTTCCATGTTAAAGTATTTTTTAATACAGTTGCTCAAAAAGTGCTACTTTACGTAGCTGTTTAGCGTGCGGAAAGTTGGTTATCTCGAACTAGTGCTTTTTACTTTTCCAATTTTTTTAAATTTATATTTGTTCCAATTCACGACTACTTATTGATGAGTGTTAATATTAGTTTCCTTTAAACGTCGTAATCAGCATAAAAACCTACCGTTAATGTAAGAATACGAAAAATATTACATATTTCATATTTAATTACTTACCTCTTCATCAATATAACACGTTTATTTTTTAATATTCAATATTGAAAATTCCGTTCTTAATAAGTTGACTGAATGGAACGGAATAGCTGCCAAACGCCCATAGATATAATATACTTAAAGACGACGTCTAACCGAGCTGTCACTGTTACCACTTTTGTTTAGTGTACGATTAACAATGTTTTTCTTATTTTTTCGCAACTGTATTAAAAAACGTCGTTCGATACACGTGCGGAAATGTCATTCTTCACTCGTCCCGAGTCTTGCCACTCGCCTGCGGCTCGTGGCAAGATATCTCGGTACTCGTGAAGTAATGACATACCTTCCGCACTAGCATCGAAATGTACTATTTTTATACAACAATTTCTTATTTATGGAGTTAGGACTCGTAGTTCACGGTAGTACTTAAAAATCCCTAAATATCTTTATTTAAAAAATAAATAATAACTGTTCCGTGAACAAAGTTTTGCACGGTACACTAACAAGTGGATCGGAAGGTACCATAGTCTACAAGTTCTACAACTCTATAGACCCTAGGGAGAGTTATAGTTCAAATAATTATAATCTTTTATATTATAATATTGTATGTTACTAAGCAATGCGGGATTATTTTTTATCTAGTTTTAATAAGCTTACTTTTATTTAAGAAACCTTCACTAAACAAAACCAGCAACATATGAATGAAGTTAATAAGATGACCGAGTTTCACACAATAGGCCAGAATTAACAAAAGAGCCCAATAAGGGTAGCCTTGAGGAAGCCCTTACCTGAAAAGCTGAAGCACGATACGATCGTAGTAACTACGGGCTACGGTCGTAGCGGGTCTACGGGGCCTCTACGAACATCATAGCCTCCAATAACTCTGACAAAGTGCCTGATTCGAACTTTAAGATACGTCAAATATTACGTCTAGATACCGGTATGGATTAGATATGTCAATGTCAAAAGTGACGTTTTTATTTGAAGAAACTCCACTTTTGGACACTGACATATCCAATCCATTTCGTATCTAGACGTAATCAATATTTAACGTATCTTAAAGTTCGAATGAGACAGTTTGTATGGAGATAAGCGGTTGTCCACTATCCTTTTAAAGTTCAAAGGTCAGACACATACCGGGTGTGGCCTGTAACATGAGCAAAAAATTTAACTGTAGGCTGTACTCCTCATACTGACCAACATTTGTTCAGCGACTTTTAAAAATAACTTGTGGTTTGAATTTTAATACACTTTAAAGTTTATTCTAAGACGCAATGTATTGCGAATTTTGCTATGTTTAAGGCGTGACAAGCAACGTCAATCACAATGATATGGCGTGGCGATGGCGTCCATTGAAGATAATATTTATTTTGTATGAAAAATAGGGAGTCTAAATACTTCATAATTTTTAAAAGTTGTTGAACAAAAGTGTCATCGTTTGAGGAGTACAATTTATGTTTAAATTATTTGCTCGTGTTTCAGGCCACACCCGGTATACTGTCAGCAAAGCTATTTGGCGCGCACATGCATACAAGTTAGTACGCAAGTAGCGCATCAAATAACTTTACCGACTGTACAATGTACAACAACAACAAAGCTCGTATTTTGTTTTCGTAGTTGAACGCCCGCTGGTTTACTGTACTATCGCTGTATCTCAACCAATGCCCGTTGAGGCGGCGCTAAATCTATTTCTGCGGGCTGCGAGTAGTGCAGCCATGGGTGGTTTAAATTATCATTTTCCTAACCGTCTATACTTAACTTAGGTATATTTTTGTAGAGTACGCCGAAAGAACAAATTAGTATGGGACATATGGGAAATTCGAATCTATGACAATTGAGAGGTAGGTAAAATCTGTACAAAAGTATTGTCGTGGCTTCCGACCTCCGTGGCGACCTGACATAGACCGATTGACTGACTGGCTGACTGACATACATATTTGGAACCTTTGGAACTCGGACTTTTAAATTCAAAATTAGACATGACAGCAACAAGACAAAACCAGACCAGTTCACGACAGATAGCCGACGAAGACGGACGACACAGACCCAACATTGGTCCTTCAACCTCAACAACCAGACTATGGAAAGAAGAGGGTCCTTCAACCTCAAAAACCAGACTATGGAAACAAGAAGTAAAAAGAGTAAGTTCATAGACTTGCCCGCCCGGGAGCTGTCACCAAGCGCCGGCCTCAGCCGCGCGCCCTCGCCGCGTTCCGCGCGCCACAGCTACGCACGCTCTTTGCGTTTCGCGCGCCACAGCCGTGCGCCTTTCGCCGCAACCGCGCTGCGCGCGTAACAGCTGCGAGACAAGACTCCGCGCCGGCGCCTACGATCGAACGCTGCTAACTAAACTTCTAGCAAGACAATCTGCCTAAGAGCTGCCGTTCTTTTCCAGAGACGCTCGCGGCTATCTGTCGTGAACTCAATTTCCTAAGTCGTCCCGTAAAATACGAAAACACATGACGTCGTAAACGGCCTTTGTTACAAACTCCGTGTAAGCATCGTGGCACCAATGACACTGACAGAAAAGACAAAAGAAATCGGACAAATATAAAATATATTTGGGAATTATTTCCAAACGACCGTCTATCCTACAAATATACGCCAGAAATTACGATCGCAGGACAATGCGAATTTCGGCCGACTGAATCATGGACTGCGAACGCGGCCACTCACATCGCACATAGTAGAGGAGCCGAGCCGTGCGATGGAGCCCGCGGCGCGGCGGCGCGCCACGCCGCACCACGCAAGAAGCTCGCGCTAGCGACAAAGCAACCTACGACGACGACACGCCGTGTTCACAGTAAGTCAACTAAGAAGTGTGTCATGTGCGAAGATAACCACGGTATAGAGAAGTGCCCTAAATTCCTGGCCCTCTCTATGGACGCTCGCTGAGAGTACGTGACAACTCAAAACTGTGCTCCTCATGCATGTCACCTCGACACCAGATCCTGGGAATATCACAACAAGAAGAAATGTGAACACTGCCACAGGTCACGCCACACGACTGCCGCCACACGACGCTGCACGCTGAGTCGAAACCCGCCGAAACGAAGCCTACGATGCCCGATCCGAAACCCTATCAGCCGCCGCTGTCGTCACTCACGTCATCCTCAAAATCGCTAGAGTGATGGTCAGTGGGCCGCTGGGATCGGAGACCATATCGACGATGCTTGACGAAGGAGCGAATGCCAGCCTTCCGGACGAGTACATCGCGCCCTGCCTTGGAGTCTCCTGCCCTGCGAGTCCTGCGACGGACCTAGGACTCACGGGAGCCTGCAGCCTGCGGGACGCAGACTGCAGCCAAGGGGCGGCAGCGCGTCAACATCAACGTCCACGACATGAAGGCTGAAGACTCCTATATTTTTGTGTTAAATATTTAGCTTTGCCTATGTATAAACATAACTCATACTTAGGTAGGCTATTTAGGTAGGCTATTTAGGTAGGCTAGGGCGTAACTACAATTTAATAAAGTTTTTCGGACGACTTAGGGACGACTGACGACATTGACGAATAACTGTTACTTCTTTTAGATAGTGACAATATGATAGACCTTAGTAGGAGCTTAGGGAGTTCTTCCCAGGGCATAACTGCAGTGACTCTACATGTCCCTGAGACACGTAGTGCATAGAAAAATCCTGACATTTGCCTAATGACGTTGCAGTCCTGCACTAATGCACTTGTGACGAACTCAATGACGCAATAAAACGGTCATTTTGACCGAGGGATTTGGTGTCAAACCGTACATCGATGTTCCTCGGTTGAAAAAACGACTAAAGAGCCATAGCCTTTTTGGAGAATACGTCAAAATTAGTAGATGACAGGTGGGAGACAGGCCTCCTTTGGAAAGATGACATAACTAACCTACCTGACATCTACAATTTGACGCTCAAACGTCCTGACGGCATTAAAAAGAAAATGTCTAAACTGCCAGAGTTCGCGAGGCGTTACTCGGATAAGGTTAAAGTAAACCTCCAAAAAGGCTATATTTTAAAATTAAATGACAGACGTATACATACAGCTGTCAGTACAGGAAAGACATGATTTCCACCACACTTTGCGGCTTCTAATCCTAGCAAACCTGACAAGCTGCGATTAGTTCTTGACTGCGTCGCTAGGGTGTCGAGGAAATCATTCAACCTCCTTAGCGGGCCTGACTTCCCGACCGACGTCATGGGTGCTAGTCTCCCCCGCGTTTTGAGGGAGTATCCAAGTTGACAGACCTACGACGTTCCTGACCGACTGTACTGACAGACCTACAACGCTCCGGACCGACTGACCGACTCGCCTGATTACTGGGTACTCTAGTAGTTGACGTTGTCTTGGGTGCTAGTCTCCCCCGCGTTTTGAGGGAGTATATCCAAATTTGACAGATCGACGACGACAACGATGACGTACGGTCTGTACTGACAGACCTAGGACGTTCCGGACCGACTAAAATTACCGGGTTTTAACCGTGGTACCACGGCTTTTGTACAGTCAGCAGCAGATATACCTGAGCGGGCAAGGTGTCCAAGAAAACATATACACTTCAATCGTCACAAAAATAAAGACATCTAAGATGTCATTTTCACGTAGGCTTTCAGTTCGTCACAAATACCTTAACTTCTGAGTTTTTCTTTAACACATACACCCTTATTTAATCACAATGACAATAACGGTTAAAAAGTCAGTGGTAACTAAGCAATCAAATTCAAGCTGCTGTCATTAATACCTACACGCACTGCCAATCACGTACGTCAGCAGCCAGAGTGCCACCAGTTGCTAAGCAGTTGTTATTTCAATGGTAACTAAGCATCAACATTGTATCTGTTTAACTTTAAAATAAATACTGTAGCACTACGAATTGACACCTCCTTTCTTAAAGAAGTATTTTATCGTTAAGTGTCAAACTTATACAATAAATAAGTAGGTTCTACTAGAATGATCGGTTTTTTTATTTTAACTGTCATATGCAGCTGTTCTTCCAAACCGTTGATCATATTATATACCTATGTTAATATATTTATTTAGCCCACTTATTGTAGTAAAATATACTATACAGGGTGGCCCATTTAGATCGGCCAGTATGGGAAAATCTGATACTATACGATATACACCGATCTCTTCTTAGGAATCATGTCATCGATTTTAGTAACACGAAAAACTACATTCATACATTTAAAAAAATGTGTACTCAGCTCGGGAATCGAACCCCGAACGTTTTGAAAAATAAAACTAAGACTATTTCTATTTCGATATCGATTGTGTAGGTCTTAAGCAATAAATGTTACTATGAAACATGATGTCTGAAATTAATAAAATGCATTGTTTTCATATCCTTTAATTTAATTTAGTCAGTTTTCGAAGAGACCAGCATTTTTAGGGTTCCGTACCCAAAGGGTAAAACGGGACCCTATTACTAAGACTCTGCTGTCCGTCCGTCTGTCCATCCATCCGTCCGTCCGTCCGTCTGTCACCAGGCTGTATCTCAGGAACCGTGATAGCTAGACAGTTCAAATTTTCACAAATGATGTATTTCTGTTGACGCTATTATAAGTAACAAGAAATACTAAAAACAGAATAAAATAAAGATTTAAGTGGGGCTCCCATACAACAAACGTGATTTTTGAGTAGTAAATATCAAATGGCATTCCGCACAGGAGTAATCTAAGTAACGCCCACTGCGGGTTCAAACCTACAACGTCCTGATAGAAAGTCGTACATACGCTACATGTGACATTATCTTCAAAAATTATATAAACTAATGCGAAATTAACATAAAACCAGAAGACACAAATTAATAATAGAAATGAAACCCAAAAAAAAAACAAAAAGCTGTAATCTCTAGGTGCGTACGATTGAGATTTGAACCCGCGGTCTCTGCTTTGAAAAGCAAACGCCTGTTACTGAGACCACGACGTGCCTTGACAATTGGCTCTAAATTCGGCTTCAGTTAGCTTTTGCTATGTGTCATTCGTCTTGACGATTCTGTTAAAAGAAATAGTTTGCAGTAAGTTGACCGAGAGGCTCCTGTCAAATGGTTGAAGGGCAAAACGTGAGATAGATGTATGTGATGACAAGACTGTACTGCTTTCGATGATTGTCAAAACGCTTTACCTGAAATTAGCATGGCTATCTTTTATTCAATATTCGACCATACTTGTATGCTTTAAAGTCTATTTTTCCATATTGTTCAGATATATTTGACACGTTGACCGCTTAGATACCATTGGTTTTTTGACAGCTAAGGTATCAATGACTTGTTGTAAGTGTAGAAATTAATGAATAGCGACTGTTAACATATTTGTGACACGTTGAGCGCTCACAAGTAAATACTACCATGACAGTCAACAACTTTTTGACAGTTTAAACGTTTACCTCTCTTTGAGCACCTGGAGTGTATAGCGACTTCTGCTGCTGACTGTACCACGGGGGACCACGGGTAATTTTTTTTCCCCGTATACCCACTGCACCGAAATGGGACTACGGGTAATTGAAAAAAACTGTGTTTTACCCGTTGACCACCGCTGTTATATTTTGCAGATTAGAAGATATATTGTTGTTATATTAGATATACAATCTCTTAGCACTTTATGATTTATGCCCTGCGTCACTACCTATGTCATAAATTTATTGGAAGTTCCGGACATCGAGAAGGCCAAAATATTACTTGGGCATAACTTTTATTTGCCTCCGAAATGTCGCATTTGTCAGCAGCACTTGGAAGAGAAGAACTGGGTTCAACTATCACAAACTCAAGACACTCTTAGCGATTTTGGACAGGAGTACACAAATGATGTCGTTCGTATTTTTAGAAACACAATAGCTTCCATAAACACTTCGGTCCAATTGTTAGTGAATTGTGTCCAAAATGTCTGAGACTTAAATAAAACTTTGTATGAACTAAAATGGCTTTAATTGGTCACATTTTTTTATTAGTTTTAGTAAAACAAAGCACCAAAATAAAAATTTAACTTAACTTTTCAAGGGCATGTCCGATTGGAATTTCGTGAGTTATAGTCAGTTGTATAAACTCGTCACGTTAAACATATTGAGTTCTACGCTTATTTGGAATCGTAGTTTCCATATATTTCTCAGTATCCGAAATAACATTTAATAAACGCAGCAATGTTACATTTTCCTCATGCCTTGAAAATATGCTTCGACAGAAAACTAAATACCTACTTGAACGAAGCTGTTTACGTAGAATTAAAAAAACAATATTAAGTTCTGAAGGATGCATGACATATCTATTGCAGTGGGACTACGGGGAATTTCTTTTTTCGAGGAATGACCCGTGGGCCCACGGAAAGTTTCGTATTCAAAACGATAACTTAAAACTGGAGCAGTGGGGTCTACGGGGAAAATACGGGGAAAAAAATTACCCGTGGTCCCCCGTGGTACAAAAGCCGTGGTACCACGGTTAAAACCCGAAAATTACCCGACTGACTGACTGGTTATCGCCGTTTGTCGCGCATCGCGTCACCAAGTGCCGAAGTCACCGAGACGGACTTCCGTGACTGGAGGTGGGTGCCAACGGACCCTGACCATGCCGACAACGCGACGCGCGACGCAAGCACCAACAACCGCTCAAGACGTCTAAACAGACCTGTCGACTTCTACTACTGACTTGCAGTTACCGGTGACCATACTTTAAGACCGACGACGCAGGTTTGAACTGACTGCCCCGACTTAAGCGACGACCTGACCAGACTTGACGCACTGACTTGAGTCATGACTTGACCAGACTTTGACTCTACGTACCGACTTGACGCTGCCTGACACGGACCAGGTCAGCACGGCCTGACACGGCTCAACGTGCTGACCCGGCCTGACATGGCTTGGCGTCTGACCCGGCCTGACATGGCCTGGCGTCTGACCCGGCCTGACACGGCCTGACGTGGTCTGACCCAGGCTGTCACGGCCTGACGTGGTCTGACCCAGCCCGATACGGCCTGACACGGCCCGACTGACTTGACACGACGACCTAACTTGAGGCGGCCTGGCGTCTGACCCGGCCTGACATGGCCTGGCGTCTGACCCGGCCTGACACGGCCTGACGTGGTCTGACCCAGCCTGTCAGGGCCTGACGTGGTCTGACCCAGCCCGACATGGTCTGACCCGGCTCGACATGGCTTGACACGACCTGACCTGACTCGACATGGCCCGACTTGACTAAGCCACGGTGGTCGGAAGCCCCTCGGCCTTTGAGTATTGGCAGACATCCAATACTGGAGGTGGGGATGTCGTGGCTTCCGACCTCCGTGGCGACCTGACATAGACCGATTGACTGACTGGCTGACTGACATACATATTTGGAACTTTGGAACTCGGACTTTAAATTCAAAATTAGACATGACAGCCACAAGACAAAACCAGACCAGTTCACGACAGATAGCCGACGAAGACGGACGACACAGACCCAACATTGGTTCGAAGGACCAATGTTGGGTCTGTGTCGTCCGTCTTCGTCGATCTGGATATACTCCCTCAAACGCGGGGGAGACTAGCACCCATGGCAACGTCAGCTTGGAGCCAGTAATCAGGCGAGTCGGTCAGTTGGTCCGGAGCGTTGTAGGTCTGTCAGTACAGTCGGTCAGGAACGTCGTAGGTCTGTCAACTTGGATACTCCATATATTTGGGAATTATTTCCAAATGACCGTCTATCCTACAAATATACGCCAGAAATTACGATCGCAGGACAATGCGCAATTTCGGCCGACTGAATCATGAAGACTGCGAACGCGGCCACGCACATCGCACATAGTAGAGGAGCCGAGCCGTGCGATGGAGCCCGCGGCGCGGGGGCGCGCCACGCCGTACCACCACGCAAGAAGCTCGCGCTAGCGACAAAGCAACCTACGACGACGACACGCCGTGTTCACAGTAAGTCAACTAAGAAGTGTGTCATGTGCGAAGACAACCACGGTATAGAGAAGTGCCCTAAATTCCTGGCCCTCTCTATGGACGCCCGCGTGAGTACGTGACAACACAGAAACTGTGCTTCTCATGCATGTCACCTCGACACCAGATCCTGGGAATATCACAACAAGAAGAAATGTGAACACTGCCACAGGTCACGCCACACGACTGCCGCCACACGACGCTGCACGCCGAGTCGAAGCCCGCCGAATCGAAGCCTACGATGTCCGATCCGAAACCCTATCAGCCGCCGCTGTCGTCACTCACGTCATTCTCAAAATCGCTAGAGTGATGGTCAGTGGGCCGCTGGGATCGGAGACCATATTGACAATGCTTGACGAGGGAGCGAATGCCAGCCTTCTGGACGAAGACCTCGCGCCCTGCTTTGGAGTCTCCTGTTCTGCGACGGACCTAGGACTCACGGGAGCCTGCAGCCTGCAGGACGCAGACTGCAGCCAAGGCGCGGCAGCGCGTCAACATCGTCCACGACATGAAGGCTGAAGACTCCTATATTTTTGTGTTAAATATTTTGCTTTGCCTATGTATAAACATAACTCATACTTAGGTAGGCTATTTAGGTAGGCTAGGGCGTAACTACAATTTAATAAAGTTTTTCTGACGACTTAGGGACGACTGACGACATTGACGAATAACTGTTACTTCTTTTAGATAGTGACAATATGATAGACCTTAGTAGGAGCTTAGGGAGTTCTTCCCAGGGCATAACTGCAGTGACTCTACATGTCCCTGAGACACGTAGTGCATAGAAAAATCCTGACATTTGCCTAATGACGTTGCAGTCCTGCACTAATGCACTTGTGACGAACTCAATGACGCAATAAAACGGTCATTTTGACCGAGGGATTTGGTGTCAAACCGTACATCGATGTTCCTCGGTTGAAAAAACGACTAAAGAGCCATAGCCTTTTTGGAGAATACGTCAAAATTAGTAGATGACAGGTGGGAGACAGGCCTCCTTTGGAAAGATGACATAACTAACCTACCTGACATCTACAATTTGACGCTCAAACGTCCTGACGGCATTAAAAAGAAAATGTCTAAACTGCCAGAGTTCGCGAGGCGTTACTCGGATAAGGTTAAAGTAAACCTCCAAAAAGGCTATATTTTAAAATTAAATGACAGACGTATACATACAGCTGTCAGTACAGGAAAGACATGATTTCCACCACACTTTGCGGCTTCTAATCCTAGCAAACCTGACAAGCTGCGATTAGTTCTTGACTGCGCCGCTAGGGTGTCGAGGAAATCATTCAACCTCCTTAGCGGGCCTGACTTCCCGACTGACGTCATGGGTGCTAGTCTCCCCCGCGTTTTGAGGGAGTATATCCAATTTGACAGACCTACGACGTTCCTGACCGACTGTACTGACAGACCTACAACGCTGCGGACCGACTGACCGACTCGCCTGATTACTGGGTACTCTAGTAGTTGACGTTGTCTTGGGCGCTAGTCTCCCCCGCGTTTTGAGGGAGTATATCCAGATCGACGACGACGACGATGACGTACGGTCTATACTGACAGACCTAGGACGTTCCGGACCGACTGACCGACTCGCCTGACTATAAATATTTACCCGACTGACTGAGCGGTTATCGCCGTTTGTCGCGCATCGCGTCACCAAGTGCCGAAGTCACCGAGACGGACTTCCGTGACTGGAGGTGGGTGCCGACGGACCCTGACCATGCCGACAACGCGACGCGCGACGCAAGCACCAACAACCGCTCAAGACGTCTAAACAGACCTGTCGACTTCTACTACTGACTTGCAGTTACCGGTGACCATACTTTAAGACCGACGACGCAGGTTTGAACTGACTGCCCCGACTTAAGCGACGACCTGACCAGACTTGACGCACTGACTTGAGTCATGACTTGACCAGACTTTGACTCTACGTACCGACTTGACGCTGCCTGACACGGACCAGGTCAGCACGGCCTGACACGGCTCAACGTGCTGACCCGGCCTGACATGGCTTGGCGTCTGACCCGGCCTGACATGGCCTGGCGTCTGACCCGGCCTGACACGGCCTGACGTGGTCTGACCCAGGCTGTCACGGCCTGACGTGGTCTGACCCAGCCCGATACGGCCTGACACGGCCCGACTGACTTGACACGACGACCTAACTTGAGGCGGCCTGGCGTCTGACCCGGCCTGACATGGCCTGGCGTCTGACCCGGCCTGACACGGCCTGACGTGGTCTGACCCAGCCTGACGTGGTCTGACCCAGCCCGATACGGCCTGACACGGCCTCGACTTGACACGACGACTTGACTTGACGCGGCCTGGCGTCTGACACGGCCTGGCGTCTGACCCGGCCTGACACGGCCTGAAGTGGTCGGACCCGGCCTGTCACGGCTTGACATGGTCTGACCCGGCCCGACCCGGCCTGACACGGCCTCACTTGACTTGACACGACCTGACCTGACTCGACATGGCCCGACTCGACTAAGCCACGGCGGTCGAAAGCCACTCAGCCTTTGAGTATTGGCAGACGACCAATACTGGAGGTGGGGATGTCGTGGCTTCCGACCTCCGTGGCGACCTGACATAGACCGATTGACTGACTGGCTGACTGACATACATATTTGGAACCTTTGGAACTCGGACTTTTAAATTCAAAATTAGACATGACAGCAACAAGACAAAACCAGACCAGTTCACGACAGATAGCCGACGAAGACGGACGACACAGACCCAACAAGTATCATGGCTTTCATTGCATACTTGATAAAAACTCGGTTCTAGAATGTAACCTTTTTAAAACACCGGTTGTAGTTTATCTCGAAAAACGATTGTCCCCGTATCTATAAGTAGAAGAAAATGGATACTTTCTACAAGAAAGGTTTAATAAAAATACAATAAATGCTTTAGCAGATTGAAATGACGACACATACTATAACGCATGGATAGCATTTTGCTGATTTGAAATACTCAGGGCTCCAGCACTATCCGTCCGCATTTAACTTAATCGCATCCTTCGTAAACTAGCAGGACTTAGGTGTGTTACGAGAAAGAGCTAAGAGAAAGTTATGCGTTCGTATAGTTTAGCACAAAATGTTATAAGTTAGGTACCTATTTATTTAGTTAATAGTTCAGTAAAGAACTCACAAAATCAACTTGGATAAAGTAAGGTAGGTAAGTACCTAAGTACCTACTAGGTAGTTAGTACCGACGTATTTTCAAATGTTGTTTTTTTTTTACTTTTTAAGTTGTAGGTAAAAGTTAGCAGTGAAATTTAGTTGACTCAAGCAAAGTTACCCATTTCATAAAAGGTATAACTGCATGCTGACAGCAAAAGTAGTTAGTTGTTAGATTGCATATATTATCAAAGTACCTAAGTATCTCGCTTGCCGTACAGAGAGGTAACGCAGCCAGCGATATGGGCTCAATGCCGCAGGCGGAGGTTTTGGAAGGGATTCTTATTATAACTTCTTTTTATTTTCTTCTATTTTATTAGTATATTTTAGAATAAATATTAGTTTAATTTTTAAGCCACTAAACATTTATTACGTCCAAAAAATATTATTACACGATAATAAGTAGGTTTATTTTAATTTTAGTTCAGTTTTGAAATCTTTAATTCATACATAATTTTACTACTTAATTTTACAGAGCATTGGTGTTAGCTGTAATGCTGTAAAATTTGATTCCAATAAATATCAAATATCAATAGTTAGTTTTAATTTTTCTTATAATTTGTTTATATCAATGTTAACTTTCCACATAGGTATCATATCATTAACTATTTATTTTAATTGCACTTATGTAGAAAATTACACATTTCTAAAGTCAAGAAGTACCTCAAAAGTCGCACGCAATAGGTATGTTTAAATAGAACAAAGCCGCTTGAGATCCCTGGGCCGGTAGCGATGGTGCTCTCAATCAATAATCTGAGAGGAAAATAACAAGAATTACTCGAGCAAGGATAGAATTGTTTTTCGCGAAACAATAACTGGGGATGCCTTAGGCACAAATGATTGGTATGTTTAGCTGAATTCCAAAACTATGAGGTTTTCTACGAGAACCAGTGCATTTGGTGCAATGAAGTTTCGAACTTGATGTATATAGCATATTTATAACTTTATAAATTTATATACCGTGGGCCCGAATTACCTGGCCTACTAACGCACAGATTTGATTTACCTTCATGAGGAAAACTAGTTCTTTTGTCCGTTTCTACTATACCCCAGTGTACAGATATTTATGTGTATGTTGGACAAGATTGATTCTCCCGTACCTAATCGAATTACGATTGGGTTTTTGTTGGTTACTAGCAAATAGAAAGGTAAGTAAGAGAAAGAGAAATGTTTTTAGATAGACAGATGTGGACAGATGTAAACGCATACGTATCGTAAACGTAAACGATTTGTCTTTTTTATCACAACACGCCCACACAAAATATCGATAAGTATACGGTGTCATATACTGCCCTCCTAACGATAAGTGCAATAACTAATTTTGAAATCTCAGTCGTTTGTGTGACATATTGTATGAGAACAAATTATATTATTTAATGATAATTTAATATAGAGCAGTATAGACTCGACAGTTTCAGCGTCATTTCATTTAGAATGTTCATCTTCATAATATTCCATATGTAGTTACGTATTTCTTTTCAAAGGTTCAGTTTATGAGCTAACCGGACGCTACAATGTCGCGGTCTAAAGTTTCCTAGACTTGCTTCAACCTATTACATGATAAGGTTTGACAGAAAACCAATTCTATTACGACTCCTATTGCATTACAGTGCAGCGAAATTCTCGAACTAATGTTTCTTAAAAGCATTTTGATGTCTCGGCGCAGTTAAGGGGTTATTTGAGTGAATAGCGTAATATCTAAGGAACAATCGAGCTAGTATTACGTAGTTGATTCGCGTAATATTGGGTACTCTATATGCTAAATAGTTTAAGAAAGTCCCGCAAAATCAAACACAAGTTACCTAACTTATTTGGTAATCTAAACAAACACAATCCGAATAAAATCGGAAAAAGAGTGCAGTTTGATAGAATTGATTTCCATCACATCAAACTTGGTTGATAGTTACTAATCAATTTTCAATTATTATTATTATTTTATGGGATAGATTTTAGATTTGACGACCGGTTTGGCCTAGTGGGTAGTGACCCTGCCTGCGAAGCCGATGGTCCTGGGTTCGAATCCCAGTAAGGGCATTTATTTGTGTGATGAACACTAATATTTGTTCCTGAGTCATGGGTGTTTTCTATGTATATAAGTATGTATATCGTCGCCTAACACCCATAGCACAGAATAAGTAATAGTATTATCATACCCATAGTACAAGCTTTACTTAGTTTGGGGCTAGGTTGATCTGTGTAAGATGTCCACCAATATTTATTTATTTATTTATTTATAGGCGGCAATAGAACAGACGAATCACCTTATGGTTAACAATTACCGTCGCCCATTGGTCACCTGCAACTCCAGAGGGGTTTCAAGTGCATTACCGGCTATTAAAATGGGAGTATGCTCTTTTCTTGAAGGTTTGATGGTCGTATCGGTCAATCTAACTATGTACTGCACATTACTAACGAATTTCTGAATATAGTAAGATTAACGGACTGAAAACTACGAAAAGCTGCATTCTAGAGATAGGGTGATTATACTCGTAGAGATATCTTGACATCATTCAATCTTGTACCTTGTAACGGTTCGGGGAGCCCTATAGTGGTATAAAATAAAAGTAATAAAGAAATTTGTATTAACAAGTATATTTACCATTCCGACAAGAAATTTAAGTGGTAATATTATAATAATAACTAGCTCAGTCGTAACTTAAATAAATAGGTATTAATTTTTAGAGCACAGGGGGTGAGTCTGTGTTTCAATAGGCTGGAAGACCTTGGTAACTAGGGGTAAAAATATTTAAATATTGGGCGCCTTTATAAAATAATAAAAACCGTCTGACCTCCAGTTAGATAAGGAATGAGAAATGAGCCCTGCAGCTTCGTGGTGGTGAGCAACCACTCCGGTGCCGCAGCCGCCGCCTCCGAACGTCCATGCTAGTTAAGCCGCCAAGGAAGTACCAGCTTCGCGCGGCCTGGAGCACATCCTTGCCCATGCCGACGCCCTCGACTAACTGGGGTACTGAAGGGGTAAACGAAAACCTCATCTTGAAAGACCTCCTCTTAAAAAAACCCTTTCTTGAAAGCCGTTCCTGAAGGCCGTTCCTGAAGGCCCTGGAAATAATTTAAAAACAATAAGTATGTGGCTTTGCCGATTCTCGACGAGAGTTGAAATTCGCCAGAACGGTTGAGCAACTTACCCAATGCAGAAAAGAAGCCGGCTTGTAAGTCCGTGCTTTCATGTCGATGCATGGGGCCTTCAGAGGTTATGGTACGAGGAACATAATATTCTCCCTGAAAATAAGTAATAAAACAATAAGCACTGAACACGTCTCGAACAATTTGATACGTAGATCAAGAAAAATACTTACGATTAAGCGGTTTAAGCCGCGATTTAAACAATATGGCTCACTGGCCTTTGAAGAAAACGGATCGACATCCTACTCCATCACATCCGAAATAAAAATGACAGCTGACAGATCAAACCTAAGATACTTCCACTGCTGCGCTGCGTTTCATTGCGCGCACGATGTAGATACAGCTTCCAAAACTCGTTTCAATAAGAAAAGATACTTAATAATAATTTCCAAAAAGGAAAGAAGAAAGTTGTATAATATTTAATAAGATTTTAATTTCTGTAAATTAATAGGAGTAAACATTTTATTTAAGAAAAATCCAATAGCGGGCTACTCACGCCCTCTGTTGATCAATGCAAGTATTACAAAAACAGTATTACTAACGCTCAACGCTAGATGGCCTTTATATTAGAAACGAAATATATTAATGCCTATGAGGCTTTAAAAAAAATGTTGTTACAGTACATCCCTCCCCGAATAAAATTTTGACGTAGGCAAAATTTTGAGCTGGTCTCCAGCTCCAAACATCCATCCGCAGAAAGTAAACAATAGTTACCCCGCACAAAATAATAAATTTAATAAAAAAAACAACCACCCAAATCGAACCCACGCACTAAACTATACTTACTTTATAAGGACTTGACATTCGCAAGTAAAGCTCTAAGCTACATTACTACGAAACGTCGCATCGCGTATATTCCTTGGTGACATAACGAACGGCCCAGGCCGCGGGTTATGCGCCCAAGTGATATAGCGGAAGACGGCATATAGCCAAGTGAAATTAAACTAACTAATATCGGTGACTGTACTACAACTAATTTAAATATATACAACGCGCATATCAGGCCGTGACTGTCAGACGTCACAGGTCTAAACGCGGTAATCAGACAATAACACAACAACAATGATACGTTGACCAGCTGTGTCTGAACGACAAGCAGACGGTAACGTTCAAAACAACACGAGACACAAGGAACTCGACTGTACAGGCTCCATTTCAGGCAATGCAAGTCTGTCAGTCTGACACACAATAATCCGATGTTTGCGGACAACGCTTTAAGGCGTGTACCACATAACAACCCCCTAACATCAACATTAACGTTCACGCATATGATTTAAGTCATACCGCAAAGCGTTAACAAAGAAGATGGCACTGCTATTAAGAGCTTGACGGTTTAAAGTCCGCCAAAACCCGACCAGCCAGTGCCGATTGGAATGCTGGTTTAAAGCGCCAGCACCCCGGTAAAACACGCGAAGAGTCTTTAAATCGTCCTCTCCGCCCACCAACAACAAACAAACCACGTGCCTGAGTTACGTTTGCTCAGACACGATCGAAAGAAAGTAATACGTAAACAAAACTCCTGCACGCAACACATAAAAAAAAACTCCTACCGAACATCAACAAAAAAAAAACGCGCAATCACCGATAGTCAACTAATAAGTAAATATTTACTCCATCTAAAGTAACAACAATAAGGAAAAACTCGATTTAAGTCGAAATAATAGATAAGGAAAAGTAGGTAATAAACATAACTCCCGTACGAAACAACTACAATAAGATTCAACAATAAAGACAAACCTCAAAGAAATGAACCCGGATATTGTTAAATGCGCACGTTGGACTAAGTTAAACCATTAAAGAACTAAGAGGTCACCCAGTTATTTAAAACTTAAAGGGATGTTACATTTTTTTTTTAGAATCAGCCTGTATGCTCTTCACATGTTTAACTTACTGTGTTAAAGTTCCAAAAGTACTAAATATTTAATATGAATATCTTGTGCTACCATTTACAAAACCGTAATTCACTATCATTAAGTTAGTAATAATATATTTATGGTAAAAACAGCACCAAATATGTGACTGACTGTACTTAATTATTCTCCTACACATCTATAGTAAGTAATATTATTTAATTTTAAATTAACCACCTTCCGGAACAAACAGTAATAAATTTAGTACAACATTATAAAAAAATAAACTGCTGACTGTACATCATTCACATCAAAAAGACAAATTCATCTTCAACTATTAAGTATAAAAAGAATAGATAAGTTTGCGGTACTATTTGAAAGAAAATTTAGGTATAACTTGCTTACACTTCACTTCGGTAAAGGAATAAAATAGGTAGGTATGGTCAGCACTTTTAGCAATTAAAAAATAAAACTGAATAATTATATTTGGTAACTCACTAAGCAAGGGTAAATAATTCCAACTGACTGTACTTTTAATACATAAGAAACCTCCTACAACAAAACATTCTAAATTAATTAATAATTTTTAACTAATATTTTAACAATTATTTTGCCAACCATACCAATGAGGATAAATGTACACTAAAATAGGTACAGAAATACTTGTAACACCTGTTCATAACATTCTACTTCAAATTATTTAACTTACTACCTTCATAACTACAAGATAACCTCTCAAAATTATAAATAAAATATTTAGTTTTAATTACACAGTACCGCAACACTAAGGTAAATTAATAAGTAATTGTAAGAATACAAGAATGGCTATTGCTTTATAACCTCCATTATACACAACACACGGTGCTTAACCGCTTTAACTACAAAGGAAATAATAAAAAGAATAATGGTCTTCCAGCTTGAACACACTAGAGCCACACGTAGGGCTGCCACTGTAACGGTTCGGGGAGCCCTATAGTGGTATAAAATAAAAGTAATAAAGAAATTTGTATTAACAAGTATATTTACCATTCCGACAAGAAATTTAAGTGGTAATATTATAATAATAACTAGCTCAGTCGTAACTTAAATAAATAGGTATTAATTTTTAGAGCACAGGGGGTGAGTCTGTGTTTCAATAGGCTGGAAGACCTTGGTAACTAGGGGTAAAAATATTTAAATATTGGGCGCCTTTATAAAATAATAAAAACCGTCTGACCTCCAGTTAGATAAGGAATGAGAAATGAGCCCTGCAGCTTCGTGGTGGTGAGCAACCACTCCGGTGCCGCAGCCGCCGCCTCCGAACGTCCATGCTAGTTAAGCCGCCAAGGAAGTACCAGCTTCGCGCGGCCTGGAGCACATCCTTGCCCATGCCGACGCCCTCGACTAACTGGGGTACTGAAGGGGTAAACGAAAACCTCATCTTGAAAGACCTCCTCTTAAAAAAACCCTTTCTTGAAAGCCGTTCCTGAAGGCCGTTCCTGAAGGCCCTGGAAATAATTTAAAAACAATAAGTATGTGGCTTTGCCGATTCTCGACGAGAGTTGAAATTCGCCAGAACGGTTGAGCAACTTACCCAATGCAGAAAAGAAGCCGGCTTGTAAGTCCGTGCTTTCATGTCGATGCATGGGGCCTTCAGAGGTTATGGTACGAGGAACATAATATTCTCCCTGAAAATAAGTAATAAAACAATAAGCACTGAACACGTCTCGAACAATTTGATACGTAGATCAAGAAAAATACTTACGATTAAGCGGTTTAAGCCGCGATTTAAACAATATGGCTCACTGGCCTTTGAAGAAAACGGATCGACATCCTACTCCATCACATCCGAAATAAAAATGACAGCTGACAGATCAAACCTAAGATACTTCCACTGCTGCGCTGCGTTTCATTGCGCGCACGATGTAGATACAGCTTCCAAAACTCGTTTCAATAAGAAAAGATACTTAATAATAATTTCCAAAAAGGAAAGAAGAAAGTTGTATAATATTTAATAAGATTTTAATTTCTGTAAATTAATAGGAGTAAACATTTTATTTAAGAAAAATCCAATAGCGGGCTACTCACGCCCTCTGTTGATCAATGCAAGTATTACAAAAACAGTATTACTAACGCTCAACGCTAGATGGCCTTTATATTAGAAACGAAATATATTAATGCCTATGAGGCTTTAAAAAAAATGTTGTTACAACCTACAGTAACTTCTTAATAAGATCGTGTCACATATTTTTGCGACCTTCGAAGAGTAACATACTATTGCAGGTACATTCTAGACCTGTGGTAAAAAAAAGGTTCGAATGCCTTAGCAGCTTGAATTTGAATTAATTTAATCAGTCGTCACCCAACGCAGACCTAGTAACAATTCCTCGTGCGTTTAACTTTCGCCGCGCACGCGCCGTTGCAATCCTTTATTGATAATATACCCGCCAACCCGCCATTAGTATTCCCAACTGCAAGGAGATGCAACTACTGATGCAACGGCGCCTTGTTTTCGAAACTATCTTATTGGATTGCGGCCAACCTACGAAAAATGAGTTGAGATTGAATGAGATCGCTGTGTTCATAGAAAGATCGCTTGCGCAGGACCTAACGGTTAGGATGGAGAATTCCTTTGTAAGGACTCGGACGACTATAGTCATTATTTTAAAGAATGGTTATGCATTGAGGCTATTGAGAGTGCCGAGATATCACTCACTGATACACCGTTTACCTAGGTAGTGTTTTTGTGTGCATGCCAGAATATTTTGCAGTAGGTAGGTAGGCGGCCCTGGATAGAGTCAAATGGAGAGAGCTACACCGACAAGAGTCCAACTCTTAAATTTACGACGACGACGACGAGGTAGGTGGGCGTTTTTAGAATTAGAGTCCGTCACGTAATGGAATTCCACAACCCAAAAAAAAAATTTTTTTGACTAAAAATGGGTTGAATGAAATCTACTATTTATATATTTTATGAAAATGTTACTTTCTTTCTATATAAATTATTTATATTCCTAATAAATCACTTTAAACTGAATGACAGCGAATGTGACGATCCATTACGTTACAAGTTTTAGGCAGGTTTTAAGTAGGGTTGCCAGATCGAGAGGTGCTATTATCGGGAAACAATATCATTTTTTCGGGATTTTGGGACTTAAGTCGGGAAAAAAATACATTCAAATTAAAGTAATTGTATTAAAAACAACGATATTTTACATTATTGGCACTACGTCAGCTCGCTCGCTCGACGACAGTTCGGAACTTGAAATTATTATGTGAAGCTGTTTTTCGGGACAGTTTGAACTTTGTCGGGAATCGGGAACACATGCTAAAAATCGGGAGAATCCCGCCAAATCCCGACCATCTGGCAACCCTAGTTTTAAGTGAAGATCGGAGTGTTTTAAGTGAACCAATTTTTATTTATTGAAATACATAACAATATTAATTTTCTAAAAACGAATAACAACTGCAATACTAAGTATTACAATAAAGTTATTTAAAGGAGTCTTTCCAATACGTCACATTTTTGTTTTAATTGTTGCTTTGCAATCATTTTGTTATAAAAAACGTAAGGTAAAGGTATTATAAAAAGTTGTTTTTAATAATTATCATATATTATTCTTGCAAATGAGATCGAAATCAGTATCAATTATCCTAAAAATTAATTTAAATTCTAATAAAATCAATCACAGCCACAGTAGGACAAAGTGACGTTATGGACCATAATATCGCGTTTAGGAACTACATGAAGGGTTTACATGTGCGGAAAATAGCTACTTAATTTAATACCTACTTAATGTTGTACTAAATTAAATAATTTAGTAATTAATACCTATTATTACAGTTTAACTTAACAGATTTTGAAATTTCCTGCAGTAATTATGCTTTCGACTGCAGCAGTATTGCAGCACGATAATACTGCCGACTGCATTACTGCTACAACTAAATCAAAATAGATGTTGCTGCCCAGTTTTTTGACATTTGCAGTTAGCAGCATTGTCGTACTGCAATACTGCTGCAGTCGAAAGCATAACCTGCGCCTGCCAGCGTTTCTTAGGTCGAGCCGCCACTGGTGCTAAGTAATTACTAGTAGGTCGAGTAGTTAGAAGAATATAGCTAGAATAAAATTATTTGTGTGTTTTTAATATCACTCTACCTACTATATTTTGGCAACTTAAACTGACGGCATGTAAACCGTGCATTTTCATTCCATACGTCACGTTTTTTTGTTCCACTAATACATCACGTAACGTTTTGGATGTGACGTAGGCATGCCGGTTGGTTAATAAAGCGAAATAGCGGTCTGATCGTTTGAATTTTCTTAATTATAATTATTTGATATCATACAACACATAATAATGTAACGTAATTCATAAATATTTAGTCAATAATTGACTCCTTATCTTCAGTTTAATTCAGTTCGTTGTGGAAAACAAATTTCTGCACATCGTGACGCACAACCTACACTAGCTTTTTTCGAGCCCAATTGCCTTGTAAAACCTAAACACCGGGTAATTATAGGAACATAATGTTACGATCATGTAAAAATCCGTATGATATTAGTAGATTTTTGCTACTAAGTTGGTAAAAACTCCGTGACGTTGGTGGAAATTTCCACTACGTCGATATTGAAGGACAACAATAAATTAAACTTTAATGCATATTTTTACTTTAGGTGCTAAAAAATAAGGTTTTTAATAGATTTTGGCTGGTACGATCTTATCACACAACAACCAGGTTCGGGCCTAGAAGGAGGCAGATATATAATATTTGAATCCAAAGTATGCAAAGTGTGCATGGGACACTCAAAAATCATCTACCTTTCTTCAGTTTTTGTACATTTTCTTTACTTTAAAGTACCATTTAATCAGTTTTTTTACCATAAATACTCAGATAATAAATCACTTTACAATTTTTGTATACATGTAGTACACTTTAAAACAGTATTTGACGGTAAAAAAGTATACCAAAGTCGTAGGACAGCGATATTTTACCCAAATATTTTTTTCCGAAAACGCCCAGGTACCTACCTATTAAAAGTATTTGTGGTACATACCGACTGAAATACCTTTTTTACAGTTGTAAGTCAATAATAGATTTAGATAAATATTTAAATACATAGAAAACATCCATAACTCAGAAACAAAATATCTGTGAACATCAGTAAACACACGAATATTGCCCTTCCTGCCAGGATTTCAACCCAAGACCTCCTGCTTTATAGGCAGGGTCACTTCACTACCGACTGGGCTAGGAGGCCGTTAACGTAAAATTAATAAAACAAAAATCTGAATAGCAAATGTTGAACTAACAGGGAGATCATATATTTAACGCATGCAGTAAACGCATAATGCAATGAAGTAATCGAGTCAGCCATGCTCAATTAATCGTGAACTATGTTGTTCACTCGATTTTTCCGAGATAATTCACTGTGTAAAAATTACACCGAAACGAACGCACTTTAAACAAGAATTTAATGCACCTTGTTATTTTTTTAAAACGCAACTGGTCGTGGATAGCTGATATCCCAGCAATATGTCAAAATACAGTTTTGTGTAACTACCCCACGAAATTGGTAAAGGTAATGTAATAAATGCGAAAGTAAATGTTATAAAACAAAACTGGCTATGTGCTAGTTATGACTCGTGAGACATATGAATGATTACAAACGCACCATACTAAACTTGAACTACAGAAAATTTCTGAATAATTAGTTATTATTATGTATGTAAGTACTTGTTATAGTATTGATCTTAATCACACAATCAGCGTGAGCTATCGTCAAGGTCGTATCAAAACAAGATTAACATCCTAACAAATGGTTAATCAGAATCGGCCACTAAATGATCCTTCTTGAACCTTAATAATATGCTATTGGATGGATATGGATTGTCGACTTAATATTTAGATTATTTAATTATATTATTTGTATGTTTATAGGTTTAATTGCACTCTGTGAAACATTCAAATGCAAAACCATGCGTAGGTTTTCTCAATAGAATAAGTATAGACGGCACTAATTTAGATGCCGCACATCATTCAATCTATTTAAAGGTATCCTGTCACGGCTAAGTTTCCTACAATACAATCTTGTGAATTCTAAGGAATCTTTTTCCCCGAACTAAATCATAACTGTCCTAGAAATATCTTCGCATGACTCAAACCCAGCGACCAATTGTGCAAATTGTGATGGCCTGGAATCGAGGTATTTCCGCTCTGCAGGGGGGTAGCACTGCAACCATGAAGTAATAAATAACTTCACACTCAACTGAATAGAATTCACCGTATCCTCTAGTGACACAGCTGCTACCTAAATAAATACATTATACCTAAGTACCTATACACGATGGCTAAAAAATAACTGCATTCCCGTTGCCAGGGAGGTTTTGGAATTATACTGAGCAAGTTTTACTACGTGATCAACCACGAACACGCGAAAAAAAAATTTACCCTCCCATAGAAAATGAACCAGCCAAATTTTTTTTCGCGATTTCGGGGTTGGTCCCATTGTAAAAGTTGCTCAGTATTATTCCAAAACCTCCCTGGCAACGGGAATGCAGTTATTTTTTAGCCACTCTAGATATACAGCAAGCCGTGCGTGAGGGTTCAAATCAAACATATCGAGTAAAATGTTTATGACAAAAATAAATCATTACTTTTGTTTACTTTAGTAAAGTTACCTAGCTTAATAGCTTTAGTCTTATGTGTAATTATGTATAAATGACCATTAATGACTTTAATGAGCCTATAACACACACGTGACTAAGCAAGCATATCGCTTTCTATCGCCCGTGACCGTTCCGGTTGCGATACGTCACGGTGTGACAGGCGGCCCATTACACCGTGTGTTAGTTACTTCGCACGCGTCGCTATTATGTCACTATGATGTTAATTGTGTGGCTACACGGTCTACAGGGAACCCTTGATGTCTCTTGTAAAACAAAAGAGCAAATAGCCACTTACAACCACTTCAAGCTCTTAAGGGCAATTTGTTGCCACCATGTTTAACGGATGTAAAATATTAAAATGACGATTAAGGGTCAAGTCGTGGAAAGTATCGTTTACGTTGAATGTTAGCGTAAGTATGTCATTACTGACTACGGTGAACGATTTAAAATATTTAAATAATAAAATAGTTAGGTATATGAGGAGTTCCCAACCACAGGGACGCGTTAGGGGGCTGTTGTAAGCGAGGCAGCACAAGGAATGTCATTTTCATAGAATTTCACTATCAAAGACTTGGTACCAAATCAGCTACAAAAAAGGTTGTTAACCCCTGCCGTATAGCTATTATTCAATTGCGCTAAAGTTGAAACTGCCTGTTTAACGACCAGCTGTTTTGCATTTATTTATTGGTCGTATTCTATGTTAAATAACTTTAATACAGAAAATACGACAAATCTTAACTAATAACATTAAAAAAACTAAAATTTACATAAACATAAATATCTGTCTTTCTTTTATCATTCATGTTATTTGAAGTAAGGTACACAATGTTTCATTGTTTACCGTTAATTTTAATTGGGTCAAACCAAACGACAAATATTATCTCGCTTTTAAAATATTTGTCTTTCATAGATATTTAACGTATTATATTTTAATGAAATTCCTTATACAAGACTCATTATTTGCAGACAGTGACTGCTCATCTTGATAACAGCGTCTTGGTAAACAAGGCTACTTTCCGTAATCGCAACATCGCGCGTTTCCGCTCCTTGTCGTAACTCAACACTCGACGCTGTCCCATTTCGCGGTAAAAACCGCGCGATCAATGCGACATGCCAAAACAAAAACGTACCTAACTATACGTAGATGCAGATTATTATAGAAATGGTAGTTGATGTTAACCACGGTATACCTACAACTACATATACCGGCCGGCGTCTGTTATAGATAGGGCGAGTTGGCGAGCGGATGCTGCGCTGTAGCCTCGCTCGGGCGTAGTACGGGAACAAAGCGTCCCGCCCTACCCCTTCCTCGGAAACCGCACTTTTCATGTATGGAACAACTACTCAAATTTACAACAGAGCTCGGTACGAACACTTAGAACAGTTTAGTAATTATGTAAGGAGTTTTATACTAGTGTTTAACACGTACAGTGAGTGGGAAGTCGGTGATCGGACGTGTGGCGTCGGTATCGCGGTTCGCGGGATACTGGCAGCCTCCAAGCGGGCGGGCGCGCGGGGCTGCGCGGGCCGCGCTTTTCATTAAGGAGCCGCCCAGCGGAGCGCCGCCCCGGGTCCGGGGAAGCTCAGGCCTCATTCTCTGTACATTCCATCTCAAATAATTCTGAAAACGTATTGGTTGAGAGTTCTAGAGCTAAACCGCATGCGTGCGAACGCAAAACATTCATTAAAATTAAATTGGTACTATACTGGAGAATGGTTAGTGGGTGCTCCAGCCTCCCTGATTTATTCGCGGATCGTTCATCCCGGTCGCCGGCCCTGTCCGTGGGAATGTTTTTATGGCGATATAATTCATGTTTTCAGCACTACATTTCGCATCAGCGAAAGCCTTTAACGGCGCGTCATCAGAAGTGTGACGTTTAAAATAACAGTTACACTGCGTGGGCTATCAAAATCGCAGCAGACTTTTCTTGGTCTAACTCTATTATGCCCTTAAATAAATTCTACAACTACGTTAATTATAACAAAACAACTAATAATTAAAAGGCATTTATAAATTTTAAATGCCTACCTAACGGTTATTCGATGATGTCACCCCGTGCGTTTATACATACCTACGTGTTTTGAAGGTACAGTAGGTTCAGTCTGCAGTTTTGATTCGAAACATGATTTCTTGACTTTCCCTCTAAAGAAAAAAAACACGAACATACTCGTAGGATGTGATTTTTTAGTGTTCCGTACAAAACTTTGTTCACGGAACACTTATTTTATATAAATATCGTCCGAAATCAGTTTCTATAGATGGTCAAGCAAATCTTGTCCGTAGAAAAAGGCGCGAAATTCAAATTTTCTATGAAATAATATCCCTTCGCGCCTACATTTTTAAAATTTGCCGCCTTTTTCTACTGACAAGATCTGCTTGGCCAACTATAGATCAAAATGTGTCGAGTTGAACAGGTATATATAAGTTACTCTATGTTGAACAGTCTGATACATATTATTTTTTAATTAATATGTGTTTAACGTATGAATTTACTTTTACCTACTGAAAAAAAAATCTGCGCCATGTGGCCATGGGCCATACCATGCAATTTAATAATAATAATTTATCACAAATATATGTGTTAGCGATGGGCGAGTCGAGTTATCTGATTCGAATAATCCGAATCAACCTACAGATGAGTTGATTCGAATCAAGACTATTGGCAATCCGAATCAACTCGGCCACTAAACTGACTGGTAACTTGGTATCCGATCCGCTGACTCGGCGAATGAATCGCCAATTCACCAACTCTCCGAGCCGAGTCAACGCTACGCTAAGGCCATTCAAAAATAAACCTTAATTCGATAGCCCGAAGGTTCTTTTTACAACAACTGCCGCTTGATTCGCCGTTTCAATCCGAGTTGACTGGTACTATGACCATTCAAAAATAAACCTTAATTTCGTAGCCCGAAGGTTCTTTTTACAACAACTGCCGCTTGATTCGCCATCCCGAGTCGAGTTCACTGGTAGTATGGCCATTGAAAAATAAACCTTAATTCGGTGTCCTGAAGGTTCTGTTTACAACAACTGCCGCTTGACTCGTTTGCGGCTCCGCGGCCCGTGACCTTGTCGCGAACCACGCAAACCGTCGAGTCGAGTCAGTTCGAATTTCAACTCGGATCAGTGGCCGAATCGATTCGAATGATTCGAATCGAAAAAAAGTGGACTCGTCACATCGCTGATATGTGTGTCGTGGGCTCATAAACTCAAGAATAATATTGATAGCGCGATTCAGGATTTTTACACTACACGGAACAGCGCTATCTACCATGCAATTCGGTAATTGAACAAAAATATGTGTCGGGCGGTCATAAACTCAAGAATAATCGTGATAGCGCGATTCAGGATTTTTACTACACGGAGCAGCGGCATCTACCATGCAATTCGGTAACTAAACAAATTTATTGTGGGACGCGCGGTCATAATCTCAAGACAAATCTTGATACCGATAACTGAACATTTTCATTTTGTTTTTTAAGGTTTTGATTCGATAAATGCGAGTACTATTACGTCACCTAACCTACAGCTTGGCAAAAAAGAGTCGAAATTAAAAAGTGGCAACACTGTAGTGTCGTCCCTCTCAAACCAATACAATACAAGCCAATATATTATTATTATAAGAAAACGGGACGACACTACAGTGTTGCCACTTTTTAATATCTACTCTTTTTTGCCAAGCTGTACCTTATAATTATTCATCATCATCATAACTTAAGAGCATTGCTCTTGTCGGTGGAGCAATCGCCAATCATTTCTTTCTTGTGCCAGTCTTTTAATTATTATCACAGCAAAAAGTGGAAAAATCATGTAGTCACCTACAACAATTATGTTACTCTTCGAAGGCCGCAAAAATATGTGACACGTCGCTCTCATGGCTCTACGAATAAGATCGTATCAGATGTTTTTGCGGCCTTTATTGTGTAACATATTATTGCAGGTGACTGTATAGATATACCGGAGCGACATAGATGCTTAAATTTTCCCGGACATACACTTTAACGTCTTAACAATAGATGCTTTGTTTAGACATTTGTGAACACCTTGGCCGCTCCGATATATCGAATGGCGACCAAAGAATATAATACTCACTATGGCGACTGTGAAGGTTTAAATCTTAAATAGGCTTCATTCTGTTGGTCATGAAAAATAAAATAAATATTACTTGTTAAAACCATCTGTCAACCACAATCAAAAGACTTTTGAAAATGTTAACTTTGCAAACTGAGAGTACAGTCTTAAAAAGTTACTATAAACAATATGAAAAGACATTGAAAAGAGCCATAAAAATATCTAAAAAGATACAATTTGCTAAACGGATCGACAAGTCCAAAAACGTCACCAAGTCCATGTGGCAAGTCATAAAGGAGCGGACTAACAGAGTCAGCAAATATGTTAAGCAGAATATACAATTAAGTAATGGTAATGCAATTATAGAGCAGCCTGTGGAAATTGCTAATATTGTTAATGATTATTTTATATCAATAGGTGTAGATAATACACATAAAAGTAAGAAAACTCGATCAGTTGTCACTAACATAAGCAATTCAATGTTTTTATCCCCTGTCACTGAAAATGAAATAAGTACTATTATTAAGGACTTAAAAAATAAAAAGAGCTTTGGTTTTGATGAATTTCCACCAGTACTTGTCAAACAATGCAGAGAAGAACTTGTGGGACCTTTAACATTTATGATAAACCAATCGTTTTTACTTGGTGTCTTTCCAGAGTTATTAAAAATAACCATAATTAAACCTGTACCAAAGATGAAATCAGCAAATGAACCTAAAAATTTTCGGCCAATTGCATTACTTTCAACTTTCTCAAAAATTTTTGAGTGTGCCATGGCTAAGCGGCTTACAGATTTTTGCGACAAATTTAACATCTTTCACGAAAGCCAAAACGGTTTTAGAAAGAAAAGATCGACCGTATTTGCTTTATATCAATTGCAAAATGAAATATTAAATATAATAAATGAAAAAAAGTACGCGATAGCCGTTTTACTTGACATGAGCAAAGCATACGACAGAGTGTCACACCAAATTCTCTTACATATTCTACGTCAACTAGGAGTTCGTGGACAAGCTCATGATTGGTTTTCATCATATTTAAAAAATCGCAAACAAAGTGTAGAAGTTGAGTACCATAATTTCGAAAAGAATATGACCAGCGTTGTTAGATCTAGTTACCAAATAACAAATAATTCTATACCACAAGGTAGCGTGTTAGGATGTATTTTGTTTTTGTTATATATAAATGACTTACCTAATGTTTTGAATCACAAGTGCATCCTTTACGCAGACGACATAACTGCCGTTATCAAGTGTACCAGTGAGGAAGATTTAAAGATACAATTACAATTATTTTTCGACCAGATAACAAATTGGCTTAGTGATCATAATCTTATGCTAAACGTTTCTAAGACAAAGTTGTTACAGATTATACCTCGCCAAAAAAAACCCTTAAACATTGAATATGTCTACAATACTAACCAAATAGCAACGGTTAACTCATGCTCTCTATTAGGAGTTGAGATTGACTCTGGACTAAACTGGAAAGACCATATAGAAAAAGTATCGGGAAAACTAGCTAGCTTTACATATGCACTTTGTGAATTAAAAAAGTGTACTAATTTAAATACCGCTACTAGTGCATACTATGCTTACGCTCATTCATTGTTAAGCTATGGTGTCATATTGTGGGGCAACAGCGCGCATGTTGACAGCGTATTGAAACTACAAAAAAGATGCATAAGAATTTTAGTAAATATTAGCAGTATGGATAGTTGTAGACCACATTTTATTCGTTTGAAAATTTTAACTTTAGCTTCAATTCATATTTTTGAGCTGTGTAAATTTGTAAGGAAAAATCAACAGCTATTTAGGCAAGCAAAAGACAACTGTAGTTTGTCTCAAAACCTGAGAAATAGAGATAGGCTAGTAAGCTCTTTCACTAGATTACAAATTGTTAGTGCAGGCACACATCATATGTGTGTAAACATTTATAATAGACTACCAGAAAATATAAAAATAATAGAAAAAGAGACTTTGTTTTTAAAAAAGCTTAAAGATTTCCTCGTTACCAATTGCTTTTATGATATTAACGAATATTACAACTTTATGGAGTCTAAATAATATTAAGAGCCTATACACATGTAAACCTTCTGCATGATACATATGTTGTAAATATTGCATGCTATTTTTAATAGTTTATAAGTACATAATAATGCGGTGCCCTAACAGGGTTTGTGGTAAACGTACTGATTTTTAGTTATAAGACCTATTGTAAACCCACAAAAGCAATAAATAAATGAATTATGAATTATGAATTAAGTAAATTTGGTTGCTTGTCAGTTCCAGAGGAAATATCCCAATAGGGCCCAAAGAGAAATAGTCGCAAATAAATAAAATATTAACTTTATTGTTACAGTCATAACAAAAATTAAATCTTGCTTACAATAAATTGACTAAACTTCAGTTTTTTTATTGAATTTCTTTTTCTTGTTTTTCTTACCTGTGCCTTTCCCTTGTTCAACTGGTTTGTCAGTTTTAACTTTATCTGTTTTCAGCTGTCCAATTTGTTTTTTATTCTTTTTCTTCAATTTATTTTTGAGTTTTTTCGCGGCTGCAGCTTCAACTGATGGCGTAACCTTATTTTCATTCTTATTTGCTATCGGTTGATCATTCGCCGCGGGTTTTTTATTTTTATTTTTGTTTTTCTTATTTTTCTTTTTATTTGGACTTGGTGTAGACGGAGCTTTCTTGTTGGCATCAGGTTTGGGACTAGCTTCCACTTTAGGCTGTGTATTATTTTCTATCTGCCGTGTATCATTAGAAATTACTCCTTGGCTAGCATTAGGCTTCTTATTTTTCTTTTTCTTAGGTTTTTTGCCTTCGTTTTTAGCATTTACGTTTTGAGGTTCCTTTGTTTCACTGGATTGTGAGTTATCCTTATTATCTGATCCTTGCTTGTTTTTCTTCTTCTTTTTCTTGTTCTTCTTTTTGTTTTCATTGGTTGTTTGGGCATTATTGACTTGTGGGCTGTAAAAAATAAGAAAACAATTAATGATTATATGCAACAGGTTCAAGAAAGTAGAAAAGCGAATTTGCAATGTCTTACTGTGCAACCTGAATAGGTATGCAGAACCAATGTCAGTAGAAAAAAAGCGCGAAATTCATAGTTTGTACAGAATATCAACTGTTACATATTTCAAATCAGACTTTAAAACTATTGATCTTGATATTCGCATTTTAGATATTGGTGCTATTCTATTCTATTCAATGATATCAATAAAAGTCTAAGCGACGTACACACAGCTGCAAAAGTGTATAGCCGCTTATGAAATGGAATTCATGAACTGAATATTTACACACTTTTGCACCTCACTGTACATATTGATCCCCTAAGTACCTATGGCGGTCCTTGTATAGATACATTTTTATATTTTTCATATCTTACCCTGGCTTAGCCTGATTATTTTTATTCGGTTTCGTCTTCTTGGCGGCCGGCGCTGGAGTGGCGGTGTCAGGTGCTGGTCTCTTGGTGGCAGTCTTATCACCTTCGGTACTTGTGTCAGCTTCTTCTTGTGTGGTCTCAGTATTCTCTTTACCCTCTTCTTGTTCGTCATCATCATCCTTGAAAGGCTCAGGCTGTAACATATAAAAGCATATATTAGTTAGTAATATTTTTTCAGTTCAGTTTATATTTATTTTGTTAATAAATGTTTTTGTAGTAATAATCTCAAATAATTCAATTTACTGTGGTATTCCACCAGTTCAATTTCTTTGTCCTATGTCTCGCTCTCTCATTAAAGCAAAATATGAGACACAATACACATCGGACAAAGAAATTAGATGAGTGAAATACCACCCTTCGCCATCTTTTAGAATAATTTCTTGCTCTATAACAATATAACCGCGGTTTGAACACACGATTTTTGACCATGACACACACATGAAAGGTTAAACAATAATTCCACAAAAGTATACGTACAATAACATTCGAGAATTTCTTCAATTTGGCAACAAAGAACCCGTCCATGTTATGCGTATGAGGATAGAATCTTCTAGTCAACTTTAATGAAGGGTGGAACCTGTGATGCCTATACTTCACAAAGCCCTCTGTACCAAAATCAAGACCTGTAGGGACCAGCTTCACATTCCTCCGTGTCAATGCATAGTTCACTACCCATTCATTTTCTTCAGGCAATATAGAACAAGTGGAATAAACTATGTACCCTCCAGTACTGGACCTCGCATTGCAACAATCAATAGCAGCTAAGAGCAACTGCCTTTGTAAGTTAAAGCATCTTTGAATGTCTTTCTGATCCTTCGTGGTTTTAACACTCGGGTCTTTAGCGATAACACCTGTACCAGTACAAGGAGCATCCAAAAGAACCCTATCAAACCCTTTTATCACTTCCGGGAACTGTCTGCCGTCGTAGTTACAAATAACAGCATTCACAACTCCAAGTCTATGGAAGTTGCCAACAATAGCTTTAGTTCGCTCCTTGTTAGCGTCATTTGCGAATAATGCCCCAGTATTCTTCATGATAGCAGCGATATGCGACGCTTTACCACCAGGGGCAGCGCACATGTCCAAAATCCTCTCTTTCTCTTGAGGTGCTAATGCCATCACAGGTAAATAACTTGATGCTCCTTGCAAGATATAATGGCCAGCCAAATACTCTGGTGTTGCACCAATAGGCACAGTGGAACTGTACACAACAAGGCCAACTTTACTCCATTTTCCAACCGGATCCAAGTTCACTCCTCTATTGATAAGAGCTTGAGCTAAATCTCTCCTCCTTGTCTTAAGACTGTTAGTTCTAATAGTCACAGGTCGCGCAGTTTCACTTGCCTCTAAAAACTCTACTAACTCTTGTACAGGGAATATCTGCATTAGTATTTCCATTAGGAATTCATTGTAACTGTAATAAAGACATAAGTCTTTGAGAAGTAGCTCAGTATATTCACATCTGGATCTACCATCTTCCTTCAAACGGTTGAAATCACCTAAAACATTGACAACATCTTTGATTCTTTGCAATACATCTTGTAAATTGCTTGGATTTTGTAATTCTTCTTCTGTAGGAAACGCAAATACATCTTGCTTAGCAATGTTTAGCTGCATCTCTTCATCAGCAAGTTTTTTGTCAAGTTTCTGTTTTTTCTTTAGCTTAATGTTGGCTTTTTCAATGGGAAGCATGTCATCATCATCATCATCGTCATCCTCGTCACTTTTCTCTTCGCTGGAGTCTGAATTATACTCTAATCTTGAAGATGTAGCTGTCCCTTCATCTTCAGAGGTGACATCACCATTTTCTTGATCTGAATCAGCAAACAAATCATCCAGTTTTCCAACCTGAAATAATAATAAATTAAAAGAGAGTGCATCAGAGAGGATGAGGAAGGGGAAGTAAATTTTTATGATAGTTATATTTAATTTATAATTGAAGGTAAATTACAAACAAATAAAACATTATTTGTATTTTAAAATAGGATAGAATTGTAATTTAAAATAAGATGGATCTAGCTAATCATTCAAACAGTTCTTACTAATTGTCTCAGTTAAGGACACCTAGGTCTTTTCTAACTGATATTGTTACGTCTACAGGCAGGCAGGACACAGTAAAATAAAACCAGGACATCATTGACCGCAAAATTACCTATCTCATGATACCTACCTTATAATTTTCACCAGCTTTAGGTTTGTCATCGTCATCACTAACGGCTTCCTGCTCCGACTCCTCAGCGGACCCATCATCAGAGCCTTCTTCATCAGAACCCTCATCATGACCACTGTCACTTTCTGGCTCAGGCTTCTGGGCTTTACCTTTCTTCTTTGGCATCAGCCATTCTTTGTTGTCATCGGTGAATCCTGTAAATCATCGATATTAACATCAATAAATTGCTCTGATAATTAGATTAAGATTAATTACGATTCATAAGAGCTTGTTGCTAGGCCTACGTGAATAAAGTATATTTTGAGTTTGAGTTTGAGTTTAAATGAAATGATGTGATGGTGATTATGCAATTAATTTAAAAAAAATTTAAAAGTAAATTTGTGGAAACTAAAAACAATAGTAAAGATACAATCCAGCAAAGTTATATTGTAACTTAAATTCAATCAAATCTTTAATTATTCAGTCAAAAGAGAAAAGGAACCTTATTGTTTAGTGTGACAAAATCTTACAATAAATAAAACAAATACCACAAAAAGACTTTGCCACTAGCAACCAAGTCATGTCTGAAAATATTTTGTTAAAAATAAGTTTTTATGTGATATGCACGCCTAGCCTAGTTGGTAGTGACACTATAGTGACCTTGTCATGTCTACCAAGTGTGAGGACCCAGGTTGTATCCTGTATAAATGCCCTGATTATCCTCTAGCCGGCCAGAGACCTATAAAAAGGTCTCCTGTTCCATTTTAATTTGAACTTTGTGTTGACAAAATAAAATTTCATTTTGCTTGGCAAGGTTTGATGTATGGGCGGCTAGAGGTTATTGTGTTCTTGATGTTTTTCTGTGTATGTAAGTTTTTTATTGTACAATTTTATTACAATATGTCTCTAGCCTTTTATTGTATTGTAGCCTTATAGAGAGTGTCCTTAAATATAATATTCTAATATTTATACACACCTTGTACACTCTCATCTCCAGACTCATCAGAATTGTCTTCCGCCTCCACCTGCTTAGCTACAGTCTGCTTAGCCACATTCTTTTTAGCTTCTTTCAGAGCTTTTCTCTTCTCTGCTAACTCTGCTTTCTTTTTGGCCCTTCTTGCTGCCCTCTGTTTCTGTCTATGGCTCATCTTTTTTGTCTCATTTTCATCCTCCACTGTAACATAAAATTACTATTATTAAATAATTAATCTACAATACAGTATAATCTCAGGAATGTAGCACTAAGGACTCATTAAGATGGTGCGAGAACTTGCATGCAAGTTTCATTATATTGCAGTATTCAATTGGTCGGCTGTATTGGATGTAACCTCAAAAGTCTGCAATGTATTTATGATCACAAGTCAGTTTGTAACACCTCTAAATTAGTCTTAATGCTGGCAGGAGCCTGCTGGGCCGATATAAAGCTTGGATTATTAGTATTATTACTATTACTACTACTGTATGAAGGAGCATATTGTTTGTAAGTATAATGAAAAGGTATATAAATTACCAAACAAATATATTTGTTTCATGCTTCACAACAATTCCAGGCAGTTTTATATAAACCACACCATCAACACCATGTAATACTTGGACATATATTACATCCAAGAGAGTTGAAATTGCAGCTCTTTGAAGGTGCAAGCTTAGACCAGGAATTGTAGTAAAATTAAAATAGATCAGGAATGACCACAGCGATAGAGGCTAAAGAACCTGATGTAACCAAGAAGAAGAAGAAGTGCTGTATTGTTAGAAGAACCTGTCCATCAACCAATAAGCTTGCCTAATTCAAAATAATGTTTCAATTAAACTTTCTAACTTCCAAAAGTAATTAATCAACACAAATATACTATACAAGGTTATATAGTAAAGTATATTCCAAAAGAGCATAACTAGCCTCAAAATTAAGCTCTTGTACCGAATTACGGTCCATTATCTGGCACCTACAGAATATATAATAGTTCAAGTAACCAATAGTTTTAGGTATGTTGTACGCCATATCGTTAAAGATAGTTTTGATATAAATATGAGGAGTTTAAGACAAAATTACTTACACAATTCTTTTCTGAAAACTGGATCCGGTTGTTTCCTGGCTTTTCTACCGGGACCCTTTTTAACTTTTTTGGTCTCATCAAACTTTGCTTTACGGCCCATTTTAAGATCAGTTTAATAATAAAATCTTACAACATAAAGTAAAATGTGCTAAAATCACTAATAACCACCACGCACACAGTAACACAACACGTGCTCTAAATCGAAGCTTGCTAAAACCGCGCCGCACCGCTACCGCCAGCCGCTACGCGCCGCAGTGAAGTCAGTTGTCAGTGTCATTAGCGATGGGCGAGTCGAGTTATCTGATTCGAATAATCCGAATCAACCTACAGATGAGTTGATTCGAATCAAGACTATTGGCAATCCGAATCAACTCGGCCACTAAACTGACTGGTAACTTGGTATCCGATCCGCTGACTCGGCGAATGAATCGCCAATTCACCAACTCTCCGAGCCGAGTCAACGCTACGCTAAGGCCATTCAAAAATAAACCTTAATTCGATAGCCCGAAGGTTCTTTTTACAACAACTGCCGCTTGATTCGCCGTTTCAATCCGAGTTGACTGGTACTATGACCATTCAAAAATAAACCTTAATTTCGTAGCCCGAAGGTTCTTTTTACAACAACTGCCGCTTGATTCGCCATCCCGAGTCGAGTTCACTGGTAGTATGGCCATTGAAAAATAAACCTTAATTCGGTGTCCTGAAGGTTCTGTTTACAACAACTGCCGCTTGACTCGTTTGCGGCTCCGCGGCCCGTGACCTTGTCGCGAACCACGCAAACCGTCGAGTCGAGTCAGTTCGAATTTCAACTCGGATCAGTGGCCGAATCGATTCGAATGATTCGAATCGAAAAAAAGTGGACTCGTCACATCGCTGAGTGTCATGTCAAAATGTATAACGCCGTAACAGACGAGCGTACCGGACCGCAAACATGGAGAGGTTCTAGGAATAGCGTACATGTACAGGCCTGTGGCCTATTTTATAAAGCTACAAGTTACAATTTTCAAGCGGAAGTCTCGTTCTAACACATAGGGTTAGAAAGAGACTTCCGCTTGTAAATTGTAACTTGTATCTTTATAAAATAGGCCACTGGTGTGGACGCCAATGCAACGCTAATTTCAGGTGAGGGGTACTTATTTCTTGTATTATGCCGGCTACATACGTAACGATAAACTGTGCAGTCCAACTGTGCAGATAAATCGAACCGTGTGTATGACAAATCGTTGTCGATTATCGTAACGATTTGTCATACACACGGTTCGATTTATCTGCACAGTCCGACTGCACAGTTTTATCGCAACGATTTAACGTTACGTATGTAGTCGGCATTATAAAAATCCTTGGTTGTATACTTGGTCAAGCAGATCTTGTCAGTAGAAAAAGGCGGCAAATTTGAAAAATGTAGGCGCGCAGGGATATCGTCTCATAGAAAATTTGAATTTCGCGCCTTTTTCTACTGACAAGATTTGCTTGACCATCTATAACTTCATCGCTCGCGACTATGTGTTAAGTCTCCTCTACACGGTCGAACGTTCCTTGAACCGGACCGGACTATACTCAGGCCGTCTGTTAATTAAATCTCTAGGCAGTATGGCCTATGGTCTTCGCCTGCCCGAAGGATGAATAAAAAACATGTAATGTCACTGTATGTGTCACTGTCACGAGACAGCCGAGACAGTGACACTGACAACCAGTGTTGCCAACTTGGCATAAATGATGCCAGATCTGGCATATTTTCACTCGCTTTGGCACTAAAGTTTTCCATTTAGCATCTGGCATTTTAGCAAAATTTAGTCTAAGCCAAATTTGCACCAACTTGGCAGCAAGAATACGCGCCATCGCCTTATGTGGTTCATATTTTTACATGAATTTGACTTTTGTGGGCGGATGAACGTCGACGGACTATATGTGTAATTTTTAAAAAATAGCAAATAAATTCAGTTAAATTAACCTCTGATGTTTTCGTGGATTTGACATATTTGAGTTACGTTTTGCAGATTTGATCAGACAATGAATTGTTTTTTACTGAATATTTATAGACACCATATTATTTTAAAAATGTCTAAGGTCGCCTCCAGAAACTCGCGAACTAAATTGACATGAGTTTGACAAATAAAATGATACCAGGAATAGCAAAGAAAAAAATAGTCACGGGTATATGTCGATTAAATGATATCGATAAGTTGCACTTACTACCCATGTCATAATTGTAAAGTGATCACAAACGATTTCGATTTGTATGAATGTGACGAAAAAAATGTTGGTTCGATTGTAAGATTGTGACGTTACCGATCAAATCAGGAGGTGCGGATACGAAACGGACAAATGTCAATGCTAGTATGTAGGTTTGGGGGCAAGTTGTTTATTTCAAGAGCTCGGTTGTCGCCATAAATCTAAAGACTAAAATTGGTGATTTAATGTTAAAAATGAGAAATTAATTACACTGTACAATATAGTTCCCCGTCTGAGCCGGCCTTTTTTTGTGTATTTTGAGCCAAAATCACTGTTTCTATGTTATCACCTAACTTGTTACTCTAGATGAAAGTTCTCCTAACAAATAAAACAAAATAAATATGTTTGTCCAATATCCTTTCTATTATGTACTATAAATTGCACAATTTCCGAAATACCAAGTAATATTTGTAAAATAACAAACTATACTTAATGTAAAATAACGTAAATTACTTAAAGGTATGTTTTAACTGACCGCGCAATAGTAGCGCCCCTAGCGGTAAATTCTCGCGATATTTTCTAATTCAAACTTTTTTGAAAATATCGATATGAACAGCACTGGCCAAACTGTGGTATCATTTGTGCACATTGACCTGTCAATTTAGTTCGCGAGATTCTGGAGGCAACTGTAAACTCAAGTGACATTTTAGCATATTTAAAAAAACTTTGGCATAATTTTTGCATAATCTACTTCTAGCATAGAAGGTAGGATTGTATAGAAGTGGTATACGCGTGCCTCCGTGAGGGAGAAAACATACACAAATGCGTCACTGTGATTGGTCGAATTCATTTGTTGCCCACCATTATCAATACTAAAAAAAGGTGGGGAACAAATAAAATGTGAGACTGTGACAAGGACAAACAATAATAGCTCTTTCGCTGCTACTCCTACTGAAAGATACATAAGACTATCCCGTTCTGTCAGTTACCCCCACCACTCATGCCAGATCCAGGTATATCCTAGATTCATGACTTCTAGACATTAGTCTAGCATTTTTTCAAAATCCGAGTTGGCAACACTGCTGACAACTTGCAGAGTAGAGCTAGAGTATGTCAATGTCAGTGCCAGACGTGCCAGTTACTTCCTGAAATCCTCCAGTCGAAACTACTGATGATTGTCTGGATTATAGAAAACATCCAGCGCATACAAATGGAATTCTAGTGACAATGTTTCGCAATTATCATAAAATAGGCACATTTGAACTTTCGAATATAATACAACATGGTTATAATGAGAATTTATTGTTCTGCTGTAAGACTCCTGTCAAGAACAGATTCAAAGTCAAGGTAATAGAAACGTAATAGATGTTTTTTTAACATATTTCGAAGATATTCATGTCATTACGTCGCCTAATTTCTTCCATTTATTTATTTTTTGGCTTAGAGTTTCAGCTGACCTTCAAATAAGTAGCCACTCTTCCTTGTTATTTAATTTCACTTCCTATAGGTTTCAGGGTCATGGCAGAAATAGACTAGTTGACAACACATTGCAGCAACAAAATCGCGCGTTCTTCACCTTCCCTAAACAAAGCCGTAACCGCGAGTACCGCGGGAGGCAGCTAGTGGGGTAAGTATTCTATGATACTGTAATTGTACCTTTTTAGTGATTATTGTGCCAAAATGATGATCTGTAACTAAGTACTTTACTGTTTAAAATAAGAAAATTGTAGAGAGAGTAAAGATGTAGCCTTCAATGATATCTATAAAATATCGGGGGGTCATCTTACACAGAACAACTTAGCCCCAAACTAAGCAAAGCTTGTACTATGATTGCTAGGCGACGATATACATTCGTATATAGATAAATGCACACTTATACATAGAATACACCTATGACTCAGGAACAATAATATTTGTGGTCATCACACAAATAAATGCCCATACCGGGATCCAAACCCAGGACCATTAGCTTCACAGGCAGGATCACTACCTACTAGAGGCCAGACCGGTCGTCAAATCCTATAATACCTACATTTATTTAGATATTAATTTCAAATCTCTGAATTACTAAATTGAGATTTTCATTTACATTATATTTATAGGTGATGAATGACTGCCAATTTTGTGCATCCTTCAGAGAAAGTTATATGAGTATAGTTACACAGCAAACTATTCAAGTTACATCCATCATTAGTTTACCTTACATTATCAATCGCAATAATTAGATACTTATTCTGTCTAAGCAATTGGTATTACCTCTATCTATGAAATATCTCTAAGTAATTATTCAATTAGCAAATAACTAATTATGTAGGTTAACAAGGATTTGCTCTACTATTGATCAACATAATACATTGTGGTACCTACAGAAGGACCCTTGCCTAGATTTAACTTATATTGAATTTTTGAGTTTGGGTTTACTCTTTCATGTCAAGCTCTTATTATGAATAGTCTTGATATTCCACCAATTTTGTTATTTTTTTTATTATCCTAATTTATCAAACCATACCTATTGACAAGTGTTTGCAGCATTTTCAAAAATATTAATATATAAGAAAACTGAACCCTACTTTTGACATAATGACAATGTGTTCTCTCTCCTATATAATTTTGTGTTACTCATTGTATATGGATTTGTGATTCCCATTAGAATAATTGTTCATTCACTTGTCCATATCAGTTCATTGGTTTGGAAATATGTATGTATTAAACGTATCTTTAGGCGTAGGCAGCATAGGGCATTGGTCCCACCGCGAGCTAGTAAGCTATGAGCTATCGGCTATAAACACGAACGATATTTATAGCTTACCGCTGGGCGAGTAACTATAAATATCGCCGTGTCTCTTTTATTTACACGGGAGTGCTTATCTTTTGTTCGTGTTTATAGCCGATAGCTCATAGCTTACTAGCTCGCGGTGGGACCAGTGCCTAGGTGACGTGGGTCACCTGTCACCCCTCTCAGGTCCTTACACCATTTCACCAGAAACTGTAGAATACTCTAAAAAAAAAGTTCTACACTTAATTATAGATATGCTCAGCCGCTGTTTATGTATAAAAGAAACAAGCTATTTATGACTAATAATAATTATAAGCGTTAGTCTAATCTTAAGTTTTGGTTTTTCAGATACACCATGGAACAAATGTATGAAGTTGTTGCCGATGTAGAGAATTATCACAAATTTGTACCTTGGTGCAAGCAGTCACTAGTGAAACAAAAATCAAGTAATCGACTAGTAGGTGAACTCATAGTCGGATTCCCTCCTATAAACGAAAGCTATACATCCATTGTGACCCTAGTCAAACCACATTTAGTTAAAGCGGAGTGTACAGATGGCCGACTTTTCGAACATCTCATCACTGTCTGGAGATTTAGCCCTGGTCTCAAAAAAGAACAACAATCCTGTGTAGTGGACTTCCACATAGATTTTGAATTCCGTTCAGTATTTCATTCCCAAATATCAAATTTATTCTTTGACCAAGTTGCCAAAAAAATGGAAGGAGCATTCATTGCTGAAGTTGGTAATAGATTTGGTACAGCCACTATGCCTCCAAGAAATTTACTAATCTGAAATTATTAGTACAGTTAAATTATCTCGCAAATTCAGCACTAATTCTGATAAAAGACACAAGAGAGCTGGATTCATAGAAAATTACTGAAGTTAGAGCAGATCTACAAAAGTACATAAGTAAGTGTAGTAAGTAAGTGTGTTTTAAGAATGAAATAATTAATTGAATAAAAATGACTTTTTAGCCAATTATAAATAAAAAGCACCCCTTTTATTGCCAGATTAATGGGTGTTCCAAACCATATAAGTGCCGGATTATCGAGATTTCACTGTACTGTTAATAGTATCAAGAGTATTCTCCTATTTGTGATCTGGAAAATGTTCTCAAGTAAGAATGTTCACCATGAAATCAGAGAATATACTTTAAAATTCGTACAACTCCTGAAATTATATAAGATTTGACAAATTTTGTTACCTATGTGTAAGTGATATTATATTATATTTTCCTGAAATAAATTTATTTATTGTAAAATAATGGAAGCCAAGCTTCCATGATCCAGAGGGAAATAAAAATAAGTTAAATTTAAAAAATTGCTTTTTTTTATTATTTACATTTGGCCACACTGTGAAATTGTGACTGGTATTTTTGGTTTATTATTAGGACCTGTGGGTACATTTTCTATTTTTCTCATAACCAATAATCCATCAATGACTCGTCCGAACACTACATGCTTATTGTCTAAGAAGTTGCATTTTGCACAAGTAATGAAGAATTGGCAGCCATTTGTGTCCTTCCCGCTGTTAGCCATGGACAGTAGACCTGGAGAATCATGTTTTAAGCCGAAATTCTCGTCTGCAAATGTACTCCCTCCATAGATACTCATGACACCAGTACCATCTCCCTGAGAAAGAAAAAATGAATGTATGTAAATAAAACAGATGGAATACTCATGACACCAGTACCATCTCCCTGAGAAAGAAAAAATGAATGTATGTAAATAAAACAAATGGAATACTCATGACACCAGTACCATCTCCCTGAGAAAGAAAAAATGAATGTATGTAAATAAAAGAGATGGAATACTAATAAGACTGAAGATGGTAAAATGTTGTGTACAATCAGCATCAAATATATAGGGATGACCAAAGTGGCCAAATATATCGGAATATACTTGTATTAGTATCCTATAATCATCACTTAACTTGATTAATTTCATTGGCAAAAAACTGGCTATTTTAGCGGTATGTTTAAAATTACAATATATACAAATCTTATAATCGAATTTAAATTACTTACATTTACAAAATCGCCTCCTTGTATCATGAAATCTTTGATGACTCTGTGAAACGTAGCGCCCTTGTAACCTAAAGGTACACCATCCCTTCTGTATTCGCCGGTACAAAATTCTCTGAAGTTTTCACTAGTCTTCGGTACAACATCAGCAAATAGCTCAAAAATCATTCGCCCTATTTCCTGTAAATTTGCAACATCAATTTAATAATAGAAACATTAAAACTGAGTAGCAAAAATAATATTTAAGTTTATTGGTTGTAAACCTACCATTGTTCCAACAGTAATATCGAAGAATACTACGGGATTGTTGGGGTGCCTCAATTGAGACTGAATTTGATTCCATGTCGGCATTCTCACAACAGTACCTTAGGTAAAAAACAGGAAATTATGGACTTTTACTTAAATAATAACAAATAAGTTAGGTTATTGCAAAAATGACAGCTCGTTCGCTTGAATCATAGACTTATAATATATAGAGACGGTGTCTCAGCGAGCTGTCACTGTTGCCACTTTTGTTTAGTGTACGATTAACATGAATCTAGGATATACCTGGATCTGGCATAAGTGGTGGGGGTAACTGACAGAACGGGATAGTCTTTTGTATATTTCAGTAGGAGTAGCAGAGAAAGCGGTATTATTGCTTGTCCTTGTCACAGTCTCACTTTTTGTTTGTTCCCCACCTTTTTACTAGGATGGAGAATGGTGGGCAACAAATGAATTCGACCAATCACAGTGTCGCATTTGCGTATGTTTTGTCCCTCACGGAGGCACGCGTATACCACTTCTATGCGATCCTACCTTCTATGTCAATTAACAATGAGGCCCACGTTGCTGTAGCCATGTCGATAAAGTCATATCGATAAACTATCGACATTTCTTGCAATTTTTATTTCACTTCAAAGGCTTAACGATACCTAAAATAACCAAAAACGCTATTATTCTTTATTGTGGTTATCAGATCACAATTTTATAGTCACGCCCCAGCAGGGAATCAAGGGAAAGTTCAGATATTTAATTAAAATACATAAATACCTCCTAAAATAGGTGTTCCGCAATAATTGAATTATATTATTATATTATAATATATTCATTATAATATATTTATTCCTTCTTTATTCATCATTTCTCTTAGGGTAGGGTTTTTATAATATGAATATAAAAGTAAAATATAAAAACACTTACAAAACAATAAAAAATACATATAAACACATTATAAAAAACCTAACCTAGGGTGCCGCCAGCAGCAGGGCAAGGCCCAAGCTACCGGTGGTCAGGGCTGCAGAGAGAGGAACCGACGTACTATCCGCGCCGTGTCCAAGATCACCGCCTTCTGCATCTGTCCCTTGATCCAACCACCTAGCGAGAGTCTCTCGAGATATATATTTATTATTATTAGCATTTCAATTATGTTTATGTTTAACGAAGATATTGAAGCTTCAATTAATCGCTATTTCGTTCCGCTGTGTAGCGTTTATCGATATATAACATGATTAAAATCGACTTTTCACATCCCTAAAAGAGCACACATATACACTTTTACGCACACATACACTGCCTGGGCGCATCAAGAAAGGCAACACTTGATTTGAAGTCCACCTTGTCAACAGTATGGTTGTCCTTTTTTGACAAACGGCATTTTTAAAAGAGCGAGGAGAGAGAAATGATACTAGTTGCTGCGCCGTGAAAGAGAACAGAAAACGTTGGGCCCTTGGGGCGTGTCGTGTTGTGCGACGTGGAGACCATAGATGACGTCTGTAGAGCCCATTACCACGCAGCATGAAAAAAGGCAGTATGGCTTAGAGCTTTAGCCTGTCCAGATGGACGAAAAAAAAAAAGCAGCATGAAAAATTTGAGGTTATGTTGTCAAACTTGTCAAATCAATTCAAATCATAAATCATACCCACGACCTGTGATCAAATCATAACAAAACAATATTTTTTCTACTTTACTTGGCAGTTGAAGTCACAGTATAATTTACAATACAATGTTTAAAAAGTCATGTGCTTGTGCGTAATAAATTGCCATTAATTCGAGAACTATTATCATGGCTAAAATTAGCCATGAATCAAAGTTTCCTGATTACTACGAAGTTCTACAGTGCCATAGAACTGCCTCAAATGAAGAGCTCAAGAAGAGTTACCAAAGTCTTGTACTGTCTACCCATCCAGATAAAGTAAGTTGTAATCAAGACCGTTTCCTGCTTATACAAAAAGCGTGGAATGTCCTTCGGAATCCAGAATCAAGGAAAGTGTATGATGCACAGTTATCCAGTTCAGAGCATAATAATTCTGAAGTTCTTCTATATGATGTGATAAGTTTGAAAGACATGGAATTTGATGATGGTGTATATACTTATTTGTGTAGATGTGGTTCAAATTATGTGCTTGAAGAAACCGACAGAAATGATAATGAAAAATCAGTGATTATTGACTGTGATGAGTGCTCATTTTCATTAAAAGTAAATTGTTAAATAATCACAGGTTTAAGAAATCAGGTTAGATCTATACTTGTTATATATTTATGTATATTTAAATAAATTGTTATAATTATTGTAGTATGATTATCATTTATTTCAGATTAAAAGACCTGTATATGTTTTTTTTTTAAATGGTGAAATGCTTATGAACTGTAGTGGAGGGTTGAAGATGAAACATGAAGTGTGTATGTAAGTAAATAAATAAACTTCTTAGTATTAACAGATTATGCTCCAAGTCCAAGCTAATGAAGACCTAATGCTACATAAGTACAGGCGCCATCAGATACATTGGAGCGGCCAAGGCACTCTCAAATATCTGAACACACCTCTATGTCAAGGTGTTAGAGTGCATGTTCGCATATTTTTGAGCACCTTGGCCGCTCCGCTATATTGTAAACAGAAGGCTCACCTATAGTTCGTTTTTTTTAGCATTAGAAAGAACTTGCAAGAAGGTAAGCGATCTTAACATGTCTTTTAATTGAAAAACGCTTTTTAAAATTCAAAAACTATTACTTATGAAAGCAGAGGAATATAAATGGTTGTATTAGATTCATAATTGTTACATATTTGCCGTTACTTATTTTAAAAATGTGTTTTTCAATTAAAAGACACTTCAAGATTGTTTACCTAATTTCTAATGCTAAAAAAAACGAACTATAAAAGATGTACATGCAGCTTATAGAAACTTATGGAGCAATTGATTTAAATGTATCTTTAGTGCTGTTTAGAACTAAAGCAGTAGTAATAGTTGTAGTTTAGTAGTAGAAATTCTTTTATATGGTAACACTGGTGAGTTACAAACTAAGTTTTTGTTTTTATACTGGCTTATTGGCTACAAGACAGTTTTTATTATACCTATTGTAACAAAACTTGCTATGTGAATAGTGTTTTAACACATTCACTGCCAAGAACCCTCAATGGGCTCATTTTGTATTGGAAATGGAGCACTTAGCAATGGAAGTGTTAAAAAAACTGAAAATAATCTCTGATCTCTTTTGCATGATGTATCTCATTTAATCGCAATATTTGTAGGAGTTAAGGCTTATTAGGCAATGTCTATAGACATTGTGTGCCTGGATAGGTTATTGTATCCAGTACTAAGCGCCACTTGCACCATCCAACTAACCCGGGGTAAACTGGTTAAATCGTTAACCCAGCGTCAAATTGTACTGGTAACCATGGTAACTCCAGGTTTAACCGGTTAACCCCGGGTTTGTGGGATGGTGCAAGTGGCCCTAAGTGCCCGCCTAGGAGCTACTAGGGTTGGGGCTGTTAAATTGTCTGCAGTCCCTGGGGCAACGTTCAGATTTGAGCCTGGGAGTGAGGTGAAAATTATCACAATAAAAATTGGGTAGACTTATTTAGAAATCATGGTCTTATGCTGCTGAGAAATTTTAAGCTGTTTCTTTGCCTTTATCCACTTGCTGACCGGAATTTTACACAGTACATAAAGCCTCAATTAACTTTGAATCTTTGTCAATTTGAGAGAGTTTTAGAAACCCAGTTATTAAGAGGTTAAATCTACGGGATGAAAACAACAAAATAAGTCTCATAATTTTAATAATACCATTTATTTCACGGTTAGTGCTAGTACATAAATATATATCTTTATAAGGGGTAAAGTATAATTATGTTTAATCATAATAATATGGTTAACTCATTATAATCAATGACTACATTAACAATTTATTCTAAGGTAAAATTTTGTACAATTTTCAACAATATAAGGTACAAGATGAATGAAATCAGAGTGCTGAAAAGTTAAATAACAGGTAAAACTAGCAATTTCATTATTTCACATAATAATTTCTAAAAGATCTAAGCTATCACATAAGCATATTGTAATTTTGTATAATCCGCTCATTTGACATTATACTTTATTGGCAAGACACTAAAACAAGAAATAATACAATATGTCCATAAATTCACATGTAATTTGTATAGAGAGTGAAGAGATAGAGAGATAAAAATTAAATAATTCATTAGGTATTGCAAGTCAGAAAGCGTAAAAGCAATTTGCCATACTACAACGAATAGCAAACTGTTGTATTCAACTTTATTGCCACCTCGTGCGGTGTTCTTGAAACACTGCAGGGTAGCAACTACATGTCACATCTCAATGGTCAGTCCACTTCATGCGCTCAAAGAGATTACAATTTTATTGATAAATAAATTCTTAGCTCCAACGGCTAGTTTTTAAAGCAACTATACATGTTACTGTGCTTTCATCATAAGGGCACATACACATTTAGGCTCTCGGTTTATAGAACTCTATTTTGAAGACTTCTTATATTAGACGCTTAGTAAGATGATTCACACTTCATAACATAATGCATGAGTCTAATGTGAACGCGCCCTTACTAATAACAGCGGATTTACGAGCCTGTATTCGTGTACAACTAACAAATAATTTTAACATCGACATACACAAATATATACACAATTGTGCACACTTTTGTACTTTAAAATAAGATTCACATAAATATGCGATAAGTCCAATAAGGCAGCCATTTACAAGGCACACACTGCAAGCGTATCGATTCACGGGTCGCACACATCATCAACATAGTCTAACTTTGTTCACACATCGGTCCATGAAGTTTTTTTTTCTTTTCGTCTGCGTGGCAGCTTCTACGGGAGTATCTAAGGTGTGGGGTGGTTCGTCCAGCATGCCATCGCAGCTTTTGCATCGACGCGATTTAGTCTCTTCACTGTAGTCCAAGTTGTCGCTACTTTCGGATAAGCGCTCTGGTAGACTGTGCAGGGACTTCATTGGGGAGGCGGTTTGTGTGCTTCCGATGGACAGCTGGTCGCAACTAAGTGAGAATACTGGCGAAGCTTTTTCTAAGGATGATTGGCGGCGTCTTCGCGGTCTGTGAAAAAAATGTATCGGTTAATATTTCTTGTAGTTTGCTCACAATCTCCATTCTGTACAGGGTTAGGATCTATTTTTTTTTTTTTATGAAATAGGAGGCAAACGAGCAGACGGATCACCTGGTGGTAAGCGATTACCGCCGCCCATGGACACCCGCAACACCAGAAGAGTTGCAAGCGCGTTGCCGGCCTTTAAGATGGGAGTACGCTCTTTTCTTGAAGGTTTGAAGGTCGTATCGGTCCGGAAATGCCGCAGGCGACAGTTCATTCCACAGTTTGGCTGTGCGAGGCAGGAAGTTTCTGGAGAAACGCACAGTTGAGGACTGCCAACCATCCAAGTGATGAAGATGGTAATGTTGTCGCGTAGGGCGATGGCGAAAAGAAGCGGCAGGGATTAATCCGAACAATTCCTCGGAGCACTCCCCGTTATACATGCGATAGAAAATGCAGAGCGATGCCACATCTCTACGCAGCGCCAAGGAGTCAAGCCGTTCCGAAAGCCGCTGGCAGTCGACAATTCGAGCCGCTCTTCGTTGGATGCGGTCCAGAGGGAGAAGCTGGTATTGGGGTGCCCCTGCCCACAGATGAGAGCAGTATTCCATGTGTGGGCGAACCTGCGCCTTATAAAGCTGTAGGCGCTGGGCCGGTGTGAAATACCGTCTCGATCTGTTGAGCACACCGAGCTTCTTGGAGGCTAATTTAGCCTTACCCTCTAGATGACCGCGGAACTGGACTTCACTCGAAATGTCGACACCAAGGATTCCGATACTGGCTGCGGCACTCAGGGGAGTGCTCTCAAAACGAGGTGACGCGACAAACTCTAACTTTTTTGCGGTAAACGCGCAAACCTGTGTCTTGCTAGGGTTAAAACGGACTAAGTTAAGTCTACCCCATTCAGAGACTTCCTTTAGGGAAGTCTCAATTTCAGACACAAGTTTGTTCCGGCTCTCGTTGACATTTTCCCGAGAGATATTGGTGCGGCCGGTGTAAAAGGCATCACCTGTACTATCATCAGCATAACAATGAATGCCGCTGATTTGCAGCATGTCATTGATGTGCAGAAGGAATAGCGTGGGTGATAGCACACAGCCTTGGGGGACACCAGCATTCACAGACATGGGGTCTGAGCATTCACCGTCAACTACGACCTTTATGCTTCTGTCTGCTAGAAAGCTACTGACCCATACACATAATCTCTCGGGAAGCCCATAGGATGGTAGCTTCGAAAGAAGTGCTTTGTGCCAAACCCGATCGAAGGCCTTCGCAATATCCAAGCTAACAGCCAATGCTTCACCCTTTGTCTCGATCGCCTGTGCCCAACGATGTGTCAAGTAGACAAGAAGATCACCAGCCGAGCGGCCTTTACGGAAACCGTATTGTCGGTCACTAAGCAACTGGTGATCCTCTAAGTACCGAAGGAGCTGGCAGTTGATAATGGACTCCATTATCTTCGAGAAAAGGGAGGTTATAGCTATTGGCCTGTAGTTGGACGGGTTTGAGCGGTCGCCTTTTTTAGGGATCGGGTGCACCAAAGCTGACTTCCATGAGGTTGGGACTATGCCAGAAGTGTAAGAGAGCCGGAAAAGACGCGTTAAGACCGGTGCCAACTCAGGAGCACACATCTTCAGCACAATCGCAGGGATTCCATCAGGCCCACTCGACTTATGAGTGTCGAGGGAAAGAAGTGCTTTACGCACTGAGCTTTGGTTTAACCGGATATCCGGCATACAGCTCTCGCACCGCGGTATGGTCGGCGGCGCGTATCCCCCGTCATCCAAAGTCGAATTGGACGCAAAGAGTTTGCCCAGAAGATCGGCTTTGTCTTTTGCGTCGTGGGCCAATGAATCATTTCCCATGTGCAGAGGCGGAAAAGATGGCGTGCAGAAATTGCCCTGGATAGCTTTGGCCAGAGACCAGAACGCACGAGTTCCCGAAGGGAGGCGCTCTAATTTCTCGCCAATTCTACCAATGTGCAGCGACTTTGCTTTGGCAATAACTCTTTTGAAGGACCTGGGGGCAAAGTTATACTCCTTTTTTAATGCGCTAGTCTTTACATCCCGTACTGCTGCTGCATCTACCCAGGCTTGGTAGCACTCTTGCTTTCGGCGAGAGGCCCTTTTGCAGAAGCGACCAAACCAAGGTTGGGATTTGCCACCAACAGGAACCACAGAGGATGGAATGAAAAGCTCCATTCCCTGCAGCACCACGTCAGCAACAGAATCAGCAACGACATTGGGATCATCCGGCGTGAAGCAAACCTGCCTCCAAGGGTAGGATGCAAAGAAGGAACGCATCCCGTCCCAATCTGCTGACCTGTAGTGCCACACACGGCGGCTACAAGCAACTCGCCGACGCGGCGGGCACGCGGGTGGCACCGTACTCCGGATCAGGCAATGATCCGACGAACCAAGTGGGGCTTCAACGGATACATTGTAGTCAACCGGATGAGAGGTCAGCAGAAGGTCCAACAGGGAAGGTTCCTGGCCTTCCACATTTGGGATTCGCGTAGGCGCAGTGACCAATTGTGTTAAGCCATGTGCCAGAGCAAAGTTATAAACAGATCTGCCCGCATGATCAGTCTTGCTAGAGCCCAGCCATTCGGCGTTGTGGGCGTTGAAATCACCAAGTATCAGTGGATCAGTCTCAGCGGATGGGATCTGTTGCTGCACCGAGTCTGCAGCCGTTTGGATCTGCTCAATGAGTCGGTCAGTTTCGGCATTACCGCTATGGGACCTATATAGGCATGAATAGACACGGGGATGATCATCGTTGTCTATACGCAGCCATAAGGTGGAGAGGTCCCTACCTTCAAGATTGCGGAGGCGGCGAGAACTGATATCGTCTCTAACGTACACGCACACCCCAGCCCTAGGCGAAAAGGAGTGTTCCAGTCCATACACCATGGCTATTATTCAATTGTTATCACGGCAGCCGAAAGTTGTCCACGTCCGCTGCTAGACGTAAATCTCTCTCAATGAAATAATCATACAGTGGTCGGTCTATTACCGCCCTGATCCAAAGGACTGTACCAGTGGATACGTCTTTACATGTGAGAATCCAACCCTATGCTTCTACTTACTACGAGTATCTATTGTAGGTACTACAATCTGTTGGGCCACTTGCACCATCCCACTAACCCGTGGTTAACTTGGTTAAGCGGTTAAACCATTAACCTATTGTCAAATTGCATCTACTGGTAACTCCAGATTTAACCGGTTAACCCCGGGTTGGTGGAATGGTGCAAATGGGCCTAATGAAATTAAGTAGGTACCTAATAGGCGGCAGCGTGTAGCTGTCTAGTCAATCGTTCTTGTCACTGCCCCGGCTCTCGCACGAGGCCATGCGCTGGTAGTTGGGCGGGCCGCGGCCGATGGTGGCCGTGCTCGGCGTGCTCACGTCGCGAGACCTCAGACCGTCCAACCGGTTCGACAGATTCGATTTGCCGCGGAGAAAACTGCAAATTAAAACGAAAATATTTGTTTATTTAAATCTGCGAGTGACGAAGATTACCACATAATATAATATGCCAGTCTTCTTTCAAACAATAGGTACAACTTTCAAGCCTCATATTCGTAGTTTGACAATGTTGCTTTAACATCTTAACACTCTTAAGGCCCCTACACATTGGGCCAGCGTGGGCCAGTCTGCGGGACGCATTTATGTTAGAGGGAGCAAGTGATATTGCTATCTTATTCTACCGCATGGCTGCGTCCCTTGGATTGGCCGGCGCTGTACCAGTGTGTACAGGGGCCTTTACACTTGGTTGTGATCAGTACTGTTTCATAGAATACTTAGTGCCTCGTGCTCTCCAGTATTAGAATGAACTTCTTGTACAGTCTGCGAAATTGCATGGAGAAATTATGAATGAATTCATTGATAAATTCGCCATGCAGTTTTACGGCTGACGGTTTTAAGTTTTTTCTAATAGGAGCTAGGAGTTTGTAGGTAGGCGACATAACCGCTTAACAGGCGAGTTGTACTTATTCTTATTTGCCACCATCATGGTATAAACAAATAAACTGATTTCTAGAGTTATCCAACCAGTAGGTACCGTTACATTTTTGTATACACAAATAAAATAAGTACCTAACTACAGAACAGATGTAGTGCATAATTGTTTTCCTTCTTATTTTCACGGAAACGTACGAATGTGTCCATTTCAGTCAGTCACCGTACAAAAAGTACTGAGGTTGACTGAAGCAGCATGACAAATGCGAGCGTTTCCGAGAAAATACGAAGCAACACCAGTGGCGGATTTGCAGTCTTTGCCGCCCTAGGCCCCAAGCCTTGTAGCCGCCCCTTTCTCAGCATCAGCACCGATGGGTGCAATATGATGATATTGACTACATTTACGAGTAGATCAGGCAACGAAAAGATATATTATAGAGGGAAATGCTTGGGACACATTTTTTACTTAGTATAACTTTTTTGGAACTTAGGAGGTGAACATATCAAAAGTAGGGGGGGGGGTTTGGTTTGAAGATCACATTTTTCGGTTTTTCGCTATACACATCACATTGTACCTACACAAAACATTGTATTTGCCTATTTTCTTGAATAACTGCTAAACTATTTATCCTTAAATTCTAAAAAAAATATTTGAGATTCTTACAATGAGCTCTTTGATTTGATATGTAACACGATATAGTTTGAAAAACTTTATTTTTAAATTTTCTCATTTACCCCCAAAAATGGCCCCAACAATTCATTTATTTACGTTACACGTCCATCTTTGGGTCACAAACTTACATATGTGTGCCAAATTTCAACTTAACTGGTCCAGCAGTTTCGGAGAAAATAGGTTGTGACAGACGGACAGCCAGACGCACGAGTACCTATAAGGGTTTCGTTTTTTCCTTTTGAGGTACGGACGCCTATAAACGAGGAACAAGGCGCGAAGGCGTCAACAATATGCAAAATCGACGATACACTCGCGTTCGCGGCTTCGCGCCGCGATTCGCGCACAAGTGTGGACTGGAGGGCCCTCCAGATATCGTAAAAATTGTAGCTTGTAGCAAATTTAACCAACTTTCATTTTGTATAATGATTAATGATCATGTCGTTAGAACGCATAGTTTCCGAGATATAAGCGAAAAACTGAAAAATGTGACCTTCAAACCTCTCTCTTCCCCCGGCTCAAGGGCTACGGCCGGGGACTTTTGATATGTTCACCTTCTAGATAGTCCAAATAAAGTTAGGTACAAAAATTGTGGTCAAGCATTTCCCTCTATAGGTACCTTTTTTTGAGAATCGTTGCCTGGCCTAGTAAATTTTGAGTTATTTTTTGTTATCATCAGCGAATTTTTTGTCACAATTTGCCGCCCCTAATATCTCGCCGCCCTAGGCCCGGGCCTACTGTGCCTTATGGGAAATCCGCCACTGAGCAACACAATTATGCACCACATCTGTACAATAATGTATGCAGATAAATAATTATTAGATTAGGGAATGGATAGGGAAAAGTGTGGTCACCTTTCTAGTTTCTCAACACAAGCATCTTGGTAGTCGTGTATCCACCTCACGGCGTTGAACTTGGACACCGCGCGCATGTCTTCGGGCAGTTCCTCGGGCTCCGGCCACGCGAAGTTGTCGATAATCGGCACTATGTTGCACTGAGACTGCAACGCTGCCACTATCTCCTGGAATTATAAATTCTTTAATTAGTCAGCTTCAAAAGGTATTATTAATGAGTGTGGAGGGAAGTAACGGGAGAGGAAATCCGAGAAAAAGGATGGACTGTGTGAGAAATGATATGATACGAACGCAAGTGAATGATGAGATGACGGGCTTGAGAGAGGTATGGAAAAAGACATGCTGTGCCGACCCGAAATGAATGGGATAAGGGCAAGCGAATGATGAACCTTATGAGAGATTGCTCGAAGGACTCCGTTGCAACTTGGGTAAAAATGCTACATGCTAAATACATGGCCTCGGAACTCTATAGGTCGTATTTTTAACTCAACCAATTTTCGTAAACTTTAGTGAACAGGTTTGATAATTATATATATTTTAGGGGATTACATTTTTAGATTTCTTTTTAATGGCGGAGCAGGGTTGTAAAATTTACAGCTTACAGAGCCACCAGTTTATAACTAGATCAAACAATTCCTTAGTTAGGTTAGGTTATATCCCTCTAAAATCCCTCTCCATTTTCCGTTACTTCGCCTGCTCACGGTCGAAAAAGCAGGTAGTAGTTATTTAATTAAATATAAATTTAAACTGACATTAGGTAATGGGTCGAACTAAAAGGTTGAACTAAAACTAAATTAAATAGCAAAGTTGTTTGCTTACCCGATGGACCCAGTCTTTTTGCTCATTATCATGCTTGCACCTGTCCAGTGCATGTGGCGTCAGAACCAATAGGAAGTGCTTCGCCTGTCTTATGCTCTGTAGGAGATTATTGTCAAATTTGCCGGCTTCTAGCCTCTCTACATCGATGAATACTGTGAAGCCTCTGAGTTGTAGGTGGACTTTCAGAAGACTGGCAAGTTGGGAGCCATTCGATCGTCGATAGCTCACGAATACGTCTAGATTCTTCTCGAGGTTCTCTTCGCCCTTGCTTGGAAGGGTGCTTTCGTAAACTGGAAGTGATAAACAAAATGCTTTAGGCCGATTCATCGTCAAATTTTCAATAGGTTTATGAATTATTGCTGTTTTGTTTTGTTTACAAAGTTTTTCTGGTACATTGGAACACTTGTTACGATAATATTTACATAGCTCTTATCGTAAATGTAACTGCGTTATTCTATCCGATAGATTAAGCTTGTGATAATCCTAGCGGCGTTAATGTAATTTCCATGTTTGACTATTATTAAAATAATTGACGTCGTATTTTCATCATATCTTTGATGCGCTATAACTTTGGACAATATTTACAGCGGAGACTGTGACTGGGTTTATAAACTTTATGCTCATCGTAAAAATATCGCGTCTCTTGCCTAAGGCAGGAAACAATTAAAATGATTAATGGTCAACTTACCTTTGATAGCATTTAGGATCTGAAGGCGGTGAATGCTGTTGACGATGCGACATTCGTTCTCCAGTTGTTCATCGCTGAGGCCGCGGATGGACTCCTTGTCGACCCCGGCATTCAGCATGGAATACGTGTAGATAGTGTACTCTGGACCAATTCCTCCTAAGAACTCGTTGAGGCTACCCGTGTCTCTTGAACTGTAATCTGCCATTTTCTTCAACTGCTGAAGTTCTCTTGTGAATCTGAAATACAAAAAACACCCGTTATATAAACACGCTTTAAATAAATTATGGCAATATAATGATTTGCAAAAGTTGAAACCTACCTTTTTCGTTTGATTCCATTTTGTAAACCTATATCTTCCTTGAGATTTTCTTCCGTCAGTTGCAGTAATAAATCTCCATCTACTCTACTCTCATAAAAGTTATTCGCATACTCAGAGAATCCTATTTGTTTCACCCATTCTCGTACGTCCTCAATGGACCATAGGGGAACCTGCTGTGAAAGTTTATGAGGCACTTCTTCCCCAATAAGCCGCAAGGCTTGTGCCGCATATTTGGACGCCACCGCGTTTGGACAGCTAGCCACTTTCTTCAAAGATTCTATCGCTCCTATTTCTCTGAATATTTCAGTATTGCCCTGTTGTTTTTTGATACCAGCTTCCATACAGAAATGGAATGCTGCTAGATTTCTCGCTTCCTCCCTCTTCGAGCTGAGTACTGGTACGAGTCGTTGCAGCCAAGTTTTGCTCTGGCCGTGGGCATGTGCAAGGTTCGATCGCGCGAACTCGGACGGATTATGTGTCGTAACGAAAGGTTCCACCAAATCTAATGTACCGGATTTCAGAACAGCAGCTTCGATTTCTTTGTTTGCTACTAGAACTGCGATGGCTAAGCAAGCGTAATACTTGATATTGTCGTCAGTGTGGAAAGCTAGGGGGAATAACCACATGGGAACTTTTCTTTTGATCATTGCCTCTTGGTTTTCGGCGCCTCCGTAGAGAGACAGATTGGCGAGCGCCGTCGCACAATGCCGTAGGGTTTCCACATCATTCTTTCTGCATTCGAACAGTACAGCATCCAAGCCTCCTAATTTGATCACGTCGCTGCAAGTACCTTCGCTGTGTTTGAATAAGTGTTGTAAAATTCCAGTGCCTATTCTAGAGTGGTCTACCGAGTTTGCGTGTTTCGTACAAACGCACGCTACGTTTACAACTTTTTCAAGGCCGTTTTCAACAACGTGCGCTCTGTTCTCAGTAGTTAGGCACTGTTCAAGAACTTTTGCTGATGAAAATTGTAAATCAGGATTGCTTGATTCTAGGCAGTTAGTCATTAGGATGTCCAAACCACCGGATGTTCGAAGTGTGTTGCAAAGGGAATATCCCAGTTCATGTCCGTATGTTGGTACTGCCCACGCTCTCCGTACCATCTCGTTTAATTTGTTAAATTGTACTGAAGCATTTTTTCTATCAATCTGGTTATTCTTAACAGATGTAATAAAGGCATTCATTCTCGTTGAATATTTCGCTATGGCCTGTTCAACATCCTTCTGATTAGAATTTGCATTTAGCTTGTCTAAATCATCAAAACTTAAGTTAGTTAAGTCTTCGTCGCCTGGTTTAATCGTTCCGTTTAGCATCTGACTCATCTGCAATCAGAAAATGTATAAATGTAGAAAAATCGCACGAGTTTAATCAGGTTATGAAATGTCAATAAATGTGGTGTAAGCGTAAGATTTTCCGCCCATAGGTAAGCTTACCTGTGATGATAGCATTGTTTTTGTGGAGAGGTTCTTGCTGGAGATTGTCATGTTGGAATGCGCGACGCTGGAGTGCTCCTTGTGGCTGAACATGCCGCTTGAGGTGACCGTGTGGAGCGCTTGCGTCGACGCCATAGCCTTTTTCTCTGCACTAAAAGCCTCTGTCTGTAGTTTAGAACTTGTAGCAGACATGTTCTTTGCTTCTTGAGACGTTATATCACCCGCTTTTAGCGACCGCTGCTCCTAAAACCACAAAATGCCTCGTATCAATAAATTGAACCGCGAACAAAAACGCTAATGACTGTCTATTAGTATTCTAATTTGATGCGGCAACAAACTTGTCGAATTCCGAATAACGAATAGTCATACTGCAAGCATTAATTCTGGAAAATACGTTTGACCTCAGTGCATGATGAACTTGTTATCACTATAGCCACTGTTATAATTTTTACCGCGATGCGATGTCTCACAAAACAAATATTTGGTTTGATAGTTACACCGGTTGCGATGCGCAATTTAGGTCTGGGACGTCGTCTCGAAGACATGGTTAGGTCGGAATACCACCGCGACGTGTCACAGCTCTAAGAGTACTACATTTATATCAAAAAACAGTCCCACGTAAAACGACTCGGATTATACGTCCTATCGCTTCTATTGGAAATAGGCCAATCGCGCGGAACTGGCGGGCTTTTCGTGAATATTTTAAGGTTTGTGTACAGACGTCATGTATTTAGAAGGTCGACCGACAGCGAGAACAGACTATTAGGAGAAATTGCTCTCACCGAAGGATTCTGAGTTTGCAGAGGGAAGCGCGATAGGACGCCACGATGGACTGGCCACGGGGCCCCCCCGCCCGCGGACATTCCGCTTCTATATATAAGCGAACTATTCGTGTACAGTATCGCGCCTGCGCAATATGACTTCCGCATGCGCTCGCGCGCACGACGGTCAGGCGTCGACTGAGCGCCAACGAAACGAGCGCGCGTCCAGCGATAAGCGCGCGTAGATAAATGCTCTCACCCGTCCTGGCGATCCTCCGCGCAGCATCCTGTTGGCCCATGCGACGATGCGCGCCATACTTCTACCATACTCGATATTTGCGGAATTTCTCCATTTCAATGTTGTGCTTTCGAGGCAAGGAGTTGCGCCGTACTGAATATTTCGGCGCGGTTATTGACGCTCGTACTAGCACCGATATCGATCGGTGGCTGTCTAGCGAGGTCACGTCCTTCGGCGCGCCTTTCAGACTCCTACTAGCCGACGCGGCGAAGACACTTATACGCTACTTCATGTAGGTACGTATTTGTAAAACGAGGTTTTGCGCATGTGCAATTGCTTTTGTTGTGGGGGTCGCTTAGATACCAAGTGGCATCATGCACATGTTTTGGGGCAGTTAATGAACAGCAGCAGATGAACTTAGCACTGCCTTAATGAAATTTTAATGTAAAAGTAAACTTACTTGAAGGTACGCCGCGTTCTGTTCGGCAGCGAGCCCCTCCGCTTGCAGCAACTTTCGTGACGCTCCAGCGGCACTTCTTTCCGCATACTGCAAGTCTCCATGCTGCAGATGTTGCATTCGTGAACTATTAGCTTTTGAATTTGAGGCACTGTATCCATCCGTCACAACCCGAGTAGAACTAGCCGACGAAACTTGTGCAGCGCTGTATTTGAGTTTGTTCGCCGAGTTTAGACTAGCGTTTATAGAAGCGGCATTAGCCAAACTAGGGAGCAAAGGATTCTCGCTGACAGGCGGAGGTGTGTCGGATTCAGGGAAGGTCACAAGCGGGCCGTCTTCAGAAAGCTCGCACATGTTTCCCATGTCTGTGATGTCACCCATGTCACTGAGATCCCGGATATCGGGCAAGCTGTTATCGCTAACTATATCTCCCTGATCCACTATGTTCTCCATGGAGCTTCTTAATCTGGAAAACGAAGATAATAGTTTCAAGAAATTGCTCACAGTTTATAAATAACTAACCTATTTATAAATTAGTGACTAATTACGCACACGAAAATGCACTAGAAACAAAATTTTAGACGGCCTCCCGAGAACAGGAGCGTTGCTATTGTTTGCCGGCGTGGAACTGCAAACACGAGAAGGGAAACATCGGGTGGGAATTGGCGGAGGGCCAAGGTCGCTCAGGTGAGCTAACTCCGACAGGCATGTGGCAAATACCATTAAGCCCCAATCTTCATTAGAAACTGTATATCTGTTATCTTAAAGGCCGACTAGACAAAAACATTGGCGCATGTATCTATATACACTCTGGTCTGACGCAAGTGTACCTAAAGCTGTTTCAAAATTAGCCGTTTTCTTGGACTCACCTGTTAAAGTTCATTGAAGCCGCTGTGTTGCTCAAGTTTTTCATCTCTGAGATGGAGCTCTTCAGCTCTGTGAGATCTGACTTCATGGAACTTGCTTTCATTTCGGAAGCTGTCCTGTGTTGATGTTGGAGTCTCTGGCTTGAGCCCTGCAGTCGTTGACTAGATGCAGCGCTGCTAGAGGTCGTGCTCGAAACCATCTACAACAAACACAACATTAAATATGATAACAACGTTACATTCTTATGCAGACGTAGTGCATCTAACGTAGTTGTATTTACTGATAGCGCACCGCTTGTAAACAAGAATATTAACCTCGAGAACACGGAAAATACCACGTTTTCAAGTAACTATTTACAAGAAAATAAAAAATGACTGTGGTCTGATAATACAGACGTCCTCCGAATTCGTTATCTAGACTACAACTGTGGGTTCAGTGCCAATGCTAGAGGAGTTTGTACGGAGCCGTCACGCGTCTTGGCGCACCAACGGCCGAGGAAAATAAGAGCCAGGGCTACGACAAAATAGAAATACGAAAATAACGCGGTCGTTTTCAATGTTTTGTTTCAATATTGCTTAACAATCGACAGTTGACGACTAACGATACCTACGCATTTGAGCGTCACGTGGCCTCTGTTCCTCTTGTATGCCTTCTGAATACTATTGTGTTAGCTGTCTATCACTGTGATCTCTCCTTACAATTAAACTTCTTGACAACCCAAGCACACCCGTGCTCGACGCGCACAATAGAAACAATGCGTATTAACTAATTTGTTACCTGCAAAAAATATGGCCAAGCATATTTTGGCATCGGGAGTCGTAATTGAGAGGTATATGGAATGAATCAGCTTGTGTGGGCGAGATGCAACAAATGGTAACTTTATCTCCGAGGGGCCTTGAACCCCGACTAAATCTCGGCGGAATCCAAATGTTTGCTGATACGACTTTTAGATGGCTTATAGTGTGGGCCCATCGTATTACTCACTTAGTAAGGAAACGTGTGATTTTTATCAAGCCATAAATTTTGTTAAAAATTAGGATTTAGCGCCCATTCAATGGAGCATATCACGAGTATCACGACAAGATAAGTCGTAATTATTAACATTACTTTACATTGACTAAAAATAAGTACGTGTTAAACTCAAAGACGAAGCTCTTTATTGTCTAAGTAACACAATTTGATGGGTGTAAGAAAATAGAGAAATAAGGTCGTCATAAACAAAAGAACAAAGGGAGGGTTGTTATTACAGTAAATAAAGGTCATCCAGCGCATAAAAAGGGTTAATATTTCAATTTAATAGCATAATTATGCAGAACAACGTAAAATCATTGAAATATCTAGTGAATGGAATGTGCTTCTAAATATTTAGATTATCAAACGAAGTTCTGAAGTGAAGTACGATTACTATTATAAAAGTCGTTGCATTCGAAGATATATATAGAATTTACCAGGCAGTACCCAGTACCTGCTATTGTTAATTAATTAATTATAATTAGGTAATTAATATTGTCCTTTTCTGCTTCAAACACAGGAATCCTAGGTCAGGCATTTATGAACGACTTTTCTCTAGTAAAAATTCTTAGTCTTTAAGAGCAAGCACTGTACGATACTTTTTCAATAAATTATTGTAGGATATTTGTATCCCACCAAAAACATAAATGTAAAAAAGGAGAGCCAAGTTCAATACAAAAATTATGCTTGGCTGTGGGGCTCGCCGCAAAAAGAATGGAGATCTAAATGAGTGCCACTGCCAAGTTCTATGCAAAATCCAAATATGTATTTATAGGAACAAAATAACATTATAAACAAGTATTAAACTCTATTTCCTTGCTTTATTGGATACCTATAACAATTGCTGTTATTTAAAAAAATGTGAGATCTTAAAGTAGGTTAGATTTGACTTGGCCAGTTTTCATTATATCAATCATTTTATATATATTGTAATTCTGATAAAACCTGGCCAAGCCAAATCTAACCTACTTTAAGATCTCACATTTTTTTAAATAACAGCAATTGTTATAGGTATCCAATAAAGCAAGGAAATAGAGTTTAATACTTGTTTATAATGTTATTTTGTTCCTATAAATACATATTTGGATTTTGCATAGAACTTGGCAGTGGCACTCATTTAGATCTCCATTCTTTTTGCGGCGAGCCCCACAGCCAAGCATAATTTTTGTATTGAACTTGGCTCTCCTTTTTTACATTTATGTTTTTGGTGGGATATCAATACTTTTTGTAAAGAAAACAAGGCAGGTATTGAGATTTAATGTTTTTTCTTGTGTTTCCGCTGTATGGTTTTTACTTCTGTTCTTTGTATAATTATGTGGTACCGCGCGCCGCCGACGACACACCGTTGGCCGGTTGTTTAGAGCGTATTAAAAGTTTTTTGTATGGGGACACCACTTATTTTTTGACTAAACTTTATTTTAATATAGCAAATATAATAATACATATATTGGGGTAGTTTCAAATATCTGCTTGTAACGGTTCCAACGCTACAATAAAAAAATATTTTTTTGTATGGGGACCCCCCCTATTTTTTAACTTTTTTTTATTTTTAGATTTTTTCCTACGCTTACACACAATAACCGAGCTGGATTCCAAATTTCATCCTTCTAGGTCATCTGGAAGTAGGTTAGGTTTAGGTACTTATATCAGTCCCAATAAAAAATGTTTTTTTTGTATGGGGACCCCCCCTATTTTTAAACTTTATTTTATTTTTAGATTTTTTCCTACGGTTACACGCAATAACCGAGCTGGATTCCAAATTTCATCCTTCTAGGTCATCTGGAAGTATGTTAGGTTTAGGTACTTATATGTCAGTCCCAATAAAAAGTGGTTTTTTTGTATGGGGACCCCCCCTATTTTTTAACTTTATTTTATTTTTAGATTTTTTCCTACGGTTACACACAATAACCAAGCTGGATTCCAAATTTCATCCTTCTAGGTCATCTGGAAGTAGGTTAGGTTTAGGTACTATAAGTCATAAGTCAGTCTTAAAATTTACGACTTTTTGACCTTCATACCTTTATAACCGTTTGAGCTAGCTTCATGAAATTTGGGCTTCTAGATATCCTTATGGATATAATTAAACACACGTAGTTTTATGTGTTTACGTCAAAGATGTTTTGAGTTATAGAAGGGTCAAAAGTGGCACCAAGTGGTTCGTGTAATATTACACTCGGCGCTGGCTAGCCAGTTCCTTTGCTTGAACTTGGCTTGACACGCTGCCGCGTGTCTAGATTAGCTTGTAGCAAGATCTTGGATTAAGAAAATTTAGGTAGTACAACAATCAAGAACAATTTTTAGATACAATAATTTCAATATTGCGCTAACATCTGGCATTTTGAATGCTATTATTGCTTATCAACGGTTGCAGCTAGAAGGAAATATGATTGAGCACTAAATCCGACAAAATACGACTTTAAGATCGTCGCGAAAAGGGAAACCCAAAGAAAAGTTACAAGAATAAATAAAAAAAAAAAAGATAAACGAAGTGTCTTCAGAACTTGCAATGAGAAGAAAAACTGAAAGGAACTGGCACGACAGCGGCAAGAGATTTTTGTTTTCAATTAATTTTGTATCAAGCAGAAACGTCTGCAAACGATGCTATCAACTTATCAAGTATCATGCTTAGAAATAAATCAATAAGCTTAGACTTGCGAGTTCGAGCCTCGCCCGAAACAGTGAATTTTTCCACATTAATTAATTCCTAAAATTTTCTATTACTTTTGAATATAATCGAATATTATTTTAGGAGAGCTTATGTATTGTAATATATCTGCCGGAGTGTCAGCGCCACGGTATTACCAAATGTGCCCTACGTTACGCCATGTCTGCCACTGGCTCGCCGCCAAACGCAGACACCATGTCTTGCTGCGCCCATAAGTCGGTGGCATTAATTACTAGAGGTATCACAGACACGGCTTTTATGTTTTATTTATGCGTGCTAAACACATGTTGGACTATATCATTACATTCGGTTTGCACGTCACGAATTTTAATTAAATTTAATGACAATACCGCCGTAGCCGAACACGTTACGATATGGTTGCCAACGCCTCGTTTAGATCAAAGCTCCGAATGATCTGTTTTGTTTGGTAATTTAGCTTGTGTGACTCAGTATCAGTATATCATTCATAATTTCTGTCAAACGGAATCAGTAGTGTTTGCCTTGAATTTTGCGATATTTCACACGCTCGGAGCAAGCTGTGAACAAACACATCTTAACCTAATTATCTGTAGATTATTGTAATGACAGATATATATTCCGCCAGGTTATGTAAGTACATTAGCTCATTTGTAAAGGCAACCATTAAGACTTCGCATCGCGTCGTCTAAATTACTAGGACCCATATAGCGCTCTGTGATTTACTCTTAAGACAAAGACGAGCTAATTTCGTTCAGCTGCAAATGATATGCATTCCGGTGACCTCGTCTCGATGCTCCCACAATAGGCACATCAGCCGACGGCGCAAGCATTATTTTATTTTAAATTTTACCGCAAACACGGCTGGTCGAATTGAAAATAAACCGGCCATTTTATGAACCGACCGAGGCCGGTGTCGAAATAACCATCTGCCTATTTATAGTTATGGGATATGAATGATCAAGAGTTTATCATATTGTTTATAGTACGGAAACATTAAACTTTAATTAAATATTAACTACTGCTTCTTAGAAGCGTTCAAGGATGTTCTATTTTGGAAGAAACGTTTTCTTTTTCGTTTCTATGCCGTGCCCTCACATTAAGATTGAGAAAGTGTTGTAGGTACCCCTTCATCTTGACCTTAACATTGTTGGTCCATTGCGTTGGATTTCCTCTCCTAGACTTGGTAACATTGCTTCCCACCAGAATTCTCATCACGCCAAAGGAGTAAGCATAAGCAAGCTAAATGGGCTGTCTAATGCTAGAGTTTGCCATGAACTAAAATTACCTATTCACAATTGTCTACCCAACTGGTATTATTGATTAAGGGCTATTGTAACTAACAACCGGCATCTCTAGTTTCCATTATCTTGTCAGAACATAGGACCCCATTAACCCATTATGCACATATAAAGGAGTGCCTACACGTGTTTACTGTGATACGGTTCTTGACCAGGCACTTTGCCTACTTATCTCTCTAATCTGAAGTTATTTGATGCTTTATTGTGTCGTCTAGAGAATAAAACAATAAACTATCACTAGAGTCTGGCTAGCCAAAAATTGTTGACAGATATTTCGTTGTTGTATCACCAATTGTCTATGATTTGAAAAAAAGCTAAAAGTCAGTTGTCGATTTATGTCATTCATTCAAATTGTTTGCGGTTTTTATGGGGTTTATTTTAAATAATATTAATAATTTCTATGCTGAGTGAGGTTCACAAACTATTATTTAAGCTCGTAAATAATTACGACAATGTGCGAAGTCGACGTGTAGCGTTGTATAATGAAAAAGTGCAATGTTTACAACTTCTAACCAAATGTAAACAAAATACGAGGTTGGTGCTCTATAAATATTTTGATACTTTAAGTACTAGTTCTAACATTTGCCGATTACTTTGATTAAGTACGTGAATTTATTAATGCCTGAATCTCATAAATAGGACAAGTGTATAAAGAAACGGATAAATTAAAAGTTCTGAAAAATATCTATAAAATCTAAATATTGGAACGTAAACATGTGTGTTTGTCGTTGACTGTACTTTAAATAGTGGTAGAAATTATGTGAGCTGACTTTGAGTGCACTTAAACGTTTATTTAGCTTATTTCCTTAGGTACCTTATTTGTGCACAGAATATCAAAGATATTGTCTAGTATCAAAACTATAATTCCTACTACACAAAGTGTGACCAGCCCAAGATTTTTTGAATTTCCCGCCAATAATTTAGGTAAAATTTCAGTAGCCAGACTCTATCAGCCAAGTCGCACGTGAATAGCAAACTGATAACACTGTGCTAAAAATTCCATGTTTATATGCAAATATCTAAACAAAATATTTAAAATTTAATAAAAATAAATGATTTTTTGACAAAAATCTGTCATTGTCTTAGGAATAAAAGGGTGGGAAGGCCCTAAACGCTGGTGGCCTAGCGGTAAGAGCGTGCGACTTGCAATCCGGAGGTCGCGGGTTCAAACCCCGGCTCGTACCAATGAGTTTTTCGGAACTTATGTACGAAATATCATTTCATATTTACCAGTTGCTTTTCGGTGAAAGAAAACATCGTGAGGAAACCTGCATACATCTGCGACGAAATTCAAAGGTGTATGTGAAGACCCCAATCCGCATTGGGCTAGCGTGGGGACTATAGCCCAAGCCCTCTCGCGCTCGAGAGGAGGCCTGTGCCCAGCAGTGGGACGTATATAGGCTGAATTATTATTATATTATTATTAATAAATACAAATAAAATAGTAAATACCTGTTGCGTGGAAGAACTAGTGACTTGCGTGTTTAGAGCCTGCTCCCGGCGGGAGAAGCTGCTCTTCTTCAAATTCTCCATCACGGATGCCAGTTCCTTGGCGCTTCCGTTGTGCTTCAAACTGCTGCTTCCATCGAGGGAGAAATCTGGGATCTGGAAATGACAGAGAATGATGTTTAGGTTCATTGGTTCGTCTACTTCCTCCATCCCAGGCACTTTTTGGCATGCCAGTGACACAGTTTTTTTTGGCATTAATACATAATCATTTTAGATATATAATTTCAATGGCCTTCTAGCCTAGTTGGTAGTGACCCTGCCTATGAAGAAGGAGTTAAGGTTAGAATCCTGGGTAAGGGCATTTATATGTGTGTGATTATCACAAATATTTGTTCCTGAGTTATGGATGTTTTCTATGTATATAAATATTTATATATAACTATATATTTTATATTGTCGTCTAGTATCCCCAATATAAGCCTTACTGAGCTTACTGTGTGATTAGGTAGGTAGATCTGTGTAAAATGATCCTATAAGTAGGTACTTAATATTTATTTATTTAGCACCAAGGTATGTATTAGAGAAGGAAAAAATTAACCTGCATATTCATCCATAAAATACATCTCGTAATTGTTCACTTCAAATTACAGAAAAGTATTACATTAGCATTTATCTCTGATAATAATTGCCAATGATTATTATTACCGTCAATACGGTCGTTATGTAAGTTCCTACGATTACAGATAATAATTTGCAAGTGCATGTAAATATTACGAGTAGGTACGATCGAGTCGATAACAGACGTTGAAGACCAATAGCGGCAAGCAATTCTACTATCTTTATCATACTAACAATTACAAAACGAATAGAACCGATATTCATTTACATATGTATTTGTACCGATCTGTTAGATTTGGTTGGAATTATTTTTGAAAAGTAGTGTGTTAAAAAAATATTTAAATAAACTACTTGAACAGTGCAAAAGTTATTACATATTTACATACCTATTATCCACTTAACTAAGTACCCTTGAAATACTACAAAAGATATACGAAACCGTTAACATATGGTAGCGTAGCACAGAACGGAAAATGCATAAATGACAATACACAACTGAATAAGCAGAAATTCTACTTCACCCATACTCGCAATTGTATGATAAACGATGCACTAACGATCTACGCAGATTTCTTTGAACAACGCACTAAGATTGATGGACATATAAACCTTTATTGTTATCACTAGTGTTCTGGGAAATATGGAATTAATATCGAATTTAGCGCGAGGACAGTAATTGCACTTATTGACTCTTTGAGTGGGGTCAAAGGAACTATCGATGAGTAGGATGAGTCATTGGGATAGTTGTTGGCGGTATCGGGAATCTGCTCACGGTTTACTGTCGATCGCTTGATGCGAATACCAATGAGACGGACTGTTGATCGACGCTCTATCGATTCAATAGATTACTTGTATCGATATGTCATCGTCACAATAACAAGAAATTTATGAGCTGCTGCGTCTTTTTAACGTGCACAGTGTAGGTTAGGTATCTCTTTGTGAAAAAGTGCTGTAACGACTTTTATTATTGACAGAGTTTGTAAAACAAGTGCGAGTCGGACTCGCCCACCGAGGATTCCGTACTTTTACGTATTTGATGTTATAGCGGCAACAGAAATACATCATCTGTGAAAATTTCAATACCGTTTCACGAGATATAGTCTGGTGACAGATTGACGAACGTCGAACAGTGGAGTCTTAGTAATAGGGTCCCGTTTATACCCTTTGGGTACGGAACCCTAATAAAAATGAGAGGAGTTGGGGTTTGAATAGAATTGAGACATCGGGGAAATAAAAACACGAGTTTTCTACTCCTAAAGCGTCTTGATTCATTTGGGTTGCACAACGCGTTTTACTCGTATTTTTCCTTTCCACACCGTGAGATTCTCGCGCCTATGACACGAATTGTGAAGTCTCATAACAGCCAGGGTGACTCATGTAGCCAAGCATTCGATTACGAAATGCTCACGATTCTCTATCGTCAATCTATCAGATACACTTGACTTAACTTACGGTTCATTTTGGAACGCCCACGATCAGTTACATACATTGACAATGTAGTTTGAAAACTTGTTCATATGTAAAGGATAGATGGTATCGATTGTTTAAGGATTTTTGTGGGATGATTGGTCTGCATGACGTCGGGTGACGTGGATAATGCTGATGTCATGGCCACGCCGGCCGGCGTCTGCGGCGTCACAACACAGGCATTTAGAAACTACCAATCAAAACGTGTCTAACAAAAACGGTCAATCACTAGTGAAGATTATTGAAACTTTTTACATTTCGGTAATTTAGCGATTAACCGGACGTTCTCATCTTATCAGATGATAATCTATCGATTCCATATATTAAAGCAAAAAGCGTAGCAAAGTTTATATCCTGGATTACATATTATGCGTCATTAGAACGGTTCATCAGAAATTTTTCGCAAGAACTTTTTGCAGACATTCCTTCACATTGTACATCCGAGTATTCTGTTGGTCTATCAACGTTATTACGCTCGCAGTTCATTGATAAGTAGGTATCTTACAATACAATGCTATCTTTAACACTCCCAAGCGATGAGCACGAAAAAAAAAACTCCAGTGACATAATAGGTCGATCCTCTGAATCATCATTTTGCAGAAACGTCGTCACAATCCAAGCGAACTGTATCACTGTTGTGATTATGTTGTATTACGTCAGTGAATTAAGTGCTGGTGCAATGCATGCGTCACAGGACGTAGTTTTACTAAGGTACACTGAGATAATACGCTCGGTTTCATTCATGTCGATAACGATAACGTATAAACACTTAAATTGGGCTGTTAATATATCAGCTTAATTGATGAATGTGTATGTTTGGAACAACATAATATCGGGAATGGTATCCAGGGAAGCATAAACTAAATCGTTTTCTGCCAGGAATTATAATTTTTGGGTTATGGGAGAGTAAATAAATCAATTCTTGAGATTAAAAGTTAGGTACGATACGTACGCTGACTGCAATTAGGTGCGTAGTCTTTCCTCTAGTCTATACTACGTTCTATGCATCTCGGCACTTACACGTGTGATGATGAATGCAATGATTAACATAGTTAGGCTACATTTTATGCATAAGTTACGTAGAATTACGGTCGATTCGTCTACGTGAACCGCTACTTCATGTGTGAATCATTGCTGCGTTGACGTATCCATAGTTACATATACATTCAACCAATGCTTATTGGAAAGTCATATGGGAAGGTCCTGATTAAATTTATTCAGTTCGACTTATTAAGGTTACGTAATAATTTTGGTTTGAATAACAGGGTAATAAGCGGGGTGATCTGATAGATAAGAAATTATCAAGACCTGAACATCAGTAGGACTCTAGGACTCTCTCAAAAGCTCGCTTATTTCTGCTGACACACACACAGAGAGAGAGAGAGGGAGAGATAAATAAATGAGGAAATGGTACTACTTATGTACCTACTCGTACATCGTACACATTCTTTGCAGAAATTGCAGACTAACTTGCTGTAAATGTTTAGGTAATGCATTTACATACACGCCAAAAAGGTGTGGTTTAGTTAGGGAAAGAGGAAAATAAACATGGATTTGAACAACCAAATAACATGTCCAGGAATTATATTTTTGAAGTATGACCATTACATAAAAAGGACAACGATTCTGCTACGGTTTGAACAATCATTCAGCTCACGTCCATGTGAGCTAGCCATGGGAAATGTGTCGTTGAACGCTTTCACGACTCATCGCCATTTCGCGAAAGAATACGTCGCCTTCCAATGGAATTCGGACCTTATGCGCTACGCGTTTTGTGTGTTATTAGTTCGTGTATAGTATTACATATGTATCAGCGAACATTATGCACTGTTCGTTCTATGTGCCAGATGCACCGAAGTCCGTTGCATGCGCGATCAAGGGACATTGTTAGTGAAGGTCAGTTCTGCATGCACAATCGCTCCATGCGTGATGAAACGACAAAGATAAATTAATTTTATTACATAACACCAACGCAAAGTTTATAATGGATAGTAAATATTAATGATCAGCGGTCATTGTAAACCTCCTAATGATCACTAAACTTACATAAATGGCCCAGATAAATTGTAGATCAAACGTGAGTAGTTAATTACATATGAATATCTAGGTATACAAGGTGGATTTGCTACATTAATATCCATTTACATAAGCCGGCGGATTAAGTAATGATATGCCTTACAGTGGAACCGGTAACCGATCAGACATTACACTACGCTAAGTAAATCCAGGGTGTTGTGTAAAATATCACTATTTACCATCAATCTATGGTTGTCAGACATAGATTTCAGGTTAGTTTAGCTGTTAGGCAATTTAGACCTAGTTCATAAATCGTTTAACTGTGTTAGTTCATCACGCACGATTTACGCTGATTTATTATAGTTCTTAAAATATGTTGAATTATTAGAATGTTGGTACATTAATTATTATGTCAATTACGTGTATTAAGTAATTTAATACGTGTGCTAATAAATTTGTTTAGGTATAAGTTTTTTCTCCGCAAAAGTTAACTTCTTCAATACTACAGTGAAAACAGTGAACACACACAGTGAAGTACATTTTAATTGATAAAAAATCATACATTTGACCTAATATTCATTATTTTTGCTTAAATAAGGTTCTAATCAAAGTGGTTACCGGCTCCCCGCTATGGTTCAAGTTCAGTATTATAGGACAGTATAATGGTTTACCTTAATTGCGGTTAGCCAACACCTTTAAAACTTTTATCACTGTATTAGTCCATCAACACAAATATCCGCATATTTTGCGTGGTGTCTTATCTTGTGTATGCACTGGTCAGTTATCGTGGTCACGTTCGAGCTCCGCGTGCGTATCGGATGCTGCTCTGGGGCGACGCGTGTCCCCGGCGCGGAGTTCGCGGTGCGACTGCCGGTGCCGGTTTGTATTCTTACACAAATCCGAACCCGCAAACTTCAAACCACAATGCTAGCTAATTAGAATGGCGAACGCGCCGGGTGGCGAGGTTCCGCCCACGGTTCTCTGTATCCGCTTCACGGTCTTATCATTCAACGAATTCAACAGTTTCCACGCGTAACCCTAAACATGAATCGCATTGCAACTCTAGGTAACTTGCTTAATTATCCGTAAGTCTTAATTCCGCTCCATCTCATTGGAATTAGAAATGCGTTCCTATGTTATTCGTGATATGTGTCAACGAGCTAGTTTTATCGTCGTGGGAGTGATGAACTCCAGACCTTATCAGTCAAGGCAGTTGCGGTGTTAAAGGGTATAAAAACTAACAGCTTTCCAGAAATTGATATTTAATGTCCTAAGATTTGCAAGAATTCAAATGATAAACCAAAGAATTTTAATTTCAGGTCCCCATCAGAATAATAACTTTCGGCTATTGAACCACGGATAAAAACAGCAAATCATTTTTATCAGATGATACACTCAAGGGCCGTAAAGAAAACATAACTAACTGAACATCCTGAAACACTCACAGCAGCATCGGTTTACATTCGCACACGTGGACGAGAGATTAATACACGCCACTAACACGCCCCTGCTGAAACACTATACTAAGTGAATGACAAAAAAAGTTCTAAAGGACGAGATCTTCGGCTTCTGTCGCGAAGCAACAAGTCGATGACCTTTCAATGTCAGCGTGAATCGTACGAATCATCGCTATTGATGATTAACGGATATTAACAATCTCGATGTTTAACCACCAGTTAGAGCGATAAAATTGAGATGTCATTAGAATTGCTTTGAACGATAGTCGATCGTCGTCTGGCCGTACTGTCCTAATTACACTTCCGAGCGAGATGAACAAAGAAATTCTTTGTCCGGGTTGCGAATTTAAAATTCAGTAATAGACCAATCTGCCGGGTTAAACAAATGAAACCTTTGACTTGCGCAAGTAGAAAATTTGATTCAAATCGCAGACTTGAAGAGAAGACGATTATAATGGCGGTTAATGGAATAATAACAAGGTTGAGTAGACATAGCCATATTGGGACTTAAGTGTTTTCGTTGGAGGATAAATTCCGATGTTATATGCCATATTGTAGATACCTGATTGAAGCATAGACTCTTACACCCACGCCGGACTATAGTTACATATCCATACGTACACAGTTGTACACCTTTGCTTCTTCATGGACAAATATTCCACGTGATTGAACAAATGCGTTGTAACTTATATTATAGCTATAACTTGCTTTAGTACCTAAGTTCCCACAGCTTGTTTATAAGAGACAATTGACCTAAAAAGCTTATGAATAATAAACCAAAGACTAATGAGAATTGATGTTAATAATACCTATTTTAATATTAATCGAACAAACCGTATGGAAATGTGGTAAATAAACTGGTTGTGTTGAGATGAGTCACTTCGCTCAATCGGCCATAGTCACACTTTAAGAAATATGAAGCTACTTGCCGTAAGTTAAGTTTAGGGGCACGATTCGACATTGTTCTCGACAGCTAGTAAACCATGAAATTAGTGATAATGACCCCTTCAAGCGCATGACATAAAAAAATGTCTGAATCCCCATGTCACACGTCGTCATTAGAGCGAGTCAATTTGGCCTCTTGATTTGTCATTAACTCCTTGATGTTTGTAATGTATAGCGAATGTAATTAGTCGCGAGTCCGCTGTAAGTGAAATGTTGGTAAATAAGTGAGTAAGCGCCCTTATTCATCTGGGGTTATCTTGCGGTGTGGTATAACCGCTGTTTCAATACCAACGGTGACTAAAAGTGCAAATTGATGCATTTGTAAACATTCAGAGCAAATTGAACACATGTTCATTTTAATGGACCCATTTTGTTGCATTCCCATAAAATAAAACTACTAATATTTTAATAAATAAATATGTGCAGACACTGTTCAGAGATTAGCAGACTAAAGATTTAATGGCATAATCATCAACTAGATTACCTACTATAGGTACTCAACATAGCTAGTTGAACAAGGATGCACAACCTACATAAAAATAGGATACCAACGAAGTAGTAATAAATAATAATGAATAGTGACGGTAAAAGTTTGAAAACTTTGAACAGTCATGTATTTATTTCTTCATGTAAATTTTTAATAAAATTTGACTAAAAAGACGAAGTTTCGCATCGGTTGCATGCTAACGTTGCGTTAGGAACTTTTCTTAAGTTGACACACTACGATACCTACTATCATCAGAGCGAAGTCTATTTTACGAGTAGAAATATTTTCTAAACCCTATAACCCTATATCCAAAAAGCCCAAATGGTCCAATTTACCAGATAATGTCACACGACATTATCTGTCTCTTTTATAGTTGACCGACTCATTTTGATAGCATGACTTAATCAATGAAACAAAACAAACAAGAATAGCTGCATCGCGTGAGTCAGTGCAGGTTTTGTGCGGTTCTGCGAAGGCATCTACGGTTTCTTCGAGATGTGACTAAACCAACTGAGTAGCTCCATTCATAAAACTATATTGCGGTCGAAAGAAGAATGCCCTAAGTTGATTCAAATGTTACTCATCCGTACTACGTTCCTTATCGAAACATGTGGTACAACAGTAACGTTTACCAAAAAGTATTTTTAGAAAAATTGTGTCATCATTGTCATCAATTGTTGATATGACATCAAAATTAGTGCGATTATGAGAATTATGAATTGGAAATTTGATAACGGAATTTGTAAACAGGCTTGCAGTAATACTGTTAAGGAAAGGAAGGAATCAGTTTAAAAGCGAAATATTTGATATATATGTATAAAATGTCGAAAAGTATGGTCAGGGTTCGATAACCATGAAAACCTTTTAGATGAAATGTTAAAATCGTAGATACAAGAACGGTCTAATTCATAGGCTTGGCACCAAACGCCACCTAACAATTTAATGTAAGTAGGTTTAGTCAAGAATTATTTGATACCTGAATTATGTCGCCAAGCTTAGTTTTTACTAAAATATATATTATTTATTTTGCTATCATAACATTGTCTGTTTATTGTGACAAACATATTAAATATTTCTTTTATGATTTTTAAAATTTCGATGAATATATGCGTAATTCTAAATACATATTTATCTATCAAATTATTACTTGCTATTACAATTGTTATGGTAAGCTTAATCAATTAGTGTCGATCTGCTGATGTACCTAATAAAAATGATTAGCCATCGTAAATATACGAGTATGGTTTATCCCGGTATCATAGTGATGGGTTCTTTTCTTTAACTTCTTTGCGTGTGTGTGTGTGTGAGTGTGTGTTTTTATATATTTTGTATGTAACGATTGTTATCGATATATTATATTAATAAATGCATATCCTTCGTTTCTTCGTTTTATATAGTTACATACTTAATGGGTTATATTTCTGTCATTGTTGTAGGCACTAGGCAGTAGAACGGTCCTACCAAGTGTATCTATATTATATTGTATTCATAATTTCCTATAACATCGACGCTGATTCAAAATTCATTTAGATAATTATTAGAAACCCTCGGAGTTAGATCATCGACGTTAATACAGGTTTTAGTAATGCTTATAAATTTTCCTTAGGTAGGTATAAGGGTATCGGCTATGCTAATCAAATGGATTTAGCTCTAATTACCTTTTTGGCATTTGAGTTAAGTGCTTGAATATGACTACATCTATGTTTATGATCGCAAATAGTCTTCCTGGAATGATCGTGATATTATATTGATGTTATTGTTACTATGTTTAATGTATAACTTCTGAGAAACAACTTTTTGCTATCAGTAATTACTTTTTATTAGTTTTCTATGTCAGTTATGATTGTTTAATTGTTAATAGGTGGTTGATGTGAGTCATCCTTCATTCACGTGGCCTCTTATCATAACACATGCAAGTGTTACGGCACACACATACACACACACATCACACAGGGTACCTGCGCGTGCGACGACGGAACAACTAACCATGACTATGACTCACCTGTACATCCTGTTCTACCTTCGCAGCACTTTCACGATTAGCATGCATTTATTTATGTTTTTTATCGATCGAGCACAAATTACAGAGCTATCGAGTCTAGACTATATACACTATTTTTCTCTCTGATTCATTCAATCTTATTTAGAGGCTCGAGTTCTTTTTTATTTGGAAGAGTTTTGCTTTTTTTATCCATACACCTATTGTGGATTAGTTACCAAGCAAACCCCAGGCTCCCAGAGCCGTTGCAAAAAAAGCCGACAATGAGAGGAAGTTGATTATTTAGATATTATTGAATCATTAATTGATTTGCATCTAGTTCTGCAAATAGATAGTATCTACTTAAAATTCCTCAATAAGGTCTTTCACACGAGTTAATTATTTCAATTGTCCTCATATCTTATCCAAATACTTATGAAATGTATATTTATTTACAATTAAAAGGCATACATTAACATTCCATTATTGTGAATTCCTTCAGATAACCTATCTTCTTTATAAAACTTTACAAAGTGACTCACAGACTCGATTTTCGGTATCGACCGAGCGAAATATTTCACATAAAAAACTTCGGATCGTCACGTAATGGTTGGTAACAGTATGTCGCAATTACTTGCGTATGTTATGAATAATATAAATGCTATTAAAATGCCACACGTTTAACAGGTACGTAGGAGTTGTTTTATTTATAATATAATATTTATGTTGTTAAAACTTTTGTGGGCTCTTTAACTTTAAAGATTATGACTTTCTGACCAGCCGGCCTAGCCAAGGTTACAATCGCTATCGCTTCGACAACGAAAACCATTATGTCTCTCTATCACACTTCCATATTAGTGCGACAGTGACAGTTGTGTTTCGATCGCTACGGAGCGTAAGCGATCGGCATCTTGGCTACGCGGCCTGATTGGAGTTAAAAGTGAACTTTAAGTACTAGCCTTTTTAAATAGATAGGTGAATGGGCTATTGGACTGAGCTAGGCTACTTTATCACAAAAATTGCCAACTGACAATTTAATAATTGCTTTATCAATAAATGATGTCAACTTAAACTTGCACCACTGCTGGACAATTAATCTCACAATTTATATAAACAGGCAGGTATAATTATACCTCGAGTAGGTTCAAAAAAATTATGAGTGGAATGTTCTAGTCGCAAGTTTTTTCGCTTTGATCCATCGTATCGTAGATAACAGACATGTGACGAGAGTACAAGCTACGTGTAGTTGCCATAAAAGTTAAATCCTCTAAAACATATTATCTACGAAATATCAGCAAATAAATTTTATCGTTGATTACGTGGAGTGGAGTCATAATACAAAATTAAGATGCGTTAGCATTAATAAATTGATATTTTTTTCGTTTACATATATATTATTCAATGTTACATCATCTTATAAATCGGCGTATTACATATTTGGAAACAGGTAAAACATAGCTAGCTGCATACGAGTACGAAAGCCATCATTTTAGTGCTCGGAATTTAGGGACTACAAAAGCAGAGGGCCTACCGCGAACCACGTTCGACGTGTTGTCTCTCTGTCGTCCTTGTAAATTCGTACGTTAGTGTGACAGGGAGGCAACATGTCGAACGTAGTTCGCGGTAGGCCCTCAGGTTGAATGGTAGCGTGTCGACTAGTGATAAAATATTGTTTCGTCCGTCCTCGGTCGGTAGAAACCCCATATCATATGCAATTATGCAGTGGCCTTAATTTGTCCAAAAGGGCTGTTGCTCGTCTGTTTACTTGTCTACTAAACACTGACTAAGCTCGGAAGGAAGCGCCGAATTATGCTCTGTTTGCATCCGCACATTGCATGGAGTAAGAACGGATGTGGCTTATGTGATGTGATATCAACTCGGTTCATTAGTATCTTATATGAATCACTGTTTTCATAGTATAATCGTATAATTATGAAATGTGGCATGATTGAGTGATTCTTACGATATAAATACATGAAGATAAAGTTAGAGGGGTGAGAAAAATATAGTTTATTTTGCTCGAGGAGAAAGAGAAATGGAAATGCCAAAATTGTTTAATTTTTATAAATGCTTTAGCATAGTCCTTTGCTCGCAGCAGTCGATATGGCATGTTTGGCAAGGTTTTTTTCGCGGGGGTTCAAACCGCTATCTCCGGATTTAATAGCTGCACACTTGATCGTTCGTCTGCTAGCTTTTCTCTAGATAAGTAAGAGGTTACATTTAATTTGGTACTGGTTTTCTCGGTGCGATGCGGTTTGTTAGCGTTGTGAATATTTTACCTGCAAGAGCGTTCAAAAACCTTGAACAAATTTACGCGCGCACATATAAATTCGATTTAATTCCAAGAAGTGATTGTACTCACACATCCAGCGCTCACAGAAACGCATGAACTTATTGGAGGAAAACCCGTATTTGCGAAACATACGCGTACCGTTCGGAATTCGCATTAGGAACAATAAACCGTGGAAAATCTACGATTTCATGGCGGCGAATTTAATGTTAAACGCTTTTTCTGTTGTTACCTTACATTTCTTTTTCATAAGTGTTCGTTTATCGCACAATGAAACGAGTTTATTATGGCAGTCAACGTCATTTATTTGGATTGTATCTCATTTCAGGATATTCGCTGTATTTTACACTGACATCCGAATGGAATTTGAAAGAAGTTCGAATGACTTCATGACCCAATACGCTAAGATTATTTAAAGAACCGAAGTCGCTATGCGAGTTATTAAAATTGGTACAATTTTATACAGACTTTAATGCTAACCTTTTATCCCAGCCAAAACAACTGCGTAGTTTATTTATTTATAACACGCACGCATATAATAAAGCACGAGTTAGTTGCATGTTATAACCTGAAAACTTAGTTTTCTTTCACAAAGTTTATAACTTTAAACGTATTTAGTGAATATTAAAAACTGAAAATGATTAATAATTACGTCAAACACGTGTTTTTAATAGAAAACATTATTATTTCTACATAAATAGGTAAGAAACTGAACATGAGGTTCTTTTGTGGCTGAAGGCTTGCGCCGTGTGTTTGCACACTGGCGAACATAAACAATATTATGTACACACGCTTTCCGAGTCTAGTTCGCGTACACTTGATACATACATACATGTTCAACAGTAACAAACATAATATGGAGTTGGATATTTTAAACTGATAGAGGATTTGGTTAAAGTTAGCAAACTTGGACAAACCTCGGTGTTTGTATTCTCGTCTGCTACGGGCTTTATATTCGAGACTGCTTGATTATGCCAAAAGTCTTATCTTATCTTAAGGTGATTTTGTTTTTTCGAACCAATGTACATTGAGAACTCGGAGGTGTCTCGCTAATTTTGTTGTAAATATTAGTTGTAATATTTTTATGTAAAAAATTTTATTTTTAAGTTTGACATACGATATTTTGGCACCTTCGGCCGCCAACTGTCAACATATATCCCAGACGCTTATCTATCTTTTCGTTTATCTTTGACATGTACAAAATGACTCAATCTTTGGTCAGGCCTATGGAACTCTCCGCGCGAGCTCGGATTTATACCTACGAATCTGCTCCCGTTCACGGTAGAAAAGCAAGCCAGTTGGTTGCCACGCGCGCTCACGTACGCACGTCACCGCGCGCCGCACTGTCAATTTTTACGATAGTTACAAGCTACGTAGTAGGTACCTGTACCTAACTACTATTGAATTTCTTTAATTAAACATGTAATGTTTATTATGTATGACAAATGTATAGTTTTAGATATCTATCTATTTGAAATAGGTAGCAATTGTAGCAAATTTTTAATTTATTTTGGTAAATGTTTATTTTAACGACAGTAAGTTAGCTTTACACCGGAAAATGCCTACTCATTTTTGCTCTGGTTAACTTATAATTAATTACCTGTATTCATTCATGGGGTTCCTATTATTTTTCTTTATTGTGTAACATTAAACTAATTCTTGCTGATGGGATTATTGCGCGGTTTATAAAACGTAAACACTGCGCTTACTGCAGGGACATATGACCTTTTAAAGTGACTATTTCGCAAACTCGTCATAATTGGAATATTAGGTATAATTTAAGATTTAGTTTTCCTTTTATTTCACTCCGCTGTTTAAGTAGGTATTTATTTATCATTTCTAAGCGTCAGCAACCCTAGCGTTGTGCCGGTGCGCGCGGTGCGGGGAGCGGAGCATTGAAGGTCACTCCATTGTATTTTTGTGTAGGTATCAAAACGGTAGGTATTTGCGTTTTGTTTGAGAGATAAGTATCTGTTCGTAAGAACTATTATATAATCTGTGCTTTGGTGACCACATTTTTCAAACAAAGCTAACGGTCTAGGTGACCGTGCTACCTAGCTGCATGGCTTCAATGAGGTTTATGAATTATATGACTAGCTCTACTTTCAGTACTGTGCTACGTCTAGCGCTTACATAAAGTATCCTTTATTATATCTTTATATTTAGTGCTTATTTTTAGTGATACTTTCTATGTAGGTATTTATTTACCCTAAATTATTCCTGCCGATAGTCGTATCGTGACTGAAAAATACCTAGTATTTGTGTGTATGTATGTAACCCTACCGTAAAATTTTTAACGTGTGTGAAATGACTCACAAGACTTTTTTTAAATTTGATCATATGTATTTACTTTATTTTATTCTGTATAGTGTGTGTGTCTTTTACTACTTAGTTTTAGTTATGCACCGACTACTCGCAAGATCATTTGAATGCTTATACGTACCTAAAATCATGCTCACACTCATAATACAATACGACTAACAACAATATTTACGAGCAAAACACTATTAAACTTTGGCATAAATAGTTATTAGTTAGTGGAAATAACGCTTAAATTTTTATTTATATCGCCGGCCATGTTGTCATTTTTACTACATGCTTTTGTCATTTGTTATTATACTCTACGAATATTACATGCACATGCAAATTATTATGAATTTTTATCGATGGTTCCTTAGTAACTTCTTACCACTCTTAGGCCCACTTGCACCATTCCAATAACCCGGGCTTAGTCGGTTAAACTGTTAACACAATGTCAAATTGTACTGGTAACCATGGTAACTCCATGGTTTAACCGGTTAACCCCGGGTTAGCGAATGGTGCAACTGGCCATTATAGACCGACTGCTTAAATAAGGGTAGCGCCACACTTAAATAGTCGTCCCTCCCCGTCGCCCCCGTACCGCGCAGGCGAGGACTTATTTAAGCAGTCGGTCTATAGCTTGAGTTTTACAATTTATTTATTATTAATACTCAAGCTAATTCACTACCTACTATTGAGCTGATTTGTATTAAATATTCATAAATAGAATAAAATATTAATCCAAGTGTGTAATTGTACTAATATCTTCATAAAGCTCAGTCTAAATAATGTTTAATTGTTAAAGTTCACCTTAATGATTACCCACCACCTATTAATGCAAGTTCAACATACCCATCGTGCAATTTTTGAAGACTTTTCGGGCGCAAGCAACGACTCTTCTGAACGTACCTGAAATTAAACAATAAAATAAATAAGTAGGTATAATCGATCGAGAGATAAGGTTAAACATATGTATTATTTTTACCTACTGCATTAGTAGGTAAATACAAAAAAAAACTTTTGCCAATTCAGCAGAACCATATTTTTACAGAAAGAGATTTTTTCAATACATATTGTATTCGCATAATTATATTTGAAAAGTGATTTTGGAATGAGTTAATTACAGAGACTGATATTCTTATACCTACGAGTCTCTTGTGTTACTAGTCAAACCTTAGAGGACAAACAGTTAAACATTCAGATTGTATTTTAAGCCAAAATAATATAAAAACAAAACAGCTCCACGACTAGACAATTGAAGATAAAAATGATCAGTTGTCCTACTTGTCATGAGTAAATGATAAACTTATCATCGACTTAGTGACCAATTTCACTTCGTGGAAGCATTCTGTGTAGAGAGAATAGAATAGAGAGCGTTTATTTGAGGAAAAAATAGAAGAAGAAAACAACACGTATCATATATAAGCCACGAAATGGTCCCGACTCAGCATGATGCTGAACGCTGGTCTTCCGTCGGGGCCATAATCTTGTGCTGCACTAAATGTAACACAATACATTAAAAAAAAAGACACGTATAATAACCTAATTCAAAATCCTATGGCGTGTAACTAAGACTGGATCCACATAAGAAAAAGTATAACTTTCATAAAAAGTATGAGCATAATAAGAGAGTCAAGTAGCGCTCGTGTCCCATGAGTCATCTAAATTATTGTTATAAATGAATCACAGTTCGTTTACCTGCCAATGTTGACACCGATATCCCAGATCGTCTAACAGATATGAAATTTTAAATTTATTGTCATTTCAATTTGGACTGCTTATAAATATTTCTGATTTATGTCTTCTTTAAAGTTCATCGTTTTTTGTACAAAAATGTTCGTTGAGAAATTCTCTGTTTGGCATTTATGTCTGCAAATCTCAAGAAAGCTGGTTTATTGCATTGAATGACACAAACTTATGGCTTCAGTGAGGCCGACGTATCTTTATTAGTGATTTGACTAGGCAGGTTGTATAATTACTGTTGTCTAAATCACAATCAGAAATGCTTATAACCTACATAAATATGTTGGTACAAATAAAATATGTGTAGGTTACTACCTTAATGTGTGTACATATTTTTGTCCGTGTCTTTCGTCGTGTATTTAATATACAAAAATACAAAATATTTTAAAACAATTACAATTGTTGCCCTAAAGGAGTACTTACTACTAACGTCTTCAGCTCCTTTGCTGGAGAACTACTTGTTTGAAAATAAAAAGAAGTAGGTAAATATATTGTATGTAAATATATTTCTGATAATATATTTATAAACTCCTTTATAGTGTCATTTTATATAGAGATTGTACACAATTTACAGAAAATTTAAGTATTTATGAAGACTGAAGACAGAAATGTATTTTTAATTTTTAGTACCTTTTTATTTTAAAATAAAATACTTAATTCTGTATCATAGCAAAGATTTATTTTATCATCATTTTAGACTTAATTACTTCAGACGTCAAAAGCAATTAAGTTTGTAGGAAAAAATTACCGAAATCATCGGTCTGTTTAAACTCATGCCGCATGACGAATTGACTTCGCGAAACTTTGGACGCATAAGGACGCGGCCAGTAAAAGTGCGTAGGCGCACGCCGTATTTGGCAGCTTTATATTAACCGTTGCTAAGGCAGCTCGGATCGGTTCTGAGAAAGACACAAAAGATAATCGGTTAAATTGATTGATTTTGACTGTGTTTGGATTTTGTTATTAGCACTTTAATTAAGATGAGTGTCTTAACTATTTCAAGGTTCATTAGCATCGTGCGTCTGAGAACAATGTCTTATAAAATCTTCACAAAGAGCTTTTCACGCTAAAAAAATGATACATACTAAACTTCATAAAGTACAAGCTATTACGTGTCGTAATCATCATTAGTTTTCAAAATAAGAATAAAAGAAATAACACCAGCGCTATAAAACTTCATTCAAAGAAACCATTGTAAACTCATGAGATTCCTAATCGTCGTTTATCGTTGTGAATGGACGCTTCAATTACCGTCGCGCTCGCAATGTTTTCAGCTCGCTTGTAATTTAATTCACATTACGATTATGAGACAGACGTGTGGGCAAAATGCAGCTCATAAGTGCATTGTAAACTCGATAAGCGCCGAGACGGCAGTAGGCGGGCGGAAGGGGCCAGTAGTTGACTTCCTACTTAGAGAGCCCGCTCGCTCGGACGGAAACGCTATTTTTGGCGCCCACCGCGCTTCCTCTGAGGAAAGTCCACTTGATGAATACAATCAAAGTAAATGTGATCAAATCGGGCTGCCTTCCTGTCTTGAAAGTAATTCGATCTGATTTTCATTGGAAATTTGAAACGTCTGTGTCTGAGTCATGAGTAAAAATCTCAATTAGGTACGATAGTGATAAAGTTTAGTTGAGTTTGTTTATTTATGTAATTTTTCATACTACATATATTATCTTAAGTAAACTGATATTAATATCCGGAATGATATTTAGCGTATTGTTATCTTAATTTATAGATTTAGATAATAATTTAATTCATGTACAGTGTATTGTGATTGATAATATTTTTTATGAATTAAAGTAGGTACATTAGTATTAGGTACTAGAACAAAATAGTTTTATAACGCTCGCGCTCCGGTGACTGATCATGAATAGTAAAAATGTAATTAATGTTGATAATAATATTGCTATGAAATCTCGAATCCCTTAACTAAAAAAGGGAATATAATCCTAATCATAATATTGACTTATCCTTCATCGAACTCTTTACCCTTTTGTTCATTGCGAACAAAAACCAGGGAAAGCCTTATTTTACGTATTACGGAACATTTAACAGTAACAAAACAATGTTTGCCAAGACGAGAAGTAGAAGCAGGCAAGGCAATAAATACTTTGGATTCCATTTGCAAGACGTATCAAGATAAAGCACAAAGGAGATCGGGATAGTGCAATACCACGAAACTAACAAAGTCGAAAGAGTTCAAAATTCAAACAATGTACAAGGTAATTGGACCATATTGCATTTGTTACTTACGCCGTATTGCACTAACCCGACACTATGCTATGCTATAGTTCGTTTTTTTTAGCATTAGAAATTAGGTAAACAATCTTGATGTGTCTTTTAATTGAAAAACACATTTTAAATATAAGTTACGGCAAATATGTAACAATTATGAATCTAATACGATCATTTATATTCTTCTGCTTTCATAAGTAATAGTTTTTGAATTTTAAAAAGCGTTTTTCAATTAAAAGACATGTCAAGATCGCTTACCTTCTTGCAAGTTCTTTCTAATGCTAAAAAAAACGAACTATAGACGATATCGCAAAACCCCTAATATTATGTTTTTCGGCTTTTGAAGAAGGGATGGTAATGCTTCATAAGTGTATGTTTGTTGTATTTTAACATGATCTGATTGCTCCGCTACCTGAGATTAATAAGATGTGTACTATTTTCCTAGTTGTGGACTCAACATGAGCCATAAATGCCATTATACAGATTTTATAATGATTATCAACAATGATTTGTCTCAACATCGTCTATTATACCTTGTTGCGCCCGTGCCATCAATGTGTCTCTATATTTAGCACCAGTGTATTGAATTTTATGATATAAAAAAAAAACAAAACACACGTCCCTAGTGGGACGATATCGCACAATGCCGGTGACATTTTTGTTCCATCTGCAAGTACAGGAAGATTGCCACGGGCGCTCCCAACCGCATTCCGGCGGCTTCCCTTCCACACGGTTTAGGAATCAACAGTACTTTTACCTTCAATGTGAGTCATGTCAAATTGAAGAAATAAAGTAGCCGCCATGAGACTCGGATGTCCGTTCAATTAGGCGCTCCGATGACCTAGAAAAAATTCTTATGGCGAAGAAAGAAAAAGAGAGCCGACCCCAAATAGAATGTTAAAAGGCTTAATAGGTAAGTACTTGTATTGAAAATAGCGCATGTCATATACGCATGTTAGGTATATGTGTATGTGACATTGCCGCTATTGTTTGCCATTATTGTCCTAGATTTATATTTAATATTGGGTATTTTTTTTAAACCTGGACTTTTTTTTATTTAACAAATGCCTGGTCTCTTGTTATGGTGCCCTATATCTAAAGAAGTCTAGTATGTATACAATTTTAATTGACTTAACATTATTAATGAATCCGACAATGGTTGCTCTTGTACTGTGTTTGGCCTTGTTAATTTTGTTGTCTTGTTGTGTTGTTGTTGACGCGGCTAGCGTTCGATTTTCATGATAGCCGGCCTACCTGTCTAATTGTTCAAAACGAACCTTCACAACATGTGGCAGCATAGCAACAATTTTAAAACAAAGAGCTATTGTTTAAACAAGCATTGGACGCATTATGCTTCTAATTATGCCTCCACGTGTGCGCCTATTTCGGTTGTGCCATCACTGCCACGTCAAGATACTGTTGTACCTGTATTGTGCCTCGGAATTCCCTTCATTGTGTCCACACTTGACACAGGAATGCGCCGGACCCCTCATTCCGAGGAACACCGGGCTTGGGAAGGACCAATTTGCCTCACATATTTTACTCGTGAGTCAAGATGTTTCACTCACCTTATAATTTTGTAAAAATAGAATAATTGCGTAGTTTGCACCGCGCTTCTATAGAAAAAAGTTGATAGAGTGGTAATAAATAGCAATGACATGACTAACCCACTACATTTTTTATTTTGTTTTGATAATATAAGTATACACAATTCAAGCCAGGCAACGCCTAATAAAAACACAAGATTAGACGTTTGATTATATCTAAAGTCATGCATCGTGTCGATATTATTATGCTTTTATGTTAATGTCAACAACAACAGGACACGTTTTAAGTTTACGGCCTTTGATACCTATCAACTTGTTGGTTGTTGGCAACCATGACCTATTTTGAGATACAATTAATTTGTGCCTCAAATGGCTGTGCAGAAGCTAACAACAAAGCCATGGAGCCGACATAGTGCCCGTTATCGGAGCGGCACATCAAAGGATTTGTTGAAATAGCCTTATTGTCATTGTGACAGAGTTCGGAATCGCTTGTCGATGGTATATCAGATGTGGACACGGCTGCACCCTTTAACCCGTGTGTGTAAGAATTGCGTTTGTGGGTTACAAATACGGCGATACAATTAAGCTAAATGATTCGATACTTAAGTATAAATAAACAATACTTTTAGTAAATAAAACAGAAAAAGCTGTAACTGTAATACATAATGAGCTCTACAAATCCGGTAGGAAATAAATACTTTGATACTTTTGTTATACCTGAGCAATATTATATGTAAGTAGGTACATTTTAGAGTCAATCTGCATACCTACAGTATTTTATCGGATGGATTCGTCACGAGTATTGAAAATTATAATAACAACGGCTTAACCTTCACCAAGTTCTTTAAGTTTAAAATGTTTTTGGTAAACATTAGAAAGCTATTTTGCATTATTCTAATTAAATGATGGATGATGTAAGACTTTCTCTATAATTTTCATATCACGGTGAATATTAAAAAATGAGATGTAGAGTCCCTCAATGTTGTAATGTAGTCAGTTAGGTACCTACATTGGGTACATATATTCATACCAAAATAAGTATGATTTAGATTATTTAGAACATCCCACATTCGTCCTGTCACCTAAACAAATGCAATGATGATGGAGTGGACTTCTCAATCATATTGAAGAGCTGTAGGTGTAGTTAAGTGATTTAGCTCAGAGGTCAAGATAGGTATATACGTTTTTGAGTACGTATTAATGCACATATGAAGGACATGATTATATAAGAGTCAGCAGCATGTTTTTCTGTAACTGCTAGCCTAACACTTCAGGTTATGGAAAGATGGACTCGCTATTATAAATATGTGTAGGTACCTACCTGACCTATTATTACTTATAGTAACAGCACCAGTCATGGGACATTTAAGAGGGAATTTGGAGTATTTGTGATATTTCCCTAATACATATGAATGGTCTACCGCTTAGCGTATTGAAAGATGAAAGTCCTACCCGTCTTTCATGTTTCAGGCGTGTTGTATCAAAGATACTGCAATGAGTTTCCACATACTTAACAAATTAAAACTATGCTATTTTTCTCCAGTCATGGACACCAAAGCTCCAGTAATGGGCCCCCCAGTAATGGACACTGCTCTATCAGTATAAAATATTGAAATAGGTCATCAGATCTGGTCCATGTTATCATAATATTGCATTATCATCCGATTTGCATATTTAATTACGAATACAAAATTTCAACTCAATCGGGAAACGGGAAAGTGGCTCAAACTCGGCTACCAAGATTTGACCCACCTAAAAAACGATATTAATTTATCCGAAGTCCGAGCATACCTCCTGGTTGACATATTTCGTAACTACATTTTACTTCTGTATTGTTTAAACATGAAATGATGGCATGGCAAGCATCATTATGTAAATTTCCCATTATAGGAGGTATGCAGTTTTACAGCTCCTATAATGGGATTGGGCCAAATACCACTATTTTTTTACATCTGTGGACTCACAACATAGTATGTTGAATACCTTATCTCATGGTAAATGCAATTAACAAAACACATTTTAGTTTTCATCAAGTATTAATTAATTAAAATTTAATAAATTAACTCACCTCTCTTAGCGAAGTTGTTAAGAATTCGTAGTGGTATTTTTTTTCAGTGACACGACAACTTTTGGGTTGACGCCAATTTCTTAAAAAACAACCAAATTTAATAAAAATTCAAACTGAAACAGCTCTAGGACTCTTATTTATGATAATATACAGGCAGTGTTTATTATAAACTACTTTTAGACACTTATTTTACAGGATTTGTGGTTTTTTGTCCCATTACTGGTTCCACGCCCATCATAGGGTACACTACTATATATGTATATTGTCAAATATGTTTAGGCATGAGCAGGTACCTGACGAGAAGGCAGGTAGGAATGTCAAATAAGGGCAGCCGTTACTTAGCTAAAGGGATCAAACACATTTCAGAAAAACGTCACTTCGGTGGAGTAATATGGGGTAGAGAGAGATAGAGTAATATACGGTGGATAACACAATTTTCTTATTTAAGTATCAAGTACTGGAAAAAAGAGGGTCCAGCGTACAAATTAGACTTTGATTCTCTTAACTTTGTGATGTCTACAGGAAAGACGCGAACGTATTACGCAAACAATGTGTATGACCCAAATGCGAGAGCCGGCAGTGTTGCCAACTTGGCATAATTGATGCCAGATTTGGCATATTTTCACTTGCTTTGGCACCAAAATTTTCCATTTAGCATCTGGCATATTTTTTAGCATAATTTAGTCTAAGCAAAGTTTGCACCAAATTGGCAGCAACAATATGCGCCATCGCCTTATGTGGTTCATATTTTCATATGAATTTCGACTTTTGTGAACGGATGGACGTCGACGGATTATTTAAAGTTGGTCAAGCAGATCTTGTCAGTAGAAAAAGGCGGCAAATTTGAAAAATGTATGTGTTTTAAGTATCTAATTTCAAGTTGACATTTTAGCATATTTCAAAAAACTTTGGCATAATTTTGGCATAATCTAGACATAAGTCTAGCATTCTTTCAAAATCCGAGTTGGCAACACTGAGACCCGGTTCCAAGAAAGTGCTGAGATGAGAAGACGATGAGTTTCTAGAATGTTCGATAAGACAATCGATGAATATTTTCGGAATTTACCCTCATCAATCGATAAGATCGCTCAACCTCCCTAGACCGATATAGAAGCCACTTCAAGATGTCAGATAATATTAACGCCGCCAATGGATATTACGCCGATATTTGCTTCTTAATCGTTATAAGCAGAAAAATTTAAAAAAATACATTATCTACTTTTAGCTTGAATTGATAACAATACTAGTGCCAAAAAGTGGCCCAAATATTTTCTCAGAATGTAAAAACAATCTTATTATGAGTACCTAAAGTAATTTTTTTTTTACATATCCATTCATATTATTTTGGTAACTGTAGATACCAGCTGTCACCCTTATTTTGGTCAGTCAGAGGTCAGTGAAATATATTAGTCATGTGAGTGGGTATAAGAATAAACATAGGTGTATAGCTTTTATTTAAACCTTATTTTATTTATTAACTACTTTTAATTCTGTACGTTTTCATTTGGCAATAATCACAACGAACTCTGTATAATTCAAAGACTTATCCAAATTAGAAGTTAGTAGTTAACCTACCAAGAAGTAGGGTAGCCAAATTATAAAATTCTGAACATAAATAGCAGGACCACATTCTATTTAAGCATGTTCACCGCAGCAGTTATCAAGTATTTCCGGAGTTAGAGGCAAGCGGCTAATCAGTGGGTTTTTTCTACTCGTGTGTTTATTATAAATATTACTATTTTATTATACAACTTAGAAGAAACCTGTTTGCTGGCAATTCAGAAGCGCGGAGCGTAACATCACGTAATATTACCGAAGTTTACCGGAGTTTTTATGATTACCGAAGGTTTCGACTCCTTATAAGTACCTAATTATTTTGTGATAAATGTCAGCGTATACTCGTAATAAAAAGTTTGAACACTTGACTAGAACGTTTGCAGTGCACATATGTTTCTACATGTCTCGTAACCTAGTTATATTCAAGTACTTATGTAAGTACTTGAAAGTAAGTATAAATGTTATTTTAAACAAAATTATTTGCTCAGATGTCATTCAGCTGCTGATGAAAAAAAAAACAAATACCAAGAATTTTTTGAAGTCATCGTTTGAAGTGTTAATAGATGTGGACTCTACGCTTACCTTCTTTGGGAAGAAAATCTTCGGTTTTCCCGTACTATACGTGGAATACGACGCCATGTTATCAACTTCAACAAAAACCATAATTCGACGCAGAACGCACTTACTCTAACCAGACAAGTTTACGATATGTCTGTTTACTTCGGCAGAACTAGAATATTCGATCACGTGCTCCACCGTGAGAGTATCAGTAACACGGTGAGATTATGACCGTTTTTCTGTATTGAGAACGCCAATTTTTTGTACAACTTGTTTTTCGTCACAATAAATTTTTAATCCTTGCCCGCGTCGCTTCCACGTCACTACCACGAAGTCGTTAAACCATGCACGCACATACATATACTTATAATTCGTAAGTCCACAATGCTTAATTATTGGTATAAATAATAATTCGCACTCATACAAAATCGCTGTCACATTTTAACCTCGCGCGGCTGTTTGTGAACGCGGCACATGTCCACACTTTGCGCACGTTTCTTTCCAAACTGAATTTTCGTTGTGTTCAACTGTTGCTTATATCAATTCAGTGGAGTCTCCCCTCCGCTTGCCGTCTCAGTCGCTCTACCCGCCTTGTGTAATGGATAGCTGCGATAACAATATACAGAATACACGCGCCTCGTTCGAATTACATAACTGTATAAATAGTATATATATCACAGACGTTAAGTTGCTATACATCGGTAGAGCTCTTTTAGACATTTTTGGATGAGGATCGGAGTAGACAAACAAAAGCATTGAACTCAAATATGCTAATCGGTCATTAGCAAAAACGAAGTAAGAAGGTTTATAAGTGCCTACTTTAAGAAATGTATGGAAAATGGTGGAACGTTGGTAATGACATTGAACAAACGCAGACTATTATCGCGCTACAATAAGATGCCCGATTGCGATGATAATTCTAGAGGATTTATCAACGAACATACTAAGTATATACCTGCGGTGTACAAATTTAATTTGCTATGTTTCTGTATCTTAGTTGCCACTTTCTGTGAACTGTAAACAATAAAATTAAAACTTAGATTAAATCTAGGGTAGAGTCTAATTCATGGATTAGTTAGTACATTGGTTTTAAGGTAGGTAAATTCTGTAAACAACAGAATAAAACATGTAGAATCAATAAATTATAAATAACAAAAACTGGGTTACACTTCACCATGAAGAAATCAATTTGCATTAAGTACTTACCTACATTTAATAAAAAAACAAGTTGGCCAGAAAGGTACCAAATTTTTTTTATAATGTTTTTGAAGGATAATTAGTTGAGAAATTTCAGAAAGAAATGCTATTTATGTATGTAGTCAACGTCCAAAATTACCGATACGTACATTTTTGGAACAAATGAATGAAAAGTTAAATAATTGATAGGCAGTAACAATGACCCTTGATCCATTACCATCGAATTAATATTTCCATTTCACGGATAAAGGATAATAAAGTAGAGGGGAGGTCGGCAAGTTTGTTGATACGATATCGCTGTTCCAGTTACGAAGTTTACGATACCAATACCATAATGAATGTACCTAATACAAACGAAACATAGCTAATTAAATCAAATTTATAACTTCAATAGGTTGATCACAAAACAAGATCAAGATAGAGCATTTATTAACGGCGCTTTGATGAAAAGCAGGACCATTCCGGCACCTTAAATGTCACGGAACACTCAACTTCAAAAACGAGATAACGATCCGTTCAGACATCACTGAATCACAAATCTCTTCAAAAGACTATTTAGTTTATTTGATGCTTTCTCGGGCCATATTCATTCACGGCGCCTGTTGGAAATAGAAACGAGTGACAGTGGTGGCTGGCGCCCGACAGTCACCGTCTCGGCGGATTTAGGATCTGCCTACCTTAACAGTCATCGATGACTTGATCTGATACATGTCTTTGCCCTTTGTGACACATAAGTACAGTCTCCTAGAAACAGTACAGTAAATATTACATAAAGAATGAACTGAACGAACGCATGCAAGCTGCCTTTCAGTTCTAATAAAATTTATCAAGTGATTGCCGAAATATATAAATTTTAATTAAATAAGTATGCATGCAAATACATGTTCGATTGAGCAGATAATGTGCTGTTTAGTCATTAAAAGAAAATACTGTTTTAGAAAACATACATCCTTAAGAGCAGTAACTAAAATAAAATCTGGTTATAAGTCAGTATGTCATAATTATTATCATTATAAACGTGCACAGTAAAATTAATAAAACGAATTCTACATATAATAGGTATGTTATCATAATAACAAATTTGTATCTCAACTTACTTCAAAAATAACAGAGAGTAAAGAAATATGTGACGTTCCACCAAAATTAGTCCGTTAATGAATATCGCTACACCTGTTACAATGAATGACGCAAACGGTCCTTTAACGCGTTTACTGGAATTTGTTTAATTAGCTGCTGTTTTTATTGATGCAGAGGTGGATATGAACCTTGGAATTATGAGTGCTTTAAATATATACTCGCTCGTGTATTTGATGGATTTTTCTAACAATAACAATACGAAGTTTATCACAAAATTCGTCGTTTTCGTCTTTTTAAGGACTAGCTTCATCTTTTGTAGCTCTTCCCATCAAGCTACAAAGGCATACATGGCTGTAAGGTAGCCAGTATGTCAAAATTGGAGGTCTGTGGGATAAGTAGGTATATATATGTATATTGGTCTACTAGTTGGTTTTAAGTAACTTTGGTAAACTGAATAGGTTTACACTTAAAAATAATCAGTTGAGATACTTATTGTACCGAAACACACTTATTCTGGTTGAAAATATTTTGAAGGCTAACCTTTTCCTGGATACTTGACGGTATGCCAAATATTTGAGATGGTACATTTAATGTATGTATTAATAGAAAACAAAAGAGATATACATATAAGGGCCATAAATAATCTGTAAGCAAATAATATTGTCCCCTAGAGGGCTACAGATATTGACGTAGTATGGTTTCTAATGTAGTTTGACCTATATAATCAAAATTGTTAATTTTTAATACCTAGATATATCCTATATCCTCAACATGCTAAACAAGAAAGACAAATAATGTTTTTAATGTGTAGATATGATTCTGTCTAAAAATTCGTTATGTTCAATCGTACGTGCCTTCACAGGACAAATCATGAGGTTTCTAAATGATTGTGTGCTTTAAGTATACATCACTACGTACGTATAGTACCTATTGACGGAAGTCGCTTATAAAACCTACTGTTGAGCAAACGTGACGATCCCTTGCATTTCAGATGTGCTGACAAACATAAATATTGAACAATAGGCAAAGTATATGTAACCTAAACCACAACTTTTAGCAGTCTAAGCCTTACTAACTAAATCTGCATAGCTACAGAACTGCAGCGTTCAAAATATACGGAAAAAACATTGAATTCATATACAAGTAATAGCATTTACATTTCCTAAAACGGCACACCTAATCTTTCTTATTCATCTGGTCTCGCCTTTTCACAATTTCACGGTTTGCGGTCATACGTGATACGACTAACAGTCATCTCTTGTTCGCCCACATTCATGATTCACTCAAAATCCATTGACTAAGTTAAATAAATGTTACCTGTATTATACTAAATCTATATTACATTCTCATGTATAATTAAATGAGGTCAGAAGCTGTGTATAAAAGATAATCCATATTTCTAGCAAGTTTAATTTACGACAGCAGTTGAGTTGAGGGTATTTAGATGCTTTCGGCCGATTTGCGAACTTCTAAACGAAATCATAAAGCGTAATCTCAATATTCTTAATAAGGTTTCCTAGAAGGTCACTAATAGGAGTCACATTATTGACAATTTGATATTAAAGTTTTGCTTAGGACATTTTTTGGCATTTCCTTGGGTTATTTAGGAAGGAAGCTGACATAAAGATGAGGAATCTCTAAATGCATTATTTACACAAAAAAAAATACCCGAGCGACACTGCGTAAACATTGAATCACTGGTTAAACTCACAAACCGCACAATGTGTAAACTATTTACCTGTGGCACTATTTTCGTAGAATACTTGATGAAGAAGGTATTCCCTTTGATGCAGCAAGTCACAGTTTTCTTCAGCTTCATGATTCACTCAACTATTAGTCCCGACACGCGGTAGTTTCGCGCTGCATGCTTTCGACGACTGAATACACATAATTTTTACTCTAAGCAACAAGAAAACCGATTGTTTGTATAAAATCCTAAATCAGCATACATCAATGTGCAGCCGACTATAATTTACTCTGCACTTTGTCCGTCGTTATGCAATAAAATCTAGAACAGATTATGGCTACGTCTGTTTGTATGTTTTGCATGAACAAATTTGAAAAACAACAATGAATTTTATAGTATTTGTACACTTATGGGTTTTATCATTAACGCACGTAAATTGTTATGTATTGTGACCAAAAGTGCCAGCGTCCGTTCGGTCAACGTACGACGTACGACCAACACGGTTTCGCTTTTTCAAACGCATTTTGACACCAATAAATAAAGTGCATTAGCAGCAAATTGGCAAAGTACATACGACGCAAAGGCTAGAATACGTGCGTGCTGGCAGATGTGCAAAAACAGGTTCCTAAATGCCGTCACATAATGTTCTTTTAGATGCAAAATGCACATTACCGATATAAAACGCTATAAATTTGATTGATTTGGCATTTTTTAATGAGAATAGCAATTACGTAGTTAAATTTTATTCAATAAGTTGATTTAAGTATGTATTTGATAAATGGATGATCAATAATGAAGTTAATAAATGGGGAGATGAAACTAAGACATTCTCGTCTTCAAACCGTCTCATCGTAATCCCACCCAGGTATATATCCCAATATAGGGAGAATCATACGGATAATATAGGTAAAAGATGTGAACGTCCCTTGGGGTATTGAGTTTGAGGTGCAGAACCGAAAAAAATAAAGATTAATATCATTAGGTACATGTATCTACAAAACTATCTATCTTATTAAACATATTTCAGAACGTAGTAGCAGTTTCAAGTTTAGAATAAAAAACATAGTTGTTAATAGTGCTAACAAACATAGTACAACACAACACCTTACAAATTGATTTAATCAAATGCGGAAATACACATTTATCACTTACAACAATGGGTGGGCAATTTGCGTAAATTAAATACGAGATCTCCGTAAATCTTTAGATAAATTTTGTAGTTGTCTTAGATTATTATCATATGGAAATGAGCCCTTTGAAGGCGGAAAATGTCTGATGTAGCTTGCAGCCAACATTTTGTAACGCAACTTTGTCAGTGCGTGTAGAATAAGCATTCTAATTAATAATAATTTTGTTGTAAATACACTTTTAACTGTTTCAGAATCTTATATATAATAATTATAGTTCGGACGCAAGGATTGTTTTTAAAGCGTCACGCGGCCCTATTAAATTTAATCCTAACAACAAAAGGATTTGAAGCTGCTGTGACATAAAATGCCTAATCTTAACAGCGTTCTTGGTAACAGAAAGGCAAATAAACATTGCATAAAAACTATATTAATATTAAACTTATTTCAAGTTATTTCTTATCTTAACACGCGCAACTCTTTGTTTATGAAAGAAATCACGTTCACTGTTGGCACGAGATATGCAAAATTAATGACAAAGGGGCCTGAATAAAAATTAAAACAAAAAGGTGGGTGTATAAGTCAATATGTAGTTTGTGTTTAATATTTTTCATTGACACATTTTTATCGTAAGGAGGAAGCGACTTGCTTCGGTCGAACGTCTACGTTTAAAAAAAAATAGAAGTCCTAAGTAAGTAAGTATTCTTCTCGATTCGTCCCTCTCGGTTCGCGTACTTGTTGTACGAGCTTTACCATTCCGCCATTTTTTAATAAATTGATTTATTTTTCCAAATTGTTAAACATAAAGGCTTGTTTAAATATATTTTTTTAACATCATACGGTCATAACGGTTCATATTACTTAATACAGCAGACAACTGTCCATACTTACAGAGCTGAATACATTATCTTTGATATTAAAGCAGCATACAAATTACTAACCGCTTTAACAGATTATACAATGTATAGAAACTGCGTAATATCACGTCGGCTTAGTAAGCAAGTATTGTACGCATGGATAATGTAATAATAAAGGAAATGTTCTCACCTTCTGTACATGGATGACCTCAAATTATTTGCACCAAACAACCAAGACCTGTCGGAGCTACTGAAAACCACGGAAGTCTTCAGTAGTGCCATCAACATGGAGTTTGGTGTCGATAAATGTGCGGTTATGCATGTACAGCGGGGGAGGGTTGTAAATTCAACAAATTTACAACTGTCTGAGACAATGTCTTTCAGATCTATCTCTGAATCAGAAACCTATAAATACCTTGGTATGTCACAGTCGTTGGGTATTGAGGACGAGGGTATTAGACGGTCGGTGAAGGAGCGCTTTTTCAGTCGGCTCACAAAAGTCCTTAACAGTCTTTTGTCAGGAGGCAACAAAGTGCGCGCCTTCAACGCCTGGGTAATGCCCCTACTCACATACTCCTTTGGCATACTAAGGTGGACTCAGACCGAGCTGGACGCCCTGGATCGGAGGGTCCGATCACTGCTCACCACACATCGCATGCTACACCCACGCTCGTCAGTTATGAGATTGTACATCCCACGGAAGTGTGGAGGCCGAGGCTTCCTAAACGCCAAGGATCTCCACAACCGCGAGGTGTACAATCTCAGGAACTATTTCCTTAACAACGAGTGTGGGATGCATCGTGATGTGGTGGCAGTAGATAGGAACCTCACGCCGCTTTCCTTGGCAAACGAGAACTGGCGCAAACCTGTGGTACTAAGTACTGCGGATCGCAAGGCGGCATGGGAGAGTAAGGTGCTACACGGGCGGTTCTACAAGGCCCTCACGGGACCCGATGTGGACCTGCTCGCGTCGGTGAACTGGTTACGATTCGGGGACCTCTTCGGAGAAACCGAGGGTTTTGCCTGTGCAATTGCAGACGAAGTGATGATGACGAACAACTATCGGAAATATATCCTGAAGGACGGTACGGTCGACATTTGTCGGGCATGCCGCCGTCCCGGAGAGTCACTCAGGCATATCATTTCCGGTTGTTCTCATCTTGCTAACGGCGAGTACTTGCACAGACATAATCTCGTAGCCAGGATTATTCACCAGCAACTTGCTCTTCTATATGGCCTTGTGGACTGCGAAGTACCGTACTACAAGTACTCACCTGCGCCTGTTCTCGAGAATGGTCGTGCCACGCTCTATTGGGATCGATCTATCATCACTGACAGGACTATTGTAGCCAATAAGCCTGATATTGTGATAATAGATCGATCGCAACGTCGGGCCATGCTCGTTGACATCACCATCCCCCATGATGAGAATCTCGTGAAGGCCGAGAAGGACAAGTCCAGTAAGTACCTAGACTTGGCTCACGAGATAACCGCCATGTGGGATGTTGATTCGACGATCATTGTCCCGATAGTCGTTTCAGTGAACGGTTTAATAGCGAAGAGTCTCGACCAACATCTCGAGAGACTCTCGCTAGGTGGTTGGATCAAGGGACAGATGCAGAAGGCGGTGATCTTGGACACGGCGCGGATAGTACGTCGGTTCCTCTCTCTGCAGCCCTGACCACCGGTAGCTTGGGCCTTGCCCCGCTGCTGGCGGCACCCTAGGTTAGGTTTTTTATAATGTGTTTATATGTATTTTTATTGTTTTGTAAGTGTTTTTATATTTTACTTTTATATTCATATTATAAAAATACCTAACCTAAGACGATAAATAAATAAAGGAAATGTGATACAGCCTGAAGCTCTACGTGGGAACCGAGTGCTGATATCTGAGCTAGGACACGCTGCAGTATTGATGAGATGATTACTTTATGTTTGGATTAAAATCATAATCTTATGTCAAAAACTATTAGCTGGTTCCGAGAAAATTGGTTCGTTTGGCCACGCATACCTACTTGAAAAATAACACTTGCCGAGTGTCCGTAAGATTTTTTCTTCTTTTCTGTTCAGTATCAGTTCCTCGTCAGCGTAATGACGCAACGTACCTTTTGGCAGTATATTACCTAAAGATTAACACAATCTTTCGAAATCCATTGTACATTTTTGAAGTACATATATAGTTTCTTTTTAATGTGCTAATTGTCTACTTTCTCATATTTTGCCGATATTGAATTTGACATTTAAATACTTCATAAAACATCATCTATAATTCTATATGTAGAATTCTCCATATAAGCGAAGCAGATGCAATTCTCATAATGTCCTTATCTTCATGGCGCGTGCCTCTAAAGACAATAAAAATGGTTTCAAGTGTCACAGTGTCGTGTAAGCTCGAAAGGTTTCATGTTGATTACTATTTACAGCATATAAGACCTTATGTTTAGTATGGTAACAATAGGAAATGTACATCAGCAGTTAATGTTGGTAACTTTGACTCAGGAAATGCTTAGCAAGCTGGTTCTAGCTGGTGACAGTTGGCTAGTTAAAAGTTCCTGTTGGTCACCTGTATAATTTTCATTTGTATTATAAGCTATTTAATTATATACAAGAATAGGTTTGTTTATTGCACTTATTACCTACTGTTAATGAGATCTTTTGATAAAAGGGTGTGGGCTTAGTAAGTGGAATCCCGTGATTTCTTTCTACCGCTGCACGCTGGGAGAAAATGATAATGCATTTAAAACGTCAAATATTGTTTATGTAGTTATTGGACGGTATTAAATATAAGATACATTTTATCACTGAGCTCTCTCGTCTCTACGTACATAGGTAGGTACATACAATCATAAAACAAGCGACGTATCGAATATAATAGTAGGATGTTTGATGTTTGTTTCATCATCTAATGTACAATTGGTTTTCCCACAATTATTTTACAAGCTGTAACATTCTCACACATATATACAAATGCATCTTAATAGTCTTCGTTTTTAGGGTTCCGTACCCAAGGGTTCGGGACCCTATTACTAAGACTTCGCTGTCCGTCCGTCCGTCCGTCCGTCCGTCCGTCTGTCTGTCACCAGGCTGTATCTCACGAACCGTGATAGCTAGACAGTTGAAAATTTCACAGATGATGTATTTCTGTTGCCGCTATAACAACAAATACTAAAAACAGAATAAAATAAAGATTTAAGTGGGGCTCCCATACAGCAAACGTGATTTTTGACCAAAGTTAAGCAATGTCGGGCGTGGTCAGTACTTGGAGGGTGACAGTTTTCTTTTTGCATTTTTTCCGTTTTTTTTTTGCTTTATGGTACGGAACCCTTCGTGCGCGAGTCCGACTCGCACTTGCCCGGTTTTTGTTTGTTTAATAGTGTTGTTCAAATATTTTTATAGTACGGTTGGACGAAAAGAGTTTCGAATCATAACATATCTTACACAATCAATCTAAGCTAACGATGTTTGTAAATCTGCGAAGATCTTACAGAACAGAGGGCTTGAGCTCCGCCAATCTTCACACGCAAAAATAACAAATAACTAGAGGTACTTGCGAGTGAAACTATTTTATAGATTGTTCTCGTTATTATCGATCGATAGAATAATTTAAAATTGATTAATTGGTTTCACACAACACGCCAATGGTACGTAGGTAGAATGTAGATCTGGTTAAACGTGCCATTTAAATAAATGTGCTTTTCAAAATTATGTAATTTAAAAATAATTGTATACACATAATGTTCTTGCGTAAGGGCCGGTTGAACTATAATAAAATTGTTGAACTGATTAATTTTAAAACGCAGTGGTCCCTCTTTAGAGAATACTTATGTACCCAAAAATAATAATTAAGGGGACATAGTTTTAATATTTTTGTTACTTGGTGCAACACTTAGGTCAATACCAACTTGTACCTGACATCAAACCGATATATGTATTAGAATCATATCAGTGCAAGAGGGAAGATTTTTTCCAATAGATAGGTGGTACATGAACTGTTTTCGATATTAGACAACCAACCCGTACCTAATTAAACAATCTTTATCATTGCAAAATATCTCTTTTTACATTTTTCTCTGGCATTGCAAACAGGCAGTAGGTTTCCAACCAACACAGTATTATTAAACCTCTAAGCGTGGGTTGCCTCATTCACACCGCCAAATGAATGGAGCATCTAGCCCCGGTCGGACAGGACATCCCAATAGAGTCACTCGTAAAGTTATTTGTTAAGTTTACTGCCTGCCCACGTGGCACGCACTAGAATATACTGTTATTGTCTCCCTCATTACCCACTTCCACCGAATCTGACCTTAAGGGGCCCACAGATTACCAGTTCGCCGGACGATATCGGCCTGTACGTTAAACGCAAAAGGTAACAGTTCTAGACACCTGATAGGCTGATATCATCCGTCGAACTGGTAATCTGTGAGCCCCTTTAGATAGGTCCTTAGATACATTGTTATTCTTGGGAGTATTTTCATTAGGTTTATTTATGCTATAATCTCATACAGTTTAGTGGTTATTCTATTAGTTTGTCCTTACAGGCTCATATCATAAGACATGACTGGCTCTTTATTAGGTTAGAACCATCATTAGCATAGTTAACCCTACTTATGTAAAGCATTCAAGGGCTTCGCCAAGGGGGTGCAGATAACAAAAGATATGCCCCTCCCCCTTTCCTTCGGCTATGTCAATAACTGCCCACCCTTGCGACGCTCTTGCAAGCACTGGTAATCTTGGTAGCGACGTAATAGTACCTATAGATAGCAATAGCATGATATTAAGCAGCATAAGGTAGGAGAGCTAGACATGCTATATAGATTACTTATCAAAGTGTCATGAGAACAATAACAAGATTAGGTGTATTAAAATAGCGACAGATTATGGAATTTTTAGAATTGGTTTTATAGGTAACCAATAAATTTGTGCTGTAGATAAAGATTTAAAGACGAGAAAAGAAACATTACTGAAACTAGACGCAAAGCAACGTACATACATATATATCTCGCAGAGTCGCAGATTGAGTTGGGCACTCATTATAAAAATCGGTAATTTAATCAAAAATCCTCATGGATCATATATTATAGGAAATGTTTGTTTGTACACCTGTAAAGGTAGAGTTTTGGTGAATCCATGTAAAATTGTTACAATAGTATTACTATGTATTAATGTAACCCATTTCTCACAAACAATAAAGATTATGATTATCCCTGAATTAAATATAAAATGAAATTCAATGGAATATTTTTAAAGGAATAAATCGTTATCGACGGACAGTGAATGAAACTTAAAATATCGCAAATCAACTAAATCCAATCACGATTAAAAATTATCGGATTGTAAAATCGCTTTAAAATAAGTGTTATTGAGTGTGGCCTATTTATTTAAGGGGGGAAGGAAACGATCAAACGCACTTGTCTAGCTGCACCCACGTTAGGGTTCTTCAAGCCTTATTCCTAGCGATTAATATATACACAATGAAACGATTAATCACTTGTGTCAAAATTCTGCAAATCATCTTCAATCACATAGTTAGCTGCGCTTGACATACGCCTTAATCGGGGTCGTAAACGGCACTTGGCGTTTGCGTTGTTGTTAATAAGAATGTTTAAGTAACAATAAATTACCTAATAATGTGTTTTCTGACAATTTGTGTCAATAAGCCGTAAATGCAATGAATCAGTGGTGTATTTTCCTCTAATTCATAGTAAGCCGATGCATTTCGGATATGATTTCATAATAGCTGTAAACGGCCGTCACATTTTCAACGAATTTCTATTGTAATTACGAATTTGTTATTGTAATTTCTAGTATAATATCATGCGTTGCATTTTCGCTAATAGGTCCTTTCCTAGGAAATTAGGTAGGTACAGCAGCGACGACGAACAAAATTCTGCTGAACTAGCTAAGACAATTTCACGTTAATTAATATCAACATTGTTTATTTACAAGAATGTTAATCTTCTTGGTCAGGATTTTAATCATCAACATACTAATAATACAATAGTATACATTTTTTTGTATTTTAAAGATGCACAGGTCACACATACGCATACATAGATAATATTATGGGCGAGTGGTCGAAGTTCTGTTTTATGTGACAATGTTAGTTATCTCACTGAGCTGTTATGAATGAATCGAATGAGTGAACGAAAGCATCTGTGTGTAAATCACAATGCCCGTTTGTAGATACTTAGGTAGGTAAGTAGCTTCTCATTTATATAACAGGACGAGTGGACTATATTCACATTATCTTACCATGTAACTAATATATTTAGTTCATTTCATTACTTGAACTAGGTATAGGGCATTAGGTTAATTCCGAGTACTTTAGAATGCCGGGAAATTCAGAAAAGGGACTAATATGATGGAATTGTTAGTGTTTTTCATAATTATTTACCGAGCATATAGGTATTAATGGTTAAAATTTTCAACCAAAAGATTTGTTTTTCCTCCATATTTTCTCACACAGCATTCTTGCGGTTTCTGACTCACCGCATCACGGTGCATTACTACTATGATTTCATAGTAATAAGTTAGGGAACGGAAATTAGTTCGGCTATCGTTCTGAATCATGGTGGATTAGCCACACACTTGCTTTTGGTAACCCTTATTACCAAGGTATAGAGCTCAATAGAATGTGAGTCGTTAGTCAAGTGCAGACGGGCCCATAAACTTGTTTGCACTGTTACTAAGGTTTGGATAAGCTTTGAAGATTAGAAACGGAACTCATTGTATTTATGATATGTTTATTTTGTTTCATTTTCTGGGAAAACATTGTTTCACCTTGGCACTGAAAGTGGTGCTAATAATTCCTGTGGACCTAGCCAAGATGGCAATCATTTGAGCCCTAGCGAACTAAACGCTAATGTCTCTATATCACTTTTCCATATTAGTGCGAAGGAGAGAGAGGCGTTTCGTTCGCTACGGCGCATACGAATTTCATCTTGGCTAGCCCCCCTGCGAAGAAAAGTCGATTCTAGAAAATTTAAATGTAACTATCACATTGAAAATATAACATTTATAAGACAGCAGTGGTTACTTTTAAACAAAAATGTATACTTAACTTACCAATGATTATTCAGAGTAAATAACTAAATATCTTCGAATTTCTGTATAATAAATACCTAATTAAACTTTTATAACCTAACAGGAAAAATCCAAAAGGAAAAATACTTTAGCAGCATTTAGATTAAATGTTGGTATCTGGTTTTGTATGACAAAAAAGTAAGTAGGTATCATCCAAATACAACCTCACAAAACTCCTTATCGTGGCTTTAAATTCAATATACGTTCAATTTAACGTGGCTCTAACATAATATTTACCATTCATGTATTTTGAAATCATTACAATTCACTGTTGACTGTTTGGTTCACTTTTTAGTGTCATTAGTTAAAGTTTTCAATAACACGACAGAATTGCCTTTTTATAAGGCATCATTAAGGGGCTTAGTGGATTTATGGTAGGCATTTTAATGCTATAATAATAAGATATTGCTCAATCCGAATCACGGTCAAAAGCTTTTTACAATATAGTGTTGAGGTCTGATGTAAGTATAATATTTTTTTACTATCATGGTGCCCAATTTGTTTAATTTACAGTTTATACAAATAAGTACTTAGGTTATTTGTGAGATACAAAAGTTGTCGCACATGTTTATACCTACTTTTGGACTTTACGGAAAAACATATCCTTATCGTCGATTGTGTTTTGTACGCCGAAAGCTTTTTCTCTACTTATATTTATTATAGTACTTTTCTCTACCTAGCATAACAAAAGGAGATATGTCTCTATACATATAAAGTACCTACGAGTAAATAAGGCTAATTGCAGATGCCTTTGAACGCGAACGGACGAGATAAATCAAAATAACACTTTAAACTCTTGCGTTTTGTACGCATATTTAATATTATTTAATATCTTCCACTTCTTTCACTTTTTTTGTGGCCTTTCCGCGTGAGCACAGCTGGTGCAACTTAGCTGAAACGTCGGAATTTAAGGTAAAAACAATGAAATTATATCGCTTTAGACCCGTTTGTGTAATTAAATATGAGATATATCAGTACCTATTTAGAAGAGTATTACAAGGTGGCAAGTGCTATTAGTGCGTTTGTTGCATCCGCTGCTATTACCTCTGACTGTACCTACCTCTTGTGATTGTAAAGAAGTGTATTCAACAAACCAGAGTTTATCCACATTCCTCAAGTTGTACTCTAATAAAGTACTAATCTACGTCCTTCTAAGGAAAGATGCAGGTGATTATCATAACAGCGGAGTTATAATGCACATGCTTACGAGTATGTGGTTACTGAGTTTTCCTTAAACGTATGCAACTGCTTACGTATACTTATCAAATAAAAGTAAACGTGTGGTCTCTTCCTTGATGATAAACATAATTCTACTAAGCTGTTCGTTCTATTTTTATAATAATTTTACTATAAAGCAACACATTGATTGGAATCGTGAGTTGGTGAGTGGTTCAGTTGAAGTATTTTTAAACCAGATTGTTAACAATTTGAGTCTTTAGCAACAGATAATGGTTTTTCGGAGTACCTTTACGTCAAGGGTCCTTAACCAGAGGCCGTTAGGAAATATTGTAGCTATTAAGGTACGGTTCAACAGATAATAAAATAACACTTGAATCGATCCGGACTATATTTTAATTTTATACGAGTCAAACTATATTAAAGAATACAAATGTAGAAATGAGAAACTAATTTCGGATTCCTTCTGCGCTTTGAAAAGAAAAAAACCGGGCAAGTGCGAGTCGGACTCGCGCACGAAGGGTTCCGTACCATAATGCAAAAAAAACAAAAATAAGCAAAAAAAAAAACGATCACCCATCCAAGTACTGACCACTCCCGACGTTGCTTAACTTTGGTCAAAAATGACGTTTGTTGTATGGGAGCCCCATTTAAATCTTTATTTTATTCTGTTTTTAGTATTTTTTGTTATAGGGGCAACAGAAATACATCATCTGTGAAAATTTCAACTGTCTAGCTATCACGGTTCGTGAGATACAGCCTGGTGACAGACAGACGGACGGACGGACGGACAGCGAAGTCTTAGTAATAGGGTCCCGTTTTACCCTTTGGGTACGGAACCCTAAAAATGAATGTTAAACGATATTACCACAGGAAGCTGTTAAAATTTAAGAATTCCGAACTCCCTTTATTTATAGATCGGAATTCAGGGCACCAAAATAGGTCTATGTTTTATGTCCCGCTTGCTTGCATGCTTGTAGTTCCGAAGATTATGTCATATAAATAAACACACAGCCGTGCGTTCGTCATATTAATGGAGTGTTGTTGCAATCCCATGGTATTTGAGAGCAACAAAAGTGCCTTTGTATCATATTGAGATGCAAGGTACTAATTTTATTTTATACTTATTTTAGTAGTGATCTTATTTAAAACAAGATCTAACTTTACAACATTACTCGTAATACGTATGGAAATTTAACAATAGTATTCGACTGCCACATATTAAGTGCAGGAGAGTCAAGGAAAATTCCAGTAAAAAAATATAGTTATAAAATGGATATATGTGACACTTTTAATTAGCAAAGTGGAACCCTACGCTATATTGAATTATGTAAATGTAACTAATAATAATAAAAATATAAGTAGGTACTTATTTATTACTTACTTACTTACTTATTTATTACCTTTGCCACAGTTCTATGTTCGTTTAAAGTCCAATTTAGTTGATCGTATGTCAAATTTTAATTTTAGTAAGTATTCTATGCTCGGAAACCTAATATCAGATACGACCGCTATTTTTGCAAATAAATACGCGAAACAAGACGTCATTTGATGAATTACTTATTGAGAAATGTGTAGCAATACCGATGGCAATCAGCAGATATCGGCACGTAGGCGTAGCCGTGAGCCCGGTGGAGGTACGTTTGAATGACGGCCTGGCCGCGTAGCCAAGATGCCAATCGCTTACGCTCCGTAGCGATCGAAATGCAACTGTCACTGTCGCGCTAATATGGAAGAGTGATAGAGAGACATAATGCTTTTCGATGTCGAAGCGATAGCGATTGTAACCTTGGCTAGGCCGGCTGTTGCCCGTTGACAAGCCGAGATAACTCTAGGCTACGAGTCCAGAGTAGAACAGCTGGTTCTGTGACTAAAAAACCGCTCACACGAAATCTGCAGGATAAGTGGTGGCAGTGATCCGCTGCGATTATAGGCATTATACCTCTAGGAATCGCTGGTGTACGAAACATGACACTCTTTTCTTTATCAAAAGAAGTGACTTGTGTACTTGATAAAGGACCATGGGCAACTTTGTATGGAGCCTGGCCCCAAAACCAACAGAGTTGAGAGTTAGGTCATTAGATAGATTTCTCTGTACTTCATTTCGTTCTCACCAAGCGGAATTCCATTGCAGAACAGAATTTCAGAATTCTATTGCCTATAAGGGTGACGACATTTTGACTAAAATACCAGTATCTCAGTTCTGCAATGCGCTGCCTTTTAGTGATGATCATATGCGATAAGAAAAACTTTATGATTAGTTGTTGATTTACTCAGTTAATAAAAACATATATATTGAATATTGCGCGTAAATTGCAAGAGCGACCACTTTGCGATAAACTTATTCTGTGTGATTGTGATGTCCTCTTATAGTAGATACTTTAGCGGCGTCAGGCTGGCGCCCGTCCTTACAACGTCCGTTTCGTATTTTCTAAATATGGGTATACACTTTATATTCGGTTGATCTTCACGAAAAAGTAAAAGCGTTAAGAGCCAACAGGAGTGGTCATTTCTCCTTACAAACGTACTCGACTGTTTCCTCCGTGGGTTTTGATGCTAGAGCAATATTTTTTTCAACCCAGATTAATGTTGCCTGGGCTATAACCGCGAAAATCGAAGTTCGCAAATTGCGGGGATTATTCTCTGTCACTCTAATTACGCCTTCATTGGAGTAAAAGAGAAAGATCCCCGCAATTTGCGTATTTCGGTTTTCGCGGTAGCCGCTCTGTGTCGGACCGTATTGCTTTTTTTGATATTTTTGTTTTTTAAGGCGCTAGAGTCCTTCAAAAATGGCCAAAATGGCCTAATTGACTATGCCGCAATGAGAGGAGCAGTATTCAAAACTGATATCAATTAGCCAAAAAAGCAAAACGGTCCGACACAGATAATTTCATAATCATTTAGATTTCCAAGTTTGGTTAGGATTGGTTACGTTTTGGAGGAGGAAACAGTCGAGTACGAAACCTCGATTTTTGAGATTTTTACGCGGGATTTTTCGCCTTGTCCTTATTGCACTAGTTTTAGGAGCCGCTTCCGTTAGCGAGACGGGTATATTTACCTAAAATATTTAAAACTCAGCTCCTGTTTCGTCTTAATACCTAGTACCTATAGAGGCGCCGGCGTCTGGCGCCCACCCTTACAAAGACTTACCGTTTCGTCTTTTCTAAATATGGGTAAATACCTACACTTTATGTTATTGGTCTTCACGAAAATATAAACCTATGTAAAAAGGGTGAAACGCCCACTGTTCCAACATAAGCTGTGTGACATGTCGCCGTATAGTAGCGGCGTCGGCCCGGCGTCGGCCCGGCGCCCGCGCTCACAAAGACACATTGTCTCGTCTATTCTAGGGGCTTTTAAGAAATTGTGGCTTATTGGAATTTACAAAGTATGCCACGAGGTCGGAGGTTTGTTTACGTGACTAATTGACACGTCTGCGTTTTTAAATACTTGGAAATGTATCACTATTAAAGATACATTTCAGTAGACATTTATTTAAACTTCTAGAATAGTCGAGGGTTATTTTGAAAGAGTGTTGTTACATTTGGTTCATTTTAGAGTCGGTATGTTTAATTTACGCGAACGCCTGAAGTTATATTAATACGTACATCACCCACTTGGGCCACTTGATATAAATACAATATATTATAAAATCTTTCAACTTATTACAAACTTAACTATAGCACCTAATTATCCCAATAAACAGCCATATACATTAGTTAAAAAACTTTGTTTACATAAAAATCTCCTATTATTTACTGGGGCCAATTCGACTCATCAAAGTTACATAATATTGCCAATCTATGTTTCCTTTAAAGTATCAGTCATTACGAGGAGTCTGTCTATGCTTAAATTCCATCGGAAACGGTGTGATTCTTAGGTGAATCATCAAATAAGCCAACCAAAGCGCCTGGAAAACCTGACTGGCAAACATTTCAGGCGCGGACAGTTATCAGACTACTGCGGTAGGCGTTGACACATGTAGCGCTACTCACGACACGTTTACACTAGCTTTAGCAAACCGCAAGGCTCCGGTATAAAATATGATGCTAAAAAATATGTAGCGTAAATTTATTCCCAGGCACAATCCAATACTCTAATATTTATTGTATTTTTATTTAACCTTCTGCCCTCTAGGACTAGTTTAGCACTCCTTACTCTATGTTTAAATTTTCCGTTGTTGTGTAACCCTAACTAAAAAATAAATCCCGTTAGACATCCCTAATCCTCGTTAAGTATGCCCACGCGCAGGACACGCCACTCTCCCGCAGGAACTAACAGTAACACACATGACTGACCATCGATGAACCTTATCTCGTCGGAATAAGGTTTACGTATGAACAGTTAATTGTGCTAACGATGAAGCTTTGAATAAAGAAGAAATATGATAGCCACGACTTGCGACAGAAACCGTGATAGTGCGATTTTAAGGTCAGTGAACTGGCATCCGGATCACTGGTCTGTAAAGTATGAAAAAATTGTAGTACCTACGTACCTAATAGGGCTGTTTGAGATTGATTTGGTGATTTGGTCTACCGATTCTATCGATACCGCTCGTAAGATATTGCGAACATTTATTTCTTTAACGAACTCATTCGATGTTTTTATAATTTTCTTATTCGTATAAATGTATCATATAATGAATTATTTATGGCTTAGTATATTTTTACCAATTTTTTTACAAAGTATAACTATTTGTTTTCAAAATAAAATAGCAATCTCTTGAAATTCTGATGTCTTTATAAATGGTTCACTGCGATGAAATTATCAATTAAAGATGATGGTCTTCATTAGCTTGATATAATTAAATTAGTCCTCATGCAAGCCGCTATCGATCTTCCCACTCACGAAAATATTTTACAATTAACGCCATTACAATTGAACCACATTAGATTAATTGTCCCCGCTTTATCAGTTTAATTGTCGCGGTGTATTTATGTATTCGTGGAACTACTAGGACTAGGTAACGTGTCGGCGCCGACCTCGCGGATATTAATGGGTGTCAAAGGCAGGCAATCCTATTTCAAGTAAAGGTGTGTCTGCATTTGAACCAGACCTTATATCATTCAGGCCTTTAACATCTTGACAGATGATTTATGCAGCGTCTGTAAGCGAGGAACGACGTCTCTCGTGGCTGTATAAGCCAATGCGGGACCGGCATTTGCGACCGCATTTATGGCAGCTGAAGCAGGGAGCCATGTCGGTATCATCAGGTAGATTGTGCCTCTTTGCGCTATTTCGGGCAAGGTCTTGGAACCATGCGTTGTCGTGGATTTCAGACCTTATATATAGACACTGTTTATTAGACGATTGATAATATGAAACAGTGTTTATGATCCTATTTTAATCGGATTGTCTACCTTTTGTAACTATAGAGGATTTTGTCCCTGTTTCCTAATACCACTAGAGAAATGAAATGTTCTCCGGACTAAAATTGTATGGCGATAACCGGGAATTCTCTGTTCTGGGACTGATTTAGTATATAGTACTTATTGTCAACAAAAACTTTAATTAAATTATTTTTACGGTTAAAATAGCTCAATTATTTTTAGGCACTCGCGCGACATATTCCGTAGAGCTTACTAGGGAAGTGGAAATATGAACCACGTTGACTTTAGGGGCATTCTGTGTTTTTAAATATTCAACGTATATAATACACATTGCAGGTTTTAATACATTTGTAGAATGTCCCTTCAGCGTAAGCCGTAGCGTTAGCCGTAGTATGTGAAGTGGCCATTATATTATAATTTAACCATCGAGAACAGGAAATCAGTATCTGGATAGTGTAAGCACGTCCTTTCCCGTGTCCGAGACCACACACCGCCAAGTCAATTGTAATTGACGGGCAGCATATCATAACACTCAATCGTCTGGAGAACTGGGTCGTGATGTTTTGATACAGCTATTATGAGCAAATAGACCATTATGACACATTACATGTTACAATGGGTCATTAGGCTAAAAATAAAACGGCTAGATTAAAAAAAAACTCAGTAAGTTAAATCTGTTAACTGTGATACGTTTCTCGCAGTAATTTTATATCAAGGAAATAGAAAAAAAATCGTTTATCCTTCTTATAGCATATTTAAGGTATGTACATATTCATTGTTATGTAGAGAGAGTTTCCAAGTTTTTAACTCATTGATGGTGTTTGTTAAGTCTAAATTTCTTATATACCTACTTATATGTATGCAAGAACACATTGGACAATAACATAATAATTATCACTAATTGTGCTAAAAGAATAACCTGTCAATTTTGAAATTGAGACGGAAGTTGGCTATAGGAAAGAAATTAATATTTTTAAATTGTTTGAACACTCAAAACAGCAACGCGTTGAGTGTTCAACGAATTTGGTATTATTAGGATTCCCTGAGCTGAGACTGACCTAAACACACTCTTATTGTCTTAACAATAAATTTGTGATCAGGTCATTTTGAACACCTGGCCCGGTTGCCTACTACTGCTGCTGACCGTAGCCATATAATAGCGCTACGGCGTAGCCTCAGTAACCAGTTTTCCCGATATGCAGCGAAAATGCACCGAAATTCGTACCTAATTAGCGACAAATGCGAAAATTTGCGATGAATAGTGAAAACAAGTATACGAGCATATTTATGTGCATTTTCTCCTTATAACAATGCAATAAGTTGTAAAAGTACAACAATGTAATACCTTTGAATCTATAAACAGAATAAACGGATCACGTAAAGACTGTAAAGTCATAACAATAAAGAGAAACGGCTCATTCAAAGCGGGAAAAACACTCGTAAACTCTACGCCTCACGGTCCAGGTATACTTAGATTAGTAATAACATTCTACTACCAGTACAATAGATAGTTATTCTTTTATGTTTTAATAATCAATTAATTGCCATAGAGTTATAAGGGCTGATTTACAAGGCGCGCGAACTCGCATACGATTTTAGTTACATTGCGGACTGTGGTTTACGTCCAATTCAAAAAAATAAAAATAAAAAGCGCTGGTGGCCTAGCGGTGAGAGCATGCGACTTGCAATCTGGAGGTTGGAGGTCGCGGGTTCAAACCCCGGCTCGTACCAATGAGTTTTTCGGAACTTATGTACGAAATATCATTTGATATTTACCAGTCGCTTTTCGGTGAAGGAAAACATCGTGAGGAAACCGGACTAATCCCAATAAGGCCTAGTTTACCCTCTGGGTTGGAAGGTCAGATGGCAGTCGCTTTCGTAAAAACTAGTGCCTACGTCAAATCATGGGATTAGTTGTCAAGCGGACCCCATGTTAGTTGTCAGCCGTGGCGAAATGCCGGGACAACGCGAGGAAGAAGAAAAAGAGAGGATTCTCTTTTTCTTCTTCCTCGCGTACGTCCAATTCAACCGACCGATCAAAACCTACCTACCTAATATGTACTTAGAGCATTTAGTTAGTGGCTGTATGTGTTAAAGTATTTTTGACCAATGATCGTTATTTATTTTGTTTTTGTTGATGAAACGTTCGGAACTGCGGTCCTGAAAATTCTATTCGCATTTATGCTGATCACATCATTACACTCACTCCATTTCCAAACTCTTCTTCTTCCTCGCGTTATCCCGGCATTCCGCCACGGCTCATGAGAGCCTGGGGTCCGCTTGACAACTAATCCCATGATTTGACGTAGGCACTAGTTTTTACGAAAGCGACTGCCATCTGACCTTCCAACCCAGAGGGTAAACTAGGTCTTATTGGGATTAGTCCGGTTTCCTCACGATGTTTTCCTTCACCGAAAAGCGACTGGTAAATATCAAATGATATTTCGTACATATGTAAGTTCAGAAAAACTCATTGGTACAGTCACCTGCAATAATATCTTACTCTTCGAACGCCGCAAAAATATGTGACACGCTCTTATGGATGGCTCTACAAATAAGATCGTGTCAGATATTTATGCTGCCTTCGTTGTGTAACATATTATTGCAGGTGACTGTACGAGCCGGGGTTTGAACCCGCGACCTCCAGATTGCAAGTCGCACGCTCTCACCGCTAGGCCACCAGCGCTTCACTCCATTTCCAAACATTGTAGTAAATGTCAAGTTCAATGTTTTCAAAAAAGATTGCGTGATTTACTGTCACTAAACCTGTCCATTTTTAGGGTTCCGTACCCGAAGGGTAAAACGGGTCCCTATTACTAAGACTCCGCTGTCCGTCCGTCCGTCTGTCACCAGGCTGTATCTCACGAACCGTGATAGCTATATACACAGTTAAAAAAATTCACAGATGTATTTCTGTTGCCGCTATAACAACAAATACTAAAAAGTACGGAACCCTTTTTAGTTTTTTCATCATACCAATCCCAGTCTTAGTAAAAAACATTTCAAGTGTTTCATTAAAGCCAAATAACTCAATCTCTTTTATTGGAGAAAATTACGCTGTGGGCGGCCTTTCCTGACTGTTATTCAAATTTCTACAATAACTTTTAGCTCAACCAGAATAAGTGTGACTTGGAGATTTATACCAACAATTTATAATCACGGATCAAATTATACTAGTTTGTTGAAACCTATCGAGCTTTTGGAATTCGGAGCCGGAACCGATGCGCGAGTTAGTTCCAGAAATATACGGACAACACTAACAACAGTGAGTCATACATTATACAAGTTATTAGATTAAAAAATGGGTCCATCTGGTCGTGTTGAACGTCATACCCAGCAATCAAATAGGTTTGAATCAATAAATAAAATATTGGCTATATTTTATGCTGAAATAAAATAAAATATGAACAGCCAGGAAGTCCGGCGTAATTATCTCAAATAAAAGACATTGAAAACCTTTCAATATGAAATTAAAATTATTGTAAAATATTTAAAGTAAAGTACATAATGTGTAAGTACTTTGAATTTAAAAACATATTAATCTATTAACTACTTAAGTACATTCTAAATAGATGGGTCTGGAATGGGTCATTACACTCATGACTCATGATTGAAGATCACACTGAAGATCAATATCTCTAACTATATTAATAAGACGGGTATGTGTATACTGTACGTAAAGAAGTTAGCACTAAATAACTAGCGGCTGTGGGCCTGTAGCCCTCGCGAACGCATCGACTCCGCCATTTCGAAAAAAATGCGAAAACTTAATAAAAGAAAAATGAATTTAATCCTTGTCACGAAATCTTTCATTAACTCATCCTAGTAGGGCGTTATAAAGCCAACCTGCTAACGGAAAATTCTTTATTCTTCAAAATTGTTGTCTATTGGATAAAACTATAAGCATTTGTTTAGTATAAAGTTCTGGTTCGATTTTATCGCTCCGCTGCAATCGCATCTTGTTCTAATCTAGTTTGATACGTTTGGCTGACCTAGACACTGCCTGCTACAGGCTGTCCCTAAACCACATTGCACATCTAAACACAACCTTGAATACACGGGTGAAAATCCTTTAATTTAATGAATTTTGATATGGCATGATGTCCGATAGAGAATATAATCAACCGGTTAGTTAAATCCCGAATGTCATAATTGTATTAAAATAAATAATAAATAAAAATAAAAATAATTTATTTCAGACAGTTGACAGTCCATATTTTAAATGAAATAAAATTAAAATTACAATTAAATTAAAGATTAAAAATTAAAATTAACCAACAACTTTAGAAACACTCACCACCATTTTCAACATTTCTTTTGGCGAAAGAACATGGACCCAGGCTAGCCTACCCATTAGGTTGGGCGGCCTGGGCATCCGCAAAATTTCCAGCGTGGCGCTACCCGCTTTCTTGGCTTCGGTACACGGTACTCAAAACCTCATCGGGAAAATTTTAGCCCCTTCCCTTGGGGCCCTGGAGGCTTCGCACTGTACCGAGGCCAAGAACGTATGGCATTTAACATGTCCTAACACAGACCCGCCTGTCAACCCATGTTCGCAGAGGCAGTGGGACGAGCCTCTCTGCCGTCTAACTAGGAACCGTCTCCTAGATTCGGCACTTAGTCCGACAGATCGCGCTCGTCTTCTTGCCACTGCGGAATGGGAGTCGGGTCTGTGGTTACAGACACTACCATCCACAACTGTGGGCACATTGCTGGATAATACTACATTCCGTTTGGCCACATGTTTAAGAATAGGGGCATCAACAAACATACCCCACCGGTGCCAATGCGGAATTATGGTGGATAATCTGGGCCACCACGGCCTCTCATGCAGCCGTAGCGCTGGAAGGATCCCCCGCCACGCCAGCCTCAACGACGTCATCCGAAGGGCCCTTGTCAGTGCCAAGGTACCGGCGGTCCTCGAGCCCAACGGTCTGGCCAGGGTCGATGGCAAGAGGCCTGACGGAATGACGCTGGTGCCTTGGAGTATGGGACGGCCACTTGTCTGGGACGCTACGTGCGTTGATACCCTGGCGCCGTCCCATATTCCAGGCACCAAAGTTGGCGCTGGTGCGGCCGCATCCTCGGCCGAAAGCCTCAAACGCCGCAAATATGTCACACTAGGTAGTAGCTACATATTTGCGGCGTTTGGTGTGGAAACCTTGGGGCCGTGGGGACCTAGCGCGCGTCGCCTCTATGGGGAGTTATCAAAGCGCCTCATAGAGGCCTCCGGTGACCAGAGGGCTGGCCTATATTTTGCCCAAAGGATCAGCATTGCCATCCAGCGGGGCAATGCGGCCAGCCTTCTGGGCACCCTACCTACGGACCATGACTTAGGGCAAATTTTTTATTTATAAGTTTTAGTGATTTGTTATAAAGTTGTAAAAATGTTATTAAATAAAATTTCTTCTACAAACAACTTACACATAATTAAAATACAATTTAAATTTGAAATTACTATTAACATTCATAAATAACATTATTTATATATAACATATAACGTATTAAGATGGTTATACTGAACAAGGTTTCGCAATTTCCCATGGGGACTGATATGAAAATCGTGAAAAAAATATGACCCTGCTGGGTCTATCTATACGTTTCGTCTAAATCGGGCGCTCATAATAAAGCTGTTTATTACATACTTTTCACGATATTCTGGATATTATGGATAGTCCCATGGGGAACTTTGTTTAGTATACCATCTTAACACATTCTTGACATTCAGGATCATAACCCCAAAATCACCCAGTATACTTTTATTTTCATGAAGTATCTCTGAAAACACTCTGTATTCTGTAACATAATAAAACGACTGGCTAACCTTGTTCCTCGCTACACTTTGTTACTTCTCAAACTGGAACGTTCGCTTTTATATCGATGTATTAATTCCAAAACCATAAACTATGCCACGTTATGTTGATAGGTTGGTACTTAATGTTCGTATAAAACCTTTACACATACCAGGGACAATCAAACCAAGGGCCCGATTCGGATTATGAAATAGACATCTATTAGACACCTTTTAGACATCACCAAGATACGATAACGATATGTTTAAGATCTAACCTGTCAAATTTGACATTTGCGCGATTCTGGAGATACTCTTGAACGATTTCCACAGGATATGACTTAGAGATCCAATTCACATCTAATATTACGCTGTTTAATAACGGGGGGTTGTATTTATTTATCACTATTAAGTGAATATAAAACATTAAATTAGCTTACAAATAATTAATAATACAAACTATCTCTAAACTAAATAAACTTAAAATAAAATGCCTATAAATAAAAAACGTCCCCCAAGTCACTGCCGATGGGCAGTGTGCCCAGAAGGCTGGCCGCATTGCCACGTTGTATGGCAATACTTATGCGTTGAGCAAAATACTGGCCAGCCCTCTGGTCTCCTGCGGCATCTATAAGGCGCTCCGCTAAGGCCCTGTATATACGGCGCGCGCTTGGCCCCCACGGCCCCAGCGTTTCGACCCCAAACGCCTCAAAAATATAACTACTGCCAAGGGTGGCATATTTGCGGCGTTTGAGGTCTTCTGCCATAGACGCGGCATGACCAGCATCTCTGCTGGTGCCCGGAAGGTGGGACGGCGCGAGGGTGTCAACACATGTGGCATCCCAGACTAGAGGCCGTCCCATCTTCCAAGGCACCAACGTCATACCGTCGGGCCTCTTGCCATCGTCCCTAGCCAAACCGACGGGCTCGAGTATGGCCGGGACTTTGACGCTGACAAAGGCCCTTCGGATGACGTCGTTGATGCTGGCGTGTCTGGGTATGCGTCCGGCGCTTCTGCCGCAGGAAAGTCCATGATGTCCAAATTTGTCCACCATGGCACCACAACGGCAGTGATGGGGGACGTTTGTTACAGTCCCTATGCGCAAACAAGTCGCCAGTCTGAAGGTGGTGTTGTCCAATAGGGTCCCTATGGATGGAGAGGGTAGGGCTTGTAGCCACAGACCCGACTCCCACTCCGCAGTGGCAAGGAGACGAGCTCGCTCCGCCCGTACTAGTTGACGTATCAACGAGATTATTCCGTACTAGACGGCAGAGCGGCTCGTCCCATTGCCTCTGCGAGCAAGGATTGGCAGGCGGGTCCGTGTTGCTGCAGGTTAGTGACCAAACATTCTTGGCCTCGGTGCAATGTGCTGCTTCTATGGCTAACTATATTAATAAGACGGGTATGTGTACTCGTATACTGTACGTAAAGAAGTTAGCACTAAATAACTAGCGGCTGTGGGCCTGTAGCCCTCGCGAACGCATCGGCTCCGCCATATCGAAAAAAATCCGAAAACTTAATCAACAAAAAAATGAATTTAATCCTTGTCACGAAATCTTTCATTAACTCATCCTAGTTATAAAGCCAAACTGCTAAAGGAAAATTGTTGTCTATTGGATAACACTATAAGCTATACATTTGTTTAGTATAAAGTTCTGGTTCGATTTTATCCCTCCGCTGCAATCGCATCTTGTTCTAATCTAGTTTGATACGTTTGGCTGACCTAGACACTGCCTGCTACAGGCTGTCTCTAAACCACATTGCACATCTGCAATTCTGCATGCCTATACTTTTTGTGTTGGAAATCCTTTAATTTAATGAATGTTGATATGCCATGATGTCAGATAAGATAATATAAGCAACCGATCAGTTAAATCCTGAATGTTGTTTATTTATATTTCCTGAATATTTCGGGGATCTCGGAAACGGTTCTAACGATTTCGATGAAATTTGCTATATGGGGGTTTTCGGGGGCGATAAATCGATCTAGCTAGGTCTTTGCGAAAACGCGCATTTTACAGCTTTTATGGTTTCCGAGCAAAGCTCGGTGTCCCAGATATTAAAGGTATTAAGATAGATGTAGATAGTAAGATGGTTATACTGAACAAGGATTCCCATGGGGACCACCGATATGAAAATCGTGAAAAAAATGTGACCCTGCTGGGTTTATACGTTTCGTCTACATCGGGCGCTCATAATAAAGGTGTTTATTACATTTCACGATATTGTGGATATTATGGATAGTCCCATGGGGAACTTTGTTTAGTATACCATCTTAACACATTCTTGACATTCAGGATCATAACCCCAAAATCACCCAGTACACTTTTATTTTCATGAAGTATCTCTGAAAACACTCTGTATTCTGTAACATAATAAAACGACTGGCTAACCTTGTTCCTCGTTGCACTTTGTTACTTCTCAAACTGGAACGTTCGCTTTTATATCGATGTATTAATTCCAAAACCATAAACTGACCGTAGTTCTGTAGAAAGCGACCAACTTTTTATTTTTGTCAAAGTGACTTACACCCTAACTCAATAGCTTTGGTCGCTTTCTGCATTGATAAAAAAACATGAGTTGGTCGTTTTCTGCATAACTACGGTCAACTATGCCACGTTATGTTGGTAGGTTGGTACTTAATGTCCTTTACACATACCAGGGACAATCAAACCAAGGGCCCGATTCGGATTATGAAATAGACATCTATTAGACACCTTTTAGACATCACCAAGATACGATAACGATATGTTTAAGATCTAACCTGTCAAATTTGACATTTGCGCGATTCTGGAGAAACTCTTGAACGATTTCCTCAGGATATGACTTAGAGATCCAATTCACATCTAATATTACGCTATTTAAGGTAAAAGTGACATTGGTTGCCCGACTTGCGCTGCATTAGAGAACTAGTTGATATCTAAACTATAACGTATCTAGAATGGATCTAGTACGTGATGTCGTCTGTTGTGAATATCTTGAAGTTCGAATTACGGCAGCAAGAATGTTACGGAATCTAACTTTGTTACTTTGCGCCAACTTGGACTAAACAAAGTAAGGGTGTCTCATTATAAACGTTACATTTTCATGGATGATATTACCGCACTTTGTCATTGCAAATTGCATGCAGTCTTAGCTTGATCCGACTCCACAGATATACCTACATATATTCTCAATGTCAGACACAAGATAAAGACACATTTATTAGCCCATAAATAAACTAACTTGATAAAATGAAAAAAAAAATAAGGAGATGCGTCTTTCGTCATCATTACATACCAATTAAAAATATAGACATGTATTTCAATGACACAAAATAAATCTTTAACGCGCCTGATGCACGAAATCTTACGCCAGTCTCACGTTCCCAAATGAGTTGTCAATGACGCCCATTTATTATATTTCCTATCGGTAAATAAATACCATATTATCTCGATGATTCACGAATCCCAGACACGATTAAGATTCAAGTATCACGGAACGTCTAACGATCGGGGCGCGGTCGAAATTTGGAGGTCAATCCGAACTTATATTTTGATAACAATACGATGTCGATTTGTTATTATTCGCGCGTGCATTTCGCTCGTGCTAGTTCGTACACGTATTGGCGCGAGCAAAATAAAATGGCATCATTTTGACATCAAGATGTTAGTTCGAATTGGACTCTTGAACATCATCTGCGCAAGAGTATGCATCGAATACGAGATATACTAGACAGGGCTGGCAGCTGACACATCTTTTACGAGAGTGGATTCATTAACCAAAAATAAAAACACATTCATCGAGAAATATGTGAGTTACTCGTACGTTTAGCAATCGTGGAATATAGCTGGATATCATTATCTAAGGGTCGGTTGCACCAAACCATCTGAAACATTTATCTATTAAGGACTAGACTGAAAAGGTTCTCCAATGTAGAAATAAATGCTAACATAAAGGTATGACTAATGTCTGTTTGGAAAATGCGTCGGGGGCGAGGCGTTCGCCCATAAAAAGGTTCGAAATCCCTTGTTCCATCATTAAAAGTGCTTTTTAGGGTTCCGTACCCAACGGGTCAAACGGGATCCTATTACTAAGACCGCTGTCCGTCCGTTCGTCCGTCCGTCTGTCCGTCCGCCCGTCCGTCTGTCACCAGGCTGTATCTCACGAACCGTGATAGCTAGACAGTTGAAATTTTCACAGATGATGTATTTCTGTTGCCGCTATAACAACAAATACTAAAAACAGAATAAAATAAAGATTTAAGTGGGGCTCCCATACAACAAACGTGATTTTTGACCAAAGTTAAGCAACGTCGGGCGTGGTCAGTACTTGGATGGGTGACCGTTTTTTTTGCATTTTTTCAGTTTTTTTTTGCATTATGGTACCCTTCGTGCGCGAGTCCGACTCGCACTTGCCCGGTTTTTATTGTTTATTTGTATATTATATCATGTTTCTTGCAAATCAGTGGCAACCCTATCCAAGTGACGTCACGCACAATTGACCCGCCGTGCCTATAAACAAATTTACACACAAAAACATAATTAATAAACATAATTATATTATAGTATTCAGGTAATCAATATATTTAGTTTATTTATTAGTATGTAATGTTTGTACGTTCATTACGTTATTAGCAAGTAATTGTTACATTTTCCTTAATTCAAATATATGTTCCTATTGTATCTGTGCTATTTATGTTGAACATTAATATTATTACGTACTATGAACTAGTGACTATGTATTTATTATATATATTACAATACAGTATTAAAGAAAAATATGTACCACCTGTATATAGGTCCCATATTTTATAAAACGCATGGCTTTGCATGATACCTAGGGTAATATACATATTTAGGAATGTCCTGCTCTTCAAACTTGTGCGATTTGATTGATATTTTCTAGGACAGCCTGTAGGTAGTATTTGTTGTTATAGCGGCAACAGAAATACATCATCATCTGTGAAAATTTCAACTGCCTAGCTATCACGGTTCATGAGTTACAGCCTGGTGACAGACAGACAGCGGAGTCTTAGTAACAGGGTTCCATTTTTATCCTCTGGGTACGGAACCCTAAAAACTGAAATTTTTACTTTAGTAAATGAGTTACGCAACTGACCCGTCGATTAGTACGTGTAAACTTGTGAAGCATGGTGTTGCGAGCCAAACAAATCTTTTTAAAATTGATTTTTAACAGACTTCATTTCTTTTATCTCCGGTTCTACGAATCCGAGGTTATAAATATTTTCAGCAAACAGTTGGACTAGACGTGATATTTTGTTGAATGATCGATGTAAACAAATGACTGTTTGACTACTTATATGTCTACAGGATGATCTTGAAACTATAAATTTTATTATTTGTGTCTTGCTAGGTCCCAAATATACGAAACCTCTAAAATATAATTATTTAATATACCTAGACAATTAGTCGTATAACATTTTATTACACAAAAACAATAATGGTTGCTTTAAAAAACAAAAACATTTCGCATAATTTCATTTAGCCGAATGATCAAGCAACTCAACACAATAATTCGTATGATTTCCCAACCTCACAGTTAGCAACTATACGTTAAGATAACAACTTAAAATGGCAATTTTTAAATGCTACTTTGTAGGTAGTCTTCGTAATAATTCGTAATTAAAAAAAATATTTTTATGTGATGTAAAAAGGTTGGTCGAATGACTCGAATGCTGGTTGCCAAAGTAAATCATGTGCGAAAAGTTGGTTGGCAAGTGAAAAACGAGCAATAAAACTTCGACGAAAAGGCAGAACACCAATAATTAAACTAGGGATATAATATTATAATATGAACAGGACTCAGTAGGTATGTATACCTATAAGTAGGCTTTCCTAAGAACAATTAAAATAGCACAAGGGTTGTTCTATTCTATACTTAGGTACCTACTTTTTCTTCACCCCTCTGTCCTTCCAATTTCAACATTAGTAAGGCACTAAGGCATACGAAGTATTAAAATAATGCATACTGTATATGTTTGCTATTCATAGAGAGCCTCCAAGGCCGGCCATTGTGCTAAACAAGAGCGCAAACACCCTTGAGTGGCACGAATCGCGAGAACTGCCGTTTTTGTGTCAGCCTGTATGTAAGTACGGTCGCCTACAAGTCATCGTATCCATGCCATAAAGGGGCCCACTGATTAACAGTCCGCCGGACGGTATCGGCTTGTCAGTTAGAACAAAATTTTGACAGTTCTGCATATCTGACAGGCCGATACCGTCTGGCGGACTGTTAATCAGTGGACCCCTTAAGATAGGTACAGTCAACATCATTAGTAGGTGATGAAAAAACGCTCCAAAAGTATCTTCCATCCTGGATAACTTTTCCCAGATAGAGAGATACGGTACAGTTTGCGTTCTAAAGTACCTTTGTGTAATTGTTCTACATACGTGCATACTGGGACTTATGTTAACCTATCCGTCCTAACCTTTTTGTTAACCTATTAGAGAATGGTAGATTCTTTTGACGCATAGTCTGATCCGTTACTTTTGATTCTGACTGTAATGTAACTATGTCTACTTGTAAGACTAAACAGAACATGGGATAGTAAATGGTAATCATGACTTGCACAAGCTTTTTCTATAGGGCTAAATAGGTAAGTAGGCATCACAAAAGTTTGTATTTTTGATATGTACCTATTTAATTCTAATAGTCGTTATCTATCAGACGACAAATGGACTAAACATAAACACTAATTACTTAGTCTAATCACCCTGGCGCTAAATTAAATTCCCTATTGCGTCGATCATGACTTTTATATTCCATATTCAATATTCATATTCATACTATCCTTGTAAATTGATATGATGAACCATTATATTTTATAGTTTCATGATAAAGCGAGGTAGACATTATAGCAACTCACATAAAAGCAACATAGTAACCCAATCGAGTTTAAGTTCGATTAGATGAGTAGTTCTAGTTACTGCTACTATTATAGGTACAATAAAACGTAGAGTTGAAAAAAATACAATAGCTTAAAATCATTATTTTTGTATTGTACATGTTTTTGTAGCTATAAAGGCATATACATTATGAGGAATAGATAATTATGTCAGTGTCAAATATGACGTTTCTTCAAACAAAAACGTCACTTTTAGAAAAAGAAATAATTTACACTAATAGTTAATAGTTCAGTCTTTTGACACCGACACATCTAATCGATATCGTTTTTAAATCTATTAATTGACGTACCTACCTAAAAGTTGGAATCGGACATTTAGATTCTAATTATTTCTGGCTTAATATCCTGGATAGTAGTCGAGTACAAAACTTGGCAAGTTTCATGGCAAGCAACGCACAAACGACGATAATTGTTTATTGCGATATCTCGTTACCTTGACAATGACAGCGTTATTTGGAGCAGAAAATCCATGACAGATAAATATAGATCCGTGCCAGAATTTACAGATAGATAATTATTTATCGTTCATAATTTTCTATAACTTGACAAGACAGAGTGAGATTAAAAATAATGTTTAAGCCAAGTAAAATGAAGGGTCTCTATACAGCGCACCATACGCAAAATTGCATTGGAACGTTAAAGTGCATAAGTATGTAGATACGCGTGCTGCAGTGCTGTGGGACGGTCAATTTTGAGTATAATTTATTACCGCTAATATAAAATATGTGCATTTTATAAACAATTTTGCTTATCGTTATTAGTTTTATTTATGTACGTAGGTAAGTCGTAAATTATATCCATTTTATCAACTTGACGCAAATTTGGTACTGTGCTTGATAACATGACCCGTAATTATGTAGAATATGTTGTAAATACGCCAAAAAAATACGAAGCTTGCGTTAAATTTAACCCAACATCATCACCTTCCCCCTTATGTACTTAACACGTTCGCTGGGTCGATTCGGCCCGATGCAATAGGTATGTTTAATTGCATTACCACACATTGACACAGCGGAAGTGTTAAGAATAAAAAGAATAAATAGATCGGTATACTAAATAATCTACTAAACTAAAAAAATAAAAATAGATATATCTTATATACCCACAAGATGGACAGACGACCTTGTTAAGGTTGCCGGAAGACGCTGGATGCGGGTCGCTTCCAACCGGCACGTATGGAGGTCCAAGGGGGAGGCCTATGTTCAGCAGTGGACGTCTTAGGGCTGAGATGATGATGATGATATCTTATATTAGATCTTAGCTTTGTTTTGTGTGTTAACATTCCGATAGACGAGAGGCAATGTCGATTTTCCTCATCAAATGTGCGCATAAAGCCAGGCACACGATCACGCTCCGAAATAGCTTTCCTATTTCCACGGTACAAAGGCAAGCACCGACATCAAACATCGCAGTTACATTATAAAGCGGAACCAGCGTTTGCTAACCGCATATAAATTCTCGAATGAATTCGGAACACCAGTTATTTCGGGAATTTTCTGGACACGCTCCAAAAGCACACTCGGTCACTTTCCAAGCTAAGTCAATGACACAGTGAGTGTGAGTAACTCTCTATAGTGACGTGCAAATTCAGGGAATATTCTAAATTTAAAGTTTTATTCATTATTTTGATTTCGGACACGATTTCGTGAGTCAGATTCGTAGGAGAGCAAATTCAGAATGTTTACAGAAGGAAAAACCGTGTTATGAGTCCACTTTCCAAATTTGAAACCGTTGGTTTAATCAATTTCCGTGTGTTTTTTTAGTTTCTAGATATTTAACATTAATCACGATATTGATTGAGAAATTATAGACTAAAAAAGAATACAATATGTGTTAAGATTATCTCAAAATGAAAAAAATTAATGAATGATGAATGAATGAAATGAAATTAATTCGCCTATTGGAATTCATAGATGACAACGCTATGACTTTGACCATTTTCTGGGATACGCGTTCACTTCCCGCTGTAAAATAAAATTTAAAAAAACCGGGCAAGTGCGAGTCGGACTCGCGCACGAAGGGTTCCGTACCATAATGCAAAAAAAAAAAAAACAAAAAAAAGCAAAAAAAAAACGGTCACCCATCCAAGTACTGACCACTCCCGACGTTGCTTAACTTTGGTCAAAAATCACGTTTGTTGTATGGGAGCCCCATTTAAATCTTTATTTTATTCTGTTTTTAGTATTTGTTGTTATAGCGGCAACAGAAATACATCATCTGTGAAAATTTCAACTGTCTAGCTATCACGGTTCGTGAGATACAGCCTGGTGACAGACAGACGGACAGACGGACGGACGGACAGCGAAGTCTTAGTAATAGGGTCCCGTTTTACCCTTTGGGTACGGAACCCTAATAATAGGGTCCCGTTTTACCCTTTGGGTACGGAATCCTAAAAAGCGACATTTGACAATTCGACTGAAAAGCGATTGTCCTAAAGATCACTAATTTTACTTGATAAATCCATAAAGTAACTAGGTAATAGGTGTTCTGGTGTAAACTAGGGATGTTACAGATCAAAGCGCGAGTGATATTTTTAAATTTATTTCGTAACACAAACGGTACACTAGGTGCCCACTCGTAACAAAAAGTAATGTTCAATATACACTTTGTACTTTGACCTTAGTTTCTGGTTAACCCTTATTATTTTGATGAGTTTAATGTAGTCATATATAACGTTAGTGCATGTTCTGTACATTAACGTCTTGACTAACATTATAATTGTGTATTTTGTTAATAAAAAATCGTCCTTTGTTACTAATGACCCCGTTGGCGTGCAGAAAGTAACACGTTGTGGGTCAAAAGTAACGAGACACAGTGGGCTGTAATTTAATATAATATGACATATCAAATCAAAATAAAAACCGGTCAAGTGCGAGTCGAACTCGCGTCCCAAGGGTTCCGTACTGCACACATTTTTGAACGAGCGAGCAAAGCGAAATTCTTAAGTACATTCAACTGTTTATTCAATTTGTCCACACACAGCTGGCTATCTTAGGATAGTTAATAGTTACCCATTTTTTTTTGTTCAAGTTTTATGTTAAGCATAGTGCCTACATTTTTTTTTAATTGTTAGGCGTATCTTCTATCTCTTCAATTCAATAACTTGTCCGGTATTCTTTCGTGTTTTGTGTGTTTAAACGATTGGTGAGATGTTTACTCCGGTACACGTTTACCTTGACGACTAAACTGTGTACTTATTGTCATAATATTAATTTGTTACGTATAATTGAGTTTATTATATTCAACATATAGTGAATGTAAGTCATGGTCCGTCTATTAGTATACCATACTTAGCAGTCTTATCACCAAAAAAGTAGGTTAACCATGTTAACCATAGTGTCATAATTTTAACAAAATATAAATTGATTTCAGTGGACTTTCGCCAAGTAACTCCTGATTTAATGAATTACTTAAAATTTATAGATATACTTGTTCGTATAGTTACAATATTTACTCTAATGTGGGCATATCGACGTGTGTAAGGTGCGAGGTCCTTGACAATTAATACATACAAGTTAGATCATCGCTAGAACCTGTCCACGCTTTAATGTTCCAAGTGTGTCTACTTACATGACTGTCTTACATATGAATAGCTATGCTAAAAATTAAAAAGCTACTTTCGTAAATTAATTAAACATTAATAAACACTTTAACTACTCAGGTCCATCCTTTAACAACTTGTGCGTAACGCCATATTGTTTATACGACAACGGTTTCACTCACTTGAAAAAATGTCTCACGAAAGTTTAATATCGACCTATGCATATACTCTTTTTTTTTAAATTATGGACTAAGTGGAGTTTTGCATGCATGTTATTAGTTTATTACTTGTAACTGTTCCTTAACCCTTTTCCAGGCCGCACCAATGTACAAGATTTTCCCGCAAAATCCAAATACATATATTCCAATTAAGCTTTGATCATTCATTTGAAGACAAGTCACATTTCCCGAAAATGCAAACCAATTTTAGCCTTAAATCGGATTCTTCCTCTTCTTCGCAGCATATTTGCGTCCACTGCTGAACATATGCCTCTTTCATGGATTTCCATGTTGTCTGTATGCGGCGGTTCTATGCCAGGTCGGCCCTGCCGTCTTTCTAATGTCGTCCGACCATCTGGCTCGTGGTTTTCCAATTAATTTCCATCCCTCCGGCTTCTCAGTCGAGGAATCGGATTGCTAGGGTTGACATTTTCTTGGCGCGTATGTGCGAAAAGGGTTCATATTTTCATGCTTCAATTGTTCAAATCTATACTTCCGTACTTAAAAAAAATACTCTTTAGGCAAACTTGCGCGTTTTCAGTTGTTTGTATAGTTAAGAGAAGGTAATAGTTTAAATACATTATGAATATTATGATTAATTTCCTGTAATAAGTTTACATATCTAACTGACTTGTTGTCATAATATAACTAATGAACGTGTATTCTGTCTAACATGTCTTATGAGCGTATTATGCAAAAAAGATTTTATTGCTGTGTCTTAGAAGATATTAATACGTATTAAATTAACAAAATATACCTACTTACCATAACAATAAAGTTACGAAATTAGGTACCAATAACGGTATTGTCCCATCCCTAACATTCCGTTGTACTCGTACGTACAATTTTATGCTTTTTTTTAATCCAAAAAAGGTGAAGGAGTTAAGCGGAATATAAATTGTGATATTTTTGGCGCATACCTTCCCTCATTTTAGTCATGGCAAATTTTATTATTTTTAACTTTATTTAAAGATTTTTTCACAATTAGGACAGTTAATAATTGAAACACGGGTTGTTCTCTGAATTTCGGGGTGTTTCGGGGTGTACTTAGCTGTATTGCGCAAATCATCTTGTGTATGTACATGTACTTACCTAAACAATTACACATAGAAGGTTGCGTATATTTATATACCTACTTACCAAACAAATATGAATAAAACAATATTGTTTTCCTGTGTACAAATATTTATGAGCGTGTAAAGTGGCAGTAAATTTCGGTATATATAACGGTTTGACAAGCCTCGGATACCAAAGTAGGTATTATTATTTAGTAACAGAACATAGCTTGTAATATATTAGGTAGTATGGTATTCATTTATGAAGGGAAAACCACAATTTCTTGACGTTTAAGGCCCATTTACATGGTGCGAGTTTCTCGCACGCGTTGGGGCGAGAAATCGTATGACATTATCGTATGCAATAATCGTCAGGCGATTATCGTATAAAAATGTTTACACTCATGCGAGAAATAAAAACTCGCCTACGATTATGTCATGCGATACTCAAATGGAGATTATCGCCAGGCGAAATAGTTTACACGGGGAGCTGCGTTCTAGGGAGATATTTGCGTACGATTTCTCGACTCGTCTAAACTGGTTCTCGTATGACATTTTTTCACGTACGTGCGAGTATCGCACGAATCGGTGCGAACCGATTTTTATACGAGTTTTACCTGTCAACTTACGTGATTAGTTACTAATCTTTTCACTATATTGTCAATATTCTTAGTAAATATTTCTTGTTTCTCTCATTATTATTAATTAATATATTTTAAGTTGCATTTACGAGTATTTTAATATTGGCTCTTGGCTGAAATAACATGACGTTGCTTTTAAGAAAAAAATAAGTTGCCGGGAAACGACAACATATCAAGTACACCTACACGGTGTTTCTGTGATATGATATCTGACTATACTCTGGGGGGTGAATACATACCTATGTAGCTCATACAAAAGAACTTTTACTTACCTACTCCATGGTAGGTAGATAGGTTGTCATAAATTTCGAAGAGTCATAATATGTAGGTACGTCAATGTTTTCTATGGAAAAAGCAGATTTGTTTCGCGTTCGCGATTTAAGGGTTGGCTCCACACTCTAAAAGCTGTTCAGTATGACCTAATTCACCCATCAGAGTACCTATGGTCAAACATCACAAAAGACACTGTATGAAAAGAAAAATATTGTTGTACGTTTTGGCATAAACAATAATAAAACATTTTAAATGTCCCAAAAAACGCATAAAATTGGGACTACAAAAAACATGAACTCGAAAGTCTCGAAATGCGATTCTCGCATTAAATTTTGTTTACACGGAGACATCCAATCAGCAAAGGCGAGGCGATTATCGCTCCTTCTAGTACGATATCGTATGTTTAGTTTACATGATACAATATTTTTTCTCGTGCTACGATAATCGTGCGTTCGAGGCGAGAAACTCGAACCATGTAAATGGGCCTTTAGAATCACATACCTACCTACTTACTATAAATTATATATTTGATGGCTAGATATATCATATGTTTTGATTGAAAGCAGTCACGTTTCATACGCAGTCCACTACAATATGTTAAGTTAATTAGTGAATAGTATGTGATAATGATAACACGGCGTCATATGCCTATCGCCATACTTATTAAGTATTATACTCGTACACCATATTCATTCATAGGGTCATTTTACTTTTCAGATGCGTATATATACTTACGTATTAGTAGTAAACAAGCATCTGTTTTATTGACTGAGACCCTCACGATAAGGAACGTAAATAAACAAGATAGCGCTTGAGAGCCATTATCAAGAGCAGCTGATGCAAAGCAGAAGTTCTCAGACGTCGGAATGATAAAAGGATTTAATGAACCGTATCGAAACGTGCCAGAAAATATTACTAAGAACATTTAAAATGAAATACGTGATAGATTAAAGAAACGATTCAAAGCGTTAAATAGATATTGATGGGAATGAAAATAGGCTGACCTGTGTGAAGAATCGCTCCCTCGCTTCGGCCATGCTTTCGTTACGTTGTCCGTCGTTGTCGGTGCCGGTGGTTCCCGGTTCCTGCACACTTGGCTGCGGCGGACCATCGGTCACATCTTCGGCAGGAGGCGCGGCCTGCGCCAGCGCCTCTGCTGGCGCAGCAGCAGGCGCAGCGCGCTCGGAAGACTCCTCGGCCATCACTTTGCAATCCGCACTGGGTTTACCACCAACAACGTTATTCTTCGCACTGACTCCTTTCGACTTTTCCTTCTTCTGCTTCTTCGGTTTCTTCGTCTTCTTGCCCTCTAGGAAGCGTCCGCTGGCGCAGCACTGCACATTACCCATGTCTGGTCGCGCGCATGTCGCGTTCACTCGGTCGGCGGGAGTCGGCTCGGTCGGTCGGTCGTTCGGTCGCGTCGGCGGCGGCGCCGGTTCGCGAATGAGGCTCAGCGTCGCGGCGCGCACCCGCCGGTATTTTTGACGCAAACTCCGAAATCGCGCTGACCGCCGATTACGCGGATGCCGCCGGCGAAGGATCGCATCCGAAAGCCGAACCGCGTGTCGGTCGCGGTGGCGTCATCATGCCTCGGCCCCCGCGCCGCAAGGTCAAGGCGTGATCATTGTTCCCGGTGCTGGCTAGACGCGCGCCGCCACCGCGATGAGATGCCCGCCGACAACCTAATCACGGTTCCCCACCAACAGGCGCCCGCCAGGCACGCCACGGTTCCGCACGCCACCGATGACCGTATCGATCACACATAACTAACTTCACGACGAGAACAATCCGAGCTCAAACACGTTTGAAGAAAGTTTTACGATCGTAAAGTCTCGCATATAATCAGTCTCACGTCCTGTGCTAAACTAACTCGTAAACGTGGCAAGGCTCGGTATATCCTAAGCGACCTTATTCCGTTTTATTTGTTTTCCGCGATGTTGATACCGCACGTGTTGTGGCAATGGTTGCCGGGCGACCGCTGATAAACAGTGGTACGCCACGAGAGAGCGTCGTAATGCAAACATTACTTTGCAACTGAAAACCCTTGTCAAGCTAGTTGCACCTAACTGACACGCAACTATGTAGAGCACATAAAAATACATATAGAGTTGCAATATAGGTTTAAATTAACCCTCCAAGTGCAATATTTGTGGCAAAAACACAATATTTACGGTCCATTTTAGTTTATAGTCCGTCACTGACAGACTAACGAACGTAGTTTTGGATATAAAAGAGTATAATTGAGCATTACAGCTTTTTTGCTTATTAAGTCTAGAATTCTATTTGCCAGACTACTGATACTTATTAATATGTAAGATGTAGGTCTGAGCGATAAATTAAGGAATTGAGCCTAGTCGTAACTTATACATAAACTTCAAAGCTTAAAGGCACCTTAAAGGCTATCCAAGGCTAGTAGTAGTAGTATTCTAAGTTTCCCAAGTACAATATTGTTGGTACTTGATAGGATATGCTCACTTTCAATTCCACCTATTGCGAATTTGCGAACATCATGCTATTAGTATGGGCACGGTGTATGCCATAAATTTAAGTACCTAAGTATATCGGCATGAATTTAGACTTCAAACATGCTTGCGGAATGTGTAATAGAATTTCAAGAGACATATTTAATGTCTTTCTTATATCCTTGGAACATAAAGCACCAATTCGCACGAAGCGCTTTGCTTCTACTTTCCTTATGCGCACTGCCAAGGAATGGAATTCCTTGCCGGCGTCCATATTTCCGTGTTCTTATAACCCGGCAACCTTCAAATCAAGAGTGAACAGGCACCTTCTGGACGAGCTCGCTCCATCGTAGGCCACGTCTACGCCTCGGCTAGTCTGTGGCCATGAGTAAGCCCATTCATAATAAAAAAAAAAAACCATTTCGTTCAGAAAATGTAGCGACTTTTTTTTTGAGTGGTGTACATGATGAACGCTAAAGATTGCAACGAAGAGAAGTCACATACATTTAAAGGCTTAAGGGACAAATAAACATCCATCGCTACACTACCTCTGGTATCTAAACTTACTCATCTCCGGAAACAGAACTCCTACATACAGCTCGATTAAATGAGCTACCGGAAGTTTTGTACTAGAATGTGAAAGTTTTCTTAGAAATTCGGCGCCAAATTTTGTTACTCATGTCAGTCTAAATATTTATAGGTACTTGAACTACATCATGTAGGTTTATATTGAAAAACCGGGCAAGTGCGAGTCGGACTCGCACACGAAGGGTTCCGTACCATAATGCAAAAAAGGCAAAAAAAAAAAACGGTCACCCATCCAAGTACTGACCCCGCCCGACGTTGCTTAACTTCGGTCAATAATCACGTTTGTTGTATGGGAGCACCACTTAAATATTTATTTTATTCTGTTTTTAGTATTTGTTGTTATAGCGGCAAATAAAATACATCATCTGTGAAAATTTCAAATGTCTAGCTATCACGGTTCGTGAGATACAGCCTGGTGACAGACGGACGGACGGACGGACAGCGTCTTAGTAATATTAGGGTCCCGTTTTACCCTTTGGGTACAGAACCCTAAAAATTGTCTTCATCTAATGTTTAGGCAGGTACATTCCGTCCCTTCCCAGTGACTAATGGGAAGTGGGTCATCTCAACCTGCAGACAGCGTCAACGCAGATTCGGACAGGCGACAGATGCGAACTAGGGCACGCGACGCAATTTCATGTCGCAACCACCAGTTACCTACTAATATCGATAAATGTGAACCCTTTAAAAACGAACCTTATACCAACTGCATGAGCTACATTATCAAATTAAGACTAAAGTCTTTATCCAGGGATATTAACGTGTTGTAAAATGTAAATTGGGACATCTGAGAAGCTTTTAATGTTAGGAAAATTGGGTTTCTTCTTGACACGCTCGCCAAGACGTTTTATTGCGCATCAGCTAATTGTTTCAGATACATTTTATATAACGCAAGAGAGAGTATGTACTGTAAATGTATTAGGTACATGTATAATGTATACATGTTGGGTATCTCATGGACAGCGCATCGCACCAACGTGTCTATTCTGAACGAGCTCAACATAAAAACCCGTCTCTCTACTATCTGTCTCAGGAGAATCCTCGGCTTCGTTGGGCACTTGGCCCGGCGGGAACCCGACAGTCTAGAGAAGTTGATGATCGGTGGCCAGGTTGAGGGCAGAAGAGGCAGAGGCAGAATACCCACACGTTGGTTTAATGCCATTGAGGAAGTCACACGTGGGGCATTTCACGCCAAGCGGGCAGCGAAAAAAGTGTCAGGTCATAGAATTTGCTGAAATTTGGAATAATTATACTACTCGATATTCTAAAAATACGCATTCTTTTAGTTTTTTTTTATTTGGCACCGTTTCCGGTTTGGAAGCATTTAAAAAATGGACGAAAATTGAGGAGAGCATTTTACAAAAGCTGATGCAGCTATTATTTAATAAACTGAAAAATAAGTTTAATATTGGTTTGTATACAATTTTAATTGCTTTATCTTGCAGTTATAACAATTTTGATATTTTTTAATTTTTTCATACAAAAAACCGGAAATGAAAATTTCAAGTCAAATTTATATAAAGTTCGGTATTTTTGAAATTTTTTATTTTTGCCTCAAAATGTAGCTTATAGTCCATCAAAAATACATGGAAAGTTTGAGAGTGGGATCTGCATTAGTTTCGGAGATACATGAACTAAAGTGCAAACGTGCCGGTCTGAGCGTCGTACTGGCGATTCCTTAGTTACCCAGTCAAATAAAGGTTTTGTCCCTGGAATGACAAATAATAAGCTGGAAACTCGTATAACCACACCTTCATTTCGGCGGTCTTTAAATTACGATAAAAGTCATAGAAAACCTCGTGTTCGCGCCGGAGTTTATTCAAGGTCAAAGGTCACAAAAATTGCTTTATCACAAATATCAAGGTTTCTATACCTCCAACGATGTTTACATATTAATGAAGATTGTAGAGCATACAATTTGAGACAAATCATGTTCAGGGCATTTTTCCCGATCCTCAACCGTTTTGTAGGAATTGTCGGATAATTCGGATATAGACGGCGCAAAACGCGTAGCGGTCAGCCATACGCTCCGTAATGCAAGTTCACCGTGAATTCCGGTTAATAATAACTTCTATAAAGTTATTTAAGTATTTCATAAGATGCTATTTACGGATCATACGCTTATTTTAGAACAAAAGTTGTCTCTCCTGTGGACAATAGTTAACAGCTTGTGTGATTTGATTTGATTTTGATGAAGCTTTTATCGCGGACTGTACTTTTTTCAGTTATCTGCTCAATTCTGCGAATATATTTTATGGCCATGATGATGGGCTGATGTCATTATATATTCTTATTTATACATTAAAAATGACCAGCTTCGCACGGGTTAATAAAATTATACATAAACCGTCCTGTTGAATCACTCTGTCTATTTAAAATACACAGGGACAAACAACGGGAAGCGACTTTATTTTAACTTATGAAGTAATGTCATTAAAATATTGCATTGTCATTGGTTTTTCATAAATATGCCAAATTTTAACTCAATGTAAAACCAACAAATAGTCAACGTTTGCAAATGTTGAAGACAGATCGAAAAGATACTTATTTCCATCGCCAGTTAAATAAAATATTGTGGAAATGTGTACTTGTATTATTTGTACTTCAACTTTACCTCTTTTCTGTGGACACTAGAGGCAACAAACCCTAATTTTCTAATTAATCCTAATGAACTACTTCTTTTACATATTAGCCTATTTCATAAAATGAATGCATAAATGCACAAAAGCTGTTAACTATTGTCCACAGAAGAGACAACTTTTGTTCTAAAATCAGCGTATGATCCGTAAATAGCATCTTATGAAATAAATAACTTCATAGAAGTTATTATTCACCGGAATTCACGGTAAACTTGCATTACGGAGCGTATGGCTGACCGCTACGCGTTCTATGCCGTCTATATCCGACAATTCCTACAAAACGGTTGAGGATCTGAAAAAATGCCCGAAATATGACTTGTCACAAATTGTATGCTCTACAATCTTCATTTATATAAAAACATAATTGGAGCTATAGAAACCTTGATATTCGTGATAAAGCAATTTTGTGACCTTTGACCTTGAATAAACTCCGGTGCGAACACGAGGTTTTCTATGACTTTTATCGTAATTTAAAGACCGCCGAAACGAAGGTGTAGTTATACGAGTTTCCAGCTTATTATTTGTCATTCCAGGGTCAAAACCTTTATTTGACTGGGTAACTAAGGAATCGCCAGTACGACGCTCAGACCGGCACGTTTGCACTTTAGTTCATGTATCTCCGAAACTAATGCAGATCCCACTCTCAAACTTTCCATGTATTTTTGATGGACTATAAGCTACATTTTGAGGCAAAAATAAAAAATTTCAAAAATACCGAACTTTATATAAATTTGACTTGAAATTTTCATTTCCGGTTTTTTGTATGAAAAAATTAAAAAATATCAAAATTGTTATAACTGCAAGATAAAGCAATTAAAATTGTATACAAACCAATATTAAACTTATTTTTCAGTTTATTAAATAATAGCTGCATCAGCTTTTGTAAAATGCTCTCCTCAATTTTCGTCCATTTTTTAAATGCTTCCAAACCGGAAACGGTGCCAAATAAAAAAAAACTAAAAGAATGCGTATTTTTAGAATATCGAGTAGTATAATTATTCCAAATTTCAGCAAATTCTATGACCTGACACTTTTTTCGCTGCCCGCTTGGCGTGAAATGCCCCCGTGTCAAGTGCCAGGGCTCTATACGGAAGGCAGAAGATCGGCCAGGTTGGAGAGCAATCCAAGTTAAAGCTACTTATGGCGGTCACGACCCTCAGTCATGAGGTTTCGACGAAGAAGATAATGAAGAAGATTAAACATTTATGAGAATATTCTGTATGTACATAAAAAAGGAAGAAAAAAAAGAAGTAAAAAAAGTAAAAAGAAGTAGTGTAAGTTTTAGGAAAAATTGTGAAATTCATTTTAATATTAATACTATAGTTCGTTTTTTTTAGCATTAGAAAGAACTTCGCAGAAGTAAGCTTGTGGTTCCAAATCCGGCACTTTTAACGGTAATAAATTGAAGTAAATTATATGTATTGACCGTGCTACATTAGATAATTCAATAATTATTAAGAATTAAAGAGGCTGATAGAAACTGTACGCTTACTTCTGTGGAGTTCTTTCTAATGCTAAAAAAAACGAACTATAGAAATAAACATAAGCTCGCAGTGCCCTTCACTCGGCTCCATAAAATTAAAAAATCATTCATGGGTAATTGTGTAAGATTTTATAACCATAACCCAAACCATATTACTGAATTATCTATTAATAAGTTTAAGAATTATGTAAACCGTAAACTTATTTCTAAGCTTATTAATCTTATTATACCACACAAGACTACTGAATGATAATACGACGTGGGATTAATTGTTATTCGAAATGATTATTTATTTATTAGGTATATTTGATTATTGATAAGGAAATGGATATTCCGATGTAATGCTATCTACTTCTTTTGTTATGTTTTTTTTTTGACATTTAGATTTTATTCTAGAAATGCTAGACTAGTATTTTTTTATACAATTTTTTTAATCGTAGAATCAATCGGATAAGGAACACAGAGCTGCGCTTCAAAACTGGAATCGCAGATGTGGGTGTGAAGGCCGCCAAGCTCAAGTGGGATTGGGCGGGACATATATGTCGGATGCACCCGGACAGATGGGCCAAAATAGCGACCGAATGGGCACCTCAGATCACCCGAGGCAGAGGCAGACCAAAAATGAGATGGCGAAACGACCTGGACTCATTTTGTGGCGACTGGCGAAAGACAGGGGAGGCCTTTGCCCAGCAGTGGGACAAAATATAGGCTATACAAAAAAAAAACATTTTTTTAAATGTTTGACAATCCTTTTGTGAAATTCTTAGTGTTAAATTTGATCTGTATAATAATCTGCGATGTGGGAAGTGGCGGCAAGATGTTGGTGGTTGATGGGTGTACCTTGAGTTGCTCTACACCTGCAGAGTTGCTGCCGCCTCCTGTAGCGGTTTGAGCTATCACGACCTTGTCCTTGGATGTTCTGGATCCCATTTCGCAGACGACGGCGTGTGATACCAATGTAGAATTTTAACAAACGCGCACCAAGAAAAAAAAGTTCCAAAGGGGTCCGTGATCTGGGACCCGTGAGGTCATATTTTGCCCGACACTTTAATAATTTATCGACAATGTCCTTCAGAAATTATTCACCTTCAAGGTCCATTTAATTTAACAACTCGCGACCTTCAACCGACATCCTGGCAGGATCGCCATGCGATGTGGGAAGTAATTGAAACGACTCGTTACCTTTAGGATGTTTATTGCAACTGCTGTATATGGGCCAATACACGTGTTATATACTAGCATCATAGATTAGTAGCACATAGAGGGTACACAAAGAGTATATATGCAGACATGTCATGTGGTATAATATTTATAACACTACAAATCCAATGTTATAATGGAATAATATTAACTTCAATAAATTGCTCTATTTAATAATTAGATTAAGATTAATTACGATTCATAAGAGCTTGTTAGTTATATTGTAGTTTTAATTAGAGATGCAACGGATAGTTGTTTGGCCGGATACCGGATACCGGATATCCGGCCTGGACACTGGCCGAATATCCGGTATCCGGCCGCCGGATATTCGGCCGGCGGAACTATACCTACATTTCGGTTTTTCAGGTCCGCATTCTGCAGGTTTGACCTGTTTCCTAGTAAACGTTCGCGCGGACTCGTTTCTAGGTTCGAAATGAGTGCGCGTGCAAGTCAGTGGAATGATTAAATTGTTTTAAAATAATAAACAAGTACGATTATGACCGTGTCTGTTTCTTAAATTCAATTTGTTTACTCTGAAATCAAGCAATGTTACTATCCGGTATCCGGCCGGATAGCAGGTCACTATCCGGTATCCGGCCGGATAGTAAAATAATGGCCGGATAGGCCGGATACCGGATAGTAACCGGATATCCGGTGCATCTCTAGTTTTAATATTGTTAAACATATTTTTTTACTTCACCACTAGCTGTATGAAAGAGCGAATACCTCCTAACACAAGTGTCAAACTTAAAAGGAGGATTCGACACTTAGGAAAAACCTTAATACAAAATAAACGATTTTTTTTTTCATTTTTTTGAAAACTGAAAATATGATTGCTAATTTAACAACTAAATAAAATAATATTATGAAAACCCTTAAGATATTAAAGAGAAAAATTAAACCCTTTAGATTTTTTAGTTATATTTAAGCTATGATTTGAAATAGATTGTTTAACTAGGTATAATTTGGTAAAGTTATCGAAAAAGACGTGTATATTTTTCGATTTGATTCGCTGATTAATTACATTATACGATGGAGCGATAATAAACCGATTTGTTCCAGACTAACGATCTATTTCAACTTAACAGCCGTTTCTACCAAGAAAAAAAAAATGTTTCTAAAAGTATAAAATATGTTTCGTTTAAAAGTCATTTATCACAATTATCATTATCACCCTTTCAATTTGGCAGTTTTCGCAAAATGATGCGAGAAAAGAGTAGAGTAGACATTTCTTTATAACTCTAAATCTGTCAGAGTGAATCACGGTTACTGTAGGTATAATATTTATTTTAAGAAAACTCTCTTGACATGTGTTTAAAGTCTTCAGTACCTACGTACTAAACGGTATAAAAGAAAAAAAACCGCATAACGAATATGGATTATTAGATAAAATTGAGTTACTAACTAAATTGCTAAAAGTGGTAGGAAAAGGTACTATTTATTAAACACCGTTTAATTAGCTTTTTAAACAATTAGTTAGTAAAATATCTAGGTCCGTGTCAGGGTCATTTTGCAAGAAACTTTGACATGTCAATCTTAATTATTAACATACAAATAACACAATTGACGAAGATGTATCTATGTGAATACATATATATGTTATATATGTCTGTGTGTCATAGAATGAAGCTTGTTAACTTTTTGACAATTCAAAGGTTGGATAAGTCAAAAGATACCGCAAAATATAATCATAGTTAAAGTTTCTATAGGTGCTTTTTCAACTTTGAAGAACTACCTAAAAGTGACATTCCATTTCCAACTGCAGCTGCAATACTGTTCATTTTACTATGGAAATTGACAATGACAGCGACGCGTTTCCATAGTAAAATGAACAGTATTGCAGCTGCAGTTGGAAATGGAATGTCACTCTAAGTGTTAACCTCTGCATTAACCAGAGCTTCTTGCATATTTAGATGCACCATGAATAGGTGTTTAAACAAACATGGCTAGTTCGTTGCGGTGATATGACCTGCTAGTTAAGTATAAGTAATATGTAATTATGTACATATGAATTTTACTATTACGGCCATCGTTTTGTGAGCTGATTTTGACTGAGTGGTTCTTTGGACTGAAACATATACGTAAGTAACCCAAGGCCAAAAGTACCTATAGAAACAAGCTTGTATTAGAAAATTATTACAATAGAAAAGTGTGTGTTTTTTTAAACGATGGATTTTATACTAGGTACTTATACTCATTGACAAATTTAAAAACAAAATGGTAAAAATAGTAAAAGTACATTTTATAAGTGAATTTCTCAAATTCTGGCTATGAAAGATGCCAGTTCAACATCTTGAAAATTTTTATTTATTTTTGACAATATATTATATGTTATGATATTCTGCGTGTATTGTATGTTTTTAGCGATTTTTAACCCGTTGGCGTTGTCTATAGTAAGTTTTAGGCTACAAATATACTACAAAGATAGAAAAGATTTCGTTGTTTCCTTACATTTGGCCTGGGGTGTATGACTTTTTTGTACAGTCGACGTCAAAGAGATCTTTACGACTAACGTTACAAAAAATTATTTACACGACTTTATTGTCATAGCATTTAGGTCGTGTAAACATTTTTTTGTTACTTTGGCTGTAAATTTCTCTTTGACGTCGACTGTACCTACTCGTAGTTTAATTGCTCGTCCAGTTTTAGGTGTGAAGAGATCTGCAACTTCCTCTTTAGGCAATATTCCGTGTTCGGTTCGGTATCATCTTAAACCTAAACTTACCGTATCGCCATCGCTTTCTTCCAAAGCCATAGCCGCTCCTCGCTCCATAAGCTGCTGCTCAGAGCGTAGCTGCTGGTCCATCTCTGCGGTGTCGAGCTCCAGCTGCGGAGATGAGAGCAGCTCTTCCTCTTGAGAGAGTTGCTCGTGGTCGTGAGAATGCGGCAGGTTGGCCGTCAGTGGACGGAAGTTGAGACGAGCTGGAATGGAGAAAAACTGTCTTTTAACCCTTTAGTCCGTAGCGGCAATATACTTGCCATCCATCATACTTAAAATAAAAACGCATCTCCACTATAAGAATTACAGTTCAAAATCGAATGACTAGAAAAGAATGTCAAATGGTTAAGTTGATATAAATGGACAATGGGAAATATATGAAGGGTGATAGTTACTCAAAAAAGGCACCATCATATAAAACTGCATCCTATACGAGTAATCGCATTTTTGTGCTTATAGCACTTTGCTGCAGCAAAGTAAAAATAAACTTAGCGTCCCCTTTTCCTTTTATTTACACTGAAATGCAATTAAAAAACTCACCTGTTTTATCTTCAACTGACACCACCCTACTTAGGTAAGACATAGGTAAAGTTGACAAAATATAAATTGAGCCGGTCTTGATCAAACTTGTTAGAGTGTTCGACTCGCTTTATATTTCGTCAACCTTACACACTTATGTTCTATTGTCAATTTAACGGTCAACTTTAACTGCTTGCTGCTGCTTGCTTGCAATCAGTTCAAAAAGCTATGTGAAAAGCTCACAGTCACGGCACTTGTGAATATCAGTCGATCTGGCCACCGGTCTGTTCCATATCAATGCAAATATTTAATCCCGCAGAGTGTTTGTCGTTACACAAATTCAATGACGTCATAGAGATAAATGGCAGATTGAAATGCATGTGGTTTGCATGGAAAGCTTGCAGGTTATTGACATATTTAGGATTTACGAGTAACGTAACGGTAGGTCTTACAGCTTTTACATGACCTAAAAGCATAGTATGAAGTTTTCTCATTCTTGAAAAAAGTAGGTACGTAACCGGATAATTAGGTTAATCTCGAAGATCGTCTCCTAAAGAAGAAGAAAACAGACAATAGGTAGCATAACTTACCCTTTTGTTGGTTTCTTTGAAGTTCCTTCATGGCTTCCCGCGCATTGTACAAAGTCTGTGTAGTGCAAGACGAAACAGGTCTGATGGAGATTTTCTGCAGCCCGCTCCCTTGCAGTAACGTAGCCATTACTCGTTTGGGTTCCTCTTTTTCCGGGCTTCTGCTGTACGTCCCGTACACATTCTGCTCTTGGTCGTCATCCATATCGACGAAGCTTTCCTCAAACTGCTCGAAGCTGTCTAGATCGGAGTCCAACTCGCCTCGCGAACCGTGGGCTTTTGGGCGGTAGAATGAGTCTGAGTTACGACGGTATTCTATTGCCTTTGGATCTGGAGTGGAGAAGCTTCTCATGACGTAGCCACCTTGGCTGGGTTGGGGTGCGCTTTCTGGATCCCTTTGCGTTGACGGGGAAGAGTAACTTCTAGGAAGCAGGCTTCGAGACGCTGGTATCATCTTACGCTGCTGTGGCTGATTAGATCTTATCGATATCAGGCTTCGTCCTCGCCCCGCACTGTGCACGGGCGTTGGGTCCTTACGCCGCATGACTTATTAACGAAGACGTGCGGTACTCACTCGATGCTTCAATTGACTGACACTACAAACTGTTGGACACTCGCATGTAACTTCACCCGTGCACCATCCGTGTCGGAAACTAGATCCTGTTTCCAATATTTCTATATATTGAGTTAATTCGATATGTCAGGACACGCATAACGCACAGATTGAATTGCTCGAAGGCTGCTCAGATGATATATCATATGGTAAGCAACACGATCGTCCTGGAGATAAAGCTGGGCATGCGTATACGCCACAATTAAGATTAATTACGGAGATTTCGCCCCCGCGGTCAGATCTGCGATAAGTTTTGGACTTAATCTACCGAACACGTGTGCGCGTATTTGTGACAAATTCAATTTCATGGTCCCGTTTTAAGTCGCAATTAATTGCACGATATTGATCGACACAGCTTAGCCAGCCACGGTATTAAAAACACACATAACACATCACATAACACGACTATTGATCGAATAAAGTTCTAAACTGCTGTAGGTTCTTATTTACACTAAACCACAAGTATGGCAGTGGTAAACATTATGCTAAATTTTATGGTCCAAGATCACGTGTCGTAAGTAAGAGCAGCCTGCGACACTGAGCTTTCGGCTCTCAATGCGAAGAGGTTGTGCGGGAAGCATCGTAGGCGGACAACTTTCTCTTTGCGCTTACATGATGGGCTTTAGATTAATAACTCATATTAAACTGCGCTTCGGTGATTTTCTTATCGCCAAAAATTATAGGAATCGCCTTCTAATTTAGGCATAACGTGAACGTTATTTATTGCTGTGTCGATGTCGTAATCGTAATATATACGTATTTTATGGCCATACTAATTCGTATCAGGTATCATTTGCCTCGGATGTGTAATTATTCTCACGTACATAAATAATTAATATAATATGATAAGAATTCATGGGATATGAATCATTTTAGCAAGTAAGTAAGTATATGTTTGGTATAAATGTCGAGAATTATGGACTCGTAAATAATGTAGGTAATTATATAGTTTAAAAGACAAATTGTACCTAATTCAAAACGATTCTGGCCCCGACATAGGTGCTGCCTTACGTCTACCTTTTGGTGGGGCACTTTCTACCGAAGTTCGATTATCGGATGTAGGGATTGTAGAGATGCATTGCCAAGCGTTCTTTCACGAATAAATATCGGAGCAATAGTTATTTGTTTTACAAGGGGGCAAAGTTGTTGTTTAACCTCTCGTGCTTAATATTGGTACCCAATTTTAAATAGTTACTGTTTTCTTAAATATTTTTCTCACTGCACCCACGTTCGAGATTTTCTGTTTCTCCCTATGGTTGACTGGAAGAGAATGCCTCAAGGCATTAAGTCCGGCAATTGTACTTATTTTTATTGTGCAATAAAGTTTACATAAATAATAAATGAATACCCGAGCAAGCGAAATCTTGCACGTTGCAAAGGTTTCACCGCACGAGGGTTTAACAAATTTTGCCACCGAATGAAACACAAAATTGATCACCACACCAACACAAGGAAAATACTAACTGTAAAATATGAAACAAAATCAAAGCAAAGCGATTCAAAATGAATTCTATTCAATATTTTGCATTCAAAATCATTATTAAAAAGTCAATTCTACCAGTAAACATAAGAAAACAACTCAAAATTTGCATTTGATTACTTTGCCTCACATGTGAGTAAATTGCATCTTTCTTATAAGTTTTTGAACAATCAAGGGAGCCTTTACCAGCTGGTGTGGTGAAAACGTAATTTTACTGGTTGGTTGCTAGCAGAATAAATAGTACATAATTGTATCATAAGGGAGCAATTGTATCATGCTATTTATTTATTTAAAATTTATTGCACAAAGTATATACAAAAATGTACAAATGGCAGACTTAATGCCAAATGGCATTCTCTACCAGTCAACCATAGGGCCAAACAGACATCTACAATTGGTGCAGAGAGAGAAATATACCTATTCAGTGAATAAAAAAAAAGCAAACTATACATATAAACTAGGTACATAAATAAATAAAATATATGTAAACTACTACATATTTATACAGTACATACTATATATATTGACTATATGATTCGCTTTACCTGTTTGATATGTACACAACACAATAAACCAAATAAGGTCCGTCACGATGGGTGAAAGGGTCAAGATTGTTGAAGCGACCTCAATTGGGAATATCATGGTGTCACTGGGATAAACAGATAGGTAATTGGTCATTCTGACAACTTATATGCGACATGTTATGGGTCTTATCATAACGAAAAAGAAGCTATTTTTGTCTACCCTGTGTAAAGGGATTTCAACGGGCCTACAGTTTGCCTCATAAGGTTAACAATTACCATGCGTTGAAATATACACCTTATTTATATAGAACAATAAGTCATATTTACTATACCATCGTCAGACCGTCGGAGCTTGACGAAGTAACTGATCCATCAATCAGGAGTAATAAGTATTGTGGTTTTAATACTTTTAATTACATTGTGACGGGTTTGTAAATACATAAATAAGTTTGTTTGTTATTATGGCAAAGGTTAGAAATTCAAAATATGTAATTATGTACTGTCATAATTATGAATGTTGATGTAATTTAAAATTATATTATTAACCCACCAATGCCACCCATGGGTGCATTACATTTGTTATAATTACTTTTCATATATTATAGTTTGATATATCGTTATTTTGAATAACGTAATAAATGGCATACACCCGTAACTCCTAATTAACGGTAGGCATAATGTTATTATTGGTATAATGGTCATAAGGTATAGTTACACTTCGTCAAATATACATTGCCATAATTATTACATACTCTAAAGCACTTTATTTGTTATAACAAGTGACATCACATAATTATTTATATGGCATAATAGTTGCATGACATAAATGGGTTAGGTTAGGTTGGAACTGCGACTCCGCACAAACGAATAACTACCTAACAAAAGGAGGGTCAGGTTAGGTTAGAACTTTGACCCTCCGTAGAATAAAATACTCGAGCAAAAAAAGTGCTTTAGGTTAGGTTTGAACTGCGGCCCCCGCAGAACGAAAACCGTGAAAATATTGGTTCGGTTAGGTTAGAACTGCGACATCCCTAAAATAAAATACTTAAAATAGCTAGCCAAAGCAGTAGGTCTGACTAAAAAGTACGTAGAACTACATTATCAGTAAAAGAAATATGTCAAAAAATGTTATACAATACAGGGTGATTCAGGAGACGTGAGCAGGACTAACACTGCGCATTTCGTAAATTATAAGCAACTGTTTCGTATCAGTATTAGTGAGGTTAACGTTAATTTTTTAGTCGTGTTGAATAATAAAGTTATTAATTTATTTACGACATGCATGGTCACCCTATATTAGAATGCTAAACTACCGATATTCTGTGTCAAATTTAATGTCGTCACGGTCTGGTTACTTTTGAAAACTCGTATCTCACACAAGTTTGACAGTTTATTTTCTTCGTAAAACGCTGTCATTACGGTTAAAGAGGTTTTATGTTTATTAATTAGGTCCTCTAGGGTGACCATGATTGTAGAGAATTAAATTTACCCTCATCAAAAAGTAAAAAAATAGGAAAAAGTGTGGTTGATTCATCTAAAAACGACGGTGATCGATCAATTATCAGTTACTGAGTGAGCAGGATTAGTCCTGCTCACGTCTCATGAATCACCCTGTATATGTATTTATACTTGATTAAATTGTATGTAGTATTACGTTATACAAAAATATAATATAACAAATGTAATTATAAAATATGTCTATATACTATTTGAAAATTATATTACATTAGGCATTATATCAATGACAGTTTAGATGAAATCACAATATAATAAAGGAAACGTATAATAAAAATTACATTATAACATACAATAATATATCAAGTGGCGTTATAACCAATGTATGATAGTTTTTTTATAATTATATTAACCATTACACACCCCCACCCATATTATACAATACTCGCTTCTGCCAGCAACTTTGTCTATGTTGAATGATGTCATGATTAAAACCTACCATATTCTGGCCTTTCCCGGGCCTCAGACTATTTCCCATGACAAATCTCATCAAAATCGGTTCAGCAGTTTAAGCGTTAAGAGATATAAACGGAAAACGAGGAAAACTTAGAAATTAGAATGTAGAAACGTAAGTGGGATCAAAATTGTTTCGCTCAAGTACACTTTAAAGCAAAACCTAGTGTTAATGGTTTTATTACTCCATTAAAAAAGCCATCAGCGATAACATTTATCGGTGCAAATAATGTATATTCAAGTGTCAACTATTGGTACTTTCAGATTTATAATATTAGTAGGGAACAATATACTAATCTATTGTAGGGAAGTAAATCGGATGATTTTAATGCCATCTAGCGAAGTATCGTGACTCTACCAAGCTCCAACAAGGCAACTACCATAGTTAACTTGAAAGATCACTAGTGTCAGAGCGTTTTGCAAGATGGTGCCACTATCTGTTAAATAGTTTCATATTGGTGCTTTACTCTACATAATTAGTATGCAGCAGAGTTGGGAAAACATTAACTTGAATAAGAATAAAAACACATTTTATTCTTATTTAAATCGATTTGAATTAGAATAATTCTTGCACTGGTTATTTTAGAATAAAATGAAGGTGAATAAATTATGTGACTTTTATTTTAGATGAGGAATAATAAAACAGAATAATTTTTCTAGAAGAGGGACTATTCTAAATAAAGTTTTATTCAATTAAAATGTTATTTAGAATTAAGTTAATTTTTGTAGTACAATTGGTTTTTTATTTTATTGTTATGAATGGGCTTACTCATGGCCACAGACTAGCCGAGTATATTTATATTTTGTAAGTTGATTTTCGCCCCTCTATTTAAAAGTCGGTTCGATCAGATATTTGTTACTTTAGTTTAGGATTGGTTTAGCTACAGTACCCATTGAAGAGTTCCGCTATAGGTACACTATCTAGTTCTACTTATCGTCCGATCAGAGGGGCTACCGCGAAAACAGAAATTCGCAAATTGCGGGGATCTTTCTCTTTTACTCCAATGAAGGCGTAATAAGAGTGACAGAGAAAAATGCCTGTAATTTACGAGCTTCGATTTTCGCGGTTATAGCCGGGTGCTTAGGCAACGTGCCAAACGTTAACGCTCCGTAGAGTTGTGTATAGGCATCTCTCGCTAACACTCTTACATATTAATGCTGGTGCCATCTATAAAAACCTTTGACTATTGCCAACCCCATTGGGCTTTACAATTTAGGGTTAAGTATGTTATGGGGTATTCATGTCCACATAAGTAGTCATAATTTCATAGAAGTTTGACGTTTAAAATAACACTTGCACAGTCTGTGCTATCAAAATCACTGCCAACTTAGCTTGGGCAAATAGGACCTTGTTTGTACGACCACGAACTTATGTTTATCGACTCAAGACCAAATGAACATCTTACATCAGTTCAGTCAATACCGTTGCAAAATCGAAGTGTCAAGCATATTCACTCACAAGTGCCTTTAAGTTTTTCGCAACGTTTTTCGTTGACGCGCCTCCTACCTGCACCAGTATTCACGAAGATTATTCGAGAAGTGAACTAGCTTAAATGTGACCTCTGAGGGGCTCATCGCGAAAATTGTAATTTCGTTGTCTGTCTGTCTACCACTCTTACACATTCAAGTGATAGAGACGTAGGCAACGATATTGAGTAGGCCCTCAGTTTTCCATGACGTGAGTGCAGATGTATTTTTGCTTCACATTGCGCGCCTCATTCTAAGCTCGCATAAAAAACGCTATGTACAGCGACCTGCAACATTGCATGAACATATTTTGGACACACTGGAATTAATTCATTAAGTGCTATGCACTTTTACAGCGGGATCTACAGCAAATTAGTGTGCGCACTCGCTTGTTTTGAATGCACTTTTAGGGTCTCTTGCACCATTCAATAACCCGGGGTTAACCAATTAAACCTGGATTTACCATGGCTACCAGTACAATTTGACACTGGGTTAATTGGTTTAACCGACGGTTTAGCCGCTTAACCCCGGGTTAGTAGAATGGTGCAAGTGGCGTATACCGATTTGAAAGTTCTCACTTATACTGGTTCGGGTAGTGAGAGATGGTAATACAGAGCCGCTGCGTAAGCGCAGGTTGGGTTGTCGTTATACAACCGAGTTAGTCGGCGCATACGACGCTGCTCGTACAGACAACTGCGCAGCGTTCAAGCGAGAAATAGCGATCGCGGGTAAGTAAGTTTTAACTTTCCTCTAACTAGTGAATCAAGGTATAAACATATAATATATTAAAATGTGGTCGTAGCTATTTGATTTAGAATCATAATTGTAGTTTCATAACGAATTTTTAAGTGTTTTTAACTAGTTTTGTCGCGGTGTATGCATGTGATAGTTGAAATGTTTGTGTTGTGTTACGTATTGAACATTACCTATAGTGTGCAATTAACTGCGAACTACACTAGTGACGTATAAAACATGATTATTTACGTGTTTACCCATTTTTGAAAGAATTGATGATAGCTGCAATGTAGAGGTTTAACAGAATAAATTAATGATGCTTCATTCGATAGACTCCGCAAGACATCCGTATATTATTTATAGTTTGATATGTTTGTTACTAACAGGAGATAAGGAGTCAGTTTATTAACTGACTAGGTGCTTAGAATATTTTCATAAATAGGTAACGAATCTCAGTGACAAAGTTGTGTCTAACAAATCGCGTGACTGAAATCAGGCTGACCAGGATATGACTCGCGAAAATGAAGAAAGTGCCTGCAATTACCAGTTGAAGTGCTGTCAACACACAAGTTTGCCATATCATCTCACTGTCTTTAATATTAGTTACTACTTTTGGGTCTTACATATGTTTGAGTTTTGTCAGTAGTCAATTCGCCGTACGTGAACTTATAGCCATATGACACTTTAAAAAAATATATAATTGATATGAAATTGTTTGGCATTACTTGCGGAACCACCACCACTTATCGATTATGACCATTATATTAACAAAGTGTTTTGTAACTAATGAAACATTTGTTTAAGCTTCTAATTAATATATACCTCCAAAAACAATAATTCTTTGTGCTAATAAGAGCAAGATGATGCAACAGAATAACGCCTCCAACGAGATTGATGGCTAATCTGTTTTAAATCGCATCGAACAATTGGATACAGGCAGCGCACTACCAGTCGTGGATGTCGTGTAGTAGAGTCAGCACCGTCTTTACTATAAGGGCACACGGGGCCCGTGCCCAGGGCCCCCATCTTCAGGGGGCCCCGAAGGACAGACAGTAACAGTATATTTTATTACCCATAATAAATAGAAGATCGTAGTAGTAAAATGTTAGTTTAATTCGCTTTCTTTACTTTCCAAAAGGGCCCCAAATTATAATGTGCCCAAGGGCCCCTGCGTAGTTTAAGACGGCCCTGAGTAGAGTAGGATGTCGGTGGTGATCCATGAGGGGACTCCAGTAGTGTAGGCTTTATACTCGGCTAATATGACGATAATGATGAATTTTGTCTGTGTTATCTATGTGTTATTATCATTAATCATCTGTAGAGCATAACTTTATATTTACTTCTACAGAATACTTCCTATTGCAAAAAAAAAGAACAGTAAAGAAAAGTGCACTTATAGTTTCCTGCTTAATGGCCAAAATGACCTTAATTCCGTTAGCCGCTTGCTTCACAGTTGATTATGCATTTTTAATTTGCATCCTTCAATTAGAAGTAAAATTACTGTATAATAACTATCGCAGTGTCTATCATTGACTGAAGATTTTCCTTATGGTACATACCTACATTGTTACCTTTTATTGGAATCGTAACGTTCGTTGGCGTCTCACGGTCCGATTCGAACTTTAGGATACGTCAAATATTATGACTAGATACAATATGGATTATTATTTTCATCAAATATCTTAAATTCGAATTGGGCTGTCAAACAATATTTTCAGAAGAACTTTTGCGCGGGCTACATAATTTATAACACTGTAATATAATAAAATAAGTTAGTTTAATGGGGTTACTAAACAATCAAGTGGGATTGTCAAGCAGACATCAACAATAACATTTCAGCGGGCCTTGCCAAGATGCCAATCTTTTGCGCAGTAGCGACCGAAACGCTGTCTCGCAAACGATTGGTGTCTCGGCACAAATGGTATATAGATTGGCTGAAGTTATGCTTAACAAATAGATTCTAATTATTTTTATTTTAAATGTCCACTTATACAGAATACAGATATTTATTGGTAAAAATAAAAGTACATTTTACAAGTCACAATAAAATACAAGTAATAAAACAATAAAATTAAAAAAAATATATAAAAATATTAAAAAAAAAAACTAAAAAGAAATAAAAAATAAAAATAATAAAAAAATAAAATAAATAATAATGAAATAAAAAAAAATATATATAAATAATGAATAAAATTATAGATTATCTTAATGTAATTGGCATAATTTCTGAAGATATATAAGAAGCGGCTTTATAGGGCCGATATGTACAACTGCATAAAGGTTCTGATAAATAATAATCTTAAAAAAAAAAACGATTGGTGTCTTGGCTAGACCGGGCGTGGGTTTCGCCAAAATGAATATCGTTCGCAGAAAACGAAATGTTACTCTATTGTCTCTCTATCTCTTCTATATTAATGCAATAGATAAAGATAGCGTTTTACTAGGTTTAGAAACAGAAATAAAAATGAGAATCGGGCTCCATGTTACTTACAGTATTGACAAAATTTTTCTTACGCCAAGCTACATTATTGACAAAGCTTGAAGTACTTAAATAGATGTAAATACATATTTGTCAATCTCCTTAAATCGCGATTCACAACATTACGTGCTTAATAAGCGCGTATATTATCTCTGGATTGTTTAATAGCCCGAAAAGTACCTATTATTTCTTACTTTAGCGGAAGCAGTTATAAAGTTGACCCAAAATTTTTTTATTAAGCTATGAGCTTCATCACATTTGTTCCTTGAGTAATTCTAAGCATTTCAAGCCTGGGAGGCAATAAGGAATGTGTGTCTACTCGGATTTGTAATGGATTCAAACTTTCAACCCCTTTTTAACCCTGTTAGAGGATGAGTTTTACAAAACGCTGAAATTACTTTTCCTGTCTTTTAATAATATCCCCAAATACAAAGATTCAAGTCCCGCGTTCGAAATTTTTTTTGATATCCATACAAACTTTCAACTCCTTTTTCACCACCTTAGGGGATGAATTTTCAAAAACGCTGAAATTAGTTTTCTTGTATTTTAATAATATATCGTTTTACGAAGTTTCAAATTCCTAGCTTAAAATAAAACTTGAACCCCATACAAACTTTCATCCCCTTTTTAACCCCCTTAGGGGTTGAATTTCTCAAAATCGCTTCTTATCTCTTGTACACTTTATAAATGTAATCTAGTGTGCAAATTTCAACTTTCTATCTTTTGTAGTTTCGGCTCCGCGTAGCAAAAATCTCCAACCAAATTTTTCACTTTTTTACGTTTTTCTTGTAAAATTACTATGAAATTGAAAAAAACAAATATCAGCAATGAATTCTACGTCTTTGGTTTATACGAAAATGATACCAAACTTGCCCTAGTACCCACCAGGATCAGAGTAGATTTTTTTTAAAGATAACGGGTGGCGGCCGTATTTGTACCCCACCCTCCCCCCCACTTCAGGCTAGAAATGCTTAGAATTACTCAAATATCAGATGTGATGAAGCTCATAGCTTAATAAAAAATTTTTGGGTCATGTATGGCAGCGTTACATAACTGACTCCAGTACTTAACCAAATTATACCTACTTTAAAGGTACCTATAATGTATGTATTACCTATGTAAAGGTTAGCTTAGGTTAGCCACGGAAAGTCACGGCCCCTCAATTTTGACTGGCATTGTTTTGTCAAATGAATGACGTATTTCGAAGTAAACGGAAAGATGGACTACCTACAGTCAGCGTCATATAGTAGGTAGCATTCAAAGTATTCAAATAGTTCGGTACACCATACATATGTACCTATGTAACGCTGACTATACCTATGTGAAGAAATATTGCAAACTTTTATGACATTGCTTCAGAGTTAAGGTCAATTGAGTAAAAGACCTTGGAATATAGGCACAGTTTTAATTTATTTACATGTAAATGCTTTTAATAACTAACCTTTTAACAGATTTGCAAATAAAATCAAATAACCTTAACGTTTATTTTTAGGTTTAGCAACTAAGGTCTGTAGCTCACAGACTAACATACATACAATAATAATAATCTTAAAACTGAGTAGAGACCTAACATCATATTATTCGACGCGATCGGAAGTTTGGAGGGTGGCGTGTTCAAATTACGAGTATGTTTTAATACCAATAAAATATGGAATATCATCATCATCATCATCATCTCAGCCATAAGACGTCCACTGCTGAACATAGGCCTCCCCCTTTTTTGGGGGGTGAATGCCATAATCGCCACGCTTGGCAGGCGGGTTGGCGATCGCAGTCGAGAACACCGAATTTGAGGGACGCTGCTGCCCTTGTCTTGGACGTAGTTTAAGGACATACCCGGGTCCACATATATAAATATAAATATATATATATAGTCCACAAATATGGAATATAGATCTTTCCAAATACGCACCTTTAGTTTTAGTTTATTTTAGTGCTATGGCGTGCTTTTTCCGTAGGAGCTAAGCGAACCAGTTTTTTGAATCCATTAGAAATATAAGAAACAATGTTTTAAAATTGTGAAAAAAATATATCTTATACTTAAGGATCTGGTAGATACGTTTTGGATCTCAAAAACATGATTAGATAAACTTTGCTCGATAGAAAAAAATTCCAAAGTTACGCCTTTTTGTAACAATAAATCAAAACCAGAGCTACAATACAAACTTTTTTGACTTGTTTTTTACATAAATGTATAGGTAATAAGATAATCTAGATGTTTTGGATCACTTTGTCTCGGTAACATCATTAAAATAATTTCTATGTTTCAATACCTACTAAATCCGCAAGCGCCATCACTCGCGAACGCACTTACGCCCTCTTCAGTCGCGCGGCAGCGCTTGTAGAGGACGGACCTGCGTCAGGGTGTTCCGCGCGGTCACGTGATTTTACCATTTACAAACAATGGGAAACAAAGCATATGAAACGTAAGAAAAAGTCACTAAGTGCTATAAAAACACACTTTCTGATAACAGAAGTATCTAATACTTTACGAGGTGTTTGAAAGCGCCTAGCTTTACTACATCAACAGTTAAAATATTTCAGTATTTTCACTAGGTCAGCAACCAATTTCAATGTAGGTAAATAATATTATATTCCTAGATAATATAATTGTGAGTATGTAAGTATGATATATTTACAGTATTTCACCTTTACTGATATACCTACGTCAGATCTGCAAAATGATTATATTCCTTCGTGCTCTTTGACTCCTTTGAAAATCAGAAATTATTTATTTGGATTGACACAGTATGGGGATGTATAGTGTTACGCTTTTAGTATGAGGGTGCCGAAGGCGCCCGGCTTTGGATCGCATGCAACGTGCCAGGCCCGTCAAGCGTGCAATTTCATCATCATAATCATAAATTTATATAAATATAAAATTTTTCTTTAATGTATTGTTTTTCGGGATGTATTCAAGCGATTTACTGAAATTTATTGAATAGTGTTCTTTATTTAGGTATGCCTCGATACTCAAAAACCGAATACCATTTGTCATATAAAAAAAATTACTCTCTACTCAACCGGTGTTTTACAATGTAGTATACAAACTTCGATTATGTTTGCGTTTTCTTATCAGGTTGTCGTATTTAAGAGTAAAATGCTTATCTCTCACCCCGATTGATTAAGGTTCTACCTACCTACCTACCTACCTTACCTACCTACCTACCTACCTATCTACCTACCTACCTACCTACCTACCTACCTACCTACCTACCTACCTTACCTACCTACCTACCTACCTTACCTACCTACCTACCTACCTACCTATACCTTACCTTACCTACCTACCTTACCTACCTACCTACCTTACCTACCTACCTTACCTACCTACCTACCTACCTACCTTACCTACCTATCTACCTACCTACCTACCTACCTACCTACCTTACCTACCTTACCTACCTACCTACCTACCTACCTACCTACCTACCTACCTACCTACCTACCTACCTACCTACCTACCTACCTACCTACCTACCTACCTTACCTACCTACCTACCTACCTTACCTACCTACCTACCTACCTACCTATACCTTACCTTACCTACCTACCTTACCTACCTACCTACCTTACCTACCTACCTTACCTACCTACCTACCTACCTACCTTACCTACCTATCTACCTACCTACCTACCTACCTACCTACCTTACCTACCTTACCTACCTACCTACCTACCTACCTACCTACCTACCTACCTACCTACCTACCTACCTACCTACCTACCTACCTACCTACCTACCTACCTACCTTACCTACCTACCTACCTACCTACCTACCTACCTACCTACCTACCTACCTTACCTACCTACCTACCTACCTACCTTACCTACCTACCTACCTACCTACCTACCTATACCTTACCTTTATATGAACAATACCTTACCTTAATTGACCGTCACCTTAAAAATGTTTATTTCCTTTCGGTACTTTAATTGTACTACGCTGCCATTAAATTAAAACGTTGTTACCGATCACTAAATAATAAGTGCACATGGCTCTGTAAAAATAATAATTCTAAATATAATGATCAGAAACACGTAATGAAAAAAATACATACATATACAATAAAAACTATAAAAACGTGACCCTTGCACGGTATGGTTAAAATACTGCCATCATAAGATCCTTATACTGTGACCCGTTTGCTATCGCCGCCGCGCACAGCGCGCGCTCACGTGCTCGTCGAGCGGGTCGGGACGCGCGGGCGGGGCTTCACGGTTTGCCGCGCACCTCACCCCCTCAGATTCGTTGATCAGTCGAATCATATCGCCTTAAGTGGAACAGTAGGTAAGGTACTTCGGCAAAGTTGAATTTGAAACTACTTAGGTATACGTATTCGCTGCGGGGACCTGCGCCAACAAATCTGTAATATCCACCTATCCTCCTAAGGCCCAACCATACAAATGTAAAAAGCAAAATTTGCCACAGAAATTTGAACCTTTAGTGTAGGCAATAGAGTTGATTTTGCGTTGTTTAAAAACTGAACGACACAAACGAAAAGCAACTCTATTCCAATCGAATATGATTTAAATTTCATTGAACTGAATAAGTACTATAGGTAGGACCATGGGCCTTAGGAGGATAAAAGACATCACATATAGCTTCTATCCGACAAAGAGCACCGGCCTAGCGAGGACCGATTGACTCACACAAATGATACAACATAGTAAAAAAACATACGGACTGACACTGTAGGAACAGTTGTGATTATCATTGGCTATCTTAATTTAAAGCTTAAACCTTGACCATGAAGAATGAAGAACAATTATTATTGCATTTTATCAAGTCCTGGCGATTTAAATATAAGCAATTCGTTTTCGCTAGATTTTGGTCCGTAGCAGTAGGGCGGTGAGGGTTGCGCAACCGTGTCACGATTTACCAGTTTGTGTGGCAAGCCGCAGGCACGCAGCCATGTTATGTTGGTAGGATTCGTGCCTAAGCTACCAGCAAAACTGGGCCTATTCCACATGTGCGAATACGGGCGGGGGCCTTACGCCATTCGTACTTACGTGCTGATTGTAGCAATAGTATGAGATGGGAGGGTAATTAAAAATTGGTCGCGATGGTCAATTGCAATCAAACAATTCGTTCAAAGATTTCTTAAGTCGTTTTGCCTATTTTACTGTTAACTGTTATTCCAGCGAACATGCGAACATACTAAAACGATTTTCAGATGAAGTAAGATACTATAGCCAGATCAAATTATAATACAGGTCAATAATGACTTCTTCTTCGAAGAAGAAGAAGAATAATGACTTAAAACTCGGGAGACTGAGTGTCTTCAGAATTTTTTTGGTTCTAAGCAATACTTCTCCCTCATGCCTGCGTTCCGCTTGGCAACTAATCCCGAGAATTGGCGTAGGCACTAGTTTTTACGAAAGCGACTGCCATCTGACCTTTCAACCCAGAGGGTAAACTAGGCCTTATTGGGATTAGTCCGGTTTCCTCACGATGTTTTCCTTCACCGAAAAGAGACTGGTAAATATCAAATGATATTTTGTACACAACTTCCGAAAAAGTCATATATTGGTATTGGTACGAGCCGGGGTTTCAACCCGCGACCTCCGGATTGAAAGTCGCACGTTCTTACCGCTAGGCCACCAGCGCTCTTTTGGGTTCTAAGCAATGCTTTTCAAAATACTAGAAGCTGCAGAACCAGATGATTCAGTGATCTTTGGCAAATCATACGCTCGTGCATAAGGACCTAGTCCTAAGTATATGTGGTAGACCACATAACAAGCTAAACCTACAACGCAAATCGCCGTTAAACCGGCGAGGATCGCCTCACGCACGGCCCGGCACCGGCGAGGCGTTTGCGTCACTTGCGTTACAAAATGCCGCAGGAAATCGATTGCAACTTGCAACAACGCTTCCCTATTTGCGTTGCGGTAACGTTACATCCGATCATTAATCTTGAACTAAATCATGCGCCAATTTTTAAGTGGTTACGTTTAACTTTTCATAAATTACCCAGTTGCATGAAACTGTATTAATTTAGCGTTCCATATCTAATAGCGTTCCTCATGTATGGACCCTTGAGACATCACTAATAACTACAATTTACAACTTACCTATCCATAAATTTATCATGCACCCGCAATCGTAGTTTAAGGGGGGAGGGGGAAGGGGGAGGCCTATGTTCAGCAGTGGACGTCTTATGGCTGAGATGATGATGATGATGAATCGTAGTTTAAAATTGTATTATTTCCTCCACAGATAAAACATGACGTCGGACATCAACGAGTGGTACCGAGGCCGCAAGGTCCTGGTGACAGGAGCCTCCGGCCTCATGGGCAAGGTGCTGATAGAGAAGCTGCTGTACTCCGTGCCCGACGTGGGCTGTGTGTATGCACTGGTGCGGAGCAAGCGCGGCAAGACGCCCGAGTCGCGGATCGAGGACATGTGGAAACTACCCGTAAGTTGACGAGTGGTACCGAGGCCGCAATGTCCTGGTGATGGCCTCTGGCCTCACAAGGTGCTGATTCATTTAGAAGTGAGCAGCAGATAACTATCTTACAGTATCTATTGTATATACGTATTTATTCAAACCCAATTTTGGGCTTTAGATTATCTATGTACTTCCATTTACATTACATAATGTCTTAGCCCCAAAATTAGCATAAAGCATTATTTCAAGACATTCAATTCTAAAAAGAAGGTTTATCTAGAAAAAGGATATAAAAAATAGGTACCTAATACCTACCGGATAACTGCATTATCCGCGAATCAAACACGAACCACTAAGTAGGTATGTGATAGCTAGCGTAGGTGTCATGGAGCACCTGGTTTTGTACCCTTGTGTACCCTTCAACGGCCAAGTCACACAACATTAACTATAATAATAAACAACTATAATCGCAGTAAGGAACCTTAGACTTGGCACGACTTTGTCTAGATTTCATTACTTTTTAGAGATAAACAAGCAGCTCCATCGAGACTTGGCTAGTTTTTTACAGAATGTTTTTGGTGGGATAACTATTACACCATCCTTAAACTTGTATTATTATTGCAGTCACGTTATTACTAGGTATTCGTTTCAAATAACCTTTAACCTGTAGGTACCACCTACCTGTACCTCTGTAGGTAGGTAGGTATCCTATGTAGGTCCTACCTAGGAAAAGCAGATAAAATGCGTTACATATAAGTATGGTATCAAATGGTGGCGGTCAGGATACTCAGTAAATGGACATGTAAACGCTATGATTTATTTGTTAAGCTAAAAATACAATAATTTATACTGTTGTTTTTTTATTGACGGCATCTTTTTGTAAATTACCGCGAACGATATAGTGACTTAGAGCATTTAAACTACTTAGGTATATAATAAAAGATCAGTAAAAAAGAGATTTATTCAATTCAATTTGAGTTTTTCGGAACTTATGTATGAAATATCATTTAATCTTTACCAGTTGCTTTTCGGTGAAGGAAAACATCGTGAGGAAACCGGACTAATCCCAATAAAGCCTAGTGTCCCCTCTGGGTTGGAAGGTCAGATGGCTGTCGCTTTCGTAAAAACTAGTACCTACGTTAATTCTTGGGATTAGTTGTCAAGCGGACCCCAGGCTCCCATGAGCCGTGGCAAAATGCCGGGATAATACCAGGAAGAAGAAGTGTGTAATTAATAAATTTTACTATACATTATATTCTTATTACCGTAGAAGCTTGCTAGTTGTTCTTCGTGTAAGGCCTGAGTGGACGCTCGAGTTGAGCGTGCAGCGGGGCGGGGCGTGCGGCGTGCATGTTAAATGCAAACGTATAGGAGCGGCCTTAGTGCACGCTGCTCAAATCACTTGTGAGCCTGACGCCACGCTGCACGCCCCGCCGAACGCTCCGCTCCGAGCGTCCACTCAGGCCTTACCTTACCTTTACCACTTCTCGTTACACACAACCTGTAAATTACAGCAAGTTTAGCTGTAATTACTATGTGAAGTTTATTTTCCGTTACAGTTATTCTCAAGGCTTAGAGAAGAGAAACCACATGTGATGAAGAAACTAATCCCCGTGACGGGAGACATCAGTTACGATAACCTCGGGATCGAAGATCAGATGTTGAACAAACTTTATAACGAGGTAATATATAGTTATTTAATTTGAATTCTCTTTCAGGTGAAACTTTGTGAATTAAGGGCTAGTGCACAAATCACGGGAGGGTTTTTCGGCTACTTCTTGACCCCCCCAGATTTCTTGGTTCTTGGCTACCGAATTGAACTTCGCGTGATTTTAACACATGCCCTAAGATCGGCTTGGATGATAGCAAAATTACTTTATGGCTCTAAAACTTTATGAGCATGTGAAGAGTCACATGCTCATAAAGTTTTGTCTTTATTAACGAGTTGATGAAATGAATTTATATGTTCTAGTACCTACCTATATATAGAAATAGAAATGGTCTATTTGGTGTTGAATACAAGCTTAACCTATAATGCAAATATCTTATTGTAATACAAGACACCAAAATGGATGCCACTCAGCATATGCCGATGACTAATGTCAGCCATTGCGATGGTTTTCATATGTAAAATAGGTAGTTATTAAAAATAAAATGTTTACTCTAAGACTTTTGTTGCATTAGCAATAGAGTCCACTCCACAGCCAACCCTCAGCGTAGACTGCTGGTTAATTGAGGAAAACTTCCATGGAGCTAAATTAACCTATTTAACCGCACTGGACTAGCATAGGTCCTACCTTTTCGTATTGCTTGGGATTTCCCTATGTTAATATTAACCCTAAAATTTAGTCATGTTTTTTTAAATACTTATTTAAAAAAAATCATTGACTTCGGACGATTCAATCCATAATTGTTCGTAACAAACTCATTCTCATCATCATTCAGAGCCCACTGTGTTCCACTGCTGGGCAAAGGCCTCCCCCCCCTCTTCTTTCACTCGTCTCTGTTTAGTGTTATATCTGGCCAGCCGCTCAGGAAGGAGTCTAAGTTATCCCGCCATCGCCGACGAGGCCTGCGAGTAACAAACTAACAACTATTATTATTTGTATCTCCTTAGATTTCACGGGCCTTTAAATCCCGGTCTTTTGATAGGCTTGCGTGGGGATATAGATCCAACACGTAGAGGCCCTTTGGAGAGCTTTGGTGTCATGTAGAACGCCTGCTGGAACCCGTTCACAGGCGCAACAATAGACACCCATGAACCGGTCGCAGCAGGCATTGGGACTATTGTAGAAAAAGTGAACAGTATACCGGTCTATGGATTGATGTTTGGGTGGACAATGAGACTGGGCTATTGTAAAAGAAGTCCGGACACCTGCCATAACAATGTAACAACTATTATTATTATTTTCACTTCCAGGTATCAGTAGTATTCCACTTCGCAGCCAGCCTGCGCCTCGAGGCACCGTTGAAGGAAGGGCTGGAAATGAACACGAGGGGTACTCTGCGTGTCATCGAGATGGCCAGGAGAATGAAGAACCTGGCAGCTTTTGTGCATCTCTCGACTGCATTCTGCTATCCTGACTACGAGAGAATGGCTGAAAAGGTATGATGCTACATATTACCATAGTAAACTAGTAAGTAGTATTTCGGGTGGAGCATATTTTATTTAATAGAACCGGTACATCCAGTCAAGAAATGGTGGTGGTTAAGATATAGATATAGATAAGTGCTATTACTAAAATAGTTGTTAATTAGAACAACGCTAGGAAGATAATTAACCTTATTTTTGAACTGAATATGGCTGTCAATTAGGTATTTTGGAACAGCCAGTGACACTCCGACAACCAGCAATAAGACGTCAGTAAAACGCACTCTTTTTCATTTTTCCGTAAGAATGTAAATTGCTAATCCACTTCTAACTTTCTAGGTTCACGACCCACCCCACAACCCTCACGAGGTCCTTCGCGCCGCGGAATGGCTGACCGACGCCCAGCTGAACCTCTTAGCCCCCTCCATAATGAACATGCATCCCAACTCGTACCTGTACTCCAAACGGCTGGCCGAAGCGTTGGTGAGGGAGGCTCATCCCGAACTACCGGTGTGTGTAGTTCGACCCAGTATAGGTGAGATATCAGACAAGACGACTTACTTCACGACCAACAAGAGCACACAATGGCTGACCGACGACTAGCTGAACCTCTTAGCCCCCTCCATAATGAACATGCACCCCAACTCGTACCTGTACTCCAAACGGCTGGCCGAAGCGTTGTTGAGGAAGGCTCATCCGGAACTACCGGCGTGTGTAGTCCGACCCAGTATAGGCGAGTGACGGAACCATAGGAAGTCAGAATTCATACGAAAGAAGTCCCTATTCTGCAGGGGTCTATACATTACCAAATTATAGCAACAGAACACTTAAGAATGAGTTTGTATGGTTAGGGCATTGAAACTACATTTTGCGTGGGTAAGCTATTCGTATCTGTCCTTATCATGGTTGAAACATGACCGTCTACCCTTCTGCTTCACGAGCGAAACAACTGATGTCAACGACAACAAGATTAATTAGCAGCAACTGACTTGTAGCGTTTAATTTCGTAATTGCGCGCTAAAAGATGCCTAAGCTGCTTAAAGAAAGCACCATATTGAAGTGATCATACGTCTGCTGAACCTAAGTAATCGTTGAAACATGCAGCCACCACAGGACAATAACCATTTCTAGATAACAATCGCTATAATGCACATCTTGTCATTTCAGTCACCCCCTCATACAAGGACCCGATACCAGGCTGGGTGGACAACCTTAACGGGCCCATCGGGCTAATGGTGGGCGCCGGCAAGGGCGTCATCCGCTCCATGCACTGCTACGGTCATTACCACTGCGAGGTCATCCCCGTGGACATCGCGATCAACGCCATCATCGTCATAGCTTACAAGATCGGCACGCAGACGGAACGGTAAGGACACTAAGGACAATTTACTCTGGCTAAGGTCGTTACCACTGAAAGGTCATCACCGTGGACATTGCTATCAACGCCATCATCGTCATAGCTTACAAGATCGGCACGCAGACGGAACGGTAAGAAACATCACTATCATTGAGAGGCCATTGTCATGGACAAATGTGAAGCTGGTTTAAAGAAACCAACATTATGTTCTCACAATTACAATTTGCGCTCTTATATATTACAGGCATCCCTAATTACAAAAACCCGACCCAACTTTATACAATTTTAAGAATTCAATTCATTAAGCCAAATCAGGGGTGCGAAACTCCTCTCTTCGGGCAAACTCGGCTCCGTTCGGCTCAGCATTGGCCCGACTGCTCCGAACAATGATTAGGGGTTGACCGAACTGGACGTCCCGTTGCGTGCACGACTACAGATAAGATAATGACTTGAATTTTGACAACCCTAAATAGCCGAAAGGGATAGTGCCATTAGAAAGGGACAGCATGATTCGATCCTGAACCGCTGTCAAACTTCGGTTTTGTAGGACGTTTCCTTTCTGTACGGTAGTACTATTATCTGTGGCCAAACCCAACCTTACATCCTTGTAACACAGCTAACTTTCCATTCCAGGTCTCCAGAGCTCCCGGTCTACAACATAACGACCGGCGACGACAGGGACACAACTTGGAAACAAGTGCTGGACAACGGCAAGGCGACCATCCGAAAGTACCCCTTCGAGGGCCCCCTGTGGTACCCCGATGGTAACATTCGGCACAACAAGTTCATACATAGCCTGTGTGTGTTCTTTTACCATCTTGTGCCTGCTTATTTGATTGATTTCCTGATGCTGATATTTGGACAGAAACGATTGTAAGTATAATTAGCATTACCCAATCCAATTTTAATGTAAGTGGGTATACATTCATGAAATAGTAAGTTCGTTTTGTTACTGCATAAACATTAAATGCCAAGTTTGACGTCGTAAAGAAACATTAAAGTCCTAACAAATTACCTACCTACTGCATAAAAGTTCTTTTTAAATTCGGAGACTGTTTTTTTGAATGTTACGCTTAGAAATTTAATTTATCCTATATCGTACGGACCCAACGATCCCAAACATGATTTTCGCTATCATAATAGCTGCATAAACATGGTAAATACCTAATTATACTGCAATCACATAGATACAATTATTTGCAATAAGTAGGTACCTAAATCACTGAAACCCTTATAATTTCCTTACAGCATGGTTAGAATCCAAAACAGAATATCCGTAGGCCTCGAAGTACTCCAATACTTCACAACCAGGGAATGGTGGTTTGACACCAACAACTTCAAGGCTCTACCGAAGTCACTCAACGCTGAGGACTTCAAACTGTTCCCTATGGACCTGACCATTATTAAAGACGAGCCGTATATCGAGAGCTGTATGATTGGCGGGAAATTGTACTGCTTGAAGGAGAAAATGGAAAATCTGCCAAAAGCGAGGCTGCAGAATAACATGTAAGTTTAACTTATTTTACATCTAGCGGCCCATCATTACAAGAAATATTGGCAGTCTTTGGTTCAATAGTATTGGAAAATAGAATAAAAAACAAAAGCAACTTTTTCCATTTAATAATAATTTAAATTTCCTTAGGCCCTCTTGCACCATCCTAGTAACTCAGGGTTAAACGGTTAAATAGTTAACCCAGTGTCAAATTGTACTGGTCTCCATGGCAACTCCAAGTTAACCAGTTAACAGCGGGTTAGTGGAATGATACAAGTGGACCTTAGACATAAGTCGTACTTATTAGGATCGTGGGACGCTAGGGGTTAAATACCTATTATACTTATAGGGTCACTACCCGAACCTAGGGTGCAGGAACAGGAAATCCATATTTTGTTTCAGATAAGGACCCTAAAACAATAGTGTTTATATAAATATACGAAGCCATTATTTTATTAGATTGTCGAAAGTAATTATTTTACTAGAACCATTAACTTTGAACGGGATTTCCTCTTGCAAAATGCGTGTTAACTGCTGCGATGACCTCTGTTTATTTACTCAAGCAATATACCTATGAACCTTATCAGAATGCACCAATTTCGATATAGGGCTGAAGCCGCGCGCGTCAGTTGATGTCTTGGTCAAAGGGTTAAAGAAAACATTTCCTTTTCCAGTCTATGGGTGTTAGACAAGCTGGTGTCCGTGTTCTTCTACCTGGTGATCGTGTACTGGATCGCGTCCTACTTCGAGCCCGCACGGGAGCTACTCTCCTACGTCCCTCTGGTGCGGTACCTGCCCCTCGTCGGGAAGGTTGTGTTTCCTCAATAGACATTAAGGAGAAAACGTAGTCCCATTTTACTTTCTGGATATTACCATTACAGAAAATATCTTTAGGTACACAATTTGATTGTATGTTAGCCACAGCTATGCCCCTTCGTTTGATTTTCTTTTAAGGAGCCTTTAAAAGTGGTGTTTGTTTTCCACTTCTAACTGTATATCAAAACATCACAAAAAGTATGGGGGTAGCTATGGTTAATACACAATATAAATTTCCATAGGTATAAAGATATTTTCCATAATATCAATATGCAGGGAGGAAACTGAGGACTACGTTTGTATGGAAAAGTGTTCGTCCATTATCCTCTTAACCAATATTCATAAAACTTAACGCTTCTTAGGCCCACTTGTACCATTCCACTAACGCGGGGTTAACCGGCAAAAGTGGAGTTACCATGATTACCAGTACAATTTGACACTGGGTTGACGGTTAAATCGCTTAACCCCGGGTTAGTGGGATGGGGCAAGTGAACCTTATTAGTTAAAATGCGCATAATGGTTGTGTTTACCACGTGATAAAGGCAGATACTTACAGTACTTTACTTTTGTTACTCGATAAATACTGGTAACCTTTTAGATTAAAACTGTAACTTTACTGACGCAAATGAGCTTGATAACCGTTCATATCAAAACAACTAATTTTGGTTTGTAATTAATTAAACTTTATACTATCTTAATGTCAAAAGTAGCTAAAATAATAATTTTATCCAATTGTTGGTACTTAAATAATGGACTTGCAAAAACGTGTGTACCTAGTATTAGGTATTACATTAATAATTATGACTACTACTGTTTATTTTAATATAGTTACCATTTATAATCATTTTGTAATTAAGTATTGTAAATACCTGTAACTACTTGTTTGTACATTTGCTAGTATACGTAATCGATAAGTTAATTACAGTCAAAGTACTTTGTTTTTCTACATTTACCCCAATGCACCCTGCATTGGGGTAAATGCGAAGGCGGGGTAGTTCTGAAACTGGCAAATATCTACTAAACTAGAAACAGTTCATACTTTAGCAACACTTACGCCGCTGCAACGCTTACATGGCATCTTGCGTACTGTTGCTACAGTAGAAAGTGTTTCTATTTTAGTAGATATTTGTCAGTTTCGGAATTACCCCGCCTTCGCATTTACCCCAAAGCACCCTAGCACATTTAATTGTGTGTGAACGTATTTTGAAAACTCAAAGTTACTTTTATTATCAGCTTTAATCGTTATATCATACATATTCTGTAAGCGTAGTATTTTGCTAGAACACTATATGTTACGTTTGTATATTTTGTAATAAAGTACCTATTCAAGTTATTGTTTTGAACATTATTTCATGGCAAACGTATGGTTCTACCTATACATGTTGATATTATTACTAGATCATCATCATCATCATCGTCTCAGCCATAAGACGTCCACTGCTGACATAGGCCTCCCCCTTGGACCTCCATTCGTACCGGTTGGAGGGTCGCTTCCAACCGGTCCGCCGCATCCAGCGTGATATGTGCAATAAATAATGATGCTACATAAAAAGCCTAGTAGAAAAATTCACATATCTACATACATAAATGAACCCTGAAAAGCAATACTCCTTTTTGGGACAGACCTGTAAAAAAGTAAAACGTTTCGTAGACAAAATAAGATCTAGAGATAAAATTTTAGGTACCTACGTATTAGTGAGTATTATATTCTTTGCTACATATATTGTTGGAATAAAACATACAAAAGATTAAGTGTAATAAACAAAGTTTATCATTAAAATTAAATACATTTGGCTTCTACGATTAGGTATAATAATTAGGGATGTACCGACTAGTCGCCGACTAGTCGGGAAAGCCGACTATCCGGCCACATTTGTAGTCGGCGATTAGTCGGCGACTAGTCGGCAAAAATGGCCGATTAGTCGGCACCTTATTAGTGAAAGAAAAACAGAAAAAAGAAACCAACAGTCAATATTTACCATATGTTTTATGTCTATTTTACCAAAATACCTATTCAGGGTGTGAAAACTTTTGTTCATATAATTGACCGTTTGATCGTTATCGTATGGTGGTAGGCTGGTGATTTCCTCTACAGGTCGATCTCAACTGATTCTCGTGTAATTTCATGGCCAAGTTCTATATACTTAAAGGATTGTATTATAATTCAGTTTTTGTTTTTTTTTAATGGAGGAACCATGGGGAACTATTAATGTTATTGCAAAATTTAGAGACTTATAAACAGGGCACGTTGCTCGTAAAGACGCTGACCACAGGGGATAGGTTCTTAACTGGCGACTACGTACGAGAAATAGAGCCTTAGAAATACCTCCTACAAGTTGTACCTACTGACGGTCTGATCAGGATCGCAAAATAAAAGAAAGACAGAATTAGAACGAGGATTCTTGTGATAGGTCTTTGAACCTGTAGAGAACACCTTTTAGCCAAGCTAATATATGAATAGCGCAACCTAAAGAGCAAAACTATTGTTTTTCACCTGATATTATACGAAACTAATGATCTGGCCGACTAGCCGACTAGTCGGCCGACTAATCGGCCATTCGAGCGCCGATTAGTCGGCTAGTCGGCTAGTCGGCCAAATCAATAGTCGGTACATCACTAATAATAATATTTTTTGATAAACAAATGGTCACAGTCGCGGTGCAACCAGCTATTTTGATTACACCAAATTACAAATGAGATGAATACTAGGTATTTAGTAAAATTATGATGAATTATGAATGTGTCTTGCGTCTCACATTTTGCTTAGTGAGAAAGTGAGACGCACAGACATTGGACAGGTGGAATACCACCCCAATCTACATTTAGCACCAAACTAAGCTACTTTCTACCGGGCGATTAGAAACAATCCTCGGTCACTTTATCAATGGCAATGAACGAGGAACGACACAAGTCCGCAATGCAGATACACAACTTGTGACTGCTTAGTATTGAAGACTACATTAAACTCTGTTTTATATCCCAGATACTTAAGTGCCAGTTTCAGTACTTTCAGTGCCGATATTTATTTTTTTAACTTTCTAACCTGGGTTTGTAGTAAAATGACATATTGAGTAGTAAACTTGGCTAAACTTGGCTATCCAACTGTCATTTAATTTTTTAAGTAAACTTTTTAAGATAATTTGTCAAGTAGGTAACTGGGATATTGACTTGTCAAAGTGTCATAATCATTATATCGTCATATTTTCATAAAAAAACGTTTATTATTAGGTACCCCATTTTGTCATTCCAAAGTATTAGTACACCAAACGAACACCAAACATTGCCAATCGGGGGAAATAACTCGTGTATAAGCCAATTTTGGCATGTAGGGTATGGTGTATTAAACAAGATAAGTACTAAAAGTTCCGGGGGGTGGGGGTGAAGATAACGGGTAGGGGGGGGTCTTAAGGTCCCTTATAGGTTTTCATAAATAACTCTTAAATCACCCGTAGCAAAACACGACGGTGGCCTATTTATACACGAATTATTTCTTCTGTAATTCCTTCGTCTGGTGGCCTATATGTGCAGAGTTAACTACACCTCAGTCTCCAAATCTCTCCTCTATAGCGCCAGTAAGCAGCCCCACATCGTGCTCGCATATGAAGAAGCACCGTTGGAAGCAGCCGAGGTCGTTCAGCCGGCCGTTATAGAACATGGACCCGCATGTCTCGTTGTCGCCACCGTCTGGCTGCTGGTTGCCCCAGCCCGTGTAGCCACTGTCTTCTAGTGAGGTGCCTGAAAACAATTGTTACAATTCGTAAATGTTTTATATAGGTAGGCTAATTCGCCAGTAACTGGCCAATGTTAGTAATTGGCCACCCGAAACAAAAAATGAATTCTATGTAGCCACCTTATGCTAGTTAATTGAAGGTTGGCCAGTTATTGAAACCTTATACTAAAATGAATTCTGTTTATAGGTACATATAATTCATTTTTTGTTTTGGGTGGCCAATTACTAACAGTGGCCAGTTACTGGCGAAAGTGGCGAATTACCCTAGGTAAGTTTTCTTTTAATTGAATGTTGTCGCTCTTGGTTAGACTGATCTTACCTCAGGGTTGGCAAACTGATAAAAAAACAACTGAATAGAAAAAAAAACAGTTTTAGGATGGTATTCCACTTATTCAATTTCTTTGTCCAATGTGCAATGGAGAGAGTGAGACGCAATGGCATTGGATAAAGAAATTGGACAGGTATAATAGGACTCTCAAACCGTCTTAGTTCATGAGTAGAATTGTCAATATTGTTGCTGTTAATAGGTACTCGAGTTAATAATACTACGCGCCACATATAATAGGTATACAATAACATAAGAAACATGATTAGACCTATATTAACCCAATGAAAAGAGCAATTAAGAGGAAAATACTGTAACACATATTTTGTAATAACACAGTCATATTTACCAAGTAAATGACTTCACGTCTACAAATAAATAAGTGCGTCACGTCTTACTTAGATTACCTATATTCAATTCTACTCAGGTATATTACACTCATTCTGTTGAAGTCACACAGTTGAAGAACAACATTCCAACCTTGGAATATGTGACAGGATAAAAATAAAGAAAAGAAATTTATGCCCAGTAACTCAGCTGTTGAAGTTTTGCGTAAAAATTATTATTCTATATTAATTATCCGGCTCGAAGGACCATGTGTCAGTGCGTTCAGATCTTGGCGTGTAAAAATTTTGCGTACAAAATCATAAAGTTCCTGCGTAAGTAGGTACCTAGTTAGTGGTAGGCAATGTAGGTACAACTACAACTACATAGCTAAATCAAGTTTTGAACTCGTTAAAGGATCAAAATTAAAAAACCCAATATCACACTGGGAATTGTAAGGTCAAAATATATTAGATAGTTCTGGTCGTGGTCCTATTGCAACAGTAGCATAAAAATAACTTACCTTTAATAGTTTTCCACCCGTCACTTTCCCTATTGTGAAAGCCAAGATACACCGCTCCGCTCAAGAAGTTCCCTTTGACCTTGCTCTTCGGGGCCTCCTCGGTGATTTTGACCAGATAGTCGGCCTCGGATTGGCTGTTGATGATGGCTAAATACGACTGTTCGGCGCTGCACACGGCGTGGGCGTCCGTCCAGTTCATTGGCGAAAGGTGGAATTTGTAGCATTTGCCGAATTCCTTATTGTAGTGGTAACCTGAAATTGGAGATTGTTATAAAAAATTTGGCCGATAAATGTGGCTTCGTGCACGGAGAGTTGCTTATGCGTGTGGTGATGATCAGACAGGGAACGAATAGGAAAAGAGAATCTGATGTTTAGGGCCACACTAGGTATGTCTTTAAGGCCTTAAATTTCAGATTCTCTTCTCCATGTAGAGCTAAAAGGCAGAGATACGAGTACCCATACCCACACCAACTCGTGGTTTGCTGTTGTATTGTATTTATTGATGCGCCGTCGGAAAGTTTCCAAAATTGCGAAATTTCCACATGGAATTTCCGGAAATTCATATTTTTGCATGGGAATTGAAATTTTCCATTTCCATAATAAAAAATTCCCTTGGTTCCTAGAAAGCAAATCAAGCGACGGGAATAGGGCTGCCACTTATTTTGACAGCTCCATCAATTTAGAAAATAGATTTCAACTTAGGGCCCCCCCCACATCTAGCGTCTTTCGAGCGTCGGCGTCTACAACTCTATGGCCGCTGCTCGACGCAACGTCGACGCAACTGCGCAGCGACGTCATTTTCCATAGCACTAGCCAGACGCCGACGCTCGAAAGGCGCTAGATGTGGGGGGGGGGGGGGGGACTTACTGGGATCAGGCATATCACAGAGCGTGTTCCAGTCCAGGTCAAGCAGGCTTTTCTTGCAGATAAAGGGGAATTTCTGGTCGCATCGGTCGTCGTTGAGCGAGTTGTCGCGCCGCCAGATCACGCAGTCTTCGACGTTGTTCGCGTCGTTCGGCTCGCCGGGACCCCAGTTGCTGAACACGTCTAGTATTGGACGACCTGGGAATGTTGATTATGGTTACGTCAACCTAGACTCAACATAATATCATTGACATATTTAGATCCTTAGGGACGGGCCTTACGGGCACTAAGAACTACACTACACTAGCACGCACTACGCTACGCGGGCACTAGGGGGTTCAGCGGTGTCCCTGTGCAAGTGTGCAGTCTACCTAACGCAACTAAGTAGTTGCGACCAATCGTGCGCGTGATGTGAACTCATCAACCAATCGCGTTCTGGCGCTAACTGCACGATTGGCTCGAATTCGTGTGCGTGATACCGCTGTACTGTGCGCGTAATAAATAAAAAAAAAAAAAAAAAAAAAAAAAAAAAAAAAAAAAAAAAAAAAAAAAAAAAAAAAAAAAAAAAAAAAAAAAATCATTTATTTCGGACCACAAAAATCCATAACAGGTTAGTAAACATGTACATGCAGAGCTTGTAATTTAGACTATGTTAGTACTTAATTTATTTGATACCTATCTACCTACTACATTTCATCATAGGGAGCTAAGGAACGGTGCAGGTTCGACCAGTGCTGCATATAGCGACTATCGAGCCTACCCGCTATCACACTCAGGATACTGTTGCTACTGTCAAGCACTCTGCGACGCGTCGCGGCGGCACGCTTTCTTATTGTAGCAGAGAAGCTGTCTACCTGCGCGTCCGCGAACATGCCTGACGCGCTGCAGAAGCGTGGCAGACGCAACAGCACCCTGAAGGCGTTGTTAAACTGAACCCGTAAGGCGCTGATCGATCTTTGCGAATAATAATAGTAGTAATGCCCGTCCTTAGATATATGTCAAAATGTCAATGCATAATATAGATTTTATGCAGATCAGTGGTCTGACTTCCGTCTGCAGCATCTTAGTTTTTGGTTTGGAAAATGAGTGGCGTTTCAGACGATATAAATACTTACCTAATCACTGAAATTACTATAAGGCACCTGGTTGCATTTCACTCTACATAACGACTAACTAATCAAGAGATATAGGATATTAATAAGATATAGGTATATAGAGAAGAACCTAAACTTACGGGCCAAAGCGATACCTACCTACCTATTTTGTGGCTTTTGGCACCTATTCATTTCATGGTGCACTGATAAGTTGTTTCCGATAATTAAATTAATATTCGAACCAAAACGTTGTTTCCCGTTCTAATAGAAAATAGAATAGAAAATATTTATTTGGCGTAAAAAACATACATTTGGTAAGTACAACATAAAGTAAACATACACCAAATAGGATGCCGCTCAGCATAAGCAGTGTCTGTAAGACACTGCGCTGGTTTTCAGGGCATTTCTAGAGGCATTATCGCGCGTAATATTGCCCATATAATTGTTCATCGGCATATTCTTGTTTTGTGAAAGTGGACGTGGAAAGGTGCCGGTGAAAGGTTTCATAACCAAAGGTAAAGGTAGGTTCACTTGATCGAGTCGCAAGTTGTAATTGTAACTAATCTCGCCCGTTTTCAGTGGGCGTACGTACCGCGAAAATCGTAAGATTTCTCGTTCTCTCTCAGAATTGGGATAGCGTGGGAGCGAGCTTATACCGCTTGATACCTTTTTTTTTATGTAATTGTCACCAAACGAGCAGACGAGCCGCCTGATGGGAAGCGGTCATCGTCGCCCAATGGACATAAGCAACACCACAGGAGCCACTTAAGCGTTGCCGACCCTTGAGAACCTTCTTGAAGAATCCCATGTCGTAGCGCAAAGGAAATACCTCAGGAGGCAAGTCATTCCACATTCTGCACGTTTATCCTGGGAAGAAACGAGCGAGATGCTCGCTTATTCTTGGTTTATTGTAGCCAACTTTGCCTCCAGGGGAAAATTTTCCCAAAACGACAATTTTAAACAAATTCGTTAATGTAAAAATATTTACAATACTTATGGTCACCCTGCCATTTTTAGTAAGCATTAAGGTACCTAAGAAGCAGGTTATCCTTATCTAAAGGTCAATATTTTTTTATGTTTATTTAAACTAAGGCTTATACATATAAATAATATGTATGTTTACATCAAAAACCAGTCAACTGATTATGATTAATGTTAATATGTATTACTTAAGTAAGTTCCGTTCAATTAAAATAGGTACGTTGTACTTCGATGGCTGAACTTTAGTGGTTACCTATCATAACCCTGACGTTTACTCTTTAATTGATTAAATTGGGCAAATCAAGCATTGCCTTAATTTTATCAATTTTATGGGTGTTTTTATATTAGAATTGACAACATGTTAGTAGCACTCACCGTCAATTGTCTCCCAAACTCCTTTCGCCAACAAATCCGATATTCCAACGTACACCCACGAAAACGGTTGTGTCCTATTCCACAAACCCATCACGGCGTCTGCCTCAACCTCATCTTCAGCGTAGAACAAACTGGCCCCCTCCATGGCGCATCTTTTCCTTGCATCTGGCCATGTCCGGTGTATCGTATGTATTTTATAAAACGCCTGGGACTCTTCTATGAAAGTGTAGTCTTTCCGGAAGAACTTTTGCTTCTGCTGCCCCTCTAAAACCGAAAAAGGCGCTTAAAAAATAAAATACGCACTCATCTGTTAATTGACTCATTGTTTTTAAATAGTGAATAGAATCAGGCGTTACTTTGCGGAAATCCATATTAATTAAAACCAAAATATTACTTTGCTAATCCGCGTAAAAGATAACGTGCTAGTCAATGAGTGCTAACCCGTTATACTTACTTGCGTATTTTTTTTACATGCAATTAATAACGGGTTAGCACTGATTGACTAGCACGTTATCTTTTACGCGGATTAGCAAAATAATATTTTGGTTTTAATTCATTGTTTTTAACACTTACGTGAACACTGACATATTAATTGCACTAATAACAACACTGAGAGAGTCTTGAGCGAGATCATGATGAAAATTACAACATGTAAACAAGCATGTAGCACATCACGACTTAGTCATAAGTTACTGGTACATGCGTGCAGTCCGACGATCCGTACCGCAATGAAGACGCTAAGCCAGCGGCCACTTGGCCTGTGATATGTCGTTGCGACCACAAACGAGCATAACAGGAAAAACGCCCAGATATTCGCTTTAGCGAACCGGTTGCAATGAAATATATTGTAACTTATGTAGGTTGCTTACAAAATTTTAACATGGAATATTAAATTTAATTGTCTTTTTTGCTTGTTACTTTATTAGCCAGGTCATGCATAAATACCGGTGAATTTAATAGTCCGTCCAATCTAACTCTGCAACGACATTGGGGCGAGTGTGGCAGTGGCACTTCCAACAATTTTTATTTCAGTACATTTGATATTGATTTGTTCACTTCCACATTGCCGCTTGCCAAATTGGTGCTGAGGGCCTATCGCGAACCACGTTCGACGTGTTGCCTCCCTGTCACACTTACGTACGAATTTAAAAGTGCGACAGAGAGGCAACACGTCGAGCGTGGTTCGCGGTAGGCCCTCCGAGTTTGGGTTAGTCGGACTCCGTTTTATTTACATTTGGGGCCACCCCTGCATAGTGGTGATATTTTACGTCAAGTCGTGCTTGATGTGTTAACTCTTTCAGTTCCAAGCGCTATACAAAATGAACACACGGTATCGTCTTGGGTCGTCCCATTCGTTTTTCGTCAAGTTCATAAATTAGTCCTATTCTGCTTTAAATAATCATATTAAAATAATAAAAAATGATAAAAAAAAGGAAAAAAAAATAAAATTTTCTTTCGTTTCGTTTCGTCACAATCGTCGGTGGCTTTCAATGTAGAATGAGTGACGAAAGCAGAATAGGACTAATTTAAGAACTTAACGAAAAACGAATGGGACGACCCAAAACGATACCGAACACACCTTAGCAGTGAGTGTGTTAGGTAGGTCGCGCGATGCAGCATGATGTGATGTGCTATATCTGTACCTATGCACTGTCGTTGTCATCCTGTTATGCAACGCGGTGACGATATATTTTTGCTAACTTTTATAGGTAGGTACTTATACAAATTCGAAAGTTTCTTGGGCACATCGATATAAAATTATACCTATAGGTACCATGCCTATACCTACGTTGGTGTACTCAGATGATTTTGTTATAAAATGAACTAGAAACTAAAACTTTTGCTTTTACTACCTACGTTACAAATTAAAAACCTATCTCGATTTTTTTTAATTCAATTGTTTAATATAGGTATGTACCTATACGTAATCATGCAGATGTTGTTCTCACATGACTGCTACGTGTGTGTACCTATAACGAGGCATACTTAAATGACCAACAACTCGTAATTATCAAACTATTATTCGTTACGTTACGTCGTTAATAAATGACTAACCAATACTAAGATTAGGCATGTTTCAAAAAGTTTGGTTTTACTCAAATATTTTTTCTATACCTAACATGTAAAGGAGTAAATAAAAGACTAGAATATTTTTTATAATTTTTAATATATTTATCTTGAGGTGTAAGTTTATTCGCATAACAATGTTTCATACAAATTTCCTCATTTTGTACACACCTTTTCTTGGTTTGTTTTGTAGTTATTATCTTTTATAAAAGTTGACTCTCTAAAATTTAACATATCGTCATGTCTGTTCCCTATATCTAATTCGCTCCACCACTTCGGTTAAATCATACAAAACAGAGGGTAAACAATTACTAAGGCGAAGTAATAACGAGGAAAAGAGTAATTATTGCGGACAGTAAGATACGAAATAAAATACGAAATTGTGTTTCGATGAACACGGAATGGGCCCTTATCGTTTACTATCAGCCTTCACATATCGTTCGACGTGGCACTAGTGTGTTGAAGAGTGGCCTTAGGGCCCCCCACATCTAGCGTCTTTCGAGCGTCGGCGTCTGGTCAGCGCTATGGAAAATGACGTCGCTGCGCAGTTGCGTCGAGCAGCGGCCATAGTTGTAGACGCCGACGCTCGAAAGACGCTAGATGTGGGGAGGCCCTTAGCTGCGGCGAGCGGGCGCAGTCGCGCGAGGACGCACTTTTGTCAGGGTAGGCCGAGTTGTTACTCAGCTATTCCGCTATTGGTCGACCGCGTCCGCCGGCCGAGGTACCATCGTCGACACAGTCAACTGACCATTCTTAAACCAAGGAGGTAAGTTTTAATAACGGTCGGCCAAGTGTGTTGCTGGTAGTACCCAATTGTTCTAAACGACATTGCACAATCACACTGGTATCAGTGGACTCGAGCCCGTCCACAAGGCAGCCAGTTACACCTAAGAAGACAATTCGTTACTAAATAACAACTAAATCACTTTAAAATCAATTCAAAATGTACATTATTCATCTTATACAAGTAAACAAATCTAATCTGCTACCAAAAATTAGCAAATTTAAATACAAAGATCACCTAGTCCATCTATATAAAATTAATCACTTAAGTATTAGACAAACACAACATTGAGAGTTGCACGTCGCACCCACTTGTGATAGGTAGTTTATTATGCGGCCCGTGGCATTCAAGAATGCTCAGCGATATTGCGTTGACACATTAAAACTAAAAATTGACTGTACATTATATTTAATATGTAAATATTTGTACATATTGCACTCTGAAGTAACAAAAATTATTAAGCAAAAAATCCGTCGAATTGGAAATTATAATTATTCACGTAGAACAAAAATATCGCCGTGGATACAAATTAAAAAAATTTGCAATCACAATGTTCGTAGCTCGTTCACTTATCTAAGTCCCTATGGCTTACAAAGCTTACAAAAGATAAATACAGAGGTCATTTACAAAAAATATACTTCTACCCAAATTATATAAAAATAACAACAGCCATCTGTACTTTCTTAGATGAATAAAATTAAACATATGTCAAACATATGACGATAGAATCTAAAGGTACCTATGTACAACATTTCAATGGAAACGACGTAGACTCCCCAACACTATAGTCCTCACTTTGTAATAGACTGGATGTGCCAAGCTTGGTCACTGATACCTACTCATACATATTTACTGTCAAACTAAATAGATCCAGAAAGGCAATGAAGTGCAACAGGTTGAATTATACATCCTGCTCCCTCGCCCAGTCTTATCGTCCTCGTCTCCCAACCTACCCCCTGCACTGTAACCACCATGGTGGCAAACAGGTATACGATCCGTCTGATGGTAAGCGGACATCGTCCATGGGCGCGTTTAACACTTTATAGGTACTGTACTTGGTGCGACTTTGTCGCTCGAAATGTATCCATGCTTGTGTTTCGTCTCACTTTCACATTATTATCCCAATAAGCGATACAAACTTATTTTCATACTTATATTTTTTTACCAGCTAAGACACAAATTATATTAGGGTATTTCATTACTTATTACTTTTCATGTAACATTATTACATACTTAATAAATCTATTACAATTTAGAAATCGAATAATATGTATCAAATACGACCGGCTGTGCACCGACGAAGCCGCAAACTACGAAGCTATCAGTTATGTGACTACGCGTCGAATCGAACCATGTATGTATAACTATTACTTAACGAATGGCAGTTATATTTGTCACAAACTCGAGCTCGAGGGCGAGCCGTCGCTTCACCTCAAGAGGGCCTACCGAGAAAATCTAAATTTCGTTATCTGCCTCTATCAATATTGCATATTCGAGCTATAGAGAGGCAGATAACGAAGCTTCAAGCTGTTTCCCACTGACGTCCAGTTTTTTGCAGGATCCAGTTTTCTGTAAGTAGTATGCATGCAGGATCCCGCAAACAGAATCCTCGTGTGAAAGTTACTATATTAGCATCTATACCACTAAAACGGGATCCCGCAAAAAATTGGACGTCAGTGGGAAAGCGGCCTTCGATATACGATTTTCGCGGTAGACTCTCAGGCTGCATCTAGACTGGAGATGCGGCGACCCGCCCGCGCCTTCATAAGGCATCGTATAGCGTAAAGGTAGTCAAAGACTGTCTTTTATATAACATTTCACAACAACTGAAAATCCAATAGAAAACCTGCTAATGAACTCACGCATACAATACCGCACCAACATACGATTACAATGGCAGTGTGTTGTTATCAATTACGCCTTATAGACACATAAGACACTCCAATAAACATTTGTGCTTCGTTATTATTAAGGCCCCTGTACATAATGGGCCAGCGTGGGCCAGTCTGAGGGACGCATTTATGCGTTAGAGGGAGCATTTGCCAGCTCATTCTACCGCATGGCTGCGTCCTTTGGTCGGCGCTGGCCCATTGTGTACAGGGGCCTTTAGGAATCGCCTACTACTAGAAGAGAAATCGAATGGAAGCGACTAGCGCATGGCCCGCGGTGCAAGCCCGATCGTCATGCAACTTCATATCATACTCGTACGTATATTAGAAATGCTTTTCCAAAATCCCAGGCATACGTGTAATGTAGACTCACGACACAGTGGCATACTCATTAGTAAAGAAGACACAATCCACACATCTAGAGACACTAACATTATTATAACGCATTATGTACTCGTTATGTTGTTTGGTGTTCGACGATGATATGAATGTTATGTGAACATTATGAATGAAATCGAACTATACTAACACTTGCAAACATGTTAAAGACGGACACTGTATTCAAATAACATGTATACATTCAGCTACCAAAAACCTGCACTAAACGATTATTATAGCATGATCGCATTCATGTCAGACTTAAAGCATTCGTCCTTCTCACTTTTGTAGTAACTATAGTGGGACACACTTTATGTGGGAAACAAAAGCGACCATGCTTGCCCCTCTGATAAAAATAAGAATGCCCAGAAAACGACGAGAAAATGCCTAAAGTATGAACAACGCTTATGGGTAATTGAGATCTATTACTTTTTTATTCTCTATATACTATGATTTCATTCATCAACAATGTAGGTACACATTACAGGTACCGCAAAATAAGGCATTTCTTTTGGATGTAGCTAGAATACGGGCAGTATCTTGTTGATCGAGTACTTAGAACATGCTTCGGTGAAGTGACGACTGTACAGATGTTACATTAGTTCAGCTATAGTCTGTATCTTTAGCTATTTAAATAAAAGTAAACAAAATCCACCCTCAAATGGCTCCTTAAGCCAGTTGGGGGTAGATGAAAACATTACATGATCAAATAATGTACGTTAAAGTCAGGTCGTTAAGTGACGGATCCAGGCGGTTTTGTATTTGGCCGATTAATCAATAACTGTTATAACTACCCGAAAATTTACGAATTTGTTTACTTTTATTTAAATACCTAAAGATACGCAGTATAGAGGCAGGTTAGGTTGTATGTACTTCACGTATCGCTGCGTGCATTGCGACATATCTCGTCTACCTTATATTGTTCCCATAGAGTAAGCTCGGCCAAAAGTTCACTTATTTTCAAACTAACATGTTAAATAAGCTGCCATTTTGTACTTTTTTCGTGTTAGTGGTGAAGGAACGTAGCTAAGCGAACGTAATAATTTATTTTGGAGAACATTTAAGGGCGCTACCTTTCTATGCTTTCTATACAATTTCGAACCTACATAACAGCTGCCTTTATACATGCACGCAACGCCATGTGTCAACTAATAAGTAGAACATAATTTATGTACTTAAGTAAACAAAAAATTAAGAAAACTGGGAATCGATAGCCAAACCTGCCTCTATAATTCTAAATTTAAAATAAATACGACACATTATTTAGTTTTAGGCACTACAGAGTTTCCTTAAGCAAAATAATTGTAAAATGCTTATCGCAGTGAAAATACTACATAATAATGATGTTTTATTCCTAATTATTGAGGTGTTACGAGTGAGAACGTTGTACTGTGGTCTAGGCTCCGTAGGAAGCGACTAGCTTCGCAGCTCGGTGCTCGCTGCGAACATGAATCGAGTGTATATCGTTATTTATTACAAAAGTACCTAAACAGAGAGACGAGAGACTCTTAATGCTTTTAAGAAAGCAACCGACGGCAGTAGAATTTTATATATGTAATAAGACACACTTATTTTCGCCTAAGTAAGTTTAACATGTTATAAATGTAATCACAGCAATAAATTATAATTACTCGTGTAGGGGACGCGGGACAGGACAACGGAACTCGAATCGGAACGAAACCGGACACGATAATGCGTCAGTATACTATATACAACCGGGCCGAGGGCCCGTCCAGATATATATCGATCGAAAAGGTCAAACAACGCATCGTTAATTTTGGTAAATAAACATAATTATTTATCTTTTCATCCAATAGAAACATTCTTCATATATTACTTTTTTTCTCTATAAACTCTCGTAGTGTATGTACGTATGATTATTTTAGGAGGTGTACTTATTGACGAAGTCTTATCATACAGTCGTATCCGAGTGACCGACTCGCCCGGGCTCGGAACGACTCCGCCCAACGATCAACACTAAATATATATTCTCCAAACGTTCAACAACACATATATTCACTAATCTCCCGCACATGTTCGTCGTCGGTCACCGAATACGTACGAAATGGGGCGCTCGCGCCCTTCTTAAGTGTTAAAATTTGCACAATCCTTATAAATACAATCATCACGTCCGACTAAGTGTCCGTGTCACTTCACTAAAACTAGCCAGTCTATGAGCGTTCTCTCCGAGTGTTCGCCGGCCGCAGGCTGGCTACAGGCAGCAGGCTGCAGGCTACAGCAGGCCGCGGCCGGCCGGCGAGCGTGGCGAGGGTTGCTAGAGCGCCGACGACTCCAGGACGGGCGCCGCCTGCGTCGTGGACACGTCCGCCACGTCCCAGATCTCCTCGAGGAACGGCGGCAGCTTCCTGTTCTTGAGCTTCAGCGAGATGCACATGTTGGAGTTCTGCGTGCCGAGGGTGCGCAGCTCGGAGAGGATGGAGAGGATCTTGCCGTACACCACGGACGTGCGCGGGGACCCGCCCGTCTGGTTCAGGATGTACATGCGCAGCGTGTTCAGGTAGTACCGCTGGATCTCCTCCACTAGTTGTGGCTGCTCCAGCCCGGGCCGGTCTGGAAACGAAACGAAATATGGGGTCAGTCTTAATATAATAGCTAAAGTAGCAGATGGCTAGCTGAATTATTATAGGCCTTGACGTTACAAAAAGTAATGAACAATTTATGGACTTGTTTGATAGGTTGGACTACGAGTATTCCACACTGTGGAATCCACAGTAGTATGAGTAGAGTTCACGTTTTCGCTTCCAAGTCATGTCTACCTCCTTAAATAACGTCGTGTGACTCGTGAGTAGCACGTAATGCACAAATGCTCCGAAAAAAATGCAGTAGACCGCTGACGTACATGCCAGCTTTTCTGTAGTAAGTCCACGTGTTTTGCTTTCAACGCTCGTCTAGTTACCTGAGAATATGACGACCGCCGTAAGCAACGCGTAGTGGACGTTGTCCATCTGCATGGAGTACATGCACCGGCAGAAGTGGAGTAGGTCCTCGATGACATACGCCATGCCGGCCTTGCGGTAGTTGTCCCGGGTGTACGCCTGGTTGTTCGCGAATAGCACGCTGTCGGTGGCCGCGTCGTATCGCCGCGCCACTCGGAGCATCATCACCTCGCTTGAACAGGCCTGGGGAAAATAATGGTTTTAACATTAATTTTACATAGCAGTCCACAGGTGATCGGCCTCTAACATGACACGCCTAATACTATCGACCGACCGCTGAAATGAGGCCTCGCCTCGCGGGGACGACGGGGTGACGACCAGTTGCACCAACCACATTTGACAGACTGATCAACGTCAGCCGGGGCGCCCCAGCGCTTTACTATGAAACTTTCCATACATAAAAATTTAGCGACCTCTTTAACGACACGAACAGTTTGGTGCAACCGACCCTAAGGGTGGCGGGGAAGGTGCGGGCGGCAGGCGAGCGGCGCCCGCACCTTCCCCGCCGCCCGCACGTCGTCCTACCCCGTCGCCCCCGTACCGCGCAGGCGAGGACTCATTTAAGCGGTCGGTCTAGAGCCACTTATACGTTTTGATTCAATCACACTAGTTTTAAAGATGAAGCTACGCAAGCTCTGTTTTCGTAGGACAGCGGTGCCGTCATATAACGGCCGTCTCAATACAAAACATATGGATGGTGTAGTATATTGTATGGAGATGGCCGCTATATGACGGCACCGCTATGCTAGGAAACCAGGAGCTTTACACGGTAAAATGTATAATAGAAATCCGACGTATAAGACGCGTCATTGCGTGCCTCTCCGCTGCGTCAAGCTTTCGTGTGGTCGGTCTTTTATGGTTGCTATAAGATACACGTGTAGTCGTGTACACGCTTTTAACATCGCGTCATAAAGCGTACCGTCATTCGGCAATTTCTGTATATATAATTTAAAGCAATTCATATAAGACACGCTCGCAGTTCAAGGTAGATAATTGGCTTGGTACATTCTTAATTACTAGTTGGTTCTCCTAGGGAGCCTTGCCCTTGCACATTACGTCATGGTTTGTAGCGTAATTAATAATATGGTCAATGTGCGTGTATAGTGGCAGTTTGCCGATTAAGACCTTATGGTCAAAAGCCGACTTTATATGTAACAAAACTTGCGTGTTCGGTACAACTATCTGCAGAATTTAAAACATCATTCATAAAAAGGCATCTTAAAACGATAAAATAAAATATATAGCGTCTTTTAACAAGTTTAAATGTTAAATCAGTTTATAAATGAAGCCAAGCTATATTTAGTTTTTTTTCTTGCAGCAAGGATTTATAGTGTGTTTTCTTCATAAACAGATTCAGATGATAAATTTTCGATAATTTCTGCACATGACGTACTTAGATATGACTTAAATGTAATGTATATTTTTTTTATTTTAGTGAAGGCTAAAGGCTCCGTCACACAGGCGCCTTTTGCGGGCGGCGCCTGAGCGGGACGCGCGGCTTTTACATATAAAACGCTCCCCGTCCGAAATCGCGCCTTTATTTAAACAAATACGATAGATATTTTAACAAATCTATCTTCCAGCTTACCTTTAACAGCGTGATTTGATCAGGCTGCGAGATCTTGGCGAAGCCCGGGAGGCCCTTGGCGAACTCCACAATGAGCTGAACGGTGAGGATCGTCATCTCGGTGATCTGTCGGAACGGCGCGTCATTCTCTTCCTCTTCGTCGTCTGCTTGCTGCCACGTCTGTCAACACATTGGTATTTTAATTATTCTCTACATATTTAAAATGTACAGCCGACGTCAAAAACATATTTACAGTCCGTTAACTCTCAGAATGACCTTCGTTTTTCGGGAAAATCGGACGTAATCGCGTAATAGTAATGAGTGTCTTACTGATTTAGTTGCAATCCAACACCCAAAGAGTGCAGTCGTCTTTTCAGCCTTAAACTATGTTAATAACTAGTAGGTAAATATTTAATTTTATACATAAAATGTATAATTTTACCATATGAAATAGTATAGTAAATGACGGTGTGACGTTAGCGATGCGAATTATTTTAGGTAATTGCGCAAAAATCTTTCCAATTATAAATATCTTCAAGCAATTTGGTAGCTGCCAAGTCCAAGTTATTAACATCTCTCTTTGAGGATGTAATTAACAGATTATTCCGTGAATTTGGCGTTTGCGGATATTACGCTTTGTACTTGTGGTACCAAAATAGGCGTCCGGAAATTAAAGGAAAAATTTGTGTTCTAAGAAAACCCCAAATGACTCCGGCCACAGACAAATTCTAACTGAATTATGTAGAAAAAATATTACATCGCGATCCTTTCATTTGGCAAGGGCAAGCTATTTATTAAGATTACTTAAATATTTCCGCGATTATTTATTTCTGTGGCATATGAGATTGACGTACACAACTGGATCTGATTACATTATTACAGTCTACTTTTTCAATTGACATTTTATGACTTAGGCCATTTAATTTAGTCTTAATACAACATGGAGCTCGACTCTGATTTTAATTTCTTGTTATGAAACGGTTATGGTTATGAATTGCCAGCTGTTCGCTGTGATATTTCTGGACCAGAACAGACGCAGAATTAGCTTTATTAGAATCGGGCGTGACTCTCTTAAGACTATCATCTTTCATTTCGCGCCATATCTACTAAAGATGTTCCGTACCTGTGTAACCCTCTTGAGATCCTCTTCAGAAGGCTGCTCGTACCCGTCCTGGTACCACACGAGCCTGGCGATGAGGAACTGCTGGTTGGGGGTGAGCGGGGGGATGTTCTTGAGCCGGTTCTACTCCAGGAGCACTGACTCTCTTGAGACTAACATAGATTCTCGCCATATCTACTAAAGATGTTCCGTACCTGCATAACCCTCTTGAGATCCTCTTCAGAAGGCTGCTCGTACCCGTCCTGGTACCACACGAGCCTGGCGATGAGGAACTGCTGGTTGGGGGTGAGCGGGGGGATGTTCTTGAGCCGGTTCTACTCCAGGAGCACTGACTCTCTTGAGACTAACATAGATTCTCGCCATATCTACTAAAGATGTTCCGTACCTGCGTAACCCTCTTGAGATCCTCTTCAGAAGGCTGCTCGTACCCGTCCTGGTACCACACGAGCCTGGCGATGAGGAACTGCTGGTTGGGGGTGAGCGGGGGGATGTTCTTCAGCCGGTTCTGCTCCAGGAGCTTGTCCGACAGGAACCGCGGCACCACTTCGTGCTGCAAACATTCCAGCTTCACGTAGGAAACATTTGGTTGGTTAGCGCTTCTGATGGAAACGGTAATTCTTCTTAAATCTACTCTAACCTCCTTATTCATAAAACCTAACCTCAAAAAGTCCCTGTGTACATTTTTTTGTACATAATTCCAAAATCTATTTTGATCTTTTATTGTGTAAATAAGCGTTCCAGTGCTTCTGGGTGTCAGGTTTAAAGGCATCAATTAGTTAAATTATGTTTTACACTCTGGCCACGCTAACTTTGCATAAACTTGGCAGCAAAATGCATACATATCTCTACATATAAGTTCCATACTTGACATAGCATTTGGCATGAAAAATTAGCGTGGCATGACTCTCTTTCTAAGTCAAAATAATAGAAATTTATTAATTGCTAATTGAGGATTGTAGCGCGTTTATTATCTATGAATAACGCTATAATTTCTTTCATAGTCTAGGTAACTTATTAGTCTTAAGTCATATATCTTAATATTTTATTTCAGTGGCGGTGCATCGGAATACTTATACTCGCCCCATTCTTTGGAATATTGGTTAATTACTATAATTATTAAGTCAAGGAGAAAAAAAAGTCCGATTTTCTTCCGAACAGATACAAGAGTTGCCTAAACTATATCTTCAAGGTTTTAAAAAGTGCAAAGACTTTAAAATGTGTCTCTGTGTGTCTTAAAATGTGGTATTCCACAAGTCAGATTATCTAAAGGAAATATACTGGGCAATCGAGAATCAGGTTTTGTGGAAGCCTTGTATTTATGATATGTAAAATTTCAAGTTATAATTAATCGATTAGATATGGGAAATAAACGTTTGCAAAATATATGAGCTATTCGCAATTCGCAATTTGGTAATTTTCTTTGATATATGTAATCTGTATTTTATACCGGGTGTGGCCTGTAATATGAGCAAAAAATTAAACTGTAGGCTGTACTCCTCATATTGACCAACATTTGATCAGCGACTTTTAAAAATAACTTGTGGTTTGATTTTTAATACACTTTAAAGTTTATTCTAAGACGCAATGTATTGTGAATTTTGTTATGTTTAAGGCGTGACAAGCAACGTCAATCACAATGATATGTCGTGGCGATGGCGTCCATTGAAGATAATATTTATTTTGTATGAAAAATAGGGAGTCTAAATACTTCGTAATTTTTAAAAGTTGTTGAACAAATGCGTCACCGGTTGAGGAGTACAATCTATGTTTTAATTATTTGCTCGTGTTACAGGCCACACCCGGTATATGTATTACATTACCGATTATAAAATGAAACTCTGAATTCAAAGTCAAATGTAGGGTCAACATACATAAGTATTTGTTGAAAGGTATGTAAACATATAAATAATTAAAGTTTCACGTAGCCTCCGCATGCAATTTGCATTCCAAATTGAATTTAAAAATGTCTAAAATATCGTCAGCAAAAAAACAGAATATCTAAGTAAATTCGATTATATCAATATGAATATAAAGATATATGATATAGTTGTTATATTCAGGCGGCCACATGATCTCAGAAAATGAAATCTGATCTTCCATTTCGGTACGTAAGGCCGACTTGTGTTGATTTATCAGGGTTGAAGATCAGTTAATCTCCAGCGCGGTTTAAGTGACCCCTTTGTGTTTAATCACGGAGTTATATCTAAACAGACGTCGTATGTATCGCGTATTGTATCCTATCTAATACCATTGTATGAGTAGTGTTTGTATTTGTAAAAGCTCTGGAAAAAGTTTTTAAATTAATATAAAATTTACAATATGAAACGTTACGAAAACGATCGACATCTGTATGATTTGCTTTTAAGAGATATCGTTTTCCAGAGTTGTCTTCGCTAAACGTGTAACTTTCTGTGACTATATGTGATTCTATGTCATGAGTTCACTAGGGCCGTTAATTGTTTGCTAAACCGCTTTCAATTGTTTTTAAACCGATTTTGATATCGAAAACCCACACACAGAAAGCGTCATCCGTTGTACGACTAGCGTTCTATTAGATATGTCGGTGCAGTGGCGTAGCTAGGCGTGGGCGAAGTGGGCCGTCGCCCACGGCCTCGCGCCCCAAGGCGGGCCTCGGGCCTCGCGCGAGGCCCCTTCGTGCACAGTGAAAGAAAAGGACCTCGCAGATGCGACTTCGCCCACAGCTAGATCAGTTCACGGTACGCCACTGTATCGGTTTTGATTAGGGCTCCTGATATCCGTGATACACGCCGATCCGTAGCTACGGGTTCTTAAGCCCGGCGGTACTAAGATCACGAATTTCACGAACACGGCAAGGTACGTACCTCGTACCTGCGTTCGCGTCCGGATTCACGTGACACGCCGTGACACGCCATGATACGTAGCCCGTACCTGCGTGAGCTTCGGGCTCGGTTCCGTTGAATACTTATCGCACGTCTCGTAGGTTCGACACGCCCGGGAGAAAAATAAATAAGGACTAACTCTTGGAGACCGCATCGTATCTATCTTCACTCAACGTCGCGGGCGGACCGAACCGGCGTGTTCTTAAGATACGTGAAGCCGTGATCACGCCTACACGGATCTACACGGATTCACGTACCCTAATTTCACGTAACCGAATGTCACGTGCGGAACGGACCAGAAAACCGTTGCCGTGATTCACGAAACCGGGCGCACGGCTACGGGTTCACGAATCACGGACACGACCGCGAGCCCTGGTTTTGATAATAAAGATACGAGATACTTACAATTCTAGCTGCCTCTGGCGGCGGCGGATCACACTGCATAATGGGCGGCATGTGATCGTCGACCGTCGTCGTACTGACCGGCAGTTTGTCCTTCTCCCTCTGCGCCTTCTTCTCTTTCCTTTTTATCGCGCACTGGTTCTCGGGCACCACGCACTCGGGCCTCATGCCGACTCCTAGGCACTTCTTTAGACGACACTCTTGGCATTTCCGTCGCATATACATGTCCATTTCACACGAGTGACCGAATTTGCAAATGTATACAGCGTTTTTGGTGACACTCCGCCTGAAGAAACCTGGAACGTTGCGAATGTATCGTCATTTTCTTGGTGTAAAGAACTGGAAGTAACAAGTTCTAGCCTGGTCATAGGCTAGAACTTGTTACTATGTACATACGACTTTATTTAATGGATTTAATTATTTTATCATGACTATCATGAGTTGCTGACTATGCCCATTTACATTACTATACATTTACCCAATATATACCTATACATGTCTCAAGTCTAGCGAATCTCAAAAACATAAAATTTCGGAATCTCTAAGAACAACCTTCTTGACTTCAGCCTTTTTGCAGTTTTTTTTTTAACTCTGCTTCAAAATGCTGGTGTGCAGTTTCAACCACGACATATCCAAAGCTCGACTACTGACACAAAAATGGCGTAAAAAATATATGTTAACTATTGTTTTATTCTCTTTGTCTAACATAACGGTGAGTTTAATGATATGATATGACATGACAGTATTTTTTTGCTAACGTACCTATTGTGTTCGCGATAAGATAATGTATTGGTGCTTAGACACAAATACGCAAGGTTGACTGAAAGGCAAGGTTCATTGACAGCCGCTCGGCTCTGCTTTTGGAAGCAATCTTATTGCTACGTGCAATATGGAGACTCCAACGTGATTTTCATACAAATTTTATCCGGTTTAAAACAAGGTTTGGCTTTATGTCTGTCTCTATTGAATTTTACGACCGAAATAGCGCTTAATAGTGTCAATTGGAAGTAATTAGTAATGCTAGTCATATTTAAAGATGTAGTTGCTTCATAGCTTGTTTATATCAGATGAAATCGTCGAGGGTTGGTTGTACGCTGGCGCCGATGGACGATAGCGTCAGTGAATCAGGAGGCAGACGTGCTGCAGACAGCCATTGTGACGTCTCGTCTCGACTATATGAATACAAAATGCACGCGCATCCACCTCGACATAATGCGCCAATTCACCACTGAATTGGCACGATCGTGGGCGACCAGGGCAAGGACGTCTAGCTAGCAACAGGGGCAGTAATGAAGGTCACACCTACGTAAGGATACTTGGCGTACCATTTTAGGTTACGTACGCTTGTTGTCTTACCTTTACACCCTTCACACGTGAGCGCATTGTAGTGGTATCCGGAGGCTCTGTCTCCGCAAACCAAGCATAGTTCTTCCTGCTGCCGCGGCGCCGGGCCCTTTTTCTGCCTTCGCGCATCGCCATCTGTACTGCACCCGTTTATACTGGACGCAGGCGACAACTCCTCGCGACCTGCAACAATTTATTAAGGAATGTTAATTTTGTTTACGCTGCAACTGCGCAGAAAGATTCGAACGAGTCCGGTGGCCCAGCGGCATCTCAAATCGGACGCTATAAAATTTGCATACATTTCATGAACCATTTGTCGAGTCGGCGGGCGAGTGAAGATCGTTTATTTTTCATTTTTACATGCGGGGCGATGTTCTTTCGCCGAAGATGTTTGTGAGGCGAATTGCGCGTAAGTGATTTTCGGCAGTCGTTTCCTGTCCAAACAAAAGCTGGCTAGGACCATGCTACGCATAGCAATAAGGGAGTACGACCATTTATGTATTCAAGACATAGAAGAGTTGGGTGATGGAAATGTAATGGCAATTGTCACCCGGCAATCGGAACTCCTTATAAAGTAAGCAGACGCAAACTAACGAGATTCTTAAGCCTTGGCCACTCCCTAAATAAGATTCAGTTACCGATCAAAAACAAAACGAGGAAACTTAAAAGGGGTAGCATAAAAAATTGTCTTGAATGCGTGGGTGTCCCATGTAATTTCGTAACGTAAACAAAAGGAAAAAAGGAGATGATCAAACAGCCGACGGGACAATAAGCACATTTAAGAGGGAGGGGTCAATTTAAGCCTGTTGTCCCATTAGTTTTATTTGCTTTTTTATTGTGTCCATTAGACGTCTCGGGTCGGTGGCCGGTTGCCGTACCTGCTTGCGCAACGGCCAGAAATGGCCGCCGCCAAAAAACTAGTTCCACGTGGGATCCGAGCTCCGAGGCCACGGCTGTCTCGGTTCTTCATACCGATCTCATAACATTCACTCCCACAGTCGACGAAAACTGATTGCTAGACTACAGTCATGTTAAGTTTGCTCTTTGCTCAGACATTAAAGACTGTTCTAGCGCTAATGGAATTGCTTTTTTATGAATGCGTCTTTAGATAATTTAAATGGAAGGCAGACTTGTTTGTTCAGCGATAAAAATACATACCTCAATAAAGAGGTCAAGTGCGGCGTTTATCGTTATTTGAGTGATGAGTGCTTACGCCTACCTTCTGCACTGACCTGCTCACAATACTAGGTATAGTCATGCTTTTGTCGGAGATAATTTCCAATAGGTACCTATCGATGGGTGGGGTTTGGGGTAGGTATATGGAATCTATGAGTTCAAATATAAGTCAAGCAAAATTTTGAATGCACTTCTTGGCTTTTGTCTCCGTAATAAAAAACTTGGGATTCTTAAATTTCTAAACAGCCCCATAAGTTCAAATTCACAATCAACGATACCTTTATCTCTCCCTGGTTCCTTCGTAGAATGGTGATTTCTTGTAAACTTTAAAATATGAGGAAAAAGCTAGTCACGTTCGTTTGCACAATCTCAGATCAGATCCACTGTCAATTATCGAGGTCAGGTTGAATTTCACGACTCTCTTTATCAATAGCTACTGGTCAAAGTCAAGAGATCAATCGCGCTGATCGCGTTGGCGACTTGGTAGGTTTTTATTGTTTATTAATAATATTATAATAGATAAGAGCGGTCGTCGTCCTCCTTCGAGAAGCGATTACGGATTGCGAACGTTAAATCATATTTTCGTGGACAATGACGCAATCGAGGAGGGCCGTCCGGTGAAAGTATAGGAGACAAGACCAACTGGTTTGGGCCAGCCAACCTGTCCGGTCCGAATGATAATTAGATTCTGTGAGCTATATTATGTTCTAATTTGGGCGATTTAGTAAATAAATATGTTATAAGCTGTTAGTTCGATATACCTCTTCAATAGTTTTTAAATATATAGCATCAGAGCTAAATAACGCACCTGGCCTGAAATATTAATAACAAATTAATCAGATATTAAATAAGTTGTAGTGGGTTATTGTCAGTTTCGTTCAAGATTAAAATAGTTACCAATAATTAAGTAAATTACGTGGTATTTGTATGTATACTAGTCCGTATCATGGTAACCCGATAACAAAAATGTTTTATCAAATCAGTGTTCGTGAAAAAGAAAGCTAATCAAAAGTTGAATGCACGGATGACCGAGTCAGTGTGTTATGTTATGCCTCAGCTGTTCAGTGTGTTGCGCTCGGGCATCGGATGGAAGGTCTAGTTCGTGGCGCGTCGGCGGCGTTCGGCCACGGTCGGGTCCTCGAGCGAGAGGCGCGAACGAGCGGCAAGTGGGGCGCGAGCGACGACCGGGGGCAGCGTGCGGCCTTGACTCTTAGGCCCCCTCCCCCCGCTCGCTTCTCCGCGCCGCGCTTACCGCGCAGCCACATTATTTATGATAGCTCAGAGCTCGAAGCAAGCTCGCGATTCTCTACCAACTATATACTAATAATAACTCGTTTTTCCTCTCACGCGACTCGCCTTTTTGCTCGATTTACTTACTTCTTTAAACCACAATTCTATCGGAATTAAGTACCCATTAAAACACGACGCCATGTTTTATAATGGGAACGTAAGCCGCTCTGTGAGGCACGTAGGCAGAATTCGATTAAACAATACGCGAAACTTTCTACTGTGACCGACAGACAACGCAACCATTTCGCAGGCGGGTCGCGTCAGCGAATAGTGAAAGTTGCCCAAAATATTGCACAACGTTTCTGCACATAGCACACGTAATTCAAATTCGGGTGTGGCGAAAGTGAGCCTAGCGACCACGTGAGCTGTAATCGGGGACATCGATTGTAAAAGTAAAACTTTCCTTGCGTGCAAGACTTTTATCTTGTTCGAAAACATACATTAATTAAGTTTTTATTTTACACATAATGACAGAGATCTCGATCTAATTAATGATTGTGAAAATCGAGCTACATACCGATAGCTGTCCACCCGCTGATGCACAATGGACAGGGAAAAACTGCAGAAAAAAGTGCACGTAAGATGCATCGGCTGGGCGGAGTTCGGCTCGCGTTCTTACTTTCTACGATACTTTCTAGCAAGAGATGTGGGCCGGTGCCGCGCAACTGGAGCGATCGGTTTCTCTACGCCGGGAAAATTGGATTGAAATAGAAATCGCGAGGTGAAAATGGCCATTTTCTCGCACGCTATCGTGGAAACTGTTTTCGTATAGTGATCGGGAAGCGTGGTGGTCGGAGGGATCTCTTAGGAGCGCGGATGCAGCACGTGAAAGTGTTTACATCCGGCAAATGCCGGCGTGGCGTGTCCGGACATAGTGGGCGGTCTATTCCCGAACTACAAAAAAATGCACTACGTTAATCTTTTCGCCGCCATTGACTTGATATAAAGTCAGTACATTTCGTGCCTCACACGCCACGACTTCATCTCAAGTCGTGGTTTTGGTCATGCAATTTTTGACATGGCGTTGACGACACTTTATTACTTCATTGACGTGGCGGCGAATAGGTTAAAGGCGGTATAGATAATTGGAAACTAGATATTTAGTAGTATTTAGTACACATCTAGTAACAATATAATAATAAATCAAGAGCACAAACGGATTAGCTAGCTACTTAGTTAGGAATCGTGCTTAAACCATCGATTTATATGTTTATTGCTTCGTGCCGTAAATTTAAATTAGGCTATTGCCACCTAATATTCCAGTCATGGGCTCTACAAGGGCTTCAAATGATAAACGGCTCGATTCGGAAAATGAATTAGATTTATACTAGACTTCAACAAGTTACGATATGGATAATTTAAAGATATTTGTAAGATAGATGTGTCAAATTTGACGTTTCCGCGATTCTGGAGGTCCTCTTGAACGATTTCGACAAGTTATGACTTAGATATCCAAGTCACATCTAGTCGATATCTAATGTAGATCTAGTTGATCTCTAAATCGTCTCTAGATCTTGTGATTATCTCGAAATCCGAATAGGCCTGAATGTTATTTAAGTCGTGGTGGGGTTTTATATTCGAACTTTCTTCTTCCATTTTAATGAAGGAATTAGGAGATAGCATAAAGCAGTTAGTTACATCAGCGTGTCTCCATTAAACCTCTCCAGAACTTAAGCTGTGATTCGTGACGGGACTATCAAAGACGACCAAGAATTCTTGGGATTCCTCGCTCAAGTAAAATAGAAAGCGGTTCGATCACTTAATATAACAAACGTAAACATATGATGCTTCAGTGTTATGCATAGGAACCCCAACAGATTTTTTTATTGGTCAATACTAGCATGCACGCCTCTCTTTTACCCATGGTGTTTTAATAGACGAAAGCGTGCTTTGTCTCTGTCTGCCCCCTAATTTAGTGAGCAGTCGTGGTGAACCCACGCCCGCCTTTTCGAGTAAACATGGGAATGGTTAGGTAAATAGAAAACCGGGGGAGATATAATTAGAATAAGTACAGCAGGGTTCCTTACCACTGCAAGTTTCGAGCGGGGCTTTTAACGAAGAAAGATAACTTAAAACATGCTTTTAAATTAATTATCGTACAGATGGTTCTTAAGAGTCCGTTAAGTTCTGTTCCATGTTATTCTGATAGGATAGAAAGTTAAAATCGTACCTGATATTATAACTTTTTAATTTAATGTCAAGAAACTCTTCGCAACTGACGTCAGAAAACTTTGTTTTGATTTAATTTTGCTACATTTTAGGTAAGTATCTAATGTTCTATGCAAAAGTTAATTTAACAAGTAATAATTAAGGAACAAATTTTAGAATGGTAACAAAATGCTTATCAATCTTATTATATAAGTACTTATAGAGAAAAAAAAGCTCAATTCTATAAATCAAATCAAATTCTTTAAAACACGATCACTACATGCAGAAAACCAATGTCTATATTTAGTGTTTCTATTCTAATAGAAAACAATGAATTGAGCTCAATGTAGTCAACAGCAGCTTACATAAATCTCAATTAAAGCCTATTAAGCCTAGCACAATCTATTCTAGTACTAGATGTCCTAGAGCACAGAATAAATAATAGTACTACAGTACAGAAAGGACATTTCCTACAAACCGAAGTTTGACAGCGATTCAGGGTCGAATCATGCTGCCCCTTTCTAATGTATGGCACTATCCCTTTCGGCTATTTAAGGTTGTCAAAAATTAATTAGGTATCTTATCTCTGGTCGTGCACGCAAAAGGACGTCAAGTGGTGCCAACCCTAATAATTTGCTCGGAGCAATGCTGAGCCGAACGGAGCCGAGTTTGCCCGAAGTCAGGAGGTGTCTCCCCACTGCCTAGAGTTAAGTAAAGCTATCACAGTGACCTTGCCCCCGTCCGCGGACCTTCGCGAAATAAAGGTGAATTGGAAAGTAGAACGCGTAATGGAAATAGCACTGGTTTAGTTTCACTGACCTAGTTGACTCGATATAAATTCCTGACTCGGGAAAACATCTGGTTTTATGGCATTTTTGTGTAGAAAAATAGCAGAGCAGAGCATTGCAGATGCAAAAATAAGTAGGATCATGTTACATTTTTTTTGTTTTGCAATTTTGCCGTATAGATATTTAGTATATGAATTACGAATATATGTTGGTTGAAGTTTGCGTTGTACTTTTAAAAAACAGAGCGGAAAAAATCTGTAGAGTTAGCATCAGGTAATGCGTACGGTCGACTTAATTTAAAAGAGCATATACAAATTCGTCTTAACTAACACGTCCTTACGTATACTTCGTCAAAAATAACCTTATATACTACCTAAATAGATGAACTAAATAAACGTATGAGTCAAGAATTGAAAGTGCGACTGCAGCAATTCTGAACGCACTACATTCGCGATTGTCTCATTAACCTAGTTCCAATTACCGTGGATTTACTTCTAAACTGATTTCAATATTATTCCGCTTAAGCGGGCGATTCATTGGCCCGATTCTACGAAAAATACCACAAGTGGGCCAAGGTGTGACGCTGTAACGAGGCCGTAGTACTATGACTTGAGACTAATTCGATCTCAGGTCAACGATCCTGTACGGCTGATAACATATTAAAAGCGAATTATGATACTAGGCCGGCGGTGCAGCATAACTATAAGTCACGTGCGGAACCACTAGGTTGTAATTAGAGATGCCCCGAATAGTGAATTTGGCCGAATACCGAATATTCGGCCCCCGCTCTCGGCCGAATACCGAATATTCGGCGACCGAATATTCGACATGACACGCGAACATTTAGAGCCACAATTATTATGAAAACTGTTCTTCAACAAAGCACAACGTTTGCTAAGATATATTTTTATGTTGAACAGAATTAATGAATGTAGTTAGAGTCAATCAAATCAGACCCATGATAAAAATAAAATATTTTGGAATCAACAAATACTCAAAAACGTGGCTTCGTATTTAACCACTTTCCAAGAATACATTTTAAATATTAAATATACCTAGTTTATTATAAGGTTATTTTTTTGTGATTTTTTTATTTTTAGGTAGGTGCAATAGATATTCGGTATTCGGCCGAATAGTAGGCAACATTCGATCGAATACCGAATATTCGGCAAAGTGGCCGAATAGGCCGAATACCGAATAGTTGCCGAATATTCGTGACATCTCTAGTTGTAATCTATAGCAAATAACGCTTACTCTATTAGACAACGGTTATTTTCGTTGTAAAGGACGATTTATATTTATAGCATAACGCGCATCGAAATAAGACAGCGGATATATACGAGTAGGCAAATGCTGATTTTTCTGGCATTGAAGTGTTGTAACGTCTGCCAAGCTTATGATGGAATGGAATGGAAAAATATCCATCACACTGGCACGGTCATACCTTGACGATGTATGTAATATTTACTTGTCACATTAGAACAAGCTGTAAGGCTTTTCACTGAGTTAATGAGAGAAGTGCGGGAATCAAATAATAGCACCGATGCCAATGGAAATGCCGCCTTACAATCTGAAATAATATCTTAAAAGTAGACTGTAAAATAGAAACTGACATTGTATCTAAAACGAAAGTAGAGGCCATGATGTTTTTTATTGTAGCAGATTAAGAAACAATTGCCGATCGTTGCTAGGTCTTTAATTCCCTCAGTCTCTAGCCTATTACGCTGTAAGCTATTAAATCGACTGAATGTCACGCATCAGAGAAGCCTTAGTCGTCATCATGTATGTAGGTACTTATTTATTATGCAAATTACAGGCTGATATTGTAAAGAATGGTTTAACAAGAGGAATAAACTGAAGTACTTATCTGATACAACTTATCGTATACAACTAGAAGATATCTAAAATTAATCCTTTATAAAATGCAATGAATATTTCAATATTTCGGCCCGAATTCCGGGGGTTCAATATTTGCGTGGCTAATAGACTGTCATGTTTACTTCTATCATATTTGGAAACATTAATAGAAGTAAATTTGGCAGTCTAGCCACCATTGTGGCGATTACAATTTTAAATATTTTCATTTCGATCAGAGAATATTTTATAGGAAGTTGAAGCTAATTTCTTACGTCATTGCAAAGGGTCAAAAAGGTTCGGGTAAATCTGCGTATTTTCTGTGGACATTACAAAAGTTAACGATTTGGATAACTACCTTTTTCTTTTATCATACAACTTGTAAGAAGTAAAAGGCTTTAAGATGATAAAGATAAAGTAAAAACAAGTCCATAGGCGAGTCCCATATCGTTTACTCATTCTAATAAAAGTATTTGACCCAGAATTTAACCTTATGTAGGCAAAATGTAGTCAAAGTCATAGGAAAAAACCTAGCCTGAAAGCTACGTAAACAAGTCTGTTGTTCGGACTAACCTATGTAGGTCATTAACACCGGGTTCCAGGAAAAAGGTCCAGTAAACAAGGATAATTCGGCACAACGCGGGCCGGGTAATGTAGGTCGAGAACGCCCTGAAATAACAATGACGGTGGCTAAACATTACAACATTTGCTGTTATGAAATCGGAATCTTTAATTTCTCTGAGATTACAACGATACCTACGACTTGTACGAAAGTTGTTGGAAAGTAAATTAACTGGCGCGCCGATTGTATTGTAACATACTATTTTTAACTTCCTACACAGAGGGGTTGTCTGTCTGCTAGCAGACCCCCCTAACACGGACGAACTCTTGTTTCAATAAACTTTTGTCTTATTCAATCAACTTTTTTGGGTAATCTTGGCTATAAGTTTGCGTTTGTTCTGTTTTGTCACATTGTTAATCCCTAACCATTATATTTTGAAATAATATTTGTTTCTACGTCCTTCTAAGACCTAGTACAGTACATACAAGTACATAAATATCGATTTCATTCATGCTCGCTTCTCGCCGAGTCTATCTTGGCCTTCGTGCATATAAGGTTGGTAATATTAACTAAAGCGGCGACGTGACAATTGCCTTAGTTATGGATATTACGCTACAGACACAGCTCATTTACTTACCTAGTAATACCTATGTAAACTGTAAACCGCTATATTTAACAGACATATGTCAAGTTTGTTCCATAAACATTCGTACGATTTTAACAATATACCTAAGAACGTATCACTAGAATATAATGATTAATGAGAAATATAATGGAAAAAACCTTAATACACGTGCCAAAAATATAGCCTTCAATTTAGGCTTATTGATCTATTTGACACCAGACTATGTTGAATATGTATTTACTAACGCCAGTGCCACGTTCCAGTTAAAAGAATATTAATCGACATTAAACTTATCATAGGACAAAGTTCGAAGCGCAATTAAAATTGTGATTTATTTCATAGGCAACAGGGCATTATATTGCTTATCAGGTATTAAAAGGGTTAATTATTTTTATTTGTTTTTAGGTCTGTAGTGCAGTGACAACGGCGGGCGCCGGGTCGCTGACCGGGTATCAGGGCAGATAAGTCGACGACAAAATGTTATCGCCCGAAGAATGCTTTGTTTTTGATTTATTCGGCGTCATACGCTCTGATTAGATTGATTATTACTTGAATTGAGTGATCGCTTCACCTACAACTATGAAGTCAGTGCTCGGTTTTACCTACTGTCCTCATCGGATCGAAACTGTAAACCTACTGCATGTGACCACACCCATAGTTACTTCATTCGCGGTGATGAATTGAGCAAGGAACATAAATTACAAAACGACTTCTGTCACACTCACGATAAGGTTTAAAATCAATTGATAACATCGAACATCAAGAGGCAAAGCTTATTGCGGTTAGTACCTAATAAAAAATAGTAAATACACAAGAAGTGTGGACGAAGTGGTCATACCGCGGGGCCTCTCCGTGACCAGATCGCAGTAACGAGCAAAAAACAAACGACATCCGAGTACGAGAAAAAACTTGCTGTATCACTCATACCCATAGACTAGGAATCCTCTAGACCGAGTTTAGACCAATTATTTCATGCAACCGATGATGCCAAAAATGCGGAGTTGCGCGGGAAGAGGTGAGCGAAGTCCCGTGCCGTGATTGGTCAGTTCAAAGACACGGACGTCACACAAAGACACTTTCGACTCGAACATGGAGTTAAATTACCGTATGCGTGGCAGAGGGGTTAGCGCGACTATGCTCAGTCTGGAGGATGTTTTGTCTGTGCTCATACCAAACCGATGTTAAAATGTAATTTGTGTTGTTGGATAAACACTTTGTAAGGCGTATGCCGCGAAACTAGACTATTAGCCTAATATGTTTTTATTCAAATTGACTACCTTTTGAACAAACATAGAGTTAAGAGTAAAACGGTTTTCACATTTTCCAATCCGATATCGGATGTCGGAAATCATCAAGACCTTTTATTACATTAACGCTTATTTTGAACATCATACATTTTTTTAATTAATTGATATAAAAGATTTTTTTTTTACATTTTATTTCTTTATGGTCGTATCCCCCATATCGGATCTGACATTCTGACAATGTAAAAACGCTCGAACACGGCAGATTTTCCTTGCTTTTCAAACTCGAGTAAGCGGCGTCAGTTCGATAATCTGCTGTTATTAAGCAGTTGAAATTAGCAAAATTAAAATGCTCTTAAGAGTCTTAAGAATACTTTAGGGAATTGCTAAATTATATTACAAAGTAAAGACTTAAGTCCGGAAAGTTTCGCAAATGTGTTATTTAAGCATTTATCGGTCAAAAACCCGTTTAAAATGTAGTGGAGAGAGTGGCCGGTAATAAGGGCGTCCCTGCAAATGGACTAAAACCAGAAAACCAAATTACATACATTAAATATAAAATTGCTTTATGCATTTTAAGTAATTCGACATTTAAAGTAAGTAAGTAATTATAATGAAAATATCGTTTCGAATGGAAACAATAAGAAATTGTGCAAGTTTCAAACTTTTAAGCTCTTTAACTTGGAAGTTAATTAATTTTAGCCTTCCTGATTGAAAAGTGCTTCTTAATTTTGTAGATGAATAATTTTTATCCTTAGTTAAGTTGGAAAGGGTTGTATTATGAATTTCTTAAATTAGCCAGTTTTTTCTGCATTTTATACAAAACGAGTCACATGACATACCTAGAATTTTTTACATGGTAACAAAATGGTGTACCTATGTACCCCGCTTATCATAGCGATGAAGACCTAATAAATCATTAACTACCAAATACTCAACAGCCGATTACTTAAGGGGCACCCTAAACTAAAGGGTAAGAGTTAAGACACATTACCTTAATATAAAAAAAATCGATTACTTAACCTTCATGCGGTTATCTATCACACTAATGCGGATCCTCATACCGGTCCGTTGTTCCGAAGCGAGACAGCGCTAGCTATGCATGTACATATTGTAGGTACATATTATAGCTATGTCCCGCTCGCACACCATATTCCCCGCGTTATTTATCCCCAATTGCAGTGAATCGCAGACGGTTGAGTAACCACAGGACGCAGGGCCGACCTTTATACGCGAGCCCATGACACAGTTCGGGACGACGCGTATTTCGGTCCACGTGCGATACAGAGGGCCTACCGCGTTCGACGTGTTGTCTCCATGTCACACTTATGTACGATCTTATAGGTGGAACAGAGAGACAACACCTCGAACGTGGTTCGCGGTAGGCCCTCAGTGCTGCCGGTGGGGACTGCCAGCTTCAATCATGGTCTGCTGGGAGCCATGCTTCAATGAATGAGCTATAAACATCGTTCATTTCATTAAAATCTTTTTTTTTATAGCAAATTAAACGTTTCTGGAATTTTGACACGTATCTGCAAAATAGTGAAGGTCTGTGGCTGTTGGTTGAGTTTTTCATTTTTAGTGTTCCGCACACAAGTTAGTTCGCGGAAATGGGATGGGATCGCTTCGGTCTTGCAAACCAGTTAAATGCATTTTTCTCAGAGACCGTTTGACGTAGATACCTAACATTTGCAACAGTTATAGCAATTACCACCACTTATATTGTTAATAATAATAAGTCAAAACAGCTTATTTCTCTTTTCAGTTTTTCAAAATGAATATGCGTAAGCGTGTAGCGGCTGCTTGTATTTTAAATACATATGATGAAACTAATGAAGACAAATCCGACTGTTACTGGCTGCCATCAATCTGCCAGTTAAAACGATGACGTACTCGTAATAATGTGCTGTTGTGATCATTTATCCGCTCATTGAGTCATTCGTGACCCCATTATTACTATCTCTCAGCAATCGTATATCGCAATAAGTACTAATTAAACGTTAAAGTAAGCCGTTTAGATATATTGTTTAAAATAAGAATGCTGATCGTGTTATGAGAATCGCATTCAATTCATATTTAATAGGTAATTCACGTGAATTCATCGTATCATTCTGCGGTTATTATGTAAGTACGTTAACATTTTTTTACTTCATAATGAACCTCCAGGTCTATTTTCTTAAGTATTTTAAGTACACTACATTGTACTATACAAATCCATTTGTGTTATGTGACTGTTTGTGTTCTAAATAAATTAGAAAAAAAAATTATTAACAGACACATCGACGTCGATAATTTCAAATGTCACTGGGGTCATTGATTTCCTTGTCACTGCCGACATTGACATTATAAATGGACTTAAACGAAGGTCTTTTAACTTATTACCTCCGCCCCGCGCTTCCAACTATTATAATATAATAACAGGTAGTAGCCTGAATCAATGTTGTATTGTTGTACCTTCCATAGAAGTTAACTGAAGACAGCAAAAAAGCTAAACACATTTTCTTTTGTCTGAAAGGGTTATGGAAGTGTAGTGGGGTTTCAACCGCTTTACTTTCGCTGAAAACATATCTGACGAATCGATTTAACCTTTTGACCACCAAAGACGTCATTCATTTGTGCATTCCAACAAGGTTCACGATCACGCGCCGCGTGCGGTGTGGCATTCAAAAGGTTAAAAATCATACTATCAGAATTTGATTACAGTCAGGGATTAAAACCCTATTCTATTTTAGTGAGAATCGCCCGTATAATCTGTTAGCTTCATGCCTGTAAATACTTAATACGCTTGTCCCACTTTCTATAGCGTCACGTCAACATTAAATCGTTTTATAAAAGTTGTCACAGTCCGTGGCATTTGTTACAGCTTTGTTATAAAAGGTGTCCATTTTAGTGAGAATCGCCCGTATAATCTGTTAGCTTCATGCCTGTAAATGCTTAATACAGCTCTTGTCCCACTTTCTATAGCGTCACGTCAACATTAAATCGTTTTATAAAAGTTGTCACAGTCAGTGGCATTTATTACAGCTTTGTTATAAAAGGTGTCCGTGGTGTACGTGCAAGTGGACTTTATGATGATAAGCGACGCACACAAAGGGAGTGAATGGAAAATAAACTGATTTGTGGAAGATCATGGTCGCTCGAGCGTCGGGTGGGTTAATTTAGTGCCAGAGCGCGTGCAGGATAGGTCGTAAACATGTGTGCTTGTATAGGCGCGCTAAATGAGGGCTATTGTGGTTGAGATTGCAGTGTTATTTTTTCATTGTTGTTGGAATAGGGGTATTTTAAGCTAAAAATACTGGAACGTGTGTTTATTTGAGTTAAATGATACAGCGATATTATCAAAGAAGAGAGCAGGAAGAGATCTCTTACAGGGATAAGTTCGCCTTAGTACCTTTATTTCGGTAAATATTATGTAAACCTGTGTTGTGTGCAATTATTATTATTATTTATTTATTTATTAACATAGAAGTATACAGCTTATACAGATACAATGTCCCACAAAACAGTTTATACGGTTTGACTGTGGGATCGTGCAGTCTCTACTCTCTTATATTACATTAAAGTTTACATCTGTTATTACTAATAATGCTCAACAATTACTAAATGTGATTTACTAGGTAACTACGCAGCTTTTTACCAAATTTTACTTTATTGACTTCCTGTCTGATGTCAGAGGGCAGGCTGTTAAGTATGTAGGGAAGGCGTTTATGAAGTAATTAATACTACTATGTACTACCACTACTGACATCAAAATTTGCCTACCCTTTATGTGAAAATGTAAGGTTATAGTATCAACTGTTACTTTATCAAATTATAAAAGACGCCAGCCTTCACCCTTAAATCACGTAACGATCGATCAAACCTAAGTGCGATATGGGTTTAACAACCCCGGTTTAACCCTACAAATGTCGGTGAAAGGCCAGGGTATGTGGCTGGTAATAATCGGTACTGTCAGCTTGATGGATGGTCGGAGGATGACGTGGCTAACCTTCCCACCCATCCCGTTTGGCGCCATTAGGCCCTAACGAGTGCCCTAAAGCAGGGCACTGTCTATTGTATCTAAGTCTTAAGATATTCAATACAACTAGGTATTTACTTGATCTTTTCACTTAGATTTTACTCGATTCTGTTGGTACAAGAAAAGAGAGATCTTTAACGAGATTATATCTAGCTGGGTTTTTAGGTTAGAAGATACAAGAATGTACTTTAATTGAAAGCCGTTCGACCAGAATAAAACTAATTAAAGTTATCAAACTTTTAAGTTGTTGGAGTAGGACTATCGGCTTTAAATTGCGGGAAAGTATTGAACTAACTTCCATTATTTAAAGTTTCCGTTGAATACTGCTTGGTTTATTTTAAACTGGTCTAGATACCTATTCTAAATGACTTACACGATATATTTTAGATACAATACGAACCATTTAATATACCTAGTAATAAAAATCATAACAATCATAATAAATATATAGGAAAAGGGGTAGATAGTAAATAGATAGAAGAGGGGTTTCAGTCGATGTGTGGAAGGGCGGCACCATCGTCATCTTACACGCTATATTGATTTCAGCTATGTTCATATTATTTTGAACGCTTCGCCCGCTTCCCTACTTCTCTTATTAGCGTAGTATGCTTCTAGAGACATCTATTGTCAGCACGTTTCTTTAAATAAATTTGTTCGAATGAAGAAATCTTGAGCGAGCAAAACCAATTGGAGACAAAGCAATTCAATTCTCGCTTCGCATTCGGTCCGCTCACTTCGTTCCGACACGTTTGACAATTTAAAACGAATGTTCCTCTAAATACATAAGTAATTTGGCTCAGCTGGCTCTTTGATGTAATATTTGAAGAATGTTTCCTCTAACTTGGGTCGCGCGAGTTCATTCTTGAAAGAAAATATAAAGATAATAGCCAGTATAATTAGTTGGTACATAAATCCTATAATTGTACAAGAATATTAAGTAGATAGAGTTAAAGTCTAATGATCGTTAGAAAAATGAATAACATTAAGAATAGCTTCGAAGACAAATAAAAGAACATCTATTTGCGTTTTAAAAGCGTTTTTAACAAAATATTCATCTTCGTTTATGCATTATCGTCATGCAAATGTTACCTTGAATTTCCACTTCAGTTTGTAGAGTGAGATTTACTGAATCGTGAAATTTAACGATCAGATGCGTGTGGGAGTGAGACATAACACGGGACGTGCAACGTTATCACACCTATGTCCGAGCCAACTCGACAATATCCTACCCTATATCGGAAGCCTAAACATTTACGACGTTTTAGAAAACCGCGGCGCGAGCCGACGAGGTGGGCAAATCGTGTTGACACCTATGTGACAAGTACACCGGGATATAAGGAAACATAGGATATTTCTGTCGACGTGTTTATGTTATTTACCGAACGCACGATGTTACACGAGAGCGCATAAGGCTAATGGATATGCTAAATTGGGAGGAATTTGAACGCTAAAATATGTTACTAGATAAGGTTGATGTAGTTTTAAGCAGTAACTTCAATCAAGGGAGTGCCAAGACGTTAGAACTTCCTTCTGGAAGCAATTGGTTTGATGTGGTTTTTGGGTACCTACCGTGCATAGTAATCGCGAACTTCAATAAAGGAAGTTAGACGTGCATGTCAGATCTTGTTTTACATATGCAGCTGAAAATATAGCAGTTTGTTAGCATCTGCGGTTGTTAGCGAGAGCAGAGCATTCCTCAGACCGGTTCCGGACGCGGGCCGTTTATGGCCTCAGCGCAAATATAAATAGATGCGCTCACTGCGAACCATTCGTCTTCGTGATGCTTTACTTCTAATGTTTCGGTGTGAGCACGCGTTTGTGAGTCTTTGTACATTTAATTTAATGTAGATGTCAGGAAGTAGACTGTCGATCGTTATAAACGCTTGGTTTTCTGCGTCGGGACGCTATTGTTACAGTACCTAATCATTTTCAGATGTGTCTGTAGCTTATAGGTACACAGCCGCTAGCACTTGTTTGTCATTGTGATTAATCCCCTGGCGTCTGTCTTTGTGAATTAATTATATCGTGATCGCGATCGTTGAACATGTTCATATATTCTGACTTCATAAGGTAATCTAAAGATGAACACTAGTCGGTTAGAATTTTACTATCACCATTAAGTGGTCGATATACCAACTTTATGATCAAATGTGTCGTGGGCACACGGCTCATAATCTTGTTATCCGTTATACAGGACGCAATTTGCACAAATTGCCATGTCGTAGCGTGATAGATTGTGATGTCTTCAATTTATATGTCGACTATCTAGACAATAGTGCTCGTTAGAGCTGTAAAGACATAGTCATAAAACAGTCTAATCAATGCAACTTAAGCTGAAGGATCGCCGCGGGACAAACTATGCGAGAAACAAATGGCGGTTAACTGTAGATTCGTATCTCTGTACGTTACTCGAGTGTGAGTTGTTCATTGCCGACAGAAGTTGGAAATAATAGCGATAGCATCAGCGAATTCTTAGTTGGACACGACGGCTCGCACTCACGAAACGCGGTGTCCACTTTCTCTTCAGAAACGTTCAGTATCCGTGACCCAGTGACACTCGGAAAATTCTCATTGGCAAAGCGTATGCGTTGTGTAACGACCACGTGGCATCAGGGGCAATGACACCGGGAAATGTCAAGTTGATATCCACTATCACGCACCTTTAGCGCAGATAACGCGTTTCGTTGAACGATAACGTAATTCGACACAAAAAGAGCAACCCATAAGACTTATAAGACCGATTAATCAGCTTCTTTGCGTCGGTGAAGGCGTTATGCAACTTATGCGGAGTGGAACTGAGGCAATGTGTTGCATAAATGACCTCGTAATGTCAAAGGGGGTCATTGGCGCGTCAGGTACGGTGTCTTAGATATAATTACATCGATTGAACCCGGTCTCCTTCGCTGTGTCTGTGACCCCGATGTAAATAACCCGCGCCGGTAAACAACTGACGCTTGCGTCAATGCGGCCTCGCCTCGCCATTGATGTGATCTTTGACTAGCCGACACTTTTCTTCTATTTTAGGGCCATGATTGACGTTAAGCATGCCATAATTCCAACTGAAAATAGCTAAATACTTATTTATACATTCACAAATAATCTACTGATATAATAGCGTTGTTATTCCGAGTAACAATTTTGAAATGTTAAATCTATTAAATATAGATCCACCGCTAAACTCTAATGACTATTCATTAATGTTACGGGTTTGTAATCTATTCAAAGCTTTGGTTTTTAGTCGAGCGTATAATGTAAATAGGATGGAAATTATATAAACGACGTAATTAAACAACCAAAAGTGAAGGCCGGACAAATTATTAGACGGTTTAAGCGAAAGTTGCCAAGAATATTACGCTATGAAATAAACGGTCGTGTAAATTCTACGATGAAAGTGCCAAGTATTCAGCAGTCAGTTATTTAATCGTGGTCTGTGATTCGGTTAAATTATGTTCTAATGTATGGGCAAGAAAAACTAATTATAGCCAGCATTCTATGAATGTAGTATGATACCTTTGGGTATGGTGCTTTACGCACACTAGCGTCCCTCCCCCTCCCCCTGACGCAACCCCCCCTTTTAGCATGAAATATGTCCCGGTTTACGGTTTTTTTTTATTTTTGAGAAAAGTATTAGAGTTAGGAAATAAGTGTCAAGGTAAGAAATAATCCTTAATAAATTTTAAACAAAAAAGGTTATATGCAACTTTTTAGTAAGACTCACCATATTCATGTATTAACTTGTTGAAGTTCACTATAAGTTAGTACGTGATAGTACTGAAAAAAATCTTATACGGAAAATAAGCTTGCAAGGTTATTGTCCTGTATGATTTCTTTTAGTACTATCACGTACTATGTTATATTGATCTTCTGCAAGTTTTTCAACGGTTAAATTTTGTCGAAGTTCATCTAGCCATAGCATGAATATGGTGCGTCGTATCAAAAAAATGAATATAACCTTTTTTGTTTAGAATTTAATAGGAAACATTTCTTTCATTGACACTTTTTTCCTATATTGTATACTTTCCCCAAAAAACAAAAAAAACTCCCAATCGGGACATATTTATGCTAAAAGGGGGGGGTTGCGTCAGGGGGAGGGGATGGGACGCTAGCCTGCGTAAAGCACCATACCTAAAGGTATCATACTACATTCATAGAATGCTGGCTATAATTAGTTTTTCAAAAAACACAATTTGACCGAATTACTGGCTTCACAGGCGTGTTTAGATATTGTACCAGTCAACACAGCATAAATAAACAGATAAAATGGTACTTGGAGCGAAATAACTATGTCTCATTGGCTAATACAGACAATGATAAATCTTCAATAAAGATTCTCCAAGATGATGACAATATACACATGTAAACGCTGTAAATTCATATTAACGAACTGAACGTTTAAAAATACTCTCAACAGGTTTTATTTCCTTCAAAACTCCTTTGAAAGTCGAATGCAACGTCGCCTATGCAGTGCATTATCTACAAAGTAAGGTGACCTATATGATAAGATTACTTCAATAGCTGCAGCTGCACACCAAGCCACTCGCACACACACAGACGCGGCGTATTTACATCGTAGGTACAATGACATTATCGACCTTGACTACTGGCTCGTACATCACACGAATACAGTTGGCGTAGGAATGTGTGCGTCATGTATAAATTCGTCTGAACATAATTCGTCAGATGTAGAGCTCCAGGTTTTCTATGGGTATATTTGGAATGGTTTATTCGTGGTGGATGAATTATAGCGATAGAACAGTTCAACACACGATAAGAGCGACGCCAACGTGCCGAACAGATTGCACCAAGGCCAAGAGAATTGTTATCATTGGCTTTAAAACGCATATGAAACAAAGCAAATACCTATCTAGGAGCTATTCCAAGGAACAATGTGTTGTTACTTGTTACATGTAGAGATGCACCGGATATTCGGTTACTATCCGGTATCCGGCCTATCCGGTCATGACTTTAATATCCAGCCGGATACCGGATAGTAAAATTGCTTGATTTCGGAGTAAATTAATTGGATTTAAGAAACAGTCTTGATCATAATCGTACTTGTTTGTTATTTTAAAACAATTTAAACATTCCACTGACTTGCACGCGCACTCATTTCGAACCTAGAAATGTGTCCGCGCGAACGTTCACTAGGAAACAGGTCAAACCTGCAGAATGCGCACCTGTAACCGAAATGTAGGTATAGTTCCGTTGGCCGAATATTCGGTCGCCGGAAACCGGATATTCGGCCGATGATCAGCCCGAATATCTGGTATCCGGTATCCGGCCAAACAACTACCCGTTGTATCTCTAGTTACATGCATCAAGCATAGTTTTTGCACTTGTTAAGTATGATGCGATATCTTGACAGCAAGTAACTACAAACATGAAACATTGTACCTAGTTACACCGCTGTAGCAAAACTGCATTGTTCGCTGGTATTCTACTAATGATGAATTTTAATTACTTATAGCATTCTAGCTATGCGTTACGGGACTAAGATCAATATTACAAGCTTTTATCTACACACATGTCATTAGTGCTCTATAATGCGTTCAGAAACCGTAGGAAATGACAAGCTTTATTACTACCAATTTTACTATGAGAACTTTCTTATCTGTGGTAGTAGGAAAATTTGTACTTTAATGTACATAACGTTATAGATTTTTGTAGGTTATGAGTTTAAATTTGGAACAGCAGTCCAAACTCAAGTAGGTCTCTATTCTAGTATCCATAGATATTAAAACAGTTATCGATACGAAACGTCAGTTTAGTATGTTTTTTAAATATAAACCGCACGATATTTGATCTCGAGTGACATGAGAATAGGGACTTCATTCTTTTGTTTAGGAATTAAAAAAAACTACGGATGTGTGGCATGCGTGAAAAAAGTTTTCATTCACCGCCATTTGACGTACAGTTTATCTTTTAGTTAGTTTTAACTATGTGTTTAGATAAAGTAGTGTATGTAACTGTACATAATTAGGCATTAAAACACTCGTGTGATCCTTTTAAGAAACTCACTAACGTTCGTTTCTTAAACCCACACTCGTATTTTAATGCCTCTCATTATGTAGCAGTCACATAAACTACTATTATTTACTTTCACCTGACCGTTTTCTGTCTGTAATCAAATTTTGCAAGTTAAATTTGATCCACTTCCCGGTTTCCGATTGAGCTGAAATTTTGCATGCATATATAAATCGTATGACAATGCAATATTATGGTACCATCGAGCTGATCTGATGATGGAGACAGGAGATGGGCATAGGAGCTCTGTGATGAAACAACGCAACCTAATCGTGTTAGGGGTTTTTAGAATTGTCTCGAGTAGTCTGTCGTAAGAAAAGTACAGTCAGCGATAAAAGCATGTACCAAAAATGAAATTTTTGCCAAAAACTTATTATTTTGTTAGTGTCTACTACATTATGAGAGTAATTCGTACTCATAATGTAGTAGACACAAACAAAAACTATATTAATAACATTACTAATTAGAATTATTATAGCTTTACTAACCTTATGTTAGCTAAGAAAGAGCTGAGGCTATTACTTACAGGGAGGCTCCATCCCTTTGCCTACATTTATCGTGTTACTTAGAAAAATAAAGAATTTCGTATTTGTATAAACCTCATTATTTGATCTGAAAACATAATTTTCACAGTGAAGATAATGAATAATCTTTTGTGAACTTCTCACAATTTAACCTAATTCAAACACTAAACCAGGGTTCTCCAAATCCCGGCCCGCGGGCCAAATTAGGCCCGCGACGCGTTCCAATCCGGCCCGCCGACACCCAAACAGTCCGGCCCGCGGGAGCCAGCGGCCAGAACTCCAGGGGTTCAGCCCTAACAGCAGCAACCAGATCCCCACCCCCCAACGTTGGCCCGCGTGAAGTTTCTGAGGCGCAATATGGCCCTCAGGTAAAAAAGTTTGAAGACCCCTGCACTAAACGGCTAACATGATGTAGGCAATAGCTGAACAAAGTAAAAATACTCTATCATTTATCATTTTACAAATTAATTAAGTACGTCTCACGAATGTCTTTGATCTTGTAAGCCCGGAACAGTCAAACGGTTTCTTAGTATTTTGAAATCTTATTACGCATGAATGCGTATCGTTTTGATGAATTAACATTTACGCTTGGAAAAACACGTGACAGGTGTCTATTTATTGTACGTAGTACTTTTTATACGAACGCTAATAAGTATTATGAGGTTGTTAACCTATTATAAGCAAACAAAACGTTAAACAGATTCTTGACTATAGTTCGTTTTTTTTAGCATTAGAAAGAACTTGCAAGAAGGTAAGCGATCTTGATATGTCTTTTAATTGAAAAACGCTTTTTAAATTAAATACTATTACTTATGAAAGCAGAAGAATATAAATGATCGTATTAGATTCATAATTTTTACATATTTGCCGGAACTTATTTTTAAAATGTGTTTTTCAATTAAAAGACACATCAAGATTGTTTACCTTATTTCTAATGCTAAAAGAAACGAACTATAAGGGCTGATTTAGACGGCGCGAGAACTCGCATGCGTTTAGTTTAGTTACATATACTTTTAGTTACACACACATAAATTTAGTTACATTGCGGACTGTTGGTTACGTCCAATTCAAACGATTGATCAAAACCCGCAATGGTATGAAACTCGCATGCAAGTTCTCGCATCGTCTAAATCGAGCTTAAATTCTAATATTTAATTGAATCCTATTACGCTATGCTACGGAAATCAATTTCTGAAAATTATGGACTTATGTAATAACTAGTGACCCGCCCCGGCTTCGCACGGGGTAACAAATGTTCTAAACCTTCCTCAAGAATCACTCTATTGATAGATGAAAACCGCTTGAAAATCCGTTTAGTAGTTTTTGAGTATATCGCGAACATACAAAGACACAAATAGACAGACGCGGCGGGGGACTTTGTTTTATAATGTGTAGTAATAAAAAATAAGAAATAAGCAGTTTTGACTTATTTACAATATGAGTGGTGGTAATTGCTATAACTGCTCCAAATTTTAGGTATCTACGTCAAACGGTCTCTGAGAAAAACCGAAGTGATCCCATAAGTGTTCCGTGACTAAAGTTTTGTATTGTGTTCTATGAAATTGAAGTCGGTTAAAAAATTGGCAAATCACAAAATACTTGATATTTTTTCCTTCATCATAAACAATCAAGGTAATTCAAACAAAGAGTTCGTTCTAACACATCGTTAGAACGCTTATCGCTTAAAATTCCCACGCAAAAGCTGACTAACTGTTTCTACCTCATAATAATTACACGATCACCATCACTTGTGAGCATGATAGTTTCCTTTTTTTAACTCGAACGTAATACATATAATAAAAATATATTTACTTTACGCATTGTGTAGTCTAGCTAGAACTGTAGGCCCTGTCAATCCCTAGAATCAAATTTTTATAATGGGATTTTAGGCCCTGGATGCCAACCCCTTAAGCCAAATCTCATAGAAAAAGGTGTAAGCTATGATGGCGCCATCTATGCAAACCTTTGACAGTTGCCAATCCCACTGAGATACAATATTTTTTGTGAGTGGCCAGCAAACCTTCTTTTATGGAAGAAGAGTTTGCTGGCCAGGCTAACTTGTTATTAATTACAATGTCACAACGACATAAGGGTGTGGACACAGCTTAACAGTGCAAGAGGTCTGACGATAATCGACGCAATTGTTACGCTAACATTACAGTTCCAGAGTCACGTACGGCATGCGAGTTCCGCGTTGAACGCCATCGCCATTTCGTGCGTCGAGTCCAATGGAAATGGAACGAGTTTAAAATAAAAATAATAATAAGTATGCGACCGGCGGACAACCGTTCAATTCTTTCCGGCCAGTTGCAACAATGTGATGTGATCTGCGAGTCTGCTGCTGTACGAATAAAAAAAAACCGGGCAAGTGCGAGTCGGACTCGCGCACGAAGGGTTCCGTACCATAATGGAAAAAAAAACGGTCACCCATCCAAGTACTGACCCCGCCCGACGTTGCTTAACTTCGGTCAAAAATCACGTTTGTTGTATGGGAGCCCCACTTAAATCTTTGTTTTATTCTGTTTTTAGTATTTGTTGTTATAGCGGCAACAGAATTACATCATCTGTGAAAATTTCAACTGTCTAGCTATCACGGTTCGTGAGATACAGCCTGGTGACAGACGGACGGACGGACGGACAGCAGAGTCTTAGTAATAGGGTCCCGTTTTACCCTTTGGGTACGGAACCCTAAAAAACCTTATCAACACCATCAGTGCTAAAATTACACTAAACTAGCGAATCTATGTAATCTTTCATGGTCCATGGTTTTAGAAATGTCTGAATCCAATTCTTATCGGTATGAGAAATCGTTTGGGCCGAAGTAACGCTAAGGTGTAATTTTGATTTAAGTCTGACCCAGATAATGTGCCAATTGCAGTACAGTTAATTTCATGTCTGACAGGTTTTTTTTCATCCGTCTTCGATTTGAATATGGACCGGTTTAATAGCTTGAAATCATCCCGTTTCGGTTCGTGCTGCAGAAAGCAAAAAAAAGCAATTATTTGAATTCTTTATTTTGTAGAATAATTTACCGACTGGATTTAGATTCGCTATTTTTATATCGTTTTATATCTTTTTGTAAATCTAGCAAAACAACAAAACAGATAATTTTGATTATAGAAGAAAACCGACAGGCTAAAGCTTCCGTCACACAGAAGCTTTTTTCGGGCGCGGCGTGAGCGAGGCGCGCCGCTTTTACATGTAAAACGCTCAAAACCCGCCCGGAAAACGCACCTGTGTGTCGGAACCTTAAACAATTTGTCAGTAGAAAGAGGCATGAAATTCAAAATTAATTTTGTAACTGACAAAGTTGGCTCGCCAGACTATCTATTATGTTGTGATCATTAAGAACGTTTGACAATGCTTTTTTGTTAGGTCCGTTATGGCATTTACGATCGTAGATTGCCCACAGCAGGATGTAGCACAGTGCTAAGTTTGTTTGGTCGTGCTTAATGCCGATCCATTCCAGAGATTACGGTGTCCATTTGATGGTATTTTGCGATATTATAGAACAAATTAACTTTTCTCAAAAATGGACGGCAAAGTCGACTTTGCCGTCTAAAAAATAGGTCGCGAAGCGCGGAGTTTATGGTCAGTCAAAAATTAAAAAGTTAAAAACATTGCAGTCTCGATTTTGGGACTGCAATGTTGCATACAAATTCCATTATATGTCGAGTTCCAAACTTTTTAAAAGTTCAATTGGCCATATCAAATGAAGGCACAGGCCCATTAAACAGCCAAACAGATGATTAGTACCGCGACTATTTAGCTGTCTCAAATAGTTTGGCGTATTTTCGGCAGAAAAATACACTTCTATTTTTTTATTAAAAAAAATAAAAAGGCGGCAAGGGCTTTTTCTCTGTGAAGATATATACGTAAGAACGTTGCTTTTGTAAAATATTTCTATGATATTTATGTTTCTTGCACCATTTTTGAGAAAAGCACTATATATGACTCGGCTGGAAGGCTACTTGCTGGCTTCGGATTCAATTAAACGGACTCCCAAGGTCGTCCGTTTAAACCGAATCCTCAGCCTGCAAGTAGCTACTTCCGAGCCTCGACAATAATGTACTATTTATCGTTTCAATTATTGTTCAATTACAATCAAAATTAAGTAACTGATTGTTTTGCCGAATAGTCGCTCTTTCATAGAATGTACGGAAGTATATTTACCTTGAGTAGATTTTATTAGATATGATTATTTCAAGATGAAAATTACACTATAAAGAAACATTCGTCAAAGTTATGGTTGTCTTCTCATTATGATCTTACAAAGTTTAAACGGCTTGAATAAGCATATAAATCTTTTCGTAGAGCTGAGGGCCTACCGCGACCCACGTTCAACGTGTTGCCTCTCTGTCGCACTTGTAAATTCGTTCGTAAGTGGGACAGGGAGGCAACACGTCGAACATGGTTCGCGGTATTAGGCCCTCTGATCGGAATGATAAAGAAATCCACATGTTAAAAGCACACAAAGTCAACGTCTCAAAATGTTACATACATATTTCAAAAGTACCGTCACTCAAACATATTTATACAATACCTATTATAAGAACGGGACCGAAAGGCGAAAACGGGAAAACAAGTAAACTAAGTAGACTATCAATAGTACAAAAATAAGTTTAAGTAAATATTGCAAAAAATAAGGCTTAACGAACAAGAAAGGTTTACTCTTTTTGGGACTGATTGTTATACTTGTACCGGTTCTTATAAATTTGTACCGATTATGTTTGTTCGGTGGCGTAAGTGGTATTGTTTTACAATTAAATAAAAAACGGCGGTCGTGCCTTAGCTAAAAACTTATATACCTCAATATCGACAGTTCGTGATCCAAAGAAGATTATCTAACCAGATTGCTTTGCAAGGAATTGAGACCCCGTGATTTGTCTCAAGATATTCGATCTCAAAGTGGTTACAGCGAGCAAGTCGGCTCAGATAATAGAACTAACAAGCGACGCGATGGCAGCGCGTGCGCAGCCGAGCGCGACGCGCACTCGACCGCATATCCGCTGCGATTCGTCTTCCTAGAGATCCTAGAGTAATTCACTACAATGTGAATGTGAAGGTGAAGATCCACGGCTCTCAAGAGCGCAAAGAACTAATTTAATGAATCAATTTAACAGATACAGATAAATTGATAGCATTAAAATTTGACTATTTCCATAAAATCGCTATTTGTCTTCATCTTTCGTGCGATTTATAAAGAGGTATTAGGAGAGTCGATGAACTTTAAATGTGAACACCGTCGTCATTTGTTTTTGTTACATAACAGGTAGAGTTAAGATTTTACTTCACTCGCCTAATTAACGCTGCTAACTTAATGTAGGTAGCAGTAACATAAAACCAGACCTTTTAATAATTAATTAGCAAGGCACGTGATTAGCATTTAAATCAATCTATACTTCAACAGCGGGTGTATAATGAAATAGAATGGCTTTTATAAAGTATAGTTATGAAATGAGGGGGTCAGACCATTAGATTAGTCAAAGGGTTGCCAAATCTAAACGCTTTGGACCCTTGCGACTTAGCGTAGCAGCTGCTAGTTCAATGCAGATTATTATTTTAACACCGCCGTCAGCTTATGCACGAAGTTGTCGCTTAATAGTTGCGAAGCTGATCCGATTTGTATGCTAATTACGGGACTCCAAGTCTCACTGAAACGATCCTTAAATAGCCGCTAATGGCCTAAGTACGAGCAATAACAAGATAATCTTGTTACTAATTCTATAGCTGTATTGTATGGTTTCAACAGTGAATTGGTTAATTTTGTAACTGGTGATTGGTCTTTTAAGTTAGGTAATCAGTAAGAGATTGTTATATGTAATATAGTAATCGAAAGGGACGCGCATGTAGCAACATCCTGAAAGAGGTAAGCGACCTCGTTTGATCAAGAATAATCAATCATGATGAATCGCGACATGTAGACATGAAGGGTGGATCATATTTCACTATTTATAACGACATAGGTATGTGGAACATTTTTAGGCGATGGATATATTGAATGTTATAACACGTGTAAGTTGTGCCTGAATATACATATATGTATTTGAGGAGGTAAGTAAAAAAAAGATTCTAGAACAGACAGACAGATTTTAATAAAAAAAGGTAAACTAGCATAAGAGCTGGCGTCACACAAGTTTTGTTTGTCACCATAGTAGTCAAGAGATATATAGTTAATAGAGGTCCATAACCCTGTCCGATTAGCTATTCATGACGAGAAACAAATAATTTCCGGCTAACTTAACCGGCAGCACACCATGAAGTAATTAGCAGTGGCCAACATGACTGCTATAGTCGGTTATTTATAAAGCCGAAGTGTCAAAAAACTGCGGCGACCTTGGTGCCCCCGCGCGGACTCGTCGATACGTTCACCTCAGGTGGGGCCCGCGGAACGAGTTGTACCATTACTCACATATGGTCTATTTTACACTTGTACATTGCTAAATAGGTAGCTCGAATGACTGTGGAATTCGCGGTACGCGTGTACAAAATGTGCTGCTACATAATAGTTAGCCAAAGGAATCAATACATTTTATTATTGCTTGTTGAACTCCTAACCGCATTGTTTAGATAGATGGCTTTGGCTTACTTTGGCGCCTATAAGGAAATAGATTGTAGCAAGATGGATGCCTTTATATTTATTAATGTTTTTGAAAAACGTCCGTAACATCAAGGCAAATAATACATAAAACTAATTTAAGCACAGTCTGACAGCTTTTCAAGATTACATAGCACGCAAATAATAGTAATAGGAACCAACTAATTAATAAAGTTAAACAACAAGAATAATATAATTTTTGAATAAAAACAAAACTGTGACTTTGATGGATTGTGAACTTGTGTGAATAAATATACCTGATCAGTGTTGTGTATAGATATATCATTCTGTCGGCTTTTTGAGGTTTAGAGAGAAGCCACATAAATTTCCCTTTTAAGAAGTGTTGTTTATCCAAGATCAAATATCATTTTCTTGGAATATGAAAATGTTTATTCAATTCAAATGAGACCAACATATTCCCATAAGTACCTACCTACAGTCTACCAGCATTAGGTATCAACAACAATGTATTTTTTCCTTCTGCCGTAAATTTGAAACCCATTTTATTAACTTAATTCTGTCATAAACTTGCCCGCATGCCAGCTCATTTAAACGCCAATAGACCGTTTTCTAAGTCATGGTAAGCCAATGCAATGAGAGACAGAGAATTGAATGCGGGTAACATTTAATACTTAGCAGTATAGTATTAATAAAATGTAAAATAATACTACTGTATGGAAATCACGTTCTTTAAATTAAAGCATCAAACAAAAGTAAGGTCGCTTTATTTAACGCGAAACGAGCAATCCAAACGTAGTTTGACAAGGAAGCTAATGTGTGGCATTGAACAACGCGAACTCGGAAGCAGCCCTGAATAGTTAAAAGACTAAAGCATACATCTTTTGTACCACCTACACACTAAACTGACGATAAATCAGAACTGAAAAGTTATTGTTTCACTGACTGAAAAGATTTAAGAAAACAAATAAATGCCGAGCGTATTAGCAACTAGCAAGATTGTAAGTAGTTCATAAATTTTAATGCTATGTTTAACGTTTGGGTGGATAGACAATTACAATTTTGTAATGGCCCTACTAAATTAAATGGGCAAACATTCAAACATGTCCCAAAATTGCGTCAATAAAAGCGGCTACCTTCGTATTCGCTCCAATTTCAATTGCTCTTTAATGATAATGCGTGTTTCTACGCTGCCAGATACTCAACCAATGGTAATTCAAGGGCCTTGATTAAAGTTTTCACTGTCGCGTTTAATTAAAGCGATAGCTACGTACTCGTTTTCTTATAAACAGTAGCTGCATGAGTGAAACGAAAGTTTACCGCATCAGCGCACATAGAAACCTGCAACATGCCATGGTGATGATTTTCTCATTTCTCGACAGGATGGAGCGATTTCTAACACGTTGCCTAAGGGTACACTTTATGTTATGTAGAAAACATGTTAGGAACTTATTAAATGTAGGAAGAAAAATACTAAAAATATTATTTACTAAACAGCCAATTAAGGGAAGCAACGAAGCAGATGAAGTAGTGTTGTTAGGTTGTTACGCTGTAAAGTAATAAGAAGATAGAATTTATAGTGAAAACAACCTGTATCTACTCTCTGTCTGTATCTTAAAATAAAAGTAATAATACGATACGATACGATACGATCATTTATTGATAAAAAGTATTTTACATGTCATAATATCTTAATATGTACTAGGTACTTAAAAATCTATTGCAATGTCCATTTTAATATAATCACATCATATTTCCTACATCATATTTCACATTCAGTATTTTATTGATGCGGTACTTTTTAGGATTCCGTCCGTACCCAAAGGGTAAAAACGGGACTCTATTACTAAGACTCTACTGTCCGTCTGTGTCATCAGGCTGTATCTCATGAACAGATATATAGTATATATCTGGTAGATATATGGTATAGTTGAAAATTTTACAGATGATGTATTTCTGTTGCCGCTATAAAACAAATACTAAAAACAAAACAAAATAAATATTTAAGTGGGGCTCCCATACAACAACCGTGATTTTTTTGCCGTTTTTTGCGTAATGGCACGGAACCCTTTGCGCGCGATTCTCACTCGCACTTGGCCGGTTTTCTAATTTATTTAGTCAATAGTTACGATTAGTGTGAGCAAGTATACATATAAATGCACATGCGTGCTTTGTCAGCCGATGCGATTTACCATCAGGAGTCAGGAGTGGTCTCTAAACCGGTCGGACCGGCCGCAGTCGCTTCGTCGAAACACCATCCAACTCACTTACTTAAATTGTTAAACTGTATTACTTGGCAAATTGAATGTGTCTCAAATGGAAGGAAATGACTTAAAACTGTTTCATGGCTTTAAGTACCGGTTTAATCTCACGCCATCTTGGCACTGGTACTTAAGTAGTAGGTACCAAGTTGAATTATGTTTAAATTTGTTTATACGGGTGAGCACTTATGTAAAACAGATATGTAACTAACTAAAAAAGCAAAAAATATAAAAGTAACGCGTATAAATAGGTTGCGTAGTTAAGACTGAATAACATAAAAAAAAAATGTTTCCTACTTTCTTGCAAAAAAAACTAATTATCCTACAGTCTTCATTTTCTTTGGTTTTGCTGTGTAACCATATTGGATACTGACATAAACTTCGTTTATAAACAGCTCATAGGTACCTATATAAGGGGACGCAGCCCTTCCAATTGCCGCACTATCCCCTATCCTATCCCCTATTAAAGCTTCCTACTCATGATTAGATTACATATTTCATTGCTACGAACGTGGCTGAGTAGACACATTTTTTGGCTAAATTATCATTGCTCTAAATTATATTATTAAAGATAGGTACGTGTGGATGAAGATTTGAGTTTTTTTAACTGCGCAGCATCTAGTTGTCTATCGCAAATAATATAAAGTCGCTTCACGCATCTTATAATAACAATATGCTATAATAAATTTTCCACAATAACCTTGCAGTGCTACACCTATAACGCGATAAGAATTAGTCATTCCATCCGTGGTGAGCCTCCCACACTTACCAAGTGGACGCTAATCAAACATTCTGTACCAGTGCTAGTAGGTACATCATAGACGCATAGGTACATGTGAGGAGACTAGGAAGCTTGTGGGAGGATGGGACGCTCCGGTCTTGTTCCGTTCAATTCAAAGGACTGCTTTATAGGTACCACGCGTTTAGTACTAGGTACTTGAACAATGATCACTATAGTATGTTTTAGGGTATCAAATTTCAATTAGGTCTCACTATCGAAATCTATTCTATTAGTCATACGAGTATATGACGACGGATGATGAGACGACTTTAAGGAGTTCTGATTAAGAATTTAGCTTGCGAGCCAGATCTTAATAATTGAATAAATCAATAAATAGGTACTTTAACTTATAGGATAATGAGTAATAATGACGGTACCAAGCTCACAAATTATATTTATAAACTGATGCCACTTAGCGATGTTACGATTCGACTTCACAAATCGGTTCAAACCGATTTAGGTCTGAAGTCGACTAAATCGACGTGAGTGTTCCGTAAATCGACTTAAGATACGTTCACCCGCTTTAAACGCATCCTTTCATATTTGTTGATGCGTCACTTTCATTTGACATATTGAGGATTAAAATGTACGCAAATCGATTTCAAACCACGAAGAAAAATGTTGCCATGCACATTGCCGCCATTATTGAGTCGAGTCGAAACTTGGTATCTACAGGTAAAGTAAAATGAAACTTATTGTTTATGTTGTAAGGTTCAATTTCGCATGGGCTTAAAGCGATTGATTTGGCGGTATACTTGGATCGGTTTGGCAGTTTTGCGCCGCGTCGATTTGCTAACTCAACGTTTCGCGGCAATGACACGAAATCGCACGAGACCGCACGCTCTTTCCTGCTTGCTCGAATAGTGCTTTCCCGTTTTAGCTTTAGAAATTATAAAATTGTGATTTTTAAGTCAACATTTTTGCTGTCGATCGGATGGAACAAAGCGTAAAATTGACAATTCAATTTCCTCAACTCAAAGACTACGGAGCGGTTTGAACAACTGATACTTATTTTAAGTCTTAAAAAGTAGAAGTTAAATCGACTTGGCCAAATCGGTTTGCAAACCGATTTGGGTTTAAATCGGAGTCGACTTATTCGGTTTGAAAATTTTTCGATTTGGCCCATCACTAATGCCACTTTACCAGCGATTGATCATAGTCTGATATAAAATGTGTCTACGCGGCCAAATATTAAATAGAAATGAGGAATTAAGGAAATGGTAGGTACCAAAAACTGGCACCAATTGTACCAAAAATGTTATGATTCCGGTACGTGGTCGAGCACCAAGTGGAACAAACTTTTGGCTAGGTAGATCGTGCAAACGGTAGTAGGTAGGTATGGCGTAAGTACCAGTATTATGGTACACGTCGACACCTACAGTGTGTTCTTACATACTGAAGCTATGTACTTATTTTTAAATATTTCGCCCACATACAATCTGCCATCAGTGGTGATTAGTCACATCGCAAATGAGGCAGGTAGGTGTATTCCTATGTAAACTATTTTTATGTTCTCAATTATTCAAAAGGAACTATTTTTAATGTTTTTCTTATTTAGTAAACTATGTTTAATTTAATATGGTACATAAGAGATAAAGATATGTACTTAAGTACCTTCTGTAGATATTAATGTTTACTATGCAGCGCACTGCATATCTCAGAGCAATTGCGTTAATATTGTGGGAGCAGTTTAAGTTCAGTCAATACTAAACAGGTGCCTTTCTTAGCTTATATAAGGGCCGTAGGTGTAAAATAAATAATCTATTAGGTCACGCTTCATTTCGAGATTGGTGTCACTAAAAGATGCAAAGTGCGAAGTTGCAAACTACTGATAAAACAGATGTTCTATCGAATGTGGGTAAACAAAACGCTTGTGACATTTTGTGACAGTCGCGGCGCGGCAAGGCGGCCCAGAGAGCGCAGCGCCGGTCAAGGTATACGGGCCAAAGGTCGACGACAGCGCGACCGCGCCAAAAAACCATGCCATTGCCAACACAAGTTTGCCGCGCAATTCTAACTAGAATATTCCAAATTCTAACCTGATGAAATGGATTCGTTCTCCGATTTTGGCGTCGTCGGCGGCATCGGCAGCGGCATCGAGGGAAGCGGCTGCGTCTGTTGCTGCTGCTGTATCGTGCATGTGTTTCCAAGTAAAGACTGGGCCGTGTTGTATGTCATGCCATCGTCGTAACCCCAAAGCTCGAGTCCGCCGTACTCGGGGGACGCGAGCGATTCCGGAGACATCACCATAGCCGGCGGCAGACCCAGAGCGGAAGACGACGTCACTTCGGACGAGCTCTCCTCGAGCATTCGCAGCGTCTGGAAGCCTCCGTTGTTGGACCAGCGGCGTCTCATGTCGACGAGCGCGTCACACGCTCCGAAATCCACTATCGCCGATGGACATCCTACGCGGGCTTTCACTTCACTTTTTCCTCGCACTAACTTTTAAAAACACGGCACTCCGCGCGTCTAACGTAACTAACGATCACTGTCAACCACTAGAACTTTTAAACGTCTCGATTTAATAACTTTCTCGTCACTACACAATCCGTGCAACAGGTTAGAAAAACTAGTGAGTCTCACGAGCGAACGAATTTATTTTCTATGGTACGAAGTTTGAAAAAACGAGAGGAGTGCGTTGCGCTCGCGCGACCGTCGTCAACGGAGTACATAGAGCGAGCGAGCGACGCGGCCGAGCTCTCACTGCCACGGTCGAGTGTGACGTCACGTCACGGTCCCCGCGCCGCGCGCCCGCCCCGCGCCGGCCCGCGCAGCCGTGGCACAGAAAGTCGACTCACGGCGACATTATGTAGCGCGCGATAAAACACCCTCAATTTTAAGTGACTCTATCAACTTTGCTTGTTACGTAAGTTTGGGAAAGCTATTTAGAAAAAAATATTTAAGTGGGCGATTAACTTCTATTACGTTAATTAGGTACCCTAGGTGCCGTATGATTGGCGGAAGATTTAGTTTAGCATTTTTAAAATAACAAATTAAAACATAGATATACTTGGGACCTAGGTACAATTACAATTAGCACAAAATAAGAAAAATAAATCTGAATAAAATATACCAGTGGGTACCCAGAAAAATAAATCTGAATAAAATATACCAGTGGGTACCCAATTAGTTGGTTCCTATATAGCTATTAACTTAGGTGCCAAGTTACCAAAAAACAGCTAAGTTGCCTAATTAATTACTATTAATTAGCGTATAAGTCCATGAAAGAAAAAATATGTAAATCTTCTCGTACGTGTCTGATTTTATTATGTAGCATGAATTGATTTATTGCAAAACGAAAACTAAGCGCTAGACTAGGAAATAGACCGACTAAGTACCTGTGTTTTCTCTTGCAGGTAAACAAATCCATATATATGTATAGGTACAGGCAGGTCCAGTAACTTCAAATAGCCAAAGATCTTAGACACTTTCCTAAAATGTTCCCTCACAACGGAACGTAACCCTAATCGGAAACCGGGGAGCCAAAGTCAACTAGGTCACCGCGGGATTCAGCAAAAGGTCAATGTTAAGAGGCCTATCGACCCCCCGACCTAGTTACCACCTATCGACACAGATATCAACTCGGCTAACCTGACACATTTCAGAACCGTGTCACCAATACATCACAGAACGGCGATGCCCTCAAATTTGGAGCGATGACCTGAATTTCAGGTAGTTATCGCACTTCAGCCAATATTCGAACTATCGGCGATAAAATCGCAATGTCCTCGGTCCATTTCGTTTCCAGAAACTCCGCTTATTCAACGATATAGATATAGAAAACACGCAAAATACGTCAACGTAAGGAACGGTGGTAAAAATGTACCAAAATATCCTAGAAAACAGCCAAATGCAATGCCCCCGCTCCATTTCTGGTTTAGTAAGCCGCGTTCCGTAATAGCATGCTTTTCGCACAGTCATGTATGCGTATGAGCCATGGCTTAGATTTAGAAGTTAGATAGCTCTGTGACGCGGCAGCCATGATAGAAGTTAATTGGCGTCATCAAATCACGTGCTAGGAGCGTTGACCGCCAGTGTTTTGGAAATACAGCGTGTAGTTATATGTACTTCCTTACTCATGCTAGACTTCATCTTGCGAGAGTTCCGGAGTTTATTACTCTGGTTTGATGCTATCGTGAAATATCGCTGTTAGAATATTGTAAATATAAGAATCATTTTTGTTGGAGCCATATTTTTGGAGCGGAGCCTACGAATACGAGCTCTCAGAGCTCTGTAGTCTGTAGTATACACTATACAGTGTGTAAGCCACCCCCAGAACGTAAGGGCTCCTCTACACGATGGGCCAACGCCGACCACTCCAAGGGACGCAGCCATGCGGTAGAATGAGACAGCAATATCACTTGCTCCCTCTAACGCATAAATGCGTCCCTTGGAGTGGCCGGCGTTGGCCCATCGTGTAGAGGAGCCATAACAAATGACACCAGAAAATAAACGTAAAAAAGATTCATTATAAAGGTTTTTATGAAAAAGAGTGAAAATTTTGTTAAAAATATAAAGATTACATTACAGATTCTAATTTTGTGTATACGTATAGAACTTGCGTATAAGATTTAACGATAGATCACTAAAACCCCAACGTACTACCTAATTAATAGACGAGAAAGCAATATGGAACACGTATATCATTAACGAATATGAATACATGTTCAAAGCTGGAATCTTGATTAGAGAGTTTCATGAATATTAAGATCTAACGAAGATTGCAGATTACTATTGCCGCGGCTTTTAGGCTCCAAAATATTATATATGTTACATACGTTTCATTAGAAAAAAAAAAGAAAAAAAAAATAGAAAAAAGTTTATTGTATAATATTTATAAATATTACCTATGTTGAATGATATCCACTACCATGTTTCTACATATAATATTCTTTTAAATCCTATAAATGACACTTGACAGGTTAGAGAACTACCCCACATAAGATATCATCACAATAATTATTGAAAAGTAAGTTGGATCCACCTGAGAGAGGAGTTCAGACTTCAGGTCTTCGAAGCATATCGCCTAAGAACTAAACGATTTTAACCTAAAGATAAAAAAAATTGTATTGGAATTCACTGCATAACTGATCTTACTTGATCACATTGCTACATGAAAGTTCATCATTAAAGTCTCATTCAGACATATCTTCAATTTCTTCGCATAGACCTATTCATAGAGAAACAATAGTAAATTTCTTCACTAAAAACTAGTTCGTTACATCTGCATAAAAGCTCCAAAAGTCCATTATTTTGCCGGTAGATTCCATTAGGTAATTTGGTCATTCGTGCGTGCAGAGCATTACAGAGTGTATCTACCCCGCCCGCGCCTCTCTTTGCCGAATTACTTTGCATTTATCTGGCGATGTTTACACGTTCCGATTCTCGATTCTGATTCGATCTTTAAACGGATTCGGACATATAATACCGACAGGCGTTCTATTTTCAAATAGGAGACTAAAGTTTAAAACTAGACGCGTTTCAATTAGTTCCTCAATTAACTGAATTCGAATAGGGAAATGACAATTGCTAGCTACAGCTAATTAGGTACAACTAGTACTTATAAAGCCGGCAAATAGGTATATAATATGTATATCACCAATAATATTTGTCGGTATAATTGTAATTAAGCTAAGGTTAAAGTGGTAAAAAGCTAAAGTGGGACTGGGTTGGTCATGTCTGCCCCATGCCGAACGACTTGTGGGCCAAGTTAACCACAGAGTGGGTGCCCTACGAGTCAAACCGGGGATTCGGCAGACCTCGTCGGCGATGGCAGGATAACTTTGGACTCCTTTTTGAGAGACTGGCCAGATGTAGCTCAAAACCGGGACGTGTGGAAGAAGAGGGGAGGCTTTTGCCCAGCAGTGGGATACAACAGGCTCATAATATAATATATAATATAATTGTAATTATATTTCTGATATTTTTGACAAGCGATATCTGATGAATATGTAGGATGTTTTCACCGAGTTTATTATACAAGCACGGTAATTGTCATAAGTAATAAGTACAACTCCGCGAGAGACAAATGAAATGAACTTTAAACGAACGAAGTTTCCTGACGACCGGTAACCGATTCGGCCTCGATATTTTAAACGATCGTTACGATTGTCGCTTGGAACATGACAAACGGCAGACTCTAAACGGCCTTTCCTGCACCGATTCGCCACAGCCTTGATCCCTACTAATGTCTATTAACAGATCGAGGAATCAACTCAACTTTTTGCTCGACTGGTTTCCATTAAATGTAAATTAGAGATAAAATTAATCGGCCAGTCGCCGGAGCCACATTATTACCGAGTTTGTGATGCTAATACAACTCTGCAGTAATCACTACCTGCCGAATTAAAGTTTGTTTATTGTTTCAGTTTCCACTGACAACTTCGTTGATTGCCATTATCTTGAGAGAGCTTTATGAATTAATTGCCTTTACCACTAATAACCTCTAAAAGCATTTCATTAAATCGCGAATTGCCGAGACGCGTTTCTGAGTTTGTTTTTTATTAATCGCCGCAGAATGAAAACCACTTGTCATGGCGATAGCGGTTGGTAGCTGAGCAAAGATTTATGTAGTACGGCGAATTCTACATACCGGAGAATGATTAATGTAATCGAATCTTGGCTGCTAGCCATCCAGTCCTTTGTTGGAGCTTTTAGGAAATAAGTAAGTAAACAAGGCGATCGAAACCACCCTGCTTTAACAATGGCGCTGAAAAGTCAATAAATTACCGTTCCGGGTCGTCAGCTACATAGCTCGCCTTACCTGTAACAAAAACAAAATAGATGAGAAAACTGATCGACCAACGAGACAACAACAGTCTAGCAGTTAAAATGTTAATCATAACAAAACGCATGTTCACTGCCATTACCGCAGGGGCATCAAGTTTTTCTTGTTTACATTGTTATTTGTAACTTATACCATTATGGGTTGATAAAAACAAGAAAATCTAAATTATCGGACGCGATCCGCAAAAGCATGACGAAGTGTAAGACGACGCTCACGAAGCTTTCTCGGTAGAGCGCACTCAATGTAAGCCGACGGTTTGCGATGGTTATGGATTACCTAGAGCTTTCGCAGTTTATAAGTGCTTTTCAGTCGGCCGGTTATGCGTCGTTGTCGTGTTTTTACTAGCGATGTGCAGGCGCATAAAAAGTGGACGCGGCGGAGTGGTCTGCGCGAGCGCAATTAAGACCAAGGTCTCCGGGTTATCAAACCCGAGCCGGCGGTGCCGCGCCTCGACGCCGTCGCAAAAAAATGTAACGAATAATGAAGTCGATGGTATTAAAAGATAATAGCCGGACTAACACGCCGGCTGTGTCCTTACCGGCAGCACCGGTTGCGAGCCTAGGCGATCCATTGCAGGCGCTGGGAACGGATCGACTCGGGAAGTTTTCCATGGCGCGGCGCCGAGTGCGTGGCACATGTCCTACCGGAGCCGGATAAAGCTTGTTTTTACAAGAATTCCGCAGTTGCAGGTGGGAATTATGTACATTAAAACATTCACATCAGAACGAAAGATCTCAGAGGCAAAGCATACTTTGAGAATTTGGAAATGTCTACGTTTAGACACGAACTTTTCAACGTCTTAAATGTCGCGCCATCGCTGCCCGTTGCCCGGCTTAGGGCATAATACATATTATACATACATACATATGTTATACTTTGCTTATATTATAAGAATGTGTGAAGGTTGTTTCCATATTTGACAGTGAGACCTTATAAAAATATAGTGTTTATTATATGTAAGTAGGTACATATAAGATAAAATCCAATCGCGCGGCCTTCATGGGCTTGTCGGAACAACAATAACTTTAATCTTTGCCCTAGATATGTTTAGGCTAACACCAGAAACGAGACGAACGACTCTTTCAAAATCACACAAGAAATTCCTAGTAGGTCAGTGAATGGTTCTGGCCGGTAGCCATGACGTGAAGTCAAGGCTGAAGAGCATCTATTGCATACGCAACGAAATCCTGTTCGTTGACTCCTATGCACTTGACAGACTGATGTCATTCGCACTGCAATGTGACCTGCTAAGGAACCACGTTACCGTTCAGTCACATGAGCTTACATAATGCCTAGACAATGTAATCTGATGTCGAGTGAACATAGTCTTACTGCAGTGTGCTTTGGTTGCACTTTCGCTTGGACACATTCGTACTCTTCAATCATTCGCAATCTCTATATCTGTGACTTTAAAACGTCGGTTAAATCTGAACTTTAAACTTTAGCAGGTACGGTTCAAGTTGAGTTCGAAGCTCCGCTTTTGAGGCGTTTCGAAATGATAGTTGCAAGTAGTATCATTTACGTGATGTAACTATCGAGTCCGAGTGATATGATTGTGAGCGCGGTTAGGGCTGCCGTGGGCATGGATTTTATTGAGGTGCTGGGAACGGCCGAGTAGTGCGTGCTTCGCACCAATTACCATCCATTGATGCTCTAATCATAGAAATAAACCCGGATAACTGTTCTTTAAGATTTACCACCCGCAGTACGGTATATTGTTTAGGTAAAGCTCAGAAGGGAAACTTCTAAAGTTGATTAAATTTGGAAGGATGTTTTTCTTCAGCACCGCGGCATGCCGAACCGGAAATTAATCACGATTAAAGTCAGCAAAACGTTGTAATTGGACCGGCGGTGTTTTATGAGCTTATTTACGAGTTTTCTCGCAAGTTTTTTCGGTAGAAATCAAACTTAGTGAAAATTCTTCTTGTTTATTTAGCGCTTTATTACAGACCTGTCTAAACAACCCCTGAAATGAGTTATTTAATTAAGAACAGAAAAGAATATAAGTGATAAAAAATCCTGTGACGAAAATATTGCGAATTGTTAATTGAGAATGTCATCGCATTTCTTAATTGAATTTTAGGAAAAGATTGTATGTTTTCCATTGTTCAGACATACATTGTGCTTTACTGCATGCATACAACATAAATTTCGGTAGACGTATATCGACCAGGATATTGACCTATTGTATTGTTTTCGAGCTCCCGATATTTCGATAAACTGTGTTTCAAAGTAACATCTTGTAAATAAAACCTATCTAGCATTCAAATCGATAAGAAATTCTACCTCTGTATAGACTAACATATCACTTCCCTTCATCCAATCAGTACGTAGAACTTATATTGCAAATAGGTCAGCACCGGACACGATGCGCCCGCGCCGACCGTTGGCTGCGCGTGAGCAGCTTACCGAGTGCACTTGTCGTTGCGTAACACATTGTCCTCGCTATTGTGGGATACCCAATCAGTAGCTTATCCAAATAGACGTCGCACGGTTAGCAATGTTAATAATTGTTCTACATTACGGTCAAGGTATTTGATATCCATTACGTACCATTACGTAACTTGTCACATTAACGATTTTATGTAATCTCTAGATGCTTTCTTATTGAAAAGGACTGTGACAAATTACGAAATGGCACGGAAATAGAATTCCTTGAGTGTAGTTTTGCCATGCTATCCTAACGTATGTATCCGCTAGAATAGCGTATGTATAGCAATCTAAACGCGGAAATGAAGTGATGTCACCATTTCAGTGACCGTGATAGTGATCAGAAAAACAAATGGAACTAGGTGTCGTGTTAACTAATTTTCAAGTTAAAAACTAAATCTAACACACTTCTTCATTCGTCGATAAAATGATTTGTAATGTATTCAATAAATATATGTTTTATTGGTCATATTTATCGGGTAGCAGTAGTGCAGTTGAATGATCTGTCCAGATATGTCTGTGTATGTTTACCTTAACTCTAGGTGCGATGACACAACGATGCATGCAATTGGGTCGGCTGTTACCAGGGAGGCTTAATGCATTGTTAACTATTCACTATACTTACGCTACACCACTTACTGGACGCTTTTTTAGGGTTCCGTACCCAAAGGGTAGAGGGCGTGCACCCAGTAGATGGTCAGATGTGGTACAAAATATTACCCAGACTTCGCTCCAGGCAACAATGCAGATGGCCGAAGATCGAGAGGCCTGGAGAGCAGTGGTAGGAAGAATAACCCATAGGAGTCACGTCCCTCAGACATGAGGTCACGACCACGAAGACCCAAAGGGTAAAACGGGACCCTATTACTAAGACTTCGCTGTCCGTCCGTCCGTCCGTCTGTCACCAGGCTGTATCTCACGAACCGTGATAGCTAGACAGTTGAAATTATCACAGATGATGTATTTCTGTTGCCGCTATAACAACAAATACTAAAAACAGAATAAAATAAAGATTTGAATGGGGCTCCCATACAACAAACGTATTTTTTTCCAAAGTTAAGCAACGTCGGGAGTGGTCAGTACTTGGGATGGGTAACTTTTTTTTGTTTTTTTTTTTTGCATTATGGTACGGAACCCTTCGTGCGCGAGACCGACTCGCACTTGCCCGGTTTTCTTATAGCATCATGTCATCACCAGTTTTTATTACGTCGTCATTAGTAACTTAAGATATGGTTTACATAATGGATGTTTCCAAAATAGAAGAGTAACATTATGCGCCGTGGGGTTGCGGTGAATTATGTGGGGAGTTTTTTAAGCGTAAGGTAAAAATAAGCATCAGCACTTAAAATATACGAACGAAAGGAATGAGGAACGTTGCTGTAGACATTGATAATGGCCACTAGCTTTTTGGTGAAGTAAAACATAGTCAGGAAATTTGCATAAGAACCTAATAGTTATACGTATGTATATGGGAAGAAATTCAAAGGTGTACCTATGTGAAGTTTTAACCTGAGGCAGCTTTAGGGACCAATAGCCCAATCCCTACCGAGCATGACAAAAACTCTATATGTTCAGTATTGGGACGAAAATAGGCTAATGCAGATGACGACGCAACAGCACTGTAATTACACAAATATTTGAAACCTACGCTTTCTAGCTTTATTAAAAGTTACAGCCATCTCCAGAGTAATTTCTCATGATCAGCCAGCCGTGGAACAATACGTCGACAAGCATTATTTTATATTCGTACAGTTTTACACAGACGATTCGTTTCTTTGACGTGTCCCATGTCGAGTGTCAAAGGAAACGTTGACTTCTAGCACGCTTTGGCAAAAAACATGGAAAATTAAAATAGGAACGTCTGACAGCCTATGTCGCCTCCCGCTTCCTTGCCAAGTTTGCAATTAGACAGAATACGTTTCTTATTTTATTAAAAAACAACCACATGTGCAGACCTCGTTATTTTGTATAGTTTTTTGCTTGGCTTATTTTAAGAGCCACGTTATTCCGCGAGCCAGATGCGACTTAAGCGCTGGACCATAAGGAAGTCGCAATTTTGTTCGTGTCATAATTTGTTTTACGACGGGCAATTAAGTTTTGCTGAGAAATATATTTGCAGAGGAAATATCAAGTAAACATCACCAGATCATAAACGCTAATGAGGTAGACAGGGAATTTCAAAAGTCACCATAATTGGGTGTTGGGGGAATCTGGGAAACTTATCCAGGTGGAAAAATTGAAATATCCCTCAAAATTCAATGTAAATTGGCGCTAAAACCACGATGATACAGTAGTCAATAACTTAATTTAATACGACTGGATATCAAAGGGTTTCTTTGCCGCTAGATTTCTTTGGTCGCATTTTGCCTAAGTAACGATTTGATGATACTTCCGGTTGCTTGGTAGAGGTCAAACAACCTTTAATTAAAATGTGGGGACTATACTTTATCAAGAATATGTCCAAAAAATTGACGGTTGAAACGCTTTACCATCGTGACCCAACCAATCTCTGTACAGTAGGCAAAGGAATACGATTCATATGCCCTTTGCCTTTAAACTTTACCTTGTCACGGTGAGAAATGACAATCATAATGAAAGCCGGAAATATGAAATACCTAGGATCTCTTACTGTATCTATGTCATATAAATGAGATCATAATTATATCAGCACAAATTTACATTAGATGTTGTAAAATGTCAAACTGTCCGAACGGTTCCAATTTTCCTGACTCCCTCTAGGTACGAAGAGTTATTAGTTAGCCCGACTAGACCTTTGCGAATAACATCGGGAGCTAAAATTGAAGGTAATTACTACTAATTGCGTACCATGGTCATGGCCAATAAGCACCAATAAGCGATAACATGGGAACCGAGGAAGGTCCACTGCAGACATGTTCTATTCTTCTTTTGTTATTGCTCCGACCATATGTAATTTGTACTACGGCCAACGGATTTAATGAGTGTGCTAATAAATTCACAATGTGATTTCTTCTGGACATATCTAGATAACTCTATAGAGTTATAGGTGTTTAAGTAGCGTATACTTACATTTTAACTACGACTTCTTTAGGGAAATAACTAAAAAGAACGACTAGTCGTAAGCTGAGTTCTACCCAACACCCAAGAAGCTTTATCATTACGAATGATTCACGAATTAAAAAGATATTCGTTATATTCAGCGTTTTTAAAATATAACGACTCCCGAAATACTAATTTAGGTGGAAACTTCAAAATTTATGAGTTTTATGACAGAATCTTTATCATAGTTAATTCCGAGCTCTTAGTGAGAAGGGAAAGGACGTGAAACTCGACACAATAGAATCCGAAATCTGAGCGCTGAGTCTTTTAAAACTAAATCTACTTCTTCAAAGTCAGACTCCATAACTCCAGCTTGAGTCTTTAACATTATTTCAAGAGCTGTAAACATTTACATAAGAGCTTGCACGTTTCCAACATGTACCTATAAGTTTAGTAGAAATTCCACGTAACCTATTAAGGCTATTGCCAACAACGGGCCGCCGATAGACACCTACGGACGCTTGCCCTACTTGCGTTGCGTTGGACTAACGCCAACGGCATTAGGTATTTCCAGATATCTATCTCGATTTGTTAGAGCTGATCCTTTAATGCTCCGAGATCTGGCCCCCTGAATATAAATGTTTGTTTCAATCCTAACTTCCGATTGAATTGTTGTTGTTGTAGAATTTAGCCAATGTACTTTGGTATTTTGCAGAGCTACATAGTTGCAGATTGAATGGGGATGATAGAAGTACTATAAATGTTAGACATAAATAAGGCGAAAGCCAAACAGAAATCTTAGGCAATACAAGCAATTTATTATTCATAGTGAGTAAAATACCAGATACATTTATAAGCGCGTAAAATAGTACTTAATATCACTGATGAGACAAATATATCCATATTTGTGTTCTCAGTGTTTGTTTTTTTGCTTACATTATATTTAATGTGTATTACAGTAATCGTTTATATTCATATTTATTTATGACTGACGATGACATATCACCACGTACTAGTTTATTTCACTGATAATATTACACACATAATATTATCACTATTGTAACGCAGAGATTCCCTTGTGAATAAAAGGATATTATATAGTTAATAAATTAGATCGAATTTATTAATTATGTAAAACATCGACAAAGAACAAAAACACAGACAGTTACGCAGCATGACACTTGATAGAAGAATATTTTCAAAACACAATTTAATATGAAATTACAGAATACAAAATGCGGCCAATACTCTGGCGCCAAATCATTTTGACCATTCTAACATTCACAAACGCAATGACAGCATAATCAGTCGCAATTACGTATTTGCCAATCATATGGATTCACTTGGTAACATACACGTTACATTATCTGAAACGCGTCACAAAATTGCAAACAGGTGCTAATGAGAGAAATTTCGAACCTTGGTTTACATAAAATATAGTCTTAGAATAGGTTCGAGCACTTATGCATTTACTTCGTTGTGTCCAAGTTATATATGTACATACTTATCATACCTTTACCTGAAAGGCTTTTGTTTTGGCTTGATATTTTGATTAAGAATGATATGTACGAGTAAGCTGCCTTTTTTCTTTTTATTATATTATATATTCTATCAAATAATAGATAATATTAATGCTCTTGGACAACGTCTTTGAAATGTTAAAGCTAAGTGCTTAATATTTCAGAGAGCTCAGTGATATTTCTTGAGTGAAGCATCCATTTTGGTTCTGTCCAATCTGTCTACTCTCTTCAACGTGCATCTACTCCAGTAATTTTACTGCTTTATCATGTGTATTATTGTATCCATGCATATTTATTGTGTACATACAGTCAGCAGCAGATGTTGCTAAGCGGGCGAGGTGTTCAAAATAACCTTGACGCGCTCTTATTCTCTTAACAACAAAGTTGCGTCAAGATCATTTTGAACACCTGGTCCGCTTAGCAACTTCTGCTGCTGACTTTACAAAGCAGAAGCCAACAAAATTTGACAGGTATAAATATCATTTGTTGTCGCTAGGTATGTATTTCTAGAAGGTCGGTCGTGGGAGTTTCTAGTAAAAGTATTGGACCTTATTTTGGGAGTTCATTCTGAATCATACACATGTACACGTGGCATATTCATAATAATCATAATGTTTTTACGTACAGTTGCATACACAATAGGAACTTCTACCAATCATAAAGAAACATAATCCCATACGCATAAAACCAGTACGGCACTAAAAATTGTAAGAAGTTATGCCCTAATGTTCTTGGTAGCTTGGTAAACCTACGTTTACCCAGTGTTGTGGAATACGTGTCGCGCGGGTCACGGGCACGTCTGCGTATTTATAGGATCGTAACTTAGGCCTTGAGTTCCCAACGGTTACAGAGCGAAGGCTTGACTCTAGGACTTATAGTCCGTTTTTTTTAGCATTAGAAAGAACTTCGCAGAAGTTCGCTTGTGGTTCTAAATCTGGCACTTTTAGCGGTAACAATTTGAAGTAAATTATATGTATTGACCATGCTACATTAGATAATTCAATTATTAACAATTAACGAGCCTGATAAAAACTGCACGCTTGCTTCTGCGGAATTCTTTCTAATGCTAAAAAAAACGAACCATAGTGCAAATCATGAATCCAAATAAAGAACTTGAACATTGTATGAGAATTTTGCGACATTTCTATAGAAACTTTAGAAAGAAAGGACGATACAGACCTCCTATGGCGTTAACCGGGGCTAAGGTATGTTGAACGCAGTGACATCAGGGAACTGACGCGGAGAGAGAGTCATACTATTTTTGACAAACAAAAAAAAAATTAAAACCAATCCGAGCATCACAATCGCTACCAGCCTTAGGTTAGCTGACTGCGCTTAGAACCACACCTTATCATACAGCATTTAGTGTGGTCCAACCACCACGAGTGGCTGAATTAGCGACACATAGCCGCCCTGTTCGAAATTGCAGTTAATGTGATTTGAAAATGCTTTTACTGCAATTTCGTAAAATTTTGCGTTCTGCGTTTAGAGATCTCAGGTATATGGTTTTCCAGGAGACGAACAGAGTGCAATAGGAATAATAGTCCTGGAATGACGGAATGAACGCGTATTACCCATTGTTCGCTAGGAATAAATGGCGGGCCGTCGATATGTGCACTTGTTTTAATTCCTTTCTTTGTTTTGCGGCTGGATTTGGGGTTTCATGCAAAGGGAAATAATATTTCGTATGCAATGTTTGTTTTAGTGCGATGGTGTTTTTACTGAATTTAAAAAATAGATTTAACCTTGTAGTGGTATATTACAAGTAAGTACCATTAAGTTTGCTACTTGTAATTCTATCTTTGGAAGTCTATTTAAAGCGCTTATAGAAGTAATGGTTAAATTGCCTCTAATGAGCCCGCGTGAGGTATTGACAAAAAAGAGTAATAATTTGAACGCTTGGCGAAAAAGCGAACGCTTATTTCCTCGAGCGCGAAATTTGCTCTTTGAAGGGTAAAGTGTTAAAATCATTTGTAAAGATCACAGCTATGAGAACCCTAAGTAACACTGTTGTATAAGATATTTTATTAAATAACTCATTTTGTGAAATTAAGCCATCGTCCAGCAAAAACTATGAAACAGTTACTATAGAAACTCTACAAAAACTGAACAGTTTCCCTACTTCTGCCACGATAGGTACATAAATAGTACTTAAATAAACTCCAATTAAAACACGGAACTACAACACAACTTTTACCAGGTCTCTGTGCAATTATACAAATATAAACGTAGAAGTCAAGTATACTGAACGGTTTCAAAACATGCTTTTAAACGGCAAATGAATGCGTGGTAGTGTTTTTATTTATTTCCTTTTTTTCCATATTCAGCACAATAGTAAGCATAATAAGTATGTAAAAGGCTTATTAAGAGGAATATCCATTAACCTTTAACTTCTCAAGGTTTCATTTCAAGCTCGGGAAGCGCCCAAGTTAATTATACCAAAAACAAATTTAAACGAGAAATTCTGAAAGACCACAATACAATCAAGCTGAACCATAAACAAGAACCTTCGACTTTTAATTTTATTGAACGCAACATACAATACCTACCCCATCTTAATCTCTAAAAGTCTTAAATGCCAATAATTTTCCAAAGAAATAATATCCTTTAATTTCATAAGCACAATAGCTCGGAACCGTTGCATGCCCTTTGATAAGACCTTAACTTAAAGTCAATTCAGAGAATCATACAGACATTCAAAACGATGTTAATTATAGTTTACAGATTGGATCAGAGTCGGAATGCGATGTAAGACTTGAGAGTATATGTGTACTTGCAGAGAATACTTACTGATAATTGGTAAATTTAGCAGAAATGGATACTTCAGTCTTCAGAATAATGAGTCACTAATAGGAATAGATGGAAAAAGCAAATAGTTAATGTTTTTGATATCCTTTATGCATCTATAAGAGAATAATTAATGTCAAAGCCGTAATGTTGATTTTGAGAATTTTCTAAATTAAGGTGCTTTGGGGTATTAACTTCACTTTCAACAGTAGGCAAGATGCTTTGATAAGCGTTGCAGTAACGTGAGTGTAGCCAAGCATAAAGTGCTTCTAGTTTAGTACTTACTTAACGATTACGTAGTAAGTACTTAATGATTTTCAAAATTATCCCGTTGTCGCAGTTACTCCAATGTATCTTCCATCTTTGCCGGTTTATGTTTAAGATTATTTCCGTATGGCTATTGAAACTATTATATGCCTCAGTCGTAGTTAAGCCGTTAATTTCAAATTACCGCGGTCACGTATAGTTGTATACGATAAGCATTATGATCTATCTACCGGCTCAAGGAAAATTATGTACTACGTCTATTCGAAGCCGGCATATATCATGGACGAGACATCGTAAACGGCTGGTACGGACAGGTCATCCATCCATAAAACCATAATAATATTAAGCAAGAACATGTTGAGCTTGATGTGCAACTCTGGTAAATCGATTCTTGCTCACGTAAAATATAAATAATCTCGTATTAAAGACATGGGAAAACAAAAGTTGTAACTCGAAATGATAAGGAATGGAAGCCTTATAAGGCGAATTTACTTAGCTTTTGCACATTCTGGAACATGAAATTCAGGTTTAGTAGGTATAGTTAGGTATACCGAATTCTCTTTATGACTAATGGTAACATTCCGTTTCTAACCGCAGCTGCACTACCGGTACTGAACGCGTCGCTGTCATTGTCAAATTCCATAGTAAAATGAACAGTAATGCAGCTGTCGTTGGAAATGGACTGTCACCTTATCTCGGGATACATTAGGTTGTGAAGTTACAAGACTTACAAACAACACACAATCACACACAACAGCGGGATACAAGACTTAATATACTCTAAGCAAACTCTAATCTACCTACCTATATTTTATATGTTCTTATGTAGGTATCTCTAGGTGATAATACAAATTTTTATTACGAGTACATTCTTGTACTTAGACATCGCCGAGAACTATTTCAATGCCACTAATTTGGAACTTAAAAAAATAAATTGCCCGCAATTTACTTTTTTAGTAAAATGGTAACACAGCGCGCAATAACGTGGTCTTATCCATGTTCACAGTGTAACCGATCACGTAGAAGGCGCAAGCGTCGACTTTTTACTATCTTATACTGCACATTAAGTCTGACATTTCAACGGTCACCATCGGCTTAATTACAACCTTGCTCTTGCATCCCTTTCAGCACTGATATTAACTGTATCGCCTGTCTTTCTTTCGCATGAACACTAACGAACTGCCTGGATGATAAATAATAACAGAAGTGTGGTTAAGTACTACTTTATTATATTCTGCAGTCGTTACAGCGGGTTAAAACGGCTCGGCTATAGGTATTAAGTTGTAAATGCTGTCCGGTTTACTGTTAAGGAAACTGTTTTCATTTTACTTTAGTTACGAGGATCCTTAATAAATTCAATACGATATAAAGCTAGTGAACGCGATATCTGAGCAAGAAAGGTTATGACAGGTGATTTTGTCGTCTAGGTACGTTGTCTCATCCGATACCTGTTATCGAAACCCATTAACCGATACGTGCCGTCTGTTCTACAATACATTAGCTATCTATCAAACTATGCCTAGCTTAAAAGCTATTGTCAACGACAACTTACCGATATCATTTTATTGTTACCGACTTACGCGACCCACGATATCGATTTATTAGCCTGATGTATTATGCAACAGCATTTTTCTTTCACTCATCTTTGTCAATGGCAATATTCACCAATCCTTTCAAAAGACGATACCTTACCTTGCCGAAATAATTTCTAACAGATTTCCCGATACATATTCTTTTATATCCATTCATGTGAAAATGGAATCGAAGTAAACAATAAATCTATTCACGCGGTTGCGCTATCGTGAACAAGCAATTTTGCTCGTTCGGAAAATTGCATTATTCCAGATAAAATATTAGCGGACGCTCATCTTCGCAGCCTTTGCCTCTCACGCAGATTCATTTGGATATCTTTTCCTATATATTTTTATTATAATATTTTTTACATCCGTCATTTTGTGTAGCAGTATTCCAATTACACGGATTTACTGAATAGTTTGATAATTCAAATGATTTCTGCTTTCACTTCCTAAAACACCTGGCGTTACAGTGGAGAACAAGCGTATTGCTGCCTGCCTGACGGAAATCGGCATTATAAATATTATATATTTACGCTAAAGCAATAAAACGCTCAAACTTATTTGTCAATTGTATTGTAATTCTAGAAAACTTATGTCCGTCTAGATTTATTGTAGGTTTTCATTTTGATAGATATATTTTGTAGCAAAACCCAGGCTATTTATTTATTAATAATTAGAAATAAACCGATTATTTCTGACACCTTCAAGATTCGGTAAGGTTCGGTTCATTGCTAGTAATCCCTATTTGGGGCCCTCAGCGGCGGCAAAACAATACAACAAAAGGGTGAAGAGCTCGCTCAAGTGCAAATCGACTTAGTAAGGCTCGAAAGACGATGGAGAAGTGTTAGTTAGATGTGTTAACATTAACACTTACTCGATACTGCGCACTGCTTAGGGGTTGTTAATAAATAAAACAGTCAGACGTGGGTTACTTAAGTAGGCAGGTATTTTAATAAGTTTCAAACAAATAAATTATTTTGGAAAATGGCAAAATGCTTCCCGTAAACAGAATAAAAAAAAATAACTCAATTTTCTCCTGTCATTTGTCGAAATCTCTTCTTCCTCTCGTTATCCGTGCATTTCGCCACGGTTCATGCATTTCTCTAAATCGTACTCTTTAAATACCGTAATCCTCGGCCAAATTTTACTACCAAATCCATAGTTTTACTGCCCACGTCACGGATTAAAATGCCGCACTCGGAATGTGCCAGTTGCATTCTTTGGTTGCGTAATGCGACGACCACTTATCGCCGTTCAAGGGTAGATAGAGATAGGTGCCAGGACTCGGTAATGACTTGAGCATGAACCGAACTAACGTCATGAGCCGACCATGCAATTAAAACACTGTAAAGATAAGAAATTGCGTTTACGTGTTTGTAGCAAGTGACAACTGACGCAGGGATATCGGTGACACCACCGATGGTTACTTTACAAGGCTAGTTTAGCTTTCCATTTATTGTATTTCTAGTGGTATTTTTGTATGTATAATCACTATATTATCTTATAAAACAAAGTCCCTCGCCGCGTGTCAGTTGTGTGTATGTATGTTCTCGATAAACTCAAAAACTAATGAACGGATTTTCATGCGGTTTTCACCTATCGATAGAATGATACTTGAGGAAGGTTCAAGTGTATAATTTGTTAACTAGTCGCAAGTAAATCATAAATATGTCTAGTCTAGATACATTTCTGATAGCTTCCGAGAATTTACTTGATGGAACGTTAAGTTCAGTTCCAGTTGATTGACTCAGTCTTGTGGAGCGTAAATTTTCCTACTAGGTCGAATTGATGACGCATCTGACATCACCTTAAACTGCATTATTTACACATGTCAAATCATTACACAACTATTTGCAATACATATTTCCTATTGCTGAAATCAGCAGATTTATTACTGGTTTCACTTTTATCGTGAGACGATATGTCTAAGTCCCATGATTACGTTAAGCTTACGTTAAGTTTTCGCTTCTGACATTATTTCAATTATTTGACAGACAGTGTCGACGTCTTTATTTTTATCACGTGATACGGTCTACGTTGGTAAAGGTTTATTTAGGACGCCTATAACAAGTTGACGACTTAACAGGACTATGAACTTAGTTCGGTCAGTGACGCTTTCCAAGTCAGAATGACACAATGTCTGTGTAACACTCGCTGCGTCAGTGGTCGCCAGTGCCGGTGAAGTTGAGTCAGAGGCTCGGGTCAAGGCTGCGCGGCGGAACACGGTCGTTCTGACCTGACCTGGTTCACAAAATTCAATAACTGCTGCCAATTGCACTTTGGTGTTTACTGCTTACTGACATGGATTAATAAATGCATGCGAGTAGCTATTAGAAAATTAACAATAATAAATAGCAGAAAAATAAAGCAAACACAACTGAGTGTGTTCTCGATGACTCAAATGACTGCATTTTGGAAGGACAAAGCTAATTTACAGATTATGAACTTTGTATAATGCGATTCCGACGTTATTTAAGGTAACAAAGTACACCTAAAACGTACCTAAAATGTGTTAAACCCAACACAATAAACCACAAAATGAATTCTGAATAAAAATGCAGACAATAAACACCCTAACAATGCCGCGAACGCACAAAATGATGTAGTCTGATGAGTAGTGGGCGGAGGTACGAATGGTAAATATAATAAATAACGTCCACCTTAACCCCACGTAGGAAGCGCGAACTGATGACCTTCCGTATGATGTTTCATTTGATTTAAATGATCGTCAGTGATGTCACTGATTTCGTGATGTTGGTGTTGGTTTGTCACAGTCAACGTTGGTAATTTCTCTCGAACTAACCACGCTGATGTCAAAAAGACTTCACATGGAAGAAAGGTTCCACTTCCCAGATGTAGGTACTCATTATCTGTAGTTCTAATAAATAAATAGATTATTTTACCAGTGCACTTGTTTGTTTTACGAGTATTATCTGTCTTTTGAAAAAATTGTAACATTAACAAGTCGCTGTTATGTTCAATTGCTCATTTATTTATACCCTCTTGATGACGATCCGCGTTCTACACTTTTGACTCTTGTAAACATGCTCAACTTCAATTTAAGTTGGCAAAATTTGAAACCCGGTCCTCAGAATGATATTCACATAGCTAGGGTAGGTATACTAACATTCAATAAATACGAAAACAAAAACTACAAAAACTTCTACTCCCAAAAGCGTATTTGTTTGTATACGTCAACCAATAAAGATAAAGCGACCAAAAACCGATTTCAATAAACGCTTATAAAGTTGGTAGTTAGTTCAAGGCATGCGTATGTTTAGAGCATCCTGCGGGCAACTGGGATGCAGAAGTGGGGCAAGGCTTGGCATTATTCTATTAGCCTGGGACCAGCTATTTCTGTTGCCCCGCGGGCGGTTGGAATAAGTTCCAAGTAATTACAGTACTTCGATTTAGCGGGAGCGAGGGTTTAGAGTACGTGCTGTAACTGTAGTTATTAATTATAGAGGGGCAGTTGAATAATACTGGTGTTCCAATAGCAAACTGTTTAAAAAAAATCTTTATAAATGATAATTAAGCACTTGTTGCAGTTTTTAGTGTTCCGTACAAAACTTTGTTTACGGAACACTTATTAAGTCTTAGCGTACTTACCTACATGAAAAGCTTGACCAATCTTAAACAAATAACCTAAAATCAATTTCTTTTTTGTCCCTTTTTAAGTTGTGTTTTTAATGATTTTTCAGTGTACAGAACGACATATTATATGTATTTTTTATCAAAAATAAAATTAAAAATAGTTCTACATATGAGGTACCTATAAAGTATAAACATTAAACAAGTAGTGGTATCTCGAAGGTTGCCAAGATTGGTAAAACATTTGACGCGAGTTTGGCTTCTACACAACTGTGTGTCTAGAAAACCAACTTCGTAATTCACTTTTTAACCATACAAAGTTGCATTCGCAATTATAATTCTGATAGAGATTTTCCCCGTGTCAACCAGTACCACCACTGATAAACCAAAAAACAAGTTTTAAGATTTCCTCTTAACAGGCATGACTTGAATGTATTAAATGATGGATTACCTAATGCCTATTTCCCTATTTTGTACGCATTACTTTATCCGGGCTGGGGGAACGGTAGTGCCGGGCCAAAAAGAGCAAAGGGAAGCTCAAGGGGCACTGCGTCTACCTTTTCTCGAAGCGTTTCGTCGTTTTTTTTAACCCTCATAACTTGGGTTTGGATTTTGGATTATACCAGATAAACAAAATTCTCGGGATATTATGTCAATAGTGGATGTTTCAATTTAAAGTCGTAATTTAAACAATAGGTGTACCTAGGTTTATTATTTACTTGATTGTCCTATACCAACCATGTTTTGTGTGTATGTGAATAAGTAATGTTTCAAGCTATAGCTTATGTTCGTAAATATGGCAATTATTTCACAAAATTCTTAACCTAAACAATGGTTTAGCTAATGAGCTAAAAACAGCTCGCTAAACTGAAGCTTTAAAATGAAGAAAGACTACCAACATAACATCGTTAGTTAAAAAGTAGGTACTCAAGCTGGTCGTAAAGACTATTTTCCTATTTTCGTCCCGTGCACATGCCCTGTGGGCCTGCTAACCTCCGTGATGGAATAATGAATCAGGCTACAAAATAGACTTCGTAAACAAAGTTAAATTAAATGAGTGGAGTACTGGGACCAAGCATGTGTTATTATGTTACTTATGTTCGAGGACGGCTGAGTAAAAGTATGTCATCAATGTTTACAACTTTAAATAGGAAAATAATTATGAAAATAAGTATCTACCCATTTCTTGTATGTATACACATATATAAAATATATTCCAAACCAAATTACTGACATAAAGATTCAAAATAAAATCATCATTCGATGTTGTGATTTGTAAACTTCAATCAGTAATCCTTATCAAGCAGGTGGCAATCGACAGTGTCAATGATTTTTGTTCAAAAATAATTGGCTAAATTAGTGAACGTTTACGTTCACTAAGTTGGCTATTTACACCACAAAGCGAAAGTAATACGAGCCCCAAATTATCGCGCGTTATCTATGAGTTTAACCTTGAAGCTCCTCGCAGGCGACACATTTTGGGACTGTAATTCATACAGCGCTTTTTACGCATTTCCGAGGCGCACCAGTTAAGTAGGATCTCCGACTATATAATTGATATATATGTAGGAATCATAGCTTTAAACTGGTTATACTGAGACGAGTACCGCTAAACAATGAAAACAATAACCAAGTCGTTAAACTGACAAATATGTGAGTCAGAAGACGCGAACGACTCAAATATGGCGAACTACATCTTTAATTTGGTACAATAATAACGATTCCTTCCGTATTGCCGAGGCCGCGATACGTTATCAGTTATGACCTTTACAAAATCAAAACAGAATGCACTCTTTTATCATTATCACGCGGCCTTCCGTTTCAGACTAATAAGTCAAGATTTGACGTGTTTTGTGTTGATTATACCTAGTATACTAGTTTGTGTTGATTATACCTAGTATATAAAACCTTCGAAGAGTGTGTGGTTTAGGATATTTTTAACACTTCCTGAAATACTATCAAGTAGATAATCAAACCATAGCCATCGATCAAGCGAGATTGGTAACCAATTGTAGGGACGGGTAGATAGAGAATCTGTTGAAGATAGCAGGAATTTTCGAACGGAGACAGACGGTCCGCTGTGATCTGTGGGATGAGCCTTTATCCAGTATTTGAAGTTTTCGACCGATATAAAAAGTATATTATTCTTGTAGACAGATTGACTGGTAGCAAGATCAATGCTGCATTATTCCTGTGATATATATATTAGACACAAATGTGATAAAGTATTGGCAGGTACCGTAAAAAATTATATATGTTTAGATTGTTTAGTTGATCCAGTTGGTTCGAGCTAGGCCTTTTGTCCACCGTATTGTAAATATGTAATAATGGATACAATAGCTTCACAAATACATAAACTAGATACATTGTCGCTAAGTATGTTTTAAAGTTGATTGCACATACGCGATGTAATAACATTTTAACAAATACCTACTGCAAGTACAATAGGTGTGCAATTATGTAAGGATGATATTACTAAATTTGTTTCGTTTTCATGTAGGTTGTACAGCTGGACCGTTATATGTAAGTATAGTCTTCAAAAGTTACAGAAATTTCACTATTAAGTAGTATAGTCTACTAATTGTGGCGTAAAAAAATAATTTTCTGTAAATTTTGAAAACTATGAGTTCTGCGTCTAATTTCTGCGTACCTAAAAAATAGTCGTTGGTTTTTAACTCGTACAATAAAGAGAATTTTACATAACATAACTATACAAATTTTCAACAGAACCTGTTAATTTTGTTATTTCTATTTCTGCCTGTACTTTTATAAGTTATAAGTCTGCAGTTTTATGTTTCACTGTTCTCGTAATAAGCTTCAAGAATTTAATTGTTATTAGCAGTCTGTTGCAGCATTGTATAAAACTTTACGATCTTTCATTTTTTGCTGAGTCACATTATGTCACAATAGGTAATTTTTCAAAACAATCGTAATGGACGTAGGCATAAGTTTGCTTTTCTGACGCAATTCTTTCATACGCGACGTCGAATTGCTTTTTCTACATAGCTACATAATATATGTAGGTAGCTTTGATATGAATTAAATTTTCTTCTAAGTGGTGTATGTTTTAAGATCGCAACTTTACCTAAAAGTAGAGATCTTCATACTATTATTGTTACGAGTAGGTACGTAATGATTCATTACTTAAACAAGTGTCTCTCCTCTCTTGCTTCTGTTTTCGCCATGGCTGCATACGTTTTCGCGTAACAAGTACAAGCGCCGCGTAATGGCGGCACAGTGCGACAACCTTGCGTTATCGGAGTTCTGCCCTTGGTCCACTTACCGCCAGCTATCTCGGGCACATCGAAGCATCTGATAAAATGACACGGTTACTTATAAACCTTAATACAGAGGCATATGATCTATTTTAGATTGTAGTTGATGTCAGCAGATGTAAACGATATTGTACACAATTTTTAATGGTTGTCCATGTTTGGATCGCATTTGTTTCTTTATATTTCTTAGACCTTGAGTCTTCTGTTCTGTTTACTTCAAACGCCTGCGTACTGTACACATAGCATATGGGAGTCAGGGCAGCGTGCCGTGTCAACAAGAGACCAAGGTCTATGAACGCTTATGATTACAAAAGAATATTTATTTTTTGTAAAGTTCAGACAGAACAATACAAAATTGTTTTGGAAAATACAAGAAATTGTAGCCCGAGGTACTTAATGATTACAAAACCAATGGCTACGTGATTCGATTTTGTTTCTTGCTGATGTTTTTTCTTCGGGATTCTAGTTTGGCATTCGACACTGTCAAATATTAGCGACTCGCAAAAAGTTGCATTCAATAGTGCTTCAGCCACAGACTAAATTGCTCATTAGGATGCTATTTGATCGATGATCGAAAGGCAAGCTGAGTTTGTTTGAAACAAATAATGTTATGATACTTGACAAAATATTAGCGATGAACATGACATTTTTGAACGCAAATTCCGGTTATTATTATGTGTTTGTGTAGTGGTGACGGCTATAAAATGGAAAAATAATATTAAATAGAAGAAATCCCATCATATTTCATAACTTTAGTTCGAATTGGGATTAGTATTAATCTACTAGCAGAACTTTTTCATACAAATTCCTATTAATTCTGTTTTGAAGTTCAACCTGCCAAAATCTGCCCATCACTTTACCAATGCATTGAACGTAAGACTAAAGGTATAAATACACTCTAAAAACTTAAAGGACATTGTTGTAACTTATTTGTATAGGAAATTATTTTCAAGGCAATCTATTTTTATTCGAGTACATCTGTTAAGTTCACAAATGTAGCTATCATTGTATGTAGCTCGTAGGTTAGAGGCGCAAAACCATGTTTTTATGCACAGTTCATAGTCGGACTATGTGACACCTGCGAGACTCCAACACCTGCACAGAATTCTTAAACAGCCTTTAACAACGTACATATAGGTACGTAAGCCGCTAGTACCAACACGAGAAAAATTAAAACCGTGTGTGACCGCAGCTGCCAAGTCAACGCCAATTAAACTTCTTTTACATGAGAATTATTTGCAACTAAAACTAGCTGGATTGCCAGATGATAAACATTAATTATTGCGATCTTTACCAAGCGGTCTTATTACGAACTTTGTTATCGTGTTTGTGTGAGTTTGTATTCAAGCTGTTTACTAGTCAAAACAACCTAGGCAAAACAAAGGCTTATATTACTATAACGTTTGTAGCCCGATACGACCTTGTTTGATCCAAGTATGCGTATTGATTACTCGGTCAGCCAAGGGTTGCCGCCATCGTCTATCGCCCAGACTTTTCCATTATTGATTAACCGAGTTCACTGAATGCAGTAATTATAGTTTAGCTCTCCAATCAGTTGCAAATGAAGTTCAGAGTCCTATATGTTATTCCGCGGCTTGTAATCATCGGAATGGTGCACCTAATGACTGCGAGCGGCTAATGAACAAAGAAATAACGACCGGGAAACGTGCTGTTACATGGATCAAAGCGTAATGTAATCAAGATTAATTTACTTTCTGATGAATGTGTACAGTTATGTTTTGAGAGGATTTTTCGGAATTTACTGTTGATAAACGATATGACTATGACGTAGCCGTAAAACTCAAACATACTCATATTTATCGTATAGCAGTAGCCGAAATAAAAAGATTTCGGCTACATCTTTTTAATCGAGTACCAACGTCCAACGTGTCCTTTTATGAGCATCACATTCAGAAATAGTACATTCAAATCTACGTCATATATGAATCTGTACGACATTCAATATCTAAGCGTGTGTAGGCAGGTGATGTGTCATAAAACTCATAAATATCATTGACCAAGGACAGTACACATTGTTAAATATTGTGTAATGTATTTTTCTTGATTCCTCAAATGATGCCACTCTTATTAAATATATTTTTACACAGAGTAAAACTATTAAAATGTATTGAAAGTATTTTACGGTAAAAAAAATTTATGTTATGCCTTGATAAGAACACAGTATTTCTGAAATTAATTATTATTATTATATAACTTATCACATACATATTTCAAAACGATGGGACAGCCACAAGAGTCACAGTTCAAATGATAATCAATTTGAAAACAGGTTTACGACTGTACAGAGCGATAAAACGAGTGGATTCCAAGCAAAATGGTATGTTTATAATACATCATTACGATGATTTATACGAATCTTATCACAAAGTACGATATACTCCTACTTAAATAACCTAAGGAAACGGAACGTTGAAGAATTTTTAACTTTGGATCAAGAACTTTTACTTTTAAAATTTGGATGAGTTTGAATTGCAATATTTTCCACATTTGCACCCGTGCTCTATTGGAATCGCTGTAATATGATAATATGAATATTGACCTAGTAAGGAACGAGTGAATGACTCGTATCCCAGCGGCTGCGACCCGGCTGACTGTTCCCGTGGGACTGAAATCAATTTAACGATCCAATTCCCGATGCAATATTCCATAAATCTTTAAATCAATTTTCATTGAACGAACATGTTGCACTTTGCTGAAGTCCGACTCAAGTCATGGACAACGGAAATACCTACAACAGCATGAATGGACTATGCTAACAAATCTATTGCTGTCCCACATATGTATGATTAAAATCGACATAATTTTTGTTGTGCCATCTACTTGGATTCATGGCTGGCACGGCGATTAGTTCTATCCGCAATCTAACAATTTTCAGTTTTGTTACACACGAAAACAATATCCTCTGACCTGTTACAATACCTAAATTTACCATTGTAATGTATGTAAGTAACCCCATTTCTCACGTCTACGTCGCCGATCTTGGCGCTGTCAATTTGTGATTTGATCGATGACTACATCTACACCCTTAGTTTCACATCGCAATATGACGCCCACTTTTTAAGGAACACGAAGTTTCTTCAATACTTATACATAATGTTTAAACTAACATGCCTTGGTTCAAAATGTCGCAAATTCTAGGCTTATTTAACAACCATAAGTGGTATTCCATGCATGTGGTTAAGCCGACCATGTTTGGAACACGAGAGTCATGCCCCAATAGGCCAATGTGTCACAAGACCTCTCTAAATATTTACAAAACTGTTTTACGGCGTTTCCATTAACGTCAAATATTTCAAAAGATTTACGGTAAAATTGCGTATACATATATGTACCGAATTTCATCAGATAACGGTAGTATTGATAGAGTAACGGGGGCAGGCCTAAACTTACCGGACTGGAGCGATTCAAAATGGTTGCGTGGCTGATATTTCGAAATGGTAACAAATTTGAAGTTCATCTTGTAAATTGTAGCACGCCTATCAAAAAATTCGGTTAAGCAATGCAATGATCGTAAAGTTACTGAGAACTAAATTGAGTTATTATCCTTAGCATGTATTGATTCGTAAGATATGGAGGTGGTCTTTAATCTTGCTTCAGTGAATTTTTTTAATGTTGGTTAACAAAGTGTATATGTCAGACGTTTGTAGAACTCAACCCATTAGCATGTCGCGCATGACTTTGACGTCTAATCATAAAAGTGAATCACGAATACTTAAAACCCCGAAAATATCACACGATATATTTGTATTTCTAATTTATAACGCAAGGAGAAAACGAGCGTTTTGCCTGACAAGAGCGGTTTTTATACAAATGTAAATAATCGTTTTTCGTTAGGTAAGTATGCCAACTCCCAATAGATGGCCCACTGCAGCTGCTGTCATCTATTAGCTTAGTCCGTCAGCTTATTCCGAGCTTATTCAGCTTATTACGAGTATTATGCACTTTCGCAGCTCGCTATGCTATCGCTATATTCTACTGGAACAGAAACTAGCACTAGGATTTTATTTTTCGCGGCAAGAACTTTACTACAGGATGGTAAAATGCCACATCAGGGGATCATACGAATACCAGCAGTTGTATAATAATATAATGTAGAATATGGAAGCCGAGGTGCTACCGTTATTATCTAAAGTATCTCTGTCTAACGTCTCTCTCAAATAGTTCAAGAGCAGTAGAGATGGATGAACTTCGAATTACGATATTCTCGGCAGCTTAAACTATTACAAGTTCAGCTTGCGCAAGCGCCGGGTGACCCAATAACGCGCCGGCGCATCCCGTCACGGTCCGACGCGGCACGTGGCGAGTACCAAGATGTACGGATTTTTACCAAAATGTTTATGAAGACACACAACAATAACAATATACAACAACAACAATAACAACATATATATATATATATATATATATTATATATATATAATGAAGTAACAATAGACGTAACTTTTTAAGGGCTGGTATTTTAATGATCAGCAAAATAAAAACTAAACTAACAAAAAACGAATTGCAAAGCAAAACATTCTGCTGTGCAAATAAGAATTTTACGAAGGACGTAGTTTTCTTGAAGGGTCGATTAAAAAAAGATGAGGTAAAATTTACATTCACACGATATTATTGTGTTGAACCCAAAAATCAAAAAGTACTTATGTAATTTAAGGCGAATTCATTCAATTAAAGTTTGCAATATTTTCGGTACAGTCGACTCTCGTTAATTCGAAACTCAGGGGACTTTCAAAATATTACGAAATTTACGAATTATCGAGAGTTTCAAATATCAAATAGTTCGAAATTTTTGAGAGAAAAAATATGAAAGTTCGAATTATTGAGTAATAATCAATTAATTTATTAACTGCTAATTTTTTACAATATCAAAAGGTTAGAGGTACCTACATACATATTTACATGCACATACATAATGTGACTTAATTATTAATCTTTGGGAAGAAGTCTCTAATATTAGTTTGCTTCAAAGCACATTGCTGAGAGTGATCAATATTTTTTTTTATCAGATATACCTAGTGCCGCAAATGATTTTACAATAACAAATGCATCTCGGTGTCTCAAAATGTATGCAATCTGATAACTTTGAATTGTCGAGTGTTTGCCGCCTGTGAGTTCGAATTAACGCGTCGGTTTGTTACGTAGCAATGACTTTTTGTTCGAATTACCAAGTGCTTAAAAATGTATTGAATTATTTCGAAATATAAAGAGATTTTCTAGGGAACTCGTCATAACTTCGAATTATAGAGAGGTTCGAATTATCGCGGGTTTGAATTAACGAGAGTCGACTGTACCTACCTTATTAGTAACAGGAAATAGACTACAATTTGAGACAAATAAAGTTATGGAACTTTAAGCGTATTTCAGTTTCCCATAGACAAGGTGTCGCTTTATGAAATAAGAAAAAGAAGTCAGTAAAAGACGCAAAAGAAATCATATAACGTTGAAAGATTAAAAAATAACGTTTAAGAATGGGCGCGCGCAATCGCTCATACATAACTACGAGTATATGTTAGTGTTTATGTGTGAGTAGATATTTACGTGTGTGATTAATGTGAATGTATGTATGTTTACAGATATCACGTCCGTTGCCCTCTCAACAACTCGGTGACATTGACGGAACAAAAATAAAGAGATAGCGATATAAATACGTAAACGTATATGAGAATTTTATATGTCAATGATTAAATGCAAAACTTGTAGATATTTTGGGTTTAATATTGAGCAGGATACTATTATATATTTACAGTCAAAAAATTCATTCCTGTAGAAAGTAGTGTTTGAAAATATATATCCATGCCCTACTTCGGGTTGACTGCCGTATTCGAACTTCAAGATATTCACAAGAGACGACACGTACTAGATCCATTCTAGATACGATATAGTTTAGATATCAACTAGTTCTCGTTTGCAGCGCAATTCGGGCAACCAACGTCACTTTTGCGTTAGATAGAGTAAGATATCTATTAGATGTGAATTGGATCTCTGAGTCATATCCTGTGGAAATCGTTCAAGAGTATCTCCAGAATCGCGCAAATGTCAAATTTGACAGGTTAGATCTTAAACATATCGTTATCGTATCTTGGTGATGTCTAAAAGATATCTAATAGATGTCTATTTCAAAATCCGAATCGAGCCCTGAGTCTACAGGTAGACAGATTGAGATAAGAGAAAACAGCGTCTGGGACTAGGATATCTATTTTCAGTCTCAATAAAATTATTTTCAACCCAAAACTGGCCAAACTCTACTCTAAACTTGACAAACATGCGGCAGTTTACAAATTTGTTCACCACTCTAATGTTTATGAACACACACATACCAATTCACGATGAAAATGTTAACCGTAGATCCTAATTATGCAATAATGCAATTAGTTGGTGTTAGTCAAAACTCCGGTAGAGAAATCGACGTAAGCAATGAATTCATTACAGGCAATAAACTCAAAAAGTCAAGGGTCGAACAACACATAAAACAACTTCGAATGAATGGAAAAGTTGTTTAGCGAAATATTACTTTACAAACAACCCCCATTTTCATTATAACCACGGCTTACTCAGCAATTTCTTTCAGTAGAAAAAATACGTCATGAAATTACATTTTCTTTTTGCTACACTACTTTAACTGATTGTATACGAGCACCTGAATAGTTTCCCATTTACGCCTGCTTCGATGTTGACTTAGGGCTGATTTCGGCGCGCGAAATCGCATGCGATTTTAGTTACATTGCGGACTGTTGGTGACGTCCAATTCGAGCGACCGATCAAAAACCGCAATGTAATGAAACTCGCATGCGAGTTCTCGCATCGTCTAAATCAGCCCTTATACTGAGAATAAGCAAACCAGTGTAAAGAAACGGAAACTGCCATAAGCGGTACCTCGTCATAAAATACGTCAATATCCTTTGAGAACTAGTCTTGAAAGATACGAGTTGCCGCGTATAAGAAGTTGAGTTGCATTTCTCTGGATATTAGCCCAATTAGAGTCTGTGCGGAATAAGTTTTTGGCAAAAATTTCATTTTTGGTACAAGGTTTTATCGCTGACTGTACTTTTCTTACGACAGACAACAACACAACAACTCATCGAGACAATTCTAAAAACCCCTAACACAATTAGGTTGCGTTGTTTCATCACAGAGTTCCTATGGCCAACTCCTGTCTCCATCATCAGATCAGCTCGATGGTACTATAATATTGCATTGTCATACGATTTATACATGCATGCAAAATGTCAGCTCAATCGGAAAAGGGGAAGTGGATCAAATTTAACTTGCAAGATTTGATTACACACAGACAGGCAGACAGACAGAGAGACAGACAGACAACGGTTAGGTGAAACTAAATAAAAGCTTGTAATAAGTTTTTGGCAAAAATTTCATTTTTAGTACAACCTTTTGTCGCTGACTGTACTTTTCTTACGACAGACAACTAATACTCATCGAGACAATTCTAAAAACCCCAAACACAATAAAATTAGGTTGCGTTGTTTCATCACAGAGTTCCTATGGCCACCTCCTGTCTCCATCATCAGATCAGCTCGATGGTACCATAATATTGCATTGTCATCCGATTTATACATGCATGCAAAATTTCAGCTCAATCGGAAACCGGGAAGTGGATCAAATTTAACTTGCAAGATTTGATCACACACAGACAGACAACGGTCAGGTGAAACTAAATAAAAGCTTGTAAAAAGAAGAGTCGTGGAATGTAAGGGAGCCCAATACATTTCACGACTCTTTTCTCTTCCCGCACAGACTCTAAATGTCTGAATGGTACTGACAGTAATTGTGGAATCTTCTGGAATCTTATTGAATAAGGGTAAACCGAGTGCGGTCTACACAACTTTGACACCCACCCGATATCATCAGTAAAGTTACCCGTCAAACAAGATGCATGTAACTGAGTCGAAATATCAGGAGCTCGAAAACAATACAAAAGGTAAAAGCTTCATATCGCGGTCGATATAAGTCTAGTGAAACTAACCGTGAATCATTCAAAACTGTTATCTTATTGACACTCAGAAATGTGGCAAATTTGAGTCTAACGGCACGGTTGCAGCAAAAGAACCCAAACATCACAATCAACAAACATTTCGAGTTGCGACGTTTGTCTCGCTCATTTTTGTGGCCACGGAGGAGTTCGTGATCGCCTCATGACTAATGTATTTTGCCATGGTGGTGCAATGATCTCACGGTACGTCGGATCACGGCCATCATCATTATGTTTTTAGGTAACGTAACGTTAGCACGTCCAAATTGTCTCTGCTTTTGCCTACAGTTGTTTCCCATTTGAGCTCGATCGTTTCACGGTCTATGGCAATTCCCGCTTCCTACTTTCACGTCTTTTTTGTTTTATTAAGTTTTTTAAATTCAGATTGGTGTTGTTTATTTGTCAAACTAACCTGATTATTCCAATAATCTATCAGTTCACTATTTAAAAAAGAAATCCATTATATTTAGGTATATATATTGATTAGACCGATTCAATTGATCGAAATTGTCTGTTCCTTGATAAATAAAGTATAGTATTACGGACATAGACCGGAGGCTATTCATCTAAGCGTTCCAAACACAAAGGTGACGTAATCTCAAAGTTTAGTGAACGCACGCCACCGAAAAGTGCGCGAGCGCAGAACGTCGCAGTATAAGGATACGTCTTAGAAATCAAGGACCAAGCGAAATCTTAATAATTAAAACAATACCTAGTTATATTTTAAATCACATTACTTAAAACAAATTAGAAAGAAACTAACTATGGAAAAACAGGAGGAAGAGGAAAATACAAAATCGTGTGGCGAATTATGAATTATGAACGATGCATAAATATTACAAAGATTTAACAACTAATCTGTGAACACCAATTTTCGTCTTTGATAGCATACATAATATGAAACACCTAAAATACCTCAAAACAAGCTTGCCAGTTTAAGTTCCTTTAGCAGCCAATTTTAATTATTAGGATTGTAAGTATTGTAACCAGACATAGGAATCCGCGAGGCAAATTGTGAATTAAGTCTTTATGTTTGGCACTTATGGTACTAATTACAACAAAATTTAGGCTTTTTTAAAAAGATTAGGAAATTAAAAACTAATTTTTAACTATTTTGTTGTAATTAGTACCATAAGTGCACAAACATAAAGTCTTAATTCACTATTTGCCCCGCGGATTCCTATGTCTGATTGTAACTAAACTTTGTACAAGGTGTTATCTCCGCTAGACGCTCCGTCAAACACGCGGCTCAAGCAGAGCTGGCATCAAGGTCCGGCCGATCAAGGCCACGGCAGCCGGGAAGTCATGGACTGTGTTTGTATAGTTTATTTGCCCCGCGGTTTTTTGTGCGCCATCGTGGAAAACCTCATTCTAAATCAATGACCGAAGATCGGGCTTGGTGGACGAATTCTTCCCTACTTTAAGTTGACCTTAACTTGGTTAAATAATATGTAACAAGCTTTGTTAAAAATGATTTAATTACGTTGCTACATGAGTACCGTAAAACCGTCCTATGCTACCCTGAAGGAGTATGTAGTAGATAGTGTGGATGGATATCAAACATGTACAATGGGACAGTGTGTACCGTTGTTAGTAAATGATAATAAAACCATGAATGAATAAGTATTGAATATACGTATCCCAGAAATGCCTATTACTGTACAGTGGGATTACAATGATCATGTTTGCCCTCTAGGGCAAAAAATTACAGTTGAATGATATGCAATGTGTTATATATCTATTACCCGATTCATGTAAACTCTACATTTAATTATAAAGACCATCGACACTATAAACCGGTTACGAGATTGAGCGAATTGCAAAAAAATACTGACGTATTTGCGCAATCTCTGGGAACATGAATAATAAGTATAGTTTAATTGTATACTTTAGATTTATTAAGGAATTATGTAAATCAATAAATTCAAGCACATTATAATATTATAACAAGTGATCAATAAGGCTTTTTGCGTTTCGGCTCACGTTGCATTGCGTCATGTAGAATCTAAAAGGACTGGTGAGTGGAAAAAAATATTTATTCAAATGAAGTGCCAAAACTCCCGCGGAATGTTGTTTACCAGTACTTTGACTCCGAGTTTATGAAGGAAAAAACTAAAAACGTGTTTGGAATTGAATCTTGGCGACAATAGTTTAATTAAAAGCTGAAAATCAGTGGGTGGAGCGATTTGGGATCCAATTACAGGGCAGAATGGCTCGATTAACAGAAATGTTGATTGCCTCTGGTATCTCAATCACGGTCGGGTTATAGAATTTCGTTTTGCCCTTAAAAAGCAATTGATAGGGGACAAAACTAATGAATTTCGTAAAACCAATAATCCTTAAATTTCCACTAATATATTTACACAAAAGAGTGATTCGAAGAAGGTTTAGGTACAAAGACAAAGGGATCCTCAGTTTAAATATAACATAAAAATAAGTATAAGTATAGACACTAACAAAAGCTTATTTCTGAAAGTGTCATTCTAAGGTAGGATTCTTTTGAAGTGTTGTCAAAAGAAGTCGTAGTATGTATATCGGGTCTTAATGGAATAAAACCGACCAAGAGTCGTGTAACTAAGAGCACTTTAATGTTCCAGTAAAAAACGAACGTCAACATTTAACTAAAATAAATAATTATCATTCCACAAACTAGACCCAATGACTTTAATGATTAATTAAAAGCCACGTTAAATGATAATAGCTGGTAATTAATGCAGTCATGGGAAATGGGTTTGTATATAGTCGCGGATTTACACTGGGGCTCGTTTTTTGTTTCGAGTTCTTCTCTGGAACGATGAGCAATCAACACTAGGTATATCTAGTCGTCAAAGAAAAAAGCTTTTACTACCTAACAATACTTAAACATCTTTAAAGTCAAGCATCTATGATTTATTCAATTAAATTCTAGTCAAAAGTATGTCCAGCTTGTACTAGTATATCCTGCTCGCATTAATTATTCATTTAATTAAACAATATTTACCTAAAACATTATAGACTTTAATCAGTAATTTAATCATCGCCGACTCGTTCAATCAAACCAAACATTGAAATCTGATCATTAGTTTAGTAGAATCCTTGCACAGGATTACATTAACGCGTCCGAGCGGATATACTCTCGCGCATGATATTAATGTTAACGATCAATGCTTCTAACTTACAAGAACAATGTCACATGTTACTGTAAAATATATCCACTTACAACTTTAATTTCCGAACGCATCTCCGACTTATGCACAGCCTTGAATGATACTGATATCAAATATAAAGTCGGGAATCATAGATAACTTTTAGTGCTTATGCTAATGAATGACGACATTTTAAAAGGTTCTTGAACGTTCACGCAATCTTGACTGATGGTATTTTTATCTCAAGGAATGCTACAGTTTTAAAAGCGGCTATACAGTTTTGAGACAGAATTTCAAGGTGAATTTTTGTACCCGCAAATGTGTCGTGGAGACAGTTTTAAAACACTTTACAGATGTTATCGCAAAGTAAAAATAAGGTTGCAGTTGTGGGCATTATTTAACAAAAATGAACAAAATGAAAAGCTATGGTTTATCTCGTAACGCCCACGGCGTCTGGCTGGTTGGGTCAGATCCTTATTTGGCAAGAAATTGTTGCAAGGGTGAGATGATTTTAAGTTCTGCAGAGGTGTGACTTCTGAAACGATAAACTTGATGATAACGATCTCGAGAAGCTTTAATTATGTTACGAGTAAGACAAGGATAAAAAAACCGGACAAGTGCGAGTCGGACACGCCCACCGAGGGTTCCGTACTTTTTAGTATTTGTTGTTATAGCGGCAACAGAAATACATCATCACGGTTCGTGAGATACAGCCCGGTGACAGACGGACGGACAGCGGAGTCTTAGTAATAGGCTCCCGTTTTACCCTTTGGGTACGGAACCCTAAAAAGCACAATATTTAGTACGTATTCGTATATATGTGTAGTCTGGTGATATAAGCTAATACTCTAAGCGCCACTTGCACCATCCCACCAACTCGGGTTTAAACCTAAACCGTTAATCCAGTGTCAAATTGTCAGCCAGGGTGAAGCCACTAACCCGGGGTTAACCGGTTAAACCTGGAGTTACCATGGTTACCAATACAATTTAACACTGGGTTAGCGGCGCAAGTGGCCCTAATACGTTTCTGGATAATAGCACAGAATAAATAATAGTACTACACCGTACAGAAAGGACACTTTCCTACAAAGCCTAAGTTTGGTTTGACAGCGATTCAGGGACGAATCATGTTATCCCTTTCTAATGTATGGCACTATTCCTTTCGGCTATTTAGGGTTGTCAAAATTCAAATCATTATCTGTGGTCGTGCACGCAAAAGGAATTCAACCCTAATTGCTCGGAGCTATGCTGAGCCGAACGGAGCCGAGTTTGGCCGAAGTGAGGAGTGTCTCCCCACTGACACTAGCTAAAGAGAAGGCGATGCATCGTCATCGTCGTCTTGAATACTCGTGTATTTTCACACAAAATTAGATACTAGGTAGGTACATTATTGCGCTTCGGCCAAAGAACTGACTAAAGTGCAAGTGCCCAGTATATTTAAAACAGCTAAGAATACTTTTTTAAAAGCGCTTAAAACTAATATGACATCGTCAGCTTCATTTTTACTCGCCGCGAGCGTTGGTAGCCGGTGAAAATATACGCCAAGAAGAAAAAAGCATAAGTAGGTAGGTATCTTTAAATTGGCTACAAAGTTAGTGTTTTATTTTGAAGTAGAATTACCGACGAACTATATAGATGCACCAAAAATATGGTACCTTAAAATATCTAAGCTATATTTGGAACTGGAAGCGATTTTGCATTAAAAGTTCTTCAAATATTTTATATTAGAAACAAAATTTCTTAGTAAAGTAAGAACAAAAAGCACTAATAGCACTATACTTATCCCTTTCAATTGGGTGCTAGTATTAGAGTAAGACAAAGACAGTATGATTTTCTCTCTGACCAAAATATACAATGGATGAAAAATATAAAACAGAAACAATCAGGAATTAGAAAAAGAAACTCGAACCAGTGTTTAATTGAATCATCCATCTCTGTCTTTCTCAGAAAAGGAAGACGAAATGAGACGAGGATATTAAATCCAGGTCGCAAATATTTCGCAACAGGTTTTACTGGTGTCCGACGTTTTATTTTAACGTCTGCTAGCTCTCCAAATAATACAAAACAAATGCTTTCGATTCAGTTTAATAGTACATTGTGTATTAAGGGCGGGAAATAAGAAATTACGAACGAGTGTCAATTTTAAGCCCGACGCGAAGCGAGGGCTTAAAATGTTCACGAGTTCGGAATTTCTTTACCGCCCGTGGCACACACAATGTTTTTCATCACACTTGTAAGGAAAAAAAGGAGAATTAATAAAAACAAACTTCTGTATAAAACACTTTTCCGCCCTAGGGCGAAAATTTCAATTTCCCGCCCGCAAGCCCTACGTGTAAATAAGTGTTTTTCATCACACTTGCTCGGAAAAGATTTTTTCCGCCCTAGGGCGAAAATTTCAATTTCCCGCCCGCAAGCCCTACGTGTAAATACATCTTTTCCGAGCAAGTGTGATGAAAAGTATTATAAAATTCCTCAACTCTTATTAAAAGGGTCGCAATTAAGTCTGCCATGTTCTAAATATTGTTTCATGTAGGTATTTATATCGTAGAGTAATATAGGTAAGTAATGCAAGAGTGGTAGCTCCATACATCAGAGGGCTTACCGCGAACCACGTTCGACGTGTTGCCTCCCTGTCACACTTACGTACGAATTTACAAGTGCGACAGAGAGGCAACACGTCGAACGTGGGTCGCGGTAGGCCCTCAGTTTTCTTACCAAAACGCGCGTTATTTCGTAGGCGGCATCTAACGTCAAGTAGTTCTATCACCATGAGGATGAGTTACCAATCTTCCTTTACTTATATTACTCTATGTTTATACGTACATACAACAAGAGCACAGTTAAGTAAAATGAAATTAAATAATACTGTTACAGATTTGGAATTGAAGTTCTGTTAAATATTGTATGTTTCGAAATTGCTCTTGAAATTTTAAACTACAACCGATGCATAAGTAAGTTACGGTTGTATATAATTACAACCTTTGGCAGCGATGTATTGACCGATAATATTTTCGGTACGCCCTTTGCTCTGTATCCCGTTAGGCGTTTATCTTTGAATCGGTCCAGACCGTTAGTTTCATACCTTAGGCGGTCGCATTTCTGAAATATGTGCCAAATATAAGAAGTAACCGCAACTTGGTTCCAATCCAACATACTTCCGCTATTTGTAATACCGACTTTACCATAAGGGCACACAGCACATCCTCAGGGGGCCCCGAAGGCCAGACAGTAAGAGTATACCTATTTGATTACCCATAATAAATAGACTGATACAATAATGATCAAGGGCAATAAACGTGTAAACTTTTAAAATAAGGATACTATGAGCTTTAAATTATATAAATTATTATAATACAGAGTCCGATGTGTGAAGATAAAGATAAAGATTGTCTTCAACCCTGATTCGAATCCATAGTAATGCGCATATAAAACGACTTTGGGAATCAAAGTTCCAATATCATAAGTAAATAAAACAAGCCTTAAGCGTGGCTGCATTACTGTTAACCCAAAAGGTGCTATTGACTTGCCTTTCGTTTAAATTAAAATTTTGTTTTAATAATTTTGGGACCCACGGACCACCATAGATGGTACTCGCCGGGGTGCAGGCAGACCAAAAAGAAGATGGCGGAACGACTTGGACGCATTTTATCCGGATTGGCGGGAACGTACAAACGACAGGGTTGAGTGGAGGAAAGGATGGGAGGCCTATGCCCAGCAGTGGGACACTAAACCAGGCTAAACATTTTTTTTCCATTATTTAGACTATTTAGAGCGTAAGCATTGATTTCCTTAATATGCAATGCATTTAAAGAAGTTAACGTAACGTAACAAGTCGTAACCAAAGGTTGAGTCTGGCTTAATCGTAAGCCTTTCCCTGTTCTAAGAACGGCTCCCTTTCCTGTAACGGTAAAAAGTTGAGAATTTCCGATGAATCACTACAAGCTCTACTCATATGAAGAATGTAAAATGCTAACAATTCGAGACGTGAACCCTAGTTTTTGAACATTATGTCCATAATAAAAATTCTACTTCTGTTGCTTGAAAATTATGAAAAGGAATCATAGGTACTGAAAATCTCAATGATTCAACAACTATAAACGACTTAATGACGGCTTTAATGCGGATAAATGATCACTATAATATATGGCAGTTTAACAACATTGTACCAGATACAAAACGCCATCAGGCATACCTTATCCCCTGCCACTATCATCGCTGACTTCAGAGAGAATCCAGACATACCTGAAACAAAAAACATAAAGGTTACAAACGAGCTTTTAAATATAAAATACCTTCCGAGATCAATTCGCACGTTACTCGGGCATCAATATTTAAAGTGTGAGCTGTTAGCGGCTTACGCAGTTACAACGGAGCCTTCTTAGCTGCCATTCTGAACCTATGTAATTAATACTAGAAATATATTTCAAAATACATAAGTCGAGGTTTTAAAGAACCAAGAGAATTACAATATAAGATTATTTTATAACACCGTATTTGTTCAAACTAAAGCATTGGTAAAAAACAATCCAATTCGAAATGAAAAAGTCTCTTAATATAAAAAATCCTATAATATCGAATTAGATACCAATGTTTTGTAGGGCTCACAGATAGTATTATCAAATTGGTACTAACAAAGTTTAAATCAACGTAACGTGTAAAGAACGATGATTAGATACCTAAAATTTCGTATTCCCATGCCCGAAAAAACCAGAAGCCTTACAAACAAAATTTGATACCTCAGAAATAGGATAGGATTTTCATGGTCAAATGAATAGAGTCCTTGGAAGTTTTAGTAGGTATACTTTTGGTTCTGGCATCCTTTACGAGCACCTGATTAAACATGTGGGGCGATAAGGGACACTTGATGTGAGACTTACAGATAACGTCGCCTTCCTGGCTGTAACACACATTGCTCCTTTTAAATTAAAATAAAATTAACATACTTCAAAGCAAGTAGAAGGAGTCATAACCAAAGAAAAGGAAGGCAACATTATCATAGGAAGAATAAGCAAAAGAAAACTTCGAGCAAGTAATTCTGCGTAAACGAAACACGAACTAAAGACTACAAAGGAGCACAAAGCCAAAGTAGCTTCCAGATCGTGGACATGAGTAAAAATCAAAACATTGAAGCGTCTTCCGTTTCATATGCAAATGGACTACGCTTTGTGAGACACACACGCAACTCGAATAGAAGATGCTTAAAAGAAAACCCTTCACAAAAGGACACTGTAGACGATACAGTGGATCACTCGCGCCTTAACTTGACATGCGTTTGCCGCTTTCTGCTATTAGAAATTGAAATACTTAGCAGTTTATTTTACTTGAATAGTGGTCTTAAAAGATCAATGATAATTCATATTTTTAGGTGATTCATTACATTTATATTCAAATCCTAAATAACTTCATTTCAGTTACAATTTTTTGTTTTTCATACTTTATGTTACAAGATAAATTTTTACTAGAGTCAGACCGAGATAAGTCTGCAGGGATTTTGATAGCCCACGCAGCGCCAGTGTCATTTAAAACGCCAAACTTCTATGAAATTATGACGTGTAAATAACACTTGCACTGCGTGGGCAATCAAAATCGCTGCAGACTTCTTGGTCTAAATCTATGAGCGCATTTAAATCAGATTCCTCTAAGTTTCAGGTTTTTAAATTATGGTAGAGCAGGTATAGTGTTCCTACGATGCTGTTACGAATCGGGAAAGTTGCTTGCAATACCTTGTGTTTTTATGGACATGTTCGTTGTTCTTTTTGCCTATGAGTGCGTCGCGTCAGGACCGACTGCTTTTTATAGCAGCTATTGTGAAGCTGCTTAGTATGCGCAGTGTCCATCGGCGGAGCGGAGCAATGATACAATGTGGACACGTAAAGTATACGACCGAGATAGTTAAATGTAAGTATGTCGGCAAATTCAAGAAGCGAATGTTTTAGCGCACACGTAAAGTGTGTACAACCAATATATGTTTGAACGGTATCTTTGTCTGCGTTCCCTCCGTCTGCGAATGATCTCTAAATTTGTTTCACGTCGCCAGTTTCGCCGCAAAACAGCCATTATTAAATTGCGTTTTCGGATCGACGTTCCTGTCCCTTTAATTCAGTTCGCCGAGTTGGATTGATGTCCCATTATATGCAAGTCAGGCTGCCGGCCCATGGTCAAAATTTCAATAGCCCAGAGCGATTGAACTGGCACGTGTAACTTTTTTTTGCAAAATTCCTTGGAATTCTTTTATATTACTGAGGAATCGGAGGTCGAGTCGTTATTATGCAACATTGTTATAGGGTCTGGACCAATTTGAAATTTTATACGATTTTGATTACATGTTTGGTTTTATAGCGCCATTCTTAGATTTTGGTAAATATATTGCGTGATAATAGGTTTACAAAAATGTGGCCTTGTGCTTTTGAAGCTTAAGGGAACAGGATTACTACAATACTCAATGGTTCGAGTAGCGATGTCTCCTACAGCGGAGGCGGTAAACTGGCAGTGCCGGCTACTTTCTACGCGACCTCAAAATGCTGCATTCACTTTCTTCACGACTTACACCGGTTACGCAACCAACGCGACCGACATATCGCGTCGCTCCTCCGTCACGTCCGACTATTTACTCCAACGACATCAAAGTTGTCCGACATCGTCATTAAACCTCTTCTTCAAATATTGTCCCTCACAAACTTTCTAAAATATTTTATTACATCACAGTAAAATGCACATAAAGGACCTCCGACTCATCGCGAACGGATGGAAGACTTGAAAAATATGTTCGCGGTATATTTGAAGGTCAGATAAAAACGCCAGGTGCCCTGCCTCTTGTGTCCAAGGCCAGTGTTTCCTAGAGCTGCATTTAGGTTTCGTTTTATTCTTTATTCGTTGCATGTCCCTTCGGAGCCGCTTGCGTGCGGCCCAAACCAGTTTAAGAGCTATTCTCCACACCGATCGTAAAGCAGTGTGCCCATTACAATCTAAGTTTTTATTTCTTTGCTCTGATGGAATTGTTGTCGTAATTGATCTAAGCATACTTTATTACAACCGCGCACGTAAATAATAATGGAATATGCGATCACTGCGTGATTGTTGAGATTTTTAATAGCAAGAGAAAATACCATACTTACAAGAATTTATGTACAAAGATTAGTACTTTCGAATAATCCTAAAAAATATGATTATTGCACTGTATTTAAAAGTTGTGAATGACCGTGTGTATGTGGCTTTAGACGGCAAAAGTGGAAAAGCAAGAGCAAAACATCAGGGGCGGGCTGCAAATTCGGCTTTTTCTTAGAAGCCTCCGACAACTGGGAAGCGCGGCAACAGGAAGTGGGGACGGACTTAGTTTATGTAACCTAATCACCTGCCGAGCTCGAGGCCAGCGCAGGCGCAGCGATTTGGAGGAATCAAGGCCACGGCGCACAAAATGCGAGCTCAACCCATACATATTATAACTATCCCTTGCCTCCTATAGCAGGATGTTACATAAGCTTTGTTGTTTTGTTATCCTCCGAGTCTACGTCGCATTTTAGATTAGTTTTTTGTGCATCCCGCATTTTATTTCTTATTCTTATATAGGGCATACGAAATTGAACGTTAATAATGAATACGGTGGTTCTAAACCGTGGACGTGTCTCATATTATCTTGGAGGAGTGACTTAAATATTCACATCGAAGTTGTTTGCGATGGTGGAAGTTTGTTGAGAGCATCAAACTATACTCGTTCCCACGTCGTCGCTTTACACCTCCGATATACGAACGCGGTCTTAAAAGTGTGGAAGTGAATCATTTTTCACGTAAAGTTTTCCGATTCCCGGCGAGTCATTTTGAATTTTTACTCGTTTTCAGCTTGCATCGCGGAGCACGGGAAGGAAACTTTTAGACTAAATGGGCTGGAGAGAAATTGAGACACCGCAAGATGAGTGGGTATCTGACGGTACTCTAAGTAAACACGCTGGATTTTTGCTACAGCTCAGAGAATATACTCTTCGATTTTTAACTGAAAACCTTCGGTACAAAATAAAGGTAATAGGTACCTATACGAGAGCATTTTATGTTTCGACACCCATGTCATTTATTTAGATACCTATCATTCAGAAATATCAATTTAACAACACAAAATAAATATCCCAATGCATTTATACACAGCCGTATGAGGCGATACGATCAGAAAAAAGTTCACCGGGGGAATTCCGCCGCGAGAAATTTCGTGGGTGATCCCAAAAGGGCACCATCCCCTGCTTTGAGACACGTTGCTAGGGGCAACGCGTGTCTGTCCCGGCCCATCTGTGTGTAACACACATTGTGTAATAGAGAATAGACTTAAACAGACAATATCTAACTGCGTTTTAATTGTGCTAGCTGTTGACATCGCTTGAATTATTCGGGGCTCAAGACTGATTTATGTGAGCGAGAACAAAAAATAAAAAAATCTATCATTACCTTCATATTAAGGTAGAATAAAACTAAAAGGAGCGTGGATGAGGCATGACTGCATACGAGCAGTTATTTATTCAAATGTTCAGTTTTACGAGACGGATTTTAACGTCCTGGTTTATTTAAGGCATCATAAACATGAAAAGCAATTTTATGGAAACTAATGTATGTGTGTGAGTTAGCTTTAAGCACTTTAAAATATTTTAATTGCTTGGCAAACGTGATAATAATTCATTCAGACCAATACATTAATGCTACGTCGATTATTGTTAAGCATAATCACAAGCATAATGCTTTGTAGTCATTTTTATCATGTGTACCTACTAAGTACAATAACATGCTTCCTGCCATACTCTTACATTCATGTACATAAATGATAAACGACATGGTTACAGGAACAAGCTATTTGACCTTTTACTAACTGACAAAATAGCGGCTGCAGACACCTTTTGACTTCAAATGATAAACATCCTAATTGTTCAAGAATATTTCAATAATTGTGCCGTTTTTCCTTTGGATGACTGATCGCAACAAATGCGCAGGTGCTAATCAAAACAACAGTTTTATTTGAAATGTTAACGCAATTAAATGAATTGTAAATGCGAAGTTATTCCATTTATACGACGGTACATATTTTGCTTTTGCACTTATGCTAGGTACTATAACAAAAACAATGGCATTTGCCTGGAATTTACTAGCAGTTATAAAGCAGTTTAAACTTCATGAGCTATGACCGAGCGTTTTTAATAGTATATTTATGTACAGATAATGCATTAGTATTTTAAGTATTTATTCATAACATAAGGTATGGCGAGGCATCTGTTAATAATTCCGAACCTATATCGAATGCTGGTTTAATCAATATGCACATAAGTATCAAGTAAGTCGCCTATCTCAGAACTGTATCCATAAATGGTACTACTTTTTTTACTGCAAATCGATTCAGTGACAGCTGCAAAAATCGGATGGGATCTCGATAATAATATACCGTGTTATAAGTGTTTATTGGTATTTAAAACACTGGGAAAGTCAAAGTTAAATATTTAAGCATTAGAATAATTATTTTTAGAAAAACTGTTTTCCAGAAAATATGGACAATTACAATTACGGATGATAAGGGATGACAAGTTAGCCTTAACGCGACGTGAAAAAAAGACCTGACGGTTTAACCCTTTTACATCTATTTTAACCCCAAGTAGGTGTAAGCCCTGACCTCCCTTAGTTATAATTTTGTCAAAAACATTGTTAGTAACAGAATTCACCAGTTCACCACCACAATACATGGCTGGCAACGTTTACATCAAATCTAAAAGTATAATGCCCCCGCGTAGACCATGATATTTTTCAAAAGATCTCTATGAATTATTTATTTCTCACATAGACACACCATTACAATTATTTCTTTTTCTACAGAAACGAGTCATGAATAATAAGTGGCCGGACTCGGAACCGTCGAATGCGGCGAAATAAGTTCAGTCCTAATTTGAATCATACTCGAATCGTCTGGCAGACTTGAGATCAGCGAAGCCTGACGGGAATGTTTTCGTTCTAGAGTAGTATGTATACATACCTACGACGTACGTAGTTGCGAATAATAAGGCATAGCAAAATTGTACCGACTTAAGAATATAATAATGCATAACATAATGTTAAATTAAAATAAAGATTTCAGTAAAGCAGTCATGATGTACTTAGGGCATTCAATGTATAAAAACATAGAGAAAGACACGAGTAAAATCAAGCCAGAATAATTGGTTCGCTTTCAAAAGTCGGATGTTATAAACTTCACATAAAAGTGACCTACTAGAACGTTATTACAACTCATACCTACCTTGATTTGAGAAAGAATTCTCGTGAAAGAAGAAATGAAATAAAAGAATTAACAAATTCATCAAACAAGACTAAAATGAGCATTTGACGAATGTACAATTGTATAGAATAGACCTCCACACAAATTCTCAATAGATTCGAATTCGAACGCGCGCAAAGCACCTTTAGCATCGCTTCCACGTATCTATTTCATAACGATCGTAAATTGCTTCATCACGTCGCATTCTCAGCAACCAAAGATCGATTCCAACCTGCCTACCTGCAAGTTCAAACCTTCCAACCGCACAACGCACCGAAGAATCGGAACGTAAACACAGGAGGTTGACGACCGGAGTTCAACTTGACACATTTCTGGGCGGCCCAATTGTGCGGGATGGTCGTGGCTTGCACAACGGGAAGACGCTTGCGTTGCGAAGGGCTTACTCGAATACTCGGCGGCGAATTCACTTTTTAAAAGTAATAAATGCCACAGCCCTGTTTATGACCAAATGCGGTACGGTGGCTTTACTCACACATGGTTGACATGTAATGGTGTTGGTCTTTAAAAATTGTTGAAAATAACTAGCGCCGTACTTCACGAGTTTCATATCTATAATTGTTGTTCTTGTAGAACTACTTTCCAATTGCATAAATGGAAAACTATCTCAGAATCGAAACCTAGAGTCATGTGGAAGCTGCTAGTAGATACAAAAATAGTAATTTTCACAGACAGTTTTAGGACGATATGATTTTCTTTTTTAAATAGGATGTTACCCTACGAACGTAATAGCAATATCCTGGCCTTTCTACCACAAGTGTTTGATAAATTTCCGATCAAATTGTTACAGGGTCCGTTGCGCGTAATACGGCCAACCCTTTGACGCTTTGATCTTTGTAGAAACGTTGATGATGAGATTTCTGATGCATTGTTTTAGTCGAATATAGCACCGTTATAACCTAACTACCCTTTCTAGTAATTTCTAAATTAAATACTTACCTAAATGGTACTTCTAATAACAAAAAATTTAGACGGTCACAAGATAGTTAACGGGGAAGGGTTGTCTATCGGAATGCTGAGGATGGAATTGGAATGGATACAGTTTCTTTTGGATTCTGCTTGCGTCACAGGGGGATGCAACAAAAAATGCAGGTAGGGGCCCGAGCAACGACCCCTAGGATTTTAATGGTGACGTCATCAAACAAAAATGGCTCCGCGTTGTGGGACTTCAAATTTAACTATGTGAACTATGATACATCTAGGTTTATCTAGTGTGTGAAATTAAGCAGGTTTTTCCCCCAATATAACTTTAGTGAGTCGTTGATATTTCTTGTGGTTTTAACTTAATATAACTTAAGGAACTGACAAGGATAAACCATCCAAATTTGAGACATTCGTGGTTTTGAATTTCCGCTACGTTCCAAGAATCCTTTTGACCGAGCACGCATGCGCGTCCACATTTGATGTTATTTTTTGCTTTCCTTTAAGTGTAACTATACAATTTGCACTAGCTCGAAGTCATTGACCTCTCGCCAGCTGTTTACTATTGTAAGTCGCATGCGCATTGGTAAGACGAGTTACTAAGGCATCATACCGGTACACTCTTTTATTCGATCCGTAACAAAAGAGCCGTGAATAATGACATCATTATTTTCTACACAAGCAGTCGCGATAATGAGGACAACGAACAAACGATAGTTGTAAAAGTCGACATAGTCGCGCGAATCAAGATCAAGCATCTATCACTGCCAAATAAAACCTTCATGCTCATAGACATAACTATGCTTGATCAAACGAATCTTGAAAGAACACGTAGAGTTATTGAAGATTATTCTTATACGAATGTTTCAATAGCATATTAAGCAGTTTTAGCCCGCGTATTGAATTCTAGTTGTATAAGTTAAAGAAAGGGCGTGGGCCATGAGGAAGAATAAATTTAGAAGTGTATAGTAGCTTCACAAACCCACAACAGCTGTGCATGGGCCCAACACATGCGTGCACCCCTGTGACACACACACATATAGGGAAATAAACGTAGACCCAACGTAAACACGCGCAGGTTATGTGTACCAGATGCCCCTATAGAGAGAGATGAACATATAAACGAATGAGGGGATAGACAAGATAAGCTAGTCGTGTTTCGGTTTGACAACGTGCCGGGAGCTATTAATTAAGCATTGTCGAATGAAGGTCGAGAAATAATAGGATGTTATAGAAATTATCATGATAAAATATCGTCTGTATAATCTTCAGGTACATATTTAACATAGTGCTAGTATTCAGGGCAATGATACTATTGACGTAGCGTACATTGCTCCTGAGCGTAGAAAAACAGTTGTAAGAAAGATAAACACAGGCCAGTCGAGGCCGTTTGTTAATTAACATACAGATAGTTTAATAAAAGGCAGGAAGCAGGCAACGAGGGGAGGAGGCGATGAAGCGGTAAAAATAGACGGGGGCGACACGACTCACGACAGACGCGGGATCGATCGCCGATGCGACTGCACCGGCCGACAATCAATAATAGATGCCACGGACGTTCCCGCACGCCATTTCACTTTTCAAATTAGGAATCAATTTTGGATTAGTCTGACTAGGCGTGCAAGTCACATGCAGACTGGGTATATTATACTCTTCCCTTTTTGGACAATGGTAAGGTTCGTAAGAAAAACCTAAAACATTCATAGTTGGAAGATTTATTTAGTGCGTCAACTTTGTTTTACAAGTATTAAATCCTAAATACAAAGGAAATAATTATCCCCTATTTTCTTGAAATATGTCGTTCAAATAATGCGACTTAATATAAGAATAAGAATACTTCAAAATTGTTTAACCATCATTTGGAATATAATACAAATTTTAAAGACCACTGGTGGTTTTTTGTATCGACATCGACACATATTTAGTAGAATACAAATAAATAACTTGTAACCAGAACCCTTTGTTACCTTGATAAGACAAGTAGGTAATGGAAACCTTAAAGAAACTTAAACTCAGATGCAAGTAAAGTTATAGTCATTGGCTTCGAAATAACTCTCTTATCGGATCAGATAATGTCAATATAAAGAGTCTCGTGTCATGTTTATGGTATGAACCTAGAGATCCGTTTGTGTTTTGTTTCGAAAAGTAAAGGATAAAACTATATCTCCATATACAATATCAAAGTTTTCTTTTTATATTTATTCTGTGTTCTATTATTACCTTGGGCCTTCGTGGGAAACAATAACATCGGTCCTTAAGATAAAATATTTGGGTCACCCCAAGACCTTTCTGACACAAATACTGATTTCCTTGACCCGAGAAACATTTAAGTGGAAGGAGTTTCACGTAAACAGGAAATAAAGTTAGTTGTACAACGCTTTAAATTAATTAAAATGGAAGCGTAAGTAATTGCGGATGTGGCTTGGCGTCCCGTGGGGACATTCGGCGCAGCTGATATTTTTAACGCAACCAGACGACATTGAGGCAGGTCAGGTACAGGCACTCCACCGTAAACCCTAAAGCACTAGGGGAGCATGTAGGTCACGAAGGGAACAACGAACGGCCGCCAGCCGGAAAGCAAATTCTCTTTTTACTTTTTTTATTGCACTCAAAGTCAGTGCAGCGTGAAGCGTTATCGGTGAAAATTGTGTGGGGTCAGTTAAGTGCAGTGCACCTGCTGATAAGACTGCTTATAACATGGATGTACTGTCTTTTTGCGCAATAATATTTATGGTCGTCTGGAACGAGTGAAGATAAATTAATAAAGTTGATACCTTCACATAACTTAAGTACCCGATCGATCCGTAAATATTAAAACACGGCTATATGTTATTTGATCTGTGGATTCCTTTTCTAATGCCAGGGGATCTTGATTACAGAAAGTTAAAAAAGTTTTTTTTTGTAATCGACGGGTTGGAATCGGTGGGAACGCCGCAGGAGTCCCACCGCAAGCATTATGGCGCATCTCACTTCGCTCAAGCAAAACCACGTCTAGACGCCGTTCCGTATAATTTAACACTTCCATTATAAACGAACCTGGGTATTCATTTTACTTTCGTTTTATTAATAATCGAATAAATAAACATTCAATGGATCCGCACGCTTTTGTTCATAATTCTTTCATACCTTTCGTGTCGCGCCACGGGTGGTCCCTAAAATCGATGATCGAATCGGGGAAATTTACTATTTTCAGAGCTGCAATTTGGTGTTGCAAATGATTCACCAACTCTTTGCTTTTCCAATTCTCGAATATATTTTACAGTTTCCTTTTGGTCAGCGTCGGCTCGGCTGTTGGTTGAGTGTTGGTGAGTCAGCGGTAGGTATTCGAGGCAGCCACCCTTTGTTATCGCAGTGTAAACGACCAAGGCGGACGGTCGGCGCGTCCTTCAGCCGATGAGACCTTGGATGGATTTAGACGGGGTTCGACGGACTTGCCGCTTGTCATTTGTTTTGCTATCGTAGACTGCGTTATCCGCCGAGAAAACAAAAGCTATTTGATGCATCGCGTTCGTTTTTCAAATTTCAGCGAGGTTTGAAATGCCATTCTTATTTTGAATTTCGGTAACCAGATTCGGGAGGTCGTCCACCGCGGGAACCTTGGCCGATTTTAAATACAAGTTCAACGATCGATGTCCGATTCACCATCGTTTTATAACTTTCCCCGGCGATAAAGTTTACGTCTGAACTTTGTTTCTTCATGACCTGACGTAGATATAAATACACTGGCCAGATGCTCTGTGAAATGTAACGGTATATCTTTTATAGTGTAAAAATACTTCTCCATCTTGTTTTAGTGCCAGTTTAACCTATTGGTTAAAAGTGTTTATTAAATATTTAAAAAAATGTGATCAAGTTTTTTTTTGCAGTAAGTATTTAAGTGAAAGTGAAAAATGCTCTTAACCACGGTAATTTGTGAAGTTTGTGTGGGAATGTTTAGTGAGGTATGGAATTTATTTATGTGACACCGCCAGACCTTGGCCGAATTTAGTAGGGTCAACGGCATAGCATCGCTTTCTCCGCTGCGCGCGCGCATCGCACTCTACTATTTGTTTTGATAATTATTATTACTTGTGTTTACATCTCATTTTTTGCAAAAAAATATGTTAATGCTTTAAGGCAATTTTTTAAATTGCATTCTATTATTGCACGCAAGTTTCATGAAAGACCTAAAACGACCACTTCAAAGATACTTGTTAGTTCTAGAGAACATCAAAATATCTAAGTACGTGCTATAATAAAAAACCTATTTGATGCTGATATATAAATAAAGATGTTAGGTTTAATTCCGTCATTAGACCGCCTGTGGTCTGCCTCTATAATTAATAATGAATAATTATTAATTATTCATTACCTAATTGTTTTTCTTTCAGCTGTATCTTTTACTGAGGTGTGCCAATTAAGAGTATTCTATCTATCTAACCTTTATAGCAACGTTATCGTTTAATAGTTTAAAATATACACAGTTAATCCAAGTTTGATCTAAATTGACTTATACAGGTAAGTATATATATTACATATATGTCTGCCGACAATATAGTAGGAAGTTAGTTCGAGTATGCAAACAAACACTCGATATATCTCGACCACAAGTACTGCATATTTGCTCAGCGCAATTGATTCGGCAAATAACGCTAAAAATATATACACACACGCTTTACATGTACAGTGATGCTTTTTCGAGGAAATGAAGGGAAATCGAGTCAATGAACTCTAAAGAAAAACATACGTAGGTAGTGGAAACATGCGTATGCATGAAGCGAGAAGTTACATATACAATTTGTAGTGGCGAATTCGTTTGTGGAAAATATATAAACATATTATGTACATAAATAACGCTCTCTTATTTCTGAAAATAATATTTTAGGGATTATACTTTCTAATGACTCGTGTACAGTATTCGCAGAAATCTAAAAATGGAGTAAGGAATAGTAGGTAAGTCAAAGAATCCGGTGTGATGATATACCAACAAACATTGAGTAAAGGAACTTATTGTACCTACGAATTTACTTATTACCTTATTAGACTTATCTGGTACGGGTATGATGGTCGTATACTACCTCCGTGACCGCGTGATAATGACAACAATGTCCCTCGTTTTACATCGTGTGGTGCTAAAAAGCGACAATTATTTTATCACGTGAGTAATGCCATCCATAATACATCTGTTACAGGAGCAGAATAGTCTACTAGTATGTATTTCACACTTCAAATTTATTTTTCGGAAGATTTAAAGCTCTGCTCAAATCCCAATCTAGCTCATCCTTAGCCATTACACTTACCAAGGTTACCATTATCAGGGGTTATCACCGCTCTGCATATTTGACTAAGTAACTGCGGTTCCCTTGGACCCTTTATCGTTGGAAAAACACGATAACGCGGAAGGAGTGCCCTTCGTATACTATCTGAGGGCCTACCGCGAACCACATTCAACGTGTTGCCTCCCTGTCACACTTAGGTAAGAATTTTCAAGTCCGACAGAGAGGCAACAGGTCGAACGTTACGTTGAATCCGTCTAAATAGCGGTTAGACATGCGTAAGCCCGTTTCTGCTTCGGTGATCGTATCTTTCTCATAGACAAGTCACAAGGATTTAACTTTTTTTTTAATTTAATTAATAAACGACACCCACAGGATGGATCTTGGGGCAGAGGAAGACCCAAACGGACATGGCGGGACAACCTCGATACATTCTGTTTGGAGTGGCGTGAGTGTGCATTAGACAGAGACAAGTGACGGGAAAGAGAGGAGGCCTTTGCCTAGCAGTGGGACACACGAATAGGCTAAAGAAAACAAATTAAAAAAATAAACGAACTTATAATTTAGTAAGAAAACCGCGCTAAACTAAATCCAATAAGGACTAGTTTTACCTTTAGCCATCAAGTGTATGCTAAATGAACCGTGGCAAATAGAATATTAGTAATGATGATGATGATGATTAATAAATTAACTTAAGGACTCAGCGAACTACAAATCGGGTGTGATTTTTGATACATAGCGGCTTTTCATCGATTAACTGAATTCGTTGAAGCTACACATACTCTGCAATGTCCCGAAAATCGCATACAATCTATTGCAAGATGAGTAGAGCCTTTATAACTACCTATTTACATAATTAGTTTGAACTGTAACCACCCACAGTGAAATTCATCACCACATAACGAGTGTTTGTCATCAATCTTGGGCTTAATAATGCAGAAAAGCAAATATTTGGAAGGGTGAAATGACATAGACGCAGCAAATTCATTCAATGTCTAAATATTTACTTTGAGAAGAGGATTTTCCATCAAAACGTGAAGTGAATGAAAGTGGATATTAAATTACCACAAATAATTTTGTAACATTCAAGGATAACCTTTAGTATATTGTTGGCTTGCTTTAAAAGTCTGAGATTATACCTATATATGCTATTTTTATATTATAATACATACCTACATTATTTGTCTATTCCAAGAGAGTAGGTGTACATGTTTTTATTACAGAACAGAATGAAATTTTTTATAACAAACCAAGTAAATACAGAACAAAGTCGTGTGATGGAATGCCAGTAGAAAAGGACAGATTCATAGCCATGTTTCACGCTATATATGTTTCATTGTGTTTTTATTGCCTTGGAAGATTACATCAATGTGGGATGGATGTAAATGTCAAGGATTCCTTACCAGTTCTGTACTGAATGCTAAATCCATGGTGTAAAGCCAAGTTAACTTATTTTAAATTAACCTTTTATACTGACGTGGAATAAGGCGATATATCAATACGTTAACGATACGAAAACCTTCTTATTGAGTTGTGAAATCAACGAAAAAAGGTATAATGCGTGCGGCGCGTAGTCGGGCATACAAATGTCCGAATAAATGTCATTTAACAAGTAACGAGCTGAAAGCATTGTGGAGTACTTTACTGGGAAAAAAGCGCTCAGACTCGTAATGATGATGTTAAAACTCCCAATTCAAAGGGAGCTTTTTTCTCTTATTTTTGCCAAATGATTAAGTACAGATTTATACCCGGCATATGGATTGATTGTAAATTGAATTAGGAAAATTATGTACTTGAAATTGAGAAAAAAAACAGTGACACTCCGTTTGGTTGCGTGGTAAACAAATGTCAAACAATACATTTCAATTCAAGTGACCTTCAAGAAACATAAAAGAAACTATATACCTATATATATACCTATGTTAGGTATGTTAATGTTAACACCTTAACCAAAACCCTATAAAGGTTATCATGTCTTGACGTGAATCTTGCCATTGAACCTTTGATGTTCAGAATAAAGTTCATAAATAATTAAGCCAATGTCCTCGAGGATATGGTTATGAATGTTATGATTATGGCATGCCCGCTCTCGAAGTTTTCCTGTTTTTGCTACGTGAGAAAACTGTGACCTATATCGGTTATTTTGTAGTCTCATGAACGTAAGACATTTAAAGGATAGGGCTATTTTTATAAGCTAAGCTTCATTCATACGACATCTGGATTTGACGCTGTTTAACGTAATGTCTGTGTCTTTTTCTTTGGCATGCATGCCTAGATGGCCTGACGAAACACATTTCGCATCGTGAACTTTCGTTAGGTGCGTCTATAAGTTTGGGGTGATACCTTTTTGTATGTCTTAAAATTTTCTTGTGTGCTTTTCATTTTGTTAGGGCTTATTCAAGATAGCAATGTAGTACAATAACCCCCCCATAAATATAACTCTAACTACGAATCGTCACTGTACTTAAATATTTCTACGGTGAACAACAAGAACGGACATTACAAAGTGCTTAAAACACGTTGGATGTAGTAATTTACATAATCTTCCCACATAAAATATATTATACGTAGTATTTTTATTTAAAACAACATACTTTTTAGGATTCCATATTTGAATTTGTTCCTTTTTTCTCGACACGTTTTTAAGATCGATTTTTATTATTTAGGTAGTAAGAGCTAAGAAAAAATAAATTCAATCAGAAAAGAGAATCATACACAAGTCATGAATAGGTAAATTTGGACAAATAAATACTTAAATACAAAGATATACAAGTTACAGAATCACAAAAACTAAAAAATTTCATCTAAATACAAATAGCCACGTCAAATTAAGCCGAATTTGGGCAAGCTGCGGAAATAATTCGTGTAGTTTTGAAAATTGGTACAGGCATACCTTGTGGTGTCTAGATAAACATACTAAAAGTCCTCGAGGGTAGGGGGTGTGCTGGGGGTGTAGAGGGGGGTTGAAGGTACCTTTTTTCATATTTTTGCTTATATCTCGAAAATGTGTACGAATTGCATTATAATTACTTCGGACAAAAGTTTTAACATAAAATTTACTACAAATTTGGTTATGTTTGTTTTTACTCTGCGATCAATACTTTAGGAGCTACAGGCTGTTAAAGTTAAATAAGAGATAAAAAATAGACGGTTTAAAAAAACGTCGTATTTTCATAATTGTTCATCATAAATAAAAATTTTAATTGAGAATAAGCAAGCTAAATGACCTGCTGATAAAATATAATAAAAACCGGCCAAGAGCATGTCGGGTCATGCTCAGTGTAGGGTTCCGTAGTTACCCGTCCGTCAAAATAGACTATTTGCAAAAACTCAAAAACTGCTTAATCTATTAGGTTCGCTATATTTTTCTCTGAAAGTCTTTACTAAGCTTTACTTTCACGATTTTTTTCATATTTTTTGGACCCATGGTTCAAATGTTAGGGAAACTAAAGTGGAAAACACAACTTTTTTTCTTTCAGATCGATTATTTCCGAAAATATTAAGCAGATCAAAAAATAGTTCTCAAAGACCCGTATTCGTTTTAAAAGACCTATCCAACGACACTCCACACTATAGGGTGGAAGCGAAAAAAAATTTCATCCCCTTTTTAATGTACGGCAGCCACCCTAAAAAATATTTTTTCTAATTTATATTTTACAACTTTGTCAGCGTAACTGATTTATATATTCGTGTCAAATTTAAACATGAAAACTATAAAAAAAAAATTTATGGTGGTTGCCCTACATTAAAGTGGGGATGAAATTTTTTTTCGCTTCCACCCTATAGTGTGGGATGTCGTTGGATAGGTCTTTTAAAACGAATAAGGGTCTTCAAGAACTATTTTTTGATCAACTTAATATTTTCGGAAATAATCGATCTGAAAGAAAGAAAGTTGTGATTTACCCCTTAGTTCCCCTAACTTTTGAACCATGGGTCCCAAAAATATGAAAAAAATCGTGAAAACATAACTTAGTAAATACTTTCAAGGAAAAATATAGCGAACCTAATCGGTACAGCTGTATTTGAGTTATGGCAAATAGTCTATTTTGACAGACGGGTAACTACGGAACCCTACACTGAGCATGGCCCGACATGCATATGGCCTATTTTTTTATATTTTATCAGCAGGTTGCTTAGCTTGCTTACTCTAAGCAAATTTTTTTATTTGTGATGAATAATTACAAAAAAACGACGTTTTCTTAACCTCGTAAGGCCCAAGCTATTTTTAGGACGTTTATCATATCTACCCAACGGCCTAATTTTAGGTACTTATACTAGCGGCCCAGACCTTCTACTTGCTATAAAATCTGAAATTGGCATGTTTTTAGCTGAAGTCTTATTAAGTACTGTAAATGTAAGTATTATGAATAAAATTAATTAAAAAATAACTCGAAAAAAAATGTCCTATTTTTAGGTCACTGGGATTATATTTTGTAAATATTTGTTATTTTATCTAGTCACTACATTTGCAATAAACCAATGAAATAGCTGTGAATCATTAAATAAAAACGAACATACATATTTCATAATTATTTTTATTTATGTATAGGTAGGTAGTACATTACAGTTGTACAAAATATCTAAACTTATGTATTCTAAACATCAACAAAAAGTACTTTCTTCTAAAATATTATCACATCAGCCTCAACTTTGTTTAACAATTGCACTTTAGTCTTTATTAAGGATGAGATCAAGTTTCTCACACTACTTACATAAACAATTAAACATCATAAAAAATAGTTTTTCCTGTAACATTACTATAGTATTACTATAGAATTCAGTAACCGACCATTTCTTGCAAAATACATCTCATTGGATTTGTCCACAATAATTTGCAATAAGCTGTCATTTATATACTGCCGCAGATAATCGTATTTCTCGAACAAATGCTCTGGATTTATTGGTAAATATGCTGGTTGTGTAAATGGAATACACTTGGGAATGAATTCTCCTTCTGTCCACTCATTAGTTGAAATATCTTGGATAACAACAGAATGATTTTCTTGGGACATGCTTTGAGACCTTCCACGTCCACGCGATGACCTTTCCCGACCACGAGCACGTGAGCAGCTTCGAGTCCTTGAATTTCCACGAGAACGGCGTGAAATGTGAGATTCTGCAGGCGTGACATTTTTATTTCCAACCGAAGCAGTAACCATCTGGGTCTCTGGAGGAACTAGTTCATTTTCATCTTCAGATGACGAAGATGTTGAGGAGTAAGAAGGCTGATCACGTCTCGGGGGTTGAAAATCCGCATCAAATATGTCATCATCGTAATCACTTATTTCTAAGTCGGATTCGTTTAGATTTAAATAATTTTCTAATTCTGCATCCCTCAAGCCTGTAACAATGCAACACTCGGAATAAACACCCGATGTCCCAAATTTATGACAAAACAATTATATTGTACTAATGCAATAACATTCCATCGACCTAATTTTAGGACATCGAAATTTGCTCGCATCTCCTGCTCGAAATAAATCATAACGGAAAAAAATTTTTAGTGATCGTCATAAAACAAAGCTTAAATAAGTATTTTTGATTAAATTTAGGTTAAAATAATTTAAGATACTGGTGAAAAAAACGGATTTACTTACAACGTTTTCGCGAGGACGCCATCTTCCCAACATCCGCGTGCCAAAAGACTGTCATTTGATTGTCAAACGTCAAACTGACAGGTAATCATAATAGCTGCGTTCAGTACCGCCATATTTAAGAAATAAAGGTTTCTTTACACGCAAAGATTTAGGATCGGTACGTGTCAGAAGTGAATGACCTAATTTTAGAACTCTGGGCCGCTAATTGATAAATTAATATAGTTGCTTGGGCCGGAAGGACTACATTTCTCAGTCCTAAAAATAGGACGTTGGGCCTTACGAGGTTAAACCGTCTATTTTTTATTACTTATTTAACTTTAACAGCCTGTAGCCCCTAAAGTATTGATCGCAGAGTAAAAATAAACATAACCAAATTTGTAGTAAATTTTATGTTAAAACTTTTGTCTTAAGTAATTATAATGTTATTCGTACAGATATTCGAGATATGAGCAAAAATATGAAAAAAAGTACCTTCAAACCCCCTCTACACCCCCAGCACACCCCCTACCCTCGAGGACTTTTAGTATGTTTATCTGGACACCACAAGGTATACCTGTACCAATTTTCAAAACTACACGAATTATTTCCGATGATTTTTCTAATTTGCTTAGGCTAAAAGGCATTTGGGATGAAACGTTGCTCCGCAAAATAAGCACATTGACAATAAGAAATTAAGAAAATTTCATGCTATTAAGAAGCGTAAACTCTAGTGCAATATATTTTCTAATTAGTACTGCTGTTTCTAAATCACACATTGATTAAAGTTTTCAAAAAATGTTCCTATCCGTAAAGATACTAAAGATAGACTATAATTTGTGAAGTGATTATTTCTATACCTTGACTAACTTGGTACGTAGCGCGTAATATTATCGCACTGGTACGGAACCCTCAGTTCCAACGAGTTTGACTCACTTAACATTTTTCTAATACCTCGAGCCTACGTGTTCGAGACTCAACTCACTTCTCCGTAGTTTCTGTAGTTAGTGCGACATTAAATTTAATGTTTCATTTTATGGAGGTTTTATTTTGGTTTTACGTGACTTTATGGTGCCCATGTAAGGCAGATCAAAGCGGACTACACCGGAAGCTTTGGGGGTCGAATGATTGTGCTTTTGTTTACTTCCCGTTTTGTGTAAAACGGTAAACAATCATTTGTTCTAATTTAAAGAAGAAACATACGCAACATTCGCATGAACAAGCTGTTACGTAAGTAAGTTTAGAGTGTTCGTTGCTAAATATGTTGATTTCCACTCACATATTCTTGTAAGCACTTACCTGAAATCTTTATTGATAACTACAACGACGCATATTTTGGTTGAGTTCGTCTAATATCATCACAATCGATCAATTACAGAAAAGTGTTACAAAAATAAAGCATGTTTCATTTTGCTCTTATACAATTAGTATTTAAGTAAGGTGCATTAAATGCACCTTGCATTGGGATAACTTTGATAGCGGGATCATTTTGAAAATGTCAAATATCTGTTAAGCCTAATACCACCACTACCACTAACGTTACTGCAACGCTTACCAAGGCATCATACTTACTGTCACTACAGTGGAAAGTGCTTCTAGTTTTGTAAATATGTATTTGACATTTTCAAAATTATCCCGCTTCCTAACTTACCCAAATGCAAAAACTGCAACAAAGCCACTGCCCAATACACACCACAGCACATAAAATAAACGTATACTTCCATTTCCTAGAATAAATGCATTTGTTTGTCGGCGAACTGAAAGCAGAAAGGAAAACAGATTTTGCATAACCTAGGGCATAAAAATATAAGCTGTCCGGAGCATGCGCCATTCCATTATTCTCTAAGCCGTAACGCCAACGTAACAAAAGGCCATTGTTACTTTCATTTCTTTTTAATTGATTTTCAATTTCAGTTTTACATTTATGTTGGTCAGTAGGTACATTAAAGTTATATGGTTCGGGTATGAAGAAAACATTTGTAATAGTTTGTTTTACGTTATTACATTTCTTAACATCAGTGTCTTGAACGAAATTTCTATTTTTAAATAACATATATGATATACTTCTCAATTCTTTTTCTTCTTCTGCCTGGACCTTATTCCATTTAGGTACTTAAGGTCGGACTTTCCTGTCCTTTCTTTTCACCCCGCACGATTCTCAATTGACGGTATTTCTTATAAATTGTCATATTTTAGATAATTTTAAATGTAGTTAGTCGTTAATAAAACATTTTATTGGTAGCAATTAAAATTCATTTCAATGCACTGTCCTTTGTCTGTCATCTTTAACTTTTGCCACTGATCAATATTCATCAGTGCATTTAAATACAAATGAAAACAAATGAGGTTCTATTTATTTTCTTTTGTTTTACTTGTTAATTTTGTTTTTCTTACTACATATGTATAACTAGGTTGACTCAAATAATTTCATTTCCTACTCGTAGTTGCTCAAAGGTAGGCAGCCACCATTCACAGCATAGTTTTGTAAACACTAAACAGCTATACGAGTGACGCTTTTAAATTTTATTATAGTGTCTTAGATTCTCGATTGTTTATTTACTATTTAAATAACATTCGAATCGGCTATTAGTGTTTTATATTTTTTACATTACTAGTATAGCAGCTGCCATCTTAGTGTCTAGATGTTTAAATTTCAGAGATATACAAGATACGGGGCTGACATCTGCCATTCTATTTATTAAATAGGGTTTTTTTTGTGGCTTCACTAGAATTATTCTTTAAGAAAATATAAACAGTTACAAAAGTTATGTTTTAAGATAAAGAAAAAACTCAAAATTACTTGGAAATGCTACAGAATCCCCTCGTAATTGCTTTTCAAAAACCTATCCCTGTTGTCTTCTGTTGGATGGTAAGAGGAGACATTGGATGATTGGAGACCCCTTAGTCCCAGCTCCGTTTAATTTAAGGTGCATCCACACTGCAGTTAACTTTAGTGGGCAACACAGTGCAACATGGTCACGTTAGGTAACTTTTGAGGCTACAGGTACAGATATTAACATAATATAAAGTAAAGTAAGACTTGTAAACGTTGCTCTATAGTGGTAACATTCCATTTCTAACCGCAGCTGCACTCCTAGTACTGAACGCGTTGCTGTTATTGTCAATTTCCATAGTAAAATGAACAGTAATGCAGCTGTCGTTGGAAATGGACTGTCACCTTAAAGATTACCTGCGGCGTGGATGCCAACTATTCAACCCGTCATGGAAAATCTAAATTCTAGCTTTAATATTTGGTAGGATGACGATCATCTAGATAGATCATCTTACCGTTTATACAATTGAGTTCAATAAGAGCATTCGAAAAATATATAAACAGTGGAAATGTACTACTTATTTCATGCACGGGGGTATAGTGGCGCACCTTGTTATCGATTTGGGCGGCAACACCTCACCCCTTGCTAGTTAATTTGATTTAGAGTTTTTCCTACCTACTTGGCAAGTTAATAGTATCCATATGTGAAAATTTACGTAAAACAAGTGCCTGTTTAAGTGTGAATGTACACACAGCTGCAAAAGTGCATTGTTTATTAATGGAATTCGTATATAAAGAGGATAATCGCTATTGCAGCTAGCTGTAGCTCATTTGTCGTAGCATCTTTTTCTGTCAGGTTTCCGTTTAGTTATGGGATGATAAATCCATCCGATTATTCTTGTGTTGGTAATAAAAGAGTCTTAAAATGTTATGACAATGACTAAATTACAAAGGAGAGGCAATGTAATAAAAAGCCGACAAGTGCGAGTCGGACTCGCCCACCGAAGGTTCCGTAATTTTTAGTATTTGTTGTTATAGCGGCAACAGAAATACATCAACTGTGAAAATTTCAGCTGTCTAGCTATTACGGTTCATTAGATACAGCCTGGTGACAGACAGACGGACAGTGGAGTCGTAGTAATAGGGTCCCGTTTTCGCCCTTTGGGTACGGAACCCTAAAAAGGGGCCGGTAAGGTGTATCGTAAAATTATTTCCCAAAGGATTGATATTAGTCATAGACATAGCCGCGGCATGACAATAATCAACTAATTACGCACGTTATACTTGAAGGAGTTTTAATAACATGGTTGTCATGGCACTGGTCATTAGTCGCATCGACAGCTTAATGATGCCCAGCCCAGTCTCGCAGGATGAGATCATTCGCGCGCGTCGAGGAACATTCTAGAAGTGTCGAGAATATATTTTACACGAAGGATAAGTATCAAGGTTTAGGAAAAGTTCCAAAAAGTGGCAATGTTCAATTTCATCAATATGTGACACATAGGTATACATCATGTTGTGTGTATGTTTAATAACAAATTTTAGAATTGATCATTTCATGATGTGGCAATCATTTCATAGTTTAAACCAACCAATTTATTGTTATTAGTTATTACTCCGCAATCAAGCACTTCATAAGAATAAACATGATCCAATACTTGCAAAAAAAAAAATCATTTCATGATGTTGCAGTCATTTCATGATATGATCGGTTGGTCACATCATAAAAGTTAAACCTAACCAGATCATGTTTGTGATCAATTCTAAAAAGGGATTTTATGAAATAATCATGTTCTGTGATCTGACTACAAACAGTGACTTTACGTTATATTAACCTACATATGCTTAGACTATTTGTCTTCAGTGAGAACTCTTTGAAGTAACAAATCTCTCTCTTAATTCTTATGTACAATAAACGAGTAGGTGGATGCGAATTTTTTCCAGTGTGCTGGAAACGACCCAATATATGTAGGTTATGCCGCGTTCGCTTTTCATAATAATTTTGTATTCAATTCAATTCAGCTTGCTTTACAACTAGTGTCATACACACATATAAATTGGATCTCGGAAAAACAGTTTATTCCAAAGTACGTGTAGTCAGAACATATGATTATTCACAAACATTTGTCTATTTTCAACATCGAATTAGATTTTACGAAATCAATTGCCCTTCGATATAGACAAAGTCATCAATTAATCTTTATGATATAAGTGAGTTTTTGCGCTTTTTGTGTCTGTGTGTCCGAGTGATCTCACCCGGGACATTGTGATTAACTTCGCTTACAAATTACGCGACGCTATCCGTCGATCTCTAATTGAAGGAATTACTTCAATAAGCAGCGTTGTGCTACTGAGGAGAACCAAGAAAAGGACATTTTTAGGGTTCCGTTTCCAAAGGGTAAAAACGGGACCCTATTACTAAGACTCTACTGTCCGTCTGTCTGTCTATCTGTCTGTCACCAGGTTGTATTGTATCTCATGGACCGTGATAGCTAGACAGTTGAAATTTTCACAGATGATGTATTTCTGTTACAGCTACAACAACAAATACCTACTAAAATGTACCCCTCAGTGGGCAGGTCCGACTCGCACTTGTCGAATTTTTTTATTGTTGATACCTAGTAGATTCTACACGGATTAAGTGCTCAAAATTAATTAAAATAGTTTATAAAACAAAACTTACGGTAAAAACCGATTTAATAAAAAAAAAGTGGAAGATAAGTCAATACTTATGGCCAAATTCGTCCTGTATACGAGCGTCAAACGGCAGAAAAAGCCAAGTCGAGTGATAAAGCATCGACTGAGTACCATCATTTAAAAGCAGATGGCACTGTTCAACGCACTAGCGGATGATAGGCCTGTGGTTCAACATTGACAGATAAAAATATCATTGTTCAATGAAGATGTAATCAGTTTCACAAAAAAATACTGAAATAAATTACATATTAAAATATATGATACATAAATATTTCATCTTCCTAATTAGGTATATTTGGAAACGTAAGAAGTTAATAGTTAAAAATCCAACAGCTTTTACTAGGTTTTGATCCCGCGCGGTCTTCGCAGCCAATGAATTGAGTAATTAGTGGCATGGCAATTTTCCTCACAAATAACAGGGTGCAATGTTGAGCCATTCGTTATTTTGATTGCTTTCTTGAACTTGGCTGTAGTCGATAAAGTGAAACGAATGACTCCGGGATTGGATAATAAGCGTCTGAAAGGGGCATATTAATAAATATATTATATATTCCCCATTACAATAATCTACCACAGTTTAAATAAATACTTGCCGTATTCCTGAAATTTCCTATATTTTAATAACAAAACTTCCGTAAGACACAGATATGTATTCGCTGTTGTGACAATAAATACATCTTCTTTCTTTCTTTCATAAGTTAAATGCTCGGTACGGAGAGAAACATCTCCAGCGTTTTTCGACTAAAAAATCTTAAAATACGTGAGTGACCCGTTCTTAATATATATCTATTATTTCCTATGTTAATGAATACACCATAAATCAGTAATACAAGCATTTTTATAACTAGCCATGAATTATTTGGCACTGATAATAATAATTGCAAGAGTTCTTACTTCCAATGATCATCATGTTAATATTAACGACAATTTAATACCTATATGCAAAAATAACCCACAATATTAAAGAAAAACAATATTTGTAACATTTCCCAGACATTTACATTTTAATCACAATAGTGTCCTTTTGCGATTTGACCTAGACCTAGATGGCTTAAGTACATTACGCTGTAAGAACAAGGAAAATCTTTATGTAACTCAACGGGGCGCATAACCATTTAGTAATATCGCGATCATTAATCAATCTGCATATAGTTTTGTTTGTATAATAAGCTTATATTTAAAAAAATAATACATGTAACCATACAGCCTGGCAACAAAGAGTAGAAATTAAAAAGTGGCAACACTGTAGTGTCGTCCCATTCTCTTATATAAATTGATTTGAAAGTGACGACACTAGTGTTGCCACTTTTTAATTTCTACTCTTTTTTTGCCAAGCTGTACAACACTTTCAGCGTCAAGATCATGGGCCCCTTCGTCTATTACAGACGATTTAAATGTTGTAGCAGCGAAGTTTTTGGTGGCTGAATAGACCGATGCGAGGCCGAGATGGAGATTCTTATTGTAGTAAAAGAGCGGCTACCGCGAAAACCGAAATTCGCAAATTGCGGGGATCTTTCTCTTTTACTCCAATGAAGGCGTAATTAGAGTGACAGAGAAAAATCCCCGCAATTTGCGAACTTCGATTTTCGCGGTTATAGCCCAGTAGAGCCTCACGGTCTACTGCATGCTTGACAAGACAAGAGAGGTTTCCGGAAAATGGTACTGAAATGTTAATTTAAAAAGATTGAATGTGAAAAGAATCAAAGCCAGCATTTCTATGTATAATGTCATTAGAGATTTTCTAAAAAATACAACTACATTTATTACTATTTTCTATCGTGCGTTGATTATACTCGTGCCGCATTGTATGGTATTCTATTTATACTTAGGGGCTATTCATAAATTACGTCATTTCAAATTAAGGGGGGGGGTCTGGACATCGGATGATGGTAGCATGACGTAGGAGGAAACGGGGTCATTCGAAGCATGATTTTTGGATGACTTTAGGGGGGGGGAGGGGTCAAAAATCGTCAAAAATCGATGACGTAATTTATGGACAGCCCCATACTATGTATATCCCACCGTGTTGGTTTGGTAGGTATCTCTCTGTCATATTATCTACCTACAAATTGCGTTTATAATATACTCGACATTAGCCATAGGTATATTTAGGTTGTAAGGCTTCATAAATTAATAAATAATTACTTTAATAGGAACAGCGGCCAGTCTGGCAGCTGTATTGCATATCCTTCCACGTCCCTCGGGTCGGAAACCGACTATTATTCTAAAGAAAAACAAAGCAGACTAAATTCAATAGACAGGTGCAAGATTTTCTTGCACCTTGATAATTTAGCAATAAAAATGCAAGCCAAACGCCGAGATCCTGCGAAATGGTTGTTATCTCGCTAACTACGGCATTCTTCTTTATAGGACTCGCACTTATCTCAGGCGGTAAAGAAGTTTTGCAGTGATATTCTAATTTATGTAAGCACTAAAACTAAAGTCATGGACAAATTTAGCGGTACGGAAAAAAAACCGGCCAAGTGCGAGTCGGACTCGCGTTTCTAGGGTTCCGTACATAAGTCCGACTCATGCTTGACTGCACATTTCTAATAGGTTTTCCTGTCATCTGCAGGTAAAGAACTATTTTGAGTATTTTTTTCAAAATTTTAAACAGTAGTTTCGGAGATGAAGGTCATTTTTTGGCTATTTTGTTAAATAACTTCGAACCCATGTATTTTAAAATTATAAAAAAAAACATGTGCATCTTTGGGTCACTAATTTACATATGTGTACCAAATTTCAACTTAATTGGTCCAGTAGTTTCCGAGAAAATAGGCTGTGACAGACGGACAGACAGACGGACGCATGAGTGATCCTATAAGGGTTCCGTTTTTTCCTTTTGAGGTACGGAACCCTAAAAAGGTACTTTAGGTGCAGTAATCCTTTAATTTATTTGAGCAGTGGCGTAGCGTGAACTAAGCTAGCTGTTGGCGAATTCGCATCTCCGAGGCGCTTTTCTTTCACTGTGCCCGAAGGGGCCTCGCGCGAGGCCCCCTTTGGGGCGCGAGGCCGTGGGCGACGGGGCCACTTCGCCCACGCCTAGCTACGCCACTGTGTTTGCGTTCCTCTGAATTTGTCCAAGAGTATAGTCATGTATAGTTAATATATATATTTTTTTTTAATTACCTTCTTAACAAGATACAAATCAGCTTAATGCAATTAAGCCTTCAATATGACCATTAGAACTTTTTACCAACTGCCTCAACGGTAGACCTATAGACATTTATTGTTAGTTTGTTACGGTGAGTATCCTGTATTAAAAAAAAAAACATGTAACGAAGGCTGACAAGTTATACGTTTTATATGCGGACTTTAAATGGCTAATTTTACGACAGGTTAATAACTGGCCACCTTATATACTAATTATATGAATTCTATTCACCTGTAAATAGAATTCATTAAGTTATAATGTGTCAATAACTGGCCACGGTTCAATAACTAGCCACCTTATACTATAAAATAAATTCTGTTTGTACCAAAGACCAATTTTGTAACCAAATTAATGTAAAATCTCATTCAGGGTCAAACAAAAGAGATGACCAAAACAATTAATTGATGTCGGTGGCTTAGTGCAAATAATAATCACGCCAATTGGGATCTTCTCTTTTTTAGTCCAATTAAAATAAATATGTGTCTTATTGTAAATATATGCTATTGGACAGTCAATGCGAAAAGCTTTGAATACGAGGTTTTTAGTACCTAAAGGTACCTTGTTCCTTTTTAGGCCCAGTTTGATACAAGGTATGTTAGTAATCAAATGGGAACAAAAATTTGCAAGCATAATTTTTCATATTATCGTTGTTTTTAAACATCAAAGGGCACTATGAACATTTTTTCCCACTGTGGACAAAACAAAAAAGTTAACGACCCGGTTACCTACTATTTGTACATTCATATCACGTTTTTCTTATACTTACAGTAAAATTTGTACCCTGCCTGTAAGGGTGCAGCTTAAAAAGAAGGCGATTTAGGCGAGTCTAAAGCTATTCACCTTTGCGACATCTTACTTAAGTACAGGAAAGACGCGAACGAATTAAGCATACTTACAATTGCTTACAATAAAATGTATTTGACCCGTAACACAGATTAGTGAGAGTTAGGTTAATGCTAACGAAATTTACCAGCCTCTAAACTTTCAAATAAATTACAGGGCCCTTTATTAAATAACACCTTTAATTTCGTGAATGTGACCCGACTGTACAAAACCCGTTTCGCAATTTATTATCCGGGACGTAGATCTAATTTGCATAAACGCCGATAGCGGCCGCACCCCGACCCATTAGGTAAAAAGACCAAAAAAGCCACTAAATAAAAAAGGTACTGTCAGCGACAATTCCTACTCATATTATAAGGGAGTTTTCAGAAAATAGTGTACCTACGCAATTAGCGTGAGTAGTTAGGAATAGTTAATCGCTGTCAGTTTTGTGACGACATCTGAAATCATGTCATGAAAATCTTTATACTTAAAGGAATAACTTTTTGCCTTTTTTGCATTGTGATATCGCATAATATAGTATATGAAATGAACACCAAAACCAAGTTTTCATTAAAATTTAATGCTTGATTATCGTCACAAAACTGACAGTGATTAATTGTGGGTACTCAAAAATGCGACAGTAACTCTGTCTTGTCTTTCTGTCTATCTGTTACCTCTTCACACTTAAACTGCACAATCGATATATTGTTATTATTGTTAAAAACTAAAATACCGCGTGTCTAACGCACAACGCTGTCTATTTTGACTTTTTCCGACGATGACAACATATAGATTGACAGTCTGGTCATTTACTGTCTCTGACCAGCAAAGTGAATGAAACCTTTGTCCCTCGGTTTACGGTGACCAAGAAAATAAAAATTCCAAACTACTGGTACTTTACTTTGTTTTTTACGAGCGGAGGACGCGTCAAGTGCATTGGTTTAGGTACCTATCGGATTATTTTTAAAACGCATGTTCGAGAATCACATAAATTATAGTTTATAAAATAAGGTAAGTACCTAAGACTTATCTAGATTTGTATACATGTATAACTTACAACAGTACCTAGTTAATTTCTATCAATGTTTTGAATAGAGCGATACAAATAGAATTTTATATTTATAATAGCAAAAAACTACTAGGTAGGCTAATAAATCATCTATGATGGCATATATAATAACTATGTTATATTATTAAATATAGTTATAATATTATGAGCAGCCGATGAGCTGGCGTTATAAAAGCCAAAAGTAGAGTTTCCATCTAATTTGATTTAACGATGTCGTTAACGCCATCTGTTGCACGAGACAGACATTAACAATGAATTTCAACGCATAAAAACAATAACCCTTTAGCGCTTCAACACAACCTCACATAAATACTAAACACGTTATTATAAACGTTAATCTTTTTAAATTACTAATTACATGTGATATAAATTCATATTTCAATGTCAATGATAATGACTCTAAATACATCAATATGCTAAAGGTTAATGTACTCTTTGATGATGTCATTAACAAATATAGCGTGACGTTCAGGAAAATCGCATAAAATGTTTTGTTTACCTAGGCATTCGTTGTTGTTACGTTACCTACTAGGCGGTGCTAGGCGCGAGTTCGTCTGTTGTGTCATGAACTCAATGTGGCGCAGTTAGGGTTGCCAGATGGTCGGGATTTGGCGGGATTCTCCCGATTTTTGGCATGTGTTCCCGATTCCCGACAAAGTGAAAACTGTCCCGAAAAACAGCTTCACGTTATAAAAAACAATGATTTCAAGTTCCGAACTATCGTCGAGTGAGCGAGCGACCCACGTCGAGCGATGAGCGAGACTGTTCAAGATCTCAAAGAATTTATACTATTTTTATATAAAAACGTTTATGAGCAGAGCAGCTGACGTAGTGCCAATAATTAGTGTCCGACCGAAGGTTCGGTTTCGGTTTCGGTTTCGGCCAGTTTCGGCCAAAAAATCATGTTTCGGCTGTAGTTTCGGTTTCGGCCAAAAAACGGCCGAACCTTTCGGCCGGGCCGAAACTTACGAAATCGTACTTCGGACAAAGACCAAAAGTTGGGGAATAAGTAGGGCAACAATATTAATATCTAGGTACATATACTGATTCATGTATAGGTACAGAAATTAATTGGTTTATTAAAAACACAATTCCACTAATGAGGGCGCCACTGGACGGTCGACGCAGTCTTAAGAGGCTGTCAATACTTATAACGCGCACACTGTCTAATTGTATCGGAGTGAATGAGATAGCACTGTCGCATGTTACTGGGCCCTCGGCAAGAGAATAATAAGAAAACTCATCATCTTCCTCGCGTAATCCCGGAATTTTTGGCGTGCCCTGGCAATGGGAATGGGAGCCTGGGGTCCAATAGACAACTAATTCCAAAAATTGGTGTAGGCACTAGTTTTTACGAAAGCGACTGCCATCAGACTGACCTTTAAACCCAGAGTGTTAACTAGGCCTTATCGGGACTAGTCCGGCTTCCTCACGATGTTTTTCCTTCACCGAAAAGCAAATAGTAAATATCAAATGATATTTCGTAGGTAAATAAGTTCCGAAAAACTTTTGCTTCGTCGAACGTCGACGAAACTGCGGTCTCGCTTTTTAATACAATGGACATTGGTTGGAGTCTGTGCTCAACTACTTATCCTGAAGCCTGAAGCACGGCTTTGACTTCGCATGAAAGTTCGCCTCACTGGGGCACTTCGGACTTTTAGGCCCAGGTGAAGATCGGTACCTGGCCTTGCGATATTGTTAACAAAATATTTCGCGCTCGCTGCGCTCGCGTTTTTGGTTGGTGTTTTGGTTGACCCTGTATCTACATGTTAGCTTGACTGGTGACTGAATAGAGTTAGACCAAGAAAATTCTGCAATGATTTTGATACGCAGTGCAACTAGTGCAAATGTTATTGATACGTCATAATTTCATAGAAGTTTTGATGTTTAAAATAACACTTGCACTGCGTGTGTTATCAAAATCGTTGCAGAATTATCTTGGTCTTAGTAATTTTCTTAAAAAAAACTGCTTAAGTAACATCAATTTCAAGGACATTCGGTGTTGACGCCCCATAATATGTGTATAAAAGCGGTTTTATAACATTTTTCAACGATTTTATCAAGTCTACAAAAGTTTCGGTTTCGGTTTCGGTTTCGGCCGAAACTAGAGCCAAAGCCGAACATTCGGTTTCGGTTTCGGCAAAAAAACATGTTTCGGTCGGACACTACCAATAATGTAAAATATCGTTGTTTTCAATACAATTACTTTTTCCCGACTTATGTTCCAAAATCCCGAAACATTTATATTTTTTCCCGATAATAGCGCCTTTCGATCTGGCAACCCTAGGCGCAGTCAAGAACGTTCGTTTACACCGTAGCGTCATTCGTGTTGCGTGTACTAGTGGCCCCATCTATCGGTCAATGTCGGCACGACGATGACGTAGCCGCCACTACGAGTACGAGTTCGCCGCCTAATGGATAGATGGCGCTAGTGGTTTGTTGTGATGATAAAAACACGTGGAGCTGTGGACTATGATTTGTAGAGTTAACCACCTTTGTAAATAGTCTCACTAAATACCTATTATATTTGTTAAAGTTATTTATACAGTATCAATTTTAAGAACCTTTGTCTTTATAAACCTAGGCCTGTATTAGTATTAGCAAGTATTACCTAGGTATATCAAATCAGTAACGTATGTTAAAATTGTATGAAGGGATAGGTAAACTTTCTAGGCGTCAAAAAGCGTTTACTAGAATATTTATTAAGTTTAGTTATCTCTTTATTAGTGCATTCTTCTCAGACATTGAACTGCCTTTTAGTTGTTTTTAGTGTGTGCTATATGGACTATGGACCTCTTGAGCTTGACTCTTTGAACATTCATTACATTACACCTTTTACTAATCGACATTTTGTCGCTAGTACCAGAGTTGTCGCTAGTTTTAGTAAAATCAAGGAATTTGATTTTTGTGTCACTTCATACCTTGTCAGGTAAGAAGTGGCACAGACATAAAATTTCTTTGCCGTACGTATATAGTAAAGTCAAATAAATACAATCAACAAATACAATTGACTATAAATTTAGTAACCTATACTGTTATACGTACGTACCTATTATATTTGTAAATTGTAATTCCTATTGGACTAAATACACCAACTAGTCAATTGTTTTCTGGCAAGCAATTTATGCCTTAACCTTACCACACCACATGCGCATAGGCATAAAGTGTAACGACCCTGTATTGTTGCCAGTTTCAAATTAGCAGCATTTGAAGTGATCTCATTGGTCGGGCCATTACTCATCGGCTGTCGGACTCCGCATAGCTACTTCTATTATTGGACTGATTACACAAGAAAAACAAATTTAGGAGCATTCCATGAGATTGTCTACCGTTTGTCCCATACTAACGCGAATTTTCTGATGATTTCGCGAGTTTCCTTTTCTATGATAAATCATCAAAAATATGCACAGAAAAATAATCGCCTGCTTTAAATGCCGAAAAAAAGTCGGAACACAAGAAATAAAATGCGTTTGTACGGGACAGCCCGTGGAATGCTCCTTAGGAGCACGTAATGACAATTAGATACAACAGAAGAACGCAACATAATTTTCTTTCGGTAAAATAAAGAAGTTAGGAGACTTTGGGGTTACTTTAATACTTATTTAGTGTTAAAAAGGCCACAAAATTAGAATTGCATTATTTTCTCGAACTGTCCATTTTATGAACGACTGTAATAAAAGGCACTGGTTTTCGGAGAAAACAAAATGTAATCTGTCAGTAATTTTAAATAGACCAAATACTTAGTAGCAAAAACCATTTTAAACAAAATATGTAAAAAATATAAAATTATAAAAAAGGTCTTGCATCGGCCTTATAATATAATATTACAATTACATTATAAACTCTTGTTTACCTCAAAAATCCCGCATTAAAATGTTGTACATATATGTATGTATTATTATGGCTTAAGCACGCCACTGAAACACAAATGGATGCCGTTACAATGGATTCATCCAAATGGACGGCATCCTAATATTAAACATTGTACGTTTTTGACATTCACGGACCGATTTTGGATTGCAGCCACGCTATTTGGACTGTTGGAACGCTCGTCAGTGGCCACTTTTAAATACTGAAACTTCAAAGTCGCCCCTGCATTTCAAAGTCAACCCGGTTGACTAGTATTTAGGTACGGAAATGTGATCTGACTGTTCTTTTCTATTATTTATTTATCAGGTTGGGTAATTTATTTGATTTAAAGTATTATAATTTCGAAGACGGATAATTTTCGAATATGTTTGTAGAAAGCATCTGCTGAACTAGAAGAACTTTATAAGTTTATATTCTAGCAGTAGGTACCTACTTGCCAAAGCGAAAATAGTAGGTATTGTCAAGGACCGTATTGTGCATTTATTATATCAGTGAAAAGGATTACTGCCGTGTGCATCTGTATTGTTATTTTAGACATGGTTCAGACAAATATAAACTTAAGAATCGGTAGCATGATTTGATTTATGTTTCATACCCCTATAGTTCTCGTATACTATGCTTAGAGCAGTCGTAACATTCGTAATATTCGTATTTACATAATTGCTAGCTAGTTGCTCTGTTAGTAGCTAATTCAAAGAATCTTTTCACAGAGATGTAGCTATGGACCACGCATGAAACGTCACATTACTAGGCCAAGCAATAAGAAGTTATAGAGGGAAATGCTAGGAACACAATTTTTGACTCCGTAACTTTGTTTGGGCTAGTTAGGAGGTGAACATATCAAAAGTCCCCGGCCGTAGCCCCGGTGCTGGGGGGTAGAGGGGGGTAAGAAGGTCTCATTTTTCGGTTTTTCACTTATATCTTGGAAACTTTGAATTCAGCACCCCCGATTTACACGAAAATGATACCAAACACGGTCTAGCAGCGTCACTAATGTAGATATCAAGATAAAATTGAAAGCCCTAAATAAACTTTCAAGAGCGGATATCTCAAAAACTATTCAAGATATCGAAAAACTTGACTGGATAAAACTTGTAACTAATTTTATCAGCTTTCGGTTTGTCTTAGTAGTCATGTCGCTAAGACGCAAAGTTTCCAAGATATCAATGAAAAACCAAAAAATTCGACCTTCTAACCCCCCTCTACCCCCCAGCACCGGGGCTACAGCCGGGGACTTTTGATATGTTCACCTCCTAACTAGTCCAAACAAAGTTACGGAGTCAAAAATTGTGTTCCTAGCATTTCCCTCTACAACGTTTTTTGAGCATTCATTTCTTGACCTATACGTTCTTTGAACAACATTTGTATACAGTCAGTGCGTCGTACTCCTTTCATGCTAGTCATGCTACACTTTAATTGGTGCCAGAACTCTGCCTTTTGTGGCTGAAAATTTAAAAAACCTAACCTTTCCCGCCATTTGCTTGTGCCAGCGCCTGGTTAGTCCATTCATTGAAAAACGAGATGCGTAAAATTGCACTACAAGTGACAAGCCCTATTTAGCCAGGACAAGCAGCGCACCCGTCGCCATTGTGTCGCCGGTCGCGCCCTCTGTCCGCGACGGTGCGCGACCGATCAACAATAGCCGTTCTGTAATTAGTCGCCTAGAGATAATAACGTATTTTTACGCTTAATTAACGTCAACCTTCAGTACTATGCGATATACCTAGAGAGAAATTTAGTTCAGCACCATCTAGAGTGAAGGAACGGAATTTTTATGTGTTGTTGCATCGAAGTAGATTCAGTTGAAATATTTCTTATTTAAGAGCCTGTGAATATAGAGCGAATGCAAATTTAAAATTATGTACTACTTAGTAGTTAAATTACACTCGTTTGTTTTGTTTTTGTTTTCCTTTATGCAATATTAATATTTTAATAGCATTATTAATATATTCTATTAGAATCTAATACCTATTAGGGGTCATCCATTAATTACGTCACACCAATTTCTAGGTTTTTTGACCCCTCCCCCCCCCTTGTCACACTTGGTCACATTTGGCAAACCCCTCCCCCCCTAGTGTGACGTCACATTTTTTCTACGAAATCGCTAAATCGATTTAAGTAAGTACCTAAGTATTATTAATATTTTATCAAAATATTTTTGACGATATAAATATTAGTAATTTTATAACCCAAAACTGCTTAGGAAAGAAAATGAAAACGATTAGAAACTATTTTCGTTTTAAAAACTTGTTATTTAAATGTACAGCGAACTAAATAATTTAAATAAATTTTCGGTTACTGATGAAGTTAAAGTGACGTCACAAAGTTTGTGTCTCCCCCCTCCCCCATGTCACAATATGTCACATTTTCTTGACCCCCTCCCTCCCCCTAAACATGTGACGTAATTAATGGATGACCCCTTAGATTCTACCTACTTATATAATATTTAGGCCAATTGCAACTGTCTACGTCAAGTTTATCTGTGGTTCAAGTCTTTTTTGTTTTCTTCGATTTAATAGGATAATACCTTTCGCATACTGTTTAGAAAATCTTTCTGAAATCAAGAAATTCCAACTGAGAAAATTAAACATTGATTGCAACATGAATAATTACGTCGGTAAGAGATTGGAAAGCAATAACGAGATAAGTGCAGCTCGCTTAATCTCAAACTCGCTACTGCTTCACAGTTTCCCACATTATGTACTCTATTCACATGCAAAAGGGTTTCTTTTTCAACGGTATCATCAAGTAATATAGAGTTTTCAGAAATGAGTCGGTTGCCTAGTTTAAATAAGAGGGCGGGATGGCGGTTACCCACAGCTTTCTACCGATTTCACCGAGATGTTGGCATGTTTCTTGTTTACTTGAGTATTGTTTACAATGTTTACATGTAAACACCACTTTAATGTATTTCTGCACTGCGGTGGGGGTGTATGGCGTTTTTTGTTTATGTTACCGTTAATACCCAGTCTTTTTAAACGTGCTTTAGAGTTTTTGGTGATAATTTTATGAAGATACTTGCTTTCAAAGGTTCGAATGGATCTTCGCAGGTTTCTTGCAGTAGGTATATTTATATAAAATTTATCCATCATCGTAGTGTCTTCTTCTTCTTTGTCGTCATACTCTTGTCAGAGTGGTCGTGGTCGTCATGTCAGGGCCGGTGGCAAGCTTCACAATCCGTCGCCATTCCTCCCGTACTGTAGCCCTTCTTGTACATTCATGGAGTGGTTCATTGAATGCACTTTTGACTAGGTCTGACCAACGCATTGGTGACCTACCGCGCCTTGTGCCTTCGACTTTTCCCTGCACTACAAGTCGTTCCACAGATGTACCATCTCGACGCGTAATATGTCCAAAGAAAGTGAGAATACGACACTGGACGATGGAAGAAAGACGTTGTTTAATACCAAGTTCCTGGAGAATTGAGACGTTGGTTCGGAACTGTGTCCAGTGTATTTACCTGTTTAAAATCAGTGCAAATGATTGTGCTACTAGTAACGTACTTATAACACACCATTGTAGCCAATTTCCACAGTGCATTTTCTAATAATTAATTTATCAAATGGCTATATCTCCTTTAGAATATTTTCTTTGATTATTATCTACGTACTTACGTTTTCACTTTCACTCGGATCCCCTTTGCAATTTAAATAATCAAAGCTTACCTGAAACAACAAAACAATCGGTTAATTTACAATTATATACGAGTACATAATATGTATCTTAAACCTCTAGATATATAAAGTTCCAAAAACAATTCACATTACGACTAACGTCTTAACAACAATACAATTTTCAACACTAACAAATGATAGCGACCTTCGTGCAGCGTAGCTCAATGCTTCCCAAAGGGGATTAGTCTACCTAGAATAATATACAGAAGTACTCGAACCGTAAAGTAGAATAGAACGGGTACCGCAAGCCGACACGTTCCAGGACTGTTATTCCAAACCCTTAGGGCAAACTCGCTTTGCAGTAACCAGTAAATGTGTTCTTTGATCGCCCAGAAAAGATACAGGTGTTGAAGACTAGTTTCCCAGAGGCATTGTGCTTGGTAAGCGATGTGAAACAGCCCAGATCCATTGTAGTGGGACGAAGGAATTAGAAGCTATGCGTACTGAAATGGCAAGATCACTAGGTATTGTACAATTTGAAAAGTTTTGCGAAATAGAACAGAGATAAAACGCATTAAAGAATGAACCTGTATTTATCTGATTAATGATCTGATTAGATAAAGTCATCTCTCAGAAAAGCGAAAACAAATGGTACAAGGGATAGGGTTGCTTGCAATGCTGTAAGAACTGTACCTACTTAATTGTAATTGTTATTCGACTAATATTCATGGCGGAATATTTTGCGCGTTGCCCTTCCGGTAGCATTCAAGAACCGACCAACACCATGATTAGACATCTGCTCTGCTATCCAACAAATGTTAACCACCTATCGCTAAGCACTTACTCCTTCCTAACCACTAATCACCTAACACATGTTGGCTATTAGAAAATCTTGTAACAAAAGGCGGCTATCTTTGAAGCAATTTGTAGGGCATTTTCTGCGCCGCTGCGGTTGGGAAATGGCTATTGTGTGGGATTCAATCAAGGGAGTCTGCCCTTGCACCTTTGTTCGCTTGTAATAACCCAATGCAGCCGTTGTTGGTTCCAGTATAATACTTTATTGTCATTGAAATTTTCGCTGTGAACTCTTGAGATATACTCGAACGACTCGTATCTACAGTACTTGTCTAAATAAAACTTAGATTAAATTTAATTTTACAGTAGTGGTACTTCGAACAATCTTTGGTAATACATAGGTACAGATCAAGCATTGGAGCGCGTCAACAACACGCCCGAAGTCTATATCAATAACCGGCGGACGGTGCTGGTAACTATACGAGTAGTTTGCCAGTTACTACTAATAATTCAAATTTCTAGGCAACACAGTTATAGTTGCGGTATTGTCTTTGCTCGTCTCATTCGTTTTTCGTCACGTTCTTAAATTAGTCCTATTCTGCTTTCGTCACCCATTCTACATTCGTCACAATCGTCGGTGGCTTACAATGTAGAATGACGAAAAACGAATGGGACGACCCAAGCCGATACCATAGTTTCTTATCTTTGTATCTCGAAGGCAGTCTTCGTATCAATCTTTGAGTGAGCTGTTTGTGTGTCGTGGAATACTAATGAATGTTCTAAACTTCTCAAATATCTTCAAAACACATTGAGTGATAAAAATATGTATCTACATAGTTCGGATTCGAACAATTTCGCAATTTAACGTTAATTGCTCCGTCATACCAACCGCAACACTTACCCTCTTATTTACCCGTGTTTAAAGAAAGGGAAAACATGCAGAGGTAAACATTATCGAATGCATTGCGAAACTCTCGAACGTTCCAGCGCGCAAGCGGGCCGCGTACCCTTGAATACGGATGAGGCGTCATGCGTTATGCATGCTGCAGCTCTCTCTCAAATATCCTTACAATATTGCAGCCAAGTTTGAGAGATAAGTGCAGGTTAAATCAGATCTTGATTTGTAAGATGATCAAGATATTCGAGACGCAACAGATAGTGTCCTTGGCCCTGTCTCGCCTGTACTCGTATGTCAGACAAACATGATGTCATGAGAGCGTCTGTTCAAGTGTATAGTCTGTATCTTTAGGCATTTAAATAAAAATAAACAAAATCTAACCTCAAAGGCCTCAAAAGGCTCCTTAAGCCAGTACCTAAAGAAACAGAGTATACATAAGGTTTGCAGAAAGTCAGGTACCTATACGCGACAGGCCGTCTCACTTACCAAATACCATTAATGACGTGGTTTGAGACGCAAACGCAGGATCTAATCTATCTTAATATCTAAGAGGAAAAAGAGATCGATATGTAGCTTAGAGTGCATCAGACAATGACATACTCTGTAGCTCCGAGTGTCAAGGTGTGGAGGAGCACGTTACACGGATCACATCTAAATAGCCTAGGTAACTAGTGGCATCAAATCACTGGTTATATTAAAATGGTCTAGTAATATTAAATTTATTTAATAACTTGTCGATTATCACTCGACGCGTTTCGCTCCGTTTCGCGGTTATCTATCTGAGCAACACCTGCAAGTATGTATATGCAGGGCGTGTACTTGAATTTTTTCATCCCACCAGCCCAAACCGAAAAGTTCATCTGATGCTAGCTGTATGTACTATACATACGCGTATTATAAAACGTTGTTATTACATTTTTACCATTGTAAGTGTCTACATATTTATCGTAATAGGAGTAAGATGATTTGCCAATTGAAAACGAAGGAGCAGTCGTTAATAGACTTGACTTATTTTTACAATAGAAGGACGTTCAAGTATTCAGTTCAATAGCTATTATATTTTAAAATTCATTGTTATGAAGCCTGATTTAAATTTCCTGTAGACTTTTTATTTCAAGAATGTCAGTCTTGAGTTGCTTCAATGACCTCTTCGGTATTGATAAAATAAATTCGTCTCAGGAAACTAATATATAGAGAAAGGAAATATAAGAGATGTCTAACGAAGATAGTACGGTGTGCGCGTATATGTGTAACGTTGATGGTTTCAATTGTAGTGTCAATATAATATTAATAAGTTTTCTGTGGTTGTTGAGATGGTTTGGACACGTGGAAAAAATTAGTGAAAGATGGCTAACAAAGAGTGTAAAAGGAAGAAGTAGAAGTGGGAGTTGGATTGGAAGGGGTATACCTCGGCGGACTTTCTGTGATCAGATTGGGGAAATCCTGAAGAAAATCTAGGTCAAGAGCACCCTAAACTGTGCGTGTATGAGGAATGTTATGAAAGTGAAAGAAGCGAATGAGGTATGTCAGAATCGTAGCATGTGGAAATCCGTGGTCTCTGCCTACCCCTCCGGGAAATAGGTGTGATTTATATATATGTATGTACTATGTATGTATCTGTGTTGCTTATCTATAAGAAATATGGCGAAATTGTATTACGTATATTTACGTAAACGTATGAATGATCATTGCTTAAGTTAGAAATAATATTGATACGATAGATACTCGAAAATACTATCTGATATCATGAAAATTACGTTAGCAGACATTTACAAACATAAACCTATTTCTATTAAAGTAAGTAGGTATTTGAAAATAATCTGTATTTAATTTTATTGCTTGTTTAATAACAATCAGTACGAATCGCGCTTAATTCCCATAGCAACGACATAGTGACCCATCTCCGAGCGAAATAAGCGGTAATATTGATTCGCTCGAATATAACTGTTTACATAACCGAACAATGTTATAAATAGCTCACTTTCCGCTCATGGGTGGCAGGAAAACAATAACGGGGTTATTATTGTCGAATAAATCCAGACGGGATAAGGTGGCCGCCGCTTTATCATTTGTCACCATGTCTGCCACGTTCTGACATGTTACTAACCTATTTATAAATGATTATCTTAATACACATTTAAGACGAAACAGGAGCTGAGTTTTAAACATTTTAGGTAAATATACCCGTCTCGCTAACGGAAGCGGCTCCTCAAACTTGTGCGATAAGGATAAGGCGAAAAATCCTGCGTAATAATCTCATAAATCGAGGTTTCGTACTCGACTGTTTCCTCCTTCAAAACTTAACCAATCGTAACCAAATTTGGAAATCTAAATGATTATGAAATTATCTGTGTCGGACCGTTTTGCTTTTTTGACTAATTGATATCAGTTTTGAATACTACGCCTCTCATTGCCGTATAGTCAATGAGGCCATTTTGGCCACTTATGAAGGGCTCTAGCGCCTTAAAAAACAAAAATATCAAAAAAAGCAAAACGGTCCGACACAGATATTGACAATATTAATCTGTGTTGAAAAAATCATTGCTCTAGCATCAAAACCCACGGAGGAAAGAGTCGAGTACGTTTGTATGGAGAAATGACCACTCCTGTTGGCTCTTAAAGGATTGGATTTTCTTTTACAAAAAAAGATTATGATTACGAGTAGATACCCCACTACATCATTAAGGTCACTTGTCTGCTATTATTGAAACGAGAACGGGATGGTAATGAAATGATATATCGTCTGAAAAACTCAATAATACCAAGTATATCAGCCGTAAAATAAAATTAAGAGGTCGTTTGTAATGAACAAAGAGTTTTTTATTGTTTATGTACAAAATATCGCTGTAAATTAACAGTAATGTCCGAAGTGAATAAAAAGAAAGCAGACATGCTCAAGGTTGATAATATGTTATTTCTGGGCATGAAACTGCACTTTGATGTTGATATAAAAACAAATTACGATTTACCGTTCTCTTGCAGTGTTGTGTGTTTTCAAGGTACCACTAAAAAGCGTGTACTAAAGAATAAAAATAAAAAGAATAAAACTTATGTATCTATTCCTTTTTATATTTTGTGTAAAGCTTCAGTCACTATGTCGAAAAATCCGTGAAAGGTCAAACCACTCAAACCATCTCTCGCATTCGTCGCATGTTTTATAAATATACTAGCGACCCAAGCCGGCTTCGCACGTGTTAACAAATTATACACTTAAACCTTTCTCGAGAATCACTCTATTGATAGGTGTAAACGACAAGAAAATCCGTTCGGTACTTTTTGAGTTTATTGCAAACATACAAACACACAAAGAGAGACGCGGCGAGGGACTTTGTTTTATAAGGTGCGAATTAATCTAAAACCAAGGCCCAGCTAAGATTAAAACGTAGTTATCCTTGATGCACCTTACGCATGGTAGCCCAGTTATCCCGGCCGCATAACTAGGTCAGCGGGCCGCGGGCCGACCCGGCTGCGACCTGCCCCACAACCCACAACCTTGCCAGCCCGATTCTGCCGAAATTGCACCGCAAGCGAATACTAATTAGGTTCAAAAAATCTATAAATTTGCTCGATGCCAATTACTATTGAGATGAATAAGTCAGCGTCTGTGTAGAGCGCGTTTTTGGGGAGCTTTTTTGAGGCCTTAGTGATTTTGCCTCATTGGACCGAATCTGGTCAAAAATGGGATGCAACATTGTTAACGCCGTGCTAGCGTTTACATTGAATGCTATTTAGAATTAGAAGAAGCGCTGGTGACCTAGCGGTAAGAGCGTGCGATTTTCAATCTGGACATCGCGTGTTCAAACCCCGGCGCGTACCAATTAAGTTATTTGATATTTATAAATATACCAGTCGCTTTTCAGTGAAGGAAAACATCGTGAGGAAACCGGACTAATCCCAATAAGACCTAGTTTCCCCTCTGGGTTGGAAGGTCAGATGGTAGTTGCGCGGAGCGGCCAAGGCGCTCATAAATATCTGACACGCCTCTATTGTCAAGGCGTTAGAGCGGGTGTTCATATAGGTATTATGAACATCTTGGCCGCTCCGATATATCAGATGGCGACTGTACTGGCTTTCTATACTAAACTCAAAATACAGATATAGTACCAGGCGTCGAGCGATTATGCTCGTAATGCCTACATATTTTTCTTAATAGCGGCCGGATACAAAAATCTGGTGTGCGTGCGTAACATGATTCATGTAGATTTCGTGCTCGGTAATAAAAACCCGTATCGCTTTTGGCCAGAGCCTGATCCATCATTTGGATGTGGAGTTTTGGTCACGCAGTTGATCTTGCTCGGAACAAGGACGTCCATATTCAATGCAGTTCACAATTTTGTTTGGAACGTCCTTTATATTTTGACCTTCTCAATTGTTAGGCACGTGCCCTACATGCGTCGCTTCTCGCCAGTGTCAACTATCAAATAAGTAGTTACTCTATGGAATACTACCCGATGAACACGTGGACGAACGTGGAATTTAATAGGCATAATGAAAAGATAACTCAATTAGACTTTTTTATTATATTATATTAGCGTTTTGCACGGTACACTTACGATGACTTTTCGTTCAAAGGGCTAATGGTATACCTCAAAAACCAAGCATTTATGATCTGATATCAATAAAGAATCAGACTGATCTACATTCTTAAATAAGGTTTTTTATATTTTTTAGTTGATTAATTAGTTATGTACTTAACTAAATATGATATGATATGGTAAAGTAATTAATTTTATTTATGAGATTTACATCAAAATCACGCTTTTCTAAAATCACATTACAAGTTAAAATCAAACAAAACCCCGTTAATAAACAGATCATAAAAGTTACAATTACAATTCATTTCGTACAATCATTACAATCCAGTAAAGTCTAATACGAACGGATTTACCTATTCAATAGCACGTATGTAAGTATAGTAATAATTACATTGTTCGCCGGCATCCGTGCGTGAAATTAGGTGTCTCTTATGTGTGTGTAATACATGTATAAGCGAGCATTATAGATTACTTTGCATAGATTACGTATTGTTAAGTAAGTGGGGTGCATAAGAAGACGCGCTCACGAAAGAGGCGATTTGATAAAAAAAATACGGTATACCGTATTTTAGCGTATACGCTAAATCACTGATATATGTAGAGTTACTTTGGCATTTATTTTATTTGTAGGGATTTATTTACAAGAACGATTCAAACCAATTTTTTTTATTGTATTACACTTGTATTTTCTGTCTTCAAGAGACATACGGCCCGATTCGAACTTTAAGATGCGTCAATTAATAGATCTAGAAACGATATAGATTTGATGAGTCAGTGTCAAAACTGACGTTTTTGTTTGAAGAAACGTCACATTTGACACTGACATATCTAATCCATGTCGTTTGTAGATCTATCGACGTATCTTAAAGTTGGAATCTCGCCGATAGTTTGGTCTCTTGAAGTATCTGGTCTAATAGTGAAATGATTATAAAAAAAAAATCTCAAAAAGTTCTCTAAAAGAAAATACATTTAAATGTGGATGCAGCGCTCCCGTAAACATGTTCATTGCAATATAAGAGGGTTCTTAGAGGCGAAATGAAGGCTTTTACCATTTCTGAAAACTCATTTAGTTTAATAGAGTCACGATTGTTGGCCGTCGGTGAAAAAGCTAGTGTCATTATGGCAAAAGTATCATCGAAAGTTAAATGACCAATTGTATACCTTATTGCAAGTAGATAAGGTCCAATGATGGTTCGTTCAGTGTGTTGCTGTTGTACGTAGTTCGTGACTGCCACGGCTTGTATTATGGATTTAAAAATCATTTTGAAAATACTTGGATGGGTATTGTATATTCTAATATGAGAGTGCATGCTATGGGAAATATTTTACGGATTTATTCGTTTTATGGTCAATGATATGGGTTGTGACTATTGAGTTCTTTTCAGTGTATTCAGTGTGTTCAATGTTTTTAGTGTTTTCACTGCTAAGAGTAATGGCCCGATTCCAACTTTCAGCCGTATGAATGTAAGTATTTAAGTAACAAGCGGCTCGATTCGGAAAATGAATTAGATTTCTACTAGACTTCAACAAGTTACGATATTGATAATTTAAAGATATTTGTAAGATAGATATGTCAAATTTCACGTTTCCGCGATTCTGGAGGTCCTCATGAACGATTTCGACAAGTTATGACTTAGATATCCAAGTCACATCTAATCGATATCTAATGTAGATCTAGTTGATCTCTAAATCGTCTCTAGATCTTGTGATTATCTCGAAATCCGAATAAGCCTGAAGGTCCAGGGATGAAACGGATGTGGTTTTATCGGAACCGAAAACGGAACGAGATGTTTTCAATTTAGTTTATCGGAATCGGAACCAAAAACGGAACCGAAAACGTAACCGGAACCAGAATCGAAACCTGAGTGATAGATAGATGGACGAGATGTTTTAAGGTAACGTACATATGTACAGTCAGCAACAAAAAGATAGTGAAGTGGTGACGACCAAACCTTTCTTACCATAGGAAAAAGAATGTGTTTTGTGTCTATGTATATTTTATTTATTGGAGTATCTATTTGATGCTGAAGAAATGTCATTCTATATCTGCATAATACCAACGATAAAGTCCCCCGGCGTTTCCTCTATTTGCAGCACAATGGCTCTAAACATCAGTATTGCAATTGTCCGCTGCTGCGCGCACGACGCCCTTAGCGATTCACATTCAAAACAGCTTATAAGACAAGTGTGTTAGGTACAACATAAGTCCTTTTAGTGTTAAGCTATACGGGCAATAGCATACTAAACCGAATGGTCGTAAGGGGACATTCTAGCTGGCGCTACAGATAGACAAATAAAAAAAAAACCGGGCAAGTTCGAGTCGGACTCGCACACGAAGGGTTCCGTATCATAATGCAAAAAAAAAAAACAAAAAAAAGCAAAAAAAAAAACGGTCACCCATCCAAGTACTGACCCCTCCCGACGTTGCTTAACTTTGATCAAAAATCACGTTTGTTGTATGGGAGCCCCATTTAAATCTTTATTTTATTCTGTTTTTAGTATTTGTTGTTATAGCGGCAACAGAAATACATCATCTGTGAAAATTTCAACTGTCTAGCTATCACGGTTCGTGAGATACAACCTGGTGACAGACGGACGGACGGACGGACGGACGGACGGACAGCGAAGTCTTAGTAATAGGGTCCCGTTTTACCCTTTGGGTGCGGAACCCTAAAAAACCAGCTTACGTCTCGGCTCTGTCTGTCCAAAATAAAGCCAATACTAATATTTTTAAGGAACAGTCAAGCCCAACTTAAAATTACATTTTTTACACTAAACAGCTCATATTTATCTAAATAGGTATATACGTACCTACGTACCATCGCCCTCGCTGTAAACTGACAGTTCGTAAACCTTATTACATGAGGCATAAGGTCCATCAATAGATAAATGTTGCTGTTTGTACGCTACAAATGTATGTAAGTATAGACTTGAGACTTTCTCATTTTAAAAGCTATCAGTATAAATGGCGTTTGCCGGCGCTTTTGAGCTGCGCGTGCGACCATTATTCGCACCCCGGTCCACTGCACCTGTGTACAGTAATCTGCAATATTATTAATAAGTTACACAACGAAGGCCGCAAAAATATCTGACACTATCTTATTTATAGAGCCATAAGAGCGTGTCTGTTACAAAAAGATATATGTATAGTATAACCTAGTAAGATTAAAACTACTTTTTTATGGGACAGAGGCAAACGAGCAGACGTATCGCCTGATGGTAAGTAATTACCGTTGCCCTTTGACACCTGTAACTCCAGAGGGTTTACAGTTGACCAGTTGAATTATTGAATTATCTAATGTAGCGTGGTCAATACATATAATTTACTTCAAATTATTACCGCTAATTAAACCGCGGTCAAACCGACAAAGTAATAATGAGACTATAATTAGGCTCTTAAATACCTACCACCTTCTTGTGAGTCCAGCTATTTGCCTCGAGCACTTAAAATATCGTGAATGTCGCCCTCCCACGCGAGAAAAAACTCGACTTCCGCTATAACGCTAAAAATAAGATAAAACAGACAAAAACATACTTTCGTATTTAAAAATATGCAGTCTAACATGCAAAGCGTCTAAAAGTAAAAGAAATATATTCGGATTTTCGCCTCGTGTAGGTGTGTATAAGGATAATTCATAATTGTTTCATGCTACAGAAACATTTCCATATTTGCAAAGTAACCATTGCACTAAAGGCACAATTTTATTTATTGGGAAACAAAAAGCATAAATTTTTACAAACTTACAGAGCCAAAACAGTATCCACTAGTGAATTAAACCAGAAATATATAAGTAAGTATGTATTATCCAGAGCGATCAACAATTCAAGGGAAAGGATCTAATTTGAAGTAAAATAGTGTGCTATTTAAATTGTGTCACAAATGCGCTTATTTTCATTGGAGTATCGTCTTTACGACGGCAGTTTCAGGGGCCCATCTAGTCAGCGGCGAGTCACCGCCTGCCTCGATGACGGTGTTAACATTGTTATGGCAGGTGTCCGGACCTCTTTTACAATAGCCCAGTCTCATAGTCCACCCAAACTTCAATCCATAGACCGGTATACTGTTCTCTTTTTCTACAATAGTCCCAATGCCTGCTGAGACCGGTTCACGGGTGTCTATTGTTGCACCTGTGAACGGGTTCCAGCAGGCGTTCTACATGACATAAAAGCTCTCCAAGGGGCCTCTGCGTGTTGGATCTGTGTCCCCACGCAAGCCTATCAAAAAACCGGGATTATAGGCCCGTGATATCCAAGGAGATACTAATAATAACTAACCGCCAATCGTCTTAAGAATCCTTTTTATTCAGTATGAAATATCTAACCATTTCCTGACGTAATGAAAAGTGTTGATAAGTTTTTAGTTTTTTCTCCACGCTGTTTTTAATCACCCCTAGTAGTATATTTTGAATACGCGTTAGGTCGCTATACAAGACCTCTATGTAATTTACATTATTTACAGGTACTGTTCGACGTTTTGTATGTATGTACTTACTTTATATGAATTAAAAAACCTGAGTAAATTATTTTGCTATCAGAGAACTTTGGCGTTATCTCAAAGGATTAATGGTTTGTCGAATATCTTAAGTTATTTTTATTAGAAGTCTTACATACGCCCACATCGTCGTACATTACGGTGTGTTATTTGTAGCGTGAAGACGTTTTTTGCACACATTTGTTATCTGTATAGGTATCACTTTATTTTCTTGTATACGTACCTATATATTTTATTATATCACTATTATTTATTATAATCTCTTTCATTAAAGCGAGGTTTAGACTAGCAAGAATTTGGATGCAATTTTCATAACATTGCGGTATCTAATGAAACTTTTGTTTGATTGCAGTTTTCCTTAGTACTCGGCAATGTAAAGTAAATTGCCTCGCTTATTATAAGCTTTCGGTTAGTAGGTTAAATAAAACAATTTTAAATAATATATCAAATTTTAAAAATATCAATCAAAGACCAAAATTACTAGGCCAGTACGAAACTCAAACAAAAGATTTTTTTCAATCCTACAAATCTTCGCAAGTTGAAAGGTGCCCAGCACGCCGGTAATCGATGACGTAAAAGGAAATCAGCCCAAATTTCAAGGAAGTTGGATTAAATTTAGAAGTACGTCTACGAGTATTACGAGACGCTGTACAAAATTACGGACACGACGAAAAAATGGAATACTTTAGGAAACTTTACTTGTTTGGATTCTTTTCATTCTTTGCAGTACTTCCGTCAGTTCCGTTTTTTGACCTGATAAAAAAATGTATTTTGACCGGAAACTCGGTTTATTGGGAAGTTTTCATGGTGAATATAAGTACCTACTTCCCCACTATAGGTATAAATATTTTTTTTTTGAAAAATAATACATATTTTGTCATGGTGTTTACAAAGAGGATTTTAGAACAAAAGTACATAATTATATTGGCGTAAACGGCAATCACCCCAGGAACCGACATATGTATGTACCCATACCCACAGACAACACAATTAGCTGTCAAGTCATCTAATTGACAATGGATACATCCATAAATAAACCATTTTATATTTTCAGTTATTTGTACCCGTTCTGTATCCGCCTCTGGGTAATCATCATCAACCTCCATTAGGCGCTCTTCTTCACGGTTAATTAATGAAATGTAATGGAACGTCCTTCTAGCTGTGACTTGCAAATGCTGCTTTAAGTACGCTCTTTTCTCGAAGGCTATTCTATAGTAGTGTAGTATTGAGTAATATAGTTGGTCAAACCAATTTGTCAGTCAGTAAGAACCAGGAAAACTATATATTATAATTATACTCACCCTTTTCTTTTGGGTGCTAGCACTAGTGTTAAACAAAGATAGTATGATTATCTCTGTCTATGATTGAAATAAGACAGTCCTTTGACAAACTATATACGTATAAGGGCCCCCCCACATCTGGCGTCTTTCGAGCGTCGGCGTCTGTCGGCGTCGGTTCAGCGCTATGGAAAATGACGTCGCTGCGCAGTTGCGTCGACGCTGCGTCGACGTTGCGTCGACGTCGGCCATAGAATTGTAGACGCTGACGCTCGAAAGACGCCAGATGTGGGGGGGCCCTAAAGGCTAGTTGCACCAACCACATTTGACAGACTGATCAACATCAGCCGGCGCGCCCCGGCGCTTTACTATGAAACTTTCCATACATAAAAATTTTGCGAACACTTTAACGATACGAACGATTGGTGCAAGCGACCCTTAGAGCCAGTTGCACCAACCACATTTGACAGACTGATCAACATCAGCCGGCGCGCCCCGGCGCTTTACTATGAAACTTTCCATACATAAAAATTTAGCGAACACTTTAACGATACGAACGATTGGTGCAAGCGACCCTAAGTATAGTAAAAGTTGAGCATCATGTACATATCTTGTATCACCTAAAAACGTCACCCATTATAACGAAATTTCGAATTTGGAATATTCCTCACAGATCAGCGGCGGCGGTTGGTTACATGGTCGATTTTGTAATCACCATTGTTTACGGCCAACCGGGGCCAAGGCCAGCTCTATCGCGCCGTTGAACCCGTGCGAACGTCGCGCAATCACTATATATCACACCCGGTATAATGTCGTAACGTATACATTACACTATTTTCCAAAGTGAAAACTTCTTTAGCGGCGCTGTGCACTTTTTGTGATGGGGAAAAAATGTTAAACTCGAGACAGCGTAACGCGTAAGGCGCTTGCGTGACGTCATGTGTGACGGACAATGTCATTGTTTTTTTTATTTAAATACCATCTAGTGAGTTTCTCTCAAACTGGTATTAATATAACTGTAATAAGTCAAGTAAGTCATATATAGTGCTGCAGATATTTTGCACTAGATGGCGCTGTCACTAATATTTTGAGTTACAATGTCGTTGAGTTTTCACTTTTGCCGGCACTCCCGGATTGCACCCCGTTGTTTTTTTATCCACCCGCTATGATGCGATCAAAAACCGCTTATTAACCGCAGTGTATATAAATGTAGATTATGTAGCAGTCACATTAACTATTACTACAAGCGTTTATTTTAAAATAACTCAAAATTTTAAACTTCTAGCTGACCTTTTATTAATTTTTCCGGCTTTGAAGTCTGAGAATAGCTTATTGATTTCTAATCCTGATAAAATAAAAATTTTGGTTGTTCTTACAATGCTCGTGACGGCACTGAATCAATCAATATTATCAGAAACATCGAAAAACGAAGTTTCGTGATCTACCAAAGACTCTTAGCAAGCAAAGAATAGAACTACCTACGTTCTGTGAGAAACGAATTTCTTTCAAAACTCTAATACAATAAGTACGAGTATGTCAGTCGAGGTTATACATGTAGCTGCCCCGGAGGGCATTTGTTTCAAAACAAAAACTCGTTCAAGGAATCGTGGCCTTTATACACAACCGACTTTATACTTACTCCCACGGGTAGAATCTTCCCTGTTATCGCAAGCAAGTAACTATGTCGCAAGTGACTCTTATATCTACAGATATGTAAGACATTGTTCTGTTGAAGATACAATATCTCGGCCAAAACTGGTGCTTTTAACTGCTTAGTGATTTATAGTTGGAGGAAACAAAGATAAACAAACAGTAAGTACCCTTCCGCGTCTGAGAGTAGTACATTTTGTTCTCTGTACCATTAAGGTAGGGTTACTTTAACCCGGCGGAGGGTAACTTTGGCCCACATGACAACTATTTAATAACAACATATACATCATAAAACCAACCAGAAAAAAGAGCTGCACCGAATTAATCCCAATGCACAAAGTTTACTCCTGGGCCAAGTTATGACCTACAATATAATATGTACTACCTATTCTGATTAACATGTTATTGCAATCAGAATACGCCTCTAGCAGGCCAATTCCACTTTACATTTTGATATTAAAATGATTTCATTTTGTTATCATTTGCCCGTGCATTCGGCTCGTTCAAGTCCGACATGTATTGGTATTAGCGAAACGCACAGGTGTATGATACCAAAAAGACATTAAAATGTACGTTCGAAATGGCCTTCAGGTCAGCTTCACCTACTAAGTGACCTATATGAACGACTGATCAGAACATGAACATCAGTAAATCAATAACATCTCATAATAAGGCTGAACAATCTCTTCGCTCATCAGCAATCACTTCAATGGCTCCATTGAGCGAAGTGTACATCAAATACAACGACACTTGTCGCTGTTCACTGGTACAATACTGAGGTGTCGACTCTTAACGCTTACCGAGCAAGGGCGAGTCGAAAAATAAAGGGCCATTTAAATGAGCGTTTAGTGTAACACGAAAAATAATATATTATTTATACGATTTTTCGTCCAAATAGCGAGAAATGCTTTGCTTTTGATAATTGAATGTGTCTGTGTCCATCTAAAAAAGTTAAATGCGAGAATCTTACTATAGTAGCTTGTTAACCAAGGGATAAAAGGCACCCATTTCAGTCGAACTAGTTTATATATTAGAACTAATATTATTCGCGAGCTGGGGGCCGATTTTTGAATTTCGATCGCTCGATTTCGTCACTCGAAAATCGGTGGAAAACGGCGAAATGCTGATTTTTAAAATACGAGCGATAGAAATTTGGTATCCGGTGGTATTAATATATAAGAATTTAAATGCCTAGTGGTGGAGATATTATTGAACGAAATACACGAAATCGAGTGGTAGAAATTCAAAAATCGGCCCCCTGTGCGCTGACCCACACTTTTTATAGGTCTCGAGATCATGTTACATTGGTACTCTTGAGATCTTGAGTCGGCCACGGTAAACAACCAATAGGAACATAAGGCCTGCAACTGACAATTAAATACTTCAAGCGACAATCAACCTTATCCTCATAATAATACCCCATAAGCTTAAAACAATACAAGACCGATTCACGACGTAAGCTACAATTAAATGATGCAGGCGATAATGTACCTTATTCTATTCTACTAAGGTAAGTACATAGTATATTTAAATTAGTCGCGTTGCAATATGAACAGTGCAATTGACAATCTAATTGACTTCGATAATATATATTCAATATTCAATTATGTGAAAGAGTTCTAAAGAGCAGCATATATTAAATCTCTTCTTCTCATAAATATACCTAAAGAAAGAGCGATATATTTATTGATTTTTACTTCGAATAACAATAAAGAAGTTGTTATGGACTACGGAATAAGACTTGCGTAAAACTCTTGTCGATTCGGAAACTACACCCAAGTGGCAAAAACTAATCAATTGACATCTCATTCATCAAACATGACCGAGTAGTTTGACACTACAACTACATGGATACGGTTTTGGCAAAAAAACATACCCCACGACATATTTAAATAAATATATTTAAAATGAACATATTGAAAACGATAGCACACAGGGTCAGTAAATTGATTTAGCTTCGGAAGCCCTTACACAAATGATAGGATGTGTGGATTAGATACAATTCATACAATGGTGTTGAAAAATAGCCACCAAGGCTGTGAATGTGAGAACTTCCGTAGTTTGGGCTTAGGTATGTGCTATTTAATTTGTATCAGTTTACACTATGTATGTTTTTGGATTTACGAGCCACATAAAAGCGTTTAATAATCCAGACAAGAACCATTGATGGAGTCGCCATTGTCGGGTACGACAAGGAAGACTGATGATAATTTAAGTTAATTGAAGATATTAACAAAAAACTAAAATACTCATTTTTATAAAGGTAAGGTATAAAAAAAAACTCGTTTCCCTCCTTTTTAAATTACCGACCATGAATGCAAACAAGAGTTAATTACTTAAATTTATAAATTTAAACTATTTTAAACGAATTTGTTAGTCTTATATTTCCTACTAATTAGACATTTCTTTACTTATTTTTATTACTCATTCTGAACAGTCCTTTTCTTTATACCTACCAGTATAAATAATTACAAGATAATGTTAACGTATCAAGCAGCATTACCAAATGGGGAGCTGGTCGTTAAAATATAATCAAAATTGCCTTATGAGCGGTCAGGGTAGCGGCGGAAAAAATACACAAAATCAGATAATATATTCCACGAAAACACGTTGCTAAAAAGTTTTAAGGCTTATGAATCAGCATCCGTCGAAGAACCGGATCGCTGATAAAATTTGCGAGTTCCTTTATTCTCGGGCTTCGGAGCATAATTATCATACTTAAAAATACAGTACCAGTATTTGAAGAGATATATTGCTGTTTTGAACCCTATATTTATCAACATAAGAATAAATTTCGTGTAAGTTGTTTGGAGTTGAGTCTACGTGTGAGCTTATTTCATTTGAAATATCGTAGCTTGACTAGCTTGATATCACACTTTGAGATCCGTATCCGCTTCTGTCACAGAAACACATTTTACAGCAGTCTGAAGTGTCTGAACACATACACCCCAGGCTAAAGGTATGGAAACAATGCGATTTTAGTTAAACATTGTTTTATATAATATCTCATGTTTCTATTATCATTATTGTTTAATGGTAACCAAAAACTTACATTAAGCAACCCAAACAAAAAAATATACCAAAAAAAACTTAAAAAAGTTAAAAATCGCCTTATTAATTGCCTTACAAAATATTGAACTGGCAAATTATCGTAACCAGAATTTGAGTTATTCACTTCTAAAATTTTCTATCACCATTTTTACTATTTTGTTATCTAATTGTCAATGAGTAGTATAAAAATCCATCGCATGAAAATCAGTTTCTTATTGTCATATAATATAAGTTTCCATAATTATGTCCTGGGGTAGGTTAAGGGATGGCGTCCATTTGGTAGGTAATCTTAATTCTGAGATAGTAAATTGCCCGTAGGGACAGAGTGCCTATCGCGAATCACATTGGATGTGTTGCCTCCCTGTCACACTTACGTACAAATTTACAAGTGTGACAGAGAGGCAACACGTCGAACGTGGTTTGCGGTAGGCCCTCTCAAGAAACAAATCAATCAAACTGTCTCTGATATATCTCGTTAGTTACTTGCAAGGCGAGGCACGTGTAACTTGAATCAAAGGCCTTCAATTCGAACTCGGTTTGAATCTGTTTACTTATTTCACTGGAATATTTTCTAGGTCAAGCTCGTAATGAGACAAGTACACTTACATCATTAAGAATATCATTTTTAATTTAAGAATATCTTTACAAACTTTTTATATGAATTTTTGTTTCTTTAATTTTTATGTACTTAAGTTACTCGTACCAGTGGCGGCGCGTCTAGATGGTTCGTAGGCAAGCCGTAGCTAGGTTGCCCTTCCTTTTCTTCATAAGTTTAAAGAAAATGGCCCAAGAGCCTGAATATCAGACAAGCCGATGGGAATCGAGTTGTAAGGACGCTCCGCGACTGCTACTTACCAAAATGACAATATACTCAATAATATGTTTGTTCATATACAAATACATTACTATTCAATAATATCATTGATATGCTGGTTTATTTTACAAAAAAAAATTAAGTATCGTGAAAGACTTATTGAAAATGTGTATTAATCACCTTTAAATAACAGATGTAAGAATAATTTCGGCCTAAACATGTGCCAAAAACACTTGATTTCGAACAATTGCAATTTATACCAGATTTAATTTCCCAAATCGCGTGCTCGATCGGAATGAATCGGTTTGAAACAAGGCCAGCAGTTGCTGGAACTAGGCGGTGCAATTGTAGTGCATAAAGCATTTTGCGCTGCGACGAGAAGTGAGCAATGGGCGGATAGTCAACTTTTGCTTAAACTTGGCCATCTATTGTTTGCTGTTTTATCCAATAGATTTGTTTATCTACGATATACTTAAACATGATTTTTTTAACCCTTTTCCAGGCCGCACCAATCTACAAGGTTTTCCGAAAAAATCCAAATATATTTCTATTGATCCAGCTTTGATGATCCATTTGAAGACAAGTCACATTTCCCGAAAGTGCAATCTAGTTTGAACCTTAAATCGGGATGCTAAAGTTGTAATTCTGTCGTATGTGGTCGATAAAACGTACTATGCCTGGATAAGGGTTAACGAAGAGAGTAGAATCAAATAAGTACTAAAACGGTTAATTCGCGCCAACAACATTTTGACGTTTAACCCACTTTTGATGAAATAATTTCTAAGCCGTACAAATATCTAACCACATAAAATAGTGTCATGAATCAATAATATAGTAATAAACATGATACTTAATAACTTCGTTTCGTAACGGAGTTTCGTATTACACGAGTCAGATTAAAATTTTAAATAAAATTAAAACAGTGCAATTTTGCAATGCAGCCAAGGTTAATTATCATAAAGCAAAAACTCTTAAGAGATAATATTAGCACGCTTCGTTACATCCACATAAATATACCACATTTAGAAATATTTTAAGTATTTTGACCTTTTCCACTAAAATATTAAATTCAAAAATTTCTTTGTTATTATAAAAATAAATAAAAGGCTGAACGACTACTACAGTTGAAATGCGCATTTTTCGTAAAATTTTGTTAGTACATCATTACAACTATTTTGGTATAGCGATTGTGTTACTTTAGCCCAAGGTCCGGGTTACTTTAGCCCTAGTGGGTAACATTGCCCAACCGAAAATTAATATTTTATGACGGGATTTTATTTAATCTTTGAAGTCGGTTTTTAGGGTTCCGTACCCAAAGGGTAAAACGGGACCCTATTACTAAGACTTCGCTATCCGTCCGTCCGTCCGTCTGTCTGTCACCAGGCTGTATCTCACGAACCGTGATAGCTAGACAATTGAAATTTTCACAGATGATGTATTTCTGTTGCCGCTATAACAGCAAATACTAAAAACAGAATAAAATAAAGATTTAAATGGGGCTCCCATACAACAAACGTGATTTTTGACCAAAGTTAAGCAACGTCGGGAGTGGTCAGTACCTACTTGGATGGGTGACCGTTTTTTTTTTTGCATTATGGTACGGAACCCTTCGTGCGCGAGTCCGACTCGCACTTGCCCGGTTTTTTTCTTTTTACGAATGTAATACTACGATAAAGGAACTTGGCATTGCTATTACAGCGCTAAGCCGTAAGTCTAGCAAATACCGCAGCAAGCACTAGAATTAGGCAGCCCTGTTATTTACTCGTACAGTCAGCAGCAGATATTTGCTAAGCGGGCGAGGTGTTCAAAATTAACTTGACACGCTCTTATTCTCTTAACAATAAAGTCGCATCAAGATCATTTTGAACACCTCGCCCGTTTAGCAACTTCTGCTGCTGACTGTACTTGTGCGCTAACTCAATGAGCATACCGTGCCAAGTTGGCACACATACTGTTCCTAGCTGTGACCTACAGCTATTTATGTGCCGATATGCACTGATGTTGGATAGATCGATAGTTTACACTTTTGAAGGTCTTTGACCTGTAGGTACCACATTAGCACCAGTTTCGACATTGACATATTCACTCACGTGTAAGTAACTTACTTTCTATGCATCTCGCTCGTACTCGTATATTAGTGCAAGCGAGATGCATAAGAAAGTAATTTGAGCATTTGTCAACAATGTCAAATGGCAGTTTGCGCAGAAATTAAAAAAAATAAAATAAAAATAAAATAAAAACCGGGCAAGTGCGAGTCGGACTCGCGCACGAAGGGTTCCGTACCATAATGCAAAAAAAAAAAACAAAAAAAACGGTCACCCATTCAAGTACTGACCCCTCCCGACGTTGCTTAACTTTGGTCAAAAATCACGTTTGTTGTATGGGAGCCCCATTTAAATCTTTATTTTATTCTGTTTTTAGTATTTGTTGTTATAGCGGCAACAGAAATACATCATCTGTGAAAATTTCAACTGTCTAGCTATCACGGTTCGTGAGATACAGCCTGGTGACAGACGGACGGACGGATGGACGGACGGACGGACGGACAGCGAAGTCTTAGTAATAGGGTCCCGTTTTACCCTTTGGGTACGGAACCCTAAAAAATCATTTATTTCAGAAAACAGGTTCCATAATATGGTTAAATTAAAAGGCATCAGTTTTGTATGGATTATTTTATGTTTTCATGGCGTATTGATCTATATTTTTAACGGTTCCGTACCCAAAGGATAAAAACGGGACCCTATTACTAAGAATCCACTGTCCGTCTGCCTGTCTGTCACCAGACTGTATCTCATGAACTTGTTACTTGTTGGAATTCGCACTTGTCTGGTTTTCTACTACATAGTCAGCAAACCTATTAGCTTAGCACCCCTTATGCAAATTAGCATAAAATCGGTTGCCGGTTGCCGGTACTATACTATACTGCAAAACGTAATTCAAGACCAAAAAAAGTAAGAAAATGTTGCCACTGCAATAATTTATTTGTAAAATAGTAAATTCATTTTGATAAATAATCACGCTAAGGTAATTATTCATTAGTAATTTTACTCCTACTATTTAAAAAAGTAGGTACTTTTATTTACTTATTTGCACATTAAATACAAGACGCGCTAGTAAAAAAGTGGCAACATTTCTTACTTTTTTTGGTCTTGAATTACGTTTTGCAGTTTAGTAGGTAACTTACTTGCATATTTCTAAAACATAGTACATATATCGTTATTTTGTAGTATACAATCGTACGTAGGATTTTTTTAAATAGTATTATACGTATATGACCCTGTTCTATGATGACATTGGTGACGAAACATCCATAGTTAAAAATAAACAATAGCTATTTGGCAATAGCCACTTCATATTTATACTTATAACAGTTATTTTTATCCAGAAAACCGATACTTGATCATAAAAGCCGCATTGACACAATTCAACGAGCATATTATGGTCTGTTGTCAATGAAATTACGTGAACAACATAATGATTTGTCTACGACGCCGCCAGATTAACCTCTCAAAGATTTCGCATCACTATAAGGGCTGATTTAGACGGCGCGCGAACTCGCATGCGATTTTAGTTACATTGCGGATTGTTGGTTACGTCCAATTCAACCGACCGATCAAAACCTGCAATGGTATGAAAGTCGCATGCGAGTTCTCGCGTCGTCTAAATCGGGCTTTAAGCCGTAATGTACAAAACTAACACACACATTTATATCCAACAACTAGGTTTCATAATTGACCAGTTTAAATTTAACTCTGTCAATTTGGTCGAAGAGAGCAGAAGTAGGAAAATTTTACAAGTTATTGACATAAGTGGTTGATGCAATTTCAATCTAAGCGTCAATTATTTTGGTCTCTTGAAGCCTGCGAATTCGATAGAATAAAAACCGAAACATTAAGCATGTCAATCGCCTTCAATCATTTCTTCTCTCGTGTCGAGGTTCCTCTAAAATTTAAACAGTGGATGCCCAGAAAGCAGCAGCGGTGCTGACAGCCCTGACCGTCGCGTCCCTCAGGTCGGATATGCATAATCATTTAAATGCATATAACAAATCGCTTCAATCGTGAATTTCATTTAGAGATTCTTTCCTCACAGACCTGTAACGGCTGCTTATCGGCCATTAGACGTACCATAAAATTTAAAATAAATAAGCTCCATCTAGTGGGTACTTGACTGATCTGTGCGACGCCCACACACCTTAATACTGAAGCTTATATTAAATCTGTCACGATACTACATCATTCACTAAGTACACACATATATATTATATTCATATCACATAGATCTTATTGAAAAGCGTACTTAGTTCGATAAATGGAGCGTGGGTTGAAAGAAATATAAAATACTTTTACTTGGTATTATTCTAGTGAAGCTATATCACAAAATGTGACGTTATCTATGAAAAGGGACCTTAATGTCGATGGCGCTTATATGCCCACGTCACCACTGATTGACTGGTAGAGAATTCTATTTGACATTAAGCCAGCCATTTGTATTTTTTGTACTTGTACAATAAAGTTTAAATAAATAAATATGTGACGTTATTTATGAAAAGGGACCTTATTGTCGATGGCGCTTACGCCATTATTAACGATGCTCCGATATAAATACAATGCCGCGCGACGCTGTGCCGCGTAAGCGCCATCGACAATAAGGTCCCTTTTCATAGATAGGTAATGCCCCAAATAAGCAATAGTACTTATTCTATACAGGACGAACACGCTCCACCCTGCCACCAATGCTGCAGATTAACAGAATCTCTTCTGTTTGATTAACCAATTAAAGGAAAGTTCAAAATGGCGGTAGGTATATTCTGTCATTATATAATGGCTCCTCTACACGATGGGCCAATGCCGGCCATTCCAAGGAACGCAGCCATGCGGTAGAATGAGATAGCAATATCACTTGCTCCCTCTAACGCAGATGCGTCCCATGGAGTGGCCGGCGTTGGCCCATCGTGTGGAGTAGCCATAATATACGCTTTAATTGTATAATAAGTGCTCCAACGTATGTACACAAGTACCCACGTCGCCTTACCACAGCTCTTATCATGAACAGCGTTGCCGAGCGCGACTTAACGTGGAGTCGCGCGCGACCACGCTAGTCATGCTAAGCGGACTGACTATTGCGTGTCCAGTTGTCCACCAGTGGCTGTAGCGTGTGCGTATAGAGCACAGCCACAGAATAAATAACAGTACTACGTACAGAAGACTCACTCTCTAACAAAACGCGTCTGTTACGATCAGCACAGATATGGCCGCTAGGTGGCGACAGCGCCACGCGCGGCTTATGGCAAACCCCAAAATTGGGGTGGAACGGATGTACTTTTAGCTACCTGTAGCAAAGCGACGAAATCGCGGAGTGAGACACTAGAGAGTGAGTCTTCTGTACCTACATAGTACTATTATTTATTCTGTGCCTTGGAGTGTAGAGGAGCCATAAAACCATTGACCAAAGTAAGAAACTTTGAAAGTAGGCTTAAAAATCCTGCCTTATTTAGCGTAGGTAGGTACCCCTTATTAAATTAGTAACACGAGCAAATAATTAAAACATAGATGGTACTCCTCAAACGTTGACACTTTTGTTCAACAACTTTAAAAAATTATGAAGTACATATTTAGTTTAGACTCCCTATTTTTCATACAAAATAAATAATTATCTTCAATGGACGCCATCGCCTCGCCATTATCATTGTGATTGACATTGCTTGTCACGCCTTAAACATTACAAATTTCGCAATACATTGCGTGTTAGAATAAAATTTAAAGAAATCACCCGGTATAATTTTATGTTATGTAGTCGCGTTTTTAATATAATTCTCTAGAACCATCGACCAACAAAATGGAGATTATTCTTTATAGCTATAATTCAAAACTGTCACGCGATTAAATACCCGCGATAAATTGCCCGACTAATTAATAGGTTCAAAAGTCGAAACATAAATTAAGATAAAGGTGGTTGAATAATACAGAATACGGTATTTTGCGGAACGTTTAGTAAGTTAATATACGCCATATTGTTTGAGAGTTATTTATGTTGTTTTAAATTGTGTTTTAAGGGGCCCACTGATTATCAGTCCACCGGACGGTATCGGCCTGTCAGTTGTTCGGAACTGTCAAAATTTTGTTCTAACTAACAGGCCGATACCGTCCGGTCATGGTCGTTCTTAGTTAGTCAATTTTCTACAAAATTTGACTATAGTTTGACTTCAAATATTTTCTAACAATTGTTCCTATATTAAAAGTAAATTATATTAAGTAGGTAGCAGTCCGAGTTCTCGTCACTATCCCAGTACATGACATCATCAAACGTAAGTAATTGTCAATAGAAGTGACAGCAGGGTGTCATCTATTGGGCATTTGCATGCCGAGCATTGGGACGTTTTCTTTATAACTAAAGCAATTTCCTCGAATATCTAATCTCAAGTCACATAATCTATTAGATTTCTGTAAGGGCCCTTTTTGAATAGGTTTCATGAGATTTCTCGACGTTGCTAAATGGGGCTTGCAATAACAAACAAAAACGTTTAGAAACCACTTCGAGATCTGAAAGTAATGATGTATCGACGTATGGGAACTATCGGGATCTTGTTAAGTTGCAGGTTGCAGGGAATAGTCATTTAAATACTATAGGAACGAGTAGAAAGACGAAGAACTGACGCATTTTACTCAAGGATAAATTTGCTCTATAAAATTTAGTTGTAAAATATTTTTTTCTTTGGTGTTAGGATCCAAGTGGTTATAGATAGACACATTATCAAAATGTGGGAAGCGAATATTATGGCTCCTCTACTCGATGGGCCAGCGCCGGCGACTCCAAGGGACGCATTTATGCGTTAGAGGGAGCAAGTGATATTGCGATAGCAATGCGATAGAATGAGATATCATTCTACCGCATGGCTGCGTCCCTTGGAGTGGTCGGCGTTGGCCCATAGTGTAGAAAATCCATTACATGCAGTGTCAATGTATTTTGGTAGGTATCTAACTGCTGTCGTGTGAAATTCACACTCTCGGCCTGATTCGAACTTTAAGATACTTGCCTACGTCAAATATTACGACTAGATACGAAATGTCACTTTTGACACTGACATAATATATGTAATTCATATCGTATCTTAAACTTCGATTCGGGCCTAAAAAACCGGCCAAGTGCGAGTAGGACTCGCGTTTCTAGGGTTCCGTACATAAGTCCGACTCACGCTTGACTGCACATTTCTAATAGGTTTTCCTGTCATCTATAGGTAAAGAACTATTTTGAGTATTTTTTTCAAAATTGTGGACTATTTAGTTTCGAAGATAAAGGGGGGGAATGATCATTTTTAGTCTTTTTTCTTAAATAACTTCCAACCTATGTATTTTAAAATTACAAAAAGAATATGTCCATCTTTGGGTCACTAATTTACATATGTGTACCAAATTTCAACTTAATTGGTCCAGTAGTTTCCGAGAAAATAGGCTGTGACAGACGGACAGACAGACAGACGCACGAGTGATCCTATAAGGGTTCCGTTTTTTCCTTTTGAGGTACGGAACCCTAAAAAAGATAAGATATCCTTGTAGACAGTCGACAGTGTCGACAGTCGACACTGACTCTTCACTTGGGGTAGGTATATCTTCTAAGTGTAATTATACCTCCAACAAAATCCTCGTCCGCGTCACTCAAACGTCAAGTTCACTGAACAGACTCGCGTAAACATTGCAGATATATCGACGAATCATAAAACGGCCAGCTTATTACATCTGCTTCGTAAGTACGAGCCCAAAGCTATGGCCAAAGAGAATAGAGTGTATAGAGGCGGATTGTCAAAGTAAATTATGTAGCCACTGGAAATTTACTGCCATCTTTCGACAGAAGATTAAAACTGTTAGAACGCCATTTGACTTTGATCCTTATTCTTTCACTGATATATGTGTTAATTTGTTAAATACAGAAATAAACGCCATCTACTCGACTGTAGGTAGGCCATAGGTTATGGCCCCATCGCTCGAAAAGATTGCACTATACCTTTGGCCTACCCTCGAGTAGATGGCGTTAACATTCATATTTAACAAGTTAACACATATTAGTTAAAGAATAATGATCAAAGTCAAATGACGTTCTAACAAATTTTAATCTTCTGTCGAAAAATGGCAGTAAATGTACTGTGTCTGTAGCTACATAATTTACCATGACAGTAAATCTCTATTTCAAATTCTCTTTGCTATGATGCTGTAAAATAACACCACTGAAATATTTTATCGACTGAGCATAAACTTCAAGAAAGTTATAGCTATTGGAAATTGGTCTTATACCGCGCAGGAAAGATTTTACGATGAAGCGGATTGCTAAATTGCTCATTTAAAATATTGTCTTCGGTAGCTTTATTGTTGTCGTTGCTCTTATTGCTAGTAAGAAAATTCAATTGTTGCCGGGAAAATTGAAAGGATAATAAATATTTCTCGATTCAGCTTTTCAATTTGCTGAATATCGTGTATCTTAAATTTTACTGTGTATGTACACTAACTGTATCTATTCGGCAAATTGCTCACGCAAGTAATACTTCTTGCATCCTTCTGGCACGGCTTGCATACTAAATTACACGTATCTTATTTTATACTAAATTAGAATTCTTTATCTACCTATCGTGATTGCGCTCAAACGGCTTGTATGCATCTTTCGTTTTTCTTTTGTTTTACCCGACCTCGTCGGCTAACGCGCGATGCGAGATTTCCAACAAGAATTAAAAAGTTCCTCAGAGTTTATTATGGCCGCGTCTTATAGGTCGTAATCTGGTAATTTATCGTACAATTAATCGATATTTGAACAGGTCGCTATTTGTATTGGCTTAAATTAGGTTAAACATTCGCTTAAGGTAAACGTACTAGTACTCAACATGCTAATGCCCAATAGATGACACCTTGCTGTCGCCTCTATTGACAATAACTTAAGTTTCAAGATGACATGTACTGGGACCGCGTCGAGCACCAGTACGATGGCTCCTCTACACGTTAGGCCAACGCCGGCCACTCCAAGGGATGCAGCCGTGCGGTAGAATCATCATCATCATCATCATCATTCGCTTGCCCTTATCCCATTCATTTGGGGTCGGCGCAGCATGTCTTATTCTTCCATACCTCTCTCTCGCCCGTCATCTCATCATTCACTAGCCCCCTCTAACGCATAAATGCGTCCCTTGGAGTGGCTGGCGTTGGCCAATCGTGTAGAGGAGACATTAAATTTCAAGTTGGCAACATTGACCGCGGCGCTCGTGCAGAATAAATGACATCTAGTTTTTTTGCCAACTCTCTCACTCTGGCGTGAGGTCAAAGCTATCGTTCGTGCACTTTTTGTACCTATTAGCAAAAAAACTGCAATAAACGACGTCGGGTATATTCTTAACGAGCTATTAATGAGGGTATTACGTCAAATAATCTGTTATGCACGCCTCAGACTAAAACATATTCGGTTGTTCTTTTTCTTAATTGATTCTTGGAACTTGGCCCCGTTTTTATTTGCCATTCCGAGGGGAATTTCCAATTAAATCAGTTCCAATGTTAGTCATCGCATGAACGGGTCACCTCTATTTAAAAGTATGAAAAGCAAACAAAACAAATACTATCGCCAGACGATCCTTCTAAACGATCACGGGATTCCGCGGTGCTGGAACAGGTTTCTAAATATTCTAACTAGGAACATTCTAGAAACTTAGTTCCATAAAGCATAATGCAATAAATAAATAAAAAATCCGCTACCTAAAGGTTGTCTGGGAGAGATGTCTTTTTAGCGATAAGACCGCCTGTTGTTTACTTCTACTTGTGTTGCCGTTTCCTTTATGTATTATTTTCTTCTATTAAGGTGTGCAATAAAGAGTAAGTACTTATGTAGTAGTATCTTCGTTCCGCAAACCATTTAAAATTTAACCAAAGAAGATGAAGAAGAGTCGGACCAAAAAAAGTCTGCATCGGATTTGATAGCCTACGCAGTGCAAGTGTCATTTATACGTCATAATTTCATAGAAGATTGACGTTTAAAATAACACTTTCACTGTGTGGGCTGTCAAATCCGCTGCAGACTATTATTGGTCTGACTCTAGTTAACTATGTACCTATTGTTAATTGGATTTCATTTGTTCAAATAATTTGCCAGACATAATAAATGCTAATGTATGTCTTAATAAAGGTGAAATACCATTGAAACTAAGTGTAAGGTACATTTTAAAATTTTAATGCATATTGGGTGGCCCGAGAGGATGTCAGAATGATAACAGAAATGGCTTCACTTCAGTTACCAGTACCCACCTTCTATAGTTCGTTTTTTTTTAGCATTAGAAAGAACTTGCAAGAAGGTAAGCGATCTTGACATGTCTTTTAATTGAAAAACGCTTTTTTTTTCGCTTTTTTTTTAGAAAATCAAAAACTATTACTTATGAAAGCAGAAGAATATATTTGATCGTATTAGATTCATAAATGTTACATAACTATTTGCCGTAACTTATTTTTTAAATGTGTTTTTTAATTAAAAGATACATCAAGATTGTTTACCTTATTTCTAATGCTAAAAAAACGAACTATACGCTTTATTATTCCATGTATTCACTAAGCTTTGGTTGACGTATAGACTTTCAAATTATCTGTTTTCTCAGCGTTGTTATCCGAGCGAGCTTGAGCTGACCTCACGGTTAATTTGACTTCAACTGCCAGGAAATGGAAAATCTACGAAGTTGGCGCATACTATGCTCAGACAATCAAATCATTTATTCCACAAGAGACTTGCGATGTGATCAGATACAAAGGTAATTTATTAACCATATATTTTTTTGTATTTTGCTTATGATTTTTTTTTGTTATGTCATGTCATTCTTGGTAGTTAGATGCACCACCTAAAATCTTTTTAGCTTTGCTCCGAGAACTTTTTCTATTGTAAAAAATGCAATAATGAAATACATCCATTTCTGCAGTACCTAACGTAACTGCGGCTTTTCGGCCCGCCCTATCTTAAACCAATGTATTTGTAAACTGTTGCAGGGTGTTAAATTAAAATAACTGGCATTACAATATTAACTAGAAAGCAAAAAAAACTTAGGATTAAAGGGAACTGGAGATGTCGCTAATGTGAGGCAATATTCGATAATGATGAAATGTGAATTACGTAATGAATTCAACTGTCTATTTATATTATTTTGTCTCTTTAAGAGTTTTATTTATTTATCGTATGGCATTTACATTACACTGTTCATTCATTACATGGTTAATTTATAATCTAAATCTACATTTTTCCAAGTAGGTGATGGCTGCACTCGTTATGGTCTTAAAATCTTCCACTGGGCCGTCGTACTTTGTAAGTGGGCACTCCAAAACAATATGCCGAACAGTTTGCTTTGGGCAACCGCATTCGCAGCATTCTTGGTCGCTCCATCCCCATTTTTTCCGGAGGTAGGCACAGTGGCCAATTCCTGTTCTCAGGCGATTGAGCATGCACCAGGTACGGCGTGATTCATTGAAACCAGGCGCGTGGCTCCGCGGGTTTAGTTCGAAGAGATCAGATGGAACGTCTGCTTGCGACCATTCTTCGGACCAGGCGTCGTTCAGGTTCCACTGGGAGCGTGGTTGGTGGATAAGGAGAGCCGGTGGGTTTCTGGACTTCAGCCTTGTGCACCTGAACGTAGCCAAGTCTCTATTCAGGGGTAGTTCCGGGCGTTCAAGGGCTTTGTCAGCTTCTCTGAGCAGGTGGTGTTTGCGGCGGAGGTGAGGAGGCGCAATTCCACTTAGAGCTGGGAGCCAGTGCACAGGGGTGGGCTTCATGCATCCCGTGATGAGGCGCATTGTAGCATTTAGCTGCGTATCAATGGCGCTCGTGTGGGCACTGTTGAGCCATGTGGGGGCGCAGTATTCAGCTGTTGAGTATACAAGAGCCAAGGCCGATGTTCGTAGGCAGCTAGCCGAGGCTCCCCACGTTGTCCCCGTTAGTTTTTGTAGAATGTTATTCCTGGTCCTAAGTTTTGCTGCGGTGTTGGTGAGGTGGGAGCTGTAAGTCAAACTTCGGTCCAGAGTAACACCTAGGTATTTGGGAGACGGGTTGTGATTGAGCACGGAGCCCCTGAACGAGATGCTGAGTTTCTTGGTAGCTAGTCGGTTGTTCAGATGGAAGCAACACACTTCAGTTTTCGCGGAGTTAGGACACAGGCGCCAGCGAGTAAAGTACTCGTCCATCTAGGAGTAGAGTAGGTACTGGTCAACAAATAGGTAGGTAAAAAAATATTTAAACAGGTTCTTGTCGTTCCAAATTGTCACTCTCACTATCCGCGATTAGCTAAGATAACACTTTACGAATGTGTTTTATTACGATATCTAAATCACGCAATATTAAGGTCGTTGCCCCCGGCTATCGCTTTGGACGATAACATTTACACGGAAAAAATCCGTCCTCAATATGGCTACAGATAAAATTATCAGCCAGTTTCAGTAGATCTTCCCCGCTTCCCTCCGGGCGAACGTTTTAAGCTCTATTTAGGAGAAAGAACGGAATGTCGGGGGTCTAGTAAGATTGGACAAGATGCGTTAACGATAGTGTAAATATGCCGTAAATGTCCTTGGGTGTGAACGCGGACGCCAAACAGAGGTCGTCTCCAGAGGTCGCTACTATAAATATTGGAACTACTTGAATTTCCTGTCGTGTTTAACTAAATATAAAAATTATGTATAAGTAAAAAGACTTTGTGCACTATAAACAGTAGGAGCTGCACAAGTTGGATACCTATACCTAGGGGAGACCGAGGTAATTTTTTGGAATCTATTAACTAGAAACTAGGTCGCAATAGCGCGCGTTTGATAGTTTAAGTTACGAGCTAACAAACGCACACTGTTGCGACCTAGTTTCTAGTTAATAGATTCCAAAAAATCGACATTGTCACAACTCTCCTCTGTCACAACTCACCTCGGTCTCCCCTACTAAATAAAATATAATCTTCAACACAAATAGCAAAATTTGAGTGGTTATACTGAAATGCCAATGAATTACCATTTTTAAAGCAAATAGAATAATAATTTTTAAGAAAAAAAAACCGACTTCTATGGGGGCCGGTGAAAGATTATGTAGAAAAGGAGGTAAAACCACCCACTTTTCTACTAGCATTTCGCTTCTGTAAGGGTCGTAGTTCTAGCCTAACCTAACCCACTTCTCTGATAGCAGTTCAGTTCTGTGAGGATCGCAGTTCAAACCTAACCTAACCCACTTAACGGCCCATGTGGTGCGGTGTACGGGGGTTTAAGCGGGAGGGGCTAGTAAGATTGGCATCATCATACTTATATACTTACACATTTTATGGTAGGTAATCATAGTGGTTTATTTAGTTAAGGTATCCTAGTGGTTTTCCGGGTCAAGGTCCGGGTCCGAGTCCGGGTCTGAGTCCGGGTCCGAGTCCGGGTTAGACATGTGCGCCGCGCCGCCGCCGCCGACGATTTTTCCACGCCGCCGCCGCCGATAAATTTGACCGGCGTATAATCGGCGTGGGAGATTTTGATACCTATCGTGTCTTATTCCATGTTGCGTAGTGAGTAGATAGTGTCAGAGGTATAATTTAAAGATCCTTATGCTTTTTCGCTTATTATTTGCCAGTGAAGCATATTAGCATAATTTTTGTTGTTGCGGTGTTAGCTGTGATAACGATTTAGCGTTTTTTGTCGAACGCATTTTGTTTTACATCAATAGTCTCTTTATTGTCAATTTAATCAGTGAACTAAAGTCAAGAAAATAGCAGGTTCATATCCTAGGACATAAACATGCTATTTTCTTCTTAGAATCTCCAGCAAGCTGTAATTGCGTATTTTATGATTTCTCGTATGATTCTGGTGACACGCATGAGAGTCATCAACAAGACATCAATGTCATCATATGATAGATATGATTTGATTTATTTATCACATAATATACAATTTCATTTAAAAATACACACGATCAATTCTTAGTCATTTTATGGTGATTATCAGCTTCTTTTACTTAGTAATATATATTTCAATCAAAATTATAAAAGTCAGGTTAAAGCTTTGTAATAAGCTATACCTAAACAATGATACCTACTTATAGGAACTTAAATCACCAAATATCTTCACTAAGCTAGGAGTAAAGAAAACAAAGTAGACCTTAATATTCTATAAAACGGGACACTCCAAAGACATTCTGTTGAGCGAATCAACCGGCCAGATAAGTTTACTTTCGAAAACGACGATATCTTTAGTCTTACATAGTTTTCTGTTAAACTTCAGTTCAGACAAATGTAAAGTATTCATCATTATATCGTAACGTAACAAATCCTAAGTGAGGCGACAGCGGCTGGGAAAAGTCAATATAGATTTAAGGCAACTTAAAGATTTTTTTGTGTTTTATTTGTATTTCGCTTAAAAGTAAGTAAAAATACTGCCTAAAATGTAGCGTTTTAAAGTATCCTTTTTAATTTAATATTTAAACATACCGTTGGTAACCATTAGGTAGGTATTGGTAATAAATGGTTGCCAAGTGACATGCCGGGATATAATTTTCGGCAATAATTTAGAAAACACACATAATATGCTTTGGATAGCCTAGTAAATACTCAGAAGGCTTTAATGTAGAGTTTCTACAGCCACGTTCTCATGCAGTATCAAAAATTATGCCACGCCGATTTCACGCCGATCACGCCGGTCAAAAAATCATCGGACGCCGCCGCCGATGATTTTGCCATCGGCGCACACCTCTAGTCCGGGTCCGAGTCCGGGGTCCGAGCCCGGGCTCGAGTCCAGGTCCGGGTCCGGGTCCGAACCGGATCCAGGTATGAGTCCGGTTCTGGGTCCGAGTCCGGGACCCAGTCCAAGTCAAAATCGAAATTCGTAATCACCAAATGTGTACTACGCGTTGTTGAAGAGTTCTATTCTGGTCATCATCAGCAGTTCCATTTCATCAAATGCGACAGTTTTTAATGTAAATGCTTGATTTTATGATGAAAATACAAAAAAATCTATGCGTATGCCTTTAATATTTGAGGAGTTCCCCCGATTCCTTATGGATTCCATCATCAGAACTCGAGCTTGACAAAAATGTGGCTTAAAAACTTAACTTGCTTAACAAACATAACGAAGAGGAACAATCGCCAAACGTGAACTATGCGTCGTTGAAGAGTTCTGTTCTGATCATCATCAGCAGTTCCACTTCATCAAATGCGACAGTTTTTAATGAAAATGCTTAATTTTCTGATGTAATTACAAAAATCTCTATACGCATGCCATTAATATTTGAGGAGTTCCCTCGATTCCTTATGGATCCCATCATCAGAACTCGAGCTTGACAAAAATGTGCATTAAAAACTTAACTTGCTTAACAAACATAACGAAGAGGAAAAATCTCGACACGTGAACTATGCGTCGTTGAAGAGTTCTGTTCTGATCATCATCAGCAGTTCCACTTCATCAAATGCGACAGTTTTTAATGAAAATGCTTAATTTTCTGATGTAAATACAAAAATCTCTATACGCATGCCTTTAAGATTTGAGGAGTTCTCTCGATTCCTCATGGATCCCATCATCAGAACTCGAGCTTGACAAAAATGTGCATTAAAAACTGAACTTGCTTAACAAACATAACGAAGAGGACAAATCGCCAACCGTGAACTATGCGTCGTTGAGGAGTTCCGTTCTGATCATCATCAGCAGTTCCACTTCATCAAATGTCACTCTTTTGGATGTATATGCTTGATTTGATGATAAAAACCCAAAAATCACTATATGTATGCCTTTAAGATTTGAGGAGTTCCCTCGATTCCTCATGGAACCCATCATCAGAACTGGGTTTTGACAGAAACGGGACCAATCTGTATGCATATAAATTCAATCAATAAAATAATTTTCAAAATCGGTCCAGTAATGACGGAGATATGGAGTAACAAACATAAAAAATAAAAAAAATAAAAAAAATAAAAAAAAAAATAAAAAAAAAAATAAAAAACATACAACCGAATTGATAACCTCCTCCTTTGGGATTTGGAAGTCGGTTAAAAATTAAGATGTTATTTTGAAATAGCAATGAGGAATTGAATACCTAATTAAGTACTTATCTGAAAAATCTATTCATTTATGTCTAAATTACAATCCTAAAAACTACCTGAGTATTGGTTTTGTAAAAATGTTATCGAGCGCAATTATATTACATTTTTCATGACATTTTAGTGCAGTTGTAGTTAACATTGAAGTTACCAGTATAAGAAATATAACATACCATAGATACCATATAATAAGAGAAATCAAAACCTTAGGTACAGTTGAAAGGTGAACAAGCCGCGTCAGAAAGTGAATGAAAAATTTCTTGCTCGAGAGGTTAAAAAATGACTTCTAAGCGTAAAAGATAAATCTTGTTCCGTGTCAATATTAGACATAGAAGGCCATAATGGTCATCTTTATAAAACATGGCTTCTGCCACGCAGTGAACATTCTCCACGTTAGTAGCTACTATTCTGTGATATAAATATAACCCTAGAGGATATCTTTGCTGGCATTAAACACAATAGCATGACCTTGGCTATTGTTATGTGTATCGGGTAGCAGGCTATAGTTAAGCATCAACTATGCCCCGTGGGGTGTCATTAATGAAGGCTAGGAAATGGACTATCGCAGTTTCTTTGTCAACGATATGGGACGTGTACAATAGCTGTTTATTTCTAAGCTCCCTACTGTTATGTTACTGCCTCTTTACGGTTATCAAGTAGCAAGGTAATACTTGCTTATTGTGCTACTTTATAGGTACCTTTAGAGATCTTTTCGACCAACCTTTAAAAATTTTATTGCGGAAAGTCCGTCTCTGGCTTGCTAATATCAAAGCGACAATAATATTTTGGCAAAATGGGGCAAATTCGGAAATCATAAATTACTGTTAAACTATAGTCATCATATATAAATTCCCGTTACCTTATACTGGTAATGGTAGGTACATCACTAATGGCTCCTCTACACGATGGGCCAACGCCGGCCACTCCAAGGGACGCAGCCATGCGGTAGAATGAGATAGCAATATCACTTGCTCCCTCTAACGCATAAATGCGTCCCTTGGAGTGGCCGGCGTTGGCCCATCTTGTAGAGGAGCCATAATATGTATGTATAAACGCATTGGTTATAAACTTGGTGCCTTAGCAAGAGCGTCAAGTACTTCTGGTAATTTGTGATAGGCAAGTATCTTTTTAAATTTACCACACTTTATTTTAAAATGCCGAATTACAAAGTTGGTTAAATAATAATACAATCTATAGGTACACTTACACAATGAAATGTTCTAGACATGATAATTGAAGACCGGTGATAATAAATTCGGTTTTTTTTTCTATTTTACTCATACCTACAAGTTTGTAACATTATGTAAAATCATTAAAGCTATAATACATTGTATCCTGGATGAAATTGCCAATAAATTAAATATTATAGTTTTAGTTTGACAATTTTATGAGTGTAAGTATATTATATCTGAGCAAACTGCTTAGCAAAAACGCTACTGTTTGAAATATGTCATAATTTACTACCTATCATGTTTCTAACAATGTTACCTCCAGGACTATAATTTATACTCTAAGACAGGTAACTACATAAAAGAAACACATACACCGGACAACAAAACCTTCTATTTTTAATTTAGATTTTAGTATAAAGGTAGATGTTCCTACGTGTAGGCATTTTTTTATTTATTAGTGTTCTTTTGGAGCATTTCATGAAATTGTCTACCGTTTGTCCCGTACAAACGCGAATTTCTGAAGATTTGCAGAAATAAGAGTTTCCTTTTCTATGACAAATGGTCAAAAATATGCACAGAAAAATAATCGCCTACTTTAAATGCCGAAATAAAAGTCACAACATACGAAATAAAATGCGTTTGTACGGGACAGCCCGTGGAATGCTCCTTTTCATTCTTCATAGTTCAGAAACATCATAAAAACCTACATTGTACCGTCATTACCGGGTTTCGACCGTGCCATTAAATTAAAAACGCCATCTTGAGCTTTCACGTATACATCATAGCCTAATGTAATTGCCTTCCTTATACGTGGGCCATCCTGAAAGTTTCTGGATTCTGATATATGAGACGACTTATTTTTTCTAAGTGGCTAGTTCCAGGAATCAGTATGCCCTAAGTATGTATATAATGTACTCACCTATTTTCCCATTGGGGCTGTACGGGCCGTAGCTGCCCGAGGACAGCGGCGAGGAATACCCGTTGTTCGGCTGCGGCGCCGGCGAGGGCGAGTTGGCGCCCGCGCCGCCCGCCATCCAATCCCGCACGTGACCGTTCGCCGCGCCGTTGTGACTCACGCCCGGCTCGGCCTTCACCGCGCCTGCCAGCCCGCGGTACGCCACCTCGTGCTTGAGGTCCATGCCGCTGCTACCGCATGATGCGCCGGCGCCGGCCCCGCCGCCCGCACTCCACACTTCTGTAAAGAAGAGAAGTGTTTAATAACCTTTCAGTGATTTTACCATTCGCAGAGAAGATAGCCGATGGGGTCGAAAAGTGCTCGAGTGGAGACCACGGACTAGCAAGCGCAGCGTAGGACGTCCACCCACATGATGGACGGACGACCTTGTTAAGGCCGCCGAAAGACGCTGGATGCGGGTTGCTTCCAACCGGTACGAATGGAGGTCCAAGGGGGAGGCCTATGTTCAGCAGTGGACGTCTTATGGCTGAGATGATGATTTTACCAATAGGGATAGATGGACCAATGCTTTGGCAAACAAAGCAGGGAGCTGTTGGATAAGAGCAGACCACAATCATTCTTAAGAAAGACTGTCCTTCTAAAGAAAGGATCCGTTGGAAAGGAGCTCACAATCGGATGATATGGAAATAAGTAATCTTTCTTTATTTCAACTGTAGAACCTTGGAGCAATCCCCAAGCTGCTACAGTTGATCAATGATCATCGGTCAGTTGACATCGTTGATGTAACAATTATTTGGCTAAGAAAGCAGGAAGCTTTTGTAGAGCAGAACACAATAATTGTGACGATTACTGGGATGGGAAGTGCTGTCTTTCTAAAGAAAGGATCCGTTGGAAAGGAGATCACAATCAGATATGAAAAGTTGTTGTTGGGTATACCCACTATCCAGTAGCTTAATTCTATCGGAAGACATGATATTGTCACCTTTAACAATATGGATAAACACATGAAGGGCGCACTGAATTGTGATGATCATTCCATCTCATCAGCCAAACAATTCCCACTCTTGCACAAAAGCCCTACAATAATGTACGTAATTATCGGTCCCTTGTCGCTTTCATCTAACAGACTCTATCAACCTTCATGAGATTATCAGCCTTGTGGGATCTAGTGTAGGTGTTGGTATGCGTATGAATGAGATTTGAGGTAAATAAATCATTATTCAGCGAATAACGTACCTATAGTTAATGGTATAAATTATTCCGATGTAACTAAGAATTAAATTATGTGCTAACCTGATAATTACTTCGGAATTGTATAAATCTTTAACTACTGACGTATCACGTCATTTAGGATGGTCTATGACTATGAAAAATTTTCTTAAAGAAACTGAGTTTACAATCTCTTTGTCTACAAACAAAACGCAAGGAAATGACATATTTCAAACGTAGTGGTTATATGCTCTTTGATTTCAAGTGGTTTCGGTATTTTCTTTTAAGTGTTTCATTTCGTTTACTCATCTTTCTAACAAAGAACAATACCAAATCATTGTATTCTATAATCTTTGATCTCATCTCAAGATTAAGAAATATAAACATTAAAGAATAGTTAACATGGCTTTGAAGAAAGAACAAAGACCAGTTCTGAAGGCTGAAGCCAAGGAAAAAGCGCTAAAAAGGTACATTTTACTAGATTTTTCTTAGCAACATAAAATATGTTGCACGTGAATGGACAACGCTTTGTTTCCATTTACAGATTAAATACCTAATTTGAAGTTTCTAAATAGAAATCGACATAATATGTTTGCTTTGAAGTGTTGTATAAAAGCTAAACAAAACATTTTTACTTGCTATTAATTTAATCTAACTAAATTGGAAGTCCATACAATGTTATTATTTCGTGACTGCCGACGCAGATACTTTTTTAGCTACGTGTAAGAAATATAAATATAAACTAACGACAGCAAATTATAACTCCCCCTTTTGTATTGATCTTGAGTAGCTAAGTCAAATGATAGGTTCATAATAAATAAAAAAAAACATTTAAGAATCAATTTAATGTTACATGCTGCTTTTCAAGCAATGTAAAATAAAACAGGTCGGTCAATCAAAAAGAACCCTATACCACCATAATGTTACCGCGTGGTCATATTAGGGCGTTTTCAGAAATAAATATCGAAAACCCGATTCTCACAGATCCCGGTGTTTTTGGGTTCTTTCAACTCAGAATCACTAGCATATTCAATTCTGATGATAAAATAAAATGTCCCAAAAATTTGTATGAAAATTGTACATTCCACTACGTCACGAACATACAAGTGAAAATTTTTTTTGTACTAAAACGTGACGTAATGGAATGGACATTTTGGGACATCTTTTTTTAATGGTGGGATGGAGAATGCTGTCGATTCTGAGTAGAATGAGCCCAAGAACGTCCAGATGTGAAAGAATCAGGTTTTCAATATTTATTTCTGAAAACGCCCATTAACGTTATAATACTTATAATTCAAACCTAAAAAACTTGTATTACTTGGCAAGGTTCTAGCGTTCCACTTTATGTATTTCTTATCTCCAAAGTTTTGTTGTGCGATATTACTAGCACGCCAAGTAAACTCTACAAGCATCTTAAATCTAGCAGCTATCTGTAATCACCTCGTAAAGCAGCGTCGCGGGATTAGCCCATTTATCCAGACTAATATGCCCGGGTTACCCGGGTATACCCGGGCATTCAACGTTACCCGGATAAGACGTTGCAAATTGGCTACATTGTTCGCCCATCGTAAAGGGAGATACATGGGTATTAGCTACTCAATTTCAAGACACAGATGTTCCAATTTAAAACAGTAGATGGAGGAGACTTGCTCTTCAGTATGTGACTTCTATTTTATCTTTAAAAGAGGTGTCTATTGGGCTTGTAAATATAAAATGGTATACTCAACAGTTTATTGTACTGTACACTCAGCCTACCATTTAAGGTAGGGAGGAAGTACGTAGTTATATTGCTATTTTTGTAAAAAAAAAATCTAGCAACAAGCAATGATAAAAAAACCATTTCCACAATTCATTTCAATCTAACTACAAGAAGCGAACAGTATGCCAAAAGTAACAGATTTAACTACCATTCAAATATTACTATACATACATAAATATGACCCTTTCTTCTACTTACTTAATTTGGTTAAAAATGTACTTATTTTTCTCAGAGTATTTAACTTATTAATCTTAATATGATGTATTTATTTTAACATAAAAAGCTACAAAGTCTTGACACACTGATGGATGAAAATGTCAAGCATCCTGTCATTCCACGAGGCATCTAATTAATATTGCATTCACGTCTCTTCGCGTTTTGCATCGCAGCTTTGCAATTGCAGACAAGGAAATTTACATAAAAGAATCATTTGTCCTTTATTGTTGGGCGTAATAAAATAACTCTGTAAAATATGGCGAGATATTTGCAATATTGAGGCGTACGTACACAGTACTGAGATAATTTGTGATGTTCCAAGCATAAAAAGTCCGTAGTACCTACATGTAGCATACCCTTTAGGCATGGATCGCCAACATGTACAACAGGCCGCGTAGCCAAAATGCCAATCGCTTACGCTCCGTAGCGATCGAAACGCAACTGTCACTGTCGCACTAATATGGAAGAGTGATAGAGAGACACAAAGCGTTTCGTTGTCGAAGCGATAGCGACTGTCACCTTGGCTAGGACGGCAGGTTTCGATACGTTTGAGTCTTTAGAATGTCACGATCTGTACATTTTAATAAGTTACCAACTTAATTTTACTGCACATGTCTACATTATTTCTCTTTTACGCCTATCTACTCAATTTTCCGGTGCTATAAATGGATAAATTCACCCTTGCACTTGACATTTTAACTAATATTTATCTACTACGTTGTGCATAACGAAGTGTTTATAACTACTTCAACATGCGAGATACTAGCTGGTGACCGTCCACAGTGGAGGCATATTGTGCAGACGCAGGTGCGTGAATTTGAAGCCAGGCGACACACAGAGCTCGACGTTAAGCGTGACGAGCTAAAGGCCAGACCACCTGTGGCCATCACGTATAATTACGTCGGAGGGGTGCTGACCTGCAGCGAATGTGGTCGCACATTTGCTGCAAAGATTGGCTACGTCAGTCACCTTGAGACCGCACCAGCGACGCTCTCAGCTGTAGCATAGCAGTCGCTGTAGCCGAAAACGGCTAGGAGGAGATGACGATTGTGGTGATGATATCTACTTCAAATTTACATTCATTACAACATAATGATTTGCAGTACGCGACCGGCTCGCATCATTTGCTCAGCTTGAAAAGGAATCCCTGAGAAGTCTGAAACATGTCACCCAGTGAGACTATAAATACGTGAGTAGAATCTTACTACATTAAAATAGATGTAACTGACTTATTTGTCAATTTATTAGCAAACAGTGCCAGTACTACCAAAGTCAATAGCCTTTTTAGGGTTCCGTACCCAAAGGGTAAAACGGGACCCTATTACTAAGACTTCGCTGTCCGTCCGTCCGTCCGTCCGTCTGTCACCAGGCTGTATCTCACGAACCGTGATAGCTAGACAGTTGAAATTTTCACAGATGATGTATTTCTGTTGCCGCTATAACAACAAATACTAAAAACAGAATAAAATAAAGATTTAAATGGGGCTCCCATACAACAAACGTGATTTTTGACCAAAGTTAAGCAACGTCGGGAGGGGTCAGTACTTGGATGGGTGACCGTTTTCTTTTTGATTTTTTTTGTTTTTTTTTTTTGCATTATGGTACGGAACCCTTCGTTCGCGAGTCCGACTCGCACTTGCCCGGTTTTTTTATAACACGACTGCGCTAACTAACTTGTGCAAACAAGGCTACGGGCTACTTAGGCTCCTAGCGTGTACACTACATGTTACCATACTGAAATTGAACTTTATTTGCAACTATGTTTAGAAAGAAATGACTAGGCATCTAATTAAAACAGGAGTAAAAGTATATATATAATAAGCTGCTTGAAGAATTTTATGAGCTATAAAGTAAAGTTTTACATATTTTACGACGGAACGTAAAATATATGCAAATCATGCGATTTTCTTCTAACAAGGATCGCCTTGCAGAGTATACACTGAAGGATAATAAAAACGGGTCACTTTTTACAAAAATTACAATAGTGTGATCTAATTTTATAGTTTTTGAGTCTTTAATAGTCTAAATATTTTATTTTTACCTTCGGATCCTGCCGGATAGAATAGCTGGGCATTTTCATTTAACTTGTACAAGTTAAGCGCGACTTAAGTCGTGTTTCAGTAACGTTTAACCGTTACATTCCTGACAAAATGTATGGGATTTGACATTGACCGTCAGTTTTGTAACGATTGCTAACCGGTCGTTAAAGGTGTTCAATTAAGTGAAAATGCCCAGCTACCTAAAGTTTCATAACTTTCTAAGGGTTTGAAACTTAGTGAAAAGAGCTACCTTCTAATGGTTCTTTAAGCAATTTTTATTTTTACATTTCTATATTGCCGCTGTTAGTTTGTCATAGTCCATGGCGCTAATTAACGGGTTGGCTTAAAGTAATGAGAATTTTCGTTTTCGAAAATATAAAAAAAAGACAATAGCTATGGGTTTTCGAAATTTTACAATGATAAACAAGAGCATATTTTAAATTACAAGAAAACATTATATATACAATAACGTCTCCCACTTCCGATTTCTCATAACTGTGTTCAAACCCTCTGCGTCATGCTTTGGACAACGTTTTATTCACATTCCATAACTATTTTATTGCCGTTAATTTTAATTATTTCGGCATATTAGCTTGTTATCTATATCATGCCATCATTCACAATTGCTAACTGACTAAAAATTGTCATGAAATCTGCAACTGATTGATATTTAGAGAAAATTGTTTATGTATCATATTTTGGTAAAATGTATGAAATTACATACGTTTTAACTGGTTTTAGGCTCTCGCGGAAAAACGACTAAACGTTTCCAACCCTAGAATATCCCCAAGACTTAAATCAATCGAAGAATTTTGGCAAATATTATATACTCTGATATGTATATTGCGATAGTAGGCAAAAATATTATAGAATAAAATAAATTTTACCGTGTAATTACAAAACGATCAGTCAGAGAGTACTTGGTAGTTTGTCCAAAGTGAAAAGCAAACGGTCAGAAGTATGTTACGTAAACTAACACAAGGGAGGCCAATTACTTCATTCTTGAATTTGGTTCTAATGTTGGATATTGCATAGTTCTTCAGTATAACATCCAGAAATCCATGGCCATTGTCTTTTTGTTTTTATGTCCGAAAACAAAAATTCTCATTACTTTAAGCCAACCCGTTAGTAGCAGTAATTGGTATATTTTAAATAGGCCGAAGGTCATGGCCGTTTTGCATCTCATTATAAACTTAATTAGCTCAGCTGTTCTCTAGAACTGGTATCCACCAAAATAATGAGCCGGTGCACGGGGCATAGTGCAAGTACGCATTGCACAACCCGCGCCGGCGCAGAGAAAGCGCGTGACGTCACGACCTCGACACGCTCACCTACTTGCGCCCCACTCCCACCAGCGCAAACCCAATGTCGTACCGGAGCTTTCTCCGTGCCCTCACATACGCCAATCAAGTCAATCAACCTAATCTCTCATCTTGGATCCAGATAGTGAAATTCCTTGACAAAGCCGATGGTGCGTCAACTCAAACGTTGCAGTCTATCAGCTTTTAGATCAAGTTGGGTTGTCTAGTGCACTTAGTATTGTATTTTTGCTCAAGCTTTCCGATTAGGTACGACGCTAGAACATAGGTTATGCTATGTATGATCCAGTTCCATTTCCAAACGCCACGTTTACAATGATCAAAGCAGACGAATCATGAACAGTTTTGTAGTACATACACCTTTATTCTGGCTTAACAATAGCTTTTAACTCTACAGATCTTCTTCAAGAGCGTTTAAAGTAGCAAAGTGTCTTAACTACACTAAACGTAACAATTGGGTCATTAAAACTAAAGTAACTCGGCACTTGTAAAGAGTTCCGGCAGTCGAGTTGAACAAATGGCACTAGGATCGCGAGACCTAATAGTTGAAGTAAAGCTTTGGAAAGTAACATGGAGTAGCGACCACTAAAAAACTTTAACTATTATACTATGATAGAACTCATAATCTCCAAGTTAATGTAGATCGTAATCATAACATTATATGTTACGACTTGACGTTAAAGCTTACAAACTGACGGCGACGCTTCGTTATTTTTCTCGTAGTACCTGACACTTCCCGTTTCATGTGACCTTTAAGTTCCACCGTTCGTTGTGAGAAAGCGATTTCTTAAATGGCTATGGCATGTCCTACTTCGATTTTCACGGATCGCTTGGCGGGTTGCGGCGCCAAGTCTGCCTTCGTGACGTCCATTGTTCAACACCATACGTGACATTGGCTCTCGTCTTCGTATTGCTGTTAAACTAGATGATTCTCTTTTATGACATGCCCGATAAAGTTTAATGACAAATTACAATAACGTTGGTATAAAATACGACAAGCACAATCGGAAGAATCTAAGTGCAGTGTATTCTGTTTCCAGAAATTTATACACCGCAGTCGCTAGTCTCCCCGATTGCGATCGCCAGATTTATGCGCGATTTTATTCTCTGTTCGCGCTCAGAAAATATTCAGTACTCGAAATAAATCAGGTATGGTTCGCCAGCGCGGACGTTAAGAATCTTGGATCGGTCAGCGGATATTCGCTTAGATCGAATAAAGAGATTTATCGGGAAGGAATGAGTACGTAGGAGCGCCGGATATTGGTGGCAGCGTCCTGGGAATGTTCTGGAATGCATTGAGCGTTGGCTCGTGAAGTTGTGATGTGTTGCAGCCTGCGTGGCGCGCCATAAGTATCTGGACGTTGCACATTTGTAATCTAAATGCAAAACTACGGTGCTCTCTCGCAGCGCCATTACAAGACGTAGATGACGCGGAAATAGAATTTACGATTGGCGCGACCCCAGGTGCACTGTTCACTCGATAAATTAAGCGAGGTCAGCGCGTTTGGCGCACCATTGCGTCATCGGACCTTGTTTTGAATACATTTTCGTAGATATCGTAGGCCTGGGTTCGATAACCGGGCGTAAGGTAGAAACAGTGTGTTGTCTGTAATTAGAGAGCCGAGCCGGTGCGAGGCTTCAAACTAAATTATTAAGCGTGGAGCAAAATTGAACGTAGCATATACGGCTCAAATGTGATTGCCGACACATGTGAGTTCTCATGAGGCTTACCTACTCCACGTAGCTAGTTAACATAATCTATCGGGATCCACATAACTTAAAGTTATTCACATTTAGGATTAACGATATTGTAATATTCAGATAGGTTACACTTTCGTGCCATTATTGAACAAGATTAGTAATCATAATTATTTTGAACGTATACATAGTATGTGAAAATCTAAAATTTTCGTAGTATGTGTACGAAATCTAAACGGAAAAAACGGTTTTTCGTTTTGTTGTTTTAGATATTACTTCAACTATCTACCGATCATAGGCAGGTCCTATCGTCTTATTCTTGATACATACATAGTTTTCACATATATACATTACACATTACATAGTAGTGGTCACTGGCAAAGTGGAAGGAAACAGACCTAGGGTCAGAAGCCCGATACGTTGGAGTGACCAGGTCCGCACCGCCTTGGACACCACCGTACACGACGCTCTTCAAGAGGCAGCAGATAGAAGCAGATGGCGCCGCGTGGTCCATGGCCGAGGAGGAGGAGAATTTCTACCACCACAAGGTTACTGAACTAAGAAAAGATGTTAATGAGTTAATTTTGCCATTAAATAAACAATTGATGCAAACAGTACATTAATGTCACAGCTCCGTCGAGTCAATGACACAGCTTGGGCAAAATGTTGGCCAAATAAAGGAAGAGCTCAATCCGCAGCCCAAGGTGACCGAGACCGGTCGTTTCAACGTACATATTTTATAAAAATAACGAGCGGTTTCTGAACGTGTCATATTAAGGACTAGACGCATTTATCAACATCTATTGGCATGTTTGAATGAATATATGCTTGTTTTTTTTTATTATTTAACTGCAGCGATGCACATTAAGGGATTAGGATGACTTTTAATGTTATACGTAGTATATTTATTCTAAAATTTTAAAGAACTTGGGTTCAGTGTCTCCGATCCCAACCTCTGTAAAAAATACTAGTCTATAGAGATGAGATGATTAATAACCTTAAATCGCAAAATATGTATAGAGATTACAGCTTGACAGCTGTAGGTTGGGTTGGGTACCGGTCACCGTACTAAGCTTTGTGTAAAATACCTACGAATAGGTACCGAGAGGGCAGATAAAATGTTTTTTTATTTAGTAGTGTCCCTTCATTAAATTCGAGGATAAATCAGATACACTACTAAAATTCCTTAAAGTTAGTTTACGACTGTAGACTGCTTCTAACATTGTTTACGAACTGATTAATATTAAACATGGCGCCGCCAGTTGTCATCCTAAAGTTCTAAAGCGAACTGTCAAACTTTCCATAAAAGCCAATTTTAACGAACTACTGTTACGTTTACTGAAGGTATGGGTACAACCAGTCCTTAAAATAAATTCTTCTGTGAAAAATGGCTGGATTGTATTATATGGTACGCAAAATACAATAGCAAAACCATAAACTATCGGTATTTGCAATTCAAACAATTGAACGAAAACGTTACAATCAAGATAAAATAAGTAGTTCAGTTGATACCTTTTCAAGTATGCAACGATGTAGGTAAAAATTTATGCTGCGGTATTGGTACAAGGAGTTTCTTGAAGAAAACAGAGTCATTCTGAATAACTAATATCGTAGGTAAGCATTCGATATCGTATTATTTGCAATTCTTTCCACATTGACTTCTATATTATTTTCCTGTTGTCGCTGGAATTGGCATTTTTATGAAATAGCAAGTCTTCGCTTAAGTTAAAATTGCATCCGAGACCTTTCAAAGGGGAATAGAATGGTATGTTATTTTTCTGCAATATTATCAATTGGTTTATTTACATTGTTAACTAGATTTTTTGTTCTCTGTTTTTAGTGCTCTCTGCCATGCTACGAAATGGAAAAATACGTATCACTATGTTTTTACTACATATTTTATTTCTTTGGAGGAGAGAAGCAGCAAATCGGGCTGCTTGGAGGAGATTTGGAGAGGCGTATGCCCAACAGTGGGCGCATACTCACTGAGGAAGAAGAGAAGAGAAGAGATTTTATTTAATAAGGTTTTTACTGTATTCTTTGCATATTATCTCTTCAAAATCACAAGTTTAGTTACCATGCTCGCTAAACGTTCACAGTTGGATAAATGGGAAGTCGTCAGCAAGCTTCAGTGGGTAGGAATAGGAACTCCATAACGATAGGTTAGCTATAGCCAGTTGCGTGCAATACACATTCATCTCCACATTTTTCAGAGGCTATCTGTGTACAGACGTGTTCGTTACTGGAGATTATCAATTATGTAAACTCAATAATAGTAACTATTCGCCAGTATCATTATGACGTCGCTCCCCGGATAGTCTGGAACTGGATGTTATAATGACGGGCAAAGTTGAAGTCACGAGCCCTATTCCACTCCCCCTGCTAGATGGTGTGCTGTGCTTAAATTACTGCACCTATGCAATTAAAATTGTACGAGGCAATGCGCTTGGCGAGGAACTGCAGCCTATGGAGGAACCTGTCTTCAGCAGAAGGACATGATGTTATGATCCTTTGCGTTGAGAGAACGACTGAGGAGAAATATTACAATCGGCAACAGATCTTTATTTATACGTAACTTAGAGGATTTAACCAAACGGAGTAGCCATTAACAGGTGTTCCCCTCTGTCGAAAATAGGCCAATGGTCATACACATTGCATGGACTGACGTTTACCTGAGATGGCTATTTTTACGTTACGTACCTATACATTTAACGTGCCCCTCCCCCGCAAAAATCGGCAGACTATTTTGTACCGAAAATTACAGACATGGCATGTTCTTTTGGTTATATCCTCTAAGATAGGTAACTTACTTTCGAAATAGCAAACGAAGTGTAAACAAAATCAAGCCGGTCCGCGCCTTATAACACATCGTGCCCATATTTGTTATTGTGCTCTCATAAAGAATTGTATACAATTTAAGTTGAGCAATTTGCTATGGCGCAACGCAATCAGCCATATCGACCGGCTGCGCATTGTGCCCTTCATTGGATGCGGGCTATGGTCTTGTCATGATTTAAATTCATTGTTATTTTTAGGGTTCTGTACCCAAAGGGTAAAACGGGACCCTATTACTAAGACTTCGCTGTCCGTCCGTCCGTCCGTCCGTCTGTCACCAGTCTGTATCTCACGAACCGTGATAGCTAGACAGTTGAAATTTTCACAGATGATGTATTTCTGTTGCCGCTATAACAACAAATACTAAAAACAGAATAAAATAAAGATTTAAATGGGGCTCCCATACAACAAACGTGATTTTTGACCAAAGTTAAGCAACGTCGGGAGTGGTCAGTACTTGGATGGGTGACCGTGTTTTTTTTTTTGCTTTTTCTTTTGTTTTTTTTTGCATTATGGTACGGAACCCTTCGTGCGCGAGTCCGACTCGCACTTGCCCGGTTTTTATTTTAATGTCAAGTCAAGCAATTCTGTGGTGTCTTAATGTTGATATAGAACGTTAGAACATTGACAGTTTTCATAATTTTGGTTGAATATAACATTGCGTGTATGAAAAATGTAACTTTAAGTAATGCGATGATTATTTGATTATAACAATGAATAGGTATCATACAGAAATAACAAGGAATAGTACATAAAAATGCGCACAACCTTGCGTTAACCTAAACCTTATCAAATCTATTATTAAGTTGTTCCTTATTTGTTTGGTTTCTTTCGAACTAGAAATGGTAATTAGTTGCATTTATTTCAATACGAGTAGTAATAGTAAACTCGACGCAAATACTATTCCTGTCCTTCCGACGTCCTTGGATGCGACGATATATTTGATTAAACAAAATCCCTGCATTGGCAGACCATCAGACTTCCTTTGCCGATAAAATGGCTACGTGATGTCCCTGAACCGATTCTATTTGAGCAATCTTTTCATCTATCCCTGCTAGACCAGAACCATTTCAATCGCTCAGTCTCCACAGCGAAAACCATATAATCTGGAGGAAACCAGTCTAAGAGCGTTTTCGGATCACGCTCACTTATTACGGATTTCGAAGTCGCGTTACAGTGGTATGTTCATGAGTTCGACTCGGCCGTATATCGCGTATGCAATGAAACATCGCCAGGTCTGAGCAGTAAACACAGGCTGTCATCTCGCAGAACCGATTTTACATTCAGCACATGTCTGGAAATCGCATTACTGAAGTACTCCCGCGTGGCTACTGGGTGTTGTCGAATGTCTTGAAAATCGACTTCATGTCTCGGCTTGTAATAACCGTTGAGAGTTAGCTCGATACGGCTTGGCCATAATGTGACGAATGGTTTATCGGTTGCTCTTATTGTATGTCCTATTCTTACCTACCTTATGCTTTTAAACATGTTGGCTAGCTGGAGTATATAGATATAATGGCTTGACTTAATAATAAAATTACAATGGCATTGGGAGTTCAAAAATCGAAAGAACAGCGCCAGGGAATCGATAGGTACTCAGTTAAAAATCTCATCACAAACATGATCGACAAAATGAGCAGGTATTATGTTTCTAAAAGAGAACCTGAATCACGTGTTGTATGTAATCAAGCTCAACAAATAGGCGCTATTGAGGGGTCTCCGTGGCAACGCCGTGCCGCCGGGGGCATGAAATCTATGCATACCACAAGCGCTGGCGTTGGGTTGTTTGATTTTGCCGTGAAATGAAACGTTACCCTCTTTAGAATCAACAACTGGTTGGAAATAAAAAAACGCATGCATGATTCATAAGCAGCGGTCACAACGCGATTCGCTTAATTAAACTATATTAGTTGGCAAAATCATGGATTGCCAAGTCAATGATTTACAAAGAACCCGACTTTCAAAACAGTTACCTACAGATGAATCGAAAATATCGAAATTATTTTAAGCTTCTAAGATGCCAAGTCCTCTCTTGTGAATTTGAAAAAGAATTTTGAAATAAATGTAAGAAATTAATGTAATTTGTAAAATTCAAATTATTTACGTACGACACCCCCGGTGTCGGTAAATTGTGGAATTTTCCTCGAGAGCGCGAGATATTTCAGAAGTTCCAACATAAAGCGAAGTTGCGATTGTTCCAACTCCCGAAGACTGTTTGTGTAATAGTTTTATTGTTATTTCATGTTCCAATACATTTTTATGGGATGCTGCGTTCAGGTGGGAAGGATGCAAATTTTAAAATGGAAAATATTACTTCGATTGCATACTATCTTCCGCTATAAGGAACTATAGATTTAAAAGTCTCTTTGTTTTCAATGAATGGCAGCATTTTCGCGCTTCTTGCAATATGCAAATCGGGTGAGCTTCGAGCAAACAAAACAGAATGCGTCATGGTTTTACCGGTAAAGTTTTAAGATAACGAACATGTTATAAATGTCAGTGATCGAGCCACTGACATTAATAATTAATTTTGTTTACTGTATGTCCCTCTATATACACTCTGTGGCAAAAGGGCACATTTACAACACCAGATAAGTATTTAATTTACCTATTATCAACGGCTTATTAGAGTTAAGTTAAGCTTAGCCACCAAGTGGATGCCAGTAGAGGGACGTGGACGCGGCAGGCCCAAACGGAGATGGCCCGGGATGGAACGGGATGACCTGGACAGCTTCCTCAATAACTGGCTGGAGGGAACACCAAATCGGGAGTCATGGAAATGAAGGGTAGAGGCCTTTGCCCAGCAGTGGGCTACTCAAATAGGCTACAAAAAAAATAGAGTTAACAGATGTTTATGAAAAACGCTAGCTAGCTGTGAACATGGCTCTAAGAGATTGACTTCCCTAAAAGTAGAATAGAACCAGTGGCGGATTTGCACTCTTGCCGCCCTAGGCCCCAGGCTCTGTAGCCGCCCCAGGCCCCAGGCTCTGTAGCCGCCCCTTTCAAGGCACCCATAATATTGAATATATTTTGAGTTATTTCTTGTTACCATCAGCGAATTTTTTGTTACATTTTGCCGCCCCTAAATATCTTGCCGCCCTAGCCTTAGGCCCGGGCCTACGTTGCCTTAGGGAAAATCCGCCACAGAATAGAACATTGAAAAGGTTTTATAGCCCATACATCACCGCCCACTTCACATACACTTTATAGCAATTGCGATGAAATACATCAAAATATTATGCAGGAATTGAAACCCACGTACAATCACAACAGGTGCACATTGTTATAATAAAGCGCAAAGATAAAAGGAATTTAATTAACAATAACAATCATTAAATGCATTATTCATTGCTAAGAAGGTTGACCTAAATACATTGAAAAGTGATAGTGATAGATGGTATCGTGTTAAAGTTGGGAATAAATAATGAGAGAACTGGTAATAAATCCAAAAGATAGTGTACCAAGACAAATGGTGACCTAGGGGAGGTAGGGGACTATTGGGCAGTCGGGAGGCTCGGGCACCCCCTTGTAAGGCCTGATTTACATTTATTCAGGTATATTTAAAGAGTTTGTACTAATAATCAGCCAAATGCGAGCATATTTACAGAACAAGACATTCTTGTCTGTGTGACTGATAGACATATATGTATCAGGTCGAAAGTATTAATTTATGACCCATTTCGTACCTTGTCACAGTGATAATCAATATGAAAGTAAAGTAAAGTAGTAAGGGTAACATTCCATTTCAAACCGCAGCTGCACTACTAGTACGAACGCGTCAAATGGTAGCACTGCTGTCGTTGGAAATGGACTGTCACCTTAAATACGAAGATAGAGACCTCATTCTATTGTCACTATGACGAGGTACAAAATGGGTCATAAATTAATACTTTCGACTGTACCTACGATGTCTAGCTAACATGGTGTATGGTCATTATGTTATAGCCTATTCCTATTAAATCGGAGTTCACTATGAGTTTTTTGAGTTCTCGATATTACAATGTGTGTGTGTGTGTGAGTATGTACTGTGTACAAAAGTGTATACACTGAGAGAAATGGATAACAAAAACACACTTAGAATTACAAAAATAAACTTAATCTGGGGACAAGGAGAGTCAACTAATAGGAACAAATTGACTTTTGCAATTTCTATTATCTGTTTGTTGAAATTAGATTTAGGATTACTGAGCTGTTTGTAGAAATAAATAATCTTTAAAGAAATAGTGAAACGTCTATAATTATTACTAAACTTCATTTTTTCCCCCAGTACAGAACTGTTTTTTAATTCTTGGTTATTTTACTAATGATTTTTCTCTCAGTGTAATTAAAAACCATCGTTACCTAACCCCTTTACTTGCCAAGTTCCAGAATGGCGCTAAGGAATCGATACCCGTAATCACGGGAGTGATTCTTATAGCGCACGACTCACACGAGCGTCGCCTTGCTGCAGTTTACATGCAAATGATTGCCAGATTACCTCCCAAAGACTGTGCGACTAGAACTAGGAGATCAGTGGTCAATTCGACTTAAATTGAACATCAAAATTTTATCTAAATAATGTCGTTTAGTTATTATTCACGCGTATATTTCGCTTGTCCATATTTGCATTGTCGAGACGAACGAGCGAATTATAACAAAAAGACTTTATTTAGATATCATTTTGATATCCAAATGTAAGTATGGATTGTCCTCTAGCTTTATTCGCAAAATATCCATAGATACGTCTATTCTCTCAAACTTTTCAGGATGTGCGAATATTCAAGGTCACCGTTTATACTTGCAAAGCACCGTTTATACATACTCATCTACGCCGGTCCGCACCAGTTTGTGGTATCGTACACCATTTCGTACTAAATTAGTCCATATTTATACCTAGATAGAACTCAATTTTATTTAATATTTACAATTTACGCGCTCATAGCTTGTACGTTGGAGTCAACTGGAAAAAGCGGTCACATCACAACGCATGGCTTGTCAATGCGTGGTGACTTGGAATAAGGAATATTACGCAAAACTCTGCGTAGGGGGTGCAACTACCACTATGCATCACAATCTGGGGGTCTATCGCGAAACAAGAAAATCCAAATTTCGTTATCTAACCTCTCTATCACTCTTGCATATTCGAGCGATAAAGAGGCAGATAACTAAATTTCGATTTTCATGTTTCCCGGTAGGCCTTGATGCATCAATGCCATATTTTAGTGTCTGTGAAAACTTGTCAAAAAACAGTTTAAGGCACAGTATTTATAACTTACTCTATGGTTTTCTAGCCAGCTTAGTGCTGCACTCTGGCGGCAGAACATTGCAGTAATACCCCCTATTGGAGTATGCTTATACGTTCCCTCTAGTGATCATTGATCAATGGTTCCGGCTAAGTGCCTAGACATAGTTACACTACGCCAGTGCCACGATGGCTCCAGCTCCGAGTACGACGCTAGACTAGTGCCACAATAGAGAGTGATAAAATCCAATGGCAGCAATCAAGATGTGACGAAATGATAGTGGAGGGCGAGGGGCGAGGATTTTCAAACCCTGAGACTTGAGGTCGGTTATTAAGAGGATAGTGGAATACTGCTTCTCGATACAAACGTAGTCCCCGATATTTATATTATATAATGCCAAATAATTTTATACAATGCCCTAGGGTGGTTCAAAAAACTTTTTTTAAGATTTTCTGGTGGGGCACCCCCTTATTTCGCTACACATATTATGTTGATAAAATACCTAGTATACCTACACCAAGTTTTGTAACATAGTATATGGGGCATATTATATGTGTAAATATTTTTGTTTAGAGAAGTGGTCGTCCCCTTTCCTTCCGTCGTTTCGTCTTTGTTTTTAGTGTTCCGTACAAAACTTTGTTCACGGAACACTTAGTTTAGATAATATTCTTTAGATTGTTACGTAATACCTACCTACCTTCTACCTTCCTTCTTTCTACCTTCTTTAGATTTTTATGTAAAATGAATATAAGATTATAGATCGGCCTAATCTTATTTTTTCTTACAAAGAGAGGAAGGGGTTCAAAAACTAGCATAAAATAGTCTTACGTAATAAAAAATAGAATAGCGCCTTAGCTTGGATTAGTAATTTAAAATTTGTTTTCATTGAAGCCTGGTTAGTTATATTTCCTCTAATGAAATAAATTGAGGTCCTTAAACTGCAAACGCCTCAATTAGTGCTCAATAATAGACCAATGTAGAATTTTTACGATTAGGATTTATAGCTGGTAGTAAAAGATTTATGGTCGAATAAAATGTGATAGCATATATCAAATTAGACTTTGCCTTAAATGTACAACCAGTTAATAAAAATAAGCTAAAAGTAAAATATATACTAAACCATTTCATTTCACCAAAGAAAGCGCTTCCGTGCCATCCTTTAAAGTTTAAAAAGTCTCACACACCGATATATCACTCCACATACGACCCGTAAAGGGAGCATACTCGTAAAGCAAATAAAAGAATGAATCTAACATAAAACGATAAAACTAACAAAGGATCATTTTCCTCAGCGTTCCATACACAGTTTATTACCTACAGTGGGATAACGGAAGCACTAAATTTGCGGGAGCACTTCGTTCCCGAAGCGGCATTCGAACTTAGTAATTTCAACTTGATTTAATATCTCGATCTCTCGTTCTCTTCATTTAGTTCACAAGGTGCATTGGATAACTTCGAAAGCGGGGTAAGTTTGAAAATGGCAATTATACTGAGCAACTTTTACTATGGGACCAACCTCGAAGTCGTGAAAACAAATTAGGCTATTTCATACATTTTTGCTGGTCCATTTTCTATAGGAGGGTATTTTTTTTCACGATTTCCGGGTTGGTTCCATAGAAAAGTTGCTCAGTATAATCCCGAAACCTCCCTGGCAACGGGAATTTTTTAGCCACCGTGTATATCAATTGATACGTTTAGGCATTATTATTAGCTTTAAAGCGAACGAACAAGCAAAAGCTTTGCTTATGTCTTATTTACCCCATTTATTAGCCCATTATAGGATTTGTAAGACTTAATGTAATAAGAGGATTAAGAGATTAGTACAAGTCAAAATATTCTCATAAATCTCATAATTAACACCTGCTTCACGTTAATCTTGAGTTAATTTCAAGAGGAACTACTTAATTATTTAAAGTAAAAGCCCCTGAAGAGGAAGCGCTACGAAACCAATGTTGCCATCATTTCGCTGGCTCAAAATTACAAAGATGTTACATTTTCAAGATAGTTGAAATTCGACTAAAATGCCACTATGACAATGTTCAAATTTCAGTTCGATAAAAGTGAAACATAGAACCATGTAATATTTTTTTTTTACGTAATGCTTTTTGGTGAGGGTCAATCGGTCCTCGCTAGGAGTATACGGGCGGCCGATTGCCTTTAAGTTTGTATTATTTATTAAATGATTTTAAATTATCTATGATGTATTTAGTGTAGGTACCTTAAAAAAGAGTTGAGGGCTTCTTCTTTTTCCGTAAGTTTGTTTATATTCAGTGGGTCTATGTTGTACTTGGTGCATATGGTATCGTGGATCGTTCTTGCGTAAAGGAACCTTGGGCAAGTTTTAATAAGGTGATCAATTGTTTGTTGTGTGACGTCGTCACAGGGACACGCGTCATTGTAAATTTTGTGAAAACGTTTTAGATAGAATTTGGTATATCCGTGACCGGTTAGAATATTGGGCCAGCGATTTGTAACCTGGGCCTCGGGTTGTTTTTCGATAAGCGAAAATTATCTCATCTCACCGCGATTTTACGGAATAAAATAAATCAACGGCTAGAGTCTAAACCTTCCGGAGAAAATGCTCTCCGACCTTTAATATTTTCTTTGTTTCGAAAACCTGTAAGATAACGGGAAATTACCCATCAAGTACAAAATAAAACAAAGAAAAGATTAGAAGTAACAAAGGAAGGATGTTTAATAAACTGATGATTGAGTGCCGGAAAAGATGTCTAGGTTAAATAAATATGATATTGATGTGCCAACAGCGAATCTAGAATACTAAATGTTGCTAAATGAAAACTATTCAAATCACTATCCATTATTAAGAATAATTATGCAATCCGTATCATTCTATTAAGGAGATTGACAGTGATATTTCCCACGCAAACGCTGCAACAGTAATACTGCTTTCCATCTAAATTAACCTTTCAAAATAGTGCCCCACAGTTTGTAATTGATGTGCGATATCACCAAAACCTTTGCTGTTTTGAACCGGGTCTTGCTTCACTGTAAGCTCGTGACAAGACAGGGCTTTAGGCTTTAATCCAGACGTGAATGAATCTGTCGCAGTGCGTGTGTTGTGTCTGTCCCTGCATATAAAAAACTGTTCTTTTTTTGGGAATTTTATCTAAATATGGAGTCATGAAATCATATAACGGTTTTGCTTTGTACATGTTCAACTGTAGACCTGTATTGAAACAAGGATTTAGAGCGTAATATGGCACCTATTGCTTCTAGTTAGGGTATTAGACAGTGAGACTTGTACCTACATATTATATCTATTTTGTGCTTTAGGCGCGCTAATCCAGACGTGACTAAATCAGCCCGCACTGCCCGCAGTGCGCAGTTTGTTGCCTTTGCATGTAAAAAAAACCGGGCAAGTGCGAGTCGGACTCGCGCACGAAGGGTTCCGTAATATGCAAAAAAAAACAAAAAGAACAAAAAGAAAACGGTCACCCATCCAAGTACTGACCCCTCCCGACGTTGCTTAACTTTGGTCAAAAATCACGTTTGTTGTATGGGAGCCCCATTTAAATCTTTATTTTATTCTGTTTTTAGGGTTCCGTACCCAAAGGGATGATGTATTTCTGTTGCCGCTATAACAACAAATACTAAAAACAGAATAAAATAAAGATTTAAATGGGGCTCCCATACAACAAACGTGATTTTTGACCAAAGTTAAGCAACGTCGGGAGGGGTCAGTACTTGGATGGGTGACCGTTTTTTTTGCTTTTTTTTTTTGCATTATGGTACGGAACCCTTCGTGCGCGAGTCCGACTCGCACTTGCCCGGTTTTTAATATTTGTTGTTATAGCGGCAACAGAAATACATCATCTGTGAAAATTTCAACTGTCTAGCTATCACGGTTCGTGAGATACAGCCTGTTGACAGACGGACGGACGGACGGACGGACGGACAGCGAAGTCTTAGTAATAGGGTCCCGTTTTACCCTTTGGGTACGGAACCCTAAAAATGGTATTTTTGTTGTGCACCTAAATGTGACGTCGCTGAAACGTCGAACAGGGTTACCCATTGCCGTATATCACTGATTACATAAATTTATTTGGCTCTCGCATTGCTATGAATTGTACCGAAGTGGTTATAGTTATATACTTATCACTCAGTACTATGCAAGCGGTGCATTGGTTATTCTGAAACAGAACGTGCTAAGCGACAGAAAAACAGTTATTCGAATGACATACATAATCACCCCTCACGGTATAGTCAGTCATAACAAAACCACCCAGTATTTTGTGCTTTAGGCGCGCCAATCCAGACGTGAATGAATCTGCCCGCAGTGCGCGTGTTGTCTGCCGTCTGGAGCTATCGATCGGGCGCCCTCGATTCAGGCTTCGGCCGACAGCACAACAAAACGGCCTATGAGCTATCTACTGAGCGTAGTCATCGGCTTTTTCAGTTAAGCTTACTGCACTATTCACAAAGGCCTAGAAAACTCTGTCTTATTAAAACGTCCCTTTTAGTCTTACGAGTAAATAAGATGTTTCTCAAGGGTGGAGGTGAAAAAGGCACTTATATGCCTAAATTGCCTAATAATACTGACATATCCAATTGAGGAGGGACTTATACATACTGTATAGGGTTAGAGCCGGTGTAGCTTTATTTCACGTACATAAGCGCATTGTAATTTGCCTACTTGAAAAAGTATCTCTATCTTTAACCCGCTTTTGTTGGCGGTTTCTACAAATTTTACGCACTTACTCAAATTATACAAAAAGGTTTATGAGGCGTTGCCCTTAGATACGTATACCTTTTCATCTTGGGATGAATGTGACAGCGCGTGAATTTATAAAAATAACGAGAAAAGCTTTGAACACGTTTATTTTGAACGGGCGATGTATTTTTAGTACTGGAATATTATTTTATGTAACCTTACATTTTTGTATTTATGCTTTAAATATTAGGTGCTGTAATCCAGTAACTGAGTAAACATATCGAATTCCATTTTATACACCAGTCACAGCACAATATTCTTTCACCCAATTTTGTCCTTTTCACCCTTTACACCCTTTCAACCTCTGTCTCTCATTGTTTTTGTTTTATCTTATATCTGGGATATTTTCTCTTTGCTTTCTGTTTTCTAAATTACAGCTCGTATTACATGTCTCATCCATCTCCGAATATCTTTCGCAGGTAGCCAGCCGACTTGGCTTGACGTCTGTATTATTGAGCCAATCCTCTAATATTTCTGAAAAAATATATGTATGATACGTTGCTGTTACGTTATTTACGTAATGTCATGTAGGCATGTAGATGTAGGTATATTTCACTTTACCTATCTTTTTTTTGTTTTATTTAGGTCCATAAACAATTGAGAACGGTCAAGTATTTTTTTATGATATAGGACGCAAATGAGCAGATGAATAGCCTGATGGTAAGCGATTACCGTTGCCCATGGACACCTGCAACACCAGAAGGGTTGTAAGACTTGTAAGTCTGTAAATCATGCAGGCTCCCATGAGCCGTGGCAAAATGCCGGGATAACGCAAGGAAAGAGAAGTACTTATTTCATACACAAGGACACTGTTCAATACAAGTATTTTCACCACACCAGCTCGGAAAGGCTTATTTTGCACTTTATAAACAAATAGCAAAGTTGCATTTTATTCACATGTGAGGCAAAGTAATCAAATGCAATTTTTGAGTTGTTTTCTTAAGTGTGCTGGTAGAATTGACTTTTAAATGATGAATTTAGATGATAAATATTTAATAACATTCATTTGGATTTGATTTAGTTTGATTTTGTTTGATATTTTACATTTAACATTTGCTTCGGTTGGTGTGGTGAAAAATTTTGTGTTTCACTCGGGGGCAAATTTTGTTTAACCCTCGTGCTTTTAAACCCTCACAACGCTCAAGATTCCATTATAAGAACCACTCGCTACGCTCGTGGTTCAATTTTGGAATCTTTCGCTTGCTCGGGTATCAATATTAGCACCAGCGGTTAAACAACAACTTTGCCCCCTTGTAAAACAAATAACTATTAATTTTGTCGTGGGTGCTTTTTCCAGATGAGACTTGAAAATGGAGAAATCCGAAGCTTAATACGTTCTTGTACTTCTTGTTAGTTTGAGGACGCTCCAGACTTCCTCCGATTTCGATTTCCTCTAAATTTCCAATCACGAATGGTATCCAATTTCCGCCGATATTTGTATTTACACAATTTTAAACGAATAATGTACAATGTACTTCAGAGTCTAGTACCTAAACAAAAAAGACTGACAAATACGCCGCGAGATTTTTCTTTGGTACAGATGGATTTTTCCGTTTTAGTTATTTACGTGTAAAATCTGTCACCCTACTGATATTTACAATTTCAAGTCGTATAATTGGACTTTTCCGAGTGATTTAAAGTCAAAAAAATATATTTTAAGGCATTTTATATTCTTGTTTGATGACGTCATCTTAGTGTTAGTGTCTCACGTAAAGCTAAAATCGAAAAATAGTAAAAAGATACATGTACAACAATGATTTGGCTCGCGGGAAAAGCTGTGTTGTATGGAGGTTGTCAGTCTTCATATTCTGTCTACTAGTCTCTGCTATATGTGAATTGTTATAGTGAGAGTACATTTATTTACGGTAGGCACTAAATAAACGAAGCCACGCAATATTGTTCTGATCAAATCAACATTCATGAATGTCTACAGACAATTAAATTATGTATTATTTTTACTAAATAAACGAAGCCACGCAATATTGTTCTGATCAAATCAACATTCATGAATGTCTACAGACAATTAAATTATTATTTTTCCCACACATATCTGCATTTACTAAATATCAAGTTACAGTAATATAGAGGGTAACTAAATAATTTGTCGCTCAACCGGTTTCTGCAGAATGTCGGTGGCTTAGTCGCTCCAAGTTAATCTGGTTAGCTGCTCGCCACTTAGCTAATTATTCGTAAAACATAAACAAGTATCCGCGAGGCACTTTTACATAAAGCAGTTTGGCTCCAAGTATCTCGTGGGTACTTGTTAACTGCTTTAGAAAGACAACAGACTTACTTAATCAAGTTATTAGCTTGAAATTGCACGAGTAGTTGACTTTGTGTTTACATATTTGCAAATAACCTTTTTTACAAATGCTTACAATATATGTTAGATGAGGTAAAATTTGTCAAATAATTCTATAACAATTGTTATCGCTGGAGCTTTGAGTTATGCAGTTGTTTTTTCGTGGTCAAATTTTACGCAGTTTTAATATTAAGCATCGTGGCACTTGTCAAGCCCCTAATTATAAATACAGTATACATAAACTGAGTGTGAAGTAAGGGCTCATTTAGACGACGCGCGAACTCGCATGGGATTTTAGTTACATTGCGGACCATTGAGATTACATCAACTCAGCCGACTGATCAAATAACGCAATGTAATGAAACTCTTATTAATTCTCGCAAATAAATGAGCACTTTGAATAAATCGGCACTGTGTTACCAACTTGAATTGATCAATTTATCCGCGGCTACTTACGAGTCATCAGAGCCATCGCTTCTTTCACTACTTTTTAGTTGCTCTTCTGTATAAACAACAATGCACCACATCCCTGCTTCCGTTCTATTTCCAGCTCCATCTGCTGATTGCTTCTCAGCACCACTATTTACGTTACAGTCATAAATTTCTCCTTTGTACTGTGCAAAATAGAAACCATTTCCCTAATTGAATTTGTGTTGTTTTTGCTCTGGTGGAAAATTGGTTGCATTCAATGCGGGGTGAGCGTGAGAAAGTGCATAAGTTTAGATGTTAGTCGGCAAGGCGAGCGCTGGCTTACCTATCTCATCCAATATATTATCTAAATAAATCTGTGCTAAATTGTTTTGTAAATTTGTTCGAAATATGTCACAATCTCGCGTTCATTATAAGAGGGAATTCATCACTAGCCTCCTAAGTACCGAGTCCCTTTAAAAAGAACAAATTAAAATCGAATTTTGAACTATAATGGAATAAAAAAAGGAACTGCAAAAATTCAAAACTGCAAAAATGACTCTGGGTCTTAGGAGGCTAGACTGGTTAAGGAATAAATCAAATTAAATACGACTACATACAAGGTTTAGTTGGTTTATTATAAACGCCATAATATTGATATTTAGAAGAGCAGTCAGTATAGTTATGTCTACGTCATTTTATAACGAATTAAAATTGAAATTATTAAATAGAATCGTATTTTGATTTCATTGTTTATAGCTCTTACTAATACATATAATATATATATATTTCAAATATTTAGATACTTATTAACACCTTTCGAAAAACCTACATTTTCTGGAAATATGTTAGAAAGATAATCAAGTCCAAAAAATTAAACATTCGCTTCAATTTTCTCAACAATACTTCAGTGTCCGAAACCGCCTAGTTGGAACAAAACTAAACAAACAATTTGCAGCCACAATGTCGGTTGAGACGCGTAGCTCAGTCGTGATGGACAATTTCAGTTTGTGAGGCTATTGTTCACCGATTTACATAATTATATGCCCGAGCCTCGTATCTTTGAGTAGTTGCTACCTAGGTAGCCTAGGTGTGACTGGAGTTCAGTATCGAAGAGTCGTATGTGACAATAAAGGTTTGAAGGGGGGGGGTTTGGAGTGCCGCGAAAATCGAATACGCAAATTGCAGGGATCTTTCCCTTTAAGGCTTAGGGGCCCACATCTAGCGTTTTTCGAGCGTCGGCGTCTGGTCAGCGCTATGGAAAATGACGTCGCTGCGCAGTTGCGTCGACGTTGCGTCGAGCAGCGGCCATAGAATTGCAGAAGCCGACGCTCGAAATACGCTAGATGTGGGGGGGCCCTTACTCTCACTAAGACGTAATCAGAGTGACGGAGAAAAATGCCCGCAACTGACGAACTTCGATTTTTGCGGTTACAGTCCAGCTTAATAGCTGTCTGTCTTGGTTGTTGAATTATTCTAGTTTGGATTTTACTTCACTCATGAAGGTAGAGTAATTTTCTGGAGTATACAGTCGCCATCTGATATATCGGAGCGGCCAAGGCGGTCACAAATATCTGAACACGCCTCTATTGTCAAGGCGTCAGGGTGCATGTTCAGATATTGTGAGCACCTTGGCCGCTCCGATATATCTGATGGCGACTGTACAAACACTTTGGATGGGGACGAATATCTATTAGTTTATTAATTATAACTAGACAGATTTATTTAGGTTTGTATTAATTAATACAAGATATCACGAAGACAGAAACGGAAACGACGAGGAGCATATCAACAACAATCTCCTTCGACGACATAACCTACCCCTCCTACCGTTCCAATATTGGCTTTCTTAGGCTGCATAGCCGGCTGGTTATAATAACATTAATAACTATCCCTCCCCATCCCAGAGGGGCTACCGCGAAAATCGAAATTCGCAAATTGCGGGGATCTTTCTCTTTTACTCTAATGAAGGCGTAATTAGAGTGACAGAGAAAAATGCCCGCAATTTGCGAACTTCGGTTTTCGCGGTTATAGCCCAGAGCGTGTCGTTCCCCACAAAACTTCGTCCCCTGGTATGCCGGCTAGCTGGAGCAGCCTGCCTAAATTATGCTAAAAATATGCCAGATGGAAAATATTGGTGCCAAAGCGAGTGAAAATATGCCAGATCTGGCTTATTTTATTCCATGTTGGCAACACTGGGAGCAGGCATGTTCCTGGCTGGGTGTGGCGACTGTCTTGCCTTGTCTCCATTACATTTAGTTTAATGAATGACATTTCCAGTTGCTGCAAATTCTTTTGTTTTTATTAATTGCCCTATGCTTTGTCAATAAGTAATCGATGTTGTTTAGCACTGACTTTGTACTCCACTGAGTATTCATCATTATTGTTCCTTTCGTCTATTGTAGATGTTTTATAATATAATGGACAATGGTACACGTGGGAGACACCGTTTCTGGTGGTCGAATAGACCGATACAACAACATATACCGCAAGCACAGAATAATTAATAGTACTACCGTACAGAAAGGAAACTTCCTACAAAAACGAAGTTTGACAGCTGTTCAGGGTCGAATCATGCTCTCTTTCTAATATATGGCACTATCCCTTTCGGCTATTTAGGGTTGCAAAAAATGTAGTGATTATCTTCTCTATGGTCGTGCATGCAAAAGGAAGTCAAGTGGTGCCAACCCTAATAATTGCTGGGAGCAATGCTGAGCCGAGTGGAGCCAGGCGTAGCTCACTCCGCGATTTCGTCGCTTTGCTGCAGGTGGCTAAAAGTCATCTGTTCGGCCCCAATTTTGGGGTTTGCCATAAGCCGCGCGTGGCGCTGTCGCCACCTAGCGGCCATATCTGTGCTGATCGTAACAGACGCGTTTTGTTAGGGAGTGAGTCTACTGTACCTAGTACTATTATTTATTCTGTGGTGGAGCCGAGTTTGACCGAAGTCAGGAGTTTCGCATCCCTGCCGCAAGCTTGACATTGCGGCAAATGGTGCCGAAACGCCTTGTCGCCGCATGTTGGGTAATAGGTTGATCTAAATAAGTAAACCTTTCTTTGTTTGTGACAGTGCTGTTAAGGGGTCAGTACTTCGGAGCATAAACAACCGGTCTAATGACGCATTCATTTGGCTGTTTGCCGCATAGGTACTGTAACAAGCGAGGGTTCAGGGTATTTTTCAAGCATTTCAGGTTCCGTACCCAAAGGGTAAAACGGGACCCTATTACTAAGACTTCGCTGTCCGGCCGTCCGTCTGTCACCAGGCTGTATCTCACGAACCGTGATAGCTAGACAGTTGAAATTTTCACAGATGATGTATTTCTGTTGCCGCTATAACAACAAATACTAAAAACAGAATAAAATAAAGATTTAAATGGGGCTCCCATACAACAAACGTGATTTTTGACCAAAGTTAAGCAACGTCGGGAGGGGTCAGTACTTGGATGGGTGACCGTTTTTTTTTTTGCTTTTTTTTTTTTTGCTTTGTGGTATGGAACCCTTGGTGCGCGAGTCCGACTCGCACTTGCCCGGTTTTTTTTATGTTATTTTATCTCTCATATACTATGATGATTTTGGAACCGTGTTCCTGATGTCTAAAATGTGTTAAGATGGTGATACTAAACAATTTTTCCCATGAAATAACCACAAAATATCGAAAAAAACAACAGTCCAGTATATTCTCCATCTTAATTCGTTTTTGACATTCGGGATCACGACCCCAAAATTACCCAATATATGTACATAGGTACAAAAAAAGCTTATCTAAACTCACAGTAGGAGTCAATTGCCCTTGTTTTTTGTTGCTTGGAACAATCAGACGCATGAATAAAATGTATGAAACTTTTATTATTTGATACATACAGAAGTGACCGCCTAATGGGAAATATGCAATCCTCTATAGTGAAACTTCTGAAACAGGTACGATTTTTATAATTAATCATAAACCTTAATATCCAGTAGCTACTATTACCGACCCTTTAAAAATATATATGTACAATCCTTTTCGGTATGGAGCTCATTTCACAGTCGAAGCGTCCGCGGGAGAAATTCCTCGTGAACTGCACGGCCATTACATCTAGGAAGTGAGCATCTGAAGATGAACACCTTGCCGACGGCGACCATTGAGGTGATAGAAAGCGGCCGTTGACATCATGGGGTGTATTCGAGAACGGACATTTGACGTATCATGAGGATATCCAGTTGATGCGGATAAATCATGACTTGTGGAATCGCGTACAATCACCACCTGTCAGTGAACTCTATCCACACTAGAGGTGGGGGTGTTGTACTGAAATAGTTTTTGGGACAGGTTTTTCCTAATGGACGACGTTTTGTTTGTAGAGTATTTAAAAGCACGGACTCTATTTTTCGAAATATAACAAATATGAAGTTGCCAACACCTCGTACCTCCATTCTTATTTTTACTTTAAGTAAAATATTTTTTTGTTAACAGACAGTCGTCTGGGTGTCTGTTGGATCAAAAAATAGGGGAAAATAATTTTTACATTGTTAATATGTCATTTGATTAATGGCCTTGGCTCAAAACGTCACGATACGTCAGATCAGACTAATGAAAAGTCGATATTTGCATAAATAACCCTTATTTGTAAGTCGCTTAAGTACGGTAAACACGTAAATTGCCTATTTGGGGTGGTACACGTAAAACTGGTATTTTCATAGAAACGTACTTTTGGTACGCATTTTGCCAACGTGTCCCAGCTCTAGTTAGGATCACAATGTATCGCAAGTTGTTACATTTGACAACTTGTGATCGTAACTGTCAATGAAACTAGACTTTTTTGTCGATGGGTATGGCTGCCATATTTGGATTTATGACATTCAAAAGGGGATCCTACGGCATAGAGTAAACTGCATGCTCATTTTTCTACAATACTTTGATTCTTCTACTGGACGCAAGATGGAGTTAGCAGTCAAATTTCGATCTTGGCGTTATAAAAGTAAACCGCAAGAACATGACATGCAGTTGCGTGGGTGTAGATCTATCATGAAACGAACATGTGACAATTGTCTATGATTAAAAAAATAATTGACAAATAATAATATAAAGCGATACAATACTACTTCAAAATGGCAAAAAGAAAACAGATTTATTATAAACATACTTACAAATCATATAGGTAAAAAGTATAATTTTTAAACCAATGGTCGTGGGTCCTAACCCCGGCTATTAACAATGACTTTGTTGTAACTATCTTAACCAATTGCTTTTCTGTGAAGTAAAATAATTATCATGAGGAAGATGGAGTAGCCACAATAAGGTATATATTTTTCCCCTCTGGGTTAGATGGCAGGGAGAGATAGTGGAGAAAGCGGCAAAATAAGCATTTATTGTGTTGTTAAAAGCCCTAAGCCATGAGCCAGGGTATGTGAGGTGCATGATTACTTGATTAGGGGCTAAACTCTGGAAAACCGGACCTTCGGCGACTAGCTGCCAACTTTCCCAACTCACTTTTACATCAGCTCCTTTGATTAATAAATTCAGGTAAAATTCGTAAGAACTAAGTGCCTGTGCCATTCTCTACATTGGACGCTATGCCTAATTAGTTGTTATTGATGTTGAATTTTCAGTGGCATATAAGACACCGGTCGTATAACGACTTAGAAATTTGGATGTTTTCAGTTTGAATAAATAGCAAACTGGAGAGTTTTTGATTAATTTAAAACTTATTATTTTAGGTATTTTGTGACGAAAGGTCTTCACAGACATCGACAGAAAATCGGGAAAGCCCGGCCAGATGCGTCAGACCACGCAAAATGGAGGATTCCATGCCTACTTGTCTTCTTCTACCATGTATAGGTATCCATAATAAAATTATGTCATTAAAATACCGTTTCTTCGCAGCACTACACTTCAGTCCTTTTATTAGAATATGTAAATAATTTTGTTCTGTGAAACTTATTTTGTGTTACGAGGCTTACGAGTTACTTTGACCTACTCGTATTTTGCCACCTTAATAATAGTAGCCTCGAATTGGTTGTTATTTGTGGCTTTCCATAAAATAATAAGGGTACGTCTTTATGCTTCAAATGCAATAAGGACGTTTTCATCTGAAATTCCAATAGAACTTGGAAATTCCAGAAGCCACATTTTTACAAGCTTTTATGTAGTTTCACTTTCACCTGCCCCGTTGTTTGTTTGTATCAATCAAATCTAAATACCCACTTCCCGGGTGTTCAATTAAGCTGAAAATTTGCATGCATAAGTAATCAAGTTTTCACAGATGTTTCGAATAAATATAGTTTTTTCAAAGGTTGTCTCCTTTCAATCATAGACAGAGACAATCATACAATCTTTGTCTTACACTTTACACTAGTACTAGCACCCAAAAGAAAAGGACGACTATAGATTTCCCGGTTCTTACTGACTGACAAATTGGTTTGACCAACTACTTATATAACATTGATGGATCAAGGCGGTTTGTTTACAGCCTGCCGCGAAACCCGAAAAGCGATATTTCTTTATCTGCCACTCTATCGCTCGGATATGCAAGAGTGATAGAGTGGCAGTTAACGAATTTGGAATTTCGTGTTTCACCGTAGGCCCTTTGTTTGTGGTAATTTTTCCCAAAAGACGAATAGAAGTACGCACGATAAACGCCAAAAAGTTGCTATTTAAATGCTTATCATATTAATTTAAATCGTCGTTGGTGGTTCTTGCTTGTGTGAGTTATATAGATGGTCAAGCAAATCTTTTCAGTTATAAAAGGCGCGAAATTCAAATTTTCTATGAGTCGATATCCCTTCGCGCGTACATTTTTCAAATTTGCCGCCTTTTTCTACTGACAAAATCTGCTTGATCAACTATAAATGTCACTGTACCTTCACCTGCGGACTCAACCTTCACGTTATATTTTTTTTTTCAATGTTCACGCTGTCATAGTAACGAAAATAATAAACACGTCAATCGAAGTCAAGAAATTTATATCCAAGAAAAAAATGCATATTATATAAAAAAAATTATGAAAAAGGAAAATATTATACAATGTTATGTAAAGAGCTTTATTTTCATATGACCCAAGACTTAGTCGAAGATTTCAGAAACCAATATCCAGCAAGCACCGTCTGGCTCTCTGCTTGTAAGATATGGAAATACAATGCACGTACCTACATATAAATATGTGTAATCATGTGCCGAAGCATATTATTAAGAGGCAAGGGGATGTCCGGTTCTCCATACAAACGTAGTCGCAATTTTCCTCTCTGGATATTGATATTATGGAATATGGAATATCAAAAAACTGACAGTGCTCAATGCATTCTGCTACATTCTTCAAATTTAGATTTCAGCTTTCAGGTTTTGGCATTATTTTCTTCCATCAATCTCACGTTCTTCAGTGTTCATGTGTACAGATTTGTTCAGTTTCAGCACAGATTATAGTTACTTTATGGTTTCAGGAACGCATGAAAAACGAAAGTTTAAAAGATAATAAATTTACGATGGCTGTGGGAAAGCAACAATAATTTAAAGCATCGATATAAGATAATCATCTATAAACTGTTTTCGGCCATAGCGAATACGTTTACCGCTAAGAATGTCTCAAAGTAAAAAAAAGAAGTAAGTAAATATTAACTGACGTGTCTCACTCCGCGATTTCGTTGCTTTGCTACAGGTAGCTAAAAGTACGTCCGTTCGGCTCCAATTTTGGGGTTTGCCATAAGCCGCGCGTGGCGCTGTCGCCACCTAGCGGCCATATCTGTGCTGATCGTAACAGACGCGTTTTGTTAGAGAGTGAGTCTTCTGTACTTAGTACTATTATTTATTCTGTGATTAAGCTCATAAGTACACTAAGGTAGAATTGTCCGTCTATCCGTCCATATGCCACAGCAATTTTACTCAAAAACTATATTATAATGAAATTTGGAAAGTAGGTATTTTTAATTTTGTAAGCCACTACTTACTCGTAGGTTAGAATTTCAACCGGTTGGCGGTGGTGAACCGATTTGGATTTTTTTTTAAAGTATAGGTATCCCGTTTTTATCAAATCCCAGTTCTGATGATGGGTCCATCCGAACTCCTCGAATCTTATAAGTAGGCATACATATAGCGATTTTTGTGTTTTCATCAATAAAGCAAGTATTTACGTTCAAAAAAAGTGACATTTAGTGAAGTGGATCTACTCATAGGAGGTTTGTTTTTAGCGTTCCGTACGTCAAAAAGAAAAAAAACGGAGCCCTTATAGGATCACTCGTGCGTCTGTCTGTCCGTCTGTCTGTCCGTCTGTCACAGCCTATTTGCTCCAAAACTACTGGACCAATTAAGTTGAAATTTGGTACACATATGTAAATTAGTAGTAGTTTTTTTTTAATAATTTTAAAATACATTTATTCGAAGTTATTTAAGAAAATAGCCTAAAAGTTACTTTATCTCCGAAACTACTAAGTCTAAAATTTTGAAATACAAAAAATACACAAAATATAAATACATAAAATCTTCACTTGTAGATGACAGGAAAACCTATTAGAAATGTGCAGTCAAGCGTGAGTCGGACTTATGTACGGAACCCTAGAAACGCGAGTCCGACTCGCACTTGGCCGGTTTTTTTAAATTACGTGTAGGTATGTTAGTAAGTAGATTTTTTGGTACTAGAAATAATATTAGTATATATATAGGTATACATACTTAACTTAATAGTTTTTCTTTCACCTATGTAAGTAATATGTAAAAGGGACCGAAATATGTAATAAGAGGTGTAAAGTAAATACGAGTATTACTATACGATATGTCCAAACAAAGATCGCTATGATCAGTACAAGTTATTTTTTTAGGTCCCGTACCTCAAAAGGAAAAAACGGGACCCTTTAAGGATCAATTCGTTATCCGTCCGTCTATCCGTCTGTCCGTCTGTCTGTCTATCCGTCCGTCTGTCTGTCTGTCAAGTCAAGGCCCTTTATCTCGGGAACGGGTGTAGGTATCGAGTTGAAGAGGAATAAAGTTAATACGATTATTACTTACTATAAAGTACTCGTATGTCTAAAGAAAGAACGCTATGATAAGCAGAAAGTAATTCTTTAGGTTTCCGTACTTCATAAGGAAAAAACAGGACACTTTTAGGATCACTTTATTGTCCGTCTGTCCGTCCGTCCGTCCGTCTGTCCGTCTATCCGTCTGTGCATCCGTCCGTCTGTCCATCTTTCTACCTATCTCTGTGAATGATCATTCCGTAAGAATTTATTCCTAACTCGTCTAATCTTACAGACATAATACATTTAAATTTGTTGTTGAATCATATGATGATCAAGCATTCAGATTAAATAAAATGAGTGATATTTAATGAAGTGGAACTGCTGATGAAGACCAGCTGGAACACCCTAACGACGCGTATTTCACGTTTGGCAATATGTCTTCTTCGTTATGTTTAATCTGCAAGTTATTTTTAAGCATCATTTTAGTCGAGACCTATTTCTGGTGATGGGTTCCAGAAAGAATAGACGAAACTTTTCAAATATTTTATATATAGGTACTTATAGTATATTTTTACATTTGCATTTAAACAGTGCTATTTGGTGAATGGAACTTTTTCATGAAGACCAGAAAGTAACTTCTCCATGACAAGTATTTAATAGGTGTTTCGGCTTAGGCTTTTAATTATTTATTATTTATACCCTCCCGGGCGGAAGAGAGGGAGGAAGACAACTGACCACAGCGAGTATAGAATCACTCCACCTTATAAAACCAAGCCCCCGCCGCGCGGTTTGTGTGTATGTATGTTCGCGATAGACCCAAAAACTACAGATCGGATTTTCATGCGGTTTTCATCTATCAACAGAGTGATTCTTGAGGAAGATTTAGGTGTATAATCTGTTAAGGTTTTGTGTAACCCGTGCGAAGCCGGGCGGGTCGCGGGGTTGCATGGTACTAACCAATATGGCGTAGTGGTATCGTCTTGGGTCGTCCTATTCGTTTTTCGCCAAGTTCTTAAATTAGTCCTATTTTGCTTTCGTCACGCATTCTACATTGAAAGCCACCGACGATTGTGACGAATGTAGAATGGGTGACCAAAGCAGAATAGGACTAATTTAAGAACTTGACGAAAAACGAATGGGACAACCCAAGACGATACCGGCGTAGTTGGTGTTCATTATACGTAGGTTTAGGAACTTGTCGCTTTTTTTAAAATTTAATTTCCAAAATCTCGATCCTAGAAGAAAAATTGTGAGGACCAAACTTGTAGAGAATCAAATTTCCTACAATTTTTGTCCTCACGGTTTTACTGTAAAATCAAAAATGCCCGAGTTATTCAAGAAAAACCGTTTTTTGAATATACACAGAAGCCTGATTCAGTCTACTTTTTGAATTTATACTCCCTTGACCCCCCCGAGGGACCTACGAAAAAAAAATCCAAGAACTGATTATTCACAGGTCAAAATCTATAATGACTGAACTAAGATACCTACAAAGCAGGTGTTATTGGCCCGTCTTTATACACCTGTATCCTGTATATAGTTATACATACAACCTACGGAACATTTTATTTAATTAGATGGGTGATGGGAGGATATTTGACCTTACAAATGACTGTGCCCAAACATTTCCGAAACATATCGAACGTTTTAGTTGCAGTTTTCAGTAGTGTAAAATAATTGGTATATTTATCGTACCTCGTGTTAGAGTCTGGCTAGCCAAAAATTGTTGACAGATATTTCGTTGTTGTATCACCGATTGTCTATGATTTAAAAAAAAGTTAAAAGTCAGTTGTCAATTTATGTCATTCCTTTAAATTTTTTGCGGTTTATAAGGGGTTTATTTTAAATAATATTAATAATTTCTATACTGAGAGAGGTTCGCAAACCATTATTTAAGCTCGTACTCGTAAATAATTACGACAATGTGCGAAGTCGACGTGTAGCGTTGTATAACGAAAAACTGCAATGTTTACAACTCCTAACCAAATGTAAACAAATTAGGAGGTTGGTGCTCTATAAACATTTTGATACTTTAAGTACTAGTTCTAACATTTGCCTATTACTTTGATTAAGTACGTGATTTTATTAATGCTTGAATCTCATAAACAGGACAAGTGCATACAGAAACGGATAAACTAAACGTTCTGAAAAATATCTATAATATCTAAATATGGAACGTAAACACATGTGTTTGTGGTTGACTGTAGTTTAAATAGTGGTAGAAATTATGTGAGCTGACTTTGAGTACACGTAAACGCTTATTTAACTTATTTCCATAGTACCTTACTTGTGCATAGAAAATCAAAAATATTGTCTAGTATCAAAACTATAATTCCTACTACACAAAGTGTGACCAGCCCAAGATTTTTTGAATTTCCCGCCAAACATTTGAGTAAAATTTCAGTAGCCAGACTCTATAAATGTAAATATAATATATTATTTTTTAGGTTCAATATACTGGCATTGGTTTCACCAAGAACGATGAGCGAGAAGCGATTAGAAATATAAAACTGGAAACGAGTTGGGGCGTCCGGCTGCGACCGAAGCGAGTTTTTGAATGCGAGTTTGACATTTTAAACACCGTATTTAAGGTTAATAAGGTCTACAAGCTTCGAGAAGGAGGTCAACCGCCGAATCCAACTTGGTTGGGCAGCGTTCGGGAAACTACGTAATGTCTTTTCGTCCGACATACCTCAGTGCCTCAAGACGAAAGTCTTTAATCAATGTGTGTTACCAGTGATGACTTACGGCTCCGAAACGTGGTCTTTCACTATCGGCCCCATCTCAAAATTCAAAGTCGCTCAACGAGCTATGGAGAGGGCTATGCTCGGAGTTTCTCTGCGTGATCGAATCAGAAATGAGGAGATCCGTAGACGAACTAAAGTCACCGACATAGTCCACCGGATTAGCAGGCTGAAGTGGCAATGGGCAGGCCACATTGCGTGCAGAGAAGATGGCCGATGGAGTCGAAAAGTGCTCGAGTGGAGACCACGGACTAGCAAACGCAGCGTAGGACGTCCACCCACAAGATGGACGGACGACCTTGTTAAGGCCGCCGGAAGACGCTGGATGCGGATCGCTTCGAACCGGTACGAGTGGAGGTCCAAGGGGGAGGCCTATGTTCAGCAGTGGACGTCTTATGGCTGAGATGATGATGATGATGATGAAGGTCTACAAGCAAATATCAGCCTTCGTGAATTAAGTATTGTAACCTTAGTCACAGAATAGTAGTACAGTGGAACCTCGATAGCACGGATCTCAAGGGAAACGCCAAAACTTCGTGTTAACGAGGTTTTATCTTATAGAGTGCATCGACTTAGAGAGGTTCTTGTAGGTTTTTGTTAGTCTTAAAAACACATTAAAATTCGTGTTAGGCAGGTGATTATACATAGACACGTAAAAATACAGTTTCTTTTTTTTTGAGTTACAGAGGTTCGTTAGTAATATCGATATAGATGTGGTAAAACAATACGACTATTTTTTCTAGTTGCATGGTCTCTCCCGACCGCCAAGCGAACATCGCTTAGCGAGTACCTACCGCTAAGCGACTTTATCGTTGACAGCTTTTATCGCTGCGAGTAAAGAGTGCAAAGAGAGTCCTCGCCGGCAATGTGAACAGCCAGCGATCAACTATTAATATAGGTACCTATCTATTGTCTTTTACCGACACGGAATCTCTATCTTATCGCTTACACGCCCTTGGTGCTTGGACTAGTGCATATCCATACTTAATATTATAAAGGCGAAAGTGTGGCTGTCTGTTTGTCTGTCTTGTCTGTTACCTCTTCACGCTTAAGCCACTGAACCGATTTATTTGAAATAGGTATGGTATAGAGATTGGTATTATAGTCCCGAGGAAGGACATAGGATAGTTTTTATTCCAGAAATCATCCCTTAAAGGGGTGGAACTTTGTATGGGGACTTAACACAAACTGGACAACAAACTTTGTCAATAGGAACTGTCCCGCCCGCGCGGTGTAGCACCGGTGCTGGTGCACGATTTAGTTGGGTACATAGAGATAGTTTGAGTCCCGGGGAATGACAAAGGGTAGTTTTCATTCAAGAAATTACCCTTTAACTGATTGAATAAAATAATAGCTACCTACCTAAATTAATAATTCCACGCTGAAGATGTCGCGGGGAAAAGCTAGTATATATATAACAGAGATGAGCCACTGAAAATATTATTGATACACAATTATGTAGACACCTAACCTATTTTATATTAAGTAAGGATATATTATTATCACTGCCAAAATAAGGTTAAAGGTGCCGCCCTGTAGTAGTAGAAGGTATTGTGATAAATATTTTTCTTTCATATACCTATATACTATGGACATTCCTCGATGGCACCAAGTTGCAACCAGAAAGCGATGATCACACGGCAAATCAAATTCTGAAGACTATAGCAGCCACGTCAAAGGAAGATATACCTACCTATTCAAAGAATGTTTATTGATCCTATTTGAAAGCAATCCTACAATCATGATCATACACGCTATATTTGTTAAGATTGTTGTTATTTAATTATCCTGTGATTAATAATTTAATTTAATTTATTTAAGGCCAACTAAGGATCAATTTCGTCATTTTAATTTAAATCTTACAACAAATGTTAGTAGGATACACGCACAAACTTATTAACTAACTACATATTTACAGATGATGGTGTAATAACAACAATTTTGACAAATTTGGCGTGTATGACCATAATTGTAGGATTGCTTTCAAATAGGATGCCATATACAGGGTGGAAAGATAAGTCGGGCCCTGGAGGGAAACTACCTTAAATCCTTAAGCTGGCTCATTTTACTTAAAGGAGACATTCCTTTATTTTTAAAAAGAAACAAAACTTGGTACAAAACAAAATTTTTATGGTAGTCTCATTGCGGCCTTTGTATTAGAACAATAATAATCCAACCAAAATTTCGGGTCGACAATTGAGTCCAGGCCTGCTACCAAAACCTGATGTCCTATTTAAGGTGAGGCGGCACTAAACATAGGTCCGCTCGTGCATGGAATACTGCTGCCACTGGCTATCAAATCTGCTGCAGACTTTTTTTGGTCCGACTATCAGCTGGCAGCCCTGGACTCGATAGAGCGCCGGGCTCATATACTTTTTGGCGATGGCTGTCAAATCAAAGTTACAAAGCCTCGATCATAATATCATCGCCGACGAGTTACATGTCTATCGGTGTTCTATCGGATATATCCTAGGGAGTGCGCAAAAGAATGTGTTATTCCCACTAGTTACCACCAAGTTCTTACCAGTGGTAACTACTGGGCATTTTTTCCCACCTTTTACCACTGGTAAAAAAAATCCCACTAGTTACCACCAACTCGGCTTGGTGGTAACTACTGGGAATTTTTATTCCCAGTAGTTACCACCAAAATATTGTTAGAATTCAATACTAATAAAAACAGTATAAATAGTTTAGTATAAATGTAGCGTGCTGAAATAAATAATTATGTGTCGCTTAGTGATTCAGTAAACTGCTTTAAATGTGATCAAAAATATTAACCCTTTACCAGGCCAAGGGAAATATTCCACCCACATCTTATATCGGTTACCGTAGTCAGGTTTTAACTCCAAACCACCTACAAAATATTTTGTCAATCCCTGAAAATATTATTTTATGATCTTCATTCACAACACGCTTCTAAATTGCGTAATATATCTTTGGCAGCCATTTCAATTCACTTGAACGCTAATTTCAGCAAACTACGGAGAAATTCGAACACTTTCCATAATTTCTATGAAACAGAAGTACATAGATCGAACAATTTTTTGATATTTTGTAGATTTTGAGTGTTGAAAGCAAATGTAATCGTAAACATTGCTAAATATTCATGCATTATTGTGTATGACCAGAATTAGGATGTGGGTTGACATTATCCCATGGCCTTATTAGAGTTTAACTGTGTGGGAGCTATTTTTCCCATGGCCCGGTAAATTGTCTTGTCATGTCATAAAAACTCACGTAAGTAATAAAACAGTTTTTGTGTTCAACCTAGAGCGAATTCATGTACCAAGCTATAAAATCTCCTTTTAAAGGCTTTCCCTGAAGAATTTCTTCTTGTAGATAGTATCATAAAATTGAATAATTGTGTTGCTTTTAACCAAAAAGTAATGAGGTAAGTATTTATCCCATTGCCTGTCTAGGTGTGAGACTGTGTTACATATATACAGGCTGATCAATCCAAATGGGTCAAGATTGAAAAAACGTTTGAATGCCCTTATTATTAAATCGAAGCTATGGTTCCTAAGAACAGATTTCGCTATCTCACAAAGTTTCTGACATCTCCATACTGACCCATTTGGATTGATCGCCTTGTAATATAAACGATGTTTGCAGTTAGACAAATACAAAAACACCATTCTTTTCATGAACATTATTTTATTGCTTGTTGCTGAGGTTATTACAAAAAAAAAAAAACGCTTACAGTTTTACTACGGAAAAAATAATATTGATACCATAACTTCGGGCCCTCCATTACAAACAAACTTAAACGAATTAGGTACCTACTCGTATTTTTGATACAGCCTGTATACTTAAAAATAAATAACAAAAACCAAAGAGCCCCAAAATCTAATCGGGTCATGGGAAGAATAGTTCCCACACAGGCAAATTCTAGCCAGGCAATGGGATAGAGTCATCCCACATCCTAATTCTGGTCATATCACAAGGACGCAGGAGTATTTAGCAAAATATATGATTATATTACCTTACAATCATTAAAATCATGAAAATAACAAAAAATGGTTCTATATATCTGCTTGTGTTTTTCTTAAATTCAGTAAAGTGTTCGAATTTGTAAACAAACCACTAACATCACTGGTCAAGTGGATTTAAATGGCTGCTAAAGATATATTATTGGATTTTGAAGCGTGCCATGAATGAAGATCATAAAATAATGTTTTCAGTGATTGATATAATGGTTCGTAGGAGATTTGGAGTTAAACCTTGACTATTATAACCGATATAAGATGTGGGTGGAATATATCCCTTGGCCTGATCAAGAATATAATAAGACAAAATCTAGTATGACAGTTCATTACTTAGACAGGCGATGGGATAACCGTAACCCACATTTTTATTTCTGGTTTAGAGGAAGATCTCCGACTTTCATAAATACATTTTTTACAAGGCGTTCAATACGGTTGCAACAGCATATAAAGTACGTATTAAGACACGCTGGTTCTTCGGGGCCTGGTAAAGGGTTAAAACAGTTTTACCGGTATAAGTTTAAAAACTAAAATAGTAGAGTCTCATTCTAGTTAACTAGAAATTAACTTATTATCCGAATAAAATGTATCTTATTAACTGTAAATTGAATTACATATTTATACAAACGAACAAACCAATCAGTCAAAAACGGACAGAACTGATTTCGTTTTATTATTTAGAGCTACTTCATTTCGTTCTATTATAAGTATTATAACACGACGCAGAGCTGGAATATGTAGGTATTCATAATTTGTAGTCAGGCTAAATAAAAGGGCATGGTTGTTATTAAAACCGCTTCGGATGGGCTGACGGCTGACTGCTCGGACTAACCAGCGTAGGGTCGCATTCCAATTACGCTCGGGTACATCGCTCGGTCATGTTACGCTGGTTGGCTCGATTGCTTTTAAACACCCACGCTAGCGGGACGGTAATAACACTCTACCAGTGGGGCATCAGTAGTCAGAGGGTACACTTCTTTTTTTTTATTTTACTTTTATTCTTTTGGAAAATATGTTTATCGGAAGACCGTGTAAGTAATTAAAATCGCATAAAACAACCTTAAATTGAGTTTTGAGAATTGTACGTTTGTATAAATATGTAATTCAATTTACAGCTAATAAGATAAATTTAATCCGGATAATAAGTTAATTTCTTCTTAACTAGAATGAGACTCTTCTACTTTAGTGTTTACGCTTATACCGGTAAAACTGGTTTAATATGTTTGATCACTTTTAAAGCAGTTTACTGAATCACTAACTGATGTATAATTATTTATTACAGCACGCTACATTTATCCTTTAGTATTTATACTGTTTTTATTAGTATTGCATTCTAGCAATATTTTGGTGGTAACTACTGGGAAAAAAATTCCCACCTTTTACCAGTGGTAACTAGTGGGAATAAAAATTCCCAGTAGTTACCAGTGGTTTACCTAGTGATGTGCCATGGGAATTTCCCGGGAACAAGGAATATTCCCATATGGGAAATTCCTGGGAAATTTCCCGGTGTTCCCGGGAATATTCCCCAAACAGGGGAATATTGAAATAGATTAAGTGTATTACAATTTTCATTAAAGCTAGCTGTAACGACAAGTGCGTTTGCGTTTAGTAAAATAAAGTAGCCAAAAACCGTAAAATGCAAAGTGGCTTTCCAAAAAACACTTGGAAAGTGGATTTGCTTACAACATTCGACACTTGAGATGTTTCAAAAAAAATATATGGCATCACTTTAAGCCCCCGATGTACCTGAATGCGAAGTCAGATCATTTCGAAATTTTCTCCGTAGAAATAGATACATATAAAAAAAAAATCTCCAAAAAATTATGGCTACAGATTATTTTATTGGATATTTTGATAATGTAATGCAAAAACATTCACAAGAACCCGTCCTTAACACTCGTATGTAGAAGAGTTTCTTGGTAAAAAGTTTACGGAACTCCACCATTCTTATTAGTACCTAACTTATTTTGACCCTGATTAAACAGTGATGATTTGTATTGATTTTGTTGAATAATGGCGTATTATTTAAAAAAATGTATTTTGGCCGAGTAATCATTCCCAGCAACTATGGGAAAATTCCCAGGAAGAATGGGAAATTTCCCGGGAAGAAAGGGAAAATTTCCCGGGAGTATAGGGAATTTACGTAGGCGAATGAGATACAGTTTATAATGTTTTTTTTCAAAGTTTAAGATGCTAAGTGTTGACTGAATTTCTGATAATAAAATAGTATATCTATGCGCCATTTCAAAATTCCCCTACTTTCCCTTCATATGGGAATTTTCCCGGGAACGTTTCCGGGAATTTTCCCACCAAGGGAATTTTCCCGGGAACGGCACATCACTAGGTTTACCACAGGTGGGGAAAAAAATCCCAGTAGTTACCACCCGTAAGAACTTGGTGTTAACTAGTGGGAATAACCCAAAAGAATTGCACGACCTGATCCCACCTTTCCCTTTTCATCATCGGACGTCATAGAGGTACAATAATACACCGTGTTTTTTTTTATTTCCGTTAATTTCAAGGGTGCATTCCTGAGCTTAAATCAAATTACTTTCTCAAAGACACCAATATTCTAATTAACTCAATTTCGGAGATAATCAATAATTTATTTTTTTCCTATAAGGCCTCTACAAGCGTGTACACTTGCCTTAGTGCCGGTTTACATATTGATAAGTGTTTAAGAATGAGTTCATACATCTGCTATTAAACTTAAGTACAATCTCGGTCGATTTATGTTCAAAATAACATTGACATGTCACAGATTTCAATTGTTTGGTTGAGTCAAATGTAATACTACAACGCTATGTGCTACATTTAATTACTTTTTAAAACTTAATATTTCTACAAAAAAAGGAAAAAAAGATTTTTTTTTAATTATCTACGCCATTTAGTTCTCTTAAGGTGGCCACTGACGAGCCTTCCAACAGTCCAAATAGCGTGGCTGCAATCCAAAATCGGTCCGTGAATGTCAAACACGTACAATGTTTAATATTAGGATGCCTTCCATTTGGATGAATCCATTGTAACGGCATCCATTTGGAAGGCTCGTCAGTGGCCTGCTTTAAACGTACTTATCCATACCCCGAAGGTAACGGAATTCAATAAAAACACGGTGTATAGAGATGACACGGGGGTGGGGCTAAACGACCGAACCAGATGCACTTATGGCAATTTCAGTAGGAGTAGCAGAGAAAGCGGTATTATTGCTTGTCCTTGTCACAGTCTCACTTTTTGTTTGTTCCCCACCAAAATTTATTTATATGGTTTATGGTGGGCAACAAATAACCCGACCGAATTACGTAGATTGTTTTTGGTATGTTGTCAGGAATGTTAAAACGTGTTTTTAATATTGTCGCTTTGCGAATGTTTTATCCCTCACGGAGGCACGCGTATAGCTCATCTATGTACCTAATACTAGGTCTATGTGAATGTCGGACGTCCAGGCGGGAGGAGCAAAGCGACTGCACCCGTTCGTTGTTAATATTCTATAGTTGGTCAAGCAGATCTTGTCAGTAGAAAAAGGCGGCAAATTTGAAAAATGTAGGCACGAAGGGATATCGTCTCATAGAAAATTTGAATTTCGCGCCTTTTTCTACTGACAAGATTTGCTTGACCATCTATATTTGTCCGCACAAAACGATTTGCCTCATCTTTTTTGTAAGGACGATTAAGGAATGGAATGCGCTCCCGTCATCTGTGTTTCCTGGGAAATTTGACCTCGGTGCAGTGGCGTAACTAGGGGGGGGTTGGAGGGGGCACGTGCCCCGGGCGCCGTCCAAAGGGGGGCGCAAAAATGGGCAAAAGACTACCTCTCCGCCTTGCCAAAAGCACAGCAGCAGGGATACTTTCGTCAGTCGTATTTACCACCACTGTGAAGTGTGAAATGTGGATGGTAATCTGGCCCACAGCTCAAAAGAGAAAGCCGATCTTTTAGGTACTCCTATCAAGCAGAGGGATATTCGGCGGGAGTTACTATGCTTTCATTTTATAAGGCGAGCGGGCTGAGTGCTTCAGAGCTGTGTCCCATGTTAGCGCGTCTTTTCCGTCAGGGGTCTCCTGTCGGGAAGTTACCATCTTATGGACTGTCCAAGAGACTACCTATGCAAATGGATCGCTAGCCCTTTGTCCGGCAAGCACATATATGCCGTAGTAGACGGAACCTGCTCCAATAGCAGCTGCTGCTGCGTATCTGTCGGACGACAGTAGGTACTGGGGATTCCTATACAGGGTGGCTAAAAATAACTACACTCCCGTTGCTAGGGAGGTTTTGGGATTTTACTGAGCAACTTTTACTACGGGACCAACCCCGATCTCGCGAAAAAAAAGTTTGCCTTATAAAGAAAAAAAAAAGGTAAAGTACAATGAGCTGTTGTCTGAAAAATTGTTTAACATGCTGTCTAACTAGGCAACTGCCATCGGTTACAGCTTGCCATCACTGCACCGCTCGCCGTAGGCAGAGTGTTTATCCTCACACCCTAGAATCTACATGGTCGCGCTCTGTGCGGTTTAAGAGGAATTCCCTTCACAGCGGGCGAGAGGAAATTCGTCGAGAAAAGGGAGCTCATTCACAATAAGTTAAATAAGATTCCCTTTTCTCGAGAGGCTACAGGCTATGGTGACCTCCAAAAAAGAAGTGTATACGTTTTAAAATGGTCGGCAACGCGCATGTAATATAACACCCCTGGAGTGTAGGCGTCCATATGATGCGGTGACCGCTTACCATCAGGTGGGTCGTAAGCTTGTTAGCCACCGATGTACCAAAAAAACACATACAGGGCGTCCCAAGACTATGGGACCCCAAGGGAAAGTACCTTAAATATCGTAGATAGGATATTTTGCTGAAAGAAGACATTATTTTAATTTCAAAAACAATTTAAACTGCATTCATAGATTTTTAAATAATTACATGGTTGAACCGGGAATCGAACCCGCTGCACGAGAAAAAAATCACCTGTAGTTTTATCATACCGATCGAAAGGATTCATGATAAGGATTATTTTTGGATGATTTTTTTTCTCGTGTAGCGGGTTTGATTCCCGGTTCAACCATGTAATTATTTAAAAATCTATGAATGCAGTTTAAATTGTTTTTTAAATTAAAATAATGTCTTCTTTCAGCAAAATATCCTATCTACGATATTTAAGGTACTTTCCCTTGATGTCCCATCCCATAGTCTTGGGACGCCCTGTATACACTGTATTTGTCTAAGTTATATGTAAGTAAACTTTAATAAGTAACAAAGTGACCCTTTCGTTAGTTCATTTAGTTTGGGGGGGGGGGGGGGGCGCAAATTTGGTGCCCCGGGCGCCATATCCTCTAGCTACGCCACTGCCTCGGTGTCTTTAAAGCAAGAGTGAATAGGCTATTATTACTTACTGAGCCGGTAAGCTCCATCATCTTAGGCTCTGTTTTCACTTTCCATCAGGTGTGACTAGAGCCAATCCCCGTTTAGTTTATTATAAAAAATATATATACAAAGAGTACTATTGTATTATTTCAGTAGTTAGTGCCTATACCCAAAGTGCGACATAAAATAGTAGAAATTAAATAAACTGGAACTAAAAATCTTCGATACTAAATTGATGCCATTTTTTTAAGCATTTTACGTCAAAAAAGAGAGACAGTAACGTAGAAAGTGGCGCCCTTATTTATATTCTACTGGTTTTTGTCACACTGTAATTTGAGGCAGGAAATAGGCAATATTACGCAAAACCCTGCGTTAATAGCACATCCCAGGGCCTACCGCGAAACACGTAAATCGAAATATCGTTTTCTGCCTCTATCACTCATGGCCATTCGATCGACAGAGAGGCAGATAACGAAATTTCGATTATCACGTTTTGCGGTAGCCTATCTGTAAACATAGGCACTGTAAGCAAATCACCTTGATGCATCAATGTCATAGTGAAAATTGTCAAGAAACTCGGGGGGATCAGGGCTTTGCACATAGCAAGACCGAGCCGGGCCCGCACCGTGCCATTCCCGAGCCCTGGTGATGACATAAAGGTGGCCACTGACGAACCTTCCAACAGTCCAAATAGCGTGGCTACATTCCAAAATCGGTCCGTGAATGTCAAAAACGTACAATGTTTAGTATTAGGATGCCGTCCATTTGGATGAATCCATTGTAACGGCATCCATTTGGAAGGCTGGTCAGTAGCCTGCTTAACGCTTTGCATAGAAAAGGAAGCTCCGGTAGCTCCGGCGGCCCGGCCACAGCCCGGTCTAACGTGAGTCATCCTAAACTGGAAAAAAACCGGAAAAAACGAAATTTTGTGTTGTTTTTTGTGTGTGCGATAAGCATTTGTTTTTTTCCGGGATTTTCATCCCTAATTCCACCCAGTAATAAAAACTGACTTTTCTAAATATGGTTTAATTACAACTTGCGTGAATAGGCATTTTTGAGCGTTCATAGGTGAATGTGTGGAGCGAGCATTATTTGACGTGTAGGTGTGGGTTCAACAAAAAGAGCGCTTGTCAATAAGGCGTTCGTGTTGTTAAAATTCAATTAATAATAGCCTTTATCGACCATCAACAGTGTAGTCCCCTTTTGATTGATGGAAATTGTCACATATAGTTCCACTACTCGCCGCCGCACCATGAATAGCGCTTTAGTTCATCTATCGCTCACAAGATGTCATTAATTCCTGTAAACGTATATATTGAAAAAAAAAAGCTTTACTCTATGCTATAAAATACCCTTTCGCACGTCAAAAACTCCAAGATGGTGCCCAAGCCCATGGACAAAAAAGTCTAGCGATAGTATCCATGCCTGTCAAAATTTGACATTAGCAATCCACAGTTAGGTGACAACCGAACCAAACCGACTTAACCGACCTACCCCGAGTTCAAAGTCATTATAAACCGTATAGTAGTAATAAAACAAAGTTGATTTTTTCTTACTTATTTTTCGATCACAAGTTTGCGATAGAACGCGATTCCATTGAACAATGCGATACAATCATCTGTTGATGTGATGTTGATTTGAAATGTCAGTTTTGCACAAGTGGAATAAGGCCCCAGGTCAAACAAATTCTTCAGAGAACATCCCGTTGTACAAGCGGGAGAACAAATACAGACAGTCTCTTCAATAACGAAAATTTTCACACGACAAAAAATAAATCATTTTTACCCACATATTTATATCGCACCCGTGTTCTCGGAAACAAACAAATTCCCAACGTAAATGAACGCAACCTTTTTCAAATTGGATAAAAAAAACCGTTATATTTGCAAATTGTTTTTCTAACCAAGTTGTTTCCTATTATACATGCCGCGTATCAATATGTATACAAATTAAATGCAAAACGAACATATACACTTAACCACCATTATTATGGAAATTTATTTATAATGTGACCCATTTTACTTGCTTTTGTGTACATAAGCCCTCGAATTCCACTTTTGAAGATACACGATGATTCTGTTCAGAGTTTTCATACGTCAAACTTTTTTCATTCTGCTAAAATATTCCTCACCCAAAGCTCGAGATAAGTTTATACAGGGTGATTCATGAGACGTGAGCAGGACTAATCTTGCACACTCAGTAACTGATAATTGATCGATCACCGTCGTATTTAGGTGAAACAACCACACTTTTTCCTATTTTTTTACTTTTTGGCGAGGGCAAATTCAATTCTGTACAACCATGGTCACCCTACAAGACCTAATTAATAAACGTAAAACCTCTTTAACCGTAATGACAGCATTATGATTACGAAGAAAATAAACTGTCAAACTTGAGTGAGATACGAGTTTTCAAAAGTAACCGGACCGTGATGACATTTAATTTGACACAGAATATCGGAAGTTTAGTATTCTAATTGTAGGGTGACCATGCATGTCGTAAATAAATTAATAACTTTTTTTTTTCAACACGCCTAGAAAATTAGCGTTAACCTCACTAATACTGATACGAAACAGTTGCTTATAATTTAAGAAATGCGCAGTGTTAGTCCTGCTCATGTCTCCTGAATATTGACTATGAAAGTCAACCGAAATATTCATCGAGGAACTGTTGCAAAACATTCTTTGTTTGACTACAATTTTACTAAATCAATTCGGATAATCTATCAGCCTCACAAAATCATCTTGCGTTTAAAGTAACTGCAACACGCATTTTAACACAATTTGTAACAATCGTCAACCTATTGATATTAAGCTGCAGCGCCTGCAGCGGCAGCGGCGCTCGCATTGGGCTTTATAGTCATTTGCGGAAGTGCCGCACTCTTAATATAGACGCTGTTTAAACCATCATCTTATTGATGTGACAGGCCAATGATGATGATATTAAGCTAATCTAAAAACAAGTTGGTATAATACCGGATGGCCCAAAAATACTTTGTAATTTTTTTTTTCAAGTGCATTATTGTTGATAATTTTACCAAACGTTTGCGTTTGTGTATCAAAGACAAAGGAAAAATCTTCAACCTACGTCCTACACAAATCTGTGGATCAAAGAATAAAACGAGATCGAGGCGCCCTCGCCCGTCGCAAATCCATAAAAGCAAGTTGACGCGTAATGCGCAGATCAACCCGTGCGGGCATCTTCGGGTAGGTCAGGCAGTCCCGGGCTAGAGAAACCGAAAGTACGGGAATCAGTTCAAGTGCAGCGTGACCCGGTCGCGGCACAGCCTCGCCCGGGCGAGCGCTGTCACACGACTTTTAACTCTATCTGTATTCTAAATATGGTTTAATATTGTGTGGCACATTGAGTTTGGGAAAGGATAAATTTTGATGTCGCGTCAAGCTTTTAATGTTTTGATGTTTGAATCTCGATTACGTATATTTGGTAGGTATTCTAGAGTTTTGGTATGGTAAAGATAAAGGTTAGCTTTTACCAAAACAACCTATATTAACATAACATTTATAGACGGGTCTAATACAGGGTATTTCAAGGATAGGTTGTTTTGGTAAACATTATCTGTTTATAGGTCGTTCATATTGTGTTTGTGTATGCGTATTTAATATGTTCGTAACTAGATATTTACCGTAAAATGGGGTGAGTTGGGTGAAATTTGACTTTCAAACCTCGATAAAATTTTATTTTTACATGTGAAAACTGAATGGTGTACCTATATAATAAGTGGTTCGGACGTTTGTATTTTAGTTTGTATTTTATTTTGGGTAGTTTCGTTTCATAACTTTGACGATAAAGAGGAAAACCCACCTCACCCCGTAGTGCCTCGTATTTGGGGTGAGAGGGTTTTTCATACTTACAAAGGTGATTCTGGAAGATTGTAGGATAGATTTTTTTTTATTATGCTTATTACTATAGCCCCATTTTAAATTGGAATACATTATTTTTGTAGCAGTAGCCTTAAAATCCCTTCTCACCCCCCTCTCAAATCTTCTCTCCCCATTCATAACCCAACTCTCCCCGCGAAACCTACTCACCCCGTTTTGGTACTGTTGATCTTTTATTAATGAGTTTATAACATACTAATCAAATTGCACTTGTTTGACAAACGAACAACATAGAGGCAACAAAACGAAAAATAGCTGAACAATCTTCACAAATAATATACATCATGACATGACATTCATGACTCATGAGATTAGTTATACATTCATCTCTGTTAAGTCGAGTAACTATTTATTACCTCTAAAGTAGAATTCAAACATTAATCAAAAACTCGTTAAACAAAACACTTAATTAACGCCCTATCATTAATTACACAACTTTATCGTAAATCCACAGCGACAAACTGAATGAGCTTATAAAATTCAATTGGGCCCGTTGCGTAAGTGCCGGGGAACTAGGTCACAGGGGTCAAAGGTCGCGCGTAGGTCGCGCAGCCTCTCGTAAATAGTCTACCCGGCTCACCTTCTCAAGGAGACGACTATAAATATAAATATTGTTAGATTACGGTCAGGCTATAATGGGGACGGACACGAAATGAAAATATTTTTGTCGAAGTTTTAGCTGCGAAAGCCGATTTTTATATAATGTTGAATTATCTAATGTTATGTTTTTAAGAATGAAGGTGTTTGAGTCCCGGGAAGTTTTTTTCACAGAAATTATCGCTTAGGACGTCCGATAGATGGCGCGGCCGCCAGTTAGCGTTGCTAATACTTTTTCTTCTTCTTTGTCGTCACACTCTTGTCAGAGGGGTCGTGCTTGTCATATCAGGGCCGATGGCAAGCTTCACAATCCGTCGCCATTCCTCCCGTACTGTAGCCCTTTTTGTACATTCATGGAGTGGTTCATTGAATGCATTTTTGACTCGGTCTGACCAACGCATTGGTGACCTACCGCGCCTTGTGCCTTCGACTTTTCCCTGCGCTACAAGTCGTTCCACAGATGTATCGTCTCGACGTGTAATATGTCCAAAGAAAGTGAGAATACGACACTGAACGATGGAAGAAAGACGCTGTTCAATACCAAGTTCCTGGAGAATTGAGACGTTGGTTGCGACGTTGCTCATACTATTTTTCCTTAACCCGCTCACCCGCTCCGTGCAACCGCGCTAGCTAGCGAAGGGGTGAAAAGGGGGAGGATTTACGGTATCGTCTTGGGTCGTCCTATTCGTTTTTAGTCAAGTTCTTAAATTAGTCCTATTCTGCTTTCGTCACTCATTCTACATTCGTCACAATCGTCGGTGGCTTTCAATATAGAATGAGTGATGAAAGCAGAATAGGACTAATTTAAGAACTTGACGAAAAACGAATGGGACGACCCAAGACGATACCGGATTTACTATGACAGACATACAAAGGTTGTATAGTCAGCCAAGAAAGTGGTTTACCACTTTCCGACTCTATTATCTGATGGATAGAGTCGAAAAGTGGTAAACCACTTTCTTGGCTGACTGTACTTTAGCAGGTGTACTTACGCTACAGCAACGCTTACGAAGCCAAGATGCTACAGTAGAAAGTGATAGATCTATAGATATTTGCCTCTCTGAAAATTGCCTCCTTTCGAAGTTACCAAGCACCAGTCACAATGCACCTACAAATGCCAAATATGGCATATACTTAATGCCAAACATTGCCTACTTTGAAAAACAATTATTTTTAGGGTTCCGTACCCAAAGGGTAAAACGGGACCCTATTACTAAGACTTCGCTGTCCGTCCGTCCGTCTGTCACCAGGCTGTATCTCACGAACCGTGATAGCTAGACAGTTGAAATTTTCACAGATTATGTAAGTATTTCTGTTGCCGCTATAACAACAAATACTAAAAACAGAATAAAATAAAGATTTAAATGGGGCTCCCATACAACAAACGTCATTTTTGACCAAAGTTAAGCAACGTCGGGAGTGGTCAGTACTTGGATGGGTGACCGTTTTTTTTTTTGCTTTTTTTTGTTTTTTTTTTTCATTGTGGTACGGAACCCTTCGTGCGCGAGTCCGACTCGCACTTGCCCGGTTTTTTACCAAACAGCTGTCAATATCTAGCAAAATTACGCATTGATATCACTACAATAAACAAAGTCCCCTCCATCTGTTTGTATGTTAGCGATAAACTCAACTACTACTGAACGGATTTTCTTGCGGTGTTCACCTATCAATAAAGTGCTTTTTGAGGAAGATTTAGGTATATATAATTTGCCAATCCGTGCGAAGCCGACGCGGGCCGCTATTAATTACATACGAGTATATCTTTACGTCAACTTAGCGCATATCAAAAGGGTGCCCACTACAATAATACATTTTTCATTAGATTTTTTATTTATTTTATTTAGAAATTTAATTCAGGCAACAAGGCCCATATTACAAATACCTTACAGACTAACATACATATGTATTTTATAAACTTAAAACTAAACACTATTTAGACGATAAAACGGCGTGGCTCCGTTGCATCGGCTGCTCTTGTGTCGTCGTGTCTTGTGTTTATGCCTGCGTCGTCTTAAAAAGTATATGTGTTTTACTTTTCATCGTCATCATGCTACCTCAGACTTACCAAAACAAGTATCTCATATTACCGAAACCTCTGCAACCCTTATCCATTAGTGCGAAAAACATGTATTATCTTACTGGGTTCAATCACCCTTTGATGAGACCGTCTCTCGTTTCGAAATCTACACCGTACTATCCTTTTTAGGGTTCCGTACCTCAATAAAAAACGGAACCCAGGATCACTCGTGTGTCAGATTTACTTTATTATTATCGTTGATAAAATAGGAAATAAGGATGTAAGGCAGTATTTAATTAAGACTAGTTAATTATTGCTCAAAGTAATGTATTTATTACAGCGACAACTACAAGGTTTAGAATATGAAAAATGGTAGACATTATTTAAGTAATATATTTATATAAGCAGATTGTAAGTAAAAGTATATTGTAGATTTACGGAACAATTAATCGGCTTTATTATCACATCATTCACAAAAATATTATTTTATGCGTAATAAATATTGGTGGCTTAATAGTTAGTACTGGCTACCTTGACGTACACACTTGGCATAGTTTAAAATAGTAATAAAGATCGAGCAATAAGCCACATGATGTATTACACCGTAATCAGTTGGAATATACGTTACATAGTAACTATTAAAAACTCATCAAAGGGTTATATTCACATTAAAGATTGTAACGTACATACCATCCGACTATAACACAAAGAAAACATACAGAAATTTATAACAAGTCATAAAATCACAATTAAATAAAATTGACACTTAACTTCGTTCGTCGTCGTAGCTCTCCAACTGAGAAGTGACCCACAACTGTCAGACACCCGCTTATATTCGATTAGACTTCACCCCTTCTACCACTTCTTGGTGGGAATAACAAGTAAGATGTTTCCTGCACATCCGGTTATTATAATAATTCAATTCAACAAATGTATTTGCTGCATTTAGTTTAATTTATTATAGAATAATTAACGCAAACTAATACAAATTTAATATCATGGCTTATTATTATAAAATACTTTATTTACCTTACTTATGTTCTGACAGTTATGGTCAAGAAATATACATGGAGGGTAGTTGTGTTATTGAACAGCAGTTCTAACTTATTATTTCGACATAAGTACGTATTAGCTTAGCAAAAGTGAACCATCTCGTAAAAATGTAAGTGTGATCTTTGTTTTTATACTACGTATCTCACACGGCCATACTGACAGGTGCTTCGTTCTCGAAGTACCTTATTTCTATATTTATTATTATTTATTTATTATATTAAACTTAGTATATGCAATTACTATTTTTTATTAGTCAGATACTATATCACATATCACATTAATCAAGTGAGAGCTCGAAGGCTCGGCAGCAATTATCCTACTTACAATCACCATACTACTGTTTCACTTATCACATCAAGTGAGCCTCAGTAGCATGTATCACCCTAGGTTGGCTGCTGGTCCACTTATAACATCAAGTGGGGCACACAGGCTCTGCAGCAGGTCCCTATATTGCTACTTTTTCACTTACATCAAGCGAGAGCTCGCAGGCTCGGCAGCAATTATCCTACTTACAATCACCATGCTACGGGCACTTATCACATCAAGTCAGCCTCGGTAGCATGTATCGCCCTGAATTGGCTACTGGTCCACCTATAACATCAAGTGGGGCACACAGGCTCTGCAGCAGGTCCCTATATTGCTACTTTTTCACTTACATCAAGCGAGAGCTCGCAGGCTCGGCAGCAATTATCCTACTTACAATCACCATGCTACGGGCACTTATCACATCAAGTCAGCCTCGGTAGCATGTATCGCCCTGAGTTGGCTACTGGTCCACCTATAACATCAAGTGGGGCACACAGGCTCTGCAGCAGGTCCCTATATTGCTACTTTTTCACTTACATCAAGCGAGAGCTCGCAGGCTCGGCAGCAATTATTAATCGGTTATTATTTTGTCAAATAAGCTTTTTAACTACAATGGAATGATGTACACTGGAAGTTCTCAATCGATCGATAATCAACTCATGTCTCATTCACATAAGTAAACTTTATAAACTTTTCTTTTTTTTTTCTTTTTTTTTTTATACATAAATTACCTTAAGTATATAAAACTTCTTAATCCTAATAATTTTATAAATTAACCTGAATCGTTTAACAGAAATAAACATTTTTCTTTTTTTTTTTTTCGTTCTTTTTTTTTTTTTTTCATTCCATTAGAACTTCCTACGTTGGGCACTCCCATGAATTATATAAACCTAATGTAACAGAATTTTAAACTCCGTTCGGCCATCCCACAAAACAACTATTTTAAAACTCAGTGATCAGTATTATCTATAATGTATTCAATATGTATAGATCTATCTTTTATTTAGCTGAAGCTTCGGTGGCAAAATAAAAATGTGGTTACAAATAATAGGCAACGTATTTCTTTTTATGAAATGGTATTTTGGAGCTTCCATCGTAACTGTCCTTAAACCGCAGGAGATAACGCGATATTCTTCTACTTGAATCTTAACTTATCGTACAAAGGCGGATTCATCTTACAAAAGTTGTTCTCTAGGATGGGTCTAGGATGTTTTGGGCTTCTGGGTAGGACACAATTAATTCGAAGACATATTATTTATATCAGTCATGCTTCATTATGGCAATAGGTTAGGTATAAATAAAAATAAAAATTGATGTTTGCTAAATACTATAGAATCAGGATTATACGATTCGTTTTATTCCTGAACAGCTCACTCATAGCAACAAGTGGCACCAAAAGGTTAATTCACCTATCTACCTTCCACTTGGCTTTATCAGTATTCCGGTGGTCTTATGTTTTCTTGTATGTACCAAAATTAAAACAAACATTAAAATGAACCAGAAGATCATAGGTACAAAATTGCCATTGTTATAGGCATTTTATTACCGCAGCATATTTAATTACCGCCAGACCAGGTAAATGGTGGTACATATACCCAAGGGCTTATGCGAGTTTACTACGAGAACTGGTAAAGTATATAACAGTTTAAAATATCGTATATACATGGTGTTCACAAGGAATGCGAAAGACCTTAACCACGCATTTCTGAGGTCAAAAGAGAGAAAATAATTTAATGTGTATATGTCAATTTCGCCCAAAAAAAAAATTTTTTTTTTTTAATGTACTTGTACATAAAAAGTATATGTTATTGGTAAACATGTCACTTAAAATACATTTTTACAAATTTTTTTTTTCGTATATCATAGTTGTTGCAAAGTGTTACTTGTTACTTTTTGACATCTATCGATAAGGATATTTAGACTACGTCCCATAGTAGTAACATCGTCATCAAAAAGAAAACTAGTTTTTTTTTATTTTTTTTTTATTTTTTGTATTTGTATTAAATGAACTCTGAAACTAGGCGAATTTCAAAAAGGTTTAAAGGACTTTGTCTCTAAATATAATCAGGAATACGCTGCTAAAACTATTCGGCCCCCTCATGTTACACCGTGTATATATTTTTTATATTCCTTACAGGTAGGGTTGCCAACCGTACTATATTATATCGTATTGTACTATATTTTGGCTCTTTGTACTATATACTTTTGGAAAAATATATAGTACGCTAAAATACTATATTTCCGATTAAAAGTATATTACACTCATGTTTAGTATTTTATCTAAAAGTACTATTTTTTTTTTGAAATGTACTATATTTTTGATGCCTTATTCTGGAAAATACTATATTCCACCAAAAAAAAAGTTGGCAACCCAGTTACAGGTCACCTAGATGAATTGTCCTAAAGGAATACGTTTACTTTGTACACATTTATTGTACTCTATGTTGTATATTTACCCTTTTTTTTTTGTAAGGTATTTTTATTACCAAAAGAATATGTGCTTTTTATTTACTGACTAATTTGCATGTGCAAAAATCTTTCAACTTTACGGTTTCAAAACATAATTTACTAACACGGGACTTGAATTACCTCTGATTACCACAAGAACAATACTGACTAGTCTACTATTTTGTATGACGTAATTGTCTAAGGTTGTCACTGAGATATCCTTTTTTTTTTTTTAGTCATTTAATATCCATCAATCAGTAAATTTATCAAATTGGAAGCATACTTTCAAAAACGCTTTTATGCCAAACGCGTATTACTATCTGTACACAGAACTCGCAATAAGCACTGTAGGTGCAAAATTGTAAATAGCCGTTATTACTATTTATGAAAGTATCACGACTACCACCGACTGTTTTAATATCGATAAGCTTACGAGGGGCTTGTAACTGAAAACCAAAAGCGTGTTGACTTTATCCTTTACTGTTTTAAAACGACCTGACAGTTTAATATTGTTTACTGTTTTATACTTATTGAAATAGTTCCTTGATAAGATCCTGATCGGTGAGATAGAATCTTTAAGATATGTGCCTTCGATATCAGACTATTGAACCTAAGTAACTGGTGTTATATAAGTAAATATTGATTCGTATCAATCGTAACAAAAATAAGAAATAATGTGACTAATAAAATTCAAAGGACGTATAAGGGTATTTCCACTTAACTGTATACCGTTAACGGCCGGTTAGGAAAAGTCACAAATCTGACGACAAATATCATAACCGCGACAATTAAATTAAGTATCAAATTCGTAACTAAACCGACAGCTGAACCTGACTTGATAAACGTACCTAACTTAAGACACGCGGTAAGTTACAATTAAAATGCCCATTGTTATTAACCGCCTAAAATTTCCAACGTAGTCTTTAATGCAGACCTCAAAATCTTATAATGAGATTCGAGTTGTAGCTAACTGATCACGATTAAAATATTTATCCAGGCCATAAATAACGTTATTCCAACGTTTGGAAACTTATTCAAACCAAACGGCTTTTCTAAAATCCAATTTCACAAATAGCTTCTTTTTTTTATTATTATTCGATTCAGTCATTAACTAAGTCGTCATTTAGAATAGTATAGATTAGAAAATATTTATTTATGCGTCATTATGGTTACATAACAGGTTATGAAAAGGACAGACGTTTACGTTTATCTAACTCTGTAACTATTCGATGTGATTCGATATCTAAACATACCTATACAGTCCTATTTTTAAGTGTAACCAAATTTTAACATACCAGAAACAACATCATTCATCAGTCATCCTTCCAGACAGGCGCCACTCCGCAGCGTCTCACAGGTGCGGCAGTTTCTGTTTCGCGAAGTACTTTTGAGCTGCTTGCTGCGGTTCTCCATAAAAAGCATCATGCTTAGTATACCAAATATCTTGTTTCACCTGGGGTTTTCACTGAAAGTGAAACACCAGTGTCCTTGTGTCCAGGATAGCGCGGCTTACAGTGTCTGTTTGGAGTTGGATGGCGTCCCGCTGTTGACTAGCATAAGCAGTCCTTATACTCGTACTGCTCCTGAAACATTAGTTTTGTAGGCATAGAATGTGTGTAATATCATCCCACTTCTGATGTCAGATTTACTTTATTATTATCGTTGATAAAATAGGAAATAAGGATGTAAGGCAGTATTTAATTAAGACTAGTTAATTATTGCTCAAAGTAATGTATTTATTACAGCGACAACTACAAGGTTTAGAATATGAAAAATGGTAGACATTATTTAAGTAATATATTTATATAAGCAGATTGTAAGTAAAAGTATATTGTAGATTTACGGAACAATTAATCGGCTTTATTATCACATCATTCACAAAAATATTATTTTATGCGTAATAAATATTGGTGGCTTAATAGTTAGTACTGGCTACCTTGACGTACACACTTGGCATAGTTTAAAATAGTAATAAAGATCGAGCAATAAGCCACATGATGTATTACACCGTAATCAGTTGGAATATACGTTACATAGTAACTATTAAAAACTCATCAAAGGGTTATATTCACATTAAAGATTGTAACGTACATACCATCCGACTATAACACAAAGAAAACATACAGAAATTTATAACAAGTCATAAAATCACAATTAAATAAAATTGACACTTAACTTCGTTCGTCGTCGTAGCTCTCCAACTGAGAAGTGACCCACAACTGTCAGACACCCGCTTATATTCGATTAGACTTCACCCCTTCTACCACTTCTTGGTGGGAATAACAAGTAAGATGTTTCCTGCACATCCGGTTATTATAATAATTCAATTCAACAAATGTATTTGCTGCATTTAGTTTAATTTATTATAGAATAATTAACGCAAACTAATACAAATTTAATATCATGGCTTATTATTATAAAATACTTTATTTACCTTACTTATGTTCTGACAGTTATGGTCAAGAAATATACATGGAGGGTAGTTGTGTTATTGAACAGCAGTTCTAACTTATTATTTCGACATAAGTACGTATTAGCTTAGCAAAAGTGAACCATCTCGTAAAAATGTAAGTGTGATCTTTGTTTTTATACTACGTATCTCACACGTGCGTCTGTCTTTCCGTCTGTCACAGCCTATTTTCTCGGAAACTACTGGACCAATTAAGTTGAAATTTGGTACACTTATGTAAATTAGTGACCCAAAGACGGACATGTAACTTAATCAAATGAATTTTAAACATGGGGGCCACTTTTGGAGGGTAAATGAGAAAGTTAAAAATAAAGTTTTTCAAACTATATCGTGTTGTTATATATCAAATAAAAGTCCTAATTTTGAGAATTTCAAATATATTTTTTTATAATTTTAAAATAAATAAGTTAAAAGTTATTTAAGAAATAAGCCAAAAAATGACCATTCGCGAAACTACAGGGTCTAAAATTTTGAAAAAATACACAAAATACTTCTTTACTCATAGATGATAGGAAAACCTATTAGAAATGTCCAGTCAAGCGTGAGTCGCGCTTGGAACGCGAACCCTTGGAACGCGAGTCCGACTCGCACTTGGCCGCTTTTTTTCGCACCATTATCGTGTCAATCAGAAACGACACACCGTTGACTATTCGTCTTTGTCGAAATATTTTTAGATACATCATAATTGACGCGAGGCGAAGAAAATATTATATTTTTCGTTATTACTTTAGCTCTTTTTCATCATTTAAGTATATTAAACATCTTTTATATTAAACACAATATTTCTGTCTCCAAATAAATAAGTAAAAAAAAAAGAAAAAGACATTCAGTTATATTTAGTTATTGAACTAAGAAGACGTTTAAATTAAGACGATTTTTTATGTTTAATTATTGGTATAAATAAATATAGCTTGATCTCTAAGGAATAATTCTTACGAAGAAAAAGTTACTGAAAAAACTATGTACGAAAGGGCAACTCATTGAAGTTAGCTGGTTTTCTCTCATAAAGTCATTATTACGACAGGTAAATACAATATACATAATATGTATAACGTCCCACATAGTTAAGGTCAGGCCTCATAGGAAATCTAGTACCTACATATTTAACTATCCGTATGAAATTGATGTACGCATTGGTTGGAAAGTGATAATTGTCGAACTGTATGTGCTAAACAGTCATTAAAGATTATAGCCGAGGGCATTATATGGTGGTACAATATTGATCATGGCCTTTGATCCTGCTTGAACCACATTAATCATTACGATTTCTCTTATACGGTTGTGCAATCGCACATAGATACATTATATATGTAACATGTATGTTTCTCCTATACAAAACACAATTGTATGTATTTAATCAGATTTAGGTGCACAATACTTTTAGTCGTACAAGTCTTACATATTGTGTTTTTAAATGTATAGAGCACAGTAAGAATACATACGCTTATTTAGAATTTTGATACGTCAAAATAAACTTATCTATTAACGTGAATATTTCGTATATTTTAAACCTTAAGCGAGATACCTACATGTTGAAAGATTTGTGTATTTCATGTTCGAGAATAGAAGAGCTATTTATATCATATTCAAATGTGTACAGGCACCTCTGTTATATTCAACTAGTTCCTGCGACGTGTAAACGCTGGCAATACTCTTTAAATTTAAAGTGTAATGTTTCGGAATAAATGGTTAATCATCCTCTCACGTCCACGTCGAGTGTTCAAGATCATTCCGTGTTACAGACCCATTGACGCAAGTTCATGTTATTATAATGTATTCAATAAATACATTCATGCCAGACACGACTAATCTTTATTTAACGCGCCCGTACCAAACAAGAAACAAGTTAACACTTAGATGGTCAGCCGCAACTATGCTTTCTTCTATCTGGATGCATTTTGTGGTTGGGACACCTGGACCGTTTTCAAAGTCAAATTTTGGATGAATTATTGAAAATAAAGGATGTAGAAGCTATTAGCATGTAACTGATGTTTATTCTGGGTGGTACGATGTATGTGGTAACTGTAAAACTGTTTGGTTTATCAGGATTGAACTAAGATGAACCGCGTCGATAGTGTTATAAAAATAGATCGCTTATAGTTACACTGAATGTGAAAAGAATCTTCTTCATATGCCATGTCCTAAAGGACGTCGGCGACCATCCTTGCTATCTCTCTCCTGCTCTTAGCCTCCTCACTTAGTGAAAAGATTGGATTAGGTTAAATATAAACGCCAATAAGACTTGTATCTGGGCCATTTTATTTAAAGTTGTCCCCTACACTTTTTTTTCATAATTGGGATTTTTTATGTTATTTCTACTCAGAATTACGTGCTCTTTCTATCCTAATAGGAGAAAAAAAGTGTCCCAAGGTTTTTTCCCATTCCGTTACCATTTTTTCATAGACTTTGTATGGCGGTTTCGGAATGGAAAGATCGAAAATTTTATGGAAATCTTGGGACATTTTTTTTCTCCTATTAGGATCAAAAGATCTCATGATTCTGAGTAGAAATATCATAAAAAAATCTCAATTTAAAAAAAGTGTAGGGGACAACTTTAAATAAAATGGCCCATCTCGTACATTCACGTCAAAAACATGCAGCTAGTTTTTTTCACTTTTTAAACAAGTTTTATATTAGTTCGTCGCAACCGCATATAAAATATGGCACGTTTATGGAAAAAAATCCTAAACTTCGACAAAATTAGGCATGCTACGGCACCTACTGTAATGATTAATACTACATCGTTTTATACTTCAGACTACTTCAGAGTAGTGAACGCCACGGTGCTAAATCTGCCAAGCCTCCGACAGGGTTACTTTGTTATTCGCATGTCCCACTGGAGATAACGTCAACCTCTCCGGTTTTGTCAGCGTATTTTTATCTATCCTTATAGAAAAACTAAATCAATGTTTAACGCGAAACTATGTGGAATAGAATAAAAACTGCATATGTATTATTTACTCAACATAAATATTTTTGTTATCAAATACTACTACTTAGCGATATTAAAACCTATAGTTACTAATATAAATTTGATTTTTCAACGAAAGGTTCCAGTCCATCAGAAGGCTAAATACCTAGAGTCTAGAGTGTCTAGGTCCTAGACACTCCAGTTTCATATTAATAGCACCATCATATAATTTGCAGAGAGGATAATATATCAATGTATACTAAGAGATAACAGCCAAGCGATTACAGTTCCTATTCCGTCCACTTAGATCTTTAGCAGAGTATTTGAGAGTATGAATAAAACCAGTTGAAGATTTCTCTAGTGAGAAACGTGCGGTACGCCTACCGCGCCCGCATTTCGTCTCACCTATCTACTGCTTTATTTTACTATAGAATTTATGTTGATATAAATAAAAATGTAGGTACATAGGTTACACTAAAATAGAGGGAAAGAGAAGAAGAGGGAGACCGAGAAAATTTCTTTCAACCAAATAAAAGAAAAGGTTCAGGTCGTGTCATACCAGAAGGTTAAGGAGTTGGCAGAGGACCGGACGAGTTGGAGATTGATCCACCGAAAAGAGCACAGCTCTTAAATATAAAGAGAGAGAGGTTACAGCATATCATTTTATGATCACATTACAATATCGATTTGTTTAAAATCAATAATAGTTTAACCTGTGTGTATATATCGAAATGGACCTACTTATTGAAGAAAGTTAATTAATGTTTGTACAATCTACTCAATCACTCGCTTGATTCAAACATTTGAAAATAAAAACCTTATTTAGACATCACGAATTTCTATTAATCTGCCGACAATTCGTTCCAATTCTCCATTCGATACCAGCGTGTATACAACGATCTCTTTATACGTTACTCCATTGTAATAAGGCGAAAAATGTAGGTATATGTCGGCCGTACACGCGATAGACTTATCTGCCAGGTATTTTTGTACCTTATTATGTTGACACAAGGCTTATTATTGCTTTGCTGTGTTTAAGTTGGGTATGTGCAACGCACGCACGAAGGTGAAACCGGCCTACAATCCCACTGCACTGCGGTGACGCCACGGCCGGTAACCGATAACATGTTATCGATATACGTTTTGAGATCGACTTTTGTAAACTGTGTTTTAGTGAGTCACGGTACTCGAAAAATGTGTCAATTGTACACTATAAGTATACCTTAATATCTGTGTACAGTCACCTGCAATAATATGTTAATCTTCGAAGGCAGCAAAAATATGTGACACCCTCTTATGGCTCTACAAAATATAAGATCGTGTCAGATTTTTATGCGGCCTTCGTTGTGTAACATATTATTGCACGTGTATTACTAGTAAATGCTTTTACAGGTTACATATATGATAGTCGGTCAATTCTAACAAACCGTTGATAATCGTTTGTCCCTATCAGTTATTTTGACATTTCTGTTTATTAGAAAAAGACAAAATTTGATTAAGGTTTGTAAGAGGTTAGGTACTAGGTTAATTATGAATAAGGAGATTAGTTATTAGTGTTATTACCTATCCATATTTGGATACCTAAGGTGCCTCTTGTAAGGTGGACGATTCGTTATTCGAAGTCTTGCACGGGTTTTCAATTACTAAGAACATGGGTCGTTAAACTTTTCAGAAAAAGAGAAAGCTGTAGAGGAAAATCTCCATGATTAAAAATTTCAAAGAGCCACGTTAATTTGGTCTGTTTAAAGTAGTCTAAATGTTAATTTATGAGGAACAAGAACGTCAAGAAACTCCATAATTTGTACAAGCGGCTCGCAATAAGTACCTACATCATACGTTTTTAAATTATATTTGGATGAAAATGCCTTGCAGTTTTCGTACTTGCAATAGATAGGTAGTATGTTACACAACGAAGGCCGCAAAAATAGAACACGATCTTAATTGTAGAACCATTAGGAGCTCGAGACATATTTTTGCGGCCTTCGAAGAGTAACATATTATTGCAGGCGACTGTCCTATCTCTTCCAATTTTACGGCTCGGCCACAACATTGAGCGACTTGCGACGGCGGCAGCGATAACCATAGGTTGGAGCGAGACACAGCGATCGGGCCTTTCGTTCCCACCTATGGTTGTCGCGTTACTCACGCGCTATGACCCAAATTCAAAGCGAATCCGCCTGTTTTTCTTGCGTAAAACATCGCATAGCTCACCAATTGCATGTAAGTAGTTACTTTTAGTATTTAGAAAATCTAGCACGAGCTATAAAAATGTATATATATAAGCGATGTATATACGTATGTTGTTTTCGAGCGCGCGGAAGTATGTAGGACGCTTGCGTCGGGGGCACGATACGTTATCTTATTAGGTTAACAACCTATAGCCGAGTATCACTGCAATCACAGCTATCGCTGTGGAGAGCCACAGACGATTGGCTTCCAGATTTCGATTAGTCACAAATAGCTCTAATTATTGAGGGTATTGAGTTTAAAATAAGTGGTTTTGTGTAGCACTTATGTTATTCCGTATACTTAAGAACAACAAGTTTTGTAGTCTACTTACAATAGAACCTAATAAACATTTACCTACTAACAGACAAGTAAAATTGAGTACAGTATCTGTATTACTTACGCGTACATGTGTAGGTATCTACCTACTTGCAAGAACTTTATTTTCGCTCTATTTATTAGGTATATATATAGGTACACATAAGTTGCTACTCTAGCTACAAGGGTCTAGATTCAAGCATACAACTCCTGCTGATATTTATTTTATCACAAGTACCTACTCCGTTACTGATTTACATAATAAATGAAACAGTGATATCTAAAATATTAATAGAACAAACCATAATTATTCATTACTTATCTGATAAAATGCCGTACTACTTCAACTCAACATCATCTTATGTTCTCCCACCAGATTAATTTAAAAAGATTTCATGGATATCCGTTCACATCGTTTAGTATCTTGTTAAATGAGCGGTTGCTTGGTACTTATTAGTGTTTTCAATTATTCCTACCGAGACGGTCGTAAAATAAAGGTAACCGGTAGTTGGCACACTACTACTCATCAGCTCATGACACCATCGCAGTGCAGTTAAAATTTTATAGCAGCCATCTTTTGTCTGTTTATTTTATTTCTATTGTAGCACCACGTGCATGTTCCTACATAAACAATTGTTGCACAGTAACAATAAGGTTTTGTGCATAATTCTTCCTAACATTAAATACTAGATGCTAGACTAAGGCTGACGAAGATGTGCTGATGTAGTAAAGCCATTAGTAATTCTTGTTATAAATATGTAATTGGAAATACTGCTATGATCATTCTACGAGCGACTGAGTTAGTTTAACTAGGTGTCTCTACTCCAAACTTTGCATCACAAAGTCCTACCCATTAATGTTAATTCTCACGCATGGTATAATAATATACTCCGCCTGGTACTCTCTTCCCGTCTTTTCGTGGTCACGTGACTGACACAAGCCTACGTCATCATGCGACAGCGCTATATGATAATATGCGATAGCGCTATATAAAGTGGCAATGTTATTGTGACGTAGGCTTGTGTCACTCTGGGAAGAGAAGACCATGTTTTATCACTAATGTTCCCACGTCAGTTCTACTTGATTGCTCTAAGAAGTTTAAAATAAATAACTGCCCCTTAACGTGCTTGCAACACGCGATTGGCCAGCTCTAACAATTTACACCATGATTGGTATCTGTTGTGGATTTATAGGAGCGTTTTTTCAAAGTCAACTCACCACTGGAGGCGTTTTCCGAGGCGAACAGCGGGGCGGCGTTGTAATCTGAAAAGAAAATACAAAGTTGTTTAATCGGTATATATTACATGGAGAATAGGTACTTTAACGCTATAGATTCTGTATATATGTTTTGCTTTTAAAATAGTTCGAAACAAAAACAGGACCGACATTCAGCTTTAGGAAATGAATGAAGTTCCCCAAAAAACGATGCACAATTTACTTTCCAGGAAAAATAAACTGTTATCTATCGTATTAACGAACACTATAAGACTTTTAAAAAAAAGCCGGAAATTCTAAATGCTAGTTTTTTCTTCGCTACTGGATCACGGTAGTAAATGCAATCTATCGAACTAATGGCCGATAAGGTTTCCACCGAGTCTCGTCACGTTTCAAAGTGGAACGGATGGCGTCGCGTAGAGCGGGAAGCGTGGCGAAGGCCGCGAGGTAAACGACACTGCGCTTACGCAACTCTACGTGTAAACTGTAACCTATAACATGGCCTCATTGGCCTCTAGGTCTAGGTTTCGAAAACTGGTAGGCGGTGATAGGTTTATCTCGGCAAAGACTAGACGACACTGCTTTCGCTGCGGACGAATCTCCAGAGTTCTCGTCTGTCCTATGACAACCGCTTCCGGGCTTCGAGAAGGCAGTAACGGTCGTATACTTAGATTCACTCTCGACACATAAAGGATGTATACGGATGAGCTGATTTATTGGATTCCTCCAAAACACGCAAGCACACCATGCAAAAGGTAGACTAGCCGCTAGTCACAGTGCGTCGCTAGTGACTAGCGATCTTAGACAATTTGCTGAATAGGGGCGCGGGCGGTACGACTACCTACTTGTTTTGCTGAATAAGTGCGTCGGTAAATGTACTTTGCTTGACGTCAAGGAAATTACTGTCTAGAATGATCGCGATCTTAGAAAATTTGCTGAATAGGGGCGCGGGCGGTATGACTACCTACTTGTTTTGCTGAATAAGTGCGTCGGAAAGTGTACTTTGCTTGGCGTTAAGGACATTACTGTCTAGAATGAAATAAAAGGTGTATTCGGGTAATACCGAATGTCGGATACTTCCGAAATTTAGATGAAAATCACCCTTAATTCCATCATAATAAAAGTCTCGTTTCGGAATTATCCGACAGTTTTGGACATTCGGAATTACCCGAGTAAACCTTACAACGTGTTGGAAGATTAATAATGGAGATGACCTTTGTAATCGAAAAATGTTCGCCATAGCCATGGCTAATGGCCTGTTGTTTATGCTCGAACGCGCCCAGGATATAAAACTTTTCGCATCGTTAATTGCCACCTCCACGTCCGTGCTCCGTGCCATGGCACGAAGATGTTTAGATAGTAGGAGTGACGTGCAAAGCGTTAATTCCGTTTACCATTATCTTCATTGTCTATAGATTTTGTAACTTCTACTTGTAGGTATCGCGATCTTCGAAAATTTGCTGAATAGGGGCGCGGGCGGTACGACTACCTACTTGTTTTGCTGAATAAGTGCGTCAGAAAGTGTACTTTGCTTGACGTTAAGGACATTACTGTCTAGAATGAAATACAACGTGTTGGAAGAGTAATAATGGAGATGACCTTTGTAATCGAAAAATGTTCGCCATAACCATGGCTAATGGCCTGTTGTTTATGCTCGAACGCGCCCAGGATATAAAACCTCTCGCATCGTTAATTGCCACCTCCACGTCCGTGCTCCGTGCCATGGCACGAAGATGTTTAGATACTTAGTAGGAGTGACGTGCAAAGCGTTAATTCCGTTTACCATTATCTTCATTGTCTATAGATTTTGTAACTTCTACTTATAATAGGTAAGCTTCTTTAAAATAATCATAACAAACATTATGCAGCCTTTATGTTAGAGGAACATTCAAAGTCAAAAAAATTGAGGACAAACTGCAAGAAAAAAACGCTTGCGGTGGTATGGACACGTCATGAGGCGAGACCATGGCCATAATCCATAATAGATATATGACTGAACTGACTGAGGAAATGAAGCGAGGCAGAGGCCGACCAAACGCCAATTGGAAGAGCACCATCGAAAAAGACCTTAATGCTAATAAAGTAGACGCAGGGACAACACAAAATAGATTGTTGTGGCGAAAACGTACGAGGACTGACCCCAAGTGATATGGGAATTGGGAACATAGCCAGGAGAAAGAAGAAGAAACATTATGCAACCTATAGTTCGTTTATTTTAGCATTAGAAAGAACTTGGAAGAAGGTAAACGATCTTGACATGTCTTTTAATTGAACGCTTTTTAAAAATCAGTAACTATTACTTTTGAAAGCAGAAGGATATAAATGATCGTATTAGATTCATAATTGTTACATAATTTCCGTAACTTATTTTTAAAATGTGTTTTTCAAAAGACATATCAAGATTGTTTACTTTATTTCTAAAGCTAAAAAAACGAACTATAAGTATCATTTCAGTACCTTTCGTTATGTCATTGGGATAAGGCTTAAAAACTGTATACTCGTACAGGTTTGTAACCGTGACTATTATTATATCTATTGTTACGAGATTAAATTACGTCGCCTCCGCGGATTAGGGCAAGCCCTACGAGCGTCCGTCGTGTGCGACGGTTCGGAATGAATGACAATGGTTTTGCTTTTGTTTTGCCATTCATGTTCATGAGATCATGAGGGACGCACAGTGACAAATAGATTTTGAGTAGTAAAATTGTATACGAAAACATCCACTTCCTTATAAAAATTCAAACAACCAAAATGTGTAATAGTAATTATCATCATCATCTCAGCTTTAAGACGTCCGCTGCTGAACATAGGGGCTGTCCATAAATTACGTCATCGATTTTTGACGATTTTCGACCCCCCCCCCCCCTATAATCATCCAAAAATCATGCTTCAAATGACCCCATTTCCTCCTACTTCATGCTACCGTCATCCGATGTCCAGACCCCCCCCCTAGTTTGAAATGACGTAATTTATGAGTAGCCCCATAGGCCTCCCCCTTAATAGTAATTATAATATTTTAATATTTTTAATGTAATATTTTTTACAAATATCGATCCGTAATAATAGGCAACATTAAATTCACATATGCACAAAATTGCATTTTTATGTAAGTAAATATTTTATTTATATTATATGACAGATATTATACATACAAACGAGACAATATACATACATATAGTCCGACAAAAATTTTTAAAAAATAAATTAGGGCGCCACTTTCTACGTAATTGTCACATTTTTGATGTGAAATGCTTAATCATGGCAATAATTTAGTACCTATGGAATTGTTTTATTTATTTTCTACTATTCTATGTCGCACTATATGTATATGTACTATCTATGCAAAACGTAGAAAGAAGAAATCTCATCTTGCTGGCATGAGTAATTGAGTATTTAACTATTTACTTAACTGAATACTAATTTTCTTCTGACACTAAACTCAATTTTGAAATGGTAGTCCTCCTTCCTTAACCCAACCATTATATTTAACTAATAATATTGCTTTTATTCAACTGTTCAAACTCAAAGTAACTTGACGCTGTCCACTTTCAACATTACCATACTGTTACAAAGTGTCAGTCTGACACACTGATCGGGTATTCAGTGAATCGTCTACGATAATGCTGGCAACACACACTGCATGCAAATTCCCGTCTACACACACAGCCAAGCGCGCACATACGATTGTGGGCATAAATTATTTACACTCACACAATGAAAACACATACACGTGTGGGTTCTCGGCCTCTTTACATGCCTACAAACTTAGCTATAACTGAACGATGTATGTAGACGAGTTATTCTCGGCGTTAGTAACAGTTTTTGTTGGAATTTCGTAATGTTATTGTCTCGGATTTCTGAAACAGTAGGTTTAGGTAACTACTTTGGACACGTGGCCAGACGGGAGCCGGACAACTTTGAAAATAGAGGATGGGGTAGTGGACATCCACATCCACTAACCCGCTGGAATGGAGAGCCTTGGTGCAGAAAATAACGACCTCATGTGGTCGCGACGCATGTGGTAGATTTAAGCATACTTAAAATATAAAAAAATAATAATGGCAATAACAGCTCAGTATTTTGCAAATACATACCTATAAGAAGTGCTCAGAGGTCTGTATTCATTATTCTTGTCCCTGCTTCCGGAAATGTTCACAAAATATATTAGGAGAGAAAAGCGTTTCTGCGTAAACGTAAAGCCAATAATCTAGTGAATTATTCAAGCTACAAGTAAACATTATTTTAAGGAATTTGTATCAAAAGTGAAGAAAAATTATCTTTATAACATTAATGTTTTCTTTAGGGAATAGTCAGAACAGAACAGATTTCTAGTTTTGGTTTTACTTTTACATCATATTTATGTTCACAATTGCAAAATAATTATTCGAATTATAGAAAATGTTATAAATAATGTATTAAACTCAAATATGTTGTTCCCATTCGTATATCCATAAAATACAATAATTAAAAGAAGATATTAACAACGCGTATCGCCTTTAAACACCAGTTATGGATGATAGTGTTATAACTAAGCTATAAAACCTGTCTCTTAGATAACCTTTGACTTGCTGGCGAGTTTGGTCTGTCTGGGCCGACAAGGACTTTCCAGACATTTTACAAATACAAAGAGATATGTATAGGTATGTGTAGGGTTGAACACGATTGACCGCGTTGACCGCGTTGGTCAATGGGTGACCAGTTGACCACGAACGCTGTAAAGGGTTCGAAAAGTCGGCGTCAGAATGTATTTTAAATTCATTATACGCGATATAATCCATCTAATTTATAGTTTTATTTCATGAATAACTATAGCGGTAACCGTTGATAATATTATCTGACTTGTAAACTAAATATGTAGTTGGTCTGGTTTAATTGCCAAACCAAAACAAAATCGTATCAGTACTGATACCTACTGCTTATTTTATTAACTTAAAGGTCAATCACTTTATCTATTCCTGCTCTTATTTATAAACTATTTATCGATATATTATAAAAGTAATAAATCAACTGACTTTATTTTAAAATTACTGTTCAATTATTCAAATCACAATAAGTAGTTAAAATAGTATAACATTAACCACAAACATGATAATTGCCTAAGTACAATCGAGTACGTAAGTAAACGTACTAATTTCCGCGTTTGTAACTAATATAACTAACTTAAGTGCCTAATTTACTTATCATTAATTCGTGCCATTATATCTATAAACTAAATAAGTAACAATTCTATAACTTTAAATCTTGAAGTACGTACGTTCGTATTTTGTTATTCTTGACCTACGGCAAGCAGAAATGCCCGAGTGACCGAACTGCAGGCCTTGCATACGTCTGTGTGCATATTACGCATGCATATTATGTGCATAATAGCACGCAAGCTCCCTTAGGTACTCTCCCTCTTTATGTAAGGAGCTAGGGTTGACGCAAGCCACACGACAACGTGTTGACAAGCGTGAAATTGATAAAGCGTCGCAAACTCGATAAACCACTTGAAATTGAGACTAGTAAAGAGTTTAATTTGTGAATAACTGGGTCATTTCCAAACGCTTGTTTTCAACAGCTCATTTAGATCACTGAGAGTGAAACAATATTTCCCAGTTATCAATTATAATCATATAAATTGACAAAAATTTAATTGTATGTCTAGGATTATGTTTTTTTTAAGTTTCTCAACGGATTACTTTGTATTAGATAGGTTTAGTACTTAGAGGTTACGATACGATTTTCATACAAGTAAGATACCAGATACCTAATACAGCAAGTACCTACTTAAAGAAGAAAATTAATGTTGCCTAACTTGCATTTAATTAGATGTTTATCATGCATGCCTCTTAACCAAGGAAACACCTACCTACATTCAGAAAAATTAAATGAATCTTCTTTTAGAAAAATGCCATTGCATGTTGCCTGACCTTTCCCTCTAAATCCTTTCCCGTCACAACAAAATCTCCCCCATACAAACAAATCGATAATGCTAAACCTTCCCCTAGAATGCACGCGCACTCGTTAAAGACTGCCTCAACATTCGCGCACCTTGTGACCTAGGTACCCTGGCAACCCTGTCCCCCCCCTCAGGGGAGCAGGGGGGAGTCCTGACCACGCACAACGCGTCCCTGCGCGACGCTATATTTAGCGCGGAGAAATGCAGTATTGAACGGCGATTGCAGGGTTTACGATTTATGACAGTTTGTCGTAAGACCGCGGAATTTTAGACTGGATCTCGAAAATGTGGAGATGTAGGTTCAATATAGGTTCTTATTTATTTCCTGTACAATTTCGTAGGAGTAACTATACATACTTACACAGATTTTGGTCCCGAGGGACACAATGACAATATTCGTATCAAACCGAATTAGATTTGTAGAAAATAATAGGAAAACATACGTATAAGTAGCTAAACCAATTTATTTACACATTATACACACATACCTAGGTAATTTTAAGTCTACCTTGTTTACAAGCCTTGAGGTTAAATATCTATACATAAGGAGAATGAAGAGATAAAGCTTTCTATTAAATTTCCCATGGAACCCTTATTTGACCATGCGCAACTATCCAAAGCATAATTTCACTAAATAACATGCAATTGAAAGCGAGCCGCGGACAAGTACCCTATTCTGATTACGGGTTGTCCGTGTAAATATTTTTATGTTATTTTCTTTGAACACGCAATGGGTCCCATTTTACTGTGCTAATTCAAAAGGGTGTAAGGCAGCTAGTTCTTACAATGATATTACGCATGTTTTAGTTAAAAGTTCATAAAAGCGTTTGACGAACGCGCCTAAACCGTGAAATGGAATATCATTTAGTAATCAAATTAAACTGTTATTTTGATGTTCTTTGTTGTTAGATGGTAGGTTATATCAAAAGACTTTGCTGCCTTTACATCATAAACGCCAGGGAAAAATACACTTGTATGTTATTACGCCATTGTTGTGGTAACATTGTATTGGAGTAGGAAATGGTGACATTGAATTGTGAGAATAGTACGTTTATTTCCTTGGGGACTCGACTTGCCGTGTTATTTGAAAACCAATATTTTTTCATTCTAGTTTGATAGCATTTGAAAATACGCTATTATTTAGAATTTCAACCTTAACAACCTAAGCTATACTTCCGCTTAGTTGCAAACAGATCGATACCCAAGTTATTTACCTAGGATATATGTTCAACTTTATGTAACCAAGTGTTAGAAGGTGTCATCGTTTGTAGGCGTAACCGCAGCCCTATCCCTTCACCCCCCTGTCCCTTGCCTCCATACATATCTTTTTGTACGGGAAGCTTGTGGAAATCGAATAACCTATACATGATTTGAGTCACGAATCACGATATGAGTTTGAATAATGCAATGAATTTATACACCAAAAAGTATAATGTCTGGGTTTACAATTGGTGCCGTGTTCAGGGTTATTTATATTACGAAATAAGTCACATAATAAGTTATAAAATGAAATATAAGTATTTAAGGAGACGAAGAAGATTTTAGCATTCCTGTTAAATTGTTTCACTATGAAATATGTAGAAATCTAATAAAAACTAACATATTTTTTTACAGTACTAATTAATGTGACAAAAGTCTTGATAATGAGTTCTAAAGCATCCGCAAAACAATAACGAGTGAAACGTGCATCATACTTTCAAATGAGAAGTTTCACTGCAGATAAGCTTTCTGCGAAAGAGAAACCGGACGACGCGGCGGAAAATCAAGAAAAACTTGTACGTGGAGTTGATGTAGAGGATATCGCAGCAAGCGCACACCAGTAAATCGATAATAGGAAGCCCTCAGACTAGTTCAGCAGTGCGTGCGAGCGACCTATACACCTACTACACGCCGCCGCGCCGCATGCAATGCGGGCTATATATAAAAGTGTACAGAGTCCGCCGCGTTCCTGCCTGCACCGCGCCGAACGGAACTTATGTCGCAACGACAACGTCTACAATTGCTTGTTCAGAGAAAATAACCGGTTACGATTCTGACTCGAGCTATACTCAATCTAATAGCCCTCGCTTTAAGTCTGAAACTAAACTGGCAGGTTGTCCGTTGTAGGCTGTTTATAAATGGAGTGGCAGCATAATAACACAGCTAGGTGCATTCTCGCTGCAATTTCGCTCTCGGTCGGGCTGTGTGTTTGTGGCGCGCTGAAGATCAGGGCTAACGATCGGCGTGCTTTCTCCGTCTCACTCGCGCACGCGGCCAGTCGCCGCCAGTCTAGCTTGTCTAGCAAAAGAAACTCTACGACTTTATCCGACAGCGACGCCCAGAGGCTTTTGTGCGTTTTCCATGTTTATGTTTATAGGAGAACACGTACAAGGGTTGCTTTGAATGCCGGTTGCTACAGTCTGAAAGAGGTGCATCGTCGCAGAATTATAATCACGGTACTCGGCGATGTTGTTATTACCGGGGAATGCAGCATCGAGCTCGATATGAAAGTGTTTTTAGATTACACGTTGAAAAGTTTTTGGCTCGGCCAAATTAAGTCGGAATCCAGTAAAATTTCTCCAACAACATTTCGCTGGATATTTCCTAAATGGGCCATCGCAATACTCGTAAAATAACAGCGTGCCAAGTTGCCAACGTCATTCCAAGATAAATAGCCTCAGTCAGCACTGCCGCTCTGTAAATATTATTTCACAATTTGTTATAGCTGGGTTTAAATGATCTGAGCAGTTTTGGTAAGCCAAATAATTCTAAAATCAAGACGGTCGGTCTGGAGAGAGAGGATATTTATTTGGTTTAAATTTGGTGCATTTATGTTTTTGACCTAAATTTTTACTTCTCTTACATAAAGTGTTCAATTTAATATCATGACGAGGTTGATGCCTCATCACTTGGTCCACGTTTTATTACAATATAAATTAGGTTAAAAATCAGCTTAAAATAAATATCAATAAAGAGAAATAATACTACAATCAACTATTCTACAAAAGTTAAATCAGGAATCAAATTTTGTTAAAAAAAATTACCTATTCGGAGTCGATCTTGAGAAAGCAGAAGGAAGTTTCAGCAGTTAGCGAAGTTATTTTTATTAGAACCTTGAACAACGCGGTCTGAACAAGAACAGTATCAGGAAGTTTACTAAAACTTCCTATTCAGTTTCACTAACTTTGAAGAACCCGTATTTTTTGCTTTTATATTTGTAAAAAAAATCTATCAGTTTATTAATACTATGTAGGTCGCCCTCCGTCACCGGTAGGTGGGTATGTAGGACTGTAGGTGTAGGTTTACCTCATCTTTTCTGTAATATTTGTATTGTTTTCTGTAATGAGGTGTGCAATAAAGAGTATTTGTATTGTATTGTATTGTATTTAGGTCGATCGATGTCAAACTTCTACGTAATACCTCAAGTATTGTTTTCTTAACATAAAACACCATTATCTACAATAGTTTATTGATCATTACAATTATTTCATTTATTACATGTTTACACAACAGTATTTAGATATTTTTTGAAGATTATCATCAGTCGTTTGCGTTTATATAGCTACCAGATTGTGATTCGTATTACGGCAACATACTTATAAGTATAGTTTCGTATAGTAAATTTGTTTAAATTTATCAGTTTAAAATTATCTACATCAGTACGTAAATAACTTACCACTTTGAATTCTATAATTCTAGTCTACTGGTGGACAGTGGCAATGTTAAGAGCTATAACATTCTGCAGCTTTCATACATTTATTTTCATATCTTTAAGTTTAAAGTATTAGACTACGAACACCAAGTTATAAATAGGTATTATATTATAAGTGATGGCAACTGGTACCTATTGATTCAATTAACGGTGCCCCGAGTACTTGAGAGGACGCTCAACTATTGGGGTGCCACTGCTTTCAATGCACCGGACGTCAATAAACGACCACTCAAATCTATCATAGTCCAGTTACATCATAGCACGGAGTCTAATGTTTATACCTATACAATACAATGGAAGCATTGAATCAAACCACGTGACGACAGCGACATAAACGGTTTTGCAATTTTTGATAATTATTTCTCTATCAATACAGATGATAGTTGAAAACCGGGCGCTTCGTGGGGATCTGACAAAAATTTTCGGACAGAAATAAATATGCAGAACAAAAAGAAGTCTGGAAAGGAAATTTCAAATACCTTTTAGCATTGCCGAAAATCCACAATACAGCATTCGCAAAGCTAAGATTTCCTTCGGATGCGCCATACAAAAGGAGTCAACGGTAACTTTATAAATTTAAACCATACATAAAAGGGATACAGTACAAGATACTCTTTGTGTTTTACTGACTGCACCAGTGAACAAAAGCAGGCACTTGAGGCACTAGACGTGCGCAAATTATCTCTAAATCTGTCTGAATTCGGAAATTGGTTGGTGTCAATACGGAAGACTGAAAACCGAATTGCACTAGGAGAGCAAGGAATGAAAAAGGTCACAAAGCGATGACCTCTATTTACATTAAAGGGCATTAAGAGCTAAAGGTAGTAAGTCTATATGAGTTTACAAGTTCACAAAGGCAGCGCACGCTAGACGCCTCGCGCTGATAACGTGACTCAGCCGCCATTACGCTGTGATTTAAGAAAACGGAGTGACGCGCGAATTTGGCTGGCGTATTACAACGATGGCGTAACGGGTAATACTATATTTACCTTCGGGCACGTGTTTCTAGCTGAATGGGGGCAGGCCTTGCCCTTGAACTCGGGGGGAACGCACGCCACGCACCGCCCAAACAGCCCAGGGTTGCGGGCTTCCCCGGATTGTTAGGCGAAAAACTGTTTATCATTTGTCAAACATGTATTTACCTAATTCGGTCGCTTAGCGTGACGGTAATGTGAAAATATGTGAAAAGAACGTGCGATTTATATTTATAACCATTTTAGTTGTTTACTTTTATTTACGAAGCTCATCTAAGCTCATTTTCACGGAAAGCATTTTCATACAATGTCGATCATCATTCCCTTGGGAATAAAAAAATAACAATATGAGACACGGATAAAAATGCTGTTTTAGCATCGAAGAGCTATCGGGTTCGGGGTATTAAAAATTGAGAATATTTTGCGTAAATAGTTATCGAATTGGGCTCGTTTTTATTAATAGTACCCTTCACAAACTTAAAAGTAGTTCAATAGGCGACTACATACATTTCTCATTATGATTAACACTGTTTATTCTTTAATCTCAAAAACAAAACGAAATAAGTGATCTCTGAACATCAAAAGAAAACGATAGAACGTATCGCTTTCACTCCCAAGCGCCGTTTTAAAAATTCTCTAAACATTTCCAAAGAAAGGAAATCTCAATCTTAAGGTGGTAAAGTGGCTTGGCTTTGTCGCGGCCAGTCGGCAACCCTAAGACCTCCCCCCTGTCCTACTTCCCCGTGATCAATAGCTTCCTACTTACACAGTTTCCGGCTTACACGTGCCTATTTTTGCCGACGTTGGCTGACGTGGTTCGAAGGTGCCCTCTTGGTTTTGAAGATTTGACGAAAAATTTATAAGGGTACGGCCGACCCTGCGGTTTGCTCTAGTTTCGTTTGGGACACCGTGTATGTGTCGCTCAAAACTGTGACTAGTTTGAGATCATCAGAACTTTAATATAGGGCATAAGAGTGCTTTTGCCCTTCATAAGCAAGCCTTGATAAGATTGCAGAGACTACGCGCCCCTATAACCCAAGTTATTTCAAGATTGCTTTTTTGAAGTCTTACCATTTTAACCTGTACCTAAACAAAAGACAAATTTTCCCTAGCTTATCTGTCAGATGAAGAGGTCTTTGAAGCTTTACATTTGTTCTAGTTTTCGGATATTTGTTTGCGAATCTTACCGCCCTGGAAGTTTGAGATTCCGAGGCTTTCTGAGTTAACGTCTTTACGTCTTATTCGATAATTTGTGATTCACAAATGCAGAGTTATTTTGAGAAAGTTAAGACGAAACGGGAGCTGAGCTAAAAGTCAATTTTGAGATTTCAAGCTGAATATACCCGTCGCTCTGACGGGGCGTAACCGCGGCGTGAGAGACTGTATTTGTATGTGTACGTAATGCACGCACACAGACGCGTGCGGTGCGCCCGTACTCGCGCTGGAGCGCACCTCACTGATTGCAATTTGCATTGCCACTTTTTGTTACTGCTACTACTAAGTAGGGTAATTCGCCAGTAACTGGCCACTTTTAATAACTGGCCGCCCTAAACTAAAAATGAATCCTATTCACCTATAAACAGAATTCATTTTAGTATAAGGTTTCAATAACTTCAATAACTGGCCACTTTATACTAAAATTAATTCTATTTATAGGTGAATATAATTTATTTTTGGTTTGGGGTGGCCACTGACGAATTACCCTATTGCGATTGAACTTTTTTACTTACTCGGCTTACGTTTAGGGAACTCGATATCGAATAGGATAATTCGCCAGTAACTGGCCGCCCTAAACTAAAAATGAATTCTATTCACCTCTATACAGAATTCATTTTAGTAGGTATAAGGTTTCAATAACTGGCCACCTTATACTAAAATGAATTCTATTTATAGGTGAATAGAATTCATTTTTGGTTTGGCGTGGCCAGTTACTAATAGTGGCCTGTTACTGGCGAATTACCCTATTTATGTACTTAGTGGTTAATACTAGTATCAAGTTTTTTTTTTTCAATAATGCTCAGAAACGAAGTATAGACATGACAAATATAAATATTAACGTCTTTGTAAGGCAGGATTGGACATTCTATAGAGTAAGAGTAAGTGTATGAAACAACCAATTCAGCTAGGACTAGGGAATGCAATCTAGATCTCGCAATTTCGAGATCTCGCTAGATCTCGCACGTATTTTCGAAATTTAACCTAGTTGACGGGAAATCTCGATATATGCAATCACGGTCGAGATCTCGATTAATATTTTCGAGATCTCGAACAAGACTGAAAGTGAAATACTTTGTTTTAAGTAATATATGACCTTAGATTCATGTTGTTCAGGCAGTGCTATTATGTGTCCGGCTTTAGCTCTATTATTGTTACGCAGTTTCTAAGTAAAGGTAGTTTAAAATAGTGGTTTAACATCGATAGCATTTCATAGAAGTAAAGTAAAAATTAAAATTGATTTTATGTTAAATATTTAATTTGTTGTTGTTATTTTCAAAATATAACATGAGGTACCTTAAATAAGTAGTATGTCGGCGGCATATCGTAAAATCGTAATCCTTGGCGTATCATGAAACGCCACCATTTCCTGATCTAATATTAACCCAGGCATATCACGATCTTCCTTATGAAAGAGACGGCAGATCCATCAGAGCAATGCATTCTTTGATATTCCTAGCTTCATAGCGGGCGCATTGTAAAATAATTGATCGAGAAATCATATATGTACATATTTTCAATGATTTTGTAAATGACTACAGTTATGACTACGGTTATTAGAAACCAATTATAGTATGTTTAATATTCTTTCTAATGGTATGCATCACCAATTGATCAGTAAAATAGAACCCGAGAAATAATGATCAGTTGAGGTCGGTCGCCCGCCATTTACGTGACGGAACAAAATTCATGATTACTTTGTTATATGTATAATATCATACATCAATAAAACTTATGTTTTTGGAAAGCTAATGAAATTTTTCGTATATTTTATAATAACATTAATTGCGGTAAAGTTATAATGTATGGAGTTAGACGCATGTTTTGTCAGTACTTATGCCATCCATGCACGGTAAAAAAATCATATATTTTAAATATTTTGTAAATGACTACAGTCATGACTACGGTTATTATAAAACAATAATTGCACGTTTAATACTCTTTCAAACGACATCTCACACGAACCGATCGGTCCCATAGGACTAAAGACGTGAACAAAGATCAATGCTGGTCGGCCGCCCACTTTTTCCTTCCTTTTTTTCGACACGTCCCCCCCCCCCTCCATAAAATATAAACCGGTTTATTCATATTCTGGAGACCACGAGGAACACGTCCATTCCATACCAGTTTTAGGTATTTAGAAGAGATGTCGACGAAAATCGTGAAGGAGACGACTTTTGTTTAATTTGCCTATAAACTATAGGAATATCAGAATATCACACCTTGACGTTTGCGCGGTGTTCGCTAGGCAGATCATGAAATGTCGGCGTTTCATTATATTCCTAGGAATATCTCGATACGCCCGATTTTACGATGTCTATATCTATGGAATTCTTAGAGATTATTGATTAAAATAACACATTTTTAGTTACTTTGTCAAATTCGATCTCGTCGAGATATTAATCTCGATCCCGAAAATCTGACTGTCGAGATCTCGAAACACCCAATCTCGATTCGGATTTTTCGTGCGAGATCTCGAATCGCCAATCTTGGTGCGAGATTGCATTCCCTAGCTAGGACCTTAAATTAGGATTGTTCATTTTTTTTCAAATGTTCTATTTCGAAAACCATTTCGAGATATAAGGTTTTTAAACAGTTTCCGACATTTGCTGCGATATAATAATTGAGGATTGAAGATATTTCAACAAATATCCTTATGACCTTAGTTTGACCTTCTCCTTGGCTGAATGTAAAGTCATTGCATAATAAAAGTTATCGAACCATAGTAAATAAATCCGTCACTCACGTATTGTCAAAGTTATCATTGTCATCGATTGTCATAACAAAATTTTTCAGTTAAACCGCTGCGCTTGTTTGTTACAATTTGATTTATAATTAATACCCAAACAGTAGATTTCATTGCTTAATAATATATCAAAAACCTTGTTCCTATGTGTGGGAATAATTCACAAAAATAATAGTTCGAATCCACGAAGACCTACGACGTGAAAGATGGTGCCGTGAATTAAACTTGGAATACCTACCTACTTCACGTGTTACACACAGTATTGCTGTGAGAATCACGTCGATGTAAGTATAAAATTAATATTAATTTACTACAATTAAGTATTTAAAAGCTCACTTTATTGGTAGGGTCGTGGTATCTATTTATTTTCTGTGGTAATGTAGCCAGAGTATCAAAAGGCAAACCGTTAAACAGAGATGGTGCCTACTAGAAAGAAGGAATATACAAGAATACATAGCCATACTCAATATTCAGCCTGAAACTGCTTTAAAAAGATATAATTTCTAATTTCCAGGTACATGTTGCAGTTCAAGCTGCTGATATCATGGTGGACAGGACTTAATAAAGAGTTGTGAATAATAAAACATGTTTTTGTTTACCTACTTTTTTATTAATTTGGGAAATATGTTATATATGTTTCCAAAAAAAATAGTAACTTTACATTAAATGTATGTTTATCATGTTCTGCACGAGCATCTGACAATGATGGCTTCTTGTTGACCATCCAGAAGAGAAGTGTATGGTTTGTTATTTACTCTGTTCCCAGGCATTATTTACGGTCGTAAAGTATTACGACGATTAATAATTAATATGACGTTCGTTTCAATACAAAATGCTCAACTTTGTTCTGGGCCCAAGTGCAGTTACATATCTCACAGCTGTATCTAAATAGGAATCACGATGACCTGAAATAATAGGATATAATTAGCAAAATTGGCATGCTCCTAATATAGTAATATAAGTATGTAGTACAATATCCAAACAATGGTGACAAGCCGGTAGAAAGCACCCACTGGGTGCTAAGCTACCTTTAGCAATGGACGCTTGTAACGATTTTATGAATCCAATCTTCTTACAAATCGAATCAGTTAAAATATATATGATGTAGGTAACTTACATTTGTATTTTTGCTCCCTTGATTTCAGCCAAGTTATGGTTGGAGTTGGATGCTATATGGATACATACTCCAATAAAACTAAGTTATATTATATAACTTAGGCAGATTTCTGGAATCAGCTTTCTCAAATTTATAGCGTAGGTATTTTGAAATTAATTATTCAAAACAAACGAGTTTTCCATTCCAGACGATTGTTATTTATAGAAACACGTGACACTGACATTGTCGACAGGTGACATTACAATCAATTGACAATGACAACTATTTTTTTAATGCTTGTTGTTGCTTGTGCATTATCCTAATCAGCCGACGACATGTAATTTACGAGAAGTCGTATCTCATATTTTCAATAAATTATAAATATTCAACCGAGCCACGAATTACTAAATCATTCAAATTGGTATCTTAAATTAACCTATATTTTCAGAAAATAAAATAAAAATGGGGGTCTAAAAAAAATGAACAATCCTAATTGCTTGACAATTACGGAGCGTGACTGTACCTAAAAATTTTGTAAACCCATAACCATGCAATAAAATATTTTTGATTTTGATTTCTAATTTGAAATATAGCCTCGGTAGAGAGTACTATTTTGTACCATTTGGAGTTGAAACTCTAGGTCCATGGGGTCCCAGCGCGCGTAAGTTGGCAGAAATCGCGAAGCGTCTGGTTGACGTAACTGATGACCGAAGAGCTGGCGGCTACCTCGCACAACGTATCAGTATTGCGATACAGCGGGGAAATGCCGCCAGCATCCTTGGTACAATGCCTCAGGGGCCTATTTTAGATTTAAGCTAGTTATTAATTTCGTTTAGTTGTACCACTGTATATATATTGTTTGTAAATAAATGATTTTCTATTTGAAATATTAGAATCAAAAAGTTCAAAATAGATTGTACCTATGTAACTACAAAAATGTGTTACCTCTCAACGCAAAACCCCTTGTGTCTTAGGAGGATCTAGATATTTTCACACAAGACGGTTTATCGATAACTTCTTACATCACTAGATTATCGACATTAAATGTCGACTATTGCCCATCACTTTTCTGGCTGTGTACGTATTTAGAAACTTGACTCCGCCCCTAAAATTAGTGCGATAGGGACAACTGCAGCTGAGGCGAAAAATCCTGCGTAAAAATGACAAAAATCGAGGTTTCGTAGTCCTCTTTTTCCTCCTCCAAAACTTAACCAATCGTAACCAAATTTGGAAATCTAAATGATTATGAAATTATCTGTGTCGGACCGTTTTGCTTTTTTGGCTAATTACTATCAGTTTTGAATACCACGCCTCCCATTGCGGCATAGTCAATTAGGCCATTTTGGCCATTTTTGAAGGGTTTTTTGCGCCTTAAAAAACAAAAATATCAAAAAAAGCAAAACGGTCCGACACAGATATTGACAATATTAATCTGTGTTGAAAAAATCATTGCTCTAGCTTCAAAAACCACGGAGGAAAACGAGGACTACGTTTGTATGGAGAAATGACCACTCCTGTTGGCTCTTAAGATGTTTTCCTCGAAGCGAAACTGGATCAAATTTAATATTGCTTTGATTATGCGCATAAGATGTTATAATTTGACATCATACAGAAGTTATCAAAGACTGATATATTTTATTATGTACCTACATATTAAAATGTATGAAGCAGTTAGGGAGTACACTTAAATTACTTTCAACAGTTTCAGTGTTTAAGTAGTTTAAGCAGATCTCTGAGGTTGTCTATACATCTTATCCGTTTATAGGTAGGTAAGTATGTATATTGTATGTGAGACACATCTATATATTTTCCTGTAATACGCTTTAATAGATATTTCTAATTTCTTACATGCGATCCTAACCCTATCAAAAGCATGCATCTATCGATCGGGCTTAAGAGAGGTTAGCATGGCTCTCTGATTTTTGCAACGGATTATAAACTAACCCTTTTCATGCACGTGTTAACTTAGGGAGCACAATTCGGCATTTGCATTATCAACATCAACTACTCCTCGTCTAGAATTAGACCAAGCTAAGTTGGCAGCTATTTTGGTAACCCAGGCTGCAAGTGTTATTTTCAAATCATCATTTCATAGAGGTTTGACATAAAATCGCTGCCAACTTAGCTTGGTCAAACTCTACTACTAAAAAATACCAATTGTCAAGTTTGCGCTGTTCTGTATTCGGGGTCACCTCGCTACACGAGGATCGGTAGGTAGCTTACTTACATATTAACCTACTTCAAAGAACATTGTATTTATACGAAAACATGAACAGACAGATACTAAGGTAGCGTAAACAAAATATCTTATCCGAATGACCGCATTGCTAATTTGACTTTTTTCATCATAAATTGCTCCGTATGGCAACCCATTGTCACCGGTCAAAATTCGTCCGTCGTCTACATACGGTCTGTTTTTGCTTGAACCAGATGCATTTATCACGTGGTCCTACATTCCCACAAGTTTGATTGTGTTCTTTTTGCATTTGTTTACTACTAGAAAAAAACCATTTCCGTTGTTTCAATTCTGTTTAAAGGGTGCCATGTCACGCGAACTCGTCGTGTGTCGTATCGTGGGTTACGTAACGTGGAGTAATCCTTCCAATGGCCAGCGATCAATAGTTTACCTACTAGTACTACAGCCGGCCTAGCCAAGGTTACAATCGCTATCGCTTCGACAGCGAAAAGCTTTGTGTCTCTCTATCACTCTTCCATGTTAGTGCGACAGTGACAGTTGCGTTTCGATCGCTACGGAGCGTAAGCGATTGGCATCTTGGCTACGCGGCCTGTTACTACGGTGGCGTCCTTCGGTTGCTATGGATAGATATTGAATAGCTTGGGATACGGGCAATTTGGCCAATGTCATTTAGGCAATACATTTAATTAAAGTGTTCAACTACAACTTAAAAATGTCAATATGTCAATGTACGGGATGTTATTTTTCAGTCTTGTCTAGATAATAGTTTATTATGACGGAAGGGGTTTAAACAAAGTTTTAAGAAATTATTAGCTACACTGTTATTCGCATTATTTGTTTACCAATCCAAGTAAAGTTAAAATTTAATTTTTACTTTTTTATGTCTACTAGTATTAAAAATAATATAGGTACAACAAGATTTCCAAATATCTCGTAAAATTAGGTAGGTATATACTTCTACCAGTTCTACCGGCTGTTTACCAAAAGACAAAAACAACGCAACATTATGAATATCTTTGTTGTGAAGTCGTCTGAGATCTATTGACATTGTAGCAAGTACGTGAGAATAGATCGCGGGCATTTATAACCTAAAATCACCTTGGCCGGTTTTCACATCTGCCCGTGCTGGTTCGCCGGGCAAGTGGAACGACTGCCCATTGTCAATCACCGCAATCTGGTATAGTTTTGTTTCTTCTATTGTTTGACAGACTTCAAGTTGGCACAGTTGGTCGCTAGATGTCGGTGTACCTGCTACACTTTTGTTTCTTCTATTGTTTGACAGATTAAGTTGTAGATGTCGCTGTATTGAAGATAAAGATTTCTACAACGCGCTAACGTTGTATGATTATGATGATAATGCTAGGTGATATCTTCTGTCACTTCACATACATATTTGAAATCTACGTAAGTAGTACGATTGTAGGTTCACACAATAATTCTAATTTAAAGAATGACAATGATGTTAACTCAGTTGCCGATTAAATGTAGAAAGTGATGACTGGTGTTATTTTAGTCTATCATTTTCTGAATCCCATTATAGGATATGATCATCAAATCAATTCTGATTCTTACAAGGTTATAGTTAGAATTTATTACAGATTATACGAAGTTTGATACAATCGTAACTATATACAGTATGTACACATATTGTGCCCACTTTATTAATATCATTATATGAGTCGCTTAAGAATGTTAATATAATAAATTGTTTGTTTATCTTATAATAGTTATAAGACGAATGTTGCTTTAAACGTTTACTAGTTTAACCTAATTCTATGCGTGCCAACGTTGGTCTACAACATTATCAGTCACATTTCTTAACTAAATATATATGTTTGTATAGATTATAGAGTTCAGAGGTACTACTAGGTAGTCTAGTAGACATTTCAAACATGTTCCGTAAACTTAGGCAGCTATAGTCTTTTACAACTATAGTCCAGTTTTTAACGTTGATTCGTTACATTTATTTTGGAGCTTATTAGATACACTAATGCTCTTTCTATAATATTATATACTCAACATAATTTGAAAAATACTGATATTTATTTTACTGGAACTTGTATTTTTGGATTAAAGATACCTGATTTTACAGTTTAAAAACCGACGCTTTATCCATTACAAATTTGGATCAAACTACGGACAATTACGCGGAGCGTTCCAGTTTCCTATTCCTTAGTGACTGGAGCCTTTTATATTTATTTTTATTTAGGTCAACGGCCGTGCCTATTGAGTGCTCCATTGACATCGATCCTTCTCTTTAGACCTACCGGAACTAAATAGGACTTAGATGAATGACTTCTTTGTCTATTGAATGTATTCAATCTACACGTGCAAAGGGTTTAGGAATAAGGGCTTTGGTCGCGAAACTGGTTAGGGTCTCGTGGCGTTTCAAAAAGTTAAATTTTAATTTTAATATGCTACACAATTACCCTTGTACACAATTACGTCAACGGAGCGTGATGAAAAGGGTCCCACTAAAAGGAGTTGACGTTAGATTTATTCTGTAGTACAGTCGCCAGATATATCGGAGCGGCCAAGGTGCTCACAAATATGTGAACACGCCTCTATTGTCACGACCTTAGAGTGCGTGTTCAGATATTTTGAGCACCTCGGCCGCCCCGATGTATCTGATGGCGACTGTTGTGAAGCAATTGCGAGGAAACTGGTTGTTAATAAATGAATCGATGCAAGTAATCGAATGCTTGTCGTACTAAATAAAGTTTGTAATTAAACAGAACATTAAATATTTGCTAAAACTATTCTGGCTATTATCGATGCCGATTAACATGATATAACACTACTTGACATAGTAACCTCACCACGTGTTTTTAAACTTTTTAATACAGAAACGTTTCATTTAGTAGAACTTCTACTTGTATTTTAAACGAGGTACCAACCGTCACGAACGATAAAATTAAAACTTGAATTTAATAAATCAATGCCTATTCTCAATAATTACAACGATAAAGGATAAGAACAAGGAACTAAATTAACAATTAATATTATGAAGGACTCTGAATCAAGGCATGCCTTTATTATTTAAAGTGATGAAATAAGTAAACGTCATGAATTCAACACAAACAGCATAAATTACGACCGCCATAAATCTTTCCAGATTTAATACTCGCATTCAGAAACAAAGGTTTCAAGCGCACAATGTTGCTACCAGTATTACCCAAATCGTTAATAGCACGCGGTGTTTGGTCTAGGCATTCGATCGTGTGTTGACCGGGCGACTCACCTTGAGACCGCGCCTCGCTAACCAGTATCGCCTCCTATAACCCTACCAAGAAAAGTAACACCGTCTAGCTTCAAACGTATACACTGTAACAGACGTATCTGCAGTGGTCGCGTATTCACGTTTCGTACAATGCTCAAGACCGGTCCATTCCGTTGTGGGTGAGCAAGTTGTGGAATGCATGGGACGGACCGGCATGATTCGAAACTGTGCAGCATTTTCGGTTATCGATTCAACCCATTCGATCCTTTTTATAACAGTTAAACGTCCATCTAATTCTATGTTTCGATTGCCATTTAAATAATTCTGCGTTTGCAATAATTACCTGAGCGCGGGTTCTACTTTTTGCACATTCAATTTCGAACGCAACCAGCAATTGTTTGGTAATTCAAAATTAGTTCCTGTAATCATACGCTGTAATTTTTATGGTCGTGCCCCATTATAATGGGTTAGGTGGTCCTGTATTATCATTACTGTGTGTAGACATAATAAAATTATCATATAAATATATTGTGTGTAAAAAGATCAAGCATGTCATTATTTCGGTTTAGAAAAAGAATGTACCGCAAGCAGTTTTACTTAAATGATTAATCCATGATTGTTGGGCTTAAAAAGTTCCCATATCTACAAAATAACTTTTTAAATCTGTGCATTAAAAGTATTAACACTCACTTCTTCAATTAGTGTATTACCGACTGGTTTCTCTTTATTCAATGCCACATTCGATTTGAACGCTAACTGGTGTTCCTTGGACCGCGTGCCGTAGTGAGCTCGTTTTTTTGGGGTCACTGACTTCGATATATTTCTGGTAAACCCTTACAATCTGTTTTTTGACCACATCTAATTTTGAATTTAAATTAAAATGGGTTGCATCATCTTTGCGGTTTCGTGCACCTTCCTATTTTGATGTCAACGTACGTGTCTAGCTGTTTAGGCTACTACTCTAACTTACCGCCTCTCTAATAAAATAGTTTATTTATTCTAAGAATATTTTTCTCCTGCCAATGTACCTACACATATACTTCTTCTTTCTTTTTGCGTTATACATATATCCTAGAAAAAAAAAACCGATTAAAGTTAAAATAGAAAACGTGGCAACAAATGCACCAAATCTATTATATGTTCTATATATTATGGTATCTCAAATTATTGAGTCATAGTTTAAGACTATTGCCTCGAGAAAAATAAATATTGACGAGGTAGCGTGTCAAATGTCATAACTAGGTGTCACGAACGCACACCACGGACCTTGTGCGAGGACCGCCGCGAAGCAATCAGTAGAAACCTTATTAACTATGCCTTAAATACTAAATTCCAATGACTAATTACAAATCATAAAGTTAAAGATCATTAACATGTGCCGAGTTGTAAGTTGTAGTAATTAAACAGCTTCCAAATAATGAAGAGGAAGTAGGTATAGGTACCTAAGCTTCTATTAAAGACACGTGTAGGTTTCATTTAAACAATAATTTCATGGTCAATTAGAATCTAACGATGCAGTTTCGCTGGAAGACTATAAAAGTGCTGAATGTAGAACCTACTTAAATGTGTAATTTAAGTTAGGAACTTAGGAATACTGCCAATGTGCCTTGCGCAGCTAGCGTCTAAATGTCTAGCGCTATATTTTTTATGAATTAATGAATACATTATGTAAACGTATTCAAATTGATTGCAAATCAAATTAGAAAGTAAAATTAACCGATAGCTAAAGGCGAACCCCTAAAAATTAAATAAAAGGCGAAGTAAATGAAACTTCTATTTGTGAAATAGCCGTGTCACCGGTGTAGACGGAGCAATATAATATAAACAATCACCTACATTCACCGTGGAAATGCTTCGTAAAGGTATCATGTTTTGATATCGGCAGTATTAATAACCTGCTTTGCAAGCGTATTTCTTACCGACACTGAATAATATCTTTGTATAAGACCACTGTTCGGTTTCTCAAACGCATATACTCGTATTGTATTATTTTGAAATTTAGACTTTATACAGCTTAAAGTAAGATTGCTTTTAGAATCAAATCACTCGGCGAGGAGTCGAGGACATTTACAATAATAAAATTATAATGTGGCGTCGCACTAAATATTTCTACAGGGTTCTTATATGTTACCTTTTGAATCGAAAAGTCAATTATAATTCATTCACAGGCATTAGATATAAACCAAAGATCAAATTTATCTGCCGAATATTCTCGATTCAATTTTCCAGTCCAATTGAATAGTTTGCCTATAATCAATTTATAACGAATAAATAGTCGTGTCGAGTTCGTGGTCGAATTTGCCGTAGACTTTTTTAACTCCAAATATTCAAACTGTAAATAGACTAATTTACTACATAGTTGGGCAAACCAATTTGTCAGCCAGTAAGGATCAGGATCTCGGGTCGCTGATAACCTGTGACGGTGGCTGCACTGGCGAAATACACCGCAGATCTGGCATGGCAAAAAGTGCAATGGCGAACCTCGACAAGATATGGAGGAACAGAAGTATTCGTCGTTCAACCAAGGTGCGCTTGACCCGATCTCTGGTATTCTCGATCTTCGTTTACGGTGCCGAGACATGGAGCTTGAAAAGTCGCGACAGGGCAAAAATTGACGCTTTTGAGATGTGGTGTTGGCGAAGGCTCCTACGCATACCCTGGTCGGCTATGAGAACCAACAAGTCTATCCTAGAGGAGCTGAAGATCACCACACGGCTCTCTACAAAATGTCAAGAACGCGCACTCAGCTTCTTTGGTCATATCATGCGGTCTAAAAAGCACGACCTAGAAAGGCAAATTATCTTGGGCCAAATAGAGGGCAAGCGAGCGCGAGGGAAAGCACCCACGAGATGGTCTGATGTTGTGAAGGGAGTGGTTGGCGGCAACATGCAGTGCGTGACCCATATGGCTTATGATCGCACACTGTGGAGACGTAGCATACATGGTCGCGATCCTCAGCAATGAGGGACCGAGGAAGAAGAAGAAGGATCAGGAAAACTATACTCATCCTTTTCTTTTGGGTGCTAGTACTAGTGTAAGACACAGATAGTATAATTCTCTCTGTCTATGGTTGAAATGAGACAGTCCTTGACAAACTAATGTTGAAAGTGTAAAATTTAAAGAAGGTATATTAAAGGTGCAACATGTTAAATCCGTAGGTTCAACGCCCACCCAGGTGAGCTAGCTATTTGTTATCATCCTCGCGGCTCGGAAACCCCGATGTTAACGGGACGCCCCAATTCGTCCCCGAAATAAACCACGATCTGCCCCAGATCCGTCCGTCCAGCGGACTCCCTCTAGAAACGCAAGTTAAATGTGACCTGACGCCACGTGGAATTGACAATGAAAATTGAAAACAACGGAGACTGTAATAATTTAAAAGAACCTAACAGAGTAGCTTTAAGTAACAATGGCAATATAAGCCATGTCAACGATGAGAACAATGAGGGAGACAATATATATAAATAATTCACTAGATAAATAAGAAGACACGACATAACACAACAAAGATAAAATAGAAATAGCCCTAATGATAAATATCAGAAGGGCCCAAGTTGACAATGGCCCGCCTAATTCCCTAATGAATGCGCGTACCCACATGGAGAGACATAATGATATTTTGAAGCCGGCACGTGACGATCCATCCGTCGGGCCTAATAGAAGTAGCTATGGTGTGGAAACTTGGGGAGTAGTGTAGCCAAATATCGGCGTGGGTGAATGACCTCAGTTCGCAGGCACCTGCAATCGCGTCGCTGTTGACACAACCAACTGACACGCGTAGCTCTCAAGTGATAATGGCTGCCGAGTGCCGGTGCAACGTACGTGCCGCTTTGTATTTTAAATTCGTTATTTATGGGACTGGTTATTTTGAAGCAAGAAAGAATTAGGACACGGAAAATGATTATGATTAGCGTTCTATTTACGATTACTGGGGGATTATGTGATTTATGTTAAGCTTTTTCCTTAGGAATGAGCCTCAAGACTATAATGATCGTAATTAACGATGATAGATTAGATTTTATTTTCATCTTTGCTATTGTACCTCTCAAGACTCAATGTTAGAGAGTTTTATTTACTTAAGATACGTATATCTAGATTTTGTGATACAGGCTAACAATAATGTTTGACTATTGAAAAGTTTTATATGGTTGACATTATATTGGGTATTATATAAAAACTATGAAAGAAAAGATACATGTTTAATGAAAAATTCTTAATTTACCAGATTAAATAATATACCCAGATGAAAAACGTTTTCAAAACTTCATGAAAAGCCAGTGTTTCAAATTACGTAGACAGTAGTTCATTAGAGTTGGTCCCGCGTGGAATCGGGGGCACGGCCTTGGCCCATTTCTCAAGATTGGCACTTTTTATTTGCTCTTTGAACTACGTCCAAAGCGGACTTGGGTTTTGTTTGATTGGTGGTGGATTCCGAATTTCCGATCCCTCGAGGAATAGCCGATACTTATGAACACATTGAATTGTAAGTTTTGGGTAGAAGGCAGGCATTTGTACGGATCCCATATATCGCAATCAATATCTGAGGTTTTGTGAATTTAATTTGCAAAAAACTTATGGTGAATTAGCATTATGAACATGAACTGCACCATTTTTTTTGTAAATCTAAATCTTTTAAGTATGATGTCACGAATTCTTTTTCTTTGAGCTTCATCTACACTGTCTCTTAACAGATAGTTCTTAATCTGTCTGTATTGCATCTATTCTATAGACTAGGTCATATTATGCTGTAGATGCTGTGGAAATTTGTCGTTTAGTGCAACAGAAAATAGAAGGCTTAAAATAAAATGGAACTAAAAAAATCCATACTAAATTGTTGCCATGTTTAGCATTTTACGTCAAAAAATGTGGCAGTGGCGCCCTCAATATTTTTTTACAATTTCTTGTCGGACTAATAGGTAAGTAATTTTTCATTTACTTTATTTATATGATAAATCATGCTTTCCTAACTGGTATGATTAAATTTTCATTAATTTCAATTAGCTTCGTATCAAAACAAAGAGTTCTGACTGCAATAATTTGTACGAAACATGCATTGATGTTGCAACGGCTATAGTGCAAAAACACTAGTCTAACTGGCTGAGCCAGTTGCAATTGTCGATAACAACGATTACTTCCATTCCTTACTAATAGGGTGTTTAGCTCAGACTCGGATATTGCTACTTGGAAAAAATCTTGAAGTCAAATAGGTAGTTTTCTTCCTTACGACCATACATTAAAATTCTACCTCTTGCACATAAAACAAAGATTGATTAGGAATGAATGAGATTCTAACGAAAAGCATCGAATGATATTGACTCTGATAGTGGACTCTGATTCTGATTCTGAAATAGGTAAGTTAACTCTAACATTGTATTTACCGGAAACAACTAATAAAATGAACATAAAATACAGATTATGAATGAAAAAATTTGATTTTTTTAAATTAAAGTAAAATATTTAGTAAAAATGGATGTGGATTGTAAGATCACATGGATTTGTACTTATTATAAATAATATATGTAGGTACATAATTTTAATAAAAGCGTTGACGATATTTTCAACTCTGTTAACTAGGCCGCGTACAATGGGACCGTCAGTAACGTAATTTAACAAAGAATTTAAAAGCGACGCAATTAATTAAAACTTCAAGCGAAGTTTTAAATGTTTTCAAATAAGACATTATAGCCTTATTATATCGCGGTAATGCATCTTCGTAAAGGTACCCACGGGATGGGATACATTTTGCTACTGATCATCAGGTGCTTATTTCTCCAAAACAATTTTCACCTGACACTGAAACTAAGAACTAATATTTTTATTCTTAAACACACAAAAGACTGAAGTATGTATAAGAATAACATACAAAAAAGAAAGTGCCACGAAATGGCCTCATCTCAGCACGTCGCTGGCGACTTCCATCACAGTCACATCAAATGAGAAAAGTCACTTTGTTGGACCAGCAATGTTCCATCACGTTCCGCGATTGTTGCACATTTAAGGGTCCTAGCTAAATTGGTTGTTCAATACTTACGCTATAGAATTTCCAATTTAGCAAGAACCCTAAAAGGCGTAACAATCCCGTATGGTGACTGTATTACGGGTAAATTGTCAATGTCAGGTGATAATTGTCAGCATGGCAAAACAAGGGCCAAACGGCCCATTATAGTCTGTGCGGAAAGAGAAGAGTCGTGAGTCGTTTCTCCTTTTTTTATGTTTCTCTGCACCTATAATTTTCTTTCTTGTGTTTGTGCTCACAAATAAAAATATTTCTATTCTATTCTAAAATATGGGATCCAATACATTCTACGACTCTTCTCTTTTCGCACAGACTCTAGACACTTTGTTTGTCGATAGTCATCATCATTTCAGTGGTCTATAAGAATGGTCGATGTATTGAAGTCGTTTGATCCGCTTATTCCATGTAATTTAATGGTCTATTGAAGATAGCTGGCACTAATTCAATTTAGCAAAGCTAAGACTAAGCTGGTGTGCAAGGCATCGGTTGATGAACTTAGTGCAATTGTCCAAATGGTTACTTGGACCTTCTTATACCTTGTTGATCATCTAAATCAAATCTACATCCACAGCGCATAAGATTTCGTCAAAAGCGTAGGTACTAATCGGACCTAGTGAATTACGAACCTATACGATCTTCACATTTTTAAATTATTGTACTGATAGGGGAAAAAATCGTTGGATAATTTCCAGTTGTCTTTTGTCTTGAAGCTAATAGGATTCCAATTGGAATTAATTAGGTACCTACTTAGGAAGTTTAGTTAGAATGAACTTTTTTTTGTAAACATAAACTGCACTAACATTAACCTGACCTTACATCCAAAAGGTTTCATTATATTTCCATACAATGACTAATGAAGGCACACCTTTGGGAGTAGACTACGGAAAGGTGGACCATCAAATTTTGAAAGTTAAATTAGTTTGTTCGCGTGCGTGTGGATTACCTATTTGTAATAAGATCGTGGCAATGAGGCCGTAGACGAATATTTTACTTTGCTTCTGAACACATTTACACATTTTACCTACTATAAGCCAATATAATCAGTAAGTAGGTAAGGCAATAGACGTCGAAGTGTTACGAGTTTTTCTTTTCATTGCATACTGAATGGAATATGCTTGGATTGTTTGTTGAGAATCAGCTGTGTCGAGTCAGCAGGCGGTCCGGGCCCCATACTCATCGACAAGTGACACTTTTCAACTTGCCAGCTATAAATATTCAACGTCCACTCTGCCAGCCGCTCTCACCGAAGCTGCTACTAACGATACCCACCTAGATACAGTTTGGGCTCAATTTTGACGGCCCACTCTTACACTCAGCCAGAAATATAGACGACTCGGCGCGGGCGGTCTGGTATAAACGCGCCTCTGTCTATTCATCCATCACTGCACATCCGCACGATACGGCTAGACTCACGATTTCACTGTCACAGCACGCGGCCAACCGGCCCGCCGGAGTCACGGCACTAGATGTTTTGACAGTAAGTATACGTAAGGATTGGCGAGAGCATCAGTCCACGGGTGAAATCGCCGCGCACTGAAAGCACGTCGCGAAGCCGGCCTCCACGCTCGAGAGCCGTCAAAGCCTGAAACGGCAGGTGTGCGTGCAGCCAAACGAAAGAGTTGGACGAGACGCCGCGCGCGACTCGCCGCCGTCGACTGACGGGGTGCGCCGCGACGAGCCTAGGCCGCACCAACACACGCGCACTCGCGCACACTCGCGCCCGCTGCCACCTCGTTCGCCTCCTCTCTCCCCGCGGCCACGCCGCCGTCACAACGCCACCACCGCCGTCACTCCACGTCTCTCCGGACTTGGAGATTCGGTGATATTTTAAACCAAATTTGACTTTAAAATCATATCGGATACGCCTCAAGACGTGGGCCTGTGGACAGGAATATTTACACAAATCGAAGCAACAACAGAGGACAGATTTAATTAGTTGCGCATTGAATGGACGGCGCGTGTAGATACGACGAGAGCGCATGCGCCACGCACACACGCCAACCAGCCGTCTACTAGAAATTCGAACACTTGTGTCTGTCTATACGCGACCAAAATGGGACGTGCAAAATAAGCCTTACTGCCTGATTGTAAAACGGGTACATGTATACTGACCGAACGGACAGTTTTCAGTTTCATGTGGCATCTATATATTTCATGTCTTGGTAAAGATGACATCATTAGTAAATAGATTCTGTAATGTTGACAGAATGCCCACGTTATGATAGTGGTGGCGATGCACCGCGAGTCGTGCGAAGGCTGAGAAGGTCAGTGCAGAACTATAGCTGCTATGCTACAATTGCGCAAATAGATGTTCCAATGAACTCGTTTAATATTAATAGCGGGCGTAGCGCGGGCGTCACTGAAGACACTAGCGTAGGAAGTAATGTCGGCTAGAAAGACTACTCAATACTCGTATCGTAGCAAAAATCGTAAATTGTGCCAGGATACGTAGACCGACTCGGAACGCTAGCAAAAAACGCAGCTACGCGGGTTCATGAATGAGGATGACGTTATCCGATACGATATAACAGGCTATATTGGTGTTTTGGGTTTTAAGAGCTATGGACTATCAGTGGTACTCAGGGTTCGTGGGTCTGACGCTCTATTGTCACACTACACGTCTGTGATATTCCTAAAAATCTATTTAATGAGTAAAATTAATTTTAGACAGAGAGAATGGGCGCCAGCACGCTGTAAGGCGTACAGAAAGGTAAAAATAAGATGAGGAAAAGAAAACTATTGTTTAAGCTCGAGACAATTAAATATAATATCAATGTTTTACACGAAAACAGTAGTACGGTTAGCAGTACAGAAAATAAGCTTATGCTATTATTATACTAAGAACACTATGCTATCGGACTGGTTACGCAGTCTCAGTTAAAGTTTATTATGTCTATACACTAATTATGCACTGAGCACTTGAAGTTTATTAAGAGGCCACTATTGCGTGAAGTTAATTAAAGTCTATTGATTAGTAGCACACCTAAATCACGTGTCTACAGAAAGAAGGCAGCCTAGCTGTGACCAAGTCACGCCAGAGGCGCATAGGTGGCAGCCAAAAGCCGCGGTGACACGTGCTGAAACCGCCAGCCACGTGTCCAAGTGACCGCCTATCTAGCACGCCAACGTCGCGATGCGCAACAGGAGTCACGAGCTCGAGAGAGCCAATAACAAAATAGATCTGACCACACCTGAGTCACGTGTCCGTAGCAGAAGCCGGTGAAGCCGTGGCTACGCACTGCCCCAGAGGCACGCAGGGGAACAGCCAAGAGTCGCGGTGACACGCGGTGATACCGTCAGCCACGTGTCCAGGTGGCTGCCTGCCCGCTTCGCCAACGTCGCGATGAGCAGCGCGAAGCTCCAGCCCAACGTCTACGGCAACGCCCAGCGCCGACACGTGCCCGCAGAAAAGCCCAGGGTAGGGACCGGCATAAAGGCTAAAGGGAAAAAAAAACCACATATTGAAACCCAATATAAAAAAAAGGATTGATTCTCCACTGAAATTAACTGGACAATTACTAAACTAACACACCGTTGTGGCATTTACAGGAAAACCTACAAATTGGCCATGCGGTCATCCGACACACATGGGCAAGGACGAAAAAAAAAGGTTACATTTCCTACAATAAAATCGCAAATGCTTACCCGGATCTCAAGTGAAGCGATTGATGCTACACTGCTGACATTTATAAAAAATATTTCTTTAGGAATTATCCTACAGGAATTCAATGTAGGACGCCATATTGCTCTGTTTGCTGTAACAAGGAAATGTAAAATCAGTAAAGACGAACGTTATAAAAAACCGGGCTATATTTCTATAAAGATTTGCGCTGTGGCTTACCTCGCTACAAAAAGTGAAGATGTATTTCCATATTTTACAGGGATGGCTCCCGTACAAAGCGACCAGAGAATATCTGCACCAGCTTCTTCACATGGCTGCGGAAATCTCAGTGACTTGATCTCGTTCGACAATCAATTTCCTCTCCTGTCACTTTTTTTCAAACAAAAACCCCGCTCAGAGCCAAGGAATTTTGCCAGGCATTGCAAACGATGTCCCAAACAATATTTGAAAATTATCATATTATAAGACCAACGATACCGAGTACTAATATTTTTGAGGAACTAAACCTAAATATTTCAACCATTAAAGAAAATATTTAATATTAAATAAGAACCATAATGTTTTCTAGACCGACAGCTCGCGACTAAGGGTTCAAGTGTCTCCTTGTGCGAATAGATGGCGCTGAAAACAATCCTGTGCCTATTTTATTACAATGCCGCTGTGAGTATCGAACTAAAAAAAAAGAAATTGCTTTAGTTACGTTTGAAACGTAACATTACCACCCAACTTAGATAAAAAAAAATGTTAATGTTAATGAAACATTTTTTTTTTTAAACATGTAATTAACTATATTGGCTATGCCATGAGGTTTACACAATCCTAACTACCAAGTTAAACTATGTTTATAACTAACATGCAAGAAAACTATCGACTAGTGAGAGATTGGGAGAGTAAATCTCGGCGGTGCAGCGAGCGAAGAATAATTCTAGGCGGGGTGCACGTCCGAGTTTTGCCTACTCCACAACCACTAAAAGCTAAGAGTAGACTGCAGAAACACCAGAACGTGGCGTACGGACAAGAAGAAAACAAAATTTCAACCTTATCGACTCCATGGAGGCGTGCAGCAGAAGAACACGAACTCCCCATGCACGGACCGCAAGCGAGAATCCAATGCATGAAATTAAGTAGACCACAAGTTAGCAGTCATATGCATTCCTAATTAAAAGAAACTACAAAATATTCTAAGTGTCAAAACCAGTGACACATTTTACCCCTCTCTCCCCTATTGTACCAAATGTGCAGAAGCACACCGAAGACTACCGTCCCCTTTCCGAGATACAAAGAGAAGCATCCAGATTAAACTATTTTATCAAAATATAAAGTTACGTAAGTATAAGTCCTTAAGAATTTGTCTCAACAGAAGTGAAAACAATTTCCCATACACTGTTTATAGAGAGAGAAACAGTGCACAACAAACAGAACGTACCTACCCAGAAAACTTCAATTTCTAATTAAAGTTTAAAGTTATTATAAAAATTAGAGTTTTAAAAGAGATGGGCACTAAATTTCCCCAGTCTCCCCTTTTCTAGTGTCACTATGTGTAGGAACACACCATGAAATTATTTCCATAATATAGAACACAAGAACTAACACTTGAACACAGATCCAATTAAGTTTTAAGTGAAACGAAACGCATATAGTTTGACGTATAGGCTTCCCATTCCAAAAGGTCGTAAGCGCCAAAGGAATTGAAAATGGAGGCTATTTACAAGTGCATAATAAAAAAAATTCGCTCCAGATGGGATTGAAACTTCATCCAATGTGCAAGGGAACATGGAATTACACATCACTGCACTTGTAATCACCATTTTCACTTCACAAAGCACTGATTCATCACTTTATTAGATGCACTAGACCAACCTTAAATGCCGAAATCAGCTGACGCACAAAGCATCAAAAGACGAAGTCACATCCAAGAAAACTCGTTGACAACGAAACCTCGATGTCAATAAGCTACAGCGAGCAAGCAAGCAAGCCGCAAGCAAGCAAGTCATAAGCCAGCAGTATCTTCATTGCCTGTAACCAGCCATAGAAGAAATCAAAGCGAAATCCAGCATAACAAAAACACTTTATTGGGTTATGGTGAAAATCAAACATAACAAAGACACTTTATTAGGTTATGTGAACTAAAGTCAAATCCAGGATAATCTAAACAGTGGGCTCCATGCCAAACTATTTAAGCATGTAGTGTCATAATAATGTATCTAAATAACTTGCTTTGTTGTTTTATTTCACAACCATGTTCATGGAACATTTAGATAGCAAAGTTATCCAGTGTCAGTGACCCTAACCTAAAAATATTTAAAGTAAATAACATTTACAAGAGAAAGTAGGTATTTGTACTTTGCAGAGAGGCAATAGTACAGCGTTCATTTTAGAACGATAGAAATACCTGTGCAACATTCCTTTGTTGAACATTGCATAAATTAAAAGATAAGTTTCTTAAGATAATACCTATAGTAGTAAAGTAACATCTATTACTAACATATATCTAACCGTCTGTTGAAAATCTGCATGCTTGCAATAAGAAAATTATGTTTACACTATAAAGTAAAGTAATATAATAATATCTATTAGCTAGGAATAGGTACTGTCAGCATGATCAGCACAGTATGTTCATTTTCAGAACACAGAGATGAGTAACATTTCTCATCATAAACATTACTTCTAAGTAAAAAGGAAAAAATTAAGTTTCTTAGACCTAACTATAGTAAGTAAGTATTTTAAGAGTATCAAGAAGAGGTAAGTCAGGCGGTAATAAAAGTTACTTTAAGAACTAAGTTTCCTTAATTAAGAAATATATTTAAGTATCTACAAAATAAGTAGGTACCAGCAGATAGGCTTGGTACAGTGTTCATATGTTAGAACATAGAAAGTATCTTCCCTTTCAGTGAGTAGTAGTAATAAAGTAGAACGCTTTAGCCCTAAATTACCAGGCCTATAAAGCAATAAATAAATAAATATTATAATATTTAAAGCGAGACAGAGCGAACTAACTTTGACCTTTCAGAAGAGATGACCTGTGCGGAGAGAACCAGAGATGACTGCGAGACAACGTTGAGAGGTATGAACCACCAGCAACATCCGCAGACCTGAAATTGACCAGCGACCAACAAGTTTGAGGAAAAAAAGATAGATTAATTTTAGTGCTAGCGCTTGGTGCATTTTTGAGAAAAAATAATGTATTTAAAGTTTTACTTAATAGTGGTCTCTTTTTACATAGAAAAATGAGTGCATCTTTGAGCAACAGTAAGCATACATATGTAAACCTATTTTACATACAGAGTAATATTATTATTAAATCTTGAGATAAATTTTAAGTACAGAGTAGTAAATCTTTAGAGAGTTTCTTATACAAAGTTTTAGAAAATACAGTTTCATGTTTTTAGTGAAAAGTAATATTACATTTTTTTAACATAGTAAAAGGTCAAAAGGTCAAAGTATTAAATAATTGTAGGCAAGCAAACAGAGAAAATAGTGGCGTCTTAAAAATAAAAAGAAAGATGTGCACAGTGCATTACAGAGCTCAAAAAATAGTAAAGAGAGATTTCTTCGGAGTCCACAGACTGTGACAACAATATTTAAAAAATAAAGCGTCGCCCCTTAGTTGGGTGTCAAATGTAACAGGCTATATTGGTGTTTTGGGTTTTAAGAGCTATGGACTATCAGTGGTACTCAGGGTTCGTGGGTCTGACGCTCTATTGTCACACTACACGTCTGTGATATTCCTAAAAATCTATTTAATGAGTAAAATTAATTTTAGACAGAGAGAATGGGCGCCAGCACGCTGTAAGGCGTACAGAAAGGTAAAAATAAGATGAGGAAAAGAAAACTATTGTTTAAGCTCGAGACAATTAAATATAATATCAATGTTTTACACGAAAACAGTAGTACGGTTAGCAGTACAGAAAATAAGCTTATGCTATTATTATACTAAGAACACTATGCTATCGGACTGGTTACGCAGTCTCAGTTAAAGTTTATTATGTCTATACACTAATTATGCACTGAGCACTTGAAGTTTATTAAGAGGCCACTATTGCGTGAAGTTAATTAAAGTCTATTGATTAGTAGCACACCTAAATCACGTGTCTACAGAAAGAAGGCAGCCTAGCTGTGACCAAGTCACGCCAGAGGCGCATAGGTGGCAGCCAAAAGCCGCGGTGACACGTGCTGAAACCGCCAGCCACGTGTCCAAGTGACCGCCTATCTAGCACGCCAACGTCGCGATGCGCAACAGGAGTCACGAGCTCGAGAGAGCCAATAACAAAATAGATCTGACCACACCTGAGTCACGTGTCCGTAGCAGAAGCCGGTGAAGCCGTGGCTACGCACTGCCCCAGAGGCACGCAGGGGAACAGCCAAGAGTCGCGGTGACACGCGGTGATACCGTCAGCCACGTGTCCAGGTGGCTGCCTGCCCGCTTCGCCAACGTCGCGATGAGCAGCGCGAAGCTCCAGCCCAACGTCTACGGCAACGCCCAGCGCCGACACGTGCCCGCAGAAAAGCCCAGGGTAGGGACCGGCATAAAGGCTAAAGGGAAAAAAAAACCACATATTGAAACCCAATATAAAAAAAAGGATTGATTCTCCACTGAAATTAACTGGACAATTACTAAACTAACACACCGTTGTGGCATTTACAGGAAAACCTACAAATTGGCCATGCGGTCATCCGACACACATGGGCAAGGACGAAAAAAAAAGGTTACATTTCCTACAATAAAATCGCAAATGCTTACCCGGATCTCAAGTGAAGCGATTGATGCTACACTGCTGACATTTATAAAAAATATTTCTTTAGGAATTATCCTACAGGAATTCAATGTAGGACGCCATATTGCTCTGTTTGCTGTAACAAGGAAATGTAAAATCAGTAAAGACGAACGTTATAAAAAACCGGGCTATATTTCTATAAAGATTTGCGCTGTGGCTTACCTCGCTACAAAAAGTGAAGATGTATTTCCATATTTTACAGGGATGGCTCCCGTACAAAGCGACCAGAGAATATCTGCACCAGCTTCTTCACATGGCTGCGGAAATCTCAGTGACTTGATCTCGTTCGACAATCAATTTCCTCTCCTGTCACTTTTTTTCAAACAAAAACCCCGCTCAGAGCCAAGGAATTTTGCCAGGCATTGCAAACGATGTCCCAAACAATATTTGAAAATTATCATATTATAAGACCAACGATACCGAGTACTAATATTTTTGAGGAACTAAACCTAAATATTTCAACCATTAAAGAAAATATTTAATATTAAATAAGAACCATAATGTTTTCTAGACCGACAGCTCGCGACTAAGGGTTCAAGTGTCTCCTTGTGCGAATAGATGGCGCTGAAAACAATCCTGTGCCTATTTTATTACAATGCCGCTGTGAGTATCGAACTAAAAAAAAAGAAATTGCTTTAGTTACGTTTGAAACGTAACAACGATGTTCCTAATTATGAGATTCGGAAATAAATTTTGCTCGCACGGCCCTAGTTTTTTTTGGATAAAGATGATAAAGATCGCAACATCAGTTTGATATATTAAAATGAAGCGTCGCATGATGAATGTTGTAGTTATTAACCAAATGAGAAGCTCGTATCATCAAGGACGGGCTTTGGGACTACTCAGAGCCGACAAATTACGGTTGAACAACGGCTTTTAAATTACGAGACCAACTGCTCCAACGAAAACAAACAACAATTTAATACAACGCAAAACGCTAATTAAACCATCAGATTATTTTGATTTAATACGCCTACACACTAACGTAATTAATAATCATTTATTTGCATAATAATTTAGAGTATCAGAACAAAAGCATGAAATTATAACAAGATAAACAAGTATTATAAATCAAGCACTTAGTACTATTTCTAACGACGAACCGAAGGAAAGGAAGAAAGAAAAATAGGATTTGCATAAAAATAGCAATCCTGATCTAGTTCGATTTGGTTGATGAAGCGTGTAATTTTGCAGTAAGTAATGTGTATATTTTGCACTTTTGCGCACATCTGTTAAAGTGTCCTGAGTCCTGAGGGTCAACCGCGAACATCAAAAATCGAAATTGTCTTATCTGTCTCCCTATTGTTCGAATATGCAAGTGCATAGAGAAACAGATAACGACGATTTTCGATTTTCGCGGTTGCCCCTTCTAATCAGTAAGATTTTCCGTTTCACGAAATGTCACCAATAATAAACAGTGGAGACAAAAACGCTGGAGCAGTGGTTATTCTCACGAAAAAAAAACAATGCAGCAAATTAACGCTGAGAAGACACTTCAAGATAAATTTATTTTAAGGGTTTTAAGGGATAAAATTATCAAAAAATTTTAGGCATTGATCAAACACAAAACACAAAAAAGTATTAAAGCTTGCACCCGCATAATTTCCTGCCTAATCACGGACACTTTTCTAATATTTTTACACGTAGAGGAACATACAAATGTTTCTATTCATCTATGTTTTTTTTTCACTATTCGGGTACAATTTTGGAGGCGCGATCCCCAGAAAACTGTGTCTTTACCGATGATTCTGTTCAAACCTAAACGAATTTCCAACCTCTGAAACTATGTAAAGGATTGGCTGAGTGCATACAAGCATGGTCTGTTCGAGCAAGGTGGTCGCCCGGCATGCCAATCGGGACTTCCGCCGGCGTCGGATCATTGCCAGAAACACTTAGAGAAAAACGAACACTTCAAAACCCTCAGTGACATGAAAGAACAATATTTAAGAAACTGTATTCTCTCGTCAAATTTTAAGATCTGATTAAAAGCAAAATTTTATGAATTAAGATGCTGAAAACAGTAACACGTAAGAAGTCAAGATCGTTATCAGGTGGAAGAATTTGTTAATTTTTTATTGATAGGTATAGACTGCGATTTAGTTAATGTGACGTTTGTGCTGTAAATAATTACATACGACGTGAATACGTGGTAACAAATTTATTTTACATAATTTATACGTTATTATTGATATATATCCTTTGTACTAGCCGCCGCAGGTACGTACCGATTGGCTAGTAATGTGTGTCCACAACGAACAATGCGACATAAACGTTCCGATGTTGAGCGTCAAAGTAGCGTATTCGCGATTTGTTCATACATAAAGTTGCTAACAAACAGTCGTAACTGGGTACAAACAAGCCATTACTATGAGTTGGACCTGTAATGGGAAGACTTCACACGATTTTGCTTGAAGATATTCTTTTGAGTTTCTTGGCAATAGGTAGGTTGGTGGTGGTAGTGAAGCTTAACTATCGGTATGAGATTCAGATTTATTGTCGAATACTTTGCCGTTTATTAAAGAAGATTATTAATACATACTCGTATTTATAGTTAGCTACTTAAATGGTTCCAACTCACGACGAAGAATTAAGTACTTCCATTGTGTAATACCATGTAATACTTACAAGATAGTTTGTAACCTGTGTGTACCAGGGGAAGATTGCATCTTTGTGAAACAGTCCAATCGACATATCTAGACACGCGGCAGCGTGTCAAGCCAAGTTCAAGCAAAGGAACTGGCTAGCCAGCGCCAAGTGTAATATTACACGAACCACTTGGTGCCACTTTTGACCCTTCTATAACTCAAAACATCTTTAACGTAAACACATAAAACTACGTGTGTTTAATTATATCCATAAGGACATCTAGAAGCCCAAATTTCATGAAGCTAGCTCAAACGGTTATAAAGATATGAAGGTCAAAAAGTCGTAAATTTTAAGACTGACTGACAGACTTATAGTACCTAAACCTAACCTACTTCCAGATGACCTAGAAGGATGAAATTTGGAATCCAGCTCAGTTATTGTGTGAAAGCGTAGGAAAAAATCTAAAAATAAAAAAAAGTTATAAAATAGGGGGGGTCCCCATACAAAAAAACCATTTTTTATTGTGACTGACATATAAGTACCTAAACCTAACCTACTTCCAGATGACCTAGAAGGATGAAATTTGGAATCCAGTTCGGTTATTGTGTGTAAGCGTAGGAAAAAATCTAAAAACAAAAAAGTTAATAAATAGGGGGGGTCCCCATACAAATTTATTTTTTATTGTGAGTGACATATAGTACCTAAACCTAACCTACTTCCAGATGACCTAGAAGGATAAAATTTGGAATTCAGCTCGGTAATTGTGTGTAAGCGTAGGAAAAAATCTAAAAATAAAAAAAGTTAAAAAATAGGGGGAGTCCCCATACAAAAAACCTGTAATACGCGCTAAACAACCGGCCAACGGTGTGTCGTTGGCGGCGCGCGGCACCACATAATTAATACAAAGAACAGAAGTAAAAAACATGCAGCGGAAACACAAGAAAAAACATTAAATCTCAATACCTGCCTAGTTTTCTTTACAAAAAGTATTGATATCCCATCAAAAACATAAATGTAAAAAAGGAGAGCCAAGTTCAATACAAAAATTATGCTTGGCTGTGGGGTTCGCCGCAAAAAGAATGGAGATCTAAATGAGTGCCAAGTTCTATGCAAAATCCAAATATGTATTTATAGGAACAAAATAACATTATAAACAAGTATTAAACTCTATTTCTTTGCTTTATTGGATACCTATAACAATTGCTGTTATTTAAAAAATATGTGAGATCTTAAAGTAGGTTAGATTTGGCTTGGCCAGTTTTTATCATAATTACAAAATATATATGTTGAATAACTTTATAAAATGACTGATGTAATGAAAACTGGCCAAGTCAAATCTAACCTGCTTTAAGATCTCGCATTTTTTTTAAATAACAGCAATTGTTATAGGTATCCAATAAAGCAAAGAAATAGAGTTTAACACTTGTTTATAATGTTATTTTGTTCCTATAAATACATATTTGGATTTTGCATAGAACTTGGCAGTGGCACTCATTTAGATCTCCATTCTTTTTGCGGCGAGCCCCAAAGCCAAGCATAATTTTTGTATTGAACTTGGCTCTCCTTTTTTACATTTATGTTTTTGGTGGTATGAAATATCGCGGTAGACTCTCATGATCGTGACAATTTGTCATACTTTGCAGGTAACCTATTGGCAATACGACGCCTATACCATATCATGTCGTTAATCTTGTACTCGAATATACGGATGTATTTTATTCGAAACGCGGTGAAAAATATACTAATTTTATATCTGCTTTTTGTCATTTGTCGTATTAATGGCACGGATAAATTATACAAGTAAGGCTTAAATTACATCCAATTTGTGCCAATTATCGGGTTTTAATAAGTCGATAAATGGATGTAGCGACTCGACGTGGTTCAATTACCGGCCAGCCTCCAAAACAAGTAAGTCAATGAAATTAAATAGAACAGCATAGAACTTGGCAGTGGCACTCATTTAGATCTCCATTCTTTTTGCGGCGAACCCCACAGCCAAGCATAATTTTTGTATTGAACTTGGCTCTCCTTTTTTACATTTATGTTTTTGATGGGATAAACTATTTAATAGTACATTATTGCAGAGGCCGGGAAAGGGCAATTCGTGGATGAGTTTCGATTTTGTCGGACGACGCGAAGCGGAGTCCGACAAAGAAGACGAATCCACGAATTGCTATTCCTGCCGAGGCATATATAGTGCTTTTCTCCAAACATGCGAGGAAATAAGCTAAAATAATTATTATTTAAGCATCAAGCATCACTCAAATCAAACCTTCACATCCAAAATGTCAAAAACAATTTCCCTCTTTAATTAATTTTTAAAAGTTAAGTCACAAACTTATTCTGCCATTCAGTACCATTCAATATTCGTTCATTCAATATAATTGCGCAATATAGTTTGTCAAACCAACTTTTCAGTCAGTAAGAACCAGGAAAACTACACCCATCCTTTTCTTTTGGGTGCTAGTACTAGTGTAAGACAAAGATAGTATGATTCTCTTTATCTATGTTTGAAACGAGAAAGTCCTTTGACAAACTATGTAAGCTTTATGAACACGGATGAGATATAAAAAAAATATAAAAATAATCTTTGATTTTATTAAGCAGTATTCGCACGATCATACACGTGAAATGATAGCTGATCGGGTCGTGTAGAAGCGGCTCGCGGCAAAAAAAATTGGCTGTTTGCGTTTTTTATTATTAAAAAGTAAAAAACACTACAGTAATAAGTTATTACTGTAGTGTTTTTTACTTCCCGTCCGCTAGAACGGGACAGCGATAGTTTGATGTTTTTTAGTTAGAGTTTGACATTAACGAAGAACTTCCCGTACTATTTTTGCTACAGTAAGGTGAACATTTCCGAGCATATTGGAGAAAAGTATATTCTGATTGATATCATCAAAGTTAAAAGTGTATGTCGCGTACTGCAAAAAGTTGGTTGGTACTTTACCTACCCGTACTTACTTATAAACATTTAGCTCTATTATTTCACCAATAACAATATTAAACCATCTGTGTAGCAACAGTTTCATATTACGATTTTACGATCCTAAAAAATGATTTCCAAATATGTTTAAACCTACACTACTGACCGTTTTATGCAAATTTATTGTTTAAACAAATATTATGTCGTTAGCATGCTGATACAAATTTTGTTCGAACAGCTTTAAAAAGTTATGGAAAATTACTGAATGGATTTCACTGACCATAGACATTTTTTACTTTAAAATAACGCTATCATTTTTTTCGACAAGAGTCCACTTAAGCGTTCATTGTTTTCGTTAAAGGTTACTTATCGAATCGAACATTACTTACAGTACCTCAGCCAGGCTTACCTTATAGTAGGCTACGTTTTGTTTCAAAGTTTGTTCCTAGTAAAATTATAAGTAATAATGTGTCATCGTCAGTGACTGAGAGCAAAAATCTCTAAGCTCAATTATTATGGTCAATCTCCTGATGATAGTGGTGACTGGTGAGTCAACGATTCGAAGTTATTTGACATAAAAGATTTCCATAAACGTGGCCGGGCATCGTTAGCCACGTTTTCGTAACTGAGTCATTACTTTATAACATAAAATTTGTTTTTTATGCAACGTTTGTGCGTGATTTTATCAAATAAGGATAGGTACAAATAATGACTAAATAATAACATATCTAAATATATGATGTAGGTACCTACGGAGGTCGGAAATGCTAAAAATAGTTGATATTAACGGCAAACTTACTTATTGTGAAGAAACGATATTTCTTTAATATTTTATCCAATTAATTTTATCGGGACAAGATACATATTTTGAAATTAGTAATAAAATTCCCATAAATTAACCCTGTAAGTTATTTACTGACAATGACAACTAGGCAGGTGGCAATTCAGCAGATTTTATCTTTCCTTCAGCTCACACTACACAAGTCGCGTTAGTGGCAGGTTGGTCCTGAATTTTGATAAAAAAAGCATTTAGTTAGTGAGTACTAAACCTTGTCCCAACATGTTAAAGCCTATGGTCATTGCTAGGTTATCTTTGTTCTGTTTTACAAGGTTTGCAATTAACACCTGCAGAGGTCGCTTCCTCTAACGAACATCCCGCGGCGCCTGCGCCCACGCTCGGCCCACGCGCGCCCAATGTCACTCGCAAAATCAGATAAATCAATACACCTGAATGAATATGTACGTGATTGTATAATTATTAGCCCATTTGATTTATATCCTGGTATTAATTTCACAGCAGGCCTTAACAATAAAACTTACGTTTAGGGATCAGACGGCCATATTTGGGTGTGATCGATCGGACTCGAGATATTCAGACGTTCGACGTTTCGGTATCTGGCGAAATGATAAATCGAATGCACGATCCAGGTGTTAGGGTATATACGCCTACCTTTCAGTCTCACGATTACTTTTGAGTTGTATTATAACAAAAGGTTTGTTAAAACTTTTATGCCTACCCCGCAGGCAGTACTAAAAAAAAAATCAATAACAATTACGGAATTAGGTGGGTATCTTTTGTTTTTAGTCTCTCCTTCGGCAGTCAGGTGTTAAAATGAATAGGCAACCTATCAATTTTACTATTGAAGAAATTATATAAACTATAATATAAATTAGGTTAAGTAGATGTGGGTATATGAAACGTCAAATAATAAAGTAGATTGCTACGCGGCAACGCGTTGCTAAAATCAATTTGAATGTGTCAGAATTATCTCAATTGGCAAAACGGATGCATTCCAATTACAATGAGATAGCGGCCAAGTTTTTTATTAGTCTGTGCTGAGTTCTTCTATAAATAAGAGTTTATACAAATTTATTCTACATGCGGATATAATAATTATGTGATAATTAATAACACAAATGTCTAGCTTCTGAATCGGGCGGGAAACACTGAAATATAAGACTAGATTCATATTTCGGCTGATTAGCTTAGTGACCAGCACTGGCTCTTAAGCTAGTTCTTTACCGTCTTTTTAGTCTTAAATATTACGCACTAAATGATTAAACAATTTTTTTTATATCCTAGATACTAAAACGACAGTTCGATTAGCCAATCTACTACCCAATCTATATAGTTTTGTACTAATACGTAACAGGTATTAGCCGAAAAAAAAATTAAAAATTAAATGCCGTCCTTAAAATGTGCGCTGCTGGTTTCCTGCAATCTTAACCATGTGCTCAATACACCATCTACGCAAATAGTAGGATTAATAAGGACATAACACACTAAACAAACACCTACAAATTATGGGTAAAACTGACAGCCCCATGTGTAGAGCGTGCATGGAACAAGAGTAAACAGCAAAGCATATCCTCCTACACTGTAGACAGGTAGAAAAGTATACACGCACCTATACCTAAGGACTCCGTGCACAATGAAGGAGGCAGTTAGCAGAGGAGCTGGTGTGGCTAGAGTTAGTGCCAGGGGTGAGAAACTCCTGACTTCGGTCAAACTCGGCTCCGCTCGGCTCAGCATTGCTCCGAGCAATTATTAGGGTTGACACCACTTGACTTCCTTTTGCGTGCACGACCACAGATAAAATAATCACTTGATTTTTGACAACCCTAAATAGCCCAAATGGATAGTTAGTGCGATATATTAGAAAGGGACAGCATGATTTGACCCTGAACCGCTGTCAAACTTCGTTTTTGTAGGAAGTTTCCTTTCTGTACGGTAGTACTATTAATTATTCTGTGGTAGTGCTAGCTCGTTTTCATGCAAAATAGGCACAATGGTTTTCAATATGCGGAAAATCCCCAGTACAACTAACTAGAGTTAGACCAACAAAAGTCTGCAGCGATTTTAATAGCCCTTCTATGAATTTATACGTTATAATTTCATAGAAGTTTGACGTTTAGAATAACACATGCACTGCGTGGGCTATCAAAATCACTGCAACTTTTCTCGGTCTAACTAACCATTTGCACAATCTTGACCATCCCACGATACGTTTCATACTGTTCTCTCAAAAACCCTTTTGCCCTTTCGCCCCATCGGTTCAGGTTCTAAATGAAACATTTAACCAGTAAACCTTATATGTGTTTCCTTCCAGCCCCGTCCCTCGCACACTGACCCAATGATGGACGAGTACCCGTGCAGTCTAAAAAGGAAATCCTACTTGCGCCGCCCAACCGATACGCGAGTCTAGCGCGCATTTACGATTACACTCATTTAAATTAAATACACTCGCTCTAAAGCTATGGGTACTCGAGGGCACTGAAAATGGGTAGATTTTGTTTGAAAATGCTTTATTGTGTTCATATTCATATTTCGGCTGATTAGGTGATGTTTAGTGACCAGCGCTGGCTCTTAAGCTAGCCTTATGCCGAGTTATGTCCATTTCACGTTTTTACTCATATTTTGTTCTATTTATTGTATGTTGATTTGAATCTCAGGTACACTTTTAGTGCCATTATTACCCTACATTAAAAAAAGGCAAGAGATTCTAGCATATTTATTTATATTTTATTTCAAGACAGTGCTAATTTAGGGCATAATATTTTCGAAACTATTTGTACAATCGCAGAGTAAAAACTTAAAATAGGTAAATGTAATTACATTAATTAATAATTTCTTACCTTTTGCACCTAACTCCGACTTGTTTGCCGACGAAAGTCATGAACTTTGTAAAGATTTTTTACGTTTTTGCGAATCAAACATGCAATAGGTAGCTTATTAATCGCTTTATTATTACATTACTTAGGTACTTAATTTTACAGTGCATTGGTGTTAGCTGTAATGCTGTAAAATTTGATGTCAATAAATATCAAATATCAAAATATGTAGTGCATAATTGTATTCCATCGTATTCTCATAACGTTGTCTTGCTATTAAAGTCAGTCTCGGTACAAAAAGTACATATTTATAGCTTAAGCATGCGACAAATACGAACGTTTCCGAGAAAATACGATGGTCACTGGTCAGAGTGCAAAGCAGTTGGCAGTTGAATGTTTAATAAATCTATCGGTGATAAGTTTGTGAAACAACAGATGATTCAATAAAATATTATACGAATATGGCAGGAAATTCAAACAAAAACCTTGCGCTAGCCGTGTAAAGCCCGTCATAGACGGAGCGATAAAATATCGGCAGATACCGACAAATATCTTAGAGTCTCGCTAAGCATCACAGACGCCGATACCATAATATATATCGCTCTCTGTCCAGCACCTACATTGTGAGAGAGACGAAACATACCAAAATAATTATATCGTAATATACCGAGCTATAACATATTAAGGTATCTTAAGATACCTTGCGATAAGATATCGTAAGATATCAAAATATATACTTATTACAGCTTCGTGTAAACTCTGTCAAATACTACTATTACTTAAACGGTAAAAATATTGTCAGATGCCGTATCTTACGGTATCTGCCGATAGTGCCGATTGCATTATCGCTCCGTGTGTGACGGGCTTAACCGAAGGCCAGTCGGCGATGTTTATATTTAAAAACTAGCCCACATATTTAACAGCGGCTTTAAAGCGAACCGAACGAGATCATGACCTAGAGAGGTGAACAAACGACCGATATTTGGGTTCAACATGGTTCAACCTAAATTTTTGACCCGATTCGATGTAAAAACATTGGGAGCGAACAGCGAACGACCGCTTGACGTAACTCGGGTTAGGCCGCAGATCATTAACCTGCTAGATACCTAGAACATTTTAGAGTTAGGCCAAGATACTGCAACGATAATGATAGCACACGCAGTGCAAATGTTGTTTTAAATGTCATGCTTCTATGAAAGTATGACGTATAAATAACATTTGCAGTGCGTATGCTATCAAAACCGTTGCAGACTTTTTTTGGTCTAACTCTAGACAACTCACGGTCACATCGCACATAAAACGTTAATGCAATTTCAATTAATATTTTAAACTTTCGCGTTTTGAACACATATTAACTCACATTTATAGACGGGTCTAACGCGAATTTTATTCAATTACCTACCTTGATTTACCGACGTTTTGACACAGGTTTCACTGGTCGTGGTCGTAGCTGGGTGGGGTCGGTAAATCAAGGTAATTGAATAAAATTCGCGTTAAACCCGTCTATAAATGCAATTTCAATTGTTTTAAGACATTTTTTTTCTCAGTGTAGATAACTAGATAGATGAAGCTGCTTAGTTCAGTGCGTTTAGTATCCGACTTACACAACTTTTGGGTTGACTGATGGAGTGAAAACAGTTGTGAAGTCGGTCTGAACGTAATTAGCTGCTTCCGCTTGACTTATGCGATTGCAATATTTGCAATATTATTTATACCTTTGTAAGGAGTCTATACCTACTTTACAAATATCAGAGCGCTTAGGTGAGGAAACTTTTACATATTGCAAGGTCTATGAGAGGTTGTCTACGAGTTAAGCAGGGCACTGACGAGCCTTCCAAATGGATGCCGTTACAATGGATTCATCCAAATTGACGGCATCCTAATATTAAACATTGTACGTTTTTGACATTCACGGACCGATTTTGGATTGCATCCACGCTCCACGCTATTTGGACTGTTGGAAGGCTCGTCAGTGGCCACCTTTAGACTCACAAAACGCGGAATGAATGGCCAGTTTTTAGGGTTACGCGGACGAGTCGGACGACGCGACGTGGGAGACAAGCGCTGCTCATTGTTTGGAATGTTTCCGATGCAATCGGACAAGTTTGGTGATGGAGAATGTAGCTTATCGAGGGATTAATGGGCACATTGGGGGTCTTTGATGGGAACAAATGACTGATTTTGTAGAAGCCGAAACGTGGTTGTTGATTACTCAACCGTTATTTTGGTTTAGGTTATTTTCCAAAATTTTTGGGTACTTCATCTACACGCTCAAAAACTGCTGCTATTAAATAACGACTCGCTATGGCATTGTTGTCTAAAAAACAATACCAATTTTTTTACTACTTTTTTTAATTTTGTCATGAATGTTGGCGCTAGAACTTTAGGTTAGGTTAAACTTACAGTTCATTCAGTGACCGAATTTCGGTCTAAAAGATTTTTTGAAAATTGGTAAAAGGGGCTGTCCATAAATTACGTCATCGATTTTTGACGATTTTTGACCCCCCCCCCCCCCCTATAATCATCTAACAATCATGCTTCAAATGACCCCATTTCCTTCTAGTTCATGCTACCGTCATCCGATGTCCAGCAACTTTTGTAAAAAAAGTTTAAGTAATAGCCGTGTTTGTTTATTTTCCTTTTTCGTGTAGGTAGGTAAACGTCACACACTGGCAATTAAATAGAGCAATATTTAATATAAAAATACTATGTTACTGTAGGTAAATCTATATATAGGTACTTTGCGCACATACAGGAATGAAGGTAATTTTATACTATTATACCTAAATACATCCTAAGTAATAACGACGAACAAGGAAAGCACCCACGCACCCGATGGGAAAAAGAAAACTATAATACCAAAAGCTCGTGTTTTTAAAGCGTGACTAGATAACAACATGATTTTTATAATTTATATTTAGTTGCATTATAATATGGCTTCCATTTCGAGGGGAGTCGCGCTTGACCGATTTCGAGCTTTCTTGCGTTTCTCGTCATAACGGGACCTGCCTCTATTAGGGTAGAGGTTTATCTAAAAGGGCGTATGTTCGTAGGTTTTTCTATAAAAGATAAGTTGTTTCTGCGGAGTCCAGTCACTAACATCCGTGACCCAGTGAAACAACGAATCGCATTGGTTAGGGCAACGATAATCTACTGTGAAGTTAAACTTTAAAACTGTAAATGAGTATTTTTTAATCCCAACGAAATGTATACGGGTCATCAAACCAAAACACAAAAGATTTTGTGAGTGATTATTTGTTAGTGTATGCAAAAACACCTATATCCAAAAGGTCTGGGCTATGAAAATTGCACCAACTTAGCTTAGTCCAATTCTATTTCATTTGTACTATTCTAAAAAACTATTCTACTACAAACCTGCAAGACAAAAATTATATTTAAAATGTTATGAAACTGAATTAAAAGTGCACAAATCAAGAGTGAACAGGCACCTTCTGGGCGAGCTCGCTCCATCGTAGGCCACGTCTACGCCTCGGCTAGTCTGTGGCCATGAGTAAGCCCATTGATAATAAAAAAAAACAAATATTAACTATAGGTGTGATATCACTAATCTGTATTTTATTCATACCATTCCGGACAAAGTCATTCGTAAAATGTAAATGCAAAGATAAAACTATCCGGCCGGGTCCAACATAGCTGATCAATAAGGCGCTACAATGGAGCACAGTAATCCAAGAGCATCGTACAGGCGGCACTTTTAAGGCGGCGTCGGTGCCTCTGGTTTGTTTATGGATACGCAAAGGCGCCGCAGGCACGAGCGCAGGCTTGGCTGTGGTATGTCTCCATCAGAGCAATGAGGTGAAAGGTTCACTGCGGGGTTGAAAAACCCCAGTGTTGAGTCACTAGTTTAAACGAATGGGGGACAAAGTCAACAATATCGGCCAATTCACCGACAGCTTCCAGATTAGCCGACCGAGTGGCCGCAGATCATTCTTACTCAATAAGACATGACATTTAATACGGAAATACTCAATAAAATAGACTGAAACCAATTCCATTATTCGCTCAAATAGTTGCTCATTAATGGGCATTTTCACTTATAAATGTACCTACCATTTACTTTTTTTCGAAAATCTATAAAATTTTGGGTTATTTTATACTCAGACGAGGACTATCGATAAAAAAGAAAAAATATATGGCCCAAAAAATTCAGTTTTGTGACTCATTTTCACATACATTTTGTATGGACCATCACTGTGACGGCGTCTCAAAACATACACCAAACATTTGTGTGTATTACAACTGAGGACACTTTTTTCTTTGTCTCATTCAATAGTACTCGTGATTCTGAGTCTAAACAACCGAAAAGTTTATGGCAATTTCGAAAAAAATATGTTTTATTTTCTGAAAACCTCCTAATATTATTTCAGGTTTTCTTGATACGTATGTTTGCCTCTCTAGCTCTATTTTAACCAAAGTTTTGCGGCCACTATCTGCAATACTCATAATTTAATATAGGCTCAAATGGGGATTTAGCTTAAACTGGAGCCTAGCGATGTACCGATCCTCGATTACCAGTAATGGTACAAACCATAACTTAACTAATAATTAATGCTTAACCAGAGACAATCCACGACTTTTATTCGATTATGGCTAGTTTAATCTTCTTTATCTCGTATCAGATTGGATGGTGGAATGTTCTGAGTAAGACTTCGTACGACGAATAAAAATACCACTTCGGTGGGAGGAATCCTCCATTTAAAATAATCGTATTCTTTATAACCTATTGCGCTGAAAACTACTTCTCGAAGAAGAATCATTCAAATAAAACAAAATAAAATTGTTTTAAATATTGGTTATTCACTGTAATTGACCCAAAATTATAGAGAGTTAATTTAAGGTACCAAAACACAAGGAGAAACATCAGCTGAAATAATACATTTATAAGTGGAATATTTATTTTGATCCGATGGATACCGTAAATTGCTGCCCCTAAAGTATTACTAATTATCGCTTCGTTGGTAGGTACTAAATTTAAGCAATTAGTATTATTAGTAATAACTAATAGAAATTATCAAGGGTATTCTATGAAAATAAATAAATAAAATCATGCGGTTTTAAGTTGGTTGGTATGTTACGCACATGACGCACACCTATCTACAATTTCCAGTGGCTTTTTAAATGTAGTTATATCATCATCATTTATAATTTCTCAAATATGACACAGCCAAAAGCATTAAAGCCATCGCGTTAATAAATACCCCATAGTTCATATATTTTATAATATCTGGCTGGAGTCTGGAAAATTTCGTATTCACCAAAACTTCGGTAATATATTCGGGGCTAGCTCATTACGCGCGGCGAAACGTCAAACTTTGCTCTAACTGCTGATTTTAGTAAATTGTTTTGCTATGAAATGTCTTATTATCTGCCTATTATGAATTATTCTTTATTTATCTTTTGTTATTTTTTCTGTGGCTTTGGAGGCATTTATTATGCGGCGGTAGAACGTGTGTCACTTAGGTATTTATAAGGATTACTTAGTTTGGTAGTTTATATTAAAGTTTTATACTTAAACAGCGCTGCAAAGTCAAATAAAATAAAAAGTTGAGTAAGAGATAAAATAAGTAAATCAAACCCGTGGCAATATTTGTTGATGTATTTCGGTAACATTTCGGTGTTTTTAAATACTTACCATATAGTCGGAAAAACGGGCTTTCAGTCTAAAAAAAGCTTGCTTACCTGTAAAGAAAGAAAAAGTTTATTGACTATATGAACATAACTTTTGCTACAAACAAGTCCGAACCCTGTTGTAATTCAAAAACTATTAAGAATTGCTAGGTGGGTATTTATAATATAATTAAATTACATGTAGAAGAAACACACACACACACACACACACACACATAACACATGTGCCAGAGAAGCATCTGCTACGGCATAGGCGTACCCACGGTGGGGTAAGGTGGGGCAGTTGCCCCACCCTGGTCTCTGACCATAAGCTTAGAGTTTCTGTTTCAACCGTACCCTGTTACAACGTACCTAGCTTCGCCCCTACTTCTGCCCTTCTGCCCCACCCCTGAAAAAATGCTGCGTACGCCCATGTGCTAGGGAGAATTAGCGTAGAATCGTTCGTAGTTCAACGTGACCACGACTGCTCTGCCAAGAGTAATTCGACGGAGAAGAAGAGAGAAGAAACAAAATATCAACATTATTAAGTGACTGGCTAAAGACCCGATTCGGATTTTGAAATAGACATCTATTAGATATCTTTTAGACATCACCAAGATACGATAACGATATGTTTAAGATCTAACCTGTTAGTTTGACATTTGCGCGATTCTGAAGATACTCTTGAACGATTTCTAAGGGATATGACTTAGAGATCCAATTCACATCTAATAGATATCTTACTCTATCTAACGTAAAAGTGACATTGGTTGCCCGAATTGCACTGCAAAAGAGAACTAGTTGATATCTAAACTATAACGTATCTAGAATGGATCTAGTACGTGTCGTCTCTTGTGAATATCTTGAAGTTAGAATACGGCAGTAAGTGGCTACTTTTCTTGGCCACTCGGCAACTAGATTTGCCGGCCATCTTCCTCGGTCATAATCAATAGCCCCATTTTCAGTCCTAAGTTTGATTACGAAGCACTAGGCAAGACTTTTGTTACGCCAAAGGACATGGAAAGCCATTTATAAAGCTTGAACACGCCAAAACGTGGGCACACATTTTTGCTTATAAATTTTGTAAAGGGTGGTTAAATTTTATTTCTTTACTTAAATTAAAATCGCTATAGTATGAGGAACATATGATACCACACAATAGTTGTCAATTGTATGATTCGTTTTCATGATAACGAGCTTTAAACAATAACGGAGCGAAATCACTTTGCACCAATAGCATTGGAAAAGTCGATTAGGCTAAAGAAACTTGTGAAAATGTTAATATATCGAGGATCTATTAGTTTTTGTGTTTTTGAAATGTTGCGGAGACGTCAATGAATGGAAAGACAACCAGAAAGCAGAAAAACACGAGATACAAATGAGAAAAAAAAGAAACTAGGAACACAGCGTTCTTACATAAAGACCGAAACCTAATTTTTCTTATGTTGCAAAAAACGTACAAATATCTCAAATTTATGTACAAAAAGAGAAGTCAAGTTAGATTAAGAGCTAGCAAGAGCTTATCTGCTCCCAAAATAGTGAAATTTGAATGCAATATGTAGGATATTAAAACGTTTGATCATTTTTAACGTATTTGAGCGTGTTAGGTGTTAGACGATGGTTCTATAGAAATACATACTTCAAGCAATACACAAAATAAAAAGTTTGACTTGTATGAGTTGCTAATACATTCCCGAAGATTGAAAGATAAAAATAATGCTAAGTATCCCCATTATTTATTGGTTGAGCCAGCTACTTGTGATTGCATCAAGCGACGCCGTTAATTGATTCGCATAAGGGACATTGACTATAGAAATGTATGCAAGAAACATTTGCGAAAATGACCTAAACCTATTTTAAAGAAGCCACAGCTCACAGTTACTATTTTGATAGCATTCATCGTGTTGTCATTACACTATAACAGTGACGAAGGGGTTATAACATGATGGACTTGCTGACAATGCCAAAAGGGTATTTTTGGCGGATGGTAATAAATGAAGGCGGATGGCAATGGACTGGGCCCTATCAATGAATATTTGAAAAAGACTCCTGTTAAAGTTATATTATCAACTTATCCGCAAATAACTCTGGCTTGGACTACTTAAACATACAGTAATCACGTCGTGCAAAGTGCCTGTGTCCTGGTCATCACGAAGTCTGTGACATGTCAAATCCTGAGGCTGAAATGATAGTCTAGTATATTAGCATGATAAACTATAATATTTTCAATTATATTCAATATATATTTCGCTCCATTAGACCTTTTTTTTTCAATTTATTTGTAATTTTATGTGCCCACGTTTTGGCGTGTTCAAGCTTTATAATCAACTTGTTAGCAACTTTTCACTTACATTAGAGAAACCTAATTATAACGTGTGTTACCACGTTTTCCATTGATCCTTTTGTTAAAGTTTAGGTAGGTTGTTTATACCTATATTACGAAGGATATAATGTAAATGAAATTAATAAACAACCTAAAATATACCTTATAGAAGTAACTTTAGAAATATGGGAAGAATAGTACGCTGAAAAGAAAATTATGACAGGGTCGGGTTGATTTTATGTGTTATTTTTACACTTATAAAAAAAAACAGGTCACTTTTATGAACATAGTGATCCGTTTTGAATGCTCGTGCTTTTTTAACCAGGGCTTTGGATAATTAAGGTACATACTTAATAGTTAAAATAGCTAGGTGTCTATAATCAAATAATATTAAATTATGTATATCTATAAAAACCACAATTGAAATCAGTTCTTCTCAGCTTGTTTACCTGTATTTAAACATTTGGGGTACCGTATAATTTACATACTTCCGCCTGGTTTAAATTCCTATTGTCATGCGTCTAATTTACTCACTCACTAATTGCAAATATTCAGACTGAATAAATATTTGATCGGCAACAGGTTGTATTGAAAGTGCAAGCCGTCTACGAAATTCATTCCTACCACTTGCGACTGGGCCACCATCTCGGTACCTTCGAAAAGGTTTAACCGCTGACCACGCACTTTGGAGAATTAACTCTATGAGGCTTGAAATAAGATGCAAATTTGTTTGAATCAAGAGGGTGCGTCAGCCGTTTTGAGTGCTGCGAAGGACCACTATTTATAGAAAGACGTGTAAAACCTGTAGAGCAGGATAGTGGGCATAATTAGAGAAGCGAACTTGGTTTACCACAAGTATCCAATGTTAGCTCTAACGCGAATTTCGTTAGTTAACCGCGGCGCTGAAAATGTGGGGCTTCTGTATCAGATTCTATTACATTCGTACTGGAATTTATTGAGCTAAATGAATGCAAACAATGGAGAACTGGGTTAAAATAATGTTTTCATTCTTTAGCCTTGCAAGCTTTGATATTTCATAATGAAATAGGTATTCGTCTCTGATCGTCGTCTCATGGCCGTGAATCGTTGTTAAAGTATAAGTAGGTACACAAATGACTATGCAATTTATACTCCTTGGAACTTATGATTTCATTATTAGTCTACTAGTTAGAGACAGAGTTATACACATAGAAGATTAAATTTTCCTTTTGCACTCTGCTTCATTTCTACATGAAAAGCAATTAGTGTGAGTGGTCAAAGCTAAGGGTTCCGCTCAGATTAAATCCTGCTGTGACGACCACGTGACAGCTTAGCGTACTCGCTCATCGCATGTTGTGCCACCACAGTCACTGGAAATCTAGCTAGCACATAACATTTTCGTGAGCACGCCAGTGATTGTTACAACTTACAACCAATTTCATGTCACAATGTTATACGGTTATTTTTATCGTAAAATGTTAGTATAGTATTTATATTGAAATTTTAGTGAATTTTTGGCTAGGTGGTTATAATAATTATGATTATATAATACTTACATAAACATTAAAGCAAAACAATGCAACCTCATTGATTTTAGGCTTATCAAAATGGTCTAACATGAAGTAGATGAGTACGTAGGTATACTTTTAGACATCAAAGTAGATTTGTTACCACGACAAGTATATTGGCAATAAAAATTTTAATTAAACCAAATCTTAGAAGCAATCCATGCAGACCAGTATCTAAAGGCGTTTTAATTTTGGTATTCATGAGAATCTGAACAAAATGCATTGAATAGTTACCTGGCGTGACCATATAAAGCAATCTTTAACTGTGTCTTTACCGGCTGAGACCTTTGAGGTCTTTTTATTGATGACGGTTCATTAAACTGTATTTTATTATGTGTATTAAGTCCTCGTTCAATAGATGATTAGGCCACAGCAGCATCAGTCAAAGATGATCTCGTCAAATATTAGGCTGTTTTTCGGAACAAATTGACATTAGCATAAACGCTTCGTTTATCTCATCACAAGGTGAATAGGGGTCGATGACCGATGAAGGGCCAATCTCCTTTCGATGCGGTAAACAAGTAGCTCTTAATGCGGTAAAAAATGGACAAGGTCTGTTCTTCCAAGCGCTTACCGAGGACAGACGAGTTAAGTGTTATGATCAGGTGTTCCAGATTATGCTTGGCTGCTCCCTTAACAGTAGTTAGGGAGAATCTCTGAATAGTAATTCACATAAAGAATGCTTAGGGCCCTTTAAAGGAGTCAACTAATTTCTCAAATTCTCATTGAGTATGTCTAAACATAGTTTTTTTTTTCAATATATTAAAAACTTGATCCTTCTGAACTAAAAAAGGTCAATTCGCAATTCTGGAGTCTTTTAAACGCGGATAAAACTCAGTCAGCTTTTTCGTTAGATGCATAAGATCCTCCTAAGATCCTAAGATCCCTCTAACCACTAGTTAGAGTTATCGGATCCACCCACCCAAAGTTGCTTACTTTCCACATGGATAAAATTCGGAAACTTCTTATATTTTTGTATGGAATTCAAAACTTTCCATTTCCTTTCATTTAGGGAGTTTCCTTTGTTTCCTGTGAAATTTTCCTGAAATTTCCAAGATCTTTGCCAACTTTTTGGAAACTTTTCGCAATTTGCACATGTGTAGATTCTCTGAGTCTCTATTGTTCCCCAAAAAGTTTTAAGTCATAATGTAGGTATTGTTTGTCCGCATTGTCGTTAGTCATAATTTGTTTGGTTTAAAAACGTGTAACTTTTCAAGATTGCCATAAAACAAACCTAACCTAACTTATCTATAGGATAACGTTACGAAAATCCTGAAAAGTTAACGGTTTCGATTTTATGATAATATGACAAACAATACATTACTGCCTTAAAACTTTATGGGAAACAAAGGGACCCCAGATTCTCTACACTGGTTTAGGTTGGCAGGTTGGCCATCTGTGCTTGGCAAGTTGGCAACTGTTGGGAATACAACCACAGTTGCTGGTTTGGGCAAGTCCAGTAATGTAAGTGAGCCAACAACCGATTAGGAGATGCCTATGTCCAGCCCTTTTATAAACCAGTTTGCGTCTGTGTAAGCCGCAGTAAGCTCTGTTATAATTTGACTAGTTTTTAAATAAACATAATTAAAAGAGCTACCGAAAAAATTACTGAGCAGCTAAAATACTAACTCGGAGACTGAGCATATACATAGCATAACAGCAATTTGTTGTGACATATTTATTAATTAGTTATATTATATTTTAATTTTAACGGCCTCCTCGCCTAGTTGGTACTTGGTAGTAGTGACCCTGCGTACGAAGAAGCAAATCCAAGTAAGGCCATTTATTTGTGTGTTCCATCACAAATATTTGTTCCTGTTTCAGTAAATAGTTAATGAAAATATAATCAACGTTGTCCTACGTGGACAAACGGTTAGGAACTACAAATTTATACTTGCCTAAAGGGTGGCGTTTTACCGTGTTGGCAATGTACTGGACATTAGTATTGACGTACATATATTAGTAGGTACATAAACTAAGATTCCTGCACGAGAAAGTCAGACAAGTGCATGAGAGCAAATGTAATCAGTGAGGTAATTTAGTGGCGGTCAAATAGTGATTTATCATCATTACAGGTCTACCAACTTACAACTGATTTAATAACGCCTTAACTAGATTCACAAACGGTTCATTTTGGCTTGAACCGTTTGACAGATAAATTTGTGGTCTAACTGCAATACCAAGTTATGTGTAAGTTGGAAAGATCCTTAAACCTTAGACTGAGAGCTCATATTTGTTTGATTGAAATATAAGATAAGTTGGTACTGTACTTGCAAGCCCCGCGGCTATAAAGATGCATGCCTGTTGTTGGGCATTAATTATAAGCCACTTTTGTGCCTGACTGTACGAGACGTAAGTGCACAGATTAGAACAGCTGTATTCAATTAAAGAACGAAATGTTTAAAAATACTAAACATTCGTTTTATATAAAAAAAAACTGTTTAATTAGGTACCTAAAGTCAAATATTCATAGTACATTAATATTACCCACACTTTTTAAAATCTTAATTCGAAATTATAATAATTATTGGAAGTTTCTTACTATAAATAATCACAATAGGGAATATTAGGCAAAGCTCTGCGTAGGTGGCACCTTTGTGGCCCATACAGTAAACAAACCACATTGACAAATCACACGTCACGTCAATCACATGGTCTACCGCGAAACAAAAAAATCGAAATTTCGTTATCTAATCTCTCTATCACTCTTGCATATTCGAGCGATAAAGAGGCAGATACCTAACTAAATTTCGATTTCCCCGTTTACCGTTAGGCCGTTGTTAACAAACCGCCTTGATGAATCAATGTCATATTTTATTATCTGTGAAAACTTGTCAAAAAACAGTTTAAGGCACAGTATGTATAAGTTAGTGTATGAATTTACTGAGTCGGTAGTGCTGCACTCTGGCGGCAGAACATTGCAGTAATATCCCCTATAGCCAACCAAATTATAATAAATAAACGCCTAAATTAAGATTAATCAAAGTGTTCTAGGTTGTACTAAACGCAGTAGCAGTAGATGCTACTTACCTAACTTACGGCCCGATTCGAACTTTAAAATACGTCAATTAATTGATCTAGAAACGATATGGATTAGATATGTCAGTGTAGAATGTGACGTTTCTTCAATCAAAAACGTAACTTTTGACACTGACACATCTAATCCATATCGTTTCTAGATCTATTAATTGACGTATCTTAAAGTACGGATCAGGCAGCTATTTTTATAAGCCATAATTTTAAGTCACAAGCCTCCGAGTACTTGCATAAGTACAAATTAAGTTCGAGTTTTGAACTTTTATACTTAGAAATAAAAGAAAGTTCTAAATACAATAGCAAAAAAAAAATGCCCGGAGTCTGACGAGGCAAAGTAAGTATAACAGAAATACTTTTTCCTTGCTTTTCATAAAAATTACCCAGAGGAGTTGAATTTAAAAAGCCTTGTGATACAGTTTAAAAATAGTCTTGAAAGTGACCTGAAAACAGAAATACTACGAACTTTGTAAAGAACTTCCTACAATATTGTTTGTTATTCAGCCAGTGGTCATTTGTCAGACAATTCGACTATTCATTGCGGTGCTAGCTACGATATATTACAGTGGCTTCTATGCAATGCTTAATGCCTACTAGTGGCCCACTATCCTAGGGTAAAACCTACAATTCTATTGAAGAGTAGATACCTAATAAAATAAAAAGTAAGTAGGATTATATAGGTATTATTATTATGTGGAGCCTTACGTGTCCCACTGCTGGGCAAAGGCCTCTCCCCAATTTCTCCACAGATCTCTTTCCGATCCTGTGTCTGGCCACTCCTTCAAAAAGGAGTCCAGTTCATCCCGCCATCGCCGGCGGGGTCTGCCAACTCCCCGATTAGAGTTTTCGGGCTCCCACTCTATACGAGGATTATATAATGTATGTAGAATTTTAAATATATGTATGATAGGACAAAAGAGACATACGTAGGGTATATCATCAAAATTCCATTGGGCAAGCGCCAAGGCACAGTGGTGAGTGATGTTGTACTTTAATGAATATCTAAAGTTAATGTCGTGAAAAGTGTTAAAAATATTTTATGCTAATGGCCATTTTATTTTAGAAAATAACTGAGCTATTACCGGCTTCTTAACAGTTTAAAAATTACTTAAAATGTTCATACACATAGGTACAGTCACCTATGTTACACAACGAAGGCAGCAATAATATCTGACACGATCTTAGAGTCGGACCAAAAAAAGTTTGCAGCAAATTTGATAGCCCACGCAGTGCAAGTGTCATTTATACGTCATATAATTTCATAGAAGTTTGACGTTTAAAATAACACTTTCACTGCGTGGACTATCAAATCCGCTGCAGACTATTCTTGGTTTGACTCTATTTGTAGAGCCATATAGCGCGTCACATATTTTTCCGGCCTTCGAAGAGTAACATTGCAGTACTGTACATCGACACCAATTAGTTCTAAACTAATCCTATGCTTATTTCACATTGAGAATCTTTCCAAAACTAGTTTAAGCTTAAATATTAGCTTTTTAGTTTAATAGCAAGTAGCTGATTTGGCCCGTATCCTTCGTGCAACAACATACAATACAAACATGGCAGTACGTTGAGTGGCGGTCCTTTCGTCCGTTCCTTTTCTCTTAAATATGTAACCAACCATGATGATACGTAAATAAATGTATTCTATTCTATATATTCAATACCAGATGTATTGAATACAATATCAAGCGTTTATTTTCCAAGTAGTTCCGCTGTGATCTATTCTGTGGTCCAGCCGCAGTGTTTCATAGCGAACCCACCGGAATAATGTGACGTACGGCCGGCGAGGTCGCGCCCGCATCTCCTCAAGGCTGCGTGCCAATTTCCATCGGATATCTGAAAAACTAGCTCGCTTCTACTCGTTTCTACGACATGACTAGTTTAAGAGGAAAGAGTAGCTTTTTGATCATAGTACTTTTTTGATGAAATTTCCATTTAGGGAGGAAACGGTTTCCGCTAACTAAATCTTAACAAATCACATCCATTTTGATGTCGATCGCTTCATCATAATAAATTCTAGGTTTATAGGTTTCGCTTTTTAAAAAACATAATTAAAACAACTATACTTTTAATGATGCTGATATACCACAGCAATCGTAGGAAGGCAGGTAGGTAGGGCACAGCTATTCCGGCCTATTATATTATATTAAAGTTTATAGTGTTTGGGTGTCGGCACAATTGCAGCATCCGACGCGCCGTCTGTCGCGCCAATTGCGCCCGCGCACCCATCGGTCACGATAGCCCAGTCAATAAGGCTATTGATTTTGACGCCCGATGTGGCCTTGTCACTAGTGTCCCTGCCTATGCAGCCGATAGTCCTGGCTGTAATCAAATATCAGCGCTCTCTCCAAAATTGGGCAGCTAAACTGATTTTGTCAGATGTTTCAACAATATCATCGGAAAAACATGAATGAATTTAGAAAGTAAACTGCATTAATAATAATAGTAAATTTCTTTATTTCGGACAAACAAAAGTATCCATAGAGTGTTAGTAATACAAGCAAATATCTTAAAAACTAGTGTTAGTATTTTTTACATTATAGACATTTAGGTTCGGCTAATTTATAATATGCCTGCCTGCCTACACTACTGCTACAGCATAGCAGGCACCTACACCTACACTACAAACTGCGCTACACCTTTAATCAACTCGGTCCAATTCTTTAGCATCGGACAATCATACCTATCAGCAATTTCTTTTAGAATGCTGTTGGGACTACACCTCACACGACTTAGTAATGAGGCTATATTTTTACGTAATATAGTCTGAAAAAGTAGGGGCCATAGATTCCAGCGCTTCCTTTTCTATGGAAAGCACCACGTGATAATCGATCAGCCGTACGGCCCAGTCTAGCGTGAGTCAACCTTTACATGGGTCCGTTTCTAATTGCATTGGTTTGAGATATTTATTGACAATGCTCACGAATCTTTTTCCTGTAATAATATATTAACAGAATTTCAATTCTATAGCATTAGTTAGCAGGATATTTCATACTCGTATTCCGCCACAAACTCGCATTGGTTGGACTACGAACTGGTGCTGCAGTTATGACTTCATCGCCGCTGTAAGTGACCTGTGTTGCCGTGCTCTTTTTGACACTGACATTTTAGTAGGAAAGGGGACTATAATTTGTCTGACTGTCATGTGTTACGATGACTATAACAATATGGGTAAATCTAATGATAAATTGTGACCTCTAATGACCGACACGCGTGATACGTCGACACGACACCTCTAATCCCCGAAACCGAACCCTAAAAGTTAGAACGAGACTTCCGCTTGTAAATTGTAACTTGTAGCTTTATAAAATAGGCCACTTTAGGCTACATCGGGAGCGTAAACTTCACATTTACGCCTCGCACCAAAAATCTGACGGCTCCTGTGCTGCCCCCTATAGTTCAAGCACGCTTCCTATTATGTTAGCAGCTCTATTCCTACTATAAATCTTAAGACCAGGGAATTTAAATTCTGTATTGTTGTTTCGACTGTTTTTCTCAAGTTTTAGTATAACTTCTCCACCTACTGCAAAAACAAGAGATCCCTCTAATTCACAAATAAATAAACAAACAAACAGTGCAAGTATATTAAAAGCTTCTACAAAGTTTAATGGCACTAGAGATGACCACATCGGCTGGCATTGACCGCTGTGCATTTATCGCATTTGACATTTAGGCTGACGCATCGTCACGCCTGGGCATAATTCGTAAGAACCAGTATAAGCAGGTCTCTGATAACGCACAGTTATAACTGATCTTGAGGTCACACTTATTCTGGTATTCCCTAGGCTAATGGCGTCAGCGAAAGAATGAACAGGCGTGGAGTGACCGCTGCGAGTGAACGTTAACAGATTGAAAACAGACGGGCATTTAGGTCAAATTTTAGTTGCCTAGTGCTGACACAACTTCCTTTATGTAGGTTAAAAATTAATACAATTAGATATTATTTTGTGGGTTTTTTCCTTGATATACAATATACATATACACACACGTGCAATCCGCATTGGGCTAGCGTGGGGACTATAGCCCAAGCCCTCTCGCGCATGAGAGGAGGCCTGTGCTCAGCAGTGGGACGTATATAGGCTGAAATGATGATGATGATGATGACACACGTGCAGAAGCCACATGTCACATAGTAACGTACAAGATTAAAGGATGACTCACGTTAGACCGGACCGTGTTCGGGCCGGAGCTTCCGGTGCTTCATTTTCTATGGTAAGCATGGTGATCACCTGTCATCTGACATAGAAAAGTAAGCGTCGTCGGAAGCTCCGGCCCGGTCACGGCCCGGTCGGTCCGGTCACGGCCCGGCCGGCCCGGTCACGGCCCAGCCGGCCCGGTCTAACGTGAGTCATCCCTTATGACTGTTTGAGGAGAAAACCTTCCATCGTACCTTCTCGTAGAGAATATCTGTCAGTCTGTCCGTTTTTACGACCGTATGAAAGTTTCGAGAAACGTTTAGTAACACATATTAATATAGGTACCTATGTTAAGCGACTGGCAAGGTTACAGTAGACTTTGTATAAGTATATTTCTAGGTACTTATGTAATTTTATTTGTAGTACCAATAGCATGGTAGAGAATGCCTTCTGGCATTAAGTCCGCCATTTGTACTCTTCATGTATTGTGCAATAAAGTTTATATAAATAAATAATAGCCCCTACCTCTGAGCCATTTTTTTCATTCATAATCATAAGTACGTTACTTTCTAAAATAGCGCGTTAATATTTTACTAGCGACGGCTGATGAATCATGTCATTCATTCGCGATCGTGACCACACGCCTCAGGTATAGATACAGGACTTCTTTATAAACTCGAGCTCTTAAGGTGACCGAGATTTATGCGTTATTATGTAACTTGTGTATAATATTTCTGGCACTGTTTGATGTCAGATGGATGTACAGCAATAAGTGTCATGAATAGCTGTCACATAACAACTTGCTCATATATTATACCTACTAGCGTTTATATTGTATAAGTTGTGTAACAAAGAAATTTAGGTTAACTTATTATTTGTCGAGGATGTTTATTATAAGAAAAATTAAACTGTTACAGATACCTTTGACCGCAAACTAAATAGCTTACCTATATAGGTATTTGTCAGATCGCACACAGGAAAGGAACGAATGGCGCGATCTAGTGTCGGAGGCCAAGATCCACTTCGGGTCGCTGAGCCAGCGAAATAAGTAAGTAGGTAGTAAATATATCGGTATTTGAAAAAGTAATTGAGGGTGCTGATACTTAGCGGATTTGGATGCAGACTGTACATGCAAGTGTACACATTTAAATATAAAACGATTTGCCACATCTTACCTTTTTAGAATGGTATTACCTGTAGGTATTACCTATACATAATCTGGCTATGCTATAGTTCCCATAAGTTAACGACCTAATTAAGGCACTTCAATATGCAGCAACATTCAAGGCAACTAAATAACAGAAGCAATATTACGTTTGCGTGACCAATCGGTGTAATTTGGACCATAATTAACTAAAAACGTTTGGTCCAATTCAACGCAAGGTCGGCCGTTACCCCCGTAGACCCACCATTCGAAACCCCGTGAATTATGAACGAACTGTGATGTATATGTTGTTTTTATGTTATCGAAGTCCACAGATCAATTACCTATACGACACGATTGAATGGCGCATATAAAAAGAATCACTGTGGCCAGGCGTTGAAGCTTCAACACTAATTCTGTAACTCATTTTAGTTACAATATTTAACCGTTGCGCGAAATTGTTTGATATCAATTAAAATCAGAGCTTAAAATTTAAAAATGAACTCTTAATGAATTGTTGCAGTTTAAAATGATGTGAGTGCGTGGTAGTTCCTCATAAAGAGAACCACCTATAGTGAACGCTACTCTTCATATAACACTTATTGTTAATTCTTCTTCAGGTGCTCTCCAACTAGTGAAGGTTAGCAATCAGCTCTGCATATTTTTGTTTGTCCTTGGCGAAAGAGACTATAGATTGAAAAAAAAATGTCCCAATAAAAATTACAGTTTTGTAATTTTTATTGGGACAATTTTGCACGCATTTTCATATATATTTTGTATGAACCGTTACAAAACTGACACCCAAAATTTGTATGAAAAAAGTGACACTTTTTTTTCTTTGTCTTATTCAATAGAACTCGTGATTTTGAGTCTAAATAACCCGACAATTTTATGGTTTTTGGAAAAAAAGTAAATGGTTCCATTTTTTCTGAAAACCCCCAATTATATACACGTTTAATTCATAGTTTGGTAATTATTTTACAATAAACAAAGTAGATATTTATTTTACAATAAATAAAGTTTATAACTTATAATTACACGAAATCATGCCCGCATAGAAAACTCCGATGTATGCTTATAGGTAATGTGGTATCTATTGGATTTAGACTGTGTTGATGCCACTAACCCGCGACATTGAGGAATTAAAGTGTGTACGTGTATGTACGACCTCTTTATCGGTCATCTAGTACGTGCATTTACTAGTAAAGCCGAGCTGTCTGAAGAACTAAAGGTGTACGCACACTGACGTGGAACGTGCTACACGCGCGTCATTTACATAACCGAAATAGCCAGTCGACGTGGAACCAGTAACGGGACAAAAAAACATAATTCCTCTAAAATAAGTATCTAAAAGTAGTTTATAAACACTGGCTGTATATTATCAATAATAAGAGTCCTAGAGCTGTTTCAGTTTAAAGTTTCATTAAATTTGGTTGCTTTTTCAGAAATTGGCGTCAACCCAAAAGTTGTCGTGTCACTGAAAAAAAATACCACTACGAATTCTTAACAACTTCCCTAAGAGAGGAGAGTTAATTTATTAAATTTTAATTAATTAATACTTGATGAAAACTAGAATGTTTTGTTAATTGCATTTACCATGAGATAAGGTATACAACACACCTATGTTGTGACTCCACAGATGTAAAAAATAGTGGTATTTGGCCCAATCCCATTATAGGAGCTGTAAAACTGCGTACCTCCTATGATGGGACAATTGACAGATTGATGCTTGCCATGCCATAATTTCATGTTTAAACAATACAGAAGTAAAATGTAGTTACGAAATATGTCAATCAGGAGGTATTCTCGGACTTCGGATAAATTAATATCGTTTTTCCAAACTTTTATTTAACTTGCCCTGTTAGTTAGTGTGGGTCCAATCTTGGTAGCTGAATTTGAGCCACTTTTCGATTTCCGATTCAGTTGAAATTTTGTGTAAGTACGTAATCCCACCAAAAACATAAATGTAAAAAAGGAGAGCCAAGTTCAATACAAAAATTATGCTTGGCTGTGGGGCTCGCCGCAAAAAGAATGGAGATCTAAATGAGTGCCACTGCCAAGTTCTATGCAAAATCCAAATATGTATTTATAGGAACAAAATAACATTATAAACAAGTATTAAACTCTATTTCCTTGCTTTATTGGATACCTATAACAATTGCTGTTATTTAAAAAAATGTGAGATCTTAAAGTAGGTTAGATTTGACTTGGCCAGTTTTCATTATATCAATCATTTTATATATATTGTAATTCTGATAAAACCTGGCCAAGCCAAATCTAACCTACTTTAAGATCTCACATTTTTTTAAATAACAGCAATTGTTATAGGTATCCAATAAAGCAAGGAAATAGAGTTTAATACTTGTTTATAATGTTATTTTGTTCCTATAAATACATATTTGGATTTTGCATAGAACTTGGCAGTGGCACTCATTTAGATCTCCATTCTTTTTGCGGCGAGCCCCATAGCCAAGCATAATTTTTGTATTGAACTTGGCTCTCCTTTTTTACATTTATGTTTTTGGTGGGATATCAATACTTTTTGTAAAGAAAACTAGGCAGGTATTGAGATTTAATGTTTTTTCTTGTGTTTCCGCTGTATGGTTTTTACTTCTGTTCTTTGTATAATCATGTGGTACCGCGCGCCGCCGACGACACACCGTTGGCCGGTTGTTTAGAGCGTATTAAAAGTTTTTTGTATGGGGACACCACTTATTTTTTGACTAAACTTTATTTTAATATAGCAAATATAATAATACATATATTGGGGTAGTTTCAAATATCTGCTTGTAACGGTTCCAACGCTACAATAAAAATATATTGTTTTGTATGGGGACCCCCCTATTTTTTAACTTTTTTTTTAGTTTTAGATTTTTTCCTACGCTTACACACAATAACCGAGCTGGATTCCAAATTTCATCCTTCTAGGTCATCTGGAAGTAGGTTAGGTTTAGGTACTTATATCAGTCCCAATAAAAAATGTTTTTTTGTATGGGGACCCCCCCTATTTTTAAACTTTATTTTATTTTTAGATTTTTTCCTACGGTTACACGCAATAACCGAGCTGGATTCCAAATTTCATCCTTCTAGGTCATCTGGAAGTAGGTTAGGTTTAGGTACTTATATGTCAGTCCCAATAAAAAGTGGTTTTTTTGTATGGGGACCCCCCCTATTTTTTAACTTTATTTTATTTTTAGATTTTTTCCTACGGTTACACACAATAACCAAGCTGGATTCCAAATTTCATCCTTCTAGGTCATCTGGAAGTAGGTTAGGTTTAGGTACTATAAGTCATAAGTCAGTCTTAAAATTTACGACTTTTTGACCTTCATACCTTTATAACCGTTTGAGCTAGCTTCATGAAATTTGGGCTTCTAGATATCCTTATGGATATAATTAAACACACGTAGTTTTATGTGTTTACGTCAAAGATGTTTTGAGTTATAGAAGGGTCAAAAGTGGCACCAAGTGGTTCGTGTAATATTACACTCGGCGCTGGCTAGCCAGTTCCTTTGCTTGAACTTGGCTTGACACGCTGCCGCGTGTCTAGATTAAGTAAGTATGCAAATCGGATGATAATGCAATATTATGATAACATGGACCTAATCTGATGATGGAGACAGGAGGTGGCCATGGGAACTATATCGCAATAAACCCTAACTAATTGTGTTTGGGTATATTAGAATTGTCTCGATGGTTCTAATACAATAATAATTGGCTGTGGAAAGAAAAATACATTCAGCGATAAAAGCTTATACCAAAAATTGTTTTTTTTGCCGTAACATATTCCCCATTTCAATATTTTATACTGATAAAGCAATGTCCATTATAGGGGGCCCATTACTGGATCCACGTCCATTACCGGGGGCCCATTACTGGAGCTTTGGTGTCCATGACTGGAGAAAAAAAGCATAGTTTTAATTTGTTAAATATGTGGAAACTAATTGCAGTATCTTTGATACAACATGCCTAAAACATGAAAGACGGATAGGACTTTCATCTTTTAACACGCTAAGCGGTTGACCATTTACATGTATAAGGGAAATATTATAAATACTCCAAATTTCCTCTTAAATGTCCCATGACTGGTGCTGTTACTATATATCAATGAAATAATAAGGATCAAAGTCAAATGGCGTTCTAAAAATTTTAATCTTCTGTCGAAAGATGGCAATAAATTTACAGTGGCTACATAATTTACTTTGACAATCCGCCTCTATACACTCTTTGATTTATTCTCTTTGGTCTTAGTATAGGGTCCCGTTTTTGCCCTTTGGGTACGCTTCATATGGTAACTCTAAACCAGCGTGCGTTGTCATGTTGGCAACTTTTCTCGTAAACAAAGTAATCAATTTGAAACAGGCTGCGGCTAGAACGAGGCCGAAGCCACAGCTGCCATCACTAAACGACCTTAGGCACATATTTAGATTGTATGGGGTAATAAAATTAGTAAAAATGTTGATGAAAGATGATGACGGTATTTGGAATACTTATGTTTTTTTTGTACTGAAACTATGTAAATATTATTATAAGTGAGTTGTTACAAATGGTAATAGTATATTTGTGTTTATCGTTTACATAAATAATTAAATATCCCAATTTTTTATTGTGTTCTATTGTAAATTGTTTATACGACAACGGTTTCACTCACTTGAATTGAGGACCCCCGACGGGCCCGAAACATGTCGCCAATAGCGACTAAAAATTCAAGTGAGTGAAACCGTTGTCATATAAACAATTTAAAATATGTCTCACGAAAGTTTAATATCTATTGTGTTCTATTGTAATAAAGTGAGACCGTGAAAAGTCTGCAGTGATTTTGATACGCAGTGCGTGTCATTTTAAACGTCAAACATCTATGAAATTATGCCGTATAAATAACACTTACACTGCGTGGGCTATCAAATCCGCTGCAGACTTTTCTTGGTGCGACTCTAGTATAAGGCATACCATAAACGTTTCTCTCCACCACCCACCATGAACGAATGATGGAAACCAGTCATAAATCATCGCCGATGATGAGTACAATGACATGAGGCTGTTTAAATAAATATTACATTGCTGTCGCGTGCGGTATGGCGTGAAGTCGATGACCAAAACAAGTTTGCTACGAACGCCTTTAACTAGGGATCCGTTTGTCTGGGAATACGGCCCGCCCGATGGTAAGCGGTAACCGTAGCCCATGGTGGCCTGTGACGTCAGCAACAGTGATGTTTTACAATTGTCGCACCTGTCACCGATGTGAAATTGGGGCCTGGATGCATTCCAGCGGGATTGGCGGGGAGGCCTTTGCCCAGCAGTGGGACACACACATAGGCTAAAAAAAAAGTCAAAGGACTCTAACACAGTGAAAAGTCGGCATGTAGGCAAGAGTAAGGTATGAATAATCGCGCATCAATATTCGCCGCGGATCGCGCAGATTAACTGCCCACCTCCGACTGACGTGATTATAGCATTTAACAACTGTCTATTAATATGATGAATATGTCTATTAATATGATGAGTAGGGGTGCTGTGGGCCGTCTATCGGTAGCGCCAGCAACCGGCCTATTGAAGGCGCTGGTGTTCAGCTGATTACGTCCCATACTCTCACTAGTGGCTCCAAGAAGCTGTTATGCATGCAGCGGCCACACCCCGGTAAACCGCGTCGGTTCGCGGGCTAAACTAGTGAGGGGACCCTGCCTTTGGTAGGTTAAACAGTGGAACCCTCCCGCTTCTAATGCATAAAGTATATCCCGGCGGGAAAGGCAACTCAACGCAGATATGCATTCGAGTTTGGCGGACCCGGCGGGATAACAAGGCAATGTGGACGGCCTAGGGCGATGATAGAGGGCATATAGGTATCATCGGCCAGACACATCATCTGATCTCATCTCCGGTCGTATCGGTTCTCCGTTCCACTGGGTAATGATGAGTGAGGACGAGTAAGTGCACCTGCGTTTGCGCGTACGTTTGTGCACTGGAATATATCCTGCGCACCTGACTGCTTCCGAATTTGGACTCCGAATACTGTTAAAAGTCCTGCGGCGATGGGCTGAAGTAGAGAGGTACAGTCCGATGCAGACTGGACTTTGTCTGAGGCCTGCACACAGGCGGCTCCAGGGGTGTTGTAATACACCGTGGTCGTTTTCGTTCTGCACTGGGGGGACAGAACGGTTTCGGCAGCACCTGGAGCGACAAAGCAGCCCTATTTAGGGAGGCACTGCTTTCCCTGCTCAGCCAGGGAGGGGGCTAGAAAAGGTGCCCTAAAAAATGCTCACCCCAAAACGCTAGGATGGTAGTAACCGTGGCTGCCTCCGCATCTTTTAATTCGCGGTCGAAGTAGCAAGAAAACAAAAAAACTAACTACATCTAATATGATTTTCGGCGCGTGGAACGTTCGTACGCTCCTGGATCGTGAGACTAACGCCTGTCCTGAAAGGAAGACCGCAATCGTTGCTCGGGAACTTCGTCGCTACAGTGTCGATGTGGCTGCTCTCAGCGAAGCACATCTTGCTGACGAAGGACAGCTGGTGGAGATCGGAGGTGGGTACACCTTTTTCTGGAAGGGACTACCCTCCTCTGAATCTCGACGGTCAGGAGTGGGGTTTGCGATCAAGAACCAGCTAGTTAAGCAATTACAGGAGTGTCCTATTCACATCTCGGACCGCGTTACCACGTTGCGCCTCCACCTGAATGACCAAAACTTCCTTAACGTCATCAGTGTCTACGCACCTACCTTAGATAAATCTGATGACGTCAAGGACCGATTTTATGAGGAACTTACACGTTGCATCGATTGCGTACCTCCCAGGGAGCAGATAGTTCTGCTGGGTGATTTCAATGCCAGAGTTGGTCGCGATTTTGAAGCTTGGCCTGAAGTTTTGGGCAGACACGGGGTAGGCAACATGAATAGCAACGGACAGCTTTTGCTTAGCCTTTGTGCACAATACCATCTAGCGATTACGAACACTATGTTCCGACTTCCAGCTAAGCACAAGAATACGTGGATGCACCCTAGGTCCAAGCACTGGCATCTGATAGATTACGCGATCGTTCGGCAAAGGGACATTTCCCAGGTCCAAGTCACGCGCGTAATGCGGGGTGCTCACTGCTGGACCGACCACAGGCTTGTAATTACAAAGCTGCGTCTTCGCCTCCGTCATCCTCGTAGGTGTGGAAGATCGAAGCCGGTATGTCTTAACGTGGACAGGCTCAATGACCGCGAGGCCAGGGAGACATATGTTGAAGCCTTAAACTCAAACATCAGGTCAGTCGACATGAATACGGGTGATGTCGATGCTATCTGGAGGACTGTGTCATCTCATATATTAGACTCTGCTAAGTCCGTATTGGGCAAAAGAGTTCGTAAGCATGAGGACTGGTTTGATGAAAATGACACAGCCCTTTCAGAAGCTATTGGCAAACACCGTCGTCTTCTTCAGCAGCACGGTAGTGCTAGCCAAGGTGGAAACGTTGCGGAGTTACGGCAGAGTAACATAAGTCTGCGTAAACTGTCAAGGGAAATTAAAGACAAATGGTGGCAGGATAAGGCTCGCCACATGCAGTTGCTCGTGGACACTAACCAGTTAGGGGAGTTCTACAAGGAGATCAGGAACCTTACGAATACCATACCACCTGTAAAAGTGCCTCTTAAGCCATGTAATGGCGAAGGCCTACTTAAGAGTAAGGATGAGGTATTGACAAGATGGGCAGAACACTTCAAAACTCTGTTGAATGTTGATCGGGCAGCAGATCTGGCACACATCCGGTCAATGCCTCAACTCCCTGTTGCCGTTGAACTGGATGAGCTACTGTCAGGTGACGAGGTTGCCCTTGCTATTAAACAACAGCAAAATAAGCGTGCGGCCGGCATCGACTTTATACCAGGAGAACTGATTAAATATGGCGGCGAGGAGTTGCAATCAGCTATGTGGAAACTTTTTGTTCTTATATGGGAAAAGGAACAAGTCCCTCATGACTTCAAGGTCTCTCGCATAAGGGCGTTGTATAAGAACAAAGGTGACCGTTCTGACTGCAATTCCTACCGTGGTATTTCGTTGTTATCGGTCCCAGGGAAAGTCTTTGCCAGAGTCTTGCTGAACCGCCTAATGAATATATCCGAAAAATTGCTTCCGGAGACCCAGTTTGGCTTCCGGCCTGACCGAGGCACCTGTGAAGCTATATTCTCTGTGCGTCAACTAGAAGAGAAAAGCAGAGAGCAAGGTTGTCAACTGTTTCTCTGCTTTGTTGACCTCGAGAAGGCATTTGACAGCGTGCCTCGTGAAGCCCTCTGGATAGTTCTGAGCAAGCTTGGATGCACGGAGAAGTTTGTAAGGCTAGTGAGACTCCTACACGACGACATGGAGTGCTGCGTTGCTACCGACGACGAACAATCGAACTTCTTCCCCGTTACGTGCGGGGTGAAGCAAGGTTGCGTCCTAGCACCCACTCTGTTCGCGTTGTATTTTTCGGTCGTAGTCAAAGAAGTCTTACACACATGCTCTGAAGGTGTTCGCGTCCGCTATCGCACTGACGGCAACATTTTCAATCTGGCTAGGTTTAAAGCACGCACAAAAGTCTCATACGCAGTGATCACAGAGATCATGTATGCAGACGATTTGTGCTTTGTGACTGAGTCCCCGGAAGGCATGCAACAGCTCATGTCCAGCTTCGACGAGTCCTGTCACAGATTTGGGCTCAAGATCAGTGTCAAGAAGACTGAGGTGATGTCGCTGGACGTGCTCAGTCAACAGACACTGGTCGTTAGACTCGGCGAGGACCAGCTGAAGCAGGTAGACAAGTTGCGCTACCTGGGGAGCACTTTAACATCCAAGTGCGACCTTGATGCCGAAATTAACAACAGGATCGGGGCTGCGGCTGCAGCTTTTGGCAAGTTAGACCACAAGGTCCTCAGCTCACACGACTTAAAACTGGCCACTAAAATATCCGTGTATATGGCAGTCGTGCTGCCCAACCTTCTATACTCCGCTGAAACGTGGACCGTTTATCGCCGCCATATTCGCATGCTGGATCGATTCCACCTCAGATGCCTACGCAAGATACTGAAGATCCGATGGTCTGATCGTGTTCGGAACACCGAAGTGCTGCGTAGAGCAAATGTGGGTGGAATCGAGGTATACCTCATGCGACGTCAGCTCCGGTGGTGCGGCCACGTTTCACGGATGAACGACCAGCGTGTGGCTAAGCGCATCTTTTATTCCGAACTTGAGGAGGGCAAGCGGAAACAGGGCGGCCAATTCCTCAGGTACAAAGATGTGCTTAAGCGTCACATGAAAAAGTGTCGTATAGAGCCCTCGCGATGGGAGCAACAGGCAGCCATAAGAACTGAATGGCGGGCAGCAATAAATGCCAACGTTACCGATTTTGAATCGCGACGGCGCACACAGGCGAAAAATCAATAAAAGTCGGACAAAACCTAAACATTCAGGATTATTATAGAAATCGTATTAATGCAGGTTTGCCAACTAATAAAAACAAAATTACAATTATATTATGACATTTTATTAAATTTTGATCATAATATCTTCTTCTAAAAGCGAAGCTTCTTGGGAAGCGACTTTTTACCACCCAATTTTCTTAGTCCTGTTATATAAGGATCGGAAGACACTAAAAGTCTCTTGAAAGTGTCTTCCATAGCCATTTGCCTAAAAAAAAATGTCGCTTAGTCACATTTTTGATTAAACTAGTCATCGATTAAAATGAAAATTTTGTTAAAATGTCGCGTAAGGTCGCATAAAATAATGGTTGTATGTTAAAACCCAAGTTCTGTAGTTTCTAAAATTGATAATATCAAAACCGGATCTATCAGGAAGTTGTACTTTTCTCCTTGGTGAAGTTGAACAATGTGCAAAAAATACAAGACATTACACTTATTTTTTTTTATAATAAACAAGCAAGCATAGCTATCAAAAGTAACTATTAGTAATTAGGTTATTACCTCCTGGAAGGGTATCCATCATTAAATCACAACTTTCTGAAAGCAAACGATAAATAAGTAAGCACATAAGTAACACTTCGCAGAGCACTAAAATATTCGCCTTTGAACAAGTCGAACTTTGGAATGAGAACGTGTCGCGTAGATGACTCTAACATGAAAATGATTATGCGAGTAGCGTGCACTGTTTATTGGACTACCCGCTAAGATTGGTTTTTGCCTGTTGGGGCTACTTAGAAGTTTTTTGGTTTTGTCCGACTTTTATTGATTTTTCGCCTGTGTGCGGCGCTTGGAGCTGGATGCCAAGCGCGACCAAGTAAAGGCCAGACCACCTGCGGCAATAGATTATAATTACACAAATGGTGTGCTCACATGCCCGCAATGTTCGCGAACCTTAAGTAATAAGATAGGCTACGTCAGCCACCTGCGAGCACACCAGAGACAGCAACGGAGTTGACAGCAGTCGCCGTGGCCGAATCGGCCGAGGAGTTATTATTATTATTATTAATATGACATATCTGTGGGCGATCATAATTCCATCTTATATTTTTCAAACTCGAAGGGTAGGACGACACTGTCATTTCCATACAATTTTGCGAGATTTGGCGTTGTTAGGTTATAAATTATATGGAGATGACAGGTGTCATCCTACTCTTTGAGATTGAAAAATATACGATGGAATTATGATCGCCCAATGTCATAGTAATAGACAGATGTTTTTTTTTCTATTTGTTTAATGAGAAAATTCTGAAAAATCTAAAACTTGACAGGTTTGATAACCAAAACTAGAAACTTGTCAGGTTTTTGGTCTATTCATAATCATAATCATTTATTCGTCGCAACCCATGGCATTACAGATGTTTTAAGTTTAAATGAGTACAGCATGGACCCTACAAGGGCATGGCAACATATATGTTATACGTACATAGGGTACACATTTTTCTATGGCACATAAAAATAGGATGGGTATAATACAAACAGAAAAAAATTCAATTCAAATATTTAAAATTTATACATGAAAACTAACTATGTGAAGCCATTTCCGTCAGTAAAGAAGACCGGCAAATTTTAAAAATGTAGGCGCGAAGAGTTTTCGTTCCAAAAGATATTTACCTGAATAAGTAGAATTGTATGACTGTTAAGAAAAATTGACGTCACTTTGTGACCTCTACTTTAGAGAAGAGCGCTATGTATATCCGTTCAGCACAATCATAATACGTCTGCAGACTGAATATTGCATTCTCGAGGGCCTTAGATTTCCAATGTTGCAAATGTATAGGTGTACTGCTCCCCCAGAAGACTTCTGTGAAGCATGATGGTTTAAGGAGACATTTCCGGCAATGCTACGAGGTAGAATTATTGTTACTTACTTATGAATGAATATCACTAATATCTGCCTCATATAAAATGTCTATATAAAGCGAAAAGGACACAAAGCCAGTTAACTTCATTCAACGAACCGTTTTGTATAAAGTGGCCCACAGATTATCGGCGAACTGGTAGGTAATCTGACGATGAGGACGAGCCCCTTTATATCTCGTAGCTGTTGGTAGGTAGATTAATCGTACCTACGAATACCTATATGGATGCTGTTAAGCAATAATGTGTCAACCCATCCATATTAATTTTACAATAAAATGTCAATTCAAAAAATTGACGCTTTAAGTTGACATTTTATTGCAAAATGGATGTGGGATGACTCATTTTTGCTTAATACCATCCATATAATAAAAAACATGACAACTAAGCATGGTCAAGCATGTTAACTTACAATGATTTATGTGTGAAACGTGTGAGTGAGTTCAATTGCCTATACGATTGATACTACATTCTATTTTATTTTCTGCGGATTTGATATGATCTTTGTTAACAAATAAGTAAAAATGAAAGTTTCCTGCTACTTGTCAAAAAGGTCAAAAATAAAAAAAAGTTTTTCTTCTTACAATTTTCTGAACCCTAGATTTTCTCGCGGGCGCCGTTATGAATATAGTCTTCAGGTCTTCACCTCTATACGTTAGCCAGAATCCTTAAAATTTAAGTTTGTATGACTTTAATATGCGAGAGAATAAGACATATGACATTCCCTGTGAAAGGTTGGTTATCAATGTCAAACCGAGCGGCGTGTTGAAATAGTTCGCGTATTCATTTGACATTTTTGGCGTTGCTTTATCCCGAACGTTCCCAATAAACGAATCCGTCCACATGACACTTGACAGACGCGCATGACAGACGGGCGCCTACGCAGCCCACAAGTGCCAAATTGTATAAAATGACTAAATAATTTGGTGTTAATTTATAAATGTCCACGTTTTTATTTAAAATGTAAACAAGAGTAAAAATAGATGTCAGTTTAAGAAGGATGTCGTAGGTAAAATAATCATTAGATAACAAAAATAAGTAAGTAATTATTAGTAACGTACAGAAAAGAATCATTCCTAGATTACATATATGTACTTACGCAGTGGTGAATTTCCCCTATATAAGGCCAAGTAGGCCCTGGCTTAGGGCGGCAAGTTTTTTGGGGGCAGCAAAATGTGACAAAAAATTCGCTGATGATAACAAAAAATAACTGAAAATGTATATAGTCAATATGATGGGTGCTGAGAAAGGGGCGGCTAGAGGGCCTGGGGCCTACGGCGGCAAAGACTGTTAATCCGCCACGGTATGTAATACGTTATCATACCTATTAAGGATGACTCACGCTAGACCGGGCCGTGCCCGGGCCAAGGCGTCCGACACGTCATTTTCTGTGACATGGTGCCTTCCATAGAAAACGAAGCGCCGGAAGCTCCGGCCCGGCCCCGGCCCGGTCTAGAGTGAGTCATCCTTTATTGCGAAGTCCAGATTTTAAAGTAGGTACTAAATAGTATTTGTTTATTTTTTATTTATTTGCTTCTGAATAGTCACTCCTCCAAATACACTGGAATAAGTTTACAAAAACCTACGCCGAGCTTTCGTAGCTCCGAACTTAGTTTATTATTTTATTTACATACTTATTCTGTTTAATAAAATAATATAACACGATTGCAAAAAAGGTAAACACGCTACTTAACACGCCACAGACGTTGTACGTATATTTGGAATTTTGGTAATCAAATATTAGCATACAGCCTAGCTGTACCGACTAGACTAACTACCTACCATAAAGCAAACACAAAAAAAACAAAGTTGAGTTGTAATTTACATACCATACAGGGTTTACAAACTATAGGCACCAGTAAGTAAGCAATTGTTACATATTATTTACAGTGACTTTTTTTTCAAAAGTGTTTTCTTTTTTCAAAAAAGACACGTCAAGATTGTTTACCTTTTTTCTAATGCTAAAAAAATTAACTATGGGTAGGTAGGTAGGTACCGTTTAATGAACAATCCGCATAATCAAATCGAGTGATCAAATTTTAAATCACCACTTCGACGAAACTTATTTCATAGGCAGTGCACCCCCAAAAAAAGAAAAAGAAATGAAAAAGGTTCTCTTCTGTTTGCAGCGTTACCGCATGAGCTGAAACTGTCGAACCCCAAAAATCAGTCGAACGCAGCTTTTTTTATGGAGTCGAACGCAGCACCAGCCATTTGGGGAGGTCGTTGTGCGTCGCCGTGACGTCACACGCGACCTTGACGCCTCTCGTTGCTGTGAAAAATGGCGCCGTCAATGTGCGTGTAAGTTTTTACTTTGCGTTGCTTTTTAGGGTTCGGTACCCAAAGGGTAAAACGGGACCCTATTACTAAGACTTCGCTGTCCGTCCGTCCGTCCGTCCGTCTGTCTGTCACCAGGCTGTATCTCACGAACCGTGATAGAACCATTTGAAATTTTCACAGATGATGTATTTCTGTTGCCGCTATAACAACAAATACTAAAAACAGAATAAAATAAACATTTAAGTGGGGCTCCCATACAGCAAACGTGATTTTTGACCAAAGTTAAACAACGTCGGGCGTGGTCAGTACTTGGATGGGTGACCGTTTTCTTTTTGCATTTTTTTTGCTTTATGGTACGGAACCCTTCATGCGCGAGTCCGACTCGCACTTGCCCGGTTTTTGAAACCGTTTATTTTTTGAGCTGCCAGTATTTTCCATCTTGGAGATTCTTAAGCTGTCCAACCATTTCTGCTTCAAGAAGAAATATAAAAAATCTACTAATATACATTATACAGTCAAGATCTATAATATCGACACGGACAAAGTGCCAAAAATATGTGCTACGCGATTTTTTTTCCTAGACTAAGACTTTAAACAGGCCCACTGATTAACAGCCCACCGGACGGTATCGGCCTGTCAGTTACAACAAAATTTTAACAGTTCCGAACAACTGACAGGCCGATACCGTCCGGCGGACTGTTAACCAGTGGACCCCTTAAGGGGCTTAAGGTATAAGTAGGTACTTTTTTGGCTTGGCCCTTTATCTTACTTTACTTACTGAGAAAATGCTTACAGATGTTTATGGTTCTGTTATTGGGTGATATGGCTAACCAGACTGTAACTAAGGTTCCTTCTTGATATGGATCAGAATTAACATATTTTTTTTCCTTATTTTCCATTTTTACTTGACGTTTGGTGTTTAATTGCCGAAACATTTATTTATGCTTCACTTCTTATTTTCACTTGCTTCGTTTTGATTATGTCGTAAATTCAGTGAGATGGGTACTAAAACTCCAAATTGCATATTATTTTTCGTTTGAAGTCAAATGTTGTTGTTCGATAAGCCAGGTGCACATACCCGTAGCTGCGTTACTTAGTTGCCTACTTATTCATTATTTTCACTTTGCAACTAGCTGTTGCTCGCGTATTTGCGCGCCTGGATACCTATGCCTGCTTAGTCTTCTCTGTGGTACAAAATGTCAAAAAACTTTTATCTACTGTAAGAGTAAAAACACCAGGCACCACTTTATAACAAGATTTATTAGGGAATCACAAATATGAGAATATAGTTCTGAAAATAATATGCGACAACGCTCTCGCGGAGAACCAATCTAAGATGGACGACCACCTCTAGTGATGTGACATTGTCGGTTGTCGTAGTGATGTCAAACACCGATGGATGACGATCTCACCGTTTACTACAGAAGAAGTAAGGTGCCGGGGGGGGGGGGGCAGTTTCGTCGAGTGTGTTGTATGTGACTCTAGTTAATAATGTACCTAAATTAAGGAAGATATGGATTAATTCTGGTAAGCTTCCGTAGCTCAATTGGGAGAGCTAACGCACGGATGGCGGAGGTTGCGGGTTCAAGTCCTGCTGGAAGCGTAATTTTTCCATTTTTTCCTTTAATATAAAATTTGGAATATCGCTAGCAGACGTATCTGCATGTGTAAATAATTTATATTTTGATTAGTTGAAATTACCCCGCAGTCGAATTTGACCCCTGCACCATAAACAGTATCTGTAATAATTCAAGATTTACTGATGAAGAGTATACCTTGAAAAAGGGACTTTCAGGACCGTTTTTTTTTTATTATGAATGGGCTTACTCATGGCCACAGACTAGCCGAGGCGTAGACGTGGCCTACGATGGAGCGAGCTCGCCCAAGCCGTTCTAGAGATTTCAAACTTTGACCTCGTTCGATTGTGCTATATGCCTTCAATTTCGGCGAATTCATGCTATGATAAAGTGTGTTTGAACAGAAGTAGGGTGCATGTGTATGTGTAAGCGTAAACGGATTTGCGGGCGAATGCGGGCAGTCAGTGAGTCGCTCGTAAAACGGGTGACTCAACCGTCTGAGGGCCGCCCTTGTGCTGTCCTCCGGGCTTGGGTAAAGCTGAAGTCATACATAAAGCGGGTTCCAGCAATCGATTATTTGCGGGCAGTCAGTAAGCCTCTCGTAAACCATGAGCCACATGAGGGCCGCCTTTGTGTATTGGGTAGGGCTGGAGTTATTCACATAGCGACTTATTCCAGAATGTTTTGATTGGCGGATGAATGCGCGAAGTCAGTGAGCCGCTCGTAAAGATGAGCAAACCGTCTGAGGGCCGCCTTTGTGCCGTCTTCCAGGCTTGGATAAGGCAGGAGTCATACATACTTCTATAGTGGATTCTTCCAGCAAGTGATGATTTGCGGGAGAATGCGGGCACTCAGTGAGCCGCTCGTAAAGATGAGTTAACCGTCTGCGCGCCGTCCTTGTGCTGTCCTCCAGGCTTAGGTAAAGTAATAAAAAATTTCAGGAAATTACCGGTGATAATTAAGTGAATAAACGATAAACCCGGTGAGTCAACAAAGGCAGCTGTCCTTGTCCAGTCCGTCAAGTTCTCTAGGCCTGATATAGTTGGAGTCACAATTGTGACTTTAGTTTACGCAAGCAAGGCAATGACCAGTACTTGGTAACTCGCTCCTCTCGCTTAACTGACTTCACCTTTACCGTAAGTTGAATACAAGCGGTCAAGTACACCATTTGGCTCGTTAATTATACCTCTCTAGTAGGGGAGGTTAGGTGACTATTGGGCAGTCAGGAGGCTCAGGCACCCCATTGTAAGTCATGATTTACAAGGTGCCCGAGCCTCCCGAACTCCCGACTGCCTAATGGTCCCCTACCTCTCCTACCCTTTGAATTCAATGCACTGTAACTACGATATACAGATAACTGCAGATGCAATGCAGATGCAGATGGTCTCTAATAATTTATCGAAAATGTTTACCCATCCCATATTTTCGTTTAGTCGCTCCGCTTATCGATGACTGCATCTTTACCGTGCGATATACGAGCGGTCAAGTACAGCATTTGGCTCATTCATTATACCTCTCTAATGATCTGTCGAAAACGCTTATCCCATTTTTGACTTCATAGCCCCTTTAGAAGGAAGGCTTTAATTTTTTTTGATCATAAGTCATAAAACGTGAAAGTCGTCCCCAATCAGCCCAATAATGTGATATTATGGCGATAATTAAAGGTTTACGTTTTAGATATAAGTAGTAGGTATGATTTTCATAATCAAAATATGTTTGTATGTTTAGTCAACAGTATAAATATGGTTAAGTCGAATACCTAAAAAAATTATTTCAATCTGTTGATTTTTATGCTCTTGTGTAATACACCGGCAGACTCTTAGTACCTAAAACATATGAAGATGCTGTATTTAGTGATAGCAAAGATTCAACGATTGTATGTATTTAGTAATAGCAAAGAATCAACGATTATTTATATTTATTTAATCAATTAATTTTGATAATATATACTTATTAGCTAGGTCATCATCATAAGACAAAACAAAAATCAGATTACACCCATCCGATTCATTTGAGAAAGAGGATCGAAAAGGAAATCCGGTATTGGTTGATTTATTTTATTAAAGTGCAATATAAGGGGCGATTGTAGGTACTGTGTTTTATTATATGACCTCTACTTGTACAGTTTTGTTTAATGATCGGTCTCTAATTCGCACCATTACTTATCCTCTTCAAAGAATAAATCAATGACAAATGTGATTATTGTATTGTTCTTCGGTGTTATTCAAATTTTCTCGAGCTTTATTTACTAAAAGGCATTTTCTTAAACTTCGGTCTTGCAAATCCGTTAAATGCGTTTTTCTCAGAGCCATTTAACGTAGCTACCTACCTAAAATTTGGAACAGATATAGCAACTACTAACCACTACCACAGTCAGTAAGTCAAAACTTATTTCTTAGGTACTTTATGGGGAAATATGGGGGAAGATGGATAATCTGAGATATAAAAAAAAGCATTTAAAAATCCTTTATTCATTTTACAACTTTGCCATGGTAGTTCCTTAGCCACAAAAGTCTTACTTGACATTGACGAATTATTCGATACCAAATCTACATTAAATATTACACATGAATAATCTAATTAAAATCTCAAGCGTGAGCGTTATATCACTTATATCAGTTATATCACATCGCATTCTGTTGCCATTGTTGTCCGGCGCCATTATGAAGATCGCCTTTCAGTAACTTACATGAAATTGAAGTGCCTACAAATAGCACATTGGAAATTCACAAGTTTGACTTTACCGGTCACTAGTCTCACGTCACACACGAGTACGCACTACGCAGGGATTACTTCTTACCGGGTGTGGCCTGTAACATGACCAAAAAATTAAACTGTAGGCTGTACTCCTCATACTGACCAACATTTGTTCAGCGACTTTTAAAAACAACTTGTGGTTTGATTTTTAATACACTTTAAAGTTTATTCTAAGACGCAATGTATTGCGAATTTTGTTATGTTTAAGGCGTGACAAGCAACGTCAATCACAATGATATGTCGTGGCAATGGCGTCCCTTGAAGATAATATTTATTTTGTATGAAAAGTAGGGAGTCTAAATACTTCATATTTTTTAAAAGTTGTTGAACAAAAGTGTCACCGTTTGAGTACAATCTATGTTTTAATTATTTGCTCATGTTACAGGCCACACCCGGTATATCGTTGACTGAACGTAGGCGGTTTTCTGTGCTGAACGTGTTTATGTATTGAACTCATAACAAAATACTAAGAACTCCATCTCGTTTGAATTAAGTCAGGGGTAATCGAGCAGTGAGATTGACTAAGTTTCTACGTTTGATATTCTTGTCCTGGAAACGCCTACACATAAAAGCACCACAAAACAGGATTTGTGTACAGTCAACTGTAAAAATATGGGTGTAGATAGCCAACTTATTCAAAAATATGTCCCATAGTTCTTAATTCGCTGACATAAGGCCTATGGGACATATTTTTGAGATGATTTGTGCACCCATATTTTTACAGTTGACTGTACAAGCAAATGCCATTTGGTTCCGTATTGTTCAAGTTCAAGTCAGAATTCAGATATTAGAAGATCGAAGTGACCCCGTAAGAGTTCCGCGAACAGTTTTGTGTGCAAAATATAAAATGCACTCAGGTATATATCGTGTAAATTTCAATCTTATAAGTTTATAAAAAAATACGTGATTCAAAGGCCGGAATGTTTAAACCTTTAAATGCGTTTTTCTCAAAACTGCGTTTTTTGACTTGCAGCGTTCTACAATTTGACGGCAGTGGTACTTTATATACAGGTATAAATATTGCTACTTTTATTATAGGGTAGCAAAGTCTGATAATACTAGCCCGCCGCCAGCGCCGGATATCGCTTTCAGCTTTCCCCAGCCTCGTTCTCCCGCCAATAGCGATATTATCAACACTTATCCTTATCTCTTATCTCACTCTGTGCGAATGTTCATTTGGTTATTTCTTTTATTTTTTGCCATTTTATATATTGTGACTTTTTTGTCACCTTTTGTTATTTCTAGTCAGGATCTCGAGCTCTTTTCATCATTATAGGAGAAATAGTGTCATATTTCCATACATTTTTCAAACTTGATTCATGACAAGAGTCTCTTGCATAATAATTATGTATGTAAATTAAAAGCTAAATATAACATGTAAACTCACCGTTTATTAATGCGAATCCGTCAGAAGCGTTGGTTGATATCGTCAGGATAACACTGTATCTGGAACAAACATGTTTACCTGAATGAAAGGCTCAAAGACAGAGTATTTGCACGGTAATTTAATGCTGAAAGGAAAATGGAGATCAAAGGATATCGTCGCATAAAACACATGCAGCCATATTCGAACTTTAAGAAATGTCAAATAATAGATATGGAAACGATATAGATTGGATATGTCAGTGTCAAACAAGTGTCAAAAGTGACGTTTTTGTATGTATGTATGTAAATACCTTATTGTACATAAGACAGGTTAAATTACAATGGAACAAAAAATATATATAATGTACAAAGGCGAACTTATCCTTATATTATATATATAAGGGATCTCTGTGTGTTTTGTTTGTAGAAACCTCACTTTTGACCCTTGTTTGACACTGACATATCCTATCCATATCGTTTCCATATCTATTATTTGACGTATCTTAAAGTTCGAATATGGCTGACAATCAGATACATATTTTAGACAAAAAATGAGACAGAGAGATTTTGATATAACAATAGGGTATTACACATTTTCTATGAATGGTATCAATCGATCAGGTTAGTTTTGAGGATCAAATGTCTGTAAGGGACCCATTGTCTTAAGGCTCCTCTTCACGTTGAGCCAACGCCAACGCCAACGAGGGACGCAGCCATGCGGTAGAATGAGATAGCAATATCACTTGCTCCCTCTGACGCATAAATGCGTCCCTCGTTGGCGTTGGCGTTGGCTCAATATAAAAGTCACAAATGATGGTCAAAGTCTGGTACTCGCATCTTAAAAAAAGGTTAAAAATTTTCCTGGGTTAGAGGTACTCCGCTTACCTATCATAATTTCTCCCCCAACTTTGCCACGTCAAACATTAAACTTGCCTACGATCCTCGAAAATAAAGACACTGAACCTTATTATGCTAATGACGAACGTGACTTTCAATTTCTGTTTGGCATCAACGTGGCATTAACGGAAAAAATTTGCTTGTATTGGTATATTATTATTTTTTTTACAAACTAAACTGTATAATCGGCATACAAAATAACGGATAGGACTAAACGTCAAAAGTAACTGCCTTTATCTAATAGCTTAATAAAAAGATATATGTTTCCTTGTAAAATGAAATATAAATCAAAAAAATTCCTACAAATACATTTAAATGAACACTAGAAGTAAACATATATATGTAGCTACCTATAAACCCCCAATAATAAAAAGAACAATATCTCCTTACATATGTAAAGGAATTAGACTGCAGATAAGTACTTTTTAATGCAATTTGTAGACATTTATGACTATTTGGAAAGGTTTTTAATTACTATACATACAAGGAATTATATATTTTTGTTAAACTATTAGAATTTGAATGGAATTTCGACGCATAGTTTGATCCGTTAATTTTGATGCAGCACCAAGCCTCCTATCGTCACTTTAAAGGCTCCTCTTCACGTTGGGCCAACACCAACGCCAACGAGGGACGCATTTATGCGTTAGAAGGAGCAAGTGATATTGCTATCTCATTCTACCGCATGGCTGCGTCACTCGTTGGCGTTGGCGTTGGCCCAACGTGAAGAGGAGCCTTAATAGAGACTAACCCCCTTAGTATAAGTATAAACGCGCTACTAGCTAATAATCGTTTGCCTTTATCTGTCATTTTGACTTATGTATTTGTAAGAAAAGGATAAAACATAATTTAACTAAATCAGACCCGTAAAGTTTTATGAATAAGCGGGTTATACGTTTTATTAGGTACCTAAGTAAAGATTCCATTTCCGAGACGACATTTATTCGTACTACGGGAATCCAAGTAATTCTACTCCTTTTAAACAGATTTTATCATTCAAAGATAGCTATCTCCTAACTAGCAAGAAGTTATGTAAACAATTTTCTTTTAGTGCCTTGTGTTTTATAGAATTAAATAACAAACCCCAGCAGAGAGCCGAGTCGACTCAAATTGCTTAGGAACACGTTAAGGCCCACTTGCACCATTCCACTAACCCGGGGTTAACCGGTTAAACCAGGAGTTGCCATGGTTAGCCATAAAATTTGACACTAGGTTAACAGTTTAAACGCTTAACCCCGGGTTAGTGGAATGGTGCAAGTGGGCCTAAGAAGTTTAGTACCTTTGTCTAAACTAGTATTAGACCAGGATAAGACTGCAACAATTTTGATAGCACACGAAGTGCAAGTGTTATTTATACGTCATAGTTTCATAGAAGTTTGACGTTTAAAATAACGCTCGCACTGCTGGCTCTTCCAAGTTAAATGTCAAGGTAGGGCATGGACACTGCTGCATTTAAAGAATTTAATTACTATCAGTAATAATAATTTATAGTTTCTCTTTAATCCTTCTGTTATGGCTACTCTACACGATGGGCCAACGCCGGCCACTCCAAGGGACGCATTTATGCGTTAGGATATTGCTATCGCATTCTACCGTATGGCTGCGTCCCTTGGAGTGGCCAGCGCTGGCCCATCGTGTAGACGAGCCATTAGATTTTATATACCTACATAAAAATGTTTTCTATTATTTACATTACAAAAAAACATTTTTCTCTTAGTTAATAAGTATTTCAGATCTATACATATATAAACAAAGACAAAGTACTAAATAAAGATAGCTATTAGTCGCCATACAAAAAGTTCCTTATCGATATATTAAATAATAATGTATGATATGAAGCGAAGCCTGTCGAGCAATAAGACTAAATATTAAATAAAACCCTTGGGCCGTTTTAATTTTAGTATATTAATGTCTATGTCTCATGGTAGTTTTATGTTGTTAAATCGAACATCATATGATCACCATCTTAAGTATACATATACATACCACATTGTAATAATTTTTAAAATCATTATATTTCGAAATTTGCACCAAATTCTGGAGCAAAGCGACACATTTTACGGTAAACAAAAATAGATAGTCTGTATTATTAGCTGATCTTTGATAATAGAAACATCTGCAGCGAAATGTGAAAAGCGTAGCGTAGGTTTGCGACGGGCGCGCGTTTTCTTTTTATTTCCTAGAACAGAACAAGTTTCTTCGCGTCTTTATTGTTTTGTACTCGGTACTTTACCGGCTTTGCACTTTTCTGCTTGCTGTGTTCTTGTTGGTAAACTTGTGAGTTAATATGATTAAGTTCCTACATATACGAAACGATACATTCGGTTGTTCGTATTTTATTTAGTTGTCTATATAAATGAATGTTTGTCTATTTAATTTAGGTCTTAGTTATCTTATGATACTATGATACTACTTAAAAATGTACGTCATACATTCTTAACTCGACATTATCTTAATTTTCAATATATAAGCGCGAGCGCGACCTTATGGCTCCTCTACACGATGGGCCAACGCCGGCCACTCCAAGGGACGCAGCCATGCGGTAGAATGAGATAGCAATATCACTTGCTCCCTCTACCGCATAAATGAGCATAAGGGAGCAAGTGATATTGCTATCTCATTATACCGCATGGCTGCGTCACTTGGAGTGGCCCGCGTTGGCCCATCATGTAGAGGAGCCATTAGATGCACTAAGAATATTATGACATCTTTTATTTTGTTCGCCGTTGCCATTGGGCACGCGCCGGCGCAGCCGATTACAACGTCCGGTGTGACGTCACTATTCACGATACTTTTCAAGCAGAAACACAAGTTACGATATGCGAATACGAGTCATCATAAAAAACCGCATTTCACCAATTTACAAGACCGAAGTGATCCCATAAGTGTACTGTGAAGTAAGTTTTTTTAAGGTGACTTTTGCAAAAGTTGGTGAAGGTTGTTAGTTGTTAGCTCATCTTATTTTTATTATCTTTTTTTATCATCTTATCTTTCTTCTTTTGAAGTTGATGTCTTCGATTTTTAGCTTGTTTTTGATCTATTTTTGTCTTCAAACTTTCGTAAAATAAATAATTACCCTCATCATCATCATCTCAGCCATAAGACGTCCACTGCTGAACATAGGCCTCCCCCTTGGACCTCCATACGTGCCGGTTGGAAGCGACCCGCATCCAGCGTCTTCCGGCGACCTTAACAAGATCGTCTGTCCATCTTGTGGGTGGACGTCCTACGCTGCGCTTGCTAGTCCGTGGTCTCCATTCGAGCACTTTTCGACCCCATCGGCCATCTTCTCTGCGTGCAATGTGGCCTGCCCATTGCCACTTCAGCTTGCTAATCCGGTGGGCTATGTCGGTGACTTTAGTTCGTCTACGGATCTCCTCATTTCTGATTCGATCACGTAGAGAAACTCCGAGCATAGCCCTCTCCATAGCTCGTTGAGCGACTTTGAGTTTTGAGATGAGGCCGATAGTGAAAGACCACGTTTCGGAGCCGTAAGTCATCACTGGTAACACACATTGATTATAGACTTTCGTCTTGAGGCACTGAGGTATGTCGGACGAAAAGACATTACGTAGTTTCCCGAACGCTGCCCAACCGAGTTGGATTCGGCGGTTGACCTCTTTCTCGAAGTTGGACCTACCCAATTGGACTACTTGTCCTAGGTAGATGTACGAGTCAACAACTTCGAGTACCGAGTTCCCAACAGAGACTGGGATGGGCACAACATTGGCATTTGACATAAGTTTCGTCTTGTCCATGTTCATTTTCAAGCCCACCCGTTGTGAAACTCGGTTGAGGTCATCGAGCATCATGCTGAGTTCCTCCATCGACTTTGCCATGACTACGATATCGTCGGCAAACCGAAGGTGAGTGATGTATTCGCCGTTGATGTTGATGCCAAGTCCTTCCCATTCCAGGAGCTTGAAGGCGTCTTCCATTACGGCAGTAAACAGTTTCGGAGAGATAACGTCTCCCTGCCTTACGCCTCTTCGCAATGGAATCGCCCTCGTGCTCTGCTCCTGTACTCGGACCGACATGGTGGCGTTACTATACAAACACTTCAACACTTCGATTTAATAATAATAATAAGTGAAGTGAATAAGTTTAATAATATTTATTTATTTCCTTTGAGTACAATTTTAACCTTACAACATGTTGTTCGTGAGAGTAGGAAACGATTCCTCCGTACTAGTAAAAACTGTATGACGGCAGGAAGCACCACCTCTCCCGGATCACATTTAATCTAACTAAGTCTAGACGCAGTATACATAGCATTTATGCATTACTAAATATAAATATATGTAGCATTATAAAAGATAAAGAAAGAAAAAAAAACATAACAAATGATAAGGGAAGTAAGTGTTTATGTGTATGTGTGTGTGTGTGTGTGTGTGTGTTGGTGTTATCACCAGTGAGATTCTAAAGACTAAGAAGGATAAATGGATGTATATATGTAATATATGAGGGAAGCACAACGTATATACAAAAATATGAAGTAAAATATATCAAGCGTTGCATGAACTGATGGTTTAAGTTTTAGGAGGAAGATAATATTTTTAAAAGTTTAGGCATTATTCAAGTCAGTGTTTTTCTATTTATGTTTTTTATTTGTAATTAATTAGGTTTAGACAGAAATTTTTAGAAGTCGTTCAGTTTCCTCGTAATCATATAATTTCAAAAAAGAGGTAACGGCCACTTTACACCGGTTCACTGTTAGCTGGGTTAGGTTGATCTTTATGGAGATCTTGTTGTACAGAAATGGGCCAAGGAAAAAGGCAAAGTCATGTGCAAAGCTAGTTCTACTAGGTGGATTGATAAAAATCCGATTTCTCCTTCTCTCAGAAACTGTCGCAGATGGCGCTTTCTTGTGTTGTTTTAATATCACGGACTTTATAAATAGTTGTCTTACCGATAGAACATTAAATTCCTTATATATAGCGGTTGTTGAGTATCTGAAATTTTTAAATGTAGCCACCTTAATAACTGCTCTTTGAGCTCTTTCAATTGCAATCATATGAGACTTTTTGGCACCTCCCCAAGCTTCAATACCGTATGATATGATGGACTGGCATAGTGCAAAATACACATTCTTGACAACACCAGGATCCCTTAAATGCCTAATGTTTTTAAATATATGCATTAGTTTTCTTACCCGAGAACATAAAGAATTAATGTGGTAGTTCCATTTTAAGTTTTGATCTATATTCACACCAAGATATTTTACAACATTAGTTGCTTCAAGTGTGTAGCAGTTACAGGGAGCTGTGTAAGTGTCTGGACAAGTGTGGGCTTGGAGACAAAAATTAGAAGGTTGCATGGAGTTCTTTATGCTAAACTTAACATATTTTGTTTTATTTAGATTGAGAGATAGGGAATTATGATTGAGCCATGTACCGATAATCAATATGGCATAATAAATAATTACCCTATTAACTATTTATTTTACGAATGTATCATGTCATATAAAAGAGATCAATGCTTTTTCTTTCGAATTTTCTATCCTTGTTTAATGTCTAGTCTCGTACTGTCACTGCTGTCTCGTACTATTTCTTTATTTGTGATTTATTTGGTATTATTTTCTTCCATTTGCGATAACATACTTTCACACTTTGCTCATATTATCAGTTGGTATATTTTTGACTTCATCGCTTGACGTGTACGAATTTGATTAAGACCGAATGAAGTCGATTTTAAGCAATTCCGAAATTAATGATTCGTCACTTTAGTACAAGATGTAGGCCTACACCATCAGTTAAGAAAACTTCAAAAGAGAAGCGATTACGTTATCTGATTTCGTCATACTTACTACATAAGTTTTGGTTGGCACCTTCTGACTTCCGCTCTAGAAAAACTGCGCCAGTCGGTTTCCAGATTGGAATTTGAGGCTAAATCGTACGTTGACTCATAAAATAAATTAGTCTTTTTTTTACTTAGCTACTTATAAAAAAAAATTGTATATTCTATTACTTATACAAAATTAATTGCATACAGCATAACCACCAACTAATTGCAAACGCGTCCCATTTCCCGAGGTAATTTATTTTATAGAGCGACACATAAACATAAATTTTATTAGAAGAGACGAGACAGACACGATAAATAAATAAATCTACTCGTATCAAAATTCTAGACATTTAGTGTTTAAATCACAGTTCTTAACACATTCACTGTTACCAACGCACATACTTATGCGTTATCGTCATACAAGTTTGTTCCTAGGCCATGCCCCCTAGCAGTGAATGGGTTAACATAAATTGCGTTTTTTAAATTCCAAATTTTACGTTACGTACGTTACGTAAGTACTGTCACCAACCCACATACTTATGCGTTATTATCGTCATACAAGTTTGTTCCTAGGCCACGCCCCCTAGCAGTGAATGGGTTAACATAAATTGCGTTTTTCAAATTTTACGTCAATTAAAGACATGTTTTATGGCCCCGCGGACAAAATTAGACAAGTAGAATTTATGAAGTCGAGTCGCTCTAGTATTTTATGTAGTGATTAATAAACAATTAACATAATTTTGCATCTTAAAACATTAAAATAGTACATAATTTTTTTGCGCGCTCAAATTTATGGTTTTATGGTACGGTACTTCGTTAGCGTTTATGTTATGGTTATGATACCTAGGTATATTAATAGTCTGATGACCTGACTTGATCGAAAGGTAATAGGTTGTGTAAAGCGACTGCTAATTGAATTAGGAATTACATATTTGGAACTAGACTTTTTTCTAACTTTTTTTCATGATATACTATGTTTTTACAAACGCTGCTTGTTTTTATTTTCACTTTAAAGCTAAGTTAGATATCAAAAACAATATATTTCACTTATTCTGTAATAAACGTAAAATTTTTCACGTCATAATTTTATTGATTTATTGTTTTTAAATATAAATTACTTACCTATCTAAAACCAGAAGGGGGTTGTGTTTTTTTTTTATGTTGCGACCTCAATACATCGACATTTATGAACTTATGAAATTCTTTGTTTAAAACGTAACAAACAAGTATTTCCGTTGAATTACTATTCTATGCCACAACATAATATTTTGTTTAAAGGAAAAACATAAAAGCTCATTTTACAATAAACAGCGCAGCATAGGTATGTAAAGAGCACAACGCATCACATCAACACATTATGGCTCCTCTACACGATGGGCCAACGCCGGCCACTCCAAGGGACGCAGCTCTCTCTAACGCATAAATGCGTTCCTTGGAGTGGCCGGCGTTGGCCCATCGTGTAGAGGAGCCATTACATAATAAATGCAAAATATTTAATTTTGCATGATGAATGAGTGTTGCGCAGGACCATAAAGCGCATATATTACGTACACTGAACAATTTTCAGCTCTCGTGTAGTAAATGAAGAGCATCAATCATCCACTGTGTTTAAAACTGATGTTGGAATTTTAATGTGTGCAATGATTTAAAGGACATTATGCATAAATGTCGACTGTTGGATAGTTTTCAACATTCGAATTAATCTCTCAGTGTTGGAAAATCTCTGTGACTCTGATCGTTATCGTACCGCAGTGATCTCTTAGAAGCATTGTTCGAATCAGGGCGAGTTTCGAACACTTTCGAGTCTCCAATCAGTACATAAGAGCTTCTATTGACTTTTACATGCTAAATAATGGAATTTTCGTTTTGAAACATTTGCACCTGGACTTGATACATATTTATTAATATTTAATAGTAATGAGACAGTACTTTTATAATTATATTCATGCATATCTTACAGAAGTTTAATGAGGTTTCTTGCTATTCCTTTCTGTTAGCAACAATGTTTCAATAAGGATACCGACGCTGAATACTCGTTTCACTAAAGATAGAGAATTGGATTTCGCTCACAGAAACAAAAGCAAAAGGATGGTTTGGATAGAAACAAGTAAATAATAAAGATAAAGAAGAAGTTTATTTTCAATATATTATACATATATACAAATACTACCATACTTTCAAACTATGTTATGTGTGGGGACGATTGAAACGCTGTTTCAATCGTCCCTAAGTGCGTTGTTTTTACCGTCCCCACATCGCAAGCTTTACTTCTAGGTCAAATATTATTTACAAACAAAACCCCATAGCTGTTTAATAGCAGTTAAAATATTCCATAATTCCCATCCAAAACACCAAACGAAATAATCAAAATACATACTGAAGTAAACAAAAACTAAACGAAAAAATATGCAAGCACAGGTACTTGACGTTACACCGCGAATTTTTTTAACGGTTCCTCAACAATACCGCGTTGCTCGCGTGCTCGTGCTCTTTTGATCCAGGATTTAAGAATGACCGACCGCATAGACTGAGTACTGTACTCCATAAGTGTTGCAGTTTTCGTGAAATTTTCCTTGTTTCAATCATGACGTGTTTCTATTGTCCCCGTTCTACCCTACTGTATCTATACTGGGTAAAAATAATGAGAAACAATACCTATTTTGTCACAAGATTACCAGTCTTTACTATTACTAGTCTGTAGTTTGGTCGAAACATGGCTTTTATCTATCTCAGACGGATTACTCGCCGCAGGCGCGAGCATCCTTTGTCCTTCTTCGAACGTGCTACAAGATAGGATGCTATTGGAAACATCTACTCGTATAGAAATATGTAAACCTTTTCTCGAAATTTTTGTACTTATTTAATAAATTGATAGACAAATAGGCAAGCATTTAACGTTAAAATAAATACCTAATGCTAATTTAAAGTTTGGTTATCAAAACTTGTCTTAATAAATGCGGTAGGTATGAGTAGTTAGATATTAAAATTTTCTTGCTACCTTTAACCTATTTAATAAAATGAAGGAGATCATCAATTCTACCGTTTTTTTGTATGTTTGTTATCTCAGATCCTAAAAATGGACAAAAACTTTAAAATATGAAAACAAAAAAATATTATGCACTAGCAACTGATGCACTAGTAACTGATATAAGTATTTGAAGTTGGTGAATGGTCTGTGGTATTAGTTGTGGTATTTTGAACAGTATAATAATATCCCCAAATTAATGCACGGGGCATTACTTTCAACTCGCCCAAAAACCTATACATTACAATATCGGAATAACCCTAAAACATCTTACAGTATATAGATTTTACCCTTTTATTGAGCAGCAGCTCTGTGACATAACGACCTCCATGATGGAACGAATGCTTGCAATGTCTGTCATTTCATTGGAATTCTCATAGTCCTCTCATATTATCAGACATCACAGGTATTGGGTCTGATAATAGAGCAATATACCTTTAGAATATTAACGCCAAGAGACCTAGTTCCATAAAATCTGACCTGTTAAAAATTGAAGCAAAAATAAGGACTCTTTGTCTCTTATTTTGTTTGTAAAATACTGTGCCCCGAGCTGCAAAACCCAATTTGATTTTTTTATATGTAGGAGTATATGTACTACGTTGGTGGCAAACAAACATACGGCCATTTTGATGGTAAGCAGATGTCTGAACTCCTACATTTATTATAGATATCTTTACTTTACGTAGCCACTGGTAAAAAAAACGTAAAATGAGCGGTTATACATACGTTCTCATACTAAATTACTGCCGTATTCGAACTTCAAGATATTCACAAGAGACGACACGTACTAGATCCATTCTAGATACGTGATAGTTTAGATATCAACTAGTTCTCTTTTGCAGCCCAATTCGGGCAACCAATGTCACTTTTACGTTAGATAGAGTAAGATATCTATTAGATGTGAATTGGATCTCTAAGTCATATCCTGTGGAAATCGTTCAAGAGTATCTCCAGAATAGCGCAAATATCAAATTTGACAGATTAGATCTTAAACATATAGTTATCGTATCTTGGTGATGTCTAAAAGATATCTATTTCAAAATCCGAATCGGGTCCTTAGTACGTGAGCACTAATGAATAATGATGCTACTACTGTTGACTGCAAGTCATCTTATCTTAATATACTCCATCTAGCGAAAGACCCGTGACAAATAAATAGAACTACTATATCGCCAAAAATCTAATTGATACTGGTCGCCCTATCGTTAGACTCGCCTGAAAGCACCAGGAACAACGCCAAGGTTGCCTAGCAACGCCGGGTAAACATTTGCCGACTGCCGCTTTTCTGTGACCCGTAAAATAAGTAGGATAAGTAAACAGCGGGGTAGTTAGACGTGACGTCATGATGGCCGAGATGGCTCGGCCAGCATTCCGTCTTATTTTGTAAAAGGCATGGTTTTACAAAATAAGTCGGAAGTTAAACTCAGCGGAGCTATCCAAGTTAGATGAGGAATCTTAATGTATTATGCTAGCTTCTGACACACCTGGCTCACGGTCGATATCGGACGCAATTTCGCAATACTACACATACATGGCCGCAGTCGTCTGCGTTACCGAATGTTCCCAAGAAAACGCATTTTGAAAATTCAGCGGTTTCATGACAGAGGATCTAGGTCATCTAAGATATGTCCCTTGCCCCAACACTTTAACTTACAGTCATTATTACAGTATTTTATCAATTCCGTTGCCTACTTTGCTCAAAGAATTACTTGCCGATCTAAAAGCTGCTAGGTACTGTCATGTATTACTTGAATGAAGGTTGTGATATAGTTACAAAAAACACAAACATACAAAAAACTGTTGGAGTAGGTACAAGTACAGTCAGCATACCTGAGCGGGCAAGGTGTCCAAGAAAAAATATACACTTCAATCGTCACCAAAATAAGGACATCTAAGATGTCATTTTCACGTAGGCTTTCAGTTCGTCACAAATACCTTAACTTCTGAGTTTTTCTTTAACACATACACCCTTATTTAATCACAATGACAATAACGGTTAAAAAGTCAGTGGTAACTAAGCAATCAAATTCAAGCTGCTGTCATTAATACCTACACGCACTGCCAATCACGTACGTCAGCAGCCAGGGTGCCACCAGTTGCTAAGCAGTTGTTATTTCAATGGTAACTAAGCATCAACATTTTATCTGTTTAACTTTAAAATAAATACTGTAGCACTACGAATTGACACCTCCTTTCTTAAAGAAGTATTTTATCGTTAAGTGTCAAACTTATACAATAAATAAGTAGGTTCTACTAGAATGATCGGTTTTTTTATTTTAACTGTCATATGCGGCTGTTCTTCCAAACCGTTGATCATATTATATACCTATGTTAATATATTTATTTAGCCCACTTATTGTAGTAAAAAATACTATACAGGGTGGCCCATTTAGATCGGCCAGTATGGGAAAATCTGATACTATAAGATATACACCGATCTCTTCTTAGGAATCATGTCATCGATTTTAGTAACACGAAAAACTGCATTCATACATTAAAAAAAAATGTGTACTCAGCTCGGGAATCGAACCCCGAACGTTTTGAAAAATAAAACTAAGACTATTTCTATTTAGATATCGATTGTGTAGGTCTTAAGCAATAAATGTTACTATGAAACATGATGTCTGAAATTAATAAAATGCATTGTTTTCATATCCTTTAATTTAATTTAGTCAGTTTTCGAAGAGACCAGCATTTTTAGGGTTCCGTACCCAAAGGGTAAAACGGGACCCTATTACTAAGACTCTGCTGTCCGTCCGTCTGTCCATCCATCCGTCCGTCCGTCCGTCTGTCACCAGGCTGTATCTCAGGAACCGTGATACAGCCTCAGACAGCCGGACGTAGACAGTTGAAATTTTCACAAATGATGTATTTCTGTTGCCGCTATTATAAGTAACAAGAAATTCTAAAAACAGAATAAAATAAAGATTTAAGTAAGGGGCTCCCATACAACAAACGTGATTTTTGAGTAGTAAATATCAAATGGCATTCCGCACAGGAGTAATCTAAGTAACGCCTACTGCGGGTTCAAACCTACAACGTCCTGATAGAAAGTCGTACATACGCTACATGTGACATTATCTTCAAAAATTATATAAACTAATGCGAAATTAACATAAAACCAGAAGACACAAATTAATAATAGAAATGAAACCCAAAAAAAAAACAAAAAGCTGTAATATCTCTAGGTGCGTACGACTGAGATTTGAACCCGCGGTCTCTGCTTTGAAAAGCAAACGCCTGTTACTGAGACCACGACGTGCCTTGACAATTGGCTCTAAATTCGGCTTCAGTTAGCTTTTGCTATGTGTCATTCGTCTTGACGATTATGTTAAAAGAAATAGTTTGCAGTAAGTTGACCGAGAGGCTCCTGTCAAATGGTTGAAGGGCAAAACGTGAGATAGATGTATGTGATGACAAGACTGTACTGCTTTCGATGATTGTCAAAACGCTTTACCTGAAATTAGCATGGCTATCTTTTATTCAATATTCGACCATACTTGTATGCTTTAAAGTATATTTTTCCATATTGTTCAGATATATTTGACACGTTGACCGCTTAGATACCATTGGTTTTTTGACAGCTAAGGTATCAATGACTTGTTGTAAGTGTAGAAATTAATGAATAGCGACTGTTAACATATTTGTGACACGTTGAGCGCTCACAAGTAAATACTACCATGACAGTCAACAACTTTTTGACAGTGTAAACGTTTACCTCTCTTTGAGCACCTGGAGTGTATAGCGACTTCTGCTGCTGACTGTACCCAGTGGAGAGCATAAAGAACGCACATTTTGCGGTATCAAGCACTCTACAAATTTTCTATTCTCTAGGTATAAGCCCCATAGCACAAACTGATCAAGGCCGAAGGTCACATCACGTTGCGTGTCAATAGACACCCTTCACCACTATTTAGACCCCTCGCTAGGGAAATCAGGCGCTTATCTCATCTAAGGGCAAGTTTCGCGGACAAGGGCGCAAATCCCGAACTCCCCGGGGGTATTAGGATGCCAAATGTATTGAGATTTCCACTTGCGCTCGGGTGAAGGTTTAGAGATGTTCAGTTTCTATGCTCGTAGTTCGTATCTAAACAAATGTGAAATGTATACGGCTTCCGTGAATTCATCTTAATCTAAGCAAAGTAGTTTCAACAGCACATGTTGATATCTGTGGCCTATTTTATAAAGCTACAAGTTAGAATTTACAAGCGGAAGTCTCGTTCTAACACATAGGGTTAGAAAGAGACTTCCGCTTGTAAATTGTAACTTGTAGCTTTATAAAATAGGCCACTGATATATTATCGCAGCGGCCAAGGAGCTTATAATATACATATCTGATTTTCAGCGGCGTAGCGCGTTTTAAGTCCAAACTATTTATTCCTAATAAAGGGATACAGTCAAGATATTAGGTAGTGATTTGCGACAGTATTAAATACTTACCCCCTTATTCATAAACGCGCTACAAACCTCAATTAGCTAATAATCGTTTGTCCTTATCTGTCATTTTGGCTTTTGTATTTGTAAGAAAGGGATAAAACATAATTTAACTAAATCAGGGCCGTAAAGTTTTATGAATAAGGGGGTTAGAATATTTAATAACTGAAGTCGCCTTCAAGAGCTTACCCCTCTGCCGAAAAACTTGCACAATTGTGCAAACTTTTGTATGAACTGACATGGCTATTTGTACGTTAGGTACGTACAATGTAGAAATAGCAATACATTTGACGTCCGCTCCCCCGCAAAAATCGTCAGTCTGTTTCGTACAGAAGATGACAGCCATGACGTCTCCAGTTACTAAATGCTCTAAGATTAAATATAATGCGGGTCATACTCGTGTTGATATCTTCAATTTTGCGGTGAACAGGAATTACTTACTAATTTATTTATATAAATAGCAATGATATAATCTAAATGGTTGGTATCGTCTTGAGTCGTCCCATTCGTTTTTCGTCAAGTTCTTAAATTAGTCCTATTCTGCTTTCGTCACTCAATCTACATTGAAAGCCACCGACGATTGTGACGAATGTAGAATGGGTGACGAAAGCAGAATAGGACTAATTTAAGAACTTGACGAAAAACGAATGGGACGACCCAAGACGATACCAAATGGTTCACTAGTAATAGTAGAAATGGCTCAAGACATCATGCTACCCTGGATTGTAATGACGTATAATGATAAAATGAATTAATTTAACGAGTCCTGGGAAACTTTAAATGAAACTGTTCACCCATCTAATTCAATTACGAAAGAAAATAGCAGCTATACAGCGAAAGTTCCACTTTCTTATTCAAATAAACCTTGAGACAGAACAAAGGCGGGCTATTCATTAAAATAATCCAGCGCAACTTGCACCAGTCCCGGTTTATGATAATAGGAATCGCGACGTATGAAACACCGAGACTGTCAGCACTTGCAAGATTGCCCTGATAAGAGAAGACCAGATTACAGTATCATCGTATTCATCGTACAGAAAGGCCACTATCACATTTATATTCCTCGCCAAGCGCATGGCCTTGTGCAGTTTTAATTGCATAGGTGCAGCAATTTGCGCGCACCATCTTCAGGGGGAGGGTTCTGAGGTCTCGTGCCCTCAACTTTGCCTGTCACTATATTTCTCTCCAGGCTACCCGGAGAGCGACTTGAGAGGTGTCCGAAGTATGTAGGTGTACGCCTGTCATATTGTTGAGAACCGGCGTTTTATGCGAATATCGTGAATATCGTGATTCATGATTCTTCTTTATTAATAGCACCTTCTCTCTTGGCTTAAGTATTTGCACCTTCCGCATTACCTCAGCTTTCTCACACATCATCACATAGGATAACAATATTTCACAGCGTATACATAACAATATTACTTGGAATCGCAGCCCCACACCTACGTATCCTCAAAGAGTTCTATTGTGGATTGGACTGATGCTGTGAGCAGCGCGCAGTCGAATATATATTCGAAGAATTAAATTAATTTCAACTGGAAGAGGCGAGGATAATATTCCCTAGATTAGAGCTAGATTGCTAGACTTCATTCGTTAGCGACACCGGATGTAATAGACCCATATACCGGACGCTTTACTGCTAATAGGAACCTAACTAACTAATGAATATAGATTTAATTAAATCATATCTCGGATCCGAGCGTGTTCCCGGACACAGACTCGTTAAATTCTACGGGTAAAGTGTAGTTTTTAAATTGAGGTAGCTAGACGGTATTAAAAGATTAAATATTTATAATGTCGGTCGCGGTATCTTTGAACTAGTTAATTTAACTATGCTCCTTGAAAGTTTGAACACTTTGCATGTTATGCACGTATTAGTTTCGAAGGAGTTGGTGGGAAAGGTGAAGATGATAAGATAAGTTTAATTAAGACAATGGATATTGCGATGCTATTAGTTTCAACATTAAATAATACCCTGTAACTAAGAAAAAAAAGTTGATTAGCCGATGTTAACCCCGGGTTAATGAGATGGTGCAACAGAGAATTAACAGAAAGTTAACACGTAAAGTTTAAAAACACTCGATAGATGGAGCCCACTAAAGATCAAGGGAACAAACCCATTAAGTTAGTAGAAAACTGGGTAGTTCCCATAATGCACCTTTTCTGTCGCATTCATACCTGTCTTCATACCACAACTTAAAATACTCAAAGTCAAGTAAACAAAGCCTGATTTAACCTCCAGATGTCATTCGCTTGTCTAATATTTGCATCACTGTCAAGTCTAATTGGATTTAAGATCGCATTGTGAAAAGCAAGATTTTGCCAGATATCGAGGGCTTTGCAAACAATGATGAAGACGCAATGCTTTATGTAAAAAAGGAAAATATCGCGGGAAAGAAAAATACTTACTGAAAATACTCCACAATTATTTTTGGAACGTCTCGACTTTATATTAGCGCATGCTAATTAATATTTTATAGTGTTTCATTTTGCATAGGTAACGATGTTCATTCTAGTTGTAACGATAGCTTAATGTGATGATTTGAATTGTAACGATTCATACGTGCTCGCTTTGAAAATCCCAAGAACCATTAAAATTTCGTTATTCTATTTACTCTGCTTCATACTAAATAGTTATGGTACACGGAGAAAAAAATATAGTGTTCTTTACCAGAATATTGTAAATTTAACTTGAATTTATTGTATTATATGTGACAACTTGACTTTTTTTACACATTAATAGAAAATTCTAGTTCTTTAAAACATCATTTCTAGTTCCTATTACCCACATACCTAGTATCGTAGAAAATAAATTTTGTGTAGTATACAAAACCTATCTGTAGCCATCATTATAGGACAGGGTAGAGTTTATCAGATATTTCATTAGTGTTCACCAGATTTTTTATTAGTTTTAAGTATAATTTTAGCTGACTGAAATAATCAACAATTTCTGTTTACTATATGCAGTATTGGAGAATACCAGATTTATGTTTGTATTAAATATAATTGTTGTGGCATGAAATAAACAGTATGTTCTGTTTACTGTATATGTATATTGTAGAGTTTAACGGGTTTTATATTTGTGTTCAGTAAATCATTATTGCGGACTGAAATTGTAATATACTGTCGAGTGAAACAGAGTTAGGTTAAATATCTTAGGTGAGTCTTCGCTTTAACATGCTTTTGTTGCGACGAAGACTTACCTAAGGTGTTTAACATTATTCTGTTTAACTCGGCAGTAAGTACCTACATTGGCTTAGTCCGCGATAATGATGTTTGTGGTATAGGTGTGGTGGCCTGAAACATAAACAGAAAAATCTCAATCCTAAATAATTACTATGAGTAAAGTAAAAACAAACTTTTTTTAAATGCCTTTTAATTTTAGTAGTACATAACATAAATTATCGACCGCAATTTTAGTGAGCGTATGGCAAATATAACACCAAAATTGGTAGCAAACACAACACACAAACAGAACACTCCAATATAACCTTATCACTATTAGCAACATATGTATAAATTTTCAATTAAACCGCTATCCGCTTCGTCCGCCTTTGTTCACTACACACAGACACTTTTATTTGCTAAAACCGGTGATATAAACAGGAATGCAACCTGATTCATTTATTATTGGCGACACTTGAAATGAACTCTGTCCGGACTTCGGTGAAAATGACAGAATGTTCTGGGCGCTGCGGGCGGCGGGGGGCCGCAGTTAGCTCATATCGTGGACTGAACAGTTTTTCGTTACAGGCAAATAATATTTTGTTTAGTGTGCAATAATATTGTAATGCCAACAATTTTTATTGTTGCTGGAACCACTCTTTATTGTTATCATTAAAAAGAGTATGTTAGACAACAGAGAACGTATCTAGTTATGTGTAAAAATATTCATAGTAATCAAGAAATTTCGAGTAAGGTAACAGCACCAGTCATGGGACATTTAAGAGGGAATTTGGAGTATTTGTGATATTTCCCTAATACATGTGAATGGTCTACCGCTTAGCGTATTGAAAGATGAAAGTCCTACCCGTCTTTCATGTTTCAGGCGTGTTGTATCAAAGATACTGCAATGAGTTTCCACATACTTAACAAATTAAAACTATGCTATTTTTCTCCAGTCATGGACACCAAAGCTCCAGTATGGGCCCCCCAGTAATGGACACTACTCTATCAGTATAAAATATTGAAATAGGTCATCAGATCTGGTCCATGTTATCATAATATTGCATTATCATCCGATTTGCATATTTAATTACGAATACAAAATTTCAACTCAATCGGAAAACGGGAAAGTGGCTCAAACTCGGCTACCAAGATTTGACCCACACTAAAAAACGATATTAATTTATCCGAAGTCCGAGCATACCTCCTGGTTGACATATTTCGTAACTACATTTTACTTCTGTATTGTTTAAACATGAAATGATGGCATGGCAAGCATCATTATGTAAATTTCCCATTATAGGAGGTATGCAGTTTTACAGCTCCTATAATGGGATTGGGCCATATACCACTATTTTTTTTACATCTGTGGACTCACAACATAGTATGTTGTATACCTTATCTCATGGTAAATGCAATTAACAAAACACATTTTAGTTTTCATCAAGTATTAATTAATTAAAATTTAATAAATTAACTCACCTCTCTTAGCGAAGTTGTTAAGAATTCGTAGTGGTATTTTTTTTCAGTGACACGACAACTTTTGGGTTGACGCCAATTTCTTAAAAAACAACCAAATTTAATAAAAATTCAAACTGAAACAGCTCTAGGACTCTTATTTATGATAATATACAGGCAGTGTTTATAAACTACTTTTAGACACTTATTTTACAGGATTTGTGGTTTTTTGTCCCATTACTGGTTCCACGCCCATCATAGGGTACACTACTATAATAGGTATTAAAAATCCGCTAACAGGTACGAGAAAATCTAGTTCCTATAAATGAATTACATAAGGTGGACCCTAAACAAAGATTTTGTAATACACACTTTTATTATTGGTGTGTTAAACTAGATGATGGTGAACCGAATTAATAAATATTGTAAACATCGCAATTATTGTAAAGTGTTGTATGCTAAATGCATATTTTACTCTGTTACTATTAGATTGTTACCAAAACGATATCAGAGTTTTAGTGTACTAGAATATTTTAACTAGAATATTCTAATATTGTCCAAAATACGAGTCTATTAAACATGGCTGAAATCTGTTTTCCTACACCAATCATAACTACTATACAATCTGGTAATATTGTAAAATATTTTTTTCTCCGTGTAATGAATACGTACGTGCCTAAAGATACCTACAGAAAAACATAAGCTGGCCATACACGGTACGGTTCATCAGAGAAGACGTGTTACAGGTTACCCATATGACGTAGCATGTGTGGGTCAATGCGATAGTTATATGTGCGAAGTGTAAGTTTGAGTAGGAAGAAAAATACGGCTTAGCAAACAATTTGTATTATTGTGGGCTAATATTTTGTTATGTTCAATTTACTTACAACGAAGAGTAACCACAGAAGTCTAGTCTGCTCCTAGTGCTCCTACACACGCTCTGGTTGGCTTCCAAATGCACACGGATTGAGCTGTAAGCGTCCATAGTCTACTGTAACCCTTTACCATCAAGCGGGTAAGATGCCTGTTTATCAGCGACAAGGTATAAAAAACCTTCAAACAGATCAATGTCAAACGTGTATAATCAGCTTTGCACAACCCAACCTTCGTACCCGCAAATCGGATAAAGACTGAAGTTAAACCTTGGTTCGACGGGAAATCTCACCAGATGCAGACTAGTTTAATACAACTTGGATAGTTGGCTGGAATCTCGCCGGTTCGTAATTAAGAAGTCGGATAATCTAGATGGATTACTAATATGTTGCATAAAATTTATTGTCATATTTTGCTTTCGCATAGCAACCCTTGGCAGAATCATCATTTCGCAGAATTACTTTTTGCATAAGTTTCATGGCATACTGTTGTTTCGCACAATTTTGTAAAGCAGAATAATGCAATGGCATAATCTCAATTTGAAGAATAATACTATAATAGAATAATTGTTTTGCCGAAAATTGCGTCGCATAATATGTACTTGGCATACTGTCTTTTCGCACAATTTCCTTAGGCAGAATAATTCATTGGCATACTGTTTATGAGAATAATATTTTGATGGATACTTAGTTTCTCGCCGAAATAGGTATCGCATACAGATATAAAATCGAATAATATTTTGCTAATTCTTGATTGTAATTCGATTTATGTTATAGTACTTTCGTATAAAGCGTAAATTGCACAAATACTATTAGTAGGCGCTGATAGTGGTGGTTACGGTGGGTATGTCTAATAATTTTATTTATGTGTCAATATTTCTTCGTAATTTGTTTACGTTAAGCAGTAAGCAGTGCCGTCGTTCTTAATACGCGAGTTATAATGGAAATACGAAAGGACAGTGTTTTAAACGTATTTAAGTCAACAAAAGGTGGAATCAAGTTGGAAATAGACGGTTTTATTTATGAAAAAAAAAAAGTGCAGGAGAATAAATATTATTGGGTTTGTGAGTTGCGACGAAATGAACGATATTGCTGTAAGACTAGAGTAATAACCTTGTTTGACGCCGTCAATAATATGCATTCACTGGTAAATAAGAAAACAATCTAACATAATCATGATCCGGATGTGTTAAAGTCTAAAATTGCGCGTTTAGTTAATGATATAAAACAAGAATCAATGTCCAACCCAACCAAAAAACCAAGCCAAATTATCAATGACTGCATAGATACAACATCAGAGGAAATTACTGCGCATTTACCAATACACCAAAACTTGAAACAAATAATATACAGAAATGCAAAAAAAAACCGTAAAATTGTCAAGGAACCCGAAAATATTGATTTTGATTTGGATTTGAGCATATTACAATTCGGTGAAATGGAAACTGATTTTATTGTCAAAGACCTAACCTAACCTACAGTTCTGGAAGCAGTTTCTTTTGAGGGGTGTGTAATGATCCGTATAACAATTTTTGATATATTTTCAAAATATATAACAACTTTTGATATAATTCCATGGTGTATAATCACTTAAGCGGTATAATGAACTTTTGATATAACAACAAAATAACTATTTTCATGGGATATAATGTTTAATCGATATAAAAGCTATTCGATATAACGTTTACTGGATATAATGAATATTTGTTATAAGTATTTATGGTATAATGTATTCAAATGTATAATAATAAGTTGAGGTTATAATAAAAAAAGTCGGTTCTGGCGCTGTAGGGTCGCAGTTCTACCTAACACTCCTCCTCGCTTCGCTCGTCGTCGTACCTAACTGAGACCTGCCTTAAGTTCGAATACGTAGGTTGTTATAATAGTAGTAAATATTACAAATTATACCAGTACTACATTATGCCAACTGAGCGTTATATCGAACTTAATTATATACGCTGTTAATGTTAGATTAGAAGTTGTTATATTACAAGTTCATTATACTTGACGATAGTTAGACTCTTTAAGAATATACCATGTATTGTTATAGCAAAAGTGCATTATGTCCCTCAATCGTTATATCGACTAAAAATATATCAAAAGTTGTTATATGGACCGTTACGCACCCTCTTTTGAGTAGGGGTCGCAGTTCTAACCTAACCTAACCTACAGTTCTGGCAACAATTTCTTTTGTGTAGGGGTCGCAATTGTAACCAACCCAACCTATAGTTCTGGCAGCAATTCCTTTTATGTAGGGGTCGCAGTTCTAACCTAACTTAACCTGTAGTTCTGGCAGCAATTCCTTTTGTGTAGGTTCAGTCAGCGACATGAGTATTATGCGGTAACAATTTCGGCAGAACTTTTATTCTGCGAAATTCAAGTCTACAATATGAGCAATATGCCATAAGAAATTCGGTGGAATTTAATTTATGCTACATACAATTCTGCGTATGTAAAATCGACGATAGTAGTATTCTGCTATTCAAAATTCTGCCAAATGAATGTTATGCGACATGACAGTTATGCTAATTATACAATTATGCCAAAGTATCATTCGGTTAAAAATGTTTCTGCGAAACCTGCTATGCGAAGGGTATTTCGGACAATCGATATTATGCAAGATAAAGGGAAGCCAATCTAGATGTTCTGCTGCCACGAGAGTTTCAAAGTTGCTTCTGGAGCTATGTTTTAAACATTTTTGAAAAGGTTTTTCTATCAGAGAGCTTCCAGTCATTAATAACGCTTTTTCATCTCGGCGTCATCCCGAAAACGCCTAGCTAAAAATATATCAGGTATTCATTCGGACCCCAAAAAGTTCCGGTAACTTGATGTGCAAATTTCACAACGGAAAATTTTCCTGCACCAATTTGTAAGACACGCTTTTAAGAATTTTAGTCAGTTCTTCTTATTAAGTTATTATAATAGGTAGGTATTATACATTCCAATTCCAAAATTTTCACAAACAATCAGTATTCACTTTTTTGCCAACCGCTCTCAAGTTTGTTTTTGTTGCCAGTGACATATCACTTCCTTTGTTCCCATCCGTCATTTGTTATTTACAAGATCAACGGGTCATCGCCCTTTAAGCATCATCATACGGTAGCAATAATGTGCAGTTTTCGATGTATTCTTAGATAATACGAAATAGCACTGTGAGTCAGGCGTCTTTAGTCAAGGACTTCGTTAGGTAGTTATACTAGTGGCATCTACCGACGTTATTTTAAACAAACACACGAACTAATTGTTCTAACCGAGTCGTAAAATAAACAGATGCAGTATTTGCATATGCATGCTTAATTTCGTATGAGATTATTCCGAATGTATAATAGAAAACTAAACTCTATTTGTGCTACTGTATAGTCTGTATAAAATTGCTAATATACATTTTTATTTTTTATTACGTGCATATTAATGGATTTAATATTGATGGGTTATCTGACTTATATGTGCATGATCAAATACATTAGTTCTGTGTCATATGCCACTTTAACTTACTATTTATTAACTAACGACGATAATAACTATCCGGCCAAAAAGGGATGAAGAGTCTCGTCATATCATTGTCCCGGTCGCCAGCCAAGCGGACATGTGACATGAGTTGACATGACAGTCAGATTTGCGACATTCACGGATCAGTGCCGATGTCGAATTCGCTTCGATGAGGTCGGTTCCGAATATTCCACGTTCCACGAGGAAGGGCGAGTCTAGTAATTGTAAAACCAGTATAATGTGAGATTTAGAGCTATTATTACTACGCCTAATCGGGGATCATTCTTATAACAGCTCTGTTGAGGTAACGCGATGAGAGTTATATACAGCCAAGGTTTGATCCGAATATCCGCTATTCCACTGTCCAACTCGATGAACCAGGGTCCTTCTTTGGCAAAAGGTCGTACGCGACATATTTCTCGTAATGAAATGCATCGTTTTGGTAGGGTTACCGAAGAAGCCAATAATCGAAGAATAATGGTTGACGAAGATCAATACTTAGTTAAATTATGTGTCCATACACGACTAAATATAACTGAACGCGACTGAATTTTGCATTTAAAGCTCCAAGGTCAAAGGTACACCTTATATATCCTTCCCACTTAAATAGTATCCTTTCAATCTGTCTGTTCTGAAACTTGAAGTAAACAAGCGTTGGGATTATAGACTGTAATATATTTATAGCCTGACTGTCTGCTAACAGCTTTTATTGAGTATTCTGGGAAAGTGATGAATGGACAGGGATCCACTGTGAATGGGGGGTCGTGGGAAGAGATTTTGAATATTATTTTACTACAGAACTTAAGGATAGTAAACAGATCTTAGAGTAATGGAGAATAATCAATGAGTTAAGGATATAGTCAGTGTTATGGTCGTAAATAATGCAGAACCTCACCTTAATACATAGATAGAATAGATGCATATAGGTAATAGCGGATTCCGAATTGTTACAATAAAACGGGTTGTTATCGAGTGTAGTGAGTAGCTTTTAAGAAGCTACTATCTGTCACTTACAAAATCATGTGGTAAATAATGTGTCTTGAGTACATAACAAAATAAATGAATCTAGAGATAAAAGCCAGAAATGTTAAGCGTTAATTACAGCGTCTGTGTTAGTATAGACGGATTACCAGGAACAACTTATTAAAGGTTACATTTAAATAAAAGGAGCATGAATGTTTACGAAAACCTTTTGGGTCGTAATGGAGAAAATTACGATTACGTTCCTTACGTGGGAAGTTGATATTAAGACATTCGTGTAATGAACAGTAGTAGTAGTAGGACAGGGTGTAAATGAGCGGTATCGGTAGGGGTTTAGCTTTTTCGTTTTTCATGCTTTCGGACAAACAATATTTGACGTGTTATTATTAAAAAAAAACTGAGTACGGACTACTTATCATAATCGTATGGACGGCTTATCATAAACACGTATTTCTCCTCTATGTCTTTATATATAAAAATAATCTATGTTAGATGAAAAGTTGCAGCTAAAGTCCTTTTTGATTTATCAGCAAAACAAAATTTTATCATTTGTCTACTTTTCAAAGAGGACGCCAACAAAAATGTCCTCAAATAATCATCCGTTGAGAAACTGTGTATCGCTTTACTGCGGTATTAATCTCATTACTCGAGCGAGCATCAACGTGTCCTCGTTTTCCCATTTTCCGCCAGGTACAGCTGCCAGTAATTTGATACACGAACGGTTTGCCATTAACTTTGAACTTCTGCGGCCAATAGCTGGAGCTAGATGAGAAATTTTGAGTTTACACGAAGCTTTGATATGCTGGAGGGCGGGAATTAGTAAAGGAGGTATTTGATTAGAGAAAAAAATTACGTTACTTACTTCTAGGTAAAAAAGATCTAACAAAGTATAACGATCTAATTACAGTTATTAACATACATACTGCGGTAAGCTGTAAAGAACAACGTACCTATGTATATAGAAGGAAAACAATTTATATTTTGTGTAGACTGGTAAGTATTTATATTTATTGGTTACTGTAAGTAAACCGCTTTTATTATATAGTTCGTTTTTTTTAGCATTAGAAATAAGGTAAACAATCTTGATGCGTCTTTTAATTGTAAAACACATTTTAAAAATAAGTTACGGCAAATATGTAACAATTATGAATCTAATACGATCATTTATATTCTTCTGCTTTCATAAGTAATAGTTTTTGATTTTTAAAAAGCGTTATTCAATTAAAAGACATGTCAAGATCGCTTACCTTCTTGCAAGTTCTTTCTAATGCTAAAAAAAACGAACTGTAGAGTCGTAAATTACTTTCAGCAAGGGTATTGGAGCCTTCCTTTTAAACGACTTAATTCTTGGGGTGAACTACATACGAGTATATGAGCTTTCACTCAGAAACTTTGTGCCCTACCTAAACTAAACACCTTACCTCCTAAAAAGAATACATTGTTAGAGAAAGAACAGAAACCATCCATCCTACTTGATAAAACAATATTAAAATATCAGATTCACCGCAATAATCCATAAAGTAATCAATGCTCATCCAATCCAATAGTAGTATTTATGCTTTCGATACCAGTATCGGTGTAAATCCAGATATACAATTAAATTCGTCAAATAGATGCTGGAATTTCAGCCAATAACGCTTCCGAACGATTATAAACAATGAAACTGTCATTGCCGTAGTTGTGTTTCAGTTTTTAATTGCAGGTTGGCTCGTGGCTAGGTCAGGAAAGTGGGTCACATCCCCCGCTATGACGGCCTGGGTTGCTGTTCCCATCGCTTCCCGATTACGGGCAAGTGGACACCAGGCTAGGGATCGTGGGACTGGGTAACGATCGGTAGCGAAGAGCTGGCCTACACCAGCCACACTATCATCCTCACAACGACGATGACTGACCTCCCCCACCCGGTGGGGAGCGAACCGCAACAGCCGTCGTAGCCGGAAGGCGGACACAGCCTCTCATACCTTTCTTAAGGGAGGTATCGAAAGAAACCCAAGAAGAAGAAGCAAGTCCAGAGCTTAATAGGCAGACCGGTGGCCGTTGCCAGGATCACAATCATTACTCCACAAACTCCAATGAAAAAGGAAGAATGTATCGGAATGACAGATAGGGCTTATAACGTCACGACATAATTTCCATACATTAAAGTTTAGATTGGAATTTTCTAAACACGACTGTTACTTGGCTAGACCCCTTAAGATCATGTTACATTGGTTTGTCAGCGCGGATTGGACGAGCTAACAATAAGAATACACGGCCCGATTTAGCATCAAATACGACACATGGCTCCAGGCTATGGCGTACGGGCATTGTGGTAGGTTCTGTATGGTAATCAAGTCTCTGGGGAAATACAAGTTTGTAATAGATATAATACAGGGATTGTAACAATCAAATTGTAATCTGATTTCTTTACAGTAGATAGTATGTGAAACACGGCCGTCGTGAACGCTGCTTGCACTGTTAGTGCTTGAGAAAAGACCTAGGCTCTCCGAAACATGTAGCGCGAGTGACTTAAAACAAGTGAGTCTAAACCGTAAAATTATTTAATAAAATGAATCTATTTTAATAGGACCGATAACAGATACCTACATAGGTATCTGTTATTGGTCCTATTAAAATAGATTCAATGCTGTAACCTTGTTGTTCTACTAAAAATTCTTTCGCATCCCGGAAGGCCAATTTATTCGTCAGATGGTCGCGTATACTTCTGTTTTATGGATATTTAATATAATTGAAATAATGCCAAATAGTTTTTGTTTTATGTGTGAGCTCATTAACAGATCTAGTGGACTACATATTTAGGATAATATGATTGAGATTTTTTTTGTGGCAAACGTTTCCTGTGTAACGTAAATATTTAATCATCATCATCATATCAGCCCTTTATCGCCCACTGCTGAGCATAGGCATCTCTTCTAGTACGCCACTTGTCCCGGTCCTGAGCTAATCTCATCCAGAAGTGACCCGCAACTAGCACTCTGCCTAGCAACATGTCCCGCCCAATTCCATTTTTAATAGTTTGGTCATGACGAAACCCACGTAATGCACCTTGGTGCGCGGTGGTATTTAATACACTGTAAAATGTTTAAACTACAGTAAAGTTTGCCACAAATCAAGATAAACTGTACCTATATCTGAAACATTAGTGAATAAGCTGCCTTTCAATCGCACAAGCTTAGTTGGACGGGTTTGGACGGTTTGGTATCGGCCGTACCTAGTGATAGTTTAGTTTCTTAGAACGGCGATAAGGGTGTTCAAGAGAATCATTCAGAGAGAGATACAATCTGTGAGGACACTAACAGCAAATGTCATCGTTAGTAGGGTCTTCTTATGTGCTAGAGTAAATTATGAATGAATTAATAATGTTTGTTATAAGAGCAGCGCGATCGGAAACTCATACGTACAGAAAAATAACTATTGTAGATAGGTACTTTTAAACGCGAACTATCGAGATATATCTTTACGGAAAAGTATTTGACGGTGGCAGATATTATTGAGGCGTTGTTTCATACGCTACTATTGACGCTGACTGTACATACTACTAAAAGCCTTGCCGGTGTAATCTACCTACTTGTAAAATTCCACTTAATTCAATGATATCAGTCATTAGTTATTAATATACAAAATATCGGACGACTCAACTACTGGGTAAATTCCAACTTGGAAATTCCAAGTGAAGAAAGATTGCGCGAATTTGCTACAACAACAATATTTATAAATATAATATGGCCGGTCAAATTTTACTTTTTAGTAAACCGGTCAGTGTCCCATACCTACTGTAAATAAAAAATACAAGGTTCACTGTTTCTTGTAGAGAGATATTACTTGCATACGAAGAATACGGTATGATTCGTTGGCTAAGCTATATCGCTTGAGTCGCTTAACCTTTTAACTGCCACAGAAATTTTCATCGAGCTCGTGTCGCCGGCGGTACGATTTTACACGAAGTTTTGTCTTATTTATCAGACCGTGACGAAATGAGCCCGATTTTGTATGGCTTATATATCAGTCTACGGCGATTAAAAGGTTAATGCACGTCTACAATGACCTCTAATCCAGGTAGGTATGTAGCTAAACCCTAGGCCTCGCAACATGCAAACTGCTTCCGAAATAGCGCGGCCGCTCGCCAGTTTCCGACTGCGTTCGGGCTAGATCGCTTGTCTATTTTAATCCGCTGTGATACAAAACAAAAAGGTCAGAAGCCGACGACCTAGTTTCCGAGCGGCGAATGCAAAGGTCGCCCAACATATCGGCCCGGGAAATGATAACAGCAAGGCTGGCTTCGCTATCAGGTTATGCAATGATTTATGTGGTGTACCTAGAGTGCTTCCTTGCCAGGGGCTGTGAATGATCACCCCTGCAACACCCAACACACCTTTATTCCTTACGCTACGTCTTACGTAGGCGAACAACGCGCGAACGCGGCGCGGCGCGGCGCGGCGAAATCAATCCTTTGATGCCCATAGAAGTGTCCTACGTAAGCGATCTCGTTGCGAACGCGGTGCGGCGCGATTTGCACGCGAATGTCAGGCGGCGCGGCGCGGCGCGGCGCGGCGGCGGCCGCTTTCGCCGCGCCGCGCCGCGCCGCGTTCGCGCGTTGTTCGCCTACGTAAAACGTAGCGTTAGTCTCGCTGCGGAACAATGTGCTATTAACGTTTATACGTAGTAGGTACATAAATGATGGATCAGTTTAAGGGTCGGCTGCACGAAACCGTCTGTCACCGTTAGAGTGTTCGTTAAATTTTATCGTATGGGAAGTTTCATATATCAGTGAGTCTGAGTGACGTTGATCAGTCAATCAACTGTGGTTGGTGCAACCAGACAAACTTAGGTTTGCCCCGTTTGCCGTTTGAGCAACATAGTTATTTGAGTTTCAGAATCTTCTTCCTCCTTCTTCTTCCTCGCGTTATCCCGGCATTTTGCCACGGCTCACATAGGAGCCTGGGGTCCGCTTGACAACTAATCCCATGATTTGACGTAGGCACTAGTTTTTACGAAAGCGACTGCCATCTGACCTTCCAACCCAGAGGGGAAACTAGGCCTTATTGGGATTAGTCCGGTTTCCTCACGATGTTTTCCTTCACCGAAAAGCGACTAGTAAATATCAAATGATATTTCGTACATAAGTTCCGAAAAACTCATTGGTACAAGCCGGGGTTCGAACCCGCGACCTCCGGATTGCAAGTCGCACGCTCTTACCGCTAGGCCACCAGCGTTTCATATTAAGATATTTGAGTTTCAGAATATATACATATATGTATAGTCAACGAAATTTCCAACAAAACGACTACTACTTAACATTTTTAAAAGTTCTTTTGAGCAGAGAAAGAGAATGACAAATCTTTGAATTTTTTTTAAAGTCCGTATAAAATTTCTCTCTCACAGATAGTGTATGCCTGCCATTAAGCTTTCTGATATAAGGGCAGGCATACGCTATCTGTGCATTGTTATTTCTAGAACAGACCTGTCAACATTAGGCATTAAATTTGTACATAAAGATTTTTATATAGTTATTGATATTTACCTACGTGAGTGCAGGATCGCTGCAGTTTGGGATTAAACGTATGTAAACTTAATTAGCATAAAATGCGGCGGAAGTACGCCATACAGAAAAAAATGTCCAGGCATATTGCCAACATTGTTTGCAAGAAAAACAAGTAATAAATTACTGAAAATTAAGATACAAATGGTGGACTAATTTTTAGACAATCGAATAATAGGCGTATCATTCACTCAACTGACCTTAATTTGATCTGACTTCATCTCTAATTAGAGCTGTTTTAATAATGAAGCTTGAAAAATTATGTCACTCAAACACTTTAAATCATTAGGACTATAAATAATGTCTAGTCCGTTGAACTGAATTTATTTCTCTAAATAAATCTTTGAAGTTGGCCACGCTTACTAATACTAAGAAACATGTCTTCTTAGTATTACATAATTTCATGTAATAAACAGTTTGATATAAGTGACACTGATTGCGGCAAGTTACGATTGTCCTTTACGACCGTTCTCAATGTTTTGATTTATTGCTTAAATCACTACCAATAAATGCGGGCGTCGCGTGTAAGTTACCACTTACTTGATAAATTATTTATCAAATAAGTATAAATATCAATATCACGGCTTTCATCAGTCAAACCCTATCATTCGTCAGCTTACGTGTCGTAATTCACACAGAGCTTTCATATACTGGGAATTCTGTATTTGAGAAACGCCAATTAATGTGTAAAGTCACCATAAAGTCACTATGAACCTTTTTAATGTGTAGGTACAAAAAAAGTAAATGTACCTACACGTTATTAAAATAACCTTTCATATTTATGATATTGATCGCGTCTCCTAACTCCTAAAGAATTGATCTTTTGTCAACGGTGTTAAGCTAGGTATTTATAATCAGAGCTAGCAACAATTAAGCCGTTTTATTATATTCTTGCAACTTTTATGAAGTAGAGTAGGTAATATGAACGTGTCGAGTATGTTTGATATGTTACCCATTTAGGGGTGACACCCGACCTTGAACATCAGTAGTGCCACCTATAAAAATTCGTAAAATCATGTAAAATGAAAGCGATGGAGTAAATCCTGAGCTATTTAACATAAATTACAATTACTCTTTTTAAATAAATTTTACAATTTTGATTGAATTTTGGGGTGACACCCACAATTTCCGCACCGGGTGCCACCCATGCTAGCTACGCCACTGATCTATCCACCAAATTTTATCACTAAATCTGAGAATAATTAAAAAAGCGAGCACAAAATATAAAATGGCCCAAAAATGTTCAATGAATTATGGCGCACAACTTTGATTATACAGGTACGGATCGAATTATGGCAAGATTGTTACGTGGCCCCTGTTTAAGAAACTCGACAAAATCTCAAAAGGTGACATTGCTGTCATATGACTGGAGCTGTGACCGTGGCACCTTGGTTGAATTTTTATCGCCTGTCACTATGCCTGTCACTTTCGCACTTACATATTTGTTAGAATGTGACAGGCATGGTGATAAATGATAAAGATCCGTCTATCTTAGCCCTACAGGCTGTGATAAAAAAGTGGCGTACTGTTAAGTGTAAAATTTTGCGACTTGTTTCTTTATAGTATTTTATCTTACATAATTTCATAGTGCAACTCACCACCATCACAATAACAATTACTGGTCATTGGTCATAACATGCTACATTATATTATTCACTTTCTGTAACTCTCTTTCTTTCTGTGAATCAGAGCGCCTACCGCGAAACACGTTCGACGTGTTGCCTCCCTGTCACACTTAAGTAAGGATTTACAATTGCGACAGAGGCAACACGTCGAACGTGGTTCGCGGTAGGCCCTCTGAGATATATTATGTGATTTTGCGTGCTCAATCCTACCTACCTACTAATAACGTCAAAATACAGGGCGTATACAAAGATTCACGTAAATAAATAAATCATTAAAGTTTTCCAACTTATGCCTCTATTTTACTTATGGAAACTCCTTCGCTTTGACTAATGGAATTACAAAACTTCTTCATTGAAAATCGTAAGTAGGTAAGTAGTAAATCTTCCAATGCAAGTTTTGGGAAGTAAGTAATCTAAGTCTGCTAGCAAATGAAACTAATTAGTTAATTCTAATTAGTTTCATTTGCTAGCAGACTTAGACTTTCTAATTCTTTTCTTATTTTTTTTTGTTTCATGACTTTTAAATGATATTGGGTGTACATTTTTTCAAAATTTTACTCAACCAATTACTATTAACCTGTAGTACCAACCACTACCTATACATATTCTAAATCGAAATTATATTAACCCATAGCCTTCTTTATTCTTTATTCAATTTATTTTATTCGATCGGTTAGCACCAACCATTGTAGATAATTTTATACCAACTGGCCGCGTAGCCAAGATTACAATCGCTATCGCTTCGATAACGAAAAGCATTATGTATCTCTATCACTCTTCCATATTAGTGCGACAGTGTTAGTTGCGTTTCGATCGCTACGGAGCGTAAGCGATCGGCATCTTGGCTACGCGGCCTGGACGAGAAAAACAGCCTCAGATTTATTCATAGCACAATTATACGGTCTTCGGTCGTTCCACATTTTAAATTTTAATCGTTCGTTCGCGGACCTCGACATGATTCTTGCCACTTTCATGTTAAAACCGTTTTACAGTCAACCTTGAATCGTCTCTAGCTGCTCAAAACATCTGGACAGGTCAATTGCAAAAACAAAACTGTACAGTTTTAGCTTTCGCAAGCAAATATTTGTCAGCGCTGGTGTAAATTTGATTAAGTTATTTGGCTACAAAAATTTTATTTGTATTATGACTACTGATCTATTCTATTTGTATTATGATTACTTAGACTCAAAATGGATAACCTTACCTGGTAAAGATCGCGAGAGTCCGCTGGATGCGGGTGGTGCAAGACCGGTCATTGTGGAACTCTTTGGGAGAAGAGGCCTATTTCAGCAGTGGACGTGCTCTGGCTGACATGATTATGATGATAAGACTCAAAATAATTTCAACGATGTTATTTCAATCTAAATATCTCCCTGACAATATTGAAATTTGAATACATAATATATTGTAAGGAATATCGTTCCTTTTAGGGTTCCATACCTACCGAAAAGGTAAAAAAGGATTGTCGGGCGACTCTGTCTGGTTCTGTTATTATGTTTGCGTAGGTATTTGAATTGCCTATCGCAGCTGACCATATTCTTCAAAAACACACAGGTTTTAATAATCATCGTAAAGTTGACGTCACTCTGTTTGTTATGGTTAGGGAGGCGAATAGGGGAATTTTCGGCAATACTCGAGCGTGGCAGTTTAAGATATGAGAGATACCTTAGACCTAATAGAACAACCTTGTAAAGTATTTAGCTCTATATGTAGTGACGCGCGCCTAGGATAGACGATCAGATTAGTAAAAAAAAATGGATAGTCTGAAATACTCGAGCGCGTCAGATTAAGATTTTGGGGGTTGATTTTAGTGTTTAAAGACTAAATTTAACTAATCTGACGATAAGTCCTTGACGCCGCCGAGTTATAGGGTCGCGAACTTGTAAAAAAAAAACGTTAATCCGGCATTCTCGAGCGCGATTTTTTTATTTTTTATTTTGAAGAATATAATCTAAAACTTACTAAAAATACAAAATCTGCCGGTTTCCGCATGACCGGAAGTGTGGAGGAGCCATTTCGTCTTCCTAAGAACGCGTTGCGGCATATAAGTCGCGAACGATACATTTTACAAAAAAAAAAGTTTAAATAAACAAAAAAGGTAATTTTATTTTACACAAAAGAGGTCTGTTTACATTTTTGTCCAAAGTTAAAACTTTTTGACTTGAAGTATCATAAAATCGGTCAGATTAAGAGAACCCACCAACATTTTTGTCAGATTAAAAAAATATGCTTTCAGGATACCGAGATAAACCTCCCCTATGAAAATCTGACGCGCTCGAGTATTTCAAAAAAACTTTTCTTTTTTGCATTTTCAAAAATTCATCGTAACTTATCGTCACGCCGAAATCGTCAGTTTTTTTAAAGGAAGCTTCCTTGGGGCCTACTTAACACCCCTTCCGAAAATCTGACGCGCTCGAGTAAATTTTTTTTTTTTGCATTTTTGACTACTTTATATGCCTACCCCCACCACGCAAACCGGCAGATTAGTATACCGTTGTTATCAGAGGCACTCGGGGCATATGTAGTATGAATATCTGACGCGCTCGAGAATGCCCAAGTAACTGTTTTTTTTAACATTTTTGAAAAACCGTACACGCCAAACCCACCGCTAAAATGGTTTTTGCCATACGAGCTTTTCTTTTCGAAATTATTTTATCTTTCGATTTTGATAGGTCTCGACGGCGCCGTTGAATTACGCCATTTAGCTACCTCGCCTCCCTAACTTTGTTTGAAATTTGATAAACATCTTTAAACATCTTGTAACTTTAGATTATGCTGTTAAGCCTATAAAACTATACATGCTACTCAGTATTTTTTTTTTCTATTTTCTTTCATATCTTCCTAATCAAGATCTGTCATTTTTTTGTAAGTTTTTATTCTGACAATGAATGAATTAAATTAATTTAATTCAGAAAAGTCATTTCCAAATACATTTAAAACAAATTACATAACAAAATAAAAACATAAAATTCAAATAAAATTACGATATTGCTCTCAAGGCCCCAGGGGCTCTCAGGCCTCAAGATACATACGTAAAAAAATCTGTAACTTTAGAAAACTGGCAGTAAAAAATAGAGAAGAGAATTCCCATAATCCTTACTGCTTCGTGCTCGTAACAGTTAAAATAAACCGTCTCTGCGGCGCAAAAAAACCGCAAACCTCGTGCTGATGGTCCCTTAGCGATAGCTTTTTAAGTCACTATCTCCAGTATCACGAAAGAAACAAAGTATTACTTTAACTAGGTATCTAAAAGAGATTTTCCTGATATTTCGCATCGCTGCTCGCTTGCGTGATTCGTAACAGTGACAGCAGTAACCAGTTAAATACGAGATCGAAATAATATTGACGTGCATAATGCTATTGCGATCTGATTGATCATTTTGCTATGTAATTTTGCAATAGCTTCTTATTGTTTCAATTTATCTCCTCTTTTTGACAGAAATATTGGCGCATCTATGGAAGGTAAAATAGTTCATAAAAATATTCAAATAATGACAGCGCACATCACACAGTCCATAACGCCTACGTCCTTAGCTACTCTAGCGCTACTCTGGAGATATTACTCTGGAACTATTATTTACAGCTGACTGCTGGACACTTTTACAAGAGTTATAAGAGATTTCGCTCCTTTTACTCTATACTTCATTTGAAATTGCAGAAATCGTAATTCAAGAGCGTCGGATCGTCTCGGCGTCACTTTATACTAGTTCATGTGAGACTAGTCTTTAGCTAAAGACCGAACTGCTCGATAGGAATACCTTGCTGAAACAGTGTGGGCAATTAACTGGTGGCTCGGTGCTATCGGCTTCATTATCTAGTCGGGGTGCGCACGATTTTGTAGATCTGGGCGACGGAAAAAAAGTAATTTGCATACTAGTTTGGCTAGAAGAGTTTAACAATGTGTTGAGAGATACATAAACAGTATACATAAGACGAATAAATTCTTCGGACGCCTTTGTGTTTTGAAAAATAATAAATATCATTCATCCCAGCGCAATTCGAACATCAATTACTTCTTCAGGTCCAGAATGAGGCTGATTTTCAAGCAGACATTTTCAAGTGTTGATTTTTACATGTAATTACTAATTAGATAAGGTTTTAATTTATAAAAAAAACATAGGAACAAAGATTGCTTCTAGTTACTTCAACATTCTCCATTTTTTTTTCGCTTGATACTGTAAATCAAACGAGAAGCTGCTGGGTCGTTTTTGTAAATATATTGTGTATACTTTGTATAGTTTATACAGTCTATCAGGTGTAATCGATTTTTATATCTAATATCTATAGCCTTTCTTTCACTAGCATATTCCGTGGTTGAAAAAATCACAATTGTATACTAACCTGTCTGTTACCGGGGTAAACCCGGCGCTCCTGTTGGCCGTGACGTTCTCCACTTTTCCTGTTGTCCCTGCCACTTTCAATGAACACTAGCAATGAGTATATAAGGCGTTTTAATATTAACTTAGTTATTGCGTTTAGTTCGATTCACAAGTATATCTGAAACAAAGGAAGAATATGTTAGTACTGTAATGCATGCCATTAGTAGATATGATACTTAATCAGTCATGTAATAAAGCGTTTATGTTAGAACATTAAGTATTTTTAGAAATTCAAGTTTTTGCAGCCTGCAGCCATTTGTGACGTTCCACGGCACCTCATGGCGGTTGCCGCTTGCGCTATTATTAACGTCGCTCCAATACTATTGCGGTTCTGTGAGACGTAAGCGCCAGCCGCCATAATAAGGTACATTTTCCAGTGGAACGTCACATTTGAACTAAGAAACTAGACCAACCAACGCGCTGTTGGCGCCCTCAACCCCAGCGAGGGGATAGACATAATATTAAGTCAAATAAGTGAACTAGAGTTCGACCAAGTTAAGTCTGCATGGCATCCGCAATGTATCATTCATGCCAAATTTCCATGAAAATATGACGTTTATAATGGCAAATTTTGTTGCCTTTACTTTGCCGGGAGAATCTTTATAAGTAAGTACCTACTTAATCAAAGATTTACTATAAATCACGCAACACCTATCTTCTTAAGATCTCAAAACAGACACATTCTTATTAATTAGCATGACTCACCAGTGAGTAACTTTAGAGATCTACGGTCTTATAATATAGATTGACAGCTGTCTGCTGCAAAATCTATGATACGATTAATGCCTCCTAACGGTATTTTCTACTGACGTTTAAATGTCGGCCTCGATGTTAGCTTGTATCTTTAATATCAAAGAGCAACGAAAATCATACCTACTAGAGTTAGGCTAAGATACGTCTGTAACGATTTTTATAGCACACGCAGTGCAAGTGTTATTTTTAACGTCTATCACTTCTATCAGACGTCTATCAAATTATGACGTAGGTATAAATAACACAGTGCGTGTGCTATAAAAATCGTTGCAGACTTGACTTGGTCTAACTCTACCTACTAATGTTTTCTTCCTACTCAAGTACTGTCACTTCAAAGAAAGGAATCTGGAGTTATAGTTGTAAGGCTTCTATTATTCTTACAGTTCATTGTTCTTAAATCACTACCAAAAACTGACCAATCCCAATTACGTAGCGTGTAGCGTGCAACCCAAGCAAGATGGCGTTTGACATTTGTAAAAAACAAAAAAGAAGAATGACTGAATGACGCACTTAAAAATAAACTTCTCATTGAAAATAACGACCGTCTGTTCTGCGGTTTTTTCTAATCAACTTTTCGTGCACGCTTGAAACATATTTTTCAAAAGAATCGTTCAGAACAATGGTTGACCGCGAATAACGCGCCATGTTAAGATGAATCGGTCAACAAATTCGCGTTGTACCCTTGCCCTTGGAAACGAAACGTACGGTCATTTCATTCCACATATACTATACATACTAAAAGAACCAGTATCCGATGCGATCTTCGAAAAGCGAGCAAAAGTAAGCTCTCTTCTTTTCGGAGTTAAGTTGAAATTTGTTCAATATCTGTACAGCTGTATATTGCATTTTGTTGCTAAGCGAATGCACCGCCGCTGCAATGAGTTAGCTAGACTGTTTGAATGTCAAACCAATGATCGGCGTCTGCCGCGCCGGCGCAATAAAAGAATAATTTATTCACGTCCGCGTAAATAAGATGATGGATACACAAATTGGAAATTTGGACTGGGCTTGGCAACGGAAGCCAAATTGATTGGGCACATCGTTTAGATTGCCTTTGCTCGTTGGCGGTAAATACTTTTTTGCGTCACGAGACTCTCGAGTTTCGTTATTAATTCATTTTAGAAATACAAACGTTTATTAAAACAATGAAAGTAGACAGATGATTAGCTTTCTCCTGGTGAAAAATGTTCTTTATTATTTATAATTTTTTATACATAGTTGACATTGCGTGATACGAACAAGGTGATGCAATACAGACAATACAGTGTTAAATAAGTATGCTATTGCTGAATTACTGAAGCTATTTGGTCTCTTGTCCATTTCCACGAGGTCAGTTGCTGGTTTATTTTGATTGTTTTGGTGGCAGGTCGTATTTGTATTATTTTGTTATATGGAAATTACTATTATTTTGATAATGGCACACCTTATGTAATGCCCTTTGTAAGAAAAATCGGTAGTTTATCAATCGTTTTAAATATCTTTACAAATCGGATAGAAAGTTGGATAAGTTTGTTGATATCAGTTGTTTATCGGTCACTGAATTAAGTCGTCGCAGTCTGATCCAATTAGTTTCTGGTTTAAGGTCAGATATAGGAGACAGAGTAAAGTTGCCCTGTATAGCAGACAGGTCGCCATATTTTAGGGTAAAACAATTTGTCACCAACTTTCAGCGCTCTCTTGGAACTAGCCAAGTAGGTCATGCAGGTCAGCTCTATCTAGAGTAAAAAATAGTGTTGGTCAATTAGGAAGTCTTACTTAGCTGCTCAAGATAGAAAAGCAGTTCTAAAAAAAGTAGGTACATTTATTCTTTATATATGTATGAATATTCTCTATCTCTGTTACTTTACTCGTAGAGTTATGAATTTTTTGATTTTATTAAGAGATTCTTTTATCTATAAATACTTATTATCTCTGGTTTTTGACGTACCTAAATCTGTAAACGGACCTTGCTGATTTTACCTCTTAAATGACCATGCAATATTGATTCGCGTGGGTTTTACCAAATTTGATTTGATCAATATTTTAGAGATTAGCGACTTGGGATACAGACAAAAAATATTCAGTGTCAGAGGAGCACCAATAAGTAATCGATCAAACTCTTTATTACACACCTTAGTAAAACGAAACAATAAGACATTTTATTAAAGTTAGAGACTGAAAAGGTGGTCATGCAGCTTGAAAACGATTACTTTTAGATAACTTTTGGATGGCAGAAAACCAGTAAAAAAGGAACGGCCACTAAACGGCGGACAAGAGGAACAACCACGGTCAGTACAAATCTTTCACCAAGGTTTTATGGTCGATACTTTGGTTCGAGTTTCTGTAGAGCAAAATAATGAGAAAATGCAAACTTATATTACACCTGGCCGCGTAGCCAAGATGCCAATTGCTCATGCTCCGTAGCGATCGAAACGCAACTGTCACTGTCGCACTAATATGGTAGATTGATAGAGAGACATAAAGCTTTTCGTTGTCGAAGCGATAGCGATTGTAACCTTGGCTAGGCCGGCTGAACATATTCTGTTCGGAATTCATCAGATTTTGGCATGCCATACTCCAATATCGTCTCGGCCTCGCGTGAGCGTGACACGTCAGCTCGAATCAAGACATCGGCTGCTTTGGCCTTTGGGAACGTTGGCCTAAGTTTTTGTCTTCGTGATGAAAATGTCTTATTTATTTGTAACGTTATTAAATTGTTTTCCGAGTCGCTTATGTTTACTGAGTAACTGATCGAACTGTGTCGGTCATCAGTCGGAGCGGACTTAAAAATTAATGTACAAGTCAGCTAACTACATACATAATATAAAATGAGATCAATTAGACGCAATGGCAGACATATTAAAAAGCTACGGCATCTATTACTTATCCCATTCTTAACACTAATCATCATCATCATCATCAAATTATTATTTCAGAGCATTTTATCACTTACTAAATACAGCTTCGAGTACGGCAATTGACGTGGTCGGTGCTGAGCTAATCTAAACCAGAACCGGCAATCTTCCGAATGCCGTTCGCCCATACCATACTGCAAGTTTCATTAAAAGCAATTGCAACGACAGTGTAACTAAAAGAACTAGAATTAGTCGTATAAATTCTTAAATACCCACTTTTTCTTTATAAATTAAAATTATCTCTGTGCCGACACACGTAATGAAACAATTTTACAAAAATGCGGGGTAATTTGCGAAGAACTATGCTATGCTGTCTAGGTATGTTATTTCCAACTTTCGCCTAATGTGACCAGTATATTTTGGCCTGGAGGTTCCTAACAACTATACTTATTTGGAGTTCACATACTTTCTAGTTTCCTTGAGGCAATGCTAACTAAGTCATTGTAATAATAGCTTAAGCATCGCTAACGAAAGTGTTTGCACTGCATTTTTCACTAACCGTTAGGGACAAGAAATGGCGTCTAAGATAAAATGACATTACATCGTTTAATCTTCCGTAATCGCCCAAGGACTTAGTTGCTTTGAAGAAAAACTTTTATTTTAACATGAAAGTTTCTTTTTTATGAAACCTGTTTTAATAAGACACATTAAGTTTTCTCGAATGACAACATTGTCTTAGATATAGGTTTTGTACGCGCGTCCTTGATCTTACCTATTTAATAACTTTTTTTCCATGTAGTTCATATTTTTACCCGATTACGGGAATGGTTAAAGTACCTATTAGGTTAATTAGGTAGGTATATTTGTCGACACAATCGTGGTACTGACAAGATTGGTTTGCCAGACTATAAATAATATCCGGGACTAAATTCCGAATAATTCATTGAGATGAGCTAGGAATCGACCCTCTTACTTCCGGATTGGCGTATCCTAACTTCGGCACCGCCGTTGATACCGAGGTAGAATTTAAAAAAATCAAGGAATTATTCTTAACGATTTCTTTGGGTAGTAATTAAACAGTTCACCTCTAAAGGTTAAAGACAATTAGTCTTCCTAAGTTAAAAAATCGAAGTATTACGCACACGTTCAGCCCGCATTGTTTTAGCCTCGAAACTTCACCTTGACGGCAAATCGGAGGACAAGTTGGTTTTATTTTTTGCTCAAATCTTTTTGCGTCGATACATAATATCGGTACAATGGTGCTGGGTTTGAAAGGAATACATTAGTGCGCGGTCGACGGCTTCGCCCGCTTAACAATGTGTGACAGATCGAATATACAACCAAGAGATAATATCCTGGGGTAGTGTTCGGATTGCTTGCACGATTTGAGGCGTTCAGAGGGCCTACCGCGAACCACGTTCGACGTGTTGCATCTTTGTCGCAATTGTAAATTCGTACGTAAGCGTGACAGGGAGGCAACACGTCGAACGTGGTTCGCGGCAGACTCCCTGATGATAGCAGTTTGCTTCGTGGATTGCAGCGTTGTATAGTTTGGGTCACTTTAGCTTGCAAAGGAAAGAAATGCAGCACTATTGTTGGGAAAATACGGCCATTGGACATAGGCGGCCCAGTGTAACATGACGCATATTAACATTAAAACTCCAACTTAATTTGCAACCCTTAATTTGCTCCACTCTCCTGGCAACCCTGTGCGGTAGACGTCAAAATAAAATCGGTCCCCGTTAATTCTATATTTTGTTGATAAAAGTGCTAATCAAGTTGTTTTTCCTGTCTCATTCAATGATAATAACTTATAACTAATGTTTTTAAAACTATTTGCAAACATGTGAAAGTGTTATTTGCTGAAACAAATCGGACCTCGAAACAGTGAAATCACATCGGTCATAAGCGCCGCGGTTTCGGCTGGCGCCTAAGCTCTTTTTGAACATTTGCATAAACATTAACCTATAATGACGAAAATGCTGGGCTCGGGTCTTAAGCGAACCCCGCCAAATACTCCGACACCGGAGCAACAAGACAGTGTTGTCGCAGGTACGCCCAGTACACAATCTCAGACTGGCACGACCTCCAACCTGTCAACCTTGGACAATGAACAAATGAGTTCCAGATTTAAACGTAAGCGTGAAGACAATGCAGAGTTCATAGACGAGATAAGGAGCCTGCTAGCGTCACAGTCCGCTAAATCTGACACAAAGTTTGCGGGCCTGCAGTCCGCTATGGACGAGATTAAGGCCCAAAACGCAGAAATTAAAGCGTCAATCGAATTCACCTCGAAACAATATGATGATCTCAAGATAAAACTCGACAAGCTTGAAATTGAACGAAAAGAAGAGCGGGCCTACATTCAGCAACTGGAAACTAAAGTGGAGACCCTAGAGCGGTATCTGAACATCACTAAACTGGAAATAAAAAATATCCCTAAGAAAAAAGACGAAACTAAAGACGACATTCGGAACTTAGTGACAGCAACAGCCAAAGTGATAGACATGCCAGTACAATATCATGAAATAAAGGATGTGTTTCGTTCTGGACGGCGGGACGATCCGGCCTCAACAATAGTGGTTGATTTTACTAGTGCTATCACCAAAGACAACATGTTAAAAAAAGCAAGAAAATTCAACATTAAAAACAAGCTCAGCACCAGCCACCTGGACAAGGAGGGACCGGCCCGTCCTATTTATGTAGCCGAAAAACTAACTCCTCATGGGCAACACATGTACTACTTGGCAAGATCATTCGCTCGGGAGCACAAGTTCAAGCATTGCTGGACCTCACATGGCAGAGTATTCCTACGCAGAGAAGATGGAGGCCGTGTCTATCCAGTTGGAAGTGAAGCTGACCTGCGTAATGTGCCTACCGGTTGACTAGATCTGAAATATGTTTCTGGAAATAATTTGTTGCCTTGTAAGATAACTTGCATACCATGCAACCAGTTAGTGTTAAGTAAATTTTCTTTAATATATATAAAACTAGACATAAGTCCAACACAAAATAAAAACACACACATTAACATTAAAATAAGTTCACAAATAAATATATATACATACTTACACAAACCCATAAACAACACACAAGTAAAACCTGGGGATTATAACTACTGTGGAAACCAAATTAAAAAAATTAAAAAAAAGCACCACTTTATTTGCACAAAAATGTATTATATATATTTTATTTTAAGTACCTAGATGGCATGTAACAATCAAAATATTATTTCGGATATTGATAGTGTAACTGTTGCCTCCGCATATAGCTGTGCCACAGAAGAATGTAATCTATTACTAAGTAAATCTAGTTTAAACTTGAACATTGTTAGTCAAAACATCCGTAGTGTATACAAAAACTTGGATGGTTTTATAGCACAAGTAAGTCGCTTTACATTTGATATTATAGATGTTATAATTTTAACTGAATGCTGGCTAAGTGATCATAAACTGGTACCTACATTGGATAATTATGTTTCATATTTCTCTTCTAAACGTTTAAACCAAAATGATGGTATTGTGATATATGTGAAACAAAACATTAAAAGCTCTGTTATTGAATTTGAGCCAATTGGGGCTAATTTAATGTTACTCAAAATTTTACCTGATATTTATATATTGGCAGTATACCGCTCTCCATCTATTCAATCTATTGATGGATTTCTTTGCTCCTTGGAACAGATTATTCGGCCCATTTCTCATGAAAATAATGTAATGATTGTCGGTGACATAAATATTGATATTAAACCAAATAGCACTGACAAGAACAAAGCACCATATCTTAACCTATGTGCAGAGCTCGGTATGCTAGCAGGTCATTCCTACCCAACACGGTTGTCAAACTGCCTAGACCATGTTATAATAAAGACGGCTGTGCCCGCTTCTATTTTTGTCATAGATTCTACTGTAACTGACCATGCGTTAGTACTCCTAAATCTTTCCCTGCGTCTTCCTGAATCTACAAATATTCAATTCTATAATAAAATTAAATACCAAGATGCAGTTGAATATCTTCATAATATTGACTACTCATTTATCACAAGTACAGCCGATGTTAACCAAGCATTTGCTCAGTTTGTTGACACATTATCTACGGCTATAAAAATTAACTCTAAATCTTGCCCGGTACCTTGTAGGAAGAGAACACTTAAACCTTGGCTAACGCCAGGTCTTTTACGGTGCATTCGCCATAGAGACCGTCTTCACAAAAAAAGTCAAAATGATCCAAATAATGAAGTTCTACTCATTTCATACAAGCGATATCGTAATTATTGTAACTCTCTTCTAAGAAAACTGAGACAAGAACATGATAGGACGTTGTTGCAGTGTGCTAAGTCAAATAAGGAAACATGGACGGCCATTAAATCAATAGTTAACTACAAAAAACAGCCAAGCTCAGCTCATGAATTAATTAGCTCAGGAAACAAGGCTTCTGGTGATATTGAACTTGTCAGTGATTACTTTTCTAAGATTGGTCAACAGTTGGCTGAAGCAATAACAAATAATAGTGCAAATTTAACTAGACACAGTGTTGCAATGCCAAGAGCTTTACAATCCATAGTTTTATTGCCACCGGAGGAAGCTGAAATAGAATCCTTAATACTTAGTCTTAAAACTGACTGTGCTACTGGTTGGGATCTTATACCAGCAAAACTGCTTAAACTTGCAAAAAATGTAATTGTTAATCCTCTCACAAAACTTATTAAAATGTGTTTTAAACAGGGGGTCTTCCCTGTGGCACTTAAAAGATCCTTAATTACACCTGTTCATAAAGGAGGAAGCAAAGACAATGTTGCTAACTACAGGCCAATCTCAGTTTTGTCATCATTGTCAAAAATCCTTGAAAAAGCTCTAAATAACCGACTTGTCAAATACTTGGAACACCACAAAATTTTAGCAAATTGTCAATTTGGATTCAGGCCAGGCAAGAGCACGGAAGACGCCGTCAGTGCTTTGACAGATCACGTTACTACCCTACTAGATACAAAAAAAAAATGCCTGGGCGTTTTCCTTGATCTTGCCAAGGCATTTGACACTGTCTCGATTCCAGAGCTTATCCGCAAGCTGGAGTGTATTGGCATAAGGGAAAGGGCTCACATGATTTTCAGTGACTTCCTGGTCAATCGTACACAACAAGTTAAAATAGGAAACACTGTTAGTAAGGATGCCCCTGTCATTTATGGTGTGCCCCAGGGCAGTATACTGGGACCCAGTTTGTTTCTGATTTACATAAATGACCTGTGTCAATTATCGCTTACAAAAGGTAAAATCTTCACTTATGCTGATGACACCTCTATAATTTTCCATGGAGATACATGGGAGGAAGTGTATAGTAATGCTGAGATAGGACTCCATAAAATCAGTAGCTGGTTACAAAGAAATCTACTTACCCTAAACTTAAGTAAGACCACATATTTACAATTTTCTTTAAATAAATCATTTATGCAAAATAGAGAACTTAAGGTTCACACATGTAGTTTTCAGACAGGAACTGATTGTACTTGTACTGTCATTGCTAAATCTGATTGCATTAAGTATCTAGGAGTACTGCTTGATGATAGACTGAGTTGGCAGCCACATTTAGAACTAACCTCAACACGAATAAGAAAACTAGTTTATATTTTTAAGAAATTAAGATCTGTATCTGAACTAGATTTATTAAAAACTGTGTATGTTGCTTTGGCGCAGCCAGTCATTGGTTATTGCAATGTTGTATGGGGTGGCGCTTGTAAAACCCATATGATAAAATTAGAAAGAGCTCAGAGATCCCTGTTGAAGGTCATGACATGTAGACCATATAGATATCCAACGACTCTATTATATAAACAATGTCAATTGCTATCTGTCAGACAACTATATTTATTACTGTTAACGTTAAAACAGCATAAGCTTACCCCCTATGATCAAAATAAAAATACAAGTAAGCGAACAATGACAAATGTAGGTGTGCCATATAAATGCAGACTGGCTACTGCCAGACGGCAACAGGGTTTTATGAGCATCTTTATATATAATAAAATTAACAAAACTCTAAATATCTATCCCCTAACTAAATATGAGTGTAAGAGAAAACTTAAGTCTTGGTTGCTGTCATTAGATTATGATCAAACTGAAAGCATCCTACATTAATATACTCATATACACACACACACACATACACACACACACACACACACACACACACACACACACACACACACACACACAATAAATAAATATATAGGGTCACAGAGTAGTTAACGGAGGTGACGCGGGCCGTACTTTGTTAATATTTATGACTTTATGAGACATTTTCGTTTGTCACTATTACATACAAAATAGCCAAGGCGGAACTCTGGCCCGCGGGCCGCAGGTTGCCGACCGCTGCTCTAGACGCTAATCGCGAAAACGCGAAAGTAATTTGTCGAGTAGGAAAACTTTAGCCGCTTTTGTTTTTTTACCGACAGTGGCAAAGCTGCAAGGACGGGTTATATTTTAATATGAATATATGTTTGTATGTTAGACGAGCGAGGGGGCATCTGGATGAATGGATTTGTTTGTATAAGTAGGTCGATAATAGGTACGTTTTATTCGACTCACTGATTATTACATTGTAACTTTTGTTGTATTGGTTAATTGTATTTGTATTAGAAGTGCAGTAGGTATAAGAAATACCTACGTGTATTTTTAAATATTTTGTTGCTGTCAAGTTCAACCATTTATACACCGCTATTGAATTCCATGTTGGTACTAAAAAAAAAAAAACATATTGTGTCAAAAAGGAATTGTTTACTTTAGTGGTGTATCGTACAATGGCGTTTTTACCTTGTACAACAACCTTGAACTCGAAGAAAGAAGAAGAAGCCACTTCATTTGCATATAATTGATTGACGCTCGTTACTATGTGGATTCTGAGGCAGATATGCATACCATGTATCTATTGTATCTATTTATATTTAAGATACAACATATAAAGACAAATAATATTTTAAACTTTCGCGTTTTGAATACATATTAACTCACATTATAGACGAAACGTCGGTCAAGGTAATTGAATATAATTCGCGTTAGACCCGTCTATAATGTGAGTTAATATATATAAAGACATGTGTTGATATCCTCTATTCTACATATCTAAAGCGAAATATAACTTAACTTGATGTCCCTTAATAACTAATATCCGAATATTTGGATGACTCAACTTTAAGTTCTGATTAAGTTTTAAACTCGGATTATTTTTAAGTTTTTAGGGCTATAATATAAGTCTGCTTTTGAAACTCTAGAACTTTCTAAAGAAGGCTTTAAAGTCTCTGATTTGTTTAAGCACAGGCAGCACAGCCTTAGAAAGCGTCTGTGTATTTGCGTAATCTTTTATTACGCAAATAATAATAATTACCACGCTTTACCAATGAAGCATGGTACTTAATGCGCCAATATGGTAAGGGAATAAGCATGTATATATTTGTTGCTTCTTTTGCCTCGGTCCCTCATTGCTGAGGATCGCGACCATGTATGCTCCGTCTCCACAGTGTGCGATCATAAACCATATGGGTCACGTACTGCATGTTGCCGCCACCCACCATCTTCACAACATCAGACCATCTCGTGGGTGCTTTTCCTCGCGCATGCATGCAAACAATTCATCGTCATCATTGGCCTGTCACATCAATAAGATAATGGTGTAAACAGCGTCTATATTAAGAGTGCGGCAGTTCCGCAAATGACTATTAAGCCCAATGCGAGAGCGGCAGCCGCGACCGCAGCTGGCAGGAGAATGCCGTGCCCGGTGACGAAGGTGGGAGAGCGGCGCGCTGGTGTCTCAGTTCTCGCCTAGTGTGAAGAAGGCTAAACCACGCAAACAATTAAGTATTAGGTTATCCATAAATGTCTCCAATAAAGGTGTTGTTGTACAAGATGTTTACATCATACCTACACGTGCTCCACAATTAAGCCCGCGATTGTAACTTGATACTCCCGATACTCCCGGTACATGCGATATTGAATATTATAGCGACCATGCGTGACGCCGCGGTTCGACATTAGCTGTTATGGAATTTGATATTCACGCACGCTTTACTCCAGTTAGGGAGAAACTTATTGAGACAATATACCCAGAACAAGTTTCGTCAACTGCCTACATACTCATACTAAACTTGAGAACTAATACAAAGTTACCCCCCCACTCTGATATAATTTATCCGCACCAAATGTGATAAAATACTGGCGGCATTCTCTCGCTGAACGGCTGTATTCCTTGGACCGGGAAAGAACGGACAATACATATTATTGATAAATATAAAATAATAGGGAATATTTTTCAATCACAGCCAGATAAAAGAACAGCCATTTATTAAAAAAATTGAATATTTTCCGGTTGATATCGAGCTATTTGTTCTAAAAACTGTCAAAAAAATACATACCACTGTATTTGAATAGTTTTTTTTTGTATAATTTATAAATACTACCTACATCGATTCGAATTCGAACCCGGGATCTCCAGTAGCCCCACTAAAAAATATTTGCCGTACCTAATGTCAATATTCAGAAAAGAAAATGGGGACTACATTCGTGTGGAGAAATGGTCTTTAACTTTCCTCTTAAGAATAACTCCTGAACTCGACACCATTTTATTGTTTTAGTAGCGCCTTAAAAAACCGGACAAGTCGGATGCGCCCACCGAGGGTTCCGTACTTTTTAGTATTTGTTGTTATAGCGGCAACAGATTATAAGTACATCATAGGTATTGTGTGAAAATGTCAACTGTCTAGCTATCACGGTTCATAAGATACATCCTGGTGACAGACAGACGGACAGTGAAGTCTTATTAAGGGCCACCCCACATTTAGCGTCTTTCGAGCGTCGGCGTCTACAACTCTATATTATAGCCGCTGCTCGACGCAACGTCGACGCAACTGCGCAGCGACGTCATTTTCCATAGCGCTGACCAGACGCCGACGCTCGAAAGACGCTAAATGTGGGGTGGCCCTAATAGGGTCCCGTTTTTACCCTGTGTGTACGGAACCCTAACAAAAGGTGCGTCAAGAGCGCAGACACGGGACGGAATTCAATTAGTTTATACTGGAGAGATTGATAGAGCGGGATATTGGTGTCATTCGTCACGGATATTAATTGGGGCCTTTATTAGGCCCATGTGTTAACCACGCTGAGGCAATAAACGTGGGTGCGTAGGACAATCGATCTATCTTAATATCGGGATTTCGGACATTTTCAATGCGTACGAGTAATAGAGTCTGGCTAGCCAAATTTTGTTGACAAATATTTCCTTGTTGCATCACCAATTGTCTATGCTTTTAAAAAAAGTTAAAAGTCTGTTGTCAATTTATGTCATTCATTCAAATTGTTTGCGGTTTATAAGGCGTTTATTTTAAATAACACTTAAATAATATTAATAATGACTATGCCGAGTGTGGTCCGCAAACTATTATTTAAGCTCTTAAATAATTAAGACAATGTGCGAAGTCGACGTGAAGCGATTATTAACGAAAAACTGCAATGTTTACAAGTCGTAAATAATTTAGTAGGTTGGTGCTCTAATAATATTTTGATACTTTAAGTACTATTTCTAACATTTCCCTATAACTTTGATTAAGTACGTGCATTTATTAATACCTGAAACAAGTGTGTAAAAAAAAACGGATAAACTAGAAGTTCTAGAAAATATCAATAAAATCAAAACATTGGACCGTAAACTTATGTGTTTGTCGTTAACTGTACTTTAAATAGTGGTATAAATTATGTGAGCTGACTTTGAGTGCACGTCAACGTATATTTAACTTATTTTATCAGGTACCTTACGTGTGCACGGAAAATCAAAAATATTTTCTAGTATCAAAACTATAAATCCTACTACACACAGTGTGACCAGCCCAAGATTTTTTGAATTTCCCGCCAAAACTTTGGGTAATATTTCAGTAGCCAGACTCTATAATAGATGATTGAGCTGAGTTGATTTTGTTATTTTTAATTGTGATTATCGGCGCGATTCGGGAAATGAATTAGACATTCACTAGATATGAAATAGTAACGATATGTGACGTTCCACGGCAAAGGGTACTTTATGGCCGCAATAATATTGGAGCGGCGTTAATAATGGCGTAAGCGCCAACCGCCATAGGGTACCTTTTGCCGTGGAACGTCACATGTCGTTACTATTTCGTATCTAGTGAATGTCTAATTCATTTCCCGAATCGCGCCGTATAACGATGTCAAAACTAGTTTTTCTGGAATCAAACATAGCTAAAGACATTAAATATCTTTCGCACGACAAATACTTAAGTATTTATAAAAATTAGTACCTATATTACGTTACAAGTGCGAAAAGTAGGAAATTCGCAACGAGTGACGATAAATTAATGTTTTAAATCGTCACGAGTTTTCGCACGTGTATTGTACGACTTTTTGCAGTTGCACCCTTTACATTTTCGACATACGCACGTATAGTGCTATAGTTCCTTTTTTTAGTATTAGAAAGAAGGTAAACAGTCTTGATGTGTCTTTTAATTGAAAAACACATTTTAAAAATAAGTTACGGCAAATATGTAACAATTATTTTCTTTTTTTTTTATTATGAATGGGCTTACTCAATCTAATACAATCATTCATATTCTTCTGCTTTCATAAGTAATAGTTACTGATTTTTAAAAAGCATTTTTCAATTAAAAGACATGTCAAGATTGCTTACCTTCTTCCAAGTTCTTTCTAATGCTAAAAAAACCGGGCAAGTGAGAGTCGGACTCGCGTATGAAGGGTTCCGTACCATAATGCAAATAAAAACAAAAAAAAAGCAAAAAAAAAACGGTCATCCATCCAAGTACTGACCCCGCCCGACGTTGCTTAACTTCGGTCAGAAATCACGTTTGTTGTATGGGAGCCCCACTTAAATCTTTATTTATTCTGTTTTTAGTATTTGTTGTTATAGCGGCAACAGAAATACATCATCTGTGAAAATTTCAACTGTCTAGCTATCACGGTTCGTGAGATACAGCCTGGACGGACGGACGGATGGACGGACAGACGGACGGACAGCAGAGTCTTAGTAATAGGGTCCCGCTTTACCCTTTGGGTACGGAACCCTAAAAATTGTAACACATTATTTTCTGCTCAATACCGTAAGACTTTTAATTAATGCAACGAAACGGAAAACAATTGCCGATAAAACGTACTGTTTTATTTTTAGCCAGCATGATGTTAGAATATTGATATTAAATTTGTGTATTAGAAATTCTGAATTACCTTTTATTACTTTATTGTTGAGATAATTTTCATCAGACATGGAAGATAAAAGGGATCATAATTAATCATATTTATATTCCCGAGTATCATGTGTGTTGGGTTATTTTTATGACCAACAATCCCACGCACTGGTTATATGCATTCAAATGTGCTTGGTACAAATCTGCCTGCATTATTTTAAACAGAATTAATCATAACAAATTTAGCAGATAGTTTTTATACTATTTTTGTTCATAAACAAAAATAATTATTATTTGTTGTTTGTTTTGTTTTTGTTTTTTTGTTTGTTTTGTTTTTGTACTTTTTGTTATTGTTGTTTGTTTTATTGTTTTTGTTGTGTTTGTTTGTTGTTTTGTATTGTTTTGTGATTGTTGTTGTTGTTTGTTTTATTGTTTTTATTCTTATTCTTTTTGTTCATTGTTTCCTCATCACATGACCACATGAGGTCGTTATTTTTTGCACCAAAGCTCTGCATTCTGCACGATTTTCGATTTTAAATACCTATATAGTTCAAACAATTACGTAATAATGTAAGTTGAACTACTAGTAGATGCAGTCAGCAAAGCTATTATAGCTTGGCACCATGGTATACACATTTGTATGGCAATCTAAAACTTTTGGCCAACTGTACATGAAAATGTGTAGGCTTTACAAAAAAATAACTTGACAAATTAACAACTAAAACAATACCACCGGAACTCGGATCCAATAATATCCCTTTCTGTGTACTTCCCACTAATTTATCAGGTTTCCAGTTTCCTATTGTTTCTGGAGCCTTTGTATTATAAATACATGTTAATGTTATAAATTTGAAAGCGTGCTTATTTATGTATTAATATCGTCAAATCCTTAACAAAAGTAATTTGTAGAGAGAAGTTACAGTTAAACAAATATCTCACAGGTGCCTATGAGTTATTTTATTTCAGTATTGTGCAAAACTACTCTTGTTAGTAGTACCAACATGTTTATTTTATGTTTTGATCAATGAAATAATAAACAAACACAATCAGAGCAATTTAGAAAACTTGTTGAAACACTTGAAACTAACTATAAGCTGGTTATTCATGTAGGTAAATCATGTAACAAATCAAGAAACCTTATATAAGTTTATTAAACTAGGTACAAGTTTCGATAAGTCCCAAATTGTGCCTATGTTCGAATATACAGAATTAGAATTATAGGTACAGTTAAACTAGTTTAAGGTATTTCTGTCGTAGATTATTTGTTATAAGATCCACCACTTCTTCACCACTGTTTAGTAGCAAAATTACATGGGTCTATTACTAACAACTTTCTGTATTTTTTCACGATCTTCGTCCATTTATTGTAGTTTTAAAATAATAAATTTTCTCTTCCTATCATAATTAAAAGACGCCATTTATATTTTTATAAACTTATCCATCAAGATTTCGAAGTGGCAAACAAATTTTATGAGCAATTAAGAGTTCCCTAGTACTGAGTCTTATTTATTTTGAGAGTCCGATACGCATCAAGATACAAGGTGAAAAGCTCAATAAAAGCTTTATGGTGCTGGCAGGTGCCATGCAAACTTATTTTGTAAAAGCTACGGTAAATACCGTAAACGGGGTGAATAGACACGATTTTCAACTTCAAGGACGATTTTCACCAATATTCCAAATGATAAAAGTAAAAATTTAGACATCATTTTATGAGTCTTGGTTAGTTCTTCAATTTTGCATTTGTGAAATCAATTTTGACCCACCCAATTCAGAGAAAATCAAAGAAAACTGCCTGTTTTCTCCATATTATCCTTAAAACGGGGTCGATAGACACACGAAAAGGGTGAATTGAAATGTGAAGTTTTAGTTGTCATAGGCTTCGAATTTGGTCATTATTATGTTGATACTCTATTGGCAAATAGTATATATATCTGTTAAACAGTTATTATCTATCTGTTAAATAGTTATAGAGAAAGGACTATAACCCTGACCTGGTATTTGTATCCAAAGACCCCTTGGATCATCCACTTCCTTGTAGCCGTTCGGTACTGTCCAATTTTCCGAACAGTCAACACAGACCCGTATTTTTGGAAATTGGCCTTAAAATTCCCCTTCATAATTCTATGCCCCTACCGCGATGGAACTTTGCCCGAGCGGACTGGGTGAGCTACGAGGAGCAGTTGGATCTAAATGTGTCTTCAGCTAACTTGGACCCTGTAGCCTCCAACTATGGAAACTTTTGTAAGCTGATAATCAAGGCTGCAAAGGCATCTATACCAAGGGGTTACAGAAAGGAGTACATACCTGGATGGAGTCTGAAAAGCGAGGATCTATATAAACAATACCAAGAAACGGGAAACCCTCATACTGGCGCCGAACTCCTCGCTTCCCTCGACGAGAGCCGAAGAGCAAAGTGGGAAACCGCAGTTGGGCAAATGGACTTCAAACGGTCCAGTAGAAAAGCTTGGAGGACCATCAACAGCCTAACTGGAAAAAACAGCCAAAACAGAGATTGCCCAAGCGTTAACCCAGATGCCATAGCCATTAGACTGGTTGAACTAACTAGAGCCAAAAGTGACAAAACCTTCACAAAGAAAATTAAGAAAGAACTGACAGCTCTCAAGGAAAACTCCCCAAGAAACCACGAGCTTGCCAGACCATTCAGTGTGGAGGAAGTTGTCACCGCTATTAAACAGCTCAAAAACAATAAAGCCGCTGGCCCGGATAACATCTTTAATGAGTTCATCAAGCATATGGGGCCCATCGCAGTCAGCTGGCTAACAACCTTGTTCTCTAACATCCTGTCAAACAATAACTTACCGAAAGAGTTTAAGTTAGCAAAAGTAATAGCTGTGCCCAAACCAGGAAAGCCTGAAAACCTTGTCGAAAGCTTTAGGCCTATTGCTCTCCTCAGCTGTTCTCACAAGCTGCTAGAACGTCTCCTTCTAGGCCGCATTGAACCTTATATAGAAGCGGTCACACCGCCCGAGCAAGCCGGTTTCAGGAAGGGCAGGAACTGTGTCGATCAGGTGTTAGCTCTCACTAACTTTGTAGAAGCCGGATTTCAAAAACGCCTTAAATCGACCGCGGTTTTTATCGACCTCACAGCGGCCTACGACACAGTCTGGAGGCACGGCCTGGTTTATAAGTTAATGTCAGCAATCCCAAGCAGAGAATTAGTAGACCTCATCTCCAACATGCTGTCTGAAAGGACCTTCGAAGTTTTCTTGGGAAACAAGAAGAGCAGGAAACGCAAGTTGAACAATGGCCTTCCTCAAGGTTCGGTGTTAGCGCCAATGCTGTTCAACTTGTATATCTCAGATCTTCCGCATACAGAAGCTACAAAGTTTATATATGCCGATGACATCGCACTTATCTCACAGAGCAAAGATTTTGAATCTGGTGCCCAAACACTGTCATCGGACTTAGAAGCTCTGACAGCATACTTTAGCGCGTGGCGACTTATACCCAGCCAAAGTAAGACTGAAGTCTCCTGTTTTCATCTATACAACCAGATGGCCAGCTATCATCCAACTGTTTACCTGAATAAAGAAGCACTCAAGTACAATCCCTGCCCAACTTATCTCGGTGTTACGCTGGATAGGTCCCTTACCTATAAGCAACATCTAACCAAGCTCTCGCAAAAGGTAGCAACGAGAAATAATCTCCTCCATAAACTCTGTGGCACCAGCTGGGGAGCTTCGGCGGATTGCTTACGCACTTCGGGTATCGCGCTTGTGTACTCTGCGGCCGAGTACTGCGCACCTGTATGGCTAGGTAGTGCACATATCAACAAAGTGGACGTCAAGCTGAACGAGACCATGCGATGCATCTCTGGTACTATTAAATCTACTCCGGCCCACTGGCTGCCAGTACTAAGTCACGTAGCGCCGCCTCATCTCCGTCGCGCTCATGCTTTGAAGAGAGAAGTGGAGAAGATTTTGAAAAACCCAACGCTACCAGTACATCAAGAGTTCTGCCACCCTCCTCCACAACGGTTGGTCTCTCGAAACCCACCCTGTGCTATGGCGCCAGGCCTAAGCAATTTCAACATCTCGGATAGGTGGAAGGCTGACTGGTCTACTGCTACGGCTGGAAAAGACACACCCTATCTTTCAGACCCGACGATAAAACCAAAAGGGTTTCACCTACCTCGTAAGATCTGGTGCCGTCTAAATAGGTTGAGAACAGGTCACGGCCGCTGTAATTATTTCCAACATAAGTGGGGCTGGAAGGAATCTCCCCTCTGCGAGTGTGGCGAAGAAGAACAAACCACTGAGCACATATTACGGCGCTGCCCTCTTCACTCCTATCCTGGCCCAGCTGAGGATCTGGATGCCCTGACACCCGACGTAGTTGCCTGGCTTAACAACCTCAAAGCTGTTCTCTGATTGCCTAATCATGTATGCCATACGATTAAATAAATAAATAAACAGTTATTTGATACAAAAAAATTTTTTCGTGTCTTTTAACCCCCAAGGCGTGTTTTTTCACCCCTTTGTGGTATCTAATCACCCCTATGACGTAACTATTCACCCCCTATGACGTATCTATTCACCCCATATGCGTGTCCACTGACCCCTTTTTCACGTAAAAGTACTTGTTGATAGTTTTTTGCAAAAAAATGCTTAATTATAGAGAAAATTGGTGATATTATTAATTATTTAGGTACTACAGATACTATATTACCAGGTTAGCTAACTTTAACTACGTTAATGTCACTACATTTACCGCTAGAACAAAGTTCAGACAGGCTTCATTTCTTACCTCGGTGAGGCCTTCCTTTAGAGTCAAAAAAATCTAACTTTTAGGCAGTTTGATTAACTTCTTTTGGTATCAATGTAGAGAATAAATAGTCTACTATATACTTATTCCAAAAAAATCGATTTTAGAGATGTACGTTTTTAAATATAACAACTTGAAAGAAAAAGTTCAAAATTTCTCTATTCACCCCGCGATTTCTGTTCACCCCGTTTTACGGTATTTTCTTTTGTGGAGTCGTTGGTTGAGAATTATTACCGCAATATTTTAGTTGAGTCGAGTTGAGTACGTATTTGTAAAGTCTGCAAAAGTTATGGTCATGACCACATGAGATGCAAGCATTTTATGTTTTAAAACTGTTACTATTTTGCTTGACATATAGACATAATTTTTGACAGCAATTATTTTAGTAGGTATTCGTGTTTGATTTAGTTTATGCGCTGTTGCCCACCCAAACACATTCCCAAACTTAGTTATAGATTGTACTAGCTACTTGCCCCGGCTTACACAAAACCTTAACAAATTATACTACCCCTGAACCTTTCTCAGAAATCACTCTATTTATAGATGAAAACCACATGAAAATCCGTTTTGTAGTTATTAAGTTTATTGCGAACATACATACAGACGCGGCAGGGGACTTTCTTTTATAAATTGTAGTGATTGTTATTCAAAACATTTTTATTCATATAAAGAGACGCGTAATTCTTTGTAGGTAATAGTTCAGCATCAATTATAGAAAGTATATAGACAAGTATTTTCTTAAGTAACTAGTTGTCAAAACTTGTTTTAAATAGCAAAAGGGTACGCTTGCTTAAACCCTGTCAACTAGTACAAGTAGTACACAATACACTCCCCAACAAAGGACTAGCCCTAAAATCCCTACTTTTACATAACTAGACTCCCATTCATAAAGAAATTACTATGAAAATGTAGTAATTTGCGGTCCAATTCACACGAACCGGTTTTGCCCCTGATTGTGGATGAAAGCTTTCATAGAGCACACAATCGGTGCATTGGTAGCCCTGAACTTGACATACTTTCCCACGATATCCTCCTAAGGCCCGGCCATACAAATGTAAAATCCAAAATTTGCGACTGTACTTTGAACCTACAGTGTAGGAAATAGAGTTGATTTTGCATTGTTGGAAAATGGAACGAAACAAAGCAAAAGTGACTCTGGTCAAATTGGATAGGATTTAAATTTCATCGAACTGAAGAGGTACTATAGGTAGGACCTTAGGCCTCAGGACGATATTCGATGGTGTATTTTAGCATAGTGTTAAAAACCGTTCGAACTCTACTGTTATCTGTGCGTCAAAAAATTTCCGATAGGATATGAATATGAATGAGTTTTCTGTGCACATATATTATTTTCTCTTTAACTAACAATTAATTTTAATTGATTTACGGGCGTTGGAATGATCATTCCTAGAATTTAATTGAAACAAAAAAATATATGTAGGAACTGATTTTTATGTCCAGACTACTTTGTTAATGACTTTTCAACTATATTTAAATTCAATGTCGACTTGCCACAACATATTTTATAACGCACCTACTTATATTCAGGTAAAGGTGTTTCTCTTTCTGTCTGAAAAGGCAAAACAAATTCTCCTATAGGTAATAAATTCACCCCTGCTTCATAAAACTATACTAAGTATTATTTAGTTATTTTTTATATCCCTTTCTTACAAATGCATAAGTCAAAATGCCCGATTAAGACAAATAATGCAAAAAAAAACAAAAAAAAAGCAAAAAAAAAACGGTCACCCATCCAAGTACTGACCACTCCCGAAGTTGCTTAACTTTGGTCAAAAATCACGTTTGTTGTATGGGAGCCCCATTTAAATCTTTATTTTATTCTGTTTTTAGTATTTGTTGTTATAGCGGCAACAGAAATACATCATCTGTGAAAATTTCAACTGTCTAGCTATAACGGTTCGTGAGATACAGCCTGGTGACAGACGGACGGACGGACGGACGGACGGACGGACGGACAGCGAAGTCTTAGTAATAGGGTCCCGTTTTACCCTTTGGGTACGGAACCCTAAAAATTAATAAGTATTTGAGGCTTGTAGCGCGTTCATGAATAACGCTAAAACCCTCCTTGTAAGTCTAACCGTAATTTTAAGAGCTATTATGATATAAACATTATTTCGTGTATATAAACAAAAATACTAATAAAATATTAGCCCACGTAGCCTTTCGCCAGCTTAAACCGGCATTACAAAGGAACGTGTTTGCCGAAGGAAGCGCTCATTTTATTGGGCCACAAAAGCGAGGAGTGCATGCGTATGATCACTTCTTATTGCAAGTGCATAATTCAATCAATATGTACTGTAAAGGATTTTTTGTTATTTTTACGAGTATATGTTTGTAATAATTTTCCGGTATTAAAGGTTTTCTTGCTCTTACAAAGATCGCAATTCGAAACGCGCGTATATATTGATTTTGGAAACTAATTCAAGAATTTCATAATTAGAATATAAATCATCATTAGAATATTACCAACCTCCAGCTGGAAACGGACCACCTTTTGGGCATTTGTATACAGTTCGTCTTTTTTAGCATTAGAAAGAACTTCGCAGAAGTAAGCCTGTGGTTCCAAATCCGGCACTATTAGCGGTAATAATTTGAAGTAAATTATATGTATTGACCATGCTACATTAGATAATTCAATAATTATTAACAATTAAAGAGCCTGATAAAAACTGCACGCTTGCTTCTGTGGAGTTCTTTCTAATGCTAAAAAAAAACAAACTATAATACCGTTTACTCCGACGTGTCGGAAGCCGGTGTTGCTCGAAGCACAACACTGTTAACTAGACTAATCCCAAGGTAATTTAGTTTAAACATACGATACCCACCATATTCTTATAACCTCCTAAGGCCCAAGGTCCTACCTATAGTACCTCTTCAGTTTGATGAAATTTAAATCCTATTCAATTGGAACAGAGTCGCTTTTTGCTTTGTTTCGTTCAATGTTTCAACAACAACGCATAATCAACTCTAATTCCTACAATTAGGTTCTAATTTCAATGGCAAATTTTGGATTTTTCATTTGTGTTGGGCCTTAGGAGGATATGGGTATTACAATCAAATATTTCGATTCAAATGCGAAATGATCCCCGACCGGCCTTAAGATCCGATTTATTTAAGCCTACTTTTATCTGGGTCTGATTTATTTTTCCTCTACGCCGCCCCCGTTCGGACACTAAATTTAGGTCATATAAAGATAACTTCGCATGAGATCCCGCATTATGAATCATATCATAAACGCAGCAGTTTCTAACACATGTGCCATTGGAAAAACCTTAATCTTAACAAGTTCTACGTGAAATGTAACAATTCAGTGGCATCCATGTGTGATTGTGTTCATTTTGTGCATTTTTAAAATAGGTACTAAGAACAGTAAGGAACACAACTTTGTACTTAATATAAAATATATAGTGTAGTGTATATATAGTTTAGGTCCTTATATCATACTAGGGCTTCACGCTAGTTCATTCATCCCCTTTTTTTTTTAATTACCTATCAAGTATAACTGAGTAAGTAGGGAAGCAAAATCAACAATAAGTTGTTGTCACATAACAATGTGATGTCGAATTGCGGTTATGATAGGTATTTTGTCTTCTCTCCTTACGTTAGATTAGATCTACCCTGTGGAGAGATATCTAGTAGGTATCTACGCTTTAGGTATTTCTATTTTCATTACCCACTTCGTTACGTCCCGTACACCCTTAATGACGGTCGATTACGGATTTAGGTCAGTTATTGAGTTTATGAGACCTACGTGGAACTTTGTGGAACTTTAGGAGCCCTTAATTACGTTTTGAAAAGCTATGGACTATCCGTGACGAAATTTTAGTCAAGGGACTTTCGGTGGGATTGGATTTTATCGGTTCAAAGCGTTTTAATCACAGGTATGTGTTACATGATATTGAGGGTGTAAGATTAACTATCTACTTGTTGAGTATGTATAGATTTAGGTATAGATTTATACTGGCTGATTAGTCGTTAAATGTTAGTATGAAACTTGACGAGTTCTATGTCAATATGTCACAGCGTCAATAAGAAAGGAATATCTGTTTTTGTATATTATGATGGTTTAATTTAAATATATTATGTTTCGGACCTCTGAGTATTACTTAATATGGTAGCAGCATCGTGTGAATGGTTAAGGAAGAAAGATATATACAAGTAAGTGGAAAAATGAGTAGTAACGATAAAATAATTATACCCGTGTTTGACGGAACCGAATATGCGAATTGGAAAATTCGGCTGATGAAATATTTACAGTTTAAAAAATGCAAGGAAGTAGCGACTAGAGATAAAACAGACAAGGACGATGCTAGTAAATGGGAAGAGATGGATATTCAGGCTACGAATTATATTTACAGCGCTATTACCAACCGGCAGTTAGAATATATAAGCGAGGTAGAGTCGGCATATAAAATAATATTAAAATTCGACGAAATGTATTTGAAAGAATCAACCGCTTTACAAATTGTATGCAGAAATAATCTAGAAAATATAAAGCTAGCTAAATATACGGATATAAATGTTTTCTTCGACGATTTTGAAAGATGTGTCAATGATTTGAAAAATGCCGGCGCCATTATTTCTGAAAGTGAAAAATTAAATTATATGCTAAAAGCGCTACCGGAAAGTTACAGCTATATAGGCGATTTAATAGACGTGTTACCGGAATCTGAAAGAACTGTTGAATACCTGAAAAGTAAAATACGAATGAAAAATTTACAAAAAGTAGATGAAGAGTTTCCTAACCGATCGAACGCATTTAAAGTAAATACTGAAAATAAACCGATTTGTTTTACGTGTGGAAAGCCTGGTCACGTGCGCAGAGATTGCTGGCACGGAAGTCGTGGTCGCGGACGCGGACATTCAGGTCCACATCATGGTCGTGGACGCGGTGACCATAATTTTAGACCAAATAGAGGTAGAGGATCTTACCAGAGCAATACTTATTATAACAGAAATAGCTTCCACACATCAATTGTGCATAATTCGACGAAAAGTGAAGAGAATACGGTAAAGTCGGGTCAGATAAATTGGCTTTTAGACAGCGGCTGTACAGACCACATCGTAAATACTGATGAATATTTTGACAAATATATAACTTTAAAGATGCCCGTAAAAGTAAAAGTTGGAGATGGAAGATTTTTGAACGCAACGAAAGTTGGCAGCATTACAACATATTTTCCTGTTTATGAGAATAAAAATAAAGTGGTCATAGGTAATGTATTTTACATAAAAGAGATGAAAGCAAACTTGTTGAGCTATGCGAAGATTACAGACAATCACACAATCATTTCGTCAGGACATTTGTCAAAGATATATAACCGGAATAGAGAACTAATAGCAATTGCGAAGAAGGAGGACAGATTATATAAAATGACAAGCTTCATTACAAAAACAATTGGTGTAAATGTCACAAGCAGTAATATGACAATTAAAGAAAAACTTCATAGAACACTTGGTCATGTAAATTTCAATCATCTTGACGTTATGTGCAGAAAACAACTATTGGAAGGAATACCTGAGCAATTAGAGACAGACTATATGAAATGTGCGATCTGCGTTGAAAACAAAATGCATAACTTACCATTTAATAATAATCGGACGAAAGCGGAAGATATATTACAGATTGTGCATACGGATGTTAATGGACCACATAGAACGACAGGACATCAAGGAGAAAAATATTTTCTAACATTTATAGATGATTTTAGCAAGCTGGCAAAAGTATTTTGTATCGGATCTAAGGAAGAAGTATATGACTGTTTTGTGGAATATGTAAATGAGCTACAAAATTTAACAGGAAAAGTAATAAAAGAATTGAGATGCGACAATGGTAGAGAATATATTAATAAAAGAATTTTTAATTTTGCGAGAGAAAAGGGTATTATGATTAAGCCCTGTCCAGCATATGTGCATGAGTTGAACGGTACAGCAGAAAGATATAATAGATCGATTATGGATATGGCAAGATGCCTTTTAGCAGAAGCAAAAGTTGACAGACGATTTTGGCCAGAAGCCGTAAAAACAGCAGCTTATTTAAAGAACCGAATATTGACAAATACTCAAGAAAGAAAGACTCCCTATGAACTATTTTTCCAGAAGAAGCCATCTGCAAAATATTTAAAAATGTATGGCAGTAAAGTTTATGTTAGAACGCCAGAAGAAAGGCGAAGGTCAAAATGGGACCATAAATCAGAAATGGGAATTCTACTCGGATATACAGATGTTGGTTATAGGGTACTGATTAATGACAGAATTATCATAGCCAGACACGTAGATATAATTGAAAAAGATGTGAAATTAATTGCTTTTGATGGCGAGGAAGAAAGTAAAGAGGAAAATAAAAAAGAAGAAGAAAAGTGGGAAGATACCCTAAATGAAATTGAACCTGAAGATAAAGTACAAGAGAACGATAATGAGAATGACGACAACGTAATCGACGAGACGAGAAAGTCTAAGAGACAAATTAAAGCACCAGTCCGTTTCGACGAAGAATTCGGCTACTATTGTATAACTGTTAATTATTGTGATGCGATGATTCCAGATACTTTTCAGGAGGCGACCAAATGTGACGAGGCAGAGCAATGGAAAGAGGCAATGGATAGAGAGATGAACAGTCTTGAGAACAAAAAGGTACTTGACGTTAAATGGGTGTATACGAAGAAAACCAACGGTCTCTATAAAGCAAGGTTAGTGGTACGAGGCTTTCAACAGACAGATAATGTCGAAGATACATATTCACCTGTAGCTAGAATGCAAACTTTGAAACTACTTTTATCATTTTGTTGTCAATTTAACCTACATGTACATCAAATGGATGTAGAGACTGCCTTTTTAAACGGTAAAGTGTTATCCGAAGTGTATGTCAAACAACCGTTAGGATATAACGATGATACTGGTAAAGTGTATAAATTATATAAGTCCTTATACGGATTAAAGGAAAGCCCACGTGCGTGGTACGAATGTTTTCATAAATTTGTGTTGACCTTAGGGTTTCGGCGAAGTAAATATGACTATTGTCTCTATGTGAAAACTGATAATAATCAAACAGTATATATATTAGTATATGTAGATGATTTATTAATTGCTTGCAAAGATGAACAAATGGTTGCTACGATAAAAAATAAATTGAGTAGTTATTTTAGAATGAAGGACATGGGAAAAGTTAAAAACTATATAGGAATTGATGTTGAGTATGATTACAGTAAAGCGAATATTTTAACTTTGAGCCAAGAAAAATATATAGAGTCGTTAGCAGTATAAAATTGAAAATTTTAAATTGTATAAAACACCGATGGAGATTAATATGAAACTTGACAGATGTGAGCTGAATGAGGATGTAAAATATAGAAATTTGATAGGAGCGTTGCTCTATATTAGTTCTGGTACTCGACCAGATATAGCTTATTGTGTCAATTATTTGAGCAGGTTTCAAAATAGTTATAACGAGACTCATTTTAAATGTGCATTCTCTTCTTCTTCAATTTAAGAGCTGGGCTCTTGTCGGTGCAGCGTGATGAAGATGTCTCCACCTTGGTCGGTCCAAAGCCAGCCCCTTTGTGTCCTGGTACGACACGGCCCCTACATGCTCCTTTACTTGGCTCATATGCAATGTGCATTGCGTGTTTTAAAATATTTATACGCGACAAAGAGTCTTAAGCTCACGTATTGCCAAAACTTGAAGGCTAATATTATGGATTGTTACGTAGATGCCGATTGGGCCGGAGATGTTTTAGATAGAAAATCTACCACAGGATTTGTAATAAGGTTATTCGGAAACACTGTGTATTGGAAGTCGAAGAAACAAAGCAGTGTAACTAAGTCTTCAACATTTGCCGAATATATAGCGTTATCCGAAGCCGTAACTGAGATCATTCTTTTACGAAGCGTGCTTAATGATGTGTTTTTAACGTTCAATGATCCAGTCAATATGTACGAAGACAATTCAGGTGCGATGATTATCGCCAAGTACGGTAATTTTACGAAAAACTCAAAACACATTGAAGTGCATTATCACTATGTACATGAGAATTTTAAAAATGGTGTTATAGATATTATAAAAGTGAATTCTGAAGATAATGTAGCGGATATCCTGACTAAATCGTTAGGACATGTTAAATTCTTAAAATTTAGACAAATGTTAAATGTAACATAATATACACCGTGTTATACATCGTGTTCATGATAAAGTTTAACAATTGTAATTGTTCAAAAATGTGATTTCAATTTAATTTAATATTGTAGATTAGTGTTGCAAGTGTTTAATGTGTTGCCATGTATAAATCTAAGGAGGCGTGTTGAGTATGTATAGATTTAGGTATAGATTTATACTGGCTGATTAGTCGTTAAATGTTAGTATGAAACTTGACGAGTTCTATGTCAATATGTCACAGCGTCAATAAGAAAGGAATATCTGTTTTTGTATATTATGATGGTTTAATTTAAATATATTATGTTTCGGACCTCTGAGTATTACTTAATACTACTGATAAAGAGTTATATGCCACCGATATTATAAGAAAATTTGTATTTGTGTTTATGGATCATTAAAGCGAACAATGCCAACAGAAACGACTTTCTTATAAAAGGAACTTTATAACCGTCCTTATTTATATACTCCTTTAATCTCGATGAAAGCAGACTCTATTGAGTAAATAAAGCGCCACCAATGAATAGACTGCGATGAATATCAATAGAAAATACCTATGCCATAATACCTATCCCTCGAATATACATGATGGTCGAGTGATCGTCTCACCCGTAACCAGGGTAAAATGGTCGCGCCAATCACACGACACACAGCTTCTCAAAAGGATGACTTACGCTAGACCGGGCCGTGTCCGGGTCGGAGCTTCCGGCGCTTCGTTTTCTACGGAAAGCACCGCGTGATCATCGATCAGCCGTCATAGAAAATGTCGGAGGCCTCGGCCCGGACACGGCCGTGTCTAGCGTGAGTCATCCTTGCGAAGCGCGGCCATTAAGTGTCAATCTTTTCTATTTTTTTGATTAAGTTTATTAAATCGTTCATAAATGTTTCTCATATTGAACTGAACTGGGACTGAGAATATGTACCATCAGCCGCAAAAGTGTATGGCGACTTTAACAATGAATTAATTCATAATTTCTCCATGCAATTTCGCGGCTCACTGTACTGTGAGTAAAGTATAAGTAGTAGGTAGTATAGAATTCATTCATAAAGTGGCTATGCACTTTTGAAACACTGAGCTACGGCAATTAAACATTGCAATCAATCACAGCTGGATCGGGTCGAATAGATCCGATGCAGGAGTGAAGGTGTACAGGCGCAAGAGTAACTGCCGATTCGAACTTTAAGTGTCAAATGTGACTTTTCTTCCAACAAATACGTCACTTTTGACACACATGTAATCCATATCGTTTCTTGATGTATTTTAGGTTTCTAGCACAATTCCTATCACCAAATCAAAATTATTCACCGAACATTCTTATCGTGCGCGGTACGTCTTAAAACGTCGTTATTGGCAAAATCCCTCCTGCCAATACACACAAGCAATTAAAAAAAACTTGCCGTATCTTAAAATCGGGCCGTCAAGTGCTCGCTAAACGATCAGAATAAAAGACTACTGGAGTCGGCAATACACGATGAAGCCATAAATGTCGATAACTGTCACCGGCAACAACGCGACTTGCGGCTTATTGTTGGCGCTTTGAGATTTTATTTACTTCATTATTGGCTTAATAAATGCTCTGAAAGAGATAAAGTGCTTTTCTTGACGTGGGTGTGTAGTACATATTGGTAATTTACCATAGATTAATCATAGAATTTGCAACTTAGCAGTTAGGTAACCAGATCGTTGCGTTGATATTAAAGTATGTAAACTTGATATAAAAAGTAAAATTAAACTACTACTAACTAAGACTAAAAGACCGGGCAAGTGCGAGTCGGACTCGCGCACGAAGGGTTCCGTACCATAATGCAAAAAAAAAACGGAAAAAATGCAAAAAAAAAACGGTCAACCATCCAAGTACTGACCACGCCCGACGTTGCTTAACTTTGGTCAAAAATCAAATTTGTTGTATGGGAGCCCCACTTAAATTTTTATTTTATTCTGTTTTTAGTATTTGTTGTTATAGCGGCAACAGAAATACATCATCTGTGAAAATTTCAACTGTCTAGCTATCACGGTTCGTGAGATACAGCCTGGTGACAGACAGACGGACGGACGGACAACGAAGTCTTAGTAATAGGGTCCCGTTTTACCCTTTGGGTACGGAACCCTAAAAATGAATACAAATTCCATACTTCATTCAGTCATCAGTTGCCTCAATCGTATATGTATTGTACTTATACATAAAATGTTTTCTAAAGTCTGGCTCTCTCTATACCCAATCTACTCAGTAGGTATTTAATGACTCTTGCAGCAATGCCATGAATACTGTACCTACACTATAGGCCTACTGTAATTTGAAAAAACTCGTTTTAGGTTATCAGAGCACTAATGAGTTCAGCTATTTTTTACTATCGAGTAATTCAAAACTTAACTAAACCTAATTAGGTATTAAAAAATAAGTTTTGATCAATATCCTAAAACCGATTTTTTGTGACATACCGACCCATTCGCTAGTGGGTAACAGATAGGTCGCAAGTCCCTAGTGTGAGTAGTACCTAACAATTAGGTATGCAAACGTTTCTTTCAGTGCGGTGTTATACACTTTACATAATATGAAACGTTCTTATTCGTGAATAAATATATCCGAATGGAATTTCTTCGTCATATTTAGTTCGGAACTAGCGCTTGCTTTGGCATGAATAAACAATCGCCTAACCTATTTCCAGCCTCACTTTAATGTTGTAGCTCAGTTAGCCGTATTCGAACAATGAGATACGTCAAATACTAGATATTTAAACGATATTGATCGGATATGTCAGTGTCAAACAAGTGTCAAAAGTGACGTTTTTGTTTGAAGAAACGTCACTTTTGACACTTCTTTGACACTGACATATCCGATCCATATATCATTTCAATATCTAGTATTTGACGTATCTCATTGTTCGAATACGGCTGAGTATAGGCAAGCCACTTATCGAATGCGATCGTCGGCTGTAACGCTAAAAAAATACTAAACTAAATCAAGTAAGATTTAATTAGGTATAGATAATGTAATGTGTAATAAACCCGATTACAAAATAAATGATACTGGTTACTCTGCAGATATGAATTGAGATGAAAATTATCAATTACCTATATTGAGGCGGTAACTATAAGTATAATAAATGATTACTTAATTCCTGAATTGTGTGCTATATTCACATGCAAGTATCAAAATCCTATACTTAATACCTATGTAGAAGTTAGAGCAAGTTTTTTTGGTTATTTTAAACGTCAAACTTCCTTGAAATTATGACACTAATCACACATGCACTGCGTGGGTTGTCAAAATTGCTGCAGACTTTTCTTGGTCAAACTCTACTATCTGACACTATAATTTTGATTTATTTATTATATACGTAATTGGTAACAGTCATATGTCTATAGGTAATGCCTATATTACACATGTTATATTAAGTTACAGTAACAATAAGTAGGTAGTCACAATACTAGTATATCTAACACACGGAACACACCACTGCAGTTACTCTGAATCTTATAAGATCTCATTCGCAAATGATTAGGTACGAACTAACAGTAGGTATGACTCTGGGTTCTGGCTACAAATGAAGGCAAATCAAACTCTACGGGTATTTTATTTATTTACATGACAATAGCAGCGCCATTCAAGTAAGTTTGTTTATTTCCGTCGCTCAAATAGATTTGTTAAAAATCTAGGTTTATTTAAAGATGTAACCTCATTCCTGAGCTCGCAACGGGCGAAAGTAACACGCATTATCTAATACCTACATATGCAAAGCGATGTGAATTAATATATATAAACAAGCCGAAAATCGATCTCCACGCCACAAACTTACCGTTTTGATATTGCCAGAACGACTCCTTCGGGGTTAAACTACACTTTTATGATAAAATCAATGTAACTAAATAAAACAACAAATAAAGTCCATAGGCGGGGGAGAACTGTTCTATTATTGACACGCGGTACGCGTTGCGATTCCGTTTGCGATTACAAATGCGCGCGTTTTTGACGTACGCAAGGATGCGTTCGCGTAAAATTAAATCAGTTTCTCTTATTGTTTTGAAGGAGAAGGAGAGGATAGTGCGACGACGTAGGACATTGAGTGTGCGCACTCGAAGCCGAGGCGGTACTGGCGGCAGCCGCTAGGCGGCGCTGCCGGCGGCCCGTATTGATAAAAGCGCAGGCAAATTTCAGTCCCCTACCGTGCGCACGACTTTAACGACCAGTATAACTTTTACTTAGGGCTCTTTACAACTATGCGGATCTTGAAGTTGCAGTTACACTGGTTACTCCGATCCGAATGGTTCTGTGATTGAAGGAGGGATGAGAATGAAGTACGGGGCGAGTCGCGGACGACGCGCGATGCGTCACACGAAATCGACCAACCTTGAACTCGGGCTATCGGATATTAGATAATATAGCCTTAGATAAAATAATGCGGTAACAAACAAGCATAATTGATAAGGGGAAAGGCGTAGCAACGTAGCCATGAACCGCTACGAGGTCGGAGTTTGTCGGCGTAGCCATGCTTTTATGGAAAGGGTATTCACGTTGCATTTAATCTGCGATATTCGAACTTCAAGATATTTACAAGAGACGACACGTACTAGATCCATTCTAGATACGTTATAGTTTAGATATCAACTAGTTCTCTTTTGCAGCGCAATTCGGGCAACCAATGTCACTTTTACGTTAGATAGAGTAAGATACGACTGCTCTGTCAAGAGTAATTCGACGGAGAAGGAGAGTAAGATATCTATTAGATGTGAATTGGATCTCTAAGTCATATCCTGTGGAAATCGTTCAAGAGTATCTCCAGAATCGCGCAAATGTCAAATTTGAAAGGTTAGATCTTAAACATATCGTTATCGTATCTAGGTGATGTCTAAAAGCTATCTAATAGATATCTATTTCAAAATCCGAATCGGGCCCAATATGACGTAGTTTGCAGTGGTGCCAGGTAGTAGTATAGGTAGGTACATAGGTATATACAGGATGGAACATTTCTAGAGACGAGCTTAAATGATAGTGTTTTATCTAAGTGATCTACAATCGAATTATTATAATCGTAAAGCTAGATTAATATGTAAAACAAAATCATTAAAATGAAATATATTTTATTCCATTGACAACCCTTGGCATTATTTTTATCCCATTGGTATTAAGTTCGCCTTCCGTACAGAGTGTTTTCTTATGTGCAATTAAGATTAAATTAATAAATAAACCCTGCAAAGTTAATTACATTTTAAACTGATACAAATGTCAATGTCATTCAATAGGAACTATACTTGCTAGGGATTGAAACATAGAGATTTTTGCACTAATGACAATCTGTATCTCACACAGACAAAACATCCTCCAGACTGAGCATAGTCGCGCTACCCCCTTTGCCACTCATAGGGTAATTTTACTCCATGTTGGAGTCGAAAGTGTCTTTGTGTGACGTCAGTGTCTTTGAACGGACCAATCACGGCACGGGACTTCGCTCACCTCGTCCCGCGCACCCCCGTATTTTTGGCATCATCGGTTGCATGAAATAAGTAATTGCTCTAAACTCGGTCTAGAGCAGCGGTTCTCAAACTTTTTTGGTGACAGAACCCTTTCGGCAAGCGAAATATTTGACGGAACCCCAAATTAAAAATTTTCGTTCATCACTGTGGACCAGATATACCTATAGAAGAGCTGGTTTTTTTGTTATTATTACAAGTATATTTTCGCGGAACCCCAACAGAGGCTTTGCGGAATCCTAGGGTTCCGCGGAACACACTTTGAGAATGGCTGGTCTAGAGGATTCCTAGTTTATGGTCTCTCATAAACTGTTACATCAAACATCATCAAACATCAAGTCCTTCGTTCTGTTCCACCCGATACAATAAAACATTATTTAATATCATTTAGTGATTAACATCATATAGGTACCTTACTCTAAAACGGAATAGGTAATGAATTTTATGAATATCTCTAAATGTTAATTTGTATAACCCCTTTAATTTAGGGTTATCAATCTTACTACTTATACACTAGTAACTTTTGTAAATATTAAGCAGAACTAGGCTATGACCAAAGTCCGGTGGCCCAAAAATTTTGCACATGGTGATATTTTTTTTTTAAGTAGGTACCTTAGGTACTTTCACATAATAGATATTTTCACACAACTAAGTACTGTGTGTCGTGGAAAGATTTTAGGATGGTCGCCTCAGAATGATATGAGATATGACTGAATATTAGAACTGAAACTTTAATACTAGAAATATGCAGTCAAAACAAAGTCCCCTGCCGCGTCTGTCTGTTTGTATGTTTGTCCGCGATAAACTCAAAAACTATTGAACGGATTTTCATGCGGTTTTCACCTATCAATAGAGTGATTCTTGAGGAAGGTTTAGGTGTATAATCTGTTAACCCGCGCGAAGCCGGGGCGGGTCGCTAGTTGATTTTAAAAAGTGAGTCGCATTATTTTCGACATAAGTGTGTATCGTGGAAAGATTTCAGGAGTCGCCGCGAAGTGATACGTCATTAGAATATTCATCAGCCGATACGTAAGTATTCCGAAGACGTGACTTGAATCACAATGCCCGCCGTAAACTTTGGAAAATTTTACGCATATACATTTGCGCGTAGGCGTGCTTGTTAAACAAGTAAACATTAAAAGAAAAAAGGTTAATAAACATTTTTACCTTGTGCTCTTTTTATAACTGACACGAATAGATTAAAAGTTTGCACATCGACGAGTGTCCACACTCACACTCTTGTACACAAACGAAATAGAAAATTAATGTCAAATTTATATGAAGACGTTTAACGGGTGTGGCCTGTAATACAAGCAAAAAATTTAACTGTAGGCGGTACTCCTCTTACTGACCAACATTTGTTCAGCAACTTTTGAAAATAGCTTGTGGTTTGATTTTTAATACACTTTAAAGTTGATTCTAAGACGCAATGTATTGCGAATTTTGTTATATTTAAGGCGTGACAAGCAACGTCAATCACAAATGATATGGCATGGCGATGGCGTCCATTGAAGGTAATATTTATTTTATATGAAAAATAGAAAGTCTAAATACTTCATAATTTTTAAAAGTTGTTGAACAAAAGTGTCACCGTTTGTGGAGTACAATCTATGTTTTAATTATCTGCTCATGTTACAGGCCACACCCGGTATAATGACACAACCTCACTTTGTTCAAAGATTCTAGTTGGTGCAAAGTTAAAAGGACTAGTTCCTGGCGCGACATAGTAGGTACTTATAGTGTGTGTTAGTTATTATTTTGGAGTAATTTTAGCATACTGCCAGAAGTAAATTCTTTCTTGTAACAATATAATGAATATATGTAGGTATTTCGTATAGTATCGTGTAAACTGAATGATCCCCGGGGTGCGGGCCGAGGCGAGCTACGTAAGCAGCCCGGGCGACATGTTTAGTGCGCTGCTCGCCCGTTCCAACCCCCTACCCAGGCATTCACGGTTACGTGCATGTAAATAAATTTAATATAAATAGCGAGACATTAGGTACTTATTGTAATATACACCGTGTTTTTATTGAATTCCGTTAACTTCGGGGTATGGTTAAGTACGTTTAAGAGAACTAAATGCCATAGTTAATATTAAAAAAAAAAAAATTTTTTTTTGCTTTTTTTGAAGAAAAAAAAACAGTTTAAAAAGTAATTAAACGTAGCATATAGCGTTGTTGTAACACGGGCATTACATTTAACTCAACCAAACAATTGAAATCTGTGACATATCAATGTCATTTCGAACATCGAGCGACCGAGATTGTATTTAAGTTTAGTAGCAAATGCATGAACTCATTCTAAACACTAATCAATATGTAAACCGGCCCTAAGGCAAGTGTACACGCTTGTAGAGGCCTTAAAGGAAAAAAATAAATTATCGATTATCTCCGAAATGGAGTTAATTAGAATATCTGTGTCTTTGAGAAAGATACTAGATTTAAGCTCAGGAATGCACCCCTGAAATTAACGGAAATCAAAAAAAACACGGTGTATAATAGAGACTAAATTGAATTCATTGAACTTGTTAAATCGTTTTTATTTTAGAATTTGACTATGGTAAGATTCGTAAGCATTTTGCCGCACTATCCTCTTTTCCCAGCAAATACCTCCTCCTTTAATGGTTCCTCCTTTTAGATAGTATATATATGTAGGTAATACCTAATTTAAATACTATAGGCAATGCATGAATTGTTTGATAATAGGGATAATTAAACAGTTAACACTTAAGTGCCCTAAATTATGTAATAGACGGTAGTACTATTAGTTATTCTGTGGTAATAGGTACCTACATGAGTACTAGTTAAGAAAGTCATAATATAACTATGACAGGACACCAATGTACACAGAGCTGCAAAAATGCATAAGTAGGTATCCAATTTATGAATGAATTAATTTTACTAAAAATATTAAAATATATATAACACCACGGCGTCACAGATTGAAATTATGTACTAGCTATTAACTCCGCCTCGTATCTTGACCTGCCAGCCAAAACACTCAACTCAACTATAACTCAAGTATAAACATTTGAATGCCTGAGAAATCTAGGTATCATTGCAGCTCATAGAACTACCAACCTAACTAACAGTATTTATCCAGTATTTAAGTTTTTAAACTCTGTTTTCCTCGCGATACCGTGGTACCGGGTGACCTTGGGATGTTGCACTAGTGCACTCGCCGCACTCTCCTTTCCCCCGCTCGCCCGTCTGCCCTTGCCCCCCGCTTTCTCCGCACCCGCCTCGCTGGACGCGTGCTATTTTCAAATGCTTTGGAGGAAAATCTAGGATAGATTTTCTTTTAGTCTACGAATTCGTGGGGGTGTAACTAATTGCTTATTATCGCATTTATGCTCCTTTATACACGGTGTAACATGAGTAAACCGAATAATTTTAACAGCGTATTCCTGATCATATTTAGAGACAAAAATGTCCTATAAACTTTTTTAAAAAACGCCTAGTTTCAGAGATAATATTGATTTAAAAATCAACAAGTTTTTGTTGTTACATAATGTAAAAGGCTTTTTTGACGGTAATGTTGCTGCTATGGGACGTAGTCTAAATATCCTTATTGATAGATGTCAAAAAGTGACAAGTAATACTTTGCAAAAAGAAGGCTTTACGAAAAAAAATGTAAAAATCAATTTTAAGTAACAAGTTTACCAATAACATTTATTTTTTATGTACAAATAAATTAAAAAAAATTGAAAAAACAAAACAAAAAAATATTATTTTTTGGCGAAATTGACCATTTTTTCCTTCTTTTGACCTCAGAAATGCGTGGTTAAAATTATTCGGTTTCCTCATGTTACACCGTGTATTGATAGGTAACAAGTCAAAATTTTGTTGTGTTATCAAAACTGTTAAAAGTTAACGACTGAGAATTACTTAATATATTTAGCAATGGAGAGCTATACCTATGTTTTTCAAGTGAATTTGCTAAAACAGTACGTAGGTAAATTAAAACTTAAGTAACGAAGCTTTTACTTGTGCCAAAAGATTGATAATATTATAGTTTAATATGATTGACTACCACAAAGTGGTGTTTATTTTATTATGCAATAAATCGTACTTATATGTAAAGGAGGAGGTAACATTATTTATATACAAATTTATTAAACGTAAACACCGCATCGTGTCAAAGACCTCTCATGCAGCTAATTGAGGTACAGAGTAATAACACATACAACTTTTATAATGCTATTCTAATCAACAATATAAACCGTATCACGATCACATAAAGCTCATTTAAACTGCTTTTAACAACATGACATATTGAAGCCCATCAACATGTAATTTAGACGCCGATAACTAAAATATTCAAGCGAATTTACAAGATATTCGCTGTCACCTAACATGGAACGAGTAGGTAGGTACATACATGGTAGATTTAATCTCGCGAAACGCGGTATACAACCGTATTCGGAAACGGGAATACAATACTAAATATAAATGTTAATTTAAATTTATTATGTGTAGGTTCACTTTAGTTTAGAAGGAGCAAAAGCGAAAAAAACAGGTATTCGACATAACATTGTAATAGGAAGTAGGTACCTATGTTCCTACGTGTAAAATAAAACAAAACAAAAGATGTCTGGGAGTGCATTTTGAAACATAAAATGAAAGTCTGATAAAAGTATCAATACTTGGTTTCGCTTTAAAATACCAAAGACCAAACTGAAACAATGAATTTTTTATACTTTAAGACACACATTCGAGAATGCAGCCCATGTGTCGTTCAATAGAATTAATCTTCTGATCGCTAAGTGCAGATTTAACAAGATTATCGGATCCCCGGACAGGTTGCAAGTTGCAGTCGCCGTCGCAAATTAATCAGAAGGACTGTTAATCAGGCATCTGGCTCTTTTAGGCTTAAGAGTTGTCATCATTAATCGTTAATCGTCAATCGAACCCCTACGATTAATGTTCATACCTACTAAAATGATAAATTTTCCATGAGGAAAATGCAAAAAATATGTAGGTACCTTTAGGAGAGACCGAGGTGAGACGTAACAGAGGAGAGTTGTGACATCGTCGATTTTTTTGGAATCTATTAACTAAAAACTAGGTCGCAATTAGCAATGCACGCACGAGAACTTTCCAAAGTTGCGAAACTTTCCACATGAGAATTTCTCGGTAACTTCTGAGAATGTTCTCGAGAACGAGAATTTATTTATTTATCGTAGTTTATACCATGAATATTCACGATAGTTTAGGTGTAATCCTTACCCCCAGAAAATTCCGACTTTTGGTCGTCCGCTTCCGGTCAGAAAAATGTATGACGGCCAGGCCAAACGGTCAGACTTAGGTGGGGGGTGCTCGACCAAATGTCATAGAGGGACCCTGGCAGTTTTTGACGCCGCCATTTTTTTTCAATATGGCCGACTTTTTTTTTAACTTTTTTAATTTTGTCCTAGCGCGCTGAAATTTTGGTCACGGAATCTCGGGGTCCCCTAGATACGTATGAAACATTTTTTTTTTGGAAAAATGCTACAATTGCGGGAAAACTGGCCACTTTTATTTTGTATGATGATATCCTGTTATCCCTCATCAGGGACATAGGGCTCTCAGAAGGGATTTCCATTCTTCGCGGTCCAGCGCGGCCTCTTCCAGCTCCGCCCAGCCGAGGCCAACTGATGCCGCCTCTTTTTCCACTGTGCGCCTCCAGGTGGTACGTGGGCGACCTTGTCCTCTTTTTCCGGGAATTTTCCAGGTCAGCCCTTGCTTGGATAGGTGATTGTTTGGCCTTCGTAAAACATGTCCTATCCAGCGCCATTTCCGCAGAAGTATCTCCTTAGCTAAAGGGTTTTGGCCAGTCAGTTCCCATAGTTTAACATTGGAGATGGTCCGTGGCCAGTAGACTCCTACGATTCGCCGCAAACATTTGTTTACAAACACCTGGAGTCTACCGGTTATGCCTTGCTTGACGGGCCATGTCTCGCATCCATATAGGAGGACCGACTTTACGTTCGAGTTGAAAACCCTTAGCTTGGTGCGGCGAGTGATGACTGTGGAAGTCCATACGGGTTTCAACTGCGCATATGCGGCGCGGGCTTTATTGATGCGAGCTTCAACATCCGCTTCTGCACCTCCCAGGGGGTTCATAACACTTCCCAGATATGTAAATTTTGTTACTTCTTCAACTGGCTCCCCGTTTACTAGAATAGGCGTTGCATTCTGGGCGTGCAGGCGCATAGCTTTCGTTTTAGCACAGTTGATACGCAATCCCTCTCTTCCTGCGGCATCGGCCAGGTCATCGGTCTTCGACTGCAGATAGTCTTGTGTCGTAGCGAGTAAGCACAGGTCATCAGCGAAGTCAATATCTTCAAGGGTTTTGCCATTGACCCAGGGCAGCCCCCTTTCCCCTTGACTGGTAACTCTGCGCATCACATCGTCCAAGACAATCAGGAACAGCAATGGTGACAGCAAACAGCCCTGTTTAACTCCAGCAGTGACGGGTATCGGATCTGACAATTGGCCCCTGTGCATTATTCGACAGGTGGATCCCTCATAAAGGCACTTGATTATTTCTATGACCTTGACTGGTATTCCCCTTTGCTTCAGTATTCGCCATATGCTTCTCCACTTTACCCTATCAAAAGCCTTTTCGAAGTCTACGAACAGGACATGGAGCTCGCTTTTCATCTCATGACACTGCTCTAGGATCATGCGCAGGACGTTAATCTGATCCGTACACGATCGTCCCGTTCTGAATCCACTCTGTTCATCCCTGAGTCTGCAATCGACAGCGGCCGACATTCTGTTCAGCAGAACCTTACACAGCACCTTGGAGCAGACAGGCAGCAAGTTTATTCCGCGCCAGTTGGAGCACTGGGACAGGTCTCCCTTCTTGGGTAGCTTGATGATTATCCCCTCCTTCCAACTTTCAGGTACTCGTCCCGTTTCCCAGATGTCTACGAACAGGGGATGCAACACACTAGCCATTGCCCTCGGGTTGCTCTTCAGTGCTTCCACCGGGATGCAGTCATTTCCGGGAGCCTTTCCACTCTTCAAACTTTTTATAGCACAGGAGATTTCATCGACATCTGGAGGGTCAACTTTTATGTCCAGGACCTCCGCTGTCTCAACTGGTTCTCCCTCGTCAAGCTCGTCATCCAGAGTACGGAAGACTTCCGTAAAATGCTCGTGCCACCTACACATTTGTTCTTCAGGCGTTACGAGTATCTTTCCAGCTTTGTCTACTATGGGTCGTGCCGCAGCTTTTCTATTGCAAAGCTCTCTACCAGCCCGGTAAAGTTCTTTAGTGTTCCCATTATGTGCTGCCGATTCCGCTTTTCTGGCAATAGATGCTGCTCTCCTACGCTTGTCCCTTTTAGCACTGCGTTTTATGTCGCTTTCACAAAGGAAGTACTCATAGGCTAAAGTTTCTTTCGTGCCTAGATCGCTTGCAACGTTAAGCCTGTCTTTGATGGATTTACGATGCGTTATTTTATCCCAGGTCTCTTTAGATATCCATTCCTTTTTTTCGAGGCTTTGGTGCCCTAGAAACGTATTACAACATTTGCGAAAGGTATTTTTTAGCAGTTGCCAATGATCTTCGACTGACATTCCTTCATCTTTCTGGGAGTTGTAGTGGTTGTGAACTTCCATGCTAAAATTCTGTCTAGTAACCGCATCTTGCAGCTTTGAGACATCGAACCGCCGAGATGATGTGGTTGCTGTGCTTCGCACCTTTGCTATCTTCAAGCGTATTTTGGCTACAATAAGATGGTGGTCACTGTTTACATCTGCTCCTCTTCTGTTGCGCACATCCAATAGTGAGTGTCTCCATTTTCTACTAATCATCACGTGATCTATTTGGTTCTCCGTTCTTCTGTCTGGGGAGATCCAAGACACCTTGTGACAGTTTTTATGCGGGAAAATTGAACCTCCAAGCACCAGATCATGTTCACAGCAGAAGTCCACTAGCATGTTACCGTTTTCGGTTCTCGTCCCCAGTGCATGTTTCCCTATCCATGGTTCTATGCCTCGGTTGCTATTTCCTATCTGAGCGTTATAGTCGCCCAGACAGATCACAATGTCGCCCTTTGGAATGCTTTGCATTGCTGTACCGAGCTGGCTATAGAATGCCTCTTTCTGAATCGAGCTCGCCGAGTTGGTCGGAGCGTAGCACTGTACTAAGGTGATATTCCTCACTTTAGACTTGAAGCGAGCTGTAATTATTCTGTCTGATACAGGTTTCCAGTCAAGCAGACTAGAACGGGCCTTTTTGGTAAGGAGGATTCCCACGCCATACTCATGCTTCTTTTTCTGCCCAGAGTACAGGAGAGTGTGGTCTTCAATCTGTTGCTCACCAAAATCCTTCCATCTTGTTTCCGAAATGCCAAGTATGTCTAATTGGTAGTCTCGCATATACTTAACAACCTGGTGTACACGACTTTCCTCGCGCATTGTGCGAACATTCCAGCAGCCAATCAGAGTCCTTATTTTCGCGCCAAAGGTCAGTTTGTTTAAATCGGTCCGTGTATTCCTTCCTTGAGTTTCAGTAATAGATTGTAGATTTCGGATATACAGGTTATTAGCCCATAGTACCCTAGACGGTTGGCAGGGCTGCTGCCTCAAAGTGTACCGCCGCACTTGATTTTATTTCAGAGTTCCTTCTCTTATTGGTATTTTAGAGGGCATTTGTACCCTCAAGGCCCCCAATGGCCTCTCCCAGCTGTTTTCCAACTAGGTGATAGGCTAATTAACCGCCGCCCATTGCTCGGCGTTGTTGTTCTTTTGGCGCCACCCGGGGGACACGTGTAGGGTAACAAAGGGCAATCTTCCTACGGACGCGAACAACTCAATCCCCCTCCAATCCTTTATTTTGTATGGCAACTTTTAAACGGTGCGTGATAGGTGGGGGGTTCTCGACCAAATGTCATAGAAGGACCCGAGACAAAACAAACTGTATTAAAAAAAATCAAAATGGCCGACGTTTTTTTTATTTTTTCAAGTTGGTCCGAGCGCGCTGAGATTTGGCATGGCGGGAGATAGAGGCCTCTAGATTCTAATGAAAAATAATAAAAAAATTGGAAAAAATTGTCGAAAGTCGAAATGTTCTCTGAAATAAAGTGAGAATTTAAGCAACTTATTGGTAAACTTATCACATCAACAAAATAGCTAACTGTAATAGACAATAATATATGGATAATAACATTTAGTTTTAAGTTATGCATATTTAAACTTTATTTCAAGTATATTTTCTTGTTTAAACAATAATTTCCATGTTGCAGGAATGTTCTGAGAACATTCTCGAGAACGTTTCCGCTTTTTAACCGACTTCCAAATCCCAAAGGAGGAGGTTATCAATTCAATTGTATGTTTTTTTATTTTTTTTTTATGTTTGTTACTCCATATCTCCGTCATTACTGGACCAATTTTGAAAATTATTTTTTTGATTGTATGTATATGCATACAGATTGGTCCCGTTTTTGTCAAAATCCAGTTCTGATGATGGGATCCATGAGGAATCGACGGAACTCCTCAAATCTTAAAGGCATACATATGGTGATTTTTGTGTTTTTATCAACAAATCAAGCATATACATTCAAAAACGTGACATTTGATGAAGTGGAACTGCTGATGATGATCAGAACGGAACTCTTCAACGACGCATAGTTCACGTTTGGCGATATGTCCTCTTCGTTATGTTTGTTAAGCAAGTTTAGTTTTTAAGCCACATTTCTGTCAAGCTCGAGTTCTGATGATGGGATCCATAAGGAATCGAGGGAACTCCTCAAATCTTAAAGGCATACGTATAGAATTTTTTGTATTTTCATCATAAAATCAAGCATTTACATTAAAAACTGTCGCATTTGATGAAGTGGAACTGCTGATGATGTTCAGAACAGAACTCTTCAACGACGCATAGTACATGTTTGGTGATTTCGAATTTCGATTTTGACTTGGACTGGGACCCGGACTCATACCCGGATCCGGTTCGGACCCGGACTCGGACTCGGACTCGGACCCGGACTCGGACCCGGACTCGGACCCGGACTCGGACCCGGACTCGGACCCGGACTCGGACCCGGACCCGGACTTGGGCCGGGACTCGGACCCGGACTCTGACTCAGAGACCCGGACCTTGACCCGGAAAACCCCTATGATACCTAAACTAAATAAACCGCTATGATTACCTACCATAAAATGTAGGTATAAAGTATGATGATGCCAAACCCCTCCCGCTCAAACCCCCGTACACCGCACCGCATGCGCCGTTAAGTGGGTTAGGTTAGGTTTGAACTGCGATCCTCACAGAACCGAACAAAAGTGGGTTAGGTTTGGTTAGAACTGCGAGCCTTACAGAAACGAAATGCTACTAGAAAAATTGGTTTGATTAGGCTCGAACTGCGATCCTCACAGAACCGAACTGCTATCGGAGAAGTGGGTTAGGTTAGGCTAGAACTACGACCCTTACGGACACGAAATGCTACTAGAAAGTACTGTTTTTACCTCCTTTTCTACATAGTGCACCATCTACCATAATCTTTCACCGGGCCCCATAGAAGTCGGTTTTTTTTTCTTAAAAATTATTGGGGAATGTTCTGCAATTTGTACATTGCTAGTCGCAATAGCGCGCGTTTGTTAGTTACGAGCTAACAAACGCACACTGTTGCGACCTAGTTTCCAAAAAATCGACGATGTCAGAACTTTCCTCCGTCACAACTCACCTCGGTCTCCCCTACCTTTATTTATTTAGATGCAGAACTGTTCATAATTATATGTTTTTTATGGTTAAACTGTGCGTGTATTTATTATTATTTCGATACGTCCATATATCACGAGTGTACCTACCCGTTCGATGTTTTATCGTAATCTATTCGGCATATATATATATTGTGGTGTAATGAATCGTATAATAATTATGGTATTGCCCTACTATTACATTTTAAAGCCAAAATTGACTACCATGTTTCATCTGAAACCTTAATTAATATTGGGATTGGGATCCATACATTTGCCTTGAGAAAACCAATCGACGATGATTTAGGTAAGATGCAAGTTTCCAAGTGGTGACAGAATTACGTAGATTTTTAAACTTGGAATAATACTACGTACGGCCCCGACACTATCATTAGCAATGACATGAAATTTCATGACGCTCCAGCGTTTGGTCCATTCAGGTCATGACATTCCTAAATCTCCCCACACACTTATCAGTATTTCTATCAGTATTTTCATCATTACCTTTCACGGGGAATTTTAAGTTATTATTTTCCTAACCGTTCTTAGTTATGTTGTAGTGTACGTTTTGAAGAACACAAAACCAAGACATTATTCAATCATCGATTCAAATATTTCTAACCTGTCGTAATTATACTATGTACTGTGGCAACTCTATGCCCGATGAGCCAGAAAAATGCAGAAAAAGAAATAGTCAATTAAAAATAATATTTATTTGTTTCAACCTTTTCGTGCGTGCATGCGCCATGACTGTGTGAAAGATTGGTAGTTAAAAAATGTATCCAAATATTTTTTTTTATTCTTACCACGAACCGGGAACCAAACTATTCTTAAAGTACAATCAGCATCATATAGTAGGTAGCATCCAAAGTACCTATTCAAATAGTTCGGTACGCCATACATACCCATTATATAGTGTACCGAACTATTTGAATACTTTGGATGCCACCTACTATACGACGCTGACTGTACCTACTGGATTCTTCTGTTATGTAAGAATGTATACGTATTTGGTTAAGAAAAAGGTATCTGATATGTAGGGATTGCAATCCGGTCCGGCGGATCCGGTAATCCGGCCGGATCCGGCACATTTTTCAAGATACCGGATCCGGCAAAATTCACCGGATCCGGTCTCGGATCCGGTAAAGTGAATCAAAGCGCTAAAATATAAAATAACAGCTTAAAACACTGCTAAAATTTAAAAGTTCTCGCCAATATTCGAATTTTCTCGCTCGCAAACAGCAACACAACAACTTGTTTGTTAGTTGACGCCAGTCTTCTAGCCGACGAAATATGTGTAGTCGTAGCGTTGAGATTTCCGTGCACCGTAAGTACTGGATTGGTTTATATTCAATTTATTGTGTTGTTTCATTGTAATTTAATGTACATGTTCTTTCGTTTTATTTTGTACAAACCATTATAGCCCACTTTAAGACACAGGTTTTTAGGGTATCCGAAATACTAATACTTGTACATAATTATATTAATTATTAAAAAAGTGGTTAGGATTTTGCTGATTAAAACTAGTCGGGGTTTCTGCGGTTGACTTGACGTTTAGTAAAAACAATATCTATGGAGGTTCGAAGTAAGGAGGTATAAAAAAAGAGTCCGTCATAAAGCAAGTTCGAACGGGATAGTCTTATATGGAACATTCAACCATAAACACTAACTATTCATTCTCAATTAGTCATAAAACTTTTTAAGCTTTACAGGCCTGATTTAGTTAATATGTTTTATCCTTCTTACAAATACATAAGTCAAAATGAGAGATAAAGACCAAAACGAGAAGATCAAAACTATTCATAGCTAATTCAGGCCAGTAACGCGTTTATAAATACATAATGCCATAAACCAGAGAGTTTACTTATAGGATAGATGCATACTTACAACATGTTATTATATAAGGCCATATACAGAATACACAAAATAGGGATGTTGACCATATTTTAAAAAATATATTGAACTCCATGCACGAAATAAAACGCAAAAGGGAATATTACGCAAAAGTCGGCGTAGGGTCCACTAGCAAATTCAGAGGGTCTACTTCGAAATGCGAAAATCGAAATTTCGTTATCAGTCTCTAACGCTCGAATACGCAAGAGTGATAAAGAGGCAGAAAACGAAATTACGCGGTAAGCCCTCAGTATGTGCTAGAGGCGCCCCCTACGCAGAGTATTGCATAATATTATTCTATTTCCCTGAATAGGGAATATTACTCGAAACTCTGCGTAGGGGGCGCCACTACCACAATCCATCACAATCTGGGGGTCTACCGCGAAACACGAAATTTCATTATCTAACCTCTCTATCACTTTTCATCATCATCATCCTCATTTTTGCATATTCGAACGATAAAGAGGCAGATAACTAAATTTAGATTTTCGCGTTTCCCGGTAAAAATATAATTAAATTGTTGTAAACAACATAAAATAAAAGGTTTTTAATTTTTATTTCATGTATGGAAACTTTTAGAAAGGGACAGAGATTTTCTTTGTGCATCGTATTCTGCATGTTTTCCTTTTTTCTTAAGAGTCAAGTGAAAATAAACTTTAGAGCAATGATAATAGAGTAGGTATACTTCACTTATTGATTTAAATGCCAGTAATGACTCTTGTTAGTATAAAACCTTCTTCTAAAGTACTTTAAATGACGGAATGAGGGATTAGAGTGATGCGCTCCACTCACTATCAGTATAATGTCATTATTTTGACATTTCTTCAAAAATATTAAAAATGTTTAATAACTTCATTATCGTCCATCATTCTTTCTGTCATTTCTGATTCCATCATTCTAATCAATTCACTGTCAGTATAATGTCATTTCTAGTATCATTACTTTGACATAACTCCAATACTGACGGAAATTATTAAAATAAACTTCATTACTTGCCGTCATTCCTTCATGACACTCCCTACACTATCACTAAAAACGTCATTCCGTCAAAGTAATGTCAGTATCCATGATAGTGTCGGGGCCGTAACGTACTTAAATTAAACGAAGAACGTCACTAAAGGCTTAAAATAAGGGCTCTATAGTATAGTTCGTTTTTTTAGCATTAGAAATAAGGTAAACAATCTTGATGTGTCTTTTAATTGAAAAACAAAAATAAAATAAAAATAAAATAAATTACGGCAAATATGTATCAATTATGAATCTAATACGATCATTTATATTCTTCTGCTTTCATAAGTAATAGTTTATGATTTTTAAAAAGCGTTTTTCAATTAAAAGACATATCAAGATCGCTTACCTTCTTGCAAGTTCTTTCTAATGAAAAAAAACGAACTATAGCTTAAGTTAAATCTACTCAAACCGGTCTGTTCGAACCAGACAAGTGAGGTTTAATTGAGAATTTTAAAAATGTAAAGTTATTAGTTTCTGTAATCCTGCGGGCGGGAAAGGAATCTGGAATAATTTGTCAGTCTGGCGAGCCAAGGCTGTATTCTGCCCTCCTAAGCTAAAAGGACGTATTGTCAATGGAAACTTAATGCAAATACCGCTTTTTAGCTTATGAGGGCAGTATTCCGATTGTTCACCAACTAATCTGGCAAAATTTTTACAAACCAGCGTATCGGGACCTCGGGACTAGTGACAAGTAATAGTATTCTAAGATCGTAGTTATATGGTTTTGCTGCTTGCGAATGGAATCCTTTAGACGGAGATTTGGGAGAGCCTTTTATTTTGCTATGTTTTGACAACTAATGGACGGATTGTGGTTGAAGGGATAAAATGTATAATGCTGCTTTTGTTTATGTATACGTCGAGATGTAAAAGTGGGTACAAGTGAAATAAATTAAACGTTTTAGAAATAAGCATGTAAAAAAGTATTAATTAGAATCAGTTTTGAATTAGGTACTCGCAACGTAAGTTGCATATATTGTTATCTACCAAAGCAATGGTACTAAAGTACTCTAATTAGAACGTATCTATTTTCATAATTTGTATTATTCTGCTGAAATGAAAACCTGAAATTTTTTTTTTAATATTACTATCGGTAGGTAAACTTTAACTTAAAATTAACTTTTATAAAGCTACAAATTGTAGCTTTATAAAATAGGCCACAGTAGTAGGTATTAAAAAAACCGATGACGTGAGCCGACCACCTCCACATACCAATGTTTCATAAGTACATATAAATAGCCATATGTAAGCGAAACTGATTTCATTTCCGATCTGGGAGTGTATCGTCATTTTCAATTTCTTGCTTGCTAAAGCTGCAGCTGCATTTAATTTGGCAAACATAGTAACATGTTGACTCAGAGTGCAATGTTCATAAGTAAATTCTAAAATTTAAATCCGATACTGAATCTTAAATCTGGAATAGAAATTGACTTACGTTAGAATTGTTATAATCATCTCAGCGTCGCTCTCAAAATAATTATTGTATCATATATGTATTTGAGCCTTTTGGGGTCGAAACGTTAGGGTCATGGGGGCCCAGCGCCCGGCCCTTATATAAGGATTTGGCGTCGCGTTTGGTCGATGCCACGGGTGACCAAAGGGCTGGCCAGTATTTTGCCCAGAGAATTAGCATCGCCATTCAACGGGGAAATGCGGCCAGGCTGGGTATACTGCCTGCTGGTGGCGAGTTAGAGGATGTATTTTATAGGTATTTGTAGGGTTTTTTTTAATGTGTATTTTTAGAGTTAGTGAGTTGACGAAGCCTGTTGGGGATTTTATCGCTGTAGTTTTTTGTGACGATGCTTGTAGCTGATCACCTGACTTTGTGTTCGTCCACGAAGCCTGCGGAGGTGGAAGTAATCCTCATTCGATACTGCCGGCCCGGTATCCGGCAGCATGCCCGACTCGGCTGCGTTGGAGATTCTCCCAGCCGCGTTCGGACCCTCCCCTCCACAGTTTCGACAGTTCACACACACAAAAAAGATGCTGATTTGACTTGTCATTGTCATAGTCAAAACCTAGGTACTGATGTTCCGTCGGAACCTTTCCAAAATTGCGTTCTTTCCACGTATAAACTTTAAGAAGCTTTAATTTTTTTTGTATGAGAATCGAAATTTCCGAAATGAATGATTGAATGAATGATTTGTTAGTCATTCTATTGCAATATTGTAACCGCCATTTTCGCAAACGGTCCCGTGTGCACATGCGCGGCGCGGGCGCGTCTCACGATGCAGCTAATGACCGCTGATTGATATTTATGACTTTGGAATCGACTGTATCGCATTACAGACAGGGCTGCCACTGTTTCCAGAACTGTTTTAGAACTTCCTGCCTCGCACAGCTAAACTGTGGAATAAATTGTCGCATTTGGTATTTCTGGACCGTTACGACCTTCAAAACGTCAAGAAAAGGGGTTTCTCCCATCTTAAAAGCCGGTATCAACCTCTTAGCAAGCGACAGAGCGTGGAAGTGCCACCAAAAACCTGTGCAGAGTTAGCTTAGACTAACTTTACATATAAATTTAATAGGTCATCTTAAATCCTATTAATGAGAATGCAGAAAAAAAGAAATTTCCTGTGTGTATAGAAAACTACAGATGTGTAATTTGCGAAAAGTTTCCTAAAAGTTGGAAAAATTCTCGGAAATTTCAGGAAAATTTCACAGGAAACAAAACAAACTTCATTTTAGAAATGAACAATTTCGTCTTCAACAGAAATATGAGAAGTTGCTGAAGTTTTCGTAATTTTCTAAAGTTTCCGACGTCACATCAGTAGTAGCAACGGCAACCCTAATTACACGCAGCAGGCTTATGTCATTCATGCACCGATGTGTTGACGAGAGCCAGATACCGCCCTTAATGCACTACTTGATACGCTGGCAACCTTTCAAAAGCTCGTATATTGATCAATTTGTGCACGCCGATATCAACCGTATGTAATGAGAATACGGGTTACATATACATATTTATAAATGCTGTGTTCCATAAAGTAATCGAGAGTTTATTACCTAATAATATAGTTAGTTCTCTAATCGTTTGGTTTTTTGTGTGCCGCTAAGTAAAAGCATCAGCTGCAAAAAGAAAAGTCCCAATTTGTGTCAGGGTTCCGTACCCAAAGGGTAAAAAAGGGACCCTATTACCTACTAAGACTCCGCTGTCCGACTGTCTGTCTATCTGGCACCAGGCTGTACCTCATGAACCGTGATAGCTAGGCTAGGGAAGGACAACGTGACCGCGAATTTTTCGCTGTCAGCTGTCAAACATTGGTTTAGTTAAACAATGATAGTTCTGTGCGTAGCACTATTATCTATTATAACACCGCGTCTTCCAACCTCGTAAGTCCGCGCATACTTGTACATGTACAAAAACAAATTAAATTTTAACTCTTACAGAAATAAGAAAATGGGTATCGTCTTGGGTCGTCCCATTCGTTTTTCGTCAAGTTCTTAAATTAGTCCTATTCTGCTTTCTTCACCCATTCTACATTCGTTACAATCGTCGGTGGCTTTCAATGTAGAATGAGTGACGAAAGCAGAAGAGGATTAATTTAAGAACTTGACGAAAAACGAATGGGACGACCCAAGACGATACCAAAAAATGTTCCATATTCTAAAGCACTAAAATTGGCCTGGGCCTTACGAGGTAGCCGCCACTCTGGATCCTGTCTTAGCACCTATCCGTTCAAGGCAAAATATGCCCCACTACCACACATCTATTAAGTTAGTTCATACAGATAGGCAAAACAATAGAACAGAGTGCAACAACGGGTCAACGTGGTGATGTCACTTCGCATTATGCACTGCCACTGTACAAGTGTGCACGCCCGAGTTACTGTTCAATTAGATTCGACATTCCCATTGATTACTTACACTCTACATACGTGGGTTTTCAGAAAAAAATATACCTTTTACTTTTTTTCGAAAAACTATCACCCAAGTAACATTTTAGTCCTATAATTTTAGTTTTTATCGCTAAAAGCTTGTATAGACGTCGTATTAAGGTTCCAGAGGTGACCACCTGTTGTATAAAAGCGTTTGGCAACACCTTTTTGCTCTATAGGCTTATACAGCTAATATATTCTATAAACAATTGATGTAAAGGTTTACATCATCATTTTATAGAGCCGTTATAGGCGTGTACTATGACAGGTTCAAATATAACCACTATAGAGCAATATTACTGTATAATAGTCTTTGGAATCACTTTTATGCGACAAATTTGCACTATTAAGGGTCCTCTGCAAGCCACTATAGTTTTGTGTTTTAACAGTGACAAAAACCCAACTATACAACGATTTTAGGATATAGTGGCTTTAGAGATCACTGCTATAGTACATAATACTTTAGTAGTTTGCTCTATTAAAGTTCCCTGCAAGCCGCTATAGTTCTGTGTTTTAACAGTGACAAAAACCCAACTATACTACGATTTTAGGATAATAGTGGCTTTAGAGATCACTGCTATAGTACATAATACTTTGTAGTTTGCGCTATTAAGGTTCCCTGCAAGCCGCTATAGTTTTGTGTTTTAACAGTGACAAAAACCCAACTATACAACGATTTTAGGATATAGTAGCTTTAAAGATCACTGCTATAGTACATAATACTTTAGTAGTTTGCGCTATTAAGGTTCCCTGCAAGCCGCTATAGTTTTGTGTTTTAACAGTGACAAAAACCCAACTATACAACGATTTTAGGATATAGTGGCTTTAGAGATCACTGCTACAGTACATAATACTTTATTAGTTTGCGCTATTAAGATTCCCTGCTAGCCGCTATAGTTTTGTGTTTTAACAGTGACAAAAACCCATCTATACAACGATTTCAGGATATAGTGGCTTTAGAGATCACTGTTATAGTACATAATACTTTAGTAGTCATATGAACACTATTATACAACTCTTTTGCTCTGTAGTAGCGTTTTTGGGACATATTTTTATAGCATTAAAAATCGCTTTCGTAGTTTTTAAATCCCTATTATATCTCATCGCTGTAAACGTCACAATGACTCTTTTATATCACAAAACTGTTGTATAGTGGTTTTTCTTTTTTCTTTTAAAAGACAACAACGTTATAGCTGAGTTTTTATGTCTTTTATAAACCGAGTTAGATACATAAAGGTAGAAACCGACTACTTGTAAATGATAAATTTGATCTGTAATGGCTACTTATATCTTGCTTATATAAGTTCAGGCCTAAGCCACATAATGTGGTTCCGTACAAAATATTTTTATATTAATGAATTGATAAAAAAAGACCCCAGTGATATTAGTGATTGTAGTTCAGATTTATCATCAATGGTTTAATACAAGCATATAATCGTGACGGTTTTGATATTTATCGCCATCCATTATTAGCACATTTTTTTTACCAATAACACTGAAAAAGAAAACAACAGTAATAACTACATCTTAATTAAAAAAAAATCCTACGTCTTTCTAAAGAGTTTGTTGGTGTAACTGGGTCACAGCAAAATTCTTTTGGAACCCTAATTTTAATCATGATGGCGGTGAATATTTCGTCGTAAGTTCTATAGTTAGCCTATAAAAGCGTCGGATTTACTTCTTGGCTGTATAGTAGTAAATATGGTGAATATCATAATATTTTATTAAATTATTTTATTAAAATCATAAATAAATCGAGGGGGCATTTAAAATTCCTCATTAACCTAATACTATTCTAACGGTAAAACTTCCGTCCCATATACATTTTGCGCTAAGGACCGAATTATTCGACATCTAAATGACGCATATTAATATAGTCTTTACTTGTCACCATTTTACTTAGTACTTACCGTTTTTGTGAAGTAAACACACAACAAAACCACTCACAACAGTTGATGGAAAACTTGATAGCAAATTGCGTAGTAAAGGAACTATAAATTCTACAATAGTATAAAAAAGCACTATAATAGAATTTCAAATACTACTATAGTATAAAACAAGCACTATAATGGAATCTCAAATGCTACTATAGTATAAATTGACACTATAATGGCGTTTCTGACAACAAATTAGAACAAGAATCATGCATTATATCACTTTTATAGACCTAAAACGTCACGACTGACACTGCTACAGGTCTACTATATCACTGAATGGCACTAAAGATGCGCCATTTTGGCTTTATACAACCTTCATAGGTCTTTTATAGGACCTTAAGTGGTATTTAGGAAACGTTCTATCGACTGCTATAGTACCACAAATTGTTACTTGGGCAACTTTTGGGTTGTTTAGACTCAGAATCACGACTACTGTTTAATGAGAGAAAGAAAAAGTGTCCCCACTCTTTCATACAAATTTCGGTGTCAGTTTTGTAACGGTCCATACAAAATGTATGTGAAAATGCGTTTCAAATCTAAATTTTTTTTTGAGACAAATTTTTTCTTTTTAAATCTATAGTCCTCGTGATTCTGAGTAGAAATATCCCAAAAGTAAATGGAATCGAAAAAAGGTAAATGAGTAGGTACACTTTTAAATAAAAATGCCCACTTACAGCTGGCTACTCATCATTATCATATCAGCCTTTTTATCATCCACTGCTGAGCATAGGCCTCTTTACGAGTACGCCACTTATCCCGGTCCTGAGCCAATCTCATCCAAAAGTGACCGGCAATCTTCGTTACTACTAGCATTATTAAACTGCGTCAAGCAAATCTTGTCAGTAGCAAACGGCGGCAAATTTGAAAAATCGCGGGTTAGCAACACTGTGTTCGAATAATTCGAAAATCGCGTGTCATCTGTGTTTTATCTGTGGAATGTGGATCGCGAATGACAGCCATCATCTTTGTTTACATTCTGAATCGATTCTATTTCCAGAGATATTTCTGCTGTGTCGCCATTAAATACCAATATATTAAATAAAATTGTGCTTAATCAAAGATAAGGTGCCTACAATGCATACAGTTCCAAGATATAAATCTAATAAAATATTAAAATCCAATAGGACATCTACCTACTGAAGCAATGATTTTATTCATTACATTCTTGTTTAACGGCATATTCCACTTCTAATTTTATTTTGAGATCTTTAAATTCACCACACACCGCTTTTAAATTGTCCGTCCATACCATTTTAAATGCCATTTAATAACAATTTCAAACATTTTCAATAGAGTTTTAAGATTTACCTCCGACGTTTCGAGGACGGCGTTGTCCCCGTGGTCTCGGAGAAGACTGGCTCAAGTTGACATCAACATCTTCTAGCCAAAGAAATAGGTGGAGGTAAATCTTAAAACTTAAATACGCGATTAAGTCCCGTTGTGCAGTTTGATAATGTTTAATAATCGTGAAAGTTTAAATCAGTGATTTTCAATAGAGAATCCACGAGTGACAATTTGAATTAAGAGGGCGCGCTCAGCGGCAAAAAAAAGTTTTGGTTCGATGTACATTGTACATTGCTGCTTTTCTTAGCGCAATACTACTCTTTGAGTGTTGCCCTACTTTAGTTTGCTTTACATTGCTACTGACAAGATTTGCTTGACGCAGTATATATGTATAAGACTATTAAGACTATTCGTGGTCACTACACATTTGGCACTGTCAAATTTATTCAGAATGAAAGCTTAATCATCCACGTCAGTAACCTCACTTATACCTAAAATCTACACATAAATTACTTACATTGTTTTTACATAATTATGAGTGTTAGGTTGTAATTTAAAATGACAGGTATCTGTAGGACAAAACTCAGTGCTGTATCGGTTATGTGTGGGCACCGTGACTGTTCATAAAAACGCATTATAACTAATGTGGAGTCTGGCGAAACAGTCAATGGTTATTTCTAAAGTGCTACATGTACGATGTAATTGTATTGTACCTAGTTACTTAGTTGCCCACTTTCTCATCATATTTTTTTAAGAAATGGTCAATAATAACAGTGCGGCAAACTCTCGCAAATTAGGTTTCGGTTATTATGTACCTACTTATTTTTATTTCATTTATTTAATTTTTAACCTTCCGTACAAAACTTTGTTCACGGAACACTAAGTTTTTAGGGTTCCGTACCCAAAGGGTAAAACGGGACCCTATTACTAAGACTTCGCTGTCCATCCGTCCGTCCGTCCGTCTGTCACCAGACTGTATCTCACGAACCGTGATAGCTAGACAGTTGAAATTTTCACAGATGATGTATTTCTGTTGCCGCTGTAACAACAAATACTAAAAACAGAATAAAATAAAGATTTAAATGGGGCTCCCATACAACAAACGTGATTTTTGACCAAAGTTAAGCAACGTCGGGAGTGGTCAGTACTTGGATGGGTGACCGTTTTCTTTTTGCATTTTTTTTGTTTTTTTTTTTGCTTTATGGTACGGAACCCTTCGTGCGCGAGTCCGACTCGCACATGCCCGGTTTTTTTTTTAATGTTCCGTACAAAACTTTGTTCACGGAACACAAAGTTTTTATACACACAGTACAGTTTCCTTAAATACTATGTCACGCATATTTCAAGCTATACTATTTAAGAGCCCTTAATAGCATCGTGAGTTGTGCCTATACTTGGTCAAGCAGATCTTGTCAGTAGAAAAAGGCGGTAAATTTGAAAATTGTAGGCGCGAAGGGATATCATCTCATAGAAAATTTGAATTTCGCGCCTTTTTCTACTGACAAGATTTGCTTGACCGTCTATATATAATACGTGACTTCCAAAATGGCTCTCATACCCAATAAATATTTCCAAGGCTTCCAGCCAGCGTCAGTACCTAATAAAATAGAGTAAAACCTCAAATTTCACCCTCCGTCTCCAAGTTACATGAAATATTAAAAAGTTCCATAATCGATTGACCTGAATAGCGGCTTTGTAGCTGCAGCACCCTCGAACCTCTCCAGCGTGACGTCAGCGGGAGAAGAGGCTTGCATATGCATAAATAGCTGAACACTTGTAGGCTTTATATCGGGGTAGTAGGGTTTACGAAAGGCTAGTTAACAGTGATATGCACCTCTTAGATCCAACCATACTTAATACACTGCGATATTTTCTTATATACGTGAGTGAGGAAGTTACCAGATCCGAGAGTACGCGAATTCTGTGTTGTAGGTTGTAGGTAAAAGAATAAAAAAACACATAGCAGAATCTGCAAAATATCTAGATTTTTAGTACCCATAAAACCCACCCTCCACAACTTATTGAGGGGCAGTAAACGTAAAAAGCGAAGGATGCCATTACCGAGGCAATAGAGATAACCTATAATTTTACCTACATATACATACATAACATACATAGCATAGCAGAGAAGATGACAGATGGGGTCGAAAAGTGCTCGAGTGGAGACCACGGACTAGCAAGAGCAGCGTAGGACGTCCACCCACAAGATGGACAGACGACCTTGTTAAGGTCGCCGGAAGACACTGGATGCGGGTATGGAGGTCCAACGGGGAGGCCTATGTTCAGCAGTGGACGTCTTATGGCTGAGATGATGATGATGATGATACATACATACGTTGGCAAATAGGTAAGTACAGTTTGACATGGGACGAGAAAACATTATTCAAATCTGGCTATAATTATAGGTATACACTATATGGCCAACTCATCGCCATCCCGCGCGCCAAAAGCCAACCGACACCAATACCCCCTCTACACGTTGTCCCAACATATTGGACCAATAGGTTGGGCCAACGTATAGAGGAGCCATTAAAAATAACTTGTGGTTTGATTTTTAATACACTTTAAAGTTTATTGTAAGACGCAATGTATTGCGAATTTAGTTATGTTTAAATGCGTGACAAGCAACGTCAATCACAATGATATTCCGTGGCAATGGCGTCCATTGAAGATAATATTTATTTTGTACTAGCTGTTGCCCGCGACTTCGTCCGCGTGGAATCTTATCTTCAACATTTTACATCTTTAGTACCTATAATTTTCAGGCGGGCGGGGCGGCGGAAAGCGCCGAAATTCTAAAACGTAACAAATATAAAAGCCTCGGTAGAGAGTACCCTTTTGTACCATTTGGAGTTGAAACTCTAGGTCCATGGGGTCCCAGCGCTCGTAAGTTGTTCGCAGAAATCGCGAAGCGTCTGGTTGACGTAACTGGTGACCGAAGGGCTGGCGGCTACCTCGCACAACGTATCAGTATTGCGATACAGCGGGGAAATGCCGCCAGCATCCTTGGTACAATGCCTCAGGGGCCTATTTTAGATTTAAGCTAGTTATTAATTTCGTTTAGTTGTACCACTGTATATATATTGTTTGTAAATAAATGATTTCCATTTAATTTTCATATCCAAGCAATGTTGAAATTAAGTACTTTTCTTTTTTAGCAAGTTGTATGAAGTTTTAAGTTTAGTGGATTTTGATGTTGGTCGCTGAAATTACTTTTCTTGTATTCTCATAATAGGTACCTATGCCCTTATACAAAGATTCAAGTTCCGCACTCACAAAATATCTGATCTCCATACAAACTTACAACCCCTTTCTCATCACCTTGGGGGATTATTTTCAAAAATGCTTGAATTAGTTTTCATGTTTTTTAATTTAATACCTTTTTTTTGCAAAAAGTTCAAGTTCCTAGCTTAAAATTAAATTTACACCCCAAGACGAATTTTCATCCCCTTTTTAACCCCCTTAGGGGTTGAATTTTTAAGAACGTTGCAATTACTTTTTTTTTAAATCGGCTATTATGTTTTTCTAAGAATTTTCAAAGCCTTTGTAATGGATTCAAACTTTCAACCCCTTTTTAACCCTGTTAGGGGATGAATTTTACAAAACGCTGAAATTACTTTTCCTGTCTTCTAATAATATCCCTAAATACAAAGATTCAAGTCCCACACTCGAAAAATTTTTTGATATCCATACAAACTTTCAACCCCTTTTTCAGCACCTTAGGGGATGAATTTTCAAAAGCGCTGAAATTAGTTTTCTTGTATTTTAATAATATATCTTTTTACGAAGTTTTCAATTCCTAGCTTAAAAGAATACTTTAACCCCATACAAACTTTCATCCCCTTTTTAACCCCCTTAGGGGTTGAATTTCTCAAAATCGCTTCTTATCTCTTGTACACTTTATAAATGCAATCTGGTGTGCAAATTTCAACTTTCTGGCTTTTGTAGTTTCGGCTCTGCGTTGATGAATCAGTCAGTCAGGACACTTGCATTTATATATATAGATGAAAAATAGGGAGTCTAAATACTTAATAATTTTTAAAGGTTGTAGGACAAAAGTGTTACCGTTTGAGGAGTACAATCTATGTTTTAATTATTTGCTCGTGTTACAGGCCACACCCGCTATGTTTGACCGTAGTTAGCACGTTTCCACGGGCCGCCGTATTAAGCCCTCACCAATTCCACTAGAAAATATTTGCATAGTAATCTTTGGAAGGTAAATTTGTTCGGGGCTTATCTGATGCGAGTCGAGAGGCGAAGAAGTGAAAACATTTCACTGCCTTGTCGGTATTTGTTTTGTGTTCTTTCGAGTTTGTGAAAACGGACATAGTGTGTGGGATTGTGTTTATCCTTTACGAAATAAGGTTATTCAATAGCATATTACAGCAAGTAGGTAAGTATCTACTTATATGAAATGTTTTCTAAACATGGTTAGCTAACTAGGGAACGAATCAAATATTCTATTGTCTTATTTTTATGTGTTATTTGTATTAAATAGAACCAGTGTTGTGTACTATAAAGTGATTACTACTACATATTACTATTACTTGTTAGTACTATTTCTAAGTAAAATCACTGTCATATACATTTTTAACTTATACTCGTATATAGTCTGTATAAACCACAGACCAACCCTATGCGTTCTATTATTATTGCATAAAAACCCGTTAGATTATTGTATTAAACTACTTTGACCTAAGCCAAGTTCAAGTAAGTATTACTTTAATTTAAACATTTGCATGGGAATTACCACGTAAATTGGCTAAATTCAATTACTAAGCCAAAGTAGTAGGAGCGGCGAGCGGAACGTAATGAATTGAATGAAACCATAGTAACGACGGCCTCAGTAAGGGGAGGCGATTGCGTAGACATATTTCGTCCTTCGTCCTGCGCGCCCCTGTGGCCTAATGGATAAGGCATCGGCCTCCTAAGCCGGGGACTGTGGGTTCGAGTCCCACCAGGGGTAAATTTGTTTTTATGTTAAATAATATAATAATATTATATTTTCTTGCAACTTTTCAGTCAAATTCCAATAGAAAAAATTAAATTTTTAGTAAAATTAATTAGTAGTCTTAAAAAAAACTAACTTAAAAAAAGTTCTAAAGGGTTATATTTTCGGGGTTAAATAAGTATCGTAAATATTATTTATTGTGCACTATAAAAATAATATGAGTTTTTTTTTCTATAGTGAGATTAGTGGGTCATATTTTCACGTACTTACATAATTTAGTTACTTGCCTATTTAAATTTAAGTGTCCTTAAGGTTTTAACGTGTATTAATATTATTTAGATTTTAGACAAAAGACCAAATGATATTAAAAACTTCAAAACCCTCGAAACAGAACAATTTATAAAAGACAAACCCTTTAAACCAGCGGTCGGCAACCAGCGGCCCGCGAGCCTCCCTGGCTATTTTGTATCTTATATTGACAAATGACAATGTCTGATAAAGTCATAAATATTAGCAAAGTGCGGCGCGCGTCCACTTCGTTAACTGCTATGTGGCCCTTGGCTGCTAAAAGGTTGCCGACCGCTGCTTTAAACGAACACGCAAAGGTTTAAGTTTAAAAACATTTCAACCGCAAGCGAAAGTACAGAATGCAATAACCACCCCCAAAATCACTAAAACGCCCTTAAGGTATAAATAAGTGCCTAAGGTTTAACGGCCTGCAGGCTGTGTGTGTGCGTGTGTGCGTGGTGCGTCCGTGTGCGTCGTCTGCGACCTTGCCGGGTCGTCTCCTGAAAGTTGCTGAAATACGCCGATGCGCCCGGTGGGGGGTGGGCCGAATCGATATTCAAATTTAATGAACAATGCATCAACGGTGATTAGATTAGATTTTTAAGTCGTGTTAAATTACATTGTTAGAAAGCGAATTGAGCTACGATCAGGATAACTTAATTAAATTCATTAGGTACTATACTTGGTCAAGCAGATCTTGTCAGTAGAAAAAGGCGGCAAATTTGAAAAATGTAGGTGCGAAGGGATATCGTCTCATAGAAAATTTGAATTTCGCGCCTTTTTCTACTGACAAGATTTGCTTGACCATCTATAGTTGCTTTTAAATGATTACTCGTATTGAGAACAAGATACCTACTTATGTATATTTTGCGAAGAAATACTTCTCTAATTATCCTACTAATGATTATATGTTCACAGATAGAGAGAGCTGTAGAAATTACTTTCATAAGTAGTACATACTGACACACAATTGTATTTTCCTGGAAATAAGCATTTAGTGTGAATTTTGGTTGTCAAGTGGGAGTGTCAATGCAGTTGGGATACCGTATTGTTTTAAATCGAATATTAATTGTTTGTAAAAGCCTGACAACAGTTTATTTGACCCTCGCCATTTTACGGATTTTCAATGGTACTAATTTCTTTTACTGGCAACAAGTACTCTTTGACAACGAACGTTGGATGTCATCGAATGTCACCGATGTAAACAAACGGAAAATATCTACGAATATATTCAAATATAAACGGTTTTATTACAAAAATGCCAAAAAAAATTACCAAAGATGCGAAAAAAATTATAGTGAACGCAATCAAATACTTACAGCTTAAAAAAGACGAAGGATTACATAGCTTTCCAATAAACAATTTTTTAAAGTTTGTTGTTGACATGACCGGTATTGACATTTTATAGTGCGGTTTTATTGAACTGGTTAGTTGTTTGGTTTAAACTTTAATATTTCATTTAAAGTCTATGTAGACCGACGATAAAAATCCTATAATGGAATTGGAGACTGAACGTTTTATAATCGAGGTTGGTGGTCCTAAAAGCGATACAACATCTGATGAAATCAGACTTCGTCAGAGTCAAAAAACGAAGAATATATAAATATTTAGAATCAGATTTTGACGAATAGGTAAATTGAAAGGACCGAATTCCCTGTAAGTAATGTTTTGACATTATACGAGTATCAACATGAAGCCAATGCCCACTACCCTGACTATTCATGACGTACGCACATTATTGCCATACGTAAGCTGTTTGCAGCGACACTATCTCAGGGTTAAATACTGTTAAATAAATACTGTTGTCAGGCTTTTTAATAAGTCTAATGTTATAAGGTGAGCAGCAATGTCACTTGTTTGTGCAGGTTCCAAATGTCATTGCTGTTAGGGGTTAGATGTACATAAAGTCTTATCTTCTCAATTCTCATCATACAAAAACGAACTCTCACAAATCAGCCTGAAAACACCTCACTTTAATGAAAACTAAGTGTACCTATCACAAGTTATGTACCTAACATTTGTTATTGAAAACATGCAATTATAATTGAAACGAATAGATTTTCCTATTTCTTCATTTACTTATGTGTTTTTCAAATTTTTACAAATATGTACGTACTTAGTGTTCTATTATTATGTTGTTGGTGTTATTTTCTTAGTGTTCTTAGTGTGTAAGTATTATTATTAGTGTTGTGTGTGTTATTAGTGTGTATGAGTTCTAGTTCACACAAATAAAGTCGTAGTAGGTACTAGATTCTGGGAATATGTCGCCCAAGCCTCGCCAAGAAACTTATTTCGTGTGAAAAAAGCTTTTTGTGGATCTTCTTAACAAGGGCCTTAACGAATTCATAGAAAAGTTCACTGCGGGGTATGGAAGTTATGCCAATTTATACTTTGTGTGCAAACAAAATCAAATAAAGAATGGTCAAATTAGGATCATACGAGACCACACGTGTATAGACCGACCGCTTAAGAGCCAACAGGAGTGGTCATTTCTCCATACAAACGTACTCAACTGTTTCCTCCGTGGGTTTTGATGACACAACACAGATTAATATTGTCAATATCTGTGTCGGACCGTTTTGCTTTTTTTGATATTATTGTTTTTTAAGGCGCTAGAGCGCTTCAAAAATGGCCAAAATGGCCTCATTGACTATGCCGCAATGAGAGGCGTAGTATTCAAAACTGATATCAATTAGCCAAAAACGCAAAACGGTCCGACACAGATAATTTTATAATCATTTAGATTTCCAAATTTGGTTACGATTGGTTAAGATTTGGAGGAGGAAACAGTCGAGTACGAAACCTCGATTTTAGAGATTTTTCGCCTTGTCCTTATCGCACTAGTTTTAGGAGCCGCTTCCGTTAGCGAGACGGGTATATTTACCTAAAATATTTAAAACTTAGCTCCTGTTTCGTCTTACGACGCCTGCGCGGTACGGGGGCGAGGACTGAAGTTAAGTGGTCGGTCTATAGCAACCAAGATATTGAATAGGATAGTCAAATATACACGGCTGATTTGTATCTTAATCTTACCCAGTGAACTCATTTTGCCATCTTATTTTCTATATCAATATGCGTAGCCAGAACAATTTTGCTTATTATATTTGTAATAGACAAGGTCCAAGGTTGACGGTAAGAGGACTGAGGGCCCGATACGGATTTTGAAATAGACATCTATTAGATATCTTTTAGACATCACCAAGATACGATATCGATATGTTTAAGATCTAACCGGTCAAATTTGACATTTGCGCGATTCTGGAGATACTCTTGAACGATTTCCACAGGATATGACTTCACATCCATAGATCCAATTCACATCTAATAGATATCTTACTCTATCTAACGTAAAAGTGACATTGGTTGTCCGAATTGCGCTGCAAAAGAGAACTAGTTGATATCTAAACTATAACGTATCTAGAATGGATCTAGTACGTGTCGTCTCTTGTGAATATCTTGAAGTTCGAATACGGCAGTGAAATTAATGGTGTGCCTTGGAGTATACAGGCTGATACTAGTGATACTTACTAGAGGTACTCTTTGGTCTGAGCCCTCTGGCCCTCGGATTTAATCGGGTAATGTGTATATAGATTCATGTAGGAGATGCTGTCAATTGGAAATTAGCATTTGTGCTAATTTTCCAATTGAAACTTATTAAGGAAGAGCGCTTGCGGTCGCTTGACCTGAAGCAATTATATAATCTAGGATAGTTCTATTTTATGATATTCGTGACTTATTTTACAAATACAAATACAAATACTAGGGTTATTTACTGACGTTGATACTAGCATCAGCAGATCAGCACAGGCCGCGTAGCCAACGCAACTGTCACTGTCGCACTAAAATGAAAGAGTGATAGAGTGACACAAAGCGTTTCGTTGTCGAAGTGATATATGGACTGTGTTATGGAATAACGAACTAAGTAGTTCGTTATAACGAACTACTTAGTTCGTTATACGTTCGTTCGTCGTTCGTAACGTCTTAGTTCGTTAGTCGATATAGCGATTGTCACCTTGGCTAGGCTGGATATTTATAGGTATATTGCATTTAAGGGCGTGACCGCCGCGACTGACGCGAGCCCACGGAGCACTCTAATACATGCGGAACACGCAATACCACAATTTGTGAATGCATTTTGGATGTTTATGACACACCCCATTTGAGAATCGAAAATTGTACAAAGAAAAATTTACGTATATATTTGCAGGTAAGTAGTCATTCCATGTTGAAAAACTCTTTTCACATCACATAATCAGAAAATGGATTTTTCTTCCCTGCTAGAAGGGATCAAAGTGGCACTTTTCTATTCAACGACATTTCATTGCCAGTATAAAATATTAGTATAATTAACTATGAACATCGTATGTACAGCCTGGCAAAAAAGAGTAGAAATTAAAAAGTGGCAACACTAAGATTTTTTATTTTCCTCATAGTTGATGTGAAAAGCAGTATGTGTCACACGGTATCAAAAATTATTTGGTCTTGGACGTTATTAACGCTTGAATCCCTCATTGCCGCTACCTCATTATCGCTTCATTCAGGATTCAATGTACTTACGCCCTTGACGGAAATATATCATTCTGATCCCTTGTAACACAAACTTCTATTTTTGTACAACACTGGTTCCCTTTATACGCGTCGCCCGCCATTGTTAAAAAACCATGTACGAGTATTTGATGTACAGTCATCTGCAATAGTATCCCAACTAGCAAAATAGTCGTATAAGAATTGATTTACTCAGCCTGTAATCGTATAACAGCCGAGTTACGGTTGTTGAAACACCAATATATCGTATAATAGCGGTTAACTCGACTATTTAGCAATTTTCGCTAATTAGTGCTATAATCATGTCGTATAAACGTTTATAGCACTATCTTTTAGCACTTTTATTCCACCTTTTAATAAATGCTGAATTAGCGCTACTAAATCACTTTTATTCAGCATAATTGTTCTATTAAAATCATATAACAGCTATAGAATAGCTAATTGTCTGAATAAGGCGCTTTAATACAACTGTTACTCAACTCTCTTCTCTGTTGCTATAAAAGCCTATTAAAAGCAATCCAATAACTATTTGGCAACAATGCTGCTGTAACAGCGCGCTTATATCATAATTCGGGTAATGGGGCTCAAACCGCTGTTATAGGAGCTGAAGTGTATTTACAGGTTTTATTCAAAATGTATTCAGCTTAGAGTACTTTTAAAGAGTTTAGAACTACATTAACAGCACAAGTCAGCCATGTTTTACGTTTCAATATAGTCCGGTGGCCAACTGCATGAAACCCTACCTGATAAAAAAATAGAAAATCCTACTCTGTAGGGGTAGCTGACTTTTAGTAGCATCAACTGCTCTTGGTCGGCCTCGGCTTAATTTCGCAAATTTTGCGTAAATGGCAAAATAGTGGCACAAAAATTCATCAAAAAAAAAACCCCATCGTATAATAGAATGAAACTTGCAGGGTAGGATAGCTGCCTTTGAGGACAGCAAAACAAAAGTGGTCAGCTACATCCTGTGTTGGCAGGTTCCTGTGTTCGACCGAATTTGTGGTACCACGTGACAACTACAATTTACCTCATCGAAAAATAGAATGAAAAAAACTGACTGTAATACCTACATTAAATTTGTTGACGTATGTCTTGGTCGGCCTCACCTTAGCCTGATAGCTTTTGCAGTCCGTCCGCATTAAAAAAAATGTGAATGGCAGCAATCCTACCATACAAGTGACATTCTATTTTTCGATGAAGTAAATTGTAGCTCACGTGGTACCACAAATTCGGTCGGACACAGGAACCTGCCAACACAGGATGTAGCTGACCACTTTTGTTTTTTTGATGAATATTTGTACCACTTTTTTGCCATTTGCCAAGTTAAGCCACGGCCGACCAAGAGCAGTTGAAGCTACTAAAAGTCAGCTACCCCCACAGAGTAGGATTATTCAATTTTTTTTTATCCGGCAACCTTCAAATCAAGAGTGAACAGGCACCTTCTGGGCGAGCTCGCTCCATCGTAGGCCACGTCTACGCCTCGGCTAGTCTGTGGCCATGAGTAAGCCCATTCATAATAAAAAAAAAAAAAAAAAAAACAGGTAGGGTATCATGCAGTCGGCCACCGGACTATAAATCCATAAACATGGCGACAACATGTGCTATAAGTGTAGCAGTAAACGCAGTTACTCGACTTATAGTCGAATTAATGAGATATAACAGAAACTAGATCGTGTAAGCAAATTTTTACTTATTTTAATTAATATTTTTTTATTGAAATTTAAGAAAATAGGCGGCCCATGAATATATATGAACCAGTGCCTTTGGTTTTATCAATAAAGTATTTTTCGCGCTAGGTTTTACTGTATTACGTGTACTTACAGACAGTAAAAACTTATGTACACAATCACGGTAAAAATAAATGTCATGGATGACAGCAGTAAAAAAATACTTAAGTACCTTTTTGTTTTATTATAGATACGTGAAGACGATTAGGCCTCAAACTTATTATATAATCAAATAATTGAAATATAATCGCTTACCTGAGATCGTTTTTAGCAGATATTAGTTGAATAAAAGCATTTACTGCACTCTTACACATTCAAAATGCCGAGTAAAAGCAATTCGGCTACTTTTACGAAACATTTTTGCTGAGAAAAAGCAGTGCGGTTGCTTTTAAAGAACACTTTCACTGAGTAATAGTAAATTGCTAATGTTTATAGAACGAATAGTCGAATAAAAGCACTATCGTTGCTATTAAAACACTAGAATCGCTTTTATCCACTTTTACTCAACTCTTACAGCATCGATTTGCTTCTTATACAGCGCTTACTCGATTTTTATAACACTTTTAGTCTGTATAAGTGCGCCTTTTCGCGTTGAGTAAACGCTTACAGGACTTTTATTCGACTGTTTTTACACCGTTTATAGCACCATAAAGCGAAAACAAAAACGTGCTCTCAACTTTTATAGCACATACATTTGCTAGTTGGGATGTTACTCTTCGAAGGTCGCAAAAATATGTGACACGCTCGTATAATAATAAGATCGTGTCAGATATTTTTGCAGTCTTCGTTGTGTAACATATTATTGAAGGTCCTTATGTTGTAGTTGTGGAAACGCGAGAGCTGCTTTCTCGAGGGTAGAAGTAGCGAGTAGGTATATACCTACTTCTCTACCCTACTTCAAACATCAACATTTATTATTCAGCAAAAGTATAATGGAAAAATCTTTATTTTTTACATAACAATTACATAGTTCTCTTTAGTTAGTGGTTCTCTTTTGCAGCGCAATTCGGGCAACCAATCAGCGCAATTCGGGAAATTAATTCATTTTCCGAATCCCCCGAGTTGATATCTAAACTATAACGTATCTAGAATGGATCTAGTACGTGTCGTCTCTTGTGAATATCTTGAAGTTCGAATACGGCAGTCACACGCGTATTCGGGAAACGAGATAATCACAAGATCTAGAAACGATATAGAGATCAACTAGATTTACATTAGATATCGACTAGATGTGACTTGGATATCTAAGTCATAACTTGTCGAAATCGTTCAAGAGGGCCTCCAGAATCACGGGAACGTCAAATTTGATATATCTATCTTACAAATATCTTTAAATTATCCATATCGTAACTTGTTGAGGTCTAGTAGAGATCTAATACATTTTCAGAATCGAGCCGTCAGTCTTTGGTGAGAGTAAATTTTATGTGTACCTACGCGTAGATAATACTTCCACCCTGTAAAATGCTGTAATTGCATGCCGGTCTAGATTAGCATAGTCGTAACAGGCAGCGGCTTGCTTTTACAGTCCTAGTTCTCACGTTCACTCTGTAATTATTATAATAATATCGTTTTTAATAGTTGTTATTAAAAAGGCAATTCTATTTATATTTATAACCGAAGAATAAATTAAAAGTAAATTAATGGAATTAAGTAAGAAGAGACTGCATCAGAAATGGTCCTTAAGTTGGTGGTTATTGCATCAGAATGCGACAAATATAAGGCCAGAGACTTTAGTTTTGTCGACGCTATAGTTAGTTCGTTATAATTATAGATAATATACTTGTATATATGATTGTATACCTGATCAACCATCAAGAGCCGATAACTGCTGAGTAGGTGGGTCAATCCCGTAACTCCCATTGGTCGTAATGTGGCGAATGTGTCAGTAATTTTACATAGCCATGATGCAACTTCTTTACTCCTATTAGCACGGTAGGTAGGGTATAGCTGTATTTAAGTGACACTGATTATGCACTTTCAGAACCGCCTTGCAAGCGTATACTCTCGAAATTGAAAAAATGTGTGCTGAATTTCTTGCATATAACATATAACATGCAGAAAAAGTACCCTTTTATTATTGCACCTGAGGTGACCTGAGTGTTATTTTCAAGGTTGCCTCACTTCACCTTCTGATAAGCGCGCATCCACCATAACTGTTCCGGCAACACTCTCATTCAATTTACAAAAAAACGCCTCACGATCCATCTCCGTCTATTACGCACATCAACTACTACCTCACGCCTCCCTCAGTTAGGCCGGCCGGTGGAATGGGCCGGCCTACCCGCTAGGTCGCATTTCAATGTCGCGCGTTCGTTCCCCACGCCTAGAGGTCGCTTGCACCTAAACCCCACCTCAAACTAAAAAGAGCGTATGTCTCGTTAGAGTTTAATAGACTTAAGTTGTTTTGACACTGAGTTGGAGTGTACATATACGTGTATTCAGGTTTAAAAAGGCGTATGGACCGTAGAAAATGGACGTAGATTAGACTTTGCGAAGCTGAGCGCCTGAACTTTGCAACAGAATTATTCCCGTCTTTTACAACAATCGAGACGTCGTGTTGATTAATTTGAACGTCTTGCTGGGTTACAGAGTTTGTAGTTTTTGATAAAAAAATGTTGTTTACGTCATGGTTTATTTGAGTCGCAGTCTCGCAGTTGGTGATAATCCGACAAACGCAACCAAAAACACCCAGTGTATGCAATAAGTAACCGACGAACTGTCAAATTTAGTAGGTAAGTAATTGTATTGTAAGCCCGTCTTACACATATATGGTAGTGACGTAACTACACCGTGAAATTTTAGTGGTTGTTTTCCCGCAACGAAATGATTCTGATATACAGTCGATGTGTAATCTTTTTTTTAAATAATGTTAAGAAATGCCAGATTTATAAATGTGTCGATCGAAACTCGAAAGTGACCTAACACCAGTAGTAGCACTGCAGTAGTACCTACCTAATTCTTTTGAGTGAATGAAACAAAATAACCTAAAAAGTAGTTCCATTTATTTTTCCTTCACACGTTTTACGTGCAGTTAGTTTGCAGATCCTTAAAAGTAAACATAACAAGTTAAGATCAAGCTTTTAATGATCAAAAACTTAAACAAACACTGAAACTTCCCGATACCGCAATAATTGTTCGAACTGCAATCCGCCACGTTCAATACACAATCACCTCTGCCCTGTGCATGTGCTGGCGTTTGAAACTGCCCGTGGTTAAGCAGCCGCCGCTGTGTTGCGGCGACAATTGTTCGTCCGTGTGGAACTTGGGGGTTTAAAATCCCCCGAAGACACAGCGACTGTAAATGGTCCGGTTCCGCGTAAAGTCGCCGGGCGGCGTGGGAGTCGTAGTTAGCCCTAGCGTAATACAGCTGCACCATCGCGACGTACTCTAAATTAGAATATTCGTATTGTCGATCCATTTTTACTAGAAATAGCAGTGATGACTGATGACATTGACAGGATCTGTTATCACAGAAGAGGATGTAATTATTCGATTTACCAAAGTTGACACAACGTAATGGCAATCATCAAACTAATAAAAAGGTTTTATTTCAACTGTTAATCGTGAAGGAACAGTCTAAGTAAATTTTAATTTCAGTTGTCAAACAGTAAAGCACTCTAGCCTGTTACACAGTTTAAAAAAGTAACATGTGCTTGTTTATTTGTTTATCTGTTTACAATATCGGGAACTGTCGTCGACTTGCAGTTTTAGTGTGTTACTATTGTTTTTCGCTTGTTCGAGTTTAGGTTATTTTATTGTAAGTTTTTTTTTGGAAAACAGTTTATTTATAAGTTTGGCTATCATAATTCGAAAGTACTACCGATAGCAAATCGCCCTGCCGCGGGAAAACAACCACTAAAATTTCACGGTGTATAAGTAGGGTAGAGGAATAGTCGTTCGATATTACAGGGCGTTTTTTGAATAACTAGCGATATTGTGCGAGGTGATTAGGTAGGTAAAATTTTTTGGCCGTTTCATACATGTTGGTCGAGTGGCTGTCGGCGTTTTCTATGGGGAAGGCCAAATTTTTTTTGGGATTTCGGGATAGGTCCTATAGAAAAAGTTGTTCGGTATCACCTACCTAATCAACTTGCACAATATAGTTTATATCTAGTTGTTCAAAAAACGCCCTGTACATATTTTTTAATCACAATGAAATAAGATTCGCAGTCATATTGATAAAGAAGGTTGATTAAGGAAATAAAAAAATGAAATGAAATGAAAATATTTATTTTTAATATTGGCCACGAATATCATTAAATCAAGTCGAATCGCGCCCGCGTTGAAGGATGCACCCTGTCAACTTGTCAAGTGCAAGTTGAGCTTCAGATCGTTTAGGTATATCATTTTTTGCCGACTTCATTAAAACACTGCTAGTTCAGTAATTTGGTTTGATGTTACTCTCGAGTTGTTTTTTCCGCGCCAGTAAATTGACATGACATGCTTCATTTGACAGACATTAATTGCTCTTGCGTTCGTAAAAAAGCGTAGGTGGGTAAAGGACTGATTCTAAGAAATCAACGAGAATGGCCGGGATTTTAGGGTTCTTTAACCAAGATCGAAATTGGATCCCTATCTATAGTTTCGTCATGTTCTATGTTAATCAAAAAATTAAGATGAGGACTTAAACCAAGACCGTGCGGCATTAATACACAATAACAATTTTTGTATTAAAAGAAAATAAAATAAAATAAAGTGTAATAAACACCATGAAAAATGAGAATTGTAACAAAACGACTTCTATGGATGGAAAATAAGAATCTTCAAAATTAATTTGACAATGACGCCATCTATGCCTGTTTAATGGAATTTAATATTCTTTTGAATTTAGCGCCATCTCTGAGCAGCATTACTAACTACTGTGTTCGAATTAGGACAAGCAAGGTTTGGCACGTTTTGTTAAGCTCGCTGTGATGGTTCAACGAGTGTATACTAGATGTCGCTGTAGGATCAGGTGGGGTAAATTTAAGACACTGGTAAAAATTAGTCTTAGGCCATTTGCACCATTCGCTAACCCGCGGTTAACCGGTTAAACCTGACACTAGATTCGCGGTATAACCGCTTAACCCCGCGTTAGTGTGTGTGCAAGGGGCTCTAAGTTTTGAACACTCTAATACTTGTTATATTTTCATTCCCATCCAAAAAGAAAGTCTACACACAAGGCTTAGCCTACCTACCGATTAGACCACCTAAGATTTTTTTGTAAGATTTAGTTTTTTCTTCAAGTTCAATTTTAGATAATCTCCGATGACTCCGATTAAGGATATTTTTTAATCACCGTTTTACTAAAATAGTTTAAGTGATTAACCTGATATGTTACCATGATTATTATAAGAAATTTTAAACAAATAAATAAATATTATAGGACATTTTTACACAGATCTACTAAGTCCCACAGTAAGCTCAAGAAGGCTTGTAGAAATTGGGTCAGTTTACGGAAGTTTACAGGTTATGGAAGTGTAAGTACCTCGATGTAGGTACGTCCAACAACAAACCCCCTTATTGATAAACGTGCTACAAGTCTCAATTAGGTCATAGCTAATAATTTTATTGTTTGTCTTTAAAATCTGTCATATTGACTTATGTTATGTTGAGTTAAAGTATGTATTTGTAAGAAAGGGATAAAATAAAACATAGGTAATTTAACTAAATCAGGCCCGTAAAATTTTATGAATAAGGGGGAAAGTATTACTTTAAAAGGATAAACATAAACACATTTCGGTTTCGATATAGTGTTCGCAGAAATAGTGAGTAGGGGCCCGATTCGGATTTTGAAATAGACATCTTTTAGACATCACCAAGATACGATAACGATATGTTTAAGATCTAACGTGTCAAATTTGACATTTTGCGCGATTCTGGAGATACTCTTGAACTATTTCCACAGGATATGACTTAGAGATCCAATTCACATCTAATGTAATTACTAAAAGTGACATTGGTTGCCCGAATTGCGCTGCAAAAGAGAACCAGTTGATATCTAAACTATAACGTATCTAGAATGGATCTAGTACGTGTCGTCTCTTGTGAATATCTTGAAGTTCGAATACGGCAGTAGTAAATGAGTCAAACAACTTGATGTTTATTTAAGTATGAAACTGCAAACCGGGTGACGTTATCCGGGTGACGATTATTAAGCAAATCTATTGAGTAAGATAACGAAAGGTGCCATTCAAGTCATTAGTCTAGATATAAATAGGTGAGTGTAGATACATTTAATATTAAGCCTTTTGGTTTTGTTAAGGTACTTTAATTTTAATGTTCGGAGTGTTTTAGTGTTGCATCACAGAATAAATACAGGTAATAAAGACTCACTCTCTAACAAAACGCGTCTGTCACGATCAGCACAGTACAGTTGGCCGCTAGGTGGCGACAGCGCCACGCGCGGCTTATGGCAAACCCCAAAATTGGGGTCGAACGGATGTACTTTTAGCTACCTGTAGCAAAGCGACGAAATCGCGGAGTGAGCCACGCTGGTTGCATGTAAGAGCTCGAGTTTTCGAGATATTTGGCTAAATTGGCATCAAAGTTGAACAATTTTAGGCCAACATGAACAAACTGGTTTTCTAGCCATACGTAACTTTTGTGTCAAAGAATGGAGATAAAACACTGAAAAACCAATAACCGTTTGTCTTAATCTGTTATGCAAATGTAAGACTTATGATTCAAAACTTGCCAAAAATCGATGAAAACCACAGCCCCTTAAAGGGGCCCACTGATTAATACAGTCCGCCGGACGGTATCGGCCTGTCAGTTAGAACAAAATTTTGACAGTTCCGAACAACTGACAGGCCGATACCGACCGGTGGACTGTTAATCAGTGGGCCCCTTAAGAAATTTTAATACGGAATTACGGAGTAAGTGGCAAAATTGCAAGACTTTAAACTACTATACTTAATTTACAGTTGCAACATAATCTGTTAAAGCGTTACCACGTATTACTCGTATTAGAAACAGTAATTGTGACGTTTGCAACCAAAAGGCACCACATTCTCGGTTGTCGATAAGGTTGATTTCCAATTGAAGCTACATGGAAATAGCGCCTTATTGACAACCGGCTATAAGTACAGTTTTGTTTGATAATGTCACAATTGATAAATAGTTTCGTTTTAGGAGCAGCAAGGAGGAAGAAATACGGGTTAGGCGGGCATGGCCGTCACTCACGGCACACACGGGAGAATGTTCTAGCAGAAGCGCGAGCGGCATTGGTGTTTGAAAGAAAAGAAAGAAAGAAAGAAGATGTATTTATTGTCACAACAACAACTCAACTTCAACAACAACTCAACAACTCAACTCAACTTTAACTCAACCAACAACTCAGGTTCAACTTTAGGCGGTTGTAACGATGATGTGGAAACGCTTGCCGCTCTGCTGTGGGAGCGAGACATAGAATATGGTTACAATTCTATGAACCATCTTCTTTTTTTTAAAGTTAGTACCTACTTACATATTCTATGAACATTCTAACTTGAAACTAAGAAAAAAGGATAATAAATAAAAGGAAGAAGGGACAATAAATAAAAGGAATGAGGGATTAGGCCATTAAGACCACGGAATATGTAATATTTTCTGTTCTGCAGTAACACCCGCAACGTCTCACTACGACAGTCATCGGGCCTAGTTTAGGCCTAGGGCCATCGGTTTTTACCTGGAATCTTCTCGGCTAGGATAGGTTTGGTGAAACGGCGAGAAACCTATTAGCTCGATTCCCTCGTCACATCCTCCTCCTCGATCAGGTTATGACGCTCTACTGATCTCGCTGGAGTGCAAATTCAGTCGAAGTGTTCCAGGGTGGTAAATTCAAGTCTGACGTGGAAAGGTCTTGGATTATTCCCAAGCTACCTTCCCTCAAACACCCCGATTACTCTGTGCACTCTATGGCTCCAAAAATAACTAAGTAATTAAGTCGACTCACGCTTGACTGCACTTTTATAATAGGTTTTCCTGCCATCTATAGATACAGAACTATTTTGTGTATTTTTAAATAAAATTTAGACCCAGTAGTTTCGGATATAAAGAAGGGGGGGAGGGGGGTCGGACAGACAGACGCACGAGTGATCCTATAAGGATTCCGTTTTTACTTTTGAGGTAACCCTAAAAAGATAATAAAAACCCGCAACGTGTGCGTCCGTCCTGCAGGCTCCGTATGTGCTCGTGACGTAAGTACGCGAACCGGCGCCTGCGTTTCGCAAACCGCGGCTGCGCTTACATAACGCTTTCTTTCCGCGCAACGCACCCGATACCCACAACACCGACCACACATGCTATCTTATTCTATTTACTCACGTGAATAGAGACGGAGGTATCAATTGGAGAGAAGTTTATGTTACAAGCGATATCGATTCGTATAATATCGATATCATCGGGGCATTGGATTCAATTAGCGAACAATTGGCGCCTAAATAAAGTTGGACTTTTTGTTAAGATTGGATTGGTCAGTTAGTTAGTTCAATAATAGGGTCGGGTAATGTTCCGTGAAACTGTAATTGTGTAGAATTGATAGGTTCCAAGAAGGACAACTCTATTTATGCAGGTAATTTAGTTTCTTTGACAATTACTTATTTTTAATAATGGAGATTTTAAACAAATGATCATAAATAAGGCTAAACCTAAATTAGCCTTTTTAATAATGAGCTGAATTTGTATTGATGCGATCAAGGATATTAAATAGCTTTATGCAGGTAGAAAATTACGTAATACACTATGTAATAGATAAGTATTAAAAAACTCTCCTGGTATGTAATAAACTTGAGGTCTATTCATATGGTAATTTCTTGAAGGATTATATGTAGGTACTTGTAGAATCTGTCAACAGTGATATTTCTTTAACGAAAAATAAATAAATAAAATAGATCCCCAGGTGTAGGAATGCATAATAGGGTGATTCACTTTTGTATGGAGAAAAAAAAGTTGTGATATTTTTCCTGACTTTGCTCACCAATGGAGTTTCCCCACACTAAAAACTATCTATTTCAATTTTCAAAAGAATCGAATAACGTTTAGAGGTTGCACAAGTTGAAAAGGTAGAGTGAGAACCCCATACATTGCGTGAAAATAAACTATGTTCTAAAATGACAAAATACATATACTGATCTGATACTGAAATCGAATGAGAAAATTGAATTTTGCGTCTAAAACACGATAAAAGCACTTTTCCTTTGGAAACAGGTGGAAAAACTGAAAAAATCTTAATTACAACATTTATGGAGTAACCAAAATCCAAGTTTACTACTAATTTTAAAATTTATTTATATGTAGAAGGTTCAGTATCACACTACTCTCCGCTTTGATGGTAGCCGCTTAGACCATTTTCTATCCTGCGATGTAGAGTCGTTGGTTGTTTGAAAAATCTTTGTTGATGTTGTGCAACCTCTAAATGTTGACCGATTTTCATTTTTTTTAACGTATAATTTTTTTTATCAGTTAGAACAAGAATTCGAGCGAAAAGTCAGGTGAAAATAGAAAATTCGGAAAAATGAAACACCCTAATGCATAAATAATATGCCTTGCTTGCCTGAGGCACAGAGATTTTATCGCTGAATCCATAAATATTTTTAAAATGAACACATAAAGTTTCGATTACACTTCAAAAGTGAAAGTAAGTACTTTCAATAATAACATGTTTCTCAAATACCTATAGTCAGACCGTAAAAAGTCTGCAGCGATTTTGATAGCCCACGCAGTGCAGGTGTGGATAGTTCTGCAAGTATGGAATGTTTGATTGGAAATATCCTCCTCTTTTTAACCGACTTCCATTTCATAGAAGGAGGAGGTTCTGTATTCGGTTGTGGCTATTTTTTTTTTATAATATTAATTTTGGTTTCTTAAATATTAATACTTTTTGAGATATTGGGGAAATAAAAATAACTAATTTTTCCTCCCTTTTTTTGTTTATAACTTTTGATATTTTTTTGTGTGTAATACACGCTTCGAATACATTTTTCTACACATCATGACGAATCTAATGAGGTATCACACGTAGTTTTAGCAGTAGTATCTTTATTTTTCATGGTTTTCAGGATCTCGAACAGACTAGTAGATATGGTATGATAGGTATAATAGCTAAGGACAAGCCTGTCATTTCGATTTGTCAAATGGGTCCTCCTTGCTCAGGCTTCTAAATGTCATTGACATTCAATCTGTCCATTAACCTCAGTCAAAAAACTGCCTCACATATATATATTTTTTTGTACTGGACGAGTCGTTTGCTAACAATATTTAATATGTTTTTGAATATAAGAGAAATGGAATAACCCATAGCCTCGGGTGACGAAACCTAAAATTAAGACTCTTACTTGCACCATCCTGCAAACCCGGGGTTAATCGGTTAAACCCTTAACCCAGTGTCAAAATGTAGTGGTAACCATGGTAACTCCAGGTTTAACCGGTCAACGCGTTAAACCGTTAACCCGTGTCAAATTGTACTAGTAACCTTAGGTTTAACCGGTTTACCCCGGGTTAGGTTAGGTTCAATCATAGTCATAATACCAGAGCACTAACTGCGGGCAAATATGAAGTACCTAGGGTGTATAATTATTATGGCGATAGGACACTAAAGAAACGTTTACCCTATTTGCTGAACACTTTGCCCACGGATATAGTAAAAGAGCCCAAAATTAATAGATTTAAAATCAGTCTAAAAAGGTATCTCCTGAATACTCTATAGGGGATGTGTTACCCTATAGTGTATTCATGATATACCTACCTATTTCAACTACGAATGTAAACCTATTCTAATTTTTAAATTTAATTAAGTATAGTATTATAGTATACTGAGACTCCACAGTCAAACTAAATGTAGTTTTGTGGAGCATTGTATGTAACAATAAAGTTGTAACTTCTAGTATAATAAATAACTAAAAAAAAAAAAAGGTTAGGGCCGGTACTAGTGGCGTTTATACACTACTCTTTCCTTTATCAGCCTACGTCTTTTTAACCCCCGTCACCGAAAGAGGGGTGTTATATGTTTTGAATGTCCAAGGGCAATTAAATTGGTAATTGCTTACCATCAGGCAATCCGTCTGCTCATTTGCCTCCTATAAAAATTTTTTTAAAGTATTTTGTAAACCATATTTTTGATACAAACCTATGTCATCATTGTAATAGAATCGAAGACCTAGTCCACATATTTAGTCCACATATAGAATGCCAAGTCGAGCGGAAAAACATTTTAGGAAATATTTTGGACAGTGCATTATCCATGAATATTTTGCTTTCTCAACCGCTATCAGAAGGGGCTGAGAAAATGTTTACATATTATAAAAAATATCTTGAATTAAGGTCTGAGAGTTAGTTACACACGTGAACTCTCCTATGAGGCTGGCATCGTCACCACGAGTGTACGAAAGCCTCTACAAAAATTAAGAATTAAAAAAGCCATATTTTTAGTGTTATAGTACGTTTTTTTTAGAATTAGAAATAAGGTAAACAATCTTGATGTGTCTTTTAATTGAAAAACACATTTTAAAAATAAGTTACGGCAAATATGTAACAATTTTGAATCTAATACGATCATTTTATATTCTTCTGCTTTCATAAGTAATAGTTTTTGATTTTTAAAAAGCGTTTTTCAATTAAAAGACATGTCAAGATCGCTTACCTTCTTGCAACTTCTTTCTAATGCTAAAAAAAACGAACTATAGGTATTACGACCAGTCATGAGGCAGACCAGCAGGCATTGCGTCAACACTCGAGTCATGGAACCTGAGCACGTTACACTATCGGAGCCATTAGGCGAGTATTAACCCAGTCTTGTCGAGATTACACACTGCCCATCCCACTTAGGTCTTAAGCAATGTGGAAACTACATATTGAAATAAGTCAAAAATAGAAATAATTACCGTAAACTGGGGTTACTTTGACCCACATGAAAACCTCATTTAAAAACAAATTCGTCAAAAGTTAGCTAAAACTAACCTCATGGCATATTTCAATAATTATGGTGCAATAATACCTATAACCGGGACCGAGTAAGTCTCAATGGCCAAAGTTACCCTCTCGGGCTAAAGTAACCCGACCTTAACCGTAAAGTCGGGTTACACAGGTTCCAGGTGTAATGGTTTGGAGTACAGATTTCAATCACAATGAAAAAATCAACGATGATCAAGGGTGATGAGGTGGTCAAAGTTGTAAACCTTAGAACGCAGGTGTCGCTAGTGACGTTGTCATGCAGTTGCAATGACTATATTCGCGTTGATTGAAGGATGGTCAGCTGGCGGATTTGGTAACGCATTGGACCGGCAATCCAAGGACCCACGTTCGAGTCCCACGTTGGCTACAGTTGATCATCGTTGATCATCGTTTTCTAGGGTTCCGTACCTCAAAAGGAAAAAAACGGAACCCTTATAGGATCACTCGTGCGTCTGTCTGTCTGTCTGTCTGTCTGTCCGTCTGTCACAGCCTATTTTCTCCGAAACGAATAGACCAATTACGTTGAAATTTGGTACACATATGTAAGATTGTGACCCAAAGACGGACATGTAACGTAAACAAATGAATTTTAAACATAGGGGCCACTTTTGGGGGGTAAATGAGAAAATTAAAAAATAAAGGTTATTAAACTATATCGTGTTACACACCAAATGAAAGAGCTCATTATAAGAATCTCAAATATATTTTTTTATAATTTTAAAATAAAACAGTTTAGAAGTAATTCAAGAAAATAGGCAAAAAATTACCATTCCCCCCCCTTTATCTCCGAAACTACTGGATCTAAAATTTTGAAAAAAATACATAAAATAGGTCTGTACCCATAGATGACAGAAAAACCTATTAGAAATATGCAGTCAAGCGTGAGTCGGACTAATTACTTAGTTTTTGATCCGACCCCTACGGGTTTTTCAATTCACTCGCGTTTCACATATAAAAAATACATTGTTAAAAATTGAGTAATGCACGGAACCCTTGGAACGTGAGTCCGACTCGCACTTGGCCGGTTTTTTTTTTCATTGTGATTGATATCTGTCAATGACCCACAATAAAAAAGGAAAAAAATAACCTATAATGGTTAGGTACCGCAAACTGCAATACATTGTTTTGTTTTGGATGAAAATAAATAAAATACTATTAAGTATGCTTATAATTAAGTACACATCGGTAACTCGTGGCATTTAGGTAGCACTTAAAAGATTTATTCTTAATTATTATTTGGGTTAATTAGTTAATAATATTAAACAAAGTTAAAAATTAATAAACAACACTATTCCTATATGAGTCGAGAAAAAGAAACCACTAAAAAAAAGGAATTAATTAATTTAACTAATCTTTTAAGTGCTACCTAAATGTCACGAGTTACCGATGTGTACTTATAAGATTTAAAAAGGAGTTCTCTCAATTCCTTTTAGAACCCATCAACAGAAACAGAATTCTACCATGACAAAAATGTTGCTTAAAACATATTAACTTTCTGAATAAACGACGAAGACAAGTACCATCGCCGAACTTGTGAAACACGTGTCATTGTGGTGTTGCGCTCTGGGCTACAACCGCGAAAATCGAAGTTCGCAAATTGCGGGGATTTTTCTCTTTTACTCCAATGACGGCGTAATTAGAGTGACAGAGAAAAATCCCCGCAATTTGCGAATTTCGGTTTTCGCGGTAGCCCCTCTGGTCTTCATCAGCATTTCCACTGTGTTTGTGTGTATTATATATTTTTAATTTAATACTTGCTTTTATTGATGAACATTCAATCACCATACAAATGATTCCTGATAGATTCCATCATTAGAACTTGTAGGTACCTACTTTCAATCGAAAAAAGCCAAATCGGTTGTGAAATGACAAAGTTGACAAGCATTAAAAGAAACACCAAATTGAGAACTCTGGTGTCTACAACGGGACAATACGTCCCGATACATAAGGAATCTAACAAGTCAAGAACAATATCGTCGGGTGACAAGCAAAAGTCACTAACTAACACCATTGAAATTATTGGACAATAAACCTTGTTACAAGTGTAATAAAGTGCATTGTTACTTTGATTTTTTGATTTGATTTTTGCTTGTCACCCGACGATATGTCGTCGAAGGTTAACTTTTCTATTTAATGCAGCCGACTAATCGTCGAGCTTTATCACGAATTGTCGGACGTTCCGTTCTACAAGACGTTCACCATAGCTAATCAAGTGTCACAATCCTCATAACCGGAATGTTACGTGAAATGGAACGCAACGTTATTCAACATTTACTTCATCGTGCGTTGTTCTGATTTATTCCTTGTTACGATCATTCGTAACGGAGTTTGGAGCGCAGGGGTTGTTTTTTCTTGGAATTATTTTTTCTCAAACATGCAATGAAATATTGATGTTATGTTCCTTATAATAGGCTGCGAAGTATGACGTTTCAGGTGCGGCTAGGACAAAAGGTAGATAATGGAATTTCATACAAATCTTGCAGGCCTAGGCCGACAAAGTCCTCTTTTTTAATTTTCATTTCACAGATGTTTGTGACACAGCATCGTGGCATTCATCCATTTAAAAAAAACTAGAGGCAGTATTTGCTTTATGGTTCGTAATGACACTCTGCCACTACGCCTGTAAAAAAAAACAAAAAACAATGTTTGCTATAATTTGCAGTTTTATTTGTATAAAATCAACATGAATTTAATAAATAATACATTATTAACCAAATTCTATAATTTTAAATTATAAATTTAACTACACAAATAAAAATATTTAAAATATTTCATCTAAACGTTAGCGGTAAAAAGGTCTACTCAAACACGCGTAGTTATTTTTTTTTAAATTGTTATGGAGGTAAAGTTGAAAAATGTTCATTCTGTTTTATTGGATTTATGGTGCGTTGTTGATTTTTTTACTTTAATATGAGTTCCGACGAATTAATGAAATTAATATTAATTGTAATCGTAGGTGTTGGAATTGGCAGCGTAAGCAGAATTGATTTTAAATAACTTGCTGCCTCTGCCGCCAAGTCAAAGACGAAGTATGTATATGGTTGCTTATGGCAATTATATTATTTGAGAAACTAAGAAAAATGGCTTACAGTTTATTAGAAACAGTTTTGTGGCATATTTTAAATGAATGTAACTACAAATTCGTCAACACTGTGGAAATTATACTTATTTAAGTACTCCATGCATAAAGCAACGATGTATGTGAAACATGATATCAACATGAAAGACTATTGTAAACTTATGTGACGAAAACGACAGTCAGACGGATACAAGGCGAAAAAAATCAAAGATACATGAAAGTATACGGGTAGTAAATATATACGACTCGTGTAAAACATACGCGTGATAGTGATAAAGGTACGTGTTGGTTATATTTTGGGTGTAGTTTACTTTTAGTTTTTTCTATAAATAAAACTTGGGTTTCGTGGATTTTTTATTTTATTTATTTCATTGCATGTTTGAGAAAAGCACTATACATACCTCGGCGGGAAATGGGGTTGCCCGCGCTCAGACCTATCCGGCCTCGCTTCGCTCGGCCGTCTATATGTCTTCGGCCGGCAACCCCTTTCGTCCCGGCCTCTGTAGTAATGTACTATTCTTTAGGTACTACATTAATGTTTCTCGCTTATAATTAGAATACAAATATTCATTATCGTCGATGCGAAAGGGTTTGAAACAAGTTAGCAATAAGCGACCTAGAATTATGTGAGTGACCCGGCCGTTTTTAAATTCACAAGAGTTATCGGGTTAGGTTATGACATTTCGTTGAGACCTATCTGTATTAACTTGAGGTTCTGTATTCATGTTAAAATCAAAGGAAGTATAGGTATATTTAAAGACTGTGAGGAACCGTCATCGTCTTGGAAAGGATAGATAGATTTAGGATAATTTCGCCTTCATGTTGAAGTATCACATTAATACTTTATAATTCGTCACATGCTTCAGAGCATTTTATTTAGAACAGATGTTTTGTGAATTCCTAAGAAAGTTTGACAATCAGTGATATCAAAAAAGAGCAAGTCTCTTATAATGTCTACTCATAGTTAAACTGCCTCTAAGTAAACACCAACGTAACAATTTCTTTATCGAGTCTAAATTCGCTCCGTTTTTCCGATCTAATATGACCCACATCGACACTTGCCGTCAACAGCTAAAATCAAGTTATTTTATTTATCGAATTTATCGTCTCGGGAGAACTATTGTAAATATGATCTCCGCTTACTTGCAGTTATAACTCGTGTCCAGCTCAAGTGGAACTTAGAAAAAAAGTGGACACAAAATGTTTGTGAACAGGCTGGGCCAGTAAAAACAAACAGTGGAAGTGTGTAGCGGAACGTTTTATCACCTCTTACCACCGTTATGTTACCTTTATGGATTTTATGGGACCGTTGCATGAATTTGCTAAATTATTGTTATGTCCGTAGAATGTGAGATGGTATGTCAAGATTTTTAGCGCGACTTTCTCAAATTTTTTTGGGTTGCGTCATAATTTACGCTAAATACTTAGTAGATTGTTAACTAAGGGTGGAAAGTGAGCCATTTCACCCGAGATATTTTGGCGCTCGAACGAAGAGAGAGCGCCAATAGTTCGAAGGTGAGATGATTACTTTTACCCGAGTTAAACACTCTACTTTTCATTTCGACTATGAGGAAAGTTAAACACGAGAAAATATGTAGGTTTATTAACTTGAAAATGTAAACGGCGCCAATTTCAATCATGCGGAAGCTAATATGAGAGCTTATAATATGGCGTATATTGCTGTTAGCCGTTGCTCGAAGTAAAAATTAAAAAAAAAAACTTTCCACCCTAGGGTGGGAAATGCAATTTTCCACCCGGTTATCATCTTATGAAAAGTAAACTTTCCGAACAGGAGAAATGAAAAATTAATTATCATGTTTTAATAACGCAGAACGGTCTCTAATAAATATTATAGCTACCGAATAAAGTTTGATATCTAATGTTCACACAAATGCAGGGTATTCTGTCAACAAATATCCAAAGGTATGCAACAATATCTACCTATTCCCTAAATCTATGTTGTCGTGTTGTAGCAAAGCAGTAGAAAGATATACATTAAGTATATCTAAAGATATATTTTATTTAATTATTTATGTAGGTAAAGATATATTTTAAATTTACTAAGTATATAATTTTATTAATTGCTGGCGCTAACATAACACCTTCAATTTGTGGGTAAAATTTCATAAAACGAACTTGCTTTGTTTTTAATTTTGAGCGGCTGTGCCTTAGATTCGTATCTCAGTCACCGTCACCTGTTAAGTGGCCAATTTGTTGTTCGGATGTGATTGGATTGAGCCGGATAAGACAATTCGTGACACCTAGATTAGGTAAGAGGAAGCAATGCATCTAATGGGTGCAGTGCATTACAGTGATAGTGACTAGGACCCAAGCTTTTATTTTCTATTGTATTTTTCTTTCAATCGTACAATAGAAGGCACGCGTGAGTTTGCATCTGGGAGGATATTAATATAATTATTTAAAAAAAAACCGCGGACGAGTGCGAGTTGGACTCGGCCACCGTACTACCGTACAAATTTAACATTTTTGTCTTTCTTATTTTATAAATTCATTTTTTTTAGATTTTTTCCTGTACTTGTAGTTGTAACACGATATTACTTGCCAAATTTCATAGTTCTAGGTTAACGGGAAGTACCCTATCAATTTTGGTTCCTTGAGAGTGTCAAAATATACGTTTTTAGCTATAAACGGCCGTATTTTTTTTTACGTTATCTTAGAAGTTTGATTTTTTAACAGCTTCAAGAGACTGTAGACCTTACCTTAGTTTAAGGTTTCAATTTCAGCTCAATACACGCGTTCCCGAGATAAAGGGTGTCGACAGACAGTCGGACAGACAACAAAGATAAAATATTTTTTATCCACATTACATTAGCACACAGATAAACCTTTTTTTTTTCGTCACATTAGCCACCATATAATTACGATGGCTGATTGCCACGAAACCGTATTGCTGGTGACATAACCAAGGGACGCGGTCAGTAGGCCGCTAGTCGGAAATCTCGCTCGGAAGTATGTCACCAGGCCGCGTAGCCAACATGCCAATCGCTTACGCTCCGTAGCGATCGAAACGCAACTGTCACTGTTGCACTAATATGGAAGAGTGATAGAGATACACAAAGCGTTTCGTTGTCGAAGCGATAACGATTGACAGCTTGACTAGGCCGGTAGTTGCGCGTGCGACGCAGACGACCAGTTTGCGTTTATTTACAATGCTATTAGATAATATTTGACCTTTGTCTATTTGTCTTAGAGCCTTTTGTGAGGCGGCGCCGTTAAAAAATATAATAATGATGTACAACAAATAAAAGATTCTACGAACAATGGTTCAGTTCAGTCAGATAATGGTAGATTTTAGGTAAGTTCATTGCCGTTGCTGTCCATAATCTATGCCCTATGGTCGTAACAAAACATCGTTTTGGTTCAGTGGTACTATCATCATCATCATGATCATCATCTCAGTCATAAGACGTCCACTGCTGAACATAGGCCTCCCCCTTGGACCTCCATACGTGGTACTATGTGGTGGGGTAAATATCTGTTGATGAACCCTTCATCAAACTGGTTATTGCGTTTTTGGCCACTTTCTGCTGGGAGAAAGGCACCTATAGGTAGGTATGTTGTTTACAACAGCAAGGCAAGCTAAAGAAGAATAAGTAAAATTTGTGTCTTGGATAACTTGTAAGAAATTACAATTACAAGATACAGATTCGGGCCACGCAATGCATGCATTATATCTAAGTAAGTTACTACCAGTGGCGTAGCTAGCATGGGTGGCACCCGGTGCGGAAATTGTCACCCCAAAATTCAATCAAAATTGTAAAATATATTTAAAAAGAGTAATTGTAATTTTTGTTAAATAGCTCAGGATTTACTCCATCGCTTTCATTGCACTGATGGTCACGGTCGGGTGTCACCCCTAAATGGGTGACACCCGGAGCGGACCGCCCCCCCCCCTAGCTACGCCACTGGTTACTACTTACTTACTTTAAAATACCTATAATAAAAGGAACTACACTTAAACGATCTAATTACTATATAACTGAAACAGGGCAGCACTATTGCATTGTACAAACATACTTTCTCGCCTAACGCCAACGTAACGCTAACACGTACCAATAATATGCAAAATTTTCAAACACACCCATGTGAAATAAAAGGAGACAAGAATAAGTAAACTTCAGCCTATTGTAAAATATTGTAATGTGACAAAAGAATAACAATATGGCGTCATGATTGTGCGATTGTATGGGGCCTTATTAATTTTATTTGTGGTGTAACACGAAGCGATGTTAGGAAACATGATTTGCACACATTTTCTTATCGGTAGAGTGATTTTTATGAGCCCCAGCTTTGATATGAGTTTATATGGCTGTAATGTTATGTGGGAAAAACTCCGCTGCAATACAAAATGTCCATGTCAGTAAATGGTACAGTTTCAAGCTTTTACAGACTTCAAACTTCAAAAGCATCAGTGAAACATTTGATACATGAGATTTCCTTTACCGTTATTTCAGAATGCACACTTCAAGATATACATATAAGTATACGTATTAAAGTTCTGCGCCTTCTTCACACAAAATAAACGGTATTTAAACAAAGATTTACTGATCATTACATTATTCTGTTGCTGTAACATAAAACCGGGCAAGTGCGAGTCGGACTCGCGCACGAAGGGTTCCGTATCATAATGCAAAAAAAAAAACAAAAAAAAGCAAAAAGAAAACGGTCACCCATCCAAGTACTAACCCCTCCCGACGTTGCTTAACTTTGGTCAAAAATCACGTTTGTTGTATGGGAGCCCCATTTAAATCTTTATTTTATTCTGTTTTTAGTATTTGTTGTTATAGCGGCAACAGAAATACATCATCTGTGAAAATTTCAACTGTCTAGCTATCACGGTTCGTGAGATACAGCCTGGTGACAGACGGACGGACGGACGGACGGACGGACAGCGAAGTCTTAGTAATAGGGTCCCGTTTTATCCTTTGGGTACGGAACCCTAAAAATGTAATGGAATAAATGTGCATAATTTACTTTTGAGACAGGTCGTAAATACCTACATAATATACCAACGTACTCACATCTGAACCACTTCACCAATTGATCCGTCATTTCACCCGATATCTATCTTCCTTTCGTTACACATCCAACCATGCTGTTATAAAATAAACTTTAATACACATAACTTAAAGATTACTTTCCAATACAAAGTCAAGAAGAAATAAGTGGTTATGAAAGTTACCGGTAATTTTGTCTAATATTCGCGTCGCTTTGTAACGCTTGCGCACTGGCCTGTAATGACGGTCTATTTACCACAGTGTAAACACGCCCTCACCTGCTTATATTAAAATATAGAAGTAGATTAATAGAATAAGTGAAGGTAGCTAAGAAGTATACTACTAAAAACCGGCCAAGTGCGAGTCGGACTCGCGCACATAGGGTACTGTACCATTACGCAAAATCCGGCAAAAAAATTGTTTGTTGTATGGGAGCCCCATTTAAATATTTATTTTATTTTGTTTTTAGTATTTGTCTTATTTGGGCCTTTGCCCACAGTGGACTCTGAAAATACATATTAGTATTTGTTGTTATAGCGGCAACAGAAATAGGTACATCATCTGTGAAATTTTCAACTCTCTAGCTATCCCGGTTTATGAGTTACAGCATGGTGACAGACGGGCAGACAGACAGACGGACAGCGGAGTCTTAGAAATATAGGGTCTTATTTTTCCCTTTGGGTACGGAACCCTAAAACGAAAGTAATTTTATATTATAGATACTCTTTTAAAGTCTCCATAATTTATTCATTCTGTGTTTTGGTAACAGCTAGAGCGCAAACTGACGGCACACTGACGTCATTAATCGATGGCAAAACCTCATGGAACGTGCATCGAATGCTTGAAGGCTAATATTCCTTGCACGTGCGCTAGCGGCCTACTGACAGGCAAGATCTCCTTATTGGAATCCGCGACTTTGAGCGCGGAGAAGTCGTTTGAGATAAACCCTATATTTACTTCCGCGGGGGCTTAATTTCATTAAACTTAGCGAAGTTTGACAACTTTTGAAAAATAACTGTTGTTGGCCCAATTGTGTTGGCCTACCTTTCGAGCGGTTTTCCGCACGAGCCGCCAATGTATATTAACCTTTTAACCGCCGTAGTCTATAGACATACAATATCTAGCTCATTTCGCCGTAGTCAGATATATAAAACAAAACTTTGTACCGGCGACGGCACGAGCACGTTCGATGAAAAATTCTAAGCTGTTAAAAGGTTAATATTTGTTCGAATATGGACTGCTCTGTATATCTATTCTGGCCCTCTCACGTGTAGGGCCCCCTACCGATAGTACAAGTCCCAATCAGTGTCATTATACTATTGAGTTATCTGCGACCTTTGAACCAGGATTAACTGCGTAACGAATACGTAACCAGAGTAGATGTTCTATTATTATATAAGCCGTGAATAAGCTTTTAACTGTGTTAGTTATTAGGCTATCACACTTTAGGCCCGATACCGATTACATACATTTGCTAGTAAACGCAAGTAGCAAATGTATTAACTCGCACTTATACTTCGTTTTTTTAGCATTAGAAATTAGGTAAACAATCTTGATGTGTCTTTTCATTGAAAAACACATTTTAAAAATAAGTTACGGCAAATATGTAACAATTATGAATCTAATACGATCACTTATATTCTTCTGCTTTCATAAGTAATAATTATTGATTTTTAAAAAGCGTTTTTCAATTAAAAGACATGCCAAGATCGCTTACCTTCTTGCAAGTTCTTTCTAATGCTAAAAAAAACGAACTATAACAATATTCAGTGTGTGCTGATTTAGACGGTGCGTCAACTCGCATGCGATTTTAATTAGATTGCGGACTGATGGTTACAAGTCAGTCCAATTCAACCGTCCGATCAAAACCCGCAATGTAATAAAACTCGTATGCGAGTTCTCGCATTGTCTAAATAAGCCCTAAATCGGACCTTACCTATCTATCGTATTGTAAAAGGATACACCTTATATTACAAACAGAAGGTCTGTAGGTTTGATTTTTTACCATAATTTCGGGGGAAAAGATAAGAAGTAGGTACAAAATTCTGACATTATATTAGAGGGAATTCTAAAGAATAGATAGATTTAAAAGAATTTTGTTGTTTTGTAGAATTTTGGTAAACCAGTCAAAGGTAAAATGTAAGAAGTTGGAACGGAACATATAAGGAGGATGGTACTTTGTTATCACATAACGTTTTTGTTTTTCGTTCCCGCAGACCTCAAGTAAATAAAGGACCCCTAAAGTTTGAAATAATTGCTGATTTATATACTTCTTTTACAAACATTACTATCATCATTATCTTATTATCATCATCTCCTGATTTCACGGGCTTATAAATCCCGGTGTTTTGCGTGGGATATAAATTCAACACGTAGAAGCCCTTTGGAGAGCTTTAATATCATCATTATTATTCCCATACCATGCCATCTCTTGAAATATAGGTAAGCCACTGCCAAAAACTTATACTTGACCAAATTGTCATCGAGAAGCGCATATAAATACAATATAATTTTTCTTATCTCTTACCAATTTACATACAATCGATAATTATAACGATAATAATATTTGCAAGCAATATAGCGTTATAATTTAACCTTAAACTTAGAACTCAAAAAGTCGCGATAATTTCACAGCGTTAATATTTTTCACAAAAAAACTAACAACAGTAGTAAGATGGCTTCTATTCACTTACCTTGCTGTGGCCTTACCTACAAAACTAAAATAACGTAATGATTTACAGAGATACTTTCGATGTTGGGCAACTTAACGGGCAACCCTGTGCAAGGGCAAATACAATTTAAATTAATATAGTTATTTATAAATCTACTATCATTTATATTCTGCCCGCATTTTCGTCGGCGTGGGATGATAATGATTGATAATGTTTACCCTAAATATGTCCTTCCCCAGGCCTCAAACTAGTTAGGCGTCTGGGCATTTTCCGCAAATCGACAACCATTGTGCCTATTTTGCGTGAAACGAGGTAGCGCTGCTCTAACCACCCCAGTCTCTACATGAAGCCTAGTAAAGTTTCCAGGTTGCTGCCTCTATTAGTGTGCAAGGTATTTGCTCATATATACATGTATACCTGTTTACAGTCTAGGAGAATATGTTTTGTTGTTTCATCTTCTTCCATGCACTCTCTGCATATGGGACTATCGGTTTTACCCTCTCCTCAAACTACTCCGCACTGTTACTCCTTAACAAATTTCATCTGTTTCAGCGCTTTAAGCTCTCTATTTAAGCGTCAAGAAGTAACAGCCAGACAGACGGAGATAGTCTCGCATAAATTTATAATATTAGTAGAGATTAGCCTCTGCTCGCTACTTTTTCTGTGTAGATGTCGAAAACCTTCAAACCCATTTTTATCACTTTATGGTTAAATTAAAAACCCTTTACATAGGGTGTCGAAGTCACCACTAGTAACTTAAGGTGTTCCTCAGTAGGTACGGTTGATGACTGTATGTAACGTCCGACGACGGTCATACATAATTAACAAAATTGTTAGTTATACAGGTAGCACAGGTTTGTCAGGTTTCCATTTGCGATTGCTATCCAATATTCATATTGAAATATACCTAAGTACATCATATTATAAATTTTCATACAGCCTTCATCGTGATCAGACGAATGTTCTATATAGAGGTCAAGATTATATTCTTTCGAAATAACTCCATAATAACATTGTCACTTTTTGTTTCTCTTGATTTTTTGCAGTAGCAAATTAGTTGTCAGTGAATAAGAAAATTGACATTATTTAATGACGCCAGTCTAAATAGTTCCGTATCTATAAATAACACTAATGATGTAAGTAAATAATATGATTATGTCTATACTATACTTTCTACTAGTATACAGTATGTAAACCAACGAAAAACATATGTTACTCAAACCCGTTAATGTGTAGGTTAAACTGAGCAACTTTTACTATGGCACCGACCCCGAAATCGCGATAAAAAATTTAGTTGTTTCATACATTTTTCTGGTCTAGTATTGAAATTTTCCATAGGAGAGTCAATTTTTTTTCGCGAATTCGGGGTTGGTGCTATAGTAAAAGTTGCTCAGTGTGACCCATTTAATAACGGGCTCGAGTAGATAAATGCATGTTCTTCGTTAATTTACATAATGTATATTAGATACCTATCGATATCTCAAGTTCGATTATAAGTATCCTGATATGTATTTATAAACACTGAAAACTAAACAAAATATACAAACACTCTAAGTAACTTTATTACATAAACTCACGCAACAAACACAAATAACAAGTTTGTCCTATTTATAATAATTACAGGTTATTTTCGTTCACAAGGTAATTATGACAATGATTAACTTATTATTTTTAGTGTGCATACGGGTATTATGCTGTCTTTCTTATTAGGATAATGGCCGCCGTGACGGTAATTCGTTGATGGCCGGATGTCACCCTGGCCCTTCAAATTACAACACTTGAAAATAGGATGCTGTAGATAAAAAAAAAAGATGCTTGGCTTGGAGATTATTAAAAAGATTACTTAATTAGATTCAGTACTTTCTCATCCTAAATATGGGTAGGTACCTACGCCATCCAGACGTCAAATATTTTTATACGCTTCGTCGTCTATGACATTTATGTAATTTAGGGTCCAAATGTTATTCAACTCTTTTCGTGAGATATACATTTAAAAGTTACATATTTTTCTAACCAACATTAAAAACAAAGAAATAGAAGAGCGGCATCCTTTCTCACTACACCTGTGGTTAATCTATAATTATAATATAATTTGGGTTAGCCCACCGATAGTGGAAGAGTCATGTCAAAAACGTCCCGTCACTTGACTACGGACTTTACCCTACAGCTTAAGCGTTCCCATCATTACTTTAATATGAGTGCGACCGAACCAAAATATGTTTTAATGAGACTAATCATTATTATGATAACATTCTTAGGAATTATGTAAATTTACTAGAAAAAGTAGAAACAGGTTTCACAACTTCCTATTCTTGCAATTAAGAGGAAATCTTAAAATCAATTATATTTGGAGTAAGTACCAATACCTAATGTATTTTACTACCTACAGTTAATTTCATATTAAAATTTTCCTATTAGTTAAAATTGCGTCTAGAATATACCGCTATTAATATGCCCTTACGCTACCGTAGTACGTTATTTTACAATACAATACTCCTTATTGCATCCTCACATAGTTTACAATAAATGACAAAGACAATTGGATAGAGGTATAACAACAGAGGGCCAGGTTTTAATTTCGTTCTACTTGTTTATGTGAATCTTGCGTGTTGCGGATGACATTTGTGAAAATATACATTTTATTCTGACGAAACCTGAGGTGGATGAGCTATCTGTATGATAACGAAGCCTGCGCTTGGATCAGAAAGACTCACAAACAGGGCTTCCGTAGCTACATCGAGTTCTGTGTCTTAGGGGCACTGCGCTACATTCTTAAGGAGACTGATGACTCTGCATACTGCCAAGAGACACTTGAAAATCATGTGGTGGGTTGAGGTGGTGTTACGCACCAGCTTCTGGGCGCTGATGGTGTACTGTTTACGAGAGTGGCTCGTTTCCTTGATGAATCTACATTTGGACTCGATATTCACAACGCTAAACCAATACCAAGCATATTGACTAAGACGTATGTATACCAGTATAAGTGATACAGCCGATCATACATAGTTACCATCGTTCTTGGGATCAAGGTAGACTAGAGACAAATTCCTATATATATCAGGTTTTGTGAATTGACCCACGTGCCCCTAGACATGGGGGACACGCAAATTGGAAATGTCCGCTCACTAATCAAATCGAACCTGAGCGTAGAACGACCTCATGTTAGGCAATGGGTCAAATTGATCTTTAAATAAGTCTTTTATGACAGACCAACTATAATCCTACCTACCTAACTAAGTACGTACTGTATTGATAGGTACTTCTTATTGGGTGTAGTACTTAATTATGTAATGCTTGCGTCGTCTACGTTGCATTTCTGTATAAATCTATTCTGGCCCTCTCACGTGTAGGGCCCCCTACCGATAGTACAAGTCCCAATCAGTGTCTTTTATGGAGAATTATATGTGGCCAAGCATGGGTCGAATCTCGACAACGTGTCACGAACAAGAATCAAGTGTACTGGCATGTTCTGGTAGACGCTAGGTGAATTTTGGGGCTAGTCTGAACAGTCGGCCTAGCCAAGGTTACAATCGCTATCGCTTCGACAATGAAAGGCATTATGTCTCCTATCATGCACTCTTCCATATTAGTGCGACAGTGACAGTTGCGTTTCGATCGCTACGGAGCATAAGCGATCGGCATCTTGGCTACGCGGCCAGGCCCCGTATACAACATGCCAATCGCTAACGCTACGTAGCGAACGAAACGCAACTGTCAGTGTCACTCTAATATGGAAGAGTGATAGAGAGAGACACAAAGCGATTCGATGGCGAAGCGCAACCGATCGTCTCCTTGGATAAGCCGCCTGGTATGAACACTATGAACATAGAACTTGATTTCATCGGCTTGACACTAGTCCTACAACAAATTGATACAGCTGTTGAAAAACCGGGCAAGTGCGAGTCGGACTCGCGCACGAAGGGTTCCGTACCATAAAGCAAAAAAAAAACGGAAAAAAATGCAAAAAGAAAACGGTCACCCATCCAAGTACTGACCACGCCCGACGTTGCTTAACTTTGGTCAAAAATCACGTTTGCTGTATGGGAGCCCCACTTAAATCTTTATTTTATTCTGTTTTTAGTATTTGTTGTTATAGCGGCAACAGAAATACATCATCTGTGAAAATGTCAACTGTCTAGCTATCACAGTTCGTGAGATACAGCCTGGTGACAGACAGACGGACAGACGGACGGACGGACGGACCCTTTGGGTGCCCTTTACCCTTTGGGTACGGAACCCTAAAAAGAGTAATGCAAACTAAGTTCTTCGGCTATCTTCCATTGCTCGACAATACGTTACGTGCAGCATAAAAGGCTCATCCCACATACATATTTATCAAACTACAAAAGTAACAGTTACCGTAAAATGGGGTGAGTTGGTCGAAATTTGACTTTCAAACCTCGATAAAATTTTATTTTTACATGTGAAAACTGAATGGTGTATATAATAAGTGGTTCGGACGTTTGTATTTTATTTTGGGTAGTTCCATTTCATAACTTAGACGATAAAGAAGAAAACCCACCTCACCCCGTAGTGCCTCGTATTTGGGGTGAGAGGGTTTTTCATACAAAGGTGATTTTGGAAGATTGTTGGATCGATTTTTTTATTATGCGTATTACTATAGCCCCATTTTAAATTGGAATACATTATTTTTGTAGCAGTAGCCTTAAAATCCTTTCTCACCCCCCTCTCAAACCTTCTCTCAATCAGTGTCTTTTATGGAGAATTATATGTGGTCAAGCATGGGTCGAATCTCGACAACGTGTCACGAACAAGAATCAAGTGTACTGGCATGTTCTGGTAGACGCTAGGTGAGTACCCTTAATTTTGGAGCTAGTCTGAACAGTCTGCCTATTAGCCATGGTTACAATCGCTATCGCTTCGACAATGAAAGGCATTATGTCTCCTATCACTCTTCCATATTAGTGCGACAGTGACAGTTGCGTTTCGATCGCTACGGAGCATAAGCGATCGGCATCTTGGCTACGCGGCCAGGCCCCGTATACAACATGCCAATCGCTAACGCTACGTAGCGAACGAAACGCAACTGTCAGTGTCACTCTAATATGGAAGAGTGATAGAGAGAGACACAAAGCGATTCGATGGCGAAGCGCAACCGATCGTCTCCTTGGATAAGCCGCCTGGTATGAACATAGAACTTGATTTCATCGGCTTGACACTAGTCCTACAACAAATTGATACAGCTGTTGAAAAAAGAGTAATGCAAACTAAGTTCTTCTACATTCATAACCAACTCTCCCCGCGAAACCTACTCACCCCGTTTTACGGGACTCGATAAAACCCAACCAAATATTATTTTTTGTTCATCAGACAATTTGGATCGATTACACATTTCACGCGCGCGTGACCAAAGTTATTTACTTTCACGTAAAAGCTGAATTGTTCATACGTGAAATCAGATTACAAAAAAAGAAATCACTAACGTTTTTATAATGTTTACTCGAAATTACTCGTGCGGATACCTACGCCATTTGTTGTGCGCTAGTTATAAACAAAAAATATCAAAATCACTGATGTGAACGACCAGTTAAATACTTACATTTTTATTTTTTAGGGTTCCGTACCTCAGAAGGAAAAAACGGAACCCTTATAGGATCACTCGTGCGTCTGTCTGTCTGTCCGTCTGTCACAGCCTATTTTCTCGGAAACTACTGGACCAATTAAGTTGAAATTTGGTACATAGGTAAATTAGTGACCCAAAAATGGACATATTTTTTATATAATTTCAAAATACATAGGTTCGAAGTTATTTAAGAAAATAGCCAAAAAAGAGCATTCCCCCCCTTTATCTCCGAAACTACTGGGTCTAAAATACTCAAAATAGTTCTTTACCTATAGATGACAGGAAAACCTATTATAAATGTGCAGTCAAGCGTGAGTCGGACTTATGTACGGAACCCTAGAAACGCGAGTCCTACTCTCACTTGGCCGGTTTTTTCAGTTTTCGATTGATTTTTGTTACCCTTGTCTTGATAAATGTCTCACACTTTGAAGATTAAGTATTTAACGAAATAGTACAGACGTATTTTTTTAGTTTTCTTGTATCTATTGTACTTTGTATCTGCACAAACACAACATGTACTTACATAAGCTCACAAGAAGTAAGTACTATTAATAGTAAAATTTTACGATTTATGGAAAATTCGTGTTAATTCCACCAAAGAAATTCACGACCGAGTTACAAACACAATAAAGAAAAAAAAATCAAACGCTAAACAGCAAGTTATGATTCTATAATTTAAAAACATAAATTTCGATAGATTAATTGTAAGATACCTATCAAATTTTTTATTGACCCAAAAAAATATCCCAGCCGTTAAAATTTTGAAATTTGGACTTTCCCCATTCCATCCCAAAATCAACCCACGCCATATGTGTTTTTTTCTGGGAATGATTATCTCTCACGGGATAATTCCACGGAGGGATACGTTGTTGAATCGCTATCAGAATTTTTTGATGTCACGTCAAACAAAGAGCGGTAGACCGAGTGATTATGATTACACTCGGAGAGTATTATAAATCATTATATCATTGAGGTGAAATATGTCCAACGTGAATTGCACTAAATTATATAAATTGTTACTTAAAAATATCGCAGACGAATGGAATAACAATAAATCCTAATATCGGTAGATTTTAATAACATTAGTTGGACTTAGAATTATTTACAGTGTTCTAGAAGCTATAACTCTAACCGAAGATTATCACGTCCTTATGATTTTGCGCTTCATCTAAAATATCGCCCAAGAGTGTAATTCTTCCATTTTTAGGGTTCCGTACCCAAAGGGTAAAACGGGACCCTATTACTAAGACTTTGCTGTCCGTCCGTCCGTCCGTCCGTCAGTCCGTCTGTCACCAGGCTGTATCTCACGAACCGTGATAGCTAGAACAGTTGAAATTTTCACAGATGATGTATAGTAGTGGACCCAGTAATGGACGTGGAACCAGTAATGGGACAAAAAAACATAATTCCTCTAAAATAAGTATCTAAAAGTAGTTTATAAACACTGGCTGTATATTATCATAAATAAGAGTCCTAGAGCTGTTTCAGTTTGAAGTTTTATTAAATTTGGTTGTTTTTTAAGAAATTGGCGTCAACCTAAAAGTTGTCGTGTCACTGAAAAAAAATACCACTACGAATTCTTAACAACTTCGCTAAGAGAGGTGAGTTAATTTATAAAATTTTAATTAATTAATACTTGATGAAAACTAGAATGTGTTTTGTTAATTGCATTTACCATGAGATAAGGTATACAACACACTATGTTGTGACTCCACAGATGTAAAAAAATAGTGGTATTTGGCCCAATCCCATTATAGGAGCTGTAAAACTGCGTACCTCCTATGATGGGACAAATGACAGAATGATGCTGATGAATGATGCTTGCTATGCCATAATTTCATGTTTAAACAATACAGAAATAAAATGTAGTTAAGAAATATGTCAATCAGGAGGTATTCTCGGACTTCGGATAAATTAATATCGTTTTTCCAAACTTTTATTTAACTTGCCCTGTTAGTTAGTGTGGGTCCAATCTTGGTAGCTGAATTTGAGCCACTTTTCGATTTCCGATTCAGTTGAAATTTTGTGTAAGTACGTAATCAAGTATGCAAATCGGATGATAATGCAATATTATGATAACATGGACCTGATCTGATGATGGAGACAGGAGGTGGCCATGGGAACTTTATCGCATTAAACCCTAACTAATTGTGTTAGGGTATATTAGAATGGTCTCGATGGATCTAATACAATAATAATTGGCTGTGGAAAGAAAAATACATTCAGCCATAAAAGCTTATACCAAAAATTGTTTTATTTTGCCGTAATTTATTCCCCATTTCAATATTTTATACTTATAGAGCAATGTCCATTATAGGGGGCCCATTACCGGATCCACGTCCATTACCGGGGGCCCATTACTGGAACTTTGGTGTCCATGACTGGAGAAAAAAAGCATAGTTTTAATTTGTTAAATATGTGGAAACTAATTGCAGTATCTTTGATACAACACACCTAAAACATGAAAGACGGATAGGACTTTCATCTTTTAACACGCTAAGCGGTAGACCATTTACACTATAAGGGAAATATCATAAATACTCCAAATTTCCTCTTAAATGTCCCATGACTAGTGCTGTTACTATATTTCTGTTGCCGCTATAACAACAAACAACTAAAAACATAATAAAATAAAGGTTTAAGTGGGGCTCCCATACAACAAACGTGATTTTTGACCGAAGTTAAGCAACGTCGGGCGGGGTCAGTACTTGGATGGGTGACCTTTTTTTTTGCCTTTTTTGCATTATGGTACGGAACCCTTCGTGCGTGAGTCCGACTCACACTTGCCCGGTTTTTAATATTCTAAGCTAGCTAGCATCGTTCGTAGACTGCTTGTTAAAAATTAAATTGTAGAAGTCTGTTGTCAGTGTAGGACTGTAGATCATCTCTCTCAAAGGATTGTCCTGATTATAATTACATTTTATTATTTTATTACAGACACCTCAATAAGAGATAAGCATGTAGCCGTATTCTAAGAAACTGTGAAGGCTTGGGTGCAATTAACTAAAATTAGGTTGAAATTGATGCAACGGTTTACGCTTCACCGCTTTTAGAGCAAAGTAGTCGAGCATTGCTGGTAATAATTAAATATAAGACATTGATTAATGTAAGTTTCATACATGCATACGTACTTGATAATGTATTTTTTATAAATTGTTCAACCTAGTTTCACCAATTAATTTATTGAAGGCACATTTAATACGCTTGCCAATGAATTGACAAATATGTATTAATCGTCGGATATACGTAGGTTGACGGACTTCGGAATACGTAGGCCGTTAATTGTATTTGATTTAAACCAAAAACGTACATTTTTAAAAGCAGTATTTATTAAGATAATTATTTTTGTATTTAATTGAATATCATAACTATTTCAACACGTCGACTTTCTACTTTCTTTTACTTAAGTACCTACTTATATAGGTATAAAAATTCAACTCTCGTTTTACTTTTGCGCGTGGAATGCAGATTCTCTCTTCTTTCTCATCACAATGAATCGTAAAATACCAGACACCAAAATATTTTCTGTTTTGTACTTTAAGTACTTAAACAAAACGCAAGAGATTCCACTCTTGTGTTTATTACACATTTATAATAAATTATAAAGAGATAATTCTCTAAGAAGTAGGTATATTTTAAATCGTGAGTTAGAAATCAGTAGGTAAACGGGTATAAATACTACTTACAAGGAAATTACAAGTTCCGTTCAAACTAGGAAGTGTACTTACATACCTACATTTAAAATTATTATTTTAATTTGATACATGTTATAATATTGCCTTGGGATCTCGCAACAAATACGAGTAATAAAATAAGCATCTGCGACTATTGCGAGAGACATCCATTTACATTGAGGAATTTTGATACTAAAAGAAAAATAATGCCGATGTAATATATGTACCTAACAGTAATCCTAAATCGCTGCACGTAAGTACATGCGCTGCATTCGAGAAATGACGCGTGCGCAACTGAGCGTGCCCGGTCACGCACCGAAACAATTGACGAACTAGGTATTTCAAACGATTTGTTTTTCCTTTTCCAGAAATATGTTTAGTTCACGCAGTGAACTAAATTAAATTTTCCATTTTTCTCAAAGCAAAATTTATGTTCAAAATAGCTCACAGGATAGTACTCAAAATAACTAAAGTGACATAATATGAGATACAGGTCTCTATCTAAAATGTCATTTAATTATCAAAACCATATTATAACCAAACCGTCATCATATTACTATCATATCTGTAGGGCTAAGATGGTCGGCTCTTTATCATTTGTCACCTTCTAACAAATGCTTGTCACATTCTAACAAATATGTTAGTACGAAAGTGTCGCATGGCCTGACACTGTCATGATATTTATTTTTATCACCTGTCATGTGATAAGAATGCGACCATGATACCGCTTCAGGCCGTTGTTATTAAGCTCAAAACGACACAATTTATAATTAAAAAGAAACTTTTTTATCTATTATGTACAAGGTAAAATAAAGTTGCGAAAATTCGCCGTATCTTAATAATAATATTAAATATGCACGAGTGCAACACCAGTTCCACAGAATGGTGGGCGCTCGGACACCAGGATTTTCCTCACCACTTTCACTGTATGCGCGCGACTGCTGCCCACACCAAAAATAAAAGTCGTATGCCCATCATACTTCATAGTGACATAACCCGTTTTGGTTTCGAATGGTAGGATTGCATGATTACCCGAGATATCGTTGAGCAAGCGTTTTGATCCGTGCGCTAACTTCACATCAAATGTTTTGTGCACTTGTTATTTGTATATTTTTGTTTCTCATCTAGACCTGCCTACAACTAGTTAAGAGCCATGGCACTTATGGCTATAAATTTGCGTTTTTTAGCTCTTTTTCACGTACATATAACTATCATAGTTATATGTGAATAAGGAAGGAAATGGATATCCATATTTGGTGCATTGCAACTTTCTTGCAAATGGAGCCAGACAGAATAATCGTACATATACCTACCTATCACAAAAAAATAATTTACTTAACAGGTAAATTAAATCAATAACGTTATTTAATGATACTTTTGAGCCTTTTCTTGTCAAAAAAAATAAATTTCATACCAAAAGTACGAACGATTCAAAGCTGACAATTCTTAATAATTATTTAGTAGGTCAAACACAGTAAGTTATTATGGACTTGCGCAAGGCAACGAGTTTTCCTTAGATATAAACTCGTTTATGAACATTTAAATTCATTTTATACGACTTTAGTAGTTTGTGTTTTATGAGGGTTTATAAAACCTTTACAAAATAACAAATAAAGTAATAAATAATCAAATGAAAGAAACACATAATTAGCCTCAAAATGAAAAATCATAAAAAATTTTACACATTAATTTAACCTGTCGGATCCCAAGACTCAAATCTGAGCCACAAAGGTTAGTGACCTTTCATACAAACAACATTTTTTTTGTATGAAAAGTCACTAACCTTTTGTGGCTCAGATTTCAGCCGTGGGATCCGACAGGTTAAATTTAAACCAATTATTTATGCAGCTAAAGGGTCATACCACACGGAAACATCAGTTAATCTCTTCCGTTTCTGAAAGTTCCTTAATCTCTGCTTGTGACTTATACACTTATAAAACTTTAATGTTTATTTAGACACAAACTTTATTATAACTGCCATCAAGAGAAATAAGTAATCTTAAAGTGCAAAGTCCACACCAGTTTCATTATTTAATAAATACATACTATGGGAGTCGTATGGGAGGTATGATAAAATCTATAATAAACTTATTTTAAATGGGATCTAGGTATGGAGTGAGCTGCTGATGACTAAGCTTACTATCTATACAAAAATCATAAATCAATACAGTTGCCACTACATAATGGCTCATTTAAGATAAACGACTAGAGGAGAACTAAATATTAATTTGGGTATTAGAAGTAGAACCAAATATATAGAGCGGAATTAGGACAAGGGCTTAATGAATGATTACTTAAAAACATTATGTGTAACATGCTCACAGTAAATAATATTAGTCAAAACCGCACGCGATGTATTTAGTCTGTTTCAAGATTGTAGCCAATTATTATTATTATTTATTTATTCATTAACAATATTACAATTGTGTCTGAATATTGACTATATCTAATACTTAATCTAACATGCGTTATTTCTACTACCTAATACAGTAAAAAGTGAAATTACAAAATGTCATAACAAAATATCACAAAATGAATTACAACATATAACATAATTCATTACAAAATAATTATTAACATTTATTGAAATTATTAACGTTGCCAATTGTCGGTAAAATATTTAATGAACTCTTCAATGGAATAAAAGCACTCCCGTAACACCAGGGTTCTTAATCTATTTTTAAAAATATTCGGGCTAGTAATGTTCTTCCACTCACCAGGAAGTTTGTTGTACAGTTGTACACCCTGGTAGTGTGCGCAATGACTCACTACTTTTAAATTCGGCTGCAAGTTACAATGTAGGTATTACCTTCTGGTTTTCTCCCGCATTTGTCTTTCTTCAGAGGTCTCGTATTCTCCTAGGTTTTTAACCAGGTCAGTAAGGAGCAAATTGTTTTACTTATATTTTGTATCTCAGTATTTTGATATAATATTTGAACCTATACTTACCTATTTATGACTTGACCCAACAACAGTGCAGCATAATCATAGCGTAAACGCCATTACATCAAAGTGATCCCAATACTGCGAGCGCTGGTGGCCTAGTGGTAAGAGCGTGCGACTTGCAATCCGGAGGTCGCGGGTTCAAACCCCGGCTCGTACCAATGAGTTTTTCGGAACTTATGTACGAAATATCATTTGATATTTACCAGTCGCTTTTCGGTGAAGGAAAACATCGTGAGGAAACCTGCATACATCTGCGAAGAAATTCAAAGGTGTATGTGAAGTCCCCAATCCGCATTGGGCTAGCGTGGGGACTATAGCCCAAGCCCTCTCGCGCTCGAGAGGAGGCCTGTGCCCAGCAGTGGGACGTATATAGGCTGAGATGATGATGATGATGATGATCCCAATACTTACGTGCCGGTTTTTCTTAAAATTTCTCCTACTCCGGTACACACGCACCCATACTGTTCCCACGCAAATAATGTCAGGTGATTGTGTGATCTTCTATGAAATTTATACAGACAATAAATAACAGTGCTTCATTTGTTCAATTCTGTCGCTTTACGACTTACAACCGCCTTACAACTATTGTTATAGTGTTTACGACCTCAGTCGCTTTGATTGTAGGATACTATATCAAATAGTTTCTGTCGTAAAGTCATTGATAGATATTTTACAACCTGCGTTTCGAAATTCGTCAAATGGTATTTTTTGCAAAGCAGGTAGTCAGGTAACAAACATCTGCTCAATAGAAATGGCAGTGGATTGTCAGAACCTACCTGGTCTGGGCGATTTATGTAACTTGACTATTATTATAAATACTGATTAATGCAGAGGGTGAACCAGTAAACTCTTTTTTTATAAAGTAATTGAGTTCATAATTATAATCAATCACTTAATGTGTGTATTATCAATTGTTCTATATTTTTTACGCTGTTCGTAGTATACCACACTTTAGCGTTGGATAGGGAGAGCAAAATCTAACTTTTAAAATCAAAACTTAATTGGATAAACGGGGTATAAACCAATACGCGATATAATCCGTTTTCTTTGTTTTATTTCAATATCAATTCGAGTTATGATCTTCAAAGCTTGAATCGCTCCTGGTGATGTAACAATCTCGACGAGGAGGAAGCGGCCCATGAGCGAGAACTAAATAATTGAGACGTCGATGACGTTACGAGTCCTGGGGCCAAATTCGACACGTACAACTGTCAGATTTTGCATCCACGTCAAATCAACAGTTGATTTTATCGCATACTGAGTGTTGATTCCATCAATGGTGGATAATATCATTTGGTACAACCAAAACTCAACTCTAAACTAAGGGTGGTTCGGTTTGGTTTGCTTGTCACCCTAACTGTGGATTGTTAATGTCAAATTTTGACATTGTACGTATTCGAGAACTTATGATTTTTCCCGCATCAACGGGAGATCAACACGATACGTCAAACGTCGCTTGTCGAATAGGGGTCCTGGCCGCGTAGACATACGAATTTGTACGACCCTATCGGCCTGATTCCAACTTTAAGATACGTCAGTTAATAGATCTAGAAAAGATATGGATTAGATATGTCAGTGTCAAATGTGACGTTTCTACAAACAAAAACACCACTTTTGACACACACATCTAATCCATATCGTTTCGAGATCTATTAATTGACGTATCTTAAAGTTCGAATACGGCAGTATGAATTTGGGCCTAAGCCTTTGCTACATATTCCTTAAAACAAGCAATTACTGCTCTAGTGGCAAAAAGCTCTTGCTGTTTATTCTTGTTATTTAATTTGGTTCGCTTTCGATATAAACAGTTATACATAAATATGTGCGCATCTACTAATTTCATATTTTAGTTTGCGCTAAATTGACGATAAAACTTTGTTTTATACAGAAATCACGCACTAAACTTTATATTCTTTATCAATCTAAGACCAAACAAACGTTTTTTTGCGTAATTTATGTATAAAACAAAGTCTTACTATTAATTTAGCGCAAACGAATATTCGAAAGTAGATAGGCGCATCTAGTAGTATTAATGTAGTAATAGTGTAGACTTAATAAAACGCATTTTTTTTGTGTGGAGAGCGTTCAGATTTTCATTGTTAGATTTGTTAGTAACAAATTATAATGTAATTTATAGATTGCCAGCTGCTATGTACAGTCAACAACAGAGCTATGAATACAGGCAAAGTGTCAAAAATATGTATACAGTACTTTATTGCCTGTACATTAAGGTCGTGTATACATATTTTTGTCACTTTGCCTGTATTCATAGCTCTGTTGTTGACTGTACGAGTATAGGCATCAGCAGCGGTGCTTCGATAGAACTCAGTTCCTTCTAACCGAATCACAATCATTTAGACATAAATGAATATCATATTCTACAGATCTCTGAAAATAATAGCCAATAAGTACGTTCAAGAACATCAAACAAGAGCCATCATCCATTTTTTGACATTCGCCATGGGCGCATCATACTTTTCTGGCATTACAGGTACATTAATATGTAAATTTAAACCTTATTTCATAACTGTAACATCGTCAACAACCTTGGAATACTATCATAAATGTAACCAATTAATGACGAAGAGATTTAAGATGACAAACCTTCAAAGGGACGGGAAAGCAGCGTATCTGTGGTAGGTAATTACTGCGCTAAGCGTGAAATATAAATTTACGCACGTAAGTGTTAGTTACCGCACCAGGGCGGTAAATTAGCACCATATTGTACTGTAAATAATATTTAAAATAAAACAAATGGTTGTTCTAAAATGGAAACAATATGCAAAAAGGCATGATGAATGTCAAAAAAACACGACCGTCGGTTTAGAAGAAAACGTCAACAGGTGCAGGTAAACGATCTGTAGCTGTACTGCGATCAGTATTAATCGAGACGTTCAAGAAAATAATACAACTATTAAACTACTTTCACAATACTTACAGAAACAACATTCTCTGGAAAAAAACAGCGATGTTTTTGTAGTATTTTTATTTATTTCCGATCGGAATCGGTAGAGTTTTTTTAATCCAGTAACAAGTACAAAAAGCTACAAGTTCAATCGAAAGCACAAAAGTGTGTAGGTATAGTCTGTCCCATTTCTAAGATCATATTTGCCATAGATTTACTATGGCGTACTTGATCTTAGAAAAGCGGAATACTTATGAAAACTATATCTTCCCTCATTTTAAGTGCTACCGCTAGATAGTTTTAAGTATGTATGGTTGAATTGAGTGCTCCCTTTTTACACTGTTTGATTATGAAAAAATCGTTTTATATTTCAGCTATGCTTTTTAAAATATTGCATCAAGGCTTAAGGTAGTGAAGTGCAAAGCATTTTTTTTTATGTAATAGTCAGCAAACGAGCAGACGAGCCGCCTGATGGGAAGCGGTCATCGTCGCCCATGGACATAAGCAACACCACAGGAGCCACTTAAGCGTTGCCGACCCTTGAGAACCCTAAATACCCGCTTCTTGAAGAATCCCATGTCGTAGCGCAAAGGAAATACCTCAGGAGGCAAGTCATTCCACATTCTGCACGTTCTGGGAAGAAACGAGCGAGATGCCCGCTTATTCTTGGTGTGCCATGTATCTAAGAAGTGGGGATGAACTTTGCTCCTTTGGCGGGAGGTGCGGTGATAAAATCGAGACGATGGCACCAAATCAAAAAGTTCTTCCGAGCATTCCCCGTTGTACAGACGGTAGAACATGCAAAGAGAGCCAACGTCTCTCCGAAGGCTAAGAAGTTCTAAGCCTAAGAGAGAAGTTCTAAGTAAGTTCGGGATCGCCGACAATACGAACTGCCCGCCGTTGGATGGAGTCAAGAGGAAGGAGCTGGTATTGTGGGGCGCCAGACCAGAGATGAGAACAGTACTCCATATGAGGTCGAACCTGCGCTTTATATAACAAAAGCCGGTGACTAGGTGTGAAGTACTGTTTGGCTCTGTTAAGCACCCAAGCTTTTTTGAGGCCAGTTTGGCTTTATGTTCCAAATGACTCCGAAACTGGACTTCGTTCGTAATGTCGACACCAAGTATCCCGATACTTTTAGCCATGGTAAGGGGAATGCCCTGAAACTTTGGCGCCGTGACAAATGGGGCTTTTTTAGCGGAAAACGCGCAGACTTGTGTCTTACTGGGGTTGAACTGGACGAGGTTACGTCTACCCCACTCGGAGACCTGTTCAAGGGACGTCTCGATCTCAGACACAAGTCGCATCCTACACTCCGACACCTGCTCAGGGGGGGCGTATGCACGACCTGTATAACAGCTATCGCCAGTGCTGTCATCTGCATAGCAATGAATATTGTTAGTCAATAACATATCATTGATATGCAGCAGGAACAGGGTAGGCGATAGTACAGATCCTTGGGGTACGCCATCGTTTATGGGCTTATAGTCCGAGCATATTCCGTCAGTGACGACTGAAATGCTACGCCCACACAGAGCTGGCAACCCATGTGCACAACCCCTTAGGAAGCCCGTATGAGGGAAATATTGAGAGAAGTGCCTTATGCCAAACCCTATCGAAGGCCTTTGCGATATCTAGGCTAACAGCCAGTGCCTCTCCCTTACTCTCTATGGCTGTGGCCCATCGGTGAGTGAGGTAAACAAGAAGGTCTCCAGCGCCTTGCATGTATACCTACTTAATTTTTAAACTGACCTCGAAAGCGTTCACTTGGAAATATCAATTACATATTAACTTAGGTTCATAGGCGTGATTAGTTTATTGTTAAATCGTATATTAAACTATTTCGGTAATATTATAATATTATATTATAATTATACATGTTTATTTGGGGATATGGGTAGAAACAATACCTTCGTGTTCGTTTTGACAGAAAACGTGCATACATAGGTCCACATACGCACTACGTACCAATTTTTAAAAACGTTAAGACAGTTAACTGCATAATTGTGAGATGAGTAATTTTACCCATTAGCGGATGGACTCGCTGCCTACTTTTTGCTCCATTGGTAATAATATATGTAATGTAGCTAACCGAGATGCGCTCCTATGAAATTTAATACAAACGGGATCTAGTCACGGTCTAATTTCTTTCTAGAATAAATTGACTACGCTTAAACATACATGGTTATAAACAACATGACCGTGAATTTAACTTGACTAGCGGAAAAAAACCATTAACAGAATAAGCCTTATTGTATTGTAATTAAATTTGTGTCTATGTATATATTATTATTGAAACCAAACCAATAATAGTGTATATGTAAATAAATACCACGCAGAGCGTATTGAACATGTCAGCTGTGCTAAGTATACTAAGAACGAATTAGTTAGTAATATTTACTAAAATATATGTACAAGTACCTACTTCAATAATAATATATTACGGCTTAATAACTAAACCGTTTGAAAACATGTAACTTCGTATATTTTTTTCGCATAGCATCTTGTCTTTAGAAGCCGGAAATATTTTTTATCTACATACATTAGATACTTTTGCTTTTCGACAACACAGACATATCCCTCCATACCTACTTGTACATACACAATTACGTAAAACACATAGTACATGACTCAGAATATTAAAAATATTAAAATCATAACCGTCCTATTAGCTTTACCGTGTTGGTTAAAAGAGTAGCTTAACATATACCTTAGTTTTTTTCAAAATTTGCTCCAAATTTCGAAATTTGAAGTTAACTTACCGATTTAAAATAAACCACTACTATGATGTTGTAATGCTTAATAAGGGAAACTATAGGTTTCATATACCTAACTATAAAAATTGTTTGGTACCGGCACATTTTACGGTATCAAAGGAGTGTGTGGATGTTCCTGAGTCTATGCCAGACGCAAGTTTATGGCTACACCAACTCTCGGCTCGATTAGATTAAAATAATAGCCCCGATGCCCAATGTAGCGGACGTAAGGATGTGTTTACATCATCCACGTCAAGTACAATTTGTATGTTAATATAGTTACATTATTAAATTAAGGATTAATCTAAGCAGGACAAAATGATAAGTTAGAAATAAATTACCACACTGTTTATGGCATTTAATTCTCATAATTATTTTTAAAATTTATGTAAAAAGCTAAACACTATTGCAAACGTCTTAGTTTTTATGTAATGACTACTTGTACCTACCTAGGTGTTAAGTAAATAAAATTTTGTTATTACACCTATCTATCTTATAATAAAAAATAGAACATTTAACATTACAAAACATGAAATGATACAATATATTATGTTTATGTGTCATTTTCCAACAGCATACATTAATATGAGGCGCAATTAAAAAGTAATGTCACGTTCGAAACGTCAGGCCAAATAATAAAAGTATTAAGCGCACGGGCTTAAGTCCCGTTTCACTTTAGATTATTTAAGATTACTTTATAACAGGTACTATTTCACGAAGCATGAAAATTAAAGTCACGCGTTACAGTATTACATACATTTCATCTTTGATAGCAAGTGGGTCTAATCCTAAGCATTCCGGCTCTATCTAGAGAGTGGGAGTACCGACCCCGCATGCCAAATGTTTGATGCAATTTCCCCATTAGGGGTCATCCATTAATTACGTCACACGTTTAGTGGGAGGGAGGGGGTCAAGAAAATGTGACATCGGGGAGGGGGGAGACACAAACTTTGTGACGTCACTTTAACTTCATCAGTAACCGAAAATTTATTTAAATTATTTAGTTCGCTGTACATTTAAATAACAAGTTTTTAAAACGAAAATAGTTTTTAATCGTTTAATTTTTTTTCCTAAGCAGTTTTGGGTTATAAAATTACTAATATTTATATCGTCAAAAATATTTTGATAAAATATTAATAATACTTAGGTACTTACTTAATTCGATTTGGCGATTTCGTAGAAAAAATGTGACGTCACACTAGGGGGGGAGGGGTTTGCCAAATGTGACCAAGTGTGACAAGGGGGGGGGGGAGGGGTCAAAAAACCTAGAAATTGGTGTGACGTAATTAATGGATGACCCCTTAGCAGATATCTCAAAGCCAAGCAATTTCAGTAAGTAGGAAGGTCAGGTTTTATTAAGGTTTGAGTTAAACTGCCATTTCAATCATGTCAGGACGCGGCTATCGCGCTTTTACTGAATTAACCTTCTTTGTCATTACCGTTTCCGCAGTGGTTTCTTTCATCATCATCATCATCTCAGCCATAAGACGTCCACTGCTGAACATAGGCCTCCCCCTTGGACCTCCATTCGTACCGGTTGGAAGCCACCCGCATCCAGCGTCTTCCGGCGGCTTTAACAAGGTCGTCCGTCCATCTTGTGGGTGGACGTCCTACGCTGCGTTTGCTAGTCCGTGGTCTCCACTCGAGCACTTTTCGACCCCATCGGCCATCTTCTCTGCGCGCAATGTGGCCTGCCCATTGCCACTTCAGCTTGCTAATCCGGTGAGCTATGTCGGTGACTTTAGTTCGTCTAGTCTTTAGTGGTTTCTTTACTTGAGTTAATTTTACGCTATTTGTTATATAATTTAAGGCTGGCATTTTCACACATTAATATGCTTCAGATATTAATAGTTAGTAGCAAGCACTTTTATTAGGGAAACTGAAAAAGTATCACCTACGAGTAACTGTGACCATATGTAGGTAAGTACCTATGTAAGATTAGATTCAAAAGTAAAAATCTTGGAAAATAATTGAGAAAAATCTAATTCGGTAAGAAAATATTTAGGTAGGTATATAATTGTATTAGTCATAGATCTCATTAATCTAAATAAACCAAACGTATTTTACTTTTTAATTCTTCAGAATTACAAAAATAGGTCGGGGCAGAGGTTGGAGCCGGTAAAGGTTTATTTGACGTTCATAAGCGCATTGTAATATGCCTACTTGAATAAACTATTTTTTATCTTTTTATCTTATCTTATCTTAAGTACTTATCTAAGTATTTATGTAGAGCTATAACTGCGTTTCACTGGTTTTATTGTGAATTGTTCCCGTTTCATGATATTACCGGACAGATCATAAAGTGACCAATTCTACAACCTGGCTACAGCATAGGTAAATACTTCGTAAATCAGGAACCGGTGTTTCTGATTACAATGATCATTATTCGTGTGGACCCACAATTAACCGATTACTTAATTGCAGCTTATAAGAACGTGAATACCTGATTGACAGTCACTGTTGACATGACAATGGTTGAACACCATTACATTATTATGTGATGTAAAAAAAAGTGATTATAAAAATACAATAAAGATCAACCGGGTTAAATCGAATGTTTAATTTGTCTTTATTTGCTTTTATTTGTAGTTTCTTTGTATTGTATTTTTTTTTGTAGTGTCACAGTGCCTTGGTTTTACTGTAATGCTGTGTTACTTATTTGACTAATAAATAAATAAATAAATATCGTAAAAATATGTAGGACAAAAAATAACTAGTATTGTGTTAAGTTTCCGCGGTTAGTACCTACTCATTTGGACATATGTACTTGTTACTCATTTGTTCAAATGTTTGTTTTTAAATACCTATTCGTAAGTAAAAAACTGTAAAGCTATTTTTAGATTTCAATACGTTACGATTTTTCTTACAAAAACCAGCAAGTTACATGTTTAACAAATACAATGTGTGACTATGCTGTCTTTGTGCTGGGCCTAGTAATAGTAGTAAAGCGGATCAATATCACCCAGCAAAAAATTTTACCATAAATATCAAATCTCTACGAAAATATGACATTTACTGTCATATTGCCCCAGTTTATCAAGTCAAAATCGGTGCAGAGTTTACTGACGGAAGACATTGCGACTATTGCAACTATTGCGAGTGATGAGTTCGCAACAATGATCCACAAAAGAGCGAGTGAAGAAAATCAGAAAGCGGATTCTGAGCTCTGATGCTGTTATTTTAAGCCATGGATACGATAGAGGGGCCTCTAAATTCCATCAAAATCACCAAAATAAAAACTAAAGGCCGTTCTATCAAAATGCCTATTGTTTCAGATGAAAACGTTCTTATTGCACTTGAATAGGACCCTTCTGTGTCGGAACACCACATAATAATAGCCATCCATATTCCATAACGCTTAACCACTGCCATTAACTTCTAGAAGCAATCGGCTTGTAACGATTGTGCGTCCACTGACTCGGTTGATGACTGTGGCGGGCGCAATCCGTCAGTTATACAACATCAAACGTCCGTGTGTTCAGATTAGTTGCGCAAACGCAGGCTATCTGAAGGACCAGTGCAATGTGAACCCTAGAAGGAACTACGCTTAAGCACAAAATAAATAATAGTACTAGGTACAGAAGACTCACTCTCTAACAAAACGCGTCTGTTACGATCAGCACAGATATGGCCGCTAGGTGGCGACAACGCCACGTGCGGCTTATGGCTTTCCCCAAAATTGGGGTGGAACGGATGTACTTTTAGCTACCTGTAGCAAAGCGACGAAATCGCGGAGTGAGCCACGCCTGGCTTAAGTGGCTCCTGTGATGTTGCTTACTCGTATGTCCATGGGCGACGATGACCGCTTCCCATCAGGCGGCTCGTATGCTCGTTTGCTATCACAAAAAAACTATCCTTTTTGCGGTACTAGCAATTTAGCACGAGTGATTGCTTACTGTGTCTCGACTGTTGCAGCTGGATTGGTCCACGAAAAAAGAAAGAAAGAAGAGTGATTGGTCGACTTGTGTCGGTACACAACAACTGTGGTATGAACTCTGCACAGTCATTAGGTATGACTTGACTCCCATTGCAGAGCTGCTTGCTACGCCGATGGCTACTTTGCTTCATCCGATGTGCTACTGATGTGTAGATTCTCAAGGTAGTTCCTAAGTTCTGGGATCAGAGGGCCTACCGCGAACCACGTTCGACGTGTTGCCTCTCTGTCGCACTTGTAAATTCGTACGTAAATGTGACAGGGAGGCAACACGTCGGACGTGGTTTGCGGTAGACCCTCAGAAGCCTGGTCTAATTAAATATGATGCGTAATCTCACAGCAGCTATAGGTACTGGTTTTCTAAAGTGAACATCGTAATTCAAGACCAAAAAAAGGAAGACAATGTTGCCACTGCAATAATTTGTTTGTAAAATAGTAAATTCCTTTTTTAAAAATAAACACGATAAGATAATTTATTTATTGGTAATTTTACTCCTACGATTTAAAAAAGTACTTTTAATTAAGGTTTACTCGGGTAATTCCGAATGTCGAAAACTGTCGGTTAATTCCGATAAGAGACTTTTATTATGATGGAATTAAGGGTGATTCTCATCAGAATTTCGGAATTATCCGACTTTTGGTATTACCCGAATACGCCTTACCTACTTATTTTTACATAAATACAAGATGCGCTAGTAAAAATTGGCAACATTGTCTTACTTTTTTGGTCTTGAATTACGATTTTCAGTTTAGCAGTCGACTTGTGCTCGTCAAGTAATTGCAACGACACCTTAACGAAGCAAAATGACGATTGTAGCGCTAAAAAAGCAATAGACCCTCTTAACAAAACAGTTGGTAAAAAATCTGTTGTGGGCTTAATTAAGTAACTGACTGGAATAAAAATCTTCTTCCTCGGTCCCTCATTGCTGAGGATCGCGACCATGTATGCTACGTCTCCACAGTGTGCGATCATAAGCCATAGGGGTCACGCACTGCATGTTGCCGCCAACCACTCTCTAATAATAAAAATAGGCTTGTACAAATTAATTTAAATCAATATATAAAAGCTGTATTGTTGTAAATCAGTTCGTAATGATATTTAAGATTATCAAATATGACTATATTTTGTCGAGAGTATTGGCAAGGGTACTGACTATTTTTGTTTTAATAGGCTAGTACACAATTCAACATTACATCAATCAAATAGCTATTCTCAAACCCGATTTCCCGTGTATCTAAATATAAAACAACATTTAGGTTCCGAGAACGGTCCGTATTTTGTAAATTATTTTCAGCATAAGTAATGATACCTACATATGTATGCTGTTGTAGGCTGTGAACCTTCATAAAAATAGGGTTTTTTACATTTTTTAAACTCTTACGATCTATTGTAAACCAAAACCACCCACATGGCACTAGAGGAAGCATAAACTATCAGATTGCATCTTGCGGGTCGTTGGTCACGTACGGGGTTCTGGTGGCAGCCAGCGCCTTTGTTTCTCCCTAAAATGTACAACCTAATACATTGTTATCTAAAGGTTTTGAATTACATTTTGAAGGGGTAGCGTAGGGCAATACATTGGTAGGTATATTATGTTGTCAAAATGTTAATAATGCCAGTGTGTTTCTGTTTATTTTTTAATTAGGCAGAGAAATTATTGAAACCCCACATGTTGTAAACGAAAAAATATATAGCGAAAGCGAATGATTTTTTATTGAGTACCTATCATAAAAAAGCAGTTCAATTTTATCGTAGGTATTACAAATTGCTTTAGTAGTAAATTTCAAAATCACAAACCGAACAATCTCAGCTTAGGAGCACCGTAAACACCGTGACGATCGCAGGTAAGTACGCCGTACTATACACACCAAATAGAAATACGGAGAATTCCTCCAGACAATGAGAGAAAAAAACAAAGTTCATAGACTCCAGAGGCTAAATCCTTTAGGGCCTTCGCAGCGGGAAGTCGGGTCCTTATCTTAAGTTAACTTTTTGAGTAGAGAGGACGGAGTGGGGCGGCGCAGCGCCACAACACTGCGCACCGCCACCGTCGCCGTACGCCGCGCCCGCGCATTCGAATTTCGAACGAGTCCGATTCCATTTTCAAACATTTAAAATGTTTTCGTTTACAGTGCTGAGGTGAATCTGTGAATTACATCGTGCGATTGTGCTTTGGAACGCATATTTTGTGAAGGATTTATTTTCGAGTGGAGCGACCCTTTGAAAATTTAAGGTAAAACTTGTGTTTAATACTAAAACCTAGATTTTATCGGAGCCATTTCAATCCTTTTGACATGTATGTAATTCCGTAGATGAAAAAATACATAAATATCATTTTAATATTTTTATTAATTGTGCAAATTCCGGAAAAATATAAATGTGAACGGACAGGTTGCAACCGCGCTGTCAAACTGCACATTGCAATTTGGTTTGAGGGTAATTACAACACACGTCCAGTGGCCGACACTTTCACGACGTTGCATAGAAAAGGGTATCTAGAACGATATCTATACTACAAATTGGCTGCTTATGTTGGCCGTAATGGAAAATCGGTGTTTTCTCTTAACACGAGACCTTGCGAGCAAGGAGAACGCAGTCTAAATATAATAATAGGTGCATAAGATGCTATGTTTCCTTTTAAATTAGTGTTTTAACTTAGTACCTTGAAATATGTATACATTTCAGACTACTATGGTATAAAATGAGTAGATGATATTTTCCAGTAAGTAAAGCCAAATTGCTTCGGGTTAAAAAGTCGATAGTACAAAAAGCCGGAAATTATCTAGCACTTTTGGCTCGTACTCGTGTGTCCGTCGTTACGTTACCAAAAACGTTCAAGACTTGTGCATTAACTATGTACAGATTTTTGTCATTTTAACTAAAATCTGTTTCTACTTCTTGTTTATAGAATTATGTATATATCTATTAAAATTATAACAAATCGCTTGGTTTTTGTTTTATCTAACAAAAGTTGAAATAGGTATAGGGTAAGTTACATACCTACTCAAATTGAAAACACTAAATAAGTACTTAGAGAGTGACTTTCAATAATGAAATAAAGGACATAAATAATAATAACTGCATTAAGCTCATGTTTTATAACTTTTATGTAAATTAAACTGTACCGTCTGTCACCGTCCGTCACCGACCGTGTGTCTGTGTGTAGACTTATGAAAAACTAAAAATGTTGGTTCAATAACTTTACCGGCAAGTAGGTACCTAATTACCGAAATAACTCGCATTTTTTAAACATGTGTTTGGCTATAGGTGCCTACTTACCACAATAATACTAGTACCTAACAAACACTCTAACAAAGCTAAAGACCAAATATAAATAAAGGAAATGAAATATCGCCGCTAATATGTATATCTGCTTTTTTAATTAATTTAAATATTAACTTTAAATACAGTGATGACTTCGCACAATAATAAGCACTTACTCAGATTATTAAGTATGCAACGAATTAACTAATTGCCGCTTCGTTTACAATAAAATATGTAGTTTTTTTCTAGGCGCCTCGCCTACAAATAGTTTTACAAGTTTGTAAAAATATACATTTTCCTCTCTGTATTTTGGCCCTAGATGATTGTTTTTATACATGAGCAAAATATTACCATAACGTGTGTCTGTACGTTTTGCTTTTTTGGATAATCCGGTTTTTATAAAAACAAAGTACGAGTAGGTTACTTCAAACAGCATTGAAAACGGACAAAAAAAGTTGCCCTAGACAAGTAGACAGACAGACAGACAAAAACACCAACAATAAACGTAAAAATCAAAACGAATAGACACAGATAATTTCTTTCTCGCTCCGTTCCCAAAATTTTGTTACGATTGGTTAAGTTTTGGAAATCAAACGTTAGCCTTTAGGTCTAAAATAGAGCATTACCAAAAACCACATGAAATTTATACAAGGTTCGACAAAGTATACATATAGACGGTCAAGCAAATCTTGTCAGTAGAAAAAGGCGCGAAATTCAAATTTTCTATGGGACGCTGTCCCTTTGCGCCTACATTTTTCAAATTTGCCGCCTTTTTCTACTGTTCTACTGACAAGATCTGCTTGACCAAGTATAAGTACATATGTACTAACCTTTGGTATAGAAGGTACTAGTGAGGTACTAACGAGTTTAACGACCGACGGGTCCTAAAATTATCTAATATACATAATGTGCGTGGCTCAATGAAGACATAGCAGCTGTCAAGAGCCCTTGTTCCACGACACGTTTCCTGCCTTAACACAGTAATAGTCTAGAAGATTCTCTATTTATTATATAAGTAACTAAATATTTTCACTAGTCGGACCAAGATAACTCTGCATAACTCTGCAATGTATGCCATCATTAATATAATTTTTTTATGAAAATATGACAGTTATAATGACACTCCCTAACTTTGTTCATATTCAAATCTGTGCAAGCACATACGGATTCTACCTACCTACATACGTTGTACTCTTCACTGCATGTAGTATATCGTATAGAAATTTCTTTAAAAACCATACATATGTAGTTATTATTTCATTTGTATTAATCTCCCTCAAAACCTCACTCATCATCATTAATTTTTTCATTTGTATGAAACTGCCTCAAAGATTTAATTTGTCCAGTTGACAAAGCAAGGATAAGCCGAATGTAATGATTAAATACGTTTAAAGAGGAAATCCTTCTTCCTCTATTGTTCTATTCTGGGTACGTTTCTTTCTGTTTGCATTTATCATTCCAGCGTGACGAAAGCATTAAGGTGACAGTCCATTTCCAACGACACCAGCACTACCATTCATTTTACTATGGAAATTGACAATAACACCGACGCGTTCGTTCTATTAGTGAAGGAGTGGAATGTTACCCTTATTGTGAAGTAACATATTTTGGACTTCTAAGCATTTTCAACAGTAATAGTACATTTTTTGCTTATATTAAATAATAATAATAATAATGGAGAAGTATAATCATTTCTGTCATCATATTTACCTATAGAACTCGTATTAACTTATCGACTATTTTCTGTCCGTCAAATTGGATCAAAAGCATGTTAAATACTTATGTATCGTTATTTTAAACTTAAGGTTTTATGTGAATTTATAAATCCGCGCAATATTTTCCTTCACCGATACGCTATATGAAACTCGATGATTGCACAAATATGCATTCCTATCCAGTCTTCGTAAAGATTGTAAAAGATTTCTAGTTGTAAATATGCTCTCATAATCCACTTGGAAACCTGGATTATTGCAGTTATTATTTTTCACAATATCGGGTGGCATTACACCTAATTCGCTCCAGCCAGGGCTATAACCGCGAAAATAGAAGTTCGCAAATTGCGGGCATCTGTCTCTGTCACTCTAATTACAGTTTAATTGGAGTAAAAGAGAAAGATCCCCGCAATTTGCGAATTTTGGTTTTCGCGGTAGCCCCCCAGGATTGTGGATGCCACTCACGAGCATTCGCAATGCTCTTGCGCAGCGTACGCGCTTGCGCACTTGTGTGTTGTTCCAATAGTCTACCGAGCGTTGACTCTGACCAATATAACTTTGCACAATATTGGCAGTAAGAATAGGTACTTACATAGTTATGCCTATATGCTAGGAATATAAGGATATGTTATGCGTTCTTTCAAGTGCCAAGTCAAGTATGGGTACACTGAGAGAAAAGTACAACAAAAATACACTTAGAATTACAAAAATAAACTTAATCCGGGGACAAGGAGAGTTAACTAATAGGAACAAATTGACTTTTGTAATTTCTATTAGTACTTGCAATTTCTATTATCTGTTTGTTGAAATTATATTTGGGATTACTGAGCTGTTTGTAGAAATAAATAAACTTTACAGAAATAGTGAAACGTCCATAATTATTACTAAAACTTCATTTTTTCCCCAGTACAGAACTGTTTTTTAATTCCTGGTGATGATTTTTCTCTCAGTGTACTTGACGTAGCACTTGGCCTGAAAACTTAGCGTTGTCCGACTCTAGGCTCAAGTAAAGCAATGTAAAACACCCAATAGTAAACAATTCCTCCAGTTAATCCCATTTCCTTTAATCGGTTAACATTATAACTACATTACTCCAGAGAATTAATACACTTGAGAACGTATATAAAAATACATACCTATTACTTGTGAATGTCAATAAATTGCCTCCGATTAGGCATTTACAAATTCTAGGTTATTATCAGATTTATTCGACAGCGAACTTAGAATGTTTTGTCTGAACTATCGGCTCTGTCACGCCACATGGGCAATCGCAATATACGTTCTGGCATCATTAATAGCGCCTTGGGCTCTATTGCCACTAAATTCCTGTCTAATAATAAATAATGTGTGTACTTCTACTGTGAAATTTAGCTTAGCTTCGACACCTGGCAATAGGTCATCTAGAAATTACGATATTACAGTGTGTCAATATTTGACTCTATGTAGCATCCCTATTTTATAGGTGCCTATGCATTTGAGCTTAATATTCCTACTATCTAATCAAATAAATAAATAGAAGCCATCTTCGTATATTAACAAAATCATACGAACAAATAAGTATAAATAGTTATTGTTCAGTTAACTGCATAAGAATTATTAAGATAACATAAAAACATCTATACTTTACAAAAAAAACTCTTCTTCTTCCTCGCGTTATCCCGGCATTTCGCCACGGCTCATGAGAGCCTGGGGTCCGCTTGACAACTAATCCCATGATTTGACGTAGGCACTAGTTTTTACGAAAGCGACTGCCATCTGACCTTCCAACCCAGAGGGTAAACTAGGCCTTATTGGGATTAGTCCGGTTTCCTCACGATGTTTTCCTTCACCGAAAAGCGACTGGTAAATATCAAATGATATTTCGTACATAAGTTCCGAAAAACTCATTGGTACGAGCCGGGGTTTGAACCCGCGACCTCCAGATTGCAAGTCGCACGCTCTCACCGCTAGGCCACCAGCGCTTCCATCACAAAAAAAAACTAATCTGTAACATACTTAAAGAGCACATGAATTATTCTCGTATAGAAAGCTGGTGAGATTGAAACTGCAGCCATTATGAGACCCATTGGCGCGCCTTTTGCGTAATTACCTATAAGAAACAGTCTAAGTAATGACGCGTTTGATGCACTAATCTTATCGATTGTTATGAGCTTCTAGCGTTACATTATCTTATAGTCAGACTAATGTATTTTCATTACTTTACCATTTGTCATCAGATTAATATACACGACATAATTTCATTGTTTTTACCTTAAATTCCGACGATTCAGCTGAGTTGCCCCAGCAGAGCTGTGGTCACGAAAACTCGTAGCTGTAGCTGTGCCCAGCTGTGGTGTGGTGTAGACCCGTTTGTGTAATTAAATATACAAAGTGTTTTCTGTAACAGGAGCAATAAATTAAACTGTAGGCCGTACTCCTCAAACTGACCAACATTTGTTCAGCAACTTTTGAAAATAACTCATGGTTTGATTTTTATTACACTTTAAAGTTTATTCTAAGACGCAATATATTGCAAATTTTGTTATGTTAAAAGCGTGACAAGTAACGTCAAACACACTGATGTCAGCGTACATTGAAGGCAATATTTATTTTGTATGAAAAAGAGGAAGTCTAAAGGATTCATAATTGTTAAAAGTTGCTGAACAAATGTTGGTCAGTTTGAGGAGCACAGCCTTTAGTTTTATTTATTGCTCCTGTTACAGGAAGCACCCTGAATGTACAAAACGCGAGAGTTTAAAGTGTTAGGTACACAGGAGAATCTGACTGATTTATGCCACTTCACGGTTGATAAGGCGGCAGATTATTAAGTAATTACTTAATAAACTATTGAGATCCCCATTCTTAGCTAATGATGGCCAATCAAAAGGCGAACATTATCTATTCGATGCTGTTAATTATCGATAATTTCTTGTTGGTATTAACATTAAATTGTATATTGATACTAATTTATGCAAATCTTAACAGTGAAGATGGACATAACAATGATGTTTATTAGGGACTGGGACTTGTCATACATAACTAAGCTTTCAATCCTTAAACAATTTAATTACGTATGATGGATTTTTACAAAGGACCCCGCAGCAAACATAGGGAAAAAGTGGTTTAGCTAATGATTATTACGTATACATGTTTTCACAATTCAGCTCGTGTTAACCGTGTTGTAAGTTTAACGTAATGTGAATATGGAGAAGACCGTATGGCAGGTAAGATCGTCTACCAGCTCTTTCATCGCTTCTAACTCTTGCGTTTGTACACATAATCCACTTAAGGCCACTCGCACCATCCCACTAATCCAGGGTTAAGTGGTTAAACCGTTAACCCAGTGTCAAACTGTACTGGTAACCATGGTAACTTCAGGTTTAACCGGCTAACCCCGGGTTAGCGGAATGGTGCAAGTGGCGCCTACAGAAAGTATCTTGCTTTCTGACCGTGTCTGAGCGAAGCACGTATACTAATACGAGAGTTCCTGCCTAATGACGGTCTTCCCAACCAAACAATCTTCTCCACATTGTCCTTAGTCGTTTGTTAATTTGACACTATAAACAGCTATCTCTACAAATAATCTTTTCTCAAAAATGGACGGCAAAGTCGACTTTGCCGTCTAAAAAATTGGTCACAAAGCGCGTAGTTTAAGGTCAGACAAAAATTAAAAAGTTAAAAACATTGCAGTCTCGATTTTGGGACTGCAATGTTGCATACAAATTCCATTATTTGTCGAGTTCCAAACTTTTTAAAAGTTGAAATTACCATATCAAATGAAGGCACAGGCCCATTAAACAGCCAAACAGATGAATAGTACCGCGACTATTTGGATGTCTCAAATAGGTTGGCGTATTTTTGGCAGAAAAATACACTTCTATTTTTTTATTAAAAAAAATAAAAAGGCGGCAAGGGTTTTTTCTGTCAAAATATATAAGTAAGAACGTTGCTTTTGTAAAATATTTCTGTGATATTTATATTTCTTGCACCATTTTTGAGAAAAGCACTATATATGACTCGGCTGGAAGGCTACTTGCTGGCTTCGGATTCAATTAAACGGACTCCCAAGGTCGTCCGTTTAAAACGAATCCTCAGCCTGCAAGTAGCTACTTCCGAGCCTCGACAATAATGTACTATTGTGAGAAGTGGATGAATACTGCTCGCACATATTGCATTCGATTATTTTAGTCATGAAATCATCATTACGCTAATACTTTTAAATATGTAAGTATTTTACTAAACCATGTTACGTATTTTACAAATCCTAGCGTACTTATTAATAACAATATAATCGTGATCTAATATAATTAAGTGACTAATTAGTATAAATATTGAAATAGAAACACGAGTCATAGAACGAGGTTTCTTTGTTATAAAATGTTGATAAACGTTAATGTGACCCGGTAATCTAAACTACTAATTTATTTGGCCTATAATATTAACATACTAATTTAAGTAACTATAGACATTAACTGTTATCCTTGAGTTATGAATATGTTACATTTTAGACAAACTACAAATAGAAGGATTTCATTCTCTTGCCCTTGTCCCATTCACTTGGGGTCGGCGCAGCATGTCTTTCTCTTCCACACCTCTCTGTCGCCCGTCATTTCATCATTCACTTGCATTCGTTTCATATCATCTCTCACACAGTCCATCCACCTTTTCCTCGTACTTCCCTCCACATTCATTCGTAATACCTTTCTCGTCACATGACTTTCATCCCTCCGCATCACATGCCCGTACCACGCTAGGCGATTTGGCCTTACTTTTTCTGTATAGAAGGATTTATTTCCTACAAAAATAAAAAGAATGTTAATTATACTCAGAATCAATAAGGGATACTACTCGTAGTTCAGTCATTATAGATTTTGACCCGTGAATAATTAGTTCTTGGATTTTTTTTTTCGTAGGTCCCTCGGGGCACTGGGGTGTAAATTCAAAAAGTAGACTGAATCAGGCTCCTGCGTATATTCGAAAAACGGTTTTTCTTGAATAACTCGGCCATTTTTGATTTTACAGTAAAACCGTGAGGAAAAAATTGTAGGAAATTTGATTCTTTACAAGTTTGGTCCTCACAATTTTTCTTCTAGGATCGATATTTTGGAAATTAAATTTGAAAAAAGCGACAAAAACTAAGAACTAATTATTCGCGGGTAGGGTCGGTTTTTTGGATATATACTTTTAATGACTGAACTATCGTATTTACATCGGCTAAGCCTACCCCTACTATGTGGTGGTCGCAAATCTCTTAAGGTTTGCGACCACCACATAGGCCACCCCACACTATAGCGCCTTTCGAGCGTCGGCAACAACTCTATTGGCCTCTGCTTGACGCAACGTTGGCGCAACTGCTCAGCAACTAGGGTCGCCAGATGGTCGGGATTTGGCGGGATTCTCCCGATTTTTAGCATGTGTTCCCGATTCCCGACAAAGTGTAAACGGTCCCGAAAAACAGCTTCACGTTATAAAACAATAATTTCAAGTTCCGAACTCTCGTCTAGCGAGCGAGCTGACGTAGTGCCAATAATGTAAAATATCGTTGTTTTTAATACAATTACTTTAATTTGAATGTATTTTTTTTTCCCGACTTAAGTCCCAAAATCCCGAAAAATTTATATTGTTTCCCGATAATATCGCCTTTCGATCTGGCAACCCTATCAGCAACGCCATTTTCCATGGCGCTGACTAGACACCGACGCTCAAAAGACTCTATAGTCGCACCAATAAAAGTCTGCAGCGGATTTGATAGCCCACGCAGTGTAAGTGTTATTTGTACGTCATAATTTCATAGAAGTTTGACGTTTAAAATTACACTTGGGGTATCAAAATCGCTGCAGACTTTTTACGGTCTGACTTTAACGCTCTATACATTTTAACGCAAAAATAGTCGCTATAATCTAGGTTACGTGTGAATAAAAAGTGGCAGTAGAGTAGTATCAGCTAATTGTGTGTTATGCAAAAATAGATTAAGTAACAAAGCAATCTTGACTTACTTTCGTCCATATCCGACCAGTCAACTTTTTGCTCTACCTCTATATTTAATAAGATTGTTGCGTTTTATCCATCCGATCAGAATTTCTGCTAGCAAAATTAACATCAGATCAATTTGGTATAACTGATTCAAGCGATTGTGATTGAATAACGAGTTGTTATGCATTACTTTGTAATTTTTATTATCCGACTTTACATACCTACAGGGTGATTCAGGAGACGTGAGCAGGACTAACACTGCGCATTTCGTAAATTATAAGCAACTGTTTCGTATCAGTATTAGTGAGTTTAACTTTAATTTTGTAGTCGTGTTGAAAAAAAAAGTTATTAATTTATTTACGACATGCATGGTCACCCTAAAATTAGAATACCTACCAAACTACCGATATTCTGTGTCAAATTGAATGTCATCACTGTCATCACGGTCTGGTTACTTTTGAAAACTCGTATCTCACCTAGTTTGACAGTTCATTATCTTCGTAATCAAAATGCTATCATTACGGTAAAAGAGGTTTTATGTTTATTAATTAGGTGTTGTAGGGTGACCAAGATTGTAGAGAATTAAATTTGCCCTCACCATAAAGTAAAAAAATAGGAAAAAGTGTGGTTGTTTCACCTAAATACTACGGTGATCGATCAATTTATCAGTTACTGAGTGTGTAGCATTAGTCCTGCTCACGTCTCATGAATCAGCCTGTATACCTAGTACATACATATATGTGTCAGAGGGATTCATTGACAAAACATCGTATATTTAATTAAGCATAACCAAAACTCACTAAGACCGACTAAATTAAAGAGAATTCAAGCAAATAAATAAGTCAACTAGTAGAGACAAATCCTTTTATTCGGGGGTAAGGCTAATTATAGCTCTTACTTATTTTTTATATATTTTACAATTATAATACATTTACATTGCTAGTTATTAATCATATGTATTTAGATATACCTACTATTTTTTTTCCTACTATAATACTATGGTGATTATTTAACAAAATAGTCTCCGACCACTACAATATTAATCCCGAAGGACCTATTCATTATTTTTGGTTTACTAACGAAAGGGCCAAAATCGTTTCCCAAAGTATCACATCCCAAACTATGTTTCCCAAATTATCATTTCCCAAAAAAATGTTTGGCAAAACAACTTATCGCAAATTTTCAGTTAGCAATAGTCTTTTTTGGCAAGTTATTGTTTAGCAAATAATTACTTGGACAAGTTTCATTTTACCAAATATTATTTAGTCAAATGTCTCATTAAGCATAACTTACATGTCCCAAAATATTGCATGTCATACAATTTACATACCAATAAAGTGGAGGCTGCAGAATTTTATTTGTCTAGTATTTAACTGATCATTACATATACATAGTAAAATGTAACGTCAAAAAAAACACACAACTTACTGCCAAAAATATGTAGTAAATGATCACTAAAATTAAAACTCTAAAAATAGTAAAAAACCACCAATATTTAAACCACATTTTAGTTTAAAATGTCAAGCAAATTTTTTACATCTTGTTATTCTATTCAATTAATTATTCCACTTCGATGACCTTTTTCTAGTACATAGTATTTCGTTTCTGTAAGGATCGCAGTTCTAACCTAACCTAATCCACTTTTCTAATAGTATTTCGATTCTCTGAGGGTCACAGTTCTAACCTAACCTAACCCACTTTTCTGATAGCGGTTCCGTTTTGTGAGGATCGCAGTTCAAACCTAACCCAACCCACCCAACCAAATTACGTAGAATTTAACGTACCTATATTAACATAACAAAAAGTACAAATTTAAATAGAGATGCCTATTTGTCAAATTTGAGAAGTGACAATTTTGACCAAACATGTTTTTGGAATATAATATTAGACAATAAAAAACGTTTGCTAAATAAGTTTTTGTCCTAATACATAACATTTGACAAAGTAAAATCATGCCAAATGATAATTTGACCAAATAAATTATATGCGAAGTGTAACTTTGCTAAAGGTTCCTTTGGGAAATGAAACTATTGCGATAAGTTTGTTGGGAAGTGAAATTTGGCGAAATGTATTTGGCCGAAACGAAAGTACACCATTATTTTTACATGTAAGTAACTTTGTGGACAAGCATTGAGTTAAGAGGTTTCTTTTTCTATGTTTGTGTGACCCAGATATTAGATGTATCTGTTACTGTAAAAGCCCGAAGAACGGCAAAACCTAGGATTTACCGGTAAAACCTAGGTTTTACCGATGCCGATCGGTAAAAGCCCGAAATGTTAAATCTTACTAGTTTACTTCGGGCTTTTATCAACACCGATATGGTAAATCCTAGGTCTTACCACGGCGACCGGCAAAGTTTGAATCATGCACTGATTCTCAATCCCTCCCGCTCAAACCCCCGTACAACGCACCGCATACGCCGTTAAGTCGGTTAGGTTAGGTTTGAACTGCGATCCTCACAGAATCGAACAAAAGTGGGTTAGGTTAGGTTAGAACTGCGAGCCTTACAGAAAGGAAATGCTACTAGAAAAGTGGGTGGTTTTAGGTCCTTTTCTACATAGTGCACCATCTACATCTACCATAATCTTTCATCGGGCCCCATAGAAGGCGGTTTTTTTTTCTTAAAAATTATCATTTAATAATCTCAAGAATCAGTGCATGATTCAAACTCTACCGGTCGCCGTGATAAGATCTAGGATTTACCGTATCGGTGTTGGTAAAAGCCTGAAGTAAACTAGTAAGATTTAACATTTCGGGCTTTTACCGATCGGCATCGGTAAAAACTAGGATTTACCGGTAAAATCTAGGTTTTGCCGTACTTCGGGCTTTTACGGTACCTAACATATCTACCATAAATTCAGAAATACCTACTGTTATTGATTGTTTATTTATTGCATTGTTAGGTTCAAGAACATTGACAGTCGTTGACGACTTTTTTAATTATATTTATTTAAAATAATAACGTAAGACTTCACTCCTTGATTTTCAGATTCCATTATGTATTTTTGAAGGCTGGCTGCAACAGAAACAATACCTAGGTGCATACAAAAATGTTTATTTCTAGTTATTTACGTAACATAATACATGCATTTTTACGTAGGTATTTCAACACAGCAGGAATTATGAATATGTATAAAATAATGTTTAGAGCATATTTGAGGAGATAGACTCTAGATCAGTTATAAAACGTTTAATAACTACGTTCAATATCAAGTAATATTCTCAAAAATCGACTAGCATAGCAATAGTCAATTAGTCAGTCAGTACCTACATATAAGCTTACATACCCGGCAACCTTCAAATCAAGAGTGAACAGGCACCTTCTGGGCGAGCTCGCTCCATCGTAGGCCACGTCTACGCCTCGGCTAGTCTGTGGCCATGAGTAAGCCCATTCATAATAAAAAAATAATAATAATAATAATATTTTACTTAAGTATCATATTATTTTCCCCGTGTCGGTGAAAGCAGGTATCTGCAAAGGTTTATTTATTTAAATTTTATTCTTTGGATAAAAAGAAAAATAAAGACAATGCAGTTTCCGTTGTATCATCCCACAACACTGTGTAACTACTTATTTGTAGGTATGTTTATTTATTTTTCTTCTTAGGCTAAATCATTTATAATATGAATTTAAAAGTAAAATACAAAACTACATAACAAACAATAAAAAAAACATAATTATATACACATTATTATGATCGGTTACAAAATACTGACTTAATATTCTCTGCTAGTTATATCACTTCTTAGGTTATAATAATGAACATAATTAATACTCATTTAAAACCCGTTGCCCTGTGTATCTACCTCCAATAAGCCTTAAATAAATAGGTAGGTACAATTACACGCAAGTTTAACAGACAAGTATGTTTCTAGCGATGACACAGCATAAAACTCATTCAATAGTCCGTGACGGGAGCAATCCATTCACAACTAAACTGCACAATAAAAGTGACATTCCATTTCCAACTGCAGCTGCAATACTGTTCATTTTCTATGGAAATTGACAATGACAGCGACGCGTTTCCATAGTAATATGAACAGTATTGCAGCTGCAGTTGGAAATGGAATGTCACTCTAATTCGCGCGAAGCTCAGTTTTATATAATTTTAACGTCATATTAAGATTACAGGTTGTTGCATAAGTTGATATCGCAAGCAGCGAAACCGAAGCATGCATACGCAAATGTGCAAGTTGCGAAGTAGACTCAACTAGCTTGTAGTATTACATATGACGTCATACTTAATTTCATACAGTATCAGTGGCAAACAAAAATACAGCCTCGCTTTAGTGTTTCACTTTAAACTGGCAAGCAAAAGCTGACATGCGTGCGCGCAGGAGCGCGTACCTATTCGTATTCTGATTGTAATAACCTGTTATGAATTATATATAAGAAATTTTGATACTGAGAGATCAAATTCATAAATTATTATTATAATCAGATTACGTATCCAGGTCAAGACGGACATGAAGGGGTAACAAATAATAAATTCAAGAAAATTATTCTCCCTCACAGTCTTTTTGATAAGAAAAAAAACTCGTAATGGTATTTTCTCAAAAATGACAGCGTTTTACACAAAAATAAAACGCTAATTAAATAACTTACCCTATTCGGAACCTAATAATAATATTGAGAATGGCAACCCTGTTGTCGGTCGTATTGTCCTTTTCTAGCATATACGTCCCTCTCTCTCCCACACTCCCACCACACAGCAGTTTGCTTTTTGGCGGTTGTCGCAAAAACAAATTTCCAACTCATTGTCTCAAAATTATACATATTTACACCAGGCAGGATTAAAACTTTAGGTTCCGAATAGGGTAAGTTATTTAATTAGCGTTTTATTTTTGTGTAAAACGCTGTCATTAAACAACTGTACCGCTATTCGGAACCTAATAATAATATTGAGACGTGTTTGTTATCGCCTGGTGGTGGGAAGACGCCAAGCCAATGTGATTATACATGTACTTATTATGTATATGTAATATTATTATATTATGAATTATGAGTGTTTAATTAATTATGCAGTACACCCTTTATTTTAACACCTGTGAGGAGAGAGGTATTTAGTAAAGCATACAATTTGATATTCCATTATATTATGATACTAACTTAACATTTTATATACGTACTTAATGTACTTATAAATGTTCAAAAAGAATAAGTGAGTCACCACAAGGGTGCTATACATAATTACTTAAATGTAGGTATGTGAAAACTAGGTAAAAGAAGATGTGATAAGTCAGTCTACTCTTCAAAGAGCATACAACATCTGTTATAAGGAGTAATGTAATTCAAGTATGAAAAGATAAAAATAATAAAGTACTAGAGTAGTTTTTATTTATAAGTCGCAATTATTATCAAATTTGATAATAATTATCTATAATAGTAAAGTAAGCAGTTGCAGGACTATAACAAGGACAGGACCTTTCTTATTTCCAGAATCCCTCGGGATTAGGTAGACGAATATTTTAATTATTCGTTATATCACTATCACCACAAACAGAGTTAATAAAATTAGGTACTTATTCAAATGTCATAGGGAATCACTAAATTTATTTAATGACTGTAAGCCATATACTTGGTTATAGGTTATAGTTATAGCTATAAAATGCATTTAACTCTTTTATATGCTTTACTAACGAGAACGCAAGTCACTGTACATACATAAATAAACCTTACTTAAAAGTGTGAAGGTTACTATGAGAGCTTAAGCCACAACACTCATTGTTCACTGCGCTGTGGCACTAGTTATGACGCTTTGTGGTGTTCTTGTGTAGAATTGCCACAGAACTTTATCAATAATATTTGCAGAGTCATTCTAATTAAATTCATGTTTAGCTATCATAACCTTAATTTTACTCAATAATTTGTATATATGTAGTAAGAGTAGTTTCTTAGTGGTTTACTTTATCTGGTGCCTACTGGTAGACATAAGCCTTAAAACTTTATTGGTTCTGACCGCTAAAGTGGCTTAATTTCTGTAAACTATTCATAGACATTGCTTAATTCTGAATATTCAGTGTGTAAATTATAAGGAATCAGATACTTAATTCGAAACCCTAGCTCATCGCATAGGTGCTTTTAACCGAAATACAAATTTATGTACTTATTTCGTGATTTTACATTATTTGTTGTGGGAAACCAGGGGGTTCCCGACCATTTGCCGGGCGCCTGTGGCCCCAAACCCAACAGCGCAGAGGCCCTTTAAGAGGGACCTATTTTATCCAATGCTAGAATCAACGCTTTGTCGAATCTATTAGATATTTAGGTATACTTATCCTCCTTATGAACTAAGGATAATTGTTACTTGTTTATATTTCAATAATAGCAAGATTGTAAATTATTTTATATTCTGAAATATAATATTACTTAATTTGGGCCAGTGTACTTTTGTATACTATATCTCTGGCCTACTACCTACTATATAGGTTAGTCTAATAACATCCCGCCTACTGGGAGGCAATATACAGAGTTCATGGATATATATTCACGATATCGCTAAGTGTGTGGATCTAGTTTTCCGACACTTGACTGCATGAAATTATTGTGTACATTTTTTACAGGTCTCGAGCAAGAAGGGTACCTATATATAGGTTGAGGTCCTTAACTTGTGGATTTGGTAATAGGAGCAAGACACAAACGGGGTGTAAATTAATTGATCCACCATGTTTCAAGAGATTCATGTGCATTGATGCCTTCAAGTTACACTGTACAGACAGACTATATAACTCTTTTGCAGAGTTTTGCCAACATATTATAATAAATGACTGCATTTGTTTGGGTGTACTTGTTCCACGACAAAAACATATTTATATATATTACAATGTATTTTTGAAAAGTACTCGCCTTTCAAAATAGCTTCGCCTTTTCGCAAGGCTTGCTGCTGTTTCACATTGTGCAAAGCAAACAGTATCGCAATGCTATAATTTTGTATAAATTGAGAACTAGAGGGTCATGCCCTAGACGTGTCGCCCAGAAGTTATACTAGAATCGTTCGTGCAAACCATTAAGTCACTGTTTATTAAAAACCTTATGACTGGGTACCTTACATTCCACGGTGGGTACATTTGTTAAACGTATAGTATCAAACTATGACGAATAATGATAAGTGAATTAAGTGATAACAATATTTGGTCCGTGCATAGAAGCACGTGCCTTTGAGATTAGTGCATGGGTAGTTTAAAATAAACTTAATCTGTGCATAGGAGCACTTACGATCAAGGTGGTTCGAATCCTCAAGGTTCACAAGGCAGACATAAGGATGTAAAATAAATCATTCATAAACGCCCCGTTAGGTCAGTTTTGTATATTTTTATTTCCAACATGCTTGTGCAGGACAATTTTCCTATATACCATGCCAGTCAGGGATATAATAATTAAATAGGTACCTAACCTTGGTTATGTCGTGTACCTACACAGGTAGGTACTCGTAAAAATGTTAACTGAAAGACTAGTGCTCTCGAGGCAAATATAATTTATATTAATTTCTAGTCTGTCATAGCAGGCATAGACTTCAAAGGTTTTTAGATATTCATAGGGCCGCTAAACGGAACCCTTTGTACACCTTGAGCAGGCTGTTTGTGCTCTTGTAATTTTATTTTCACACCATGAGTGATATTAAACATAGCTTATTTCAGAATTGAACCGTAAGCTATGTTGTGTCGTGAGCTTAAGTGAGCCTGATTTAATTAGAGTCCACAGATTATCTGGACCTTGGAGGATTGACCACACCTTATTCTAAATATCAATATTCTGTCTGGGCTTATGGTCGAATTTAGGTGACTAAATCTCTTAGTATTATCTATGCCACCAACGTTATGAGGCTTAGCGTCTCTAGACCACAATTTTATATTAGGGTGCAAAGATTTTTTCATCTTAAAATAAAAATAAGTCGAGATAGGCCTGGAATCTTAGGTTATTTCATATCTATTATATTATAATTTTAGAAATGTTAATTATTCCAATTTTGAGTTTAGCCAATAGGGTGTCCGGGACCCTTAAAATAGATTGGTAAACAATAATGAAACCTCGAATAACGAAGCCTATTTCGACTGATTTTTACCCAGAACATTATTTTGTTAGAACCCTTTTCACTTGTCCTTTGTCCAAAAGGAGGTATTTACATATTCATCTTTGTTATATTTTTATGATTGTGGCCTACTCGCTCGCCTGTGTTATGACCATATCATTTAATTTCTGACATGCCTTGCGCAGGCTTATATATAGGTTGTAATATCATCATCAGTGACTTGACATCAGTTTGTGAATGAATCAAAGATTCTTTGGCACACCTTACGCAGGTGGAAACATGGCAGCCTTGCGCAGGCTTAAATAGGTACACAACATATTGGTTTCATCACAAATAACTTGACGTTAGTTTGTGACTGAATAAAAGATTCTCTTAGGCACACCTTACGCAGGTGGAACCATAACAGACATAGCTTAAGAATATCATTCAAATGAAGTTTATGTTTATGGGTAATATTCCCTTAAGTAGTTGCGAGTTCTTCGCTCGACAAGGGGAAAGGATTTACTTTAATAGGCACTTTTAGAAAGTGTCATTCACGGTGACGAGATTTGCCATAACTAAACTTTAACTCTACAGTTAGCGAATATAATTTGAAATTATGAAGCAAACCATGCGTCTTCGTCAATGAATCAATCTAAACGTTCCCATATCGTTAATGCCCTTTCAAGTCACAGGCTTCCGATTTTACTTAAAACGTTTACAAGTGTAGGTACTATTTATGTAGGTAGGTAGGTAGGCTTAAAGAACCGTCTTGTATGTACCTATAGTTACATATAGAATGAATAATCCAGTTATTCAAATCCAAAATAATACAAGCACATATAGCAACTACATGCAAGAGTTCTTTTAAGCTGTTAGTACCTGTTATTTATTTAAAGAGATACCTATCTACCTACATTTTAACCTTTTTTTTTTTTTTTTTCAATATCCTTAGATCTAGTTGGAGAGATATAAATTGATAGGGAGTGAAATACTTAAGGATTTCCATGTCATTCTTGCGCAGAGCCATGCTAATATCTCTCTTTATCTAGTCAGACTTAAGTTTACGTACTGCCGAAGTACTCAGTTTCCACAAAAATAAATGCAATTCTTGCGATGTAGGTTTGTTCGTTACCTTGTGTCCCTCAGAGCGGAAATAGAAGCCCCGCGAAGCGGGGCTTCGTCGACTCCTAAGCGGGTATACATTATTTATCAGCAAGTTTATTACCAAAAAATTCATTTTGCAATATTATATTTATCCCGGAACGGGATAAACCGACAAGTTGCTGATAGATACTTGGACAGATAAACCCTACACGTCTATAAGCTTCTACCTTAATACGTAGGTTCTACGTAACACGTATTAACTATCCGATCCTTTCGTATTCGAAAACACAAATCACTTGAAAACTGAAGGGTATGCCTCCACACATCACCATTTAAGTGTTATACCTAATTTCAACAGTTATTATAGACACACAAAGATTTAAAGTAATAAGTAATAAGACTCAGAAGAGACTTAATGTAGGTATAATATTAATTAAATTTTAATGGTGACAAGTGCACGCTTTACCATCTCGATGTGTTTTCTACCATTATGTGTTTTGGTATTTTCATTAGCATAGCCACGGTGCGCGCAGGCAGCCTTTGAAAACTTACACATTACTATTCCGGATCGTTTTTATTTGCTAGATAGTTTAACGGACACTAAATTTAAATATTTATTTCGAACGGCAAAAGCCGTTAGAAACTGTTTTTCAATATAGTCAGCTAAACTGGGGTACAATTCAAAAACTCACCAGCAGTTTAGCTTCACGACCTTCCAGATGGAAAAACAGCAAGCCAATGTGTTGGAAATTTGTTTTTGCGACAACCGCCAAAAAGCAAACTGCTGTGTGGTGGGAGTGTGGGAGAGAGAGGGACGTATATGCTAGAAAAGGACAATACGACCGACAACAGGGTTGCCATTCTCAATATTATTATTAGGTTCCGAATAGCGGTACAGTTGTTTAATGGACGGCAAAGTCGACTTTGCCGTCTAAAAAATAGGTCGCGAAGCGCGTAGTTTATGGTCAGTCAAAAATTAAAAAGTTAAAAACATTGCAGTCTCGATTTTGGGACTGCAATGTTGCATGCAAATTCCATTATTTGTCGAGTTCCAAACTTTTTAAGATTTGAAATGGCCATATCAAATGAAGGCACAGGCCCATTAAACAGCCAAACAGATGATTAGTACCGCGACTATTTAGTTGTCTCAAATAGGTTGGCGTATTTTCGGCAGAAAAATACACTTCTATTTTTTTATTAAAAAAATAAAAAGGCGGCAAGGGCTTTTTTCTGTGAAAATATATACGTAAGAACGTTGGTTTTGTAAAATATTTCTATGATATTTATATTTCTTCCACCATTTTTGAGAAAAGCACTATATATGACTCGGCTGGAAGGCTGCTTGCTGGCTTCGGATTCAATTAAACGGACTCCCAAGGTCGTCCGTTTAAAACGAATCCTCAGCCTGCAAGTAGCTACTTCTGAGCCTCGACAATAATGTACTATTATTTAAGCATAAAAGTTAATTAGTTACGTACCAAATCGAGGGACCAAAAATCTTGTACCGTTTATAACTGTGTTTAGTAAATAGGTAATTACGAGTATTGTAGCTTGGCTTACCTCACTAATCCAACCAATCCAACAATTATCCTAGTGCAGAGATCTACAACCGGTTTTTGCCACATAAATGCCAGTACATAAGCAAAACTAGTTTGATTTCAATTAAAAAACAAACATTAAACCCATACAAAATACAAAGCAACCAACGCTATTACTATTGCTACTTATACCTGCTAGTCATTTATAAAAACCTCTACCTGCCTTAAAAGAAGAATACAAGTCAAGTCGCCAAAAGGTTGTACCTCTACAGCTGGCAGCCGCGTGTAGAATTGTAGATCCTTATTTATAATATAACCTATTGTTGGTATCGTACCTACCTGGTAGAAATTTGAAAGTCATCGAACATAAGGGCAAGAAGATATTGGTGCCGTAAGAGCGGATAATTATTTAATAATATTTCCAGCAAGCCTATTATGGATCGCTTTATCCACATTTATCCACGTGATAAAACAACTGTCACTTTTTAACTCTACGGGATAGAAAGAGACGGACACCGTTTTATCACGCTGTCACGTAGACAAATACGACCATCATATCCGTACTGGCATATATAATTTTTCATTAAGTATTAATTTAACCTATACGAGTACAATTGAACACGCTCGACTTCGATCAATGAATCATGAATCTATAACTAACAAATATACTTCGATTTGTTTAATTAAACACGTGGCTTGATTTGTTTACTTTTTGCGAAATAAGTACATAACATAATACCAATCAATACTAGTCTATTATAATTGTCTAACTAAATAAGCAAAAAACTGCATGTGATTTTTTATAGCTTAAGTATTATTTCTTTGTGTTTCCCTGTTGTAAACTGTTATTTTTTTTAACATGTGATCTTCTTAGATTTAGATTTATTTATTTCATAATATAAATTATTTTACACTAATCTATGAATTTATATTATGATCGTCAAGTATGAAAATAACAATTGATTTTAATTATACAAATTTCAAGCAATACACTATTTAAAAATCATTATAATAAATAATAATACAGTAATTTTATACATTTAGCGTTTGCGTTAAATCCGGTAGTTCCGCTTTTACTTACTTTATACAATTTTGTAGGAACAAAAAAAAACCTGCATTAAACATACCCAATGTAACCTACAATACCAATTAATCCATGCCTGTATGTGTCCCCATTGAGGTCCTATGGAACCTTTTATTTACGTGTGCTCATTTGTGAGCTGGTCACGTTTTCTTGTTTAACAGTGACGTTAACTTATTAAGACGCGCGCTGCCAACTGATTGGTTTCGAAAACAGATTGACTTGGACCAAGGTTAATTCTTAATTGAGAGCTGTTCCGTTACAGCCCTTTAATCGATAGTTAACTACTTTAACTATTTTGAACTTGTTCTAACCCAGGGCATTTTTTACGCTTTTAGGAAACAAAAGTAAAAGTTTAAAAGTAAACTATTTAGGTCAGTCAGAGCCATTTAATCCCACACACGCGTGGTATATCACTAAGTTGATGTTAATTTAAGATCAAACTTATCATACTGCCGAGTACATAGGTACGAAAGGCCTCAACCACGTTTGCCTTGCAATAATCATTTAAAAAACAAGTTTTTAAACACATAATATAGCTACACACGCGTACATTTATGGAATAAATTACTATACCATTCATCTTAGAAACCTACTTAGCGAAGTGGTATAGGTCCGAAATAGAAGCATAATACATTGAACGGTCAGAAAAAAAATCTATAACAAAACATCGATAAAGAATTAAATCCCATTAATTCTAGAATAATAATAAATATATTTCCATCGAAGCAGGTATAATTATTTTGACAAGACGACCTCCCAACAGTTGACGAATTCGTTTTTTTTAAATATATGAAAGTTTAATTATTTCCCAGTTCCGAAAATACCACATTCATCTTTCTTTAATCGATGTGCCAAAGGTGATTGTTATACCATGGTTGCGACATCTGCATGAGCTTTATTCCATTGTCTCAGAGATTATAATCGATTGATGGAACTGCATATTCTTCATAATGTCCGGTGGATTTACGAGTGATATTTTCATGACGGAAGCTCGGAACCACTCGGAAGTAATTATGGGACGGTATGCCTAGGTTAGTAATTTGCGCATCGATCGAGTCGGATAAGGTGTTCGAACTCATCAAGGATGGTTAATGTTTCGGTCGTTGACGTGTTACTTGTTTGGGCATAATAGGTCGGCGAGTTGAAGGCAACAGTAACTAGCAAGATTTAAACGTTCGACGCACTTAATCATTTTTGTCGTCAGGCTATACTTGTCCATGGTACATGGTTCTTATGAACGAGATAGCCCGGTGCGATGGAAGCGTTTGAAGGATTCTTTCACATGGTTGAATTGGTGGCGCAGCCATTTCTCTGTTTTTATTTTCTATTCACAGCGTCGTGGTTACCTACCTGATACATATTCAGGTACCTACCTAAGATACATATTATAGGTTACAAATAACCAGTGTTTTTTTTCAGAATTTTTTATCGGTCCCGGGCGAGATATGAAATAAAAAAAAACCTTTGAATGCAGTTTTGTTTCTTTTTAAATATAAAAGAATGTTTCCTTCAAAATGAGCTTACTTAAGGTATTAAGGCACTTTCCCTTCAGGGCCCATAATTTTTTTCCATACTGCATACAGCGACGCATATAGTAGCGACTCTACCTACTTATAAAATGATAATTTTGCAAAACATATGTTAAGTTAAACATTACCTACGTAAAATCTATTGAACTCTTATAATAATATTTCAATGTTAAAACTCTAAACAAGTAATTGTTTCGAGTATTATTATAAAAATACAGCGGCATTACACGTGTCAATCCATACGATCATTCTAACTTAAAATTAAAATGTATTTTCTAACAAGCCCGTCCTTTGACTTAACGATTTGGTTCAGCCCGCCATTAAAGTTTTTGTTTATTCGACTTATAATCTTATTATTATGCAACTGCATTAATATTTAATGAGTCAATAAATAAATCATGGCTGCACCGCTGTCGGAAGACTCGAAAGATCTCGATTCTGGTTCGCTCCCATTCAAAGGTTTCTAGGATTAGGGTTACCAGAAGAAACATTTTAATGACTAGACGGAAATTTAATTTTATCTTCATCACTACACCTTATAAAACAAAGTCCTCTGCTGTGTCTGTATGTTTTTATGTTCGCGATAAACTCAAAAATACTGAGCGGATTTTAATGCGGTTTTCACCTATCAATAGAGTGATTCTTGAGGAAGGTTTAGGCGTATAATTTGTTAACCCATGCGAAGCCGGGGCGGGTCGCTAGTTTAAATATAATACATACTTTAATTTTCATTTTATCATTTGTGAGACCGGTCGCCTGATACTATGAAATAACTGAATTTTTTTTACATGTATTATTACTGGCGGTACTGTTGAACGAATCAAGACGATTTACTACGGGATGCTCGATGCTCGAGCCTCCCGACTTTCCAATGGTCCCCTCCCTCCCCTACCTTAAGTATCAAAAAGGGTTAATTTTTAAGAAAAAATATTAGACTCCCAGTCACGATTGTTTTTTTTTAATTTCCAGTCTACTATGTTAGAACTTGATATGGTACAGCTTGCCAACCCTGTCTAAGATGCTCTCTCCCGAGGCCCCTAACACAATGTACAATGAGCACCTCAAGGCATATTTAGATGCTTAGAGAACAATGCCATGAGGATTAAATCGAAGGAACCGTTATACTAAATTATACGTACAAAGTCTTAAGGGATAAAGTCAGTATTCAAATAGGGGCAGGATTATGTAATTATTTTTTCATGTCTTAAAATAAGAATGTAACATTCCAGTCAAGAGGCTTAGGTATTTTTTTAAATCGTTAATCTATAGATTTTGGACAGGGTAGTATAACATTTAAAAGAATACTCACGTTATTGTTAAGTCAATAATTACCTACAGATTACGAGCCAAATAGTTTGAAACAAAAAAAATATATAATTTTTATTTCATTTTTTTAGTAAACTTTCAGTAGTCACTCTATCACTTATATGGACCGTGAATACTGTTTGTATTATTTTGTGATTTTTAGTACCTTTGTAAGTAGTATCTTTTAAATGTAAGAAATATTCATATCAAATTATTTCGAAAGGAAAAATCTACAAGAAAAGAATGAATAATTTAAACACAAACGACAGCATCATTTCCGGTAAAATCATTCCATATTCAGCAAACACCGTTTTCGGAATAAACATGATATTATTTACATGAATAAATATACAAAAGGCCCAATATAATACGCGCAGCCTAATTTCACGGTCGCTTAGATTTGCGTGTTTCGGATCTCCACGCGACGACCCATTCAATGACAGATCTAATACAGATAACATACAGCCTTCCGCACTACACGATATGGGTTTGTAAAAAATAAACACAATTTCCTGTGTACAGTCATCTGCCTTTATAGGACCAACAACTAAACACTTTACATTGTATCTAACAGCTCTACAAATGTTGCAAATATTATTAGATCCTAAAACATTGGGAACAAATCGAATTATTCTATGGCAAATATTTACCATTATATTTTTTGATGCTTTTGATATTATTATGATACCTATATGATACCTTATAAGGTATTAAATAAAAAGGATTTCCAATGAGTATCATTTATTACGTCGATGATTAGCCATTTGATGTTTGTTTTAATTAGTAGGTAAAAAATAATGCCAAAATATTAGGTCATTTACGTTACAATAACTTGCATTTAATATGGGGTATTTTCACAGGGTATTTAACATGCACGGTTGTTTGATTTAATACATGTTTTAAACATTTTCTCCTTTAATTAAATCTCTACACGACTGGTACATATTTCCCAGCAACAGTTATTACCTACTCCGAGATCTTAAATGTACTCGTAACGATCGCTTTATTTAATTCAAGGGTCTTATTTAAATTTTACCTTTCTCATTGGATACCGGTGAAAACGTGTATATTTATGAACGTACTACCAGCGACAATTTCTCCGCTGCCCTGTTTGATGAAAGCTGTTAATGATGCAGGTTATAATTATAATATTATAAACTGTACCTATCTACAGCCTCTCTGGCCATTAAATCGGTATCTGGAGCTTAACTGCCGTATTCGAACTTCAAGATATTCACAAGAGATTACACGTACTAGATCCATTCTAGATACGTTATAGTTTAGATATCAACTAGTTCTCTTTTGCAGCGCAAATCGGGCAACCAATGACACTTTTACGTTAGATAGAGTAAGATATCTATTAGATGTGAATTAGATCTCTAAGTCATATCCTGTGGAAATCGTTCAAGAGTATCTCCAGAATCACGCAAATGTCAAATTTGACAGGTTAGATCTTAAACATATCGTTATCATATCTTGGTGATGTCTAATAGATGTCTATTTCATAATCCTAATCGGGCTCTAAGTAAATAAATATTAAATAAAATAAATATTATAGGACATTCTTACACAGATTGACTAAGTCCCACAGTAAGCTCAAGAAGGCTTGTGTTGTGGGTACTCAGACAACGATATATATAATATACAAATACTTAAATACATAGAAAACACCCATGACTCAGGAACAAATATCTGTATCATCATACAAATAAATGCCCTTACTGGGATTCGAACCCAGGACCATCGGCTTCGCAGGCAGGGTCACTACCCGCTAGGCCAGACCGGTCGTCTAAGTAAAGCAGTTATCTTATCACTTGCAGTTACGGATACGGCGTCGCCAGGTGATAACCGCGATACAGATGTTTGTTTAGACTGTTTACCTGTGTTTAAATACTTTTAATTAGGTCAAGCGTATTAAATGTGAAAAACAAAACTTCCTTTTTAACTATTCTGCTTAAAGTAAATAATAAAAAAATATTTAATTATTAACCTAGATACCTATTAATATCTTCGTAGCAATCCCATTTTACAAATAACTGATCCCAATTCCTGTTTTCTTTAAGATAATTGATTTCCTTTATTATTTTACTAAATACTTTACTTGCCAATAACGCACATATCAGAAGTACTCAATTTACAGCAATATTTACACAACGTACACATCATCACACATATTAGTATAGATTGTCCGGAAAAAAGTGACAGAAACTAAATTACAGTGTGACTACAAAAAGCGGAAACGTAGGCAGCAGAACCGTGGTGTAACTTGTAGTTACCGCGACAATATTCCTCAATTTAAGAAGGTAGTAAGAATATACCCACTATAGCTGTTCGGCCTTTGAAAATTGGCGAAATTGAGTGTTTATTTCTTTGCGAATAGAAATCAATTTCGCCTAGCGTGGTTAAATCAGATAGGAGGTTTTCAAACTTTATTGGTGCTGGCTTCATGCATTCATGTTACCTTTGGGATTTGAGTAAAGCGTTGCCACACGGCGGGAACTCCGGCGACACTCGCCCCGTGTAAACATGCCTTTCATGGCACAAACCATTTCCGCGGAACTTGCGTATGCGTTTCAATGATAAATGGATGCCTTTTACAAACCACGTAGTTTTGCACAAGGACAGAGATTAATTCAAGCTTGCTTGCTTCGAAGAGATTTGTGAGCTGTATTATATTACAAAGCACGTAATTTTGCACTAAGTGTTTATGTACAATCAGCAAAATTATTATTCGTGCATACAAAGATAATGCAGGGTGCTAAGCTAATATTTAAGTTGACTGGAGTATTTTACGTTTGAAATGCTGCCTTAAAATAAAAATTAAATAACAAAGCATAATCTTCGATAAGACATAGAACATTTATTGTGAACTGTAAACATGAAACTTCGGAGCTAACACGGTTATGGTCTTAGCCAGAAAGCTATGGTTACTGCAAAATTTCCGCAACTTCATCCGCATAACAGTCGTTGACCTAATAGCCACTGCCTTCCGCCGCTTAGTAATCACCCCCGAAAAGAATTCAAGTATTAAAGGTACCCTTTAGATAGTTTAGATTATAAATAAATCACCTGTGTCAAATTTCATCCAAATCCTTTCAGCCGTTGATGATAAGCATCAAACATCCATTTGAGTTACAATAAAAGTAGGATCCCAGTTGAAGTCGGTTACGCCACAGGTGCCTGATCGTCAGTGAAAGCGTCCTGACCTACGACCAGCCACAGTTTGCGGTAGGGTGTCGTAAGCGGCGTCGGGCCTAGTCGGAGTGGTCGGACCCGTTTTTATTTCTGAACCGTTCGACCGTGCACGCTTCAATACTTGCACGCAAATGCATTCCGCGATACAAAATAGGAATAGCATTGGAACTTATTTCATCAAATGTCTTTTTGTCATTACTAATGACAATAATATGAATGAGAGAATTTTAATTCACAAATAATTAAGTAAATATAAAACATTAAATTAGCTTACAAATAATAATTACTAATTACATATGATGTTGAAAATGAGAGATATCATACAGTTCTAATCACGGTTTACAACTATTTGTACCTTTTAAAATATAATATAGAAACATAGATAGATATGATATATAGATAGAATAGGTACTCTTTATTGGTACACCTCAGTAAAATATATGATAGCTTGAAGATAAACAATCTATTAAAGATAGAGGCAGACAAAAGGCGGTCTTATCGCTAAAGAGCGATTCCTTTCAGACAACCTTGGGGTGGGGTAGCTTTACCTACCTAAGTAAAATACTCGTAAGATAGTGAGACATTCATGGTAAAGTGTGCATTAGTAGGCTTCAGTTTGAGCTTTCAGTTTGTGCCTTACAGCCGACCCAGATAGACTGCTGAGGGTCTACCGGGAACCACGTTCGACGTGTTGCCTCCCTGTCACACTTACGTACGAATTTTCAAGTGCGACAGAGAAGAATTAAACCCGTCGAGCATGGTTCGCGGTAGGTCCTCTGGAAACAAATTATATGGAATCAGCCTGCAGTCCATAATACACGATTCTTTACGGGAAAGCACACATAAACAGTTGCAGTTGAGATGCAGTCCGTTTGTGTCAGCCTATAGGAGAATATTGCTAGTTGACTGTAATTGTAGCTGCAAATCACTGATATTAGCAATATATGATTGAAAGTTCTTAACAGGTTGTTAATATAAAATTACGTCAAGCTTTTGTTAACGTTTCCGGTAGGGCCGTAAATGAAAATTAACCAGGAAGTTTTGTGTGGCCTTTATTTTAAACTTAATTATACTTTCATAAAACGTCAAGATCATTGACAACACGGCACCGCAATTACTGTAATAAGTTTATTGCTCCGTTCATCTTCATTCATATTCATTTATTAAGTGGCTCGCCATTATTACCACTATCGATTTGTAAAATAAGCAGTACGAAGATGATAAAAAACGCTTTGATTCACGTAAACACTAAGTGTTATCCAAGATTTTATACAGACATCTTCTCTTCTTCCAGTGCCATCTCCTACCGGAGGTCGGCTATCATGAGAGCTATACGAACTTTAGCCAGTTGCGCGGAATAATGAGTGTGTGCTCTGTTTGACCCATTTTCGGAGATTTTTGAGCCATGAGTTAAGTCTTGGTACCTATGGATGATCTTTTCCCTTGGATCTTTCCTTGGATAATGAATTGAAGGAGTTCATACTTCTCGTTTTGCATAGACATATACAGGACGTAAACTATTTAATCTTTGAATATACTAGATATATTCATCATCGTAAAACAGGTAATCCAAGATTGAAACATTAATTCTAACCTGCTCTAACAAATCAGTCAAAACATTACCTTAAAAATTCCAACAAATCATATATGATACGGTTTTTTTTTAATTAGCAGGCTATTCGATTATAGCACTTAACCTGTCGCCATAAGGTTCTGCGTCAATCATCATCATAATGCGGTTCTCTCGGCGCGTGCGCTGATCGCGTGCCGGTATTGCTGGCGCATGCACCTCGCTTTCCCTGCGTACGCTGACCATCATTGACGTCGCTAATTAACACTGATAACGTTTTTAAATTAAAAGTAGCGGTTACTGTAGGCTACTGCTACAGTTCGTTTTTTTAGCATTAGAAAGAAGGTAAGCGATCTTGAATGTCTTTTAATTGAAAAACGCTTTTTAAAAATCGGTAGGTAACTATTACTTATAAAAGCAGAAGAATATAAATGATCGTATTAGATTCATAATTGTTACATATTTGCCATACCTTATTTTTATAACGTGTTTTTCAATTAAAAGACACATCAATATTGTTTACCTTTTTTCTAATACTAAAAAATACGAACTATAGTACCCGACTGCTGACAAGGATGGTCTTCTAGTGAATTTTTGTAGCTTATAATACAGCGAGCTACAAAATTCATTCATATTGGCCATAGGTACAAGCCGGGTTCTGTGAGACGCTTCTGCAAACAGCTTCAGATGGCTATATAGGTAGTGGGTACAATTTATTTAATAACACGTCAAAGTACATTTTTCTAACAAGGCAAAGTATAGGTACAGTCAAGGAATTTAAATTCCGACCCATTTCGTACTTTGTCACAGTGACAACCGTATGAGGTCTCTAGCGGCTTTCATATTGATTGTCACTGTGACAAAGTACGAAATGGGTCGGAATTTAAATTCCTTGACTGTACATTAGAAATACTTGCTTTCATACTTGATAGTCACGAACGTAATAAAAACATCAGGTAGCCTTTTACAACATAATCAACATTTTATTATACTTGTATTTTAACGATCCGATCCGTGACGACGTCAAAAAACCCGTACAGATGAGCTTGGAGGAATTCAAAGAAAAAGTAGTATAGGCGCGCTTCCTTTTACGGGAAGCTATTTTTATTCCTTTCAAATACACAACTGCAAGTAACGATGAATTATATATCCTATGTATACCTTAAGGGGCACCCCACACTAGCGTCTTTTGAGCGTCGGCATCTAGTCAGCGCTATGGACAATGGCGTCACTGCGTAGTTGCGCCGACGTTGCGTCCAGCAGCAGCCATTGAGCCGACTAGACGCCGCCGACGCTTAGGGGATGCTAGTGTGGGGTGGCCCTTAATAAAATACATAATTAATGAAATACACCGCGCAATATCATAAAATTTTAACGTCAGTAAAAGTAAAGATTTATTTGCGTCATTTTACAAACTCTACTTTTAATAGTAGGTACCTAATTAAAATTATATTAATAGTTATTTAATTACTGTTAATTTATCCTGTAATGAATGCTTTTAGAAGTAACGTTCGTTTAGAAGTAACGTAAGTTTCTTTAGAGAAGTTGATGTATTTGTATTTCACATAATTTCCATATCAGTTCCGTGTACAACTATCTAAACGACTATTAGCCCTAATGTTGGTTGAATTACCCAATGATGCCACACGTAAAAAATACAAATGCTCACATAATTCTAAATTGTTATTCCGCCCATGGTAACTGTTCCGGTCCGCGTAGTTAAGGAAAGCCCTGGCCAACCTCGGCGCAGCCTCGCGCGGACGTGCTCTATACGCAGCCAGAGCATCCTTGCTCAAGCCTTGTGCTCGACCTATGACTCGACTTGAACTTGTGAATTACCCGCACGCATTCGAAATTTGATATTAGAGTTTGACCAAGGAAAGTCTGCAACGATTTTATAGCACACGTAGTGCAAATGTTACTTTAAGCGTCAAACTTCTATGAAATTGTGACGTAAATATGTGACGGCCAGTGGCGGATTTGCCTTAAGGCAAAGTAGGCCCGGGCCTAGGGTGAAAAGATTTTTGGGGGCGGCAAATTGTGACAAAAAATTATCTGATGATAACAAGAAATAACTGAAAATGTAGTCAATATGATGGGTGCTGAGAAAGGGGCGGCTACAAGGCCTGGGGCCTAGGGCGGCAAAGACTGCAAATCCGCCACTGGTGACGGCTTAGAGTGACATTCCATTTCCAACTGCAGCTGCAATACTGTTCATTTTACTATGGAAACGCGTCGCTGTCATTGTCAATTCCCATAGTAAAATGAACAGCATTGCAGCTGCAGTTGGAAATGGAATGTCACTTTTATCTTGGTCTAACTCTAAATACTAAGCTGTATGAAATTACGCAAAAGTGTTAAAATCTTGAATATAAAAGTATTCTTACAATACATGTTTAAAATTGAAAAGTAACAATACGAGTATACAAACTAATTGTAAGATACCTACACGATTTACATATTATGAACAAAATAAATACCTAAAAAAGTATGTAATAGACAGTATTACTAGTGATTATTGTGTTACAAGTGCTTCAAGGGCTTGTTGAGGTCTCTGGGGACAAAAGAGCTGGCAGCTTCCTCGCTCAACGCATAAGCGTTGCGATCCAGCGAGGAAATGCTGCTAGCATTCTTGGCACTATGCCCCAGGGGCCCTCTCTAGATATAGATTTTTAGGTGTTTCTTTTTTTTTAGGATTAGTTTTAGTTTTGTAGGGAGTTTTAATTTTAGGTTACTTTTTATTGTAACTTTGGTGAAGTCAATGTACCTACTTATATTAATATGTATTAAATGCAATAAAATCTTCATTAGTGCTTCATTATTACAACTTATGATATGGCTAACTAAAAATAACTTTCTTTGTCTCATCACCTGTTATCTAGACTGTATTAAATTTGCAATAAATTATCCTAAAAGTGTATATAATGTGTAAAACGTGTTTATGACTATTCATGAGTTTTCAAGTTCATTTTATATTTACATACAGCTAGATGAATATCAACAGTTTGGTTGTATATTTACTATAAGGTAAACGTACCTACTAGTGCTCGACATGCTAATGCCCAATAGATAACACCTTGCTGTCACCTCTATTGACAATCACGCGTATTCGGGAAACGAGATAATCACAAGATTTAGAAACGATATAGAGATCAACTAGATTTACTTACATTAGATATCGACTAGATATGACTTGGATATTTAAGTCATAACCTTGTCGAAATCGTTCAAGAGGACCTCCAGAATCGCGGAAACGCCAAATTTGACATATCTATCTTACAAATATCTTTAAATTATCCATATCGTAACTTGTTGAGGTCTAGTAGAGATCTAATACATTTTCAGAATCGAGCCGAATGACTTAAGTTTCATGATGACATGTACTGGGACCGCGTCGAGCACCAGTACGTTTACCTTACCTAGACGCCGTTCAGGGACTATTTGTTTGCTGCGTTTTCCGTCTGAATAATTGCCTACCGTTAACCTTAATGCACCGGTAAATATGTATACAGCACCGACTAAGATTAAATCTGGCGAAGTACTAAACATACCTAAGTACTGTTGACATGGGAAATATTCTTAATAACTACTTCTTAGGCAGTAGTAACCTAGATCTGTCTGCTTTGACGTATCCAAACTGTAATTAAATAAGAAATAACGAGTGGAGGTAAATAAATGAATTCACGTTCTATTTTGCAAATGAGCTTGTTTTTATGCATTTCTATTCATTCATTAGCAATTAAATACTGTTAGCACAGAGATTCTAATAAGATCTAATATGCATGTAGCACCTAGTAATTTTGACGCACTTAAGACATAGATACAGTCTGAAGATCAGATCGTTCATAGCGCGAAACAATACAAAAAGGCTATTGGATGTTGTTCCCATTGTTTTGCAAAACGTAACGGCTCAAAGATCATAACCGCTTGTGGACAATGTAATGTAAAACATAGACATGTGTGTAAGTAGGCCTCTCTCACATTCGGAACGAACTCGCCAATTTTGGAGCATTGTAGGTGAATTATTTATTGGGGTATTTTAATAGTGACGAGATAAATTTTTTGTTAAGGCGGGTTAAATTTTTGTATAGGTACTTATACTTTTTTGGAATATTTTGTCAATTTCGTTTTAGTTTCAATTACATTTATACAAAAAGGTAAAACACACAAGCAAATTCTCTGTTCTGTTTAATAATCTAGTTCATCTATATTGTTTAAGACGCAAAGTGATTAAGTACCTACATGTCTGGGGTATAGAAATAATAGAAAACAATATCAGTACGTGAGCTTCTACAGATGATACCCTCGACAGTCCATTGTTTCTTTACGATCGCTGCAAATATTTTCTTACACTTAGATACAAAACGTCTTAAATGCGTATATTTTTACTAAAGAGAATAGAGTCTCTAAGAGACGGATTGTCAAAGTAAATTATGTAGCCATTGTAAATTTACTGCCATATTTCGACAGAACATAAAACTGTTAGTACGCCATTTGACTTTGATCCTTATTCTTTCACTGATATGTGTTAACTTATTAAATATTAATATTAAAGCCATCTGTCTGAAATATAAAAATAATGAAGGGTCAAGCGCGCGAGTTACCTTATTAGATTGTTCCTGCTTACAAAATTAAGCCTCCTTCATAGAAAAGCAGTTGAAATTCAAACCCTAAGAATGAAAAAAAAAATGTTTTTAATAACTACGCGCGGACAAAGACGCGAGCGTATGCTAATTTTATTTATAAAATACATATCAGAAGACGTTATAAGTAAGCAAAGCCAGTTCCAAATATCATGTAGCATAACTAGGTACATTGGAATATTTGGAATTCACATTAGATTGCTTAAATTAAAATTCAGTACGCGTTCCTATTGCGTAGATTTACGAAGTCGTATATCACCCGAGTAGCGTGATTAATGCAATTTATTTGACGTATGAACGCTTAAATAATTTGTAAATATTAGGTAGAATATGTATGTAGTTGTGTATATATAAACGTAAAAATTCTGCAGGCAGAATATATAAGTAATCCATGAGCTCACATTACCTTTTGCGAGCTTCGATTTTACGAAATAAGACTCGCGGAATCGACCAATCCTAGTCTAGCAACAGAAGTTACTTAACTTATAATATACGTCACACCGCAACTGGGCTTCCAAATCGATATCAAAACAGTAAAGTGCATCTTGTTGATATTACTAAACAGAGTCATTAGGGAGCCCATTCCGCTGGTAGTGAAAGCTCAGCTCAAATGCGAACGAGTAATACTCGTATCAAATCAATCACGTAGATTAAATTTTGTATAATATGTATTCCGCTCCAGCCTAGCAAAGCCTGATTAACAACTTTGGGCCCGATTCGGATTTTGAAATAGATATCTATTAGATATCTTTTAGACATCACCAAGATACGATAACGATATGTTTAAGATCTAACCTGACAAATTTGACATTTGCGCGATTCTGGAGATACTCTTGAACGATTTCCACAGGATATGACTTAGAGATCCAATTCACATCTAATAGATATCTTACTCTATCTAACGTAAAAGTGACATTGGTTGCCCGAATTGCGCTGCAAAAGAGAACTAGTTGATATCTAAACTATAACGTATCTAGAATGGATCTAGTACGTGTCATCTCTTGTGAATATCTTGAAGTTCGAATACAGCAGTGTATTTATTGCTGAATAGGCTGTTTCTGCTACTATGTAACATTTGATGGCACGGCATGGCGCGCACGCGAAGCTATCATGTATATTTCTATTCCATGTTTTAATTGTTTAACACGCGTGCCTTTACATAAGTACAGTCGGAGTGAGTATTGTCAAATTATGTGCAAAAATTCAGCGCAGAAGCGATAGAAGCGGTGATAGATTATCATCGAATTTAGAGACCCGCTGGCGACCAGCCTGTTAATAAGGTATATAAGCGGATATAGTGTAGTATTAAGCTAGAAACAAATTAAAAGTGGAATAATTAACAGTCTTGGGTGGGGCTTGCACTCACAACCACTGCTAGCCAAATATTAAATATATTTACAATGAAAAATAACTGTGAACAGTTTAAAAACTAATCATATTGGCGTCTAAGCCCTGTTTTACAATAAGAGAAGGCCTGTGCCCAGAGGGGCTACCGCCAAAACCGAAATTCGCAAGTCGCTTTCTCTTTTACTCCAATGAAGGCGTAATTAGAGTGACAGAGAAATATGCCCGCAATTTGCGAACTTCGATTTTCGTGGTTATAGCCCAGTAGTGGAATGTTATAGATAATAGTGTTAATGATAATGATGATGATTTAAAACTGTGCGTAATCTGAGTCGGATTATACAATAATTAACCCACCGTATAGCTCTTTCGCCTGGCACGTTTCCTAACATTGCGTGTAGGTAATTAGATGAACATATTGAGAACTAAAAAGACAGTCATTAAAGACGAGGTAACGGCCCTTACAATTAATTTTAAAGGCGGTTAGGCAATCATTATGGTTAGCTCATTAAGTTATCCGAGGATGTTATTTTGCCGAGGATGTTATATTAAAAATGCCGCTATAAGTAGAGATGGGCGCCAGCGGGTAAATACCGGGAAAATACCCAAAACTACCCAATCTACCCGATATTTACCCGTATCTACCCAAATTGTTGGGTATTTAAAATTTGTTCGTATAATTGAAGAAATTCATTATATAACTAAGATATATCAATATTATTATCGTATAAATATGAAAATAAGTTAAAATAAAGTATACAAATCACAATCTCACAACTTTTTTGTACACAATTAATTTTTTTTCGTGAATTTTTTTTTATACCTATATACCTATTATTTTTTTATTGTTGTCATATTTTGGTTTTGATATTTCTACATTTTATTTTATTTATCGTTTAATACAGTAATTTTTTCGTTAGGTATATGGCCAAATTTGATTTACTATAACCAGTTTGGATGAAATTTTGTGTGTATCTAAATTGTTTGATCTCAACCAGATCCCGAAAATGAGGATTCGAGAGCCACATTAATCCGCCACTTTACCGAAAACATGCCAGAAATCAGCACTGAAGAAATCGAGATGCTCCTCAGGCAGCTTAAAAATGGAAGAGCCCCAGGCGAGGGCGGCGTTACGAGCTTCTGAAAGCGGGAGGTAAACCTGCACTGAAGGAGCTCCAGAACATCTTTAACGCCGTTCTTTTCGATGGGAGAACTCCAGAGGTGTGGAGTAGGAGTGTAGTCGTGCTGTTCTTCAAAAAGGCAAATAAGGCCCTATTGTAGAACTACCGACCCATTTCGCTCCTAAGCCACATCTACAAGCTGTTTTCGAGGGTCATCACGAACCGCCTTGCACGAAGACTCGGCGAATTTCAGCCACCGGAGCAGGCCGGATTTCAAGGAGGATACGGCACCATAGACCACATCTTCATAGTGCGGCAGATTATACAGAAGACTGAAGAGTATAATCGGCCCCTGTGCTTAGCATTTGTGGACTATGAGAAAGCCTTTGACTCCATTGAAGTCTGGGCTGTTCTGGATTCCCTGCAGCGATGCCAAGTCGACTGGTGATATATCCAAGTGTTGAGATGTCTGTACAACGCAGCTACCATGGCCGTCCAAGTCCAAAACCAGCAGACTAAGCCTATCCCCATGCATCGTGGTGTGAGACAAGGGGATGTGATTTCCCCCAAATTGTTCACAAATGCATTGGAGGATATGTTTAAAACGCTCGACTGGAAGGAACATGGTATTAACATTAATGGCGAATACATCTCACACTTGCGATTTGCGGACGACATCGTCACCATGGCTGAGACGTTGCAGGATTTAGAGCATATGCTGACCGGTCTAGCTGATTCTTCTCAACGCATAGGTCTCCGGATGAATTTGGACAAAACAAAAGTTATGTTCAACAAATGTGTTGCTCCGGGACCTATTTCAGTACAAGGGGCTGTTCTCGAGGTTGTTCAGGAATACGTCTACCTCGGGCAAATACTGCAGTTAGGAAGGAACAACTTCGAGAAAGAGTCGAATAGAAGGATACAGCTGGGCTGGGCAGCATATGGGAAGCTGCGTCGAGTCTTCACGTCGTCAATCCCACAGAGTCTGAAGACAAAAGTCTTCAATCAGTGCGTCCTACCCGTGATGACATACGGAGTCGAAACGTGGACACTCACGGTAGGGTCAGTCCATAAATTCAAAGTCGCTCAGCGAGCAATGGAAAGGGCTATGCTCAGAATCTCTCTGAGGGATCGTATTCGAAATGAAGTCATCCGTCAGAGAACTAAAGTCGTCGACATAGCCCACCGGATTAGCAAGCTGAAGTGGCAGTGGGCCGGTCATATTAGCCGTAGAACCGATAACCGTTGGGGTAGACGAGTTCTCGAGTGGAGACCGCGCATCGGCAAACGTAGAGTAGGACGCCCTCAGACTAGATGGAGCGATGACCTTCGCAAGGCGGCTGGCAAGAGCTGGATCAAAGTTGCCGCAAATCGTGCTCAATGGCGTGCAATAGGAGAGGCCTATGTCTAGCAGTGGACGAGAGTAGGCTGATGATGGTGAAAACACAATATGACCCAGTAGGTGGCACTGCTATCGGTATATATATAGCCAATAGTGTTTTCAAACAATCCAGGTACCGGTTGAAATATATACACAAAATTTCATCCAAATCGGTTTCAGTCAGTAATTTAATATTAGGTGATATACCGACAGCAACGCCACCTACCGGGTCCAATAGTTTTTCAAACCATCCAGATACCCGTTGAAATATACATATATAATAGTCATATACACAAAATTTCACCCAAATCGGTTTCAGTAAATCGAATTTGGCTATATACCGATAGCAGCGCCACCTACCGGGTTTAATTGTTTTTCCCAACCCTTCAGGAACCCATTGAAATATACACACAAAATTTTATCGTTATCGTTCCAGCCGTTTAGGAGGAGTAGAGTGACAAACACACGTATTGTAGAACATATGTTTAAGATATTAAGCATTTGTCAATTTTCTTAGTCAATACAAATATTATACGTTTTATATAACTACATGAGTATCAAAAAAACTGTTATTTGCAATATCTCCATTCAATTTACTACTCCGTTTCCAACTTTTATTTATACCCACTCATTTGGGTAGAAAAGGTAAATACCGGGTAGATTGGGTAAATACCCGATAAATACCCGATATCTACCCCGGGTATTTACCCGCCGCCCATCTCTAGCTATAAGACTCGACAAGGTTCAAGTACTACCATATTTTACCAGTATTACATTTACTGCTAGCTTTTTAAGGCAAGGCAGTGCCGGATTTACCACTAGGCTGAGTAGGCTGAAGCCTAGGGCGGCAGATTTTAGGGGGCGGCAAATTTGGGTCAAAAAAGTATTTTACGTCACCTTATATGCATTTTAATATGGCTATGGTGCCTATGGTGTGTTGTACAATAAAATTAAACGCCTCTGATAGGAAAGTACTTTAAAAAACCTATAAGCGAGGCGGATAGGGGCGGCAAAATCGGCATAGCCTACGGGCGGCAAATGTCTAAATCCGGCACTGAGGCAAGGTCACTAGCAAATGCTGGAAGAACATACCTCCACCTATTCGTACATTGCAAAACCATTAATAGTTTCAAAAATAAATACCGTATACTATTATATAACACCCAAAACATTTAGCGGCAACATTAATACCATCAGGGTTGCAAATAGAAAAAAAAACCAAATGTTTTTTTTTTCAAATTTATTTATTTATTTATTTATTTATTTATTTATTTATTTATTTATTTATTTATTTATTTACATAAGGAGATCCAACAGCTAACTAAATGACAATGGAATCATAAATAGATATATAGAGCCAATTACAGGAACTCGCAAATAGATATGTAGTAAAAACATATACTTAAGTAACACGCATCACACACACACACACACATTTATGAAAAAAAAAACATGAAAAAAACCTGGCAATTTGGTTTTTTTTCTAAATTAGGTTTTTTTTCAGATGAACAAAAATATGCCACAATAACGGTTTTTCGTGATTTATTTATATAAGTAACTTAAAACTAAGTGCCCCGATGCGGCGACGAGAGGCGTTGGTAACAGCCAACAGTAAATTGCGATAACTATACCACTACAGATTTCATTTATGTTGTTATTAATCAAAGTTGTTAAATTAAATTGGTTTAATGGTTAACATAAAGTCTAAAACAAGTAAAAGTATTAACTGCCTTGCAAATTTTTAATTTTTATACTTTTGAAAAAAAACGTTCTCCAGAAAAAAAACGGTTTTAACATGTTTTTTTTTTCAAGTCAGAAAAAAAACCGTTTATTAACAACCCTTGACCTTATTTCTTTCTTTCTCGCACTAGGCCTATTTAACTTCTTCTTTTCTCTTAACTTTTTCTTACTATATCCTCATGTTTTTGTTATGTTTTATGGCGGTAGGCCTCAACACATTTGTTATTTTTTAGTTCAGTTATATTTATTTTTCTCCTGTATGTGTTGTCAATTTTAATTTTCTCCTTATTAGTTTTAAGTTAGTGATAAGTTAGGTCCCCACCGAAAATCAGCGCTGCGGCTTACCACGTCGCAGCATTACGCTGAGTGGGGGTCCTATTTAACGTCTATGTCTCGATATAAAATTTGTAATTTAACTGGTCTATTGACGTAAATAAATGTATTTTCTTTCTTTCTTTCTTTCAAACGGACTTACTCGTATTAATATGTCAAAATAAATAAAATTGGTATGTATTTTAAAGAATGTGTATTTTTGGTAATTTATCAATGTACCCAGCTATATTATTTATGCATGAACTTTTTATTTTACAATAAATGAATAAACACGTTAGACAAGTCTGCAGTTAGATCATATTGAGTTTCCAAAGTCACGTTTAAAGAGTAACCTTGTTCGCACTTGAGCGGATTCCAATTTTCCGCCGAAACACGTGGCCGAAACTCGTGTGAAGTTGCTTAACGATATGTAAATTCAAACTAATATTGCTATTCCTGTACCGTTACTATGCGATTATAAGTCGTTACCGGGCCAGAAAATCAACCAGCTGGAGCGTAACCTGCGCTATTCCACAATGTTTTTCATGTCCCTGACATCATAATGTTTGCGACGTCATAATAAGGTGGTGGTGCTGATGCTCGACGCGATCCCAGTTCATGTCATCTTGAAACTTATTTGTCAATAGAGGTGACAGCAGGGTGTCATCAATTCGGCATTAGCATGTCGAGCACTAGTACCACCACGTTAGAACTAATCTTGATTTTTGAAGGTGTAGGGGCACCTTGTTATCTAGACACCCCTTTAACGCTGATTTATAATTTATTATTAATATAAAAAGACTGCATGTGTTATCCTTGTACTTTCCTATTTCGTAATGAAATGTACTCAATATTTTTAGGATCGCTTGATAACTATTGTATACATATATGTACATATCGATGATGCGTTGCGCGTTGAAGTCGAATGGCCTGCACAGCACTTATTTAAGCTCGAACCTGATTTTAATTTCTTATTATGAAATAGTTACGGATTAGATTTATCAGCAGCCAACTTAGTGTTAGTTGAAGTTGACAGCCGACAGATCAAATCTATAACAGTCTCAGAACTAGAAATTATAATTAGAATCGGACTAATTATCCTAATCACAAAATCTAAAATATATTCAAATGGCGGCTGGCGCTTACGTCGCATAGCGCCGCAATGGCGTAGGCGCCAACTGCCATAAGGTCCGCCTTTTGCCGTGGAACGTCACATATCTTTACTATTCCATATATAGTGAATCTCTAATACATTTTTAATACAGTTGCTCAAAAAGTGCTACTTTACGTAGCTGTTTAGCGTGCGGAAAGTTGGTTATCTCGAACTAGTGCTTTTTACTTTTCCAATTTTTTTAAATTTATACTTGTTCCAATTCACGACTACTTATTGATGAGTGTTAATATTAGTTTCCTTTAAACGTCGTAATCAGCATAAAAACCTACCGTTAATGTAAGAATACGAAAAATATTACATATTTCATATTTAATTACTTACCTCTTCATCATTGTAACACGTTTATTTTTTAATATTCAATATTGAAAATTCCGTTCTTAATAAGTTGACTGAATGGAACGGAATAGCTGCCAAACGCCCATAGATATAATATACTTAAAGACGACGTCTAACCGAGCTGTCACTGTTACCACTTTTGTTTAGTGTACGATTAACAATGTTTTTCTTATTTTTTCGCAACTGTATTAAAAAACGTCGTTCGATACACGTGCGGAAATGTCATTCTTCACTCGTCCCGAGTCTTGCCACTCGCCTGCGGCTCGTGGCAAGATATCTCGGTACTCGTGAAGTAATGACATACCTTCCGCACTAGCATCGAAATGTACTATTCCCTAATCGCGCCAATAGACTTCGTTCAATTAGTATCCAAGTCCTTTTTAAGCTTGTAGAGTTACGCTACGTCTTACGTAGGCGAACAACGCGCGAACGCGGCGCGGCGCGGCGCGGCGAAAGCGGCCGCCGCCGCGCCGCGCCGCGCCGCGCCGCCTGACATTCGCGTGCAAATCGCGCCGCACCGCGTTCGCAACGAGATCGCTTACGTAGGACACTTCTATGGGCATCAAAGGATTGATTTCGCCGCGCCGCGCCGCGCCGCGTTCGCGCGTTGTTCGCCTACGTAAGATGTAGCGTTAGGCCAAAAAAAGTCTGAAGCGATTTTGATAGCCCACGCAGTGCAATTGCTATACACTGCGTGGGCTATGAAAATCGCTGCAGACTATTCTTGTGGTCTAACTCCAGGTACGAGTACATTTGTTGGCGTATATTGGTTACTTAGTTACTGAAATCTGTAAATCATCCATTATGATTATGTTTTTTATACATACTGCATACGTTATGTGAGTAACCTGTTAGTCAAGTTTCAATAACTCGTCACCTTATCAAATCGTAAAATATGCATACCATCACGCATGAAATCATCAAAATGGCAAATATGCAAAATATTTGAATCAGCAAACTAGCCACTTTTATTAAATAGTGGTCTCATAATTTGGCTACGAATTAATTCATTACCTATTATATAATCTGTGTCATTACTAGCAAGACTAGTAGTGATGATACTAGCAATCTTTAAAATATAATATAAAACAATCCTATTAAAATACATAATCGTACACAATTTTTTTATCAACCTTACGAAAAAAAGGCACCGTATTTTTTCCCTTAACCAACTGCTATGCTCGCAACCAACAAGTTGATATTGACATTCAAGACTATCAACTTTTATACCATTATAACATTTATAATTATACTGATATACCTACATATTATGTAAAAAAGAATTTATAATTAACCTAACAAGGCCTACAAGAGGTCATCTCTTACAAAATGTTGATTAAAAGTTGCACGGACACAACAGATGTCATAATATCGCATAACTTTCAAATGAACTTATCGCAAATCCATAAAATGTTAAGATTGGATTGAGATCTTCAGGTTCCACTTGTATTTCCTGTTCCCAAAAGTGTAAGATTCGATTAATCAGTTTTTATTTACAAAATATTTAATTACTAGATGTGATATTCTTATATTATTCAAATACTTAGTTTATAATACTGAGTTTTTAGAATTTATTTATATTATTTAAAAACTTTATTTTAACATTCTTTTTCTTTTTTTACTTATTTAAACTCTAAGAACCTAAATAAATATAAATGTTATTTTAATATAACATACCCACATTTTACAGTTCTATTTTCTGTCATTTTGCAAGACAGCGTGCGTAATCGATAAATTAACGATAAGTTACGAAATGAATAACGTTAACTTTTCTAGACATGGTCGAGGCTACTATAGTGTTCTATTAAAACGCGTTCAGAAAACATAGCAATAATAATTAGTTGTAATGTTTTTATCTAGGCCGCAGTAGCAGAGGCCAAGGCCCTTTGTATTTGAAACGAATGCAACTTGAAGTAGATTTAGGTTATTTTAGAATAATAAACTATTAATCTAAATTTTAAAACGTCAACGGATCACATATTTACAATACACCGCTACAGACGATTCTGATGATGGTATCAGAGTATATTATAACCAGCTGTTGAGCAGGAAGGAAAAAGATGGTTGAAAATACATACATAATAAATAACAAACTTATTTCACAGACAGAATGACGCGAAACGAAAAAAGACATTCAAAATCCTAAAAAAGTACTTATAAAAATATAAATCGTCAAGAACTTAATAATAGGTAGGTACATACTAATAAAATACTTAGTATAATTTATTTATACATAGATACAATGAATTAATTAGATATGACATAAATATGTTAACCTACCTCTAGTATAAATATAGCTATCAGCAGCTTTTTTTCTTATTTTCCTAGACAGTATCAGTCTACTACGAGTATAATAAGAGGACAACTGTGAGGAAATCTAGTTACGCGACTTACGCGTATATTAGAAAAGCTGCATTTTTCACTGTAACTAGTGCCGAGGCCGACTGGTGCTACTAACTCAGCTAAATACACCTGCTCAGTTGCCTACAGTCACGAGAGCGCTTACGTGAATAAACCAAGAATAAACTAACGATACATTGTATAATTTAAATTAGTATTGACCTGTGATAAATGCACTTTATGGTATTTAGAATACTTTTGGACGACGACGAGGGACTAATATAATTTATAGAATGTTAAAGTTATCAATTAAGACTGGGAATTTGCGAGACAACTGTGTATAATGTCTATAACTCTTCAACCATTTGACACTCATTTCTAGTCATTGGATTTAGAACCGTAATTCTTATAGGAGAGATGCGTTTTTGTTTTAAGTATTATGGCGAGTATGTTGCCGCTGCCGCTACGGACTAAAGGGTTAATTTGACAATGTTCGCACTTTTACTATACTATGTATGTTATATTGTCTAATACCACATGGTACAGTACCATAAATAGTACAAAGCTATAACCTACTAAATATAAATATGACCATCATTTTCTAGTATTCCTAATACCTAAAAGTAAATTACAGCATGATCATAATATTATAAATTAAGATAACCTCATACGCCAGTGTCATTGGTCATTTATTAGACGCTGAATCAGTGAAAGGGTCGGTCAAGGAGATCTTGGATGTATTAAATAATTACTGCTTAAATATCAAGTTAGCAGATTCCTAATAAAACCTGCATACAAAGTTCGTAAAAAAATATCTAGCTTCTACGGGTTAGGGCTTGGTGTTAGTCGACCCGTAGACAAATCGTAAACAACTTAAATCTAGGACCGCTAAGCACAGAGTAATGTAATGAGTAACCAGCCTGGCTTGTATGCATAACCCTTATAGGGCTGATTTAGACGATGCGAGAACTCGCATGCAAGTTTCATACCATTGCAGGTTTTGATTGGTCGGTTGTTGGACGTAATAACTAAAATCGCATGCGATTTCGCGCGTCTCTAAATCGGCCCTTAAACTTTGATTCTTCATCCATCTCCAGAGACGCAATGATTTGCAAGATGGTATTGCATGTAATAAATGTGGCTACACGATGGAGTCAACAGGTACCTTGGAAATATCACGATTGCACTGATTAACGATTTTTCTAAATAACAGTTTTTTCCTTGGATAACTGTTTCACAGTTAGTCCGATTTCATTTGTTTTTATTTAAGTTTACGGTGCTTAGCGGTAGGTATCAATTAAACAACAAAAAATGCGTTCGATTGGGTAAGAGCGTATTAGATCGTGTATTTTTTTCTAATCTGACCCACTCTAGACCTCTATTTTAAGCAACCTGTTCCAACCCATCTACGCTCTGACTGAATTAAAAGCCTCAATGTTGGCGCCCAAATAGTAATCCTAGACTAATTTTAGCTACACCTACACGTCTGCAACGCTTACCAAGGCGTCTTGGTAAGTGCTGCGAGAGAATGCTTATACTATATATACTATTCCTACTCGTATCTATCTATACTTAGGTGATACCCGTGTAGAGCTATGCAGTCATTTTCATATTGAATGTTCGATGCCAATATTGCTACAAAGCGAATATCGCAACAAATTGTCCGCACGCATAACTCGCGAGGAAAAAACGGTGTGTCCAATAGTCGAGTAAATACCGACTGAAATAAGCCACAAATATGTAGGACTGTAGGTACCGTTTGAGGTGAACGAACGTGAATTAGTAAATTGGACCTGCAAACTGACTTTTTAGTAGAAACGACAATCTTTTGACATGTTTGTTCCGGATAACTGCAGATACTACTCGTGTAGGTCATTGTTTAATGACGTATATGTCCTCTTTACTCCGAAATACTAATTTTAAGAAGATTCGTAACGTGTCTTTAAATCTAAGAAGGCCTTAAACTAAGATGCTTTAGAACTTCCTTAATAATTACCTAGTCAAAGCTTAAACGCGCCTAGGTAAAGAGGCAGTCAATCTTTTTATTTTTTACAGTCTACTGATTGATATTAAACTTTCGTGAGACATATTTTAAATTGTTTATACGACGGGCCCGAAACATGTCGCCAATAGCGACTAAAAATTCAAGTGAGTGAAACCGTTGTCGTATAAACAGCCTACTGATTGTTTTATGAATTATGATGTACCTAGGCATAACCGTTGCAAAATATTATCATTGATCTGTCTTCATCTAAACACACTGGGACTAGAAACAGCTTAGGTACACGCAATGATGTAATTTATATATTGCGTTTTTGTCATAAACTGGCATGAACAGCTGAATGAACGTCATTTAGAAACCGGTATGGGCTATATCTGATGTCACACAATCCAATTAAAAAGAAATCATAAATTTTGGATAGTGAAAAGGAAGTAAGTAAGGTAAACTTACTTGGTGCTCGACGCGGTCTGAGTACATGTCATCTTGTAACTTGTCATTGTCAATAGAGGTAACAGCCAGGTGTCATCTATTGGGCATTGGCATGTCGAGCACTAGTACGTTTAACTTAGGTATAGTGTTTTTACTTCAAGCCGTCGAAGTAATCACACATTTTTTTTTGGAATCGACAAAGATTTTTACGAATTTTACAAAACCTACCTTGAAAAGAAAACACGAGGTATTTATTCACCCGACCTTTGTTTCTCATAATGCAAATGTTAGTTTTTGTCATTAACGAGAGCGAGTGAAATGAAGCTCTACCTCATTCTCGTGAAATGCAAGACATGTGTGACACTGACAATACGCGCATCGCTAAACACGGCTCACTCGGTGAAAACATTTATTAGCTATTATTCTCTCTCTATACTGCATACCTATGCCTACCCACCGTAATCTAAGTTAGTACTCTATTAGTTTTATGCGTAGTGCAACTTAATTACAATAGGTATTTGTGACAAACCAAATTTAAGTAAAATATCAGAAATTCAAGCTTCAATTTGTCTAAAATTTAATCAGGTTCGAATCCCTATACATAATTTCTCGTTTATTTAGACCATTTTCTTTGCTAATACTACAGAACATATTGAACAAAACAAAGTGAAAATCTAAGAAATGGGTCATACACAATTTATTGTAAGCTCAACTCGTTTGGGTCTTTCCTGGCATCGCAAAGTTCAGAGAATCCTAAACTAATTTTTACGTTGCATCCTGGTGTAATAGCAAGATACATTGTTTTAGCATTTAAGACGAGGAAGGAATTCAACGGATATACATAGAAAGAGCCATTAGGGCAAGCCACACGGCTCTGCCAATATACCGTCAATTTATTCTGCTTCGAGTCCATTTACCTACTCATATCTTACTTGGCTAATGATTTGCGCGGATAACCGCATGGCATTGCAGATGAGATTATCGTTCCATGCAATAGATCTCGTGCAGAAACGGGGACAGGCTAGATGTGTCAAGAAACGCCTAGACCGAATCGCACTGATGACATCTATTCTCATTCTCGCGCGAGTTGAGTTCACGATAAACCGGTGTAACGTGACCTCGAGGTCCGTAATCGTTGAGCATCCTAATTGACTGTATGTGCAACACAGCTTGGTACTTACGGCGAAAATAAGTCAAATAAAATGAAATTTTCCGCACACAGTCGAACCGAACGTCAATTATCGATATTTGCCGCGGCGAGGCGTGAGTTGGTAATAGTTTATAGTTCTATTGGCTATTATTTTCAATATGTTATTTAAATACTTAGAAAGCTTTATAGCTTATAAGAGTTATAAGTCTATTGTCGTAAGCAAAGAAGATGATTGCAAAGATTCTTATTTCGTCTTACTATGATATAAAAACTTCGAGGTATGCTTTTCATCGCTTTTAGTTCGTCTACATCGCATTTCACACTCAAATCCGAATCTCGAGCGATCTCACCGCGCTGGAGTAGCGATTGGAATGTCTGTTCGAGTGGTTTTGCTCATAATTGGTCGCGCGCATGGCTGTTTAGCAACTTAGCCTAACCTCAATGCAAGAATTACCTACATAGTACATAATCGCTTTTAACCTAGATGACGCTAATTATTTATCTATGATTATATTGAAATATCATGATTTTTCTTATATCATATTTTTTTAATAATAAATGAAAATTTATTGAATTAAAATTAATGGCATATGTACCTACCTATATATTTATCTGAATTATTCAATAAATTACTACTCTAAATATAATATTTAATTGCAAAAGAAGCTTGCGAGCTGTCCCTATTTGGTGCATTTTTTTGTAGTTTTTTTTTAAACACTTTTTTTTAATGTTTGACCGTTTATGGTTTTAGAAACCGTGTTACAAATATTTTATCGCCGCACCTTTATGTTAGTTCAGTTTAGGTTAGGATACTTTAGTAAACCTTTTTGAATCACCAACAACAAGTCAACAACCTACAGTATAAAGCGGGCCACAGACCATCAGTTTTAACTGCACAGTTTTAACTGTTCAGTCAAACTGTTCAGTTAAAACTGACATCCCTTGTGACTACACACTTTAGTTTTTAGAGCACCGTACAAAACTTTGTTCACGGTGCTCTTATGGGATCACTTCGGTCTTGAAAATCGGTTAAATGCGTTTTTCTCAAAGACCGTTTGATGTAGGTACCTGAAATTTGGAATAGTTATGGCAAGTACCATCACTAACACTGTGAATAAGTCGAAACTGCTTATTTCTGATTTTAGGGGGAAATTTAGGGGTTAAGAGGGGTAGGCTGAATTTTATTTTCAATTGTAAGAATCGTGTGAGGTACCATTAGAAAGCTTGCAAAAAATTGAGTCGATGGACTGATTTTGACTTCATTTTAGAATGCAATAGTTTCGATAAAAAATGCATTTAAAGTTGCAAGTTTTCATACAAAAATTTTCACCTCTGTCCTGGCGATTTTCGGGAAAACTATAGCTAACAGGCAGCTGACCAGTCAATATCCAACTAAAACGAGTATGGAGACGGCGGGAAAATTATCAGGTTAACTCTAACTTTATTAGTTTTTAAACTGCAGCCTGATCTTTGGTTGCTTAGGGCTAGCTAACTGATGCTTACACTGGTCATTCATATTAAGAAGTAGTTTTAGTAAGTAAGATCCTTACTTAAAACTTTGGCATTGAAATTTATGACTTATGTCTTTGATACAAAGTTTAATTCTACTTACTTACTTTTGTGAGATATTTCATTTTTTTTCTGAATAGCCTACTATAAGTATGAGAGAGTAAAAGATATGCAAAATGCAACCTTGTTAGAAAGCAAATAAGTTTAAATTTCGAACGGGCTTTCCAACCAATGGACTATCGCAGTGTGCTCAGTAAGAATCATATTTATTATTGGAGTTTATCATTTCAAATTTAAATTAAGAATTCCGTTCTTCACTGTCGTTGTGTTTTTTTTTTCACATTAGAGCACATAGAGTTAGTAAAGCGAATAGAGATAATAAAGTCATTCAATATTTATTAACAGCTATGGCGTCATCTACCTTTAGATTTTACTGAGAGTATCTGATTCGTCGGAACAGTACCTATTCCTTTTCATTAAGTACCATTATATTTATGTATTAATTGTATAAAGTACCGTAAAACGGGGTGAAAAGACACGATTTTCAACTTCAAGGACGATTTTCACCAATAATCCAAACGATAAAAGTAAAAATTTAGACATCATTTTATGAGTCTTGGTTAGTTCTTCAATTTTGCATTTGTGAAATCAATTTTGACCCACCCAATTCAGAGAAAATCAAAGAAAACTGCCTGTTTTCTCCATATACTTAAAACGGGGTCGATAGACACATGAAAGGGGTGAATAGAAATAGGAAGTTTTAGTTGTCATAGGCATCGAATTTGATCATTATTATGTTGATACTCTATTGGCATATAGTATATATATCTGTTAAACAGTTATTTGATACACAAATATTTTTTCGAGTCTTTTAACCCCCAAGGCGTGTTTTTTCACCCCTTTGTGGTATCTAATCACCACCTATGACGTAACTATTCACCCCCTATGACGTAACTATTCACCCCATATGCGTGTCCACTGACCCCTTATTCACGTAAAAGTGCTTGTTGATAGTTATTTGCAAAAAAAATGCTTAATTGTAGAGAAAATTGGTGATATTATTTATTATTTAGGTACTACAGATACTATATTACCAGGTTAGCTAACTTTAACTACGTTAATGTCACTACATTTACCGCTAGAACAAAGTTCAGACAGGCTTAATTTCTTACCTCGGTGAGGCCTTCCTTTAGAGTCAAAATAATCTAAACTTGTTTGAGTGACAAAAATGTCAGTTAAGATTTGGTACTCACGAATTCCAGTTCTACTAAAATATTTTTGCTTTTAAAAACTGATGTACAATAAGTCCAAAATTGTCCGGTAACTTAGATTTATATTCAAATTATACGCAAATCTTTGTAGCAACTCCGCCAAGTGGACGGAAACAGGTACTGGACGGCAACCTGACGCAGTTACCCTACTTGTACTAAAACTTAGACATTCTCTTTATTCATCATTCTTCTTAGGCTAGGGTTTTTATAATATGAATATAAAAGTAAAATATAAAAACACTTCTTCTTCTTCCTGGCGTTATCCACGTTATCCGTTATCCAATTTTTGCCACGGCTCATGGGAGCCCTGGGGTCCGCTTGACAACTAATCCCATGATTTGACGTAGGCACTAGTTTTTACGAAAGCGACTGCCATCTGACCTTCCAACCCAGAGGGGAAACTAGGCCTTATTAGGATTAGTCCGGTTTCCTCACGATGTTTTCCTTCACCGAAAAGCGACTGGCAAATATCAAATGATATTTCGTACATAAGTTCCGAAAAACTCATTGGTACGAGCCGGGGTTTGAACCCGCGACCTCCGGATTGAAAGTCGCACGCTCTTACCGCTGGGCCACCAGCGCTTATATAAAAACACTTACAAAACAATAAAAAATACATATAAACACATTATAAAAAACCTAACCTAGGGTGCCGCCGGCAAACTTAGACATTTATTATTAGGTACTTATTTCTGTGACTTTTATGAAACATGAGCAAATTGATTAATACTTTACGTTAATTACATTTTGAGTCAGAAACAAGCCTAACGTCAAAAACCGAGAAATGCCGAATCACAGACTTAATTGTAATATTATTCCTTTTTGAGTCGTGCCTGCCCAGTCTACAAGTTTATAATACAACAATTGCGACTATATCAAAGATTATGAGGACAGCCTCATACAGATGTATACCCAGTATTTTTGACGGATTTAGTTTTTCATGCTCGAAGTTGCCTGTCAACTCTGACGTAAGTATATTAAATTGTCAACTATTTTGGTGTTTTAAAAAAAAATCAATAATTGGCAAAGTGCCGTGGCAGAAAAAGCCATTCTCACAAAAAAAGAATCAATAATAATGAAAATGTTCAGACAAGTGGAAGAATATACATACTTGAATATGTTATGGATGCTAGTAAGATGTAAAAACAACAGTTTACGAAATGGTTTGTACAAATTACTACAGAGAAATTCATAATAATTTGTTTCTACTAGAAATGTGCCTTCACCAAACGTTTTAGATAAACGGTATTAGGCCTATATAATATAAACGTTCTTGATTTCGGTTGGCCGAAATGGGACTTACGATTTTTCCTCTTTTCACCTCCAAGATGAGGTTGATTGTTAGTGTTAGAAAGCTGTAATTTGGTATGGATATACAATCAACCCGACAAGGTGGTAAATAAAATCTATAATCTCTAAAAAATATATCTAAGGTAGAAGCTTTGTAGACCAGCGGTGGAACAAAAATGGGTTTTGATAACACAAAAGTTTTTTCTTTTTTGATATGTTATTGTAAGCATGTTAAATAACATTCATGTAAAAAGTTAGAAAATTCTAGGTGGAGCGTTCGGCCATATTTAAATATTTCAATTTTTGCTAAATAACTATGTAAATATAAAATTAAAGTTACAAAAAACTTTAACATATTCAATAACACTTTAATTTATTCACAATATTCGGTTTTTAGAAATCTGGAACAGCTGCTTTCTGGTGAACGTAAAAACACGAATTATTATGTAAATACAGAATTAGAGTAGCTGATATTGCAAAATTACGATATTACCTATCAACTTAGTATACATGTAAAAAGTTAGAAATGTAGACAATGTGCTTGTCTAGATATTGATTTCTGGTTAAGCAGTATAGCCAATATTGAATTAAAGTTTGTAGAGTTAATACTACACGGTCATAATAAAGATCTTACTTCTCACACAAAAGATTAGAAATATAAAATCACGGCGACACTAAATACTGATACGTAAGTATGCATTCCGAGCTTATATTAAGTTACATTTCAAACGCGCGGCGTTTTCGCGCGCCGCGCTGTGCGCCGGGGCAGGAGGCAGCGATCGACGGTCGCGGGCTAGCGGTTAGCGCGGTGACCTTAAAAATACGCAAAGCGTTTATAAAATTATTATCAATGGTAAACAGTTATTTTACACAGTACACTAATGGAAACTTACCTTTCCTTATTTATTTCTATATGTACTAGGGATTGCCCGCGGTTTCGTTTACGTAGAATTCGTTATCGTGTCAAGTATAGAAATAATAGATACATTTGAAACTTAATTTAGGTGCATTGTCATACAGATAACTACCCTTGTTAAAGTATTCTTCAAATTCAATACACAGGTGTCATTTCAATACAATTTTGCGTAATTTGGCGCTTTTAGATTATAAATGACTAGCGCCATATATTTTTTAAGAGCGATCATCTCCGATAATATTTACTTTATCATAAAATCAATTTCAAACTAACGATATTTATCATTTTAAAGTCAATACTACCAACCAACTGATCCAATTTACCTACGGAAACAACTCAAAATTTGCATCAAATTAAATGCCACTTTTCTTATCCGTTTGGAACAATCAAGAGGGCCTTTACGAGCTGATGTGATGAAAATTTTATTTAACCTTCGTCCCTCGAAACCTTCACTACGCTCAAGGTTCAATTTTACGAACCACTCGCTACGCTCGTGCTTCAATTTTAGAATGTTTGAATTTGTGAATGTACTTCCTGCCTCGCACAGCCAAACTGTGGAATGAACTGTCCGATACGACCTTCAAACCTTAAAAGACCCCCATCTTAAACGCGCAACGCGCTTGCAACCCTTCTGGTGTTGCGGGTGTCCATGGGCGGCGGTAATCGCTAACCACCAGGTGATCCGTCTGCTCGTTTGCCTTCTATTTAATAAAAAAAAATGTTTCGCTTGTTTGGGTATCAATATTAGCACGAGCGGTTAATCAACAACTTTTCCCCTTGTAAAACAAATAAGGTAGGTGAAGTGCAGGCATATGAGGCCCGGCGGGTAACAAGGCCCAGCATTCAAAAATAACAGTTGCTCCCTATTATTCCCAATTATTCTGAATTTGTACTTGTTGCTAAGAAGGCCCACTGTCAGTGCAGGTAAAAAGGTCCAGTCCCGGGCCTTATTGAACGTAAGTATGAGATGAAATATAAGATTAAAATATTTTAAGATAATTTTGAATATTTTTAATCTCTTATTAATAAGGTCGATTTGAAGAAACTTCTATAAAATTATGACTTATAAATAACACTTGCACTGCGTGGGCTGTCAAAATTGCTGCAGACATTTCTTGGTCTAACTCTAATAATTTATCACTTGCTTTATTGACCTAAAGACGTTTATAGAATCAAAAAGTCTAATAACATTGAGGCACTTATACTTTTTAAAGGCAGTAACTATTTACAAGTGACTTTTTTTGTTAATACATAGGTAGGTATTTACGATAGAAGTGCGAAAAATAGATATTTTGCAACGAGTGACAAATTTTAACACACGGCCAAAGGGAGTGTTTTAATGTGCTTATTATAGCACCGGTGTCGTAATGTAGCACCAGATGTACTGTCAAAATTATGTTAAAAGATAATACTTATTTGATACGAATAAATATTTATACTGTAAAAAATTATCCCACCAAACACATTTTCATGTAAATTGTTGCTAAGACGAAACCATAAGACTCGCACTGTCAAAAAGTTGTCAGATCTCTTGTCGAGCCAAGCTTCAAACTCTACAAGCCCTAACTTCACTAACTCTACACCTTAGTCAAAATATGTGGCTTGGCTGTTTCGCTACCGCCACATGGGCATAAGATGAAAAATTTATTAAATTCATTATTTTTAGGGTTCCGTACCTCAAAAGGAAAAATACTGAACCCTTATAGGATCACTCGTGTGTCTGGCTGTCCGTCTGTCACAGCCTATTTGCTCCGTAACTACTGCACCAATAAGTTGAAATTTGGTATACACATGTAAGTCTATAACCCAAGAACATACATGTAAAGTAAATAATAGAAATTCAAATAAAGGGGTCACTTTTGAGATGAATCATAAATAGAAGAAAAAAACACTATATCTTGTTATATATCAAATTAAGGGGCTCATTGTGAGAACCTCAGATATTTTTTTTAATAATTTTAAAATAAATAGTTTAGAAGTTATTTAAGAAAATACGCAAAAAATGACCATTCCCCCCCCTTATCTCCGAAACTACTGGGTCTAAAATTATGAAAAAATTACACATATTAGCTCTTTTCCTATAGATGCCAGAAAAACCTATTAGAAATGTGCAGTCAAGCGTGAGTCGGACTTAAGTACCTAGTTTTCCGATCCCTACGGGTTTTTTAAAGACATTTTACTCACTTTTCTCTAAAAAAAAAATATATTGTTAAAATTGTGTAATGTACGGAACCCTTGGAACGCGAGTCCGACTCGCATTTGGGCGGTTTTTGTATTATACTTACAATAGTTCTTGTAGAAACGAAACGACCAAGCCACATACTTTTGGTGTAGAGCTAGTAAAGTTAGAGGGCTTGTAGAGTTAGAAGCTTGGCAAGAGATCTGATAACTTTTTGACAGTGGTTTCGTTTGGGCAACATTTTACATCAAAATGTTTTTAGTGGGATTTCACTTCTTTTTGTAAGATGCTTATGACAATCTTCCATGCCCTAATTTAAAGGGTTGGGGGTGATTTACTATTAAAAATCCTGAAATAAGTATCTGGGGGCATCTGTTACACAATGTACTTCTTACTGATTCCCTATATAAACCCTTCACCCCATAAGGGTAAACTTTGGGGTTGAAATCTGCCTTCACCCCGTAAGGGTAAACTTTGAGGTTGAAATCTATTCTATATCCTTCCCCATAACAATACCTATCTACATACCAAATTTCAACTAAATCGGTTCAGCGATTATTGATTCCCCATACAAAATTAAACCCCCTGTTCATCCCCTTAGGGATAAAAAATTAATTTCAAGTTTTTGAATTTATTTGTTGTTTGTGTACTAAAACTATCTTACATACCAAATTTCAGCTTCTTAGAGGACTTCAGGAAGTACCCGGTATTGATGATCATCAAGTGAGTGAGTCAGTGACGAAATCGAAGTTTTTAGATATGAATAAAATCTAAAGTATAAGAGCTATGCAATTGATATGCTTAATAAGTCCGAGAACTTTGTTTATCTGGTATAATCCAACCCCAAGTTATGAGGGTTCCAAAACACGACGAAGCGCTTCGAGAAAAGGTAGATAGTGCCCTTATGCTTTGCTCGTCTGCCGTGCCCCCAGATGTTAAAAGATGATACTACTGTAAGTAATAAAGATTTATGTTTAGTTACCTACTATTTTCGCGTAAACTAGACAATTTTTATATCTTTAGTTATTAAGGCCCAAAATAATTATTTTCACTTATTATAAATAAATCCTCCTGTTATGAAGTATCAAATATTGTTATTTGTATATGTATAACTCTTAAGTTAAAAACAATAAAATCTGTTATTACCTACTGTCGAAATGATTATTTTTTGCGGGATTAAGTAATACACTGCTAGTGTTCAATAAGGCCCATAATAGGACTTTTAAGGTATATTTTCCAAGAGTATCGTAATATTTTTATAACTATTTTGGTATAATGAAGAAACTTAAATAAATGAGAAACCTATTTGAGTGAGTTTTTCATACTTCATATCCTGTTTATTAAAAAAAACCATTTTAATTTAAGGTGGGCTCTATCTATATAGGCATATACGGCCCACACGGAATATACAATAAGGTAAGTGGCCTCACTTACCTTATTGTATATTCAGGATGTATACCGTGTAATATTGAGCAGTTGGTTTATAATATACATATTATGATATTGACCTTGAATAGGACAGGACATGACAATAGGAACCAGAAATAGGTATAGTTGGTCAAACCATTTGTCAGTAAATAAAAACAAAAAAACTATATTCATCCTTTTCTTTTGGGTGATAGTACTAGTGTAAGTCAAAGATAGTATGATGATTCTCTCTGTCTATGTTTGAAATGAGACATTCCTTTGACAAAAAACCATTTTAATTTGACAAAAGACCAAAAAAAACCATTTTAATTTAAGGTGGGCTCTATCTATATAGGCATATACGGCCCACACGGAATATACAATAAGGTAAGTGGCCTCACTTACCTTATTGTATATTCAGGATGTATACCGTGTAATATTGAGCAGCTGGTTTATAATATACATATTATGATATTGACCTTGAATAGGACAGGACATGACAATAGGAACCAGAAATAGGTATAGTTGGTCAAACCATTTGTCAGTAAATAAAAACAAAAAAACTATATTCATCCTTTTCTTTTGGGTGCTAGTACTAGTGTAAGTCAAAGATAGTATGATGATTCTCTCTGTCTATGTTTGAAATGAGACATTCCTTTGGCAAACTATGTATAGTAAAAAATAGTTGTGAATATTTTGTACATTTTTATTACAATATTAGTCAAGATAATGAAATATAGCTGGTCAAGCAAATCTTGTCACAAAAAAAGGCGCGAAACACAAATTTTCTATGGGACGATATCCCTTCGCGCCTACATTTTTCAAATTTGCCGCCTCTTTCTACTGCCAAGATCTGATTGACCAGCTGTAGGTATTTTTACGTAATAAGATATTTTAATTTCACGTAATGTCCGTGTCGCAGTCGGATCGTATAATCCGCCGTATTACATTACGGCTAGCCGTTTTCAAAAACAGGGGCGTTTTGAAATGCGGCGGTTTAACGATTAGCCGTATTGAATGCGGCTGAATGAGAATCCGCCGGAATGTATTCGGCGCCATACGTTCTTCAACACGGCTAGCCGTAATGTAATACAGCGAGTCATTAGCCGCCGCTTTGACAGTTTTTAGTTCCCATTTTATACACTCGTGGCGCTGCCTGACAAACGCTGGGGTGTCCATCAAATCTGGAGTTTGTCGGACTGCTTCTTTTCAAAAAAAAATTTCCTTCGCAACTTAACTAGACGGAGCCCCGCTTCGCGGGGCTCCTATTTCTGAGCGGTTTGCCCTTCGGGCATCTGAAGCTACCTAACGAACCTAACCTACCTACCTATTGATTAAGTGAGACGTCCGTGAAAACATTACACTTTGGGGAAAAAAGCGTAGGTAGGTAATTAGGTTAGGTTCGTTAGGTAACTTCAGATGCCCGAAGGGCAAATCGCCCAGAAATAGGAGCCCCGCTTGCGGGGCTCCGTCTATTTAAGTTGTGAAGGAAATGAAACACATGTAGTGCGGTGGGACCATGGTAGAAATAAATTAAATTGCAAACATTGTCAAACTCCGGTTACGTAGGCGACCGAAAGAACTGGTCACTCTACAATGTACGAAGCGGCTAAACGTGGGCCGCCTTATTGAAGAACGTATCGCAGTGACAATCCGGCTAATCGTCGAACCGCCGCATTTCAAAACGCCCCTGTTTTTGAAAACGGCTAGCCGTAATGTAATACGGCGGATTATACGATCTGACTACGACATCCGCATCTAATTTATATATGTGCACGGTAAACAAACAAATGAATGATAAGAAAAGACAGACAGTGTTACTGAGCGGGAGGTGGGGCTAGGGGCGAAGTATAGGTAGGCTATGATAGGCTCTCGAGCGCCGCGCCGGCGACTGACGAACCAGCGCGACGTATGTATGAATTTCGCGCCTTTTTAACTAGATTTTACTATTACAATGCAAGCTACACGCAGAAATTTCTTACTTTCCATAATATGGCTGCGTATATTATTTTATAGTAATAGACTTATTTTTACAGACTCTAATTCAATATTGGATCTTATAGGACAAAAAACGCATATTAATTCTAGAGCATATATCTTATTCTTCTAGCTTTTTAGCGTGCCTATTAACTTAAAAAATGAGATATGTTGTTGTGGATTTATTAAACTTTAATTCAATATCAACAAAATAATAAGCTAATTTGTAGTTTGACAAAGAAGCACGTTAAAAAAATTTCTAATAATTTTACATTATAAAGCGTCATACATATTATAAACAATGGAACTTAAACATTGCACTTTAATTCAATATTAAAAAATCATTACTAAAAATATATAAATACCTAATTTATATCTAACGCTCGTTCTAACTTTTCATCATATATTGCAAATATGCTTAAAAATATGTCCCATATCAGATAAGTATCACTTTTTCAACTTTAGAATTATCAAAACTTATAGTGCAAAAATCCGGTCCCACTATTGAGCTATTGTAACTTTTACATTACCTATACTAGCCCAGAGGACTTTAATAAAAGTCCAAACTCCAAGGTCCCAGAGCTCCCAGACATTACCTTCTTATTTCCTAGTCAATAAAATGTACTTATGGGATAAATTAGTATTAGTATCCAAACTTAAAACCACCTAGGGATGTGTCGTACGGTGCTCTAAACACCGTAGTCTTGACTTCGTGCTTGGCCAATTATTATTTTAGTTAGTTATCCTTTTCGCTTGAAGTAAGACGTTCGACGGAATCATGGATGACGCTTTGGCAGTTATTGGATTATTGTGTATTTTAGAAAAAAGAAGACAAATTTAGTAGGAAAATAATGTGGTGTAAACATTGGTTACAGAGAAAACAATATACTTACGCATAATAATTTACTAAAGGAGATAAGAATTATTTAACCCTTTTTGTGTTCTTTATTATAAGCACAGCGTAAATTATTGACTTTTTAAACAACCGCTGCTTTGTCACTAGTAGGTTCAACCTCTCGAAGTTTAACCAATAACCTCCTGTAGACTGCCACTTTTTTGTCACGATCGTGCTACTTTACCTTACTTTCCACAAGGAAAGGTTCAGAATGATATAAATCGATAAATTCTTCGCAATAGAAAACGTGCTCACTGCAATGAAGATTCGTCGAAACTGACAACAAAACAGTTTTTTACCACAGACCATCAGTTTTAACTGAACAGTTTCAACTGTACAGTTTTATCTAATGAAATTTAGATTAGATCGTCAGTTCAACTGCACAGTTCAAAGATTTGCCTACACACGTACGTTTTAACTGAACAGTTTGACTGAACAGTTAAAACTGTGCAGTTAAAACTGATGGTCTGTGGCCCGCTTAAGTGAATTTAAAACTAGAAACTACTATCGGATCTGATAAGTAAACCTAATCGTCCTTGTACCAAGTTGGTAATGTGGAAACCGGCAACTTTTCAATTCGATGCTTATCTAATTCTTATTGCTCGTAGATAGAGCAATTTTCCTACCCTATTAAGAATCATAAATTAGGTTCTCGCCTTGGCAATTAACTAGTAAACTTGAGTAGGTAAGTTTCTCTAATGAATTAATTTATACATGTTTCCTAGATAAATCTTAAGATTTTTCCAAGATTTCACGCACAAAATTTTGCGTATAATTGTCTCCGGGATTTGCGTAAAATACAAAAAATCTCTGCTGCATAAGTCATTGCTCGCAACCAAAAATCATTCGTTACCGAATGGATCAAATGATGTCTAATATCCAGTTTTTACTATCTTTTTATGAGTAAAAAATTCAATGTTTCAAGTATGTTAAGCTTTAAATAAATATTTGAAATAATATCCTGTGTAAACTCTTGATATATGGACACTTGAGTATTTTAAGTGACGGATTAACTAAACAAATAGCTATGATTCACGAATAAGAGTGTAGGTAAAGAATAACTGAAGTAGGAAACTTATTCGAGTACTATGAATGCACGAGAGCACCAGGCTATGTGTATAATAGCTATCCATTTTTCTATCTATGTTAATTAGGAATAATGTACAGATAGTGACCCTGCTAAGCCTACTGTCTTAATACTGTAAAATAGAATAGAGCCATATATTCCATACAATCCGGCTCGCAAAAATGAAGCGGAGGGTTGACCGTTACTCGCGAAAGAGTTTGGTGACTTCTTATATTTATGTAGATCATACAGTATTTTCTTAAATCTCACCTGTTTGCATAGGTACGACCTATTTCTAATAAAAAACGTACATTGTTCCAGATGGGTTGCAAACTAACATTCGTCGACGACATCCTGAACCGGTCGTTCTACAAGCTCGGCCTGCTGGTCGGCCGCAATCCTGGCTACTTCATCATCATCCCAGTACTTCTGACCTTACTCATGGTCACCGGCTACCAGCGGATCAACTACGAGATGGACCCAGAGTACCTGTTCTCGCCAGTCAGCGGGCAAGGCAAATATGAGAGGCGGATAGTTGAGGAACACTTCAAAGTTAACTACTCGCACAGGTTTAATGTGGGACGGATTACCAGAGCAGGTGTGTAGATAGGAAATTTATAAACACGGTGAAAAGACGATGTCGTTTTTTTTAATTATTATGTTGTTTAAACAGATAAACTACAAGTATGAAAATAGATAGTAAAGACATTTTTTAACATAATTAAAACTATATTAACTGATAACACTTACTTGAAACTCTAAAAATTAAATTAATGCAAAAAAAAACTGTTTAGTTACCTACGTGAATTAAAAAAAACTTATACCTATAGAGTTTTTTTAATGCTCAAAATTATAGATGGTCAAGCAAATCTTGTCAGAAGAAAAAGGCGCGAAATTCAAATTTTCTATGAGACGATATCGCTTCGCGCCTACATTTTTCAAATTTGCCTCCTTTTTTTACTGACAAGATCTGCTTGACCAACTATACTAGCTTCCAATTTTAGAAATATTGAAGGTACTTACAGTCGTCGTTAAAATATATATTATACCTAGTGGGTAGCGGAAATATCACAACTAAGTCTACATAAATTAAGAACCGTATAATTTTAAGTGAAACATACATTAATTACTTCACTTGTGCTAGAAGTGTATTTTTATCAATACTTTTATTTTATCACTCGTTTTCCTTCTTGTATTTCAAATCTTCACCGTCGCTTCGTCTGTGTCTGTATTATCAATTGAATACGGATCCGTTAATCTTAACCAATCATCCGATTTCAACCAATTGCTTTGTCCTCCGAACTAAGTGCAATGACAACAGGTTATCGACTGTCCATACTGTGCAGTAGTTACAATACAACTTAATATAAATATTATTGTAAACATGTTTCGTGTTTCTTAATCATTAATTAATACATTGTAATAAAACTAATAAAGCCTAAAAACTATTATTCTTTGCATCACTAATCAATAGACACTAGTATTTTTGATTGTTTAATGTTTATTTATGCACACAATATACGTATTATAAGTGGCAAGGAATTCATAGAACTCGATTTCCACTTGAAAATAGGTATTTTGATATAAGATTGCCCTTTCGGTCCTGATTGTTTATCTATAACTTTTATGGCTAAACTACAAACCTTAATTTTGAATATCCACTTCCGTGAGGGGAAATAGAAATAACAGCAACGCCACAGCGGCAACTAGTGCTACTTTACATATTTATTTGATTGTACAAGTCCTTTTGACGACCGGTCTGGCCTAGTGGGTAGTGACCCTGCCTATGAAGCCGATGGTCCCGGGTTCGAATCCTGGTAAAGGCATTTATTTGTATTATGATAGGTACAGATATTTGTTCCCGAGTCATGGTTGTTTTCTATGTATTTAAGTATTTATATATATTATATATATCGTTGTCTGAGTACCCACAACACAAGCCTTCTTGAGCTTACCGTGGGGCTTAGTCAATTTGTGTAAAAATGTCCTATAATATATATATTTTTTTTATGTTACAGGCAGATTTGGCCGAACCATAATCGTCTCCAAGGATAACAACACGAACATGCTCCGAGCCGAAGTCTGGAAAGAACTGCGACAGCTGGATGAGCTCGTGCAGAACATCACCGTGACCCTGCCCAACGGAGAAACCTTCACTTACAAGGAGGAGTGCGCCAAGTGGGAGGGCCAGTGTTTTACCAACGATATCCTGAACCTGGACAAAATTATCGAGGAGGTAAGATTGATAAAAATTTCGACACCCCTGGGCACAGAAAACCGCCTGGGATTCGTTTGTGCCCCTGGGGCATACAAAGTATACACAAAGTGTGCGAGAGGTGGACGAGCTCGTGTAGAACATCACCGTGACCCTGCCCAACGGGGAGACCTTCACTTACAAGGAGGAGTGCGCCAAGTGGAAGGGCCAGTGCTTTACCAACGACATTCTGAACCTGGACAAAATTATCGAGGAGGTAAGATTGATAAATATTTCGTCACCCCTGTGGCAAAGTAGGTCGCCTATCGGTAGCGTGCAGACTCTTAATACCGCCCCACAAAGTCCCTTATTAAGGGTAATTTAAAAACCTATGACCCTATGACATGTTGATCTGATTTCCCCCTAATATTCTTACAATTTTATGGTTCACAAGAAGTTTACCCACTCCTATTTCTTGTTATTACACAATCAGTGTTTAACTGTAACTATTAAACTACTACAGAGGGTACAGCCTGGACTATACCTATGCTTGAAAACTACATCCTATTGATAGATAAGTTAAAACAAGCTGAAGAGGAAACATATAGGTACCTACACAGGCTACACATCTCAGTTAAGCAAGGTTGTAAACAAAACTCACGGTCAATTCTATTATATAGGAAACGTCGAACATAATTGTAGGGATTCAATTTTAATAGCTGCTATTACCATTACACTCGAATACAAAGCCGCGTATTCTGTATCAGTAATAACAATACACCGCAATATGTTACGGTTCAGCCATAAACACCTCTTGAGTTAAACTCAGTAAACATTCTGCAAGCTTTATTCATAAATATACAGGATGGTTAAATGGTAAATCTAAATGGAGCAGTGAGGAAAATAAGAGACAATAGAGACATATTTTTTTAACAATCATGATTCTGGCGTTGAAATTCAAACCCTGAATTATTTGAAATTTTTCGGGATACAAAATTGACGAACAAATTAATTGTAAGATAGGGCAAACTTTCTGCCGAACGGCTCTGTAGAGTAACGTCAGTGTCTAGGAAAGTCACCAATGCCGTCAAAGTTTATGTTGGTCGCTTACCGTCTCATCTGGATTTAACATCCTGTATTGTATTGTATTGTATTGTAGTACGGGCGATTTTCCGCAACTCGACGTCTTGCGCCTATTTTGCGTGTTAGGGGGTGGACTAGTCTTGCCAGCCCAGCTCCTCGAGGAATCCTATCAAACCTTTGATGCTGAGTAGGACCTCGGGGAGGTCTCTCGGGGATCCGAGATGTTTTGCCCTGTATGGGGCCAATCCGCTGCATTCCAACACCACGTGAGAGGCTGTTTCTTCTTTCTCCATGCACCCACGGCATAGGGGACTGTCTGTGACACCTGTTATAAAAAGATGTTTGTTAAAAAGTCCATGACCTGTTATGACACTGGTTACCATACTCAGTCGAACCTTTCCTAGTTGAAGGAGCGTCCTTGTAAGGTTACCGTTCATGCTAGGCATGGCTTGCTTGGCCTGTCTGCATCCAGCTTGGTTTAGCCAGTGTTCTGTTTAACATCCTGTATATTCGCTGTATGCATCAAGATTGTGGTGAAGCGACTCAATGTCGCTAAACCTACTAATGAGTCGTAGATTTTACGAGCCTCAAACCTAGCCAACAATCGGTCGTTGCATAATCTGACCCAAGTAAGTACGGGGCAATGCCACGACTCCCGGCCAGGCTACTTGACTTTAAGCCATATTGCTAAATAGTAAAGGATAGCGAGATATTTTTGAGCAATAAAATACAGGTAAATACTACCTTATACTCGTAGAATAGGTACCCTATATATTAACATCAAAGTTTGCAAGTCTAGTACCTAGGTACCTACATATCTTGCCGCGCTTGACGTGAGTCTATGTACTTAGATAAGGATAGGATAGATAACTTTGATGAAAATATGTATGGTGGACTGGTGGTGTATTTCTAGAGAGAAATATGTATAATCATTACATTAACAATCTACAGAAAAATGTAACACCTGACAACCACGTCCAGTCTCAAGACGAAAGAATTGTCTCGTTCTTTTGAAACTGGCCACCTTAGTGTAACTAATCACCATACTAACTTGCCAAAGTGTGAAATAATATAATATGGAAATACAAAAACGGCGACCAACCGCATGTTTCGGCGAACAGACATACTGTTTTATTTAGTCATGGGTATTAGAAATGGTTAATTTAGAGTGGGTGCTTCGTAAAGTCGGGTCGGTAATAATATTTTCCTCTATTAAAGAAAAAAAACCACAACGACATGTTGCATTTAGATGAAGATATGAGGCTATTTTTATCAGATCTGTCCAGTCAGCAACAGCCAACCAATTGCGGGTAAGGTGTTCAAAATCAGCTACACACGCTCTTATTCTCTAAACACCATAAACACCTCGCCCGCTTAGCAACTTCTGTTGCTGACTGTCCTTACAGTGTAGCGTCTTCCAGAGTAGGTATACCTAGTTGCCATTCCAGAAACTTGTTAAAATGATCAGTTCAAGTGCTCCGCCCACTGCCACTTTAGATCCGACAAATTTCAGAGCTATGCCAAAGGCATGGTGCTACATCTGCTTTTTTTAAATTTCTAACTTGATCTTGCAGGCTATCTAGAAATTGTATTAAAATTAGTTTCTGTCTAGAAAATGGTTGTAAGTACATACATATTTATTTTTTGTGTGTTAAAAATAAATATGTATGTACTTACAACCACACTCTACATCTAACATGGCTACCAAAAGGCTAGCAAATGGCTAGGTATGAACCAAGTAGGTATGAACAAAAACTGGATTTACAAAACAGTATATTTAAAAACATTAATTAACTTTGGGTCAATTCACTTTCGTTTTCCACTGACTTTCTCCCACGGCACGAACAAAGGTGCCTTTAACAAATACTTTAAGTATTGTTATTAAAAATAAATTGTTGAGTAGCGAGATTCACACCAATTGGTTGCGGTTTCGCCGGCAGAGTTGTAGCATCTTTATAGCTTGGTAAAATATTATTATTTACGTTTACCAACAATAACCACAATATAAATATACCTACATACCTACTATTAATCTTGATCTCACTTTGTTTCATATTAAGTAAGTAATCATATTCTATTTTGACTTGTCAACCTATTAACGAGAGGTGCGGGTTAAATAGATGCACAATAGGTTATGTTATGAATGTTTTTATCAGACTTATCTTGGTCTAATTCTATGTACCTAGATGTGGGTAGGTACCTACACTTGGCGACACGCTCCTCTCTCTAGCTTAAGTACTTAATGCATTACTTATTCCATATTATTCAATTAAATGTACCTACCTACACCATTATTATTATTAATCCTAATAATTTATTCGTTAAACATAAATTAACATGCTTTATCCCTGCTTTCTTGCCTGTTTGTCATTTTCTCCACTTCGTGTGCGATCGGACATAATGGATCCATTTTCTCACATGTGGCCTCGTGACAATTATAATTTTGGCGATCGATTAAAACTGCCGACAATTTCCTGGACGTCTCGTCTGTCCAAAGGTCGGTACTATTAGAATGAGTCACAGTCATAAAACGCAAAAGCGGAGTAGGAACAATAGACAGTTTTTAACGTCACTTCTATGTAGGTACATAGATATTATAACAAAATAAAACACTGACTGGCTTAATAGGTAATTTAAAAAAAAACAATTTATAAATGTCTGCAGTTCAGGAAATAAATCAAAACGTTGTTTAATAGTATTTCTTTAACTTAATCTAAAACTATAAGTAGCTCTTGTCACCCGCAGGTACAACAAGACGCTAGCATGAGTTTTATAAGTGTATATATATTTCAGTTACATGATAGAGATCGTCATTTTACGTAATACCCACATTATTTTAGAGATATCACACATAAGCAATCGTAAAAGACAAAGGCAACAAACAAGATATTCCTATCATACTCGTTAAATGCAACGAACATTGCCAAGTGTAAGTATTGTGGTCACACACAAAACAACACAGGTACTCGTAACATTCGTAGGTAGTACCTGTGCCGCTGCTGATACATCATGTCGGCTAACCATCATGTGTGTCACCGTTGATTTATATTCCGAACATCCACTTGTCGTAATGAGCTGCATCGGTCATTTGTCATAGTTTCGAGTATCTTCATTTAACATCGCGATTGGTATGTCAAGCGTTACAATATGTTCACTTTGCCACGTGATATATGAATGCGTATAGTTTAAATTCGTATTGGTATACCATGCTTTTAGCTTCATTCTTCGTTACAGTCATTGAGACCCTGATTATTTCTAGAAAGAAGGGCACATTTACTTCGCTTTAATAAATTGTGATACCTACATTACATTTTGTAATTACGCCAACAAATTGATGATGTTGATGATAAATTTTTTAAATTGACTAATTTTTTTACTATGTATTTATTAATTCCAGGTGGAACGCGGCGATCTAAACCTGACATTCCCTATAATGTTCAACCCAGTGACGTGGGAGGCCCACGCGTTCCCCGTCTACTTCGGAGGCTCGACCGTCGTTGACGACACCATCGTATCCGTGCCGGCTGTTCAGCTCGTCTGGTTCGTGAAGGCCGACACCCCGTTGCAAATACAAAGGTAAATGTTGTCACTTGAAAGCGACGTCTACACTGTTAAGCCGGCCTAAGATATGGCCGCTAGGTGGCGACAGCGCCACGCGCGGCTTATGGCAAACCCCAAATTTGGGGTCGAACGGATGTACTTTTAGCTATAGTTCGTAGGTTTCTAATAGAGCCCGAGCTCATCCTATTGTCTATTGTTAAGTAAAACCGCTCGTGCCACGTGCCACAACCCCCTGCATAAAAACCTGCGTACTTCGGTTACCTGAGTGCCGGCGAGTCGAACACTACAGAACCAGTCTAAAATGTGTCATCGAGATGCGTAACAAAGGCGCGTTATCGGAGAGCACACCTACACTGGTTTTTTGATCGTTGGACTAACCCGCGCTCAGGTGCCAAATAGAATAAGTATGACCCTTTTTTGCAGGTAAGTAGCACGTGCGGTTTTACTTAACAATAGACAATAGGATTAGCCGCCGGGCTCTGTTACAAAGCTACGAACTATACCTGTAACAAAGCGACGAAATCGCGGAGTGAGACACGCCTGGCTAAGGGAAGCTAAACGCTCTCTCCATGTCTTGGCATGTTCACGTGACATCACAGTCGCCATTTTTGTCAATGGCGCCATCGTGCTTAGGTTGTCTAGTCGTCAACGTTACGTTCTGACCGAATCACTATCTACAGACGAAGACACTTCGGCAATCGGGTAAAAAGTTAACCATGAATGTCCGTTGATCTAGTTATGGTATTTAGTTACCAGCTTAGTAAACCAAGGGCAGTAAGATGTTGTAACTCTTCGTTATTCAAAACATCATTTGACCGCTTTTATTATATTGCCATTGTTACGGAATGGCAGGTCATTAAGGTAGATACATATTCAATTTTAATAAAGGGTATCCTTCCTAAACAAATAATATTTCGCAGATAACCTAATGACCACACACCTACTTATCACACGCAATTTACGGAAACAATGATTATAGACGTAATATCTCTGAAAAGGATGCAAGTGCCTAACGAAGGTTCTTTCAGATTAGTTAATTGCTCTAAATGGTATTTACAAGATTTTTGTCTGGTACAAAATGGTTTTCCATTCAAGTTGAATGACTCAGTTTCTTAGATAATGGGTACCGATCTTGACACGGTTTCGGAAATCGTTTCGAATACTAAGCTCTGTGTAATGATGCCAGAATACCAATAGAAAGGTTTCACTTGTTGGTAAAACTAATAGTGGGTCAACGTGATGTTGACAACATTATCATAGTCATTACTGAGCGTAATGAGTTTTATTTACTTACTCGTATCACATGAAAGGTGGATATACGGTAATTTAAAATTAAGATTAGGTAGGTGCTTTTTTGTTATTCATATTTCACGAGTTTTGCAATGAATATTTAAGTAGTTATTCACAACTAATAAACATTTTCTTTTACAACACTTTTAAATATTGAAAGTCGTTTAAATGTCACTTTCTTCAACCGATTTCACAACCAACTGAACACTATTAAATATATTAAAAACGGGTCACTCACGTATTTTAAGTCGAAAAATGCTCGTCATGTTTCACTCCGTACCGAGGAGTGTCATCTGGAGCTTGCGTTTACGGTGACGGACCGGCGCAGACTGCGGGCCGCAGCTCTCCGCGCCCGATGACTCGGCGCAGGCGCCGGTGGCGGCAGGGGGGGCGAGAAACTACCCTCAACATAAACATGTCGAGCATTTTTCGACTTAAAATACGTGAGTAACCCGTTTTTAATATATTTAATATGTCTGTTTCTCACGGAAGTTTTGTCAACCGAATTTTATTTTAATTATGTTCATTTTCTTTTTCAGAGGTGCTGCATGGGAAGACGCATTTTTGGATGCAGTAGGCGTAGCAGAAGACACGGGGCGATTCAAACACATCTCCATCGCTAGATTCGCATCAAGAACTTTGGACCATGAGCTCGAAAAGAACACCAGGACTGTCGTTCCATTCTTCAGCTCCACGTTCATCCTAATGGGAATATTCTCGATTGTGACCTGTATGATGGCTGACTGGGTCCGGTCTAAGCCCTGGCTGGGTTTGCTTGGAAATATATCTGCTGTTATGGCTACTGCTGCGGCTTTTGGCTGCGCTATTTATCTGGGGATATCGTTTATTGGCATCAATTTGGCTGCTCCGTTTTTGATGATTGGTACGTATCTATCTCTCACGTTTTCATAAGTATTCTCATACTAATACTGAGTAAAATCTGAAACAGCTAAGTACCTACTTATTAGTTTACCTAACATTTGATCTCACTGAGCATCTGAACATTGATCAAAATTTTTGACCTCTTCTTGCCATCATCGATCAAACGAATGGTTTTGCAAGTTAATTAAGCATTTTCGTTTATAAATATATTTCTTTCTATTTCACAGGTATCGGTATAGACGACACATTCGTCATGTTAGCGGCGTGGCGCAGGACCTCCCCAAAACTGCCAGTGCCTGAACGTATGGCCATCATGTTGTCTGAGGCAGCGGTCTCCATCACGATAACTTCCGTCACTGACATGTTATCTTTCTTCATCGGCATATTCTCTCCATTCCCATCTGTCCAAATCTTCTGCATGTATTCAGGTAAACGGTAACATAATTATCAAGCTCTGAGAGACTACCGCAAAAATCAACATTTCGTTATCTGCCTGTGACACTCTTGCATATTCTAGCAATAGAGTGGCAAATGGACGAAGGAACTAATTAGAACTCAATGTTTTTCTTTTAACCATTATAGGCGTCAACTAAAACTGTTTTTCATTTTCAGGTCTAGCAGTCTGCTTTACATTTGTATGGCATCTGACATTCTTCTCTGGATGTGTAGCCGTATCAGGATACCGTGAAAAACAGAACAGACATACGATGACATTTTTGAAGGTGTTGCCGGAATCCAGAGCAAGAAAAGGTGCGTGTTTATACTTAAAGTCTATTTCAATAGAACTTGCTAACTATGTAAACAAACAACGTAACTTGGTTTTATCACTGTTTCTCTTTGAATTTTCACACCACTTCATCAAATACCATTGAAACCATACACATATACACTATTGAAACGGTCCGTTCCGTAAAATACATAAATATATGACTGTATCTTGGATATTTAATTAAAAGTTTGAAATGGTTTCATAAGTTAGGTTATCAGGACCTGATGGAATGACGGTTTTGTTTCTTTTAAATTCTACAATTGTCTATGATGGGTAGTGTTGTGACTAAAGTTTGTGATATAAACCCGCTACACACTACCCAACCCACGCTCTGTACCTACCGCCGCGGTTATAAAATACATCAATACATCATTCTTAAGTACTAACTTGTCTTCTGATCGTGATGAAACAAATTAAAAATAAGTAACTACTTTGTCTTTTACTTTTGGTATTTTATTATTCGATATGGTTTGACATTAGTAAAGTAGTAAGTATGAGTCTTGCCCATCACTAGTAAATTCATCATTCAAAGACAATTTCAATATGGCGGTTTGTTTACATAGTTAGCAAGTTCTATTGAAATATACTTTATCTTAGGTACTTCTTCGTAGTTTCCATATATCAGGATGGATAATACCCCTTCTTATTACGCGATCGAGCGTCATGTAAATGTCTGTATAAGTGTATAACCATAAAGTTTCTTCATCTTTCCGGACTATTGAACAGATATCGGTTCCTGGGGTTCGCTTATACATCCAGTCTGGTATTTCGCGTTTTTGAAGGCAGTGATCACAGAATATGCCCAATGCGTACCTAACTATTAATGTCACGTATCTTCTTATGACAAAAGCTGCTTGAAAATTGGGTAGTCAGTAGGTACTAGGTACTACTTGTAACTTATTCGTTCTCCTTCAGTTTACCTTGACCATAAAGTTAACTTTTGAATGCTTATTCGTTGTTACAGAAGAAAAATCGTGGCTCTACCGAGCATTTTGCAGCGGCGGTATAGACATAGCCGACCCTGACAACCCCATCGACAACAGAGAACACTGCATCATGGCCTTCTTCCGCGACACAATGGCCAATATCCTCAACAACAACGCAGTAAAGGCTTTCGTCATCGTCATTTTCCTGGCTTATCTTGCTGGAGCCGGGTACGGAGTCACAAATTTGAAAGAGGGTCTCGAAAGAAGAAAACTGTCCAAAGTGGATTCCTATTCTGTCGAATTTTTTGACCGTGAAGATTTATACTACAGGGAGTTTCCTTACAGAATTCAGGTAGGTAAAGTTCAATGATTTGTTACTTATTGAGTTGGGTCGTCAATGGACAAGATGAAATGACCAAGGGCACAGTTTCACCAAATAATGAGAATAAACGGGCAAAGCTCAACACCCTGTTATTGTTTACAATTTAACTGCTGCAACTTTGTATATGTTTTGCAAATCTTAGTCAATAATAATTTAACGGAAAAGATAAACCACTACAAACTTTTGGTATACTTAGGTCCAACAAGCGTCATCTAATGTTCATTTTGGCGTTATTAACCCCATTGATGTTGTTACAGGTTGTGATCAGTGGCGAATACAACTACTCAGATCCAAAAATCCAAGACGAAGTAGAGCAATTAACGCAAAGTTTAGAAAACACTTCCTACATATCGAACTCACTATACACGGAATCGTGGCTCCGAACATTTGTCAACTACGTGTCGAGAAATAATGACTACTTGAACGTGACCATCGATAATGAAGCGGATTTCATTCAAAATTTACGCGAGGTAAGCATAACATGATGTTTTCACCCGAAAAAAAACTGTGGCCTATTCCACATCAGTATTAAAAAGTACGTTGATAAAATAGATTCACAAGCGTTCTCCTGCACTGTGTCCCCTATTTTCCACTGACCTACCCAAACCTAATCCACTCGGCTACCTATTTTAATGCTAAGAAATAGCAAACTTTCAAGGGGGCATATAGACATCATAGATTTCTGCAGTGAATGGATTGATGCTTAAACCTCGAAGCTCGAAGAACAATTTCAATCAGCGAGCTGAGATATTGACAACAAATAACTTTCTTTTTCAGTTATGGCTATTCCCCGCTAATCCATTTTCCCTGGACGTAAAATTCAACGAAGCCGGAGACCGAATAGTAGCATCGAGATTTTTGATACAAGCGATTAATATCAGTGGCACCAACCATGAGAAGGAGATGGTCAAAGTCCTAAGAGATGTTGTGGCTCAATCTCCGCTGAATGCATCTGTTTTTCATCCGTACTTTGTCTTCTTCGATCAGGTATGAATCTATAAGCTTTGTTTCTATAATGTGCATCCGATCCTTGTGACAGAATTAGTCATGCCAACCATGTATCAAGACTTGTTAAGTAACAGTACCGTAATGTCCCGATAGCAAACACATGTCTACTCGTAAAATCTCTGTATGTGTCCAATAACATGTGTTATTTTTCTGTTCCAGTTCGAGCTAGTGAAGCCAACATCCATTCAGAACTTGTGCTACGGAGCCCTGATGATGATGATCACCTCCTTCATATTTATACCGAACATTCTGTGCTCGCTCTGGGTCGCCTTCAGTATCATATCTATAGAAATCGGGGTCGTGGGATATATGGCCCTATGGGATATCAACCTTGATTCAATCTCCATGATAAACTTGATCATGTGCATTGGTTTCTCCGTTGACTTCACAGCACACATCTGCTACGCTTACATGGCATCAAAAGCGAAATCTCCAAATGAGAGAGTTAGCGAATGCTTATACTCTCTGGGCTTGCCTATAGTTCAAGGATCCTTCAGTACAATTTTAGGGGTGGTCGCACTCCTTCTAGCGGACAGCTACATCTTCTCAGTATTCTTCAAGATGGTATTCATGGTGATTTTCTTCGGAGCAATGCACGGACTCTTCTTGCTACCAGTACTCCTGTCTCTATTCGGACCCGGCTCCTGTTCCAAAAAACATGAAGATATCAAAATGTCAAAAGTTGATAAGAGTTTTCCACACCCATACTGCATACCACACCCGCAACTTGTTTTAAACGATCAAATATTCAACGGAAAGAATGTAGGCCCAAATGGAGTATACAAAATTTACGGAGATGACAAGGATTTGGGTATTGGTACGTCTGGAGAGGACACGAGCGAAAGCAGCTCGAACCAATCACAGCGCCGTCAAATAGGCGACAATGACAGGAAATACGACCTCGGATGGAAAAGGTCGAGTTACGGGCAGAATTCTAGCCAATTCCAGCCATCAGGGGAGTTAGATCCGTATGTACTCGAGGCAGACCGGGCTTGGATGAGACAGCCTTACGATGATAGGCGCGGGGCTGACAATTATAGAAGAAGCCGTGCGGCTTCTAGAGACGATGATTGGGTGAGGCCTGCGCGCAAGACGAGCGACGCAGGCCCTCGGCGCGAGGGAACCTACAGAGTGATGCGCGCCCATTCCCACCACAACCTGCACCGACCGCGCGCTCCGAGGCGGTCCAACTCGCATCACAACTTAGAGCATTTAGACTATGTAGCCGAAATGCGTTTTCCTTGACAGACCCTTCCCACAATTTAGATAACATAAATCAAGTGCTCAATTTATGGACCAAAGTTCCACGATAAAGTTGATGGTCAAAACTGGATCGAACAGTGAGCTACGAAGCTCACAAGTTACGTTTCCGTAAAGATTTTGATTATTAGATCAACAAAAAACTGTATTTTATAAGGCTACATAAAATAATGTTTTTTTGTGGATTGCAGAAAGTAGGACTATTTTATGTATATATTTAGCAAAAAAATTAGGCCAAAAATGTGTGTGCGTTGCCTATAAAATGTGTACTGCGTGTAGAAATTGAATTCGTTTTAAAATAGTATTATTCATTATTAATCATGAACATTCAGAATCTTTATAGGTATTCTAATCAAAAGTACAGTCAGCTACAAAGATATCTACGAGTAGCTAAGCGTCTGATAAACGCAACAAATTATCAAACTGATTTTTCAATTTGAAAAAATATTAATAATGTAAAACTCACTATTGTGGCGATCCGTACAAAACGTATGGAAAGTTATTTTTCCCATTATCGAGTTAAACTATTAGCGTAGATATTTTTGCAGCTTGCTGTTCCTATATTTTCCCTGAAAATGCATAAGAGATTAGTTATCAAGCAGATTAGTGTGTAGATATCCAGTGTTACATTTATTTGGCATCTGGATTCCGTCAATGTTATATATAGGTATCCAAAAAGGTGCAAAGACCTTAGTATGTCAGTAATATAATAAGTTTTAGGTAATCTCTAGTAAAGTTTTAAATAGGGAGTGTTATGTTAGTGTGATAATATTGGGTGGGTGAAAACTGTGTATATATTTGTGTATTTAAAATAGTGTAAGTCCTCTTCTTTTGTGAAAGCTTTAAGATTCTCGACAGATGCTGTAAATATTAGTTGAGCTACTTATAGGTATCTTGTGGCCATTTCCGTTTCCTTTGGGCTTGTTAAGTAAGCTGGGGCTAGTATATCTTCGATTCCGTTTTAGAAAGGCCTTGGCCCACTCCAACTTATCTTTGCTGCCACAAATTTCCAATACAACTAATAACTTAGCGTCATGTGCCGTACGTTATGTATATTTTATTTAATAGTATTGAAATAAATCGTAAAATTGTCATATAATGAGAATGTGGCTATCGAAATTAAATCCGAGAGTGATAGATTTTTGTTTTTGAGTTTTAAATTAAGATTTGATTTTAATGGTATTCTTCTCATATTAAATAATGTGTATTAAATTAAGTATTATACACATTATCAATTCTACGATTTATTGCGTTAAATCTCATGACATGATATATTATGATGTAGTGGTGCTAATAAGTAATAACATTTCCGTTCCGTTCCTGACAGCAACAGCAATACTTAACAAAATAATGACATGTTTTTAAAACTATGAATTCTCATAAATACAGGTGTGAAAATTCGCACTTCAATACAATTTACGATAACTTATTTCATTAGTAGGTATAGTGTTAGTACCTCGCCGAACCCTCCACGTAGTCTTGTCGTAAACCTATTGTGATCGCGCGCGGTCAACACGACTGAATATATTGTAAATATTATTGACATGTTTTATATTGAATAAAACTAGTTTTGATAATCTTTTGATCTTTTATTTTCTTTTCATTATAAAAATAATCACTAAAAAGTCTAACGTAATTTAAATAACTTATGTTATCGCGTTAGTCTCATATAACGATCCAATGTACTTGATACATTTAGAATCTAAATGTGTTTAGTTGATTTATACCGAGTGTATACCAAAGTGTACCCCTGTGTGTATGTTTAACTGTACCTAGAACAGTCAGTCACAGACATCTATTAGGCTTGCCAAGTAGCTGAAGATACCATTATATTTGATATGACATTTTTCTATTATTGATGTCTCAAGTACAAGTATGTTTGATTAACGGTATTTTTACACTGCCTAAAAGCAGCGTAACAATACACTTTAGTTAGCCTTGAAATTGGTTAATTTTTCCTTACAAGTCGTATTTAGCCTGAATCTAACTATAGATATTGTCAGGTGAAAACCAAAACTCACCAATTGCAATAAAATATATATAAATAAACAATAATCATCCTTGCTTTGAACTAGACTATGGCTCTGAACTAGTAGTAGTATGTAATAAGTGTTGGTTGTCTCCCAACGATATAGTAACTATAATATATAGATACCTAGTAACAATCTCAGTATCTCAATTGTCACGAGTGAACTCGGCAAGTGAAACAATTGGTACATTAAGTATGTCAAAAATTGTTATATCAAACCGGCACATACAATACTATCTATCAGTGTTGGCCGAAAGTTAATGCGAATTGAAAATGCTGGCCATTAACCATTATAAATTGAATCGTAAACTGTAATCGTGCGTTACGGTTTAAGGTTCAATTTATAATGGTTAATGGCCGACATTTTCAATTCGCATTAACTTTCGGCCAACACTGCTATCTATCACGAAAGCGCAAAAAGGCACTGATACTTAAAACAAAACTAAAGTTTCTAATTCAGTCCAATCGTAAAATATGTACATGAATACGTTTGCACTACGAGGTACAATAACTATGATTAAATTAAATGTATTGTTAATTAATTAAGTTGATTTAAAAACGTACACAGTAATCATTCAAGAAATCTGCCACAAAGTTATTACTAACATCGGCATCATTTTCTACTGTGAGACAAACAAAATAAAATCAAGAGGAAATGATTTTGAAGCTGATTACACTTCACACATTTTTATCAGCAATACTCTTGTCATACACTTTTTGCATCATCTGGCTGCAAAACAAAATCAAGTCTTTAACATCAAATTTGTCACACAAGTAATTTTGCAGATACGATAATTCCTTGTTTCCGCTCTGGCCGTTTGCGTGTAGTTCGCAACCTCGCTGGATAACGCTGTTCAAAACACTCTTGGCGTCTGAACCGGTCATTTTCTTCACAAGCAAGTCCGTACAGTCTTTTACGGGTAGAGATTCTGCCAGTTTCAGTTTTGATGAGTTTTCTAATTGTTCTTCTAACTTAAGAACGAAGTCTTTCCTCTGGAATAATAATGAAACAATTAGTGACATGTCTATAAACTGAAATAGATGCCATATACACTAAAGAAAAAGTTACGAAGTCCTTGGTGAGTACCATTTAAGTAGTATGGTAGTGATACTAATTAAGAAACACAAATCAAAATATTTAAATTTGTTCCCGAAGTTGTAATATGAATATTTCCCTGAGTTATAACAATAATTGAATGATTAATGTTACATGCAGTGATATAAGAATTACGACTACTCACATCTTTAATACATGATGATACAATCTCTTCAGTTGATTTGTTGCCTGACTCATTTGTCTGAGAACTTGTTTGCTTCGTCATTACTTCGTCAGTCTGTGTTGATGAGAGCCTTTGCAATATCAAGGAGGTCTGTGTTTCAGTTTCGCACATTATAATATTAGTTTGTATTCCAACACTTGTTTGCACTCTAAGATCTACATCTACAGTTGGCTTCACTGCTTCATCCACTTCCATTATTTTATCTTTCCTAGTCAGTTGTGCTTTAGGAACTTTGACATCGATTCTGTCAACTTCATTTTCAGTGACCTTTGTTAGAACAACCACTGGTTCCGCCTCCATTTTTTTGGCCTTTTTAGATGATTTTTTAGTCACTTGTGATGTCGTTTTGTCAGCAATTTCAATTACTTCAGTTTCAGTCACTTTTTCTAGATCACTAGCTTTAGCCCCTGTCATTAAATCATCTTTTCCAGAACTTCCTACACTCGTTGTTCCTGTAAGATTTGGATTTACAGTAGTTTCGAGTATTTTATCTACCTCCATTACTTCATCTTTTCTAAGTCTTCCATCACTTGTTGTCACTGTAAGTTCTTTGTTTGTTTCTACTAGTTTATTCGCTTTCATTATTTTATTTTTTCTAGATGCATAATCCTCTAATACTTTTATGGCCACTTGTACTTTAGGAGTTTTGATACAAGTTCTATGTACTTCGAGTTCGGTTAACTTGGCTAGATCACCGACAGTTTTAATATTTCCTCCAAGTTCTTGTACAAATAATTCCTTCATAGTAGGAGATGATAGTTCTGAAGCAATATTATCAATAGAATCCTTACAATCTATGAGATCTGGGAATATAGGATCTGAATCATTTAATTCACTAGTTTTAACTATTTCCGCGGCAGGGGTCTGATCTATAGAGCTCAATTCTGTATCATTACTAGGATGTTCAATACTGCCGAAACTTTCAGCCGTTGAAGTCAGTACGGTCTCGAGATTAACAATACTATCAATTTTCTTTGGCGATTTTGGAGACTGGTGGCGTAACTGCCTTTCGAGTCGTTTAAATGCTGAATTCTGAGGTGATCGTACTCCACTTGTCTCTATATACTTTTGAACAACAACTGACGTCGACACTGGATCATGAAAACTGACTCGTTTTCTCTGGAAAGCGAAATGATATTATTACATTTAATACTTAATTAATTATATTAAATATTACTTTCATACATTATGAATATGTGTTTAAAAAGCTCAAATACATCATTATATCAGTACCAGCGAATTGTCAACGTAAAATGATGATGATGATTGATAAAAACTATCCTGTACTTCTCGAGATCTCCTTAAAGTATATTATCAAAATCTAATCTTTCTCGTAAATTGGTTGAGCAGTTGAAGTATGAAGAGGCAACAGACAGACGGATATACTATCACATTTGTAAGGATAGGGGACGCATATGTATGGATTAAATAGTAACTAACCTTGTTGGCAGGTGACGCTGTGGCTTCGTCAGCAATATCAGCTAGCTTCCTTTTTAGAATTGGACCGGCAGGACTACAGTCGGCACTGGGCAAAGCTTTCTTAAATTTCAGGAAATTCTCTGTTTCTTCTTTTTCGTCAGAACTTCCACTGTCTGCCGATTGAGCTGTTTGATACAACATTCTAAGGTTTCTACGAGCTGGAGTGTTTACGGGACTGCTTTTCTTAGGTTCGTCTGGCTCAGGTCTTTCAACATGCTTTATTGTCTGTAATCTGTCTGGTACGCATAGGCCTAACATTTGCGCCGCACGACCACCACTACGTACTTGTGGCCGATTTTTCTTCAGAGACAGTGAAGAACTAGGACTACTGTTAGTAACTGTAACCTCTGGTCGAGGAGGAGACTGATCCCTTTTGTCAGGTGAAGTTTTTTCTTCAGTAAATATTTCAGGTGAATTACTCATTTCTAAAGGTTCACCGTTCATTTGTACCGGACCAGATAGTTTAATTACTAAGAAATCGCTGCTATTTTCAGATTCAGGTGACTTAGGTTCAATTGGGCTTAAGGATTTTATAGGTGAAATTTCTGAAGTGTTGTTTAAGAAATCTTTTTTTCTTTGATCAGCGCCGATAGTGGGAGATGAAGCGCCAGTTTCTTCATTTTGAGTTATGTCAACAAGGGTTATGGTTCTGTCATCGGCTGTGGTAGTGAGCTGACTCTCATCAACTTTCAAATCAGTTTTTTCATTATCTTTAGTATCTTGAATAACATTCTGTCCAGTTTCAAATGCATTTGTGTCATTTACAAATTGGGAGGGATCTGTAGGTTCTGTATCAGCGTTTGCAAGTTCAAGTGTATCAGGTCCTGGGCCTGGCTCACATTCGGTATTTAAATCAATTACAGGATCGTCGTCGTTGATAATTATTACATCTCCAGAGCTTACAGGCTCCGTATCCATTTCCTCTGTTAAATCCATTATAACATTAGCTTGGACATCTGTCTTGTTGGCAGGTAATTCGGTGTCATCTTTAATTTCTTGAGACATTATGACGTCTGCAGTTGTATTTATTTCTTGAGAAGATTTGTCAACTAAATCTTGTGTCTCTAAAACATTCTTATCTATGCTTTCGGAACTACTAGATGGTTTATCAGCACACCTTCTGAATGATTTAACTGATATTGTTGTAGTCGTATCTTGAGAGCTCTCTATAACATCTTCAGAAAGATCTTGTGTAGCATCAGGGCTAACATCCTGTGTTTCGCAAACTGTAACAGGCGATTTTTCTATCTCACTGGCATTTTTTCTGGACTTTTCTTTTGGAACATCTGTATCGCTTATCCCTTTTTTAGTTTTCGAAGTACTCTTTGGTTCAGTTTTAGACTTATTTAGTTTATCAGCTAAACGGTTTTTACGGCCGCTGATTGGTGACTCTGTTAAGCCTTTTCTGGTCACTCGCTTATCTGATTGTAGTTTTAAAAATGGATGACCTTCAACCATATCTATAGCCAGTTCTTTTTCAATTCTCGATTTCTTTTTGGAAGTCGACTTCGTCTCGTCAGAATCTTTTCTCTTAGTAATATTTTTTGGCGTTGAGGTATTGCCAACTGAGGTATCCTTTTTTTGTTCAGGCTGCTGTGTTTCTTCTATTGATTTATCAATAGATGTGTCGCTTTGTGAACATTTCACAGTGTCCTCAAGATTTACGTTGGAACCATTTTCACTTTCCGGATCTTTATGAACTGCTTTATCGATGGGCGAAGACGAAACTTCTGTATGTAATTTGTGTTTTTCTGTGTCTACTTTTTCTACAGTAGTCGCAGTTTTGTGGTCATCAGTAGGAGCATCTGATTTGCAGACTTCACTTGTATCCGTTTCCATGTTGTTCACTGAAACAGTGGCAACTTTGAGAGTACTATTTATATCTTCATTATTTTTTTCTGCTAAATTTGTTGCATCTTCTGAAGCATCATTTTTGTCATATGACTGCGAGTCATTCTGAGTCGTAGAGTTACGCCTTTTCTTTTCTAAGTAAATTTCCGAGTCGTCAAACTTTTTAGGTTTTCTCTTAACACGAGCAGGCCGGTCAGCATTTATTTTTGAAGGCGCCGAGCTAACTACATTTATAGTTTCTTTAAATTTCGAAACTGGCGTACTACATGTGTTTGGATTAACTGTCTGATTTAACAGATCTTTGCTCTGTGATCCTTCTTTCGGTAGCGTAGATTTTTCAATCAAATTTCTAACATTACGAAATACTCTGTCTTTCAAAGCCATTCGCGGAGTTTTAACTGCCGGAGAAGATTTCGCTTGGTCACCTTTGCTCTGTTTCGGGCTGTCAGTTTGTTTATTTTCGTTCTTTTCTGTAGCCTTAGATGCATCAGAGAAGAAATTATCAATTATTTTAGGCACTATATCAGTGCCGGGCATGTTTTTAATTGTTGAAATATTGTCATTAGACGGTGTACTGGCTGATCTACTGTTTGTCGTAGAGGCATCTTGAGAGTCTGTTTTCCAAGATTTAAGTTTAAATTCATCTTGTGACTGCGATAGGTCCTGATACAAAGCCGGAATATCTTCTCGTTTCCTTTTAAATTTTTCTTTTTGATTTTCTGTTAGTTTTCGGGGATTGAATTTCCAATTTGATTTGATTACTGCAAATTCTTCACCATTTTCTACAACCGTATTTATAATACTGGCTTCTTTCTTTTTGGGATCCTTTTTAGCGCTTTTTGGCACAGGTGTTGTAAACTTGTTTTCATCCTGACCTTCAGTTTTAGAAACTTTATTTTTGGATTCCTTTGTTTCATTTTTACTTTTCATTTCAACAGTTTCAAAAGATGCCTTAATTTTTGCTCTTAATGATTGATTAATGCCCTCATCCGCCATAATTAGTTTTAACACAGCATCCAAATTGGAAGGCATCGTTGTAAATAAAGTTTGACACACAAGTAACTCGTCCAATAAAATGATTTTGAATTCATTTCCACCTTCAGTTTTGAAAAGATGTTCAAAAGCATCAATAACTTTTACCAAAAGCACCTCCCCAGTAGGATCCTGGAAATGTAAAATAGATTATGCTTTAATTGTTATAAGCGCGTCCAATGTATGTTCGAATATCAATACAAGAATATTGTACTTACGCCACGCTTAAAATGTTTGAGCATGATATTTAATGCTTTCCTTCCAATTACAAAGATTTCTTGGACATATTCACCGACCAAACGCTCATTTGTGGCAGCTGTCGCTAGGAGGTCCACTGTATCAATTAGTATAGGAAATACTTGTTTGATTTCATCATAATCATTGTATTTACACATCACATCCTGTAACATCTTGACTTCTTTGTTTATTCCCTCATCTGAAAAAAAAACGATTAAATAAAGCATAATTTCATTAAAGTTGGTTTTTTGTATTCCATTTATAACCCATGTTTAGTTGATATTTATCTTTGTCAAACCTATTAAGTAGTTATTTAAATAAATAGACAACGTTTCCCAACATCATAAGTTATATTTTTTTACAAATATGAATCGCGTGACATTCAACAATTGAAATGGCAACAGGTTCCTTGTATGTAAAAACAAACCTATTTACTTTCTAGCACACTTGGTGCTTTTTACCAACCACTACAACATGTAACTATAGTAGTATCTGGGTGACCGAGTTTTGCTCGGAAAACATATAAAAACTCAAAAATGCGCGTTTTCCGAGAGATAAGATCTGGCTAGATCGATTTATCGCCCCCTAAAACCCCCATATAGCAAATTTCATCGAAAAAGTTAGAGCATATACATATAAATAAATAAACAAGAATTGCTCATTTAAAGGTATTAGATATGTAAAATGTTAAAATAAAATCAAACCTTTCCATATCTTCTGAAACTTCTTTGTTTTGTTCGTGCCCCCGAAAACACTACCTACAGTAGTTAAATTTAATATTATTCCTGATTATTATGAGAAGCATTGACACACAACCTACAAACAGATTCATAAAATCCACAAGATACAACACAGAAGTTTTCGATATAACCATGAACTTATTTTTTAATTGTTACAAAAATTCGATATTTCGTGCTTAAATACTTAGCTCCAATACATTCTGCCTGTCAAGTCATGAGACAGTATCTTAATTTCATGATTACATATCTCCTTGATCTCCACTAACAACATCTGCGGGCCTACCGCGAACCACGCTCGACGTGTTGCCTCCCCGTCACACTTACGTACGAATTTACAAGTGCGACAGAGAGGCAACACGTCGAACGTGGTTTGCGGTAGGCCCTCCGACTATTGACGAAGTCTTCACCGGAATTCGGTTTGCATTCGTACCGCTCACATCATGCTATATATTTCTGTTTTATGTATCAATCACACAGATTATTTCATCTCAGGTTTAGACAGTACACCTTAGACATATTTAATAACTGGAGTGGCCATTAAGAGCTTACCCCTCTACCGAAAAACTTGCACGGTTGTGCAAACTTTTGTATGGACTGACATGGATATTTGTACGTTACGTACAAATCATGTAGAAATAGCAATACATTTGACGTCCCCTCCCCCGCAAAAATCGGCAGACTTTTTCGTAAAGGAAATGGCAGCGATGACATCTCCGGTTACTAAATGCTCTAAGCAGTACACAGAAACTTAAACTTACATGTCCTTGTGACTATTTTGGTCTTAATGACGGCAAGCAAAACGCATAGCACGAAGAAAGTGGCCGTGGCTCCTTTATTCACGTTTTCCGCCAGAATTCTGTCGATCTCCATGTGGAACCAGACGGTTTGCACCGTCGTTAGATGCATTACGCAGTACATATTATTCCACGTTAATGCAGCTGCCTGAATCTGGAATAATATTTTATTTATTTAGAATACATACAGTCATACATTATACATATTTAAGTCAGAATGGGTAATGCCAAGTGTGAAGCGCTGGTGGCCTAGCGGTGAGAGCGTGCGACTTGCAATCTGGAGGTCGCGGGTTCAAACCGCGGCTCGTACCAATGAGTTTTTCGGAACTTATGTACGAAATATCATTTGATATTTACCAGTCGCTTTTCGGTGAAGGAAAACATAGTGAGGAAACCGGACTAATCCCAATAAGGCCTAGTTTACCCTCTGGGTTGGAAGGTCAGATGGCAGTCGCTTTCGTAAAAACTAGTGCCTACGTCAAATCATGGGATTTGTTGTCAAACGGGCCCCATGCTCTCACGAGCCGTGGCGAAATGCGGGGATAACGCGAGGAAGAAGAGGGTAATGCCAAGTGTGACAGTGCGTAGTAAAGACCTATCTTTTTCCTATGAGAAAGTGTGACACGGGTAAGATATTAAGTTTTAGAGTAAATTATTGGCTCTATATATATTTTTAATTGGTCTGGCTAACCTTAGTACAAAATCAACAGGATGGGTAATAAATTAAATTACCTCAGGTATATCACCAGATCACCACAAATTTTAAATCCAGGCAACATTACCCTCAACCTCAACCCTCAAGGATAATAAAACCGGGCAAGTGCGAGTCGGACTCGCGCACGAAGGGTTCCGTACCATAAAGCAAAAAAAAAACCGGGCAAGTGCGAGTCGGACTCGCGCACGAAGGGTTCCGTACCACAATGCAAAAAAAAAACAAAAAAGCAAAAAAAAACGGTCACCCATCCAAGTACTGACCCCGCCCGACGTTGCTTAACTTTGGTCAAAAATCACGTCTGTTGTATGGGAGCCCCATTTAAATCTTTATTTTATTCTGTTTTTAGTATTTGTTGTTATAGCGGCAACAGAAATACATCATCTGTGAAAATTTCAACTGTCTAGCTATCACGGTTTGTGAGATACAGCCTGGTGACAGACAGACGGACAGACGGACGGACGGACGGACGGACGGACGGACAGCGAAGTCTTAGTAATAGGGTCCCGTTTTACCCTTTGGGTACGGAACCCTAAAAATTGGTTGAATCAGTTTAGAATTGTGTGTTTTTTTTATGATACTAAGAAGCCTGTTTTTAGGGTTTCGTACCCAAAAGGTAAAACCGGGACCCTGTTACTAAGACTCCGCTGTCCGTCTGTCCGTCCGTCTAACTGTCACCAGGCTGTAACTCATGAACCGTGATAGCTAAGACAGTTGAAATTTTCACAGATATTTATTTCTGTTGCTGTTATAACAACAAATACTAAAAACAAAACAAAATTATATTTAAGTGGGGCTCACAGACAACAAACTTGATTTTTTGCCGTTTTTTGCGTAATGGTAAGGAACCCTTCGTGTGGTTTTTTCTATACTTTGATGCTTCCTGACAGGATTTTTTTTACATAACAGCTATCAACTAAATGAAACTAGATACCTACATTACTGAAATGATCTAAGTTCAGCAGTGGCCAAAGCAACAAGTTGCACATTTGCTGCAAACCCTCCTGCCTCGATTTCGAGTCCTGCAATGCTTCCGCCAGGGCAGTCCACAACTGCAGCGAGCTGTCGTGCGGCGTCACGTCTTTAATCAGCCATTTTATCGCTTTGTCTTCTAAATGGCCGCACTCCAGGGCGAGAAATTCGGTTATTAGCTTCAGGTTTATGACTAAATTCTGGTTGATATGCCTGAAAAAAAAATTAGATAAAGTGCAATATATATTATTGTCTGTTATATTTATTCCACAAGTTAAATAATAGCAACAAAGGCTATGTCCTGTTAAAATAAATCATATAAAAGTTTATGCTGTGTTGAAAGGCAGCAAACAATGCCATGATAGTTCGCGTGTATATTGTAGCTGTAGCCTAATTAATGACATTTTACGGGGTGACCCAAATATATATGTTGACCAAGAATTATTAAGACATTTTTCTCTAAATTAAACATGTTTTACAAAATGGCATTAAAAATTAAAACTACAATCTTATCTGATATCTTAAAAACATTGTCCTTTTAGCTTTGATACAAAGGCACTGGTCCCACCGCGAGCTAGTAAGCTATGAGCTATCGGCTATAAACACGAACAAAAGATAAGCACTCCCGTGTAAATAAAAGAGACACGGCGATATTTATAGCTCACCGCTGGGCGAGTAACTATAAATATCGCCGTGTCTCTTTTATTTACACGGGAGTGCTTATCTTATGTTCGTGTTTATAGCCGATAGCTCATAGCTTACTAGCTCGCGGTGGGACCAGTGTCAAAAACGCGCGCGAGGGAGGCGCGAGGAGTTCTAACATGAGCTCATTCATCTATAAGACTTACTTTTTACAAGTCTCAACAAATGTCGGGTCCGTTAGAATGGAGAGAATTATTTGTATTGGTCCGCTTTGAAACTCCGTGGTTTTAAGAAGCTGCCTTAGTGAGGTTTCCTCGAAAAGCGAAGATATGAGGATATTGTTCACTATGTCTGCAAGCTTGTTGTTACTTGTGCTTTCCTGTAAAAGATGAATTAACTTTAGTTTTTTAAATATACATAGACACACAGAAATGGTTGGAAATTCCCTGTTATTTCCAAAAAATTATAGAGGGGAGATCCGTGGATCACCTTTACTCTCATTTCGTAAATCCACTCGCCTATGTGAGATGTGATATCAATACAATTTTAGTTTAATTTACATCAGATAAAGAACAAAAATTCGTAATTATAAATATGTTGACTTCATTTACCTGTGCGAGAAGTTTCGCAATGGTTAAAAGATCATTAAAAAGATCTTTTCTGATATTATTTTCTGGCATTTCAGCTATGGTCATCACAAATGATTTCCAAGCACACATGATTGGCTGTTTCCCGATCCCGACCTCTTCTTCTGCTGATACTTTTATTGCCATCTTTAGTGAATGAATCCAGTCACTCCAGTGGTCTACCAAGGTTTTAGGACTGATTAATTTGCCCTTTAATCTAGGTTTGGAAATGCAGCCTTCACAGTTAACATGGCCAACCATTTCAACAAATGTTTCAACACAATTTTTTTTAACTGTCGGTGAAATCATCCCGGGTATCAAAACAGTCTTTTCAGGAATATGTCTTCCAAAGCAAAAGTGTAAAAATGGATACAGCATCCTCTCATCTGCTCTGGCTTCGTATTGCTTTATAAGATGCCACCAGGTGTCGAGTTTGGCAAGTGCAGTTTCTTCAACTTTAGCATTGTTCGATCTCAAAGGTATAATAAGTAATTTTATCCTCTTGTTAACAAATAGTTCATTTGTCTCAGCAGAGAAATTATCAATTAACACATTCCAACATTCGAATGCTCTGCATCTGCTTTTTATATCCATTTTGAATGCCATTTCAACTACTGGCAACATTGAGTTGATAGGGCTGCCAACTCCAGGTTTGTTCATAGTTATTTGAGCTTTGAGCAGTTTGATAAAAATTATCCAAATCCTATGCCACAGAACACTGCCACTTGTTAAAAGGTTTTTCATTTGAGCTGGATATCTGGAAACATTAAAGAGGATTATTCCACTAGAGTTAGTAATATAAAATAATTTTTTAGTGTTAGGAAGATAATTTTTGCACTAACACAGATCATTATTTTGGCAAACAATTTTTTTTATTAGGTAAGTTATATTTTGTGTGTTGTGTTTATAATCTAATTACTGGGCAGTGGTGTGGGTTAAACCATTCTATAATACATGAAAATTATAAGGAAACAGGTGTATTGCTCCATTGGACACTTTTCCCATTAGAGTTGAAAGTACCTCAATATAATTTTAGGGAACAGGAACTTGTTCTATAGGGGCTTCCACCCCACTTGACCTTACACAAATATTTTAGGTAACTACTGCTTGGAGAAAATCTTAAGTTTATTCTAGGTTTTCATACTTACGCATTTGGGCTGTAAATATTTTCCAAAACTGTCTGCCACTGAGGATTAGTACTGTAGTCAATTGATGCAAGCTCTTCAGTCAACATTTCCAATAGTTCCATTATAGACAGGACCATGGGTGTGGTCCCTATGGTCTGTATTTGGAAATAGTTCATGGCAGTTGGAATCACTCTTGAAAACCATACTGCTAGGCCTTTTTTCACAAATGTTGATTTCTTTTCTGGAGTTAAGTTGATCATTACTCTGTGAGCTAGGTTAACAGGCTGAAAATAGCAAGGATATTATAATAAGTTAAGATTAATATTCATATTATTCAATTACTCCTTCCTCTCAACATTTACTTATTACTTACTTACTAGTTTGGTGCGATGATAGTTGTAGATTTTATTATAGAATTTGATGTAGGAAGCAAAAGGTGCACTGTCACACTTTTACATTAATCTATATATATAAATGCAAGTGTCCTGACTGACTGACTGATTCATCAACGCAGAGCCGAAACTATAAAAGCCAGAAAGTTGAAATTTGCACACCAGATTGCATTTATACAGTGTACAAGAGATAAGAAGCTATTTTGAGAAATTCAACCCCTAAGGAGATTAAAAAACGGGGCAAGTGCGAGTCGGACTCGCGCACGAAGGGTTCCGTACCAAAATGCAAAAAAAAAAGGAAAAAAAGAACGGTCACCCATCCAAGTACTGACCACTCCCAACGTTGCTTAACTTTGGTCAAAAATCACGTTTGTTGTATGGGAGCCCCATTTAAATCTTTATTTTATTCTGTTTTTAGTATTTGTTGTTATAGCGGCAACAGAAATACATCATCTGTGAAAATTTCAACTCTAGACAACTTTCGTATCACGGTTCGTGAGATACAGCCAGGCCCCAATTTCACCACGGTGACAGGTGCGACAATTGTAAAACATCACTGTTGCTGACGTCACAGGCATCCATGGGCTACGGTTACCACTTACCATCGGGCGGACTGTATTCCTATTTGCCACCATCATTGTATTATTAAAAAAAACTTTATTATATCGGAAAAAAAACAGATATTTCTCTTGCTAAGTTTATGACAATTGTCACAAGAAACACTACAATTGTCACGAAATTCCGACATATAACTCACTTCCTGTCAAGATTCACCGACAATTCTACAAATATGTCAACTAGAAAAAACAATTCCTGTTTCACAACATAATTGTAATACATACAATTGTAGCAAAATGCCTGTCATGTTTGTAAGTATTTCTATAGAAAATATTTTATAAAATTGTAATATGTCACCTGTCGCTCGACATATGTCACTGACAATTGTAGCCGTGGTGAAATTGGGGCCTGGTGACAGATGGACGAACGGACGGACGGACGGACGGACAGCGAAGTCTTAGTAATAGGGTCCCGTTTTACCCTTTGGGTACAGAACCCTAAAAAGTACACTAATGGGCTTGTGTCAGTCATGAACAAAGAACTGTTAAGAACGAAATCTTGTAAAGGACCGAAATGAATTAAATCTTATTTCCTTTAGTTCAGTGGGATTGGTGAGCGCTTGCTAACTACCCTAAATCAGTTAAGTGAGAGTGCCAATATCGAAAGTTGGGACAAATGGGAGATAAGCAGCGTGCAGAGACTGGGGAGAAAATGCGAAGATAGAAATCGACCCATCTTAGTCAGTGTCACATTAGAATGGAGAAAAATGATGGTGCTCAGAAACAACAAAAAGTTCCCACCAAATATCTACGCATCTGAGGACTACCCAAAGGAAGTCTTGGAAAAGAGGAGGGAGCTAAAAGTTCAGTTGAAAGAAGAGACAAGCAAAGGAAAAATTGCATACCTGCGTTATGACAGGCTAATAATTCGGGATAACCCAAGCAATCCAAATACGAAAGAAAAAAGGAAGCGATCCCCAACCACCTCACCCAACAACACACCTAAAACGAACATAGACACCACAAACAACCCGCAAAAAATTACGAAGACAAAGTCAAATGCATTCTCTCAATGGAGGTCAACAAACAACTCACCGAGCGATAAAAACTTATAGCAACCAAATAACCAATATTACCGGAACAATCCTACAACAACAACTGCAACAACTACCACACCATTCCCCAAGCCGACTGGTCATCGTGGGGAAATAGACCAAAACCCTTCTACAAAGAAAATACATACCAAGCATAAAAAGTGTTTAAATGTGAACAACACTAGAAATACAAAAACATATAATCAAAACAACAGTAACAATAACAAGAAAACTAAATTAAAAATAGCGTCGTACAATGTAAGAACCCTAAGATCAGAAGATAGATTGGAAGAACTATGTTACGAATTAGACAAGGTCACATGGGATGTCCTGGGCCTTTCGGAGGTTCGAAGACAAGGAGAAGAATGTATCAAACTTCAGAACGGGCATACCCTGTACTACCGAGGAGATGACAATGTCAGTCACGAGCATGGTGTCGGTCTCCTGATTCATAGAAGACTCAGTGATAACATCAAATGTATTGCCTCAGCATCGGATAGGATAATATATGTTATACTCCAGATTACCGAGAAGATTACTCTTAAAGTGATACAAGTATACGCACCAACTAGTACCGCATCAGACCTAGAAGTGGAGAAATTCTACGAAGACATTAGTGCTTGCATCCGTGACAACAAGAGCACATACACAGTAGTAACTGGAGACTTCAACGCCAAAATAGGCACAGAAAGAGATGACACAGAAACCTTTATTGGCAGATTCGGCTTCGGATCTAGAAACTCCCGCGGGGACATGCTGGTTAACTTTATAGAACAAGAAAAGCTGTTTCATATGAGTTCATTTTTCGATAAGAAACCTGCTAAAAAATGGACTTGGATATCTCCTGGAGGAAAATATAAAAACGAAATTGACTACACCTTCTGTAGCCACAAAAGTATAGTGCAAGATGTCAGTGTCCTAAACAGTTTTTACACAGGAAGTGACCACCGTATAATCCGAGCTACTATATATATTAACAAACGCTTGCAAAGATATGCCTCCATAAGGGCGAAGAACACAAAAGTCAATACGGTCCAACTGAACATGTGCAAAGATCAGTACCTACATCTGCTGACTCAAGAACTAGGTCATTTAAACAAAGATTGTGACCATGAGACAATCATTCACACCATACAAAATGCCCTGTACGGAATAGCGCGAGATTTAACATCTGGATCAGCAAAAGTAAACCGGCAAAAGTTTAGTACTGAGACCCGAGACCTTCTGGAAGAAAGGAGAACTTTACTACGCGAAGGCAAAGGGGGAACAGAATATTTTAAAAACCTTTGCATTAGAACTAGAAAACAAGTCGAAGCAGATATTGAAACATATCGGGAAAAAACCGTTAAGCAAATAATAGACAAATATCAAGGCCCTAAAGTATTTCATAGAGCTTTAAAACCAGGAACGAAGCAAATCACTAAACTCTTGGATGAAAATAACCAACTTGGAATAGAGTCAAAGCAACTACTAGAAATAACACATAAATATTACTCAAAATTATACACATCTCAAAACCCCAAGCCAAGAGGAGTTGCCAAACGCAAAATTATGAACGTTGGCTCTGAAGATGTTCCGGAAATAACAACAAGCGAAATTGAACATGCCCTCAGAAAAATGAAAAATGGTAAGGCACCCGGCAGTGATAACATCATTATCGAAATGGTAAAGGATGGGGGAGATAGAGTGATTGAGCTACTTAAAGCGGCTTTCAACAAATGCTTAGAGGAACAAACTATACCCGAGATTTGGAACTGTGCCACAGTCATCCTACTTCATAAAAAAGGCAACAAAGCAGATTTAAACAACTATCGCCCCATCAGTTTGCTCTCACACCTGTACAAACTGTTTACGAAGATCATTACTCTACGCCTCACCAAGAAACTTGACTCATATCAGCCAATGGAGCAAGCCGGATTTAAGAGTGGAAACAGCACATTGGATCATATATTGTCCATGAGAATAATTATAGACAAGACGACTGAATATCAAATGCCTTTGTGGTTAGCATTTATAGACTACAAAAAAGCATTCGACAGTGTTGAAACATGGTCGGTCATAGAATCACTACAAAATGCACGTATAGATCACCGATATACTGCTCTAATAGAAAATATGTACAAAAAAGCCACCTTAAAAGTGAACCTACCCCCGCTGACAGAGCCAGTTCGAATCGGAAAAGGTGTACGACAAGGTGACACACTCTCACCAAAACTGTTTACTCTGGTGCTAGAGGACATTCTAAGAAGCCTAAACTGGGAAAATTGTGGATTGAATATATGGGGTAGTCGCTTAAATAATCTGCGGTTCGCTGACGATATTGTTTTATTGGCAAGCAACCCCACTGAGCTGCAGAGCATGATCCAAGAACTCAGCGACGCTTCCATACGATGTGGCCTGGAAATGAATCTAGACAAGACAAAAGTTATGACCAATACAGATGTCAAGGCGAATATCACAGTTAACCATACCGCCATCGAAACTGTCGATAAATACGTGTATCTGGGACAAGAGATAGTGACTGGTAAGAAGAACCAAACCAATGAAATCAACAGACGCGTACGATTAGCCTGGGCAGCTTATACCAATCTTGAGTTTGCCTTCAAAATGAACCTTAAGGCCGAACAAAAAGCACGCATATTTGACCAATGTATCCTACCTGTTCTCACCTATGGAGCTGAAACCTGGGTTTTCACTAAGGACATATTACATAAACTGAACGTTGTCCAGCGGGCGCTAGAGAGAAAACTGGTGGGGGTCACATTGAGAGACCGTAAAACAAACGAGTGGCTGAGACAGCAGAGCAAGGTCACGGATGTTGTAAAACGCGTAGCAAATTTGAAATGGGAATGGGCGGGTCATATAGCAAGAAAGACCGACTCGTGGAGTAAACGACTACTCGAGTGGCGACCATGGGGGGAAGAGCGTCCCCAAAGTAGACCCAAGATGCGTTGGGACGACGACATCAAAAGGACTGCGGGGAAGAAGTGGCTTCAGGTTGCAAAAGACCGTGACCAATGGCGTAAAATGAAGGAGGCCTACACCCGAAGGGTAGAAAAAGGCTAAAGAGAGAGAGAGAGAGAGGTGAGCGCTTGACATGAGTGAAACAGAATAGACTGAACAAAATGGTTCACAATGACACTGGCACGAGTCAATTCTCAACAACCAAATTGAACTAAAGGAACTAAAAGACTGAACTAGTTTGTTTGACCGACTGACCAAGAGTGGATCACTCTCTGCAGTGACCGAGCAGGCACAAGCCTAGTTACTAAGTCCAAATAGATGTGATGTTACTACCTTGAACCTGATTTCCACAGGCATCTTGAGATGGCAGTATAAGTTGAACAGTTCGTAAATGTCATTGCATTCAGATGCCAGCTCCGCCAGCACATTGTCAGGGTACACAAGGAGGGTATTGAAGCTAATAGTTTGCAGCGACTCTGCTTTGTTCAATGCCGCTGCAGTTAGAAGGAAGTTTAGAACTGCCTCTGCTGACAATGCCAATTTTGATGCAGGAAGTTCAGTCTGTAAAATATAATGAGATATAATTAATGAAAATATAATGAGATCTGTGATTGAAGTATGTGAACTGACCCAAGTCCAAGCGTTACAGAAAATAGCTTAATAAGTAAAGAATGAAATCGAAAATCATTAGTTAAGTGATTTACAGTTATATTTATTGGATAGAAATATATATTGAATGCAATATCAGAGTCGCTAAAGCATTCATAATTAGTTTGTAGCAAAAAATATAGAGGCCCCAAGTTAATTATGAAAAAAAAAAGAAATATTCTTCTCTTCTCTCTTGTATCGCTCTTGACAGAGCGGTCGTGGTCACATTGAAATATTACAGAAGCATAACAAAGTTACTTCAGCTACTATAAGTAAACAGATATTTGGAAATAGCATATTAGAAAAGTAACAAGAATGTATCAATACCTGATGTTTATTCACGATCTTAGTGATTATATTCAAGCAAAAAACTGCGTGCCGCGCGTCTTCTTTCAGGTCATGTACACATATTGTCAATATTCTCTCAAGTTTTGGAACACCTGGGGTATTTCCTTTGTCCAACACATGTAGAATTGCCTCGAAATGTTGATTTCGCGATCCACTATGAGTAAATGTAGTGTCCTCTAAAATTTCGAGATGCTTGTCCAACATTTTGTTACTGTAATATGAACAACGAAAGTTTATAGATATAGGTGTACAATACGAAACATTATAGCTGAACTTTTTATCCAATACATGTCTACAAATAGCTTTAGCGTTTCTAAACACGATTTCGTTATCTTCAAGTAACTACGAAACTATTATAACCATAAATTGACACGATATGACGGACTGTCGGCGTATCGTTGTACGGTTACCAAAGAAAAACAAACAACAAAACACAAATGTTATCCGTTAAACTAGTGGCACTTCTTTACATCAAAAGGTATTAGACCACTTAAGAATGTGATTTTTACTGAATCGCATGTTATCAGAATGCAAAATTGCAAAAAATATTTGATCGTGGGCAAATGAAACGAAATTAATAATTTGTTTGACAGAATGACAGATGTGCGTTTCTGGCGCGAAATAGTTGTAAGTATCGAATAGTCTTCGATTTAACTCGATTTTAAGAAATAGAAAAAATAATGACCTTTTTAATCAACGCAGTTTCTGATTTAATTTACGTTTAAAGAGTTTAAAGATATGATGAAAATTGCTTTAACCTTAAACAGTTCTATTATATTTTGTGAGTCTTCGTCATGGACTCATGCATGGTTTTCACGTTTCAAACTTGCCAGTATTTAAATAGGCGGGAGCAGGCGGGAGTAGGACCACGACTTTGGTCCGGTGAAAACTTCGAGCAACACCGGCTTCCGACACGTCGGAAGGGAGGGGCCTATGAGGGGCCCAAGCGATATCTCACCGTACAAATCATTCTGCCATTTTTCGCGGGGGGAAGGTGCACACAGTCGCACTTCTCACACACTTACATACAAAATCCAATCAAAGGCCCTACCGCGAACCACGTTCGACGTGTTGCCTCTCTATGGCACTTGTAAATTCATACGTAAGTGTGACAGGGAGGCAACACGTCGAACGTGGTTTGCGGTAGGCCCTCTGTAATGACGACACAAATACATAGAAAATGACACACGTCAAAGACAAATCTTGCAAACCTCGATCTCTTTTTGTGTACGGACGAGTGACTAGTGTCACAACACGCACACTAACACATTTTCTTTGAAGTATGTCATTGTATTCTGAGAGATGAGAAGTCGGATTTGTCGCTCGACCGATCCGCAATTTGTACTGAGCGAGTAAAATCGATAAATCCAACAATTACTTGAGACTAAAATATAATAATTGTATTTAAATGTGATTAAACGTATGATATGTAAAAAAAATATTACATGTGAAATGTAACACATTCTTTTTGTAAGTTTGATGTCCCCAACCTCTTTTTATAACAAAAAACCGAACAAACAGGCATTTTTGTGCAGCAGTGTTCACGCGCGCGTCTGGACTCAGTCTAGTGAAAAATCCAAGTGCAACTAGTTTTATTACCCGCGCTAGATTTTATTGACGCGCTAATCTTGTACCTCGGCAGAGGGGAAATAGTACGAATGCCGCCTCCCTTCCGTGTTGCTCGAAGGGTGAAAAAGTTTCTTTCTCGCGGTGTCGTCGCGGTCGCGGTGCGGCGTACCAAGGTCGCGATGCGGTGCGGTAGTCTGTTATGGCTTTAAGGGCGTCATAGACATAGACTGGAGAAGGCCCTACCACTAACTTTGAAAATCGTCATCTGCCTCTTTATCGCACTTACAATATTTTTCGTACAATCAGATTAAATTCCCAAATTGAATCAGATTGCGCGAAAAGCACAGTCAAAATGTTTTTACATTTGAACTAGAATTTTCTACTTAATCACATGACATCGGGCCCATTGCAACGCGTGTAATTGGACCTTATGTACTTACTTAAGCAAACTAAAGTAATGAGTTTAATGATAGTCTGGAAAACCAATTTGTTTGGAAAATAGGCGCCAAATCTGAAAGATGTAGACGCGTAAGTTTACTTTCTTTTTCTACTGAACATTTCGTCAGAGGGCCTTCCGCAAACCGGTAGGTAGGGTAGGTATAATACCTATTTGATTTTTGATGTTCGCGTTCGGTAGACCCTCTGCTCTGCATCGTCGGCGAGTACCTCATAACACTGCTCATAACATTACCTATCTAATTTACCTATTTAATTACAATGACCTACATAATACTTGATAATGCCTATTACAGTAGGTAACTACTAAACTATGAGGAGCACTCACGTTTCAACGTTTTTCTGTACATCTAACCTAATTAAACAATAGGTTATTATGGCAGTAGAGCAGAAAACGAAAACACTACAACTACTACATACTTGCACTACAATGAAAGTTACTAATTACACACTAAGTAACTTTTACTGACAAAAACTCTTGATAGCCAAGCGATTAAAACATAAGTCGTTCCTACTTAATTATTAGTTAACATAAGTCGTGCGCCTATTCAACGCCAACAAGCAACAATTACCTATATGAACAAGATTGTATAATTATTCCGATAAGAAGGTGCTACTTGCACAGTTTACGAAAACTGCTTTCAAAGTTCGCGTGTGAATCCACAGTTTACAAATATTAGCAACATCTAGTAATCTGGTGGAACGCGCGCGGTCCTCACGTCTCGCATTCGAAGCCCGAAGACAGGTGCCGGCGCGCGCACACGGCCATAAGTTCCCCGCCTGTTGCATCGTTCGCTTGTCGAATGACTATTCCGTGTCAAGCATAACAATCACTCGCACATAATAAAACATACCATATTCGGATGGGACGTGCTGTGCGGTAATGTTTGTCCCCAAACTTGGATTCAGTGAGTTCTAGTGACAGTTCGGTGACGATGCCGGGACACGCCGGGAGCCCGTATTGGGCCGCTGTGGACTTTGATAGCGAGGGTGAGGAGCAGGACTCTCCTAACCACCGTGTGTACTTGGACCCCTGGGATAACGAAGCTTACGGGATCATTCAGGATACGGACGCAAGTCAGGGGGAGAATTTGCATTCGTTTGCTGGCGAGCCAGTCAGTGCTAGTTTTTACTACGTTCCGACTAAAAACTATGACTCTGAGGAAGAAGCGCCGGCGCCCCTGCCGCCGAGGAGGAACGTGACGCCACCAGAGATTATTCCATGCGAATATGCTGTGTACGGGAGGAAGATGTCGAGAGTAATACCAGAAATGATATACAATGAGAGACCAATGCGTAAGTATAGTTACGCTCAAATAGTTACCTAGTCAATAAAACAATGAAGACTATCTCTTTTGTTTCTAGTTAAGCCACATTCGAGGATCGTAATGTTACCTAATTGATAACACCTGGGTAATTATCGACAGGTGTTTTAGTTAAACTAGTGGAAATGTTTATGACACAGATATCAGCTGTAGTATGGCAAAAAATTCTTCCAAATCTATAAAAAAGTCATGTTGCAAATAAAGATTAAAGAAATAAAACCTACATAATTTTCAGGTAGAGTTTTACCTAGCTAGGTATCGTCGGCTAAAGTCGCAAACCTCGTAACTTCTTCGGGAGTTAGAAGGTTCGCAATTTTAGAAATTATTGACTAAAGTAGCAAATTCCTTCTGTCTTGTAATGAAGAATGTGGTTTGCAACTTTCGACGCCGCTATAACCATTCATAAATTAAATTTGAATAAAAATTACAAAAATACGGGTTGTGGTTAAAAATACCTATTCTGATTTGTAAAATTACTATGATAAAAACTAAATTGATATACCTACTCGTATATGTCACGTCCGTCCTTGGCTCACTCCTCACTCATTCTGCTGCAAAACTCAATCTGTCCCGTAGTTTTGGAGAAAATTGCCTGTAACAGATCAGGCAGACTGAGACGAGTGATCCTACAAAGGTCATTTTTTTTTCATTTTGATGCATGGAGCCGTAATTCCTAATCGCTGAGAGGAAAACCAATGGAAACGCACCCTTCGCATCTTAGCCTTGCCTAATTTAAATTTAATGATAGGGCATTCCCAATCCAGGAGACCGCAGAAGATCCATGTACATCGAAGAGCCCGTATACGCGCCTCACCCGATGATCTACGAGCCCCTTTACGGCCACGTGCTGCCCCCGCCCCCCGGCTACCTGCCCCCGCCGCCGCGCTCCAGGATGTCGCTGCCGCACCACCCCGAATACATGATGGCGAACCTCGGATACGGGAAACATAGGAGACATTCCAGGTAACTCTTTATGTTATTACTGTTATTAGAATAACAATATAATTAGGCTTGTCTTTCTATTCCTGAAAGTTAAGGACAAAAAATTGACCAATGACCACAGTTGGATGAACTTGTGGTTGCCCAGCGAACCCTAGGCTCCCTACGTGAGCCGTGGTACTATTGTTGTAAGTACATAAACATAATTCGAAACAATTACTTACTCTTAACTTTTTCTTGAAGCATATCAAAGTGGCGTAAAAAAGGTCCATCTAACAATACGTTAAATCAGGAACATTCTTCCTGGCCCCGGCATAATTATTTCCATTTCATATTTTAGGCTTACGATAGTTATGACATATCTACAGTATCTACACAGGCAGTAATTCAAGATTAATGTATTTTCTATAATGATTAAGTACTTAAACCCCAAATTCTTTTGAAGACTTTTTTGTTCGTGACTCAGCTTATGGAACACGATGACCTATTATTACTATTACTACTTTCTTGTCATAATATTTGATTTTCTTGTCAACGTAGGTGCTTTTTCTTTGTTCCTATTAGTAGTTCAACGTTCAAGTAGTAAATTGAATGGACAGCAAACACAACACTGTTTAGAAACAAACACTGTATCAATAGTGCAAAAACATAGGTATGACACTTTATCATTTAGAGCAATAGAGCAAGTCCTAATTCAGTTATACTGATCAATACCTTCTTACGTTATTTACAAACAGTAGACTTAGTTTAGAAAGGAAATGTATGAGGATGACCTAAAGTCAAGCTAAGTGTGTGTTTTAAGAGTTTTATGTAGGAGGGACTTAGGGGAATTCAAAATACCTAGATTTTTAGTGCAGTTATAGCGTTTTCCCGTCAAGATTTGCGGCATAATACTTGTAGCGTCGGTGTAGCACCTAAAACTGTAAAAAGCACCAAAATAAGTCAATAACCATGCTCAAACACCATTTGATAGCGTTAACCGCATATAAGCACAGCGGCGTTCCGCGCGCTGATCACAAATGCCTGCGCCAGATCGTGCATTCTTCTAACGCGCGAGCACAGGCGATATTAATTCTTCGGATAACCAGACTAAGGTGACCTCGAGTTCTTTAACAACTAAGCATAATCAAGCAATAGTTATAGTGGTTCTCCCGAGCATGATACTCGACAGTTCTCGAAGTTATATTAAAAACCCGGAGCACCACAAAACGCAGACGTTTCACGCTAATAAGACGATTAATAGAAACGCTCACGGGAACCATCTGAGGATTTCTAACACTCTCGACAGCTAGCGCTACCGGTCATTATGATGGGCTGTTGTTTTTGCGTTGCAGCGAAAGTTGATGCAAGTATCGTTGCGTAGGTATTGAGTGCGTATATTGCGTCCGTTCGCATAAGAGGTCGATAGTTCCTGGTTATTGGATGTGTAAGCCGTTACCAAGTTTGTTTATCTTCAAGTAAAGGTAAGGCCTCACCGATGCACTTTTATAGTCAATTGTCTTATTCAAACGCTATATCTGCCCTTAAGTTGCATGCCTTAGGTATAATATACCTACCTAGGTACTGATAATCGAAAATAAGACGGAAGATGAAGCTGAAATCCGATTGATTTGGACCTTAAAAGTTTCATAGTTAAAAACAGATGCAGCCTTAATAGACGCCAGCAATTTTATTTTGTAGAGTAAAAAATATTTATTACCTCATGCGTAGGTAGCAATGCACGCACGAGAAGTTTCCAAAGTTGCGAAACTTTCCACATGAGAAATTCTCGGTAACTTCTGAGAATGTTCTCGAGAACGAGAATTTATTTATTTATCGTAGTTTATACCATGAATATTCACGATTGTTTAGGTGTAGTCCTTACCCCCAGAAAATTCAGACTTTTGGTCGTCCGCTTCCGGTCAGAAAAATGTATGACGGCCCGGCCAAACGGTCAGACTTAGGTGGGGGGTGCTCGACCAAATGTCATAGAGGGACCCTGGCAGTTTTTGACGCCGCCATTTTTTTTCAATATTGCCGACGTTTTTTTTAAACTTTTTTAATTTTGTCCTAGCGCGCTGAAATTTTGGTCACGGAATCTCGGGGTCCCCTAGATACCTATGAATATTTTTTTTTTTGAAAAATGCTACAATTGCGGGAAAACTGGCTACTTTTATTTTGTATGGCAACTTTTAAACGGTGCGTGATAGGTGGGGGGTGCTCGACCAAATGTCATAGAGGGCCCCGAGACAAAACAAACTGCATTAAAAAAAATCAAAATGGCCGACTTTTTTTTTTAATTTTTTCAAGTTGGTCCGAGCGCGCTGAGATTTGGCATGGCGGGAGATAGAGGCCTCTAGATTCTAATGAAACAAAAAAAAAAGCTTTGGAAAAAATTGTCGAAAGTCGAAATGTTCTCTGATATACAGTGAGAATTTAAGCAACTTATTGGTAAATTTATCACATCAACAAAATAGCTAACTGTAATAGACAATAATATATGCATAATAACATTTAGTTTTAAGTTATGCCTATTTAAACTTTATTTCGAGTATATTCTCTTGTTTAAACAATAATTTCCATGTTGCAGGAATGTTCTGAGAACATTCTCGAGAACGTTTCCGCTTTTTGGGAATGTTCTGCAATTTGTACATTGCTATGCGTAGGTACTAAAATTTTTGCTAATTACGTTTCTATTAGCATCATGAGTCTTAAGCTGGGGTAACACATTCACGCGGTCTAGAAATGCCTTTTGAAAAACTTATCTTAACAAAGTTGTAAACAGTTCCATCGTAAACATTAAAATAAATTTACTTAAATAGACATTTACCTACTGTAAGTTCCCATTCTCATCGCCAAAGCGCGTGACGACTTCCACGGAAAGCATTAACGACAAAAACGCACGTTGCTCGGTGCACCATGTAAGTATTGTAAGTTCCTAACAGGGTTGTCAACTAAAGATAATAACCACTACGCGCTACGTCCACTACCTACTTTCAATATTGTCTGCCGTGTTTTTAACTTATCAGTAAGTAGTATCTTTTTACTTAATAAGTAAGTATGCAACTTTTACCTTTCACGATCAATAAAAACTCTCATTCATGCAGCCATTATTACACTGGAGAAAACAATGCCTTTCGATAATCTACAGATTCTAAAACAGTAATTGCAATAATGATTTAATTCCCCCCATGGTGCTCCTACAAATTACAGCCCTACGCTCTATTATCATTATAACGACGCCTCACTGTGAACCTGGGGCTCGTGTGAATGCGCGCCGCTTTTTGCTTCCTACAAATGAAAGTTGCACCTGTGTGAATCTGGCTCGTTTCTTGTTTGGAGAGAAACTGCCGACATTGACCCCCCGTGACCACTGCATTGCGTCATATGACATCGTAATTTGCGATATGTTTGCTTGTGTTTGGATAATCTGGTTGAAGGTGTAAAAAACCAACGGGTAGCGTGAGCTTTAAAATTGTTTGGAGTGAAAATTTGCTTCAAAAAGGTTTTGCATTAAAGTGTTGATCCCAAATCCTTGAGGCGCCTTGATTGCAGTAACATGTTATAGTACCAAATAAAAGAAAAGGTTCAGGTCGTGTCATAACTACCAGAAGGTTAAGGAGTTGGCAGAGGACCGGACGAGTTGGAGATTGCTCTACCGACAAGAGCACAGCTCTTAAATATAAAGAAGAAGAAGAAGATGTTATGGTATTGATCTAGATTAGTTATGGATTATGATCTATCAGTATTTATCTTCATGGTCAGTATCAAAAGTGACATTTTCTTCAACCAGAACCGCTTTCGAAACAATCAGAATAGGCTAGGCATTAAAAAAAACTAGAAAAAACAGTTTTTTTTATTTCCTTCCGAAATTTCGTACCTACTGACTAAATACTTAAAGAATAATACGCCTTTTTTTTAATAATTTTTAGTCGCTCTCAATGTTAGATAATCTCAAATATCTCAATTATTGTAAGTAATAATACCAAACGTTCAGAAATGTGGAATGGCAGAAATAAATGGCCAATACATAATCTATTACAACAACGACTCTTTCCTACTTCGGAAGCGAAAGTGTTGTAGGAAACATTAAAATGGTGATAGTCGATTTTTTTATGATATTGGTATCAATTCCAAGTATACGGTTCTCGGTTTAACTTGTTCACTTAATATTAGCAATCCATTTGCCTCCGATTACTAAGAAGCATCAATGCAGTCTCAGAAAAACTTGCATGACAATGTATTCGTTTTCTTGTGATCTCCATTGATAGTAATCATGGAATGTGAATGGAAGACACTTTCTCCGATGGTTGCTAATTAATTCTTAACTACATTCAATAAATATTATGGTATTAAATGTACCTAATGAGCGAAGTGGTAGCCTGTCTTGGTAGACGTTCAGGATGATTAATTATAATTATTTATTGTATCATTAAACTTATGTACCTAATGGTAGCACATTAATTGAAGAAGAAGCTTTTTTCCGGTTTTGCTACTTAAGGAAAAAAAACAAAGATTAACAAGAGCGTTAATGAATGAGAACATGGATGGTTTTATCAATTTATACCTAGAGTCATTGCTCCTCAAATGTTTGCATTCATCAAACATATTGGTAAAGATATCGCCGACCGCTGGAAAAGTTCCTTGGGTGTCCAGTGCAAAGATATATATAATCACTAGTTCAGTGTCGTATTGGGTTCGCTAAGATCGGACGTGCCACAAGCATGTGCAATGGGCATTGTGCATCCGTGGGACAAGGCACAGATTTAGGCCCCCCCCACATCTGGCGTCTTTCGAGCGTCGGCGTCTACAATTCTATGGCCGACGTCGACGCAACGTCGACGCAGTGTCGACGCAACTGCGCAGCGACGTCATTTTCCATAGCGCTGGACCGACGCCGACAGACGCCGACGCTCGAAAGACGCCAGATGTGGGGGGGCCCTTAGATCAATAAAAAATCCTTGGTTTTGACGATGGGGCAGCCCTACCCAGCCTAGAACCCCATTATAATTATAAACTAAATTGTATAGCAGTATATTTTTATGTTTGCCTTTTTATAACCCATAAGATTTACTGTGGTTTGTCATTAAAGTAAATCATACATAGATACGTATCTAAATACCTGATGTTTAATTATAAATGGTCCTGTATACATGTAGGTAATCTACTCTAGTTAATTATGAACGACGTTAATCCAGAGATGATGGCAAGAGGCCCGACGGGGTGTCTTTAGTTCCTTGGAGCTTGGGATGGATGCTGGTGTGGGATGCTACCTGTGTAGACACGCTGGCACCGTCCCACCTCCAACGGACTACTGTAAGAGCGGGCGGGGCGGCGGAAAGCGCCGAAATTCTAAAACGTAGCAAATATAAGAGCCTCGGTAGAGAGTACCATTTTGTACCATTTGGAGTTGAAACTCTAGGTCAATGGGGTCCCAGCGCGCTTAAGTTGTTCGCAGAAATCGCGAAGCGTCTGGTTGACGTAACTGGTGACCGAAGAGCTGGCGGCTACCTCGCACAACGTATCAGTATTGCGATACAGCGGGGAAATGCCGCCAGCATCCTTGGTACAATGCCTCAGGGGCCTATTTTAGATATAAGCTAGTTATTAATTTCGTTTAGTTGTACCACTGTATATATATTGTATGTAAATAAATGATTTATTTTATTATGAACTAAGATGATCTTAATGTGTCTATGTGATCTATGAAGTAACCCTTTCAAGATATAATTGTCCTTTTACTGGAAGTGCACCGGAAATAATGTAGCATAAGAGCAATTACTTGGCACACCCACTTTCTAGTCACGGATTACGTGGACCAGCATTGTTGAGGTAAATTCGGATAGCGAGAAAGCCACTCATACCGACATTACCGACCATGCTCATAATTGTCTCAGAAACTGCGCGTGAGATGGGCGCACATGTTTACTTGAAATCACGCTACGGAATTAATTTGAATGAATAGAATAGAATTGATTTATTCGTAAACACAAACAATCGGCAGAGGATAAATCGGAATCGGATCTGAATGACATCCATATATGTTTACAGGTTCCATTCAAATTTTTACTTGAGCCGTAGTAAAAAAACACATGGCCAATTTTCTTTTCTAGACATAAGCAGATAGCAAATGACTCAACCTATCTGCCGTTTTAATTTGGCAAACGATGTACCGAACACCCTGTATACAAAGTAACTGGAGTTTGCTACGAGCGGGTTTTCCACCGCGAGCGGAGCGGACTCATTAAGGACTTAGTTTAACTCGCACGACTAAACTACGTACTTGTGTTTCCACCAACAAATAGTCGAGCGGAAATGACAAAATGAGCAAAAAGAGTTGAAATGAGCTCGCTCAGCTCGTGAGAGTGGAGCGGTGTCATTACGGAGTCCGGTCAACTCGCAATGGTAAATTACATAAGTAGGCGCGTTTCCACAGGGAAAGAGGTGAGCGGAGCGAGTTAACTAGTTAAAATGAGCCCGCTGCGTCAAGGTCCGGCCGACTAGTTTGAAAAGGACTCGTTGCTGTCTCCGCCCCTCCCTCCCCCACCGCCGCCGGCACCGAGCGCACTTTCGTATTGCTGTGATAGCTGAATAACTGACGAGTCGTGTTTTTTGGCAATGGAGCGATTTATTGAAGCTGTTCGACAATACCCATGTTTATGGGACGTAGCAAGTAAATAAAAGAAGCGTGCTTGTTTTCTCTGTTTTATATACAACAATATGTATTTTTTCTTCTTGTATAATAACTCGTAATCGCTATCACTTGATTCCGTATCGCTCGACATCATGTTCAAACACGACCACACGCAACCAGTTCAAAACTTCAACTGAACTCGCTCTCTGTGGAAATCGACTATCCATTTTCTATTTCTCATTTTCCGTTCAGCCCGCTCCGCTCATTCCTCTTTTTCATTTCTCTTTTGCGGTGGGAATCAAACAACTAAACTCTTTGTTGGTGGAAACGCAAACCTATTTTTTAACAACGAAGTCCGCTCCGCTTTGCCATCTCTCGCTCATTACTCGTTCGCGGTGGAAAACCCGCTTGCCCAGTTTTAGTTTCTCATTTAATATACTTTGACTTCTTCAAAGTCGACTAATTGGTAAGGTTATGAGTTGGTACAGGTTTGATCATTAAAATTCGCCTGCATTTACCGGAATATAATATTTCAGCCAGGCTTATATTATTCTTATAAGTAAGACGTAATATTTTTATTTAAACTAACACCATATATGAGTATGTTACATAGGTATCTTCATAGCGAAATACTTGGTCCTTGTACAGTAAGTACATATGACGAGAACATACATACATACTTAAACGATCTCACAGCCTATGACTTTGCACTTCTGCAGTAATATCGTTTGCAAATTGGTGTGAATACTCGCACCTCGCACGTACCATAGGAAGTTCGTCGGTTATTTAACCGTTATGATCTATTGACACGGATGATAGATCGTAATCGTTGCTGAAGACGGTACGGTTACGTATTAATTGAACGGCCTAGTTGCGCGATATTGGACTATTTGTAATAGGTGTGATTGTTTTATTATTACCGCAATATTATTATAAACTTTTTAAGAGAGACTCCACAGACCACACTAGGGTCTTTTACCTACGTTTCCCACGTTTCTATAATTCACTTTCGGTAGGTAGGTACAGTCATCATCTGATTGATAGAGTCGAAAAGTGGTAGACCACTTTCTTGGCTGACCGTACTGAAGTTTTTACTGCCACCTGAACGATTTAAGTATGTACATATTTACTTAGACGCATACCTATATAACACACAGTTAGAGCGAGCGTGCAAAATATTTTAGCGCTGTTACCGCAGTTGTATTTTCGTTATGTTAAATACATGATCTTTGTAATACATACTCGTAATAACATTATTATTATGTTTTTAAGGTTAACGGACGCCTACGAGGACTTCGCCAACGAGCGGCTGTCTCCAGAATACGAAGACTGGGCCCGCCCCTTCCCCAAAACTGCGCCTGACAACTTCCATCTCTCTCGCTACGGACATCTGCAGATCGACTACTCTTGTAGCTGGAACTCGCTCGACAGACTCATAAGAAACCAGTAAATAAGCAAGGCCTGACAACGAACGGTCTTCTCGTTGAAAAGGATACTAAATACGGACCTACTACTACTATTACTTCTATTTGCAACACCCTATTCAGGGTTCAGGGTCCATGTGATACCATAAGAAATATGCAGAGGCGTAACTAGGGGGGGGGTTGGAGGGGGCACGTGCCCCGGGCGCCGTCCAAGGGGGGGGCGCCAAAATGGGCAAAATACCTCCCATAGAAAATGGACCAGCCAAAATGTAGGACACAGCCAAATTTTTTTTCGCGACTTGCTCAGTAGGTGTAATCCCAAAATCTCCCTGGCAAGGAAAATGCAGTTATTTTTTAGCCAACCTGTATACAGGATGGTCCAAACCTTGACGTCCAAAAATTTTTTTTAGTATCGTCGTCGTGGGTTATCAGAATATATATACCCCATGATTAGCCGATTTTTCGTAGTTTACGAAGTTTAACTTTTAACTTTTGTTAAGAAATTCCGGGGTGAAGCTTTGCTTTGCTTTTATGTCTTCTAATACATGTTCGTGGTATTTGCATATACAGGGCGTCCCACGGCGATGCCACATGGAGGGAAAGTACCTTAAATATCATAGATAGCATATTTTGCTGAAAGAAGACTTCATTTTATTTTTAAAACTTAGTTAAATTGCATTCATACTTTTTTAATTTTTTTTGAAAAAAAATGTATGGAAAAAAATTATCGCGTCATTGGAGGAAAAGTACCTTAATTATTGTAAATGAACATCTTACTGAAAGAAGACATTATTTCGATTTAAAAAAACAAGTTGAATTGCATTTTAAATAATTTCATGGTTAAACCGGGAATCGAACCCGCTACACGAGAAAAAAAAATACCTTGTAGCTTTGTCATACCGATCGAAAGGCTTCAATGTGAGAATTATTTTTTTGGTACAAGGTATTTTTTTTTCTCGTGTAGCGGGTTCGATTCCCGGTTTAACCATGAAATTATTTAAAATGCAATTCAACTTGTTTTTTTAAATCGAAATAATGTCTTCTTTCAGTAAGATGTTCATTTACAATAATTAAGGTACTTTTCCTCCAATGACGCGAAATTTTTTTTCCATACATTTTTTTTCAAAATAAATTAAAAAAGTATGAATGCAACTTTACTAAGTTTTAAAAATAAAATGAAGTCTTCTTTCAGCAAAATATGCTATCTATGATATTTAAGGTACTTTCCCTCCATGTGGCATCGCCGTGGGACGCCCTGTATAACATGAAATAGCGATGGGGAAGTGACACCATAAAATAATAGTAGAAATAACAAAAGAGGACTTTTTTAATGAATTACTAATTTGGAAGCTTTCCACCTCAGTTCCTTTGACCGGCGACTCTGAAAAATTAGGACTATTAAGTATCACTTTTTTGACCTTTTAAAAAAACTTAGGGTCTAGCAGTTTCTAAAATAACAAAAAGTCCTTGAAATCGCTTGTATTTTATCATTATTTATTTTTTATTTATTTAGGTAAGGGCAACATCTAAGCTTGAACTCAGCTCAACTCAGCCAAGTGAGGATGCTGTTGTTTTAGCAACTGCGCCGTTGGTCAAGGATTATGTTACAAAAAGAAACAATAAAGTTCAATAGTTTTTTTATAAATTAAATCTTCACCCCAGAATTTCTTAACAAACGTTAACAGTAATAAAAATCATAATTCGAAAACTACGAAACGTCGGCTAACGTACATATTCTGATAGCCCACAGCGTGAGAAATTTAAAAAAATTATGGACGTCAAGGTTTGGACCACCCTGTATAAGACATGCCGTGATAACATCGCTCGTTCTGTGATACTAGAATGTCGTGAAAAACCTGTGTCAGGTTTGTCAGGTTTCGATGTGGGATCGGGACAAACTAGTCCAATTCAATCCCACCAAGACTCAATTTTGCGCGTTTAGGGCTAAGAAAACCTCATTTTTCAAGGCACAAGCCTTCCCATGTCAGGGAGTATTGGGAGCCTCGATGTTGAGATCTCCATCAGTGACGTCCAATAATTTCGTAGCCACCTTGCTGGGTAGGCTGCGCTCGTATCCAAAAAAAAACTCGGTGTGCTCAATAAAGGGAGGCGATACTTTACTCTGGGGTAGACAGATCCCATTTATTGAGTACTGCTGTCACCTTTGGGCAGGAGCATCTGGATGCCACCTTGGACCCTTCAAATCAGTCCAAAGGCGCGCTGTACCTGTGAATAGTCTACGATCCCAAACTCACAAGCGATATTGAACCTTTAAGTCTAAGGAGATCTCCAAAAAATAAGTGTATAAGTTTTAAAATGGTCGGCAACGCGCATGTGACCGCTGACCATCAGGTGGGTCGTAAGTTTGTTAGCCACCAATGTACTAAAAACACTTTTTTGTCTCAATTAAAAGTAAACTGTAAGTAATAAGTAAAAAAGTAACTCTTTCGTTAGTTCATTTCGTTTTGGCGCAAATTTGGTGCCTACCCCGGGCGCCATATCCTCTAGCTACGCCTCTGGAAATATGTAAATACTACCCAAAAATGTACCATGGAAGCAAGAAATAAATGAATACTGAATACCCTATCCTAAATACTAGGACAGGCGGACATCTCCAACACAGCTCTGTCATCTGAACATCGACTATTCTTGTAGTGACTCGCTCAACAGGCTCATAAGGAACCAGTAAATAAGCAAGGCCTGACAACTAACGGTTGACTAAATACTATGACAGGCTAACCGCACCGACATGGCACCCTGTCATATGGACTACGACTATTGTAGTAAGCTTGAACTCCTCGACAGGCTTAGTAACCAGTAAATAATAAGCAACGCTTGTCAACTAATAAGACAGGCCTGCCAAAGAACGGTTGAACCTAGATACCAGGATAGCCGCACCTTCCCGACACGGCACCCTGTCATCTGTACGGTTACCATCAGTTTGTCACTGACATAAACGCCGTCGAGAACGTAATTTACTTTCTATACATCCCGTTTGCACTAATATGCGAGTGCGAGCGAGATGTATAGAATAGTAAATTACGTTCTCGACGGCGTGTGGCAAACTGATGGTAACCGTACTGTAAATAAGCAAGGCCTGACAACGAACGGTTGACTAAATACTAGGTCAGGCTCACCTCCCCGACATGGCACTCTGTCATATGGACTTCGACTATTGTAGTAAGTTTGAACTCCTCGACAGGCTTAGTAACCAGTAAATAATAAGCAACGCTTGTCAACTAATAAGACAGGCCTGCCAAAGAACGGTTGAACCTAGATACTAGGATAGCCGCACCTTCCCGACACGGCACCTCTCATCTGGACAACAACTATAATTAAATTTGTAGCTGATGGAACTTGTTCGACAGACCCGTATGAAAACAGTAAACGTAGGCTTTTAGTAACAGTGTTCAGAATTCGAGTACTCTTAGTCTAGCGCAGGGGACGGCAAACTTTTAAGAAAAAGATCTAATTGTAGCCAACATTTCTGAAATTCTAGAATCTAGAGGCCGATCGTAAGATCAGGCAGATCGTAATGTTCCTGTGTATTGTTTTGAGGATAGTCACATTAACTAAACCAATATATAGGTAAGATAGGTTCGTTAGGTTGCTTCAGATGCCCGAAGGGCAAACTGCCCAGAAATAGGAACCCCGCGCGTAGCGGGGCTCCGTCGACTCAGGGAACGAGTCAAAGATTTTCACGTTTCACGACTATGTTTCACGATATGCCTGATCTTACGATCGGCCGCCGACATATACATAGGTTGTCAATTGTTTTTGGAAACTAGAAGAGCCAGCCGTAAGTGTAGTACTATATAAGTAAATATTATAGGTACTATATAAGTAAATATTATAGGTACTATATAAGTAAATACTCCAAGGAGCTGCGCAAGACTCGTGAGCTACAGTTTAGAGTCTATAGGTACCAATTTACCTAACCTATGTAAATATTGTGTTTTCATTGTTTACACAAAGTGCCTTTTATTCAATTGATAATGAATACTATTTTTATGTTCCTTAGTTTTTTTTAAATCTATCGGTATTTTAAGTTTCCAAAAACCTATTGGAAAGCGTAAAAAATACCCAACTAGTTGTACTCAAGGTACATATGTAAAAACTAAAAACCAATATTGTTAAGAAAAAGAGTTGTTAAAAACGATACGGCCAAAGATAATAAACATTATACTAAATATATTTGTCTTTTATTTTGCAAACCAAACAACCAACTTGAGACATGATTTACGAAAAGAAAACTCATACAATGTGCCTACTTACCTGCTGTTTCTAAAATTGATAATTTTCTTTTATTACAGTTGTCAACATAGTTATCTCGTCTCGATTACGCTGCACTTTACTTTCCTTCAGACTTTATTGACCAGAATTGCCATTTATTATGTCGATGTGGTTAGCTTTCGATACTTCATTAGATAGAGCTGAGATAATCATCGGCTGAACGACTTAGCTTTCACCATTTGTCTGGAAAATTGATGTTGTACATTTATTTCTCTAGTTAATATCCGTGATGAAACTTTACATGAAGTAAATAAGCCAATTTGTAGTGTATTGGGTTGGCTTACAATAAAGTGACTATAGGGGGTTGTGAATGTTGTGATTTCTTTCTCTACGGGAAATTGTATTTAGGGCCTACGAAAATGTTGAGCACAATATAGCATAGTTCAAAATGTAAGTAGTTAAGGGGCCCACTGATTAACATTCCGCCAGATGGTATACCTACCTATGCCTGTCAGTTGTTCGGAACTGTCAACTTTTTGTTCTAACTGACAGGCCGATGTTAATCAGTGGGCCCCTTGAGACATGTAGTTCGGCCACGTGGTGTCCAACGGCAAATCTATCCGAATTAATTAATGGATATGTCGTAGTCAGATCGTATAATCCGCCGTATTACATTGCGGCTAGCCGTTTTCAAAAACAGGGGCGTTTTGAAATGCGGCGGTTCGACGATTAGCCGGATTGTCACTGCGATACGTTCTTCAATAAGGCGGCCCACGTTTAGCCGCATCGTACATTGTAGAGTGACCAGTTCTTTCAGTCGCCTACGTAACCGGAGTTTGACAATGTTTGCAATTTAATTTATTTCTACCATGGTCCCACCGCACTACATGTGTTTCTTTTCCAAAACATTTCCTTCACAACTTAAATAGACGGAGCCCCGCAAGCGGGGCTCCTATTTCTGGGCGGTTTGCCCTTCGGGCATCTGAAGTTACCTAACGAACCTAACCTAATTACCTACCTACGCTTTTTTCCCCAAAGTGTAACGTTTTCACGGACGTCTCACTTAATCAATAGGTAGGTAGGTTAGGTTCGTTAGGTAGCTTCAGATGCCCGAAGGGCAAACCGCTCAGAAATAGGAGCCCCGCGTTCGCGGGGCTCCGTCTAGTTAAGTTGCGAAGGAAATTTTTTTTTGAAAAGAAACAGTCCGACAAACTCCAGATTTGATGGACACCCCAGCGTTTGTCAGGCAGCGCCACGAGTGTTAAAAATGGGAACTAAAAACTGTCAAAGCGGCGGCTAATGACTCGCTGTATTACATTACGGCTAGCCGTGTTGAAGAACGTATGGCGCCGAATACATTCCGGCGGATTCTCATTCAGCCGCATTCAATACGGCTAATCGTTAAACCGCCGCATTTCAAAACGCCCCTGTTTTTGAAAACGGCTAGCCGTAATGTAATACGGCGGATTATACGATCCGACTGCGACAGATACATTGTGCTGTTAGGTAATATTTAATTATTAGTTTTAACTCTTTCATATTTAGTGCGGAACACAATTGCTGGTTTTATGTGTGCTGTGTCCAGTGGCCTCAGCGCTGTAAAGGTCGTCCCACCAATAATTAAGCAGTTCACGCACCAGAGGAGCTATGCGCCCAAATATGCAAGCCACACTGGACTGGTCAAATGTAGGCCACATGATGTAACATGAATAGTCAAGTAATTTTCATAATCGCATTCTTATTCATAAAGCAGTGCGATGTAATACAAGATAACAAACATTACGCAGATGCTCCTACGAATAGTTGAAATAAGTAATTATTTTTGACTATAAGTGTTGGTTTATTGCGTCATGCTTGATTTTAATTGCCATAGTTTTGACCGTTCTACATAACATATCTAAATAGGAACTACTTCTACTATATGAATAGTAATGCTCATTTGCGGTGATCGTTAAGCTTAGCATACCTACTAGCCTAGTAGGAACTGGATAAAAAATAATTAGGTAGGTATTACCTACCTAATTATTTTTTATCCAGTTCCTATAAAGTATGATAATATGAAACAACATATGTGCGTCAAGCAAATCTTGTCAGTAGCAATGTAAAGCAAACTAAAGTAGGGCAACACTCAAAGAGTAGTATTGCGCTAAGAAAAGCAGCAATGTACAATGTACATCGAACCTAAACTTTTTTTCCGCTGAGCGCGCCCGTCAATTCAAATTGTCACTCGCGGATTCTCTATTGAAAATGTTTGAAATTGTTATTAATAGGTATGGACGGACAATTTAAAAGCGGTGTGTGATGTTGATAAAAATGATTAACTAATTTGAAGATCTCAAAATAAAATTAGAAGTGGACTATGCCGTTAAACAAGAAGGTATGGATAAAATCATTGCTTCAGCAGGTAGATGTCCTACTACTGGATTTTAATATTTTATTAGATTTCTCAGTTGCCACCGTAGGCATTGTAGGCATCTTAGCTTTGATTAAGCACAATCTTATTTAATATATTGGTATTTAATGGTGACACAGCAGAAATATCTCTTGAAATAGAATCGATTCAGATTGTAAACAAAGATGATGGCTGTCATTCGCGATCCACATTCCACAGATAAAGCACAGATGACATAGCGATGGGCGAGTCGAGTTATCTGATTCGAATAATCCGAATCAACCTACAGATGAGTTGATTCGAATCAAGACTATTGGCAATCCGAATCAACTCGGCCACTAAACTGACTGGTAACTTGGTATCCGATCCGCTGACTCGGCGAATGAATCGCCAATTCACCAACTCTCCGAGCCGAGTCAACGCTACGCTAAGGCCATTCAAAAATAAACCTTAATTCGATAGCCCGAAGGTTCTTTTTACAACAACTGCCGCTTGATTCGCCATCCCGAGTCGAGTTCACTGCTAGTATGGCCATTGAAAAATAAACCTTAATTCGGTGCCCTGAAGGTTCTGTTTACAACAACTGCCGCTTGACTCGTTTGCGGCTCCGCGGCCCGTGACGTGACCTTGTCGCGAACCACGCAAACCGTCGAGTCGAGTCAGTTCGAATTTCAACTCGGATCAGTGGCCGAATCGATTCGAATGATTCGAATCGAAAAAAAGTGGACTCGTCACATCGCTAAGATGACACGCGATTTTCGAATTATTCGAACACAGTGTTGCTAACCCGCGATTTTTCAAATTTGCCGCCGTTTGCTACTGACAAGATTTGCTTGACCCAGTATAGTATTGTATACATATATCTCTGAATGCAGCTGTAGGGAACTTTAATTATAAAGGCAAATGTTTACCGGTTGTATGATAAAGAAACTTGGCATTCGTTTCCTAAAAATATTTACACAACGTTTGTATAATTAATCGAGTTCTATAAAAAGGTAAGGAAAAACTTTACTTCAGCTAAGAACAATTTTATTAGAAAAAACATTTTATCAAACTAGTTAAAACTAACATTACCACATATATGAAACGGTTCGAGAAGAATTAGAAATAATAAGGGTAAGCTGGGGCTAATGCGCCCATTGGAAGATAGGAACAGGTGTCAGTCGAAGTTCTTCCGTTTTTTGGCTGTCAGATAGGGGAAGTAATTCAACTGGCCCAATAATCAATACAGGGAATAATTAGAATTCTAGAAATTCTTTATCATTGTAAAGCTTCCTCTTTTTCGTAATATTAAATTGCCCTTTCTTCTCATTTCGTTGTGCACTTGGAGTTTTATTCCCATAATATGTAACTTGTAAAGTATTGGGTTTAGTTTTCTGCGTCGCTGACACCACTTTCTTCGGTGCTTCAAGTACTGGGCTCAAATCTACCGAGCACTGTTCATACGGATCTCTGTCCATCGAATAGGGTCTTTCAACTTGGGATTCCGAAGGATACGAGCTCTGTGCTAAGTAGTTCTTAAATTGACTTTGTTTTAGTTTCTCCTCTAATTCTTCAAGCCTCTGTAAACGGTGGCAATTATTTAGTGAAAGTTTCTAACAATCTCATGTTAGATCTCGTTTTTATGGGCAAAAGCGTTAGTAGGCTACTTAAGTTTGTTGAGTTACTATAGACGTAACTGAACTAGATTAAGAAGTTAATTGACATGCTTTTGGCGAACTGGTGCGAGTCAGAAATATTATACTGACTTTGAAATGACGTCACGCTACTGATTTTAATCAAGACTAGGTACTTGAAACAACATAATTGTAGCTCATTTTTAGATTTCCATCGGAATTTTAGAGAAATTTTAAGATGTGCGCGCAGTCCATGTCCTAGATTCATATATTTAAAGCCAATGCGTGCGTTAAAGTAGATGGTAAGGGTACGTTATCATTTAAATTGTTACCAATTATTGGTTTTAATTTAGCAATTACTACAATTAGTAACCTAACTAGGCACACTACTATAATTATTAATATTTACAATGTATTACTAAATGCATTTCGACGAAAACGCGTTGATTTTAGTTCTCGCAGCTAGTTGCTGCAACTTTGCGATGTCAAAATGCGCTGCATTTCCTCTTCATATAGTAGTATGTATAGTAGTTGTAGATATAAATGCCTGATGGAATCGATCTTGGTGTGTCTACCAGGTATGGCCAGGGTACTCCACAAACTTGTGACAATATTACAGCTACCGGACTGCGTCCAATGAAGCGACTTCTGGGAGCTTAACCAACATGCCTGACCATGCCAATCGTTAACGCTCCGTAGCGTGTAGCGTAGAGTCATCTCACTCATCTCTCTCTAGAGATAGAGATCACTCTTCCATATTAGTGCGACAGTGACAGTTACTTTTCGTTAGCTACGGAGCGGAAACGATTAGCATCATGTTGGCTACGCACCCTGCTCCTACATCTACGCGACAATTAAGGCCGAGCCACACCGGCTGCGTGTGCAGCACGTTGCGTGGCGTGCGCTGCGTGACGTGCGCAGCACCCCTGTCACACCGGGTGACGCGCACGTCACGCAGCGCACGCCACGCAACGTGCTGCACACGCCACGCAGGCGCACGCTGCAGCTCAGTCATGCGTGCAGTAAAATAAAATACTCCTGCGACAGTACCTACATCATGTTATTATAACTCCCGTTGCAAATGGAAGCTGCTCACCTAATGCCGCCATTGCAATTAGAAGAAAAAAATGTCTCATATTTGAATCGAGATAGTTGAGAGTACATAATATTGTTCACCGACGCCAAATAGTTCACAATACAACAACCTTGTTTTCCAATAGTATCGTTAATACCTAAAATCGAATCTTTCCCACAGGCCAAATTATTATTTTTTAAGACGTATTTGTGGTAATCTTTGTGCTATATTGTAAATTTACATTCATATTAACGAAAGATTTTAATTAGTTTTTCTTTTATCACTGAATCCGTATTAAAAACCAGCACGCGCACCGGCCGAGTTGTAAATAAATACAAGTGGCTGCGCGTGTACACGCACAGCACCTATGCAGCACCGAGCTGTGCGTGTCCGAACCTGCTCGGTTCGCCCTCTCAAGGCCAAACCACACCGGATGCGTGTGCGTGACGTGCGCGTGCACGTACGCGTCCCGCTGCGTTGTAGAATATGAAAACTCATAAGAGAGGACACACCGCTTGCGTGACGTGTGCGTGACGTGCGCGTACGCGTGACTTGCACGCAACGCAGCTCCGACGAGACAAACCGGCTGCGTGCTGCGTACAAGCCTGCACGCAGCGGAGCGGCAACGTCGCTTCGATGCGTGTAGTGATGACGTTGTATTTACCGGCGTTCCCTATGAGAGGGCGAACCGGGCAGGTTCGGACACGCACCGCTCGGTGCTGCATAGGTGCTGTGCGTGTACACGCGCGGCTCTGTTGTGTTTATTTACAACTCGGCCGGTGCGCGTGGAGGTTTTTATAATGGATTGCGAAATGAAAGAAAAACTTATTGAAGTAGTGCGCAAATACGAATGTATTTATAATCAAAAACACAAAGATTATAAAAATTCGACGTATAAAAACTTGTTATGGGAACAGATCGGTGTCGCAATTGGAATAGAAGGTAAGTCTATGTTTTGTTTTAGGCTATACTTTTTGTCTTGTGTATTTTGTGCGTGCGTCGTCAATAATTTTATTCTCGAGTATCTCGATTAAAATAGGTGACAAATTTTTCCCTAATTGCAATTGCGGCATTAGGTGACCTTGCATTTGTACGACGCAAAGGCATTAATGCACCGCCTTCCAAGTTTTGACTCGTTGCTGCATTTTCGGGCAAGTTTTGACTCGAAGTCGGTTCATTTGGAAGCATTCGCATCATGTCGCCGTGTTTAATTCTAACAAAATTGTGCAAGCAGCATGCAGCCTTTGTAACGTGAATGGCTTTTTCAATATGGCATTCCATAGGTCTATGGAAAATTCGCCATTTTTCTGCTAAAATTCCGAATGTGTTTTCGACGACACGACGTGCACGACAGAGCCTGTAATTATATCTTCGTTTTCTTTGGTCATGTATAGTTGTTGCTCCGGGAAATGGGCGCATTAAGAATGTTTGCAGAGCAAAACCTTCATCGCCGAGTAAAACGTGTGGCACTGGTTCGGTAGTACCAGGCAGAGGCTTCGGAGGCAGTAACTGTTTATCGTGTAGATATTGACGATAAAACGCTGAATTTTCAAAAATGTTACTATCACTGTGGCGGCCGTAACTGCCAACGTCTATCACGGTAAATTTATAAAATGGGTCGGCGACGGCAAACAACACGATTGAAAAAAAATTTTTGTAACAGTAATAGTTTGAACCACTGTTGCGAGGGCATTCTACCCGAACATGCTTTCCGTCTGCGCTACCGACGGCGTTTGGGAAGTTCCAAATCTCTCGATAGCCCAACTCCGATTGTTTCCAAATCTCTTCAGTAGGGCTAGGCATATATATAGGTTGTAAACATTCCCAAATAGCTTTTGATACTTCTTCTACTATTATAGAAACAGTGCTTCGTCCAATGCGGAATGAAAATGAAATTGTTAGAAAAGAGTCACCAGTTCTTATGTACCTGAAAAACATATAAACTTATTTTTATACGAGTATATCGGGTAATTCCAAAAATCTTATATAAGGTGTATTCGGGTAATTCCGAATGTTATAAACCGTCAGATAAATACAATAAGTGACTCTTCTTATGATGGAATATTGGACATAATTAACCTGTAGGTATTTCGAAATTATACGTCATACGAAATTACCCGAATACTCCTTACTTGTATAACTTTATATTTTTGTACAGATTATATATAATTTTAGTAATTGTTTAAGGTACCAAAGCCAAGGAAGCCTGGAGAACGTTGAGAGACGGATATATTAGGCACAAAAAACAAGTGAAAGGACAAACGGGTTCGAGTAGGAAATATTCTAATTATACATGGAGTTCCCACCTGACATTTCTTGATGGAACGCTCGAGCTACGACCTACTGGCTCTAATGTTAGACCTACGCAGGCATACTCAGATCCGCCACAGTCTTCATTGGCCGGACGATCCCAATCACCGTCACCACCTCCACAACGATCACCATCTTCACCACCACCTCCAACGCAACCACAAACACCAGTTGCACCACAATCTCGGCCATCTTCGCAAACACAACAACAACCAAGTACATTGCCGTCGTCAACGCCACGTACAACAAAAAAAAGGAATGACAGCGACATGGGACTAGACACCACTGACAGAGTTCTTGACTATCTCAGAAATAAAAAAAAGAGGGAGTGGGATAGTGTTGACCATTTGTTTATGAGCTATGCTAAAACTTTTAAGAAACTATCACTTAGAAAACAAGGCAAAATAAAAGTTGAGTTGGCGAAAATGTTCGCTGAGGCTGAATTGGATGATCTAGAAAATAATGCAACAACTAACCCCGACCTAAACATTGAACCCTCCTCACCGGTAATAATACTGTCTCCGGCGTATTCCATAATATCTGACGATTCAGGTGACCTAAGCCAGTCTTTATTGTTCAATAACTCTCAGGAAGAAGTACCCACTCCCACTGCCGATGATGACACACAGGTCCTTGATCTATCAAATTTACAATGATCTCAAGATTAAAATACCTAATAGTAATATTAATTGTTTTCAGTTCCTACTTTGTATTTGTTGATTGTCTTAGTTCATTGATTTTAAGATAATAATAATATTACATGTTAATAGTTTTGAGTTCCTATTTTGTATTTGTTGATTGTTTTAGTTAATTGATTCATTAAGTTTTATGACAATAAGGGCCACTTGCCCCATCCCACTAACCCGGAGTTAACCGGTTAAACCTACCGGTTACCAGTACAATTTGACACTGGGTTAACGGTTTAACCGCTTAACCCCCGGTTAGTGGGATGGTGCAAGTGGCCCTATTTAAGTGCTTTTAAAATACAAACCTTAAACAAACTGCTAGCCTTTCTCTGGTTCCTATAGCCTTCCTGTAGTTAGTGTCATTTTTTAATATATGAGGTCTCACTAAATCATGTAACTCTTCAAAAGAATCTCTTGACATGTGGAAATACCAGTAAAAACGATCTTCGTGAGACTCAAGTTCACGGCATAGGTTATGATATTCACTATGATCCCCTCTTTTTCCATTGATTTCGTGAATCCACACTCTTTTAGGTTTCGTTGGAGTATTTTGCGTTAAAAGTAAGAGGAGTGCCTCCTCTTCATCCGATGAACTGCTATCAAACATTGCTAATCGTCTAGATACACTAGGGACTAGGGAATAGTACGGAAATGGCGGCGGTCGTGCACGCAGCCTGCACGCAGAGCTGCAGCGTGCGCCTGCGTGACGTGTACAGCACTCTGCGTGGCGTGCGTTGCGTGACGTGCGCGTCACCCGGTGTGACAGGGGTGCTGCGCACGTCACGCAACGCACGCCACGCAACGTGCTGCACACGCAGCCGGTGTGGCTCGGCCTTCATAGGGAACGCAGTTACTCGTAAACACAACGTCATCACTGCACGCAACGAAGCGACGTTGCCGCTCCGCTGCGTGGACGCGTGCACGCAGCACGCAGCCGGTTTGTCTCGTCGGAGCTGCGTTGCGTGCAAGTCACGTGTACGCGCACGTCACGCACACGTCACGCAAGCGGTGTGTCCTCTCTTATGAGTTTTCATATTCTACAACGCAGCGGGACGCGTACGTGCACGCACACGTCACGCACACGCATCCGGTGTGGTTTGGCCTTTATAGCGCTGCGCTGAACCCTCTCTACCTGTCCCATGTATATTATGGGACAGGTACGCGTATATAGAAATTGTTCAGCGCAGTGCTAAGTCTGCCCTTTGGTTTTCCTACAAGGTAATTTCCTTACCCTTCGATACGCGTCGATATTAGCTTCAGTCCTTGCTGCTTGTCGCGACAACTGCTCCTGCAATTGCGCCGCTAGTGCTGCGCTGCGCTGAATTTTCTCCTCATATTCCAATACCACTTCGTTCATCTAAAATTGTATCAGTGGGTCAGGAATAGGTATGCAGAATTATTGAAACCACGACATTATTATTTTGCCGTTTTAAATCACAACAGAGATTTAAGGGCCCCGAAAGTGACAAAAAATTAATAACTCAAAATTTAGTCAATGGGTGCTAAGTGCTGAGAAAGGAGCGGGGCCTGGGCCTAGGGCGGCAGACTGCAAATTCGCCACTGAGCATAGGGCGGTTAATGTAATAATTGCGATCGGAATGCAGTTTTGCCTAAAAGCCAAATAAACAAGATTAAAGTTTTTTTTACATTTTTGTCTATTTTATATGTGCAACAAATCACCTTGTCCTTATAAGATGCTTCTTGCTCCCTGTTCTTGGCTCGTAACTCTTCTAGGGCACAAGACATTTGTGCGGCCGATGTATCGAAGTCCTGTTGGATCTGCTGAACTAAAGCACATATCTTATAATTTTTGCAGCTGACACTTTGTTACCACACATCTGTAATCTCGTAGGCTCGTAGCACAGGGGTCGGCAAACTTTTAAGAAGAGAGCCAGTAATCACCAGTTTAAGAAATCGAGTGTTATAATATTTTGAAGAGCCGCGATAGTATCTCAAAAGAGCCGTATGCGTTAGCGGTTTGGCCGGCTTAGCCGCTGTTTGCCGACCTCAGTCATTTTGAAGGCAGCACAGGTTAAGTAGAATTAATCTTAATTAGAGTAAAGTCCTATCTAAGGACGCTAAATACAAGGAATTCCGTACATTCAATGTTCGAAAGTCTTCGTGCCTAGCTTCCTTACGTTAGGTAACATGGATATGATATGGTAGGTAGGTAATATTGTAATAACGTTTATATGAATCATAATTAATCATCTCCAGTAAATTATCTGTACCTATTCTTTTGACTCAAATACGCTGCCATCATAATGTTACGAGATTAACCAATATGTTGGCTTACTAATTACGCAATTTACGGTACCAGGCAACAACTTACTTAAGAAATTCAGTTCATTACATGTACCTACGACATAACTTAGTAAACAGTAAGTATCTAGCTAACAATTATATAATCCATGAAACCCATGACAGAAGGTAAGAATGATTGTGTAACACCTGTTTATTTAATTCATAACTTCCATGTACTTAGTTAAGTAAATTTTACCGTGTAATAAAGTTATCACTTATCAATACGAGGCACGTATCCCGTAATCAATTTAGGTAGATTGCTTTCTTGTCTAAAGACAAGACTAAGACAGCTGTATCTAGGTATTTATATAGTAATAAAACTCAATGAGAATTTAGATTACAAGTATTTTATAAGTAGGTATTTTGCATCCAAATCCTCTGAGACACTTATTCAAGATAAAGTCGGAAGTGATGTTTTAAAAAACCTTATTTGTACTTATAGTGAGAATGCAGATTATCGAGCAAGATAAGGCAGTGGTGATACGAACTTTTTCTTTCATTGGCTATTGTTACTCCCTCGATGTGCTTCTCATGCACGGTACGTAACTCCTGAATGCTGGCATTGTGCTTCTGTATAATATTCTCCTTGTCCTGTGTAAACATAAACCATTTTCAAACTGCCAGGCGTGGCTCACTGCGCGATTTCGTCGCTTTGCTACAGCTAGCTAAAAGTACATCCGTTCCACACCAATGCGGCGACGGGGTGCGAGCGAAACAACGCTATGCCATATTCGCCATGCATAGCATTTGTCTCGCTTGCATGCCATCACCACACCGCCGGTTGTGGGGTCAGAGTGAAGCCCTACACCTAAAGGCCCCTGTACACAATGGACCAGTGCCGACCATTCCAAGGGACGCATCACGCAGCCATGCGGTAAAATGAGATAGCAATATCACTTGCTCTCTCTAACGCATAAATGCGTCCCCCAGACTGGCCCACGCTGGCCCATTGTGTACAGGAGCCTTAATGCGTCTTTAACGCTACGTCTTACGTAGGCGAACAACGCGCGAACGCGGCGCGGCGCGGCGCGGCGAAAGCGGCCGCCGCCGCGCCGCGCCGCGCCGCGCCGCCTGACATTCGCGTGCAAATCGCGCCGCACCGCGTTCGCAACGAGATCGCTTACGTAGGACACTTCTATGGGCATCAAAGGATTGATTTCGCCGCGCCGCGCCGCGCCGCGTTCGCGCGTTGTTCGCCTACGTAAGACGTAGCGTAAGACTTCTGCAGACCTTGCATCAAACTGCATGCGACTTAAAGTTATTTGCTGGCTAAGTAGGAGCAACGAATTCAATCGATCGATCAACTGCCGCAATGTACCTATGTATGTATTTATGTATGAACCTATATACTTTATTGTACATAGGAATAAAAACACGAGAAACACAGTTACAGAGTGAATTAAATATAACAAAGGTAGAATGTAGGTATTGCAAATCGAATGCGATTATCGGTTACATTCGCAGAGGCAATTAGATGTGAGGGTAGGTGCGGTGGGAAGGTGCGTAGTTTAAAAACCGGGCAAGTGCGAGTCGGACTCGCGCACGAAGGGTTCCGTACCATAAAGCAAAAAAAAAACAAAAAAAAGCAAAAAAAAAACGGTCACCCATCCAAGTACTCACCACTCCCGACGTTGCTTAACTTTGGTCAAAAATCACGTTTGTTGTATGGGAGCCCCATTTAAATCTTTATTTTATTCTGTTTTTAGTATTTGTTGTTACCTATAGCGGCAACAGAAATACATCATCTGTGAAAATTTCAACTGTCTAGCTATCACGGTTCGTAAGATACAGCCTGGTGACAGACAGACGGACGGACGGACGGATGGACGGACAGCGAAGTCTTAGTAATAGGGTCCCGTTTTACCCTTTGGGTGGGTACGGAACCCTAAAAATGGTGTAGCTTCGTTTGACTTACTTTTTCCAGTCCCAATATGATAGCATCTTTAGATACAATATCATCGTTTAACTTCTTGATGTCCCTTTTGAGATATACAAGTTGCGAAACAGTTTCCTGAAGATTTCCTATCATTTCTCGTGAAGTCGCTAAATGGCAACGATGTGATTTTTCTGTTTCGCGAGACTCTTTCAGTTCTAATTCCAGTTTCACGTTATTTTCTCGTAGCATTTTAATTTCTTCTTTCTCGTTTTTGAATTCCTTGAACGTAATAAAAAATATTTTCTTGAATTGCATTCAGTAAAATGTTGTAGTCTGTTCGGAAAGAGAAAAGTCGTAAAATGTATTGGGCATAATGGGCATACATTCCACGACTCTTCTCTTTCCGTACAGACTAACTTATAGCTTTATTTTGTTACAATGAATAGTATTTTTACTAATTTAATTGAGTCTAAAGTATTAGGGGACGCACAATTTTACATTTCGATAAACTCTGCAAAATGTTTTGTAGCCGATCATTAGATGAAATAGTCTCTTGTTTAAGTTCCATCATTTATCATGCATTTAATGTATATATATAAATCAGTTTTATTTCACAACATAAATAATAATACAACTTTTTCATTCCAACTTCCAACCCAAGTGCAAATCACAAGCCAAGTGTCAGTATCACAATGTCACATACATACACGTTTTTATTACAAAATGTTTTAAAATACTTACTTTTTTTACCGTTCCCGCCTTTTTGCTTTGAGGCGGTTTACTATTCGAAACACGATTTAAAACGCGGAAATTTGTTGCAAGGTCTATAGAGCCCTTTAGCCAGCCAGATATTTTTACGCTTATGCAACGTTCCGATACACGGTCATTCCGACATATTTTGAAACTTGTGGCCACAGCTTGTAGCGTCACCAAACGCGACCCTGTACTTTATAACCACAGTGTTATCCTGTTATCATAAAAATACATAACTGTTTTAAATTGATTTGGGCAATTGGGCATTATTACAATGTAATAATAATTGATCATATCATAATACTTTATTACTCTTTGAAATGGAATTTAAACTTCTGACGTATGAATAGCAAAAAAAAGCTGACAGCTGACAGTTGTTCGATGAAATTTTCTGAGATTAGGTTAGAATCCTCGCGGTTTTATTACCCTGCATTTTGATTTATTAATGTTACAGTAACCTTTTGCATTTTCCAGTGTTACAGACAGCGTCTTAAAACCGCAAATTGTCTTTTCAAGTTCATGAACTCTTAACAAATTTTCACAATGGCTGCAGCGTACGGAATACATTTGGGCAACAGTTCAGCATGTTTAGCATCCTACACAAATGGTGCACCTTCAGTAATCGCCAACGATGCCGGTGATCGTGTGACTCCTGCCGTAATCGCCCTTAATGGTGCAGAATGGGAGATAGGCTTGCCCGCCAAGTCCGGACAGGCTGCTTCTAAAGCAATCATTAAACATAATAAAAGATTAGTGAATTGTGACTTTACCGAAGATGATTTGACCTACGTCGAGTCTTCCTCGTCATGCCGCATTCAAAATGACGAAAAGCTAGTGTATGAATTTGAAACAAGTGAGACAAAGCTGTATTCAAACCCTGACAACATTGCTACTAAGATGTATGACAAACTATTCACTATTGCTAGCCATTCTATGCGAGATGACGGTGATCTGAAGTTGGTACTTGCTGCACCGTTGCATTGGTCGGATGCAAGCAGACAGCGCATTGTAAAATGTGCAGAGTTGGCTGGATTTGATGTGCTTCAAGTAATATGTGAACCAGCAGCCGCAATCATGGCTTATAACCTAGAAGATACTGTTGAAGATATCAATGTACTTGTCTACAGGCTGGGTGGATCATCTTGTGACGCTTCAATTGTGAAAATTAGTGGAGGCTTCATCAGTGTGGAGAAAAACATATTCCGATCTGATTTGGGTGGCCAATGTTTGACGAAAGATTTGGCCAACTATATTGCACAGGAATTTAAACAGAAGTGGAAGCTGGACCCACAAGAAAGCAGGCGAGCAATGGCAAAATTACTCAATCATGCTGACAACTGTAAGAACATTTTGTCAACTCTTAACTCTGCTCATGTTCACATTGAGTCTTTATTAGATGGTGTGGATTGGAACCAAAATGTGTCTAGAGCCAGATTTGAGAATGCCATTTCATCTAAAATCCCTTCATACATGGAGCCAGCGCAGAAAGTAATTGAAGAATTCGATGGAAAAATTAGCAAAATTGTTCTTTGTGGTGGAAGTATGAAAATACCGAAGTTGCAATCTGCAATTGCTAACTTGTTGCCAGAAGCCGAGCTACTGTCCGGTATCAACCCTGATGAGGTGATTGCTGTTGGCTGTGCTCGACAAGCAGGGCTCTTACTGGACCTACCAGAGATTACACTCAATGAACCTAACACTGAAGTTGAGTTTCTAGGCAAGGATGTTTACCTAAAATACCTGGATCAAACTGTTAAGATTTTCAAAGAAGGTTCTCCACCATTTTCTCAAAATGTTTGCAATGTTGATGTGGGCAAAGATGTGAAGACAATTGACTTCACTCTGCACGAAAATCCTGATGAGGAACAATTCGCTACAGAAACCTTTGACATTGAGAAGCTATGTAAACCATTTACTTTAAAAGCTACTTTACAACACTCAAAAATTGTTCTACAAGTTGAATGAGTTGGAAATGACTTGAGTTTTTAACTTTATTGTAAACATACCTTATTATAAACATTTATTTAAAAAATAATAATGCTTTTTTACTGACTTGTTACAATTTACAAGCGGAAGTCTCTTTCTAACCTAATGTGTTAGAACGAGACTTCCGATACGATAAATCTTGATTTTTTTCTTTTTCTATGGTAGGCCAAACCCTCACAAGCGGTTTAAGGCTCCTCTTCACGTTGGGCCAACGCCAACGCCAACGAGGGACGCAGCCTGCGGTAGAATGAGATAGCAATATCACTTGCTCCCTCTAACGCATAAGTGCGTCTCTCGTTGGCGTTGGCGTTGGCCCAACGTGAAGAGGAGCCTTTACATTCTCGCGCGAGTCACGAGCCGAGCCGTGAGCCACGCCAAGAGACTCGAGTGTACCTAATAAGCGGTGGAGGAGCGGTTTTTTGGGCACGCGTCCGACAAGGACGCGACTATTAAGTAAGAGCGAAAAAGAGATATTACCAAGGACGCGGTCCGGTACGCCTGTCTGTAATGGCTTTATAATTCATATCCATCGAAAACGAGTATGTGATGCCTCCTTTACGCTGCGCTATTCGAGACCTATAAAAAAACTCTCAACACAACGACAATATTGTCGAGAAGTGACATCTTGACTGACTCTTGTCAAAATAATTTAAATCCAAAATACAAAATAACACAAACAATGAGACGAAATTACAGTATTAAAACATCAGCACAATAATAATATTCCACAGAAGTATTCATAGAACAAAATAAGTCTAGCGTAATTATCAAAACAAAATGGGTATTAAGTTATATGTAATCACTGTTACTGTGTTGATTATTTTTCACGATGCAGAATCTGAATCAATTTCAGATGATATACGTAATCATTTGGGCTCTAAAACCCCATACAGGTTTAAATACCTTAAAGATGACTCCAAGATCAAGTTTCCCGGTAATTACTAAGAAAAAAATTTCGATTGCTGTTTGCTTCATATATTTTATTCAGGTATATTTTTTGGAATTTCCTACTTAAAATATGCGTCATTATGCCATTATTTCTAGGATGCGAAAGTACTAAAATGTGGATGGTTATACGGCACGGATCCAGGTTGCCAAGCGACGAAGATATAGCAGGAATGAACACTACTTTAAAGGAGTTCTCACAACAGATTTTATCAGGACACAAGGTTGGAAAAGGTTAGTATGTCATATACAAGCTTTTTTTAAATTTCAACTGTCCCGGTGTCCGTTTGTCAGCAAATATTATAATCGGAGATACTTCCTGGTTTCCAATAAGCTGAAGCTTAGTGTATGATATTGTTTGCAGTCACTTTTAATTTACCATAGATGGTTAATTGGTTAAGTCATTTTGTATACGTCAACTTCTTCAGTGGTATAGAAATAGCATTCAAACTTATACATCTGGGTTCCCTGCTTTCTTGTGATGGTTAAAAAAGCTGTGGCCATGGATATCCACAATAAAGTATAAAAGCAACTTATGTAAAACATGTTTATCTTCTTTTTTCACAACCAATAGAGTAAAGGATCGTGAGTCATCCTTTACTCTATTGGCTAGAATGATCTGGGTCTGGGCCAAGGCATCTGACACTTTCATTTTCTATAAACAGCATCACACAATCACCAATTACCCGTCATAGGAAATGAGGTATCGGAAGCCCTGGCTCGGATGCGGAATGTTCTAGACTAAGTAGTCATCCTTAATACTTCATAACTTGCCAAATGTGTGATTTGATATTATACAGGTCAATTAACCACAGAGCAGTTGTCAAGATTTGAAAATTGGTCAAGCAGTATAGATATAACCAAGGAAAAAGACCTAGTAGATGAAGGCAGGGATGAAATGACCCAGTTAGCTAAGAGGATGCATAAAAGATTTCCCAGTATTATTAAAAGTAAATATAATAGTGATACCTTTGAGGTAAGATCAACTTATAATTTAATTACCCAATTTATTTTGAGTAATACTTTATAGCGGAAGCAGTTATAAAGTTGACCCAAAAATTTTTTATTAAGCTATGAGCTTCATCACATATGTTCCTTGAGTAATTCTAAGCATTTCATGCCTGGGAGGCAATAAGAAATGTGTGTCTACTCGGATTTGTAATAGATTCAAACTTTCAACCCCTTTTTAACCCTGTTAGGGGATGAATTTTACAAAACGCTGAAATTACTTTTCCTGTCTTTTAATAATATCCCCAAATACAAAGATTCAAGTCCCGCGTTCGAAAATTTTTTTGATATCCATACAAACTTTCAACTCCTTTTTCACCACCTTAGGGGATGAATTTTCAAAAACGCTGAAATTAGTTTTCTTGTATTTTAATAATATATCGTTTTACGAAGTTTCAAATTCCTAGCTTAAAATAAAACTTGAACCCCATACAAACTTTCATCCCCTTTTTAACCCCCTTAGGGGTTGAATTTCTCAAAATCGCTTCTTATCTCTTGTACACTTTATAAATGTAATCTAGTGTGCAAATTTCAACTTTCTATCTTTTGTAGTTTCGGCTCCGCGTAGCAAAAATCTCCAACCAAATTTTTCACCTTTTTACGTTTTTCTTGTAAAATTACTACGCAATTGAAAAAACAAATATCAGCAATGAATTCTACGTCTTTGGTTTATACGAAAATGATACCAAACTTGCCCTAGTACCCACCAGGATCAGAGTAGATTTTTTTTAAATATGACGGATGGCGGCCGTCTTTGTACCCCACCCTCCCCCCCACTTCAGGCTAGAAATGCTTAGAATTACTCAAATATCAGATGTGATGAAGCTCATAGCTTAATAAAATTTTTTTGGGTCATGTATGGCAGCGTTACATAACTGACTCCAGTATTAACCATTTTTTTAGTTTTGTATATAACACCTCACAAAATTATTAATAAACTTTTTTTTCGGTCTGTCATTCTCATTAATTATCTTTGTTGTTTAGTGAAGTGAGGCATAAGGGCCCCTGTCTAAAGTTTGCCCTAGATATGTACCAAATATTAAACTGCAGTATATGCCCACTGGATATTTCAAATTTGCAAAAGTTTAAGGAGAGAAAATTGGTTGGGGTTAAGAAATATAATTTAAAAGTCCATGAGAGTTTAGCTTTATACCTTTTTATGCAAGCAATTTAAATAGTAATATTATTTACCCCGATTTAATTGCTTTGATGTGTTTTTCAGTTTCGTGCCACTCCAACAGAAAGAGCAGAGGAAAGTGCCAAGAGTTTTGCAATTGGCCTGTTTGACAAGAATGCGCCAAAAGTCATTATAAGAAAGACAAGCAAAGGAGACCCTGTGTTACGAGTATGAAGCTGTCACTCTATTGGACATTTTTGTGTGCCCTTTTCTCCAAATCCAAGCATGATATTCTATACCACTTAATATTTTGATTGAGGTTTAAAACTGATGAAAAATCTTAAGTTTTCCATTGCCAACAAAAGCATACTAAGAGCATACTCCCATCATAAAGCCTGGCAATGCACTTGCAGCGTCTCTGGGGTTGTAGGTGTCCATGGGCAACGTTAATTGCTTACCAGGCGAATTGTATGCTTGTTTGCCTCCTAAATGATAAAAAAAATCTAAAGCTGTCATTAGTTACTGTGCCCTCAGTACCGAGAATGACTAAATTAGAAACTTGTGTACACTGTAAGCCATAACCTTTTGAGTAAGGTTTATATTATGTACTTTATATGGCTTACTACCAATATGACCGATCAAATACCAATAATGTTGGCATGTAATGACATTTTGGGCAATGTTGGCTTGTTGGCATGTAAATGACATTTTTGGCAATGTCTAATGATTGGTAATCTAGCTTAATTCTTGTGGCGGCATTAGCAGAAAATGAAATCAGACTATCAATAATTACAGGTGAATTGGGTGTATGTGATATACCTAATATTGAAACATCTAATTTTGTCTTTTTCAATATTTTGGGTTATTTAAACAACCTGCATGCAAGGGTGCATGGGTTGCATGAGTGGTCTGTTTGTACCCCGACTAATCACTATCCCTCTTAAGTAAAATAGTTAAATTATTTAAGACCATCATCTTTCGTACTTAAAATTTGTAATTATAGTCTGGCAAACCAAATTTGAAGATTTATTAACAACAAATAAAACTATAGGTACCTACTCATAGCTTTCTTTTGGGTTACTAGGGCCCATATTGTAAGACAAAGACAGTATGATTCTCTCAGTTTGTTTAAATGAGACAATCCTTGGCCAAACTATTCATACACTTTTTATTACGTTTTTGATACATTTGTTCGTCTTAGATAATTTTAGTTCGATCTATTTTATTTAAGTGGGATAGCGAAACGGCTTTCCTATACTTAGTTGCAATTTTCCAGTTTTACAAAGACTGTGACAACTGGCAAAAGCAAGTTAAGAAAAACCCAAATACATACGCAGAGCAAAAGAAATTGGGGAATAGTCTTCTAATGAACCAAACTTTGGAAAAAATTACACTGAAATTGGGTCTCGATAACACTATTGATTTAGGTTTGTAGAAGCTTGCTATGCTATTTGCGACATGTTGGACCTTCTTCCATTAGCTTTTGGGTTTATATTTGAATGCTCATGTTTTATTCTTGTTATCTTGTAATTGTCTGTTTAGCTGAAGCAGATTTGATGTACAAGGCCTGTGCGTTCGAGACAGCGTGGTGGAAAGGCTATGTCGCGCCTTGGTGCTTTGCGTTTGATAAGGACACTATAAAGGTGAGTTCCCCTCCTAAGATCCAGCCATATTAATGTAAAATCAGAAATTTGAACCTGTGTAGTGTAGGAAATAGAGTTGATTTTGCGTTGTCGGAAAATGGAACGAAACAAGCAAAACGCGTCTCTTCCAATTGAATAGGATTTAAATTTCATCGAACTGTAGAGGTACTATAGGTAGGACATTGGGCCTTAGGAGGCTATATTAAAGACGAGAGGTTTGTTGCTTTAAGCGCCACTTGCACTATCCCACTGACCCGGGATTAACTGGTTAAATCGGTCACTCAGTGTCGAATTGTACTGGTAACCATGGTAACTCCAGGTTTTACCAGTAACCCCGGGTTAATGGGATGGTTCAAGTGGCGCTAATGCTGTAAGTAGGAAATACCTTGATACTTAATTAGATTTGGTTGCAAGTTTTGTGCCTTGCTTAGACTGGAGGCCACAAGAACAACTTGTCTTATCAGTAATCTTTATGTTTTCATGTACTTACCTACTTACCTCAGTTTTTTCTTTACCTACACGTGTGTGGGAAAATTGGCGTGCATGTTAAGATAATTTTTAGGGTTCCGTACCTCTAAAGGAAAAAACGGAACCCTTATAGGCTCGCTCGTGTTTCTGTCTGTCCGTCTGTCACAGCCTATTTTCTCCGAAACTACTGGTTTTTTAATAAGTAAATATATTGCTTTCATCTGTCTCGTGAAATTGAAAAAATGCTTGAATCAACAGTGTTTTGCAGGTACTGGAGTATTACCATGATCTGAAACATTATTTAATGGATGGTTACGGAAACGAACTTACCAGTCAGACAGCCTGCGAGTCTGTGAAGAATATGTTTGAACATTTAACGTAAGTCCTAATTCTGTGGCCCTAGTGAAAAAGGGTACAAGTCTCACGCAGCTTAGGAGTAAAAGGGCATAGGTGTTACTTGGAACTTATACCCATTTACAACCGCGCTGCCCGAGACTTATACCTTTTTTCACTAGGGACACAGAATTGTTGTTCAATATTTAAGAGCTATGCTCTTGTCGGTGGAGTAATCGCCACTCTTTGCTGGGCCAGCATTTTGTAATTGTATTCTCATCATCATCATCATCATCAATATTAAAGAGCTATGCTCTTGCTCTTGTCGGTGGAGTAATCGCCACTCTTTTTTTTTGCTGGGCCAGCCTTTTAACTTTCTATTTGATGTGAATTTATCATCAGCAAGAAAAGACCTGAATCTGCGAAAAAAATCAAAGGGTATGCAAATGGAGAACAAAATCCTTAAATATATTAAGTCGATTAGTCTATAGATTATGAATTTATGATATCTCTTGTCTATCTCGGTTTAGACATAATGTAAAAGGCCTAATTCAATCTAGAGTGGCGAGAGCTTTATAGTTGATTACCCTGACCTTTTTAGAACAATCCTATGAAAATTAGAAGGATGAACGAGGATTTTTTTGTTTCTAGTTCTAAAACCGGACCAAACGCTTCATTCCTGTTCGCCCATTCCGGGACTTTGCTAAAGATCCTGACGCATATGGGTTTATACAAGCCGGAGTTGCCGTTGACTGGAGACTTTATCCCGGAAGACAGTGTTTGGAGACTGTCGGAAATTGACTGCTTCGCCTCTAACTTAGCGTTTGTTTTGTTTGAGTAAGTATATATTTGCCCAGCACTGGGACGTATATAGGCTGAGATGATGATGATGATGAAGTATATATTTATTTGTCAAACAACACGGCAATTTTCTTCTGCTCAGAGCAGATTGCGACAACAGAGAAATTATAACATTTTATAAGTTTCTTTGCCGTTATTGTTGGAGGGTCTGCTACCTGATTCGAAAACATTTAACATTCCTGTAAGTAAGTACTGCCCTCTACTGTTCAAGCGCGCTCCTTTGCGTGTTAGATCGTCTCGTCGTCCTTCTAGTGGCCTAAATCGGAAACTCAATTTTGACATTAACATTTCGCGCAAAAATACATTCGCATCCCAATAGGTAGAAGCGCTTACTCGAAAACGATGATCATGAATGAGTGACCAAATAGGCCAAAAGTAGGCCAACTAAAAAGGTTGACTGTTTACAGGCAGTGAGCGTAACATATTAATCATTTTTGGTAGCACTAATACCTCTTTAAGGTGGTTCGATTTTCATACAAAATTCAATCAAAGCTCATTAAGTAACTACACACTATTAGTACATAAATATTTCCGCATTTATCTTCCTTCGAATATTCGTTTGCGCGAAATTAACAGGAAAACAATGTTTCATACAGAAATCATGCAAAAATCATAGTTAAATTTTCATCAATTTTACGTATGTGTGTGTCACAAATGTCGTGTACAGATACATTTGCGACGTTGCCATACCATTTCCGACGTTGCCGGGCTGACCACGGCGCGAATTTGGAGTGCCGTCATGTTTAGTGCAATTTTGTTGACACTGACGTTTGACAGGTACTTAATTGACCTAAGCGAGAATAAGTACCCGAAGTTCGTCAGCTTAGCTAAGAACTATCATGGCGTGTTATGCAAACAGTCGCTTTTTTGCTTACAAACGGAAGATTCCCGGTTCGATCCCCAGTCAATTGTATGCTGGAACATAACTTTTTGTATTTTTGTTACATCTAAATTTCGTATTGTTTTTTTATTTTTATTTAATTTTTCTTATTATCATAAATCGATTGATTAAGTATGGTATGGGCTACACGTATTCGTTTATTTTTCACAAAGAAAATTAGAAATTATACTCTACCTAATCTCTCTTATTTTTACAATCAGGACATCCTCACTGCAATAAAAAAGAGATATATAAAATTTCCTGTGGATAAAATAATGGATTTTGTCTATGAATGAAAAACACAATTATTACTATAGTTTGTTTTTTTTAGCATTAGAAATAAGGTAAACAATCTTGACGTGTCTTTTAATTGAAAAACACATTTTAAAAATAAGTTACGGCAAATATGTAACAATTATAAATCAAATACGATCATTTATATTCTTCTGCTTTCATAAGTAATAGTTTTTTGATTTTTAAAAAGCGTTTAAATCTGTGTGCCTAGCCAAGATGCCAGTCGTTCGCTCCGTAGCGAACGTTAGGGTAATACCTGTCTCTATCACTCTGCCATATTAATGCGACAGACACGGCTGCGCTTCGGTCGCTACGGAGCGTAAACCATTGGCACCTTGGCTAGGCACCCTGGTCATCTGGAAAGCGAAACACATACGGAACGCGTTTCTATTACTCAATACAGTGGCCAGTTGCAGATTCGGCGGTAAACTTAACTATACCTAAATCTGGGTGCCTAGCCAAGATGCCAGTCGTTCGCTCCGTAGCGAACGTTAGGGTAATACCTCTCTCTATCACTCTGTCATATTAATGCGACAGACACGGTTGCGCTTCGTTCGCTACGGAGCGTACACCATTGGCATCTTGGCTAGGCACCCTGGTCATCTGGAAAGCCAAACACATACGGAACGCTTTTCTATTACTCAATACAGTGGCCAGCTGCAGATTCGGCGGTAATCTTAACTATACCTAAATCTGGGTGCCTAGCCATGATGCCAGTCGTTCGCTCCGTAGCGAACGTTAGGGTAATACCTCTCTCTATCACTCTGCCATATTAATGCGACAGACACGGCTGCGCTTCAGTCGCTACGGAGCGTAAACCATTGGCACCTTGGCTAGGCACCCTGGTCATCTGGAAAGCGAAACACATACGGAACGCGTTTCTATTACTCAATAAAGTGGCCAGCTGCAGATTCGGTTTTAAAGTTAACTATACCTAAACCTGGGTGCCTAGCCACGATGCAGGCTAGTAGAGTTCTCTTTCACCTTCAGCAGAACCGGGAGATCCAAACCTACCTACTTTTCATCTAATAATCTCAAGAATCAGTGCATGATTCAAACTTTACCGGTTGCCGTGGTAAGACCTAGGATTTACCATATCGGTGTTGGTAAAAGCCCGAAGTAAACTAGTAAGATTTAACATTTCGGGCTTTTACCGATCGGCATCGGTAAAACCTAGGTTTTACCGGTAAATCCTAGGTTTTGCCGTACTTCGGGCTTTTACAGTAACATATATATAATAATTGCTCGTTTAAAGGTAAGATAACACAAAGGAGAAACAAAAAGAAATTACCTACTCGCACCAGTCTTGAACCCCAATCCTCTTGCACGTAGTTATTTCCACGAACATACCGTTACGCTATTGCAATGCAACATACTTACGTTGTGTGAAATTGTCTACTACAAGGATCACGGAAACACTGTTTGCATGTGTGAGTAATACTAGGAAAAAGCGTGACAGCAACACTCCGTCGAATTAAAAAGGTGGTTTTTGCACAATGAAGTATTCAATGTTTACTTTAATTGTTCAATATTTATTTAAAGAGTGCGCGAAACATACTATTAAGTATACAAATACCATGACCATTTCACAAAAAAATAAAACCTGAAATTTTGCAAAAGTGGTGCCATCTAGCGAGAGTTAAGTTTTGAGTAACCTAGGCGAACCACCTTAACCTCTTAAATTGTTTTGTCATTGTTTATAACATGCTAAGTGTTGTTTCATATTTATTTCCACAGATGCAAAGACGGCGATCATATCTTGACACTTCACCAAGAGCGTGTGGTGAAACTCCCGGCTTGCGAAAATGAGCTGTGCGCCCTCGACCATTTGATGCAGGTCTTCCACGATACCATACACAACTGCGACCATGCGGCCATTTGCAAATACAATGGTAGTAACGACGAATTATGAACAAATAATAAAGGCGGTGACGAATTATACGTACGTCACCGGAAGGTAGCAGTGATTTTTCGCTGATTGTATATTTATTTAATTTTTTATAAAAAAAAAATGCAAAATTGTACAATGTGTGTAGTTTATTTTATTTACCAAATTTAAAAATAATTTTAACCCTCCACGACGCGCCACCTATATCAGCTATATCCTCTATAAAATAATACATTCCCCGAACTATAGTTCGGTTTTTTTAGCGTTAGAAAGAACTCCACAGAAGCAAGCGTGCAGTTTTTATCAGGCTCTTTAATTGTTCATAATTATTGAATTATCTAATGCAGCATGGTCAATACATATAATTTACTTCAAATTATTACCGCTAAAAGTTTTGAAAAAGATTTGGAACCACAAGCTTACTTCTGCGAAGTTCTTTCTAATGCTAAAAAAACGGACTATAGAACTAGACCTAGACTACCTTAAATATCGTAGATAGGATATTTTGCTGAAAGAATACGTTATTTTAATTAAAAAACTTCTGTATTCATAGATTTTTAAATAATTACATGGTTGAACCGGGAATCGAACCTGCTACACGAGAAAAAAAATCACCTGTAGTTTTTTCATAGTAGAGTAGTTGATTATGAATTTTCCTTGTTGGTGGTGTAACTATAGTGCCTATAGTCTGTATCTTTAGGTATTTAAAAAACAGGGCAAGTGCGAGTCGGACTCGCGCACGAAGGGTTCCGTACCATAAAGCAAAAAAAAAACGGAAAAAATGCAAAAAGAAAACGGTCACCCATCCAAGTACTGACCACGCCCGACGTTGCTTAACTTTTGTCAAAAATCACGTTTGCTGTATGGGAGCCCCACTTAAGTCTTTATTTTATTCTGTTTTTAGATGGTTTTTAGTACAGTGCCAACCACTTAAATAGCCTCACCTATATATTGTGAGTATTATAATTATACGTGATAATTTTTATCAATATATCTTAAATTTGAATTGTACGCCCTGACGTTTATCGAACGACACATTCACAAGTCCGAACTTGTCTGCGCGCGAAACGTCGTGCACGCAAGAGCTAATACGGGTCGTCCACATGAATAGCCTCAGTGTAACATAATTGTCCAAACCGTGCATTTATGTTTCGCTTTCAAATTTATTTTATTATGATTATATAATACAGAAGGCATTCTATTAAGTACCTGCAGTAACGCGATAAACACAATGTTTTTGTGACTATAGGACGTGGCAAAAACTTACAAGTTTAGAAATTGAAAAGGTTAATTTTTATTTAACTCATAAACTATCCCATCGTGAGATAGCTAAAAAAATAGGTCGCAGCCCTAAAGTTATTACTAATTATGTTAAAAATAAGGAAAATTACGGCCACCAGTATAAAGGACGCACAAAATTTGCCACTATGGATCGTGAACGTCGACTTATTTTACGCTCTGCTTCAAATTTCACCAAGACCGCCAGGCAGATAGCTAGTGAAATAAATACTAGAATATCTCTCTCTACAGTTCCACGAATTATTAGAACATCATCCCACCTCAAACGAAAAAAATCGTAAGTAAACCTCCTTTGCGCGAACAACATGTGGCGGATCGACTGTCTTTTGCCAAAAAGTACATATGCTGGAAAACCGAGTGGCGAAATGTGATTTTTAGTGATGAGAAAAAGTTTAATCTAAATGGTCCAGATGGATTTAAATATTATTTTCATGACCTAAGGAAAGATCCGAAAGTACTATGACGTCATCACTCAACTCTCGGATCGGTGATGGTTTGGGGAGCAATTTCTTACTATGGTACTGTTGATTTAATTATGGTAGATGGAAGACTAAATGCTGAAAAGTATTTAAATTTATTAAAAGAAACAAAAAGTAAGATCAGAAAAGTAATAAGTAGAAAAAAAATGATTTTTCAGCATGATAATGCTCCCATACACACGTCAGCCATAGTTACAAAGTCGTTTGAAGAAAACCAGATTAAAGTTCTAGATTGGCCATCCTTGTCTCCTGATCTGAACATCATGGAGAATGCCTGGGGTTGGCTGTCTCGGCAAGTTTATTACAACGGAAGACAGTTTAGTAATAAAGAAGAACTGATTCAAGATATTTACACTTTTTGGGATTCTGTGGACGTTAATTACATACATTCTTTATATGAATCACTACCTAATCAGTGATTAGGTAGTAATCACATTTTCGAATTAATAAGGTCTAATGGAAGGTATACAAAATATTAAACGAAAGAGTTTTAATAACTAAAAAGTATCCTTTAGCATGTGAGGCTATTCAAGTGGAAGGGCCAATTATTTGTTTGACGTTATTTCTTAAAACTTTGATTAGATAACAATAAATATTTTATTTACTATTACAAGGCTTCTTGTTTTATTTCATATTTAATGTTTAATGTATATCTCCTTTTTATATTACTATGAGAAATATTAATTTTGGTGAGTGAGGCTATTCAAGTGGCTGGCACTGTATTTGTTGTTATAGCGGCAACAGAAATACATCATCTGTGAAAATTTCAACTGTCTAGCTATCACGGTTCGTGAGATACAGCCTGGTGACAGACGGACGGACGGACGGACAGCGAAGTCTTAGTAATAGGGTCCCGTTTTACCCTTTGGGTACGGAACCCTAATAAAAGTAAACAAATTGTAAATTTTCGGGTAGTTATAACATTTATTGGTTAACCGACCAATTACAAAATCGCCTGGATCAGTTACTGAAAGACCTGCCTTTAACCTACATTATTTAATCGTGTAATGTTTTTATCTACCCTCAACTGGCTTAAGGAGCCATTTGAGGGTAGATTTTGTTTACTTTTATTTAAATACCTAAAGATACAGAGTAGGTATGTAAGTATAACATTCTACTTGTTGTAAATACGTTTTTGATACTTTCGTAAAATACATAGTACCTACCGTCCTTTTAAGCGGTGACCTATTTTTTCCGGAAAGAAAGATAACTGTGGAAATTTGCTTAATGGCTTATAAAACGTCGTTAATGCTTGGTTTATGTTAAAGAAGATACATTTAAGTGCCTAATTATGAAGCAAAACGTACCTGATTAATGTAGGAGGGGCCGGACCCGCAGTTAGAGATTTATAATCTCGACTGTGCAGGTATTTTACTTGGTTTATATGGTTCCGTATCCGAAAGGTGAAAATCGGAAGCCTACCCATTAATCTAATACAAACGATAATATAATACTTCTGCTGGATGGTCAACCTCTAAATGTCGCCATATTTAACTATAGGTTGAAAAGTCAGGTCATAGATAAGTAGGCTGTCTGTATTATTGAAATGTCCCATCGATCGTATCGTATAATATACTTACATAAATAACAAAAGCTTAACAGATTTTTAAATCTGAATAATGCTCAGATAAATACTTAACAACAAGAACGTTTTCTGGAAACGTTACCATGTTAATTAGGGGTCATCCATTAATTACGTCACACGAATTTCTAGGTTTTTTGATCCCTCCCCCCTCCTTGTCACACTTGGTCACATTTGGCAAACCCCTCCCCCCTAGTGTGACGTCACATTTTTTCTACGAAATCGCCAAATCGAATTAAGTAAGTACCTAAGTATTATTAATATTTTATCAAAATATTTTTGACGATATAAATATTAGTAATTTTATAACCCAAAACTGCTTAGGAAAGAAAATTAAACGAATAAAAACGATTACCGTTTTAAAAACTTGTTATTTAAATGTACAGCGAATACTTACTTACTTAATGGCGCAACGACCCAAAATAATATGTTCTAAATGTACAGCGAATAAAATAATTTAAATAAATTTTCGGTTACTGATGAAGTTAATGTGACGTCACAAAGTTTGTGTCTCCACCCTCCCCCATGTCACATTTCCTTGACCCCCTCCCTCCCCCTAAACGTGTGATGTAATTAATGGATGACCCCTTAGTGATGACCTGAGTGGACGCTCGAAGCGGAGCGTTCGGCGGGGCGTGCAGCGTGGCGTCGGTCTCACAAGTGATTTGAGCAGCGTGCACTAAGGCCGCTCCTATACGTTTGCATTTGTTTTACATGCACGCCTCACGCCCCGCCCCGCTGCACGCTCAACTCGAGCGTCCACTCACTTAGATGTCTGAAGGTGCATATCCAACTAAGCGCATTTGTAACATTACGAAATCATTTGTAGAAATTAGTTTCATGTCAATCATGTCCATCAAACTCTACTTTTAACTCTTAAGTATTCATACAAATCGATCTCCAACTGATTGTAGTCTTCACTTAGGAATGAATAAGTACACAACTTGTAGAATTAAACCACAGAGGGGGGAGGGGTCATACTTTTAACTTTTAATTGCTAAAGTTTTCTTTATGCTTACAAGCTTTTGAAAATATTAATAAAACTTGAATAATTCATGTTCGAATTCGGAGTACGATACTTACATACCTACCTACTGGACCAGGTACCTAACTACTGGGATAGGTAGGTATTGGTATTCCCTACTGGTAGGTAAGTATGCTGTTTCCTACAAAGAATACGGTTTCCTTTCCTAGGTAAGTAGACATAGACATACTTTTTGAAGGTGTAAATATTTATTACCAATAGCAATCCGGAGATAGTTGTTAGGTTTAAGATTCCGTCTTTTTCGTTCCGCGTTCCGCGTTTTCCGGGCGGGGCGTGAGTGCGGCGTGAGCGTTTTATATGTAAAATTGGCGTGCCTAGTTCACGCGCCGCCCGCAAAACGTGCATGTGTGACGGAGCCTTTAGGTACTTCGTATCCGAGTTACTTAGGTAAGAAAAATCTAATTTATTTTTTGGCCAAGGAAGTAAAACTATGGTTATCCTTTCTTCTATTCTAGTCAAATGAACTGTTAGCTGCTTCGGTAAAGATGCCCGGATGTAAATGGGAAAACTATGAGAATCTCTACTACGTACCTATATGTATTATAAATGCGTAACGCTACGTCTTACGTAGGCGAACAACGCGCGAACGCGGCGCGGCGCGGCGCGGCGAAATCAATCCTTTGATGCCCATAGAAGTGTCCTACGTAAGCGATCTCGTTGCGAACGCGGTGCGGCGCGATTTGCACGCGAATGTCAGGCGGCGCGGCGCGGCGCGGCGCGGCGGCGGCCGCTTTCGCCGCGCCGCGCCGCGCCGCGTTCGCGCGTTGTTCGCCTACGTAAGACGTAGCGTAAGTAACACTTAAACTGATTACCCTACTAGAAAAAATTTGGTACCGAGATCGTTTAAGGCCTGACATAAGGTACCTAGTTTTTAACCGACTTCCAAATCCCAAAGGAGGAGGTTATCAATTCGGTTGTATGTTTTTTATTTTTATTTTTTTTATTTTTTTTTATTTTTTTTTGTTTTTATGTTTGTTACTCCATATCTTCGTCATTACTGGACCGATTTTGAAAATTATTTTTTTGATTGTATGTATATACATACAGATTGGTCCCGTTTTTGTCAAAATCCAGTTCTGATGATGGGATCTATGAGGAATCGACGGAACTCCTCAAATCTTAAAGGCATACATATGGTGATTTTTGTGTTTTTATCAACAAATCAAGCATATACATTCAAAAACGTGACATTTGATGAAGTGGAACTGCTGATGATGATCAGAACGGAACTCTTCAACGACGCATAGTTCACCTTTGGCGATTTGTCCTCTTCGTTATGTTTGTTAAGCAAGTTAAGTTTTTACGCCACAATTTTGTCAAGCTTGAGTTCTGATGATGGGATCCATGAGAAATCGAGGGAACTCCTCAAATTTTAAAGGCATGCGTATAGAGATTTTTGTATTTTCATCAGAAAATCAAGCATTTTCATTAAAAACTGTCGCATTTGATTAAGTGGAACTGCTGATGATGATCAGAACGGAACTCTTTAACGACGCATAGTTCACGTTTGGCGATTTGTCCTCTTCGTTATGTTTGTTAAGCAAGTTTAGTTTTTAAGCCACATTTCTGTCAAGCTCGAGTTCTGATGATGGGATCCATAAGGAATCGAGGGAACTCCTCAAATCTTAAAGGCATACGTATAGTTTTTTTGTATTTTCATCATAAAATCAAGCATTTACATTAAAAACTGTCGCATTTGATGAAGTGGAACTGCTGATGATGATCAGAACAGAACTCTTCAACGACGCATAGTACATGTTTGGTGATTTCGAATTTCGATTTTGACTTGGACTGGGACCCGGACTCATACCCGGATCCGGTTCGGACCCGGACTCGGACTCGGACCCGGACTCGGACCCGGACTCGGACCCGAACTCGGACCCGGACCCGGACCCGGACTCGGACCGGGTCTCGGACCCGGACTCTCACTCAGAGACCCGGACCTTGACCCGGAAAACCACTATGATACCTAAACTAAATAAACCACTATGATTACCTACCATAAAATGTGGGTATGATGATGCCAAACCCCTCCCGCTCAAACTCCCGTACACCGCACCGCATGCGCCGTTAAGTGGGTTAATTAGATTAGGTTTGAACTGCGATCCTCACAGAATCGAACAAAAGTGGGTTAGGTTTGGTTAGAACTGCGAGTCTTACAGAAACGAAATGCTACTAGAAAAGTGGGTTTGATTAGGTTCGAACTGCGATCCTCACAGAACCGAACTGCTATCAGAGAAGTGGGTTAGGTTAGGCTAGAACTACGACCCTTAGGGAAACGAAATGCTACTAGAAAGTACTGGTTTTACCTACTTTTCTACATAGTGCACCATCTACCATAATCTTTCACCGGGCCCCATAGAAGTCGGTTTTTTTTTCTTAAAAATTATTATTCATCATTACTTATTCCATGCACAAGTTTTTAATAAGCTCATGTTTCCTACATTTCATTTAACTTTCAAATGTATACTTAGTAACTTGAAAAAAGTTCATTTGTTTGCACTCATTTCTCGTATAACTTCTATCTAGTCGTTAAAAAGTGCGAGTTAAACAAAAATGAGAACGAAGGAAGCAATTAATTATTCTTCTTCATTATTTGAACTCAAGTTTTAATTTGCAGCAAAGAACTATCGGGTACTGGTAGAAACTAGCGAAGTTTCCAGAAGTTTCTACGGGTGTTTTACGGATCAACAGAAAAAGGCGCCACGTCGTAAACTAGGATTTGTTACAGGAGCATCTCGAATAGTCGTGTGTGTGTCGACGACCATACACGGGTGGATCGAGATAGAACAAAAAGTTCTTGTTCGATTATCTGCTTAGAAACAGGTAAGTTTAATTACATGTCCACGAATTTTAGAGGTCCTCGTCTTCGAATCAGCTGAAAAATCTTTGCAGCGCCTGAGCGCAAATATTCACAATATATTATAGAGGCCATGCACACAAAGGCATGTCGTGCATCTAATAGGCATAAGACTATTTTTACTGGATTTAGAATTTTCATTACAAACGGACGGCACGACGGTATGGAAGAATATATAAGACAGGCTGAGTGAGATGAAGGAAAAAATATACCAATTTTATAATTAATAAGGTAGGTAACCTTTCGTGTAATACTCGTAGGTAATCGGCTAATCGCACATTATACTAGCCGTTATTCACTTTATGGAACTCTCTGTACAGATAGCTATTATATAATATACGCTACGTTCTATAATATACGTTATATAATATAAGCTACGTTCCAAGCCCCATAACCCGCGATCCGCTATACGGATACTTTGTATCCCGTAATCTTGTCAGAGTTTAATAGTGCTATAAATAATTCACTTTATTACATAATATAACTTACGTAACCGCGAAAATTTACGATTTTATATAAATTACCTTTTTTGGGGTTGGGTGCGTTAATTGCTGGCAGATAATTTAATTAAGAATATTTAAATGGACAGATTGCAGATGTAACCATTAGGTTATACGGAGACAGAGAGGATGGGTTTTTGGTACCTAGGTCTTGATTAAATCAGAACATAATTTTTTGTCGGCATAGTAACATAATATGCAATACAACATTAGGTACGGTGAAAATAGTTAATATTAAAAAGCTCAAATAAAAAATAATGTCTGTTGAATTCTGCCATACAAACGTTCGTTAACGGTCTCCTAGCTTAGTCGGTAGTGACCCTGCATGCAAAGCAGGAGATCCCGGGTTCGAATCCTGGTAAGGGCACTTATTTGAGTGTTCATCACAAATATTTGTTCCTGAATTATGGACGTTTTGCTATGTATAATAACTTAATAAGTATTTATATACAGCTGGCAGAAATATGTAGGTAGACATACCGGTCGCAATATGAATTTGACATGTGTCATTCGGATTGCGACGGCAGCAGCGTTACTGTTGCGGTCGAAGTTCCTGTATTGTTTTGCAGTGCTGTCGTTCAATCCGTCACTCATATATGTTACACATTTACTTAAGTTTTATTTTATTTTTAACAGACAGGTAACCATGTACCCTACATATATGAAAATAATCCCATTTTATGTCCGGTCGATAAAAGTGCTTTGGTTATAAATTCGGCACAAGTATAATTTATTACACATTTCATCATAATTTACGGTAGGTATTCGGGTCAGTAAATTCCAAATCTTTTGTAAATTCCCGTCATAAAGTCTGTCTGAACATTACACCTCTTTATGGCTCATTAATTTAACAGCTACAAAATTGAGCCATTTCCCTGTTATAATTTTAGGAAAACACGTTTATTTCTAAACAAAGGTTTTAATATTCCAACCCAAATAGAACTTGGTAGAACATCACTTAGGTAAGTACCTAAGTAATAAAGTCGTACTAAAACTTTTGCCGCGTAGCGTAGATAGGTATTAAAAGTGTAATAAAGCAAAGGAGGTTAAAAAGATATCAAAATATTATGAGACTTTAAAATGTCACAAATTTTGCTAAAAATAGTGCGAAACTTAATTGACGCACATTATAGCTTGGTGCTTATCTATTAAAAAAAACACTACTGCTTAAAAAAATGTTGTATTTTTAGCCTTCTAACTGCTAACCAAATGACGACAAGAGTGCTTGAGATAGGAAACTCAATATTCACTAATGTGTCTATGCATCAAAATTGCCTTCCATCAAAATATCAGTCGCCATCAGATATGTCGGAGCGGCCAAGGTGTTCACAATATCTGAACACGCACTCTAACGCCTTGACAATAGAGGCGTGCTCAGATATTTGTGAGCACCTTGGCCGCTCCGATATATCTGATGGCGACTGTACATACAAAACACCTCTTTAAAGTTCCCCTATCTTCCTTTTACCACACATTTCTTGGAATAGATTCCTCAGATTTGGAGCTTTTCACTTTAGCGTTGCGGCCAGATGCATCAGATGGTATGAATGCATGCATAATGCCCCGAGGCGGGCGAGCAATATCCGGCTCGAAGGACCAACATTTTTCGTGCAAACTTTAAATAATCTGTTATAATCAGACATGGTAACTTTTACAGCATTTTTGGTTCAGCGGAGTTGTGTTAAAGGAATCGGTATAAACTTAACTTCAACCCTAATGATTAATTAGCATTAATTACGTTAATATTAACCTTAACTTACCATTTCAGTTGGAATTATCTATACCAATTCCGTTAACACCACTCCGCTGCACCAAAAATGCTGTAAAAGTTACGATGTTTGGTTATAATGCTGTTTTTGCGCTGGTCCAATTTGCGCGGATTATGTGCATCCAAAATCGCACAAAATTCTAAGGTAGGTATTTAACTACCCGTTTAAACATTTAAAACCTATACATATATTATATCTGTGCCTACATAATTATATGTGACGTCCCACGGGTAAAGGTACCTTGTGGCGGTTGGCGCTTACGCTATTATTAACGCCGATCCAATATTATTACGGCGCTATGCGACGTAAGCGCCTGTCGCCATAAGGTACCTTTTGTCGTGGAACGTCACATATGACGTGTCGTTAGTATTAGTCAAACTTAACGGGTAAGTAGTTTAAACTTTTTGAAAAAACTTAAATACTATTAACTTCGAAGCTTAAAATAATCTGAATTTAATACTTAACTGAAAAGGCTTAGGTAGACCTGGTAGACGGACTTAAAATAGAATTCATCCTGTTTGAGAAGCTGATTTATTCGGGTATGTGAATAAATATATTTCGTTTTTTTACAATAGGGAAAGAAGTACGAGGGAATGTATATTTAATACTTTACTTTGATGGAAGTCACCCGAAAAGGTTCTATTGAGGGATATTTTTTTCACAATACCTAACCAAATTTAAGAGAGACCGAACCGAATTTACCTACGGTATATTTTTTATATCTAAGTATATGAATAATTTATGTGTGGGTAGGGTTTTTTTTAATATCAACCTGCTTCGCACACATGCAATAGAAATAAAATCTGAAGTTCGTAAGATTTGGCTTGCTTAGATTTGAGCAGTGGTGGATATGCCCTAAGTCCTAAGGCCCCAGTAGGGCCGTGCCTAGGGCGGCAAGACATTAGGTGCGTAACCTATATGGTGCGTGCTGAGAAAGGGGCAGCTACGAGCCCCGATGCAAATTATTTCGTCTAGTTCCACGCAGCAATTTTGTTTATTTTAATAAATTTTACACATGAACATAAAATGACCTAGTAATGGGAACCATAATAACAATGTTTAATGTAGTTTATTTTGATCGTATAATAAAATTGCATGAGACTTTTATTGCTGAAAAAAAGGACTTTTCAAAAACGTTGTCTAAATCATATTGTCCTCTCCTACAGCACTGCTGCATGCATGGGCTCGAAACAAAATTGTCAATACATTGGCAGAGCCCTATTGCTTTCCCTAGTAATAGCCCTTTTCACATATGTTGTAATCCTACCCGTCAATAAAAATAAAAAATCATTTTTTCTTTCTTTCAGTACAAACGGCATTTCTTGTATTTGGATTTAGTTATTGCAGAGTATTACCATATAAAATTAAATTACATTAGTATAAGCATTAAATATTAGTAATTTTTAAACAAAAACATTTTTGAACAAACGCGAGATCCTCAAAAACTGGTCTCCCTAGACGAAAACATATGCATCGGGGCTCATAGTACCTAGTTACTACAGGGCCCGGGGCCTAGGGCGACCAACACTACAAATCTGCCACTGGATTTGGGAGTAGAGAGTAGGTATTTTAGTTGTGTAAAACGGGAAAAAGGTTGTATTTGGTTGACCGGCGCTTCGATCTCAACTATCTACTAACCTACATATGCGTACTTACTTTTCGTGGACACACCACACAATATAAGTAGTGATTTTGTTTTTTTATCACCTATTTCTTGTTAGCGCCTTCTAGTCAATATGTTTCGGTGTCAGACACAGACAATAAAACAAGTTACCAAATGAGTCAGTGAAAGCAATTGGCATTAGGTTGTTTTTCAATAAAAAAATCATGATTGCGGTTTATACAGTAGTGTTTGAAAATGAAGACCTAGGCTAAACCGTAAAATTAGCTTTATATTAGGTTAGGTTACCTTTTTCTAAAAATAAATACCGCTACCTATATTGTAAATTTTCTACCTACTACGATATACAACATCAAAACATATAATTCATGTCGTTGGCTGTGCAATTTCTGGGAAGAACTAGGTGATAAAGTTCTGTTGCAGCGACGTAACGCAGTGCGCTATGTATCAAACGGACAGTTAGGGTGCGTCGCGTCGGCGCCAAGCCCAACCAGTCTCTAATGGAATTTGATCAGATCTTACAATCTGTTTTTAGATCTTCTTCTTCTAAAAAATGGCTTTCATTAAATTTATGATGATTTTGCCAATGTCAAAAATGTGCTCGTAGAGCGTGACGTTGCTCGGTAGGACCTACCTATAACTAACTACCTATAGGTACCTGGTACCTATAGGTAGTTTCTAAGTAAAGTTATAGCTGGACAAATACGCGTTTCTAGATTAAGGGCCCGATTCGGATTTTGAAATAGACATCTATTAGACATCTTTTAGACATCACCAAGATACGATAACGATATGTTTAAGATCTAACCTGTCAAATTTGACATTTGCGCGATTCTGGAGATACTCTTGAACGATTTGCACAGGATATGACTTGGAGATCCAATTCACATCTAACAGAAATCTTACTCTGTCTAACGTAAAAGTGACATTAGTTGCCCGAATTGCGCTGCAAAAGAGAACTAGTTGATATCTAAACTATAACGTATCTAGAATGGATCTAGTACGTGTCGTCTCTTGTGAATATCTTGAAGTTCGAATACAGCAGTAATTCTTCATTAGCTGGAAACTTCCACGTTAGTTCACTCACTGCATCAGCTGGCTAGATTACACCACAGATTACACTAAACAATAATGAATGAATGAGCAAAAAACTAAAAATTATTCTGGAGAAGACTTTTTTTTCTCCTCCTGTGAAATCCTGCTTTTAGTTTTCTGATAGGTAATAAAACAATAGGTCAGTAGGTATGCCAAAGTACCTAACAAACCAGCCTAGGCTTTGTCTATATGATCTAAATTCTAGCTTTAAAACTAAAGTAATAGAGTGCTTTGGCATCACGGATATTTGGTGAAATTCCTAAAGAGATGAAATGAGTAATTAGTCCTTATCAAATACCTACAATGGTAACGAGTAAGCATACAACTTCAACTCTCAATTAAATGTAGGTACCTACTGTATGTAGTAGAACTGGCTTAGACCGACTTTTCGCATTAAGCCCTCGAGGTGTTGAACTCGAAAGTTTCGAACCACAAGAGCCTAAGTGCTGGAAGTATTTTGACAGAAGCATGAAATTTATTTGTTTTGCACGGTATGAATAATCAACAAGTTTATATGGGTTGTTTCCAGCTTTCGTTCCGTGTAAGATGTAGCCGAAACGTGTGTTTTATTCGCACAATGTTCCTGAAATGTTAACGCGAGGAATTGAAAATGTAACATTGTTGTTTTATGCAACGATGTGGTTGCGATTCAATAAAATTTTACATGTCTGTTGCGAGTATTATTATATGCAGGAAATGGTTCATTCTGCTAGAAAATGTGCCGTCTGCAATACTTACCTGAATGAATGGATTCACAATATTGATTGATTGAGATTGTGGACATCCTGGCTACTTATTTAGTTTATATAAAACAACAATTACTTATGTACCTAACAAATTATAAAATTTAATAGTAAGTTCATTTTCATATTAGGTTAGTCTCTTGAAGTAAAATAATCTTCAGCCATATCATAAGATAAGTAGGTACAAGTTTCGCACTCAGTTCTGTTGCTTGGTGAAAATATTTAATACAATAATCCAGATGCATCTTGAAGCTGAATTTGTATGGGAAATTCTGATATGCACTTCGGTAGACGTCCACAGGGCCGCATCGCACGCATCGGCCGCAATGCAGGCAACGGATCAGTTGTACGCACGCACTTGTGTGACTTTCTATACAAAGAATATTAAAATCCGATGCGTGCGATGCGGCACTGTGGACGTCTACCTTAAATATTTTGTTCCTATATGATATAGGTTAGGTGGTAATGGTCAATCAAAATGAGTAAGTAATGATACCTAAATATTCTCTACATAGCACATGAACTTATTTATTTTTGACAGCCTGATTCACCATATTGTTTAGTTGTTATTGAGGTGTCTGTAGTAACACTCTGACAATCAAGACAAAAAGAGTCATTAAATTTAGCCCACGCATTTGGTCTCTAGAGTGCCACTTACACAAAGTGAACAAACATACATAATATAGACTGATAAACACGGCATTATCTTCCGTTGTAGGGTAAAACTATTGATTAAACCGTACATGTAGATAATGTCACAGAGGAAATAATGGTACTAGAGACGGACCAAGAAATAGCCAACGCAATGCAAGTGTTATTTTAAACGTCAAACTTCTATGAAATTATGACGTATAAATAACACTTGCACTGCGCGAGCTATCACATCTGCTGCAGACTTTTCTTGGTCCAACTACCGTGCAGGATGGACACTTCCTGCAAACTCGAAGTTTGACAGCGGTTCAGGGTCGAATCATGATATCCCTTTCTAATGGCACTATCCCTTTCGGCAATTTAGGGTTGTCAAAATTCAAGTGATTAATTGATTATCTTATCTGTGGTCGTGCACGCAAAAGGAAGTCAAGTGGTTGCCAACCCTAATAATTGCTCGGAGCAATGCTGAGCGGCTACCGCGAAAACCGAAATTCGCAAATTGCGGGGATCTTTCTCTTTTCCTCCAATGGAGGCGTACCTAATCAAACTGACAGAGAAAAATGACCGCAATTTGCGAACTTCGATTTTCGCGGTTATAGCCCTGAGCCGAACGGAGCAGAAAGCTTTTTTTTTTGGGATTTGAGTAATTGATTTGAGTCAATCGGTCCTCGCTAGGATACGGGCGGCCGTTTGCTCTATGTTTCAGTATGAGCTGTATTGGTAGTGGATTGCGGTGTCTCTTTAGTGGTACGGAGCCGAGTTCGACCGAAGTCAGGAGTGTCTCCCCACGGATACCTACGAGTAATCGGCGCGATTCGTTAAATGAATTAGAGATTAACTAGATACGATATAGTTAAGATATGTGACGTCCCACGGAAAAAGGTACCTTATGGCGGTTGGCGCTTTCACTTTATCAACGTCGCTCCAATATTATTGCTGTGCTATGCGACGTAAGCGCCAGCCGACATAAGGTACCTTTTGCCATGGAACGACACATATCCTTACTATTTCACATCTAGTGGATCTCTAATTCATTCCCCGAATCGCGGCGCCAGCCGCCATAAGGTACCTTTTGGCGTGGAACGTCACATATCTTTACTATATCGTATCTAATTAATCTCTAATTCATTTCCCAAATCGAGCCGAATGTGTCGAGTACGGAGGCCAGTGACCCACTCTTATCCCGGGCACTGTGCCACGCCATTGCGTACATTCGGCAGGCGGGACCTACATGCCCGCTGATATATGGCCCGCATTCGGAAATTAAAACTTTAGCTTCTACAAATCTATTCTCAAATGTTCCCAATAACCTTTATTTATCTAATGTTCTTATTTTATTTTGCTAACTTATGTAGTTACATTTTCTAACCGATTCTGAAGGCAAGTCGATCTGGCAGTGACAAAAAAACTCAGAAACTAGAATCCATAGAAAATATACAGTGTGTTTTCTGTAACAGGAGCAATAAATTAAACTGTAGGCTGTACTCCTCAAACTGACCAATATTTGTTCAGCAACTTTTGAGAATAACTCATGGTTTAATTTTTATTACACTTTAAAGTTTATTCTAAGACGCAATGTATTGCAAATTTTGTTATGTTAAAAGCGTGACTAGTAACGTCAAACACACTGATGTCAGCGTACATTGAAGGCAATATTTATTTTGTATGAAAAAGAGGAAGTCTAAAGGATTCATAATTTTTAAAAGTTGCTGAACAAATGTTGATAAGTTTGAGAAGTTTGTTTGTTACAGGAAGCACCCTGTATAACGACAAGGTACCTATATATTCAATCAATCGCAATTATCTTCAATTTCTGAAGCAAGGCACCTAAACAAAAAAATCACAGACAATATATAACTTAGCCCACCTACTACGTGCCGTTATTCAATAAATAATATTACGCTATTTGAAAAAGGTAGGACCTAGAACCCTTACATGTATAAAAAGCTTTCCTGAACTAGGAAAAATTGTCCCAATAAAGCCTCCCTAGGGCGTAGTAGCAATAAATAAACCTCTTTATCGGGACATTGATAAAAGCAAAAAAATATAATACAACGAGAGCGTACCGGCACTCCAGAGTATCGTATGCTTGCCATCTGATGCTTATTGGAGTGAGAAAGCAATTTAGCATCCATTTCTTGTTGAGAATACTTAAAGCTTAGTGTGAAGAAAAAGTGGGAAGCGTGCCAAGGTGTTTTAGCGCATAAACGCTTCACTGACACTGTCTGAAAGATAAGAATTACTAAGCGGATTCATTTACTAAAACAGTTTAAATACCTAGTATGCATACCTAGTAGGTACCTAAGTATGTGTTTTTGTTAGTGTAGAACTTGATAATTACACTCCTATACAAACGTACATCTCTCGCATCTGCCTCCTGGGCTATGATTAACTGGCTCCTGTTTCACAACAGTGACAATTGTCACCTGACAGTGACATTTCAGTAAATGTCACGTGCCAATTGTCAGCGTGGTGAAATAGGCCCCCAGTTGAAAGTATTTTTTCATGTTTACGTTTATGCCGATTGCATGTTACATTTTCAGTTACCTACTGCCTCGGTGCCAACAGAATGCTTTAAAGTATTTATTGTATCGATTTGTCTAGGATTCAATCTAAGTATCTTCATTGCAAATGTTTTCTAAGTACAGTTTAACCCTTAAATGCATAGGGTTGCCAAATGTCTACAAACCATTCGACAGCTCACAGATTAAAAAAAAAGGCTTACGTTCTTGAACGCACCTTTATACCAAGAGTCAAGTAGTAGGGTAATGATTTAAGGGTTAAATTTACGCAATATTTTTAATTAATAAAAATTACATTCGTTTTAAGACGAAAAGTCGGAAAGCTTGGAAAAATCCAGAAGTTGATTATTTTTAGTAAGTATGTGATTTTGAATGGTGTTTTCGGGGTTTGTAATTATTTTATATTTAAAAACTTTATCATAGGTATATCACAAATAGTGTACCTTTCTAATCGTAGTAAAATATTTCATATATCTATTACTGAAAATTACATAAATATGATTTAGCCAATTCAACTTCTAACACTGATTTCGTAGTGAAAATGAAAGTTATATTTTTTTTACTATTTTTCCTAGAATCAGCAAACAATTATATGATACATAATATTAATTTCAGGCAAAAAGAAAAAAAACATGCATTTAAGGGTTAAGAGTGAAGTGGTAACACAGAATTATTTCGCATTTATAATATTTATCAGTAAGTGAAACAGGGTTCTCTGAAACAGGCGAACTCAAAGCGACAATAGATAATAAATGGAAAACTTTCTAAAGAGCTTTGCTGTTTAACGGGCGTGTTTCTCTTTCAAGTCATTGACTTTAATGACGGCTCGGGAATTTCATTAGAGCATGGTGAAACGCAATGGTACGACTGTACCCTTGGATATTGTACAACTTGTGGTATTTTACAAATTTGGTGGTCTCTATATTTGTAATAAGTAATTCATGATTCTGAATGGGGTTATTTCCGAAGTTGGAGTATTTTCTGAATATGTTCTCCTTTCTATGTAAAACTAACAGAGGCTGAAATAGAGAATAGTGCTTTACAATTTATATGGATTCATACTTGTAATGTTGTTATCGTTGTACATTTTTCATAAACTGCTTTCCTTCTCAGCGTATGAGAAATAAAACTACAACGTTTAAAACATGAACGTACATAACGAATAACAAATAAAAAAGCGGAAAACTATAAAATGTATTCCAAAAGATTGATCCCAATACGCTATAGAAGTTGAAAGCGAAATCTAGACTCGTAATGCCTTAAACTCGGGTACGACAACACATTGAAAGTATTGAAACTATTCCGAGCAGGAACTTGAAAGAACGCTCGACCGGTTTGGTTTCTGTCAGCCGTAAAACCGTACTCTGGCAAATTTCAGCCCAGTGCCGATATTTACTTCATCGTGATTAATTATGTATTGTGCTCGTCTTTAGTTCTGAGAGATTGACTGCGCCATTACGCGATTTTATCGCGAGTCCGACCGAGCGCGGGATTATGCAGTGTCTGCCTTCTGCAGTTAGCGCCTGTAGCGAAAAACGCGCACACGCATGGATTGCTTGAAAAACGTGCGGAAAAAATCGCGTATTAGAGATATCGTTGAGTATTTACCGTTAAAATATTTTTTATACCTAGTGCTATGAAGATTTTTAAAACAATACCTATATTATAAATGAGTCTGCTAATACAAAATTGATAATGTTAATAATATGAATTATAAAGACAGCAAGATGAACTTAAAATTGAACAATGACGTTCGACCGGCACCGAGGGTGAAGGTTAAAAAAAATCCAGCAACTATTAAGGTGGGTAAAGTGCAAAATAATTTTAATTTGTATACTAGCATAAGTTAAAATTGTGTCTAATAATGAAAAATAATGTTAATTGATTGTAATATAAACCTTTCTAACGTATACATATATAGGTACCCAGTTAACTATGTAACATATATTACTTTACCAAGTCAATTTACACACGATCATGTCATATGTCGAATTATGAGGTGAGAAATTTACCAGCGGAACTATACCTACTTTTCGGTTTTTCAGGTGCGCATTCTGTAGGTTTGACCTGTTTCCTAGTGAACATTCGCGCGGACACAATTCTTAAGGTTCGAAAAGAGTGCGCGTGCAAGTCAGTGGAATGTTTAAATTGTTTTAAAATAATAAACAAGTACGATTATGAAAAAGACTGTTTCTTAAATCCAATTAGTTTACTCCGAAATCAAGCAATGTTATACTATTCGGTATCCGGCCGGATATTAGAATCATGGCCGGATACCGGATAGTAACCGAATATCCGGTGCATCTCTAGTAATTACCCAATGTGCGGTACAAACCTTTGTGAGCAGATAGTACGTCGGTATACCCTTGCTAATTATTTAACCTCTCTTTTTGAAAATGACAAAAAAGAGCACTTGACTTTTATATGAAAGCTAGACTTATTATATATATATATATATATAGTCCTCCTCATCGTTTTCGATGACGGCGACCCCAGATAAACATCATGGACGCTATCTAGCGTGAGCCCTTATGTGACTGGCCAGGCCGAACTTGGTCTTAAACACTCTATTGCACGTGTGACAATACAGTTGGCCAGCTTCGTTGAGCGTGTACACGTAGGAGGGCTTAGGTCTCTCTTTCCGTAATTAGCGTTTGGTGTCTAAGCTTTTGAGACGGTTATCCTCAAACATTTTGACACCGTTATGGATGGTAGAACGCCAAGATGACCTTCTTCCAGCAAGCTCCTCCCAATGCTCAGGGTCGATGGCGCAAGCGCTCAGATGCCGTTTGAGCACGTCCTTGTAGCGCAGGTGCTGACCACCGTGCTTCCGCTTACCCACTGCCAACTCAGAGTAGAGGACAGCTTTAGGCAAGCGGTGATCATCCATTCGAAGGACGTGCCCACACCATCTGAGCTGCCGCTGCATTAGTATGGCCTCCATGCCATACATTCCGGAACGACGCAGGACCTCGGAGTTGGGAACATGGTCCTGCCACTTAATCCTGAGTATAGACCGCAAACACCTCAGGTGGTAAGTGTCTAGTTTCTTTATGTCTGTTTTGTAGAGGCACCATGTCTCTGCTCCATATAAAAGGACAGGAATGATTAGCGCCCTGTAGACGCTAATTTTTGTCTCGAGCTTGAGATCATGGGACCTCCAGACGCGATCTGTGAGTCGTCCGAAATTAGCAGCGGCGTTGGCGATACGTGAAGGTATCTCCGAGGCTAGGGTGTTATCACGCCGGATAGTGCTTCCAAGATATTTAAAGTGTGATACTTCATCTAGAGGTCTCCCATCTAGATTCAGCACCGTTGGGTCAGCCTCACCTCCTCTTGACGGTTGTTTGAGAATTTGAGTCTCCGCACGAGTTTTGCACTATGTAACAACAATAGACTTATTAACCGGTGCATAGATATATACTATATCGTGAACATGCATAGTTAAGCAAAAAGGATAATCCCAAAACCTTATCGTTTAAATTATGACTTTTGTTTTAAATGACTTTCTCGGTAACCCCGAGCAACTATTAACTACCTACTTACTCATATCTAGACAGTTATGTTATGAGTAAAATAACTCGTAACGAGTTTATGAACACCCTAATAAATAATCCCTTTACTTATTTAAACGATAATATAAAATGTTTGCCTTCCTATATGAAATCGCAGCAACTGAAAAAAAAAATCACTTGTGTCTCGAACCAATAGGAAAACCTATACACGGTGTAACATGAGGAAACCGAATAATTTCAGCCACGCATTTCTGAGGTCAAAAGAAGGAAAAAATGTAATATGGTAGGTCAATATCGCCAAAAAAATTTTTTTTATTTTGTTTTGTTTTTTAAATTTTTGGAATGTATTTGTACATAAAAAATAAACGTTATTGGTAAACTTGTCACTTAAAATTGATTTTTTAATTTTTTCGTAAAACCTACTTTTTGCAAAGTGTTACTTGTCACTTTTTGACATCTATCAATAAGGATATTTAGAATACGTCCCATAGTAGCAACAACGCTATCAAAAAAGAGTTTTGCACTATGTAACAACAAAAACATGTTTATATTTTAATTGGTATTAACTCTGAAACTAGGCGAATTTCAAAAAAGTTTATAGGACATTTTTGGTCTTTAAATATGATCAGGAATATGCTGTTAAAATTATTCGGTTTCCTCATGTTACACCGTGTATTTAGGGCACCTACATCGTCTTATTTCAATATAAGTAAATGTAAGTAAATAGGGTCTCCAACGATTATGAAAAGCTTGCGTACACGAATAAATACATACAATTTTCTTTGAGGGCTATTTATTAGGAATTGTTTTCTTGGTCTTTTGTCACATTTCTTGGGCTCACGGTTTTAAATAATGTTAGATGAATGGAAATATGACAAGGAATTTTGTTTTCACCATCACACTACATAAATGACATACCTGCGTTTTTAGGGTTCCGTACCCAAAGGGTAAAACGGGACCCTATTACTAAGACTTCGCTGTCCGTCCGTCCGTCCGTCCGTCCGTCTGTTACCAGGCTGTACTGTATCTCACGAACCGTGATAGCTAGACAGTTGAAATTTTCACAGATGATGTATTTCTGTTGCCGCTATAACAACAAATACTAAAAACAGAATAAAATAAAGATTTAAATGGGGCTCCCATACAACAAACGTGATTTTTGACCAAAGTTAAGCAACGTCGGGAGAGGTCAGTACTTGGATGGGTGACCGTTTTTTTTTGTTTTTTTTTTGCATTATGGTACGGAACCCTTCGTGCGCGAGTCCGACTCGCACTTGCCCGGTTTTATTTAAATAGCTATGAAATTGTTTGTAGCGTATGTTTACCATTCCTTTACTTTTTAAGTAGTTCTTTTATGTTGTTATTTCTTTGAACTTTGCTCTGTATTGTTATACGAAATGCATGGAAGTATTAAAAATAAGTATTTCTAAAATTAGCGCGTAAAAAGATCTATTTAAAAAATATAGATCTTGGCTCGAGTTTTCTCTGCAACTGGGAGCCGATTTTTGAAATTCCACCACTCGATTTCGTGTATTTTCTTAAATGATATCTCCACTACTAGGCGTTTAAATTCTGCTAATAGAATTGAAATCGAGTGGTCAATACCACTAGATTCCAAATTTTGATCGCTTTATTTCAAAAATTAGCATTCCGCCGTTTTCCACCGATTTTCGAGTGACGAAATCGAGTGATCGCAATTCAAAAATCGGCCTCGAAGTCGATAAACCATTAGACAGAGCAAATGAGTTCAATGCTAGTTAGCAATATAGGTAAGTACCTGGGTACATATTCTGTGCATTTAATGACTGTCGGAATTGCTGATTTATGAATGGTCACGCTCGTATTGAAATGCGTAGACATGAGTATGCCTCATATAACATTCTCTAGCTATGTTTATAACTACCAGCGCAAACTTAACTAAACGATGTATGGTGACGTCCATTATTCGTCAATAAAAATTGATATTAGTAAGTAAATGCTTAAATATTAAAAGATTTTGTTGACGCCAGTGCCCAAGGAGCCGTAAAAAATAAAATTATAAGTATTATTATTTTGTTGAGTACTGTCGAGATTCAATGGGCCCGATTCGGTTTTTGAAATAGACATCTATTAGATATCTTTTAGACACCACCAAGATCGGCATTCGTACTATTTCCCCTCTGCCGAGGTACAAGATTAGCGCGTCAATTTAATCTAGCGCGGGTAATAAAACTAGTTGCACTTGGATTTTTCACTAGACCGAGTCCAGACGCGCGCGTGAACACTGCTGCACAAAAATGCCTGTTTGCTCGGTTTTTTGTTATAAAAAGAGGTCGGGGACATCAAATTTTTTACATATCATACGTTAAATTACATTTAAATACAATTATTATATTTTAGTCTCAAGTAATTGTTGGATTTATCGATTTTGCTCGCTCAGTACAAATTGCGGATCGGTCGAGCGACAAATCCGACTTCTCATCTCTCAGAATACAATGACATACTTCAACGAAAATGTGTTAGTGTGCGTGTTGTGACACTAGTCACTCGTCCGTACACAAAAAGAGATCGAGGTTTGCAAGATTTGTCTTTGACGTGTGTCATTTTCTATGTATTTGTGTCGTCATTACAGATTGGATTTTGTATGTAAGTGTGTGAGAAATGCGACTGTGTGCACCTTTCCCCCCGCGAAAAATGGCAGAAAGATTTGTACGGCGAGATATCGCTTGGGCCCCTCCCTTCCGACATGTCGGAAGCCGGTGTTGCTCGAAGAGATACGATAACGATATGTTTAAGATCTAACCTCTAACCTGTCAAATTTGATTCTGGAGATACCTACTCTTGAACGATTTCCACAGGCTATGACTTAGAGATCCAATTCACATCTAATAGATATCTTACTCTATCTAACTTAAAAGTGATATTGGTTGCCCGAATTGCGCTGCAAAAGAGAACTAGTTGATATCTAAACTATAACGTATCTAGAATGGATCTAGTACGTCTCTTGTGAATATCTTGAAGTTCGAATACGGCAGAATTATCAAATATCTCTTAATTATCTTTAACTTTTTGCCATAATAGCTGAAAGAGGAGTTCATTTCCCGAGCACTTAGGAAGGATTATTGAAAATTCACTCACTAAGAGATTTAAGCAAGATGGATGTTTTCGGCTACTTTTCAGAAGTTACATACCTACTTAATTGTAAAATACAACTCTCTCATCGGGCTTAAAAAGGGGACATAATACAATCATATTCACTTAGTTAATTTTCTAAATAAGTACCTAATCACTTTTACTAAGTAATCCATCGGTATACAAACGTAATCGATCTACAAAAGTAATCGATCGGTATAATACTTATTATTGCATTTATAAGCAAATTACGAATTTTTTTTCAATCGAAAGCGTAAAAAAAATGAAAGATGGTTAACGAATTAACGATTACTAGGTACTTACCTACTTTGGATGAAAGTAGTATTCACTCAAAGACTTAGGGCATCACTTTTTGTATGAAACGTTTTTCAAATCAGAATGTGTCAGTTTTGTAAAAATATTTAATACAAAAATCGAATCGGCTACGGGCGGACTACGCGAGATTATGCGGTTTGCGACAGTGTGACAATCTCATCATTATGTAAAATTTATATGAAAATATGACGTTTATGCTGGATGCGGGTGGCGCAAGACCGGTCATTGTGGCACTCTTTGGGGGAGGCCTATGTCCCGCAGTGGACGTCCTCTGTCTGATATGATGATGATGACGTTTATAATAACACTACTCACTTTATTCTGTTCAAATCGTTGCAATGTTAGTTTAGACGGTCCCTACCAAATTACGGTCAATCCCCATGCGCCACTCATCGGTAACTATTAGGCAAAACAAGCGAACTGGCCACGACTGAATATTCCCCCGTATTTGGAGTCGTGATTCAATCGCGCCGCTGATTGACTGCCGAGGTCCTCCCAGCCCGGGGGACACTAATAGAGTAACTAATGAAATTCATACAAATAATAGAGTTAAGTAGAAGTTGATTGGGCTTGGCTAAAATAATAAGTGTGGCTGGTAAGTGGTGGTTTATGAGTCCACGAAAGATGTTGCAACATGTTGGTGACAATCATAGTGATTGTGTTATGGTTTCGTAATTGAAGAATATCATTCCAGTTTTAAGGTTGCATTGAGATGTCGACTGCAGCAGCGTTACTGTTGCAGTGTCGCGCTTTTGTGATGCCATTGTCGAATTGCTGTCGCGATGAGAATGTTCAATCCGTGTACGATACGAGTACAGCGTATCCTTGTTAGTATGTGCACTCAACTGTTGAAATGAGCGGAAATTCTATAAGCATCTTCGAGATTAAATTCTATTTTTCCTGGCTGTATTATCGACAAGAGCACTATAGGTTTTATTAATAGGTAAATTCTAACTAAATAAGTCTTGGGAGAGTTATGAATATAATAAACTTAAATGTTCATGCAAAGTTTTAAACAAGTTGCATTATCGTATTAAAATGTGAGCGTAACTTTGTGGCGGCTGCTAACTTCTTGACTCTTAGGCCCACTCGCAAGGTACACTCCTAACCCACCCCACTAACCCGGGGTTAACCGGTCAAACCTGGAGTTACCATGGTCACCAGTACAATTTGAAACTGGGTTAACGGTTTAAGGGGTTAACTTCGGGTTAGTGGGATGGTGCAAGTTGCGCTTAAGGGTTTTACTAAAACACACTGGTGAAGCAATAATCGGTATTCATTTTTTGCAGGAAGAGCGGCAGCGTACTGGACGGTACATCGCGATCCTAGTGGGCATATGCTTACTACTCCTGGCGATATACCACGCATGGGTACGGAAGATCCCAGTAGTTGCCAGTCTAGTCGTGCCCGCCCTCATTATGTTCATTTACGTGGGCTGGGTGCTGTATTCTGCTAACAGGGAGAAGCATAGGGTAAGTTGCATTTTTTCTATAGTTTTTTAAGTCTTAAGCAGCTCCGATTAAGGCCAAGTCTCATTTTGGATCGCTGAGCCAACGGAGTAAGTAAGTAAGCTCCGATTAAATAAAACATTATTGTCAGGGTAAGGAATGCTCGCATTTGCAGGATTGAGTGTTGAATTTAAGCGGACGTTTAAATTAAAAGGTGGGATGGGCGTTGTATTCGGCTAAAAGGGAAAGGCATAGAGTAAGTTGCTTTTTCAGTAGCTCAGTGGGTATGATTAGTAACGTAAAGTTCTAATCTGTGAAGCCATTATCTTTTGCGAGCGGCCGGATGCTAAAAGCATTCCACTGATGCACCGCGCTGCTTCCTAAAGGATGGTGTTTTTTCCCCATTTCTTTTTCACTGTGACTGAAAAAAGTCTCTACCGTTACCATTCGTGTTACAGTGAAGCTTAACTTTATGTTGTGAAATATATCGACCATGTTATTGCTTTTTATAATGATAATCAAACTTTAATTTTGAAACTTATTAAAATTGTAGAAATGATAGTGTTAAATAATTGGCATAAACCTGAATAATACTTATATATATTATATGCGGAGGAACATTACAAATCTGAACTGGCTTAATATCGTGGGCTCTTACTTATATGTATATTGACACAAACGACCTGCACAAAGACTACCTAATGTCAAATCAATACAAAACCATATTTTAAGTTATAAGCCCGCCCTTTGTCCCCTGGATCACAAAAGATTGTTGCTGTTTGACTTTCAACATTTTGAATCTTAAGCAGCTTCAATTTAATAGTTATTTCTTGCAGTTTCTGATCTTTACCATATATTTACGAATTTATTAGTAAAAATATTAAATTAACCTCAAAATTCGATCGTTGTAGGACATGTAAAACATTGCCAAAGACAAAAAACCGGGCAAGTGCGAGTCGGACTCGCGCACGAAGGGTTCCGTACCATAATGCAAAAAAAACAAAAAAAAAAGCAAAAAAACCGGGCAAGTGCGAGTCGGACTCGCGCACGAAGGGTTCCGTACCATAATGCAAAAAAAAAACAAAAAAAAGCAAAAAAAAAAAAAACGGTCACCCATCCAAGTACTGACCACTCCCGACGTTGCTTAACTTTGGTCAAAAATCACGTTTGTTGTATGGGAGCCCCATTTAAATCTTTATTTTATTCTGTTTTTAGTATTTGTTGTTATAGCGGCAACAGAAATACATCATCTGTGAAAATTTCAACTTTCTAGCTATCACGGTTCGTGAGATACAGCCTGGTGACAGACGGACGGACGGACGGACGGACGGACAGCGAAGTCTTAGTAATAGGGTCCCGTTTTACCCTTTGGGTACGGAACCCTAAAAAACAACGGTCACCCATCCAAGTACTGACCACTCCCGACGTTGCTTAACTTTGGTCAAAAATCACGTTTGTTGTATGGGAGCCCCATTTAAATCTTTATTTTATTCTGTTTTTAGTATTTGTTGTTATAGCGGCAACAGAAATACATCATCTGTGAAAATTTCAACTGTCTAGCTATCACGGTTCGTGAGATACAGCCTGGTGACAGACGGACGGACGGACGGACGGACAGCGAAGTCTTAGTAATAGGGTCCCGTTTTACCCTTTGGGTACGGAACCCTAAAAAGAAATCATATTACATATTTTTCGAGGTAAACAGTTTCTGATACAACCGACGGACGTACCTACTCGTAATCATATAAGGTATTGTCATAGAAGGTAGGATCCTATAGAAGTGGTATACGCGTGCCTCCGTGAGGGGCAAAACGTAGGCAATGCGACACTATGATTGATCGAATTTATTCGTTCCCACCATAATACATACTAAATTTACGGTGGGAAATAAAAAAAATGTGAGACTGTGACAAGGACAACCAATAATAGCGCTTTCGCTGCTACTCCTACTGAAAGATACATAAGACTAGCCCGTTCGGTCATTTCCCCCACCTCTCATGCCAGATCCAGTTAAAATACTAGATTCATGTATCGTGTAGGCCGGTTTCGCACCTGGGGGCCGATTTTTGAAATTCGACCACTCGATTTCGTGCATTTCGTTAAATGATATCTCCACTACTAGGCGTTTAAATTCTACTAATAGAATTGAAATCGAGTGGTCAATAACACTAGATCCCAAATTTTGATCGCTCGTATTTCAAAAATTAGCAATTCGGCGTTTTCCACCGATTTTCGAGTGACGAAATCGAGTGATCGAAATTCAAAAATCGGCCCCCTGTCCTCATTTTCCTTCGTGGGTTTCCAGAAAACAAGATAAGGTAATTTGAATATAATCATGTAGGTATTCGTTTAACTTAGTATATACTTACGAGTATTTGAAGAAATTGTTTTATAGACTATTAATTTTAGAGATGTCTTACAAATACATATTAATCATATCATAAAGTAGTAAGTAGATATAGTATGATAAATATTAAAATCGAATGAAAATAAATGTAACTATATTTACAGTATATATGGTCCTATTTTCCCGCACTAGTGCGTAAAATAGCACTTTTCGTGCATATGTCAAAAGTTTAAAGGGCCATATGTACGTACCTACTGTAAAACGTTGTACGATACACGTGCGATTAGGTAATTCGCAACTCGCGTCGATTTAAAACACTCCCTTCGGTCGTGTTTTAATTTATCGCCACTCGTTTCAAATTTCCCCTTTTCCGCGCTTGTATCGTAAATAACTATTTTATATTAAAAGAAAGATAGGATCAATACAATTTATTGTGTCGATCATAATCCGATCGATTTCGGACCGGGTGTGTTTCGAAATGTCGTACCGTAAGTACGGTTGAATATTGCTCGTTGATTTTAAATTACTTACCCATTTTTGTTTTAATAAAAAAAAATACTAGTAATCAATGTAAACATCTCTGCTTTTCACAAATTCAATCAATTAATGTAATTAAAGAAAAGTTAATATTTTCGGTACAGTAGGTAACTATATGACATTTAGATGTTACCTATATTTCCTCCTATGCCGTGTGGTGGCCGGCTTTAGAATAGCGCCAACCTTCACATAGGATAGGGTGTCGTACGAGGCGACTAAGTCCACAAACGAAGTAAGAAGCTATTTCGTCACAGGGGAGATGGTCCTCTTATCATTGTTTTGCAATCCATCTAGGAGAAGGATACTCCAAAATAAAACCCGGAATGGAGTTTCCGTAAGGCGCGAGTAGGGTCCAACCTGAAATATGCGGCAGAGTCCTGCAGCTGACCTGTCTCCACACGTATTGGCTCGCCTTTCCTGTGGCATAAGACAGTGAAGCCGAGAGGGTAATGCAGGTGCTGGGCATCCCTGCGTTTCCTTAATTCCGTCCCAGGCGGTGTAATGTATGTTACACCATAAATCGTCTGCAATAGACGTAAAGGCCAATGATGATGATATTTCCTCAAATTACGGTGTCGTATAAGGAAAATTCATAAGGCACTTTCATTAATATATTATCATTCAAAAGGTAGTCATAGTGAACCTTAGGCTTTTCTGAGAAACAATGAATGAGAATAATAACGGTTGCAGACCGTACCTAGGGTCGTAGCTTTTGTCATGTGATCCCCCTACTGATACGCGAAGAATGGATTGCATATCTATATCATACGGGTACGTAGGTCAGTCGATAAGTTTTGAGATGCTCGAAATTCGAAAATGGAACGCACCTGAATTATATGTTTTTAAAAAGCAAATTTATTTAAAAATAGAACACAAGTTGCCGATTCGCTCCAACTTAAAAAATTAACATGTTACAGTCATTTTTCCAAAACGGTTCCCGCGTTTTTTCTTTGAAACGATGGAGCTTAACCGCGAACATTTGCGTGCTATGATATTTTATGATTTTAAATTTGGTTTATCTGAACAATTGTGTTTGCATCGATTGCAGTCAGCGTTAGGAGATTCTGCTGCTTCACGGGCAACAGTTTTTAGATGGTTCAACGAATTTAAAAGGGGTAAAACCAGCCTCGGAGATGACCACCGAAGTGGTCGCCCGCAAACAGCAGTAACTGCAGAAAACGTGTGGACTACTCAAATGTTGGTGCGAGAAGATCCACGAATAACATACAAGGACATAGAGAAGATCCTAGTGGTCAATTCGGGGGACGTTAATATAATCCTACATCAATATCTTGGAGTGAGGAAGCTCTGTTGTCGTTAGATCCCGCGTTTGCTCTATCAAACTGAAGAAGTTGCGATTTCTGCCCTATTAGATCAAGACTGGCAAAAATGTTTTCAAAGTTGGTTTAGATGAATGGAACTTTGAATATAGAATGATAGAGAGTATTTTGAAAAAATTTAATATAAATAGTGCTAATATCTTGAATAGTTTTTCTGTATCTCAAAACTTATCGAGTGACCTACGTATTCAGTTTCAGTAAAATACAATGATATTTGATATCACAGATGATACCCAATGGATTGCGTGGGAAATATTTATAAATATTAATTTATTGACTATCATATTTGCAATTCGTACATTGTAATCATCATCGTCATCCGCGTGCTCTTTTCTTTGTATTTAGGTAAATATTATGCAGCGAGGTAATAACTATATTTCGTTAAAAAAATCGTTTTTCAACTTCTTTACGTACCCTGACACGTTTTCTATATAATAAAATGTAAATAACAAAATGTTCTAAGCAATTCTGCCATTCGTCAATATTTTTCAGTGTAAGATCGAACTTTAGATCAAGAGTTTACGTAGATTTTAGTAGCATTTATTTATTTCACCTGTCCCGGTGTCTGTCTATATGTCTAGTCTAAGATAAACCTTATACCTACACGATATAAATAAAACAAGTAATCTCAAAGTACTTAAATCACTTAACATTGAAATAAATAAACTTTTATTTAATTTACTTAAGTACTACCAAGAAGTGAAGTCGTTAAAATTCTTCAGTTGTATAATACTATCACTAAAAACTTTGGAACATTATTATGGGTTTCCACTTTTAGCAAGCTTTTATTTAATTTGGAATGTTTGTAGGTATATTGTAAGTATGTATGTTCGTTAGGGTCATACGAGTATCTTGCAAGCTAAATTAGACCCACTCCCCATTATTCGATTGACTTGAAACTTCACATACCTATCTATATACATATATGTATACGAGTATGTAACTTGGGTGACTATATTAGGAACTCTGTGATAAAACAACGCAACTTAGTGTGTTTGGATTTAAAAAAAAGTGTTTTTTTTTTTGTCAGAAAACTAATATTTGTTTTCATTGTAATAATTTCGTGTTTTATTTTAGTAACTATTCGGGATATGTTATAGAATAATATCCATAATAACTATTCTTTCGATAATACATATAAGTAATTGTAAGCGTCTTACTCGTCATAAAAGCAAATTGTATTTGCCCAACGGTAATTTGATCGGATTCCCGTTGTTTCCGATTATAACATACGCTACCCAGCATCCGTAATCAAACTATGTAAATTCTATCGTAATATTGTAAACGCGCGGCATTGTTTAGCCCAATCAAATTGTTAATTAAACCAACGCAACATCAAAGTAGGTGTAGCTAGCTGGTATGGTATTCCCATGACTTGACGAGCGCTGGCGAGTGGTCGCCTCTTAGAACTGCTGTAGTTTTTATATACGTACAATAATAGCTATACGGATTGGACGCACTGACCGTCTGTGTGCATTGCAGAGGCATCTAATTATGTTAGATATTTGTCAGTGCCCAGATATGACATAGATACCAGAAAAGTTTGAGCTCACGAATGTTCATATCCTAGCCACGAGTTTGAGTTTGTTGAGTTTAGTGAGTTTGTCCCCCCTAAGAAAGCAGTCTGTCAAGGTGGAAAATTCTGCTGTTAGACTGCTCTAAATACATAAGTTTGTACGTAGTTCGGATCGGTTAGCGGTATTTTTTGTATGGAAACGAAAACGGTATTATTTGTTCTTTGTTAATTAAGTATTTCATTTCTAATGGGGTAATCTAATAATTCGAAGGCGATACCTAAAATCACAACTGAATCCTATATTTGAAGTATAAAATTATTCGAAATAAATGGTTATTTCTAAGCGGATAAGCTGCAGCAGCAGCTGCAGGCGCAGTAGGCCTAAGAAGCTTTGGCTGGCCGTCGTGACAGCGAACATGCAAGAGAACAATCTCACACCTGAGGATGCCGAAGACCGGGCAAAGTGGAGAAGACTGAGCAGGAAAGCGGACCCTAGAGCTAGGCCGGGAAAACGCTTGGTTGAAGAAGAAGATATGATTATTTCTAAGTTTTTGCGAAAAACCGGTTTCGATCCCTGATTGCTGCTAATTTTATAACCCGAAGTATAGCGCGATTTCTCGTTATCAACAGTTACCTATTACGTTTTCGGATGATATTGCCAGACAATGAGACGAACTAATAGAACAGGCCGCGTAGCCAAGATGCCAATCGCTTACGCTCCGTATATAGCGATCGAAACGCAACTGTCACTGTCACATTAATATGGAAGAGTGATAGAGAGACATAATGCTTTTCGTTGTCGAAGCGATAGCGATTGTAACCTTGGCTAGGCCGGCAGGTATCGATCTTCGCTTTCCTATATAGGTATGTGAACCAACATACCATAAGATTGAAATCAAATTAGTATCATATTTTACAAATCTGAACACGCCCCATTCGGTAAGTTACGGTAATGATGTAGCGGTAGTACGTTGGCGGTTAGGCGATCCACAAACATACCGGCTGATTCACACACCGTCTGCCGAAGCGTAAACATGCCGCGTTAGCGCGCGATCGACTGATCGTTTGACAGTTTGTTTACGAAACTGGATTATAATGTGCGAGCGCTGTGGAGAACAGGGGCCTACCGCGACCCACGTTCAATGAGTAGCCTCTCTGTCGCACTTGTAAGCTCGTACGTAAGTGTGACAGGGAGGTAACGCGTCGAACGTGGTTCGCGGTAGGCCCTCAGTTCTCGTACGCGGAAATTGCCATCAGACTAGCTTTATTAGCGATGATGGATTTGGACGGTCGGAGTTGTTGCGGATTGGATATTAATTTGGAAGCGAAGTTGTAGTATATTTATTATACTGGCTTGGTGATCCAAAAAGGATCTAGCCACTGACACAACAGAAGCGGTATCATGGTCGCATTTTTATCACCTGTCATGTCATGCGTCACTTTCACACTTACATATTTGTTAGAACGTGACAGGCATGGTGACAAATGATAAAGAGCGAGCCATCGTAGCCCTACAGAACGCCACATACGATGGGTACCGACTTCGAAGATTTTGGGACCTAGCAGAGATGAAGATGGAAGTTGTACGAGATCTCTGTGTTGTGCGAGATCTCAATTTCGACATTAGAACTAACTTCTCTCTAAACTCTCTCTCTCTGACTAAATAATAATAAAAAATTAAAAGTTAGTCGCTCCCAAAAAAAAAAAATTAAAAGAAAAAACATATTTTACGGAATCGAAATCCTCTGTGCTTGAATCTATCTCACACTTGTTGTTGTTGGCCAAATTGTTTATTTTAGACGGTTGTGGCGCTGGAGGAATATTATTTCTAGTAGGCAGATATGATATCCGCCTAGTAGGTAGCAATAATATTCAAGGGAATTTATTCAAGGGAAAATATAGAAAGAAAACTTGCGGTAGATAAAAGATCTTCATCTCCTAAGCTGTTTACCCATCTTGTTTATTTATACTTAAGGGGCTACCCGAGGTTTTCATCGATTTTGACAAGTTTTGAATCGTATCTCCTTTTTTTGTACTACAGATAGAATTATAAAACAAACGGTTATCGGTTCTTCAATCTTTTATCTCCGGTTTTGTCCACCGGATTTTGAAAAAAATGAATACTTATTTTTTTATGAATTTTTTAAACATTGTCCAAAAAAACACTTTTTTCGTATCTAGTTTGCAGTAAAGGATCTGACATGTACGAAATCTACATATTTGGGTTCGTCTTTGAAGCGTCTAAAATCGTGTCCAAGGTTTTAATTTTAAACTAATTAACACAAAAGTTATGGCCAGAAAACCAGTTTTTTAGCCTAAATTTGTTCAACTTTGATGCCAAATATCTCGAAGACAATGAACTTTAAAGTAAATATGGGATACTATATTGCTTAAAGCCGTTGCTGTTAATATGATAAGCTACAAAAAACATAAGAAAACTAAGGGATTCAGATCGAAGGTCATTGGCGTGGGGGAGCCCCTTAATTGGAAACCAAGATCCGAGAAACAAATGAATACGAACAAAAATGCGTTAAGGATGACTCACGTTAGACCGGGCCGTGTCCGGGCCGGACCTTCCGGGGCTTACTTTTCTATGAAATGACAGGGCGATCACGTGATGCTTTCCATAGTAAACGATGCCCCGGAAGCTCCGGCCCGGACACGGCCCAGTCCAGCGTGAGTCATCCTTAATGATAGGTATCAAAATATAAATAGCCAAAACATAGATGGATTATACAGCGCGTCACGTATTTTTACAATATTGATAATACATCAGATAAGCTTGTTGTAGAACATATAGCGAAAATGGGGTCATTGATAGATTTGTTGACATAACTTTTTCCTTTCACGAGTTCTTAAGGATACTCGAGTTGTAAAGAATACTGTCAAATACCGTTCTCATGGGATTATCCCAACATATTTAAGATTGTGCCCTACATCCGTGGGAGGAGTTAAACTTTGAACAAAGAGAGTAAAAATATTTTTGTTGTAACCTATGTAAGTATGTGATTAAAAATTTAGCTCAGTCAAACATTTACCAATTAAAATATTAGAATAATAACTAGAACTAGAATTAATAACTGGAACCCGAAATACTACCCCGAGCTTTATTAAGCATCTCAAGATAATAGCCATTTTAAAACTTATTAAACCAGCCGAGGATCTAGAAAATTACTGACTAATTGCAATTCCGAGTTCCTCATACAACAATTCAAACTCTACAGTGCAAGCGAGACCACTTAGTTCTAAATTAAATAGTGTTGTATCGTTATGCGGTAAGTAGGTACGTACCTACCCAGTTTAGCGAAGAGGATTCTCAAATGTTTGTGACTTTTTGACTGTTACAAGTATAACTTTTCGTAAGTTGATTTTTTTCCATAAATTAACATCTTCGTGTATTGCCATGCAGTACCTATGCATTCCTTGGTTGGAAGGCTTTTTGTGGTGTCGAGAATCGCAAAATCTGAGAGGGATAGACTTGAAAAAACTTCCAAGATTCTAACTAAATTTCGTAGATTATTATTGGGACGCTAAACAGTTATCGTCATAAAGTAGAAAATTCGCATGTCCAACCATAAGTATGGCGTCCTTTCCTCCGTGAAGCGTCAGAAACAACAACAGCCCTGCGCCCAATGTCAGAGTTAATGTGACGCACATATTCCAGAATCATGTCGACACATCAACACATAACGGTCCCAGTATCCAGGTCACCTGAGGCGTCGCTAATTGCATGTTTGCTTCGTTATTTTAACTTTTATTGGCATCCCGTTTATTTGGTTACGAAGGTTAACGCTTTTAAACGCTCATTGGTCCCTTTCCTTTATTGCGTCGCTGCTAATTAAGTTTCGCAATGATAAAGCAGCCGGGAGATCTGTTTGTAAATATTTGAGAGAACGGAAACGACCTAGTAGCACCGTTTTCTGAGCTTACATAAAAATTGAGGGCGTACCTAATGGAGTTAAGTCCCCACCTACAATTATTTAATTAGCTCAAAGTTTTTAGGTGTAAAATAAAGTTTGAATACGTCCATGGTTATACCACTCCGACGGCCTTTGACGTGTACCGAGCTACCTACTCACAATGGCGATGACAGCGATGTATGTAGCTCAGGTGCGTGAATGACTGTATAGACCGATTATACGATAGAATTATCTAAAATTCTTTTGAATATCAACAACTTAAGAGCGCTCTTACAAGAAAAGTCGAAATAATGCAAAATTGATGATACTAGTCGACGAAATTCAGGACTTTGTGCTCATTATTAGAAACAATGAGTACTTGTTCCAGTAAAAGCGTCTTCTTATCTTTTTAAATATCGTTGTAAATATTAGAAAAAGGACTTATTAAATTAGTAATGAATTTTTTTCTGATGGTCGTTTCCGAAAAACCCCGTGAAGCACTGAACGGCAAGCTCTTATTTGGAAATGTTGAGAAGTTTACTCTGCTAAACCTGGCTATTTTGTATTACTAATACCCTGTACTTTAGGCATATCAAACGATATTTTTCCTACATACCTTTGAGAAAGAGAAAATCAAAGTAAAACGAACTCAATTTTCTCTCCGAAACAAGTGTCAATTTCTACGAAAATCTACTTAATATTGAAGTCATTTTCATACTCAAGCAATCTGCAACGTTTGCTTATACTGTTGGTATACATTAGTGTTTATGAAATTCTACTATAATTTTTTGGCATTTTTTTGAAAACTACTCTATATTACCGATGACGCGCGCTCGCCAGCTCAGTGCCGCGGCAGAGCTTGTACAGGCAGGACGTGTGTCGGTCGGCTCCGCACATTTTCAACGGCGACGACGAGGTTTTTTATCATTGTGTGCGGCGGGCGCCGTGTAAAACGCTATACTGTGTGCGTGAAAACCGCAACGAGAGACTTTGATCCTAGCACTGTTTTTATAGTATTATAATTTATAATGGTACAGTTTAATAAACTACCGGACAGGATTAAAAATATTTGAAACGACCTGACATTCTATATGTATTTATTTGACTCAAGATAGTACTCAGGGTCTGATGATGGAGCCGGAAGGTGGTCACCGGTACCAATCAACCATGCAACTAAACCACTTCGTGTTTGGGCACGTTTGGTTCGGCTCAACAAGATCTTTGACTTAAGATAGTACTCAGGGTCTGATGATGGAGCCGGAAGGTGGTCACCAGTACCAGTCAACCATGCAACTGAACCACTTCGTGTTTAGGCTCGTTTTATTCGTCTCAACAAGATCTTTGACACAAGATAGTACTCAGGGTCTGATGATGGAGCCGGAAGGTGGTCACCGGTAGCAATCAATCATGCAACTAAACCACTTCGTGTTTGGGCTCGTTAGATTCGCATTCGTCTCAACAAGATCTTTGACACAAGATAGTACTCAGGGTCTGATGATGGAGCCGGAAGGTGGTCACCGGTACCAATCAACCATGCAACTAAACCACTTCGTGTTTAGGCTCGTTTTATTCGTCTTAACAAGATCTTTGACACAAAATAGTACTCAGGGTCTGATGATGGAGCCGGAAGGTGGTCACCGGTACCAATCAACCATGCAACTAAACCACTTCGTATTTGGGCTCGTTTGATTCGGCTCAACAAGATCTTTGACTTAAGATAGTACTCAGGGTCTGATGATGGAGCCGGAAGGTGGTCACCAGTACCAATCAACCATGCAACTAAACCACTTCGTGTTTAGGCTCGTTTTATTCGTCTCAACAAGATCTTTGACACAAGATAGTACTCAGGGTCTGATGATGGAGCCGGAAGGTGGTCACCGGTACCAATCAACCGTGCAACGAAACCACTTCGTGTTTAGGCTCGTTTTATTCGTCTCAACAAGATCTTTGACACAAGATAGTACTCAGGGTCTGATGATGGAGCCGGAAGGTGGTCACCGGTACCAATCAACCATGCAACTAAACCACTTCGTGTTTGGGCTCGTTTGATTAGTCTCAACAAGATCTTTGACACTGAAGATACACAAGGTTTGATTATGGAGCTGAAAGGTGGCCACGGGTACCAGTCTATCATGTAACTGAACCACTTCGTGTTTAAGCACGTTTTATTCATCTCAACAAACTCTTTGACACAAGATAGTACTCAGGATCTGATGATGGAGCTCGAAGGTGGCGACGGGTACCTGTCTATCATGCAGGGTTGGCATCAATCTGAACTAAATCAATCCGGATTGATCAATCGAATTGACGCGTCAATCCGAATTGATCAATTCGAATTGATTTAATTCTGATTGACGCGTCAATCCGATTGAATCAATTGGAATTAACGCATCAATCCTCAATTCGGATTAAATCAATTCTCAATCTAGATTAACCTAGGGTCCCTTTCCCTTCCCTAAGATTAGTTTTCAAAGGTTTCCTTTTTAGGGACTTACTTACTGGACTTAAAGTCGATATCTGAGGTTCCCAGAGGTTCGAAAACATGTTCCTGATGTCAGTATTGACTTATAGGGACATTTTTCGAAATTCGCCAATTACGTTCATATTCGTAATCGATGTCGACCATAGGTCGCGAAAAATGTTTCTGACGTCAGTATTGAAGGATGTCCCTTCCATTTCGGGACATTTTTTTAAATTGATCGTTGGCACTTTAAAACGATATCTGAGATTTCCAAAGGTTCCGTAACATGTTTCCGACGGCAATACAGACGGAGTTTCCTTTTTTTTCTGGACATTTATGGGACATTTCTTCCAATTAACCGATTGCGTTCAAAATCGATATCTGAGGTGCCCAAAGGTTTCGAAACATGTTTCTGACGGCAATACCGAGAAATGACCTTTTTTTAGCAGGGTGGCGTAATGCAGGTAGTAAAGTAAGTACGCGGCTAAAGTGTAGAATCTAAATATTGCCGTTGAAACCATATTTTGCACCTCAGATATCGATGCAATATTGCAGTTGAAAAAATGTTTAGAAACCTCTGTTTACCTCAGATATCGATTTTAAACGCAATCGGGTAATTTCTAGAAATGTCCCAAAAAAGGACATCTCTCAATATTTCCCTCGGAAACAAGTTGATTTTTGAAACGAATTGATTTTTTGCCAACACTGCTATCATGTAACTGAACCACTTCATGTTTGGGCTCGTTTGATTCGTCTCAACAAGACCTTGGACACAAGTTAGTACTCAGGGTCTGATGATGGAGCTGGACTGTGGCCACGGGTACCAGTCTACCATGTAACTGAACCACTTCGTGTTTGGGCTCGTTTGATTCGTCGCAACAAGATCTTTGACACAAGATACTACTCAGGGTCTGATGATGGAGCTTGAAGGTGGCGACGGGTACCAGTCTATCACATAACTGAACCACTTCGTGTTTGGGCTTCGTGTTTGGTTTATCACCTAGTGTCAAAGATCTTGTTGAGACGAATCAAACGAGCCTAAACACGAAGTGGTTTAGTTGCATGGTTGATTGGTACCGGTGACCACCTTCCAGCTCCATCATCAGACTCTGAGTATCACCTAGTGTCAAAGATCTTGTTGAGACTAATCAAACGAGCCTAAACATGAAGTGGTTTAGTTGCATGGTTGATTGGTACCGATGACCACCTTCCGGCTCCATCATCAGACTCTGAGTATCACCTAGTGTCAAAGATCTTGTTGAGACTAGTCAAACGAGCCTAAACATGAAGTGGTTTAGTTGCATGGTTGATTGGTACCGGTAACCAACTTCCACCTCCATCATTAGACTCTGAGTATCACCTAGTGTCAAAGATCTTGTTGAGATGAATAAAACGAGCCTAAACACGATGTGGTTTAGTTGTATGGTTGATTGGTAATGGTGACCACCTTCCAGCTCCATCATCAGACCCTGAGTACTGTCTTGTGTCAAAGATCTTGTTGAGACGAATCAAACGAGCCCAAACACGAAATTGTTTAGTTACATGAGAGACTGGTACCCGTGGCCACCTTCCAGCTCCATCATCAGACCCTGTGTATCTTCAGTTTCTTGTAACTTGTTTCTTGTAAATAAGCGAGTACCTATAATTTCTTTCGAGTAATATACGTTCATAAGTACGAGTATGGGGCTATTCATAAATTACGTCGTTTCAAATGGGAGGAGGGGGGGGGGAGTCTGGACATCGGATGATGGTAGCATGACGTAGGAGGAAACAGTGTCATCCGAAGCATGATTTTTGGATGATTTGAGGGATGGGGGGGGGGGGGGGTCAAAAATTGATGACGTAATTTATGAACAGCCCCTATGTACATTTGCACTGCATTTAGTATTTTCGTACTTATCAAATAACAGTTTTAGGACTTTACAAGTTAAGTACAGTTAGTGTTGTTATGGTTGATTTCAATATGCTTCGCGAAGGATCAAGAATGTTTAATCCATCATTGTAGTGCGAGTGTGGTAGAAGGGATCGGAATACTGAGCTCTCACGGCCTGCCGCAGCGCGTAAAATACCTAAACTCGCTCAACCCCGAAATGTAATAGCACTCTTAAGTATTTTAAACTTTTCATTATTGTGTTATTGCGAATACGTTTACGATTTTCTCGTTGGTTGCATTTTATAAAGCTTCTTATATACTTACGCTAATACTTCATATAAGTACTTTGTATATTATTCACAATACATGGAGGGTACGAATAATCCAACCAAAGCTTAAGTAGGTAAAGGTAATAAAAAGTTATATATGTTTACAAAAAACTCAAAATTTCACGGTGTAAATTCATAATTCATACAGATATTCAACCAGATACGTCACTTTTAACACGTGAATGTTGATTAGGTAAAATAACATTTTCAAATCCGTAATATAATCAGGATTATACTGTGGTTAGTGTTTAAGTCCTATTATAAATATATACATTGGACACGTGTATCGAATACACGTATGTTTATAATATAAGTGGTCGCAGCAGCAGCATAGTGCAGCAAAGTTTCTAACTTCAACTTATTCCAATAATAGCATAGATAGCATCCTTCATAACATCCTGCCGGCCGCGCCAGTTCGCAATATAGCTCTATAAATATTAGGTGAGCCCCGTGTTATTTAGTTTACTCCATGGAGTCAATATAAACAATAAACAACTCGAGCATCCGGCAAAATCTTCTCATTCCTTATTAACGCACTGCCTGGTTTAATGTGACTATACAATTTATGTCGATTTTTTCATTGAATATATTTTAAGTAAGAAAACTCTCTTATCGACTTTCTGTACAATATGTTGGTTGTCTAGCCTAGCCTAGTATCGTCTAGCTCTTAAACCTGAAGCCGACCACTGACTAACAGTCCGCCCTGTTAGTCAGTGGTCGGCTTTACGCAATCGTGCTTAATCATAGAAAATATTTAGAATCTTAAAACGCAGGTTTAGAGCATTTTTTTATAAGTGAGACTTAATTTAATTGCACTATCGCTGACCCTATTTAAGTCAACTGTGTAAGAAATTAAGAAAAAATACAATCCAAAATAAATATTAGTGTGTCTACTAGTGTTTACTTGAAATAACAAATATTAAGAAATGTTCTTAGAATCAATACACTGTTAAGAGTCTCACGAACTCCTCGCCAAAAGCCGCTACCATACAAGAGTAGTTTACGTTAATTAAAACTACATGCTTAAATTACATAAATATTTGCCTAAACCTTTACGCAACATATACCTATAACTCCGGTAGGTACTAATTTTAGTTGCTAAAAATTGTTTTACAAAGAAAATAGACAAATAGGAATACTCTTAACTGTACATCGGTGGATCTTATTATAGTCTTTCGATTTGCAGCTGGCCCCAAGCGGCTAATTCTTTGTCTATTGTTAAGTAAACCCGCTTGTGCTAACCTGCATCCATTGTATTATACAACACAATACAACAGTGTGGGCGATGGTATGGAAAACTTTAAAATCATAGCCTTTTGTCGCGAACATATCGCGAACCGGCTAATAGTTGCCAGCGTCATGGGGTAGATGGCGCTCGCAGTCACGTTTAAGTTAAAATAACCGCTTCTAGGTTATTGTGATTTTTTGGGGACACAAGAGGGTAGACGCCGAACGACAGGCATAAGACGAGGTTATGTGCGAACAAATCTACGGAGGAAGAGAATTTTGCGTTTGGATCAATTCAACGAGTTTCTTATGGTGTTATTAGATTAATGATGTGTCTCTTGCAAATTGTGAACAACGTATATCAGTAATCAGAGTGAACAGTGATCCGAGGGAATGGTTGATGGCTAATATGAACTTACGGTAAACTAGTGTGAGGAATGGGGTCGCTATAAGGGGAGGTTTGGAGGCGACTACGAAGTTCAGGAAACCAGGTGGATAATCAGGTGAAACTAATTTTATATGTAGGTAATAAAGTAGGACACCAGCAATGAGTGAATCGTCATCTCACTAACGTCCAGGCCTCATATAGGTATGTCGTATGATTACATATCGTTGACCAATCTCAGTAAAGGCATCATCTCATTCGATAGGTTAACAACTATGGTGAGCTTGACGACATGGTGGAGATGCTGGGATCTTATATGCACATGCATAATCATCATCAAAAGTAACATATGAAAAGTTAATTTATGTAATTATGCACGTACAACTTAAGAGTTAAATTTTTTTGTTGTTGTTTGTTCAGGTCACTTTAATGTTTTTTTTTCAGGCGTGAAATGAAGCCCATATTTATGTAATCCTATTTTTGCACAAAGGCGTTAAGCTGGCGAATATGTTTGTGTTTCACCGGAGCACATATACAATTAAGTGCCTACATTTTATTGCACATTCTTGCTCTTTGATATACAAGAGATTGCAAATGTCAGTAAATATATACATATATATAGTTTTTTTTTAAATAGGTATCTAAACACAAAAATTTCCTTGGTATATTATTTAAATGCAATAATATAGTTTCAAAAATTCTTCTTGTAATACAAAATACTAAAAAGCTCGCTTTAATCTTTGAAAGCAGTGTGTTAATTAATCAGTCCTATAGAGTGGAACTTTGGAGTTGATTCCTCATGTTCAGCAGTAGAATGAAATTCCAAGTGATGGTTTTTAATGATAAAAATATTTGAAAGCATTAAGTTATATATTTAACGTCTTACAGCCAGTATTTGTCACTGGTTGATGTGATAAAAATGTTTGTGTCACCAGGGCAGCAAAGTTTGTTTTTAACCTACGTGTCTTGAAACCGTCGCAACGCTCAGTATTCCAACATTTCTATGTTATACGAATGAGAGAGTGGCAAAAATTGTCACATCAGAAAAGATAGTACAATATTGGTATGTTTACTATAAATTGTGTCAGAGAGGTGTTTATAATCAGTTTTTAAACACTAACTTAGTAACACTACCTTCAACAAGAGCCATGGAACTGCTTAAGTCTCAGATTTCATTACTTTGAAACCAACCATTACGTACATTTCTCATTGAACATGTCTAAAAACGTGGGGGACGAAATGGACATTCAACTCAAGTTTTAACGCCCTAAGCAGTAGAAACTTTACACGTATCAGTAATGATCCAATATATGTAGAAACTGATATACATATATGTCATGTATCAAAGAAAAGGTGAAGAAGCCAATATTTAATAAAAATAACTTGATTTTTTCTCAAAGTTGTGAATAATCTCATTGTTCTCTTAAATATCATAATATATGATTGGTACCGTTACCATACCCGCTCATGCCTAACAAGTTTAAGTTGAACAGGAGGTTTAATCGTAATCTATATTTAGGTGTCTGTTATGATTATGTTCACAAGAACATGGTTTCGTTTTGATATTAATTATGTTTGATGATGTAGTTGACAAGTTGCTTTACTTGTTTAGATTGAGTTACCTGACCAATCTTTGATAAAATCATGCACTAATAAAAATTTACGACATTTTGGATGAAATACCAGTCTGAAATGATTCACGGTTAAGGGAAAGGTAATCACGGTTCACATCCCGGTCGATATAAATACATTTTGAATTAAAGTTTGCTGGTCGATTTGTGAACCAGCATGGATCCTCTCAAACAACGACTTTATCACCTGAGCTAGAAGATTCAAATTATGCAGTTGATCAACAATTTAACATTACTACATCTGCATTATTATTAGTACATCTGTTTTTAAATTGGGTTCTTAAGTGACGATTATGACCTTATTAGTAATTTAATTAGGTTTAAAGAAATTTTAATACTCATAAGAATATTACAATTCACTTACATGAGTTAACATACTTACTTATATTAAGAATTAATTATCTTGCCAAGTACATTTTTATATGTTACATGATATTAAGTGCAAATTTATTGAGTTCTTGCAAAATTGACACAAAAATAATATATACGTAGGTAGGTATACATTTTTTATTTATTTTGCCCGCAGCGACTTACACAAGTAAGTACACTTTATATTAGTTCCCATGCGCGAGCGCGGGCGCGAGGTCTCAGGCTAACCAGTACTACAGATCGCGGAATGCGTAGCGACTATGTGTGTTGGAGATCATGGTTACTGAGCTAGCTCGGGTGCGCCGTTAACTTGCCCGCGCTCGGCAGGCGATCAGAATAGTACATAGCATGGTATAATATGCTTACACAGCTTATAAAACAGAGGATGTACTTATAACTAAACAAACATTTTATATTTACATTTATAAAAAGAAAAATATATATATAAAAAAAAAATCATATTTCAATGTTCAATGTAATGTTCAAAAAATTCAATGTAAGACATAAATGAAATCGCATAAATGATTAGATCTGTTAAAATAATTATACTCGATTTTTTTTGGCATCTATGCCTTTGCAATTTTGTTTGTAACGTTGCAGGAGTTAAGATCTTAATATTAAAATAATAAGAATCATAATCTCACATTCATTGTTCTGTGTGGCCGAATAGTTTTAGAACCAAATTGAAAGTTTATTTTAATGCGGGTAGTTGATATGGTTGGGCTTACCAACTGCTGTTGCTTACAAACCAGTTTAGGTCTGACCTCCGATCTTGTGTATTTTCTATTACCTACATCGGTATCTAGTTAAATTTGTGATAAACAATATTTTGTGATCATGATGTCACGCCAAGTTAATTCTTACTGGATTGCATGCTTTTCTAGAACATGCATTGCTTGCAGAATACCCGTTCATCACAAATTATCAGCTCAGCCATGATTAAACTAGTTGTGAGCGCAAGCGTGGTGAATTGACAACAATTTATACTGCGTATCTTTTCATGAAACGAATGTATCATGTTTAACGTATTAGCCTTATACTTATATGATCAATATTTTTACAACAACACAATATTCTTTACATTTGTAAAGGAACTTAACACATCACTTATACTATTGCGCAGAACGGGCGGTCTTATCGCTAAAAGATTGATATCTTCCAGACAAGCAAACCAGGCTATTATAATGGTATGTTTTGCGAATCCATATTTTCACTGGGCTTTAATCAGAATCATTGAGTTTATTTAAAAACTCGAATTTTACACTCACCTAGTTTGAAGGACTAGATCCACTCATATCATAAGATGTTAATTTGGAATTTCTTGCCTCGTCGTTGTTTGTTGTTACAATCGTAAGGAATTGTAACGGACGGATTGGTTTCTTAGAAGTCGGTATAATTTAGTTGTAATGTGCCTGCATGAAATACAGGAGGCAATTCATATCAGATTACAATTTGATGTCATATGTACTCGTACAACGTACATACTACTCAAACTCAAAGGACCAGGAACATCATTGGAACTCAATCAGAATCACTCAGCCATTCCAATGGTACCAGGAAAGTGCCAAAAATGCCACTCGCTAGATTAAACAATAGTAACATACTCAATTGGCATGCATGATATTTCTGTTCTGAAAGAATAAACGGGTAAAATGATTGTAAACGAATAAAAAACTGCCGAATTAATTTAAACAATATTCACTTACTTTACTTATGGATTGCGTATATCAGCGTTACATTAAGGTTCCAAAGACTTGTCTGTTGATGTAACAAAGTATAGTATCTCAATTTATTCCCAATTAACATTCCTATATAGATTGTTATCAGAGAGTCAGTAAATATCTACTTGGATAACGGTAAATGACAAAGGCAAAACGGTTTAGTATAAGCCACCACCAATACGTTTGCACTTGAGCAATACCCTAAGATATAATGACTTCCTATTATTACTGAACCATTGATTCTTAGTGTGGAAAGTCCATAGATTAGTGATTAGATAAAGATTAACGAAACTTCTGAATTGTGTATATATGTACATACGATGAGACAATGACCCAAACCTAAAGGGTTAAAAATGCTACAATAAATTATTATTGAAAAGACTCCCAATGAAAGGCATACTGATTGAATGGCCTACTAGTTTCTATATTATCTGCTAACTGATTTAGATACTTCTGAGTACATACTTTACTTTTACTTGAACAGAAATAGATAAGGGAGTGGTAGATAATTTAATGAATAGCCATGCATAACTAATTTGATTTTGTTAAATGAATTGGAATCAAGCAACACATATTAATTGATATCGCCTACCCAATCGAGATACTAAATACCTACTAAAGTATACGACCCTACATATTCATAATAATTACAGAGACAGTAGTAAGACCATGGTGGATAGGTTTCTGAATAAGAGAAATTCTCAAGTATTCGGTTATTTAAATAAATGTGATAAAGTATTTTTAACAATGATAGTAGTCATTATCCCACTCAGTGCAAGTAGTTATGAAATTAAATGATGGTATAATGACAAAGACACAAGAGCATTTGTTACAGAGTATATTACCTATGTATAGGTAACGAAAAGGAATAGCAGGTATTCGCTGCGTGCAAAGCAAGTGGTGGGGGGAGCCGAAACAAACTCAGCGCTTGATGTGGCTAAATATGACAAGTTTGCAAGCAAGTGTTTCTGTCAATTCACATACTTTTCAGTTATTTTGTTCACGTTTCTTTTGCCTTAAAAATCATATTCACAATAAAAATGGGCCAAGATAGATGTTGTGTGGTAAACTGTAATAATACTAGACGGTCTAGACGAAACATTAATAATAAATAATAATTTTAAATTTTCAACACTATGCTAGAAATTAGCCTTTTATACCATATCATTATAATATCTATTCCAGGCTCAACAGCGTATTTTCTAAATATCTTATCTCGTCTGTCAACACAGCTTTTGCTTAGATGTTAATAAAATAGTATGGATAATACAGTGTGTACCAACATTAGGTGATTGTAATATTATGTAGTTATAATGCCTGTTATTGAAAACTCTGCAAAAGCTTACCTTTGGAACGTATATAGTTGTCTGTCGTCTATCACAGCAGACATTGTGATGCGGATGAACATTATTTTTAACACAAAATGTGTTGATTTAAACCTGTCAAGAAGGAAGGAAAGGGTGATAGGTAACTTCAATTAAGTATTAAACTTTTTATGTTATAGTAAAAGGAAAAGATTAATCATGAGCCAAGTAATTATTGGTATCAACTGTTAGCTTGATTATCAGATTTAATCAGAATATTGAGATATAAAATGCACGCTGCAGCTACACAAGAATCAGAATCACAATTAAAATCAGATGTCATATTAATGATGTTCGATAGGTATCTGTCTTCATTAATTTTAATATTGCTGTGAAATATCGGAGTGTTAAGGACATGGTATTTGTTTTATGTACAACTACTACAGGGGCAATAGTCACAAGACAGTTATCAGTCTTATTCGTTGCACTATCCTCTTGAGTCACAGTGTACAGTTGGACACCTGTCCTGTGTGGTTCTTCACCAGTGCTCACCATCAGTACCTAGATATGCTAGCCTGTAATGTGGCTTTGTCTTTAATATTTTTTCTGTTCGCCCACCGTGTGGCCATACGTCCATCCCTATCCCTATGCTTCCTTGCCATGTGGCCAGTGATTATGAGCTTCTCCAGACTATAGGGTCCTCTTCTGCCTCGATAGCAGAAGAAAGTACGTGCGCGATGAGTACAGATAGTGGATAATCTCGGTTTCATGTTGAGTTCGTCGAGACTTGATGCAATTTCACCTACTGCATTCAAGCATTCTTCGCCAGTACCACATCTCAAATGCATCTGTCCTATGGTGGGTTTCAGTTTTAATAGTCTAGGTTTGGACATGGACAGAAAGTTCGAGAAAACAAGGCGTCCGCATTAGTGTGATCTTTATTGTATGTTCTCCCATATGCATACCCTGGCGAGTCGTTTCACCGTACCTTTGGCCACCTAAACTCTTCTGACCACCCTTTGGTCGAAAACGCCATCGTCGCTTATTTAAGATCCCAAGTAAACCAACAACTTGCCTCTAGATCGTGCAATTCATTAGTATTCTTCATTTTAACAGGAATATCGACATACTCCGTCTTATTTCTTTTGATCCTAGGGTATGAATTTGGTCTGGATCCTGAGTATGAAGTTAAGGACTCATATCTGACATGCTCAATTTTAGAAGCAAAACCGCAAGTTACTTTCCACTGGCACTTAATCTAATTATAGTCGTGTCATTTGCCTAACTGAGGTTATTAATACGTTGGCTACCAAGTCTACCAACTCAGACACCACCCTCACAGCCTTCATTGGAAGGCTTGACTCATTATGTATTCACCGATGTTAGTGAACAGTTGCACTCCTTGATCAACTTTAAAAAGATAACTCGACGTGTTATCCCCATTTCTCTCATAACCCTGACATTTTACTCCAGTTAAGGAAATCAAGTCTTTGCGAAAGCCTTTAAAGAGTATACAGACAGACACCGCGCCCACTGTAATTTCTATTAATTGCCACACATTGAGTATTTGCTACTGAGTGAGTACTATGTCTCTCATGGTTCTCAAAGCTGTGAAGTAAACAACAGTGAAAATACCGTAATACGGGAAGCTGGCGATTATTACACTTGAAGATCTGATCAGTTACATCAATTCAAGAATAGTTGTAAAGTTGTAATGAATCGGTACCTCAGTACAGCTTGCTTTGCTGTTTCTACAATCGTTAGCATGACTGATATATATGTATAACACGGGAAAGTAAATGTAACGCAGTAAAAAAGAATTGTTGACAGGTTTTGTAACTAACCAAGATGAAAATAAAGTGCTTAGTTTTGAGTGTAGCTCAGGTTAAATTCATAGACGGCTTTCAGACCTAATAGAGAGGCTGACACGACTGTCCCAACTTATTTAAACTAGATTATTTTACAGCAGCATCAGAAAATGATAATTAAAAACTGCAGTAATTTTTGGCACAATATCTATTTGATAAATCAGAACGAACTGCAAGAAAAGGTGTCTTGACTCGAAATAAGTGCCTAATTTGAGCTTAGCTTAAGAAAAAAAAAATGTTCTCTCGAGTTATAGATAAAGTTCTTTTTTACATTTTGATTTGTGATTAAATGAGAATAGCGTAATTCTTTCTTGGCTGGGGAGGGCTACCGGACATGAAGTAGATACACGTAGGGATGGATATGTCAGCAGTAGGTTTAATGAATAAGCAGGTAGATTAAAATACTCCACATAGTAGATTACTGCCAGTAGTATTAAGTAAAGAGAAGTGGGAACTTAGGTTACATATACACGTCACGTAACGGACAAGACGGACGGACGGGGAAGACGGATAAGACGGTTGCTTTTGTCTGTGTAATAACTATCGTTCGATCGCGCGGTCGCCGCGGTGTTTAATAACGTTACAGTTGTTTAATTACGCAAATTATGCTGGACATTATGTATACGTCTGCTGTAGTAGAAGTTGTGACCCTTGAAGTAGTGAAACTAGTTATTAACGATATCACAAGAGCAAATCAGTATATAACATAACAGATGGTAGTCATAGATAAAATATAACGCGAATTGAGTTCTCATTGTCTAACAACACCGATGTTTGATATGAAATCGGTGTTGCCACGTTGTAATTAAGGACTGCTTGGAGCAATTTGGAACTGAACGCGCGAGATTGTGGGAAATACAATAGTAATAGTTATAGGTAGACAGAGAGATCAGTAATGGACCAGAGATGACAAATCGCAGCCGTGATCCTACTCAGCTCAGCTCAGACATCGTAAGCGCTTAGTCGCTCACACCAATCTCAGGATCCTGCTTTCAGTCTCAGATCAGAGCTCAGTTAGTTTAGCACAGATATCAATGAATCATATAATTATCATATCAAAGATCATATTGTTAATCAGTTCAGCACAAACATTGATGGATGCTCAGAACAATCTCAGGATCAAATTATTAATCAGCTCAGCACAAACATTGATGAATGCTCAGACCAATCTCAGGACCAAATTGTTAATCAGCTCAGCACAAACATTGATGAATGCTCAGACCAGTCTCAGGATCTTGTTCTTTATCAGCTCAGCACAAATACAGATGAACAATCGGATCAGTCTCAGAAACGGTGCGCCTCAGCACATCTCTACAACATCATCAGAAATTGTACGAAATCTCAGGTCATGCCGATTCACAGCGCCAAAGCCTAGAGAGGCATTCAGAGGATGAACAGCTCAAATACATTATTATTCACATTAGTGTTCTTATCATCTAATTATTGTTGATTTATTTGCATGTATGCCTATGGACATCTAATTTCAATTAAAAGAGTAGCTTCTTCCTGCGGGGCGGGAGTGTCGCGAACATATCGCGAACCGGCTAATAGTTGCCAGCGTCATGGGGTAGATGGCGCTCGCAGTCACGTTTAAGTTAAAATAACCGCTTCTAGGTTATTGTGATTTTTTGGGGACACAAGAGGGTAGACGCCGAACGACAGGCATAAGACGAGGTTATGTGCGAACAAATCTACGGAGGAAGAGAATTTTGCGTTTGGATCAATTCAACGAGTTTCTTATGGTGTTATTAGATTAATGATGTGTCTCTTGCAAATTGTGAACAACGTATATCAGTAATCAGAGTGAACAGTGATCCGAGGGAATGGTTGATGGCTAATATGAACTTACGGTAAACTAGTGTGAGGAATGGGGTCGCTATAAGGGGAGGTTTGGAGGCGACTACGAAGTTCAGGAAACCAGGTGGATAATCAGGTGAAACTAATTTTATATGTAGGTAATAAAGTAGGACACCAGCAATGAGTGAATCGTCATCTCACTAACGTCCAGGCCTCATATAGGTATGTCGTATGATTACATATCGTTGACCAATCTCAGTAAAGGCATCATCTCATTCGATAGGTTAACAACTATGGTGAGCTTGACGACACCTTTTTTTATTATTATTATGAATGGGCTTACTCATGGCCACAGACTAGCCGAGGCTTAGACGTGGCCTACGATGGAGCGAGCTCGCCCAGAATGTGCCTGTTCACTCTTGACTTGAAGGTTGTTGGTGACTTGTGACTTGAAAAAGTTGAACCTTTGATTTTATAGGTCCGTGTGACTCTTAATCTGCTTGAATTTGAATTAAATTCTAATTGATTAGTTGTAGCTAAATGCTAGCCTAGCCCAAATAAGCTTGCCACAGTTTGCACGTGTCGCGGGGTATAATCCTAGCCATATGGCCACTAATGCGTAGATATACAGCCACAACCGCATACAAATTAGGTTCAACATACGCTAGCTCATGTTGCTACCATAATTCTCACGTCTTTCACAGAAATGTAACGTTGTATTGTATTACTGTCTTTCTGGTCCCCAAAGGTACTGTTCATAACATAAGAAGCCAAGATGTTATGTTGTCTACACAAAGAATCGTCATAAACATACATTTAACATGTAAACAGACGGTATGTAATACTATTGTATTTTTATTATATTTAATTAGTTACATTCGCTTACAAGTAAAGGTTCTAAGGGGCCCACAGATTACCAGTTCGCCGGACGATATCAGTCTGTCAGTTAAACGCAAAAGGTGACAGTTACGAACAACTGATAGGCTGATATCGTCCGACGAACTGCGGGCGCAGCACGGTTCCATTTTTATCGACTATCACTATGCGCGTCCCTTTCGCACTAACATACTTGTTAGAACGTGACAGGCATGGTGATAAGGGATAAAAACGCGACCGTGCTACGCCGCCTGGTAATCTGTGGGCCCCTTTAGGTTATAACCGGACGGATCATACGCTTTTCGCCAATCATTTCTAGTAAGCATATAGGAACTATTTTATACTGATGTGACAGACTGGATTAAATTCAATTTCAACATAAGTACCCTTGCAGTCAATAAAAAGAGATCTAAATCAGCTAACTTTTAAAATAATTTAAAGACCCGTTTTAAGGTGACGGTCCATTTCCAACGACAGCAGCACTACCATTCATTTTACTATGGAAATTGACAATAACACCGACGCGTCCATACTAGTAGTGCACTGCGGTCAGAAATGTAATGACCCTTACGTTGAAATTATACATCTGTAACCCCCTCTCTCTGTTATTGAAACCCCCTCTTTGAAGTTCACGGTTTATGTGTGAGGAAGTAACTATACTAGTAGACTGTTTGCTGTTCATACTTTGCGCCAAGGTTACATATACAAAGTCAAGTGCGCCATTATGTACCGTTTGTTTTAGTTTTCCAGGTAAGTTTATAAATTTATGACAGGTGAGGTGGTGATCGATAGTGTTTACATATTTTTATTTCTGGATTGAAAAGCTGCGAGCAAATTTGAATAGCGTTGCGTAAATATTTGAGTTCATTAGACACGTTCTGTTTATTAGATGGGCTGTCTAAGCTAGCTTAATGCGTGGCGTGAGGAAATTAATATTTTTGTGTAGTATGAGGAAGAGGACGATGGTCCCCGGTTTGTTTTTTTTGGTCATAGTCAATATGAAAACAGACATGGTCCTGGCTGTAACTGCTTAATTAGGGCCTGGCCGATCGCAATAAACTATCTGGCTTGATATTTTAGTCTCCGCTCTTTTACTTATGGGTAGGAATCAAATGCACGCCGTACAAGAATCGATCTATGTAAAATTTTCGTTTCATGGCGGAAATTTTATAACGGGTAAGTTATGGTTTCTTGGTAATCGATACTTGGCATTCAATGAGTCAATCTACATGTCAAAAGATCATTCGGCCTGATTCTAATTTTAACAAACGTCAAATATTAGATATCGATAGGATATGGATCGGATCTGTCAGTGTTAAAAGTGACGTTTTTGTTTGAGGAAACGTCACTTTTGATCCATATCGTATCAATTTCAAATATTTGACGTTTATTAAATTTTGAATCAGGCCGATTCTTTATAACAAGCTTTTATTAGGTCGACCTGTATGTAACTAACTATGTAATGGAATCTAATTTAACCATCTATCAAGGATCGTAGCGTCATGAAAATTGGCAGCTGTATGTAGTTCTGGTGACAATACAATAATATGGTACTGTCGAACTGATCTGATGATGGAGACAGGAGGTAGGAACTCTCTGATGAAACAACGCAACCTAATTGTGTTAGGGGTTTTTAGAATTGTCTCGATGAGTATTAGTTGTCTGTCGTAAGAAAAGTACAGTCAGCAATAAAAGCTTGTATCAAAAATGAAATTTTTGCCAAAAACTTATAATGATACGTGACACTATATTTACCATGTTAAAGCGCTACGCCAAAGTTCCTCTACGAGTGGTCATTGCTACGGCATTTTGCCACTTGCTACGGCCTTAAGCGTAGCTGTCGGGATAACGTATAAAACTAAATTGTTACATATATTTAAGGAACGATAAAATGCTATAATTTGCTAAACTAAATTATTATTATATAATATATGCACGGTAGTTGTCGTTCTCATATTTAAGTTAGTAAATATAATTTCAATTACAAGTTATAACATGGAGCAAGTTTAGCAAGTACCTAATTTAAATATGACAAGTTATTGTAGTAGGCAATGTTCTCATTATTTTACAGCCCAGGGTGGTATGATAGTGGCTTGGGGCAGACACATCCCGGTTACTATCTCAGGGTTTACATGCCTATGTATTTAATTTTCTCAGTATTCAATTTAATATCAAAACAAGGACTCTTGATACATTGATTATATACAATACAAGTACATAGGTACAGTTAACATCGAAAATAACGAACAGATTTAGCGTCAAAAGTATCTACCCCACGAGGTGCCCACAATTTCCAACATTCTATGTAATGCATGGCATTAATTCATAAAATAGTAGTGTCCGACCGAAACATGTTTTTTTGCCGAAACCGAAACCGAAACCGAATGTTCGGCTTTGGCTCTAGTTTCGGCCGAAACCGAAACCGAAACCGAAACTTTTATAGACTTGATAAAATCGTTGAAAAAATGTCATTAAACCGCTTTTATACACATATTATGGGGCTGTCGACACCCAATGTCCTTGAAATTGATGTTACTTAAGCAGTTTTTTTAAGAAAATTACTAAGACCAAGATAATTCTGCAACGATTTTGATAACACACGCAGTGCAAGTGTTATTTTAAACGTCAAAACTTCGATGAAATTATGACGTATCAATAACATTTGCACTAGTTGCACTGCGTATGCAAACAAAATCATTGCAGAATTTTCTTGGTCTAAAGCCCGCTCCACACTCGTGCGCGAATCGCGGCGCGAAGCCGCGAACGCGAGTCTGGAGTCGATTTCGCATATCAGCGAACTAGACTCCACACTCGCGTTCGCGGCTTCGCCCGCGATTCACGCGCATAGTCTGGAGCCGCTTAACTCTATTCAGTCACCAGTCAAGCTAACATGTAGATACAGGGTCAACCAAAACACCAACCAAAAACGCGAGCGCAGCGAGCGCGAAATTTTTTGTTAACAATATCGCAAGGCCAGGTACCGATCTTCACCTGGGCCTAAAAGTCCGAAGTGCCCCAGTGAGGCGAACTTTCATGCGAAGTCAAAGCCGTGCTTCAGGCTTCAGGATAAGTAGTTGAGCACAGACTCCAAGTACTCCAACCAATGTTCAATGTATTAAAAAGCGAGACCGCAGTTTCGTCGACGTTCGACGTTCGCCGCAAAAGTTTTTAGGAACTATATACTCGTACCTACGAAATATCATTTGATATTTACTATTTGCTTTTCGGTGAAGGAAAAACATCGTGAGGAAGCCGGACTAGTCCTGATAAGGCCTAGTTTACTCTCTGGGTTAGAAGGTCAGTCTGATGGCAGTCGCTTTCGTAAAAACTAGTGCCTACACCAATTCTTGGGATTAGTTGTCTATTGGACCCCAGGCTCCCATTCCCGTTGCCACGGCTCGGCAAAAAATCCGGGATTACGCGAGGAAGATGATGAGTTTTCTTATTATTCTCTTGCCCAGGGCCCAGTAACATGCGACAGTGCTATCTTATTCACTCCGATACAATTAGACAGTGTACGCGTTGTAGGTATTGACAGCCTCTTAAGACTGCGTCGGCCGTCCAGTGGCGCCCTCATTAGTGGAATTGTGTTTTATAATAAAACAATTAATTTCTGTACCTATACATGAATCAGTATATGTAGATATTAATATTGTTGTCCTACTTATTCCCCAACTTTTGGTCTTTGTCCGAAGTACCATTTCGTAAGTTTCGGCCCGGCCGAAAGGTTCGGCCGTTTTTTGGCCGAAACCGAAACTGCAGCCGAAACATGATTTTTTGGCCGAAACTGGCCGAAACCGAAACCGAAACCGAACCTTCGGTCGGACACTATAAAATAGCCATAGCCATACACTTCTGCAGCTGGGTGTACTTATTTCCAGTAAAAGTTAAATACTTGATTATTTTTACATAACAAAGACCTTATTTAGTAAGTAATAATATTGTCAAAGACGCGGTCTAATGCCAATCCATATTGATTTATTTTCCCCATAAGATTATTTTCAGAAAATGTGTTTGTGTTAGCGACTAAGTAATAGCTACCACTCTTCACGCCTTTTACATGTAGCCGTAGTAATTAAAGGGCAGACATTATTATTTCCTCAGAAAGGAAGTTTGTGTAAACATAAATATGCTGAAAAATACATACTTACATTTAACATGTATGTAAAACTTTGCCATCTTGGACATACAGAAGGTCTTAATCTAAATTATGGACCAAACTTTAAAACAATGTATAAAAATAGCGTAAAACATGTAGGGCCCTTCCTACAACAATACAAAACCAGCTTTAGGCACTGGTCCCACCGCGAGCTAGTAAGCTATGAGCTATCGGCTATAAACACGAACAAAAGATAAGCACTCCCGTGTAAATAAAAGAGACACGGCGATATTTATAGCTCACCGCCTGGGCGAGTAACTATAAATATCGCCGTGTCTCTTTTATTTACACGGGAGTGCTTATCTTTTGTTCGTGTTTATAGCCGATAGCCCATAGCTTACTAGCTCGCGGTGGGACCAGTGCCTTAAAATTAAATATTTATCTCACGAGATGTGTGCAAGTCTATTGTCCGCATTTGATAACATACCTACGCCACTAAAAAGTACAATTTTAAAGATAATAGTGGTTAATATAATTTTCATATATTGGTTACGGTTGTGGTTAATTGACCAAGCTATTGTGTTTGAGTAGTAAATTGAAACTGTATTCAATTAAGTTGCACTACGCATACCTACAGGCGGCATAATTAATATTCGGAGGTAATAACTGAAATAGCTCTTATCAAAAACTGGGTGGAACGTACCACCCTATACAATGAAGCGGTCAAAGGAGCGGTCCGAGTGTACACAATATATCCAAAAATATGTATACAAGTTTAGACCTTATTCCATTGTTATAAGGAAATATATCTTTGACGTAAATGGTAACCTTTAGTTATTACATAGGTAAGTAACATAACAGCTTTTAACTACTTAGTTATTAAATACTGAAATCATAAAACGCTGAGTTCACTTGACTACAAAACACGTTTAACGTTAAACATTTTTCTGCACCTTCTAATTGAAAAATAAAGGATTACTTACTTACTTTATCTTTTTCCTGCTCAAGACAAACACGTGGAAAACCTACGGAACTTCCTTTTCATATCTCATGCTCTGAAAGTGGGTCGTTGTTGTTCTAAAAGGTGCGCAGAAAGTGATACGTTTATGCTGTAGTGCAGAAAAGTGGTGTACTCCTCTGCGGCCCTGTCCCACGAACAACTGGGTGGAAACAAAATGGAAAAATAGTGTCTTTATTTCCTCGCCTGAAACAATTGGCAATTGTTTAATTTTACTAATCCCACGTTGATCCCTTTTTTTATAAAAAATGATGTAAGTGAATTGTGAAAAACAAATTATTCTTGATTTCTTTCGTTGAATTCTATTTACTCGATTTCATAAGGCGGGAACCAAAAGGAATACACCAAAAATATTTTTTAAACCTTACATTTGCGTAAATGAGCAAAGGCAAAATCTTATACAGCCACCAGTTAAACGTTTGTACGATATTAAATTGATTTTTAAAGTTATTTAGCACTATATTCATGAAAATAAAATAAAATACAAGATAAAATTTACTTATATTGTTAATTAAATTGTTATTTAATATTTAAAATACTTTTATTATGTTATTACGTGGTGCGGCGCACCAAGGTCGCGGTGCGGTCCGGTAGTCTGTTGCGGCTTTTAGAACGAAAAAGTATAAAATTAAATAGTAAGAGGCAATCCCGCTGATTTTCATACTATAATGAACATATCATTTTAAAATTACTGCAGTTTGTCAAAAAATATGTGTTTTCGTAAATATTGCGATCTAAATGAATTTCGCTAGGGGTTATTAATCTTCACACATGTAAAGTCTCCGATTGCAAGTAAGTCCTAAGGAAAATAAATCATGGCCGTAGATCTATTAGGTACTTCCATTACTGATTTTGCGAAATTGCCTTGTCTTGTTTGGTTTCCTCGCATTCGATATGAAAAGTAGAGTGTTTAACTCGGGTGAAAGGCACCATTTCTGTCTCGGACTATTGGCGCTCTCACTGCGTTCGAGCGCCAAACTACCTCGACAGAAATGGGTGCCTTTCAACCCTTGGTTAACAATCTACTATTGTCTAACAGTTGGAAAAGGTTTTGTGGCTAATGTTTATTTATACTGCAAAACGTAATTCAAGACCAAAAAAAGTAAACAATGTTGCCACTTTTTACTAGCGCGTCTTGTATTTATGTAAAAATAAGTGAATCAAAGTACTTTTTTAAATAGTAGGAGTGTAATTACTAATGAATAAATTATCTTAGCGTGATTATTTATTAAAAGGAATTTACTATTTTACAAACAAATTATTGCAGTGGCAACATTGTCTTACTTTTTTTGGTCTTGAATTACGTTTTGCAGTTTAGTAACACATAAGATGTAGAGTAAGTAGGTACATCTTCTATAGGTACGAAGGTGGGTAAGTTTAGGTACATGAAATGTAACTAAAAAATATATATATTGGCAACCAAAAAATAAAATATAAAACATGTCGTTTTAAATTTTAGTTTAAATGTACTTTTATATTATTTGAACTAGCCACTAAAAAACCGCTACTTGAACTTGGAAATTGCATTTCTCTTGTGATACAAATAATGAACACATTCCTATTCTTCTTTGTAGTGGTCTGCCGAAAGCTTTATCAATAAATCTATGCCTAGGAATATTTTTGGGTCTTTCATCGTCAACATTTTCTAAAGAGGATCCTAAACCCTTATTTGTCACCAAACAGGCATAACGCAAAAAAGATATTGAATACCCACTGATATTATGATTGATGAACCTTGAAAATAAGTGCTTTCTGTCAATCGATAGAGCGGCATAATAAATTAATAACAAATTCATTAACGTCAACCTAAAACAATTACGAGTTTAAGCCAATTTAACGACGGATTTTCAGTGTCGGGCTGTCTTAAATAAAATGGTTATAGTTATGTATAAGTAATAACTTTATAAACGCTGAAATGTGAAATATTTAGGAACATAGACGACCGTTTCTAGTATGTAGGTAATTTAAACACGAGTAGGTATAGTAGTGTACCCTATAATGGACGTGGAACCAGTAATGGGACAAAAAACCACAAATCCTCTAAAATAAGTATCTAAAAGTAGTTTATAAACGCTGGCTGTATATTATCATAAATAAGAGTACTAGAGCTGTATCAGTTTGAATTTTTATTAAATTTGGTTGTTTTTTAAGATATTGGCGTCAACCCAAAAGTTGTCGAGTCACTGAAAAAAAATACCACTACGAATTCTTAACAACTTCGCTAAAAGAGGTGAGTTAATTTATTAAGTTTTAATTAATTAATACTTGATGAAAACTAGAATGTGTTTTGTTAATTGCATTTACCATGAGATAAGGTATACAACACATTATGTTGTGACTCCACAGATGTAAAAAAATAGTAGTATTTGGCCCAATCCCATTATAGGACCTGTAAAACTGCATACCTCCTATGATGGGACAATTTAAATAATGATGTCATAATTTCGTGTTTACACAATACAGAAGTAAAATGTAGTTACGAAATATGTCAACCAGGAGGTATGCTCGGACTTCGGATAAATTAATATCGTTTTTCCAAACTTTCATTTAACTTGCCCTGTTAGTTAGTGTGGGTCAAATCTTGGTAGCTGAATTTGAGCCATTTTCCGATTTCCGATTGAGTTGAAATTTTGTATTCGTAATTAAGTATGCAAATCGCATGATAATGCAATATTATGATAACATGGACCTGATCTGATGACCTAATTAAATATTTTATACTGATAGAGCAATGTCCATTACTGGGGGGCCCATTACTGGAGCTTTGGTGTCCATGACTGGAGAAAAAAAGCATAGTTTTAATTTGTTTAGTATGTGGAAACTCATTGCAGTATCGTTGATACAACACGCCTAAAACATGAAAGACGGATAGGACTTTCATCTTTTAACACGCTAAGCGGTAGAACATTTAAATGTATTAGGGAAATATCACAAATACTCCAAATTTCCTCTTAAATGTCCCATGACTGGTGTTGTTACTATACATACCTACTTCTAATTAACGCTTAGGTATTTGTGTTTAAATCAACGTTTGGACTAAACTTAATTTGTTCTAGTATTCATAACATATAATCTTGCGGCGATTAACCTGGCTATTGACTATTTAGCTGTATACAATATTTTCTGTCACTTGTTATGTACCTAACTTGGATAAAACAATGACACCTTTCATGGTGAATAAATGTTAAACAAAAGCGACTAAATACCTATTATAGCGGAAGCAGTTATAAAGTTGACCCAAAATTTGTTTATTAAGCTATGAGCTTCATCACATATGTTCCTTGAGTAATTCTAAGCATTTCAAGCCTGGGAGGCAATAAGAAATGTGTGTCTAGTCGGATTTGTAATGGATTCAAACTTTCAACCCCTTTTTAACCCTGTTAGGGGATGAATTTTACAAAACGCTGAAATTACTTTTCCTGTTTTTTAATAATATCCCCAAATACGAAGATTCAAGTCCCGCGTTCGAAAAATTTTTTGATATCCATACAAACTTTCAACCCCTTTTTCACCACCTTAGGGGATGAATTTTCAAAAACGCTGAAATTAGTTTTCTTGTATTTTAATAATATATCGTTTTACGAAGTTTCAAATTCCTAGCTTAAAATAAAACTTGAACCCCATACAAACTTTCATCCCCTTTTTAACCCCCTTAGGGGTTGAATTTCTCAAAATCGCTTCTTATCTCTTGTACACTTTATAAATGTAATCTAATGTGCAAATTTCAACTTTCTATCTTTTGTAGTTCCGGCTCCGCGTAGCAAAAATCTCCAACCAAATTTTTCACCTTTTTACGTTTTTCTTGTAAAATTACTATGAAACTGAAAAAAACAAATATCAGCAATGAATTCTACGTCTTTGGTTTATACAAAAATGATACCAAACTTGCCCTAGTACCCACAAGAATCGGAATAGATTTTTTTTAAAGATGACGGGTGGCGGCCGTCTTTGTATCCCACCCTCCCCCCCACCCCAGGCTAGAAATGCTTAGAATTACTCAAATATCAGATGTGATGAAGCTCATAGCTTAATAAAAAAATTTTGGGTCATGTATGGCAGCGATACATAACTGATTCCAGTATTAGGAAGTTGATGAAATCCAAAATATAGTTGTACGAACGAACTATAGGGTGTATTCGGGTAATTCCAAATGTCGAGAACTGTCGGAAAATTCCGAAAAAAAAGACTTTTATTATGATGGATTTTGGGTGATTTTCATCTGAATTTCGGAATTATCCGACATTCGGAATTACCCGAATACACCTTACAGCAATTTGCAAGTTGGTGATCCTCGTTAAATACTGGGTAATAGTTGGCGTAGCTCCAGGCGGTGGCACTGGCAGCCTGACTACTTAAGAGGACCCTGGATTTTAGAACATGGATTGATTTTAACCCACATATGCAATAAAAAACATTACGCGACCCACTTTTTATCTTTTAAAAGACTAGTAAAGCCAAGCGCGCACCACGATTTTTTGTCGCGCGATAATTTAGTCGCAGAAATGTAACGTATGGGTTTATATGGCGGTGCGCGCATATGCGACAAAAAAATCGCAGCGATTTTAAAATTGTGATTTGTTACAACTTTCCGCGATAGCGCGACGCGATTGTCGCAAAGTGAATTGCAGCATACGAAGCTATATGGCCCCGCGCGCACTGCGATAATAAAATCGCAGCCGGGACCTCAGTCGGCATTTCGCTCTCCAAGTGTCAACATATCGGAACCTGCTTCTCCAATGGAGTTACAAGATGAGACGCTAGATGTTGACCGTTTAATTATAGAAATAGAAGGAGATCACCTTTGTGGTATAAATACTCAGTCATACAGCGATTGCATATTGTTTCACGACAAGCGACTGGTACGACATCCATGTCGAGAATGAACAAATCGTCGACTTTTTCATCGCAGTGCGCGCACTGAATTTTCTGCGATAAATTACAGCGCGATTCTAAAATCGTGTCGCAAAAATTAAAATCGTGGTGCGCGCTTGGCGTAACTGTAAGAATATGTCTCTTAGATGTTTTTACTAAACCAGTCCAGAGAGGAACAAGAGACAATACATTCGTGTTAACTATGTGGAAAGTTTAGTGTATATAAGTGGGGAATTTAAAGCCATGAGCGCACTCGATGAAGCAAAAATGTGACCTATTTGGGCTTAAATCCTCATATTTTACATCTGTCGATCGTCAAATAACTAACGTATCCACCAGATTCCCTTATCCTATAGCTTTTATTGAGTATATATATAACTAATAGAGAAATGAACAGCCTTTTTAAAATATATCTATTGCCTGTGAGCGCATTGTCCTCTTAATAGCCAGCGTGTATCTAACGAGCCGCCGCGACCGCAGCGACCGCGGCCAATCACCGCCCAGTTTCAATTTACGCGGTTATCACACATGCGGATCCGCACCCTGCTCCGATGTGTGAGCGTGACAGCGCTTTGCACGTAAAGCGGTTCTCCACTCGCACAACCTGAACGGCGTGCGGATCAGCATCCAATGTGAAGACTGCCTTAGGATACCAGTTACGAGCACTGCTCTTAAAATGCATATATCAGTATATTACCGAGTTCATAGAAATAATTACGAGCGAGAAATCGTTAAAGCTGCTATGGACAATGAATTTTACGTAGACTAGTTATATGTTTCAAGCCAAACGGCTGAGGTAGCAAAGCTGAGATAGATAAATACATTTCATTTAAAATACATTTACACCGTTAAGATAATATTGGAAAGCCGCTTTTCCCAACAAATGTAGACTTTTTTTCCTTGTTAGATATAGACAGTACGGAAAATATCACAATTAATTGCCATGGCTATGCCTCTTCGGACCTTTTTGATTATTTGATTACCTATTATACGATTAAGGAGCGAAAAAAAATCACGTTTGTTGTAAGTATCACAGTTGTATGGAAGCCCCATTTAAATATTTATTTATTTTGCTTTTAGTATTTGTTGTTATAGCGGCAACAGCAATACATCATCTGTGAAAATTTCAACTGTCATGGTTCATGAGTGTCATAAGTGTGCCTGGTGATAGACAGACAGACGGACGGATGGACAGAGGAACAGCGGAGTCTTAGTAATAGGGTCCCGTTTTCACCCTTACGGAACCCTGAAAAGTAGGTAAAATTTGGAGTTTACAGGCAGGGCTCAGTGATTGCCTGAGTGCTCTAAAAGTAAGCAAAATTTCAGTCACCATTAACCTATTTTCCTTATTTCAAGCCTAACTCGCCTTTCACTTGAATGATGCCATCTGTCATAACTTGTTTCGAGCGTGAAATCCTAAAAGGCGTTGGTTAAAATACGGCTGCGAGTTTGGTAAAATATCGGCTCACTTTTGAAAACTGACGCCAGATGGAAAGCTGTGATGGGTATTTCAAATAATTTCGAACTTTATAGGCCCAGTGCCTTGGGTACAGTCAGTATCAAAATTCTTATACAAGTCAAAATGGCAGGTCAAGACAAACTATTAATAGCTAATTGAGACTTATAGCGTATTTATGAATTACGGAATTACGGCAATTATATCATCATCATCATCTCAGCCATAAGACGTCCACTACTGAACATAGGCCTCCCCCTTATATATCACACATATATTATATATCAATCCGGCAATTATATATCACACATCTAAACAGTCACTGACAATAATATGTTATACACGAAAGCCGCAAAAATATCTGACACGATCTTATTTGTAGAGCCATAAGAGCCTGTCACATATTTTCGCGGCCATCGAAGGCAGTTGACTGTACAAACAATGGATCTCCGGTATAATTACTGTTGTATAGTCATCATTCATCATCATCATTTTCAGCCTATATACGTCCCACTGCTGAGCACAGGCCTCCTCTCATGCGCGAGAGGGCTTGGGCTATAGTGTCCCACGCTAGCCCAATGCGGATTGGGGACTTCACATACACCTTTGAATTTCTTCGCAGATGTGTGCAGGTTTCCTCACGATGTTTTTCCTTCACCGAAAAGCTAGTGGTAAATATCAAATGATATTTCGTACATAAGTTCCGAAAAACTCATTAGTACGAGCCAGGATTTGAACCCGCGACCTCCGGATTGAAAGTCAGACGTCATATCCACTCGGCCACCACTGCTTTTTATAGTTGTATAGTACAATATATATTATCTATGTAGTTTTTTTGTAATCTCCTTACTGACAAAATTCTGTAAGACACAGACATACATATATTAAAACTTTGGAGGTTTTTCGACTTAAATATTTACGTGAGTGACCCGTTCTTAATATGTATATTTAAAATGTCCTTACTGACTGAGTTCATTTTATTTAAATGTTACTTCGCTTGTCGCTTCACCTATCATCTTCGTTATGGTAACATTCAATTTCTAACCGCAGCTGCACTACCGGTACTGAACGCGTCGCTGTCATTGTCAATTTCCATAGTAAAATGAACAGTAGTGCAGCTGTCGTTGGAAATGGACTGTCACCTTTACACGCATGTGCAATTGTTCATTGATCTAAAACATTTTGATGAGAGCACTCGTGAATATCATAACACCGATAGGTGCCGATAGCAAAGAAAATTATTGATGAACTTAGCGAGAGAAACGGAGATATATATTTTCCTTTTCAAGCTATTGTGTATCTTCCGATGCGTCAGTAAGTCAGCAACTTGTATGCTGAGTATCTTTATTTTTGAGAATCACGATGATTTGCGTAGTCTTTGGGTATTCACTTGCAAATGAAATTATTGGAATAAAAGTCGGAAACAAAAACTGGGTCAAAACTTGTAGTGGCGTGTATTTTTATCATAACTATGTTTCCATATAAAATAGTGACGATGATACATTGACATAGATATACACACTTATACATTATGCATCTTAGTTAGCAGGCTTTAAATTTACCATGGACAAAGGAATATCAAGAAATGTAAAGAAGTTGTAATTATATCTTCGAAAACTGAAGTAGAAAGAACTGAAGAGTGACAGGCATTTGGTGGTATTTGTATTGTTAATGATAACATTCCATTTCTAACCGCAGCTGCACTACCGGTACTGAACGCGTCGCTGTCATTGTCAATTTCCATAGTAAAATTGACAGTAGGTAGTGCAGCTGTCGTTGGAAATGGAATGTTACCCTAATCCATAGCGCTTAAAGGTTGATTACCTCATCTATAAAGTATGAGTCCATACAACGTCATATACTTCTCTGTCAAACTAGAGCTTCAATATTTTGCACTAATTTACTTCGTATTATTTTATCTATGCAACAAACAACACGACAACGTTGTTAAGCTTCTTTGACTGGAGTACCGTAAAATGGGGTGAGTAGGGTCAAAACTGAAATTCAAACCTCGATAACATTTTATTTTTACATATGAAAACTGAATGGTGTATACATATAATAAGTGTTCCGGACGTTTGTATTTTAGTTTTTATTTTATTTTGGGTAGTTCCATTTCATAACTTTGACGATAAAGAGGAAAATCCACCTCACCCGTAGTGCCTCGTATTTGGGGTGAGAGGGATTTTCATACAATGGTGATTTTGGAAGTTTGTTGGATCGATTTTTTTTATTATGCGTATTACTATAGCTCGATTTTAAATTGGAATACATTATTTTTGTAGCAGTAGCCTGAAAATCCCTTCTCACCCCCCTCTCAAACCTTCTCTCCCCATTCATAACCCACCTCTCCCCGCGAAACCTACTCACCCCGTTTTACGGTAATTTAGACAATTTCATGAAAAAGCCTCCATTAAAGCTAATTCATTAGACACCCAGCATGGAGCGTCGTAATAAAGGCTTCGTACGAAGGAACGCCAAAACGATAACATTGCTCAGACGGTAAATTTCATTAACATTTACTGCGAAATCTGGGTGAAGACAGGTAAAGAGCGGAATTTATTATCCAGTTCATTGCTTTTCTTATCCCTTGAATAAAAATCCGGCTGTCGCGCCGCGCCTAAAGGGTACACTATACCAAAAATGCAAATAAATTCAAAAGACCCTTAACGCTACTTCCTTTAATTTATGAATTCTCTAGCACAAACCCGACGGAATTGAGGGTATGCCGGCTGTTATAAAATATTTGGTACACTTGTTAAATATAATATTTGATATAAATATTTTACGACCAATAAACGAACCAGATGGGCATCACAAAAGTAGTTATGAGGATTTCCTTTAACCCTAAAAACAATTTACTTTGCAAGGTACTTAAATATATATACAGAGTGTTTTTGATAAGTACGCCCACATATTCTAAGGATAGTTAGTTTATGCCTAAATGCCTTTATAAGGCAGAGGGAATATATTTCCCACCTGATTTTGAACTTTATTTCAAAGTGAGAGGTTTCAATTTTGCATAATTCCTGACGCCCTCATGCCTTATAAAGGGTTAACTTCCATAAGTTTTACTGAAAATTACTACTTTTAGTTTTCCTTATAAAATAAATCAACGCGCAATGCATCACTATTTTAGTTTACTCAAAACGACGCACTTACTGACTGTTTATGCGGCTCAAAAAAATAAGAATAACTAGAAAATAAAATAATAAGAAGCTAACTGAGAGCGTGTATCTAAAAACGCAACTCAAAAAAAACTGAGAAGCGTCAGAGGGCCTATCGCGAACCACGTTCGACGTGTTGCCTCGTCACACTTACGTACGAATTTACAAGTGCAACAGAGAGGCAACACGTCGGACGTGGTACGCGGTAGGCCCTCAGAACACACTGCGTACACTGCGGCAAATTCCGGTGAGGTTGGACTAGCAATGCACGCACGAGAACTTTCCAAAGTTGCGAAACTTTCCACATGAGAAATTCTCGGTAACTTCTGAGAATGTTCTCGAGAACGAGAATTTATTTATTTATCGTAGTTTATACCATGAATATTTACGATAGTTTAGGTGTCGTCCTTACCCCCAGAAAATTCCGACTTTTGATCGTCCGCATCCGGTCAGAAAAATGTATGACGGCCCGGCGAAACAGTCAGACTTAGGTGGGGGGTGCTCGACCAAATGTCATAGACGGACCCTGGCAGTTTTTGACGCCGCCATTTTTTTTCAATAAGGCCGACTTTTTTTTTTACTTTTTTAATTTTGTCCTAGCGCGCTGAAATTTTGGTCACGGAATCTCGAGGTCACCTAGATACCTAGAAAAAAAATTTTTTTTGAAAAATTCTACAATTGCGGGAAAACTGGCCACTTTTATTTTGTATGGCAACTTTTAAACGGTGCGTGATAGGTGGGGGGTGCTCGACCAAATGTCATAGAAGGCTCCAAGACAAAATAAACTGCATTAAAAAAAATCAAAATGGCCAACTTTTTTTTTAATTTTTTCAAGTTGGTCCGAGCGCGCAGAGATTTGGAATGGTGGGAGACAGAGGCCTCTAGATTCTAAAGAAACAAAAAAAAAATTTTGGAAAATAAATTTCGAAAGTCGAAATGTTCTCTGAAATACAGTGAGAATTTAAGCAACTTATTGGTAAACTTATCACATCAACAAAATAGCTAATTGTAATAGACAATAATATATGCATAATAACATTTAGTTTTAAGTTATGCCTATTTAAACTTTATTTCAAGTATATTCTCTTGTTTAAACAATAATTTCCATGTTGCAGGAATGTTCTGAGAACATTCTCGAGAACGTTTCCGGTTTTTGGGAATGTTCTGCAATTTGTACATTGCTAGGTTGGACCTTTATAGGCACAGTGCGCATAATTAGAGACCGAAAATTCATAGTAAGTCGACACTCGGTAAAGTGTCGCTTGTAATATTTGCGCTCGCTTATCTAAGTCAACTAATTAAGTAGAGCGCGTTATTGAGCTCGACAAATAGGTATGTAGCGAAACATATTTTGACACTCCCTGTACGTTAGGTTAGGTTAGGGATAAGTGGTTAAATTAAATTAAATGTGGCGGTGAAATTTATTAACTACGCGGCGTTCTAAGCGCGATTAGATCTTGCTTGCGGGCAATTGAATTACCAAGTACGTGCATACGTATATTAGCAGATAAATATAACTATGCAGATAGAAAACCTGACGCGCAATTTTATTAGGTACCTCTGCAAACAATAGAATATCTTTTATTTTTAATAACAGCAGTTACCACCCAAAGGGGTCATCCATTAATTACGTCACACGAATTTCTAGATTTTTTGACCCCTCCCCCCCCCTCCTTGTCACACTTGGTCACATTTGGTAAACCCCTCCTAGTGTGACGTCACATTTTTTCTACGAAATCGCCAAATCGAATTAAGTAAGTACCTAAGTATTATCACAGAATAAATAATAGTACTAAGTACAGAAGACTCACTCTCTAACAAAACGCGTCTGTTACGATCAGCACAGATATGGCCGCTAGGTGGCGACAGCGCCACGCGCGGCTTATGGCAAACCCCAAAATTGGGGCCGAACGGATGTACTTTTAGCTCTCTACCTGTAGCAAAGCGACGAAATCGCGGAGTGAGACACTCCTGGTATTATTAATATTTTATCAAAATATTTTGACGATATAAATATTAATAATTTTAAGTATAACCCAAAACTGCATAGGAAAGAAAATTAAACGAATAAAAACGATTATCGTTTTAAAAACTTGTTATTTAAATGTACAGCGAATAAAATAATTTAAATAAATTTTCGGTTACTGGTGAAGTTAAAGTGACGTCACAAAGTTTGTGTCTCCCCTCCCTCATGTCACAATATGTCACATTTTCTTGACCCCCTCCCTCCCCCTAAACGTGTGATGTAATTAAGGGATGACCCCAAACAAGGGAAATTGTCCGCGCATAATCTTCGTAAACTGGAGTATTCTGTGGCCTCAAAGCAGAACCGGCTCCAATCGGGCCATCACTAGTGGCTTTGTTCGACGATTCTAATTTAACTGCCTTCGGAAACACGTTTTAAAGCGTATTAACTCCATGACTGTTTGTTTTTGTTGTTCACGGTATTATTGTCGTCGAAAGACGTTGATTGCACATAAATTCCTGCTAGTATTTAGTATTAACTATCGTCTATTCCTGGATTATTGTCTGTGTGTGTAAACGTAAATTGTTTTAGAGTCGGACAAAGAAAAGTCTGTAGCGGACTTGATAGCCTACGCAGTGCAAGTGTCATTAATACGTCATAATTTCATAGAAGTTTGACGTTTAAAATAACACGTGCATTGCGTGGTCTATCGAATCCGCTGCAGACTTTTCATAGACTGACTATAGTAAATGAGTCTGAAGGAACCTCCTACGTTTACTAAAACTAAATGGAAAGAAAATACACCTTTCTTAGAACATGTCACGGCGTACGATGATGAAGTATTTCGAAGCAATATCTTTATCTCTAAATACGTTGCAAATAGTTTAGGAGTAATAATGTAGTACAAAGACCGACTAAAATAGTTATTAAGCCGAAACCTAATTTTGGCTTTGGCTAAAACCAAAATAGAAATTTCTTTTGAAAATAAGAAGATTTGGGCTATTAAAAATTAAAAAGAAATAGTTTATAGTCTTTATGGCTTAATATAAACACACCAGAAATTATTATAATTTCCAACTAACGTAAAAACTTAAATATACGCTGTTACTTTGCGAAAATTTCAACTGAAAGTTAATTCTGACACTAACTACATTTTAAACGTAAATGAATTACTTATCCGAAATTAACATTTGGCTCTCTGGAAATCTGTAAATTGAAACCTTAGTTAGACGTTACGTGTATTTCAAGTTAATCTAATCAACTTAAATGTTTGTGATTATTTCGAGCTTGAAGTTTGTTACTTAAGTAAGCGTGATAAAAGGGAAAATAGAATAAAATTTAGCATACAAATACCTTACCTGCTTAACCTGGTATCCTACATGGACTAGGTACCCCACCCAATTTTATTTAAAGACAATTATTCCAAAATGTCTGCAACGGGCGTAATAATTAATTAATTATTATTAATGTTAGGTATTAATGAGTTCTAAATAGGCGGATAACGCTACAAGTGAAAACTAAGCAGGCTTATTTAGTGGCCAGTAAATTTTTAAGTTTGGTTACTTAGTTTTCACGAGATTCAAGCAAAAATATGTTGATAAAGCTTACTGAATTTGGTCTTGTTAACTATGCCGGGATAGACTCCCAAGATGTCTTACAAATTTTATAATTAATTTCATTATTCATAGGGTACCTTTATATTTTCACAATATTATATTAAGGTAATCAGAAATGCTAATTCTATTGCCATTCTGCTAACGAACCGTCATTTCTATTAATGATCAGCAAACACTACGTATCTACCTATGCTATAACGATTCCGCAGAATCGTGAAATCCGAGGTTGTACTCGCACAATTATCAAATTATAGGTAAACTTTATTATAAATCTGAAAAGTGTAATATGTACAGTCGCCATCAGATATATCGGAGCGGCCAAGGTGCTCACAAATATCTGAGCACGCCTTTATTGTCAAGGCGTTAGAGTGCGTGTTGTGTACTTAGAGATTTAGAGCTACTCTAAACTTAATAAGACACAATCTTAGCAGCCATTATATACCTACTGTTGGTACTTTTTTGGATCTTCCTTTTCTAAGCTCTGCTGTAGGGTGACCAAGTACTTAATTTATTATAACTATGGTCTAATTGATTAACATTCAGGCTTATATATGTTTAAGTTTACTTATTAGAATTACCTTAGAAAACTGTTAGACATCTACATAATTTACGTTTTTTTCCTGTTCCAGCGCCTTGATTTGGAAGCTGCAATCACCGCGAACCATTTGAGAGAAAGACAAGAAGCGTTAGCTGCTGAACAGGCTAAGAAGGAAGAAAACTCTAGTGAGAAGAACTGTTCTCGGCCACAGTCTCCTAACGGCTCAGTGCATAAGGATTTATCCAGGGTCTCTTCCAAACTGAGCCAGAGCAACGTAGCGGATGAAAGTCATCGTTTTATCAAACCTATAATCTTAGTAAATGACAGACCCCCGGATGATTCTGATGATAAGTGGACGCAACTTGTGGACGTGATATCACAAAGTGAAAAATTTAAAGCGATCACGAGTAGAAAGAAATTTAAGCGGAAGTTTTGTAGAAGTAAGCGAATTACGTTTAAAAGATCTTACTCGATCGCGTGACATGTGTTTATTAAATTAAATCCAGTGTACATATTATAGTGCGCGGTGTAGGTAAATGTATATTCTAACGCATATTTTTTAATTTTTTAACGAGAAGTTTTTTAAAATAGGTATTGAAAAAGTTGGTCCACTTTTGTAACCGTTTAATCCCGTATTTTACATAAATGTTTCAATGATTTTGATTAATTTAAGTACGCAATAGGTAATTATATTCTTAGGAATTTTGTATTTTATTGTGATGTTGAAGAGTAACCACGATTGTAAATAAAATATTTACCTGAATTAAAAAAATATGTTAACTTCCTGTATATTATGCCCTCAAAGTATTGTTTTTGGTATGTATGTGCCTTAATAAATAAGACTAGGTTTTTAGAGATATTGTTTATTTAATACATAATAAGTATTTTATAAATATATGTTTACTGCCTTGTTGTAGTTGACGTAGTTGTATGTTTACTGGTTAGTGGTACTTACCATAAGAACGGTACTGCCAAATCTGTTTTGAATACTCAAGACTTGGTTTATCTTATCTATATATTGTTATGTATTTAATGTAAAATACAGTAATCTAATCATGCCAAAGTAATTTTTTAAAAGACTTCGTATACATAAAATGATTAATATAGGTAATGTGATGTATACCTTTTTGCTGTAAATAAAGCATCAGTTATGAGTTTTATGGTGGAATCAGATAGGTGATGACTGATCAACACAAATAAAGAGGACATAGCTTAAATATAATTATATACCTATATATTAAATATAATTATATATTAAGTAAGTTTCTCTAGCGTAGGCCGGCCTTTGCCCAACATTGGGACACTCAATATAGGCTAGAGAATAAAAAGGAACTGACGTGTTTGATTTCTCCAGAAGCGGTATCATGGTCGCATTTTTGTCACCTGTCATGCCATGCGTCACTTTCGCACTTTACATATTTGTTAAAACGTGACAGGCATGGTGAAAATGATAAAGAGCCGAACATCTTAGCCCTACAGGTCAACCAGAGGAAAAAAGGTAGTTTGCTAGTCTATTTATGGCAAACAAGGATAATTACGTGTCGTGTGTAACAGGTATTAAGCAATATGTATGTAAGCACGCACATTAACATTAATTGGCATGGCTACACGTTGTTAGACCGGGGCTTTGTCAAATTTTGAAAGTATTTTATGAGAAATTATATGTTTTCTTTGAGGGAAAACTGTTCTTGAAATTTAAAACAAATATTATTCTATTATAGAGCTCCATTAAGAAAGTATATTTTTAAAAAGATTGAAAATTGGGTTGAATGTCTTAATAACTTTTAAAACAAAATCGCAAATTTTAAAGGCCAGTTTTTATCAATTTGGAATCGAATTTATGGAGTTACCAATTTGCCTGCCGAAGTAAAATAAGTTAGAATTTTAAAGTCTGATAGGAATCCGATTATGTCTTCAAGGATAAAAGGTTAAAGTGGACATAATTCAATAAAATCGAAGGACGTAACTTCTTTGAATTTACAATTTTTTTTGCGGTTATGATTCGGTCAAATTGTGTTTTTAGAAAAACTAATTATAGCCAGCATTCTATGAATGTAGTATGATACCTTAGGGTATGGTGCTTGACGCACACTAGCGTCCCGTCCCCTCCCCCTGACGCAACCCCCCCCTTTTAGCATAAATATGTCCCGGTTGAGAGTTTTTTTTGTTTTTTGGGGAAAGTATACAATATAGGGAATAAGTGTCAATGAAAGAAATGTTCCCTATTAAATTCTAAACAAAAAAGGTTATATTCATTTTTTTGATACGATGCACCATATTGATGTTTTAGCTAGATGAAAACTTCGACAAAATTTTACCGTTGAAAAACTTGTTGAAGTTCAATATAACATAGTACGTGACAGTACCTGAAAGAAATCTTCACGAAGAATAAGCTTGCAAGCTTATTCTCCGTATTAGTTTTATTTCAGTACTGTCACGTACTAACTTATATTGAACTTCAACAGGTTAATACATGAATATGGTGAGTCTTACCAAAAAGTTGTATATAACCTTATTTGTTTAAAATTTACTAAGGATTATTTCTTACCTTGACACTTTTTTCCTAACTGTAATACTTTTCTCATAAATAATAAAAAACCGTATACCGGGATATATTTCATGCTAAAAGGGGGGGTTGCGTCAGGGGGAGGGGGAGGGACGCTAGTGTGCATCAAGCACCATACCCAAAGGTATCATACTACATTCATTGAATGCTGGCTATAATTTGTTTTTCTTGCCCATACATTAGAACATAATTTAACCGAATCATTAGGGATTAAGACGAAGGTTTAAAAAATTCGCTTGTTTGTCCGTACGTTTGATACAGCACAGTTTAAAACTAAAGCATTAGATTCTAATAATACTAACCTTCCAGTAGTTCCAGTCTACTTATTATTATACATGTGTCAGACTTATAAAAAAATAACTTTATTATTATAGTAACGAAGGACAACTTCTCCTGTCTATGAAAGTTAACTTATTTATTATTACCTACCCAGTAGTGATGCAATGAATACTGTAATGATTACAAATAGCATTAGGTACTTACTTTACTGCTAAAAATAAGTGGTCGGTTTTTAGCAATAGCAGTTTTATGTATGACTGATATGGTGATAGTTATTGTTTAAATTTGCCTAATTTTTAAGAAATGCGTGAGAAATTATATTATTCATAAAACACTATATTTTATAAATTGAACCTTGGTGTAAAACATCAGAAAATCCATGGTATAATAATATACTCCGCCTGGTACTCTCTTCCCGTCTTTTCGTGGTCACGTGACTGACACAACCCTACGTCATCGTGTGACAGCGCTATATGATAATATGCGATAGCGCTATATAAAGTGGCAATGTTATTGTGACGTAGGCTTGTGTCACTCTGGGAAGAGAAGACCATGTTTTATTAGACTATGAGAAAACCCACGTTACATGGCTACTGAAGTACTTGTTCGCGCATTGTTTGATCGTTTCTAACTGGTAACAGTAACCGGCGCGAAACCAGTTGAGAGGACGAGCGTTCCACTAAATTACAATGGGTGGACACTGGACGGATATATCGTAGCTTGTATTCTGTAAAATAGTGCACTAGGTACAGTACTTTTTCCTAAAGTGCGGCAAATCCAAAAAAGGATGATATTATTTAGGTAGCCCATTAGGTAGGACCAAGAGCACATTATGAGTAGGTGGCCACATAGGCACGTTTATTTCCGATATTACAAAATACAAATGGTTTTTTTTTTTCAATGTGGCGCGCGCATAGTTCTTGTGAGCAAGAACCCCGCTAAGGATACGGGCGAGCCTTGCTCATATGCATATTTGTCACCAGTTTTCCCTTAGTCGCCTTATGTACGACACCCATGGGACGAGATGGGGTGGTGCTATAGACAAATGGGTTGTCTCTGTTGTTACTTAAAAGCAGCTCGAAACCAATGATACTTACATTTTTTTTTGTTAGCCTGGTTAAGTGTCCCACTGCTGGGCAAAGGCCTCCCCTCGCTTCCTCCACTCAATCCTGTCTTGTAATTTCCCGCCAATCCGGACAAAATACGTCCAAGTCGTTCCGCCATCTCCTACAAAAATAAATATAAATAATAATTTACCCTAGTAAAAGTAAATCTCCTATACATACGTCGAAGTTTTATTTAACATGTATTATTTACCGGATATTGCCTTAATGTAGGTTCGTATACTATGTACAATTTGTGCCCAAGTAAACAATATAATATATAAACAATGTAGTAATATCCGAAAAATATTCTTTAGCAATAACACAGGTACCGTAGGTATACGTAGCAATGCACGCACGAGAACTTTCCAAAGTTGCGAAACTTTCCACATGAGAATTTCTCGGTAACTTCTGAGAATGTTCTCGAGAACGAGAATTTATTTATTTATCGTAGTTTATACCATGAATATTCACGATAGTTTAGGTGTAGTCCTTACCCCCAGAAAATTCCGACTTTTGGTCGTCCGCTTCCGGTCAGAAAAATGTATGACGGCCCGGCCAAACGGTCAGACTTAGGTGGGGGGTGCTCGACCAAATGTCATAGAGGGACCCTGGCAGTTTTTGACGCCGCCATTTTTTTTCAATATGGCCGACTTTTTTTTTTAACTTTTTGAATTTTGTCCTAGCGCGTTGAGATTTTGGTCACGGAATCTCGGGGTCCCCTAGATACCTATGAAAAATTTTTTTTTGGAAAAATGCTACAATTGCGGGAAAACTGGCCACTTTTATTTTGTATGGCAACTTTTAAATGTCATAGAGAGCCCCGAGACAAAACAAACAGCATTAAAAAAAATCAAAATGGCCGACTTTTTTTTTAATTTCATCAAGTTGGTCCGAGCGCGCTGAGATTTGGCATGGCGGGAGATAGAGGCCTCTAGATTGTAATGAAAAAAAAATTTTTTTTTTGAAAAAATTGTCGAAAGTCGATATGTTCTCTGAAATACAGTGAGAATTTAAGCAATTTATTGGTAAACTTATCACATCAACAAAATAGCTAACTGTAATAGACAATAATATATGCATAATAACATTTAGTTTTAATTTATGCCTATTTAAACTTTATTTCAAGTATATTCTCTTGTTTAAACAATAATTTCCATGTTGCAGGAATGTTCTGAGAACATTCTCGAGAACGTTTCCGCTTTTTAACCGACTTCCAAATCCCAAAGGAGGAGGTTATCAATTCGGTTGTATGTTTTTTTTATTATTTTTTTTATTTTTTATGTTTGTTACTCCATATCTCCGTCATTACTGGACCGATTTTGAAAATTCTTTTTTTGATTGAATGTATATGCATACAGATTGGTCCCGTTTTTATCAAAACCCAGTTCTGATAATGGGATCCATGAGGAATCGAGGGAACTCCTCAAATCTTAAAGGCATACATATAGTGATTTTTGAGTTTTTATCAACAAATCAAGCATATACATCCAAAAAAGTGACATTTGATGAAGTGGAACTGCTGATGATGATCAGAACGGAACTCTTCAACGACGCATAGTTCATGGTTGGCGATTTGTCCTCTTCGTTATGTTTGTTAAGCAAGTTAAGTTTCTAAGCCACATTTTTGTCAAGCTCGAGTTCTGATGATGGGATCCATGAGGAATCGAGAGAACTCCTCAAATCTTAAAGGCATGCGTATAGAGATTTTTGTATTTACATTAGAAAATCTAGCATTTTCATTATAAACTGTCGCATTTGATGAAGTGGAACTGCTGATGATGATCAGAACAGAACTCTTCAACGACGCATAGTTCAGGTTTGGCGATTTTTCCTCTTTGTTATGTTTGTTAAGCAAGTTAAGTTTTTAAAGCACATTTTTGTCAAGCTCCAGTTCTGATGATGGGATCCATAAGGAGTCGAGGGAACTCCTCAAATATTAAAGGCATGCGTATAGAGATTTTTGTATTTACATCAGAAAATCAAGCATTTTCATTAAAAACTGTCGCATTTGATGAAGTGGAACTGCCGATGATGATCAGAACAGAACTCTTCAACGACGCATAGTTCACGTTTGGCGATTTTTCCTCTTCGTTATGTTTGTTAAGCAAGTTTAGTTTTTAAGGCACATTTTTGTCAAGCTCCAGTTCTCATGATGGGATCCATAGGGAATTGAGAGAACTCCTCAAATATTAAAGGCATGCGTATAGAGATTTTTGTATTATCATCATAAAATCAAGCATTTACATTAAAAACTGTCGCATTTGATGAAGTGAAACTGCTGATGATGACCAGAACAGAACTCTTCAACGACGCATAGAGTACACGTTTGGTGATTACGAATTTCGATTTTGACTTGGACTGGGACCCGGACTCGGACCGAGAACCAGACTCATACCCGGATCCGGTTCGGACCCTGACCCGGACCCGGACCCGGACCCGGACCCGGACCCGGACCCGGACTCGGACCCGGATTCGGACCTGGACTCGGACCCGAACTCGGACTCGGTTTCGGACCCGGACCTTGACCCGGAAAACCACTATGATACCCTTAACTAAATAAACCACTATGATTACCTACCATAAAATGTAGGTATAAAGTATGATGATACCAATCTTACTAGCCCCTCCCGCTTAAACCCCCGCCGTTTAGTGGGTTAGGTTAGATTTGAACCGCGATCCTCACAGAACCGAACAAGGGTTAGGTTAGGCTAGAACTACGACCCTTACAGAAGCGAAATGCTAGTAGAAAAGTGGGTGGTTTTACCTCCTTTTCTACATAGTGTACCATCTACAATAATCTTTCACCGGCCCCCACAGAAGTCGGTTTTTTTTTCTTAAAAATTATTGGGAATGTTCTGCAATTTGTACATTGCTAGGTATACGATACATCACATAAGTATGTTATTTGTCTCGAGACATCCATCTTGTGTAGTTTTAGTAGTTTCATATTTCATCAGTGCCACAGAGAAATAATAACTCACAGAGATTCAGCTCAAAGCAACTGTGCTCTGGATCCACTATTACATTTTATAATGCAAAGCACGGCGGCGCAGATACACGCCCACAGACAAAACATCCTCTAGACTGAGCATAGTCGCGCTACCCCCTCTGCCACGCATACGGTAATTTTACTCCATGTTCGAGTCGAAAATGTCTTTGTGTGACGTCCGTGTCTTTGAACGGACCAATCACGGCAATCACGGCACGGGACTTCGCTCACCTCGTCCCGCGCACCCCCGCATTTTTGGCATCATCGGTTGCATGAAATAATTGCTCTAAACTTGGTCTAGAGGATTCCTAGTATATGGGCATGCCAACGCCATACAGACGCCGTGCGTATGAAAACAATATGTACGATTTACACCAAATGGAAGGAGTCTGCCGATGCTAGAGTAAAGAGCTTCTATACAATATTGACTAGCTTCGTAAGACCCAGGGCAATTTTGGCGCTTTTGAATTTGGAACCTTCTATTATTTAGATATGAGTTCAAAATTCGAATTTAATTTGTACTCGTACAAGTACACGGGGACTTACTAGGCTAGAATACTCTGTGAGACTTATATGTGACATCCCACGGGTACCTAAAGGTAACCTTATGGCGGTTGTCCCTAACGCTATTATTAACTCAGCTCAGCTCCAATATTATTGCGGCGCTATGCGACGTAAGCGCCAGCCGTCATAAGGTACCTTTTGCCGTGGAACGTCACATATTTACATATTACTATACATTTTTTTGTACCATATATATGAATAAAGATCAATTCTATACATTTAAATTGACACAAAGAAGGGAAGCTCGTGATTTCAAATTTCCATGGTACGGTTGAGTTCCAAACATGTTTTACCCACACATCTAACACACTGACAATAAGGTCGAGTTGGTAAATATTTTTGGAACCTTGTGTTGTAAGGATATATAATGAACATATTAAATATATTGAGAACGGGTCACCTTCGTATTTTAAGTCGAAAAACGCTCGACATGTTTCACTCCATCATAAACTTATCGTTGTTTAATATGTCCGTGTCCCACGAAAGTTTTGTTATTAAAATATATAATGAACTTTACCATGCTATGGCTGTGCGAAAGAGATGCTGTCTCTTATAACTTTACTTGTAGTGCACATTAGAGCTTATAAGTATGAATTATCTCAGGTGATTTTTTCGAGTTCGGGTGCTAATCCGTTAAACAAAAGCCTTTGTTTCTTTTAAGAGCGGTCTACAGCACGTGCCAAAGCAACCATGTCGTTTAAAAAGCAACTATCGTGATAGTGTTAAGGTTCAAATTCATATGATATGCATGCTTGCATGCAACAGTTGCTCTGTAAGTTAATTCCTCTGTGTATTCGTGTACAAAGACGACTGCGGCGGCTTGTTGTTTCCAGAAATTTGCATTTTACACTGACGCTTAATTAATTGTGTACGCGCTATATAACTAACGAACTGAAAACTAAAGGGTAATAGTAATAGTGTAGGTAGGTAGCTGCTAATAGTCATAGAATTTTCGGTACCATAATAACTCTTCCAGCTTGCTAATTATTCTGTGGATATGTAGCGTTATTGTTATGTTTCTGCCAGCTTATTATGGATGGCCTTATCCATCTTTATCCACGTGATAAAATAACTGTCACAACACTGTGAGATAGAAAGTGACGGACACCGTTTAATCACGCTGTCACTTAGACAAGACCGACTATCATGTCCGTACTGGTAAGTTCGTTGGTATAAAAAGTTGCCATATATTAGAGTTACGAGCATCCATAGGCAGCGGTGTAAGCTTACTACGGTATGAGCGACCCGTTCACTAGTTTGTCACCGACGATGTAAAGAATACACCTATCTAATAGCCACCCACATGATAATTTTTCTTTTTTGACATTTTCTTGCATTCAACCCTAACCGCACTCAATTTGTAACTACGTTCACACTTCACTTAAAAGGGATCAAGGATGTTCGTCTCCGTATTCTGAAGGGAATCTTGACTAGTTTAATGTGGTAGAGAATAAATCACTAGAGCTCTTTGAACATTAGGGTCTTTCAATGCTAGGATACATTCAGCTCCTCGGAGTTTCAAAGGCCCATTAGTTGTATTAGGTTTAGAACCTTCAAGTACAAAGAGAGCATTCGCCATTTTGATATGTCTTAATATGTATGTGTACTATAGCTTAATTAGTGGTCATGCTTACATGTTCTACGCGTCTGGACGCGACTCTGCAGTCAGCGTCATTCAGAATTCAGAGAGGATAATATGATGATGATGACAGCCAACTTATTCAAAAATATGTCCCATAGTTCTTAATTCGCTGACATAAGAGCTATGGGACATATTTTTGAGATGATTTGTGCACCCATATTTTTACAGTTGACTGTACATACAAAAAATCGAAAAGGTCACATGAAACTGGTTTGCCCGAGAAGTTGAGATGAAAGTGCTTACGAAATCAATGAGAATACCACAGCCACCTACAGCCAGTTCACAAAGCCTGCCCACCTACTGTTTCTGCCCATATGCTCGATAAAGCTCATGCCACTGGTGAAATTTTACTTACCTATATTCACTTTGGGCATACTGTAAAATGTAGGCCCAAAGTGAATATAAGTATGGGGTGAGTAGGGATTACGAGGGCAATTGGGTAATGAATGGGGTAAGGAGGGATGGTCCGGTGATATGGTATTTTTAGACCAGAATTATCACATTGTTACGTAAATACCTACTTTATTTTCTTGAGAAGTCAATCAAGCTATTGTAATATTGTGTCCAATATTATCAATTGGCCCTTCTCACTTAATTCCTATCCCCCCTAACCCTACTTGAGCTGGGATTTCCTAATCTTTTGTGTTTATCGTTGAATCTATGAAATGAAACGACAGATTATCATTGAAAAACTAAAGTTCATAACTACTGGAACACTTTTCAAGTAGGTAAGTATATAATAATCAACTTTTATTGAGGTTTGAAGTTCGGATCAACTCACCCCATTTTACAGTACTCGATTTTCCTTCAAAGCGAGACTTTTATTTCATTTTACTACACAAATTAGGTTATTTCTTGAGCTTTTGGCTGATTCAGGAATAAAATGTATATTAATATTATTGTTCGTGACATCAGGACATGACACGCTCTTTGATGTAAAGGATGAGAAGAAAGATCCACTTATCTATACATAAGCCTTGGTTAGGTACAGTTATTATTGTGCGTATAACATTTGTCTGTGTACGAACCAAATTAGCGTTTAGTGTATTATTAGGGTTCCGTACCTAAAAAAAAACGGAATCGGCAGGTATTATCACTCGCGTATCTGTCTGTCTGTCACAGACTAACAACCAATTTGCTCCTAAGCTATTGGACCCATGAACCGAAAACGAACATGTAAGAAATAAATTAATTTTAAACAATGACCTTTACAAAATGTATCGTATCAGCATCTCAATGATTTTTAAAAATAATTTTTAGTTTTATTTGTATCTCCTTGAATATCACGGGCCTATAATCCCGGTTTTTTGAAAGGCTTGCTTGGGGACACAGATCCAACACGTAGAGGCCCCTTGTAGAGCTCTTATGTCATGTTAGTTTTATCTTTATTTATCATTCTTCTTAGGCTAGGTCATTTATAATATGAATATAAAAGTAAAATATAAAAGCACTTAAAAAACAATAAAAAATACATATAAACACATTATAAAAAACCTAACCTAGGGTGCCGCCGGCAGCGGGGCAGGGCCCAAGCTGCCGGTGGTCAGGGCCGTAGAGTGAGGAACCGACGTACTATACGCGCCGTGTCCAAAATTACCGCCTTCTGCATCTGACCCTTGATCCAGCCACCCAGCGAGAGTCTCTCTAGGTGTTGGTCGAGACTCTTCGCTATGAGACCGTTCGCTGACACGACTATCGGAACAATGATCGTCGAGTCAACATCCCACATGGCGGTAATCTCATGAGCTAAGTCTAGGTACTTGCTGGACTTGTCCTTCTCGGCCTTCACGAGATTCTCATCATGGGGGATGGTGACGTCGGATTAGTTTTATTATTATTAGTTATTTAAGAAAAGTAGCAAAAATGGTCAGCTCCGAAATTACTAAAACCTCGAAAAAAGAAACCCAAAAAAGTTCTTTAAGTACCTACCTACATTTTTTAGTTGCGATTGGCGAAGTTACGAAGTTACGAAGTTATTTGATAATGATCTGGCTAGTAAATATTGATATTGTTTTTTTGCAATTTCCTGCAATCAAATAGTGATGGAAAAGGGACGCACAATGTTTAGAAATCAAATCGACATATTATGAAGAAAATTTGAATGTCTTAGGGAATGTCCTTCAACGATCCGAGTCGCAAAACACCCAGACGTCAATGCCTTGATTCTTATTTGAATTCCAATGGCACTTTGTCTCGTACACGTCTCAGCCCTCAATATTGGCTCACAACCGCTGCGAAAGCAGCCTTTGCTTAGAATAACAATATTTGCATTCATTATATTATACGGAAACATTTACCCAGTGTTGCTTTGACAGGTGCGCCAATAGTCTGCGATCAAATATGGCTTATGTTTTCGATACTTCGACGCTGGGAAAATTAAAGGTGAAACAACGAAATTTGACTCGTCCTCTTTGTTTTTCTTTCGACGTAAAAAGTGGTTAACCGCTTCTCTGTCGTTTCGAATTTTGTTTTAATTTATTCGAGAAATTATGAATGCGGAGGCGTCAGCTCTAACGTTTACGATAAAGATCTTTTCTGCGAATTCATAATAAAGGAGAGGAAAAATGTAGCTACGTATTCGGATTCTTTTCAAATTATAATGGAATTTAAATTAAAATATTTCCAAAATCATGATTTAATAAAATCCTTATTATCTCTTGTATTTTTATTGAGGAATTCTTTAAAAGATAATTAATTTCTTTCCTATTTATTATTAGCTACTGGTATCTTTCTCATCGGCAACGCTAGATAATTAGAGCGGGAGTTTTTTACACTTCACTAAAATTTTTCGGAGTCGGTGTAATTTACAACAAAGGAGTGTATTGTATCATGTCCATGTGATATAAATGAACTGTTAAATAACTAAAAATGCAAAATACCGGCGCCAGAGTCATGCACTTAGCGAATAAAGCTAACAGGAATCACTTCTAGACCCAAAAATATTCTGCATCACCGTTTTAGGAGACTGGCTGTGATGAAAATGATGATTCTTTGAAATGAATAAACTAGAACAGAATTACTGGTATATGTAGGTACTGTTGAATATTGATGACTATTGATTTGGCCGACTAGCCGACTAATCGGCGCTCGGATGGCCGATTAGTCGGCTAGTCGGCCGGATCATTCATTTCGTCTAAGTTCGGTTCAGATGCACTTAAAAAAACAACCGTTTTACCCCTTTCGTCGCGCTATTCGTCATATTATAAATAGTAATGCTGAAAAATAAAATAAATAAATAAATCCTAAGGCTCTTTTCATACGACGATCGGACTATCGGACAAGAAAGCGACCAAGCGGTCAATAATTCGACCAAAAGTTTCCGTAAGCACCCTAAATATGAGTTTGGGTAAAATAGGTGAAAAGCTTATGGTAAATATTTACTGTTTATTTATTTTTGCCCCGTTTCTCTGTCACTTATAAAGTGCCGACTAATCGGCCATTTATGCCGACTAATCGCCGACTACAAATGAGGCCGGATAGTCGGCTTTCCCGACTAGTATAGGCGACTAGTCGGTACATCCCTAGTAGGTACCTATTCAGTAAAGCACGTATTATATTATACAAAACATAATCGCCCCTCGGTGTTTCTCAAGAGACGAGCTACCCTAGAAAGTTCTGTGGTTGTTTTGAGCTGAACTAACAGAAGAACTAATTGAAAACGCTTCGTAAAACACCCCTGCAGTGTAACAATGCCATCTACTAGCATCTTTTCAATCAGAAATTAAAATGTTACTTTTTCCACGTACCTAATACTGCTGAGTAAATTATCAAACTAAATAATTAGAGATTCTAGCTTGGATAATCACATAATCAGCCGACACTTATTAAATACATTATTCTAGATTATTCCAAAATCAGTACCGTACCTGCATATATATCTAATTGCAAAATTGAATTTACGTATGGTTAAGATAAAGCGAATTTAATCACCTTGGTAAGTGACGGATCATTACCAGGATCCGCTGCAGCAGCTTTATGCCACGAACTCATCAACAGCTAGAAATGTGGTAATTCTTTCCGATCTCATACCTCGCAATACAAAAAATTGGAAATATGAACCTTATTCTCGAATCTGAAGGGTTGCTTTCGCGATAAACTTGTTTCATCTGATCCGATATTGTTATAGTTAGCAATGAAAATGCGGTTTTCACTTCAAATACAATCAGGCGACGCGCCCTGTAATTTGCTACAGGCTACAGCGGCCGGATTCAATAAGAGACGTAAAATAGATTTGTATTACTTATTTCTCAACTCAGCCAGATCTCAGAGCAACCTAATGAAGGTTGTCAAGCTCGATCACTGCCGAGAGCGGGTTCTCTCCTTAAGGATGACTCAAACTCGACCGGGCCGGGCCCGGGCCTAGGCAGCCATGTCAGTGACTGATGAGTGAGTGATGGAGGGAGACATGTCATTTTTTACGACGGCTGATCGGTGATTACGTGGTGCTTTTCATATAAAACGAAGCCCCGGAAGCTCCGGCCCGGCCACGGCCCGGTCTGACGTGATATGAAGCATTCTTTATATAAGTATTACTATATGTGTGTACACATAGTAATATACAAAGATCATCATCACCACGAGGTTTTAGATATCTGACATCCGTTTTTGCTAATAAAAAATAATAGGAGGAGGTTTCCCGTAGACCGGTACTACAATACTATAAAAGCATTATCTAAAAGATATCTGAGAAATTTTCAATGATTCTTGAAGTGTTTTTTTCGGAAAAAGGATCTCTATAAGCGCGGAAAGTGGCACTTTATACATTATAGGCAGTTTATTAACTTTATGTCCATTGGATTGCAAATAAAAAGTTATCGAAGTAGGAGTTGACGTTTATTGACTGCAACTTTTGATAAAACGAAAGTGCTTTTAAACAAAGACATACGATAAACGATTACATTTAATACGGTAAGTGGTAAAAAATGTGGTCATATTTTTTTTTTGTTTGGGAAATAGGTAAGATTAAAATCTATTAAAACAGATAATAAATAACAAAATAAATTAATTATAAATCTAGCCCTAAATTAGCCTGAGGCATTGTTCCCAGGATGCTGGCCGCGTTCCCCCTCTGCACAGCGAGGCTGAGTTTTTGTGCAAAAAACGGGGCAGCTCGTAGGTCGCCAGACACCCAGACCAGTTTGGTAGAAATTTCTTTGACTAGTTTTTTGGTGTCTGACGACCAAGGACCGAGAGTTTCAATTGCAAGTGCCGCAAATACGTAATTCGGTTGCAAAAATGCGTATTTGCGACACTTGGTAATTTGGGCGTCGTCTGCTGCCGTCCCCGGCCTCCTGGCAGAGCCCAGGACGCGGGATGGGGCCAATGTATCAACACATGTAGGTAAGTAGTTAGCTGGAAAATATTATATTAGGAGTAAATTAGCTACCTAGGTTCATTTCATACTAATATTATGTTATAATTTTAATTGAGTTATATTCTTAGATGATAAGTCAACAACATCAATTTTTTACCGTGGATATTATTGTTTTTGCTTCTATTGTACATATGAAACAATTGTATTTTATTTAATAATACAATGTGTCATACTAATTGGGTAAGTGTATGCATAACCAATATTTTGCTACCATAATGTGGTACCAGACTCGTCACGAAACAATCAATTAACCTCGTAAGACCCACCATAATTATAAAGTTTCCCAATTTTTTTATTGAACCTTATTCTATAAGTAAATTAGAACGAATTTCGTTTGTTTTAAACAGCAATGAAACAAAAGAAATGCCACTTTATTTGGTTCATGAAAGGTTACAATTACATTGCAACGAATATGTACATTCTAATGTACATTTAGTCTCCCGAGGGTAATGCTGAAAATAGAAAGCACCAACAAAAAGATTGATAAATGTTAATTTTTGGCGTATCGCTCTTGGTTAACTATCTGAACGCCACGTTGGCTGCGCGGGCTCGCTGGGACGTCGACACAAAGCTTATTGTTTCGGTCGCAGCCCGCAATATTCCACACTAGCATACCTACTGGTAACTGCATCACAAAATTAATTCAATTGTGTACTCTATTGCAAGTACAAAAGGTAAACAATTGAATGAATCCAAATGCAGATACGACGCTTGCTTAGTGCGGGAGTGATGGATCCTAATGAAACTCCTCCCATGCGTGACAATGAAATAAAACGACTTTGTTTCATACATGTGACGACTGAATATATTAGCAAAAAGGTCGTTTTAAAGTATGCACGATGTTCTTATTATTATTTATTTAATGTTAGGTATCCCTTCCTGAATATTTTAATTAATGTTAATTAACTGTTTCACTGATAGGGTCATTTCATTTGTCCTTCGTAACAGAAGCTCTGAACCGACATAAACATTTTTGTCAAGTGACGGAGTGACGGACTATGCTACTTGAAACCGTGATTCTCTTCATTTTTGTAGAATGACCCATTGGATATTTACGAAATATCTGTGAGATGTGATAAAAATATAGGGCATTATGGGAAAATATATTCATTTCTTCCAAGTCAGTCCTTTCGATTCCGGGCAGCGCTGGGAAGCACTCAGCCGGAAGCAAATCCTTTCACTATTGAATACTTTATCCCGGGACCAGGAATTGATATTTTGAACTCAGATATTAGACTTGATTTTAACATATTGTGGGGTAGGCTTTAGGCGAAATACCTTTAACCTTTGATGTGTGTGGGAATGGACAGAGAACTGTATCAGAATTTATGTTTTCTTTTTCTGTCCTAGAAGTATTTTCATTCAAAACAGAAATCGAATTTATTTTCGGTTAGTCACTCGTTTGACCACGAACGCTGTATATACCTATGTATGTACCTATATACTTTATTGTACATAGAAATAAAAAAACACGAGAAACACAGTTACAGAGTGAATTAAATACAACAAAGGAGAACTTAACCTTTTAACCGCCAGGAATTTTTGAGCGAGCGTGCTCGTGTCGCCACCGGCAGTAATTGTACGACGCAGAGTAAGATTGGCATAGTTACGGGAGTTATAAATGTGCTGTAAAAACCAAATCAGATCTTTGTCTTATTTATCAGACTGTGGCGAAATGAGCTGGATATGTAATGTCTTATATATCAGACTCTGGCGGTTAAAGGGTTAAAAAGGCTTTAGGCTCTAAAGTCTAAAGGGTACTAAACATAATCCGTTTTTAAAGTAAAAAAAAAACTAACTTTCGTTATGAATATTTTGCGCATTACGATATTTCAGATTCCGGGTAGGTAAGTACATAGAATTGTCCGTAGATCTTATTAGTTAATTTGGGGTTAAAAAGCGTCAAAACAGTGAGCAGAAGAAGGGGCTAAATTGGGCATATATCTAAAATGATATGTTTACACTCTAATTATCTTAACGATTGTGCTCAAATCATTTGAACCTCTTACCTTAGCCAATTCTGCTTCCGACTGTACCTACTCACAGATATACATATATTGTTTTTTCTACTCGTGTACTTTTATCTGTCATTTACATAGTCACGAACGAACATATAAGGGCATACATTATTAATACTCCTTAAAAGTCTATATAGTCTATTGCCCAAAAAAGCACTTGTGTCGTTTTAGAGACATTACGATACGGTAAGCTAGTGCAGGGTAGCAGGTGCCACATACCGGTGCATTGCTACCAACGTGACAAACGATTGAATGCATACGGTTTTTATTAAAAAAGAAATAAATTTGTACTGAGTTCATTGCTACCAACATAATAAACAATACTTTTATACCCTACAGCACCACGACCCTGGTGCGGTGCGGTAGTGTGTAACGGCTTTAAAAAAAACATAACCATAGACATTACTCGTTTGTTTCTCGTTTCCCGCCTTTCCCGGTAATTTCTTGTTATTTGAGTACTTTGCGATACTATTTGTTTTGCGTTCATAAAAACTATAAAAAGTGTTGAAAATGGACAAAGAAGACAACATTGTTTCTACACCTGAAGAAATATCCGCTGCAGCACAACCAGCGACCGAAAATTTGTTGCTTAAGTACTAAATCGCAGCACCTATACGACAAATCTTATGAGAAGTTCATGGCGTGGAGATTGGAGCACTAAACTTCGTCATTTTCTGAAAACGTCTTTGGTGTATTTTCAAAGACTAATTGGAAGCACCGGATCAGATCTATCTTTTAAGCAAGGTTGGTATATGTTATAATTTTTTTTGATTTAGGGTACACAGTACAACGAGCTATATTTATGTCCATTTTATATTTTTGCATTGAAACTGTATATTATTTAATTCTCCTTTTTCTTGTTACAGGTTGCGGTAATATTTAGTCTTACGGGTGCTTGTCGCAGACAAGAGCTATATACATATAGTAATTAATACCTACTATCCAAAATTTACTTTGACATTTTCATAAATAAAATTTTGTTTATAATTTTTTGTATTTTATTTAATATTGCCTACTCATAGAAAAAGCATTGTATGCAACGTTGTATAAGTCGTCAAAAAATGCTCATGGCGTATTTATTAACAATGTTCGCCTTCGGCTCACATTGTTACCCACGCCACTCACATTTTTTGACCCCTCTTATAAAACTGTTGCATAAAATACTATTTCTTGCAACAGCGATTAAGTAGGGTACCCAAGAGCTCTCTTACCCACGCCACTCACATTTTTTGACCCCTCTTATAAAACTGTTGCATAAAATACTATTTCTTGCAACAGCGATTAAGTAGGGTACCCAAGAGCTCTCCGAACTCCCATCATCGATCATTAATTTATTATAACACACACACGGTATATTACCTACTCATTCTATTGTATCGGATATTGGTTTCTTGTGGAGGTTTCCAAGAGCTACTTAAGTTGATCTAATATGTTTTAACCATATCGTGGCTTATATGTTGTGTTGCGTGTTGTTTTCTTCTTTTATTTTGTCGCGAATAAACTATATTTTTATAGGGGACTGTATTTAAAATAAATTATTTTACGCCATGCATGAAATAAAGCACCTGAATATAGAAAAACCAGCAGTTATTTTAAACACAATTTCTATTTTTAAAACAGTATAAAACTATATAAAGAGTAGAAAAGAAGAGAGAGAGAGAGAGAGTAGACAAGTTTAAAGAGTAGGTAATTTGATTGTGACGTCACATGATAGTGTTTCATATATATGCCATATGATAGTAGCAAAATCGTAATGACAGTTCGAAAACAGAACCTGATTTGACTAGTAGTCAAATACCCTATTCTATGTTCTATTCTCTAAAATTACAAGCGCAACCAGTAGACTGATTATATGTATAAGTATAATAATATAGGAATTATCCTACATACAAACAGTGCTAATATTATTAATATTTGCTATTATTGCTGTGTATTGTTGCGGCGGTTAAAATTTTGATGCAACAAATTGTAGAAATTTATTAAGCTTCGACTTCAACACATGATGCTAACAATATTAGTCGTTTGCTTGCCGTTGACTTGAATTTAGTGCATTTTAGTAAGTACCTAAGTAAATAATATTTATTTGTGAAACACAGGTTATACCTATAGGTATATAGGACAGTGAGTTGATACAGCCCATATAACCATTCCAGTCGCAGAATCATCAAAGTGGTAACTAAATGTCAGATGTGTCGTAACAGAGTCCACACAATGTGTCTAGAATTGTTTCGAAACAAAGTGTCGTCGCCGTGTCTACACTTTTCCGTAACAAGGTGTCGACACATTTGTGTGCACTTTGCGTGCGGTTTGCGACTAAATCTGACAGCAAATTTGTGACAGCAAATGTCAATATAAAATACCTCTTGAAAACCAAGGTTTGTCAAACTACTATTAGTGTCTCGTGTGCTCGTAATTCTAGTAAGTCATCATGGGCGATGCGAATGATAAAAATCGACCAAAACCATATAAACACCCAACACCCGTCAACCTTTTACAGAAAAGTTTTTAAAGAAATGCAATACGCTACTAGGTCAGGCAACGAATGCTCAATAAAGTTGTAGAGGGAAATGCTTGGAACACAATTTTTGGCTCCTTAACTTGGTTTGGACAAGTTAGGAGGTGAACATATCAAAAGTCCTCGGCCGTAGCCTTTGAGCGGGGGGGAGAGAGGGGGCTTTGAAGGTCCCATTTTCCGGTTTTTCGATTATATCTCGGAAACTATGCATCGTAGCGACATGGCCACTTATAGAAAATGAAAGTTAATTTAATTTGTTACAAGTTTATTTAGTCAATTTTTTCCATATATTGAATAGTTTTTGAGATATCCGTTCTTGAAACTTTGTTCCACAAAATTTAAAAACAATTTTTTTAGGGTTTCGTACCTCAAAAGGAAAGAATTGAACCCTTATAGGATCACTCGTGCGTCTGTATGTCTGTCCGGCTGTCACAGCCTATTTTCTCGGAAACTACTGGACCAATTAAGTTGAAATTTGGTACATATATGTAAATTAGGGACCCAAAGACGGACATATAACGTAAACAAATTGATTTTATACCCAAAAAATGACCATTTCCCCCCCCCCCCCCTTTATCTCCGAAACTACTAGGTCTTAAATTTTGAAAAAAATACACAAAATAGTCCTTTACCTATCACGATTATTAAGATGACAGGAAAACCTATTAGAAATGTGCAGCCAAGCGCGAGGCGGACTTAATGTACGGAACCCTTAATACGCGAGTCCGGCTCGCACTTGGCCGGTATTTTTTAAACTCCTCTTGACGCTTAACCGCTGAACCGATTTCGTTGAAATTTGGTATAGAAATAGTTTGCGTCCCGGAACAGGACATAGGATAGATCTTATAACCAAAATCATCTTTTGAAGGTGTGAAAAGTGGCGTGAAAATTTGTACGGACAATCAATAACCGCTGAACCGATTTATATGAAATTTGGGATGGTCTACAATTCCACATCTTTGATTTAGTTGAAAATGATAAAAAACATGACTTCAAACCTAAACTTAAACAGTAAGTATTAAATTCAAGAATTCAATTCTGAATTCCCCCCTGCACCACATTTCACACCTTTAAAGGATGATTTTTGACATAACTTATTATGTCCTGTCTCGGGACTCAAAATATATGTGTACCTTTAAATTAAAACTGTTCAGCAGTTTAAGCGTGAAGAGGAGTTTAAAAGAAAGTATTTTAATAAGTTTATATGTTTTTACTTCGGAATGGTGTCAATGTGATACCATAACTAAATTTGGTACTGTGAATTTATACGAAAACGATACCAAACATGGCCTCGTAGCTTTACTGATGTAGAAGTCAAGATAAAATTGAGAGCCCTAAATTCTTATTACTTGGCCTAACTTGTGTACAAGGAAAAGGAAAAATAAAAGTCTTCGGCAGGAATATAAGACACAAATATAATTTTTAGAGTTACTATTTCAACCATCAAACATAAACATACCTTGATTATATTATTCTAGTGAGATACGCATATATAAACAAAAACATTTAAAAAATTACAAGGTCGAAATGTCACGGAGCTTGTGTGAGTTATATGTGAAAAATAAAAACTTTTATGACAAGAAAATCTGGACGCAATTTAAGAGTCATCCAATTGCGTCGAGGAATCATCAGTATTTTTGCTTGTTTCATTACCTCCTTGCTTCTTTTTTTGTGCTTTGTATTCTGTAGCAATTGGTTAGATCTGAAAATAAAGATAACTTGCGTCGTCACGGATGTCGATTTATAGGTTTTAGGGAGTGCAGAATTCGAAAATGATGACCATTTTATAATCCAAGATGGCAGCTACGCATGTTGTCATAAAAGTCGTCATGAATATTGTTTTATAGGTTTTAGGACGTGACAGGTCCAACATTAGGGTATATTACTGCAATGTTCTGCCGCCAGAGTGCAGCACTACCGACTCAGTAAATTCATAGACTGACTTATACATACTGTGCCTTAAACTGTTTTTTGACAAGTTTTCAAAGACAACAAAATATGACATTGATGCATCAAGGCGGTTTGTTAACAAGTTCCTACCGGTAAACGCGAAAATCGAAATTTAGTTATCCGCCTCTTTATCGCTCGAATATGCGAGAGTGATAGAGAGGCAGAAACCGAACCCTCGATTGTCGTGTTTCACGATAGGCGATATGTGAGTGACGTAGTGACGCATGTTTGTTTACGGTATATGTGTACTACTAGTGCCACCTACGCAGAGCTTTGCCTAATATTCCCTATTGTCTACATCACTGTAATTGAAGTCACAGGCCTCCATGGGCTACGGTAATCGCTTACCATCAGACGGGCGGTGTGGTTGTTTGCCACCAACATGTTAATAAAAAAAAAACTCCACTATATCGCCAGTTAATAAGTACTTATTTTGCGAAGCTAATGACATTTGTCACAAGAAATACGACAATTGTCACGAAATTCCGACACAGAACTCAAGAATTACCGAAAGTTCTTTGAAATCTTGTGACAATTTCCATCATTATCATCATAAACATCGCAAAAGAAATACCTGTTTTTGCCGATATAATAAAGTTTTTAAAAATAATACAATGATGGTGACAAACAGGAATACGGCCCGCCCGATGGTAAGCGATAACCGTAGCCCATGGATGCCTGTGACGTCAGCAACAATGAGACTTGTCGAAATGTCGCACCTGTCACGTTACGTCACATTGTCACGCCAGGGAGTACATCTGAAAATTGTGTGTTCCCATTTGTCCCCATCCCGATAAGGTGGGAAAAAATGGGAAATATTTAAATGCAAATCCTATTCCATCTGTTCCCTACGAGGATAAATGGGATTACATCCGAAAAGTGTGTGTTCCCATTTGTCCCCACCCCGATAAGGTGGGAAAAAATGGGAAATATTTACATGCAAATACTATTCCATCTGTTCCCTGCGGGGATAAATGGGATTACATCTGAAAATTGTGTGTTCCCATTTGTCCCCACCCCGATAAGGTGGGAAAATTGGGAAATATTTACATGCAAATCCTATTCCATCTGTTCCCTACGGGGATAAATGGGAATACATCTGAAAATTGTGTGTTCCCATTTGTCCCCACCCCGATAAGGTGGAAAAAATGGGAAATATTTACATGCAAATCTTATTCCATCTGTTCCCTGCGAGGATAAATGATAAATGGGATTACATCCGAAAATTGTGTGTTCCCATTTGTCCCCACCCTGATAAGGTGGAAAAAATGGGAAATATTTACATGCAAATCCTATTCCATCTGTTCCCTGCGAGGATAAATGGGATTACATCCGAAAATTGTGTGTTCCTATTTGTCCCCACCCCGATAAGGTGGGAAAAAATGGGAAATATTTACATGCAAATACTATTCCATCTGTTCCCTGTGTGGATAAATGGGATTACATCTGAAAATTGTATGTTCCCATTTGTCCCCACCCCGAAAAGGTGGGAAAATTGGGAAATATTTACATGCAAATCCTATTCCATCTGTTCCCTACGGGGATAAATGGGAATACATCTGAAAATTGTGTGTTCCCATTTGTCCCCACCCCGATAAGGTGGAAAAAATGGGAAATATTTACATGCAAATCTTATTCCATCTGTTCCCTGCGAGGATAAATGATAAATGGGATTACATCCGAAAATTGTATGTTCCCATTTGTCCCCAGCCCGATAAGGGGGGAAAAAATGGGAAATATTTACTTTCAAATCCTATTCCATTTACGTACAAAAATGTCCCCCTGTCAACTTTCAATCGAGATTTAATCGATAATTTATTCGATTAATATTCAGATTAATGCAATTTCAATCTATGTTAGGTCGACTAAATTAATCGCGATTAAAATATGAGGATTAACTTTTTTTTATTCCACGGCATGGCTCTTACACTTTGAGAATATCTGAAAACGAATGAACACAAGGAGCCATTTTGCAAATCCAGTAACTTTGTTATTACTTTTGACAGCGCGTGTCATGTGTCAACACAGAGTCGACACAAAGTCGAAACATTTGCGACTACTTTGTGACTGCAATATTTCTCAGCCTTAAACCATATTTATACATCATAATTAACAAGTTTCGTAATATGTAAAGCGTTATTTCTGTTATTTAAGTATAGTATACGCATCGAAGTACTAAAAATGCATCAAATAATATATTTATGAACACAAGCACTGAGAAGTAAACAATTTCCTTTCCGGCTAAACTAAAACAATGTGGTGGCGCGTTGATTATATTACACTTAGTTTATCAAATCACTCGAGCAGTTTAATTCCCCATAATAATTTAAGTCCTATTGTAATATAAATGCAAACAATATATAATTACGTCTTGTAATCCGTTTTAGAGATGGCGTATTAATGTCACTTATTTTTATTTAACTATTTTTCCATCTGACAGTTTCCATTTGACAGGAACAAAATGAACGAATGAACGAATGATTTTGGCATAAAGTAGTCGCAAACCCGAAACAATGTGTGCACACGGCGACCACACTTTATGTCACTTTGTGTCATGTGTCGACCCTTCCCCATTTCTGGTAACTGTGTCGACACGGCGACGACTCTGCGACTGGAATTGTGACCGAAACAGACGGTGTCGACACAAGATGTGTCAACACCGCGTCGTAACGGCGACTAGAAATGGTTGTATGGGAGTACTCTGTGATCTACTCTGTGATATAGGTGTACAAATATTTAGTCTTCTTATATCTAACTTATTATCTAGATAGCTTAGAACTTATTACATATTTACATCATAGCAAATTAATTGAAACATTCGGTTACATTGAAATTATGTCAAAAAAATAATAATAGAAAGGACAATTTTGGTCACGGGCGAAGTTTTTGTCAGATAAAAATTGATTGATTTAGGTATCCCATTTGAAAAAACCGGGCAAGTGCGAGTCGGACTCGCGCACGAAGGGTTCCGTACCATAATGCAAAAAAAAAACAAAAAAAAAACGGTCACCCATCCAAGTACTGACCACTCCCGAAGTTGCTTAACTTTGGTCAAACATCACGTTTGTTGTATGGGAGCCCCACTTAAATCTTTATTTTATTCTGTTTTTAGTATTTGTTGTTATAGCGGCAACAGAAATACATCATCTGTGAAAATTTCAACTGTCTAGCTATCACGGTTCGTGAGATACAGCCTGGTGACAGACGGACGGACGGACGGACAGCGAAGTCTTAGTAATAGGGTCCCGTTTTACCCTTTGGGTACCTAAAAACTATCCATCTGGTGCTGAAATTACATAAATACCTACTTGGATTTGATTGGAACGTACAATCCTTTGTGTATCTTGCCAAGACAGGATATTTTGCAAATATATGAATGCAGAAATTGCAGAAGCTTGTACTGAACTTGTGCTGGAAATATGTATGAATACAATACAGAATTTGGTCGGATGCCAAGTCCTGTTTACGGTTCTATTATTATTAAAATTTTGACCTGGCTTCTAACTGCAACCTTATTTTATTTTCGTAGTTATACCCCATATTCTCGTATTTGTACCTACGACGTACATTTTGGGCTTAACAAGAGCATAAAAAAGAGAATATTATCACTACGTAATAACTAATAACAAAGTAAGTAGGTATCCGTTTAGTATTTGGAGCATTCCATGAAATTGTCTACCGTTATCCCGTACAAACGCGATGTTTCTGAAGATTTAAAGGTATAAGAGTTTCCTTTTCTATGACAAGTGGTCAAAAATATGCACAGAAAAATAATCGCCTGCTTTAAATGCCGAGAAAAAAGTGGCAACACAGAAAATAAAATGCGTTTGTACGGGACAGCCCGTGGAATGCTCCATTTACGGTTATTTGCCACCATTTTGACGTAAATAATGCACTCATTTCAGCAACCAGCTTTTTATCTTAAAATGGACATAGGATATATCTATTTTCAGTATTAAACCTTTATAATGCATGACCACGTAAAATTATACAGTGCAGTCTGGCTGGCAAGCGTGCTGTCAAGTGCTGTCGCGCATATTATGACGGTTTAGTGCATCATAGAGTAACTTATATATACTGAGTATGTAGTGCATCGTGTAGCTTTAAAACTGGGAAAGCATGTTACGTCTACCCAATAAAATATAAATTTTATTAGAACGTTATGTTAGAATTGTGGTCGTAACCAAGAGAACTTACCGTACTGTTTATGCTATTACGGATTCCTATAACGATGCTGACGGTGCGGACTTGCGTAGATTACTGATCAAGTGATCACATAAAAGGGGTAAGTATTATTTTATTATCGGACTACGTGGAAGGTAAAAGGAAGGGTTTGAGTTTATTTATACTTTTAGTATGTTCCATCGCAGCGTTGAAAGCATTATTTATTTATTAATAATAGATTTCTGATTTATTAAAGATAGATTTCTGACTTATTAAAGATATACCTAACTCTTCTTTTCTGTTATCTTTGTATTGTTTTTATGAGGTGTGCAATAAAGAGTATTTGGGCCCGATTTGGATTTTGAAATAGATATCTATTAGATATCTTTTAGACATCACCAAGATGCGATAGCGATATGTTTAAGATCTAACCTGTCAAATTTGACATTTGCGCGAGTCTGGAGATACTCTTGAACGATTTCCACAGGATATGACTTAGAGATCCAATTCACGTCTAAGATATATCTTACTCTATCTAACGTAAAAGTGATATTGGTTGCCCAAATTGCGCTGCAAAAGAGGACTAGTTGATATCTAAACTATAACGTATCTAGAATGGATCTAGTACGTGTCGTCTCTTGTGAATATCTTGAAGTTCGAATACGGCAGATTTGTATTGTATTGCCTATTCTACACTTATGAGCAAATTTAGAGGAACGCGGGTACTAATTTTGAAATTACTTTATGTACAGTAATTAAAGCTTTTCCTGTCCATGATGAGTAGGTATAGTTGAGAAACGTAAACTTTAACAATAAATTCTATTGCAAATATATTTTCGCATTTTGGAAGTTTTCGGGGTGCAACAGATTGCAGGTTTTATTAGAAACATTTTAATTTCACAGGAAGTAGGTACACTCGATTCGCATCATCCAAAAAAATCAATCAGCTAGTTCTTAGATAAGTCCAAAATAGCGTGCCATCTTAGGTCCTTTTTATAACCTAATAGTAATGCATGCATCCCACGACACGGGCAAGAGCAGCATCCGCTTGGTGTACCCCTTACATTTCATTAAAGTGTCAAAATGACCTCTACGTGTTATAGTTCGTTTTTTTTAGCATTAGAAAGAACTTGCAAGAAGGTAAGCGATCTTGACATGTCTTTTAATTGAAAAACGCTTTTTAAAAACCAAAAACTATTACTTATGAAAGTAGAAGAATATAAATGATCATATTAGATTCATAATTGTTACATATTTGCAGTAACTTATTTTTAAAATGTATTTTTCAATTAAAAGACACATCAAGATTGTTTACCTTTTTTCTAATCCTAAAAAAAACGAGGTATAGCTTCGGCGCCGCGCACGCCTCCCAAATGCGCGAAACACGACTGTTCCGTGATCGAAAAGACATATAATTGCTCATAATGTATATTTTAAACTAAAAGTACACTAGGACATTACGTTAGACCGCGTCTTCAATCCTTTAATCGGATTAAGGATTACCATTAATTGAAAGTTCCAGCTCAGATCTGTGGCCGCATACAATGGGACAAAGCCGAATGACAACAGCTGGCTTCTTTACAAGTATTTCATTATTTATCTCACGCTCCTTATCGTCTTATTTTTTATTTATTTATAAATTTTGTACATTCATCTTCAGATATAGCAAAAATATCTGAACACGCACTCTTACGCCTTGACTATAGAGGCGTTCTGATATTTGTGAGCACCTTGGCCACTCCGGTATATCTGATGGCGACTGTACATGGAAATTAAGGGCCTACCGCGAACTACGTTCGACGTGTTGCCTCCCTGTCACACTTACGTACGAATTTACAAGTGCGACAGAGAGGCAACACGTCGAACGTGGTTCGTAGTAGACCCTCTAAATTTAGCTAGAAAGGAAACTAGTTTCTTGCTGCAGGAGGTTTATGATCGTGCTTATTGCGCAATTCACAGACGACTTAAATTTTAAAAACTGCAAATATTCTTTGCCTCGGCCACAGAACGCACGATCCTCTACACGATGGGCCAACGCCGGCCACTCCAAGGGACGCATTTATGCGTTAGAGGGAGCAAGTGATATTGCTATCTCATTCTACCGCATGGCTGCGTCCCTTGGAGTGGCCGGCGTTGGCCCATCGGGTAGAGGAGCCATGACATTAAACGTAATGTGAAATGCGAATTAGTGAGGGGGTAGGTCTACTAACGTGTATAACGTGTATACCTATGATAATGACCTCGTACTAAATCGTTGTTGTAAAATTGTAAAATAACTACCTAATTAATACATTCGTCAGAATGATCAATGAACGTCAAGGTAACCGGTTAATAGACCTCTTTTTCTTGTTTTACCTTGAAATACAGTGTATAAGTACACTGGTATAAAAAAAAAACGGCTAATAATTGATGTACCAATAGACAAATAACTCTGCTTGCTAAAGAATGGAATCACATCAAAACTTGCTTTCAGAAACAATAGCGGACGGCGCTTGAGGTATACCTACTTATTCTTTCTTATTTCCGCAACGGAAATCGAAACTTATCAACTATTTTTTATAATTATTTTTGCCCTTCTTTAGGTGGAACTAGATTTAAATAAAAAAAAACCGGGCAAGTGCGAGTCGGACTCGCGCACGAAGGGTTCCGTACCATAATGCAAAAAAAAAAACAGAAAAAAAAGCAAAAAAGAAACGGTCACCCATCCAAGTACTGACCCCGCCCGACGTTGCTTAACTTTGGTCAAAAATCACGTTTGTTGTATGGGAGCCCCATTTAAATCTTTATTTTATTCTGTTTTTAGTATTTGTTGTTATAGCGGCAACAGAAATACATCATCTGTGAAAATTTCACCTGTCTAGCTATCACGGTTCGTGAGATACAGCCTGGTGACAGACGGACGGACGGACGGACAGTAAAGTCTTAGTAATAGGGTCCCGTTTTACCCTTTGGGTACGGAACCCTAAAAACTGACGATTGACCGTTATAACCTCGTAGCGCATCTGGCAATTTACGAGCATACCAAGTCAATAGATATGAGATTAAATTATTATCATGTAAGTAGACATTATATAGCTAATTCTAAGTAATTCCAAACTTTATAACATATAATATCTACAACAATTTAGTTAAAGATTGGGAGGTATCTACAAATTAAGTGTATGCATTATGTCCGTATTTTAATACAATTGTTTTACATTTTAGAGTGTACCTACGTTTACACGTGAAACAGACATAAAACAGTATATTATGAATTTAATTATGAGCGAATTATTTAAATAAAAAGCTGTTATCATATAACGAGAAGGATCACTTGTGGTAAAACGTTGACTATTATTGAAAAACGTATCAGGAAACTTTTCAAATAAAACGAAACCTAGCTGACAAATTGCTTAAAATCAATTTCGAGTAATGAAATAACTTTTGTCGAGTTTATGCTAGGGTTTTATTTTTTTGCCATTTGAATTTTCTCGAGACTTATGTACCTACCTACTACCTAACATTTTATATTTATTTTCATTATTTCCTCCCGGAAATCCCGGTTATTTTTGTCCTGCCGGAAGCGTAAATATTTCTATTTTTTTCCTTTAATATAAAATTTTGCATTATTTGTTATCATGTTTAAGGTTCAAATGTTATATTTAACTTGGCGCTCATTTTATCAAAAGTCTAGTTGCAAAACGTTCTTACAAAATGTCGAAATTAACGAGAATACACGCTTTCGTTTATAGATGGTACTACACTATTATTTATTGTTGGATACCGAAATTAGGGTGCCCATCTAAATAATAGTGTCACAGATTGCAGAGCAAAATACAAACTTAAATCTATAATTTGATATTTAAGTATGGTAATAATCTAATAAATATAGTATATAAAACACAAATAACTTTAAAACTTATACGGGACTTAATTGCCTACACTTACATTTATTATTTGGCCGGACTTATTGGGTTAGTGTACGCGATTAAGTCTAGTATTACCTAAAAATTATGAGTGTAAATCGTGTTAGTTTAAATTAACATAATATTTACAAACATAATAAAGACATTCTAAAGCGAACTGAATTACTACTGAACTATAGTAAATCTAAGTCATTTGAATATTTCTGCTGATGAACAAACCTGAAAACGGAATGAAGCAAACTTTCCTAATCCCCCTAAGCAAGCCATTACGGAAGATAAAATGAGACTGCCTCGCGGACACCGTATTGCATAACTTCTCGATTATAGCTGTATCTTTTTACACTTTGAAAATATCTTTTTTTTTGGGTCATATAAAATCTATTGCATTTTCAAATGACCTTTGCAAGTTATTGCCGCGGATTCTAGAAAAAGTTTGACAATTCGGAACAAGAAATTGATTTGAAATCTGTTCATCGATTGCTAGATTTGAATGACGAAATGCATATGTGTGCCAAGTTTGAATTTCGTTTAATACTTTGAAATAATTTGAGATTATGTCTCCCTGCATGTATTCATTAGGCATAACACCTATTTAAATGGCTTCGTAATATTTGTCATATCAAATCAATTAACTAACTTTCGTTTCGTTAACAGTTGAAAAAAATCGTAGGTACAGTGTACTGCTATTGGAAAATCCGAGTATCGTATAGCGCAGCTCAAGCATACTCATATCGTTCATAGCCCTCGACCAACTAGCAGCCAGTTACAAAACCAGCACAGGTTTGTTATATTGTACCTACTCGTACCCCTAAATTGTGGGTCTACCCATTCAGTGACAAGGGTCATTTAATTACGGGCGCCGTAAATAAATAGACAGAAACAAAGGGCCCGAGTCGAGCATCGGTCTAAATCTAAATGACGGAAATTTCAAAAGAGAATCAAACGGGAAAATACAATGTGACTTCTCTGTATCTGGTTTAAATGTAATCAAAACATCAGCGAGTTTTGTTAACTTTCCCGTTCTTTGTAAATTTGAAGGTAGTATTTATTTAAGCATAAATGACGTGCATAACAAGCAAAGATAATGGATTCCATTTTTATCTTTAAAAATAAAGATCATCATCATCACAGGCCTTTCCATCTATTGCAGACGATTTATGCATTGCTGTTTAGACAATGGGTTTGGTGACTGAGGAGGCCGATGCGGGAGCGGCACGACCTCCCACATTTAAAAATAAAGATAGGTACATTGTAATAAGTAATAAACAGTTATTTAGTCGAGTATTTACCTACTTTTTGGAGTTTTTATTAGCTATTAGATTAGGTTGTGTAACCTAAATATATATTTCATGAAACCTACCTACACCATTAAACTCGTGAAATTTATTATACTAGCCGTAGGTACATTATGGCTAGATAAGTATTTTAGTTAATTTGATTCTGCTGCGCCTGAATAATTTCAAGAGGCATTCAGATAAATCCATTACAATCTCTTTCTCCTTCCGGAAGAGATAGGACAGGTTTGACTAGATTTAATTCTTGGATATCCAACTGAAATTTATGTTTGCACAAACCGCTTTTCAGCCTTCGCCTCGGCCTTAACGCTACGTCTTACGTAGGCGAACAACGCGCGAACGCGGCGCGGCGAAATCAATCCTTTGATGCCCATAGAAGTGTCCTACGTAAGCGATCTCGTTGCGAACGCGGTGCGGCGCGATTTGCACGCGAATGTCAGGCGGCGCGGCGCGGCGCGGCGCGGCGGCGGCCGCTTTCGCCGCGCCGCGCCGCGCCGCGTTCGCGCGTTGTTCGCCTACGTAAGACGTAGCGTAACAGGCTTCTTATCTCTCTGTATTCGCACAATTTGGTTCATTAATACCAACATTTTCTAGCTTGGGATAAAGTTATGGCGAGTGTGTTGTTTAATCCCCTTGGATGGACCATATAGGTATTCTCAATAACCTTATGGTAAAATAAAATGAGTCATAGTACACATTTCGTCAGATACCATGTTAGTCATGGGTAGTATAGAAGTAGTAGGTCCGTCATAATTTTATTGTTCTACATAAAGAGACGTATCTCTTAAGTATTAGACAATGGTTCTCTAACTGGATTGTGATAAACACGCGATTCCTGAAGCGTCAAATTCTTCAAAAGGATTCTTTACAACAGTCCTTTAATTGATATTTTTCTGTTACACTCTTGAAAAACTGTTAGTTACTTTAATGGTAGCATTAGATACTTTTCACGTGTAGTCTAATCCGCTAGTTATGATAGCGACTATACAACTTTAAATTGCCTTTAATTTTATTGCAGTATTTTAAGTATAGTTCGTTTTTTTTAGCATTAGAAAGAACTTCGAAGAAGTAAGCTTGTGGTTCCAAATCCGGCACTTTTAGCGGTAATAATTTGAAGTAAATTATATGTATTGACCATGCTACATTAGATAATTCAATAATTATTAACAATTAAAGAGCCTGATAAAAACTGCACGCTTGCTTCTGTGGAGTTCTTTCTAATGCTAAAAAAAACGAACTATAGGTAAGTCAAACAAACAGTTCTAGACAGAAAGCAACGTGTATAACTGTATACCGATGGTGCCGCGTTTTCGGAAATTATAATACAGGACAGGGTAGAGGGTTTTAGGCCATAGGCAGCTGGAGCAAACCCAGCTAAGTCGGACATACTGCCAAAAGCGGGCCGGCAGTATCCAATGAGGATTACCTCCACCTCTGACAAAAGACATTAAACTTGTTTACAAAATTATTTTCATTTCTCATGCTTTGAAAGAGGGTCATTGTTGTTCTAAAAGGTGTGCAGAAAATGATACGTTTCTGCACTAGAGCATTTTACGTTCCAAGTACGACTGTATTAATTTTTTTACGACAAGCAATTGAAATTTAGGTTTAAATGGATTTGTTATACAATTTCCATTCTGATAGGTATTTATCTCCCCATTCCATAAATAACGATACTTAAATAACCAAATTGTTAATTGAAATTACCCTCAAGATTTTCTATTAAAAATGTCTACTTTCTCATGTTTTTAAAAAAACACATGCATTTTACTTTCCTCGTATTCGAAATGAAAATTAGAGTGTTTAACTCGGGTGAAAGGCATCATTCAGCCTCGGACTATTGAGGGCGCCAACTGCCTCGGCAGAAATGAGCGCATTTCATCCCTTGGTTAACAATCTACTACTGCGTTAGGCAATTACACCGCCTCTGTGGTGTAGTGTATTACATTCAGTATTAAAGCTGAAGGCCACCGCAGTAATACCTGGGCTAACCTCTAAAAGATGAAAGATTTATTCGCTCGAATGACCAAGGTTAGGTGCGTTAATGTAGGCATTCATTAAACTTGAGACGTATTGGTTGTTTATACTTCGCTGGGCAGAAATGTTGCCGGTTCAGCGGCTTCTTTCATGCAAGCTGCGATCTGCTAGATTGACTATAATATGTGACGTTCCACGGCAAAAGGTACCTTATGGCGGCTGGCGCTTACGTCGCATAGCGCCGCAATAATTTTGGAGCAACGTTAATAATAGCGTAAGCGCCATAAGGTACCTTTACTCGTGGGACGTCACATATTGAGTTATATAGAGCAAAGCTGATCGAGTCAGAGTGCATGGACGCTAAAATCATTTATTTTTGCTCTTTAATGGAAGTTAATGGTACCCGAAATTGGTCAAACTATAGATTATTGTAACGGATTTTCTTTCGACATTCAGATAGTTGCTACGAGTATATTGGGTCATAAGTCATAAGAAATTAAGAATAGGTACGAGTAAAACTCGCTCGCATATTTATGTATATTATTGAATATTGATTTTTGACGTTCAACGTGTAATGGACTGGTACAAGTCCTTTATGTACGTACAAGTACGTTATGGCAGTTGCATAAATAAGTCAAGGTCTTTTTGACAAAAATTAGAATGAATACAAATTTCACTTAACTTGATTTTAAGTATGTAATTGTGAAAGGAAGCTAGTTTTGTAGCAAAAGTATGATCCTCATACATTAAATGTGACAAGTTCATTGTCTCTCTAGCGGCAACATCTGGCTAAGTTTCAGTCGAGAGATAGATGGGTTCCAGCTGTTATGTTATTAAGTCTGGGTATAGTCAGCCAAGTATGTCGCTAGATAACATAGGTAAGTCATAGATGCTGCTTAAAATCATCTGTAAAGATGCAGAACCCTAATGGTGAGTCAGCCAAGAAAGTGGTCTACCACTTTTCGACTCTATGAATCAGATGATAGAGTCGAAAAGTGGTAGACCACTTTCTAGGCTGACTGTACCAACAAAAAGTCGCTAAGGCTTTGTTATAGACTACAAACACATTTAATAAAATTAATCTATTGATTTTACAGAAAACATGTATATATTAATTATTTTTTATGCAGCAAGAGGGTACCTACACCTACAGTGACAGCTGTAATCTCCATACAATTTATAACCTTAAAACGCAGAATATGTGTTAAAATGATCGACAACCGTCACCGTATCCGTTTTTGATAAAGTTTTGTATCCAAAAAAGGAGTAAAGGGCAAATAAAATCCATTTTGTACAATAACTAATAAGGAACTGGTCAAGTGTGAGTCGGTCTAAATGAAAAAACCTTTTAAAAACCGGGCAAGTGCGAGTCGGACTCGCGCACGAAGGGTTCCGTACCATAATGCAAAAAAAAAACAAAAAAAAATACGGTCACCCATCCAAGTACTGACCACTCCCGACGTTGCTGACTTTGGTCAAAAATCACGTTTGTTGTATGGGAGCCCCATTTAAATCTTTATTTTATTCTGTTTTTAGTATTTGTTGTTATAGCGGCAACAGAAATACATCATCTGTGAAAATTTCAACTGTCTATCACGGTTCGTGAGATACAGCCTGGTGAGCCTGGTGACAGACGGACGGACGGACGGACGGACAGCGAAGTCTTAGTAATAGGGTCCCGTTTTACCCTTTGGGTACGGAACCCTAAAAATTATGTAATGGTACTGACATTGTATGTTTTTTTAATAATTCTCATAATTTTTGTTAAGGATGGCAGCGAAAGACAAAAGCTGGGTTTTCCCAGCTTTTTTCATCCCAGCCAGTATGCATTTTTCAAACTTTTAACCCATTCATCGCCAATTGCGACGCATAGTTGTTTCGCCTCTAGGGGCTCTAGGAAGCATTTTCGCTCACCCGAAAATCCAACATCGGCTATAGGTACCGATATAGCCGTAGGTGTGTTGAACTACGTAGTAGCATATCGAAGCGCGTAGCACCATTTTTCTGCTTTATTTTGCAGTAAAAAATACTTGTATCATCTACTAAGGTATGTTTAATCGAGCATACAAGAGGCGCATTCAAGTTTTTATGATAAAATATTAGTTTTAGTGCATTTCGCTCGTGTCAGTAAGTATACTCCAACAATAAGTAATTATTACTTTTTGTATGACATCAAAAACAATTCTCGCCCTATTATTAAATATACAGACAGACTAGTTACTGGAAGTGAGTACGAGCAAACATTTATTGTTCTTTCAATCATGACTTCATGACAGATGATTTTTTCCCAGAAACTGAAAAAAAATGGTTTTATACCGCTTTGTTACATCGTTTTGTACAAACAAGTAAAATAATTGTTTTAATAGCAAACTTACGGTCTACTGGAAAATGTTCATATTAATAAATTACTATAGCGTCCATACAGATCTGAAAGCTTTTATCTAAATGGTGTTTATTCTAATTTGAGAAAATCTTGTAATAAAAGTGGGTCGCTGCATATGTAAGGATGTCATTAGTGGCATGTTTATGAAAACGCCATAATTACTATCTGGCCCTTAAATATAGTTAAGACTGAGTTGACCTAGTTAATCATTTTAACTTGAAGTCTATAGGTATCACAGGTAAAAAAACACCTCTTCGTCTAATCCATTTTTTAGGGTTCCGTACCCAAAGGGTAAAACGGGACCCTATTACTACGACTTCGCTGTCCGTCCGTCCGTCCGTCCGTCTGTCTGTCACCAGGCTGTATCTCACGAACCGTGATAGCTAGACAGTTGAAATTTTCACAGATGATGTATTTCTGTTGCCGCTATAACAACAAATACTAAAAACAGAATAAAATAAAGATTTAAGTGGGGTTCCCATACAGCAAACGTGATTTTTGACCAAAATTAAGCAACGTCGGGCGTGGTCAGTACTTGGATGGGTGACCGTTTTCTTTTTGCATTTTTTTCCGTTTTTTTTTTTGCTTTATGGTACGGAACCCTTCGTGCGCAAGTCCGACTCGCACTTGCCGGGTTTTTTTGCCTATTAATACGATACTCAGAAAGTTGTAGAATAGATTTCAAATTTTATTTTAGACGGTAATCCTGTCTACGTGTCCAAAAATAGTGCGTAGACATTGTGTAGGCGGCAGGAAGGAAGACAAGAATTTATTTTCGCGCTTTGTTGTGTCAGATATAATATAATATATTATTGTGTTTACTTACCATGAATGCTTAGCTAGCTACTTATCAGTTCTTGAATGGCAGCTTAGTACAGTTTCGCCACAAAGGCTCCTTTGTGATGCGACTAATACTAAACACCTAATGTAGCGCAGCTTTGGCCATGTAATTAATTAGACAATGGGGAAAGCACCAAGCGGACTATGCTTCTTTTAATTAAATACTTACACCATTCTTATTGAATACAGCAGTACTAAATAATATATACTTACGAAAATATATATACTTACTGTTTTAATTTTATCTGTTTGTCTATTTTATTGTTATAACAATTCTTAACAACAAAAATGGTCACGTCATCTTCTGAGTGTCCGCTTCTTTCACCGGCTTCGATCTAACTTTATAAAGCATAAAAGTAAAATAAAAGGGCGATAAGTAAATCCGGAAAAGTTTACATAACATACGGCCCGATTCGGAAAATGAATTAGAGATTAACTAGATACGATATAGTAAAGATATGTGACGTCCCACGGATAAAGGTACCTTATGGCAGTTGTCGTAAGCGCTATTACGAGTATTAACGCCGCTCCAATATTATTGCAGCGCTTTGCGACGTAAACGCCGGCCGCCATAAGGTACCTTTTTCCGTGGAACGTCACATATCTTCACTATTTCATATCTAGTGAATCTCTAATTCATTTCCCGAATCGCGGCGCCAAAAGGTACCTTATGGTGACCTTTTACAGTGGAACGTCACATATCTTTACTATTTCTGAGTCTCTAATTCATTTCCCGAATCGAGCCGACAGAAACACTCGACTTACTTTACCCTTAAATATAATCATGTTATTTGTAAGGCCTACCCTACCCTAGAAGTGATTTTCTCTACAAACTTAAGGTCCGATGTTTACATTCTTTATTTATTTTATCTATACACAAAACACATTCATAGGATGTATATGTAAGTAAGGACCTAGTACGAGTATAGTATCCAAACAGGTATTTATTTTAATAATTTATATATGTCACGTTTATCGAAATACCTAAATAGTTAAGGGGCCAACAGATTACCAGTTCGCCGGACGATATCAGCCTATCAGTTAATAAAAGGTGACAGTTCCGAACAGCTGACAGGCCGATGTCGTCCGGCGAACTGATAATCTGTGGGTTTAAACACAAAATAATGAAGTGTCATGTTCCATTATTCGTTTTATCACAGTAATACAGCCAAAGCCTGCGAAGCCAAGATAAACATTAGCTTCATGGCATCTGTGAAAGCATCTCCGCATTAATGTAAATAATCGTCCACTTCATTTTGTGGAGTGAAGCCTCCTGAACGGCAATTAAGTCGGCCCTGGGACGATTTATTAGCAGGCATTTGTTTTTTAAGATATTTCTATGGTAAGTATAGTGATATTGTGATACTAGGGACTAATCTGAATGATTTCATCCGAGGTAACACAAATTTCATCTATGTAGATTAAAAATCGTTGGCACCTTTGACATCCGACTAATACCAATACTATAGTCTGTCTATCTTCAAACACAACAAAACAACAACAACAAACAAAACAACAACTACCCTCAAATGGCTTCTTAAGCCAGTTGAAGGTTGATGAAAACATTATATGATCAAATAATGTAGGTTAAAGTCAGGTCGTTTAGTGACTGATCCAGTTGGTTTTGTATTTGGTTGGTTAACCAATAAATGTCGGGTTATATCCGAAAATATACAAATAGTTTGTTTACTTTTATTCAAATACCTAAAGATACAGACTAAAGGCACCTAAATACTGTTTGTTGCTCGTAGTATCATTCCCTTGATTTATAGACGGCATAAAATACATTTCTGACAAAATTCGATACAAGCTTTTACTGCCTCGCGATTGAAAGGGACCGACGAGTCGTAGAATGATGAAGGTTATTGGAAACGGAAGATTGCGGAGATTCTGATGAGTTGCAGATTGGATAGGGGAAGGGTGGCCGAGGCTGTCGCGGTGAATGGCGAGTGTGTAGAAGGTGTCGGCTGCACGGGAGGCGGTATCGATCGGGGCTGCGCAACAAGTGCCGGCGGCCCGCGGGCCGCGCGACCGCCACGCGCCGCGCCGCGCCGACCCACACCATGCCCTACGTCTTAAGAAAGTGGTGGACCCGCGCGAAATCGCCTTTTCCTACAAACGTAGTCCTCATTTTTTCCTCTCTGGATGTTAACATTTTTGTAAATATTTTGACACAACTAGAATGTAAATCAGCCACACCAGCCACAGCTGGATGCTGAAACGCAATAATGTGTCAACCCACATAAATTTTTCAATAAGATGTCAACTCAAAATATTGACGCTTAAAGTTGACATTTTTTTGCAAAATGGATGTGGGATGACTCATTTTTGCTAAACACCATCCCTATGCCCCTAGATTCGATTTTTTTCGAACTTTTTATTATTATAAGAGATACAAGCATTTAAAAATCTGTATGAAATCTGTTTAATACACATCAAGTTATGGAAAAATATTTTCCATAATGTCAGTATCCAGAGAGGAAAATGCGGACTACGTTTGTATGGAGAAACGGCCGTGTCAATTTAAGATTCGTGCTTACTTATAAGATTTTCGGGAGGGGTAAATTATATTGACACTTTCTTACGCGTCAAAAACGCTTTTTCATTTAAGAAACGTTTACGTCATATTTCCTATTACGTTGCATGATATAATGGTAAAAAACTACACAATAAGAGACTATTCATTGTACTTATACTTCAGTTTCATAGCAGTTTTTATAATATTTTGTACTATATGTACATTTAATTTACAGTAGGTTTTACATTTTTTGTACGGTTAAAATACCGAGTACCTATGAATAAACATTATAAATATACATTGTTTCGTTTGTTTGTTGGAGATATACCTACTCGTACATATGTACATGTCATTTTACCTGCATGTTTACCATTTTTTCATTTCTTTTTTCGTATAGGCACTTCTACCATAAGCAATACCGAACTTACTATGTTCGTAATTACGAAAAAAATAAAAAGTCTCTTCTCACTAAATCGTCAACCCATTGTCAAATAGTACTCGTAACCATGGTAACTCCAGGTTTAACCGGTTAACCCCGAGTTACTGGAATACTGCAAGTGGGCCTTAGGTGGGTTGGAGTAACCAAAACTGCCCCATAAAAATACGAAGAAAATAAAACCAACAAAGTTGGTAATACTCCGGCGACTATACTGCAACGATGCAACTTTCAGTTTCAGCACATACCCCCCTTTCTAGTCGGCTATGTAAAATCAGACTGCGAAGTTCCAAGGTGTTATTACAATTGCTTTAAACAGGCGAACTAAGTCAATCAGTATTCGAACTAAAGTGATCTTATCCTGATTTAATATTAATTCTAGACCATGTGTTCCCTGCAACAGTGTTGCCAACTTGGCATAAATCGTGCCAGATCTGGCATATTTTCACACGCTTTGGCACCAAAATTTTCCATTTAGCATCTGGCATATTTTTTAGCATAATTTAGTCTAAGCCAAGTTTGCACCAATTTGGTAGCAACAATATGCGCCAGCGCCTTATGTGGTTCATTTTTTCATAGAAATTTTGACTTTTGTGGACGGATGGACGTCGACGAACTATATAAAGTTGGTCAAGCAGATCTTGTCAGTAGAAAAAGGCAGCAAATTTGAAAAATGTATGTGTTTTAAGTGTCTAATTTCAAGTGACATTTTAGCATTTTTTTTAGCATATTTCAAAAATCTTTGGCATAATCTAGACATTAGTCTAGCATTTTTTCAATCCCAGTTGGCAACACTGCCCTGCAAACTGCCCGATTCAAACTTAAAGATACGTCAATTAATAGATCTAGAAACGATTTGGATTAGATGTGTCGGTGTCAAAAGTGACGTTTTTGTTTGAAGAAACGTCACATTTGACACTGACATATCTAATCCATATCTTTTCTAGATCTATTAACTGACGCATCTTAAAGTTCGAATAGGGCCGATAGTAGTGCAAACACGCACCAAAATACGAGCGAAATGCACTGATAGTACCTAATATCATAATGTTGAAATTTTGAAATTTAAATGATTAATCATGATGTAACTGGTGATTATAATGATGTCTAAGTGTTGCTTGTAAGCCATGGGAGTACATACAAATCCTTGCCAAGTCAACCAGTATCGCGAAACTTTTCGCGTTCCACTCGAAGATAAAACGGATCCCGGAATTTGTTAGTTCGCTTCGTGTGTCGTTAAAAGGTTGGAAACTCAAGGGACGCGCTATTTGATAGTGAGCGACTTTGTTAGAAACTTACGTGCTTAACTAGCAGAGCTGCAATATTAAATGAAAAGTAAAAAAAGTATTATTTAAATAAAATAAATGGCAACAAGTAGACTCATCACCTAATCGGAAGCGGTCATCTTCATCCATGGAGTTAAGCAACACCTGAAGGTTTTCATTCTTTATAAGCGCTCCTTATTCGTTGCTGAACTTAGCAAACTTTAATAGTTACTCACTTCTTAAAAACCCCGTCACAGTGAAGTCTAATCATTATAAAGGCTTTAGTTTTTAATATACTTATTAGGTAGGTATCATTTGCTACGTACCAGAGACTAGTAATTGTTCAAGACGGACAACCTCCATCGTATAAATAGCAGGGGATGGCAGTTTTCATACGTTAAATAAAATGTAAAAATAACATTTAATATCATCTACAACATTGACGACTCTCGCGTCGTTCCATGGGGGACAACCCTTCTTAAATAAATAAATAAATAAATATTGGGGCCATCTTACACAGATCAACCTAGCCCCAAACTAAGCAAAGCTTGTACTATGGGTGCTAGGCGACGATATACATACTTATATAGATAAATACAATCATACTTATATACATAGAAAACACCCATGACTCAGGAACAAATATTAGTGTTCATCACACAAATAAATGCCCTTATTCGAACCCAGGACCATCGGCTTCGCAGGCAGGGTCACTACCCACTAGGCCAGACCGGTCGTCTTTATTTTCTAGACTTTTCTACGTACCTACATGTGCACGTTTTCTATATCACAATCCTTTTTACTGCGTTTAAATGTCAACGTAATTTCCTCAACATTACGGTTAAAGTACGTTAGAAAAACACAATGGAAATGCGGCATTCAGAGTTTTATCTGCTGCCGTTTTGCCGCCGGCTGACATGCCGTTCATACTTGCTCGCCGTGACCTTTGGGGCAGCAACCGGATACAATATTAAGGTTGACTCACGCTAGACCGGGCCGTGCCCGGACCGAGGCGTCCGACTTGTCATTTTTGTAGATGACGACTGATCGGTGATCACGTGGTGCTTTTCATAGAAAACGAAGCTTCGGAAGCTCCGGACCGGCCACGGTCCGATCTAACGTGAGTCATCCTTACAGGAAAATATTTCATGAATATTTATAATATGGCTGAAAAAACCGTAAAGTCGTAAAGTAAACTTGCTCCTGTGTTAAATAATGGTGCCAACAAAAATATCGTAGTACCATTTCAAAAATTGCAATTGTATGAGTAGTTGAATAGCTATCCTATTTTTTATAACTACTGTAACCTGGAGGCGATTTGTGAATTTAGATCGCTCGATTTCATCACTTACGCTAATGTTTGAAATACGAGCGATAGAAATTGAGAATCTAGTGGTATTGACCACTCGTTTTCAATTCTATTTGTAGAATTAAAATGTCTAGTACTCCGAGCTAGTAGTGGAGATATTATTGAAAGAAATACATAAAGTCGAACGGTCGAAATTCAAAAATTCTAAAGTGGGATTTGATTATATCATTCGTAGTTTTATCAAATGAGGAAAGGAAGTTACCCTGTCATTAAAAAATGCAGTACTGAAGTATAATATTAATGTTTATTCAAAGACAATGTTATAACATTCTGTATTATTTCCTTAAGTAGTCGTATTAAAACATTTGTTTCAAGTATTATATGCAAAACACAGAATATACCGAAATTTGTATTATACTAGGGCCCTACACATTTCAAATCCTCAGTGCTAAATAGGACAATCATGTATTATACAGCATACAATATTATATTTCATAAACATCAATATTTTGTTATTATTGGCTTTCTAGTGGTAGAAATATATTTTATACGTAGGTATAAAGATAAGGAAATTGTATCCTTGCTTTAATAAAGATTGTATGTCATAATATTATATTCTAATATCGATTTTTATTTTGTTTCGAAATAGTTCGTCAGATAATCTAATAATATATGTAATATTTAAAAGTAAACCCTTATTTTGCCGACAATCGTCTTAACGTCTAGCCGTCAAACCTTGCCAAGCAAAATTCAATTTTATTTTATCAACACAAAGTTCAAACTAGAATGGAACATGAGACCTTTTATAGGTCTCTGGGCAGCTAGAGGTTAAAGGATTTTGTTTTACAATTTTTTTAGCAATTACTAATTGCCAAATAAACGTTTCACTAAATATTTAATGAGTGTAATTAACTATTAAAACATTCTTGTATTCAAAATAAAATTAGTTAGTGATGCATAAACGTTACAAAAATACTAGAATCTAGTAACTACATACTAATTATTTTATTTATTCGTGAAATGAAATTCGACAAATACCTAGTTAAGTTTGTCGGTAAAATAAGGGGTCGTTGTATTTTATATTTATGTCATAATATTTTTTATTAGAACAGAAAGTAATTAACAGAGTTACATCTGGAAACTAAGGATCCCTATTTATTAAAAAAGGCACATCCATAAACTTGAAATACTTTAAGTTAACTTTATAAATTCTTTGAATTAGAAGGATTCCAACTTAACTATTTAGATCGAATATTGTACAAAACTGAAATAGATGTCTACTTTATAAGGTACATTTAAAGTAGGTAGTATGATAAATACGAGGTAGTTTATAAATACTAGTTAAAAGGGACAGATAGTTCTTAACTTACCATTTCGTCGATGGAAAGCAATAATGATGTAACCCACACTACAATTGTAATGCGGGTTACAGCATTATATATTTTCAGCGATTATATCTTTGTAGCCTCATATTTCTTGGAGCATATTGCATAGGTAACTTCAAAACTTCCTTCATATTAAAGGGTAGCCACACTTCTTAAAAATACTTAATTACGGTGTTTTTTGTTTAAATATAATTACGTACTAAATAGACACCGGGGCCGTATCTATTAGAATATAAAACATGGTAAATACGACGCATGTATTTGTTCGCCAGGCCTGGGACCCGCAACCCACGAATATTAAAAAAAAAAATAACAACCCCTAAGCTTCGTGTAGTAAAATATTTGTTTAAATTTGAACTTTAATAGCTCTCAATAGAGTTGAATATTATATCCACCATATCATATGCTGTAAATATGTGTCCCTAGTGAAAACAGGTACATGTCTCGGGCAGCGCGGTTGTAAATGGGTTCCAAGTAACACCTGTGCCCTTTTACTCCTAAGCTGCGTGAGACTTGTATCCTTTTTCACTAGGCCCACAGAAATATATATACCTAGATTGTTTGTTCTGGAAATTATCACCTTGGATTTCTATGGGAGCGCAACACGGACAGAGTTGAGGGCAGCAATCGCAAATATATCACAAAAGTAGTTGCATATTTTACTCATCTACATAGAATAGAATATAATAGAAATTCTTTATTTGCCAGAATACGTATGGTACAAGATGACAACAGAAAAGGTTTTACATGTATTAGAATTCAGTCGAAGAAAAAAAATCAAGTCGAGTTTCAGAATATTATGCCTCCCGGTTCTTGCATGTTTAAACAACATGAATCTCTATTGGTCGATATCGCGGTAGGATATCCAAAGGAATAGGTATATATGTAACTGTGCATGATGCGTACGATGTTACATGCACCCGACATGCCAATTTACCTACATAACGATCGATTTGACATGTAACGTACGAAGTTAAGCCCATTTATGTGGGTAGTATCAATATTAGTTAAGTTAATACAACTAGATATTATGGCTAGCGGTCAATTCCTGGAATGTAGTAAAACCTCGTCCATTTCGTCAACTAGTTTAACTCATTATGCAACAAGTATAATTAAGTTGCAAATGTCTCGCATAACATAGGATAGATATAAGAAACCTGACAAAAATATGAACATGAACATGAACAGGAATATGAACGAAATGACACTGCAGCAGTCACCAGCGATTAGTTTTGTTTTAATTAATGTTAAAAGCGACACGACGCGTAACTTTACGGGAATGCTCATACCAAAAGCAGTGTCTACTAGTAGTCGTTGTTTTTACAAATGTAAACGGTCGCATATTAACGTCTTCGATTCCATCTTTTGCCTGTATGAGGCGCAGGGCTAGATCTGTTAATTTGATTAGCCGGGCTTTGCTCTAATCATCTTATTCGGATAAAACAATTCAGGTAAAGCGCAAGTACTCGTATTAAGCGGACAAAAAAAATACTTAACTGTGAATTTACGGCTTCTGTCGCTTGTGTAGTATCTGATTATAGAGTTAAGTACTTATTATTTTCTATTTGAATTTTATGCAAGAGGACAACACGAACTACTTACTATTCACGATAAGAAAACACACTTTAGACACATCTGAAGTTTCATACAATACATTCAGTCGATTTTTGTTTCTCTACAAAACTGGAGTCCCCAGCTCCTACATAGTCCTGTACTCTACATTCAACTTACAGATAATCCAGTCATAGATACCATCTTCCTTACCTAACATGTATTTTTTACATCCATTGCTCTGAAATATTTATACTAAACTTACGTAAACATTTCGCTTGGCGTTGGCGTTATTAGACTTATACAATATTATAATGTGTATTTATTTTACTTTTAAACAGGGGTATTGAAAAAGACCTTGTCTTACAGGAAAAACAAATATTGCAAAATGTGTTTTGGTTCTGCTTTCAAAATTGACCAGAGATAATTGGCAGTAAGAGTAAAGGATATTGTTATAGTTCCTTGATTTACAGATACGTTAAATCTATACTAGGGGTATAAATTTATATTAAGTACAGTCAACATCGTAAATACCTGATGATATAATTGGAAACCACTTGAACTCGTGGAAAATGTTAGGAGGATTTAACGGTAGCTCCTGTACAGCAACACTCCTAACTGTACATCGGTGGGCCTTATTACAAAAGGCATAAGGTCCACCGATGTACAGTGAACAGTGTGGGCGATGGTACCTGAGTGGTTTCCAATTTATTCGGAAACCCTTTCTACCGCAGTATTATCTTTAGGTTATTCATTACGGATATAAATCCTAGACAAAGCAGATATCTACCCATCCACAGATTAAAATATAAATGGAGTTTTGAAAATATTAAATTAAACTGCTTAGAAACTTAGAACCTACCGGCATTTTACTTGGAATTAAAGTGTCATTCTATGGAACTTGCTAACTATGTAAACAAACCGCCATATTGAAATTGTCTCTGAATGATGAATTTACTAGTGACTTTTGTTTACATAGTCAGCAAGTTTATTGAAAGAAAATTTTCAATGTTACCTAATTGAAAATATTTAATGAACAAAAACATTTACAACAAGTTTTGTTAAATTATTTCTCAAATTGTTACTTCCTGTAATTATAATTATAAATGACACAGAAGCAGTAAGCTTTATTTTAATGGGTGAACTCTCCGTTCAACAAAAGTTTTCAACACCTCGTGGGGATTTAAATTAAATTCACGAATAGGTAACAATACTTACAATGGACGTTCAAATGAAAATGAAATTTATGGTCATTTACTCGTAATGGTTTTGGAAAGTCTATACCCAGACAAGCGTGTTTCTGATTTACGGCGACAGAATGTTGACAAATGTTTTACTATTATATTCAATGTCAATAAAGGCCTTGGCAGGTGAATAATCTTTTTGAGATATTACCACGTATCCACTTTGTATTAAAATTGAGAGCCTACAAATTGGTTTTAAACTTTAAGAAATGACGCAAGAGTTGCGTTTGCTGTTAGCATGCCGCTCTCTAATCTGTTGAAGGTGCGCGAGCTGCGCGGGCGAGGGTACGTGGGGGGCGGTGGTGGGGGGAGTGCCCGGGGGGCCCTGGGGCCCGGTGGGGAGGGACTGGCGCCGGCGCCGGCGCAGCGCCGGGGACAGGTTGTACTTCACTTTGGCTTGCACCAGCAGCTCCTTGAAGATCTGGGACACGTTCATGTTGTCTTTGGCTGAAGCCTCGACGAAACCGTTCTCCCAGTCCACGGTGACTACGGACTCGGTTGTGTGGAAATCGACCTGTTGAAGGAAACCAATCTTAAATTAACAAATAATTAATTAATTCTTAATTAATGGTAATTGACGAGACCAAGATTGTGATGGTAATCCACCATATGGTTTTAAGTGAAAAGTGAAGCTTGTCCTCATATTTAACAAATGTTTGGGTATTCGGTAAAGTACTTAAATTTGATATTTTAAAATTAACCCTGTTTTTTATTTCAAACAATGATCATAAATATCCAACAGATAAAAATATTTGTAATAGTGCAGTAACGGAGGAATGCTTTCCTCTATACAACGATAGTTTATTGGATTTTATATAATACTAGGAGCTGAGCTAGGTACCCCTTAAACTAAAAACATCAGCTATTATGTCGCTGCAGGACACCATCGCGAGCGCGGACTTCTGGCCGAAGGGTGTGGTGTTTCGGCGGTTCCGGGGCAACCTGCCGAACCCTACGCCGAGTCAGACCCCAATCTAATGTTAAGTTAATTATTTATTAACTAAATATTAGCCCAAATCGAATGTTTAGTTAATTTCATTTTTATGTGTATTGTTTTTCTTTGTCTTTTCTTTTACTTTGAAGTTTCACAGTGCCTTGGTTTTATACTGTAATGCTGTGTTACTTATTTGATCAATAAATAAATTATAAATTATTTCTAATTTGCCATACTTCCGATCCGTAAAATGACTGAAGTAATGTTACCATTTGGTATAGACACGTGTCGTGTTGCGCCCATTTTTGTTTCTATTTCAATAAAAACGTGGACGTGAAAATCTCTTGTCGAAAAATAAAATTCCTATTTAACCTTCTATAACATTTTTTATTTAAAATGGAGTCAAACGGACGAAATTCACGAGCTTAGTTTCCTGGAAATACATCAATATTCAACATCATCAAAGGCCAGATTCCGAAGAATTGACAAGTGGAAATTGATTAATAATTAGCATGTCACCGTCAGCGACTCAACGTACGTTGAACCTTAATGAGCTCCCGGGAGATATATTGCAAGATAGACCGGTCAAATCTTACAAAAAAATCTCCTAAAAAAACAATGCGTGATGTAGTTCTGTATTTTTTGTATATTGTTTGTAGTCCTTGGAGGAATGTAAGACTATGTTTTGCAAGCAAAAAAAAGTTGTGCTCTCTGTGTAATTTGCTAAAAACTGCAAAAATTTCAGACTTTTTTCAGAATTTACAGATTTATTGTAAAACTATGGGTTTTTGGTCAAAACTTGCTATGTAATATTGAAAGTATATTAAATTTGGAACAATTTAAGCTCATAAACAGCGCCGTATGTCAAATAGTTCTTGAAATATGGGGCTTTAAAAAAAGGGTATTTTTTTCCTTGGAATGAAATTACAAGTTTTTCCTATATTTTAAGACAAATATCGGCACAACCGCTCATGCTATGATATATATTGCAATGAATAAAGTTATAGCAAATTTAATTACCTTTCATTTAAGTGCTAGAAAAAGTCAGTAAGTCTTACAGTACTGAAGTTATCGTAAAAAAATGAAATTGCTATAATGGGGAAGGCAACTCATGTATTGTTCAAGGCATTGTCAAAATCCCTTCAAAAGGCAGTACCATCGTCGAGAACGCAATATACGATTATCTTTTACCGGTTTTCCCCGATAGCAGTAGAGCGACGTCGGAGATCAACCATTTTTAAAGTGCACCCCTCTCTTAAGCACTTCAATTCAGTAATGAAATCAAGACACCATCTGTAGTTTGGCTTGTTTCTCGGCTCCATTTTTTGCTTGTAGCCATAGATCCCACGATGCCGATTCCGATTTAACAATTTGTTATGATTTTGAACTTGTTTTCATACGACCGACCTTGACGGTAATAATTATAGTTCACGGCAATTGGCGTGGTGTTGGATAAACACACTGAAAGCCATGTCACTAGTATCTAGCTCGCGCTCGCTTATTGGTGCTCTTGAGTGAACTCTGAGTCGTGGTAATACAAGATCACGATAATATCCTAACCGTAACATAATGATTCATCAGAATCAGCTACCATTACCCACTCTTTACCTAGAGTTAGTTTAGTTACCGTTTAGTTATGGGGCATGTATGTGACTCAGTCTTGTCATGTAACCAGTATATCAAAACTTCTTCAATGGTTTACCGAATTTACACAATAAATTACAAATTCATTTCCAATGGTTGTTAAGGCTGAAATGAATGTGGTGCTACTGCTCAGAGAGTTGTCAATCCATGGGTTGTAACTAGCAATACCTCTTTCACTAGTAGTATTTACTGTATAAAATAAATGTATTTATAGTAAAAAAATAAAAATAATTGAAAAGTAAATGGGTCAATTTATCAATAGAAAACAAGTAATTGTGTGGTTTTATGAAACCACGATACAAGTGAAACTTTTTTATGATTGTAGATATAGGCATTTAACTAAAAATATTCGGAAATTTATCGGATTTAGGGTGTTCAAAACGGGTTTTTTAATCTTAACTTAATTAATATTCTCTTTAATTATCTTATAAAATCTCGCCCAACGCCAATCACGCCAGTTACTCAACATGATGCTGTAGTTCATTATTAATATCGCTTATACGAGTCAAGGGCTAAAGAAACCGGTATGTAAGCTTACCGATATGAAACAAATGTATGCAATCCGCCCGGCTTGGCACATCATGTTAACACACACTTATCTATACTTACCTACGTGTTTCGTTCAGTTCTTTTTCTATAAATGATTTGGTTTGTCAGTTTATACACCTATCTAGTAAAGACTAGTAGTAACAGGATATTGCCAGTTAAAACCCGTGGATTATAACACAAACGTATACCTAGAGTGGGTAATGGTAACTGATTCTGATGTATCAATTTGTTATGGTTAGGATTTTATCGTGATCTTGTATTACCATTACCACGACTCAGAGTACACTCAAGAGCACCAATAAGCGAGCGCAAGCTAGATACTAATGACATGACTTCCAGTAATTTCAGTGTGTTTCACCAACACCACGCCGATTACCGTGAACTATTGTCAAGGTCGGTCGTATTAAAACAAGTTCAAAACCATAACAAATTGTAAAATCAGAATTGGCATCATGAAATCTACGGCTACAACCAAAAAGTGGAGCCGAGAAACAAGCCAAACTACAGATTGTGTCTTGATTTCATTACTGAATGAAAGAAGTGCTTAAAAGGTGAGTGGCGTGAGTGCATTTTAAAAATGTTTGATCTCCGACGTCGCTCTACTGCAATCGGGGAAAACCGGTAAAAGATAATCGTAGATTGCGTTCTCGACAATGGTACTGCCTTTTGAAGGGATTTTGATAATGCCTAAAACAATACATTAGTTGCCTTCCCCATTATAGCAATTTCATTTTTTTACGATAACTTAACTACTGTAAGACTTACTGACTTTTTCTAGCACTTAAATGAAAGGTAATTAAATTTGCTATAACTTTCATTGCCATATATATCATAGCATGAGCGGTTGTGCCGATATTTGTCTTAAAATATAGGAAAAACTTGTAATTTCATTCCAAGGAAAAAATACCCTTTTTTTAAAGCCCCGTATCTCAAGAACTATTTAACATACGGCGCTGTTAGTGGGCTTACATTGTTCCAAATTTAATATTCTTTCAACATTACATAGCAAGTTTTGACCAAAAACCCATAGTTTTATGATGAAACTGTAAAATCTGAAAAAAGTCCGAAATTTTTGCAGTTTTTCGCAAATTACGCAGAGAGCACAACTTTTTTTTGCTTGCAAAACATAGTCTCACATTCCTCTAAGGACTATAAACAATATACAAAAAATACAGAACTACATCACGCATTGTTTTTTTATTGTAAGATTTGACCGGTGTAAGAAGTTTTACGAGCCGAGTTCCTAAGGAGCGAGTGGCGACGTCGAGAAATTAGGCAAGATCATAGATTAACATTACCCAGAATCCGTAACCTTAAGTGATTTTGAAAACTTATTAGGGTCACACAAGCACTTAATTTGTAGGAAACTGCGTCAGAAGTCGTACTAATTAGTTGCGTTCTACCCTTACCCTTACCCCGTACCCTTCAAAATTCAAATATAAGTCTACTTGGCTAAAGTGAATGGAGGCGCACACATAGGTACTTGTCATTTGGGTCGATCAACTATTTCTTGTTGTTATTCTGTCCCATCAGCCAGGAGACAATAGCAGCGTAGTTTCTTAGAAGAGCTGCTGTACCATGTTCTACAAACGTGCTTAGAAGATGTCCTATTGTGGAAAGGCCTTATAACAGTTATAACTATCAAAAAATTCAAGTTTAGTTCATTTAAATACGAAATAACTAGTATTTTAAGTTTAGGAGTGACCCAGGAGACCGTAACCATTTAGTATGAGAATTACAACGTATGATAGCCGAGATTCTTCTATTATGGTCCATCTAGATGTTGATCTGTGGACAAGACAAATGAGAGCAACAGATGCCTACTCGTATCTGCGAGGAAACCGGAGATATTATTCTTCGTCGTCGGTGTGCTAAAAAATAAACAGAGACAGGACATTCCGTGACTTCATATCGCCGTGTGCCTGCTATACGGCCACAATTCAAAATTTTAGATTTTCTGGATTATTGCAGATTCGTATTCAAAATTGTTCAATTAACGACCTTATTTCGAGAGCCATAGCAAAAAAGGTCTTTAAGAGCCTTTTTCTCACAAGTGGCCTTATGGATTTGACCATAAATTGTCAGACAATTCCCTGCAATACAGCCACTTTTGAGTTGTGGCTATATACCACACGTTTTAAATGAAGCTTTTGAGTTGCGTCCTAGAAAATAATAATTAGCTGAGTTACACATATCCTCTTTATTTATTTATCGTCTTAGGTTAGGTATTTTTATAATATATACACATATTATTATTATCGCGTACAGTGATCTTGTTCCTATCAAAGTTGATATAAGTTCAAAAACTAAAACCCGACTACTGCAAATCGCGCTCTAAAAAGTATGAAACAAGATAGAATTTTTATCTGAAGTTATCAAACAGGAAATATTATAAATGTTATATTTTTTTTAATAAAAAAATACAACGTAATAAAATTTACTACATTTTTGATATATTTACAGAGATATTCAAAGGATCGCCGTGCATGGTCATATGCCACGATTATAAACTTTGAGGTAAAGTGGCATACGACCACAGCTATCCTCTGAATCTCTGTAAAAATATAAATAATGTAGTAAATTATACATATTACGTTGTATTTTTTTATTAAATAATTATAACATTTATAATATTTCCTGTTTGATAACTTCAGATAAGAATTCTATCTTGTTTCATACTTTTAGAGCGCGATTTGCAGTAGTCGGGTTTTAGTTTTTGAACTTATTTTTTATTTAATTAATTTTGGGGTCATGACTTCGTTACTAACTATTCGAAGTCACTTTATATTACTTTTTCGAGGGCATCCCCAGTACAGAAATGCACGCAGAGCGCCACATATATCGGGCTGCGCCATCCTTTGGCATGGAGGCGCTTTCGGCGCCCAGCTTTGGATCGTGTACAGTGCGCCTCCTACGTCGGGCTACGCCCGACTCTATTACTATGAGGGCGCCGAAGGCGCCCGGCTTTGGAACGCGTAGAGCGTGTCTTGTACGTCGGGCTACGCCTGACTCTTTTAGTATGAGGGCGCCAAAGGCGCCCGGCTTTGGAACGCGTAGAGCGAGCTTCGTACGTCGGGCTACGCCCGACTCTTTTAGTATGAGGGCGCCTTCGGCGCCCGGCTTTGGAACGCGTACAGCGAGCTTCGTACGTCGGGCTACGCCCGACTCTTTTAGTATAAGAGCGCCCAAGGCGCCCGGCTTTGAACGCATACAGTGCGCCTCGTACGACGACGGGCTACGCCCGACGCGTTGAGTATGAGGGCGCCGAAGGCGCCCGGCTTTGGAACACGTACAGTGTGCCCGTACGTCTTTTGTACGGCTGTTTCATGCATTTGCCCGGATTTGGTAAGCGTCCAGCGTGTTACGTATGTCGACACTTTTAGTATGAGAAAGTCGAAGTCGCCTGGCTTTGGACTGCTTGCAGCGCGCCACGTACGTCGGGCTACGCCCGACTCTTCTAGTATAAGGGCGCCGAAGGCGCCCGGCTTTGAAACGCGTACAGCGAGCTTCGTACGTCTCTTGTACGGCTGTTTCATACATTTTGGCTGGAATTTGGAAAGATTCGTAGTTCGAATTACCTACCCGATAAATTAATGTTTCATCGGGTGCATGCAAGCAAAGCCGGGTGCAAAAGCTAACAATATTTATATATTTGAAATGTGCTAACTGAGCTCTTTCAAATGATATACATCACGTAATCATTACTTATTTTTATTTTTTTCGTTCGTGACTTTATGACCTCTAGAGGACGCCTTGTTCATTTTTTTGTGACTTCATATAGCCTATAACCAGCGGACGATTAAGATAATTCGAATGACATATCGTTTGTCAAATTATAATGTGTACTTTAGAAGTTATGAGGGAACAAATGAACATACATACATACATACCCACATACATACCGGTCAAAATCATAACCCTCCTTTTGCGTTGCCGTAGTCGGGTAAAAAATCATAACCCTCCTTTTGCGTTGCCGTAGTCGGGTAAAAATAGAGGGATTTTAACTATTTTGGTGTTTTTATTTATATTTGCATGGTAACCTTTATCCAATAATTTTGTGTTTAAGTTTGGCCGCATCTCAAAATCTTTAAAAAACGTTTCTGCAATACGGCCACAACTCTAAATACCTGTCTTTAGGGCCTTGTGTCTTAAAAAATATACATTTCTTTTAAAAAGTGGCGTGGTCATAAGGAGGGTTGTATCATTCCGAGTAAAAAAAGCTAAATTTTAAATTCATAGATCTAAAACTAAAGGAGTAAGATCCTATTAAACACCCTGAACTATACTCTCACAACTTTGAGACGCGATTTCTCGAAAAAACGGTTTTTTGAGATGTGGCAGTGTAGCAGGCACACGGCGATATGTGTATTATAGAGGGGAATACTTTTTCATTTGGATCAAGCAGTATCTTACTAAGGTAGTATTTGTTTTTTTTTTCGTAACGTGGATCAAATGCTACTTTTTTTATAAGCAATAGTTTACAATGTAATTTATAATTACATTAATATAGATACGTATCTTAACTAGCTACCTCATAATTGAAAAGATAAACCAAAACCTCCCTGAAGAACAGATTGGAAGTTTCAAAAAGGACTATTATTATAAAGTATCCATTCTCTAAACTACGCCAAAGTCACCTGGTTTCAACTCAATAATGTGTACACGAAGTTAAATCGAAATCTGCTGAAAACTTTCGGGCTATCCTAAGGATCTGCTCTATCATGAAATTGGGCAAGTTATTTCAGGTCACGGTCGGAAATTACGTGTCTTTTAGAGTGACGATCAGTTATGATATGAACTTGTACAGGTACTTGTACTTGTACTTGTAAGGTACAAACTTAGTTGAGAAACACTAACTTTCTTAACAAAAACTGGTTTAAAAACATGATAAAGGTTCATTTTTAATTAGTTATATCAGAGAAAATTTGATCAAAGAAAGAAATATACCTAATTAAAAAAAAACCTGTAAAAGGGACAAAAAGAGCAATTACAGAAAAAAATCATTTGGATTCGTTAGAAGGGATTCGTTAGATTCGTAAGATGGAAGACTCTTTAACATTTGTCACCATGCCTGTCACGTTCTAACCAGTATGTAAGTGCGAAAGTGACGCATGACATAACAGGTGATAAAAATGCGACCATAATACCGCTGCAGAACTCATCTGATCTGTGCTATTCTTTTTATAAAACCAGATAACATAAAATTTATTGCGTTAGGCAGCCATGACCATGACAACAAATGTACTGTAATATCTATTAATAAAACATTTCCAATTTAGACATATCTTTATAAAAAGAGTATTAAAGTACTCTGAGGTAGCTAGCTGTCTTCAATCTGCCATGAAGAGGTACTTAAACATCCAATACCTTCGTAGAGGTATATTAAGAACGGATATTGGCGACTCGGACGTCGGGCTGCCGCGTCCGATATTGCGGGCCGGACGCTGTGGCGGAACTCAGAACACCGCAGGTACTGTTTTATGCCCCAAGCATTAACATTTACTGTTGTGGAATTTATGACTGAACTTTTATGAGAGATAATAAGTGGCATAAAACGGTTGAGTGGCTCACAGATGCCACGAGCTTGGTTAGAGAACAAAATCAAATCCATATTTTTTTATGAGCTTCACAATCCGTTAGATTTGTGAAAATCCAAAAGTTTACTTAAATAATAACAGCCATTTCCCAGGTCTTATATTATACCAAAAAATATTCAGTGAATTTATTTAAATTGTTTAATTACAAAAACTCTTTTTAGTGAAGTAAACCGATTGTTTATGTAATTTCATTGCTACTTTTTTTAACTAACCAATATTTGTAGTAAAGAAATATTCCGTAGCAACGTGGGCGTGTTAGCAGTTATTTAAATAACTCGTGTAAATTTTTGATACATTATATATATTTTTTTAATTTTAATAAGTAGGTATTTTGGTTTTACATTCGGAAAAAAATCATAACTGGAATGAACTAACTATATTCTAAACATTAACAGGTATCCATTTAATGAATGTTTTTTATTTATTTATTACACAAGAAGTTATTTTTTTTTGTAATGGGCAAAGCTCCACATAGCTATATTTAGTTTGACGGTAGAGTCAGTTATCAGTCTCACACAGTAGGCTTACATTGGGAGTTATCAATTACATTACTTTATATTTCTATTTATAAATCTCGTTTAGTTAATTTAGATTAGTTTAGTTTTTAATTTTAGGTAGTTTTTAATTTTAGTTTTTAATCTTTTTGATGTTACTCATTATACTGTACTATTTTTGCTGAATAAAAACCGTCCTATTCATAAAAAAAGTTAATGTCTAAATAACTAGAAATATACAAGGAACAAATACAAACATGCATAAGTAGATTGCATGACAATGTCATATTTAAAAATGAGGGCAATGCAGATTGTTTTATAGCGATAACCGCCGGTGATGGTGTACAATGAAGTTAATCAACACACGATCTCACATATTCAGGTAATGTGAATCTAAAAATAAATGGTATTCTTGCACTTTTAGTACCAAACTAACCTTGATATGTAAACGAAACGATTAACGTCTGTAGCTTTGTACTCGTATGTAAATAAGATTATACATAAACAAAAAAACAAACGTACTTACCTAAATGTCAACGAGTTGCCAAAATTAAAAAAAGCGGCCAAGTGCGAGTCGGACTCGCTCATGAAGGGTTCCGTAGCAGCAAGTAACATAATAAAATTGCGGTTTACGATTTATGACGTATTAAAAAAAACTACTTACTAGATCTCGTTCAAAATATTTTTCGGTGGAATTTTGCATGGTAGACCTCATATATTTTTTTTAGTTCTATCATTCTCTTATTTTAGAAGTTACAGGGTGGCGGGACACACAATTTACCACTTTGGAAGTGTCTCTCGAGCAAACTATTCAGTTTAGAAAAAAATGATATTAGAAACCTCGATATCATTTTTGGAGACCTATCCATAGTTTCACCCACCCCACACGTTTGGGATTGATGAAAAAAAAAATGTGTTTCAGTTCTAAGTATTTAACCCCCCAAAATTTATTGTTTTTTTTCTATTTTTGTGTGAAAATCTTAATGCGGTTCACAGAATACATCTACTTACCAACTTTCAACTATATAGTTCTAATAGTTTCGGAAAAAAGTGGCTGTGATATACACGGATAGACAGACAGACGGACAGAGATGACGAATCCCGTTCCGACGACGACGACGACGACGAGTTCCGTTTTTTGCCATTTGGCTACGGAACTCTAAAAACGGAATTACTCAATTGAGATTGACAGAAGCTGGGCTCATGGATGACAATGAAACACACATGAAATATAGATGGTCAAGCAAATCTTGTCAGTAGAAAAAGGCGCGAAATTCAAATTTTCTATGGGACGATATCCTTTCGCGCCTACATTTTTCAAATTTGCCGCCTTTTTCTACTGACAAGATCTGCTTGACGCAGTATAGGTTTCTATGATTTTCTTTTCTGTACGTAATACAAAAACGCATCTAAGCGCATATCATTGTCACAGAAAACAAATGCAACCGTCACAGTGACAGCTGACACAGTTGCATGACGGTCGTGTCCGAGACGTGCCCGCGCTCACACAGGAAATTCGATTCCGCCCATACTGCCAACAAATTGCAACTGGACCCAAACACACTTCCATATTTCCGCTAGCTAAAATAGTTTGGACGCTAAAAGGATTGACCTGAAAAAGGCTTTCTACTGTTTGCTTTAAATTGGGGTGCATGGAGCTTTGAAAATTTCATAACAAAATTCGTTTTGGCATTCTCTATAAACAACATAGGAGTATGTTAAAGTAACAACATTCTCATTGCAAAGAGTATGGTCTATGATTTCTATGAATAAAATAAATTGAAGAATTCTATTTCTTAGTCGCATCTCACAAGCGCTCAGCAAACAACGTCTAATTATGATTTTTTTTTTTAAATAAAGATAGGTACATATATATTTTTTACGACAACTGGTAGTAACATCTGAAATCGTAATGGCCGCTAAGCTAAAGTAATACTTTGACCATGTGACCTGTGAACCTACAGCTACTTGAATTTTCGACCACTTTTACATTTAAGGTCATTAGTTTAGGTAAAATTACAAATACAAATGCGTTTATTTCATTACTTTTTTTTTATTAATTAGATGCTTGATTCTATTTTGACAATTAACGAAGAACGACATCATATTTTGACTTAATTTAAGACCCTATTTTTCGTCAATTTGCTAAAATGTAAACACAAAACTTAAACAGTACGCCAATCCATCAAATTCACCTGCTACGGAGGCTGTCTCATTTCGCAGCAGTTGCCAGTTTTTGAGTTTTAGCCACAACAACAAAAGTACTTCAATAAAAGTGGGAAAGAGAAATTCAATAAAAATTGATTTACGACAAGCGATTGTAGAGTACTGTTTACAAGATTTGTATGAGCGTAGAGGGTTGTAGTAATTGTTGTAACATTATAGAAGCGTTAAACAATTTAAAATTGAAAATGAAGCATGATAGGCTACGGTAGGGCTATTATTAAGGTCAATTTTTCAGGGGGCTAAAAAACATTCCCTGGTGCGTCATTTCTTCATTTTAAGAACTCTCTGCCCGAAAACATCGTTTGTCTGTCATGTGAGCAAAATTTAAATCGGCATATAATTAATTTAATTTCTACTTTCTATTTTACTTTAGTTAAAATTATGTTTGAATAAAAATCGCACTATCGCATCATGTCAATATCAAAACCATAACAGATTTTGAACATAGTTAGAACACTAACGATTTAGATTTCATAAATAAATATATTCATCTAAATGAACATCATTACTTGTATTTTTTATTTATAATTTATTTTAAACTTTACACAAGAACAAGTAAAAACACTAACGCGCGGAAGGCGGACTTTATGCCTTGAATCATTCTCTACCAGTCAACCACTGGGCCAAACAGAAATTAGCTAAGCTTTATTTGCTGTAATCTGGGTCAGATTAGCTAAGTTTTATTTGCTATAATACTAATACTAAATTAATATCTAAACATTTTCCTCTGAATACAGGAACACATTATAGAGGTATATTTGATTATTGATGACGAAATGGATATTCCGATGTAATATTATCTACTTCTTTTGTTATGTTTTTTTTTTTCCTTTAGATTTTATTCTAGAAATTCTAGACTAGCATTTTTAACCAATTTATTTTTTAATGTTTGACGATCCTTTTGTGAAATTCTTATTGTTAAATTTGATCTGTATAATAATACAATGTTATTATGGAATAATATTAACATCAATAAATTGCTCTGATAATTAGATTAATATAATAATATATGTAACTATTCGTAAGTGCTTGTTCCTAGGCCTACATGAATAAAGTATTTGATTTTGACTTTGACTTTATCCTATTCTATTCTATTTCTTTATTCTAGGCGTGTAGTGGTGCTTATTCTTAAAAAGAGAATAACAACTACATGCCTAAAATATATTGAAAGGCCCCTTTTCAGTCACGTTCGCCACGTACTGGGCCTACGTGTGCACTGAAACACTGATTTGGTCCGTGCCCTTTTCCGCTCAATTGGTATTTATGACTAATTTAATATGGACACTTTGGGTAATAACGGGTTAAATTATACCTACAGCAAACCTTTACTCTCATTGTTTGCATTAGTCCTGGAAATCCTGAAGAAAGGCCAGGTCAAGAGCACCCTAAACCGGCGAGCGTGTATGAGGAATGTTATGAATGTGAAGGAAGCGAAAGAGGTATGTCAGGATCGTAGCAAGTGGAAATCCGTGGTCTCTGCCAACTCCTCCGGGAAATAGGCGTGATTATATGTATGTATGTATGTATGTTTGCATTAGTCTGGTTTTAAATAATGGGTACAGTTTATTAATATGAGCGATTAAACCTATGTGCACAGCTTACAACGCATTGAGCAAAATTGTATGTATTAACGATTCAGTGGAAACTGTTTTGGCTAATGTGTTAAAATATCTTTCTTAGGCTATAAATACTAAATATGTTGTTTGTTTCTATAATCAGTAAAATAAAAATAAATAAAATAATCTGATTTAATTTATAAGTTGATGTAACCACCTACTTGCTTAAATACTTAGTTAAATACGGTAACTAAACTTTACCGATTCCTTCATCAAATTAATTTACTACGCTATTGTGTACCAGTATATTGAAGCACTGTAGGTACAGTTCATTAATCAATTACGGGAATAATTTAATGGTGTGCTCAGTACCGACAATGTAAACACTAATATTGGCGCGCCGAACGCTCCAAAAATGATTGACTTGGATCGATGTTTGTTAGCTCATACTAGTATGTGACTGAGACGCCGGTGCCTCAGGGATCAGAGGGCTTACCGCGAACCACGTTCGACGTGTTGCCTCCCTGTCACACTTACGTACGAATTTACAAGTGCGACAGAGAGGCAACACGTCGAACGTGGTTCGCGGTAGGCCCTCTGGAGACGTGACGTGACGTTGGACTAAACTTGTTTGTTCTTGGTACCACTTTGTTGCCCAACTAATCCCGCTTGTTACGTAGATAGTCGCTCGCCGTAGTTTGATACCTACGTATTCACTGAATTATTTGCGAGGAACATTGTTAACATTTAAGCTCTCAACTAGTAGACTCAAAATTGTACGCGCCTATGTATTTTATATTTACTACCCATACGTTTCAAGGTTCCGAAACTGGTAGTTTCTGGTTTTTAGGGTTCCGTACCTCAAAAGGAAAAAACGGAACCCTTATAGGATCACTCATGCGTCTGTCTGTCTGTCCGTCTGTCACATCCCTATTTCCTCGGAAACTACTGGACCAATTAAATTGAAATTTGGTACACGTATGTAACCAATGACACTTTAGTGACCCAAAGATGGACATATTTCTTTTATAATTTAAATTTTATTTTATTTTTCTATCACATCCTTGTTTGACATAATATATTGGGAATGTGGAACCGTTTCTCAAAAACTTCAAAATAAATACATACATATAAAGTGTTTGGTAATAAAATAAAATATAATCAGCAAAGTTTATTCTATTCAAGTATTGTTAAAAAAACCTATAAATATATTTTTGGTTTTTGCCTAGTCGCATTAAATTACGGTTATTTTTTTCATTTTGTTAAGAAGTCTATCTTCGAAATGAATGTATTTACTTTATAGGAGTGTATTTATTCTACTGTAAATGTCTAGTCCTCGTGGCGAAGAGACACGTGTCTCTACACGTGTCTTATCCGATCAGAATCACAAATTGCTTTCCAGAAAGCAAATAACACGTTTCTGAACGTGCTCAATAAAGCATGTTTTGTTTTTAATTACATCGGTACGTTTAATTATTTATTGTTGCAATGTTTTGTTTTGCGTGGATATATTTTAATTAAAATTTGGTTGTGAACGTATTTAATGTGCTTTGTTTGACCGCCACATTTTATTTTATGGTACTTAAATTAAAATTTATGCCACGAATTTGCGGCACTGGCGGTCGAGACTTTTGGGCCTTGGTCGTCAGACACCAAAACATTAACAAAGGATATTTCCCGAGAACTTGTTGGGGTGTCTGGCGACCTACGAGCAGAGTCATATTTTGCCCAAAGGCTGAGTTTAACTATACAGCGGGGAAATGCGGCCAGTGTCCTGGGGACTATGCCCCAGGTCACATTAGGTTTCGTTGAAAATTGATCTAGTTACCTTTGTAAATATTGTAAATATACATCTGTCACAAAATATTTACTTTATTATATCGTGAATATATGGTATGGTTCATTACTCGTAATGTACTCGTTGATCCACATTCATATATGGCAATTAAGTAGTATTAAATTTGCTCTTAATTAAGAAATTCCTCATGTGTCTTTGCTATAAATGCACAAGGATATTTTGGATGGATTACTTAAAACCAGCATCGTTGAGTTTTATCATCTTATAATTTTTAATTGCCTACTATGTATAATAATTATATGTATGAAAGTTACCTGTCTTGCCCCCGTCTCCGCCAGGTCTACCTTGTTCCCCACCACCACTATTGGCACGGCTGTGCTGGCTTTCGTCTCATGAATCTGATCCCGCAACGTCCGCACCTCTGCGAAGCTGTCAGGATCCGTGATATCGTATACTAGAATGAAGGCATCCGCCGATTGCATAGACAAAGCTCTCATGGCAGGAAATTCATAAGCCCCTGATGTGTCTAAAATGTCCAATGTCAATCTAACTCCAGCGACATTGAAGTCTCCGTGGTGCATTTCCTCGATCGTTCGTTTGTATTTAGGAGAAAACGTGTTGTAGAGGAATTGTGTTATCAGCGACGATTTGCCAACTTTGGCGGCTCCTAGTACGACAATTTTATGACGCACTGCATTGTTGGTGAGGTTGGCGCTACTGGCGACTGTCTCTTCTGTTCGCTCGGTCCTGTAACAAAAGAAGCTGCGATTAGTTCTGTTTAAAATGTTATGTTTTGAAGATAATTATTTCTGAAAATTTCTTTTTTTAAGCTGAATCTAACTGTTTTTAAAATTCATTATAGGAAAAATATGGTTTTCTAATTTCAAAGTCATTGAAAAAAGCAACAAAATCCGGTCTAGACAATTTTTATATTCAATACAGTGTCAAGTGAAGTTATTACGTAATAAATTCACAAATTTGGTGTGTAGGCCACGTTTCTAAAGCGAATGATTATCATGCAAATCGGTCGTGCGTAGTTAACTGGAAATATGGCAACGTCCTTCGATAAAACTCTACGAAAAGGGCGACTAATGTATTCGTGCGATAGATAAACAATGAGGGTACCCGGTTCCTTATCAAGAGGCGGGCTGCGAATTAGTTAATTGTCTGACATTATGCTGCTAAAGCTATGTTTGTATTCCTAATTCTAAAATTACACGAGCGTAATGAAGACATGAATTTGCAGTTTACCCAATTATTGCAAATCTCGAAAGGTTACCCGTAATAATGAAGGTATAATTAATTGATTATAATTTATAATGAATATCGAATATTTTCCATTACTCTAAATCGAGAATTTACTTTTACGGGCATGCTATTTTTTGTATTGTGAGCTAGGCAGTATCAATAGAAATGAAATAAACAATTATGTAATTCCTTCGTTTCATTAAAACTTTCATCCCAATCACTGCACTATCATCAATTCATCAGTATTGACATTACGAAAAGTTAACTAGTCGATCTTAAGGTGACAGTCCATTTCCAACGACAGCTGCACTACTGTTCATTTTACTATGGAAATTGACAATGACAGTGACGCATTTAGTACCGGTAGTGCAGCTGCGGTTAGAAATGGGATGTTACCATTACTCATAGTGTTTGGCCCGCATATAATAATATTAATAACGTAGACGGAACGAGAGCTAACGTTCTCCTTAAATATTGAAAGCGGTTTAAGAGGCTACCGCAAGAATTAGCGGGATTTCTCAGTTATCCCAGAGTTACAGTTATAACTTGTTTGCTTTCAATTTCCTCGTTTAATTACCCTTTGCCGACTTTTCACCACCACAAAATTGAATAATAGCTAAATTAGCTATAGGCTATTGTCGATTTCGTTAGTCGGAGATGCGATTGGATTAGGTTCTGTAGTTTTCTTTTAACGTGTCATTTTGTAGTGATATTCTGTAGTCAGAGGCGCTACCGCGAAAACCGAAATTCTCAAATTGCGGGGATCTTTCTCTTTTACTCCAATGAAGGCGTATCTAGAGTGACAGAGAAAAATGCCCGCAATTTGCGAACTTCGATTTTCGCGGTTACAGGCCAGTAGTCATGTTGTAGTGCATTTATTCCAACGCCATACTGGTCAACATTGTTTGGGTAGGTATTTTTCCGATTTAAAAATATTATTTTAGAATACAGTTATTCTGGTTTTACTAATCAATCACATTTAATAATCATATTTTTCCGAAATCGACATGAATTTTACATAACAAAGGCTCTAAGTTCGCAGGATTTCAGGTGAATCGGGACGATTGTACGACCATTCATCAATCATATAGCGCTTTGTGCTACAAAATGGCGGGTTTTATCAGTTCAACGCTACGCGCGTCTGAAATTAAAATGGTTGCATTGTGCCGTTTTCAATTGGAGGATAAACCTTGGATAGTTTTTCAGGCAGCTATTTTATTCACAGTGTGCTAAATTCTAAAAGCGAAGAGAATAGTTTTGAATGATTCACGGTTAGTTTCACTAGACTTATATCGACCGGGATATGAACCGTGATTACATTTTCTATTGTTTTCGAGCTCCCGATATTTCGACGCAGTTACATTGCATCTTGTTCACGGGTAATTTAACTGATAATAGTGTCAACTTTGACACCCACCCGCTATCATTAGTTACCCGTGAACAATATGCATGTAACTGCGCTGCCGTGTCACGCGCATCTCATGTAACTGTAAAAGTTGAGTTTCGAGATAATTACGTTTAAATTTTTAAAGATTCAAATGCTGTTATCGTTGACGGTTCGTCGTAATTTTTTATTTTTTTCTAATCTACATGTAGGAAATATGGTCACAGATTGGGCCCTTTCATTTTTTTTCACATTATTGAATAGTTTTCATTTTATTCGAATTAAATGATTTCGCATGATCAACTCTTCCATACTATAGTGGTCACACGTAGTCATGTAAGTCAAGTTACATGAGTCCATACCCCGGCCGGCGAGAGCAAAAATGCGTTGACAGCTTAATAGTGCGAGGACACACACTTTGGTCGATGTCGATAAAAACAACACGATGTACTGGACCACCGTTATGATATGCAGAAGTATTAATTATTGTTGTAAACAAAATTAAAACCAAGTGTTTGTATTTATTCAGTATTTTATGTAATTTTCGTAATATACAATTAGCATTTTTTCTAAATTTTCTGATTTTAAACTCCTTCGCCTTGCCGATAAAATCCATTTCATCCAACTAAAGGACCGTTCTAAATCTACTGTAGTAATCGGAGCAAAACGAAATAATTGATAGTGATTATGAATTTGTTCTGTATTAGGTAGTTCCACTTCTCTGCCAGATATCAATTTATTTAAATTGTTTAAAGTTAAAATGCCAACGTTCTTCTTCAACACATTCTGATACTTATTGTGAATAACTTTATAATAATAATAATTTTATGTTGATAGAAAATTGTTTTAGGGTTATTCTTAGAAACGCGTGGAGGAGGTATCAAGTTGTAATAAATAACAAATACTAATGGCTCAGTTTAAAAAAATCATTGTGCTTAATTAAAATTCGACTATTCTATCGACATCCATATGTCGATAGAATAGTCGATATTTAATTAAGCACTAGGAGCAGACGCATTTTTGCTCTCGCCGGCCGGGGTATGTACATGACATACGTGCGATCAAACGTGACACGTATTACTATACCAATATTGTTGTATAAATCGAGCGCTCGGCCAGTTATGCCTAACTCCGGTAACTTAAGAAACGATGTTGATATTTTGGTCGTGTCAGCCATACAACTCAAGTTAGCGGAGTTGTGCCTGACGCCATCGGCACAAAAATGAAGTTACATGAGTTAGTCATATGCTTTTCTCAGTAAATAATGAAGATCATTAAAATTTTCTTTTAGAAGATATATATATATATAGAATGGTTTTTAAGACGATTTAGTCTGGTTATCCGTAACTCATGTAACTCGAGTTAACGGAGTTTGGCGTGACACGGCAGTGCGTCGAAATATCGGGAGCTCGAAACGAAAAAAGGTAATCACGGTTCATATCCTGGTCGATATAAGCCAAGAGAACTGTTCATCGATCGAGCATGTTGGGATCCAAGCTGTGGCCATTACTGTCATTAGACAGGAACTCTATTACCTCTGCGATATTAGGACAATGGAACAATCAACTAGGTTAATTGAAACGTTTGTGCCAACAGTAATCACTGCGGGCGTTGCATGCTTAAAAGCTTCAAATTTGCATAAACGCCACAATTTCCATGTTCACAGCTCGCTGGTTCTATTATGGTCCAATGGCAACAAATTGTTATCAAACAAATACAATATACTTCGTGCAAAAATCTTAAATCGGTCAGCTACATTATGATACATTGCATCTCAGTAATTTCCCTTACAAAATGTACCTATATGAAGATAAAAACGGTCTTAACCAAAATTAGTTATTAAGTATTTTTTGAGCGGTAAACATATCTACCCGAATGGAATTAGACTTTGATTTGTTTATTAGAATTATTAGTTACGAAGAAGAAGGAATAGGGGCAGGAAATAGCTTACTTATAAGGTTCATTCCCATCCTTTTGCGAAACGTGACGTACCCTTTTGTGAAGTAAAAGGCGAGACATACCCACTAACTTTCACATTTACTTTAGTAATGGCATAATGTGTAAGTATACAATTATATTTTCTAAAATATTCATAAATCTAGGTACCTAGTACCTAGTAGGTACTTCTATACTCTACTAAATGCTCGTATTTTTCACAAGGTGAGTCAGTGTACTGCATATTGATCGGTATATTTGCAGACTGATAAGCCCGGTGACATGTGCGGCCGGGACGAGATACGAGAGTATTTGCGTTTATCAACACAGGATTACGGTTGCAGAATAAAACATGACTGTGATATTTCTTTGGTACAGCCATTTAATGAAATAAAATAACTGGAACGAATTAAATCCGTACAAAATAAATCTGACTTCTATAAATTTTGTTAAAGAAATTGTGATAAAATGAGTTCATGAAGTACATTATTGTTGAATCTAAAAATGACATTCCATTTCCAACTGCAGCTGCAATACTGTTCATTTTTTATGGAAATTGACAATGACAGCGACGCGTTTCCATAGTAAAATGAACAGTATTGCAGCTGCAGTTGGAAATGAAATGTCACTCTAAAGGTGACAGTCCATTTCCAACGACAGCAGTATTACCGTTCATTTTACTATGGAAACTGACAATAAATAACACCGACGCGTTCATATTACTCGTAGTAGGGCCGCTGCGGTCAGAAATGGAATGTTTCCCTTATACCCGTCTACAGTATTACCTACATATTTGGGTCATGTAGAGTTATATAGTTTATTCAGTTGATTTATTTGCTATTGCTTTTTCTCACAGGTTGATATGGACATGAAGGCATAAACGAGCAAGTTGAGGTAGGTTATGTTACTTTTAATTTAAAGTACCTACATGTTATCTTTGGTGTTGGAGCCTGTTTCATATAACATAAACCTTCATTAGGGAGTAGGTAATTATAATATAAAAAAAATATAGAAAAACTGCAACGAATTAAAAATATATATTCTACAATTAGTTTTTTTCTTAGTACACGATAAAACTGTTAAGTAGAGACTATACTTAGTTAATGACCTAATATTAAATATCATCGTAGAATCTTCCATTAGAAATACTTCACATCAGCACTCATTAAATACCCAAAGTGACATTAAAGCAAATTATATTTTCTCGTAAATAAAACAGTAAGAAGAATCCCATAAACTTAACGTATAATATACGTTACGCTTCGAACGATACCTATTACATTTTATTACTTCAACAGATCTCCATCTTCAATTAGGATTATTTGGGGTTGTCTCACACCAAGTAAACATACTGATGGGAAATTTGCAACGTCTCCAAGCTAATTAAGTATCTCACGATACACATTCTCACTTTATGTATTCAGACCGTTAGTTAACTCACTGACAAACTTTTTGACTTCGTTATATTCTTACGTGAAACATTTTAATTAAATTTTGGTTTTCCTAAATACCTATTTTATCGAACGAGCGTTTTTATTTGAGTAATGGCATTACTTTGTTGTTTACATTAAACAAATTGACCATTTAAACTGAATTTCATTATTTAAACAGTCTTGATAAGACTGCAATTAATCTGAAAATCTTTTCAAAAGAAAATAAAACAAATGTAAAACAAGCGCGAGCGTACTACCCCACTAATTACAGAAGCGCTTTGTCAAGAGCTTTTCTTTTGAGAAATGGTGTTTTTCTATTAGCGAGAGTAACACAATATGGTCGGAGGGAACGAAGCATACTCGTGTGTGAGCCCCGAAAAGGCTCACAATAACCTCTTTATGAGCGTCGCTTTATCTGCCAGCGGGCGGCATCATATCAATTTTATTGACCTATTGTACGAGTAATCGACGTATATACCCAAGGTGTATTTTATATTTCCAAAGCTATGATTCTAGTATGCTTCAGGCACTTTACAATGTGATAAATGTCGACAATTTTATGAATAGGTACAAAGAAAACAATTTTGCTCCACCATTCTAAACGTCGATATTCATTGTATACCCAACTGAAGTGGTTAAAGTGGGTCAAAATCAATTTGTAAGTTGTGATTGTGACATCTACTTACCAAATTTCAACAGTATAGTTCTTATAGTTTCGGAAAAAAGTGGCTGTGACATACGGACGGACAGACAGACAGACAGACAGACATGACGAATCTATAAGGGTTCCGTTTTTTTGCCATTTGGCCACGGAACCCTAAAAAGGTATCTAAACAAAACCTTTGATGATCATTTCTAAAATCTTTTATGGTAAAATCGGCACAAAATGAGGCCATTTGTCAACCCATTCACGCCAGGACGCACACTGGTACCAATTAATCTTGTAAACCGTTATTACTTTATTTCCCTTTATGTCTCATGTGCTGAATTTTTATGTCCGCTGAAAGGTCAACATTAAACTCGGGTGTACCAAAATGTATGTCCACAAATATATTTAACAAGTGGACATCATAAATAGCGTGATTTACTATGAAATTTGTTTTTGATAATTTTTTGTATAAAGTAAGCTAGTTTTACACCATTATGCTAGTAACAAGTCTATAGCTATGATTTGCTAACCAGTGGCCTGCTTGACAATAATAAGTAATAAAAAGTGTATACGGGCTGAGACATGTACTACCTACCTACATATATACATCCTTATTCATAAAACTTTACGGGCTTCATTTAGTTAAATTACATTTTATCCCTTTTTACAAATATCTCAAAATGACAGAAAAGGACAAATATTTGTAGCGCGTATATGAATAAGGGGGTAAATCTTTATATTATATAACCATTCGCTACAATGCCTCATCATGCAGTCATGAGATGTTACTTGTTACAAACAAACTCCGACTTGTCGGCGCCGATTCATTTTTCCTCAACTGCATGGGAGCGGCATTTCCTCCAGGCCCCCCTCTATCACAATAGGCGATGACAGCACATTTATTTCCCAAAAACTAGTGTAATTTCCTTTGCCATTAGTCTGATATCATAAGTTGATAGCTGCAGATCGTTATTTTCATGTAAGCTCCGACGTTAGGTTATTAATACTAGCTGCTCTTGTTGTGGGTTGATCGCAAAGCTATTATTATATTCATTATCTTTAGGTACTTGTATTTTTTTGTTATTATTCCTGATTCCTTTATTATTGATTCCTGTAACTCGTGACTAGATAAGTTAAGCAGTCATTTAGGCCAAGAATTCATGGACGCTTGCATGTGCCCCCTGTATTAATGAATACAGCTTTTTGAAGAGTCGTTAAAGCACAATGGTGCTTTAACGACTCTTCAAAAAGCTGTTAAGTTCTTTCTCCTGAAAGCCTTGGCATTGTATCAAGGATTACTCCAAGCACTATTTTGTGTTTCTTAAAAAAAGTAGTGATTGTATTCTTGCATCTTTTGTTGCTTCAAAAATTTTTACTTAAGGCAAGGTTAGTAATTTAGTCTAGTGGCGAGTATTTGTGACTTTGCATGCCTAAAGGGTCTGCGCTGCACATGGAGCATAGACCCTTTAGGTACATACATCTGACAGATGCATACAACTCATATTTTTTTAAATACCTACTCTCGCAACCTACATTTATAGATATTTTCGCTTTCACAAATTATACAAGTCTAATATATCATTTTCTATGTTTCCAGAACATTTAATAAAGCAACTATTCATTAACGTGGTTATAAACGGCAGAATTAGAAGCCGCGCTCGAGTCGTTAATTGATGATATTGAATATGTATATCGACACTAAAGTAAAAATTGTTAACGTTTGCCACTAACACGCAAGAACCCAAAGATGACTGTTATATTATTATATTTGAACTAGCTATGATTAATGTATAGGCAACCTAACCTCTGAACCATAAACCCTATAATAATAAAAACAAATATGTTGAATGCTCTTTTTTTAATCAAAGCTTTGTGACCCATTTAAAATTGCGCATGGCTTTTTAACTAGAAACAAATGACGCTGAAAGGCCCGTCCATTAGATATCACTCTCGCGTTAGGAGTGTCATAAAGCGTAACACGCGGGTTTTCACTGCCAACTGCTCGTTAAAATTGTCACCGCCATGTTGGTAACGACGACACGCAATATTCCGGGAAGTGTGGATGGCTTAGTTATACCAATTTTGGTAAACTGGAGAGTAAGGATGTCAAAATTAAACCACTTCAGAAAACTAAGATGAATCGGGTAAATTTATCGCAGTAAATTCAAATCAAAAGTTGGAAATAACTATAATAAATATAGGTAATTTTCTTCTAATTAAAGTTTAATGTTGACATTGTTGACTAGTAATATTGTACTGTGTAATAATTATGTTTTCATAATAAGCGCTGCAAATTCGTAAATATTGCCAAATGAACTTTAGCATTATTCTGTTGAAAACATGTTTGCGATATTCGAAATTATGTTGCTATAGATACAATCATAGATGTCTATTAATTAAGATATTTAACTTAAGGTAGCTTCTAAATCGGACCATATCCGACTTAGAAATTACCTTATGATAAAAATCTCAAAAGAGATACATAGTTGTATAGCGATCATTTCTTTGATTAAATAAACACGCCGCAAACAAATTTATTTGATGTACAGTCGCCTTCAAGTATATTTACACATTGAGGGCCAAGAACCTGACTGTCGGGTACAATGTTTGTAGCGACTACGCGCTACATACGGCGAAACCGTGGCTACGCGCTACGAGCGTAACTCGTAGCACTTAGTGGCAATGAATGTCTGAACATGTACATTTAACGTCTTGGTAAAAGAAAATTTGTTAAGTTTTGGACTCAGCAATACATCTAATGGCGCCTGTGCTTACAGAATATAAAAAATAGTAATTGGAAAAGTAATGTCTCTTCAATTTATTTACACACCTACTCGTAAAGCAGTAAACTGACCTTTCTGAAACTGACTCTTAGTCATTTAGTCAATAGTGGCATTACGTGATGCACGATTAGATTGTTCCGCGCTGCGCTTCTATTTTAAAATAAATACAATAAATATTATACTTTAACCCCCTTATTCATAAACTTTTACTAAAGTTGAGAAGCCGATAATAATCATTTGTCCCTTTCCGACGTATTGGTATGATGGAAAGGGACACACGATTATTATCGGCTTGTCAACTTTAGTAAACGTTTATGAATAAGGGGGTGATTGTATACCTACTTCTTTAATAATTAGTTTTTCACCTCAGCAGCTCGAACAACGGTACTTTGCTTCTTAAAAACAGTGAGCAAAATGCGATTTTGCTCACTGAGTCATTTTGTCTCACTCAGTGAGCAAAATCGCATTTTGCTCACTTAGTGAGACAGTATGAGTGAGCAAAATCGCATTTTGCTCACTGAGTGAGACAAAATGTCATTCAAGTGACTTTTATAGTCAAATGTCATTTCAACATGCGGGGTCTAATACAAGTTCGATATACTTGGGTTCTATTATCTCTGTCCCTCTAGGTATGTTCTCACTGCTTAGGGTGAAAAATTTTGTGTACTACACGAGATCAAAGTTATTTACATCTCGTGCGCTTTTGAATCCCTTACTACGCTCAAGATTCTAAATTATAGAATCTTTCGCTTGCACGGGACTCAAAATAAGCACTCGAAGAAATATCAAACTTTGATCTCTTATTGTACAAATAACTATTTACTTTTGTTCGGTTAACACGCGATGAGATAGAATCAAAATATATCCTAGAGCGTAGGTACCAAATGTCCAAATAAATACATATTTTTAGTACTTGTGAAGAATGGATAACCTATACCTAATTATAGGTAAATTTTCCCAAAAGATACTAAATCTATTTGAACAATGATTTGTCTTGAGAGAAAGCTATATTAATTTCAATGCGATGTACATAATAAATATAATATTTTTTAAAGTTATTTAGCAATATATTCATGAAAATAAAATAAAATACAAGATAAAAATTACTTATATTATTAATTAAATTGTAATATACAGTGGAAACTGGATAAGTGGAATCGCAAGGGACCGGCTGTTTAGTTCCGCTTATCCAGGTTTTCCATTTATCCAGTTTTCCACTTAACCAGGTTCAAATAAAACGTTTTTTCAGTTACAGAGGCTCTCGCTAACAGAGGTTGTGGGTGCTAGTAATGTCGCTTATAGAGGTCACGTATAGCATGGTCAACTAAAAGATCAAGACTTAAATAATCATCTTTTATTAAATATGTATGTAGATATGTATGTATTAACAAAATATAGGTATGTAATCCTGACTTTAAAAAAAGCAATACTGTAAATAATCCACAGTATACTCGTATACAATTTTCAAAATTTCAAAAACAAAATCAATCAAACAAAATCACTCCTAATATTTACTTATGCAAGAGAAACCAGTATGGTTAAATAAATCAAAGTACCGATTGTACTTTAATGAAAAAAATCCGTCATTTTGGTTTGTTGACTTGAGTCACATTTTACCACATTTCTTTTAATATCGAGAATATTGTCGAACACATTTTTGTAACGTGAACAAATTTTATAACGCCGAGCTATTCCACTCAAAGAGGTTTCGGAGACGGCTGCTTCCAGTTACAGAGGTAAAAATAAGAAATTTTCGAAAAAATGGATTCCGCTTATAGAGGTCCCAAAATTCCACTTATAGAGGTAATTCGTTGCCAAGGGACTGGAACCGAGAACTTGGGTCCACTTAAAGAGGTTTTCCACTAACCCAGGTTCCACTTATCCAGTTTCCACTGTAAATATAATTATGGGTTAAGTCATTATGTACATCGTAGTAAAATTATCACAGGGCAGGAAGTCGGCTAGGGAGATGCTTTACGAGTTTGTGAAGGACCAACGAGCCGTAAGAAGAACCGTTAGGGCTGATCATTTTTCAAGTACTTACTCAATATGGTATTTTTAGGTAAACTGGAAGAGATCCCTATTAGGGATAAGTTCGCCATTGTACTATATTTATGTTATATCTAATGTATCTGTATTCCTCTCTTCCGTACAATAAAGTGTTACTTACTTTTTATTTATTTAAGAACTAGCACAATTTATTATTTTACAGAATTTTAAAACTAGAGTACCTAACATATATTATTCTACTGTTTTTGAGTGGTGTACTTACTGGATATTCCAAAATTGAAAAGTTGCTAATAATATCTAAAAACATTCATAAATAATGACTACATTTTCTATTTTTTTTTTATGAACCCATGCTTAGTTCGTTAATAAACTTGTATCAAAAAGAGCAGGTGGCTATTTTATATTCCAATCTTATCTGATAAATTTACTCGTTTGCAAACAAAATTACCCCTTTGAAAATATGCACATCTACTTTGATTTTATGTAGAAATATTTTACTCCGAGGAGAAAGCCAACAAATATCTATTGGCTATTGAGTGTGCATTCACCGCTCAACCTTCACCCACTGAAGAGCGAACAGCTTCAGCATGTGTGGCTCAATGTTAAGAACTACCTAATACGACATCATGGTTTAAGTATTTCACGATGAGTTATGAAGGCCATTAAACGTACATTTTGACATAAAAATGATCTAATGTTAATATATTAAACGTTTTTTTAACAAACATATAGATGTTTGCCCTTCTTGTTAATAATTTAATGATTAAATAAAAATATATTAATATATTACAATGTCAACAACTTTCATTAATAAGAAACCTTAAGTTATTGTCGCGACTTAGGTTTTTAACTTACCTTGAGATTGTACCAAGAGTAAAAATATAAGGCTTAACAATAATACAAATTTTGGAAAAACCAAAATATTAAGGTATACCTAAAACGTAATTCTATTTTTATTGTAAAAATCATAAATATTTTATCTCAAACATACACCACTATTTATTTTTGAGAACATTCCCCGCAAAGCGTAAATTTGAATGAACTACAGCCAAAATCTATCCTACCACGATTAAGTCCTACATGTCATCCCTACATTGAATTGTAAGGTTGGCAACGCCGTCATTACTCCGTCAGGTAGAAAATAGCACATTGTGTGGCCTCATATTATTGTGTGCGGCAAGTCGTGTGGAACGATAATGGAATGGGTTGAGGACACCATTAAAAAAAGTTTAGCTCAATAGTAAAGTTGCCTTACATCCTTTGACCTTTGGGATGCCTGGAGTCGAGTTTGCTCTCTGTAAATTTAGCGGGTCGAAAGGAAGGTCTTTATGTTTAGCTAGTTTAATGGAAATGATTTCTTTTGAAGCTGTACAGTTAAAAAAATCAAAGGATTTAGTTTGTAGACGACCGGTCTGGCCTAGCGGGCAGTGACTGTGAAGGCGATGGTCCTGGGCTCGAATCTCGGTAAGGGCATTTATTTGTGTGATGAACACAAATATTTGTTCCTGAGTCATGGGTATTTTCTATGTATTTTATTTATCAATAGAAGTATGTATATCGTCACCTAGCAGCCATAACAAGCATTGCTTAGTTTGGGGCTAGGTTGATCTGTGGAAGATGTCCCCTGACATTTATTTATTTTTATTAATATTTAAACTTTAAGTTACTTGTTGCTAATTCTTTTATTGTTGGTACATTATTGGGGTAAGATAAAGCCTTAAGTTGCGACGATAATGTTTAAGTTACCTGAGACCTACAAACGTCATGTTTATTGTAAGTTCCTTATAATCAAAGTTGTTGACATTGTATCTTCGTAGTAGCCATGCTACAGAATAATTCTGTAGCATGGCTACGTTCCATAAGGTGTAGCATACGCTGCTACGAGGATATAACTCTGAGAGCGATATCGAAATATTGTATACTGTATGTATAGTCGCACCAATAAAAGTCTGCAGCGGATTTGATAGCCCACGCAGTGTAAGTGTTATGTATACGTCATAATTTCATAGAAGTTTTATGTTTAAAATGACACTTGCACTGCGTGGGCTATCAAAATCGCTGCAGACTTTTTACGATCTGGCTATATTAGGGTTTGATATACAAGTAGGATGGACAATCCGTAAAGATTTAAGACTGTTCAATCGCATGTTGTCGCGACAGTCGAACAAATTGGATTACGTCGCGAAGGGTTAAATAGATTTTGTCTATGGTTAAACAACTTTTCTTAATGTGAGGGTAGATGAAGGGTTAAATGCTATGAGCGTCTTTTGCGCGGCCATTTTTGTCGTTCGAGCTTCAAGAGGTCAGAGCTGTGAGAACAAGTGTTAGTAAAAGTGAATAGACGCGCGACGCGTGGAGTTGGTGGCCACATGGACTGGTTTACCAGAAAGCTAAGTGTTTACTGCTTTGTATTTATGTCTTAGTATTGTACAATTAAATGATTAAATGTTCTGGCTTGCCACGTGACTTTGCCGTGGAAGCAGTAATGTATGTACGAGTTTAGCTTGCCACGATCCAGGTCGTGGAAGCTGTTGGAGACCATCTTAGGTAAAGCGGACAAGGTTATCTTAGGAGGGCGGCAGCTTTGGCTACTGAGCGAAGCTACCAGGTGCCTCCGTGTCTGGGTATGACTTGATGTGCCCCAGGCTTTCAACTCCACCTGGGTAGACTAGATGCGCCCCAGCGTGCGAGTGCCGTGGCGGCTTCGGCTGCACGGCTAGAGGTGTGTCGATGTACGGCAGTGGCCTCGGCTCGGATGTTAGGCGTCCGGGTTATCCGACCTTGTGTCGGCGGACCCCCCGCGGGGGGGGTCCTTTAAACCTTCATCTCCACCTGGGTAGACTAGATGCGCCCCAGCGTGCGAGAGCCGTGGCGGCTTCGGCTGCACGGCTAGAGGTGTGTCGGATGTGCGGCAGTTGCCTCGGCTCGGATGTTAGGCGTCCGGGTTATCCGACCTTGTGTCGGCGGGCTCCCCGTGGGGGGAGTCCTTTGTATTGTACCTCCATCCGGCTGGGTAAGATGGTGCTCATGTGTTAGAGTTAAATGATAGATATATGTAACTCTTATTTATGATCGATGGAAGATGCCATCACCTTTAGAAATAGACATATAAAAAAGAGCCTATACTTAGCTGTAAACACTTGGTGACCTGTCATTTCATATTTACCTTTTAACCACAGATGGTGCGTGAGAGGCAAAAAGCGAAGCAGATAAAGGAGACTACTACAAGACAGTAAGGTAGGACTAACCACTCCTATTTACCCTTACACATTACCATTATTAACATTATTCCTATTGTCGCGGCGTTCTAGCTGGACTATTGTTGTAGTCTAGTGTAATTACTTGTCCGAGTATAGTGTTCAATATGGGAACGTCGCGACACATGTAATTACTATAGTTTGTCAAAGGACTGTCTCATTTCAAACATAGACAGAGAGAATCATACTATCTTTATCTTACACTAGTACTAACACCCAAAAGAAAAGGATGAGTATAGATTTGTTCTTATTTACTGACAAATTTGGTTTGACCTATATAAGCGAATTCCTCAAAATAGTTTCTGTCAACACGAAAATGTATCTATAGTAAATTTCTCACGCTGACACTTTAGTAAATTAAGATAGTTAATAATATTGAGTAACGCACTCGCAATGCATTTAAAATGCCTGTCGCAATATCTGAAAAGTTTTCCAAGCCAACTTCGTTCAAACAAGTTTTGGCTGAGATCGGGTACAAAACCACGCACTATAATCTCGACTGCACGCCCTGTTTTGGCATGTCGCCAATATGTCGAAGTAACACAAACGGCTAGCGGGGTCATTGACCTACATAGATGTGCAGATATTAATATTATATTATACATTTTTTGTGTACAAGCGCTGGTGGCCTAGCGGTAAGAGCGTGCGACTTTCAATCCGGAGGTCGCGGGTTCAAAGCCCGGCTCGTACCAATGAGTTTTTCGGAACTTATGTACGAAATATCATTTGATATTTGCCAGTCGCTTTTCGGTGAAGGAAAACATTGTGAGGAAACCGGACTAATCCCAATAAGGCCTAGTTTCCCCTCTGGGTTGGAAGGTCAGATGGCAGTCGCTTTCGTAAAAACTAGTGCCTACGTCAAATCATGGGATTAGTTATCAAGCGGACCCCAGGCTCCCATGAGCCGTGGCGAAATGCCGGGATAACGCCAGGAAGAAGATACATTTTTTGTGTACAATTTAGTGCTCATAAAAGTAAAGCTTGCATTTGAAACTACCACCTTATATAATACAAGCATGTAATTTGAAAATCATGAACAGTTACAAAGAAATATAAACTTGATATTAAAAATTAAGAGAAATATAAAAATACGCTCATTAGTTTTTCAAGTTACATGTATGGAAAAACTGAAAATAGACCAGAACATATTTTTATTCAAACAAAAGTGAAGACCTTTGAAATTCATATTCTACGAAAGCGTAGGCAGGATAGTAGGCAATTTCAATACCTAGATGTTTTATGAACCCACGCGGGCCACGCAACAAAAGTATTGCTAACACCACCTGTAGTGGAATGATAACAGGGGGCCGATTTTAGAAATTCGACCGCTCAATTACGTGTATTTATCAAACTACACAACGGGACTTAATCGCGTATTTAAGTTTTAAGATTTACCTCTGACGTTTCGAGGACGGCGTTGTCCCCGTGGTCTCGGAGAAGACTGGATCAAGTTGACATCAACATCTTCTAGCCAAGGCCCCTACGTTTTCTGTTCTCTTTGACGGCGCAGCAACTAGTATCATTTCTCTCTCCTGGCTCTTTTAAAATGCCATTTGTCAAAAAAGGACAACCATACTGTTGACAAGGTGAACTTCAAATCAAGTGTTGCCTTTTTTGATGCATCCAGGCTGTGTATGTGTGCGTAAAAACGTGTATGTGTGCTCTTTTAGGGATGTGAAAAGTCGATTTTAATCATGTTATATATCGATAAACGCTACACAGCGGAACGAAATACCTATTAATTGAAGCTTCAATATCTTCGTTAAACATATACATAATTGAAATGCTAATGAATAATAAATATGTTAGAATATAATAAAATATTTCAATTATTGCGGAACACATATCTAAGTAGGTATTTATGTATTTTAAGTAAATATCTGAACTTTCCCTTGGTTCCCTGCTGGGGCGTGACGATAAAATTATGATCTGATAACCACAATAAAGAATAAAAGCGTTTTTGTTCATTTTAGATATCGTCAAACCTTTGAAGTAAAATTAAAATTGTAAGAAATGTCGATAGTTTATCGATATGACTTTATCGACATGGCTACAGCAAGGTGGTGTTAAATTGTTAATCGTACACTAAACAAAAGTGGCAACAGTGACAGCTCGCTGAGACCCCGTCTATATATATTATAAGTCTATGCTTCTAGCCGCGCGAGTTTTTCGAACTACCCGCACTTGGTCTTGTTTATCAGTTTGAACGTTTTGCGCACTATAGGTCACGCTGTCGACACACAACACTAACGATATTCGATTTATCGACTGTCGATATTGTTATTGTGTTATGTAGTTTGATAATGTTTAATAATCGTGAAAGTTTAAATCAGTGTTTTACGTGTATTTCGTTCAATAATATCTCCACCACTAGGCATTTAATTTCTACTAATATAATTGAAAACAAGTGGTCAATACCACTAGATTCCCAATTTCAGTTTGAAGAAACGTCACATTTGACACTGACATATCTAATCCATATCGTTTCTAAATCTATTAACTGACGTATCATATCGATCATTAAGTCTTATTGAATTAATCATGGGGATGATATAAGGCTTTACACAAAGTATCATTTGTTGTTCTTAAAATTACTTACGAACTGAATTATTAATGTTTGCTCGAATATTCATACGATGTGTTACCGTGGTTTTGACATAAACCAAATTGTTCTTGACGATGATAAACCGCGAGAGCGAAATTGAATTTAACTTGATACACGGTTTCTAACTGGTTAATATGTAATGAGAACTTAAAACGTGTAATACGTCGTCGTAACTCGAATTCAAGACAGAAATTGCTAACATTGTCATGAATGGTTTCAGCTTAAAATGTATTAAGTCTATTTACTTTTAGTCTTAAGAGGGTTAAAACATTTTTTAGTACCTATGTGATGTTCATGATGAATAATATTATCTAAGTTTTTCTAGGACGTAGTCGCGTTTCATAATAACTTTAACAATATGTTCGCGGTGTCTCAGATTTCCCGCGGGAAAGCAAGTTACCAGATAAAAATAGTGTAAACTTGAATTAAGTATGCGTTCTGTTTTATTTTTTACAGTTTTGCGTTTCATACTGCAATTTCATGTTTAAAATACTGAAATCACTTTTTTAGTTTTTTAATAGTTCTTGTGATGGTATTTATTCCACGACGATTCAGACGATTTCCATGTGGTTATGCAAAAGAGAATCGTCTCGATGATACCGGCTTAGGGGCAGTAGTAGGTACCAACAGCATTCTGGAAGGCCTGAGAATCATATACTGGCGAATTGGATGCGCCAAATTATAGGATTTCTTAAATTTAGAAAATTGTTTAGTATATAGTTTAATATACATATACTCGTAGTTGTAATATTATATAAGGTGCAAAACACATACCATTACATTAGTTCCTAAGTTATACTAACAAATATGGATGTAAATCTGAAACAAAATTTACTAAATCGGGCATTTTCATTTATTTTTTACTCGCTAGTTTGTAACGGTAATGACCTTTTGGTGTTCCAAATTTCAAATTAAAAAAGAAGACTAATAATTTACACGTTGCTATTCTAATTTGAGACAAAACCTTGACACGGATTGCCCTTCGTCGGTCAAAGCCTTAAAAAAAAAAACATTAATTCTGCATGAATGGGCAATAATCAAAAGTCGCTGAAAGGTGCGTTGTCGGCAGCTTTATTTGAACATAAAAGGCTAGTTCGTGGAGCCACTGACGCATCACGCAAACTTGGCGTGTTGTTCTTCATCAAATGGGGAATGACAAGCAAGTTATGATTGTAATAATCAAAGAACTATTTTTTGCTGATACGCAATAAAGTCTAGTAGTAAAAACGTGTCACGCTTGATTAGTTAGTTTTTCATAGAAAACATGCTTCGTCGCAATATATACACGTAATACAAAGCAAAGTAACGAAGTTGCCCTAATCACTGTTGGTGGATTGTAGAATATCCAGGCGCGGCTCACTCCACATTTTGCATTGTGGCGCTATCTACTAAAACATGGCCATTGCCGGACGGCAAGGTCATATCCGGATTAAAAAATATTTCGATTAGTATATTACTATTTTACAATAATGATAACTTTCATCAATGATTTAAAAAATACTCTATTTGTTATTTACAGTAGTACGTATAAACATACCCGAAGCCAGTAGCAAATTAAAATAATTAATAAATATAAATATAGCTTCATTAGGTATAATATGCAAATTAATCAGTAATAACGTAGGCAATTAGAATTGTGTAATTAGTAGGTACACACTATTTCAACTCATTTTGACATTTCATTATTAAAGTAGTTCCATTTAACTCCGGTGCCATACCTACATCATTTAGACATCATCTCTTTATCTTTGTGATCCAACATTATTACTATATGTATACTATACCAGCAATGTGAGATGAAAAGGCTCACCTAGAACCCCTTTTCCAATTTGCACGGCTTGTAAATCGCACATAATGTATCTTTTCATCGAATGCTGATACGCTGAACGTGTCTAACGGAACTATTCCCGGCAAAAATACGATACGTGATTATTTTACGGGACCTTTCTTAGCCTTTAGTTTACGACTCCCATAGTGCCGTGTGTCGAACGTGTTACACAATAAATTTAAACATTTACGACTACATAGGCCGATTTCAATGATATCTGCAATAGTAGTTGCGAATTTGTCTCGGTCTTCGATATCACTGAGACTGTAGTACCTATATGAGAAAGATGAAATAAGTTTCCCAATATCACGGGTTGGTGAGTGTTTCACATACAGTGTATTTCGAAAACAGGAGATCTCTGCTCATAAATTTGTATAAGGTTCATGGAAGGAAAGTTATTTACGACGTCAGTAGTGAAGCCTTCTCGTTCAGAAGCGTAATAATAAGGGATTATGTATGATGATATTATTATGACCATAGACCGGTATACTGTTCACTTATTCTACAACAGTCACAATTCACAATGCCTGCTGCGACCGGTTCATGGGTGTCTATTGTTGCGCCTGTGAACGGGTCCCAGCAGGCGTTCTACATGACATTAAAGCTCTCCAAAGGGCCTCTACGTGTTGGATCTATATCCCCACGCAAACCTATCAAAAGAGCGGGATTTATAGGCCCGTGAAATCCAAAGGGATTATGAAACTGTAAGACTGCTATGGGAGATGGCTTATGACTTATGACTATTATTATGGCTTAGACTGACTTTCTCAAAGTAAGTAGGTAACGTGTTACTAAACGACCACTAGTACTTAGTGTAGGAATGCAACAAAATTAAGCAGATAGATAGCTTAAGTTTGTGTAGGCAATATAGTTTTTACCTATTAACTGTATTCCTCTCTTCCGTACAATAAAGTGTTACATTTATGTACTTGCTTGCTTACGAAAGCATTATTTTTTTAGTTATTCTTCAACTTTAATTGAAATATAATACCTGTCTAAACAACAAACTTATAATAAAAAGTAACCTAAAACTTAAACTATGTACCTACATAACTAAATTGTATCGCATAGTATTTAGTTATGTATCTAGGGTTAGCTACTTCTTTTAAGTCTCGCCGTCATGTACATTTTATCTTAGATTGACTATCATTTAAAATGTATCTCTCAGTTACTTAAAGGTTAGCTGGAAGAGATCCCTTAACGGGATAAGTTCGCCTTTGTACACATTTACTGTACTCTCTCTGTGTTATGTATAGGTACTTGTTTTGTGCAATAAAGTGTTTACTACTACTACTAAAACTAATACAAAAAAAAACTAAAAATCAACGTTTAAAGGACATTAAATTTAGACATTAAATGGCCAAAACCGGGCCAGTGGCCGCAACCGAGTCATATGCCCTCTATACATGTTGTCATGTTGTTATCATACTGATAAATGTTTTGACGGTTTTGTTTTTATTTTTTATGAATAGCCTTGGAGTTGGTAGTCATCCTGCAACAACAGGAATTCAATTTTATTTGTGCGTTATCAACTTATCATGAATATTTGTTCCTGAGTTATAAATGTTTCTAGGTATTTACATGTGTGTATGTTATGTGTGTGTTATGTGTACTGTTATGTGTGTGTGTGTTTGGGCTGTTAAGTTTCATAATGGATGGCGCTGTTACAAACGCAAGCTAGGCAACGGTAGTTCATCGTAGAATATACATATATAACTGTCAAATATGAGAATAAACGATTGGTATTGGACTATTGGTAACTTAGCAACTTATTTAACAAAGTGGTCCATCGAGCCGGATCTGAACCAGCGACCTATGGATAAAGATGCCCCCGGTTGCGGCCACTCGCCTAGTTTTGGCCATTTACTGTCTAAACTTGATATACCTCTAAAATAAATGTATTCGTTTTCATTACAAACTCAATTACTTACTATGCAACGCTTTATAAACTAAAAACAAGATTATTTTAATAATATAGCTTTCTAGGATACCAACTGGCTAAGGTGGCCAAAACCGGGGCATCTGCCCTACATGCCTTTTTGAGTTTACTTTGGAATTGGTCCGATATTTGATTTATTTTAATTAAAGAGTTGCTCGGCATCATTATGCACTATATAAATAGTGCCAGTGCCGCTATTTGGTGTTAGGTACGAGAAGATTGTATCAATTTTGTTATTTTGTTATTGTTGCGTTTATTTTGTAGATATATTCTAATCCTTTGTTACGCCTTCTTTGATAGATTGGTTCACAGCTTACTGACAAAATGAGGGTCAGTCAAGTTCCACTTTCATCTAATATTGGTCCCTTTCGGGTTAGCTATTTGCATAATTACCATAAATAGGTCACGGGAATAATCCTGGGTTTTCATTATACCTTTGTTTAGATGAATTAGTGCACTACAGTTCACACAAGGTTTATTTAATTAATTATATTTGTTTAAGTAATTTATGGAGAAATATACTGGAATGACTCATAGTTATTTATTTATTTTCAGACCATATTATTATTATGTCGTATGGCTTTATTCCTGAATAAACATTTAATTTACAATTTATATAAGTACACAGAAAGAAAATATTTACAATTTAATATCTAAATTGAGCAGCCAATCCCTTCAGACCATATATTGCATTAGTATTTTGTTTTTGTAACTAAAACGACTGAAAAGTCATTACGTTTTAGCTGTGAATAAGCACTGTGAAATCTGATAGCCTAGTACAAAAGTAGCCCCAAAATCCTTCATTTGTAATTCAGAAAAATACGGCATTTATTCTGAAACGAATAAGAAGTCGAAAGCACAATTATCGAGAGACTTTTGTTAAAGAAACGCCGTGGTGAAATTTATCGTGAAATCTACGTCAAATTGCAAAGTAAGTGGGGCATTGGGCAAACGTTAAGTATTACGCATTTATTTCGGACGACGTGAAGTTGAAGAAAATTGTCAATGATCACATCCTCCCCTTCCCCTAAAAGACTACGAGCTTAGCAAAATGAATGTCGGTCTTTAACCACATCTCCTCGTATAACTTGTCTACCTATTTATGGGTACTTGTACTTATTTTCCGTTCTCTTTTGTTTTTGTTTCCCATGATAACGTATGTCGATGGTCGAGCACGCACGAACGCTGAGGAAAAAGAAACTATTTATTGACTACAACGTGAAAAATAATAACAGTAGCCAAGCGGAAAAGGGTGGATAAAATATTAGCAAAGAACAAACATTCTCATTTAACTACGCTTCTAACTTCGCGGGGATCAAGTAGTAAGCGTGTTACATAGAATGTTTAATAGAGGTATTAAGTTTCTTAAACGTCTAAAGTTTTAATCTCGCGCCGTCGCGCACAAACAAAACGTTTACTCGCTACGAGATGCCGTAGATACCTCTACGGCGCGTAACACATTTACATAAACAAATCAAAGATACCTGTGGGGCCTCCGTTCGTCTTCGTGTTCTTCCTTCAAAAACGACGGTTGCAAGCTGAACCTGCGTCTGAATTGATGTCGGCCCTTCATTGTGGAGTGGTCACTTAGCACATGTTTCGAGTTTGTCACTGGGGGCGCGTAAGTAGCGGGCTCGCGGGCGTTACGTGCGCGGCGCCGGGCGGTCGGGCGGCGAGTGTGCCGCCGGGCCGAGCCTCCGCCTGTGCCCGCCGTACTCTCGTAGAAGCACAACGCACTTCAACTCAACGCATCCAATATGGACGGAGGCCTTTGTCACGGATAGCAATGTACAAATTGAAGAAATGTTCTCGGAAATTTCAGAGAAATTACATGAAAGAAACTTAGAAAGTTCTCTGTGAGAATGTTCCCATGAGAACTTTAACGTTTTGTGTAGTATATAATATTACACGCCACATAACAGTAAAGCGGGCAGGCGAAATATTTAAAATGGCATGTGTCTACGTCTTGACACGATTAGATTGTTTATTAAATTTATGTTCCAGAGAATATCCTTCATAGAAGTTTCGCAACTTAAGAAACTTCTCCTCGGTGCATTGCTAGTCACGGATTCGTGAAGCGACATTACCAAAAATCTATTACTTGTACAGAATATTTTTTTTGATGTAACTATCTAATAAACAAAAACATTAAGCGCTTTGCTTCTACTTTCCTTATGCGCACTGCCAAGGAATGGAATTCCTTGCCGGCGTCTATATTTCCGTGTTCTTATAACCCGGCAACCTTCAAATCAAGAGTGAACAGGCACCTTCTGGGCGAGCTCGCTCCATCGTAGGCCACGTCTACGCCTCGGCTAGTCTGTGGCCATGAGTAAGCCCATTCATAAAAAAAAAAAAACATTAAATAGGTACTTAGTAATATGTTGACGGGTGTTTATTAAAGGACATATAAGGATAAGGATTAGTCTCTCAGCAACATATTGAGTAAACATTAATAATCGCATCAAAGTAAATACAGATTACAAAAAACGCAACGTAAAAATTTAAGAGTAGGTAACAGGACATGAAAAACAGTCATATTCTTATTTTGGTCGGCAAGAAAATTTATTTGGCCAGAAAAACTTATTTAGTTAGTCAGTAATTGTTGGTTGATGATTAATTAGGCAGAAGACGATAGTAACTATTAAGATAACCAAAAAGGGAGCCAGACTCTTTGCCCTTAAAATTTTTATGTGCTAATGAACGCTTCGAATAAATCTTTTTAGACATCGTTCCGCATCCAGTATATGTATTTTTCACTATTTTGAACTTGTCGACTAACAGTACTTGTAACAGGGATAGCAAACACCAAAAAGGCCTTTTCGGGTAGGTAAGTCGCTATTTACTTTCCCCTTTTTGTAATATAGCCAGTTTAGGTAGATGTAAAGAAATCAAAGCAATCCATTGACATAAAAAGTCAACTTGGTCCCAAATAAATATTTTAAGTACAATTTGGGATTTACGCGGGTGTGAGGATATCCTGGGGGCGTATAAAAGGATCTCAATGCAAATGTTAAACTCGTGCCATTTCTAAAACAGTCCACAATAAAATAAATGTTAAAAAGAATCCTTTAAATTATAAGCTACCTACTTAATCCACCCATATTAGCTGAGCTTTAGGCAAACAACCGATATTAAACATTACTCATGATGACGTTGGGTAAGACAAATGAATACTTACTCCCTAATAAATAAGTTAAGGCCTGCCAACCTGTGAGATATGCCTAAACTGATTTGTGGTTATGCCAATTAGTTTATCTTGTAGGTATATCGATTTAAATTGAAATATTTGAACCAGGGGGGCTACCGCGAAAACCGAAATTCGCAAATTACGGGGATCTATCTCTTTTGCTCCAATGCAAGCGTAACAAAGAAAGATGCCCGCAATTTGCGAACTTCGATTTTCGCGGTTATAGCCCTGATCGAACTATGTACACGTGATTGTGATTTAGAAACTTATACCAGCTTAATAATATGTATCCAAGATATTTATCCTATAAAGCATACACACAACAAATAGGGAAGGTTACTGCGGAACATTATTTATGATGCAAAACGGAATTCCAGAACATCAAATGCTCCGTCATTAATTGATTGTAAGTGAAACCACTTAAGGCGTGGGTGCGGCGTGGGTCGCCTGTTGCTGTTGTGCCCCTGTCAAAAGTACGATTAAGTTTGTATATTTTCACCAGCTCGAAAAGGCTTACTTTGCACTTCAAAAACTGATAGCAAAGTTGCATTTTATTCACATGTGTGGCAAAGTAATCAAATGCAAATTTTGAGTTGTTTTCTTATGTTTGCTGGTAGAATTGACTTTTAATTGATGATTTTGGATGATAAATATTTAATTACTTTCATTTGGATTTGATTTAGTTTGATTTTGTTTGATATTTTATATTTAATATTTGCTTCGGGTTGGTGTGGTGAAAAATTTTGTGTTTCACTCGGGGACAAATTTTGTTTAACCCTCGTGCTTTGAAACCCTCGCAACGCTCATCTTTCGAATCACTCGCTACGCTCGTGGTTCAATTTTTGAATCTCTCGCTTGCTCGAGTATCAATATTAGCACGAGCGGTTACTTAAACAACAACTTTGCCCCCTTGTAAAACAAATAACTATTCTCCATTGTTAACAACTTACATTCCAGGTCACAAACTATTACTGGCGTGGTCCCGGTTTCTTACAAATCTTTTAAGCTTACCTCAAGCGTTCTCAATCAGGTAAATAGGGTAAGGGCCTCGATTTCCGCAAGTCAATCCATGCGATTCGTTTACAGCATTTTTGCGAATTCACATTTTCATTACTTTCATTGGTCGTAATTTTTTTTATACTGCATGTTTTCTTTATAGTTCGTTTTTTTTAGCATTAGAAAGAGCTTGGAAGAAGGTAAGCGATCTTGACATGTCTTTTAATGGAAAAACGCGTTTTAAAAATCAATAACTATTACTTATGAAAGCAGAAGAATATAAATGATCGTATTAGATTCATAATTGTTACATATTTGCAGTAACTTATTTTTAAAATGTGTTTTTCAATTAAAAGACACATCAAGATTGTTTACCTTATTTCTAATGCAGAAAAAAACGAACTATAGCATCGTGCCCTTTTTGTAACTAGTGTTCTTACTCTTGTGTAATATAGCAAAATACATATGCGTAAGTACCTGTAATAAATACGGAAAACCATTTTCATACCAACAAACTGCAATTGCAGTTTGGCGAGGAATATAATGTGTTATAAAATAGTTGTGTACTTTATTATAAATAAATTTAAAAAAATACACATACGACTAAGTTAGCGGACAATTACACAAATAATAATTATGTCAGTAAGCTGTGTGCTCAGAACAAAGGTACATTGTATTTGGTAAATACATATATTAAATTGTAACATTGCAGCATTTAACTGCACGTTGGCTGCCTTTTGTTGCAAAATTATAGTTTCCATAGGTACCTGCGGCTGAATAAAGGACTCTAATTTGTAAACTAAGTTGTCACATAGCAGTTCATATTTGTTGTTTTATCACACAGTCAACTACAAAATTTGCTGGGAATATATGGAACTTTAACAGTTTTGTTATTCGCTCTTATATACATAAAAGCGTTCATGCTATCATAAAATACTAATCCAATATTTAAGTAACTGAAGGGATGGATCAATGGAATAGAAAAGATTTTTAAGTTTAGTGATTTTATAAGTGAAAAGAAGAAAATGAGAAAACGTTATCGTGTTTATTCAGGTTAGCTAGACTTTTTTGATTAAATCTTGCCAATCATTTCGTGAATACCCTCTTTAATTGACTTCATAATGACCACTTCATTTTGAATACAAATAGAATATTGCTTTCGATATCGTTGAAACAATAAATTTGAGCCTTATTCTGAAATATGCATTAATTGCATCAAAATTATATCAAGCTTACCATTAGAATAAATTTTAAAAGTGGAAAAATTACTGTCTTGGGTGAGAATTGAACTCACGGCCTCTGGGTTGATACTCCAGCGCTCTGTCATCTGAGCCACCAAGACCAAGACAAGGGCAGAGGATAGTACTTAGGTATCTATATTATAAAGTAAAACTACTTAAATAACAAGTATTAACCTCACACTCCTCCGGTTAATGGTTATGACCTCGTTGGCTATAAATCAGGTCAGGTGAATAAAATGAAATCTATTGATTTTTATGACTCATTTTTGCTACCATATTTTGGAAGTAATTTACTACTTTTATTGCAAATAGCGTAATATTTTATCTGTATTTTAAAACTATAGAATATATACTACACTTAATTAGATAGGTACTACAAATATGTATGTCTATCGCTCAGCAAAACCGCGGCAAACCATATCACCTGTTTACACAACTCAAAACTTTATTTGCCCACCTTATAATACTAATATGAACGGTACCTATCTTGTTAAAATATGCTAAATCTAGTTACCTACGTTGGCAGAAAAAATCTAATTCTAAAGCACGAGCAGAATAAATAATGAAGTTATTTACTAATTCAGTATAAATTCAGTATTTGAAAAAAGGTTGACACGTACGCAGTAAGGCTATACAAATAGCTGTGACCAGGCTTATTTTGGGGGCCGCGTTGCAAACCAATATCGGAGGGAAGGGAAGTGCGGGCGCCCTGGGATTGCAAATTAGCCAGCGGGGCGGAGCGCCACGGCAGGTGCGCTCGGCGATGAGAGACCCATCAGACTACTGAGCACTAGATGGGTTATTTGTAGTGATGTACCGACTATTGATTTGGCCGACTAGCCGACTAGCCGACTAATCGGCGCTCGAATGGCCGATTAGTCGGCCGACTAGTCGGCTAGTCGGCCAGATCATTAGTTTCGTATAAGTTCAGGTGAAAAACAATAGTTTTGCTCCTTTGGTTGCGCTATTCATCATATTAGCTTGGCTAAAAGGTGTTCCCTACAGGTTCAAATACCTATCACAAGAATCCTCGTTCAATTTCTGTCTTTCTTTTATATTGCAATCCTGAGCTGACCGTCAGTGCAGCTTGTAGGAGGTATTTCCAAGGCTCTATTTCCCTTACGTAGTCACCAGTTAAGAACCTATCCCCTGTGGTCAGCGTCTTTACGAGCAACGTGCCCTGTCTAAGTCTCTAAATTTTGCAATATCATTAATAGTTCCCCATGGCTCCTCCATTAACCAAAAACCAAAAACGGAATAATAATGAAATTATTTAACTATCGAACTTGCATATGAAATTACACGAGAATCAGTTGAGATCAACCTGTTGTAGAGGAAAACACCAGCCCACCAACACACGATAACGATCAAACGGTCAATTATGTGAACAAAAGTTTTTGTTTGCAGCCTGAATAGGTATTTTAGTAAAATAGACAGAAAACATACGGTAAATATTGACTGGTTGATTTCCTTTTTTTTCTGTTTTTCTCTCACTAATAAAGTGCCGACTAATCGGCCATTTTTGCCGACTAGTCGCCGACTAATCGCCGACTACAAATGTGGCCGGATAGTCGGCTTTCCCGACTAGTCGGCGACTAGTCGGTACATCCCTAGTTATTTGAGATTACTGCGCTGCTCATCGTCCATAAGGGCTGATTTAGACGTCGCGCGAACTCGCATGCGATTTTAGTTACATTGCGGACTGTTGATTGATTGTTGGTTACATCCAATTCAACCGACCGATCAAAACACGCTTTTGTAATAAAATTCACATGCGAGTTACGCATCGTCTAAATGAGCTCTAAAAGAAGCAGGGAGTGGTTTAATGATTTTATTTTTTGTTTTGTTATAGTATCACATAATATTTATAACGGTCAGCGAAATTCCTTATGGTAAATATTTCACAGTAATGAACGATGATAAGTGTGAGCAATCGTATAATACTATTAAAAGAAATAATTATAGATTAAAAAAAAGTCTGAGTACCGAGACCTCTCTCAACTCGTTCCTCCGAGTCTAATTAATCCCCTAGTAACTTAAAAAAATTAAAATTTTACATATACGGGAAAATTAATGCCTGTTTTGGACTACAGGTAGAACTACGTAGAAATGGCTGACTACCACCAACAACCTCTTATTTAAAAGTTAATTGGAATGAGCCAGGTAAGTCTGTTTAAAAGCCACATCACACGCATTAAAAAACTTTGTAACTACTGCTTGAAATGCAATCCTTATTAATTAAAAGTATTAACATCAGTAAGATTACTTACAATCATGCAGGATGTAATGTTGGGTAATCTATAACAGACCCGCTCAACAAGTGAATGTGCACTGAATTTCACGAGACAAACTTACAAAGAAATTTTCCCTTCTCCGATAGAAAGTTGTGAAACGGGTTTCTGCGGACGACTTGAATAAACAAAGCTGCATTGTTTGTAAAAATCATGGACGTATATCTCTGGACGGGCCTTACGGGCACTAAAAAACTAGATACTAACTAGTTCAGCAGTGTCACTGACGAATTCGAGCCAATCGTGCAGTCTAACCCTATTAGTTGCGACCAATCGCGCGCGTGTTGCGAACTTATCAACCAATCGCGTTGCAGCGGTGTCACATCGCTGTACTGATCCCATTTATGCCCCATTCTTAAGGCCATTCCTGAGATATACGTCAATGGTAGAAATCTTTAAAATATAACACTCTGTAATGGGATTGTGTTTGTTAGCCAGCTCGCGGTCTGCGCGAATTGAATTACGTAACAGCTCTGTTCGGTGAAAACAACGTTTCGATAAATCGAAATACTCAGTTCAATTTTTAAAATAAAGCTGAACGTAGCGAACGCTCAATTTATATTTAAAAAATCACAGTAGTTCGTATAGTATTATGCTTAAACCATTGGAGATATTAATCAGGATATGGTATGCCATATGGCTGATGAGTGAGTGACCTCACAACCAATGCCTTGATTCTTAGAGTATGGTCGGCCGTGAATTTTATGGAAATAAAGATTTAACCATCATATTATGATCGTACTATAGATAGTACCATTCACGATGACGCACAGAAATTCAAGATTAAACTTTAATAGCATGAAAATGAAGCAAAGCACGTGTCTTCTCTTCGTGAATGAACCGATCTATTTTAAGCCGATATCACTTGAATGCTGCAAAAGAAATGATACCTATAATATTAGTTTTAAATAGATTAGGTAAGTACTATATCGATACCTACAGATTGGTTCACAAGCTAACTCTGAATGTCTCTGAAAATATTCAATTCGTATGAGTCAACCTGTAAAAACAAAGATTATATTGGTCAATTGCAGAATGGTGACGATTAAACAAACCCAAATGGCACTTGTATTGCAGTAATCTATTGTAATTTGTAAGTGATTAAAGTCCAAAAGTCGTAAAAGCCGGAAAACAGAAACAAAAGAGTAATGACATTGGGGATTGAGACAAGCCTGATAGATATAAATTATTCCTAATAGCAGTCTTACCGTTCAAGCGTTCCCATTTCCCTTTTATTCGTCTCAGTGTTAAGAGTCCGTGTTAGATTTGGTATCGCTCAATGTCATTTTAAAATATCTAAAAAAATATTGAAATGGTTATAGGTACGCTGAAAATAAATAAATACTCACTTTCGAAAAATCCTCCTTAAATAAACAACTTTTTTTTTCAATTCGTAGTGAGTAAAAATTACCAGAATTATTTTATAAACGTGATATAGTAGTGTGAGAAACATTAGTAAAAACATTTCCGAAGGATTTATTTTTTGTAACAAATTACAGAATAACATGTTTTTGGCTAAGATTGGAAAACAATTTCATTAATCAAAATGAAAAGATAGAGTGAGGTATTTTCATCAGCTCTTAATCTAAAAATAGAAAATGTATAGGAGGAGGCCTATGTTCAGCAGTGGACGTCTTATGGCTGAGATGATGATGATGATGATAGGGGGAGACAAATAATAAAAACGCTAATCTTACACAATTCATCCTACAAATGTAGTGCATAATTGTTTTCCATCGTATTTTCTCGGAAACATTCGTTCTTGCTACGTCAGTCAACCTCTGTACTTTTTGTACCGAGACTGACTGAAATAGCAAGTTCGTACGTTTCCGTAAAAATATCATGAAAATAATTATGCACTACGCCTGTACTCCAAGAATATAAGTACAATAAAAGTTGTGTGTTTAGTAGGTAATTTACTAAATTAACATATTATATTTAACACCATCAGCAGTTTCAATCCAACTAGGTATGCAATTTGAAACCTGCAAAATGTACACGTTTTTAAATATTACGAATTCTTGTTTCCCAATTGTAAACTGACTCTTAAGAAACGATTATGTTCTTTGAGAACTCGAAACTTTTAAAGACTATCGCTTGTCGTTAGTTTTAATCGTTCTTTTTTTTTACTTTTTCTTGGTGCTCATTATTCTTTTGTCAGTTACAAACAATTCGACGCTGATTAAATTGTATATTCTTGTTAAAATTCAATAGGAGTCCGAGACACTTCTCATGCGAGTGAGAAAATTTAACCATAGTATAAACCATTTTTTTTTTGCTAGCAGAGCCAGGAATGTGCTTACATCATACCTGAATAGGTACCGTTAGGTGATATTGGCGTGCTGATGAAATAAATAATTCTGATTTAAATATGTTTGGGAATGAAACGGTCCAAGTCTTCTAGACTAGGGAGTTCTACTAACTTGAATACCTACTACATATAGCTAACCAACAACTGAAACTACAGACTAATAGCCTAACTTCATTAGGTACACCTAGCAATGCACGCACGAGAACTTTCCAAAGTTGCGAATCTTTCCACATGAGAATTTCTCGGTAACTTCTGAGAATGTTCTCGAGAACGAGAATTTATTTATTTATCGTAGTTTATACCATGAATATTCACGATAGTTTAGGTATAGTATCCTTACCCCCAGAAAAGTCCGACTTTTGGTCTACCGCTTCCGGTCAGAAAAATGAATGACGGCCCAGCCAAACGGTCAGACCTAGGTGGAGGGTGCTCGACCAAATGTTATAGAGGGACTCTGGCAGTTTATGACGCGGCCATGTTTTTTTCAATATGGCCGACTTTTTTTTTTCAATTTTGTCCTAGTGCGCTGAAATTTTGGTCACAGAATTTTGGTATCCCCTAGATACGTGTGAAAATTTTTTTTTTGGAAAAATGCTACAATTGCGGGAAAACTGGCCACTTTTATTTTGTATGGCAACTTTTAAACGGTGCGTGATACTTAGGTGGGGGGTGCTCGACCAAATGTCATAGAGGGCCCCGAGGCCCCCGAGACAAAACAAACTGCATTAAAAAAAATCAAAATGGCCGACTTTTTATATTTTTTCAAGTTGGTCCGAGCGCTCTGAGATTTGGCATGGCAGGAGATAGAGGCCTCTAGATTAATATGACAAAAAAATTTTTTTGGAAAAAATTCAAGATGGCGGAACAATAAATTTCCATGTTGCAGAATGTTCTGAGAACATTCTCGAGAACGTTTCCGCTTTTTGGGAATGTTCTGCAATTTGTACATTGCTAGGTACACATTATAGTAAAAAGTTGAATACTTAACTGATGTAATCCGACTACATACTCGTATTACATCATTCATAATATCATTACATTTTATTGGTTCCTTGTTAGATTTTTTCTGCTCAACAAAATCGGCTTAACGGTGCCCATAATACGCAAACATACACATATATATCTACTGCTAAAATCAAAATAATTCGTCGACTTTCCCTAACTTAGTGAAAAACGGTTGCAGAAAACAAAATGTTAAATAAAGCAAGTTACGCCTGAAAATTCCCTAAAACGACAGAGCGACGGACATTGAATACTAATCATTAAAGCCGGCTTTCATTGATTTAATAAATGAAACAGACTTTTATCTACTGATGAAGCTTTAAATTGATTCTATTGTGTGCTGTTTCCTAGTAAAAAAGTATCTAGGTGTAGTGTAAAAAGAGTTTATGTATGTAGTTAATAAAGGTATCGTGTGGTGGTTAATCTTAATTCATTTTTTACAAGTTTTTTTTTATTTAGTTTCACCTGACCGTTGTCTGTCTGTCTGTCTGTCTGTAATCAAATCTTGCAAGTTAAAGTTGATCCACTTCCTGGTTTCCGATTGAGCTGAAATTTTGCATGCATGTATAAATCGGATGACAATGCAATATTATGGTACCATCGAGCTGATCTGATGATGGAGACAGGAGGTGGCCATAGGAACTCTGTGATGGAACAACGCAACCTAATTGTGTTAGGGGTTTTTAGAATTGTCTCGATGAGTATTAGTTCTCTGTCGTAAGAAAAGTACAGTCAGCGATAAAAGCTTGTACCAAAAATGAAATTTTTGCCAAAAACTTATTTTTGTATTAGGTACAAATCAATCATATAGCCCAACGTAGACCTCTTGATCCAAGATACGTGGGAACAAATAAATGTTTATCGACTAATAAACTAGCAAAGGACTCTTTGCGTCTAAGCAAAATATGTAGAATAAGCCATCTTCGTCTTCAGACGCATTCGATCTTTAAATATTGGTATTTTCATTGATATGTACTGGTAGCTCATTTCGCTCGCACATATGTTTAAGCAATAGAGCACGAGCAAGAGGTACGGATGAGTTATCAAAGTAAGATCAAATTTACCTCAAGTTTTGAGATAGAATCCGCCTTCGCTAAGCTCGCACACTTCACGTGACGCGTGAAAATCCCCGCCCCGTAGCACGCAGCTTATTAAACGACTTATTACGGGATCATTATTGGATATAATTTTCTAGGCACGTCTCTGTAATATTTATCATCGTCACGTTAATGCTGAGCATTAGGTATGTATGAGTTTGGATGTACGTGTAGGTAATGTATCATTATGTGTCGATTTCTGTCTAGCTCTTGTTATACAATACTTAAAACTAACATACCGAAATGACTAATTCACTTTTTTGTTGACGAACACGTAGCCTTTTCTGAGTCAGTTGCATCTTATAAAACCCCGAGGTATATTTGTGCCTTTATGCATTAAGTCCGCCATTTGTATTTTGTGCAATAAAGTTTAAATAAATAAAAGTAGAATATGCGTTTGGCTTCCTTATTCCAGGCGTGGTTCACTCCGCGATTTCGTCGCTTTGCTACAGGTAGCTAAAAGTACATCCGTTCGACCCCAATTTTGGGGTTTGCCATAAGCCGCGCGTGGCGCTGTCGCCACCTAGCGGCCATATCTGTGCTGATCGTGACAGACGCGTTTTGTTAGAGAGTGAGTCTTCTTTACCTAGTACTATTATTTATTCTGTGCTTATTCTATGTTAACTTTTCAAACTGGAATTAGGCATGAGTTTACTTTTACGATAAATATACCACACACAAGTTGCAAACGTATACGCATTTACGCAAGTGCACGCCTTTTCATTTCCGACGTTTATTATTCAGAATAAATTACCGTAGGTATTTTTAATTTCATAGCATGCTCGCTCACGGTTACATATCAGAATACCGAAAATCGATTTACCTAATGTTGAATCACCTATGCTCGTTTCACCTATTTTTTTAAATACCTAATGATCAATTAACCTAAGCTCATAACACCTAATGAACGAATTACCTATTGCACGTTTCACCTACAATTGGTTAACTAAGCTCAGAATACCTATGCTCGATTTATCTAAAGTTGAAACACCTAATACTCGAAATACCTAAAGCTAATATACCTAATACACGAAACACCTAATGTTGATATAACTAATGCACGAAATACCTAAACTCGGTATACCTAATGATCGAATTGCCTAAAGTTAACATACCTACTGCACGAATTACCTAAAGTCGGTATACCTAATGATAGAATTACCTAAAGTTAACATACCTAATGAACGAAATACCTAAATTCGATACACCTAATGCACGAAATACCTGAAGTCGATGCACTTAATGAACGAAATATGTACCTAAAATCAAAAATATACCTAATTATTGGTTAGTAGAATATTATTAGGACATTTGGTATATTTTTTTAGCCAAATGTTATCCAAACAAACAGTTTCTTTTGTAAGGTTCGGAAATCATACGATTTATTGGGTGGAGTTGCCACTTGATCATTCGGCAAAATGATATGAATTTTGTACTAGGTATATAAACTCTAGGTATTCCGTGCATTAGGCATATCTATCGACATTAGGTAATTCGTTCAGGAAGTATATCAAATTTAGGTATTTCGTGCGATAGGTTTAACAGTTTTAGGTATTTCGTCCATTAGATAAAACAAGTTTAGGTACATCGTTCATTAGGTATATCAGCTTTAGGTGTATCGTCCATTAGGTATATCAGCTATAGGTGATTCGTGCATTAGGTATAATAGCTTTAGGTGAAACGTGCAGTAGGTAAAACGTGCATTAGGTATATCGTGCATTAGGTGTTTCGTCCATTAGGTTATTTGAGCTTAGGTATTATAAACTTAGATCAGTCAATGTTTAGGTAAAATGATCGATAGGTAATTTAAAAATAGGTGAGTCAAGCATAGGTGATTAAACATTAGGTAAATCAGTTTTCGGTATTCTGATATGTAACCTCGCTCACGGACTATTATATAAAACTGAAAAGTATTTTAAGCGAAATGTAAACATTGCAAACGAATCCTACGACTTCTCTTACAATATCAGAAATAAAAGAAAAGCAAGCTGCGTTGAAAAGCAAAAAGCAGCAAACATGAGGTGAAGAATGTCGTGGCTCAGACCGCTCTACCCAAGCGCTTGAGTCAATAGAAATCTCAATAAAGAAATTCTTGCCTCTTCACAAACACGGCTTGCTCTGTTATTTCTGAGGTTGGAATAAACGGCCACTTAAGATTTATTCACTCATTAAATAGGTTTCTTAGTAAAAACGTTACTCGTTTGATAAATGGAATATGAAGTGAGAATTCCCTTTATTTCAATGTTTGAGTCCTCGTATTATTTTCCAATGTTGTCCATTCTTTTGTGTACCAGTAATTTACTCTTTTGTTCTATTTTAAAAACATAAAGAATAGTGTTCAGGCTGTGAAATATTTCTCACTATTTTTCCAATTAAAAGCATTTTTATGCGCATGGTGGAAAATGTACTTAGCCTTGACTTAGCTGTGTTTAAGTGTTAAATTAATTTATTCATTCAAGTGTCGAATACTTATTTACCGGTAGCGTTTGTTATTTAATCTGCATATCAAATTTTTACCAGCTTATAAGTTAGGTAAGACTACCTGTGCAAATTTTATATGTCATTCACGAGGAGACAGTAAAAGTTATAAAAAATATAATATTTGTATATATCTCGAGGGATCTTCGGTATATTTTTCAGTACAGGATTCCTGGCGGCCCAGCCAAGGTGACGATTGCTTTCGCTTCGCTATCGAATCGCTTTGTGTCTCTCTATCACTCTTCCATATTAGTGTGACAGTGACAGTTACGTTTCGTTCGCTACATAGCGTTAGCGATTGGCATGTTTTCTACGGGGCCTGCTCCGTCTTAAATCTTAAATGTCTTTTCCTGTTAGTCAAAAAGACATAACTCATTAACATAGTACTTCTATTATTAAGACCATGCACCTTATTATCTAGAATGTGACAAAGTTGTTTCTTTAAACTTGTGTGTTTTGCTGGTTCTTTAGAAAATAGGGGAAACTATGTAGACGTTAGTTAAACAGAGATACTTAGCAACAAAGACAAAACAAAGCAACTATTTAGCTAAGTTTTAGTCTGACGCGGTACAGGACTATCAGCAAGCCTAATATGGATCGTTTTATCCACATTTATCCACGTGATAAAACAACTGTCACTTTTCAACTCTGCGGGATAGAAAGAGACGGACACCGTTTTATCACGCTGTCTAGTAGACAAATACGACCATCATATCCGTACTGGGGTGGTCTTGGCGGCTACCGCGAAAACCGAAATTCGCAAATTGCGGAAATCTTTCTCTTTTACTCCAATGAAGGCGTAGTTAGAGTGACAGAGCAAAATCCCCGCATTTGACGATTTTCGGTATTGGCGGTAGCCCTACTGTAACCCGACCGTGGGGTGGTCCAGCACTGACCTCTGGGGAGGGTCGAGCGTGCTAATCACTGGGAGATACTAAGGGCCCGATTCGGATTATGAAATAGACATCTATTAGACATCTTTTAGACATCACCAAGATACGAGAACGATATGTTTAAGATCTAACCTGTAAAATTTGACATTTACGCGATTCTGGAGATACTCTTGAACGATTTCCACAGGATATGACTTAGAGATCTAATTCACATCTAATAGATATCTTACTCTATCTAACGTAAAAGTGACATTGGTTGCCCGAATTGCGCTGCAAAAGAGAACTAGTTGATATCTAAACTATAACGTATCTAGAATGGATCTAGAACGTGTCGTCTCTTGTGAATATCTTGAAGTTCGAATACGGCAGTAAGTTTTCTTATTACTCTCAGGAAAGATACTGCAGTAGGTACACGAAGCTCACGTATGCTGCCGGCCTAGCCAAGGTTACAATCGCTATCGCTTCGACAACGAAAACCATTATGTCTCTCTATCACACTTCCATATTAGTGCGACAGTGACAGTTGCGTTTCGATCGCTACGGAGCGTAAGCGATCGGCATCTTGGCTACGCGGCCTGCTCTTTTAGAATTAATTTAGTTTATTTGCTTTTTACTAAATTAAAACTAAAATATTACTTTGCTAATCCGCAAAAAGATAACGTGCTAGTCAATTAGTGCTAACCCGTTATACTTTACTTGCGTATTTTTAACATGCAATTAATGCTTTTTTTTAACGCGTTTAACTTAACTGATATAGGGAGTTCATATTTTTAGAATAAACGTACCTACATATTTTTTTAATACGCGCCCATCAGCTCATACAGATTGATGAAACATGTTTATGTATGTACATATAAGTATAGTATAATTAACTTATTATTAGCTTAGCGTATACTAAGCTAATTATACTACTCTAAATTTGGATATCCTGACGTTATGAAATCGTCAATAAAAATTCAAACATATTTTTAGCAAGCTAAAAATTAATAGGTAGGTACTTATTATGTTTGAACTTTTATAAAATTAATCTATTTTAAATCAATCAAATGAGATACATATTAACTCACATTATAGACGGGTCTAACGCGAATTATATTCAATTACCTTTATTTACCGACGTTTCGACACAGGTTTCACTGGTCGTGGTCGCGGCTGACTGATTGTCCCAGCAAAATGTCAAAACAGAGATTTGTGCATCTACCCGACGAAAAGTGTATGCACAAATCTCTGTTTTGACATTTTGCTGGGACAATCAGTCAGCCGCGACCACGACCAGTGAAACCTGTGTCGAAACGTCGGTAAATAAAGGTAATTGAATATAATTCGCGTTAGACCCGTCTATAATGTGAGTTAATATGTATTCAAAACGCGAAAGTTTAAAATATCAAATGAGATACTTCAGTAGGTAGATATATTTTAATATTAAGAAGTATTTTATTAAACCTCATACAAGATTCATATTATGGTTCATTATTCAATTTCATAACTTCCATATCCACATTAAAAAGCGCTTTTGGAGTCAGGCGCAGACTGTTCTATGCTTTACGGAAATTTAATCATAGGAGGGAAAAATATGAATTAAATTCAATTTCTGCTTTTACCGAAACGAACTCTTAGCTCAAAAGCCAATTTTAAAAGCATTAAGGAAACAACTTTTCAAATATGTTTTACTTTTTTGTCATAAATTCTTATAAAGCAAGATATTATTTATGTTTAACAGATAGATAGATATTCGTTCTAACTAAACAAAGCTAGAAGGCGATGACATTCATACGTATATGGACAAATACATACATATAGATCATATTCATAACTCAGGAATAAATATTTGTGATAAATACACAAATTAATATCCAATTTACCGGAATTCTAACCCAGGACCTCCTGCTTCGTAGGTAGGGTCACTGCCGACTAGACTAGGGGAGAGCGGGGTTAAACGTGCCGATTTTCATAAAATACAAATTTGATCTATGAAAACAGTGTGAATAAGGTATGTGGGTTGCGATATATTAAATAATGATTATTTGCGTTTCTGAGTAGCGATATTATTTTGTACATCGTTACACAGTTTTTTTACCAGATTTTTTTTTATGAGATAGGTCGGAACGGAACAACTAACCCCGCTATGGGGCGGGTTGTTCCGTTGCTAAAATTTATAACTTATCAGTCAAATATTTAAATCTCAGTTCACACACGCTAAAAGAGTATTTTGCAGTTCGTCAAAATATATGATAATTTGTTGTGTACTATCAACAGATAAGATAGTAAAAAAAATCCAAAGCAAAAATGTGATTATCCATGGGGTTCGTTGTGCCCTCGTTTTTGATTTATTTTCCATAACTACTATTCTACTATAATGAAAGCAACGAAAACGGCTCCTGCAACCGCATAGTGGTCTGACTTTTCGCGACAAACATCATACGAATCGCTCCATGGTTTACTTGCGTTCCTATTCCCATCGGATCAACTTACCTCCGGCACGTTTAACCCCGCTCTCCCCTATAATATTTTTCAAACTCGATGATGACGATGACTTGTCATTTCAATACAATTTAGCGAGATTTGGCGTTTTTAGATTATAAATTATATGGAGATGACAAGTGTCATCCTACACTTCGAGTTTGAAGTTAAACGTTTTAACATTTAATCTAATCAAACCAATATTTAGACATGTCTGTGAAGTTGGCATAACAAAGTCTAGCAGATCACGTTTTTATTGGAATTCTATTAGCATGCACCATAGTTCTAGAGTTCCTGATACTTTTTAGCAATAGTTCTGTAGTTTTTACCTTGAAAACCAATACTACGGAATTTCGCAAAATGATATGCTAAGTTCACACACTAGCATATCATTTTATCACAAATGGGATATGCCAACTTCACAGACATTATTTAGACTACACTGACCAGAAACTCAAGGAAAATAATGTTTAAGTGATGTTTACGGTTGAAAAGCAATTAGTCTGTCCACTATCGATATTGCCGCCAATTTGCATTTCACGGGGTAATTGATGACGTAAAGTTTCTCAGAGCCTAATAATCTCAAGGAACTTTTCTGAGTAGCATTTGTAGCTAACGCGTTCGCTGCCAGCGAGAGCTACGCGGTATGGATTATAGCCAAAAACGTTTTTCCGCTTTGTAGTGAGTAAGAGACTCAAGGGAAAGTAGATAATCCGAACACGATACCCTTAACCTTTTCGACGCCATGTCCAACACAAAAGCTGTCACGCGGACGCCACGTCACCGAAGTGTCAAAACTGAAATTGAACTTTATGCATATGCACGTAGGTCTATGTTGCTCTGTTGTGACTGATTAATCAGTCTTTGGCGTTGAACCTGCGGTGCGGATATATCGGTCATTGGCGTGCAAAAGGTTAAACGGATCACCACCACCAGTTTTGTTACATCCTGTAGATCTCTGCTAAATATTCATAGGTTAACCTACCCCACAAAAATAACAGTAAATAACACATTATGTGAATCATCAAAGCTGAATGTAGTAGGTACTTTTATATTTTATTAACCTCAATACAAACCAGTGCAGATTTTCCGGAGTTCTGATTGCATTTCAAAAGTTAATTTCACCCGCGTTCGACATGTTGATTCAAAATTGAAACAATGCTGTCGATTAAATAACTCTTTTCTAGATTTGTTAGCAAATTACATAACAGACGTATTTACTCCAATACCGCAATAAGTTCTACATTTGAGAACAAACAGCAAATCTTGCTACCTAATAAGAAAATAACCTAATTTTTATAACGTATGTTTATATGATTAAATGTTTTAAATTGTTTTTGCAAGTGTAATTTTGTATAATATTTTAGTCATATTAAATAATAACCTAACTTAAGAAAATGATAAACAATGATTTTTTTTTATATTTCTTATTATTATTGCCCTAAAGATCCAGTAATAATACACATATTAAGAAGAGATTTTATAGTTTGAATTGGCATTTATGTAGTTCGCAATAAGCTGCACCTCATTAGCGCCCGTCCTTCATAAACCAACTGTCTGGAAAGGACGCAGTAAGTTACAGTAACAAGCTATCCTAGTCGCTATCCGGGTTTTCTAACAGGACATTGTTTGTCTGTGCTCTTTGAATAGTGTCAGATCAATTATAAAAACTAAAAACACACGAACGTCGTGGCAAGACTGTGATTGATAATACTATTTATTTCAAATGAGCTACCCAATAGCTGCCCATAGCCTCTTTTACAGCACTTCGGCGTTCCCAAAGCGAATGTACTTGACCGTACTTGATGGTAAATAATTTTGGATTTATTTAATGAAAGCCCTACATCAATCTAACAGCCCCGTCAAAAGAAGCTTTATTCACCTAAGCAGCATCAAAGTAAACATCGGTGAAAGCAACCAATCAATTGCAGCGATAGCAATGGCCGACAATTGGCCGTGACAATTTAAAATGGCTGTATTTTTAGGGTTCCGTACCTCAAAAGGAAAAAACGGAACCCTTATAGGATCACTCGTGCGTCTGTCTGTCCGTCCGTCTGCCACAGCCAATTTGCTCCGAAACTACTGGACCAATTAGGTTGAAATTTGGTACACATATGTAAGTCTGTGACCCAAAGACGAATATGTAACGTCAACAAATGAATTTTAAACATAAGGGCTACTTTTGGGGGGTAAAAGATAAAATTTAAAAACAAAGTTTTGCAAACTATGTCGTGTTACATATCAAACGAAAGAGCTCATTGTGAGAATCTCAAATATATATTTTTTATAAATTTACAATAAAAAATTTAGAAGTTATTCAAGATATAAGACAAAAAATGATCATTCCCCCCCTCTATCTCCGAAATTACAGGGTCTAAAATTCTGAAAAAATTACTCATAATAGTCCTTTACCTAACGATGACAGGAAAACCTGTTAGAAATCTACAGTCAAGCATGAGTCGGATTTAAGAACAAAAATGCGGTTTAGGTTTTTTAGGGACACAGCCGCAATGGTTTAAGTGAAACGTGATGTAGACAGCTATTTGCGAAGGCCCTAGGCCGATATCCACATAAGGCCGAAGGCCCGAAGCGTCCCGAAGAGGCGTGCCATTCCGACTCACGCTTGAAGCTAACTTCAAGCATGAGTCGGAATGACGACAAAAAATGCGACTATAGTTAGACCGTAAAAAGTCTGCAGCGATTTTGATAGCCCACGCAGTGCAAGTGTCATATTAAACGTCAAACTTCTATGAAATTATGACGTATTAATAACACTTACACTGCGTGGGCTATCATATCCGCTGCAGACTTTTATTGGTGTGACTATAGGCTGTATCTGGCACACAGCGGCATTGGTACAAGTGTAGTACTGATTGATTAGGTTACTATTGTTACGTGTTTTAAAAAGCACTAAACAGGGTGGCCAAAAATTAACTAAGTGTATTCCCGTTGCCAACGTGCAACCCCGAAATTGCGAGGAAAAATTTGGCTGTTTCATACATTTTGGCTGGTCCGTTTTCTACGGGAGGATACATTTTTTTTCGCGATTTCGGGGTTGGGGTCCCATAGTAAAAGTTGTAAAGCTCAGTATAATCCGAAAACCTCCCCGGCTACGGGAATGCACTTATTTTTTGGCCACCCTGTAGGTATTATCTCTCTTCGGCCTTTTAAAACACTTGCGGAAGTTGTAGGAAGCGTGACTCGTCGGACGCTCCGAGCTATCAGCCCTAGGCGGAGCTCGGTCTTCATCTTCAGTCTTCGCATTTGGACACCTTGTACTACTGTTCGGCATTTAATCTTCCTATCTAAGCTACTTTGCATAGTTGCAGAGATAATTATAAGCCACCACGCCAGAAAACTTCATGTTACATCTGGTTTTTGATTGACCCATTCGGGTTTTTCAAGACGTTTCACTCACGTCACGTTTGATGTACAAAAAAAAATTGTTGAAAATTGTGTGATGTACGGAACCCTTGAAACGCGAGTCCGAACTCGCACTTGACCAGTTTTTTATATATTTCAGTATCTGTAACTCGTAATGAAAAGAACATTTTACAATGAAGCTTCATTATATTATAATTCAATAATAAATAACAGGACATTTTTTTACACAAATTGACTAAGCCACACGGTAAACTCAAGAAGGCTTGTGTTGTGGGTAATCAGACAACGATATATATCATATATATATACACAGAAAACAACCATGACTCAGAAACAAATATCTGTAATCGGGACCATCTGTGCTTGCAAATTTGTGCTTTAAGCTGTGGTTTGAACTTTTAAACCAATTACGAGGTTTAAAAATGTTTAAAATATTAAATACATTTTTAAGATATAAAGTTTTATTCATAGCATAGCCCAAATTCACGTCACTTATGACAACTTCCAGGTACTATTGAACATTTTAGCCATTCGACCAATAAGCCTACTCGTAAGTAGCATCACCGGCAACTATTGGGTAATTTATCAAAGTGTCCCGTGTAACGCTACGTCTTACGTAGGCGAACAACGCGCGAACGCGGCGCGGCGCGGCGCGGCGAAAGCGGCCGCCGCCGCGCCGCGCCGCGCCGCGCCGCCTGACATTCGCGTGCAAATCGCGCCGCACCGCGTTCGCAACGAGATCGCTTACGTAGGACACTTCTATGGGCATCAAAGGATTGATTTCGCCGCGCCGCGCCGCGCCGCGTTCGCGCGTTGTTCGCCTACGTAAGACGTAGCGTAAGAAGGTTCGGATATCGTTATAGGCCTGAGACCGTCTCTAATTTCGTGAGCCGTCAAAACATGATCGATCGTATGGACATTTGTTTGTGTTCCGTACAAAGGTTAATTTAAGACGGTAACGCTTGTTACGCTCTTAAATCGTCTCTCGAGAAAAAAAGTCGTAAATAAATTGCATCACTGTGTTCCCAACACAGGTTTGTGTATTTTTTATGTAGGTGGGGAGGGTAATATGTTTTTTTCAGATTTATTCTACCTCCCTTTGCACACAAAGACATTGCTTTAACATAAAACTGTTTTAGAGGATGCTATGATAATACGCAAAATTTTGAAAAGGTCAACGCTTGAAGATAAAGTAAATACTTTGAAATTAATATTTACCCATGTGACATTGTTACTTCACCATTAAGAAAAAAAACCTGGTACGAAAACTTTTAATGATTTCCCTGAAAGGAACAAAGAATGGACGTGCGATCGCTATAACGAAACCACTTTAAAAAATTTACGCAAGTCGATCTTTCATTGCCTACTCAAATTTCAGAATAAGCACAAAATAGGATTTAGGATCGGCGGTAATAAACATCTATAGAATTGAGACCAAGACCACGTTTTTCCATTAAGTACAGGAGGAAAATTTCCATTATCGAACCTCGAACGCCGCACGTTCGTCAGAACGTAGTTACAGAGGGCCTATTACCGTAATTATATGCAATGCGACATGGAAAACCTCTCTGTTCCGATTGCGTGGTAACAATCCGATCACAAGAAAGGCCGCAATAATAAATAAATTATTCAGAAACTGGAGCAGCATCTGTAGCCTGAAGGAGCTCCGTCATTGGCGTCCGTTGAACATATAAGAAAATTGTGTGTAAAATTGGTACCAAATAAAAAAACAAAAATAAAGTTATAAATCAAACGACTTACATTCATAACAATAGCCGCGAACTTTCATACAGTAGGTATATTAATGGACTGCGAGCTGAGTTTTCTTTATAGCCTAAGCAAATTAGAAAAATCTGCGGAAATAATTCGTGTAGTTTTGAAAATTGGTACAGGTATATTTTGTGGTGTCCAGATAAACATACTAAAAGTCCTCGAGGGTAGGGGGTGTGCTGGGGGTGTAGAGGGGGTTTGAAGGTACTTTTTTTCATATTTTTGCTCATATCTCGAATATCTGTACAAATAGCATTATAATTACTTCGGACAAAAGTTTTAACATAAAATTTACTACAAATTTGGTTATGTTTATTTTTACTCTGCGATCAATACTTTAGGCTCTTTAGGATCTGGCTACAGGCTGTTAAAGTTAAATAAGTAATAAAAATAGACGGTTTAAGAAAACGTCGTTTTTTTGTAATTGTTCATCACAAATAAAAAAATTAGCTTAGAGTAAGCAAGCTAAGCAACCTGCTGATAAAATATAAAAAAAATAGGCCATATGCATGTCGGGCCATGCTCAGTGTAGGGTTCCGTAGTTACCCGTCTGTCAAAATAGATTATTTGCCATAACTCAAAAACAGCTGTACCGATTAGGTTCGCTATATTTTTCCTTGAAAGTATTTACTAAGTTATGTTTTCACGATTTTTTTTCATATTTTTTGGACCAATGGTTCAAAAGTTAGGGGATCTAAGGGTTAAATCACAACTTTTTTTCTTTCAGATCGATTATTTCCGAAAATATTAAGTAGATCAAAAAATAGTTCTTGAAGACCCTTATTCGTTTTAAAAGACCTATCCAACGACACCCCACACTATAGGGTGGAAGCGAAAAAAAATTTCATCCCCACTTTAATGTAGGGCAACCACCATAAAATTTTTTTTTTCTAGTTTTCATGTTTAAATTTGACACGAATATATAAATCAGTTACGCTGACAAAGTTGTAAAATATAAATTAGAAAATATATTTTTTTAGGGTGGCTGCCGTACATTAAAAAGGGGATGAAATTTTTTTTCGCTTCCACCCTATAGTGTGGGGTGTCGTTGGATAGGTCTTTTAAAACGAATACGGGTCTTCCAGAACTATTTTTTGATCTGCTTAATATTTTCGGAAATAATCGATCTGAAAGAAAAAAAGTTGTGTTTTCCACTTTAGTTCCCCTAACATTTGAACCATGGGTCCAAAAAATATGAAAAAAATCATGAAAGTAAAGCTTAGTAAAGACTTTCAGAGAAAAATAAAGCGAACCTAATCGATTAAGCAGTTTTTGAGTTTTTGCAAATAGTCTATTTTGACGGACGGGTAACTACGGAACCCTACACTGAGCATGACCCGACATACTCTTGGCCGGTTTTTTTTATATTTTATCAGCAGGTCATTTAGCTTGCTTATTCTCAATTAATTTTTTTATTTATGATGAACAATTATGAAAATACGACGTTTTTTTAAACCGTCTATTTTTTATCTCTTATTTAACTTTAACAGCCTGTAGCTCCTAAAGTATTGATCGCAGAGTAAAAATAAACATAACCAAATTTGTAGTAAATTTTATGTTAAAACTTTTGTCCGAAGTAATTATAATGCAATTCGTACACATTTTCGAGATATGAGCAAAAATATGAAAAAAGGTACCTTCAACCCCCCTCTACACCCCCAGCACACCCCCTACCCTCGAGGACTTTTAGTATGTTTATCTAGACACCACAAGGTATGCCTGTACCAATTTTCAAAACTACACGAATTATTTCCGCAGCTTGCCCAAATTCGGCTTAATTTGACGTGGCTATGGGAGTATGAGTCCGACAAAATCAAGAGAGCACAGGTTTTTAAGGCGCTGACAACACGCCAATGACACCATAATATAGGTATGTTTCGCAAGTTTCTTAGATTATGGTAATGGTGACCGATTATCACCATTATGCGGACGGTATGCTTACTTGCTACCTACGTGGTAAGTATAAAACATCCTTACGAGTAGGTACGTTTACACGTTTTAAATACTTACCTAAAGTAAATTTAATGAAGACAGTAAAATGTCCATATTTTACTAGTACACACATATTTAAATCTTCATTCTAGCCAGAGTCACAAGCTATATAACTCTTAATCATCAATACGTATTACAGAGGTACAATAAAGAAGTTTAAATGAGAGCAATCCAACACGGCCTTTCGTAAATTCTACACAAGTAATACCGAATTGTCATGGCATTCAGAACAAACAGAGTCGCGCCGCGAATAAAAGTTCTTGCCGTAAGCTGGCCGCGTAGCCAAGATGCCAATCGCTAACGCTCCGTAGCGATCGAAACGCAACTGTCACTGTCACACTAATGTGAAAGAGTGATAGAGATACATGATGCTTTTCGTTGTCGAAGCGATAGCGATTGTAACCTTGGCTAGGCGGCCTGATTGGATTGAGACGCCGATACGAAGGATCCGACGACAAAAACTCAAAAGCGTTTGAGGAAAACTTCCTGTTGGAATGTAAAACTATTCCCAATTGACAGCACTATTGGCTTTGAAATGGAGTTTTATCCTTTGCGCTTACTTCCCGGAACGCTCAATGAAAAAATACCAACTGGGAGTATAGGTATATTTATATACACGCCATTCACTATTATAATTAGTTTTAGTTCTTATCGCGACTGTAACATTGGTCATTTCGGTACTGTGTGACTTAAATAACGTAAGACTGTGCCAAACTATCATAGGCATGATAAGAAACGAAAGGAAATATACAAATATTATACCAAAAGACCTATCGTTTGTATCAGCAGTGTATTGTTTGTAATGTTGAAAGAAGTTGTTCAAGACTTTACTGCAGCAATTGTCTAGAGGTGTATTTTAATCGGTAAGTATATGATTAACGGCAGGTACACGAAGTACTAAACATATCAAACAATAAATCTAAATGAAAAAAAAAACGCTTATCACACCAAATATTTATTACAACAATCATAAGTAATACATAGGCAAAGGGTTAGGTAAGACATATGTAGGTAGGGTAGAAAAGGGGTTTCAGTCGACGATGTGTGGAAGGGCGGCACCGTCGTCGAACCCAAGCCACCTGGCGGTGGACTTAAACCGGTGGCATGTGCCTCGGATGCACATGCTGGTGGCGCGTATAACGGCGACTTAATAACGCTTATACACTAGCATATTCACATTTCCTTTTTGTTTATTTTCTACTGAATGTGTTTTCTATTCGTATTAAATTTACCTTTCTGGTAACCTAACATTAATAAAACATTTTTAAATAAAGTCTCAATAGACCACGCTACGACTACAAGTTTTAATAAAAGACGGCACCACGTTTGAGTCTTGCAAAGCAACTCTTTAAGTAGTATCTGCGGACCCATATTTCACTCCAATGACTTTTTTAGCAACTTTACTTAAAGTTGAATTCTTAATAAAGAGTAGGATAGGATATCTTGGAAAAGAAGCAGAAGACAGGTACTTATAAAAAATGATGCTCTTTGTTTATCCGTCTGTCGTAAAGTCTTGGGAAATGTTCGAAGGCGCATCTTACGAACAATAAAAAGATACGTAATCCTTAGGCCTTGGAGTAGTAGGACTATAAATCTCTTAAGACATAGGAAACCTATTTCGTTCGAGCAAATCCCTTAAACCTTCGGCAATGTGTTAATCTGGGACCCGATATTACAGCATAAGTTTTCTGCCTTGTCTTTTGGTAATCTAGGTTTAAGTCCAATGCTTTTTTGAACTTTGAACAAGCTAGATAAACGAGCTGTATAAGTACCTAAATAAGTCAATCAGAATTATATCAATCACTAAACTAGGTTTAATTAGGAAGAAATAATAAAAAAAAAACTACACTTATTTTCTCCATTTCCAAGACTAGGTTAGCAACAATTAAAAAATACAAATACAGCTCAGAGCATCGTTCAGCTAAATAAATATGCATAGAAACGCTTTCATTCAAAATATTAAAGTGATACGCGTCATACTTATACATAGATACCTACCTACGTAGGATACTAAAAAACAGAAATTAGATTCGTCAGTCAGTCAAGTTTACATGTAGATACAGGGTCAACCAAAAACGCGAGCGCAAATTTTTTTGTTGACAATATCGCAAGGCCGGGTAGGTACCAATCTTCACCTGGGTCTAAAAGTCCGAAGTGCCCCAGTGAGGCGAACTTTCATGCGAAGTCGAAGCCGTGCTTCAGGCTTCATTATAAGTAGTTGAGCACAGACTCTAACCAATGTCCATTGTATTAAAAACCGAGACCGCAGGCCGAGCATGGACATGTGGAACACAAACCAATAGTAAACTGAGGTAAAATCACTCATTCACTCCGAAACAATTAGACAGTGTGTGCGTTATAGGTATTGACAGCCTCTTAAGACTGCGTCGACCGTCCAGTGGCGCCTTCATTACTGTACCTATACTTGAATATGTAGGTATTAATATTGTTGTCCTACTGATTCCCCAACTTCTCTTCTTCCTTCCTTCGGTCTTATTCCGAAGTACCATTTCGTAAGTTTCGGCCCGGCCGAAAGGTTCGGCCGTTTTTTGGCCGAAACCGAAACCGAAACCGAACCTTCGGTCGGACACAAAAAAATATATTTATCCCCCTATTTTTCTTCATTTAACACGATGGGAGGACAAAGCATTATAGGTAGCTATGTAGGTACCTAGGTACTTGTAATTATAATGGTGCAATATTTTCTAGCACAGCGACGGAAGGATCAAGTGTCCCGCTGGCTGCACCATTAGTCTAGCTGGCTGATGATAATGTCTGTCCTCGGGCACAGACCACCGAGATTGATGAACACTTCTAAAAATGACACCGTAAATTTATGGAGCCGGCGGGAAATATTTTCTAACAGGTAATTATATAACATTATAGAATAAAAAGCGCTGGTGGCCTAGCGGTGAGAGCGTGCGACTTGCAATCTGGAGGTCGCGGGTTCAAAGCCCGGCTCGTACCAATGAGTTTTTCGGAACTTATGTACGAAATATCATTTGATATTTACCAGTCGCTTTTCGGTGAAGGAAAACATCGTGAGGAAACCGGACTAGTCCCAATAAGGCCTAGTTTACCCTCTGGGTTGGAAGGTCAGATGGCAGTCGCTTTCGTAAAAACTAGTGCCTACGTCAAATCATGGGATTAGTTGTCAAGCGGACCCCAGGCTCTCATGAGCCGTGGCGAAATGCCGAGATAACGCGAGGAAGAAGAATTATATAACATTATAAAATCTAAATTTTAAAATTATTTTGTCCGATTATCACAGAATTGGCTCCCAACAATATAATGTTATTTAAGTTCGCTGACTTTTATGTAGATTATCCACGGATACCTAGGTTCTGCAGAGGCGTGTGTTGCGATTCTCCAACTATGCTATTAAGTTAAATAAGCTTTTAAATATTGAATGAGGCTCATTCCAATTCCGTAGCACAACAAAGAAATTGTAAAGGGTAACGATGATTGGAGGGCCCAGTTAACCATAAACAGTATCGGTTTTAATTAAGATTAAAAGCATACTTCAATTTCGACACATAAACTCGTGAAACTCAAGTCAATCGAGTAACCAGTCCTTGCCCGAGTGAAGCGATAGTAATAAATCTTTTGATCCGTTTCCCGGCCGACTTTTAACAACAAATTGATTAAACCCACGAGCCGCTCGATCTCCCGACCGCCGCGACCGACCCTTTCCTTTTGCGACACCCAAGAAAAACATTTATTATCGCTCGACTTTTACTCTTTTACTCTTTCTCGCCGTCACAGAACAAACTCTTTATAACGCTACATCTTTTTTCAGGACGGTAAAATCTCAATGAGAACCTATAAATCGCGGAAATCCTCTTTTGTTACCGTCTAATAAACATTGTCAGAGAGAGTATTAGGTACTCGTAACTTTAACTCTTGAAACTTCTGAATAAAATACGATTATTATTTATTCCACCATAATGAAACTGTTTTAATTATATTACACCGTCATTATTTATCAAAATTTTAATGTAATTAAACTTAGTTAATCAAAGATTTGTAAAACAAATAACCTTCGAGCTTATCACTGCTATATTACTGCACTATTTTCTCGCAAACTGCTGATACAATAATTGGTAGTTTGGCCCAGATACCTTTTCCTTGTAGGCTGTGATTGGCCGACGCTCAATAAAGATTTATGTATTCCCTTCTGCGTTATCTTTAGCTAACATTTTATAGACATTTTTTTTATCCCTGTATAAACGGTTTACCGTGTTTATAGGTATATCAAAATGAAGCTTATCGGAAAGCAAATTATACCAGGTTTTCTTTCGTGGACTGGGTACAATCATTATTATTCGGGTAATCGAAAAGTGTACCTAGTTATTTCATCACGGCCTGAAATAAATAATTACCTACTGTCATCATACGCCCCACAATTGGCATAATAAAGTACCCAGGTATCTATACTACTAGTACTAATATTGCGATACCCATTGCGGATTAAATTAAGTCAGAAATAATACAAACGATATTAGGTAAGGTATATAACTATGCGCAAACACTCAGTCGTAGAATTTAACCCGTGTTCGTCCTTACAATTTGCCCTAAGGGACCTTAATCAGAGAGCTACGATCGCTCAGAGTACAATTACTAAGACTAGTGTGTAGTATTCTATTTCCAAATATTTGGTGTCCTACGAACCAGGTTATTCCCTAGATGGGTCAATTTCTGAACACGATTTTTTTTCTGTCCGTGATGAAAATCGCGGGTTAGCATCAGATAATACTTACCATTTTTTTTTTACATAAAGAAGCCACACTTTCACACCGGGTTTCATATGAATTCACTGATTAATTGGTTTTTAGAGTACACTTAAAAATACCTAAAGGCTCAAATTACTACTCCCGTGCCCTGTCCGGAATCTACTTTTGAGCATAATGAAAAATCCTACGAAAAATTCTACATTAGTATCACTAATTTAGTGTCAAATACTTAAACTAGATGATATTTACTATCACTGAGCACATACACTATTAACTTCATTGTGGTAAATAACTCGTGATCGAAGTTTAAATTTTGTCCGAGCGCGCGAGTAAAATTTCGTCAGCAAAACTCAAAGGGCTCTGACAGCCGACGTCTGTATCTGAACCGCCTCGTGTCCCGCCTCACCTGTACTGGCAGTATTCGGCTATTTCTCAAAGCAAGCGGATGTACGTCAAGCCGCGGCGTGTTCGAGCAAATCGCATAAGTATTTCGGAATCCGGGTGGGCGACAATTTTTTTCTAATTTCGATGCCCCTTATAAATTTTATTTCCTACATAGCTTTTCAATAATAATTGTCATATTTAGGAGCCCTTTATGTATCTTTATGTAAGCGATAACATAACAGTTTGGTTAAACACGATTTAAGTTTTTGGCGAATTTTTTTATTACGATTTCTAATTTCTGTGCCCTAATTCCCATGGAATATTTACCTAAAACAGCTGATTAAGTGGCACGGGAATTAGAAAGTATTACATTTATTGTCAACAAATTTTTAATTGGGGGCACTGTAAGTTAATTGGCAATGTTTACGTCATATTATTATTACATATATATATATATATATTGGCATTGAATATATATTATATGTAATAATAATATGACGTATATCTTTCTATTTCTATAAGTACTATAGTACATACTTACAGGGTGGACCCGAATAACCCGGGCAATTTTAATACGTAAGGTAAGGTGGGGTAAGACGACACTGGGGTAAGACTATCACTTGTATGGAATCCTCGTACTGTTAGTCTTGCGCCACCTTACCTTATTCATTGATCATATTATAACATTAAAATATTATATAAACATAAAACTATTTTTGGAATTATTACATATTATAATACCCGTACCTAAGGTTACATGAAACAAAATGAATCAAATTTACAATGGTTTTTTTTTTGTAAATTTGACAGCTGACAGCGTAAGCCGTATAAAGTTTAAATATCTGGGAGACCGAGCTTTGCTCGGAAAACATATACCTACCTAAAAAATCAAAAATGCGCGTTTTCCCAGAGACACCTAGCTAGATCGATTTTTCATCCCAGAAGTCGCCAAGTCGAGCAAAACAAAGTGGCACGGCCGTAACATCAAATCTCAATAACATTCTATCTAAATAACATTTAATTTGAGCATGTAGTCTAAGAATTAATACACTTTAAAATCCCTTAGTTTTGTCACGGGCACAATCACTCTCAATCAATATTATTTTAAGGTACTTCTAGCATACCCACAAGTTCCAAATTTGAAACGTAATTAGGTTTTAGCTTTTTAAGCCAATAAAAATCTAATAATACTGCAATATTAGTCACGTTCTAAAGATAACTGCATAATTAAGATTGTAATTCTATAGAAATATATGCGATAACAACGTTACCTTTTAGTTCTTACAATTATTAGGGAAAGTAAAGGTACACTAAGATGGACGATGTGAGTATGAATAAAGATGTATTATGATATGTATATACATAGTATCAGTATGGTATGGGTATGATTACCCGAAAAGAAGGACAGCCTACAAAAAGAGATGGGATCCTATCAAAAAGAATTCATGTAAAAAGATGCAAATCTCGCAACGCAGTTCTTCTACTCTACTACAAAAAAGTTTTGGGATGTAATGTGAAACCAAGTCGGTTATTTTAGTCAGTGCCAGGGGGTATTTTTTTAGCAAGTTTTGTTTTAGGAAGATTATGATATTTTTGAGAAATTACTTAACCAACCTACACTTTGAAGATTTTCCCGTAGGGCAGGGACACCCCGTATACCTATGTGTAAAGTAAGGCGGGGTTTTAGGAAGATTATGATATTTTTGAGAAATTACTTAACCAACCTACACTTTGAAGATTTTCCCGTAGGGCAGGGACACCCCGTATACCTATGTGTAAAGTAAGGCGGGGTAAGACTAACTTAGTATATTTTGATCGGGGCAAGACTACCAGTATGAGGATTCCATACAAGTGATAGTCTTACCCCGGTGATAGTCTTACCCCACCTTACCTCATATGTGTTCAAACAATTTTTTGGGTTATTTATTTATGAAGGCAGCATATTCGATTTCTTCAGATTAACTTACACAATAACTTCTTCTCACTGTGCCCCTATTTATTTCTTAGTATCATTTCCTATAAGACCATATACCAGATCATACACCTTGTACCTATCTACATGCAGATACATAATGACACTTTTTAATGAATAGTTTTGTATGTAAAGGCGGACAAGTTTACGAAACTACTCAAAGTATTGTTTTGAAATATGTACATTTTACTAAGAAAGAGAGATTAGTTGCCATTAAAATAAAGGAAAGGAAATTAGTCAAATACGTAGTTTTTAGTGTAACATACTTTCGTAGATTTGTCGTTCGAAACTAAAATTAAAGATGGTAAATATGTCCCATACCACTTCAGTATGGTTGCAGTATATTATTGTAGATTAAAATATACATAAATAATAGTTTTAAGTACCAAAATAAGTTCAGAAAACAATTCCCGTGCCGTGTTTTAATTTTCGTCCTAGTAAAATCTAATTTCCATGGACACACTAATTCCCGTGCCCTGACCAAAATTTAAAATTTAAATAACTTTTATAGTTTTATGAATATTTTTATCCCATAAGAAAATTAATATTTATTATATTTTTTATCAAATTCTCAGCATATTTTTTTTTGTGTAATGTTGGTATTTCAAAATTCCATGGGAATTAGACAAAAATGCTCGTTTGGTGAAATTGACCCAGATCCTAAATTGTAATCGATCCATATAACATATAACTTATAAAAACTTATAAATTAGATACCTATCAGACAGCCTTCATGTGTTGGATAAAAAAATTGTTTACTTAATTAATAATCAGCCAGTTTATACAATTATTGACTAGCAGAAATAATGTTTAACGGCCTCCTAGCCTAGTCGGTAGTGACCCTCCCTGCCTACGAAGCAGGAGGTCCCGTGTTCAAGTCCTGGTACGGGCATTTATTGGTGTGTTCATCGCAAATATTTGTTCCTGAGTTTTGGATGTAGGTTTTCTACGTATATAAGTAAGTATTTATATATATAACTGTGTGTGTGTATATATTATATATATCGTCATCTAGTACACACAACACAATACTGTAGGGACTGCGTAAAATTGTCCTATAAAAACAGAAAACACTGCTTACGTTTGCATTTTGTTCATAAAATCTGGATCTAACCTGGCAGAGCGTAGTCAAATGATACGAGCAACCAATAGCGTGTGTTTCTTGTCAGTTGGTATTTCGTAGCGTGTGTACGGCACATTCCGGGCAGTTTTGTTTATCCTATCCCTAGTTTTTCGACGGATGTTAGCATGGATGCTGCATATGTTTTAAAAACGTTTGGACTGCACTTCCCGCGGCGCAGTGCGGCCGTAGTTAACAGTTTATTTCCTATACATAGTTAAATAAATGTAGTTAAAAAATATTATACATGAGACACGAACTTACGAAATACATATCTTTGTTAAATAGACATTATTAAATTATTACGAGAAAGAGTAAAAATTTAACGAAATTGTAAAAAAAACGTGTTAAAGCCATCCGTAACAACCGATATTTATATTATTAAGGTCGATAGTTCCAAAATTTATATCTAAAAACCCTCTGAAAGATGTTTTTATGCTCAGCAGTACCTATTATTGGAAATTGGATGTAAGTACATAAAGTAGGGCCAATGTTATTTTTATCAGAAACATCAAATGTAAATTCTGAAGAAATGCAATAATGCTTAGCAGTTGTATTACTCACATGCGCACATAAATTTCCACGAAATTGTGAAGGTAATAATTGAAACGATTCAGTTTACATTTTATTTATTTTCTATCTCGTTTCTAGAATATTTTCTTATGCAATTTAATAAAAACTGTGCTTTGAGAAACGTTTGCAAGGATAAACCAACTTTTAAATTGTTGGCAGTATTTTTGCGTTGTAACGCAGAAAGACTATTAGGCGATGTCACAACCCCTAAACTAATGAGTTTAGTTTAAGTGTTTGCTGAGTAAATATGTGACGTCCCACGGTAAAGGTACCTTATGGCGGCTGGCGCTTACGCTATTATTAACGCCGCTCCAATATTATTGCGGGGCTATGCAACGTAAGCGCCAGCCGCCATAAGGTACCTTTTGCAGTGGAACGTCACATATATCCATTTTCGTTGAAATTTTATCAAAATGAATTGCTTAGTTAGCGTTGTACACCAGTAAATCATCTCTAAATACTGTCGCGACAAACGAAGACTGGCGCAGCCTCGTCAGATAGATAATTGAATTTATTACGTTTATTAATTTCTTGCCCGTTTTAATCTAGAAAGTTGATATTTGTTTCCATTAATAATATCACTTTACATAAAATGAGTAATATAGCTTCATAATTGACTACGTATAAATATGTTGTTTATTGGACTTAAGGTGGTTCGCTTTTCATACAAAATTCAATCAAAGCTCATTAAGTAACTACACACTATTAGTACACAAATATTTCCGCATTTATCTTCTTTCGAATATTCGTTTGCGCGAAATTAACAGGAAAACAATGTTTCATACAGAAATCATGCAAAAATCATAGTTAACTTTTCATCAATTTTACGTATGTGTGTGTCACAAATGTCGTGTACAGATACATTTGCGACGTTGCCATACCATTTCCGACGTTGCCGGGCCGACCACGGCTCGAATTTGGAGTGCCGTCATGTTTAGTGCAATTTTGTTGACACTGATATTTGACAGGTAGTTAATTGACCTAAGCGAGAAGTTCGTCAGCTTAGCTAAGAACTATCATGGCGTGTTATGCAAACAGTCACTTTTTTGCTTGCAAACGGAAGATTCCCGGTTCGATCCCCAGTCATTGTATGCTGGAACATAACTTTTTGTATTTTTGTTACACCTAAATTTCGTATTGTTTTTTTATTTTTATTTAATTTTTCTTATTATCATAAATCGATTATTAAGTATGGGCTACACGTATTCTTTTATTTTTACAAAGATAATTAGAAATTATACTCTTCCTAATCTCTCTGATTTTTACAATCAGGACATCCTCACTGCAATAAAAACCGGGCAAGTGCGAGTCGGACTCGCGCAAGAAGGGTTCCGTGCCATAATGCAAAAAAAAAAACAAAAAAAAGCAAAAAAAAACGGTCACCCATCCAAGTAATGACCACTCCCGACGTTGCTTAACTTTGGTCAAAAATGACGTTTGTTGTATGGGAGCCTCATTCAAATCTTTATTTTATTCTGTTTTTAGTATTTGTTGTTATAGCGGCAACAGAAATACATCATCTGTGAAAATTTCAACTGTCTAGCTATTACGGTTCGTGAGATACAGCCTGGTGACAGACGGACGGACGGATGGACGGACGGACAGCGAAGTCTTAGTAATAGGGTCCCGTTACCCTTTGGGTACGGAACCCTAAAAAGAAGTGTATAAAATTTCATGTGGTTAAAAATAATGGATTTTGTCTATGAATGAAAAACACAATTATTACTATAGTTTGTTTTTTTTAGCATTAGAAATAAGGTAAACAATTTTGACGTGTCTTTTAATTGAAAAACACATTTTAAAAATAAGTTACGGCAAATATGTAACAATTATAAATCTAATACGATCATTTATATTCTTCTGCTTTCATAAGTAATCGTTTTTGATTTTTAAAAAACCTGATAACACTGAGTATGTGGGGGAAGCGCTGCTGGCCTAGCGGAAAGCAATTCGGAGGTCGCGGGTTCTAACCCCGGCTCGTACCAATGATTTTTCGAACTTTTGTACGAAATAGCATTTGATACCTATTTATACACCGATACCAATTTTTCGGTGAAAGAAAACAATGTGAGGAAACCGGACTAATCCAAATAAGTTTACTCTCTGGGTTGGAAGGTCAGGGCAGTCGCTTTCGTAAAAACTAGTGCGCATGCCAATTCTGGGATTAGTTGCCAAGCGGAGATTGAATATCTGGGAGACCGACCAAAGCTTACAAAACATAAAAACTCAAAAATGCGCGTTTTCTCATAGACCTAGCTAAGAGATCAAACCCCTTATAGCAAATTTCATCGAAATCGTTAGAGCCGTTTCTGATACCATCCAAATATATAAATAAATAATTATATATCTAATAATTGCTCGTTTAAAGGTAAGATAACACAAAGGAGAAACAAAAAGAAATTACCTACTCGCACCAGTCTTGAACCCCAATCCTCTTGCACGTATTTCCACGAACATACCGTTACGCTATTGCAACATACTTACGTTGTGTGAAATTGTCTACTACAAGGATCACGGAAACACTGTTTGCATGTGTGAGTAATAGTAGGAAAAAGCGTGACAGCAACACTCCGTCGAATTAAAAAGGTGGTTTTTGCACAATGAAGTATTCAATGTTTATTTTAATAGTTCAATATTTACTTAAAGAGTGCGCGAAACATACTTTTAAGTATACAAATACCAAGACCATTTCACAAAAAAATTAAATCTGAAATTTTGCAAAAGTGGTGCCATCTAGCGAGAGTTAAGTTTTGAGTAACCTAGGCGAACCACCTTAATTGATAAGCATTTGGAAACAATTTACCTCATCTATTACTAGTCGAAAAGTTAATGAAACCAAAACCTTTGTAACTTCAAAGAAAGCCCCTACAGAAAGATACAAAAAGGCGCCAAGAGAGAGAAGCCAAGAATAACTTACGTTGACCAAGTAAATGAAAAAGTAAACCTCGTGTAGGTAGTATCAGGCGGTCAAAGAGAAGGCACAGGATAAAGATATGTAGGTACACGGAAATTTTCCACGTACAAGAGCCCACTTCAAACATATGTTGATGCTGGTTAATAGTCTAATCTAACTATATTCACCACTATCCTAAATGAACAATAATATTCTAAGCATCATTTAACTTCAAATTTATAAACATATTTGGCTATTTGGGAAGGCGTAACCATAGATTAGTATATGTTATTAACTGGGCGTACCGTAAAAAGGCAAGATCCATACCTCTGGATTCACTAACTAGAAGAAGTTTAGATTGTAATAACTTGGGTTAAATTTTAAATTAGAAAAATTAGGACACCACCTTTTCCCAAGACTCAAACTTTTTTAGATAGATCGATTCAAATTTTCATCTAAATCGTTAGAGCTGTTTTTGTAACCTTATTTACAAACATACATTATAAGTATTTCTCATTTAAAAGTGGATGTGAATTCACGGCATCATTTATTATCTCGATACACGTGGAATAGTTCTGTCAAGTACCTACGAGTGTGGCGATCGACAAGGTAATTAATCTGTTTAGGATTAACCGAAACTCGACGGAGTTCTCAGCTACGGGTAAATTCGGAGTCGGGGATTATAACCCAGTTAGCTAAACCGCTACTGGGCTCACGGCTGACTTCCTTAAATGCTGGCCTCGAAACGTTACTAACGAACATGGAACCTACATGGATTTAACAGGTATATCGTCGGTACATCGAGGGAAGGCCTAGGTACTAGATCCATTCTAGATACGTTATAGTTTAGATATCAACTAGTTCTCTTTTGCAGCGCAATTCGGGCAACCAATGTCACTTTTACGCTAGATAGAGTAAGATATCTATTAGATGTGAATTGGATCTCTAAGTCATATCCTGTGGAAATCGTTCAAGATTATCTCCAGAATCGCGCAAATGTCAAATTTGACAGGTTAGATCATAAACATATCGTTATCGTATCTTGGTGATGTCTAAAAGATATCTAATAGATGTCTATTTCAAAATCCGAATCGGGCCCTAGGTTGCAAGCTTAGGTATCTCGATGATTTGCAGCGAACCGTTGAGTAAAGGCAGGACCGGACGGTGAATAAATCCTTGCGGGACCTGCTAGTCAAAGCAGGTGTTTCTTTGATGTTAATGTAATGTTTTTCCGCTTAAAAAATTTAAAAAAGTACATCTATTAAAAAGTATACTAGGGATGAAAGAAGCTAAGAGATCAAATGTAAGTAAATATTCTATAATATGCACTTCATAAAAAAATAATATAAAAAGAGCCGGCAGGTGTCAACAGTGACAATTGCTTCAACTAGAAATATCACTGTTAACTGATCATATCCGTAACCTTTTCATAACAAGATTATAAAGTTCCAATCATAGCACCAGTTGTTAAAATTTTAGCGATGAACTGTTGACAATTAGTAGAAACAGTTTCATTTCGTTTCCAAATATAGATAACCGTCATCAAAGGTGTATAAAACGTACAACATTCCAAGCGCATGTTTCTTTCATGAGATGTCGAGTCCGTACTGCGCACGAATAAATCGTTTTTCTCGTTAAAATGAAATCTTAAAAGTAATTGCATCTTGATTTCCTACAGATCGCGTAGACGCGAGATTCCGCATGGGCAAGATATAAATGAAGTCAAACACTTTACTCGCCTTTTGACAAATCGAAAGCGAAGTCTTGACATTTATAAGAAAATCTTTATATTCAGGCAACTAAATAAATATATATAATATTTAAAATTTCCGCGTTTTGAACACATATTAACTCACATTTATAGACGGGTCTACCGCGAAATTAATTCAATTACCTTTATTTACCGACGTTTCGACACAGGTTAAACTAGCATAGAAATCATTATAAAATATAATATTTTAAACTTTCGCGTTTTGAACACAGACGGGTCTAACGCGAATTTTATTCAATTACCTTGATTTACCGGCGTTTCGACACAGGTTTCACTGGTCGTGGTAATTCGCGTTAGACCCGTCTATAAATGTGAGTTAATATTATAAAATATATCTTAAAACTAAAAAAACTTGACTCGGACACCCAGCGGCATCAGCGAAAACTATTCCTTTCTAAAGGTCGCTAGACGGTCAGTCGGAACGCTCACCACAATAAAAATTCACATTGTGTCGAGACTCCAACTTCGACCCTCAAGACTAATCCGAACTAGACTTGAAACAACAGATTGTAAAATGCGCATAACTATTGCTGTAAGTTATTCAAAGCCTCGCAATCCCTCGATAGAGTTGTTTATAACTGTAGTTTGAATGTCAGGGGATGCTATTTATAATTTAAAATATTATACTCGTATCATCGCCAACATTATTCCTGAATCTTAAGATCTACTAATAAAACCATTAGGGGCTCTCTGTTAGTACCTAAAGTAAACTGATAGTACCTACCTTAGATACTACCCTTGACACGGGCAAAAGTGTTTATGATTACTTAACAGTTTCCGCATTCTAACTAAAATAATACAATAAAGTACGAGTAAGTTATATATTTTACGTCACCCTAGGAGAAAATCTCACTTTTTCCCAGATCGCATATTTATGGCCCTCACCTTTAGTCATATGCCTTATGGGAATATAGTTCAGAGCCGGAAACCGCTACCAACTTTTAGTATGTTGTTGGGCATGGCATTGGGTCTCCAAAACTGCCGGGAGACAGCGGCGCCGGCCTTCTACTTCAGCGGAATGACGTCATCAAAATGACTCCCGTTTCGTTGCGAATATTGCATATTGTACCCAAACTATGCATGGCACATAATTGTGTGGGGTATTGAATGAAAGCCAGTTAAATATGCTATATTTCATTTATACAGTGTTTATCAAAATATTCAGCCGTTTAAGAGCCATTTGCAAAAGAATCAAAATGATGTAAAAAAATATTCAATTATTTGGGTTTTACAACCAAACCAAAAGTCGGACGTTAAAGTAATGTACTACAAAATTAAAGACGACGTCTGACGCCATACGTTGATATCAATCAAGTCAAAATTGGGCCAAATATGTGGAAATTATGCATCAAAATGTAGATATTTGCCCATACAAATGCATTAAAGTTAAAAAAATCCAAACTGGTCATTTTCAGGATAATCCGCGTAAGCTTATAGTATGTTATTAGCAATATGACCTGGGTCCTAAAACTGCCGGGAGACCATCTTTATTGTCCCCCAGTCACGAATAATGACGTCATACAAATAATCACTGCCGAATTTCGTAAAATGTAAATTATAGCTATACTATGAGTCACACATACATGTGTGTTACATGTAATGAAAGGTTATTAAATTTAGTATGATTCACCTAAACATTGTTTGTAAAAAAAATGTACGGTTTAAGAGCTAGAAACAAAGAAATACCACTTTTTATGGAAAAAGTAGATGTATATCAATTTTATAGCTAAACTAAAATCGTCAATAAAATGTTGCGTATAATATTTAAAAAACCAGTTATTCAACTATATTTACTAATTTTAACGAAGTTTTACCAAATACAGTGGAAACTGGATAAGTGGAACCTGGGTTAGTGGAAAACCTCTTTAAGTGGACCCAAGTTCTCGGTTCCAGTCCCTTGGCAACGAATTACCTCTATAAGTGGAATTTTGGGACCTCTATATAAGCGGAATCAATTTTTTCGAAAATTTCTTATTTTTACCTCTGTAACTGGAAGCAGCCGTCTCCGAAACCTCTGTGAGTGGAATAGGTAGCTCGGCGTTATAAAATTTATTCACGTTACAAAAATGTGTTCGACAATATTCTCGGTATTAAAAGAAATGTGGTAAAATGTGACTCAAGTCAACAAACCAAAATGACGGATTTTTTTAACCATACTGGTTTCTCTTGCGTAAGTAAATATTACGAGTGATTTTATTTAATTGATTTTGTTTTTGAAATTTTGAAAATTCTATACGAGTAGGTACTGTGCATTATTTACAGTATTGTTTTTTTAAAGTCAGGATTACATACCTATGTTTTGTTAATACATACATATCTACATACATATTTAATAAAAGATGATTATTTAAGTCTTGATCTTTTAGTTGACCATGCTATACGTGACCTCTATAAGCGACATTACTAGCATCCACGACCTCTGTTAGCGAGAGCCTCTGTAACTGAAAAAAACGTTTTATTTGAACCTGGTTAAGTGGAAAACTGGATAAATGGAAAACCTGGATAAGCGGAACTAAACAGCCGGTCCCTTGCGATTCCACTTATCCAGTTTCCACTGTATTTCAGTTCAGTCAAAATCATCTCTCACTCTTTTGGGCTCACCAATCTTTGGCGAACTAGATCTATTTAACAGTACATCAGAGTTACTTTTCAAAATAAATCCGCATATAGCTCTCTTCATCATCCGTTTCTGTCTATTCACCCCAACATTTATGTATCTGCTTCGCAGCTGCCCAATTTGGAAGTTTCCCTCTATTCTTTCATCCATTGACACTTCCCTTCAGGCAACGCTATCCAAAATTTTAAATATACAGTTTGATACTAGGTCATGGACCCAGGCGGTTCTCCCAATTAGGTTTGGGGGGCTCGGAGTTCGCACTTCGGCCAGCTCGGCTTTACCTGCTTTTCTGTCTTCCGTGTACGGCTCGCTGTCTCTCATCGGTGTCATTCTAAACCTTCCACAGATACTCGATGATGAGGTAGCGAGCCTCAGGGAGGCCAGAGAAGCATGGTGTCAGTCATGCCCGAGTGCGGACATCCCAGACGCCAGGCACGTTCAACGGGCTTGGGACTCCCCTCGCCTAGAGGTAGTCCATGCCACACTCATAGAAAACAGCCCGGACGACTATGATCACGCGCGAATTCTGGCAGTTTCGGCCCCCGAGTCGGGCCACTGGTTACAGGCCCTCCCTTCAAAGGCGATAGGCACGGTTCTGGACCCAAGCAGCCTAAGAATAGCAATAGGCTTGAGGCTTGGGTCCAGAATATGTGTTCCCCATACATGTGCCTGTGGCAAGAGCGTGGACCAGCTGGGCCGACATGGCCTATCTTGCGCAAAAAGCGCCGGCCGCATATATCGCCACGGCACTATCAACGATTTGGTCCGTCGCGCGCTTGCCACCGTCTCTGTGCCTGCAGTTTTAGAACCAGTGGGCATGGCTAGAGACGACGGCAAGCGTCCCGACGGAGCCACGTTAGTGCCGTGGAAATTAGGAAGAGCCCTGGTGTGGGACGCGACGTGCGTTGACACGCTTGCACAGTCCCACATCGGGGCGACCCGCATCCAGGCTGGTGCTGCGGCTGACCAGGCCCAGATTCTCAAGCGTCGCAAATACTCGACGTTAGTTAACGATTATGAGTTTGCGGCGCTCGCAGTTGAGACTCTGGGACCTTGGTCATCTGACATGAAGGCTTTGTCGGCGCGGCTGGTCGATAACACAGGGGACCGTAGGGCTGGCGCGTACCTCTCTCAGCGAATCGCCCTAGCGGTACAGAGAGGTAACGCCGCCAGTGTAATGGGGTCCTTGCCGCAGTCCGAGCTGTTAGACGGGGCATATCTGTTATGATTGGGTTAAGTTTTTATACTGTAAATATTCTAGGTAGGTACTAATTTATTATTAATTTTTAATTCTAAGTTAATTTATAGTTTTTTTTTTATTAATTTCTATTGTTCCAAATGTTATTACTATATATCACAATTTAAATTTTACATTTCCGACAAAAACTGTGGAAGTTCTGGAAAAAAAACTAAAGCGCCCCAACAATTCTACCTTAATGCGCTCATATTATGCAAAGAATAGTTCTAATCATCGAGTATTAAATGAATGAACGTTACATAAAATACATGAAAACGACATTTTCGAATGGAACCATAATTAAAAAAATAATAATTTACTTGATAAGTAAGCAAAATACTGTTTCTTTAAGTACCTAATCTCCTCCTTTCAAAGTCGGTTAAAATGTGGCTTTTGTGACCTGGGCTACAAAGACAAATAAATTGACACCTCATTTATCAAAATCAGTTCAGTTGTTTCATGTAAAAAATACATAATTATATATTTAAGCCTCGATTAGCCTTATAGACATACATACATACATACATCACTGGCTCAGTGACCCAAAGAGGATCTTGACCTCTGACACAAAAGAGCGTCACTCTGCCCTATTCTGCGCCACTCGTCGCCAGTTGGGTATTCTTATAAAAGTGGAATCTTGAGTGGTGCAAGGGTTTCAAGGCTGAGCTGAGAAGGCTGGCAGAATTTTCCCTCTGATCCTCCGAAATACAGGTCACCCCTCTGGTCTGCTAACATCTACGGCCTGAGGGTTTCAACGTTAGATGCCAAGCCACGCCAGGCCATAATAGTAAAGGTCTAATTATTGAATTTTAATTTTTTGTCCGACTACGGCAGAATTTGCTATCTATGCGTGCATGTGTAGGTACCGTTTGCATGAAAGTACTGAACTGATTTTGATAAATTAGGTGTCAATTTATTTGTCTTTGTAGCCCAGGTCACAAAAGCTACATTTTAACCGACTTTGAAAGAAGGAGATTAGGTACTTAAAGAAACAGTATTTTGCTTACCTACTTATCTAATAATTTTTTTTTTTTAATTATGGTTCCATTCGAAAATGTCGTTTTCATGTATATAATGTAATGTTAGTCCATTTAAATAATACTCGATAATTAGAACTATTCTTTGCATAATATGAGCGCATTAAGGTAGAATTGTTGGGGCGCTTTAGTTTTTTTTCCAGAACTTCCACAGTTTTTGTCGGAAATGTAAAATTTAAATTGTGATACATAGTTGAATAACTGGTTTTTCAAATATTATACGCAAATTTTCTTTAACGATTTTAGTTTAGCTATAAAATTGATACATATCTACTTTTTCCATAAAAAGTGGTATTTCGTTGTTTCTAGCTCTGAAACCGTACATTTTTTTTACAAACAATGTTTAGGTGAATCATAATACATTTAATAACCTTTCATTACATTGTAACACATGTGTATGTGAGACTCGTGGTATAGCTATAATTTACATTTTGCGAAATTCGGCAGTGATTATTTATATGACGTCATTATTTGTAACTGAGGAACAACAGAGATGGTCTCCCGGCAGTTTTAGAATCCAGGTCATATTGCTAATAACATACTAGAAGCTTATGCGGATTATCCTGAAAATGACCAATTTGGATTTTTTTAACTTTTATGCATTTGTATGGGCAAACATCTACATTTTGATGCATAATTTCCACATATTTGGTCCAATTTTGATTTTATTGATATCAGTGTATGGCTTGAGACGTCATCTTTAATGTTGTAGTACATTGCTTTATCGTCCGACTTTTGGTTTGGTTGTAAAACCCAAATAATCGAATATTTTTTTACGTATTTTTTATTTATTTGTAAATTTCTCTTAAACTGTTGCATATTTTGGTACACTTTGTATAAATAAAATAAAGTTTATTTAATTGGCTTTCATTTAATAGCCCACACGTGCATGTGCTATGCATAGTTTGGGTGCAGTATGCAATATTCGCAACGAAGCGGGAGTCAATTTGATGACGTCATTCCGCTGAAGTAGATGGCCGGCGCCGCCGTCTCCCGGCAGTTTTGAAGACCCAATGCCATGCCCAACAACATACTTAAAGTTGGTAGCGGTTTCCGGCTCTGAACTATCTCTGCGACCGTTTCCCATAAGGCATGGCACTACTTCGGTTTGTGCCACAAATACCTGCGATCTGGGGCATTCACGTATTCACCGCCCTGGGTGGTGGTTTGCATCTAAATGGACGTATAAAGGCTATCATCATTACTTATACGCATGCATATATTTCTGAACGAATAAGTGTTTATCTAGCGCGATTATTACACTGGTGGCGACTCCATGCATCTAGCGCGACTTCAAGTACCTAATATGGACACGCGCGAGAGAACGCAACTTTTGCTAGACCGCCTGGTGTATGAGCGTGAAGCATGATGTCCCGATCGCACACAGGAGCAGCGTGCGAACCCACATGATTCGCATCCAATGTGACGACCGCCTTAGAATCTATTTACGAAGAAACATTATGGCTGCTATTATATATTGCTATAGTCTGTCAAGCCATTTCCGTCAGTAGAAAAAAAGCGGCAAATTAAAAAATTGTGGGTGCCAAGTGAGGGATACTTCCTTCCTCTTAACTCGCATTCTAACTAATATAGCTATTTTTCCCATCGCAAAAAAAATGTTACCTTCCTACCCATAACGCGCTGATTATCAAATTGATTTAGAATTACGGCCTGGCCACGACATTGGTCTAAGGCGATCGGCGGGGCGGCGGGCGGGGCGGAAAACGCGAGTGACCGCCAGGCATGCCACGTACTTTCAGTAGCGGCGGCAGCGACTAGGAGCGGCTGGGACGTAGACGTATTTAAAATCATGTTTTTTTTTTTCAAAAGTGCCTAGAATATATTTCATTGTTTGTCAATGGGTGCATGGGCTAAATACAGGACGACAAATTTATTTACATCTAGTTTAGTATTTTTTTAATTGTATATATAAAGCACCCAAAAAAACGAGTACTTACACAAGAATAAGTGTGGAGACGTCACAACATACTTAAATACGCGAAAGTACATTTAAAATTTCAATAATAAACCCTTCCGTCTCCATGTCGCTCGAAAAAAAAACAAAATGTTTTGTTCCGTATCGCCCCGATCGATCCGTCGCGCCGCCTAGGCCGGTCGCGCCGCTCTAAAGTCGTGGCATCGCCTGCGCTGCCCGATACAAGTGTTCGAGTCGCGCCCTTCCCCGCTCGCCGCCGCCGCCGGTCGCCCGGTGCACACCGCGCGCGTTGCCGCTCGGCGACAAGGCTCGTGGCATGCATTATGCGTCGCCGGGTTATTGTTTTTGCGACTTACCGCCGGTCGCCGCCGCCGATCGCCTTAGACCAATGTCGTGGCCAGGCCGTTAGATTTGGGTAAGATACCTTCAAAAAGTCACCGACATAGCCCATCGGATTAGCAAGCTTAAGTGGCAATGGGCAGGCCACATTGCACGCAGAGAAGATGGCCGATGGGATCGAAAAGTGCTCGAGTGGAGACCACGGACTAGCAAGCGCAGCGTAGGACGTCCACCCACAAGATGGACAGACTACCTTGTTAAGGTCGCCGGAAGACGCTGGATGCGGGTCGCTTCCAACCGCCACGTATGGAGATCCAAGGGGGAGGCCTATGTTCAGCAGTGGACGTCTTATGGCTGAGATGATGATGATGATGATGAAGATACCTTATCTCAATATGAAGGAATAGAAAAAATAGGATGAAAGGAAACCGGGATTATCGTGAAATTGGGCCGCGGCGCTGGGTCTGAAGTTCAACAGGTTCGTTAGTGGGCCATTCTATGTAGGCCGGTATATTTATATTTATGAAGTAAATATACCGGTTATTCACATTTCCACTACGACATGGGTCTAAAAATACTTTGGTAGGAATAATGATTATAAATAGTCTATTTATATAGAGGATGTGTGTAGGGGAGATTATACCTAATGTTTAGTAAATCTCGTCGTAAAAGTATATCGAGGACTAATATAACCTACCAAGTGCATGTAAAAAAAATTTGAATTTTTGTATTTTAACCACCGTTACAGAATACAAATAAATACCTATTTATGTTTACTAGTATTGTATGGCATTAAAATTTATGTAGACTTCATAATCCCGGGTACCCGCGAGAGATGATTTTTTTAAATCTTATTTTGATACGTCCGAATCTTGTTTTGTTATTTAATCATGTATTTTTTTATCTAAATATTTGTAGAGAAATGTTTATGAGATTTCTACTGAGTGACAGCTATTTTCATAGAAATTCTGTCAAATCTCGCGATATTACTATCTTACTAGGAATATAATTATAATACGTACTATACGGCATATAACTATTTATATCCCTAGGGATATAACTAGACCTCCGCCGCACCGCCGCACTCCTAACCTACAATTATTTCACTAAACTTAATCCAGTAATATAACTATATCACTAAACTAAAGACGTATTATAGTTATATTCCTAGTAAGATAGTAATGAAACGCTTTCGTATAACTATGTTACGACATATAATTATATCCCTAGGGTTATAACTATATAACGGCTTTATCTATCTTACTGCGACATATATATTGCCATCGAACTATTTTAGCATTGCCAATGGGTTTATTTATTTACAAATTGCAAAATGTAAGCTCAGTACTATAACATTTAAGCACTATTTACATGAAGCCTTTTCCTTGATTTATGAAACAGCGGCATAAACATTTGACATTCTCACAGCAGTAATTAATCACACACGTAAACATAACAATAACACGTCGTCACGGAAAAAGCGACAAACGAGGAAAGGCATCAGAACACCCATATTAATCTTCCGTCGCAGCTGAGCGCGTGAGCAATGATACTTTGAGGCTTCTACAATTGTTAGAATATGAATATTTGAGACTTGAGTTTATACGGGTTGTTTGTTAACGTCAAGGAAAACTTCGCAAGTTAAACCTATAGTTCGTTTTTTTAGCATTAGAAAGAACTCGAAAGGAGTTAAGCGATCTTGACAAGTATTTTAATTGAAAAACACTTTTTAAAATCAGTAACTATTACTTATGAAAGCAGAAGAATATAAATGATCGTATTAGATTCATAATTGCTACATATTTGCCCTAACTTATTTTTAAAATGTGTTTTTCAATTAAAAGACACATCAAGATTGTTTACCTTATTTCTGATGCTAATAAAACGAACTATAGGGATCGATTCTAATTTAATAATGTGTTATAGGTTTGAACTGGTTTTGATACGACCTTGAATATCGTCTTGGTGATTTGTGCGCATTTCACGTATGACTTTCACTTAATTTTGCATGCAGCCATTAGCGCAAGCGGTCTTCGAGGTCGTATCAAAATAAGATTGAAAAAATTTATTAATTGTCAAATCAGAATCCAGCTCCTGGTGTCTGTGAGCTGTAGATCTTGCATACTGTCACGAAAAATACATTAATATCGGACCTGGGTGATCTAGCCTAATATATACATATTCGGCTAGGTCACCCACTTTATGTTATGTTATATATATATATATATATTTAGGTACTAGTTTTAGTTTTGTATGTAGTTTTAATTTTAGGTTACTTTTTATTCTAAGCATAATATGTTCATTTACATTTTTTTGGTTTCTAAAGTAAGTTACAATTCATAAGTAATTAAAGCGTTTTCAACAAAAAGACACGTGACACACAAGATCGTGTAGTCTTTTCGGATGCTACTAAACCGAGGTATAGATACAATATTTATTATTTTTATTTTATTTTTATTTAAGTTATCTGAGAAAGTTATTTATAAGTAACTTAGTATTTTTGTAAATATTTTTGTTTTTTCTTGTTCTTGATATTAGACAATACCTACATTGGCCCTAGCTATGTATATATTGACGTTTCTTTTATTTGTGACATTGTTTTATGTATTCATTTTATATTGTTTTATTTTTTCTTTCTATTTTTAGTGTTAAATTGACGATCTTTTAGTGAAAGCCTTTGTTTTATGCTTACGTGTAACATACCTGTGTCTTATTCTTTAAGAAATAAATATATCTAATCTAATCTATTATTAAATTATGTTGTAATAACAGAAACGTTTTATATTGTTACGCATCCATGTCACCGGCAATGTCTTGAAGTGAATATATAAAAGTCCCAACTGACATTTTTGTTTAATGCAATCTGAACCTTACTTCAGTTTCGATAGAGTTGATATTTGTTTATAAAATGCTAATGCTATGAATATTCTTACATTACTTACGTCAGCCATCGTTGAATGAAAGTTCTTTCGTAACGAAAGAAACTTATATAAGAACAATTTGTTTGATCACAGAAGTGTGCATGTCACATTTCATTCCACTTACATACCAGTTTCGTGCCACTTACATCTTTCAATATTTCCGGATCTAAAGACATATTTTTAGGATAAAAAAGAACATGAAACCGGATTTAATGTTTGTGCAAATTGTAAATATGTGTGTTTCTAGAAAGAAGAGTTGAATCTCATGATATGACAATCATGAGATGGTATTAACGAAAAATATTTAAAATGTATTTTCTAACTTATAAACTATTATTAAAATTAAGTATACACTAAATAAATTGAATAAATCTCCCATTTTCTAACTCAATCAATTATTTCTTTTATTATCAAAATTGAATACTGCATTAGAATATTTGAAACGGTATATGGATAAAATCCAAGAAGACTCGATTCAGCATTAAGAAAATCTAATCGTGACAAAAAATCGATTACAATATCTTCATAATTGATTCCGTACATTTAATTTTCTAGCTTAAATAATATTTTGAAATATAATAACTTCCTTATACCTATGGTGATGTGAAAAACAATTATGCGTCCATGGTAGCAAAATGATTTCCACCTTGGGCGTTAACATTTGAATCCCTCAACACGCTCAGGATTCAATGTTCGCCCATGCCGTGAGTATGTCATTTTGTTACCTTGTGACACAATCTACTATGTACGTATGTTACTCCACAATTTTAATTGCATGCAATGTATTGGAACCAATGTACAGTCGCCATGCAGATACATTGGAGCGGCCGAGGTGCTCACAAATATCTGAGCACGCCTCTATTGTCAAGGCGTTAGAGTGCGTGTTTCTGATATTTTTGAGTACCTCGGGCACTCTGATATATCTGATGGCGACTGTAACGGTGGACACTGTTATCAAGATTCGTAATCCCCACAGCGACCACCATGGGACAGGCGTAATCCCACGGGCCGAGTTAAGCCGTCGAGTGATGAATTGCGTGGGTCTTCCACTCGACTCACGTCACATTGAGACAAATCGCTATCGAATCATTAGGTTGTAGAGGTCTACAGCGTAGCGAAGGTTAGCTTGCTACAATGTTTCGTAGCAAAGTGACACTTGAAAGTGAATCTTGTGATGGACAGAAAAGTAGTATCATTAGGTGTTTCGTGGCAATTTTTGCACTTGCTGGAGTAAAGAGGGAGTTTAACTCGTAGTCCTTTTTGAAAACATCGACTTGTATATAATAGTCACAAAGATTGTGCGCAAAGGTTGTGTTGATAAGCACAGCTGCGTCATGATACTGTTCACATTCTCATTATCATAATAAAACCCTTGCGACTCTCGGTTAACAATCTAGAACAAATCAGTTGAAGTAGTTAATTTTAAATTTACAACATTATAAAACTTACAAGTTCTTTTTGTATATATAGCCCCATCAAATTTGATTTTTTTCCAGGAATTAATTACCAGCAAGCTAAAAATCGTCTAATCGCCTTCATTTGGTTCTAAATTAGCGTAATCCGAGTTTGGATTTAGGACCTGATGAAGGTATTAAAATTATTTCTAGCTTGCTGGGAATTAATTCCACAAAACGCTTTTTTTATCGAATTTGATTGGCCTAATAGGTACGTATTATTGAAAAATAATAAGCATTACATAAAGCATATTACATTTTATCGTGGTATCTATTTCTAAAAAATTCTAAGAGTTTTCATTAAATTTTAACACTGCTTGCGCTTAAGATATAATCCTGTCCGGACAGTTGGGTTTATTTATGTACGCCGTTAAGAAGTGGGTCACCCTTCGGCCCTTGCTTTCTAGGGAGTTCACTAAATAAAATATGCAAGGAAATCTTACGGGAAAGCAGTCATGAAATATAACACCACCACTGACAGGGATATGATTTATTAACAACCGGTATTAGGTACACAAAACACATAATTTACAGATGCAATGTTTATGGGTCATTCTAAGTTAAGAGGTAATCGCTTGTATGAAAAAGTGGCACAACATAAATGTTAAATTTTTGATCTAATTACACAATATTTTTATTGAAACAACTCTTTTATGTATATTTGTAAGCTTATCAGTAATTTTTTAATTTTTTTACCATTTTAGAAGACACCAGGGGAGAGACCGTACTTTTTCTATGTAATAAAGAGAGAAGGTTCTCTCCCCTGATCTCTTTAAAAACATAAACAAAATCGAAATTTTGACCAGCCGTCTTACAAATTCCAGCAAATTAAAGTGTAATGATTCATTTAAATAAGAATTCATACCTCCACTGTACATTTTGGGAAATTATGCGCCAGGGGAAAGACGCCAGGGGAGTGACTTTTTCATGTCAAAACACATATAATTGTGAAAGTATTTATTGTAAATAATTAAAATAAGTATTTATACAATCTATGCATAAACTATAGTAAATATACAAATCCAATTAAATATTTATATCAATAATTTTGAAATAAAACTGACCAGGGGAGATACCACTTTCATAAAACAACATTGTCAAGTAAAGGGGTCAATGATCAAAATGACTGACAATTGGAACCAAAAGAAGACTGTCGCAGGGTTGGTTGTTAGTGTTGAATCAAATGCATTGTTATTGGGATTAAAATCTCAATAATTAAAATTATAAACCCAATATTTTTACATTTACATAATAGCCAGGGTAGGAGACATAGAATTTGGGGGACAAACTTTAACATAAATATTTTTTATGAAAAAGAAAAAAATTAAGGATTTTATTAATAACATTACAATAAATATTTATTTTAATTTATGAAGTAGATATACCAAATTTAACGGATAAATGGGAATTACATCTGGATAAAATTACTGATTTATTGTAAAACCTGCAAAGGGACAGGCCAGGGGAGGGGACTTTTGCATGTTTGAGGGGCAATTGTGACAGAACTGAATTAATTAATTTATTGAAATTGAGTGTCTATAGAGGAAATGCAATCTTTTAAGGGAAATTACCATAATTTATTTAAATAGTTTAAGAAAAGTATGAATATGTATCATGGACACCGTTAATACCTCTTAACTTAGAATGACCCTTATATACTATTTAAAAACTGCGCGGCGGCGGCGGTTTCGCGGGAATCTGCCGAATCCTACACCAGAGCAGGTGACGCCGCAACAGAAAACTGCGTCACAGAAAATGTTTTTTTAGTGTTTAGGATTTTTATTATTGTATATATAATGTTAGTTTGTAAGGTGGGTATCTGCGGGCCTTACCTTATTGCCTAAAAATAAATTATTTAATTGATTGATGGATTATTAACTGATGTCTCTTTATATCAGTATGAACAAATCTTCATCATTATTACTGATATTCATATTACCTTGGCCTGATGCACTTTATCATTATTTTATCGAAGCGTGCATTAGACACGGTGTAGTCATGTGTCCTTAAAATCAATGCTTATAAAAGCTATTGAAATTTATTAATAATAATTTTATTATTTCATCATTAATGCTCATTGGCAATAAGATCTCGTGTGTATTTTTTCTTACTATTTCTATTCGTTAGTGATAAGTGGTAGTGAAGTAATACATGTTCCTCGACTACAAGAGAAATCGTGTAAAGCTGACCAATGTATCTCACCATATATATATTGTTCCCACATGAAACATTCGGGACATGCCGCTCCCCTTATTTCTCCGACGTAATTGAATAGAGGAAATTAACGAGAATAAATACTAAGTGAAAGTGTACTCATTAAGGGAAGCTGAGTGAGGCGGGTTACGACGTAGCGGCCTCTGGACCGGCGTTAGCTCTAAGAAACTTTTTTTAGAGGTTTTGAAATAAGGCACGAATACTATAACGATTATACGTCACGTACAATCAAAATAAAAAGGGTCGGTAGTTGGCTACACATAGTTATGTCATATACTTGCCGTACTATACTATACTAGTTTACTTTTTTACATGCGCAGTTACCTATTATAGGTACTCGTATTGTAATATTAGGCGATAATACACCGCGTTTGAAGAAAAAAGTGCTGTTACTACTCGACCTATTATTTATTCTGTGTTATCAGCATAGATAGAAAATGTAACAGTGTGTCAGCCTCCTAATGGGAAACAATGCAGACGCCTGATGCATCACACAAAGGACACGCTTCCCCGATTGACATGTTCATTAAGATGACCTCCCCCCGCTTCTGCGCAAACTAAAGGAAAAGTTGTATCTATACAACTAGGTCAAGTTACCGTATAAAAGGAGAATGGTATGTAATAGTCTATACCTTTGTTACAGCTATTTTTTTCTGAGCAAACAAAACACGACGCCGCTTAAAAGTAATATAAAAATCTCATTGTCACCAAAGAAGGTGATACATCGCTGTCGCTATATTTTGCAGGTAAATCGTGTGGCTAAACCAAATTTATGGCGGCCTAAAAGGCTACGCCCGTAATCTGTTTCATTACACTCGGAAATGACTCTTGAACGTTTTGACTACTCCATTTGCGGGTAGCCATCCCTCATATTTTTAGCGTCTTTTAATTTATGTCGCAATCTTCAATTTAACCTGTAATGTTTGTGTTATGAGTTGTCTGATTGCCGGGTCGTTTGCTAGAGTTAAGCATTAACTTATTCCAAAGCGTTGAAAATTAATCTAGGACAAATCAGTAATTTTAAATGAAGTAATTTTAAAACAACATTATACTCGTAAAAAAGACAAGTTATTTTTTATATATAAAACCGGGCAAGTGCGAGTCGGACTCGCGCACGAAGGGTTCCGTACCATGATGCAAAAAAAAACGGAAAGATATGCAAAAAAAAAAACGGTCACCCATCCAAGTACTGACCACTCCCGACGTTGCTTAACTTTGGTCAAAATTCACGTTTGTTGTATGGGAGCCCCATTTAAATCTTTATTTTATTCTGTTTTTAGTATTTGTTGTTATAGCGGCAACAGAAATACATCATCTGTGAAAATTTCAACTGTCTAGCTATCACGGTTCGTGAGATACAGCCTGGTGACAGACGGACGGACGGACGGACGGACAGCGAAGTCTTAGTAATAGGGTCCCGTTTTACCCTTTGGGTACGGAACCCTAAAAAAGGTATATGTTATTGAAAAATAATAAGCATTACATAAAGCATTGATGGTATTCTGTCATAGTTTTATATAGTTTTTAATTTTAGTTTGTAATTTTTACTTTAAGAATTGTATTGTATTGTATTGAATTGTATTGTATTGTATTGTAATCTTTGACATCGTTTAGTAAATTTTTAACTAGATTTTAAGATTGACATTGAATGTATTCTTTGCTGACAAACTTAATATTCTTTAAGAATTATCTATTGTTGTTTATATTACTTGTTATTGTAATAAATCCTCACTGCACTTCTGTCAACTTCTACAAAAAGAAGCTACTATCGATTAGAAACGCTACAACTTATATTTAAAGAGTTATTTTTATTTATTGTTATTAATTATTTGATGAATTAAGTATTGGATCCGTGATATTCGAAAATAAAAAGTCGTTTTGAGTCATCGCAACATACTAAAAAGGAAAATTTGTCAAAATAATCAAATTTATACCAAAACACAAATAAAATTCAAAACAAATACAAATGCAAAGAGTCTAAATTTGTTAAAGCCTATCAGTCTAAAAGAAGTAAGCGGTATTCCGCAGGTAGATATATTTTCATACGGGTCGCGATTCCTTTCATGTAGATTCTATCTTTAAACGTTCCTTTAGCTACGTAATCTTTGATCTTGTGTACTTATTCAATATTTATAAAAGTTTTAAAATAAACGAATATATCGAAATATTATAAAAGCGCGAATAATTAGGATAATATAATAACTTCCTACGACTAAAATTCGCAAATCATTAATCCGTGCTCTGTGCACTATGTCTCTACGAAATTAAATATCATTATATGTATCTTCAAAAGCGTTGCAAGCAACAGATAATAACATACAGGGTGACCTTAACCATTGGACAAACCCTGAAATCCCACGTAGGGTTACTTCTCAGAAATGCTCTAATGGTAATATTTTTTAATTAGAACAAAAATTAAAAATATAAATTAAAAAACAAAAGTTATTTCCAATATTCGACACCAAAAAGAAACATACTGTATTAATCATTGGCAGTGTTTTTGACAATTGGCTTGAAAATGTGCGGCAATGACAACATTTCTCAAAAGTCAGAATCTTATTAATGACATAAATAAAAAAGATAATCAAAACGGTCGAAAAAGGTTTCATACTATTTATTACCTCAGGAGCTTCTAATACATGATGATGTCCTCCCAGACGTATCCGTCGATGGCGACACCCGGACAAATGAGTATCAGGTATTCAGTAAAGCCTGACGTGCATGGGCTCGAACGTGACTTGCGAAACCGAGTTTTGTTTTAAACCCCGTATATTTCTGTATTTGTAAATGTTCGAATGCCTACCCATGAATCCAGGATTCATGTTCGCTGATGAATATTCAGGATCGTGCGTGACATCGGCTGATTAGCATACTAACTGTATCAATTGGAGCAAGCCGGGGAAAGCTGTCTGCCCACGTTTCTGTCACGATGGGATTACGATGTACAATTTTACTACTTTGAGACTACGGCCACAGAATAAATAATAGTATTAGTTACAGAAGAATCTCTAACAAAACGCGTCTATTACGATCAGGACAGATATGACCGCTAGGTGGCGACAGCGCCACGCGCGGCTTGTGGCTAGCCACCAAAATTGGTGTGGAACGGATGTACTTTTAGCTACCTGTAGCAAAGCGATGAAATCGCGGAGTGAGCCACGCCTGCTACGGCAGAGTAGTGTGTTACAAGTTACAACAGTGTGGAGTGTGTGTTATATGTATAACAGAAATTTACTGCGCATATCATTTCACTCCATTCAATGCATTTTTACTTTATGGCTGATTTTATTATTATTTACCCAGTTGTTTTTCCTTAACATATCTTTATAATCACATTTTATTTAACTTGCTGGTTTATTAAGATTACGCATCATCATCATAATCTCAGCCATAAATCGTCCACTGCTGAACATAGGCCTCCCCCTTTTTTGGGGGGTGAATGCCATAATCGCCACGCTTGGCAGGCGGGTTGGCGATCGCAGTCGAGTACACCGAATTTGAGGGACGCTGCTGCCCGTCCACCGGTGGTCTTGGACGTGGTTTAAGGACTTACCCGGGTCCTGGACGTAGTTTATGGACATACCTGGGTCCACGCATCCGGGATTACGCATATATTTAGTTTATTTGCAATCCACTACTCAAAGATTGTCTAGAAGTGGTTGCTCTTTAGCGATAAGACCACTGATTGTATTACCACTACTTCTAAGATTGTATTTGTATAGTTTCTTTTATCGAGGTTTGCAATTTTTTAAATTTATTATTTGCATTATAAGTACAACGAGTAAGTTTTCTTATTTATGTATAATTTTATATTTATTGCTCAGCAGATCTGAATAAAATCCAAAACATACGCACGAATGAGAATGTATTTACGTTTAATTCTTGGGCTTTTCAAAGGATAAATTTTAAGAACTCGGATCAGGGAAAATGTAGGTACGTACGCTTGACCGACCTAAGTATTCCGTAATACCAAAGAGAATAGACAGTATAGAGGGCTATTGCCAAAGTAAATTTTGTAGACACGGTACATTTACTGCCATATATCGACACACGATTAAAAGCCAAAAGAGTTCTGATAATGCAGAAACGCGCAATACGTACACTTGCCGGTGTAAAAGACAGGCACCCTTGTAAAGAGCTTTTTGGTTCTCAACGTATAATGACGCACTACTCACAGTACCTGTTCGATGTACTGATATATGTAAGACAGAATATATCCCAATTTGCACGCATTAACTTTCCGGGCAAACTGCTTCGAGCTGCAGGGCGTCTGAGAACAGTTCCCCGTCGCATGGCACTTTCAAGAAAGAACCCACGAGTCATCGGCCCTACTTACTACGAGCACCTACCTGCCGCTCTGAGAAATGAGCCGTGTGACGAAACATTTAAGCGCAAATTGAGAAACCTTTTGTTGGATAACCCTCTGTACTCTGTAAATGAGTACATGGAATTGAATTTGTAACAACATATGTAATTTAATTTATTATTAAATTGTAGATTTGTATTTTAAACATGACATTTTGTTCTTTTGTGATATTTTTATGTTTAAATTCGACATTTTTATGACAGTTACAAATTATTTATGTTGACATCGACTTTAATGTTAACTTGGTTTATATTCAATTGTTTGACATGTTTTTCTTTGTACATGACGATCCTTATTGGGAGACACAATTTTATTAATCTTAATATTTTTTATTTTTAAATATATAATGTAATTTTTGACGATCATGATGAGAAGATAAACATAATTTTGACGAATGTAGCAAATTTATAGTGTAATTTTCATCTTGAAATAAAGAAATCTAATCTAAACTTAAAATAAAATTGCAAATGTATAAATTAATCAAAATATGTTTACGGATAATTGATCTTTAATTTTTATTGTTCCGTACTGACCCATGTTTTTCACTGATATGTGTTAAAATTGTTAAATATCAACGCCATCTAGCCGAGGATAGGCCAAAGGTGTGTGCGCCATCTATTCGAGAATGACTTTTTCTTGATTTCCGAGGCACGCTTTTTTCTTAGACTTTATTTATCTTATACGGAGTTATTTATATCTCTGGTAATGCCTATACGTTGGCACGTTACCTGAATACACAATTTATCTTCCTGCTAAATCAGGAAAGGTCCGGAGATGACATTTCATAATCCTTCTGAAAGGTAATATTTCTGCAGAGTTTCAAATCCTGTGAATTTTTATGACTCAGTTTGAGTGCTTTAGAAGGCATTTTGACATGGATAAGTAAGTATTCATTAATCATTGGTAATAAAAATATCATTTCAGAAATGAATGGACAGAAAATTACTGTTGGAAAATTTAATTGAACTTTTTCTATTATTATATACATATATCATTTCTAATGCATATAAAAATAATATGTATTATTAAAACCTATTTCATTATTTCAAAAACCTTTATTTTCGATCTCCCATGTCTCTTATAATTTCCGATTTTCCCGTATTGCCCCTGGATGTGGTGCTTGAATATACAGGGTGTTTGATACATCGTTTGCCAAATTAAAACGGCAAATAGGTTGAGTCATTTGCTATCTTCCCAGGCCTAGAAATGATTAATTTTGCGCACTTACTTTTTCAGTTCTGTGGCAGGTTTTCGTAAATTTCAAATTTTTACTTGAGCAGTAGTAAAAAAAAACATGGCCAATTTTTTTTCTAGACTTGAGCAGATAGCAAATGACTCAACCTATCTGCCGTTTTAATTTGGCAAACGATGTACCAAACACCCTGTATTTGTGTTGTGTGTTTCACCATAGATTCAAGACTATTGAGACGATTTTCGTGGGTGAGATGTCAATTATAATATTTTTAGAAAACCGCAGTCGAAATAAAGTTTTCAAACTTTTCACTTGTTGGTTTCTATAGTGTACAATGTACAAGTGTACATACAGGTCTTAAGCGTCACATTTTGTTCTAGTGATTACCTATGGGTATGTTTGAACAGTGCGTTCCTTTGTGCGCCGGCGGCCGTATGTAATCTCCTTTAATCTTCAGCTCGGCTTCCGCTGCACTGACGCACACACCCATACTGATCAACTACGTTATTAAATTGCTACGTTTTATTAAACCTTGTACGGGTAGCGACAAACTGGCGGGGTTATTATCTATCCAGCAAAGACGCCTTGATCTAGGTATATTTATTTATTTATTTAAACTTTATTGCACGATAACAAAATGTACAAATGGCGGACTTAATGCCCTGAGGCATTTTCTACCAGTCAACCATTGGGTCAAACAGAAAACTTGTACTTAGTGCAGGATTGTAGACAACGAGAAGAATTATGAATCACAAATCAGGTATATACCTACTGCCCGCCTAAGCTGAAAAGCGGTATTTGCATTTAGTTTTCTTTGAATATACGGCCTTTTAGGTTAAGAGGGCAGTATAGCGCTCTGGCTTGTTAATTTCTTCCCATATAATAACAAAATATATAACCCTACCTTGAGCACCAAGTAAAATATTATGACTTATCCCGTAACCGAGTTATGCATTTTTATAATGAAAAAATGCATTTAAGCTCGTGATGTTTTCAGATGTGTGCATATTTTTTTTTTTTGAAAAATGTTTACATGACCTTACAGATAGGTACAAACAAACAATTACAAATAACACGATTACAAATCACTAGTCCCTTATCACATCCACAATTACACTTTTACGGATGTAGGCCTCGCATCCATCACCTCACAGAATCTTATGCATTCATTTCTGACAGACACCCAACGCCACGCAAACAGGTCGCATTCGGGTACTGATGCCGTGCTTGCGTATGAAGAATGAACCGAGTTATATCGATATGTTAATAAAATAAAGCATGATCATACTTTGGATCATCCTAAGCACATCTTTCGCTCACTAACTTTTGCTACTGACTTTAGTAGTTACTATTACTTACTTACTTCGCTGACTCAGCGACCCGAAGTGGATCTTGGTCTCCGACACTAGATTGCGCCATTCGTTCCTTTCCTGTGCGATATGACGCCATTCAGCCGCTTGCATGCCATACAGGTCTTGCTGGACCTCGTCGATCCATCTGTACCTATAGTACACAGTGTAGTAGGTAGTATAGTATATTTATACTGTAGTGTGTGTAGTAGTTACTATTACTTACCTTTTACTCCTGAATTCGTCTAGACGCGCAGCATGCGATTTATGGCGATATTAAACTCAAGTGACCATGCCATGCGATAAAATTCCGCACACAAGGAAGCGTGTTCCATAACGGATATTAATACGAGTATTACTATTAAGTATTTCACGTCAATCTTCGTTCCATATCGCAAATATTATGTGTAGATTAGATACATAAATAAAATAAGGAACTAAATAAATATTTATTATAAGACATCATACTCACACAAGCTTAAATACATAGAAAACACCCATGTATAGCTGTCCCGTTCTCGAGAACGGCACAACTGTACCCGTGACTCAGAAAAAATATCTGTGGTCATCACACAATCAATGCACAGGGGTTCGAACCCAGGACAGGACCATCGGCTTCGGATCGGTCGTCAAACACCACACATCCATAAATCATAATGCACGATACTGATTTTTGGCATCATATTTAGTGAATCTAATACGTCAATAGAATTGACATTAACAACATTGAATATGCATCATATACCAAATTAATTTTAGTATCGCGTGGCGTATTATGTCATATTGGCGAATTTGCGTTCATTAAGCGTCAACTCGCGAGTAACGAGTGTATACAGGCTGTGATGCTATTCTTATTACTCATCGAGTAAGGGCGAGTCCAAGGAATATACAAATTACATAAAAGTCTAAAAACAAGTATTTTACATAATAATACAACTAGTACCTAGTTGCCGCACGCGTGCGCCAATGAAGGATAGTACGAAACAATACAAAACGCGTAGAATTTGTAGTAGGTTTTAACATACCTACTAAAAACAAACTGCTTACGTAATTTAGACAGGTTCATCGTCAATAACAAAGCATCAACAGATGTTGTTCATAATTGTTTTCCATCGTATTATCTCGGAAACGTTCGTTTTTGTCATGCTACTTCAGTCAACCTCAGTACTTTTTATACCGAGGCTGACTGAAATAGCAACATGTCTTGCTACGTACGTTTCCGTGAAAATATATTGGAAAATACTTATACACTTGATCTGTACTGTTTTGGAGTGGTACTTTTAAAATAATGCAAAAGTGAAAAGTGAGACTATGACTGTTGCATATAAATGTTCGATAAGGGACGGGATGGGTTCGGACTTGGTATGTTTATTACCTCCTCATCTCTGTAGTAGGTGACTTCATTACTTGATATTAGAAAAATTGCGCATAGTTACGGACATTGAGGTATCGTTACACTGGTTTAATAGGTTCTCGATTTGCCACCGCTCGCGCATCGATTGAGACTATACGAGCAGTGCCGCGGCGTCGCGAATTGCCGAGTTAATTAAAAGCTTGCGAATATTCCTTTAAGGCTGGTCGCCAAGAGAGTGCTTTGAAATAAAAACGTTTAGATTCCGCCCAAGTTAAGACTGAAATGAAATAATCTGGTAAACCCAATGGCAAGCTAGTTGCCAAATAATTTTATTACTAACTTCATTTGAACGCACTCTGTATTTAACCATTGTTTATATAAAATTAGAAGGTATTGATGCTCTTGTAGTAATACGAGTATATGAACACATAACATATACAGGATGTAATTTAAGTGCAGCCAGGCGATAATTCCGTAAATATAACAGATATCAGAAAACTTCAAATTTATATCGAAAGTGCGTTACCCAATGAGTAAAATTACATTAATAAGTTTTTTTAAATAAAAGCTGAAATATTCCAAACGTTAACTTCAAACCCTCCCATACATTTAGTACGACGATTCATCCCTCAAAGAACATCGGTGTCGTAAGAGATAAAACTGCTTGAGATTCATTATTTGCGCGATGTAATCTCAATTTGCACCTCGAATCCGTTGACATTTTGCTGGGACGTCAGTCTTTCCATGACCGTGTATATAAGATTTATTTATATAGTTTAATTATCACAGTGAGCACTCGACCCAAGAAAGGCGAACACGCCGAGCGAGCACTGAATAATTACAGCTTTTCCACACCCTTGCGGCTGTTATAAATGAAAACATCGGGATCTCCTATAAAAGATAATTTCACTTCCAACGCCTTTTAAATTTTACGGTTATTACTGATGGCATTGTTTTAAACAAAGTTCGCGAACCGGAAATTTGTTAATGAGAGTTTGTTGAAAACGTAAGCTTATGGGTTTATGAACTTAAATCTGTTATTTGAAAATGTAGGAAGAACGTATTTTAATTCATGCGCTTATTTAAGCTATTGCAAAACCTGGAAGCCAATTGCACATAATAATTAATAGTACTACCGTACAGAAAGGACACTTCCTACAAACCCGAAGTTTGACAGCGGTTCAGGGTCGAATCATGCTATCCCTCTCTAATATACACTATCCCTTTCGATTATTTAGGGTTGTCAAAATTCAAGTGATTATCTTATCTGTGGTCGTGCACGCAAAAGGAAGTCAAGTGGTGCCAACCCTAATAATTGCTCGGAGCAATGCTGAGCCGAGCGGAGCCGAGTTCGACCGAAGTCAGGAGTGTCTCCCCACTGCCAATTGTAACTTATATTTTGACATCAAAATAATGTTTGTTGTTAACATGTGTTCGATGTACGAAATTCTTCATTCTAAGCGACCTTACATAGGTACTTTAGTTTGTGTGAGGGTGAACACAATGCAAAGCCTGCGCTGTTTACGGACCTAAAAATTAAAACGTTCTTTTATTCATGCTGATTGGTCGGAGGAGCATTCTCATATTCGAGAAATAAATCTCATTTCATTAAATATAAATATTATACACTTAACTTCAAAGTTTTTACAACCTGGTTTTCACTAGTCCTTAAAAATAACAGCCATATTTTATTAGTTAACTTGGGTTAGAAATTACCTTCTCACTAATAAAGTCTATCTATGAAGATGTTTTGCTCCAGTAAACAAGGTTTCTAGAATCTACTCGCGTGTACACAAAATGGAAATTAGTTATTTTAGTAACTACAGTATTGTTTGCTATAAGCTAACTAATTTCACAACAGTTTCATGGTTGTTTACGACTAGTATATTCAAACCTTTCAAAGTTCAAACAATAGATTTTCTGCCAAAATATTAGGTAAGTCCAGTCAGCCAAGAAAGTGGTTTACCACTTTTCGACTCTATCATCTGATTAATAGAGTCGAAAAGTGGTAGACCACTTTCTTGGCTGACTGTACCTAGGTAACTTACAGCTTAACGTTGATGTTAGTAAACTAGCATTTTACTCAAGGTAACTAGGAAATGACCAAATTTGGAGTAACAAACATACATACTTACACACATACTAACGGACATACTTTTATAATTAAAACGGGACTTGATCGCGTAAAACCTACATTTATTTTTGGCCTGACGTGATAAATAAACGTAGGTAAAAGTTTTACGCGATTAAGTCCCTTGTTAGTTATGAAAGTAGGTATGAGTGAAAATCGTGTTAGTTTAAATCAATATACACTAACAGATTTTGTGCAGTCAGCAACCGATAAAGCTATATTTATATGTATAGCTCATTATAATTTTCCTGTCCCTCGACCTCTCTGAAGCCTCACCATTATCAAGATGGATACGGCCATAAATCGCTCATGTCCCTGGGAAGCCGAGCCTACTCGCGGCTTAACGCAAATGCCCCCACTATCAACACCACCTCTCAAAGGCACCACCTCATTCGCTTGAATTTTAAACACTATTTCCATAGACTACAGTTTCTTTTTCAAAAATTATGTGACGTAATATAAGACATTGCGATGATACCCACTCAAACTATCTGTTCTAATCTCTGGACGAGCCACATTTCGAAGAACTTGTTTATCCGAATTCGGTAGGTACACCTACTGTCATGTATATATGTATAGGTATACCTGAGTGCGGGAAGTTGACAAACATCGATTAACTTAATAGTATTAAGCGTTTACTAAGTAGGTACATTTAATCATTTTGGCTAGTTATAGCTTGCACTGAACCCGTGATGTGCAAAAGTAGTTTAAATGTCTGACTTTATGTAATTATACGTAATTGTGTTGTAGGTAGATATACAACATAGGTACACTCGTACTTCGTAATAGTGCTTAAACAATTAAAGATTGTCAATTCGACTTCAACTTGTTTTAAAATGAATAATATACTCGTACAAAGAAAATATAGGTAAGTAGTACCATTTGATATTCGGTGTTTTTAATATTTCGATCATGTATATACAGTATGTTCGTTCATTCATAACCAGAGTTTATTTAGTCAAATAAAAACAGAAACATCGGAAGATAAAGAAACAGACTTCAAATGCAAAATCATCAATCCCTCAGGGAACATATAAAGACAAGAAAAAGAAACAAAAGAATAAGATTAACGAGAGCTTTTATAGAATGAAACCCTTAGCAATTTTTGAACTTTCCTCATTATAAATAATATTATATGTACAAAATGTCACAGACCGGAATTCTTGGGAAAGGTTGGGAATTTTTACATTTACGCTTTTAGTAAGACCAAGATAACTCTGCACTTCTGCAGCGATTATTGTAGCACAAACGTCATATAAAAATATATAGTAAAATGATTTGTTACACTTATATAGACCGGGATATGGACTGTGATTACCATTTGTACTTACTGCTTTCGAGCTCCCGATATTTCAGCGCAGTTACATGCTGTTCACGGGTGCATGATACCATGTAGAGATACATGTAACTGCGTCAAAATATCGGAAGCTCGAAAACAATACAAAAGGTAATCACGGTCCATATCCTGGTCGATATGTCTAGTGAAACTAACCGTAAATCATTCAAAACTGTTAAATGATTTGTTCCCTAGTTGTAACCAATAACCAATTAGAAAGTATAATTTAACCGGTCCTCGGATTCCAGTCGGCTGTGCTGGGCAAGCGACTGGAACGACATCTGGAAGTGGGTCACTTTCAATTAACGACGCCAATTACTCGTCCGGAAATTTACGCTTCCCGTTGGAATATAAATTACAGCCGAATATGAAGTAATCACAGTGAAATAAATCAATTAAATTAACCAGTATATGCAATAATCATAGCGTGAGTATTACCTGATAATGTATTCTTGTTTCAAAGACTTTAACTGCCCAGAAATGAACTATAGTATACTAATTTTGATTCTAATATCACTGTGTTTTACTCATTCACGTGATCGCTGCGGACTGTTATTAAATTAGTGATAAGTCTCATTTTGTACCTTTTAGAGTTTAACATTTTTAGAGGCTAAGCTGAAAGGATAGTGTTATCTACGTGATCTACAATCGAATTAAGTATTATAATCGTAAAGCCAGATTTAAAAGTAAAACAAAATTTAATATTTTTATATCAGTGACAACCCTACAAAGTAATTAACATTTTAAATTGACACGTCATGTCATTCAATAGGATCTACTTGCTAGGGTTGAAACATACAGATATAAGCACTAATGTTTAACAAACTGTACTTATCTCAAAAACGGTTAGCATTATTATTGTGATTAATAAGTGAAAAATACGGTACCTACGTAACCTGAACAATACCCAGTTTGCGTAAAAGTCCTTCGTACTGTTCCACCCGATATACGCGGCCACAGAATAAATAATAGTACTAGGTACAGAAGATTCTCTCTTTATCAAAACGCGTCTGTTACGATTAGGACAGATATGACCGCTAGGTTGCGCAAACGGCACGCGCGGCTTAAGGCTAGCCACCAAAATTGGTGTGGGACGGACATCCGTCTCACTCCGCGATTTCGTCGCGTCGCAACAAGTACATACTTGTTGCGACGCGACGAAATCGCGGAGTGAGCCACGCCTGACGCGGTGAAGCTAAATAAAAGTGTATAAAAATTAAATTGAATAATAACCGCTTCAGTTCATAAAGATTATTATTGGATATTATTTTCACGACACGGCTGATATCCAAACATTACCATTTTCAAAATAAATGATGATAGCACGTGTAATCCGTCTGCGCTAATTACCGTTTCGAAGCCACTCGTTATTCGTCATTCGCAAACAATAATCGTTGCGATGATTAATTAGCTTTTCAAGAACATAATCCTTCGGCTCGAGTTTCACAACAAATATATGAAGCACGTTAACGCTGTTGAACCGCCTGAGGGGGACATTTTGTCTAAATATGTATAATATTTAGATGCTAATGCAACACACAGACTAAATTATTGAAGCTAGGAATTTAGAAATATGAAACATATTAACCTTTTGGACGCCAATGACCGATATATACGCAGCGCAGATCCAACGCCAAAGACGGATTAATCGGTCACAGACCACAGAGCAACCTAGACCTACGTGCATATGCATAAAGTTCAATTTCAGTTTTGACACTTCGGTAACGTGGGGTCTGAGTGACAACTTTTGTGTTTGACATAGCGTCGTAAGGGTTAAAAAAGCGGTAAAAATGGAGTTTAAATGTTGCGTGTGACTATTTACGCAGAAATGACTTCATATATTTAAAATCGTATGCGAGAGTTAGTTAATTTTACTTAATTTAAATCAGGTAGCAAAACATACATTACGCACGTATAACCTACTTAGGTATTTTTACTGTCATAAAATATTCAATAGAATACAAAAATATGTCTCAATAAGAAAAACATACAACCGAATTGATAACCTGCTCCTTTTGAGATTTTGAAGTCGGTTAAAAAGTAAACATAATTCAATTCAAGATTTTATACGTTTACCCGATTGAACGTCTAGGTTCTACCAAACACCTAGTACATATAATAGAGGGGTCCTGTCATAGTAAATTTTGTAGTCACAGTAAATTTACTGCCATCTATCGACACACGACTAAAACTCAAAACGAAAACGTATAAAATTATCAAATAAATTTATGTATATGGATAAATGTTGTAAATGAAAATTTATATCATTTTGATCCAAGTTCATTCACTGATATCCATGAGTTAAAATTGTTAAATATGAAACGGTGTCGTCACGCCATCTAGCCCAGCATAGGCTAAAGGTGTGTGCGGCATCTATCCGAGAATGACTTTTTCTTGATTTCCGAGGCACGTTTTTTCCTTAGACTTTATTCATCTTATACGAAGTTACATATGTCTTTGGTTCTGCTATCTGTGTTTATACAGTCATGTTATTTAAATGTGTCGTCGTTTCGTCGATCGTTTTATAAAAAGGCATCAAACATCCTTAATATCCGTGCCACAAACTTTCATTGCGTGTGTTTGTAAAAATCCCTCAATTCAAATAACTTTACGTGATATATCCAAAACAAAAAAGCCAAAAGCCAAAAAAAGCAAAAGGCAGTCAAAAGCCGAGATTAAATAAAGGTCAAAAAAGGAAAAGTCACCAAAAAGGCGATACGAGAAATTAATTAGAAATTCTGGCGAATATTTAGGAGGTACCTACACCTCGGCATTGTTTTACTTTTACATTGTCCGAGAGTTGTTGTGCAAAATTAATCCCGCGGGAAAGATTACCTACATGGGAAACAAAGTGTTGTGCTTAAGGTGACCACACCAAATAATAAATAACTGCCGTATTCGAACTACAAGATATTCACAAGAGACGACACGTACTAGATCCATTCTAGATACGTTATAGTTTAGATATCAACAAGTTCTCTTTTGCAGCGCAATTCGGGCAACCAATGTCACTTTTACGTTAGATAGAGTAAGATATCTATTAGATGTGAATTGGATCTCTAAGTCATATTCTGTGGAAATCGTTAAAGAGTATCTCGTATAAGAGTTAGATCTTAAACATATCGTTATCGTATCTTGGTGATGTCTAAAAGTTGTCTAATAGATGTCTATTTCAAAATCCGAATCGGGCCCTAAGAGTATAAATAGATCACCACGCCAGCACGTGCGAATTTAAGCATCAAAATACATTCGCGGCATTGGTAAAAAACATGTAAAGGTATGGTATTTGAATACGGATTGCTACGAGATAAATCAATCGTCATATTTTCTCGAATGAGCTGTGAGAATAGCACCTATAGTTCAAGATCAAAAAAGAGAGCTAGTTGAATTATTAAAAAGAAACGAGAATAAGAAATTCAATTGGCCTCTTACAATCGTTCTTGCGATAGAGCTCTCTGACAGACGAATATATAGGTACAGCGTAAGCTTAGTGATAAGGTCATGATATTCACCCTTTAAAAACAAATTAGGCTAACTTTTGTGTTACAAAAAAATTAAAACGAGCTGTTTATCAATGTTTTTGGTTAGTTTATTTTCCCAACAATAAACATAACACTAGCCTCCTTAAAGGGGATTCTCCCGCGCACTTGACAGAATGCACCACTTCGTCCTAGCCGGCTAAAAATAGTTCCACGGCAAATGTGCCCGTAACTATCTTCCTACTAACAGCGATATACTCGTACATAGCTGACCATGAATAGACCTTAAGTCGATACAATAAGGTTTAGGTATGATCTGTCAACTGTGTGGACAATTTACGTAGAGAAAAAGCTTTCCGCCGCCAAGGCGATTATGTCGCTGAGCGTTAACTGCTAGTAGGTTAACACTAAGTAGAGAAACAAGACGGCACCAGGGCCGCAGCCTTTGTCTTGTACTGATTGTAGTGCTGATATTTACTATAAATAAAATGTAGAAGCATAACGTGCAGGTTTTCTTTAGCAACCCTGTATAAAAAAATTATACACGAAAGCAGTCTTTAAAATTTTATTAAGTAGATAATAATAATTTAAAAAAAAATATAAATCTAAATATGTACACACAGATATTATAAATAACTTTTGATTAATTTCAATTCAATGACAAGATATATAATACCTACGACAAATCACTGAGAAATGCAATTTTGAACAAAATGGATTAAAATCCTAAAACACTTTGAATCAAAAGGATTAGGAATCATATATTATTGATAACGTCCCTTCGCTTAACAATTCATCCCCAAAGCACATAAGCCCTTAAACGTTGCGCTGTATTCACTCAGAGTAATAAATAATAAGCAGCAGCGTATTTCCGATCAAAGCCATCAAAGGCCAACAATGGATCGGCGAAGTCACGAGCGTATTAGGGGGAGGATTACACACGTCATGACGAGCTATGCAAGGCTGCTGGGTCTCAGGTTAAAGGATGTCTCATAATACACCATACCGTACCAAACCGGGTACTGTATGGCAATAGGTCACATAATTATTAAGCCATAAGTAGTGAGCCTGATCAAAGGTCGGATCGCCAAAGTCACTGGGAGCGTAGTTATTACAGGACTTACAGTTATTACAGGATTATTACACACCTCATGGCAAGACATGCAAGGCTGCAAGGTCTCAGGTTAAAGGATGTCTTATATTACACCATAGTAGACTGGTCATATTTTTCATAAAAACGATTTCGACCAACCGGCAAATTCGAATTCAGCAGGGTCTAATTAGGTTAAAAAACCCGGTTGCCAAAAAGTAATATGATTTGCCAGTCGCATCAAGAAGGAGAGCGATTTTGAATCTTTTTGTCTAGTCTATAGGTACCGTAATACCAAACCAGGCACTGTATGGCAATAGGTCATATAATTATTAAGCAGTGGTGAGTCTGATCAAAGGCCGGATCGCCAAAGTCACTGGGAGCGTAGATTATTACAGGAGAATTACACACCTCATGGCAAGACATGCAAGGCTGCAGGATGTCAGGTTAAAGGATGTCTCATATTACACCATACCGTACCAAACCGGGTACTGTATGGCAATAGGTCACATAATTATTAAGCTGTAGTGAACCTGATCAAAGGTCGGATCGCCAAAGTCACTGGGAGTGTAGTTATTACAGGACTTACAGTTATTACAGGATTATTACACACCTCATGGCAAGACATGCAAGGCTGCAAGGTCTCAGGTTAAAGGATGTCTTATATTACACCATAGGTACCGTAATACCAAACCTGGCACTGTATGGCAATAGGTCACATAATTATTAAGCAGTGGTGAGTCTGATCAAAGGCCGGATCGCCAAAGTCACTGGGAGCGTAGATTATTACAGGAGAATTACACACCTCATGGCAAGACATGCAAGGCTGCAGGATGTCAGGTTAAAGGATGTCTCATAATACACCGTAGGTACCGTACCAAACTGGGGCACTGTATGGCACTAGGTCACATAATTATTAAGCTGTAGTGAGCCTGATCAAAGGTCGGATCGCCAAATTCACTGGGAGCGTAGTTATTACAGGACTTACAGTTATTACAGGATTATTACACACCTCATGGCAAGACATGCAAGGCTGCAAGGTCTCAGGTTAAAGGATGTCTTATATTACACCATAGTTAGGTACCGTACCAAACCAGGCACTGTATGGCACTAGGTCACATAATTATTAAGCAGTGGTGAGTCTGATCAAAGGTCGGATCGCCAAAGTCACTGGGAGCGTAGTTATGACAGGAGGATTACACACCTCATGGCGAGACATCAAGGCTGCAGGATCTCAGATTAAAGGATGTATCATATTCAGACATCGTACATTTTCCAGCATGTTGGGTGCAGCGGAGTGGTGTTAATGGAATTGGTATATAATTTCAACTCTAATGATTAATTAGCGTTAATTACTTTAATATTAATCTACCATTTCAGTTGAGATTATCTATACCAGTTCCGTTAACACCACTCTGCTCACCAAAAATGTTAGAAAATGTACGATGTCTGCTCATATTACACCGTAGGTACCTTAACAAACCGGGGCACTGTATGGCACTAAGTCACATAATTAATAGGCTGCAAGTCTAATTTCGTAGGGGACTTTGAGTTTCCAAAACGTACCGCTTAGCGCGCTGTTCTTAATTCCATATAAAATGGCACTTAACGGAAACGCGTACGTCACGCACGCTATAAAATGAAATTTATACTAGGGGTTCTGTTACCAATAACCATACCAGTAACCAATATATAGGTAAGATAGGTTCGTTAGGTTGCTTCAGATGCCCGAAGGGCAAACTGCCCAGAAATAATAAATATTAATAAATAATAAATATTATAGGACATTCTTACACAGATTGACAAAGTCCCACAGTAAGCTCAAGAAGGCTTGTGTTGTGGGTACTCAGACAACGATATATATAATATACAAATACTTAAATACATAGAAAACACCCATGACTCAGGATCAAATATCTGTATCATCATACAAATAAATGCCCTTACTGGGATTCGAACCCAGGACCATCGGCTTCGCAGGCAGGGTCACTACCCACTAGGCCAGACCGGTCGTCATCAGAAATAGGGAACGAGTCAAAGATTCTCACGTTTCACGATATGCCTGGGTATTTCACGATATGCCTGATCTTACGATCGACCGCCGACATATATAACTGGTGGGAGACGGGTCAAGACCGGGATACGTGGAAAGGGAGGAGAGAGGCCTTTGCCCAGCAGTGGGACACTCTAGGCTCATATAAATAAATAAATTGTTTTATCCTCGCACCGGCAAATTAGTGTGAGCGAGATATATTGAGTTTAATATTCTTTTAGTAATTGGTGTCATCTATTTAAAATCTAATTAGACTCCGGGAGTTATACAATGGAAAAATTCTGCTGAAAGAAAATAATATTTTAATTTACCATGGCAACCGATTATCTTATACGGATTAAGATTAAAACTTTTGTTTTTACTAATTGTATCGTAATTAAATTTTATTTTTCCTTTTCTTAGATTTTATTGTACCTGCCTTACTAAATTGGTTGTTTGTTTTTGATCTTTTATATAAACAGGATTGGTTGGTAATTGGCATTTAAAAAATGTGACTAATGAGGTTTTTTGTTAACAGTATATTTTCTTAAGATAAATTGTTTATTCTTCTTTAAAAAATAAATAATGTTTTCTTTCGGAATATTGAGCTATCTCAACGATTTAAGGTAGTAAATTCCCTTGCCGATCCTAATAAATTTTTCTTCGCTGAATAGGTACTCTTACCTATTACAGTCCTACAGTACAGTAGCGTGATTACTGAAGGGGTACAAATATTGTAAACCGGCATATGTCACCATTTCCAGTCAATGGTTAGTAATAAATAAATAAATGAATGGATGAATGAATGAATTAATGAATGAATGAATGAATGAATGAATGAATGTATGAATGAATGAATGAATGAATGAATGTATGTATGAATGAATGAATGAATGAAAATGAAATAAATAAATAAATAAAATAAATTTCCTATAATATTTATTTTATTTATTTATTTATTTATTATCATAATTATATAACAAACTTAATACAAGTGCCTAAAAAATAAATTAACTAAAACTAAACCTAACAAAAAAAAATCCCTCAAAACCTACCTTCTAAACCTAGGCCCCTCGGCAAGGTGCCCATCGCGCAGGCAGCATTCCCGCGCTGTATAGCGATAGCAATCCTTTGCGCGAGAAAGCTGCCCGCGCGAGAGTCCCCTGTTGCCTCCCTTTATTTATTTATTTATTACACAGATTGACTAAGTCCCACAGTAAGCTCAAGAAGGCTTGTGTTGTGGGTACTCAGACAACGATATATATAATATACAAATACTTAAATACATAGAAAAAAACCATGACTCAGGAACAAATATCTGTATCATCATACAAATAAATGCCCTTACTGGGATTCGAACCCAGGACCATCGGCTTCGCAGGCAAAAACTATCCTATATTTTTTCTCGGGCCTGAAATTATCTCCATAACATTAGTTCATCTAAATAGGCTCAGCGGTTAACGTGAAGAGTGAATAGACAGACAGACAGAGTTACTTTCACGTTATTAATACATATATAGTTGGGATGTTAACTTATTACTATAAATATTATTAAGTTGTATATAATATAGGTATGCAAAGGTATATATATCACGTACATAAAAGTATACATCCGTCATATACATCCATCTTGGTGAATATATCAAAACTACTAACCAACTAAGTTTTCGCATAACATAAGTTTTCATCACGTTTCGAAGAGAAACTCGATAAATTAGTCGTAACTGCGAAGCTAAAGGCAATTAGGTGTGTATTATTAGCACGTGCTTTTCACGTAATTTTCCCTAAAAGGTAATCACGCCGAAGTCTTATAAATTATTTAACGTTATACCTATACTTACTTGAAAATATCTCGTTTTAAAAATAGCACAATTTACTACTAAGATTTCAATTCATCAATTTTATATTGTTTTGTTCGTATATTTGGTATAGATATAAATAAACGACAAAAATGTGAGTAATATTATTAACAATGCCTAAAATTACTCCTTGAAAATTGCTACAAACCCGTTTTTAAGTTTTTTGTCATATAGCCTTAAAAACTGTAAAATTTATATAATTATTTTGCTATTAATTTTAGTTTCCTCAGTCTGCAAGTAAGGAACATGACAAAATTAGAGAATTCAGTCTCTGACTGATCAAACTGTACTTGTACTTATAACAAGATACCCCTAAGACAGATCCTAACAAGAGATCCCTGAAAGGGATAAGTTCGCCTTTGTGCTAATGATGTGTGCTCTTTCATGTTTTATGTTTCTTTTTGTACAATAAAGTATTTTACTACTACTACTACTATAAGCTATAGTAGGTACCTACAAGTGCTATATTTATTATTTATTATAAAGAGAATCACAACTCACCCCTCCCCAAACCAAACCACCAGTCATCAAACGCGTTGTCTAAACAGCAATGCATAATCGTCTGCAATAGACGGAAATGTGATGATGATGAATCACAACTTAAATACGCATAAAAATTTTGTTACTACCATACATCACCACAGTAAATAACTTATGTTTCATGGACCCACGAAGCTACGGTAGGAAGAAAATGAAAACATAATAATAATTCTCTGACAGCACCTGGCCGCAGGTTACCTCTATAAATTCGGACCCTACTTTATTTCCACGATATAAATCTGTCTGGTTATCTTGTATTTCTTTCTTTGCATTTAGAAGTACTTTATTTCAAATAAACTATCTATGTATAACATATTGAATATAAAATAACTTATTAAAATAAACTAAAACTACAAAGAAATTAAAATTCTTAATCTTGTATATGGTGTCTTGTATATTTTATTATCGTTGTGTATTATTTATTAGGTCCCGTTTAACATTCGGTATGGGTATTAAGAGTCCGCAGCAAGCTCGGTTATCCATACAAACGTAAGTAGTTACGTTCTTATTTTAAAACGAGTAGCTAGATTCAGTGGCGGATTTGCAGTCTTTGCCGCTCTAGGCCCCAGGCCCTGTAGCCGCCCCTTTCAAGGGACACATAATATTGACTACATTTTGAGTTATTTCTTGTTACCATCAGCGAATTTTTTGTCACAATTTGCCGCCCCTAAATATCTTGCCGCCCTATAGGCCCGGGCCTACTGTGCCTTAGGGAAAATCCGTCACCTGCTAGATTGCTCTGTAACTTTGTACTTCTAATATGATAAGCGCTATCTAGTCCTACAGGCGAATAATGGATGGTGGTTTTATCCACGTGATAAAATAACTGCCACTTTTTAACACAGCGGGATAGAAAGTAACGGACATTGTTTTATCACGCTGTCACGTAGACAAGAACGACCATCATATCCGTATACTGTAATTAGTTTATGTAGCTTCAGATACCATATAGTAAAAAAAATTCAACGAATTTAAGGTTTTCATACAAAACTTGATTTTGCTCTATTTCGTTTGTTTTATAAACTGAGCTATATAAACTAATTACGGACTAGATATACCTCATGTCATTGTATATGCAAAGTTTAATTTACCAATGTTTACGTAGTTTTAAAATTAGAAAGAAATTTTGTTTGTATGAGAAGTTGAAATTGGAAAATCATGCTCTCCAGCAACCCCACATTGCGTTTTGGCATTTTTTGTTGAGTACATATACAATTGGTAGTGAAATTGTAAACGCTAAACGGTTTATACAATGATAAAATTGTGGAGACAGATTTACTAAAGTGTTTTCTATTGTTTACTTTCATTTGAACAGCCAATATCAGTCGAGAGGAAATTTTATTCGAAATTCAATTTCAAATGCAAACAGTGTGCAAACCCGCAAGGTCGGTCGTAACATACCTACGATTCCTCAAAACGTCATAGAGAGTCTATTATAAAATAGTGTATGATCTACATAATTAGGCATTAATATTCTAGTGTTATCTTGTATTTACTATACAAACTAGCGTCACTCGTTTCGTAAACCCACTTCCGTTTTTATTACCTCGTATTGCGTTTGCAGTCAGAAAAACTACTAGGTACATCTTGCGAAACTTAACAAGCAATAAAACTTGTTCATGATTGAATGCCATAAAATAGAAATTTGCTTAGCGTATTGTTTTTATTTTGAAACAATAAACAGAACCGTGTTAAACACATCTTATTTCTAAAATGCTGTTTTAAATGATATTAGGAGTGATTATCGTAAGTGCACGGCGTAGCACGTCGTAAACATAGCCCCTCCGGGTGTGCAAAGCAGAGACGGACATGAGGAATGAATTCCATTTCATCGTGCTATTCCAACTGAAGAAACCACCTTACTTTAGAACGTGCTGTTGAAGCCTCATCTCCGAAACGTTGGTCCTCACTGCAGCGCATTGCTTGATGTCCTCCAAATTTCGTCTTCGTGTGTGCATTGTAGATACGGGGACTTCACCGTGCCGGGCAATGACGCGAAATTAAATATATAATAATAATAATCGGCGTTTTCATCTGTGTCAGATGTTATAAGCAGCATCCCGCGGTAACGACACTTGCATTCGTGGCTGTATAGCTCTATGCGGGAGAGGATCCCTCGTCCACACACGCGGCAGGTGTATGCTCCCCCAGGTGGGTGGGGGTTAGAGACTAAAGAGATAACTAAAGCGTTTATTCCTAGAAGTTTACGAGGGATGCTTGATATTGGAATAGCTCTGGTCGAATGGCCTTAGGTGTTAAACCAGATATAAACGGAAATATACTATCTTACTTATCAATACCCCTTTAAGTGGGTGAGGGGATAATAGTACCTTTGTTCAAAGGATGCAGTTTCTGTCTATGCTGTGTGTGTTGCGTCAAAATGCTCCAATATATGGCAGGCGGTCCGTGAAGGGGACTCCGGAGGTCCGGAGAATAAAATATATAAAATAAAATAAAATATAGCTATAGTTAAATATTATAAGTTAAACGTAGCTTATTACGAGGGAAAGTACTCGTACAGCCAGGTAATTAGAAGAAAACCAGAAATGACGAGGAAGATAAATAGCGCGTGGGTATAAACGTTTTACCTCAACTATTTTGAAAACCAACTTTAACTTATTAGTAAGTTTTTGCTGGAATCTACCCTTGTATATATAATCTATTTAGTTACCTACGTATACAATAAAAACCTCAAATCTGTTTTTGCCCCCTGTTGTGGTATGAAGTAAAAACACTTTTTATAAATGAAAAGTATGTATTTTCATTAAAATAATTAATTTTACACAGAGCGTTGTTAACTAGGTATGGGTTGAGAAAAGAAGAGAGTGAGTGAACCAGTGAATGGATAAAATAATAGAAACATTCGGTCAATTAAGGTTGCGTTCAGAAACATAATCCGGGGGGATGGTTTTACCATTATACAGTTTTTCTTAAATTTATGTAGCCCTGGACTAATATTAATGCAGAATTACAGATAAGCAAAGTAAAGAATGCTTTTATAAAAATAATAAAAGGTCAGTTACAGTAGCATTTACCTGGTTGTTTATAGTTACATTTACCTTATAAGTACATGAGATCAAATTTCAAATAGAGATCAGGTTTTTAATTATTAGATATTCATTTTAAAAATAAAATTTGTTAAAGTTTTAAGCATAACTACATTTGACTAACAAAATTAAACTTTGAAGACTTATTTTCTTAAACATTAAAAGCTAGGTACACATTTTTTCAATGCAGATTACAAAGTTTCAAATAATTAACACGTACATTTAAATTTAACAGAATGATAGATATTATTATCAAGTTATCATGAACATGCATTTTACATTTCAATAGGTAAGACACTAATTTTGTTTATGGCCCTACTAGTAATGTTACCATTAGGCAGCTTCAAGTCTACCACCCTTGCTTTTTTGTCAGCGCCATAATGAATCTTGGTGATTCTGCCTACTGGCCACTGCAATGGACTGCATCTAGAATCTCTAAGAAGCACTAAGTTATCTAATGCAACGTTAGGTTGTGAGTTATGCCATTTAGGCCTGTTATTCAACAGACTTAAATACTGTTTGTGCCAAGCCTTCCAGAAATGTTGATGTATTTGTGTGCAACGGCGCCACAAACGTAACCTATTTTGAGGTATAGATGTTATGTCAGGCTCAGGAATGGCATTTATTGGTCTTTGAATTAAAAAGTGACCCGGGGTCAGGTATGTAAAGTCTGTGGGATCTCTAGACATTTGCGTTATTGGTCTTGAGTTAAGAATCCCTTCTGTGGTCACTATGATACTATTAAATTCTTCATAAGTAAATAAACTGTTACCTATGACCCGCTTAAAATGTTTTTTTGAGCTTTTCACGGCTGCCTCCCAGAGGCCTCCAAATGTAGGTGAATAGCTAGGAATATATTTAAAGTCAATATTTTTTGATACTGCATAGTCTATGACAGAATCTTGATGTTCTTTAGAGCTTAAATTTGAAAGTTCTTTAAGAGAATTGTCTGCTCCAATAAATGTTTTGGCATTGTCACAAAAGATTTTTGAGGGATATCCACGCCTTGCTGAAAATCTTTTTAATGCAGCAATGAATGCTGGGGTGGTCATGTCTGAGACTAATTCTAAGTGGATGGCTTTTGTGGCAAAGCACACGAATACACAGACATAAGCCTTTGTGACAATGCTTCTTCTTATTGAAGATTGTTTAATGCTAAAAGGACCACAATAATCTATACCAATAACATCAAATACTTTTGCCTCATTTACTCTGTTGAAGGGCAATGACCCCATAAGCTGAGAAGCAGCTTGAGCTTTAAATCTATAGCAAGTGACACATTTTCCTATTATTTTAGAAACTTCTTTATTGCAGTTAATAATCCAGTATGTCTGAGCTAGACTGCTCATTGTATCTTTTAAACCACCATGTAATAAGGACTTGTGCTCATATTGGATTATTAAACTGGTCACAAAACATTTTTTGGGCAAAATCATTGGATGCTTTTGTGCATATGGGATATTTGCATTTTGCAATCTTCCTGTCACTCTTAGTACATTGTTCGCATCTAAAAATGGAACTAAGCTTTTTAAATTACTCTTAATTGGTAACTTGTTCTTTATACATTGTATTTCTTGTTTAAAATACTCATGTTGCAAGAGTGATACAATTTTGTATTTAGATTGTTGGATTTCACTTACAGAGAGATTGCCATTATCTTTATTATTAGAATTTTTACAATTATTATAGAATCTCAAAATCCAAGCAACTACTCTTTGTAACTTTATCCATGATGAGTATTTTTTTAATAGTTCTGGCTCATTTGGTGTAGCAATCAAACAGGCCAGATGGCTGCTGACAGTCTCATTGATGTTTTCTGAGCTGTTTGTGACTGTGAATGGCTGGGGATGGTAGTTAGAGTCCAGAAAGTCACTTGGGCCATGCCACCACAAGTCATTTTTTGCGAGGTCAAGAGGACTGCACCCTCTAGATAAGGTATCAGCCGGGTTGGTTGCTCCACCAATATGGCTCCAAATACAATTACTAGATAAATTATGTATTATCTGTACTCTATTTTTGACATAAACAGGTAATTCTTTTTTTGACTTTATCCAACATAAAGTTACCTTTGAGTCAGATAGTAAGTACATATCAGTTATTTGTATATTGGTCAAAATTTGTTTTATCTTGTCAAATAACTTTGCAAGCAACACCGCTGCGTTCAATTCTAATTTTGGAATTGTGAGTTCATTTTTGATCGGGGCTATTTTTGATTTGCTGCATAGCAGGTTCATGGTAGCCTTTCCATTCTGAAAAGTTCTTACATATATGCATGCCCCATAAGATTTGGCCGAGGCATCACAAAACCCTATGATTTCTACTTGATCCTTGGTAGGCATTACTAACCTTTTTATTTGTATAGTTGGCTTCTCCAATATTTCTTTGTGAAATTTAATCCATTTGCTTAAGAATTCCTCTGGTATTGGAGAAGTCCAGTCCAAATTTTGCCTCCAAAGATCCTGTAGAAATTGTTTTGCCCTAACTACTATAGGCCCTGCCAGCCCTAAGGGATCAAAAAAGGACCCAATGAAACTAAGGATTGAGCGCTTGTCCCAATGTTGTATGTCTTTGTTGGGATAGTTAATTTTGAAAACATCTTGATTGGGATTGAATACCATGCCTAAGGCTTTGAGATCAGTTTTCATTGAGAGCTGGTGATCATCAGCATAGCAAGATTCAGGAGAGATATCAGTTAGCAGTTCGGGATCATTGGCTGCCCATTTGTGCAGATTGAAATCTGCATGAGACAGCAAGTTAGTAAATTGGTCTCTTACCTCCAATGCATCCTTGATGGAGTCTGCTCCGAAGAGTGCATCATCCACATACATTGCAGTGCGGACCACCTCTGCTGCTTTAGGAAGCTCTGCCTCATACCTTGTCGCCAGCTCCTCTAGACATCTTGTTGCCAGGAAACTCGAACTTTTTTGCCCGTAGGTCACGGTCTGTAATTGAATGATAATTAGTTCATTGTTGTTATTGCGCCATAAGATATTTTGCAAGTGATGAAACTTGGGGTCTATTCTTATGGCTCTGTACATATTTTGGATGTCAGCCATCATTACATATTTGTGAACTCTGAATGATATCAATATATCAAACAGGTCTTTTTGAACTTTAGGGCCATTTAGTAACATATCGTTAAGACTGTTGTGTTCTTTGCCTGCCCTAGTATTTCCATTGAAAACTACTCTAACTTTATTTGTTTTTCTGTCCTCTCTGATGACAGGTAAATGTTGCATGAAATACAATTGTTGCTTATTAGAGTTAGTTAGGGGCAGCACCTTAGCATGACCAAGCTCTATATATTTATTTATAAATTCTTTGTACCTTTCGTGCAAAATTTGGTCCTTTTTGAATCGTTTTTCTATGCAATTAAGGGTTTTGAATGCAATTGGAAAGGTATTGCCTAAATTCAGTTGATCCATGGGCTGAGCAAGGGGAAGAGACACCTGAAACTTGTTATCAATTAATTGTACCGAGCGTTGAAACTCGGCTTCACAGGAGTCCTGCTTTGCTGTAACCTCCGATTTCATTTCAGGAACAATTTCTGTTTCCCAAAACTTTGTTAGGAGGTGCTCAATATTATTATTGGCCTCATGGGTGGCCACATGCAATGAAACATGATGGCAGGTTGTTGCTCCATTATAACATGGAGTATCGCCAGATATGACTGTACCAAATTCTGTACCGATGAGGTAAAGTTCAGTATTTGAGATTTTGGTTTTGCTGGGCAATAATATTTTGCAAAATATGCTGGCAGAAAACAAGAATGAAATATCACCTGGAATTGACCATTCATTGTCTGCTAGTACAACAGAATTTGGTATAGTGAATTTACTTGCATCTATTTTGTTTTCTGGCAATTGTGTTGTGATTTTGTCCACCAGTGAACATGTTACTTGCAAGCTGTAATTTGAATGCAGCGACTCAAATTTGGCATTTACAGCTTTTGATGTTTGATTAGATTGACACTGTAGAGCTGAAATGTTGAGGTTTTTATTTATTGGCTGCAAATTCAATGCTTTGGCAAGACTATTTGTCATGAAAGAAACTTGGCTGCCACAATCAATCAAACCTCTAGCTGTAATATAGGATTTACCGTCTGGCCCTAATACTTTGACCTTAACGGTGGGCAATAGATCAGTAACGACAGCATTTGTTGAGTTAACATGGCAACTGGTAACTTTTGGCTCAGGTTCATTATGCAACAATGTGTTGTGAGCTTTACTTTGACATGTGGAGCATTTGAAATGAAATTTACATTTATTTTTGTGCATACCTAAACATATGTTACATAATTTGTGTTTGGCAGCAAGCTCCTGTCTTTCATTGGGTGATTGTGCTGCAAATATTGGGCAACAAAACAGTTTATGTGATGTTGCTTTGCAACATAAGCATGAAGGTACTGATATATTGGCCACATTACACACTTTGGTACTTTTAGTTTGATATGTATGCGACTTACCTTCGCTTTGTTGGCTTTCTTCAAAGCTGCTGGCTCTCCTCTCCAGAAATGACAAGAAGTCTTCGAGATTTGGCATCTTGTCACTGTCCCTTTCTTGATGATAGGCTCTGCATGAAAACTGATCCACCTTTTTTAAGATAATGGTTAGTACAATTAAGTCCCATTGCTCTATTGGCTGACCCAGTGCCTTAAGGGCTCCTAGATGTTGACGAGTATTGGCTACCACGTCTCGCAGGTTGCTTGCAGTACCTTTTACAATGGGTGTGCTATCTATTATAGCCTGGATATGATTGTTTATTACCAGAAATTTATTGTCATACCGCAATTTAATTAGCTCTCTGGCTTTAACATATGATTCGCAGGTTAATGGAAGACCTTCAATTAACGCTAATGCTTCACCTTTCAGGTATTTTTTCAAGTAGTATAGTTTTTGCACTTGTTTTAACTTGTCACTGGAGTCTATTATCGCGTCGAAGAGCTCGATGAACGCGACGTATTTTGTGTAATCCTTCCCGTCGTACGTGGGGATGTCGATCTCCGGCAACCGCACTCCACCATGATGACTGGTTACGTCCGTATCTTCTACCTTTGCTTTCGACGATGCCGACGACGTATTGGTTGTGGGCGCTTTTGAGGTTATCTTCCGTAATTGTGAGATGACTTTTATGGTTCTCTCCTCGTGTTCATCGTGGTCTTCAAAGTCTTCAGATGAATCCTTTTCTGTTAATATGGCTAGCTCCAGAGTTAAGTCATTGTATTTTTTGAAGTTTGCTTCAGTTTGTTCTAATCTGATTATTGCTGATTCTTGATCCAAAGGATTGTCCGGTTCGTTTAAAAGTTTCTCTATTTTAGTTGTAAATCCTTTACACCACGCGATTTGCGCATTTAGTTTCTTTATTTCTTTGCTTCTCATTTTGATGTTCAATGTTTTGTAAACGAAGTTGAAGAATGAAGTCTAATGTCAATTATGACATTGACAGCGGATGTCAGATTCGAATGACGTTTCACGAAGTTTGAGTGATCGGTCCGAACTTGGCTTCAAAATTGTCATTCCGTTCCTTTTCGGTTTGTCCTTGAATTCATCAAAATGGCTAACGATTGAAGTTGAATTCCGAGAAATGGGCTTGGTCGCGTCGAAACTTGAATTTGCTCAAACTGATGCTGCGGCTTCGAAATATCACTGAAAACCTTCTCGTTTGCTTGAGGCGCGACTTGGCGATAATATTTCGGTGATATCTTCGCTCGATGAGAGTTTTTAAGTCCGACCGGCACTTCACACGCGGGGACAACTTTCTTGAAATATCGTAACTTTTAATCGAACTTCACTTGTTTCGGCACCATTTATGTTGTGGTATGAAGTAAAAACACTTTTTATAAATGAAAAGTATGTATTTTCATTAAAATAATTAATTTTACACAGAGCGTTGTTAACTAGGTATGGGTTGAGAAAAGAAGAGAGTGAGTGAACCAGTGAATGGATAAAATAATAGAAACATTCGGTCAATTAAGGTTGCGTTCAGAAACACCCCCCTCTTAATACCAATATTTCGAAAATCTTATTAATCTTATCCAGTTTTCTCTAAAACTTTTCCCAACAAAATTATGTTCTCTTTGTAAAAATGATTGTGTTGTCCTGGGTACCGACATTTTTGTTTGTAACAAATTACGAAGACGAAAACACTTTAGGCAATTTGTCAAAGGACATTTGATTATGAAAAGACCTTCGTCCCTGTTAAACGAAATAAACGCTAATTAGATTTGGCTAATTCGAACGATGTTGTGCCCAAGCTGTTTGCAGGCCGGGTTTTCACCTTCGTAATATGATTCGTCGGGCCCGGCCTTACATGGCTGTAGCACGTGAAATAAAATTTATGTTTATTTTATTAGGAAAATTGTATTCCTGGGCCTATTTACATTTAACTCTCTTGTCAAAACTGTAAACTCAATGTGTACATAACAATTTTGAATGTTGATACTAAGTAATTGTATTATCAGTCATAATTTACTAATATTAAAGTGAATCAAATTTGTGGCACTATTCATGTAGGTACCTAGTTAATAGTTTTATTCGAAATAAAGGACATTACTCATTACCTTCCCTGCACTAAGTACACTACTACATATTTTAAGAATAGGTAAATCCTACAAGTCGTACTAAAATAACACGCTCATCTTGGACAAAAATAGTTGAAAGAAACCTACGTTTGAATGGATAGCAAGATGAAAAGAAACTGAAATTGCTCAAACCGACTAATCATAAAACTCACAAAAGAACTTCGAAAGTTTTTACAGTTAGAACTACTGGTAATTTCACCCTTCAGTTGAGGAATGCAATCTTCTATTCAATTACCTACTTTGCAACAAAAATTTAATCATTAGACGAAAGAACTATGTTAAAACTTGTACCTTTTATCTAAGAAAATATGAGACGAGCACGCGAAGTTAGACGAAGTTTTTTGTTTAGTCCGCAACCGTTGTATGTCTTAGCATAGTAAACATTGTTGCGCCTTGGGAGGTGGACAAACTTTAGACATCTAACAAGGAGCCGCGGCTGTCAGGAGAGTACATGGATTTAATTTTTAATCAAACGGTTTTCTTTTAGATTAGCCCTAACTTTGCCGCTTGACAGCTATTATTGAAAATGTTTTTGCATCGAGAAATAACACAATAAGCACACAATAAAATTGATCATTCTAATTGCGCAACACGGTTGTCACAACAACCAAAACGGTTGTCTACTCGACCCACTTCACGAAAGATTGAGTTGACGATATGGAATCGGATTTGGCGTAAATTATCAACGAAATCACATTAATATTATTTATAGTCGATGTGAAATGAAGTCCCTAAATTACCTTCCTCATTAATCTCATTGCGATTCATGAATCTCATGATGTATTTATTCGGTACTGAGATGGTATTTGAGGGTTGGTTAAATGTACCATTCCAAATCGTTGGATCATAGAGAGAGAAACTACATGCAATGACTGTCATATAAACGGTCTGAACTACTTTCGGGTGTTTGTAAGGAAAATGCGCATGGCGATTTATATACTTGAATTTATTATCGCAAATTTGTATGGTATAGTGCGTTCCTATGAAAAGTTACATAAGGCATTAGGTGCCTAGAAGTTAATTATTTGTGTTTGGATCTAAACTCCATAAGTAATATTTACACTGTGGTAATACAAATGTGAAGTGCAACCTATGCCTTTTATTGCTCGAACTATTACCAGAATTTGATGAAGTCTTTAAACAATGACAATAACTAACGCACATACCATCCTGGGAACAATATGTATGTAAACTCGTCGAACCAGGAAAAACCCAGGAAAACCTTGGCTCGACCCTTAATAATCAAAATTGTAATGTCTAGATACATTGGTGCTTACACGTTTCAGTTGTCTAACAATAACAATTAACGATCTACTCGTAATTTCCAAAACAGTATACACAGCATAATTGCGGATGACGGTTTAACATACACATGTTAAAATTAGTCTGTAATACTCAACTGCATAATACAATATCAGTACATATTTCCATTGACAATTCGTTCACATGAAGTTATCTGCGGGAACTTGAATCCCTGACTCTATAGATGTATTTAACCATATATATTAACAATAATGAGAGTCGAACTCATTGTATATAATTATAGAATTCGCCTTTTAATTCTTGCAATATAGCTAACAGACATCGGGGTAATGTGACATTATTAACCCTTGACTACATGTTAAGATTAGTCTGTAATACTCAATTGCATAATACAATATCAGTACATATTTCCATAGACAATTCATTTAAATACATACAATCATCTGTTGGAACTTGAATCCCTGATTCTATCAATGTAATTATCCATATTTATTAGGTAACAATAATGAGAGTCGAAGTCATTATATATAATTACAGAATGTCACCTTTAAATACTCGTAATATAGTTTGGCAGGCTATAGATAGCATTATTAACTCTTGGCCTAATGTTAGGTACTTAACTGGATTATACTGCCCAACCGGAACCACTGATTCTAGATCTGGTTTTATAAAGAATTAAATATAATTTACTTTACAAAGTTAGATAACACTTGGCGATATTTCATAGCAAGAGCAAATCTAAAGGTCGCGCCGTCCTCTTTGGTGTCTGGAATCTGAGTGTCCCTTCTCCTCCTCCGTTCTTAGGGAAAAACCCTTACAATATCATCTTATCTCTAATTAAGCTAGGGTCGACTTTATTAACAGTGAATAAAATACATTCTCGCTACAAGTGTCTGCACACCCCGTTTGTCGCGACGTCCCGTCACCGAAGTTGCTCGCTCAGGAGTGTTTTGTTGTCTTCCTCCCACACATGGAGCCATCGGCTGGTGTTGCTCTGTCTCGCTCGCTCACACAGGGATGCCAAAATGCCCGCCGCCAGCGACGCGCGCGCAATTTGCGTTGCACATGTCCAATTGTCCACTGAAACATTCGAATTGACCAAAGTAGATACCGCTGCGTATCGTATTGTAGACCTTAGGGTCATGTGTTGAGGTTCTAGATTAGTTTACCGTTGTGTACAGTGACGGCCCTTTATCTCTCCCAGTGAAAGCTAGTATAAACGTTGTGTTGCGTAATTTTTTTGTGTAGTTTCTTCGAAACTATAAATTACCCTTGCACTTGTTTCTATGGTTTCGCTTGAACTTATTGTTATTTATTTTAGCCTGCTGTTTTTGTCCGTCTAACTATTTTAAATTTATTGCTTCCTCATGATGGGGTGACGCTACTAAATTATTAACACTTACTGTGTATCTGATACCAATATACCACCTCACACCCCTCTCTGGGTAGATGACCAAAACTACATCGTTCCCTTTTGGTCTTCTACACAAACTATGTAGAACAACAGAGGATATTGGTAACTTATCTCTCCCCTCAAATAACTGTCTCGATATTAAACGAACCCCAGTCCACTCGTACTTAAGTGAGCATTGTCTTTCTTTAACAACGGTCTATTATGGAATTTGTAGTGGGCAGTAAACAAATAAACTCTAGCGCCGGCGCCTATCTTTGTGTGGCTACCTGACTATGGAGAGGTCAATCGCTGCTAGCTGCTAGCATTTAATACTTATTTTAAATAACTAATAATTTTCGTAGGTACTCTTGAAGTCGCTACCTGTCTATGCAAGTCGTTACGTATCTTTGAACGTTGTTCCTATGTGATAATGAAATTTAATTACAGCTGTATGTTCGACACTAATGCGTTTATATAATTATAAAAATTAAATTCATTAAGAGTAATTGCCGAGCCCGTAAGTTACAGTTTATAACAACGAGATCCCTTGGCTCATTCGTCATCAAACAATCGTAATATTCACTCACCACCTCTCAAGATTCTAAGTTGCATTCGTCCACTCCTTTCAAAATCACGCAATACTCTGGCCAGAGATTTTTCATACAAGTTCACACATATTACAATTAGTTTGCTGATTATAATATAATTCCCATTCATTTCTGTTATTAACTATTTACCCATCATGTTTACATTTACTGATACTAACGCCTGTATTTTTGTCAAGAGATCTCGCCCCATAAAACTTAAAACTGCATTTAAAACAAACTTTTCCGTGTCCATATTATCCAAATTATGGTAAGATTGCATAAGATATATAATATCTTGTGGTATAGTAAAATTTACTTTCCTTCATTTATTAGATTACTGTCATGATATCAAAACCCCTTTGTTAAATGTTTTCTTTGGAGTCTTTAAATATTGTTATAATAGAGTTTTCTATAAATGATGTAATATGGCTTTAAAATTTAGTAAGTCACCTGATTTTTTTTTCCTAAAAGAAATAATAGTTCGAACAGACAATGGCCTGGCCACACGTTACAGAGTCATTTCCTAATGGAGCGGGACATGAACTGCTATAAATATCGTTCGTCTAGTACGAGAGTGTTTAATTCCCTGGGTCTGTTGCGTCCAACAGAGGAGGGGCGCAAGAACAGTCGCTCCTAAGCGTAAATGACGATAGGTTTGATTGACTAGACCGGGTCCGTCATCCATAACGCCAAAACTTCTAGAATTGATCCCGTTTGCACCACCCACGTTAGGGCCTGGCTCCAGTAATATGTGTGATTGCTACGTAGCCTTTTCATATGGAGGGTCAGCAAGTGCACAAGTGCACTATGTTGGTTTGTGATAGTATTTGATGTTAAATGGTACCAGTTTGTTTTTTTTATGGCCAGTGCTGACCCTCAGCGCTTCAATTTGTGTGGGCACAGGGTATCCTACGCAAGCCGTATAACGTTGGTCTATACTGGCAATTAATCGAGTCCCTATTCTTCTTGACGTAGTAACGTCGAAGCATCCCTTCTAATGTGTACAAATTACAAGCCTCAATAAAAGATAAAATATCCAAATATAATTGTGTTCCAGGAACAAAAGAAAGCCCAGCAAATTGCGTCCTCAGAGGTTATCCCCATCCGGTTAGACTCCCTCCAACTCCGCGTCATAACTGCCAGTATACATGAAAGATTTTCTACCTGAGATCAAATCTAGTTGTTTATTAAAGCCAGGCACATAATGTCAAATGTAAATTTTCTAATATTGTCTGTTCAACCTCGCTATTGACAGCTTTACTTGGTTCCCAAACCCCCCCCCCCCCCCCCCCCCCCGACGTAAAACAATTGAAATTAGTGTCATCTGTAAAATTACTACCATGGGCTATTAAAATGTGCAATCGTGATTGATTAGTTCTCTCTCAATAATTAATATTCATCTTCAATAGCAAATATATAAACGCATTTTATGTGACATACAACATCAATTGAAATAAATAATTATTTTTGTACCTTTGTTTATAGAAAGAAATGTGTAACAAAATGTGCTTATATATCTATAAATTTAAACAGTATATCTATTTGTGACATACATACATACATACTACGTGATCTTTCAAATGAATTATACATCGCGTTCGTCGTAAATTCACAAGCGAAAACTACTCAGTTTTGCACTATTATCCCGTTTCCGTTAAGTTTTTCAACTCTAACAAATGCATCAACATTAACTCTACTAGAGCTCTACATAAATTTACGTAATCTCGTAAATCTTATTACATCCGAATTTATCTTCTTATCATAACGGTAAAGTCCTTCGCTACAGAAGCTCGCACATTATTAACTTGATAATTATTATATGAGTTACTATTTATTCGACGGCATTAAAACTTGATCTAAATATTATCTCACTCTCCGCTTTAAATAAAATACCACACCTGTCACATCTCGCCATCAATAACTCTATTATATTACGTCCTATGGTCAATATTCCTACAACGGCATTTGTACTACGCTATTTAATCTTGAACTGCCCAGGCAACCCATCTGGTCCTATTGTTGTTCGTTGTGTGGTACCTGCTTCGCGCCTATTTGCAACCCTCAAGGCGAATTATAAACCATAGTCTAAACTCTAAACTATCAAATAAAACTTGCACTACAAAAGACTATTTAGCTCTCAATTTAGCCCAAAATATCTACGTCACTGTACACAAAACACACACAAAATAAAATTCAATGACATATAAGTAGGTATACTGTCTTGGATATTTTTATTTGTTAAAGCTTATAAAACTCACTCTAATAATGGTTTCCAACTGAAGTCACTCTAGGTAACCTAATACCCCTCTCAGACCGTTCTCAAGTATGGAAATGTTATAGTGATCGTCATATTAATTAATAAAACGTAATGTTTCCTACGTTGTGTTTGATTGTTTTAGGTAAAGGTTCTTTTTCTAGTTGTCTTTTTTTTTTTGTGTAGTTTAATTTAGACACAAAATCTAGATCCTGCGCCACGGCATCACGTGAGATGGTATTTGAGGGTTGGTTAAATGTACCATTCCAAATCGTTGGATCATAGAGAGAGAAACTACATGCAATTACTGTCATATAAACGGTCTGAACTACTTTGGGGTGTTTGTAAGGAAAATGCGCATGGCGATTTATATACTTGAATTTATTATCGCAAATTTGTATGGTATAGTGCGTTCCTATGAAAAGTTATATAAGGCATTAGGTGCCTAGAAGTTAATTATTTGTGTTTGGATCTAAACTCCATAAGTAATATTTACACTGTGGTAATACAAATGTGAAGTGCAACCTATGCCTTTTATTGCTCGAACTATTACCAGAATTTGATGAAGTCTTTAAACAATGACAATAACTAACGCACATACCATCCTGGGAACAATATGTATGTAAACTCGTCGAACCAGGAAAAACCCAGGAAAACCTTGGCTCGACCCTTAATAATCAAAATTGTAATGTCTAGATACATTGGTGCTTACACGTTTCAGTTGTCTAACAATAACAATTAACGATCTACTCGTAATTTCCAAAACAGTATACACAGCATAATTGCGGATGACGATTTAACATACACATGTTAAAATTAGTCTGTAATACTCAACTGCATAATACAATATCAGTACATATTTCCATTGACAATTCGTTCACATGAAGTTATCTGCGGGAACTTGAATCCCTGACTCTATAGATGTATTTAACCATATATATTAACAATAATGAGAGTCGAACTCATTGTATATAATTATAGAATTCGCCTTTTAATTCTTGCAATATAGCTAACAGACATCGGGGTAATGTGACATTATTAACCCTTGACTACATGTTAAGATTAGTCTGTAATACTCAATTGCATAATACAATATCAGTACATATTTCCATAGACAATTCATTTAAATACATACAATCATCTGTTGGAACTTGAATCCCTGATTCTATCAATGTAATTATCCATATTTATTAGGTAACAATAATGAGAGTCGAAGTCATTATATATAATTACAGAATGTCACCTTTAAATACTCGTAATATAGTTTGGCAGGCTATAGATAGCATTATTAACTCTTGGCCTAATGTTAGGTACTTAACTGGATTATACTGCCCAACCGGAACCACTGATTCTAGATCTGGTTTTATAAAGAATTAAATATAATTTACTTTACAAAGTTAGATAACACTTGGCGATATTTCATAGCAAGAGCAAATCTAAAGGTCGCGCCGTCCTCTTTGGTGTCTGGAATCTGAGTGTCCCTTCTCCTCCTCCGTTCTTAGGGAAAAACCCTTACAATATCATCTTATCTCTAATTAAGCTAGGGTCGACTTTATTAACAGTGAATAAAATACATTCTCGCTACAAGTGTCTGCACACCCCGTTTGTCGCGACGTCCCGTCACCGAAGTTGCTCGCTCAGGAGTGTTTTGTTGTCTTCCTCCCACACATGGAGCCATCGGCTGGTGTTGCTCTGTCTCGCTCGCTCACACAGGGATGCCAAAATGCCCGCCGCCAGCGACGCGCGCGCAATTTGCGTTGCACATGTCCAATTGTCCACTGAAACATTCGAATTGACCAAAGTAGATACCGCTGCGTATCGTATTGTAGACCTTAGGGTCATGTGTTGAGGTTCTAGATTAGTTTACCGTTGTGTACAGTGACGGCCCTTTATCTCTCCCAGTGAAAGCTAGTATAAACGTTGTATTGCGTAATTTTTTTGTGTAGTTTCTTCGAAACTATAAATTACCCTTGCACTTGTTTCTATGGTTTCGCTTGAACTTATTGTTATTTATTTTAGCCTGCTGTTTTTGTCCGTCTAACTATTTTAAATTTATTGCTTCCTCATGATGGGGTGACGCTACTAAATTATTAACACTTACTGTGTATCTGATACCATTATACCACCTCAGTACACAGATGACAATTAAACAGCTGAGTACCTAGTTACCTACAGGTGTTTAGTTTTGTTCTTAAAATTATTTGAATTTTGTCATCAGAATTAGCCTTTTAAAATATACATTTAGCTTATAATTAATACAAAAGGAAGTTAAAATTAATGTTATATTGAATCAGACCGCTTCCTTCACAAATTTGTCTTCATTCTGGAACGAAGTTAAATTTAGGACCGTACCTGCTAACGAAAACACGCAATTTCCAGAAACCTCGCGAACAGTTAATAAATCATGAATACGTATTGACAGAACTCCTAACTCCTAAAGCATCCGCCTCCGTAATTTATTCATAAACATTTTCCCTAAAAAATAAGCAGAATCGAAAACAATGAAAGTGTCTAATGGGAAAAGTTGGTAACTCCACAATTAGGTGATTCCTGCGGGCAAATGTTTGCACGCCGAGGTGCGTTAACACTTCCGCTGGCTTACGGCTCGGCTAACAATTCCCGGGCGCATTTCTACATTGCTTCGTCAGCTCGTTATACCAAAATTATACTCGTAATACACAAAAAAACATACCATCGGATGTCGTGAGTGTTGTATGTCAGGCAAAGTGACAATCCTAGCGTGCGTGAATAATCATAATCAAGTGCGGGTAGTTTGCAAAACCCGTGCAGCAAGAAGATATTGATATGTCGGCGGCCGATCGTAAGATCAGGCATATCGTAAAATTCCTAGGCATATCGTGAAACGTGAAAATCTTTGACTCGTTCCCTGAGTCGACGGAGCCCCGCTACGCGGGGCTCCTATTTATGGGCAGTTTGCCTATACAGGGTGAAATCGGGGTCGTGTAGCAAGAAAGAAAAATAGGACTTGCCACTTAATTAGGAACACAACACTGTAGATTAGAGTTCATTCATTTGTATCTTTTTCGCACATACAAAAATAAAATACAATTTAATTTCTTATTTAGTGTCATGGTCACCCTACAGACTTGACAAGGCAAACATCTAGTAAAGAAAGTAGTGGTAACTTACGATAATTAACTGATAACACTTATCTTCGGTTTTACATTCAGTGTAAAAGCAATTATTAAAAAGTTAAAAATAATTTAAAGACTTTATTAAAATTATTTACAATCACTGGGACGGACGAGACTCCACAAGCTTTTAACAAATACTATCACAAATCACAACTTACTTAAACATACTTCAGGTGATCCGTTTTGCTGTGACACAATTCGGCTCGTCACCTTAGCCTAGGTTATCTTTTAATCTGCCGAGAGCAAAGTGATTCATTTTCACACTTTCAAATGTTCCAATTATTCGGTGACAAAGCTCTTCGATGGTACCATTTTGATTTCGCCCCAGAGCAAAAAATCCAAGGGCATCAGGTCGGGACTACGAGACCATGCCACGGGTCCGCCGCGGCCAATCCAACGTCCCGGGAACTGTTCTTCGAGGTAATTGCATACTCGGTGTTTAAATGAGCCAGATCACCATCGTGTTGATAGTGTAAGATATGCAAGTAATGTTCCGGCACTTCTCGCAGTAATTCAGGCACCACTTGTCTCAACATATCAACGGATAACGTTGGTGAAATAAATCCCGAGCAGTGGTAGCACGACATGCTTATTGGTAATAAAACATTACCATGTCAGACCGCTCAACATTTGAAAACGGATATGCCACGGGCATTTTTCTGCTTAATTATCTTTAGAATTACCAGAATTAATGAACTCAATGTACAATCTTTGAATGATTTTATTTATTTTTAAGTTTTGACTTTGTCATAATAGTGACGGTTGACATTTCTTACTCATCTAATCAGTTGTTTTTAAATAGGTTTTAACATTAATTGTAAGGTAACCATAATTTGAGTTTTAACTGGGATACCTAAATTGTTGATTAATTAATGAATAGCTGCAATTATTTAAAAATCAACGTTATACCCATCGCGTTAATTTACCGAGTTAAGTACAATAGGTTTGAATCACCACCCCGATTTCGCCCTGTATATTGGTTTAATGTGACTATCCTCAAAAAATACACAGGAACATTTCGATCTGCCTGATCTTACGATCGGCTGCCGACAGATACAATTCCTCGCCAGTCTGCCTGTGACCAGGAACGTAACGTCACGTTCGAAACGTCAGGCCATAAATAAACGTAAGTTTTACGTGATTAAGTCCCGTGTTAGTTATAAAAGTAAGAAATATAGTTATAGTTAAAAGACTGTAAATACTCGACTAGTTATACATTCAACGCACAATAAGTGGGATTTAAACTTTCACGATTTTCACACTTTATTAAAATATAAAATGGGACTTAATCGCGTATAATTTAAACTTTTTTTTTACCAACGCCGTCCTCGAAACATCGGAGCGAGGGCTCATTAAGACGGTTTTTTGCCTGATCCGATTCGAAAAGTATCCCGATTCGACTCAGTCTACCTTAAATAGCTTGAGTTATGGAGATTTTTGTATTTTATGGGAAGGGAGAAGCTATTTTGTTCGCGTTAACTAGAATTTCGCCGTACCAAAGGTTGAGTTATCGAGGTTCTATTGTAATAACTTAGCCGTATTGAAAAACTTTCTCCAAACAATAGAAAAACTTCACTAACCTTTTTCGATTCTAGTGGCACGGAAACAATTTTAACAATCAATCCCGGATTGATTAAGTAAAACAGAACCTTTTTGCTTTATTTTTACAATCAATTTGCCAAAAACGTGAGTCCATAACAACACAAAAGCCGAATCGTTGATTTAATGAAGCTTCGCTCTCGACACAAATTGTGCTACTTCCCAGGGGAGCATTCAAACTTTATTTTAGATAGCTCGGATCACAATCATAATTATGGTTCCCCTACACCTTTGGCCATGATGGGCAATTGCAGGTCATCCCGATCGTGTGAAGGACTTAATGGCCTACAGTGGCCCATGATCGACGATGATGGAGCGTAATTGTCATTCTGTAAGTTTTCGGGCAAATATCAAAGGAAGTAGGCTATGATTGTGCGCGTACCCATACGATGGAATCGTTGCCCATTCTGTAATGCTGACGGTGTAGAGGAGCCAATAACTCTCATATGACCACTGCAAAAAAGATGTAAAAAATAGATCAAGTTTTTAATTTAAGAGAATTAAAGTAAACATTAAGCCATCGTCGAGAAATTATGACAATTCGAGATGTCATGAATTTAAATTATAAAATGGAATACTACTCCTGAGGACTTACGAAGGAGGCAACACAATTGTCATTTATCTACCAAGTTTTAATAACTGTTGAAAGTTCAGAAGTATAATTAATTAATGGAGCTAAACTTCTAGGTATGACAGGAAATAAATATTAATTATTGGATTGCTTAAGCTAATAAGTAAACTCAGCTCAGTGGATTGGTATAACAGTTGTTTTGATTCTGAGTATTCTGACTATAAACAAAAAATATCGGATTTCTCGTTCCTGTTCCCGATAGGTATGGTTTCTGTGTCTGTTTTTAGGGTTCCGTACCCAAGGGGTAAAACGGGACCCTATTACTAAGACTTCGCCGTCCGTCCGTCCGTCCGTCCGTCCGTTCGTCCGTCCGTCCGTCTGTCACCAGGCTGTATCTCACGAACCGTGATAGCTAGACAGTTTAAATTTTCACAGATGATGTATTTCTGTTGCCGCTATAACAACAAATACTAAAAACAGAATAAAATAAAGATTTAAATGGGGCTCCCATACAACAAACGTGATTTTTGACCAAAGTTAAGCAACGTCGGGAGTGGTCAGTACTTGGATGGGTGACCGTTTTTTTTTTTTGCTTTTTTTTGGTTTTTTTTTGCATTATGGTACGGAACCCTTCGTGCGCGAGTCCGACTCGCACTTGCCCGGTTTTTTTTTCATTGCCCCGCAGCATTGTAAGTACAATATTATATTGTAGTTACTACTTAAGTATCTCCATTAGAATTTCACGGGCCTATAAATCCCGGTCTTTTGATAAGCTTGCGTGGGGATATAGAGCCTACACGTAGAGATCCTTTGAAGAGTCTATTCTCAAATGAAAGTTTGATATTCTGTATTATATTGGAAATACATTGGTTCAGCTGTAACCACTTATTTTAATGCCGAAATCAAATGCACCAGAGAGAGACGCATTGTTCATCGGTTTGGATCGAAATTATATAAAAACGAAAAGAATGCAGACCCAGATATTTTACTTAGGCCCACTTGCACCATTCCACTAACCCGGGGTTAAGCAGTTTAACCGTCAACCCAGTGTCAAATTGTACTGGTAACCGTGGTAACTCCAGGTTTAACTGGTTAACCCCGGGTTAGTGGAATGGTGCAAGTGGGCCTTAGGTGTTTACCCAAACGTTAATATACTGAAAGTCGTAAAGATATACCTTTAATTATCTTCTTCTGAGCTGTTTTCATAGAGAATGCAAATTTGAACACACACATTAAAATTAAATATTACTCTTTCATAGTTTACTTCTGACACGTTTTAGAAATTTTCCATTTTGAACATCGTTTTATAACTTTGTCATAAAGTAGTAGCCATAAAATAACATTATTACATAAAGATAAATATCTATTTCCAAATTGTCAAATTAGTATGTACTTAAGTGTGAAAAGTCTAGTATTTTATACCAAAATAATGTCACAATGGTTTAAAAAAAGTACAATCACACTTAAGCTTCGCAATTTCATAACCTAATGCTGCGTTGACTTTGATCCGGTAATTTGGAATCACAAGCATTTATTTTATCCTTATTTTTTACATTTTTGCCGTCGTTTCCTTCAGGTTTTTTTTTTCAATTTCCTTTCCCTAAGAATCCCTAAACACTCTGTTAATGTTTGCTAACTCTTAAAGACATAAATTAATCCAATGAGCGTTTTTAAAGATCAGTGGAAGCATTAGCGTTACCCAATTTAAGCGAGAGCCTTAAGTTTAAGGGCCATTAGTGCAGTCTCCGGATTCGGAGCTACGGCGATTAAAACTTTGTTTTTGCTCCGAGGCGATTGCTACAAGATAAGGCAACACTAATTCTTTTAAAAAGTTAGGGACATCCTTATTAGACCGAGACTTCTATTGAAAATCGTGGGATCCATCCAAAATTTAATTTTGATGTTAAAAGTAGTACCTACTTAAAAATAAATTGAAGACGAACATTTGTGCAAACATCATCCCATGGTGTTATCTTTTACTCGGGACTATTTACGTTCCATACCTGGCGCATGGCGCATTCCCCGTCCAATATAACTCTTGCAAATAATTACACATAGCTCCTGTGAATCCTCGGATCAAGTTACACTTGAAACAAAATATTAGTCGTGACATAATAAATATATAATGATTGGTGAATTAGACATCGGGTTCGAGCTCCGCCATTCGCAATCTTCAAAGGACTGTTGCCATTGTGTTATATGAATACCATCATAGAATTGCGTTATACACCATCTGATACATATATAACATCCATTTCGTAATTGACTGATAACCAATAAAAAGAGCTATAACTTTTTGCCAAAGGTAACATAACCATTCGGAAAACCATTAAGTAAAATGTCCACAAATAACTCCGACATAAATTTTGCTTTATAAAAGTTACCAAAATTTAAAGCAGAGCAAGGGAGGGTAAAAAATAAATATCCTTCAAAGACATAACATTATATAATATTTTACAAAAGCAAAAAGAAGATGCTTGGAGATTTATTACCTTTTTGTCCAAATGAGCAAGGTTTGTGTTGGGTTTATGGCGCGAAAAGGTTAAACACTGCCTCAACTGTGCTTAAATATTTATTCTGTGCAAATTTACGTTCCCACATCTAGATTTAACTGGAAAATAATTTGTATAAAACTCAACGATATAAATGTTTTACTATTATACTTCGTTTTTTTTCCTCAGTATCGTATTGTAATAATCTCTGTCAACATCAGCATAATTTTTTCACAAATACCTTTCCACGACCAGCCGGCGTATTATGGATGGCTTCATCCATCTTTATCCACGTGATAAAATAACTGTCACTTTTTAACACCGTGGGATAAAAAGTGACGGACACTGTTTTATCACGCTGTCACGTAGACAAGAACGACCATCATATCCGTACAATCCACCTGTACGAGTGGATGTCTAAGCAGGTCTCGAACGAAAAAGAAAAACCAATCTCCTTAGTGAAACTGTTGTTTGAATAAAACATGCCGTAAACTGCTTCGCTAACGGCCCCGTGATACCGCTGAAGCCTACTTGGGTTTACTCGAAAAAAAGGATTAAGTATCCTTTGAGTGCAAAGTGACTTAATTCATTTTTACACTAAATACTTAGACTTATCTGCACATTCCAACTCCCGTAGGCGAACGTAACCCATCGTAATAACGAACATTAGTATATATATTTACGAACATGTTTATCAAATTCTTTTTCACCGGGTTGGTTATTATACTTATTATTAAGCTAAGGTGTTATATTTACACAAAACCGAATTCATTGACATGAGTGACATGACAGCTGTGGACATTTGTATTTTTCCAAAAAGTTGAACTCATTTAATATTATTTATGTGTATGGAATTAATGATAGAAATTTTATGAAAGAACTATTTAGTGAATAGTTAATTAAAAAGAGTTCATTCAACACTCTTCAGATTTCAGTATCCGTTTAATTTGAGCTACTCATTTTGTCAAAGTTTAAAATCCAATCTCATGTAGGTAATTTATGAGAGTTAATCTAAATTAACAAAACAGGTTCGAAAGTAAACAAAGTGTGATATTTGTTAATTAAATCTTAAGATTTCGATAATAAATTATAATTAATTGAAAACTTCCAAAATATTTGTATTTATCCACAGTACTCTTTAATAATAAACGAAAATTAGCAAAACAGAAAAAAATGTCCGTGCACTTATTAAAAACAATCCGAGTAATCCGGCCATTCGGATTAAAACAAAAGAAGAATAATACAAAGGAATAAAAATAATATTTCTCGGGATGCGTAACTAGCGCTGCCAGCGCCATCTTCGGGACTACCTGAAAACGTAAACACCACTTGCGCCGGAAAACTTGCTAAACAACATGCTCCATTTTCCAAACATTTTCTTTCTCTTCGGCTAGATGGCAGTATGGAACATTAGCAATAATAAATGAAAATCTATTGTAATTTCAAACGCAAGTAGAGATAATAAATAACTGCAGTATACACACTAGTGTCTGCAAATTGTTTTCATAAAAATTTTCGAAGGTTATTTATACGCTGTTCCGCTTAAGTTATGATGAAAGCGCTTATGTACGGAATTTCCTGCAGACGATTTTGGCTCCATTGACTACCTACTTATGTACAGTCGCCAGTATATAAGTTTGTTTTGGAAAAATCCGACTATCTCATCGTCAAGTACTGGCTAAAGCATGTACATCACTTTAAGTAGGTACGATAACGATTATACACGGCTTAATACATGACACTCATTAGTGTGTCATGTATTAAGCCGTGTATACACCAGAGACTGCGTCGGAAGAGCCTTGAGGCAGTCACGCAGGCCTTCATTAAACACCGCCCTTGGTTTGGTTTTAGCAAAAATCACACGCATTTTGCCAAACTTTCTGTCGCGTAAAAGTTTGAATATCTGCGTGTAGTTTGGATTGGGATTATAAAAGTACGCACCGAGGGCGGTAAAATAAACAACCTTTTAGCACGAGTTATGTCGCATGTATTTCGGTTAACGCTATTGATACCTAGTAATAATCCCGTCACAGTACCAGTAGGATTGAAAGCCGAAATATTGCATCCCCGTTGGGTACGGAACCCTAATGTGTTAGGTACACCCCGAGAAGTTAAAACAGTATTACTTAAATAAGTATGTACATAGTTAATCAATAGAAGGCGAGTACAGGCGGATGTCAGTGGTGCTGAATTTTAAAGTCTTGTTGAATCAATGCTGCCGCTGCCTACGTAGTTAGCGAGACGACGCCGTCAGGCGAGGCACGAAGGTTCCATCAAACTTGGCAAGGATAGTCGGATAAGAAATATGAATAACTAAATACAGAGTATACAATAATAAACTGTGCCACAAAAGGGATTTGAATCTGCGATCCCTACGGCCCAATTGTTGAAATACGAGCGATTGAAGTCGAGAGCGTCACATTTTCTCGATTATTTTCGCATGAACTATGAATAAGTATGTTCGTATTCACTCGGAAGACTGTACTATCAGTACGGGTAGTGAACTCAGCTGCAGATAGTGGGGGGGGGGGGGTGGTCAACTGGTCACCTCTCTCTGCAGCTGTCTGTACCTATAGAATAAGGCGCTTGTCACAGTGCAGTCAGTAATCACCATTGACCATGACACATGACTATTGACCAAATGATCACCCCAAGACAACCCCCAAGATACCTTTGATTACCCCATGATCCATCCCTCTCCATGACTACCATAAAGACTAACTCACGACCGGGGTGGTCTTGGTGACTATGACTAACCCTATGACCACCCACAATGACATATATGACTCTCCCCACTACTAAGAGGGTACTATGGCTCCCTTCAATACTATTATTCAAATTCAATAATTTTCTTATTTCATTTTTTCATGCGGCATTTACATTCTACTAATAGAATTGCATAAGAGTGGTCAATACCAATCGATTCTCAATTTCTATCGCTCAATTTCATAAATAGTGTAAAAGAAAAAACTTTATTTTTGGTAATACTGAAACTTGGTGTACATACATACACCTACATTATAATTGGCCTGTCGTAAATATAAAATCGTAGTTAATCACTCTTATAATTATATCGCTGTACAATTTAACACTTTTCAATACTCCTGCTCATCAATTACAGGTACAAATACAGTGCTCATGCTGTGGTTAGGTTAACTGTATAACTTAACGATAATAATAATTGTTCCTATAGCCGTGTCAGCGAACGGTCTCATAGCGAAGAGTCTCGACCAACACCTAGAGAGACTCTCGCTGGGTGGTTGGATCAAGGGCCGGATGCAGAAGGATAATGTGTTTATATGTATTTTTTATTGTTTTTTATGTGATTTTGTATTTTACTTTTATATTCATGTTATATTTTAAGTAGACTGTACCACAAGCATAGGTACCTAAACCTACAACTGTGACCTTTCATATTAACTGATGAATTCTCAGTAACTTGAGTTTATTTCAATTTACTTTCCAAGGAAATTTAATATACCTTCTTCGATATCTGCCCTTGTGCCCTTTCCTTTACTAATCCGTCTCAAGTAATAGGTTATAAAATATTCTTAGGTTTGTTCATCCTACTGAGAATCAGGACTACCGATTTACATTAATGCATTTCCTGTATTTCCTTACATGAATAGAAAAAATCCCAAATTGGAATGAGAGTATATGGCATACCTACCTAATTTCTAAACAACAAAGCAACACAAAACTCCTAGCTTTCCGAAAAAAAAACGTGAGTACTTAGGTAAGTACAGTCAAACCTTTTAGGCAATAAACAAAAAATAAAAGGCTTTTAGGCGATTTTGGTTAGGCAATAGCATTTTTTAGGGTTCATATTCATTCATTCATAACGCGTGGAGGTCTACAGCCCCTTGAAGCTGTGAAAAAATCAAACTTCAAAGTAAACGTAAAGAAATTACAGCCGTTTATGGCGCAAAAAAACGTATATTTCGATATTATGTATGTATGTATGTATGTATATACTCGTAATATACTTTATAGTGCATAGAAATAAAAGCACAGGGAATACTCTAAAAACTACAAATTTGTAAAAACAAAAAGAAAATAATTAGTACGAACCCTCGGTGGGTGAGTCCGACTCACACTTGGCCGGTTTTTTTATCCAAGAGTACACAGAATAACGTGCTTAAGAGAATAGAGAATTTTATATGTGCATGCAAAACCAAATTTGCATATAGTCGCATGAGGGAAAATAAATAAATGTAATTGAAATTGCCTAATTAATTAAATGTGAGCGTGTATATTACAATATTAGCAAAGAAAACTAATTTTAGTGAGCACGCGAGTCAACGAATGGCACTGTCAAGGACTGAAGTACTTAAAAGGATTCTCGTCATACAAAAACGTTGGGTCGCATTCGGGTTCCATCCAACCAGCAACCTGAAATGAGTCAACAAATGAAAATTTTTGGTTACCTAACTAAAAACTAAAAAAAGGAGTCGCTCTATTATTTTCTTTCTTTATACCTATATTCTGTATCTTTTGGTATTTAAATAAAAGTTAACAAACAATTTGTACATTTTCGGGTTGTTATAACATTTATTGGTTAACCGACCAAATACAAAACCGCCTGGATCAGTCACTGAACGACCTGACTTTAATTTACATTATTTGATCATATATAATGTTTTCATCTACCCTCAACTGGCTTAAGGAGCTATTTGAGGGTAGATTATGTTTACTTACTTTAATTTAAATTCGTAAAGATACAGACTATGTGTGGAATTAGTTAGTTTTTTACCCAATACTATTAGAATGTTACAATGCAAATCTTAAAAATAAAATAGGTACCTAAATAACTAAATTAATGGATTTTTCTGAGTTTATAAATTAGGGCTTACATTGCTACATTGGTACTCGTACCAGTGAATTTACTGAGTCCTGGTTGGCTGTCAAAGGGTGCATTGCAGGAATTTTAGAACTTTCATTTTACATTAGCAGTTTAAAGTTTCCGATTACGGCCCCGACACTATCATGGATACTGACATTACTTTGACGGAATGACGTTTTTAGTGATAGTGTAGGGAGTGTCATGAAGGAATGACGGCAAGTAATGAAGTTTATTTTAATAATTTCCGTCAGTATTGGAGTTATGTCAAAGTAATGATACTAGAAATGACATTATACTGACAGTGGAAGAAATTATTAGCAACTCTGTCTTGCGGTTTACTCCTTCCGTTATTTCCGGCATGGGGTAGGTTGAAACCCGGCGGTTAGCATAAGTTTTTTGTTTGTTTAATGAAACATCGCGACTGCAGAGACTTCCTTGCCCTACTTCGGGCTGTCACAGAGTTAAGCTTCGTTAGCACGCACACGGTTGTACGAAATTGTTGCATTACAAGTTTTTATTACCTACTTATTATGAAAATTATATGATCATGTCCCTATATTGTATTACATGGAAAAATGTATTAAGCCTGCATTACAATGTTAAGGGGAGGTATCACCTTTTATTACGCCATGCCCCTTAAGACGAGCCAAAATTTTCGGAGGCCCCTTTCAATTTTGTAGAGGTTAAAGACCAAAAATAGTAAAGGTGATACTTTTATACTTAATTAATTTAATTTTGTACTTGCAAGCCATGAGCTTTTATTTCTTCTAACCTGTAGCTATTTTGCATAAACGTCATATACCTAAAAAGCTATTTCAACAAATACATTTGCGTGTACAAGTACACGTGGATGTTAGCACATATTTGTATATAATTCGCTCATATTTTAATCTAGCCTTCGTTTTTTCCTTTTGTTAGGATATTTGATATTTCGAGAGGATATCCACAGAAGAAATCAAAAATTATTCACCAGAACAGAACTGCGTGACGACTGGACAAAAAGGTTCTTATGTCGGGTGTGAAGGCCTAGTGCCGGAAGATGCAACGTGGGAAGACTCCTAACTTGATGGACTGACCGACAGAGAACCATTACATGAAGGCAGGGACAACCAAACCAATCACTGTAAAGATAGATAGATGGTCTTCAAACAAAATACGTCTCTCAACAACAACATGTTTTTAAACTTAAGTTGTTAGTTGGAGTTTAAGTACGGAGATGTAACAAAATCGTCAATATCAGGAAGCGTTGTTAAGACCCTTTATTCTTCATTACCACTACGACAAATAACATACAACTACAGTTGCTTTCATCAATTAAAGTACCCAATCAATAAAATGACATAGAAAAATAAATTAACGCAATGAATCGTGTGTCTGTGTCGGCGCACGCGCATACGCTAGTTGTATAAGCCAAGGTACATATATTTGAAAAAATATTCGATTATACACCTTGTTCTAATTAAATAAAGTGGAAAATTTAATGGATCCTCAAATATAGTTAGTGTATATGTGCTTAAAAAGACAGCACGAGGCATCTGGCACGCTATCATGGCATGGTGCGTCTTATTCTGCCTTCACTCCTACACCCAAATAACCAGATTTTTCAAATACCAGACGACGTTACGCAATTAAAATTGACATTAGCCGACGTCTCGATCTCCCGTCTATTTAAATAAGAAGCAACAGGTCCAAGATCCAACCTTGCATATTTTTACTCGTTTAACTGTTACGATCAACACTAAACTGGATTACTTTTTTGAGTGTTCAACATTAGTTACACCATTAAAGCGAGGCTGGAAAATAAAATCAAAGGGCGGATGATCGTTAACTAGCCTCGCCGGCAGCTTGGGTGCGATGTATTAATAAATCCAACATTGACAAAGACCGCCAAACACCTGGCGGGCGGCCAGACACGAAAAAATCAGCCTACGCTGGCTGTCGCTCGCGGAACAATCCCGTGACGCGACAACTAGGAACTTAATGAAACATTTTATCACAACCGCGAGCTTGTACCTATTATAATTTGATCTCCGAATTCATTAGCCACTATTCGTAATCGAAGATCAATACAATTAGCCAGAGGCGGTTTTAGTAAATTTTTGTGAATAAGTTTTAGCGACTGCACTCCCGAAATAAACTGACGGAAAAGTTGATGTTCCTCGGAGATTACGCCGTTAAATGAGCCTACACGATAAGTGTGTGTTTGTGTTATGACAGATGGAGGTCTGTTAACTCTGACTGTGTGTGTGTGAGTATGTGTGTGTAAGTTTCTGTAGAATTGTATCTAATGTCTGGGATGGACTATGAAACTTGTTATTTTATATGCAATTAGGTGCGGCAAAAAATGATAAATAATGATATAAAAGGTTTCACCTGTGAAGGGTTCTTGTATGACTGTACAATTGTACATCATACAAGAACCGTTCTCTGGTTACAAGGGAAGAAAATAGTATTTTGGAAAATACCAACGCAACCTTCATGCAAGCTTACTGCCTAGTGGCTGATAAAACCTCAAAGTGAGATCAGCAAAAAAATCTTTAGCCCATTGGCTACTGGTGCTTAATTTTCTTAATGACAATCAAAGAGGAATATAATATTTAAATAGATTAGTTCACATAATTTTGACTTTTAATTTCAACTGAAGTTCTTATTCCAATTTGTACAATCTATGCTTTTAAAAGTAGGTATAACATAACACCATGTTAAGAAGTCTCCAAGAGACAACAGTTAATAATTTACGAGTGAATTCATAAGATCTACCAAATTATTAAAAATATATCATTTATGATCGTTCTTTGCCAAAGTGTGATATTGGATATTGGACACCAGTTGTAAAAAGTGTCATATCGGTAGGATGGCAACGTCACGCCACGCGCCGTCTCGCCACGGCTCTTCACGTTTGCGTGTAACGTGCGCGAAAACAATGTGTTAAAATTAGCGCAACCGCGCGCCCCGGCCGCAGCGAGAGTAGCGAGACGCCGACTAAATATTTACCGAACTTCCGAACCAGCGATAATTATCGGCCGACAATTACCCACTTTGTGCCCGCGGCAATTAAACGGACGTTGATTACCGTTGTTGTTTGGAAATTTGCAAATTTTCGAAAATAGAACGCGACGAGTGACTCGTTTTACGAGCCCGCGTTTTACGTTGCTACATGCGTTTCGGTAAAAGTGATTACTGATTTTGTTGACTATTCGTTACGTTTTTATTTACAATTAATTACCTACACGTATAACATTGCTGTATCGATCCAGTTCTAACCTGCTACCCCCGCTGTAATAAGATTTACTTGCAAAGTGACCCGTTTATGCTCTTGAGTGTACTTAACCTATACTAAGGAAACATAAAACGAATTCGTAAAAAGTATATAAATTAAACATTTAGCGCAGTGTGCTATTGAGAATAAATTGCTACTAATAAAACACGGCCGTAAAAACTAATGTAAACGTAACCAGGCGTCGCTCACTCCGCGATTTCGTCGCTTTGCTACAGGTAGCTAAAAGTACATCTGTTCCACACCATAGTCTAATAAAACATGGTCTTCTCTTCCCAGAGTGCCACAAGCCTACGTCACAATAACATGGCCGCTATATATAGCGCTATCGCATATTATCATATAGCGCTGTCGCATGATGACGTAGGCTTGTGTCAGTCAGGTGACCTAGAAAAGACGGGAAGAGAGTACCAGGCGGAGTGTATTATTATACCATGCTCCACACCAATTTTGGTGGCTAGTCATAAGCCGCGCGTGGCGCTGTCGCCACCTAGCGGCCATATCTGTCCTGATCGTAGCAGACGCGTTTTGTTAGAGTGAGTTTTCTGTACCTAATACTATTATTTATTCTGTGACGTAACACATGTTGCCTAAGGAAACCAATGATTGTGTTAGTGTGTTACCCAACACGGGGGTAAAGGGAATCCGGTCAAGTGCGCGTTTACACTACGACGTAGGGCACGTTCCTTGGCTGCACTGGTGAGAGTGAGAGCCTACGATGGTGCTAACTACCGGCGTAAACTGAGGGCCTACCGCGAACGTTCGACGTGTTGCCTTCCTGTCACACTTACGTACGAATTTACAAGTGCGCTAGAGAGACAACACGTCGAATGTGGTTCGCGGTAGGCCCTCTGATTTTTACGGGCGGGTGCTACGCGGGCTACGCGGTCTAGTAGTTACAGAAGGGATGATGACGTATGTTCAATTTTATAACGAATTATCACTAAGGTGTATTCGGGTAATACCGAATGTCGGATAATTCCGAAATTCAGATGAAAATCACCCTTAATTCCATCATAATAAAAGTCTCATTTCGGAATTATCCGACAGTTTTCGACATTCGGAAATACCCGAGTAAACCTTACAACTAATAAAACAAAGTCCCCCGCCGCGCCTGTCTGTTTGTGTGTATGTATGTACACTATAAACTCAAAAACTATTTCTTGAACGGATTTTCATGCGGTCTACACCTATCAATAGAGTGATTCTTGAGGAATGTTAAAGTATAGATATAATTTGTTATGGTTTTGTGCGCGTACCCGTGAGAAGCCGGGGCGGGTCGTTAGTAGTTGAATAAATAGAGTCAAAAATTTCACTTCATAGTTTCAGACCAAGAAATTTAAAAAAATATTATTGGGCATAATTTGATAAATGTAATATACCTTTCATTGTTTGTTAACTTAATTCAGAAATGTATAATAAAGGGGAAATAAATAATTAATTAAATAAAAAAAAGTTGTTTGTCACGTCAGTGACATAGTACGAGTATGTACATATACCTATGCTAGCATGTAGTTTAACAGGTACCTCTACACGTAAAGTTTGGTTCATTTTGCGTAGCACCTACGCGAGCTTACATTGAATTTGCCTATTTGTTTTGTTAAATGTGATTTTCTGTGAGTTTTACGTACCTAAGTACTTGACTACGTGTAAAAATGGCCCGCTAACTATTTCGCTTAACCAAATATATGAGAAGAGGACCCACTGATAGCCAAATTGAATAAGAATTTGGTTTGAATCGACAGTGGCCGAACGCACGCTTGGGACAGTAAATATCATGAATAATGTCACTAATAAAATAATGCAGGGCCGAGCGCATCTTGGAGTTGATCCAAGACAGTACGTGTGTGACCATTAGGTGTGGAGAGCATACACCACTCCGCTTTCAGTGGCTGTGACGTGACGCACACAAACGCCACTAACTCTAATTCTAATATTCTCAGACCTAATCAAATCTAATATAGCAAATATAATAATACATATATACTTAAAAAAAACATAATTAAATAACTAACCTACAAAACTTAAACTATATCTAAAAATAAATAAAACTAAACTTAAAATAAATGATTATAAAATATCCACCTGCGGCATGGTGCCGTAGATGCTGGCAGCATTTCCTCGCTGTATCGCAATACTTATTCTTTGCGCGAGGAAGCTGCCAGATCTACGGCTTACATTTAATGCCAACATACACGGTGTAACATGAGGAAACCGAATAATTTTAACCACACATATCTGAGGTCAAAAGAAGGAAAAAATGTAATATGATATTTAGGTCAATTACGCAAAAAAAATATTTTTTATTTGATTTTTCAATTTTTGGAATTTATTTGTACATAAAAATAAATGTTATTTGTAAACTTGTCACTTAAAATTGATTTTTACATTTTTTTCGTAAAACCTACTTTATGGAAAGTGTTACTTGTCACTTTTTGACATCTATCAATACGGATATTTAGACTACGTCCCATAGCAGCAACATCACCATCAAAAAGGCCTTTTACACTATGTAACAATAAAAACAACATTTTTAATTAATAATGCCAAAAGCCGATGGTCCTGGGTTCGAATCCCAGCAAGGGCATTTATTTGTATGATGATACAGATATTTGTTCCTGAGTCATGGGTGTTTTCTATGTATTTAAGTATTTGTATATTATATATATCGTTGTCTGAGTACCCACAACACAAGCCTTCTTGAGCTTACTGTGGGACTTAGTCAATCTGTGTAAGAATGTCCTATAATATTTATTTATTTATTTATTTTATTTATTTATTTTATTTATTTAATATTATCTCTGAAACTAGGCGAATTTCAAAAAGTTTATAGGACATTTTTGTCTCTAAATATGATCAGGAATACGCTGTTAAAATTATTCGGTTTCCTCATGTTACACCGTGTATAAAGGCATTGTAAACACAATTTCCCTATCAATTACACGTTTAACTATGAAACATGTGCATGACTCAATGGCAATTTAAGAGGAAACATTCAAACATCGATTGATCCTCTGTAACCCTTCTAAATTTACTTGCAAAACAACATTTGCATTCGGTTCGAGATTATGAACGACTGTTATCATTCGATCGGAACGATAAATATCGTCTGATGGTTGAATGCCGAATCGGCCCGGCTGGCGAGGTTCCGCCGACGACTTACTCTATTTGTGCCGCTATGCCGAAACGCACGCAGCCGAAGTTGGCAAAAATTATATAAATTCAGGCGATCGCACGCAAGTGGGCCTCGCCTGGTGAACGCGACCGATACTTTGCTAAATTTACTATGTTAAGTATGTCGCCGTAACGTCGGTTAATGCGAGTAATCCTGTTGTAATGTACGGTTGACCTCGAAAGTCGCTGAGCCCTTTAGTTAGCATTATTTTTAATTTGCGTTGGAACAGAATAGAATATCGTATAGAATAGAATTATTCATTATATAGTTCGTTTTTTTTAGCATTAGAAAGAACTTGCAAGAAGGTAAGCGATCTTAACATGTCTTTTAATTGAAAAACGCTTTTTAAAAATCAAAAACTATTACTTATGAAAGCAAAAGAATTTAAATGATCGTATTTGGTTCATAATTGTTACATAACTGCCGTATCTTATTTTAATAACGTGTTTTTAAATTAAAAGACACATCAAGATTGTTTACCTTATTTCTAATGCTAAAAAAAACGAACTGTAGCATTAAACCTGACAGAGGTACTGCAGGAATAGCAAACTTCGAGGCCAGCAGATTTTAATCCCTTTATTTTCTCTAGACCTGCTGTAAGTACCTAATCTGTTTGTTGTTGGTTTGCTGCATCTGAAACTAGAGCCTTTGTTGACACCGTGATTGCGACGCTGGTGCAGAGTGCAACCAGCGTTAAGTACTTTGTTTAATGCTGTAACCAATGGAGTTTAGCTTAAGTACATTTTGTGTTGTGCCTATATTACCTAGTGTTTGTTGAGTTTTGTACCTGGAGCGTAGTCTGTGGCTGGGCACGGCACGTCACGCGAGCTTATAAAGCGAAACATTTTATTAACTTTACAACTGTTATACCAGATATTAATGAATAATGACCGTACCTGTCGTTAACATGCACTTCAGCTTACCGTAAATATGCGTAAAATTACTTTCGTGGTAGACTACGGATATTATACTCTTAGGCCCACTTGCACCATTCCATTAACCCAGGGTTAAGCAGTTAAACCGTTAACCTAGTGTCAAATTGTACTGGTAACCATGGTAACTCCAGGTTTAACCGGTTACCCCCGGGTTAGTCCAATGGTGCAAATGGGCCTTAGGGTCACTTGCACCATTCACTTACCTTCTACCCGGGCTTAACCGGTTAAACCTAGAGTTACCATGGTTACCAGTAGGTACAACTTGACACTGGGTTAACGGTATACGTACTTACTTATTTAGCGACGTATTAAATATATATTAAAGTAGAATTTACTGCATCTACTGTGGCTATACCTACGTAGTTATACTTACATTGAATTTATGTACAACGTGTAATCAAATTATTGCCAAGCCATTTCAAGGCAACGTCCATCTTCACATGGAATCTATTGACAGTCAAACGCGTGGAATCTAACAAAAAAAACCCAGGGCAAATCGCAACAACAATGTAGTGTTTTGTTTTAAAGACCATTGAATATAGATTTGCGAGTGAATGATGCGAATCCATTCGGATAATCGTCTAGTGCGTCACGAGGTCGATATTCCCGTGACAAGCGGGTTGTATACAGCAGGTTCACAACTGCCCGATTCAAACTTTAAGATACGTCAATTATTAGATCTAGAAACGATATGGATTAGATGTGTCAGTGTCAAAAGGGACGTTTTTGTTTGAAGATACGTCACATTTGACACTGACATATCTAATCCATATCGTTTCTAGATCTATTAACTGACGTAATTTAAAGTTGGAATTGGGCCGGTAGACGGCTGCGTAGCGGGCTGTTAGATCTCGGACGCGTCAGAGCACGGGGTGAGAGCGATCCGTCCGCGAAGGTTGTGCCCGTGACCGCGCCCGCCGGCCGCCGCGCCCGCAGTACCGTGCCGCGCTCGCTCCTCCTCGCACCTCCCAGCCCGAGGACCGCCAGACCAGTGTAGTGATGTGCCCTTGCTGATGATGTGTGGCTGCCAGTGTGTGATAGTGCGCGCGAACCGCGCGAGGCCCCGGCCCAGGAGACCGTAGCCCGACATGTGGACCTTGCTAGTGCCGCTGCTGGCCCTGGTCGCTTCCGGCGGTGGGGCCACCTTCGGAGCCAACAAAGCCCTGCTCGACTGTGCAAGGTTCGCTACACCCTCATAACAATCAAAGTTGTAAATACTTTATCGAAAATGGCAAAACTTTGAAGGCAAGATAACTCTCCATACAACAAGTTCTGAAAGAGAATAAAACTTGTGCCCAGTTTCGGTCCTTAACAAAGTTTGTGTCTTTAAATCTGATTTTGCTTCAGTGGCCCTTCCGCATACCTACATTCTATATAACTTATTTCGCTGTTAGTTTTACAAACCTCTATTTTATGTACCTACTTTACATTACTTAGATATACATATATTATGTTTCGTAGGAAAGTGTATTTTATCATACTTGTGTTGTTCAGTAAACAATGACTTTTTAGAATACATATACTGAATAAACACTGATATTTTACTAATACCTATAAAAAAATTACACAAAACTAAAAATAGGCCAGATTATACCTTATTATTGTATGAATGCAATAAAATACAGCAAATCTACATAGTAGTAAATCGTAATTGAACTGGCAAATTGTGCGGGGACCTCGAATCCGAAAATAATTTGGATGCGACACGCGAGCCATCACTGCCGTCTGCGAACTCGCCCAAATAATTATTGTACTTTTGCTTTGCTCTATAATGTATAATTTCATATCAAATATAATAACAAAATAAGGGATTTTAGTAATTAAGTTTATTGCACTAATACCTAAGTAAAACACAAATTTCACAACATATAAAAATTTACCAAAATACAACTTAGCATGTTAATTGTATGTACAACTTTCATGGGGATATGAGCACGCATTGGAAAAATGCATACATCAAGGAAGGTAAACGGTGTTCTGCCTTTTCGCAGAACTATTTTTGGCGGAATTTCATTTGCCAACCAACATTTCGCCGACGTTTCACTTTGACAACTAACGATTAGCAAATTTTTGTATGACAACGTTTCAATTGGTAGAATTATTGTAAAGCAGATTATTATAACGCCTCTAAACTTTTGGGAGACTTATCATTTGTCAAATCTTTCACTTGGTCGAACAACTCTTGGACGAATAACGTTTCATTGAAGCTACAGTTCGCTTTTCATACATTAGGCAAGTTACAAATAAGAAAAAGATACATACCAAAAAATCAAAAATAGCCGAGTTGTTCGACTTTTTATAATGAATACATATTTTAATATTTGAAGCCAGTGGCAGCGAGCGAGCGAAGCGAGCGAGCAAGACCTTCCTGGGCAGAGCCGACTTGGATATGGTTAGGTTAGAAGACTAAGGCGGGAGCCTTGCTCCCGCCTTAGGCTTCGAGGTTATTTTTTTTTTCAACAACCTAAATAACGTAATTACACAGCAACTTTCGGGTCAAATATCCCAACTTTCGTGTCAAATATCTCGGCCGTTTTTGATTTTAGAGAAAAGTTATTCCTACAAAACGGCCCCCCTTTGGCACAGTCTGACCAAATGAAACAATTTGTAGACAATTGTATATTATGCCAACTAAAACATTCTACGACATGAAAGTTGGCATTTTGAAAATTGGCATTATAAAACACAGACCAAACGTTTAGTTGGTAACTGTACGGTTGGCAAATAAAAATAAACCATTTGATAAATTGGGAAATGAAAATTCGGCGAAATAAAATTCCGCCAAACGTGAGTTGGGAAGTGATAATCGGCCATACCATTTTCGGCGATAAATAAGAGAACCCTGATTTAGTGTAGGTACATACATATGTACTTAAACCGCAAAATAATTATATGTAATTTTTCTTCCATCAGCGCTAGGTGTTTAGGTCTCTAACCCGTAAGGAACCAACGCACGATTTCCACAGTAGTGGTATAGCCATAGGTAGACATTATGAAAGCATTACGAGTAGGTAGTAACACCTATTCAAAACTAAAGAGTTTGTGTGTAATATAGTTTTCTTTATCTCCAAGGCCACATTTTTCTGGCTTCTGTATAATACTTGTAATAACCAGGAAGACCGAAGGTCGAAATATCGATAATTGTTGCAAAATTGGATATGTTTCTATGCTAATTAGAGGTCCTGTTTCATGTCAAGATAAGCTTTTGGATCAGGATGTTAAAATGTTGATGTTTGATGTTTAGAACACTATCATATATATACCTTGTGTAATACCTAAATGCACTGTAATTGTCAAATTCTTTAGCTTACGGTCCCTTTGTCCCATATTTTGATAGTGCCTTAACATCCACGAACTTACATCATTAACGATAACAGACCAGTAGAGCTCTTATCACTAGGCCTTATAAAACAAAGTCCCCCGCCGCGTCTGTATGTTTGTTCGGAATAAACTCAAAAACTACTGAATGGATTTTCACGCGGTTTTCACTTATCATTAGAGTGATTCTTGAGGAAGGTTTAGGTGTATAATTTGATTCATTTGTTAACCCGTGCGAAGCCAGGGCGGGTCGCTAGCTACGACTGTTAGGGAGACCGGTTAACGGAAGCTACTTTTCCTAGTAGTATACCTACTTTGTAAATAGTTCCATGAATTATTTTGATGACCATATCTCCCAATATGTCCATAGTCCACCCGGGACTCACCTATACTGTTGTTAATAAGCAGTTTATGTAGAAGTTTAAGTAAAAAACAAAGTAAATAAAGCAGTTAAGAGTCAATTTTAACAATTCGTTAAGCCATTTTCGGCCTGGCTTTGATAAATCGCCCAATTAGGATGTTCATTCATAAGTATAGAAGATAGATTACCCGATTCATTCCATTGTTATCGTAGCATTTAAAAGACTTCGCAACTAAGACATCAAACTACTCATTAGGTTTTTTGCGACGTCAGTCATCTGAATAAACCAACGATGACTTAACAATAAGAACTGTTAATATTTATTTAAGATGTACATAGCAGATAGCACTACAATGCGCCTCTTAACGAGGGCACAAACGTTGTAAGTACTTATACAGGGTGATTTCTGGGTCGTGATCCAGAACCAGTTTTCCTGACTCTGTAAATGATCCACATTATCATATGGTAGTATTTGATTAAAAGATAATTACTTTAATTATTCTTATTTTTCAAGTAAAATTAATGTTATACTAAGTAATTATGGTCACCCTATGACTTTTGACATACGCTGTATTGAAAGCGACAAGACGTCACATTGAGTAGGGTCACCAAATTGTATGCAAAAATGTTTTTTCCTACTTGTCATCTGGAAAATAATCATCATTATTGGTAATAAACAATAACTAACAACATCATTAGGCTCATCTTTGGATTCTGTATGATGTCTGGCGCTCTTGCTCCAGGACCCCGAAATCACCCTGTAGGTAGTAGTCTCTAGTCTTCTAGTTAGGTATCCAAGGGTCGGTTGCACCAAACCATCTGTCACCGTTAAAGCGTTCGCTTTTTATGGTATGGGAAATTTCATTGATCTCTGCTGCGTGACGTTGATCAGTCTGTTAACTGTTGTTGGTGCAACTGGCCCTAAGAGAGTAAAATATAATGGCATAAGCTCCAAACAAGAGAACTGTATAATGCAGCTTAGACCTCCTTAAATGGATTCTAAACTTATCCCACTCAGCTTAGCATTTTTCGGAATGCGTTCGAGAGCCCAAGATCCGCTTTCAATACCTCATTCCAGGAATATGAGTAATGGCAAAGTTTTTACGATAGCGACTGCCATCTGATCTTCCAACCCAAAGAATAAACTTTACCAAAAAACAGCGTTTTCGAGAAAAACGCTAGAGGACGGAATAATCCCTACGACGGAATTAGCCACATTAAATATATCGACTGTGTCCCCTACCGAATCAAGAGCCCTGATTTGGAAATTACGCACCTAACTTTGTATTACCACTCTAACCAATCGTTATAATTTAGTTGTCTCTAGTGCAAACCTATTATTTCGCAATAAATGTTGTTCAAAATAAGAAGGCACTTGTAATACAGAGGTTTAGTCGTCAGAGCGATTGCATATCATTAGATTCTAGTCACGTCCGGTGTTTCTGGCTGCTATGTAACACGATTCAAAAGAACGTGCTTATGACATATTTACAGGGACAATTTTGTTATAAATTTCATTTGCATACCTACCCTTTTTATATGAAAAGCATTTGAAGTTGAAGACTTTTTTTGGAGATGTGGAAAGTAAGGAAATGGGCTGGTGATTTCAAATTTTTATTTGCGATGATTTCCTTGTTGTCTTAAAAGGGGGCTCACATAAAATTATTATTTAATATAACATTTTTACATGTCTAATTAAGGGCAAATGACACTACTAATTTACAGGGAACTAAACTAAATTTGCAAGAGTAGACTCCAAACTACATAAACCTAAAAATGTCAAAGTTGGTTTGATAGAAAATAATCACGAAAACATTTCAAATTTTTATTTATTTTCAGTTGTATATACCCTGAATAGTTGCATATAATTATTAATATATGTTTGGGAGGTTAGCGATTCAGGAGGTCTCAGGAGCAGCAGGCGGGACTCTTCAATGTCTTCTTCTTATTTTGATTTTACGAAATTGTTTTTATTTTATATTTTTTTAATGAAATTGTACAACTTATGGTAATATGGCGACTTTATATAAAAATTGGCAAAAATCGCGAGAGCGGCTTGTGTGCCTTGCCGTGTAAGATGGTAAAGTGATAGAGGCTGTCGCCGCGCCCCCGCGCGGCCGTGCTTGGAAACTCCGCCTCTTCTTGGGATGCCCGCTAGATGGCGTTAGGCTCGCGAACATGCCCCCGGCCTTGAAAGCACCCGCTTTCAATGTGGTTGTGTTGATGTAGATGGGGCTGGCGCAGCTTCACTCTCTGGCGTCATCAAGAGAGGGCAAAGCTTGGTGAAAGCCCTGCGTATGGTCCCGCTCGCTGTTTTCACGTCAGCGACGCGGGAGACTCCGTCGTGTCCTGTGAACAGAGCTACCACCCGTCCCAAACGCCATTTGAGGGGTGGTAGGTTATCTTCCTTGACCAGAACTAAGGAGTTCTGAACGATATCCTGGCCGTGCGTCTGCCACTTCGTTCTGGTCTGCAGCTCAGAAATATATTGTTTCGACCACCGCTGCCAAAAGTGTTGTCGCATTTTCTCCAGCGTCTCGTAGCGTGGGAGCCGGCCCGTCTCTGCCGTCAAGTCCCTGCAGGGCGGCGCTGTCAGCGGTCGGCCAATAAGGAAATGAGCTGGAGTTAATGCGGAAAGGTCGTTTGGGTCTGTGGAAAGAGGATGCATGGGTCTGGAATTCAGTAGGGCTTCAGACTGTGCTAAAACCGTGCTAAATTCCTCAAAAGTTAAATTAGCGTTGCCAATAACGCGCTTCAGGTGATATTTGCAAGACTGTACAGCTCTCTCACACAAACCTGACATATGTGGAGCGTAAGGGGGGTTAAAATGCAAATTAATGTTATCATTAGCGGCGCACTCAATGATACTACTCGCATTGTTTTGTAGGAATGACGAAAGTTCTTTCATCGCCCCTACAAAGCAACGGCCATTATCGGAATATATGACGTTAGGTTTACCACGGCGCGAAATAAAGCGTTTAAGTGCGAGTAGGTATCCTTCGGTACTAAGACTTGTGACCAAATCAAGATAAACCGCGCGCGTCGTGAAGCAAACTATCAGACAGATGTATGCCTTTTGAGGCTTAGCGCCCCTACCCCTACGGTTAAGTACGTATACTGGCCCCGCGTAGTCTACCCCGCAGCTCATAAAGGCGAACCCGGGTTCCAAACGTAGTGAAGGTAAGTTACCCATTATAGGCGCGAACGTTTTCGCCTTCATGCGAATGCAGGTTACACAGGTGCGTACTACTCGCTTTGCTAAATTAGTGCCTCCGAGAGGCCACCAGCAGTCTTTGATAGTAGCAAGCAGGAGACTAGGAGGCGCATGCAGTAATCGTATGTGTTCACTCTGAAACAAAAGCTGTGTGAAACGATGTTTCGAACAAAGCAAAATCGGATGTTTTTTGTCGTATGAAAAACTAGTCGCATTACTAATACGACCACCGACCCTTATCAGTTTATCGGTGTCTAGAAAGACATTTAATTTATTAATCCCGCGCGTGTGTTTTACAGGTAAGTTATTTATCATCTTATCATACTCAACAGGAAAAGATTTCATTTGCGAAAGACGCGCCAGATGTTGCATCGATGCATCCAATTCGTCAACAGTCAGCGGGCCAGTTTTACGATTTATTTTGTTTCTAATGCGTGTGTTGTTTATAAATCGTAAAACATAAGCACCCGCGCGCCGTAAGCGGTTAAAAGACGAAAACCTATCGAATTCGAATACATCGGTGTTAACTTGGCTTGTCATACTAATTGTATTTGTTTTTATTTCAGGTAAAGCGGCCGGTATTATTTCAGAAGTGCGCGATAAAGTACTAGGTAACCAGTCAGATTCTGGTTCATGCAAAAAGGGCGGTCCGTTGAACCAGAACGAATTATTGATAAGCGCGTCAAGTTCAAGGCCGCGGCTAACTAAATCAGCTGCGTTATTTTTGCTACTTACATGTAACCACTGCGCGCTCCCGGTTAACTCGTTTATCTCAGACACTCTGTTTTGAACAAAGGTTTTAAGGGTGTGGGGTGACATTCGGACCCACCCTAGAACGATTGTGCTATCACACCAAAAATACACAGAATCGAACTTCACTTTGAGCGATTTAATTACTTTTGCGTACAGCCTAGCAGCTAACAGCGCGCCTAGCAACTCAAGTTTCGCGATAGTGACGGATTTCAAAGGAGCGACTTTACTCTTCGAACACAACAGATGCACTGTTATGACCTCATTATTATGTCCCGAAAGCGAACGCACATATGCACAGGCTCCATAGGCCGATTGACTAGCATCACAAAAAAAGTGCAACTGTGTGCAATGCGCAGACGCATTCATAACATAACGAGGAATGCGGAGGCTATGTATATGTTGGGTATGTGTGAGTATGTATCTACGCCAGGCTGATGCGACCTCCTCAGGTACTTCCGAGTCCCAATCAAAGCGGCACAGCCATAGTTTTTGGAGTAAAATTTTGGCAATAATTATGGCCGGCGAAAGTAACCCGAGAGGGTCATACATTTGTGAAATTACCGATAATATTTTGCGCTTTGTTATCGGTTCGTTATTATCCTGTTGTATTTTTGCCGTGTAATGAAATTCGTCAGTGTTGTTGGTCCATCCTAAGCCGAGTGTTTTACTTTGACAGTTATCGCCTAAACACAATTCGCGTGACGTAATTTTGGACGAGGAAAATTGCGAAACGTCAAAGTTAAACACCCATTTTCGGAGCGGGAAACAACCTGACTGAAGTACGTCGGTGACCTTTTCACAGATGTCAATTAAAGCGTGTTTATCATTATTTCCTGTAATTAGGTCATCCACGTAGCAGTCTTCTAATATGGTGCGAGAGACCTCTTCGTCAGCACATTCTTTTGCCAGCTGATTGAGACAGCGGATGGCTAAAAAGGCCCCAGAAGAAGTACCAAAAGTTACCGTATTAAGTTGGTAAATATTTAGCGGCAGCGAAGGGTTCTCTCGCCACAAAATTAGTTGAAGGTTCCGTTGGTCGGGTTGAATAAGGACTTGCCTGTACATTTTTGCCACGTCTGCGCAGGCGACGTATCTGTGCTCGCGGAAACGTAACAATATGGAAAAGATATCGTTTTGTATGGTCGGCCCGACTAATTGCAAATCGTTCAGGGATTTCCCTGAACTGGTGGGCATTGATCCATTGAATACGACTCTTAATCGTGTAGTGAGACTATCCTTTAATACACTGTGGTGTACAAGGAAGCAGTAAGGCTTTGTGTATGTGTGTATAAGTGACATGTGCCCTAGCTCAATGTACTCACGCATAAAATCGCAGTACATCTTTTTGTAGTCCGGGAGCCGCTCGAGTTTGCGTTCTAATGATAAGAACCTACTCCTAGCTACATCGTAGGTATCGCCGAGCGCATCGGCTGATTCCTTTAGTGGTAAACGTACTAAAAAACGACCATCTTTATCGCGTTGCGTAGTCGAAGCGAACAGCTGTTCACAGGCGCGTTCGTCGTCAGTCAGCCCGTCTCCTATCTTAGGAACCTCCTCGAGCTCCCAAAACTGTTTTAATTGTGTGTCTAAAGTTTGCGTGAAATGACAAGTAGTCTTATTTGATTTAATGCGTTTATTATTAATCGGACCCACGACCATCCAACCAAATTTAGTATCTTGTAAATAAGGCCCTTCTGCGAGAGGAAATCGATCCTTATTTAACAAGCCCCAGAAATAATCACCGCCTATCAATATATCAATATCTGATGATTTGAAATAAGTAGGGTCAGAGAGTTGAATATTGTCTGGAATGTGAATGGAATGCGCGCTTATCGCTGCTGACGGCAGCGGTTCCGTTAAGACAGCGACTACCATGCAATTGATGCGTGCATGATAGTCACCTGTAATAGACTGCAGGTTAAGCTGGCACGAGTGTGTGGTTTGCGTGACTAATTTACCTAACCCTGAAATATTGTAAGTGGACTGTATCAAAGGCGTATTTAATTTGTCTACGAAAGATTGTGTGACATAACTGTGTTCTGAGCCATTATCGAGAAAAACTCTAGCCCTATGTAATTTATTGTTGCTATCGGCAACATCTGCTATTACAGTAGATAATAATACCGGTATTAACGGCGGTGAGAGTGTGTGCGAATTAAGTGTAATAGTGTGATGAGCCGAGGTGGCGGGGACGGCGCTCGCCGGCGGCTTGTTGTTTACACTGCCAGCCGAAGCTGATGCACCGTCACTGTCACTACTCAGGCTATGGATCAAGCTATTATGTTTCTTCTGGCAGATCCTACACGGGCCAAAAAAGCAGTTGTCAACTGTGTGACCAACGCGAAGACAATTGTGACATAGTTTCTTATCCTCAATCAATTTAACTCTGTCGGGAACAGTTAAATCAAGGAAACTATTACACGAATAAAGCGGATGATTAGCGTTGCACATTTGACAATTGCGAGGCGCAGTGCATTTGGAACTGGATTTGTTTGTGTGTGACTGTGAAACCGTGGAGCTAGAAGCATAGCTATGCGTTGCGTGTACATTGTGTGATTGCGACTGATTTGATGACTTTTTGTTTTCATGCGGATTTGAGTGCGTATTTTTGGAATGATTTGCCGCAATAGATTCCAACATATCTGCACGATTTTGTAAAAAAGTAATCAGATCAGTTAGCTTAATGCGAGAGGTAGAATCCTGCCGATTAGAGTTGACTGAGCCCTTGTGTTCCTCCCATTCGCGTTCCGTAGATGCGTCTAGTTTTGTGACAATTAAATAAATAATTAATGTGTCCCAGGAGTCCGTAGGTTCACCTAGGGTCTTCAGGGCACGAAGGGAACGTAGCACAGAGTCAATCAGCTTTCTAATCTGTGTAGCAGATTCTTTGTTTATTGATTGCGTGTTGAAAAGTGACTTTACGTAATTGTGTGTTAGTAACCTATGGTTATTGAAACGGTTTTCAAGAAGTTCCCACGCGGTTGTATAGTTCTCTGCTGAAAATTCCAAGGACTTGATTACTTCTAAAGCGGTACCGGTTAAGGCTGCGCGTAGGTAATGAAACTTTTGTATGGCACCCAGGTCCTTAGAATCGTGTATCAGAGAAGTATACGTGTCCCTAAACCCTAACCAATGCTCGTACGAACCGTCGAATGTGGGGAGTGATATAGTAGGTAATTTAACCTTATAGCCTACGGAATCGGCACTGGCAGGGGCAGCGGCGCTGCCGTTAGCAACAGCGGGGCTGTTGCCAACGTCAGCTAATTCGGACGCTGCGGCCACTGTCTGATAATATTGCCCCTCGAACTCTTCGCGGTATTCTAAATGTTTAGGGAGGTCACTTAACTCTGCTAACTCCTCGATCCTAGTTTGAACGACATCGAAATCTCGATAATAACTCGCGGCATTATTTATGCGTAATTGTAACTCGACTTTTTGAATATTCGTTAAATTAGCCTTATTAAGCGTAGCGACATATTTAGCGAATAACGTGAGTTTACCCTTGAGTGTGCCTCGTCTTTGCGTCAAGACACGCGGATCGTTTAAATCGACAGTTAAAGAAATTGGAGTCACTGCTGTTTTAGGAGTAGCCATGGTGTGTGTGAGAGAATGTAAAGCACTTACAGTTTATTCCCGAAACTCGTTGTTGGCACGTAATGGCGGCCGTGTGCACCACGCGACACGTGCTCGACACTGGAAGGTTACAAAATAGACACGGTATTAGCACAATGCCGATTGAAGGGAAGAAGGTGAAGAATGGATGGCCTGACCGTTTCTTGCTGATCCTGGCGCTGGTTGATAGCATCCGGCTCGAAGGACCAATGTTTGGGAGGTTAGCGATTCAGGAGGTCTCAGGAGCAGCAGGCGGGACTCTTCAATGTCTTCTTCTTATTTTGATTTTACGAAATTGTTTTTATTTTATATTTTTTTAATGAAATTGTACAACTTATGGTAATATGGCGACTTTATATAAAAATTGGCAAAAATCGCGAGAGCGGCTTGTGTGCCTTGCCGTGTAAGATGGTAAAGTGATAGAGGCTGTCGCCGCGCCCCCGCGCGGCCGTGCTTGGAAACTCCGCCTCTTCTTGGGATGCCCGCTAGATGGCGTTAGGCTCGCGAACAATATAATTTTAATGTAAAATAACTAGAAATAGTTTTGACTGAAGACTCGAGTGTCTCAAACAATTTAAGAGATTAAGTTCGACATATTGGCTAGTCTAAAAACCGGCCAAGTGCGAGTTGGATTCACGCACGAAGGGTTCCGTACATTACGCAAAAAAACGGCAAAAACATCACGTTTGTTGTATGAGAGCCCCACTTGAATATTTATTATATTTTGTTTTTAGTATTTGTTGTTATAGCGGCAACAGAAATACATCATCTGTGAAAATTTCAACTGTCTAGCTGTCACGGTTCAATGTTCATGGTTCATGAGTTACAGCCTGGTGACAGACAGACTGACGGACAGACGGACAGCAAAGTCTTAGTCATAGGTCCCGTTTTTACCCTTTGGATACGGAACCCTAAAAACTGACTTGACTCCTAAATCAACTCCAATGACTAAGAGTATCTACGGAACATTACAATGGCAGATATATTTTTGGTCCCGGTCGCGTCATTGCAGAATTACAGGTATATCCTTGTCACTTTAGTAAAAACAATGTTGTATGCTGAACCTGGGGCCAAATTCGACATGTACAACTGTCAGATTTCGCATCCATGTCAAATCAACAGTTGATTATATTGCATACTGAGTGTTGATTCCATCAACGGTGGATAATATCATTTGGTACAATCAAAACTCAACTCTAAACTATGGGTGGTTCGGTTTGGTTTGCTTGTCACCCTAAGTGTGGATTGTTAATGTCAAATTTTGACATTGTACGTATTCGAGAACTTATGATTTTTCCCACATCAACGGGAGATCAACACGATACGTCAAACGTCGCTTGTCGAATAGGGGTCCTGAGTAGGTAATATTTGATTCATGACTTTTAAGAAATCCCGGGTTATTTCAAAGACTTAGGGTCAATTATTGCACCAAACCGTATGTCACCGTTGAAGCGTTCGCTAAATTTTATTGTATGGGAGGTTTCATAGTTCACTGTTGAGTGACGTTGATCAGCCTGATTGTGGTTGGTGCAACTGGCCCTTAGAACGACCCTATTAACTATGCCGCAAAGAGAAATGATCTAATACATAATTAAATTAATACAACGTGAAACCCAAGAAAAAGCAAAATTTCTTCTCATTTAGTGTCCAATATTTCGTTAAAATTGGTTCAGTTTTATGCTGATCATATTTGGCCAACGTAGGCCGCAGGGACGCAGTTATGCGTTAGAGGGAGCAAGTGATATTGCTGCCTCATTCCACCGCAAATATAGGTTACTCTTAAACTAGGTAAATACAAATAAAGTCTATTTTCACGTTGTTACCTTCCGATAACCAAATTAATTTGGGGCAAGGTTTAACAGTAAAGATGTTAATTTAAGTTTCCCCGATAAACTACAAGTTGCTTGTACCAAATTAATGTTTTCGTCAAGTAATGAGGAACGTTATCGCTAAATACGCGTAGCAATCTAACGCAGCGTACTACGTAGGTGAACAACACGCGAACGCGAAGCGAAGCGATGCGGCGCGGGGTGAATCAATCCTTTGACACCTACTTATAATAGAAGTGTCCTACGTGGGCGATCTCGTTGTGAACGCGAACGCTTTGGGCCCGCCGCGCCGCGCCGCGTCGCGTTCGCGAGTTGTTCGCTTACGTACGACGCAGCGTAATCAAATATAAGAGGAAAGTACACGAACGCTTTCCATACAAACGTAGTTCCTCTCTGCATATCATGGAAAATATTAATACAGAAATTAACCAAAGCTATGCCGTCTATGCCCCTTCGTTTGGCATTTTTCAATGTTTTAATTATTATTAGTTAGCGGAAAAAAAATCTGACATATATTTGGAAGCCTTATTACAAATAGGTATGTATGCAAGGGTGCTATGGGTAATGGATATTAATGGGTACAGTACAGCGGGCGAAGCGCTGGTGGCCTAGCGGTAAGAGCGTGCGACTTGCAATCCGGAGGTCGCGGGTTCAAACCCCGGCTCGTACCAATGAGTTTTTTGGAACTTATGTACGAAATATCATTTGATATTTACTAGTCGCTTTTCGGTGAAGGAAAACATCGTGAGGAAACCGGACTAATCCCAATAAGGCCTAGTTTCTCCTCTGGGTTGGAAGGTCAGATGGCAGTCGCTTTCGTAAAAACTAGTGCCTACGTCAAATCATGGGATTAGTTGTCAAGCGGACCCCAGGCTCCTGTGTGAGCCGTGGCAAAAATGCCGGGATAACGCGAGGAAGAAGTACAGCGGGCGAGGTGTTCAAAATTAACTTGACGCGTTCTTATTCTCTTAACAATAAAGTCGCGTCCAGATCATTTTGAACACCTGGCCCGCTTAGCAATATTGCTGCTGTACATCAAATTACTACATATATGAACTACAAGATGACGAGTATGATGACTCTATATCAAATTGTGTAAAAGTATATCCTAAAAGTGCCTATTGTTAATTTCCAGAGAATAAAATAGGGACTACGTTTTTATAAAAAAGCGGTCGTCCATTTTCCTATTAAATCGTTTATTAATATAATATATCTATCTAATCTAATACCTTTAAATAAATAAATAAACGAGCAATTCTTGATATATACCTTTATAATAAACATAGTATATATAATAAGTTTATACATATATATCTCGGAAACATCTCTAACGATTTCGATGAAATTTGCTATATGGGGGTTTTTGGGGGCAATAAATCGATCTAGCTAGGTCTTATCTCTAGGAAAACGCGGATTTTTGAGTTTTTATATATTTTCCGAGCAAAGCTTGGTCTCTCAGATATTATTCATTTAAATGCCACTATATGCGTGTTGTAAGGGGCATCGCATGAGTATTTATATCTCAGAGATAGCGAACAACATTGCAATAAAACTGCATAAATATACGTTGCAACTAATCATGTTACTGGGTAACTTAAATGAGATTATAGACATTATACATGTGACACTTGTAGGCACGTGTAGCTATTACGCGCGGTGAAATGAATAGGTACAGTCAGAATTAATATTAGCGGATGCAAAAATGCGCCAAAAACATCTGCCACTCTGTAAGGCTAAGATGGTCAGCTCATTATCATTTGTCATCATACCTGTCAACAAATATAGTGCGAAAGTGACGCATGGCATGAAAGGTAATAAAAATGCGACCATGATACCGTTTCAGCAAGCCTATTCTGGATCGCTTTATCCACATTTATACACGTGATAAAACAACTGTCACTTTTTAACTCTGCGGGATAGGAAGAGACGGACACCGTTTTATCACGCTGTCACGTAGACAAATACGACCATCATATCCGTACTACTGGAATACTTTTTCAAATATCGCTACTTATCGCTACAGTTCGAATTCAAAAGTATATGTCACAATCTAATTATTCTACATAATATATATCTCTTTTTATTGAGTTATTAGATAATGGAACATACCTTTGTAGTCCATAATTTGTAGTCACAACAACATACCATAGACACATACCTAATATAACCTTTTAACATACATTCTTTCAAGGGAAGATGTCATTTTTTGTACAGGACTTTGTAGTATATAACGGTATTTGATTAAATAGTTATAATTATTAGCTTTTGGGAAATACTTATTCGTTTTATTTAAAACAACGATTACAATATTTAAAAAAATGTTTTTTTTTATTTTGAGTTATTTAATTAGGTAAGGTTAATACGGGTAGTCTGGCTACAAGATAAGTGCGGCTGGCTTTTACACTGGAGTTTATACAATTGCTACTTGCTTTTACTGGAAAATGTATGTATTTTTATAGTACCCACAAGTCGGTTGCCAACTTTTTTTTGGTGGAATATAGTATTTTCCAGAATAAGGCATCAAAAATATAGTACATTTCAAAAAAATATAGTACTTTTAGATAAAATACTAAACATGAGTGTAATATACAAAAAACATAAATTTGTCTTTTGTGTTTTGTACAATAAAGAGTTTATACATACATACATACATATACGTTTAATCAGAAATATAGGTAGTATTTTAGCGTACTATATATTTTTCCAAAAGTACATAGTACAGGGAGCAGAAATATAGTACAATACTATATAATATAGTACGGTTAGCAACCCCACCCCCACAACACAAGTCTTATTGAGCATTACTTTAGTCCTTATAATATTTATTTATTTCTTGTGTCATCACAAACATAATAACGACAGTTTCTTGCTGAAGATTGGCACAATGTTACGCACGGTTTGGGCAACGCTCGTTACCCGGGTGACAGAACGCGCAATGAGAGTTATTCAGAGCAAGGGTCTATTTCTGTTGTCACAGTTACGGTACGGGCCGGTGGGTTATATTTGGACTTTAGTGACGCAAATAGCAGCTATAAATGCGTTAATTTTGGCTCGATAGTTCAACTATTGTTATCATTAGCCCATCCGTCTGTTTGACCCACTTTGTGCAGTCTTATTTAATTACGGGTTCAAATGTGACGTTCCACGGCAAAAGGTACCTTATGGCGGCTGGCACTTACGCCACATAGCGCCGCAATAATATTGGAGCAGCGTTAATAATAGCGTAAGCGCCAACCGCCATAAGGTACCTTTACCAGTGGCACGTCACAAATAATCTTTGGCTAAACAAAACTGACTTCACGAAACAGTTTAAAATAATATTTTTTATTAAAATAAAAACCATAGTGCATCTTATGAGCCATGACAATTACAACTAGCACAAACGCGGCTAAAACACATGAGATCATACATAGTGGAAAAATAAATAATATCGTTTACAATTTCACCCAGCAAAAGTACACACCAATATAAGCCAGTGCTATTTACATACAGCACCACCTGCGCGACATTCGGCCCGCGAGTATTATACCCATTGACTATTTTTGCTACCACATATGAAATACATACGAGTATATATTCCTATATACAGGAATAAATAGTTCCTTTGAAATAGTTACTACACTACATAATAATACATTACTATAGAAGCTGGGAAGTAAGAAGTCGCCGGCCGAATGCATATAGAATGGAAATTTTTAATAATTTGTTATTTACGAGTATTATGTTATGTTCATGTCAATTTTATATAAATAAAACTGCAAAATGTAGCAAACAACGTTTATATATTGTTTTTTTTAATAGGCGTAGTGGCAGAATGTCATAACGAATCAAAAAGCAAATATTGTTTACAGTTTTTTTCAAATGGCTGAATGCGACGATGCTTTGTCACAAATATATATATGGGAAATGGAAATTAAAAAACCGGACAAGTGCGAGTCGACCTCGCGCACGAAGGGTTTCGTACCATAAAGCAAAAAAAAACGGATAAAAATGCAAAAAGAAAACGGCCAAGTACTGACCACGCCCGACGTTGCTTAACTTTGGTCAAAAATCACGTTTGCTGTATGGGAGCCCCACTTAAATCTTTATTTTATTCTGTTTTTAGTATTTGTTGTTATAGCGGCAACAGAAATACATCATCTGTGAAAATTTCAACTGTCTAGCTATCACGGTTCGTGAGATACAGCCTGGTGACAGACGGACGGACGGACGGACGGACGGACGGACAGCGAAGTCTTAGTAATAGGGTCCCGTTTTACCCTTTGGGTACGGAACCCTAAAAACAGCAACATAATGACCTAGGCCTGCAACTGCCTAAATACTTCTCGTCTAGTGTTGTCGTAGCGTCTAGCCTAATATGAAGAACATAACAACAATATATCATTGCATGTTTGAGAAAAGAAATTTGCAGCTCCAAATTTATTCTCTCTTTTATAATGCATATTCAGGTATGAGCATGATATTTTATTTGATATAGGGATATTTGAAGTAACTAAGTTCAAAGGTCTTTAATAAATTTAATACGTCTGCAATATTAGGCGCCGATGCATGCACAAAAACTAACTCGATGAAGCCATTATCATCATTTTAACTATTTACAGAGCGTAAGGAAGCGTTCGCTTCATACGCACCAGTATAAGCGTTACCTCCGTTTAGGAATATACAAACGATATCGGGGTCACATAAAGTTTTTATAACATTCGCATAGGATGGCAACACAGCAGACTGGCGTTAGCTGATCTGCGCAGACGACTGGCGCACAGCCAAGCACTCGTCACAAGACCAGACATACAAACGACAATAGTTTTTACATCTAACCTCGCCAGAGCAGACTAGACGTATAATATGAACGACAATTCTTTTTACATCTCTTACGTCAGCCAAACGATGCGCCGAGAGGACAGCACATGCTGCTCGAATACTTGCTTATAAACTCGAAAACAGATATTATTTACAATAACTCCGTTAATCTTTTTTCGACTTCTCTAAATGCTTTAGTTTATTTAACCGTTCTTGTTACGCTATTAGGAATCGACAACGAAGCTCAGAATACGAAGAATCAGTGTTTAGGTACTAAACTAAACTAGCGGACTTCCTTAAATCCGTTAACGTACTACAATGCCTGAAAACGCGCCTCATTAAACAATGTGTTCTGCCCACCATGACATATTACGGTGCCGAGACGTGGACGCTCAGTAAGGAGGATGTGCATAAAATAGGAGTAGCACAGAGAGCCATGGAGCTTCCCATACTCGGCATTAAACTTCAAGACCGCCTGCCGTATTCGAACTTCAAGATATTCACAAGAGACGACACGTACTAGATCCATTCTATATATGTTATAGTTTAGATATCACCTAGTTCTCTTTTGCAGCGCAATCCGGGCAACCAATGTCACTTTTACGTTAGATAGAGTAAGATATCTATTAGATGTGAATTGGATCTCTAAGTCATATCCTGTGAAAATCGTTCACAGTATCTCCAGAATCGCGCAAATATCAAATTTGATAGGTTAGATCTTAAACATATCGTTATCGTATCTTGGTGATGCCTAAAAGATATCTAATAGATGTCTATTTCAAAATCCGAATCGGGCCTCGAGTGAGGAATATCCAGATCCGACGCCGCACTAAGGTTCGAGACGTAGGTGACGTCATTACCAAGCTTAAAATGGGATTGGGCGGGACATGTTGCCAGGCAATGATGGTAGGTGGACCAAAATGTTGACGGATTGATGAAAATCCTAGGGCAATTGGATGAGACCGAGATAAGTGGCGCGCGTAGCTCCAGTCGCCCACTACTGTACGCCAGGTAGTGGTCGACTGGAGGCTAAAATGATAATGATAAACACGGTACTAACATGCTTTTAAAATGTCAAATGACTGAATTATAATCGCTTATAACAATCACAATAAATATTCAACATAGACCATTGCCCCTTTCGCCTAGCTACTTTATCCGAAGGCCACAAAGATTAATTTGCAACGTTAAAGTATTAATTCCGACTACATGTCTACTGGTCAGGTGGCCGCAATCTATCAGAGTGAAATATGCGGATGCTTCTTCTGAACGGAGATCTAAGACTGGGAATATTTCGTTAGGTTACAAATTGTATCCAACGGTATGTGCAATTACAATTATAATAAATTTCAGTTACAAATTATACTCTACACGTCAGTAGTTTGGTAAGATTAATTATCTAATTGGAATATAAAATAATTTGAAAATATAAGCGTTCTATTTAAGGAAATAAATACGATGTTTCCTTTGTTTCATTCTTTTTATAACAATCAACTGTGCGATCTACTGATATGTTCACTTGTTAACTTTAGTTTTAAAGCTACAGTATGCTTTGAAGCGCTGCATGTAACTATCAGCATTAATTAGATTGAGAATGACCCGATGTACTATTTGGCAGCGAATTTTAAATTTATTTAAATGGTCATAACGCACTTTCGTAAACAGGTAATTTAACAGACGAACTGTGATTATATTTGAAAACAAGTAATAATTGTTAAAATAATATCTTCTTCGCACAAGATCTACTTTCCCCACAGCCACAGTTTGCGGCTTTGTTTTTGGCACACCATTGTGTAAGCTTTATTTGAAACAAGCATTTCACCATTGTTACAGCTTTGTCGTGGATCTACGGGAGACAATCGGGATAAAAATTAAATATTATACCTACTAACCAGCATTATACCCCGTTTTTTTTAGCATTAGAAAAAAGGTAAACAATCTTGATGTGTCTTTTAATTGAAAAACACATTTTAAAAATAAATTACGGCAAATATGTAACAATTATAAATCTAATATGATCATTTATATTCTTCTGTATATGGTTTTTAAAAAGCGTTTTTCAATTAAAAGACATGTCAAAATCGCTTACCTTCTTGCAAGTTCTTTCTAATGCTAAAAAAAACGAACTATAGGTTCACGAACGATCAATTAACTGTGTCAACTCTCTAAATAAAACTTCATAAAATGTCGTCTTCCATTTAATACAAATCATCAGTTATTGTTGTAATAAATATACGGTGTTTCAGTCTTATCGACACAATTGCATAATAATTGAGCTGTCTAAAACAAGATTTTTACTAACGTACATAACAATTTTAAAGAATCTTCTAGAGATTTCCAGCGTTGTCTTATTCCGATTGTGCTACAAGTGCCATGTGCTGTTATGAAACACTATACGGTTGTATTTTTTCTATATTCCTAAAAATAGTCCAAAATAAAATATTTAAATGCTTCCCAATTTTCCACCCAACATAGTTATCATTAATGTCCAATACTCCACACGTAAATTGCTAGTAGCCTATAGGTTCTGTCACTGTGTGAGCTTAGTATAAAAAGGCGCTCAAAAAATTACGCAAATATCATATGTAGGTATAAACTACGCAAACGCATAATGCGTTTATGAGGGCGCCAAATTAAAATAGAACAATAGAAACGTAACGTTCTCTAGAATCATAAATGTCTGACGGCCAGCTAAAGCAATTAAACACCGTTTCAACCGTCTGTTTATATTGTAATAATAACTCTTACATACTTCAGGAGACGGATTCATATATCATGCCGGTAAAACACTTGTGTGTGGTATTTGAATATGGCTGAGGCCAACCAATCAACATACTCTTCTTCTTCCTCGCGTTATACCGGAATTTCGCCACGGCTCATGAGAGCCTGGGGTCCGCTTGACAACTAATCCCATGATTTGACGTAGGCACTAGTTTTTACGAAAGCGACTGCCATCTGACCTTCCAACCCAGAGGGTAAACTAGGCCTTATTGGGATTGCCAGTCGCTTTTCGGTGAAGGAAAAACATCGTGAGGAAACCGGACTAATCCCAATAAGGCCTAGTTTACCCTCTGGGTTGGAAGGTCCTATAGCGGTAAGAGGGTGCGACTTGTAATCTGGAGGTCGCGAGTTCAAATCCCGGCGCGTACCTATGAGTTTTTTGGAGCTTATGTACGAAATATTTGTTATTTACCAGTCCCTTTTCGGTGAAGGAAAACATACTGAGGAAACCGGACTAATCCCAATAAGGCCTAGTTTACCTTCTGGATTGAAAGGTCAGATGGTAGTCGCTTTCGTAAAAACTAGTGCCTATGCCAATTCTTGGGATCAGTTGCCAAGCGGGCCCCATCAGGCTCCCATGAGCTGTGGCAAATTGCCGGGATAACGCGAGGAAGAAGAAGAAGACGTTGAATGTAATGGCTCCTCTACACGATGGGCCAACGCCGGCCACTCCAAGGGACGCATTTATGCCTTAGAGGGAGTAAGTGATATTGCTATCTCATTCTACCGCATGGCTGCGTCCCTTGGAGTGGCCGGCGCTGGCCCATCGTTTAGAGGAGCCATAAACGTCAAGATTTACCCCATTTCTGCCAACTAAAATAGGTCAATAGGAACTTGATTGCACGCGGCATTAGAAGGTTTCCATATAAACGATTTCATGCTTTCAGTGCACATGTTGCGTTATGTAAAGGACTACACAGTCTTCATGTTCGTAGCGGCCACAGAGCAAAATTAATAATGGGCTACGGCGTAGCACCATATAAGTGGCGTAACTGGAGTAACATTTGGTTAATGCACAAAATCATAATTTTTGGGTACTACAGTCGCCATCAGATATATAGGAGTGGTCAAGGTGCTCACAAATATCTGAGCACACCTCTATTGTCAAGGCGTTAGAGTGCGTGTTCAGATATTGTGAACACATTGGCCGGTCGGATATATCTGATGGTGACTGTAGGTAGGTACTTAATGCCACCAATCCCAAGAATTTGTGCCGCATAGTAATCATGGTACCATTTAGGATCAGGGATCACGATCAAGGTCATATCAAAACAAGATGAACACTCATAACAAATCGTTAAGGGCCCCCCCCACATCTGGCGTCTTTCGAGCGTCGGCGTCTACAATTCTATGGCCGACGTCGACGCAACGTCGACGCAGCGTCGACGCAACTGCGCAGCGACGTCATTTTCCATAGCGCTGGACCGACGCCGACAGACGCCGACGCTCGAAAGACGCCAGATGTGGGGGGGCCCTAAGGTGCCCACTGATTAACAGTCCGCCGGACGGTATCAGCCAGTCAGTTGTGCCGGTCAACTGTCAAATTTTTGATCAACTGACAGGCCGATACCGTCCGGCGGACTGTTAATTGGTGGGCTCCTTTAAACCGGATTCGGCCCCCAGTTGCGTGCCGGCAGTTTCCGGTAGAAATGAGTATTCTTCAGTAATAATCATATCAAAATATCGAAATGTCATGTTTACTTTTCCTATCATTTTGCAGCCCTTCAATAGTAGGTACCTACTTTACATTTATGGTCTTGTTATTGTCGTTATTCCTGCAGCATTTTAGAATCAAAACACTCTGCTATTTTTTTAACTCACGAATTTTAAGTTAAAATGTAGTATTCGGCATAAGATATAGCACGGCCTATATTTTTCAAAAGTTTAAGTAGGTACTTTTGTATTTTACCTTTTTATAGTAACTTCAATTAAAATTACTGCAGCTGAATTCAGGACCACACTTTACATCATTTGTGGCTTTCTGCAACGTCCAACTTAAACAAACACATGCTTAAAATGCGAGAATAAATCCCTATCTTGTAACAATATAATAAAACTGTAATAGTAGTGTATAATTAATTCATTATAACTACCTTGGCTCCTTAACTCAAAAAATATTTTTAATTTAAGATTAGTAGTTAAGTTTGTAAATATGCATGCCTTTTTAAGAAATTAACAGATTTAAAAAAAAAATTAGTTGTACTCGTATATATAAAAATATGTCTACATACGAATATCTTCTTTTAACACAAGGCTGCCTTACTTAGGCACCTACTCGTATTATTTTAAAATGCATCATAATTAGTCACGAATGTTACAAGAACACTTCCTTTTCCGCGTTTTAATAAAGCGATATTAATCCGACTAGTTTCTGAATTATATTTAATAGGCACGTAGTGCAATAAAATTAATCGTTTTCTGCTGTTCACCTGTAAATTCTTAATTATATTCTTAAAACATGTGATTTTTAATGGCTACCTACATATTTTGCACATCTCATGATTAATTGAGCATCGAAGATACTGCTCTTGAATTTTAATTAGATAAATTAGATAAATTGATTTTCAAGTAAATACCTATCCTAGCCAGGATCGGTATGGTTAAATTAGTTTTATTTATTCTTACCTAGAAATAAGTAGGAAAGTAAATTATAAAATATTATAAAATGTCATTTTTCTGTACAATAACTAATAAGCTTGTTATTACAGTTGTTACCTACTGTAAAAAAAAAACACATTAGTTTAAGTTAGCTTAAGTTACTTATAAGGTTTGCCATGCCCTAACGGGGCTCATATTTGAAACTTTTATTTCTTAAGATGTTATTTACAACGTGAATGCAAATAAACTACTTGAATACTTGAAAATAAAAGGTACAATTTTTTATGGCTTTATTACATGCTGAGTTGCATGCATATTCGCGGCTTATTCTTACTACTGTGAATAGGTTCTTGTGTAATGTTGTACCGTAAATAATGTTTTCCCCTTTTTTTAGGTTTCCGTACCCAAAGGGTAAAAACGGGAGCCTATTACTAAGACTCCGCTGTCCGTCTGTCCGTCTATGCCGCTATAACAACAAATACTAAAAACAGAATAAAATAGGTAAATATTTAAGTGGGGCTCCCATACAATTAACGTGATTTTTTTGGATAAAGGGGTCCACTGATAAACAGTCCGCCGGACGGCAACGGCATAGGCCTATCAGTTACAACAAAATTTTGACAGTTCCGAACAACTGACAGGACGATACCGTTCGGCGCACTGTTAATCAGTGGGCCCCTTAATGGTACGGAACCCATAATGCGCGAGTCCGACTCGCCTTTGTCCGATTTTTTTTATTAAGTTACTAGAAGTCTTGTAGCATTTAATTTTATTAAAACAATAGCAAGGGTGAGAAAAGGAGCCCTGAAGTTACAAGTGCAAGCGATGACCTATAACGATAAACAATATACAATTTCCGTCATCCTTCATTGTGACACGTTTTAGTTTGTAGCCGCCTGCGTGTGCTCAAACATGCAATATTTCATTACCAGTCGGTCGTGTAATTAATATACCTATTTCATGTGCAGTCGACTTCAAGAAAGTGATGTTTTATTCATGTGGAGAAAATCAAGAACAATAAAATTAAGAAAGCGCGTTTTAAAAGTAAAACTGCGTCAGTTTTAATTAGTAACTCAAAACCGAAACAAATTCATTAATTATCAAGTCTTATCCCGGCTAAATAATTGGCCACTGTATGTAGGAAGACACCTATGGCTAAATGCAAAACGAATATTTGGACAAACAATGGATATATAGTTGAGGCATTCCAAAAAAAGCCTATTTTAGGCGCCTGACGCATATGGCAGCTACCTTATTAACCTGCAGAAAAATGTATTATATGCCATTTAAAGCTACATTAAGTTATCAAACGTTATTATGCCAAATATGGGCTTCTTACCCTTATCAGCCGGCGTATTATGGATAGCTTTATCCATCTTTATCCACGTGATAAAATAACTGTCCCTTTTTAACACCGTGGGATAGAAAGTGACGGACACAGTTTTATCCCGCTGTCACGTAGACAAGAACGACCATCATATACGTACAGAAGTGTATAAAAAATTGCATCACGTACCCGACATTTTTATAGAATGCCCCAATTTAACCCCCAACTATTAAGAAATTGTCGGGTACTTATATGTTTCTTCTACACTAACATAAAAACCATTAGCTATGTCAACCGTAAACCGTAAACAAACTATACAAGAATAATAGATAACAATGTATCAGGAAATACCTACGCACCTAAACTGAGGGCCTACCGCGAACCACGTTCGACGTGTTTCCTCCCTGTCACACTTACGTACGAATTTACAAGTGCGACGGAGAGGCAACACGTCGAACGTGGTTCGCGGTAGGCCCTGTCTCTGGCAGCGCAGCTTAGTGGCGCTAATCCACGCAAATGCCAAGTCAATTCTTCGCCTTCACATAATTGTATTAGTGGAATCTTCTTATGCATTATCTGTTACATAAATAAATTCCATTGTAAACTATGTAGGTACACGTAGGCAAAGACATATGTAACTTCGTATAAGTGTGATTTTAAATATAAATTTTTACTGTGTTTTAATTTTTAATTTGTTTCTGTGCCTAATTTATTAATTTTAAATGTGATTTTATTATAATTTTATTTTTATTTTTAGTATTTTAATTTAATTTAACATTTATATTGTAATGGTGTTGTATGATTATTTATTATTGTGAGTCGAATGTATCAATGTATGGATCTTAGTTATCTGAAATAAATGTATTTTGATTTTGATTTTTTGATTTTGAATAAAGTCTAAGTAAAAAACGTGCTTCGGAAATCAAGAAAAACTCATTCTCGGATAGATGTCGCACACACCATTAGCCTATCGGCTAGATGGCGTGACGACACCGTTTCACATTTAACAATTCTAACACATGGATATCAATAAATGAACATGGATCAAAATGATATATATTTTAAAAATAATAAAATCATTTATCCATATACATACATTTTTTGATAATTTTATACGTTTTCGTTTTGAGTTTTAGTCGTGTGTCGAAAGATGGCAGTAAATTTACTGTGACTACAAAATTTACTATGACAGGACCCCTCTATACTATCTATTCTTTTTGACCTAGGTAAACATATGTTAGTTTGTCGGCGCAGTTTGGTGCATTATTGAAGTAGCTTGTCTATCAGTCTGCTGATGCTACTCATTGTAATGAATTTTAAATTATTATTGCCTAGGTACCATCAATGATTTGGTCCGTCGGTCGCTTGCCTCTGTGCCTGCGATTCTCGAACCCGCGGGCATGGCGAGGGACGATGGCAAGCGCCCCGACGGGGCCACATTGGTGCCGTGGAAACTAGGTAGGGCCCTGGTGTGGGACGCAACGTGCGTAGATACCTTCGCACAGTCCCATATCCAGGCGACCCGCACCCAGGCCGGCGGCGCGGCTGATCAGGCCCAGGTTCTCAAGCGCCGCAAATATTCGTCCTTACTTAAGGACTACGAGTTTGCGGCGCTCGCGGTAGAGACACTGGGCCCTTGGTCAGCCGACATGCAGGCCTTTGTGAGGGCCCTGTCGGGACGGCTGATTGACGCCACAGGGGATCCCAGAGCTGGCGCGTATTTCTCGCAACGAATCGCCCTGGCGGTTCAGCGAGGAAACGCCGCCAGCGTAATGGGTACCATGCCACAGGCGGACCTGCTAGAGGGGGTATTCTTTTTATAATTAGGTTTTTATTTTATAGGTAAGTTTCTTTTATTTTAGTATTAATTTTAATTTCTTTGTAGTTTATTTTAATAAGTTATTTTATATTCAATATGTTATACATAGATAGTTTCTTTGAAATAAAAAGGACTTATTGCCTAGACGTTTATTCTTCGGTTTTTAGTATACATTGCACACATTGATTAGGTACATTCATATATTTTAAACTAATACTACGAAGTCATACTTTAATCTATTTTAACTGCTGTCTGTGTGATAACAGAATGTCTACGCAATTAAGATTAATAAAAGCAAATAAGGATTAAGTAATTTATTTACCTATAGGTATAACTACATGATTCGTATTATAAAATCATATTAATATACTTAGTAAATACGATACAAAGAATATCAATTTTATGAAAAAATGTATGACTGTAAATTAAAAAAATATACCGGGTGTGGCCTGTAATACGAGCAAAAAATTTTACTATAGGCTGTACTCCTCATAATGACCAACATTTGTTCAGCAACTTTTAAAAATAACTTGTGGTTTGAACTTTAATACACTTTAAAGTTTATTCTAAGACGCAATGTATTGCGAATTTTGTTAGCGAATGGCGTGGCGATGGCGTCCATTGAAGATAATATTTATTTTGTATGAAAAATAGGGAGTCTAAAAATACTTCATAATTTTTAAAAGTTGTTAAACAAAAGTGTCACCGTTTGAGGAGTACAATCTATGTTTTAATTATTTGCTCGTTTAACAGGCCACACCCGGTATGTAAGAATAGGCCATCATAGGTCATCATCTCAGTCAAAACCTAATCAAAAAACTGTATTCTTGCAAATAAATTATTTGATTGATTGATTATATTATGCATGCTAATGAAAAGAGGATTATTTTAAAATTGACCCTATAACGGAGAATCGTTAAGTGACTCATAAATGGGCTCATAAAATTGTCAAACAAATTTAGACTATTTTTAGGATTTTTTAAATATTCTACGGGATAAAAAACACTATATGTTTACCAATGGTAATCGATATCTGACGAAAAAGCTAAAACCACAAAAAATAAATATTGGTTTAAATGAATAGGGTCAGGTGGGGTAAATATGACTAAGACACGGGTAAAAATAAGACAAAGTTTTTAATACTCAATTGTTTTACTTACTTATTTTAATTACTATACCATTTTAAAAAAACCATGTGTGTAGACTTCTTTTTAAATAGGTACAATGAGTTTGAGTGTTTGTCTTGCTTTGTCCTTCATATAATTTATTGCAGTCTTAATCCCGGGTTAGTAGAAAGGTGTAAGTGGGTCTTATTTTTCCCACTGTTTTAAATTTACCCCACTTGACCCTATATGATCTGAACACTAATCAGTGAACCTTGTTTTCAGCCAGATCCTGTACCTGGAGCAGCAAACGTACGACATACCTTCAGACTATAACAGAAACATTCCACCTGGTGAGTTCTTACTCTTTTATATACATATATAGCTGGTCAAGCAAATCTTTTCAGTAGAAAAAGGCGCGAAAATCAAATTCTCTTTGAACGATAACCCTTCGCGCCTACATTTTTCTGCCGCCTTTTTCTACTGACAACATTTGCTTGACCAACTTTATTTATGCATACATCGGATTTTAGGGAGCAAAATTTAATGCCAGGTAGGGCTTTAGTATAAAATTAAAATAAATTGCTATACCCTGTCAGGGTTTAACTATGTTCACATATAATATATGTATGTTACTTTGTATGTTTAATAGGTAATGTTGTACATGATTGCCATGATTAAATGATGATTTAAATGAGGTCCTATATCGTTAAACCCAATTATCGATGCTTTTCCCATATACATAATTAGTGATCGCTCCAGGTTTTCTTCGTAAAATGAAAATAAAACTTTCTTGAGTGAAAAACTATAATAACGAAATAGAATAAAATATGAATTCTCTACTTCTTTAAAAAAATAACAGTTATTCGAAACTTGATACTAAAACAGTTATAACCCAGCGGTCATTTTAAATTTGCTTTTTGTAAAATTTGTCTTATAGTTTCCAATATAATATTTTCTAAAATATACCTACACACTTACAAACGTTAATAATTAATTTAATCTATATAAAAATTCCCCACCTGTCATTAAATTTTCCTACAATCCGATGACTTTTTATATGATGGCATAACTAAATCACATTCACATTTTTCAAATGTTAACAACCATGTTTAAAACACCAGACGGTTTAAGTATTCATTAATATTTTCATACAGCTCATAAAAATGTCTTCTCTGTCATTAATTTTCATGGTTTTTACGGTTCACGAGCGAAGTCATTCACCTGGGTAAAGATTTAGATATACTAACCTACAACCTACAATACCTACACATACAGTGTTTTGTTAAATGATCAAAACAAAATAATTCATAGGTACCCATTTAAAGTAATTTTGACCATTTGTCCTACAACATGTTCGTACTACCACAGAATAAATAATAGTACTACCGTACAGAAAGGAAACTTCCTAGAAAACCGAAGTTTGACAGCGGTTTAGGGTCGAATCATGCTATCCCTTTCTAATATATGACACTATCCCTTTCGGCTATTTAGGGTTGTCAAAATTCGTGATTATCTTATCTGTGGTCGTGCACGCAGAAGGTTGTCAAGTGGTGCCAACCCTAATAATTGCTCGGAGCAATGCTGAGCCGAGCGGAGCCGAGTTTGACCGATCTCAGGAGTTTCGCACCCCTGGTACTACTTGTATTACTTACCTACCAACTTAAACCCATAAACCCGTGTTCTATTCATAATTATTTGCATGGTCAGCATCAAATAAATAGTGATAGGCAAAGTAGCTAAACATATCGTAATACACCTCGTTACTAGATTCTATAGAAAAACGGATGTGTACTTACCGATATTTGTAAGATGGTACCTACCAATGTCGAGACATGCTAATGCCCAATAGATAACATCCTGCTGTCATCTCTATTGACAATGACTTGAGTTTCAAGATGACATGTAGGTACTGGGACCACCTCCAGCACCAGTACCACCACCTTATTTGGCCACTTTGGCCGTAAAAAACCTATCTATTCTGTAGGGCTACCGCCAATACCGAAAATCGTCAATTGCGGGGATTTTTCTCTGTCACTCTAATTACGCCTTCATTGGATTAAAAGAGAAAGATCCCCGCAATTTGCGAATTTCGGTTTTCGCGGTAGCCGCCCTGTTTGTAGTTTGTACTTACCGGATTTTAACCATGTTCTCGGGCTAGACCAGAGAATCTTCCCTGTCATAATTTTTCGCATAAAAATAGTCCATTATTAATTTTCAATGGTATATTTTTAGTCGGTAGGCTAGACATCGCGCCTAACGATTGCTGTGATCCATCCACTTAAGGCCGGATCCGGATATTATTCGGCGGATTCAGCGTACCTCGTTTTTAGCTTATCATTCATTAACTTCGTTCGTTAACTCGAATCAACATGATTTTTTTATATTAAACGCCACGTTATATTGCTTCGTCGCTGTAATAATAATGACGTACCTACATATTTCGCAATTATCTGCACCTGACTTATTTCATTGAAGAATACATGTAGGTATAGTATGTTCAGATAATACACGCGTTTGACCGCCTGCATTTAGTAGAAATACCTACACGCTGTGTAAATGCTAAATAATGTTCCTTTTCCTTACACATCCGTAATTAGGTATAAATTCTGACCTCTGGTTTAACTAGGTACCCTTTTTATAAATATCAGCCAAAAGACATTAGTCTGTGCACAGACTTCCCCCAAATCCTCCACACTTACCGGTCATGCAACGGATAAAATACTATTTACCTACCTATCAGTGGCGGCGCGTCCATGAAAGCCGATTCCCACCGGCTTGCCTGTTTTTGGACGTTTGAGCATAGTTGTAAAGGAAATATGTAAGCCAAATGAGCCCCGGCTTGCCTATGGATATGTTTGACGCGCCGCCACTGCTACCTATATTCTATTTATTATCGTGATATGACAAAAACAGATTTTTCCCTATCATGCAGTGTCATACTTAAGCATTTTTATTACTAAAACCTGAATCTTAATTTTAAATTCAAGGTTTCCTTGATCAATCGCCCCGTAACACGTTCAGTAGTAAAAGTTTTGGTTGTTTATTAAAGTTCCTCCTCGTGTCTGCGGCACTGACGTAGTCATTTTGGCGGATTTGAACTTTAGGTATTGATTTAACAGTCGTTATGCCGTTTAGAGCTTGAAAGTTATGGATCAGGTCACTAAATACTACAAAGGGTTATAAAAATTATTAGATGTTTTCTCTTTAAAAAATTGACTTGGAAATTGAAAATTTATCTTTAAAACTTGTACGTAGGGCAAACCTTGGCCATTCGGTGATACGTAGTTATTCGGTGATAGTCAGTTTTATTGTCTTTTAGCCGAGTTACCCGGTAATTTTATTGCTTAAAACAATGTTTAAGAGATACCATGGATGTGACTAATGTGGTGTAATATGGTTTCAAGTAATATAATTACCAGGTAACGCGGATAAAACACATTAAAACTGACTATCACCGGATAACCAAGTATCACCGAATAGCCAAGGTTTGCCCTACATAACTAAATACGTTGTATTTAGGTATATATAACTACGTTCTTGTTGTCGTTGTCTTACGAGTATACATGGTGTGTCTGACCATGGGGCTTTAAATCCAGGGCTTGATTTTACTCGCTAAACTGAGCTACTTTTACTATGGGACCAACCCTAAAATTGGAGAAAAAATTTTGGCTTTTCCATAGAAAACGTTGACATCTGATGAGCCAAAATGTATGAAAAAGTAAAAAAAAAATTCGGGACTTCGGGGTTGGTGCCATAATAAAAGTAGCTCAGTTTAGCGAGTAGAATCGAGCCCTGGATTTAAAGCCCTAAGATCAGACATACCCTGTATAAGTACCTATACTCGTAGGTACATTTAGGTTCTTCGTGAAATTTTCCAGAATTATGTAACCACTCAAACAAAAAGTTTCCAAGGTTAACTACGCGGATATTTCAACATTATTAAAATATTTGAAAAAGTATGAATATTCTTTTAAAAATACACGATGGTGTTATATTATTGTACTATTTGTACCTTGTATAAATATATGTATGTGGTAAATAACACCCCATCATCGGCATCGCTATAGCAATCTCCTTCGTTAGTTTATAATTGTGATATCTGCAAATGGTTGGTTGATTGACTTAAGAGACAAATATAGAGAAACGGTGCATCCCGGTTATATATAGCGGCAAGGCAACACTTTCATCGGAGCCTCTGCGCTATTCTCTGAACATCGTATTGTATAAATAAACCTTAGAGACATATGCGCTCCACTATAGCTAAATAACACGACGTTATATTTAAGCGTCATTGTCATTAACATAGTTGTGCGAATTGTAGTCAAATTGCCGAGAAAGAATCACCAGAATAAAACAAAAGACGAGTGGAAAAGGCATATTTTTTATATCAACGGCCAGCGCGCGCGGTGGTTGCGCCATGCAGGTTTGCCATGCTACACTGTGGCTAATGGCTCCTCTACACGATGGGCCAGCGCCGGCCACTCCAAGGGACGCATTTATGCGTTAGAGGGAGCAAGTGATATTGCTATCTCATTCTACCGCATGGCTGCGTCCCTTGGAGGGGCTGGCTGGCTGGCTGTAGAGATGAGCCATAACATTATAGACAGACATTAGCGGTTCCAGTGATCGCTTAGCTTGAATCTATTTCTTTCCTGACGCTTATTACTCGTAACACTTACACAAACATGAAATGAATTGATTTTACAATTGTTTTATTTTGAAAGCAATCATAAGCACGTGTACCTACCTAAACGTACGTAAATCACCTGTTAGCGACATAGGGAGGCGGAAAATAATTATATAATTATATGCCAACAATAGTTATTTGTTTTACAAGGGGGCAAAGTTGTTGTTTAACCGCTCGTGCTAATATTGACACCCGAGCAAGCGAAAGATTCCAAAATTGAACCACGAGCGTAGCGAGTGGTTCGAAAAATGGAATCTTGAGCATTGCGAGGGTTTCAAAGCACGAGGGTTAAACAAAATTTGCCCCCGAGTGAAACACAAAATTTTTCACCACACCAAATATTAAATGTAAAATATCAAACAAAATCAAACCAAATCAAATCCAAATGAATGTTATTAAATATTTATCATCCATAATCATCAATTCTACCAGAAAACATAAGAAAGCAACTCAAAATTTGCATTTAATTACTTTGCCTCATGCAACTTTGCTATCAGTTTTTGAAGTGCAAAGTAAGCCTTTCCGAGCTGGTGTGGTGAAAAAGCTATTATATACATATACGTGTTATTGTATATTATATTATATACTTACATATTCTTGTTTTGTTTTCAGGAAAGAACACAACCGTGTTCATAGGGCTCAATGTCAACCGTGTTTCGGGAGTGGATGAGAATAAGGAGGTAAATATTATGTCGCCTTATTTTAATTGAATATTCTTCCTTCCTCCTAAAATACACGTGCTTTTGACCCTTTGATCGCGGAAAACTTAACCTGACGCGCGCGGCTACAGCCTAATATCAACCTTCGTGCCCTCAAACAAGGTTAATGACGCGCCGCGCCCATTAGGCGTGGCGTTCAAAGGGGTAAAAGAGGCTGGAGGAATCTTAACATTTTTCAAAAGGTTGTTTTTTTATTATCCGGCTACTTCTACTAAGCGCCGGTTAAACCAAACCGACAGTCAACGTTAAAATCTTCGTTAAATATTATTGAAAAATGCGTAGCTCACTCTGAGTGGCGTTGATCATTCCGTCAATTGATGTTGGTGCAACTGGCCCTTAGTCTTCCTCCTTCGGCTCCTTCGAATAAATATATATATATATACTTAAAGCTCTGTTTCTTTCAATTTAAATCTGTACAAGGTATTATTACCATAGGAAGCATTCCATGATCTGTCCCATACAATCGCATTTTATTTGATGATAATTCTTCTGGGCATATTTTTCACCATTTGTCACAGAAAAAGTAATCCTAATACTAAACTCCTACCTGCATATCTTCATAAAATTCGCGTTTGTACGGGGCAACAATAGAATGCAATGAAGAACGAATGATGAATGGAATGAATGGAGAGTTTTCTTCTCCCTAATGATATTAATTCGAAAATATAAGTTTCTATTTCCCAAGGAGATAACATTGGACGTGTTCCTACAAGTGTCCTGGAAGGATCCCCGGCTAAAGGTGGGCCTGGAGTCCATCGACCTGCCCTGGGAGTTCCGCCAGCTGATCTGGACGCCAGACCTGTACATCTGGCAGCTGCAGACCATGAGGATCCTGTCCGTGCTGCAGGAGATGGCATCGCTCAGGCTTTATAAGAATAGCACCGTCTCAGTCAGTATTGGGTTCGTCCATTGACATTATTATTTAATTTTACATACTCAATAGGTTGGTCTTTTAAACAGACTTTAACAAGTAAATAAATAAGATGTACCTAATATTACTATCTACCTCTACAGTTCTACATATCATATTTTTTAATTAGATAACTGTAAATAAATTAATTTTATTTCCTCTACTATAAAATTTTTTTTATTTAATTTTACAGTTTTAGAAATACGTTAAAAATTCATGGCATTTTCCATTGGCATTTAAGAAAGAAATGTCAACCAACACAAATTTCCTTGAATCCCAATAATACGAGTATTTAAATACCTAACTCTAATAACGGCGATGAAAATAAGAGTGTAGATAATCATATTTAAAATATCTGTCCAACATATTTCTTTATTCAATGTCGAGGACATCTCCAATATTTATATGCAATCTTTATTTAAAAAGTTGCTATACAGGCTGGCTAAAAATTACTGCATTCCCGTTGCCAAGGAGGTTTTGGGATTATACTGAGCAACTTTTACTACCTATGTAACCAACCCCGATGTCGCGAAAAAAAAATTTGGCTGTTTCATTAATTTTGGCTGGTCCATTTTCTATGAATTCTATGAAAGGGTAATTTTTTATTTGCGATTTCAGGGTTGGTCCCATAGTAAAAGCTGCTCAGTATAATTCCAAAACCTCCCTGGCAACGGGAATGCAGTTATTTTATAGCCATCCTGTATAGTAATAATATGAAAAACAAAGTAATAAACATGAAGCAGACTGTACCTAGATACATTTATTAGTTTTATTTTAATTTGATCTTGATTGGACCAGACATATGGAATGCGTTATTTTCATGTTGTGACATAAAACTACTAGCGGAAGCAGTTATAAAGTTGACCCAAAAAATTTTTATTAAGCTATGAGCTTCATCACATATGTTCCTTGAGTAATTCTAAGCATTTCAAGCCTGGGAGGCAATAAGAAATGTGTGTCTACTCGGATTTGTAATGGATTCAAACTTTCAGCCCCTTTTTAACCCTGTTAGGGGATGAATTTTACAAAACGCTGAAATTACTTTTCCTGTCTTTTAATAATATCCCCAAATACAAAGATTCAAGTCCCGCGTTCGAAATTTTTTTTGATATCCATACAAACTTTCAACCCCTTTTTCACTACCTTAGGGGATGAATTTTCAAAAACGCTGATATTAGTTTTCTTATATTTTAATAATATATCGTTTTACGAAGTTTCAAATTCCTAGCTTAAAATAAAACTTGAACCCCATACAAACTTTCATCCCCTTTTTAACCCCCTTAGGGGTTGAATTTCTCAAAATCGCTTCTTATCTCTTGTACACTTTATAAATGTAATTTAGTGTGCAAATTTCAACTTTCTATCTTTTGTAGTTTCGGCTCCGCGTAGCAAAAATCTCCAACCAAATTTTTCACCTTTTTACGTTTTTCTTGTAAAATTACTGTGAAACTGAAAAAAAAAACAAATATGAGCAATGAATTCTACGTCTTTGGTTTATACGAAAATGATACCAAACTTGCCCTAGTACCCACCAGGATCAGAATAGATTTTTTTTTAAAGATTACGGGTGGCGGCCGTCTTTGTATCCCACCCTCCCCCCTACCCCAGGCTAGAAATGCTTAAAATTACTCAAATATCAGATGTGATGAAGCTCATAGCTTAATAAAAAATTTTTGGGTCATGTATGGCAGCGTTACATAACTGATTCCAGTATACGAGTACCTATTGTAATGGCGTTGACAACTTTGAATTTACGACCTGGCCAAAAAATTAAAGGTTATATGCTACAATCTGTTTGATGAGTTAATGGACACGAGTTGTGTGATGTAGATTTGATTTGTGTGAAAATAAAATGTTTTCAATTTATTTTAGCGCGACGATAACAATAAAATGCGAGATGGACTTCGTGTTATACCCTCTAGACGTGCAAACCTGCAACATTGATTTTAGTAGCTGTAAGTATAATTAAATAGTAACTTTTATCATTATAGAGAGAATTCGTATCATCAAATGCTACTGTTTCTGATCTTATGTGCTTACTGTTTGAACTTCAACAAATTTTTCTCTGCGGATGTAAGATAACCGGCCTGCTCATTTTTTTTTATTTATTTATTTATCTTTATGTTATGTGACTTTCTTGATCGCTTAAGAAATGAGCTAAGCGTGACACGTTTCATCTTTTTATACCTGTACTCTACCTATTTTCTCTCCTTTGAAGAGTTTTGGTGAAATATACCTACTTGCTCATTACTTGCTGTTACCAAAATATACCTACTTACGTACGTGTAGAAGTTTAGTAACTAAATTTAATTGCATGTCTTTTTTAAATATTTGTGTATATATATATCAGTATATGTCATAAAACCCGTTTTCTTAAATATTCGTTTTCTTCATCATCATTTATTTAAGAGTTAGACTCTTGTCGGTGGAGCGATTTCCATGCATGTCGCTCCTCTGCCTTCTCCTTGACAGCCTGATACTTATGACACGACTTTGAGCTTTTCCTTTACTTGATCTATGTACGAGTACGTTCTCCTTAGTCTCCCCCTCCGTCTCGTTGCCTCAACTCTTTTTTCAACGATATTTTTGATAAATGCGTCGTGTCGTAGCAGGTGACCAAGCATCTTTCCTCTTCTGTTTTCTATGGTTCTCAGCAAACTCCTCTTCTCTCCTAGTGACTAAAACGTACAGATTTAATTATATCTATTGTGGGTAATACAGTGTCACTTAAGTCTATATAATTTCTAAACATACCGTAAGTGATCATGACCTAAACTGCTTTCAGACAAATACACATCGGAGTACGTCAGATTTGAATGGCGGGAAGTGCCTCCGTGGCTGGGCTGGCGGCTGGCCGGCGGGCAGCGCAACCAGTTCCGCCTGCCCAAATACGTAGTCAGCTTCACTACGGACAAAAGTAAACGTATTGCCCAATATGGTGAAGGTAAATGTATATTTATTGCTTTGCGCTTAAGTTTGCGCCTCATAAATCACTAATCATGTACGTATCCAATTTAGAACCGAGTGATAAACAATTTTGACATCTAATCCTATTTGACTGTATATAGGTACAATCGCCTGCGCTCGCGGTGTTCCAGTTAAGAAAAAGTGCCTTAATTCTTACTACCTGATACCTGCAAGGCGTTCAAATGAGTATCACCCGAAGGGTGTACTTAGGGACATACATAGTCCAATCCCTTGTTAACTGGTTCTCGCTGTTTCGTGAATACAAATTAAGTAATCTTAACTCTAAACGCCGTTCTTTGCATAGTAATTTATGTTACCATCAAAATTGTGTCTCGCTCAGTTGGACTCTACTAATTCTATACTGCTACGCGCTGTCGCTTGCCGCTGGCATGACGCAAGTAAGGTAAACGTACTAGTGCTCGACATGCTAATGCCCAATAGATGACACCTAGCTGTCACCTCTATTGACAACGACTTAAGTTTCAAGATGACATGTACTGAGATCGCGTCGAGCACCAGTACGTTTACCTTACGCTGGGTTCGGATGAAACACCGTATTACAATTATTTTGTCAACAACGATATATAATTTTCTGTAAACTTGCATATTCGCTATGTCACCGTCATCCGCGCCTAGCAGATTATACCTTTCTGTTCTTAGCGTTGGGTTATGTGTTGTTACTCCTTTCTGTTACTCTTCTAATATGCGTATATGTTTTCATAATCATAGTGTGTGATTGTCTTGCTTGGTGGTTTGTCTGTCTGTGTCATGTTGTTAACAATACTGATGTTTTACTGTCCTAGTGTATAAATGTTGAGCTGTGTTTTTTGTTGGTGGAACTCTTAGATAATAAGTTCAAGAAATTAAAATCGTAGCTAGCTTATCGTTTGAAATTTAAATATTACCTACGTTGAGTTGTATATAATATTTATGTTGAGTAGTATACTATATTATGAAAATTTGAATTAGTACATATTTATTCTGTTAGTTACAGTAATGTCACGTAATGCCGGGTAAAAAATAGAACAGAAGTCTGCACATGTATCACTAAAATGTTACTTTAACCATTCGAACCACTCGTGAAAGCAACGTAGTAGTAAAAGTCCACCAGAATTAGATCAGAGAGAAGTTACTAGGAAAAACTCTTTGCGCCTGCAACAGTAGGCTTAGTTGAAAAGTAAAGCATTAGAATCATATTTTATGGAACAGACCTCTTTGCACAACAAAATTGTCTTACCTATCTGCTTTTACTATGACTTTCTCTCTGAAAATATGTAGCTAGTATTCTGTTTTGTGTCTAGACTTGGAACCTACCTACCTATTTGTTATGCCTCTAGGCGAGCATTCGGCAGCGCGGCTTCAGATGACGCTGTCTCGCGAGCTGCGGGGGTATCTCCTGGAGAGCTATCTGCCCTCGTCGCTGTTCGTCATCATCTCGTGGGGCAGCTTCTGTGTCATCCCCGAGATCGTGCCCGGCCGCATGGTGCTGCTTGTGACCACCCTGTTGTCGCTCGTCACCATGTTCGACACAGTCAGGTAAGGGCACAACTTTCAAGCGTAATTATCTCTTAGAGAGCTATCTGCTGTACCCAGTTATTGTCCGTCATCATCCCCTTAGGCAGCTTCGTTTCTCCCATAATCATAAGTGTAAGACATATCTTGAAGAGCCTGTAAAAAAGAAACCAGGCCTCCTTGACGCCACCACATTGTAATGTCATAAAGTTCGTATTGTAACTTGTAACGTTATTCATTGTTTATTCTCAATTTCCAGTACAAACTCTCCCGACGCGCTCGAGCTCAAGTGTATAGAGGTGTGGCTGATCTCGTGCACGATATTCGTGTTCCTGGCGTTGCTCGAGTACTTCGTGGTGCTCTTCGGCATCCGCTACGACAAGAGCTGGTGCCGCCGCCGAGCGGACATGCGCCGCGCCGCCTCCGCCGCGCAACTAGCTCCACCCCCTTTACACGTCAACCATTCTCAGGTACAGACCAGTACTAACATAGTGCATGAGTAGCCTTTCACTCCATTTTATTCTTGATAGACCGCTTATTTTGCTACATCTCACACAATCCGCAATGAGACGAGAGTGGATCTCAATGCCCGAGAGGCGGGTCAACTGTATTTTAACGGACGTGCATGCGGTTGATCCCAGGCCATAAATTATTATTTTCTTGCGATTCCAGAGGTTGAGTTGCACTCCCGTGACAGGCACCCCACAGGGCGGAGTGTTCTCGCCGACCCTCAGTGTGGAGGACGAAGGCCTCAAGCAGCAGCTCGACCATCAGACCATTTCGAGGGTAAATATTATACGACTCATGTCACACGCCTTTAGAATTTTGTACGTTGAATACTGTGTAGATTGCATTTTGTAGAATGTTTTACAAATAACGTTCATTAGGTAGGCATAACTGTGCCACTAACGTTTGCTCTGTGTGTTTAGGATGTTGCATAAATTATGTTTTAAAAGTGACAAATTTTTAGTCATCCCTCTCGGGGAAAAGGAATTGGAGAAAAAATAAGGTCGGAACTGAGTCAAGATCGAGTAGTAAGGTAAAGATAAATTAAAGGCACTGCACTGTGTGGCTACAGCACATCGCAGGTCGTAGACGGTCACGTCTAGATGGAAAAATATCAATTGTAGAGACAGTCAAAATCACGCGCAAGACTAGGCTAACAATTCCTGAATTTTCTACGTCTTCCTTCCTTTACTGTCGCTATAGACACCGTGTAAGTATTGTACTAGACGCTATAGTAAAAGATACGCTTACGTAGCAAATAATATTTTAAAGTATAATCTAAGTAGTGCACAGCTTGCGGCGCATGTTAGGCCTTGATGTGTAATGGTATATAGGCTCGAGGAGGGAGGGGAGCTCGGCTGAATGTTGTATATTGCGTGGCTGTTGTGTGTACTAGTGTTTTGTCCGGTAGGACTCCCCGCCGATGATGGAGACGCTCGGCGGGCGCGCCGCGCAGGGTGCGCTGGCGCGCGTGGGCGCGTGCATCGACAAGGGCATCATGTTCTGCGGCGCGCAGCACGGCACGCTCGACCGCTTCGCGCTCATCCTCTTCCCCTGCTGCTTCGCGCTCTTCAATATCATATACTGGACCACGTACCTAAGTGAAGTGCACCGGTACCCGGCGAAGTGAAAGTGTCAAACGATTTACGGTCACATTGAATGTGAAAAGTGCCTGTGCGAGACGTTGTGTGTTAATTTGTAAATATTGTTAGACAAATGCTAGTCGATTATACAACGTTAGTAACTAACTGTTATACTACTTACGATCTACGTAAGTTAGGTTAATTTTTACAACGAAATTAAAAATAATTAGAATATCTTCAAGTGTTCCGTAATAGTATAAAATACTTAGGTTAATTTGATATAATTATATCTCGCTATTTCTTATGTACTTAAATACCTATGCTTGACGACGCTGTAGGACAATATTTAAATGTATATGATTACGATACGATATAAAGAACAAAAATGACTCCTACATTTATAAATGTACATATCCTATCGGCACGGATTTTGAGTGATGCTGAGCTTGACAATATACAAATCGAAGTTTAATTGTAACGACTATTTGTTAGGATCACGGTCGCTTTTTAAAGTGCCAAGAGACACCCAACAAGATTGTCTACTAAAGTAGATATCAAGGTTATGTATTATCAAAGCGTTAGAGCGCGTGTTCAGATACTTCAGATATTGTGAAGACCTTTTTGCGGCTCCGATATATCTGAAGGCAACTGTACATGCCAATTGCAACAATTATTACAACCGTCCAGAACCAAGTCTTGTGCCTTTGTAACAAATATATCTATACACATACCTACAAACCCATATCAATCGATATATCTCTAAAATCTTTAAAATCGTGCGCCCTAAAGTCGGCTTTTAATCCAGTTAGGAAAGGTTTTAGTAGGTACCTATTATGTCACTAGAGCGTAAAACGTATCATATCATATAGGTATATAGTTATAACGCGAAGGTTACAATCATATTGATATAAAGTACCTATGGAACAGCTTGTACCCACGTCAATTTGGCTTTTATAAATACAGTTAATAACATTCACTTGTAGCTTATATTCACAAACGTTTTATATAAAAATACCTCTCTTCTCTACTCGTATTACTCAATAATTATGTTTATGAAAATGAAGTATCAATCTCTGATGTAAAAACACTTGCTGCAGACTTTTCTTGGTCTAAAATACTGTAAGGGACCATTAAACTTGCTCGTATATATATTTACATATACTTATATACCCGTAAATTTGCTCAGATGCTTTGCGCAATGCTGAAATTATTGTAATAATAAAATTACCTAATTTAATGGCGCTCTAACTTTTCCGATGTATGCATTATATTATTGACATCTAAAGTCTTTGCCCTAATTTTCTTTGTCATCATACTGTACTTTTGACTACTACGTAAGTATTGCCGGTTGCAGGCTGAGCGAAATATCTTTACGAACTTCTTGTACCACATACACACTGCTATCCCTGGCCTTATCAATACTAGGCCAAGAGCACAAAATACCGACGGGTTGATCTGTGGCCAAGAGACATCCTAATAACTAAGCCTTCATTAATTCAACATTATTGCCTAAAACAACGCTGATTACTCTAATTAGTTATAAATTTATAATTCAGTCCCCTTTCAGTCTTTTTATAAGGTCCGGCGGTAGTGTCAGGGCAGATAATAGCCAAACTATAATGAGATAGGTAATAGCCAAAGTTATCACTGAAGCAGTACCAGTCCATTAAAATTTAAATATTTTTTATCAAGCAGGGACGCCTGCGAGCAATACATATTTTTAAGGCTCCCCTTCACGTTGGGCCAACACCAACGCCAACGAGGGACGCATTTATGCGTTAGAGGGAGCAAGTGATATTGCTATCTCATCCTACCGGTTTACTAACGAATGGGCCAAAATCGTTTCCCAAAGTATCACATCCCAAACTATGTTTCCCAAATTATCATTTCCCAAAAAAATGTTTGGCAAAACAACTTATCGCAAATTTTCAGTTAGCAATAGTCTTTTTTGGCAAGTTATTGTTTAGCAAATAATTACTTGGACAAGTTTCATTTTACCAAATATTATTTAGTCAAATGTATCATTAAGCATAACTTACATGTCCCAAAATATTGCATGGCATACAATTTACATACCAATAAAGTGGAGGCTGCAGAATTTTATTTGTCTAGTATTTAACTGATCATTACATATACATAGTAAAATGTAACGTCAAAAAAAAACATTCTTACTGCCAAAAATATGTAGTAAATGATCACTAAAATTAAAACTCCATTTTAATGTAAAATGACAACCAAATTTGTTACATCTTGCTATTCTATTAAAGCAAATAACACCAAAGTAATCATTGTAACCCAAAAATAGTAAATAACCACCAATATTCAAACCACATTTTAGTTTAAAATGTCATGCAATTTTTTTACATCTCGTTATTCTATTAAATTAATTAATCCACTTCGATGACCTTTTTTTAGTACATAGAATTTCGTTTCTGTGAGGACCGCAGTTCTAACCTAACCTAACCCACTTTTCTAATAGCGGTTCCGTTTTGTGAGGATCGCAGTTCAAACCTAACCCAACCCACCCAAATTACGTAGAATTTAACGTACCTATTATAACATAACAAAAAGTACTTTAAATAGAGATGCCTATTTGTCAAATTTGCGAAGTGACAATTTTGACCAAACATCTTTTTGGAATATAATATTAGACAATAAAAAACGTTTGCTAAATAAGTTTTTGTCCTAATAACATTTGACAAAGTAAAATCATGCCAAATGATAATTTGACCAAATAAATTATATGCGAAGTGTAACTTTGCTAAAGGTTCCTTTGGGAAATGAAACTATTGCGATAAGTTTGTTGGGAAGTGAAATTTGGCGAAATGTATTTGGCCGAAACGAAAGTACACCCATCCTACCGCATGGCTGCGTCCCTCGTTGGCGTTGGCGTTGGCCCAACGTGAAGAGGAGCCTTTACATGAAAGGAAAAATGGAAAGATCCACCGCTTGCGACTTTTCGAACCACCATCAAGAGCTACCGAATCCTGTCAGAAGAGAAAATCTTTCCATTCCTTCCTATGTTTCATTTAATATAAAAATTTAAATACTTGGTTATCACACTGATACGATTTCTGGAGTTAGCGTTTAGCAGAAATTCATCCGTTTCCTATGTTGACCGTCAAAAAACTCAATATCAATAGGTATTCAGGCCTGAATACCATTAGGTATTCAGGCTCTATTCAGAACGGGAATCAGTCAAAACGGGATCAAACTCCGATTCTATAAATATCAATTGTAATCATCAAAAATAATAACGTGGCAGGAGATATTTATATTAGAATATCGCTGAATTCAGTGAATTTGTAAATAACTTTTATAATATTATAATAATGTAGTAAGACTGCTCAGTAAGAATTTATACTGTGTAGATTATGTAAATAAGTTTGTTTTATCTTATCGCTTAGATTTAAGTAACATTTAAGTAAAATTAAGTTCTCCAATCTAGTCAAACATTCAGTACTTAATTTTGTAGTAAGCACCTAATATTATTTTACAAAGTGTTTCAACACGTGACCAAACCTGTGGGTTTAGCTAGAAAGTGAGTACTTATGCTAAAAGCTCTTTATATTAATTAGGGCTATAATGAGAATACGTGCTGCATAACAGCCGATTTACATTTAATTGGGTGTCCAAAACGATATCGGTATATCCAACAAACATTATTGTAAGCGGCTGGTCTCTGGTAAACTAGTGTGGGTTCAAATATCCATAATAATATTGGATCGTGCTATAAAACAGAAATATAAGGAGCCCTATTTGAATTTAATGCGGCCGAGATACACTGCGAATCGTTTCATGTTCGCATTACGTATGTCAATAAAGATAACAACAAATCAAGTTGAGGTTTTTAAACTTCTAATAGGACTGAACCACCGACACCAATACCGGGCGCCAGAATAGGGTAAGGATCCGTGAATTGACTCAAACCTGCAGACATGTGTATTATTATTATACAAAGTCTCATCATGTTAACTTAACATTTTGTCGCACGTTGGATATGCTTACTTATTTTCCTAGATTATGTCCAGTGACGGCATGTGTTTGTACATATTAACTCACATTTAGGGTATATCGTTTCGACACAGGTTTCACTGGTCCTGAAATCACGACTACCATACACACGACCAGTGAAACCTGTGTCGAAACGTCGGTAAATAAAGGTACTTAATAAAATAAATTCGCGATATACCTGTCTATAAATGTGAGTTAATATGTGTTCAAAACGTGAAAGTTTTAAATATTAATATGTGTTTGTACAGTCAGCAACAACTATATACCTACGCGAGCGAAGAGTTTTAATATTTCTGAATTCTGTATACTTACCTATACCTACCTAATTTTACCTATTGCTGTGATTGCAAGAGGCTGGAGCTTAGATTTGTAGTTAGATACATTTTTACACATCTCATGCTGACTTTTCTATGCTCTAGCAAGTATCAAGACCGTCTGCTTGCTAGCACCAACGCGCGTTGTAAAACTTAGCACAAATTAATGTAGGTGTAATATAAACTACAAATACCCTAGGCACCTATCTATCAGAAGAATATAGACCCTAAAGAAAAGTTTCTTTTTACCTACCTAATCGATAAATTGCTAACAGCACTCGTCGCACGCAGAAAAAGTTATTTTGTTCACGCGACTAGTTTAAGATTAATGGCTAAGATTTTTTTACATTATTTCCCCATTTTTGAATAGGATGTGTTTTATTTAAATTCTATTATGTTCTCACAACTGAGGTGGAAATTTGTGTGTGCCACACGAGACCAAAGTTATTTTGCACCTCGTACTTACACTTTCGCTACATATACTAAAGATTCTAGTTAGAAAAACTGGCAGCAAAGTGCAACCTTGCTCTCTTGTTACGCACACATATGTATTTTCTACTCTTGACACACACACGTGTAGGTTGGTAGTATAAGTTTTTAAGTGAGATAATATCAAACAAAGCCAGGACTGCTGCGATAAAATACTTATAATATATCGAGTCTTGATAAAATAAATATGTGACATTTGCCAATAAGGATTATTATTGCATCTACATGCCTTAAATTAAATGAAGGAACAATTGATAATGATAATTCTATAAACCTAGGTATAAAAAAAAGCTTATGTAAGCCAAACTATTACAATATTTTAAGGTATTTTACACACAGCTCCGAAATTACAATTATATAGCTCATAAATTTGTGCCTTTTCTATAACACTATGCTTGTTACTCGAGAATGTAAAATGAAATGGGAACGGGCTGTATAAAATAGTACTTTGAATTTTTAAGCAATAATAATGTAAAAGTTAATTAATAATGTTGATTCTGTAAATAATGAAATAAAAGACATTATTTTAAATTCAACGCCGATTTTATTCCCGCCTACATGTCAACAATCTTAATATCTACAATATCTACATTCTACTCTTCACCTGAGCCATTTTATTTATTATTTTTTATGTTATTTTTACGCAGAATCACAAGCTGTTTCGATTTTAATAGGAAAAATTGTATGCGATTGTATCCAAAGGTTTTTCTTCATTGCATTTTTCATTGACATTGTAAACGTTAATGTAATGGAAGACATAAAAATATATGAAAAATTATTTGACACTTTTTTCTCCTAAGTATGAAGGTCGAATGAGCTAGTGATTCAGAATAGAAATAACATAAAACATCCGGAAAAAGTGTGTATACAACTTTTAAATAAAATGGCTTTCCTACGTTAATAGATATAGCTATAATCTACATAGATATCAATCATACCCATAGTAGGAGGCATCTCTAAGCACTCTGATCATGTCATCAGAGTTTCTGCGTATCCGTCTGCCTATAGGCTCCAGGTCTGCATAGCATTTGGGAAATACCTTTTCGATAATGTCCACAGCCTCAGCTTTGCCGATTTGACGCACTGCCAACACTGAGTACAGAGCTTTCGTTTTTACGCAATCCTGAAATGTTACATAAATATCAGTTGAATGTTAAGTCACATTCAGAATGTAAGGTGTTCAAGTAAATTACTCTTATGTGCTTTGTGACAGATTAAAAGTGAAAAAAATAATAATGAAATTAGCATTTGTTAGGCATTTCAGTAAGTATGCATTACAATTATTTAGGATATGGAAAACTCATTACTTGTTTATGGTTTTCTTATAAACTAATTCGAAATTTCAAACTGGTTTTTCAATGGCCGTTATGAATTACGAATGCAATGCCAGGTAGAGTCACATCATCATCAATTTAAGCCTCCCCATCAACAAAGTATGTATACGTACTTTAAGCTACAGTGTTGTGCCTCTACAGTAGATGTCCTGCAGATTTCCGATATCAAATTTTCAAACTAAAAGTGCGAGGGAAACACCGAAGGATGTCTTAATTTCGTGAGTGTTGCGTATTGATTAGTGACAAATGACAATAAGTAAGTAAGTTACTTACTTACTAGTGACAAATGACAATGGATCACTGGCCAACAGACCAGCGTACATATGCTCTTGAGGCGTGTCATACCAAAGAATTTTCACTTAATGCCGCAAAACGTAAGTTTTGCATTAAATTCGGAATATGTTGAAAAGATTGGAAGACACAGCGAGAGTTGACATTTAATGTGATTTAAATAAAATTAAGCCCGCTTCCATGTTCTTTTCATAAAAATAGCATTAAAATTTTTCAATAAAATTTTGGAATTGAAATCTGCCACTGGACACCTTGTATTAGAAATTGTACCAACCTGGTGAGCTTTCTTAACCTTAGTCCATGAAGCATCACCTTGAGACCAAGCGCTAGTGAAAGAGCAATGCGTCAGGTTTGCCGCTCGGATCTCTGAACAAGCCAGATGTTCCATGTTCTTGAAGTCAAGCTCGTTCCGGCAGTAGTCGAACATGTGGATCATCTCGTGGACCAGGACTCCTTGAACCATGCCCTTTCGTGTGCTTACGTTCTGGCATACTACGATCTGTAAGTCAGTTTTTTAAAGATTTTTAATCTTATTAGACTAAAGACAAACACATACAACAAGAGACAAAATAAACTAGTTAAATTTCGATGATTGCATTCTTAAACTGACCATAAAAAAAAGAGTTTGAAGAAATTGAATGATGCAATAGTGTAGTAATCGCAAGTACCAATAACATCAAACTTTGACTGTCTATTAGAAAAATAAATAATTATACTATTTGATAGAGTAGTATATTAATTTTATATTATTATCTTATACACTGCAGTGCAAAACTAAAACTCTAGTAAGAATACTTATTGAGTAGATATTATTACCTGATTGAGCTCGGGATCATAGCCTCCACTGACAGAGTAATCACATACTTCACATGAAAAATGTCTCCGAATATCTATTGGGCTGGAATGATAAATATTTTTGTGTACTTATTACATATTATTTATAACAACATTTATATAATGTAAACAAATATTAAACTTTAACTTACCATCCAGAACTTTTTAGCGCTCTCATCATAAGTTTCACAATAGGACCTGGAATCAAATAAAATTATAGTTTACCTTTATGTATTTACCAAATTAGGTAACTAAATTAATAATATTGAAACTCACTGGTTTTAACACACTCAACAACATTTTGTTCACACTTTAATTTCTCCACATTTTCTTTTCCCTCTTTTCCAATAAGTATATTGCCTATTTTAGGGGAAAAGCTTCCTCGTCTCTCAGGATACAAATCATAACCCCAAGCTTCTTCCTTTTTGGGCCCAGTCTGTGCAGGTGTTGTACTAGCATCAGGGCTGGATTTACTTTCAGGTTCTGGTGCCGCAGCGTTACTAAACATTTTCATACATAAATACCACTAATAGCCAAACAAAAAATATTTTTCAAATATGAACTATGAGCACTTCTAAAACTTAATAATATTCATGGGCTGGCTCAGGCTCACACAAGTGCCGAAAGTTACCATATGATTTTGACACTGACAATGACAGATAATCAGTGTTGCCAACTCGGATTTTGAAAAAATGCTAGACTAATGTCTAGATTATGCCAAAATTATGCCAGTTTTATGAAATATGTTTTAAAAAAAGCTAAAATGTCACTTGAAATTAGACACATAAAACACATACATTTTTCAAAGGTGCCGCCTTTTTCTACTGACAAGATCTGCTTGACCAACTTTATATAGTCCGTCGACGTCCATCCGTCCACAAAAGTCAAAATTCATACGAAAATATAAACCACATAAGGCAATGGAGCATATTGTTGCTGCCAAGTTGGTGCAAACTTGGCTTAGACTAAATTATGCTAAAAATATGCCAGATGCTAAATGGAAAATTTTGGTGCCAAAGCAAGTGAAAATATGTCAGATCTGGCATCATTTATGCGAAGTTGGCAACACTGCAGATAATAATATGCGGGGTCGATAAAGACACGAATATAAAAGTTGGATAAAATTAAATTAAATATTAAACTCTGGAACTAATGTAAATAAGGGCCACTTGCACCATTCACTAACCCAGGGTTTACCGGTTTAACCTTTGCGTTACCATGGTTACCAGTACAATATGACAGTAAGTTAACGATTTAACCGGTTAACACCGTGTTAGTGGGGTGGTGCAAGTGGCGCTTAGCGTCTTTTGCTTGATTTTATTTATGAAATAAAACGATTCGTTTTTAATAACCGAACAAATTGTGTAGGTGAGGGGAGTACATTTAGTACCAAAGAATATAATACTAATCTACCACGGGTTAAATATAAACTTGAATAGATTGATAGGGTTGTGGCGCAAGAAACCGATTTACAATCGATTAGTAAACTGAAAAGTATATCATCGAGCATGTAATATAATATTATTTAAAATGATAGCAGTTTATCCTTCATTGTATTTTTAACTATACTTGCGGCGTTGATTTTTTATTCAGATGACGGCTGATGATAAGCGCTTAGCATCCCCCATGGACATCAGACGTAGGGAGAAAAATATTAGTGCCTATCATGGGGAAATGGAGGAAGTTCGAATCCGCGAATGTCTTATTTGAAACATAAAATTGAAGCACACTCAACTTGTCAATAGAAAAAGGCGCGAAATTCAAATTTTACGTGTGTGCCGCTATTTTCTACTGAAAAGGTCGCTGTGCCAAAGTACCTATAGATAAAAAGTTATCTTACGTTAATTTAATAAGAAAAAGATGAATATAATTTTTCTGGTTTTTACTGACTGTCAAGTTGTGCCAGACAAACGCCATGCGTACCTAATCTAGACACCTATACTCTGGCACACTCACTTTGTCAGTGGAAAAAGGCGCGAGATTATAATTTCTAAGAAAAGCCTTTTTTTTAATTTGTCTATCTGATAAAGTGTGTGTTCCAGATAATCCAGATATAGTATATTATCTATAAATAAGTAAGTGTGTATGAATATGAAAACTTCGTCATATATTTTGTTTTTATTGAATTTAATTATGTACTTTTACAGTTGCCTCCAGAAACACGCGAACTATACTGACATGAGTTTGACAAATAAAATGATACCAGGAATAGCAAAGAAAAAATAGTCAGGGGTATATGTCGATAAAATGATATCGATACGTAAGATATTGCACTTACTACCCATCCATGTCATAATTATAAAGGGATCACAAACGATTTCGATTTGTATGAATGTGACGAGAAAAGTGGTTGATTCGATTGTAAGATTATGACGTTACCAATCAAATCAGGAGGTGCGAGTAGGGTAAATATAGGGAGTCTGGCTCAAATAGGTGAATATGTTTAGGGCCCATTTCCGGGGTTGTTTTGTATCGGTACATGTTCTGTATTACATGTGATGTAGCTCACTTAATGGGCAATTGAAACAGCTCACTTTGAATATATGTTTCCATACAAGATTGTTAGTTTATTAAGGTAAATGTAAGACGACTACCCCAATTATAGGTATTTACTCATATGATTGGTAGGTATGTATTTCTGCACTTGTTTTGTTATCAGTACATGTTCCGTGTTATGATATCTTTGTGGTTTTCCTGTACTCGCGGGCAATTATAAAATAATTAATTTCGAATACTTATTTCCATACCAGATGCTCTGTTTTTGTTGCGTTCAAGTGTATTTGTTTTAATCAAATATAGCGTGGGAGTGATTTGACCTATTCTGTTATCAGTTACTACAGCATATTTTATTCGCTATTATCTAATTGCGTAATTGGGTCACTTGTTCCTCTATTTGCATCGGATGTGTGTTTTAACAATTTATTGTCTTCATTATTTTATAGACTAGCAAACACTGCGAACGGTTAAATTAAAATAAATAGTAAAAATGGATTACGCTATTGAATTATGTGTTAGATTATGGTTCAACAACGAGGGCATTACGTACAATTATAAACGTACAGGGCAAGGAACAGAAAATAACATCCTATTTATTTCGAGCGTCGAGGCGCTCGCCCCCCGACATCGACATTAAGAAATGGAGTGCGGCGCGGAAGGAGCGGAAAAAGGTTCTGGAGGAGCAGCTAGCTGAGCATCCGGCAGTGACGTTACACTCGGATTACCACGCGGAGGGGATCCGGCAGGAGATATTAGTTAAATATCAAATTAGGACATTCCTTGCAGTGCCGTGCAAACAAACAACAACCATATGGAAAGAAGGGGCCATATGGTTCGTGGAAGTGAAAAATCCCCTAATAACGAAGAAACTCTATGTGTTTGTAGACTTTTAGTGGGTGTGTTGTGTATAATTAAAATAAAAGCGTAAGAGTTTTTTAGCATTTATTTATTTTATAATGTCCCCATGCTAGCGTTTTGATACCGTCATCTAAGATGAATCTCTTTTCATCTCTGCCGCAGAGAATTTTTTTTCTTTTAATTTGAGTAAACACGTTATGCTTATCACTAATCAAGTTATACAAGTCATCATACAGCGGTTTTTGGCTTAAATCTAAACATTTGTAATATTTATTAAAATTTAATCGCCTGACAGCAGCAGCGCTAACACCTTTATTCTTTTTAATACACTTTCTTTTATTGTCTTTGGTGTATTCGTCTAATACATAAGCATACATTTTCGATCTTAATGCTACAAATTCTCTCACAATTATACCTTTGTTTTCATCTTTCATCACGCCTACGACTTTTTTATTTACCTGTGCTAACCCATATACATTATTTTCCGGAAGGTCTGAAGTGTCAAATCTACTTTGTAAGTCTGGCTTAATGTCTTCATAAAAGTTCTTTGTTTTTATATCATAAACAAAAGAATCGGTGTCAGTGTATAACAGCTTCACATTTTCACCATACTTAGGTAGGATATAATCATAATGAAAATTGTACATTAAACTTTTACTTAATTCTAGCACAGTAAAACCAACATAAATGGGTTTGTTATAGACAATTCTAGATTTCTTTAACTGCACTGCCACTAGCTCTTCGGAGAAAATAGAAGCGCTGTGGAAGTTTGGTTTTGAAATATAACGTTCAAGGCCATATTTACATTTTCTTCCTGTTTTTACACTATTCCAACGGGTACACAACTTCACATCGACCCTTTTCTCAACATTTTCAATTGTTTTTCCAAATATAGAGTTATTCATCAGTTTAAAAAAATCCTTTTCAAAAGTGTTTTTCGCCTCTGTTCTCATTTGTGAATTCAAATCAATGTATGATTTTAACCAAGGTGATTGATTGAAAGTGAGTACTCTGTGAATTTTCTTACATATCAAACCTTTTTCAATACACTGTTTGAGGTTAGCGCAGTGTATGACGTATTTGAATTTATTATCTAAAGTAAGTAATAACTTTTTAATTTTGCCCTCAAATGGTATTTTTGTTTCGGCACAGAAAGGATAATCATTGTGATAATCATGTAATATGGATGGATACTCTAAGTCAACTTCTAATATATATCCAATATCAGAATCTATCTCATGTGACAATACATCAAACTGCTTAATCTCTTCTTCACTCATCCACCTGAAGTTATTGATTGGGAGTGGACGTCGCATAGCATCACCGTAAAGATTGTTTATATCTAAATATATGATAAAACTGCTATCCTGGTTGACGTCATAGTCTTCCATAAATTTATTATTAGCTTTACCGTAACGATTAGACGCCTGGCTAAGACCACCTCTAATACCTTTCTTTATAAATTGAATAATTTCGTAGTCGGTAAGCAATTCAAGACATACATTAGTATGCTTTAACATTGCATCCCAACTCAAACCTGGAGCTGTGACATATTGGCAAGGATCTAGTTGGTAAGTATCTATACACACCTGACGAAAGTTTTCAAAGACTTCTGCTAACAGCAAAACATCTGTTTTGAGGTATAGATCAGCGTACTCTCCGAGGGACTTTATGTTGAATTCGCGCCATACATTCTGCGCGTGTTGATAATCTTCAATGGAGACGCGTGAGTCGGTGAGTTTATTATAGAATGCGGAAGGCTCGGGTAATGAAGTTTCTTCTAACTTGTCCCAGTCGCTAACATACTCATAAGGGAAAACCCCTTTGCGTGTTAACAGTTTCATATGTTTGTCTTGTTCGCTTTGATCGTGAGACGGCAAGAAATTCGGTAGTATCTTGAACTGTTCGCGTGAAAGGTTTTTGACTAATTTATCCAAGCTACTCGACATAAATTTATACGAGTCTATAAATCTTAGCGCGTAATCACCAATTCGCTTATCGATTGAAATGTATTTTTCCTTGTTGATGGGGATGCAATCCAAGTTTCCATCGGCCTTGGCCAATTCTTTAATGAACAAATGGCAATCGTAGCCACTCAGATTATGGAAGATGACCGGTATAAACTTTGCTATTTTAAAATTTAGATTACACGCGTTATGTGCTTTTCCCCTAACTTCACCTGTCAAGTGACAATGATCAGTCACGTGAACCTCATCTTTGTCTATTGTTTTACTGCAGATGTGGCAAATGTTGGGGGCAACACCCCCATCATCCGAGCTATTATTCTTTATAGGTATGACTTTTTGCAAAACTTCTATAATCCTCCCCGCGTCTTCATAAATGCATTGTATGAATCTCTCGACACAGTCTTCACCGCGATAAATAACAAATTTTGATTGGTTCTTATCAAAATCGCAATGAAGATAATAAGAAAAACTACACGGCACGTGTTTGTGGGTGTTATAAGTAGTAGCGGTAGTATCGCTGTTTCTATCTAAGGGAACTAAAATTGACTCAAAGTCAGCATAAATTACGAATGGTACTTTCATCATATTTTTAAAGTTTTGAAAACGCAAAATTTTGTCACCTTCCTTAGGTAGCTCTATTAGCGAATGTCCACAACCGATCGTCTTGTGAAGTTCAAGTTTGCTTTCACTCGGGAAGTGTTGTAGACATCCACGGCATAGCCAAATTTTATTTTTAGATTGAGTTATTTGCGAGCGCACTAAGCGACATAAGTTCTTGATCCAACAATAATGCGACAATGTCCCCTTCTCATAATACAATAAATCCACATAACGTTCATAAGATACTTCCGAAATTCTTAAAGGTACAATTATCAAATCTCCGCCGTCCTTTTTAGAATTCTTTTTCTTAGAGTCAATACCGTACACATTCACACTGATCTTGTTTAATTTTTCAAACTTTTTAATACCTAAATGGCAAACCGGGAGTTCTATACCGTTAATTTGTAAAACGTCCTCATGGCGTGGGTACGAGGAGGGTCGATCACAATTTTTGTCCACAGGATATAGGGCGCTAACAATAGCCCAAAAAAAAGCACTTATTATCACTATTTTTCACATTGACACACGCTTTTTTCACTTGCACTGCTTTCGGGAGGGGTATGTATGATGATCCTTTGAGCGGTTGATATTTGTTGATGTTGACTTCGATAAACTCAATTTTTTCAAGCGACCAGCCGCTGTCACGCTCTTGAAAATCTTCGCACTTTTTTAAAATGCATAAAGTGATATGTTCATAGAACGATGGGAAATCTACAGCATCCATATGTAGAGACACATTTTGAGTATTAAATGACTTCAAATCACGTATTATTTCCCCTTCGGGGTCGGTCTTCATAAAAGTACAAAATAGTTCCAGGTTCACTTTTACATGTTTGTGGATTTTTAATTCGATATCAATCACTTTCTTTATCGTATCTTTAATATGTAACAAGTACATTTTAGGATCCAATATTTTTGAGCTCCCATTAATTCGGTAACTCACAATTCTACATCTGAAGGCACTATTCACAATGTATACGGCGCAATCCTTAGATTTTTCTTGAGTACACAGTAACTTATGACGTTTAGTTCTCGAATGAGCTATGAGACGGTTTGATAAAATATCTTCATTACAAAAGCCACAATGATATGAGGATGACATGGTGCGCGATGTGTGCGTATGGTTCAAACAAAGGTTGGTTTGTATATAAGTATGAGCGAGCACATCACCTCACTTTTATAACCTAATTTTTTTTAAAAAAAAGGTACCTAACCATTTTGTGGTCAGAGCTGATAAGGGTTTCTATGCTAAAATAAATAGGCCATTTTTTTTCTTAATCAATAATTTATTTTAATAAACCGCTAACATTTACCATTGGGTTGGCGCTGCTGCTGCCCAAGTGTTCTCCACACTTGTTAAGAGGCATTGTGAAAGTGAATAATGGAGGATACCCTCAGCCATATTTATATAGATCAGATAGAGTACCTAGCCTACATGAACAGATAACTGATCTACTTAAAACAGGTAACCGATCGGATGAACAGGTTTCCTAACGGGAGAACAGGGTCTGTTTCCTTGGATCCTGTTTCTTACTTTAAAATTATACCACCCTCAGTCAGTTCCTCAACTATCGCGTTTATCTCGTTAGCATGGGAGGTGTTACCGGCACTCTGCGATGCGACCAAAAGCTGTAAACGGCTAACCGGTTCGTTTGGATCATCCCAATAGATATAATCAGTTTTCGGATAAAACGTTTTAGTAGTCAATATATCGCTTCTACGAGGGTTCAAACATCCACCTTCTTTATGTCGCTTAGATTCTTGCGAATGCTTAATGAAAAGTTTATACTTTAAACTTTTGTCACCGCTCAGTTGACCGTTTGGTGTGAATCCTCTACGGTGAGCGTTTGTAATGTCTAAAATCGTATTATAATCCTTTACATCGTCTTTCGAAATTATATCCTTTTTTGGTATTTTTTGAAAGATAAGTTCACCTAGCCCAGGTGTCATTTTGAAGGTTGAATCTTTAATATGTATCAAATCATCGATTATTTTAATTTGACTATCTCCAATATACATTTTATTTTCTTTGAGATAAACACCGAATGGTATTTTAGAAAAGTGTTTGAGATATTTTTGATAATCGCTTTGATCTAATACACTGCTATGATTATTCCCATCATCATCATTATCATCACTCTCGAGAGCTGACTTCATAGTTTCTTCGTCATCATCATCATCATCATCATCATCATAATCCAACTGTTGTACTTTTGTTTGAAGATTATCGTTCCACTTAATCGCTTTACTATGGGGTTCTTCTTCTTCTTCGCTTTTTATCAGATATTTCCTTTTACGTGATTGTGGTGTTGGTAATGGTGTGGAGGTTTTTTTTATTAACATGGGAGGATGACGATGAGGGGTGTTATTCATTAATAGCGCTGGTGCTGGTTCACCATTTTCATTGTCATTATTACCCTTAGATTCTAACGCTTTAGTCATTAAAACGTTGAGCGGTTTTGTAATCGGTTCAAAGGTTTGAGCCAGAGATGTGTCAAGGGATGACTTATCTGCCCGCAATGCCTTTACTTTTTTCTTTACACTCTCAATGGAATCTACCAGTTTCCGTTTCAACTTTTTATTACCAAACATATTTCCTTTTTGATGTATGTGCTGTTGTTGTTGTTGTTGTTGTTGTTGATAAACAAATTTAAAAAAAGAGGTTGTTCCTCAGTAGCCGACAACATAAAACTGATAATAAACCGGAGATGACGCTCAACTTTATACAATAATAAAAACGTCAAATCCTTTACGATATCGACCCTTATTAATTTCTCTCTCTTTGTCGATTGTTAAAAAAGTGTACTTTTTCTCCCAACACTCACGGCAAACTTCCTTAAACTTTTCCCAACTCATATCGGTGTTCACGTGATCATCATAGGCATGTTTTAAATTCAACTCGTCCTGTTTAAATAGCAATATGAGATTGGCATTATCACGTACCAATTGTTTAGGTATCCTACTGTATGTCTGACACAAGTAGAAACAATCTAACCAACGATGACGTCCCATTGCAAAATACTGACGAATGGCATCTTGATCTTCCAACGCTACATCATCAAACACGATGACGCTGTCTTCCGAGGCTTCCGCCGGTGGGACAACTTGACTCTTATCATTGTATGTGTGAAACGGTATGTCACCCGCCCGCTCTAAAACTTTACTCAGAAACTTGTATTTCGGTTGGTTTAATGATTTCGAATAAAGATAAACATTATGAAACTTTATACCGTTCGGATCTAAAAGTAGAGACAACAGGACATTAGTCTTGCCACAGTTGGAGGGTCCACAGATGAGACATCTAATATTGTTTGCCAACAACGATCCATGTTTGAAGACACGGGTTACAGCTGCCACCGCTGCTGCTTTTGTAGATTGATTACTACATAGTTCCACATAATCATCTGACGTAGTCCAATCTTTTACCGTAAGCGACGTGTTTTGTTTTTTAAGTTTCATTTTATTGTGATCTATTAAATCTTAAAGACGTGTATATATATATATACACGGACACACATACACGCATACATATATATATATGTACTTGCAAACATATCATCATCATCATCATCATTATCATCATCTACATCATTACAAGAATTAAATGAAGAACAGCAGCAGCAGCAGCAGCGGTAACAACAACAGCGGCCGGAGACGGAGTCGAAGCGGGAGACGGAGCTCGAGATTGAGCTAGATCTAGATACGGAGACGGTTCTAGAGCTAGATATGGAGACGGAGATCCTCAAACTCCACCTCCAGCTCCGTTTCCGTCTCCATCTCAAGCTCCGTCTCCGTCTCCGTCTCCATATCTAGCTCTAGAACCGTCTCCGTATCTAGATCTAGCTCAATCTCGAGCTCCGTCTCCCGCTTCGACTCCGTCTCCGGCCGCTGTTGTTGTTACCGCTGCTGCTGCTGCTGCTGTTCTTCATTTAATTCTTGTAATGATGTAGATGATGATAATGATGATGATGATGATGATATGTTTGCAAGTACATATATATATATGTATGCGTGTATGTGTGTCCGTGTATATATATATATACACGTCTTTAAGATTTAATAGATCACAATAAAATGAAACTTAAAAAACAAAACACGTCGCTTACGGTAAAAGATTGGACTACGTCAGATGATTATGTGGAACTATGTAGTAATCAATCTACAAAAGCAGCAGCGGCGGCAGCTGTAACCCGTGTCTTCAAACATGGATCGTTGTTGGCAAACAATATTAGATGTCTCATCTGTGGACCCTCCAACTGTGGCAAGACTAATGTCCTGTTGTCTCTACTTTTAGATCCGAACGGTATAAAGTTTCATAATGTTTATCTTTATTCGAAATCATTAAACCAACCGAAATACAAGTTTCTGAGTAAAGTTTTAGAGCGGGCGGGTGACATACCGTTTCACACATACAATGATAAGAGTCAAGTTGTCCCACCGGCGGAAGCCTCGGAAGACAGCGTCATCGTGTTTGATGATGTAGCGTTGGAAGATCAAGATGCCATTCGTCAGTATTTTGCAATGGGACGTCATCGTTGGTTAGATTGTTTCTACTTGTGTCAGACATACAGTAGGATACCTAAACAATTGGTACGTGATAATGCCAATCTCATATTGCTATTTAAACAGGACGAGTTGAATTTAAAACATGCCTATGATGATCACGTGAACACCGATATGAGTTGGGAAAAGTTTAAGGAAGTTTGCCGTGAGTGTTGGGAGAAAAAGTACACTTTTTTAACAATCGACAAAGAGAGAGAAATTAATAAGGGTCGATATCGTAAAGGATTTGACGTTTTTATTATTGTATAAAGTTGAGCGTCATCTCCGGTTTATTATCAGTTTTATGTTGTCGGCTACTGAGGAACAACCTCTTTTTTTAAATTTGTTTATCAACAACAACAACAACAACAACAACAGCACATACATCAAAAAGGAAATATGTTTGGTAATAAAAAGTTGAAACGGAAACTGGTAGATTCCATTGAGAGTGTAAAGAAAAAAGTAAAGGCATTGCGGGCAGATAAGTCATCTCTTGACACATCTCTGGCTCAAACCTTTGAACCGATTACAAAACCGCTCAACGTTTTAATGACTAAAGCGTTAGAATCTAAGGGTAATAATGACAATGAAAATGGTGAACCAGCACCAGCGCTATTAATGAATAACACCCCTCATCGTCATCCTCCCATGTTAATAAAAAAAACCTCCACACCATTACCAACACCACAATCACGTAAAAGGAAATATCTGATAAAAAGCGAAGAAGAAGAAGAACCCCATAGTAAAGCGATTAAGTGGAACGATAATCTTCAAACAAAAGTACAACAGTTGGATTATGATGATGATGATGATGATGATGATGACGAAGAAACTATGAAGTCAGCTCTCGAGAGTGATGATAATGATGATGATGGGAATAATCATAGCAGTGTATTAGATCAAAGCGATTATCAAAAATATCTCAAACACTTTTCTAAAATACCATTCGGTGTTTATCTCAAAGAAAATAAAATGTATATTGGAGATAGTCAAATTAAAATAATCGATGATTTGATACATATTAAAGATTCAACCTTCAAAATGACACCTGGGCTAGGTGAACTTATCTTTCAAAAAATACCAAAAAAGGATATAATTTCGAAAGACGATGTAAAGGATTATAATACGATTTTAGACATTACAAACGCTCACCGTAGAGGATTCACACCAAACGGTCAACTGAGCGGTGACAAAAGTTTAAAGTATAAACTTTTCATTAAGCATTCGCAAGAATCTAAGCGACATAAAGAAGGTGGATGTTTGAACCCTCGTAGAAGCGATATATTGACTACTAAAACGTTTTATCCGAAAACTGATTATATCTATTGGGATGATCCAAACGAACCGGTTAGCCGTTTACAGCTTTTGGTCGCATCGCAGAGTGCCGGTAACACCTCCCATGCTAACGAGATAAACGCGATAGTTGAGGAACTGACTGAGGGTGGTATAATTTTAAAGTAAGAAACAGGATCCAAGGAAACAGACCCTGTTCTCCCGTTAGGAAACCTGTTCATCCGATCGGTTACCTGTTTTAAGTAGATCAGTTATCTGTTCATGTAGGCTAGGTACTCTATCTGATCTATATAAATATGGCTGAGGGTATCCTCCATTATTCACTTTCACAATGCCTCTTAACAAGTGTGGAGAACACTTGGGCAGCAGCAGCGCCAACCCAATGGTAAATGTTAGCGGTTTATTAAAATAAATTATTGATTAAGAAAAAAAATGGCCTATTTATTTTAGCATAGAAACCCTTATCAGCTCTGACCACAAAATGGTTAGGTACCTTTTTTTTAAAAAAAATTAGGTTATAAAAGTGAGGTGATGTGCTCGCTCATACTTATATACAAACCAACCTTTGTTTGAACCATACGCACACATCGCGCACCATGTCATCCTCATATCATTGTGGCTTTTGTAATGAAGATATTTTATCAAACCGTCTCATAGCTCATTCGAGAACTAAACGTCATAAGTTACTGTGTACTCAAGAAAAATCTAAGGATTGCGCCGTATACATTGTGAATAGTGCCTTCAGATGTAGAATTGTGAGTTACCGAATTAATGGGAGCTCAAAAATATTGGATCCTAAAATGTACTTGTTACATATTAAAGATACGATAAAGAAAGTGATTGATATCGAATTAAAAATCCACAAACATGTAAAAGTGAACCTGGAACTATTTTGTACTTTTATGAAGACCGACCCCGAAGGGGAAATAATACGTGATTTGAAGTCATTTAATACTCAAAATGTGTCTCTACATATGGATGCTGTAGATTTCCCATCGTTCTATGAACATATCACTTTATGCATTTTAAAAAAGTGCGAAGATTTTCAAGAGCGTGACAGCGGCTGGTCGCTTGAAAAAATTGAGTTTATCGAAGTCAACATCAACAAATATCAACCGCTCAAAGGATCATCATACATACCCCTCCCGAAAGCAGTGCAAGTGAAAAAAGCGTGTGTCAATGTGAAAAATAGTGATAATAAGTGCTTTTTTTTGGGCTATTGTTAGCGCCCTATATCCTGTGGACAAAAATTGTGATCGACCCTCCTCGTACCCACGCCATGAGGACGTTTTACAAATTAACGGTATAGAACTCCCGGTTTGCCATTTAGGTATTAAAAAGTTTGAAAAATTAAACAAGATCAGTGTGAATGTGTACGGTATTGACTCTAAGAAAAAGAATTCTAAAAAGGACGGCGGAGATTTGATAATTGTACCTTTAAGAATTTCGGAAGTATCTTATGAACGTTATGTGGATTTATTGTATTATGAGAAGGGGACATTGTCGCATTATTGTTGGATCAAGAACTTATGTCGCTTAGTGCGCTCGCAAATAACTCAATCTAAAAATAAAATTTGGCTATGCCGTGGATGTCTACAACACTTCCCGAGTGAAAGCAAACTTGAACTTCACAAGACGATCGGTTGTGGACATTCGCTAATAGAGCTACCTAAGGAAGGTGACAAAATTTTGCGTTTTCAAAACTTTAAAAATATGATGAAAGTACCATTCGTAATTTATGCTGACTTTGAGTCAATTTTAGTTCCCTTAGATAGAAACAGCGATACTACCGCTACTACTTATAACACCCACAAACACGTGCCGTGTAGTTTTTCTTATTATCTTCATTGCGATTTTGATAAGAACCAATCAAAATTTGTTATTTATCGCGGTGAAGACTGTGTCGAGAGATTCATACAATGCATTTATGAAGACGCGGGGAGGATTATAGAAGTTTTGCAAAAAGTCATACCTATAAAGAATAATAGCTCGGATGATGGGGGTGTTGCCCCCAACATTTGCCACATCTGCAGTAAAACAATAGACAAAGATGAGGTTCACGTGACTGATCATTGTCACTTGACAGGTGAAGTTAGGGGAAAAGCACATAACGCGTGTAATCTAAATTTTAAAATAGCAAAGTTTATACCGGTCATCTTCCATAATCTGAGTGGCTACGATTGCCATTTGTTCATTAAAGAATTGGCCAAGGCCGATGGAAACTTGGATTGCATCCCCATCAACAAGGAAAAATACATTTCAATCGATAAGCGAATTGGTGATTACGCGCTAAGATTTATAGACTCGTATAAATTTATGTCGAGTAGCTTGGATAAATTAGTCAAAAACCTTTCACGCGAACAGTTCAAGATACTACCGAATTTCTTGCCGTCTCACGATCAAAGCGAACAAGACAAACATATGAAACTGTTAACACGCAAAGGGGTTTTCCCTTATGAGTATGTTAGCGACTGGGACAAGTTAGAAGAAACTTCATTACCCGAGCCTTCCGCATTCTATAATAAACTCACCGACTCACGCGTCTCCATTGAAGATTATCAACACGCGCAGAATGTATGGCGCGAATTCAACATAAAGTCCCTCGGAGAGTACGCTGATCTATACCTCAAAACAGATGTTTTGCTGTTAGCAGAAGTCTTTGAAAACTTTCGTCAGGTGTGTATAGATACTTACCAACTAGATCCTTGCCAATATGTCACAGCTCCAGGTTTGAGTTGGGATGCAATGTTAAAGCATACTAATGTATGTCTTGAATTGCTTACCGACTACGAAATTATTCAATTTATAAAGAAAGGTATTAGAGGTGGTCTTAGCCAGGCGTCTAATCGTTACGGTAAAGCTAATAATAAATTTATGGAAGACTATGACGTCAACCAGGATAGCAGTTTTATCATATATTTAGATATAAACAATCTTTACGGTGATGCTATGCGACGTCCACTCCCAATCAATAACTTCAGGTGGATGAGTGAAGAAGAGATTAAGCAGTTTGATGTATTGTCACATGAGATAGATTCTGATATTGGATATATATTAGAAGTTGACTTAGAGTATCCATCCATATTACATGATTATCACAATGATTATCCTTTCTGTGCCGAAACAAAAATACCATTTGAGGGCAAAATTAAAAAGTTATTACTTACTTTAGATAATAAATTCAAATACGTCATACACTGCGCTAACCTCAAACAGTGTATTGAAAAAGGTTTGATATGTAAGAAAATTCACAGAGTACTCACTTTCAATCAATCACCTTGGTTAAAATCATACATTGATTTGAATTCACAAATGAGAACAGAGGCGAAAAACACTTTTGAAAAGGATTTTTTTAAACTGATGAATAACTCTATATTTGGAAAAACAATTGAAAATGTTGAGAAAAGGGTCGATGTGAAGTTGTGTACCCGTTGGAATAGTGTAAAAACAGGAAGAAAATGTAAATATGGCCTTGAACGTTATATTTCAAAACCAAACTTCCACAGCGCTTCTATTTTCTCCGAAGAGCTAGTGGCAGTGCAGTTAAAGAAATCTAGAATTGTCTATAACAAACCCATTTATGTTGGTTTTACTGTGCTAGAATTAAGTAAAAGTTTAATGTACAATTTTCATTATGATTATATCCTACCTAAGTATGGTGAAAATGTGAAGCTGTTATACACTGACACCGATTCTTTTGTTTATGATATAAAAACAAAGAACTTTTATGAAGACATTAAGCCAGACTTACAAAGTAGATTTGACACTTCAGACCTTCCGGAAAATAATGTATATGGGTTAGCACAGGTAAATAAAAAAGTCGTAGGCGTGATGAAAGATGAAAACAAAGGTATAATTGTGAGAGAATTTGTAGCATTAAGATCGAAAATGTATGCTTATGTATTAGACGAATACACCAAAGACAATAAAAGAAAGTGTATTAAAAAGAATAAAGGTGTTAGCGCTGCTGCTGTCAGGCGATTAAATTTTAATAAATATTACAAATGTTTAGATTTAAGCCAAAAACCGCTGTATGATGACTTGTATAACTTGATTAGTGATAAGCATAACGTGTTTACTCAAATTAAAAGAAAAAAAATTCTCTGCGGCAGAGATGAAAAGAGATTCATCTTAGATGACGGTATCAAAACGCTAGCATGGGGACATTATAAAATAAATAAATGCTAAAAAACTCTTACGCTTTTATTTTAATTATACACAACACACCCACTAAAAGTCTACAAACACATAGAGTTTCTTCGTTATTAGGGGATTTTTCACTTCCACGAACCATATGGCCCCTTCTTTCCATATGGTTGTTGTTTGTTTGCACGGCACTGCAAGGAATGTCCTAATTTGATATTTAACTAATATCTCCTGCCGGATCCCCTCCGCGTGGTAATCCGAGTGTAACGTCACTGCCGGATGCTCAGCTAGCTGCTCCTCCAGAACCTTTTTCCGCTCCTTCCGCGCCGCACTCCATTTCTTAATGTCGATGTCGGGGGGCGAGCGCCTCGACGCTCGAAATAAATAGGATGTTATTTTCTGTTCCTTGCCCTGTACGTTTATAATTGTACGTAATGCCCTCGTTGTTGAACCATAATCTAACACATAATTCAATAGCGTAATCCATTTTTACTATTTATTTTAATTTAACCGTTCGCAGTGTTTGCTAGTCTATAAAATAATGAAGACAATAAATTGTTAAAACACACATCCGATGCAAATAGAGGAACAAGTGACCCAATTACGCAATTAGATAATAGCGAATAAAATATGCTGTAGTAACTGATAACAGAATAGGTCAAATCACTCCCACGCTATATTTGATTAAAACAAATACACTTGAACGCAACAAAAACAGAGCATCTGGTATGGAAATAAGTATTCGAAATTAATTATTTTATAATTGCCCGCGAGTACAGGAAAACCACAAAGATATCATAACACGGAACATGTACTGATAACAAAACAAGTGCAGAAATACATACCTACCAATCATATGAGTAAATACCTATAATTGGGGTAGTCGTCTTACATTTACCTTAATAAACTAACAATCTTGTATGGAAACATATATTCAAAGTGAGCTGTTTCAATTGCCCATTAAGTGAGCTACATCACATGTAATACAGAACATGTACCGATACAAAACAACCCCGGAAATGGGCCCTAAACATATTCACCTATTTGAGCCAGACTCCCTATATTTACCCTACTGGTGCGGATGCGAAATTGACAAATTTCAATCGTAGTATGCAGGTTTGGAGGCAAGTTGTTTATATCAAGAGCTCGCGGTTGTCGCCATAAATCTTAAATTGGTGATTTATTTTATACAATATGGCCGGAAGGTGAGATTGATCGATAATTAAAGTTAGACCAAGAAAAGTCTGCAGCGATTTTGATAGCCCACGCAGTGCAACTGTTATTGAATACGGCATATTTCCATTAGAAGTTTGACGTTTAAAATAATACTTGCACTGCGTGGTCTGCGTGGGCTATCAAAATTGCTGCAGACTTTTTTTGGTCTAACTGTATTTAAATTCTGACCTAATTGTCAACTTGAATGTCCAGTTTAGGGACTGGTCTTCTTTACAATAATTACAATCGAAGCAATAGGGATCACCGAGACGATTTTAATTTTACGTCCACACCACACAAATTAAACGAGAAATCTTATCTTATCTTATTTCCCCGTCTGGGTCGGCCTTTTTTTGTATTTTGAGCCAAAATCACTGTTTCTATGTTATCACCTACTACTCTAGCTGTAAGTTTTCCTAACAAATAAAATAAAATAAATATAATAAAATATTTATTTAATTACCTACAATATGTGTATCCAATATCCTTGTATATATTACTATAAAATTGCACAATTTTCGAAATATGTACCAAGTAACATTTGTAAAATAACTTTTTTAACTGACCGCGCAACAGTAGCGCCGCTAGCGGTGAATTCTCGCGATATTCTCTAATTCAAACTTTTTTGAAAATATCGATATGAACAGCACTGGCCAAACTGTGGTAGAGTCTGTGCGGAAAGAGAAGAGTCGTGGCAGAAACGGGAACTAACATTTTAAATTTTATATGGCAATCAAACCTTTGACACCTGTCTTGTAAAAAGTAAACAAACTTCTGTCAATGTATATTTTTATTAACAAAAACCGCAAGTTTTATGTATAAAATATTTTCAAAACACGATAAAACCGTACATAAAACCACAAGGAAAATTATATTTAACATTGTTCGGTTTTGTCAGCGGGAAGAAAACGGCTAAAAGCCGACTATCGACTTACAAAAAGTCGCGGAACGTGTTTTCGCTATTCGCGGGTATTGATGTTGGATTTAATATTAAATAATTACCTACTTAATAAGCCCCCTAAGTAACTTGTCTCCGGTACATAATCGGTAAGCATATTCATTCAAAATATATTAATTTTCATAAATATGCAGGTCATTCATGATCTTTAAAATAACTGACAAATAGTCTTGATACTTGCCATTTTATGCATATTTGTATGTAATTTCTTTTTCAGGATTGTGTAAAAGTACCTACGGTATCTCGAATAAAAGACCGCTAAGTAGGTGATATGCAAGAATTCGTAATCTACGTGCCGGATTCAAGCACATCCAGTTCAGATGAAGATAGTTCTATGAGTGTCCCTGGTTGTTTTGAAGCTAGCTTAAACATAAGTGACATTGAATATTTTAATTCAGACTTCGATTACAAAGAATAAAACGTTTTCTAATAAAATATTTCTTTATTTGTAAGTTCGTTTACTAGGTTCTGAATAAAACTTTTTCTAATAAAATATTTCTTTATTTGTAGGTTCTGTTAGTTACGAAATTATATTTCATATTTAGCAGTGACTTTTCGGCGAAGTAAAATATCGTGAGATGAGAGAACCGGACATATCCCAATAAGGCCTACCTACTTAGGCACTATTTTTATTCATATTCATATTTATTATTAATAATGTACACATACATTACAAGTCAAGTTTACAATGGGTGAAATATATCCCAGATAAAATTACAGTTCTATTGCCCAATTTCCACCCGATCTACCCGGTTTTAATAACTGTTGGACTGCACAGATTAGGCAGTACATAAATGAGACTCGTATCTTGTTTGGTACTAAAATTACAGTTGTATTGGGCAGATTCTTAAATAGTTTTAGCAGTTTTGTCAATCGCAGTGACTTTTTAGTATCTGAGATATAAAAACAAGTGTGTTTTAAAAAGAAAACTAGTGCCTGCGCTAAATCAGAGGATTGAGTTGACGAGCCGACACCACCACCAGGCTCCGTTTAGTAAGCCGTGGTAAAAAACCGGAACAAAAGGGATTCAAGTATCATGACCTTTAGTGTCGTACTATAATCACGTGACCAGTGTTGTCAGCATAGCAAAAACCATAAAATAGCACTGGCGCGCCCTCAAATCCCACGACTCTTCTCTTTCCGCACAGACTCTATCATTTGTGCACATTGTCAATTTAGTTCGCGAGATTCTGGAGGCAACCTTAGTTAATTAGTTTAGTTCTTTTTTTTATCTATATTATTTTGCTTATATTTAAGTTTAGTTTTTAATTAGTACTATGTTTACATTATGTTGTTGTTTTTGTAATTGTAATAAACTTTTATTAGTTATGGAATTTAATTCCATTTTATTGACATTGTGAATGTTGAAATCAAAAGTAAAAAGATATACAGCAATATTTTTATTTCTTAATATTTTTAATAAACACCTCTGTTTACTGTTGTAGTCCCAATCAATTAATTTGCTGCATTCCGGTGAAATTTTACAAAATGTTAACTCATTATTCCCTGAAATGAAAAACCAACAATAAAGATACAAAAGATCTCATAAAATTTTTATATATAAATAAAAGATAAATGCCATTTTGTAAAATATTCTTTCAAACAAAAGAGCATGCACTTATTGACTTTCATTTAACAATAGTTATTCTATAAAACTGAATTCAGTTTTAACCTTACCCAATGTTCTTAAAAACTCATCAAAAGTGTCCTCATTGCGTATAATGCTAGCAATGTATACTTCTAGATTAACATTCTTGTCAAACAACCTTTGTAATATATTACAAAGTGGCTGTAGAATTGAAGGATCATATACTATGTCTGCTCCAATTACAATATCTGGCACCAAGTGACTAGGTATTTCATTCTCATTGTTCCAATCCAACATTATGGCATCTGTAAAGTGATCATAGGAAATGTAACATATTTTTGTCAGTTGTCATTCCGTTATTTAATCTACATATTATGTTATTGTAATAAAATATGGAATTAATTACCTATATTTGGCTGTGAATTTCTTTCTGAATCAATCATATAATTATTTATTTCATTAATGGAATCAGGAAAATTTATAAGAATATTTTCCTTTATTGCCTTCAACACATCATCATGACAATCAGTCAAAACTATAGATTTGATTTTACAGTGTTTTGCTATGGTGATCCCAGTAAAACCCACTCCAGAACCGAGTTCCAATACTTTTTTATTTAAAAATATATCTTCATTGCAAAGTGCCCAATCTGCTAACATTAGAGCAGCCTGAAAACACAGTTTGTTAACTTTAAATGTAGTGTAGGTAGTTATACTTGGTCAAGCAAATCTTGTCAGTAAAAAAAGACGGCAAATTTAAAAAATGTAGGCGTGAAGGGTTATCGTCCCATAGAAAATTTGAATTTCGCGCCTTTTTGTACTGACAAGATCTGCTTGACCAAGTATATCAATGTTACCCATTTTGTTTTTACATTAGAACGAAATAAGCGAATTAAGTAAAATTTATTAATCACCCAATTATTATATAGTTGCGGTGAGAAAACTTTATATGTTTGTTAATTTACCTCCCAAGTTCGCATCCCAGTGGTCCCACTCACAACCATGTTATTAGTTTCCTTTATTGTAATAATATTTCGCAGGCCTTCGCCAATAACATAGTGACGGTAGCAAAACATGTCTGAGCTTTCACATTTCATTGCTGAGCACAAGAATTCGTAAATATCGTCGTGAACTTCTTGGTATGGTTCAATAAAACTTATCAATTTCTTGAAAAACAGTTTTGAGAACTCGTTTTTAACTGGGTAGCGTTTTAATAATTCACTGTGAACTGTTGCATCAAGAAACGCGTTTTGGTTTGTCCATGTCATTAGTTCTGCATCTTCAGGCTATAATATAATAAATACAATAATATTACTCACTTATATAAATTCGGTTTTTTTTTATAAGTACATTGATAAATATTTTTCCTTGAGCTTGGTAAGTATGTATATATATCATATACTCACCTGTAGAGAAAATGTTAATGATCCTTTGAAATAATTCCTTATAAGGGAATTTAAAATATTGTCAGCTTTCATGTTAGTTGTATTCATAACTTTGTAAATAATTATTTATTAAATAGTTTAAATGATTATGTATTAAAGTGTGAAAGTGTATTGTTTCCAGCTATTGAGGTTATGAACTATGTTATAAACAAATAAATGTCAATGTCACGTCACGTCGCTTCACAGATAACGTCAAGTTGTAGCTTTATAATCGACTCGATAAACTACATAATCGAGTCAAAATAATCGTCCTAGAAACCTAGAAAGGCAACACTATTGAATGCATTATCAGCACGAACGACGATAAATATTATTATTCAAGCGAAACGAACGAGTGGATTGAGTGTGCACTTAATGCTGTGAAAAATATTATTGTAACTTGTGTAATAACACTCAATAAGGATAAAGCCCGCTCCACACTCGTGCGCGAATCGCGGCGCGAAGCCGCGAACGCGAGTCTGGAGTCGATTTCGCATATCAGCGAACTAGACTCCACACTCGCGTTCGCGGATTCGCCCGCGATTCACGCGCATAGTCTGGAGGGCGCTTAAGTTAACATTATTTAAAAGACATGGGATCGTGCCAGTCGTGCCTGGTAAGTGTTTTTATAAATAATTTATCGTTTTAACTGATACTAAAGTTACTCTTATTATTAAAGTAGACATAGGTAAAACGTTTTCTGAGCTTCTTGTGAGTGGTTGTTATTGTCTTCGCGTTTTAATGTTTGGGAAGTTTTCATGTTTTGAAATAGTAAAAGTCGTTTTATCATGTTTATCTACCTTTTGACATTTTGGTAACAGAATAGTGTTGTACCTGCATTTCTATTTCGTTACGTTGATATCGATATTTGAATGTACGGGGATTCCCCTTTTAGTACGCACGCTGGAACCCTTCATAATAATGAATAAATAAAATTATCCATCTCGTACGCATATTCAACCAGTTCATGTTTTCAAAAGAACATTAGAGTTAGACCAAGCTAACTCTGCAGCGAATTGATAGCACATACTGTGGAAGTGTTATTTTAGACGTCATAATATCATAGACATTTGACGTCTATGATAACACTTCACGCTCTGTGCTATCAAATTCGCTGCAGAGTTAGCTTGGTCCAACTCTACCTATCCAGCGGGTGTCGTCTCGTATTTCATTTCAGTGTATTGGCTTATTCGTGGCTAACTGACACCGCTTATTGCGTATTATGTGTTATAAAGAAAAATGCACATGCAGCACAGCTCAAATTTTTAATTAGGTACCTACATGTAATTACTAAAATTAATGTCCCTAGGTACATGTAACACGGACTTTAATGTTAGTGTAAGCTAGTGGGTTTATTATATGATTAAAGATAGGTATATTTTTTTCGCATTAGCTCAATATAATACCTACATCTTACACCTAAATCAAGTATAATCCAAAAATAATTCAAATTTAATAACATATGGTATATGGATCCGTGGAAGTTTTTATGAAGGTGTAATTAACTAACCAACACGAATGTACTTATTTATAATGTTTATACTTATTAAAAACTATAATTAAATATCTCCGAGGGCGGACAGGTCTACCCAACTGGCGTGAAGTGGCGCAGAATAGGGCAGAATGGCGCTCTCTTGTGTCAGAGGCCAAGATCCTCTTTGGGTCACTGAGCCAGTGATGTATGTATGTATGTAATGTGTATGTATTATTAAATATCTACAGTTTGTTAATTGTAGTTCGCTTTGAATTGTACGAAATGAATGAAACACTTTAAAGTAAATTATTGTTTTAAGGGGGACAATGATTCAACATCGAGTATACGGGATAGATCTCGGTCACCTAAACGAGTTGAACGCGCGCAAACTAGCACCACGCGAGGACCACCAAATCCGGCTTCATATAATCGGAGAGTTACACAGGTACTATAGCACAGAATAAATAATAGTACTACCGTACAGAAAGGAAACTTCCTACAAAACCGAAGTTTGACAGTGGTTCAGGGTCGAATCATGCTATCCCTTTCTAATATATGACACTATCCCTTTCGGCTATTTAGGGTTGTCAAAATTCAAGTGATTATCTTATCTGTGGCCGTGCACGCAGAAGGAAGTCAAGTGGTGCCAACCCTAATAATTGCTCGGAGCAATGCTGAGCCGAGCGGAGCCGAGTTTGACCGATCTCAGGAGTTTCGCACCCCTGACTATAGTCAATTTGTAAGTTAATTAATATGATTAGTATTAATGTAGTCGATCCACTACCGGTCGTTACGCCAGAGCAGTAAGTAAGTAAGTATTTATGTAGTAATAATTAAATTTGAACATGCTATGGGGATCATGTTGGCATAAATATATATGTCGAATGTTGTTTAACCGAAGACGTTGTGTCGAAAATCAGACGTTAAAATATCTGTGTTTTTTATATTAGATATTAGAGTTAAACCAAGAAAAGTCTGCAGCGATTTTGATAGCCCACGCAGTGCAAGCGTTATTTTTTACATCATAATTATCATATAAGTTTGACGTTTAAAATAACACTTACATTGCGTGGGCTATCAAAATCGTTGCAGATTTTTCTTGGTATAACTCTCTGGCATATGATCTACCACCTGATGGTAAGCGGTTATCATAGGCCATAGACGCGTGCAACTCCAGACTCTAGAGGTATCACATGCGCGTTTCTATTCTCATACAGTATTCTTTTGAGAATGTCGTTGAGTACTAACCTAAGTCAAAAATGCAAGAATGAGCTTTTGTTATGTTATGATGTACAACTAACTGTTACCTGTGTAGGTAGTGTAGGTAGGTACTGAATGTTATGTTGATCCATTACTATACAAGTAGTCATAAATACACTGAAAATGAATTAGTATCAGGATCAGGACGCTTTTGTTTTAATTTTTACAGACTGCTCCATTTGCGCGTCCACAGAATGAAGAGCGCATTGCATACGAAAGACTAAACCGACCTGTGGTAAGTGGCATCATTAAAATGTGGAGTTTTATCAAGTTTATTTGTTCCGCATAATTTGCCCTCAGATAAAAAAAAAATATAACGGCAACAGTAATACATCATCTTTGAAAATTTCAACTGTCTATCACGGTTCATGAGATGTAGTCTTGTGACAGACAGGCAGACGGACAGTGGAGTCTTAGTAATAGGGCCCCGTTTTTTCCGTTTGGGTACGGAACCAAAGAAAATTCTTGATATTGTAAGTAGCACTGATCCTAAGTATTTCAATATTGAAATGCATTCTTGGCAGTAGCAAAAGGCGCGAAATTCAAATTTTCCATGCGACGATAACTGTTCGCGCCTACTTTTTTTTAATTTGCCGCCTTTTTCTACTAACAAGATTTGCTTGACCATCTATATACGAAATATTTTGTAACCTTCTACTCGTATTTAAGACGCAGCAGGTAGTAACACCGATACGCAACGTTCAACCTACAGGAAACTACAATGTACCAACTACCAGTTCAAGGGTAAGAAAAAGCTAATTAATTCATACTAATGGTCACTATTAGCATACATCGTTATCGCGGGAGCAAATATAAATTTATTAAAGAAGTGGTAAAACAGACTGCCCGTTTAGTAAAAACAGACCTTTCTGCCTACACATTATAAGCCTCCAAGAAGTTCATCATACATAGCACGAAGTTTTTGTTGCATAATGTTCATAAATCTTGCTTTACACTCTGTTAGTAAATAATGACCCGGAATCGACATATCAAATAAATATTCATGATTTATTTTGTACAACATTATTTAATTTTTGTTGATCTTAAGTGATTTTCGTAATATACGACATAAATTTTCTCTATGTTTTCTACTCTTAATCTGCGGCGTCGTGCAGTAAATATCCATTTTAATTGGCTAAATGATCTTTCGACTGCTACTGTTGTAATGGGTGCGTTTTTAAAACGACGGAAGTAATCAAATGTAGAACGATATATCGTTGAATCTAGTACTATCTCCTTCTCCGATATCAGTTCACACATTTTTTTCATAACTTCATATCCGGCATTTTTCTGCAAAACCACTTTGAACTTTTTTAAAATCTGTTTTCCATCTTTATTCAAAATTAATTTGGATATATGTTTGTATGTATTTTGTACTATGGTCAAACTTTCACTAAGAGATAGATTTTGGCACTGCAGTTTATTTATAGCATCTGGTATTACTTGCAGATACTTTGCTATGAAATTTACATCTTTTCGAACTTTTGCACTGAGTAAAGATTTTTTTGCTTTGACGATGCACTGTGCGTCTGAATTACGAAATGTGTCTATAACGCTTTTTATTTCATCAAAATACTTGTTGTAGTAAGTGGTAGCCTCGATCCATGTTCCCCAGCGAATAATTGTTGGGTTTGGAGGCAAAGGAATTCCATTAAACATTTCTCTTAATGCTTTTACTCTTTTCGGAGATTTGCGAAATACTTTCTTTACATTTGAAATTAATAGGTTAACTTCTGGAAAAAGAACACGAACTTGATCGGCAACTCTGTTAACCCTTATCTTGGCAAGGCTCAAAATATCTTAAATATAAACATTTTTTTAGTTTTTTGTCACCTATTGAGCATACTAGACTATTAAAAAATAAGAAAAAAAATCCAGGATTTTCCAGTTTCGGAAAATCATATGTATCATATTTGATACAGTGCCAATAACTCGTCAAAATAGTTACCTACTTTTTAGAAGAAAAATGTAGATTTTAATAAAAATAAAACATGTAATGCAACAGAAATTAGCATTTACTGCTAATTAAACGCAATCTAAAGCATCAGATGACTATTAAACCTGTAAATATAAATTATATCTACGAATACCTGATCACATGGGCGGAAAATTTGATCCCGTAAAGTTTCAAAAAAGTCGTCAGCAAAAAGTTGAGTAAAATATGAAAAGTAAACAAATAATTAAAAGTAAAAAAAAATACATTTTTTTTACTTTGGGGCCATTTTTTGCCATACACATATTTTTCCGTGCTACGGGCTACGGCGTAGCAATAGTGCTACAGCGTACGAATATATAGTTAAATAACATCTAGTTCTTAAAAAAATCAAAGTTTAATAACTAAATAATACGACAACTAATATTCAATAATTGAAGCATGTTTTGTAACCCCACAAAAATAAAAAAATAAAAAAATCATGTAAATCTATTTTAACGATAACTTGGCAATGTATTAAATGTAATACAATCCTTTCGATATGTACATTTCTGAGTTCTTGGCACTGTATCAAATATAATACATAACAGTTTCATGTAAGGTTCTATGTATTAAATGTTTTTAAATTCAAAGGCATTGTAAATATGTATGCACTAAGAGACAGTAAAGACATCAAAATGTAGATTATGGAAAAATATATACTAACATAAGAAATAAATGCAAAACTTTCTGTACAAACCGCAATCTATTGTTTCCGCGGCGCCATGTTGATTATTACTAATTAATTTACAATGACACTCGTGTCAATTATTTTTTCCTATAAGTAAGGAGGGTAGCTCGACATATTGATGGTAGAATTATTTTGTTAGGTAATAAAGTGAACTTGCTAGATTTTTTTAAGTTCCATGTATCACGGGTGTTACGATGCCAAGATAAGGGTTAAGAGCATGGGCTAAACATGTAACATGGACAATGTTCGGAAAAAGTGTTTTCAAATACGATTTGACAATACTGAAAGATTATAAAAAACAGTCAAAAACAGAAATGACATTCGTATAGAGAAACGTTTATACCTACGACCTTAAAATGTATAATTATTTTATTGAATATCAATGCTATCTTACCTCCATACTTGACTTGATTGGTACTTAAAAAGATTACCTATTAGGTACGCAACCTTATCAGTCAATTTAGACATTTGTCAATCTTGACTGATCTTTATTTGTAACAACATAATCAAATAGAAGTTGCCTTTAAAATGCCTCGAAGGAAAATAACATGTGATGAATTTGTGGGGTTGTTTATACAGGATTATCCTGAGCTAGAGGCTCGCGATACAAATCTATTTTGCTCGAAGTGCAATATTAGTTTTTGTAAAACTAAATCTTCCGTGAAACGTCATTTTAACTCTGAAAGACACACTTCTCTCAAAAAAGATTTTAGGTTGGAACTGACAAAATTTCTAGTAAGCTGTAACATACCGTGGTCTCAAATAGAGAACCCTGTATTTAAAAATTTCATTGAAGATTGTGTATCTGGAAAATTTAAAAAAAACTGTTCAGGTCCCTTCAGAATGTTTGCTGAGGCAGACTTGCGTGAATGAATTATACGACAAAGAGATGGATATAATTAGAGACGAATTAAAAGACGCGTATATATATGTAAGTGTTGATGAAACCACAGATGCTATAGGTCGTCAAATCGCTAACGTTATAGTAGGTGCTATGCTTGAAGATGATGTTGGAACTCCACACGTGCTGTCAAGCAAATGTTTAAATGAAACGAACAATATCAGTATAACTAATACTGTAAAAAATGCCCTGGATGATTTGTGGGGCCCTGGTCACAATAAGCATGACAAGGTGTTGTTGTTATTGACTGATGGTGTGGGGTATATGTTGAAAGCTGGCAGAAATTTGAAAACACTTTTTCCGAACATTGTCCATGTTACATGTTTAGCCCATGCTCTTAACAGAGTTGCCGATCAAGTTCGTGTTCTTTTTCCAGAAGTTAACCTATTAATTTCAAATGTAAAGAAAGTATTTCGCAAATCTCCGAAAAGAGTAAAAGCATTAAGAGAAATGTTTAATGGAATTCCTTTGCCTCCAAACCCAACAATTATTCGCTGGGGAACATGGATCGAGGCTACCACTTACTACAACAAGTATTTTGATGAAATAAAAAGCGTTATAGACACATTTCGTAATTCAGACGCACAGTGCATCGTCAAAGCAAAAAAATCTTTACTCAGTGCAAAAGTTCGAAAAGATGTAAATTTCATAGCAAAGTATCTGCAAGTAATACCAGATGCTATAAATAAACTGCAGTGCCAAAATCTATCTCTTAGTGAAAGTTTGACCATAGTACAAAATACATACAAACATATATCCAAATTAATTTTGAATAAAGATGGAAAACAGATTTTAAAAAAGTTCAAAGTGGTTTTGCAGAAAAATGCCGGATATGAAGTTATGAAAAAAATGTGTGAACTGATATCGGAGAAGGAGATAGTACTAGATTCAACGATATATCGTTCTACATTTGATTACTTCCGTCGTTTTAAAAACGCACCCATTACAACAGTAGCAGTCGAAAGATCATTTAGCCAATTAAAATGGATATTTACTGCACGACGCCGCAGATTAAGAGTAGAAAACATAGAGAAAATTTATGTCGTATATTACGAAAATCACTTAAGATCAACAAAAATTAAATAATGTTGTACAAAATAAATCATGAATATTTATTTGATATGTCGATTCCGGGTCATTATTTACTAACAGAGTGTAAAGCAAGATTTATGAACATTATGCAACAAAAACTTCGTGCTATGTATGATGAACTTCTTGGAGGCTTATAATGTGTAGGCAGAAAGGTCTGTTTTTACTCAACGGGCAGTCTGTTTTACCACTTCTTTAATAAATTTATATTTGCTCCCGCGATAACGATGTATGACTATTAGTAACATTTTCAAGTCAGATTAACTTGGTTACATTTTAAACAAAAAGTATATTACGACGATAGAAGATGACCGCTTCTCCATACAAAATACCTCTTTTTCCATAAAAAAAATTAAGTCTGCGAAACATAAATAAATTTTGAAAAAGATTAAAAACAAAGGGGTAGCTATTTATGGTTAATATACTTACATCTAATTAGGTACGTAAAAATATTTTCTATAATTAACATTACCAGGGAGGAAAATGGGGCCTATATTTGTATTATTTTGTATGGATATGCGGCGACTTGACATCGTCCCCTTTCTCTTAAATCAGGTTTTTATTTTTATTTTAGCCACGAACCGTACCCACACAGCAGTTGTGCAATGTTCAACCAATAATAAATAATAACAGACCAATATTTACCATAGGAAGTGGCACCAATACTCGTACATGGGTGAGTCATATTTATTAGGGCCCGGCCACATGTCCATGGTGACCGGCGCCGCACCGTGGACATGTGGCCGGGCCTTATGAATTATGATACTTTCAGTAAGTGTGCCATGCTACGTAGTTAGAAGATCATATTACAACGACATTTATAATTACGACATTTATTGAGTAGCTTATACACACACCATTTTATGTTAGGATAAAGGTCCCTTGAAATTAGGTAATGTTGTCATATGTTTCATGTAGCTTACTAGACGGTCCCCTCGTCCTTTTCTCTCGGTTATCGTTTAATATACCTAAGGAGTGCTGTGCCGATATCTGCTAAATGGCTTTTACAAACTTCACCGATAATTGCATTCGATTTGCTATACATGATAGATTGTTGGGGCATTTGGTTAATCGATTGAATTCATTCTTATTTTATAATTTATTAATTAATCTTATAAAATTGCATTTGATTTGTTGCAAGGTATGTAGAGTTAGGCCAAGATAAGTCTGCAGTGATTTTAGTAGCACACACAGTGCAAGTGTTGATTAAAATTACGTGTGACGTTCCACGGGAAAAGGTACCTTATGAGGGTTTCTAGTTTCGGAGATATGAAATGTTTTGTAAAGAGGTGAAAAATGCTCAATTTTTTTTTATTGTGCGATCTGAAACCTTAATGCGTAACGTTTGTTTACCTGCTTTTATTTTTGTTATAAGTTAGTTATAAGCCTAGTAATGTCGTCTCAGAGTTTAGTAGAAAAGGTACCTTATGGAAAAAAAATTGTAAATTCCCAAAAAAAACTAGTCAATACGGGAAAACAAGTTTGGTAGAGAACTGTATTAGCATTCTGCAAAACTAATTTAATAATTTCAGTTCTGGTTGGGGCGCTTAGCAAATATTATAACCGTACATCGACTGACATTACAAAACCAAGTAACCTGCTATTATACCAAAGTTACTCTCGTCAAGTCTTTCTTAACTAGAATAATCTTCATTTGGTTTGGTCGCATGCAATAAATCAGCCATTGGTTTGCTGAAAAATGCCAATACCCGAAGCATTACCTTATAGAATATCTGAGGTCATTGAACCTCAATGCCGCTTGTCTTCAATGGCAACCAAAATATATTATTGATAAGAAATAGACGATTTATACCATATTTACCCCAAAATATTATTAGTTTATCCTAACTGTTCCATCATAATCATGCCTCATCATGTAACTTAACCACAAGGTACCTTTTCATTACATACAAATTATTGGTCTTTTTTAAGATTATTATGACGAAGAACTAATTAAATTTGTGGCAGTTTAATGTAAATTAATATTTTCTATTCATAAAAGATAAACTTCAATGTGATTGATGTTTTGTAGTGATTAATTATTAGATTTATTTCCATAAGGTACCTTTTCGTAAATGTATGGAGCAAAGACTGTTATTGTTATGTAAGTTTAAAGTGGCATAAGGGGTTGAATATAGTATTTAGTTGGGGTTTTAGGATTTATTTCATTTGAATGACAGAATTTCTTTCATATTTGCTCAGAAAAATTGATTGTGTGTTACATTAAAAGTAAAAATATTCATTTTTCTGATTTTATATGAAAAAGTCAGAAAATACATTTTCACCTCTAAATCGGTATTGTTTTTTGCTTAAACTGTCTCTCAGTGTCGTTTTCTAATAGATAAAATTTAAATCTTGAGAGCACATTGCAATCAATCGTGAAAATGAAATAAAACTTTATTTTCAAGAGATTGGTTAGTATACACATAAATCAGTCGATATCAAAGGTTTCTATTTGCATTACAGAACAAGTCGCATCATTTTTTTAATCTCAGATATATAAGGTATTATTATTTGTAGTCAACTATGTAACTTACTTCAGGAACATAGTTTTTTAGGCGACTAAACTTAAAACTTCTCTATCGTAAAGTTGCTCATTTCACAACATTATTTTCAAAAAATCATATCACTGTAACTACGTAACTTAGGAGGTTGATCTTCTGTGTTATCGATAGCTTATTTATTGTAGATTACTGGGGTATGCATAACTCCATACCCGCCATAAGGTACCTGTAGGATGTCGGGCCGCCGATGACGAAGAATACGCGAAAAGTTCAATATGTACAGTTTATTTTTCGTCATCGGCGGCCCGACATCCTACAAAAGTGGTCCTTCGAACCGGATCTAAATGTTTAAGACACCACCAGCCGCAGTGATGAAAACGCGTAGTGCTGCGCGAAAAGAGCTGCAAGTACCAATATTACACAGTACATTTAACATGGAAGGTAACAAACAACCGTCGCTGCGTAGCAAAAGTAAGTCTCTTTCTATGTCATCCTCTATTGAGACCAGACGCAAGCGGCTTGAACTAGAGGCAGAAAAACAAAAAGCCGCTATTCAGTTGCAGCTCATCGAGAAACAATTACAGGCGGACTTAGCCGAGCTAGATGAAGAGAATAGTAGGCAACAGTCATATGCGGGCTCTATTAGCGATGTCAAGGACTGGCTCGACACACACGAACCACCGCAGCAGGAACTACATGAGGAGCAGCAAGACCACACTAATGGTAATAACTCGGTCGAGCTGCGCCAGCCGGCGTTTGTCGCCCATACTCCTGCCGGTAATACGTCGTCGCTTTTCTGCCTTGGCTTTCCTATACTAAAAGAGCGCCTCACCACCTCGTGCAACTCGCGGAGGCCGAGTTCAGATTCGACTACAGGTGTGCCGGACAAGAGTATGGGCGACAAACGCCGGCTGGCGCAGCTCGACCGAGTTATTACCATTAGTGTGGTCTTGCTGCTCCTCATGTAGTTCCTGCTGCGATGGTTCGTGTGTGTCGAGCCAGTCCTTGACATCGCTAATAGAGCCCGCATATGACTGTTGCCTACTATTCTCTTCATCTAGCTCGGCTAAGTCCGCCTGTAATTGTTTCTCGATGAGCTGCAACGGAATAGCGGCTTTTTGTTTCTCTGCCTCTAGTTCAAGCCGCTTGCGTCTGGTCTCAATAGAGGATGACATAGAAAGAGACTTACTTTTGCTACGCAGCGACGGTTGTTTGTTTCAGTACCTTTGACCGTGGGACGTCACACGTCAAAATTTCATAGAAGTATTGACGTTCAAAATAATACTTCCACTGCGTGTGCTATCAAAATCGTAGCAGACTTATCTTGGTCTAACTTTAGAAGCCTTTAACAATCGCATTCTTACTCAGCATCTACTTTAATTTCTTTATTTAACAGACATAGATCAGTATGATAATGTTACGTAACAGTTCATTTTATACCAAATTTCATGTCATTTTAAAATGAGAGCATAACTTCGATTGTATGGGATCGGCTTTTTGGTGGAGCATTCGCGTAACTTAAATACAAGGGTATTATCGATAACCTTTTCAAAAAAATATTTGCTAGTCTGTGCGGAAAGAGAAGAGTCGCGGAATGTATGGAGCCCAATACATTCCACGACTCTTCTCTTTCCGCACAGACTCTACAATACAACACTGTTGACAACTATTGAGAGTTATACTCAGCAAAGTGACTGTGACTACCGCACCGCACCACGACCTTGGTGCGATCAAGATATTTATTTCTTGCTCTAACATATAGCTGCGTCCTTAACGCACGCACGGTGACCACCTTACTTACACCTTACGACTACGAGCCGTCCTACAAACGGCTAAACGGCGTAGTCCGCAACCCCCATACACAATCCTACCTATCTGATCCTACCCAACGAGGCGGACTACGAGGCGGCCTACACGGTAGGAGTGTGAATGTGGGGCTTAACACTATCGATACGGGCGCCGCACGCACCAAGGTCGCGGCGCGGTAGTTTGTTACGGCGTTTACACTTGTTCCTGAGCAACTACCGCGAAAACCAAAATTCGCAAATTGCGGGGATCTTTCTCTTTTACTCCAACGAAGGCGTAATTAGAGTGACAGAGAAAAATCCCCGCAATTTGCGAACTTCGATTTTCGCGGTTATAGCCCTGAAGTGTGATTATTTGGTATTCGAACGCACATACCAGCTGTCGAAAGTGTCACTGTCACAGTCAACTTGCCGCTTTCGTGTTACGTTTTGCTCATATATGTTTTTCTTTTGAATGGATTCCTTTTATTTACATTAAGGAATTAGACAAACAAGCTATCCTAGTTATTATTTTATGCACTGCAATGGAAACACCTACAACGACAACCCGAAAACGGAAGGCGGTTGCTAAACAAGAGCCATCGCCGAGTAAAAAACTTAAGACTGATAAAAATGAAACTTTTAAGGTCCCAGCAAAACCTGACTCTAAACCCAAAACGGCAGCTAGATCGAAGAAAATAGAAACAGTATCAGATCAATCAGATGACGATGGACATGAATATACCGAACATATTGTCACATGGGATGAGGCAGAGGTGTTATCTCAGGTTGAGAAGGTGCCACTGTACTTGGCTAAAAGTTTTGTTTCTCTCCTAGGCTTAGGGTGTACTCTACCCTTTATTTGCAGATATAGAAAAGCTGAAGTGGACTACTTAAGGCCCGATCGGTATGTTTATATAATTTTCTGCATGCAGTTAAAGGATCAGTTAAATTTTGTTCATTTACTAATAGCTGAGCGAGCATATGCGTGAGGCAATTTCCTCGCGCCGAGGCACATTTACACTGGCCGTTATGTGCACAAGGAAATTGCCCCGCACATATTCTCGCTCTGTGTGGACGTAGCTAATCAGTGACCTTAAATCTTTACATTAAAGTCCAAGCTTTTGGACCAATACTGCATAATGCATATGAAAATTCAGCCTTAAAAATTGCTATATGTTTTAGTTAAGTATACTCTCAAGATATTAAAAAATAATACAATGTAAATAATGCTTTTTTTAGGCTTCAAGAACTTTTTGAAAGCTACCAAAACATTACTACTTTAAAAAAGAAAACCAAAACTGTAATGGAGACATTGAGAAAATCTAAGAAATTGACACCAGATGTTCAACGAAGTCTTTTGAATGCTCGGAATCTATCAGAAATTGATTTAGTGGTAAGATAATATGTTCTATTTTGGTTAATTGCAATAGGGGCAGATTTTCACAACTCAAATGCAAATAAACTATTTTGTGTGAGGCCCCGGTTAGGCTAGTCCAACAAACCGAAATCCTCAAGAAATCCTATCAAACATTTGATGTTGACCCCAAGGCCATCATTCAGAGATCCTAGAAATTTTACCCCGTAGACACTTCATTGTATAAGTTTTATTCATTTTACTCTACCATCGCCCACACTGTTAACTGTACATCGGTGGACCTTATGCCTTTTGTAATAAGGTCCATCAATGTACAGTTAGGAGTGTTGCAGTTTGCATGAGCAATCTTTTATATTTTCAGTATGCCCCATTAAAAACCCACTCCTTATCACTAGCGGAAAAAGCGCGTAATCTAGGCTTAGAGCCTTATGCCATGAAGCTGCTCAATGGAGAGTATGTGGATCTATGGACATTGTGCACTCATAATGAGGAGTTGTCATCAGTGGACAAAGTGGAGACGCATGTGACGCACATCATTGCTGATGTTATTTATAAGGATACAAGAGTTATTGAGCAGATGAGAAAATTGTAAGTTAATTTAAATTAGATCATGCAAGTTGTGAGTTACATATGTATTTTCAGCTTTTGGTAAAGCATCAAGGCACGCATTCTACTAATTTTGCGTTTTGAACTTCAATAAATTCGCGATAGATCCACTAATTATTTAATTTGACGGCCAGTGTGGCCTAGTGGGTAGTGACCCTCCCTATGTAGCCGATGATTCCGGGTTCGAATCCCGGTAAGGGCATTTATGTGTGTGATGAACATAGATATTTGTTCCTGAGTCATGGCTGTTTTCTATGTATATAAGTATGTATTTATCTATATACGTATGTATATCGTCGTCTACCCATAGTACAAGCTTTGCTTAGTTTGGGGCTAGGTCGATTTGTGTAAGATTGTCCCCAAATATTTATTAATCATAAAATAAGCATGGTTTTTCTTTGCCATAATATACTTAAAATAAATTCCAACTTAATCTCATTATTATCAGTTTATCAATGTTGTTTATTAATGGTGGGGCCTATAAGCCAATATGAGGCAAATTTAACATCAATACATCCAACACCCAAAATATTTACTTCTGTTGTGTTGTGTTGTGGAAAGTATATCAGCGTTTTATTAACATTTGTCAACACACGATGTGAATAACAACAATCATAAGTAATACATAGGCAATGGGTTAGGTAAGACATATGTAGGTAGGGTAGAAAAGGGGTTTCAGTCGATGTGTGGAAGGGCAGCACCATCGTCGAACCCAAGCCACCTGGCGGTGGACTTAAACCGGTGGCGTATGTCTCGGATGCACATGCTGGAAAGTATGGGGCCATTACATTTCACAACTTTTTCTTTCCAAACAGATGATGATGATGGGCTAAAATTAATTCATTTGTTTTTTCATTACAGGAAAGAGGAAACCAGATTCACAATCCAAACCAACCGTACCAAAAGCTCAACAAAACCAAAGGAAAATGAGAATAATAAAGTGGACACCAAATCTGACCCTGACACTTACAAAGTGTATTTTGAGTGGAAGTGCCCGGTGCAGTTCGTCAAACCACATCAGACCTTGGCAGTTAATAGAGGAGAAGACGAAAAAATACTTAGTGTTAAAATAGTGGTACCTGATTGGTTTCATCAGAAGCTGGAGAGGTATGAATTGGTATATTGTATTGATATCATATCATATTGATATAAACACAGAATAATTAATAGTACGAGTACTACCGTACAGAAAGCAAACTTCCTACAAAAACGAAGTTTGACAGCGGTTCAGGGTCGAATCATGCTGTCTTTCTAATATATTGCACTATCCCTTTCGGCTATTTAGGGTTGTCAAAAATCAAGTGATTATTAGAGATGCACCGGATATCCGGTTACTATCCGGTATCCGGCCTATCCGGCCTTTATTTTACTATCCGGCCGGATACCGGATAGTGACCTTCTATCCGGCCGGATACCGGATAGTAAAATTGCTTGATTTCGGAGTAAACAAATTGGATTTAAGAAACAGACACGGTCATAATCGTACATGTTTATTGTTTTAAAACAATTGAATCATTGCACTGACTTGCACGCGCACTCATTACATTTCGAACATAGAAATGAGTCCGCGCGAACGTTTACTAGGAAACAGGTGAAACCTGCAGAATGCGCACCTGAAAATCAGAAATGTAGGTATAGTTCCGCCGGCCGAATATCCGGCGGCCGGATACCGGATATTCGGCCAGGGTCCAGGCCGGATATCCGGTATCCGGTATCCGGCCAAACAACTATCCGTTGCATCTCTAGTGATTATCTTATCTGTGGTCTTGCACGCAAAAGGAATTCAAGTGGTGCCAACCCTAATAATTGCTCGGAGCAATGCTGAGCCGACCGGAGCCGAGTTTGACCGAAGTCAGGAGTTTCGCACCTCTGCTATAAAGTAGTACATCATACATTTTCTATGAAAGGACCAAATGAGCATAACATGCTGTTTCCTATGAACCGTTGATAATAAAAAACAGACCATAATGAACATGATTCAGACTAATTTACCGTCACTGATGGACACTTGCGACACCAGAGGAATTGTAAATGCGTTGTCGGCATTTAAGATGGCATGGGATGGGTACACTCTTTTCTTGAAGGTTTGAAGGCGTATCGGTCAGAATGATAAACTATAAACTGCTTATAATATTATAATAATAATAAATCATTTAGGCAGAAGGCGGTAATTTTGGACACGGCGCGTATAGTACGTCGATTCCTCACTCTGCGGCTGCGGCCCTGACCACCGGCAGCTTGGGCCCTGCCCCGCTGCCGGTGGCACCCTAGGTTAGGTTTTTTATAATGTGTTTATATGTATTTTTTATTGTTTTGTAAGTGTTTTTATATTTTACTTTTATATTCATATTATAAAAACCCTTAGCCTAAGAAGAATGATGAATAAAGGAAAATAAATCATTTATTTCAGACCAAGTTCGATCCATAGTATGTTAGTTACAGAGGTATCTTAATAACTATGTTAGTGGAACAATATAAAGGACATAAAATAGACTAATATAAAATAAAATAAATAAAAATTAAATTATAAATCTTTCAGATTCTGTTTAACATTATGGAACAGCAATCACTGGGTACACAAAGGTCTAGAAGACGCGTACAACCGCCTTATCAAGCCATGGCTATCAAGGAAAGTTAGAACGGATCTGACCACCGAAGCACATAAAGAGGCTGTGAAGACTTTTACAAGTAATCTGGAGAAGTATCTGTTGACTGAGCCCGTGAAGAATAGGAGGATTGCAGGGTTAGATCCTGGGTTCAAAGCAGGTTGTAAGGTAAATATGACTGAAAAACTTGTTACTGTCCAATGCCATTTATCAATATGATTTGAAGTAATAGTACCATGAATGAGTATAGTGTAGGTACTTAAACTAAGACCGTCCACAAGCTCGTCGCTTTAACTTGTGTTTATAGATATACTCTACTTAAAGAAGGTCGGTAGAACAGAAGGAGTGAGTCTCTTCCGTTCTGACTGTCTGAAGCTCTGAGTGACGTACGTATACAAATACACAAAGTTCTTGCCTTACGCCACACTGTTAAAAATATTCAGGGAATTTTACATAATTTTAGGGCAACTTTCGTTGCCCTAACTTTTCTGTATTTTTACATAATTATGTAATTTTACAAGGCGTATGTAATTTTACATATCGACCTGATTTCATTATTATGTAATTTTACATTTATGTAATTTTACATAATCAAACAAATTGACGGTTATGTAAAATTACATTTATGTAATTTTACATAATCATACTGTCAGATATGTAAAAATCTCACTTATGTAATTTTACATAATCTGTAAAATCTCATTTATGTAATTTTACATATCCGTAAAATTTCACTTACGTACTTTTACATTTTTTTCGGTAATATTACAGGGTAATTGTATGTTTTGTTACAAATTTCGTATGTATAAATACATAAAGTTTGTGTATTAGTAATTATTTTTATGTATGATTACATTTTATTCAGTAATATTACCGAATTATTATGTATTTTGTTACAGATTTCATGTGTAAAATTACACCAACTTAATGTATTATTAATGTTTTTTGAGTATTTTTACTTTTTATTCGGTAACATTACACAATTATTATGTGTTTTGTTACAGATTTCGTATGTAAAAATACATTAAGTTTTTGTATTATTAATGATACTTTATGTATATTTACATTGTATTTGGTAATATCACAGAAGTAATATGTGTTTTATTACAGATTTCGTATGTGAATTTACACAAAGTACATGTATTATTAATGATTTTTTTAAGTATTTTTCCTTTTTATTCGGGAATATTACCGAATTATTATGTATTTTGTTACAGATTTCGTCTGTAAAATTACACAAACTTTATTTATTATTAATGTTTTTTTAAGTATATTTACTTTTTATTCAGTAATATTACAAAATTATTGTGTTTTATTACAGTTTGCGTATGTGATTTTACCACAAACTTTATGTATTTTTAATGATTTTTAAGTATTTTTCCATTTTATTCGGTAATATTACTGATACAATTTATGTATTTTTACATAAGAAAACTGTGATTTTAAATATGGGCAAGGTAAAATTACTTGTTGTTTGTGTATTACCTGTAAAATTAGGTAATATTTCATGTTATTAGGGGATATTTTTCTGTAAAATTCAATACAAATTCTGTACAATTACGGTAATTCTCCGGATTTAGTTATTAACCATTCGTTAGTTTTTTTTCTTATGTATTTTAATTAATGCAGCCTGTCTGCAGACTGCATTTATTAAAGTACATAAGAAAACAAATACCAACTTGCTAATAGCAAAATCCTGAGAATTATCGATAGCATGTAAATGTACAAAATTTGTATTGAATTCTTTAGGAAATATCGCCTAATAACATGTAAAACGAACTAATTTTATCAGTCATAATATACAAACAACAAGCAATTTACAGTTTGGAGGTTATTTAATAAAAAACAAAATTACAAAGAAATAAATTTATTGATTTTCACACACTAAAATTATAGAGCACACGCGTATATACACGTCTACGTGCATATTATTATTATTTATTCTGTGACAGAGTACAAAAAGTAGAAGACATATACGACACTATAAATTATATCTTATGTACATAAGTACTTCTTATGAATTAGTCTTATAAAAGTTTCGGTTAATAAGGCCTATGTGAATCTAATGCGTGAAACCTATACCATTTCAAGTAACGAATTGTCTGAAAATGTTTGTTACTGACATTAATTATAGTTAGTTTTTTTAGCATTAGAAAGAACTTGCAAGAAGTTAAGCGATCTTGACATGTCTTTTAATTGAAAAACGCTTTTTAAAAATCAAAAACTATTACTTATGACTTCCTTCTTTAGGATTTATTTTAAAAATATACCTTTGTATAAATTCTAATGTGTTTTGACAGTCCACTGGATATTCCATATTCAAGTTGCAGTAAGCCGCCATCAATAGTTGTAACGACGTAGGCAGAATCTCAGTTTCGCTAACAATCGTTTTTTCTACCAGCAAGTAATATAATTATATTTTCATTATCTGTGGACAAAAAACATAATGGTTAAAACAGGTAATATAATAGGCCCCCAAATTTAATACTTCCTCCTCAAATAAGATAATTTATCGTATTACGTTAAGTGGCACTACTAGTGAGTAAGGGTACAAGTCTCGGGCAGCGCAGTTTTAAAAGGGTGTAAGTTCCATGCCCCTTTTACAACTAAGCTGCGCGACACTTGTACCCTTTTTCACTAGGGCCACAGGTTTATTCAATACATTTACGTTTTAACACTGTATGTTTCATATAGATTATATTATGATTAATTATAAATTATATGAAACATACAGTGTTATGCTTCGCAGGTAAGGCATTTTATCATTGTAATAATAATTAAGTCTCACCTAAAAATACAATGTTAGGCGCAGCTATTTCGGATAGCTCTGCAACTTGAACCCTGGTTAATGGTTCCTGGAAAAGAAAAAGTTAATAAGATTAGTAAATGGAACTACTATATTTAGGATGGTACCTCATCTGGAAGAAAATGGATTATGAATTATATCTTGGGTATTGCTCTCCCTCTATGTGACGGATGATCAAAATAGCGTGGGCCTATGTTGCACCAAACCTGAGTTCCACTAGGTACAGCCAGGGTTCAGCATCAGCTCTATCTTGTCAACTTCAAGCGTCAAATTTTTAAATTGACATCATACTGCAAAATAAATGTGGTTTGAGTCAGCACATTAATGCTTAACAGTAGGTATCCAATTATAGTCTATTCTACAATACACTACATTCTACAATTACACAAAAAATATTTCATTACGAAAAGTCAAATTAATTTAGATTTACTCACCTTTTTCAATGATATTTTTTAAAGTTGGGTCCATTATTGGAACAGCTTTCTTGATTGTTTGGTCTACTGACCAAATTTTAATAACGGGCATGTTTTACTGTAAAAGAATAACACAATTTATTAGTGTTGGTGACTATTTAATTAACCTACACAATCAAGCATGTACTAATATCGTTTTAAATTTAGATGTACTTAGCTAATAAATACTTACATTTTTTTAATGGCATACGACGAAAGCGGCTGCTCCAAGATTTTGTAGATCAGGTCTGATCCACCCTGGACGTGGACAGGACACGATATCAACTGGACTTTGTAAAGGACGCCGAGGAAACCGTTAGAAAAAAGTTGAACCGCGAACCCTTTCTGGAAGTACATAACGTTTTGAGGTCTAATGCAGATTTCACTAGATATTCGATGCAAGAAAGTAAAGGTATATCTAATACTTATATTTACCTGTTTTCTTGTATGCTATCTCCAATTTATTGACAGCGTTTTACACAAAAATAAAACGCTAATTAAATAACTTACCCTATTCGGAACCTAATAATAATATTGAGAATGGCAATCCTGTTGTCGGTCGTATTGTCCTTTTCTAGCATATACGTCCCTCTCTCTCCCACACTCCCACCACACAGCAGTTTGCTTTTTGGCGGTTGTCGCAAAAACAAATTTCCAACTCATTGTCTCAAAATTACACCAGGCAGGATTAAAACTTTAGGTTCCGAATAGGGTAAGTTATTTAATTAGCGTTTTATTTTTGTGTAAAACGCTGTCATTAAACAACTGTACCGCTATTCGGAACCTAATAATAATATTGAGACGTGTTTGTTATCGCCTGGTGGTGGGAAGACGCCAAGCCAATGTGATTATACATGTACTTATTATGTATATGTAATATTATTATATTATGAGTGTTTAATTAATTATGCAGTACACCCTTTATTTTAACACCTGTGAGGAGAGAGGTATTTAGTAAAGCATACAATTTGATATTCCATTATATTATGATTATGATACTAACTTAACATTTTGTATACGTACTTAATGTACTTATAAATGTTCAAAAAGAATAAGTGAGTCACCACAAGGGTGCTATACTTAATTACTTAAATGTAGGTATGTGAAAACTAGGTAAAAGAAGATGTGATAAGTCAGTCTACTCTTCAAAGAGCATACAACATCTGTTATAAGGAGTAATGTAATTCAAGTATGAAAAGATAAAAATAATAACGTACTAGAGTAGTTTTTATTTATAAGTCGCAATTCTTATCAAATTTGATAATAATTATCTATAATAGTAAAGTAAGCAGTTGCAGGAATATAACAAGGACAGGACCTTTCTTATTTCCAGAATCCCTCGGGATTAGGTAGACGAATATTTTAATTATTCGTTATATCACTATCACCACAAACAGAGTTAATAAAATTAGGTACTTATTCAAATGTCATAGGGAATCACTAAATTTATTTAATGACTGTAAGCCATATACTTGGTTATAGGTTATAGTTATAGCTATAAAATGCATTTAACCCTTTTATATGCTTTACTAACGAGAACGCAAGTCACTGTAAATACATAAATAAACCTTACTTAAAAGTGTGAAGGTTAGGTACTATGAGAGCTTAAGCCACAACACTCATTGTTCACTGCGCTGTGGCACTAGTTATGACGCTTTGTGGTGTTCTTGTGTAGAATTGCCACAGAACTTTATCAATAATATTTGCAGAGTCATTCTAATTAAATTCATGTTTAGCTATCATAACCTTAATTTTACTCAATAATTTGTATATATGTAGTAAGAGTAGTTTCTTAGTGGTTTACTTTATCTGGTGCCTACTGGTAGACATAAGCCTTAAAACTTTATTGGTTCTGACCGCTAAAGTGGCTTAATTTCTGTAAACTATTCATAGACATTGCTTAATTCTGAATATTCAGTTTTCTCTATTCAGTGTGTAAATTATAAGGAATCAGATACTTAATTCGAAACCCTAGCTCATCGCATAGGTGCTTTTAACCGAAATACAAATTTATGTGCTTATTTCGTGATTTTACATTATTTGCTGTGGGAAACCAGGGGGTTCCCGACCATTTGCCGGGCGCCTGTGGCCCCAAAGCCACAGCGCAGAGGCCCTTTAAGAGGGACCTATTTTATCCAATGCTAGAATCAACACTTTGTCGAATCTATTAGATATTTAGGTATACTTATCCTCCTTATGAACTAAGGATAATTGTTACTTGTTTATATTTCAATAATAGCAAGATTGTAAATTATTTTATATTCTGAAATATAATATTACTTAATTTGGGCCAGTGTACTTTTGTATACTATATCTCTGGCCTACTACCTACTATATAGGTTAGTCTAATAACATCCCGCCTCCTGGGAGGCAATATACAGAGTTCTTGGATATATATTCACGATATCGCTAAGTGTGTGGATCTAGTTTTCCGACACTTGACTGCATGAAATTATTGTGTACATTTTTTACAGGTCTCGAGCAAGAAGGGTACCTATATATAGGTTGAGGTCCTTAACTTGTGGATTTGGTAATAGGAGCAAGACACAGACGGGGTGTAAATTAATTGATCCACCATGTTTCAAGAGATTCATGTGCATTGATGCCTTCAAGTTACACTGTACAGACAGACTATATAACTCTTTTGCAGAGTTTTGCCAACATATTATAATATAATATAAATGACTGCATTTGTTTGGGTGTACTTGTTCCACGACAAAAACATATTTATATATATTACAATGTATTTTTGAAAAGTACTCGCCTTTCAAAATAGCTTCGCCTTTTCGCAAGGCTTGCTGCTGTTTCACATTGTGCAAAGCAAACAGTATCGCAATGCTATAATTTTGTATAAATTGAGAACTAGAGGGTCATGCCCTAGACGTGACCGCCCAGAAGTTATACTAGAATCGTTCGTGCAAACCATTAAGTCACTGTTTATTAAAAACCTTATGACTGGGTACATTACATTCCACGGTGGGTACATTTGTTAAACGTATAGTATCAAACTATGACGAATAATGTTAAGTGAATTAAGTGATAACAATATTTGGTCCGTGCATAGAAGCACGTGCCTTTGAGATTAGTGCATGGGTAGTTTAAAATAAACTTAATCTGTGCATAGGAGCACTTACGATCAAGGTGGTTCGAATCCTCAAGGTTCACAAGGCAGACATAAGGGTGTAAAATAAATCATTCATAAACGCCCCGTTAGGTCAGTTTTGTACATTTTTATTTCCAACATGCTTGTGCAGCACATGACAATTTTCCTATACCATGCCAGTCAGGGATATAATAATTAAATAGGTACCTAACCTTGGTTATGTCGTGTACCTACATAGGTAGGTACTCGTAAAAATGTTAACTGAAAGACTAGTGCTCTCGAGGCAAATATAATTTATATTAATTTCTAGTCTGTCATAGCAGGCATAGACTTCAAAGGTTTTTAGATATTCATAGGGCCGCTAAACGGAACCCTTTGTACACCTTGAGCAGGCTGTTTGTGCTCTTGTAATTTTATTTTCACACCATCAGTGATATTAAACATAGCTTATTTCAGAATTGAACCGTAAGCTATGTTGTGTCGTGAGCTTAAGTGAGCCTGATTTAATTAGAGTCCACAGATTATCTGGACCTTGGAGGATTGACCACACCTTATTCTAAATATCAATATTCTGTCTGGGCTTATGGTCGAATTTAGGTGACTTAATCTCTTAGTATTATCTATGCCACCAACGTTATGAGGCTTAGCGTCTCTAGACCACAATTTTATATTAGGGTGCAAAGATTTTTTCATCTTTAAAATAAAAATGAGTCGAGATAGGCCTGGAATCTTAGGTTATTTCATATCTATTATATTATAATTTTAGAAATGTTAATTATTCCAATTTTGAGTTTAGCCAATAGGGTGTCCGGGACCCTTAAAATAGATTGGTAAACAAAAATGAAACCTCGAATAACGTAACCTATTTCGACTGATTTTTACCCAGAACATTATTTTGTTAGAACCCTTTTCACTTGTCCTTTGTCCAAAAGGAGGTATTTACATATTCATCTTTGTTATATTTTTATGATTGTGGCCTACTCGCTCGCCTGTGTTATGACCATATCATTTAATTTCTGACATGCCTTGCGCAGGCTTATATAGGTTGTAATATCATCATCAGTAACTTGACATCAATTTGTGAATGAATCAAAGATTCTTTGGCACACCTTACGCAGGTGGAAACATGGCAGCCTTGCGCAGGCTTAAATAGGTACACAACATATTGGTATCATCACAAATAACTTGACGTTAGTTTGTGACTGAATAAAAGATTCTCTTAGGCACACCTTACGCAGGTGGAACCATAACAGACATAGCTTAAGAATATCATTCAAATGAAGTTTATGTTTATGGGTAATATTCCCTTAGTTGCGAGTTCTTCGCTCGACAAGGGGAAAGGATTTACTTTAATAGGCACTTTTAGAAAGTGTCATTCACGGTGACGAGATTTGCCATGACTAAACTTTAACTCTACAGTTAGCGAATATAATTTGAAATTATGAAGCAAACCATGCGTCTTCGTCAATGAATCAATCTAAACATTCCCATATTGTTAATGCCCTTTCAAGTCACAGGCTTCCGATTTTATTTAAAACGTTTACAAGTGTAGGTACTATTTATGTAGGTAGGTAGGTAGGCTTAAAGAACCGTCTTGTATGTACCTATAGTTACATATAGAATGAATAATCAAGTTATTCAAATCCAAAATAATACAAGCACATATAGCAACTACATGCAAGAGTTCTTTTAAGCTGTTAGTACCTGTTATTTATTTAAAGAGATACCTATCTACCTACATTTTAACCATTTTTTTTTTTTTTTTTTTTCAAAATCTAAGATCTAGTTGGAGAGATGTAAATTGATAAGGAGTGAGATACTTAAGGATTTCCATGTCATTCTTGCGCAGAGCCATGCTAATATATCTCTTTATCTAGTCAGACTTAAGTTTACGTACTGCCGAAGTACTCACTTTCCACAAAAATAAATGCAATTCTTGCGATGTAGGTTTGTTCGTTACCTTGTGTCCCTCAGAGCGGAAATAGAAGCCCCGCGAAGCGGGGCTTCGTCGACTCCTAAGCGGGTACACGTTATTTATCAGCAAGTTTATTACCAAAAATGCAATATTATATTTAACCCGGAACGGGATAAACCGACAAGTTGCTGATAGATACTTGGACAGATAAACCCTACACGTCTATAAGCTTCTACCTTAATACGTAGGTTCTACGTAACACGTATTAACTATCCGATCCTTTCGTATTCGAAAACACAAATCACTTGAAAACTGAAGGGTATGCCTCCACACATCACCATTTAAGTGTTATACCTAATTTCAACAGTTATTATAGACACACAAAGATTTAAAGTAATTAAGTAATAAGACTCTGAAGAGACTTAATGTAGGTATAATATTAATTAAATTCTAATGGTGACAAGTGCACGCTTTACCAGCTCGATGTGTTTTCTACCATTATGTGTTTTAGTATTTTCATTAGCATAGCCACGGTGCGCGCAGGCAGCCTTTGAAAACTTACACATTACTATTCCGGATCGTTTTTATTTGCTAGATAGTTTAACGGACACTAAATTTAATTATTTATTTCGAACGGCAAAAGCCGTTAGAAACTGTTTTTCAATATAGTCAGCTAAACTGGGGTACAATTCAAAAACTCACCAGCAGTTTAGCTTCACGACCTTCCAGATGGAAAAACAGCAAGCCAATGAGTTGGAAATTTGTTTTTGCGACAACCGCCAAAAAGCAAACTGCTGTGTGGTGGGAGTGTGGGAGAGAGAGGGACGTATATGCTAGAAAAGGACAATACGACCGACAACAGGATTGCCATTCTCAATATTATTATTAGGTTCCGAATAGCGGTACAGTTGTTTAATTACACGTTTACACAAGTACTACGTTCTACGCACAGCGAGTGAGCGAGCGCCATTTTGATGTGAACTCATGAACTGCGCAGCGCACAGCGCAGCTACAGGTTCGTGGCGGGGGAGGGGGGGGTGCGCCTGACTAGCGATCGCGTGATCCATGTAGCTCGCGCGCCATTGGCGCGCGTTATAATATTGAACCGTGATTGGGTGTGTGCCAGTGCCGCACAAAATTCGTCCAATCCGCGAGTGCTAACGGATATGAATTCATATTTGAAGATTTATAGTTTATTTTTCGAAATTAATAATTAGGTACACAATTTTACCAATAATTGCTGACATTGGTACATATAAATAACATCGTAAGTTTTGTTGCTTCCAACTTTGATGCTGTAATTCACATTAAGGGGTTCCCTGGAGCCAATGAATGACCTATCTGAATCCCTTAGTTTTCTAATTATTTTTTTGTAGCTTATCATACGGTAAAGTTGAAAAGAATTTATGTACGAAATAGGTATCATTTGATATTTACCAATCGCTTTTCGAGGAAAACATGGTGAGGAAACCGGACTAGTTCCAACAAGTTTCCTAGTTTCCCCTCTGGGTTAGAAGGTCAGATGGCAGTCGCTTCTGTAAAAACTAGTGCCTACGCCAATTCCCGGGATTAGTTGCCAAGCAGTTCCCAGGCTCCCATGAGCTGTGGCAAAAAGCTGGGATAGCGCGAGGAAGATTTATTATCATAGGGTAAAGTGCCCTATTACCAGCCACCTGCATTAATCGTTGAATAACTTTTATAATATGTCCAAAACTACACGGAATGTTTGTAAGTATACACGGTGTAACATGAGGAAACCGAATAGCTTTTACCACGCATTTCTGAAGTCAAAAGAAAGAAAAAATGTAATATGAGTTTAGGTATACTTCGCCAAAAAAAAAATTTTTGTTGTTGTTTTGTTTTTTCAATTTCTTGAATGTACATGTAAATAAAAATAAATGTTATTTGATGTTGATTGGTAAACTTTTCACTTAAAATTGATTGTTACATTTTTTTTTCGTAAAACCTACTTTTTGCAAAGCGTTACTTGTCACTTTTTGACATCTATCAAGAAGGATACTTTAGACTACGTCCCATAGCAGCAACATCACCATCAAAAAGGTCTTTTACACTGTGTAACAATAAAAACTTGTTTTTTTTTTTTAATTAATATTATCTCTGAAACTAGGCGAATTTCAAAAAAGTTTATAGGACATTTTTGTCTTTAAATATGATCAGGAATACGCAGTTAAAATTATTCGGTTTAAAATATTTCGGTTTCCTCATGTTACACGGTGTATTTGTCCGCGATTATCTCGCGTTTAGCTGAACCGATTTTGATGTGGTTTTCAGAAAAGTGTTTGTTACATTCGGGAGAAGGTATTAGTATACAGTGTACATAGAGCTGAGCTGATGCTGAACCCTGGCCTTACCTAGTGGAACCAGAAAAGACAAAACTGTGGAAAAATACAATTGGACAGCGCGGCAATGCCGCCAGCCTTCTTGGCACCCTGCCCAAAGGCACAGAGCTGGAGCCAGGTTTTTATTTATAATTTTAGTTTATATTGTAGTTAGTTGTAGCTTTATGTAGTTTTTAATTACATGTAGTTAATAATTTTTTGTAACATATTTGCTGTGACTTAATTTTTTAATAAAAAGAGACGTCATGATCGATTACCTTTTTTCTCATTGGGGCATTTTACCCTATCCCATATTTACTTAAAAATTAATTGGGAGGAAAACTAACTTTTTATCCCGCCAGGTGGTGGTGGCGAATTAGCGACTTTACCTCGCTTTGACATAAAAACTGTCAAACCACATACATTTTTTGTAAGTTATTCTATTCTTGTAAAATTTTCTCAAAAATGCCTATGTCTGATATGAATATTTGACATATTTATTTTTAGAGACGTCAAAGACGAACCCAAATAAATAGGTACCTACCTAGATATGTATGTAGATTTCGTATTAAGTAACTAAGTATTTCTATCTTTACATAATATTAATGAATCTATTTATCTTTAAGTAGGTATTAGTAGTAACGGTGTGGTGTGAGCACAAACCGATTTTGCCTAAAATTAATTAGGTACGTACAGTCACCTGCAATAATATGTTACTCTTCGAAGGCCGCAATAATATGTGACACGCTCTTATGGCTCTACAGATAAGGTCGTGTCAGATATTTTTGCGGCCTTTGAAGAGTAACATATTATTGCAGGTGACTGTACCTACTTACTAAGTAAGTACCTAAGTACCTTCTTAATTTCGAGCGCACGGGCGGCATTCTCAGCAGGTTAAAACTTGTTCACGGAATTGTAGGGTATTCCACCTGTCCAGTTTCTGTTTCTTTGTCCAATGTGTGTTTTGTCTCACATTTTGCTTGAGAGAGAGAGTGAGATGCCATGACATTGGACAAACATATCATTGGACACATTACCGCACCGCACCAAGGTCATTGCGACGCACCCATAAGTAAGACCTTGACAACAACCTTGACAATGTCCTTGGTGCGGTGTGGTAATGTGTTAGCACTGTTAGCAGCTTTATGGTAACATTCCATTTCTAACCGCAGCTGCACTACCGGTACTGAACGCGTCGCTGTCATTGTCAATTTCCATAGTAAAATTGACAGTAATGCAGCTGCGGTTAGAAATGGAATGTTACCATTAGGCATTAAGTAGTTTGTGTTCTATTCTATGTATGTAGGTAAAGGATAACTCACGCTCACGTTAGACCGGGCCGCATCCGGGCCGGAGCTTCCGGCGCTTAGGTACGTTTCTATGACATGACAGGCGAACACGTGATGCATTCCATAGAAAACGATGCGCCGGAAGCTCCGGCCCGGGCACGGCCCGGTCTAACGTGAGTCACCCTTAATGGGTACTCGTATGTTACCAGACGAACTCGCGGGCAAGAGCTAGGAATTCATAAATGTGAAAAAAACCGGACAAGTGCGAGTGGGACTCGCCCACCGAGGGTTCCGTACTTTTTAGTACTTATTCTCTTTATTTATTTTTCTTCTTAAGTTAGGTTAATTATAATATGAATATAAAAGTAAAATATAAAAACACTTACAAAATAATAAAAAAAAGTTATAAACACACAGTACTTATTAATTGTTATCACTCACACTTAATAATGAGAGAGTGAGATGCACTGACATTGGACAAAGAAATTGAATGCAAATTTGACAGGTGGAATACCACCCTAAGGGCCCCTTGCACCATTCCACTAACCCGGGGTTAACCGGTTAAATCTGGAGTTACCTTGGTTACCAGTACAATTTGACACTGGATTAACGGTTTAACCGGTTAACCTCGGATTAGTGGGACGGTGCAAGTGGCGCTAAGTTAGTTAAGTAGTAGTTTGGTATTTTTACTTTTATGCTGTTTAACTTGTTTGAAATAAAATAAATAAAAATGTAATGTTAAGACACACATTGAAATAGTAAATTTGCAGAAAATTAAGGAAATATTGGTAAATATCATAATATTGTTTGTAATATTACTGACATGTTTCGGAATATTACATAAGACTTAAGCAAATTTACATAAAAATTTATTTTTCATAATAAAAAAAAATTGCGAGATTTTTATGTAAAGTACCCGTTCCGATTGTTAAAAATCAATTGTAGTATTACAGATATTTATGTAAACGGGCATTTCTTTGTGACTATTACATATTTATCGTGTAAAAAGTCACATTAGAACAGGAAGTTTACAGAAAATTTGTAAAATTAAAAAAATGTTAGGAAATTTCATAATGTTTTATGTAATTTTTATGATATTTTTCGGAATATTACATAAGAAGTAAGTAAATTGTAATAAAAATGTGTTTCTCAATAAAAAATGGTAAAACTACGAGATTTTTATGTCAAATTCCCGATTTAATTGTTAAAAACACATTAAAAAAGTATTTGTCCCAAAAATTCCATGTAATTTTACAGATTTTATGTAAACTTTCAACTCTTAGTAATTATTACATATTTATTATGTAAAAATACCATTTAAACAGTAATTTCTACAGAATATATGTAAAATTGAAGAAATGTTGGGAAACTTCATAATGTTTTTTGTGATTTTAATGACATTTTTTGGAATTTTACATAAGACGTGAGTAACTTTACACAAAAATGTAATTTTCACAAAATTAGGTAAAATTATGAGATTTTTATGTAAAATACCCATTTTAATTGATATAAACACATAAAAAAATGTATTTGTCCCAAACATTCCATGTAATTTTACAAATTTTATGTAAACTTCTATCTCTTAGTGATTATTATATATTTATTATGTAAAGCGACATATTTAAACAGTAAATTTACAGAAAATATGTAAAATTAAAGAAATTTTTGGAAATTTTATATTATTGTTTGTAATTTTCCTGACATTATTCCGAATATTACATTACACGTAAGTAAATTTACACAAATATGTAATTTAAAAAAAAATGGTAAAATTACGAGATGTTTATGTAAAATTCTCTTTTTAATTGTTAAAAACACATAAAAAAAAGTATTTGTCCCAAACATGTAATTTTACAGATTTTATGTAAACTTACATCTCTTAGTGATTATTACATATATGTTATGTAAAAAGACCATTTAAACAGTAAATTGAACAGAATATATGTAAAATTAAAGAAATGTTGGAAAATTTCATAATGTTTTTCGTAATTTTACTGATATCTTACGGAATATTACATAAGACGTAAGTCAATTTACATAAAAATGTATTTTTCACGAAAATAGGTAAAATTGCGAGATTTCTAAGTAAAATTCCCTCTTCAATCGTAAAAAATACATGCCAAAATGTATTTATCCCGAACATTCCATGTAATTTTACAGATTTTATGTAAATAGTCATGGCTTAGTGATTATTACATAAATTTTATGTAAAACTACATAAAAAATATTGATATTACCGAAAAAATGTAAAATTTACGAGAATTACGTAAAATGTAATATTTTTCCGTAAATTTCCCAGATTTTTCGGGAATTTTACAGGATTATGTAATTTTTTTGCATGTAAAATTACATAATTTTTAACAGTGCAGTCTTCCCTGCAATACATTTAATATGGGGAATTTTCCACATTAACCTTCCCCAGGGAAGTGTTGATGCGTGTGACCTCTTGAAGGCGTTACATAAAATGACTTTTTTGCGTGAATCCCAATAGTTTCATTTGGAGGATCGACCGCTTAGACCAGATATTTTCGGGGCCTGATCCCGGATACTTCCGAAAGTTACCCATATTGCCATCATAATATAGTTCATTTTAACTTGTGTACCCACCAAACTTTTATAATTTCGTTTAATAAATTTTTTACTTGTTTTTAGATAGGCATCATAGATTCAGATGGAGAAAAGTTAGAGGCGTGTACTATTCATCCAAATTTAAGACAGAATATGAAGTTTGATCCTGCCGCTGCACAATTAAGAAATCTATTAAGTAAACACAAGTAAGCAAAGTTATATGGTTGCGATTTTTGTGTGGCCCTTAATGGCCTCTCTACACGATGAGCCAATATACTGGCCCACTATGATGGGCCAGCGTGTAGAGAGGGTGTTGGATGGCCACGGTGTCGGTTTTTCGTCCGCACTTCAAAGGTAGTGGCCCAGCGATGGTACGTACGCGTCTACACGTGGCCCATTCTATAGTGCATGCTCTTGACCATTGCATGGCCATCTCGCTGGTCCAGCGCTGGGCCATTGTGTAGAGGAGCCTTAATGTAATGGCTTTTCTAGACCATTGGCCATTATGGGCAATTGCGGGTGATCCTGATCGTGTCGCCCATGATCGGCGATGATGGCATGTTTTCGGGCAAACATCAAAGGAAATGGCGGCCACGATTGTGCCCGGGCCCACACGATAGAATTGTCACCCATTTCCGATAGTTTAAAGGAGCCATAATACATATAGCGACGACACGTTATAATAATAGGTATGGCATTTAAAGGGTGGAACTTTGATGATTTTTTTCAGTGTGGAATTAATCGGCTTAGGAAACGGCACGGCCTGCCGCGAAACCGAATCGTGGCTCAAATATCACCGTATATCGGACTCCATTCCTGTCATTATCGTGCCGGAGCAAGGTGCATCGATTTATTCCATTAGCAAGGAGGCCCAAAAGGTAAATATGTATACTAAAACTCAATTTAACCTTTTCAAAGACGTCAGTATCAACCGTAGGTACATACCGACAAGTCACGATGACGTGCGCACAAAGGGTTAATGTGTCTGTAGATTATTTATATTAACCTTGAAATAAACCCACAAAAATGTACAGAACTCACTGCGTATATTTTTAATTCGGCTTTAACCATTAACCACTCTATACTTACTCCACCACCAGCAGTTTTACAGTTGTTTCTTGTCCTTAGGTACAATACAAATATGCAATGCAATTGTCTGTTAGAATAAAAGATGAATGTTGCTATTTCTATTTCATGTTCTAGGAGCACCCAGATATGGACGACCCTAACCTCATATCGGCATTGTCTATCGCTAGAAGAGTACTAGATCCCCTAGGAGAGCTTATCAAAGTAAGTATTTGCACATATTCTTTTAAATTATCATTATGGAAAAAAAAATATTTGCCGACCATGATGAAACATTTCAACCGCTCGCGTACACACTGCAAATCGTACTGCAACAAAATGCACTCGAGCAGCGAGCGATCCTATCGCAAATCCTTCGCGAACAGCGCAATGGCCAGATCTGGACTTAGGCACTGGTCCCACCGCGAGCTAGTAAGCTATGAACTATCGGCTATAAACACGAACAAAAGATAAGCACTCCCGTGTAAATAAAAGAGACACGGCGATATTTATAGTTACTCGCCCAGCGGTGAGCTATAAATATCGCCGTGTCTCTTTTATTTACACGGGAGTGCTTATCTTTTGTTCGTGTTTATAGCCGATAGCTCATAGCTTACTAGCTCGCGGTGGGACCAGTGCCTTAAGGATCCCCTCGACTTCCGGGAATCAAACACAGCCAAAAAACGACTTAATGGTTTAGATTATAGAATTTAAGTTTGCTCAGTTCCCGATTCGCCGGATTATTGTTTCCTCAGATTCTAGTATATTCCGATTGTGACGTACTAAAGTTAATCCGGCGAATCGGGAACTAACCTGTAATTTGATTATTTTAGCTGACCTGCGCGAAAGCGAGGGAAAACGCTTTTACTTCTCTCCTTTCATACATTTTGTAAGTTATTTCATTTTTACATTTTCTTATACTTATTGTTCAATTACAGGTGGACCCAAAAAATCTCGGCGTAGGCCTTTACCAGCACGATATACCGCCAAAGATGTTGGATACAGCGCTGGATTGCGCCGTTGAGACGATCGTCAGCTTGGTTGGTGTGTTACTAAGGTAAATATTATTTTGGAACATTTTCCAACTAAAAAGTTTAACTGGTCTGTCAATTTACCTCCACCGACACCAGCTGCCAGACTCCCGGCATTTTCCGGGGTTCTTAGTATAAGAGGGTCGCGCTTGATATCATGAATTTAGGCAATAATTATATGCTAGACATACTAATAGTCAGTAAAAACAGTGGCCATTTTTTATTTGTTGTCGATTTTCTTTTATCGTCATTTTAGAAGCTCATTAGACTTACCAAGTTATCAAAACATACGAAAAAAAATCGCCAGAAATAAATGCTCAAATACTATTTTTAACTGACCCATGTTACTATTTGTAACTGACCTCTAATTATTTCAGGCGAATATCGGGACTGAACGAGGGCCGAGCTAAAAAACTAATTGCCTACCGCAAAGACAACGGAGGGTTCACAACGAGGGCCGAAATACTCAAAGTGACGGGCATCGGCAAAATCACGTTCCAACAATGTGCCGGCTTCCTGAAGGTTATCGGGGGGAGTGAGCCTCTCGATTCCACCATTATACATCCGGAGAGTTATGGTGTTGCGAAATTGTAAGTTTTACAATAGCTTTCATTCCAATTTGAACGTTCTTGCCTAAATTATAAGGTCGGTGTTTCAATGGATTAGTTTACTAAGTGACAGGCATCGGCAAAATCACATTCCAACAATGTGCCGGCTTTCTGAAGGTTATTGGGGAGAGTGAGCCTCTCGATTCTATCATTATACATCCGGAAAGTTATGGTGTTGCTACATTGTATGTTTTACAATAGCTGTCATTCCAATTTGAACGTTCTTGCCTACATCATAAAGTCAATGTTTGAACGGATTCGTTTACAAAGTGACGGGCATCGGCAAAATCACATTCCAACAATGTGCCGGCTATCTGAAGGTTATCGGGGGGAGCGAGCCTCTCGATTCTATCATTATACATCCGGAAAGTTATGGTGTTGCTAAATTGTATGTTTTACAATAGCTGTCATATCAATTTGAACCTTTTTGCCTAGATCCTGAAGTTTATTTTTGAATGACTAAGTTTCATATCGTAACTTAACTATTTAATAAAAGTCAGCCCGCGTCCGCCTATCCTATGATGAGATCAATACGTCTATAATAAGAATAAAAGATGCGTTCCTTAGGTAAATAAAGTATGGTGGGAGTGGTATTGTAGGTATTCCTTACCCTCCTTGTATTTCTTGTGTACATGCATACTTGTTTCAGTAGCGTTTACTAACTGACTTTACCTACTGGCCTTCGTGCATGCGAGCAGTGTCGCGCTGCAATCATTTACGTTACCAAGAGATATTTAAAAATGTAGTAATTGATCCTATTGTTTTCTTGAACTTGATTACTGTTTTTCCCTAATTTGAGGTTATTGTTAATTTCCCTACTTTCCCTAGATTAGGAGTCATCCATTAATTACGTCACACGAATTTCTAGGTTTTTTGACCCCTCCCCCCCTCCTTGTCACACTTGGTCACATTTGGCAAACCCCTCCCCCCTAGTGTGACGTCACATTTTTTCTACGAAATCGCCAAATGGAATTAAGTAAGTAGTATTAATATCTTATCAAAATATTTTTGACGATATAAATATTAGTAATTTTATAACCCAAAACTGCTTAGGAAAGAAAATTAAACGAATAAAAACGATTATCGTTTTATAAACTTGTTATTTAAATGCACAGCGAATAATAGTACATTTCGATGCTAGTGCGGAAGGTATGTCATTACTTCACGAGTACCGAGATATCTTGCCACGAGCCGCAGGCGAGTGGCAAGACTCGGGACGAGTGAAGAATGACATTTCCGCACGTGTATCGAACGACGTTTTTTAATACAGTTGCGAAAAAATAAGAAAAACATTGTTAATCGTACACTAAACAAAAGTGGTAACAGTGACAGCTCGGTTAGACGTCGTCTTTAAGTATATTATATCTATGGGCGTTTGGCAGCTATTCCGTTCCATTCAGTCAACTTATTAAGAACGGAATTTTCAATATTGAATATTAAAAAATAAACGTGTTATAATGATGAAGAGGTAAGTAATTAAATATGAAATATGTAATATTTTTCGTATTCTTACATTAACGGTAGGTTTTTATGCTGATTACGACGTTTAAAGGAAACTAATATTAACACTCATCAATAAGTAGTCGTGAATTGGAACAAGTATAAATTTAAAAAAATTGGAAAAGTAAAAAGCACTAGTTCGAGATAACCAACTTTCCGCACGCTAAACAGCTACGTAAAGTAGCACTTTTTGAGCAACTGTATTAAAAAATAATTTAAATAAATTTTCGGTTACTGATGAAGTTAAAGTGACGTCACAAAGTTTGTGTCTCCCCCCTCCCCCATGTCACATTATGTCACATTTTCTTGACCCCCTCCATCCCCCTAAACGTGTGATGTAATTAATGGATGACCCCTTACGAGTAATACTTTATTTTTTATTGTTTTTAGATTCGCAAAGAAACTCAGCATTGACATCAAACAACTATCCCAATCACATTTCGCCGTACTAGTTGAAAGGAAGACCTCAAACCTCGACATCAGCTCTCTCAGTAAAGAGCTAAAAACCGACGCGGGCACTCTGGAGCTCATAGTAAATGCTTTTAAACAGAAGCCGCATGAGGACAATATTATTGTATTCTGCAAGCCTGTGTACTCTATGGCTATTCAAGCAACAGATGAGCTGAAGGAAGGTCAAACTTTGACAGGTGAGGCTTTTCTTGACGTTCGTTATAAGTACGGTCACAATCCCGATTTCACCGAAATCGTATAAACCGGAAAAAGCGGGTTTATAGCCAATTGTAAAAACCGGGTTTTGACGGTTTTCTAAAATACGCACGGTTTTGTAACCCCCAGTTATAAGCGTAATAGGAACATACGCAGAAAAAAGAAAAGACTTAGACATTTTAAAACTTACATTCATCTCTTATTTTTACGAATCAGTTAGCGGAGTCGACATCGCTTTTTTAACAGTTTAAAATATTTCCCTGTTGTACATATCCTTAACATTGACTCTATGCCGCATGCGAAAATTCCAGACTACCAAGCATTAATAGAGTTCGTTTTTTTAGATTTAGAAGGAACTAGAAAGAGGGTAAGCGATCTTGACATGTCTTTTAATTGAAAAACGCTTTTTAAAAATCTGTATTCTTACATATTTGCGCCGTAACTTATTTTAATATGTGTTTTTCAATTAAAAGACACATCAAGATTGTTTACCTTATTTCTAATGCTAAAAAAAGAACTATAGTCGATGGGTTAAAATTTATCAGTGGTTATATACAATTAATCCCAATTTCAGGAGTCGTACGCAACGTGGTTCCATTCGGCTGCTTCGTCGACTGCGGTTTCAAAGACAACGGCCTCATCCACAGAAGCAACCTCGGTGGCAACCAAACACCAAAACTGGGTGACCGTGTAAAAGTCACCGTCATCGCTTCGCCCAAACCGAAAAAGATACAACTGAGACTGGAGAAAATTCTTGACTGAAACCTTAAGGTATATTGTTTTGTCCCATTCCTGACGATTGTGATATAGTTTAAGAATTATTGTTGAATGTTAAAGAATAAATTGATTATTATTGTCAACTCAACTTTATTCATAAAATTAGGACTAAGAAATAAAAATTAATAATTAGAGACGTTTTTACTACTCGACGGGCGCTTCTCCCGTAGAAAATGTGTCGTTAACCCTTTGAACGTCACTCATATCGAGTGCGGCGCGTCATCGTAAACTTTTCCGGAATGCACGAAGGTTGATATTAGGCTGATGCCGCGCGCGTCAGTTGACTTCTTTGACGGTCAAAGGGTTAACTAGAAAGTCCCATTATTCAGCTTCGAAGATGGATATTTCGTGCTTCGGGTTAAGGTTGTAGACGTGGTAGATGGCTTTATTCACGATGGCATCGCAAATTCCAGACGTTACTCTAAAAATTAAGAAGCACATTAGTTTTAAACTCTCGTTTAAAACTAGATTTTACTTTAGGCCTGAGTTACACTTGTAAGTTTTACTTACGTAAGTAGGGACAAAGCTATTTGTTAGAATGAGATAACGATATTCATCTCTCAATCTGTAGTATAGCCGTGTCCCTACTTACGTAAGTAAAACTTACAAGTGTAACTCGGGCCTTAGTCAATGTGGAATAGCCCGGCATACAAAATGTTTAGTTGGCGAGACCGTCATAGGGCAAAAACTCTCGTAGGTATCGTAATAGATACTTACAGTGGCGGATTTGCAGGCTTTGCCGCCCTAGGCCCCAGGCCCTGTAGCCGGCCCTTTCTCAGCACCCATCATATGATGAGTGATTTGAGTTATTTCTTGTTATCATCAGCGAATTTTTGTCACATCCTGCCGCCCCTAATTATTTTGCCGCCCTAGCCCCGGGCCCGGGCCTTAGGGCAAGTCCGCCACTGAATAGATAGGAAAAATCTTCGCTCATTTTGTTCTACCCACCCTTCGTAAGTGGAGTGGAGCAAACAATTTGTAAATTTTTGGGTAGTTATAACATTTATTGGTTAACCGACCAATTACAAAACTGCCTGGAACAGTGAACGACCCGACTTTATCCTACATTATTTAATCGTGTAATGTTGTCATCTACGTCCAACTGGCTTAAGGAGCCATTTAAGGATAGATTTTGTTTACTTTTATTTAAATACCTAAAGATACAGACTATAGGTACAGTCGCCATCAGATATATCGGAGCGGCCAAGGTGTTCACAATATCTGAACAAGCACTCTAACGCCTTGACAATAGAGGCGTGCTCAGATGTTTGTGAGCACCTTGGCCGCTCCGATATATCTGATGGCGACTGTACAAGCGGAAGAGTTGGAAGCGACGAAATGGCTTGTAGACTGTCTTCTCCACACACCTTAGTCAATATTTTCGAAGTGTTGACAATGTTGGCATTGGCTTTGGTGATGATAAGTGTTATAGATAAGAATAAACTGCTTACCGTCTGCTTAAATTTGATTTCGCTTTGCTCTCTATAACATTAATCAAATGGGAATACGTTGGTATGTCTTCTTTGGCATAATATTCAATTTGGTTTTTAAACATTTTGCTATGTAGAGCATCCCTGAAATAATCAGTGAAATGATATTATTCCTACTTTCTCTTCAACATTATTATTATGAATAATCTCAAACATTAGGTGCTATTTTTGCGAAAACAGCCCAATATATTGACCATGCGGAGTATTTCGCCCATCTTTAATATCGTAAGAGGCCCAATGTCTATTACATTTCAATGTACCGAATAAAGTAGCAATTCTTTTGTTTCCCGGCTATCTCAAGCAAACGGAATTCATCCCAGTGTACTATAAAACAAGGTTCAAATTAAAAATATTGCATGATGGCCCGTGCGAGGTTAAGGGCTCATATAAACGGTGCGAGAATTCGCATGCGAGTTTCATTACACTGTGTTATTTGATCGGTCGGCTGAATTGATGTAACCTCAATGGTCCGCAATGTAACTAAAATCACATGCGAGTTTGCGCGCCGTCTAAATGAGCCCTAAGGACCGCCATACACGGCCTGCTTTGAGCAGTCAGTGCCAACAGCTTCAAGCGGTCGCCGTTGGGTGATCTGCAGTTTCAATACAAAATCGTCATTCGCAATACACGAACCGCTCAAGCAGTTGCAACTGCTCCAGGCGGTTGGCTGCGCGGTGAAATTTCATCATGCGGTCAAGCTGCAAAAGCAGTCCGTGTATGTTGATCACTGGGTTACTGCTCGAGCAGTCGGTGTATGGCGAATCAAGACGTCGCGTGAAGACGCACGACGGTTTCGCTACATTTACATTGAAGACTGAAATGAAACTTGCATTTCATTTCTCGCGCCGTCTAAATGAAACTCGTAATTTACCGTTCTAGTTTCAGTGGTATTTGAGAAATAACTGAAGTATATGAAATGCCTCACTTCATAAATATATTTTTTCTACTCGGGTACTTTTATCTGTCATTTACATAGTCACGAACGAACATATAAGGGCATACATTATTAATACTCATTAAAAGTCTATAGTCTATTGCCCAAAAAAGCACTTGTGTCGTTTTAGAGACATTACGATACGGTAAGCTAGTGCAGGGTAGCAGGTGCCACATACCGACATTACTACCAACGTGACAAACGATTGAATGCATACGGTTTTTATTAAAATAGAAACAAATTTGTACTGAGTTCATTGCTACCAACATAATAAAAAATACTTTTATACCCTACAGCACCACGACCCTGATGCGGTGCGGTAGTGTGTAACGGCTTAAAAAAAACATAACCATAGACATTACTCGTTTGTTTCTCGTTTCCCGCCTTTCCCGGTAATTTCTTATTCTTTGAGTACTTTGCGTTACTATTTGTTTTGCGTTCATAAAAAGTGTTGAAAATGGACAAAGAGGACTACATTGTTTCTACACCTGAAGAAATATCCGCTGCAGCACAAGCAGCGACCGAAAATTTGTTGCCTAAGTACTAAATCTCTTCTCATACGACAAATCTTATGAGAAGTTCATGGCGTGGAGTTTGGAGCACAAAACTTCGTCATTCTCTGAAAACGTCTTTGGTGTATTTTCAAAGACTAATTGGAAGCACCGGATCAGATCTATCTTTTAAGCAAGGTTGGTATATGTTATAAAAAATTTAGATACACATTTTTAGGGTACACAGTACAACGAGCTATATTTATGTACATTTTATATTTTTGCATTGAAACTGAATATTATTTAATTCTCCTCTTTCTTGTTACAGGTTGCAGCAATATTTGGTATTATGGGTGCTTGTCGCAGACAAGAGCTACATGCATATAGTAATACCTACTATCCAAAATTTACATTGACATTTTCATAAATAAAATTTTGTTTATAATTTTTTGTATTTTATTTAATATTGCCTACTCATAGAAAAAGCATTGTATGCGACGTTGTATAAGTAGTCAAAAAATGCTCATGGCGTATTTATTAACAATGTTCGCCTTCGGCTCACATTGTTACCCACGCCACTCACATTTTTTGACCCCTCTTATAAAACTGTTGCATAAAATACTATTTTTTAAAACTAGCACTTACCATAGTATCCCGTCTATGATTCTTATAATATCGTGTGTAGTCATACTGTTGCCAGAACTACCTCTTTGATAGTTGTCGTGGAGTTCTGATGTTAATAAATCGTAAGGTGGAGTCTGAAATAACAAAAATATATTTGTTTTTCTCATTTTTGGCGATCCAATAGTGTTAAAATTACTGCCAATTTTTTACTCGTGTGTCAGTGTTCTATGTCGAGCCTATATATAAGATCACCCAATAGGTGGGAATCTGAAATGGTTTAGTAGAGCAGCTCTTGAATTATTCGCTGCAAGTAAAGGCTCACTTTATTCTGAGAGTTGTATTTTTTCCACAAGAGTGGCAAAGTATATTTATGCGAATTTTGTATTTTGAGTGAGTTGACCCTGCCCTGTAATTATTCAAGATTACACAATAATAAAAAAATTAGAATAAATTATGGAATTTGTAGTAACAAGAATTAAAGAACCATTACAGGTGTGGATTTTTTAGTGAATTTTTAAAGTGATCATAATTTTTAAAAAACATGATTTGGATTTTTTTTTGTATTTTTATGATAACTGTTATGACTTGGTCTATCATCCGTTTACGGCTTGACATCGAATTATGGGACACCCTGTATATTGACATAACTTTACTCCAATGAAACGTATACACTTGACAATGTTGTAGTACCTGCTCCCACTGTTGTTTCAAAAGCATCCGTGGGTAACCATCGCGTTGGCCTTTGGAAGATATCGATATAGTAAGCGACAAGTAAAACGGTTGTGGTTTCTCTATGTCCAACACGTACGGTGGCTCATCGTTAATGCCCTAGAAATACAAATATATCGAATTACTTGGGCAACACAACTCAACAACAACTCAACGCGCACAGATTAAAACAATTCCTGGCAAAATGCGCCCCGAACAGATAAAGGTATTATTTTCTTTGTACAGCGTGTATGTTATTTTTTTGTCTATCGCGTAGGTATATAGGCCGTAGAAAGTGTTAAAAGCAATTGCTTTTTTCAATGTAGTAAAACTTACAGGTCGAAAATATCCTTCTTCGGTAATTATGAATTCTTGATAACACTTTTCCGTTTTAAATTTTCGCACCATTTCATTTTGTTGGTAGCGTTTGCGTTCGGTTAAATCTAGCAATTCACACGCCACTGTTGTGCTGTAATGTAAATAAAGGTGACAGTCCATTTCCAACGACAGCTGCATTACTGTTAATTTTACTATGGAAATTGACAATGACAGCGACGCGTTCAGTACCGATAGTGCAGCTGCGGTTAGAAATGGAATGTTACCATTAAGAAAATGCTCCGTGAACCTTTTTTTTACTCAATGCCATAATATACTGGCAATGGCACTAACTTGATGTTAGACTACCTACAAAATAACTACTACATCTCTCCAAAAGGATTGGCTAGGCCTTGGGAAGGCTCTCTATATAGGGTTATTTGAGTTATTTATTATTGTATAAAATGTATACAACAATGTATAAATAGCAGACTTAATGACAAATGGCATTCTTTACCAGTCAACCATAGAAATCCAGATTTTACGTGCCCTGCCTCAACTAAAATCCAATATAAATGTGCTATGCAATAGGGTATTTGACTACTATAGTCACATCAGTTTCTTTTTTCGAACTGTTGAAACGCTTTTGCACTAGCAATACTAATAGGTACTAGCATGTGACGTAACGATCAAATTACCTACTCTACAGTTTTATACGGGTTTTAAAATAGAAATTGTGTCTAAAAATAACTGCTGTACGTTTCTCTATTAATCTTCTGGTGCTTTATTTATTGCATAGTGTAAAACGATTCATTATAAATACAGTCAAATACCCTATTAACTTACGTGAACGTAGCAGGTTCCTGCAAGGTGTAAACCGTCATAGTAATCCACTCACAGCTCTTTGGCTGGATCACTCCCCAGCATGGAGTCATCACCACGTTGACTATATTTGCAATTCTTTCTCTAAAAAAAGATCATACACATTTTCATCTTTAGGCCTAGCACAGGAGGGGCGACAATATCTCGCCCGCGAGATAGACTACCCGCCTTTTTCAAACTGTATTATAAGAGGGACTTAGTAGAAGGGAGGATATTAGAGTTAGACCGTAAAAAGTCTGCAGCGATTTTGATAGCCCACGCGGTGCAAGTGTCATTTTAAACGTCAAACTTCTATGAAATGATGACGTATAAATAACAGTTCCACTGCGTGGGCTATCAAACACGCTGCAGACTTTTATTGGTGCGACTATAGTCTATTGCTGAAATACTGTCGCGCCACTCCTGTGCTGGCCTGGCTTGCCCTTTAAATATTTTATATCATTCCACCTGCTTTGGAGTCATTATAATCCTCCAAGCTGAATTTTGACACACTTCCCGCGTTAAATTGAGTTGAATTTTTGCACATAATCAATTAATCATACCTACAGTACCTATGCTGGATCGAATAAATTGGATAATGGATGTTTGAAACGGAAAGTGGCTAAAACCAGTCGTTTTATTTTCTATAAAAGAAAAACCAAAGGCAAACGCCATAAAGTTTAGGCTCAGTACCACAAAACAGATAGGTACAGAAATCAATCTACATACAAAGCGCGCTCGAGCAACGCACACGTAGACACTGCTCACGGACACGATATCTCGGACCGGTTGGGACCACTGCGAGCGCGAGTGCCATCCGCTTGAAACACGCGTTTGTGTCGTCTGTGAACTTTTTTGTGCAATAATGGAGAAACAAAAAAAGTTATTATAACTGTTCAGTAGTTAAATTGTTGTTTAAATTCAACATTAAACGGTGAATTATCGTTTTCAAACTACCAGTTTAACAATGACATTAAAATTAAAATATTTTAGTTATTATTAATTTATATTTCCATTCTTCCCGTTCCATCCTCAACAATAAATCAAACAACTAGATACGAGCTGATACGAGTGCTACTACCACGATAGTTTTTTGTGCATAAGCTATAGTTATCAACCCTAGAGCGACCGCCGAGCGTAGGTATGAAAAAACTTTTTACAAAAAAAAGAAAACCGACTTCAAAAATGATGAAATAAAATATTATCCTTTTTAAGTCTATGCGTTACTAACTGATATGTTTGAAGTCGGTGCCAAGCCAACTTTTAAAGCATACCATGATTTTGGTGCGATTCGATAAGGATGTACATTAGATTGCCTTACACGATGACAATGAACGTACTTTCTGTAGGTACAGTCGACGTTAAAAATATGTTTACACTTTTCGTCTTATTACAAAGGAGTAAGGTGCAAAAGTGTATAATACATATCTTTGACGTCGACTGTACCTTATAAGAACACGCCTCAGAACACACGATCAAACCTTCTTGGCACAGTCCGTACCATGTTTGTCGGCACGCAAGCGTGGGATTGGGACTGAAGTTATTTCCCGTCCCTTATTCAGAGGACTACATTTCAAAATATAAAACAATTCAAGGAATTTACTTTCTTGCCAAATTTCACCTAAAGCGGTTCAGTTGTTTAGCCATGAAAAGGCGACAAAGAGGCAGACAGAATTACTTACACATTTATAATAGTTATTAGTACAGTTCTAATGGGATTTATAGTCATAAAGCTGATTATTTTTGACGGGTATTGTTACTACTTGGCTTGGCACCGACTTCAAACATATCAGTTAGTAACGCATAGACTTAAAAAGGATAATATTTTATTTCATCATTTTTGAAGTCGGTTTTCTTTTTTTTGTAAAAAGTTTTTATTTTTCCATTTTTAGTTTTAACGCATTGTTAAGAGCGCGATGCATGAATGAAAAACAACATCATGATTAACACTAAATTCGTGTACCTACTTTAATAAATATGTAATCAGGAATTTTCTCGGGCCTGTCTGGGAAATTATAATTCCTGTCACTTCACTAAATCCATCCTCCGCCCCGCCACTGACCCAATCCCTCAAACCCCCCCCCCCCCGATCGTCGGCCCTGAACCAGCAGCCCATCAACCACCATTACCCGACCCCTTAATCCCCGACCCCTTAACTCCTAACCCTAACCCCCGATCAGAAGCCTTATTACCAGCTTACCAAGAGTTTGACATTGATTTATTCGCTAGCGTGTGTGTACTTACTTTCTTTGCATCTCGCTCGTACTGGCATATTAGTGCGAGCGAGATGCATAAAAAGTAAGTTACGCAGACGTTAGCGTTACTATAAGTCAATGTCAAACTCGTGGTAAGGCTACACTTGCACTACATCAAATTGGCGGTGTTCGGAAGCAAATGCTCGAGTTACTTTAGAAAACACCGAAATCACTTTACACGTGCCTTTAAAAACTGAGGAGTTCCCTCAATTCCTCATGGATTCCATCATCAGACCAGAACCAAAAATAATACGGAAACACCGCGGAGGCAACTTCTACCAAACAAAAAAAAGAATTACTCAAATCGGATCACAGGTGCCGGAGTAATCGCTGAACATACTACATTTAAAAAATCATCATCATTATCATCAAAACAATCATCATCATCAGGTCTACTTCATCAAAATGGTGGTTTTCGGAAGAAAATGCTCGAGTTGCTTAAGAAAACACCCAAATCGCCATGCATGTGCCTTTAAAAATTGAGGAGTTCCCTCAATTCCTCATGGATCCCATCATCAGAACAGAACCAAATTAAAATGGGACCAACTCGGAGGTAGCTCCTTTCAAACAAAAAAAGAATTACTCAAATCGGACTACGGGTCTCGGAGTAATCGGTGAACGTACATAGAAAAAAAAAAAAAAAAAAATAGCCACAACCGAATACAGAACCTCCTCCTTCTATGAAATGGAAGTCGGTTAAAAAGTGAAGTACATACATGTAATTGACTTCTGTACCTATCTGTTTTGTGTCAGTACAAAGAAAACTAAGTTTGAATATTTTATCACAGTTTTGACTGACACTTGTTCTAGATCGCATCGAACTTACGGTAGCCATATAAATCGTATGACGTGGTCTGTGTCGTTACAGATAGCTAATGTATCTCTGGTTAATGAATGTGTAGGTATTATTGGAATAGTTCTGTGTTCCAGAGACAAATATACCTGGAATGATAATTAATTAATTAAATGCGCAGCTTAACCTCGTGCCGCCCAATGCACATTAGGATGTACACTCAGTTTCGATGGAATGTCAACCTTAAAAAGAAAGTAGGTAGCATTTCATTTGTCTCGTAAAATTTTCGAACAAATGAAAATGAACCCAATTGAAAATACAACAAGATTCGAATTTCCTTGGCTATAATTTTGTATGGTGGGCGGCACGAGGCTATTGTACCTATAATGTATAACTGACAATAGGGCGTAACTATTTCATAGAGCAATTGCATCATTTGCAGCTTCTTTCAGCTCTCATTGTTCTAAGGCCCTATATCAGCCGCAGTACCAAGTGGCAACTGAAGATATAATGCCATCCCTTTCTATAAGCCCTGGGTCTGAACCAGCATGAAAGAGAGCAATAGAACTTCATTCGCCAATTGACATTGGTGTTAGGCTAGAATGGTCTGTCCTGGGTTGTCGCGTCTATTTCGTCGCCCCAAATCACGGGTAAAGTGAGCCAACCACGCTAAGGGCCACTTGAACCATCCCAGTAACCCGGGGTTAACCGGTTAAACCGTTAACCCAGTTTTAAAATGTACTGGTAACCGTGGTAACTCCAGGTTTAACCGGTTACCCCAAGCTGGTTACCGCTAAGTCTGTTGAGTCAGTTGAGGTTGAGTCTTCCATTACATCACTAGCAGTTATTTCATCGTTTGCTCGTCATTGCTTATTATTTTTGACAGTTGATAAACATGCTATGTGGTGATTGTGGCCTTGTAAATTACAGTATTTTAAACATTAAACTAGTAACTTACAACGTCTTTTCTGTACGCAGCCCTGATAACTTTTTCAACATACAATGGTATGTCGAGTCTTGTTTCCACGCAATTAGGGAGACCACCCTGCCCTTTGACCAATATTTTAACCGTGTCATACCCAAAAGAGCAGGAAAACGTGGCCTGTTGGTTAAACATTTTGTTCAGTTAAAATCATTTAAATCCTGTTTAAAGAATTAAAAAGTTGGTAACTGAAAATAGAGGTCAGTGGATAAAAGAACCCAGTAGCATTCCCGTTTAAATTAAAGAAAAGAGTTAAGGTTCTTTCAACCACTCAAAAAAAACTTCAACTGTCTAGCTGTCACAGTTCATGAGATACAGCCTGGTGACAGACAGACGGAGAGCGGAGTCTTATAGTTCGTTTTTTTTAGCATTAGAAATTAGGTAAACAATCTTGAAGTGTCTTTTAATTGAAAAACACATTTTAAAAATAAGTTACGGCAAATATGTAACAATTATGAATCTAATACGATCATTTATATTCTTCTGCTTTCATAAGTAATCGTTTTTGAATTTTAAAAAGCGTTTTTCAATTAAAAGACATGTCAAGATCGCTTACCTTCTTGCAAGTTCTTTCTAATGCTAAAAAAAACGAACTATAGTAATATGGTCCCGTTGTTACCCTTTTGGGTGCGGAACCCTAAAAACTAATATCTGTCGAGTCGTATGATAAAACGAATTTTCAAACCTACATAAGTTTGAACTTAAGTTTTTAAAATAACGTCTCCATCTTACTGGTAATTTTCGTCAATTTTATTAAGTTATATCTAACAATAAAAAATATTTACTTCATAGTCCACCATTTCTGTAGGCATGAATGCGAACGGGATCGCCAGCTTTCCCAATGGTGGGACCTCGGCGAAGTAAAGCAGACATTTGATGACCGAGTCTTGGCTTGTCGTGTTTCCTCGGAGGAGCCTCCATGTTGTGAACACCTCGGTGGGGTTGTAGAACCATATGATCTGCAATTGTGTCGCTTAACTTCAAACTCGGGTAAATCCATTGGACCCTCTTAGCAAATATCTACCCTATTACGTTTTCTTAATACTAAAATCGCATAACCTGACAGATGGATTTACCCGAGTTTGAAGTTAAGCGACTCAATTATATGTTGTCATGATAAATATTGTGTCCGTACGGTGTCTTTCGGTTCGTGTTCGTGACCATCATTTAATAATATTTCTCTTCGATTGATCTCAGATCTCGTCTTCAGAAATGGAAATTCGTTGATCGAAAATTTCTGTCACGTGAATTCAGCACGAGCGATAGAAATTTAATGTCCCTGTCTTTTTTCATTCGATGCTTTAATTCTGGGTATCGTGTACCTATGTCTAACAAATTCCTATGTAGGGGGGTCACGTCTCTCTGCAGCTGACTACATATACGAAGAGCATAATACTCGTTGTACAAGTACATATGCAGCATGCGTGTAATGTAAATACTTATATTGACCATGACTTACTCTAATAACCGGATCCAAATTATTTATGGGAACTTTCCCACATTCCAGTACAGCCAAGTAGTCATTCGTGTCAACAGCTGGTCTCCGTAAAGGAGTCAGTATCCCCTTGGATATGACATTCGCAAAAACGTGGATATATAAATACAACGACCTCTGATTGGGCAGAGTTAGCACGTAACATAGCGTGTTGAGGCCTTCGTATGTGTAATTAAACTTCAAATGTAAGAGCGCAGGATTGCCGGTCTGAAACGTTTTTAATCGTTAACTAACATAGGTACTTCTAGATTTCAGTGCTCAACTGCTCCCTCAATATATAATTTCATTGCTAAACCTGACACAAACATAATAGCTAGGTACAAACGTGTGTTACACTAAGCCATTAACATTAAATTATTTTTCTAATTACGGTACATCATGAGATTTTATATTTTATACCTAAAATACAGTCATCAAATATTATCTAAGTATGCACATTTTATATATTCTACAATCTATTCTGAACTTTTGTTGATTAACTAAAGGTTCAAAATTCAAAAACAAAACAACTGCTTCTGGGTCTCCGGACGAGAGAAGTTTTTTTGTTGGAGTCTAAGTTTTCGTATTGTACCTTTATAAGTAAGGTCAATATCCAGCCTACAGTTATTTTCTCTCCATTCCTCATTTTTGGACACATGAAGAGTAAAGATTTAAATAAACCGTTCAATATTCACCGAAACGATCCCATTCAAAGGCGTCAACTCAACCAAAGACCTGTGGACGCAGTTATGTATCCACTCGTACGTGGATATTCCTTTCTGGACCTCAATCATAGCGCAATCGCATATCTTCTCCCTTCGTAGGCTCCAGGCGACTGGTACATCATAGACACAGCCAATTACGAAGATGAGTTCTACTTCGCCGGGCCGCACGCAAAGGTCGGGAGCATGCAGGTTCACGGTCAAAGGCACGTTTGGTCGACAGTCCATTAAAGCTTTGTTGAATCTGCGTTGTGGGATAGATTAAATACTTCCTGTCAGTGATGTGCGCGAACATAGTAGTTGTTGGCAGCTGACCGAATCATCGAATGTCCTCTTACGTACTAAGGACAGTAAGGACCAAGCTATCATGGTGCACAAAAACTTCACAGTCAAAGGCAAATTGATAGGCTGTTCATCTTGTTAATGCTTTATTGATTTTGCAATGTCAAATTATTGGTTTTAATATACATATGTGATTAGTGATTACCTAGACAATAGTCGTTTAGTAGAGCCAAAAAACGTTATTGTGTTAACTAAGGATAAGCACGTTGGTGTACTTACTCATCGACATTAGTAATATTCCAAACGCAATGATTGCTCAATATCACTGGGCATTTCACTGATATCGTTCGCTTTACCTGAAAACAATATGTAGATATTAACTAAATGTCTGTCATATCAAATTATCAGTAAAAATTGGATATATAAATCCATTTGATCATGCCTCTTACTGTTAAGGTGCAGTGAGTTCAGGTGCTACAATTTACAAAAACTGCTGGATGAACCCACTGCACCTTAACGGTTAGCTCACGAGGCAACAAGTAAACAAGTTTATCTAAAGTATTTAAACTGAAATAAGGAAATAAAAATACATAATATGAAGCGAGTTGGTTAGTAGTGGTGGGTTAGGACTAGGGCTGCGGTAGAGCTGGCCCGTCGTCAAAGCCTAGGAATTTTTTTGTGGATTTAAATCTGTGCCGTTCTGTTAACAACTGTTAATTAGTTGATTTACCTTGATGCTAGGATATATTCCGTCATACCAAACGATGCATATACTCTTGGTAATGGGCTGGATCTCCTCAATCTGGTCGTACTCGTTGCGGTACAGCACCGTGTAAGTTATGTCGACCTGCCGGGGTCCCGCCCCATCTGGCGTCACCGTCAACTTGACTTCGCAGTGATTGGACGGTTTCAGACTATTCTGTTGTTAAACCGTACAGTTGATTTATGTACTATTTAGAACTCATGTCACAGTGACATTAATATGAGATATCTAGCGGCTTTCACACTGATTCTCACTGTGACAAGGTATTAAATGGTACAGAAAATTCATTGATTGTAATTTGGTCTGATTGTTAGCAGTTCTGTTGACAAGCTCCGAACCAGTATTTCCGTAAGATATTGCGCCGAATGCTGTGCTTAGAGAACTAATGGAAAAAAAACCCTCTCACACGCCTTCTTTATAGAGGATAAGCCTCATGCAAACATGAACATTTAGTATACATACCTACGTAGCTAGTTTATACATACAATTTCAGAGTCGATTTCCACCCTATCACCACTCCAATCGTCGTCCATACCATTGAGTGTGTAATATAGTTTTGACGTAAAAAAGCAAGAACAGTAGTTGTAAATGGTGATCGTGCGTGTAACCCTCTCTTTGACCACTATATCGTGAAAATTGTTCAATTTGGGTAATACCTGCAAAACAGATAAGTATAATTAGGTACTATGGAGAACGGCTACTTACATACAGCTTGAAATAGTTGAAATGGGTATTGAGCTTAATAGAAACATTAGGTAAAATGGACATTGAAAGATTATTTTCCTTTGGAAATAAATATTTATTAATCATAATAATCAAAACTTACTCTCAAATCGGGAAGCTCCGAGTATCCAGTAATCTGGATGAATATTTCTTTTGGTTCAGCAATGGGTCTGAAAATAACAACATCCTTTTATCTATCCCTGGTAGTTAAAGATTAAGCTCATGAATAGTTATACTATTTACAGGCTTCTAGTCTATCTTATTCAAACCAGTTAACTGCGCGGTTTGTGTTCATCATTCATCATTTCAGCCTATTTACGTCCCACTGCTGAGCACAGGCCTCCTCTCATGCGCGAGAGGGTTTGTGTTATTATTATTAATCGTTTTACCAAACAAATAGAAATGCCTTATTCAGAGGAACTAACCAATCAACATCAAAGTTCTCTTGAAAGCTTATTGTAATATATTACCTGCCATTTATCAAGACGACGCACGAGCACGTGATAGTGGTCTTGTAAACTTTGTTGGCCTCTTTCGGAAAGAACCACCAGTGGTAGCACAGTATTTGCTTGGGTGGTATCACTATTGATCCGCAGTCGTCCGCTCCGAGCCATGGCACAACATTTAATATTCTTACGCTGATGATAAAAGAAAAGGATTTAAATTTAAAGTAAAATTTAATAATGCACAAAAAATAATACTCATTATTATTAAAAGTTACCTATGCTCTTTTCTACCACAAACTTTTTCACAACACAAAGCTTTTTACTTTCAAGAAAGACGAAGAGAATGGTAAATAAGATATTTGCAGCATCATACACTTGACCTAGCATTTAGTAAAGCTAAAATGACTAACTGTATGCTCATCCTCGTAACGTTGTGGAAATACGCCGTGGCGTAGTTGGTGCATCCTGTGATGGTGGGCGGGAATTCGTAGACCGCTTGAGTGTCGGGGTTGTATCCGTGCGACATCAGTTCTAACTCACTGCTCTCAGCGTTTCCAGTTAGTTGTATGTAGGCCTAAATATAACAGGCCCCTGTTTCACCAACGTGACAGGTGCGACGAATTGTAAAATCACTGTTGCTGACGTCACAGGCATCCATGGGCTACGGTTGCCGCTTACCATCGGGCGGGCCGTATTCCTGTTTGCCACCATCATTGTATTATTAAAAAAAACTTTATGATATCGGAAAAAAACAGATATTTCTCTTGCTAAGTTTATGACAATTGTCACAAGATACACTACAATTGTCACGAAATTCCGACATATAACTCATTACCTGTCGAAAATTACCTACAATTCTTCTAAATCTTTGACAATTGTCAGAAACTTCGCAGGAGAAATATCAGTTTTTTTCCGATATAATAAAGTTTTTTTAAATAATACAACGATGGTGGCAAACAGGAATACGGCCAGCCCGATGGTAAGTGGTAATCGTAGCCCATGGATGCCTGTGACGTCAGCAACAGTGATTTTACAATTCGTCGCACCTGTCAACGATGTGAAATTGGGGCCAGAATTCAGCTAAATTATGCATAGGGTAAGCCTCAATTCGGTACGGTTTATACTGGTTTTGGCATTGGACTGTTACATGTACTTGTACAAGGTAGGGCGAACGATCAGTCAACGAGTACCTTATGATGCTTGTTCAGCTTTAAGTCCCATGTTTCGTAGAAGTTTCCTAAAGTCTTAGGTTCCAAGGCAACTGATATTATCTGCCACCCTCGTCCTTGTACTACGCCGCACATTGGCACGACCACAAAGTTCCTGATTTTAGTCAATAATTTAATTAGATCATTAATGTAATAATTGTGTCCAGAGTGATTCAAAGAATTATGATGTGATGTTATGGTAGTATGAACTTAATACGGTATTTTAGGTAAATACGTAAGTATGTACGTATCTATTTAAAAATCCCGACTTGATACATAATATTGACTAATCTCCATCTACTAAAAGGACGGAACAAATTTGTTATCAAAAAGTCACATTAAAACTTACGTTCCTATCGGTGCTTCGAATTTAAATTTCATAGCAGTTTCTAGTTTATTCGACAGCATAAAGTTAATATAAGTGGTTCTGTTTGGGACAGTGGGTGGTAGAATCACCTAAAAATAATGAACGTATGATTTTTTTGGTAAGTAAATATTTACTCTTTCGACACTCTAGAGAAGAGACTTAAGAAAAAGACAAATATGGGGTACAATCCTTATAGAGGACTTGGGTTAGATAAAGAGGAAAGTAAACGTACTTCACTAGGACAATCCCATTCTGTGTCCCATTCGGTGCAGTGAGACCACGTGTTGCCAATGCAGGGTATTCTAAACCACGTGTGTTTGATTTGCACCTCTTCACTATCCTTGTCATATCTCTCATATGAGAAATCGCCGCACATTAGATAGCCGTAAACTTCGACTTCTAATTTAGGCCTACAATTAATTAATTAATTTATGAGAAACAACTTCCCAATATTTGAACCATGTTTTTGATCTTAAGTAAGTCTAGAATGAAACAGGCCCCTGGCGTTTGTTGGCTCGTTGCTGGGTAGACGACATTCAGAAGATTGCGGTTCACTTCTGTATGAGATTAGCTCAGGTCCGGGACAAGTGGCGTACTACAGAAGAGAGGCCTTATGCTCAGCAGTGGGCGATAAAGGGCTGATATGGTGACGGTGAAGTTTTGAATCAAAATTTCATGCCATTTCTGCTCACCAAATCCCTGACTCTACAGACCTAACCCCAAACCTTAATCAGATACTCTCAAGTGTAATGTAGGTTAGTTTCCTTCTGCTTATTCCTCCGATTAAATTACATATACATACCTAAACCTAACTGTAAACAATCTTGATTCCTTTGCGGGTATTATGGACTCAATCGGGTCTATTAGGAAGATATTGTCAGGATCTGCAAGTATATTTATTATAGTAATAAAGTTGCATTAGACTGCATGATTGGCTCGAATTCATGCGTGACACCTAAAATGACACCGCTTAACTGGCACTATTCTTACTTCTTAGTACCCGTATAAGTAATAGTATACCAGGTGTAACATGAGGAAACCGAATAATTTTAACCACGCATTTCTGAGGTCAAAAGAAGTAAAAAATATAATATGAGTTTAGGTCAATTTCGCCAAAAAAATTTTTTTTGTTTTGTTTTTTTTTTCAATTTTTGGAATGTATTTGTACATAAAAAATAAATGTTATTGGTAAACTTGTCACTTAAAATTTATTTTTACATTTTTTTTCGTAGAACCTACTTTTTGTTACTGTTAGTGTTACTTGTCACTTTTTGATATCTATCAATAAGGATATTTAGACTACGTCCCATAACAGCAACATCACCATCAAAAAGGCCTTTTTACACTATGTAACAATAAAAACTATTTTTTTTTAAATTAATAATATCTCTGAAACTAGGCGAATATCAAAAAAGTTTATAGGACATTTTTGTCTCTAAATATGATCAAGAATACGCTGTTAAAATTATTCGGTTTACTCATGTTACACCGTGTATAAGTCAATGTGAATTACCCATTTTGAGAAAGATGGGTTTTGGGTGTTTACTCGTATTTTACCTTTTGTCTGTGTATAATAAGAATCCTAACCGATTTTTTAGGTATATCTTCTACGATTCTCGACTACCATAAAAAGATTAAAGCGTCAACTTCCGTACTTTATAGGTTAAGCAGCTCCAGACCGGAGCCTGGGTCTTTGCTGGGATGCAACTGTGCAGATGCAACATGTTGGGCCATCCTCGGCAAGCATAGGTAAGTATGTTTGCTGAGGATGGCCCAACATGTTTGCCGGCATTGAACCTGGAATCCACTGTATAAAACCGTTTTCCTCTTCGTGATTTGTGACGCACAGAGTCTGCGATATGTTCCTCGAGACATCAGACACACTTCCGACTCCAAAGTCCAGGTATTTATTGAAGACTGACGCCGAAGGTATGTAAGTCAAGCGATTGAGACTGTTCTCCATCAAGTGAACGAACCGGTTTTTGTGTTTGATATTCTTTCCGAAAATGTGGTTCTTCATTGTGAACATCGGGTTGCCGGGTAAAATGACAGTGGCTATCATGTTAAGGAATCGGGGAGGCTGAAAAAAGTGGAGTATGAAAAGTTGTAGTCCAATACGACTTAAGTAAGTGCATACTAGACAGGTATCTACTCTTAGTCATGGTAGAATCCCAGGCATCCAAGGGCTCCTTCAAAACGGTAAGAAGGGTGACGTCGGAGTGGCTTTTAGTGGGTATACCTCCTCTCCCATCTCAATAGGAAAGGACGGCTGCAGGAGGGAGTCCCACATATCCCCAGGCCGGAGGAATGCGTAACGCATTTTACCACTCCGTCAACACAAAAAAGGTATCTACTCTTAAAATGAATGCTGCGTGGTTAGAAGAGATTTAATGACAAACCCAGTGTCACAATCAGTTATTCGCATATTATAATAGTATTTTCAACTACTACTACTATAAGTGCATTTTACCATGATTTTACCTGATGTAAGACCAACAAGGCCAGCTCAGCTGTGTAAACTCCAAGAGCTATTCCCTTAAATAGCACAGTAGTCTTTATAGTTTCGTATGCTCTTATCAATCCACAGTTACCTGTAGTTATCTGAAACCATCATAATCCAAATGTAAGCACTATATATACGCAGGTACATTCAGTGGCAAAAACATATATGGAACTGAAGCTAAGCGAAAAAACTGATCTGAGTCACGCCTGTGAGATATGATATCTGACCATACGTGGAAATCATAGATTTACCTGGAAATACCCTTGCCCAGATAAGGGCAAAAGCCATTGATAAGTAGTTTCCATAGCGGATCTGTTGATAATATTGACCACTGCCCTCCTTTGCTCCAGAACATTTTTACAGATTTTAAAAGTAAGCTTCTTTTCACTTAGTGTTACATCTGGACCTGAACGATTTTATTGCCATCTTAAGAATACAAATTTTAAGCTACTTATTGCAAATATAAACGTGTTCTTCTAGCGAAGCTAAGCGAGTCTTCTGGACGGGCGTACGGCGTACAGGTCGCGTAGCCAAAATGCCAATCTCTTAGGCTCATCCGTAGCGATCGAAACGCAACTGTCGCACTAATATGGAAGAGTGATAGAGAGACACAAAGCGTTTCGTTGTCGAAGCAATAGCACCGAATAAATTATTAGTACTAGGTACAGAAGACTCACTCTCTAACAAAACGCGTCTGTCACGATCAGCACAGATATGGCCGCTAGGTGGCGACAGGGCCACGCGCGGCTTATGGCAAACCCCAAAATTGGGGTCGAACGGATGTACTTTTAGCTACCTGTAGCAAAGCGACGAAATCGCGGAGTGAGCCACGCCTGGCAATAGCGATAGTAACCTTGGCTAGGCCGGCAGCCGGCAGGACTGCGCGACCTTAGTACGTTCAGAGGCTTCGATCGAGTTAGTGGACAGCGTACGAGCCCAATTTCGAAGAAAAACCGCAAATTGGCTCGCCGATACCACATGATCTTAGTTATGCATATAATATCTGCCTATCTGGGAGACCGAGCTTTGCTCGGAAAACATATAAAAACTCTAAAATGCGCGTTTTCCCACAGATAAGACCTAGCTAGATCGAATTTTCGGCCCCAAAAACCTCCATAAATACCAAATTTCATCGAAATCGTTAGAGTCTTTTCCGAGATCCCCGAAATATATATATAAATAAATAAATATACAAGAATTGCTGGTTTAAGATAGCATTCGGCAAGACGCTGCCGCGACCCGGCTGCCGCGACCGACCGCCGCCGCCGAACGCGGCAGCCTCTTGCCGACGCATACCTTTAAAAGTATTAGATAGATTAGATATAGACTGATGGTCAAGCAAATCTTGTCAGTAGAAAAAGGCACGAAATTCAAATTTTCTATGAGATATTATCCCTTCGCGCCTACATTTTTCAAATTTGCCGCCTTTTTTTACTGACAAGATCTGATTGACCAACTATATACAGAACTGCTATGAAATAAACGTGTAAATTCAAATATTTGACGCCAACTACAGGCTACCTACAAAGGAATTTTTAATCATGGACGGCTTATATAAAAAAAACCGGGCAAGTGCGAGTCGGACTCGCGCACGAAGGGTTCCGTACCATAATGCAAAAAAAAAAAACAAAAAAAAGCAAAAAGAAAACGGTCACCCATCCAAGTACTGACCCCTCCCGACGTTGCTTAACTTTGGTCAAAAATCACGTTTGTTGTATAGCCCCATTTAAATCTTTATTTTATTCTGTTTTTAGTATTTGTTGTTATAGCGGCAACAGAAATACATCATCTGTGAAAATTTCAACTGTCTAGCTATCACGGTTCGTGAGATACAGCCTGGTGACAGACGGACGGACGGACGGACGGACGGACAGCGAAGTCTTAGTAATAGGGTCCCGTTTTACCCTTTGGGTACGGAACCCTAAAAAAGGAAACTTACCAATGGACTTCCCAAAGATGGTGAACCTGTAAGTGTTGCCAGCCGTATCATCAACCATGTAATAGTCCGTGTAGGCCTGCCCCGGGATTTTGGGTTTGAAGCGGGCCAAAACCTCAACGCTTTCCCGTGGCTTGACCCGGGCAGACGTCACCGACAGGTTGAATACTTGATCAACGGTATTTATGACGTAGATCAGTGCAACGCGGTAGGACAATGGTACCTAAAAATCATAATTTTAAGCAAGTAGAGTGTAAACTTTACCGACACGCGGTTACTAATAATCGCATGTCCCAGTCTTCAGCGTCGGCATGACCATTATGTGTAATCTAGATTTAAGTTACATGTATCCGGTCGCCGGCCACTATGTGCTGAGAGACAGAGAGAGATATATATGTCATAGAATATTGCCCTGTCGCTCTTAGCAGCAATATACAGTAGAAAGTGTCCGACGGGTAGATGTAATATCCCATAATAACTGTTTGATGTCTAGGTACATAATTATTATATGATTATTTGTAGGTACATTTTGCCAGGCATTTTGCCATGGCTCATATGGGAGCCTGGGGTCCGACTTGACAACTAATCCCAAGAAATGGCGTAGGCACTAGTTTTTACGAATGCGACTGCCATCTGACCTTCCAACCCAGAGGGTACACTAGGCCTTATTGGGATAAGTCCGGTTTCCTCACGATGTTTTCCTTCGCCGAAAACGACTGGTAAATATCAAATGATATTTTTACCTAGATATATAGTTAAATAATATCTACAAATTGAATTCACTCACATTGGATGTATTTTCAATCCATACCGATTTTTCAACAACCGTGTCGACTGGAACAGATCCGAAGTCTACTTCTTTTATTTCACATACACTTTCATCCGATACTACATCCATTATTATTTATTTTAAGTATTTGAGGAAAAAATACATAAATTATTTTTAAACAATGGCAGATAACACCAAAGAGTAAAGTAAGTATAACACCATGCTTTACATCAGTAGTTTTAAAACAAAACTGCCGCCATATTGCTAATAATGCCAAGTAAAAAACACTATTCCAGTTACATCGGTTAAAGTTTATCGTTCTCATATATCAAATTATTTTAATATTTAGTACTTACAGAGACGCAGCTGTATGCTAAAATATGACTCTCATTCTGAAAATTAGTTGCATAACTGCTTGATTACTTTGAATTAATTTATCAAAGCGAACAGTTACAAGAAGCGTATTTCTACATACCTCAAACGCCCGCAACTGATCGATTTGATTTTGACGTTTGGTGCTCCTCCGCCTCCGCTCCGCCTCCTCACCTCAACAACTCAGTCTCCGTTTCGTGTTGCAAGATTCCTTTACTTGGAAAAATATGTGTGTGCAGTGAATTATTTTCGGAATGTGCGTTTAAGTTTATTTATTTTGGATTTTAGATACATATGTGGTGCTTTATAAGTGATCAATCCCGAGTTCATTTATGTGGTCTTCCCTTGTTAAACCTGTTCGACGCTAAATGCTTCCTTCTCGATTCGAACTTCCTGCTTGATTCGTTCAAATGTTCCTTACTGAATACACATGAGGGGTTAAACCAGCGTCACAAACGCTGAGCTTGCACCATGGACCCGGATACTACGGACTGGCTGCGAGAGACTTTGCGGAGTGTACAATTGGAACAGTTTTATTTACCAATAAGGGATCAACTTCAGGTAAACATTACATTTTTGTCATTTTTCTTTTACGAATTTATTCCACTTAAGTCAAGTAACGAGAATATTATTTATATTATATAATTTTTTATACCAGTTAATGGATTAATATCTCAGCACTTATTTTTTGCAAATGCTAATAAATAATACAACATTTTGGCATTTTGCCATATATTTTAAGTGTGTAAAGTTGTTTAAGTTTCTATAAGGCATTATAAAACAAAATACCAGTTACCTAAAAGTGAAGTCATGGTTTAATGGTGTTATAGGCTGAGTTTATTGCAAAACATGCAGTGACCTTTTGCAATACCATTAATGCATAGCAGTCAAGGTTGAGAGACAATGTTTACCTCAATTGTTATGACAAAAGCACTGAATAGTACTACTGTACAGAAAGGACACTTCCTACTAAACTGAAGATTGACAGCGATTCAGGGACAAATCATGCTATCCCTTTCTAATGTATGGCATTATCCCATTCGGCAATTAGGGCTGTCAAAATTTTAGTCATTATCCTATCTGTGGTTATGCACGCAAAAGGATGTCAAGTGGTGCCAACAATAAATGCTCGGAGCAATGCTAAGGCTGAGCCGAATGGAGCTGAGTTTGCCCGAAGTGTGTCTCAATCAAATTTCTTCTAATGTTTTGTTCTAGATAACAAGGTTGGCTCACTTTGATTATGTACATGAGGATGATTTGGAACAAATTGGCATAGCTAAGCCCGCAGTGCGCAGGCTGTTAGAAGAAGTAAGAAAAAGGAAGCAGAAATTATGGATTCAGAAGTTTTGGACCAAAATATTTGGGACCACTTCAAATTCAGTAGCTAAGGAAAAAGCTGGTTTAGCACCTGTAATACCCACAGCAGCTGTTGGAAGATCAACATGTATTATATTAGAACAAGATATTACGTAAGTTAATTTTATTACCTAGTTACCATTCTTAACCCTCAAACCTTGTTTAAAACATCTTACAAACATATTTTTGCTCTATCATTATTTAAAATAAAAATTTGCTGCCCACAATTTGTGGGCACAAAGATAATGATGATGGATAAAAACTATTGAATGTCCTTCCCCGGATCTCAAACTATCTCCATACCAAATTTGATCTAAATTAGTAAATAGCGTTAGACTATCTCCATACCAAATTTTATCTAAATTAGTAAATTGCGTCAGACCATCTCCATACCAAATTTTATTTTAATTTGTAAATTGCGTCAGCGGTTTAAGTATGAAGAGATGACAGCCAGATAGACAGAATTACTTTTGCATTTATTATTAATAGGCATTTCTTATTTACCCCCCAAAAAAGGGGGAGGCCTATGTTCAGCAGTGGACGTCTTATGGCTGAGATGATGATGATGATTTATTATTTCAATGGTGTTACATTAAAGTATTAATCAGTAGGTGTTGTGGAGCAAATTATCAAAATACTTAACAATTTTGTCTTTCAGGCTCCAGAATGAATTAGGAAGTGGTTCATTTGGTGTAGTTAGAAAAGGAGAATGGCGAATGCCGGACTCCGGAAAAACTGTGGCAGTGGCCGTCAAAGTTTTAAGAAATGATGTATTTTCCCAAACTGGCGTGTATGATGACTTCAGACGCGAAGTTGAAGCTATGCATCAGATGAATCATAACAATCTAATTAAACTGCATGGTGTGGTGTTCCATCCATTGATGATGGTGTGCGAGTTGGCCCCCATGGGTGCTTTACTGGACTACATAAGAGCCCAAAACGGGAGAGTCTCACTGAAGTTTATATCAAAATGGTCAGAGCAAGTGGCAGGAGGCATGGCGTATTTAGAAAAAAGTCGATTTCTACATAGAGACTTGGCATGTAGAAATATCCTGCTAAGCAGATTAGATCTGGTAAGTGTGCAAACTGTACTAGATAAGATTTTTTTACTAACTGAGGTGCTTTGGGGTAGCTTTGAAAGGGTAATTTAGAATATTTCTAACTAGAAGCACATTAATTATAGTTATTTTTTATTGTAACTTACAACACAAATTTGAGACGCAAATACACATTAGACAAATATTTTAGACAGAATACCACCCTAAGACATGCAAATAAATAAGTCGTATAAGCCAAAGGATGTTCGTTAGAAACATGTAGGTATTGATTCGCCTTGGCAAATACAAATCACAGAACAATGACCTTCAAATTGTCACCCAAATGGACAATGGAGGGTCGCCACCCTAAATGGGATTATGTAAATTAATTTTATCTGACCGCTCACACTTCGCTCGGATTAATACATTCATTGTTGATCGTGTTCATTTACATATCAATACAAACCTACATATGTTCCAAGACACTTGGAATCTACTTATTGTGTAATTGTTTACCTGAGCTGAGTCTTAGCATATACATACATTCCCGCTAATTCATAAAACTGTTTAATTGTTTACCTGAGCTGAGTCTCGGCATATACATACATTCCCGCTAATTCATAAAACTGTTTAATTGTTTACCTGAGCTGAGTCTCGGCATATACATACATTCCCGCTAATTCATAAAACTGTTTAATTGTTTACCTGAGCTGAGTCTCAGCATATACATACATTCCCGCTAATTCATAAAAGTTTACGTTACGGGCCTGATTTAGTTGAATTATGTTTCCTTTATCCGTTTCTTACAAATACATACCTAAGTCAAAATGACAGATAAAGACAAGCGATTATTAAACGAAATTGGGGTTTGTAGCGCGTTTATGATAAGGGGGTATGTAATGTACCTATGGACATGTCTTCTCCAATGTGTGGTTCGAACTTTTTTAAATGTTCCTCAATTTTAGGTAAAAATCGGCGACTTCGGTCTAATGCGAGCACTATCCGACGCCGACGAGTTCTACGTGATGAGCGAACGGCGGAAGGTCCCATTCCCGTGGTGTGCACCCGAATCTTTACGGCATAAACAGTTCTCGCACGCCTCCGATGTATGGATGTTTGCTGTGGCCTTATGGGAAATGTATTCCTTTGGAGAGGAGCCATGGATTGGTAAGTTTATCTGTAAAGTATTTTTCATGTCACTCTTGAACTTAAATGTTCCTTAGCACTTGTACCTTCATTTATCGTCGTATGCTCCAATATAAGTCAAATCAAAAGATGCTCAAGAATCGTTATGTTGATATTATGGAAGCCGAATTCGACTAGTTCAGAGAGTTCAGACAACCGAGCAAAGGTTCAAATTTAAGTTACAAGATTTACAGGAGTGGATATATGCATACAAATATACACTGAGTGAAGCTACGTTAATGAATCTATTAAAATGTTCTGATGATGATGATATTTTATAAAGCGGATATTATTGGAAGTTGCATATGTGTACTCTACTGGCAAATAGTAAACGTATTACGATAGATATATGTGACACTAATTTGAAATTGTTATATTTTTGTACACTGTCTAATGTAAATCGCTTGTATTTGGTAAATATTTCACCACGAGAACTAGCATTTTTACGATCAGCTCCATATCTCTGCTTAGTAATCAAAAGTAGGTTATTTTAATAGCTTATGGGCTCAGACGCTTCCACTGTCGATTTACTATTTATTTCTTAAACTGAAGTTTAGAAACTTCCTGGAAAGACATTCCTTAGTCTTAATTACTTTAACTAACGAATTTGTCGTCATGGGTTGGGCATGGAAAGGTTAGGGGGACGCAAATATGCTGTTTTAATTAGTTGTGGGAAAAACCATGGTGGGGAGTAACAATTTAATTACCTGGAGTAGGCAACTATTTCTAAGATAACGTTTTTTATACAAGCCAAAATGGTCGATATATTTTGTTATCGTGAGTGAAGGAAGGCCTATTGAAATAGTAAATTGATACGCCATGCGTAATAGGGAAAAACCTTACGATAAAATGTAGAATAACAAGCCCATGTGTTCATCGATGATGAAAGCTTAAATAAATAAAGGCGCAAGGGAGGCACTCCTTGCAACAAAGATACGTGAATACCTATGTATGATAGGCCTTATAATGGTGGTAAAATATAAAAGTCGACTTCACTACAGGCCCAAGGGCATAAACACCATTTTTAGGGCACATTTAAGACAACTGCATCACACTCGGAATTTTGATTTTATGCTTACCCCCTTTATAAACTTGATGATTTGGAATTTGACACAGACTTCGCCGAATATTTGAGTTCAAGAGAATTAATATGAACTGAAATAAATGTCATATACTAAGAAAAAGTGACCAAGGCCTCCAGTGCCCCAGGCTGGAATCGAACCAGCGTCCTCTGCTATCGCGGCAGGTGCCTAAGCCACTCGGCTACCGGGCCACAGCGGCATAGGTCGAAATTTACCAAACAAATTAAAATATTTTCTGAAAAATAATTTAATTTGTTCGAATACTTCTAATAGTAATTAATATGAAGTCTCGATAAGTCTTATCGAAAAAGTATGACAAATGTCCAGTGTGAAACTCAGAGATTAGAGCCTGGTTGTAGGTCAGTCACTAAGACAGGCTAATTAAAATGCCATTCAGCTGTAATTTAGAACATGGTTGAATTCGACCTGGATTCTAGGTACAGTGCAGTATTAGTATACCTTCCGAAGCAACACCTTCAAAGAGTATATCTGTTACGTATATTTACAAAATGTCTCGCCCCGTGTCTAAACGTGAGTTGAAAAGTAAATTTGTCGAAAGAAACGGCTGTATTATTACTATTATATGTAAAGCAAAATCGTCTTTAAAAATCTTTGAATAAGAGCTAGTATCACTTGCATTTTTTTTAGATTTAAACGGATCGGAAATACTGCGACGGATTATAAGAGACGGGCAACGCCTGGCGGCGCTGAGTTGAGTTGAGGAGTTAACTTGTCTTAAGAAAAGGCTACATTATTACTATTATATAATGCAAAGCAAAATCGCCTTTATAATCTTTCAATACGATTTAGTATCACTTGCATTTTTTTTAGATTTAAACGGATCGGAAATACTGCGACGGATAATGAGAGACGGGCAACGCCTGGCGGCACCAGCAGCTTGCCCACCAGACGTCTACATGCTCATGATGCAATGTTGGGACCTGGAGCCCAAGAAGAGGCCTACCTTCGAAGGCATCCTGCGGTACATCCAGGGGAATAGGCTTGAGACCGCCATAGCTGCGCTAAGGTAAGGATAAAGATGTTCAAATAGTTGCAACGAACTTTTAATAATTAAATTCGTTTTAGTTCCGAACTAACGACATTACCTGTCTTAGCGACAATTTTTGTTGCTCGGCAATATTCAAATGTATAGTTATGATTACACGAGTGTTTGTTTGATAGAGGATCGATTTGGAAAGAAATTTGTACCACGTATAATTCGCAAAAGGCCAACCCGTGCCCGTATGCTCATAATTCGGACACCTTTTACTTTCTATATATTGAAAAATTAAGAATAATTCACAATTTAATTTTATTATGACACGGAAACGCAAAACTCGCGCTTGTAGTTGTGCACAGTTGCGAATCGTCAATAACACCAGAAATTAAATTGTTGATATCCGATTAAATTAGTTACTTCTTGAGTTGTTGGTAGAAGTCGGTCATCTCTGGGAAACTTGCAATTACATTTTTACCGTATAAGCCTTATACATCATTCTTGTAAGGATCTAAAATGTTGACCAACTGAGATGATAAATGTACTGCCACGCGTCCACTGCACATAGAAGTACAGTTTTCGATAATGCGTTGCAAGACCTTGGTATATGTTTCCAATCGAAATATTAATTTATGTTATAATAATTCCTATTGTATTTGTGCACGCTAATCCCGCCTCAACAAAATGAAAACGAACCCAATTTACGATATCTTGTTTTCTTTTGGCTACGATACTACCTTGGCCACAGAATAAATAATAGTACTAGACAAACTGTACAGAAGACTCGCCCTAACAAAACGCGTCTGTTACGATCAGGACAGATATGACCGCTAGGTGGCGACAGCGCCACGCGCGGCTTATGTCTAGCCACCGAAATTGGTGTGGAACGGGTGTACTTTTAGCTACCTGTAGCAAAGCGACGAAATCGCGGAGTGAGACGCCTGCCTTGGCCTAATTTGAGCAAGATGTAATAAATCCACGTCTAAATGGAAGGTGACCTGATGACATTGCTCTGCCTTTAGCGCGCGCTTCCGATTTAGCGCATCAGTCCAGTAAATAGGTGCGCCATTGAGCCAGTTAACTGACCATTCATACACTTCCTAAGTAGGTTAAAACTTTAAACGAGTAACGTATTTGTACTCTAAGAACAAATATTACTTATACAGTATGTGTCCGACCATGGGCTTTAATTCCAGGGCTTGATTTTACTCGCTAAACTGAGCTACTTTTACTATGGCACCAACCCTAAAATCGGGGAATTTTTTTTGGCTTTTCCATAGAAAACGTCGACATCTGATCAGACAAAATGTATGAAGACGTAAAATTTTTTTTCGGGATTTCGGGGTTGGTGCCATAATAAAAGTAGCTCAGTTTAGCGAGTAGAATCGAGCCCTGGATTTAAAGCCTGATGGTCAGTAACACCCTGTATAATAATTTGTGATATTTCAAGTAGACATACTATTTAAATTATGAACCGAAATAAATGTCATTTACGAAGGTAAAAAATACTAAGGCCCCCAGTGTCCAAGGGTGGAATCGAGCCAGCGCCCTACGATTGCGCGACGGATGCCTCAACCGCTCGGCCAGTCGCTGGTCTGTTTTCCTTCGTATATGGCATTTATTCCGGTTTGTAACGTATTTGTAATTATAGGGCCTACCGCGAAAACGAAAATCGAACTTTCTTTATCAGTGGCGGCGCGTCAAACATATCCATAGGCCAGCCGGGGCTAATTTGGCTTACATATTTCCTTTACAACTCTGCCCAAACGTCCAAAAACAGGCAAGCCGGTGGGAATCGGCTTTTATGGAAGCGCCGCCCCTGTTCTTTATCTGCCTCTCTATCGCTCTCCTCATTTCGTACGATAGAGAGGCAGATAACCAATGATTTTATTGCATGCTATTCCGACATAGTACGTCATTCATCCAATTTATTATAGGTGTAACTACTATGGATCACACAAACAAACCTTATTAGAACTACATAAGGTCTATTTTGTACTTTACTTGAATTGTGGTTGCAGTTATCACAAAAAAGACCAGATGACGGTGGAGGCCGGGGACACGATCGTGCTAATAGATAGGCGACCGGAACTACACTGGTGGAAGGGACAGAATCAGAGGACTATGGATGTGGGATTGTTCCCTAGGTAAGACCATAAGGTGTTATATAAGTACCATATTGTAGACCTGGCTGGCCTAGTGGGTAGTGACCTTGCCTATGAAGCCGATGGTCCCGGGTTCAAGTCCTAGTAACGGCATTTATTTGTGTGATGAGCACATACATTTGTTCCTGAGTCATGGGATTAATGTCCTATACCGGGTGTGGCCTGTAATATGAGCAAAAAATTAAACTGTAGGCTAGGCTGTACTCCTCATACAGACCAACATTTGTTCAGCAACTTTTAAAAATAACTTGTGGTTTTTTTTTTTTAATTATGAATGGCCACAGACTAGCCGAGGCGTAGACGTGGCCTACGATGGAGCGAGCTCGCCCAGAAGGTGCCTGTTCACTCTTGATTTGAAGGTTGCCGGGTTATAAGAACACGGAAATATAGACGCCGGCAAGGAATTCCATACCTTGTTGGTTTGATTTTTAATACACTTTAAAGTTTATTCTAAGACGCAATGTACTTCATAATTTTTAAAAGTTGTTGATCAAAAGTGTCACCGTTTAAGGAGTACAATCTATGTTTTAATTATTTGCTCGTGTTGCAGGCCACACCCGGTATATAGACCTATTTTTTTTAACAGTAAACATCGTTGACTGCTGTCAAATGGTAAAGAAAAATTACAATCGGTTCCAAAAGAGGCTGGCATTGCTCTTCGTCTTATCTTTCGCGTCTCAGATTAACGTATTTGAATATTAAATTTAATATAGGTACCTAAATAAATTTGTTCATAAAAGTATTGTGTCCATAAAAGCCAGTAAAAAAATCGAGATAAGGTAAATTACAAGAATATTAACAAGGTTAAAAGAGCCTCCTTATTTATTTCCATGAGGTTGTTGTGTTTGATCCAGTAAGGAAAATTAATTCACATATTTGTTTTACAGTACGATCTTGAAACCAATTAAAAGCAAAATAGTACGCGGGGCTACCTTCAAGAAAACATCGACGTCAAATAAAGGTGAGTAATTTACAAAAAATATTTGGCATTCCATACAGTTGTTTACCCTGCGTTGCGTACAGTCGCCATTAAATATATCGGAGCGGCCAAGGTGTTCACAAAATCTGAACACGCGCTCTAACGCCTTGACAATAGAGGCGTGTTCAGATATTTTTGAGCACCTTGGCCGCTCCGATATGTCTGATGGCGACTGTACAAACGTCAACTTTTTCCAGTTTATTGGCATAGTTTTTCTTTGGGCAGGCATTCACAAAGTGACTCCAAAAACTGACAGTTATCAACTTATAACGCAGAAAAAGATCCCACTAGTAGATGAAAAAATTGCGTTTTGTACAAGACTAGCATAATGCTGCAGTTCAAGTGTTGCAAAGTGAATCGGCTTAATTTCGGTCCGTTTATTCCCTTTTAAGTTCTCTTTAAATTATACTTGGTGTCAATTATATATTTAATTGTTAAAAAAAGATAATATACTTCTGTAACAAGTTTGCATTCAATATCCGACCGACCTGACCTACCTTGACGACCGGTCTGGCATAGTGGGTAGTGATCCTCTGCCAGTGAAGCCGATGGTCCTGGGTTCGAATCCTAGTAAGGGCTTTTATTTGTGTGATGACATAGATATTTGTTCCTGAGTCATGGTTGTTTTCTATGTATTTAAGTATTTATATATTATATATAGGTATCGTTGTCTGAGTACCCACAACACAAGCCTTCTTAAGCTTACTGTGGGACTTAGTCAATCTGTGTAAGAATGTCCTATAATATTTATTTATTTATTATTTATTTAATATCCGTTAGGGTTTCCCTGATAGAATATCAATACAATACTCATTATGGGTATTGTATTGCGATTGTCAGCCGCTCAACAACTATGAATAGGTAATATTCATTGAATAGAAAATGTAGTGTTGTCGCTCACATAACTTCGACTCATAATATCCTACCAGATTGACAGTCGCAGGAAATAGGTTTTTTACTCATTAGTGTTCTAATACATACAAGATCTGGTTCTAAGATGCTTGCCATATCAAGCAAGCTTTCACGCGAGTGATATCTTGGATTCACAGACTCACTGTCCGCCATATGTCTTCCTTATCATTCCGTTTTGAGGTCTAAATGTATACAAGACAAGATCGCTTTTATGTTGTCACGTTTTAGATACGATCTTTATCAAATAAGCCGGTATGCTTAAGTTGTGCCACACTTATTAATATGACGCGCGCATTTTTATGCAGCGCATATGGTAATGTTGGAGGACATTGTCTCACATACGTAATACTTGGCCCAACGTTTCTCATACGTAATAATAGGACATTATTCTACATACGTGAGTACAGAACCAATTTAATTCCTAGGCCATCGTCGAACCATTTTAAATTGAAAAACACGAGTATAGGTACTATAGGTGTACCATTTCTGTACGTGGGCCATACTGAAAGTTTCTGGATTCTGATATATGAGAATCCTTATTTTTTCTAAGCGGACAGTCCAGGAATCTCTAACCCAGGGTTGACCGATGAAACTGCTAACCCAGTGTCAAATTGTACTGGTAACCATGGTAACTCCAGGTTTAGCCAGATAACCCCAGGTTAGTGAATGGTGCAAGTGGCCCTTCTTCTTCTACCTAGCGTTATCCCGGCCTTTGCCAGGCCCTTATGGGACTAAAATTAGTTTAATAGAAAGCTTTGATAAACTTGGAAACCAGTCTGTTTAACTAATTATAATTAGCTACTTCTTTCAAACAGCTTCATCTAACGGTAGATGTATACCTAAGATTACTTTTAGATTTTATTTATAAAACCACTTTGACATGGTTGTGCGGTGCTTAGGCGCACCATTCAACTAACACGGGTTAACCAGTTAATTCTGGAGTTACCATGGTTACCAGTACAATTTGACACAAGGTTGACGGTTTAACCGCTTAACCCCGGGTTAGTGGTATGGTGCAAAAGGGCCTTAGAGTTCCAACTGTTTGACTGTAAGTAATCGTAACAATGTTCGCAGTGTTTGGCCAACGCATACATTTCACTTTCGTTAATGAAAGTAAATTTTAATTAGTTACGGTAGCAGATCAATTATAATAACTTTTGTAACAGTCGAGTTTTTGTCGTTCATTCTGCTTGGAGGGTTTTTATGGTTCCGTAGTCTGACGAAAAAACTTATCATTTCCGGCAGTTTGTTTCTTGGAAACTTCTTTGAATAATTAAGTTAACTCGCTTTCACACTTCTATATTTGAAAATACTAAAATGTTTTAACTTTAAAATTGATGGACAAAAACTTCTGCCGAGAGTCCTGAGTTATATATTCTAATTTTTTTTATGCGAAATGTGAAGGTATAATAATTATTAATTACGAATGTAGTGAACCATGTAACGTATAAGACGTTGGAATATTTTTTATAGTCGTATTGAAGGTTTTCTAATTATTAGCGTAGAACTTTAATGAGGGAATTTCGTGTTCCTACTATCTCATGTGAAGTCAATCAAGTACATTGTTCTCTGTGCATAGTTTAATGTACACGTCGTTTCTTGTTAGATTGTTAGTAGGAAATTAATTAGATGACATCAACTGTTTGCTGCAAGATGATGGATAGATGTATGTGTAAAAAATACGGATGCCTGTGCCCGCGATTTGGTCTGGGTAGAATTAATACTTCCATATCCTACGTTTATAGTAAAAAAAGGAATCTATTTCAAGAACAAAAACAATGCACTTTCTAACAAAAAAAAAAGTAGAAAAGACTAAAAAACGTATTTTTGAATTTTTTATAATTACTAACTATTTTAAAGCGTAGCAGGTATCTGCCTGCCTATTCTGCTTTCGTCACCCATTTTACATTGAAAGCCACCGACGATTGTGACGAATGTAGAATGAGTGACGAAAGCAGAATAGGACTAATTTAAGAACGACGAAAAACGAATGGGACGACCCAAGACGATACCGGGAATCTGTTAATGTAATTTGAACTTTCTGTGATAATCAAAGTAATTCAAGTGATAATTTTTTGAGGTTCGATCCTTTTCGTTAAACTACGTCCCATATGCCATGTTTGTGGTACCTCATCATCATCATCATCATCATTTCAGCCTATATACGTCCCACTGCTGAGCACAGGCCTCCTCTCATGCGCGAGAGGGCTTGGGCTATAGTCCCCACGCTAGCCCACTGCGGATTGGGGACTTCACATACACCTTTGAATTTCTTCGCAGATGTATGCAGGTTTCCTCACGATGTTTTCCTTCACCGAAAAGCTAGTGTAGTGTGTAGTGTAGTAGTGTGGTACCTATCTAATTGAATTGTCAAACATCAACTTTTCGCAATATTTGCATTAGCACTAAATTTGTCTTTGACTTTATTCGTTCTGCGTCCAATACAATACAACCAAAGAATCTTTGGTATTATGAATTCCATCACATGGCTTTACAAATGTGCAATAGGTAGCGTTGTTATTGTTATATTATACCTATTAGCTATTGCCGCTTATATGACGCAGTTAGCGCTGCAAATCGCTAATCTATGACTAAGTGGGGATTTTATCACGCTGTGACTAGTGTGACTATTACGTTAACGCCTTTTCCATGCACAAATCTGTCGCCTAATAGAGTTAGTATGTAAATTTAAGAATCATCCAAAGAGTACTTTACCTTTTTCAGAGTTTATTGCGCTGGTTATTCTCGGAGCAGAGGTTTATCTTTACGAACCGAGGGCGTTCATTAACATTCATGAGTGAATTGTAATTCTGCCTAGGGTGACCCAGTATGGGTATTTTTATATAAAAAAATCCCAATTCTCAAATATGGGAGAGGTCTGAAATTCAAAATGTATAGGTACGCATAAACTCATAAAGTAGACTTTGTTAATGTCCTTTTACATATTTGCTTAAAAGGAAAATTATTCAATTTAATATACCTATACATAAATTGCGGTCAACTCAATTATGGTGGTTTGTAACCGCAAAACACTGTTTTCCATACACGGAATTGTCGGACTAGACATTATGTAAAATGTAGGTATTTATATAAGAATTTGATACATGCTTTTATCGCTGACTGTACTTTTCTTTCAACCGGCAACTAATACTCATCGATATTAGAATTAAAAAAAAATCCAAACACAATTAGGTCGTGTTGTTTTATCTCAGTGTTTCTATGGCTACCTCCTGTGTTCATCATCAGATCAGTTCGACGGTGCCATAATATTGCAGGTGTATGCCTAGTTTGGGGCTCAAACTGAGCTCAACCGAATAATGGGAAATGGGTCTAATTAAGACCCGAACATACATAAACATTTGAAGTGAAATAGCAACTTGTAAGAAATATCAATTTCTCTTGCAGCTCAAAGCGCAACATCGCCAGTCGCATCAGACGACTCTGCGGTGGTACTACGAAACAAGCGACTAACAATCGAATCTACACAACCACCGAGCACACGCGCAGCTAAAGCCGGTAGCAAACAGTTCCACTACAACAAGCTAATCAATGATCGCACGCTAGCGCTGAAGAAGTTGGAGCGGGGGGCGTATTCGAAAAGCTTGTCACAAGGTAAGATGGTCGCATATAAAAATTAAACTGTGGTACTACGAAACAAGCGACGAACGATCGTATTAACCCAACCACCGAGCATACGAGCAGCGAACGCCGGCAGCAAACAGTTCCACTACAACAAGCTGATCAACGATCGCACGCTAGCGCTGAAGAAGTTGGAGCGAGGGGCACATTCGAAGAGCTTGTCACAAGGTAAGATGCGACCGCATGTAAATATTAAACTGTGGTACTACGAAACAAGCGACGATCAATCGAATCTACACAACCACCAAGCACACGCGCAGCTAAAGCCGGCAGCAAACAGTTCCACTACAACAAGCTGATCAACGATCGCACGCTAGCGCTGAAGAAGTTGGAGCGAGGGGCGCATTCGAAGAGCTTGTCACAAGGTAAGATGGTCGCATATATAACGATTAAACTGTGGTACTACGAAACAAGCGACGATCAATCGAATCTACACAACCACCAAGCACACGCGCAGCTAAAGCCGGCAGCAAACAGTTCCACTACAACAAGCTGATCAACGATCGCACGCTAGCGCTGAAGAAGTTGGAGCGAGGGGCGCATTCGAAGAGCTTGTCACAAGGTAAGATGGTCGCATATATAACGATTAAACTGTGGTACTACGAAACAAGCGACGAACGATCGAATCCACACAACCACCGAGCACGCGGGCAGCGAACGCCGGCAGCAAACAGTGCCACTACAACAAGCTGATCAATGATTGCACGCTAGCGCTGAAGAAGTTGGAGCGAGGGGCGCATTAGAAGAGCTTGTCACAAGGTAAGATGGTCGCATATAACGACTAAGCTGTGGTACTACGAAACAAGCGACGAACAATCGAATTCACACAACCACCGAGCACGCAGGCAGCGAACGCCGGCAGCAAACAGTTCCACTACAACAAACTGATCAATGATCTAGCGCGTGATCATAGCGCTGAAGAAGTTAAAGGGAGGGGCGCATTTAAAGAACTTGTCACAAAATATGGTGACTATGTTCTATAGATGATCGATGCATTTTAGGGAACGCCAGGATCAAACTTTTCAACTACAAATCAACAAATCTAATCAAGTATTCGGAGATTCGTCTCAAGGTACGTTTATTTTAGACGAATAATATTATATAATGTAACACGCGTGAGCAACGACGGAAGCAATCAGTTCAACTACAGCTTATTATGACAATCGTTGGCTTGCTAGAAAGCCAAAATGTGGCGCGCAGACGCATTCTAAGAAATTGGGCTTGTATTGTGAAGTATCCCCAAATAAAAGATTTAAAATCTACGTATATGACATATTTTGGTCCATTTTTTTAATTATAAGCTTCATTTCGTCAGGTGACAAGCACAAGTCACTAATTACTAAAAAAAAAATTAAACAAAAATCAACCTTCTTTTAGTACTAATATGGTTCACTATGGCTATGAACTTGTGGTAATTAGTGAGTTTTGCTTGTCACCTGACGATTTGAATACTTTAAACTTGGACATTTCTAGCCGGTTTTTTTTTTCAAATCCTTCCAAATGTACTTGTTTATTATTTGCAGTAAGAACAGACCTCCTGATCGACTTGGACATGCCGCCAGCGACTCGGAAGAGCGTGCCCGCCGACAAGGCCTCGAACAATGTCTCTTTATTGGACGAGCCTATTGACGTGCCTGAAGCCAGTAAGTTTGAAACTGATGATTCACGATTAGCATAAAAGAAGAAGAAAGATTAGCAAAAAATAGCAGTGTTAACGCTTTCACTGCTAGCGGTCGCTAGGCGGGTTCTCTGTTCGTAGGCGCTTTTTGCTACATAGCGGAAAATACGTATTATCGGCTATGGTCGAAGCACATTGCACTGCTCGCGCTAGCAGTGAATGTGTTAAGTAAAAAAAACATTAGTTATTATGAAGACATTAGGGATAGAAAACAATAAAAAAATACAATTTAGTCAATAACCTCCCTCTCGTTTCCGGAGCAAAGGTTCCCATGATGCATGTGTATTTCCAAGTTGGATAATTAGGCAACCTAAGGACTAGTAAAAATGTTTCGGAATGGGTGTACCTATAAGAAACAAACATACCCCCATTATGAACCTTTAAGTTGTCTGTGTAAGTGTCTTTAGATATTAAATTATTAATAAAAATCATCGTTTTCTTCCAGATCGATTAGCAGACTGGGGTGAGCCAAGCACAGACAGTTTACCGAGCTACTCGCAATCCCCCCGATCCCAGAGCGCGAATCTCTACGGAGCCAAATCTCTAGATAACCTGTTTATGTCTCAATCACTAAGTGAACCGGACCCTTTCGACACATCCCAGTGCTGGACCGTCACACCACCGACGCAAACACGACCGAACTATAGTTTACAAGGTGAATGCAGTAGTCTACACACTCAGGAATCTCATAAATACTCGAATAGTTATACACCATCCACTAGTTCTACCGTAGAAAATATTTATAACAACGCACCCGCCTATCAAAGTAGCTCTAGTTTAGTTCCTAATACCGGCAGCGCGACGCTTCCAAATAATTCTAGTTATAACCGATATGGAGCTGTCCCCAATAATTCTAACTATGGAACGGTTCCAAACTCTAGTGCCAACTATGGTATGCTTCCTAACAATACTGCTATGCCTAATGGGCTACAATCGTATAGTTCAAACGTAGCTCCCTACGGATTACCACCAAATAATACATATTCAAACACGTTAGAAGAGAATGCTTCATCAACCAAGACTGTTGCCGAGGCTCTAAGAGACATATCTCTGGACGATAAAATCTCTGAATCCCTCAATCTCAGATCCAAAAATACTAATAGCGAAAACATTTACGCAAATCACAATGTGAATGATGGTCCGTCCACGTCAGCCGCGCCTGCCGCGAGCCGCGACGCGTTCGGCATGCCGATCTACGGGAACTTCGACGCCAATCCCGCACAACAACAGTTTATTTTAGAAACAGAAGAATTCTATTCAAAACGATCAAGTAACTACGATAAGAACATCTTTGTACCTGAAAACGAGAAAGAAAATGAGAAACTGCAAAACTTCAGCGAATCTGATAGTAACAAGAAATATTTCGAGTCGAAATACGATTATTCATTGTATTCGGGTAGCAGTTTCAGTAGCGCTTCGACGTCGCGCGGTAATTACAACTATGCCGTGCCGAATGAAGCTTCCAGTAACATCTACTCAGAGATCGGTGATACGGAGAGCGTGTATGGAGCGAGGGGTGATTATAGCAATGCGCGATTGTATGACGTGGTGTATGAAACTGCTCCGCCGCGACCGCACCGCCCGGCCCCGCCATGCCCTTACCAGCCTAAATAGACTGTTGGCATCTTTAGATAGTCTCATAAAAAGCAAGTAAATTGGAATGTTAATTATTACGATTAACTTTTTGCCGAAGATTCACTGTATATAAAGGTTGAATGATTTACTTCTCGAGCGTGCCATTAAGTTCGAGTAAAAATAACTTGCCTAAAATTGGCACGTACATAGTTATTTTGTCAAAGTAACTTTGGTTCTCGGTTAATGTATTCCATCTTTCTTTAGCATGCGAATACGACCATTATACTCGTAGTTACGATATCATAAACTAAAACAATATTACGAAAATTAACTTCTGCCATTATTTAAATGTACAGTCGCCACCAAAAAACACCACGTATACATCACATTTGGTCAAAGTTGGTCCACACATTGAAGGAGAAATGTTTCATATATCGTGGTAAAGATTATTCCGTAAAGATAAAAAGGGCCCATAGACTGCGCTGGCCGCTTAACATTAGGTGGGCCCCATGCTTGTTGGCCACTGTTGTGATATATAAAAAAACAAGGGGTTGGACTCTAGGAGTGCCGGCAGAACTGAAAACTCAATGACATTGTGACAGTTTTTCGATCAGGTCACGTGTCCGTCTTACGTCTACGGATCTTACGGTCACGTGACCTGTCGCGACTAATATTTTTTCCCCATCACAAAAAGTGCACATCGCCGCTAAAGAAGTTTTCACTTCAAAAAAATGTTGCTCATCTATTCACTTGGAATTGAAATGATCTTCCATTATATTGCGGATATCCCAATGCGATTTGCATCAATAAGTTTGCCAGTTATTTTTTTAATACTATGTAATGTTGACTTAATTATCCAGGGGCCCACTGATTAACAGTCCGCCCGACGGAATCGGCCTGTCAGTTAGAACAAAAAGTTGACAGTTCCGAACAACTGACATGCAGATACTATCCGGCGGACTGTTAATCAGTGGGCCCCTTATAGTTACCGACTGTTTATATGTTATTGTCTTCTAGAAAAAACACGATCGAAATGAGTAAATTGCGTATTCATTCTACGCGAGTACATTACTATTCAATGACCACATATGAATAATTACATAATTTGAAGACTTGTGCTCTCAAAACAATGCATAATAAATATTTGAACAATGTGGCCATGTGATTGACCTAGTGACGCATGATGTGTCATTACTCTGATAATGTCAATGGAGTATGCTTACTATATCTTCGGATGACAAGCTAAAGTCACTAACTAACATCATTGAAATTATTGGACAATGAACCGTGTTACAAGTGTAATAAAGTGCATTGTTACTTTAATTGTTTGATAGTACTTGGTGAGTTTTGCATGTCACCCGACGATATGTGCTAAAGGAGCCACCTACGCAGAGCATTGCCTAATATTGCCTATTTATTTTATTGATGTGAATGGATGGATTTTGATTTTATATCTTCGCATCTATCTGACTAATGTATGCAGCTGTGTTTTATGATATTGTTCGGTTTTAAATGTATATCTTCTCCATTGTATTTAAGTTTTACTCGAACATCACACGGTGCCTCACTACCATGTACCTGTTAGATTAGTTGCTGTATAAAGTTAAGACGTGTTTCCCATACAACTTTGTGTTATTTATTGAAATTGTTTGTATGATTTGTTGTGTTGACTATGATTTTTAAGATTGCGTCATTCTCAGTGAAAAATATATTGCGATTAGCGTTTGCATTGCAGTGTCACATTTTCACCTACCTGATCAATAGCCAGCTACAGTAACATAAGGCCCCTTTTCACTAAGAACGACACAATCTTTTAATATTTGACACCTAGAGGCTGCATAATTGGTTGTACTTAATAAATGCAGCTAATTTATACATGTGTCTTTATATTATAGTACTAGTATTAACCTTCATTTGAGATACGATGCTTTGATATTAGTTGTAATACTTCTATGGTGCGTTTTCCCATTTTTTTTAAATCATTTATGTTACATCACAAGTAGGTAGCTAATTGTATTAATGTAAGAGTAGTTATCTGAATATTAAACTCAGGATTCTTTGTAAATACAAAATTTTACCCAAAGATATATTGGACACAAATAGGTTGTTTAAAGCTCGAAATATTAAAGTGATGACCGAAAGAAGCAAAGGAGTAAATAAAATAAAGAAAAAGTTAGAGAACTTCTATTCGGGCAAAGTCGGAGGCAGAAGCTACAAATAATATACATATATACTGTATATTAACTTTTAGTTGCATAAAAAAAGTCATATATAAGTCAAATCATGTGACTTATTGTGTTGTTTCACACTTAAAATGTGATCTTTTTTTATTTTGTTGCTCAGGGGACCTAACTAAGAGCAAGACGACAAATCGACAATAGTTGACATAAAAAGTCAATCGAAACTTAAATTATGTACCTATGTCAATAGTCGAGCTCACTTTCATTTCGTTTGGCGTTTGTCGATGTACGATTATCATCTTGACTGCCGAGCCTTTGGGGGCAGGGGCGTATTTACCCTCGGGCCATCCAGGCCAATGGCCCGGAGCGCCAACCCATTGCAACCCTTGGCGGATTGCATTTTGTTTTTCTTCCTTGACTTCTGGGGCGGCAAAAACGTATTGGCCCGGGGCGCCAAATTTCAAAATGCGCCCCTGCTTGGGGGCTTCCCCAGACTGCATCTTATACTCATTAGACTGCATCTTATGGGTCCAGTACAGCCAAATTTTAAAGGCCGAGCCACACCGGCTTGCGTGTGCGTGACGTCCGCGTGTGCTAAAATGTTGAAGCCGCACACGCACACGTCACGCAAGCGGTGTGCCATCTCTCATAAGGATCTCTATATTACAACGCCGCACGCGTACGTGCACGTCACGCACACGCAGCCGGTGTGAACAGGCCTTAAATTGTAATTGAATCAATATTTCTCTGTGTATCAAAGAGTACAGCCGACATTGACATCGGAGATATGTTTACTATAAGTCCAAGAGTCTAAGAGTTACACAACACACTAAGACAACACACAACAAGTCTAAGAGTTAGACCAAGAGAAGTCTGCAACGATTTTGATAGCACGCGCAGTGCAAGTGTCATTTATACGTCATAATTTCATAGAAGTTGGACGTTTAAAATAACACTTGCACTGCGTGTGCTATCAAAATCGTTGCAGACTTGGTTCAACTCTAGTATGAAAATATGTAGTGTTATGTTTGGCGTGGACTGTACAAGGATATAACATGTAGGTATATACGTCGGCGGCCGATCGTAAGATCAGGCATATCGTGAAATTCCTAGGCATATCGTGAAACGTGAAAATCTTTGACTCGTTCCCTGAGTCGACGGAGCCCCGCTAGGCGGGGCTCCTATTTCTGGGCAGTTTGCCCTTCGGGCATCTGAAGCAACCTAACGAACCTGTCCTACCTATATATTGGTTTAATGTGACTATCGTCAAAACATTACACAGGAACATTACGATCTGCCTGATCTTACGATCGGCCGCCGACATATAGACTATTTTTACAATGTGTTTGAATATTGTTGTTATTTATCTAGAAATATATTCCATACTCCATATGAATCTACTCTATGTGGTGTACGTAAAGTGTATTTCAATGGTAGTTATAAAAGCAACTCCGCTGTGCGGTATCTATGCGGAGGTCATGTTAAAGTGGCAATGACACTACTTATTAGGGAGTAGCGAACTCGACTCCTAAACAAAATATTGATGTTTTACTTATGGAGTGAAATATTTATTACTTGTTAATGACATCTTACCACCTATTTCATTTATTAGATGTCTACAACTCTTCATGTTAAAAGGTATAAGAATAAAAAAGAAGAAGAAGAGTAGGAGGGATATAAGATCACAAGCTGTTGCAGCAATTAATCTTACTTCGTGTATCCGTTTATTGGGTGTTTTCTGGCTGATAAATCCTAAGGCTGCCTATTATTATTATTATTATTTTTTATTATGCATGGGTTTACTCATGGCCACAGACTAGCCGAGGCGTAGACGTGGCCTACGATGGAGCGAGCTCGCCCAGAAGGTGCCTGTTCACTCTTGATTTGAAGGTTGCCGGGTTATAAGAGCACGGAAATATAGACGCCGGCAAGGAATTCCATTCCTTGGCAGTGCGCATAAGGAAAGTAGAAGCAAAGCGCTTAGTGCGAATTGGCGGAATATCTATCAAGTAAGGATGGAAACCGGCCGTGCGTCTAAAAGTCCAATGGTAGAATGGGGACGGTGGAATGAGCTCGTGTAGCTCTTGGGCACACTCCCCGAAGTGCAACCTGTAGAATACCGACAGGCTGGCGACTTGCCTATCCACTGATGCGAGGACGAGACGTGCGGAAAGCCACCAATAGCCTTGGTTCTCGTTTCCGCTCCGCCGGATGACACCAATGTTTTAATTTTTAATAACCAGAAACGTCTACGAACGATGCTGTTAAGCTTAGAATAAATTTAAAACTGAAAAAATTATACAGTCTTGGGTGAGACCAAACCCCCATCCAGATCCAGAGGCTGAGGCCGTGAGTTCAAGTCTCAGCCAAGACAGTAATTTTTCCATTTTTAAATTTACACCATTGTTATTGGTTGATTCCCGCACATCTCTCATCTCGACCTCAGTGGAAAGGCAGCCTAAATATGACTGATTGGGAGTATGAATCGTGTTCAATTATTATTATGTTTACGTGTTCACATTGGAAAGGGAGGAATATGTCACTCAATATAAGTCTATGGTGCAATACAACACATCACAAGAAATGTTAATTTTCGATATTACATGTAGCTCTATTATAACTTGAGATATTTTTGTAGAAGAACTGGTAAGGCATTGCTTTACATTTTTAATGATGTGCAAGGACTTTTTAAGAGATGACTGATTATTTAAAATTTGTGCCTATTTATTGTACAAATGTATCAAATTAGTTATTTCCCGACTAAGTAGTATGATCGCGTTTTTGTTGGCTATAGCCGTAAACCTCGTAACTCTTCCGGAGCAGTTACGTGATTTGCAACCTTAGGTATTATTGTATAAAGTAGCAAATCCCTGATGTCCTGTAATGTAGTTACGAGGTTTGCGACTTTAGCCGATGTTATATCTTACGTAAAGTATGTAAAAATGAGATTAATGCGATCGTGCTACCTATACGCTGTATCTTTAGGTACTTAAATAAAAGTAAACAAATAATTTGTACATTTTCGGGTAGTTATAACATTTATTGATTAACCAACGACCTGACTTTAACCTACATTATTTGATCATGTAATGTTTTCATCTACCCTCAACTGGCTTAAAAAGCTTGAGGGTAGATTTTGGTTACTCTTTTTTAAATACCTACCTAAAGATACAGACTATAGTCCATTACCCTTATTTGTTGAAAGTGCTATCCCCACACTCATTTGTTCATCTAATAATTTTAGTATCGATTTGATCGAGTAGCGAAGTATGTTGGGGCTAAAATAGCGCGAGTGTGGGTGTAGCATTAGGTATGTTTTTTACGGAATGTCTATAAACTGTACAGTGCTAAAGTAAACATAAGTCGTTTAATAAAAACTTATTGGCTTCGTAACGTTTGTTTCACTTTCTATCCTCTTTAATCATTCCCTTTGAATATTAGAAATGCGAAAGTAACTTTACTATCTGTCTATTATCTCTTCGCGCTTAAACTACTGAAGTCATTTAGGTAGGTGAAATTTGGTATGGAGATAGCTTGAGGTCCGAGGAAGGACATAGGATTTTTTTCAATCATTATCCCAATAATCATCAGAATCTAGTAACTTAGAATAGTAAACCATTTAGGTCATGCACTACATAATTTGTCTGAAAAAAGTGGGTTAATACATTTTAATAACGATGAAATATCAGACAGAACTTTTATAACTAATGGATCATATTCGTGCCTTGAAATATCGCAACCTGCAAGCGTATCGAGTCGTTATAAAAGTGGACCCTTTTACTTTTCGAACCACTCGCTGCTCTACCTTGGTTCATTTTGGGGACGATTTATTGCTCAATAATACCTACTTAGCTAGGGCTGAGCTGTAGGCTACTAGCGGGGTCCATAGGCGGCGGATAATGGATCGACCATCAGATATGATGGTTAGCTGCGAATACCCAATAAGCAGTCCCCGACCAAGCAGCGGCGAAGTCAACAGGGCGTGGTGGGAAGTCTGGTGGGACAGGCTTGTCTATAAAAAACCACAAAAGGCTCATTGACGACTTCGTGTCATGGCGAAAAAACGCCGCCATCAAATAAGCGTTCCCCTGGTGGTGGGCAGCAGCAACACCAGTACCATGAAGAGGCCGAGGAAGCAGGTTCCAGTAGGGCTTGAAATGGAAATCAACAGGCATACCCAGGGTTGTTGAACTGCGGTGTGGAAGGCAAGGGGAAACCACCGCACTACACTCCCTTTACCCCGCAGCAAAGATGAATAGTACAATTAATGAAAATACAGTCCTTGACAACGGGCTTCCACGACGTAATATACCGTGGCGGTCCGAGTCCGGCAGGGGCAGAAGCAAGGCTGCCTCGGTCGTCATCCCGCGAAACCCTTGTCAGGATATGAAGATAGGAACCTGGAACGTGCGAACTATGCTGCCTGACGGAAAACTAGAAGAGCTTTTGAGTGAAATGAGAAGATTAGACATAGACATACTAGGTATAAGCGAAACACGCTGGGAAGGAAGCGGAGATTTTTGGAAAGATAATCACAGAATAATTTTTTCAGGAGAAGAAAGAGGAAAGAACGGTACGGCTATTATTCTCAATAAGAAATGGGGCCTGCAAATCGAAAACACGATGCATCTTTGTGATAGACTCACAGCTGTGAAAATAAAAGCGGAACCGCAAAATATGCTCATTATTCAGACATATATGCCAACTAGTTCACACCCGGAAGAAGAAGTAGATAGTGTATACGAGCAAATAGAAACACTAATGGATACAAATAAGGAAAAAGAACAATTGCTAATACTAGGAGATTTTAACGCAGTGGTGGGAGAAGGTAGAGACGGAGAGACAGTTGGTAGGTTCGGGCTGGGGAATCGCAACAGAAGAGGAGAAAAACTGGTACAATTTTGCAAAGAACACGACCTAACAATAACAAATACGTTATACGATCAACCTTATAGAAGACGTTACACATGGAAAATGCCTGGTGACAAAGCTAGATACCAACTAGATTATATATTGATAAAAAGAGAACACAGGAAGTGTGTAACAAAATGTAAGAGCTACCCAGGAGCTGATGTAAGTACGGATCACAACATGGTTATGTGCAATCTTAAAGTCAAACCAAAAAGATACAAGAGAGTAAATCGAAGCAAGAAAATAGATCTCAGAAAACTAAAATGTGATATTGAAACTAATGTGCAATATAGTAACTCAATAGGAGGAAAATTATTAGAGTATAAGGATAAATATATAAGTGACAATTCGATTAATGAAATAGATGAAAGATGGGACGATATAAAGAATATAATGAAGGAAAGTGCCAAAGCCACTGCGAAGAAAGAGAAATTGATCCCTAGGAAAAAATGGCTCACGGCAGACATTATAAGCTTGATGATAGAAAGAAGGACTATAAGAAACAGAACTGATGAAGAAAACCTGCAAAACTATAAGAGAATCACAAATAAAATAACGTTGTTGTGTAGAAAATCAAAAATAGTAGATATGGAAAAAGACTGTGAAATGATTGAAGAACTCATAAAAAAAGGAGAAAATGACAAAGCATACGGAATCATAAGAGAACTACATAGGAACCATAAAACCAAGTCAACAGCAATAACAAACGAGAATGGGCATATAATAACGGACAGCAAGGATATTCTGGCAAGGTGGATAAGATATGTAGAAGATCTATACAAAGGAGATGGACTGGAAGAAAATGATATAGAGATTGAAGAGGAAGTGCCTAAAGATGACATGGGGCCAGAAATAATTAGAAGAGAATTCGATAGAGCACTAGGATCAATAAAAAACGGAAAGGCCGCAGGTGCTGATGACATCTATATAGAAATGATAAAATACGCTAACAACCCAATCTTAATGGAAGAAGTTTTTAAGCTGGTGTCGAATATGTACGCAAAAGGAAAAGTACCCAAGGACTTTACAACGACGAAAACAGTAATGTTACCAAAGAAAGCAAACACCATGAAGTGTGAGGAACACAGAACGCTTAGTCTAATATCACAAGCTTCAAAAATCCTATTGAAGATAATACAATATCGCATACGAGATAAGATTGAGAGCAACCTAGGAGAGGACCAATACGGATTCAGGAAGCAGAAGGGTACTAGAGAAGCAATACTGGCATTGAGATTGACTTTAGACCGACGATTAGATATAGGCCATAATACAAGTGTAGCCTTTATAGATCTGGAAAAGGCTTTCGACAAGGTGGATTGGAAGCTGATGATGGGCAGACTTAAAGAAATAGGATTAGACTACAGGGATCGGAAGATAATATATGAACTATACAGACAACAAGAAACAATTATAGAAGTAGATAATGAAAAGGGAATGGCTAAAATAAAACAGGGGGTAAGACAGGGATGCTCATTATCACCACTCATATTTAACGTGTTCATTGAAGCTGCCATCCTAAAGGTTTTGGATTCAGTAAAAGAGCAGGGCATTCAAATAAATGGAAAGAGAGTAGTATTTGTTAGGTTTGCGGATGATATTGCAGCCTTAGCCAATAACAACACTCAATTAGAAAAGTTGGTAAATACAATGGATAAAGTGTTCCAAGAATTTGGACTAAAAATTAATGACAATAAAACTAAATTCATGGAAGTGTCTAAGACAGGTAATATAAAGAGTGAGCTAAAAATAAGGGGAAGAAATATAGAACAAGTCAAGAACTTCAAATATTTGGGAAGTATTATAACAGAGGACACACGATGTACTCCAGATATAAAAGCAAGAATTGCAATGGCTAAGCAGACTTTCTATAAGAAGAAAAACCTTTTCAAATCACGTATATCCTTAAACATACGGAAGAGATTTATGAAAACATATATATGGTCCATTGCACTATATGCATGTGAGACATGGACGCTAAATAAGAGAGATGAAGAATACCTACAAGCATTTGAGATGTGGTGTTGGCGTAGGATGGAAGGAATAAGTTGGACTGAAAGAGTTACGAATGAAGCTGTTCTAGAGCGAGTGAAAGAAAAGAGAAGTCTAATGAGTGTTATTAAAAATAGAAGAGGAAGAATGATAGGACACCTGCTACGACACGACCACTTCATCGGAAACATTATAGAAGGGAAAATAAATGGAAAGAGAGGGAGGGGAAGACCAAGGAAGAGCTATATGAGCCAAGTAAAGGAGCATGTAGGAGCCGTGTCGTACCAGGACACAAAGGGGCTGGCTTTGGACCGACCAAGGTGGAGACATCTTCATCACGCTGCACCGACAAGAGCCCAGCTCTTAAATTGAAGAAGAAGAATACCTACTTGTCTCTATTTCCCGTAATAACAAATAATACCTACTTGTCTCTATTTCCCGTAATATAGGAATACCAGCGAAAATGGGAATGAATGACCAGGGCGCAGTTGAATTATCCGGGTGCATTACATTTGTTATAATTACTTTTCATATATTATAGTTTGATATATCGTTATTTGGAATAACGTAATAAATGGCATACTACCGTAATGCCTAATTAACGGTATACATAATGTTATTATTGATATAATGATCATAAGGTATATTTACACTTCCCCTAATATACATTGTCATAATGATTAAATACTCTAAAGTGTATTATTTGTTATAACAAGTGACATCACATAATTATTTGTATGGCATAATAGTTGCATGACATAAATGGGTTAGGTTAGGTTGGAACTGCGACTATTTATGTATAAACGAATAACTACCTAACAAAAGGAGGGTTAGGTTAGGTTAGAACTTTGACCCTCCGTAGAATAAAATACTCTAACAAAAAAGTGGTTTAGGTTAGGTTTGAACTGCGGCCCCCGCAGAACGAAAAACGTGAAAAAATTGGTTAGGTTAGGTTAGAACTGTGACCTCCCTAGGTTAAAATAGCTAGCAAAAGCAGTAGGCTTGCGTACTAGTTATAAAAAGTATGTAAAACTTTACGTTATCAGTAAATGAAATATGACACAAAAGGTTATACAATATATGTATTTATACTTGATAAAATTGTATGAAGTATTACGTTATACAAAAATATAATATAACAAATGTTATTATAAAACATGTCTTTATAATATTTGAAAATTATATCACATTAGGCATTATATCATGACAATTTAGATGAAATCATAATATATTAAAGGAAACGTATATTAAAAATTACATTATAACATACAATAATATATCAAATGGCGTTATTACAAATGTATGATAGTTTTTTTATAATTATATTAAACATTACACACCCGAATTATCCTAATTGCGATCCAAGCATGTGATTATATTAAACACTCTGAAGGAGGGTGAGGACCTGAGTAGGCTCGCAAGATTAATTTGGCGTAAGTACTACTCCAGCCGCCGCACTGCGGGTTAACCACCAAAAAGGTAAATCTGTAACGTTTCCTACCGTAATGAGGGCCTACCGCGAACCACGTTCGACGTGTTGCCTCTTTGTCGCACTTGTAAATTCGTACATAAGTGTGACAGGGAGACAACACGTCGAACGTGGTTCGCGGTAGGCCCTCTGTACAGTAATATTGTATACTTACCGTAAGATCGTAGGTACATCGGCAAATAAATGGCCAACCGAAAAGAAAAAAAAAATGTAAGTATCTCTCATCCAGATGCTACGGAAAGTCACGTGACTATTTCTATTTGTCTAACAATAAGTTTCCATTGGCGTTTTCTTTCAATGATTTTCATCTTGGCTAGGCCTTCTGCAACTAAGAAGTAGAGCATCGAGCATTTTGAATAAGTACTAGATTCTTATCTAACCGATAAGTAATAGAAAACTATTTTGAAATACTTACCTACTAAATAAAGTATTGGGTTAATTCATTTAGTAATTATTATAATTTTGCGTGTTCGGCAGATAAAAGAAGTATAGAAATGGTACTGGAAAGGCCAAGGCCACGCCAGAAATACCTACCTCTACTTAGGTACTCATACCTACGAAAAAAGCTCAAGAATCCAGCGCAGCGAAGGGCCTTTCAGACTCAAGTGCTACGAAGCTACGTGGGATGCTACGAATCGTAGAGCTATCTACTTAGACATATTTAATACTTAATAGTATTATATACTATACCTATCGTGTTTCATTTAAATAATTAGCCATTAGTCTAAGTGCCAAGGACATTAAAGGCACTAGTAGGTAACTTAAAGCGACAGGCACTGAACCAAATGTAACACAAAACCGCGTTATCGTAACTGTACCAGGCATAGAGACACACAACAACTACATTTGAAAACTAATTTAATTATGAACCTTATCCTTACGCAACAGGGTACATAATTGATTATTTTTTTAAATGTAGATAATGCATTTAGGATAAAAGCGTGAGAACAACGTCATTAGCATTCGGGCGCTGTTAACGCGATAACCGGCGTGTGGGCGACACCCGGCGAAGTACTAGGGCACGCTCAAACAAGAATTCCACCCGACCTTAGCATTCCCCATTAAAACAGTAACGGCGCAGTAATCGTGGGCTAGTTAATCTATCCACATATCTACCAGAGCCATATTTTTTCACCGCCGCTTTTATCGCGCCAGCATTATTAGTGTCCAAGTGAAGTGTTTCGAGAGGCTCGGTGCTAATATCGCGTTATCTGATGATGATTGGTGTATAACATAGAATCGGAACGTTATGTGGGCGGTGGAACCGCCGCGTGTGAATGGACGGCTCTCGGATCGATAGAGCTCAGTGCGCAGGCCCGCCTTAACAGAACACAGCTGGTGGCTTCGCATCTTTCCTGCAACACTTCCACGAACTCAACCGCGTCTCAGTGCCTGTTGTGAAATTAAAAGTGCCTGGCAGATTGCGGATATGTTCGCGACCTCCCGCCGGCTCTAAACGGTGCGTACACCACACCCTACGCCTCACATGCCCGCTCCACAGCTTTCAGCCGCACTCCGAGTCGCCATTACCAATTATTTCGACTCGAAACCTGTTACTCGACCGCTTAACTAATTATTATTATGTGGACGCGTTTGTTTATAAACTATAAAGCTATTAGTGAGTCATTTTGCTTTAATATAGGCATACGAGATCTGTAATCCTTAATAATGCATATTAGTTTACATATTTTGTTATGCTTTGCGTTGGAATTGGATACTTTGTCGATAATCTGTGTTATTAATAGATCTGGGGTTTAAGGATTGTTGTACCGCCTACTGTAATTAGCATAGGTGCTTCTTGAGTTGTATGACAATGGTAGAAACATTTCGCATTGGTGTAGGCAGCGGTTTGAATTGTGTGGGAGGAAAGGGCATGGGTGCCTACGTCAGTGGACCCGGACCGACGTACGTCACGCGCGGGTCGCCGTCGAACAGCTCTTTGAAAGATTTATGGATTTTTATTGAATACCACATTGTTTTACTCGGTATAGAAACTTTCACACCCTTTGTTTAAAACTTAAGTGGATGCCTCTTGTTTTCAAATTGAAACCTTTTACATTGAATTGAAATTGAATTGAAATAGCCTTTATTCCTGACATATACATTTTTACATTTTCTTTTACACTATACGAGTATTTATTTATGTTTTATTTATTTATGCTTCTACTCTTTTCTTTTATTTTTCTTTGTCAGGCTGTCCTTGACATAGGCCTCCTCCAGGCGACGCCACTCCTCGCGGTCTTTTGAGAGTCTTCTCCAGTCTGCCTTTTACATACCTACCACTATATTGGTAGAAAATTAAAAATAGCTTGCAGTTTGTTTTTGTAGTCCCAATTAGATTTAATGGAAGCAGGCCTCAATTACTGCTCATATTTCACAGAACAATCTGAAATCGGAAACTTGAATTAAGTAGGTACATTTACACAAAATTGATGACTATCCCTACAGCCGAAAGCCTCCATTAATGCAATAACAAGGAATCAGTCATTGCTACAAGGAGGAAATTTCAGTAGACATTTAGGTAAGTGCCTAGCGGCGCGATTCGGGAAATGAATTAGAGGTTGACTAGATACGATATAGTCAAGATATGTGACGTCCCACGGGTAAAGGTACCTTATGGCGGTTGGCGCTTACGCTATTATTAACGCCGCTCCAATATTATTGCGGCGCTATGCGACGTAAGCGCCAGCCGCCATAAGGTACTTTTTTCAGTAGAACGTCACATATCTTCACTATTTCATACCTAGTGAATCTACAATTCATTTCCCGAATCGCGGCGCCAGCCGCCATAAGGTACCTACCTTTTGCAGTGGAACGTCACATATATTTACTATTTCATATCTAGTGAGTCTCTAATTCATTTCCCGAATCGAGCCGTAGTTGCCTAATTATGTAGATATGCGATTATAAATGTTTATTAAACTAGTCAGGTACCTAGGATAGGGTAGGGCGGATTTGCAGTGTTTACTGTCCTAAACCCCTAGGACTTATAGCCGCCCCTTTCGCAGCACCCATAATATTAACTACATTTTAAGTTATTTATTGTTATCATCAGCGAATTTTTTGTCACAATTCGCCATAGGCCCGGGCCTACTGGGTTTTAGAGCAAATCCGCCACTGACTATATATATTCTTATGCATTTACCTCTTCCTGCTTCTTTTTTAATGAGTGTAATAAAGTAGGTAAGGTTTACTCGGGTAATTCAGAATGTCGAAAACTGTCGGATAATTCCGAAAAGAGACTTTTATTAGGATGGAATTAAGGGTGATATTCATTTAAATTTCGGAATTATCCGACATTCGGTATTACCCGAATACACCTTATGCTAACCGTAATATCTATTCACTTATCTATTAAGGTAATAAAATAAGTAGTTGTTGTGTGTCTCTAAGCTATCTTAGGCGATTTTTATTTTATTACTCTGTTCGTTGAATTATTAGGTATTTGTGTCGTTTTTAGAATCCTGAAGTATATATTTCACAGGTATTGAAGGAATATAATGTATGTATATGGATATACTAATGTATTTTAAATTGAATTTAGCAAGGTGCATTTTCACTATATGTGTCTTAATCTACAGATACCTAATTCAGGTCTTATTTCTTTAATTCATTCTTAATTAAATTAAAACTGACTTTAATATGTAAAACGTTAAATCTAAAAAATAAAGTACCTACAAGAGTAACATAATATCAAAACAATTTTTTTTGCATTCCTACGTCACAGAATATCCATTCTATCAATTAAAATAGGAAGTCAGGCAATCCGCTCATTATTTACCACGATCGATAATGTCATTAACTTATTTATAGATGTAATGATACCGTATAAAATCCGCATGCAACTATCGATCGACGCTACCTAGCTTAATTTATATTACCTGGTGGAACTTCATTAGCGTTCATGCTGTGAGCTATCCGAGTGACTTGATTTAATATTCAACAAGGTAATACTTTCTAAGGTTCTACTTAGTAGAATCAAGATCAGTTTTTCCTACATAATATGCTTATTTTAGCGTATTATCTACGATACGAGTATAATGACACAATATCCATCGAAAGTTTTACTAAGTCCCAGTATTTTCCCAACTTACGGATCAAATATCTCGGCCATTTTTGATTTTAGAGAAAAGTCTTTCCGACGAAACATGTTTATTTTAGCGTAGGTATCTACGATAATGTCTTTTGCAACCCCTATGTTTTTGACACATTTCATAAAATTTTGTAGGTTTATAAATAAGTACCATTCAGACATTCAATACTATGTAGGCGTCAGTTAATTGAAGTTGTTTGTTTGCTGCAAGATAAGAGGTAGGCGTTGATTAAAACGTAATTAAATAACGAAAGCATTTCTACTGAATTTTCTTTGAAAAGAATAAATATAAGATAGGACCAATTCACAAAATTACATCAAAAACATTTGTTCGGGGGGCTGTATCTTAAAATCCGCCATTTTTAAGTAATTTTAACGTTTGTACCTATTTGTGTATTTGTCGGACTGTTCTAATTCGATTTAGATCAAGTTTTTTTGCTTTAATGGTTACTTGAAGATATATATTACCACTTGACGACTTTCCTGTGAGTTGAAATTGAAGTAACTTTTTCGTACTGAATGCCATGTTTGCTCTCAGTCGGATGGGACAAAACTTTCCAAATTAGTCAGGGCACGGAGGCGTACTAATAAAACCATTTCGTTACTCGTACCTTTCAAATAGAATGTTGTCTAAGGGAGCATTTTTAAATTCCCTTAAAAGAAAATACATAGGGCCCGATTCGGATTTTGAAATAGACATCTATTAGACATCACCAAGATACGTTAACGATATGTTTAAGATCGAACCTGTCAAATTTGACATTTGCGCGATTCTGGAGATACTCTTGAACGATTTCCACAGGATATGACTTAGAGATCCAATTCACATCTAATAGATATCGCTTCACTGCAGATTTTCTTATCTGAGATAATAATTAAATAGGAGCTCGAAAAGGTACATTTTAATATTTCTAATGACTGACTGCTCATGACATGGCTGACGAGGCTTAAAATAATAGCGGACAATCAGCATGAAGAGGCCAGGTACTGAAAGAGTCACTTGTATTATTTCGGTGGCTTCAGAGCGAATTTTGTATTGAGAAAAATGTTTGTTGGTAACGGGAAATTAGTACCGTAAAATGGGGTGAGTAGGTTTCGCGGGAAGAGTTGGGTTATGAATGGGGAGAGAAGGTTTGAGAGGGGGGTGAGAAGGGATTTTAAGGCTACTGCTACAAAAATAATGTATTCCAATTTTAAAAAAATATCGAGGTTTGAAAGCCAAATTTCACCCAACTCACCCCATTTTACGGTATTAAAAAAACTCGTATAAAATTCGTTCCGAACCCACCGAAATAATTCAAGACTTCTCTCCTTCCGCTTTTGTAATAAACGCCAAAGATAGTAGCGACGAACTGTAAAATATTCAACACTTGACCTTACATGTGTGAAGGTTATAAAAGTCATATTCTTTATATACTTTATATAAAAGCTTAGGTAAATATTCTATTTATTACTCGACTTTACCCGCCTACAAACGACTTCTTTAACTAATCGTGTTTGGGCTTATCACAGAATAAATAATTGTACTAGGTACAGAAGACTCACTCTCTAACAAAACGCGTCTGTTACGATCAGGACAGATATGGCCGCTAGGTGACGACAGCGCCACGCGCGGCTTATGGCTAGCCACCAAAATTGGTGTGGAACGGATGTACCTGTAGCTACCTGTTGCAAAGCGACGAAATCGCTGACTGCCCTTATTAATTAGGTTATTGTATTGTGACAGATGTGATGAGCCGCCAGCGGCCGGCTCTGTGGGCGCTGGCGCTGCTCTGCACGCTGGCGTCCTCGCACGCCGATGGAAACATAGGTAAGAACCATAATATCATAAGTACTATTACCATAGGCGTACGCACGGTGGGGCAAGTGGGGCAACTTGCCCCACCCTGGTCTGTGGTTTGATGAGAAGCTAAAAATTTTTAGAAACAATTAAGGCACGTAACCCTACTTCTGCCCCACCCTTTAAAAAATGCAGGGTACGCCTATGACTATTACTACTACTACTTAATGGCGCAGCGACCCAAAATGAGTCTTGGCCTCCGACACGAGTAAACGCCAGTTGTCTCGATCCAGCGCATTCTCCCGCCAGTTATCGGCTTGAAGATCGCGCAAGTCCTCTTCAACCTCATCGCTCCAGCGATACCTGAGACGTCCGATCGGTCTTCGCTCTACCGAGCGTCCCAGATATACCTTTTTAGCGCCGCGATCTTCATCCATCCCTACGTAGCCAAGCCAGCGGAGGCGGTGGGCTTTTGTCTCGTCGATAATACGTACTATTAACTACATACTATTAAGCATAGAATAAATTTAAAAGTCGAAAAAATATATGTCTTTGGTGTGACTTGAACTCACAACTCACGGCCTCTGGATCGGTACTCTAGCGCTCTGCCATCTGAGCCACCAAGACCTCATCCATAGCCAGCAATATTTTTTTCACATTTAAATTTATTCTAAGTTATTCGAATTTATTAATAGCATCATTCGCAAACGTTTCTGGTTGCTAAATTTAAAAAATAAGTACTTTGTCACCACACCAGCTTGGAAAGACTTACTTTGCACTTCAAAAACTGATAGCAAAGTTGCATTTTATTCACATGTGACAAGAAAGGCCCGCGGCTATATACTTAATATACCTATAGAACTCGGTTCCCATTCCCGCCAAACTGCTTATTTTGATAAAGTCAAGAAAAAATCACGACAGATCACGTTGGAGGAGGGGGTTATATTCATATTCATATTCATATTCATTTTATTTGTATTAATCATACATTGTCAGTGTTATCTTATAATTAGGTACATAGGTATGCGAGATGGAAGTCAAACATAAATACATTAATACAAAAAGAAATATACAACAATAAAATTCTCAGAATGTCATAAAAATTTAAAAATAAAAGTTATGTCGGGCTATTCATCCAAGAATTCAGCAACGGAATAATAGGCCTTTTGGATTAAAAACGACTTCAGTTTTAATATAAATCCTAAGTTGGTGCGAACGTTTTTTATACTCGTTGGGATCTTATTATAAAGTTTAGGTCCTAGTATGTGTAAGCAGAGAGCAGATTTTCTTAATCTATGTTTCGGCAGATCTAGGTCGTGTCGCCTCTGGTCCTGGAAGCGGTTGCTTGTCCATATTTTCCTCGGAAACTTTTCTAAATTTAGCCTAACATATTTAACTACCTCTAGAATTAACATAGAAGGTAACGTTAGAATATGGAAGTCCATAAATAACTGACGAACTGGCGCGTCAGGGGCCACCCGTGCCATTTTCCTTATAATTTTCTTTTGTATGAGGAATGGTCTGTCCCTGTCAGCAGCCAGGCCCCATAAATCTACTCCATACGACAGAACAGAATGACAGTATGCATGGTAGGCTATCATTAGGTTCTCCTTAGACAGGATAGGCATAAGCCGCGATATTATATAGTAGGCCGAGTTGAGTTTGCTGCATATCCTGTCAATATGTTCCTGCCATTGCAGACCGGAGTCCAGAGTAAAACCCAAGAACTTAGCATGCATAACAAAAGTGACTGGAGTATTTTGTACGAGTACCGAGTCTGAAGTGGCAGCGGCATCTGTGCTCCGCTTCAAGTTAAATTCTGTAATACTAGTTTTTTCAAGATTTAGTATCATTCCGTTTACAGTGAACCAATCCGAGAGGCGCAGAATGACAGACTGAACATTTCTTAGCAGCTGGTCCCTGCTCTCTGCATTCACAATGGCACAGATGTCGTCTGCGTACATTATAAAATCCACAATAAGTAGGCGAGTCAAAGGGAAGGTCGTTCATGAGGATAAGAAATATATTATTTCCTATATTTGATCCCTGGGGCACAGATCTGTCACCTATCGGGTTTAGACTCGATCGTTCATTATTAACATCCGTAGATTGCTCCCTGTCACTCAAGAATGACATAATGACCTTCTGAGCAATTCCCCGGACGCCGTAATGGCTCAACTTGCTCGCGATGAGACTGTGGTCGACTAGATCGAAAGCTCGTGATAAATCAAAGAAAACAGCAGCTACGCGCTTCCTATTTTCCAGTTTGTCCAACACCGTTCGCAACAATAGTCGAGCGGCACCGGTCGTGGATTTACCGGTTTGGTAGGCGTACTGCTGTTCACAGAGTGACTTGTTCATAATTAAGAATTTTGTTAGTCGATTACACAGTCCCATCTCAAACATTTCCGACACAGCCGGAACAATCGATATAGGCCTGTAACATTTTTGTTCTTTCTGGGAGCCCTTTCCTTTGTAAACAGGTGTTACCTTTATTTTCTTTAGAGAGACAGGATAATTACCGTTACACGCGGACTTATTAAATAAATAGCACAATGCATACAAAAAATTAGCTGGAAGACTACGCAATATATGAGTCGGGAGACCATATATATCTTTAGTGCCCTTAGGCTTTATCTTTTTTATTATTGCTATGAGTTCCTCAACTGTGAATGGCGCAAGAAACATTGTTTTCGCAACACCTGGGACGTTCATTCGCAAATGATTCATTGCATTTGCAATCTCAGGTCTCTGTGGCGTATCACGCACGACAGATATGTAGTACGCGTTGAGGGATTCAGCAAGCTGAGTGTCCGAGCCAGTTGGGCCGCATACTGCATAACGCCGTCCTTGAAACGTCGGAGGTAAATCTTAAAACTTAAATACGCGATTAAGTCCCGTTGTGTAGTTTCATAATGCTTTCGCTGTTGATGATAAGAATCTTTTACTGTTCGTTAACCTTATCTTGGGGCTAACGAGTTAAGTAAGGGTTGGTGCGGTAGTATCGAAAGAAAAAAGTTTATCTTATCTTCAGGGCTGGATTGATACTCAGATATTTACGTGCGATATAAGGAGACCTCACGTGTATTTTTCTACAGTGAACGAAACTAAGAAAAATAGGTACCACATGTGTAAGTAGATGCGTTTTCTCGGTTTCGTTAAACATAAATCTTCACTCCGCACTTCAAAATAGCGAAGACCTTGACCGGTCGGAGGGAAAAAATAAAAAAAATACACGTGATGTTATGTGGAGGAGGGGGGGTAACCAAAAACCTCACGAAATATCACCAAGGGGGAGGGGGGTCAAAAAGTAGTCGAAAACTCCTCGCGTAATTTGTGCACAACCCCTAAGTAGGTATGTAGTATTTGTAAGTACTTACTTACCTTATGTTATGGTCGTCATTAAATGCTTACAATTATGCACAGTGTTAGAATTAAACGAATGCGTTATTTTTGACACGAGTTCGCTAGTGTGTAATGTCAAATATTTTTGAGCAGCTTGGCCACTCTGCTATATCTGATGGTGACTGTAGACTGTAAATTATTTGAGAAAAGATGTAATTAAAAAATACTTACACCGAAATTAATTAGTAGGCGTTCCGTGAAAGCTTCAACGAAGTCTCTTTTGCCTACTTTATATTAAAAATACTTATACTTCCGCTTCTGTTACAATCTTTCATGGCGCTGGCCCCAGGAATCTGAAAGCTATTAAAAGTAACTGCCTACGAAACCTGGATGTTTTGGTTAAATTTTATACCCACCTAATTTACACCAATATTAAAAATAAAAATAAACTAACTTATCTATAAAATAAAACTAAATTAAAACTAAAACTAATAAGGTGTACTCGGAAACTAATAAGGTGTAATTCCGAATGTCGAAAACTGTCGGATAATTCCGAAAAGAGACTTTTATTATGATGGAATTAAGGGTGATTCTGATTTTCATCTGAATTTCGGAATTATCCGACATTCGGTATTACCCGAATACACCTTATTAAATAAAATTAAATTAAAATATGTCCAAGAAATTGGGCCCCTTTGGCATATTTACTTACACCACACTTTTTTTTATTAATTCGAAAGGTCTTCACTCAGAATCGCGTGCTCTTTCTATTAATAGGAGAAAAAAGTGTACCAAGATTTTTATTTACCATTTTTCATTCGTGCGCTTTGTACTCTTTGTAAGATAGCAACGGAATGGAAAAAATGAAAAATATATGGAAATTTTATGGCACTTTTTTCTCTCTCCACGGGTCGAAAGAGTTCGTGTTTCTGAGTAGGTACAAATAAAATAACATAAAAATTCCAATATCTGAAAATAATGAAATAGCCGAGCTAACCACGACCAAACTAACAATAGAGTTAACACACGTTTCTACTTGTGTCACTTATTTTTACCTACGATCCAGTTTCAGAGCGAGGACAATAACGCAATATGCAGCCTCCGGATAAATAATTGCTTGTCACTCCCAAAAACGTCTGAAAATAAAGTGTCCGAAACAGTCGACCCTCCTCAATCGCACGTAAATATCTGAGTATCAATCCAGCCCTGAAGATAAGATAAACTTTTTTCTTTCGATACTACCGCACCAACCCTTACTTAACTCGTTAGCCCCAAGATAAGGTTAACGAACAGTAAAAGATTCTTATCATCAACAGCGAAAGCATTATGAAACTACACAACGGGACTTAATCGCGTATTTAAGTTTTAAGATTTACCTCCGACGTTTCGAGGACGGCGTTGTCCCCGAAACAACGCCGTTATAGCTGCATAACCCTAAAATCCTTTCCACAGATCGCCATTTCTACAGTAGAAAAGTGCGAGAAGCGATTGAAATCAAAAAACATTGCAATTTTAATCGGGACGAGGGTTTTAAGATCTCATCCACATGGAATCCAGTCATTAGTAAATGTAAGCGGAAAAGAATATCGACAGTCGATAAATCAAATATCGTTAGTGTTGTGTGTCGACAGAGTGACATCCCTAGTGCGCAAAACGTTCAAACTGATAAACAAGACCAAGTGCGGGTAGTTCGAAAAACTTGCGCGGCTAGAAGATGTTGATGTCAACTTAAGCCAGTCTTCTCCGAAACCACGGGGACAACGCCGTCCTCGAAACGTCGGAGGTAAATCTTAAAACTTAAATACGCGATTAAGTCCCGTTGTGTAGTTTCATAATGTTAAATAATCGTGAAAGTTTAAATCAGTGTTTAGCGAAAGCATTATCTTTAAAACATTTGCGAACTTCGATCGATACGTGGCTATAAATAGACGAGCCCAGAGCTTGAATAAACTTTACCTGCAATTTCATTTGAGGAGCTTTTCGATGGAAATAACATCTTATGAAGCTTGCAAGCTTTGAACTCGTAAAGCCCCTGTATGCCACATAAAAGGACTCTGGTACAATGATGGAACATATTATATTTATAGCAGTTTTCAATACCTATATAACTACCTTTCAGCTAAGTATAGAAAAAGTAGGTCATAATCAGATTCGTAAACAAATTTGCCAGCTCTCAAAATAGATTGATATTTCCAAGCAGGTACAAGTACTAGGTACCTACGTCTACTTAACTTTTCAGAACGGGATATTTTATTTTTGTCACGTAAATAGATGAACGTAGGTGTCTTTATACTAGAAATCGTATTACTTTTGGCTAGAAATATAATGTATTGTATGAATAGGTACGTATTATGCGGGTCAAAATCCTCGGCATGAAACATGAAAGGATTCTTGGTACGCTGACTAACCTTTGAGTCATAGATATAAACTATGGATGAGCGCATGCATATGAATTGCCCGTTGCGATCTTCATGTCAGCAAAAAAGCGCCATCTGTTACACACTGCGTACAACTACGTGAGCTCGACTCTCGCGATAACTTTGTACGGGCGTACAAGGCTTGTTAAGTTTATTCGCGGTTTATATCAGAAGAGCGTCGATTAAGTTTATGGTTAATCAAAATTATTTGTTGTATTTGTTGGCGTTGTTTGATATCCGTGTCGTCGACACTGACGCTCCTTCTTACCTCTCAAGACCCGTGACATCTGTACTAAAATCAGCTGAAGACGAAAAACAGAGAAAATATTCCACGGCCTGTGAAATGCGACATGCAACTTTCACACCACTTGTAACATCTGTTGACAGCGTCTATGCACCCCAAATGTCCTCCGTTATAAAACATATGGCAGAAACCATATCTCAACGTTGGAACCGATCTCTAAGTACTGTACTGGGCTGGCTGAGATGCAGGATCAGTAACGCCGTTATACGTGCCACCACCATGTGCATCCGAGGCACACGCCACCGGTTTAAGTCCCCCGCCTGGTGGCTTGGGTTCGACGACGGTGCCGCCCTTCCACACATCGACTGAAACCCCTTTTCTACCCTACCTACATATGTCTTAACCTAACCCTTTGCCTATGTATTACTTATGATTCTCGTAATAAATGCTTTAGTTAACATATTTATTGTATTAAAATGGGCGAACTTATCCTTATAAGTTTCCGTTCTTCTACGTTATTTCGTGATGTCATTATCGTCTCAGGTGGCAATGCAATATTTTAAACATTCGCGCAGTGCGGTGTGCCGCCCTGTGTAAGCCGGCTCTGTCAAGGTCGACAAGTTGGCCGAGCTACTAGCTACAGCAGTACAGTTCGATAAGTACCTCCCGAGCTTTCGCGAGTAAAATGCGGCGAACAACTATTTCTGTTAGTTTCTTGCTTGCAAAACAGGTAGAGTAAAAAAGAAGGAAACAGCAATACAAACTAACTATTTTGGCTCAGTGATCCAAAGAGAATCTTGGCCTCCGAAACGAGAGCGTGCCACCTGTCCACAAATATGATGCAAAAATATAAGTAGGTAATGGAAAGTATTAAATACAGCGATGTGAATTAATCGGTGTTTGAAAATGCGCGCTTTGTTTCTAGCGCTCACCTGTTAATTTTTTTTGAGTTTTACCTACAGTTAATTAAAAACTTTAACCTGACAAGAATTAATATACTAGGTACCTAAGTCAACGAATAAAACAATAACAAATACTTGATCTTGTTATTTCGAATGTTTTTAATAATTATGTAAAAGAAACGGGAACAAACTCTGTAAGACAGACAATAGGTACTTTAATTTCGGTAATTATATCCGGTAGGTAATCAACTAATCATATTTAAGTAAATTTACCTATACAAATCACGCAGTATGCATTTCTACTTCATAATAACTTCCAAAGAGAAATGACGTCCTTACAAGGTTAATGCATTAGCGCTATGACGTACGAGCGAACATTAGTTGCTCGTGAGAATGAAATAAAATTATCGTTTAAAATTGGTTTTAAGCAATAAATAAACCTAATTGGAAATTACTTACCGATGATATGAGATCCCATTTTTTTTCTTATACTTCCTATAATGGTTTTTGCACCCTTTTACAACGCAATAAGGCATTTTTGTGTTATGCTGCGTGACAACTTTCTACTGCGCAATTCGCCACACGACTGAGCGCCGGGGTGTGATAAATGCAAATATCACACCCATGTAGCGGCCCCCTTTTTAGTGCTCGTTAGCCGCGTCCTTACGAAGTAATATATATGTCCATGCTTTGAGTTTTATGAAACATAGGTTAAGGTTCTAGAAATAGAAACTACCTAGCTTTCAAACGCAACTGGGTCATAGATGAACTAATAACTAATTTCATAATTTAATTACCAGTTTCTGATAGTTGAATGAATCTGAATATAAAACTAATTTCAAAGACCTGAAGTTGTGTGATCTATGCGGGGTTATATATTCGAAGTCGAAAGTTAGGGTAAATTGTCTTTGACTTTCGGGTCAAAGTCAGCGTCAAATAGGTAGATCGTGACGTCCAAAGCGATACTAGGTACCTATACCATTAATGTTTGTTACATGAAGTAAACAACAATACTACAAAGCCACCTAATAATTCATGTAAGTAAAGAACAATCTTTTAGGTACCAGTCCCAGGTCCCAGCAGTGTACAGCGACCTTTCGAGGTTACTGAATGTCAAAGGCCGCTTCCAACCTACACACATTGAAAATTTTAATAAATTGCTTAGTTAAATGAGAAACTTCCACTTCTCCCTTAAAATACAATATGTACATAGATCTATTAGCTATTTTAAACTAAATTAATATTATAACCTAAAATCACAATATTTTAAACTAAATTAAAAGTTCTATTAGATAATATGCAGGGTAACGGTAAATATACAATTAGACATATTATCGTGATTGGACCTTATGGTTGGAGTTTGCCCTTACAATTGTAACTTAGTTTCTTTGTGATTTTTTTTCATAGGTTGTGCCATTAACTAAAACGTGTCGTGTCAAAATAAAAAACCGGGCAAGTGCGAGTCGGACTCGCGCACGAAGGGTTCCGTACCATAATGCAAAAAAAAAACAAAAAAAAGCAAAAAGAAAACGGCCACCCATCCAAGTACTGACCCCTCCCGACGTTGCTTAACTTTGGTCAAAAATCACGTTTGTTGTATGGGAGCGGGAGCCCCATTTAAATCTTTATTTTATTCTGTTTTTAGTATTTGTTGTTATAGCGACAACAGAAATACATCATCTGTGAAAATTTCAACTGTCTAGCTATCACGGTTCGTGAGATACAGCCTGGTGACAGACGGACGGACGGACGGACGGACAGCGAAGTCTTAGTAATAGGGTCCCGTTTTACCCTTTGGGTACGGAACCCTAAAAAGTACAATTTTGCATTAGGCCCCTCTTATGTTATCAGGTTATCACGTAGACAGAATAGGAAATGAAGGATTCTTGAATTACCTACGGCTACAATTGCATTATGGAGGCGTATCTCTTACATAAGAAGAGATAAGGTTATGTTAGCTTTACTGAATATTGATGACAGAGCGAGAGCCCGAAGGCGTTGTTCGTTGGGGCACCTTTGACCTTATTATGCTGAGATAATCTTCTATCAAACGCTTTTTCGTGAATCAATAAAAATATTGAGCTTTCATATAAACCTTCTACGTTAAAGTGGCCTGGTGGCTCCGCCATTAACAAAATTTCCAGTACCTGAATCGACAAAAAAAATCTAAGATACAATTATCCAACTTGCTCATAAAATTTCACCAGAAACAGTTGGAAAATGCGATCAATAAATGAAAACATCCGCTTTAGCTTTCGCTCGGTCAATTATTCACTGGTATGTTTCACAGTTTTTCTAACAATATGTATGTATTTGTTGTATACGATTTACAAATACGATAATTTCTTACAGGTTGCTTATTCAGCTCAACCTTGTGCATAGAGGGCGCGGAGTGGTGCTATGACGGTAAGTTTACTCGCATTTTATGACGCAGTAAATGCCACTTGCATACAGGTAATACACGCAATTTAGCCAATAGTTTATCGTTCATTTAATTTAAACATTTATAAAGCTAACTTACCACGGTTAGATACTTAACCAGGCTAGATGGGCCAGGGCCCATATACCAGCGAAGTAAGCTGTATTCGACTCCTGCTACGCAGCAAAACTTTTGTATGTATATCATGTTATGTTCGCGATACCTCCGAGGATTCTTATAAAAGGCTATTTATTCATGACTTATTGGGTTATTATTAACTGAGCGCGTTTTGTATAGGGTTTCTAATGGTTAAAATGCGCTAACGATTTAAACTATAAAAACAGATACCTGATAATAAAGTAACAATTTTTTCCCTCTTAACCCTCTAGTGCATGACATAAAAAAATATATAACTACTTGAAGTTTTAAGAAGCTTATGTTTTATAGATTTCGCCTTCGGGAAGTGTATACCGATCTACGAGAGCGAAGTGGATGAAGGCGCGCTGTACCAGTGAGTACCAATATTTACTTTCAATTTAAAACTACTTTGAAATGCTGGTGCCAAGTTAAATGATGATATTTTTATTTACTCGAAACCTAACCTCAGCAGGCGCCCTCCGCGTCAATTAGCTACAATAAATTTTATCTTTTATTTTTACCATACAGAGCTAAATTTAAACTAGCAAATTTTGATATTCAGTCGTCAGGAGGATAAGGAACAACGAGGTAAAAGGATTGGATCGCAGGTGTGAAAATGCTCATTCATTTTCCTAAATATCCTTAACAGAGGTACATTGTACCCTTCAGGTAGTGCCACCCTCGTGTCACCGTTGTTACGTAGGTGTAACCTGTCATATAAAAGCATATGGAATAGAACTTTAGTCCCAAGTTTGAGAGCCAGAAAAATAGGATTTGGATTTACCTTTTTTTCTCAATAGGTATGCTTAAACTAGACCCTGTCAACAACATTGTACATATTAGTCTTTTAGACTGTGGCAGCCTTTTTCTTAGTGTAGGTATCGTGACGTTAGACACGAAGTGCGTTGGTGGCAATTTTAACCAAAGTTACGAAATATATTATATTGTTCTACCTTGTATCTATGCAGATTACTTAGGTATAAATATCAGTCATCATTTGTCACACTTGCATCAGGTAAAATAATATTTGTGAAGCGCAAATATTGTCACTAGTATCATACTTGTCAAATCCTTCTCTTTGTTAAACCAAACACTAGTAACTACCTATCTCTGCCTACTAAATACTTAGGTATTATATTTGGCAGTAACACTAAGATCAAAATAATTCTATCGTTGAATAGTCATGTGTTGAATCACGGATATTTTATATAAGTATGTATTTATCTGTATAAATTCTGTATAAACAAATTGAAAGTGCACCTCACCAACATCAGGGGGTTGCACTCAAATATCGATCCGGTCCACCACCATCTTGAAACCGAAAAACCGCACCTATTCTTTTTGACGGAGACGCAAATCAAAACCCCAGCGGACGCGTCGTACCTCAACTACCCAGGCTACTCACTGGAACATAAGTTCAGAGCACGTGCTGGGGTCTGTGTGTACGTCCGCGACGACATTTGCTGCAAGCGTCTCCGTTGCTTTGAGGCTGCCGGGTTTTCCACTTTGTGGATTATGGTCGACTCGGGCTCAGAGAAAACTCTGTATGCCTGTGTCTACCGATCGCACAGCGGAAACCAGGAGACAACTAGGCTCTTTGACCACCTTACTGAGATGGCAGATAAAGCCCAACAGCGGTACCCCGCGGCTCAACTCGTATTCCTTGGGGACTTTAACGCCCACCACGAGGAGTGGCTGTTCCCGTACAAGAATACTTGCCACGCTGGGAGGGAAGCGCGCAAATTTGCTGTATCCCTAAACCTTACCCAGCTGGTAAATGTTGCGACGCGGATACCGGATGTTTCTGACCATACACCCAATTGCCTTGACCTTCTGCTGACAACTGATCCAGACAGGCACTCGGTTTCGGTCTCAGCTCCGCTAGGATCGTCCGATCACTGTCTGGTGAAATCCGTGTCGATCCACTCTCCTCCTGATCTCTGCCCTAGGGGCACGAGGAGAGTATGGCGATACGAGTCAGCGGACTGGGATGAGATGCGGCATTTCTTTGCGTCTTTCCCCTGGCAGCAGGTCTGTTTTTCTTCGGGTGACCCCTCGTGTTCTGCTGAGGCTGTTGCGGATGTGATTCGGCAGGGAATGGAATATTTCATTCCGTTCTCCGACCTATCGCTCGATCACAAGACCCGAGCATGGTACAGTTCGGACTGTGCTCGAGCCGAGGCTCTTAAGCAGTCTGCATACCAGGCTTGGGTACTAGCCCGCGATACCAAAGCTGGAGCACAGAGGGTTCGCGCGAAGAAAAAAGCCTTTAACTCAGCTGCCAAGTCCTGCAAACGGGTGCTTCGAAAGGCTCGATTCGACCACGTCAGTCGAATAGGGGCCAAACTCGCCTCCTACCCTCCTGGTAGCAAGCGGTTCTGGTCCCTGTCGAAAGCGGTCGAATCCAACTTCTGCCCACCCACATTGCCACCTCTGCAGAAACCTGATGGGACACTGGCCCACTCCGCGACAGAGAAAGCTAACTTGTTTGCTTCTCTGTTTGCGAGCAATTCACGTCTAGATGCAGGCTCAAAACTTCCACCTACGCTATCTCATTGCAGTTCCTCTATGCAGAGAATTGCTATACATCAAAAAGAGGTACGCCGAGCTCTGCTGAATCTTGACGTGAATAAGGCCAATGGACCAGACGGTATACCTGCACGTGTACTAAAGCAGTGTGCGCCTGAGTTGTCTCCTGTACTGACACGCCTGTACCGCCTCTCTCTCCAAACAAGAACGGTGCCGAAATCCTGGAAGCTTGCAAACGTGCAGCCAGTACCCAAGAAGGGTAGTCGTGCTGATCCCTGCAATTACCGACCAATCGCCATTACCTCCATGCTCTGTAAAGTCATGGAAAGGGTACTTAACGGCAAACTGCTGGCATACCTCGAAGCAAATGATCTGCTCAGTGACCGTCAATATGGCTTTCGCCGAGGTCGGTCTACTGGGGATCTTTTAGCGTATGTCACGCACTGCTGCGGCGAGGCCATCGAGAGGAACGGTGAAGCGCTTGCTGTTTCACTGGACATCTCGAAGGCCTTTGACAGGGTTTGGCACGCAAGTCTCCTTAGCAAGCTTCCTGCTTACGGCATCCCTGCTGATTTTTGTAGCTGGCTATCTGATTTCTTGAGTGAACGGTCGATCAGAGTAGTTATTGATGGCTGCTCTTCGGACCTCATGGCCATTGACGCCGGTGTTCCTCAGGGGTCTGTTCTCTCCGCAACCCTTTTCCTGCTCCACATTAACGACATGCTGCAACCCAGCATTGTAGGTTATGCAGATGACAGTACGGTTGTTGAGAGATATTTGGCTAGTGCAAGGGACAGCAGGGAGGATATACGTTCACAGAGAGAGGCCATGGTTGAGCGAATGAACTTGACCCTTAGTCTCGTTTCCCAGTGGGGTGATGACAATCTGGTCACGTTCAATGCCTCCAAAACGCAGGCGTGTCTATTTTCCGCTAAACGGAGTCCATTCGACCTGACTCCTTCTTTCCGGGGTGCATCTGTACCTATTACCGACAGCCTGGAACTCCTCGGCATGGAGCTGAGTTCAGTCCTCGGTTTCGGCAGCTTCATTGAGTCTAAAGCACAAACTGCGGCCAGAAAGCTGGGCGTCCTAAATAAGGTGAAGCGATACTTCACACCTGGACAGCTTCTAACACTTTACAAAGCTCAAGTCCGGTCGTGTATGGAGTATTGCAGCCACCTGTGGGATGGCTCAGCTAAATACCAACTCGCCGCTTTGGACTCAGTGGAGCGCAGAGCCAGGAGGATGATTGGCGACAAGAAGCTAACGGCTAAGCTTCAGACTTTGGCCCATCGGCGGAAAGTCGCCAGCCTGTCGGTATTCTACAGGTTGCACTTCGGGGAGTGTGCCCAAGAGCTACACGAGCTCATTCCACCGTCCCCATTCTACCATCGGACTTTTAGACGCACGGCCGGTTTCCATCCTTACTTGGTAGATATTCCGCCAATTCGTACTAAGCGCTTTGCTTCTACTTTCCTTATGCGCACTGCCAAGGAATGGAATTCCTTGCCGGCGTCTATATTTCCGTGCTCTTATAACCCGGCAACCTTCAAATCAAGAGTGAACAGGCACCTTCTGGGCGAGCTCGCTCCATCGTAGGCCACGTCTACGCCTCGGCTAGTCTGTGGCCATGAGTAAACCCATGCATAATAAAAAAAAAAAAAAAAGTATGAAGTATGTATATCGTCGCCTAGCACCCGTAGTACAAGATCGGCTTAGTTTGGGGCTACTGGGGCTAGGTTTATCTGTGTAAGATGTCCCCTAATATTTATTTATTTAATGTTTCTTTGTTCAGATATGACATGAGCTCGGAACAGCTGCAATGGTTCGAGGAGGAGCTGCAGCGGCTAGCGTCCCGCGGTTACCGCTGGGAGCACGCCTACACGCAGTGCGTGCTGCAGGCAATGCTGTACACGCTACGCCAGGACCTGTCAGTAATTCTTAAAAAAAAAACTTAAAAGATTAAAAAAATACCTAAAAGATTTCAATTTGAAAAAAAAAACTTAAAAGATTTGATAAAAAAAAACTTAAAAGATTTAAGATTAAAGAGATTGAGTTTGGAAATACAGTTCACTTTAAAAATCTTATTAAATGTATAGGCTATGGTTCGAGTTGATTTCTCTTCAATGTTCTTAACGGATACACTTGTTTAGCAGCACTTGTGGTTTGAGTGCTGTAGCCTGTTTTATGGGCTCACTGGTTTGTTTGATTTGATCTCGGCAACTGATAGATCGTGTTCGCGTCAAAGCATTAGTGTTGTCATTAAAAGAGTGGTTCTGAATGAGACTAAGGCTTAATTTTTCTTAAAGCTATTGGAAATTATTAGTCAAATAAAACTATAGTCAAGGCATTTATAATTATCTATCACATGAGTAATCTGCCATATCGATTGATATATTAAGTCTTTTCAAATTTCAGAGACCCAACAAAGATCAATCAAAAAATATGCGACCATTTCGTGGACCCCAAACTAGGTTCCGATGTCGCTGATACAACTGAAGAAGATGTAAGTATATATGCGAAGTTAAGGATTATCGAGATTCTTTTACGGCGTGACTGATGTTGTGTTGTTTTTCTAGAATGAACCCGATGAACAAGAGGCCTACATTCGTTTTACTCCTAACTCTCAACTTGACTCAAATTATGCCAATGAGGTGTATAGCCCTCCGTTAACCGACGAGGAAGCTGCTGAACTTCTTATTCCAAAAGGTATTTGGATACTTGCATTTCGGCCATTGACTGTAGGCGTATAGGAATCTAAGGATAATAAACTTGTTTTCATTTTTATAGGGCCCATAATATCTGATGAAGATCAAGTAATCTCAGCTGAAGAAACCCCAAGCGATAAATTACGCGATCTAATGTTAATGAGTGGAGACGAAGAGTCTCCTGTCATTCTACCTTTTGAGGGTTTTCGAGAGAGAATTAGGGCTGCTCAAAAAGCTAGAGCCGCTGATCCCGAAGCGTATGCCAGCGCTATTGTGGATAAAATAAAGAAGTCTTTGCCTATAATTAGCGCAAATAGAGCTGAAGATACCGGAGGATATGATGAAGAGCGCCTAGGTGCTCATTATAGAAAGATGAAAGTAAAAGCACCTCCGTTCACGGCTGAGTATATCCTCGGAAATAATGTATCGCCTCTTGATGCAGAGGTGCTCTCAAACGCCCAAGAAAAGTACAAACAAAGCTTCGCTGAGAAAAATTTCCCATTTGAATATGAAAATCCTAGCGATTTACCTGAACAAAGAATTTACTTCGACGATATGGAAGAGGTACCCTATGATATGGGTAGCGGAGAGCTTGAAAACTGGAAAGGTAACTTGAGCTAAAGTTGTTTATTTTATAAAGGTTAAACGGTTATAAGACTAATGTTGAATCTTTTACCTTATCACAGATCTCAATATCCCGGAATCTGAGGCGAAACATTCCAAGAATATGGAGTACTTGGTGAATTACTGGCGCCAAATTGTTGATTCCAAATTAAAGCCGCAAGGAGCTCTCTATGCTGAAGGTGGTCCCCTAAAGGCTGAGGATTTGCAAGGTGAGTTTTGATATCCATATTATGATGTTTGTATGTTATAACAACAACGATTGTTGCTTCGTTGCTTTTTTTGCGTTGTAGGTACAGGCAGCAACATTATTTCACTCCATCTTGTTGAAAGACTTCATCTTTCTAAGTTCATACTTTGAGTTAACCGAACGTTCTGCTTTATTTACGGCTATTCAATTTCACATTAGCCCTCCATAACCCTAGGAGCTGGAATGGCAGTAACAATTGACGCAAAGTTGTTTCAAATACCGACCATGTTTCAGGTGAAAATTCAAAATTTTACCCCGAGGATTTTCAAGATTTACTAACTAAAGATTGGGGGTTTATGCGTAGGGAACGAGATGATGTTAAAAAGCCTGGGCCTCGCCTGGACGCGAAAGTCCTAAAGCATTATTTGCACCAGAATAAGTCAGTGACAGGTTAGTGTCACTAAGGCCTGAGATGTGCTAGAGCTGTCGTCGTTTCTTGAAAAACTAAATGCCTCAAACGTATTTTCTCGAATATTCGAACGCTGGTAGCAGCGCGACAATAATTATTTGCATTTAATACGATAAAACGCACTTCTTTATCTAGAACTTCGCACTAAATGTTTCCCTTCCATTGCAGCACTATTTCCCCTTAACACTCAAGGCATGAGGTTGTGGGTTCCCCTCACATAATGCGTACTGTGTATAAGTGTTGTGTTTTTTAAATTATATCATTGTTATATCATTTTATATCTTTCTATTCGTATTTTCGTGTGCTGGTTATTCCATTAGCTATCCCTTCTTGGATTCTGACAATAATAAATCATTGGTGTCGTCACGTTTCAATTAGGCAATGTTCTGTTTCATGTGCATCTTCATTTCGTATGACTTCTTTTGTTTTTTTGTTTCTTTTGCCACTTTAGAACACTACTGTGCAAGGTAGTTTAATTGCCTTAGCAATTAAAATTGCGATGAAGCCAAAATTATAATTTAATTTGTCTGACGCTTTAATAAAACAAAAATATTGTGGGTAATAGGCTAAATATGTTTATCTGACGAAATCAATTTTTATGAGCTATAACGGTGAAACGAATGAATTTGCATGAATTTATTCCTGTGTGTGTCACGTATGCCGTATTTCTTTACTATGGCCAAATGTGATATATTTTTACGATTTTGTATTTGCAGGTCAAGGCACGCCTAGCGCACAAAAGTTTACCGGCGTCCATGATCACAATGACTACGATTACGATCCTTCTTATGCGTACGTCCTCTTCAAAAACCGGTATGCACATTCCTCTTATGATCATTGGTATTTAGAAATGTACCTACATAATCAGAGAATTGAGTGCTAATTTGTATTATTTAATTCCCACAGGTTGTTTAACAATTGGGATGTCGGCGTCTCTTTTATCAAAAAAATTGAAGAAAAACTGGGATTAGAGGACAAAACTTTCACAAATCCTCGGTATGAAATTAAAGTTGGCAAGCTCAGAAGTAGATTATTTTTCTAGACACTAAAATCTTATCTAATATATTTTTGCAGAGTGGACAAGGGAGAAGTAACGTTCAAAGTCGAGAAGAATAGTAAGGGATATGATGCAAGCACTGTAGCTAAGCGTATTGGTAAGACAAGGCATTTTTTAATGCAACGATGAAAGTCGTGTTAGATTGATACTTTGTATATTTTACTGTACCTACTGTGTATATTTCAGATGACATCAAAGACGAGTTACGGCGTGAGACTGGTGTTAAAATTTTGGCAACAGGTGTCGGAGATCGAGTAAGTCCTTTACAAATACCTACACAGAAATACATGTCGGAACATCTCATCCTCGGAGAGCCAATTACCGCCTGATTTACGATGAAAATGGTTTAAAAAAAAATATTGTTGAATTACAGAGCAAACGACCAATAATAGAGCATTCAGAGTCTTCTGAGACTCAAATATTCGGCTTGGAGCTCCCAGTGCTGATGGCTCTAGTGGGCAGCTTGTCCGTTCTTCTGGTGGGTGGCGTAGTGTTCGCTGTGCTGCTGAAACGAGACCTGAACGGGAAGAGGAAGATGCAGGGACTGTCATCGGCTGCTGACATCGACGCTGAGGCTACTAGAGACTACCAAGTAAAGGTTTATTTCTGAACACATATACACAAATACAAGTAGTTGCTTGGGAAAATATTTGCTACTTATATATTTTTTTTCTTACTAGCAATGTGTGTGTATAAAGTTGAAACAGATTTTTTTGACCTTAAAACTTGGTATTTTTTTACAAATTTCTATTTTATACCAACCCAGCCAATATTGCTGCTCTTTGGAAAAGCTTTGCTTTGTCCATGAATATATTTTGACATGACGACATTTTGATCAGTTTTTATACAATCACGAGATTCTTATTTTTCTAAAAATCATAGAAAAATAACAGAAGTATCTAAAGATAATAAGTAAGTAAGTATATAAATTAGCATAAGGATAAATAGTAACCAATATGTATGTTTGAAGGAGCTGTGTCGCGCGCGCATGTCTGGCAAGTGGTCGGGCCAGCAGACCACTACCGCACCGCACCCAGCTGACCCCCCTCAGCGGATCACCTCGCTGTCACGGGAACCTGACGGCAACTCGCCATCCACTCGCTCCAGCACTTCATCCTGGTGAGTAGGACAACTGGTTGGAGCGGTAGAAAATGACCGCACAGCGGTTTCCCGCAGTGGATCAGAACTTGACTCCATCTCGTTATCCACTTGGTGCAACACTGGTGAGTAGGACCCGTAGTAGTACTCGGGTCAAACAGAACACTGTGTTACGTCTTTCCTGTAGACATACACAAGAGTTAAGGGCTACAAAGGTTAATATTCTTATTTAACCCTTATCCACGTGCAAAGGTCCTCCTTTTATTTAGAGAACTATAATAAAATCATTACTTACATGCCCACAAGCTGTTAACTATTGCCCACAGGAGAGAAAAATGATCAGTTCGCGCGAACACACTAGTTTCAAATCAAGAGTGAACAGGCACCTTCTGGGCGAGCTTGCTCCATCGTAGGCCACATCTACGCCTCGGCTAGTCTGTGGCCATGAGTAAGCCCATCATAATAGAAAAAAAAAACACAGTGATCTGTTTGACCCACCCGGCGATCTCATCCTCCACTTCCTCCAATAGACAAGGACAAGGGGACACAACAGCCACGATGACAATTAATCTTTCACAGTTCCCCTCAGATACCGCCAGTATTTTTACGCCGAGGCAACAGGCGAGGACAGTCTGTAGTTTCATAATTTTATTATTAAGGACTTTTTTATTATTTCTATATTCTGTCACACTAAGAAAACGAGTAGGGCAAAGGAACAAGATACAGATAGATATACTAGTAATAAATCATATGCTGTATGTCCGGTTCAATTAGGTATATAAATTTAAATACCTAATTATCTTTTTTTCCAGGAGTGAGGAACCAGCATTGACTAACATGGACATATCTACTGGACACATGGTTTTGGTGAGTATTTTTAACCCGACTATATATGTACCTACTTCGCCCAATTCACCGAAATAATCGTGATTAATAACGCAATCTTAAATTTAGACATCATGCAGCTTCTTCGTTCAAGTAGCAATCTACCAATGTCCACACTTCACGACCTACCTTCCTCAGGCATACATGGAAGACCACCTCCGCAACAAGGACCGCCTGGAGCAGGAATGGCGCGCCCTCTGCGCATACGAGGCCGAGCCATGCGCCACCAACGCCGCCATGAAGGAAGAGAACACCGGCAAGAACCGCTATGCTGACGTCTTACCTTACGACCACTCGAGAGTTACGCTAAACAAGCTGTCTAACCATCTCGGCTCGGATTACATCAACGCTTCTACTATTGTAAGTGTTTATTGTTATGTTAACTTATAAGGCCCAAAACACAAACCAATGGCACAGAATAAATAATAGTACTACCGTACAGAAAGGAAACTTCCTACACAACCGAAGTTTGACAGCGGTTCAGGGTCGAATCATGCTATCCCTTCCTAATATATGGCACTATCCCTTTCGGCTATTTAGGGTTGTCAAAATTCAAGTGATTATCTTATCTGTGGTCGTGCACGCCAAAGGAAGTCAAGTGGTGCCAACCCTAATAATTGCTCGGAGCAATGCTGAGCCGAGCGGAGCCGAGTTTGGCCGATCTCAGGAGATTCGCACCCCTGCCAATGGCAAAGACGATATTTAAGTACGAGACGAAAGCCCGGTGGTATTATTTATGGCTTATTTATTTATCTGATAAGAAAGCATCAGATGTAATCTTGACAGTTTAATTTTAATTACTGGCAGATTTTACCTACCTAAGATACTTTTAAGAGTTTTAATAGCATTGCCATTTAAAAACGCTTTTCTAAGAGATTCAAATGAATGTCCTCCTTCATTTCAGACGGACCACGATCCTCGTAACCCAGCCTATATCGCCGCCGCGGGTCCTCTAGCTCACACGGCGCCCGACTTTTGGCAGATGGTTTGGGAGCAGGGCAGCGTGGTGATGGTGATGCTGACTAGGCTGACGGAGAATGGACAACAGCTATGCCACCGATACTGGCCTGAGGAAGGCTCCGAGCTCTACCATATCTATGAGGTTAGTTATTTGTTTAATATTACGATTGGTTCCTGCCTTCGGGCAGATGATTTGGGGACAGGCTCACTGAGAATGGACAACAGCTGTACCACCGCTACTGGCCAGCGGAAAGCTCCGAGCTGTACCATATCTATTAGGTTTTTTAGGTATTTGTTTAATGGCAAAGTGGAAATCAAGCATCAAACACACTGGCATTAGGTAAAGACACTCTCACATCATATTCGTAAGTATGAGATTTCACTATGGCTGCAGTGACAAGCGCTACCCCCCTTGCCGCTAATAAAATTCATCCTTTTGTGCTATATTCTTTTGCCTCTTAATAACCATTCTTCTCTTGTGTTTTAATATATGATAGATACCTACCTTAAAAGGCCTACAAGGCCTAGTTTTTAAGGCTTAAAAACTAGTGCCTACGTCAATTCTTGGGATTAATTGCCATGCGGAACCCAGGCTCCCTTAAGCCGTGGCAAAATGCCGGGATAACGCGAGGAAGAAGAAGAGGTATCTTAAAAGTATTTTAGAAATGTAAACATCTCCTTGTATAAAATTCCAGGTCCATCTTGTGAGCGAGCACATCTGGTGTGACGACTACTTAGTCCGGAGCTTCTACCTGAAGAACCAACGTACTGGCGAGACCCGTACCGTCACCCAGTTCCACTTCCTCTCCTGGCCCGAGAATGGCGTACCAGCATCTACCAAGGCGTTGCTCGAGTTCCGAAGGTTCGTACTAGATTACGAAGGTGCTTAGTCCAGATTTTCTACGTAAAACGGCATTGACTTGTTCCGTGCTTTCACTCAGTTCCGCTTCCTTTCCTAGCCTGAAAATGGTGAACATACTTATATCTACCAAGGCGTTGCTGGAGTTCAGATGTTTCGTACTATATAGCCCGAACGTTCTATTTAAGAATCAGTACACTGTGGACAAACCCACACCGTGACAATGTACTATTTACTCCCTCTTTTATCTGAGACTTCTGTAATATCACCGAGATGTTGCTCCGTTCTGATAGTCTGTACTTGATTACCTGGTCTGACATGTTGTACTTAAAAAACCGTTTTACTTACTTATTAATGTATTAACAAAACTTTTTATTCCCACAGGAAAGTCAACAAATCGTACAGAGGGAGGTCTTGTCCTATCGTGGTTCACTGCAGGTAAATTACGACAAATACCAATTTTTATCCGTTAATATAACTTGATACATCATAATGACTAATAATGGGCAATTGTGTTTATATCTTATGAAAAGTTTATCTATTGCGGCGATTAAGGCCTTGATGTACCGAATCAATCTTTATTAGCATATTTTGTCATTATTTGATAATGATCATTGATCATAATACCTATCTGCATTATCTGCAAAATAATGAATACCTATTTTGCTTCTTTCCTTGCGGCGTTCTTTAGAGATCAACACCGGCTCTACTTCAGCCCAAGTAGAGTTAGAATCTAGATACTTAAGCTTTCAAAGTATTTAGTAGAGAACAGCGCGATTTCAGTAGACAGTACTGTAGGTGTAGGTACTTACCTACCTACCTACTTAATACCTACTCATATATTTCCGAGTGTCTACATACCAGGCTGTCCGTCAAAATCGATTCCGACCAGCTTCTAGTTTTTAGACAGTTGTTCATTTTTCCTTGAGCTTATGTAGAAAATGAAAGCCATGTTAGCGCCAGCTTCGTAGCGTCGCCACTGATGCTACTTAGGTACCTCATTAAAACCTGTTACAGTGACGGAGCCGGCCGCTCGGGCACCTACTGCCTCATCGACATGGTACTCAACCGCATGGCCAAGGGCGCGAAGGAGATCGATATCGCAGCCACACTCGAGCATATCCGAGACCAGAGGCCGAGGACTGTCGCCACCAAGCAACAGTTCGAGTTTGTGCTGATGGCTGTCGCTGAGGAGGTAAGTCGTGAAACGTTTATGTTGACTACTAGAAACAAAAGCAAATAAAGAAATGGAACTGGATGAGACCGCTTACCGTCGGCATGAAAGTAGCGGTTCGAGTTAGCGCTTATATGATTATTGCTGAGGAGGTGAGTCAAGAAACGTAGGATATCATCACGGATGTCGACAATAGGGGGCATTAAAGCTCAAACGTGTCCAAAGCCCGCGTACCGTCGCACTTATTATTATACATGTAAAGTAGCCCCTGTAGCTTTAATCTAGGTATCTAACGATTTTACTCTAGATTGCTATCTATCTAGTTGCTACTTTTACCAGATCATCGGCCTACCCACCTTGTATTCAAAAGCTACGCTTTCCGATCGCTATTATGTTTACCTATCAAAAATACATAGTTCAACGCACAATTTACTGTTTCCTATTTCCACAGGTACACGCTATACTGAAAGCTCTACCGGCCCAACTACAACAAATGCAAGAAAAGAAGGACAAGGAAAAGGACAAAGACAAAGAAAAGGAAGGCTCCGAGAAAGAGAAGCCTAACAACTGAACACTTTGCTATTCGTCGTTGTTGCGTTGATCACTGTAATATTTGTGTGTTTCCAATTCCAGGCTGAGAATTTCGCTGATTCGTCTATTTATTGTCTACGTTCATTTATAATATTTTAAACTTTCGCGTTTTGAACACATATTTAACTCACATTTATCGGCTTTTCGTTGGGTAGTTGCACAAATCTCTTTTGACATTTTTCTGGGACATCAGTCAGCCGCGACCACGACCAGTGAAACCTGTGTCGAAACGTAGGTAAATCAAGGTAATTAAATAAAATTCGCGTAGACCCGTCTATAAATGTGAGTTAATATACGTTCATTTATTTATTGTGTAAACAAATCTATCCGAAATTCTCAACCTTGACGACAATAAAGCAAACTGGGCGCGATTACAAAATGGACTTCTTGACTTATTAAGTTATTACAACGGCCGTTTAGGTCGTAACTTAGTATATTTTATCACTACAAACTTAGGACATAAATAGCGTTAGTTGTAACTTCCCATTGGCTGTAAGTACAGTCGCGGATATAGACATGTACCTACACAAATTCACATTTTTCATGATATCGGGTGCAAAAGAATAGGTACATGTTTATAAAAGTGACAGTACAGACGTACTTAAAACGCTACATCATCTATTGTTGCCGTATATCTTGGCATTTATTTTTTTACAGCTTTTTAACTGCGAGAGTAAATATTTTCATAAGGATATGCATAAATAATTTTACGGTTCATACCTAAATTTACTTACATAATACCTGTCCAAACTATTTATTTATTGACAAATGGAAGTATTTTAGAAATATTATGTTATTAATATAACCTCCTTATTTAAATGATGTAATTGTATGCCTAACGCCTATTATATTTATAACTATTACCTAAGTATAAATCATGTACCTAATGTACTTATATATGTATGTTATCATCGTCATCATGTTTTGTTGTAAAAAATAATATATATTACGGTCAATTGTTGAGGTGTCTAAAATGTCCAAATCTAATTTGCAAGCATTTAATTATTTATGATTATAATTTTGTAACGAAGACCCAATCATGTACAGTCAGCTACAAAAGTAGCTACGCTGACAAAGTAACTGATATGATCTGCACCAGCTCTTATTCTCTTGGCTATAGGGAGTAATGAAGATCATTTGAGTTATTTGTTCGAGCAGCTACTTATGCTGCTGAGTGTACTACACATTTCGAACTCTTGCATACCTATCGTGGACGCCCAGCCCGTCCACGACTGCATTTTGTTATTTTATAATAAAATGCCCGCAAGAGTCTCGAGATGACCAAATAGAATTATAGTAAAGCTCGCCTAATACGAACATGTTTTATACGTACGTAATACATAAGTAAGTAATAGGTACGTAATAATTTTCCACATGTCCTCAGGCGTATATGATCGTTATAATATTCTGAGTCCTCATGCGACTCTCCGCACCTGTTTCCAGTTCAATCCTTTAAATCGTATTATGCGGGTTTTACTGTTATAATGCAGTTTTGAACATACTATTGCATATTTGATACGAATGTTTGGATATCTTTAATCAAATGTTGATCTTTGTCTTAAAAAAATACAAAAACATATTTTTATTCTACTGTGCATGGGATGCATTAGCTGTGAATCGATCTAGTCTATGAGTAAATTTAATATTTTATCGTTAAATTTATCGCGTTGTCTATGCTTTTTAATTATTGGAAGGCGCAAGCTGCTCCGAGTACAAGCGATGATTTAGGTAGAAATCAAATTCGGGATAAGAAACGTTTGGGAATTTCTGCTAGGTGCTTCATGTCACGAAGGCGAGGGAACTTACCAAAGTCAGATTTAACTTCTTGAGAGTATGAGCTTATTTGCATTCATACACGACACAAATTCGTGCGTAATATCATTCTCTTGTAGTCATCCGTGTTATATACCTCCAGATAGGCAGTTATTTATTACCACAAGCAGCCAAGCGCACTGCGGCCACGAATATATTTAGTGCTTGGTAGCCTCAAAAGGACCCCTGATGAAGTCCGAAACGTAGGCAGCTATAACACTGGCATGCCTTCGTGAAATGAAAATAGCTTACATTAACTCCCATTTTATTCTAGGTAAGCGTTTAAAGACTTGTACTGGACAGCTGCAGCCCTAAGTTAATTGTCGATGGCTGCTAGAGGCGTTGTTTCCCGTTCTTTATTTAAGTTTTACCTTTATATGTTTAACGTTGTAAACATCCAAGCAATTTTTACAATTGCATTGAACCAGAAGAGTGGACATTTAATGTCCTCGGCCGAATCATATCCTGTACGAACGGAATACCTGATAATGTTTAATCTGAATTAACGAGATCAAAATAAATATTTACAGATCGTAGCTGAAACTATAGAGATCATAATAAGTATCTATATGCATAAAATTTATGTAAGATTATATTTATTGAAATGGAAAATGTAAAAAAAATATTACCCACGAAATTAAAAATGTAGATTAGATTTAGGGCAAATATATTAATCGTATTTCTGTATGAAATTATATGTAGTTTTTATGTGGATGATTGAATATTGGATTTTGATTATTAAATTGTTTTAGGGTAATTACACAATTTAGTATCCTACTACTACCTAGTCCCTATACCTTATACCTAACCTTACATCGTATCTTCCCAATTTAAAGAAATTTTGAGGCACACAAATAACTAATAATATACCTAAATAGGTAAAGCCTGACCAGTAATAGTAATAGGTAGGTATATGATCACGCGCCATGTTGTGGAATTTCACTGGAACTATTTTTTTCATATTACTATACTGAACTGTCACCCTATACATGAGACAGCGCCATCTTGACAATGATCATATATTAGCCCCCCCCCCCCCCCACATCTGGCGTCTTTCGAGCGTCAGGCTAAACCTACGTCGGATATTTTTAACGCTAATTCACTGGTGCGACCCTGTATTATGGGACCATTGGCGCGCATTATATGCGATTGAGATCATAACGTTAGGACATCTTTACATACGTGACGTGACTTATACCCGTAGGTATATACACTCGATATGAAAACTTCCAACAATGACTGTTGCAATAAATATACTCAGAGAACTTAAAGTCACGACGCGTCACGTATTTTCGGTGTGATATTAGGTATATTCTGTTGACATGTGATAAGTAAATAATAGCAATAAAATAAATTAGGCATATAATAGACCCAGTCAAAGAGATAGAATCTTGCATTATCAGCGGTAGGTAACTATAGGTACAGTAGGCTTATAATATGTTACACAACGATGGCCACAAAACTATCTGACACGATCTTATTTGTAAAACCATAAGAGTGTGTCACATATTTTTGCGGCCTTCGAAGAGTAACATATTATTGCAGGTGAACAACTGTACCTAATTATTTGATTGCAATTAATATTTATTTTATCTTATCTCGTCAAAAGAACAATCTGTACCTACTTAGATATGTATGACTGATACTGTGAAAGTCTGCCTGCTTCGATAGCAGGATAGGATTCTGTGAACATAGAATCCTAGTGAATCTCTGAATCCCCATGAAATCACTATAGCGGTGACAAGGGGTCAATGGGGGAGTGGGAAGATGACCAAACGAGATGGTCTTATGAAACTTTCAGTGGGAGTAGAAGAAAAAGCTCTCTACGTTTGTCTTTTCATTTTTTTCCTACTTCTGAAAAGTCCTAAATGCCATGTTTTAACCTCCCAAAAGTTGTCCTTTGACAATCCAGTGACCACGAAATATGTATATGACAAAGCAAAGGGCCATCTATCTCAGCTGTCTAAGTAGAGGTCATACATTTTTCTTAAAAGGGTAAGGAAATAGGAATAGAACGAGGCACTATTATAGGTAAGTAGCTTATTGAAGAGTATTATGAAAGATTCCGAAAAATATATTTGTGTGATTCGGAAAATTGGCGGACCGGGATAAGTGGCGTACACGAAGAGAGGCCTATGCTCAGCAGTTGGCGACTGAAGGCTAGAATAATGATGATGATGATTATGAAAGTTATACCAAGTATTTAATAATAGCGTATATCGCTTAATAGGTATATCTATGAGTCAACACAATCGCACACATTCACCGTCGTCTATATTACCGGCGTGGAAATTGTAAAATCACGAGTACGTACTTACAACGTACATCCTAAGCGCTGTTGACTGTAGACGAGCTAAAATTAGGTAAGTTTTTCCTCAGACCAAGCCATCGCATACTTTCTGCAGAGATGGTGGAGGCACATAACAAAAAGGATCAAAGGATTCAGTTATTTAATAATAAAGTATTTTATTATTTGTTTCAGATGCTATCAGTAGATGTAGGTAGTGCATAATTATTTTACATCGTATTTTCACGAAAACGTACGAACGTGTCTTACTATTTCAGCCAAAAAGTACTGAGATTGACTGAAGTAGCAAATACCAACGTTTCCGAGAAAATACGACGAAAATCTATATCAAAGAGAATTAAATCACTATCAGTCTGTAGTTGTGATTATATGCTCTTTGGTTTACCCCTGGACCTGGACGACTCATTTCAAATATAGACAGAGAGAATTATACTGTCTTTGTCTTACGCTAGTACTAGCGTAAGATCCAAAGAAAGGTTGGTTATACTTTTCCTGGTTCTCACTAACAAGTTGTGTTTGCCAGACTATATTATACAAATAAATGTGCATAACCCTGCTTTTAAACTGTCGTAGTCGGGTAAAAAAAACTTGTATGAATGCGTCCTAGCTTCCATAAGTAATCGGTTTATGAACGCATGGCTGCGCGTGTCAATGTCATTCGCGCCTCTGTCATTCGGTTGTCATACGCCGCGTACTGTGGACGTGACCGTAATAATCTGTGATAAATATTATTAACGACTTTACGTCTAATATTGAAATATTCTATAAGTTCTCACTAATTATTCTAAGACTTAAATTGCATCAAGATGGTGAACGGCCGTGCGTTGCATTTCGTGTTCAAAGTGGCTGACAGGACCCTCACAGCAAAATTCTACCGAGACATCTTGGGAATGAAGGTAAAATTATTGCTATTAAATATGTATTTGTCTTAGACAAGTAAAGCAATAGATAACTTAGCCTCGCTGTAGTTATAAGTTCATTATAATTGCTCCCGTGAAGCTTCAAGGTCAATATAAACAACCAAGAACCGGTCATAACGCGGCGTATCTAATAACTAAACTTCTGTTTTTTTTACACGTATATTTACAGTTTAAAATGCAGTTTAATGTTACGCTGTGATAGGTCAACCCGAATTTCGATAGTATCGCTCCTGTCCCGTGTTTAAATTAGTTTAAAACTTACAAAAAGGCTGTCTGAATGTGCTTAGTCACTTGGGAGTCATTAATGTTATCCATATGAGTTTATTTCTAATTAAACGTGCTATTTTATTAGGTACTTCGTCATGAGGAATTCAGCGAAGGGTGTGAAGCGGCCTGCAATGGGTAAGTCATTACATTAAATAGAGTACCTAGTTTAAACTTACAGAACTTGCAAAAAGGTAAGCGATCTTAACATGTCTTTTAATTGAAAAACGCTTTTTAAACATCAAAAACTATTACTTATGAAAGCAGAAGAATATAAATGATCATATTAGATTCATAATTGTTACATATTTGCCATAACTTATTTTTAGAATGTGTTTTTCAATTAAAAGACACACCAAGGTTGTTTACCTTATTTCTAATGCTAAAAAAATAAGAACTATAAATTGAATATGTATGTGTCTTGTGTCAACATGGTGTAAAATTTCTTTTTACTTTTTTTCATGGATTTGTTGTTTGTATTATTTTTAAAAACAATATTGCAGCAAAAATCAAATACGTATTTTTGTCATAATTAATTGGAAATAAAACAATAATTTTGATTCCTATAATTGATATTATAGGAATTTAAATCGAAGGATAATCTCCTATAATTTATATTGTTATTAAATAAATGTCCGATGCAGATATTCTGTATAAACAGTATGAAGATTACTTTCAATACTATGATCCAATTATTTTATTATATTATACCTCTGATATCCTGTAGAGAATGTAGAGATAGTATTGGTAATTGATAAGCAATGATTTTAATCTACGGAGAACTTTGCACTAATTCTAGCAGTTCTAGCCTAATTATTTATATTATTATCTTGATTTGAATCAGAATCTTTGATTACATCTGATAGTATATTGGATAAATTGATAAGGTGTTTCTTGGTTGCATATCTTTTATTTCTAATGGTTGAAAAAAGTATAATGAGGATTTTAAAAGAATTTTTGAATTCAATTGTACCATTGATTTGCTTCATTTGCTACACTATGCTTTTTTATTAAATCCTTCTATCATCCTAAGGCCCAGCCATTTAAAAAATCCAGAATTTGCCACTGAAATTTGTTACCTTTAGTACAGAGAATTGATTTTGGTTTTGTTTGAAAATTGAATGAAACAAAACAAATGCGACTCTGTTTCAACCAATTGAATATGATTTAAATTTCATTGAACTGAATAAGTACTATAGAGAGGACCTTAGGAGGCTATTAGGTGCATCCACAATTCCACGCCATTGATAACTTTTGTGGACCAACTGTGGAGCAACCGTAAGTAACTAGGTAAGTTACCTGATGTTACCATGTTGCATAGTGTTGCTCCACATAAGTTACCAGCACTGTGAATGCACCTAAATAGAAAGTACAAGTGTATACAGCTGCTGGTAATCATTTATTATTTTGAAAGGCCCCTGTTTTGCGTAATATTCCATATTATGTATTTTATGACATACATAATAGGGAATATTACGCAAAACTCTGCATAGAGGTCACTAGCACAATCACACTATCGCCACAGAATAAATAATAGTACTACTGTACAGAAAGGAAACTTCCTACAAAACCGAAGTTTGACAGCGGTTCAGGGTCGAATCATGCTATCCCTTTTTAATACATAACACTATCCCTTTCGGCTATTTAGGGTTGTCAAAATTCAACCCTAAAAATTGCTCGGAGCAATGCTGAGCCGAGCGGAGCCGAGTTTGGCCGAAGTCAGGAGATTCGCACCCCTGCTATCGCGAAACACGAAAATCGAAAGTTCGGTTTTTGCCTCTATCACTCTTGCCTATTCGATCAATAGAGAGGCAGATAACGAAATATCGATTTTCACGTTTCGCGGTAGGCTACCTTGATGCATCAATGTCATAGTGAAAACTTGTTATAAAACTTTTTAAGGCGTAGTATGTGTAAGTTTCTCTATGGTTTAGGCCCACTTGCACCATCCCACTAACCCAGGGTTACGCGGTTAAACCGTCAAACCAGTGTCAAATTGTACTGGTAACCATGATAACTCCAGGTTTAACCGGTTAACCCCGGGTTTGTGGAATGGTGCAAGTGGGCCTTACTATGTGCACTCTGGTGGCAGAACTTTACAGTAATCTCCCTAATAACTTATTTTTTATTTCACAGACCATACGCAAATAGATGGAGCAAGACTATGGTAGGCTACGGCCCTGAGGACACACATTTTGTTGTTGAGCTTACATACAACTACGGGATCACACATTACGAGACAGGCAATGACTTTATCGGCCTCACCATACAGTCCAGCGAGAGTCTGCAGAGAGCTGCGGCCAATAATTGGCCAGTGAAGCAACAGAATGGGATTAAATACTTGGAAGCACCTGGTGGATACAAATTCTTCATTGTTGATAAACCGGAGCCTGTTGGAAAAGGTAATTTTAATTTAACATATTTAGAACGCATCGCCGCTATTGGCGATTAAAAATACAAGGGAGTGAAGGACCCCCCACGGGCCTTAACCTGTCGCCAATAGCGACTAAAAACACAAATGATCTAAATATTTCATAATATGTCTCATGATTAAAACACAAAACAAAAAAAAAAACCTCTAACCCAAACCCTCGTCTATAGCCCAAACCCTTTCATGCTTGAGAGGAGGCCTGTGCCCAGCAGTGGGACGTATATAGGCTACATTATTATTATTTTATGTCTCACGAAAGTTTATTTTTGATTATTGCAAACCTTTATGGTGAGGTAAGTTAACTTTAACTACATCCCAATATCAACCTTCGTGCATACCGACAAATAGATTCACTAACAGCTTACTACTCATTTAACTGACTAGTAATGTAAAAATTAAGAAATACTTGGCACACTACCAAGTACACTTAGCAAAAGTAAAAAGCATAGCAACGGTATGACCTTGTACAACAACAACGAATACTTGAAGTTGAATGCAAGAGATTCTTAAAAATAACTTATTTTCCTAAACAAAATCTTATTCCACATCGGACGACTTATTTTGTTGCAGACACTAAAAACCTATTGTTCATATTACCATGAAATGTTAATTATTTACAGTCCTGACCTGACCATGACAGTTGTTCCACTTCATTGGCATCTATTTAGGCTATTTCTTTAGTCGCCGAAACATTTTAATTTTCCTCGCATTCAATCATAACAATTGTTAACGATAAAAGCCATCTCAACAAAGATAAGTGATAAAAGATTGTATCAAGTGTACATGCGTTTTGTCACGCTATTAGATAGTGATAAGCATTCAGCTGACTTCTGTTAGATATCAGTGTTATCCTAGGATCTAGGTCCTAGATAAAGTGAAATATGAGTGCTGTCTGGGTTACTGAACAATGTTTTAAATACAGTACCTACTATGAATTTTATTTTGAAAAATTCGGCTGTTCACTTTGATCGCTTTTATTTTATACTAGCTTATGCCCGCGACTACGTCTCCAGGGAAGGATGATGATGATGATGATGATAAATCATAGAACTATCCTTTCCTAGGAAGGATCCTCGGGCCTCCTATCTTCATGCCAAATTTCATCTAAATTGATCCTGATAGTGAATAGAATCGGGCGTTTTTTTGCTTTGTTTTTGATTCTGATGTTTAAGTGTGAACGAATAACAGACAGACAGAAAACTTTTGCATTTATAATATTCATTAGTAGGGATCGATGACCGAAAAAATCTGAAATCTTATTGAATCGTTATTTTCGGGGTTAGTTTGTGTTAAATCAGAACTTAGTTTTCGGTATTGCTTAAATGTGATTTTCGGGCGAATTGGAAATGTAGTATCAGTATAAATTTAAATAGACTTGATATCAGTTTTATTTTAGTTGTGCAATATTTTTTATGAATTATTTCATAATAACAACACAAGTTTACACATGTGTCTGTAGGAATAAATTAAGTATTATGCAAACAAATAATAAAGTTTCACGGTATTTGTGCATGAAGCATTGAGAGATAAGTCTATCTTTCGTTTGTCATGCTGCTAAAATTGGTGATGCGCCGGTGAATAGGTATGTTTACCGTTCAAGTTGACATATAGGTAGATATTATGATAATAAATTGCAAAAACTTTCCATTTTTGTTTGTGTACAGTCAAACACCTACTCGTGTGGGTTTTAATTTAAATTTTTAAACACTTGATTTGATTCTGGGACCAAATTTTGCTTTTCTGGCGCTCAATCGAAACCGAGTGCTCACGATCTTCCGTTTTTTGGGTCAATAATTATAATGGTTAATTTCAAAAAACGTAGTTAGGGACAATGTTTGAGCAACCTATTTTTATTTTTGATTACCAAAGTAATTTCTAAATTATACCGCACGTCTTCACTATAGCAATCTTACCTATTCGTACGTATATCGCTATTCGCAATATCGTTACATGCTTTATGAAAGACCCAACGAAATTGAGAAAAAAACATGCATACCGTGTATGCATTACAAAAACAGACGAGTGCGGATTTAACCGATAATCATAATTGCTTTCTCTTTCAGACCCAGTTCAAAAAGTGTCGCTAGCCTGCTCTAACCTGGCGAGGTCCATCGCCTACTGGAACGGCCTGCTGACGCTCAAGATCTTCGAGAAGAAGGATAAGTCCGTGGTCGTCGGCTTCAGTGAGGACCAGGCCAAGCTTGAGCTGGTTGAAATTGGTAATTTGACATTTTTATACCAAGGGCCCATTTTTCGAACGATATTAGTCTAATATTATTAGTGTGTTGCCATGACAACCCATATGATTTGACAGTTCGTGGACTAATAATATTAGTCTAATTTACCGTTCGAGAAATGGGCCATTATCGAGGGTCGGTGCTAATAAGTAGCAGCCCGCCTAAAGGTAAATCCAGATGTAACAATGGGATGGGCGTTGCCGATCCTTAAAAATCTGTTGTTTTTCCTTTTTTTTAAAACCTCATACTCTTACTCTCTCTCTCTCTCTCTAGCCTTTTTCTACCCTTCGGGTGTAGGCCTCCTTCATTTTACGCCATTTGTCACGGTCTTTTGCAACCTGGAGCCACTTCTTCCCTGCAGTCCTTTTGATGTCGTCGTCCCAACGCATCTTGGGTCTACTTTGGGGACGCTCCTCCCCCCATGGTCGCCACTCAAGTAGTCGTTTACTCCACGACTCATAATCTTACTCTTACTACTATACTCTTACTATATCTTATAATATTATCTTTTATTTTTCCTTTTCCGTCTATTTACACATATCTCACTTTTTATTATGTTACTTTCTGCTGTTTGTGTGATTTGTACCAACGATATCTATTTAAACATATTAGCTGTACTGGATAAAATATTATGTGTTAGAATGTACAAGAATGTCCGCTAGCCTCGTGTCGTCCAATGTACATTAGGATGTACACTCAGTTTCGATGGAATGTCAACCTTAATTAAAAACAAAGTAGGTGAGTAGGTGGCATTTCATTTGTCTCGTAAAATTTTCGAACATTTCAACCTAATTGAAAATAGAACAAGATTCTAACTTCCTTAGCTATAATTTTATATGGTGGGCGGCACAAGGCTAGAGAAACTAAAATATTACACTGAGCAACCTAGTGCTACATAGTAGATATATTCTATAAATCTTGTTTTGTAGGAACTAGAACAAGTACTTTGCTAAAGTGGTCATCACACGTGTCATAACACATAACACTTGTATCAGTCTTAAAGTCAAGTGGTTTTAATACCTATTGTTCACGAACTTAGCGTTTTAGCGTACCTACAGATTAATCCATAATTCAACAAGAATAACATTATTGTAAGATACAGTCTAGTCCAGTTTTGTTTCTTAATTTAAACTTTACTTATTTTACAGCTGAACCCATAAACCGCGCAAAGGCCTACGGTCGCATAGCATTCGCCTGCCCATTTGACGAGCAGCCGATCATCGACCGCAAGATTCAGGCCGCCAACGAGAAGATCCTCACCCCCCTCATCTCACTAGACACCCCTGGAAAGGCTACCGTCCGCGTCATCATTCTAGCTGACCCAGGTAAGCACGTAATAGCCTCTCCCGGACATGGGGACATGTAGGAAGGTAGAAAGCTATGATGCTCGCCTGTATCTTCGACGAGCAGCCGATCATCGACAGCAAGATTCAAGCCGCCAACGAAAAGATCCTCACCCCCCTCATCTCACTAGATACCCCGGGAAGGCTACCGTCCGCGTCATAATTCTAGCTGACCCAGGTAAGCACCTGATAGACTCGTCAGATCATGGTTCCAAGAACAGCCAATCAACGACAGCAAGAAATGACTGCCAGCGAGAAGAGCCTCGCCCTACTCATCTTGCTGAACACCTTGTGCAATGCCCCCGAACGTATCATCATCCTAGCTGACCCAGGTACGAGTAAGTACCTAATAATCTCGCCCGATCATGGTTCCAAGATCAGTCAATCATCGACAGCAGGGCTGTCAACGAGACCTACCCCCCCTCCCCTATTCTCGCCCGATACCCCCGGGAAGGCCACCAGACATGTCATCATCCTAACGATCCTAAAAGATCCTTTGACGCCAGCACAATGCAAATTTCATGGACCTATGAACGACGGTGTTAAATAATGATTGAATTTCCAGACGGCCACGAGATCTGCTTCGTGGACGACGAGAGTTTCCGCCAGCTGTCCCAGGTGGACCCGGCCAGCGACGCCGAACTCGACAAATTCATTAAATCAGATAAGTCGCGCTAAGTAATTCTTTATCTATGCCACAAGTATGTCGATTAGATGATAATTATACATTCGTTCGAGTATTATTACTTTGTTGTATTTGCTAAGACTGAAGCCCATTTTATAAATTCAGGTTATTTAATTACTTGGCCACAATCAAATTTTAACGTCAATATGACTAAATAAAAAAACATACAGATCTAGTGCATAATTATTTTCCATCGTATTTTCACGGAAACGTACTAACATGCCTTGCCATTTCAGTCAGTCTCAGTACAAAAAGTACTGAGGTTGTCTGAAGTAGCATGACTAATACGAACGTTTTCGAGAAAATACGATGGAAAATAATTATGCACTACATCTTTATGTGATGTCGGATAAAAAGGACCCCACAGCAAACATAGGGTAAAAGTGGTTTCAGTTAAATCTCACGAAATTTTAGTATGATGCTAATTTGGCTCTCCTGATTATTTTTTTGTATGGGCACAACTCTCTCAGAAGTAAACTTTCAGAAATAATCAATGTAATTGTTTTATACAAAATATGTGTTTGTTAACCATTTTTACGTAATTCCTCCTCATGACAGTTGGTGGCTGCAACTTATAACGTCAGTAACTGTCAGTGCGTGTCATAACAATATATCGATTTTAGAAAACATGTCGCGTAAATAGAAAATTATATACTTGATTATTTCTGAAAGTATACTTCTGAGAGAGTTGTGCCCATGCAAAAAAATAATTAGAAGAGCCAAATTAACATCATACCAAAATTTCGTGAGATTTAACTGAAACCACTTTTTGTTGAACCTATGTTTGCTGCGGGGTCCTTTGATGCCAATGACCTAAACGATGAACTTTTTGATACCATTGTTACCGATTGTTGTATTTCGTATCGATTTCGATGCTGGATTTTTTTATGAAATGGGCATTGGGCACTACTCAAAAGTTTTAGAATGTTGAAACTTAAGCATATTGAGACTTCGCTTCTTCTGGAGCATTGTGTTGTAATAAATACCTTGTATGTTTTGGTCCGCGAAAAACACTGTATTTTATCAAGCTTTCTTATGTAGTATTTGTAAGTTGTGCCAACATCACAATTTAAGATTATCTTTCCCCAAATTATTAATTTATTGTATTAAATTACGTACAATATTAATTATATTGTTAAAATGTTATTATACGAGTATGTTCTGTGTTTATTAAAGTGATATCTTTTAATATACAATTGAAGTAAGTAGAGTTTTATTATTTCACCTGATCAAATCTGTATTTTTGTTTATGTAGTTGTAATAAGCGCAATTTATTATTACAAAATGTATTACGATCGAAAGTATTAATTTATGACCCACTTCGTACCTTGTCACAGTGACAATCATTATGAAAGTCGCTAGAGATCTCACACTATTGTCACTGTGAGTACCTACTGTGACAAGGTACAAAATGGGTCTTAAATTAAATTTTTGTACTTTACATATCGACGCTTATCATGAATAGTGACACAAAACAAAATGAAATGCCATTCGACTTTAAATCTTACCAGTAAAAGATAGAATATTAAATGCAATAGCATTTCATTTTTAGTTGTACCACTGTTCATAATAAGCAACGATATAGGTATATAGGTATAATGGTGTATTTAACAGTTAAATTATGACTTATGAGTTCGTAGTAGTTCAGCTAATTATTTAGTAGAATTAAACAAACAGCAATTCCTATGGTGTATTTAACAGTTAAATTATGACTTATGACTCTTATGAGTTAGTAGTAGTTCAGCTAATTATTTAGTAGAATTAAACAAACAGCAATTCCTATGGTGTATTTAACAGTTAAATTGTGACTTATGAGTTAATAGTAGTAGTTCAGCTAATTATTTAGTAGAATTAAACAAACAACAATTCCTGTGGTGTATTTAACAGTTAAATTATGACTTATGAGTTACTAGTAGTTCAGCTAATTATTTAGTAGAATTAAACAAACAGCAATTCGTCAAATTATTTCAAAACAGTCACTGGAAAAAGCCTATTGTGCGGGAGCGATTGGCTCGGAACCAATGGGGTTGGCCGGTCGCAGTACCTATTTTACAGATGGCGCTAGCATTAGGCTTTACCTATCAATCCTACGAATAGTGTCAAATTCATGGTTTTAGTACTCTATTACCAAACTATTACTAAGATTCCGCTGTCTGTCGGTCTGTCATCAGGCTGTACCTATCTCATGAGCCATGATAGCGAGGCAGTTGAAATTTTCACAGCTGATGATGTATCTCTATTATTCGACATAGTACAACTGTCGGATTTCGCGTAAACTTCAATTCAACAGTTGAAGTTCATCAAGTGCGGATAGTTCATTTGGTACAACCAATAATTTAACAAAAAACAACTTTGTTTTATTTTTACTATAAGGTTTATAATGGTTTGGTTGTCACCTAACTGTGGATTGCTAATGTCAAATTTTGACAAGTAATTGATTCGATTCAACGGAAGTTCAACATTCGACGTCAAAAGTGGCATGTTGAATAAGGCCCCCGTTGCCGCCGCTATAACAACAAATAAACAAAGTTTTGTACGGAACACTAATACTAAAAAACCGGGCAAGTGCGAGTTGGACTCGCGCACGAAGGGTTCCGTACCATAATGCAAAAAACCAAAAAAAAACAAAAAGAAAAGCAAAAAAAAACGGTCACCCATCCAAGTACTGACCCCTCCCGACGTTGCTTAACTTTGGTCAAAAATCACGTTTGTTGTATGGGAGCCCCATTTAAATCATTATTTTATTCTGTTTTTAGTATTTGTTGTTATAGCGGCAACAGAAATACATCATCTGTGAAAATTTCAACTGTCTAGCTATCACGGTTCGTGAGATACAGCCTGGTGACAGACGGACGGACGGACGGACGGACGGACGGACGGACGGACAGCGAAGTCTTAGTAATAGGGTCCCGTTTTACCCTTTGGGTACGGAACCCTAAAAACGAATAAGTATAATAAATATTTAAGTGGGGCTCCCTTAAATAAACGTTATTTTTTTGGCGTTTTTTGCGTAATGTCATGTAAACAATGATCTTTGGGTACACGTCAACCCATTCATCGCTAATAACGACACAGCCATAAAATAAAATAAAAACTGGCCAAGTGCGAGTCGGACTCGCGCACGAAGGGTTCCGTATTCCGTACCATTACGCAAAAAACGCCAAAAAAATCACGATAAGTTCAGTTAGTCGACTTAGTCGATCGAATAACTGAACTTATAGTATGATTGGTTGAAAAAAAATACGCGGGCATTTCCACTTAACTTTTGGGCCTTTAACGGCCGGTTAGCAATCGTTACAAAACTGACTGTCCCATACATTTTGTCAGGAATGTAACTGTTACATGTTAATGAAACATGACTTAAGTCGCGCTTTAAAGTACAAGTTAAATGAAATTTCCCACGCCACTGTGACACGGTTCTTTGCTACACATTTCAATTCGTTTCATCGTACCAACCGCGTTGAATATTACCTGTAGTCTACACTATAGACACGCTAACCCTGCCGTAATAACCGTTTAAAAGTAAATCTCGCCGCGAAGGGATTGCAGCGGGTAAATGACTTGATGGTATCGACCAAATAGGGGCGTCGTTCACGTCGCGCCAAGCACAAGCGAGTTGACGGCTCAGGCAAATCACTGCTTGGCACCCTTGGTTGTGATAATGTATTCACGTAAAACTTGGCGGGCAATTTTAGCTTTACATTCTTTAGAATGCGGTCAGGCGTGGCTCACTCCGTGATTTCGTCGCTTTGATACAGGTAGCTAAAAGTCCATCCGTTCGACCCCGATTTTGGGGTTTGCCATAAGCCGCGCGTGGCGCTGTCGCCACCTAGCGGCCATATCTGTGCTGATCGTGACAGACGCGTTTTGTTAGAGAGTGAGTCTTCTGTACCTAGTACTATTATTTATTCTGTGATTACGCACATACACGGTGATTAGGACTGACCATTTACTACCTTGTAGGCACTTGTTGTTATTTTTGGTGGTTATACTTTGAGATGAGAGGTGAGTAATGAGTACGAGTACCTATATACGTCATACTGAACAACTTTTTAGTATCGTATCGAACCAACTCCGAAAACGCAAAAAAGTCAATGTTTTCTTTGGGACAGCTGGTATTTTTTCACGTCTTCGGGTAAGTATAATACCTTACCTATAGTTGTTACCGGATTTGTATAGATGTAGCTCATGTAGCAGGAACGGTGATAGACTGAAGATTCCGTCGATCAGAGTTGGAAAGTCAAATGGCAATCGCTATCGTAAAATCCGTGCGTCAATTCTTGAGATTACTACGAGTAAGACCTGTCTCCCTTACCTAGCGAATAAAACCGGCTAAGTGCGAGTAGAACTCGCGCCCCAAGGGCTTTGTAATCACACATTTTTTCCGAATGTTTTTTAATCGATCCAAGCTTGACCTTCCCGTAATGTAACCTATCATCATATCAGCCCTTTATCGCCCACTGCTGAGCATAGGCCTTTTCTCTAGTTCGCTACTCGTCCCGGTCCTGAGTTAATCTCATCCAGAAGTGACCCGCAATTTTCCGGATGTCGTCCACCCAACGAGCCAAGGGACGCCAGGAGCTTCTTTCATTTGAATGCGGCCACCATTCTGTTAACATTTTAGTCCACCTGCCATCTGCCTAGCAACATGTCCCGCCCGATTTCATTTTAGTTTGGTAATGACGAAATCCACGTCATGCACCTTGGTGCGGCGACGGATCTGGACATGTACCTACCTAATATGGGTAATGAACTATTTTCTACGGCTCGCCAAGTCACGGCATATTGGTTTTTCTGGGATCTCGCCTAGCTCTCGCAATAAGAACACGGGTCGCAAAACTGCACGATCGCGTGCCTGGGAGCTTCCGTGGAACTATTCGTGACACATTTTCTCGTCCATTTAATCGATTTTGTTTCGGTGCTCGGTGTGGATACTGCTTTATGATCATTGACTTTAAGTACCTATTTATTTCGGTTAGGTTATTTGGAGATACCTACCATATTGTTGCCTGAATTCAAACAAATAAAAGTGCAAGTAATTTTGCACAGTCGAATTTGATCGGTCGGCGCCCGGCGGTAAATAGCTCTTATAAGTAGTAAGTATATCCATCTATAAGTAGTATAGCTTAAAAGTAAAAATTCATATAAAACGAACCAGGGTTCCGACTTTAATTAACATTACGTCGTAAGACGACTAATGTATCTAGTCGAATATTGTAGCCGCAAATTGGCAGCCGACAAAAATGGCGTATGGTGCTTAAATATGTGGTAACTATCTGGTTTGTAAGGGTTTTTTACTACTTCATGCATCTTAATATTCCCTTGTCTTCGATGAAGTTAATTTTCCAGAGCATTACACTGCAGTAATTCACTACTAGCATATTCGCGCTCTATTTTCGTTATGCTCCAACAGCGGCCGATTGCAATTTGCAATGCAACGGTTATGGTAGCGAGGTTTATTGCCTACACATTATAACAGGGGTTTTGCATTTTACTGCATAGAAATATGGGTATTATTACGGCATTTACATTATACTTATTACCTAACTACACTCGAAAATACGTTCAGAAGACTCAATTTAAACAACTTGATTCCTCTCCAGAATTAATTAAGATTAGGTAGTAGGTATATTAAATTGGCTCGAACGATAGAAAAAATCAAGAAAACATGTTTAAATTTTATTTATTTTCAGTTAGATATCGTGAATATATATCGATACCATATATAGCAGTAGGTATACCTAATTTTAATATAATAATGAATAGACAGGGGACAGACGAACAAAAAGTTAAACAGACGTAGGTACTTTTAGAGTACAATTAAGGTAAGTACCTGGTAGACCAGGTACAAAATATTAAAAAAAGCCAAAAAATTAGAAGGAAACGAAAGATATGACGTGCCGTGCGAAATTTCGTATCACATTTCGCACGGCACGTCATATCTTTCGTTTCCTTCTAATTTTTTGGCTTTACTTATAAATAAAGCGTTTTTTGCTCGTCATGCATAATGCACATATCCATTAACATGCAATCATGTAGTCGTTTCAATTAACATATCTACCTTTTTTATGTACCTAGGTTTTGTAATGTAATGAATCAATTAATTCACTCCGTTCGCGCGGTTACGAGTAGATGAGTGTTTATGATAGGTGTATGTTAGCGAAGTTACTATGTAATAGGCAGATGCATAGCTTATATTGTTGATTGCAGTTGGCGTGCAGTGGGCGTGCAGTTCCCATACAAGTTGCAGTGGGGTTGCAGTCCGTCTTTACCGGCCATTGCCATGCTCATTGTCAGGTTAGAAATGGTTATCATATGGGAAGCTAATTTAAACGATCTTGTGATTATAAAGAACAAAAGTTACAGGAACGTAGGTACCTATGTTTCATATACCGGGTGTGCCCTGTACCTGTAACAGGAGCAAATAATTAAAACATAGATTGTACTCCTCAAACGGTGACACTTTTGTTCCACAACTTTTAAAAATTATGAAGTATTTAGACTCCCTATTTTTTATACAAAATAAATATTATCTTAAATGGACGCCATCGCCACGCCATATCATTGTGATTGACGTTGCTTGTCACGCCTTAAACATAACAAAATTCGCAATACATTGCGTCTTAGAATAAACTTTAAAGTGTTTTAAAAATTAAACCACAAGTTATTTTTAAAAGTCGCTGAACAAATGTTGGTCAGTATGAGGAGAGTACAGCCTACAGTTTAATTTTTTGCTCGTATTATAGGCCACACCCGGTATAAGTAGGTACATTCTCACACCTATTCCCTTACTGACCTCTTTAGATTACCTACCTAAACACGATATAAATTATACATTCCACATCAATCCGTAATTTATAAATGGCTTGCCTAACCGACATAAAATCTCGGGATGGCGCAATCGGATTAAAAATCAAACAATCCCAATCCGGCTCAGTCGACCGGCGGCGGGTAAATAAAGTGCAATGACAAATAAACAATGAGCCGCCAGCCCGGGATATTTTTACATTCTAGCGTTGCTACGGGACTGTTCAGTCCCGTAGCATTTTACCTTACCTTTAATACTTTATTTATATTTTAGTAGTAGTAGTATAGTAGTAATCACTTTATTGCACACAACACAGGTTTACATAATATTTACAGAAATAAAGGTACAAAGGCGAACTTATCCCTGTAAAGGATCCTTCCACCTAACCTTCGAGTAGATGAGGGAAGAATGCAAATTATAAATATGTAAAATAAAATAAATAATAAATAAAGTTCCTTTTGCCGTGGAACGTCACATATCTTTACTATTTCATATCTAGACAATCTCTAAATCATTTCCCGAATCGCGCCGTGGGACTGTTTGAGCGACAGGGGCAACTTGTTCCACAATTCCACAGCGCGTATACCGTGAACGAATTTGCATACGATCGTGCCTTATTCGGAGGAATAGCAAGCGTAAGATTTTATATTTTAAATCTACGAATATTTTATCACACACACATCTGGCTGCATGTGGTGGGCTAGTGTAGCAACCAAGAGGTTGCCAGAAAATAGACGCGGACGCGGCAGGTCCATATATTATATACAGTGTGTTTTTTTTAAGTGGGACAGTATGGGGAAATCCCAAAGTATAAGAGATACAGGGAAACTGTCTTAGGAAACATTAGGTACTTTTTTGTGAAAAAAAAAATGGTATAGTCAAAATTTTGGTCAAGTGTGAGTTGTCCCTAAAAATGATTAATTTTGATGAAATTTTTTTTTGACGCACATCTACTCAGTTTCATGAGGGGATCATTTTATTGTATGGGAAGAAAAAAATCGGGACAGCAGAAGTTAGTCAAATTTAAGAAAATCGTTTTCATTTTTACAACCCGTGTAAATTGAAAACCACTGCCCACTGCAAGGTTTTTATTTAAAAAATATTGCCTATTCCAGTTTTACATTTGAATTTGGAACACTTTATTTGGTTTAAAAAGGATTAAAATACTTTAAGATATTCTTACGCGAGCCTTACCTTACAAATCTAATTTAAAAAAAAAACAAATTTTAAATTTGGAACTTCTTGAAACAAACAGTATTTTACTTGATATTTCATTGTTTAAAGTTAACATTATGTTAAGTTTTCGTCATGGAATTACCAAACTCGCATAAAGTAGATTTAATTGAAGCGTATTTTGTAAATTATCGTAGCTCTGTGAATGCGTTACAGTGGTATCGGGAACGTTATCCGGACCGCGATCAACCGGACCGCAAAATTTTTGACAAACTGGTGAAAAATTTAAGAAAGGGAGGCTGTTTTAAATTAAAACGGAAGAGACGAGCCACAGTAATAAATTAATTTACAACTATCGCAATCTTAGGATATTTTGAAGCCTACCCAAAAGCCTCATTGAGGGAAGCTGCTAACACTATCGGTGTGCATAAATCTACAGTACGAAAGGTATTGAAGGCTTACAAGTACAAGTGTTACATAGAAGGTCATCTTGTACAAGCATTGCTTCCAGGAGACACTGACCGGAGATTAGCATTTTGCCAGTGGTTTGTAGCATGCTCGATTAGAAACCCGTCTTTTCCAAGCCGGATTATTTGGACAGATGAATGCAATTTTTCAAATAATGGCATGTACAATAGAAAAAATAATCATTTTTGGGCACGTACAAACCCCTTCCGAACTACGGCAACCCATAACCAGGTCCGCTTTTCCTTTAATTGTTGGTGTGCAATATTAGATAATAAAATCTTTGCCATTAAAATTTACCATGGAACATTGAATAGTCAAAAATATCAGGAAATATTAAACATGGCTGTGGATTTAGTAGATATGGCAATTCCATTAAATAATTTGAATAATATCATCTACCAACAAGACGGCGCCCCTGCCCACAATAGTATCGCTACGAAACAGTTTTTAAATGAACATTTTCTTGATCGCTGGATGGGCACAAATGGCCCTATTAAATGGCCACCACGTTCACCCGATTTAACACCGTTGGATTTTTTCATTTGGGGGTACCTTAAAGGTCGAATTTATGCAGATACTTACAACTCGGTACAAGAGTTAAAAGACGCAGTGCATTATCATTTGAACAACATACATCACAACGCCTTGTCTAAAGCTACCAGAGGTGTTCTGAAACGCGCTCGTGCCTGCATTCGACAAGAGGGAGGCCACTTTGAACATTTACTTTAATGTAAAATTATTTTATTAAATTTACCTAACTTCTGCTGTCCCGATTTTTTTCTTCCCATACAATAAAATGATCCCCTCATGAAACTGAGTAGATGTGCGTCAAAAAAAAATTTCATCAAAATTAATAATTTTTAGGGACAACTCACACTTGACCAAAATTTTGACTATACCAATTTTTTTTTCACAAAAAAGTACCTAATGTTTCCTAAGACAGTTTCCCTGTATCTCTTATACTTTAGGATTTCCCCATACTGTCCCACTTAAAAAAAACACACTGTATATTATATAGGTATGTATATGGCAGGACGACCTAGACACCTTAACAACTGGTCGGAAGAAGCACTACGAGTAAATCGGGTGTCCTGGCGATCAAGGGGATAGGCCTTTGCCCAACTGTGTGACACGAGAATAGGCTCGGTAAAAGAAAATCATGTCAGGAAACTTCCATTGTACAAAGGTGGTCAACGGGTTCCTACAGTGTTGGCCGGATCATCGTTCAATATTTTTAGATTTTTACTCTATTCCGAACAAGTTGGTCACCCCGCGAAGTCTTAGGGGAGACCGTGAGTTGTGACAGAGGAGAGTTGAGACATCGTCGATTTTTTGGAATCTATTAACTAGAAACTAGGTCGCAACAGTGTGCGTTTGTTAGTTCGTAACTTGAACTAACAAACGCGCGCTATTGCGACCTAGTTTCTAGTTAATAGATTCCAAAAAATCGACGACTGCATAACTCTCCTCTGTTACAACTCTCCTCGGTCTCCCCTACACTAAGTACACATATACAATGTCGCTGCCAAGTAGGCTAAGTCGGTGCAAACTTAGCGAACTCTACCAATAGGTAGATATTAATCTTGGAATCGGGGACATCGGATTAAAATAAAAAATGACCGGTTCGGTATGTAGTGTGTATATAAAGTGCAATGAATATATACAATCCGCCAAACCGGGGTATTTTTACAATACCGGCCTTGCCACAGGGCAGTCACCAATATCACCATTGCAAAATGTCCAAGTTAGATTGGAGAAATAAATTCGAAATTGGGTTTAAAATGAAGATTCCAATTCATTTTGGGACCGACAGAACCCAGCGGTGTGTGTATAAAGTGCAAAAACAAATTAATATACAGGGCGTCCCACGGCTATGCCACATGGAGGGAAAGTACCCTAAATATTGTAGATGGAACATTTTACTGAAAGAAGACATTATTTTAATTTAAAAATAAATTGTTTTGTTAAAATTCATGGTCTTCCTTTTGTTTCTGACACTATGTTCCTTAGCAAAAAATAATCCTTATGATCAAGCCTTTCGATCGGTATGATAAAGCTACAGGGTGATTTTTTTTCTCGTGCGGCGGGTTCGATTCCCGGTTCAACCATGTAATTATTTAAAAATCTATGAATGCAGTTTAAATTGTTTTTTAAATTAAAATAATGTCTTCTTTCAGTAAAATGTTCCATCTACAATATTTAGGGTACTTTCCCTCCATGTGGCATAGCCGTGGGACGCCCTGTATAGTGCCATTTCGGTATATTTTTACCTAATGCTTTGCCTTTAGGTGTGGTATGAAGTTTTGATATTTTGGAAGGTATGAAGGGATTTCCATATGGTGAACGTCCCACATCTAGAGGGCCTACCGCGAGAAACGAAAATCGAAATTTCTTTATCCGCAGCTCTATCACTTGAATATGCAGGAGCGATAGAGAAGCAGATAACGAAATTCCGATTTACGTTTTTCGCGGTAGGGCCTTAATCTTACCCCGAAAAAAAATGTAAATTGTTATGCATACATTTGAGAACCTTCTCTTTTTCTTTCATCAGTTGACAAGTGTACTCCTAGGCATGCCCTCCACGATCCCGACCACGCTAAGGTTGCACTGATTTCGCAGGGAATCGAAAGCAAACATGGAGTATGTTGAAAATTTTCTTGCCATTTGGAAAAGACCAAATTTCAGTGATCTCTTCTATTCAGCGGTGTAACGTCGCATGGCTTAAAACCAGAATTATTTGGGTCAAAAACATTCTGTGTTCGCGTCTTTCCTGTAGACATACACGAGAGTTTAGGGCTATAAAGGTTAATTTTCTTATTTAACCCTTATCCACGTGAAAAGGTCCTCATTTTATTTAGAGAACTATGATAAAATCATTACTTACATGCCCACAAGCTGTTAACTATTGCCCACAGGAGAGAAAACTAGCGTGTTCGCGCGAACTGTACATTTTTCTCTCCTGTGGGCAATAGTTAACAGCTTGTGGGCATGTAAGTAATGATTTTATCATGCACAGTTCTCTGAATAAAAGGAGGACCTTTTCACGTGGATAAGGGTTAAATAAGAAAATTAATCTTTATAGCCCTTAACTCTTGTGTATGTCTACAGGAAAGACGCGAACACAGAATGTTTTTGACCCATTTGCACTAAAATATAAGGACTTTTAAATGCGATAAGAAACGTCATAATGCTTAGAAAGAAAATTACAACCGTTTAAAATTTACAGTTTTTTTTCGGCACAGGCTTTACTTGACGTCACAGAAAATATTAATCTTAACGTACCTACGAGTAGCACTTGGCGTAAAAACTAAGCGTGGTCGGAATCTATGACTTGCAGGTATTCATTCGACTAAGTGTTCGAGATACGATCCAACCGCTTATCAAGATCAAAATTAACTCGCCCCTGTAATCTGTAAGGCTTATCTCGCAAAGCCAATTTAAATCTGTACGAAGTTAATCCACTTCCGAATACCGCAAAACGCTGCGTTTATCAAACCTGGCATAAATGATTACCCGTGGCAAGTCGATAATAGATCCACGACCTGTCATAAATTTCATTGCAATCGTGGATCTGGGTGATCAATTTGCGAGTCGAGTGACTGGGTTGCTATTGGGTGAAATATCGCCACAGTTGCGAAATTTTGGAACTTCTTTGATCTTGCGCGGTTAAAAATATAACTGTTTAGAAGTAATTTTACTTGAAATTCTAATCTTATTCTTTCCGTAGTTTGATTATCATGATGTCTATCGCGTATTTTAGTAATTAGTTCATGGGTAAGCTTTAAATATAGATGTTAACGAAAGTCCCAAAAAGGTAGTTGTTTTGATAATGCGAGCATTGAAGTTGGTATTATCGGGTAGGGCGGGCGGCCCGGTGGGGGCCGGAGCGTGGCGGCGCGCGTGCGCGGGCCCGGGCGGCGGCGGCCCCGGCAGTGCGCGAGCCGTCGTCGTCGCCGCGCCGCCATGGCCGCGACGCGCGCTCGCTGACGCCCGACCGCGCCCGTCCCGCGCCGACCGCGACTTCTCGGCCGAGCCCACACCTCAATACGCCGCCGCTAGGTAAAGTAAACTATAGTTGTGTTGATTCGCGACCCTCGCGCTTTGTTCTCGTCGCATGCTCTGTTCATGACGGATAGGTAATGTTATCAGTAGTACGCACGTTGCTCCAATATCGCGACGTCACACGAGCTATCTTCGATTTATCTGAACTCTTCCGAGCGGGCTCCCAGCGTCGATAAACGGCCGTGTGCTGCGCATCCAGCTGCTCCGATGCCTTGTCGGTTAGTTCCTACACCATAATCTTTCTCTTTGTTAGAATTAGCCTTGTTAAGTAGATATGTAGTCCCCTTTTGACGTTCCTGTCTGATATCATCTGCTCGGAGCTTCAGTGAGTGGGTGTTACATAACAAGGCTTCCACTCTTGGCTCTAAACATGCTTTTAGGCCTGATTACAATCTGTAAAGCTTGCATGCGTTGAGCAAATGTTTTCAGAGGTTTCATTTATAAAATAACATTTCGATGTTTATGTTGTGTTTGTTTACGTTTATACGACACAGAATACAAGTGTTATTTCTTTCTTACGTAGCATGCATGACTATGTACCAACAAAACAAAAATATTATTATTTGAACTTTTTTTACAGCTTTTCACGAATTATGATTAACTGTGTACTGTGTAGGATATTACCCCCAGGATAGGATACAACATAATAGGCATATGCCTGTATTACCTACTTCTTAGTTGTAAGTTAAGTAATAAGTTCTTTTAAGAAGGTTCCAAATCACTTATAGACAAACCAAGCCTCATAAACCACCGTACAATTGTTGTGTACATTTATTAGCGTAGTTATCCATATTTGCGTGCATGTGACTTTTGTGGACACATCCACAAAGCCTAGTGACATATCCACTTGTAAAGAAAACAGATTGGAGACACACAGAGGTCGAGCCGTGATCGGTGTTAATTGGTCCATAACGACCGCGCGACATCCGAGACGTGTTCTCACCAAGTTACACATGGGAAAAGACGTCTTCTCTGTCAGGCGGTTGTCTTTCTGCGGGGCCTGCGGCTTGCCTCCCAGGGCTGAGGTAGGTGCTTCTTTGCAACATTCTGCCCTCCGAAGCTAAAAGGACGTATTTTCAAAGAAAACTATATGTAAATACCGCTTTTTAGCCTAGAAGGGCAGCCTTACATAATGTCACTAACACTCACTTCTTGCCCGGTCTCAGATCTGGATTCTTGCGAGATTAATTTATTAAATGAGGTCATATTTTGCTTGGTTATGTAAGAATAAGCACCCGCACAAAAATTACTTACAATATGATAAAATGTTGATGAATTTCTGTCAATCGTTGGGTCAATATCGAATAGATAGTGACGGCTAAAGTGGCCAAATAAGTATGTAAGTATATACATCGTATCACATTTTTATTGCTATAGAAATAAGGATGTGTTCCGATATATTTGAACACTTTGACCGTCTCTATCATTTTGATGCTGACTATGCATACTCGTCTCGTATGCATAGGTATAGCATGCCGTTCAGTAGTATCGATCCAAGGGACAGGTGATCAATTGAAATAAAATGTTAGTTTTGATTATTTGAAACGTTTTTACAATAATTAGATATTGATTTATCAAAATCGCTTAGCTACAGGCCCTACCTATACTCTGTCTCTTTAGGTAAGTACTTACTTAAATAAAAAAACAAAAACAGTAAACAAAGAATTTGTACATTTTCGGGTAGGTAGTTATAATATTTATTGGTTAACCAACCAAATACAAAACCACCTGGATCTGTCACTGAAAGACCTGACTTTAACCTACATTATTTGATCATGTAATGTTTTCATCTACCCTCAACTGGCTTAAGAAGCCATTTGAGGGTAGATTTTGTTTACTCTTTCTTAAATACAATAACAAAGACATTGACAATCAGTCAATGTCTTTATAAAATACTGATTTATAAATAATTTCAATATTATTATGCATATTTGCATGTCTAAACAAAATAACGCTTGACTAAAATAGTACTTAGTAAGTGCTGCTCATAAAATCAGTATAATATAATTGGCCCCGTGGTGGGACATAGCTTATGTGCGACTATCTAACTGTGAGGTCTGTGGGCCTTAATATCAAATGGGTTTTGTACGATAACATTTTAATGGCCTTTACTCCTTTTTGACTTTGCGTTTGAAGTTTTGGTAGTGCTTACATTTTTCATTGTTTAATAAGAAATTCACTCTTCGTACATATTAGTTCTAATTAATCTCGCTTATACAGCTGTCTCTATCCAGTGCGTAGGTTTATGAGTAAGATCTGAGTCATCGTTGGGTCTCCTACAATTAGGTATACTCCATAGAGGTACAATAATATAGAGATGACACGGGGGAGGGGCCAAACGACCGAACGAGATGCATTATGGAAATTTCAGTAGGAGTAGCAGAGAAAGCGGTATTATTGCTTGTCCTTGTCACAGTCTCACTTTTTGTTTGTTCCCCCCCAAAAATTTTGTATGGTTTATGGTGGGCAACAAAAACCCGACCGAATTACGTAGATTGTTTTTGGTAGGTTGTCAGGAATGTTTAAAACGTGTTTTTAATGTTGTCGCTTTGCGTATGTTTTGTTAGGGCTCCGTGAGGGCACGGAGGCACGCGTATAGCTCATCTATGTAATACTAGATCTATGGTATACTCGTAATATGTGATTTTGTAAATGGGTTTATTTTGAGACTCTTACAAAAATAATACACCAAAAGTGGGATGACTTGTTTTCCTTTTATATGTATAGGTACCCATGGTGTGGGGTGTCGTTGGACGTTGGACAAGTCTTTCAGTTGTGGTTTTTCAAAAGTGTGACGTAACATTTTCCTTAAACCATACGAAAAAGCTTTCCAAAAGTTGTTAGCTAGTTCAAAACTAACTTTGTTCAGTTCCCTATTATATTAGAGTGCTCACGTTTTTATTCAGAGATTATGGTATGAGGTATGAGATACTAATATCAGATATTCAGATATTAGTTAGTATGGTTGAATTAATCGCAGCATTTGTGGCCCACGTTACCTTTGTCCGCGAGCACGTGGCGCGCCGTAAACAAATGTGTTTATATTCAATCACTATCATCTCTCATAACACTCTCCGCTCTACAGCAACAGTTTAAGTGTGGAAGGCAGTACGTTGATTCACTGTTTTATGGGACAAAGACCCAAGGACCCACAGTAAGCTCAAGAAGGCTTAGTTAAGTTGTTGTAGATGTAAATAATGATATTATATATAATGCAATAGCCTCCGGAGTGGCTGCACCATCCGTATTGTTGCGTCACTCGCGCGCATTGGATAAGGCTACTTTGTTCAGTAACGTATTAATATACGAAATAATTATAAACGTATGCGCTTTGACATTACAGCCAGAAATGTTGTTATCTTATACATGGTCCTCTGTAACCATATATACTTAAGTAACAGCCCCTTATTACAAAATGCTTAACTATAATATTCAGTACAAAAATGCTTGTGCCGCACACTGATGGAATCTCGTCCTATACTTATTTATTTATATTATTTTTATTCATAAATTTCTGTTGTTTTGTATCAGATTAATTAGATACAATGATTTGCTTTGAAGTTCAAGTGCCCTGTAAGTCAATATAAGTGCTATTAACCGTAACTAGTTACTTCTAGAACAACCCCCCACCACTCCTTATGTATGTGCTCGGCTCCGATGATTTCACATTGAAGTCCATTAAACAGGAACGTTACCAGAAACGTAGTATGTTCCAACTCCATACATCTGTTCCTCTTGACGATGTTTTTCATGTTCTAGCTTTTTTAAAGACAACAATATACTGCAAGCGTTAGTAAGTTATCTGTGGCACGAACTCACACCGCTAACTACCGCATGTTCTTGCTCAGCGGTAAATATCGCCAAACGTATGAGGTAATAGCGGTTAATAAAACTTATGAGTAGGTAAACAATTTTTAAGTATTTTTAAGAGGTTTCCGGTGTTATTGAGCGAAGTAGCAAAATCACGCTAACAACAGTCTCTAGACTACAATTTTGTCGCTCTTATATTGATTTTATATCATCGTATAAGCCCGGGTTTGGGCACAAAGCATAAGCGTATTTATTTTAATATCGTTCTAATATCAGTCTAATTGAATGTTGTTTGCATTCACAGTAATCTTTTTCAAAACTATATTAAGCTGCTTTAGGCTAATATCGCTTTTACGTAAGTATCTTGTAAGCCTACATAGGCTTATATTGGTCGAACGTAAGTATCTTGTAAGCCTACATAGGCTTATATTGGTCGAACGCCTAAATAAGCTTATTTTGGTTTGAAACATTCTATTTGTGAAGTATAAATATACGGGTGAAATTAACTGCAACGTGACAAAAACATATTAGTGTAAGTGTTTATCAAACTTTTTATGAATTATGTTTAAATATAATAACGTGCTGTTTATCATCGTCTGTTTATGTTTCAGGGTAAGTATTCACATGGGAAAATATTATTTATTGTAAAGTAGACCCTGTTTTACACTTCAAACTTTATGCGCCTACTCAAATATGGTATTTGAATATTTTTATAATTATTTTATTTCTTTATTTTGTATTGATAGTCAGCCATTGATGTAGGTGCATTTTTCAAGCGCACTATTAGAGTATTTTAAGCATTCTGAATACAAATGATGTGGCCATGTTGAATTACTTATACTATCAATAGTGTTCCCAAAAACGATTTAAGATCAAACCATCTGATATTGATCTTCTCTATTGTGATATAAGTGTCTTGATCTTATATCACTCTAATATCTTACTAAAGTGCTGCTGTTGATCTTATTATAGCTTTAATAAGATCAGAAAAGTACGTACTTACAGTGTTCTTATGCTATGTTAATATTAGTCTTACATTCTTACAATAGCGTTTAGAAATCTAATATAAAATCAAATGAACTAAGAGAATGAGGATATAAGACCAGGGACTCTCAAGTTCAATGAGACTTCGTAAATGTTGTTGTAAGAGCAAGAGGCTTATAATAGTATTATGCTATGTTGATATTAGTCTTACATTCTTATAATAGCATTTAGAAAGTCTAATATAAGATCAAATGAACTTAGAGAATGTGGATATAAGACCACGTACTCTCAAGTTCAATGAGACTTCGTAAATGTTGTTGTAAGAGCAAGAGGCTTATAATAGTATTATGCTATGTTGATATTAGCCTTACATTCTTATAATAGCATTTAGAAAGTCTAATATAAGATCAAATGAACTTAGAGAATGTGGATATAAGACCAAGTACTCTCAAGTTCAATGAGACTTAGTAAATGTTATTGTAAGAGCGAGAGGCTCATAATAGTATTATGCCATGTTGATATTAGTCTTACATTCTTATAATAGCATTTAGAAAGTCTATTATAAGATCAAATGAACTTAGAGAATGTGGATATAAGACCAGGTACTCTCAAGTTCAATGAGACTTAGTAAATGTTATTGTAAAAGCGAGAGGCTTATAATGGTATTATAAAATGCTCTTATATACATATATAAGACTAGGTAATAAGACTAAACTTACTAAAGTGCGTATTAGCTTGTCTAAGACTAATATAAGAGCGATGACAAGTTCAAAACAAAAATAAGAGCGCTATAAGCTCACTACTCTTTATAAAGTGCGCAATCTGAGACTTTTTTGCTAGTTGGGAGATTACCGAGATAGTAAAACATCTATCGTTACTCCATTAGTTAAATAACAAGTAGGTAACGGTACAAGTATGTATGTAGGTATATACCTACGGATATGATGGTCGTAGAGGATTATCGCCCCGGCTATTGTAGTAGCGTAGCGTTATATCATACGAACATGTAAAGTCTTTGCTAATTCCCGAAAATAAGTTACTGGTATGGATCTGGGAATCCCTGCTGGAAACGTTTTACTTTTCACCACCCATCAGGTCTTCAGTTGCGTTTGCGTACCGAGTTAATTTCACTTCATGTCTTAGGGGCTTAAATTGTTTATCTCGCAGGAATAGCCTCAAAAACTATTAGAAAGTTGTACAATCGATCTCATCTTCACTAATCAGTTGTTATAAGTGCATAAACCCCTACGTTACCTTAGTTCTTTAGATAGGCTAAGTGCATGTAGGGTTGGATAGCTTTTCGTCAGATCAAACTGACGCTATTTGTGAGATTATACTCATCATACCAGCATAACATTCATATTATATTAAGTATCTAAAGAATAGGTTAATCGGACCTTATAAAACGTAATGTGTTGACCATTTAAGACGCGATGGCAATGACGTGACGTGGGTTTGATGCGTTCCCCTATAAGGGTGACAAAATTACCTGATGACGTCTTCAGTTGCCTAAGCCTAATTAAAAAATAAGAGTATGTACACATACTCCTACCACATAAGTAAATTTGTTGTGTCTCACAAAACGCGGAAACTGAGGGGCTACCGCGAAAACAGAAATTCGCTAATTGCGGGGATGTTTCTCGTTTCCTCCAATGAAGGCGTAATTAGAGTGACAGAGAAAAATGCCCGCAATTTGCGAACTTCGATTTTCGCGGTTATAGCCCTGTCTAGTTACTAACAGATAGGTTTTTTGTGCGTTTGCTTGGGTACACACTTACAAAACTTGGCGGTTAAACTACATCTACAACGATAAAAAAATTATAAGTGATCAGTACGGATATGATGGCCGTTCTTGTCTACGTGCCAGCGTGATAAAACGGTGTCCGTCACTTTCTATCCCGCGGTGTTAAAAAGTGACAGTTATTATAAAATAACCAAGTCATAAGACGTGGATAAAGCCATCCATAATCAGCCTGCAGGAATTGATAATAATATTCAAGCTACCTATATCTAATTGTAGAATGTCGTCAATTTCCCAGCCGTTCTTTAGAGATCTGGCCCCATAGACAACTTGCCATCGCTAACGCTCCGTAGCGAACGAAATGGAACTAAAACTGTCATAAATAGAGAGATACAAAGCAATGCGATGGCGAAACGCAAGCGATTGTACCTTGGCTAGGTCGGCCTCAGGTCGGCAGTATCAAAAAACTACAAATACAAACGCTTCTACCAAAGTTACAAAATAAATCTCTTCTTAAATCACTGGCAGTGTCTAAACAGTTTCGAACACGAAATTCCTCGGGATCCCACCTAATTCACCTAAAATAAATATCCTCGCACATCAATTGCCGTGTTCAATTAGCTGATCTTACCTATCAATTTACAAAATGGAGAGGAGCAACGATGTTTGATCCCAGGACAGATTGAATGCTATTCCGCCTGTAATAAAGTAGTTAATAAATGTAACAATTAAATAACCTCTCATAAGATTGATACCTCTCATAAGAAAAATCTCTCTTAAGATTGTACATATCTTCTGCGGAACGGAACGTTGTAGTGTTTAAAAAATAAAGCAAGGAGGTTTTTTTTAAAATAAAATCACAGTATAATTTCTCTTAAAGGTGTACGTGTATGAAAAGGTTAAAGGTTGCGTTCATAAATAGCTTTGAAAACATTCTTATAATGTATCCTTTATTGGAAGCATGTTAAAAGATGTCAGTGAACCCTGATATATTTGGAATGACCTTCCACTGACTCAACCCCTACTGTATGCGATGCGCCCAAACGCTGGGCCTGAAACCTGGAGGGCTATTCTAATTCAAGAATTTGTTAGTGTTTTGATTTGGTTTTGATACGCTCTAATCTTCTTGTAGTGATTAGCGCGCATCTGTCGCTCGACTTCAGCGAACTGATATACATGGAAGTATTCTGTCCGCTCAGTTATGACCCAACGTAAACTATTCGATTGTAGGCGGTGCTTACAAACTATTCGATTCGCAACTTCAGTTCGTCCGAGATGACAGTCAGTGACGGATGACTAAATTGATTTATAAAAACAACGTTTTTTTGTAATTAGAAATGTCTTCATGTGTCATGAAGTGGTGCAGAAGTTATTTTAGTTCATACCAAGGATAGTGGAATCACTTTTCACTTGTAGTAAACAGATAACTTCAGTAAAATATGGAATAAACATGACGATTTGTTTTCAATACTAACGTGCTAAGCTAAAACGTAACAACTGCATACAACTTTCATAACAACATACGACTTTTTAAATTGCGAGGATAATAGGGATGGTGTTATGCCAAATGAAGTAGACTATTTTATTAACTTGTGCTTGGTTTAGGTATTTTCTATATAATTATAAATGTAGTAATGAATTATTTCTTACAGATTTGTATTTTACTTTTTTATTTCATGAGATGGAGCTGTAAAAAAACTACCTAATTATTCCAAATTAATAATCAAATTTGATATTATCATTTTACATTACTTTCCATTCAGATACCCACAAGATGCTATTCGCAGAGAACTATGGAAAAAAGCTGTCCAATTAGAGAGACATGAAATTAAGTGGATGCCTGGAAAGATATCTAGAATATGTTCTATTCATGAGATATAACTCGTGAGATAATCATACCCGGTCTCCTATATGTAGATACACTTCCACTGAATTAATTTAACAAATACACACATTAACTGAAAATGTTGATCATTGGAATCCACCCTCTACCGTCACATATATGTAGGTTCTCTCTCAAGCCATTTCCGTCAGTAGAAAAGAGCGGCAAATTTAGAAAATTAAGTAGTAAGTAAGCGCGCGACCGGGTGTGGTCCCAAACAAAATTTTAATTTTGCACCTTTTTCTACTGACAAACTTGCTTGACCGGCTATATACATATAAAATATTTATTGTGACTCCGCCTATTCAAATATTTTTGACCCGATTCGTGTACCCGTGTAAATTTTGCAGACTGTATAGCCAGTCCGATTTCTAAGATCAAGTTCGCCATACATATACTATGGCGTACCTACTTGATCTTAGAAAAACGGACAGACTATACCTGAACGTGAATTCGCACTGCTATACAGATTGATAATAAAATATACAAAATACTTATTACAGCGGAATACATTTATACAACAATGATATATTTACTTATGTTGAGTTAGTCTGTCATTTCATTTCATAACCATACATCGTTATCGCGGGAGCAAATACGATTTGACAATACTGAAAGATTATAAAAAACAGTCAAAAACAGAAATGACATTCGTATAGAGAAACGTTTATACCTACGACCTTAAAATGTATAATTATTTTATTGAATATCAATGCTATCTTACCTCCATACTTGACTTGATTGGTACTTAAAAAGATTACCTATTAGGTACGCAACCTTATCAGTCAATTTAGACATTTGTCAATCTTGACTGATCTTTATTTGTAACAACATAATCAAATAGAAGTTGCCTTTAAAATGCCTCGAAGGAAAATAACATGTGATGAATTTGTGGGGTTGTTTATACAGGATTATCCTGAGCTAGAGGCTCGCGATACAAATCTATTTTGCTCGAAGTGCAATATTAGTTTTTGTAAAACTAAATCTTCCGTGAAACGTCATTTTAACTCTGAAAGACACACTTCTCTCAAAAAAGATTTTAGGTTGGAACTGACAAAATTTCTAGTAAGCTGTAACATACCGTGGTCTCAAATAGAGAACCCTGTATTTAAAAATTTAATTGAAGATTGTCTATCTGGAAAATTTGAAAAAACTGTTCAGGTCCCTTCAGAATGTTTGCTGAGGCAGACTTGCGTGAATGAATTATACGACAAAGAGATGGATATAATTAGAGACGAATTAAAAGACGCGTATATATATGTAAGTGTTGATGAAACCACAGATGCTATAGGTCGTCAAATCGCTAACGTTATAGTAGGTGCTATGCTTGAAGATGATGTTGGAACTCCACACGTGCTGTCAAGCAAATGTTTAAATGAAACGAACAATATCAGTATAACTAATACTGTAAAAAATGCCCTGGATGATTTGTGGGGCCCTGGTCACAATAAGCATGACAAGGTGTTGTTGTTATTGACTGATGGTGTGGGGTATATGTTGAAAGCTGGCAGAAATTTGAAAACACTTTTTCCGAACATTGTCCATGTTACATGTTTAGCCCATGCTCTTAACAGAGTTGCCGATCAAGTTCGTGTTCTTTTTCCAGAAGTTAACCTATTAATTTCAAATGTAAAGAAAGTATTTCGCAAATCTCCGAAAAGAGTAAAAGCATTAAGAGAAATGTTTAATGGAATTCCTTTGCCTCCAAACCCAACAATTATTCGCTGGGGAACATGGATCGAGGCTACCACTTACTACAACAAGTATTTTGATGAAATAAAAAGCGTTATAGACACATTTCGTAATTCAGACGCACAGTGCATCGTCAAAGCAAAAAAATCTTTACTCAGTGCAAAAGTTCGAAAAGATGTAAATTTCATAGCAAAGTATCTGCAAGTAATACCAGATGCTATAAATAAACTGCAGTGCCAAAATCTATCTCTTAGTGAAAGTTTGACCATAGTACAAAATACATACAAACATATATCCAAATTAATTTTGAATAAAGATGGAAAACAGATTTTAAAAAAGTTCAAAGTGGTTTTGCAGAAAAATGCCGGATATGAAGTTATGAAAAAAATGTGTGAACTGATATCGGAGAAGGAGATAGTACTAGATTCAACGATATATCGTTCTACATTTGATTACTTCCGTCGTTTTAAAAACGCACCCATTACAACAGTAGCAGTCGAAAGATCATTTAGCCAATTAAAATGGATATTTACTGCACGACGCCGCAGATTAAGAGTAGAAAACATAGAGAAAATTTATGTCGTATATTACGAAAATCACTTAAGATCAACAAAAATTAAATAATGTTGTACAAAATAAATCATGAATATTTATTTGATATGTCGATTCCGGGTCATTATTTACTAACAGAGTGTAAAGCAAGATTTATGAACATTATGCAACAAAAACTTCGTGCTATGTATGATGAACTTCTTGGAGGCTTATAATGTGTAGGCAGAAAGGTCTGTTTTTACTAAACGGGCAGTCTGTTTTACCACTTCTTTAATAAATTTATATTTGCTCCCGCGATAACGATGTATGTTCATAACAACATTTTAACTAGTTATCTTTTAATCTGCATTAAATTATTATACGTGAATTATTTGACTGGTTCTTCAATGTATGGCATAAACCTGTCCCTGTCCAAGTCATATTCTAATCAAATATGAACCGCGAACTCTCAGCGGCCAGTACGTACAGCAAGAAGGTTATTAGCGGATTAATGTCGCTGATTGGTAGTTATTGACATTATATGCATTTCATCTACACTTAGCTATGTACCATTAGTGTAATAAAGATGACTATTATTTCGTTTACCAGCTTTGATTACAGGCTCTGTAAACGCGTCGTCTTATTTGAATGTAGGCGTAATTGTGTATGTGTGCTAATTTGGCCCGAGAATTTGAACGGTAATGTTCCTAAAGGCGGTATCCATGGTATATATGATCGCAGCTCGACTTTAACTTACGGCCCGATTCGAATATGTGCGACGATTTAAAATACGTTAATTAATAGGTCTTAAAACGATATGGATTCGCTATCAGTGAGAAATGTGACGTTTCTTCAAAAACAAAATCGGCACTTTTGACACTAACACATCTAATCCAAATCGTTTCTAAATCTATGAATTGACTTATCTTAAAGTTCGAATCAGGCAGTTGATTTTCCTTGCACCAATCAGGGTTAGTGATCTTCAAAATTGTATCAAAATAAGATCAAAACCGTAACATGTTGCTACATCCGAATCGGGCTCCTGTGATAATCAATCCATTGGCCACTGGTTCATCTATAATAATTATCAGATTGTTTTTATTTGTAGATTGTCATTGGTCGAAAGTACAGGTATACAGGATGGCTAAAAAATAACTGCATTTAAGAATGACAGAGATTTTGACTGATTTATCACGGACCAATTAAAAAGTTATTTAAACGAATACCTAGAGGTAACATATAATAAGCTTCAACACCTTTGCTGATTATTATCGCGCTTAGTACATGTAGGTATGATTTAGATATCACAAGTCCCACATATTATGGAAATGATTTCACCTCGAGGCCAAATTTCGCGTTTAAAATTCGGGTCAGAACCATCTAATTTATTAACGACGCATCGTGTGCGACAGGCGAGGCCACCTACTTATCTCACTTATCTAAAGGTGCTTAAGCCTCCCGAAAATTCCCGCGTGCGTAGAAAATTTACGACTTGAGAAGAGATTTTAGCGTTATCTGCTTTATCAGGAGATATTGCGAGGTGCCGTGAGCTTGTCGTTTGCTAAACAATAGTAATTTATCTGGGCACTAGATCGCACGCCGCTGTCCGCTATATGAATCTCCAGTCTGAATGGTGTTCGAAACGTTTACTCGTTCGTGTACTCATAGTGTACATGTTGTGTATAGTGTTGGCAAACGCGTGCATTCTTGAGATGTATGTTTTAGTTATTTACTAGCCGTGGTGAGTGATATTTTAATCTTTCGATTGCTTCAAAGTTGTTGAAATTTACTGTTCACAGTTTATTTCAAATTTCAACAGAATTATTTTGAAGTTTAGTACGTTCGAATACTTGATCGACTCTTCAATTAGTTCCTAAATATAATTAATGTAACTTTTCAGATACCGGAAATCAATGACATCCTTAGATGAATTTGTCAATTCATCAGCATGGCTTATCAAGGTATAATAGTTTATTTATTTTATTCTATATACAAATACCGGATTTTAACATCCAAAGTGGAAAAATTTATTGCCTGTCGGCTCTCACTGCCCCACTGCTTTCGGATATTAAAACCTCTTAAATTTTTTCCTTGATTAGAACAAAGGATTTCATTTCCACACATAAATTATATATGTACGTACAAATAACTTATTTCACACAGACATGTTCGCGTCGAAAAGCTAGTATGGACCTAAACGCAGTAAAACCGCCATGTAAATAGTTGTTTATACACTGCGGTAATGAACATTACCATAATTTACCGAGTATTACCGCATGTGGCAAGGTGGTTGTTTGTGCCTAGTTTAATAGGCAGGGCTGGACCGATCACGCAAGCATCCTCCCATTATTACTGTGGACTTTGCCGAGTGCACATTAGTACCATTACTCCATATATTCGTGAAAATTTAAAACTTGTCTTACTTAAATTATTTTTCTAGTAAATAACAGGGTACTAATAGTGCTCAACATTTTTGGAGGCAAACTATATCTACAGTAAATTGGTAAACTCCGCGATTATTTAATGATGGAATCTTCAACTGACGGTGAAGACGATGATATTGATGATATCTATGATGACGTAAGTTATATTATAATACACCATACAATACATCTTCTTCTTCTTAGTCGGTACACTCTTGCTAGAGTGGTCGTGGTCATCAACATCATTGTGAATCTCGATGACCGATGATCTTGCTAATACGGCGCCATTCATCGCGGACTGCAGCTTTCCGGGTACATTTCGTAAACCGAGCACTTAGTTGCGGCCTTGATCTGGTCTGTCCATCTCATTGGTGATCTACCACGTGGCTTACAATACATATATAAATTGAAACGAATATTACCTGTGCGCCCAAACCCGGCACAATTATTAGTGTGGGTTTCCTTTCCGGGCGATCAAGTACCTTACCTACTAGAAAATAAGTTCTTGATCAAAATATTATTAGGTATAGACATCTACCGAATAGTATCGCGTCAGAATGTTCGGGAGGTATTCCTGGAAAATTGTCTTTTTAGTCGGTCACTCTTGACAGAGTTTGTGCAGCTTTCATAGCTCTCTTTATGTCTCTACATAAATCAATGGTTCATAATTATTACTTGTCTGACGTCATCGGTTTACTGAGGCATTTACATCTCGAGGATCTATCACAGCACGGGGTCCCCTATCTCATTCCTTTCACCCGACCCTAGGTGGAAGTCAGAACGAACAAAAAATATCCAAAATTACAGTTCATATCTTAAGAACCTAATACAAAAATTGCTTAAACATCGGCATTAAAGTGAGTCATCCTTAATGCGCACCGTTACTTGCAATATCCATAAAAGACTGATCCACGCTATAGCCCCATACTTGCAAAAGTAGTATTGTAGCTAGTACTTAGCTACGCTACACCGCACATACATAACTAAACAACTGGGGCCAAATTCGACACGTACAACTGTCAGATTTCGCATCCACGTCAAATCAACAGTTGATTTTATTGCATACTGAGTGTTGATTCCATCAACGGTGGATAATATCATTTGGTACAACCAAAACTCAACTCTAAACTAAGGGTGGTTCGGTTTGGTTTGCTTGTCACCCTAGCTGTGGATAGTTAATGTCAAATTTTGACATTGTACGTATTCGAGAACTTATGATTTTTCCCACATCAACGGGAGATCAACACGATACGTCAAACGTCGCTTGTCGAATAGGGGTCCTGTTCGACGTACATATTTATTTATTTAAATGGGCTGATCTCATCAATCACAGGTGAGCTATTTTAAGTCGTTCGTTCACAATAAGAAAGCTAGTTTCAATCCGCCTATGAATTATTGATCTCTCCACCAGCTGAGGCGACAATGTCTATGAAATGTGTGTATTGTTCGTATTTTAAAACTAAAAAGAGCGTAATTGTCTATGCGTGTATGCATATTTTAACAGTTTAGAAGGTGTTTTATAAAGTTATCATTATCATTTTGTGAAAGTGTTAAAATGTATCTACCTACCCTCCTAAATGCTAAGGGAACTAACTAGGTAGGTACGCATATTACAATAATAACGCAAGTGTTATTTTAAACGTAAAATTTTCTATGATTTTATGACATATAAATATCTAAATCGTTGCAGACTTCTCTTGGTCTAACTCTTACGCAAAAACGCCTGAATGGATTTAAGTTTTTTTTTCTACACATATTTTATAACTATTTAAATAGGTCATAAATTTTTTTTCCTAGAATTGATATATATATCTCTCTTCAGTGGTAGAAGAAATTGCGCTGTATGTGTAATAACGATTTCTATAGTTATATAATGTAGTTTTTATTGGATTAGAAAGAACTTCATAGATAAGTAGGTAATAATCGTGCTAATAGTTCATATTAATTTCATTATTATACCGCATGAAAGGTATACTTGTACGGAGTTCTTTCTAATGGCAAAAAGTACTATAAATTGTAAGTTTTTACTTTCTATTTGTGCGATAATTGCGATGCGCTCAGGCACTATAACTAAAACCAGGTACAAAAACGTTAGACAAGCTGGAAGTGTAGCATTTCCACTTACGGACCACATTGAAATAATACTTTTTACGTGTGACGTTGCGTTTTCATTCGTGTAACCATTAGGCATACGATTAATTTCTTCATCTTTAATCTAATAGTATTAGTTTACGTGCTACAACTCTGGTCATCGAAACTTGACGCTTGACAACACTTGCTAAACATACAGCGAACATATAGCGCCGTGCAGCGCCATTTAATCCGGCTGTGAGACTCGGGGATACGTTTTTTTCCTCATACCAGTGGGGAGACACTCCTGACTTCGGCAAACTTGGCTCCGTTCGGCTCAGCATTGCTCCGAACAATGATTAGGGTTAACACAATTTGACGTCCCTTTGCATGCATGGCCACAGATAAGATAATAACTTGATTTTTGACAACCCTAAATAGCCGAAAGGGATAGTGCAAAAAGCTAGACAGGGATATCATGATTTGACCCTGAATCGCTGTCAAACTTCGGTTTTGTAGAAAGTGTCCTTTCTGTACGGTAGTACCTACTAGTACTTATTCTATGCTCATACTCAACATCTCTAGAAGAGATTTTGAGTTCAGAGAAGATAGAGATCTTTATTTGCATAACATGTATTTTAGATATATTTATGGACCGTGGAAAGGAAGCTAATTTTTAGGGTTCCGTACCCAAAGGGTAAAACGGGACCCTATTACTAAGACTTCGCTGTCCGTCCGTCCGTCCGTCCGTCCGTCTTCTGTCACCAGGCTGTATCTCACGAACCGTGATAGCTAGACAGTTGAAATTTTCACAGATGATGTATTTCTGTTGCCGCTATAACAACAAATACTAAAAACAGAATAAAATAAAGATTTAAATGGGGCTCCCATACAACAAACGTGATTTTTGACCAAAGTTAAGTAACGTCGTTCGTGGTCAGTACTTGGATGGGTGACTGTTTTTTTTTTGCTTTTTTTTCCGTTTTTTTTGCATTATGGTACGGAACCCTTTCGTGCGCGAGTCCGACTCGCACTTGCCCGGTTTTTTAGTTACTATAGAGATTCTTCACTGCATTCAATATACCTTTGGTGGTAAGGGAATTGGGTAAGGGACTTGCTTTATTTGCTCCCAGCTGGCCCAGCTGACCTAAGTTTTTGGAGACCTTCTCGGCTGGTTTTCTTGTGGGTTACATCATAGAGTATAATAAGTAAAGAAAGAGTGGTAACCCCATACATCAGTTTTCTTACCAAAACGCGTAGTGGAATTTATCAGTACTGCTAGTTGACAATAGATGTCTCGGCGAACGAAAACTCTAATGCTCAACAATTTTCAGCTAATATTATAACCAGATTAACTGGCAGTCTATTTTCAACCCCTTCTGCTTATAATATTAGTTGTAAATTGTTTTAATAGTACATTTTTCGTCAGTAGCTACACTTGTGACATCTGGTGTCGAGTAGGGGTACTGATAGTTCCGCTACACGGCGCTAGATGTCGACTATGAAACAAAGCGCGTTTTGGTAAGGAAACTGTACGGTTACCATCAGTTTGTCACTGACATAAACGCCGTCGAGAACGTAATTTACTTTCTATACATCTCGCTCGCACTCGCATATTAGTGCAAACGGGATGTATAGAAAGTAAATTACGTTCTCGACGGCGTTTATGTCAGTGACAAACTGATGGTAACCGTACTGATGTATGGTGTTACCACTCTTTCTTTACTTATATTACTCTATGGTTACATGCACGGTGCTGATTCTACATAATAACGTTATATTAGGTTTACATTGTATTAGTAGCATCAACGAATTTATCTATCATTTATCCTTTTCTATTTTTAAGTGCGTTTCTTAAGTGCTACTTTGTATACAACTTAAGTACTTATACATTTCAAGTGTATTTTCCCCTTTATTGAGACGTGCATAATTCATTGAAAAATAATAACTTCTAAGTATTTTCTCCGACGTGGTCATAAATATTTATAAATTTATGCACTTTGTGTCGTTGAAATAAAAATAAGAAATAGTTTTACATATTTATGAAGCAAACTGTGGATACGGCGTAAAATTAATTCATAATTGTAACTTGTGGTAATAGTTACATTGTACTCGTACATGACAGTTTTTGTCGTATTAATAATCGGCAAGTATAATTGAAACGTTAGGCAATTCGATGTAATGTTTTTGTGAATGTTACCTAAAAAAATGTCGAGCAGCACGCAGTGCATTTACAAAATCATTCCGACTATATATGGTATTTTTTACACAACTTTATTTTAAAATTTAATCAGTCTTCGCCCAAGTTATCCTTATCGGATTGGGGTAGTTAGAACTACAAGAAAATGGATATGCTGAGAGAGATATCAAGGACGAATTTTAGACCACAGTCGTACTTATTTAGGTATAAAAACGAAAATCGAAATTTCGTTATTACCTAGTCGCTCTTGCATATTTGAGCGACCGACAGAGAGACAGATAAAGACATTTCGGTATTCATGTGGTAGGTACTGCCTTAGCCCGAGCCCGAGAGACTGAATGATCCCGGTTGACCACACTCACGGTCGATCGGTAACCTTCTAGATCCCTTTCATCGGCATTTTTTATGAATGCTGGCTATAAAATTTCCAATACGAGATTTTGGAATATTAAGAATGGGCGAGGATCGGGCTGCCAAGAGGGCGTACCTGGGAAGACCGACGGTGGCCGCCTGGTAGGTCAGTGTGGAAGCGGATCTGCGTCAGCTTCAAGCCGATAATTGGCAGGAAACGGCGCAGGATCGGGAAAAGTGGCGCGTGCTCTCGTTTCGGAGGCTAAGATCGTCTTTGGATAGCTGAGCCATATTAGTTAGTTAGATTTTGGAAAGTTGGAAATTAACAATATTGTATTTTTGTTGCACAGGTGTCGGGGGCGCAGCGCGGGCGCGAGCGGCATGCGGCCCCTGCGGCAGACGCCCATGGAGGTCGGCTAGCGCGCGCCCAGCCCCCGCGCCCCTCCCCCCGCCCCACAGCCATGGAACTGTCTGACGTGCCGAGACACCGACCCCTTGCCTTCGATAAGGTGAGTGTACATACGTACTTGTAAGTGAGTGTAACTTCCCTGTTGGACTTGGTGATCCCTGCAGCCGCTGCAGCACAGCCAGAGTCAGCAAGCGTCCAGCCCCCACGGTACATATGTATCAGTGGCGGCGCGTCAAACATATCATATGGGCAAGCTTATTTGGCTTACATATTTCCTTTACAACTCTGCTCAAACATTCAAAAACAGGCAAGCCGGTGGGAAACGGCTTTTATGGACGCGCCGCCACTGATATGTATACATACTTATATACATGTACGCATATATTTCCAATACGATAATAGTTACGTGATAAAATTGATAACCAAAAATGGATTATATTATATGATTATTCCAAAATTGAGTAACCAGCGTAACGAGCGGTGGAAAAGTGGAATTTTGGGCGTTATGAGGGTTTTAAGGCCCGAGGGTTAAACAAACTATGCCATCAATTGAAACAAAAAAATGTTTGGGTACCACACCAATGCGAGGAAAATAGTAACTGTAAATCGTTACAAATGAAATCCGAATGCTAATTAATATTTATTTTATTATTCAATATAATAATTTCAAAATAAATTCTACCAGCGGAGCCATATGAGGAAACAACTCATAATTTGCATTAACTTACTTTGCTACTCTTGTGAATAAAAAGTAACTTTCTCATCAGTTATTTTAGGATAAAGAGAACTTTTACGAGCTGGTGTTTTTTTTAAATATTAAGTGTGCGAAGGCCGTAAAAATATTTGACACTATCTTATTTGTAGTGCAATAAGAGCGCGTCACATATTTTTGCGGCGTTTGTTGTGTAACATATTATTGCTAGTGACTGTACGTAATATATAAGAATAAGAATTTTAATAACAAAACTTCCGTGAGACACAGACTAAGTATCTTATCTGAAGAATAAGAATTTTTGAAGAACCAGAACTAATTAAGAACACGTCCAGGGGGGCGATTTTTGAGTTTCGATTACTCGATTTCGTCATTCGACCATCGTCGGTCGAAAATGGCGAAGTACTAATTTTTGAAATTGGGAATCGAGTGGAATTGACCACTCGTTTTCAATTCTATTAGTAGAATTTAAATATCTAGTATTGGAGATATTATTGAACAAAATACACGAAATCGAGCGGTCGAAATTCAAAAATCGGCCCCCAGGATATAACGCCGCATTGGCAGTACTAAGATATTATTTTTGCATTTTAGCACGTGCGTATGAAAACTGTCGCCTTACTGCTATTTTTAACTTGGAAACTTAAAATTAGATGTCACGGACCGCAGTCACATGCACAAAAGTAACGATGAAAACATTATGAAGGCATTTAAGATATTTATTTTACATGTATATACTTTTTAGTAGGTACTCGGTTTATGAATGATGTCGGTAAAACCCAGAATTTTCGAAAATCCTTTAAATAGCATAATAGTTGCTCACGTTTCTAATTTTTTTCCTAAAAACATAATTAAGTACCTATGTACTTAGTGGGCCACGCAAAAATTCTTGAATGTAGGTAACTTAATGTAAAAGTAAGTAAATAAGTATGTTAAAATTAAAATTATCTTTTCACCTCAGCAGCTCGAACAAGGGTACTTTGCTTCTTAAAAACAGTGAACAAAATGCGATTTTGCTCACTGAGTCATTTTGTCTCACGCAGTGAGCAAAATCGCATTTTGTACACTTAGTGAGACAGTATGAGTGAGCAAAATCGCATTTTGCTCACTGAGTGAGACAAAATGTCATTCAAGTGACTTTTATAGTCAAATGTCATTTCAACATGCGGGGTCTAATACAAGTTCGATATACTTGGGTTCTATTATCTCTGTCCCTCTAGGTGAAAAATTTTGTGTACTACACGAGATCAAAGTTATTTACATCTCGTGCGCTTTTGAATCCCTTACTACGCTCAAGATTCTAAATTAGTTATTAAATTATTATAGAATCTTTCGCTTGCACGGGACTCAAAGTCCACTCGAAGAAATATCAAACTTTGATCTCTTGTTGTACAAATAACTATTACTAGTGTGCTTACTAAAAACTGAAAGTAAGTAACAGTGAAGCAAATAGATAGGTAGCAGGTAGCAGCCTTTCATAAATCTTAGCACTTTGATTTCTATTTCGGTGCGGCGGCCACTTTCCCCCTACATTATGATGCATCACGTCGATTCTAGAAGTAACGCCTTCCCCTGCTATTTATTTTTAACAAGAAAGCCTAGAATGGCGTCTCTGGCTTTTCTGAAAATCGATAGGGTGCGCTTCACCCGGCTTCAAGCTGGCCTCTTCTTTCCGTATTCATAAGGGCCCTCGCACGTCATGCATATGTTAATAAAGATTTTTCGAAAACATTACATCGTTATATCAGTCAAAAATGTCTGCATTGGCTCATTTTTGTAAAACAGTTTTGATTCAGTCTGGACGAAGATCGTTTTGCGATAAAGCTTCGGTAATGCTTTGGGGACTTGCCCGACCTAATCTCTGTTGACATTTCTCGGAAGCCATTGCCTTGAATGTGCCGTGGTCACGGCAGCCCGGTCGTGACGGACACAATTCAGCGCGACAGCCGCTTCGATAAGTCCGATCCATTACATTAATTGGCGAAAGCTATTACATGAGAATGGTACGGCGAGAATTAGCGAGACTGGTTATTGTTCCTGCCGTTGATGTCTGTGATTTACAACCTAACAACTCCCGTTGTTGATTGTAACGACGCCACACACGCTCGGCTGCAACCCTTTGTTGTCCCGCGGGCGCGGGGCCCACGCATAATGGTGGCTGGAATAACAAACAGGGAAACACATTTCTGTTCCAAGAATGCTGTTCTATTCATCACGATCCTATTTACTCTAAATTAAGCGCAAATATTCAACAAAGATTTTTTCCCAGGGGGTGGAATATCTCTGCCTAAATTTTGCACGCAATAACCGAGAGCCTACTTATAAGAAAGCCTTCGAGAGTTTTGGGATGATGCCAGATAGCGAGCTAGGAGACAAAAAGCGAAATGGGTCCGCCATATTTCCGTGACGTCAGATGATGACTTAGCAACAGATATCTATACGGGTAGCGATCGCTGAAACGAGTTTTTGAGGAGAGATTTTAATCTTTGCATATTTTGTAGTAGGAGCAGATTGCGGGCTTTCAGTTCAGGTGAGGTCCGGTTTTATTCATAGAAGAGAATTCGGCGGGGAAATAAAAGGGCTGAGTACCTAACTCTGCAACTTCGCCGCCATTTAGCCATCCTCCACTCCCGATTGGCTCAATACATTCAACCTAAAACTGGGGCTTTCCTTCATTCAGTGCAAACCACGATCGAACACAGTATATTCCACGTTAGTACATTTTGCGATTCTGTATAAATAGGGCGTTCTAGTCCACAGTTTAACGACTTGGCTGGTTAGCGACTTTGATGTGATTAATGATTGAAGTTTCAGCAAATGGTTCCGTATTCCGTATAAGTAATGGTTTATTAAATGGAATCGACCACGAATAACATACGTTGTTGTACTATTCATTTTGTATATGTATCTGATGAAATAATTGCAAATTTAAAAAACATCTTAAATATTTACCCCTTTTTTCGAAATTAAGTCAATCGAATTAGTAATGTGAGTCCAGCCAAAAAATAATTACCTATTTATGTAAATTTTCCCAAAATACAACCAGGTATAATCGTTAGTATATAATCGTTCTCACTTTACAGTATGTCGTAATTTGAAGAAGGTTTTTACAATAAGAAATATTTACAACCCTTTAAGTAAATCTTAATCTTGTTAATCCTAATAGATCGTATTGTCTTCAAACATTGTGTATCCCAGCGTCTGAAACCAAACAATCGCGTGTATAGTCTGATTGTCGAGCGGTACGGAGGTCCGGACCGCGGGATGTGACCCGGCCACGTAATTCCATCGGTTGCGAGAGGACGGGTGTGCCCAGTTCTTTACCCTACCAGCCGGCGTATTATGGATAGCTTTATCCATCTTTATCCACATGATAAAATAACTGTCACTGTTTAACACCGTGGGATAGAAAGTGACGGACGCCGTTTTGTCACGCTGTCACGTAGACAAGAAAGACCGTACTGTGTATCATAAGCTCCAGATACGTAAAGGCTACGCGTAAGCATATAAAGCCTGTGCTGAAAAAAAACTGTGAATTTCAAACGGTTGTAATTTTATTTCTAAGCATGATGACGACGGCTTTCTTATCGCATTTAAAAGTCCTATTATTAGATTATATATTTTAGTGCAAATATTCTGACGTTACACATTCGCATTTTTTTAATAGACGATGAGCAAAGTAAGATACGTCCTGCAGTGCCGTTCTCTCGACTATTAATGGGTTTAAATCAAGAGTGTATTAAAAGAGAAGGATAAAACAGCCAAAAAACTTTGACATATGCAGCATGTGTTGGGATGGTGCAGGCAAAAGTGAAAAACGGGTCCGTAAATAGCTGTCACTGAATGCGCTAGGAAAAAGCTGCCTATCACTCCTACAGAAAATATAACAATAATAAAATCTGATAATTATTTAAAATAAAAGTAGCTTTATATTCTAGTAATCCTAAAATCCTTCAGTTAATTGCATCAATTTTTCATTTGAATTTACAGTTTTTTTTCGTTACACGCTAAAGCGTACTTATGCTGGATATTGTGAGTCTTCAACTCGCTCGTGGTCGGTGAGTGGTTAGAACGGCGCCGCCGAGCTGCGATCGATCGGGCCCGTGACGTCACCGCCTTAGCCTTCGCGCTCCCGTCTCCGGGGACCAATCAGCGTCCACTAACACGCTTAGTCCAACAGTTTAACTGACTATTACACAACTATCATATCTTTAGGATAATCGACGATCTGCTGAATCAATAAACATATTAGTGGGCTGTTATTTAAGATTGCACAATCGTTGTTACTTGGATTAGTCATTTGTACATTCAGCAGCAGAAGTTGCTAAGCGGGCGGTGTTCAAAATTACCTTGACACGCTCTTAAATAATAATGTCGCGTCAAGATCATTTTGAATACCCGGCCCGCTTAGCAAGTTCTGCTGCTGACTGTACGAAAATCCTTGAATATTGTCGGCTCTTCTGCTCCCTTAAAAACTCTATTCAGCAGTTAATAAATACTCGTATTTAGGCACATAAACCTTGCAATAAAGCTGTTGAACGAATTGATACAAAGGCAAAACATCAAACTGAAATAAGGAATCCGAATTAAGCATTGTCGTATGGGTTATGTTGTTATAACACACTATCATTTCGATTGTTTGAATATACAAAATACTTTGCCAATATTATGTTGTGGATTTAACATGAATGCTACAAAACCAATCAAAATAGACGAACAACGCGCCTACGGAGAACAATAACAGAAATCTAATTTCGCCAGTGCAGCTAAACGGAATAGGAACCATTAACTTTCCCAATTTCACGGAACCAATACACAGCGCGATCGATATTTTCAATCTGAGCTATTACTACCGATTGCATCTTCGCCATTGGCGCGGTTCGATCAAGTTTGGCGCTTTAGCGCTGCATCGGCTTTGTGCTCGAGGAGGCTTGACTTGAGTGCTGGAGGGTCTCGGCCCTCGGCTGCTGAGCTCGAGTGCACGTTGACCTAAAAGGACATAAATGACGTCACTAGATTCAAAAGCAATCGCCTTGGACGCATCGCTCGTACTTCCGATTTATTTTTAACTTGAGAACTTAGTTCGCGTTCGCGTTTGGTTTCATAACTTTGACTTTGCTTTACGATAGTCTGTTTTTTAGACTAATATGGAGGCGATGGGAAATGGAATTAATCGCTCATTTGTTCCTGGCATAGAAAATGTATGGCGTACCTAAATGTTATGTTCTTCTGCAGACCATTTGGAAGAGAACTATGAATTCTGCAGAATCGCTTGGCGCCACTTGCATTGCGCCAATCCACTAACCCGAGGTTAACCGGTTAAAACGTTAACCCAGTGTCAAATTGTACTGGCAACCATGGTAACTCCAGGTTTAACCGGTTAACTCGGGGTTAGTGAATGGTGCAAGTGACCATAAGCACAGAATAATAGTACTAGGTACAGAAGACTCACTCTCTAACAAAACGCGTCTGTCACGATCAACACAGATATGGCCGCTAGGTGGCGACAGCGCCACGCGCGGCTTATGGCAAACCCCAAAATTGGGGTCGAACGGATGTACTTTTAGCTACCTGTAGCAAAGCAACGAAATCGCGGAGTGAGCCACGCCTGCCATAAGGCATGATAAAAGCTTACGAAATCGGTTCCGTGCAAAAAACAGAACGATGCGCATTTCTTTGACATGCATGTCATGTTATTGGTAATGGTATTACGCGAAACTTGCTGAGCACGCATGGCGTGCGGGCCGTTGTTAGCGGCACATAATGTTTTAATAATGGTGGCGAAATGCGTGCACGTCATAAATTGCCTACATTTTCAAAATACAGGGTGTTTTGTACATCGTTTGCCGAATTAAAACGGCTGATAGGTTGAGTCATTTGCTATCTGCTCATGCCTAGAAAAACAAACTTGGCCATGGTTTTTTTTCTACTACGCAAGTAAAAATTTGAAATTTACGAAAAACTGGCATAGAAGTGAAAAAAAAAACTGCGCTAAATTAAAAATGTCTAGGCCTGAGAAGATAGCAATATGACTCAACCTATCTGCCGTTTTACCGTTACGTCTGCCCTACCAAACACCCTGTATAATATATTATATAAGATTTTTTTGTAATTTGGAGACGGATTTGAATTGTTTGTTTGATTTGATTAACGTAGGTACAAATGCACAAGCTCGACTAAGGGCCGATACAGACGGATTGCAACCCGGCTGTAATTTGTATGGAAACTGCACGCTGACTGAACGCCAACTGCAACGTATTAAGTACTTATACCGTTGGCAATGAATATAAATAAAATTTTATGCTAGAAACTATTCATAAACGCGCTACAGGCTTCAATTTGATAATAATCGTTTGCTTATACTTATGTAATTTTGACTTAGCTATATATTTGTAAGAAAGGGATACCTGAAACATAAATTAGGTAACTAATTGAGGCTTGACAAGTTTTATCTGTCTATCAAAAGTGTAAAGGCGGTCCTAACTATGTGCAGCGTATACTTTGGTATTACATTATACAGGATGTCCCATAAGTGACACGTCACAGTGACACTGGAGGTAGACCAGGCCAAGAGGACCCAAACCAACTTAACATGACCCCAGTAAAAGTGGCACGGTTTTCGAGTTATTGCCAAAGCAAGGTTTTTCATGAATTTTGACCGTTTTTAACATTGTTAGTGCCAGTGTGCACTCGGAAAGGTCTCGAAGTTAGTTTTTTTTATGTGTACGGCATCATCACTGTGACGTGTCACTTATGGGAGAACCTGTATCGTCCTTTTTTCTTGTAATTTTGTAGATTTCAATTTATGTTCGATTTTCTAATTTCAGATGGAAAGTTTAATAAAAGAAATGCAAGATCCAGAAACGGGTGTACCTGTACGAAGTCAAAAACTCTTTCTCACCTACATTCCGTCTGCTTTTATGGGTAAGATTAAGTCTTATCGCAATCCTAGTTAATAATAGTCGCATTGTTATCGCTCACGCAGCCAAAACAACTTGTCCAAGTTAAAATATTATCAACTTCCTCTATCTAGTACAAAAATACATTCATTTAATTTATTTTGGTTATATTTTTAGTCCAGTGCGGCTTCCAAGCCTTTTTGTTTCGAGCCCTGCTTGTACTACTTAGGGGTCATCCATTAATTACGTCACACGTTTAGGGGGAGGGAGGGGGTCAAGAAAATGTGACGTATTGTGACATGGGGGAGGGGGGAGACACAAACTTTGTGACGTCACTTTAACTTCATCAGTAATCGAAAATTTATTTCAATTATTTTATTCGCTGTACATTTAAATAACAAGTTTTTAAAACGAACATCGTTTTTATTCGTTTAATTTTCTTTCCTAAGCAGTTTTGGGTTATAAAATTACTAATATTTATATCGTCAAAAATAATTTGATAAAATATTAATAATACTTAGGTACTTACTTAATTGATTTGGCGACTTCGTAGAAAAAATGTGACGTCACACTAGGGGGGAGGGGTTTGCCAAATGTGACCAAGTGTGACAAGGAGGGGGGGAGGGGTAAAAAAACCTAGAAATTCGTGTGACGTAATTAATGGATGACCCCTTAGTGAGTTACATGTACACAACTATGCACGAAATATTACTTATGTGGTAAAACCACCCGACTACCTAATCCAAACTCTCCCAATTAAGATTTAAAATGATCTGTAATATTTTTGTTTAGGTGTAACTATTATTTTAATGACGCAGTTCTTAGGCAAGAATCTTGCCTACAAGATACATTCATAATTTACGCAATATACTATATTAATAACGGATCAAACAAAAAATAACATTGGTTATTGGTATCGATCCTTAATTAGTAATTACGTATCTAACGTGTGGGTCATATAATATTAAAAAATTCATATTAACTCACATTTATAGACGGGCTATCGCGAAATCTGTGTCAAAACGTCGGTAAATAAAGCTCATAAAATAAATTCGCGGTAGATCATGTGGCCTATAGTTGTAGTATTGAAATATAGTTGGGTGGTGTAACTCTTCGGTACATACAGGGCTATAACCGCGAAAATCGAAGTTCGCAAATTGCGGGGATTTTTCTCTGTCACTCTAATTACGCCTTCATTGGATTAAAAGAGATAGATCCCCGCAATTTGCGGATTTCGGTTTTCGCGGTAGCCGCTCAGGCACCGTGAGGAACCCGCATACATATTACAGCTGCAAAGTGAAAATAAATTCAAGTGCATGTGAACTCCTCTATCCGAATTAGGCTAACAATGAAGACCTAAGCTAACTCTAAACCTTTTTGTGAGAAAAGCCCTTTGCCCAGCAGTGGGACTTCCTGGTGATGTGATGATAATATATTTTTTATCAAATCACCAGTTATTAGACGACGTTTAAATTAGTTTCACATATCCATTTTGTTTATTATGTTCCCTTGTTTGTAGGTATCACGAATTGGCATTTTTATTACTCAAAATTCAAAATTAATTGTAGGATACATGAAAATTAAGGCTGTCCTCAAACTAAGCAATAGCAACGAATTATTTGCAATTTCAAAACCAATAAGAACACAGCTACAGCACAAATAGAGCTACATGCATACTCGATGTTTTATTATTTGCTTCAATGTTATTTTACAATGTGGTTTTGAAATGTAAACTTTGTTTTGCATATAGCCAACGCGAAGAAAGAGGCTCTAGAAATGTCTCACTCGGCCCACTCAGGTAACACCAGAACTTCTACAAAATCATTACTATATGTTGTCTAAAATTACCTACTGCACAGCAGTCTATTTTTGACTACGCAATATACCTATAGGCATACAATTCGATACCTATGCGAAACATTGATTTCGAGCCATATTAAGCGAAACTAGCCAAAGTAAACAAATAAAATGCCAATTTCGTTACCGTGTACACCCTTTTAATAATAATTTATTGGTCCATGGCATAGCCCGCAAAATACATAGTACACGTATATAATACAGAAGTCAGCAAGTCAGCAATAAGCATGAGCATTGTGTTGAAAATAACCCAGTAAACGATTTCAATTCTTTAGAAATGTGCAAGATCAGCCAATATTTGCCCACAAAAGAATATTATTCGTCTAAGAGTGATTTTGTTCAGAATGAGGGTTTCCGCGATCAAGATTTTCACTAGATGGCAGCACCGTGACGAGAGGTCTTTTTAACAGCTGGTGTCAAAATTCACCAATAAAAAAAACCTGGTTAAACATGATTGGTGGATTATGACTAGACCTCTCGCCACGGTGCTGCCATCTAGTGAAAAACTCGATCGCGGAAACCCTATCTAATTGAGCAATATCTGTGCATAGACCAGCACCACTAGGTACGGCATGCGTTGCCGGTCTGATTATAAAATCAATAGCGAGCCATATTTAATGTCTGCTGGCGGCCGTTCACCGCCGCCAATCCTTGCTTATTCTTACCCATTATTTATTGACGATAAACATCAGGTTCTTATTGCACATAAATGCCTTCTAACTATGTACTACCTTATCGCTTAAACAAAGCAATTTCACATGTCAGTTTAAGCCGATACCTACTGGCGCATGTTATTGAGAAAAGTCAATTCGCCTGTAGATTTGTTGGGTTTTCTAGCTAGGTTTGAGGCGCCAATTGGAATTCCATGTTTACGTATTATGTAGTCAAGATGGCAGAAACGGTATACTTATCATTTTGTTATCATTAATCTAAGAAAGGGGAGGCCTTTGCCCAGCAGTGGGACACCTTATAGGCTTTATAAAAAAAAATCTAAGAAAAAGAAATAAATTCGAGGAAATAATAACAAATTGTAACAAAAAATATTTTGAGCAAAGGTAATCGGCTGCAACAGTTTTATGTTACATTCGAGATATTTATAAAATGTAGCGTTAACAAATTAAATTACATGATTTCTGTCGTAATATACATGTTATATATGGGTACACTACATAATTCCGAAATATTTTATGCCGAATTTCAGAATATCGAATTTTATTATTCCGATTTTTAAATGCTTGACCCATCATAATTCCGAATGTCGTAATTACCGAACGATGAAAATCACGAAGTTTTATATTTCCGAATAGCAAAACCGCCGATTTTTTAAAATTCCGAACCACATAATTCCGAATATTACAATTCCGATGGTGAAAAATACCGAATTTAACATTTACGATTGTTGAAATCACGAATTCCGAATTGTCATTATTCCGAAAATTTGAATTCCGATTTGACGTGATTCCGATTTTTTAAATTCCGAATAACGAAATTCCGAATTTGTTCATAATAATTAATGGTACCTAAGTACCTACGTCGTAAAGGGGCCCTCTGATTAACAGTCCGCCGGAGGGTATCGGTCTGTCAGTTGTTCGGAACTTCAAAATTTTGTTCTGACAGGCGGATACCGTCCGGCGGACTGTTAATCAGTGGCCCCCTTTAAAGTAAGCAGAAATGCCTTTTAAAATTTCCTATTTTACAATATATTATAAGAGTTACTCACAAACACAATTTTTAACATAATTATGTATTATGTACCTATGTTTCTACATATTTGTGTATGTAGTTAGTTCTGTTTCTAAAAACACTTGGGGGGTTACAGTTCTAACCTAACCCGCTTTTCTATAGTTCGTTTTTTTTAGCATTAGAAAGAACTTGCAAGAAGGTAAGCGATTTTGACATGTCTTTTAATTGAAAAACGCTTTTTAAAAATCAAAAACGATTACTTATGAAAGCAGAAGAACATAAATGATCGTATTAGATTCATAATTGTTACATATTTGCCGTAACTTATTTTTAAAATGTGTTCGTCAATTAAAAGACACATCAAGATTGTTTACCTAATTTCTAATGCTAAAAAAACGAAGTATAGTAGCGGTTAGTTTCTGTAAAGGTCGCAGTTCTAACATAACCCAACCCATTTTTCTAGTAGCAGTTGGTTTCTGTAAAGGTCGCAATTCTAACCTAACCTAACCCATTTTTCTAGTAGCAGTTGGTTTCTGTGAAGGTCGCAGTTCTAAACCTAACCCATTTTTCAAGTAGTAGTTAGTTTCTGTGAAGGTCGCAGTTCTAACCTAATCTAACCCATTTTTCTAGTAGCAGCTGGTTTCTGTAAAGGTCGCAGTTCTAACCTAACCTAACCCACTTTTCCAGTAGCAGTTGGTTTCTGTAAAGGTCGCAGTTCTAACCTAACCTAACCCACTTTTCCAGTAGCAGTTGGTTTCTGTAAAGGTCGCAGTTCTAACCTAACCTAACCCACTTTTCTGCCAACAGTTCGTTTTCTTGGGGGTTGCAGTTCTAACCTAACCTAACCCACTTTTCTAGTAGCAGTTGGTTTCTGTGAAGGTCACAGTTCTAACCTAACCTAACCCACTTTTCCAGTAGCAGTTGGTTTCTGTAAAGGTCGCAGTTCTAAACTTACCCATTTTTCTATTAGCAGTTGGTTTCTGTAAAGGTCGCAGTTCTAACCTAACCTAACCCGATTTTCCAGTAGCAGTTGGTTTCTGTAAAGGTCGCAGTTCTAACCTAACCTAACCCACTTTTCTGGTAACAGTTTGTTTTCTTGGGGGTTGCAGTTCTAACCTAACCTAACTCACTTTACAGACAACAGTTCGTTTTCTTGGGGGACGCAGTTTTAACTTAACCTAACCCACTTTTCTGACAACAGTTTGTTTTCGTGAGGTCGCAGTTCTAACCTAACGTATCCCACTTTTCTGGCAACAGTTGCTCCGCAACTGCTCCGGTGCTGCGGGCATAGCAGCCTCTAGACCCTTGCGTAGCAAAGCGCAGGCACTAATGCTCGCCTCAGCCGCTTCGGCTGCTCTGCGATTTGCTACAGCGGGCGTGCTTCCCCTCCGCGCCTCTGGCTTTTTACATACACTCTAGGGTTAGGACAGACAAGACGACGTGGATAGTGGGGTGCTCCGATTCGGATTTTGGTTAGTGAGACTTAAAAAAGTGCGTTTAAATCTTATTTTGAAAATCACGAATTTCATTATTCCGAATTCACAAAAGATCGAATTTCTGAATACCGAATTACTTTATTTCCGATCGGTCAATGATTTTTCGGAATAGACAAATTCGGGAAAAATATTTTCGGATTTTTTCTAAATCGGAATTTTAAGCTTTCGTCCATATGAAAATCGGATTTTAAGTTTTCGGAAATAACACAGTCGTGATTTTGTTCTTTCGTGGTTTTCAAAGTCGTAATTTCGATATTTCGGTCATGTAAAAAATCGGGATTATGAAAATCGAGGTTATGAAAGTCGGAAAAACGTATTTCGGAATATTTGGGTGTTCCCGTTATATATTTCCGTCTCATGGTATAGTAGAGTATTCCAATCCTAAAATGTACGCGCCTCTATTCGATTTTTAGTGTTCCGTACAAAACTTTGTTCACGGAACACTAATTGGATCACTTTGGTCTTGCCTCAGAGACCATTTGACGTAGATACCTATTTAAACCGGATCTAAACTGAACGTGGATTCCTTGGTTGGCAGAGGTGCAAGCATTTTAAGATTGGCTAACCCCTACTATCTACTGCTCACACCATAATGCACGTAACTGTAAAATTACAAAATTCTCCTACATTTGTTACTTTGACAGATTCATAATAAGTGTTCTTTTTAAACTGGCTTTATCTGTAATTCAACTGCTCAGTTGCTCACCTGGGGCCAGAGCAACCGCAAAGGGGGCACAAATAGGCTAATTTTCCATGTTTCAGGTTATGATCTTGTCGAATGGCTAATGGACCGGTTCAACCTCGACGAACAAAGTAACGGTAAGTTTTCGTAATTAATATTTTTTTATTAGTATTTATAAGATATGTATTTATATACATATCGTAGGTAAATAGGTACGTGTAGGTAAATAGGTAATTATTTACCTACACTTAATTTATTGTTATAAAAAAACAATGACGACCGAATTTTCGACACGGGTGTCATCGGCTGTAGTCACAGAGAACTAATTGTTCAAACAAAAACTACCCGACTTGTAGGGGGTAGACATCACGGTTTCGTGCCACTCTCTTTATGGAGATTTTTTTAACTGCTTAAACACATTGGATTTCTCTCCCCTGTGAGATTTCTCAAATTTCTCTTTCTCTCTCTTTCCAAATTATTAACGTAAGTATTTTTGTTTTCTGTTTCAGTTGAAGCAATAAATTTAGCCAATCAACTCTGCCAGTATGGTTACTTCTTTCCTGTCAACGATTCGAAAAACTTAGTGTTAAAAGATGATTCTTCTCTATATAGATTTCAAGTAAGTGCACCCAATTTTATATAAAATTGCCGCCACGCAACGTATTTCGTTTATATACCTAAATCAGGGCTCGGAACCGGTATTTTTTAAAAACCCCGAATTAGCCCAATATTTTGTATTATTTTATGCTCTTTATGTAGGACTGAATCAAGTATTGAGGTAACGAGTTTGTATTATTAGATGGCCCCATAGAAAGTGAAATAATAAACCAAAGAACGAAAAAGAACGAAATAATACCGGTATTTTTGTATGGAGTAAATACCGGTTTCCGACCCCTGACCTAAATAGAGACAGAACAAGTCATGCTGTATGGAAACGCAAACAAGTGTGTGATCAAATATAGATCAGCCCGCCTCCAACGTACCTATCACGCACCATAAATGTAGTTTAGCAGGCCTATTATCCACGTGACATAATATCCGTCACTTTTTAACAGAGCGCGATTGAAAGTGACGGATACCGTTTTATCACGCTGTCACGTAGGCAAGAACTAGCATCACATCCGTACAGAAGTACGTTACATATCTCAGCACGGATATGATGGTCGTTTTTGTCTACGTGACAGCGTGATAAAACGGTATCCGTCACTTTCTATCCCGCGTGTTATAAAGTGACAGTTATTTTATCGCCCAAACCCCATAAATACATAACCTGAGCGGCTACCGCGAAAACCGAAATTCGCAAATTGCGGGGATCTTTCTCTCTTACTCCAATGAAGGCGTAATTAGAGTGACAGAGAAAAATCCCCGCAATTTGCGAACTTCGATTTTCGCGGTTATAGCCCTGTTCTTCCCCTTGTTCCGCAGAGCCCATATTATTGGCCGTGGCAACCGCCACGGGTCGGCGGCTCGGCGCCCGGCCTCGCCGGCTCCGACAACGTCGAGTACGCCATTTACCTCGTTAAGCGAACGCTGCGCAACAAGCAGCGACATGGTCTCGAAGACCACGAGGTCGAAGCGCTCGCCAACCTGAAGAAGAACCTCGCTGCGAAGTGGGACTTCATTACTATGCAGGCTGAAGAACAGGTTTGTTCTATAATTTATGTGAGTCAAGATAACTCGTGAAACGAATGCTGTGCAACAAGCATCGACATGGTACGAAAGACCACGAGGTGGAATCGTTGGCCAACCTCAAGACGAACCACACTGCTAAGTGGAACTTTATTACTACGGAGACTGAAGCAGGTTTGTTCAATAGCTTATGTGAGATAATTCAGATTATGGACTAGGTAACTCGTGGAGTGAACGTTGCCAACCATAAATTTGCCGAACTGGTTTTACTTACTAATATGTAGACTGAAATCACAGTTAATTAAGTGTTAGCCACAAGGAAGAGCAACCTTATCTAAATTGTTACCTTTATTATTCTTGTGATGATTTTATCCAGAAAAGAACCAAGCAATAGTCTTCAAACCATACCTAGACTAATGGTCAAAAAAATGTTACTTAATAAGTATTCCATTTCCTCAGGTGCGGCTGGCGAAGGATCGCAAGAAGGGGGATAAGATAGTCAGTGATAGCCAAGAGCGAGCCTACTGGAGAGTGGCGCGGCCACCGCCGGGACAGCCGAGCGTGCAGGAAACATGCCCCGTGCCTGTTCGCTCGAGGGTACCCAAGGCCAAGAAGCGGACCATCCAGCAAATCACCAGGGAGGTACGTCTCGGTCACGCAATCATGTAGAACAGTAGGATACAGTGAGACAACTAGGAGCGAGCGTCACAGCCCCCGCCGGGACAGCCGAGCGTTCAAGAAATCTGCCCTGTGCCTAGACGAATGAGGGGCCCAAGGTAAAGAATCAGACCATCCAGCAAATCACCAGGAAGGTGCATCTCCTTCAGACATGTAAAGTAGGATAGAGTGACAGCAAGAGCAAGGATACTGAAGAGTAACGTTCAAAGTATTCAGCGGTAGCCTAATTAGCATTACTTATTTATTCTCAAATATAAAGTATAGGCAAAATTATATCCATCGCGGCTCCCAATGTCCAAATCAATATATTCTGCAGAACCCTTGACCGACCGCATCATACGTCACCGCCCGTCCTCTTCTATTACGTTAGAGTCAAAAATCTGACAATGTCCTTACGACGATGTCTCGGGGTCCTCGAGCATTTATTAATTATTGGACAACATACCTGAGTATTTATCACCCATCCATGACCTTAGGGACAGTCAACTGAATAAAATACATAGCTAGAGATAATTTTACAGGGAAGCAACCTGTCGCAATATTTTTGTATTGTTCCTACTTCCATGTTTTTGCACTTGACTGTTCTTTCGTTGGACAATAACTTAATTGAGTACCTATTCTTAATTCACTATGCACGAGTCGAAAAGTAGATTAGCATTTATTCCACAACCTCCCCTCACTGTCTTCTTATGCCATCTAATAACCTATATTTCTGGTTTCTCCTTCTAGATCGAACATCTAAAAGCGAGCCTGGACCGTACGCGAGTGAAGACGTCTATTGCCCTTGAGGCCCTTATGGCGTACTCGGAGACGTTCACTCCCTACGATCCCTGGCTCACGCCGCCGCAGCCCTCCAACCCTTGGATCAGCGACGACACGTTGTATTGGCAAATCAACAGTCCCTTGTGAGTGACACACTCAGTTTTCGCCAGGAAGGGATTAGCCCAATAAAAAAAACCTCTAGATAATGCAAGTCTCATAACCCCTCTCCCTTTGAGGCCTCATATAGACGATGCGAGAACTCGCATGCGAGTTTCATTACATTGTGGGTTTAGATCCGTCGGTTGAATTGGACGTAACCAACAGTCCGCAATGTAACTAAAATTGCATGCGAGTTCGCGCGCCGTCTAAATCAGCCCTAGGCCCTAGGTAGGCGACGAAACCCCTATGTGGCATGGGGCACATAATTATAGGTATCGCATTGCAATTGGATAATCTGGCCCTGACTTTCGAAACCTTTTTAAAACTGTTTTGACTTGTTTCATCTGTCAATGGAATTAGCAATTTTGCTTTCAATTAGCTGAAAAGGTTTTGAAACGATTAAGGCTCTATGACACTGAAAATAGAATCTATTAGATGCACCCTCTTTTACTTTGCCTTCTTATTGTTTAAATGACACCATCGCACAATAGCATAACCTACTTTAATTCCATAACGAATTTCACTTGTTTCTAACTTAAAAATGCAAGTTTCATAGATCTAGCTGAATAATCGGGATCGCTTAGTCTCATAGCCTTGCTTAAAAAAACTCCACAACCTTAACCATGTTTGAACCTAATTTTAGAGCTTGGCATTGACATTAACGAATAAGTACCCTTTCCGGAAATCAATTTTGTCTTTTTTCATTACGAACACAAACAGTCATAATAAACATGTTACATTAGGTTTAGGATTTTGTTGTTTAGGGAAGCCTTCATAAATTTTAATCTAAATAATGCTAATAAGACGTCAGTCACCTGAGAGCGCACCAGCGATGCTCTCAGCAGTTGCTGCAGCCGATAACGGCTAGGAGATGATAGTATTGATGATTGTTTCCTCAGAGTGGAAGTGCCAAGTGAAAAGCGCGTGCAACGTTGGGCGATAAGCATCGACGAGCTAGTGTCGGACCCTACGGGCCTGCAGGAGTTCACCAGTTTCCTTCGCAAGGAGTACTCGCACGAGAACATCCGGTTCTGGCTGGCTGTGATGGACCTGAGGAGGAGCAGCGTCAAGCAAATAGCGAAGAAGCTTGAGGAGATTTACGAGTAAGTAGTCTGGTTTTATGAAGTGAAAGTACAAAGTTAAAGTCAACTATGTACCTAACTAATTCGTGCAGTGGCGGATTTGCAGTCTTTGCCGCCCTAGGCCCCAGACCCTGTAGCCGCCCCTTTCTCAGCACCCATCACATTGACTACATTTTGAGTTATTTCTTGTTATCATCAGTGAATTTTTTGTCACAATTTGCCGCCCCTAATATCTTGCCGCCCTAGGCCCGGGCCTACTTGGCCTTAGAGAAAATCCGCCACTGAATTCGTGTAATCGTATCTGATCCTAAAACGGAGGGTTTCAACAACCAACAAGCTGCTGAAAGGAGAACCCACCTCAAGGGGGCTTGTGAATTTCGAACAATCAAGTATATTTCTTACTGAACACATCATTTTCAAAACCTCAGTACTCTCAGTAGTATGGTCCAGGTTCAAGAGAATGAGTTACTAAAATATAGTGACTTAAAGAGATCGTTGTCGCTTCTGTACAGGATATAAAGATACACTAAAAGCACAGATTCTAACTAACTAACAGTTCATGTTCCGGAAATTCTTCGGAAGTTCATAAAACCTAAAGACAATTAGGTAGGTAGGTATAGAAGCTAAATTTTTGTATTTCAAAAACAAGTTTTGACCAATTTTTCTAAGACTCCGATATTCAGACATGACGGAGGCGAAGTAAATTTTCTAAATGGTTTTGACGTTGCTCTTTCAATTAGCTCATATCATATATCTCATATCATATTCGAAACTTGTAAAGTGTGGGGCGTTCCGGGATATAATAAGAACACAAGAGTGGATTAAAGAATTATTTATTTTGTTTAATTATCCACAGAGAATTTCTAAAGCCGGGCGCGCCGTGTGAGATCAACATCGACGGTGCGACCATGGACCGGGTGGTGGAAGACATGCGGACCGGCTCGCGGTACGCGCTGGACCACGCTGCTGACCACGTCTACTCGCTGCTGCTGAAGAAGGACTGTTATCCGCGGTTCGTGCGCTCCGACCACTTTCGGAGGCTACTGGAGGAGGGCAAAAATGTGCATCAGAAGAAGAAGTTAGTATATAATGGCTTATAATAATAAACAGTGGTTCTTAGGTCACATTCGTCCGGCAAGGATCTGGGGTAATGGTAGGTAGTGTCTATGTGAATCAAATTGGAAGTAACCTACCAATTCCGTGATTACCGGAAGAAGGAACGAACGATTTTGAGTAGGTAGGTGGTAGGTATGTAGAAAAATATACCTTTGCGCTGGTAGACAGAGTTTGGGCGGGCACAGATGTAAGCAATAAGCATACGGTAACGATAAGGTTATACTCGGTGTTACTCAGATAAATCAAAAATTGACTAATGAGTACTGATACTAACTGCATTGCAACAAAAAATTAATATAAGTACCTAATACCTATGAAATAAAAATGTGACACTAAAATAGATAACATGCCACTAAGATAGGTATAATTCGAGTAAATGTTAATTAGGTACAATCTGTTATAATAATAAATATTTGGAATAAGAAGCAATTTACCAACTTCAAGCGACCTCCGTTCCAGATTCTTCAACTTCGGCGGCGGTCAAGTAAAGAAGAAGCCGGGCAGCACCGCGACCGGTGGCCTGTCGCGGCGGCGCGGCTCCGACCGCTCCCTATCGGGCTCGGCGCACGAGCTGGCGGTCTGCGCCGCGCAGCCGCCGCGTCTGGCGGAGCCGCCGCCGCACTCACACTCGCAGTCCAACTTGGCCGACATCCCCTTCAGGTTAGATCAGAAAGCACGCACGAACTAGCGGTGTGCGCCGCGCTTAGCTGAGCCGCCGCTCCACTTGCACTCGCTGTTCAGCCTGGCCGACATCCCCTTTAGGTTAGATCAGTGAACAAGCCGAAGCCCACCGCGCGCAGTCGTGCTCGGCACATGAGCTGGCGGTGAGTGCTGCTCCTCTCGTCTTATTTCTCTTTTACTCTCAGCGAACTTAGACCGGCCACGAATGCACTCGTTAGGTAGAAATAGGAGTTCATGCCCTTTTATGGACGTAAATACTAATTTGATCACTTTCGTAGGGATCCAATGGACGATGACAGATCGGACGTGGCGCCTTGGGAGACATCAAGTCGGGAGAGCTCATCTTACAGCGGCGCGCGCCGTCGGCAGGACTCGGCCGCCGACTCGGGCAGCTCCTCGTCCGACGTGAGCGCCGCCGTGTGCGGCGAGCGCGCGCGCCGCCTGCCGCAGCAGAGCACGCTGGACGGCGGGCTGCGCGGCGCGCCGCCGCCGCTGCGCCGCCTGTCCGCCGTCGAGCCGCGCCACCTCGCGCCGCTCGCCTCCCCGCCGCGGCCCCGCCCCGCGCCCGCCGCCGCGCCCGCGCTCCCGCCGCACCCGACGCCCACCATCAGCGTCAGCTCCGCGCCCGACGACGACTCCGCCTGCGAGCCCCCCGACTCGCCCGACGAGCCGCGCTCGCTCGCCGTCTCCGACGAGCCCTCGTCCGTGTTCGCGTCGGCCGACGCCACGCCCACCGAGCCGGCGCGCACCGCCCTGCGCGCCCTCGAGGACGCGCCCGAGCTCGACCCGGCGACGATCGAGGAGACCGGTCCGGCCTCGAAGACCGGGAGCAAAATCGGCGATCTTCCAGAGAGCGTTCCCGGGAACGACGACGCGGAGTCGTCGCCGGCGCGGGCGCCCGCGGTCGTGCCCGCCGCGGCGCCGCCCGCGCCCGCCGGCCCCGCCTCGGCGCCGGACAGCCCCGCGCCGGTCGCCCCGGCCAGTTCCGCGGCGGTGGTGCCGAGCAGCACTGCGGCCGTGGCGCCGGCCGCCCCGGCCTGCGCCGCGGCGCTCGCGGCCGTGCCCGCGGCGCCCGCGTCTGGCGCGCCGCCTCCCGCGCCCGCGCCCGATCCCGCGCCGGCGCCGGCGGGCCGGGCGGCGCCCCCGGCCGCGCGCCCTCCGGAAGCCGCGGGCGCCCCGGGCTCGGAGGCGCCGAGCTCGTCCCCCGCGCGGCCGCCGGCGCCGCCGGTGGCGCCGCTCGCCGAGGGGGAGGACATCGGGGTCGACGACGACCACGTAGACAAAGTGCCTTCGGCGCCCCCGCAGGTCCCGGCGGACCCCGCGGCGGCGGCCGAGTCGGACGCGACGAAAAAAATTGCTCACAAAGACGAACTGTCGTCGGTTTCGAAATCTAATATTGTTAAGCGTGATAATAAGAGCGACCTCGGAGATCGTAAACAGCGGAACGACATTTGTCCCTGGGAGGACGAGTAAGTACCGCCGTAGCCCGCACGCCTCCCGCCGCTAGTGCGATGTTTTGTCCGTCACTAAACTATTGATTCTGCATGACAATATCAAAATAAACATTCCTAAACACGCTTCACTCCTAGAGTATTGAGTGCAACAACTGCCTATTACAGAAATAAACTTTTTTTATATGGGTTGCAATAATTTAGTTACTTTTTGTTATGTTATGTGTGTATATAAAGTTTAGTATTGCGTACGTATTTGGCGTAATTATATGAGTTGAATATTGCCATTTTGTTGTTTCTTTATCCTTGTGTAGTAGACTGTTTGCACGTTTTGTTTGAAATGCCTGATGTACCCTGCTCGTGTAGGTACCCGTATACATAATATAGGGTCATTGGGTCAGTTTACGGTCCAGTGCCTGTTTCTGTCCACTTGGCGTAGTTGTCACAAATAATTGTGTATAATTCCAAGAATTCAAGAATTGCGTATAATTTCAATATATGTATAGGTATACGAGTATATAAAAATTATACACAATACTTTATGGCAACTACGCCAAGTGGACGAAAACAGGCACTTGACGATGAACTGACACAATGACCCTATATTTAAATATAATTCCCTTGAATCTATTGTTGAAATCTTTGAAGCTGACCGTTTAGGACTATGACCTCTCATATTCCTAAACGGTCAGCTTAAAAAAAAAATACTAGGTTTACCTACATGTAACTATAATGAGTGATCAAAAATTATAATATTCGAAGTTTGGAAAACTACAGTGTGAAGTAGCAATGTAGGTATGTATATGCAAAATCTAGGCGTTACACATACGACGTCCAAAAGTATAATTTATTACAAACCGATTCCAAACAGCTGTTCACACTGTTACAGTGTTTCGTTTTTCTTTTTGGGTCATCTACTTTATAGCTTGCTTAAGGATACAAAGGGATTATAAAGTTTGCAGCAAAACACGGTAGCAACACTCGTTAGAACCATTTTGAAGATCCAACGGAGTATCGACATACAGGATATTATGGCGTGGAGGGTGTGGACCTGAATACCTGAGAAATAATCATTGAGTAAATGTCATTCAACTTATACTGGACTTGTTATCTATTGTATATAGAGATTGAGTCGATAATCCGTTGGACTTTCAAGATAGTCCTAAAGACTTTTACTACGTTTTTAATCACACAAACGGATCTACCGCGACATAATTTCATTGTTTTTACCTTAAAACCTAATAACGACCTAAACACAATGAAATTATATCGCGGTAGACCCGTTTGTGTAATTAAATAAGTATGTGTACAAACTGCGAGAGTTTAAATTATTATACTTTTACTATAGTTCGTTTTTTTTAGCATTAGAAAGAACTCCACAGCAGCAAGCGTGCCGTTTTTATCAGGCTCTTTAATTGTTAATAATTATTGAATTATCTAATGTAGCATGGTCAATACATATAATTTACTTCAAATTATTACCGCTAAAAGTGCCGGATTTAGAACCACAAGCTTACTTCTGCGAAGTTCTTTCTAATGCTAAAAATAACGGACTATACGTGGTTGATTACCGAGTTTTGCGGTAAACCTAATAACAATTGTACTTTGTACTTTATTTTAAAGCACGCTGTGAAGTGGATAGGCCAAAAAGAAAAAGGAAGCATTATAATTGACCATTTGTACTCCTTATTTCAACGAGATAAGGTCGAGAATGGTTAGTTAAGTGTGCTCCTGTTAATACTAAACCAAGCTTCTTCTTTTTCAGGAACTCGTGTGAGAGTGATGCTCCATTTGTTAAAACGTATGCAACGCTCGGTTACTTATAACTTATAATTTCTGTAGGAAAATATCAAGAATATTTTGAAATTGTCAGGGTTCATTATAGAAGATTGAAAATAATATAAATTTAATTTTTTATCTTAGACCCTATGTTCTAATTATCACAGATTAGATCATTATTATGTAATTATATGAATATTTTAAAGTAAATGATCGTTAATTATTAGAAAATAACTTGTTTCATTGGTGTACCCGTAGATATTCTGAAGTAGCAAAAAAAAACTAGAAACGAAAGAAACGGTATTTCAAACATACCTATCTAACGGTACACTACGTAAGGTGTATTCAGGTAATACCGAATGTCGGATAACTCCGAAATTCAGATGAAAATCACCCTTAATTCCATCATAATAAAAGTCTCATTTCGGAATTATCCGACAGTTTTCGACATTCGGAATTACCCGAGTAAACCTTACTAAGTAAAAAAGTATGGTTTGGTAAAACGAGTAAGTATGGAGTTCACAAGCTAAATTAATTAGAAAACACCAAGTAGGTAAAATAAAACAAATTATTTTAGTATAAAAATGTATTTCGTAGTAATAGGAACGCACACGCGACAGGTAATTTATACTAGATATACCACTTAAAACCTATGTATAATACTGTAATAAAGATTGTCTAATCTTCAATAGCTAAACATAAATAGTATTCCAAAACTATAGAGATTAGACTAGAGACCTAACCTAGCTGTAAAATTGCTGATAAGTATTGATACCAAACGCAAGTAAAATGTATTACTTATACACGTAGATATTGTATACAGGCATACTAATAAATAATAATCCATGCACTTCATCTTCCCCGATAACAATACCAGTTCCGACAATCCCACGTATCTATCAGACTATCAGTACGGTTACCAACAGTTTGTCACTGACATAAACGCCGTCGAGAATGTAATTTACTTTCTATACATCCCGTTTGCACTAATATGCGAGTGCGAGCGAGATGTACCTATAGAAAGTAAATTACGTTCTCGACGGCGTTTATGTCAGTGACAAACTGATGGTAACAGTACAGTAAAGTTGTTTGTATGAAATTGCGCGACCTAACGAAGTTACCAAACTTCTCGGCAGACTCCGTTCGCATCCATCTTGTAACCCTCCGGGCAGTTGTCAGGAACTTGGATCATGTTCCTCATGGCGATGGTGGGCGTGGTCTCCTGAGGAGCCTCCTCAACGGAGTTGCTGTCTCCCGCACCAGACTTGGCAGCCACCTCTGCCGCCTTCGCTTTCACGTCCTCTACTTCGTCGGGGAATACGACACGGTCGTTAGCAGCCATTGTTCTGAAACGGAAATATTACACGATCAAGAAAATCGGTAAGTAAATTTGAGTAGGTATATACCTAAAAATACTGTTCAGTACCCCTGGTATTTTTAATTGATTATTTAAAGAACCCTGAAATATAGGTAATAATGCTTCTACAAATTATTACAGGGGCCTATTCGACTTGTCAGAATAATGGATACTTAAGGTGGTTCGCTTTTCATACAAAATTCAATCAAAGCTCATTAAGTAACTACACACTATTAGTACACAAATATTTCCGCATTTATCTTCTTTCGAATATTCGTTTGCGCGAAATTAACAGGAAAACAATGTTTCATACAGAAATCATGCAAAAATCATAGTTAACTTTTCATCAATTTTACGTATGTATGTGTCACAAATGTCGTGTACAGATACATTTGCGACGTTGCCATACCATTTCCGACGTTGCCGGGCTGACCACGGCTCGAATTTGGAGTGCCGTCATGTTTAGTGCAATTTTGTTGACACTGATATTTGACAGGTAGTTAATTGACCTAAGCGAGAAGTTCGTCAGCTTAGCTAAGAACTATCATGGCGTGTTATGCAAACAGTCGCTTTTTTGCTTGCAAACGGAAGATTCCCGGTTCGATCCCCAGTCATTGTATGCTGGAACATAACTTTTTGTATTTTTGTTACACCTAAATTTGGTATTGTTTTTTTATTTTTATTTAATTTTTCTTATTATCATAAATAGATTATTAAGTATGGGCTACACGTATTCTTTTATTTTTACAAAGATAATTAGAAATTATACTCTTCCTAATCTCTCTGATTTTTACAATCAGGACTTCCTCACTGCAATAAAAACCGGGCAAGTGCGAGTCGGACTCGCGCACGAAGGGTTCCGTGCCATAATGCAAAAAAAAACAAAAAAAAGCAAAAAAAAACGGTCACCCATCCAAGTACTGACCACTCCCGACGTTGCTTAACTTTGGTCAAAAATCACGTTTGTTGTATGCCCCATTCAAATCTTTATTTTATTCTGTTTTTAGTATTTGTTAATTGTTATAGCGGCAACAGAAATACATCATCTGTGAAAATTTCAATTGTCTAGCTATTACGGTTCGTGAGATACAGCCTGGTGACAGACGGACGGACGGACGGACGGACAGCGAAGTCTTAGTAATAGGGTCCCGTTTTACCCTTTGGGTACGGAACCCTAAAAAGAAGTGTATAAAATTTCCTGTGGTTAAAAATAATGGATTTTGTCTATGAATGAAAAACACAATTATTACTATAGTTTGTTTTTTTTAGCATTAGAAATAAGGTAAACAATCTTGACGTGTCTTTTAATTGAAAAACACATTTTAAAAATAAGTTACGGCAAATATGTAACAATTATAAATCTAATACGATCATTTATATTCTTCTGCTTTCATAAGTAATCGTTTTTAGGGTTCCGTACCCAAAGTGTAAAACGGGACCCTATTACTAAGACTTCGCTGTCCGTCCGTCCGTCCGTCCGTCCGTCTGTCACCAGGCTGTATCTCACGAACCGTGCTTAGACAGTTGAAATTTTCACAGATGATGTATTTCTGTTGCCGCTATAACAACAAATACTAAAAACAGAATAAAATAAATATCTAAATGGGGCTCCCATACAACAAACGTGATTTTTGACCAAAGTTAAGCAACGTCGGGAGGGGTCAGTACTTGGATGGGTGACCGTTTTCTTTTTGCTTTTTTTTGTTGTTTTTTTTTGCATTATGGTACGGAACCCTTCGTGCGCGAGTCCGACTCGCACTTGCCCGGTTTTTGATTTTTAAAAAACCTGATAACACTGAGTATGTGGGGGAAGCGCTGCTGGCCTAGCGGAAAGCAATTCGGAGGTCGCGGGTTCTAACCCCGGCTTGTACCAATGATTTTTCGAACTTTTGTACGAAATAGCATTTGATACCTACCTATTTATACACCGATACCTATTTTTCGGTGAAAGAAAACAATGTGAGGAAACCGGACTAATCCAAATAAGTTTACTCTCTGGGTTGGAAGGTCAGGGCAGTCGATTTCGTAAAAACTAGTGCGCATGCCAATTCTGGGATTAGTTGCCAAGCGGAGATTGAATATCTGGGAGACCGACCAAAGCTTACAAAACATAAAAACTCAAAAATGCGCGTTTTCTCATAGACCTAGCTAAGAGATCAAACCCCTTATAGCAAATTTCATCGAAATCGTTAGAGCCGTTTCTGATACCATCCAAATATATAAATAAATAATTATATATCTAATAATTGCTCGTTTAAAGGTAAGATAACACAAAGGAGAAACAAAAAGAAATTACCTACTCGCACCAGTCTTGAACCCCAATCCTCTTGCACGTATTTCCACGAACATACCGTTACGCTATTGCAACATACTTACGTTGTGTGAAATTGTCTACTACAAGGATCACGGAAACACTGTTTGCATGTGTGAGTAATAGTAGGAAAAAGCGTGACAGCAACACTCCGTCGAATTAAAAAGGTGGTTTTTGCACAATGAAGTATTCAATGTTTATTTTAATAGTTCAATATTTATTTAAAGAGTGCGCGAAACATACTTTTAAGTACACAAATACCATGACTATTTCACAAAAAAATAAAACCTGAAATTTTGCAAAAGTGGTGCCATCTAGCGAGAGTTAAGTTTTGAGTAACCTAGGCGAACCACCTTAATTCGCTTTACTTGAAGACAAAGGTAGAAATTGTCGCCACGTGTCATTATGACCGACGAGTCGAATAGACACCCGCAATCTTAAATTGTAAAAGCATTGTTATACTTCAGAGTTTGGAGAATAATCGATTAAAAATACGGAAAAACATTGTCTGGGCTATAACCGCGTAAATCGAAGTTCGCAAATTGCGGGGATTTTTCTCTGTCACTCTAATTACGCCTTCATTGGAGTAAAAGAGAAAGATCCCCGCAATTTGCGAATTTCGGTTTTCGCGGTAGCCGCTCTGTTATCTATCCTTACGTGACTCAACGAGAAAGATCGCGAAAGAAATGTTCGATCTATAGCAAATAGGTAGACTGTGGGTTGAAGGTTGGCCAATGCCAAATTAGAATGATGCAGCAAAAAACTCTTATGTCACGACAAACGAAGGTCACAAAACATTGTTACGGTTATTCGCTTGCAGTAGATATATTTAGATAGAATGATGTCATGTCAAGGTATCAATATCATGTCGATTGGTATTTCCTTAAGTTGAAGTAGGAGATTTCCATGGCATTGTTTACATTAAGTACCTACATGAATTTTCCCTTCAATGCGAAGGCATTCGTTGAATACAAATGTCGCATCATATTCTGTGACTTTTCGGTTATGAAATGGGATTTGAAAGTCGGGAACCATATCCCAATAACATTCAAACCGGTTCGAATATCCAGAATTCATTGCTTCGATCAGAGTAGGTAGATACTTACATTTAAGATAAGTGTCCTCAAGGTAAATTATATTTAGGTAAACAAAAATAATTCTAATTAGGGTGATACTTAGAAATGAGGCAAATACGGAATTAAAATTAAAGTAGGTACCTATATTAGAGTAACAATAATTAGTTAACGTCAATATAGTTTGGTAAGTATGAAAATTGATAACAAGTAGGTAATTGATGTACCTAAACCAATTAACATGACAAGAACATAAATACATTTCATTGTTTATTTGAATGATTCGTTGGTCAGAATTATAAACAAGTCAAGAGCACTTATCTGGAAATTTTATACAAAGTGACCCATCTTTCTTAGCCTGAGGAAGAAGTAGGTACCTATTTTCGTGAAAATAGTTTTTTGGCACTCGACTTATTTATTCACACAATGAAAGGTAGGCCTGCCTTTAAGGCACTATTAATCAGTCAACCATTTAATAATAAATATAAATATATAAACCGGAAGTAAAAGTAGGAAATCAAATGAAAAATAAATGCCTAACTATAAGCATAAATTTAAGAAGTTATCTCGTTAGACGACAACCAAAACAATTTACTACCACAAGTTCTTCAGAGCAATTGTACTGTAGGTATACGGTAGTCTCAAAACAGGGTTGATTTTGGTTTAATTCTTGTTTTAATGAGTTTTGGTTGTCACTTAACAGTATAATTATTTTATTACTTACATTAAGTTGAAGTAAATTGCAGTAAAATCTTGCTCAACACAACTGCCTGTCGCGTCTTGCTGGGATGAATGGTGTCCGGTCGGTTCGCCCCCCAGTTAAATACTTATCGGCTGTTTAGAGACTTATCGGCCGGATGTGTGAAACAACCTGAAGTGAGTCACACAAAATATCCCGCGCTATTTAGAGACATACAAATAAATAAATAGCTGAAATAGGTAAGTATGTCATATAAGTACGTGTAGGTATCTATTATAGGTAGTTAATAATTATAGTCTTTGAAATAGTGCAGAGTTCTTGTTTTAGATCTTCGAGCAACACCGGCTTCCGACACATCGGAATTTTAGATAGTTTAGATGGACATTATCAAAACAGCAAGTACTTTGTATCAAGTACAGATGCGTAAACAAACTGTCAGCCTAGACTAAGTTATTGTATAAATACAATGTATCTCTGCCATATCGTCTGATTTACTGTAGATTTTGTTAGACTGAAATCATTAGAGAATTTAGAACGGCCAATATTCTAGGTACACAACATAATAGGTACAGTCAGTAACAGAAGTTACTCGTCGAACTCGTCCGCCTAGCTACTTCTACCGCTGACTGTACTTGCTGAAGAATTGGTTTCCCTACAACTTACTTACTGTTACTGCCGTATTCGAACTTCAAGATATTCACAAGAGACGACACGTACTAGATCCATTCTAGATACGTTATAGTTTAGATATCAACTAGTTCTCTTTTGCAGCGCAATTCGGGCAACCAATGTCTTTTGAGAGTAAGATATCTATTAGATGTGAATTAGATCTCTAAGTCATATCCTGTGTTCAAAAGTATCTCCAGAATCGCGCAAATGTCAAATTTGACAGGTTAGATCTTAAACATATCGTTATCGTATCTTGATGATGTCTAAAAGATATCTAATAGATGTCTATTTCAAAATCCGAATCGGGTCCTTAGTTTAAATTTAGTACTTGTTTTCGGAATATTTTATTAGCAATTCTTTTCTAAGAAGTGCAAAATATTATCATCATTCAATATAAGTAAATCGATAAGCAACAGTCCTACCCATAACTCTGTTTATTATGATTAATCACACAGGTAATATACTTATCTATGCAGTCTGCCGTCGCATCATACAGATAAGGGCGTGCTATAAATCTTATTCCAATAGCCTACTCAATACAGGACAATCCAAGCGTCAGAAAAACCAATATAAAATCGTTCTGCGATAGGCATAGTTATGTATAAAGCCGACCACTAACTAACAGTCCACCGGACGATATCGGCCGGTCAGTTGTTCGGAACTGTCAAAATTTTGTTCTAACTGACAGGCCGTTACCGTCCGGCGGCCTGTTAGTCAGTGGTCGGCTTAAGGGTGGTATTCCACCTGTCCAGTTATTAGATTCCGAAAAATCGACAATGTCACAACTCTCTCTCCTCTGTCACAACTCATCTCGGTCTTTCCTACAACTAGGAGTTCAAGTTGCACTGGAACACTGGAAGCCATGAGTACACGACTCACGCCTACGCGCGCAACTAATAAGCACACACAGCCAGTACATGATGTGTGTGTACCTTACTGTGTAAATATACTGAGAACTTATCGATAGGTTATAGGAATCACGATAACCAATCTACGCAGTGTCTGAGCTGAGTCAACACGTGAATTATTTGTAGGCGTTCAAGGGTACGGCTCGAGATAGAGATCGTAAGTCCGCAACAGAGAAACCCTATGACGTTGGTTCATTCGGTAAATTTAATTCGGTACCTAGCCTAGCGTGACGTTAAGTGTCATTTTGTATGGGATTTTAAGTTTCCAAAACATCCCGCTTGGTGCGCTGTTCAAAATCCTATACAAAAATAGACATAGGTAACGCAAACGCGAACACTCGTCATGCTATCGAATGAAATTACCTACAGGGGTTCAGTTCTGGGCTATAACCGCGATAATCGAAGTTCGCAAATTGCGGGGTTTTTTCTCTGTCACTCTAATTACTCCTTCATTGGAGTAAAAGAGAAAGATCCCCGCAATTTGCGAATTTCGGTTTTTGCGGTAGCCGCTCTGATCCGTTAGCCAAGCGAGGACGTTGGTGTATTGTGTGTGGGTAGATCATAATAAAATCGAAAATAAATCGGAGTTTGTTGTTTGTTGCCTAGTGATTGCCTTTTTTATTTATTATATAGATACTTAGTAAATAAGTGCTCTTTCTTTAAGTATTATATACTCAACATAATTTGATAAATACCTACATATTTACATATTTTTCCGGAACATGAATTGGACCATAGTTGTAAGGTGTGGACTAAAGTTAGGTACCTGATTTTATGGTACCTATACATATAATATAGCATTAAATACATTGTAAAAAATACACAGATGGATACACACACAAATAAATTTATTGAATCATGGTTCAAGTTTCGCCTGATATTGTACAAGGACCTTTAAAAAACGATAACTTAGGTAATTCCAATACAAATACCTAACAACGTCGCGCTTGTAGCTCAACTCGCGCAGATAAATCATTTTGGTACCGAATTAAATGAAATGATGTAGAATAAGGTCCTTTACACTCAAGCTTGATTTGTTACCCTCTTGTTACCACACGTCGCGACAATGGCCGTTTATGTACTCTTGTCCTTCAGGACAGTTGTCAGGCACCGTTATCATGTTCCGCAGATTGGGGTCCGGAGTTCGAATTGATGGCACCAACGCACAAGTCCTGTTAAATTTGATCAGAAACTTTACAATAATATTATGGTAGTAATTTCAGACAATTTAATTAAATGTACACTCTTGGACTCTGGTTTCGAAGGGAAAGCAGCTTCAATCAAACACCTTGTTTTTATAAACGGTAAGTATGTTTAATTTAGCTCACACAAATCATCTCACGATACAAATTTTGTTCTAATGTCTTATTAAATCCACGATAAACCACCGTTCACTAGTTGTAGAAATAGAAAGTGACATCTACCGGGAAATTGGGTAAACATATTTAATTAGGCGTTTTATACACTTGCATTAAGCCCCCTCCAGACTATGCGCGTGAATCGCGGGCGAAGCCGCGAACGCGAGTGTGGAGTCGATTTCGCTGTCTGCGAAAATCGACGCAACACTCGCGTTCGCGGCTTCGCGCCGCGATTCGCGCACGAGTGTGGAGGAGGCTTTAGGTATAAAGACACAAAATGATGGACCAAGGTAACTCTAGGTTGTACATGGTACAATGACAAGTGTATAATTGTTTGATCTAAATAAGGACGTTTATAATGACACTGCCAGGAACGGATTTCCATCAAAGGACATGAGCCCTCGTGGACGTCAGCTGCCGCTCTGTTGGTGGGTGTCGTGTTTCATTTAAGGGTTTGAGTAATTGCTTTCGTTCAGTTACATACTGTACACTTAGTATTACCTACTCTTTGATGTGGGTATACCTTATAATTTATATCAAGTTAATGAAACCATAAGTTATTCCATGCATCACACCGTCATCGCATCCATTGACGGTTTCCTAATCAATGTGATTGTGATAACCACCTAACACCTAACATTAATAGCATTTTCATTAAAAAATAAGTGCAAAGGTGTACCTACTAAAATAATTACGATCAGCGATTACGATCGAATGCCTGCAGCCTACAAGAAGTGACACACACATTTTGTCAGTAAGAAAAAGCGGCAAATTTAAAAAATCTAGGCGCAATTCCTTTAGAAAATTTTAATTTCGCGCCTTTTTCTACTGACAAAGCGGATTTGCTAGAATATATTTAGGTATCAAATAAAGGAACAACATTAAATACTTACACACTATGTTGTGACTCCACAGATGTAAAAAAAATAGTGGTATTTGGCTTAATCCCATTATAGGAGCTGTAAAACTGCGTGTCTCCTATGATGGGACAATTGACAGAATGATGCTTGCCATGCCATAATTTCATGTTTAAACAATACAAAAGTAAAATGTAGTTACGAAATATGTCAATCAGGAGGTATTCTCGGACTTCGGATAAATTAATATCGTTTATCCAAACTTTTATTTAACGTGCCCTGTTAGTTAGTGTGGGTCCAATCTTGGTAGCTGAATTTGAGCCACTTTTCGATTTCCGATTCAGTTGAAATTTTGTGTAAGTACGTAATTAAGTATGCAAATCGGATGACAATGCAATATTATGATAACATGGATCTGGTCTGATGATGGAGATAGGAGGTGGCCATGGGAACTTTATCGCAATAAATCCTAACTAATTGTGTTTGGGTATTTTAGAATTGTCTCGATGGATCTAATACAATAATAATTGGCTGTGGAAAGAAAAATACATTCAGCGATAAAAGCTTATACCAAAACTTGATTTTTTTGCCGTAACTTATTCCCCATTTCAACATTTTATACTGATAGAGCAATGTCCATTATAGGGGGCCCATTACTGGATCCACGTCCATTACCGGGGGCCCATTACTGGAGCTTTGGTGTCCATGACTGGAGAAAAAAAGCATAGTTTTAATTTGTTAAATATGTGGAAACTAATTGCAGTATCTTTGATACAACACGCCTAAAACATGAAAGACGGATAGGACTTTCATATTTTAACACGCTAAGCGGTAGACCATTTACATGTATAAGGGAAATATCATAAATACTCCAAATTTCCTCTTAAATGTCCCATGACGGGTGCTGTTACTATACAGCCGTTGACAAACACTACTGTAAAGAGACCAGGGACAAAAGAAAATTTAGATTCTCTTAACTTTGCGATGTCTACAGGGAAGACGGAGAAGATATGAATACATCCATATTTATACATTTTAGTATATACACCAACACTTTTCTTTTTCTGAAAATGCAATACTAGGCGATTGTCATATTGATTGCGGTTTGTTGATGCGGTGGCGGTGTGATGCTCCACTTGACGTAAATAATAAAAATAACAACTATGTACCAATTAAAATAATATGTATCTGATATTAAATCTGAAACACTCCGTTTGGAAGGAGCGGTACCTCCTAACACAAGTATTGCTATACTTAACAGGAGGTATCCACCACATATTATTGTATAAACCTAGATACCAAATAAATAATTTTGAACTTTGACGCAAGGTGAACGTACTGGTGCTCGACGCGGTCCCAGTACATGTCATCTTGAAACTTAAGCATTGCCAATAGAGGTGACAGCAAGGTATCACATATTGGGCATTAGCATGTCGAGCACTCGTACGTTTACCTTAAAGGGAACGCACTATAAGAACAACTTCATTTACCTACCGGCTTAGAAGAGACCTTTTCAGGAAAGGTGTTTGACTTTGAAGCTTAATTGCGATCGAATACCCGCAACCAGCAAGCGATAGTACTTACCTATTATATTTTAATATAATAATTAGATATCAGATAAAGAACAATATTAATAAGATACTTACAATGGTGATAGCTAGTAGCATCATAATGCTTAACAGTTTGAAGCAATGCATTGTAGACTGCAACACAAAAATCACGACACGTTACGAGTATTGTCTATTCAGGAAACCTGGGAATGATTCTATTTGAAACTATAGGGAGCGTGCATGGATTGTAGGGGGCAGCACAGGAGCCTCCTGTTTACTAGCGCCAAAAATAATATATTGTAATAGAGAGGTAAAGTCTAAGAAAAAAACGTGCCCCTTGGTTTGACAACCAAAACAGATGGCGCTGTACTCCGCCATATATTTTGCGGTCACTTAATTGTCAAACGTCAACTTTTGACAATCAGAGTTACCGCAAAATGTATGGAGCTGTACAGCGCCATCTCGTTTACCTGTCAAATTCGAAGCACGAAATTGTCTTAGATTTTACCCATCTTACTCAATCAATATATCTTTGCTAGCGCGAAATGTAAATCAAGTCAAGGTTGTTTCTAATTTACGCCACAAGATGGCGGAATCTACAACGCGCAACTTTGCGCTTTAACATGAAATCTCAATGTCAAGTTTATGTTTCTTATTTAGGCCATATACGTGGCGTACCTTGGGAGAGGCCTATGTCCAGCAGTGGACTAAAACGGGCTGATGATGATGATGATTTAGGCCATAAGATGGCAGAGCATCCAACGCGCACGGTCCCTCATCCAAAAATTTTACAGAAAATTTACAACAAGTCTTACATTAATTAACCCTAACTTGGCAGTGTATCTTGGAGATTCATAAATTTACAGCCTCTTTTTGTATTTTTTATCTTAGTGCTTTTTTTTGCTCGTTCAGGCAAAGATGAGGCTTGAACTCACGATTTTGTTAATTTTGCTAAGGGACAAAAATATTAATATTATTATACAGGTATGTACTTACAATAATTTCTTTTCTCCTGCAAGAAACGATTGAATTCTTCTTGTTCTCTGCGTATTATTTATACCCTAATGTTGTCACACTTATATAAATCGGCTATGATGGCTACATTTATCACACTATAGCGTGGTAAATTGATTGTTTATTTACATTATATCCAATTTTTTGTTGATTTAACGTCCACGTTCCACATTTGCCAGCGAGAAATATGATTACAAAGTTTGAAGATTGTAGAGGAAGATGGGCACTATTCGTACAATTTATAGACATTGATTTAAAAAAAAATTGATTATTAAAGATGGATCTTTCAAGCAAATGAATATATAACATTTCACACATACTCTTCTTGCTTGCCAAAAAGTTAAAAACCATTAACTTTAAAAATAAATTACTGAATTGAATTTCAGTAGAAGCTCTCGAATGTACCATACTGAGGATTACATTCGTACATAGGCAGGGGAACATTCAATTTACGGTGGTACGGTGGTAATAAATGTGAAAGACCTGACTGACTGACTGACTGACTGACTGACTTAAATCAACGCACAGCCCAAACCGCTGGGACTAGAAAGTCCAAATTTGGCAACTAGATTCCTTATAAGGTCTAGGGGTCCACTAAGAAAGGATTTTTCAAAATTCATCCCCTAAGGGGGTTAAAAAGGGGATGAAAGTTTGTATGGGTTTATAGTTTTATTTTAAGCTAGGAATTTGAATCTTCGTAAAAAGATATATTATTAAAATACAAAAAAACTAAACTTTACTGAAGTGTAAGGTCGGGTCGGTTGCACCAAACCTTCTGTCACCGCTGAAATTTCACTAAATATGTTTGACTGTATGTAAAATTTCTTAGATTAGTGTGTTTGATGCAACTGGCCCTTAATAAAACTCACATCTTCCATTGTTGTAAGTATGGATCTAGAATACTTTTAAAAAAATTTCGTAGAGCATTTTTTTGCTCTATTTGGAGAAAATGCGGCTTGAACACACGCTTTTATTATTTTGCTGAGAAAAGGGACAAATTATTAAATAAATATATAACTGTACGGTTGTAAGTACAAAATACGACTCGATCAATACTGTAGTTTATTAAATTTATTTGTCAAAAGTAGATACGATAACACTAAACGAATGACTAAGCAAATAGTTGTTACAGAATTCACATATCCTCATTGCCTGCTAATACCGTAAATTAAACATAATCGTATAGTGAAGTTGAGATTCGTCGCTAATAAAGGATGCTATCTAGATTGCCAAACCTCCCGGCACGCTCCGTTCACGTATTTCTGTCCATCAGGACAGTTGGCGGGGACAGTTATCATGTTCCCTAGACGGGCTGGTGTAGTCGTAGCTGGCTTCACAGTAGTGACATCTGATGCTTTCACAGCATTGGGTCCTTTTTCTGTGTTTGCCTCACGTAGAGATCTTCCTCTCGTGAGAGGCACGCGATGCAATGTTGCATTAGCCTCACGTCGTACTTTTGTATTAGAGCTAAGAGGCTTCACTGTTGCTGCATTAGCCCCAAGATGTTCTATTACTGATGCATTGGCCTCACGAATGTCACGGCGTAGTTTATGTCCCAGCACGGTTAGTTTTCCTTTATCGAGCGCTTTTATTGATCCGTTAGGACCATCAAGTACGGTATCTTTTCCTTTAGGTCCATCATGCACTTTTATTGAACCATGTCCGAGCACGGTGGCTGACTTATTAGGCGGATCATTGCGTGTTATCGCTCCATAGCATAGAGTCTGTGAAATGTAAAATATGTAAGATTATGTTTAAGATTAGCATTCAAAATCTCCGATAGTATTGGTTTACTTATTATGGAGAGAAAAAGTTTAAGTATTAGTGTTAGCACACGGGCACACGGATTTAGCAGTAATAAAATAATTCTAATAGTAAATATATTTTCTTTGAGTTTCAAATGATATGCAGAGGTAACTTGGCCCGACCTTTAATTCTAAGTATATTTTGTCATTAAACTAATATAGTATAAGTAGGTTTAGTAGTGAGACTACTTAAAAAACACAAATCACAATATTTGATAGAAAAAAATAATCTGATTTGTTCCCAGAATCGTAGACTTTTTCATTTCTGAAAAATTAGGAAATACTTAAAATGTAGTTTAATCATAGACAACGTATTTGACAGGTTATTTTGACGAGCCTGTCATTCATTCTTGCGGAAACTCAAAACTTCAGCTGTCAAAAATTTTCAAAGAGTTGTGGGCAAATCTATTTATTTATTAGCCATTAGCAAATATTGAATACAATATGATTTTAATATTCGTAATCTGTCATCGACGTTGAAATGAAAAAGAGCGTTAGTTTAGAAAAGGTAAGTCCAACATTATTATTTGCATATAAAACTTCTATATGGACGTATTTAACAGGTTCACGTTATACTTCCAATATACTTTTACGAATTTTCGGTCTTTAGCCAAAATAATATTTTTTAGGTACTTCGTTATATAATTTGGGATTGCAGGTAGGTAATAGTTTCAAATAATTTTACTAAAGAAATCCCTACAAATGTTTTTTTTAATACGCATGCAAATATCTGTATCCAATCGGGATATGCGAAATCCCGGATCGAATCCATTGCGGGTACCGGCGTACTGTCGATTAAAAATTTCGTCATTCTTGGCTGAGACGACCTCTTATGCTACTCACGTTGATGACTGTAAGAAGCATCATAATGCCTGCCAGCCTGAAGCCCCGCATTGCGACCTGAAACACAGATTACTACTCATTAGATAACGTCGCATAGTGTTATTCGGAACTGCACTGAGAGAAAAAACCGGGGTGACATTCTGAATTCTTCCTTCTAAATGGGGGCTGTCATTTCATTTAGGGAGGTACCACACTTTTGCTAGTATGTACAAAAACGTTTTTACTATGTAATAGCAAGAATGTACAAGAACAGGCAAAAACAAATGACACGGGCGAAAAGTTTTAACGGCTCTACATATAGGGTGGTCAAAAAATAAGTGCATTCCCGTTGCCACGGAGGTTTTGGGATTATACTGAAGCAACTTTTACTATGGGACCAACCCCCAAATAGCGAAAAAAAATACCATAGAAAATGGACCAGCCAAAATGTATGAAACAGATTGCTCAATATAATCCCAAAACCTGGCAACGGGAATGCATTTGGTTTTTTGCTTTATTGAAGAACTTTTACTATGGGACCAACTAGAAATCGCGAAAAAAATGTTGCCTAGTTTATTATACATTTTGGCTGGTCCATTTTCTATGGGAGGGTAAAATTTTTTCGCAATTTCAAGGTTGGTGCCATAGTAAAAGTTACTCAGTATAATTCCAAAACCTTCCTGGCAACGAGAGTGCACGTATTTATTGTGTATATTAAGTAATTTCCTAAAACTCCAACGTAGGTGATGTACGTATATATGTATTACTATTTATAACTCACAATTTAGATCAGTTCTCGTCTTCCTCAGATATATGATGCAGAAATAGTGTCTCGTGTAAGAAACAGCTCTTATATACGCCGATTTCCCGAGTAAGTGCTTATTGTTCTCACAAACGTATAACATGATAGATAAATAATGTTTTAAATGTATAATTTCCACGGAGGTAGTAGCTTACCTACTTAATTAACCTTGGCATTTATTTAAGGAGTTGGTTTTTTTATACAGTTCCACAGTTCACTGGCATAGTACACATATGTACCTACATACATAAACATACTTACATATAATATGTATTTATCTCTAGTTTCCTCGCTAACTCACATGTAAACAGTATTTTGATCTTAATGATAATGAATGAATTATGATTTGCAGCTGCACTACATTAAAATATGAACAAACTTTGTTTATACGTGGTGGCTAAAAATAATTGCATTCCTGTTGCCATGGAGATTTTGGAATTATACTGAGTAACTTTTCCTATGGGACCAATCCCAAAATCGCGAAAAAAAATTTACCCTCCCATAAAAAATAAGCCAAAATGTATTAAACAGACAAATTTTTTTTCGCGATTTCGGGGTTGGTGCCATAGTAAAAGTTGCTCAGAATAATCCCAAGACGTCCCTGGCAACGTTATTTTTTAGCCATCCTGTATACATATTATGTCTTGGTGTTTGCCCAAATCACTCACTAAAACAATAATATAAATAGATGATCATTTAAGTAGCCAATTTATGATTCGCTGTCACTTCGATCTTGCAGCATTATAATTGCTCCCAAGAGAAGACTCCGGAATACGCTCGAAAATTATAGTGAAATATATTCCATCATCATTCGGCCTAAACTACATAGGAGTTGTTCTTTTTCTGAGCTGACCACCAACTGCAGCGACAGCAGTAAGTCTTGTAAAATAACCAAGTAGGTAATTTCCAATAATGCAATTCAGAAACCGTTACTCCTTATCATTTTCCTATTCTTTTTTGAGTTTTCTGGTGTCATCCCAGGTAAGTAAATTGGAGTTCAATAGAAAATGCAAATAATGTAAACAAACCAAGTTAACTGTTAATTATTTATATTTCAGTGAAAACGACCTTCGTCGAAATGTGAGGTTACCTATGTTTGCATTATTTGCCATTTCTATTGAATTCGATTTTAAGTATCTCACGCGCGAGATACCGTCGTTTACTCGCTTTTGCCTAAGTTTTAGTTCTTATATAACTACCACCTGATGGAATTGAACCTTAATAGGTAGGTATTATTGTCAAGTCACTATGGTAACTAACGAAGCTACAGAGTTACAGACCAACTTGAGAACTTGTATCAGGGCCCTATTCGGATTTTGAAATAGATATCTATTAGATATCTTTTAGACATCACCAAGATACGATAACAATATGTTTAAGATCTAACCTGTCAAATTTGACATTTGCGCGATTCTGGAGATACTCTTGAACGATTTCCACAGGATATGACTTAGAGATCCAATTCACATCTAATAGATATCTTACTCTATCTAACGTAAAAGTGACATTGGTTGCCCGAATTGCGCTGCAAAAGAGAACTAGTTGATATCTAAACTATAACGTATCTAGAATGGATCTAGTACGTGTCGTCTCTTTCTCTTGTGAATATCTTGAAGTTCGAATACTGCAGTCAGTCTTGCCTGTTCAAAATATGTGGTTAAATATTTTCATTTGTTTTTTAGGCTTTGTCAAACAGACAAACAGTATAGCAGTGCAGAGATACAGTAGTAAATCATTCTATGAGCAATCAGGAGACGCTGTGGTGAAGTACTGCTCGAACTCTACAACCAGCACTGCACAAAATCACATGTCGTGGAGTTATAAGGGAAAGTGAGTAGACTTTTAATAGTACTATTTCACCTCTTTTTAGGGTTTTGTACCCAAAGGGTAAAAACGGGGCCCTATCACTAAGACTCCGCTGTCCGACGTCCGTCCGTCTGTCTGTCCGTCTGTCTGTCACCAGGTTGTATCTGAAGAACCGTGATAGCTAGAGAGTTGGAATTTTCACAGATGATGTATTTCTGTTGCTGCTGCAACAACAAATACTAAAAAAAGTACGGAACCCTCGGTGGGCGAGTCCGACTCCCACTTGTCTGGTTTTTTTGTAGGTATGTCGTACAAAAAGCCGCATAATTGCATAAGTGCCATAGACATAATATGGTTGAATATATCAAGTGGTAATGCAATTTGGCGGCTGGGTGTGCGCTCACCTACTAAAACATCCTTCATATTAACATTACTTAAGTACTAACTAACTAAGGTACAGGGGGACTATTTCGACTGCGGGATAATTTCAACTACTTAATCGAAATATCATCCACGTTTTATTTTATTAACTAACTAGATTTACACACAACACATATTTTTCGCTAACTGGACATATGGCAGTTAATAATGTAAAACATGGAAGATATTTCGATTAGTTGAAATTATCCCGCAGTCTAAATTGCCCTCCTGTACCTTATAAGAATACTTGCAAAACCATAGGGTGATATGTGTTTCTATAATTTATTTATAACAGCTATGTATGTAAAACGATTTCTGATTTCATTCCGAAACTTGCAAAAAATCTAACACGATTTTATATTTTTATAAAGCCATAAAAGTCTGACCTATATTTTGTTACGCTTTTCTCGAAACATGCTGTTTATATTATATGGCTTATTTTGTTGTCTAGTGCTAGAATTCTAAGTTACAATAATGACACTAAAAAATAAGCCAGCTGGTTGTGTACAGTTAGCCAAGAAAGTGGTTTGCCACTTTTCGACCCTATCATCTGATTGATAGAGTCGAAAAGTGGTAGGTACACCACTTTCTTGGCTGACCGTACCTTACGTTTTCAGCAATTATAACATAACTAACGAATCTCACTAGAAGTCAAATATCTATATGATTTTCGTAATTTATGCTATAGTTTGTATCTTTAGGTATTTAAAAAAGATTAAACAAAATCTACCCTCAAATGGCTTCTTAACACATTCACTGCCACCGACGCATATGTGCGTTCACCGTCATACAAGTTTGTTCCTAGGCCACGCCCCCTGGTAGTGAATGCGTTAAGCCAGTTGAGGGTAGATGAAAACATTACATTATCAAATAATGTAGTTTAAGTCAGGGGGCCGATTTTTGAAATTCGACCGCTCGATTTCGTCACTCGAAAATCGGTGGAAAACAACGAAATGCTAATTTTTGAAATACGAGCGATCTAAATTTGGAATCTAGTGGTATTGACCACTCGCTTTCAATTTTATTAGTAGAATTTAAACGCCTAGTAGTGGAGATATCATTTAACGAAATACACGAAATCGAGTGGTCGAATTTCAAAAATCGGCCCCCAGGTCGTCCAGTGACAGATCGAAATCGAGCGATCGAAATTCAAAAATCGGCCCCCAGGTGGTTTTGTATTTGGTTGGTTAATCAATAAATGTTATAACTACCCGAAAATGTACAAATTATTTGCTTACTTTTATTGAAGTACCTAAAGATACAGAGTATAGGAGTAGACACATAAGTACACGGTAATATAATGCTAATGTATTGCATAAGGTCGCAAAAAAAGAGATCAGCGATGAACGAAGACACGTATGGTTCAAAGTTCGCTAAGGAGTTCGCTCAAAGCAACCAAATAGAGTTGGCCGCCGAAAGTAGCCACCCGGAGGACTCCAGGTGCGTTCCGAAATACGTAGTTTTATTTGTTTGAATTATTATTTTAAACTTTGAAGACGACAACGTAAACAGTTGACAATCCAATGTTGCTGTCATTCCCATGCCAACCTTACTTCTATTCTAACCTCCTCCTCCTCTCCTCCTTATACTTCTATTCATATTGCTTCTATTCTTATTACTTCTATTATTATTCCTTATACGGGGTAAAGGGCTCGGAAGCTGAAGCCAACACATAAAGCCTTTTCCACAGTTTAACGAAATGTGTGGGATACGCTGATATTATGCGAAAGTCATTATTTTTGTCTGTCTGCCTTTACCTTATTTTTTGAAACGGAATGATTATGCTTTTAAAAGCATAACCCTAGTATTTTATTTATCTATTTCCCTACCACCCCAAGGAATAGGATTGAAAAAGGTGATTGAATTGACCGAATCGCAAACGGTCGATGGCGCAGGCATAGCTAGTAACTATGTAACTGACTAATAATAATTATTTTTCTCCGTTCCTAATTTCCGAAAATTTTCTGCTCAGTCATTATTGGTGTAATGACGTATAATGACGGTATAATAAAGTGACTAACACATTCGTCACATATGTAATTAAAAATCAATTATTCCTAACCCTGTCAATGATGATTGCTTATATTTCAGCGCGGAGAGTTCCGATCATGACGCCTATAGGCGCCCGATGTTTCCCTTTAAAAGCACTCCGAGTGGTAATCTAAAGGTGCAATCCAATCAGGTATAATATCAATATTTTAAATAAATCATATTTGCCAACTAAACTTGGAGGCGTATTCAGATTTTTCAAATATTATACACTATGTACGATAAGAGCGTGACCGGTAAAACTTGTATTGCGATATTTTAAACCATTTTCATTCAAACGCCTTCTGATTGTATCTAGAGATATCTTCAAACCTTTTTTCTTTAATTTTCTTGCCCAGAAGGCCCAGAACGCAATGATAGAATAAAATTTTTTGAAAACATCTGCAGACCCGTTTTAAATCCTATGTAGAGGAGGTTTTTTTATTTATTTATTATTTTTTTTTTTCTTTTTTTTTTATATTTCCCGTGTTCCGGTAAATTGTAAACATTTTAATACTCCATATAATGCTTCACCCACTTAAGTACAAACGCCTTCGATTTATTTATATGGAATCAGCTTGGTTTAGTTGGGCCCTTTAGGGTACGTATAGAAGAACACTGCCTCATAATAACGTGAATCGTAAGCGACATTCTTTTTTTTATTGAAGTTTAGGTGAGAAACTGTCAAAATAAATTTATTATTTTTTACGAAGCATTGTAGGCAAAAGAAGATTCTATTCAGCTAGTACTTTTTTTTTCTGTGCCACATCCTTAAAATATACATGAACACTGGTCACGCTCTTGTCAAACACACTGTACCTATCAAGTATCAATATCTCATAAGGTCAACTCAACTCAAGCCAACGTTCAAAATATATTTACATGACCTTTATTGTCAATCGTGTCTTAGAAGAGTTTAAATATATTTTTGGCAAGATGTTGAACTCAACTTTACTAATATTTACATATTTCCAAAATATAAATAAGTAACCCAAAATATAATATACGTAGCATGATTTTTTTTTTATTATTGAAACCATGACGTCTATTCTGTCTGAGGAAGTCTCTGCTCGCTTATTTATGCTTATTGTTGGATATCTGACGTGTGTAAAAAATCCAAAAAAAAATAATAACTTTTTGTGGAAAGTACCTAACAATATTTTCTCATTATTTTGTATACAGGTAGTATTTCAGTCTTCGACCGTGGGCGTTCTTTTAGCAGACCCTACTCAGGCTAAAGTAAAAGTAAAATTTGAAGGAAAGGCAGCAGGCGAACCGGATGACGACAGCGTAATCAACGACGTTAGTCTATTGTTTTATTACAAGTTTTTATTTAGTTCCACCTGTCCCGTTGTATGTCTGTGTGTGTCTGTACCTAATCGAATCTTGCAAGTGAAATTTGACCCATTTTCCGGTTTCCAATGAAGTTGTAAAATTGCATACATACCTAAGTTGGGTGACAATGCAATATTATGGTACCATCGAGCTGATCTGATGATGGAGACAGGAGGCGGCCATTGGAAATTTGATAAAACAACGCAACCTAATTGTGTTAGGGGTTGATAACTATTGTTTATTGTTTGTTTTGTATTGTTTCCTGTGGAAAGAAAAGTACAGTCAGCGATAAAAGCTTGTACTTATCAAAAATGATTTTTGACATAAAAACTTTTTACGTTTCGTCTGTAGAATGCGACCATGCCAGACCTCATTCTGAATCAATGTTGAATCTCATTGTTTATGCCTTTATATTTATAACTCCAAAGTCACGTTTATTTAGTGTGTTATCGCAAACTGACCTGCTAATATTGATGTGTTTATGAAATATCTTAGTGAACATTGTAGGTATATAGTGTTTCTTAAAAAAAATGAATAACTTTTAAGTAATGACACCTTGTTTTGTTTACTATGGGGAAATCAGTTAAAGTTTAACTTTTCACTCATAATTGTTAGATATCTAGGTAAGCTGCAGAGATAACCTAACCCCTCCTGCATAGAAACTCGTTTGCAAGGGGAGTCATTTATCTCTGAAACTGTACATACGATCAAGTTAATCCAAGAAACGAGCCGACTAGATTTATGTCCCGTCCGTTTCATTATCTACAGTCAGCATAAAACAAACAGTTAGCAGCTGTAGTCCAATTTGAAAGACTCTTTCTGATAAAAACATGCTTTCCTCCAGCATTAAATGCTGAATTTCAAGTTTGAAAGATTGTCCAATCTCTGGTGGTATCTATAATAATATATAAATATATCATATCAAATTGTACATTTCCAGCCATCGGGCACATGTCACAGCGAATGTGGTGGCAAGCCGAAACTGTCCGAAGCGAAACATGAAAAGTTCCAGGACTTGGAGAGCCTCGGCTTCGCCCAGTACGAGCCGGTGGACTGGCTGCGGGTCCAGTTACCCAAGAAACAGGACCTCTTTCAGGAGTTTTATCGACGTGTACATAACTATGTGTAAGATTTTCATCACACTTGCACGTAAAGGGCGTTATTGATTGTTACACATACGAGTAAGCGATCAGTGGCGGATTTACCCTAAGGCACAGTAGGCCCGGGCCTAGAGCGGCAAAATATTTAGGGACGGCAAATTGTGAAAAAAAATTCGCTGATGGTAACAAGAAATAACTCAAAATTAGTCAATATTACGGGTGCCTTGAAAGCGGCGGCTACAGGGCCTGAGGCCTAGGGCGGCAAAGACTGCAAATCCGCCACTGTAAGCGATACAATCCGTAAATCCTAATTTTTTTACGTCACACGTGCTAGGCTAACTATGTGGTCCGTATACCTAGGACTATAATTTACACTCGAAATTTTATTTTTTAACCTTTTTCCTCTCAAGGGGCGGTTAACAAAGAATTGTAGAACGAGTGTATATTGAATTAAGTGTAATTAATTAATTAACACGAATTCGTAATTCCTGTACCGCCCCACAATCCGGGATACTCGTATCGGGGTACTCGTATTAATCCGGGATGTTTTCCAATGGGCAGACTTTTTACCCATGTTGATTATATATATTTTATCATTCCATTATTTATTGGGGTTGCTTCGCCACTGTTCTATGAAACGTATGCAGCAAAATTATTCATAACGACGATCCCAAAAATGTAACCAACATTGCTTGATAATAATAGTTTAAATACTGTAAGAAAACCCAAAGATCAAATATTTTTGCTTCATTTACTAGTCACCCATTGACGCACCTCTAGCGGCCCACCATACAAGGAAAATTGGCAATCGAATTTGAATCAACGGTATTAGAAAATAGAGTTGAATTTGTTTTGTTTTAAAATCGAACGAAACAAAATAAAAAAAAACTCTATTCCATTTCATTAAGATTTAAATTTCATTGGAGGTAATTTGTACTAGTATTAGGACATTGAACCCCAAGAGGATACAGTAAAAGGTGTGTTTCCCCGCCTGTAAAACTTATCCGTTAACGGCCATTCTACTGATCAAATAGATCGATAATCGTAAATACTATTGTAATTTTAGCAACACCGACGCAGTGATTCATATCGACGATGAAGAGTTCCACTGTCATCACATAGTATTGCAAGTGTATTCGGCATTTTTCAATGCTAACACGCAAAAGGATATTACACTGCCGGCGGTAAGTTTTGTTTATAGGTACCTACAAGTAAAAGCGTTACCACACAGCATTAGGTTCCACCAGCAGTTTTTGAAAAATCGCAGCGCTTTTTTAAATCATAACTACGGTTGAAAACAATTTTATTAGCAATCTTGAGGCCTTTCTCTAGTAACTTCGTCGATTCGAAACCTGATTTCTTGACTTTCGCTTAATAGAAAAAAAATCACGAGGTCTAAAACCCACCTTAAATATTCGTAACAAATTTTTCACACAAGATCTCATTTTTCACCCCGCATCAATTTTCTGCTCTGACCGGCTTAGTTACGCTTCTAGGTCAATCAGTGTGGAGACCCTCTAACGTTATCAGAAAAGTGGACTGCTGATACCAATGATTTTATTTCAGGCTCGCGTCACACCACAGGCGTTTCAAGCGTTATATGATTGGATGATTTTCAGCGGACCGGAAAGCAACAGAGTACTTAAACGGGAAAATATATTGGCACTATTTTGTGCAGCACAGTTTCTGGCTATTAAAGGTTAGGTAGATTCTTTTTATTTTCTTATACTGCTACACTGGCATTGGCTGTAAGATAAAATATGCGTAAAGCCGACTTGAGCTTAAATTGGCTTATGAAAGAGCCCCGCCCAGAATCTCTCTCATTGCCCAAATAACTCACGTAGTGCCTTGACTAAATATCCATAACCATACCCGTTCTCGCAATGATTAAAAAATATTAATAGTTTACAATGTAGGTACTTACCTAATTTGGAAGATCAGTTGTACTTCATCTACCTACAAGCTTCGAACAACACCGGCTTCCGAAGCCCAGGGGATGTTGTTCTTGTTTTATTAATTATATTTGTAAGTGGGCACAATAAAATAATACATTTAGTTTTAACTTTTATGATCAATAGATTTGGAAGAACAATGTTGGGCCTTCATTGCTAACGAGTCCTTGATAAACGAAGATACAGCATATGCGTTGTTTCGAGAAGCACGGGCAAAAGGCATCAAAGAAGTCATGGATTTAATGGTAAAAGTGGTTATTTTAAAGAGTTGATAAAGTTTTTATTAAGATATTGCTATTTTTTACCTGCGTAGTAGGTATAATACCTCAAGTTTGTAATCTTTAGTCCTTTTTTTGAATATCCGTTCTACCTAATACTTTGATTTTGAGCGTTGTTATTCGTTTACTTTTTAATCCAAGTGTGGTTCCCGTAGGTATCACGGGTTCAAAGGTTCTTCCTACCTTTGGTGGCATCGAGAGATTTCTTTGCTCTAGAATTGGATGAAATTTTAATGTTCTTAAGATCTAATTACATCTGCGTCACCAGGTATGTGGAATTTGCTAGTAGATAAAGTGTCATTCTGAAATTTTAACCTTTTGAACGCCAAGAACAACTAAAGGTGTCGTTACTAGTCGTGCGCACCGCGCCAAGGACCACTATAGGTGTTTTGGCGGACGCTGTTAAAGTAACCTTCACGCTTACAAGAAGGGTTTACATTAGCCCGCTTGCGCCCGGGATCTTGGCGTTTGAGTGATGTTTATGACATAAAGCGTTCAAAGGGTTAACGTGATGTTGAAGGGGTTTAGAATTGGTGCAAGAAAAATAAATGGGATTCGGAATAAAATCTGTGGTAAACGGGATATTTAATCTCCTAAAATCTATCGCCAATTCAAAACATATCATGCATTAACTTCTCGTTCAAGTCTTATCTGTTTGCCTTTTTTGACGTAAATAGTCTGTTATCGATTAAAACCAAACTACTCAAAAGTAAATAATTGTCTCAGTGAGATAGAAGTCCTAATGGCTGGAGTGCGATGGCTGCACGGCGACTGGCCGGAGCGGCGGCGGCACGCAGCCGACGTGATGCGCTGCGTGCGTTTCGGCCTCATCTCGCCCTGGCAGCTCGTCGACATCAAGCGGAATCCAGACAACGCTGAGATTCTAGAGATCGTCAACGATCCAGACGTTCAGCAGATGGTCGACGATGGACTTGCGTAAGATATGTGCTGGATTAAGAAATCTATCTCTCTTCTCGATGAGATTTAACTCCTTAATGGCTGGAGTGCGGTGGCTAAACGGCGACTGGCCGGAGCGGCGACAGGACGCAGCCGACGTGATGCGCTGTGTGCGCTTTGGCGTTATCCCGGCACGGTATACCTAAACGTTGCATACGATCTATGTATTATTCTTATAAAATTTGTCCACGTCTACATAATTACATTAATTACTTACCTTCTAAAATTTGTAAGTAAATGTGTCAGGGAATACATCCCACTATTTTAGTTTTGAAGTAGTGATTTATATTTAAACAGATTGCGTAATGAATCATACGAAATTTTTAACGTCATAATGGCTAGAGTGGGAGTGGGTTACCAAGTAGCAACGAAGTGCTAATTGTTTGTAATCTTGAGAAATGTATTCATCATATGTAGTGTTGGAATATCACTGGAATATGCGAGGAAATTACCTGATTTTTAGCTCATGACGTTAACAACACAATTGCGTGTAGGTATTTAGAAAAGTTGTCTTAGGGAGGTGATAATACAAATAAAATTTTGTACCTAGTTTAAGAGTGATGTTCTGCTTACAGCTACGTCATCATAAAATACTGGTACGGCAACAACTCCAAGAACTATTACCATTGGATAGATGTTCTTGGTCTCACGGAACCAGCTGAAAGGAATTGGATTGGGGAAGAAACGGTAAACAAAATTACATTAAAATTTTAAGGCATTTTTTAAAGGTCCATGCAGTCCTAACGCTTACTAAGCGTACTGTATACCAATGGTAACCCGTGCAAAGGAATCTTACGATATCGTCATTAATAAATCTATTCAGGTTATGAGAATAAATATTCAAAAAGCTGCCGAATCTTTGGACCAAAATAATTATACATTTCTAAATTTTGTAATTTTATATTCTTATTGCTGACAGAAGAGTTACTTTACGAATTCTCAGCTATATAATCATTTACACGTGTATACGTAACGTATGACCCAATACAGAGAAACATGTGTTGACGCAAGTTCTAATAAGTACTAAATCAACAAAGCACGTCAATAAGGAAAACCAACCATGTCTGCAGTTAGATTTGTTAACGGCCAATTGGTAAACAATACCCAATAAACCGCAGTATTTATCTATTGTTTACTCACATGACTGGCCCCAAAACATTAATTTCGCAGAATAATACCGGGTTACGTACATATTTATGTCCTAAAAACTTTAACTCTTATCTTAATCGGTGTATATTTATGACTAACCTTTATATCATGGAATCCATTACAAATTGTCATTGTTGTTGATTCTAATAAGATTTTACGAGTAAATAGATAGGTAGGTATACCTACATCATCACCATCATTTGTCTTTTTATTTCACAATTTCCCTGTTACATCATTTTTATTTCAATAATGTTAATGTTGCTGTCATCCTATAAAATAGTAATATTATAATTTTAATCTTTAACCCTCTTCCAGGCATAGTACGATTTATCGACCACATACACGCCAATAGAATTTCAACTTTAGCATTCCGATTTAAGGCTCAAATTAGATTAGACTTTCGAGAAATGTGACATGTCTTCAAATTAATCAGCAAAGCTGGATTAAGTAATTGAAATATGTTTGGATTATTTGGGAAAACCTCGTAGATTGGTGCGGCTTGGAAAAGGGTTAAGGTTGCAATAAATAAGGGCTAAAAATGCATGCAAGCAATGTGGTCGCTGCTACAAGCAATTTAACATTTGGTTATAAATATAATCACTATTACAGAATCATGTCACGTTCAAGGACTTCCTGACATATCTTGAACAGTTCATGGCACCCAAAGACCAAGTTTACCAGCAGATGGCCCTCATGCAACCACCGCGGAGAAATGATGACATGCCCGGTATCCATATCCAGTCTATTATCTAAATCATATATGTAATTAAATAACGTTAATTCTTCCATATCATTCTCAACAATTGATTTTGTATGTTGGGTGGGTAATTTGCAGACATCGTAAATTTTATAGCATTTTTGGTGCAGCGGAGTAATGTTAACGGAATTGGTATAGTATAGATAAATCCACCTGAAATTGTAAATGTAAGGTTAATATTAACGTAGTTAACGCAATTTAATCATTAGGGTTGAAATTGTTTATACCTATTCCGCTAAGAGCCCTTCAACGTGCACACTAGCGCCACTGCAATAGTGATTATTTAAATTTCACGAAAGATATTTAAAAAAGGGGGCCGCTACGGACTGTAATCTGTATTGTGTATTTAAGTACCTTTTGAATACATCATGCTAGTTTTTATGTTGCTGGATTCGTCGATCTAGGAACTCAAAACAAAAACGGCCGTTTTTACTTTGGACGCATAGATTGACAAATCCAGCAACATAAAAACTAGTATGATGTATTCAAAAGGTACTTAAACACACAATACAGTCCGTAGCGGCTCCCTTTTTTAAATATCTTTCGTGAAATTTAAATAATCACGATTATTTAGCAGTGGCGCTAGTGTGCACGTTGAAGGGCTCTTAACACCACTCCTATATGCACCGAAAATGCTATAAAATTTACGATCTCTAGTAATTTGATTGTTTGACTATTAATACCCGATTTACTCGTCGATTAGTGTTGAGTGCGAGTCCATATATTTTCTACTGTTCAGAATCTAAAATAGCCCTAAATCTCAACATTCAAATACCTAGCACAAAATAATGTTTTTAGTTGTGTACCTACCTAAGAAATGACGTGAGCCTATATGACAATGAGCACGATTGCACCTGCTAAAAAGTCTAACAGCCTGTATATTTGGCGATAGCAATCCACAGCAAGACAGATTTGTATATAAAATGTTTATGTAGGCAGTCTTCGTGGTATGGACTCTGATAAGATGGACTCGCGAAGACCGAAACTGGACCTACCTCTGCCAACAACGCTTAAAGGCTTCACGGGAGATAAGGATAAGTTTCCTATGAGCGAATACTTTATGGATCGGAGAAAGGTAGGCGGAAAATAAGTATTCATTTTTTTCAAAATCCGGTGGACAAAACCGGAGATAAAAGATTGAAGAACCGATAACCGTTTGTCTTATAATTCTATCTGTAGTGCAAAAAAAGAAGATACGATTCAAAACTTGTCAAAAATCGATGAAAACCTCGGGTAGCCCCTTAACCGTTAAGACTGCATCGAGCAAAATCAGCGAAAAAGGCAGTCACCGTTTAGTCGCTAGCGTTCACATCTCTTGATAAAAAAAATTATAATAAATGTCATTAATATCCCAAAGAGTGTGTTTACAACGAATCACCCTTGAAAATCTGAAATGTTTTACAATATAATAAATACACTTATGCAAAGTTGTACCTAAAACGTGATGAACGAGTGTCAGCGTTTAGTAAAATTTGTATAAAAAAATCGATGCTCATACTATAAAATCGAGTGATTTCGAAAGCCAGATAACTGGACTACAACGAATCAGGCTTTTCCTATTTTTCCTCTTAAAGGCTACAGAGAAATTCAATCGTAAACGTAAACTTTCGTATAATTTCCATACATCCGCCATATCTGTCAAATTCTCCTTCTCAGATGCCCGCTGTGGGCCGTTGGAAGCGGACGCGTAACTTCTTTCTTCCAAGTTGACAGTTCGATTTAGCATATATATTGACAGAAATTCATGTCCGTATACGAATGATGATACCAGTGAAAAACTGTGTTCAAAATAAATAGGGTAAATAAATAACGTCACACGGAGATCTAGAGTCATTAAAATTTCGATTTATTTTTATTCACAAGTCATAATACTTAAAAAATATAACAAATTATTTAATAAAATATATTAATACAACCAAATCAGTGTAATTAGCTTCTTTCTAATTCACTTAAAATGAAAAAAGTTTGAAGATTTGTTATTTCTTATTGGAATAAATTTTCATTGTGCTGGTATTCATATTACGTCATTTTAAAAACATATATGACATAATGTCAATATACTAGATAAACAATGTATCAACAAAATTCTTCACATTTTAGCCTAAACAATATAAACTATTAAAATTTTATTTATGAAGACGAAGCAATGTTAATTGTTCACATAAGTTCAGCAATAAAATTCTTAGTTTCAACCAGTTTTGTTGCTATTCTAAGATATATCATGTGCTTTGAAAGTTAATGCAATGATATATCATCAAGAAATTGAAATCAAGACTCGACCTGCAGTTTCAGCGGGTTTTTGTGGCTATATCATCAGTTGAAAGAACGATATTTAAAGCCAGTGGCATCGCAGTGGTCTGGTTTACGAGTACCTATATTGGTTTCATGTGACGATGTTTATATAAATGTATCTATCAAACAACAACGTGCTTTTATTTCATTGATATTCGGTGCAAAACGATAACTCAGTAACGAAATAAAATTATCAGAAATGAATTTGGGTTTTTTCAGTGAACGTTTATATTTATGGAGTCGTTTATGAGGTCTTATGTCTTATCGGCGTGGTTTTGGCCTTTGGACATTTTTGTAATGCTTTGTAATAAGGTAGGTGAGGTATCTAAATCCCTAATTGTAATAACTTTTTTTGAATGAATTACAATTTAATTATTTAAATAAAAAAGTGGTCCACAAACATACACATCCGCTTGGTCCGCTAAAATAATTTAAGTGCCCTACATAATGGGTATATTTAAGATTAACAATCAGTAAACATCATTAATTACGCTCAAATGCTTATGTTTCAGTACAAATTGGGTGAAATATTTCCGACATAAAACCTAAAGGTAAAAGTACAATTTGCTAAGTAAACTGTCAATCTAGATTAATTATAATAGATAGAGTCTTATAAGTTAGCTTACTGAAGATTTTGAACAACAAATAGGTACTAAATAAAATACAATTTGTTTTTCCATGACTCATGTAGGCCGTATTTTACTATAGACCATTTTAAATTTAAGATGAAATTAATTCATGATAAAAGCTAATAAGGCCCGGTAGTATTTTCTGTTATTCTTGAACTTGTACTATGACTAATTGTAAGAAGGCCCACTGTCAGTGCCAGTAACAAGGCCCGGTTCCGAACCAACATGGTATGTTTTTTTTATAAAATGGATTTTTCAAAAGCGCCGGAATATTTTTATAACTATTTTGGTATATTAAGAAACATGAACTAACTAACTAACTATTTTGGCTCAGCGATCCAAAGAGAGTCTTGGCCTCCGAAACGAGAGCGTGCCACCTGTCCCGATCCTGCGCAACTTCCTGCCAGTTACTGACGCGAAGCTGAAGTAGATCCGCCGCCACACTGTCTTCCCAGCGATATCTGGGCCGACCCACCGGACGGCTACCAGTCGGTCGTCCCAAGAACGCCTTCTTGACAGCCCGATCCTCTCCCATTCAGAGTAGGTGACCGAACCAGCGAAGTCTGTGCGCTTTCGTTTCGCCGATGATATTGGGTTCGGCCACTAACTCCTCGATCTCGGCATTTTTCCAGATCCTCCAGGTGCCGTTATTTCTCTGAATAGGTCCCAGGATCTTGCGATAAACTTTTCTCTCTGCTACCAGGAGCTGACCTTCTTCTTTTAGTGTTAGGGACCAGGCCTCACAGCCATACATTAGGATTGATATTTTGATCTCCTCCTCTCTGGTGTTTGTGTCGGTAACAGTAACAGCAACAGTAGCAGTGTAAGAAACATGAACAAATCGTCCTATTACTGCAAATACCTATTAAGTGACTTTATGACGAAAGTGATTTTATTAGATCTTTAGAACTAATTTTTCAAGCTCTACAAACTGGTAAAACCCATTTTTTGATACTACGTTTCGTTCCGAAGATAGCTTGAGCGTAAGGCAACATATTGATGATTTGGTAGCATTATGTACTGGAAGAAATCGGTATGTGTATGATAACACAATGATTCAAGTGTTCTCCTTCAAGTAAAAACTGTTACCAGGTTTTAACGTGTTTTTGCATAATCATTTTATGAAATTATAACCGTTGTTATATTCTAAAAGTAGCTTCTATGTATATATATTTGGTATTTGCGTAAAAAAGTAACTAGCAAATTATTAATTTTATGCCAAGCTAAAATATACTAAACATCTTTATATTGTTTTGTCTGAAGATCTACGTATTCATTAAACTGCAATATCTTTCTGCCAAAAAACTGTACAGTGACATAATAGGTTTTGCATGTAACTTTATCCCAATGTTAACATGTAGTTGTACAGGCAGACCCTACTAAGTGCGCTTAATACTAGCTTCGCATAGTAGCTAACTGAAAATCGACCAAAGTATAAGTGGTTTTACTTGTAAAGAATATTCGAATTTCTTATTGTAAGCTCCATAATTTTACTAAATATTACTGATTACAGTGTTTTCACTAAAGAAAGTAGGTAGTTGTTAGCATGTAGTAATTTGTTGGTATTTAAAATGAATAAACTGATATTTTATCAACAGATATAGAAGTTTGTGGCAAAAACGAGTGTTTGAGAAAATGATAAATCTGTTATCGATAAGTCATAGGTGGATTAATATTTCAAATATGTAACTTCTACCTACTATCTGTAGGTAAGTTACCGAGAAATTTCATGCAAATCAATCGCAAAGCGGTACATAATTTCTTTATAACTTATATTTATGTAGTACGTAACAATTAAAACGTAAACTGTATAGTATACAGTGCCAAAAGAACACTTATTATAAAATGTAATAAATATCTAAGATTAATGATAAGGTAACATCGATAACAGACATGTCGATATTTAATTTATTCAATCACTTTATTTTGCCACAAAAACTTCTAAGTCTGTTTATCAATGTATCTTGGTTATTCAATCATAAAATAATATGCTACAAAAAAAGTTAACAATCGTCTTCATCACTGCTGGATTCTGATGCTGCAACATCCGGAACTCGGTTAATAACATCATTTTCACAGTTAAGCGAGCGTAATCAACTATGATATTCTTCAGGAATGACGCCTTTATCGCAAAAAATTAGTAAATCCTTTTTCCTTGCTGCAGAGATCGCCGAGGGTTAATCGTACATTTTTTTCTAAGCCCTGACTAAGAAATGCTTCAGAAGTCGGAGGTGGTTCCACAGAATTCGTTGTGTTGGTACCTTATTAGGGAGTCGCCGTCTTGCGAGATGATGCCGCAGCCCTGGTATCAAAGTTCCAATATTTTGCAGATGTATCTGTAGTTAATGTACACATATTTTTGAGTCACCTTTTACGTATTTTTTTTTATCTTTAGCCAGAGGCCTTTATTCCCATTGAAGTCCTTGCTTTTATTTTTTAATATTATAGCTTCACTTAAACGTTTGAGGCCGTAAAACTCATTATATTTAAATTCTTTACCCAAAAATATATGTACTTTAACTAAGACACATCTGCAGATTATTGGAACTTTGATACCAGGGCTGCGGCAACATCTCGCCAAGACGGCGACCTCCTAATCTGGCTCTCGGTACAGGACAAGGTACCCCAACGCAACGAATCCCAACTCTGTGGAACCACCTCCGACTTCTGAAGCAAGCTTAGTCAGGGTTTAGAAAAAATGTACGATAAACCCTCGGCGATCTCTGCAGCAAAGAAAAAGGACTTACTCAGTCTTTGCGATAAAGGCGTCAATCCTGAAGAATATCATGGTTGATTTCGCTCGCTGAAACTGTGAAAATGATGTTATTGACCGAATTCCGGATGTTGCAGCATCAGAATCCGGCCGTGATGAAGACGATTGTTAACCCTTTACCTACGGGTGTCAACCAGAGTTGCCAGTAAGGCAACACCGCTGCAGTACGGGTGTCAACTATAGTTGATCGAAGTAATGGTCGTATTCAACATTTTTTTTAAACAAAATGAGACCTTGTGGCTTGGTAATAGCGGTCACATTATGCACTGTGATTAGTATAGATACAAAGAAAAAAATATCATAATATTTCGGTAGATGGCTCTGACATAAACATAATTTTAAAATTACCGCTTTTTTGCTGGCAACTGGGGTTGACACCCGTACTACAGAGGTGCTAATAATTGAATTCAATATGGCGGACAATAGTGTTGTTTTAAAATTTCATCAACTTGTTGTCGATATGAGAGAATGGCGTGGGAGTGTTTGGAGTGTTATTTTTAGTGTTTTTTACCATTTTTGGTTCAAATATTGGAATTTAACATGTTATGAAATCACCACAATCCTAACTTGTTAAATTTCAGTTTTACATGTACTAGGTTATCGATATATCGACAAATGTGTTGATAGACGCACATCACTATTTTCCATTAGTGGCAAATTGTTTTTGTGCAAGGTTTTCTGTGATTGATTTTTATGCATTAATTTCATAATTATCGTTATTCAAGTGTTTATTTGTGTTAAGTATATTATAAACTAATGTTCTTAAACGTAAACTTGTGAGATCTGCGAGTAGTAACTTAAAAATCTTCAATTTCTTAGTGACTGGTATATTGCTTGATAGCAGAAAAAATAGTGAATATTATTACTCCAAGTGATTATTAATTGATTAAACACATTATACTTATTGTGTGTGTGAAGTTTCAAGTGTGTAGCTGTAATACTTCAAAAGTTACAAGTAAGTGAAATAATGCCTAACCGCTGACTCTCGCCAAAACATGCCCGTATTGGGCGGTGACGGAGCGATTTAATAGCCCGTAGGTAAAGGGTTAACTTTTTTGTAGCATATTATTTTATGATTAAATAACCAAGATACATTGATAAAATTTCAGTTTATTCATTTCAAATACCAACAACTATTAATACTACGTGCTAACAACTATTTTCTTTAGTCCAAACACTGCAATCTATAATATTCAGTAAAATTATGGAGCTTATAATAAGAAATTCCAATCTTTTTTACAGGTAAAACCACTTATACTTTGGTCGATTTTCAGTTAAATCGAAAAAACACGAAAACCTATGGTTATTTACTATTATTTTGTGGCTAGTAGATACATTTTATGTAAAGTAAAGCCGAATCTAATAGATATATAGGTGTATATGCATTCCTGAGGGATATATACCAAAGTGTATTTCTACAGGCAAAACCTACTAAGTGAGCGACTATTTCATTTTAATTCTGTTTTTATCGTCAATTATACACAACCTGAATCTTTTGCATGGTTTGGTAGCAAACTAGATAAAATTATGCTTAGGAATTTATAAATACAGTGTAAATTTGTTCATATTTTAACATAGAAAAAAACATCCAAACATTCAATTGTCATTATCTCAAAACACGATTTTTGCACTTAATAGGTATTTGCAGTAATAGGACGAAATGAGAAATATATATTGAATTGGTTTGGTCATAATATCCTGATTATTAATAAAACTATTTTTTCTATATTATATAAAGCCGCAACCCGACTGATTGATTGACATGATTGTTCTCCCAGAAGGAGGTTCGTGGGGTATTGGAGTTTGGTACGGTCGTAAAGAGGGCGGTCTGGTGACCTCCAGAAAAATCCGACTTTTGGTCTACCGCTTCCGGTCAGAAAAATGTACGACGGCCCGGCCAAACGGTGGGAGGTAGGTGGGGGGTGCTCGACCAAATGTCATAGAGGGACCCTGGCAGTTTTTGAAGCCACCATTTTTTTTTCAAAATGGCCGACTTTTTTTTTTTAATTTTTTCAAGTTTGTCCTAGCGCGCTGAAATTGTGGTCACAGAATCTCATAGGCTCCTAGATTCCTACGAAAAAAAAATTTTTGGAAAAATGCTCTAATTGTTGGAAAACTGGCCACTTTTGTTTTGTATGGCAACTTTTAAACGGTGCGAGATAGGTGGGGGGTGCTCGACCAAATGTCATAGAGGGCCTCGAGGCAAAACAAACTGCATTAAAAAAAATTCAAAATGGCCGACTTTTTTTTTTTTTTTTTTTCAAGTTGGTCCGAGCGCGCTGAGATTTGGCATGGCGAGAGATAGAGGCCTTTAGATACCTACGAATAAAAAATTTTTTGGAAAAAATCCAAGATGGCGGAAATAATGAGCATTTTAATTTTGTATGGAAACTTTTAAACGGTGCGAGATGGGTCGGGGGTGCTCGACCAAATGTCATAGAGGGCCCCGAGACAAAACAAACTGCATTTAAAATTTTTCAAAATGGTTGACTTTTTTTTTTTAATTTTTTCAAGTTGGTCTGAGCGCGCTGAGATTTGGCACGCGGCAAGCTTGCGGGCCCAAGATTACCATGTGAAAAAAATTTTTTGGAAAAATCCAAAATGGCGGCGGATACGGGCCAAATTCAAATTTCTAAGTAGGTTAAGCGAGCCCGAAGGGCGAGCTTCAGGCTGGGAGGCCGAAGGCCGACCTCGCGGAGGGCCGTCAGGCCCGGAGCTTGACCCCGAATGTCCAAGCGTGCCCCACCCCCAGTAATTTTGGGCGAGGCCGAAGGCCGAGCTGCGGGAATGACGAACAAAGCAAAATCCTATACAAAAAGTGTGTTAAGCGAGCCCGAAGGGCGAGCTTCAGCCCGGGAGGCCGAAGGCCGACCCCGGCGGAGGGCCGAAGGCCCGGAGCCTCCACCCCGACTCCCAAAACGCGAGGCCGAAGGCCGAGCTGCGTGAATGCAGTTCCTGCAAGCGTTCTACAAAGTCAACTGTCTTGATAAGCGAAGCCGGCGGGCCGAAGGCCCGACGGCGGAGCGTCGAGGCTCGCGAAGGCCGAAGGCCGAGCTCCGCGTAGGGCCGAAGGCCCGAAGCGTCACACGAGAGGGGGAAGTTGGAGCTTAAACACGACCCAATAGGAAAAGTGTCTTAGACAAGCGAAACGGCGGGCCGAAGGCCGAAGGCCGTAGGCCCGACGTGAGCTTGTCAAGACACTTTTACTATTGGGTCGTGTTTAAGCTCCAACTTCCCGCTTACGCCCCAAAGCAAAACCAACCCTCCAAGTGTTTTAATAAGCGAAGCGGCGGGCCGAAGGCCCGACGCTGAGCTTCGAAACCCAGCGAAGGCCGAAGGCCGAGCTCCGCGTAGGGCCGAAGGCCCGGAGCGTCCCTTTCGATTTCCCAAGCACGCGAGGCCGAAGGCCGAGCTGCGGGAATGAAGTGCTCTCACGCGGATCTTTTCGTCTTAGCAAAAGTAGAAATTCATTTAATTTTCCCTTTGGAAAACAAACTACTACACAATTACAACAGCAACAACAACATTACCAACAACAACACATCAACAACAGCAAACAACACGCGTACCGCGGGGCCCTCGGGCCCCGCGCACAGGGCAAAATCTAGTCAGTTAATATAAAGGTGGGCCTTATATGCCTCACCTGACCTTATTCGTTCACATTTAGATCCTATAACTATATTTGGTCACTTTGGCCGTTACTATCTATTTGATGCCGATTGTACTAACAATTAAAAGTTCAGCTCATATGTACTTTTACCTGTACTGAAACTTAAGCATTTGAGCGTAATTAATAATGTTCACTGATTATTAACATTACGTGTTAAAGAACTGTGTCCCGATTTGGGCCATGGTGCGTCCATTAATGAATCGCATACTAACGGATAGAGGTTTACGAGTACATTCACAGAAAAATGATTATAGGCAACCCAATACTAGTGGCTTAATTGCCGTTTAATGATTCTGAATCTGAAGATTCTTCTTGGATACTGTCAAATCTTATAAAATATGTCACCCATTTCTGTTCATGGAGGTTTTATTAGTTGTGTTAGATGCCTTGCATACCGTTATTACCAAATAATGGGCTGATAAGGCCCGTTAGCAACGAGATCGTACCGTATACCAAAAATAAGGGAAGAGGGGAAATGGTCGGCTCCCCGGTCCAATCTATGCTATATTTCTTCATGCTCTTAGCAACTAGGGCTAGTTATATATCATTTTTGTATAATCTAGGGACGAGGAATTCAGTTTTTAAATAATCGTTATAGGTATGTATAACGATTCATACAAATAAACTGATTTTTGCACAATAAATGAATATTATATGTATTTTTTTACAATCACAGTGTGGTGATTTGTACTAAATAAAAAAATTGTTAAATTTTGCTCATTTATTCTCCATTCTAAAAAGTATCACTTTAAAATAGGCACTCATATATTTTTTCTGAATAATAATTGTGGCACCGCACGTGGCAAGTCTAACATTAAATATTGAAATAAAATTAAATAAAATAATCATCTGGAATTTGAAAAGTGTGAATACAATGTTTTTATATTTTACAGATAAATTACAGGTGATAATTTTACAAATGAAATGAGTTTCTGCCACCAGTGCCACCCTATTATAAAGCCTTAGAGGATATAACCAACGGAGACGCCATGTCTAAAATTTTCGGTACAAAATAGTCTGCCGTTTTTTGCGGGGGAGGGGCACATCAAATGTATAGGTACGTCAAGTCAGCCAAACGTCAGTCCATACATATGGTTGACATGTGGTTGACCATTGGCCGCCTATTTTCGACAGAGGGGAACGCCTGTAAATGGCGGCTCCATTGTTAATTACTCCGAGTATAAAGCAGTAGACTTTTTTACTAATAAGGTATGCCCACCAAATACGCTCATAAGAACAATATATTCTATCGATATAGGCTATGAACTATCTAATGATATACAGGGTGTAATCGTTAAGTGTAGTCAGGCTATAATTCCGTAAATATAACAGGTATCAGAAAATTTCGAATTGATATAGAGAGCGCGTAATCCAATGAGTAAAATACATTAATTTTTTTTTTTCATGAAAGCAGAAATATCCCAAACATTAACTTTAAACCCTCCCATACATTTAGTACGACGACTCACCCCTCAAAGAACGCTGGTGTCGTAAGAGATAAAACTGCTTGAGATTATTATTTAATAAACGGTAGTTTTATTATTTTATTACAGTTTACTATCGCAAATAATGAATCTCAAGCAGTTTTGTCTCTTACGACACCGACGTTCTTTGAGGGGTGAGTCGTCGTACTAAATGTATGGGAGGGTTTGAAGTTAATGTTTGAGATATTTCTACTTTTATTTAAAAAAAGTTATAAATGTAATTTTACTCATTGGGTAACGCACTTTTGATATCAATTTGAAGTTTTCTTATATCTGTTATATTTACGGAATTATAGCCTGGCTACACTTAACGATTACACACTGTATAAGTTACTTCAGGACGCGTCATGGACCAGAACCCATACTATCCGGGACACAGTTCTTTAATATTATGTAGGGCTAAAAAGGCCCTCTGTCAGTGCGGGTGACAAGGCCCGGTCCTGGGCCTTATTGAACGTATGAGATGAAATCATCATCATCATTTCGGCCTATATACGTCCCACAGGCCTCGTCTCATGCGCGAGAGGGCTTGGGCTATAGTCCCCACGCTAGCCCAATGCGGATTGGGATGAAATGAGATGAAATAGTAAATTTATATATTTTAATATAGGTAATTATGAGTTATTTGATTTCCAAATAAGTTTTAAGTAAGCATCACTTACTGACTTATAAAATTATAAGTGTAGTACCTGAATTTTATTAGATGTTTTTAAAAACATACATACATTTATTCACAATTTTTAAAGCTCTGTTAATAATAAAGCTTTAAAGCTTTATTATTAACAGAGCTTTAAAAATTAAGTTATAAGTGAAATATAATAAGCGTCTTTAGTTGTAAAAAAATATGTTACAAGACCTATAAGTAATAAAGGGATAATTTTAGATATAGTCCACTTTTTTCGAGTAGATAGATGAGATGATTTCTTATATCTTTAATAATAAAACTCCTAGATTTAATTCGGTCTGTCTACAAACTGCATACCTACCATTGCCTACCACCACACTGTTAACTGACAGTCCGTAAACCTTATTACAAAAGGCATAAGGTCCACCGATGGACAGTTAAGAGCGTCGCCGTTTTGAACCTATCTTAATACAAAAGTCAACAACGAAAATAATTAATTACCTAATACGTCACATACCTATGACATGACATGAACAAACAAGGAAAGCTATATATAAAAAAGTGTTTTTTCTCTGTCTTCTCACAAAGGAAAGCTGTGACAGTTTGAATTCCTCAAAGAAGGTTAGTAGTTAACACTAAACTCGAAACAGCACCTTTAAAAAAACATTAGGGGTCACTGACCTGTCCCAGTAAATTGAGGTAGTGTGCGTGAGCTGCGTTTGTGTGTGAAATGGGGTAATTTGACAGAATCTGAAAATTTACCCTCCTCTACGCCCTCTTAACAGTTGCTTAATGGTTAACGTTTGATTCACATATTCCATAATGCAAAAACATATGTTGCCTCTATACACCATCGAGTAATGTGACAAACATTGTATATTATGCTCGGGACAAGAGAACTAAACAGTATGAGGATGCCCTACAAGTGTTTTTCTTGCCCCAGTGTTTCTGATACTTCATAATTCATGTAACCTTACAAAAATACAGAATAAAGACCGTAGTCCGCCTGCGAACGAGTCTCCATCGACGGCCCCTCGCGACGAAGACCTGGCGATGCAGATGAAGAGGATGAGGAACGTGCTGCACGGCAGAAGCGAGTCGGCAGGAGAGGTAGTGTCACTGGAAATAAATGAGCATCCATTTTACAAAAACAAAACTATCGTTTTTGAACAGTTCTGAATGTATGAAGGGCATTTTATATATAGTTGAACAATATTTAGGTATGTACTTTTTTTCAAATTTTCACTCATTTTTCGATATTTCCATTTCCGAGCGTCATACTCGTACAAAGTCTACGAAAAATGGTAACCTCATGGAAATAAAAATGTTGGGAGTGTTTTTTTCTCCTATAGGTATTCTCGTTGAGTCGGAGTACCTACAAATAACATACAATTCTTAAATTTAAAGGTCAGTCAATGTAGGTACAGTACCTACATGTTTAAATAAAATGATCTCCGGGTATACTCGTATGTATGTACTATGTACGTATGCAATGAATAATTAGTTAAATACCATAATGCTAATGTAATCACCAAATTATATACCTCACACACAGTTAAATATTATTAGAACCTTGTTTGTTCGTTTACTACATACCTATTTAAAAAATTGATCATTTGAATACCCACCCACTATATGTAACTACCTATGATAGGTAGCTTATAATTAAACAGAAGTACGAAGAATTACGTGAACATTTAATTCGTCTTTATGATTGACTTTATTTATTTTAATTTGTGTTTTCTTACTATAGGATCGGAAACGAGTTGTACAAAGTAAATTCCACCTACCCGCGCATCGTCCGCAACTGCAACAAATTCAGATGTGTCTGTTGGAACAAGATAATGTACCATTTTTTATTTATTTTAATCTTTTTATTTAGTTTGAGTCGGATCATAATTTTTGTAGGTATTTTATAAAAGAGCCATTAAACTGCATATTTAACCGACTTTAAAACAGAGGGTTCAAGCAAATCTTGTCAGTAGAAAAAGGCGCGAAATTCAAATTTTCTATGAGACGATATATATCCCTTCTCGCCTACATTTTTCAAATTTGCCGCCTTTTTCTACTGACAAGATCTGCTTGACCAACTATAGCTTAAAACTCCTGAATTGTCCCATATAAGGTGGTTACCATTTCTTTTATCGCGTAGACCGATTTATTAAACCGGTTTTTTGTCTGAGTTTTTTTTTCTTTATGTTGCTACACATAATATGCGCCCGCACAAAGGACAAACATATGATTAATGATAAATGATTGCCATTCAGCAGTCGCCGAAACAGCGGGAGCAGGCATTCGAGCCACCAGAGAAGGACTCCATTGAAGAACTCAACACCAACCAGAGTGACACAAGCGACTCGGAACATATATTGCTTGTAAGCTTTTTAATCCTTTTCCAGGCATAGTAGGATTTATCGACCACATACGCGCCACTAGAATTTTAACTTTAGCATTCCGATTTAAGATTCAAATTAGATTGCACTTTCGGGAAATTTGAGTTGTCTTTAAATTTATCATCAAAGGATTAATTGGAATATATTTGGATTTTTCGGGAAAACCATGTAGATTGGTGCGGTCTGGAAAAGGGTTAATATAATTTGGTGGTTCGTCTTGAAAAGACAAAGCTTTGCCTGAGTTACAGTTTAAATCCCAGTGTTCCAAAACACAATGTTTGATTTAATTCCAACGTTTCGATCGTGTAAATAGGGTTTTATATGTGGCATTTTAGTAAATAAAGACATACAAGTTGTTCGTTGTAGAATTCCTACCAAAATGATTACAAACTTTTATTTAGTTTCACCTGTCCCGTTGTCTGTCTGTCTATCTGTAATCAAATCTTCAAGTTGAATTTTGATTGAGCTGATCTGTTGATGGAAACAGGGTGGCCATAGGAACTTTGTGATAAAACAACGCAACCTAATTGTTTTTCCGGTTGTTGGAATTGTTTCGATTAGTTTTAGCTGCCTGTGGAAAGAAAAGTACAGTCAGCGATAAAAGCTTGTACCAAGAGTGAAATTTCTGACAAAAACTTATTTATTAAACATGTCGTGGTACACAGCGGGCGATGTCAGAGGCCATTAGAAAATTTCGAAGACTTCCTTTGTTCCAGCGCTATGAGAGACGTCCGAGCGCAGCGGCAGCCTACTTGGCCGCTGCCACAGCTGCTATGGCAGGCCCTAAGTAAGTAGAACCAGGCGGGGCTCACTCCGCGATTTTGTCGCTTTGCTACAGGTAGCTAAAACTCCATCCGTTCGAACCCAATTTTGGGGTTTGCCATAAGCCGCGCGTGCATCAAAGGTTTGATAGGATTCCTCGAGGAGCTGGGCTGGCAAGACTAGCCCACCCCCTATCACGCAAAATAGGCGCAAGACGTCGAGTTGCGGAAAATCGCCCGAGCTACAATACAAGCCGCGCGTGGCGCAGTCGCCACCTAGCGGCCATATCTGTGCTGATCGTGACAGACGCGTTTTGTTAGAGAGTGAGTCTTCTGTACCTAGTACTATTATTTATTCTGTGGTAGAACTAAAAGCAAACGCGGATTTAACCGCGCGATCTACAGTCAGTCAGTCAGTCAGTCTACTTACAGTCATCGTCAAAAATTTGTTTACACTTTTGCACCTTACTCCTTTGTAATAAGGCGGAAAATGTGATTCTCGTATTTATTTTGATCCTATGGTAAGTAGCATGGGCTAAATTCTGCAACTTACTTAAGTTGAAGTTGCCTCATAGATTTGAGAAAGTGATACTTGAGTTCAAATAATAATTTCAATGGACCTTGCATTTCTCATTTAGTTACGAGTACTACCTATTTGTAGGGCGCAGACAGAAGCGGCATCGTCGAGTGCTCAGAAGGCTTTAGCAACGCCAAGTGCGCCGGCGCCGGGGCGACTGAACAACACCAGTCCCACTATCTCGCTCTTCAACCAATCCAAGGAATCCTTGGCAAAGAAGAATATGTGGGTGCCATATTTTTAATTTTCATGATGTCGCATTGTTGTAATATTCTCTACTTTCGACTTCGAATTACACCTAAAACCACTATAACACACATACCTACACAATTACACACAACATAACAATGCTCGTATGTATTGGTAAACTGGGGTTACTTTAAACCGCGGGGAAACATTGAACATCGATTTTTAAACTATAAGGAGGTTCCTCTTAAGGTTGCCAATCACACCTTGCGTTAAAAAATCAACTCCCTATTTCTCAAAAAATTATGAACAATGTTTCCCCGCGATTCAAAGTAACTCAAATTTACGGTACATAGTTACCTACACCATAATTTTGTCATCCAACTAATCTTCCAATAACTCGAATTTGGCTAGGCAAATATTGTGATGTCGATACAACGAAACCTTTATTATTTTGAAAATATTCATAAGGTACCTAGGTATAACTCGAAACATTTCGCTTTCAGGAATAAACTATCAACATCGATCCTAGGACCAACTAATAAGATATACACTACCGACGGTTCACTGTTCAACTACAACAGGGAGACCGTGCTAGTGTTTGGAGGCATTGACCCTCACGCGAATTATGGCCTCGGGAGAAATACTGGGAAGGACATATTTAGGTAATCCAAAAAACAAGTAGGTAGTTACCATACCATGCCATACCATACCATATATAGGGTGAAAAAAGCGACCGTGTAACTCGCTATGGACACAAATTAGCAGCAGTGCCACGTAGTCTGGCCAAAACGGCTAAATCTATACATGTAGTAAACTAGGTGCCTAAGTAAAAAAATGGTTTCATGGTCTTTAATAAAAATAATAACTACAGAGAGTATGCACAAATATTCACATGATTTAAATTTTCCTACGTACAATCAAGGAATTTAAATTCCGACCCATTTCGTACTTTGTCACAGTGACAATCAATATGAAAGCCGCTAGAGACCTCATACGGTTGTCACTGTGACAAAGTACGAAATGGGTCGGAATTTAAATTCCTTGACTGTACAGCGAGCTTCAAAATTATATAGACTTATGAGTCTAAAGTCTATTTTTTTATTCGGTAGACTAAAATGACATTTCATAATATGAACATAAAATAACATTCCATAGTATGAAATGTCATTTTAGTCTACCGAATTTAAAAATAGACTTTAATTCTATGGAATTCATTCATAAAATAGCTGTGCACTTTTGCAGTGAGTTGTATAGATGTGAAGCTATATACGGCATACTGTCGTTCATTCTTTCCCCTTTATATAAATTTCGAGAGCTATTTATGCGTTAACGCAATATTTTCCGCCTTGTGCTAGAAATATCTAATTAAACTCTAGCCGCCCATATGTCAAACCTTGCCAAACAAAATAAAATTTTATTTTGTCAACACAAAGTTCAAATTATAATGGAACAGGAGACCTTTTTATAGGTATCTGGGCGGCTAGAGGTTAAATGAGCGTATGTCAAATTAGTTATTGATTGTCATAGAGAGTTATAAGTCCTAATCTTTCTCAAAAGTTGAATAAACTTAGTCGTCTGCACACAGGTTTGATCCAGTAACTAACATTTGGGATATCGTCGGCGAGCTCCCCGAGCCGAGACACCACCATTCAGTTGCTTTCCTGAGAGGAAGAGTTTACCTTGTTGGTATGAAATGGTTTCTATATCAGTTTCTATTATGAATCAATTACCCATTTATCATTCTTAAGTTTTAAATGTTATATGTGCCAACTGTCACATATATTTGGTAACTGTTGCCCGTTCTTGTCAGGTGGGTCAGATCCTCGGGACGACGACACTCGCGGCAAATCAGTAGTGGTATCTACCGTGTGGAGCTTCGAGCCGGTCACCCGGGCCTGGTTCAGTGAGTCCGGCCTCGCCGTGCCCAGAAAGAACTTCGGCCTCGTCGTCCACAAGATGGCTCTGTATGCAATAGGAGGACAGGATAAGAAGGGGAGGTAAATTTCAGATCAATATCGAACATAAATCAGTTATCAAGAGCGCAGTAGTGTGTCCTTTATGCGGAGATTCGAACCTGTCTCCACGGCTTGTTAATAGAATCCGCGGCCTGAGAAAAAGTGCGTCATTATAAAGCCAACCACGGTAAAACCTGTTGCAAACATAATTTTCACTCGGAGTAAAATTCTTCGAGTTATAATTGTGATCTTACCAAAAACCTACTCTCTATCTACCATCTTTCAGATATGCTTTTTACGCACAGTGACACTGCTATTACTATTGTCAACATTCTCTCAATAATTTGTAGCTAAGAGCTATGTAAATTAGCATATAAGCTTGCTATAATTGTGCAGAGTTCTCCGCTCTGTGGAGAAGTTCGACCCCGCCACGGGCTTCTGGAGCGAGGTGCGCTCGATGGGTGTGGCTCGCATGGCGGCCGCGGCCGCCAAATATCGCGACTACATCTGGGTTGCCGGCGGCATGACCGGCGAGAAGAAGCGGCCAGTCTGCAAGGTCGTTGAGTGCTACAACTCGGAAACTAACCAGTAAGATTAAATACTTACTTACATTTTACCTGATGACTATCTTTCAATACACTACTCTAACCAGCTACTAAAAGCTACTCTACTCTTGCTAGTAAACTCTTGCTATTCGTGTTTCGAACCAAGTAATAAGGCCAGTGGAAGTTCTGCACTTGATCAGTGGATCCATCGGGTCCGTAAATCCATCCATCCCGCGCATTCATCGCGTACCTACTTATTTATACTACTTACGTAGTACTTGTGCTTACGTACATGGGCATAACTGTGTACCATTAACGACCAGTTAGAAATCGTCACAAAACTAACGGTCAATGTCAAACCCCATCATACATTTTGTTAGAAATGTGACGGTTAGACGTTACTGAAACACGACTTAAGTCGCACTTTAAAGTACAAGTTAAAATGAAAATGTCCACTTATCTTCTAGATCTTGTATACAGTTCGTTATTTTCACTACCGTCACGAGTTAGGTATCATATAGGCTTGTCAAATTGGTGAGCACTTTTGCAACTCGCTATACGTAAGACAATCATTAAAACAGTCAAATATTTTTTTATTATTATTTCAACATTAATCTGATACAATTTAAAGGTGGACGGCGATATACGACCTGAGGTTTCCGCGGTGCTTCTCCACGCTGTTCACGATGAACGACAAACTGTACCTCGTCGGAGGCGCCGGCAAAGTGTCCGAGAAGGTGAGCTCATATAGTCGCCATCAGATATATCGGAGCGGCCAAGGTGCTCACAATCATCTGAACACGCCTCTATTGTCAGGGCGTTAGAGTGCGTGTTCAGATATTGTGAACACCTTGGCCGCTCCGATGTATCTGATGGCTACTGTACAATTTTTGTTTGGTGAACATTTCCTTATTTTATTGATAGCAAAATATAATTATTTATTTACATAACGAATATAAAAAGTAATATTATAGAAATTTACAGACTAAGGTCGATAGGTTCCCGGGTAAATAATAAATATGCCTAGCACGCTGCTGGGGTTGCCTCTTTGAACAGCCAGCGAAGTATGCTGGGCTAAATATGCGCCGGACGTGGGGTCGACGCTTTTTTCTCGGAGGCGTTGACCTTACTTTCTTATTTAGCAAAATATGTACAGTCACCTGCAATAATATGTTACTCTTTGACGGCCGCAAAAATATGTGATATGCTCTTATGGCTCTACAAAGAAATGTGTAACATATTGACTGTACTTCTATCGAAATGCAATAGATTTCATTTTGCCTAGGTACATTTAACATAATTGACGGACAATACGAAAAGAAACATTTTATTCAATCATGACTCAGGAGGCCCTGCTTCCAACACCCGCTAACATTTACTAAGTCATGTGGGCAGTAGAACTTGAAATAGAAAATGTCATACAAATTAAAGGAAAAGTGACTATATTAGGTACCCTCCAGGGGCCGTGATCGGAGCTGAAGACGCCAGTTCCTATCCGACCTCGGTCAGTGGAGAGTATGGTCATATTTTCTCTACTTATGACGTCTATTATATATTTTAGGAGAAAACTGCAAGCAGTGTCGGTGCTATAGACTACTGGGATTGGAAGTCACGCAGCTGGAAGCAGCAGACAGAGATGTCTATACCGCGCCACGGGCACGCCCTTGCATACCTCGGCACTCAGATGATCATTATAGGTCAGTAAGAGTAACTAAGCGAGCGAAGTGTTAAAACAAATTTACACGCTTTGTTGAACACCTTTCTTGCTTACCTACCTAATTTTGTTGCTGAAAATTGATGACTTGTGAGGCATACTGATTAAAATATAATATACCTAACTGTAGGTACCATAAATATTCCTATACCAGAAAACAAACAATCTTTACTATAGTAGTATACCCTATAATGGACGTGGAACCAGTAATGGGACAAAAAACCACAATTCCTCTAAAATAAGTATCTAAAAGTAGTTTATAAACACTGGATATATTTTTATCATAAATAAGAGTCCTAGAGCTGTTTATATTTCAATTTTTATTAAATTCGGTTATCTTTTAAGAAATTGGCGTCAACCCAAAAGTTGTCGTGTCACTGAAAAAAAATACCAGTACGAATTCTTAACAACTTCGCTAAGAGAGGTGAGTTAATTTATTAAATTTTAATTAATTAATACTTGATGAAAAGTAGAATGTGTTTTGTTAATTGCATTTATCATGAGATAAGGTATACAACACACTATGTTGTGACTCCACAGATTTAAAAAAAAATAGTGGTATTTGGCCCAATCCCATTATAGGAGCTGTAAAACTGCATACCTCCTATGATGGGACAATTGACATAATGATGCTTGCCATGCCATAATATCATGTTTTTAAACAATACAGAAGTAAAAAGTAGTTACGAAATATATCAACCAGGAGGTATTCTCGGACTTCGGATAAATTAATACCGTTTTTCCAAACTTTTATTTAACTTGCCCTGTTAGTTAGTGTAGGTCAAATCTTGGTAGCTGAATTTGATCCACTTTTCGATTTCCGATTCAGTTGAAATTTTGTGTAAGTACGTAATTAAGTATGCAAATCGGATGATAATGCAATATTATGATAACATGGACCTGATCTGATGATGGAGACAGGGGGTGGACATGGGAACTTTATCGCAATAAACCCTAACTAATTTTGTTTAGGTCCATTAGAATTGTCTCGATGGATCTAATACAATAATAATTGGCTGTGGAAAGAAAAATACATTCAGCAATAAAAGCTTATACCAAAAAAATGATTATTTGGCCATAACTTATTCCCCATTTCAATATTTTATACTGATAGAGCAATGTCCATTATAGGGGGCCCATTACTGGATCCACATCCATTACCGGGGGCCCATTACTGGAGCTTTGGTGTCCATGACTGGAGAAAAAAAACATAGTTTTAATTTGTTAAGTATGTGGAAACTCCTTGCAGTATCTTTGATACAACACGCCTAAAACATGAAAGATGGATAGGACTTTCATCTTTTAACACGCTAAGCGGTAGACCATTTACATTTATAAGGGAAATATCATAAATAAACCAAATTTCCTCTTAAATGTCCCATGACTGGTGCTGTTACTATACTTGTTTTAAAAATTGATTGATACCAGTACCCGTAAATTTATCTGTTCAAGGTGTTTTATTGATAGGACTAACAGACAAAACAACAGTGTTATCGGACAACCCGGAACAGGACGTAGTCTAATGTACAAAGATATCAATGTCCAAAGAAGTTTCCAGACAAATGACAATATTCTAGCTTTATTACATATACTGAAACTTCTCAAGCTATCACTTGCCTTTGTACTTATAATTTGAATAATTGTCCATTGTGTTTGCATCAGAGAAGTGTCCTTACGTCCATTCTGTCATAATTTCTGTTCTAATTTCAGTCGAAAAACTCCTTATTGTACTTGAAGCATAAGGACCCTTCTGTGATGGAAAGCCACAATTAATCTCGGTACTTATGATTATCCAGGTGGTGTTACAACCATCTACATGCGCGCTCTGAACAACGTGGAGTCGTTCTGCTGTGAACGCGAGGCGTGGATCAGGGGTGTCGCGTCCATGCCGTCGCCCCTGTCCGGGCACGGCGCCGTTACCCTACCACCGGCATCGCTCATGTAACCCTCAAAACCTCATTCAATGAAAGCCTGGCAGTTGGGATGTCTCAAAGTTACCGTCGTTTTGTTAAGCGTTGAATTGCGATCCTCCAAACGTGAGTTTTTCAAGTAATACAAGATTCTTGAAACAAAGGAAAGAGAAAAAAGTGATAGAGACATTGAAGGTTGGCAAGCATTGTTTGATGCAATATAAAATCAAAAACTTCTTTCATAAGTTATTGTGCGCGTCTGAAAATGGACTGTGATAAATTGTTTGTAAAATATTTAATTTTGAATTATTGTGAACGTTAACGTTATGTTTTTAATGAGTTGTCTTTTTTGGTCGCTTGTTGATATAAGTTAAAATAAATTCCTGTGTTTGTGTTGCACGATCATATTTATTATCATAATCATAATCAATAAGTACCCTTTACAATCGTTGAAAAACTCTAAAATATTCCACTGCACTTCATAAATATTTATCTCTCCAAGAAGTGATAAAGTACATATTTTTAACCTTTGCAGGATATCTTATCTAACATCAAAGACTAGGTTTGCCGCTAGACTGAAACGCTTTTTGAATTGAGTTGTTTATTGTTATGCCAACCGTGGTATCAAACTTTCGTAAAAACTTTAGCGTCTCATCAGTCATCATCAAGTGGCAGACTTATTACAACTACACACACTACACAACTTCAACACACACAACACTACACAACTACAACACACTATTACAACTTATCTTATATTTGCCGTGTCCATGATACACGAACAAGACTCTATTAACTAAATCTTATAACTAATATCACATTAATATAAAGCAGCTTATATTCATAGTAGATCAAACCACTGAACATTTTCTATTATTTTTCGCGCCAGCGAAGATGACTTGAACAATGCCCAAGAGTTGGAAAGCATACCATGCCCAGTTTTTATTCGTCGGCCAATCTTTTTTTTTCTTGGTGGACAAGTGGCTAAAAAGATTTTGGTCCAGCTAGTCCCAGACTTCCCTGCAGATACCCAAATAGTCCCGCTTGAAGCCCTCCTCAGGACAAGGCATGTGGCCCATGAAGAAGATCTGGTTGTTCAGAGGCACGAAGCGGTTCGGTTTAATGTTGCGTGAAATTTCCTGTGAACATAACAAGTCGGTCATTTTAAAAATCAATATCCTTTCTGTCTCAGCCTAAGTTTAGGTTTTCGTAGTCTTATTTCAGACTACACAATTTTGGAAGCTAACTTAAATGATTAAGGGATTGTCCTAAGGTAAAGAAAATTTAATGTTATTATTAAAACTTTATAAACTCATAGAGTTTGAGCAAGAAAAGTCTGCAGAGATTTTGACAGCGCACGCAGTGCCAGTGTTATTTCAGCGTCATAATTTCATAGAAGTTTGACATTTAAAATAACACCTGCACTGCGTGTGCTGTCGAAATCTCAGCAGACTTCTTGGTTTAACTCTAGTAATAATGGTTTAAAGAGAGCATAAATAGTCGGTGTTCAATTTTATGCATTAAAGTTGCATTAAACTGTCGTCTTTAGAAGGCAAATCGGTTAGTTTATTTTAAACTAAAATGTTTATAACGTAACGTACATCTATTACCTCCACATTAATGTATTCTTCTCTGCTCGGCGCGGTTTTTAAAGCTTTCTTAGCCCCATGCTCACATGGCTCTTCTACATCTTGATGTCTTGCAAGGGGAACAACTTCATGGGGATGTAAATGCCTTGCATTTGTGAAGACGAGGGCCGACACAAACAACACTACTATATATAGCTTCGTCATTTTTTACACTACTATCTTTTGATGCGTGCGTACTATAACTCGTCGGTATTGTTTATGAATCTTCACGGTCGCCGAGTCCTTATAAATGATTCGGAGTTATCTTATGTGGTGCGGTTGTGTCGCATGTAGACGTAATTTTCTCCGTAGTCAATTGCGGGCTTACAAATTCAACTTCAAATGATTTATTTGTAAACATAGGTAACAGTGTTACAAAATTGTGTCTTCCGGTGGACAAGTCAAAAACTATATTTCAACCAATACACTTATTGTGTTTGGGAACAGCATGTAAAAGTTTGTAAATGGCAGGTGCCACGCAGACTGATGAATGTGTAATGTTGACACAGACCGGTATACCTTTATGCACTAACATCTCACTAACATAGGTAACACTTACGTCAAAAAATTATTTACTTGACGGATATTTAAGAATGAGGGCGTTGTACTTCGAGAATAGTTTTCCCAAGAAATTAAAAAACTATACTTGGGCGTTTTCAGAAATAAATATTGAAAACCTGATTCTTTCACATCTGAACGTTCTTGGGCTCATCCTACTCAGAATCGATAGCATTCTCCATCCCACCATTAAAAAAAGATGTTCCAAAATGTCCATTCCATTACGTCACGTTTAAGTATGAAAAAAATTTTCACTTGTATGTGCGTGACGTATTGGAATGTACTATTTTCATACAAATTTTTGGGGCATTTTATTTTATCATCAGAATTTAATATGCTAGTGATTCTGAGTTGAAAGAACCCAAAAACACCGGGATCTGTGAGAATCGGGTTTTCGATATTTATTTCTGAAAATGCCCACTTACCGCTCGCATCGAAGTTCCCTAGCATATCATCATCATCATCATCATCATCATCATCATCAGGCTATATTAATCCACTGCTGGACATAGCCCTCCCCTAAAGAGCGCCATAGCGCCCTGTCTTCAGCTTGCCGCATATCAATTTGTTTTTAATTGTACCAATTAAGTAATAAAAATATATTACTTCAAGAAATATAAATATTCCCCTGGATATGAACATTATTGTAAATAAATATTTTGACATGACTATATATCATATTTCAATCTAAATACGTTTCTAGGAAATAATTCGAGTTATTGAACTTTATTATCATACTTTGGCACCTTCCTGCCACCTAAACGCATGGACGATAAATCATTCAATTTAAGTCAAACCCGGAAACTTAGAGCTACCTACAGAGAGCACAAAATTACGGGAAGTATCAATAAAAAGGATATTGTCATCGACGCGGCAGATCTTCTAACTTGCAGATGTTTATAAGCCTCCAGCCTCCACCCCACTCACGTTACCAATAATTGCATACGCTATGCGTTAGGCACTTACATCCATAGATCGATTGAATGTGGTGTTCCTATTCCTACTTAACTCACAATTATCTAAAATCGCTTGCAAGTTGGTAGTTAGGTACATATTTACGATTGACTCTTGCGATTGATTGACGATGACGCGAACTTTTCATTCCTTGGAATACCTACTCATTCATCATCATTGGCCTTTACGTCTATTGCAGACGATTTATGGTGTAACATACATTACACCGCCTGGGACGGAATTAAGGAAACGCAGGGATGCCCATCACCTGCATTACCCTCTCGGCTTCACTGTCGTATGCCACAGGAAAGGCGAGCCAATACGTGTGGAGACAGGTCAGCTGCAGGAATCTGCCGCATATTTCAGCAATTTTATTTATTTTACCTACTCATTAAGTGTTAGGTAAACCTATATAGACGATTTCTAGTGAAAATCAATTTGATTATTCTTATCGATCGATTGTGTAACTTTGATTTGTTTACGCTCATTATAGATATTATTCATTTCTTATTATTTTGCAAATAGTATTTATTGTATAGCTACTGTTTGATAAGAATAGGTACTTAAATTAATCTTTACTAGAAAACAGATCCCATGTTATTCCAGGTACAGATTCAGATAGGCATTCACAAAGTATTTTCACCACACCAGCTCGTAAAAGATCTCTTTACTATTGGAAAATTGTTAAGAAAGTTGAATTTTATTGGCAATGTAACTAGATGCAAATTTTGAGTTGGTTATTTATTTATTTATTATTTATCTTTATTGCACAAAAGAAAACCTTATAGTACAAAAGGCGAACTTAATGCCATAAGGCATTCTCTACCAGTCAACCTTAAGGCTAAGCAGAGAGATTGTGAGCGGTGCTACAGTTAAGTACAACAGCAAAAACAATCAATAAATTTCGAATAACATATTAATTACCTATACAAATATACTATACACATGTGACATATTCACCACCTTCACCTTATGTTGGCTGGCTTGAATTGACTTTTGTAATATAAGTAATGATTTTGGATGATAAATATCTAATAACGTTCGATTGTATTTACCTTGCGTTTGTGTTATGAAAAAAATTATGCTTCATTCGGCAGCAAATTTTGATAAACCCTCGTGCGTTGAAACCCACGCAACGCTCAACATTCCACTTTTCCAATTTTTTACTTGCTCGGGTATTCAAAATTAGCACGGTGAGTTAAGCAACAAATTTACCTCCTTGTAAAATAAATAGGTAACTATTTAGGTAGGTACCTACTCAAACTTAGGTTTTATGTGTCTTTAAAGAAAGAATGAATAGGCTGTTCCAAAATCCAAACTAGCGAAATTGATCCTGTGATATCATAACTCTATAACAAGTAAGATCAGATTAGGGCCAATCACTAGTCAGTCTGTAAAAAACACACACATATACTACTTGACACGTCGAAAGCATGAGCATTGTAATAGACATTGTTTAAGTACATTTAAGTTTCAATTATAGTTTTAAATAGTAATCATCCAACACATAGTGTAGCCTCGTGCCACTTGTTTAGATTATATTTTATCATGAATACCTAATCATATCTACAATTACACATACACATATATACCTATAAAATTGAAGTACCCTTTGTACCATATCATCATCATCATAGGCCTTTCAGTCTATTGCAGACTATATAAACAGTGTCAGGCATGGCGACAACGTTTTTCATGGCTGTATAAGCCAATACGGGAGCGGCAACCATATCATATACCATAAAATAAATGTATTTAAATTGTATACCATTCATTACAAACTAGATTCATTATCGTACGAGTATTAAAGGTTAAAATCTCAAAAATATGTATCCTGCTGTTTATTTATTATTTAATCCCCGGCACAAAATTAAGGGATATGTACAATTGAGTCCATAAATATGTAGGTATATATTTTTTCACCCTATTTCAATGGGTATAAGGTGAAGAAATGTATACATATTTATGCACTCGACTGTACCTATGTTATACATGTGAAGCCAATGTCTGTCTGTGTTTCTGTCTGCGGCATCGTAACTCTCAAACGGACGGACAAATATTTACAGTTATTAAATGGGGAATATTACCTAAAAAATGTAGATCTAGTTTTTTCAAATTTCTGATTATCTACGTTTAAACTGAATACCTAAGTGTAAACTGATCGATCGTACGATCCAAAGTAAATATCGAATGTCATTGACGCACACACCTCACGAACGTACTCGTACCTAAGTACAGAATAACCGATTTACTAGAAATATTACTCAATTTTTATTTTCCTTTCAATTCTTATCGTTGCAAAACTTGCAAAATACTTACATACGATTAGAGATGAATTGACATGTATTGTATAATAATTTTAAATTTTAGCTGAGTAAGGCTATCGTTTCATTTCCTGAAGATCGGTTTGATCGGATTAATTTGTTATTTTTTTTCTGATCTAGTAAATAATAAAAAATAATACGCAAATCATAAATACCGGGTGTGGCCTGTAACATGAGCAAATAATTAAAACATAGATTGGTACTCCTCAAACGGTGATACTTTAGTTAAACAACTTTAAAAAAATTATGAAGTATATAGACCTTCTAGTGAGTATTATATTCTTTGATATAGACTCCCTATTTTTCATAAAAATAAATATTATCTTCAATGGACGCCTTCGCCACGCCACATCATTATGATTGACGTTGCTTGTCACGCCTTAAACATAACAAAATTCGCAATACATTGCTTCTTAGAATAAACTTTAAAGTGTATTAAAAATCAAACCACAAGTTATTTTTAAAAGTTGCTGATGAAATGTTGGTCAGTATGAGGAGTACAGCCTACACTGTAAAAATTAAACTGTAGGCCCTACAGTTTAATTTTTTGCTCGTATTACAGGCCACACCCGGTATATGGGAATAAACTAATAGACTGGGCAAAAGTTTAAAATTCTGTTTCTACCAACCTATCAACTAGAAGTATGATAGGATTGATAGGTAGGTATATACAGTTAGTAAAAGTCGATCGGGACAATTACGCCCATTCCCCAATGGACAATGGACAACTGTGCCTAATCTACATAAGTATGATAAGATTGATAAGTTATATACGACCGGAAATAAATAATCGAATCCCTTTCACCATGAATAGCCTTTTCCTCCTGATCCTGGGATCCTGACAATCAGACTGGACTAGGAACTACAGGACAAACAGCAACACTCCTAACTGTACATCGGTGGATCTTATTACAAAAGGCATGGTCCACCGATTACGGCGCAATTCGGGAAATGAATTAGACATTCAGGCCTATTCGGATTTCGAGATAATCACAAGATCTAGAGACGATTTAGAGATCAACTAGATCTACATTAGATATCGACTAGATGTGACTTGGATATTATCTAAGTCATAACTTGTCGAAATCGTTCAAGAGAACCTCCAGAATCGCGGAAACGTCAAATTTGACATATCTAATATCTTACAAATATCTTTAAATTATCCATATCGTAACTTGTTGAAGTCTAGTAGAAATCTAATTCATTTTCCGAATCGAGCCGATTCACTAGATATGAAATAGTAACGATATGTGACGTTCCACGACAAAAGGTACCTTATGGCCGCAATCATATTGGTGTGGCGTTAATAAAAGCGTAAGCACCAACCGCCATAGGGTACCTTTTGCCGTGGAACGTCACATATCGTTACTATTTCATATCTAGTGAATGTCTAATACATTTCCCGAATCGCCCCGTTATTTGTATCACTATTAAGGATAATAAATAAACAGGATTGCTTAATTAAATAATAGACAAAGTACAAGTAAAATCTCGTACTTTACCGGGTGTGGCCTGTAACACGAGCAAATAATTAAAACATAGATTGTACTCCTCAAACGATGACACTTTTGTTCAACAACTTTTAAAAATTATGAAGTATCTAGAGTCCCTATTTTTCATACAAAATAAATATTACCTTCAATGGACGCCATCGCCACGCCATATCATTGTGATTGACGTTGCTTGTCACGCCTTAAACATAGCAAAATTCGCAATACATTTCGTCTTAGAATAAACTTTAAAGTGTATTAAAAATCAAACCATAAGTTATTTTTAAAAGTTGCTGAACAAATGTTGGTCAGTATGAGCTAGGAGTACAGCTTACAGTTAAATTTTTTGCTCATATTACAGCCCACACCCGGTATAAGTATAACTACCTAAGTTAGGTACCGTGCAGCTTCAACTAGTGCTGCTTTTAACACCAAATCTAGGCATCAGGTATCAGATAAAGGGTATACCAATACCTTTTTTCGAAAAACTATCAACTATTGCGTTATTTCTACTCATCATCACGAGGATTATTGATTTAAAAATAAAAAAAAGTGTGAAATAAAATAAAAAACCGGACAAGTGCGAGTCGGACTCGCCCACCGAGGGTTCCGTACTTTTTAGTATTAGTTGTTAAAGCGGCAACAGAAATACATCATCTGTGAAAATTTCAACTGTCTATCACGGTTCAATAGATACAGCCTGGTGACAGACAGAAGGATAGACGGACGGGCGGACGGACGGACGGACAGCGGAGTCTTAGTAAAAAAGATTCTTAAAGAAGAGGAAATTTCCAATAAAAAACTTATAACTTTTGGAACTCTATCATCATTATTTATAATTGAATTTTAACGCTTAAAATAGCTATCCGAGCGTCATTTTAGGGATGCGCGCGCGGCGTCAAAAGCGAGTACGTCAAATTAAATATTCATAATCTTTAGCCGTTGTGGATTCCCGTGGGTCAGGGTAGTTCTGCCAATGCGATTGGTTGAAGCGGCTAGTCTTCATAGGCCGCATGCACTGCATGAAGTAGCCCATGCTCTCCCCGGGGGGACACGTGTCGTATTCTGGAAACATTTGAAAACATGAAACCAACTACGGTATCCTTATAAAAACATCTCTTTCAAGGTAAAAAATGTAGCCTTGAGGGCGTCCGCCAGCTGGCGGATACACGGAGCGGGCATGCCACTGGATTCAACAATCCATGCGTCCAAAGTTAAACCAGCCGTTTATGTTTTGAGTTCATAGATCGACGAATCCAGCAACATAATAACTATTATAATGTATTCAAAAGATACTGAAATATAAAATACAGTACGTAGCGTCCCCTTTTTTAAATGTCTATCGTTAAATTTGAATAATCACAATTATTTACCAGTGGCGCTAGTGAGCTTTTAACAACTTCTTACGGCTTTGAACTGGTTTTGATACGACCTTGATGATCGTCTTGGTGTTTGCCGCGTCTCATGCACAACTTTCACAAAATTTTGCATGCACCTATAAGCTTGAGCGATCTTCAAGATCATATGTAAATAAAGACCAAAACCGTAGCATGTTGCTAAATCTGAATAGGGCTCCCGCGGTGTGCAGTTTAACATGCGTCTCTAGAAATATAACGTCCAATAATATTCTGATTTTTGTATTGTGATCACTTTTGAGAATTGCTGATCATATATCCATAATAACAAATCCAGATCAAATTTATAACCTGTTATTAAAATCAGAATACGGCTCCATGTGTTGTTTGTTGTGTTGTGGTTAGCTCTGAATAGTATAGATAGACAGTATGGATTGCCGCAGCGAAGGAGGAAAGAAATTTTAATAAAATAATTTTAGTTATTAGATATTCTCATTTAATGGCGCCATCTAGTTTTTATAACCTTTTTTTCTAAAGGCTCAAAATGGTTTATTATTATTATGCTTTAATTTAAATCTACTTTTGTGACTATTATAACTGCGCTCAGAAAGGTCCAATCTTACGTTTTGAAAATTTAAATAGCAGTAGTGTCAGTTTTCATACACAAGCAACTAAAATTTAAAATTAATAAAGCATAGGTAATAAAGGCATTTTGAGCATATGAAGGTGGGTGGCACTGTACTACTGCGCCTTCAACCCTTTCAAAAACATGATCAATGACTAAATTGTGCCATATAATATGGCAATTACGACAAAATGTATCTACTTAAATACTCTAAAACCAAAAACACGAGTAAATAAAGGGTACAGGTTAGCTAGACACTATACCACCATATCTTATGTATGTTCGTGAATAGGAAAGTTAGGTACAGTCGACGCCAAAGATATGTTTACTTTTTTCGCCTTATTACGAAGGCGTAAGGTCCAAAAGTGTAAACATATCTTTGACGTCGACTGTACCAAAAAGACACAGGATAGGATTCTTTTAATAAAAGTCACGATTTAGTGAAAGTACATAATTATACTTAATTAACTTTATTTGTTTTAAATTAATCGTGCACATTAAGAACCTATAAATTATCACTTGGTTTGGTTAACAATAACATTTTTCCATAATTATCACCTTATTACACTTGGGATTTCTGTTCTAATTGGCAATGAAACCTTCTGAAACAGGCTCTTTCACTTCATGATGATCTTTCTTAATTGTATCAGCTGCCGGTTTAACTTTATTGCGAATCACTTTATGATTCTGCACTGATTTCTTGTATGTTGGGTTTAATACGTGTACTGCTGGGGGGTATGCGTATCCCTTATGTGCCAAAACTCCTTGGTAAATAACCGGAGAGCAGCCAAAAAGAAGTGGCCTTGAACAGCCCCCAACAACCTGAGGGAAAGAAGCCTGGACTGGACCGTTACCATAGGATGCGTAATAATGAGGTCCCGCTGTCCTCACAAAAGACATTGTTGGCAGAATATTGTTCATCTGCGCGTCATGCGACAGCTGAGCCAAGAACTCATCGTAACTTGTGGCTCTTCTCGTAAGACGATTAAAAGGCATTGGATTTACAGCTGGATATATATCTCCGTAGTAAGCTGAAGAATGTTGAGGAACTAAACCGTGTATGTACGTACGTATTGGAGAGCTTTCGTAGTTATAGACGTTGTAGTTAGGATTCTGGGGCAGAAGTTCGGTAGCTGCTGGATTTACCAAATCACCATTTTCATCATAAATAGAATCTTGCTCCAATTGTCTTTCAGATAATTCTATTGGGTTCTCTGGTATCGACGAATAATCAGGTGTCTCGGGTATGTTTCCTGGAATCTCGTTATAAAAGAAACACTTCACATCACCATTGTGAGATCGTAAACACGGACTCTGCAAGTCAGAACTCTGGTAGTTGTCACGAAATTCTATATCTTCTACATCCCTGGTATTCGGATTGTAGTAGTCATAAACTAGGGCCGGATAAGTGTTAACTAGTACGAGGTATCCACAAAAAATAAGTATTCCACAATACATGGTTCTGATTATGACACGATTCGTTGACTTCGGTGTAACACCCCGGCCGCACTTAATCGTATTACTTAAAGTGACACCTTCCTCAAATTACTTGGTAAATGTTATTGTTGGTTGGCAAATTCCTAAGACCGCTAAATGATTTTTTAAATGCACACCTGAGACTTAAAGCTATAATGAAAAGTGTAATCATTGTTACCAGTATTTTATCTTACTATTGTTGCGATGCAATGCATTTCAAAAACTTGACTGCTCATTATACGCAATATGGTTGCTATTTTTATATTTATTATTTATTTCCCTTTTTTAATTAACGTTGTGTAAATGCGTTTAGGCATGCCACCTGGTCTAGGGGAACCAAGAGGGATTACAGACTAACCAATGGCAGAGCTACCGCTCTAAACCAATTGGTGGAAACTGGAAATACTAGTAAGATACCTAATAGGTATAGGTATAGGCTGTATGCTTGTTTGCTATCGACGTGGTATAAAAAAAAGCAAAGTAAATTAACTGGTTGCTTTAATTTGACTGTGTTAGGCAACCATTGAATTTCTGTTGCAATGCAATGCATAGGTATATTTGAATTGCAATGTAATGTAACACAATACCTACACAAAAAAGGTAATTAACTTTCAATGTGAAGTTTTTTATCTTTAGGTTAAAATAGCCCAGTTTTTTTTCTTATATTATGATTGAATTTATTTTTATTTTATTTATCGATTAATTATGTATAGGTACTCGCCAAAAATAAATAATACCTATCGCAAATGATGCGCATGCTGAAGGATATCAAATCTATTCCTGATAATGTTTTAGGGAAAATATTATAAAATAACGAAATAACATTTTTGTAAATAGTTTATTATCTATTTGTGATTGCTTTGCTATAATTGTTTAATACAAAAAATAAATAAGTTAATAAATAAGTAATTATCTTACCTAAAAAATAAATAATAAAATTACACAGTCAGTTTCATCATAGCGGCTTGAGACGTTCGTTTTAAGTTTTTTAAAGCTTATCGGTGACCAAAATTGTTTTATGCTGTAGGCCCTTGTTGGTTGGAGTCCGGTTTATTTTTGTTGGACGGCTGATCTTGGTAATGTCGCGTTTGGAATGCGAACTGAGGTTGTCACTGCTTCTGTACGCTGAAGCTCCGTAGCTGGGCGCGGCAGCATACGAATGGCTCTTGGCCAAGTGGCCGGCAACAACGTTCGGAGAACAGCTCAACAGAAGTGGGATAGCACAGCCGCCGACGTGCGCGCTCGGGAACACGCCCACAGCACCTGATCCAGAGCCGTAACCGGAACCGTAGCTGCTCAATCCTGCTGCGCCAGATCCATAAGCTCCTCTAGCCTGCGCCTCCTTCCATGCCTTCGGAACTAAAGCTTCTTTGAAGTCAGAGTTCATTCCGATTGGAGCAAACAGGGCTGCATCTTCAGCCGACTTGCCGTGAGATGAGGAATGTGACTTCTCTGAATGATGTCCAGATGAAACAAGCTCGGAGGGCTTAGCAATCACTTCGGATAGTTGACTTTGGCCAGCTAGTTGATCAGATGATTTCATCGTCATCTCATGTGCCTCTTTACCGTTCACGGTGGAGATTGAAGATTTATGTTGATCCAAAAGTCTGCTCTCTTTAGGTTGGTCTAAGCTGATTTCTTTGGGGTGCATGACGGGGTTCGATAACTTCTGCTTCTGTTGCGAGATTATACTATGACCGCCAATATGTGATGAGTGTTCGCCTTGTTGCGAGAGCATACCATGGCCCATATGAGATGAGTGTTCAGCTTGCTGCGAGTTCATACTATGACCAATATGAGATGAGTGTCCAGCTTGGTGATGTTCCTCTGCCATTTTCTGGTGCTCTTGAGTGCTCATGTCGTTTTCTTTGTGTAAAGAATGTCCAGTTGAACTGAAATGTTCGATTTGTTTGTGCTGTTCAGCTTTGTTATGCTCAGCAGACTTCATGAAAGTGGTGGTATCAACTAGAGGAGAATCCATTTCGATTTCAATGTGCGCTTGCTTTGCTTGTTTCATATCACCGTCTTCGTTTGATTTCGGCTGGCTTAGCTGAGAAATAGATGACTTGATATCCATCGATTTCGTGGTTGGTACAGTCAGCATATGAGTATTCTTTTCCGACTGACTGCTTTCGCTTCTAAAAACTTGATCATTTGTGTTGTGCAAGATTGTCTTTGACTCGCTTAGTGTAGATGCCGAAGTTTCCATTTCATTCTTGGAATCCAAAGACTTTTCCTGCTCGCGTGCCTGCCAACTAGATTTTTCAGCAGTCGATTTTTTTTCCATATTCTGTGCCATCTTCATGTCTTCAGCTTGTGATTTTTCATCCTCACGTGCCTGCATGACTGATTTAACATCAGACGACTGTTTTTCCAAATCCTGAACGGTCTTCATATCTGAAATATGGTTATCAGAACTCTTCTCTTTCTTCAGTTCGATGGCGCCCTCCTTCAAATCACCGCTAATCTCGTGTTTAAGACTGGAGCTTTTTTCAAGAGTAGCAGACTTCTCAGATTGAGCGGTGTTCTGGAAACTATCTTCAATATTTCTGACTAATTCGACGTTTTTCTGGATAGTGTCAATGGCATCTTTCCATTGAGCTAATCGTTCCTCATCTGTCTTCAGGTTTATGGAACTCTTGAATGCTGGTTCGAGCTTCAAATTCGCATCATGTACTTCAGAATTCTTAAATGCTCTGGCGTGTACGTTCATAGCTTCCAAGTTGCCGAAGTTGCGCTGCATATGCTCCAAAGCAAGTTTTGCAGTTTCAACGTTCTCGTGCATGTTACCATCAGCCTCTGACTCTCCATGTTTCCATTGCGTCATTCTAGGATTCTTCTCAGCTAACTGCAGCTTTTTTTGCAAGGTATCAACAGCTTCCTTGGCCATCTTTAAGCTCTGTGCTACTTCGGTATCAGATACGCTTCCGTCAATATCCTCTACCTTAGTGGCGCCCTCAACTTCACTAGATCTGGCAGAGATTTCATCTTCACACTTCGCCTCCATCTCCTTCATGCAAGTTTTCTTCGATTCCTTGGCTTCAGATGAGTGAGTTTCCAGCTGTTCTTCTTCAGTACGGTAGATGTGGCCGTGATGTCCGTAAGGTTGTGATACAATCAAAGGTTTCTTCAGACCCAGGTGGTGCGGTATGATTGGCTGCACGAAGGGTTGGTGGTGCTGAATCGGCAGGTGATGTTGAAGGGTCCCAAAAGTCGGTGATCTCTTCTCTTTGGTGATGTCGAGGTCTGTGTCCCGGTATGTGGGCCCGGCTACGGCGACCGCCGTTAGGGCGGCTAGCACAACTAATGTCTTCATCGTGTGCTACCGTTGTGTGATGTGGAGATGAGCCTCTTGATGGCTTTATACTAAAATACTCTAGTCGTCCCTCCCCTACCCGAGTGCGAGCGTACGTGCCCCGTGCGGTGAGTCGTGAGCGACATGCTGAGGCGGCCCTTCCGCGCAACCTTGTCATCGTTCCGCATTCTAAGAATAGCGTTGAAACATAACCCGTATCACGTATTTCAGGCAAAAATTGATATATGTTTAAAATAGATACCTAGTTTTCCTTGTCGAAATATATGTTTAAAGTTAACGATTTCAAGTCTAACTTAATATTTCTCTAACATTTAGGAAGCAGAGCTAAAGTTTTATTATTATAAACAAATATGCATTTGTGTAAAAGCAACAGTTAAATTATACAATGATAGCCACTGAGGCGAGCTCATGTTCCAACGGTTTTCCCGATTTGTTCATATTTTATGTTTGCCCTATATTTTTACCCGACTACGGCAACGCAAAAGGAGGGTCATGATACCCATTTCATTTCAGGGATTTACGGCTGCATATTATTTATTCTATATGTTTATCCGAATTATAAGCTGTTTAGCTGTTTAAGCATGATTGAATAACAAACATCGAAATACCTATTAAAACAATCAAACTTTTACATTCCTACCTAAAAAAATTAGACTATACAGGTTGATTTCGGGGTCGTGGAGCAAAAGAGCCAGACATCATACAGAATCCAAAGATGAGCCTAATGATGTTGTTAATTATTGTTTATCACCAATGATGATGATTATTTTCCAGATGGCAAGTAGGAAAAAACATTTTTGCATACAATTTGGTGACCCTACTCAATGTGACGTCTTGTCGCTTTCCATACAGCGTATGTCAAAAGTCATAGGGTGACCATAATTACTTAGTATAACATTAATTTTACTTGAAAAATAAGAATAATTATAGTAATTATCTTTTAATCAAATACTACCATATGATAATATTGATAATGTGGATCATTTACAGAGTCAGAAAAAGTGGTTCTGGATCACGACCCCGAAATCACCCTGTATCTGGTGTCTGGTACATCGTTTGCCAAATTAAAACGGCAGATAGGTTGAGTCATTTGCTATCTACTTATACATAGAAAAAAAATTGGCCATGGTTTTTTTTTTCTACTGCTCAAGTAAAAATTTGAAATTTACGAAAAATTGGCATAGAGCTGAAAAAAGAGTGCGCAAGATTAAACATTTCTAGGCCTGGAAAGATATCAAATAAGTCAACCTATCTGCCGTTTTAATTTGGCAAACGATGTACCAAACACCCTGTATATAGCTGCTAGAGAACAAATCAAATTATGTTTATTCTCTATACATCAAGTCTCGTGCCACTGAAGGGATTAGTCACTTATTAATGACATATATTTCAGCTTATGTATGTATTTTTAATGACATATATTAATGTAAGACCCACTATGAGATGGCAAGATGATGTTACCAAAATTGCCGGGCCAAATTAGATACAAGTGGCCAAGGATCGAGATACATGGAGGGCTTTGGAGGAGGCCTTCACCTGTGAACACGGGGTTCTTGAATAGCTATTTAAAAAATAAATAAAATAGGTATATAAACAAATTTTAAAAATGTTCAAGAAATAAAAGGCTTTTTTTATATATTTATTATATTAATGTAGACCGACGGCTGGCAGCTTCCTCGCACAACGCATAAGCATTGCAATTCAGCGAGGTAATGCTGCCAGCGTCCACGGTACCTTGCCGAGGGGCGATTTTTTATTGTAATTTAGGTTTTATTTTTATTAATTTTAGTTTATAAGTTTTTATTCAACATTTATATTTGTTAAAAAAAAATACTATCATGTCCGTCCATCTAAAGACATCTACATATAAATACCTAAATGTACGAGACTATGTTAGGAAGATTGGAAATGATTTTTTAGGGTTCTGTACCTCACAACGAAAAATATGGAACCCTAGGCAGGATGACTCTTGTCTATCTTCAAAAAAGATTTGAGTGTTAACTGGTGAAATTGACTTTTAAGTGATAATTTTGAACGATATATATTTAATAGCATTCATTTGGATTCGATTTGTACTGATTGACACCTAGTATTTTTCTCACGTTGGATGTGGAGAAAACTTTTGTTTCACTTGAAACCCCCGCAACGCTCACGATTCCACTTTTCGGACCACTCGCTGCGCTCGTGGTTCAGTATTGTATTCTTTCGGTTACTTAGGTTTACTTTAGGTTAGATACCTACCTACCAAAATTAGAACGAGGAGTTCAATGTAAAGGAACTACGTAAAATGAAAGTTACTGAGGCGAAAATTAATTTACATGTATTTATTTATGTACATACGGGTAAATAGACTAATTTTTCTAATTCGTATCTCATTAGTATTGTGCTTAACTTAGTAATTACGCCAGCGTCTCATTGGCTCACTAGGTACGTCAACAGTTAGTACGGTCAAGGAATTTACATTTAGTACCATTCCGTACCTTGTCACAGTGACAATAGTATGAGGTCCATAGTGACTTTCATATAAATAATAAATAAATAAATAAATATTATAGGACATTTTTACACAAATTGATTAAGCCCCACGGTAAGCTCAAAAAGGCTTGTGTTGTGGGTACTCAGACAACGATATAAATAATATGTATATAAATACATAGAAAACAACCATGACTCAGGAACAAATATCAATACAAATAAAATGCCCTTAGCGGGATTCGAACCCGGGACCATCGGCTTCATAGGCAGGGTCACTACCCACTAGGCCAGACCGGTCGTCAATATTGATTGTCACTGTGACAAGGTACGAAATGGTACGGAAATTTAATTCTTTAAACATTTGTTGCCTAACGTAGTCTTGACGTAAGCACAATTCCAAACATTTAACAAAACATTTATTGTATGATTTGCTATTTGAATATTTTGACATTAGGTACTAATATTTTGTGATATATTTATACCGGGTGTGGCCTGTAACCGGAGCAAATAATTAAAACATAGATTGTACTCCTCAAACGATGACACTTTATTTCAACAACTTTAAAAATTATGAAGTATTTAGAGATCCCTATTCTTCATACCGCTGGACTGGACTTCTATGCGCTGGACTGACCAAATAAAATCCGCAGTGGGAAACCGCGTATCTGACTGTGCCAGACAGTCTGCCAACAAGGAGAGATGGCGGGAGATCGTGCGAAGAGCTGTGTCCGCCTCTACTACCGATGCGGACGCCTCAACGTGACCACGACCGCTCTGTCAAGAGCGATACGACAGAGAAGAAGATTCTTCATACAAAATAAATATTATCTTCAATGGACGCCATCGCCACGCCATATCATTGTGATTGACGTTGCTTGTAACGCTCACGCCGTCACGCCTTAAACATAAAAAAATTCGCAATACATTGCGTCTTAGAATAAACTTTTAAGGGTACCTATTAAAAATCTAATCACAAGTTATTTTTAAAAGTTGCTGAACAAATGTTGGTCTGTATGAGGAGTACAGTCTACAGTTAAATTTTTTGCTCGCTTACTACTTACTACTTTTCAACTATAATATCAATTGTAATTTAATTATTTGATCTGTATCCTGACGATCGCTATACGATAAGTAATTGCTTCTGTATTCTTTTACATTAACTATGAACTAAACTAAACTAACCGAATTGAGAAACTCCTCCGATTTCTGAAGTCGGCCAAAAATAAAGTCGTTATATCCGATATCATCAGTTTAAATAAAGACCAGGAGACGGCTCCTTCAGCGCGCCCGAGAGCGCCTCAATAATATAGGTACCCACGTCGCCCTTGTTCTGCTTAGAATGTGTTTCGCGGTTCCAAAAATAACGTACCTTTTAAGAACCACCCCGACGTGGTTGTGTCCTGATGAGGTGTCTTCTTTTGACGACACCTTAAAGGATACAGCATAAACCATTTTAAATGTGTCCCTTTCTGATGACCAGTGGACCCAAGCTTCTCTGCCTGTACGTCATGGTGGCCTGGGTTTACGGCGCGCAGGGGACGTAGGCCTGCCAGCCTTTCTAGCGTCAGCGCATGGGGTCATTGACCTTGTCTCTAAAATGTTACATTCCCATGGAGACAGGGCTACAATTCCCTTTGTTAGCGATGCGCTGGCAATATGGTCAGCTCGTTACCCAACTGCGACTGTGCCTGAGGCTCCGCAAGTGCAGAGAGCCTGGGATGATACGGGTGCCAGAAACACACTTGCCCGTCTCTTGAGTGCTGCTACGGGTGTGGATTTGGCAAGACTCCGGTCGGTGTCAAAGGTAGAAGCGGGAGCGTGGTTACAGGCTTTGCCTTCCCCTCATCTGGGAACACTTCTCGACAGTGACTCAATGCGTGTGGCTGTAGCTCTCCGCCTGGGCTGCGATGTTTGTATACCTCACAAATGCATCTGCGGCTCCACGGTGGAAGCTAATGGCCATCACGCTTTGAGTTGCTGTCGCTGTTCAGGGAGATTTCCCAGACACCACGCGCTTAACGACATCGTCCGGAGGGCCCTAATATCCGCGAACATACCTTGTGTTCTGGAACCACCTGGCCTCTGTCGCACCGATGGCAAACGGCCGGACGGGTTAACTTTGGTGCCCTGGCAGAAAGGAAAGTGCCTACTATGGGACGCGACGTGCGTCAGCACTTTCGCCGCCTCGCACCTAAACCGGACGGTGCAGACAGCAGGCGCTGCGGCAGAGCTGGCAGCGTTAAGAAAACGCATAAAATACTCCGACCTTGAGGCGAATTATTATTTTGTGCCACTCGCCTTCGAGGTAACGGGGTGTTGGGGGTCTGACGCCATAGCTTTTATAAGGGAGGTGGGAGGTAGAATCAGGGAGAGGACCTCTGACGCTCGCGCGGGTTCGTACCTGGTGCAAAGGTTGGCCATCGCTATCCAACGTGGTAACGCGGCAAGTATAATGGGCACCTTTGCACCCGGTACAGCCCGCGGAGGCCTTTTAGATTAGAATATTTTAATATTTAGATATATTTAAGTTACTTTTGTATGATTATTTATGTACCCTGTATATTCTTAATAAAATTGGTTTTCTCTTTAAATAATAAATAAATAAAATAAATATTTTTTTTAAATAAAATGTTTGTGTTATAAACTAAAATAATAATGAACCGAACCGAACCGAACTGTGCATCCTTACGTAACCAGTATATCACCATAAAAATAATAAATACTTAATAGGAATAACCAAGGGATGAAATGAGTCTTTTTACCCGAGTTAAACATTCATTCTTCTAGACCAGACGATTCAACGGAGCTACGCCGTTTTTGTCGCCTAAATAGTGTTTAGGTTTTTAAGTATAAAATGGAAAGGTATATATGTTAGTCTGTAAGGTATTTGTACGTTTAAATTAATTTCAGATAAACGTCAGTCCATACACAAGTTTGCACAACTACTGTGAAAGGTTTTCGGCAGAGGGCTAAGCTCTTAAAGGTGACTCCTGTACGGATATGATGGTTGTATTTGTCTACGTGACAGCGTGATAAAACGGTGTCCGCCTCTTTCTATCCCGCAGAGTTAAAAAGTGACAGTTGTTTTATCACGTGGATAAATGTGGATAAAGCGATCCATAATAGGCTTGCTGTTTAAAAATACTTGGAAACTAAAACTAAAATTCTATAGGGTCGAAACGTATCACTTTCAATACTTTTCATAAATAGGTAAACTTTAAAGTTTCAGAGCATGGGCAATGAAAAAGTATTAATATTTCAATTCACATTTTATTTTATAGAAAAAATAAATAATTGAATAAATTATTACACAGTGGTTATTTTGCTACCTCACTCATTACATTTACACCTTGATTCATTCGCAGGTAGAGTAAATCCATGACAACTAGTCGTTACAAAAATTATATTACGGACATGTGATCATGAGCGTGCTCCCCCAAAGCCTTGTGGTCACCGGTAAGATGAAGGCCATCCAAGTGGTGATGATGAGAACCGAGATTCGCCTCCCTCTGCGCCTCTGACCACGACTTTTCCATTGCCTCCTTCAATTCAGTGGTTTCTTCCTTCTCCGTCTGCTTATACGCCGGAGCCGCGTACCCGTGGTGACTGGCTAGATGTCCAGCTACAACGTTAGGGGAGCAGCTAAGGAGGAGAGGGACTCCGCAAGGACCGATCTTTCCATGAGGGAAGTAGCCTACTGCTCCGCCCGGAGCAGCAGCCGCTGCCGGTGCCAGCGAAATTGCAGACGCAGAAGCTCCGTAGCTGGGACCTTCGTATGAGCGAGCATGTCCAGAATGCTCATCAGTCATTTCTTCTTCTCTGTAGTGGGGGGCGCCTTGAGGAGCCAGGTATAGCGCTATTGGCGCTAAAGGGGCTGCCCCAGCGCAGGGAGGGCCGTATGAAGCGCCATAAGAGCCACCAACGCCGTAAGGAGAACCCGATGGAGATTTTTTCGTCCTCTCCTTCACGATCAAGTCATCGGTGGGTGCAGCGAAGGCAGATGACACGACCAACGCGAGAACGACTGCGAGCTTCATTGTGATGCAAGAGAGTGAATGGTGAGATGAAATTAAAAGGGCTATTTATATTATAGATCTAAGGAAATAATCGCGCAGATAATGAGTGGTGTAACTGGATTTATAGCAATTTTGGCACGTATTTGAAGCTTGGTTTTATCTAGTTACTTATATCAGACACGACAGGTATAGTTCTAGCGACATATACCTACTTAATATACTGGGTGACATTGTTTAGGTGATAGAAGATATATGTAGGTACGTGTGAACGTATAGGTAATTGTCGAATTGAACTTAAGTATGAAACTTCTGATCTTTTTTTCTGTGACTTCAGCGTTGCTTTCGGGATCCCTTTGTTTCCCATAAAGTTTTAAGTCATAATGTATTGTTTGTCATATTATCGTTAGTCATAAAATTGAAACCGTTTAACTTTTCAGGATTTTCCTAAGGTTATTCTATAGATAGGTTAGGTTAGGTTAGGTTTGTTTTATGGCAATCTTGAAAAGTTACGCGTTTCTGAGAAAAGCCAATTATGACTAAAGAAAATTCGGACAAACAATACATTATGAGATTATGACTTAAAACTATTTGGGAAACAATAGAGACCCGTTGCTTTCATTACAAAAGTTGCACACATTAATGAGTAGGTACAGTTGCCTACTATATCTTGTATCACCTAAAAAATTACATAGATAAGAAAAATAAAAACCGGCCAAGAGCATGTTGGGCCATGCTCAGTGTAGGGTTCCGTAGTTAGGTAGGTACCCTTCTATCACGATAGACCGAACGAGAGCTATTGTATAAGTAGGTACAGGTACTTGTATTTAATTTTTCCACCACTTAAAGCTCGGCATAGCCGCACAAATGAAATATTCCGACAAAAAGATAAAATAAAAACTAGAAAAATATATTTTGGGGTCGTTTGGGGTCGTTCGAGCGCCAAACTACCTCGACTGAACTGGGAGCCTTTATCCCTTGGTTAACAATCTAAGTTACTATTGTAGCTCTATAACCTCGTATGGCCCAAAGTACATTACAATGTAGGTACATTCCGTTTTAAATCTTATTAGAAATTGCCACGAATCAAATAAAGTAGCATTTATTTTATTTCTCTGCTTTCTAAAAGAAACTAAATTCATTCCAGTAGAGTAGTTAGCGTCAAACTAATGACCTGAGGGCCTAGCCAAGATCCAAACCGTTTGTGCCGTAGCGAACGAAACGGTAATGTGTTTAACACTCTACCATATTTAGTGCAACAGAGAGACATTAAAATCGTTCGCTACGGCGCAAACGATTTGCATCTTGGCTAGGCACCCTGATTTTGATGAATGACGTTAAAATCGATTGGTTCTTGTGGCCGGGGTGACAGCTACATTTTTAACAGACTTCCACTAGACTTCCACACATAAGATGTATGTACGAATATGTACACAATAATATATTACACAACGAAGGCCGCATAAATATCTGACACGATCTTTCGTAGAGCCTAAATATCTGACATGCTCTGTCAGATATTTTTGCGGCTTTCGAAAAGTAACATATTATTGCAGGTGACTGTACCTAAGTATCTATTCATATTTAGGGATGTGGTAAATTATACTCAAACTTAGTACAAAACTCAAATAATAATTTATTTTATTAAGTATCTAAATAAATAACAATCAATAATTCTAATACAGATACTATATTAAATTAGAGCTAATTTCACTGAGTCCTGGCTGGGGTGATGCTGGCGGCTTCGTGTACCGTGGTGGCGTGGGGCTCGGCCGCTGGCTGCTCCGACGGGGTCAGGTCGTGCGGAGCTTCGGAGTCACTGCGGTAGGCACCGGCGCCGACTCCAGCTCCGGCAATGGCTGAGGACCCATAGGCGGCGTGCGAGCCGTAGGACGACCCGTGGGACACAATCCGGCCAGGCACGATTGATGGTGAACAGCTGAGGAGTAGCGGCACATTGCATCCGCTCACATGAGCGCCCGGGAACACGCCGACAGCTCCAGGCGACGCAGCACCAATAGCGCCATACGAACTCGCGTGCGGCGCGGCGTAACTCCCACCAAGCGACACGAACCTCGCTTCAGGTGCGTTCTCTGAAGGTTCCATCTCCGAGAAGCTCATCATTTCGGGTTCTTCATTAGTATTTTCTTCCATCTCGTCCGCTCGATAGTGAGGTCCTCCATAACCGCCACCGTAGCCGCCGATATGAGCGTGCCCGTAGCCGACGGGCCCGTAGGACTGTGCGTGGTATGCAGGAACAGCGTGATGGTAGCCGCCAGCAGCAGCGCACGGCGAGATGTAGCCGCCATAGCCGAGATGTGACCGGGGTATCCTGAGGAACTCGCCGTAGAACGGCTTAGCCAACCCCGACACTGCCAAGGACAGGACGCAAGCTATGACGACCTGCATTTTCGATATGTCCAAATACTGTGATCACATTTCATTACACGCTAATATTTATATATTTTGCAATCGAATCCGTATGCCTTAGCTTGCATTATCAGTTGACACGCTATTTTTGCATACTCGGTTTTGGGTCATATTTAACATTATGTATCTAACACGAATAATTGCAATAAAATCATATCTCTATGATCGACCTCAATTAACTTATACCTAATGCTTATTTTAATTTAGATTAAGGGTCGGTTGCACCATGACCAAACAGTCTGTCACCGGTTAAGCGTTCGCTAAATTTTATTGTATGGGAAGTTTCATAGATTTCTGCTGCGTGACGTTGTTCAGTCCTGTTTAACTGTGGTTGGTGCAACAGCCCCTTAATGATTCAAATTCTCACGTCTAAATAAACCAGAGTTCTGTAACTGAAGGGTGACAAACGGAACCCGCCGCCCGTCTGTCTGTCAGCAGGCTCTATCTCATAAACCGTTTCTAATATGGTTTTTTTATAGATAGAGTAGGTACAGTCAGCATCAAAAGTAGCGAATGAAATAACGCACCAAAAGTGTCTACCACGCTAGATAACTTTTCCAAGTAGTGACATATCTCTACAGTCCACGTACAAAAGTATTAAGTCTATTGTCGAAGTCTAATTGTCTACATAAAGAGACAATATATCATGTCAAGCTATTAAATTCTTTACAGTACATATTGTAGGGTCCACTTCACACTCCGTGCGTATGTCAAAAGTTTAAAGGGCCATATGTGCCTAATGTTTAACGTTGTACGATACACGTGCGAATAGGTGATTCGCAACTCGTGTCGATTTACAACACTCCCTTCGGTCATGTTTTAATTTATCACCACTCGTTTCGAATTTATCTTTTTTTTTACTTTCAATAAAATCGATTTTAGTTAGCAAAGCGCCTTAGGTTAGGTATAGATGAGGCTTTGGGCACGCGGAGGGCTGGCCAATATTTTGCTCAGCGAATCAACAATGCTATTCTGAGGGGCAATGCGGCTAACCTTGGCACCCTGCCAAGTAATCACGACTTAGGCCATTTTTTTATTTATAATTTTTAACTTAAGTTTTTTTTTATATTTGTATTTGGTTGCACCAAACAATCGTTAAGTATTTTGTTAGGAAGGTGAGGGTACAAGTTTCCGGCTTATTAAGTATCTCTCATTCCGAGGCGAAACCCTCAATTTAGGACGTAAACCCACGTAGTGTGCGGTAGAGTTTTTTTTTACTTTTGGTAGAATGTGATCTATGGCTCTACTTTCAAATAATATTTTTGTTATATTAACTAACTTATAAAAGTAAATTGTATAAACTCCAGCGGTCTACCTACCACAAATCAGTTTTGTTTTCTCCAACCGATTAATAAAGTAATATAATAATTGATGATAATTTAATTTATTTTAAACTTTGAGAGCACAATATGTCTTAAAATCATGAAACAAATATTCTTGCCTATTTTGACCAATCATCATCTTGATCTCTTTTAATAAAGTTGGTATACGAAACATTAATGGGAGTAATGTGAGTAATGTACGGTAATGTAATACAATACAATACAATACTTTTTATTGCACACCTCAATAAAAGAAGACAATACAAAAGAAAACAGAAATACAGGCAGAGGTAAACAACAGGCGGTCTTATCGCTAAAAAGCGATCTCTTCCAGACAACCTTTGGGTAGCGGAAATTAATAAATGACTGTAATGTGACTGACGTCAATTAAAAAACCGACCAAGTTAATATTTATTTTATTGTTCTCAGCATTTGTTGTTATAGCAGCAACAGAAATAACTACTTACATCATCTGTGTAAAATTTCAACTGTCTAGCTATCACGGTTCATGAGATACAGCCTGTTGATAGACTGACGGACAGTCGGACAGAGGAGTCTTAGTAATAGGGTCCCGTTGTTACCCTTCGGCTACGGAACCTTAAAAACATATTGAAGAGAAATAAGATAAATTGACCCAAATAGTTCCGTAAATTATAACATGAAAACATAATTGCAAACAGTTCGTGAGAAAAAATGCTGGCAATGGTCAAAACGTGAGACATTTCATAACAAAGTTGTTATGAACATTGGCAGTTTGAGTTTTCCTTGAAATATTATTATAATTCTTTGTAGGTACATTATATTGAGATAATCTTAATTTTATATGGATTTCTAAATTTAGTTTGATAGTGATAACTCATTAGGGTTACCTAATTTATAGGTACCTTCGATCGGAAGTACCCACTGGCCGTGCTATGTGAGTTATGTGACGGTGTCAAACTCAACTTAGCATTCTTAGCAAGCCCTACGCGAACATTAGTAGAGATATGCCACGAATATTCGGCAACTATTCGGTATTCGGCCTATTCGACCACTTTGCCGAATATTCGGTATTCGGCCGAATGTTGCCCACAATTTTTTTATAGGACATTTTTTACACACATTGACTAACTATTCGGCCGAATACCGAATACCTGTTGCACCTACCTAAAAAAATAACACAAAAAAATAACCAAAAAAAGCAAAAATATGAAAAGCAAAAATACGAAGTGGGAAAGCAGTTAAATACGTTTTTGTGCATTTGTTGATCACAAAATATTTTATTTTTATCATGGGTCTGATTTGATTGACTCTAACTACATTCATTAATTCTGTTACCTTATCTTAGCAAACCTATATCTTAGCAAACGTCGAATAGAATGTTGGCGAATAGTTTTCATAATAATATTAATAATCGTGACTCAAAATGGTCGCATGTCATGTCGAATATTCGGTCGCCGAATATTCGGTATTCGGCCAAATTCACTATTCGGGGCATCCCTAAACATTAGTTTAAGCTACGGCTAAGTACTTAACTACAACATTTTACCTGACAGGGGGCGCCATGGGGTTGGCAACTGTCAAAGGTTTGCATAGATGGCGCCATCATAGCTTGCCCCTTTTTCTATGAGTTTTGGCTTAAAGGGCTGGCATCCAGGGTATTAAAAAAAAACAAAAATTTGACACAATTCTAGGGATTGACAGGGCAAGCTATGGTGGCGCCATCTGCTAAAAACTTCGACCGGCCAACCTCATTAGATAAATTCGATCCATGCAGCAGTGGCCCCGATAGCCGAGGGGCTTAGGAACCTACCGCGATCGCAGAAGACGCTGGTTCAATTCCAGCGCCGGGCACTGGAGACCTTTAATATTATTCTTTATTCTTTAGACAAACACTAGGTATAAAATTTACACCTTGTTCACTTTTCTTCGTATATGACATTTATTGTAACATTTTACCTGGACAATCCATAACCATAACGCACTCCTTCGACCACTCATCCCTGAGGAACCCAGGGGCGCATCGGCAGCCAACATGGCAAGCCCAAGGGAGCGGGCAAGTAGCGTTCGCCGACAACATCTTAATATTCACGCAAGTCGGAGCACATTTCCACGCACACATGGAAAACTCCTCGTTTTTTTTTATGCACACTGACGTGATGTAGGCTGCGGTATATGTGAGTATGAAATTCGATAAGAAATATAGAGATTGAACGCGCATGGCGCCTATTGATGGTGTTGGGAAACTGTGGTAACGTAACAACACTTCATAAAGGCGATTTATTTTGATAAGTCGCGGTTTCTTACCATTATGGAGTGTAGAAGTACCTCTACCTTCCATACTTACCATAATACACCACAGACTACATATATAGTTACTTTATGCATACATCAATACACCTAAGATTAGCTATTAAGTACATAAGTACTATTCTTTGTCTAACTAAAAACGATGACTCTATTTAAAAACTATTATCCACAAAAGTAGAAAAGTAACTTGATGCAAATTTTGAGTTGATTCCTCATGTTGGCTGGTAAAGTTGACTTTTAAATATTAAAATGTTTTTGAATGATAAATACAGGGTGGCTAAAAACTAACTGCATTCCTGCTGCCAGGGACTTCCCTGGAAAACTTTTTTGGGATTATAATGAGCAACTTTTACTATCATATGGGAGGGTGCATTTTTTTTCGTGAATTCAGGGTTGGTCCCATTTCCCAAAGCAAAACCTCCCTGGACAGGAATGCAGTTATTTTTTAGCCACCGTGTATATAATAGAGTTCCTTTGGATTGAATTTGTAACGTTTATAGTTATTTCGTTTTCGTTTGTTTTACATTTATGTAGTGTGGTGAAAATATTGCTTCACTCTATAGCAAAGTAGTTTCACTGTCGTGCGTTGAAACCCTCGCAACGCTCATGATTCCACTTTTCGAACCATTCGCTACGCTCGTGGTTTTATGTTGGAATCTTTCCCTTGATCGGATATCAATATTAGCCTATCTGAGCACGAAGAGTTACACAACAACTTTATACCCCTAGGTATAATAATACACACTCTTTCGTAAATTCTTGTTTACCGCCCTTCAATGTACCTACTAAATGATGGTACCAGATTTACAGGATGTGTACCTATATTTATTATTACATAATCATACCACACCTATGTATATTGTTGACATCACATCACATAACACACCACCTGTATTTACCACACCTTGTACCTTAACTTGGCAGATTTTGGATGATGCAATGCAATAATGACATTGAACTAAATGAATAAATGATATGTCAGTTTATATCTTGTTATTACAGGTTATACAGTACAGTCTGATCAAATATTATAATACCTAAATCACAAAATACAAATGCTATAAACCCAAAGAAACGTGTAATCTAACGCGAAGGGACTTGAAAGCATAGTCCTGTTTTTTTGCAAAAATATGTACTTATATATATTAATTATCTTCATTTGAACGCCGCGGCCGTTAAGATGTAAACGTTCATCCCAGTAATTGCCAAATTTTTTTTTTAATTTAACTGTACTACATATATGTACAAAGCATCATAAAAAACTTGTGAAGTTAGAACAAAGTAAAAGATTTCATATTATCCCGCGCGTAGTGAATATATAGGTAGGTGTAGGTACCTTCTCCTAGTGGGAAACTTAATAGACATAGAATTTTCAATGAGCCTTTATAGGATATTTAATTATTTACTAATCATGCCTTACATTCCAGAACCGTGCGTGATGATAATTATTTTATATGAATATCTTAAATGCAATATCACTGATCTTCGATCTCAAATTGTATATCGTGCGTCACGTATAAGTCGCTTTACTTACTTATTTGCAGAAATGCAATAACAAAGTACCTACATTTATTTACGAACATGTTATGGTAACCTACTTAAACTGCAGGGTAAGGAAATGTTGGCATAACAAATAATTAGGTATGTTTGCCATGATTACCGGTAACTTTACTTTAAACTAAAACTAACAAATCGCGCAAATCATTTTAGGTACCAACTTCTATTTTTTTTTTTAAATAGCACTTTCATTCGAAACTTTACAAGTGTATTGTTGCACTGATGGCAATGAAATCATTTGGTACCATCGAGCTGATCTGATGATGGATCCAGAAGATGGATAGTGGAGCTCTGTAATGGGTACCCCTCGAGGGATTTAGCTCGAATCATTCATTTTGATAAGTTCTTTGGAGTTGTAATACCTACTTTTTTTTTTAATGAAAATGAAATTTATGACAGAAACTTATTTAGCTAATTGTTTTAGTTACCTTTCAAACATCATAAAAAACCGGACAAGTGCGCGTCGCCCACCGACGGTTCCGTACTTTTTAGTATTTGTTGCTGTCGCGGCAACAGAAATACTTCATATGAATCATATGTGAAAATTTCAACTGTCTAGTTATCACGGTTCATGAGATACAGCCTGGTGACAGATAGTGGAGTCTTAGTAATAGGGTCCCGTTTTTACCCTTTGGTGACGGAACCCTAAAAGCAAAGTGGGCGTGAGTTAATCTGCATTTTACGATAGTAGGTACCTATAAATTACACCCGTATTATGTAGAGACGATAATTGCGAGCTAAGTTGTAAGTATACCGGGTGTTACTGACCATCGGGCTTTAAATCCAGGGCTCTATTCTACTCGCTAAACTGAGCTACTTTTATTATGGCACCAACCCCGAAATCCCAAAATTTTACGTTTTCTATGGAAAAGCCAAAAAAATCCTTGATTTTAGGGTTGGGCCCATAGTAAAAGTAGCTCAGTTTAGCGAGTAAAATCAAGCCCTGAAATTAAAGCCCCATGGTCAGACACATACTGTATCTGTACTGTACTCAGTGTGATTATTGGTGACAGCAAAATTATCATTATATTAGTATGTAGAGTCCATTCTGGATTATTATCTACTTACGCTAAATTCATACTTACTATTGTAAATCCGAAAGTAACTCTGTATGTATGTCACCTCCTCACGGTTTAACCGCTAACCCGATTTAGATGAAATTTGGCACGGGCATAGTTTAAGTCCCGGGAAAGGACATAGAGTTTTTCCCGAAATGAAAAAGGGGTGGATATAGTCATATCACTAGTCGCAGCTATTAGATTCAGCACGCAGACGAAGTCGCGGGCTGAAGCTATAGTTCTCTTCACTTCGTGGTCGTGACCTCATGTCTGAGGGACGTGACTCATATGGGTTATTCCTATGGGTTATGGGTTTGTGGGTTAAGCTATAGATACGAGTATATAAAGTTCAATTATTAAAAATAATAGAATACCTAGTGTTTACAAACAAAATGCGTACTTAGATAAATAAATACCTAGGATTTAGATAAAGTCAATTGATATCATAATATATCTTTAGATATTTAGGAGCTATTTCTGACTAAATTATCTAGTGTTGGTTAATGTTGTTATCCGTTCCTAAAATAATTGATAAGTCTTTCACAATTTTCCAAGACGTGAATTTATCATTGACTCATCTAACAAAAATACGTGCCGTCAACAAATCAAAAGCTGAATCATGTAAGAATAATCTAAGAAATATCCTATCTTCATCTTGATATTCATAATGTAACAATTGTGTAACAATGACAAATTATCACTTACACTTCCTTTAAAACGCAGCATTTCCTGTGAAATTCATCATTCACAGTTATAAGTTTCTGAGTCATAAGCCAAGTTAATGTTAGAATTGTCCAAAAAAATGTTCAAGGGATATGTTGTACTCGCACTGGCTTTTGCCTCAGCCAGGGGACATTTAGCGTGGCCCGGAGGCGATTTTCAAGCAGTGCAGGGGCTCTACATTAAGCCCTCCGGCGATGGCACTACTGGAGACCTCTACGTAGCAGCCACGGAAGATAATGGAGTCAGCTCTCAGTGGTTAACCGACCAGCCAGTCAACTTCCTGGCAGCTGGATCACATCCTCAGCCTACCGCTCATCCTTTATTTTCAGCACTATCTAGTAACGCTCTACCACTTGAGGAATCCACTAGTACTCAAAAGCGCGCCGCTATAACAGGCGCAGCTGCAAAATACGCCTACGGTCTACCTGCTGATGGTTACTCATCATACAGCTATGCCGGTATTCAGTCTCCTAAGTCTGAAGGAGTTCCGGCGACTGCTACCAAGCCAGAGGCCTCTGCGATTGCCTCGGGTTCTGCTGTGCCTCAATATCCTTACAATTACTTGTACCCTCATATGGTGCATGCTGCCTACTCTAGCGCTTTAAAGGTCCTAAAAGATGCTGGTGTGGGTAGCGAGGATGCTAACAACAATGCGGTTGCTCCGTACCCGACCTCCTATTGGCCTGCTTCATATTACCCCATGCAATACATAATGATGGACCCCACTGCTTGGGCTAAAAAGCACGCAGCAGCTTTAACAACCACAACTGCTGCAACTCCAGTAGACTCGTCAGATGAAGAAAATACAAAGCCTGAATGAAATCATTAACATAGCATAGTTTAATAATTTATTGACATTTACTTTAATAATTTATTGTTTCTCTATAATTTGAATAAAAGACGAAAATATTTGAGTGGTTTAATTTTATTGTTACGATTAGTTTCTTTTTAGCTTTTATACTTATTTTACCGGTAACGACCAATACGACACCAATAACGACCAGTACGAAGCCAAGACGACAATCTAAACGCACCCTAAACCTTTATATATTCTTTGCCCTAAACGCATGAAATCGTATTTAATTCGCATTAAATACTACTTTACTGAATCGTATGTAAAAAGGTAAAAAACTTTAGTAAAACAGTTCATGCGTGTAGTTAGTTTGCAAAAAATACTTTTAATAGTTATTTATTTTACAAGGCATAGTCAAAGTTGTCGTTTACCCTCTCGTGCTAATATTGATATCCGAGCAAGCGAAAGATTCCAAAATTGAACCAACCCTCTACAATCTCTACATTAAGACATTAAAACAGGTGTATGTTACGCCGTGTGCAAATATTTTACATCTTTTAAACTGTGATGTATTATTATTTGGCTAGCAACACTAAGCGATCCTTTTGTCAAAAAACTTTTTGGCGGGAAGTCGAAAAAAGCGGGCGATTTAATTTTCGCAGATTTTCTCAAATTGATTTTTATTGTATATATTAGCTTAATTTAGGTGTAGATAATAAATTTGTGTACATAGAACATTGTGTAAATAAAAATGGGTGAAAACACCGGCGGGGGCCAGCCCCCCGGTGATAAAGAACCGAAAGAACGGAAGAAACGAAAGTTGGCGACTCCGGACCTTAACACGAACTATAAAATGTTTGTTAAGCCTAATTACAAGCGACAATTCCCAGACAATCACAGTGCAGAGTGCGTCGTGTATGTAGAATCGCAGGAAAATGATAAGTTAGGCAATAGGAATCCCATTGCTCTGACTAAACTATTCACGGACAATGTTAAAGGAATAGTCGGCGTGCATCGAGTGAACGCGCATAAAGTAGGCGTCACTTTTAAAAAACCTGCACCGGCCAATAACTTTCTCAAAATGGACAATTTTTTGGGCAAACATAAGTTAAAAGCGTTTGTACCAGCACACCTTACAGAGACGACCGGCGTGTTACGTTACGTGCCTAAGGAGATGAGTAATGAAGAGATCTATAAAAACATTACCTGTGACACGGAAGTGATCTCTGTTAAGAGATTCATGAGAAAAGTGGACGGCAAATTGGTACCCATAGGTACGATTGCTGTTACTTTTGCGGCTACGACTTTGCCCCAATATGCATACATGCAAATGTACAGATACCCCATACACATGTATATACCACCACTGCTGCAATGCTATAAATGTTTAAAGTTCAACCACTCAGCAAGAGTTTGTCGAGGCGAACAAATGTGTTCAGCTTGTTCCGGACAGCATTCATATAAAGAATGTGATGTAGACGAAATCACCTGCATTAATTGCAAAGGCAATCACTTGGCGATCTCCAGAGATTGCCCTGTGAAACAAAGGAAAATGGAAGAAAAGAAAGCCAAGTATGAAAACCTCGGCCGAAGTTTTGCCACTGTGGTGAGTAGTACTGCACCATCAGTCCCTGTACCTACAACTAATCCAAAAGTATTTCCAACCATAACCAAACCAAGTAATACTGTAGGCGTAAGCCAAACTTCCCTGAATATTGAGCAACTACTGAATGACGACACCATCATTAATGCATTAATCAAATCTTTGGTTATGCTTGGGAATGACAGAAGTGATACTCCGATTAATAATATAAGAATAAAAGAAATACTCAAAGCAAATTTATTAAATTAAATCATGGACACTTGTTTACATCTAGCACAGTTTAACATTCAAAGTTTGTTACATAAGAAAGCCCTATTAAATACATTTCTTGCAGAGCAACAGATAGACATTTGTTTATTAAATGAAACATGGCTTAAAAGTACAAGTACAATTCCTAACTTTGCTCCATACAACTTTATACATAAAATTTCAAAAAATGCCAAAAATGGAGTAGGTATACTTATTAAACAAAATTTACAATATAGTATCATAAACACAACTTTTTATGAATCCATTCAGAATATCTGTGTAGCTATAGAAACATCAATTGGTAAATTATACATTCTTTGTGTTTATTGTCCACCTAATGGTAGCAGGTTTGATGTCAGTAAAATGAAAAAAGTGTTGCTTGAAACACCCAAGCCATGTCTCATCATGGGTGATTTTAACGCTCATCACATCTTATTTGGCTGTCAATCAAATAACAGTAGAGGAAATAGTTTGTACAATATTATTGATGAATTTGACTTGTGTATTTTAAATGATGGTAATCCAACAACAGTGCAATATCCAAATAGGAATCCATCTGCAATTGATATAACTCTTGTCAGTCCCACATTAGCTCCACTTTGTGAATGGCGTGTTCATGATGACCCAATGGGCAGTTACCACTATCCAACTCTGGTTGATATAATTGTGAAGCCATCCATATATGAATCCCGACCTGTAGAAGAAAAATATATTTATAATAGAGCAGACTGGTCCAAGTATTATAATTTATCAGAAACCTGTTTTTCTTATTTAGACATTGGTAATACAGAACCTCTTAATTTGTATAATAATTTTGTAAATATTTTATATGACATTCGTTCAGAAACAGTTCCAAAACTAGAATCAAAACAATCCATGAAGGTCATGAGGAAACCTGTTCCCTGGTGGAACCAAGCATGCCTTGACGCTGTTAAAAAATCTAAAGAAGCCTTAAGTCTGTATAGAACATCACCCAGCATTGCTAACTTTATAAACTACAAAAAGGTTGATGCTCAGAAAAAAAGAACATTAAAAGAAGAACGTGTGAGGTCTTGGCATGAGTTATGCAGTAGTTTTAATAGGATGACACCGGTTTCTAGGATATGGGGATACATGAAAAAGTTTAAAAGAATTGGCTCTTCTCACAATAGATATTTAAATGATGAATGGGTGCCAAGTTTTTTAGATAAATTATCAGACTCATCTCCATTAAATAAAAATAATTTAAATAACATCATTAATCAGTCAGATGAAACTCCAAGTAACATTTTTCTAAATAGACCATTTACACTTAATGAACTGTTTATATCACTCAAAAGTAGAAAAGACACAACACCAGGGTTAGACAATATACCATATATGTTAATAAAAAAGTTGCATCCTAATGCTATAGAAATACTTTTGCATATTTATAATAAATTATGGGATTGTTTAGTCATTCCAGAATCATGGAAAACACAATGTGTCATTCCCATCTTAAAGCCAAATAAACCAGTAAATAGTCCTTCATCATACAGACCAATTTCATTGTCATCATGTTTAGGCAAACTTTTTGAAAATATGTTAAAGTTACGTTTAGATTACTACGCAGAAACTCAAGGAAAGCTACCGGATGTTCAGTTTGGATTCAGAAAAGGCAAAAGCTGCACTGAAAGTTTTGTTTCATTTATTAGTGACCTTAAAAAGGCTAAACTTAGTCATACAAATGTTATATGTGTTTTTCTAGATGTAAAAGGTGCCTTTGATAATGTTAATATTGAAAGTTTAATTACTGTATTACATCAATTAGATCTCCCTGCTAAAATTTTAAATTGGATTTTTGGTTTTTTATATAATAGGACTGTATATGTAAAATTTAACAATAAGCTGTATGGCCCTACAACAGCTAATAAAGGAACAATGCAAGGTGCAACCTTATCACCCTTATTGTATAACCTTTACACATCTCAAATCCTTAGTTTTGTAAATACATCCCAAGTTAAAATATTGCAATTTGCTGATGACTTGCTTTTGTACTGTGAAAATCAAAATCTAAATATGGCTGTTGATTATATGAACACCGCTTTAACTCAATTACAAAGATATTACAGCAACATTTTAAAATTAGAAGTTAGTCCCGATAAAAGTAAAGTCTTAGTAATCAGTAGAGACCCATATGCACAGTCCATTGTAAATATTAGTTATAATAATAATGTAATTCCTATTGCCAATCATCACAAATTTCTAGGTGTTATTATAGATGATAAATTGAAATTTGATAAACATATAGACTATATAAGCCAAAATGCTATGAAAAGCATAAATATTATGAGAAGTTTAGCAGGAACATTCTGGGGTTCTGACCCAAAAACACTAAATATGCTTTACAAAAGCATAGTCAGAAGCCATTTTGACTATAGTTCCCTAGCATACATGAATGCGAGTAGCACGCTTTTAAGAAAATTGGATGTATTACAAAACATTGGTTTGAGAGTCATAAGTGGAGCCATGCGCACCACTCCCATTAACTCAATGGAAATTGAAAATTGTATACCTCCATTGTTCTTGCGTCGTTTACAGCTGGCTGAGAGATTTTGTTTAAAGGAGTTGTCGTGTGAGAATCTTGTTGTCTTAGATAAAGTGTTATACCCAGTAGAAATTGCTCAGTCAGCTAACATCTCGGCTAATACTCTCATTACAGGTTCTTTACCTGAAATATCCATAATTATGATGAACACCAAAAAAGTGACAAAAAATATGTACATAGATAACCAGTGGCCAATTTATAAGTACTCATATAATACTTTACTAAGTTATTTTAATGTTAAATCTCACTTAGACCTGATTAAAAACAAATTTGACTTTCTTGAATTTATAAATGATAAACATGACTACTATATTATCTATACTGATGGCTCCAAAAATGACCATGTTAAAGCTGCATATTATGACCCTCAAATGAAAGTGACAAAATGTATCAAAATCAATAGTAATTGTAGTATATTCACGGCTGAAGCTTGGGCAATATTAGAAGCTTTGACATATGTAAATAGTAATGTAAATAATGTAAATATTCTAATTGTAAGTGACTCTAAGAGTGTTTTAACTGCTGTATGTAACAGTTCGTTAGAATATAAGCAAAATTATATAATATGTCAGATTAAGGATAGGCTATGTAAGTTACAGAAAAATGTAGAATTTTTATGGGTGCCCTCCCACAGTGGCATAACAGGAAACGAGGTTGTGGATCAGGCGACTCGTCGGGACCACGACCTGGACCTCACAGAATCTTTTAAAGTGCCATTTACTGATTATTACCATTACTTCAAAAGTATTACTAAAGGAATATGGAAAGAATATTGGAGACATAATACAGAATTACTGGATAAAGGAAGATGGTATGCAAGCATACAAAACGACTTACCAACAACACCGTGGTATTATAACTTTAAATACACCACCAGGAAATTCATGACATGTATAAACCGTCTGCGATTTGGTCATTGTTTGGTCCCAGCACATCTTAAGAGGAAAAATATTATTACTGATGATAAGTGTACATATTGTTTTAAAGAAAATGCGGACATAAAACACGTTATATTTGATTGTGAATCGTTTGCCATGCAAAGGCTGTTACTTGTCAGTGTCATTAGTGATGTTGCTGAAGAGAACTCGTTAAGTGTTCCCCGCCTCGTTCAAGATTTATTATCTAACCCAGTTTATTTTATACCAGTATTTAATTTTATTTTAAATACTGTAAAAGAAATTTAATTTAAATGTATATACTTGATTGTCATGTAAGATATAAATTACTTGTATATTAAGTTTCAAAAGAGTTAATGTTATATAAGTTGTGTTTGCTAATTGATACTAAAATTGTTATTCTTTGTGTACTAGTTTATCTCATGTTGTTATGGCTATTATTGTGGTTTTTTATGGTTTTTATGTAATGTTTATGAATACGACTGAAGGACTTGTATCCATGGTCATGTAATAAATTAAAAAAAAAAAAAAAAACTTTTGTCAAAATGACGTTTTAAGTACTGCGCATGTTGCAGAAATAAATAAAAGTTTAATTTAAATAACAGTATAAAAGTGCATTAAGGCATTGTAGAAGTAATACTAATTTACAAATTCAAATACTAAAATGGTGTCAAAGAAGAAAAAGAAGGTTTGTCGCAAATAATCACAGTTATAATATCGCACGAATAAATAACCAACAAATTTGTGTCCCACACGTGTTTTTAGCATACATCAAATAAAAACCTCTATTTTTACAGTATTCATCCGGAGAGGGAGCTCAATTTATGACTAGAAAAGCTGCCTTAAAGAAACTGCAGCTCTCTCTTAAAGACTTCCGACGAATTTGCATTTTGAAAGGAATATATCCCAGGGAACCGCGCAACCGCAAGAGGGCGCAACAAGGCGCAGGTGGCATCAAAACACTCTATCACACAAAGGACATCAAATTCTTGTTACATGAGCCTATAATATGGAAGCTGAGAGATTTAAAAGTAAGTATATTAATATGTATGTGTGCATTGTATGTTAATTTTAAACTTAATTTTTTTATACTATGCCTAACGTTTTATTGTGTTCAAGGTGTATCAACAAAAAATCCGCAAAGCAAGAGCTATGCGTCAATATGGACAGATGAGAAAGTTCTTGCGAGACTACCCAGAAATAAACATTGACCATATTGTGAAAGAGCGGTACCCTACCTTTGTGGATGCTCTCCGAGACTTGGATGACTGCCTGACTTTGTGCTTCCTGTTCAGTACATTCCCGTCACTAAAGAGGGTGCCGAGAGACCAGTCCATGCTGTGCAGGAGGTTGACCGTGGAGTTCATGCATGCAGTCATTGCTGCGAAGGCCCTGCGGAAAGTGTTTGTGTCAGTCAAGGGATACTATTATCAAGCTGAAATTGAGGGGCAGACTATAACTTGGATTGTGCCACATCATTTCTCATTCCAGGTAATTAAAATAAATATTTTGTATGTAAAGTATCAAAATAACATTCCGAGAGACTTGAGAGGTATTTTGCATCTCAAATAAATTCTAAGCAAATCATTTGCTAGAACACATTTTACTAACACAATTTTCTGTTTCTGTAATTCTGTTCAGTGTATTCATTCCCATCTAAATCTAATCCTAAATAAACCAAACATATATTATATGGTATCATCTTGGGTCGTCCCATTAGTTTTTCGTCAAGTTCTTAAATGAGTCCTATTCTGCTTTCGTCACTCATTCTACATTCATCACAATCGTCGGTGGCTTTCAATGTAGAATGAGTGACAAAAGCAGAATAGGACTAATTTAAGAACTTGACGAAAAACTAATGGGATGACCCAAGACAATACCTATTATATTTTATTTTAGCATATATTAACATCATTATGAAGTACTCACAGTATTCTTTTTCTAACACATTCTAACTTTTCAGCCTCAAAGCAAGGATGAAGTAGACTTCAAAATCATGTCTACCTTTGTTGAATTCTACACAATGATGCTTGGCTTTGTGAACTTCAAGCTGTACCACTCCTTGAATTTGGTATATCCTCCAAAACTGACTGCAGCATTCTCATCCAGCGCAGAGAAAGATCTCATTGATGAAAGAGCTTATGTAGCTGAAAGAATTGCAGCCATGAACATGTCTCTAGCCAGAGTAGCTGGCTCCAATGAAGCCGAAGAACTACCAGAAATTGACATATTCAACACAGAAGATGAAGACCCACAGAAGCTGGAAGACGCAAAGCTTGAAGCCGAAAAAGTTAAGAAACTCAAAACCATGTTCAAAGGCTTAAAGTTTTTCATCAACAGAGAAGTTCCTAGGGAACCTTTGGTGTTCCTGATTCGCTGCTTTGGTGGTGAGGTGTCATGGGACCGCAATATGTTTGTTGGGGCTACTTTTGATGAAACAGACGAGTCAATAAACTACCAGATTGTGGACAGACCGAGCATGGACAAGCAGTTCCTTTCTCGCTACTACATTCAGCCACAGTGGGTGTTTGACAGTGTCAACGCAAGGACTCTGCTGCCTATCAACAAGTATTTGATGGGAGCTGTGTTGCCACCACATTTGTCTCCGTTTGTTGACAAGACGAAGGATCAAGTGTACATTCCGCCTGAGCAGAGAGCTCTCAATGATCCTGAGTTTAAGCCTCTAAGTAAGTTTGTCCAATCATAAGAATATTTTTATTGCTAATGGCTGATTTTAACCTCATTGAGAGACATTTATAATCTTAGTTAATTAATTAGCTATAATAAATATGCTATACTTTATTACAATATAAACATAAAAATTGTAAAAATGATCAAGAGACTACAGAAAAACTGTTACAAAGTGTTTGATGTCCTAAGTTCCTAAGAGATGGCGCTGTTATCTAGATTGCGTTTGTAACAGCGCCATCTCTTAGGAAATTTGGATATCAAACTTAACACAAAGTCTAAAATAGCTTAATTGATTTTTTTCTTTTTTTATAGATGATGAAGCCTCAGATGAAGATATCGAGGAAGCCAGTGACGAAGACAAGGAAGACATGGAGAATAACTCAGATGAAGAGGGTGCCGAAGAAGCATTAACTCGACAGTACCAAGAGGAAGTGGCTGAAGAGTCTTCTTCTGAGGAGGAAGAGGAAGGTGATGAGCAGAATGTAGAGAAGAAGAAGTTAGCAAAGGAGAAGGTAATACTTACAATAAGTTTATTAAACCACTGATATAAATTAACCCATAAGGCCCCCTTGCACCATCCCACTAACCCGGGGTTAAGTGGTTAAACCGTTAACCTAGTGTCAAATTGTATGGGTAACCATGGCAACTCCAGGTTTAACCGGTGAACCCCGGGTTAGTGGATTGGTGCAAGTGGGCCTAAGTGTACAAGGATAGGACCCCTTGGTCCTGTGATTATTTGAAGCATTAATCCATAATAACCCTCTGGCCAGCAATCATTAAAAAAATAGAGCAATCATATCTTTTTTTTATCATCATTATAGACAGGAAGCAGGAAAATTAAAAACGCATAATAACTATCACAGATATCTTTACCTGCATCTCTAATATCTGTCCAAAAAGGTGCATAATCTTCCATCACATTTCTTTGCTACAATAAATCACCTAGCAATAAACAGTCTATGACACCAGTATAGTTAAAATTAATCTCAATGTTACTATTCCAGAAAAAGGCAATGGCAGTCACAGCGGGCGTACCTCACAAGGATCACCCATATCAAAAAGAGATAGAGGACAAGCAAGCCTTCAGGCTTCGCGAGAAACTCGTCCGTAAGAAGCATAGGAACCTCTACAAGAGCATGAAGGCCGGCCAAGAAGCCCGCAAGAAGGAAATTTGGCTGCTTAGGAAGAAGAGGCGTTTGCATGATGAAAAGGTCAAGGAAGACAAGAAAAGTGAGAAGCGGAAACAGAAGATACAGGCTTTGGAGGCGGCCATGGCTTAATATGTTGGTACACATAAAATAAAGTATTGAGAGGTTATTGGCGTTTCTTTAATAATGAATAATAATTATAATGATCCACATACATTCCTACAAATATGCCATTTCACATGATTTTGTTTCATTTATGAATCGCTCGCTAGATGGCACTGTTCCGAGTAGTAAAAATTCTGAATTGCGCTATCAAGATTTTAAAGTTAATAAATCACAAGCTAAATGGCGCTGTTTCATATAATCGTGAATCGCGCTATCTGTCTGATAAGCTACTAATGCGTCCCATAGCCGCCAGGGCGGCGCGACGACATGTATCAAAGAGTAATTGTAAGTATAATAGACATCATGCACAGAGCCATCAGCAGCTACAAGGCTACCACTTATGCAAATAAATATCGATTAATGGTTTTGTACAAACACCACTAGCTCAATAGTGGGACCGGATTTTTGCACTAAAAGTTTTGATAATTCTAAAGTTGAAAAAGTGATACTTATCTGATATAGGACATATTTTTAAGCATATATGCTATATATGATGAAAAGTTAGAACGAGCGTTAGATATAAATTAGGTATTTATATATTTTTAGTAATGATTTTTTAATATTGAATTAAAGTGCAATGTTTAAGTTCCATTGTTTATAATATGTATGACGCTTTATAATGTAAAATTATTAGAAATTTTTTTAACGTGCTTCTTTGTCAAACTACAATTAGCTTATTATTTTGTCGATATTGAATTAAAGTTTAATAAATCCACAACAACATATCTAAATTTATAAGTTAATAGGCAAGCTAAAAAGCTAGAAGAATAAGATATATGCTTTAGAATTAATATGCGTTTTTTGTCCTATAAGATCTAATATTGAATTAGAGTCTGTAAAAATAAGTCTATTACTATAAAATAATATACGCAGCCATATTATGGAAAGTAAGAAATTTCTGTGTGTAGCTTGCATTGTAATAGTAAAATCTAGTTAAAAGGGCGCGAAATTCATACATACGCCGCGCTGGTCCGTCAGTCGCCGGCGCGGCGCTCGAGAGCCTATCATAGCCTACCTATACCTCGCCCCTCGCCCCACCTCCCGCTCAGTAACACTGTCTGTCTTTTCTTATCATTCATTTGTTTGTTTACCGTGCACATATATAAATTAGATGCGGACATTACGTGAAATTAAAATATCTTATTAAGTAAAAATACCTACAGCTGGTCAATCAGATCTTGTCAGTAGAAAGAGGCGGCAAATTTGAAAAATGTAGGCGCGAAGGGATATCGTTCCATAGAAAATTTGAATTTCGCGCCTTTTTTAGTGACAAGATTTGCTTGACCAGCTATATTTATCTTGACTAATATCGTAATAAAAATGTACAAGATATTCACAACTATTTTATACTATACATAGTTTGTCAGAGGACTGTCTCATTTCAAACATAGACAGGGAGAATCATCATACTATCTTTGACTTACACTAGTACTAGCACCCAAAAGAAAAGGATGAATATAGTTTTTTGTTTTTATTTACTGACAAATTGGTTTGACCAACTATACCTATTTCCGGTTCCTATTGTCATGTCCTGTCCTAATCAACGTCAATATCATAATATGTATATTATAAACCAACTGCTCAATATTACACGGTATACATCCTGAATATACAATAAGGTAAGTGGCCTCACTTACCTAATTGTATATTCCGTGTGGGCCGTATATGCCTATATACAGCCCACCTTAAATTAAAATGTTTTTTTTTAATAAACAGGATATGAAGTATGAAAAACTCACTCAAATAGGTTTCTCATTTATTTAAGTTTCTTCATTATCCCAAAATAGTTATAAAAATATTACGATCCTTCTTCCTTCTTCCTGGCGTTATCCCGGCATTTTGCCACGGCTCATGGGAGCCTGGGGTCCGCTTGACAACTAATCCCATGATTTGACGTAGGCACTAGTTTTTACGAAAGCGACTGCCATCTGACCTTCCAACCCAGAGGGGAAACTAGGCCTTATTGAAAACTAGGCCTTATAAAAATATTACGATACTCTTGGAAAATATACCTTTTATAAAAGTCCTATTATGGGCCTTATTGAACACTACCAGTGTATTACTTAATCCCGCAAAAACTAATCATTTTGACAGTAGGTAATAACAGATTTTATTGTTTTTAACTTAAGAGTTATACATATACAAATAACAATATTTGATACTTCATAACAGGAGGATTTATTTATAATAAGTGAAAATAATTATTTTGGGTCTTAATAACTAAAGATATAAAAATTGTCTAGTTTACGCGAATAGTAGGTAACTAAACATAAATCTTTATTAATTACAGTAGTCTCATCTTTTAACATCTGGGGGCACGGCAGTGCCCCCGCCAAGACGAGAAAAGCGCAAGGGCACTATCTACCTTTTCTCGAAGCGCTTCGTCGTTTTTTGGCACCCTCATAACTTGGGGTTGGATTATACCAGATAAACAAAGTTCTCGGACTTATTAAGCATATCAATTGCATAGCTCTTATACTTTAGATTTTATTCATATCTAAAAACTTCGATTTCGTCACTGACTCACTCACTTGATGATCATCAATACCGGGTACTTCCTGAAGTCCTCTAAGAAGCTGAAATTTAGTATGTAAGATAGTTTTAGTACACAAACAACAAATAAATTCAATAAAATTTTATCCCTAAGGGGATGAAGATGGGGTTTAATTTTGTATGGGAAATCAATAATCGCTGAACCGATTTAGTTGAAATTTGGTATGTAGATAGCGTATTGTTATGGGGAAGGATATAGAATAGATTTCAACCTCAAAGTTTACCCTTACGGGGTGAAGGGTTTATATGGGGAATCAGTAAGAAGTACATTGTGTAACAGATGCCCCCAGATACTTATTTCAGGATTTTTAATACTAAATCACCCCCAACCCTTTAAATTAGGGGATGGAAGATTGTCATAAACAACTTACAAAAAGAAGTGAAATCCCATCAAAAACATTTTGATGTAAAATGTTGCCCAAACGAAACCATAAGGCTCGCACTGTCAAAAAGTTATCAGATCTCTTGCCAAGCTTCTAACTCTACAAGCCCTCTAACTTTACTAGCTCTACACCAAAAGTGTGTGGCTTGGCCGTTTCGTTTCTACAAGAACTATTGTATGTAAGTATAATACAAAAACCGCCCAAATGCGAGTCGCACTCGCGTTCCAAGGGTTCTGTACATTACACAATTTTTAACAATACAGTTTTTTTAGAGAAAAGTGAGTAAAATGTCTTTAAAAAACCCGTAGGGATCGGAAAACTAGGTACTTAAGTCCGACTCACGCTTGACTGCACATTTCTAATAGGTTTTCCTGTCATCTATAGGAAAAGAGCTAATATGTGTATTTTTTTCATAATTTTAGACCCAGTAGTTTCGGAGATAAGGGGGGGGGGTGGTTATTTTTTGCGTATTTTCTTAAATAACTTCTAAACTATTTATTTTAAAATTATGAAATTATTTTTATATATATATATATATATATATATATATATATATATATATCAAATGAAGGGGCTCATTGTAAGAATCTCAGATATATTTTATATATATATATATATATATATATATTTTAATTTATATAACAATAAGCTAAATAAAGTACATTATTATTACAAGACCCATCGTGGGCAAAACCTTGAGGTTTGTATGCCGATGGGGAGTTCGAGAAAATAACATGATAATATACATATCTATCTTATACTAATTAAAATTCTAACAAAATTCTCTTATATTAATTCTTATTCTAATTCTCTTATATTAATTATAACAAGATATAGTTTTTTTTTTCTTCTATTTATCATTCATCTCAAAAGTGACCCCTTTATTTGAATTTCTATTATTTACTTTACATGTATGTCCTTGGGCTATAGACTTACATGTGTATACCAAATTTCAACTTATTGGTGCAGTAGTTGCGCAGCAAATAGGCTGTGACAGACGGACAGCCAGACACACGAGTGATCCTATAAGTTCAGTATTTTTCCTTTTGAGGTACGGAACCCTAAAAATAATGAATTTAATAAATTTTTCACCTTATGCCCATGTGGCGGTAGCGAAACAGCCAAGCCACATATTTTGACTAAGGTGTAGAGTTAGTGAAGTTAGGGCTTGTAGAGTTTGAAGCTTGGCTCGACAAGAGATCTGACAACTTTTGACAGTGCGAGTCTTATGGTTTCGTCTTAGCAACAAAATTTACATGAAAATGTGTTTGGTGGGATATTTTTTTACAGTATAAATATTTATTCGTAACAGTAAGTATTATCTTTTAACATAATTTTTATAGTTTATCTGGTGCTACATTACGACACCGGTGCTATAATAAGCACGTTAAAACACTCCCTTTGACCGTGTTTTAAAATTCGTCACTCGTTGCAAAATATTTATTTATCGCAATTCTATCGTAAAAAAAAAGAAAACTAACGAAGAGGTTTTACGCATACGAGGGCCACACTGAAAGTTTTGCGTAACTTTTGAATAAAACCATTTATAACCATAATAATACATTTATTGCTTCTCAAAATGTTTCCCTTTACATTCTATGCACATATTCACTCGCTCGGACCATTTTTGGAAGTATGAGGCCCAATCACTTGACTGCATGTTTTCGACGTGGTGATGAAACGTAGTAACTGCCTTATCCGGGGTCTTAAATGTCAAACCCCAAATTAAATCCTTAATTTTGGGACTTAAATAGATAGAAGTCACAGGGTGCAATGTCTGGATTATATCCGTATAAGAGACATTTTCCACGTTTTCGTAATTAAAAAATGTTTTTGCCTTTATTGCGGTATCGGTGGACGCATTATTATGACGCAGGAGGATGCGGCTTCTCGGTCGTCTCTCGCGGTCTTTTTCAATGACTGCGGGCACACAAATGGTAGTGTACTACTCAGTATTTAACGTTCTTTTATTGTTTAAAACTTAAACTAATAACGCATAGACAGATAGTCCCCATACGGCTAACCTGCCAAAAGTGAAGCCGAAACACAATCGATGTGTGCGTGGAACGCTCGTGTTTTACGCTCAGCAAACACACACATATATACAAAATATGTTGCCAGTATTCATTTACTTCTCTCAAAGTAGGGGAATTTTAACAACATCCACACTTGGTTATTAATAATTTGGAAGTGTGTAGATTCGATTTTGTAGCAAAAGCTTTTTGTTTATTTTAGGATTTATTGCATTTCTTTACTTTGTGAAATAAGTATTAAATAAATAGCTGATAAGTTTTAACTTTTTTTTATTTAACAAATGTGCATAAAATAATAAGAATAAATTTAAATAGGGCAGAGCATATTCGACTGTGTTTAGTCGGTTTCCAATGTTTCCATATTGCGTCATTCCAATTTAGTCTAATTTTTTTCCTTCCATCTCGCAGACAGAAGCAGATCAGTCAGAAAACTGAAACGAACATTACACAAAATAAAAATAAGATAAAAACGAAATACCTAAATAATTAACTTAATTATTATTTTCTACAGTTATACAATGAAATTCAATTGAGCGTATTTATTTTAGAATGCAGACGTCATGTCCCATTTGGAGGAAAAAATATTCACTACACTGGCAACATTTATTGGAAATGGCGTCTGTAGAAAATTCGGATTTTGGTATTTATGATTATGTAAAAATATCACATTAAACTCGATACTTTCGCGTGAAATGTAATATCAGGCAGTTTGTTTTTATCATATGATGTGTTGTGACACCCATTCACTGTTCAAACATCCATCTTTCCTGTAGTTTTTGATTTTTAAACGGGAGGTGTACACAGACCAATTTGACGTTGAGTACTGCGAGGGCCGTTCGAATACGATGATACGAGTGTGACGTGACGTCGCACTTGAAATGGCTTCACTGGGGGTGTACGGACTAGGTATCTATGCCTTATAAATCTATGGTTTAAAAGTACGGTACAAAAATGTCGCGTTTAAAAAAAAACAGACGATCAAAATGTTTGGCAACGCTTTTGGCTGGTTGAACTTCTATGGGCCTCCTGTCACCTTCGAAAGACCCATTGACTGGACTAATGCCTTTTTTCCGGATCGTAGCAGTAAATCCAGGTTTCATCTCCTCTAACGATGTTATATACAGCATTTGAACTTCCTTGCTTATACTTACGCAGCATTTCTCGGCACCAGTCAAAAAGTACCTGTTTTTGGACTGAAGTTAATTCGTGAGGAATCCAAAGACAACAAGGCTTCCCGACTTTTAAATATTCTTGTAAAATCTTTTGTATTTGTCTCATACCTATCCCTAATTGTCCTCAAATTTCGTCATAGGTGATTCGTGGGTTTTCTTCAATGAGTCGTCTCACAGTAGCCACGTTTCCTTGAATGATCGCCGTGGACGGTCGACCTTCACGAAAATCATTATCTAGAATAATACTGTCTCTACTAAATTCACCATACCAACGCCTCACGATGCTCAGATGTGGTGCTTCAATCCCAAAAGCATTTTGAAGGCAAGCACTACACTCTTGCGGAGTAAGCGAACTTTTAAAATCATAACAAAATCATAGCTCTAAAAATATTTTCACGTTAAAGCCACGTTCAACGCACTGACTTACTTTGACAAGCCATTAAAAACAAAGGACGATCGATTTGTCGGCAACATTTGTCACATTTCATAATCAAAAGCCTGTATTTTTTTTAAATATACAATTCATAATACCAGTGGCCAGTAGTGTAAAACATTCAGTGTGGCCTATGTAGTAGGAGAGAGGAGGAGTTTGTTAAGAACTATAGACAATAGAAGAGGAAGGATGCCTGGGCACCTGATACGACACGACGAATTTATCAAAAATATCATAGAAGGGAAAGTTGAAGCAAACAGGAAGAGGGGAAGACCAAGGAGAGCGTACATGGATCAAATAAAGGAAAAGATCAACGTCGTGTCGTATCGGGCTGTCAAAGAGAAGGCGGAGGACCGCCAAACATGGAAATTGCTCCACCGACAAGAGTCATACTCTTAAATATATGATGATGATCGTAAATACCTACCTATGTATTAATAAAAAAAAGTCACTTGTAATTAGTTATTGCCTTTAAAAAGTATAAGTGCCTCAATGTTATTAGACTTTTTGATTCTTTAAAACGTCTTTAGGTCAATAAAGCAAGTGAAAAATTATTAGAGTTAGACCAAGAAAAGTCTGCAGCAATTTTGACAGCCCACGCAGTGAAAGTGTTATTTATAAGTCATAATTTCATAGAAGTTTCTTCAAATCGACCTTATTAATAAGAGATTAAAAATATTGAAAATTATCTTAAAATATTTTAATCTAATATTTCATCTCATACGTTCAATAAGGCCCGGGACTAGACCTTTTTACCTGCACTGACAGTGGGCCTTCTTAGCAACAAGTACAAATTCAGAATAATTGGGAATAATAGGGAGCAACTGCTATTTTTGAATGCTGGGCCTTGTTACCCGCCGGGCCTCATATGCCTGCACCTCACCTACCTTATTTATTTGTTTTACAAGGGGAAAAGTTGTTGATTAACCGCTCGTGCTAATATTGATACCCAAACAAGCGAAACATTTTTTTTTATTAAATAGGAGGCAAACGAGCAGACGGATCACCTGGTGGTTAGCGATTACCGCCGCCCATTGACACCCGCAACACCAGAAGGGTTGCAAGCGCGTTGCCGACCTTTAAGATGGGGGTCTTTGAAGGTTTGAAGGTCGTATCGGACAGTTCATTCCACAGTTTGGCTGTGCGAGGCAGGAAGCACATTCACAAATTCAAACATTCTAAAATTGAACCACGAGCGTAGCGAGTGGTTCGTAAAGTTGAACCTTGAGCGTAGTGAATGAAAAAAGGTTAAATAAAATTTTCACCACATCAGCTCGTAAAGGCCCTCTTGATTGTTCGAAACGGATAAGAAAAGTGGCATTTAATTTGATGCAAATTTTGAGTTATTACCGTAGGTAAATTGGATCAGTTGGTTGGTAATATTGACTTTAAAATGATAAATATTGAATAACGGTAGTTTGAAATTGATTTTATGATAAAGTAAATATTATCGGAGATGATCGCTCTTAAAAAATATATGTCGCTAGTCATTTATAACCTAAAAGCGCCAAATTACGCAAAATTATATTGAAATGACACCTGTGTATTGAATTTGAAGAATACTTTAACAATGGTGGTTATCTGTATGACAATGCACCTAAAATAATTTTCAAATGTATCTATTATTTCTATACTTATATAACACGATAACAAATTCTACGTAAACGAAACCGCGGGCAATCCCTAGTACATATAGAAATAAATAAGTGTAGGTAAGTTTCCATTAGTGTACCCACTATTAACAATATAACTATTTACCATTGATAATAATTTTATAAACGCTTTGCGTATTTTTAAGGGCACCGCGCTAATCGCTAGCCCGCCACCGTCGATCGCTGCCTCCTGCCACGGCGAACACAGCGGCGCGCGAAATCGCCGCGCGTTTGAAATGTAACTCAATATAAGCGCGGAATGCATACTTACGTATCAGTATTTAGTGTCGCCGTGATTTTATATTTCTAATCTTTTGTGTGAGAAGTAAGATCTTTATTATGACCGTGTAATATTAACTCTACAAACTTTAATTCAATATTGGCTATACTGCTTAACGAGAAATCAATATCTAGACAAGCACATTGTCTACATTTCTAACTTTTTACATGTATACTAAGTTGATAGATAATATCGTAATTTTGCAATATCAGCTACTCTAATTCTGTATTTACATAATAATTCCTGTTTTTACGTTCACCAGTAAGCAGCTGTTCCAGATTTCTAAAAACCGAATATTGTGAATAAATTAAAGTGTTATTGAATATGTTAAAGTTTTTTGTAACTTTAATTTTATATTTACATAGTTATTTAGCAAAAATTGAAAATTTAAATATGGCCGAACGCTCCACCTAAATTTTTCTAACTTTTTACATGAATGTTATTTAACATGCTTACAATAACATATCAAAAAAGAAAAAACTTTAATGTTATCAAAACCCATTTTTGTTCCACCGCTGGTCTACACTCCATACTGTACATTGGTGAACCTTATTATTACAAAAGGCATAAGGTCGACCGATGTCACAGATTAATTAATAGTATTACTACCGTACAGAAAGGAAACTTCCTACAAAAACGGAGTTTGACAGCGGTTCAGGGTCGAATCATGCTGTCTCTTTCTAATATATGGCACTATCCCCTATCTAATATAGACAGTAGGATAGAGAATAAAAACCAAGAACTGAATTTTATAGTATAATTATTAGATATTTAAATAATTATAGTACGCTCATAAGTCGATAATAGTACCTAAAGGCGGGATTTCACCAGTGTGCAAGCATTTTTGTACTGAATAACTAGCATATTCAGTACAAAAATGCTAGACACTGGTGGAATCACGCCTTTAGACATATCATATTACAACTGCGTACATTTGATATTCAGTCAGACAACAACAACAGAACAACGTTCCGACATAAAATAATAACAAAGACTGAAAATTCAATATTATTTGTGGCGACTTGAAAACTGCACCTTATACTATTCAGGTTGTTTTTACAAAAATAAAAATTCTAAACACAAGAACATTTGCAAAACGAACAGAAAATGCAAATATTCGCCCAAAAGTGGTGGAAATTGGGGATTGCCGGCCGGCCAATCAATTAATTATGTAACTACAGATGATCACAGCCTGTCATAACAAACGTGATGACAATCCGCTATTCTCTTCGGCCACACGGACGCGGATCCGCTGCGTGAACGAGACAGCGCTATGAACATTAAGCCATTCGCACGAGAGCTTTTTCAACGCGCGTTAAAAAAGCGCTTGAATCTATCCGCACTCTAAATTCGATTTAACGACCAAGGCTTAAAGTCGAAAATCCAACAACGCTTTATAAAAAGCGCCACCGCTGTCGTGTGAATAAATACACATGTATCCATTTGTGTCATTCAAACGCTTTTTTAACGCGCCTTGTAAAAGCGTCCGTGGGAATGGGGGCTAAGTATATAGCGATGTCCCGTTGCACACCGCCGCGGCGCGTGAATCCGCGTCCGTGTGACCATAGAGAAAAAAAACAGTGCTCACTCCAACATGAGTTTTGGTACCAGAACGACTATTATTTTCGCAGTCGACATCTAGCTTCGAGTAGCGGAATCATCAGTTGGTACTGCTACTTGACAATACATGTTACAACAACAAAAAAGTCCAAAGCTCAACAATTTTCAGCTAATATTATAACAGGGTTAACTCAACGGAACTCAATCTTAAACTCCTTCTGCTTTTAATATTAGTTGTAAATTGTTGTTCAATACAATTTTCGTGGGTCACGACACTAGAAAATTCTAGTATCAAATAGCGGTACTGATAATTGCGCTACTCGATGCAGTCGACATCTAGACTGCGAAAATAATAGTCGTTTTGGTACCAAAACTGGTGTAGTGAGGACTCTATTCTTACTAAATTTCTCTATAGTGTGACCAAACCCTATAGTTCGTTTTTTTAGCATTAGAAATAAGGTAAAAAATCTTGATGTGTCTTTTAATTGAAAAACACATTTTAAAAATAAATTACGGCAAATATGTAACAATTATGAATCTAATACGATCATTTATATTCTTCTGCTTTCATAAGTAATAGTTTTTGATTTTTAAAAAGCGTTTTTCAATTAAAAGACATGACGAACTATAGCAATAAGCTCCTGCTAAAATCATTTGAACGCCTAGCAGGCTGACTGCACCAAAGTATGTTCATTGAGCACATACTATTGTGATAATTTGTAAAAGTTAATCCGAATCCTCGTCTTCTTCGTCGCTGTCTTCCAACTCGGGCATTGGGAACCGCAGAATAGCTGCCACACCTGTTAGCTGGTCCAGTTCTGTAAAAATAAATGACAGTTATACAACGTGCCTATGAAGAATGGTGGTTGATTTTAACATTGTATTCCTGATCATATTAGGGACTAGACTAAAATTTTTTTGGACCTCGAAGAACATTTCGCAAAATTCATGTTAACTAAAGAAAAAATAGCATTCTCTTCCATTTCTTTGTTCATCCTACCGACCAGGTCAATTTGAAAATCATGCCCTTGCTCAAAACAAGTGTCCTACGAGTTCATTCCAATAGCAACGTACGTGCATTTCATTAAGATGTAGTTTTGCGCGTGACGTATCGTGCATAATGAAAATGAAAAAGAACTACTTAATGTGAATAAAACAAGACAGTAAAAAGCTAACATAATCAAAGTGAATAGAAACTTACGTTCACCAGAAACGTGCATGCTCGAGAATATTCTGACGTCTCCACCGTTGTCCCGTACTGAGTCCACCAGCGCAACATACTCCTTCCTCTTCTGGATGTCTTGACACCTGCAAACAAGTTTAGGGTTAGAGTATTGACATGTTTATTTAGGTTGTGTCCTTCTCGAGAACATTCTCAACTTACAATGGGAAACATTCTCGAGCGAGAAAATTTCCCTTAAAAAAGGGAGAACATACTCGAGAACGGGACAACTCTTTATATCCATCATCATCATCATCATTCTCTTGCCCTTGTCCCATTTACTTGGGGTCGGCGCAGCATGTCTTTCTCTTCCACACCTCTCTGTCGCCCGTCATTTCATCATTCACTTGCATTCGTTTCATATCATCTCTCACACAGTCCATCCACCTTTTCCTCGGTTTTCCTTTCCTCGTACTTCCCTCCACATTCATTCGTAATACCTTTCTCGTCACATGACTTTCATCCCTCCGCATCACATGCCCGTACCACGCTAGGCGATTTAGCAGCATGATTATCGGACAACTCTTTATATCCATAGCCTAGATAAAATTAAATGAAGAAAAAGACGCACAAAGTGGTGCAAAATATTGTTACCGCAGGTTTGACACGTTAACTATCACTACACTCTTATCTTCACGAAGTACAGCTTGGCAAAAAAGAGTAGAAATTAAAAAGTGGCAACACTGTAGTGTCGTCCCTTTCAAACCAATATAAATATAAGAAAACGGGACGACACTACAGTGTTGCCACTTTTTAATTTCTACTCTTTTTTTGCCAAGCTGTACTAATGTGAGGGAGTCAGATAACTACATTATTTCTTGCTATATCACACCATTTTAAGTGCAATACTGGGCACAGGACCCCTCTCATTGAACAAGTGTATTTGTATTCTAGTCCCCAGATAGCTTATGCAGCTGGGCGACTTCACGCAAACATTTTAATTTCTTTACAAATCTATGCAGACTTCCTATCGATTTTTCTTCACCGAACAACAGAAAATGATTCAATACTTTCATACAAAAAGGAAATACAAACCTAAATAACTTATCGGATATCATCAGGACCTCAATCGCCTGTGCCTCGTTAGCCCTCTCAACATGCTTCTTCCCGTAGAAGGCCTTGGCCGGCTCCAATTGCAACATGGTGTAGAAACTCTCCAGGAGCTTCACCTCACTCGCCGCTTTTGTGTCTGAGATTTTTGCCATTACTGCTGGCTCTTGAAGAACCTCTGAAATGATACAATTAAAAAGATTAAGCCTTAATTTGGCGCAAAAAAAATCAAGATAGTGCAAACCTCCTTGGCACTCACAAAAAGGGGAACAAAAGTTATATACTTCTGTCCCGACTTACAGTGCTTGGGCACTGAAAATTGTCACTGGCACTGAGCATAGTGGTGCGTTTAAAGGTTGAAGGTGCCCACCATTGCCCCATTAGGCACCAATAGTTTATTAAAATCAGTTGAGTAGCATGAAGTAATTACATTTTATGTAAATTTTGACTTGTTTGAAAAATTATACATAATTAAGAAGGACATATTAACACATTCATAGCCACTAATTGCTACGGGTTACGCTCGTAGCGCGTAGCCACGTCTTCGCCGTATGGAGCGCGTAGTCGCTACAAACAATGTACCCGACAGTCGGGTTCTTGGCGCTGAATGTGTTAAGAAGCTTAATTTTTACAATGTTTGAAGAACAAAAGTACAAATAATCAAAGTGTTATGTACAATAAGTTTTCAGTAGTATATGTCACAACCAAAACTCACTAATTAGTTCCCAGTTAGTACCACAAGTTCAGAGCCATATAGAACCGTATGGTAGAACTAAAACATCAAAACAAGGTTGATTTTTGTTAAATATTTTTTTGCAAAGTGAATTTTGTTTGTTGGCTGACAATTATTAGGACAATTTAGCAATTACATACCTTTCAATGAATGTTTGAACCCAGATGATGCTTTCACCAGCAAGAACTTGCCCTTATTATCAATGAGCAGTTTGTTGTCAGTTTTAATGGCTTGCTGCATCATGTATTCAAAGAACTGATCCTTTACGAAGCCAGGGGATGCTATGATTACACACTTCACTATGGAGAAGTCTACGTGCCGCAGGATTCCTTGCATTACTGCCTCGTAAAACTTGTTTAAGCCCTGGAATTCAGAATTTGGTATGTACAAGTGTTTGGTGTTTTTGATATAGGAGCATCCAACTTACTCCAAAATATGCCCCATAGTTTGCCATTTGCCAACATAAGAACTATGGGATATATTTTTGAGTAAGATATGTGCTATATATTTAAACTTAACTGTTCAATAAAGTAATTTGAAAATGGTGAAAATTTTAGGTATATTATTTATTTATTTAGTGACAGTATTTATTTGCATAGTTTTTTCCATTATGTGACAATAGAAAATATTTGAAGACGCTAGAGAACCTACAAATGACGAAAAAATAGGAAAGGTTTGAAATCAGCCAATCAGAGGCGTAGCTAGAGGATATGGCGCCAGGGGCAGGCACCAAATTTGCGCCCCCCCCCCACACAAACGAAATGAACTTCAAAAGGGTTACTTTTTTTTAACTAAAATTTACTTTTAATTTAGACAATGCAGTGTATATGTGTTTTTTTAATACATCGGCAGGCGTGGCTCACTCCGCGATGTCGTCGCTTTGCTACAGGCAGTTAAAAGTCCATCCGTTCGACCCCAATTTTGGGGTTTGCCATAAGCCGCGCGTGGCGCTGTCGCCACCTAGCGGCCATATCTGCGCTGATCGTGACAGACGCGTTTTGTTAGAGAGTGAGTCTTCTGTAACTAGTACTATTATTTATTCTGTGACATCGGTGGGTAACATGTTTACGACCCACCTGATGGTAAGTGGTCACCGCATCATATGGACGTCTACACTCCAAAAGAGTTACAAGCGCGTTGCCGACCATTTTAAAACTTATGCACTTTTTTGGAGATCTCCATACTGTAGCCTCTCGAGAAAAAGGAACTTAATCAATTTATTGTGGAATGAGCTCCCTTTTTTCGACAAATTTCCTCCCGACCACTGTGGAAGGAATTCCTCTTAAACCGCACAGTACGCGACCATTTAGGTTCTAGGGTGTGAGGATAAACACTCTGCCTATCCTAATACGGCGAGCGGTGCAGTGATGGCAAGCTGTCATCGTTGGCAACTAGGCAGCATGTCAAACAATTCTTCAGACAACAGCTCATTGTACTTACCTACGAGCGGTAGAGAACATCCTGTATACAGGGTGGCTAAAAAATAACTGTATTCCCGTTGCCAGGGAGGTTCTGGGATTATAATGAGCAACTTTTACTATGGGACCAACCCCTCAGTCGCGAAAAAAAAATTTGGCTGGTTCATACATTTTGGTTGGTCCATTTTCTATGGGAGGGTAAACTTTTTTTTTTGAGATTTCGGGGTTGGTCCCGTAGTAAAAGTTGCTCAGTATAATCCCAAAACCTCCCTGGCAACGGGAATGTAGTTATTTTTAACCAGCCTATATAGAAATCCCCGTACCTACTGTCGTCCGATAGACAACATGTCACAGATATGCAGCAGCAGCTATTGGAGTAGGTTCCGTCTACTACGGCTCATATATATGCGCCTGCCGGACAAAGGGCTAGGGATCCATTTGCATAGGTAGTCTCTTGGACTGTCCATAAAATGGTAACTTCCCGACAGGAGACCCCTGAGGGAAAAGACGCGCTAACACGGAACACAGCTCTGAACTCTCTGAAGCACTCGGCCCGCTCGCCTTATAAAATGAAAGCATAGCAACTCCTACCGAATATCCCTCTGCTTGATAGAAGTTTCTGGCATAGAGTATTCGCACTGAAGGATGGTGGGCGGTAGGGCGCTACCGTCGTCTTTTAAGGTCGAGTTCTAGGCAAAAAAGAGTACCTAAAAGATCGGCTTTCTCTTTGCTTTTCTGAGCTGTGGGCCAGATTACCAGGATGAGGGGTAGTCTTTTGCCCATTTTGGCGCCCCCCCCTTGGACGGCGCCCGGGGCACTTGCCCCCTCCAACCCCCCCCTAGTTACGCCTCTGCAGCCAATTCCCTGAATAAAGAGGTGACATTTCACAAGTGGCCTCCTTTCTTTTCTGTCACTAATCTATTAATCTTGTTTTAAACGTGCCCATAATTATTAACAGTAATTCATATAGAAGTTCACAATCATATACCTTTTCATGTTGCTGTACAAATCCTTTCCGTTTCCTAGGAATGGTGATATCAATCTTCGACCGCACTAGAGTCATGGACGGTGTGATGAGGCACACATGCGCTAGTCCCTCCTGCATGACCACCGCAGCAACATCTGCGTTTGCTGCTGGGTCGCATGCCATCTCCACTCTCTCCAGGGCCACGGAGTCCCATAGTGTTTTTTGTAAATTGAACTTTCTGTTTAATTCTAGATCTAATGTGTGGTATGCACCCATCTGAAATGGTTGATAATATTATGAATAAATGTTTAATATTTGTAGTAAAATGTTGAAAAAACCTCACTACTTTCAGCAAACATTAGGATGAGGATGGATGGAAAAAAAGTTACCTTGACATACTGGTTCTCCACCACATTTCGCCCTTTCAACCGTAACACACATGCTTGAGTATCGAAGTCTATTGTCTCCACATTTATAGTCAATGTTGTCCTAACTCTGCTACTGGTAGACGAACCAGTAGCGGATTCTGTTTGTACTTTACGTACGGTAGACGCAGTCACGATATCTCCTTCAGAAATGAGATTATACGCGTGCCAGATGTCTTCTGGCTCTTCAGGAGTGAGGCTGATGCTCCTATAAACATAAAAAAATATGTTTTCTTTAGATTAAAACGATGAAATGTAGAAAATTCACCGGAATTTTTAGCAGTGTAAATGAACCTTACCCGCACCCATCCTTTTCGATGCTTTTGTGATTTAACTTCATCTTAGGACTCTTGGGGTCGGTCTGCTTATTTTTATTCCATTCTAGTTTTTAATTGAATTACTTATGGCTACGTTAAATTGCTGTTTGTTCCATCTGCTAACCACACAATCACAAAAGGCAAGATAGACGAGTGAGATGAGACAGATGAGTGACAGTGACGTGCGTGAAAAGACAGATGGAATGACAGCTGAAGGAGAAATAGACGGAGCCTATTTGAGACTTATATTTGACTGCTAGCTATAAGAAAAAAATTGTATAAATGCATTTAGCACTCGACTTATCTCTTTTTTTTACCTAACTAATTATAAAAAACAGTAATTTTAAAAACAATTTTGCAGTAAATCATAATACTTTTCTTGGAAATTATGAATGACTGCGTTTTTAACTATTACCGGAGTAATATTTAATAATATGAGTACGGAGAAAGTTTATCTGTGGTAATTTTGAACTTTCGGTCGGTGACGGAGGCGGTGGAACAGCAAATCGCATATTTGTTGTCGTGGTATTAAATAATGGGTTCATAAATATTTACTTACTTGCTTCTTAACTTCGCGATAATGTTCAATGACTCTTAGTGCCAAACTACATTTATAGATGTGAAAAGAATTTTATTTATGGATTAAAATAATAATGTTTGTGCAGTGCTAGTGCTATTGATAACGCTGTCAAGCTCAGCTGGGTTTCATTTCAACGAGCGGTAAAAATCTCGCGATTTTTTCTAGGTAGCGGAAAGCACTTTTGTGCTCCAGTTCCTCAAGGTATGCCGTTACATTTTCTCTATTATGCTAGCTTGCTCAAGATGAGCTAACGACTTTGTGTATATTAAAAACATAACACGGTTTTCTGTTATTTATTTTTTTAAGCGGTCGTGTGATGTTTACATCACGTAATTTTGGGTCTTGAGTACTCGTAAATATTCCTAAAGAAACCTAAGATATTACAACAGTTCTTAAAGAAACGTCCTATATTTACGATAACCAACATTGGCCGTGATCCATATTGCGTGTCCTCACCTATTGCGCGGGAACTTGCTTTATTTTTAGCATTCGCGTGTTTATCGGTGTCACGTCGCAAATATTATTACAATTGCAGTGAAAACTTAACATGCGGGCGATTGATAAAATAGGTTCATGAACAATAAAAAAAAATCGGGGTGTATCAATAAAGTGAATCAAGAATGAGCGAATCGCAAGAAACGACGGCGAGTGACGCGGCGCTGCAGCCGGCCGTGTCATCGACGTCGCTAGTAGGAGATGCATCTCCCCCTGGCTCCACAGCATCCCAGAGCACAGCTGCAGCTTCAGTCAAGTCCGCAGAATCTACCAGACCCTCGAGCCTGCCAAAACCATCAGGACTCAAGCCTCCCAGCAAGATTGGCAGGCTGTGTTCCAACTCAGCCCCAAAACCAGCTGTCCCCATCTCTCCACGGACAGGTGAGTGTTATTCAATAAATTCCTTTCTTAAACATCATTTTTAGATGCATGTTTATGAAATCTAGATCTTAGAAAGTATCTAAAAGAGACCAAGCAAACTGCAATTGACACCAACTTTTGCTTTTGGTGTTAATTATTTTCTCTAATTATTAGTTGATGTGGTTATTATTATCAGCATTATTCTCATGCCTTTGTGTACATTCATTCATTAGAGGCATTAAGCAATTATTGGCAGAGTTCGAGTTTAGATAATGACTGTTGTTAACAACGTTGATTGATTTGACTTTATTCATTGTTCCCGTGCTCTTATTATCTTCAATCAAGTTAATAGGTCACGAAGTCTCTAGGTCAGATTAAATATTCTCCAAAATTGGTTAATAAACAAATTATCTTTTTATCTTAAATATTGCCTATTCCAAAATGCAACATACAAGATCAACAATTTGTTATGGGTTTTACCTTGACATATTGTTAGAATTTCCCAGCTTTTCCTTTAACAAAAAAATTAGCAATAACTAAATTTGCAGCAAAATACTGTGAAATGTGGTTGAGTTTCAAGTTGCATTACGTTGCCCCAGTTTCACGGGCACATGTTTTGATAAAACAACAGTATGCACTTGTCAAAACAGAGCACATATTCAATCCCACAACACATATTTTAGGAGATTATCTATTCTTGCCGGAGTAAAATGATAAGATAAACCTATATATATAATAATACACCTGTTTTTGAAGAGATAAGAGATGACTTTATTTAATAGAATCTTAATATGTTTACTTGCAAAGGCAGTCTTAGGTCATCACTATTATTAACCCATGAGCTGCAGGTGACCTCAGCTCTCGTTATATTGGAATGTCATTAATTTTCGATGATAAAACAGCCTTGGGAACAGATAATACGAAACCAGTTTCTTGACTTTAAAATTTGCGTCGATCGTGTTCTGCTGTGCTTGAGTTTGATGAGTAATTGTGGCCATTAAACGTGCAAGGCTGGGCTGATATTAAATTGGATGCTTAATTGCAGTTTCTAATTGATATTTATCAGACATCATTTTGTAGCGATCAGATCAGACATCATATCATAATATCGGTGCAGTTAATTGAATTAAAGTGATGGTCTAAATCTATCTCTAGAGAGATAATCAATTAAGGACCTACCTTATCAATTTTGTAGGTACAAATAAAATAGTCTCTTAACATTAAACTAATTTTACGGTTTAACTCACGTATTTTTAGTCACTCGCATCGCACGTTTCGGAGCGAATAATAGGCAGAATTTTCTGGAGCAGAATCATAGCATTTAGGAATATACTGGTCGCCATAATCATAATCATAGCGTTGGTGGCCTAGCGGTAAGAGCGTGCGACTTTCAATCCGGAGGTCGCGGGTTCAAACCCCGGCTCGTACCAATGAGTTTTTCGGAACTTGTGTACGAAATATCATTTGATATTTGCCAGTCGCTTTTCGGTGAAGGAAAACATCATGAGGAAACCGGACTAATCCCAATAAGGCCTAGTTTCCCCTCTGGGTTGGAAGGTCAGATGGCAGTCGCTTTCGTAAAAACTAGTGCCTACGTCAAATCATGGGATTAGTTGTCAAGCGGACCCCAGGCTCCCATGAGCCGTGGCAAAATGCCGGGATAACGCCTGGAAGAAGAAGACTGGACGCCATAATCATCAGTCGGAAAGTTTACATGCAAATGCATGACGATGCCCGAACGTCACGAAAATGCTACTATAGGTATGACCACATGCTTTTATTGAATTCTCCTCTTTAGATTTTATTCGTGCGTATGATGCCCCACAGTGCCTGTCGACTTTAAGTTCAAAGTAAATCAGATGCGATTTTGTATTATTAATTATTATTTATGTTACTACATGTTAACGCGTTTTTTGCGATAAATTTATCATAATACCTACATAGTTCATTCATATTAGCATGTTATTTCCATACTAAACGTGGTGTGACAATGACGTGGCTACTGGTTAGTTTCGCCTTAAAGAAGTCTGTTTCGATCGTGCGGCCTTTCGTTAGCGACAATAACTCGATTTCACCGTACCACAGTCAACAAGGAGCGATATTCCAGTCGGTAGCCGAACCGTGCGTTAAGAAAAACCAGTACAAATAAGTGCACCGGTAGGCCACACTTGTAACGGCTCTTGGATCGCAGTTGCACTAGTTCATTTCAACGTTTAATTCGCCTGAGTACTATAAGCAGTAGGAATATACGCTTAGGCTATAATTGTTACGTGATAGGTATTTTTTAACCTTTTACTGTGGTGGCGTGGCTAGTTAGTTTGGTTAGTTTCTAGGTTCCTGACCAGCCGGCACGATCGCATTTATTTTATGTTCGCTACAAAGCATTTGCTCCTTATTGGCTGAAGAACTGGACTGAAGAGAGACAAATCCTACTATGTCCTACAGACACGACCGGTACTGATTCTACCGATAAGCTATTTCAAGTAAACCAGGAGTGTTTTCATCTAATAACCTCCTGACCATAGTTGTTCCATCCTCGAAAACGGGACAACTATATAATACTCCCAACACCTCACGATCTATGAAAAGGACCAAATTTGGTACATTTGGTCCTTTTCATACTAATTTAATAATTACTTATACTTAGCGCTTTTCTGGACACATCCTTTAGAGATAGACATAATACTCGAAGTACGATCGGCAAAGTCAGAGCCATATTTGGCAATCTAATGTCAAAATGGTAGGTACCTACATTTTGTTAGGCAAATTGTTGTTAAACCTTCTAAAAAAGCGAGAAACAGGTTATTGTTACCAAGCTTTTATCAAATAAACAGGTTTCTTTATATCTACTACTTTTTTACATACTTAACCAGAACTTCCATTTAAAGTTGAAAGTTCAACTTTCAGCCACTGATATTATGCTGTTACATCAAAACTTTCGCATTATAATAGCGCGGAATGTTTAAACGCAAGTTGTTTAGACTTTTTATATCAGGTAACGGGCCTCCCCAACAAAAACTGAAATCCTGTTATAGTTAAGTGAATCTGAATACCGGTTCTTGGCACGACCTTCGAGTACTACGGAATGAGTGGCGTATTACTCGTACTATAGTACTAATACCGTTATTTTGAAACAATCTATGAGGAAACGATTTAATGCACACAGTTATTAACTTATTAAACAATTACTTGGAACGTTTAATTTTCGTAATTGTTTTTAAAAGTACAATCAGCAAAAATACCCAGCTCTACAATGGTGAATGGTAATTAAACGTTAACAAATTATTAAAATTCTTACGTTTTGTCTGTCTTACATTTGTATAAAACTTCTCCTTGGCATTAAATATTCGAAAGCAATGGGTCTAGTTCTTTAATAGGAATCGGCGAGTATCCAAATTATCCCGTTGTCGAATTTACCCTTGCACCTTACCCTGCACCTTGCACCACTTGAAATGCACCTTACCCAGTATCATGGTGGTCCAGGGCTTCATTTCATTAATTACACGTCAATAATTGGTAATTGTCTTTATGCGTCATAAAGACATGTTAACTACATAATTGATATAGCAACCCGCCATTTTCCGAAGTAGGTAAGACGTATAAAACAAATGACATTAATTAGTCTCACACTAAGTAAAGTATTTAGATACGTGTCAAGGATGTCCTGTGTGCTTAGTAAGCGAGCCCGAAATGGCTTATTCGTGTTTTGGTCATGGACCTCCGATTTGTCTTCGTCCATTCTATTGTTCGTGATTCACTTTCTCCCACGTGCGTGACTGACTGGGCTGTTGTTGCTGACACTCACAGTGTTCGACTCCGTCAAACCGGTATACCTATACACTCAGCGTCACAGAATTCGCACACCTTCGGGCGCAAGCGATTCTTTCAAAGGCCGGCAATCTTCACAATTAATAAAACACGTAAACAAAAGAGACATCAGATTAAAGAATATTCAATTAGCTTTTAAATGATGTCAAATTGAATAAGGCAAAACTATTAAAATTCACTAGAATCGCTCACAATCGCTTGCACCAGTTGCACCATACGAAGTTGTGTGATTTCCGTGACGCTGAGTGTATTTGCTCTGAGGGCCTACTGCGAAAAACGAAAATATAAATTTCGTTATCTGCCTCTATCGCTCTTGCATATTCCAGCGATAGAATAGAGAGCCTGGAGAGTGGAGAGCCATATGAAGAATTTTCCATTTTTGTTTTTCGCGGTTTGGTCTCTGATATTACGATATTAGTGATAATGGATCAATAAAGTGTCCCATATTTTAATTGTTACGCTTTGAAGCCTCGCCCCTTGTTTTTACAAAGCGTGACAATTAAAATATGGGACACTTTATTGATCCATTATCACTAATATCGTAATATCAGAGACCAAACCGCGAAAAACAAAAATGGAAAATTCTTCATATGGCTCTCCAGGCTCTCTACTCTATCGCTGGAATATGCAAGAGCGATAGAGGCAGATAACGAAATTTAGATTTTCGTTTTTTGCAGTAGGCCCTTAAGTTTTCTTAAGTTTTGCAAATTTTTGGGCCTTTACACCGTGATTCGTTTAATATCGTACCTATTCATACCTGGTGGTTTGTAATGTAATGAACCTTATCATAAGTGAGGTGTAGTGTAATGTAGTAAGTAACTACATACATTAATGAAAAGAGATCAAAACATTGACTAGTTTGTTGGCGATTTTTCCGTTTTCAGTGTTACTTTCCGAACACAATAGCCTTAATAGTTAGGTTAATTAACCTAAATTAATAAACCCTTCACTAGTGGCACACTTAATTTTATAGTGTTGGAATAATAACTTTGCTATATCATTAAATTTAAATTTGACACACTTACTTGCCTGTTACTCGAAAGATACCTAAACAAGTAATTTGGTTATCCATAATTCATACTAAATATCTGGGAGACCGAGCTTTGCTCGGAAAAAATATAAAAAACTCAAAAATGCGCGTTTTCCCAGAGATAACACCTAGCTAGATCGATTTTTCACACCCCCATATAGCAAATTTCATCGAAATCGTTAGAGCCGTTTCCGAAATCCCCGAAATATATACAGTGAAACCTGGTTAATTGGCACCTGGATAAATGGAAAACCTCAATAATTGCAACCAAAAGTCCGGTCCCGGTCCCTTGAGACCAAAAGGCCTCTATAATTGAAATTTTGGAACCTCTATAATTGCAATTTAGATTTTAGTGCTTTTCGTAATTTTGCCTCTATAATTGACCACATCGCAACTTAAGACCTCTATAATTGACACTGTGCTAAAAAAATCCGTTATTTTTGCTCTTGTTTTTACCTCTATTATTGAAACGAGTCTTGCTTATTACCTCTGTAATTGAAATAATGTAGTTGTATACAGCAGAAACAATATTTTAATAGCAATGATCATTTTATTTATATCTCCATCCAGAATTTTATTTATTTATTGGGTATCTATCACAGCCTGTAGTAGGTGAAATAGTTTTGATCAATAAAAAACAAAGTACTTATGCTTTTTACATTCTAATAAAACTTTCTTCTACAATTCAAGGGAATTTGTTAAACCCAAATGATAAGAAAATAAAGTGGTAATTAATGTAGTGTAAAAGTGCAAGTATAGACGGAAGCAATATATAGAATGTAAACGTGTAAATCTACTTAAAATGTTTATTTGCACCTCCATAAAAGAAATTTGTCAGAACGCAACCTCTATTAATGAAAACCTCTATAATTGACACAACGATTTTTTGAACCTCGTTAATTGACACGACCTGCTTAAATGAAAAACCTGGTTAATTGACAAAAATTGGCCGGTCCCTTGAGATTGCAATTATCCAGGTTCCACTGTATATAAATAATCAAACAAGAATTGCTCGTTTAAAAGGTATAAGATTATGGGTCGCGAGTCACAATTATACTGGTTTCTTTGAGGTCAGTGCTCGGTAAGCTACAAGAACGCGTCCCTGCGCCAGCGCCGCGCCGGTGTTATCCATCCGCTCTATTATCGCCGCTCGATCACGAACCAAGCACTTTTTCTCATTACTTCTGCTATCTAAATGTCAATAAAAACTGACCAAAATAGACTTGGCAATCTTGGCATGTTGATTACTTAATACACTGCCATAGATCATTCAACTCACTTTTCACGTTTCTTATGCTTATATGTATATTTATTTGGAGGCAAATAACAGCCGTACATATATATTGCAGAGCTGTTACAGCGTTTTAGTTAATTTTCGGTTTGTTGTTGTGGTATCGTTACTTATGAAAATGATATACTTATACCTTATACTGCAGGTGACTGTATTATGGTAACATAACAAAACCTAAAGGTCAATAAGAAGTGTATAATTTATATATCGAAGCTCAGGATATTCTAAACATTCTTAATCGACATAAATGAGAATAAAAAAGAGTGTTAACGACGGCTGAATTTACATATTGATGTGCTGTGAATAACCTGTTTAGTTACGGTAACAAACGTCATCATCATAATTCTTAAGAGCCTGGCTCTTATCGGTAGAATAACCGCCATTTCTTTCTTCTCTCTACCACTGTTTTGAGCTCATTATACGTCACTACGTTGATTCTTTCTTTGGCGTGGTTCAAAAGCGCACTTCTCGGTCTTCCTCTGCCTTTCTTTTTTCTATTCTTCCTTCAATTATAGACTTTATGTAAGTATCGTGCCGTATCAAGTGCCTGTTTCCCCTTCTGTTTTCAATTCTTCTCAGCAGAGATCTCTTCTCGCCTACCAAATTTAATACCTATACTTCCGTATTTGTTTTCCTCTCTTTCCAGCTTATACTTTCCAATCTTCTCCATGTTCAAAATCGCTCAATCTGTCTCTATCACGCTGGGTATTACGGTAAACAATGTGAATACGTAAAATATCTTCGTTCGTGTCCTAAGGAGATACTTAGCGAATCGTCGATCCGATACCCTCCAATTCATCCGAGCCGACCCTATTACCTTGTTGACCTTATTTGCGAAACGTTGCCCTGCGAAGATTAGGCTGAGCTTCTCAAGCCAATTGATCGAATTAGCCAACGAGCTACGTTTTATTGCAAGTGCACTTCGCTCTGTTGGTTTAAACTTTAATCGCATCCTCAATCGACGTTTGTTAGACTATATACGGAATAAGTGTGCCGCTATGATAGTAGAGCAAATAAGTATTAGGTACATTATTTAATCCTATGATATCGTGGTTTACATGCATTATAATATTTAACTCTAACCGAGGACTAAGGTACAACTAGGTATATTATAATTATGTAGCCTTACCTAAATTGTACGTTCTTCTAGGCATGATATGAACCTATACTTATAATATGCTATGCTTATGATAGAATAGTTAGATTGGATCTTTTAAGCATCAACATTTTACTAATGGCAATTGCATACTATTCTTCGAAACTACTTCAACTATACTTTGTTTTAAATTAGTTCCTAGTATTGTCTGACTCCTCTCGCGCGTGAGAGGAGGCCTGTGCTCAGCAGTGGGACGTATATAGGCTGAAATGATGATGATGATGATGATGATTGTCTGACTGGTAAGAGTGTCAAGTCCGGTCTAACTTTTGGGATTGGCGAGAATAAATAGTCGTATACTACCTACTACGACTTGGTCTATATATACTACGTCTACAAATAATATGCAATAGGACTGTTTATTTGCAAGTAAATTTACTTTACTGTAAGTATTACTGTAACTACTTTGTCTATAATAAATAATAAGTTTAATACGCGCTATTTCCATTCGCGCTATTTGCAAATAGATCGCAACTTAGACCCGATATAGTTTTCTCAGATTTCTCGTAATGACCGGTATGTTTCGACGGTTGATAATAGCTGGCTAACTAGCTGACTCATTAACACCTGGTTCCCAGTTTGCCTTTATGATATCGCTTCTAACGCGAAACGCACCGCCTAAATACTTCATTCCGCTTTCTACCTCTTTGTTGGGTCGTCGTCTGTCCATCAATTCGCATGACATGTCTGTCTGGTTAGTGTCTGTCTGTCCGTCTTTGCGATCATAATGACTTTTAAAGTAGGGTAGGGGTAAACATTGATGTGCTTACGCTTTTTCTGATTCCCACGGATATAATAAATTCATGAGATTGGACTAAAAAACCGCGTCAATTCTCAGGCTAAATTGGTCAACAAAGTGGCATATATTGCATTATAGTTTAGATAATTAATGTAATTATATGCATTTCAAATAGTTCGTAAACTATGATAGGATTTACCTTAGAAGACGCAAAACCCTGTCTAACCCTATAGTCCTGTAAGTTCCTTAGTTTCTACAAAGAAAAAAGTCCAATTGCGAAAGTCGAAACTGCAGTTTTAATATGTGAGGTTCAGCTTACCTCAGACAAATTGTACTTTGCAATTAAGATTTTGCGTAAATGGCAAAAGCTAGTTTCCAACATATTGACCATTTAGATTGCCGATTGCAATATACGCTTATTTATTTGTTTATTCGATACATAGGGCATTGATTCATGTTAGCACACGTCGGTATCATTAAAGTAGCGGCCCACCCAAGTCTATTGAAATCAAATGCTAAATGTAATCCTGCAACCCGGCGGCCTCGGAGCATTCTACAATCAAAACGTTTGATATTCTCACAAAATGTCAAGAACCTATGCGCACGCGCAGCGCCTGCACCTAACTGACGTCGCGATTCGGGTAATGAATTAGAGATTTACTAGACACGATATAGTAAAAATAAATTAACTTTACTAATTGATATCAAGTGAATCTCTAATTCATTTCCCGAATCGCGGAGCCAGCTGCCATAAGGTACCTTTTGCCGTGGAACGTCACATATCTTTACTATTTCATATCTAGTGAATCTCTTATTCATTTCCCGAATCGAGCCGTGAATTCCGTTGTGCGCCATTTGCTTCCTGTTGCGAATTATATTAGGTAGTTATTACGGCACCTTTCACCTTATTACACTTATTTATTTTGCGGCGGTTATATCGCATAATATGTAACCATTTCGAATGATTACCAAATCGATTAAGATAATATGCGTCACTTTCACACTTCGCTTTTTCAAATAAAAGAATTATCAGATCTTATAACAATGATATACCTACCTAATCAGTTTTTATTTGCGGCTGATCCATTGTTTTTTTTGTTATTGCTGTTAATGCGGATTCCTTGTTCAGAACAATAACTTTTGACAGTGGTTATTGCTTAACATTTAAAGACGTCTGAATCATATTTTGACAATAACTGCAAATGTAGAGTTTCACAATCGCCCGAGTAAACATTATACTTGTTTTCATTGTGGAATCCATGAGAAGAAACAGTGGCACAATTTCAGGTGGCATTTTATTATAATCAGCGATTTTTGTATTTTGTATACCGTAATTCGGATTTTTGTATTCTGTATGTAGTCGGAAATAAAAGTGAATAAACATACCTACATTTTATGAAAGCTACCACGAATGGTACGGAGGATCGAGTGAATGAACCTGGGTGTAATGAAATGTGTATGCCAAAATTAGAAAGATGATAATGACATGATATTTATACAATTATTAGTGACAATAAATTATTAACAGACTAACAATTTGGAGATTCACGAGTTATTTTTTAATAAACCTTGAAATCACGAAAAATGTTGATGTTGTTGTTGAGGAAAAGTCTTGTTTGAGGAAAGGGTTCCTCCGTTGGTCATATTGTCAATTTGTAATCAAGTCAGGACGACAACATCTATAATTATGACTTTGGGTTACCATTTTAATACCCCGTGCAATCTACTGTTGGAAAGGATTTATCGAAGTGAAAGTGCTGATGAAGACCAAGAACTGATGAAGAAATGATCTAGATAATTATAATGAAATACTCCACCCTACACCACTAACCTGCTTAGTTGTGTTTCAGCCAATTATAGTCCTATGAATGTCTGCGGTACCTATACAACATTTAATTTGACATTAGGTACATTGGTGGCCTTTGCACTCTTTCTGTCGGCCTTAAGGCCTTATCTAGATGCCACAAGCAGTGCAGAGCAAATCATGACTGTAATCTGGTAATCTCAGTTCAAGGTCGTCACAATTGCAGCACATTATTAATGCGCAGGTCCGGATTCCGGATGACATCATAGTGTCGCTATAACTGATAAAAAATTCATAATTTGTGTCCACTAACAGATTTCGTGGACTTTGTGATTAAGCTTGTGACCACCTGTAGGGCTAATAAAGATGGTCGGCTTTTTATCATCTGTCATCATGCCTGTCACGTTCTAACAATTATGTACCTATTAAGTTTGAAAGTGACAAATGACATGACAGGTGATAAAACGCGACCATGATACCGCCGCCGATCATTATAATCGTGTGACAAGGTTTCTTATTATAACTATTTTATTACGAATTTTATTGTAAAATTTAAAAAAACCTACAAAATATACACCTGCCAGCTACAGAACAGTACTTAATATACTAGTAATATACCTATGTATTTTTCAATCGGTCTTCCACATAAAAGAAAGTATCGATTCAAAAATATATGAATACTAGATTACGATTAAATTAGTTTAAAAAAACACCTTTGTTATTTTGTTTCTATAGATTAGAACTTATATCTCGGTGAAGTTTAGTCACGGACCTGGATTCCTGCTTGCTCTCATACTTGTGATAGATAATACTTAGTACTTACCTTATCTTGTATTTCTTACACACTAATAGTATTAAGCAGGTAGTTGTCTCCTGATTTTGCAGAGTCCATGCTTTATCGAGGTTCTAATCCTCCAAAAGAGACAAATTTTATTCACAGGTTTAGTGCCTACAAAAATTGTATATAAACGGTCTGTGTTGATTTCATTTAAACGTGTTTTTCGTGTAAGTTTTATGCATAACTACAACCACCATAACCTACGTAACATCACAAAATACTCTCCCATCTCTTCATAAGTATCTCATCCAAAAGTCATTTTATATTACTAAATAAACTTTTCACCTTTTTCCTTAATAGGTCGTAACTTTTTTCTTAGATTAACTAATTACGTACCTATGCTGATATCACCATGTAGATTTTCCCCGTGATTCCAGTAACTGGATTGTCGCGCTGTACTTTATTTACTACATCCGTACCTGCTTCTTACGAAGGTCAAACCTTACTTAAAAGAATCAAAACTGATTCAAAAGCTACTTTCGGAATGACAGTATGGAATTCTCCAACGTCACGACATTGGCGTCAACACTTTGACCTTTCAAGTACCTATTTCTAGCAGAGCTTTATATTAAGTTAAAGGTGTGTCGAATCAGAATTTGGTACATGATCGTGTCGAGATCAAAACTGCATGCAAAGTAACAGCATGTTTACTGTTATCATAAACAATAAGTGATTAGAACAATATTTACTAATTAACACAAAGTCAACTCAAAATATATTTAGCCTAGCAACAAGCTCTTATGAAAAGTAATTAATCTTAATCTAATTATCAGACCATTTTATTAAGTTAATACTATTCCAAACATTGGATTTTTATACAGATCAAATGTAACAGTAAGAATTTCACAAAGAGATCGTCAAACAAAAAATAAAATACTAGTCTAGAATTTCTAGAATAAAATCTAAATGTCAAAAAAAAACATAACAACAGAGGTTCGAATTCTAAATTAAGATAAAGATAAAGATAAAAAGATAAAAAATAGTTTATTCAAGTAGGCATATTACAATGCGCTCAAAAAAGAAGAAGAAAGAATTCATTCAAAGCGCCTAAAGTCGCATTACATTTTCTATTAGAAACGTAGCTAGAAAGCCGTTAGAAACATAATAACCATATTGGCTGACGTGGTATTGCCAAAATCGACGATTTATGATATGAATGTAAAGTATCTACCTGCGCAACCTATTCGGTAGTGCTATGACGCGATTAAGAAGAGAAGGTATTCCGGAATAATAATACACGTCACATATACAATACTTCGACCTCAGATGTTACCGCGTAAATAATAGCATTTTGGTGAGTTTTTTTTTTAACTTTGGTTAACTCAGCAGGGGTCGACAAACTCCGACTCGCAAGCAACACGTTGCTCTATAGAATTATACTTGAGGCTCTCCTTAACTACATTTAGAAAGACCAAAATATATTGCGAGGCTCCTTGAAATGCCAGAATCAGATAGTTTTCAAAGTAGGCCGGCCAACGACTGAGCCAAACTGTGCATGACAATTGAATAGTTTTGTCTTGTATCTAATTATGTGAGACCCTAATAGATGTACTGCTAGATTTAAGTCAAGTCGCAAAGTAACGCCATTGCTGGAAAGTGTTCCGGTCTGGCGGTCTAGCGGCGCCAGCGCACCGCAGGTGTGGAAAATTGCTCGCGTTGTCAACATATCGGGATTGAGATGCTTTATGGTATGTGCGCGCTGCACGGTTAGGCTAGCGGACCGTTGCGTATAATACTTGCTCCACATCGACGAAGTAAATGTACCTACTTGGTCAAAATGAGAAATAAAGGAGTATCACTTACTGGAAAGTCCATGCGTGAAGCACATATGCAAAAAAGGCATGTACCTTTGTAAAAAAACACATGGATCTATTTCTAATTAAAGACAATAATAATAAGCGAATAATTACACAAAAACCTTTGAACATGCCAGTAGCAAATTTGAGCCTATTTAAAAAGAATGCCTATTATATGTTAAGCAAAATTTATAATGCAGTGCCGAAATCTATTACTAGTTTAGTTGGACATAAATTTTATACAAATCTTAAGACATGGCTAATTGAAGAATGTTACTATTCATTAAATGATTTCTTTAATAATAACAATTTATAGAAATTGACATATTTATTACGTATTCTGACATTTAGTATTAATTATTGCCTTATTTTTACAATTCATATAAATTTAGATTTCAAAATAGCCAAATTATTAATGATTAATATTAATTTTCTTTTGCTCTCAACTCTTAATTGTATATAAGATTGTTTGCATGTTGCATGTTGTAAGACTTGTAAGAGACTTTAGATATAGGTGTACATTTTGCATGCTGCAATTCAGCTAAATGTGTGATGCTTTTTCAACTATAATATTTTAGACCTTTTGTTACCACATTTAATGCAAATAAAGAGCTTACTTACTTACTTACAATTAACTAAGAAATGCGGCATTAAAGATTAAAAAGAATATACTTCAGTTAGTTGTCAAGCGGACCCCACAGGCTCCCATGAGCCGTGGCAACATGCTGGGATAACATCACGAGGAAGAAGAAGATAGTCTCATTTACCAAACCCTTCTAAATTGTATCCTTATTTGTACTTACTTACTCCTCCGATGCTATAGTTTATTTGTTATTAGGAATCAAACAGGTATGCCACCGTTTTCTTATTTACTCATCAGCTTAGGGTTTGCTCTTGAATAAATATGGCGAACGGAGTCTTGTACAAACAATACGTGACCGGAGGCAAAATAATACCGGCGGTCACACTCCGTCGCTTCGCAGCCACAACAAATATATCTCGAAGTATCGGCTTGCGTTTTTTTTATATTAACAAAAAGTCTATCTACTGTGAAAACAACATTTTAGCGACAGACGATTTAATTTGTGGTTTACTCAAATTCAATCATCAGTAGATATGTGTTAAGTTCAGTTTGAGATAATTATCTGTTTATTAATTATTACAGTAGTAAGGGAGTCGCGATACACAGATTGAAAAACATTACTTGTGTTATTTGTCAAATTTAATTTATTGTGTTGTTTTTTTATTCTTAGATAAGTTATACTGAACAGAGGATGCGGCTATAATTTATGTCGGGGTTTTTAAAATATGTAAAGTTATGAATGTAACTTTTCATGAAAGCTATATTTTTAAATATACCAGATAAAGGCAAGGCATTGGTCTAATATTTATGGAACATGACTCTTTATTCAGCAGGAAATACTGTTCTATTTCCTAGCCAAGCCATAAATCTAAATACTAAACGTATCTCGTAAATCTCAGCCAAGGCTGCCTAAACCCTCGTCCTCCTTACGTCTGTATCAAGTGCTTATTAGGTTTCAGGGGACATTTTGTATGGGTCGTAAATCAGGTACGTGCCTCTATCGTCAACTCGGACTATGAGTCAAGGATTATTTGGATTCCAATCTATCGGTCAACGGCCCGCAGCCACTTGTAAAGACTGTTAAATCATAAAGACTGAAGCTATCTCCAAACAAAGCTATCCATCGCTGCTCACCGAAAAAAATCATCATAAATTCACATATAAATATCTTCACTAAATATCCTATAAATTTTGCATGGCACTTTCACCTCGTTGTACTGTATCAACTGTCAAAATATGGGTGCACAAATCATCTCAATAATATGTCCCATAGCTCTTATGTCAGCGAATTGCGAACTATAGGACATATTTTTGAATAAATTGGCTACACCCATATTTTTACAACGAGGTAAAAATGCCATGCAAAATTTATAGGATATTCGGGACGAGTCCTCTCCAAGGAACACCAATTTAGATACAAAACGCTTTGTTACTGTAGTGTCTTCAATAAAAACAATTATAAAGCTTGTCCTTGTATTTATTTTTATTTTTAGAGTAAGCTTCTTTTTAAGAGTAAGCCATAGATAAGATATTTTTAGGAGTACGTTCATAAACGTCACTCCGCTACAGTTACTACTGAAAGTAATTTTGTAGGGTAGGATAGGCAGTCTCTTTTATTTATTGTCTCTTTCCGCTAATGAACGATGCTTGCGCAAATTAGTAAAAATAAATATTTGGCGAACCGTAACCTGTTGGAATGTTTTTAGTTAATAGTCGTTTTTGATAGTGCCGAAAAAAGAAAATAATCACATATTTCTATTGGGATCGCAAATCGGTTTGATCACTTATGGGAATAGAGAGAATAAATCAACACCAAACTAACAGTACCTACCATATTTGACGCTTTATCACTAGAAAGTACGAGATGAACCATATACATAAAGTTAGACCAAGAATAGTCTGCAGCGATTTTGATAGCCCACGCAGTGACAGTGTTATTTTAAGCGTCAAACTTCTATGAAATTATGACGTATAAATAACACTTGCACTGCATGGGCTATCAAGATCGCTGCAGACTTTTCTTGGTCTAACTTTATCTCGTTTATCAATGTGTTGTGTTTACCGACCGTGAATATCAGACAGAAGTCAACAATCAACTCAGGTGAATGTTAACTTTCATGTCTAGTTTAATATCCTACTCGTAGCGTCGATGTCACACATATGGATCCTTATTACAATGGAGTAAAGTCCAAAATGTAAACAATTTGACGTTGACTGTATAAAAACAGAGTCATTATCAATCATTGAGTACCTTCTCAAATTTTAAATTCACGGAGCTCACTTGTTCGGTGAAAGCTACATAGGCTGAACTTTACTGTGTTCAAAATTGCATAAGCACCGCTCTATTGCTTGGTTATTTGTTTCCTGGAACGAGCTTTCTGATTATAGGTACATAATAGGTTAACATGAGCTTATTGACTATTACAGACTGAACAAACACCGTATTATAAAGCATTTACGAAGAGCTCTGTCTTAACGTACCTGTATATGAGCACTACTTTGAAAAAATCTCGTAACTCACACTGTTATAGAATTTTTCAAACTGGAAGGGTACGCTGACAGGTGTCATGTCCAAACAATGTATAACCTAAAAAGCCAAATAACGCATAATGGTATTGAATTAACATCTACGAGTATCAGCGTAATACTAGCTACCCTTCCAATTTGAAAAATACTATACTCAAAGTTGAAAGGCAAGTAACTCTGTCTGTAACTCTGTATGCATCCCACACATAAGTAGATACCACATTTTTCTTATGATTGACAGAACAAGATACGAGTTTTTACCAAAGTAGTGCGGGTAGTGCCGATATACTCCATCTTGTAGTTGAGGTGATCTCTGTTGACGTTACTTGTTGTACAGTCAGCAGCAGAAGTCGCTATACACTCCAGGTGCTCAAAGAGAGATAAACGTTTAAACTGTCAAAAAGTTGTTGACTGTCATGATAGTATTTACTTGTGAGCGCTCAACGTGTCACAAATATGTTAACAGTCGCTATTCATTAATTTCTACACTTACAACAAGTCATTGATACCTTAGCTGTCAAAAAACCAATGGTATCTAAGCAGTCAACGTGTCAAATATATCTGAACAACATGGAAAAATAGACTTTAAAGCATACAAGTATAGTCGAATATTGAATGAAAGATAGCCATGCTAATTTTACGTAAAGCGTTTTGACAATCATCGAAAGCAGTACAGTCTTGTCATCACATACATCTATCTCACGTTTTGTACTTCAACCATTTGACAGGAGCCTCTCAAGTCAACTTACTGCAAACTATTTCTTTTAACAGAAACGTCAAGACGAATGACACATAGCAAAAGCTAACTGAAGCCGAATTTAGAGCCAATTGTCAAGGCACGTTGTGGTCTCAGTAACAGGCGTTTGCTTTTCAAAGCAGAGACCGTGGGTTCAAATCTCAGTGGTACGCACCTAAAGATTACAGCTTTTTATTTATTTTGGGTTTCATTTCTATTATTAAGTAATTTGTGTCTTCTGGTTTTATGTTAATTTCGCATTAGTTTATATAATTTTTGAATACATGTCACATGTAGCGTATGTACGACTTTCTATCAGGACGTTGCAGGTTTGAACCCACAGTGGGCGTTACTTAGATTACTCCTGTGCGGAATGCCCGTGCTCCTCACGTGGGGCTACGGCTAGCCTCTACTACAAAGCCATAAGGTTTACATGTCAGTTTGGGACAGTGAACGTGTTACGTTTCAATTTAATTATTTTCTCCTTCGTTCTTTGATCGATTCGGGGCATCGTATTTTAGTACTATACAGGGTAGCCCATTTAGATCGGTCAGTATGGGAAAATCTAAAACTATAAGACATACACCGATCTCTTCTTAGGAACCATGTCATCGATTTTAGTAACAAGAAAAACTGAATTCATACATTAAAAAAAAATGTATGTAAAATGTACGGAACCTTAAAAATGCTGGTCTCTTCGAAAACTTACTAAATTAAATTAAAGGATATGAAAACAATGCATTTTATTAATTTCAGACATCATGTTTCATAGTAACATTTATTGCTTAAGACCTACACAATCGATATCTAAATAGAAATAGTCTTAGTTTTATTTTTCAAAACGTTCGTGGTTCGATACTCGAGCCGAGTACACATTTTTTTTAATGTATGAATGCTGTTTTTCGTGTTACTAAAATCGATGCATGATTCCTAAGAAGAGATCGGTGTATATCTTTTAGTATCAGATTTTCCCATACTGGCCGATCTAAATGGGCCACTCTGTACCTATAGTATATTTTAGTACAATAAGCAGGCTAAATAAATATATTAACATAGATATATAGTATGCTCTACGGTTTGGAAGAACAGCCGCATATGATATGACATTTAAAATAAAAAAACCGATCATTCTCGTAGAACCTACTTATATATTGTCTAAGTTTGACACTTGACGATAAAATACTTCTTTAAGAAAGGAGGTGTCAATTCGTAGTGCTACAGTATTTATTTTAAAGTTAAACAGATAAAATGTTGATGCTTAGTTACTATTGAAATAACAACTGCTTAGCAACTGGTGGCACCCTGGGTGCTGACGTACGTGATTGGCAGTGCGTGTAGGTATTAATGACAGCAGCTTGAATTGAGTGCTTAGTTACCACTGAATTTATAACCGTTATTGTCATTGTGATTAAATAAGGGTGTATGTGTTAAAGAAAAACTCAGAAGTTAAGGTATATGTGACGAACTGAAAGCCTACGTGAAAATGACAATTTAGATGTCCTTATTTTAGTGACGATTGAAGTGTATATGTTTTCTTGGACACCTTGCCCGCTCAGGTATATCTGCTGCTGACTGTACTTAGCACACTCAAACTGTGTATAAATCATTATTATATTCTATTTTAAGGAAATCATAGGACCCACATTTTTTAGAATTTGGTGGAGTTCCCCTAAATTATGTTCTTATTATATTATCTACCATTTTCCATAAAATAAGAAGACAAATACCTAACCCATTAGTACTACAGGCACATACCTACTCAACACGTGTAAACCTAGCATAAAGAAGCTTTTGCTCGTCCGTTTTTTCGTCCGGTGAAAGGTGATTCCACGTAACAATCAATTGTGTCCTCAGATCGGACGTGTCGCCACAAACGGCAATGAAGAACGTCCGGAATGGACTCACATTGAAAGGCATGCTCTTTTACATTCGACCTCGTCAACTCACTTTCTTTGACCTGTTAGAAACCGTGACTGGCAGACCGTCAATGTTGTCAGGAAAAATACAACAGGTACAAGTGTTGTTAGCATGAAAAGAAGATCATTCCTTTATAGCTATCACTATGACACATAAGCGCATAACCACAGATTATACACGGTCATTTTTGGACCGTTAGCCATATTGTGCAAGCTGATTAGGTAGGTCCTGGTAGGTTGATTTCGGAGTTGATCCAATAGAAAAAGTTGTTCAGTATGGCCTATCTAATCACCTCGCACAATATGGCTAACGGTCCAAAAATGACCCTGTATACCTAGATAGGTAAGTACGTTGGTATTTCAGTATTTTCACGTTAGTCCGAACTAAATAAAGACATAGAGCGCCTATCTATTTCTGATTACTGACTTCACTACAGGTATCCTAGCCCGTATATTTCCAGAGAAAATATGTTGCTTATCGCAATATCGTCGTATTTTATTTAATGACTGTACTGAAACACTTTAATAATTTTAACACTAACATTGCCAACAAAGAGGCCGCCAAGTCTTACAAAGTTAAATTAAAATGAAAACACTGTAGGTAAACGTAGATGAGTACCTGTAAGGTAAGAATTCTCGCCCGATAAGCTCAGAGATAAGATAGAGGCCATTCGTAGTAAATGTAGAGACGATAGTACATACTTTGAATTAACTAAGATAGCAAAATATTTGCATCGAGGCTTGACAAAAGATAAAAATATAGTAATAAAACTATACATATTGCCCTGAACCCCTTAATTAAGTGCAGGGGGAAAATATCGTCCACTATATGTTGCACTCTATGTAGTATGTTGAACAGTCAAGGCAGCTTCAAAAGTAGAGAATCAAACCATGCGTCATAAGTATCTTCTATTCTATTCTGTAACAAAAAGTTATGTCTTTATATGTTTAACAATTAAGACAGTAAAAGATATTGAACGTGAAATTTTGAAATTTATCTATACATTATGGAAAAGTTATCTGGGATGTCAGATACTTTTGGCGCATTGTTTCATCCGCTACTATTGATGCTGACTGTACATCGAAACCTATTAAAGATATGACGTCCTTGTGCCCGTTGAATTAACATAGATTTTTTAAAAACAATTAAAATAATTAGGTCATCGGTCCATCTAGTTTAGTAGGTAAACTACAAGGTAATAAAATAATTATTGTGAAATATATCAGCAATAATATTGATTAATTTTCAAAGCAAATTTTATTGTCCTCGGAAGATGTATATTGAAAATTTCACCCTAGCCCGATCTATTCAGTTGCAAAACTCCCATCGTTAATTTCGCATTTCATGAAAAGGCTCCCAGGGCCGGGGAACAAAAACAAGAGGCTCGTATCAGTGAGGGCGGCGCGGGCGTGGGACGCCGCGCTGGCCGCAGTGCACTCTGAGCGGGCGAGCGATCCGCGCGTCACACCCTCGCGACAACGACGCAAACACTCGACAAAACCTACCTAGGGAAATCACAAGGAAAATCTACTTCACGATACGTCGATATTAACAGTGCCGAATTTAAAAAAAACCCACACAAGCTCAGGAATTTGAACGGGACATAAGATGCCGGTCGAAACGAAAATCAGCTTCTCCGGTGAGTCTTAAATTTGTAATTTTCGGGACGCCTCAAAGGCTTTACAATTTTTTCTTGGGCATTTTCTTTTGTCTATTTGTTATTTTCATTCAGTATTTTGACAGTCACAGTTCTATTTTATTTATAACATGGTGCTGATAAGCGATACCTACAATGTTTACTTAGAAGTAAGACAATACCTATTTATAGGTATAGTTCGTTTTTTTAGCATTAGAAAGAACTCCGCAGAAGCAAGCGTGCAGTTTTTATCAGGCTCGTTAATTGTTAATAATGATTGAATTATCTAATGTAGCATGGTCAATACATATAATTTACTTCAAATTGTTACCGCTAAAAGTGCCAGATTTAGAACCACAAGCGAACTTCTGCGAACTTCTTTCTAATGCTAAAAAAACTGACTATAGTGAAGAAACTGAAATGGCGACTGTTGTCCTTGAAAAATAACGAAAGAATCATCTGATGACTTAAGTCGTTAAATTACGTAGAACGGAAGTTAATTACATCTTCGGATTACTTCAAATAGCCTTAAAATTAGCACTTATTATTCTTATTAAGTAAGGATTCTATTAACATCGCATTTTAATTTCTCTTTATCAATTCGCAATACGATGAAGTCATTACAAGTGATAAAACAAATTACAGCCTTTATTGTTTTCCAGTGTTTTGTACTGGTGAAGTAACTATGTGTCATGTTTTAAATATGTCAAAAGTACCTACTTATTTTTGTTGTAGTCTTATACCAATACCAGTATTACAAACTTACATAAGAGGATGTAAAAAATATCAGATTCGAGTAGACACGTAAATCCAGAAGATGACAGAGACTTACAGATATCAAGATAAATAGGCAACATGATGAAGAACTGACACAAAACACTTCACAATAGTAGGACTAGGACCTCAATGAGGTACCTCTATAAAATAATCATCTTTCAAATGACTCACACAACGGTTAATACAAAGAAAACGTCAGATATACAAAACAAGATAAATTGACAACATAACGTCGGGACGGACACAACATATTATGTCGAAATGGTAGGAGCAAATTCAGGGATGTGTAAGAAAAATAATCACCAAACAGCTCATACAACGACTAACGTAAACCCAAAACACGTCAGACATACTAATCAAGATAAATAGGCAACATTACGTAGGAACGGACACATGTCGTAATAGTAGGACTAGATCCAGGGCCTGTGTTAATGAGGTAGCATGTCAGTCGGCAATTGTGCTAATGAAGAGTGAATACTCAGTGCGCTACAAAGCCTAACTCGCGAGTTAAATGGGGCTGATGAAATTACATTACACAAGCACATTACAGTACAAATACGGTTCTTCTTCATGTGCCATATCTGAGTATCTTAGATGCGACAGTGTGTTCCTGTTTCCGTCATGCGAATTCATTTTCCCGTTCTTTTCTAGTCCAACCAGTTCCATAAGTTTATGTTTCATCCGCAAGTTAACTTATGTTTGATAATGATAACATAATAATATTAGTAGATTAAGAAGGCAATTGTAAATCTGTATTAAGATTAAAATGTAAAAGAGTTGGACAGTATTGATTAATAAAGGGAAAACTAAATATACTCGTATATTCGCTAGGTCTCTGATATTATTTTAAAACTTATCATGGTGAAAAGGATGTATGTGAATGACCTTGTAATACCAATGATAAATACAACAATGACGTCCCTTAAATCCTATTAACATAATAATAACTTAAGGCCAATTTGTCTGAAAATTCTTGAAAGGTCTTGAATCTAATCTTGGAGCGCGGAAATATTTAAGTTACATAGGCCTAAAACAAATAAAAGCAATTACACACAACACACGACACGCATTACCTTTTTGAATACGAGAAGGCTAGGAAAGATTTAGACTGAATAATGTACAAGTAAGATAACTAAGCTGTTAATGACAGCTATCTATTACAGCACACCAAAAAACACTTTGTTGTTTCATGGAGTTGGCATAATTTTCTCATAATCTCAAATCGTAGAGCAACTCAAAAGGAGTTGTAAGAAAACATCATCAAAACTGCGGTTAGTAAATAAGTAGGTACTGCTAACTTATAAATAAGAATTGTGATCTCAGTTATACCTAGCGAGAATATTGCTCTGAATTCGCATGAATCTTAATGCGTTCTAGAAGTTTTATTAAAACATTGTATGCTGAGTGAAACAAAACAAGCTATATAGTTTGCATTCCGTCGATGTTTTATGACTTCATTTATCAAAGTCGTTAAGTTAAGTAACCGTTATGTAACAGTTAAGATTATTTTATCAGGCCGCGCCTGTAGTTTTTGTGTAGTCCCCCTTGAGGCTTGAACCACCCTCTTCCGACCTTGCCCTTGTCCTTGTTCTTCGAACGCCCTACCTCATATTACGTCTATTATCTACCGAACTTTTTACTTTATACTAGTTTCTATTAGCTTACATCAAAAGCTATTCAATATGCATTTCATCTAAGAATAAACTTAATTCGCGCGCTGGTGGTCGACATTAGTTTTCTGAGCCCTCATTGATTGTGAGATGTTCACCGTGACCTCTGGGCCACTACACCTATAATCATTCTGTCACGTAGTGTTTCAACTAGTCGGCGCCTCAACAGTAGCAATTTCCAACGCACTTAACTAGCCTTGTTTGGACACCGGCATGGCATGCCCCGTTGCAACCGTACCTGCATCCTGACCTTAGAACCCATAACAAGTAAATAATAAATAAATATTCCACTTTAATGATCCCGCGGCATTCCAGTAATCGTGTAGAATTATCTTCGCATGTCTATTTATTCTAAGTCTTAACCATTGTTAGGCAAATTTAAGTAAACTGTGTGGATGTTGTCGACGTTTCTATTTATAATCCTACTGGCAGTTACGTAATTTCACGTTTCTTTATGATTTCCATTGCCTCTAGCGTGTCACACGTCATGATTGTCGCGTGCAGCACCTACCTTTTGATTTAATTGTAGTACCTATGCTATGCAATGCAACACATTTCCTGTAATCTCACTGTTTTTTAAAGTTAAATTTTAGTTTTTAACGGATGAACATTGTTAAAGTCACTGCATCCTCTTAACTCCTTTCCGGAGCCATTCTGTCGTCTGACGTCTGACGTTTCAAAATAAGACCGTTCAGGTGCGACAGGCGACTTCCCGTGTCTTATCCTTATCTGAGCCGATGTTCGCGTGAAAATTGCTCAATTACGCAATATGGCCGGTCGCCGTGGCATTGTTCTCTGTCAACCGTAACCAAACAGCAGAACAGGTGTATCATGACAACGTGACTACCATGCCCGATGCCGTCCATCCTATTACATCAACCATTTTAATCGTAATTTAATAGCATGTATTGTTTTTGTCACCACAAATCAATATCCACAGATCACCTTGAACCAGGGTTTTGATTTCACACCGATATCGACTCTTCTCGAGCGTATCAGACCGAGCCGAACGTGTCGGTGATCCTTGGTTATATCGATTTACACGCAAAATTAAAATTGATTAAAATTAATTATGAAATTGTGTTGTAAGCTTGTCCGGGTCCATGTGAGCAAGCAAGATGATCGCTACATCATCACGCCCACGGCGCCGGTACGCACATGATAAATGGCATCCGAGTGATCCGCGAGCGACACATACCTAATGCGTTCCATTGGAATGTTTTACTTTGATACTTACTTTTTATTGCTATAATCCATAATTAGATATTCAATAAAAATAGGCCAAGACTCGGAAAGAACAATGAGTCGATGTAAAACTAAGCGACCAGATCAGCTACCGATCATTAAATTTAGAACAATTTTTTACAGTATACACCACATTTTGTACGTAGGCGTCTATAAAAAAATGTTACATATAAAGATACAGGCTTTTTTGGTTCATACTTCATTGTTAAAAATAACAATGTAGGTAATGAATTTAGCCGAAAGTTATTTGCTGATTGTTATTACTTTCACTTCGTATGTAACTTCCTATATTTTTTAATCTGAATTGTAACCTCGCGTAATACCACCGTAACACCTTTAGTAGGTATGTTTCTAGAAGGTGAATCTGATAATTATATTTACATTCAATAGAGTTGCTTGCGTGTCAGAGGTGTAGAGATTTTATCCAATAACACAACACAATACGACTACACCTTTTTTTGTATCTGTTGTGTAATATATGATTCTCCAGAACTATTTACGCAAAGTTTAAATGACTTCAGCGATCGTGATATTATACATGTTTTGTCCGTGAATTCTCTAGGTTGTTTCCGTCATTTTACAAATCTATCCTTCCTCATAAACAGTAAGATCATTATCAAATCCCAGTCACGTACGTACCGATAATCCTTCGCAGTGTTCCGTGGGAGGCCGCTAGCTTCCACCTTTCCTTATGCTCAATACCCTGAGGTATTAGTGCCTATACCATAACGCCTTTGAAAAGTCGGAACCTCAGGTTTATCCAACCATTTTGTTTTTCCTTTTGTCACGACGAAGAATAATGCAAGACTCGGTCGAAACCAGTTTTTTTGTCGCGTACGAACAATAACAATTTGCCTCACAAAATATTGTGATGTAACATGTATGTATTTTCGGTTGACAAGCTCCTTTTGCGTACGATGCCTGCTACTGCTCATGTCGAAGTTTTTATTTATTCACCTATTGTTCGTTGTTTTATTGTTAATACATTTTAAGGCCATAACTTACACAAATAATGGCCTGTTCCATGTACCAATAACGGATATATGTAAGTCATCAATATGAATTTATTACTAACATCACCAGATCACCATGCGCATAAAAATATTACTTGCTTATTCATGCTAAGGGGTCATCCATTAATTACATCACACGTTTAGGGGGAGGGAGGGAGTCAAGAAAATGTGACATATTGTGACATGGGGGAGGGGGGAGACACAAACTTTGTGACGTCACTTTAACTTCATCAGTAACCGAAAATTTATTTATTCGCTGTACATTTAAATAACAAGTTTTTAAAACGATAATCGTTTTTATTCGTTTAATTTTCTTTCCTAAGCAGTTTTGGGTTATAAAATTACTAATATTTATATCGTCAAAAATAGTTTTATAATATATTAATAATACTTAGGTACTTACTTAATTCGATTTGGCGATTTCGTAGAAAAAATGTGACGTCACACTAGGGGGGGAGGGGTTTGCCAAATGTGACCAAGTGTGACAAGGAGGGGGGGAGGGGTCAAAAAACCTAGAAATTCGTGTGACGTAATTAATGGATGACCCTTTTAAATGGCCAAATTAAATCCTTTGTCAACTTGTCTTATGATTCCCCATTTTTGCTATTCAAATTGTTGTTTGGCCTAACATATCAATATCATACATAAAGAGTAGGTATAATAATATTTTTCACTCAACTGCAGCACAATAGTACATTACTACAGAAGCCGGGACAAAAGGGGTTGCCGGCCGAAGACATATAGACGGCCGAGCGAAGCGAGGCCGGATAGGTCTGAGCGCGGGCAACCCCATTTCCCGCCGAGGTATGTATAGTGCTTTTCTCAAACATGCAATGAAATAAATAAAATAAAAAATCCACGAAACCCAAGTTTTATTTATAGAAAAAACTAAAAGTAAACTACACCCAAAATATAACAAACACGTACCTATATCATTATCACGCGTATGTTTTACACGAGTCGTGTATTTTTACTACCCGTATATTTTCATGTATCTTTGATTTTTTCGCCTTGTATCCGTCTGACTGTCGTTTTCGCCACAAAGGTTTACATAGTCTTTCATGTTGATATCATGTTTCACATACATCGTTGCTTTATGCATGGAGTAAATAAGTATAATTTCCACAGTGTTGACGAATTTGTAGTTATAGACGGTCAAGCAAATCTTGTCAGTAGAAAAAGGCGCGAAATTCAAATTTTCTATGAGAAGATATACCATCGCGCCTACATTTTTCAAATTTGCCGCCTTTTTCTACTGACAAGATCTGCTTGACCAAGTATAAGTACAATCATTTAAAATATGCCACAAAACTGTTTCTAATAAACTGTAAGCCATTTTTCTTAGTTTCTCAAATAATAAAATTGCCATAAGCAACCATATACATACTTCGTCTTTGACTTGGCGGCAGAGGCAGCAAATTATTTAAAATCAATTCTGCTTACGCTGCCAATTCCAACACATACGATTACAATTAATATTAATTTCATTATTTCGTCGGAACTCATATTAAAGTCAAAAAATCAACAACGCACCATAAATCCAATAAAACAGAATGAATTTTGAATTTGAAATTTTTCAACTTTACCTCCAATACAATTTAAAAAAATCACTACGCGTGTTTGAGTAGACCTTTTTACCGCTAATGTTTAGATGAAATATTTTAAATATTTTTATTTGTGTAGTTAAATTTATAATTTAACATTATAGAATGTATTATTTATTAAGTTCATGTTGATTTTATACAAATAAAACTGCAAATTATAGCAAACATTGTTTTTTGTTTTTTTTTTTATAGGCGTAGTGGCAGAGTGTCATTACGAACCATAAAGCAATAACTGCCTCTAGTTTTTATAAATGGATGAATGCCACGATGCTGTGTCACAAATATCTGTGAAATGAAAATGCCGGCCTAGGCCTGCAAGATGTGTATGAAATTCCATTAACGACCTTTTGTCCTAGCCGCACCTGAAACGTCATACTTCGCAGCCTATTATAAGGAACATAACATCAATATTTCATTGCATGTTTGAGAAAATTAAATTTCCACTCGCGAATGTTATTTCATCTAAAAATACAGTTTGCGAAATAGGCTGGGCCGTTGGAACCGGAAACATTTTGTACTTGCCCCGGGCGCCGTCCCGTCTACACTCAACCTACTTACCCAGCCTCCCTTTTGACTGCTCAATAGGAAAAAACCGGGCAAGTGCGAGTCGGACTCGCGCACGAAGGGTTCCGTACCATAATAAAAAAAAAAACAAAAAAAAAACGGTCACCCATCCAAGTACTGACCACTCCCGACGTTGCTTAACTTTGGTCAAAAATCACGTTTGTTGTATGGGAGCCCCATTTAAATCTTTATTTTATTCTGTTTTTAGTATTTGTTGTTATAGCGGCAACAGAAATACATCATCTGTGAAAATTTCAACTGTCTAGCTATCACGGTTCGTGAGATACAGCCTGGTGACAGACGGACGGACGGACGGACGGACGGACAGCGAAGCCTTAGTAATAGGGTCCCGTTTTACCCTTTGGGTACGGAACCCTAAAAAGGCTATGTTTTGCTTACACAACGCACTCCATGTTCAACTTCTGCACAAGTCATGTTCCCTGAACCTATAGTAATCTAGTAATTTCGATTACTGCCGAGAGCTTTCATTTTGTAATCTGCCTTTCTAAAGCTAGGCTTTAACCGATAATAACAGTACACTTGATTGCGTTATCTAGCTGGATTTATAGCGCCTCCATATCTCCATGAGTCAATTTATCTAGGTTCATAAGGGAAATTGAGTAATCACAAACTTCGTTAAAGCCGAAATAGGACATCGTGATAATCGCACTTGATAGAGAGATTATATGTGACTTTATCAGTTACGCACACTTGTGCTTCATCGTTAATATTTCGAGTTCATTCATTAAGCGGGAGATGCAGAGGCGTGAACTCTTGAATAATTCCTTCGACGGCAGCGGTTTAACGTACGCGTTCACCTTAACATTAATAAACAGTCATTTAGGTTCAGTGGCGACTATCCGCCCCCGTAAATTTCATTGTATTTTATTTTCCATACAAATCCACTTATTAATAGCTACTTATAGACATTCTTGTTTATGCGTTAGTGACCATTAAGTGTTGAGAATTGATTCGTAAGTAGGTATAAAAATTTCATTAGCGTCTCAAGCAAATACTGCGCACAACATGCTTATTTTAAATCGATTTAAGATGCTGTTTCATCCAAAAATGTTTTTTTAATGAGGACCAAATTTAGGATAATCTTTATAATGTTGTCAAAGTTTTATGTAATCGAGTGTGTATTGGACGCGTAGGCGGCGTCAGGTGCTACAGTGTATATTGCTGCTTTATTGAACGCACTTACGTCAGTGTTAGTGTACATCGCAAGTTCAAGGCGACGTCAGCTTGGGAAACTCCATGATCGCAAGCTTAACATTTGTGTTGCAGATTTCTAGAATATCTCTAAGAAGAAATTTGAATATGTTAATCCTAGGATCTAGCCAGTTCGTCAAGAATGTTCGCGACTGACACGCCTAGCGTGTGGCGTCACCTCAAGTTTTATGTACACAGTTGGTCCGGTACAATTCTAAAATCCCGTGTACTCGTATGTAGCCACGCTGATTCATTCTGTTTACAAAACACGTATGCAAACATACCTCCACCATGATGGATATAAAAACCCAGTTCCGTCCACGACACCATATTAACTCTTCATTTAAATTTTGTTAGGCAACAATATGGTTAGCTGGAGTTTATGCTACCTAGACACTTTCGAAATGTAAGCGCATTTTCGCCCACTTTCGCGTCTACATCGTATTTCACATTCGTAATCCCTATCTTTCATATAAATTTTGTACATTAGGTATGAAATGTAAGCTGTAATGATACCTACGCCTGCAAGCTAGTTATTGGATGCATTTATCATCGCCGCAGATAACGATCTGCACGGTATTTCTGCAACCGAGCCGTGAGAAACAAAGAAGACGGTTGCACGCGCCCAACTGCCTACTTCGTGACTGGTTGCTTCTAACAACTGCAACGAACATTTATCACCTTTGATAATGCCACCACGCTTTCCCGTCGGGCTAACGCCTGACACTTTATCAAATCGATGTTACATTTTATTTATCCGTAATGTATTGGCAACGATTATCTCTATCCGTAATGGATTGTCGTTATAGTCTCACTTTAAAGTTGAATGTTATCTGCTTCTATACCTAATGGGCTTTTTATGGCGTTATTTGGCAAGCACTTGTTAGTATATGTAAAGAGATAATTTGCACGTGTGACTCTGAAGTTGAGCAAATATTATAGGAATGTGTAGAGCTTTTTATATGAGGATTTGCTTAGTTCTCTCGTAGTTACTTATCTTTGAAAAAACTGTTGACGGTGACCACGAGTACGGCTGATAGCTTAAATTCTTCAAAGATTACATCATGTATTCGAGGTACATTTTGTAGAAAGAGGCATCTTTAACTTTACCAAAGTGGTTAAAGTGGAATTAATACTTGCTTGTGAATTCTTCTATTGAACAGACCCATTACTTGTACGTATCTCATTTCATTATACGTAGTGTTTAGTAAATACCTACCGCATAAACGCCGCGCAGGATAAATCATTACTCTGTTACTGTTAGTTCCAATTAAGTCTCCCTACTACCATCAGATCGTGCTAATTTATCGTTATGAGCAGTGTTGGCAAAATATCAATTCGAATTGACGATTGACGATTGAGGATTGACCGATCAATTCGAATTGACGATTGACGATTGACGAAACTAATTCTAAATCTACTGATTGAAGATTGACGATTACTAATCGTTAATTCGAATTGACCGGTCAATCCTCAATCCTCAATCGTCAATTCGGATTGACGATTACTGTCTACTGTATGTACACCTAATGTCCTTTTTATTTAGGCCATTTTTTGAAACTGACCAAATGCGTTCCGAAGCGATGTCCGAGTTTACCAAAGGTTCCGAAACATGTTTCTGACGGCATTATGAAGGATGTCCTTTTAGGAACATTTTCGGGACTTTCCTTGAAATTAACCGATAGCGTTCAAAATCGATATCTGAGGTGCCCAAAGGTTTCGAAACTTGTTTCCGAGGGAAATATTGAGAGATGCCCTTTTTTGGGACATTTCTAGAAATTACCCGATTGCGTTTAAAATCGATATCTGAGGTAGCCAGAGGTTTCTAAACATCTTTTCGACTGCAATATTGAAAGGTGTCCTCTTTCGGGACATTTTAGTGACATTTTTTGAAAGTGACTGCTTGCATTCAAAATCGATATCTAAGGTGAAAACAGCCTCCAGCATAAACAAGTTTTTTTGCCGTTCCTCTGTTTATCTTTATATCTACCTGTGTGGTGTGTTCTTATTATAAATCTTATTATATTATAAATAAAATAATTAAAATAAATAAAGTAAAAGAAATAAATAATGTAAATAAAATAAATAAAATAAATAAAGTAAAAGAAATAAATAATGTAAATAAAATAAATAAAGTAAAAGAAATAAATAATGTAAATAAAATAAATAAAATAAATAAAATAAATAAAATAAATAAAATAAATAAAATAAATAAAATAAATAAAATAAATAAAATAAATAAAATAAATAAAATAAATAAAATAAATAAAATAAATAAAATAAATAAAATAAATAAAATAAATAAAATAAATAAAATAAATAAAATAAATAAAATAAATAAAATAAATAAAATAAATAAAATAAAATAAATAAAATAAATAAAATAAATAAAATAAATAAAATAAATAAAATAAATAAAATAAATTAAATAAATAAAATAAATTAAATAAATAAAATAAATTAAATAAATAAAATAAATTAAATAAATAAAATAAATTAAATAAATAAAATAAATTAAATAAATAAAATAAATTAAATAAATAAAATAAATTAAATAAATAAAATAAATAAAATAAATTAAATAAATTAAATAAATAAAATAAATTAAATAAATAAAATAAATAAAATAAATTAAATAAATTAAATAAATTAAATAAATTAAATAAATAAAATAAATAAAATAAATTAAATAAATTAAATAAATAAAATAAATTAAATAAATTAAATAAATTAAATAAATTAAATAAATTAAATAAATTAAATAAATTAAATAAATTAAATAAATTAAATAAATTAAATAAATTAAATAAATTAAATAAATTAAATAAATTAAATAAATTAAATAAATTAAATAAATTAAATAAATTAAATAAATTAAATAAATTAAATAAATTAAATAAATTAAATAAATTAAATAAATTAAATAAATTAAATAAATTAAATAAATTAAATAAATTAAATAAATTAAATAAATTAAATAAATTAAATAAATTAAATAAATTAAATAAATTAAATAAATTAAATAAATTAAATAAATTAAATAAATTAAATAAATTAAATAAATTAAATAAATAAAATAAATAAAATAAATAAAATAAATAAAATAAATAAAATAAATAAAATAAATAAAATAAAATAAATAAAATAAATAAAATAAATAAAATAAATAAAATAAATAAAATAAATAAAATAAATAAAATAAATAAAATAAATAAAATAAATAAAATAAATAAAATAAATAAAATAAATAAAATAAATAAAATAAATAAAATAAATAAAATAAATAAAATAAATAAAATAAATAAAATAAATAAAATAAATCAATACTGACATCAGGAACATGTTTTCGAACCTCTGGGAACCTCAGATATCGAATTTAAGTCCAGTAAGTAAGTCCCAAAAACTTACACCTTTGAAAAGTAATCTTAGGGACTATGGTTAATCTAGATTGAGAATTGATTTAATCCGAATTGAGGATTGATGCGTTAATTCAAATTGATTCAATCGGATTGACGCGTCAATCAGAATTGATTCAATTCGAATTGATCAATCCGGATTGATCAATTCGGATTGACGCGTCAATTCGATTGATCAATCCGGATTGATTTAGTTCAGATTGATGCCAACACTGGTTATGAGAGTAATAAATCACATTAGTATTCCAACGGCAGTTTGATTTCGGATTAATTATCGCAGGTGTGGAGAATGGAGAGTAGTTGCGATGCATGGCGCGGTCTCATTACTACCCATTATCGTAGGGGCAGACGTGAGCCGCCTGCCGAGCGCTTTCGTGCCTTACACGGGCTGAGGGCCTGCCCCGTCAATCATACCGCATCCTGAGCCAATTAATCGGACCATTAGATCATTTATTTCACTCATTTATTGTTTCATTGTCACTGCGTTCAAAAGATGGCGCTAGTGTCCATCCGTGAAATAGCCTAATCGCACTATCCGCGCTGGTTGCATTAACTTCCAATCAACTTTCACTGGACATCAGTATCCAAATACCTAACCCCCGGGAGGGAGGTCTCCCTATGTAACTTTTCTCATGCTACAGGTGCATTAAATACTGCTTCGTTTAGAAATCCTTTATTATATAACCCTCCGTTTTGTTTTACGCAAGCTTCGAGACGAGAGAATTACTTAATATATTCATCGCCACATCTTTTGTTGCTATTTATGCTTTGCGAAAACCTATAAATTAATGCTGCGGACGCAAGAGGCTGTAAATCTTGTAACATTGTATGGAGTACACATAAAATTCGATTCCGTATTTTGCACACAACGTTTTGTTTTCAGCTTCACATGAGGCTGTTGCGAGACCTTTCGATTCATGAAATAGCTTCTTGTTTAATACATCCAAATTTGGTGGTAAATTATCGTCTTTCTGTTTACGCGTACACTGAGCTCCGAACTGCATTGTCTCCATAAGGTGCAGGGTGAGTCACTCGAATCAGGCCTACGAGTACCTACGCAACCTTAACTGGTTGTCACATGTTCCTCAATAAATATTTCAATTATGATAATGGCTCGATAAACGATTGCCTGAAATGCGGTATGAATCACCAATGTTTATTTATATGGCCTGAATGTATCTTGTCTTTCATCTGTCGCAGCGGGGCGCCGTTCCGTTCTGCTGGATCGCGGTAGTACGATAGGCGCCAACTCGGTCGGGCCAGTGTATTTTTGCTACTGAACTTTTTATGCTCTCATTACTAATAATTCTAAAAAAGAATGATATTTATCTTGCTTTCATGTCCAAAATACACTTGATAAAGCTTCGAAATATCTGTCGTTGTCAAACTCAGCATGAATGGTAGCGGATGAAACCACCCTCCAAAAATACTTGCCATCCAGGAATTATTTTCCAAATAGGATATATCTCTACTATCTAAAGTATATGTCACGATCTAATTGTTCTATATCATCATCATCATCTCAGCCATAAGACGTCCACTGTTGAACATAGGCCTCCCCCTTTTTTGGGGGGTGAATGCCATAATCGCCACGCTTGGCAGGCGGGTTGGCGATCGCAGTCGAGTACACCGAATTTGAAGGTCGCTGCTGCCCGTACACCGGTGGTCTTGGACGTGGTTTAAGGACATACCCGGGTCCTGGACGTAGTTTAAGGATTTATTGTTCTATATAACCACGCTTGGCAGGCGGGTTGGCGATCGCAGTCGAGTACACCGAATTTGAGGGTCGCTGCTGCCCGTACACCGGTGGTCTTGGACGTGGTTTAAGGACATACCCGGGTCCTGGACGTAGTTTAAGGATTTATTGTTCTATATAAAGGGACTTATATATTTTTGTCATTTGTTAAGCTATTAAAATAAAAAATAAACATACAACCGAATTGATAACCTCCTTCTTTGAGATTTGGAACTCGGTTAAAAAACTTTTGACATGTCGTCTGATCCCTTACTTTAGATGTAAACTGTACATCAACCATCTCAATAGGATCAAAGTAATTTCATTATTAGCTTAGGTATATTTACTTATTTTTATATTATTATGTAGGTCAATATGGGTAACACGCGCTTAATAAATTCCAAATTTCGCCCTTAATCTCTTTAATATGAAGTGATTGGTGGAAAATCTGTGAATGAAATTGGCTTCACGTGGCCGAGCAGCTGGTCAAGTAATTGGCATCAAAAATTGCAGCGTATGTCGCATCAGTTACGTGAGAGCAGAGCGCGAAATTGTCCTCAATTGACGAATTAGATCATTTGCCGTATGACCCTACTAGATATAATTGGAGTATAGCTGTTGTTGCTGCATCCAAATAATAATCTGCTTGAGGCCAAATTGTCAAAATTATTTCATACGTTGATGTTTTGCAAAACAACACCTCATTAGCATACGACTAGCTCACAAAAACTTGAACTTGACCACAAAACACAATGTCATTCCCCGACTCTTGTCTTCAAGCATGGTCTGTGCTCAAATTGGTACGTCTCGCACTTCAAGCGCTAACTAAATCTACAAATAATGTAAGTTCTTTTATAGCAATTACATCATTTCTGCGAACGGAGATGTTCGCATAAAATTGACATCATGTCATCGTATTAACATGTTGTTGTTAATACCTACATACATAGTTAATATATGAACCATATTTTCCGCCGCAGTCATTTTTAGGGTTCCGTACCCAAAGGGTAAAACGGGACCCTATTACTAAGACTTCGCTGTCCGTCCGTCCGTCCGTCTGTCACCAGGCTGTATCTCACGAACCATGATAACTAGACAGTTGAAATTTTCACAGATGATGTATTTCTGTTGCCGCTATAACAACAATTACTAAAAACAGAATAGAATAAAGATTTAAGTGGGGCTCCCATACAGCAAACGTGATTTTTGACCAAAGTTAAGCAACGTCGGGCGTGGTCAGTACTTGGATGGGTGACCGTTTTCTTTTTGCATTTTTTTCCCCTTTTTTGTGCTTTATGGTACGGAACCCTTCGTGCGCGAGTCCGACTCGCACTTGCCCGGTTTTTTAATGATAGCCCCTGGGTGTTGGTCTTTTGTTTTATGGACTCTGCCAATCTATAGGCGTATTGTATTTCTTCTGTAGCCATAAAACATTATATATGTGGCATTAAATTAGTTATGTTATTGTGGAGGGTGGGAAGTATTCGGAACTAGAGTAGGTCACCCACGCGCTACGAGAAGACAAGAGCACGAACTAGCGTGGGATTCACCACGTTGCTCCATTGTGTCACCTGCCATCACACACATTATGGTCATTATATTATTATCATTTCATGAATCATTGTTCTCATTAAATTGTGTAACATAAACATACAAAAAGCTCGCTAATCTTAATATATTCCAGTCAATTTGTCGTTTTGATATCCGAAACGGAAACCCTTCCCGGAGTACGCAGCCAGTAGCTATGACGAATGTCTTTTAACATGACAATAGCAGACCGACGTTTGTATTACAAACGTGTAATAACGCCTTTTTGTTATGATAATCTTGTCAATTTTATTTAATAGCGCAGGTAGGTATATTTGGCTGTTATTGAGTGGTGTGGAAGTCTTCAGTATTCTGAATTTCATTGTCATGTAATAGCACAAAGAGTAAAGTAAGTATAATAGTAATAGCGTGTACGGTTGTGTGGAAATTCGCAGCTGCGCGCACTGCACTAATCAATTCTAGGAATATAATCGTACCTTTGCTATTATTGGATGGCAAGGCGACCTGACTGTTATTTATTAACATTACATTACAACAATGATAAATTGTATCATTTAACGACTTTTAATTCAATCATCATCAGTCTCCATTTGCAGTGTCGAAAGGTGAGAAAAGTCAGATGTCAGTAAAACTACTCATATATATCCTCAGTATCGTACTCAGGTCTCGGTGTACATACTGGTTTGTTAGTTCCAAGTATAAATAGTCAGTCAATGATTACAATGCCGTGTTCCCTATTATTATCAATTTAACTTTTATAGCTGTGCGATGCAATTATCTGTTTGCAATTGCAACGCAGTGTAATACCTCGTTTTATTGACTCTTGTCGATAACAAAGTAATTGTGACTGATTCACTTTTATTGATAACTACGAGGGAATGCAAACTTCCCCGCAATCTGTAGACCACGCAATGGTAGTTTTTTTTTTATCTAAGTACTAGATAAACGTGAATATGTGAAAAAAATCGTTTTACCTGGCGTGTTCAAAAACTAAAATGTCAATATTTGTATGTGCTCATGAAACGTTAACTATAAGGAATCCCTACGACTACTTACAATCATTGTCACCATATTGAGTACTTCTCTTCTAATAAGTATTGGAGATAATCCTCCCTTGATTTCCTCTACTCCTGTCTAGAGTACGTCTCTCTTCCTCGTACCCGCATCATCTCGTTAATAACAACGAATCAGGTTAAGGCATATTATGCGATTTGGTTAGGCTATTCAAGGCATCAATTTCGGTAACATTTGGTTCCATCGGACAGTATCTTACATAAGTATAATCGCGAACTCTAGCCATAGACAACTATGTGGGCTTTTGAAATGACACGTCTCTTTGTCGTCATTCACACATAGTTTGAGTATGCAAATTACTTTGGTTATGTGCGTCATTCCATTTAAGATGAGAAACATACCTACGGAAAGTTAACCTGCGTACAGATAGAGATGCTGCAATTTGTAACGCTACTTATAGGACATGTGCGTATAGAGTAACAGAAAGAGAGTGAAAACCCGTCATTAGATCCAGTTAGCCTTTCTAGTGCAGTTTCCGCGTAGGTACCTTCCGGGCGTAGGGCCCGCGATGAGCCAAGTTATGATTAGCGTGCCCACGCGCCGCCGCAAGGCCGGTGTCGCTGCGCAGTTGTGATTTGTGATTAACTGGGCTCAGTGCCGGACACGCGATTCGACCCGCCGGCCGGCTCCTCGGTCACTCTAGTCTTTGAATCTGATCAGTGATCACAACCTCCGCCGGAATTGTGAGTGAAGCCAGTCTCATCACTTCTCATGTTCACATTTCACTTAAAACAAAAGACGATCGGCTATTTAAATTAAGCTCTTAGGGTTTTAACAGCAGGAGCTGTATTCTTGCAGAGACTATTCTTTTAAATATCGTGAAGGGATGGCCCTACAGTCTGTTTCAAAGTATACATTTGACTATAGGAAAGTGCGTTTATTTATATTAGAGACATGTGGTGTTAATCCTGGATATTAAAGTTTAGCTGTGTGCGACAATAAATTGAATATATCTTCATTGGGGTAAACGATTATACAAATCGTTAAGATATCTTGACATTTGCGAATAGTGCGAAATAGATACCGATTTATAAATTCATTCCGCGTTCCATCTGCCATAAACGATATACTGCCAATAACACCAATCATATTAATTAACTGTTAAATTAATAGAGACGCATTATAATATATCGACATGGATCATGTCTAATTAAAAACAAGTTTTTAGCAAATTAATAATGTTCTGGTTTTTAAAGTTTATCTTATCACGCATTATTTACAATCAATATCTATGAATCATGCCAAGCCTTAGTTCGGTGCCTTCACGATATCTAAATACTACATCGGAGAGATCTAGTTTATGAACTAGATATTAGTAATATTGGACTAGATTTCGCGGTTTCAGGGTAATGAAGCAGAACTAAACGGATACCGTGATTCCCAAGAATAAACAGACGCCAAGTTATGGCTTTATCACCCACCATAATTTGCAACTAAATGTGAGGGCTACCAACTATTTAATTTCTAATATCCTGATGAAATGCCAGATTCATTTATAAACTTTCCGTCGGGCACTAGTGGAGCTAAAACTATTTTTACTTAAACCAGCGGTAACCATGTGATAGAGTCTGTGCGGAAAAAGAAAGAGTCGTAGAATATAAGGGAACCAATACAAATATGGCTCTTCTCTTTCCGCATAGACTCTATCACACGGTTACCGCTGGTTTAAGTAAAAATAGTTTTAGCTCCCCTAGTGCCCAACGGAATCTCTGTAATTTTTAACTTTAATAGGTATCATTCAATAAAATACAATACAAATATTCTTTATTGCTCACCAATATGAAAAAGAACATGATATACAAAAATCAAAAAGCATATCAAAGTGATACAAAATTTTCTATTTTCAAAAAAATAGATTTAGAAGGTTAAGGAGGCTTAGCCAACGTTATGTTTTGTAATGACAAATGACTTCATGTTCCAATCTCAAAACGCAGCAAAAATTGTAAACAGTTTTTCGATTAACATTGAAAGAGTGACCTAAAAATTCAATTCAATTCTTTATTCCATGAACAATACAGTATTGTGTTTGAAAAAAATTTTTACATGCTAACATACATTAGGTAGTCATACAGTACAGTATAATATATTATATAAGGAAAATACACAAAAAAAATACAAACGTCACTAAAACGTCAAAAAGCTATACACAAAAAATTACAGCCATCACTAAAAATGTCAAAAAGTGAGATACAAATTTGATTTGTTCGGAAAATTCCTTACCTTATTGATAACCCTAATTGCGTGCCTACTCATTCGTGTCCGTGTGCCAGCTGTGGCTCGTGCCACCGCTACTCTATTCACTAATGGCACACGTGTCTCTAGACACCAATGATATTAAGCCCTTTATAGACTGGCCAAGAGAGGTAGGCAGTGGGTGTCTCCCACACCTACCTCAATCCTTACTATATGATTTTATCGAACTCTGCCCAATATGAATTGCAAACAACCATGTATCATAACATAGAGCCTCACATATTATACGCGTCAATGCCTTCGTTTTATTGTATAGTCGCGGAAAGCAATGCTTTACCTTAACTTAAACCTTTATGATCATAACTTTAAAACTAAGTTGAAAAGTGACAAACGCTTGCTTTCCTCGACAATTTGTTATTAGTTATCTGTCTGACATTGAATTTTAAAATACATTTTATATCGTTTTTCCTTAAGCATGTTTATTGTTTTATCATTCCGCTTTACGTGTTGTTTTTGTTGTCATAGACGGCAGCTCCGACGCTGTGAGGAAGCTCAGCGACGACTTATCTAGAAAACATTTATCAGGTGAGTAAAATCTCATTTCACGCTCGAACTCTATAGAGTGATTTCAAAATTTAAGATGGCATGAGAGCACAGCATGCTACATGCTTTGAAATGGACGTTTGGCACGCACATCTATCACTCAATCACTGTATATTGTAAATAATTTTAAATTTCACTTGTTCATAATGATGTCACGCTTTTATTTGTATGAAGACCTCATAGAAGCCGAGGAGGACGAGGTGTCCAGCAGTCTGCCCGACAGACCGCGCTCGCATCGCAAGGCATCTAGTAAGTCCTATTCCTTCGTAGAGGCACTTGTAATAAGGTGGAGGGTAGAGAGCTCTGTATTCATGTCATCAGACGGTGGTGGAATCTTTTGAGGTGTAGGTTTAAACGTGTGTCCATAACGCTCGATAATTTGGACTAACTAAAAATGTAACCCATTATTTTTTCTCACCAAGACGAGGCGCGATCGCCTTTCGATTGTTTACAAACAACATAATCAATTGCTAACACAACATAGGTATACTATGTCACGATAAATTTAAGAAACCCGCGTTGTTAAGACGAGTCATAGACGAGTCGCCCGCCCACGACCCCCCATCAAATCTTACCGTCGCAATTAAGAGCATTGTCTATCGGCCGAACTGTAACGCTGATTGTTTTGATCTTTTTACAAGCGCCACGGCTGTCGCTCATAAATCTCATAATCGTTCGACACAATGTATATGTCAGTGACGAAGTCAATCTTCTACATGACAAGGCTGTTCAATCTTTGTAACACGAGTAATACCTCATACCTGTACAAAAAAAACATGCTGCGCGTGTAAATTCTCATAACAGACAGGTTTAACAATGCATGAATGGACTATATTAAAAATATACAGCTAAAATTACCAAGGTAATCTCTAGATCAAATCAACAAAAGACTAATTTACTAATCTATAATTTAAGAAACGTTTTTCAATTCAAACAATAGAAATATTCAATAGAAAAATACAGTTTCATAACTAAAAATCCCACATTACCGTTTTTGGAATGCACCCATTGTGTCGTGAGTTCCACTCATCTGTGTCTGTGTGTAGCTAATGGTTGTGTGTGTGTGTCGCTTGGTAGCCAGCAGCACGTACAGCGTCACGTCGATGGACGCGCTGTGGGAGAAGCACCCGCGGCGCCTCAGCGAGGCCGGCCTGCGCAGGTCCTCAGGTAACAGCACGAACTTCATTCATTATGTCAAGTTCCACTATAAAATCGAATTAATCAGTTGTCATTAGGAGCTACTGCCATATTATTATGAGCCTGTTGTGTCCCACTGCTGGGCAAAGGCCTCCCCCCCTCTTCTTCCACTCGTCCCGGTTTTGAGCTACATCTGGCTAGTCTCTCAAAAAGGAGTCCAAGTTATCCCGCCATCGCCGACGAGGTCTGCCGGATCCCCGGTTTGACTCGTGGGGCACCCACTCTGTGGTTAACTTGGCCCACAAGTCGTTTGGCATGCGGCAGACATGACCAGCCCAATTTAGCTTAGCCTCTATTTTCTGAGTTACTGCCATAAAATGAAATAAAATGTAATAAACTCTGACGAGTAACTACTTAGTAAAATCGTTTTAACTTTTCACATAGTTTTTTTTTTTATTTACCATTTAGAAAACATGCCTTTTTAGCATGTGTTTCTGAAATACCTAATAAGCGAATTGTTTGGCGACAAACTAGTGTTAAATACTAGTATGTATACCCACAGACAAAGTAGCGTAGGCCCAGACCCTTCATATTAGTCGATGACCATAAACGGACCTCCTTCATTAGGTCTTATTGTTAGCAGTCAGCTGCATTAATCACTACCTATTAAAGTGTCTCTTGTAATAAATCATATTTTATTGGAAACGTATTTTATCGTGGAACTTGATGCTGAACAATTTTTTTATTACAAATTGCAATGCAAGTCACGCACGCTCGATAGCCACATACTCGTCATTATAGATGTTCCAAGTATTCATCAGTGATTATGATCAATTTGCTTGCAATGTTGTTGTGGTGTTTTAGTGTTATGCAATGTTCAGTTATGAATTATGATCTGTTTAGCGATACGATATTCTAGCACCAGTGTGGCGTCCTAAGTAAAATATTTGTATAGTGAAGCCTGATTTAGTATGCTTATTTGACTTATTCACTGAGGCGTTTAGAACCATAATATCCTTGAACAAACACGAACCGCGACTCGCATAAATGTAAAGCTTTGAAATTCCATAGATCGATTCAATAGCAAGAACATAGTTTGAATAAGTGAATGAAATTGTCTGTCTCGGGATACTCATTATTTTTATCAACCTGTACCTAGTCCTCTAATATTTTTAATATTCAATCGGTAATCGAGTTCCATGGACGCCACACGACGCCTATTCCTTCCAGTTATTTATTACTGAAACATACTATACTACACTTCATATTTTTCAAGTCAACTGCAGTTTGTTGAATGCAATATGAATGAAGCGAAAGCCCGCACATGGCGTGCATACAAGAATGCAAATCAACCCCGGTGACCGTTGCACTAGCACGCATACGCCCACGATAATTCTAATCGTGTGCACATCATAAACCTGCCCATAAATGGGTCAAGCCTTTTCCGCTATTTTACTGCCTGGGCATTTTCAACTTAATGAGGTGCTTAAAACTTTCTTCCGGTATTAAATTATTAAAACTATTAGGTATTCTTGCGAGAACGTTCAAAAGGTTTACCGGCGTAATATCGTTAGTTTGAGCGCCTTATACGATGTCACATATCGAATATTACCTATGTGCCTATAATCTGAAGCCTTTTTAGATCAGAAAATACTACTTACTTAGGGTGACGTACCTACTGATACGTCCTAAGTTAAGTGTTAAAGTGTTATTTTTCCACAAAATATTTTATGTCTGTTCATAATACAAAAACTATCAATAAAAAAGTTGACAATCGTATCAGGCGGCCGGACATTAGTTCGATACTGACACCTTACAAAAAACATAAGCATGTGTTTTGACTTTGCAGATCACAGTGTTGTTCTAACGGAGGACACTGACAGCTTCATTATCGGCGAGCGCGTGTGGGTGGGCGGCACCAAGCCCGGCCAGATCGCGTACATCGGAGAAACTCAGTTCGCGCCCGGCGACTGGGCGGGAATCGTGCTCGACGATGCCATCGGTAAGATCACGACATAGACCACAGTGTGTCGGAGGATATTTGACAATTTGGCTACACCCTTTTTATAAACTGTGTGAAGGCATCCCGGTCTTCTCCTTTCAGGGGCTTGCCTCATAAGACCTAGTTTGTAACAGGTTACTCTGATTAATCTTCTACGACTTTTCTCTATGTTCGCCCGGGCATCCACGAAGCCATCAGCATCAGAGCACCTAATAAAATGTTCCATCTTTCAGGCAAAAACGACGGATCAGTTGCTGGCGTCCGCTACTTCCAATGCTCGGAAAAGCGCGGTGTGTTCTCTCGTCTGACGCGACTGACGCGTGCCCCGCTAGCGACACATGATGGGTCGCCTACGTCAGACGCGGGCAGCGTGTTCGAGCGCCCGCCTTCTGGGGTGGGACGCTACCGCCGCACGCTGTCGCCCAACGGCAGCGTGCGCAGCGTTGTCAGCAGCAAAATGAGTAAGTACAAAAGGCTCACAAGGATCACCAGTGGCGGCCCAAGCTTAATGAACACAATATATAATATTTTATTTGGAATGCTGCAAAAGTGATCAGTGCCTACCTACTTGTAGAGTGATTTATTAGGACAAAGGAGTAACTTTTGAATAGATGGGTTAAATATCACCTTGACAGATGGTCAATAGTTACCAATTGACTAAGACAAAAGAGGCAGTAATGATGTGTAGGCTTATACCTCTATTTTGATAAACAGTTGTAAATAGAACAAAGCATTATTGACGCAAATTTGAGCATGTATTCCTTTTTTTAGATGCGTCTATTTCGACTACGACAAACGGGGAACTTCGCCTCGGAGACAGAGTCATAGTATCCAGCAGTCGCGGGAGCAAAGCTGGTACCCTGAAATATGTTGGCGTTACCGACTTCGCTTCAGGCGTTTGGGCGGGTGTTGAACTTGACGACCCGATCGGCAAGAACGACGGCTCCGTTGAAGGAAAGAGGTACATCGGTAAAATATACAAGAAACTTATGTGTCAGTAAATCCAGGTTTTTAATGATTATTCTTTTTCAGGTACTTTGAATGTGCGCCTCGTTTTGGCTTGTTCGCGCCCATCGCTAAGGTATCACGCTCGCCCTCCAACCGCAAGCCTGGAGCCTGCGCGATCCACAACAACAACGGCCGCATGACGCCCATGAGACGCTCCAACTCGCGCGAATCCCTCACGTCACTCGGCACGTCGATCGCGTCCTCGCGCGCGACGGGGGTGAGGCTCGGGGTGACGGCGCTCGGCGCTCAGGTAGGCTAGCCGCGCGCGCGCTCGGCCGAGCCGCTCGGCCGTACCACTCCGCGCCGTGTCGCGCCCCACCGCAGCGTGCCCAGCCTGCTCGACAAAACGCTCCTCGTCAAACACGTCGACATAGACCACTGCGCCTTGATCGCTATTCCACACCCAAAGGTCTTCTACGACATCGTAATGCGCGACGCTAAAAGCAAAGAGTTGAATCCTCGCCGCTGGGCGAGCGAAACGCTGCCCAAATCCTGGCGATGCTCGGAGAGCACGCTGAGCATAGCGTCGCCGCGTTCACGGCGCAGCGTGTCGAGCGGGTCGGGCGCGAGCGTGTCGAGCGGCGACACGCGGGCGGGGCGCGGCGGCGGCGGCGAGCTGGTGCGGTGGGGCGGCCGGCCGGCCGCCGTGACGCGGGCCAGCCGCGGGACCGCCGCTACCGACATACTCGTCGACATGCCGCCGACCAACACGCACTTCTCGGGCTTCGGGAAGAGTTACCACTACTCCTGCGTGTCGCCCTTCCAATTCTCATACCCCAACATCGTGTATATCTGAACGCCTAGTAAACTCGTATACTACCTATATCAGTATTCCTATTTGCACGTATTAAATGTATTTATCCGGTTATTTCCGTCCTCTTAAGAAATGTTGTTGTAGTGTTTGTCTCAAATATTGAACAGTCCGGTGAGCGAAGTGACACGTATCTGCATACACGATGTTCGCGGGGGCGACGCGTACGAGTGTGGTCATAATATTTATGTAGAGTGCGCTTATTGTTTGCATGGACATAGTTTGATTAATACGATTTTATTTTGTCTGTAGTGGCACCCCTCGGTTTGGTCCTTTTGTTATTAATTTACACTTATTATTTGTTGTCGGTTGGCTATCTTTAGATATGACATAAAGATAGGGAATCGAAAACAAGCTTATTTTACTATATTATCATTTATCATATTAATCATTTCGACCGCTTATATTCGTAGTTGCTTATTTCACACGTTAGTTACATTATCAATACATCTGGGACCCAAGGCGTCAAGTCGAGATCCGACTCTGATTTGAGATTGTAAAGAATATATTTTTGTAACTTAGGTCTTTGCAATCTCGCAATCTGTCTGTATAAATCTTGACGGCACTTAAATGGGATCCCTGGAGAGACTGCGGTAGACATTCCTCAGAACATCTCTTATGATTTCAGACTGTGATATTATTTTTAAGATTTCCCAATCGTGGCAAGACTGTTCAAATTATACTTAGATATGTTTGTGTAACTAACTTTATATATTTGGTGTGCAGAACACATAAACACGGAAATGTGCTTGATTTCTTTTGCGCATAGTACCTATTCCAAATCGAATATCTAAAAGATCTCATATCATTAGCTCATTTCGTAGTTGACTTAGATCACTCGCAATACCAAAGACATCGACATTCAATCATTTTGCTTGTTATGTACATATTTCTGTTTTGGCAGTTTAAGCGTCTGCTAAAATAACAACTTCATACTTTGTCGTTCCATAGCTTCGTATCATATGGACAGTCAAAGTATCTCCACTTTTCCTTACGACTGTGCATGGCTGACCGATTATTTTGTACCAACATTGCATTACATTTCGCGATTCTCTGTTGGTATAAACTAAAGCTATGCTAAATTGCCTTTATATTGAATCAAATAACGAATCTGATTCAATACATTGGCAGTTTCCGTCGTATAGAATTCTATTTGTCGGTTACGGTCACTTCTGTTACAAATCTATGGCAAGGTAACATCCGCAAACAAATGACGAACAATCTTTATTCTAGTTTATAATTTTGCTAAGTTAACTTAGAAAGTGTCCGAAACCGCAGATAGATGACGAGTGGTGTAGCATAGTTCCTTAACGTGTTGTTTTGGTTTCCCCCATGTTTTTGGCACTGTCACTAACGGCACAGCGAGTGGGTGGGCCGCGAGCGTCGTCCACCCCTGTCTCGGCGAAGAACGCACTGCAGGTACAGTACCCCACTATCGCCGCGCGGTAGACGTCCACGCCTTTCGTGTGCTATGCGCCAAAAGACATTGTTTACCTACTTGACCGATTCAGATCCAATTTTGCTGCTGATTTTCTTTTCACATTGATAATCATCATTGAAATAGGTACCTATTCAACTTCAAAGCTGATAGACATTGTAAGAGAAAATCAATCGAAGCATCTGGATCTAAATTAAGGTGGATGTCTAGGGATGGGATGCCGATTATCAGCCAAAAGATGGCGTCACTGTGCACGAATTGTGGATTTTCACTATTTCTCCCAAAATACAAAGTTTCATAAGATGTGTTGATATGTGCGAAAACTATAAAAAATACTACATCTAAATCGAGACATGTTCAACTCAACATTGTCTCATTTCGTTATTACCGGAATCCAACTGCAAAATATTGCAATTTCTTGCATTCACGCACACTTACGTACTTAAAGTCACCTTAAAGTCAGTGTCAAATGTCAGCACATTCGTAATGTTACAGTAAAGTAACCTAGAGGGCGCAGCGGATGAAATGTTTATTGTTGAAAAAAGATTGGAAATTAAATAATAAATTCTTGTTTGAGCAACGATTAAGAATTACAACGCATTCAGAAGCAACTAATGTTTTCGACCATCAAATGTCATGTGCTCGTGGCACCCGTAGCCTCTATTTTGAAAAAAATCAGATTGTAGCTAAGATACATGGTTCAAACCCCGACAATGCCAGTTTTTTTTTATTTTATAATTTTAGCATTCTCTTTTGAATTATTTTAAGCGTATGTTATTCTTCGAAACTAAACTTACGTGAGTAAAATATTTTCAGTATTTTAATTATTTTTTAATAATATTATGGGAAGATTTATAAAAGTATTTTTATTTTCCGATTTCAAAGGATATAAATAATGATTAAAATAATTAAAAAAAAGTCATGCATGAGGCTAATTAGGATCGCAGAATAGGTATATAAGAAGTCAACTATCGACGAAGTATAGCTGGTCAAGCAGATCTTGTCAGTAGAAAAAGGCGGCAAATTTGAAAAATGTAGGCGCGAAGGGATATCGTTCATAGAACATTTGAATTTCGCGCCTTTTTAGGGTTCCGTACCCAAAGGGTAAAACGGGACCCTATTACTAAGACTTCGCTGTCCGTCCGTCCGTCCGTCCGTCCGTCTGTCACCAGGCTGTATCTCACGAACCGTGATAGCTAGACAGTTGAAATTTTCACAGATGATGTATTTCTGTTGCCGCTATAACAACAAATACTAAAAACAGAATAAAATAAAGATTTAAATGGGGCTCCCATACAACAAACGTGATTTTTGACCAAAGTTAAGCAACGTCGGGAGTGGTCAGTACTTGGATGGGTGACCGTTTTTTTTTTGCTTTTTTTTTTGTTTTTTTTGCATTATGGTACGGAACCCTTCGTGCGCGAGTCCGACTCGCACTTGCCCGGTTTTTTTACTGACAAGATTTGCTTGACCAGGTATAAAATAAGTTTCCAAAATTTTATTGAAATGATATACCTACATGAAATAATCAAATACAACACATTTACTTAAAATAACTTTTAAAATAAGGCATATAAAATTTCCAAAAAGATGAAACAAAATAAATAAATAAATACAAAAAGAAATGAGTCTTCGAGTTCGTGGTTTGAACCCTGTCATGCTGTTCAACTTGTTAGACTTATACTCAGTAGCTAAAAGCCACTAGACCATTTGACCATAGTAGACCCGGGCGAAAAATGCCTTCTTATTTAAGTAACCCATTACTGTCAAAAATATCAAGTTTGAATTGATTTGAAATATAATTTTTCATTGTCGAGTTATTGACATCCAAACGTTGCGAGCATGTTGTACTTTAAACCACTTGGCAACGTCGCACGGGGAATTCTTCTGAAAATGTATGTCCTTTTATATTTTGATATTTATGGATATATGAGGATTCTTCTACTTATGTTGCAAATTGATTAAATTATCGAGAGAAAAATGCTAATGCAAAGAAAACAAGAAATATCCGTTTCATTTCTCATGCTATTGATTCGGTTAAATTGTGTTCTAATGTATGGGGAAGACAAACTAATTATAGCCAGCCTTTTATGAATGTAGTATGATACCATAGGGTATGGTGCTTTACGCACACTAGCGTCCCTTCCCCTCCCCCTGACGCAACCCCCCCTTTTTGCATGAAATATGTCCCGGTACACAGTTTTTTACATTTTTTGAGGAAAGAATATATTTTAGGAAAAAAGTGTCAATGAAAGAAATAATCCTTAATAAATTCTTAATAAAAAAGGTCATATTCATTTTTTTTATATCATGCACCTAATTCATGTATTAGCTTGTCAAAATTCGAAATAACATAGTTTTTACTTAGGGTTCGAAACTCATTTATTATACACGGTGTAACATGAGGAAACCGAATAATTTTAACAGCGTATTCCTGATCACATTTAGAGACAAAAATGTCCTATAAACTTTTTTGAAATTCGCCTAGTTTCAGAGTTAATACCAATAAAAAAAAAACAAGTTTCTATTGTTACATCCAATCCGCATTGGGCTAGCGTGGGGACTATAGCCCAAGCCCTCTCGCGCATGAGAGGAGGCCTGTGCTCAGCAGTGGGACGTATATAGGCTGAAATGATGATGATTGTTACATAGTTCAAAACGCCTTTTTGATGGCGATGTTGTTACTATGGGATTTAGTCTAAATATCCTTATTGATATGTCAAAAAGTGACAATTAAGTAACACGTTGCAAAAACTATGTTTACCGAAAAAAAAGTAAAAATCCATGTTAACTGACAAGTTTACCAATAACATTTACTTTTTATGTACATACATATATACTCAAAAAATTAAAAAATTGCGGCCAAGTGCGAGTCGGACTCGCGTTCCAAGGATTCCGTATATTACACAATTTTTAACAATGTATTTTTTATTTTATTTATTTATTTATTTAGATATTTAATTCAGGGAACAAGGCCCATATTACAAATACCTTACAGACTAACATACATATGTATTTTATAAACTTAAAACTAAACATTATTTATGCGAAACGTGAGTGAAATCTTTAAAAAATCCGTAGGAGTCGGATCAAAAACTGTAATTAAGTCCGACTCACGCTTGACTGTACATTTCTAATAGGTTTTCCTGTCATCATAGACCTATTTTATGTATTTTTTCAAAATTTTAAACCTAGTAGTTTCGGAGATAAAGGGGGAGGGGGGAATAGTCATTTTTTGCCTATTTTCTTGAATAACTTCTAAAGTGTTTATTCGAAAATTATAAAAAATATATATTTGAGATCCTTACAATAAGCTCTTTCATTTGATATGTAACATGATATAGTTTGAAAATTTTTATTTTTTAATTTTTTCATTTACCCCCCAAAAGTGGCCCCCATGTTTAAAATTCATTTGTTTACAAACTTACATATGTGTACCAGATTACAACTTGATTGGTCCAGTAGTTCCGGAGAAAATCGGCTGTGACAGACGGACAGACAGACAGACGCACGAGTGATCCTATAAGGGTTCCGTTTTTTCCTTTTGAAGTACGGAACCCTAAAAACAATAAAAAAAATTGTTTTCGGCGAAATTGCCTAAACTCATACAAACATTTTTTCCTTCTTTTAATTTGACCTCAGAAATAAAATCTTTCGCATTTCTTGAGGACACCTTGTATAATAAGTGTTATAAAATGAATATATAACCTTTTTTACTAAGAATTTAATAAGGAACTATTTCTTTCATTGACAGTTTTATCCTAAAATGTATACATGAGGTCAAAAAAAGGAAAAGATGTAATATGTGTTTAGGTCAATTTCGCCAAAAAAAAATTTTTTTTTGGTTTTTTTTTTAATTTTATGAATGAATTTGTATATAAAAATTGTCACTTAAAATGGTTTTTTTTTTCGTAAAACTTAGTTTTTGTAAAGTGTTACTTGTCACTTTTTGACATATCAATAAGGATATTTAGACTAAATCCCATAGTAGCAACATCGCCATCAAAAAGGCGTTTTGAACTATGTAACAATAGAAACTTGTTTTTTTTTATTGGTATTAACTCTGAAACTAGGCGAATTTCAAAAAAGTTTATAGGACATTTTTGTCTCTAAATGTGATCAGGAATACGCTGCTAAAATTATTCAGTTTCCTCATGTTACACCGTGTATAATAAATGAGTTTCGAACCCTAAGTAAAAACTATGTTATTTCGAATTTTGACAAGCTAATACATGAATTAGGTGCATGATATAAAAAAAATGAATATGACCTTTTTTATTAAGAATTTATTAAGGATTATTTCTTTCATTGACACTTTTTTTCCTAAAATGTATACTTTCCTCAAAAAATGTAAAAAACTGTGAACCGGGACATATTTCATGCAAAAAGGGTGGGTTGCGTCAGGGGGAGGGGAAGGGACGCTAGTGTGCGTAAAGCACCATACCCTAAGGTATCATACTACATTCATAAAAGGCTGGCTATAATTAGTTTTTCAAAAAGCACAATTTGACCGAATATATGAAAGAGGGTCATTGTTGTTGTAAAAGGTGTGCAGGAAATGATACGTTTCTGCACTAGAGCAGTTTAGGTTCCAATTACAAGTACGATTTTATTATTCTTTTTACAATAAGCAATTGAAATTTGGGTATAAATGGATTTGTTATACAATTTCCATTCTGATATTTGACTCCCCATTCCATAAATTACTTTTGGCCAAATTGTTAATTGAAAATACCTACTCTCAAAAATACCTACTCTCAAAAATACCTACTATAAAAATGTATTTAAAAAAACACATGCATTTTACTTTCCTCGTATGCGAAATGAAAAGTAGAGTGTTTTAACTCGGGTGAAAGGCAGCATTTTTGAAAAAAAACCAGGCAAGTGCGAGTCGGACTCGCGCACGAAGGGTTCCGTACTATAATGCAAAAAAAAACAAAAAAAAAGAAAAAAAAAAACGGTCACCCATCCAAGTACTGACCACTCCCGACGTTGCTTAACTTTGGTCAAAAATCACGTTTGTTGTATGGGAGCCCCAATTAAATCTTTATTTTATTCTGTTTTTAGTATTTGTTGTTATAGCGGCAACAGAAATACATCATCTGTGAAAATTTCAACTGTCTAGCTATCACGGTTCGTGAGATACAGCCTGGTGACAGACAGACGGACGGACAGCGAAGTCTTAGTAATAGGGTCCCGTTTTACCCTTTGGGTACGGAACCCTAAAAGTATCATCTACTAATGTTATTGTTATGCACAAGCAGAAGATATTATAGAATCTTGTTTATTTACAAGAAGATGACATTTTTCTCCACATACCTATAGTAACAGCACCAGTCATGGGACATTTAAGAAGAAATTTGGAGTATTTATGATATTTCCCTTATACATGTAACTGGTCTACCGCTTAGCGTGTTAAAAGATGAAAGTCCTATCCGTCTTTCATGTTTTAGGCGTGTTGTATCAAAGATATTGCAATGAGTTTCCACATACTTAACAAATTAAAACTATGTTTTTTTCTTCTCCAGTCATGGACACCAAAGCTCCAGTAATGGGCCCCCAGTAATGGACGTGGATCCAGTAATGGGCCCCCTATAATGGACATTGCTCTATCAGTATAAAATATTGAAATGGGGTATAAGTTATGGCAAAAAAATCAATTTTTGGTATAAGCTTTTATCGATGAATGTATTTTTCTTTCCACAGCCAATTATTATTGTATTAGATCCATCGAGACAATTCTAATATACCTAACACAATTAGTTAGGGTTTATTTCGATAAAATTCCCATGGCCACCTCCTGTCTCCATCATAAGATCAGGTCGATGTTATCATATATAATATTGCATTATCATCAGATTTGCATACTTAATTACGTACTTACAAAAAAATTCAATTGTATCGGAAATCGAAAAGTGGCTCAAATTCAGTTACCAAAATTTGACCCACACAAACTAACAGGGCAAGTTAAATAAAAGTTTGGAAAAACGATATTAATTTATGCGAAGTCCGAGAATACCTCCTGGTTGACGTATTTCGTAACTACATTTTACTTCTGTATTGTTTAAACATGAAATTATGCCATGGCAAGCATTATAATGTCAATTGTCCCATTATAGGAGGCATGCAGTTTTACAGCTCCTACTCGTATAATGGGATTGGGCCAAATACCACTATTTTTTTTACATCTGTGGAGTCACAACATAGTGTGTTGTATACATTATCTCATGGTAAATGCAATTAACAAAACACATTCTAGTTTTCATCGAGTATTAATTAATTAAAATTTAATAAATTAACTCACCTCTCTTAGCGAAGTTGTTAAGAATTCGTAGTGGTATTTTTTTTCAGTGACACGACAACTTTTGGGTTGACGCCAATTTCTTAAAAAATAACCAAATTTAATGAAACTTTAAATTGAAACAGCTCTAAGACTCATATTTATGATAATATACAGACAGTGTTTATAAACTATTTTTAGATACTTATTTTAGAGGATTTGTGGTTTTTTGTCCCATAACTGGTTCCACGTCCATTATAGGGTCCACTACTATATATATTTTTGAGAAAAATATAGCTAGGTATTTTAGTTTAAAAATCATTGTTACAATAAATATAGGCTTTTCCAGAGAACATTTACCGAAACGAAAGCAGAATTCACAAGGGTTTTCGGTGGACGACCGTAACGCGAATGATTGTTTGGACTGACCTTTCTATAAATATATTAATGTATTTTATTGTGTAATAATCATAATAATTATTAAGTTATATTAAATCTGGGAATGAAATTATATCAGAAAGGAGATTCTTAAATGAGTAGGTATACTCGTAACATGCTTTGTGCATTAAATATACCTCCCTCTATTGAGTGAAAATAAAACAAAATACACAGGTAATCTGTGTTGCGGTTTTAAAGTGCCATCTGTTACACCTTTGACAAATTAAAAATGATTACTTGTCAAATGAAGTCGCCATGTTAGAATTACACCGATACTATAAGCATCACTCACACAAACAAGCAATGAGGCAAAATTTTACCAATATTCAAAGGCTTTTTTCTTAATAATTTTAATCAAAATCTAGTATTTTTTTACGTTCTGCGAAGACAGAAATATATATACTACCCAAACATTACATATACAAGTGAAGAAACCCTATATAATAGGAGCTAGGGTGCCAAGAAAGTTGTATGAAAATCGAGCAAGGAGAACCACCTTAAGACGGTAACACTATCGTCATTGGCCGAGTTGTGGTTGCTTAAAGTTTCTTGGAATATTAGAATACTTCCAGCAGGGACTTTTTTACCTTGATATATGAAAATTGTTACTATTTTTGTAAAAGAAACTTTAAATTCGACCAACTTTTGTCGTAAAGCACACGCTAGTTGTTATCGCATGCCGCTCCGGCGGTACCAGGGGCTTCCATTCCATCTATTACTGTCTCAGAGCGACAGCTTGTTTGATTGTTACAATCATGTTTGAATATGAGCATGTAATTTTGATACTAAAAAAATTGTGTTTCTAATAAGAAACTAAATCGCTAACCTAAATTTATTTCAGGTGTAGTTTGTTAGACTGTCCATAATGTAAAGCTAACTATAGAAACCTGTCCGAATAGTAATTAGACTTACGTCAATTACCGCGCACACAAAGTACAAATAAAATACAGCCATTTTTACAATAATCCTTGCTAGTACTAGTTACACTAATGTTTTCAACCGATGTATACGTAAATTGTTACGCCTTGTTTAAAGAAGCCTGTGATATTCTGAATTGTGGGGTTTTCAAAAGGGATAGGGATATCTGAATGCCATAAGTACTCTATCTCATATCGTCTCCGATGTGTTGAGACGAATTCAAGGCTACACTCTTCACCAGTGAGTTGCGGATGCAATTGCAACTTATTTGTGTGACTTGCATAAAAATTTGTAGATTTCGTTTTTGCTGTCGACTGTACTGACTAAATGACGTTATTATGACGATATGGGTAGAGACTTGTAGAGTTCAGAAACGAACGAATGTTTTACAGAATCGATTTATTTAAATTTAAAATCACGGTAAAATCATGCGCTACATTTTTGTTGGGTGCAATGAAATCATATTTGTTTAATTATTTATTATTTATATCTATTTTTAAAATACCAGTGCCTGTAAGAAGACGATGATATTCATAACGTTAAGTTCTCACTTATGACTCGAGCATTCCCGTGCTTTTAGGTTAGTTTTCACTTTTAACTTATTAATATTTTCTAAATTAGCATAACTTAGTTAGTAATTGTTAATTATAAATAAACATTAAGCATTACATAATGGATTTTGAATCATTTAATTAATAAACTATCCTAGTTTATTCGTTTTAATAAAATATACATTGAACACTGTTGTGTATTTATTCCCATCCTGCATTATCCCTACTGGAATAACTGTTTGTTGGAAATAAATGATATGAATTAACTTTATGTTGTTTTATTCCGACTACATTTTATTTTTATAAAGATCCATTACATCATAGTGAGATGCAACATAGGTAACTTAATCAATAGGTACCTTTTTAGAAATTACTATGTACTTATCTAGCGGATCTTTATGAAAACTGGTGTTTAGAAAATTCTTTATGCGCGAATGCTTGGTTGATTTTCAAAATCCGGATATTTCATTACTTTGACATCTTATTTCAGCATAATCGCACAGTATTATGTTGAATTGAAACTTTAATAAAATAATAAAAAAGCATAAAAAGGTAACCTGAAGGGATGCATAGCGCACAATATTTATTTTTGACTATTATAGTACGAGTACGTATCTGGTTTACTAACCAAAGTGACGTCTAGGGTCATATTCATATTACTATCTCATTCACTCATACGACGGCCTTGTAAGTGTGAATGAAAAGATTTATTACTCCGGCCGTCGCGTCAACTAGGTCTGTAGATACTATAGTGGGGATGGATGCACTTTCCAAAATGCAAAATTTCCTCCTTTTAAATTAAGTTTTAATCAAGCATTCGCGCAAGAGGAATGTGTGTATTAGGATAAGGCTTATTACCTATAGACGATGGCATGCTCGTCTATGCTTCTAAAATCAAAAATAGAAAATCGCCACTTTTGTAGGACAGAGTATGTATTTGCTTGGGCAAAGGGTTGGAATTGGATGCACTGTAAATAAATCTTTGTAAATTCAATTTTGACAAGTCAAATTGTTTATTATAAACTTCTTGTGTCTACTAACTTGTTGTACTCTTATAATAGGAATATAAATACCTAGTTTCAAACTTCCCATTAATGCTGCGTTCTCTCCTTAAATCAATAGGTACTGAGTTTTCGCAGAATTAGAGACGAGTCATTATAACATCTAATAATAATTCGGTGTACCCCTTACATTTCATTAAAGTGTCAAAAGGGCTCTACGTGTTGGCTTCGACTCCGCGCACGCCTCCCAAAAGTCCGGAGCAACATTATTCCGTGATGGGAAAGACATATTATCCATCTTTATAACCCAAATTTGATATCAACCACAGTGGAAATGGCGGAAAAGTCGACCCAACAATCTGACCCTTTGGCCCCTAGTGGGTAATAAACTGAATTAATTGCTCGCGGTAACACTGCGACATTCCGCTACCCGCCACCGTAGGTACTTACATCATTCGATTACACGCGATTACCTGGTTCCTGGATAGGGAAATGTAACTTTATTCTGCCGTAATAATGTTTTAACTCGTTAACTGCTATGCTACGATTGTAGCGCTACGTCGTGCGAAAGTATTGTTTTCCCATTATGTAGTCGGGAAGTTGCCTACAGGCGTAACGGTAATGTCTCGTCATTAGTGCACCGTAGGTTTCATTTTAGGTATGTCACTTACTCGCAACTTAAATGCAATAAACGACAACGATTATTTAAATTTATGGGTTAAGTTTTTATACTGTAAATATACTAGGTAGGTACTAATTTATTATTAATTTTTAATTTTAAGTTAATTTATAATATTTTATTATTAATTTCAATTTAAAAATTAAATTCGTTTTTTCTAAATCATCATATCGTTTCTTCCTATTTAATTTGGATTGGATGACCAAATTAAAGTTATAGCTTTCTAGCACTGAGCTGAGCAGGACGGACGGGCAAACAGACATTTTAACAGAACGTTTGATATCTAAAAAATCCCAAAATTACATATTTAAATACCGATATATAACACGGTGGAAAATTCAAATGTCGTAAGGGACATACAACAACATGTATATGCATATATAAAATACCGAAATTGCACATAGACACCGGTATTAGTGGCGGTGTCGATATCAAACAGTGTGTGTCTATTCTGTATTACTATTTTGTATTTATTAATACCTAGGTAAACCTTTATTTACCAAAGTGGAGTTCCTCTTAACACTATCGGTCTCATCTAATGGCTCCTCTACACGATGGGCCAGCGCCGGTCACTCCAAGGGACGCAGCCATGCGGTAGAATGAGATAGCAATATCACTTGCTCCCTCTAACGCATAAATGCGTCCCTTGGAGTGGCCGGCACTGGCCCATCGTGTAGAGGAGCCATAACACGTTGTTATTTCGTTTCCCCGTGTCCGTTGGCAAAGATCATTTTGCCTTGAAACGGGTACAGATTTACGTCAGCTGCGTGACACTACACAAAGGGACATTCGTCACTCATTGGACAGTTAACAGGATATGCGGTTATTCTATTAGTCAATTCACACTGATTCAACTTTAACTAGGTGCCTTCTGCGGCTAAACTAATCTGGTTAGACTGGGATATTTAGTACTTACTTTGATATAAATAAATAAGTACCTAATCAATAAATAGGATAAGTAGTAATGTTTTAAGTCCCTGTATAGATGTGAAACTTTTCAATAAGTTGAAAAAGTTATCGGAAATTTCACAGGAAACAAAGGAAACGTTCATTTTACAAATGGAAAATTTCGATTTCCATAGATTTTGTAAGATTTTTCCATGTGGAATTTTGTAAATTCTGTAAATGGAAACATTCCGACGGCACATCAGTATTAGTCCCCTATAATGATTTCAGGATCATTTAACCTTATTTCAGGATAATTTTTACAACAATTCTTAATGAACATGTGCTTATTACTTTGCTCATTTATCAAAATTAATTAGAGTGCTAATCAATGTGTATACTACACACGGTTTCAAATAATGAGTTTATAACTCCATCCAAGACACAATTTCCTTTGAATGTTTCTCTCCTATAAAGTCTTTCTGTTGTGCTTTTTATAAATGTGTTGCTAATTTCAATGGGTTTGGGTATAGGCCAAGCTAAACATGGAATGTACGCAGTATACCCACTAATAGAAACAGTTCGATAGTATCAGTCTAGCCAAAGGTGACCTCCGCACGCATTGTTTAGTGTTTACGCCCTTGACAGAATTTAGGTAGGTACTATTATATGGCTTTTCGTTCAGCTACACTGCTGTTTAACCACGATACCTGCTCATAGTGAAATAAGTATAAGTTTGTTAAAAAAAATTACAGAAAAATGGGAGCTATTTCTTGGATAAATCTGTGGTTTTCCTAAGTATTTTCATCATTAATTGATTCTGTAGTATGTAATTAAATAACTTTCACACTCAACAGAAAAACGTAAAACTACTCATGGAAGTCATGGACAAATTTATGGAGGAATGCAAAAAAAGGTACTGACTAAATTACAGCACCTCTAAAGTAATTTCTAAATTAGGAATTAGGTAAACTTTTCTTTGCGTTCTTCTAAATCTGTATAAATTAAATACATTTCTGCTTACACACTCTCTGGAATTATTTCTTGCGGTCTTTGTATAACTTCGACGGCGTGTCATTGAATAACTTAAGTGACGTCGATAAATTACCTTACTTTTCGAAAATAAAAGCCGAACAGAAATTCTCTTTGAAAGCTGCAAAAGTTGTGGCGAATTCAGGACGATATCACGAGCCGATCCTGGCTTGAAGCCAGGGCAGTTGTTCCTATCGCTTTGAAAACCGTCGAGAGCAGTACCTTCACAAGTTCGCAGTAAAGGCAATAAGACTATTGTTTTTTCGATATAGTTTTTAAAGTGCTAATATATAGAGGCGTATGGTATGAAGGCAAAATTTTATCTATAGTTATTTCATAGGATGTTTACCTGCATTTCACGAAGAAAACGGGAGACCCCTTCAAATTTTTAAGCACGATACGAGCAGTGTTTGTATGCCGAACAAATCTCGTGCTTAATTATCATAGTTATACATATCCTATAACTCTGAGTACTTTATTTAGTATTACTTTTATACTCGTTACCCACAAGCGAAGCACACAGCAAACGATCTCAAAACATTCATGGAATTCCACTACATAAACTTCGCAGTTACCTAATCTCTTCACAATCTCGATTAAACATGGACTAACTAAACAATTCTAGTCTGTACTTCTCGTTAACAATAGATATTTAGATCCTTACCATAATAAATTGGAATGTTTACATTACCATATTATCAATAGCTACAAGATTTTGCACTTAGCAATACTGTAATGGATAACCTAGGTATTAAAACTTCGATTGAAATTCGAACCAAGCGTCCCTACTTACGAGGCAGTCAGCCTGAAAATCCTATTACGTTTAATCCAGCCCGTGTGTGCTTAGACTGCTTAGCTTCTTTACGAGTACCTATTACGCTTACTTATAAAGGCAGGGAATTCCTACTAAAAATGGTGCAATTTGTATAAAAATCCTTTTTTCTACTCGTCGACTTGAATTCTTGAATTAAGATTTCGTATACCAAACTGCATTTAATGTATGGGCTCCCAACTCAACTATAATATTCATTTTGATAGTGCAGGTAGGTACTATGTACGAGGTTCTAATAAAAAATCTTTTTTTTCTCTAATGCACCACCTACAATCTTCTCTGCTTTGCCTTAAGGTTGACTGGTAGAGAATGCCTCATGGCATTAAGTTCGCCTTTTGTACACTTTTTGCACAGTTTTTCTTTTGTGCAATAAAGTCTAAATAAATAACACTCACTCATGTAATAAAATCTAAAATTGCTAAATATATAAGGAGCATTCCACGGGCTGTCCCGTACAAACGCATTTTATTTCCTGTGTTGCGACTTTTTTCTCGGCATTTAAAGCAGGCGATTATTTTTCTGTACATATTTTTGACCATTTGTCATTGAAAAGGAAACTCTTATACCTTTAAATCTTCAGAAACTTCGTGTTTGTACGGGACAACGGTAGACAATTTCGTGGAATGCTCCATAAGTTGGTAAAAATTGCCGAGCCGGTAACGAACGGAAAATAAGAGCGTTAATAATAAAGCTATTAATATTGCCTAAATCATGATTGATTGCGTGAACCTAACTTATCAAAAGCATACCGTGATACTTTGTACATGCATTATGAACCCAACGTAGCAGTAACGAAGTCTTAAATAATATATTACCGCCATAAAGGAATATGAGCACTGGCGATCTTGCCGTCAAGTTTTATGAGAACCTAACCGAGCCATAATAGGTTGGCAAATTTTTCTATTACTAAACCATAGGGTATAACAACATTTGCTGAGCCCACAGCTTCTCCCGCTTAAGATTCTGTCTATGTGCTTATGCATTCCCCTTTCCATTCCACAGTGAGTGTAAATACCTGAAGCTATAATAGGTAGAGTCAGACCAAGCTAGATTGGCAGCGATTTTGATAGCCCAAACGGTGTAAGTGTTAAGTAAACGTCATAATTTCATAGAAGTTTGAAGTTTAGAATAACACGTGCACCGTATATGGGCTATCAAAATCGCTGCCAACTTAGCTTGGTCTGAGTCTAGTATTTCATCGTAACCTTTCAATGGATTAGACGAGAAAAGGTGACAGACAGACAAGAGTTACTTTCCTATTCATAATATTAGCAAGGGTTTAGTACCTACATAAGATATGTACAAGATTCTGAATTTTACGAGCGCACGTGTGAAAAGTATATGAAGTCATTGACCGGTTTGAACCTGGGATTTTATTGCGAATGCCTGCTGGTGTGGTTTGCCAGTATCGTTTAGTAAACTTGAGATACTTCTAGCTAAGCCGGGAAAAGGTATGCTAGGTATTCCTTCCGCTTTCATAATTTAATTCGTTCTTTATAAATCATACAGAATATACATACGTCATTTTGATTTCGCAGGTTGATTCTTAAGGGGCCCACTGATTAACAGTCCGCCGGACGGTATCGGCCTGTCAATTGTTCGAAACTGTCAAAATTTTGTTCTAACTGACAGGCCGATACCGTCCGACGGCCTGTTAATCAGTGGGCCCCTTTAAAGGTACTAAAAGTTTTCGGATTCGCTTGACTACCTTACTTTTCAAAATAGAAATTAAAAGGTCGTATTTCATTTAACCGTTATCAGAACCTTCAAATATGGTACGTATGTTTGATGCTGTAAAGCTTCTTAGCTTAGCTTTTTTTGATCTACAGACAGAACCAGATCAAAAATAAAGTAACATAACGTAGCGAATTTCGAGCGAGATAAGCTCTAAAGTTGGCAAGCTCTGCCGCACCGCCGAAGTGCAGGCTTATTGATCCGCAAACGTCTCCAGACTCCACTAACTATATAGTCTACTCCTATCAAAAGGTATAACCCCCGCCTCCCTATCCGTACCTATACCGACACCGGTAGGGGACGGAATGTCGGGTACTGGTTTTCGCACTGGGGTGAACGTAATATTACACGATTGGGTACACCCAGCTGCTAAACTGCCGTAGGTTTTAGTGAATGAATTCCATTCATAAAGTGGGTAATGCACTGAGACTTGGAATACCACGCCGGTGGCAAAAGTATAGAGGCCGTCTGATAGTAAGGGGGGTTACTCGCTATACTAACAAATACATAATATATAATACAAATTTAATTTATTAAAAAGAGTTCACTCTAAACTCCGCTTATGATTCTCAATGAACCTTACAAATACGTGCAAGCAACACCAAAGCTTTGTATATTAAATAGCTTTTACGACTCATTCGGTATCGCTTTTAACGGTCCATTATCCTATCAACGTTATCTAAAGCTGTTCAAATGGGACAAATTATCTATTTATTGCTTAGATAACATCTAACAAACGGTACTTTAATATTATAAATCATGTAAACCAATTCATTACGTAAAACTTCATCAGGTAAGGTAATGCTTCTATAATCAGGTAAGGTAAAGCTTAAAAGCTAAAATATAATGGCTCTACAGTGACAGGATTATCTTACTCGCTGACGTAACGCATTTACCCATAATTTACCCGAATTCAGTATGAATCTCAAAAATGAAATGTCGCAGCGACTGCTCCCTGTGACGCTTGCCGCTAATAGAGCGAAGGATCCTGAACATCATATAGGCGCGTGCTGTGACAAAGTCGAATAGTTTAGGATTGGGTGCCCTAATTCGCTTTGCCTGGGGTGTTCGCTTTACGCGACCTTCCCCTACTTATAGATTAACTATTTGTGAAACACAGGTTGGTGTTGGTAGCTACCATACCTCACCAGTCAAGTCATCATGCTTTACCGAGAGTGGCGTACAAATATAGGTATTTTTTAGCCAGATAGATACTATATGCTGTATATTTTTCTTAGGGATTAAGTACCTATAAACATTTTGTAATTTGCGTCGGATGTCGACGACTTCAATTGTCGAGTGTCCGGACAAACTCGTATCGGTTTCAACCGCATGCTAATTATTTTACATTTAATTATACAAAGTGTGTCTTCGATGGTTTATTTAACAGATGCAGTCAGGAAAGTGTGTGAAGGACCAATTTGTTTTGCGGTCACCAGGTGCGTCATCGGGAGGAAAATAACAATCAAGAACTGCCGAACGAAGAATATCCTGTTTGGGGAAGGATAATGATCGGCTTAAATCGTGAATACGGATAAAATGATAACACTCATGGAACCTTTTAGAAATACGAAAACATGAATATGAGATAAATGAGTCGCTGTGACCCTTACGACCCGTACTCACGATTTACGCCGCGAAATTAATTAAAGTTTTTTTTTCTTTGCATAAGATGTGATGTAAAAATGGCTGTATTTATAAATGTTGTACTTATTAAGTATTCCGATGTGTGAAATTTGTTATAGGTGTTTATGATGATGGTCACTGCGTCATTTAAGTAGGTATATCTCTCTTAATTTCTATGTGAGCGACATTAATAGTATTTAATGCTCATGCAATGCCTATAAAATAAAATTAAGGTACCTACGTAAATAAAATTGATCTCCATTGGCGAATGTAGAAAAAACGACCTAAAGCTTTTTTTTTTCAGTTGCGGTTTTTCTTATCATATTTAACTACTCATAACAGGAGATGCTTCGCGAAAAACAACATCACTTAGAGCGACTGATGCGAGAACGGGAGCTAGAGCGGACGGAGGTGGCCAAGGTGTCTCTGCAGGCCAACCGCGCTGAGACCGCCCTCGAGCAGCTGAAGAAGGAATCCGCACAGGTAGAGACATAGCTTAAAGGCGCATTTACTCGCAAATAAGTTTCCCGGCTGAGTTTGGGCGAAATATTGTATGAGATTGTCGACAACAGCCAACTTAATCGTTTAATGCAGCGGTCGGCAACAAGCGGCCCACGAGCCTCCCTGGCTATTTTTTATGTAGGTACCTAATATTAACAAATTACATTGTCTGATAGATTCATAAATATTAACAAAGTGCGGCCCGCGTCAACTTCGGTAACTACTATTTGGCCCTTGGCTCCTAAAAGGTTGCCGACCGCTGGTTTAATCCATAGAGTAATATAAAATTCCACTACTTAACGCTAGATGTCGACTACGGAATAACTCGCGTTTTGGTAAGAAAACGGATCTATGGGGCTCTCCATAAATTACGTCATTTCAAATTAGGGGGGGGGGTGGTCTGGACATCGGATGATGGTAGCATGACGTAGGAGGAAACGGGGTCATTCGAAGCATGATTTTTTGATGATTTTAGGGGGAGCGGGGTTCAAAAAAATCGATGACGTAATTTATGGACAGCCCCTATGGAGTTACTACTCTTTCTTTACTCTATGGTTTAATCGCATATGTTCAGGAACGACCAATAGTTACCTACCCAAGTAAATGGTCCGTTAGTGATCCTAGAATAGGTAAGTATATATAATATCAGCCCTTTTCCTACAACTGAGGCTTGAGGTAGTCCGTAACGTAAAAAGATTCCCTAACGCCGATTTTACCAACATTGTCATTAGGTTAGGTGGTGGTATAGTAGATACCTGTGCCTTCAAGTTTCAGATTGCAGAACATACAAGTCTTAGCATCGTTGCCTAAAGCTTATCGTGCATTTTGCTGTTCCAGACAAGCACTGAGAACGGCAAGCTGAAAGCCGAGTTGGACCGTCTGACGCAGCAGCTAGAAGACGAGAGACAGAAGGTGGAGGATCTGCTCTTCAAACACGAAGAGGAAAACATCAACAAGGAGGACTACAATGTAACTATAACTAATTCTAGGTAGTACTACGATAATAGAAATTCGTGAGATTACAAGATAGAAATTACCTAGTCGTAGGCCATTTGAGTGCGATTGTTCACTGTTGTCCTGGTACTTTATTTTAACCGTTGTCTATTTGTTTCAGAAATACAAAGATGCAATGGAGGTATGAAGATTTTATATTTATTATTTTTTTGTTTAAAATTCACATATGTATGTGTGTGTTAGTCGCAACTCTTAAGACAAAACTGCTTTGGAATTTAGTATGAGACAACTAGGGGGAGAGGTAGAAGCAGTTCAACGACTTATACACAGGCGAAGTCGTGGGCAATGGCTAACTAACTAACTAATATGGCTCAACGACCCAAACAGGGTCTTAGCCTCCGAACAAACAAACAAACAAACAAATAATTTATTTGCAAAAAAGGGTAATTATAGGTCTTATTGTTATACAGTATTGTTTCACCTTTTCAGCTGTGTACAAACAGCATGAAAATCCATAAAGGCATCTTAAAAAATATGTAGACACATTTGAAAACTATAAAACTTTAACATTTTATTAAAATTATCAAATTTATAATTACCTACAGCCATTTATATAGTTTTAACCATAACCAAATCAATTACAGATAACATTTATTTACAAATTTACACAGATCGTTACTTACTCTACATTATTTAAAAATTCTTGTATACTATAGAAACACCGATCAAGAAGCCAATTTCTTAAAGTTTGCTTAAACTCATTGCCTTCGAGAGCTTTTATTTGAATAGGCAACTTGTTAAAGATCACAATACTCATATTAAAAGCATTTTTTTTATAAATGCTGGTCATACATCGTGGCTGATTGAGAAGATTTTTATATTGTGGTCGTGGACGAGAGCACTCCACTTTTCCCGATCCTGCGCCGTTTCCTACCAATTATCGGCTTGAAGCTGACGCAGATCCGCTTCCACACTGTCTCCCCAGCGGTATCTGGGCCGATCTACCGGGCGGCCACCAGTCGGTCTTCCTAGTTACGCCCTCTTGGCAGCCCAATCCAGCCGATCCTCTCCCATTCTTAATAATGGCTAACAGCAACTAATAGTAAATAATATAAAATGATAATATTTGCAGGCCGAGAAATTCGCCCGCGACCAGCGAATCCGCGAGCTGGAAGCAGAGGTGGCGCTGCAAGCTGCGCGCGCGGACGCGGCCGCGGCCACTCTGCGCGCCGGCGACCAGCAGCGCGCCGCCGAGCTGGCCGCGCTCGCCGACCAGCACCGCGAGGAGCTCGCCGCTGCCCACAGTGAGTGCTGCTCATTTTAAGCTTAGATTGCTGGTCGCTAATCCTAATGAGTCTCGACTTGTAAGCCCTGTGTGAGTGTAGGTAGAATCTGTGCGGAAACAGAAGAGTTGTGAAATGTAGGGGAGCCCATATATTCTACGACTCTTCTCTTTCCGCACAGACCCTATATCGATGAGTTAATTCCGCAATGTTAGACGGCTATTTAATGAATGCACTACCCGTTTACTGTCAATATATTTTTTTCCATATGTTAATTGGTTTTTCATCCACAGCATTGTCTTCCGAGCTTCAAAAACTCCTGGACGAAGCTTATGCCCTGCTCAAAGAAAAAGACAGCGAGAAGGACTCCATCGGCAAGAGCATGTCGGAGGAGCTCTCCAAAGTCAAGGCCGAGGCTGAAAAGGCCTTGGCCGAGGCCAAGTCTAAAATCTCCATCGCACAAACAGAGTTCGACACTCAAATATCCGTCCTCACCGCTAAACTGCAACTGGCCGAGTCCAAACTGGAATCGGAGAAACAGAACTTGGAAAGGCTTAATAAGGAGAACAGTCAGACTGTCATTGACTTGAATGCGAAGCTAGCGCAACTCCAGGCTTCAGTCGATGATAAGACGCATGAGTTGAATAAAGGTAGTTTTCCAACCCCCTTTTCCTTTATTTCTAGTAAACCCCTCGATCTGATACGATTAAGTTAATAATGTTCTATCTTTTCTGTAGTCAATCCAGACACGATATAACTACATAGAATTAGGTACATAGTAACAGTCTGAGTGAGAATACTTGCATTGTTAGTTAATTCTTACAAACGAACAGTTTTTATAAGAGTTCCTCCACTTTATAAAAGTCTCTGTAGTCAACCGTATTGACACTGTTTTCTGTATTTAATTTAACTGTCTTGTATTTTTCAGTTATCGGGGCAAGTAAAGAGCACGAACTGAACCTGAACAAGGAAATAACTAAGCTCAAAATGGAACTCAGCTCAAAAATATTAGATTTGGAACAATTAGGAGAAGCGAAGACAAAACAAGATTCGAGCTGTAAAGTCTTGCAAGAAGAGATCGCTAAAGTCCGGGAAGAGCACGCAGCAAAAGTCAATGAGTATGAAAGCCTATTAAACGAAATCACACAACAAAATGAAAAGAGCAAATCAGATATTGCAGAATTGCAGCAAAGTTTAGCCGCCAAAACTAGAGAATATGAAAAATTACTTCACGAATCAAGTGACTCGTCCAGTTCTACTGAACAACTTATAAACGAATACAAACAAAACATCCACGAAAGAGACAAGGAAATTATAAAATTAAAAGACGATTATGAACAGGCTACGGCAAACTTTAATATCAAGCATAGCAAAATTGCAGAAGAACATAAGAAAGAAATCGATAATCGTAATTCAAAAATAGAAGAGCTTATGAAAGAAATAGAGAATCATAAGCAAACTTTAGATCAGAACAAAGTGGAGCTCGATACTCTTAACTCGCAATTTACGCACAACGCTTATGAACTGAAGACAGCAAAAGAAGAGAACGAACGTCTTAAACAACAAATAAATGAACTAACTCAAGCCAATAACGAGTTAAAAGATAAAATATCTGCATTGACATTAGAGATCGGTGAACTTAAACGACACCTTGCCAGTACTTTGGAAAAGTGTGAAGACTTGCAGAAATCTAAAGATAAAATCGAAACCGAATATATGAATCTTACTGGACAGGCGACTGACTCTAATGAACAATTTAACAAACTGTCGCAACATCTTAAAGACTCAGAAAAGGCGTTGGAAGAATTCAAAGATAAAGCGCGTGAGGCAGCTAATATTCACGGTAGAATGGAACAAGAATTAAAACAGAAACTATTTAAGCTTCAAGAAGATTTTTCGTTAGAACGTGGTCAATTAGTAAAATCAAATGATGAACGGATAGAAGAACTGAAATTGGCAGACAGTAAAATTAAAGAACTTGAAAATAAATCCAATGAGATGTCTAATCATATGAAAGAATTGGAATCTAAGGCAGATCAATTGATGGACGAAAATACTAATTTAAAGCAAGAGATCGTTAATCTGAAAACTAGAGAACAAGAGCTAAACAACGAATACGAAACCATGTGCAAAAAGGTAGACGTAGATATTGAGAAGTATAAGGAAGAGATTGCAATTTTGAAAGCTGACGGGGCTACATCACAAGTCACGTTAATGGAAAAAGTAGACCAATTAACTGAAGCCCAGAATGAGTTGAACAATAAACTAGAAGAAGCTAGAAAGAATGAAGATTCATTACAAAAGGTTATCAACGACATGAACTTGCAACTGGGTAATCAAAAAAGCCAATATGAGAAAGAATTAGAACAAGTTCATACCCAATTAAGTGCTGTGAGTGACGATTTAAAAGCTAGTAGGGGTGAGGGCGAACAGCTAAAGCAATCTCTACAAGAAAAAGAAAACAGCATTAAAGAACTTTCACGCAAATTGGAAATGCTAGATGTAGATCTGAAGTCTAACCTAGAAATAGTGACTGAAAAAGAACGCCAAATTGCACAAATTAACGAAGAACTCAACGGTGCTTTAGAAAGTAAAAAACAGCTAGAAGAAAAACTTAATGCAAGTACCCTAGAGTACTATACTTTGAAGCAGCAATATGAAGCCCTTGCTAGTAATTCTTCCGCCGAAGAATCCGTTTTAAGGGAACAACTCAACCAGTTAGAATCCTTACGAAAAGAAATGGTTGTTTTAAACCAAGACAAAAACACTATTGAAACAAAATATCAAGAAGAATCAGCCCAGTTAGAAAAATTAAAAACAGAACATGAAGAAACTTTACAGAAATTAAATGAAAACATTACAGCTAACGCCAACCTTACCAAAGCCTTAGAAGAACAAAAAAGTGTAATTCAAAACGAAAGTCAGAAGAGTGAAAATAATTCCACCAAGGTTAAACATTTAGAAGACGAAATCTCTCGACTGAGTCAAGAAATCCAAACCAGTGCAGCAAAAGAAAACGAATTGAATTTACTAAATGAAAACCTAAATAAAGCAATTGCTGAATTGAAAAACCAAAATGAAGAATTAAATGAAAAATATAAAGTAGAAACAGAATCTCTAAAAAATACCGTTAAGCCTTTACAAAATCGTGTAGAAGAACAAGATAAACAATTAGAAGAGTTACAACAAGCCAAAGAAAGGGTGACTGAATTGCAACAAATAATTGCCAAATCGGAAAGTGATATTAAGCAACTAACAAGTATAAATGAAGGTCAAAAGACGAATTATGAAGATTTGAATAAACAACTGCAAAAACAGTACGAGGAATACAAGAAGGAAGCCAAACGTGCAAAACACGACCTAAAAGCTCAAGTAGAAATGTATGACAAAGAATTGAAGGAATCCAAAGAGAAAGTTAAAGTTGAGATGGAAAAGCAATATGCATTGCAACAAAAACTAAGTGACGCCGAGAAGAATATAGTAGAACTAAACAATAAGTTAGAGTTAGTGACAGTTCAGCAGAGTGCTAGTGTGGAGAAGGATGATAATTTAGAGAAATTGACATTAGAGTTGCAAGCTATTAGGAAAAGTACCTCTGAAGCCTTATCGAAGAACGAGACCACTATCAACGCGTTGAAGAATGAGGTGGAACAAAGAAAGATAGAGTTGAAACAAAAGCAAGAGCTCATTACAAAACTCCAAGAAGATGTAAAGGTACTCGCAAAATTATTATTTAATTAAATAATTTATCATTCACAGAAGAAACCATGTAATTAATGGTATATTACATTTCAGAATCTTAAAGCCAAAGCTGAAATCGCGGAGAGAGAGAAGGTACTAATGATGAAAGACATGGCGTCGAAAAAGGACATTCGAGACAAGAACGATAACAACGCTGTAGGGCTGCACGGAGCCGGCGACGTCCCTGCACAAAAGTAAGCACTCTAGGATGCTAGTTCTAACTGCGAGTCTTTCTAAGGCATTCCATGAGTTATCCCGGACAAACGCATTTTATTTCGTTTGTAACCTATACATTTTTCAATTTTTAGTGTTCCGTACAAAACTTTGTTTACGGAACACTTATGGGATCACTTCGGTCTTGCAAATCAGTTAAATGCGTTTTTTAACTCGAAACTAATGCGTCGGAGTTATTTAACGAAGCATTTTCACATCCATTGTAAAAAAAGCGATTAAGTCTGTCCAATTTCCAATATGTAATGTAAGGTCGCCATAACACAAAAAGGTATTTGTATACCGTACTTAGCTAAGACAGTCAGAAAGGAAGATTCTTCTGTTTTTCCGACCTTCTGAAAGTGGAGTTTGTGTACAAAAGCAAAAGTTACAAGCGTTGAAAGAGCTTGTAGACGGTCTTACCCGATACACGATCTATACCACATTTACCTTCTAAAGTATTGTCACAGAATACGTAATATGTAGTAAGTATTATCATACAGAACGGCCACGCACCGCCCCGCCTCGACTCACATTACCTCGCCCCGCGACTGGCCGCGACATGAATCTGGCGGACTTCTGGCGTCCTCTACGTAAAGCGACTTAGCCGCGTGTACAAACGTGCCGCGTACACATATAAACGCAAATGATTTTTGATGTATGGCGTGTCCGCCCTGTGGTATTGTTTGATGACCAAACTTTTTAACCTTAAATGTGTTCCAACAGCGTGGAACAGCAGGCTGAAATGGAGGGCCAGGTGTCGTTCCTGAACTCGGTGATCGTGGACATGCAGCGCAAGAACGAGATGCTGCTGGCGCGGGTGCAGGCGCTCGAGGGCGGAGCACCCGACGAGCCCGTCTTGTGAGTACTTACTGTGACTTCATTCTTCTTTAGTACCATTGTTGGACAGAAATGCACCGTTTTAGGCACATACAGAAAAGTTAATCCTGTCTGCCGTTGTGGTATCTCGTATGAATTCTTACAAAGTGTATAAAAAAAAAATATGATTATGAAGTTAAAATAACACCAGCAGTGGGACACAACATAGGCTATATAAAAATTAAAACCCATTTTATACGTTGACGGCTAAAAGAGTGTTTTCCACTTTAAGATGTAATGGATTTAAAAAATGTTTTTTAAAATTTGTCTTCTCCCAACAACTCTAGAACATGATAGTGCTTGCTCTCTTGGCGTTGCGCACTGATTTACTTCAAGATAGTAATTTGTTATATTGTATGTTACAGCAACGGTCGCAAGCCGCGCGCAGTAGCGCCGCGGCTGTGGTGCGACATCTGCGACGTGTTCGACGCGCACGACACCGAGGACTGCCCGCGCCAGGCCGCCGGCACGCCGCCCGACGCCCCGCCGCCCGCCGCCGGCAAGAAACCGCCGCCACCACCCCGGCCCTACTGCGACATCTGTGAAGGTAACTACTAGTCCTACTAGGTCCTACTACATCTGCGACGTGTTCGACGCGCACGACACCGAGGACTGCCCGCGCCAGGCCGCCGGCACGCCGCCCGACGCCCCGCCGCCCGCCGCCGGCAAGAAACCGCCGCCACCACCCCGGCCCTACTGCGACATCTGTGAAGGTAACTACTAGTCCTACTAGGTCCTACTACATCTGCGACGTGTTCGACGCGCACGACACCGAGGACTGCCCGCGCCAGGCCGCCGGCACGCCGCCCGACGCCCCGCCGCCCGCCGCCGGCAAGAAACCGCCGCCACCACCCCGGCCCTACTGCGACATCTGTGAAGGTAACTACTAGTCCTACTAGGTCCTACTACATCTGCGACGTGTTCGACGCGCACGACACCGAGGACTGCCCGCGCCAGGCCGCCGGCACGCCGCCCGACGCCCCGCCGCCCGCCGCCGGCAAGAAACCGCCGCCACCACCCCGGCCCTACTGCGACATCTGTGAAGGTAACTACTAGTCCTACTAGGTCCTACTACATCTGCGACGTGTTCGACGCGCACGACACCGAGGACTGCCCGCGCCAGGCCGCCGGCACGCCGCCCGACGCCCCGCCGCCCGCCGCCGGCAAGAAACCGCCGCCACCACCCCGGCCCTACTGCGACATCTGTGAAGGTAACTACTAGTCCTACTAGGTCCTACTACATCTGCGACGTGTTCGACGCGCACGACACCGAGGACTGCCCGCGCCAGGCCGCCGGCACGCCGCCCGACGCCCCGCCGCCCGCCGCCGGCAAGAAACCGCCGCCACCACCCCGGCCCTACTGCGACATCTGTGAAGGTAACTACTAGTCCTACTAGGTCCTACTACATCTGCGACGTGTTCGACGCGCACGACACCGAGGACTGCCCGCGCCAGGCCGCCGGCACGCCGCCCGACGCCCCGCCGCCCGCCGCCGGCAAGAAACCGCCGCCACCACCCCGGCCCTACTGCGACATCTGTGAAGGTAACTACTAGTCCTACTAGGTCCTACTACATCTGCGACGTGTTCGACGCGCACGACACCGAGGACTGCCCGCGCCAGGCCGCCGGCACGCCGCCCGACGCCCCGCCGCCCGCCGCCGGCAAGAAACCGCCGCCACCACCCCGGCCCTACTGCGATATCTGTGAAGGTAACTACTAGTCCTACTAGGTCCTACTACATCTGCGACGTGTTCGACGCGCACGACACCGAGGACTGCCCGCGCCAGGCCGCCGGCACGCCGCCCGACGCCCCGCCGCCCGCCGCCGGCAAGAAACCGCCGCCACCACCCCGGCCCTACTGCGATATCTGTGAAGGTAACTACTAGTCCTACTAGGTCCTACTACATCTGCGACGTGTTCGACGCGCACGACACCGAGGACTGCCCGCGCCAGGCCGCCGGCACGCCGCCCGACGCCCCGCCGCCCGCCGCCGGCAAGAAACCGCCGCCACCACCCCGGCCCTACTGCGATATCTGTGAAGGTAACTACTAGTCCTACTAGGTCCTACTACATCTGCGACGTGTTCGACGCGCACGACACCGAGGACTGCCCGCGCCAGGCCGCCGGCACGCCGCCCGACGCCCCGCCGCCCGCCGCCGGCAAGAAACCGCCGCCACCACCCCGGCCCTACTGCGATATCTGTGAAGGTAACTACTAGTCCTACTAGGTCCTACTACATCTGCGACGTGTTCGACGCGCACGACACCGAGGACTGCCCGCGCCAGGCCGCCGGCACGCCGCCCGACGCCCCGCCGCCCGCCGCCGGCAAGAAACCGCCGCCACCACCCCGGCCCTACTGCGATATCTGTGAAGGTAACTACTAGTCCTACTAGGTCCTACTACATCTGCGACGTGTTCGACGCGCACGACACCGAGGACTGCCCGCGCCAGGCCGCCGGCACGCCGCCCGACGCCCCGCCGCCCGCCGCCGGCAAGAAACCGCCGCCACCACCCCGGCCCTACTGCGATATCTGTGAAGGTAACTACTAGTCCTACTAGGTCCTACTACATCTGCGACGTGTTCGACGCGCACGACACCGAGGACTGCCCGCGCCAGGCCGCCGGCACGCCGCCCGACGCCCCGCCGCCCGCCGCCGGCAAGAAACCGCCGCCACCACCCCGGCCCTACTGCGATATCTGTGAAGGTAACTACTAGGTCCTACTACATCTGCGACGTGTTCGACGCGCACGACACCGAGGACTGCCCGCGCCAGGCCGCCGGCACGCCGCCCGACGCCCCGCCGCCCGCCGCCGGCAAGAAACCGCCGCCACCACCCCGGCCCTACTGCGATATCTGTGAAGGTAACTACTAGTCCTGCTAGGTCCTACTACATCTGCGACGTGTTCGACGCGCACGACACCGAGGACAGCCCGCGCCAGGCCGCCGGCACGCCGCCCGACGCCCCGCCGCCCGCCGCCGGCAAGAAACCGCCGCCACCACCCCGGCCCTACTGCGACATCTGTGAAGGTAACTACTAGTCCTACTAGGTCCTACTACATCTGCGACGTGTTCGACGCGCACGACACCGAGGACTGCCCGCGCCAGGCCGCCGGCACGCCGCCCGACGCCCCGCCGCCCGCCGCCGGCAAGAAACCGCCGCCACCACCCCGGCCCTACTGCGACATCTGTGAAGGTAACTACTAGTCCTACTAGGTCCTACTACATCTGCGACGTGTTCGACGCGCACGACACCGAGGACTGCCCGCGCCAGGCCGCCGGCACGCCGCCCGACGCCCCGCCGCCCGCCGCCGGCAAGAAACCGCCGCCACCACCCCGGCCCTACTGCGACATCTGTTAAGGTAACTACTAGTCCTACTAGGTCCTACTACATCTGCGACGTGTTCGACGCGCACGACACCGAGGACTGCCCGCGCCAGGCCGCCGGCACGCCGCCCGACGCCCCGCCGCCCGCCGCCGGCAAGAAACCGCCGCCACCACCCCGGCCCTACTGCGACATCTGTGAAGGTAACTACTAGTCCTACTAGGTCCTACTACATCTGCGACGTGTTCGACGCGCACGACACCGAGGACTGCCCGCGCCAGGCCGCCGGCACGCCGCCCGACGCCCCGCCGCCCGCCGCCGGCAAGAAACCGCCGCCACCACCCCGGCCCTACTGCGACATCTGTGAAGGTAACTACTAGTCCTACTAGGTCCTACTACATCTGCGACGTGTTCGACGCGCACGACACCGAGGACTGCCCGCGCCAGGCCGCCGGCACGCCGCCCCGCCGCCCGCCGCCGGCAAGAAACCGCCGCCACCACCCCGGCCCTACTGCGACATCTGTGAAGGTAACTACTAGTCCCACTAGGTCCTACTACATCTGCGACGTGTTCGACGCGCACGACACCGAGGACTGCCCGCGCCAGGCCGCCGGCACGCCGCCCGACGCCCCGCCGCCCGCCGCCGGCAAGAAACCGCCGCCACCACCCCGGCCCTACTGCGACATCTGTGAAGGTAACTACTAGTCCTACTAGGTCCTACTACATCTGCGACGTGTTCGACGCGCACGACACCGAGGACTACCCGCGCCAGGCCGCCGGCACGCCGCCCGACGCCCCGCCGCCCGCCGCCGGCAAGAAACCGCCGCCACCACCCCGGCCCTACTGCGACATCTGTGAAGGTAACTACTAGTCCTACTAGGTCCTACTACATCTGCGACGTGTTCGACGCGCACGACACCGAGGACAGCCCGCGCCAGGCCGCCGGCACGCCGCCCGACGCCCCGCCGCCCGCCGCCGGCAAGAAACCGCCGCCACCACCCCGGCCCTACTGCGATATCTGTGAAGGTAACTACTAGTCCTACTAGGTCCTACTACATCTGCGACGTGTTCGACGCGCACGACACCGAGGACTGCCCGCGCCAGGCCGCCGGCACGCCGCCCGACGCCCCGCCGCCCGCCGCCGGCAAGAAACCGCCGCCACCACCCCGGCCCTACTGCGACATCTGTGAAGGTAACTACTAGTCCTACTAGGTCCTACTACATCTGCGACGTGTTCGACGCGCACGACACCGAGGACTGCCCGCGCCAGGCCGCCGGCACGCCGCCCGACGCCCCGCCGCCCGCCGCCGGCAAGAAACCGCCGCCACCACCCCGGCCCTACTGCGACATCTGTGAAGGTAACTACTAGTCCTACTAGGTCCTACTACATCTGCGACGTGTTCGACGCGCACGACACCGAGGACTGCCCGCGCCAGGCCGCCGGCACGCCGCCCGACGCCCCGCCGCCCGCCGCCGGCAAGAAACCGCCGCCACCACCCCGGCCCTACTGCGACATCTGTGAAGGTAACTACTAGTCCTACTAGGTCCTACTACATCTGCGACGTGTTCGACGCGCACGACACCGAGGACTGCCCGCGCCAGGCCGCCGGCACGCCGCCCGACGCCCCGCCGCCCGCCGCCGGCAAGAAACCGCCGCCACCACCCCGGCCCTACTGCGACATCTGTGAAGGTAACTACTAGTCCTACTAGGTCCTACTACATCTGCGACGTGTTCGACGCGCACGACACCGAGGACTGCCCGCGCCAGGCCGCCGGCACGCCGCCCGACGCCCCGCCGCCCGCCGCCGGCAAGAAACCGCCGCCACCACCCCGGCCCTACTGCGATATCTGTGAAGGTAACTACTAGTCCTACTAGGTCCTACTACATCTGCGACGTATTCGATGCGCACGTTTTTTGACAATTATTTCATTTTTTATGTACTCTTTTATGGCTGACCGTACTTTTCTTTCTTCTACTAATTACTCATCGAGACAATGCTAACAAACTCAAACACAATCAGTTGCGTTGTTTTATCACACAGTTCCAGGCCACGTGGCCACTGGAGGTCCTGTTTTCATGATCAGATCAGTTCGATGGTGCCATAATATTGCGTTGTCATCCAATTCAGAAAATACATATTATATGTATTTATGTAAATCAAGCGAATAATCCGAAGTGGGTCTAATTTAGCTTGCAAGATTTGACCCGAACATACAGACATAGCAAGTTAAAATATAATTGAAGGGATGTTTACAAAAACAAAATAACTCACTACACTGGTTGACACCAAACGATTGACAATGTTCTTAAAAAAGTGTCAACCGCTCTAAGCAATTATGTTGTTTTTGTAAATATCCCTTCAATTATTATATTTAGAGTTGGTGCACTAAACACTAAACAATCTATCACTGTTATAATGTTCGCTAAATTGTATCCTATTGGAATGTTTCATAGTTCACTCTAGAGCGATGTTGATCAGTCCATCAAGTGTGATCGGTGCAACTGGTCCTAATTTTATCACTGAAATTTCAAGGCGTCTATAATTCCTACTCAACCAGACAACTAGATATGAAACATTTATAACATGTTTGTTTGTTACAGTGTTCGGGCACGCGACGGAGAACTGTGATGAGGAGGAGACGTTTTAACACATAATTTATTGCACCTAGCTTTAATGTTACCGTTGTTGTTAATCCTTACGTGGGAATTATTTATTCATTATCGTTTACCAACTTTTTTGGTACGACTTGTTTACTTGTTAAATGTTTAACTGATATTTGTAAATAAAGCATTGATCTTTAATATTTAAGCTATAGTTGCATGATATTTTAATATTACAAGGTGAATGGTACTTTTTCGTGTGCATTATCTGGTTTATAATGCACATAGAGATATGTTCATGGCACATTTTAAATAATTTCCATCACAATCATGATTATTATATTCTTCATAGACTAATAACTTTTATTGTTGTTTTATGGAGATATAGAAAAGAAACACCAAATTTAAGATTTTGTATAAGCAATAAATTAATAATGAATTTTATTCCTATTGTTTTATTGAATACGCTAACTGTGTCGCATACTTCAAACTCGGGTAAATCCATTGGACCCTCTCAGCAAATATCTACCCTATTACGTTTTCTTAATACCAAAATCGCATAATCTGACAGATGGATTTACCCGAGTTTGAAGTTAAGCGACTCAACTGGTCAATAAATGACTGCCCAAAAATAGTATTTTATACAATCGTGATATAATAGAGTTTTTCAGTTGCTGAGTTGCCTAAGTCAGGCTCGAGAATGAAAAGCTTGATTATATCACTATTGTATACAATACTTTTTCTACAAATCAACAAAAATAATACTTTAAACTAGTAGAATCATACAAACAAACCAAACCAAAAGTATACAGCTAAGATACGCGAGCAGCCGCGATACCTTCATACTGGTACGCACCCCGGCCGCCACGTTGGTCAACGACACCTTCTCGTAACTCATGAGGCCCTGGTACTTGCTCCGCGCTAATTCAATTTTTAGACAGTTGTTTTCTCGATTTTGGCCACCGTAGCCAATGGAGACTAAATAGCAACACTAGTTTTCGTAGTATATGGATGTTGCTATATTAAGTGTGTCACAAGCGCGTTTCTGACTTATGAACCAATTGTTTATACTATACAACCTAAAATAAATAATTTATTTGAGCTATGGTTTTGTTTCGTCCTCTTCATCGCGGCGAGCTGTAATTGGTCAATTTCATTATAGATGAGTAAACTGTACCGAAATGAATATTATAGTTGAGTTGGGAGCCCATACATTAACACATTCAACACCAAGAACCCGACTGTCGGGTACACTGTTCGTAGCGACTACGCGCTACATACGGCGAAACCGTGGCTACGCGCTACGAGCGTAACCCGTAGCACTTAGTGGTAATGAATGTGTTAAAAATACCCAATTGCAGTTTGGTATAACAAATCTTAATTCAAGAATTACAGACAACAAGTAGAAAAATTATTTATTTTACTAATTATTATTCAACAAGTTCAGTGTTGGGTTGTCTTAAAAATATACTCTGGCACACCAACCTCGTCAGTAGAAAAACCGGGCAAGTGCGTGTCGGACTCGCGCACGAAGGGTTCCGTACCATAATGCAAAAAAAAAAAAAGGTCACCCATCCAAGTACTGACCCCTCCCGACGTTGCTTAACTTTGGTCAAAAATCACGTTTGTTGTATGGGAGCCCCATTTAAATCTTTATTTTATTCTGTTTTTAGTATTTGTTGTTATAGCGGCAACAGAAATACATCATCTGTGAAAATTTCAACTGTCTAGCTATCACGGTTCGTGAGATACAGCCTGGTGACAGACGGACGGACGGACGGACGGACAGCGAAGTCTTAGTAATAGGGTCCCGTTTTACCCTTTGGGTACGGAACCCTAAAAAGGCGGCAAATTAAAAAAATATAGGCGTAAACAGTTAACTTCCCATACAAAATTTGAATTTCGCGCCTATTTCTACTGACAAAGTGGGTGAGTTTGAGTATACAAATATTTCTTAATTCATGAAATATATTTAAAACTTACAATAGGTATAAAAGATGTTAATTCCTACATTTTTAATCTAATCCATCCTTCTTCTCCTTAATGGCTTCCTGTAACAATTAACCATAAAGTTATTTTTATTTACTTCTTGCAAGACGGATCCAGTGGGAGTCCATGGGGGTTATGACGCATGACAAATGACTCAGCACTCCCTTCCTAAGGGAATTTTTTTAGGAACTGTTTGTTAAAAATTTTGTTGATCTGTAGTATGCGTGTGCCAAATGGCTAAATTGTACATCAATATGCGGTTTTTTTATGCATACAGCTTACACTAAAAATACAGGTAAGGGCGGTATTTCATCTGTCCAATGTCATTGCCTCTCACTCTCTCATTAAAGCAAAATGTGAGACGCAATACACATTGGACAGGTGGAATACCACCCTAAGAAATGTGTCTAGTAGGAAACTCAAATATTGAATGTTATAAAAGTTTAACTTGTGCATTGACAGAATAGCCCAATAATATGTCATCTCAATACAAATTTGCGTGATTTTGTTATAAATTGTTAAATATAAGGTTATAAATTGTATTGAGACTGCACCCAAGTTGTTGAAAAATACTATAAAAATATTCATAAATAAATTGTTAACAATTGAAAAGATTTAATTTCAGTTTGGAATAATCCAAATAAAAACTTGGAAAAGAAAAATTAACACCAGATCTAATTACTCACTTTAAATCTCTCTTCGAATAAAGACAATTCTGATGTTAGGTCGGTGATGGCGTTCATGAAGGCCTCTTGCGGCGTGTAGTCGGAGGTGGTCTGGATGCGCAGCACAAACTTGTGCTCCAGGGGGTGGGGCACCTTGTAACCCGCAAACAGCACTTTCGGGTCTTTTAACAGTTGACTGTAAATAAAACATAGTTCATGTTTAGAGTTCTCAATATACTTCTTAGAATATATTGACACAACACACACACACACACAGTGTTGGTGTGGACACAACTTGTAAAGCAACAATCAATATTCTCTATAATGTGGACAATGTGGTACCTTTAGATTGAGAATGTCATGTGTATATGGCACAATATACAGTAATAATCATCCCAATTTGGTTTGCAGATTGGTTTTAGTGTAGTAGAGTACCAGATTCAACTAATTTATAAATTTAATAAATGTTTTAAGCACTTACTGTCTAATCATGTTTCCAAGAGTATGGTCCTCTTTGTTGACAGTAAATATTGCGGCATTTGTTACCTTCGTATCCTCTTCTTTTTGAACTCTAGAATAAACACGAGAATATGTTATTTACATCGTAAAAACATGAAATTCCTGAGCATATTATACTATATAAAATGATGATACTTACTTTTGTTCTCCTTCATATAAAAGGAAGGATTCGAATGTTGGTGGTGCGTTCATGGTTATATATTATTTGCTAGTTGTTTTAGAAGATCGTAAAAGCAACTTTGTCGAAGAAAAATGATTTAAGCACCGAAATGATGCATGCACGCATTCTAAAGTAGCTAACACACTACCGCACCGCACCAAGGTCATTGTGGGACGCACCCATAAGTAAAAGGGAGAAAGCGATATCTCTTTCTCCCTCTTACTTATGGGTGCGTCCCACAATGACCTTGGTGCGGTGCGATAGTGTGTTAGCTACTTAAACATTAACTTACCACAGATAACCAGTGTTGCCAACTCGGATTTTGAAAAAATGCTAGACTAATGTCTAGATTATGCCAAAGATTTTTGAAACACCTATGCAAAAAAAAAATATCACTTGAAATTAGACACGGGTCATTCCACCGTTTCGGGTGTTACACTTGAACTCATAAAATAAGGTTTTATTCGATATTGTAACAGGAACTAGGAGATTATAACTATTGATTCATCTACTACTTTGATAATATTTTCCTTTCCTGTACGCACATTATTAAAGTATAAGAGAAATAACGAGAGAATCACTAAAAAGTAGCTGTTTCGGGCGTTACGCGAATTGGCCTATACCTTCTGACCATCAGTACCAAAATGCATAATTAAGCGAATTTTATCAAGTAAGCTCCAGTTTTATTTATGTCAAGTAGTATTAGTTAGTATAGTCTACTGAAACACTGAAGTAACACTTAGTATCACTTCTTATTTAATTTTAATAAAATAAATTACCTGTTTCGGGTGTTACTCATGGTTCGTTTCGGGTGTTACGAGTACGAAATTAAGACAGATTTATACGAAATTATGGCTCATTTTATTGAAATAATTGTCTTTTTAATAAATTCGATTAAAAATAGAAGTAATAAATGCTGAATTATTTTAAAATACATTATCTTAACAATAAAAACTGTTTCTCGAAGATATCATAATTATTTTTCTTTCGATGCGAATATTTCCGAAAATATTCACTTAATCAAAAACTTGTTGATGGTGACACCTATTCATTTTGAAAGATCTATCCAACGACACCCCACATCACAGGATTAAATGCAAAAAAAAATAAAAAAATATTTTTTTTATACAGGAGCTACCATAAAAAAACATTTTTTTTCGGTTTTTTTTTGTGACATGAAGGTTCGGTATGTTTTCTATGGAAATAGGTTAGTTTTGACTTCTTAAACCAGTTTTCATTTTTCAACCCTTTGGTAGCGTTTCTTATGGAATGACCCACACCTAAAACACATAGATTTTTCAAATTTACCGCCTTTTTCTACTGACAAGATCTGCTTGACCAACTTTATATAGTCCGTTGACGTCCATCCGTCCACAAAAGTCAAAATTCATATGAAAATATGAACCACATGGCGAAGGCGCATATTGTTGCTGCCAAGTTGGTGCAAACTTGGCTTAGACTAAATTATGCTAAAAAATATGCCAGATGCTAAATGGAAAATTTTGGTGCCAAAGCGAGTGAAAATATGCCAGATCTGGCATCATTTATGCCAAGTTGGCAACACTGCAGATAACTAAGTGCCATTGACATCTGTCTAACAAATTGTTTTCTGGTAACATTATATCTTAAGGCGACTTGACCATAGACATAATATATATATAGACGTAGTCTCAGCGAGCTGTCACTGTTGCCACTTTTGTTTAGTGTACGATTAACAATGAGGCCCACGTTGCTGTAGCCATGTCGATAAAGTCATATCGATAAACTATCGACATTTCTTGCAATTTTAATTTTACTTCAAAATTCCCCCTCCAGACTATGTGCGTGAATCGCGGCGCGACGTCGCGGAGCGAACATATCGCGAAGTTGATGTATGACTCCACACTCGCACACTTCACGGCGATTTCGCAGTTTGGTTTGCGGCAAGATGGCGGAAAAGCATCAGCTGATCGAGTTTAACTGTTAGTTATCTATGGCATCATACGTGATTTAGCTGTTTTTCCATTTTGATTTCTTGTGAAACCGTAAAATATAGCTGCTTAATGTAATATAATCATAATATAATTAATATTTATCTGGCCACAGAAGAGCCAAAATAGTGTGTAATGTGGAGTCTTGCAAGTTCGCGCTTCGCGTCTCCTTTGACGCGGGCCGAAATACCGACAAAAAACGGAGAACTAGGCGCGAAGGCGTGAACAATCTGCGAAATCGACGCCACACTTGCGTTCGCGGCTTCGCCCGCGATTCACGCGCATAGTCTGGAGGAGGCTAAAGGCTTAACGATACCTAAAATGACCAAAAACGCTTTTATTCTTTATTGTGGTTATCAGATCACAATTTTATAGTCACGCCCCAGCAGGGAACCAAGGGAAAGTTCAGATATTTAATTAAAATACATAAATACCTCCTAAAATAGGTGTTCCGCAATAATTGAATTATATTATTATATTATAATATATTCATTATCCATTAGCATTTCAATAATGTTTATGTTTAACGAAGATATTGAAGCTTCAATTAATCGCTATTTCGTTCCGCTGTGTAGCGTTTATCGATATATAACATGATTAAAATCGACTTTTCACATCCCTAAAAGAGCACACATATACGCTTTTACGCACACATACACAGGGTGGGCGCATCAAGAAAGGCAACACTTGATTTGAAGTCCGCCTTGTCAACAGTATGGTTGTCCTTTTTTGACAAACGGCATTTTAAAAGAGCGAGGTGAGAGAAATGATACTAGTTGCTGCGTCGTGAAAGAGAACAGAAAAGGTTGGGCCCTTGGACTTGACACTACCGATTTATCTCACTATAATAAGAATCTTGTTGAAGTTGCGCGCTTAAAGGCCGTAACACACTATCGCACCGATCCGAGAAAGAGATATCTGTTTCTCGCTCTCACTTATGGGTGCGACGCACCAAGGTCGCGGTGCGGTGCGATAGTGTGTTACCACTTTAAGAATCGAAACAAAAAAACCGTAAATTCAAAACTATGGTTACACATTTCCGTCAGTAGAAATGAGCGGCAAATTTAAAAAATGTAGGCGCGAAGGGGTTATTTTTTATAGAGAAAAATTTGAATTTCGCACCTTTGACACCGCACCGCACTGACTTAATGGGTTTGCCAGAGTATAAAGGTATTTTTTTGGTATCTCGCCTTTTCACTTTCCTAAACACAAATTTGGAAGCAAATACCAGTGGCCTATTTTATAAAGCTACAAGTTACAATTTACAAGCGGAAGTCCCTTTCTAACCCTATGTGTTAGAACGAGACTTCCGCTTGTAAATTGTAACTTGTAGCTTTATACAATAGGCCACAGGGGGGGGACACTCGGAACATAGTTAACGTCAGTAAAGATGGCGGATGACGGCGTCAATTTAGAAAGAAAGAAAAATTGCGTAAAGCAGACTTCCGATTATGCAAACTACGCTTCGAGCAACACCGGCTTCCGACACGTCGGAAGGGAGGGGCCCAAGCGATATCTCACCGTACAAATCTTTCTGCCATTTTTCGCGGGGGGAAGGTGCACACCAAAGAGTAAAGTAAGTATATAGGTAAAGAGAGCCCTCTTGAAGCATTTTATGGAAACCCATTTGAAAGCACCATCTCTGATTTGCTTCCGAAACTACCTATGTATGTGTGAGTGCACATCTACATATGCATTCGTACGTGTACTTTCGTCCTACATAATATTATGTCTACTTGGGCGGTTTACAAGTCAAATATTTTGTTTGATTTCTTGTAACTTATTAAAGGTTTTTGATTACAAGATATCAAACAAATAAAATGACTCGTAAACCGCCCAAGTAGACCTAATATTATATATAATATAGAAAAGGTTTTAAAGAGTGGAATGAATATAACAGAAACATAATAGTAAGTAATAGTAAAGTATTTTATTGCCTTCAATTTGGTATATACAGATAGTACCTATTAATAGCAGGAATCTACCGCTTGCAGCTTCTGACTCTATATCCATTGTCTAAGCAGGTACCTCCATAATATGCGCTCCAGTTCCTCCCACGACGTGTCTTTAGCGGAATCAAGACGCACGATTTTTTGCAGAATGTCATAGAACATGTTTGTCGTGACCAAAATTAAAATTGCAATATTATAGTTTCGAACTTATACACAGGTCCTTTTCATCGCTATTTGCAGTGAGCGCTAACGATGGAATTTTTCATTTTTCGTTCGAGAATATCTAAACCTCCCGGCATTTTCTTGAGCACTATTAAAAATTTTAAACCTCCAGGTGTTGTAATATTGGGAGGCTAATTTCCCTATTTTCGTATTTAATGCTTGCTCCATTTTTACTCGGTTACACTTTAAAATTAATAGAGAATAATTATCTTATATAATTTGTTTACGACATTTATTTTGGTCTGATAAGTAAACAACAGTTGCTAAGTAACCAACATTATAAATAAAGAAAGGTCTTGACAAACTAGGTATGTAACCTTCTCAATGTTGTATTCATGCCTTAAAATTGTATCAATTTTATAGTGACACATCTAATGACGTAGTTTGCATAATCGGAAGTCTGCTTTACGCAATTTTTCTTTCTTTCTAAATTGACGCCATCATCCGCCATCTTTACTGACGTTAACTATGTTCCGAGTGTCCCCCCCCTGGTGCACACAGTCGCACTTGTCACACACTTACATACAAAATCCAATCAGAGGCCCTACCGCGAACCACGTTCGACGTGTTGCCTCTCTATGGCACTTGTAAATTCATACGTAAGTGTGACAGGGAGGCAACACGTCAAACGTGGTTCGCGGTAGGCCCTCTGTAATGACGACACAAATACATAGAAAATGACACACGTCAAAGACAAATCTTGCAAACCTCGATCTCTTTTTGTGTACGGACGAGTGACTAGTGTCACAACACGCCCACTAACACATTTTCGTTGAAGTATGTCATTGTATTCTGAGAGATGAGAAGTCGGATTTGTCGCTCGACCGATCCGTAATTTGTACTGAGCGAGCAAAATCGATAAATCCAACAATTACTCGAGACTAAAATATAATAATTGTATTTAAATGTATTTAAACGTATGATATGTAAAAAAAAATATTAAATGTGAAATGTAACACTTTCTTTTTGTAAATTTGATGTCCCCGACCTCTTTTTATAGCAAAAAACCGAGCAAACGGGCATTTTTGTGCAGCAGTGTTCACGCGCGCGTCTGGACTCGGTCTAGTGAAAAATCCAAGTGCAACTAGTTTTATTACCCGCGGTAGATTATATTGACGCGCTAATCTTGTACCTCGGCAGAGGGGAAATAGTGCGAATGCCGCCTCCCTTCTGTGTTGCTCGAAGAAACTACGTCATTAGATGTGTCACTATAAAATTGATACAATTTTAAGGCATTAATACAACATTGAGAAGGTTACATACCTAGTTTGTCAAGACCTTTCTTTATTTGTAATGTTGGTTACTTAGCAACTGTTGTTTACTTGTCAGACCAAAATAAATGTCGTAACTCGTAAACAAATTATATAAGATAATTATTCTCTATTAATTTTAAAGTGTAACCGAGTAAAAATGGAGCAAGCATTAAATACGAAAATAGGGAAATTAGCCTCCCAATATTACAACACCTGTGGCCCATTTTATAAAGCTACAAGTTACAATTTACAAGCGGAAGTCTCTTTCTAACCCTATGTGTTAGAACGAGACTTCCGCTTGTAAATTGTAACTTGTAGCTTTATAAAATAGGCCACTGGAGGTTTAAAATTTTTAATAGTGCTCAAGAAAATGCCGGGAGGTTTAGATATTCTCGAAAGAAAAATGAAAAATTCCATCGTTAGCGCTCACTGCAAATAGCGATGAAAAGGACCTGTGTATAAGTTCGAAACTATAATAGTGAAATTTTAATTTTGGTGACGACAAACATGTACTATGACAATCTGCAAAAAATCGTGCGTCTTGATTCCGCTAAAGACACGTCGTGGGAGGAACTGGAGCGCATATTATGGAGGTACCTGCTTAGACAATGGATATAGAGTCAGAAGCTGCAAGCGGTAGATTCCTGCTATTAATAGGTACTATCTGTATATACCAAATTGAAGGCAATAAAATACTTTACTATTACTTACTATTATGTTTCTGTTATATTCATTCCACTCTTTAAAACCTTTTCTACATAATATTAGGTCTACTTGGGCGGTTTACAAGTAAATTTTTTGTTTGACTTCTTGTAAACAATACAGTTATTTGTTACAAGAAACCAATCAAAAAATGGACTTTTAAACCGACCAAGTAGACCTAATATTATGTGGGACAAAAGTACACGTATGGATGCATATGTAGTTGTACACGCACACATACATACTTAGTTCCCGGGGAGAATCAGAGATGGCGCTTTCAAATGAGTTTCCATAAAATGCTTCAAGAGGGCTCTCTTTACCTATTATACTTACTTTACTCTTTGGCAAATACCGTTCGAAAAGGTCCTCGATTGAATTACATACCAATATAATAATAACTCCGCCTGGTAACCATTATAGAGTTAGACCAAGAATAGTCTGCAGCGATTTCGATAGCCCACGTAGTGCAAGTGTTATTTATATATCATAATTTCATAGAAGTTTGACGTTTAAAATAACACTTGCACTGCGTGGGCTATCAAATTAGCTGCAGACTTTTCTTGGTCTAACTCTAGCTAGCCTCATTAGATATTTAAGTTTTGACGTACATTCAGCAATAAATACTATACGCTTAGCTACTTTGCGTACAAACTTCTATCACTTCTATGGGGTTACCTTACGTTACGCTATCATCAATTCTGTAGGAAATCTCGACAAATGAATGCGTAGTAGATGCATATCAATTGTATTTCTAAGAATCGAATGTTAAGAGTTGTCGCACGTGATTAAAGATGATCATGATAGGGATGTATTTAGCAAAAGTGATCGGATCGTTAACTTTTATTGTACTTACTTATTATAAGTTCCATAGTTTGCTGCTCATGACGTTGATGACGCTACTTAATTGTGGTTGATGCAATGGCACTAAGCATTAAAGGGCTTTGAAATAAAACAAGTGTTACAGCAGAAAACACCGTTTATTTTATAATTATGAGAGAACTTCAGATTGATAACCTACGTACAGAATATGACTATAAAAACCAATCTAACTTGAATTTTACATGTGTCCAGAATCTCACTGTTAATTTCATAATACAATAGTTTATAACTGTTACAATTTCAGGAGGATTAGTGTTCCTTTACAAGATTACAAGACGATTTTTTTATCATTAAGAGGAATACAATTTTGATATAAATTTTGAAATACTTATATAAGTACAAGAAACTTCCGTAAAACGGAACTATGCTATTTCAACATTTTTGATTAAACTAAGTATAAAAAATAACATGTTTTAAAATAAATATAAACTCTAATATATTTTTAATGTCTCACATCATTTAACGCGAAGCAACATCAAATAGTCGGAAATAAAGCACAAATCGAGAGAACGTTGAAAGTTTTATAAACATTTACCTACGAATTGAAGTCTAGCGACTCTACGTTAACTCTTGAAGGACTGCGGGAGTCGTAGCAGTCAGGGTAGAGGCAGGCCGTCACAAACACTTTACTCACTGGGCATTAACTTGCTTACCGGTTATATGCCCAGCAGGTAAACTGGCTATATTTCGTACCCAAACCCTAACCGAATAGCTCGCGCCAAAAGCGGAGCAGACTGTGAATATGCACTACAGCTAAACACAGACTTTTATACAACTGAGTTAGGACCAGGGTTCAAATCAATCTATGGTATTGTATCAAAATATATATTACTATGCGCCTAGTGTAGCAACGGGAGTATAATGGGTAAGTTGCATTATGATTTTTGTAAGGTAAACGATTTTTTTTTTTCAATTATCCTTTAGCGGTATCTTTATCTTTATTGTGGACACCTTTGCACACGACAGTTAATTATTTTTTGTCAAATGCCATTTATACTAAAGTTGGTACCATAACTTTGCATATCCTACTAAGTAATATAAAAGTCGCTGCCTAATAGAAGAGCACCTTAACCGCACTGTAAGTGGATATAACATTGCTTTTATAATACTGGGTAATACTTCTAACACTGCCAATGAGTGATTTTTTAATTTGTGTTTAGAGCAGCGTAGGTATAATAATGAAATGAAATTGGAATCTAGACTATAGCGTCGTTTAGAACACTTGCAGGTGAATGTCGATTAGGTACCTACCGAAGTACCTACCTACAACGCGATATTATGGCCCAATTGCATAAACTAATTTCATTAGGTATTGGTCACATTAAGTCACTTTCAAGCGGTGTGCCCTAATGTGGTATTATCGCAAAAGGATGTTTATGCAATTGAGCGGGTGTATAACTTATGTAATAAAAGGGAAATTCAGGCCAAAACTGATGGCAGTTAGTGAATTATTTGTAGCTAGACTAATCAATAAATAGCGGCTCTATAATTTGAATGATTCTAGACTTTCCTGGCCGAGTTGCAAAAACTCCGAAAAATTCGATTTGGTAACATTATTGAAGATTTTAAACCTCTTTCAGTTCGGAAAAGGGGTTGTATAAGGTACCTAATAAAAAGAGTATGAACGGGGTTGATATACTTAGTCTTAAAACTTTACAAGGAATCAAGCTTCTCGGAGCATAACAAGAGCCGCGAAAAATATGTTGACCTCGTATTAAAAAAGGCATATTTCTATGAGGAGTAGATAAATAATAAATATCATAGAGTAACCTTTTGGAAATGCATCAGGATACCTAATATTATTCATCATCTTCGTTGCTCTTTAAATTCCTTTTTATACAATTATGGAGAAGATAAAATACATGTTTAGAGGACTGATTTGTAGGTTAAATCTTGTTTACGATCGCTACAGACGTGTACATTGTTTCCCATAAATATGTAGTACTGTAGTAGGTACATTTAATAAACTGTCGAGCGCCTCTGTCGCGGGCGGGACCCGCGCGGGCGGCCGGCGCGCTCCCGCCTCTATAACAAACGCAACAGAAACGCTCCCAAAACGTCACATTGGAACAAAAACTCCAAAGAAGCCTAATAAACATAGTACTGTAATTACGTCTGGATTACCTTTAACACTTACTAGCTATCGTCTGTTAATGTAATAAAATGCTATATGAATTGACACATAAGTATATAAACTATACTAATTGTGTACTTATACAAAATTAGCAATCCAATCAACAATGCATACTATTGATTATTAAAATATCTATGCTTTACGATAAGATTGAGATTTTGTTAGAACGCTCGCCGCCGTGCCTCACAAGCGTCCGAACCGAGCAATAAACGCGCGATAGTCGTGCGAGAATCGGACGGTGCGGTTCCGCGAGGCGCGCGGCTTGATTGAACACGAGAACGCCACATTATGTACACTAGTAACCGAAGAATACAACTGCAATATTACGATTAATATTATCAGATTATTAAGATCATTGAAAGCCGACTAGAAGTTTGGTTATGCCTACTCTAACATTTTATTTTACAAAACACTATACGGGAGCGAAGAGGTTTGCCGCTTGCGCCGCAAAGCCCCACGTCCCGCGGCGGGAGCGTCTCCGCGTGACTTGTGCGATGTGTTCGGCGGGCTCGAGGCTCAGCTCCGGGCTCAGGGCTCAGGGCTAGCGCACCGCTAGTCACTACCACTAACTTTACTTTGGTGTCAGGTACGCGGCCTCGGCGAGGGGGCCCGACGAGGCCAATAATATAATATACTTAGCCTAAGATACGATGAGTTGAGATGCATCTAGCTAGTGTCAGCGCGATGTAAGGTCGGATGCCGTGTCGGAGCCGGCTCGCGGGGAAGACAAGCGGGACAATTGACTGGCGAGTGGAAACATGCGACTGACCTCACTTTATAATGAAACTACTGAGAGAAAAGGAATTACCTAATTTCTCTACGGTTACGAAGGCAACTAGATGAAATCCTACTCTTAAGGATAAAAATCTAATTATGTAAACTAGTTATAAATTAACATTGCTTTACGTTGTTCCATACGCAACTGCACTTCAAGAATTTTGCTTGGTCGTCGAGCTAGAGGGCTTGGCGCCGCCGGCGGCGGACTTAGGGCCGTTAGACGCTCTCTGTCAACCGCGACGATCAAGCACTGTTCAGTGGTCACCTTCACTCTCACATTTTTTGTAACCATCAGGTTTCTTTAACATTACACTTATTTTCTTAGGAGAATGCTAATACGTGTTGGTGCTTAATATTTTCGAGTGTTTTCTTTTCTAGGAAAATATAGGTAACGTTACGAACACAAAATACTGTTTCAATACCTATAAGTACCTACTTGCATCTCTGAAGACTGGTACTTCGAATTTATTAAAATGTATATCCTAGCTACACCAGCTACGTAGATACATTATGGATTACTGTACAATGAAGGGGGTCTTAAGAGTAAGAAACAAAATTTAATTTTCAACTACGATTCTGATTTGAAAGCGTCGAGACAATTTAAACGAGTGTCTATTTATGAAAGTTTAAAATTACTCTTACGGTTTATTAAAAGTTACATCCACAATAACAATTCATTAATTATAATTTATAATGTTAAAGTTAACTAAACAACAACTGCATCTACTATCACACATTCGAAAGTTAAAAACAATTTTACAATTGTAATCGAATATCATTATTGCTACGGCGACGGCACGCCGGCGCGATATGCTCTGATGAGGCGCGGCGGCGCCGGGCCCGCCGCGCCGGCGACCGGAGCGGGCTGACCGGCGGCCCGGCGGCCGCGCCACCTCTGTTTGTACTGTGCGCCGTGGCCTACCCTCCTCTCCAAGCAACCAAGCTGGACTAGGCCACTTGCGCGATCGACACTCCCACTAACATCCTCCTACTGACGACACGATTTCCCCCTACAATATTCGGCCCTCGGCCTAATCGAGCCTTATTTGGCGAAGTATCAATATCTACACCTAATGCTTGAACATCGTCCGTTTTGTGGTTATTACAAATCTTCGGTTAAAAATACTGATTACATTTTTCGATCGGCGTCGCCGCTTGTTATACTGCCATTATTTTGATTTTATGTTTGTAGAAATTGCTGATTACATTATCTTAGATACGAGTATGATATTAAATCATAACTATCTTCATGGCAAGTTTACGAACATCGTAACTGGAGCTTTTAAGCTTCAAGTTAGCCAACGTTTTAAACTTATTCCACAGGATGGTGTTTATTTTTTTAATAATTATTTAACATGAAGCCTGCAGTGGACATTGAAAAATAGACTGCCTAAATATTTCCTTTTCTGATAATGTTATGAACTATAAGTATACGTTATAACTATATTCAAGTGGAGTAATACTTCCTAATTTATGCATTTTATGAACGATTCAGTATGCACACAAAATAGCCTCTGACAATCACAGCAATAGTGGGATACAGAAATCACTGTGTGACGTTTCTTAAATCTTAACATGTCCAGTCAAATCCTATTTTGAGTACCTATATAAGTTTTACATGTAAAGAATGTATGCAACTTGTGGATTAACTGTTAATTATACATATAACTATTGCCCCATTACACAAACGTTCAAATAAAATGCTTAAATATGTTCCGTGCTTCAACTTTGCGTATGAAACATTCGCATTATAAACGTTTGGGCAGCTGGGGATGTAAATAAATATGGCTGTTGGTTTGACATTAGAGCCAAAAGTAGCATGGCGTAGCATTGTCGCAAGTGTTTGAAGCCACAATGATTTGCTGATTACTAACATGTGTTTATAGATAAGAATACATTTGAACGTTACTAGTGGCAACAAATGAAACGTTACGATGGTTACTGACGAGCGCCGCGAAGCAGCGACAGGCGGGCGGGTCGCAGGCGCCGGCACACGCGACGATGATCCTTTGCATGGCGATCCTGCAAGCGTACACACGCGGTAAGACACACGGCGGGGCGTCATGATATACACAATATATCATATTATATTACAAGAAATACCCTATCAATTAATCATGTTATCTCACCGAATGTAAAAAGTAAGTGCTTTTAGATATATAGTTTGGGTGGTGGAAATTGACATGAGAAAACTTTCGTGGAAGTGTTAGTTATAGATGTAAAAGTACAGTATAGTATTAGAAAAGTATTTTAGACATGAAGAAAATTTATCGATTTAAGCCACCAATTCAACGTACGTTGGTGGATCTAAAAACTATTAATTAAATCTTTCAAATGTTATCTAGTAAATAGACGCAGAGTTTTCACGGGTTTAAGAAAGAGTGAAGATAATTCAGTCCGTATAATGACTCATTAAAATAAGCCAGGCCATCCCCGTTACCACCATACATTGAACTGACGGGTAACAAACACAATATGTGTTTAAAGACTAAACTATAATAACAGTTTGTAGATTAATAGTTCAATCGCACGGGAACATCCATTGAATATGGTTGTAAGAACGATGCAAAAGCCAATATACCTAACTAATTTATTATTTAAATATCTTAAATTTTAGTCTTCGTTTATCAATTTCGGGTAAGTGATCTTATAAAAATAAGCAAAACTGGTTTAGTTAAATTACCCTTTCAGATCAAGTTAATTTTGACAAAAAAATGTAGATTAATGGAACTCAAACTGATTTATATAGACCCGACGGACCATCTATGGATGTTTCCGTGAAAAGTAGAATGTATAATGCGACTGCTTCGCTTGTGTAAGTTATAAGGACAGAAAACATTTAACATAACATAAAGAGAAACATTATTTTAGAGCGGGTTTTTCTATTGTCACGTAAAGCTTAACTGAATAAATGGCACGGTCGCCATGCGACGACATGTGAAGAGTAATTAACAAAATGAAAGTTCTCAAGATTTAACTCACTCACGCTACTCGGACAAATAAAATAACCCGATCATCAGAGACACAGATATATTGGATATTGGTATATGTAGTACCTAAATACGGTGCGGGATAAGAAAAGTGCATGGATTTGAAAAGTCAGCCAGAGTAAAATCCAAAATACGTATACATAATTAACTACTACTGCTATACAAGGACTATTTTGCAGTAAAGTAAGACTGCGTAGTTAGTGTGTAGTAATAGACTGGGCAGATAAATATGAGCAGTAAAATAAAGATTCAAAATTTTGTTTTAAAATTTTACAAAAAATACTAATGATTGGTCGACAATGCACGACGAGACATGCACAAATGTCATTTAATGCGAATTGTCCTCATGTCAGACGATTTAGCTTTTATAGTTACTAATTTTGTCAGCTCAAAAAAGCGTCTTTTTGCTTGTGGTGTGTGTGAATCGTCCATTATGATCATACTAATCGTCGTAGTAATAAAATCTGCTCATTTAATTACTTGCCCATATGATATCATACGTATTTGGCTGTCAAATTTTCTACCTACATACTTCATTATAAATAAAAATTAAAAACAAGAGTTAATATATAAGAGATACATTTGTATATCTAAGATGAAGCCATTTACATTGAGGCGTTAGTCTGTCAATCCCTAATCTAAAGTCAAAACTAAAAGCACTCGTGTATGTTCATGCTTGTCTGCTGTATGATACTGTATAGGATACAGTTAAGACTCGATAGGCGTTTATATAGTCGATAGTGATTTTCACTTAGCGCTTTACATCTCTTTAAACGTTAAGTATCGTGTTCGTTGTAATAATGGTATGTAAGTATACGTAGTAAATGCTTAGATGTATTGCGCCGAATGAAAAAATCAGGGCTCACAGATTATTACTCAATTCCATACGTTCCAAAACTTGAATCGGATCGTAATATGATGTAATCACCTCGGAATGTGTAAAAAGACACCATAACTCAGAAGATAAGCGGACGTTTTATAAAAAAAAAATCTGCGAGCCGTGATTCGAATGTGAATATGCTGTCACAGTGTAGATACATGATTTATTGGTGGTTTTTCGTTCAGCGTAGTATTCTTTTGTAATGTCAATTGGTCTTCCAATTATTTATTTAAAACGGATTTTTGTTTATTAATTTCAACCCCAATTATTTATTTATAAGAACATATATCTAATCTGGACCAAATACAATTTTTGATCCAATATGAGCGCCGCATCAAGGCAGATTCTAAGTTTGCTATAATGTAACTATAATGAACGTTTAATCCGACGATGTCAGCGCAGCCTCTACTCATTCATTATCAAAAACTCTAATTATGAATGCCGTCTATGAAGCCCAAGTAAATATTCGCAAACCTGCCCCCGGGCCCCGTTCGACCGTTTAAAGGAAGAAGGTTTTATACACGTAGCCGGTCGCGAGAAGGGCGAGCACGAGCAGACACAGCAGAATCATTATCTTCTTCTGCACATTGAACAAACACAACACTTATTAGATATCTAGCAGTGGGAGCGAGCGCGCGCGGCCGCCACGCGGCCGCGGGCGCTCGCGGCGGCGAGTTACCTTTGAGCATTGTCGGAGGAGCTAGTAGAAGTAGCTGGACACGTAGCCGACGACGACCAGCCCCAGTATCAGCAAGCACACTAGGATCATGATCTTCTTCTGTAGGCGGCCGGCGGCGAGCATGCAACATTACGCTTTAGACATGTCCGGGCGAGCGCCGCGCGCCGCCCTCTCCGTAATAATAAATAATTAAACGGTGGAAACTAATCAAAACCGCTATCTACTATGAACGATCAGAAGTGGGTGCGTCCTTTGCCTCGGTCTTACAATTAGGTATCGTATTAGAAACGGGAGAGTTAAAATAAAATAAAAAAGAAATAAAATAAATATAATATTATTTTCAAAAGTTCTTACTATTATTATTTACATCTTGAGTAAACATTAAAACGTTTCTTTATTTATAATTTGTATAAACAATGTGGGTCGCCGCGCCCGTTGCACGGGCAGTAATATTAGCGAAATTAAGACATAACCTCTTAATAAAATTTTAACTTTATTATTAAGTAACTAATAATAAACAATAATGTTGAATGGCATTAAATTATATTTCACAGTCTTTCGATTAATTATTTATAACGCGTGACAAGCTGTACGTGAATATGTTTTATGACGCCTTTGTAGAGCTACAAAGAAGTTATCAGCTAAACAATATACCATAATTTATTTGTTAATCACAAGTTAACAATAATAATACAAGATATTCAACTAAAGAAGAAACAAACTGTATTCTCCTACATAGAAATTTTACTTCGTTTAAATATATTTTAAGAAAAAATGCTGGTATTAAATGCAGTTTAGCAAGAGAATACTTGTATATGAAACAGTACTTTAAATATCTATCAAATTAATAACAGAATAATGTAGCACACAGCTTAAAATACCTTGGTATAACAGGACTAAAAGTGTATATTTAACCAACACTACAACTCAATCGGCAATTAAAAAATATAATAGAATATAAAATATAAGTAATGAAATCATTAATTTTTAGCAATTGTGAATATAAGAGTAAATAAAACAGATCTTCTAAACTATTTACACAAGTGACTTGTGCCACGTGTATCATCGACGTCCAATAATCTTTTAACAAATAAGCTGAAACCACACTTATTTAAATTCGTTTGCTTTTTTATTATTCCTTAAATTAATAGAACGATATGCAAAATATTAAAATTATTAATATAAGACAATACTGGTGTCGATCTCATAGTGATTGACTCAACAAAATCTAAACATATTGACTAATCACTAAATCTCAATATCCCGACTAACAGTACAGCAATGTACTTTTAGTGCATAAAAAGAGACTGAGAAAAAACAATTTTAATTAAGAAATAAGCGAATAAATACCTAACCTCATCTACTTATTAGATTTGTGCGTGATTACATTAATATATTACAAATATTAAATAAATTATATTAGCTTGTTCTCAAATCAACAGCGGGAAGCATGAATAATTATTAAGTTAATGTACCTACTTAAAATACTCCCGGTCACAAATTGTGATGTTTTTATGTTTAACTAACAAAATCTATACTGCAAAACGTAATTCAAGACCAAAAAAAGTGAGACAATGTTGCCATTGCAATAATTTGTTTCTAAAATTGTAAATTCCTTTTGATAAATAATCACGCTAAGATAATTTATTCATTAGTAATTTTACTCCTACTATTTAAAAAAGTACTTTTATTTATTTATTTGTACATAAATACAAGACGCGCTAGTAAAAAAGTGGCAACATTTCTTACTTTTTTTGGTCTTAAATTACGTTTTGCAGTATAACAAGAATACAATTGTATTTACATAATTTATTATTTAAATTGTTAGCCGATTAAAATCGTATTTTTTGTCTAACAAAAAGTACCTATATTAACATCATTAGGTACAAAAGCGCCTGATGTCAACCGGTTTTTATTCTGCAAGCTACTATCAGCAAAGCGTTTGTTGAACAATATTTTTCAAAACATGTTTTTTTTTGTTACTTCAATAATTCTTGACAGCGTAATTCGTAAGACATTAATCTGGGCTATAACCGCGAAAATCGAAGTTCGTAAATTTCGGGCATTCTTCTCTGTCACCCTAATTACGCTTTCGTTGGAGTAAAAGAGAAAGATCCCCGCAATTTGCGAATTTCGGTTTTCGCGGTAGCCGCTCTGTGCCAACAAACCCTTCGCTCGCTATATTTTGCAGAATGACATCCATGGCAACATAGCAAAGCTATACGACGATTAACCTTAAGCACAATTCAATATTATTGCACTTCGCATTATATTGTCTTAAAATTGTTTATTAGGTACCGAACATTAATTTTTATCAATGACAATTCGAGTAAGAGGCAGTAATAAACAAGATATAATAACTACTAGTTTCAGCCACAATGTGAACGCTATAATAAATTTGTTATCGTATATTTAACAGGCTTTGCGCCATATGAATTGTTAATAGTTTTATACGTACGGTATTGGCATCATAAAAGTAATTAATCACATTGCGGCCTTTTCTTGGTGGAATATCACAAAATAAGAACATAGTTTATAAACCTGCCTACTGAACAGTAAATCACATTTACATAGTCTGTGAATTTATACTTTTGTGACAGACGGAAACGACAAGACATCCATGAGAAATACATTTCCAGTCTAAAATATTTTTTGGGAAAGTGATAGAACTGTAAAAAGCGCATCTGATCAATCAGATTATTTTGAATAACCTACTCAGGTAGCACCGTTCATTATGAGTAATAAGTACATTGTGGAATAAGGGCGATATTGCAAAAATTGTTAACGAAAGTCAATCAAGACTTAAGTTTACAATTTAACCCTTTGACCGCCGTTGGCATGTATACAAGACAACGATAGAACGATACACTGGCGCCGCTGTCTTGTATACAAGACACAAATTCAACCGCTCGGTAAATGTGAAAAAACATCAATTGTAGTATATTTTTACACTCGTGTTAATGTTTTAGGTCTTTGATTTTTAAAATAATAGCATTTAAAGCAGATAAATAAATCCATTCTTTAATAATAAGGCAATCAAAAAAATTGCTCTAGTTTTCAACGTTTTTCATGTTCCTCGTCGCCGTTGTCTTGTATACAAGACAGCTAGGGATGGGAATGTTAATTCGATATGAGAATATTAGAGATGCAACGGATAGTTGTTTGGCCGGATACTGGATATTCGGCCTGACCTTCGGCCGAATATCCGGTATCCGGCCGCCGAATATCGGCCAGCAGAGCTGCACCTACATTTCGGTTTTTCAGGTGCGCATTCTGCAGTTTTGACCTGTTTCTAAGTGAACGTTCGCGCGGACACATTTCTAGGTTTGAAATGAGTGCGCGTGCAAGTCAGTTGAATCTCTAAATTGTTTTAAAATAATAAACAAGTACGATTATGACCGTGACTGTTTCTTAAATCCAATTTGTTTACTCCAAAATCAAGCAATGGTACTATCCGGTATTCGGCCGGATAGTAGGGCACTATCCGGTATCCGGCCGGATATTAAAATACTGGCCGGATAGGGCGGATACCGGATAGTAACCGAATATCCGGTGCATCTCTAGAGAATATTCAGAATAAATATCAAGTGGCCAATCGGGTTTTATTTAAGCATTTGAATACCTGTTAAATGCCAATTGGTGATAACTAGTAACTAGAATACGTTAAACGAGAGAGAGACAGGCATAACTATAGCTGGAGTTCAGGGAACTTGTTCAGCTGTCCATAGTAGAGTCAGACAAGTAAATCTGCCCTTGTGGTCTATTTGCAGAACAAATGATTCATTTTGAGATGATAGTGTAGTGGGGAGTGATACCCTGCAGTGACCGCTTCGCACAAGAATGGTACCTACAGGCGGACGCTCGGACTAGTCAGTGTCGCCTAACTATGAGAATGTTATGTATTTGAAATTGACGAAAAATTATTATGGTAGGGAGGGTGTAATACGGGAACTGACAAGCTCTTCTAAGGAACATGTCGAATGTGAAACATGCATTCCCGAACATTTCTGATCCCCACCCTTACCCAATATTATTGTTCTTCACTCATTGACAATTCAATCCACGTGTCATTTTCCCCAATGCAGTTCCGGTACATTTATATTATCGACACACGATGCGCGGCTCTAACCATACGCTTATAAAGTTTACGTACCGACAAGCGCTTACGCCGTTGACCTAGAGACTATTATTACTTAATCCGCGCGGAAACGGTCCTTGTCGGTCTGCACTGCGGGCAGTCCATGCGCGCCGTTGTCATGTATACAAGACTTCTCGTAGAGCCTAGTGCGGTGATATTACGTCATGAATCGATATTGTTTAGAGGTTGTTTTTAATGATAAAGACTTTTATTTTTAACATTGTCGTGTGTAAAAAATATGTTAATTTTTGGCATTCTCGAAATAAATTAAAGTTGGTTAAGAACAAAGCCAAATTGAGAAGATTTTTACCATAAATTGTAAATATCGATATCACATTTTCCAATCCCTAAACTTTTTATTAGTTGTTTACTTAGAATTTACTCTGGCGTGTGAGTGAGCGTCTTTGCGGACTAGGTCCGGCGGCCAAAAGGTTAAAGATCGTCCGTGTTACACACAATGTTTTTCATCACATTTGCTAGAAATAAACACTTTTCTTAACCATCGTAAACAATTAAAATATTATTAAACCTCCTTGGGTCTCATGACTTAGTGCCAGTCGCACCATCCGCATTGACAGACTGATCAACGTCTTCTATATAACTAAAAAAATGTACTGCCTTGGGAGTAATAATTCATACAATACTGTACGCCACAGTGTGACATATCAACCTTTCAGCAAGTGTGATGAAAATAACATTAACATCTCCATAGATGTCTTTGTAGATGACAATAGGGCAGACTTTGAAATTGAAACTGTCGAAAATACTTGAAAACTAACCCAAACGGATTATTTTGGGTAGCTACAATTTTAGCAATAAAGGTAAATATTCTAATCAACCCGTAAATTTACTAACCCATCATTTGTCTACCCTTGCACCATCTACCGTCACCCGACACAAGTAACATGAACGTTCCCTAATGACTTTGGGCTGATTTAGACGGCGCACGAACTCGCATGCGATTTTAGTTACATTGCGGACTGTGGATTACGTCCAACCGACCAATCAAAACCCGCAATGGTATGAAACTCGCATGCGAGTTATCGCGTCGTCTAAATCAGCCTTAAGATGATAAAATTAAACAGTATACAGGCAAATATCATCGCCTCGTGATGACAACACCGTGTGCGTCCATGGCTCGTGGTTCACTTCTTTTGTCTAACTCAACGTGACAGCGAGGATAATTATTAGGATAACCAGCGTAACAGCGAGGCATATCATGATGAAGATCTTTTTCTGCAATGACAAGGGAAAAACAAAAGAAAATAAAATCAGTGTAACTGCGAAAAGCTGAAGGGCGTCGGGCAAATAAATGTTTGGTTTCTTGGGCTGGTATTGGCAGCAATAGTTTAAATAATAGTTTATTGACACGTTTCGTAATTCACGATAAGGTTAGCGATTTGTTGATTAATTCTGCATTTATTGTGATAGTAAAAATAACAATCTTAACTACTTCATAAAAATGAATCTGAATATATTTTAAAATATGGACTATTGGTTGATATTATTTAAACTAATGCTGCCTTAAATCTTGAGTGAACTCACTTGAGTTATATGACACGAGATTTCCAAGAAAAAAAGGAAATAATTAACTTGGAGCCGTGCAAAACTAATACGCATATGAATATGCCAGATGCTTGTGTTCGAAAGTGAGTAATAATATATTTTTAGGCAGTAAGATTTTTAAACATGCTTTTTAAGATGAAATAAAAAAAGATTTTAAGTGCCTATTCTGTCGTTATTTATTCATAAATATTTATACATAATAAGCTCATTGTACGTATATAACCGTCACCACTGCAGCCACATTGCGACATATATTTTAAATCAAACACAAATTTGTTTCAAACTACAGTAAATTTTCATAGAATACATTTTTCCAGTTTTTTTCATCTGGGGTATTTTACGTACTATTTAAGAAAATGTTAATAAATAAATCGCACGATGACTCAGTCATTCAATCAATGATATTGTGATGAGATACAAAAGATTAAAAACATGACAGAATCTATGGTATTTATCTGATTGGCCAACATGACCGAGTCAGGAGGGTTAGTTTACACTTTACGTTCAGTTAAATGCCTATAAAAATTACCATAGATCAGTAGAACTGAAAGGGCTAAAAATAGACCTCATAATTCTATCAGTTCTAGTCGAGTTTGAATTAGTAATTGATTGTTTTTAACTGTTCGTTTAATCTCATTCCGTCACCAACATTCTTTGATAAACAAATATGTGTCAGATTTAATTTTGCATCTAAAACACTGATTCTATAAGCAAGCTACATGAAAAACAATTATAATTTAACACCTTCACTAATTAACTGAAAGTAAAAATTGCCAAATAAAATGAACCTTTAAAATATTCTGGCTATCGGCAAACGTATTCACAAAATACTATTAAATCGTGCTAGCGACACGAGACAATTTTTCTCGTCCAAACGTGCGGTTCCATGCACGTGCAAAATGAGATTAGAAAAATGAGAAAGGGGAGATGACAGATCCTCATAGCGGTCGCGTTAGTTCGCCCCTGTGTCCCCGTTAGGCGTCCATTGTGTGTAAGGCTCGGTGTTTACCTTCCTCGCCTTGGCGGCCCACTTGTGTGCACTCTTGAGCTCGACGTTGCCCGTGTCCACGTAGTCCTGCGTCTGCGTGACGTGGTGCTCGATGCGGTCCACGAGCTCGCCCTGCGCGCGCTAAGGGCAGCCGCGGCGGGGAGGGGGACTGGACTCGCGGATTGGTTCAAACGTGCGTTATATGACCCAGTGTGAGTTTTATTACAGGAACCAACCGAATTTTAGCTAGAATAATTAGTCCAGTTCAGGTAGTAAATAAAATGAATAGCCAGAAATAAAATACACCCTGGAGAATGCCACAGACATGACACGACACCCAATACACGTGATACCACAATAGACATTTAGTGTTACATTAGTAGATATAAGAGTTAATATTAATTTTTATATGTAAGAGACGTTGTTAGAAACGGTTTTGTGCAAGTTTTTATTTTTGCCAAATAAACATAAGTTAATCCGTAACCGTACACGAGGCGAGACAAATAAAAACTTGCAACAAATCGGAAACATTGTTACATAATAACACGTTAAAAGATGAAATGTGAGAAATAAATGTTAGTAGTGGTTATTATATAACAAGAATATTTATATACCAAATACCGAAGGCAAGTTACGCACACACCGATGACAAAAGAACAGTTAGTAATCGAGGTTAGCCCGTTTCCATCCAGTGTTAGACAGCGAGTAGAACAGTTATTGTCACACAACAGTTAAAGCGGGGGTGTTTGAACCAATCACCGATTGATGTAACGAAAACAAAATGCGAGGTAACGTGGGAGTCGAACCATTCACAAAACATATCGCAACATAACAGGGGAAAGGGATCGGAGGGGGGAGACGGGGAACAAAACAAAAAAACGCATTAGCAACGAATGGCTGGTACTGGAATGATGACAACTCACCCGTCGAGCTTTGCTCTGATATTTTAGGGCCTTCTTTGTGTCTTGGGTAGCAGTTTGGACATAGTCCACAGCGTGCTCTACATGATACTCAATGCGGTCGATCATCTCTCCCTGCACCCAGAGGAACTTGTTTATTTGATTATTCATAAATACTAATGTACCCATAAAAAACGGTTGCTTTTAATCTAGGAATGTGCTTAACATTGTCGTGTAAGCAGATATCATGTTAATCGGCAATAAATTGTAGAAACATACATAACATACGTGTGCATCGTTTACTTGCGTGTACTACACAGTTTATATGCCGATGTCTTTTACCGGTGTTGTATGCTGCGGTATTTAATTCATAGTGGAGGAATCTCTCTTACTCGGTACTTTGTCATTTTACGATGTACAAAACCATAAATGCAACGAAACTTTGATGTTTCGGCAGTACTATGTTGACGATGACTCAACAGTGGATACATCCAAAGTGACTGAGCAAAGAGCATCCACATTTTTTTAATTCCAAACAATGTAGCAAACAAGTTAATTTAAACGAAGCAGTAAACTTTGAGAGAATAAAGATAGTTGTCAGGTTAAGAACATTCCTTTTATTCGATGGATGTACATCTATACAGGACATCCATTCCTTTTTCATCAATATCATCGTGCAACACCTTCAATAGTCAGTGGTATCAAGGGTGGTATCATTATACTTGTAGTCCCTTTATCACTTCACGTACCTATGTGTTGAAGTAATGACTCTGGGTCCTGATCAGGAATTTATTAGACTTACAGTATTTCAGCAAGACATAAGTGTTCACCTAGCTAGGTATTGCAAGGGGCATACTAAAACCCGTAGAGAATATGATGGCTCTGATGGCCGGATGTTTGTTCTTCTTATAGCTAGTTAAACTCTATTACGTAATATTTGCCATTGAAAGTTGCATCATTGCCGTAATGACATGGTCCTGTTTTCAAGCAAGTGTCATAAAAATTAGTTTTAATGAATATAATTAGTAGTTTACGCTTCCATCAAAGAGTAGCTCAAAAAAAGGTTTCAAAATTATCAACGAACTACGTATCAGTAGTTCAGAGTAGCTCAAAAAAATGGTTTCAAGATTATCAACAAACTAGTCACAGTAGTCCGTGTTAAAACTACCTCAAGTATGCAATTCAATTTGATGTTAAATCTTTCGACAAACAACCTCAGTCTTGCTGTAATACCATTATAGTCTGTATCTTTGGGTATTTAAATAAAAGTAAACAAACAATTTGTGCATTTTCGGGTAGTTATAATATTTATTGGTTAACCAACCAAATACAAAACCGAACGGATCTGTCACTGAACGTGACTTTAACCTACATTATTTGATCATGTAACGTTTTCATCTGGGAACTGGCTTAGGGCCAGTTGCACCAACCACATTCAGCGGACTGATCAAAGTCACTCAGCAGTCAGCTATGAAACTTCCCATACGATAAAATTTTGCGAACGCTTTAACGGTGCCAGACGGTTTGGTGCAACCCATCCTTAAGGTGCCATTTGATGGTACATTTTGTTTATTTTTATTTAAATACACATACAGAGTACAGAGTATAGCTATTCCAACTGCCGCTATCTGTTTATAAGTGTGTATGTGTGTGTGATTGACCTGGCTCTCGACAAGCATCGCCATGTCCATGAACATGTCGTGCAGCTCGCGGATGGACGTCTCCAGTTTGATGATGTCGGCGTGCCGCGCCTCGATGTCTGCCAGCGTCTGCTTGGCCTGCTGCGTCTCCATTATTATCTGGAAACGGGATTCAAATATGTTAAAAGCCACTCTCAAAGTGTGAAATTCATCAATAACCAGCTCTCCTATAGCTCTGGTCCACAGTTAATTTGTCAAACGAATATGTTTGATAAAAAAAGTCATAACCGGTAGTGCAAAACCGCTATAGAATTTTGTTGAAAGCTGAAATAAGGATGATTATTTATGTCCAATATTTACATATGTGTTAGGTATTATTTAGTTTACAATTATTTGTAGAAATGTAGTTTGTAATTATGTGATGTTATTTGTAGTTTTGTAATTTGGGTGTAGTGTTTTAAATTGTAATACTTAAGTGTGTTGAATTGTGCTTTATTTGTAATTACTAATGTACCCGTTGTATCAATAAATTGCTTTCGATATTGTTCCTTATTGGTATATATGGTATAGAATGTACCTAATATAAATCAGGGACCGAATACCGGTATATATTCCATACAAATTAACCGCTATTCAATTTCGGTATCACGGTTGTTTATGTATATTTTTGCATTTGATTTAGTTAATTAGGAGCATTCCATGAAATTGTCTACCGCTTGTCCCGTACAAACGGGAATTTTCTGAAGAATTGCAGGTACTTACAGAAAAAAAATCGCCTGCTTTAAATGCCGAAAAAAAAGTCACAATACAGGAAATAAAATGCGTTTGTACGGGACAGCCCGTGGAATGCTCCATTAGATTAATCATTATCCTTACCTATTCTATAATATCAAAGAAATATTGTAAAGGCTACGAGATATTTTGATTTTTAGTTATACTATACCGGTAACGGTCCCTGATATAAATAGATAACGATTAAATTATCAAGCAAAATAGGTATCATATCTCGTTGCTAGTAAATATAAGTTTTTCATTGTCAGCATTATTCCTGAACGTAAAAACGTCGACCAAAACTGTATTAGATACTTAACAGGGGGACAACTATGTCGTGAATATTGTATTATGCTAGCACATATGTATTTCATGCATGATTCACCGTTTCAACTGCGATGCCGTTCGATACAGGTATTTTATCGATCTAAACTAATTACAAAGCTGCAGTCAATTTGCGTAATTGTTATGTATTACTTCATAGCACACGTAACACAGCAACCTAGTTTATACAAGCGTGAAATACATATATATATATATATATATATATACAAGGTTCGATTGAAATTTCCACGCTGCAATTCCGAAGCGTGATAAATTGGGCACACGCTTTTATTGAATTACTGGCAATCTGTAGCTTGAAATACTCGTGACGAATTTATATTTATATATATATATATATATATATATATATATATAAATATAAATATAAATTTATATATATAATTTATATATAAATATAAATATAAATTATATATATATATATATATATATATATATATATATATATATAAATATAAATTCGTCACGAGTATTTCAAGCTACAGAATGCCAGTAATTCAATAAAAGCGTGTGCCCAATTTATCACGCTTCGGAATTGCAGCGTGGAAATTTCAATCGAACCTTGTATTTGTTCGGCAAAAGGTAATTTGCCAGTTTTGCTAGTTGCAGAACTCTCATTCAGAAAGCCTGTTTTAATATAAAAAACCGGCAAGTGCGAGTTGGACTCGCGCACGAAGGGTTCCGTACCGTTACGCAAAAAACGGCAAAAAAATCACGTTTGTTGTATCGGAGCCCCACATAAATATTTATTTTATTCTGTTTTTAGTATTTTTTTGTTATAGTGGCAACAGAAATACATCGTTTGTGAAAATTTCAACTGCCTAGCTATCACGGTTCATGAGGAATAGCCTGGTGACAGACAGACAGACAGTACGGATTCTTAGTAATAAGTAATAAGGTTCCGTTTTTGCCCTTTGGTTACGGAACCCTAAAAAGCTAAAGCCCGACCTACATTGACGGCCTGCACCTGGGAACATTTTTAATGAACAGCCATTATGCATTGTGTACTGCAATCTGCAGCTAAGGCCATTTAGAGATTATCCGTCGTCGTCGTATGTGGGTCAGTTGGTACGCGTGGAAACGGAAATTGAAAATATTCTGTTCCGTTGAAATATTCTGTTTTATTTTAAGGCGACTGAATATCATCTATCCACCACAATTTACATTGTCCCGACTGCATCCATTGCATTCTGAATGATGACGTGATCTGCTCATTTACCAAACACTCGAGCTATTTGGTCTCACTTTTTTTATTTTAATGAATTCAACTGCCACCCTTCCAAACGTGATATTTAATTATGGCAAAGTTATTCTTTAAAAATTATAATGATAAGGAAGGGAATCTGGAAGAGATCGATTTTTAGCGATAAGACCGCCTTTTGTTTATCTCTTCTTAATTTTCTGTACCCTTTGTATTGTTTTCTGTATTAAGGTGTTACGATGGAGAGTATTTGTATTGTACTAATTTTATTGTATTGTATGTTTATACAAAACCATACAAGCCAGGATTCGAACCTACCACTAACTTATCCGCATATTTTTCAAAGGCAGAATGTAGCGTTCTGGCGACATTCCCAGAGGCTCTAAAGACTTGACTCATCGATTTCTACTTCCGTACGAATTTTCGTGCGGCGCGGAGCTTCGTCGTTAGTTTCATTTATTTCCACTTGTAAAGAGCCAACATTAAATATTAGTAACGGGCGGTGGATATTTGTTTTGCCGGCAAGCAGCAAAGTACTGGGAATCCAGTCAACAATGCCGTTACGAGACGTGCACACTAGAGATGCCCCGAATAGTGAATTTGGCCCAATACCGAATACCGAATATTCGGCTCCACCTCTCGGCCGAATACTGAATATTCGGCATGAAATGCGAACATTTTGAGTCACAATTATTATGAAAACTGTTCGCCAACAAATCACAACGTTTGCTAACATATATTTTTATGTTGAACAGAATCAATTAATGTAGTTAGAGTCAATCAAATCAGCCCCATGATAAAAATAAAATATTCTGTAATCAACAAATGCTCAAAAACGTACCATGGTATTTAACTAACTTTCCAAGATTACATTATATATTATATACCTAGTTTTTGGTTATTTTTTTGTGTAATTTTTCTTTTTAGGTAGGTGCAATAGGTATTCGGTATTCGGCCGAATAATAGGCAACATTCGACCGAATACCGAATATTCGGCAAAGTAGCCGAATAGGACGAATACCGAATAGTTGCCGAATATTCGTGGCATCCCTAGTGCACACCAATTCTGTTCTGTGCCTTTGTTCATAAATTTTACTTTGAAGTGTAATTTTAGATGTTTTAACAACGAATATGATTAAATAATTTTACGGTTTAGACTCACTTGTTTTAAGTAACTCGTGCGACATGTTCCGGAGATCCTAGGTCTCCTTTCTCAAGCACTAACGGTGCGAGCAGCACGACGGCCGTGTATCGTAAAATTATTCAATGTTAGTATATCTCATTCATGTTTCATTTGACTTTCCTGCGTCAATGGATGGTCCTGGAGAATTATTATACAATCTAATAAGGACATTAATTATGAATGAAGAAGAAAATTAGCTCTAAATATTTGGAGTAAAAAGCTACGTTAAAAATGGGGCTGGCCGCTTTTTGTAGACGTGGAAAAGTGACATTTCCCCGCTACACTTATTTTAACGAACGTGACTTGCGCTTACCGCCCCTTATATCAAAGTCCATTAGTCTTTACGGCTCGGAGAAATATAACTGACCAAAAAAATTATGTTATGTGAAAAACTGACGATCGATGCAATAGCAAATCTATCGAAATAACCAAAAACACACAAAGTGGACGAGGTTGAAAGAGGGAGATCTCGTCTCGACGAAGGTACTGCAATCATGTTTGGTAAAAGAGAGTTCAACATTACCTACCCTAAATGGACGTAGGTACACTAGGTACATGTGTGTAGAATGACATCACTATCACTACACCTTATAAAACAAAGTCCCCCGCCTCGTCTGTCTGTTTGTGTGTTTGTATGTTTGTTCGCGATAAACTACTGAACGATTTTTCATACGGTTTCACCTATCAATAGAGTGATTCTTGAGGAAGGTTTAGGTGTATAATTTGTTAACCCTTGCGAGGCCGGGGCGGGTCGCTATTAAAGTGAATAAAGGGAAGGATTTATCTTGACCTCTATCATCTGCCTCTCCAGGCCCCTGTTTCACCACGGTGACATTTGTCACCTGACAGTGGCAATTCGCCGTACATTGCTGGTCCAAGAAGTAAATATTGACGCTAATTACCGTTATTACTTATCAGAAATAGACAGAAATTGTCAGTGTCAAGCGTCACCGTGGTGACATAGGTCGCAGCTGCCTCCTGGATCCTGTTCTTGCAGAGGTCCCGATTGTTCGTCATCGTCCGGTTGTACAGTCGCCATCAGATATATCGGAGCGGCCAAAGTGTTGATAAATATCTGAACACGCCTATTTGAGCACGCGCGTTAGAGTGCGTGTTCAGTTATTTTTGAGTACCTTGGCCGCTCCGATATATCTGATGGCGACTGTACTTGGTCTAGACTTGGATGGGTTACTTGAAGCCCGAAGTTGAACCCGAGTTACTTAACGCTAGACTAGAGTTGGAACTAAAAACTCTAAGAAGTACTGACCCCTTGCGTGAAGACCGCGGGGTTGTCCTGCTCCAGCATAGTTTCCAGCTCCTCATCCGTGGTGTTCCGGCCAGTGATTTCCAGCTGCCGCAGTATCCGGTTTTTGCACCGGTCCCGGTAGTCCGTCTGCGTGCGGTTGTACTCGGTCATCACTTCGACGAATTTGCGAGACAGGGTCGAGTGCTGTGTCTTTCTTATCCTGAGATCCGCCGATGATTTGTTAGAGTGCTCCTCCTGTTCGATGTTCTGCTCTATGTCTGTGGATTGTAGTAAATGTAGAAGTAGTAAAATTCTTGCTCGTATAAAAAATACATACAAATAACTACCGATATTTGTGCGAAGCTGGGGGAGAATCACAGACCAGATGAAAAAAAATATTTGAAATTTTGGTCAAGATTAAAAAGCATTCAGGGCACGAAAACATTGAGCAACGTACTCTAAAAGTTTTCAATAAGCTGCGATGGCGTTGAATGTCAAATTTTAAGTTTCGCTGTTGTACACAAAGGAAGTAAGTGGTGCATGCACACCTAATTTGGCAATTTCTGTGTAGAGGAAGTTTCTTCGTGTGTGGAGAATGTATTTTCAGGCAAATCCAATTAGATATAACTGGTCAATTGGATATAGCAGCATTTAAACAATAATACCTCGCATTACAGAGGAATATTTCCAGATTTTCAACGAAAAGCGTCCAAGCTTAGTTATGACACGCTTCCACAGAATTCAGCGCGCCAGGAAAACATTTAACTAATTAATAAAGGGAAGCATAACCTCTCACAAAGGCTAACAGCCTCGCTGAAAGTTTCCCAGGAACAAGGTTAGGTACATTCTCGCTTGAGAATGTGTGAAAGTGACAATGGAAATTTGTACGTGTGAAAACTTACGTTTTAACTTTCCTCTGACTTTGTTGGCAGTTTTCTTAATATCAGCCATGAGATCTTCTAATTCGTTCTTTGTTTCTGAAATGAGACAAGAAATTTTATGGTTAAATTTTATCAGAAGTTTCAGACGACTAATTTGTACGCTAGCAAAATAAATTGTTTTCGAGTATGAATAAGTTGAGCTAAGAGTAGTATTTCGATCCTGAATACTTCGTAAGTGTCTTGACTTATTTCCGCTTATGTATTGTACTTGGTGACAAGTTGACAATATCGCAACAAACAAGTAATCAGAAATAACTACAAGAGCGCTTCAGTGCACGTTCGGCGATAAGAAACTTCAGTCATTACGCGTCGTCCAGACAGGTCGGAACCTTCGCCTCGTGGCCAAACTTTGTCTAACATCGGTAATCGGTTTAGCAAACGCCGTAGTCCCACAAGGAAGTAAATCGAAAAATAAATACGGAGACAATATTAAAAACATTTTAGATCATTTTTAGGTGTCTAGTATATTAGATACAGCTGATAAATGGATAACTGTTTATTTTCGCAATAAGATAAATCCCGCTGTCACCGGCAGGCAAGCTCGACGTCGATAACGGCAAATGAGAGAAAAATTACCGACATCGCCGACTCCCAGCGGCTGTGGATTCCGGGCCGAAGTTATCGGCTTATAAAAGATTTGACTCATCCTCATATTAACGCCAAAGCTGTAGACTCGGATGAACTCCGGGCGCTCAGCTCTCGAAATATGGACGTCTTAACTTAACTCATCGACACGACCACAATTGATCCATCAGGATTTATGCTTAAATTTACGAGTTTTACGCAAGAACGCTCAGAATCAACAATAATGAAAAAGTATCAGTATCTCCCGAGCAATTTATCAACAATATTGCTGTCTCAAATGAACAATAGCGCTAAGGCAAAAGTTTCCTTGTTAGGAATATGCAATATTCAGAACGCGCGCAACTAGTTTATTGGAGCTGGCAGCAACTAGACAGTTCTCTATATTCTGCATTAGGTACTTGAATTCTGAGCCACTTTGTACTTTATTCCAGTAACCAATATAATAAAAAAAAATATATAACATCTCGCGTTCATAAAAATGTTCATTGTGGACTAGAATTTAAAGCAGCATGCTTATCTACTATTCTACTGTAGATAATTAATTACGCTGAAGACACCCCATTTTTGAAGAGCACCAATGAATAACGAACCTAAGTAATGTCGTAAATCATATTGGCCTAATAGTGAATCCATCTGTTATTTATTCAGTGAGCAGGTGTGGACGGCGGCTAACGATAATGGGATTTTTCCAGTCATTCACGCACCGCACCAGCATCACGCAATATATTCCGCCGCGACCCGAGGGAGACCAGACCCTCAATCACTGCAGAACCCTAAGCCGGCTTTATAATTTGAAAAGCCTATCTGATTCAAGATTGACGCAAACACACCCGAACAAAGAACCGTAACTTTTTGAGGAGAAAATGACCGATAAGTATAGAGATCTACAGATTACGATATAATGCAATTAGTTATTTATTCATAGATCCTTTTTATTTTATTTATGTTTGTGAACATATTTTTGTGAGTTTTGTATAATATACCATTAGCCTATATAATCGCAAACAATGCTACTTTGCATTTGTATTTGGCGATTCATCACTCCAAAAGCGAAATTCTCCGCTATAGATAATAATGACATGAATGAAAAGATCGAATGATTTATTTATTCGAAACACAAAAACAACAACACAACAACCTAGAGAGCGTAAAATGTCCATTATAGATAACATATATGGCTACAGATATTTGAAATTCGAGCATGATTACTTCGAGTCTTATATCTCCTTTTGAAATGGAAACCACGAAAACTGCCCCTCACAACACAGCTCACGATTTCATTAAGCTTCTATTACTGCCTAAACTCAAACTCAACCGCTTTCATATGGAGGACACGGAAATCGCATTTCCTCTCCAAGTAAACGATCGCATGACAAAATACGATCAGCCATTGACAGGCGCCGGTAACGTCATCACAACAGGTATACGAGTAGGTATACCTAAAATCTCTGAATAATACATTTCTAGTAGGTACACTGTATTTATAGAGAATGTTCCCAAATATTTGCTGATTTATATGGATCTCATTTTACCGCCAGCCCGCCGAAAATAAAACGTGTTACTATAAATACATCCCTTTCGATATAATGAATCAGTTTAATCGCGATCTAATTTGATAATGATAACAGATGAAATGAATCTACCATTTATATTTCACGGGGTTATTAAAAGTAATGCTGATTTTTTGATAGCTTATGCAGACTATTAATCTTAGGGCTGTGAATGGGAGGACCTTTGTTCTTACTTCTCAAAAGCACCTTCTTTCATAGAGTAAACCTTTTTTTGTACACCTTATATATTTTATCTTTATTTCAAAATAAATAATATACGATTGTCAGTACTGGCACGTTACAAATAAATAGTAGATAGTAGATAATGAGACTAATGAGCCGAATTACCTTTACGTGGCTCATTAAAACATAAAGTAGCACAATTAAATGTGAAAATTACGTGAGGTACCTACTTTATATTAGCGAAAATTTGCCGGTAAAAGTAACGTTAATTCCGTTTGCCAGTTTTATAAATTAGCATACATTTTTTTTATTATTGGGCATGAATAGGTTACATCAATCCACTTGAAGCTGGCATTAAAAACCCTAGACAGACTATATTGTACTTACGAGTTACCTAAGTCTTCAGATTGGGGTGCAATTTCCATAAGAATTATGAGTTGGTTAAAAAACATTATGGCTCCTCTACAAGATGGGCCAGCGCCGGCCACTCCAAGGGACGCATTTATGCGTTAGAGGGAACAAGTGATATTGCTATCTCATTCTATCGCATGGCTGCGTCCCTTGGAGTGGCCGGCGCTGGCCCATCGTGTAGAGGAGCCATTATGCAGAGGCTGTTACTTGTGCTAGTCGGGTTCACGGTAGGTATATATACGTTTGTTCGAAACTTGGAGAAATATGCAGCTATTTCTCGTAGACAGTTCTCTGCTGAGACAGCAGAATCGCCTTAGTATCGATCCACAATCAAGATAAGTACCTACTACATTCACTATCAATGTAGCCAAGTAAGCTATTTCGAGTCGACGTAGGTACATTATTTATTCGTTAAACCTACAATTTTTATTGGAAATAAAGCGACGATCACTTGGACATTTGCAATTTATTTTCGCTTATACTTGTATTTTTTTGTTTGAAAACTAAACCGGTTGCAAAATATACATAGATTATTAACCACACTCGGTGAAGCTTTTGATTTTGACACAGCATTGCAAATCCCGTGAAACATAAGCGTTATTTACTCGCACGTTAATGTATATTTATATATTCACAACTCTGAAAACGTATTAACGAAGCTTGTGGTTGTACATCAGCGTAGCAAATAAAATAAAGCCAGAATTTAATGGATGGAATGGACGTAATGAAATGGGATTCACTACTGAAATTAACTATTTTAATAACGAAGCTATTTTAATTTACACAAATAATTAACTTAATCGGATTAAGAGTGTATCTTGCTTTCCGTATAAAACGGGCAAATCAAGTTCGTTACACTGAGAGAAAAGTACAACAAAAACACACTTAAAATTACAAAAATAAACTTAATCCGGGGACAAGGAGAGTTAACTACTGAATAGGAACAAATTGACTTTTGCAATTTCTATTAGTTCTTGCAATTTCTATTATCTGTTTGTTGAAATTATGTTTGGGATTACTGAGCTGTTTGTAGAAATAAATAAACTTTACAGAAATAGTGAAACGTCCATAATTATTACTGTCATTTTTTCCCCCAGTACAGAACTGTTTTTTAATTTCTGGTGATGATTTTTCTCTCAGTGTAGGAACTTTCTAATAAACTTCAGGAATAGGTAGTTTATTTTTCTTTGTTACGATTACATTTTTTTATGTCAATCTAGGTTTGTTTTACTACTGTTGCTTGATAGGTACTGGATGTTAATAATCATACATCGGGGTTTTCGGTGCGGGAATGATTTCGTGTATTTATAACTTTGTTTATTGTAAAATAATTACCAAACTATAAATTAAACGTAGGTAGTAAGGTCCAAATGTGCTTAGAAATGTTAAATTAGTGTCGTTTTTACAGTTTTTACCTGTTATTCGGTTAGTGTAAAACATTCCCGCACCGAAAACCCCGATGTATATTAATAATATACATTTTCTCAAAAATGGACGGCAAAGTCGACTTTGCCGTCTAAAAAATAGGTCGCGAAGCGCGGAGTTTATGGTCAGTCAAAAATTAAAAAGTTAAAAACATTGCAGTCTCGATTTTGGGACTGCAATGTTGCATACAAATTCCATTATTTGTCGAGTTCCAAACTTTTTAAAAGTTCAAATGGCCATATCAAATGAAGACACAGGCCCATTAAACAGCCAAACAGATGATTAGTACCGCGACTATTTAGTTGTCTCAAATAGGTTGGCGTATTTTCGGCAGAAAAATACACTTCTATTTTATTTTTTTTAATAAAAAGGCGGCAAGGGCTTTTCTCTGTGAAACTATATACGTAAGAACGTTGCTTTTGTAAAATGTTTCTATGATATTTATGTTTCTTGAACCATTTTTGAGAAAAGCACTATATATGACTCGGCTGGAAGGCAACTTGCTGGCTTCGGATTCAATTAAACGGACTCCCAAGGTCGTCCGTTTAAAACGAATCCTCAGCCTGCAAGTAGCTACTTCCGAGCCTCGACAATAATGTACTATTAACTACAGTCAGCTGCAATACTATAATAATATGCCCCATGTTTACAGAAACCCACTTCACTACTTAAAAAAATTACAACGTACAGTCCACATCAAATAGTGATGTTAATTCTATGGTACCAAAGGTGTGTTACGATATACAATGTGTTTTCTGTAACAGGAGCAATAAATTAAACTGTAGGCTGTACTCCTCAATCTGACCCACATTAGTTTCAGCAACTTTTGAAAATAACTCATGGTTTGATTTTTATTACACTTTAAAGTTTATTCTAAGACGCAATGTATTGCAAATTTTGTTATGTTAAAAGCGTGACAAGTAACGTCAAACACACTGATGTCAGCGTACAATGAAGGCAATATTTATTTTGTATGAAAAAGAGGAAGTCTAAAGGATTCATAATTTTTAAAAGTTGCTGTACAAATGTTGGTCAGTTTGAGGAGTACAGCCTTTAGTTAATTAATTTATTGCTCCTGTTACAGGAAACACCCTGTATTTGGCCACTTTAGCCGTCACTATTTAACGCTGAATGACCGAATGTACACGAAGAGCGGATTGAAAACTCTCTGGCAAAAGCCACTAACTCAACAATAAACTATTAAGTATAGAAAGCATTCACGAGAAGTAACCTTGTTGTTTCAGGACTCCCCCGCGGAACGTTAGCAAGTCATTTTCCCACAGTACAGTCATAGAGAGATATAGTAAACATAGAGTGCTCACATCAATTTTGGTACCAATACTACTATTATTTTCGTAGTCAACAACTAGCATAGCAGTGGTACCTACTAACAATTGCTCTGTTTAAAAGCAGAAGGAGTTGATAATGATGATAATGATGAAATAGAGTTGAGGAGTTGATAATGATAAAAGAGTTCCGGTTAATCCTGTTATAAGATTAGCTGAAAATGATTAGACATTAGACTTTTCGGTCGTCGCAACATCTATTGTCAAGTAGCAGCACTGATAATTCCGCTAAGTACTCGATGCTAGATGTTAAGTACGAAAATAATAGTCGTTTTGGCACCAAAACTGATGTATGGAGTGAGCACTCTATGCATTTTTTTCTCTATGGTACGGAGTTGAGCTGAAGTTAGCATGTGCCCAGGCATTTAAGAGATGCCCATATACGAAATTGAATCCCCATTTCCGTAGTAAAATTCTCGAACGGTTGACGTAAACCTAGTTTTCTGTAGCCTTGCATTACACAAAGGTTACTAGTTTGCGATTTACTGCTTACCGATAAATGTGTCGCTCTCACTAAGCAGTAAGTAATAAGTACGAGCCCCGATGCATATGTTTTCGTCAGGTGACCCCATTTTTTGAGGTTCTCGCGTTTGTTCAAAACTAATGTTTTGTTTAATAATTACTAATATTTAATGCTTATACTAATGTAATTTAATTTTATATGGTAATACTCTGCAATAATTAAATCCAAATACAAGAAATACCGTTTGTACTGAAAGAAAAAAAAAATGATTTTATATTTTTTTTTTGACGGGTAGGATTACAACATATGTGAAAAGGGCTATTACCAGGGAAAACAATAGGGCTCTGCCAATGTACTGACAATTTTGTTTCGAGCCCATGCATGCAGCAGTGCTGTAAGAGAGGACAATATGATTTGGACAACGTTTTTGAAAAGTCCTTTTTTTCAGCAATAAAAGTCTTATGCAATTTTATTATCCGATCAAAATAAACTACATTAAACATTGCTATTATGGTTCCCATTACTGGGTCATTATATGTTCATGTGTAAAATTTATTAAAATAAACAAAATTGTTGCGCGGAACTAGACGAAAACATATGCATCGGGGCTCGTATATACTATACAAATTAGATATCAAATTTATTTGAAAAGAATACTTTGAATTGAAAGACACGTAGTCTTTAAAAATGAAGAGTGCAAGACGGAAAGGTTCTTTTGAATTTCAACCTCTCTCTTCCTCTTTCCGTTGTCTCGGATTTTTGCCACGGCTCATGGGAGCCTGGGGTCCGCTTGGCAACTAATCCCAAGAGTTGGCGTAGGCCCTATTTTTTACGAAAGCGACTGCCATCTGACCTTTCAACCCAGAGGGGAAACTAGGCCTTACGATGTTTTCCTTCACTAAAAAGCGACTGGTAAATATCAAATGATATATCGTACACAAGTTCCGAAAAACTCATTGGTACGAACTGCGGTTCGAACCTACATCCTTCGGATTGAAAGTCGCACGCTATTACCGCCAGGCTACCAGCGCTCCTATTTTTTCAGCGAATTTCAACCTCTATAAAGTGAGAATAGAGTTGAAATATTGTAGCAAAAACAAATATATCAAAATTAAAACAAACTCAGCAACTAAGTAGGTAATTAATAACTGTAGGTAATTGTATAACATCAATAACTGTCAAACATCTCCAAGAGATATTCATCGCCCTTTTATGAATGGAAATAAATATCCGCCCTCCCACGCACCCAACTGCGGCGTTATTAATAGAATAATCGACGATATTCGTTTACTAATGACTATTAATATTCTGTACTTTCAGTAGAAATATAATGCAACCTAATACCAAGAATATACGGTAGCGTGCTATTAAAGTCCATTCATTAGTAAGCTTAAGAGGGTGGTACGAATCCCACTTAGAAATGAAAATACGACACCAATTATATTTCATGTGAATTGAGTTTGTGGGAACGTGGGAACGAACCTACATATAGTTAATCCGATAGCAATACTGGTTTGATACATAAAATGCATAACAGGGAATGAGGCCGGTTATAATAAGCGTGTAAAAAGTTATCGTCAGCGTGTTCGATATAACGACAGGCAACGATGGCTTGTTCGAGGCAATTTAGGTCGGGTCAATTGGTGATCGTGACACTGCTGGAAGGACCGCGCTATTGTCGCGAAGCGCTTCAAGATCACGATCTTGCACCTTCGTTAATGTATCAGAACATGCGGTATAACATTTATTTTTTTAATAAACTGACCGACGACAAGGGCGCGAAACTCCTCCCTTCGGGCAAACTCGACTCCGTTCGGTTCTTCATAGCATTGCTCCGAGCAATTATTAGGGTTGACGCAACTTGACTTCCCTTTGTGTGCACGACCACAGATAAGACATCACATAAGGCTTAAATTTAGACTACCCTAAATAGCCGAAAGGGATAGTGCCATATAATAATTTTAGAGGAACCTCGACACGAGAGAAGAAGAACATCATGATTCGACCCTGAACCGCTGTCAAACTTTGGTTTGGTAGGAAGTTTCCTTTCTGTACGGTAGTACTATCATCTATTCTGTGCCGACGATTACGGTCAGTGGGATGACGCAAAACATGGCAGTTGGGTAAGCCGGAACTAATTTGTCATATATTTCTTCAAGCTTTTGAAATAGGAATCAATAATTTGTCGGCCACTGACCATTTCTCTGACATCAGTCGCCCAGTTAATAGTAATTGCGGTGGTTTTAGGGGAGTTGCTGAAGTGCAGTGATAACACGAGCACAGCTAGAATAAATAATAGTACTAGGTACAGAAGACTCACTCTCTAACAAAACGCGTCTGTTACGATTAGGACAGATATGGCCGCTAGGTGGTGACAGCGCCACGCGCGGCTTATGGCTAGCCACCAAAATTGGTGTGGAACGGATGTACTTTTAGCTATCTGTAGCAAAGCGACGAAATCGCGGAGTGAGCCACGCCTGACACGAGTAAGATTAAGCCGTAACAAATGTGCTAAATTCTTGTAACTTTTGTGTTTTTGTTAAAGATTCCAAACAATTAAACTTAAATCACCGACATACATATAAAACTGAATAACTTTTAAACTTCCGAGCGATGCGTCAAATTTATGTGCGAAAGTTATTGCCTTCTAACTCGTACTTTAGGTGAGAAAATTCGAAGGCAGGTAAGCGTTGCCAGCGCGTTACGAAGTTGCTTGGAACCACTACCCTAACATCCGTCTCAGAGTAACCAGTATAAGTATAATTTCCGATTTCGCATACCTGGTAAGTACTCGAGGTCATGCTTAGGTTGGTTCGCGTTGGTAACCATGCGAATAAAGGCCCTTAACAAGGAGAGGTGGGCGCAAGGGCGTGGGGCGATCGCCCTCATCGCCGTGGGGCTTTCGTTAATTCCAGCTAATCTTGCGTCAGAATCAGCCCCAACAGAACCTTCACTCATTAGTCATAAAACGAGTACAAATACAACAGCGCTAAATTTGGCTAAGTTTATCGTCAACCGTAAAAGAGGAGTATTCGTATATAACCAACAAAATTAGATTAGGACTTATAAGGTATTCGTGAAATGAGTCGAGGGATATCACATCATATCTTAGGTTGTTTATAAATGATGATACTAGGGATGTTTTATTCATATGGAACCCGGGAAAGATTTAGATATCTGTTTTTATCTACATAATAGAATATGAGTGAGTTTTATGCCTATATTTAATATTGTGCCCGACGTTTCTTGCTGGACGAAATACTAATATTAATATAATGAAAATAAGTTAGAGGGCACAACGAATATACGGATTTGGATAAAATGGTCACGCAATTAACCCAGTTACGGTTTAACATATGAATACTTTTTATTTTACCCTAGAAGTAATCCCCAATGGGGGTAAAATGGGGAGTAGAGGCTTGCATGGGAGGGCGATGCCGATGCCGGCCGACTCCAAAAGCACGTTTCATTGTATAATTCGTTTTTTTTAGCATTAGAAATAAGGTAAACATAAACAATCTTGATGTGTCTTTTAATTGAATAATACATTGTAAAAATAAGTTACGGCAAATATGTAACAATTATGAATCTAATACGATCATTTATGTAATGGTTACTGATTTTTAAAAAGCGTTTTTCAATTAAAAGACATGTCAAGATCGCTTACCTTCTTTCAAGTTCTTTCTAATGCTAAAAAAAACGAACTATAATACATACTATGAGAATTAGTTGCTATATGTATAACATACATATATATGTACACGCAACATGCGCTAATGTGCTACGGGTCGGAGCGTACTCGTAGAGCATGAATGGCCGTTTTATTTAGTTTGATTCGGTAATCGACATGTGGTTTGAGTCAGCGATGCGTCATCGGTGAGCTGCCTTCGCCAGCTCCGACGCCAAGACGCCGCCCCCGCCTTCTTCTCGTATATGTTTAATACTCTTCCAAATTGTCTAGTATTGATCAGAAAACTTTAGTCACATAATAAGCAGACAGACCATAAACAAGTAGGTATTATTCTGTATAAGTAAACTATCACAACTAAGTTAAAAGTGTGAAAACGCGACGAAATATTAAAAGGTGTCAAGTGTCATTGGAACAATTGAAATTGAAACTAAATAATTTGTGGTTGCTTCGATTCCTGTTGTGACATCAAATTCCCAGGCACAACCAGACAACATCTACATATAACAGCTACACGTCCATTACTAGTCGATGTGTTGACGTGACAGCCATCAAAATCTTGGCATTTCTATTTCACTTATAGGTACAATTATTTAGTTTCAGTGGTCTTCAATACAACCTAAAGTTTTATGTGTATTCTGATATGTATATAGTTATCATTTTATTATGTGCACATCTTTGTCGTCTGACCTTACGTATATTTGCCGCCGTAGTTTTTTAATAGAGGCATTAGCATATGTAATTATAGTAGCGTTACACGAACTCTTACGTTGCCTGATACCATCTACACATTTCATTAAAATTATGAAATGTTGTGAACATTGTAAATTAAGTACATTTCGTTAACACTGTACTCACTTAATAACATACCCACTGTTATTTTTTGTTTAAAAAGGGCTTGTAAAACAAAATGTTTGTTCAAATTTAAAGAAGACTGTCTGGTGTCTAATGTCTATAGGTATGTCTATTTCAGCATGGTGTCAATCTTAATAAAAATATTCTAACATATTTCATATAGGTATCTACGTTTTATAGGTAAACACCGTCTAGTACTCACAACACAAGCCTTATTGAGCTTAGGTACTTGAGGACTAGGTCGTTTGTGAAAAAAATCGTTTGTGAAAAAAATCTATAATTTGTTTATTTTGTTAAACACTATGGTAATTCACCGCTGCCATCAAAAAACTCAAACATACTTAGATTTCAAAGTTTTAATGACCAAAATTGTTGGAAATTTTACTCTAGCCGCGTCCTTCAAACTGATCAACAAGGACAGTTCAGGGAGTCTAGCGAAGTATTCCATGGAATGGTACGATCCCGCAAACTCCCACGTCCTCCCACGGCGCAGACACATACGAACGCCCCCGCACTGCAAATGCCACCAACTTCGACATTCAATCTATCCTGATCAACTAACTTAGGCTACCTACGTCATGACATCGCGTCAACAGATAACTCATATGCATAAGTACTTGCATAGAGTCTGTGCGGAAAGAGAAGAGTCGTGGCAGAAACGGGAACTAACATTTTAAATTTTATATGGCAATCCAACCTTTGACACCTGTCTTGTAAAAAGTAAACAAACTTCTGTCATTGTATATTTTTATTAACAAAGACCGCAAGTTTTATGTATAAAATATTTTCAAAACACGATGAAACCGTACATAAAACCACAAGAAAAATTATATTTAACATTGTTCGGTTTTGTCAGCGGGAATAAAACGCCTAAAAGCCGACTATCGACTTACAAAAAGTCGCGGAACGTGTTTCCGCTATTCGCGGGTATTGATGTTGTATTTAATATTAAATAATTACCTATTTAATAAGCCCCCTAAGTAACTTGTCTCCGGTAAATAATCGGTAAGTATATTCATTCAAAATATATTAATTTTCATAAATATGCAGGTCATTCATGATCTTTAAAATAACTGACAAATAGTCTTGATACTTTCCATTTTATGCATATTTATATGTAATTTTTTTTTCAGGATTGTGTAAAAGTACCTACGGTATCTCGAATAAAAGACCGCTAAGTAGGTGATATGCAAGAATTCGTAATCTACGTGCCGGATTCAAGCACATCCAGTTCCTCACATCAGTCCCTGGTTGTTCTGAAGCTAGCTCAAACATAAGTGACATTGAATATTTTAATTCAGACGTCGATTACAAAGAATAAAACCTTTTCATAAAAATATTTCTTTATTTGTAAGTTCATTTACTAGGTTCTGTTAGTTACGAAATTATAAGTATTTCATATTTAGCAGACTTTTCGGCGAAGTAAAATATCGTGAGATGAGAGAACCGGACGGCGAGGCGGATCCCAATAAGGCCTACCTACTTATGCACTATTTTTATTCATATTCATATTTATTATTAATAATGTACACATACATTACAAGTCAAGTTTACAATGGGTGAAATATATCCCAGATAGTAAAATTACAGTTCTAATGCCCAATTTTTACCCGATCTATCCGGTTTTGTATTAAAATAACTGTTGGACTGCACAGATTAGGTAGTACATAAATGAGACTCTATCTTGTTTGGTACTAAAATTACAGTTGTATTGGGCAGATTCTTAACTAGTTTTAGCAGTTTTGTCAATCGCACTGTCACTTTTTAGTATCTGAAACATAAAAACAAAAGTGTGTTTTAAAAAGAAAACTAGTGCCTGCGCTAAATCAGAGGATTGATTTGACGAGCCGACACCACCACCAGGCTCCGTTTAGTAAGCCATGGTAAAAAACCGGAACAAAAGGGGTACAAGTATCATGACCTTTAGTGTCGTACTATAATCACGTGACCAGTGTTGTCAGCATAGCAAAAACCATAAAATAGCACTGGCGCGCCCTCAAATCCCACGACTCTTCTCTTTCCGCACAGACTCTAACATTTTATTATTTTCTGAAACTTTCAACAGTGATGTGTGTGAGACTAAAGTACATATCTAAAGGATTTATTACAAATGAATTTTCTCGGGTAAAAGCAAAAACCGTTACAAATAAAACGTTAAATTTCCCTACACGTAACGTGTACGAACCACATGTATCTCAATAATTTTTAGGAAAAAAAAACCGACTTCTATGGGGCCCGGCGAAAGATTATGGTAGATGGTGCACTATGTAGAAAAGGAGGTAAAACCTACTACCTAGTAGGTACCGTACCTACTTTCTAGTAGCATTTCGTTTCCGTAAGGGTCGTAGTTATCTAGCCTAACCTAACCCACTTCTCTGATAGCAGTTCGGTTCTGTGAGGATCGCAGTTCTAACCAAACCTAACCCACTTAACGGCGCATGCGGTGCGGTGTACGGGAGTTTGAGCGGGAGGGGTTTGGCCTCATCATACCCACATTTTATGGTAGGTAATCATAGTGGTTTATTTAGTTTAGGTATCATAGTGGTTTTCCGGGTCAAGGTCCGGGTCTCTGAGTCAGAGTCCGGGTCCGAGTCCCGGTCCAAGTCCGGGTCCGGGTCCGAGTCCGGGTCCGAGTCCGGGTCCGGGTCCGAGTCCGAGTCCGAGTCCGGGTCCGAACCGGATCCGGGTATGAGTCCGGGTCCCAGTCCAAGTCAAAATCGAAATTCGAAATCACCAAACATGTACTATGCGTCGTTGAAGAGTTCTGTTCTGATCATCATCAGCAGTTCCACTTCATCAAATGCGACAGTTTTTAATGTAAATGCTTGATTTTATGATGAAAATACAAAAAATTCTATACGTATGCCTTTAAGATTTGAGGAGTTCCCTCGATTCCTTATGGATCCCATCATCAGAACTCGAGCTTGACAGAAATGTGGCTTAAAAACTAAACTTGCTTAACAAACATAACGAAGAGGACAAATCGCCAAACGTGAACTATGCGTCGTTGAAGAGTTCCGTTCTGATCATCATCAGCAGTTCCACTTCATCAAATGCGACAGTTTTTAATGAAAATGCTTGATTTTCTGATGAAAATACAAAAATCTCTATACGCATGCCTTTAAAATTTGAGGAGTTCCCTCGATTTCTCATGGATCCCATCATCAGAACTCAAGCTTGATAAAATTGTGGCTTAAAAACTTAACTTGCTTAACAAACATAACGAAGAGGACAAATCGCCAAAGGTGAACTATGCGTCGTTGAAGAGTTCCGTTCTGATCATCATCAGCAGTTCCACTTCATCAAATGTCACGTTTTTGAATGTATATGCTTGATTTGTTGATAAAAACACAAAAATCACCATATGTATGCCTTTAAGATTTGAGGAGTTCCGTCGATTCCTCATGGATCCCATCATCAGAACTGGATTTTGACAAAAACGGGACCAATCTGTATGCATATACATACAATCAAAAAAAAAATTTTCAAAATCGGTCCAGTAATGACGGAGATATGGAGTAACAAACATAAAAAAAAAAAAATAAAAAAAAAAAAAAACATACAACCGAATTGATAACCTCCTCCTTTGGGATTTGGAAGTCGGTTAAAAACAGTCTAAGATAATTATAATTAGCATACTCAGCTGGCCCCAAAACGTCAACTTTAGAAGGAGAGTGTGAAGTAATGAAATCGCCGTGTAATCCCCGCCTGCATAATTTCCTTTTGTGGTATTTTCATGTTGATAATGATAATTTAATGATAATTTTAGGTGTATGTGAAGTCCCCAATCCGCATTGGGCTAGCGTGGGGACTATAGCCCAAGCCCTCTCGCGCATGAGAGGAGGCCTGTGCTCAGCAGTGGGACGTATACAATGGCTGAAATGATGATGATGATGATGAATGATAATTTCACGAAATACATAGAAGAAGTGTCTTATTTCGTGTATTTTTTAAGACGGTTGCACCAAATATGCATGTATGAAAAGTTTAACAGTTCTCTATGGGATATCCGCTGCCTCCAGCTTTGAACGGTTTGAACTATACCTACTTTGAATTTGATCAGTTTGCTAATAGTGTGCGAGGTGCAACTAGCCCTGGTCTATCCAAAGAGGTTTTACCGACGGCGTTTACATTGTTTATATTATAATTTACCGAAGCGCTTGATTAAAAAACAACTCTAAAAAGTACCCTATATGCACATTGCACATTGTTATATAGTTTCTAGATAAGATTAACGAGAAAAAAATAATTAATAAAGACAATAGCATTTACAATTTTCTGACTGATTGTCACGGCAGGTGTCCGCTAGTCTCTCCCATAGCCCATTATCCAGTCCATCCAACTTTCAAATCTATAACCGATGACCTTGGTTCCCATCGCAGCACAAAAGTGATGCACTGTAGTCTTTGCACCTGGCGGGGACCATCTTTGGATGTATCATATTGTGCGTTCGGGGATGGTATCCGCCACTGTATCCCTTGCTTTTAAAGTGTCTTAAAGGGCCTCTGCGCTGTTGGCTTCGGCCCCACGTACGCCTCCCAAAGGTCCGGGACCCCATGGTCCCGAGATATGGAAAAGACAATAGAAAATAGAAGAGGAGTAATAATTGGACATGTGCTACGACACGACATGTTCCTAAAGAACAATAGAAGGAAAAATAGAGGGAAAGAGAGGAAGAGGAAGACCGAGAATAAATTATTTCAACCAAATAAAAGAAAAGGTTCAGGTCGTGTCGTACCAGAACGTTAAGTAGTTGGCAGAAGACCGGACGACTTGGAGATTGCTCCACCGACAAGAGCAAAGCTCTTAAATATAAAGAAGAAAAAGATATAGGTACGTACTTTCATCTGATTGCGGTGCTGATAGGATGGCGCTGTGCTTCTTCTTCACCTCCTCCACGTTTGCTTGAATCTTGTCTATCATCTCCCGTATCTCTTCCACCTGTCAACAAATACGTATTTTAAATAAAACGCTGTACATCTGCTTACCTTAATAAATAAGTTTAAACAATAGCTTTATGTTTCATACAGGTTTTCAGACTGTAACAGACTGAAGGTTATGAATACACCGACTCCAAACTCAATGAATCGCCTTGTTTGAAAGGCTCTGACCAGATTGACAACTTTATAAGCTTCAGCATGATATCAGGTTGATGGTGCCATAACAACACATTGTAAACGTTGGGTACGCTTAATTTCTGCTCATTGGAAACCTGGGTAAGTTGGTCTTACTAATTAAACTATTTTATTATTTTAAGAGAGACAGCGAGACAGCTAAACAATATAAAATCTTGTATACAAGCCTTTTAAACGCCTTACTGCATGTAATGAAACATTTTTTGTTTCGCTGTCGTGTAGAGTTGAATATTATAACTGACATATACATATGACTGCGCAAGCGGCGGTTAAAGGGTTAAAAGCTTATCAATTATCATAACACACCGGCAGCTAAAATCCGTCTTTGAACTCTTTGCCATAGACAGACGGAAACCTTGGTTTTTTTATTGTTATGCGTACCTACATATTTTGTAAATGCAATTTTCTTTTCTTGAATATCCAATTTATAAAAAGCCTGACCTAAAATCAAAGATAAATAAATAGCGTATAATCAATCAGGTAAAAGTATTTTGTTAATTAAGACGCATTAAAATCGGCCTTAAGAAATCACTTTCAATCCTCAAGCTTCATTAAACTTTCATTAACAACGTGGGTGCTAATCAATTTTGTTTTTCCATTGAAGACCTGGGCTCTTACAGAGCGTTAAAAGTTGAAATTGGGTCAGCGAGTTTATGTACAAAAGTATTATGTAGCATAGAAAAGAACAGGGTGTTCTAATCACTAAATGAACCTGGATGATTTGGACAAATCGAAAGTTCAGTGCGCTTTCCAATATTGATGTGACGAATGGATAGATCAATTGCAAATGTCAGACGATTATGATTGTCACGTATGTTAAAATAGTAATCATTTATGAAATTTTGCTAAAGAGGATTGTCCATAAAGATACAAACATGTATAAAATACATACAATTCAAACTGACCCTTAATTTTAGCATTCTTAATCAAAATGAAACAATAATAAGAAATAATTGTCAATGACGTATTGAAACAATAATCAATCGATTGCTTCAATGGCGCCTGTCAATTTGTTCAATCAGACAATCAAGTAACTCCGATTGACAGCTTCAAACGGTCAATAGTAATAGTCAATCACGTGAAATGTGCATCATAACAGATCGTATGGCTGTTTTACCCTAGTTCGCCTGAAAATATGACGCACGCTGGCCGGTGCTCGTGCTTACGATGAAAACGCGATGAATGAAGTTAATTACTCATCGAGCTCAAAGGTTTTTTAATGCAGATGGGGTTTGGTACGGACTTTTATCTTTCAGCCTAGCAAATAGTACGACGACTTGTGTGGTCTGATATATATAAAAATTGGCACTCGGCCAGCCATATCAAATATTACGAACCAGTTTTCCGCCAATGCATAGTTTATTGGTTTTAATAATAAGTGTGTTTAATTAATGGTTTGATTGGAATATGTCTGATTTATACAACTATTGGAATATAAACTTCACGTGTTTACTGGTAACTTGACAATCTTGACATTATTGAAAATATAAATCGAAAGCAACATAATGTGTAAATCTAGTGTCGCCTTAAGTATACCGAAAGCCTGAGTTAAACATATTAAAAAGAGTATTAGTTAAGGGCTTGCTGCATGCACCAAACCATCTGAATCCGTATTAAGACATTCTGGAAAAAAAAAGGTTCGTTATGGGATGACCGTTGGCGACGTCATGTATGTTAAGCAGTTGCGTGCAGTTCAGTACAACCCGTTGCTAGCACGCACGTAAGCATGCAATTTTTTAGCAGCAGACCACTGCTAACTATCGAGCATAACTAAAATTAACATGTATAGCGCAGGCCTACAGCGATCATTCTGTTTATGGCTTTTGCATTACGGGTGTTTATTAATATGAGTTCACAGAGAACAGCAATTATAATTTCACACATTGGCATTAAAACACACATTACACATTAAAACAGTGCGACCGTTGGCAAGCACTCGATATCCAGTCATAACATTCATTACGCTAAATGTAGCGAAATTCCACGAGTCAACTAGTGCTTTTGAGGCTCAATTTAGCATTAAATTTGGTTGCAAACGTTGCCTGGCAACATGCCAAATACAGGAGCTGGAGAAAGGAGGCTAAGCCATGTCGGAACACGTATGCAAAAGTCATTCAACACTTTTCATTGTTAAAATTTTAAATGAAATGAGCACAGCTCAGTCAGAAGGTAAGAATTCATCTGACGATGCTATCAATTGCGAGTAACCCCCGACCCGCAAGATTCAACACAGAGGAATCATTCAGTACAATGAGCATAAGCAAATCTTATCATATAAAACTGCCTTTATTCATATTCACGTTATCAATGTGTGCTCAAGTCTCAAGCCGTAGGCTCAATCATAACAATCATTGATTGAGTAGGTAAGTACTGATAAATTCATCAAAGTAAGAACAAGCTAATTTAAATTGATAATTTATTTTGCCAAATTTGTCAAACAGTCTAAGTCCGTGAAACTTAGTTCACGGTCGCTTTGTGTTAGGTACGTATTGCGTATTGTAAATGAGGAGCTCTCTACGTTTGGTAACTTTGCTTTTAATTTAAGTAGATTTCACTTAAAAAGAGCAACAGTTGTTTGGTAGTTATCTGAAGTTTTATAGCGAAGCGAAGCCTCTTTTAAGGCTTTAGTTTAGTGTACCTACTAAACTTTGACAAGTTTAGCTGGTAGCGAAACGGTTACACAGACTAGAAATCAGTATTACCTCATAAAACAAAGTCCCCCTCCGCGTCTGTCTGTTTGTATGTTTGTTCGCTATAAATTCAAAAACTACTGAACGAATTTTCATGCGGTTTTCACCTATCAATAGTGATTTTTGAGGAAAGTTTAGGTTTATAATTTGATAACCCGTGCGAAGCCGGGGCGGGCCGTAACAATACTTCAAAACCGATCTGTTATCGGTTTTACCAGTGTTGAAAAGCAATGCCTCCACGGCAATGTTTAAACCAGCCACGTAGTAACAGACGTTACATGGAAATGTCCATGACTCAAATAATAACGAGCAAAAATGGAAAGTGGAAATCTTTATATAATCTATGGGGACGAATTAGGAATGGAGTTTTCGGGGTATAATTTTATGCAACCGCGATAACGTTGTCTGATCCAGTGATCATAAAAAGTACTTTATTCAGTTTTTTTTTACTATGTATTACTACACCAGAATGTTCTATGCAAGAAACAAATGAGCGAGAATATAGCTACATCTAATAGAAATTTACACGAAATCTTAGAATGACAGGGCACGCAAGTCTTCATATCAATATCCTACTTCATACCTACTCTTACTTACTTAGCGACAAGTAAATAAGAAAATTACGTTCCAAGATAACGCAATTTCGCTCAAGTTTCCTCCGTGCAACACTTGTGCTGCCGAACATGCGATCTTATCTTTTCTTAACTCTAATTTTCCTCGTGCGCCTGGCTGTTCTTACTCGACTATGGACGAAAGGGTTTTAGTAGTCTATGTTGGTGGAAACAATTTAACCTTAGTCGGGTATTTTGTACAGTCAGTGCAGTGCAGTGGCGGATTTGCAGTATTTGCCGCCCTAGGCCCCAGGCCCTGTAGCCGCCCCTTCCAAGGCACCCATAATATTGACTACATTTTGAGTTATTTCTTGTTACCATCAGCGATAATCTAGGGTCTATATAGACCCAAAGTAGTCATGCGATTTATTTAATAGTCATGCGATTTATTTAATAGTCATCTGAATGATTCTGAATCAGTCAATATAAATTGTGACACATCAGTTAAGTCATCTGATGTTGGTCCTTAGAACTGGTATGTCCGTTAAATAAAGACGGAAGTAGATCATTAACTTATTCACCGGCAGATTTCTTAGAGATTCCCAGTTCTATTGTATTTTTAATGCTGATTCACGCTTATGCCTCTGGAATTTATGAAGTAGTCTTACGTCTGAATGGTTTTATGCCTGTAAGAGCTTAGATCTGAAGATGATATCTATAAGACTATCGACGGATTATAAGCACTCGACTTGTCACATTAGTTTGGCGCATCTCGCACTGTCAGAAAGCCCCGTTATCATAAAGTTATATTTGCGTCCGTATTAAAATGTATTACATCATGGAAAAAGGCGCTGGTGGCCTAGCGGTAAGAGCGTGCGACTTGCAATCCGGACTCCGGAGGTCGCGGGTTCAAACCCCGGCTCGTACCAATGAGTTTTTCGGAACTTATGTACGAAATATCATTTGATATTTACTAGTCGCTTTTCGGTGAAGGAAAACATCGTGAGGAAACCGGACTAATCCCAATAAGGCCCAGTTTCCCCTCTGGGTTGGAAGGTCAGATGGCAGTCGCTTTCGTAAAAACTAGTGCCTACGTCAAATCATGGGATTAGTTGTCAAGCGGACCCCAGGCTCCTATGTGAGCCGTGGAAAAATGCCGGGTTAACGCGAGGAAGAAGAAGACATCATGGATAATAGCAAGATGCTATGTACTAAATGGATTATCTTTTGTTTATTGGATCTTTCAAGTTATTCATCGGACGCAGAGTGTACATTCCGTATTGATAAGTCGGCTCTGCGCGTGATTCACCAATTAATGAGATTACTGCGATAGTCGCTATCGGACGCCGCGCGATAACCTCGCCGCTATTGTTACAAGTGCGAGAGCCGGCATACAGCATCAATAGCGTTTTATATTGAGTTTTACTATACTTAGGTATTATGTTTGAATGCGGAGAAAAAAAGAGCAGAGACAGAAATATCCGACTATGAAAGGAAGAGGGAGAGAGAAACCCACTTAGCCCGAAACAGTTTGTATAATTTAGCCCAAATCAAATAAGTTCTGAAAACGGCGATGTACATCAGCGCTCAAAGCAACTCCACCCCTAAATGAAGGAATCGCAGGAGACTATTAAAGTTACAATATAAATGTAAAAACAGCAATAAATGTGTGGAGACTGGAGAGTTAATTGATAATAATCGAATTTTCATGATAGACAGGTTAGTTTCTCTTTCATACACTTTCGGATATAAGGAACACCGTTATAAGTCCGTATGTTTACAAGTTACAGACGTGTAACTAGAGGAAATTGTGGCTGGAAACAGTTTTTTTGAAATGGAGTCGTGTCGGAAAAAGTCGATCGCAATAAGGAACCACTGTAACAATTTGATTGGAAAGATTGAGCCTGTGTTTGATCCTAGCACTTTTTTCGCATTAGGAGGAAAAACGCCCGATCCAATATCCGGTTCAGAAGTCCGGGAGTTGGTACGCATTGAAAGAATCTTTGCCGCTTAATAAAAGTTTTTCTTTTATAAGCCTGCAATGGTTTTACCAATTTTAGATTCAAACGCTGTTCGTGACCACAATAAAAATATATTAACGCTAACTGAAATAATGCAACAGATCTACACTCATATTTATTTTGATCAAATATGTATCACGAAACACCTGCGTCACGGGCGAGTCTAACACGCGTATTCGGGAAACGAGATAATCACAAGATCTAGAGACAATATAGAGATGAACTAGATTTACATTAGATATCGACTAGATGTGACTTGGATATCTAAGTCATAACTTGTCGAAATCGTTCAAGAGGACCTCCAGAATCGCGGAAACGTCAAATTTGACATACCTATCTTACAAATATCTTTAAATTATCCATATTGTAACTTGTTGAAGTCTAGTAGAGATCTAATTCATTTTCAGAATCGACCCGTAAGAGGGACTTAAGTTTCAAATATGTAAAATGCTGCGACGCGCTACGCCGTAGCACAGGCAGCGTTTTTTTATATGTACTTTTAAAACTTGGATTAGGATTAGGACCCTAGGGTCGTAGGGTTCGTAAACTCAGTGAAAGTTAGAGAATTCAGACGCAAGATAAGATTCTATGGGTTACATATCAGAATACCGAAAATCGATTTACCTAACGTTGAATCACCTATGCTCGTTTCACCTATTTTTTTAAATACCTAATGATCAATTAACCTAAGCTCATAACACCTAATGAACGAATTAGCTATTGCACGTTTCACCTACAATTGGTTTACCTAAGCTCAGAATACCTATGCTCGATTTACCTAAAGTTGAAACACCTAATACTCGAAATACCTAAAGCTAATATACGTAATACACGAAACACCTAATGTTGATATACCTAATGCACGGAATACCTAAACTCGGTATACCTAATAATCGAATTGCCTAAAGTTAATATACCTACTGCACGAATTACCTAAAGTCGGTATACCTAATGATCGAATCACCTAAAGTTAACATACCTAATGAACGAAATACCTAAATTCAATACACCTAATGCACGAAATACCTGAAGTCGATGCACTTAATGAACGAAATATGTACCTAAAATCAAAAATATACCTAATTATTGTTTAGTAGGATATTATTAGGACATACAACATTTGGTATTTTTTTTATAGCCAAATCATTCAATTGGCTTACTATTTTTTATTATAATATAAGGTCTAGTCATTTGCCAGAGTAGAGATAGGTGCGACGACGAGCAAAGCGAGGAGGAGCGTGTTAGGTTAACTGCGACCAAATAGTGCCAAAACCGACTTTTATTTCATCGTCATGATGTTAACTTACAAAAATTAAGTTTTTGATAAGATAACTAATTTTGTATTAGATTTACAAAATCATTCTAGTACCTAAAAAGTAAGTTGTTATCCAAACAAACAGTTTCTACTGTAAGGTTGGGAAATCATACGATTTATTGGGTGGAGTTGCCACTTGATCATTCGGCAAAATGATATGAATTCTGTACTAGGTATGTAGACTTTAGGTATTCCGTGCATTAGGCATATCGACATTAGGTAATTCGTTTAAGAAGTATATCAACTTTAGGTATTTCGTGCGATAGGTTTAACAGTTTTAGGTATTTCGTCCATTAGGTAAATCAAGTTTAGGTACATCGTTCATTAGGTATATCAGCTTTAGGTGTATCGTCCATTAGGTATATCAGCTATAGGTGATTCGTGCATTAGGTATAATAGCTTTAGGTGAAACATGCAGTAGGTAAAACGTGCATTAGGTATATCGTGCATTAGGTGTTTTGTCCATTAGGTTATTTGAGCTTAGGTATTATAAACTTAGGTCAGTCAATGTTTAGGTAAAATGATCGATAGGTAATTTAAAAATAGGTGAATCAAGCATAAGTAATTCAACATTAGGTAAATCAGTTTTCGGTATTCTGATATGTAACCATTCTATGAATATGACTTATTTGAGAGTAATGAATGAGTATTATGTGAAGTAAATCGTATAGTAGATTGATAGCTAAATAGTAAAATGTATAGCTAGATAGGAATCACTCAAGGATGTGCACTTTTAGTAGGTAAACATTTGTTCAGAAGACACCAGTGATATGTTACGTAAAAACGATGTTATCTTATTTACTTGAGTTAAAACTGATAAAGAACAAGTCCGCAACAAGCGATGCATTACCCAATGTTCAAAGGAATTACCGCACGATTTGCTCAGTCACATAATTTGTTTTTCATCACACTCGCTCAGTAAATGTGGAATTGCACGCAGGTTTAGCGGGAGTTATAGAAAAAGCGTTCTCCCTAGGGAGTTATGAATTTTATAGTGCCATAATTAACAGCTATTTGTCTTTATACTTAATTTTTGTATCGCAAGTGTGATGAAAAACATTGTGTGTAACTCGGGGCGTAATAATATTGCTCCGGCAAGCCGTCGCGATTTAACTTACTCTCGTTTGCAATATTCAACTTACGCCCCATGTTGCACAATGTACTATTGTAGCGGCGGGTTTTCACGCCTAGCTGTATTAAATTGGCGCTTCGTAGTCTAGGGATTATATCGAGCAATTATAGGTACTTTGTGAAATATTCAATAAAGGGTTGAGCTGACCACACCAAAACTTATGATATGAATCATGTTTTTCCTTTGGTGCGAAGCGTTTACGCGTTGCATGAGCGGTTTCAGTACAAGCGTTAGAGTCGGACCACGGTAAGTTTTCATGCCAAGTGCTACGTCAAAATGGAGCTAATAGGGATATTGTATGCATTCTTACCACCAAGTTTGAGCAAACTAAGCGTGATCAGATTTTACTTTTAACGACATTCTTATGTGTTCTAATTAAGTCAGGAAATGATTTACTATTAATGAGTTGCGAAATGTATAATGGTGATTTATGTGACGATATTTTCACTTGTGAGCTCAGCTGAGGGCACATCATTACTCATTAGCCTTTTCATAGCAGCTTAACTCTAATTAAGTACAATGTAATACGATGACGATGAGAGACGACAACATTCTATAATCAAAAACAGTAACATTTTGCTATAAACAGAACTTCGTTACCTCGAGCCGTGTTTTAACACACGTATATAGTTAAAATTTTTTGAACTGATCTTGTTCACTTACCTGTACTAACAATGGCATTGTTCTATTACAATCCTATTATCTGGTGGATGGTAAACCACAAATTAGGATAATCACCTCGTAGTAAAAGCAGATTATAACCGCCTTGAAATGTTAGTATAGATTAACGACTCTATTTCTTTAAACAATAGACTACAAAATACACTAACTAAATAATGGCTAACCTAACTTTTTTGCATTTAACCACCATCGACACTCAAAAAGAATGCACTCAGTAGAAAAACAGCTATGAGATACCATAAAATTTCATTATATTATCGGCTCTATAGTCTTATCATAAGGATAAAATTGCTTTGAAGGTAAGAATAACACTTCATACGTTTTGCATTTAGAGATAACAGATGTGCCGCCAGGGTCGTACTCGCATTGTTGCAATTGATAAGCACGTGGTTTATCTGTTTATGTCGGAATGTTATTTAGTGGTAATTTTTTCTGACCTATACCTAAAAGTATACCTAAGAGAGCGAGCGAGACACCAATAAAAAATAATTACCTGGCCTGTTATCAAATTGTGTGTGTTAAGATTATAGGCATATTTTTGTATAAGAATCTGTTGATTTTGGACACATGCGATTATTTTTTTATATATACAATTATGTAACTTTTTTTGCCTCTAGTAGCATGTAAAACATTTCGCAGATTGAATATTGATATATATTTGTATAAGAACTTGTTGATTTTGATTAAATGTGATTATTTTTGTTAACTAATGTGTATAATAAATTATTATTTAATAATTATACATTTTTATCTTTCTACATATTTTATTTAATACCAGAATACGTCCCTGTCGTGGCTAAGGTGCATGTGACTTTCCAAAAGATTGAATATGATATTATCTTTTTAGACCATTTTAACCCCATTCAACAAGAAATAAGGTTTTAAATTCAATATACATGCAATGTACTTCGAACTTATTTTGTAAGTAAATTGGTTGGCGCCTACGAGAACAAAAGCAGATAATAGGATTGTAATAGAACAATGCCATTGTTAGTACAGGTAAGTGAACAAGATCAGTTCGAAAAATTTTAACTATACGTAGAGCGCTAAAAGGCTTTGCGGAAATCAACCAAAACGAAAAGCATATTTTAATTTCACCAGCAGTTATTTAGCTCCGCAGGAATTTTGAGAATTTTCCTGTGTATTCTAAACGTGTTTTAAATAAATATACCATAAGTCTTCGTTAATGTGCGCCGCGCGAATCCCGGGCGCGTTAAAGGTTTGTTAACATCACTAAAAAACCCTGTATCCCGGCAAGGAAAACCCCGGGGTAGACGGGAATTAGATGAGGGCGTGGTTAGTGTCTGTTATAAAATTGCTGAAATGCTTCCTTCTGACTGATTCTTGAAGGAAAAGATTTATTTTCATTAAATACCTTACAAGTATAAAAAAGAAATCTGAAACGAAAGTTAGTTAATTATTTCTTTAAAACATTACAATTGTACTAAACAACCTATTGTATGCTAGAAGCACTATAAAGAAATAACTAGGTTACATATCGACTCTTAAGAAAACGTAAATATGTACACAGTTTTGAAATTTTGTTAAAAATGGTAGCATATTATTCGCCCGGACCAGCCGTAATGTACAAAAACAAGATTATTCAGTATTGACTCGGCAAAGCCAGACGAGAATGACGTAAACACATGAATGGTTAACACTCAACAGTTTACAGCAATTTTCGCGCAATAAAGCAACATACCTACAACGTAAACACTACTGAGGCAGTGCGTGGGAACCGACTCCGCGTATAATGCCCTCTGATATAAACCTAGTCAGAGAGCGGATATAGGTCACGTTGTTTAGACGAAGAAAATAGCCGAAGGAGGTGCTGAGCTGGCGTTTCGTCCATATAAACAAGATCGAAGTGATCCCATAAGTGTTCCGTGAACAAAGTTTTGTACGGAACACTAAAAATGATATTGAGCGACGGAGGAATGGAACTTCCAATACATGTAGACATGTAAGTAAATAATTCGTTATAATATCAAAAATATGAAAGGATTTTATATGCTGGTGGTATTTGTTCTTGTTATTATACTTATTCCAAGATTTTAGGGAATTAGTTCATACATTTTAAACACTAACATTTACTAACAAAACAAAAAACGTGATCACAGAAAATGGCATTATTATTCTTCAAGTAAAAATAGTCATGATTGCATGTTTATATTAGGTTCTCTCAGTCCCGTGGGTTACACCCAAATTTCGGTACCCAGTCAAAGAACAAGTTTGAAGATAATAAAATAAAGACATGAAAGAAGAGTTCTCTTAATCAAATATACATAGAACATTTTCCGGCACGTAAATTTTAGGAGTCGCAAACGCTCTAAAATCAACGTTTTGGTATAAACGGAACTCCAGTTGACGTTCGCTTAAACAGAGCGGTCCCGGTCCTCAACCGAGCGAGCTCGACTCTGTAATTAACCTGTTCTGCAACGCTTGGGACTAATCTCCACAGAACTTTGATGCCATTCCTTATCTAGCTCGGACGAGTCGGAGGCTCAAATGAACCAGTACACGCGTGCTCTCTGATTATCCACAGCTGTCACGGACTTAGAGGTCTTGTTACATTGGATGGCCGGAGAATTATGGGAATATATGGCCTTTACATTTCAGTGGGCTGTCCTCGCCCCGCATAAGCGTTACGCTCTATTCAAAGCTCCATCCAGTGTTCGTGGCGTACGCTCATAGGCTGTGGGTCCATTTGAGCCTCGGTTTTGTAAGTTAAAGTATTTAAATACCTGCGAGTTTGGTTGAGTTGAGTGTTAACTTCCAGTGTAGCATATAATCCCTCCAACCTTTACTGGGAACATGTATAAATAATCGAGGGACTCGCTTGTAAGCATGAATTGGTTTCCTTTGCGAAGGGCCGGTTTTCACCATTCTGTATATCCCAAAATAATGATATCAGTTCTCAATACTTATATCGGTTTTGGCTCTTAACCTATGTAGTGTAGATTCACTTTTGTTTCATCATCATTGGCCACAGCATCTTGATAGATGATTGTTGCAGCGACAGCTTATTAAGAAGAGGTCTGTGCGCCGTCGGAGATCGGAAGTGCGGCACACCTTTTAATATGGCTGTAAAGTCCAATTTATGATAAATAATGTATGTATATGTACATGTATATCTTTGATTCTTCAGAACAATCAGAACTCGCTTACTATGAGGCGGCAGCTTATAGAAAATGATATTAATGTAAGTATAAAGAAATCTTCCCACATCGAGACTGATGGTCAAATGAGGACACGACAGTAATACCACGTTAGCACATCACACATAATAACATGTAAATGAACTGCACGATTACGATGAATACCCGCCACGGCGTGAATATTTATGTCGCAAAGTAGTTGTGGATTAAATGAAAACGCAAACGCATGGCGTATTCGCGGCACGAAAGGAAACCTACGCGAAGTGTTTGGGGTTAGGGGATCGCGCATACGGAATTACGTTGACGCGACGAATGTCTACTACATCTTTAGCGTAGGTAGAGGAAATAATAGTGCAGAAATCGGACTATATTAATACTGACAATCAAGCCATTGAAGCTAAGTCCAAAGTTGTCGTCTGTCGTTCGCTTTTGCAGGCCATAATATCCTGAACATTATAATTTTTTTAGTACCTAATAGTTGTTTTTTGTATAGTATCGTTTATTGCACACCATTGTACAATACAATATAGATGTTACAATGGAAAAAGATCGCATGGTACCCTAAATCCTAGTAGGGTATGGCAATTATCCTTACAACTTCTGAACAAGTGGATGAAATGAAAAGCAAAGTATAAAGTTGCGGCACAATAGCGGAGTCAGTTATGAAGTTGACCCAAAAAATTTTTATTAAACTATGAGCTTCATCACATATGATCTTTGAGTAATTCTAAGCATTTCAAGCCTGGGAGGCCATAAGGGGAGGGGGGGTACAAAGATGGCCGCCACCCGTCATCATTCAAAAAAATCTGTTCTGGTCCTGAGGCTACTAGGGCAAGTTTGGTATCATTTTCGTATAAACCGAAGACGTAGAATTCATTGCTGATATTTGTTTTTTTCAGCTCCATAGTAATTTTACAAGAAAAACATAAAAAGATGAAAATTTAGGATGGAGATATTTGCTTTGAGAGCTAATAACTTTTGTATAGTAGCCAAAAATATCATATAAAAAATACTATAATAAAGCGTAATTCATGCAGATTCTAAACATATACACGTTGAGTAATATCCTACTGCAAAAAGATGGTGAAAAAATTATTAAATGACCGCAGCGCGGGCAGTTGGACTTTCGTTTATCTTGCGGACCGTCGTTTATCTTACAAAATGATCGAGTACGAGTATCTACGTAGGTATGCTTACTTTGCTAGATTTTATGATGACGAATAAAAAACTTTCATCCAGACATAATTCATCCTACAGACATAAATTTATGCACTTTAATTTTAATGCACTTGCAACGATTTGAGTGGGGCCTCAATATTAGCACGAGCGGTTAAACAACAACTTTGCCCCCTTGTAAAACAAATAACTATTATGCGGAGAGCTTACATTTAGAAATCATAACAGCTATGTATATTTGTCATACTAATATAGGTTATGCAAGTATGACTTGGTGACAAACCAACGAAGCCCCGCCTCGCGGGGCTTCTATTTTCTGCTCTGAGGGATAAAAGGTAACTAACGAACCTAACCTAACCCAACCTGAAATTGCGGTTGTACATGATCTTATTTGTTAAGCGAGCCGCCCTCCTCTTTAGACATGGGGATACCTGTGTCTATTTTTTTAACCCATACCAGAATTATGTCTGTGTACTGGAAACTGCGGACATTAAATATACAGAAAGCATTTTATTCGTCATCATAAAATCTAGCAAAGTAAGCATAGTTACCTACGTAGATACTCGTACTCGACCATTTTGTAAGATAAATGCCGCCTAGCGAGAGTCCAACTACCCGCGCTGCGGTCATGTAATAATTTTTCCACCATCTTTATGCAGTAGGATATTACTAAACATGTATATGTTTAGAAGCTGCATGAATTGCGCTTTATTATAGTATTTTTTGTATGACACTTTTGGCCACTATACAAAAGTTATTAGCTCTCAAAGCAAAAACCTCCATCCAGAATTTTTATCTTTTTACGTTTTTCTTGCAAAATTACTATGAAACTGAAAAAAACAAATATCAGCAATGAATTCTACGTCTTCGGTTTATACGAAAATGATACCAAACTTGCCCTAGTAAACACTAAGACCAGAACAGATTTTTTTGAATGATGACGGGTGGCGGCCATCTTTGTACCCCGCCCTCCTCGACTAGACGCACGCTTCTTATCGCCTCCGAGGCTAGAAATGCTTAGAATTACTCAGAGATCATATGTGATGAAGCTCATAGCTTAATAAAAAAATTTTGGGTCATATATGGCAGCGATCCGTAACTGACTCCAGTACAATAAGAAAAAGGCGTGTAGTGTACAGGGTCAAGGAATCGCTGCCTGTGCCGCCTGTCACGAGCAATGTAATAATGCAGGGTTAGTCTATGAGTAATTACACTTGCGACTTGGATACGGGACCAGTCAAGTAACCGTGTACTGAAAGTATGAAAATATTCTAAGTAGGTAATTTTAAATAAGTTACATAATTAACCAGTATCTTTAGAGCTGTGTGTGTCTTTAGGTTCATTTTTGCATAGTCGTGAGCTCATGAGTAAAGTAATAAAAAACAAGACCGAAGTGATCCCATAAGTGTTCCGTAAACAAAGTTTTGTACGGAACACTAAAAATGCTAATAATGAGCTACTTTGAGTTTTGTCACACTTGATAATATACCTGTTGTTGCATTAATTCGCGTGACCAGTGCACATAAACTGTCAAATTATGTACCTAATTAAATATGTATCTGCAGAAGGTACCAACGTTTAATTGAATATTTAATGAATTCAAATTCCATTTTCAAGTGGATAGTTTTAAAAACAGCATCTTCCAGTGTTATCAAATATAAATTTATATACGCTACAAAAAACGCTGTGTGCGGTGTGCGAAGGTCGTATTCTGCTACGTTATTTCTCTGTGACGTGACGATATTCTCATCTCGTAGATCATCCATCATATAAAAGAAATACTATCTATGTCAACCGCCCGGAGTCTTGTGACTCTCAGAGTTTGACTTTTTAGTAACATAGTAACATAGTGGAACGTTCTTCATTATACTGATATTTTTTATAAATAACAATCCTATAATGAACCCAAACTGACATATAGCCTTATTTATAAAGAGTGTTAAATGATCAATGTTATAATAAAATTAACATGTAGAAAATCCCTGCTTTGGAATATTATGGTATTAAACTAAGCAGAGGCCTAGAAAGTCTCTACTTTGCACCTAATATAACAGAATTAGAGATAGAGACATAGTTTCAATAATTTGACGTTTATGGATGACCATTCCACACTTCGTTATTGCAAAGTCCATGATGCATAAAGTTCGTTTTTTTAGCATTAGAAATAAGGTAAACAATCTTGATGTGTCTTTTAATTGAAAAACACGTTTTAAAAATAAGTCACGGCAAATATATAACAATTATAAATTTAATACGATCATTTATATTCTTCTGCTTTCATAAGTAATAGTTACTGATTTATTAAAAGCGGTTTAAAATTAAAAGACATGTCAAGATTGTTTACCTTCTTTCTAATGCTAAAAAAACGAACTATAGCTTGGAATGACTCTACATACCTAAATAAATTCATAGGCCCAAAACTTTTTACATCTCATAATGATGTAATTATTTATAATTGAGAACGCAACCAGATAATTGCACATATTTGTTTGTTATTAAATGCAGAAAGCATATCCAGATTAGATAACTTTACTACTATGAGTGTGAATGAATCTTATAATTCTTATAATTCTGAATTCATGTCATGAATGACATGAGTTCAGAAATGAACTACGTTTTTATTCTTTAGACTCTTTAGAGAAATGAATTTATGTCTTGGTAAGAAAGATCCAACGGCAGCGCAGCGTAATGTAATCAGTTGATTTTGCCCAGCTAGTTTCGCTGTAAGAGTTTTATATTCCTACATTTTCAGTTAGTTGAATGTTGCCGTTAGTCAAATTTTCCGTCACGTTTTGTACCTATTAAGGTACAAAACGGTACTAAGGGCTGGTAAAATTTACGCACAAAAGCAAATCGTCGGGTGACAAGCAAAAGTCAGTTAAGTACTATCAAAAAATTAAAGTAACAATCACTTTATTACACTTGTAACACGGTTTATTGACCAATAATTTCAATGGTGTTAGTGACTTTTGCTTGTCAGCCGACGAAATCATACTTGACTAATTATTTGACTGCATAGATACGAATCGTTAGATTTTTACCTCCGTGATATCAATAATGACGTTTTTTGCGTCTCACGGAAGTTTTGTTACTAAAATGAAACTATTATACACTATTACAGGCCTAATCTCTCGCAATATTGTGATAATGTTTTACAATCCTCCTTATCTCAGCACTTTCTTAGTTATTACGAAAGCAACTTCCATCTGACTTTTCACTTCAACTTAGAGTGAGAAACTATGTCTTGATGGGATTAGGCCAGTTTTCTTAAAAGTTAAATATCAAATGTTATTTCGTACCCGGACTGAAAATTTCGCGCAGAAGCCACTTAACTATCGAGATCATGTGATCATGCTGCATAGCAGGTTGTTTAAAGTGTTTAACAAGGCCTAGCTTCAATACAAGAACAAGCGCCGTCCTTTGCATAGATTGGAACGATATAGCGAAGGCCTGTCGCGAGGCAAGACAGGTTGACTGAAGAGGAGGTTACGGCAAGGTTGTTACAAACTTTACAAAGTTACAAATTTGCCGGCGAAACTGGGTTGAACTGTACCCGAAATTTTAGCAAGCTTATCTAATTGATGGACGACTCATTGATTCGTCCGTATGTCCTCAATTTTAATTATAACGTGACGTACTTAGATAGCTATCTGTTGTATGTTGGTATTCAGTAGGTACGTGTTAGATATTATTTAAGTCAATCTAGAACAGTCCATACGTCTATGCGCACATTATTTTTTACCCTAGCTTTACTTTTAGCGTTTACCTTTACCTACTCGTAAATTAATTACATAGTTAATTCATTCGTATATTACTCAGTTTTTTTAACCGATTAAGGTCAGTCAAATATACACAATTGATGTTTATGGTAAGTTGCAGTGGCGCATTTGTTTCATATGCAGTGGGCAATCGTTTCATTACTTAGCGTAACTACTAACTAGTTAACTTTGCTTGGTGAATGTCGAGATTAATGTAAAACCTAGTCCGCGGCTCATGCACGAAAATAGCAAACAATATGTAAACAAAATCTACAAGTTAAACAGGATTACAGTATGTTTGCACGCTGTTTCATGAGAATAAGTCAGTTTTACAACCTGGGTCGGAAATTTCATGGCGAATTTTGATACGAGAAAGGCGGACGTTGAATTTTATCGACTTTTCTTACAACGTGTCATATTACAATTTGCCAAGAAAATTCCGGGGCCGTTTATAATATTAACAATACGGAGTATAAATACATTACACGTATGGGGGAGCTTAGCAATGTATGTTTAAACGAGAATTTGATGGATGTGAATAATTGAAATGAAATGTTTGTCACGAAATAATATTGCGAGAGTGTAGAGAAATTTTGTAGTTCAAAGTAATCAAACATGTAACTTTTCAGCTATATCACAAGCCAATACTTCACAAAACAACAATTACTATATCCCAAAAAAAACTGTGTGACGAATCACGGAGTATCTGTAGACGAGAAGAAAAACTTTCTTTTGTGCTCAAGTTTCGGCACTTTTACACATTTTTCGCCACGAAACTTTCGAGTGTTTTGTAACAAAAATAACAAAGCCCTTACTTTTTATGAATGAATCAATTCATCAATATACAAATAAAACTTTGTAGAAGGTAGATACTTTGAAACAGTTTTTATGACCTTTAACAGGTATTGTTAAAATAAATGGCGGGAAAAGAGCATGTATGATCATCCATCTACCACTAATTGAGGGCCACGTATTGTTTGAATGTCGCAATAGAATCTGGCTCGCCACCCCCGCTGACAACCCCACCCATTATGCTCATTTATTATGTCCCCCATTCACACACCACCAAGCAGACTTATGAAAAGGAACGCTTTTCAAAGGATGTATAAAAAGAAGTCACTAGAAAATCATTTTCTTTTACGTTGCTAAAAATAGATCCGATAATAATTGTCAAAATTGAGAAATGAGTTAGCGAGAAGTTAAATCACGAGAAATCTTAATGGATCGAGCTAATAAAGGAGTTTCGAGTGCCTATTTAAATGTAAGTAACCGATATCAACATCAGCCAGCCAAAATTCTTGCGGCCACACCCATTAATCAGAGGGAACGGCGGGACGGAAACGGTCCCTTATTGCTTTTTTTCTGTTTCAAAACATCGACACGACACGTGCTCGGCACGCGAATGCGGCAGAGTTAGACGTTAAAATGTATAACGAACTTGGTGGACGAGCTCACGTAATACATAATAGGTACAACGCGAACGAACAATAAACATGTTGTCCAACAGAACAACGGTGAAACAATGGCGAGCAACAAGCTGCAACTTTTATAAAAGTGCCGTGTGGTGCTGCCGATATTCACGGATTGCAAAAACACGTGTTTACTGCCGGTATCGGAGGCTCTCTATAGTTCCTGTTTCCTGTCCGCGGGCTTTGTTGCCAAGTAAAACGTAACACCTCTCGAAAGCGTTGGTGGGACGCTATTTTTACGTTCTGGAGTTGAATGAAAATATTTGATGTTGACAAATACGGAGTAATAAACATTTATATTGCGAACAGGGCGGGATCCTATTTTGTCAAATAAGAAAGTTTGTTGGATTTTGCGGATCCTTGTCCCGTAAGAGGATTACTATAGTCGTTGCGACCCAAATGTCCAAATGCAGTAGTGCGGCTATTGAGCTTGTCTCGTTGTTTATAACAGAGAGCGTCCAAATCATTTCTGCACTATTTATTGCTTGTATGTGCTGTTTTTACACATGTGTACAACCTTTATAAGTTTCATAAAATGACCCAGAACAACTGCATATGTTTTTGAGTTCCATCAAACTTAAAAATATGTAGTTTATAAAATACAACATACCTACCTAAACCATATAGGAATAAATGAGAATAAATCCCCTTCACCGTGTAAACTTTAATGGAAATGCACATGCTCAGCGAAAGGATTATAGGATTCTAGTCGGAGAATTATAAAGTCTCATCTATGCATTCAAAGAAAATTCAGTACAGTTAATGTGAAACTAAATCATAGTATATTCTAGTCATTAAATCAGCAATACTCATACCAAAGAAACACTAATGTAATTATAAATAGTCAGAAACATACTTTGGCGTTAATCTGCAAAAGATGTTCAGTCCTTCTGCTACCTACATACTTTTGGTAAACCATGATAACGACAGTGTCGTTTAAGTTCAAAAGTCGCGCGCTCTATTATATAATCCTGATATATAACCAAACACAAAGTAGAAAAAAGGCAGTAGAAACTAGTTCACTCATAGAGTAGAACTTGGGCACAAGAGCCTTTGTGGCTACATGAAGAGCATGCATTGCGCCTGATAAGTTATCTTATACAACTCTTCTCTAAGTTATTATCCTTGACTTAACGTATAAAACCCTGCACTGAACACATGTTAGAATGAAAGCGGCACATTGTTAATAATACAACTTGGTTATAGTTACATACATTGGTTACAAAATTCGAGAACTCGGTAATGCCACGAGTATCTCTCTTGCCACGTTGATACATCCAATGCATAAATGAAGAAAATAAATTCTGACGGTCAGGATTTTGAGTCTGAAAAAGAAAACAAAAAGAAAAGAACGAGCATCCCACAAAGACAATGCGAGGTCAAGTTCAATTAAGTGTATCTCTTATTGTAACGCTTACTGGATGTAACGCTTAAGGTTCCATGTAGGTAGACATACGATATCGTACGTCAGAGAATGAGATCTAACATTTATTTTCGAAAGTAATAAGAGGCCAGAAGATACAATCTGTATTATATACATCTTATTACTGTTAGGCTTAAAATGTAACTTAAAAATGTTCGCAGTGACGAAGATTTGATTCAGCATAGCTTTATGTTCGGGACTAGGCTGACACGTGTAAGATTGTCCCAAAAAAGATTAACTTATTCAGTAGCTACTTAGCGATGCTGTGAAAAAGTAAGTAGGTAGGTACACTGTTTCCCTACGATAAGTCGCCGTGTGCAATGGACGCTCCCTAAGATATTATTTTCTAAATTAATCTCATCTTTCTACTTACTCGGGGAGCGACCGTTCTTGTCGGGGCTTTATTACATTAATGACACTCTTGTCAACAACTTGAATTACTTTGAGAGTTTCGTAATTTATTAGGAAACTTTTGTACTTGTCATAGACATTGAGTTAATTTGTTGGCTGCATATAGACCGAACAGGAAAAAAGGAAGAATGTACTTAAAAGTGAAAACCTACTTCGTTACCCAAGCCTTGAGATAAAATAAACCCAAGGTAAAATTAACTTGATTGTGTCTTAATGTCAAAGATAAATCCTATGGAAACTTCTTACAGAAACAGGATATGACATAGATTGCTACTTTATTATCAATGACATAGCAAAAGCAGATGGTAGATAATGTATACAATAGTCATTCAAGTATAATAATATCTTGAATAAAGAAGCGCGTACAAATTCTGACAGACACTTACTACTACTACTATTAGATACTTTGTTGAGCTGAGTACATAAAAAATAACTAACCAATGATATCAACATGCACCGCGATTAAGTCCCGATTCAGTTTTATAAATTATTTGTGAAAATCGTGTTAGTTTAAATCAATATGTCAACTGTATGACAGTTTATGGAAATATGGAATATCCCTCAAATAAGCATTAAATACAGTCACATCCCCTTGTCGGTGAAAAAGGTATTAACGTGGTTTACCACACCTGATGTTGTAATATGAAGGGTAAGTATTACACCTATAACAGATATGCCCCAAAAAAGTAATTTTTACACGACATAAAGATAAGAAAATGTGACAATCGTGTATAGAAAATGCCAATCGAAACCTAAATAATGTATGAAAACGATGACGTGAGTTTTCGTCGCACTCGCACCCTCGGAGTAATTAACAATGGAGCCGCCATTAACAGGCGTTCCCCTCTGTCGAAAATAGGCGGCCAATGGTCAACCATATGTATGGACTGACGTTTATCTGACATGACGTACCTATACATTTGATGTGCCCCTCCCCCGCAAAAAACGGCAGACTATTTTGTACCGAAAATTTTATACATGGCGTCTCCGTTGGTTATATCCTCTAAGCTCGCACCTGTCATCCCGACAGAGTTTTACTTTTCGATTTACATTCGTTGATTAACGATTTTCATATTTTAAGCTAAGGCCCCAGTTCGTACGGGCATGCGATTTTAGTTACATTGCGGACTGTTGCTTACGTCCAATTCAACCGCGACCGATCAAAACCAGCAATGTAATGAAACTCGCATGCGAGTTCTCGCATCGTCTAAATGAGCCTTAATTCCTAGCACGTAGATACTGTTATTTGTGTCATGTGTATTGTATAAACTTACCTCACCGAAGAATTCGGTCATAGGGCTCTCTTCAACCGCGACGTTGACGTCGTCGGGCCCGACGTCGTCATCGTCGCTTTGCGCCTGGGGAGGGAAAACATACGTTAAAGGTGGGTTTACATCGATTATATTTGACGGATAGGTTAACGTGAAATATGTGATATCGACGGCTAGTGTCAAATTACAAACAGTTTAAATTTAAAACAAAAAAATTAACTCTTAAGATTCAATCCAGATTTTGTGGATACATCATCATTTATTTTATAACCATTTAAATGGCGTGGAGCTTATGGGAGAGAGAGATATCAGAGCGACTGTTTCTAAAAATTACTTATTTCGGCGGACAGTTGAATCTTGAAAATAAAGTTCATCGTCAAATATTCTAGTGTTTGTAAACAACATTTGTACTACTCATATGTAACTATAACTTTAATAACTTCACATTAATCCCATTGAAAAAGTATGCAAGTCATCACGGCTTTTGAAAACCAGAAATGAATACAATGCATTATCCATATATTGTTATCCTGTTTACACATTTACTATACAGCAGCTAATGTGTTGTACTCAATTAGGGCACATAAAAAGTACAGCTTAACTTCGCATAAATATATGCTATTTTAAGAACGTAGGCACGGCCCAACACGGGTGGCACGTACAACAAAATAGAACCCACTTAGTACTACAAGAGAGGTGGCCATTACTCAATTTGTGCGGACCGACCGCGTCCCCCACAGAGGTCTCCGGTGCGGATATAAAGCGACTCTACGGGGCTCGGACGGAACGAATATGCTGTCTTTAATCAGTGCACTAGAGACCTACAATAGTTGGTATTGTATGTTCTGAATAAGGACGCTAAAATCGATTATACCTAATCTCCACGTAGATACATCCTCGTAGTCGAGTCTAAAAGTATGTTAATTCAACAGAATACGTTTTCAAACTAGCTCAAATCGTGCAAAAAAATCATAATCACTTGCAAGTGAATTTCTGAACCGTGCAATTTATAACCTTAAAAAGTTAAAACGCAAAATTTCGTAAAATTGTTGAGATGTCATCACACTCATCACTGTAGACCACTGTACGAGTACATCACTATGCAGCTGTTTGAAAAGTTCTATAATAGACACGAACTTTTTATAATCACACACAGTACTTGCTGTAAAGATTTTACGTTTAAGGGGGTGTTCAGCATTAGTAACATGTTACTACTCGTAAAGTAGCGTTTCAGGCCTTAAGGTTATATACTCGTAATTTGTTTATGAGACTTATATTTGTATGCAGAAAACCAAAATTTTCGGGTTCCGTACCCAAAGGGTAAAACGGGACCCTATTACTAAGACTTCGCTGTCCGTCCGTCCGTCCGTCCGTCCGTCCGTCCGTCCGTCTGTCACCAGGCTGTATCTCACGAACCGTGATAGCTAGACAGTTGAAATTTTCACAGATTATGTATTTCTGTTGCCGATATAACAACAAATACTAAAAACAGAATAAAATAAAGATTTAAATGGGGCTCCCATACAACAAACGTGATTTTTGACCAAAGTTAAGCAACGTCGGGAGTGGTCAGTACTTGGATGGGTGACCGTTTTTTTTTTGTTTTTTTTTTTTTGCATTGTGGTACGGAAACCCTTCGTGCGCGAGTCCGACTCGCACTTGCCCGGTTTTCTTTAATACGCCAAACGGTAGTAAGAAGTATTGTCTCCACGTCATAATTTATTAACAAACTAACACGGTCGATAATAACCCGCGGCAAAATAAAACTGTCATGTTAGAGAGCAATCGAAAGCACAGGTCAAGGGCACATCAACAGTGTCACGATAATGGAGGGCCTTCCAAATTAAATACCTTGAGTTCCATTAACGGACCCAATTACTAGCACTTGATAGCAGCTAATTAACACAGGCCATTGTTGTTCCTTGAATAAGGGAGGTGAAGCGACCAATTCGACCAAAGCGCTTTGTGCCACGGCTCTCGCTAGGCTGATCCAGTCAAATCAATAGTGGGGTGGAGACAATATTGTATTAATTTGGGCTGTTAGAGCAAATTAATAGGTGTTAATATGACTTAAGTACATGCTGTGAAGACGAATTAAGCATTTGGGTATTTATTAAATTAAATATTACATCAATAGTTTATAATTTGACTGCATTAGAATCTGGCACTTTATCGGATTTTAAAATTAGCACTCGCAGTTAAAATAAATATTTTATTTACTGTGCAAACCACTGTTTTTTTGTGCCTATACAATGTAAATCCCACTTCTGAATTTGTCAAAAAAATATTAGTCTAATTCATGTAAAATGTTGTAGTGTAATAAAATAGATTGAATAGATCCTTGTAAAGCATTACTACACTTTTATTTTGCTAAGGATTACTGGAACAGGTAGAGGAAGATCGCGTAAGAGCTTTTTTCGGCAGGAAAAACGCATTTATATCCGCCGTTATCAGCACACACGGAAATTCAAGAGCAAACAACGAGGGCATCTAGATAAAGCCCTTGTTTTTACAGCCGCGACATTGTATCATTTTTTTTTACTGATAAACCTTTAGAGGCAGCAACGTGTGTTACTTGAATAACGTTTACATTTTTTATACCACGCCGAATCGCATACAATACAGCCTTGTAGCTTATGGACATGCTATAAAAAACTACAGTCTCTTCTTCAAGACAGGCACTAACAGCCCTAAATTCCTAGTCTTCAGAGGTGACAGCCGTGAACTTTACCTCTCGTTCATTTTGAAACGTGGTGAAACCCAACCCAACATTGGTAAATTAATTCATCGTCATGGTTAAATTACTAACGGTTTCACAGGTAGCAAGATATCTAGCTTAATACCGGTCAGTCAACTGCTCAAGGTTGTTAATAGTCCCACGTTACTGTAACTGCGTACACTATAAATACGTAACCACAAGCGCCTGAAACATTTGTACCTGATCCCTTCGGGAGTTATACGGACCTACAAAGCTCACTAAATCAGATTGCTTTCTCTGCCCGTTTTCCTAAAACAATAAATTAAACAGGACGTCTGTCCTTATAAAGGAGGGTAGAGATATTTTCGTACATCTTGGTATAAAAGGTAAGCAACGATTTACATTTATATCAATGTACGCGTCCATAAAAATGTCTCAGCGGTAGCTAAAGCATATTTTTATGTATCACGCTAATGAATCAAGTTTTAAGAGAAATCGGGACTACCGCTCCTCCATAACCATATACATTTTTCTCTGAAAATATTGACATTATGGAAAATGTTTTTACATGATTTGATATATATTGACCATAGTTATTTTTAAATACTCCTATCTTGACTCTTATAATTATAAATAATTCGAAAAAAATCAAACGAAGGGTGGGTGTCAAAGCTGTGATTGATTGATCAAATTGTGTCAAAATATTTTCAATAATGTTTATATCCAGAGAGAAAAATGAGGGCTACGTTTGTAGTACGGCGATTTCGCGCGGTCATCAACTGTCGTCTCAAGTTATTTCGCAAATATTGTGCGGTAAATGTAATTTCACGTCAAACCTTGTTAGGAATTTACGAATTCACCAAGGAGCCATTCAGTTGTAGGTATCCCGAGGCGGTGTAATTTGGAGGCGGTCACGGCCGCCCGGCCAGACAAAGGCGCTCCCACTGGCAACGATTACATTACCACTTCACTGATCTCTCCATAGCTACGAGTAATCTAATTGTGGGGTCCGGCTACATTTTATGAGCAAGTGATATTGCCCAGTGGCTGCCCACATTGTCAATCAGAACACCACACGGACTATCTTTTAAATGAGTCATTATCAGTGTTCGGCAAACTTGGTGCCACGCTGCGGGATTCCTACTCGAAATCTTAATATGGACATGACACAAACGCCGCGATCTTGGTCGAAAAAGTAATTTGAGTATTAGAATATTAAGTGTTATTTATTTATAAATAGACGTTTAAACACTGAATAAATGCATAAATTGTATCATTATTATTTAAAAACATTGATACACTTTAACAAAGTATTGTATCAATTTCCCGTATAAATTAAAAGTCATACTTCCTTTTTTTTACACCTGTGTTAAATATAGTATTGTTAAAAATATACTTAACTAATTAAAGTAATAAACAACCATTTACCCGACTACCTGGCTTGTCGAAGGTCACAGTTGGATTTTCTATTGTTTGCGTCTAAACTAAACTAGGACGCAAGAGACGGCAAACAGTGTCACTTTATTAGTTAATTCTATCCTTTTCTAGTTTAATGATAAGGAATTGGTTGAGAACCCATTTCTAGTAGAAAATACGTTGATTTATATTGCTCGGGCCATTAAGTTCACATGTTGTGATTTAAAGTTTATTTGCTTAGTGTTTACCTAGGTATTGTAAAACCTTCACCCTTGTTCATTATTATATTTATTATACTGTAATATAATTTTATTTCATTAAGTTATTAAAATTAGAAATATTGTAGAAGGAAGTAATACAACACGAATCCCGGTATTCCCACGGCATATCCGTATTAGAATAATGATTGAGGTCATTAACCCCGTGCGACACCAAGTTTGCCGAACACTGGTCATTATACTCAATTGAAGCCATTAAAAGGTCACCCCGTTGTACTCTGGTGTTATTAAACGGATTAATTATGATAATAAAGCACTTAAAGAGACATTGTGGAGCTTAATTACTCGCATTCTCTTGTTACTTTAATAAGCAATTAAAGATCAGAGGAACAGATTGAAGAAAAAGTAGGTATATGACCTAAAATGTAAACATAAATAAGATGAAAGTGTTTCCTTTTGTTAGGATAAATTCTCATGACAGCAACCCTCCTTATTCTAGATGGATGTACGCCATTGATATCAACACTGAAAGTTCTGTAATAGCTACTAGGAATCCTATCACAATACAACACAGAATAGTAACAATTTCCAACAATACCGTAAATAAAACGTACGTTACTATCAAATACCTTAATTAAAATCGCATAGAGCTCGGGACTATTTTCATCTACAGTTACAGCGGGTAGCTATCTAACAAATTGGGAGTCACGTCACGTATTTCAATTGAGCCAGATTCTGTGACGTCGACTCGCTGATATGGCGTTCTGGCAAATAAGCGACAGGAATAGCAACTCCCTTATCACTTCCCAGTATCCGAGAGCTACCGAGATACAATTAATATCGCGCAAATTTGAAATTATAATGTTATCACAAAAATACTTCAGGCACGTGTTCGACCTTGTAAAAGTTAGTCAATCTACAATAGAAGATTCTACAACAACCGGGAAATACGGCGGAAATTTCGCAACCCCCGACTTGAGCAGTGAGACTAATTAAATGAATTTTCATTTCGGGAAAATTTTAACGACTTCTGGTTATTTACCTTGTAAATTAACGAAAACTAATTAAACAAGCAGCAATTCGGGAGCTGGGTTCATACGCAAAACCGGATTCAGCATTTAAGCCGGGGACGTGTGTTTCAATTAAAGCGGAATGAGCCTTGCGGAGATTTTTTAAATCCCTGGACCGTAAGTACGTCGATTTATGTCACAATTATACAGGCAAATGCTAACTCCGCATTTAAACTCTTTATTAAAGGCACTTGACGTTGTAAAATATATCTGTTTGAATACCTATACTTTGAATGTTTACCACAGGAAGATAAAATCAGAAGCAAGAAGCTTAAAAAACCGTACTAGAGATTGATGGATGGACGTAAATGTTGCGAGAGCTCGCAACATCTCTCGACTTTTTATGTTTTTATTCATGGTGAAATTAGGTTTGAAAATGGTAAAAAGTCACAAACAGTTAAATATTTAACTAGTATGTTTAACAAACTAATATAACGATAACGTCAGTTTAGACTTATGTTGCTGCATGCAGAATATGTTTTTGATTTAGAAGCTCCCTTTATTACTAAGTTAATAAAGAAATTTAGCAACTATTTGTTTATTGCCGAGTTGTTAAAGAAACGCAGCAGATATATATAATACCTAGAAATTTGCAAACTTAATTGAATAATGTCAAGTTAATGACAATAATGACGCAAATTCAGGGAATAGAAAACGAAATCGATATTGCAAGTCGACCTTCGGTACACAATTCACTACAGCGTCGGCCGCTTTTGTATTCACTATTGTTCTTTAATTTGAAACTAAAAGTAGGCAGGAAATGACTTCTTTGTGTAAGAAAAGTAAACACTCGACATTATTTTTATCCAATTCGAGGTAGAGATAGCGAAACGAAAGCGAAAGTTTGGAAACAATATAAAACGTAACACGGAGGGCGCGCACTAAACGGGCAGAAATTACGCGGATCTGGGTCAACTCAACCCCTACTCGACTGTTCCCTCAAATCTGTGCCCGGTTTTCCCAGTTCCAACAGGTTCCCGGGTGCTTTTTACTCCACGCACAAGTAAAAAAATTGTGAATACAGACATTGTTTTGATGTCGTCTAACGATATTAAGCAAAGTAATCCCAGCTTGGCTTAACGTCATACCCTTACGTGATGTCTGACGGCTAAAACCAACCTGGAATAGTCTCAGGCCTTACATAATTTAGTTGGATAAAGCGTCGGGTCTGTAGACCTTTTCGGGAAAGCACGGCCAGTAGATATATATTTATCGCCTCATGGGAGGCGTTCATCAAGCTTGGAGGGAAGTTTAAGAGTGGCTGTTACCCGTAATCGTGCTTGGAAAAAATACTATGAGTACATATACGTATTGCGATTACAGGTAAAATGAATTACCTACAAGACTACGATTTCGTTGAACTTTTGGCTGAGCGTGACTGATTTGTGACTATTTAAACTAATCCAAGTCATGCACTAAGCTACCTTCTATTAGAAAATTACTACTCAAATTCTTTGTGTAACTAGGTACCATCTAAGCTAAGTTATCAAACTAAATAAGACTGAAGTTCCTGATAGACGTTTCAGTTTCTTCCCAAGTTACGTAAGTATTTTTATATCATTAGGCAACTGGCCGCTCGATATTGATATTCCATATATCTTTCTTCGAGCCACCGAAGACAAATAAGATATTCTTGTGCTGCCCTCTGGGAAATCATTATAAATTATTTACCCGAATAGTCAGAACCGATAAAACATTGGCTAACAAAATTGATATAAAATCCTCTCCGGCAAAGTTATAACTTTGCAGATAAAAATATGGAAATATTTTGACTTCCAAACGCAATGAGAGATTAGTTAAGTTAAGATTACTTAAGATGTACGGCAGCAAATGGAGGGCACTCAACTTTTAGTTGGCCATCATAGATAAGGTCTGTAATACATGCGTAAGCCTAAATAAATCGATGAAAGGGTTCCAAACTTTGCTGCCGAACGTGCGGGTGCGAGTAGCAATAAAATTTATGAGTTTACTTGCGAAAACATATTAAACCCATCTGACTAAACTCTCGCGAGTAATGGCGGCATACGTGTTGTCTTGGTTATGTGAGAGGGTTATTATTAGGCTCTTCTAAGCTTGAAGACATCGATATTAAGGGTATTTGATTGCGTGTCGCTAGCCGAACGGGCGACCTTAACGAAGCGGTTTCACGCGGGTCGCGGTTTACGGGTAGTCGTAAAGCCGACGAGGGGCAGCCCAGCGCTGACGTCGCCGCACGAGCGCTTGTTTACGGCCCCTTAAACCCGGCCACTGCTAAGAATTGTACCTCTGTCTGGTTTCAGACGCATTACAGGAGCTTTGGCCCTGTATCTACTAACATAACTAGCCAAGCACTCAGGGAAACTAATTTAACTGTGGCCTAGAGCTACTTAAAAATTATATCTAGTCTGAGTGCTACTTATACCGGTTCATCCGCAAAATATTACCTATTACTACCACCCCTTTATTAGTATGAAGTCCATCTTCAAACAGTTGATGTAGGTACTTGACTGTAACACCACCCGGTTAATTTTTCGTTTTTACCTCGGTAAATACACCAGTAGAGCTTTTTACTTTGAAATCTGTATTTCATAATCTAGTTAAATACAATACAAAGTACCCACATAACTATACAACTAAAAATGTCAACGAGATTTAATCTCGCGTGAACACTATTTCTGTGTCCACCTCAGACTGGAAGAAAACTCAACGCTTCTGATACTTTAAGCAGCTTATACCGAGATCACGACCTAGGTAATACAAGGAAATGCTATTATACCAGCAGTGTAAACGGTGCAGCAAGATAACGCTTCATAAAATTCAAACAAAAGCGTTGGAGCAGAACAAAAAGATAGTGTTGCAAAAACAAACAAAACTTAATGGCTTTGTTGCCGTGCGAAACTAAAAAAACGTTCATGTTTTTACTAAATAACTGTGTCAAAGTTATTGGCACTATTATTTTATTAATTTTACCCCCTTGCCATTCTGGTCTTCCAGTCTTCCTTCAATATTTTCGGTTTCAGGACTAGACATAACCTGAGGCACTACAGTGAAAAGCGTGAATCGAATTTACTTTATCCGCATCTCTATCGTTCGAATATGCAAGAACGATACGGCAGATCACGATATTTAGATTTTGGTATTTCGCGGTAGGCCCTCTGGAATTTTGGCGCGTTTGTATTGTGATAAGAAGAACGTGACTATACTATCAGCCCACACAAGTTCGAGAGTAAATTCTCACAATCGAAAAAAAACGTGAAAGAAATTTTCTAACCCGAGCACCGATTTGCCTGAGGCCGAGCCGAAGCCTTTAGCACATTATTCTGCCGGTAGACCCCGTTTGCGTGAACGGAATAATCTCAATCTAGGGACCGAACCAGCGGAGTTGCATAACCCAAAACACGCGTAAATAAGTGGGGCCATGGCCGGGTAAAACCAATAAACTTTTAACGGAAAAACCTAAAATACAACTTATTAAATGTATATACATATGTACCTATTTTAAATACGCCGTGTGCCAATTTGAATATCATAGAATCAAGTAACGTTTTGGAAACTATCGTATTGATAAATTGCTGGATCATTTTTCAATGTGGAACCTGTACCATACATGTTCGAGCGTTTTGAGGTTTTAACCTAATATTTATATTAGGTTATATCCCTGCATTTTATTAAATACTAAGCAGCGTCACTTTTCTTACAAAATATTTACGATGCTATAAAGAAATATATGATTCATCAGTAACTAATAACTACTATTAATGACGTCGTCATGTGTGGCAAAACTAATTATGTCACTAAACTCACATAAGATCTCAATAAAAATGGGACGAAACTAAGAAATGTAACGTGTACGACAATGGAATGGACGAAGATCTCAATAAAAATGGGACGAAACGAAGAAATGTAGCGTGTACGACAATGGAATGGACGCGGAGCATTGATAGGCCGCGGCCAGCGCGCTGCCGCAGAACTTACGTAAGCGGAGCTGAGGCACAGTGTAGGGACAACGTCAGTAACCTATCTCTGACCTTTAGGAATTCCTGTTAACGTCACGTATCATATGACGAGCAGACACAAGGCATGTCTCTACTAGTCCCAGTCAAATCTAGTGGTGCCTTTGTAACGGGTAGCGAAATTTGTTTTTGCCAGTAACCCTCGTTGTCGTCGGAAGATGGAATACTCTATGCACGCCTACTCTGACCGGAGCCACCCCGCCCGCTTGACACTTCCGAGACACTGCCGGACGTATATTTTGCAACTGGGGTATCATTCTAGCCTTACCGACTACGGGTGAGTCGAAAGTTTCGATGAACCAGTATCAGTAAGCTCTCTGATTACGCGTAGTTCTTGGGGACCCCAAAGTAGTCTTACACTGGTTCTTCCGTGAACACAAGTCACCACTTGAAACCTAATACAGCGGCTGATGTGGCGCTAGCACCGAATTTGTACGTCACTGAATTACAAATGAGCAGTGCAACGGGCGTAACGGCGTTTACACGTAATAATGGTCTTTGCGGTTTGCAGAAGAACGAAACTGGAAACTTTATGAAGGTAATTTCGTTTGCAAGGAAAGGAAAGTTTCTGACGTTTTTGTACGAACAGAAGTGTCAGACATTTAATTTTTAATGCGAATTTGCTACTTGCTATCTACCTACACTTGTTTCACTCTGTATATTTTTTGCCAATGAGTGTTTCGACAGTGTTTGAGTGTGAGTAGGTATACTAATTACTAACTAACTTAACGTCTTTGTCGTCAGACTAGTTCGGTGACCATTTGCATGTGTTCGTATGTATTTTCTTTCTTATTTAATGTGTTATTGTAACTTGTATATTCAACTAAGGTTAAAAAAAATCTGGGACGTCAACAGTAAATCCGCAGATTCTAAAACAAAACCCTTCGGCTTGAAAACCCCTATATTTCCCAGGCCTCATTGGCAGTATAAACGTATGGCACGTTTATGAAATTGCCCCTGACAACGAATCGGTCCCTTTATCACCTGTCTGCTACAACGCCGCGTCTCCTACCCCGCTCTGAATAATGAATTACGAGTAAAGTACAGTCATCAGCAATAGTATCTTACACAACTAGGGCCGCAAAAATATGTGACACGTTCTTATTTGGAGCGCAATAAGAGCGCGTCATATATTTTTGCGGCCCTAGTTGTGTAAGATACTATTGCTGATGACTGTACAAGTAGAGTTGGAGCATATATATACCTAAATTCTGAATGATATAGCAAAAATATTGATAGTTAAATAAATCTATCAAAATCCTAGCATAATTCTTATTCCATGTAACGTTATTAGGGAGGGAATCTTGAGGAAAATTAAAAATACATTAAGATTCATAGGTATCTACATACAATAATAGAGAGAATGAGATTAAAATAAAGTAAGCACTTCAACTATTTCTAAAATTATTTACTGTAACAATTACGTTATATACTTCAGTACCTAATTAATAAAATCGTTGATGAAAACTCCTGACATTTCTGTATGCCCAACAAATTACCAAAAATCTCAGAGGGAAAATCGCGTTTTATAATAAAAAGTCTTGTAACTTTAAATCGCTGTTGTGTCTCTTCCTTACAAATATAGTACATAGCGGAGGCAGTTATAAAGTTGACCCAAAAATTTTTTATTAAGCTATGAGCTTCATCACATATGTTCCTTGAGTAATTCTAAGCATTTCAAGCCTGGGACGCAATAAGAAATGTGCGTCTACTCGGATTTGTAATGGATTCAAACTTTCAACCCCTTTTTAACCCTGTTAGGGGATGAATTTTACAAAACGCTGAAATTACTTTTCTTGTCTTTTAATAATATCTCCAAATACAAAGATTCAAGTTCCGCGTTCGAAAATTTTTTTGATATCCATACAAGCTTTCAACTCCTTTTTCACCACCTTAGAGGATGAATTTTCAAAAACGCTGAAATTAGTTTACTTGTATTTTAATAATATATCGTTTTACGAAGTTTCAAACTCCTAGCTTAAAATAAAACTTGAACCCCATACAAACTTTCATCCCCTTTTTAACCCCCTTAGGGGTTGAATTTATCAAAATCGCTTCTTATCTCTTGTACACTTTATAAATGTAATCAGTTGTGCAAATTTCAACTTTCTATCTTTTGTAGTTTCGGCTCCGCGTAGCAAAAATCTCCAACCAAATTTTTCACCTTTTTACGTTTTTCTTGTAAAATTACTATGAAACTGAAAAAAACAAATATCAGCAATGAATTATACGTCTTTGGTTTATACGAAAATGATACCAAACTTGCCCTTGTAACCACCAGGATCAGAATAGATTTTTTTTTAAAGATCCCCCACCCTCCCCGACTAGACGCACGCTTCTTTTTGCCTCCCAGGCTAGAAATGCTTAGAATTACTCAAATATCAGATGTGATGAAACTCATAGCTTAATAAAAAAAATTTGAATCATGTATGGCAGCGTTACATAACTGATTCCAGTAACATAGTTAGAAAGAGAGACACGCAGAGAATAAAGATAACAAGCCTTTATAAAACCTGACTGTGGTAATCCTTATCAGATGGATGTAGAGAAAAAATATATTCAACCACAACAGATTCATTCTCGAGCTAGATATATATACGATCCGCGAAAATAGAATATGCAAATAGCTTTCTCGATTTCCGATATCAAGAATACAAAATAGGACAGAATTATGAGGGTTTTATGATATACAGGTATAGTAGATATTTATAGTATTTGGAAATTGAAAAGGCATGCAAAGGCAAAAACGAGCTGGGAAAGCTATAAATAAAGTCTTAATGAAATAAATTCAGCCCGATCAATTTCAACTGTCAGTTGCTAACTGCTATTATGTGTCACCAAGTGCACACAATGGCACGCCATAAACGATTTGGATTTTGTGAAAACTTTTCAGTGAAATTATAACGCTTTTTAGGTTGAAAACTACTCAAAATATAAACACACGTAAATGACTCTCGGTGTCCCGGTGCGCGGCAATGAGTACTCCCGAAGCGAAAATTAAACACAGAGTTGAACTAACATAATTAGACACTGTAGTATCACTATTCCGCTGAACCGCTCCTCAAAACATTATTTTGCACACCCGTACCGACATATATTTTCCCGTAACTGCGAGTAACACCTCTCGCTTATATTATTTTATTACTGGCTACGTACATTATGTTTCATTAGCTTTTGATCGAGGGTTGATTGATTATCCATTAGCACAACATGATACAGAAGGATTATGTTTAACATTAATTTTCAGGATTAAGGTTAAGTAAAAAGCGTTTCCTGCAACAAAGGCTTTCATGGCCAAGGTTAATTTTTGTTAAGCTTGTGAAAGTTTATCTTCTACTGCTAATCCTGAACAAATGCGTGTGATATAGGTACTCTAGAAATAGAATAAGATAGGCTCCAACAGGCAAGAGTAGTCAGGTAGTGACATAGTTATAGTTACTGTGGGTGCACTTTTTCATCTAACGAGCGAAACTACATTATGGTTACAAAGGCGTACTCTTATAGCAGCTGCTTTTATTACTAGAGTACGTAATTGCATTTGACCATAGTTTTGATAAATTGTTTAAAACCTTTGAATTGCAATTATACAGCAAATTGAAGTAGGTAAGTATTTTCCAGAAAATACGATTAACAGCTAGCTAACTGTGAAAAGACAAAGCGTCTTCACTGGAAACCACTTCGAAAAACTTCAGTAACAAAGCAAAACTGCGAGAGCCTACTCCGCTTTATCCTCGAAAGAGAAAAGGTTTTCTTGAGACATTCCATCATCTGTAAACAATTATATTAATAAATAAAAAAACTATACTATTAAGTTAAGTCACTTGGGAAAAAGAAACTTAAAATATCTATTACGTAAAAATATTTATGTTGACGGACTACAATATGAACGTATAACAATTTTTTCCGTATATTTTTCCCTAAAACTAAGCTTTCTAAACCAAAAACATAAATGTATAAACTAGGCCAAGTTCTTATGTGACACAAAAAGTTGTGGTATCTGAAAACATGCCAAGTTTCGCGCTAGACTGACGACAAACTAAATTAATTTATGATCTCGTTTTAAGCCCCATATTACGTCCCTAGATTAGCAGAAACGCTTGAAAACCTAGAAGAAGTCAATTGAATCTTTTCTGACTGATGTGAATGTTGACGTTTTATATGTAACAAATCACGATACGTCGTAGGATGTAACCATTAACAATATAATATTCGACAATAAAATGCCCATCGTGACCGCGTTATTGCGATAGGATCGGGACGCAATGTAGATGGCATTTTGATATAGGTACTGTGGTACCTAAATTTATTGCCTTACACTCGAGTTATTGGTTTGTTATCACCTTATCCTAAACAGTTGAGATGATTTCATTCAAGATAAGAAAACAAACAATGTCCTCATGTTGGATTATTTTATAAAATACCTACTTATATGAAACATTTCGCTGTAAGATTATTAGAAGTGAATGCTGCATGTGTTAAGATTAAGTAGAAAGTGTTAGGTTTTGTACCTATTTAGATATGACATCAAATGAATATTGAATAGCTACTATAAATTGAGAGCAACAACAACACATCGAACTTGAGAATTCATTCAACTGGCATGTTATGATTTAAAAAAAGTTTTCCGATAATTCACCAGCCATTGTTTAATCCAAGCCCTATTTTACGATTCTTCATAAATACATGTACAAACTACAAGCACATGAGCACCAGCCGTCGCGTCCCAGAACTGGGTCTCACCGGATATCGACATGTGCCATCGGGTTTGACTAATAGTATCGGTTTACACGACACGGAACGGGGATACGTATATACGTTTCCAATTCCAACGATGTCAACATTGATGTATTTAATTAAACACGGTAAATTCGAGAACAATCAAGCCCGTTTTCGGAGGGGTGATGAAGAGATCACGGATTTCCTATTGCTACGATACAAAAAGGTAAGGTACTCTTGTTACTATTTCTTCCGATTTCTTGAACTAAGCAAAGAGCATTGAGGAAATTCCTGGCAAAACCACCTTTACTCAGATAATTTCGTTAAACTAACTAAGCGGTTCTCAGAAAAAGTGTCATGGCAAGTTTACAAAGAATGGATGCATTTTTAAACGCAACGTTGAGTGTTGTTTCAGAGGATCACTAAATTTATTCAAAAGCGCTTAACCCCGCTGGGGATTTAGAAAATCCATCTCCGCTCTATTCAGGCGTTTCAATATTTAAAGTACTCGCCGTTGCAATTGAGTTTTGGTTGCCACTGTAATACCAAAATTCAGTTTACTAGGTCATACGGAAACTAGTTTCTGAATATTGCAATCGCCAGACGCTTGAATGAGATTGAGGTTTATCCGTAAATTACCAACATTAGGTACTCGATGGTACAATTTTAAACACCCAGATCCAATTTGGCATAGATAAGCTAGTCCCATAGTTTTGCAGCCACCACGAGCGACCCCGTCAAGTAGGCTCGACTTGGATTCATGCCAGAAACATTAGCACAGATACATAAGCCTAGCAATGCACAGAAGTTCCCGCCTATTCTATTCTCACACACGCTTATTGCATTTAATAAATAAATCTTATCATGTCGTCTCTGACAATCAATAATATATAAACTCCTCAAATTTTATTTTGCGCTTTGAAGTAAAGTCGGCAATTTACAACTACAAGAAATCCTTCGGCAAATATCAATAAAGTTGGGTATTGGGATAGTTCACTAACTAACCGAAGAGTAATGCATAGAACGCACGATAGCAACATCGAGAGGAATAAATTGAATATTATAGATTTCTCTGCGGGGCGCGTCGTTCGGGCTCGTGAACTGAATACGATACGCTTTTAGCTCCGCGTTCGTGAAACACTTTTATCATACTTTTCAAATTATTGGTCTTTATGCATGTCGTTTTCAAGTTTTTTTTCGTTCTCAAGAGTACAAAATACCTAATTGTACAGTATTTAGATTAGTGTTATGGCGTCTGGCAAATGTAACAAACCGTTGATAATCCGTCATTTTTACATTTCTGTTTGTTAGAAAAAGACAAACATGTTACAAAAGTTTTTAAAAGGTTGCTAAGTTTTATGAATAAGGGGGTTAAAGTTAAAAAAAAAAACATTAGAAATTAGGAAAGAAACGCTACGATATTTACATGGTTAATGTTTGTGACATCAGAGTGTGTTACAATAGAGGACAGATGTAAAATTAACAGGAGCATTCCACGGGCTGTCCCGTACAAACACATTTTATTTGCTGTGTTGCGACTTTTTTCTCGGCATTTAAAGCAGGCGATTATTTTTCTGTGCATATTTTTGACCATTTGTCATAGAAAAGGAAACTCTTATACCTTTAAATCTTCAGAAACTTCGCGTTTGTACGGGACAACGCTAGACAATTTCATGGAATGCTCCAACAAAAGAACAAGAGTAACAAGAAGATACGTAAACCTATGGCGAATGTGTATGTCGGATCAAGATCAATGTGTTCAGGACAAGACGGTCCTAAACAACCAAATCTTAAATAATTTTCATATGGCATATACGGTGAACGGTCTTCAGGTCAAACGAGAAGATCTACATTGACCACATATATTATTTAAGCACGGCGTTGACAGTACTGTGTGTGCTGTGCCCCTAGTAACATCTCTCATACAATGTCTAATGCAGGCGGAAATTTAATTCTTCCTCCCCTAGAGAGCGTTTACTCACAAGCTAAATATAGACACAATGTGAATCAGCTGTTGCATTACATGAGCAGGGACGTCCGGTGACGTCAGGTGAGACGAGCACTTGAACCTTCCCCGGCAACCTTGATACTTCTGCCCTTTATTTTATAACGGCGATCGGTGAAATGTCATACCGTCGCGTCGTGACTACAGCAGAACTTTGAGATAATAGTAAAATAGAAGTTAGACAATGGGGATGCAGGTGTGATAAGTACCTCAATGTGAATCAGCTGTTGCATTACATGAGCAGGGACGTCCGGTGACGTCAGGTGAGACGAGCACTTGAACCTTCCCCGGCAACCTTGATACCGCTGCTCTTTCTTTTATAACGGCGATCGGTGAAATGTCATACCGTCGTGACTACAGCCGAAGTTTGAGATAATAGTAAAATAGAAGTTTGACAATTGGGGATACAGGTGGGGGTTAAGGTATTATAATTCTTATTAAAAATAACTGCATAAATAACGTATATGAAATCCTGCGCTCGCGCATGGTAACCAATATCATGTACTCACGTACTTCTGTAAGTCGCTGCAGGCAAAGTAAATAAAAGATGTATACCTAGCTACATACATATTTTTGTGTCTATATTTGCAAGAACTTTACATTAATAATAATAGCTATATTTAACGGGGAATACCCATTCAAATATAGCGTAATTTGAATGTTTATTTGTAACCGACCAATCTGGCGATAACTTCCTCATAATAAGTGACTGCTCGGTTCAGGCCGAATGTCCCTATACCTGATTTTTTGTACAAACAGGGAAGAGTCGAGTTTTTGGTGATTCCTGTGTAATGCAACCTCGAGATTCGTTACAACTACGCGATGAGAATCTTATCAACTGTCACTATCGGACAGTCAACTCACCGAGCGCAGGACGTGTTTGAGGATTGTGTTGTGACGATATCACATAATAAAAATCCTATAACAAAATAAGGGAACAGCTTTTAGCATATCCTCTCTGTTGCACCTTAGGGATTTGCATATATTAATATTAAACACGAAATTAATTCTGTCCGAAGTTGCTATATTTACATAGCAAATTATATTTGAATAAGTAAACAGCCAATCTCATTTTCCTTGTCGCATTTTTTTATGTTTCTCATGTCTTTTAGGTTTCCGAGGATGTCTACAGGGATTTCCAAAATGGGGTCATCCATTAATTACGTCACACGTTTAGGGGGCGGGAGGGGGTCAAGAAAATGTGACATGTTGTGACATGGGGGAAGGGGGAGTCACCATTTACCAAAAACATTTTTTTATTAAAAAAATTATGCCGAGTTAGTATTGCCGATTTCATTGAAAATAAAATTGCCGAAAATGTGACGTCACACCAGGTGGGGAGGGATTTGCAAAATGTGACCAAGTGTGACAAGGAGGGGGGGAGGGGTCAAAAAACCTAGAAATTCGTGTGACGTAATTAATGGATGATCCCTATGGGGCTGTCCATAAATTACGTCATCGATTTTCGACGATTATCCCCCCCTATAATCATCCAAAAATCATGCTTCAAAGGACCCCATTTCCTCCTACTTCATGCTACCGTCATCCGATGTCCAGACCCCCCCCCCCTAATTTGAAATAACGTAATTTATGAATAGCCCCTATCGTGTCATCTTACACAAAACACTCGCATGCTTGTACTCTGCATACTAGACGATGGTGGAATATAAATAGAAAAAAAACATGGAAGAATTGTAAACTAGATAATATCGAATTATAAAATTCACTTATCTGAGTTTGTGCCTACACCAAATCACTACAAAAACTAGCATAGTCCTGATGATAACCAATTTATAAGTAAAGTTTTGAGCTAAAAGCTATTACATAGGTATAATATATTAAAGTTATTGATCATTTGCCACAATTGTCACTTTATTATTAAATTTGTGTTAGTTTGTGTTTGGCATAGCAAATTAATAGCAATAGAAAGATTACGGTACGTAAGTTTAGAGCTGGCTCCAAATAAATATATTGACATTCAAAGATTATTCTGCAAAAAGGAGTAGAAACTTGGAAATGAGAGTAGCTTTTATTGATATGTACGCTGATAGTACCTAATATACGCTTGTGTGCGCCAACGTTATAATCTCATTAAATACACACCCGGAAACATCAGTTTACTTAAACTAATTAAAAATGTTACCTACACCAAATTGATAAGAATTGTTCTTGTTTATTGTATTATATTATATTTATAACGCCGTTCGGGCTATAGCGAGTAGACAAGTATTGTAGCTCACGAATGTTTGTCATTTTTGCTCAAGTTACATTTTGTTTCAAAACAGTAGATAAGCAAATTGCAATAGTCATACGTAATGAGTTTGTAAAACATTTTAACCTCTTTCGGACACCTTGCATTGCATGTTACATTAAGGAAGGTCGTTACTATGCGTCACCTCAATTAGGAAACTTACTTCATACATATTTTTACTGTAAATATTCATACACGCTCTGCTATGAATAGCTTTATTTTATTGACAAGTTAGTAAGTTTCAGTTGAGTAGAAAAGTACGAATCGCCTAGCGTGGTAATGGCCAGGGCTTGTTAACGTTACCAATTCACATTATAAAGTAACGTTAAGTAACGGTAAAATCATAAAAATACCTTATTACCTGTAGTAAATGGTAACGTTACTTGATAACTTAACATTATTATAACGTTACCTAGTTAACGTAAATTTTACCGGTAATTTTACTTTTTATGTACTGGCATGTGATGCGGAGGGATGAAACTGATGAAAGGCATGGGATGGGACAGGTATTACGAATGAATGTGGAGGGAAGTAAGAGGAAACGAAAACCAAGGAAATGATGAGAGTATAAATTAACGAACTTAATTTAAATAAATAATAAAGCGAGTCAAAACTTAGACCCTTTAAGGATTTCAGTTTCAGCCTATGGCCTCTCCTCCGCTCCGCGTAATCAAGTTGTAAGTACCTACATAGTTAATTAGGCGGCGAGTAGTCCAATTAGGAGATTGTTAGCGCCAACTAAGGCCGGTACGTTACGTTACGTATTTTCGTCACTAGTACAACCAACCATTTAAATTATTAGAAGGGATTTTAAAATCTGCTCGGGTTACTGCAGTGGTATTTAGGTATCCCCACAGAAGTACCTAAACGTAAATACCTACACCAGTGGCCTATTTTATAAAGCTACAAGTTACAATTTACAAGCGGAAGTCTCTTTCTAACCCTATGTGGTAGAACGAGACTTCTGCTTGTAAATTGTAACTTGTAGCTTTATAAAATAGGCCACAGGTATTTCATTCACTGTTAAGCTACGTTTGTTTTGTATGAAAGTAGTGAAATAAATGCATTTGTATTTGTATTTTGAAGTGAAAATGCTAGTTTGTGGGCGGATTTATGAGGTCAATTGTCGATCTGTGGTTGAATTGAAAGTGACCTATTGAACCCCATGTAGATATTTTTGCGCTTGAACGAAGATAAAGCGCTAATACTTGGAAGGTGAAATAGTTGCTTCCACCAGTTTCACCAGAGTTAAATACTTTCAATTTCACAACACATTTTATAGAACACTTAGAATGATGCTACCTAAATTGTATACTTTATGTTTTCTTGGCGTTACGTACAATATTATACAATACAGTTAAGGTTCTAAATAAATAGGTAATACCTAAGTACCTACACTCCCTGCTCTTACCACGCTTACCTATTCTCAAATAGGAAAGTATGTTGTAAAATATGAATCCATTAGCGTGTCCTTAACTTCCGGAGAAGGCAACAACTTTTTCCCCCGCATTTTTACAACAGTAATAGCTTGTTTACACAGCTATGCTCTTTATTTCACTTTAAGTAGGCACATTAAGCCCGACAAGGACAAAAAACATACTTAGATCTATTTAAGATGACCTCACAAGGTACAGCGTAATGACGTCAACGGATTTTTCAGCGTAGACAGCTTCGTTAACGATGTCCCAAGTAGGTAAGGTGTATACGACGTAAGGTGATGCAGCCTATGATGATGCACATTTTCAATGAGTCAGCATTGATAAACGCCGGATGGCGCGTAAACTGATAACCGAGTCAACAATGCCACGACAACGATATGTAATGTTGATTTTGTATCATCATTTGTTGTAGATTTCTATTTTCAGTTCATAATAAACTTACAAATCAGCTTTAATCGCATATATTACAGTAAAACCCCACATAAGAATCCGAGACCGTAACAAACATGCGTTTTAAACGAGAAAGTGAAATATTGACTGTGAAATAAAGGATGTAAATAAGTGTGGCCAGGGTAAAAAGGTGTATATATTACGCGGGAAAACGTATTAAACAAGATCATATTAAGAGTGATTACTGAATTAAAAATAATTGAACTGTTGTCTTCTGGTGACCATGGTCGTAACAACTAGTACAAAACATCGAACTAAATCGAGTAAATAATGCTATTATAAAAAAATTTGGTTATTATCTAAACCACGTCATTTTAATTAACTACGAGTTTTTGAAATTAGCAATTACTTTAAAGAATATTGTATTACTTTAGGCACTCCATTAATTAAAATAATGGTGATAAATGAAATTAATTTTATAAGTACTGATAATGTTTTTATCACAGTTTCACAATCATAATATATTTTGTAAGATGATATACAAAAATTATTTCAAGTGTCTTTTCCTAAATGGATTTTGTAGCACTGATTCATACCCTGTGTGGATTGTAATACGAGCAAAAAATTTAACTGTAGGCTATACTCCTCATACTGACCAACATTTGTTCAGCAACTTTTAAAACTAACTTGTGGTTTGATTTTTAATACACTTTAAGATGTATTCTAAACCGCAATGTATTGCGAATTTTATTATGCTTAAGGTATGACAAGCAACGTCAATCACAAATGATATGGCATGGCGATGGTGTCCATTGAAGATAATATTTATTTTGTATGAAAAATAGGAAGTCTAGACACTTCATAATTTTTAAAAGTTGTTGAACAAAAGTGTCACCGTTTGAGGAGTACAATCCATGTTTTAATTATTTGCTCGTGTTACAGGCCACACCCAGTATATGTAAAATATACTCAAGAAAATCAATTTGTAAAGGTGTACAAAGGTGCTTTACTGCCAATCCCACCTTAGCAAACTTTCTGTTATTATGTGACTAACAAGGGCTTGTGTTTGGCTAAAATTCTAAGATTTTAATGCAAATCAGTGTCGGAGTTGCGGATAATCCATCAGCAACCCAAATTGTGCATGATTTTTCTTTGTTTAGACTCTTTTTGCTTCACCAGGTAATTTAGGAGTATACATGGCAATTTTTTTATATATAATTATAACTTAAATTATTTGACCTGGTCAATGTTGCCTAATAAATATCTTGCAATAATAGTTTGTACTTACAAAAGTAAAGGACTAAAAACAAAATAGAAACCCCAGCAATAGCTTATGATTTACGTACCATAGTACCATAATAGTTTTTAAAGAGGATTATAATATTGTTAAGAGTTGAATAATTAGGGTTGTTCATTTTAAATGTTTTAGCCAGCACAGTATGATGATTAATTTACTTAAAGTTACAATTTTTAAATATTAAAACACCCAGATTAGAGCTTTTTATGAAATTAACACTAGCATTGTAGGTGTTAATCCAATTAAGTATTGGATTAAGTAATTAAGGTATTAAGTTTGTATGCACCACAAACACATTATATCCAATTAAATATTATCCAATCAGAGTAATGAACTTAGCTGTTAGTTTCAGTTGTAGTACAGGAAAACCTGCATATAATTTGCCAAAATATTCAGAAAAATCTATCATAACCTCCTGGATACCAATGTCTTATAAGGATAACCATGTTGAATAATTTAGGGCAAGTTTCCAAGTTCATATCCATATAATTATCTTGTCCAAGTCCTGTCAAAGGTTACCAACCTGAACATCTTCATGCCAAGTTTATGAACAATCAATAATTTATTGCCTTAGTAATAACCGAAAAATGTATTATTTAGGTACATTTTATCACCAGTATTATAAATCTGAGGGGTGGGGCGAATAGAATAAAGAATCCAATAAGAATTTGATATATTTCTGCATAAAATCCTACAAACAATGTTATGGAGGAGTATAATAAACTATGACCCACAAAAACGCTATCATAAATGCCATACTCAATGCTATTCTTTCGCGAATTCATGGCCAAAGAGGAAGACCTTTGGTTATATTAGGCAGACGAAAAACTTACCGCTTGGAGCGCCGCTAACCTGTCCTTCGTCATCCTTAATGGAAAATCACACACCAAATAAACGTTTTATCTTGTTACACAATCCCATTCACAGATATTTTTCTAAAAACGTCACTAAAATAAAGGAATTAAAGGACACGAACACTACGATCACTTCACTGACTTCACTCAACAAAAATCGATACGCCACCACGCAAGAACCAAACGAAACTTAATTTTTTAGTGCGGCAACATTATAGAAAAAGGATGAAAAAAAAATTTGGCGAAAATGCATGGATAATACATTTTTTGTAATAGTTCAATAAATTACTTTGGTATAAAAAATATACATGCCGATACTTAGCGCTCTTACATGAACATAAACATACTTGCTGAGATTATTCGATAAAGTGTCGTCCTCTTTTGTCTCAAGCAATTGAAAGAGGCTTGCTTTGCCGAGTCTTGTCGCCAATGCCTTCAGAAGGTCTTCGTCTGTGTATTGTTATTTCTTTATTATTGCTATACATTTACCCAGTAGGCCATAAAAATGCAATAGATTTATCATATTGTAATATTTGACATTTTTTAAAGGCAAATACGCTTGATATACGTCAATGTCATCTATAGATGTCACCTATATGTCAATGTCAATGTGATGTCAAGTCATTGTCAAGTCCTCACTTCCGGTCCACTCATGGTCCGATTCAAAGAGAATAATAGCCATATGCCTATTTGTTAGAAAAAGAGGCAAACAGCTCTTTTAGTCTAAATATCATAATAATATATCATTAATATAAAGTCTTATATTATATCGGTACACAGATGTTACAATTTATTATTATGACCTATCAATTTTATTGACACTATAGGGTTCAATGCCATACGTTTAATTAATATTCATCATAACTGCGGCAAGCGAAAGTGATAGCAATATAACGCGACAACAAACCTCTAAGTGATTTGTTCATAATACTAGTAATCTCTGTATAGTAACAAAATGTACAGGTTATAATTTTCTAAGTTATTTTTTCCTTTTTCTGTCTTACTTTCGCACTACTTTATTTTTTTTATAATATTCTATAACCCCGGCTACTCACGTAACGATAAATCGTTGCGATAAAACTGTGCAGTCCGACTGTGCAGATAAATCGAACCGTGTGTATGACAAATTGTTACGATAATCGACATACACACGGTTCGATTTATCTGCACAGTCGGACTGCACAGTTTTATCGCAACGATTTATCGTTACGTGAGTAGCCGGGGTAAGTTGGAGTTGGACTGTATGCTCGATGATGGCGCTTAATTTCTGACGTCACAGAAGGGAAGAGATGTATCAGGCAAAATACTTGTTAAATTTATTCTTGCAATCAAATGAGAAACGCTAGAACAATTTACTTGCATAAATTTTGTATTATTTTAAAGATGGATTAGAATTTTTTTTATGGTATTTATTAATATTCTTTTACTGTTCCACTATTTTGAGGGACATTCAAATGACTACAATTGTCATTGCGCCTGTCGGTGTCAAAGTATTCTTCCGTCTAGTTCAGTGACGCCATTGTGAGCCGTAACGACTTTTGCCAGTGTTAAGTTAAATCACAGTTTTCTTAGACAATCTTGGTAAATTGTGTTTTTATTTTACTTATTTATAATCAGTTAGTGCCAAGCTTTTCATTCCGATATTTATTTGTGACCCATGATATGTAGTTTATGTGTAATTTGTTCAAGTGTTCGGTACCATTAGGCTAAATTCCTGTGCGGATAGTTGAGCGCCATTTGGTGGAAAACTTGAAACAATTTTAAATTTGGAAGATTAACCGTGTAATAAGTTCTAATTGAAACTCAATACTCTAAACTACTTAAAGTCTGTTTTGTAATAGCTGTTGTTTAATAACGAAACAGTGAGTAATAAAATAGTGGTGTAAGCTTGGATGGACATTGGTGTAGTCATCGTGTGAATCTTCTTATTCGACTCATGCTAAGTTTTTACTGTTTTCAGGACTAGGAAATTAATAAATTAATCAAAATGGCTGATGATATGCCCACATTCAAATGCGTGCTGGTTGGCGACGGCGGCACTGGCAAAACAACATTCGTCAAACGACATTTGACTGGAGAGTTCGAGAAGCGATACGTCGCAACGCTCGGAGTCGAAGTGCACCCTCTTGTTTTTCACACGAACCGCGGCCCTATTAGATTCAATGTATGGGATACAGCCGGTCAAGAGAAGTTCGGAGGTCTTCGAGACGGGTACTATATTCAAGGACAATGCGCCATAATTATGTTCGACGTAACGTCTCGCGTCACTTACAAAAACGTCCCCAACTGGCACAGAGACTTGGTGCGCGTATGTGAAGGCATCCCCATTGTTTTATGTGGAAACAAAGTTGACATTAAAGACAGGAAGGTCAAAGCGAAAACTATTGTTTTCCACAGGAAAAAAAATCTTCAGGTAAGCTTGCATGTTTTTTTTTCAACTTGTTTAAATTGATTTAGAATATTAGTGCATTATTGACAATATTATTCCAATGGTAGTATCATAATAGTTATGCAGTGACCTTTGTTTGTATACACATTTTAAAGATATATCTTAGTTTAACTTGGATTATAAGACTTCTTTCTTGAGCTGTTATAGCATTGTGAACATAGTTGTGCTGGACATTCCCCATATAAAACGGAAAGTGCTTGAGAAAGGCAAAACTATTGTGGACTATTGTCAAGTCAGTTATATTCATCATTGTTAAGACATTTACTGATTAACATGTTTTCTATGGCAATAGTTCGGTACACAGCGGGAAGAAGTTGATAACTCGAGATACTTTGTTGAAGAAATTTTAACTTTAAATAAATCTGTGTAAGGTTCAAATTTTTTCCCGAAAGTTATCAACTTCTTCCCGCCGTGTACGGACTGTTGACATCGCAATCAACCATACCCCATCGGGTGGAATAGATCTGATCCCGGAGTGATAGTTGAGGTGTTAAGGGTCTAACAAATTTATTTTTCTTCCAGTATTATGACATCTCAGCCAAGTCAAACTACAACTTCGAGAAGCCCTTCCTTTGGCTGGCGCGCAAACTAATTGGTGATGGCAACCTAGAATTTGTGGCTATGCCTGCGCTCGTGCCCCCAGAAGTCACCATGGACCCACAATGGCAGAACCAGATCGAAAAGGATCTCAAAGAGGCTCAAGATACTGCCCTGCCGGATGAAGATGAAGATTTGTAAATATCAAAGATTGTTAAATGAAATGCCCTCTAAACAATGTGATTGGATGAACAAGCAGGACTGTTTCGAAGACAATTTTGTCATAAAATTTTCATTCCATTAGTTTTCTGCTGATTTATAATCATGCATCGGGGTTTTTGGTGCGGGAATGTTTTACACTAGCCAAATAACAGTTAAAAACTGTAGAAAACTACTAATTTAACATTTTTAAGCACATTTTGACCTTACTACCTATGTTTAATTCATAGTTTGGTAATTATTTTACAATAAACAAAGTTATAAATATGTGAAATCATTCCCACACCGAAAACCCTGATGTATTTTTAAAATGGCTAATTGTCTAAATACACAGTGCTTTTATTGTGTTAAGTAAAACAAATTAACCATCATTAATTGTACCCTATGTATTTTTCTTCTTTGTGATCTTTATTGTAACAGTAAACCACTCTAAATCTTAATGTGTAAGTTTCACTAAGTACATGCCATAAGTATGTTGCAGGTCGTTAAAACATGTGAAATATTTGATAACATAAATTATTGTATTGGTTAGGAGTATCTAAAGTATCTTGGAGTGGTCAGGATCCTTTACTAATCTTGAAATCTCAGATGCTTTTGTTTGCTCTGAGGATTGACAATATTTCACTGTAATTGTGGATAATTTTTGAGAATAAACTTTTAAAAAGAAGCAATTTTTTTACCTTACCATCAAAGGATTTGTGACCAAAATAGGCTCATTGCATAACAATTAGTTAAATAGTCCCTTCTGAGAAAATATCAAACCTTTATCAATGCAATGAATCTATGGATATACCATTTCAGTTCTAAGGGTGGCTTTTGTCTATCATCCCTATACGTCAATTTTATTCAGAAATTATAATTTACTAGACTTGTCACAGCCATTCTTTGACAAAGATAGTGTCATGTGCAAAGGCAGGCGTGGCTCACTCCGCGATTTCGTCGCTTTGCTACGGGTAGCTAAAAGTACATCCGTTCGACCCCAATTTTGGGGTTTGCCTTAAGCCGCGCGTGGCGCTGTCGCCACCTAGCGGCCATAAATGTGCTGATCGTAACAGACGCGTTTTGCTAGTGAGTGAGTCTTCTGTACCTAGTACTATTATTTATTCTGTGGCAAAGGTTCCACCGTAGCGACCAAAGAGAATTAAATCACTATAGTAGCGACAAAACAAGTAAAACAACTAAACCAATTTTGGGGAGAGGTCTATCGGACGGATTCATTTTTGAGACACGGGAGGAAGCCTACATGTTTTAGACTTCTAGAAATGCAGAACCTCGAGTTTCTTTCCATGTTGGATCTCGAGATTCTAGTGAATAATATAATATAATAAGTATTAATTTTTTGCTAGCTGTAGCTACTGGGCGCATACCTAGCTATTTTCATCTTATAGAACCAAATTCAGGCTACTACTGAATAGTCAGCCAGACCTGACATAATGATACATTACATATAAAACTCCGTCACATCAGTCTATTTTGGAAATTCCTCGACATTCAGGTGTATACGGGATTAAATAGGTCAAATGTTGATATAGAAAAAAAATTGAATAGCCATATTGAATGTTTATTGACTACATTTTTACACTTTTAAATGCATAGCATATAATTTTAACAACTACTATAACTTATAATATCGCTGATTACTTCTTGGCAGCGGCCTTTTCCCTGGCCTTCTTGCCCTCCATGAGCTTGAGTCGGTCGTCTTCAGACATGTTCTTGTTGATCTTCGTGATGACACCGGTGCCGAGTGTCATATCGCCTAAACGCAGGGTGAAGCGTTGTCCGGTCTCGCATACCATGGGCTTTACCAGGCGCAAGTGTAGGCTGAAAGTTTAAATTAATTAGTTACTCTTGTATACGCAAATGTTGAAACGGTAATTCGTTGTCTGCGTCTATTTCGCACGAATAATGCAAGTGGGATAAACAGTGGCGGATTTTCCCTAAGGCCCGGGGCCGGTCAAGATATTAGGAGCGTCAGCAAGGCGGCAGTGTATAGATGGGTGCTGAGAGAGGGGCGGCTAGTAGTTACTACAGGCAGGGCTCGGAACCGGTATTTTTTATTTTTTAAAAACCCCGATATAGTCCAATATTTTGAATAATTTTATGCTCTCTACGTAGGACTGAATCGTGTATTTAGGTAACAACTTTGTATTATTAGGTTGTCCCATTAAAAATTAAATAATAAACCAAAGAACGAAAAAGAACGTAATAATACCGGTATTTTTGTATGGAGCAAATACCGGTTTCCGACCCCTGACTACAGGGCTTGGGTCCTAGAGCGGCCAACACTGCAAATCCGCCACTGGTGATAAAAATGACTTAACTTCGATGTTCGCGGTAGGCCTTTTGGACGCACTGTATTTTTTAATATCATTTTCCTGTTAGACACAATAAGTCTTTGAAATCACATAATAAGTCAAATTGTCTAAGAATTTTGAATATTATTAGTTATAAAAGCGTACACCATGTTGTCAACATGCTTGGCGCTATCACAGAAAAGATGTAGATGCTATAGACATTTCAACTAAATTACAACTTCCAACAGATTTTTACTCTTTAATAAAATAAGATAACTTTATTTTTCTTTTATTAATAAATAATAAAACTTACGTCGCATCTTCCCCAGGCATAACCATCTCCTTATCAGGAATCGTAACTTGCGACGCGCAATCCCAAGTCATAGAGAACATTTGCAACTGAATGAACGAAGTGAATGGTTTCGACCGGCCACCTTCTTCCTTGCTGAGGATATATACCGCTGCTTCGATATTATCGTGGGCTTTTACTGTTCCGGGTTTAGCCATGACCATACCGCGTTTGATCTGCTCTCTCTTGATGGAACGCACTAAGGCGCCGAGTTGGTCACCGGCCTGAGCTTCCTCTAGGGTTTTGTGGAACATTTCGACGCCAGTGACAGTGGATTTCATGACTTTACCGTGGCCTACGATTTCGCATTCGGTACCCTTCTTCAATACTCCTGAAAACATAATTTACATGGGTTTCAAAAGGTTGTCTATTTAGTTTAATAAATATTTCATATCATACATATGCCATGTGATTTGGAGTATATATTTTGAGGTGGATAAAAAAAACTTTATCGACTATAAACATTAAAAACCCTGTGTAAAAATGCTCAAAGTGTCAAAAATATGTATACAGTACTTTATTGCCTGTACATTAAGGTCGTGTATACATATTTTTGGCACTTTGCCTATATTCATAGCTCTGTTGTTGACTGTACTATTTGTTATATCATCAGACTTTAACAACACCATTGGAATTAGAAGGGAAGTGCATTTGCTCAACTTATTGGAAGGAACAGTATGGCTCAGATTTCGTTACATGTTACATTGCTTATCACTGATACTGAGATATAATTTAATCAAATCTAAATGGCTAGGATTAGTCAGTGTGTTGTTATTGTTATTATGACTTCAGAGGCCTCATTGCTGGGAGTCTTACCTCTATGCAGACGGCCAGTAACAACAGTGCCTCGTCCAGGAATCGTGTGCACGGACTCAACAGGCAAGAGGAACGGCTTGTCCAGCTCTCGGATGGGTGTGGGGATGAAGGAGTCCACTTCTTTCAGCAGACTTGTGATGGCTTCGGCGCCGATTTCGGGGCTCTTGCCTTCGAGGGCGCAGAGGGCTGATCCTGAAATTAGTGGGGTTGAAAGTTTGAGAGCTTTTATTTGCTGGTTGTATGAAGATGCGTTTTTTTGGAGTTTTACAGTAAGTTAATGATGATTAGGTTAATTATTGCTAGGCTCACTTAGTAAGCTGTGACATGTCCAGGTCAATGTTAGGAATGAATGGGGGCTAGTCAATTTCATGTCTCAAATCAGCACAGTGGTTCATTTAGACTAGTGCTGGGCAAAGACCAAAAGGATTGTCGCCTATTGATAAGTCATAGTTGCTTGACGCAGAATAGTCAAAACTATGTGTACTATACTATCTTATTCCGAACCTTTAATAACTGGAATCTTATCACCATCATATCCCATTTCGGTCATCAGCTCTCTAATCTCCATCTCGACCAGCTCAACCATCTCCTGATCAGCCGCGTCCACTTTATTGATGAACACCACTACATGCTGGATGCCAATCTGCTTGGCTAACAACAAGTGCTCGCGGGTCTGGGGCATGACGCCGTCGGTGGCGGCTACTACGAGGATGGCGCCGTCCATTTGAGCTGTGCCTGTGATCATGTTCTGAAAATGAATGGATTGATGTTTTTTTTTAAATATTTGATTTGGATTTTAAAGCTATTTAAAGAAAAGTGGTAAAAAGTATTAAAAATAACTTGTGTGAAGATTTGTAACAACATTTTTGATTTAGACAATCTTTGAAAAAGCTCCAACCATTATCTCTTTTATTGTTTTTTTATTCGAGACTAGTTGACAAGAATAATTAATTAATTTAATTATGCTCCGGTAGGATCTATATTTAAATAAAACTGGCTTTGACAAACACAAACCTTAATGTAGTCAGCATGCCCAGGGCAGTCTGTGTGGCCATAATGCCTGGTTTCAGTCTGATACTCCACATGGGCCACATTGATAGTAATGCCTCTAGCTTTCTCCTCTGGAGCATTGTCAATGTCGGAGTAACCTTTCTTTTGGGCCAAATTGAGATCGGCTAATACTGTAACATAATAAACATTTCATGATGATGGGATGACAAGTTACCACCGTCATCACTAATATTTGAATTGGTTTAAACCAACATAAATAAAAAGGTTGTTAATCATTTTTAAGACTAAGCTTTTAAGTTAGGCTGTGTAAGGTTTTTAAAAATGCACCTAGCAGTGGTGAGGCAAACCAGCTTGCATATTTTGAGAAAATTTATTCAATAAGCATTAAATTACCATTAAATTAAAAAGTAATCTCACTCTTGACCAATGGATATGCTTACTACCAGTAACATTTTTTTTAGATTTGGCTGGGCTTTTAATGCTTTTTGCTTCATAGTGGAATAAAACTGACTGCAAGTTTGGTCTTGCCATTAAGCCCTAGATTTAATACATCTCTTTTTGACACCATGCCAGTTTCCTACCTGCCAGGTCAAGTTCTCACATAAGCCAAGTAAAGTAGGAGCAATGAAGCATCTGTGTGTGTCAGCTAAAAGAACCTATACCTATATTATGTGCACCTTTATTTGTACTTATGAATGTAACATACCTTTAGTAATGGCAGCTGTTAGGGTAGTTTTTCCATGATCAACATGACCAATTGTGCCAACATTACAATGAGGTTTGGTTCTCTCAAAGACCTGCTTCTCTGCATAGTTTCTTCTTAGCACAATACTCAAAGGGCTAAGGCCGGGAAACCCTGTATTTCTGAGATGAGAACATTGCCCTTGTTTTAGAACTATCTTTAATGCTGAAAATGTATAGATTTCGGTGAAGTGCAGTTAATATAAAATCAATAAACCTAACCTAAAAATTATCTAGACTCGCAAATCCAAAAACAATGGGAAAAAACTAAAATATAGTCGCTAATTAAGATACTTATATATTATAATAGTGCAATGCCTTAAAGAACACTCAGGTTGATTGATCTTTTACATAATAATCACAACCTTAACCATTACTCTGATATAGATAGAAATGTTGTTTCAAATAAAATTACATTAAAAGTATTGAGCAAGTAGCATTAGTTAGGTCCTAAGATTGTTAAATTAATGATATAAGCTACTGACATGGTAAATTTAACGAATTATTAACACTTATCTTACCTGGGCTAACCAAACTTTTGGCAAAAGATAGAGTCGCCATTATATATTGGACACCGGTATGTGTGTAATAAATAAATAGCTGGTATTTATCGAAACACTATTTACCGACTTTTATTGTAAAAGCCCGGTAATAAAGAAAACTTAGTTCAATTTTCCAATACCTTTTCCATCTGACTTTTCCGACTGAAAAAAAAATATCCATAGATATTATAGACTTGGATCATAGACTATACTTCACGGATGATCTTTTTTAAATTTAAATTGGACTTAAGCAGTATCCAGACGGGATGATCAAATCAACCGATTTGATCATAAATAAAATTGGTGTCAATCTCCAATTTAATCACCAATATTAAATTTATGGTGTTATTAGAGCCTTCTAAATTGAAAAATAACCTAGAACGAAAATACTGGCGTCGCAAATTGGTATCCTTGCGTCCGCACCTCATTTTATTGCTAATAATCGGCGAGCCAAATAATTTTATTGGCGTTTGCGTTCGAACGTCCTGATTCGATCGGGCAAATCAATCAGATTGGTGAAAAATTGACTAATCTGGATATGCCTTTACGATTCAATTTTAAAGCCGTATTATGCCGGCTACATACGTAACGATAAAACTGTGCAGTCCGACTGTGCAGATAAATCGAACCGTGTGTATGACAAATCGTTGTAGATTATCGTAACGATTTGTCATACACACGGTTCGATTAGCACGGGAGCTTTTTCAACGCGCGTTAAAAAAGCGTTTGAATGACACAAATGGATAACCATGTATGTATTCACACGACAGCGGTGGCGCTTTTTATCAAGCGTTGTTGGATTTTCAACTTTAAGCCTTGGTCGTTAAATCGAATTTAGAGTGCGGATAGATTCAAGCGCTTTTTTAAGCCCCCATTCGCACGATAGCTTTTCAACGCGCGTTAAAAAAGCACTTGAATCTGTCCACACTCTAAATTCGACTTAACGACCAAGTCTAAAATCCAACAACGCTTGATAAAAATAGCCACCACTGTCGTGAGAAGATGTAATAATGTTTTGAAAAGATGTGTCCCGCCGAGTTTGTTGCCGGTCCCATATTGGGATACCCTCCTCCAATTGAGGGGGGATTTAAATCTTCTCGGGGCAGAGGTGTACGGTTGGAGCCGGTAAAGGTGTATTTGACGTTCATAAGCGCATTGTAATATGCCTACTTGAATAAACTATTTTTTATCTTTTATCTTATCTTATCTGAACACATGTACATGGTTATCCATTTGTGTCATTCAAACGCTTTTTTAACGCGCGTTGAAAAAGCTGCCGTGCGAATGGAGGCTAACGCGCGTTGAAAAAGCTCTTGTGCGAATGGGGGCTAATAATACTACCAAAGTCCGAAGGCGAGGCTATTCGCTATGTGCACGACTGGTGCTGCCCTCATTTTCGCGGAATTTCTACGTTAAATCTTATGGAGTAAAATTAGTTCAAGCGGCTGCCGCTAGTACTAATGTCGGACATTCTATAAGATTACCCTGATTACCTGTGTTTTGTTTGTGACGATCAGCGCCACCGACTTCGCACGTTCCCAATAACCTCGAAAATCGAAGTTCGTTAATTTCGAGCAACTATATCTCTGTCACTCTGATTACGCCTTTATTGGAGTAAAAGAGAAAGATGACAGAAATTTGCGAATTTCGGTATTCGCGCTGGGCCCTCAAGCCCGCTCCACACTCGTGCGCTATTTCTTTACCTGCCTTTCTATCGCTCTCGGTAAGCCCTCATCCCCTATGATAAGACCTACCCTTGAGCATCTTTAATTAAAATAAGTTTATGCTGAATTTATAACAATCTTTAATATATTTCAACGTAAGTATCTTAAATTACTAAATAATATTTTTAAATATACAGTAAGTACTTCACGTGCATCATATCATCAGATATTAATTATTAAATATAACAGTTTTTCATCATCCACCACGGAAAAAATAAACAAATAAGTAATAATAATAGCGAATTTTACAAAATTGTCAATGTTTAGTTACACAAGAATTAACACTAAGACCGGTCAAGGTACTAGCGGATGCTACTAGGGGTCGTTCACAAATTACGTTGGGTTTCATTTTACTAACAAGTAATAATAATAAGTTACGCAAGTCCCAATTTCATCATGTGTTTTTATTTATTACGATGCCAATTTGAGTTTTACTATTTATAACTAGAGATAAAAAGTAAAACTTATCAAGAAATAACTTAATGCTTACATTTGCATCATGTAACACGCAAAAAAAGGTATGGAATCAAATGGGACGCTAATAATGAGATAATTACCTATTATCCTTAAGTTAGTGTAGTGGCTGTGAGTCAAGACAAAACCCACCTAAATTGGGTACTCACTGTATCCAGTAAAGCTTCTAGTCTAGTTACATTTTCTAATTTAGTGACCCTATTTAAGTAAATTATTGCAAAATGTCAGCGACAGCACATCTACAATCATTTGTACCGTCAGTGCGGTTGTTACTTAAATATTAAAGGGAGATATTTCATTTAAGAACGATACAGTTCTCCGACTATTACTTATTCGTGAAGTTTAACTTTGTACAACTTAATGGTAAAAAAAGATGTTTAACAATAAATCTACCTACATAGAGCAAGATATGTTTTTTGAACAATAATCAAGCAATAGTAAATCGATAATATTAGAGAAACTCCTTGAAAAACTGTAGGTATTAAAAGTCAAAATCGTCACTGCTTGGAGTATCCACGCGAATCTGGAAATCCTGAGTAATAACTACAGGATCAGATTCATCTTCAGGTACATACGTTTTTGAAGAATCTGAAAAAAAAAACATATATTTAAATCAAATGAAAAATCTTCATTTTTAGGGAACTATTGCCTACAAATAAACTAGCATAGGTACATATTATCAAATATTATGAAATACATATATCTTTAAAAAGACTCATTATGGCTGCGGTGCATTTTGGTAGCGCATAGTGGTAATATTACCTATAATATATCAATAACTCAACAAAACACCAAAACCATACTATGTTTTTAGTGTCTGACCATGCTTTACATTTGCGATTTACCAACAAAAATGTTTCTCACCATTATCAAAGTCATTCTGGGATCCCAAGTTTAATGTCAGTGTGCTTCCAATTTCAGTAGCCATAGAATCTGGTATCTTAAACGATTGCTCTTGAGAATTAGTTGTTGCTGCACTTGGAAAGCTGATATTGGTGGTGTTTTTCACAACATCCGACCCTTTTTTAGGAGTTTTAAAGTCAATTATCCTTTTAGGTTTCTTTTCAATATTTTGTTCCGTTGGAGGCTTTCGTCCGTTTTCTTCCCCGTTTGTATTATTTTCCTCATTATGCTTAAGATTCTCATTATTCTGCTTTTCTAAAACAGCTTTCATAGCTGCATTATCATTACCTTTATTAGAAGTATTATCTTGTTTACCCTTTTTACTTCTGGGTGTACCAATCAGGATAACATTTTTCTTTTTGTTTATTTCTCTAAGCGCTTGAATAGATTCCTCGTCTTCAGGGTCCGAAGTAGCTTCAATAGGAAAGTCAACATTAAATTTCCGTTTCAACTTCTTTTGGAACATCTCTAACTCTGTTTTGGTTACTTTCTTCGGACTGACTATTGGCCCTTTGTAGGTATTTATGAAGCTAAATTTGGCTAAACGATCGGCCACAGGAAGTTTTTCAGCTTTGTCGGCCTTCTGTATGGCCCATTCTAGTCGCTTCTTGTATTGCTTGGAGTTTAATGGACGTCGGAACCTCTTTTTATTTTGAGTGTAAGGTTCCAAATTTTCTGGAGATATCCAAGCCCGTGTGGCGCCCTTCTCGTCGAAAAACACGACGTTGTAATGTGTCTGAATAAAATACAATATTTATTAAATTTATACACATATAATATGTATAATAAAATTAATAAACAATGTAACTTGTGAACAGGGTACAATATTATATTTTTGGTAGCGGTGTTCACGTTCAATTAAATGTACATCAGTTTTTTTGGTCATTACTCAATAAAACTGCCGCACGCTATGATCAGCCGCATTCATACCAGCGAGCTAAGTGCTTGCTGTTATTAGGTCTAAGGTGCAACAGTACCGGTATATCGGAGAATCCGTCGAGCCAGTAGAACTGCTCGGTGTCCGGCTCGTCGTCCACCATGGCGGGCCACCACGGCCAGCCGGGCAGCCGCGCCCACACCAGCGAGCCGGCCGAGTACTCGCTGTGGATCAGGTCTTCTTCGTCTGATATACGCAGCGGAGTTTCCGGGGCGGAGCAGTCTGCTACAGATTTATCTGAAAGTTGCGAAAGTTTTAAATTAAAATTAGTTATGTCTTACAAACCATAAGCATTTTAAGTAACTTCGACGTAAACTGAGAAGTAAACAAAACAACTTAATGAATTCTATAAAAAATATACTCATAAAGCTTGAATAGCATGCTTATACCGAACTTATCATCGAGTAGACGAAGAGCCTTTCTAGTAGGACCTAAGAGGACAGAAACTTCAAAACATGCGTTACCCAAATGCATCTATTTGCTTACACTGGTCCCTGATTGCGTGTAGACCTTAAGCCGTAGTATAACTATTTGCTACTACAGCTGTCTTACGACTGAGAGGGACAGGGAAACAACATACATATGTACTGATACATTTTTCTGCTAATACGGATCTTAACAACAAACAGACGGATGAATTAACCCCTTCAGGCGCGTAAATGGGAGAAAAGCCCTGTTTAAGGGCTGATTTAGACGGCGCGCGAACTCGCATGCGATTACGTCCAATTCAACCGACCAATCAAAACCCGTAATGATATGAAACTCGCATGCGAGTTCTCGCATCGTCCAAATTAGCCCTGACTTACCTGGATTCATAGTGCAATACCACTTAGGCGGCAGCTGATGAGAGTCAACAATATGCGGCAGATGACGCCAGGAGTTACAAGCGTCGCATTGTACCTGTGAATACAATTATTTGTGATTATTGTCTTAGAGTAAAAACATTCATTTTATCATTATGTATTCGGTTAACGGTTAATTTACATTGTCTAAGTAACAGTCAAAGTTGCGGATGCGACAATGTTGGCAATTTTAGTTTTTACGAGCTTTGATTTGTAATATTCGTACGTAAGCTGTCTTCTAAACTGTTTAAATTTATGTCAAATATGAATTGATTGAGCTGAAACCTGGAATACAAGAGAAACCCTTTAGGTAATAAAATACCGCAACCTATTAAGTTGTTCTCGTCAGAATCGTCTTGGTATATAAAAGACTTTCTAATATTGAAGCTTGTATTAGAAATATTTTTTACACATAAAGTTATTCTTAATTAAGTGGCGATGGTATACAAAACTTGTGTCTTACGTAATAAATGAATAAGCCCTAAAGCCTTCATCAGTTCATATGAGCTAGTTTAATTGTCAAAAATCTTTTGATATAATACCTATCTATCATTGTGTAGCACATATTCGACAAATAGGTACTTAGGTAGACCGCCGTCAGATATATCGGAGCGGCCAAGGTGTTCACAATATCTGAACACGCGCTCTAACGCCTTGACTATAGAGGGGTGTTAAGATATTTGTGAGCACCTTGGCCGCTCCGATATATGGCCCAGTTTTATAAAGTTACAAGTTACAGGTTACAAGAGTACAGGCTACAGGCACCTGTAATGCACTGTGAACGGCTACAGGTGTTTTATAAATACACATAAATAATTACAGTTGTAAAGAACCACGGTCAATCTCGATTACATGTGAAATCTACAGGTGTGAAGGACATCACTATTTTTAAAAAAACGTGTGTCATAGATACTCGGTTCTCTACTAAATTATGTGTTTTTGTTTGCTGTAAAATATTAATTACTGGAAAAATGGCCAGAAATGAAGGAAAAATCGAGTGGTTGAGAGCGGCGTTCCATGCCAAGGATATACTTTTTGGGCCGTTTTCAGATTCAGATTAAGTTAGATTTAAAGAAATATTTACGTAATAAGTAAATAACATGTAAATAAGTAGGTACTCTTTCACATTCTCACATTAAAATGTATCGTTTCGGTAGCGGCTCAAAGATAAATACGGTGTGTATCGAAAATTATGAATAGTACACTTTACCATAATGTGAATGCACTATACTTATATAAAGAGACGAATGCATGGAAAAGTATGCATGCCCTGGCACAATCGTTGGCGTTGGTGCTTAACAATAAAGAGTAAAGTTTAAAATCTCTCAGAAAACGAGTCTACAAGTAACTGCTGTTGTGCTGTTACAGGACTCAAGACGTATGTAAGTTTTTGTTACAAGTGTACCAATCTACACTTGTAATTTACAATTTTTTTATAAAACGCCTGTTCGATTATGAGTTTAAAACTATAAAACTCCCGTATTTTCGTCTATGGTTGAGCTACAGGCACTTGTACCTGTAACCTGTAAAATTGTAACACAGTACTTTTATAAAACGCAAATTGTAAAAAACGGAGCAAGTGTTGCCAGTAAACGCCTGTAAACTTGTAACTTGTAACTTTATAAAACTGGGCCCTGATGGCGACTGTACAGTAAGATAATTATTTTAGTTTAATTTACTACGTACCCATAAACCGGGGCCGCGTCGCTTCTGCAACCACGCCAGACGTTGGTGGTGGGAGCTCCCAGGCGCGGGCTGACTCAAAGCTTCTTTGTAGGAGCTGTAATGTAATACAATACATATCGTATTATCGCGTCATACCCAACCAAAAGGTCAGGGTAAGTGAGCAGATCAGGCATCTGGGCTATAAACGCGAAAATCGAAGTTCGCAAATTGCGGGGATTTTTCTGTCACTCTAATTACGCCTTCATCGGAGTAAAAGAGAAAGATCCCCGCAATTTGCGAATTTCGGTTTTCACGGTAGCCGCTCTGATAACTTTGGTTTTCGTGTACAAAAAAGGTTACCGTTTGGTCCTTTTGTCAGAGACTGCCACCTACCTTGGTACCTACCTAAAGTACCTAATTAATATTTAATATCACAGCCATAACAATCCATTGAACTATATTATTATTTACTTACTACTTTTTGGTCGCGTACTTCACGCCCCGCTCCCCTCGCCTGCAGGTTGCGATTGCTACAATTTAATTGACTTCTCTATAATTATGAAATAAAATAGTATAATAATGTTACCTGCTAGTTTGAGAAAGCTCTTTTTCAGTCATCGTGTTATCTGCAAACGTTGCATGCCGTTTTTTTGGTTTGTTTGCCTCCTCCTGGGAACTCATGGTGCTACCGCTAATGCACTACAACAACAACAAGAAATAAAAGTAGCAATGTGGGTATGATACGATTTTTATAGCAAACGTGTGGTAGTCCACCCAATTCAATTTGACAAAATTGACAGTGATGAGTTGATGACAATAGCTATTATAGATAACTATACGAAGTGTTTTATTCATATAAAAAAATGATCTTAGAAAAATCTTTTAATATACATTATATTTCATTACCACCGGTTGATGAGCTTCTTCAGTCGGTTCATGAGCGTTTTCAATTGGTAATTTTGCGTTTTCCATATCGTATGACTTTTTTCAATAAATTGAGACAAAATAATGATGATAAGATATTGTTTTTAAGGTAACTTAAACTTCTTCAACGTACGTGAAAAAATGAAATAGTGGAATGTGAATTTCCCGCCATTCTATGTCCGGATACATTAAAAAAAAACTTAAATAAGTCCATCAATATTCTGCTATAGTCTGTCAAGCCATTTCCGTCCGTTGAAAAAGCGGCAATTTAAAAACGTAGGCCCGAAGAGTAATCCTCCTATAGAAAATTTTAATTTCGCGCCTATTTCTACTGACAAAGTTGTTAGACCGGCTATAACACAACTGTATACAAATCAATTTGATTCGATTTGGACCACACTTTTTACCAACATATTGCCAACACAACAAAAGCAAAACAAAAACTTTTCTTGTAGAAAAGTCAAGGGCCCAACCAAGGGTCCAACGTTTTCTGTTCTCTTTCAAGGCGCAGCAACTAGTATAATTTCTCTCTCCTCGCTCGTTAAAAATGCCGTTTGTCAAAAAAGGACAACCATACTGTTGACAAGGTGGACTTCAAATCAAGTGTTGCCTTTCTTGATGCGCCCAGTCTGTATATGTGTGCGTAAAAGCGTATATGTGTGCTCTTTTAGGGATGTAAAAAGTCGATTTTAATCATGTTATATATCGATAAACGCTACATAGCGGAACGAAATAGCGATTAATTGAAGCTTCAATATCTTCGTTAAACATAAACATAATTGAAATGCTAATGGATAATGAATATATTATAATATAATAATATAATTCAATTATTGCGGAACACCTATTTTAGGAGGTATTTATGTATTTTAATTAAATATCTGAACTTTCCCTTGGTTCCCTGCTGGGGCGTGACTATAAAATTGTAATCTGATAACCACAATAAAGAATAAAAGCGTTTTTGGTCATTTTAGGTATCGTTAAGCCTTTGAAGTAAAATTAAAATTGCAAGAAATGTCGATAGTTTATCGATATGACTTTATCGACATGGCTACAGCAACGTGGGCCTCATTGTTAATCGTACACTAAACAAAAGTGGCAACAGTGACAGCTCGCTGAGACACCGTCTTTATATATTATTAAGTCTATGGGCCCAACCTTTTCTGTTCTCTTTCACGACGCAGCAACTAGTATCATTTCTCTCACCTCGCTCTTTTAAAATGCCGTTTGTCAAAAAAGGACAACCATACTGTTGACAAGGCGGACTTCAAATCAAGTGTTGCCTTTCTTGATGCGCCCACCCTGTGTATGTGTGCGTAAAAGCGTATATGTGTGCTCTTTTAGGGATGTGAAAAGTCGATTTTAATCATGTTATATATCGATAAACGCTACACAGCGGAACGAAATTGCGATTAATTGAAGCTTCAATATCTTCGTTAAACATAAACATTATTGAAATGCTAATGGATAATGAATATATTATAATATAATAATATAATTCAATTATTGCGGAACACCTATTTTAGGAGGTATTTATGTATTTTAATTAAATATCTGAACTTTCCCTTGGTTCCCTGCTGGGGCGTGACTATAAAATTGTGATCTGATAACCACAATAAAGAATAAAAGCGTTTTTGGTCATTTTAGGTATCGTTAAGCCTTTGAAGTAAAATTAAAATTGCAAGAAATGTCGATAGTTTATCGATATGACTTTATCGACATGGCTACAGCAACGTGGGCCACATTGTTAATCGTACACTAAACAAAAGTGGCAACAGTGACAGCTCGCTGAGACTACGTCTACGTCTATATATGTCTATATTATGTCTATGAGAAAAGTAGTCAATTGTATTACTTTTTAAATTTGAAAGAACATGTGTCACTAAAATATACTAATATTAGGAATAAATAAAAGTTTTCATAAAAATAAATCTAGAAATAGATTTGCGGGACTTTAAAAATATTTAAATATTTTTAAGGAAGTGCGCAATCATACTACACGGCCCCCTAATTTTGGTGTAGTCGCCATATTAGCGGCACGCGGTGAACCACAGTTTCTTATACTATTTTCGTCGGTATCGACGAAAGGGAGTAGAATCTACTCCCTTTTTTGCGTAAAGAGTTTTGCAACAACCCATTACCGCTAGGTAAAGTGTATTTCTACAAAGGATTCATTTTTTTCCTTGTGTCGGATTATAAACATGGCTTTCTAAAATGTCGCCCTTTTACGTAAAATCGTCATCTCCTCGGGGAGCATCCCGCTCAGCTGTTTTTGTGGATGTTGGAAGAATCCAAAATGGACAAGAAATCTATCAATCGCTCATCTCAGCTACAATCGAGGGCTTCGGCCGTCGATGGTAAAAAAAGTACGGGTGAGTACAAAAGATGAAGGTCACACAGGTTCTATTACGATGACATTTTGTTATGTTTTCTTATGTCATGTTGTGTCAGGTGACTTGATTATTTATGTTTGATCTTAGAATTGACGCACAAACCTTGGCCAAAAAACAACAAGAAACGCGAAGGTCCTGGTAGCGCTCCTAAAAATGAGCCTAATCGGAAGAATGTACCAGCGCAGAGGGGTCGGGGTCAAATTGACCGGAGACCTCGGGCTCGCGGGGCCCCCAACTACGCTTTGGGTGGAGCGGAGATCGCCAGGTAAACATTGAAACAATTATATGCGGTATGCGTAAATTGTATTGTAAATATGTAATACCTGTATGCCATGTAAAAGCTGCATTTTATAGGTGCTTTGTTTGATAACGGTACTTTGTTATTGCATTGTCAGCGAATTTACATGATAAAACCAACCATTTCTTATTCCATTATTTTCAGTTGCTACCAGAGCTTGACACCCCTCACATGCTCAAAGTAGTTTCTGAGATTTAATATGTTCAGTCTTGTTTATAAAATGTGTGAGATCTATACCATGAAGTTTATTGTAAGCTTTTCTAAATGTTTCTCACTTGTTGTTACAGGTTAGGAGACGACGAAGACCCTGAAATAGGGTCTGTGTATGCACCTGGAAGCAAGAAGCAAAACTGGAACCATTTGCTGAACTTCATGTATACTCCCCGGGGGGGTATAGACAGAAGAGATCCAGTGCCGCGTCGTCAAGGTGTACAGAGAACTGCTCAAAGGCATAGTCATGATCTTTATCTGCGTGCTTAGTAAGTTATACAATATTCAAAGTATTATTATTTTTGATATTAAATAGAAATGCTGGAGTTGCCAAAATATTTCAGCATGAGTTGCATTCTCGCCATTTCATACATGAAGTTGCACAAGATGTGAACTCATGCTAGCAGGTCAGAAAAATCTATTTCAATGTTTATCTTTTTCTAGTTGCCAGTTTGTGGTGAAAGAGGATGGAGACTACAGGGCTAACATACTGGATCCTGATGTACCTATCAAGTGGGAGCAAATTGAAGAAATTGTAAGCATTTATTTATACCTCTTTGTCTTTCATATACAAATTTTAATTATTTGGGTGAAACTACTCACTGCCATATAAATGTATTTTCTCAAATTCACTTTCAAACTTGCTTTGTAACATTTAAATGTACACATATTTCATCTATAGGTAGACAGCACAAATATGGCATTTGCTCAGTCTTTATTCATGTTTTTTTTTACAGGTGGTTAGAAGCACCGGGAGCACCGAGTGCCCTATCTGCCTTGGAGCTCCAGTGGCGGGCCGCACCGGTCTCTGTGGCCATGTCTACTGCTGGCCCTGCGTCATGCATTACGCTGAGACTCATGACAAGCAACCTCCGCCATGCCCAGTCTGTCATGCTCCTCTTCAGGTCAAAGATATGAAGCCAACAAGGGTGGTGCAATGGGAATCACCTGCAGAGGAGGTACTAATACTAATGCTTTTATAGAATAGAATACCCACATGTATGTATGTTTGGCGTCCATTATCTCGCGTTAGGCTTAAATATTTTTTTTACATTTTTTTATATCTTGTTATTTATTGTATTTATCAGTTATGAATTTAAGATTTGGTACTTGATGTTGTGGTTATTAGATAATAGGTTATAGAATAATTTCTATGATCTCATCAACATATTATCAGTTACCAAGTTTCAGTGTCAGGTAGTCCATTTCAAACACAAAATGAACCTAACTAGTACATTCGTGATACTTGGGTTGAGTGACTTAAGAATTGAGAGATTACAAACACAATTTTTTTCAAACTTTTGAACAAAAGTATCTTCATCCATCAACATTCTTTATTTACTTATGTCTAATTGTTAATATCTGTTATGTAATGTCTAATGTCCCTTCCAGATAAGCATGCGTTTGGTGCGGCGCCTGCGGGGTTCCACGGTGGTGGAAGTGGCGCCACCGCGCGGGCAGGCGCAGGACGCGGCATCAGCAGTGCTGCCTCTTGATTGTATCAATGATGCACCATATGCCAAGTTCTTTGCTGCTAATAAACAACAGGTAAATACCCTTAAATGGTTGGGTATGAGAGTCTAACCAAGAAAAGTCTGCAGGGGATTTGATAACTCATGCAGTGCAAGTGTTATTTATATGTCATAATTTTATAGAAGTTAGACATTTAAAATAAAACTTGCACTTTGTAGGCTATCAAATCCGCTGCAGACTTTTCTTGGTCTGACTCTACATCTTACTGTCAATAAAAAAAGTTAGCTGGAGTAGCCGGTGCTTCATTTCCTCATACGGATTTTGACGTTTTTAAATATTATGCATGTGTGTCATATGTAGTTAGAAAACTTTAAATCAGTTCATTGTTTCTGAAATAGGTGTTAAAATGTTAAACTAAATAAATAATGTAACAGGATTTGGTAGATTTGCCAGTACAAAATTTAATTCAATTCAATTCAATTTTAGGTGCATGACATATTGAAGAGGGAAAGGAAAGAAATAGAAAACCAAATATTAGCAGAGATAGATACAACTGAAATTGTATTCATGGAACAAGCATTAGAGTTGCTAAGGGTGAAAGAGGAGTCAATTAATTTACAATGTGATGTCACTAAAATCAAAGAGGAGGTCTTAGACGAAGCTCCAACAGTATACGAGAAACAAGAAGTTAATCAAAACAGGGTGGATTGGTTTGACGTGAATGAAGAAGGTGCAGCTTGTATAGATATTGTACAAGAACAAATGCAGAATTTAGAAGTGACTGATGTTGGATCCAGCTTAAATCCAGACGCACCTGAGTTCAATATAAATAACATAAATGAAAGTCAACCTGAAGACTTCCCGTTGATTGATCACACTGAGGATACTGAAGAGTTCAAAGATACCTCTTTAACTGATGCTGACAAGCAGAATCAAGCTAAATACTTCTACTTTTACCAAGGTAAGCAAACTCATACCTTGTACAATTTTTACAATTAATTTATGTGCAACTGTAGGATAGACTTTCTAGTAGTGGTCAACCAATCTTGAACCGTTTTATCATCTGACGAACAGCATTGCTCTCTAAATATTCAATAGGCTTCAAAACTGTACAGAAGCTTAAATAATTTATTGTAATTACTATAGAATAGTATATAGTATAGATGTTGATGGCTAAGCAGTGTGCAACAGATTTGTGCTATGCTCATGTTGTTGAAAATTAAAACGTTCCCTAACTAATTTATCATTAGCCTTTTGAACGCAAAATCGTGGCAACGACGGCAAATACGGCATTTGACTTCGATCGTTTTTTGATGAAAATCTACTGAAAAACACCCCACTTTTAGGGTGGAATTATTTATTCACAAAACTAAATTATAACCCCGTGGCGTCAGTGGCACGGCAAATGGATGCGCCGTTTGGCGTTCAAAAGGTTAAAAACCCCAATTTTATCACGGTTCATGAGCCAACCCAGTTTGTAGTAAGGTTGTTTTGTAGAACATTTGTTATGTCGACAGCTGCCGACGGCCAACAAGTGTTCCTGAACAGTCTGAACGTGCGGATGCTGAACGCGGCGTGGGGTGCGCTAGCGGCCGCCCCGACAACCATCGTCGGTCGCGTCCTGCACCGCGAAACATTATCACTTGTTGAACAGGTAAGGCACCGAGATAAGAAATTAAATATACTCTCTCAAGCCATTTCCGTTACTAGAAAACAGCGGTAAATTAAAAAAATGTAGGCGGGAAGGGTTGTCGTCCTATGTAGAAACTTTGAATTTCGCGCCTACTGACGAACTTGTTTAACCGGCTATAAAATTACAAATACAAATAATTTATTGAGAAAAGTATAGTACAGTGGTTGTTCTTAAAGACTAAGAATTTATATAGAGACAAGTGGTTTACAAATGCCTGAACTAGGATTCCCTGTGTTTCAGGCAGTGAAGGACAATATTAATCAATTTTTAATTATTCACTTATAAACTACCAGTGGCGGCGCGTCAAACATATCCATAGGCAAGCCGAGGCTAATTTGGTTTACATATTTCCTTTACAACTCTACTCAAACGTCCAAAAACAGGCAAGCCGGTGGGAATCGGCTTCTATGGACGCGCCGCCACTGTAAACTACATGTGTTACACAATATAACTGTAATCACCTTAACAAAGAAGTAGGTTCAAAGAATTTTCAAATTGAATTAAAAGCAAAAACAACACAGTGGCAACTCCAATTTTCTTGACGCAACAATGAAATTTTTACCATAGAAATAGTTATACTTTAATTTTAATGGATTGTTAAGAGTTTTCATTTCAACAATAGGGACCTGAAGGGATAAATGAACAAAATATACTAAAAACGATTCACAGAGGTTTTGTGATATAATGCAAGGTAATATTAAGGAATAATCGATCATGTAATTGCTTTTTTTTCCTTTCAGACCAGAAAGCATATGCCGTACGCTGCCCACTTGCCACTCAATTGCTCTTTTGACATAGTGGAAATAGATCTCAATCCACCTTATGTCACTGAAGCTGCGATCAAAAACTTCTCAGGTATGATTTAGTCCTTTATTGATTATTTATCGTAAATTAAAAACATGCTTTCTATGAGTCTACTGTAGCTAACACATTTTGGTTTCCCTTTCCCTTCGGTTCATATTAAATCTAAGAAGGAACTGACCGCTAGTCAGAAACAGATTTCCATGACCTATCGCCTCCCGGGTGATAACTCGTATAGTGGTTAACGGCTATGTACGATGAACCCTTATGGACGTCAGCCGCCGCTCCATCGGTGGGTTGAGGAACGGCAGCCACCGAAACGTGTAAAAAAATAAGACAAATTTAGTCATCGCCTCCCGTTTGATACTTTGTCAGATGATAGTTTAGATGCCGCGAGCACAATTTCGACCGCCGTCGAGAACACGGGACTAATCCGTGCCGTTCGGGTATGCGAGTGAAGCAATGAATTTGAGCTGGTGTTGAATGTTACAGAGGAGCTGGACCGGCGCGCTCTTGTGCGCTCGCGGCGGGCGCGCGAGGAGCGGCGCCGCGAGCGCTCGTGGCGCCGCGCCGCCGAGGGCCCGCCGCGCCCCGACCTCTCCTCCTCCGAGCACTTCCCGCCGCCGCTCAGCAGCCCGCCCGCCGCCGACCCCGTGCTGCTGCCGCCGCCGCCGCCGCCGCCGCCGCCGCCGGACCCCGCTCCGTCGCCGAGCGGCGGGACGGCTTCCTCGGGTTTATCATTTGCTAAGGTATGTGTATTTCTCACTTTATTAATACATCGATCGAAAATCTATTGTAAATTAGTATTGTCGATAAAGATTTCTAATAATGCCATACGATTCAATAAATTATTGATAATCTAACGAGTACGGAACGGCCCTGGCGTTATCTATTGACATATTTTTGTCTTAGTATTCCACCTGTCCAATTTCTTTGTTCGTTGTGTATTTTGTCTCACATTTTGACACACAATGACATTGGACTGAGATATTTTACAGATGAAATACCACCAGGCCGCAACTTCTTTTTTATTATGAGACAGCGTATAATCGCACTTTATCATGCATAAGTAAAAATTTTAAAAAAAAGTGTTCATTTACTCAGCGTGTACTACATTACATCATATTCATACCGTAACCGTTTCTTTTCGTGATAACTAAATAAACAGTGTATGATTTACCCATAGAGGTACAATAATATAGAGAAGACACAGGGGAGGTGCCAAATGACCGAACGAGATACACTTATAGAACTTTCAGTAGGAGTAGCAGAGAAAGCGGTACTATTGCTTGTCCTTGTCACAGTCTCACTTTTTGTTTGTTCCCCACCTTTTTGTTAGTATGGCTATGGTGGGCAACAAATAACCCGACCAAATTACGAAGATTGTTTTTGGTATATTGTCAGGAATGTCAAAACGTGTTTTTAATATTGTCGCATTGCGTATGTTTTGTCCCTCACGGAGGCACGCGCACACCACTTCTATAGGATGCTACTTCTATGGATTTACCAATAATACCATATTTATAATTTCCTTTGTATTTTTCAGATGGCAGGCACCTCCGGTACGTGGCGAGTACGCCGCGTGTCGACTCCTCCGCCGGCGCCGCCCCCGGAGGAGGAGGGCTCCGCCCCCCGCGCGCTGGTGCTGAGCGACGCCATCGAGGCCGCCCTGCAGTCCAACATTGTGGCTCCGTCCTCTGGGAAGAAAAACAAAAAGTCTAAGCATAAAATTTTGTTTGCCACTGGTATGCACCGCGCTGCATAGATTCTCTATTATTCAGTTATACAATAATAACACGCTTACATAATGAATATGTATAAAAAAAAATATAACAATTAGCTGTTTCTTGGGACCCTTCATTGGTGAGCATTATCCGCTTTTGTTTCAAGTAAACAAGTAAAATTTTAATTTTTGTTGCTTCAAAATAAAGATTCTGTAGAAACAATTGGTGTAATACTTATTTTGTTAGGTCGGTAATAAATTGTGTTATATAACATAATGTTTGTGTTCTTTTTTGTGTTAGCTTGCTAAAACGACAAGAACCAAAGGCTTATGCGACAAATTAACTAAAAGTTAATTTATTTTCCTGTCGAATTAGTGAACTGGAATTTTAACAAAGTTACGTAGTGATATGTTTACATTATATTTGTACTTTTAAAAAACACCTATATGTATCGTGATGTTTATTGAAATAAAAATGTGACTGCATATGTTATTGTTTCATTTTATTAAAACTACCTGAAATCTGTTTGTGGCTTATATGATTAGCTCTTCACTGCCAACGTTTCCTTAGGCATATCAGTACAGGGCGAGAACTGCTTACAAGTTCGCTGTTTGCCTTTTTAGGGTTCCGTACCCAAAAGGGTAAAACGGGACCCTATTACTAAGACTTCGCTGTCCGTCCGTCCGTCCGTCCGTCTGTCACCAGGCTGTATCTCACGAACCGTGATAGCTAGACAGTTGAAATTTTCACAGATGATGTATTTCTGTTGCCGCTATAACAACAAATACTAAAAACAGAATAAAATAAAGATTTAAGTGGGGCTCCCATACAACAAACGTGATTTTTGACCAAAGTAAAGCAACGTCGGGAGTGGTCAGTAGTTGGATGGGTGACCGTTTTTTTTATCTCCATTTTTGTTTTTTTTTTTGCATTATAGTACGGAACCCTTCGTGCGCGAGTCCTCAGTCTATACTCATCACATTTGGTGCCGTCATGGGGTGATAATCTCTAGACTTGGCGCAGTATTGAATGGATGCCCTCGCCTTATTTGTAGATGGAAGACTTAAATGAAAAACCGGGCAAGTGCGAGTCGGACTCGCGCACGAAGGGTTCCGTACCATAATGCAAAAAAAAACAAAAAAAAAGCAAAAAAAAAAATGGTCACCCATTCAAGTACTGACCCCTCCCGACGTTGCTTAACTTTGGTCAAAAATCACGTTTGTTGTATGGGAGCCCCATTTAAATCATTATTTTATTCTGTTTTTAGTATTTGTTGTTATAGCGGCAACAGAAATACATCATCTGTGAAAATTTCAACTGTCTAGCTATCACGGTTCGTGAGATACAGGGTGACAGACGGACGGACGGACGGACGGACGGACAGCGAAGTCTTAGTAATAGGGTCCCGTTTTACCCTTTGGGTACGGAACCCTAAAAATGTACATTATAAATAAACTTGGTCAAGCAGATCTTGTCAGTAGAAAAAGGCGGCAAATTTGAAAAATGTAGGCGCGACGGGATATCGTCCCATAGAAAATTTGAATTTCGCGCCTTTTTCTACTGACAAGATTTGCTTGACCATCTATAAATCGAAATTTCTTTACCTACTCTTTAGTACTCTTTTGCTGTCTTCTGCTCTTACAAGTTCGAGCGATAGAGAGGCAAATAGACGAACGAAGTGTTTCGCGGCTCTCTCAGCTAAGTCTGCATTGTGTCAAAAATCGTATACGATTTGTTGTAAGTTTTAAGGTCAGTCATGCACATATGTATCGTGATGTTTATTGAAATAAAAATGTGACTGCATATGTTATTGTTTCATTTTATTAAAACTACCTGAAATCTGTTTGTGGCTTATATGATTAGCTCTTCACTGCCAACGTTTCCTTAGGCATATCAGTACAGGGCGAGAACTGCTTACAAGTTCGCTGTTTGCCTTTTTAGGGTTCCGTACCCAAAAGGGTAAAACGGGACCCTATTACTAAGACTTCGCTGTCCGTCCGTCCGTCCGTCCGTCTGTCACCAGGCTGTATCTCACGAACCGTGATAGCTAGACAGTTGAAATTTTCACAGATGATGTATTTCTGTTGCCGCTATAACAACAAATACTAAAAACAGAATAAAATAAAGATTTAAGTGGGGCTCCCATACAACAAACGTGATTTTTGACCAAAGTAAAGCAACGTCGGGAGTGGTCAGTAGTTGGATGGGTGACCGTTTTTTTTATCTCCATTTTTGTTTTTTTTTTTGCATTATAGTACGGAACCCTTCGTGCGCGAGTCCTCAGTCTATACTCATCACATTTGGTGCCGTCATGGGGTGATTATCTCTAGACTTGGCGCAGTATTGAATGGATGCCCTCGCCTTATTTGTAGATGGAAGACTTAAATGAAAAACCGGGCAAGTGCGAGTCGGACTCGCGCACGAAGGGTTCCGTACCATAATGCAAAAAAAAACAAAAAAAAAGCAAAAAAAAAAATGGTCACCCATTCAAGTACTGACCCCTCCCGACGTTGCTTAACTTTGGTCAAAAATCACGTTTGTTGTATGGGAGCCCCATTTAAATCATTATTTTATTCTGTTTTTAGTATTTGTTGTTATAGCGGCAACAGAAATACATCATCTGTGAAAATTTCAACTGTCTAGCTATCACGGTTCGTGAGATACAGGGTGACAGACGGACGGACGGACGGACGGACGGACAGCGAAGTCTTAGTAATAGGGTCCCGTTTTACCCTTTGGGTACGGAACCCTAAAAATGTACATTATAAATAAACTTGGTCAAGCAGATCTTGTCAGTAGAAAAAGGCGGCAAATTTGAAAAATGTAGGCGCGACGGGATATCGTCCCATAGAAAATTTGAATTTCGCGCCTTTTTCTACTGACAAGATTTGCTTGACCATCTATAAATCGAAATTTCTTTACCTACTCTTTAGTACTCTTTTGCTGTCTTCTGCTCTTACAAGTTCGAGCGATAGAGAGGCAAATAGACGAACGAAGTGTTTCGCGGCTCTCTCAGCTAAGTCTGCATTGTGTCAAAAATCGTATACGATTTGTTGTAAGTTTTAAGGTCAGTCATGCACGTAGCAAATAAAACTACAATATCTGGATAAAATTCATGTATTTTTTGTATCAGCACAAACAAAACTTGGCAAAACGCAGTAACTTAGAAATACATGTATGTCTTATTGCGCTATTTTAATTAATGTTCTAGTTAACTTGACTTCCAAATATGTGCTTTAATGAGTAGTGATACGTGCTAAATTTGAAACTATCCATGAATGAAATGCTTCTGCAAATTTTTGGAAACATCATCTCCTTTTCAAATGTCATGTTCACATTTGTGAAATTAGAATTTTCATTATTGCTGTTATAATATCGTAATCCTATCCGATAAAATATTGTGATTTGAAGATCATATGTAGATTGAATTAGTTCAATCTACTAATTCTTTATATTCGATATTCTATGAGCCAAAATAGCCATCTACATGCTGTTACAGTCGGCGTAATGACTTCATCGAGGAGAGACTTTGTTTTCAAACCTTTTAAGGTTATTGAAGTAAAGTTTCGCAGTGCAGAGTGTCCCAGACCCCGAAGTGGGCATAGAATAGCATGCGACGACGTAAATATCTACTGTTTTGGTGGTTATAACCCTTCACTCCCTCGAACAAGTATACAGAGAGAAAATCCGACTTGGACACCGGAGCGGCCGCTTTTTAAAGAGCTCTGGAGTTATTCGATAGCAACGCGTAGATGGACGGAACATGAAGTCGTGGAGAATATGCCGGAAGAGTTAGCATCTAATGCTATGTGTATGAATGGCCGATACTTGATGGTTTGTACCGTAACTAAAATTATTTCTACCATATGTGAAAAATCTCACTTTGTTGGTTGACCAAGGATAGTTTTTACTTGCGTCATGATGCCAGATCATGATACCTTATTTTCTCATTTACATATTATAAGTATCTTAGGACTGCCCTTACAGGCACTAAAAATTGTACTAATTCAGCGGTGTCATTCACGAATTCGAGCCAATCGTGCAGCCTAACGCAACTAGTTGCGACCAATCACGCGCGTGATGCGAACTCATCAACCAATTGCGTTGTAGCGGTGTCACACCGCTGTAGGCCCCATTCATTCCCCATTCCTATTGCCTATAAGGCCAGTCTTTAGATATTATACGTCAATGTATTTTCTACTGACAAGGTGCCAGATTTTGACTGACAATAATATATTTTTTTAGATATTTGGAGGTACTGGTGCGCCATTTGGTAACAAGTGTAGTAATGATGTGATTGCATGGAAGGCGAGTCCAGGTGATGCTAAGCTGGTAGTGTTGGAAGCAACAGGTACAAAGCCACCGGGACAATATGGGCAGGCCATATTATGTCATGATGGACATTTCTATACTATTGGTGGCACCAACGGCTTTGCTTACAACAGTGACATATACAGGTAAATATCATTAATATAATCGTTTTTTCTCTCTGCTTTCTGCAGTTTGATAATATTAAAGCAATTAGTTATGTTATTAATATCATCATCATCTTCCTAGTGTTAATTATAGTGTATCTCAGCTATTTGTCATGGCTCATGGGAGCCTGTGGTTCACTTGGCAACTAAGCCGAGAATTGGCATAGGCACTAGTTTTTACAAAATCGACAGCCATTTGACCATCGAAAATTCCACACCAGAGGGCAAACCAGGCCTTATTAGGATTAGTCTTGTTTTCTTTAGGTTTAATTAATATTGCTATTTTATTTTCAGGTTAGATCTCCGAACATTGGTCTGGGAGTCAGTTTTCGTAGGTACCGGTGATGAAGAAGAGCCTATAGGAAGGTACAGACATGAAGTTGCAAGAGTTGATGACAAATTATACATAATAGGGGGCGGGACAGGTGAATGGGCCTTTGAACTTATGGAGATACCAGTGTTTGACCTACAGACTAGAACATGGTCTACGTTAACACCGAAAGCTGATGACACCCAGGGAGTTGCTGTGGCCCCTTTACCACGAAAATGCCACAGTGCTGTCCAGATAGACACACCAACCGGTGTTCAAGTATTTGTAGCAGGGGGATCTGATGGTAATTCTGTGTTCGAAGATATATGGAGGCTTAATTTGTCCGAGATGCAATGGTATAAAATGCATAAGACTGTGTTACCAAACCCTCTATATTTTCATTCGTCTACAGTAACTTCACAAGGTTGCATGTATGTATTTGGAGGTATTGAACCTAAGGAGGATGCGGCTAGTAGAAATAATATTTTGTATAAAGTTTGGCTTTGTATACCAAAATTGAGTGAGATTTGTTGGGAAGCTATGTTACATTTATATCCTACTCTAGATTCAATGCCTAGGGCAAGGCTACTAGACATGGGGATACCTGTGCACCTGGTGGACAGGTTATGTCCACAGTATTAAATTATTTTGCATCCTTTGACAGAGCATTTTAATTTTAACTTGAAAGTCGAAGTTATGTTAACTAGGCCATGCCTGTCAGACTCACTTTTAAATCAAATCAAATATTATTTATTATTTTGTGGCAAAATGTATGATGTTTGACGACCACGCATCAGGGGGCTTACTTCCAACATCGAAAAGCGAAAAACGTTCCTCTGTCGGTTGAATGCAAGAACGATGGAGAGGCAGAAAGATTTTCGATTCTCTGATGATAGTGTGGTAGGACCTTAGTTTTGTGACGACTGCTAAACAACCTTTTTTTTAGGTAAACACAATGAATGATAGAAACGCCTTGAAACCCATGTTTTTTCGCAGTGTAATAAAACACCCATTTTATTTTGCAAATGGTCATAGCATTTAAAAAGGTTTACTATTAACATATTCATTTATGTATAATGGAATTTCCTAGCCTTTTGACCGCCACAGTCGGCTGTGGTCGTCATCGGGAAGTCTTGCCACGGACGCCAACGACGGCCACAGCCGTCAGTTTCGCCAATGCAATAGGAACTTACGCGGGACTCCGTAAAGTTCACTTTCGCTTGAATAATCGCGATCGCCTGGCGTCCGGGGCACGGCATATTCTTTCGCCGTCTGGCTTTCAAAAGGATTCTGACGACTTCCTCGGCGATTGATGAATTTGTTAATGATAAATTAATATTGTATCTATTTATAGGTGTTCGTCCTATCATAAAAAAATAATAATAATGCTTTTCAGGGTTCCGTAACCACCCAACAAACAATTAGGCGACACTTAGCACTTATTTTATCACCTAAAGACATATAACGGCTGTAGAATAGCTATATACTCTAAGCTTACAGGCTCTGGTGACATCAAGGTCTTTAATGAAATGAAATGAAATTGTTTTATTCCAGAAAACTTCCATAGAATTACAATAAAATTAAATTAAAATTAAACTATTCGACTGTACAATAAAATTAAAATATTCACGTCTATAAATAATACCTAAATACAAATTAAAACTTAATATTAACTACACTGATTTAAACTTTCACGATTATTAAACATTATCTAACTGCACAACCCCCCCCCAAAACCCTAGTCCCTAGTGCGCAAAACGTTCAAACTGATAAACAAGACCAAGTGCGGGTAGTTCGAAAAACTCGCGCGGCTAGAAGATGTTGATGTCAACTTGAGCCAGTCTTCTCCGAGACCACGGGGACAACGCCGTCCTCGAAACGTCGGAGGTAAATCTTAAAACTTAAATACGCGATTAAGTCCCGTTGTGCAGTTAGATAATGGTTAATATTAACTAGCCCAAGGGGCGTATCGCCCCGACCCTATGGTGACCGGTTTGTGGTAGGTCCTCCAGCGCTCATGAAGCGGGCTACCGTCCCACTCCCTCACTGCGGACAGCAGCGTATTGGCGGATGCATTTATCGCCTTTCTGGCGGCGGCGCTCTTCGCTCTCAGCAGCGCGCCCCAGCCCGGCGCGCGCCCCTTCGCGAACATGGCGCTCGCGCTGCACCAGCGCGGCAGCCGGAACAACGCCCGCCATGCGTTATTATACTGTACGCGCATGTCTCCCACTGCTGCACAGGTGTAATCTGACCACAACTCCACTGTGTAGACACAAGTACAAAAACTTAGGAACAGCTGCCGTTTCACGTCGTCGCTGCATTTGGCGAATCTTCTGGCTAGCATGTTCGCTCGTACTGCAATAGCTCGTCTTTGCCTTTCAATGTCCCTGTGGTCTTTCAAACTAGACAGCAGGATGTGGCCTAGGTATTTAACCTCGTAGACTCTCCGCAGTTGAACTCCATCAAGTAACAGTGGCGGTACGCTCAACGGCATATTTGCCGCTTCCATGACCATAAACTCTGACTTGTCCGGATTATACTTCATGTTGTGCTGGCTGGCGTATTTTCCGCATTCCGCAAGTAAGTCTCGCATAGCGGCTACTGATGGAGCAAGCAGGACCATATCATCGGCATACGCTAGGTGGTTGGCCATTATGCCGTTGATGGAGCAGCCGACCCCGGTTTTAGTCAAGGCCTGTGAGAGCCCATCCATGAAGACACTGAAGAGTGCTGGTGACATGCTGCCCCCCTGCCTCACCCCGCAGTTTAGCCCAGTGGCGGCGGACAGAGTTGACTTCCATCGTACCATGTTCTTTTGTTGGGAGTACCACTTTTCCAGTATCTTAATAACTGGTGGGGGCGTATTTCGCTCTTCTAATTTCTTCCAGAGGAGTTGGTGGTCAACTCTGTCAAATGCCTTACTCAGGTCAAGGAAGCAGGCGTAGACAGGGGTTTTCCTAGATTTGTAGTAACCTACTATCTGCTTAAATGCGTAGATGGCCGAGGTTGTTGATACGCTACTCTTAAATCCAAACTAGTTATCGGCAGTGTCCAGATATGGGGCAGCGAGCTGGTGCAGCACTCTCTCCAACAGTCTCGCTATTTTAAGAGGTCCTTGTATAGCTTTAAGATCCACAGTAGCCGTATTGGCCGCTTTAATGGATCTTAAGCAGCTAGTGTTATAGCTCAAAGTGAATTCTACCACCTTAACATCTATATGAGTAATAAGCAGCTGCAATTTTCACTTAAGGTTCTAAACAGGCGATAAAAACTCTTTTATAGCTCCGTTACTCGCAATCGCTTCTTAACTCTCTTGTCTCACTTACAGTCGAACAGAGAAGTTATGAGTCACTTTTATAGATCATGTAGTCGCAGACGGGCGTTATTCAATACCTTAGTACATCTTATAGTGTTATTAGAGTCTTACTTACAACCTAAGCCTATAGCGCCATGTTAATATGACCGATGAATTAATAAGCAAAACAAAAACTGTTAATTAGAACGTAAATACTTAATAAAAATCGATACTTTTACTCAATATAGACATAATGTTAGTATTGTTGTATTTAAAACCGGACTTCACGTATATTGTGTAATTTTGCGAAAATTAAATACGGTGGACCACAATTAAAAAAATATTATATTCAGATAAATATGCAAAGGATCAGAGGCCCTTTAAAATTTTGTTAGTAATACATATAGTTATTGACAGTGTAATTAATTTCGCCATCAAAAATCCGCAGATAACACCGGCATCAGTGAACTAAAATAATTATTTGCTTTTATTTATCCGCCATTACATTTCACTTCAAGCTGTCACAGTGCAAGCTTACAAATAATAATACAAAATGGAAACATCTGCAACCAAAGCAGGCAGGGCTAAGGAAAAAATGTGCAATTACCTTCTTGAGTGTTACAAATATTGACTTTAAATGCTAATATACCATCTAAAGCTGAAAGTATCATCTATATGGCCCTACACTACTACTCAAACAGTTAGCAGTCGCTTATTTGGCACCCTTTTAAATCCTAAGTTGTTAATCAACGCTATTACAGCACTACTTTAGCGCTCTTCTACTACAAGAGTTTGTAGTCACCTATATCCAACCCATATAGCTCCTAAAGAATTAATTAACACTATTGTAGCTCCACTATACCGCTCTTATATCTCTTTTTTTATCCGCTAACCCTACTGTAGCACTGTTATAAATCTTATGGTGATAAAATTTGTGCCCAATCCGGGGTTAAAACGGGGTTATAGCCGGCTATAACTCCTATTTTTAGAGCACTAACGACACCTAAAGAGTAAATAGGCGCTTATATAAATCTCTTCTAACCCTTAAATTTAGCGCCTAATGTTAGTTGGGCAAAGGGTAAAAACGGGACCCTAATATTACTAAGGCCCACTTGCACCGTCCCACTAACCCGGGGTTAAGCGGTTAAACCGTTAACCCAGTGTCAAATTGTACTGGTAACCATGGTAACTCCAGTTTTAACCGGTTAACCCCGAGTTAGTGGAATGGTGCAAGTGGCGCTAAAACTCCGCTGTCCGTCCGTCTGTTGTCACCAGGCTGTAACTCATGAACCGTGATAGCTAGACAGTTGAAATTTGCACAGCTGATGTATTTCTGTTGCCGCTATAACAACAAATACTAAAAATAAAATAAAATAAATATTTAATTGGGGCTACCATACAACGAACGTGAGTTTTGCCGTTTTTGCGTAATGGTACGGAACCGTTCGTGCGCGAGTCCGACTCGCACTTGGCCGGTTTTTTTATTTACGTTAAATATGAGTTGAACTCAAAGTAAGGCTCATATGAACATTGTGAACTTAATGCTGGATTATTTATTACAGAGAATATATTTTGGCGATTGTGAGGTCTATAGATCTTGTTTAAAATGTACACATGCATAATTCCAGAAATATACCATTTTTGGTACCTGCTGAAATATGTCTTCTTCATCCAGCTCCCTACGCGACGTCCTATTATTGTGCGAATGTGCGCTCGACTCGTTATCCAGATTGAATCTGCTCTAGGTCTAGACATCTTAAATATTATAAGAAATTGCTTGGTTATAGACTCATTGACTTTGTATATATATTACTACGTAAAGACGGGCCTTACGCAAGGCGTGGACTTAGCAAGAACTTGCGTGTAATTTAGTTCATGTAAGTTACTGAGAAAAGTCTGTAACGATTTTGATAGCATAGTTAATACGCAGTGCAAGTGTTATTTTATTTTACACGTCAATTTTCTATAAAATTATGACGTATAAAATAACACTTGCAATGTGTATTAGGTATTTACTTCGACTATAGTAATTAATGCATCATAACAATGATATGTTCCTATTTACAGCAATATTGTTCACATTTGTCTTTTCTGTACAAAAGTACATACACGCACAAAAGTACATTGTTAACCCCGAGTTAGTGGAATGGTGCAAGTGGCGCTAAGACTCCGCTGTCCGTCCGTCTGTTGTCACCAGGCTGTAACTCATGAACCGTGATAGCTAGACAGTTGAAATTTGCACAGCTGATGTATTTCTGTTGCCGCTATAACAACAAATACTAAAAATAAAATAAATATTTAATTGGGGCTACCATACAACGAACGTGAGTTTTGCCGTTTTTGCGTAATGGTACGGAACCGTTCGTGCGCGAGTCCGACTCGCACTTGGCCGGTTTTTTATTTACGTTAAATATGAGTTGAACTCAAAGTAAGGCTCATATGAACATTGTGAACTTAATGCTGGATTATTTATTACAGAGAATATATTTTGGCGATTGTGAGGTCTATAGATCTTGTTTAAAATGTACACATGCATAATTCCAGAAATATACCATTTTTGGTACCTGCTGAAATATGTCTTCTTCATCCAGCTCCCTACGCGACGTCCTATTATTGTGCGAATGTGCGCTCGACTCGTTATCCAGATTGAATCTGCTCTAGGTCTAGATATCTTAAATATTATAAGAAATTGCTTGGTTATAGACTCATTGACTTTGTATATATTACTACGTAAAGACGGGCCTTACGCAAGGCGTGGACTTAGCAAGAACTTGCGTGTAATTTAGTTCATGTAAGTTACTGAGAAAAGTCTGTAACGATTTTGATAGCATAGTTAATACGCAGTGCAAGTGTTATTTTATTTTACACGTCAATTTTCTATAAAATTATGACGTATAAAATAACACTTGCAATGTGTATTAGGTATTTACTTCGACTATAGTAATTAATGCATCATAACAATGATATGTTCCTATTTACAGCCATATTGTTCACATTTGTCTTTTCTGTACAAAAGTACATACACGCACAAAAGTACATTGTCCGCCTTTTGTACTATAAGATTTTTCTTTTGTGCAATAAAGATTAAATAAATAAATAAATAAATACATTGGGGTACAAATGCCCATAATTTTAACTCTCCTGAAATACTATGATTTTTATTTTGTACCTAATATCGGAAACCGATATTTTATGCTTTTTCTAGACCCGCGCTCATCTGTATGCGTAATCGGCGTCGAGACCCATCAAATATCGTTGTCGCCGTCAAATCAAATCACGGTCGCGGGGTTACTGCGCCGACCTTAAAAATGATAAATAAGAGATGAGGGATTGTCAGGTTATCATTATCAGTTACTGGCACTTATTATCTACGGTGCTTTTGCCGTGTGTAGATGCATCTTTCTCGTGTTCTATATTTTGTTCTCATTAGAAACAAGTAGGAACCCCGCCTGCGCTTAATACGAGTTGGAATTCTGGCCGCTTTCTTTCGAATTTATGATTTTACGTGGCCGTAGATAATAGTTTGTCGCCGAGCAGTATATTTGTATTAGTTTCTATTTTTAACTGTCTACGTAAAAGCTGATGTGTTTGTGTGGTTTTTAGTTATTTTTTTCGGGCAGACATTTTTACACAAAAAAGTCCTGGGCGCCGAAATGACTTCGTACCTAACTAAAGGATAATTTGTCTTTATTTGAATGAACAAGCTGCTACATCATTCTGCATTTGCGTGGATCTGGTGCGTTTATGTCCCCTCATAGGCAGCTCCCCAGCTGCCTAAACGGTGGCTGGGTCTTTTTCAGAAACTGCACCTCAAATTTTTTGTCGTTTCTACTGAGAATAATTTTCTGCTGACGACGTAGGTAGGGTACTTAGGTATAAGTAGGCCATGATACATTTTTAAACCATGTCCATAGGCAAGGCCTAATATTATAAAATTTATTTCAAAGCCGAGATTATCGAATTTGAACTTTTCCGCTTGTTAAGAGCTACCTAGGAAATGACGGCCAGAAATTATTAAATCTGCCAATATCTGTTACCTTTCACATTAATTATCGTTGCCAATTGCTACAATAACAATGTCCCAATGTCCCTTTTCTAAACCATGTTCCTATAACATTAGTAATTCCGTAAGCAACATCCTCGGTTGCAATGGCAACAAGTGATCTCGGGCGTGCGTCCCGGCGAGCGCGTGTTCGCGCTTGCCGCAGTGGCGGGAAGACTTGCGGGCGGGACACGCGCTCCGCGCTTCGTGATCCACGATAACCGCACGATAAGTCGGCGAAAGTTTACTATAAAAATATACATTCCACTATTTGAACCTATTGTGAAACTGTACATTCGTGATTAAATAGTTCAGTGTAGTTTTTAAAGTTGCGACTTGTTTCGCAAGCAGTGAAATTATGGGTTAAATCCAAATATTTGTCGGTATGGCAGACGTGGTGACAGAGTTTCCTGAAGCGACAACCGCAGCGCCGGGGTATCGGTCTCCTACCCCTGAGCTGTACGCGGCCTACACGACTTTAGAGATCCTGGTAGCTTTAGTGGCGATAATCGGTAATGCTATGGTGATACATGTGTTTAGAAGGGACAGGAGATTGAGACGTCGCACAAACTATTACATAGTTTCTTTGGCAGTGGCGGATTTGTTAGTGGGCCTGTTGGGGATCCCTTTCGCGATCCTAGCTTCCGTGGGGCTTCCACGGAACCTCCATGCCTGCCTCTTCACGGTGTCGCTACTAGTGATGCTTTGTACTATCAGCATCTTCTGCCTGGTAGCTGTATCAGTGGACCGGTACTGGGCCATCCTTCACCCCATGTGCTACTCGCGGAACGTGCGCACCAAAACAGCTATAAGTGAGTACTTAGAAATTATCTTGATTTATCTATGTTTTAGAAATTAAGTATCTTTTAAGCATTCTGCGACGTGTTATCGGTTACTGATTTTCGATTGTGCGTCAGTTGTTTCGTGTTATTATACAGGGAGGAACATTTCTAGGGACTGAGCTGAAAGGATAGTGTTCTCTATGTGATCTACAATCGAGTTAATATTAATATAATCGTATAGCTGGATTAAGTAAAGGTAAAACAAAATTAAATATTTTTATATTAGTGACAAATCTGACAATACAAAGTTTTAACTTTTCTTTCGATGCTCGGATCTACTTGTTAGGGTTGAAACGTGCAGATTATTCACCTAATGTTTAACAAACCGTATATCACAAACCGTTAAAATATTAACGGGATTAATAAGTGAAAAATAAAGTAGCATAAACAATTCCCCGTTTGCATTTTTTCATTTTCATAAAAGTCCCTAATGGCTAGAGCAGCTTGTGATCAACATTATGAATTGACAACGAGTTAGGTACAGCTAGGCCATCCTACTAAGTTCCAAATAAAGTCCGTTCACGTTCTGGGAATGCCGTTTTTTGTCCTATAAAAATACACCTACTTTGGGATTCCGATGTTTAAATATTAAATCGTCTTCATAAATATGTCTAGGTACCATATCGTTAGGTGCATTGGGATTAAATCGAAGGCGAGGTAATTTTCAAAATCGTTTTCTCCTACATATTAATTCACATCTATAGACGGGTCTAACGCGAATTTTATTCAACTAATCTAAAATCACTTCACGCTTCGGCAACACTTACTGCAATAGTTAATTTTCAAAATTAGGTAGCCTGATTTCGAAGTTACAAATACTGCACCTTACTCTATTCCTATGGAGTTCTGGTATTGTTGATTTAGATGTTGTTATATGGTTTTAATTAAATTAAATCCATTCATTAGTTTAATTTATTTTATCCGGATTTTAACCGGATTGGCGGGAACGTAGAAACGACAGGGTTAAGTGGAGGAAAGGAGGGAGGCGTTTGCCCAGCAGTGGGACTCTAAACTAGGCTAACAAAAAAAAATGGAAATGATACGATCACTGAAAATAGTGTTCAATGCTTAACTGATTGTTAATACCCACTAAAGAATACCTACCTAACGAATAGTCATTAGAATACAATACTGTCCAATTCCATAAAGATTTACTTTATTATTCAGCGTGTGATTTGGAAGAAAAGTGACCCATTTGTTAAATCAAATGTTAAAAACATTTAAATATATGCTGTAGCGGTCATGACTTGAAAATCAAATATTCTTTTGGATACTGCACGATGGCTTGTATTACGATAAGAGATGAACGACAAAGGGACGTGTAGGTACCTATATAAAAACAAGCTGAGAAAAACGTGTGCCTATTTATGTTCACGTAACTGGCTTTTTGATTTTAAGTATTTTTCCTTATTTGTAACAATAGCTCCAAACAATCCCCACCCCGTACAAGTTTACGTAACTGATCATTATTACACAAAAATTGCTTTAGTATGTTTACTTACTTTCTGCTTCATACCCATTATACTGCTCATAAGCTCATAATGTATGCCTTCATCGCAAACATAAAATGACACAATACACAGAGCTAAGGCGGGTCAGCTAAGGATGTATCGTCCTTGTGCCAAGCTACCAACGCACTAGCAATTTGATTAAAACTAATCGACGCCGGTTACTGACGTAGGTACAGCAATCTGGACATGAATTAGATTAACATTACTAGCGATATGACTATACAAACGAACATATGTATATGGATTGTGGTTTTCCAATTGAAACAACCGCAATGTCCACTATGTGAATAGGTATAACCATGAGTATTACAAATTAAATGCATAGTTACATATATGTGATAGGATAGGAGAGGGAGGGATATTGATTATCATTCATGGAGTAAAAAGATACATTCCATTAATAATGAAGCAGTAACTAATTGTAAGTAGCTATGTTAGATATCAATATTTGGGAATTTCTAAAACTACCTAGAACTTTTTCTGACTCTTGATTTTGCCTACTTACGACTTACTATGTTAATATATGGTATGTACCTAATCTAATAAAATATACCTACCTACTCCTACAGTCAGCAGCAGAAATTTCTAAGCGGGCGAGGTGTTCAAAATTACCTTGACACGCTCTTATACTCTCTTAATAATAAAGTCGCGTCAAGATTATTTCGAACACCCCGCCCGCTTAGCAACTTCTGCTGCTGACTGTACAAACGTGTAAATATGTCTGTAATTTTGGATTTATCATTTTGGAATTACGCTAGAAAAACCTCAATGGCGAAGATTGCTGGCCGTTTTGGTGACTATTCAAATACCTATATTCTTTGATCTATGATAGCATCAGCCTTACAACGTCAGTGCCAGAGAGTTGGAACAATTTAGTGGAAAAGAATACGATCTTGTACATTGAATAAGTATGTACCTAGGTAGTAAATATTTGTGTAGGGCATAAAGGGCACTCTTAACATGATTTCAGTGAGTGGTTATTTCAGTGTTAAGTGTGGTTTATGTGAAAAGACGAAAAATTTTACTGGAGCGTAAGTATTTTGTGACATTTGATTCGAATTTTACCTTTCTGGTGTACGTACAAACAGCAACACTCCTAACCATCTTCTAACTGTACATCGGTGGACCTTAGTACACAAGGAATAAGGTCCATCGATGTACAGTTAGTAGTGTGGGCGATGGTAGTAGATAATAGCGCAGCGCGCTCATTCTTTCTTCCATGGATAGGCATTAGGTATTTTTTAAACTTTAAGGGCGTCTGCTAGCTGGCGCGGGTGCATGGAGCGGGCGCACGCACGTGGGTACCATTAGGATTGATATTACGTATATCTAAGCATTTAGGTTGATACTTAGACTAACTAACCAATTTTTATAAACATATCCGTTATTAACATCCCTTAGGTCGAGCACGAGGCGAAGCCGTTGTATGAGGTAGCCGAGCGAGAGGTCCTCTTGATGGACATTATCTACTTCATTTTTCGAGCCATGCTCTGCAAGCTCACGTGTATGGGCTTAGGGGAGTGCGGTACCGTGTCTTTTGTTTAAACACAAAACAGTGAGAAATGCGTGCAATGGATGTGGGCAAGCGATTTTTATAATCTGTTGATGTGTTATTTCTGCTTCGCATCTGTCGCTTAGCCCTCATTCGTCTAAAAGCATTTTTCTACGCATTTTCGCTCCGCTCATCTGCGCACAGTTGTACTGCTTCGTTACGCATCTTCATTCAGATCAGCTTCACTACACTTGTTCAATAATATTAAACATAAGATCATTAACACACAGTTTGTATAGAAAAGTAGGTCTCAAACTGGCCACATTATTCATTTAATTTGAGTGTGACAACACTTGGAAAAACGTCTGTCATCCCATAGCAATTTGACCATCATGTAATTTTAATTTTAGTTGAAACGAACAATATAAGTTTCTTATCTTTTAAAAGCTGTTTTATTATACATACATTTACATTTAATCAAACAAAGCGAACGGATGCACAAATAGATTCACTTTTCACTATTGGATACACATATGGCACTTTTAGATACACTTTTAAACCACAAAAGCTTTTAATAGAATTTTGATTACACCGGCCGCCATATAAACAAATGCCAATCTGCACTATAGGGCAAATTGCATCTTGCATTTGTACGGTCTCCAGACCGGCCGCACTCCAGATTTCTTCACATTTTAATCACGAAGGACCACAAAAGCTGTATGTATAATAAAACAGCTTTTAAAAGATAAGAAACTTATATTGTTCGTTTCAACTAAAATTAAAATTACATGATGGTCAAATTGCTATGGGATGACAGACGTTTTTCCAAGTGTTGTCACACTCAAATTAAATGAATAATGTGGCCAGTTTGAGACCTACTTTTCTATACAAACTGTGTGTTAATGATCTTATGTTTAATATTATTGAACAACACTGGTATAGATACATTTGTTTCAAATTTCAAAGTTTCACTACGCATTTCGTCGCTTCCAATTTGCCACCCTGTCGGCAGTGTCGGCACTGACAGATGTTCAATTTGACCGAACGCAGATGTGCGTTGGCAGTATGTGACCTCGAAGTTATTGAAAACTATGTGTAATCAAAGATCACAATTGTTTTGGTTGATCTGAGGCGATCACTCAGTTGGTAGTTATAGCTTTGATTATACTCAGTTGGTAGTTATAACGTTGGTAGGTATAACTAAGATTGCATTAATATCTAGAGTTACATCGCAGCTATGATATGAACATTATATGTGTCATCATATAGAGTGACAATGCATCGTAATTATTACGAATAAGGACTAAGTTTATAGGGTTATAAAGTAGCCATAAAACTGCCGCTTTATGATAGGAAGTAGCGAATATTATCAAAGTGATAATAAGCTACCGAGGTATTCTTCCCAGCGGCCAAGGCCCAGGGGGTCTACCGAGAAAATAGAAATCTGGAAATTGGCTATTTGCTCCTCTATCGCTAGAGAAGGGTAGGTATATGAAGAAAAGAAATATGTTCATAGAAATATTCGTTGTTGACAATGTAAAAAAAAGTTACAAGTAGGTAATACATGTATTTGCGTTAAGTTTGCGTTGTGTCATTTAACGCTCTTTATTAATAACTATTTATAAATATGTATAGAGTTCATTAAATAAAAATAAAAACAACATTTAATGGAACAGTCAGCTCGCCAGAGACTTTTAATTTGCCCTATTTCACCCGCAGTATGAGGTAAATTGTAAGAGATTGTAATACGTGAGCTTACACAAGACTTAGGAAGGCAGATAAACACAGGTAGCATGGTACCATCACGCTCCGCAATTGTTGCGCCATTTAGGGCCACCCCACATTTAGCGTCTTTCGAGCGTCCGCGTTTGGTCAGCGCTATGGAAAATGACGTCGCTGCGCAGTTGCGTCGACGTTGCGTCGAGCAGCGGCCATAGAGTTGTAGACGCCGACGCTCGAAAGACGCTAAATGTGGGGTGGCCCTAAATTGGTTGTTCAATACTTTTACGTTATGCCCTCCTGAGTCCCTGAGGCCTTTATAAAGGATTTAATCCAAATCAAATTTTTAATTAAAATGGAATACAAGAAGGTTCCAATTTCAAAACTGTAATAAAGACAAGGGGGACTCAGGAGGATACAATTTCCAATTTAATAAGAACCCTAAATGGCATAACAATCCCGTGTGGTGACTGTACATAAATGTACATATTTATCTTAATTATATGTATTATACAATACAGTAAAGTTTCTAACAATTATAGTTTAGTCAATAGGTATATGTTCTCAATGTTTGATTTGCGCAGGATTTTCATTTCAACTTTATCTATAACTTGCATATTTAACTGTCGTATTCGAACTTCAAGATATTCACAAGAGACGACACGTACTAGATCCATTCTAGATACGTTATAGTTTAGATATCAACTAGTTATCTTTTGCAGCGCAATTCGGGCAACCAATGTCACTTTTACGTTAGATAGAGTAAGATATCTATTAGATGTGAATTGGATCTCTAAGTCATATCCTGTGGAAATCGTTCAAGAGTATCTCCAGAATCGCGCAAATGTCAAATTTGACAGGTTAGATCTTAAATATATCGTTATCGTATCTTGGTGATGTCTAAAAGATATCTACCTGTAATAGATGTCTATTTCAAAATCCGAATCGGGCCCTAAGTCTAACAAAGTTACGTTTTCAGTTAGGTGGATATATTTAATAACAACTCAAATATCAATTCGAAATAGTATCAATATCGTAAGATCAATTTACGTAAGACATCAGATTATTACAACATATTATTTTTGCTACGCGATTCTAAAAATATCCGGAATGTTTTTGGAATTCATGGGTAATAAGTATCATTAAGATTTAAGATCCCGAACCGAACTCGATAAAGCGTGGATCCCTCGGGGCTTTCTTCCTTCTCAACGAAGGGATAATTTATCTACGACAACGATTCTCTAGAGTATAATTGTACTAATTACATTGCTATAATGTGATTAACATCTACCTTCGAACTAGTCACTTAAGGGGCCCACTGATTAACAGTCCACCGGACGGTATCGGCCTGTCAGTTAGAACAAAATTTTGACAGTTCCGAACAACTGACAGGCCGATACCGTCCGGCGGACTGTTAGTCATTTGGCCCCTTTAGGTCGCGTGGACGAGGTTTCACGTGGACCATAATATCTTAGATATATTTTATATTTATCTTTCTTCAATTTCTGTTAACAGCTGCCAGACCACATGTATGTAACATAACAAATTGATAACAAGAAATTACTATCTCAATAGGTGGGGCCTAGGGGTGTGGTAATATATATAATTACTTATACTCTGTATCTTTATATCTCTGTTTCTTCTCACTTGATGGTCTCATCGGAAGATCAGCGCTGGAAGCCACCAGCAACATGCTGAGATGGGGCCATTTCGTGGCACTTTAATCTTATTTTGTGTTTTCTTTTATACTATGTACTGTTCCGATTGTTTGTGCTTACGAATAAATCTATTCTATTCTATTTATGTACAGTCAGTAGCAGAAGTTGCTAAGCGGGCGAGGTATTCAAAATTACCTTAACACGCTCTTATTCTCTTAACAATAAAGTTGCGTCTAAATCTATTTGAACACCTGGCCCGCTTAGCAACTTCTGTTGCTGACTGTACTCAAATAAGAGTAAACAAATAATTCGTATATTTTCGGGTAGTTATAATATTTATTCATTAACCAACCAAATACATTAACCACCTGGATCTGTCACTGAACGACTTTACTTTAACCTATTCATTACTTATAGCATAATCAACTTTCACTGCGCGGATTCACGTAGCGCTACGACATATCGCGTAGAAGGTATTTTCAGCTATGTAGCGATAATTCGTGGCGTAGATACTTATAATAAAACTTAATAAACATTGGATTGATATCATATTTTTAAATTTAAATATCTCTAAAATATCACGTCATTCGCGGTGGAAGAAACTCGGTTTTGTTGACATAAATAAACATTGTACCAGCTATATAACAACGTTTACACCTTGAATTCGGTTACGGTTCAGTGTAGCATGGAATCCTTGGTACATACACATGTCGCAATCATGACAGGTCAAGGATCATGCATATTGCAGTGCGAAATATGACATGATCATGCAAATCGGCTGCTACGGCGTAGCACTCTCCGTAGCGAAATGTCGCACATGTTTTGATGGGGCGTAGGCAGAATTTCGAAAGATAATACAAACTTGTTTCTGAAATTAAAATATATTATTATGTTTTGATTAGGAAGGAATCGACTAATACATATTATCTATCGTTAGAGCGTGCGTTGCGTCAAGCCGAAGAGATAGATGTCGGGTGTCGGGTGTAGGGTATATGCGGGATTTCCCAACGATGCCTTGTGACCGATGCGGGCAGTGTTTACCTTTTTTTTACGGTGCGACCAACTAAGCGGTGTTAATGCGCATCTTATATACTCAAAGGAATCTAAAGTTTTATACGTGTATATTCTATTATTTACGTATTCACTAAAGGTGGCCGGAACCGATTGGACGTGTAAATTGTCAGTTCCACTAAAATATGTAATAAGGGGGGGAATCGAGCATTACTTATTCTAAGTGTTCCTTCTTGTTCTACTCTGACACAACTGACGCAATCACCTAATGTTCAAAACAACATTTATGACCCTACGCAGCGCTTTAGATTCAGGGGTTATTAGGGATGTATTGAATTTAGTTTATGACGCATAGCAATTCTGAAACAGCGGCCATTGTGGGCGTTAAACGGCGATATTGATAAAGTTACAAACATTCACAATTGTGTCATATTGTTCGCTTTATTGCCCAAGTTTTCGATGTCCATGTCCTTCAATGATACGTAGAAAATTAACTTACGAGGGAGTTAAAAGGCTGAACCAGCAAAATGAAGAGTGGCGATTACTCCACCGACAAGAGCATAGCTCTTAAATACTGATGATGATGGATGAGAAGTTATAGATGAAAGATATGAGGATGAATGAAAGTGTGGACGGTGGACACCTGGGTTGGAAGTGGGGCCTCATGTCGCTTCCACGGTATTCGGTCGGCAACTAATTATAGCTTATAAACAAAATTTTATATAATAAATATCATCATCAATCTAAACATGTCCTTTCGCTAGGCACAGATGATAGGGATCGGAAAAATACACGCTAGTTTATACAGACAATACAATAACCAAGAAAATGTTTAAATTTAACCAGAAATATTGATATGATATATTAAAAGATGCGATAAATTATAAAAAGTTGCGTAAGCTTTTGATTTCATCCAGCGAATGTCTGAATGTCAAAGACATTCTTTTATAACTAAATCGATATTAGAAATATGTTAGGGCTTTTAAACTGTAACTAATTATAAGATAGGTATTGAGTATAGTACCATAAAATAAATTCCAGTCACAATTTTTTTTTCTGTCGACACTTTATCCAGTCTACTCCACCTAAATCATTTTAGCTCTTTTGAGTTATAGAAAACCATACAAATTGGATTGAATGTCCCTTTGATCCGTCCTCATCGGGTTTCGATTTGATGAAGTGACGTCGGGCGTCGAATCAACGCCCGGCGTGACGTCTGCGATCCAGGTCAAAGAGTGGGGTCATTTGGGATTGTATTGTACATAATGTAGCTATTATCAAATATTGAGATTAGTACCTATATACCTACCAATTTTTAGTGTTCCGTGCAAAACACTTCACGGGACACTTATGGGATCACTTTTCGGTCTTGCAAAACAGTTATTTGGTATAAATACAATTTTAAAACAGTGTTATTATGTTATGACACTGCTATTTTTTTTATTTAAACTTTATTGCACATAAAATTATAAGTACAAATGGCGGACTTAATGCCTATTAACAGTTGTATTATTAAACTGAATTAATAACTAGCTAAAATAGGCCCTCGAGGCATTGTACCAATGTGACTATTCCAATTTATGACACCCATTAGAGTCATTCATTATCTGCACTGTGAAATAAAAAACACGGAGGCTTAGGCACTGGTCCCACCGCGAGCTAGTAAGCTATGAGCTATCGGCTATAAACACGAACAAAAGATAAGCACTCCCGTGTAAATAAAAGAGCCACGGCGATATTTATAGTTACTCGCCCAGCAGTGAGCTATAAATATCGCCGTGTCTCTTTTATTTACACGGGAGTGCTTATCTTTTGTTCGTGTTTATAGCCGATAGCTCATAGCTTACTAGCTCGCGGTGGGATCAGTGCCTTAATATGTTGTGATTGTAATCCGGTTATGAATTTGATCTAGATTTTTTTGATATTATCTTTTTTGACTGATCATATAAAAAAGGATTTCAGATCAAATGGTGTTATTGTATTAGAATAAGTAAGCCTCAAGATTTACGGATTTGATTATGCCTTCACTTAAGTTTTTTCGTTATCAGCAGCTCGGAAGCTGCGGAAGTAGAGGTCGAGGAGATTATTAAATTTCAGTTTTTTTGATTGATGGAATCCTGTGAATCAAAATCACTAGATAAAAATAATCTAACGGACTAAAAAACTGAAAGAATGTATGTATATATATCCTTCTAATTTTCTGTTCTCCTTTTAATGTTCTGTAAACTCAATTTCGCCACGTTCAAGCTTAATGAGTTTTATGAGTAATGTTTTAAGTCGTGTTGAGTTGTATACAAGTCAAACTTTAAACTTTACGATCGTACAGGGAAAAAGTGAAGAAACTTTAAGCCGCTAAAGGAGTCCCTTTTGGAATCTCCTTACTTTAAAAGGTTATTTCTCAGCGAATCTTCAAAGGAATGCCCACTTAATTAAAGTTTCCCTTTCAATTCCGTGGATTCTCAAAACTAGGTAGGTAGTAGGTACCTAAATAAAATAAGCAACTTAACTGCGCAAATCCCTAGTTAACTAAATCCTTTTACTCAGTATGTAACTATTCTTTTATTTTACTTCGTAATTTTAAGTAGTTTGCAATATAAGCACCGAGTCCTCTGAAAATCCTTTTTCACGTTCTTTAGGTATGAAGGATATCTTCCTGCTTTTTCATATGAAGTACCACCCGGAAAAAAAATGGATATTATTACCAATTCAGGAATAATATCGACCTTACCCGACCTTTGGAACCCGCATGGCTCAGAACGGGTTTTAGTTTCTTAAGTTTTATACATACATAATATGTAAAAATTTCTTAATTTTAAAATAAATTCAGGAATACTCTTTCAAAAAGTGCGGTGACGTTTTTTTTAAGCTACGAATTTATTTATCTTTTTTTAAAAGCCAACATTTTTTAAATAAAATCGTGTATTTATTGTTGTTTGCTTCTTTATAGGACCATATTGATACTGTAGTATGCGCGGCCCAGCAGCCAGGCACACAGGTTTTTATACATGATATTATGCTGCTGCTGATGCGTGCGTGTACGCAAGAATGTGTTTCAAATAGCCGTAATCCAATGACTGCCGTATTCGAACTTCAAGATATTCACAAGAGACGACACGTACTAGATCCATTTATTAGTTTAGATATTAACTAGTTCTCTATTGCAGCGCAATTCAGGCAACCAATGTCACTTTTACGTTAGATAGAGTAAGATATCTATTAGATGTGAATTGGATCTCTAAGTCATATCCTGTGGACATCGTTCAAGAGTATCTCCAGAATAGCGCAAATATCAAATTTGACAGGTTAGATCTTAAACATATCGTTATCGTATCTTGGTGATGTCTAATAGATGTCTATTTCAAAATCCGAATCGGGCCCTGAGGCCGCTAGAAAAGCTGTTGTTCGGGAAAAGTAAATGCTAATTTAATAGGGTCGTAGGTCGTAAAAGGTGCCAATGCGGTTGTAATTTCCAAATCACGAGGATTGTACGTGCGCCACATCATTTATGCGATGGCGGGAATTATATGGCATTTTAAATAGTACGCTCATATCATTCTAAAATGGATGCGTAGTACCTAATATAATTGTTTTAACAAAAAAGAAAGATAAGATAATCTATGAGCATACAACTAACATACAAAATAACAATTAAAGTTCAATTAGATTTAGGTCCTTTTAAGAAATTTCCTTAAATAAGATGAAGATAATATTTATTGTCAAAATAAAATATTTATTGAGGTAGCAAAAATAAAAGAATTAACAAAATAATTAAACTAAAAATTAAAATTAAAACTAAAACTAAACTCTAACAACTATATACACATATTTACAGATAAAAAATGGGAGCTAGCTCGGCGCCGGATGGTAGGGTGCCCAGAAGGCTGGTGGCATTGCCGCGCTGAATGGCAATGCCAATTCGTTGGGCAAGGAAGTACCCAGCCCTCTGGTCACCCGTAGCATCATTAAGACGCTTCGCCAGCTCCCTAAATATTTGGTGTGCCCCGGGTCCCCAAGGCCCGAGGGTTTCCACCCCAAACGGCTCAAACATGCAACCAGAATCAATGGCTGCATATTTGCGCCGTTTGAGGTGCTCGGCCGTTGCGGCGGCCGTCCCGGCCTTGGTCGAGGTTCCCGGGAGGTGGGACTGCGCCATTGTGTCGACGCACGTGGCGTCCCACACTAGGGGCCGGCCCAGCCTCCAGGGAACCAAAGTCATCCCGTCGGGCCTTTTGCCGTCGTCCCTGGTCAGGCCTGTGGGTTCCAGGACGGCTGGTGCTCCGGCACTGGTAAAGGCCCGGCGCAGAATGTCATTGATGCTGGCGTGGCGTGTGATGCGGCCCGCGCTCCTGCTGCAAGACTGACCGTGCAGGCCCCTACCAGTGACGGTGGAACCACAGTGGCATGTGTGCGGGGCGACACAGACTGCACCGAGTCGCAGTGCCACCGATAACCTAAATGTCTCATTGCTGAGAAGAGTGCCAAGATTTTTGGAGGGTAAAGCGTGTAACCACGCCCCCGACTCCCACTCGGAACAAGCAAGGAGACGAGCACGCTCCACGGGACTGGTGAACGTTTCGTGCAGGTGATCCCGTACCAGAGCGCAGAGCGGCTCATCCCATTGTCGTTGCGAGCAGGGGGTCGTAGGCAGGTCAGTGTTGGGGCAGTTCGCCCTCCAAAAATCTATCGCATCAGTGGCAAAGGAAATTTTGAGATCAGGAGGATTTTTTAGAATTTTGGCAACTAAATTTTGGGTGCTGTGAATTGATGAAAGAAATGCAGGAAGAGATATGATCGAAATTTTGCGGATCCCTATACCTCCGTGTCTAATAGGTAGGGAGGCTTGGGACCATTGGTTGTAGTCCAAATCAATATTTATGACTGATGCAAGGGTGGTTTTAATTACATCATCAAGTTTTTCTAAAAGGTCGGGGTACATCCAAAGATGGCTGCAACGAAGGGCATATGTAAATTTTGGAACGAAAAGGCAGTATTTAATTAAAGTGTAAGCCATGTGAACATTGATTTGGCGCAAGCGGTCTGAAAACGAAATAAAATTTTGATAATTTTGATTGACAAATGCCGGAAAAGATTCATCCAGGACGGGTGATCCAAGGAGGTGAAGCGAAGTGCTGTCTATACTTTTTATGTTTGGTGCTATTGCACGGAATTGCGATAGGGCTATGTCTTTTTGAATATATTCGTCTGGGAAGAATATTTCGCATTTTGAAAAATTAAACTCGAGGCCTATTTGAGAAAATTTCTCGGAAAGAGTTTGAAGATCGTTTAGTACCACTTCGGCATCACCACCCAGGGTGCCGTCATCCAAATACCAAACATTAAAGCTACAATTTAGACTTTCGATGATCGGTTGAATTGCCAAGCTAAACAGAGCCGGACCTAAGGGGTCTCCCTGTTGGCATCCTACGGAAGACAGCAGTGAATTATTTTTGAACAATAATTTTGAGGGGGAACTATAACATTGCCAAACAAAGTTGAAAAGCTCCGGTACTTTTTCTTTAACTTGAGCCAGAACGGTACCACGGTCGACTGAGTTAAAGGCGTTTTTTACATCGACTTTTACTAAAACCTCACATTCTCTTCTATCAATGAAAGTTCGTAGAGCGTGCACCGCCGCTTCACAGCCGCCCTTTGAACCAAACCCCAACTGAACAGGTTGGAAGTAGCCGGTCAACTTGCTTGATACAGCAGCACAACAGCATTTCGCAGCTAAGCGACGGTAAGTTGATCCTACTGCTATTGGCCTGATTCCGCCATCTTTTTTTGCCAAAGCACACAGGTTGGCACCGTAAAGAACATCTGTTATTTCCGGGATTACCGATCCCGAGAGCATGAAATTGGCCAGGGCTGTTACCTCTTTAAGGAGTTCATCACCAGCTTCACCGCATGTGTGACTCAAAAGGTCTTTTAAATGTTGCGGTGATAAACCGTCGAGACCGCCTGCAGAGCCATTCGGAAATGAAAAAACAGATTTTAAAATATCGTCTGAGGACACACGGAGACAAGGGCCGGATGGGTCAGGCGGATCAGGGAGAGGCAGGTTGGCATCCGGGGTGGGGTGTTTACTTCGTAAGGCTTCAAGGGTGTCGGTTGTGTTAGGAGCTATTACGTCACTAGAGAATAGTAGCCGTGCCGCACCCTTGATATTCCCTTCCCCTAGCTTACTTTCTACATTCCGGCTTAGAGAGAAATTGTGTTTAAGCCCGGATTTGGGCAGATCGTACAAGTCGTGGGGGTTGAGGCAGTTCTGCTTAATTAAGGAAGTTAAAGAAATACCTCTTTGCGGGGCTTGTTTAACGTAGAGTATCCGGTAGGGAAAAGTGAGGAGATGTTCCCAGGACTCCTGTGTGTTTAGGGTTATGGCGGATTTTATGTCTTCTGCAAGTTTGTGAGCGACCTGAATCCGTGCGCTGCGAGGAATACGCTTTACTACCGGGACCGACTGTTTAAATGTGCTTAACTTTTCAGATAGGGGCTGGGCTTGTGTAGCGACGTAAGCAGGCTGCGTATCCGGGCTGGTGAGACTGGGGTGGATATGAATACGGCCGATATGTATGTTTAGGCCTTTTTGGCTTTTAAAGGAACGGGTGCATTGTGGGCACGGGAACAGGTTCTCCAAAGGAAGGGAGGCATTTGTCCGGGGACCCGTATCGGTTGAGCAACTAGCACAATGAAACATTGATAATAATATAAACACTAGTAAAAAAGGTATCACAGTAAGGTAGCTAAAATAATAACTTATATATACTAGTATAAATATCTACACCACGGGGAAGGAAAACAAATACTAACTACTAGAGTACCTAAGACAATAATATTAAAAAAAAAAGGATATAAAAAGAGTCAAAGTAAATGGAATACGGCGAGCCGATCCAACATGTAGTGTCCATTATGCACGATGTTCCGGCACACTCGGTCACAAACAGAATACTTGTCTTATATATCACGGCGATGGTTGCACAATAGCATTTGAACATATCGGGTGGTAAAAGACGGAAAAATTAGTTGAACACAAGAGAAAATGTTGTTTACAAACATGAAAAACTGATATTTTCATTTCTTGACACATGTCACATTGGCCGGGAGCGCTGTCTCGTACCATTGTGGCCGGGGCTGCGGTCTCCGCAGAGAAAAACCTCTTCTGACTGGTTCTTTACACGTTTGCTAGTACTTTTATAGATATAATCGTAAAATTTCAAATCTTTGGTTAGTATTTCCGAGTCAGAGCAATTTTAGTGGTTGTGTATCCGTTGCTATGGTCGTTGCCATACAATACAATTATATAAAAAGTTATAACATGTTAGTCTGTGCGGAAAGAGAAGAATCGTGCAATGTATGGGGCCCAATACATTCCACGACTCTTCTCTTTCCGATATGTGGCATCAACAATAATCTTGCCTATTTCGCGCGTATGTACAATATATTACCTACCTAAATAATGTAATACCTAATAACTAAGTGTTATAATTATAAATCACTGGTTTTAATTATAAAAAAAACTCATAAATAGTTATAACTTTTACATAGCAGCCAATCTTTTAATCTACGTTTAAATTGAACCCCATTCTTGGCTTAATGCTATTAGGCTTAATATACTTATACCTACTTACCTGATCTGGCGGCCTAGCCAAGGTGACAATCGCTTGCGTTTCAACCGGTTAGTGTCTCTCTATCACTCTTACATATTAGTGTAACAGTGACAGTTGAGTTTCGTCGAGTTTGAGCGATTTTCATGTTGTCTACGGGGCCAGGAGGTCCATTGTAGTTTAACAAATTGTTATATTTTTGAACTGTTTTTGATACGACATCGATGATCGTCTTGGTGATAGGCCGCCCATCTCACGTACGACTTTCACTTCATTTCGTATGTACGAATCAGCGTGAGCGATCATCAAGGTCGTATCAAAATCGTAACAAATCGTTAAATTTGAATTAAGCTCTCGGAGAACCCGCATGAATTGAGAATTTCCTCGTTTTTTTAAGAAAGTCTGTCACGAATTTACGAAAGTCTGTTAAAAGCGAACCGCTATAAATGTAAGAGCCAAACAGTAAACAGTAGCTGATTGCCGCAAAGGGAGACGTTTGTTCAAGGCAAATATTTTATGAACGCATGTTATCGTAAAAATCTCGCTTGCCTTTATGAATCTGTAAGCTCAAAAAGCCACTCAATTTTATTATACTTATATACTAGCTACTAGTGACCCGCCCCGGCTTCGCACGGGTTAACAAATTATACACCTAAACCTTCCTCAAGAATCACTCTATTGATAGGTGAAAATCGCATGAAAATCCGTTTAGTAGGTTTTGAGTTTATCGCGAACACACAGACAGACGCGGCGGGGGACTTCTTTTATAGGTACTTTACGAATTAGACGTGTTTTAAGTGTCTATTGTATTATATTTAATTATTTAAGTACTGCGGAATGGAATATCGAGACAAACCATTCTGGTTTAACGATGCTCTTGGATCAGAATATTATGTAATTGTGATTTATCTTTAATAAATAAATAAAATAAATAAACTTAGGCTTTGTTTTTTAACAGCCTTGCAAAGACTATGGAAACTATTCAGTATAAAATAAGATAAGTGTCATGGGAGCAGTAATGTTTAATATTATGACAATTATGAGATATGTTTCTATTCCATATAATACACCTACCGCAGCCTTCGTAATCTTTGTGGTTAGTTCACGTGGAGATATGAACCTGTAGTCTATTCTTAGAGCATTAGGTAACTAGATTTCCTAGTTCCTTATATAGTAGATTATACATGTAAATAAGAAAGAAGAATTTTGTAATGTATTACTTTTAGACATAGTGACCTACGCAAATAAATTTATAGATTATTATAGATATGTACTTTACAACAAAATGCTTTATGCTGACAATATATGTTGACATTAAATAAGGTACTATATAAATAAATATTAAACGTATTTATGAATTTTAAATATACGTAAAATTACCTAAATTAGTGCAGTTACCTTTCTTGAAGAAGACGTTTACCTAATAAATGTAAAATACCTATACCTAATATACTTATTCGTACCTACCTACATTAAAAAATTGGAGATCATCCCAATTTCATTACCTACACAGTCTATGTATACAATCCCAAATAAATATAATTCAGATGTCAACTATACAAAAATTAATAGAAAAAAAATCATCTATATACCTACTCGTAACACAAATATTTATGTTACAGAAATTGTGTATTCTTTGTATATTTTACCGCTCTGCTTTACATGGTAATGAGATATTCCAACTTCTCAACTCCAAATGAAATACGAACTTTTTAATTAAGACAATTTTCGATACTTTCATTATTCAGGTTACGTATTCATTCCATACCGTTGTTTTTATTTTGTTTGAAATATTTTGGTATTTGAGTTTTATTTTTATAAGCCTCCCACGCCACGCAACTACATTCTCTTTCCCAGTTTGTCGATTTTCATTTATTTAACTTGTTTTGCCTCTATTTCTGCTATACACAAAGACTACGCGATTACAGCAGTCTTCGTACTATAGTCAATTAAGTATATTGCTTTTTGTTTTGTAATGTATAACCCCCTTATTCATAAACGTTTACTAAAGTTGACAAACCGACAATAATCGTTTGTAGCTTTCTATCATACCAATACGTCATAAAGAACAAACGATTATTATCGGCTTGTCAACTTTAGTAAACGTTTATGAATAATGGGGTTAGTGATTAACGATCTTAGGTGCCGTTATTTAATTACCTGGAAAGATTATCTACACGAACGTATAATTTTTAATCTTGTTGGTAAGGTTTGTTTACTAATTATGGGCCAATCCGCGGAAGAAGATTTTAGTTATCAGTTTCATTGGAATGGATGATGGCGATGCGATAGGTGTTTTTAAAAAGTAAGTTGTACCTACGCAACTTCAGAGCCCTATTTAAATATAACAAAGCCAGCTTGCATGTTGTTCTTGTCTTTATAGCTCTTCTACATTCTGATCTATTCTCACGAAAAGTATTCCGCGGAATATTATTTATTTAGCCCATTATACCTACTTTTGGCTAATATTTCGCATCCGAATCATAAACTGATGGACACTTTATGATCCATACTTTACCACACCCTGTTGTTAACAGCCGATTATTGAGGTATTTACTCATGCCCTTGTAACGGCCATTATCTTAATTGAACTCTGCTTCAGTGCGACACTCAACTTGACATTACACGCTTCGCTTACATTGTGGCTTTCCTTGAGTATACCTGCGAAGATACTTGTAATGTTGAGAGACTCCTTGTACCTACAGTCAGCATTAAATACCTAGATAGTGACAGCCAAAGTGATCAAATATATCATAACATTTTTGTGACGTATTCTGCTGCTCTACTATTGTAAAGAGGTTTATTTAGGTTTTATACTTGAATATTATTTGTTTTCTTTTAGAACCATGTCACTGTAAATAATTGAATACGTTACCATAGCAGTCTGAAAAACATCCTCATGATGAGGACCAAGACCTATTATTATAAATTTTACCTGTAATATAGTGCTTCGTTTAATAATCGATTCTGTGATTAGCGTGATCATCATAATTTCGTAACCATAGAAATAAGGATGTATTCCGATTTGTTTGGACACTTTTTCCGTCACTGTCTATTTCATGCTGACTGTACTAGACTTCCTGGTCTAGTACAGTAGGACTAGGACTAGACAATAGGAATAAAGTTAAACCCCCTAAATACTCTAAAAGAAATTGTATTAAATATGAGAGAAAGTATACGACACTTATGTTTTGCTTGTATATCTATTCTCTAACACGGTCAAAGTGTAAACACTCTAAATATGAGTAGGTAAATACATCATTTAGTGTTTGTGATAGGGCTTTTGGAATGTAAAGCAGCATCTTAAAAGTCCTCGGAGCTCGGGGAAAGTAGGTAGTAAGATAGAAGAAGGATGCATTGCAGAAGTAACATCAACATCAACCAATTCAACCATATTTATTATAGCGAATACATTCGTTCATCGATTGCATTAGATATATTTAAATGTGAAAGCGTTAAGTAAAAATAGCACTATCCAGATAATTTTAGAACGATTTAAAACATTAATGTGTTTATTATTGTGAGTTTAATGGAAAGTTGTTTGTATAGTATATTTATCCACGCTAAACTATAATAATATATTTTTCACTACTCAGCTGGTGTATAGTTTGAATGTTGGTTTACATTACATGAGCCGAGGAATTTTCTGTTTATACCAACAGTTGAAGACGATCAAGGTAAAACAGAGACTTGAGTTTACCGAATTCAGACAAGCATGTCTGTTGTCTGTCTTGCAGCTCACCATACTTACATACGCCCCGTATTTGAGTTTGACACAGTATACATATTTCTATTAAAATGTACACGCAATATACATGTACAAAAAAAGACCAGCCCATATAACCATTCCGGGCACAGAATCATCAAACTAGTAACTAAATGTTAGGTGTGTCGTAACGGTGTCGTAACAGTGTGCACACAATGTGTCTAGAATTGTTTCAGTAACTAAGTGTCATCGCCGTGCGTACGCTTTTCGGTAACAAGGTGTCGACACATTGTGTGCACTTTGCGTTCGGGTTGTGACCATATTTGTACACAATGTTTCGTAACGGTTACCGAACTGTTTCGTACGGTTACCGAACTGTTTCGTAACGGTTACCGAACTGTTTCGAAACATTGTGACCGCAAATTACAATGATAAAATACCTCTTGAAAACAAAAGGTAGGCTTTGTAGCGCTTGAATTTTTTTGTAATTAGATTATTTAAATATTATCATTCAACAGAAATAAATTATATGCCTGAATTTGACACTAAGATTACAGGACATAACCTCTAGCTGTGGCTCACGTATCGCGTGCTATCACGGTGTAGATTTCGCTGATGACAGTGACGAGCGCCGCACAAAGCGCGCCCGCGCAAGTAGTGCTTCCTGCGAGATACCGCCATTATGGACAATTTCCTGACCATTGTGCCTGACGCCGCCAAGAGGCAATCCAACCTTGATTCTATCAACTATTAACACTGACTTTGTAACGAATACGTTGTACAGAAGTTTAGTAATGCTGAGACATCGAAACGTGTAATGATTGTATTAAGTTTCATTGGATAGTTATTGATCAAATTTATAAGAGTATTGGATAAAATCTTATTTATATTTTGACCTGAGTGACCTCGCAGACGTCATGCAAGGGTCAAACAAGTATTCGTATATTTACTTGCTTTTATAAGGCTTGACATTACGAAGTTCTTTTACGTAAACGGATATATTGGTTAATTGGCTTACCTAGTGTATACGAGTGTATAAGATAAATTGTTTACGAAATCATTTTATATTAAACTAATGGATTACTTGAAGACTATTAATGTACATACCTAGAAGAACTTTTAGAAGACTTTCTCCACAATGTCAATCAATGACTATAATATTTAACGTTTAAGATTTCTTGACTATTACAACAAACAACATGTGCCTATTGTGCCTAATCTAATTTACAACATATGTAGGCCTAACACCTATAATACAAATAGCGTAGTCTGCGTAGTATCTTATAAATTTGGAACGATAAATATTAAATATTTCCTAATGCTCCCAAAGTAAATTGTTTCTTTAAATAAAATGGAAAATAGCCCTGTATGTCATGCGCTAAAATATTTTCGGGTGAAGCATAGTTTATGTGGAGGGTAGGGCGCCAGTCTGGCGACGGCCAGTCTGCGTTGGCGCCAAGCGTCCTCTTTCCCCCAAACAGCGCCAGTCGCGCGCCGGGACCCGCCCTTCGCGTTGCAATGAAGCCGCTTCATACAATATTTATTTACTTCTCCATAACCAACATATTCATCGATGCGAAAATCCATGGCGGACCGCGCGGACGCTTCGCCAACCATTCGGCTTTGCGAGCCCCGAATTATTACCACGTCAGCTCTAAACACACGCATTTCACCTACCATCCGCCGACACATATAACCTTCATGTGCCGCCATTGTGCTGCACCAGTCACGTATCCCGTCTTCCACGGTCAACCACCGACGTACGTCTACAAATACAGGGAGACTGTGAGCCGATATGGAGTACTACTAACTGGACTGGCTTTGTATAACCTAGGAAGATCCCCAAGTGTACCTTATCACGTGCAAGACCCCGAAGAAAAGTGCAATCTGCAAATTCGAGACTGGAATCATTTTGAACAAACAACTTTCCCCTGCTTCATAATGTCTACGTTCATTGAGAGAAAAACCAAGATAAACCGCGAGGACTCAAACACGTTCGATGTCACTTCATCTCTAATAGACGTGAAATCATTTATCAACAATACCGGATACCCAATACTAATTAACAGACACCAAGATTGTGTAATATGGCATAATACATCTGCCGCTCAGAAGAATGCTCATTTTGACTGCGCTTTGTTAAAAGAATACGCTGACACAATGAAGCCTGGTGGTGTTCCCGTGTATATCTGGTTGCCGGTGACTTTAGCAATTGTGTTAACGCTATATATTACATGTCAGTGTATTTGTCGGAAGAAAAAGGAGCAAAAAGAAGAAGTGCCGCTCAATCAAGCCGCAATAATTGGGTATTGCTCTCAATAAGTGCGTGCAATGTGATGCGTTGATTTACTTCGTTTTATTCGTATCGTGAAAGTGTTCATAAAAATGTTAGCACTGTGATGGTGTAAAATGATACGATCGTATATTTACGCTAATTGATTAGTATGATAGGATTAAGTCAATATTTAACGACTCGACCGGTCAAGTAAACATTAGAGCCTGAGGGCCTACCGCGAACCACGTTCGACGTGTTGCCTCTCTGTCACACTTACGTACGAATTTACAAGTGCGACAGAGAAGCAACACGTCGAACGTGGTTCGCGGTAGGCCCTCTGATGTGTATTGACGCATTCGCGTCCATTCATACTGGTTTCGTTCGACCATTGCCACCAGTTGTATTCACACCAATTGACTTGTCAGATTAAGGTGATCTCATGGACATTGTACGTAGATGCATCCTTTCGCCTCTATCTCTATTAAATATTGCACGGTTTAGGATGTAATAATTTTTTTATTAGGTACCTACTCTTGGTGTGGCATTTTTGGAAGGTAAGGTACTCTGGCTTACCCTACATGCATTAAGTATATATTTTATTAGAAAACAGTACGGCTACCATCAGTTTGACATTGACATAAATGCTATCGTGAACGTAATGTACTTTCTATATATCTCTTTCGCACTCATATGTCAGTACGAGCGAGATGCATAGAAAGTAAATTACGTTCACGATAGCGTTTATGTCAATGCCAAACTGATGGTAGCCGTACAGGGCGTCATATTTTCAGCTCTATAAATGTAGAGTAATATTGCGAATTTGACTAAATTTTAAATGAAAAGTTTAGTTTTCTATTTAGTGTTTACTTCCTGATTACTCAGAGGCCCGTGGAAACGGGACTGACTACAACTATATAAGTACTATATTACAAATGGTTCAATTTATATTTGAAGGAAACAATGTTGCATTTAGTTATATTTAAATGTAATATGTACATTAAGCAGCTAAAGGGTTCCCCACATATATTGACATTCGGCAAAATCCGATAGGAAAAAGCTTTGTGTCCGCGCAATAAGAGGGGAAAAGTCGTCGTTCGGCTCGGCTCGGCTCGCATCGGGCCGGCGCCTGATGCCGACGCGTCGACGACGTTTTCGCTCTTATTATAATTATGGCTCCTCTACACGATGGGCCAGCGCCGGCCACACCAAGGGACGCATTTATGCGTTAGAGGGAGCAAGTGTTATTGCTATCTCATTCTACCGCATGGCTGCGTCCCTTGGAGTGGCCGGCGCTGGCTCATCGTGTAGAGGAGCCATTATTGCGCAGACAAAGCTTTCTCCTGTCGGATTCGCCGAATGCGCGTCGATATATCTGGGGAGACCCAAAAAGGTGCTGCAAACATTTTTAGACTGTATTGCTAGGACTGTTAGAGCGTATATCATTGAGCACATATTTGGCGACATAAATGGTGGAGGGATAGGGTAGGGTGACTCAACAAGGTTTCGTAGAAACCCGTAATAAAGTTGCGGTTCAATTTAAGCATAGACTTACGCTGACTTAGAATTAGAGGATCTAATTGCCTTAATTGTATTTTAACATGCAACTATCCGAGAATACCTACGGCGCAATTCGGGAGATGAATTAGAGATTCACGAGATATGAAATAGTAAAGATATGTGACGTTGCACGGCAAAAGGTACTATTGCCCCGGCTGAATATTGGAGCGGCGTTAATAATAGCGTAAGCGCCAGCCGCCACCAGGTACCTTTTACCGTGGAACGTCACATATCTTGACTATTTCATTACTAGTGAATCTCTAAATCATTTCCCGAGTCGCGCCGTTAATATAATGTGAATATTTTAAGCGATATCGTATCACTATATTGTATGAACTAATTTGCTAAATATTTACGTTTAATTATATATTTACATATTACTTGTCAAGATGATTTGCCTTGTTAAGTGGTTATGGTAAAAACTGGTATCTAGATCTACACGTTCCGTTGTTTCGAAGAAAGTAAAATTAAAAATATGATATGTTATACATTAATTATGCATTTTAAGATACAATATAACCAAGAGTTGGGCTTCAAGGCAATATTGTAACTATTAGGATAAATTGTAATCAATACTTTAAGCCAAATTTATTCTGTCGACCCTATTGGGTATTTTGTATTGGTAGACAATAAAATCGAATAAACTTATAAGTATTTATTTTATTTTATTCCAATTGAATTACAAGACGTACAGTATAAATAGTCATTTTAAGTAAAGTTTTTTAACCCTTTAAATTTATTAAACTAAATTGAAAATTTCGGCTACGATGATTCTCCCATGATGATAGATATATGATTATCTCGATTCAGAAACGAAACGTGATCAAAATCATGCGGCCGGAAATGGAATGACGGCATTAGCATAAGGTGGTTCTCCTTGCTCGATTTTCATACAAACTTTCTTGGCACCCTAGCTCCTATTATATAGGGTTTCTTCACTTGTATATGTAATGTTTGGGTAGTATATATATTTCTGTCTTCGCTTAACGTAAAAAAATACTAGATTTTGATTAAAATTATTAAGAAAAAGCCTTTGAATATTGGTAAAATTTTGCCTCATTGCTTGTTTGTGTGAGTGATGCTTATAGTATCGGTGTAATTCTAACATGGCGACTTCATTTGACAAGCAATCATTTTTAATTTGTCAAAGGTGTAACAGATGGCACTTTAAAACCGCAACACAGATTACCTGTGTATTTTGTTTTATTTTCAGTCAATAGAGGGAGGTATATTTAATGCACAAAGCATGTTACGAGTATACCTACTCATTTAAGAATCTCCTTTCTGATATAATTTCATTCCCAGATTTAATATAACTTAATAATTATTATGATTATTACACAATAAAATACATTTATATATTTATAGAAAGGTCAGTCCAAACAATCATTCGCGTTACGGTCGTCCACCGAAAACCCTTGTGAATTCTGCTTTCGTTTCGGTAGAAATATAAATGTTCTCTGGAAAAGCCTATATTTATTGTAACAATGATTATTAAACTAAAATACCTAGCTATATTTTTCTCAAAAATATATAGGTAGGTATGTGGAGAAAAATGTCATCTTCTTGTAAATAAAAAAGATTCTATAATATCTTCTGCTTGTGCATAACAATAACATTAGTAGATGATATTTTTAGGGTTCCGTACCCAAAGGGTAAAACGGGACCCTATTACTAAGACTTCGCTGTCCGTCCGTCTGTCCGTCTGTCTGTCACCAGGCTGTATCTCACGAACCGTGATAGCTAGACAGTTGAAATTTTCACAGATGATGTGTTTCTGTTGCCGCTATAACAACAAATACTAAAAACAGAATAAAATAAAGATTTAAATGGGGCTCCCATACAACAAACGTGATTTTTGACCAAAGTTAAGCAACGTCGGGAGTGGTCAGTACTTGGATGGGTGACCGTTTTTTTTTTTGCTTTTTTTTGTTTTTTTTTTGCATTATGGTACGGAACCCTTCGTGCGCGAGTCCGACTCGCACTTGCCTGGTTTTTTTCAAAAATGCTGCCTTTCACCCGAGTTAAAACACGCTACTTTTCATTTCGCATACGAGGAAAGTAAAATGCATGTGTTTTTTTAAATACATTTTTATAGTAGGTATTTTTGAGAGTAGGTATTTTCAATTAACAATTTGGCCAAAAGTATCGTTATTTATGGAATGGGGAGTCAAATATCAGAATGGAAATTGTATAACAAATCCATTTATACCCAAATTTCAATTGCTTATTGTAAAAAGAATAATAAAATCGTACTTGGAATTGGAACCTAAACTGCTCTAGTGCAGAAACGTATCATTTCCTGCACACCTTTTACAACAACAATGACCCTCTTTCATATATTCGGTCAAATTGTGCTTTTTGAAAAACTTTTTATAGCCAGCCTTTTATGAATGTAGTATGATACCTTAGGGTATGGTGCTTTACGCACACTAGCGTCCCTTCCCCTCCCCCTGACGCAACCCCCCCTTTTTGCATGAAATATGTCCCGGTTCACAGTTTTTTAAATTTTTTGAGGAAAGTATATATTTTAGGAAAAAAGTGTCAATGAAAGAAATAATCCTTAATAAATTCTTAATAAAAAAAGGTCATATTCATTTTTTTACATGATGCACCATATTCATGTATTAGCTTGTTAAAATTCGAAATAACATAGTTTTTACTTAGGATTCGAAACTCATTTATTATACACGGTGTAACACGAGGAAACCGAATAATTTTAACAGCGTATTCCTGATCACATTTAGAGACAAAAATGTCCTATAAACTTTTTGAAATTCGCCTAGTTTCAGAGTTAATACCAATTAAAAAAAAAACAAGTTTCTATTGTTACATAGTTCAAAACGCCTTTTTGATGGCGATGTTGCTACTATGGGATTTAGTCTAAATATCCTTATTGATATGTCAAAAAGTGACAAGTAACACTTTGCAAAAACTAAGTTTTACGAAAAAAAAAACCATATTAAGTGACAAGTTTACCAATAGCATTTAATTTTTATGTACAAATACATTCATAAAATTAAAAAAAAAAACCAATCAAAAATTTTTTTTTGGCGAAATTGACCTAAACACATATTACATCTTTTCCTTTTTTTGGCCTCATGTATACATTTTAGGATAAAGGTGTCAATGAAAGAAATAGTTCCTTATTAAGTTCTTAGTCAAAAAGGTTATATTCATTTTATAACACTTATTATACAAGGTGTCCTCAAGAAATGCGAAAGATTTTATTTCTGAGGTCAAAAGAAGGAAAAATGTATGTATGAGTTTAGGTCAATTTCGCCGAAAACAATTTTTTTTATTGTTTTTAGGGTTCCTTACCTCAAAAGGAAAAAACGGAACCCTTATAGGATCACTCGTGCGTCTGTCTGTCTGTCCGTCTGTCACAGCCGATTTTCTCCGGAACTACTGGACCAATCAAGTTGAAATCTGATACACATATGTAAGTTTGTAAACAAATGAATTTTAAACATGGGGGCCACTTTTGGGGGGTAAATGAAAAAATTCAAAAATAAAAATTTTCAAACTATATCATGTTACATATCAAATGAAAGAGCTTATTGTAAGGATCTCAAATATATATTTTTTTATAATTTTCGAATAAACAGTTTAGAAGTTATTCAAGAAAATAGGCAAAAAATGACTATTCCCTCCCCCCCTCCTTTATCTCCGAAACTACTAGGTTTAAAATTTTGAAAAAATACATAAAATAGGTCTATACCTATAGAGGACAGGAAAACCTATTAGAAATGTACAGTCAAGCGTGAGTCGGACTTTATTACAGTTTTTGATCCGACTCCTACGGATTTTTTAAAGATTTCACACACGTTTCGCATAAATAATGTTTAGTTTTAAGTTTATAAAATACATATGTATGTTAGTCTGTAAGGTATTTGTAATATGGGCCTTGTTCCCTGAATTAAATATCTAAATAAATAAAATAAAAAATACATTGTTAAAAATTGTGTAATATACGGAACCCTTGGAACGCGAGTCCGATTCGCACTTGGCCGCTTTTTTTTTAATTTTTTTGAATATATATATGTATGTACATAAAAAGTAAATGTTATTGGTAAACTTGTCAATTAACATGGATTTTTACTTTTTTTTCGTAAAACATACTTTTTGCAACGTGTTACTTAATTGTCACTTTTTGACATATCAATAAGGATATTTAGACTAAATCCCATAGTAACAACATCGCCATCAAAAAGGCGTTTTGAACTATGTAACAATAGAAACTTGTTTTTTTTTTAAATTGGTGTTAACTCTGAAACTAGCCGCATTTCAAAAAAGTTTATAGGACATTTTTGTCTCTAAATATGATCAGGAATACGCTGTCAAAATTATTCGGTTTCCTCGTGTCACACCGTGTATAATAAATGAGTTTCGAATCCTAAGTAAAAACTATGTTATTTCGAATTTTAACAAGCTAATACATGAATATGGTGCATCATGTAAAAAAATGAATATGACCTTTTTTTATTAAGAATTTATTAAGGATTATTTCTTTCATTGACACTTTTTTCCTAAAATATATACTTTCCTCAAAAAATTTAAAAAACTGTGAACCGGGACATATTTCATGCAAAAAGGGGGGGTTGCGTCAGGGGGAGGGGAAGGGACGCTAGTGTGCGTAAAGCACCATACCCTAAGGTATCATACTACATTCATAAAAGGCTGGCTATAATTAGTTTGTCTTCCCCATACATTAGAACACAATTTAACCGAATCAATAGCATGAGAAATGAAACGGATATTTCTTGTTTTCTTTGCATTAGCATTTTTCTCTCGATAATTTAATCAATTTGCAACATAAGTAGAAGAATCCTCATATATCCATAAATATCAAAATATAAAAGGACATACATTTTCAGAAGATTTCCCCGTGCGACGTTGCCAAATGTTTTAAAGTACAACATGCTCGCAACGTTTGGATGTCAATAAGTCGACAATGAAAAATTATATTTCAAATCAATTCAAACTTGATATTTTTGACAGTAATGGGTTACTTAAATAACAAGGCATTTTTCGCCCGGGTCTACTATGGTGAAATGGTCTAGTGGCTTTTAGCTATTGAGTATAAGTCTAACAAGTTGAACAGCATGACAGGGTTCAAACCGCGAACAAAGACTCATTTCTTTTTGTATTTATTTATTTATTTTATTTCATCTTTTTGGTAATTTTATATGCCTTATTTTAAAAGTTATTTTAAGTAAATGTGTTGTATTTGATTATTTCATGTAGGTATATCATTTCAATAAAATTTTGGAAACTTTTATTTTATACCTGGTCAAGCAAATCTTGTCAGTAAAAAAAGGCGCGAAATCCAAATGTTCTATGAACGATATCCCTTCGCGCCTACATTTTTCAAATTTGCCGCCTTTTTCTACTGACAAGATCTGCTTGACCAGCTATACTTCGTCGATAGTTGACTTCTTATGTACCTATTCCGCGACCCTAATTAGCCTCATGCATGACTTTTTTTAAATTATTTTAATCATTATTTATATCCTTTGAAAACCGGAAAATAAAAATACTTTTATAAATCTTCCCATAATATTATTAAAAAATAATTAAAATACTGAAAATGGTTTACTCACGTAAGTTTAGTTTCGAAGAATAACATACCGTCACTTGTAATATGAATTAATGTAACCGCCAAAATTACGAAATTGAGTTAAGTATACAGTTCGACTGAAAATTTGATTATCTATCGTTTACTGCTATTAAAATTTTGATACCTTGAAAAAAAGGTCGATTACGTTAACCAAAATTGGACCATTTTATTCATTTTAGCGACTTTGAATTAATGTATGACACATTTTTTATAAATAACTTACTTTAGGGTAACGTAACGACAAGTTTTTTTAGTTTCGCATTGACTAGTACTGTACTACTGTAGGTACTGTCCAAAATGGAAAAAATTAATTAATGTAAGAGTCATCTGTTTATAGATATGACTCTTACATTACTCATTTTGTTGCACATTACAACCGATTGACTCTTACGCTGAATTGATTTACCTAGATCAGACAAGTTTCAAGCTTTAAAACGAGATTGCAATACATACTTATATTATAAAAAAAAAACCCCAAGCTACAAGTGTCCCTAACCATTGCCAAAAGGCTTCGGCGGAGAACATTTATATTTCAATGTATTAGCTAGGAAGTTTTCGTCATGATTGAAACAAAAATGTGACATAGTTATAAAATAAAATTATAGTTTATCATAACTTTAATTATTAATTTAAGAGACCAATGAGTATAAATCACCTCGAGGAAAAAAAAGCATGCTACAAACGAGCTGGTGTACATCGTATAATATGTTATAACTCGACAGTGAATGGCTAGTTTCGATCTTCAGAAAGTTCTGAATACCCCACATGGCCAGAGTATTCTGCTACAATTTAACTGTGTATGAATCCAATACACAGAAGGGATTCAATTGCGAAATTGGGACCTGTTTATATAACTATCTCCTTGACGTTGACAAAAGGAACAAAATATGTAATTCTTATTACGATTCTTGCTGGAGTCAAAATAAAAACAAAGTAATACTGACCGTATTGAAATATTACTTTCGCACGCAACGAACGCAAGAAATGTACAATCAGTGCAAGTAAACTATCTCCTACCGGGGCACACTTATATGCCGGTGGATTCGATGCATTATAGTGTTATAGAACGTTCGTTGAGGTTCGAAAACTCAGTGTGTGGAGCCCAGTAAAATGGCCTACTTTCATGCTTACAGCACGCAAGACACCACGGCCTTATGTTATAAATACCTTGTACCACACAGACTTCATAAACTGGGAGATTATAGCCGATCAAGGATTTACTTCAAAAACGACATCAAATCCAAATTTTAGACTCAAATACATCGGAATCGCAACAATAAAAAAAAACTTTAAAGAATTGCTAATTAAGTACACAATGAAGGACGACGGTGATTCTTTCAAAATAACATTGGGTCTAGGGACAGTAAAAATAGGAAAAGGAAAAGGAAAGGGAAAAACTCAATCCAATGCAATACCTTTATGAACAGGGATTGCCAATTTCCACAAGAAAATATAAAGACCTTAAAAATCTCTGTGCCGACGAGGTCATACCGAAACAATGTGTACAATGTGTATTTGGACGACATAATACAAGGTGAAGATCCAACTAATGATGTTGAAAATACAGACCAAAGGGGGGAAATTGATGAATGTGAGGAAAAAAAATAAAAGTGAAACATAAAAAAGGGGAGGGATAAGAAAGCGAAGAAAGGGCAAGCTGAAGGTGCAGCAAAAGCTGATGCTGTAAAAAGAGGAAAGGAAAAGCAAAGCAAGGGAAAGGAGTAAAGAAAGTAGAAAGTAGGATAGTAAAATTAAGTGTTTTTGATGATCTCATAAATTTTATTGGTTTGTAAGGATTAATTCTTTTTTTTTTATTACAGAGCATTAAAGAGTTTTAATATATGTATTATGTTTAGTTTGTTTTAAGACAGAGGTTTCAATTTTTAAAACTGTTTCGTACTTATAAACCAGTTTTATTCATGACTTACCAAACCGAAGAAATTATTATACTTTAGACCTTATTACTAGAGAATAAGTTTGAAAATGCTATAATTAGTTTCTTGTAACGTAACTCCAAATTTTGAAAACTGTGTCACTTACGTTAATTATTCATACCTTTCCGTGACATACCATAAACTGTTCTTAATTTTTTTTACTAAACCCTAATGTAACTCCTATTATTAAAAAAAATAATAACGTAAACGCCATGCTATTTTCTAAACTATAGTAGCAGCCTTTTTAATACTGCGTTTAGTTTAAAGATCTCACAATATCAAAATATTTGCTATAAACACGATTTCAATAACATTTGGACATAAAAAGTTACACCACTTTTTCTAATTTGCATATTAGTTTTTGGCTTCTGCCGAAAAATCGTCATTTGGCGGTTACGTTAATTCATATTACAAGTGACGATACGCTTAAAATAATTCAAAAGAGAATGCAAAAATTAAGAAATAAAAAAAAATTGGCATTGTCGGGGTTTGAACCATGTATCTTAGCTACAATCTGATTTTTTTCAAAATAGAGGCTACGGGTGCCACGAGCACATGACAGTTGATGGTCGAAAACATTAGTTGCTTCTGAATGCCATGCAATTCTTAATCGTTGCTCAAACAAGAATTTATTATTTAATTTCCAATCTTTTTTCAACAATAAACATTTCATCCGCTGCGCCCTCTAGGTTACTTTACTGTAACATTACGAATCTGCTGACATTTGACACTGACTTTAAGGTGACTTTAAGTACGTAAGTGTGCGTGAATGCAAGAAATTGCAATATTTTGCAGTTGGATTCCGACAATAACGAAATGAGACAATGTTGAGTTGAACATGTCTCGATTTAGATGTAGTATTTTTTATAGTTTTCGGACATATCAACACATCTTATGAAACTTTGTATTTTGGGAGAAATAGTGAAAATCCACAATTCGTGCACAGTGACGCCATCTTTTGGCTGATAATCGGCATCCCATCCCTAGACATCCACCTTAAAGCAGTAAAAAATGTAAAAAACAATGTGTGTGTGTGCCGGTGCACGTAACCACGTTCATACTGAAAAACTAAACTGCGGTATAAACCACTGACAATGGCAGATTATCAATCAGGAAAAAAAAAATGGTTGCCTGTAAAGTCGGTTTAAGGACGATAATTTTGGTGTGGTACTATAGTACCACAGTTGCATGCGAGTTCGCGCGCCGTCTAAGAGTGACATTCCATTTCCAATTGCAGCTGCAATACTGTTCATTTTACTATGGAAATTGACAGTGACAGCGACTCGTTTCTATGTAAAATGCGTAACCATTGGAAATGGAATGTCACTTTAAATCAGCCCTTAGGTTCACCTTTTTTAACCATTACAGCGATTTTTGCAGTACCACTGTCACATTTTGATGTGCTTGTAGATAGTACAATTTGAGTACATTTGTTTTGTATTCATTTGACCATTAAATTAACCATAAATATAGTGTGGTCGTGCCAGGGAGTATCTACTCAGCACGACCACGACCTGTATGTCGCTATGCCAAAACCGTGCGAGTACATTTTTTAATAACATAAGTACATAAAAGTACATTTCTTTTCATGAATATGTACCGCAAAAGAAATAATAAAATCATCCGTGGACGTGCTGTATAGTACCACACTAATTTTGCGTGATAACGTTATAAGAAAACATTGATGAAAATTTGCCGTAACGTTATAATGGAGATAAGAATAAGAATAAGAATAAGAATAAGAGATGTTTATTAGCACAAATAATAATAACTAATAACACAAAACTAAAATTCAATTACATAAATATTTGTGCCAAAAGGTCCTCACTCAGCTTATTGTCACGTTGTGTATCCTAGGACACACAACGTGACGCTGATTTTCAGTGAGGCCTACTTAAAGACTAAAGCTAAAACTATAAGGTGGCAGAACCAAAATAATAATTCAACAATGAATATAATAAAAAGGCTGAATCAAGATTTTATATATATCGATATATCTACTTTTGTCTTGTGTGTGTGTGTGTGTGTGTGTGTGTGTGTGTGTGAATGAGTGTGATGTTTATTTGTTGGCACGGTTGCCTAAGTGCTAATTTTTTTGTTTATTTAACAGAAAGTTCCGGAGTTTTACTTTAAAAGAGGCGACTGATAAACAATTTCGTACTGGTGGTGGCAAGTCGTTCCAGCACTTTGTAGCAGCAAAACGGAAGCTGCCACGGAAGGCAGCCGTGCAGTGTGTTGTGCGGTGTGTTAGTCGTGTTGCATGTCTCATAGAACGTTGGGAAAAGTTTATTTTGTCATAAAGGTATGAGGGTTCTCTATTTTTTATAATTCCAAAAAGTAACGTCACAAAATGGAGAGATCTACGGGAGGCCATGTTCATTAGGTTGTATTGATTTAAAAAAGGAGTAACGTGAGCACGGCGAGGGATGGGAAAGCAGAAACGGGCACAAGCATTTTGAATTCGTTGCAGCATTTTCTTAGTGCGATATACATAATAAGCGTTCACAGATGACTACATCTGCGTAATTAAGTTTTGACAGTATGAGCGCCTCACATAGCTTAATGCGCATGTCAACGGAGAGACACTCACGGACTTTGTACAGAACCTTGAGACGATAAAAACAGTTACGCATTGTTTCCGAGATATGTTTCTCAAATCTCAGAGACTCATCCATTAACAGACCTAAATTACGAGCCTCAACAACTCTCTCTAAATGAGATCCATTGATTGTAACTTGTGGGTTATGTCTTGTAACTATTTCAATCTGTTTCTTTGTACCCAACAACATAAATTTAGATTTAGAGGAGTTTAACTGTAAATTATTCTGGTGACACCAGTTGACTATGCTGGATAAATCATCGTTAAGTTTATTTACAGCTATGCTTGTGTCACTTGCTTTGAAAGATATATATAATTGAGTGTCATCCGCGTATATGTGATACTTACAATTTTGTATATTACTAATTACATCTGCACTATACAGACTAAATAGGATAGGTCCTAGAATTGAACCCTGTGGAACACCTCTAGTGACCGGTAATGTGCTTGAGAGTAACTCAGAGCCATCCTCATGACAAATTTTGACATACTGCGTACGATTACTAAGGTAACTATGAAACCATTTTAGAGCCAATGTGTCAAAACCATAGAAGGCTAATTTAGATAAAAGTAGAGTCGTGTCAATCGTGTCAAATGCACGAGAGAAGTCAAGTAACACCAGTATTGTTGCCTCACCAGCATCTTGTGCAGCTAAGATATCATCTACCACATCTATGAGCGCAGTGGTAGTGCTGCGGAGCTTCCTAAAACCGGACTGTTTTTTCGGCAGGATTTTATTTGCCTCAAGGAACGCCGACATTTGAATGTAGACAATTTTTTCTAATACTTTTGATAAAACTGGTAGTATGATAATTGGGCGAAGTTCTTTGAATTCATTAGGGTTTGGGGTTTTTGGAATGGGTTTGACAACCGCTACTTTCCACTCGTCAGGGAATATTCCAGTCTCTAGAGATTTGTTGACTATGGCAGTTATTGTAGATAGTGTTGTTGGTAGAGTCGTTGATATCATATTTATGTTGAGTCCGTCGTTGCCCTGAGCATTGGTGCCAATTTTTTAAATTATATTAAGATCTGTCCACAACGTTATCATAGAGATCTGTCCACAACGTGACACTTTTTCGTGCATGATACCGGTGTTCATCGATTTATAAGACGTTCTCACGTCAATAAAAAAGTTGAATACAGTGTGTACCAAAATATACAGCAGTTTAAGAGCCATTTACAAAAGAATCAAAATGATGTAAAAAAAATATTCAATTATTTGGGTTTTACAACCAAACCAAAACTCGGACGTTAAATTTCAATTTTTTTCAATTTTTTTTTTAAACTCAAAGGCCAATTCAAACTTTCATTTGTCATCAAAATTATGTCATTTATCAAACTGCACAACGGGACTTAATCGCGTATTTAAGTTTTAAGATTTACCTCCGTGTCCCCGTGGTCTCGGAGAAGACTCAGTCTTCTCCGAGACCACGGGGACAACGCCGTCCTCGAAACGTCGGAGGTAAATCTTAAAACTTAAATACGCGATTAAGTCCCGTTGTGCAGTTTGATAATGTTTAATAATCGTGAAAGTTTAAATCAGTGTTATGTCATTTAGTTCTCATTCGGCCGTATTTATCCCAATATATGTATATGTTCCGATAAGTACGAGCGAAATTGACAGGCGAATGATAACTAAATCGTTTAGATATCAAAACGTACGTTAGAACTGGCCTCCCTGCCTCGATTCTATCGTAACCGTAAATGGATTCTGAGCTTCCAAGAGATGTGGATGTGACAAGTTTGTAACGTACCTACTTGCGACTTAGTAACTGACAATCTCAAAATAAAAATATAAACTTCGAGCAACACCGGCTTCCGACACATCGGAAGGTATAAACGTGCGAAGGTCTCTTATTTCTGGGCTGCATAAGTTTTTCGGCGAACACGTGTATTGTATACCTACTGTTAACGTGTTAACCTCCATTTGAACTTGGGGCTTATTCACAAACGAAAATTGTAATTTGATATCAATACGAGGCGGCGTATTCAGAAACGTAAAGCCTCTAAATTTTATAATTTAAAACAGAAAACAGAGACATTCCATATGAAATCATAAAAAAAGATACTAAAGTTGATCTAAAACATATACTGTTTCAGTTACATCATAGTTAAAATAAATATATATACCTATGATATGATGCTACTACATGAACGCAACGAATAGGGAATATTACGAAAAACTCTGCATAGTGGGCGTCACAAGCGCTATCACAGCGCCTACCGCGAAACACGAAAAACGAAATTTCGGTTTCTGCCTCTCTACCACTCTTGCCTATTCGATCGATAGAGAGACAGATAACGAAATTACGGTTATCGCGTTTCGCGGTAGGCCACCTGTAAACAAACTGCCTTGATGCGGGTTGTGAAAACTTGTCAAAAAACTGTTTGAATGTATAAGTTGCACTATGGTTTACTAAACAACATAGTGGTGCACTCTGGCGGCAGAATATTGCAGTAATACTCCCTATTGATAGAGTCCGTCTAAACTAGCGCTGCACCGACTTTAATACAATGAAGTGTGAGGGTGTCATTGTTAACGTTATATTTTTTATATACCTTTTGCCATTAACGATGACATTCCCCCACTTTGTCATTACAAATGCCATGCAGAGTTGCTTGGCCCGACTCTGTTTACAAAATTAGTATTATGTTTTACGTTTCTGAACACGGACTTTTGCTTCGGTTGCAAACATTTCTAAACTCAGTCACGTTGGAGCGTGAAGCCCTGTCTATTATGTAAGTAGCGCGATGTGCGACCGCCTTTTTAAGGAAAACTTCATCAATGGTGTTGGCAATTAGATGGCGCCTTCATACGGCATCCAGGGTATTATAAAAAACAAAAATTTGACATATTTCTAGGGATTGACGGGGCAAGCTATGATGGCGCCATCTGCTAAAAACTTCCACCGGCCAACCCCATTCATGGTGCTTTACACTTCTAATTTGAGCAGCAGAATTGGTTTCAAAATGATTTGAATACTACTTTATTGTTAAGACAGTAAGAGCGTTTTTTTTATTATTATTATGAATGGGCTTACTCATGGCCACAGACTAGCCGAGGCGTAGACGTGGCCTACGATGGAGCGAGCTCGCCCAGAAGGTGCCTGTTCACTCTTGATTTGAAGGTTGCCGGGTTATAAGAACACGGAAATATAGACGCCGGCAAGGAATTCCATTCCTTGGCAGTGCGCATAAGGAAAGTAGAAGCAAAGCGCTTCGTGCGAATTGGTGGAATATCTACCAAGTAAGGATGGAAACCGGCCGTGCGTCTAAAAGTCCGATGGTAGAATGGGGACGCTGGAATGAGCTCGTGTAGCTCGTGGAGCGTAATTTGAAAACCCTGACTTTATGTCAAGTACAATGTACAAATGTGTGTGTAATGTATAAATGTCATTCTATGGAACTTATTAACTATGTAAACAAACCGCCATATTGAAATTGTCTCTCAATGCTGAATTTACTGGTGACTTTTGTTTACATAGTTAGCAAGTTCCATAGAATGACACTTTAGGTAATTCTAGGCTGTTCATAAAGGAGAAAGTTGATTAGGTACCATCGCCCACACTGTTAACTGTAAATCGGTGGACCTTATGCATTTTGTAATAAGGCCCACCGATCTATGTACATTGTACAGTTAGGAGTGTTGCTGTTTGTACTACGTCACTTTTCTTCTGATATAAAATATTAGCTTTTGCCCGCGACTTCGTCTGCGTGGAGTTAGTAATTTGGGCAGCTATTTTTACCCAATCTGCTTTTTAACGATTCCTCATACAAACTTCCACCCCCCTTATCACCCCCTTTAAGGGAGATTTTTGGGGTAAAACTACCCTATGTCCTTTCCCGGGATTCAAACTATCTCCATACCAAATTTCAACTAAATCGGTTCAGCGGTTTAAGCGTGAAGAGGTAACAGACAGACAGACTCACTTTCGCATTTATAATATTATATTATATATTATATATTATATTTATAATATTAATAATTAATGATTAATAATATTAATAATAGTATGGATTTGGAGAATCGCGTTCAGCATGGATCAAACGAAGCCAATATAGAGGACCTTAAGCGGTTGAAATTTGATCCCCTACCTCTGCGAAAATTAATGGATTCAGAAAATTCAGAGAAGGAATAAATTCACCTTCGTTTGAGCCGGACTGAACGTGACAATGTGTATAATATTTACATAATTTTCTGCCTATATTTGACACTTATCTAAATGAATCCTAAGTGGGTCCATATTTCCGTAAGAACCTTACCCTTGAGTGCTTCACGCGCTCGCCTTTTATCGAATGAAGCTTTTATACTCGTAATTGTAAGTACATCTTATTATGTAATCATTTATTTACTGAGATATCATAAGTAATGTCTCAGTAAATAAACGATTTGTTGATTAGACTAGTAATGTTAATTTCAATTTCGTAATAAAAAAGAAATTTCTAATTGTGAATTTAAAAAATATATTTTTGGGCAATTTGCCCTTCGGGCATATGAAGCAACCTAACGAACCTATACAAGAACATTACGATCTGCCTAATCTTACGATCGGCCGCCGACATATATACATATACCTATAGGCGAAAGAGTAACACTTTTGCAGAACGTTCTCCTAGTAAGACAACGCAGACGCCTCATCCATTTTCTTAATAAGTAGATTTCTGCCCGTTACCGTTCCAGACGGTTAATGAGAACCTAAATTGTCTGCAATATTAATTTTTCCCAAGGCCTGGTAACTGGAGGACGACTTTTTAATAAACTTAAGCCTAATAGGACAATAAGCGTCAGTTGGCCCGAAGACGTGGACAATCCACGGCGTACTTAAATGGAAATCTGATAACTCCGTAACAAGACACTAAAAGTTTTTATGCGAAGTTGCTGAGATGGGCTTTCTAATTGACGCAAATAGCATATCTTGAGATGGATATTGTTTGTGTTTTTTTTTTGTTTGTATGATATTTTTGTAAATAAGACATCAACAAACTTACGATGCTGTTTTTGCGAATTACAATCTCGGTTTTAATTTAAGAAATAATCCGTTTTATTTAAGAGCTTTTTTGCTCTTGCTGCTTTTAAGTCAAAGTGCCTACCACTTATTATAATTAGCGTTGCATTTTATGCTTAATCCATTAATGGAAAATCGTCATTGTTAACTTTTTAGTGATTTAGTGTGTTAGCTTTTATAACTTTATATGCCAGTTAAGTGAACTGATTGTTACAGATAGGGCACATTAACATTAATTAGGCTTAGACTTAACGACTTAGAATTACATTAGCCTCCCTAAGACAATTGTTCTTTGTATTCTATATACGAACCCTCAAACGCAGACCTTCATCCATTTGTAAAGGGGCCCACTGATTACCAGTCCGCTGGACGATATCAGCCTGTCAGTTGACCGCAAAAGGCCACACACTAACAGTTTTCTGTCAGTTTTCGGCCTGACGACTTACACGAACTGATCGTGTGTGGCCGCCTGACGATTCCAGTCAGCGCCGACAGATATCCGCCGGACAGTCCGTGGCCTCGAGTCCAGTCAAACACACATCATGAGGTAGCCGGCCGGCGATCGACACACGTTACAGAATTAGTAAATTCTATTTTATTCCTAATACTTAAGAGTTCATAGTCCCTAATAAGCAATATAAGCATACGACTTTTTGTCTTCGAACATCACGGATCCAATACTTAATTCTTTGAGGCTGATATTTGCTTGAAATTTCATACACAATTTACGGCCAGTAGACCTTATTAATCTTAAATACGGTAGGGCTGCTGTCAAATTGAAATAAAATTATTCCGAATGTGCAAACTACGTCACCAGATGTCAGTATAAAATTTATACAATTTTAAGGCCTGAATACAACAATGCGAAGGTTGCATGTATCTAGTTTGTCAAGACTTTTCTTTATTTATCATGTTGTTACCTCGCAACTGTTGTTTACTGTCAGTCAAAAATAAATGTCGTAAAGAAAATTATAACATAAAACTTATTTTTTCTCTATTAATTTTAAATGTGACATATTGTATTTGCGTGGCTTATATATTCGAAAATACAGACATGATTATTGATTGCTGAAAGTGTAACCGAGTAAAAAAGGAGCATGCATTCAAAGATTCAAATAAGTAAATTAGCCTCCCAATATTACCTACAACACTGGTTAAAATTTTAATAGTTCTCAAGACAACGGCGGGAGGTACACCATCGTTGGCGTTCACGGCAGCTAGCAATGAAAAGACTAGCTATGAAAAATACCTTTATAAGTAAATCGCAAATATAATATCACAATTTTAATTATTTTTCACGACTGACATTCTGCAAAAATTGTGCGATTTGATTCCGCTATGAAGACACGAGGTAGGAACATTAGCGCAAGTATGGAGGTACTTGCTTAGACAAGAGATAAGATCTATGCCTGAAATTCTTCAGCTACAAGTTGGATCCGAATTATGACAACATTAATTCATTCCATTTTTACTTAAGAGAATATCTGGAGCAAACTGTATTCGGAGTTACAGAGCGTGGCGAGGCGATATTACCTACCCGAAATTCTCCTACTATGTGACAATTATTACAAAAAAAGGATATGAAGTCAAAAGCTACAAGCGGTGGATTCAACCTACTTTTAATTACACCGGCTCTTATTTAGGTGCTATCTTTGTAAATCAAATTGAAAGAAATAAAAATACTTTTACTGTTATGTATTTGTTTTATTCATTCTACTCTTTATAAACTTTTCTACATACTATTAGGTCTACTTGGGCGGTTTACGGGTGATTTTTTTGTTTGATACCTTGTAATAAAAGATTTTTATAATTTACAAGAAATCAAACAAAAAAATTACGTAAATCACCAGATATAGTAATCCACTTCGTCACCTTTTTTTGGTAGTATTTCGTTTCTGTAACGGTCTGGCGCCCCCTACGCAGAGTTTCGCGTAATATTCCCTATTGATAACCTCCGTCCGGCCTTTTCAGATTTGAAAGTCAGTTAGGTAATAAAAGCTTGTAAAATAGTTTCTGGTTGGGCCAGTAGTTGACTGGTAAAGAATTATAACTTAAAACATTAAGTCCACCTTTTGTACCTTTAACTTGTTTTGTGCAATAAAGTTTAAAATAATAAAATAAATAAATATATAAAGTATATCCTATCTTACTAGTAGAAATAATAAATAGGACCAAACAGTGGAACTATTTGAAACTGTTACAATTATAGAGTAGGTATCTACTTTATGCAATCTGTTTAATTACGGAGGCAAACATAAAAAAACCGGGCAAGTGCGAGTCGGACTCGCGCACGAAGGGTTCCATACCATAATGCAAAAAAAAAACGGAAAAAAATGCAAAAAGAAAACGGTCATCATCCAAGTACTGACCACGCCCGACGTTGCTTAACTTTGGTCAAAATTCACGTTTGCTGTATGGGAGCCCCACTTAAATCTTTATTGTATTCTGTTTTTATTATTTGTTGTTATAGCGGCAACAGAAATACATCATCTGTGTAAATTTCAACTGTCTAGCTATCACGGTTCGTGAGATACAGCCTGGTGACAGACGGACGGACGGACGGACGGACGGACGGAATAGGGTCCCGTTTTACCCTTTGGGTACGGAACCCTAAAAAACATCAAAATCAAATTTCATGTAACTAATATAATGACTAAAAAAGTTTCATTATTTCAATTATAGAGGACCTTTGGTTCCAAAGGACCAGAACCAGAGCTTTGGTTGTAACTATTGAGGTTTTCCATTTATCCAAGTAACCAATTAACCAGGTTTCACTGTAGTAGTCAAAAATGTTTAAATTTTTTGCCTTATTACAACGGAATAAGGTCCACAAGTGTAAACATTATCTTTGACGTCGACTGTCTATTTTGCTGAAAAAATTAAACTAGTTGAAAAACGTGAAACTGAAGGCCGTCGACTGACAGCAGATGACGGCCGACAGGCCACCGGCCGGCTATCTGATAATGTGTGTGTAAATTGGCCTGCAGGCCACGGACTGTCCGGCAGATATCTGTCGACGCTGACCGGAATCGACGAGCCGTATTTTGAATAGCCGTCAGTCCAAAATCTGAAATAGAACTGTTAATGTGTGGCCTTTTACGGCCAACTGACAGGCTGATATCGTCCGGCGAACTGTCAATTTGTAAGGACCTGTCAAAATTATATCAGACTATTGCCGGCGGGCGGCCGTACGGTGGGAAAGTGACGACTCGTCTGTAGTCGCAGAGGTGGCAGCAGACCATTGCCGGCCGGCAATAATCGCTTATGTTTGTGGACGTTATTGGTCTAGGACGGCAGGCCGCCCGATAAGGCCAGAGACTGCAGGCGGACTGGTAATCAGTGGGCCCCTTAATAGTCACTGTAAATAAGCACAACTTAGCAGCAATTGTGTCAGTAATTTCAAAGCAGGATGTCTACCGAGTTAAACATTGCCCGCAGTTGTCTAAATAAGAACAAAATGTACTTGAAGACCTAAAGCGTCCATGCCAGATAAGTCCATTTGACCGTTAGCGCGTGCCCACTGAGGCAACAAATGGTATGATTTATCTTTTACGACCACACTTCATTCAGAGAAACGGAGCCCACGCATTTCATACACTTTATTTTGGTAAATTTATTTACGGCACACGCGCTTCGATAGTATTTTTAAAAACTCAACTCATTAGCTTAGTGAGTTATGTGGCTGTGTATGAAATAGAGATGAATTTTATAATAAAACGGATAATCTTTGTACACAAGTTGTATAACAGAGAACTTGTACTTTATACATGCTTGAATGGCGCATTCCTATTCCTTAGCCGGTAAACAAATACCTACATTAGGTACCTGTTTTAATTTTAAGGTATAATATTTGAGAGATGCCCGTAACCACCTAAGGGGCCCACTAATTACCAGTTCGCCGGACGATATCAGCCTGTTAGTTAAACGCAAAATTTGTCAGCTCCGGACAAGTGGGCCCCGTAAGAAAGAAATTGTATGAATACACATCTACATAGACGAACGGCACTTATCAGCTATTAAATGAATGATTATTTCGACCGTTCCTATTCTTATCTCAAGTGTAGGTGTAAATGACTAGTTCGCATGTTAAAATCACTGGAGATAGCCAGTCAATACGCTGGCATTGATTAGGCTGACCGCGATAGCTATTATCGAGCAATATCGCCACTTGATGTTGTTGTCTATAGGTTTTATCATGTATATGCGGGGTTAATAAGTATTTCTCAATAAATGGATAGCTTAAACCTATCCGTGCGCTAAATATTAGCAAAGTCAAGTCAAGAAGGAGAAGGAAGAGGAACATGAAACCTGGTTTGCGTAAATATGGTTTTTCAGCCAAGGATAAGTATAATTATAGGTTAATTTAGGAAACTGCAGCGGATTTTATATTACAATATGGATAGTTTATTACAAATCTCGCACCAGCTCGTGTACTTTTTTTTTTAGATAATAGTGTTATGTTCCTGAAAACGCGGCACTATCGGTATACCTACACATTGTTTCCGGGTGGAAAAAGGTGTGATTTTTCGACTGCGAATGTATGTGATTGTAAGGACGAAATTCAAGGGGCTGGTGTCATTAACTGCATAACATTGGTGCCTGGCAACATCAGTTTTCTTGAATCCTAGGAATACCACTACCTATAACGATGAAAAGTCAAGCTGCGGTCTAATAATTATCCACATGATGTAATTTGTTAAAATTCTTGGAGCAGTGTGAGGTCACACAACAGCTACAGGTGCTTGTCTATAATTATTTGGACATAATGCTACTCGCACGTTAGTTAGTCAATACAGTCAATTTCCCGACGTGTAACCTAGGATTGTCCTATCACATCCTTCACAGTAGGTACCTAATTGAACTTGTTTACCTAATTAGCATCGAGGCATGGAACCGAGCGATTTGCTGTGTTAGCACCTCATTATCCAAGGGCGTGGACATGACATGACTAGCGTCCGGAGTAGCGGTGGCAAATTTCACACAGAGGGAAATGGAGTCGCCTAAGAATTTATATGATTAAACGAATAAGGATTAATATTGCATAGTACTTCCTAATCTTGCTTTAATTATCTTTAAGGTTGCATGTGGCAAGGAAAATATTATATCGAGAATTTGGATAACAATACAAAACATTTACGACATAACATTTGGGGGCTCCTGAAATCGTGTAACGAAAATAAATAGCTTTAAGTACTTGCAATTTACGAGTAATATTAAACTACTTCAGGTAAATAAATAATTTATTCATTCAATGTTTAAAAAAATGTAATAAATAATAGGTAATGTCTCTATTACCATCTGTAAGCCCTTTCAAACGGGATATGTCTCAATAGTTTACATCCATGGGACAAATTGTCCATTCTCCTTTGCCACCGCTCCTCCGGACTAGGGAATGCAATAACCGGCCAAACTTCATAACCGGTTTCGGTTACGGTTATGCCCGAAAAATAACCGAATATCGGTTATAATCGGTTACCTACGGTTATTTTCGACAAAAAATGATAAAATAACAATGAAGTCATTACGTAGGCTGTTCCATAAGTCTTGCAATGGAAGGAATCTAACAAGCTTTGACATGTATGACTGAGCGTATGGTTATTTGCCACTAATTACAAGTTCTTACATGATGTGTTTGTTGAGCCTGCCAGCAGTGATAGTCGGTAAATAGATCGAAACAATTGTGAAAAGGGTAAACCACGAGTAGTGATTTTCTATTATAATTTCTAACGAGGATTATCTTACCAAGAGTGCCACGAGGAAATGTTCGGTGCCTTTGGTAAAGAGTGCCCTTCCCTTTCTACCGTATTCAGGTGGTACAAGGAATTTCAAAGAGGCAACTATAATTTAGACGACGACGAAAGACCGGGCCGACCCTTTCCAAGAAAACATAGACGCTGTTAGAAAACTGATAACTATTAATAGGCGAATTACGTGCAGACAGATTGAGGATATTCTCCACATTAGTGCATCAACACTTAATTCAATTTTACACGAAGACCTTAAATTTAAAAAGTTATGTTCTCTCTGGGTCTCTCATCTGGGCAGTTGGCACTTCCACCATCATAATGCGTGCGATCAGAACTCGGGAGTTTTTGGAGCAATCGGGGCTTACTGTGCTGTACCATCCGTCTTATAGCCCCGACCTTGCACCGTGCACTTTTGGTCTCTTCCCGCTGATCAAGAGCCAATTAAAAGGACGAAGGTTTGCAACTGATGACGAGCTATTGAGTGCATGAGATGAAGCCTGCGCCACTGTCACAAAGGAGCGGTGGAAGATCATGTTTGATACATGGTAGGAACGCATGCATAAGTGTATTACCAGTGATGGTTTTTATTTTGAAAAAGTTTAATAAGAAGTTACACTTTTGCAAGACTTATGGAACAACCTACGTATAACATTACGAAAACGAAGGTACAGTTTTAGGGAATGTGAGTATAAGTCTTCGTTTTTTAATAAAACACACAAAATACAGTAAAAGTAAAATATAACCTTGGACGTGATACAATATTCGATAAAAATATTTCATAAATAAGGGAAGTAACACTTTATTATTAAAGTACACGAATGACAACAATTATAGTCGCAGGCGTCACAGGCAAAAAGGCAGGATTTTGTAGTCATTAGATGATAAAAACATAGAATTTAAGTCATAAATAAATTACCGAAAATAACCGTAACCGGTTATTCGAGTTTCCAATATTCGGTTATGAAATTTTGTCCAAATATTCGGTTATAACCGAATATTTCGGTTACGGTTATAACCGATTTGCATTCCCTACTCCGGACGCTTGAATCACACTTAATAGACACGTGACACATGGACGTTGTCCATAAAGACCAGAAAAGAATTTCGGTTAACCATTGAACGGATAACGTAAGAAGGAAATCCTCCTTTGTCATATAATTAGTACAATAAATGATTATTATATTAAATAATTATATTGATTAAATAGATACAGTAAATAGATATTTTTTCTCAATAGCTGAAGAAAAATTACACAGTTAACTTAGATGTTAAGTTTGTGGCACTAGTGACCGACAGGGAATTTTTCATATTTAGTTATAACTTTATAAGTACGAGTATACTCGTTCAATAGGTAGGCTTAATTGAAAATACTGTTCCAGAATATGTTTCCTCTTTAGATATAAATGCGTTTCTCAATAATTTTAGAAATAATAAGGAAAAACTTCGTAATTGAATGATTCAAATGAGCTCCGCCATATTTTGCAAAAATATTTATCATTCTCAGATCTGCAATGTGAGTAAACTTTAAATCTCATGTTTTATTGATTAATTTCTTGGGAACATTACGCATACCGTGATATAATTTCACGGAATTAATATTTCTAAGTAATCTTTAATTAAAATTAGTGGTTTTAGTTCACTCTCGTCGTGCTTCGAAGATTCGGTTTAATTTGTAACCGTAAAGTATAGGGGTAACAGATAGCTTCTAAACTTAAATACAATTTGGGGATAATCGAATATTCAAATACTTTTGACTACTATTGCGTTAATGATCAATAAATAAGCCATGGAACGCAGAGTGTTAATTAACTTTGTTATGAAACTGTGATTACAACAAGAGGCCAAGGAGTGCTTGATATGCGAAATGAAACTTTCCTTTCCAAACAAAATCACATCGTTAATCAAAAAGTAATCAACTTAGGAAGAACCTTCTTACTTTTGGTTGTCAAGTTAAGCAAACATTCATATAGGAATTCAACGAATTACTATATAAAGAGCGGAAAAAGAATAATTATCTCATGGTTTATAATAAAATTTTGTTTTTATGTAGGTAAGTATTTAGACTTTTCAGACACTTGGTTTATTTTGAATTGACGCTTTATTTAAATATTATCTTAATTTTGTTGTGATTATCAAATTTTGCTTCCCCAAAATACTTCCCAATTAAACGGACCTCTAAAGTATATGATACATACGTATATATGTGTGTGATACGTGTATATGTGTGTGTCCGTATAAACGTTTATAAGTACGAATTAAATTTTCCGATAATGTTACTTCACGATAGACCCTATATCATAGATTATTCTCCGATCGACACCCTGCATGTGACGGGTGTCACCGTCACGAGAGAGTGATAGATGGTGCCTCTTTCGACGCAAGTAGGCACGTAATGAGCCACCATATGTAGGTAATCGTATTTTCGATCTGTGAATTTTGTGATACGAATTCCTATAAAATCCCAATAAATCATTAAGTAATAATATTCGTTAGCAGTGCAAGTACCTACTAGAATATATCTAGAATCTAGAATTTCATAGAAAGAACACCAATAACTTCGAATATTATATTCGTACGTGTAATGTTTTCAAACAAATGTTTGTGTCAGCAAGGTCGGATCCATTTGCTTGAAGTATATATTATTGCGTGTTTACAATGTGCTCAGTTCTGAATTCAGATCCATTCTAAAAACACAGAAAGATGTTGACAAGTTTATGACAAACAAGCATAATTGACATTTATATGAAGATCTCTTTGATACAAGATAAGAATAGAAATACGGAATATTGCATATTTATAACTCATAGCATTAGACTGGCGACACTCCAAGGAGTAAATCATGGGTCCTCATAAACGTCCAGACTTGGGATTCGGTAAATTAGAGACATCCGTTGCATTGCAATATTGTTTTGCAGAGACCCATTTCTCGAATGATATAAGAATAATAGTATTAGGGTTATCATGACAACGTACTATAGGCCAATCAAATTAGATCCAAAAAAAGCGTTTTGAGGAATTAATTCCCAGCAAGCTAGAAATCATTTTAATACCTTCATTAGGTCCTAAATTCGTATAATCCGAGTTTGCTCCATCCCAGGAGGTGTAGATACATTTTGGGAGCCTTGGGAGATACATTTTACCTTGGATTGACAAAACCACTCGATGTAGAAGGAACCCACCGTCAAAATCAATGTCACTACCAGCAACATGGCTGTAAATCAGACACTGGTAAAAAATCGGACTTTAACACGATTTTACCAACAAAAAAAGAAATTCAAAGTAGCGGACATTTGTTACTCGTACAATGTTTGACTACGACTTCATATTAAGGTATTTTTCGGATTCTCAGATGTCAATTTTTATCATGATTAGAGCAAATTTTCCGTCGGACGTACCGTTTTTGAACTACAAGCAAAAAACTGAAAAATAGCAAAATGTTTTCCACAACTCCTAAAATGGAGCAAACTCGGATTGCGCTAATTTAGAACCAAATTAAGGTATTAGTCGATTTCCAGCTTGCTGGGAATCAATTCCTAGAAAAAATCGACTCGTTTTTCTCTTAAGTTATCAAGTTTCAGCCAACTTAGATTGAACAACCTACTCTTATTTATGCATAATGGTATGTTTTCCTGACATTGATCGAGGCGTATTGTGTAACTTTCTGATTTGTATTAAGAGGTATATTGGATGGAGATGATGTTTCCATTATTAAGCCCGCAACGCGTGTAAATTTACAAATACAAATACAAATTTACTTGGTAACAGATTCTGTACTTCTCTGAACATGAGCAATTGTCGGGCCACGCTTGGTGTAGAGTTTCGTACTTAGTTGCCCGTAGGCTCGTAACAAAGGCAAAGGGTAATCTTCGCATACACGAGCAATTATTTCTGAAAATATCCACTTTATCAAACACCCTACACCCTTTCACGTACGTGATCTACAATCACCACATGGGAATGGTAAGCCATTTAGGGTCCTAGCTAAATTGGACATTCCATAGCGCAAGTATTGAACAACCAATTTAGCTAGGACCCTGAATGGCATAACAATCGCGGAGCGTGATGGTACAACGGCACAGGTGGAGGGAAAATGCCGGATTGCAGCTTTCTAGTACTAAAGGTCTTTGTGCTCACTGTGCTCAGACAGAAACAGATAGACGGACAGGCAAAACTTTAAGGGTTCTTAGTCCACTTCGAAATTCCAAAAAACCGCAAGTTTATGAACTACCTACCTACTAGCAATACAAACAGAATAATACGTTTTAAGCAGGTGAATGAAGAGAAAATCACGTGAAATTTTAACTTTTATTATTAAGTACAAGGACAATATTCTTTAGATACTTACTTTTTTTTGTCATTATTGTTTTAAACATTTTAACAAAAGAAAACATAATCATTAAATCTAAATAAACCTTACTCCTAACTAAAACTAAAGATCATATTGACTAGCTATCCACAGAAACTATAAACTTCATCAGAACACAGACATAACTCGATACTCGATGCTTACACTGAGAGGATTAGGTTATAAAGCCCGAGGTCGATGCCAGCATCGTATGCACGCTGTTGATCCCACGAACTTCGGTGGCTTAAACTACAAACACTATCTAGAATAACCGCTACTTAGGAATTTAATACAAGGAACAATAGAAAAAAATATATCAACAGATATTTTATAGCGTTTAACCAGACATTGCCAGGGCATTGAACTGGGGTTGTAAAACTACAGGAGCACTTTATATAGTTAATTCATCTGAGAATAAACTTCAGTTTAGTCATCAAATCGAGATAACTACTTTTATGTATTACCCCGTGTATTGGCTGAAATTATGCAACATCTATTTATAAAAATCCATTATACATCTAAGCATATTACATAATGATAATGTCAGCAGGATGATACTTTAATTCAAAAGTCCTTTGAATGTAACAAACCTAAGTACATATTAATTGTTTCATATGGATTTTAATGCAGCTAAAACAACTCGTACTTAGATGCTTGGTAAAAATTTATGCTTATCGGATAACTCCCATGTTTAGTTCTAATATTCCAATTTCGGCAAAATCAGCAACTTTCAACAATTATTTTTAGTCAACAAATGCGTGCTTTGGGAAATACTTAATATTAGCCGATTATATTGAATGTCTTCTACCAAGACAAAAGTATGTTTTTCTAGTAGGAGTAGAAAAAGCTAGTGCAAATAGAACTCTTAATCACTATCCTTTGCTATAACTATTAACATAATGTAATATTTAAACAAATTCAATTATTTTTCTTACTGTACTTTGGTATGTATGTATTGAAAACCCCACGCTGTGATCAATTAAATTGTACTTAGAATTAAATATTTCTAAATTTTCCTCCTCCTTGCGTCGTTATCCTCAGTGATGAGAGTCGTGACCTCCTTCTGAATCACCTTCTCTCTCACAATTTCTCTCCATCTGGTTCTGTCCTTGGCGGTGTGGAGAGCCATGTGGACTGTGGAGTCAAGAGCGGTGCGGGTCTGGTCGGACCAACGTATTGGACTGCGTCCCATCCACTTTGCCTGTCACAAAAAGCTTTTCGAGGCTGCCACCGTCTTTCTAAATTTTACATATTCGTAATTCAATAAAACTGCGTGGTACCTAGTCATTTCGAGTACGTAAAAATGTGAAATCGGAGGATAAAGCCTGCCTTTTGTTCCAAGGGAATTTTGAGGGTTCCCTAATTGTAGGCCAGGGCACGTTTTATATTGTTTTAAGCCATTGTAACAGTTAATCATTTTTTCGACGTCATCGGCTTATTACGGCATCCATAATAATTGCTGAAAACAATTGCGATGTTATTTCTAATTAAAAATAAGGCCGCACAATTGTCGGTATTTATTAATTATTTTACAAATATGTTTCGATGAGCTACTACGTATGTTAAAATAAATCCAACGATTGAAGGATTAGATACCGATTATCACCGGTAAATTACAATTTGATATATGAAGGCATAAAAGGTTTAATAAAGTGAATATCAGAGTCAATGATAAATTATCTTCAAAATATACAATTTCTTCGACACTCGCAAGCAGTCGGTTTCTGTGCGTCCCTAAAAAGTAGGCAATGCGTAAATTACCTTTTCAAACAGGGAGACATTTTTTTGCTATAAGAATATTCTAAACTGTATGGAACACATGTTGTACGGAATCTTTTAACCAAACAAACATCGGTTTCCTATTTTCACATATACATTATACATTTTTTTTAGTTTTTTTGCTGTTTATACAGAAAATAAAGTCAGGCTTAAAAATGAATGATGTAATTTTAAATATTTTTTTTATCTCCAAAATCGATTCCGTGGTCCCTAAATACAAGCTATGTCTTAATTGTTCTCTATATACCTACTTAACCTGTATATCTCAATCAAAAACGCTGCTTATGCATTAGGTAAGTCTTTCGCTTCACCCTTAATTTACTAAGTCTTTAGAACTTGTTAATACAAAAGACTTAAGAGTTAATGAAGGTTTTATTGGCCACTCATACAAGTTGGAAACTGCAAGACGGGACATTGTTCAAATGGCTGCGCGGCGACGTGATGTCGTTACTGGACCCGACGCAATTTAGCCACAGAAGAAATAATAGAACTACCGTACAGAAAGGACACTTCCTACAAACCCGAAGTTTGACAGCGGTTCAGGGTCGAATCATGCTATCCCTTTCTAATTTATGGCACTATCACGTTCGGCTATTTAGGGTTGTCAAAATTCAAGTGATTATCTTATCTGTGGTCGTGCACGCAAAAGGAAGTCAATTGGTGCCAACCATAATAATTGCTCGGAGCAATGCTGAGCCGAACGAAGCAGAGTTCGACCGAAGTCAGGTCAGGAGTGTGTCCCCACTGATTTAGCGCTCGATATTTATATTATAATATAGTTTATACAATAATAACGACCTATATTTCTGACAGCTTCCGTTTTGTTCAAGATTTTTTACATTGACCGAATTTATTTAAATAGCCCAATGAAGGTTGTCGAAATATAATGTGAGCTAGCCGATCTTTTGAACAAGTTTGAACACGGTCGGGTCACTTTATATTTCGTCAACATTACCTTCAGTGATTTTCTGTAGATACCAATATCGGACTTTTGGTTTTAGAAATAAACTATAAACTAAACTTAACTTAAATATAAAATAAACTAGCTACTGCCGGCGACTTTGGCGGTGCAGAAAGTTCTCATTGTGGTTACATTAGGAAACAAGTTTTACATTCTACTTTGGGAACACATGACATTATTATATGTATGAAATATTTTATTTTATTTGTGTGTTTAGTGAAAACACACCACTAAAGGGCTTCGTCACTTCAATATACATCATACATCTATTTTAGTTTTTAAGTTTTACATCAAAAATGCAAGGTAAGCATTTTATTTAAGGTCCAGTTCACCATTATAGGTAATCACCTTAAAGAAATCTCTCAATTAGAGACTTTAAATAAATTAGCAGTATCAAGACACCCTTTTAGAATTGTCCTTTCGTTTAATTTAATCAATCTCTACCGGGATATTTCCTACCGGCCATTTACCTAAACAAGGAAATTGTTATTCATGAAATGCAAAACTGGACGAGCAGAACTCGATCTTGACCTTTTTAATCGATGTCTAAAATAACTCCAATTAACCTACCTGATAGCCTGAAGGCATTTAAGGGAATTGGTGTGGAAAAAATATTACTATATAATAAAAAAAAGAATAAAATAAAATAAATATATAACTTTTTTACATGTCTAATCCATCGGCGGCGGCTTTTAGCTCGGTATTTATACAGTACAGTCACCTGCAATAGAATGTTACACAACGAAGGCCGCAAAAATATCTGACACGATCTTATTTGTAGAGCCACAAGAGCGTGTCAGATATTTTTGCGGCCTTCGAAGAGTAACATATTATTGCAGGCAGACTGTACCTACATAATTTTTTTTACTTGCAAGGATGGCTTAAGAAATGCTGTTTAAATGCCCAAGTTTTGCTACCATAGGTATACTTAAAAGTACCTATGTGTAATTGCATTTTCGCCTCTACAAATAATGTTCGCAATATACCGGGGAACGGTGCAGAAAGTTTGGCGGTGCAGAAAGTTCTCATTGTGGTTACATTAGGAAACAAGTTTTACATTCTACTTTGGGAACACATGACATTATTATATGTATGAAATATTTTATTTTATTTGTGTGTTTAGTGAAAACACACCACTAAAGGGCTTCGTCACTTCAATATACATCATACATCTATTTTAGTTTTTAAGTTTTACATCAAAAATGCAAGGTAAGCATTTTATTTAAGGTCCAGTTCACCATTATAGGTAATCACCTTAAAGAAATCTCTCAATTAGAGACTTTAAATAAATTAGCAGTATCAAGACACCCTTTTAGAATTGTCCTTTCGTTTAATTTAATCAATCTCTACCGGGATATTTCCTACCGGCCATTTACCTAAACAAGGAAATTGTTATTCATGAAATGCAAAACTGGACGAGCAGAACTCGATCTTGACCTTTTTAATCGATGTCTAAAATAACTCCAATTAACCTACCTGATAGCCTGAAGGCATTTAAGGGAATTGGTGTGGAAAAAATATTACTATATAATAAAAAAAAGAATTAAATAAAATAAATATATAACTTTTTTACATGTCTAATCCATCGGCGGCGGCTTTTAGCTCGGTATTTATACAGTACAGTCACCTGCAATAGAATGTTACACAACGAAGGCCGCAAAAATATCTGACACGATCTTATTTGTAGAGCCACAAGAGCGTGTCAGATATTTTTGCGGCCTTCGAAGAGTAACATATTATTGCAGGCAGACTGTACCTACATAATTTTTTTTACTTGCAAGCATGGCTTAAGAAATGCTGTTTAAATGCCCAAGTTTTGCTACCATAGGTATACTTAAAAGTACCTATGTGTAATTGCATTTTCGCCTCTACAAATAATGTTCGCAATATACCGGGGAACGCAAGTTATAGGCTTTGAGCTAGCGCTACGACCGCACCTTAACAGTGAATAAGGCTACAAAGATATACGAGTATAAACTGTGAAATAAGTGTTGTAATTGTAACTCGTATTCTAAGAAGTTGATTTCATTCGCACTTCATAGGTATACCTACATAAGTAAATGTTACAAGATTTTTGTACAATTGCAACCTATATTCCAGCATTTTGTTCTGTTTTAATACTGACGACGTTGATTGCGCTACCTATATAATAATGCCAGGATGATAGTTATTATAATTTATGTACTTTACTTTTACAACGCATACGTAAGTAAGAATCAGAGGTCAAATTATTATTGTGTGACCCGCCCCGGCTTCGCACGGGTTGTACAAAACCTTAACAAATTATACCTACACCTATATCTTCCTCAAGAATCACTCTATTGATAGGTGAAAACCGCATGAAAATCCGTTCAGTAGTTTTCCAGTTATTCGCGAACATACAAACAGACAGACGCGGCGGGGGACTGTTTTATAAGGTGTAGGTAGTAATAGACAAATGACAAACTTCCGATTTTAATCACGCTGCAAGCAAGGAAAACACACACACACACACATACACCTATGACTATTTTCGTACAAGCGGGTTTCCTTACGATGTTTTTTTTTACTGAAAAGCAATTGGTAAGTATAACAAATTCAGCTAATTAAACTCATGACCTGCGGTTTAGAAGCCACGGGCCTGAATGACTGGCCACCAGTAGTAGCGACTTAAAATTCGAGTTCAATATATTCCTAAAGAATTTGAGAATTTAGGGAAATTCACACTCAGTGTGACTTGATAGCGTCGGAGTCGGAAGTTGATGGCGGCCATTATTCTATGTGACCGCGTAAGTCGAATAGTAATGGCGATAGTTTGAATGGCTAGGATTTTACCTTTTCAGCTAGACTTTGAGAATAATGGCGAAAGATGTATCTATTAAAAAACACTATTAAAAGAGCATGGATCCCGCAATGTGTCTACACAACACAACGGACAAGACAAGAAATGTTTAGAATTTTATCATAAGTACAGTGGCGTTCAAAAGTGCATGGATAGATGTCGACCGGAATGCCTTAATTTAATATTACGGTTGAAACTTCTCCATGCACTTTTGAACGCCAGTATACATACTCGCGTATGCAATACCATGTAAATATATTTACACAGTATCCTCTCGTCACACACACATCGGTTTTACATATAAGAAGCGTACCCACATATGTCAACATGCAATAAATATATATATTTATATTTACGTTTCTTTTTAGTAAAAGTTGTGGTGATGAGTTATCTACTGTGTAAACATATGTTTACTAACGTGGTAACAGGTAAATTAGATTACTATTAGAAAGTACCGAGTTTTTAAAATGCCCCTAGATTATGCAAGGAATTTCCAGGAAGTTATGTCAAGGGGAAAATACGAAACGGAACTGTAATTTTTATTTTAAACCCTTTTTATGTGTTAGGTCGGGCATGTCAGTAAATGGCCGCAGCTGTCGTTATATATCATGTCGGACAGTGTGACACGTTTCCTCGGTCGGCGCGGACGAAAATAATTGCACACACTATTCAAGCTATTCACTGAAAGGTAAACATATCTGAAACTGTCAACCTTTACCTATATCTAAGTTATTTTATGAAACTTACCTTCTAGCGTGTTCATACACCTATCGTCTATGTTGAATAAAAGAGTTCATATTATTTGTTAATAAGATATTGCGTTAAGGGCTAATAGTCTAGTGCTCCTAAGAATACAAATCAATAAATTATCCCCAGCCTTTGTCACTTTATACAGATTTATAGCATTCCCTGAAAGGACAAGTATCCCCTATGGATAGGAAAAGTGAACAATAAATAATAATAAAGTATACGAGCTTTAGTAATCTCCTAAAACAAAGGTAAAGGGCAAACAGCGGCGTGAGAAGAAAACCTGTACATCTCAATAAATTTTAGCCTTTGGCTTACGAGTATCGTGCGTATAGCTTACGAGTATCGTGCGTATATTTACTCCATATAGGCCCCGTGCATGAACTATAGGGTGCAGCATTGGAGCAGTCAGATTTTTGGCGCGAGGCGTAAACGTGTCGTTTATGCTTCCGATGTAGCCCCCAAGATGGCAGAACCTACTATGCACAAGGAACCATACTGATGAGAGCGGTAAATGGTAGCGGTTGCTTTGGCAATGTACATACTCGTATGTGCACATATGTTTCCGATTCAGGCCACAAGATGGCAAACTCTCCAACGCGCATGGTCCCTATATCTGATCCAATTGTTTTATGACATCCATTGAGTAGCATAGGTCACGAGATGAAGGAATTACTCTTTCTTTTTGCATGGGCACTGAAAAAATCGGGGTCCTATTTCTTTTTCTCAAATATATCCAGTTCAGTAGGTAGTCTTTATTGACAGCTGACCGTTGTCAAAGCCAAATAAATAAGCTAGCCGGGGTTGTTCGGATAGTTTTTTTAGGTAGAGCTAAATCTTTGCAGTTTTTGTTTATACAAGTATGCACTGGAAAACTTAGAAGTGTGCTAAACTTAATACTATGCCATTGTACACCTTCATATAATAGGGCCAATCTATCTCAGCTCAGCATGCTGATGATAGGTATTTATATAGGCAAAGCGACAGCAGTGTAACTCTATACCTACTCTGCAGTGGCTATGTCACGGACGTCGGTGACAGCTGACGGAACAGTAATTTTGAAATGTGCACATAGTCTAATATTTATTTTATGAGAATTTTATTTTATCACCTCGCAATAAACACGGTTGATAGCCAAAATCTGTAATAAAACAACGAAACCTTTTAGAGTTTGGCTCCTAGTAAAAAACCCGCCGTTAATATGAGGGACGTAGCTTTGCAGTTGAACGCAAATAAAGCAATAACGCTTTCCCGTTTTATGCATAACGCAGTCGGATTTATTGAGTTCGGCTCTACAAATAAAAGTAGTATCTCTTCTTCCTCGCTAACGGCATTTTGCCACAGTTCATGAGAGCCTGGGGTCCGCATGAGAACTAATCACAAAAATTGACGTAGGCGCTAGTTTTTATGAAAGCGGCTGCAATCTGACCTTGCAACCCAGAGCGGAAACTAGGTCTTATTTGGATTATGACCTGCATTCGTGCATATGCAACTGGTAAATATCAAATGATATTTCGTACATAAGTTCCGAAAAACTCATTGGACCTCCGGATTGAAAGTCGCACGCTCTTACCGCTAGGCCTCCAGCGGGTGGGTGTTGAGTCCTGTGGGTGTTGAGTTGGATTCACGTAGTTTACGAAGCTGTCAGTGTATTAGAAGGACCGGTAAGACTACACTCCGTGGTCCTTCCGAGTTCATCACAAAGGGCCTCGTTTGAAGGCCGGCACCAATTTAGTAAAGTTTCCCTTCGCCGGCTTTGAAGTATTCGTGATATTAAATTGCAATAATATAAAGGAAGGTTAGATATTGGTCTTGCATTAACATTATATATATATACAATTTAAATCCAGCCTTATTCGCCAGTCACCACACACATCTATAAATTGCACTGATTAAAATATAGTAAATATATTGTATTTCATAGGTTTAGTGGAGGAAGCGAGGGGAGGCCTTCGTCCAGCAGTGGGACACAGCTAGGTTAATAAAAAAAAATTGAATTTACTGAAAAGTCCAAAAATATCATTCACGCGAATTTTCTTATTAAAGTTTTGGAGACTATTACATACCTACAAATATTAGGGATTTTATGTTAGAATGTACCTACTTAACAAAATGCTTGGAACTTGCATGGTTCTCTAAAGTTATTACAAACTAAAGCTGGTATATGTATAAAGGTATAAAAATATGAAAAATATACGAATAACAAAATCACATATACCCATGCATGCATCTACATATATCATTGTACTGCATTAAATAGAATAGCAATACATAGGTATTAGGTATACTAGGTGTTGACTGAGACTTTCATAATGCCAATTGTTGAAACCCATGTCTAGACGGTAAATTGGTAAGTAAATGTGTTACATCGAAAACTAAGCAGAAACTGCTGCCGTGTCACGACAAGAAAATGCACTTTCGATACCATTTCCACAAACTCGTTATCGCCACGATAGCTGATGCCCTATTAACTTGAGATGTGTTCGTTTACAAGGGTGTCTTGGGAATTGGCTTAGCTTATCGTAAATTAAATGAAAAGTCTTATGTGAAAATCATTTTTCTTTCTGTACATCATAGGACGCATCTTATACTTTAAAATTGTTAGGATAAATCTTTGAAAATCATTTTCTAATGGCCAATGGTACAATCACACATATGTTACTCTTCGAAGCCCGCAAAAATACATATGTGACACACTCTTAAGGCTCTACAAATAAGATCGTGTCAGATATTTTTGCGGCCTTCATTGTGTTACATATTATTGCAGGTAATACTGTACAACTTTTCTTGCCTGTAAAAAGGTGCTAAATCAATCATCATTAAACAAAAACATCCCGCGTAGGTGATAAAGTATGTATTAGGTAGATATTTATAATAGGAAAAATGGCCTTCACGATCGCGTTACTTTTAAATGACTACGTAACGGTAACGACGCCATTTATAACACTTTTTTACGTCATTTATCAAAATATCGGCGTTATTATTTGTGTCAAAAGTGTCTATACAACATCGAGGATTAATTGGTTTTAGAGACAAAACATATTTCAGAATGGGTAGTTTATTTTAGGTAGACAAGTTTAATTATTTTATTATAATACTCTATATTTATTTGGTTTGAATTACAGATTAGGTACCAGTAAAAAAAAGTTAGACTGCTCATATCGTACTACGCGCGGCTAGCCGTCCATACAATGCTAGCGTGACGTCAAGCTGAATTCTTCAATGGCTTCCATTACCAATTGCTTTAATGAGTTAACTTGATACTTAGCACGACTCCATTTGTTTCAATTTTCCCTCATGCCAAGGCGAGCGCTACTAGCGCTAACTATACGTGGGGAGAATCTAGAAACGATTCCGCCTATTTCATATGGAAAACGTTATTTTCGCTATACTTTGTAAATTTTACTCAATCTGATTGACGAGTCCGAATCCTGGGTAGTCATTTATTTAAAATGTATATGCGGATATTTGTTCCTGAGTTCCTGATTATAGTTATTATGAACGTTTTCATGTATGTGAGCTGCAAAAGTACATAAGTACCTAACTTTTTAATGAATTCCATTCATAAAGTGTGTAAGCGTCATTCCAGCTGTATGTACCTATGTTACCATAGATTTTCATATACCTACGTTAGCAATAGTCCGAATATACAAGGATGGAATAGCAATAGATAGACTGCCGTATTCGAACATCAAAATATTCAGAAGAGACGACACGTACTAGATCCATTCTAGATACGTTATAGTTTAGATGTCAACTAGTTCTCTTTTGCAGCGCAATTCGGGCAACCGATGTCACTTTTACGTTAAATAGAGTAAGATATCTATTAGATGTGAATTGGATCTCTAAGTCATATCCTGTGGAAATCGTTCAAGAGTAGGTATCCAGAATCGCGCAAATGTCAAATTTGACAGGTTAGATCTTAAACATATCGTTATCGTATCTTGGTGATGTCTAAAAGATATCTAATAGATGTCTATTTCAAAATCGGAATCGGGCCCAGAGTTAATTACCACAACTTGTGATGATGTCTAAAACCACTAGCACTACCACGAATTATTACGTAAACTATCGACTGTTTACATTACATGAACTGTTCTGTTTATTTATACCTATAAATTGTTTATACAGGGCAAGTTTATTTATCAAAGAAAAAAGGCGCAGCTCATTCGTACATGTAGTAAAGTCAGATGTTCGCATCGAGAGATACCCTACTTGTTATGCCAATCAAATATAGTCGATGTTCCCATTTTACCCCAAACGTGCCAAGCGTCAGCCCACATTATAATAAAACTGGAGGCAGCCGTTACCACAGAATAAATAATAGTACTCCGTTACACTGAGATATTTCCTGAATATAACACGTAGTTTTGGAACTTTGGAGTTATGGAACTTTAGCTGTACGTACGTATTTAGTATTATACCCGTATGCGGTAAGATTATTTACAAATATGTTTATAATTTAGATATAATCTACGTCGTTTGCGTAGTTTCAAAATGTAAACAAAACCTTAATTAAAATGATTCTGGGCCTTTCGTGTTTTGTTTACATTAGCTGAAAATTGGTTGGCTGTAGATGCGTGCTCAGTGAAGAGGACTATCGCTAATTTAAAAGATGTTGTCAAGTACAGTTGGGACGCTCATAATTAATTAATGTACCTCTAGCAGCGATGAAATTATATTAAAACTTTTAACTTACTTACATATTTAGATATACATAGTAAAATATTTTAATTAAATTCATCCCTGCTATTTATTTATTGTATTATTTTTCGTTCAGTAATGCTTGTGCATTTTGGACGAATCGGGATTACTTAATTGTGTTCAAAAGTAAGAGAATAATACTCACAAGATGTAGTGATGTTAATAAATACGTAAGACAAGTCATCAAATGTGATTAACGATCTTAGGTACCGTTTATTCTAAATTACCTGGAATGATTATATCCACACCAGAATGTATACATTTTAATCTATAGTTCGTTTTTTTTAGCATTAGAAATAAGGTAAACAATCTTGATGTGTCTTTTAATTGAAAAACACTTTTTAAAAATAAGTTATGGCAAATATGTAACATTTATGAATCTAATACGTTCATTTATATGGTTCTGCTTTCATAAGTATTAGTTATTGAATTTTAAAAAGCGTTTTTCAATTAAAAGACATGCCAAGACCTTCTTGCAAGTTCTTTCTAATGCTAAAAAAAACGAACTATAGATAACTTGATCATTTACGTTACAACTCACATTAAAAAAGGAGTATTTACCATGTACGCCCAATTAATTAATTCATAATGTGTCCAAGCAATTTTGCAGCTCCCTATACCTTTAATATTGCGAGCATCAAATATTATCATATTCACCCATAATATTTGATTCGAGTACCAGACACACCGTAGCAATTCAAATATTATTGGATCTTTGCTCATATTGACACTGTTACTGCCGTCCACATTTCCACAACCTCAAGCAAACACACAGCTAACTAGTTCTATCATTATCCACGGGATTAAGCATATTATGTATGCTGCCAGAAGCGTTATTGCACTCGAATAGAATCGAATTTTCAGGCGTGCTAAGTGCGATTTCAGATTACTCTCACATACGTCAGATATCTAATAACATTGGTGGCCTGAGCGTTCTTCATTTGCGCAAGACAGGCAAAGGGAATAACATAGCAGACCCCGTCCTAGCCAGGCTTTGCTGCTAACGCCTCCGGTATGTAGTTTGTATAATGCTGCTGTACCTTGTAAATCCAGTCGGATGAATTATTATCCTGGAATCAGTTAACAAAGACTTCAATCTAGGTACTCAAACCCTTTTGCACAGCTGTATTGAATAGTATATCTTTAAGTGCTCGTATTTATTGTGGAACAAATTATTAACTGATGTTAAAGCAGTCTTGCTAAATAATAATTACCTACTGTATGTTTTTTCCACAGTTGGACTTATTACTCTAATGATTATACATAGAGATATACCTATGCCTCTCGTCTTTCATTTACACGCCAGTATAAAGGGGACAGCAATTAGATATATGACTATCATGTCTGTTATCGCCTTTATCTAGCAATTAAACTATCATTCACGACAAAACTAGGTTAGGGTAAAAAAGAAAGTGGTTGAAGTGCGAGTCGAACTCGTGCACCTAGGAATCGGTACCAACCCACTTTTTTATCTACAGCGTTTTAAAGAACGAACATCCGGACTCAAATATGATATACTTAATTATAGTTACTAGAGTCTCTGTGAACTGTAGACCTCTGGACTGTCTTTGCATAGCTTCAAATTGAAGATACAGGTATGGTATGGCACCGACGTTTTGAAAATGGTCTTAAATCCATTTGTAAAAATCAAATCTTAGAACCTGCTGCGAAAATTTCGCGAGAATCTGACGATAAATGTGGCCTGTAGAAAAGCATTTTTGCCCAAGTAGACGGAGACGCGTCGCTCGCAAGTAGGTAATAAAATAAGGTGTCGTTGGCAAGACGTTGAGAAGTTGGTACGGAACTCTAAAAGTAGTAATCAATACTTTTTTAATAAACATCTCTCGGTCCTATAAAACTTGGCCGAAAGGCCACAGGCCAAACTTTTTGCGTCGGCACATACGGCGCACTTTATTGCCAAACAGTGGCCAAATTACTTGTGCCACTGGTTTCCATTTGGTCTTTCTTTCTTAAACTCCTAAAAAGGTTTCAACTAAGTATATTGAACTGTAAGGGGCTGGGATAAGGGTTGATTTGTATTAACTACATTAAGCAAACTCGTGCATAGTGAGTCTGGATGTCAAGCGTCTGATTGATAGCGATAATGGATAGGATTGCTCCCTAAATCTTTGAAGATCTATAACAGACCTGACTTCACGTAGATTTCTGTCGTTTCATTGAGTCAATATGTCAGAAAATTAAGCTCTAAGCACTTTTATACCGTTTTACCGATTATTCTATGCGTGTAGGGAACTAAAGTCTAAAACCAATGCCGTTTGCCATGAATCCCATGATGCAAAATTTTGTTAGATACGTTTAGTTGCCAGAATATATAAACTAGGTAATATAAGTATTTTGCACGTTGTTAAGATTGAGCTGCTAGTTAGTGTCGTTATTTTAAGTTACTATATTTTTGAAATGAATTTCAGGAAGTAAATTAACATTAGGTAATTCATTCACTAAATACACGTGGGTACAAATGACATGGGTATCAAAAGGCTGTCTCAACAACAAGTTTTCGTTATTGGCGTAGGTGATTATACTTCAATCACATGTTACAAGCGATTAATAGTTAGTCGACAATTTGATTTAGGTTTAGCAAATTTACAGTAGGTAAGTACCTAAACTTAACTAAACTAATTAATAGTTATTTGTTTTACAAGGGGGCAAAGTTGTTGTTTAACCACTCGTGCTAATATTGATACCCGAGCAAGCGAAAGACTCCAAAATTGAACCACGAGCGCAGCGAGTGGTTCGAAAAATGGAATCTTGAGCGTTGCGAGGGTTTCAAAGCACGAGGGTTAAACAAAATTTGCCCCCGAGTGAAACACAAAATTTTTCACCACTCCAACCCGAAGCAAATATTAAATGTAAAATATCAAACAAAATCAAAACAAATCAAATCCAAATGAATGTTATTAAATGTTTATCATCCAAAATCATCATTTAAAGGTCAATTCTACCAGAAAACATAAGAAAACAAGTCAAAATTTGCATGTGAATAACTTTGCTATCAATTTTTGAAGTGCAAAGTAAGCCTTTCCGAGCTGGTGTGGTGAAAACTATTTAATTCGGTCCAGTTATCGTAGGTACCTCAGTTTTACGTGTTAAGTACCTAGTTCAGTTATTTATCCCTTTGTTTACTCGTGTATTCTGTAATGATTTATTTTATTTACTATCATGACGTTGTACGTTGGCAGAATACAGAAAAAGTAAGGGCAAATCGCGTGAGAACGTATACATATGATATGTGAACGGGTGAGAAGGTATACCTACATATGATAGGATAGGTGAGGTTGATATATCATCTCTAGATTAATTAGATCACTAAAAAAAGGTTGACTTTAAAGTATTAAAGAAAGACACAAAGAAGCTTCTAGCAGTCCACAGTGAAAAATTACGGGTAACGAAATTTACCTTGCCATTCAAACTTAATTGGAAATTCTTACAAGTCGAAAATACTGTAGGTACCCAACCACGAAAGCGCGTATTTTTTTTTTGATTTTAATTAATGTTCCGCGAAAAATACGAAAATAATTAATAAAATGGCTTTTCTTCATAGCCATTATAATTAACTATGGTTAAGGAAAAGAAAAACTAGAAAAACTTCAAAGTCAAAGCTTTTTGTACTATAAGATTTTTCTTTTGTGCAATAAAGATTAAATAAATAAATAAATAAATAAAGTCAGTGTACACTTTAATTTATTATTATTAGGGTCCCATGTGTATTTGTTTAATGTCAATTAAATTAATAAAAGTAGAATGAGACGGCAAAAGTATTAAGTGAACCTACCCATCTAAAGCTTAATACATCTTAAATAAAAATATTACACACGTAAAATTGCAAAAGGCACATTCAAAGTATGATTTTAAATCTAACAACATGACACTTTGTAAAGTAGTCGTACATTTGGACTAGAGTATGTTCATCTGACAAGCAAAGCCAAGCTATACAATGAGAAGTTCCCAAAAGACCCAAAACTTGTAATAGAAAGGATGTCCTTGAATATTATAACTAGGAATTACGTTTGAAAACGTTTACGCAGGTTGTTTTGGGAATGTTATTGTTTACCTAACCTTTTGGCTAGTTAAAAATGGCGCTTCAAGCCAAATATTGTTAAGGCTGATTAAGAAAATGTTGTCTTTGTATCGTGGCAAAATATCATGGTAATAGCTAAAAAGATCCAAGTAAAATGAGCCTTAAATTGGAGAGCACCTAGTTCAGAAGTAATTCAGAATGATCACAAGTATAAAAAAACCGGCCAAGTGCGAGTCGGACTTGCGTTTCTAGGGTAAAGAACAGTTTTGTGTATTTTTTTCAAAATTTTAGTCCCGCATTTTAATTTAGGAGATAAAGGGGGGGGGGGTGGTAATTTTTTGGCTATAATCTTAAATAATTTCGAACCTATATACAGTGAAACCTGGTTAAGTGGGACCTGGATAAGTGAGAAACCTCTATAGCTGGGACTCATGGTGCGGTCCCGACACTTTAGCACTGAATTACCTCTGTTACTGAGAAAAAACGAACCTCTATAACTGGGATTCGTTATTGTGATTTTATAGTCACATTTACCTCTATAACTGAGACAGAGAGTGTATTTTACCTCTTTTACTGAGACTATATTTATAAGATTACATTTTCCTAATTGTTTTATGGAATTTTATAGGGAATCGACTTCTGTATCTGAGATAACGTCAATCTATGACCTCTCTAACTTGGACTTCATTGAAGAATTTCCGTATTCTTACTAACTCTTAGTCAATCCACAAATTCCGCATTTGCCTAATTGTGTCTAAACAACTTCAAGTTTATTTAGTTAATTTATGTAAGTAAGTAGTTAAAACTATCGAAACGAAAGCTGAAATTATGATAAGTATAAAGAAAAAATAAATTTTCATTTATTAAATTTCTAATACGCATTGAAGTCCATATCAAATTTAATTTAATTTTGAAATATCTATCCTTTGGAGAATCATTCAAAATTAATTCAAAGAAATATTTAAACAGACTAAAAAAATATTTAGGGACAAGGATTATTTTACCTTATGTATTTTTAAAGATAATTACTAAATACCCTATTAACCACCTCTATAACTGAAATATACTCTATTCTCACCTCTATTAATGGAACCCTCTGTAAATGAGACAGAAATTTATTTGTACCTGGCTAACTGGGAGCCTGGGTAAGTGGAAAACCTCTTTAAGTGAGACAAATTTGCTCGCCCCTTGAGATCTCACTTATCCAGGTTTCACTGTATTTTAAAATTATAGTACCCTTAGAGTGATCCTATAAGGGTTCCGTTTTTTCCTTTTGAGGTACGGAACCCTAAAAACCACTTAGCTTCAAACTGCCAAATGAGTTTTCAAACCTTGTGAAGTCTGTACCTACGTCTACTGTAAGAAGTTATTTGGTAATTGTATTAGTTATGTTATGAGTTATGAAGTCTAAGAAAAAATCGAGTTTGACATGTGAAATAAGTAGATACAGATGTAGTGCATAATTATTTTCCTTCGTATTTTCACGGAAACGAAGGTGTCTTGCTATCTCAGTCAGTCTCGGTATAAAAAGTACTGAGGTTGATTGCAGTAGCATAACAAATACGAACGTTTCCTAGAAAATACGAAGGAAAACAATTATGCACTACATCTGTAACGCTGCAGAACTGCGCTAGCCTAAGCAAATTAGAAAAATCAGCAGAAATAATTCGTGTAGTTTTGAAAATTGGTACAGGTATACCTTGTGGTGTCCAGATAAACATACTAAAAGTCCTCGAGGGTAGGGGGTATGCTGGGGGTGTAGAGGGGGGTTGATGGTACTTTTTTTCATATTTTTGCTCATATCTCGAATATCTGTACGAATAGCATTATAATTACTTAAAACAAAAGTTTTATCATAAAATTTACTACAAATTTGGTTATATTTATTTTTACTCTGCGATCAATACTTTAGGGGCTACAGGCTGTTAAAGTTAAATAAGTAATAAAAAATAGACGGTTTAAGAAAACGTCGTTTTTTTGTAATTGTTCATCATAAATAAAAATTTTAATTGAGAATAAGCAAGCTAAGCAACCTGCTGATAAAATATAAAAAAATAGGCCATATGCATGTCGAGCCATGCTCAGTGTAGGGTTCTGTAGTTACCCGTCTGTCAAAATAGACTATTTGCCATAACTCAAAAACAGCTGTACCGATTAGGTTTGCTATATTTTTCCTCGAAAGTATTTACTAAGTTATGTTTTCACGATTTTTTTCATATTTTTTGGATCCATGGTTCAAAAGTTAGGGGAACTAAGGGGTAAATCACAACTTTTTTCTTTCAGATCGATTATATCCGAAAATATTAAGTTGATCAAAAAATGGTTCTTGTTATTCGTTTTAAAAGACCTATCCAACGACACCCCACACTATAGGGTGGAAGCGAAAAAAAATTTCATCCCCACTTTAATGTAGGGCAACCACCATAAAAAAATTTTTTTCTAGTTTTCATGTTTAAATTTGACACGAATATATAAATCAGTTACGCTGACAAAGTTGTAAAATATAAATTAAAAAAATATTTTTTTAGGGTGGCTGCCGTACATTGAAAAGGGGATGAAATTTTTTTTCGCTTCCACCCTATAGTGTGGGGTGTCGTTGGATAGGTCTTTTAAAACGAATACGGGTCTTCGAGAACCATTTTTTGATCTGCTTAATATTTTCGGAAATAATCGATCTGAAAGAAAAAAAGCCGTGTTTTCCACTTTAGTTCCCCTAACATTTGAACCTTGGGTCCAAAAAATATGAAAAAAATCGTGAAAGTAAAGCTTAGTAAAGACTTTCAGAGAAAAATATAGCGAACCTAATCGATTAAGCAGTTTTTGAGTTTTAGCAAATAGTCTATTTTGACGGACGGGTAACTACGGAACCCTACACTGAGCATGACCCGACATGCTCTTGGCCGGTTTTTTTATATTTTATCAGCAGGTCATTTAGCTTGCTTATTCTCAATTAAAATTTTTGTTTATGATGAACAATTATGAAAATACGACGTTTTTTTAAGCCGTCTTTTTTTTATCTCTTATTTAACTTTAACAGCCTGTAGCTCCTAAAGTATTGATCGCAGAGTAAAAATAAACATAACCAAATTTGTAGTAAATTTTATGTTAAAACTTTTGTCCGAAGTAATTATAATGCAATTCGTACACATTTTCGAGATATGAGCAAAAATATGAAAAAAGGTACCTTCTACCCCCCTCTACACCCCCAGCACACCCCCTACCCTCGAGGACTTTTAGTATGTTTATCTAGACACCTCAAGGTATGCCTGTACCAATTTTCAAAACTACACGAATTATTTCCGCAGCTTGCCCAAATTCGGCTTAATTTGACGTGGCTACGCCATATGTTTTGATTTTGATATAACTGAATTGTTAAACATCAACTTTTGACAACTTAACGCCATCGCCAACTTGGATATAATTAATGAATCTTAGGTATCTATCTAGTATTTTCCTATTCTATCTATAGATTTAACACTCCAACGCTTTTGATGAGAACCGTATTCATACGGACTGTGCAAACCTTACCTGAGAAGGAGCTACGCGAGCAAATGGAAATTTTCTATTGTACAAGTACAAGTAAAGCGTTAGAATGTGGTCGAGTTCTATTGAATACCTCCTTGGTGGTGCAATTTATTCATGTGAAAATGGAAATGTTTAATAGAATCTTACGAAACATAATGAATTGCGTACTTGGGTGAACAGTTTGCAAATATTTTCTTTTGAATGTTTTGTATTATTTTAAAATTCAAATTTCTAAGCTCACCATTTAGAAGTCATTGCTTTTAAAACCTTTTGTTGTCACGAAATAATGATGACTTTTTAAGTTTCTATTACAAAGAGTAATTGTTGTCCTGTTGTTTTATTTTACTCAAGTAAAATTTGTAGATTTTTCAACTGTCTTATCACTCAATTAAAGCAAACTAACAAGATAACAGAACAGGTCAGGGGGTTACTTGCGGGATTATTTGTTGCCAAGGATTCCCTTTCCCTGACTTTTAACCATAAACCTAAATCTAGCCTTGATTTCACTGTTCTGTCCTTTTCATTCTTATTTTGGATTGGGTTAGTTTGACTGAAAAGCAGATCGTCGACGGTTTCAGGGAAAGATAGTGAATTGGAACCAATAAAGAGTCCAAGCAACCCCAGCTAGCATGTTATCTGAGTAGGGTCTGCGGAGGTTATTGCGTCTGACGTGAAAATAAACTTTCATGTTTAATTTACAGAATGTAAACTTACTTTTATTAGCATTCTCATCGTTTTTATTAAAGGACAGTAGTTGAAATATTTATTATGGGCAGATAAAGTTGTGTCTGAGCGGGAAAGTAGAGAAAGGTAATAATTAACAGGAGATATTTATAAATGGGCACGAAGATTGCCCATTTATATATCTTCCTGGGCTTTCGCCACACCTAGCACCTACGAAAAATCAAATTGATATCAATTTACAAAATTCAAATGCATCCCCTTACAATTAGCCCCATGCGTGATTTTATTTTAATTTTTCAAATCATTATTTACATCGTTTGAACACCGGAAAATATAAAAATTCTTTTATAAAGTTTCCCATTATTTTATAAAAAAATATTTAAAATGTTGAAAAATTTTGAGCGGTTGAAACGCTCATAATTTTTGGCGCGAATTCTTGATGACGCGATGACGTCACGCGTTGGATCGTGAACTAACTGACGTTTGTTATTATTTACTGTTCTATGAAACTTATGCAAGCAACTCCGCTCTTTCTGTGTTTATTCGTTGTATTGATGTTAATAACATGGAAAAACCTAAAAAAACATTTTATACTTCTAATAGGTATTATTATAGTACCAATGTGTAGAAACACTACCATGAATGCACCCGAGAAAACATTTTTTGACGTGCCAAGAGATGCGAAAGTACGCAAACGATGGTGTAAACTTATGAAAAGAGGAAAACTAAACCCCAAAACTACTTTTCATTGTTGTAAAATTACAACAATGTTGATACATACATGGTCATAAAACGTTACTCGTCCTTTGCGTTTTCAAAGTAAAATATACATACACAGTTTATAGGTTATTTATTATGGTAACTATACATTTGATATCACTTTGAGCTTTACACACACACATAGTAAAATTCATTATATTATTATATTTACCTTTCAGCTTTCTTTCCTTTCATCTCAGCGGAAACGAAATTTTTATTGTTGGCGAAATATGCAGACATCATGAAAGCATCTACATATGTGTTGTAGATTGTCCGATTGCGCTTTGACAAACCCGCTGTCCGTCATCGTCTCGGTGGCGTCGTTTTATTTGATAAATACTTATATTTTCTATTTCACTTAAATTTCCACCGCTTTGTTGTTTGGATATTTTGCATTGATAAAATTGAAAAAGCGCGCTTTGAGTATCCCGTGCGCATGACAATGACAAATTAGATTACAGCACTAACCGTTCAGATACTTACAAAGTTTCATGGTTATAAAAAATATAAATAAAAGATATCTTTATTATTCATGTATTCAGAAATATCACATGCAGTGTATTGGATCTAATATGGGGTCACATGCTTAATGCGTAAATAAAATGACACTAAACTCAACGAGTGACGTCACGTGACGTTTCGACCAATGGCGTTGCGTTTCGTTCACTAGCTTTTCGCGGGCAAATTTTTGTACTTTTTATTTATTATTTTAAACAATTCAATGATAATTTAATAACGGAAATGCATTTGTAACATGATATAATAGTAACAATCATCCGAATAAAAAAATATTTGAATGAAATTTAAACTTCATGCATGAAGCCAATTGTTACAGAGGGCTGAATAAGCAATACAAAAGCTTGTAATAAAACTAATAAAGACTCACTTGCTATGCTAACGCCGGCTGGATATATCTCTCTAGTCCGAGAAACAAAAGCTATTTCTTTGACTAAAAGTACTTGCACTCTTTTTTACTAGGTCTTTTGATTATTACCGTTTTCCTGTGACCATGACGGTCACAATTATTCCCGGGATTTTTATATGACCTTGCTTGTAGCTTTACGGTCGCAGGACTAGTGGTGTGTCGTTCTCGAGAGCAATATTGCGGAAAGGTAAACATATATGTGCCACATATAAGTCTACCCATTCATAAATGGACCCGGGACCCGGGTATGTCCTTAAACCACGTCCAAGGCCACCGGTGGACGGGCAGCAGCGTCCCTCAAATTCGGTATAAGTACTCGACTGCGATCGCCAACCCGCCTGCCAAGCGATTATGGCATTCACCCCCCAAAAAAGGGGGAGGCCTATGTTCAGCAGTGGACGTCTTGTGGCTCAGATGATGATGATGATTCATAAATGTGATATTATTTCTCATGTTTCCCTTAGATGAAGCAACAACGAAAGTAAGATGGGAAGTGAAAGAGTGACTGCAAATAATATTCATATGCCTTTTCTAGTTACAATTCGCTTTTTACAATCCAAAATCTTATTTAAAAATCAAGTATCTATTTCAAAATATACCAAATTTACCGACTTTATTAAATGCTCGAGACACCAAGTGATTTAGTCAACCAAGTTTCATAGGAATCATTAAAAACGAAGATAAAACTGATTTCCATGAGGTGATGAATTTTGCTCGGGAGCGAGTACGCATCGCATCACTACACAGGACACTTTCACTCCACACTTTACGAGTATATCCTTCTTCATAAATCATAGTAACTTTTACTTTCTTCTAAAAGCAAGTTTTATCGTAGTCCTGAGAGTACTCATAAACAAAGTTACGTAGAACGTGACACAGCGTTATGCGGCTCAAATGTAAGGATATTGCTGCTGCTTAATCAAAAATTCGCGACCGTTATATCTACTAACAGAGATACCTACTGCCGTATTCGAACTTCACGATATTCATAAGAGACGACACGCACTAGATCCATTCTAGATACGTTATAGTTTAGATATCAACTAGTTCTCTTTTGCAGCGCAATTCGGGCAACCAATGTCACTTTTACGTTAGATAGAGTAAGATATCTATTAGATGTGAATTGGATCTCTAAGTCATGTCCTCTGGAAATCGTTCAAGAGTATCTCCAGAATCGTGCAAATGTCAAATTTGGCAGGTTAAATCTTAAACATATCGTTATCGTATCTTGGTGATGTCTAATAAGTAGATGTCTATTTCATAATTCGAGTCGGGCCTACATTCACTGCCAGCGCGCGACCTGCTAGGCGGGTTCTCTGATCGTAGGCGCTTTCGGCTACATACGGTTTTTCCCGTGTTATCGGCTACGCTCGTAGCGCGCGCTGGCACTGAATGTGTTACCACTTGTCAGACTTCGAACTTATTATATGTTAGACTTCGAAGGCCGCAAAAATATGTGACACGCTCTTATGGCTCTACAAATAAGATCGCGTCAGATATTTTTGCGGCCTTCGTTGTGTTATTATTATTGCAGATGAATGTACACTTGTACAGTGAGCTGCAAATTTGCATGGCCTCTTTATGAATGAATTCATTTATAATGTTTTTCTCAAAAATGGACGGCAAAGTCGACTTTGCCGTCTAAAAAATCGGTCGCGAAGCGCGTAGTTTATGGTTAGTCAAAAATTAAAAAGTTAAAAACATTGCAGTCTCGATTTTGGGACTGCAATGTTGCATACAAATTCCATTATTTGTCGAGTTCCAAACTTTTTAAAAGTTGAAATGGCCATATCAAATGAAGGCACAGGCCCAATAAACAGCCAAACAGATGATTAGTACCGCGACTATTTAGGTGTCTCAAATAGGTTGGCGTATTTTTGGCAGAAAAATACACTTCTATTTTTTTTTTTTTATAAAAAGGCGGCAACGGCTTTTCTCTGTGAAAATATATACGGAAGAACGTTGCTTTTGTAAAATATTTCTATGATATTTATATTTCTTGCACCATTTTTGAGAAAAGCTATATATGACTCGGCTGGAAGGCTACTTGCTGGCTTCGGATTCAATTAAACGGACTCCCAAGGTCGTCCGTTTAAAATGAATCCTCAGCCTGCAAGTAGCTACTTCCGAGCCTCGACAATAATGTACTATTGTAATGCACCTTAGTAAACCGTCTAACTTGTACAATATAATTTACGAACATTTTTGGCTAGTAGTACTCAAAAGTTGTACCTACCCGTTTTTAATTATATTTGAAATAAATATTTATTAGTAATAATTTACCACGTAACCCAAAAAAATATTGAATTTACAAGCTCTGATAAAAGTTTTCGGTGATGTGTCCTGAATTCATAATGCGTCCTTAATCCCAGTGATCCATCAATATTTAACTTCTCTAACTTTGTGTAATGTATACATCACCAGCCAATATCAAAGTTACACTTTCTTCAAATTAATAACAAGGTAAGTATGTTTTGAATTTTGACTAAGTACATACAAGTATGATTACCTCCCAGTACTCGATCATACCTACTGATCGGTGAAAACCGCATGAAAATCCATTTAAAAGTTTTTGAGTTTATCGCGAACACACAAGCGGCGGGGGATTTAGTTTTATATTATATATATAAAATTCTATAACACTGTGACCTCATATGATCGGCTCATAATAGAAAGTCAAAGAATCTGAAAGGGCAAAGTTCATTCTATCACAGGCGTTTGATTGTTATATTCTTTTATCAGCTTTTATAATAAGTACTATTAGATAAAACAATAAAATCGTTGGGTAGATTTATCCAGCTAAAGTTTTCGACGGACGTTTGAGAAAGGCGCTTCAAGTTAAATTACGGGACGCGTTTGTACGTTAAGCGAAAGTTTATCCTAAGTTAATTGAATATTTTTGTACTACTCAAGGCTACGTTTATCAATTAAACATAATGTTGTTAAATATAATCGCATATCAACACTATTTTTTAAAATATTATACCTAGTGCCTATAAAATAATTATGTACCTATGTCTCAAAATTGACTTAAAAGGCGCCTGTATCGAGAAATATATAAAAAAAATATGATTAGTTAATCATTAATTATTAAATTGTGAAAGTTCCTGTTGTTACTCCGACTAAAAGTGACATTCCATTTCCAACTGCAGCTGCAATACTGTTTATTTTACTATGGAAACGCGTCGCTGTCATTGTCAATATCCATAGTAAAATGAACAGTATTGCAGCTGCAGTTGGAAATGGAATGTCACTCTAATCCGTTCATCAACTTATGTAGCTGACTCACCGGGTTAATAAAGTCTCCGACACTTAAACAGACACTCGCCTAACTTTATCTTGTCACAAAACTTTGGGGTATTTGCGACGGTTCTCAACATTACTTCTTATCAGGATACTCTTTGGTAGGTATTGATTTTGTACTTTTCAATTTATATTCTGTTTTCATGTGTATGGTTAAATTTTGACGTTTAAAGTTGGTCCGTATATTATAGCAACAAAAACTATCTCTTAATAAGAGTATACATCTTCTTTCCCTTGAAATTTCTCTTTAGGTACTTACCGATATTGATATTTTTTATGTAAATATAAAATAGTGTTATCAAACAGTTAACATAGGACCAAAACAAACTAGACACAAAATTATAAGTAGGTAACAATGAACATAAAAATATTTAAGATACTTAGATTAGGAGAGACTGAGGGATTTGAAGCAGAAATGATTTGAACAAAATCAATTTTGTGGTATCTAAGTATAATCGTCTCGAGGCAAGGTCGGCAAGGACACATTCTCAATATTAAAGTTATTTTAACTTAGATAAATCTGTTTCAACAACCTTGGTCTCCCCTACAACTTATGATCGTTTAAATAGCGCAGATACCTTTGCATCTACTAACGGTACCTATTACCTGTTACCAAAGATATTGTAACTCCGTATAAGATAAATGAAGTCTAAGAAAAAAACGTGTCTCGGAAATCAAGAAAAAGTAATTCTCGAATAGATGGCGCCATATACCTTTGGCCTATTCTCGGCTAGATGGCGTTGACGACACCGTTTGATATTTAACAATTTTAACACATATCAGTGAAAGAACATGGGTCAGTATGGAACAATAAAAATTAAAAATCATTTATCCCTATACATATTTTGATTAATTTATACATTTTCAATTTTATTTTAAGTTTTAATCGTGTGTCGATAGATGGCAGTAAATGTACCGTGACTACAAAATTTACTATGGCAATAGCCCTCTATACTATCTATTCTCTTTGCTGTTACCTACTGTCCGTTGTTCCGCTTTCAGTTAGACAGTTCCACGGTACAGTAAAACAATTACTAACTGACAGAGCAATTCATTAGTAGTGCCTTTGCTAACCTTGTAAATGTGCCGTAGTTGGCTAATTTCATTAGTTTATTACCCGTTGCTGTTATGTACGAGCATAGCAGTTTTGTTCCGGGGGCTGTATATGGTTACAAATTACCGACCCTTGCGTAGGAAAAATGATTACTTAAAACAGAATATTAATTCTCAAAGATAAGGTGGTACTAGTGCTCGACATGCTAATGCCCAATTGATGACACCCTGCTGTTGACAATGATTTATGTTTCAAGATGACAATGTACTGGGACTGTGTCGAGCACCAGTACCACCACCTTACGCGAAATACAAGACCGACTTCAACCCAAAATAGGCCACTCTTGCAATTTAAGGTAATTTAATTTTAAAATTAAAGATTTGTAACGGTACTAAAATATGCTAATGACATGTTTTTTTACAGGTAAGTTTCATACATCTTGGGTCCAGATATTCTAACCTAACAGTAAGTTAAAGCGTGTCATCGAAAGTCACTTAAACAGAAAGATATCTGTCTGCACCAGTAAATCTAAAATCTTTACCTACATTTTTGGAATCAAATAAATGATTACTCACGCTAAACCGGACCGGGGCCGAGCCGGACCTTCCGGCGCTTTTGATTTCTATGGAAAGTACCACGTGGTGTAATAATAAATTCCGAAAAACTCATTGGTACGAGCCGGGGTTTGAACCCGCGACCTCCGGATTGAAAGTCGCACGCTCTTACGGCTAATAGCCACTAGCGCTTGTATGGTTGGATATTAGTATGGATTAATATGGAGTACGGATGAAATTATCTTTTCACCACACCAGCTCAGAAAGGTTTACTTTGCACTTCGAAAACGGATAGCAAAGTTGCAGTTTATTCACATGTGAGGCAAAGTAATCAAATGCCAATTTTGAGTTGTTTTCTTATGTTTGCCAGTAGAATTGACTTTTAAATGATGATTTTGTATGATAAATATTTAATAACATTAATTTGGATTCGATTTGGTTTGATATTTTACATTTAATATTTGCTTCGGGTTGGTGTGGTGAAAAATTTTGTGTTTCACTCGAGGGCAAATTTTGTTTAACCCTCGTGCTTTGAAACCCTCGCAACGCTCAAGATTCCATTTTTCGAACCACTCGCTACGCTCGAGTTTTCAATTTTAGAATCTTTCGCTTGCTCGGGTATCAATATTAGCACAAGCGGTTAAACAACAACTTTGCCCCCTTGTAAAACAAATAACCATTTCCACCATTTTGCAACTGTCAACTGTTTCATTCCAAGCTCTGTAGAAAAAAAAACAACTATCTACTTGTTTACCTAACTTATCCAGGTCACAAGCTCGCTGTATTCAATAAAAAAAACAAGTGAATGCGATGTTGTTTCCCTATAATTACACGTGGCAGTGGGTCGATGATATACTTGATTCCTTTTCGATATGTGATTCAATTCAATCAACGGGACTTGTTTACTTCAAATCTGTTACAATTTTGTTTCCTTACTTATACTCGTACTTACGGTATAGTTCGTTTTTTAGTATTAGAAAGAACTTGCAAGAAGGTAAGCGATCTTGACATGTCTTATAATTGAATAACGCTTTTTAAAAATCAAAAATTTCATTCGATATCTCCCTTGGGGGATGAGAGGCTGTGTCCGCCTTCCGGCTGCGACGGCAGCGGGTCGCTTCCCACCGTGTGGGGAGGTCAGTCATCGTCGGTGTGAGGACTATTGGGTGGCTGGTGTGGGCCAGCTCTTCGCTACCGATCGTTACCCAACCCCACGACCCCTAGCCTGGTGATACCGTTTGAACGGGGCCAGAGTGCCTACCGAGAACCACGTTCGACGTGTTGCCTCTCTGTCGTACTTGTAAATTCGTACGTAAGTGCGACAGGGAGGCGACACGTCGAACGTGGTTCGCAGTAGGCCCCCAGGCCGCCTAGCCAAGGTTACAATCGCTATCGCTTCGACAACGAAAAGCATTATGTATCTCTATCACTCTTCCATATGAGTGTGACAGTGACATTTGCGTTTCGATCGCTACGGAGCGATAGCGATTAGCATCTTGGCTACGCGGCCTGGTTTCGGGGCCGCAGTGAAGGCGACCGGTAGCTTAGCTGGCTGTACTGGCAGTACCAGCTAGGTGTTTATTAGTCTGATGCCGGCTCTACACACTCGTCGGGGGCCTCTCGTCGAGAGTCTCCGGCACCGCTCCGATCCGATCGGAGAAGCGCGAGGCGAGACAAGGAAGAGCGAGACGAGAAGGGAGTTTTAAAATGTAATATTTGCACTTTTTTTTTACATTTCAGCCATTTTTTAAAATATATTTAAACAGCGGGGAAATGCTGCCAGCAACTATGGCACCATTCCGCAGGATAGTTTGTAATTATTTATTTTTAGATTAGTTTTATTTATTTTTAGATTTAGTTTTTAAGCTTTGTAGGTTAGTTATCTTAATTATGTTTTAGGTGTGGTATTATTTTGTTTCTAGGTATTAAGTTTGTATGCACTAATAAATATATTTAAAAAAATGGCTGAACATATTTTGATTTATTGTCCTAATGTCATATTAAATACTTCTAACAGATTCCGTTATTATTATCATTAACAAATCAATATCTTATTAATTTTAAGAACCCTGAATACGCCTCTAAGTAGCTGAGCTGCCACAACCGGCCCAATATTGGTGTTTATTGCATATAGGAAGGACGACGTCGTCTTGGAATTAAAAGAGACTTCCAGGATGAGACGTAAAAACAACACGTTTTATTGGTTGGAATTAAGCGCGTTGTTTCGGATACGTTTGAGGTTTTCGTTGGAGTCTGTCCTTACAAATCACTACACCTTATGAAACAAAGTCCTTCGCCGCGTCTGTTTGTTTCTGTATTATGTTCGCGATAAACTCAAAAACATCTGAACGGTTTTTTTTTGCGGTTGTCACCTAGAGTTAATCCGTAAAAAGTCTGCAGCGATTTTGATAGCCCACGCAGTGCAAGTGTCATTTTAAACGTCAAACTTCTATGAAATTATGACGTATAAATAACACTTCCACTGCGTGGGCTATCAAATCCGCTGCAGAATTTTATTGGTGTGACTATATCAATAGACTCATTCTTGAGAAAGGTTTAGGTGTATAATTTGTTAACGTTTTGTGTAACCCGTGCAAAGCCGGGGCGGTTCGCTGGTGTAATGTGTTACAAAACGTGTAAATTCTATATAAAAACTCCAGTTTTGCGTTACTTTAACTGCCTATAACCTGGGGGCCGATTTTTGAAATTCGACCACTCGATTTCGTGTATTTCGTTAAATGATATCTCCACTACTAGGCGTTTAAATTCTACTAATAGAATTGAAATCGAGTGGTCAATACCAATAGATTCCAAATTTCGATCGTTCGTATTTCAAAAATTAGCATTTCGCCGTTTTCCACCGATTTTCGAGTGACGAAATCGAGTGATCGAAATTCAAAAATCGGCCTCCTGAACACGGAATTACGATCCTGTTTAACGGCTTGTGCCGCCACCTGGCGAACTTTGACTTTAACAGAGCGTTGAGTTGTCACAACACTGTTGCCCCGCTTACCGGGTGTGAGGTATCAACACTAGATGGCGCGAGAAACAACATTAATAATTATACCTACATTAGTATACAGAACTTAGCGAAGTTTTATGTCAAATACAAACATATACGTACTAGGAGTACTGGTAGAAGTGGTCAGACACACTATATTACAGTAGGTATGAATAATATAGGTATGCTCTGGCAAGCCATGCATTTTCCTCAATTTTATACTGGCGGAAAATTTGAAAAAAAAAATTAAGATTTTTTATCTCGCGGTTCTGTTTAGGTACCGCCAAAATTGGTTTGCCAGAATATAAGTAGGTACCTTCCTCATGAATGAATATGCATTACAACTAGATAACAAGAAATTATTATCTGATAAGGCCTAAATTTATTTCAAGATGAGAATGACTAAAAATAGAACTACGCAGTTCTAATTTTTGAGAATTGTATATACCTATACATTCTATGCATAGTTGATATATATAGTTATATTTTTTTATAAACTGATATTTGTTAGTTTCACACGCTTTCACCGAATTATTGACACTCCTTTAGCAGAACCGGCTTCCACTTCCCTTTTACCAAAAAGTTGTTGTTGCAAATAAATACTTTAATTCAATTCAATTCAATTCAATATTTTTATTTCCAATAAAAAATCCATAACCAAGATAATAACCAATACGGTTAATAATAACTAGAAATAAGTATTTAAAACAGCAAATTACATTAACTTTTTAAACATAATTCGCATTGAAATATACAAGGTGATTTTAACCACTTCTGAGGTCAAAAGAAGGAAAAAAATAAATAGTTTAGGCAGGCGTGGCTCACTCCGCGATTTCGTCGCTTTGCTACAGGTAGCTAAAAGTACATCCGTTCGACCCCAATTTTGGGGTTTGCCATAAGCCGCGCGTGGCGCTGTCGCCACCTAGCGGCCATATCTGTGCCGATCGTGACAGACGCGTTTTGTTAGAGAGTGAGTCTTCTGTACCTAGTACTATTATTTATTCTGTGGTTTAGGTCAGTTCCGCCAAAAATATATATATTTTATATATAGAAGCCTCGACAACGAAACTAACGAAAATACACACTTTATTAGTATTAGTACCAAGGAAAATAACATTATTCTCGGATTGAGGTTTTTCTCAATGTTAATATTTAATGAAGCGTCCAATTGGTTTCCTCCGTTGCTTTAAGTTATCTTTTCCGGTTTAGTACCTAGTTTAGTGTGTTTTTGTTTATTACAATAAGGAACACGGGGATCCTTTATAAGGAATTTATACCGGGTGTGGCCTGTAACATGAGCAAATAATTAAAACATGGATTATACTCCTCAAACGGTGACACATTTGTTCAACAACTTTTAAAAATTATGAAGTATTTAGACTCGCTATTTTTCATGCAAAATAAATATTATCTTCAATGGACGCCATCGCCACACTATATCATTGTGATTGACGTTGCTTGTCAAGCCTTAAATATAACAATATTCGCAATACATTGCGTCTTGGAATAAACTTTAAAGTGTATTAAAAATCAAAACACAAGTTATTTTTAAAAGTCGCTGAACAAATGTTGGTCAGTACGATGAGTACAGCCTACAGTTAAATTTTTTGCTCATATTACAGGCCACACCGGGTATACGGAAAAGAAAAATCATGTGAAATTATGATTAAAATCTTAATTTTAATATCGACTCCATAGCTCACTTTACTCTAACTGTCCTATGAAATTACCTACTATCCAATCTTGTAATTCTGTAATTGACGAGCCAGCTTTCCTTATCAGTTATTTTATTACCAAAACTTATCTACCACACTATTTGCTATACTTTTATATGTTTGGGTAACAACATATCGCTAAGGACAAAACGTGCCCCGAGAATGGCCAGATGACTTTTACTTATTTATTTACATTGTGACATCCATCGGGTCGCCGTACCATAATCATTTTGTGTAGACCAAATATTGGTCTTGAACAATAAAAGTTATATAAACAAGATTGTATTGGCCTTTGTATTTTAACCGCACGCTTTGTTCATGCGAGTGTTCTCTAGTGCATCAATTTAACTGTGACCTAAGATCCTTAGCAACAGTGCGCCATCGGCAATCACAAGTATACACAAGCTCTGCTCGTGCTCGGTAAGCGACAGAAACAGTGTTGGCAACTTGGCATAAATGATGCCAGATCTGGCATATTTTTACTCGCTTTGGCATCAAAATTTTCCATTTAGCATCTGGCATATTTTTTAGCATAATTTAGTCTAAGCACAGAATAAATAATAGTACTACCGTACAGAAAGGAAACTTCCTACAAAACCGAAGTTTGACAGCGGTTCAGGGTCGAATCATGCTATCCCTTTCTAATATATGACACTATCCCTTTCGGCTATTTAGGGTTGTCAAAATTCAAGTGATTATCTTATCTGTGGTCGTGCACGCAGAAGGTAGTCAAGTGGTGCCAACCCTAATAATTGCTCGGAGCAATGCTGAGCCGAGCGGAGCCGAGTTTGACCGATCTCAGGAGTTTCGCACCCCTGGTCTAAGCCAAGTTTGCACCAACTTGGCAGCAATAATATGCGCCATCGCCTTATGTGGTTCACATTTTCATATGAATTTTGACTTTTGTGGAAGGATGGACGCAAAGAATATAATTGGATGGACATTGGACGTCGACGGACTATATAAAGTTGGTCAAGCAAATCTTGTCAGTAGAAAAAGGCGGCAAATTTGAAAAGTGTGTGTGTTTTATGTGTCTAATTTTTAGTGACAAGTTAGCATTTTTTTAGCAATTTTCAAAAAACTTTGGTATAATTTTGGCATAATCTAGACATTAGTCTAGCATTTTTTCGAAATCCGAGTTGGCAACACTGGACAGAAATACTAGCACTGGCAATTTAATAGTTTTCTAAGAATTGAAAATGGTCTCTGTAAGTAATTTGTTTTCCAAGTTATTTATTTTACAGACTGGAAGTGTTTTCTTACTTCTTTCCGATAAACGGTGCCTTTAACTGCTTCTACTTACAGATAAAAATGAATGTACCTATTAATTTACGGCTTGTTTTATTATTCATCATCATCATCATCATCATTATTTATTCATGAACAATATTAATTGTGTATGAAATATAAAAATATACAAAAAAAAATCAAATTACATACTTAATAAATAAATAAAAAATACATCTTAAAAATAAACATAATTAATATTTACCGGTTGGCGGTAAATGTTAATTATGTTTATTTTTAAGATGAATAATACTTTATTTACCGGTTGGCGCTTACGGTATTATTAACGCCGCTCCAATATTATTGCGGCGCTTTGCGACGTAAGCACCGGCCGCCATAGGGTACCCTTTTCCGTGGAACGTCACATATCTTCACTATTTCATATCTAGTCAATCTCTAATTCATTTCTCGAATTGCGGCGTTAACTATAATAAATTGACCGTGTTAAATACGTCGTGCCCTTCATTTTGTTTAAAACAGGCAGGTAGATAGGTAAGGTCAGGTTGGGTAAGTGAAACATAGTTTATTTTGCTTGGGGCAAGTGAAACAGTATGAGAATTCCATACAAGTGTTTCAATTGCCCCGGTGTTTCACTTACCCACCAGACCTTAAATGGGTATGATTGTTGAAAGTTTATTTTCCAAACAATTATAATAATATTGCTTAGGTATAAATACTTAATTTATATTCTATTGTTTTAATTCAGCTTGGTTCATGAACAATCTAACCACCAAAAACATTGAAAGTTATAGCTTTGTATATAACTCCCAGGCTTTATACCAAATTTCAGCTGAGTATTAGGACATCGGAAAGTATCCTAGTTACTAGTATATTTGCTATGTGTTCAAGCCTGCACCCCCTTTTATAGGCGTTGGAGAGTTCTGTAAGTTACAGAATTCTGAATTTTTCTGTTTTTTATTGTATGTAAGCCAAATTTCAACATTCTAGAAATAGGTACCCTAGATCAGCGGTTCTCAAACTTTTTTGGTGACGGAACCCTTTCGGCAAGCGAAATATTTGACGGAACCCCAAATAAAAAAATTTCGTTTGTCACTGTGGACCAGATATACCTATAGAAGTGGTGGTTTTTTTCTTATTATTATAAGTATTTTCGCGGAACCCCAACAGAGGCTTTGCGGAACCCTAGGGTTCCGCGGAACACACTTTGAGAATGGCTGCCCTAGATTTTTTGTCAGTGACTGCGTGAGTGGCCAAATTATCTTATTCTATAGATATTCATAAAATCTAAAGTATCAAAGCTAGATTGATGAAACTCAATGTATCTCATATATGTTTTCTAACTGCATCTTATCCTGTGAATTTTTGTTCCCTGGTGTTATCAGGGACGAAGATATGAGGGTTTGAAAATGAGACGAATTGGTTTCTAGAAAAGATAGGTAAGTATAGTGTTTTGTTTTTAATTTTGTCCGATCGAGCTAGTTAATAGGTTACTTAAGAGCCCATCAACGTCTACACTAACGCCACTACTAATTTTGATTATTTAAATTTTACGAAAGATATTTAAAACAGCGGGCCGCTATGTACTGTATTTTTAACCGACTTCCAAATCCCAAAGGAGGAGGTTATCAATTCGGTTGTATGTTTTTTTTATTTTTATTTTTTTTATTTTTTTTATTTTTTTTATTTTTTTTATTTTTTTTATTTTTTATGTTTGTTACTCCATATCTCCGTCATTACTGGACCGATTTTGAAAATTATTTTTTTGATTGAATGTATATGCATACAGATTAGTCCCGTTTCTGTCAAAACCCAGTTCTGATGATGGGTTCCATGAGGAATCGAGGGAACTCCTCAAATCTTAAAGGCATACATATAGTGATTTTTGGGTTTTTATCATCAAATCAAGCATATACATCCAAAAGAGTGACATTTGATGAAGTGGAACTGCTGATGATGATCAGAACGGAACTCCTCAACGACGCATAGTTCACGGTTGGCGATTTGTCCTCTTCGTTATGTTTGTTAAGCAAGTTCAGTTTTTAATGCACATTTTTGTCAAGCTCGAGTTCTGATGATGGGATCCATGAGGAATCGAGAGAACTCCTCAAATCTTAAAGGCATGCTTATAGAGATTTTTGTATTTACATCAGAAAATTAAGCATTTTCATTAAAAACTGTCGCATTTGATGAAGTGGAACTGCTGATGATGATCAGAACAGAACTCTTCAACGACGCATAGTTCACGTTTCGAGATTTTTCCTCTTCGTTATGTTTGTTAAGCAAGTTAAGTTTTTAATGCACATTTTTGTCAAGCTCGAGTTCTGATGATGGGATCCATAAGGAATCGAGGGAACTCCTCAAATATTAAAGGCATGCGTATAGAGATTTTTGTATTTACATCAGAAAATTAAGCATTTTCATTAAAAACTGTCGCATTTGATGAAGTGGAACTGCTGATGATGATCAGAACAGAACTCTTCAACGACGCATAGTTCACGTTTGGCGATTTTTCCTCTTCGTTATGTTTGTTAAGCAAGTTAAGTTTTTAAGCCACATTTTTGTCAAGCTCGAGTTCTGACGATGGGATCCATAAGGAATCGAGGGAACTCCTCAAATATTAAAGGCATACGCATAGATTTTTTTGTATTTTCATCATAAAATCAAGCATTTACATTAAAAACTGTCGCATTTGATGGAATGGAACTGCTGATGATGACCAGAATAGAACTCTTCAACAACGCATAGTACACATTTGGTGATTACGAATTTCGATTTTGACTTGGACTGGGTCCCGGACTCGGACCCAGAACCGGACTCATACCCGGATCCGATTCGGACCCGGACCCGGACCTGGACTCGAACCCGGGCTCGGACCCGGACTCGGACCCGGACTCGGACCCGGACTCAGACCCGGACTCGGACCCGGACCTTGACCCGGAAAACCACTAGGATACCTTAACTAAATAAACCACTATGATTACCTACCATAAAATGTGTAAGTATATAAGTATGATGATGCTAATCTTACTAGCCCCTCCCGCTTAAACCCCCGTACACCGCACCGCATGGGCCGTTAAGTGGGTTAGGTTAGGTTTGAACTGCGATCCTCACAGAACTGAACTGCTATCAGAGAAGTGGGTTAGGTTAGGCTAGAACTACGACCCTTACAGAAGCGAAATGCTAGTAGAAAAGTGGGTGGTTTTACCTCCTTTTCTACATAGTGTACCATCAACAATAATCTTTCACCGGCCCGCATAGAAGTCGGTTTTTTTTTCTTAAAAATTATGTATTTAAGTACCTTTTGAATACATCAAACTAGTTTTTATGAATTCAAAATTATTTAGCAGTGGCGCTAGTGTGCACGTTTATGGGCTCTTAAGAGAACTAAGCAATTGTTAGCTTGACCGCAAAATATAATCATAAAAAGTCGTTAAAACTATCTTGAAGGCCCAACGGATTATCGACTCTATCTCTATACCTAAACAATAGATTTTAACTCAAGCCACAAGTATATCCTCCGGTCTGTCACTAAAAATACTATTATTCTATCTTACCAGGCGTGTCTCACTCCGCGATTTCGTCTCTTTGCTACAGGTAGCTAAAAGTACATCCGTTCGGCCCCAATTTTGGGGTTTGCCATAAGCCGCGCGTGGCGCTGTCGCCACCTAGCGGCCATATCTGTGCTGACCGTAGCAGACGCGTTTTGTTAGAGAGTGAGTCTTCTGTACTTAGTACTATTATTTATTCTGTGATCTTACTAAGAGCCAGTTGCACAAACCACAATTGACGGACTAATCAATGCCACGCAGCAGCAGCATTATTACCTAATCCATGTAAAATTAAAAGAAAACACAAAACTCAAAGTGAAAGAAGCCCTCTCTCACGCATGAGTCACAATTTGTGTGAAAAAGACCCATGACGTCAGTTTCACCCAAACGACGTCACAATTCCCTACCACATTGCGTTACCTGCGTCAGCTGATAAACGCGAATGGTTTTTTGGTTTCAAACTGATCTTGATCTTGGCCTATAACCACGAAATTCGTAATTCGTAAATTGCGGGGATTTTTCTCTGTCACTCTAATTACGCCTTCATTGGAGTAAAAGAGAAATATCCCTGCAGTTTACGAATTTCGGTTTTCGGTTTTAAAATTATTGATGAAAGATATTACTTACCTAAACGTCTTTTTCGCGCGCTATTTACGCGTAAATAAATTCAATGTATAAGAGCGCGGCACAATAATGAACAACAGTCACATTCCAGTTTAAATATTACTTGGAACAAGCAATAAGAAGAATGGTTAGGGTATACCTACTTCCAATTCCAGATATAATAATGATGGAAGTGTCTAAAGAAAAACCAACACCTTATGCTATCTTAACATTGTTTCAAATACCTACGCCACTGATCTTGATTATTTTTCAGGCCCGTTCATTCCATTCATTCAATTTATTATGCAAAACCACAGTGCAAGACATTGTATCTCCATGGTTGATACTTTCCAAGAATCACGCAACAGAATGGATTTCTGACTTTAAAGTAATCGATGGTTCAGTGGTTTCGGCGTCACGGCCAAACAAGTGTCTTGAAATTCTGCTTCAATTGACTAGGTACCTTCATTTGTTCCGATTTTACACGGCCACACAGCTGTTTTGTTCATTCATAGATCGTATTATCATAAACAGCATTTAAGTCATTCAAAACATGACACGTTGGGCATTCTCATTTTAATTTGTACTTTAACGCGCGACTTAAGTCGCGTTTCAGTAGCGTCTAACCGTCACATTCCTGACAAAATGTATGGGACTTGACATTGACCGTCAGTTTTGTGACGATTGCTAACTGGCCGTTAATGGTACACACTTAAGTGAAAATGTCCTTAAAATGCGTGACATACACATCCGTAGACGTATGTAGGTACTTACGAATGTCTCTTTGTTTTACAGCCAGTATATTAATTATGTAGGAAAATAATAATTGAACCACATAATTATATCTTGTTACAACAACAGCAATGAAACTGTCAAACTGTTTTAGTATGTATTTATACGAATTTATAACAAATTAATCAAGTGACCATGTTAGTTGGTATGATTTGAATGTCCAGTCTAATGGCTAAAAATCATAAACGTCTGGCAACTCTAACAAGCTGTTGATAATCGATAGTATCCCTATCCCCTGTCATTTCACTTTTGTGTTAGTTAGAATTAGATAAAATTTAATAAAGTTTTGCTAAGTTTGATGAATAACGGGGTTAATCTATAAAACATCAATTAGAGTTATTCAACAAATGACAGAAAATACTCAGCCTAAACCATTGAAGATAGGTCTGACTTGGAAATTTGAAACATATATATTTCAAATGAAAGGATAATTGTAAATTCAATCCCCAATGGTTCTAAACATGATTACAACGATTAATTAAATCTAATATCAATTCACTGTGTTGCAAATGGGAAGTAAGTAATTACCGCGGGCTCGACCTTCGCTGTAATGTCGTGTATCATGCAACTCTTACCTCACTTTACTATTATGAGCACTGAAACAACTTGTTACATGCAAAATTATATTCACACTAATCGCTGAAAAACTGCTCAATAGCTCACTAACCAAATAAATACACTAATCATCGTCATTAAGTTTATTTTTAACGCAGTAGCGGAACTACTGGCTCTACAATTGAAATAATATAAGATTTTTTGGCAGTCCACATTATAGTTGGTTGTTCCTTCTCTACTGTACATCACTAGTTTGCAATCTGCTGACTGACTGACATAGATTCTCTTGTGCGTTATTGTGTCCAATAGCGTTGACATTTTGTGATCATTTCCAAACGGTTCAGGATTGGTTGAAAAACATTTGTCTTCTATCACCAGGTCTTCATTCCATCGGCTGTCATTGAAGCTTTCTTCCTCCATCTTCCTTTTATTGTACTCGTAAATGTAATTTTCGAGGAAGGCATGGGCTATGAAACAGTATACAGTTATCATTGCAGTCACTTCGACGTCCTCGACCCGTATCCAGCATTGGTCAGAGCGGTCGTTCCTGTTCGGCATCTCCACTGGCACTTGGACGACTACGTACGGCTTCGCGTCCTTTCCATTCTCATTAGATGTCACCTGAGTCAACATGGCACTCAAGACTATGATTATTAACATTTTTAATGTACCGCGGCGGCGGCGAGATGGTGTTGACTAAGCGATCGTGACTGTCTTGTGGCGTTACTAAAAGAAGCGGAATTGCAGCCAGTCGCGAGAGGTGATTACAGGTTGGACGATGGTCGGATTCTGATTTACAACGCATTGTTATAGTCACGATGCGCGGGAAAACGTCGCAATGATTTCATAGATCGATAAACTCTACAAATAGAAAGAATATAAAAACATTATAAATTAATACGACTGTGATGTACATTTGAAACAATTTTTTTTTATTGATAAAGCCGACCCATACAACCATTTCCAGTCGCCGTTACGACGCGGTGTAGACACATCTTGTGTCGACACCGTCTGTTTCGGTCACAATTCCAGTCGCAGAGTCGTCGCCGTGTCGACACAGTTACCAGAAATGGGGAAGGGTCGACACATGACACAAAGTGACATAAAGTGTGGTCGCCGTGTGCACACATTGTTTCGAGTTTGCGACTACTTTATGCCAATATCATTCGTTCATTCGTTCATTTTGTTCCTGTCAAATGGAAACTGTCAGATGGAAAAATTGTTAAATAAAAATAAGTGACATTAATACGCCATCTCTAAAACGGATTACAAGACGTAATTATATATTGTTTGCATTTATATTACAATAGGACTAAAATTATAATGGGGAATTAAACTGCTCGAGTGATTTGATAAACTAAGTGTAATATAATCAACGCGCCACCACATTGTTTTAGTTTAGCCGGAAATGAAATTGTTTACTTCTCAGTGCCTGTGTTCATAACCATATTATTTGATGCATTTTTAGTACTTCGATGCGTATACTATACTTAAATAACAGAAATAACGCTTTACATACTACGAAACTTGTTAATTATGATGTATAAATATGGTTTAAGGCTGAGAAATATTGCAGTCACAAAGTAGTCGCAAATGTTTCGACTTTGTGTCGACTCTGTGTAGACACATGACACGCGCTGTCAAAAGTAATAACAAAGTTACTGGATTTGCAAAATGGCTCCTTGTGTTCATTTGTTTTCAGATATTCTCAAAGTGTAAAAATGCCGTGGTCAGAGATGGGACTTAATAGATTAACTGTTTATTCGACTAATTAATGGAATAAAAAAAGTTCATCCTCAAATTATAATCACAATTAGTTTAGTCGACCTATAGATAGAAATTGAATTAATCTGAATATTAATCGAATAAATCTCGGTTGGAAGTTGACAGGGGGCCATTTTTGTACGTAAAAATAATAGAATAATAGAAATGTCTTGCATCCATATGGTAGCCAAACACTTTGTCATAAAAGTCGAGATGGGTGTCGTTTTATACGTTTTAGGGGGCCCCAATTTTGAAAATGATCACCATTTTGGAATCCAAAATGGCGGCCATGCACTATGTCATAAGAGTCGTCATGGATGTCGTTGTATTGGTCATGGTCATCATTTTCGAAATCTGCTCTTCCTAACACCTATAAATCAACATCTATGACGGCTTATATGAAAAAGTGCACGGCAGACATCTTGGAATCCAAAATGGTCATCATTGTCGAATTCTGCACTCCCTAAAACCTATAAAACGATATCCATGACGACTTTTATGACAAAGTGCACGGCACACATCTTGGATTCCAAACTGGTCATCATTTTCGAAATCGGCACTTCCTAAAACCTATAAGATTATATTCATGACGACTTTTATGACAAAATACGTAGCCGCCATCTTGGATTATAAAATGATCATCGTTTTCGAATTCTGCACTCCCTAAAACCTATAAATCGACATCCGTGACGACGCAAGTTATCTTTATTTTCAGATCTAACAAATTGCTACAGAATACAAAGGACAAAAAAAGAAGCGAGGAGGTAATGAAACAAGCAAAAATACAGATGATTCCTCGACGCAATTGGATGCTTCTTAAATTGTGTCCAGATTTTTTTGTCATAAAAGTTTTTATTTTTCACATATTACTCTCACAAGTTCCGTGATATTTCGACCTTGTAATTTTTAAGTAAATGTTTTTGTTTATCTATGAGAATCTCACTAGAATAATATAATCAAGGTATGTTTATATTTGATGATTGAAATAGTAACGCGAAAAAAAAATATATATTTGTGTCTTATATTCCTGCCGAAGACTTTTATTTTTCCTTTTCCTTATACACAAGTTTGGCCAAGTAATAAGAATTTAGGGCTCTCAATTTTATTTTGACTTCTACAACAGTAAAGCTACGAGGCCATGTTTGGTATCGTTTTCGTATAAATTCGCAGTACCAAATTTAGTTATGGTATCACATTGACACCATTCCAAAGTAAAACATATAAACTTATTAAAATACTTTCTTTTAAACTCCTCTTCACGCTTAAACTGCTGAACAGTTTTAATTTAAATTAAGTACACATATATTTTGAGTCCCGAGACAGGACATAATAAGTTATCTCAAAAATCATCCTTTAAAGGTGTGAAATGAGGTGTAGGGGGGAATTCAGAATTGACTTCTTGAAGTTAATACTGTTTAAGTTTAGGTTTGAAGTCATGTTTTTTTATCATTTTTAACTATATCAAAGATGTAGACCATCCCAAATTTCATATAAATCGGTTCAGAGGTTATTGATTTCCCGTACAAATTTCCACGCCACTTTTCACACCTTCAAAAGATGATTTTGGTTATAAGATCTATCCTATGTCCTGTTCCGGGACGCAAACTATTTCTATACCAAATTTCAACGAAATCGGTTCAGCGGTTAAGCGTCAAAAGGAGTTTTAAAAAAACCGGCCAAGTGCGAGTCGGACCCGCGTGTTAAGGGTTCCGTACATTAAGTCCGACTCGCGCTTGACTGCACATTTCTAATAGGTTTTCCTGTCATCTATAGGTAAAGAACTATTTTGTGTATTCAGACGGACAGACATACAGACGCACGAGTGATCCTATAAGTTTTTTGCTTTTGAGGTACGGAACCCTAAAAAGATTTTTTTTAATTTTGTGGAATGGTGTCAATGTGATACCTTAAATGGATTCAGCAACCCAGATTTATACAAAAACGATACCATACACGGCCTAGCACCTTCACTGATGTAGATATATGAAGATAAAATTGAGAGCCCTAAATAAACTTTCAAGAGCGGATATCTCAAAAACTATTCAACATATCGAAAAAATTGACTGAATAAACTTGTAACAAAACTTAAACTTGTGGAAATTAACTTTCATTTTGTATAAATGGCCATGTCGCTAAGATGCATAGTTTCCGAGATATAATCGAAAAACCGGAAAATGGGACCTTCAAACAAAGCCCCCTCTCTTCCTCTCGCTCAAGGGCTACGGCCGGGGACTTTTGATATGTTCACCTCCTAACTTGCCCAAACCAAGTTACAGAGTCAAAAATTGTGTTCCGAGCATTTCCCTCTACAACTTTTTGGAGCATTCGTTGGCTGACCTAAGTAGCTTATTGCATTTCTTTAAAAACTTTTCTGTAAAAGGTTGACGGGTGTTGGGTGTTTATATGGTTTTGGTCAATTATTATCATTTGCATCGCCCATGATGACTTACTAGAATTACTTACGAGCACACGAGACACTAATAGTAGTTTGACAAACCTTGGTTTTCAAGAGGTATTTTATATTGACATTTGCTGTCACAAATTTGCTGTCAGATTTAGTCGCAAACCGCACGCAAAGTGCACACAAATGTGTCGACACCTTGTTACGGAAAAGTGTACACACGGCGACGACACTTTGTTTCGAAACAATTCTAGACACATTGTGTGGACTCTGTTACGACACATCTGACATTTAGTTACCACTTTGATGATTCTGCGACTGGAATGGTTATATGGGGAGCAGACTAAGGCGCTTGGAACACGAGGTTAGATCATCAACAATATTAACACCTTTCCTATAGGTACCTCTACATCTACCTAATACTACTCTACTTTACCTGTTGTACCTATGTAAATTGGTGTAGATTTACTTAGGTTAGGTAAGGGTAATTATGTGTATGCAAGTAAGATGCATTTAGGAGTGATTATCAAAGAAGTTTAGATTTTTAAAGTTCCAATGTGAATTCATGAAGATCACACGGCAACCACCCAGTACACAGTACAACAGCCGAGTGGTAAGAAGTGCGACCGTTTTCTTTTATCGGTAATATCGGTAGTGACCCTGCCTATGACGCCGATGGTCCTGGGTTCAAATCCCGGTAAAATTGTATTCGATTTAAGCTGTAAGCGTCCTGAATAACTGTAAGCGTCCTGAATAAATTTCTTTTTTCTTCACACAAATAAACATATTAATTTTATAAAACCATAAACATAATTAATAACAAACTTAGAATAAAATTAACCTAAAATTATAAAACTACCTAAAAAACTAAAACTAATAGGTACCTAAAAAAAATATATATAACATAATGTGGGTGATCTAGCCGAATATGTATATATTTGTACGAAAAAAATAAACATATTTATTTGTGTGATGAGCATAGACATTTGTTTCAGAGTTCTGGATGTTTGCTGTGTATTAAGAATTTGTATATCATGACAATATCGTCGTAAGTTTCCCACCACACAAGTCTTGAGCTAACTGTGGTGCTTAGCCAATTTATAAGGATGTCCTTTAACATTTATTTATTTATTTCTTTAACTGAACAGAGATCATGGACTCAAACCATGGCTCATACCAATGAGTTTCTCGGAATTTATATACAAAGGGTATTTATTCGTATCTAGTTTCGGAAGGAAAATAAAGAAGGAAAACGGACCAATTTATAAGACCTAATAAATCTTCTCTGAGTTGGAAGGATAAATTCCGTAAAAAAATAGGTCAGGTGCTAGTTCTTGAGAATAGGTTTGCCAATTCTATCTTAAATTTGGCCCTCTACCCGGACTCCTTTGAGATTGAATCGGACTAACACTAATGTAAAGTATTATGTTTAAATATGTACATATATATTATATATATCGTTGTCTCGTATCGTTGTTGTCGTTGTATCGTCGTTGTTATGTTGTGTTGTTGTTGTCGTTGTTGACCCACAACACAAGCCTTATTGACTTACTGTGGGACTTAGTCAATTTGTGTAATTAATGTAATGTCCTATAATATTTATTTATTTTATTTATGTTTCCTTTTGTTCTTATCGGTTGTCAATGAAGAGCTGACATAAACGTTTAACCAGTAATTAATGGTTTTTGTGTTAGCGATAACTTACAGTAAGTTTATTGTGTTGTTTACGCACTTAATGGTCGGGGAGCCCAAGAGAGGATTTTTTGAGTCACTCGAGCGCGTCAGATTAAGATAGGGCGGATACCTTGCATCCTGTTGGGTACCTGCACCAAGTATGCGTCTTTAACAGCGAGCTGGGAGACCAGGACAACCCGGCAGAATAATATTTTTTTCATTTTAAAAACCACTTATTTACAGAGGTACTACAATAGCTAGCTTAAATCTAAAACAGGCCTTGGGGCATTGTACTAAGAATGCTGGCAGCATTTCCTCGTTGTAGGTATCGCGATGCTGATACATTGTGCGAGGAAGCCGCCAGCTCTTCGGTCACCATACATTACATCATCCAGACGCTTTGCGATACATTACATCATCCAGACGCTTTGCGATTTCTGCATAAAAACGGTTGCGCACTGGGACTGACTGAGACTTAGAGTTTTAAGTACAATATTAAGTTTTAAACCTATAAGATTAAGTATTAACTTACAAGAAATATATTATACACTAAATTAATTGAAACTGCAGTTGTTTAACTAGCTATAGCGTTTTCCTATTATAACTACCATGTACCATTAATATACATTTACGGATCACAGGCTCCTGTTTTTGCAGACGTTTTTACCGCAAACACTACGTCATATTTATACGCACACAGCAACCAAAGCTCATAATAATCAACAGGTTTTAAATGGACGCACCGGGCTGTTCGCGCCTTACACGCGATTCGGCACTCAGGATCGCCAGACGCCTCGGTCTGAGATAACAAATGAATCACGCAAAATTATGCCTATGTTTTGTGCTTGTGGTGTTAACAGTGAATCTAATAGAATGTAGGGGTGGGCACGGAGGTCATGGTGGGAGTCATGGTGGGAGTCACGGTCACAGCAGTCATTCAAGTCATGGAAGCCATAGTAGCCATAGTAGTGGAGGAGGATGGTTTTCTGGGTGGTTCTCAGGAGGCTCCAAAAGCTCAGGAAGCGGCAGCCACACTTACCCGGCCTCTACAGGATATTCCGGTCACGGATCGGGTGGATCACATACTTACCCGAATTCGCATGGATTATCTGGTTCAGGAGGTTCATACTACTCGTCGTATAGACCAAGTCGACCCACCTACTACACGGCGCCGCAGTATGTTTATGTTACACACTATCGGGAAACTCCTCATAGCCCATACAGCAATCTTTTGACTGGGCTCACCATGTACAACTTGGGACGCTCTCATCATTATCATAACCATTATTACAACGATGACTACCAGAGGAGCGGCAACTCTGGAGGATACTACAATCATCATTCAAATACCGGATCGGAATGGCAAAATAATAATGCCGCTGGAACTAATGATGAAGCCAAATGCGTGTTGAAGATTCAGAAAAACGGAAAATTAGAAGTGATATCGATTCCATGTGCTATAGTGTCAACATTCGACAATGGAAATCACACGTCAAACGATGCTGCCAAGGAAACAACCGGAATTAATAATTGTACCAGTGCAGTAAATATGAATATGAAATACATTGATATCAATTCGACTTTTGTAAATAACACGGTCGTTAATCCTTGTGTTAATCAAACAGTGGATATCAAGGATCCGTTGTCAGTAACCGGAGCGCCAATAGCAGAGGCAACTGACATGCACTGCTCAGTAGAAATCAGAACTAAACAAGACGTGATACAGAACTATGTGGATTGTAACACTCTTTTAAAATATGCAAAAATGGCGGTTCCTGAAGACAAAACTACCAAAGTATTGCCACCGAGGGAAGCGTTGAAGACTATGCTGAACAAACCACCATGGTGGGCGTCTCTTTTAATCGCGGTGTAATTTGCCATCAGCGTCTTAACACATTCGGTTAATTCGTCGATTTATCGGTATATTCGGTCTTTATCATGCATTCGAACGTCATTCGACCGTCAAAGTTAACCTTAGGTAGGTGCTTATGTTTTCTTAAATAATTTTAGACGTCATCTTTTTATATATAAACTATTAAAGATAAGAGCAATATTGAAATATTCTTATATTGATATATCATAATTATGTTGTCTGTTTTATAACAATTGTTTATTTTTATAAGTGATGAGACGAGTGAAGATACAAATTAAGGTCAAATGTAAAACGGATATACAATTGAATTTAAATGCAAGTGGTTGATTTTTTTTTATAGGTAGTTCAATATTATAATATTTATAACATTTTTGCATTTACGATACTTGAATTTGTAGAATTTGATATAATTTGTTTTTGCTTTGAAGTATGCATACAATTTTATGTGCACACATTGTAAACACGTACCTTCATGTAATGTAAATAACTCTCAAAATAGAGATGTTGCATTATTAAGTAGGTATGCTGTTTTCCTTCAACTGAAATTAAGAGGCTGATTTTGTAAGTTTATTATAATAATTAAAAGCGGTGGTGGCTGAGTGGATATGACATCCGACTTTCGTACCAATGAGTTTTTCGGAACTTATGCTACGGAATGTCATTTGATATTTACCACAATATTTTCGGTGAAGCAAAACATCACGAGAAAATCTGCATACATCTGCGAAGAAATTCAAAGGCGTATCTGAAGTCCCCAATCCGCATTGGGCCAGCGTGGGGACTATAGTGAGAGGAGGCCTGTGCTCAGCAGTGGGACGTATATAGGCTGAATTAGTATATAATATTATAAAACAATACGCTAGTATTGCATGTAGCTATTTAAATAATAAACATCATGATATCATCAACAACGTCTTCCAATTTAATCCATACCTACACCCTGCTTTTTATAGATCCGAGAACAAGTTTCGGCCAAACAAGTCACAATTAGTTTAGTATTATGTCACTAACTGTGAGTTCATATAATTAGCTTCCTGTATCTATTACAATTACCTACTATGTTAGTGTCATAGCATAGCTGTTGGATCTCCAAATGAATAAAAAAAAAACAACGGGTTGCACTCTGGAAGTGCCGACAGAAGTGAAAACTCAATGACTAGTCCAAAATGTCTGCAGCACTATGTATAATTGACTCATCCTCATTTCTATTGAAAAACTTTAGTTCCGAAATTGCTGGTCAGTGAGCTTGTTTAAAATTCGAAATTCAGTACCTAGCGTTAATTGTTTCAAATTCGAATAGAAATTGTAAAGTTACCTTGCAGACCTCGCATCTAAATATATTTGGTCATGATATTTTGAGTTTTATTTACCAGTACATACTAGAGTTCACTTATTAGCGATTCCATCAAGATGTAGCTTTATTGAATTATATTTGAGTGATATAAAGTTAGAATGTAACTGTGAGATCCTCGTATTTCAACCCGTACAAGATTAGAACCTTTTTCATGTAATGCCATTGAGTTTTTCTTTATTGATTTAAATGCCATCTAAATGAGTGGCCATCTAAACGTTACGGCCACGTGATCGCGTTACGCTGTCTCGAGTTTATCATTTTTTCCCCACCTCAAAAAGTGCCCAGCGCCGCTAAAGAAGTTTTCATTTCAAAATTAAAATACATAAATAAAATAATGTTTCTGGGCGTTAACTCATAAAAAGGTTGTAAATTGAAGCTTCGTGAACGAAGACTGTTGCTTGAGGAACGGCAGCCAGCAGCCACCCTGGAGTTTTTTTTGTCACCTTTGGCTCTCTTTAGAGCAAAGTTCGATATTTATGCGAGTGCAAATTCATACATCTGAAAAACCTTTAGAGTTTGTGCGGAAATAAAAAGAGTCGTGGAATATAATAGGAATATATGGGAACTAATACATTCTATGACTCTCCTCTTTCCGCACAGACTCTAGTGTAAATAGTGTAACATTGCGTGACAAAAATATAAGGCGCAACTAATTGACCGTAGTTCTGTAGAAAGCGACCAACTTTTTATTTTTGTCAAAGAGACTTACACCCTAACTCAGTAGCATTGGTCGCTTTCTGCATTGATAAAAAAATTGAGTTGGTCGTTTTCTGCATAACTATGGTCAATTATAGGTGATTATTACCAGCTGACGGACGCATAACTCGCAAAACCCTCTACTTTGTTGTTCGCTGACTTTTGTTTCTCTTAGAAATTAATTCTTATCTGTGATTTCACAAATTTTTCTACTACAAGTACTATGTATAAGTTAAAAAGTCACAAAAAATTAATTCAGCAGACCTTTCAAGATTTTAACGATCCGCTCTATAAGAAAGTATTTTGAGCTTGCGTTTTTTTAAATAAAGATTTTAATTCTCTTTTCAGACCCGGGCCCATAGTTAGGCTTGATAAATAATTTCTAATAATAAATGATCTGATCACTCGCAACCATTAACTAATTGCGTTTTGACCCTTGACACTCATAATGCATCTTAAGTAGGTACTACATACAATACAATACAATACTCTTTATTGCACACCTCACATACAATAAATGTTTACAATAAATGTACAATAATATAAACAAAGACAATAGAGGTAACAACAGGCGGTCTTATCGCTTAAGAGCGATCTATCCAGACAACCTTTGGGTATCGGAGACATAAGAATTAGAATATACGGTAGGTGGCGCAAAGAAAAAACATGAAAAGTCGAATTGAATATAACCAAACAACACAGAACATTATTATAGATAAACATACTACATACATAGGTTCATACCTAAGTTAAAATTTCACATCAAGCTTTATAGAACTCTAAAAATGCTTATTGAGTAACTAAATTTCCTGTCTCTATTAGAATAGTCGACTGTCTATCATAGTCAACAGGTGATTGCTACGCGCACGAAACACTTATGCACGTGACACTTAGTCGATAATCGGGCCCCCTTTACGACCCGGACTCCAACGCAGAAGCGTCCGGGCCAAAGGAGACGAACCACGTCTCCATATAAACGTGTTATTATGAAACGTTTGTTATTGTTATACTTCGTGTTCATTTGTATTGCACATGTACATAGTAAAGGTGGCGGACGAGGTGGTGGCGGTCGCGGACGTGGAGGAGGCGGTATATTTGGCAGCATTTGGGGAAAAAGCTCTTCCCGACACACTTATCCAGCGTCTACCGGATACTCTGGGTTTGGTTCAGGAGGCTCGCATGGTTACCCTTCTTCAAACGGACTCTCCGGACTAATCAAGCAACCCGGTTTTAAATATGGACAAAGATACGGATCGTACAGGTTTTCTGTACCGAGAGTGCCCTCCTATTACACGGTGCCGCAGTACGTGTACGTGAATCAATACAGACAGTCAAGTAGCCGATTTAACAATCTCCTGATTGGCTTAACAATGTATAATATGGGCCGCTCACACGTCAGTTATCACCACTACTATCACGACAGCTACTATAGACGCAGTAGTTCCTCGGCTTCAAGCAACGCGGATCAAGCTGCTACTTCAACTTCAGCCGAAGAAAAGGCTAGTGAAGATAAAGATGAGGCGACTTGTCTTATGAGAGTTACAGAGGACGAAAAAGAGGAAGTGTTAAAGATTCCTTGTGCTATAGTGACAACATTTGCAGACGGCAATCGTAAATTACCTTATGCAAGTAACACGACGACAACTGTGTGTGTTAATTCATCAGTGGCTAATTTAACTTCATTAGACTCTGTTGAATATGATAGTAATGTAAACACGTCTGAATCCAATACAGAGTCGCCAAAAATCAGTATGGTTTGTAAATCTACTATAGAATCGATTGATCCTTTGTCAGTGACAGGTTCACCGTTGGACGCGAATGTTATGAACTGTACGGTTGAGATCTGGACTCGTCAAGAAGTGATTAGCAACGAAGTCGATTGTGAAGTTCTGTTGAAGTATGCGAAGATGCCGGTGCCTCAAAATAAGGATGCTATTATTATGCCCCCTAGATCTGAACTAAAAGAAATGTTGGAACACCCGCCCTGGTGGTTGTCCCTGTTCTTGGCTGTATGATTACATTGAATGCATGTATATAATCGTAATTTTAGGTTCACTGAATAATAGTAAAAATACATTAAATTTTATATACTTACAGTTGTTTTTTTTACACGTAATTGTATTTAAATGTATACCTTCTTAAGGTATCAATTGAATGATCAATCAATCGAACTGTAATTTGTATTAACTGTGTGAATATACCTACAGAAAGGATTCGCCATAGGGAATGTCGGAGCTATTATTGACGAACAGCTCAGCTGAGGGGTTGACTCTTCAAGAAAACTCCTGCTTCACGTCAACTTATTTTAATTTGCTTTATACAAGGTTTAGGTTTCGAGTATGTACATATGAGACGGTAGTCGAGAGCTGTGTGTGGTATGCGCGGGTGAGTGCTCGCCGCGGTCGTGACATCATCATGCTCCGCAGCCCTCACCCCTCCGGGACTCCCGAGTGAGCCGGAGTAGCGCCGGGACGACGGGGGAGAACTCGTGCATACTAGTCACTAATCCCTTGTGATAGAGTACACGCGGCGGTATGCCGCGGCATCCCCCGGCCTGCGCCGAAGTGCTCCGTGGTGCGCCGACCGAGAGCGCCGGACTGTGCGCCCTGTGCGGGCGCTCGCGGTATCGCGGGGGATTTTACCTCGCCGGTGTGCGCTGCGCGGCGTAAATGGTCCTCGGTGATCTGCGCTACGCTCCGCCGGTTTGCGCTGGCCTTAAGGCACAGTATGTATAAGTTACTCTATGGTTTACTATAGGCGCTAGTGCTGCACTCTGACGGCAGAACATTACAGTAATATCCCCTATTAGTAACACCTTGAATGCTAATAACCAAATAATCAAGATACTGTTTATAAAATGATAATAATAACACATAAAGTCTTTTCTTTTAATTTACCTGATAGAATCATTAAGTAGGTACCTCCTTTTGCACACAAGCTGTTTCTTAAGAACTGTTATTTTGATTTACAATCTGTGTATGATTCAATCAGGTGGTTTGAATAGGTAATAATTACTAATAATCGTTAAATCACGCCTAGAGCCACGCCTAATCTAGGTTTGGTTCGTTTGAGGCCACGCAAGTAAAATAAATTCTCCCCAATCCCCCTACCCCCCATTTACCCCGCCATTAAAGTCCATGATTTATTATAATGTTGCGTTTTTTGCATCTCTTTCCTTGATATGTCAAACGACAGCGACGCAATAATGTGGTATGTTATTTTTTCTACGAATATAAATTATCTCCTCTGTCCAAAGATTAGTATAGAATGGAAGTGATCCTTCTTTAGCGATATTACCGCTTATTGTGTATCTCAATAATGTTTTGGCGTGTATGTAATAAAATATTGCAGGTACCTATCTATCGATAAGTTCGCCCTTGTACTACATTTATGTTCTATCTGATGGACCTTTATTCCTCTCTTTCGTACAATAAATTGTTTATATACTTACATACTTATTGTTTTATAAGAATAAGGTGAAGGGAGAGCGGAGCGCCTTTGCTTATAAGACGAAAAAAACCTGTTTTTATTTGTAAAAAAGCCGTAGGTACATACATAAGTATCCAAAGACCAGAGCCTTTTTTATACCTGCTTCGGACCTGGAGGCCGATTTTTGAAATTCGACCACTCGATTTCGTGTATTTTGTTAAATAATATCTCCACCACTAGGCATTTAAATTCTACTAATAGAATTGAAATCGAGTGGTCAATACCAATAGATTCCAAATTTAGATCGCTCGGATTTCTAAAATCAGCATTTCGTCGTTTTCCACAGATTTTCGAGTGACGAAATCGAGCGACCGAAATTCAAAAATCGGCCCCCTGTACACTTTAGTATATTTACGCGTACTTTTGTGTTCGATTATGTAGGTTTTATAATGTTTATATTTGGGAAATCCCATCTACGCATGCAGCCTTGAAAACAGGAAAGCCCGCATTGCATTTTGGGATTCCAGTGAGTCCACCATTCCATACTTCAAACTAAAAACGCTTCTAAACGGAATAAATTATAATTCAAAATTGAACACGCACAGATAAGAAATGATACGTGTGTGTAAGCGAGATGGAATGAAACGCACGGTCTCGTTCCCAGAATAGCTAGCCATGCTGTACGTAAACAAGTTAGTGATAATAACAAACCCGGGCAAGTGGCTGGACGCGCGCACGCGCATTATATTTATTTACTTTTAATTGGAACAGTACATACTTTTTAATTGGGACAATTTAGCGGTCAATCATGGCCAACAGAATATTCTTGTTGTGCCTAGTGCTCTCTATATCATTCGCGTGTTATTTTGAGAGTGTTGCGGGCACGCCCGGAAGAGGAGGAGGATCCAGCAGAGGAGGTGGTAGCAGAGGAGGAGGCTCCTCAAGTTGGGGGAGAGGAGGGTCGTCTTCAAGTTCCGGGTCAAGTTGGTCGTCATCGTACTCCAAACCGAGTTACCCATCGTCTGGTGGCCTCTCCGGTTATGGATCTGGGTCTAAACCCAGCTACCCGTCCTCATCTTCAGGCCTATCGGGAAGTAACAGTTGGTCGTCATGGAACTCCAAACCTAGTTACCCATCGTCTGGCGGCCTCTCCGGTTATGGATCTGGGTCCAAACCCAGTTACCCGTCCTCATCAGGAGGACTGTCTGGATATGGAAGTGGACAAAAGCCGAGCTACCCATCGTCGTCAACGGGCCTGTCAGGTTCAGGATCTGGAAGCTCTTCGTCTTCGGGTTCTAGTTGGTCTTGGTGGGGATCGTCATCAAGCTCAAATAATAATAATTATGGAACTCATTCCTACCCTAGCTCAAACGGAGGGTTATCTGGAGGTTCCCGCCCCTCTTACGGAATCTCTTCCCTTCCAGCTGGAGTAGAATACGCGAACTCACATTACGGAAACAAACAAACCAACAACAAGTACGGTAATAACTACGCTACACCTCATCATACAGGAACTCATGTTGTGAATAATCACATCACTAATAATTATCATACTCCTAATGTATACCATACTTCTCATCCCTACTATTCATCACCGCAGTACGTGTATGTGACTGAATATAGAAATTCCGGCAGCCGCTACGGAGACATTTTGACGGGTTTAGCGTTGTACAACCTGGGACGCTCCAACAGCCATTATCACGATGACCACTATTACCATGATGACTATTATAGACGCCGTTACAACTCCGACTCAATGAATAGTAATTACTCCCCTCAGAACGCGGCTGTCTGCACTATGAAAATCACGGAAAACGGAAGAGTGGAGATATTGAAAATACCTTGCGAAATAGTCTCGACATTCACTAATGAGGGTAAGCTGGTTAAAATGCCTCAGAGTCAAGTTAATTCAACAACATGTGTGACGAACTCTACTATGGTGAACAACACTGCACCAGTGAATACAACCTCAGTAAATGCAACAGTATCATCGAACGTGACCATGATCAACTCTACGACTTGCACATTCACTGTCAACGCGACAGATCCCCTTAAAGTGAAGGGACCTCCTATAAATCCATCGAACATGGTATGCGAAGTGGAGGTCAGAACTAGGGATCTCCTTACTAGTAATATGGTGGATTGTAATACCTTGATGCGTTACTCAAAAATGCCTGAGCCCGCTAAGTCTGAAAATACGATATTACCGGAAAGACAGAGATTGAAGCAGATTCTGCATAATCCACCGTGGTGGATGTCACTGTTCATTGCTGTGTAATTTACTACGTTTATGTATTGTTTTGAATGAAATTTGTACTTACCATGTGCATCATTAAAATATAATAACCTAATAAATGTAAATAAATAGTAAGTTGTTTGCGTAAATCAGCTTAAGATACCACGAAACTGTTGTCTTATCTACGAAATGAGTTGAAAGGTTAAGTTGATATGTTAAGATCATTATTAATGCAATTCATTGCCTACCTTATCTGCGTGTTAATCTTTTCGAAATGTGACAATTACGAGTATGTCGAGATACTTGGTTTAATATCTGTCATACTCTCGGAATAGGTACCGTTAAATGTGTATATTGTGCTCCTAAATTATAAAAATGTAAACAATCTTTTACTATTTTGTTGTACGAGTACTAAAGTGAGGTTGTGATATACGTACAAAAAATACTGTTGGAGCACAATTATTCACTGCAGAGAATTTGCTCTTTTCACGGAAGGTAACGAAATATATGGATGTGTTTTAGGTACTTAATTGGTAAAAATAAAAGTATCATAACTTGTTTGTACATTATTCTTATTCATCTACTTTTATGCCTCTAGGGTACAGCATTTTTTACAACAAAACTCGTCGAATCGTAATCGAGTAATGCCGGCTACATACGTAACGATAAATCGTTGCGATAAAACTGTGCAGTCCGACTGTGCAGATAAATCGAACCGTGTGTATGACAAATCGTTGTCGATTATCGTTACGTATGTAGCCGGCATAACTAATGTTCTTGACTATTCTCCATTGTTAAAAATATGAAAACTCTTTGTTATAATTGTCAAAAAAATAAAAATAAATTATAAATGCTGATATTACCTAATAACTAAGGTTAAAGCAAAACTAAAACGCGTTTCCAAAAACAACACACTGCCGGGCGAGATAAACTGTGCCCGCATCTATATTTACCTAATTAGTAGTTAGCTCAAAAAACAGTGGCTGTGTCGTTGGTGAACGTTTATTTAGTCATTAGTACGGTGTGCTCAGGCGCAGGCGGATATTCGCCATGTTACTCGACACAAATGTGTATCTTTGCGTATTCCTGCTATCTATTTCATATTATTTAAAGTTAATAGAAGCTAGAAGATACAGTGGTGGTGGAGGCGAAAGGCATTCCTATCCGAATTCTAATGGGTTGTCTGGTGGAGGTTCTCGCAGTCACGAGGTAGTAAAAATTTCACTTACCCGAGCAACCCATGGCATCACTCCTACCCTGGACCTGGCTCTAGCAACAGTGGCTACTATAGGTATCCCGTAAATGCAGGCAACTCAAGCAATGGAACTGCAAACATTCAGCACTACTACTATAATCCTCCTTCGCAAATACACTACGCGTCAATCGATGGTGAGCCAGTGTTAACCTATCCAGTGTATCGCGGATCTTTGCCCTCATACGTATACCAATACAGATTTTCCGGGACCAGGTATGGTACACTGTTAGCTGGACTGGCATTGTTTAATCTCGGTGTCCTCAATTTCGTCACTAGCGGCCTTAGTGTAGGTCATAGTTCACCATCAGACAACAAAAACTACCTTAACTACAAAGCACAACCCGGCGAAGTTTGCTTATTCGGTATCAATAAAGATAACGGTGACTTCGAAGAAACCAGAATAGATTGTCAGCCTATAAGTAGCTTTATTTACGCCGAACAGGCTAAACAACAGCAGCCACAGAATTCTCAGAACCAAACCACCGTGACAACTACCGTGACGAATACGACCATCGTTAATGCGACCAACCCTCAAGATACGCCTTCTTACGTATTGTCGCCAAACGGTACTCTGGTGACGCCCGGAGCGGCACCAGACGCTGGCAACGTGACGAATGGGGCTCCAGCCACCGGTGGATCTGTGACGTCATCCGTGACCGTCACGACCACCAACACGATGGTCGTCAACGCATTTGAAACTAAGGGATCTCCGATTGAATTGAAACCTGGAATGCAATGTTATGTTAAAAGGAAAACACCCTATTCTGTAATGAAGAATAATATCCCTTGTGCCTTATTACAGGCTTACGCTGATAAATATTTTAGCATCAGTTCTGATTTTAACGCGGAGATTATACGACCAGCGTTGAACCACAATGGAGATGACGTTGAGCGCAACTATTCAATAAGTTGGGGTAATTCTTCTGAACAACGCCCATATGACTGTGTATATCATCCCAGACGAAGGCACCGCGGCCGCGGTGGTAGACGACGACCATGCAACACACACAACTACAATCGCTCTCGTTTATGTGATTGGTACCAACAACAAACAAGTAGCAACCAGAGCTGTCAGTTATGGTCAAACTACTGTTACTATCCTCCGCAACAAATTGTTTACACGTCGCCTAGAGGCGGGCCACAAATAAACTACCCTATTTACCGTAGATCTTTACCTTTATCCGTCAATAGATACAAAGAATCCGGGAGCAAGTACAGTACGTTGTTAGCCGGATTAGCATTGTTTGATCTCGGAATTAACATTTATGCAACGTGCAACGTTTCGAGTGTTGCATACTTACCTAAAAACTACATACCACTGAACGAAGTGTGTTTATTCGGTATCCATAAATATAATGGAGATTTCGAAGAAACGGAGATAGACTGTCGTGATACTATAAGTGGAATTATGTACGCCGAACAGATTAAGCAAATAATTAAAATGAACACGACTACCGGAGCAAATGCTACTTTTGATAACACAACTAAAGCTGGGGACATGCTAATGTACATGTACAAATTGTCCACATTTAACTTTTCAGATAAGACTAGTGAAAGAGTTTCGGATTCAAATGGAAGTGCGAAGTCAAAGGTTACGTCAATTACTAATACGAGTAACGATAAGCTGGTACCACCAGCGTCAAATACGACCGTAGAACCGACGTCGCCACCAGTGTCAGAAACGACAACGAATAAGCCGGTTTCAAGCAGTAGACGTTAAAGGAAACCCAATCGAGGTGACATCCGAAATGGAGTGTTATGTCAAAAGGATGATAACATCCAGTTCCGGAATGAAAATAGAACTTCCATGTGGTGTTTTACAGATTTATGCTGAGGAGTCCTTAAAACCTAAGTCTGGCCTCAACATCGAAGGTACGAGTACACAAGCAACGTTTAATGCAAATAGTTTTAAGCGGTAACCATCACTCTCCCAATCTTGGTTGAGATTCTGATACAATGAATCATGTACCATAGGGTGGAGATCAGAACTAAAGAAGTTCCATAGACCGTAGCTGCTATAAAAATGATTGTAGCTAATCTGCATGACAAGCCAGATAATAAATGTTATTATAATATAAAATGTATAACTTTATGACCATATTAGCCCTTTTACGTAATTATCGCTGTAAAATTAGATTCAATAAATATTTGGATATATGTACTTTCGTCATTATATATGAAGTTTTATTAGGAAGTTACTCGTTTTTATTAAATTCAAAAAGCCACCATTTACAAAAAGTGTATTAAAATAATGTAGGTCTTATGTTTTCGAAAAATCGTAAAGTGCATCAAGCCAAAAACCATTGACTGGGCACTTTGGGAGGATAGTTTAACCAAAATGACCATTATTTTTGGGTATAATTCCAGTTAATCAGACCTATTACTTCCATATTAATATTATAAACACCAAAGTAACTCTGTCTGTCTTCCCTTTAGGTACGTCTTCACGCTTAAACTCCTGAACCGATTTAGATGTAATTGGTATGAAGATAGTCCTTGAGAAAGACAAAGGATACACAATCATAGAAACAATCTTACACAGACGAGGGTTATGCAGAAGTTAGTAGATTGTGTAAGTACCTATCATATAAGTACTTAATGTTTTTTGCGTCGAATCGAAATCATTGACGTAAAATTGCCAATGTAAGATAGCAACAGTTCTGTTTTCGCTGAAATGAGATGAGAGGTTATGATGATAACAACTTTTTTTTTTTATTATGAATGGGCTTACTCATGGCCACAGACTAGCCGAGGCGTAGACGTGGCCTACGATGGAGCGAGCTCGCCCAGAAGGTGCCTGTTCACTCTTGATTTGAAGGTTGCCGGGTTATAAGAACACGGAAATATAATTCCATTCCTTGGCAGTGCGCATAAGGAAAGTAGAAGCAAAGCGCTTCGTGCGAATTGGTGGAATATCTACCAAGTAAGGATGGAAACCGGCCGTGCGTCTAAAAGTCCGATGGTAGAATGGGCACATGATGAACATTCGTCCTCTTTGTTTATTGCCTTCCTGTTAATCCGTCTTATTTATTAGGTAACGTGCAGAAATTATACATTGTTTATAAAATCATTTGACATTAACGGGAATATTAAAAAAAAAAGTTTGCTCAGAACTGAAAATAGCATCTGATTTTTTATGAAAATTTTGGCCTTTACAAACACAGTGTGGCGATGGCGGATGGCGCTTACGTCGCATAGCGCCGCAATAGCGTAAGCGCCAGCCGCCATAAGGTAGGTACCTTTTGCCGACGAACGTCACATATCTTTAATAATAATTACCGCCCAAAACATTCCATCTCCTTCAGAAAGCCGTCATCCTCAATACATGCCGCATTGTAAGAAAATTCTTACAAACTGACCAAGAAACGCTTGCTGCTGCAATTAGACCAACCTCACTATCAACTACCCATGCAACCTTAAACTTATCCATGCCAACCACTGAACCACCTACCGCAAACTTGCAGAGTCACACGACGGGCAGGAACGCTCATCCTTCTGTTGATTGAGAAGAAATAGTAGATATTACACTTACCTGAGATGCACTTGGCCTAGGCCCGTGCATACCAGTACTCCGGTGAAAGCCGAGAAAATATGAAAAACGAGATAATAATAATAAGCCCGCAGGGCAGCTTGTGGCGAGCTGTTGGGGAGTAACGACCCCACGGACCCGAGTGCTCCCGAGAGTCGGTCAGGGTCTCCATCTCCGGCGTGTCTTCGTCGGTCGGAGTGGACCCCAAGGGGACCCGCAGGACTCTCAGCTCTGGCTTGCCTTCTTTGGCCGTCCAGAGAGGAGTCGCTAGAGCTATATGCTCCAGGGGTGGAAGTGAAAGATGCATAAGACGCGAGTTGGCACAGTGGCTGGTAACAGCCACTGGGTAGAAAGCGGCGCACACCTCTCGACACCCCTGAGCCGCTCACACCGCGATGTTGCTCCTGGTCGTCTTTACGACGACAGTTTCAGGGGCCCATCTAGTCAGTGGCGAGTCACCGCCTGCCTCGATGACGGTGTTAACATTGTTATGGCAGGTGTCCGGACCTCTTTTACAATAGCCCAGTCTCATTGTCCACCCAAACATCAATCCATAAACCGGTATACTGTTCACTTTTTCTACAATAGTCCCAATGCCTGCTGCGACCGGTTCACGGGTGTCTATTGTTGCGCCTGTGAACGGGTTCCAGCAGGCGTTCTACATGACATTAAAACTCTCCAAAGGGCCTCTACGTGTTGGAGCTATATCCCCACGCAAGCCTATCAAAAGACCGGGATCTATAGGCCCGTGAAGTCCAAAAAGGAGATACAATAATAATAAATATGGGGGACATCTTACACAGATCAACCTAGCCCCAAACTAAGCAAAGCTTGTACTATGGGTGCTAGGCGACGATATACATACTTATATAGATAAATACATACTTATTCACACACACCTGAGTCATGGGTGTTTTCTATGTATAAACACCCATGACTCAGGAACAAATATTAGCAATATCTCTTTATTATTTAATATCTAGTGAATTTCTATTTCATTTCTCGAATCGCGCCGACTGTCAGTTTTTTTGGTACATTGTACTCGTATTGCTGTCATCGCTGCATTGCGGTCACAAATAGAACGTGAAATTCGTAATTTTATGAAGAATTTTGACAGTAACATCGGCCGTGTTAACGCCGCAGTAGTAAAGGTGACAGTTCATTTCCAACGACAGCTGCAGGGCTATAACCGCGAAAAACGAAGTTCGCAAATTGGGATTGTTCATTTTTTTTAGACCCCCATTTTTATTTTATTTTCTGAAAATATAGGTTAATTTAAGATACCAATTTGAATGATTTAGTTATTCGTGGCTCGGTTGAATATTTATAATTTATTGAAAATATGAGATACGACTTCTCGTAAATTACATGTCGTCGGCTGATTAGGATAATGCACAAGCAACGACAAGCATTAAAAAAATAGTTGTCATTGTCAATTGATTGTAATGTCACCTGTCGACAATGTCAGTGTCACGTGTTTCTATAAATAACAATCGTCTGGAATGGAAAACTCGTTTATTTTGAATCATTAATTTCAAAATACCTACGCTATAAATTTGAGAAAGCTGATTCCAGAAATCTGCCTAAGTTATATAATATAACTTAGTTTTATTGGAGTATGTATCCATATAGCATCCAACTCCAACCATAACTTGGCTGAAATCAAGGGAGCAAAAATACAAATGTAAGTTACCTACATCATATATATTAAATTTTAACTGATTCGATTTGTAAGAAGATTGGATTCAATTGGATTGGATTGTAAAATCGTTACAAGCGTCCATTGCTAAAGGTAGCTTAGCACCCAGTGGGTGCTTTCTACCGGCTTGTCACCATTGTTTGGATATTGTACTACATACTTATATTACTATATTAGGAACATGCCAATTTTGCTAATTATATCCTATTATTTCAGGTCATCGTGATTCCTATTTAGATACAGCTGTGAGATATGTAACTGCACTTGGGCCCAGAACAAAGTTGAGCATTTTGTATTGAAACGAACGTCATATTAATTATTAATCGTCGTAATACTTTACGACCGTAAATAATGCCTGGGAACAGAGTAAATAACAAACCATACACTTCTCTTCTGGATGGTCAACAAGAAGCCATCATTGTCAGATGCTCGTGCAGAACATGATAAACATACATTTAATGTAAAGTTACTATTTTTTTTGGAAACATATATAACATATTTCCCAAATTAATAAAAAAGTAGGTAAACAAAAACATGTTTTATTATTATTCACAACTCTTTATTAAGTCTTGTCCACCATGATATCAGCAGCTTGAACTGCAACATGTACCTGGAAATTAGAAATTATATCTTTTTAAAGCAGTTTCAGGCTGAATATTGAGTATGGCTATGTATTCTTGTATATTCCTTCTTTCTAGTAGGCACCATCTCTGTTTAACGGTTTGCCTTTTGATACTCTGGCTACATTACCACAGAAAATAAATAGATACCACGACCCTACCAATAAAGTGAGCTTTTAAATACTTAATTGTAGTAAATTAATATTAATTTTATACTTACATCGACGTGATTCTCACAGCAATACTGTGTGTAACACGTGAAGTAGGTATTCCAAGTTTAATTCACGGCACCATCTTTCACGTCGTAGGTCTTCGTGGATTCGAACTATTATTTTTGTGAATCATTCCCACACATAGGAACAAGGTTTTTGATATATTATTAAGCAATGAAATCTACTGTTTAGGTATTAATTATAAATCAAATTGTAACAAACAAGCGCAGCGGTTTAACTGAAAAATTTTGTTATGACAATCGATGACAATGATAACTTTGACAATACGTGAGTGACGGATTTATTTACTATGGTTCGATAACTTTTATTATGCAATGACTTTACATTCAGCCCAGGAGAAGGTCAAACTAAGGTCATAAGGATATTTGTTGAAATATCTTCAATCCTCAATTATTATATCGCAGCAAATGTCGGAAACTGTTTAAAAACCTTATATCTCGAAATGGTTTTCGAAATAGAACATTTGAAAAAAAATGGACAATCCTAATTGCGGGGATTTTTATCTGTCACAGTAATTACGCCTTCATTGGAGTAAAAGAGAAAGATGGCCGCAATTTGCGAATTTCGGTTTTCGCGGTAGCCGCTCAGAGCTGTACTACTGTTGCGACGTTACAGTCATTCATTGTCTAGTCATTAATTTCACTATGGAAATTGACACTAACATCGACGGAGCAGTAGTGCAGCTGCGGTCAGAAATGGAATGTTATCTTAACGCTGTTTCAGTTAAAAACACAATGTAACTTTCATATAGAAACAAGTACAATAGTAGATTGTTAACCAAGGGTGGAAAGGCACCCATTTCTGTCGAGGTAGTTTGGCGCTCGAACGCAGTGAGAGCGCCAATAGTCCGAGACAGAAATGGTGCCTTTCACCCGAGTTAAACACTCTACTTTTCATATCGAATGCGAGGAAACCAAACAAGACAAGGCAATTTCGCAAAATCAGTAATGGAAGTACCTAATAGATCTACGGCCATGATTTATTTTCCTTAGGACTTACTTGCAATCGGAGACTTTACAGGTGTGATTAATAACCCCTAGCGAAAATCATTTAGATTGCAATATTTACGAAAACACACATTTTTTAACAAACTGCAGTAATTTTTAAATGATTTGTTCATTATAGTATGAAAATCAGCGGGATTGCCTCTTACTTTTTAATTTTATACTTTTTCGTTCTAAAAGCCGCAACCGGACCGCACCGCGACCTTGGTGCGCCGCACTACGTAATAACATAATAAAAGTATTTTAAATATTAAATAACAATTTAATTAATAATATAAGTAATTTTTTTCTTGTATTTTATTTTATTTTCATGAATATAGTGCTAAATATCTTTAAAAATCAATTTAATATCGTACAAACGTTTAACTGTGGCTGTATAAGATTCTGCCTTTACCCATTTACGCAAGTGTAAGGTTTAAAAAAATATTTTTGGTGTATTCCTTTTGGTTTCCGCCTTATGAAATCGAGTAAATAGAATTCAACGAAATAAATCAAGAATAATTTGTTTTTAACAATTATTCACTTATATCATTTTTTATAAAAAAAGGATCAACGTGGGATTAATAAAATTAAACAATTACCAATTGTTCCAGGCGAGGAAATAAAGACACTATTTTTCCATTTTGTTTCCACCCAGTTGTTCGTGGGACGGGGACGCAGAGGAGTACACCACTTTTCTGCACTAGAGCATAAACGTATCACTTTCTGCGCACCTTTTAGAACAACAACGACCCACTTTCAGAGCATGAGATATGAAAAAAATATTGTACTCCTTACTATCTTCCACAAGCAAAGTGTTATTACTCCGATATTGATATCATAGTAACAGTAGGCACGTTTTTCTCATTCTAAAATAAAATTGACAACTCGACGAGTTTATTTGTTTCGTTTATGTATATGCTATATGCTAATCATACCGATGATTCATCACTAATTAATCACCATCATCCAAACGTTAACTCACAGTTTATATACTAACATAAACCCTATTGCAAAGATATAAGTGTCACAATAAAATAAAGAGTGTTGTTGTTTTACATAAAATGATTTAAATGAAATAGTTGCCAGCTGTTGACGTTATCCCGAACGAGGAATCCCCAGCCATCGGTCCCCATTCATTAAGCCCGCATCAGGCAAGGCAACTGTTGCATCTTTCGTTATAAATGTGTCCGTGTGTGTGTGTTAATTGTGTACTTTCGCGAACGGTCGAGACGGCGCAGGTAAACATACCGCTGGGTGTTGCCAATTGTTGAATATCCCTGCAACTAAGCGTTATTTGACGAGTTTTGTTCACCGAGGTTTACAAGAACTAGGTAGTTGTTTAACCACTTACTACAGTACGGCTACCATCAGTTGACACTGACATATGTAGTTAGACACTGCTACTTAATTCAGTCGTAAATATTGTAAATGTATTACGTAGTAAGTTCTTGTTCAATTAACGTTAACTGTTTAGTTAACATTTCTAAAAAGTGTATAATTTATCAAAATAAAACCTTGTTTTATTTACGCGCCCATTAAAATGTCTAGTCGAAAGCGCGTTTTAAAACCAAGCCATTTAATTAGTAAAATTAGTTTTTGTGAAACAATCTTACTGTGACATATACATAGTTGTTCTTACAATAATAAAAAAAACGAATAGATACATGCCTAACACTGCTTGTATTAAAAAGTGTCAGTTTCTCAGTCGATTACTCATTATACAATCAAGTACTTATATTTATACCTATGTACTTACTTAATTTAATGATATTTTTCAAACTCGAAGGGTAGGATGACACCTGTCATCTCCATTGAATTTGTAACCTTAAAACGCCAAATCTCGCAAAATTGTATTGTAATGCCAGGTGTTATCCTACCCTTCGAGTTTGTAAACATTTTAACTGATCTTGATTTATGTAGTAAACATTCTGTCTACAAATTTTGCGATTAACTTTTTGTATACAAGCCACGGTTAGCGACTATGTTTTTAACCTGTTTCGGTCGAACTGAGGTATTTATAATTTGCGGTGGCAACACGCACCACCTCCGTCAGAGCGGGCGCGAGTGTCGCGACCGAGAGAACGTTTATTTGTGTAATCGCTAGTCAGCTACTAACTTCAGTGCGGTGCGCTTGAGCGCAGGCGGATTTGTTGTGCAATAATAAAACGTATAACGCCATGTTTCGTTACTCGATTGTGTTTCTTTGCGCGATATTAGTGCTAACTAATGTAGAGTTTATACAAGCTGGAAGATTCGGAAGCGGAGGCGGTAGCAGATCGGGTGGATTCTCAGGCGGTGGAAGACATTCCTATCCTAGTTCTGGTGGTCTCTCCGGTGGTGGTGGGGGCCGCCATAGCTATCCATCTTCTGGTGGATTAAGTGGAAATAGCGGTGGTAGTCACAGTTATCCGAGCGGCGGAGGAAGTCACAGTTATCCAAACAGCGGTGGAAGTCACTCTTACCCCAATAGCGGAGGACATAAATACCCACCATCAACAGGCAATTCGGGAAGTCACACTTATCCTAACTCTGGTTCAGGCCTATCTGGGTCGAATAACCATGGGTACAATAACAGAGGTGGCTCGAGCGGTGGCACTACAAACATTCATCACCACTACCATTACAATCCTCCTCAGCAAATACACTACGCATCGCCTCACGGCGGTCCGGCGATGAGCTACCCCGTGTATCGCGGAACTCCCCCAACTTACGTGTACCAGTACAAAGATTCCGGAAGCAAATACAGTTCTTTGTTGGCTGGACTGGCATTGTTTAACCTTGGAGCCCTCGCTGGCGGCGTTGCCGGCTACGGCATAGGACATCATTCATCCTCAAACAACAACAATTACCAAAACTACAAAGCACAACCCGGTGAAGTATGCTTGTTCGGCATCAAGAAAGATAACGGAGACTTCGAAGAAACCAGGATAGACTGTCAGCTGATAAGTAGCTTTATTTACGCCGAACAGGCTAAACAACAGCAACCACAGAATTCTCAGAACCAAACCACCGTGACAACTACCGTAACGAATACGACCATCGTTAATGCGACCAACCCTCAAGATACGCCTTCTTACGTATTGTCGCCAAACGGTACTCTGGTGACGCCCGGAGTGGCACCAGACGCTGGCAACGTGACGAATGGGGCTCCAGCCACCGGTGGAACTGTGACGTCATCCGTGACCGTCACGACCACCAACACGACGGTCGTCAACGCTGTGGACGTCAAGGGAGCACCGATCCAAGTCACACCCGGAATGCAGTGTTACGTTATGAGGAAAACACCTAGTTCTAGAATGAAGCATGAAGTGCCATGTGGGCTTCTACAGACTTACGCAGATAAATCAATAAAACGTAATTCAGCTGCTCGAAATGTACCAGCATTTACTATTTTAGCTGTAATATGTGCTGTGTTTGTTGCATATTAATTTTAAAGATCTGATTAGAATTTGTTACTTTCTCTATTTGATAAATTTTATACAAGTGCGCAATGCCAAACAAAAAAAAAAAGACTTTGTATAACTTCAAACAAAATGGATACTCCTAAACACGTACCTAATTAATGTTTGTAATACAATGTAGACAAACATAAAAGTTGATGAACGTTTTAGTACTTACTTTATTGCACTCAGTACTATACCTATCTTTTAACACAATAAAGCATTTTCACTTACTATGTCCGAATGATGATGGAGTATAATACTCCATAATGTTAATAATTAACATGTTTTAAAAGCGGTTTCTTAGTTTGATATGATATACTTGGCGTGTTACGCCGACACCCGCCCAGTTATACAGGGTGATTCATGAGACGTGAGCAGGACTAATCCTGCACACTCAGTAACTGATAATTGATCGATCACCGTCGTATTTAGGTAAAACAACCACACTTTTTCCTATTTTTCAACTTTTTGGTGAGGGCAAATTTAACTCTCTACAATCATGGTCACCCTACAAGACCTAATTAATAAACATAAAACCTCTTTTACGAAGAAAATAAAATGTCAAACCTGAGTGAGATACGAGTTTTAAAAAGTAACCAGACCGTGATGACAGTGATGACATTCAATTTGACACAGAATATCGGTAGTTTAGTATTCTAATGTTAGGGTGACCATCCATGTCGTAAATAAATTAATAACTTTTTTTTTTCAACACGACTAGAAAATTAACGTTATACTCACTAATACTGATAGGAAACAGTTGCTTATAATTTACGAAATGCGCAGTGTTAGTCCTGCTCACGTCTCCTGAATCACCCTGTATATGTTCAATTTTCATATTGTCATATACAGGGTACATATCATTTTGTTATAAAATATAAGGCGATATAGTCTGCAAAGGGTTTAAAATTGCTCATAATTATTTTTTCTTTTTTTTTCTTAAATTGATTTGGTCAATTGAGCTATGTTAGATATTATGTTTGATAGTTTATGTTCAGTCAACCGTGATGTCCTTGATTTAAAACTAACTAATATGTAATGTGTATTGTAGGTATGACTATTCAGATAAATCAAAAGACATTGTGGTGACAGGTACTTACTTAAAACTTTAGTAATATTTTTCCAATACATTTGCAACTGTGTGGCGTCAGCACATATCTACTCGTATTGTCAGTGAAGTCTTTTATAATTTATATTATTATTTCGAAGATCATTTAAGGCTCAACCACTGTGTATCATCTTTTTATTAACATCAGAAATGTATTTAGAGTGGATTCGACTACATAATTAAACTTAAAATGATTAATCACAGAGTAAATATTATTATAACTTGTATTAAAGTAAGTAGAAATAAGACTAATTATTGTGATAATTGCCTGGTCTGGTCTCTAGTATCATGGGAGCCCTAACTAATGTAATTGTTTTTAAGGCAGGCGTAGTTTATATCGATTTTCCTACTACACACCTTTGTGTTTTATAACTTTTATGAAGGTTCAGCACGAAATGTGTTAACCTTTTAATTTGACCGACTTAACACTTTACTGATACTTTACATACTATTGTCACGTCGGCACAAAACTCAATTTATTACGCGAAAATGTATGCTCTCCTTTGAGTGATCTCATTGAAACATCCGTTCAAATGTAATGAATAATGACATGTGATTACGATGGGACCCAAAAATTTTGTATTCTGTTCAATAAAAGTGCCTTTTACCGTTACCGCTTTGTGGTTTTTGTCAAAACGTACAATAGTGTTGGCCAATTCCACCTCTATTGTTTAACAGTTTGTAGATAAGAGAATTGATGAAATCGGACAAGCGGAAATGATACTACGAATGCTCATTTTTACTAGAATAAGGTCCATGACTTGCTTAGTGGATTTATTTGTGTTATCACTTATCAGTGCGCTCGTGGAATAGTAAACAACAAGATAAAAAGTCGGGGCGCACCTTCAAATGTGTGCAATTCAAAGAAAGTGGGCAGGTATTCCTATTATTATAGTTAACAATTTAGGGGAGTGGTGTAATAGTAGGTACTGGTTTTGATAAGAGCCTGTTCTACTATGCTTCTACTACAAACGTGATGCATCCTTCCTTAAAGACCTGATGAATAAGACCAATTGGAATCTGAATCCATGCATGGGAAACGTTTTGCCGAAAGTTAATTGGGTCAATTTTCAAATAGGCATTTTTTGCTGTCCCACGGCTAAAACTCGAAGTCCATAGGACTAAAAGACTGGGAACGTATATATTTTCATTCAGTGTATTATAAGCTTTAAAAATCATGCACAACTGTACCTAAAATATTATTTGTTCCTGACAAAATCGCATTTGAAGTTCCAAAAACGGCGAAATTTGCCGTTTTTCGCGTGTCCCAGTGGCGGCATCGCGCAATAAAAAAAATCATAACTTTGGATGTAGGCAACGTACTATAAACAACTTTGTATTTCTATAAAGAGCATTTTCTAGAGAATTGATTTAATCATATTAATAAATGAATGCGTTATTTAATAAAACAAGGGAAGCCTTTTTATCGCTGTCCCGCGCGGCACCTATTTTGTTATGACTTAAATATACCCCCTGTAATCTTCTTTGTCTATTGAATAACGGTTAGATTAAATTTACAACGCAATAGTGCGGTTAGTTGGGCATCGATTGACATCAAATGTAGACCCGGAAACAGTTTAATTTATTTAAAAACAGATAAAAATCTCTTTCGAAATATTTTGGTACGACTACAATGACATTTGTATGGACGCTTAATACGTTGGTACATAGTTGGAATAAAAATGATTATTTTATAATAATAGTTGCAAATATAGTGTTAAAATATATAGCAAAATAAATAAGTGAATCGGTTGTATTGTGTAGGAAATATCGCAATAAAAAAATTTTATGGGCGACATGTCGCGACATTTGTATGACGACATTTATACGGCTATTTTGACCGTATAAATGTCGATTGTGGCATACAAATGTCGACATAGTGCCATACAGATGTCGAGAAGGTGTTATACAAATGTCGTCAGGGTCTTATAAATGCAACAAAAATAATAAATAGTGGCATATACATTTTGATACTGCCATATAATGTCGAAAAAATGCCTTATACATGTCAAAAGCGCCTTACAAATGGCTAAATTGTGTCATACAAATGTCTATCTTTAAACGTCCATATCTAGCTAACTGTAAAAAGTACAGAGGTGCCTCCTACAGTATATTTTTTGTTGTTAAGAACCCTTCCTAAAACGATGATTATAAATCAGATTTTTCAAAAATAAAAAATTGCCATACAAATGTCGAAAAAACACCCTCTTCAAAAATTGACCCATTTAATAGTCCATTACGAAAACGATTAACAGAGTTATATTTAATAACATTTCAATTAATTACATAAAACAGACACAAAAAAGAGTAAGTATTATGCTGTATTTTATAAACAACCATTCTTTCTACTCGCATAAATGCCAGAAAGAAATCTAAGAAGTTTCTTTTACTTAGTGAAAAAATAAACTCATTGTTTTGGGAACTACTTGTTGTAGGTATAAGTAGTATGTACTATACTACTATTACTATTACTATTATTTTTTTTGTATGTATACTTTGAGTAAAATTTATTTGTAGGTATTACGAGTATCTACGAGTATAGCGACGTAGGCACTTAATTTGGGCTTACTAAGGTACAAACACTCCTCAAGAGATAATTTTGACTTTGACTACTTAACTTCTTCAATATGCGTTGAAGTTAATAACTAATAGAGACTTGAAAATGTTTAGCGTCAAGTAAGTAAGATATGTAAATTATTATAATGTGCCGACCTAATGAACAACCAATTTGCTGTATTTATTCAAAACGAGCGCTAGGGGGTCGATATGTCGTAGTCAGATCGTATAATCCGCCGTATTACATTACGGCTAGCCATTTTCAAAAACAGGGGCGTTTTGAAATGCGGCGGTTCGACGATTAGCCGGATTGTCACTGCGATACGTTCTTCAATAAGGCGGCCCACGTTTAGCCGCATCGTACATTGTAGAGTGACCAGTTCTTTCGGTCGCCTACGTAACCGGAGTTTGACAATGTTTGCAATTTAATTTATTTCTACCATGGTCCCACCGCACTACATGTGTTTCTTTTCCAAAACATTTCCTTCACAACTTAAATAGACGGAGCCCCGCAAGCGGGGCTCCTATTTCTGGGCGGTTTGCCCTTCGGGCATCTGAAGTTACCTAACGAACCTAACCTAATTACCTACCTACGCTTTTTTCCCCAAAGTGTAATGTTTTCACGGACGTCTCACTCCATCAATAGGTAGGTAGGTTAGGTTCGTTAGGTAGCTTCAGATGCCCGAAGGGCAAACCGCTCAGAAATAGGAGCCCCGCGAAGCGGGGCTCCGTCTAGTTAAGTTGCGAAGGAAATTTTTTTTTGAAAAGAAACAGTCCAACAAACTCCAGATTTGATGGATACCCCAGCGTTTGTCAGGCAGCGCCACGAGTGTTAAAAATGGGAACTAAAAACTGTCAAAGCGGCGGCTAATGACTCGCTGTATTACATTACGGCTAGCCGTGTTGAAGAACGTATGGCGCCGAATTCATTCCGGCGGATTCTCATTCAGCCGCATTCAATACGGCTAATCGTTAAACCGCCGCATTTCAAAATGCCCCTGTTTTTGAAAACGGCTAGCCGTAATGTAATACGGCGGATTATACGATCCGACTGCGACAGATAGACCCCATGTAAAGTACTTAGGGTTAGTTACGAGTATTTACTGCAGCGGAGGTGCTGACAAAAACGGCATTTTTCTGCAGCATTGCGGAGGGACAGTAAACTGGGAGTGTGACATTACAGATTAGTCACAACACAAGTTGAATGTACTGCATTACTGGGAAAACCTCGGTATAAAGTCGACTGCATTTTTTTACTGCACAGTTGCACGCACTTGGTTGTTGTATCAGTGACAATGACAACTTTTCCGAGCCAGTTGTCATGAATTTACGTCACCAGGAACGGGGAGAAAAATAACATTTTCCGGATATAAAGTCTAGCGATACCAAGGATTATACGAGGAAAACGATATAAATTAACTATAGGTAATTTCCTGAGACAAGGAAAACTATATAGTTGAACCGTTCAACTATAGTTTTCCTCAACTTGAACGATATTAATGAAAGCACGACAAGAATGTACGGCTGCGGTGGCTAACAAATTATATTTAAGTAAGTAGGGATGATAATTAGGTAGGTATATTTGAAATAAAATTAAATAGTAATGTGTGTACTTAAAATAACACAAATTAAAATATATTTAAAATAATTTAATTCGTTCATAGGTATATTTTGTTTACGCGGCCCCCGGCCAGGTTCTTTAGGTAGTAAGACACGACATTTGCTTTTGCTTTTAGTTGTACACCTACTCCACCGACAAGAGCCATGCTCTTAAATTATGATGATGATATTTTTTGTTTAGAATGGTTAGATGATGCCACACTAAATTTATTTATAAGGGGCATTCCACGAGACTGTCGCTTACATAACGCTTTTGCCTTGTATGGCAGCTACCTCAATAAAATACGTGAATCTCGAGAAAATAAGTACCGCCAATTTGTTAGCCAAGTCATGAAATATTACCTGACCCAATATCGCTTACTCAGCATTTCCAGAAGTATTAGAAGAATTGCGTTATGTAAGCGACAGTCTCGTGGAATGCCCCATAATCGCCCGCTGCCTTTATTCAAACCGGTTGGTTGACTAAGTGATTATACAGCTGATTGCTATATCGAATACTACAATGTCGGAATTCGTTCAATTTTCATTACTAGTCGGTTGGTACTACCTATGCCAATCTACTTGAGTCAGGAAAATAATAGTTGGCTATGAATTAAGTTTCAGTATCTTGGGGTGCTGCCCTTTGTGCAATTTGGTGAACTTAAAATAACTCGGGGTCATTTACTCGTAGTGTGACGTACTACTATAATTTATTCCGTAAGGAAAGGTCAGCTCCGAATGTATACTTACGAGAAAGTCGCGGCGGGGTCAGCGTTTCGGAAATTATTTTCTTATCACATTCTTTCTAGAAATGCAGACTAAATGAGATGATTCACTAAACTATTATGTCATCTCAATTTAATTTTCTGTTTTAAGGTTAAATACGTTGTATGAAGGTGACAGCCGTCATCTTATTTAAGCTGAAAATTATTATAGCTGGTGATATTAGATTACATAGCATACTTCGCTATCAGTTTTGTCCTAAGATTTATAAAGGCTAACAGAAAAAGAAATAATACTAGTGTTATTATAAATATTTGGTCGCAACAGATTTTTTAACTCCGTTTCCATCCGAGTAGGCTGTGTGACCATGTGGTGACCATGTTATAATTTTACTTACATGGATAAAGATTCCACTACCTTCACATATTAACTTTTGGGGAAGTCCTGTCTGAAATCTTGATCCAAAAAGAGACCACTTGACACAACAGTTTCTCGAGAATTAAGGTCAAAGTGGGGAATACCGGCACATAAAATTTATTGCTGAGAACTCTAGAAATACTAGGGCAAGAACTTGTAGACAGTCTGCCATTATACACGCGGTCTTCACCTCATCGACGTTAATGCATGAGTCACTTTTTAAAACCCAAATTACTCCCGAGTGTCGATGTGCTCATGCAACCAATTGCACTAATAATTTCCTCAGGATGTCAGGATAACGTTTATTGAAAGATGGCTTACCATATGGAGCACTTAGTCACCACCTCATGCAGTCGAGAGCAGACGCACAAAGCGGGCGAAGTGATGAAATGAAAATATGTAATAGACATGTCTGTCGATATGTCTGCGGCTATCCCTGTAAACTGTGTCACATAGTCATGCTATTAGGCCTGGGGGCCTAGCCATGATAATGATCTTACATCGACAAACGCCAAACAAAACAAAAAAATATACGAAAAATCACGTGACGCTTTCCATACATTATTTAAGTTTCGGTTGGCGTTTTGGAAACTCGAAAATCATGATCTTGATATGATATTAGATTTTGTTTTGAAATTACTCGCGTTCATCTCGCTCGTAAAAGTTCGAATGCGCTCGAGGCCTTATTTGGACTCAAGGCTAGACCACCGATGGTTAAGCATTGTTGTCGCTAAACTACTACTCGCGCTTGAACCACAGTGGGTATAACAATTAGCGTGTGGCCACTACAATTTATATCGCGAATACGCGTGTCACTATTCGAACATACACAGTATCTAATTTACACGATAGTACCGCCAGTAAATGACCATTGTGCACAACGGTAATGTACAAATAATGGCACGAATGGCATTTGTTTGTTGTGTTCATTTAAATAACCTTATACACGGTAGTACTATTAGTTATTCTGTGCTTATACAGGCTCTTTGCGATCGTACCTGGTATAACCACTTGTTGTGACAATTTGGTTTTATCCTTAAATAATAATAGGTGATCAGCTCATTGTAGATTCTTATTCTTACACTTAAATAACCTCACTTCTCAATACATCGCGAGCTGTTTTTCAACATGGCTAACCTACCAATCTGACACCACTGCTTCCTATTACTGAAAAAAGATTCTATAAACACTCGTTACAATACTTAAGTACCGGTCTAGAGTTAGACCAAGAAAAGTCTGCAGAGATTTTGATAGCCCACGCAGTGCAAGTGTTATTTATACGTCATAATTTCATAGAAGTTTGACGTTTAGGGGAGACCGAGGTGAGTTGTGACAGAGGAGAGTTGTTACATCGTCGATTTTTTGGAATCTATTAACTAGAAGGTCAAGAAGCTCGTAACTTGAACTAACAAACGCGCGCTATTGCGACCTGGTTTCTAGTTAAGAGCGCTCTTACAAGAAAAGTCGAAATAATGCAAAATTGATGATACTAGTCGACGAAATTCAGGACTTTGTGCTCATTATTAGAAGCAATGAGTACTTGTTCCAGTAAAAGCGTCTTCTTATCTTTTTAAATATCGTTGTAAATATTAGAAACTCTCAAGAAGATTAGAAAGTCTCAACTCTCCTCTGTCACAACTCTCCTCTGCCACAACTCTCCTCGGTCTCCCCTATATTACACTTGCGCTGCGTCGGCTATCAAAATCACTGCAGACTTTTGTTGGCATTAACTCTACTTACTTTCCATACTTGTATAAAAATAAGTATAATATATTATGTATAGTATATTTTTGTTGCGTGCTACTCCACGAGCAAGTTTAGTTACAAGTCTTTCTGTCAACTGGGTTTGTTAACGTCACCATGGGTTTTATTTATTTCAGCCTTTTTACGTTTCTTTGTCTGAAACGTTGACCCTTGTCATAGAAATGTAGTTACTATTTATAGCCGGCCAACGACCATAAACCTATTAAACGCCTGGAACGTTTTATGTAAATTGGATTTTGATAGGTACCTATAGGTAGGTATGTACTACGTAGTACTGGCTACCTGCCGCTTGCGTGCTTGGAGTTACCTATCAACACTCAAATCTTGGTCTGGGGGGTACGATCGCCCTGTTACTTGGAAGTCATTTTCAAAATTCGGTCACGCCAATATTGGCTGTGTTTTTGACTTCAAATTTAAAATAAAAATGTGGCTTTTGTACAAATACTTAGCAGGATTAGGATAGGCCTTGAAGTAAGTATTAAGTCCGCTGTTTGTACTCCCATATTAAATAGGCAAGCAAAGAATCGTGAATTATTAACGCACTCACTGCCAGTGACCCGTTAGATGGGTTCCCTGTTATTAGGCGCTTTTTTTGCTACAAAGCGGAAAACAATATACGGCGCGATTTGGGAAATGAATTAGAGATGCACTAGATAAGATATAATAAAGATATGTGACGTTCCACGGCGAAAGGTACCATTACCCTGACTGAATATTGGAGCGGCGTTAATAATAAGCGTAAGCGCCAGCTGCCATAAGGTACCTTTTTCCGTGGAACGTCACATATCTTTACTATTTCATATCTAGTGACTGTCTAACGGCGCGATATCTTAAGACGAAACGGGAGCTGAGCTAAAAGTCAATTTTGAGATTTCAAGCTGAATATACCCGTCGCTCTGACGGGGCGTAACCGCGCCGTGAGAGACTGTATTTGTATGTGTAATGCACGCACACAGACGCGTGCGGTGCACCCGTACTCGCGCTGGCGCGCACCTCACTGATTGCAATTTGCATTGCCACTTTTTGTTACTGCTACTACTAAGTAGGGTAATTCGCCAGTAACTGGCCACTTTTAATAACTGGCCGCCCTAAACTAAAAATGAATCCTATTCACCTATAAACAGAATTCATTTTAGTATAAGGTTTCAATAACTTCAATAACTGGCCACTTTATACTAAAATTAATTCTATTTATAGGTGAATATAATTCATTTTTGGTTTGGGGTGGCCACTGACGAATTACCCTATTGCGATTGAACTTTTTTACTTACCCGGCTTACGTTTACGGAACTCGATATCGAATAGGGTAATTTGCAAGTAACTGGCCGCCCTAAACTAAAAATGAATTCTATTCACCTATAGCCTCGTGCCGCCTAATGTACATTAGGATGAGTTTCGATGGAATGTCAACCTTAATTAAAAAGAAAGTAGGTAGCATTTCATTTGTCTCGTAAAAAATTCGAACAAATGAAAATGAACCCAATTGAAAATACAACAAGATTCTAATTTCCTTGGCTATAAGTAGTAGGTATAAGATTTCAATAACTGGCCACCTTATACTAAAATGAATTCTATTTATAGGTGAATAGAATTCATTTTTGGTTTGGCGTGGCCAGTTACTAATAGTGGCCTGTTACTGGCGAATTACCCTATTTATGTACTTAGTGGTTAATACTAGTATCAAGTATTTTTTTTTTCAATAATGCTCAGAAACGAAGTATAGACATGACAAATATAAATATTAACGTCTTTGTAAGGCAGGATTGGACATTCTATAGAGTAAGAGTAAGTGTATGAAACAACTAATTCAGCTAGGACTAGGGAATGCTATCTAGATCTCGCAATTACGAGATCTCGCTAGATCTCGCACGTATTTTCGAAATTTAACCTAGTTAACAGGAAATCTCGATATATGCAATCTCGGTCGAGATCTCGATTAATATATTCGAGATCTCGAACAAGACTGAAAGTGAAATACTTTGTTTTAAGTAATATATGACCTTAGATTCATGTTGTTCAGGCAGTGCTATTATGTGTCCGGCTTTAGCTCTATTATTGTTACGCAATTTCTAAGTAAAGGTAAATAGTGGTTTAACATCGATAGCATTTCATAGAAGTATTTTCAAAATATAACATGAGGTACCTTAAATAAGTAGTATGTCGGCGGCATATCGTAAAATCGTAATCCTTGGCGTATCATGAAACGCCACCATTTCCTGATCTAATATTAACCCGGGCATATCACGATCTTCCTTATAAAAGAGACGGCAGATCCATCAGAGCAATGCATTCTTTGATATTCCTAGCTTCATAGCGGGCGCATTGTAAAATAATTGATCGAGAATCATATATTTTCAATGATTTTGTAAATGACTACAGTTATGACTACGGTTATTAGAAACCAATTATAGTATGTTTAATATTCTTTCTAATGGTATGCATCACCAATTGATCAGTAAAATAGAACCCGAGAAATAATGATCAGTTGAGGTCGGTCGCCCGCCATTTACGTGACGGAACAAAATTCATCATTACTTTGTTATATGTATAATATCATACATCAATAAAACTTATGTTTTTGGAAAGCTAATGAAATTTTTCGTATATTTTATAATAACATTAATTGTGGTAAAGTTATAATTTATTGAGTTAGACGCATGTTTTGTCAGTACTTATGCCATCCATGCACGGTAAAAAATCATATATGTATTTTAAATATTTTGTAAATTACTACAGTCATGACTACGGTTAAAACAATAATTGCACGTTTAATACTCTTTCAAACGACATCTCACACGAACTGATCGGTCCCATAGGACTAAAGACGTGAACAAATATCAATGCTGGTCGGCCGCTCACTTTTTCCTTCCTTTTTTTCGACACGTCCCCCTCCCCCCTCCATAAAATAAAAACCGGTTTATTCATATTCTGGAGACCACGAGGAACACGTCCATACCAGTTTTAGGTATTTAGAAGAGATGTCGACGAAAATCGTGAAGGAGACGACTTTTGTTTAATTTGCCTATAGACTATAGGAATATCAGAATATCACACCTTGAGGTTTGCGCAAAATGGCTGCTGTTCGCTAGGCAGATCATGAAATGTCGGCGTTTCATTATATTCCTAGGAATATCTCGATACGCCCGATTTTACGATGTCTAGAGATTATTGATTAAAATAACACATTTTTAGTTACTTTGTCAAATTCGATCTCGTCGAGATATTAATCTCGATCCCGAAAATCTGACTGTCGAGATCTCGAAACACCCAATCTCGATTCGGATTTTTCGTGCGAGATCTCGAATCGCCAATCTTGGTGCGAGATTGCATTCCCTAGCTAGGACCTTAAATTGCTCGACAATTACGGAGCGTGACTGTACCTAAAAATTTTGTAAACCCATAACCATGCAATAAAATATTTTTGATTTTGATTTCTAATTTGAAATATTAGAATCAAAAAGTTCAAAATAGATTGTACCTATGTAACTACAAAAATGTGTTCCCTCTCAACGCAAAACCCCTTGTGTCTTAGGAGGATCTAGATATTTTCACACAAGACGGTTTATCGATAACTTCTTACATCACTAGATTATCGACATTAAATGTCGACTATTGCCCATCACTTTTCTGGCTGTGTACGTATTTAGAAACTTGACTCCGCCCCTAAAATTAGTGCGATAGGGACAACTGCAGCTGAGGCGAAAAATCCTGCGTAAAAATGACAAAAATCGAGGTTTCGTACTCCTCTTTTTCCTCCTCCAAAACTTAACCAATCGTAACCAAATTTGGAAATCTAAATGATTATGAAATTATCTGTGTCGGACCATTTTGCTTTTTTGGCTAATTGATATCAGTTTTGAATACCACGCCTCTCATTGCGGCATAGTCAATTAAGCCATTTTGGCCATTTTTGAAGGGCTCTAGCGCCTTAAAAAACAAAAATATCAAAAAAAGCAAAACGGTCCGACACAGATATTGACAATATTAATCTGTGTTGAAAAAATCATTGCTCTAGCTTCAAAAACCACGGAGGAAAACGAGGACTACGTTTGTATGGAGAAATGACCACTCCTGTTGGCTCTTAAAGTTCGAATCGCGCCGATAGTATCGGCTATGAACGTAGCACATGGTAGCACGTAGCTTGCACTGGCAGTGAACGCATTGTAAGATTCATTAAAATTACTAATTATTAGAAACAGATTTAATGAAATAAAGAGTTGAATAATCATTGGTAATCTATAATTTAATAAATTTAAAAGTAACGTGATTGATAGTTGACCTTTGTAAATAGAAGGTAGTTGGAAGAAAGAATAAAAGACGACTGGCATGGCGGTTAACGGGCATTCGGTTACGGGCAGAGGTGAAGGGAGGACGATTGTGAAGTGAGAGGATTGGAGATTGAACTGTAACGGAATATTGTGATCAAGAAATATATTGCTGTTATGAAAGAAGGAATTTTTATTATACATCAGAAGTGGTAAGTACCTACAAGTCACTATGGTATTTCTGATATTAATATTAGAACTGATTGAGTTAAATCTTAATTACCCAATTAATTTGTTACAATAGTAACAGTGGTGTAAAATTATTATGATTATATACCTATACACATATTAGTAACACTTATATTGGTTGTTGTTTAGTTGAAATTAATTATCATTTCATATTTCCTATGTTAGGAAGTTTATGTTTAACGGGCGCTTAGAAACAAAGACACCGTTAATTTTATCAAGAACAAAATAATTGGGTAAACCCATTTCGGCCTATTCGTTCACTCGAGAGCAATTATACTGCAAGTTTTCTCTTCAAGACCAACAGTTAGGTTTTTTTTAGTGTTTGCTGTAATGCCTATCCATAATATAATTAAAGCATTCGTTACATCGCGGGTAGCGTGAAACCTTTGGAACACCGTTTTATTTTGAATAGTTCGGATACGTTTATGATTATTTACAGATGTAGATCGAATTCTTTTAGTCTATGTATGTACCGCTTATTTGGTTACAACTTTTACCATATTTTCAATATATCACTTATCAATACGTCAGTATTATATAGCGGGGTTAAGTGTTTTCCGTTTCTGGATTTGGGTCCGTGCCGGATACTGGAACCGTGCCGGATGCATACCTGATTTGTGCCGGATGAGTTCCGGATCCATGCTGGATTCGTACCGGATCCGTCCCGGACTGGTGCCGGATCCGTGCCGGATTGGTACCGGATCTGTGCCGGATTGGTATCGGATCAGTGCCGGATCCCGAATTTGTTCTAGATTCCTTTTCTGTACCAGTTCTAGAATTTTCTCGTTTCGAAAAGCCTGTGTTCCGGATCCGTACCGGGATAGGGATCTGTTTTAAACGTCCCGCATTTAGACCCCGGAAGCAGTAAATAAATAAATAAAACAGTTGAATTTAGCTTAATAAGAACAATTTATATTTGTCTACTATTAACAACCCAAAGATTTAGAACTCTTCCATTGCTGGTGTTGTTTTCGAGTTCCAGACTATGGACCATGAGGAAAAAAAAAAAAAACATCCAGGCGGCGCTCGAAAACTCCTGAGCGTGACCGAAAATCGAAATCTGATGATGGACAAGAACGTCGAAGCCGAAGTCGCAGGGAACAACAGGCGGAGTCGCAACCGGCGAAGCCGCAGCAGCGGCAGACACGGCCGAGGCAATGAGAGATGGCTTCGAAGATCAACACGGAAGGACAACGGCCAGGATCGCTTTCACGTGGAAGCCGCACAGGACAGGAACGGATGGCTTGTATATCTTTGTCGTCTTCAGTTGTAGATTTTAATAGATGTCGTTTATTGCTTAAACTGCGAATATTTTGGTACAGTATCCTTGGTTTTAAGAAGTTCGTTGCAAAGCTGCTGATTGCTGTTGATCAATTCGTCAATTGTGGTTGGTGCAACTGACGCTTAAGTGGCAAGTAAATAACGATATGATGAAAATACCTACATATGATGATAAGTATAATATTATCGAATTATAAAATTTCTGGATTATTTTAATTAATGAGTTACGGATTAATGAGTTACGGATTAATGAGTTACGGATTAATGAGTTACGGATTAATGAGTTACGGATTAATGAGTTACGGATTAATGAGTTACGGATTAATGAGTTACGGATTAATGAGTTACGGATTAATGAGTTACGGACTAATGAGTTACGCATTAGTGAGTTACTGGATTGATCAGTTACTGGATTGATCAGTTACTGGATTGATCAGTTACTGGATTAATCAGGTACTGGATTACTGGATTAAGCAGTTAATGGATTATAGAGTTAATGGATTATAGAGTTATTGGATTATCGAGTTATTGGATTATTCAGTTGAGTTATTGGATTATTGAGTTGAGTTTTATTGAGTTGAGTTATTGGATTATTGAGTTGAGTTTTATTGAGTTGAGTTTTATTGAGTTGAGTTATTGGATTATTGAGTTGAGTTATTGGATTATTTAGTTGAGTTATTGGATTATTCAGTTGAGTTATTGGATTTATTCAGTTGAGTTATTGAATTATTCAGTTGAGTTATTGGATTATTTAGTTGAGTTATTTGATTATTGAGTTGAGTATAGGATTATTTAGTTGAGCTATTGGATTATTTAGTTGAGTTATTAGAGTATTTAGTTGAGTTATTGGAGTATTTAGTTGAATTATTGAATTATTGATTATTGAGTTATTGGATTATTGAGTTATTGGACTATTGAGTTATTGGATTATTGAGTTATTGGATTATTGAGTTATTGGATTATTGAGTTATTGGATTATTGAGTTATTGGATTATTGAGTTATTGGGTTATTGGGTTATTGGATTATTGGATTATTGGATTATTGGTTCATTGGATCATTGGTTCATTGGATTATTGGTTCATTGGATCATTGGATAATTGGTTCATTGGATCATTGGTTCATTGGATCATTGGATCATTGGATCATTGGATCATTGGATTATTGGATTATTGAATTATTGGATTATTGAATTATTGGATTATTTAATTAATGGATTATTGAATTATTGCATTATTGGATTGTTGAATTATTGGATTATTGAATTATTGAATTATTGAATTATTGAATTATTGAATTATTGAATTATTGAATTATTGAATTATTGAATTATTGAATTATTGAATTATTGAATTATTGAATTATTGAATTATTGAATTATTGAATTATTGAATTATTGAATTATTGAATTATTGAATTATTGAATTATTGAATTATTGAATTATTGAATTATTGAATTATTGAATTATTGAATTATTGAATTATTGAATTATTGAATTATTGAATTATTGAATTATTGAATTATTGAATTATTGAATTATTGAATTATTGAATTATTGAATTATTGAATTATTGAATTATTGAATTATTGAATTATTGAATTATTGAATTATTGAATTATTGAATTATTGAATTATTGAATTATTGAATTATTGAATTATTGAATTATTGAATTATTGAATTATTGAATTATTGAATTATTGAATTATTGAATTATTGAATTATTGAATTATTGAATTATTGAATTATTGAATTATTGAATTATTGAATTATTGAATTATTGAATTATTGAATTATTGAATTATTGAATTATTGAATTATTGAATTATTGAATTATTGAATTATTGAATTATTGAATTATTGAATTATTGAATTATTGAATTATTGAATTATTGAATTATTGAATTATTGAATTAAAGAATTAAAGAATTAAAGAATTAAAGAATTAAAGAATTAAAGGATTAAAGGATTAAAGAATTAAAGGATTAAAGGATTAAAGAATTAAAGGATTAAAGAATTATTGGATTAAAGAATTATTGGATTAAAGAATTATTGGATTAAAGAATTATTGGATTAAAGAATTATTGGATTAAAGAATTATTGGATTATTGAATTAAAGAATTATTGGATTATTGAATTAAAGAATTATTGGATTATTGAATTAAAGAATTATTGGATTATTGAATTAAAGAATTATTGGATTATTGAATTAAAGAATTATTGGATTATTGAATTAAAGAATTATTGGATTATTGAATTAAAGAATTATTGGATTATTGAATTAAAGAATTATTGGATTATTGAATTAAAGAATTATTGGATTATTGAATTAAAGAATTATTGGATTATTGAATTAAAGAATTATTGGATTATTGAATTAAAGAATTATTGGATTATTGAATTAAAGAATTATTGGATTATTGAATTAAAGAATTAAAGAATTATTGGATTATTGAATTAAAGAATTAAAGAATTATTGGATTATTGAATTAAAGAATTAAAGAATTATTGGATTATTGAATTAAAGAATTAAAGAATTATTGGATTATTGAATTAAAGAATTAAAGAATTATTGGATTATTGAATTATTGAATTATTGGATTATTGAATTAAAGAATTAAAGAATTATTGGATTATTGAATTAAAGAGTTAAAGAATTATTGGATTATTGAATTAAAGTATTAAAGAATTATTGGATTATTGAATTAGAGTTAAAGAATTATTGGATTATTGAATAAAAGAATTAAAGAATTATTGGATTATTGAATGAAAGAATTAAAGAATTATTGGATTATTGAATTAAAGAATTAAAAAATTATTGGATTATTGAATTAAAGAATTATTTGATTATTTAATTAAAGAATTAAAGAATTATTGGATTATTGAATTAAATAATTAAAGAATTAAAGAATTATTGGATTATTGAATTAAAGAATTATTGGATTATTGAATTAGAGAATTATTGGATTATTGAATTAAAGAATTATTTGATTATTGAATTATATAATTATTGGATTATTGAATTAAAGAATTATTTGATTATTGAATTAAATAATTAAAGAATTATTGGATTATTGAATTAAAGAATTAAAGAATTAATGGATTATTGAATTAAAAAATTAAAGAATTATTGGATTATTGAATTTTATTAAAGAATTATTTGATTATTGAATTAAAGAATTAAAGAATTATTTGATTATTTAATTAAAGAATTAAAGAATTATTGGATTATTGAATTAAAGAATTAAAGAATTATTGGATTATTGAATTAAAGAATTAAAGAATTATTGGATTATTGAATTAAAGAATTAAAGAATTATTTGATTATTTAATTAAAGAATTGAAGAATTATTGGATTATTGAATTAAAGAATTAAAGAATTATTTGATTATTGAATTAAAGAATTAAAGAATTATTGGATTATTGAATTAAAGAATTAAAGAATTATTGGATTATTGGATTTTTGAATAAAAGAATTATTGGATTATTGAATTAAAGAATTATTGGATTATTGGATTATTGAATTAAAGAATTATTGGATTATTGAATTAAAGAATTATTGGATTATTGAATTAAAGAATTATTGGATTATTGAATTAAAGAATTATTGAATTATTGAATTAAAGAATTATTGGATTATTGAATTAAAGAATTAAAGAATTATTGGATTATTGAATTAAAGAATTATTGGATTATTGAATTAAAGAATTAAAGAATTATTGGATTATTGAATTAAAGAATTATTGGATTATTGAAGTAAAGAATTAAAGAATTAATGGATTATTGAATTAAAGAATTAAATAATTATTGGATTATTGAATTAAAGAATTATTTGATTATTGAATTAAAGAATTAAAGAATGATTTGATAATTTAATTAAAGAATTAAAGAATTATTGGATTATTGAATTAAAGAATTAAAGAATTATTGGATTATTGAATTAAAGAATTAAAGAATTATTGGATTATTGAATTAAAGAATTATTGGATTATTGGATTTTTGAATTAAAGAATTATTGGATTATTGAATTTTTGAATTAATAGATTATTTAATTAGTTATTTGCTATGGATGGAGGCACGGATATATGGTAATGATAAAAAAAAAAAAAAAAGACGGAAATAGAGGATGTTATGTTGTGATGAGACACGTTTGTGTCATGAGAGTGATTCAGTAAGTAGCACATTAAAAAAATAAAAATGGAATCAAAAAAAAAACAAGAGAAATAATGTGCTACACGTAAAATTTGATTAAAAAAATGGTATGTTGTGAGACACGTTTGTGTCATGAGAGTGGAAAAAAAAAACGGAATAAAAAAAAAAAAAACATAGCAGTCGAATATGTTAAGTAATGTACTTTATATGTATTGATGCATAAAAAAATATGATATATTGTTGTATAATTATTGAATAGAAACTTATATATTTAGATGGATTTATTGGATTTGAAATTATTATGCGAAGATATAGATTAATTCAATAAATAATAAGAAAAATGTATATAGACAGACAAAGAAATTGTATTAAATGGGTAATAAAGCATTAATAATTTTCTTACTGAATGCCCGATGATTTGACATGCCGAGTGTAAGATTAGATGACAGACGCGATTAGTATGGCTGTGCATGAGGACATGCACAATGTCAGGATGGGCGAGTGTAAGATTCATTAAAATTACTAATTATTAGCAACAGATTTAATGAAATAAAGAGTTGAATAATCATTGGTAATCTATAATTTAATAAATTTAAAAGTAACGTGATTGATAGTTGACCTTTGTAAATAGAAGGTAGTTGGAAGAAAGAATAAAAGACGACTGGCATGGCGGTTAACGGGCATTCGGTTACGGGCAGAGGTGAAGGGAGGACGATTGTGAAGTGAGAGGATTGGAGATTGAACTGTAACGGAATATTGTGATCAAGAAATATATTGCTGTTATGAAAGAAGGAATTTTTATTATAGCATTAACTGCAAATGTCTAAAAATTGTTAAGTATAACAATGACTAATTTGTGGACACGGCCTATAGGACATTAATGTTTAATAATCACCGTGCAGCGTGTATTATGTTTATGAATGGTCGAGTAAATTGAGAACGATGAACTGACCGTTTTATGACCTTGTTTATAAAACAATAATCGCCATTACAAACGAGCTTAGTACATGGGTTCTGGTAACAATAACTTCAATAAAGAAACGTAGAAGACGCGTTTGTAAACTATGAGTATTGGACAATGTCTGTGCAATGAGCTGATCCGCTGTTCACTTTCTAAATAATCGCAAGGCCTGATTATTCAATAATCAGTTTAGGAATTTTATGCTGATATTAGCCACCTGCTTCGCACGGGTTAACAGATTATACTTACACCTAAAGCTTCCCCAAGAATCACTTTGTCAATAGATGAAAACCGCATGAAAAATTGGAAATCTGTTCAGTAGTTTTTGAGTTTATCGCGAACATACATTACTCACAAAGAGACAGGCGCGGCGGAGGACTTTGTTTTATAAGGTGTAGTGATTAGTGATATAAATATTATTATTTAACATAAGACTAAACTTCGACAAATCTTCCACGTTGCTTAGTATGAAGTTTATCTAGTTTTATGCATATTTGCCATTTTCAAATATACCGCGCTTTCGAAGTAACCCAATGCACTTTATATGCTTGTTGCTAGCTCCATGCAGAAAACTACTCAAGTTGGAAGTGCACTTTTATTTTATCATATTCGTATTTACCATTTTCAGTTTCATTGGATATTTGTTTAGGATGTTTCGAATTAAGGAAAGGACATTTTGTATAACAGGCGAGTTGAATACAATGCTACATTAGTTAATTATCACAGTAAATACTAACTACATATATCTATATGTCATCTGGTTTTAAGCGCATTGTGTAACGCACATAATAATTGTTACATGAGAAAATATTCAAGGCCCGTCTGATTATGAGCTCCATTGGCAACACAATCATTAAATGTGGTCACAGAAAAATAACGAGATGCAGAAGATTAAGTCCCTTATAGCAAGACTTCTGTGCGACTTTAGGTTTGGTTTATCCTTTCGGTTTAGAATTGTACGCGTTGCTTTTATGCATTTTAACCGTTATGATTAGGTATACGCTGGCGACCGACATGTGTTAGCGCTTTGGACGATTAAACATATGCGAAGACGGACTACTGTCATATGTTTTTTGTGCTATTGACTTGCATGATCGCCACGATCAAGCTAGCGTTACCCTTGGGTCGGCATCTGCCAGAATCCGCTTCTTTCAGTTCTAAATTGTCAGTTAATCCGAAACCGGACGTAGAAGATTTAATGTTCTTGTTACATTTTGGCTTTAAGATAATGGTCAATTTTAGGTTGATTCTCGACAACTAGGTCGGATTGTCGTTGGGTCGCTATTTTATTGTTTAAATTGGGGACTGTGTGTAAATCGTCAGACTGATATTAAAAATCCGACAACGCACCAATATGATTCAATTATTTAGGAAGCATAGACCGAAGATATTCTGAAATTAACAAAGCAAATATTTCTAGTTAATTTCCTTTTAATGCATTGATCATTTGATATGTTACCAATTTAAATTTTATATTTTGAGTACCTAGGTACCTATCTATTTACAATATTTTACTTTGACTTCGATAAAGCAGCGTTCAAATATTGTAAGATAGTTAATTTAGGTCTAGATATATAACAATTATTATTAAATAATAACTAGACCTATATTAACTATCTTACAATATATGAACGCTGCATATATTATATGCGTGCGTGTGAATGTCAGATGTCAATACGTTTTTAATTTTTCTACTTTTTCTATTCTCTCAAATTCAGTGTTACAGGTCATGCATTAGCTACGTGAAACTACTATTTATCGTGTAATAATTAGGTGTGCCTCATTAACACGCAAGTGTCTGCACAGTGCGTCATCGAGCGCCGGGTAAAGAACGGGGCGCGGGGCGTGGCAAACAACAACTATTCCCAACTTATCTATTTTTCAAAGTCATCATCATCATCAACTCAGCCATAAGACGTCCACTGCTGAACATAGGCCTCCCCCTTACATGATGGGGGGTGAATGCCATAATCGCCACGCTTGGCAGGCGGGTTGGCGATCGCAGTCGAGTACACCTAATTTGAGGGACGCTGCTGCCCGTCCACCGGTGGTCTTGGACGTAGTTTAAGGACATACCCGGGTCCGGGTCCGGGATTCTTCAAAGTACAAGTATTAATCACAACTCTATGCTTACCCGAATTTAAACTGTTGTGAGACATATTAATATTGAATATATTTTGTGATTTATACTCTCTATCTTTAGGTATTTAAATAAAATTAAACAAATAAATTTTATTATGTTCGGGTAGTTATAACATTTATTGGTTAACCAACCAAATACAAAACCGCCTGGATCTGTCACTGAACGACCTGACTTTAACCTACATTATTTGATCATGTAATGTTTTAATCTACCCTCAACTGGCTTAAGGAGCTATTTGAGGGTAGATTTGGTTTACTTTTATTTAAATACCTATAGATACAGACTATAGAATGAGTCGGGGTTAACCCGCAACCTACGTATAATGACAGAAAAATAATATTATTAAATGTTAATAAATGTATTAAATATGTGCCGTGGCAGTAACATCACCTACCAGTCGTATGATTCAGCTATAATATAGCTATAATATAGTTATATTATAAGTACATAATATCTTACACACAACTGTAAGCGTGAAAAATACTTTTGTTTGCAGTTTATTTAAGTGTGCTACTTAAATATGTAGATACCACAAGGACAATGCCAGTCGCCGTCACACATACCCGTACATAATACCTATCATATTTGTCATTTGCAATTCCAAGAATCTCGTGATATGTAAGATATTTGAAAGATACCTACAATGCCTACAAGTTACTTCTTTTTGGATACAAGTATAGGAAATAGGAAAATATAATTATGTAGGGATAGCCTTTGTTTTTTAATTTGTATGTATATATATTTAATCTTTTGGCCAGCTATACAAAACCCCCTTTTAAGGCTCGTTTAGGGCCTGTTTATTGTTTAATAGTGTTTAGTGCGTGATTATACATAATATTTCTCCTAAACGCAAACTTTATCTAGCAAATCTGTAAACTCGCGCTATGCTCTAATGCCCTAATGTGTAATAAGGTCTTAAAAATAAGTGGTACAAAATATAATTATACCAATTCTTTACTTCTCTTCGTAGTATCAAACAAGATTGGCTTCGTATCAAAACAATTGTGTTTTGATAATTTCTTAATACCATGATAATCTTGCAAATCTATGTATTTATAGTATAAAAAAATTATATTTAACTGGTTTTCATAAAATTATGATTTTAGATCTAATGCCTTTGCTTCCTAGTGGACGAGTAAAAAAAAGATGTCTATGAATTTAGACGGGTCAATTTAGTCCAAACTGTATATACGGTTCTGGGTTATTTTTTCCCATTGTGCTTGTTCAAAGCGAAATTGGGTTTACTATCCATAATCGAGTGTTCATATTCATGTATTAGGTTCAACAACCGCCCCAAGTTCTTCTACCTTCCGTTTTCGAAGTCTTCAATTTCCGTTTTATGAATATTAGATCAATTCAAGATAAAGATAGCTACGTAAATGAATAATCAATTTTCATTTATTTTCAGCGCGTTTTCTATAGGTAAGTTCTACCACAGAATAATTAATAACACTACCGTACAGAAAGAAAACTTCCTACAAAACGAAGTTTGACAGCGGTTCAGAGTCGAATCATGCTGTCCCTTTCTAATATATATGGCACTATCCCTTTCGGCTTTTTAGGGTTGTCAAAAATCAAGTGATTATCTTAACTGTGCTCGTGCACGCAAAAGGAAGTCAAGTGGTGCCAACCCTAATAATTGCTCGGAGCAATGCTGAGCCGAGCGGAGCCGAGTTTGACCGAAGTCAGGAGTTTCGCACCCCTGGTTCTACGTAACTTAGTAAAGTGATTAGAAGGAACACGTACATATTGTGTTTGTATTGGGAAGCGCTAGTAATTGCCTGCAACAGATGGTTTTTAACAAGCTTAGCCTCAATAACGATTCAGCGGCGAAACGGACCTACAACGCACTCAGACTGGTTTTTTCGGGTACAGTTGCCAAGGTCATCCCAAACCGATCAGATACATGTAAGGTTCCGAAATTGTTATCACGTTTATGTTCACTTTAGTTCCATGCATATGCAATTTATTTAAAATATAAAACTCATTTATTAATATTGTCTAAACGACTTGACAATTGTGAACACATTTAATATCAGCGTTGGCTGAATAGGTTCGAAAATTGGCGGGTCGTTGCCCATTGGCGGGAAACTTGAAAATTAAAAAAATTTAATGAAAAAAAAGAGGTGGAATAGAAAAACAATAGCAGATCGCTGGGAGATTGGAAAAAGGGAACATACTTATAATTGATTGATAAAAAGGTTTATGATTGTAACTGATAGTAAATATATGTTTGCTGCATTTGTTGGTGTTTTACTGATTAAGTGCCAGTTGCACCAACCACCTTTGACAGACTGATCATCGTCAGCCGGCGCGCCCCGCGCCTTTACTATGAAACTTTCCATACCACGGAAGAAAGAATGAGCGCGCCGCGCTCTGACGGGAAACGGCATGTGCTTGGATTAGTATGAGAACCTATGTCGCCAAAACGCTGTCACAAAAATTGGCCATATTTTCTTATTTCGAAAGGAATTATGAGCCCTTGCCCATCACAGTAATTTGAACTTTACAGTCAAGAAAGTTATGTCAAAATTGCACTACGATTTTTATTTTTTGTAAAAATACACAAATCATTGACAATTGTCAGTTATGCTCTATCCCTTTTACACTTGCATGGTTTTTTCAAGAGTGAATGCGATAGGATAAAATATTCGACTATGAGGTTGACACATGCGATAGGGATGTGCATGATTCGGTGTGATATCGATAAACGCTTATTAATTATCAATGTACACGTAAACTATTCAGTTTTTTTTATACATATGTATTACTTTATTTTCGACGATTAGGTACTTACCTACTTACTTTTTAATAAAAAAAATCTCGTATTGAAAGTAATCACGCCACCAACCACGCATATAACTGTAAGCGAGTAGGTATATAATAAAAACTGTTACTCTTTAGCACACCCCAGAACAATATTGCTTTGTAATGACGCGAAATAATAACCTGCTAGCCAATTAGTGCTAACCCGTTGTGTACTTATAGTTTTTTTAATTAAATCAAATTTCTTACCCTCCCACCGCGATGCGTGTGTGCGTGCGTGAAAAATACGCGAGATGTGTATTTTTTACCTGCAATTAATATTCTCACTAGATGCGTGCGTAAAAAATACGCAAGTAAGTGTAAGTGTAGTTAATAAGTGTTCACAATACTTATTAACTAGCACGTTATTATTTTAAGGCAAAACAAAGCAATAATTATTGTGTCATACATCAATATAAACCTCCGATATAAGCTCGTATGCAAAATTATAAAAAAATGCTAATTATAAACAATGGAAATATTAACAATATTTTTTGCACTTAGACGGTTATCAACTTATCGCAATAATGCGGATAGAAATGCCGCTCTGATGTACGAGCAAGATAGCACTATGCACGTATTTACCGGAGCATGGTGTGTACTCGCATCTAATGTGAAGAACGCTTCAAGATTTGTGCAAGCTTGTGGAGCGGGCTTTAGACTGGCCAGCAAATACCCGGCAGTATAATTATGTGACAGCTTAAAACTGACACCTTACCTACTCGTATTTAATAGAGAAAATTGACAAATATGTATGAATACTAGATACTATACTATAAGAAAAACTTAAAATCAAATAATCCATTGAATTGGAATAAATAAGTAAGAACATATTTTGTACCTACATAATATAAAATGTGCATAAGCGACGACTTTTTTGATATGATCATCCAGAGGCAAAACAAAAATAAATTATTAAGAACATGTATGAACATAAACAAACCGAACTGTGTATATTTATACGAACATCGACATCGATAACTTTTTTGATATGGTCCTCGCACTGTGGGCGAATAGCGCACCCGTACATGACTTTTACGCTAAGTAGATATCAACCTTATCTCATTTACATAAATCTGATTTTTGTACTAAACAATCCAAAAATCCTTGCGGAAACCGAAAATGTAAAAAATATTGAAATATTACATAAAATAATACTTACCGATGATATGAAATGCCTCCATATCTAATATTTTTTGTCCCGCTAGTGTTTTTACTCTCCAAAATGGAGCAGCACGGCATATTCGTAATTATTTCTAATTTTTACTGGAATCGTTTTCACATCAGACATGTCAAAAGCGCCATGCTGAACTGTCACACGACTGACAATAGTCTGTGCTGAAAGTGTATGCAGCTAACCATAATCTTGCCACACGCTATAGACATACGTTTCACTTCTATTACTTCTTTGTTTTGTGTTCCATACCTACATAAAAATTTAGCGAACTCTTTAACGTTCGTAACAGTTTGGTGCAACCGACCCTAAATCTTACATACAGAGTTCGTTTTTTAGCAGCAAAACAACTAAATTGGGAATTGCTAATTGTTTATTTTACACTTATCTAATTTGATTGCAAAGCAGCTAAATCGGTTATCACACTCTGATGCGAATTTGCACGTCGCTCCGGATGAGCGTGAAAGCGCTATGGATGCATATAGCGATTTCCTGCTCGCACACCGGAGTGGCGTGCGAATCCGCATCCAATTCTTCACATAGCCGCTTACGTATTTGATAAAAAAAAGCTTTTTCACCTCAGCAGCTCGAACAAGGGTACTTTGCTTCTTAAAAACAGTGAGCAAAATGCGATTTTGCTCACTGACTCACTTTGTCTCACTCACACATCACATTTTGCTCACTGAGTGAGACAAAATGAGTGAGCAAAATCGCATTTTGCTCACTGTTTTTAAGAAGCAAAGTACCCTTGTTCTAGCTGCTGAGGTGAAAAATATTTTATTTAAATCGCATTTTGCTCACTGAGTGAGACAAAATGTCATTCAAGTGACCTTTATAGTCAAATGTCATTTCAACATGCGGGGTATATAAGTTCGATATACTTGGGTTCTATTATCTCTGTCCCTCTAGGTATGTTCTCACTGCTTAGGGTGAAAAATTTTGTGTACTACACGAGATCAAAGTTATTTACATCTCGTGCGCTTTTGAATCCCTTACTACGCTCAAGATTCTAAATTAGATATCGAATCTATTATATATTATAGAATCTTTCGCTTGCACGGGACTCAAAATAAGCACTCGAAGAAATATCAAACTTTGATCTCTTGTTGTACAAATAACTATTGTTAGCGGGGAGTAGGTACATTCTCAAAATCCTTTTAGATTTTCTGACACTTTAGCACAACATGATACGATGGAACATTAACCTCGTCGTAAAACCCAATGCTTATAGGTCGACAAAATGTCATAACTGCTCACATGATCAACTTTTTCGATGCCTGAAAATTTAAAATAAATTAATTCAATTCAATTCAATTCAATTCAATTCAATTATAACTATAAATAATGTAATGTAGTACTTAATATAAAAACAGATTGGACCTTACAACTTACAAGAATAACTTTCTCTTTTGCCTTTCATCCTTTAAATTTCGTTCCTCTAAAAACACTTTCAAGTTCAAGTTTCTTTATTTCGCCAAGTAACAAAAAAACGTTACATCTAGCAAGTCAAATACAGGTCATTGCTTAAACTAATCATGCAATGTCTTAATAGGTAGATAAAATTATATAAATCAAAATTTATTATTAACAGAATAAATGGTCAAATAGGTACATCAATTTCAGAGAGTGTAAATACAAGTATGCTTAGAATTATTTTACATGAGAGAATCATTATTTTTCATTTTATCTGTAAATTCATTGGCTGAGTAAAATGGGTTACATTGAAAGAAACGTTTAAGTTTACTTTTAAATTTTCTTACCAGACTTTTTCCCTTCCAGTTATAATCTCAGTGTGCTGGGTGGCCGGCGCCGGCGTGGGGTTCCTGCCGCTGCTGGGCTGGCACGCGGCCGTCGACCCCGACGTCGGCTGCTACTTCGTCGAGGTTATGGACTACAATTTCCTCCTGTTCCTGTATTTCGCCACGATCATGACGCCCAGCGTGCTGCTGGCCGGCTTCTACGCGCACATTTACCGCGTCGTGGTCAAACAGGTGACGATACTTTTTATTCTTCTTTTCCCTGCCCTTATCCCATGTTATGTGGGGTCGGCACAATATGTTTTTCTCTTTCTGCTCTGTCTTTCGTCACCTCAGTAGTAACTCCTGTCTTTCTCATTGTTATCCTCTCTCACACAATCCTTCCATAATTTTTTGGGTCTACCATCCGCTCTCCGTCCATCAACATTCATCCCTATTATTATTATTTAACCTCTTGTCTGTGTACAATCTTGTCTGTATGCAGAACAACAGACTTGAAAACACTATTTGTGACCACCACACTTACATGAAAAGTTAAAATCAAACCGAAAGTGTTCATAATAATTATTATATAATGATACCAGTGTAAACCTCCTTAAACCCTTTGTTATTAGATTGTTTTTATATTTAATTAACTTACCGTAATTACTGAATACATTTCCAGGCTATGATTTAAACCTGCGCACAACAATTATAGATTGGGAAACTGTATTAGAATTTATATTTTACCTGTATCATAAATTGACGGACCAAACTTTGAAATAAAATTACACATTTTATTTTACTCGTACTCTGCTCCTTAGATTTCGATTTAAACTTTTTAACACAAGGTTATAAGGTCAAACTAGTAAATTTCAAATCAGTGCATAGAGGTAAAGCTAAAAGTTATGTGTCCAATTTGCTGTAAGTTCAAACAGGAATGTTAAATATTTCAGATGAGCGAGGTGATGACGGTGCAGGGCACCAACGGGCGCGTCACGGGCGGCACCATGCTGCGGGTCCTCGGCGCCGCGCAAAAGCGGGAGGTCAAGGCCACGCAAAACCTCGCCGTCATCGTCTTCTTCTTCATGGTCTGCTGGATCCCTCTCTATACCATCAACGCCATCAATGCCTTTAAACCGGACCTCCACATTCCAAACCTGCTCACTGACTTCTGCATTATTCTATCTCATCTCAACTCCGCTATCAATCCACTGCTTTACGCATACCATCTCAAAGACTTCCGAGCGGCGTTAAAAGGACTTATATGTACAGTCCTAGGGAGAGGAGGACCTATTCCATCTGGGTACAGACCGCCAGTTCCGATTAGACGACCGGCACTAGAAAGATGCAACGCGCTCAGGGAGAGGCCTAAGATTTATGTCAACTCGCCGGTTTGGCTCCGTCAGAGAGAAGAGGAGTTAGCTGCGTCGCAGCAAGTGAATAATGCGGTAACTCCGTCACCAGCAGATATGGAGCCATTTTTAAATAAGACCGTCGCTGAGAGTTCTAGTGGGCGGCACACGCCAGAAGGGCGAGAAAGCGAGGGCAGTCCCTACCTCATAGAACAGGACCAAGAGAGGTGTCAGAGTCCGTACAGGCGAGTGGAGGAACTTCTACGTAGAGTGCGAAGCGTGAGCTCTGACCACAGCTGACATGAGCCGCGCCGGGACCGCCCGGCATACAGCATCTCCTGAACTCTAAAGCTTTAAAGCCGCGAAGGCAACCTATTCCAAAGAATACGACTGCTATGAGCAGATTAACTTTACGGCTGTCAACAAGATCTATATTTATAAGATATTTACTATTAGCTGAAGTCATATTTTTAGATATAAATGAGATTTTTCTAGTACAACGTAAAATCTATGTGAGTAGATGTTATTGCAAATATGTTGCAGTGCGAGAATGGAGACATATACATATTTTATTAAATATTGCTGTTATGCTTGTTCTGAGAGAATCGGTCAATTTGTATTGTTGCTTGTTATGAATTAAACATGCAGTAAATTAAATCATTTGTATTTCGTTTATTACCTCACCACGTATGATTTAAATGGTTTTATTCATACGTTCTCAATATTGTAATGACTCTTTGTTATAAAAGCTTTGAAAACGGTCATCATAATGAACGTTTTCAAAGAATCTCAATCCTTAAAATACCAGTCATAGACTCGTATTTTTTACGTTTGAGGATACAAAAACGTTAGTGTTAGTGCTACTATGACCAACTATGACCCATATTGATATGACCCACATTATTGACGTTATGGGGTTGCTCCAAGCTAAATGAGTCAGTTTATTTCTACGAATGTAAGTAATGTACCTATTTCCTCCAGTACCGTGAAATGGTAATGCTTTGCTCCAAATTAAGGCAAAATTAAATATGTTTTACACACCCTTTCCTGAGTATTTCATTATATTTTTTAAACGTTAAATCATAAATTACCTACAGTATTATTAATTGCTCCCCAAAGTAGGACCATTTTCCCTTTGCTCCATACTGCTCAATCCTTAAAAAATAAATCCACTACCTCATGGATATGCATGGTGACAGTTACGACGGATCATTATAAAAGGGAAAGTCCATTACAAATATACGATACGAGGATACCGTACCGCTTATTGTACAAATAGCGTCATATTTTTCACCGTTAGCAGACCGTGTTTCGTTGCAATAAAGTTTACGATCGTTCTCACTACTTGTAAGCTGACTTTCCGACTTTCCCATTCGCGTATTTTTTGTGGCATTGGAGTTAATACCTGTAATAAATATTTATTACCACTATTATCTTATCAGAAAAGGGTGTAATTCCAAATACAACTTTGATGTAAATCAATAAATGAAAAACTAAACAGCTGGCAAAGTCAATGCGTAATTAATTTACGATTACCTATTGAAATAATAATCTTAGATGACCTCATTCTCAATCATGTGATTGTGGAAGTTTGTTTACAATAAACACTGATCACAGCGCCATCTAAGTTTGCATTCCGTTACTAAATGTAAGGCGCCATCTATACGTTTCTGTGCACTCCGTTTGGTTACTAACAGTAATTTACTCGAAGTAACCGAAGTTTATTGCTGTATGTAATATACCCACCGGACCGAAAGATGGCTACAATAGTCTTCACTCGTAAAAATTAGGGAGGTGTAATATATTTAACCCTTAAGGCACTGGTCCCACCGCGAGCTAGTAAGCTATGAGCTATCGGCTATAAACACGAACAGAAGATAAGCACTCCCGTGTAAATAAAAGAGACACGGCGATATTTATAGCTCACCGCTGGGCGAGCTCGCGGTGGGACCAGTGCCTAAATGCATGATTTTTTCTTTTTGCTCGAAATTAATATAGGTATGTGTAAAAAATTATAACATCGATTTTCACTGAGCAATCAGTGTTAGAAGATGCATAGGCTAAATCATATTTATGTAAATATATAATTTTCAGTAAGAGATATAAATGATAAATCCTACTATCATCAGATAGGTACACTATTTGTGATACACCTATGATAAAGTTTTTAAATTTAAAATAATTACAAACCCCAAAAAAAAACATCCAAAATCACATACTAAAAATCATAAAATTTTGTTTTTTTTTTTAATTCTGACATATCGTCTTAAAACGAATGTAATTTTAATAAATTAAAATATTGCATAAATTTATATAAAAAAATCGGAAAACGGATTAGTTTTACTATTGAAATAATATATAAATAGACATATAGATTTTTCTAATTATGTATAAAATTAGATGTTTTTTTGTGTAGGCTGTATCCTACACTATCCATTTAAGGATTAAAAATGTAATTTGCTAATTTATCTAATACATTGTTCGTACCAGTCGTAGCATTATTAGTTATTACAAGGAAGCACAAAATTTTCTGTATATTTAAATTATTTAATCTCATGGTCTAAGATGAAAAGCTCATGTAAGTTATTATGTAAGTTATTATGTTCGATTGTGGATAATTTGTATGACCTTATTTTCCCTATATTGTTCTAAACTAACTAGACACCGGGTGAAAATGCGATCCTCTTTAATGACAGTTGATGAATACATATTCTAGGTATAATTACATTACAGTCTACCTTGAAGGTGTAATTAAAGAATATGCCGTTGTATTTTCACTTGGGTTTCGCAATCAGTTTTATTGCGGTCGATCTTATTTGAAAACTATTAATTGTAGTTAATAGTTCAATTTATCCTTATAAAATTGAAGTTCAATTAAGGCATAGAGATACGAACTAATCCAGAGGCGGCATCGCCATTGTCAGTTTTTTTTCTATTCAGACTAAGTATAAAAAGTCCAATGCAACTAAGAAGTTAATTTTGATCGTTATGAATTGACCCTTTAAATATGAAACTAAAGCTAGCTATCAGTTAAACGGTAGGACTTAGCTTCGTAAATACATATAAGTAAGGGTCAATTCATAACTGATTCACTGCCAGGGGGCGTGGCCTAGGAATAAACTTGTATGACGGTGAACGCACAAGTGCGTCGGGGGCAGTGAATGTGTTAATTACAGCGAATTTATCACACAAAAATCTTTCTAGACGCACATCGCTTAATTTTCACTGCCCTCTCTCTAATCACCAAATAATAAAAGTTCTTAAACTTTGTTTATCGTTAATTATGATGTGAATGTTGGCACCTGCAATTTCAGCATATTTTGTAACATAGAAGTACTTAATAACTTATTTAATAATAACGTAATAATAGGTATCAGCAGTAACTTTTTCTGCTGGGGATAGCTTGTGGTACCAGTTTGTGGCGAAACATAAACTGTAGCAGTTTTCAGCAGCATGGATCGGCTCCGTCGAATCAAGAAGCGGCTGCTTGAGAACAGCTTTGATAACCTGGTGTGGCTCGTTATGGTCGGGCCCAGCCTGGTTGGATATCAGATCTCCAGGAAAAAGATATTCGGTTCGGTTCATCATGATCTTAAGATATTTTTTCTAAAACAACAATAAAATCAAAATCTTCTAAACTCAAACATGTGAATGAGTGGTTGACTCACGTTAGACCGCCGGGCTGGGCCGAAGTTTCCGCCGCTTCGTTTTCTATGGAAAGTACCACGTGGTCAACAATCAGCCGTCATAGAATATGACATGTCGGACGCCTCGGCCCGAGCACGGCCCGGTCTAGCGTGAGGCGTGAGTCAACCTTAACGGGCATGTACATTATTGCTAGTATTTCATCTCAGCGCTTAAAGCATTACACAGACGAGACATCCTCCAGACTGAGTATAGTAGCGCTATCCCCTTTGCCACAAATATACGGTAGTTTTACCACAGAATAAATAATAGTACTATTAAGTACAGAAGACTCACTCTCTAACAAAACGCGTCTGTCACGATCAGCACAGATATGGCCGCTAGGTGGCGACAGCGCCACGCGCGGCTTATGGCAAACCCCAAAATTGGGGCCGAACGGATGTACTTTTAGCTACCTGTAGCAAAGTGACGAAATCGCGGAGTGAGACACGCCTGGTTTTACTCCATTTTCGAGTGTGTCTTTGTGTGACCCCCGTGTCTTTGAACGGACCAATCACGGCACGGGACTCGCTCACCTCGTCTCCGTCTAGAGGATTCCTAGTCTATTATGTCATGGCTCCTCTACACGATAGGCCAACGCCGGCCACTCCAAGGGACGCAGCCATGCGGTAGAATGAGACAGCAATATCACTTGCTCCCTCTAATGCTTAAGTGCGTCCCTTGGAGTGGCCGGCGTTGGCCCATCGTGTAGAGGATCCATACCATTACAGTCCCTTTCTGGATCATCCACCTATCGCTGCTGGCCTACGTGTACGGCGCGGGCACCGTGGTGTATCAGGCGACGCACGCGCAGGGGGCCAGCGACTTCATCAAGAGCTACGTTAACGTCTCCCTCTTCGTACTTGTAGCGAACAACAGTTACTGGTGGATAAAGGAAAGGTAAACATATTTTCACCACACCAGCTCGGAAAGGCTTACTTTGCACTTCGAAAACTGATAGCAAAGTTGCATTTTATTCACATGTGAGGCAAAGTAATCTAATGCAAATTTTGAGTTGTTTTCTTATGTTTGCTGGTTGAATTGACTTTTAAATGATGATTTTTAATGATAAATATTTAATAACATTCATTTGGATTTGATTTGGATTGTTTTTGTTTGATATCTTACAGTTAATATTTGCTTCGGGTTGGTGTGGTGAAAAATTATGTGTTTCACTCGGGGGCAAATTTTGTTTAACCCTCGTCCTTTGAAACCCTCGCAACGCTCAAGATTCCATTTTTTGAACCACTCGCTACGCTCGTGGTTTAGTTTTGGAATCTTTCGCTTGCTCAGGTATTAAATATAAGCTCGAGCGATTAACCAACAACTGTGCCTCCTTGTAAAAGAAATAACTATTGATTTACAAAGGGGCAAAGTTAAAAAAAAATACCTACCTAAAAATATATACCTACTTTCAGAGATCTACTAAGAAGTGTACTGAAAAAAGCTAAAGAGAGTGACACTAAAACCATACAAGCTGGGCTATTCGTCGAGAAGTACGAGCGCTCGTTGTCATTAATCAAGCGTATTTTGCTCATTTTCTACACCGTCAATACAATCAACGAGTTTACAACATATTTGCCCAGACGGGCTGACATGAACGCAGACACCTTCTCAATGGCACCTTGTGTTGGTAAGAATTCAATTTAAAATAGGGACTAGTCAGTTTTCAGAAGGACTTGTATGTGTTGCAGTATTCCCTCATTTTGCAAGAAAAATCTCGATTAGCCGTGCAGAGACCGAGCCATAATTTTATTCAGAAGGAGTAGAGTTAAGCATGGACTTGGTCAAACCGAATGATTGGTAGACACAGTGAAAAATGTGATCTTTTAGAAAGAAGTATATAAGAAGTAGGTACTTTCATATCAATATTGTTCCAGGGATTGAACCACTGACGTCATTTCCACAACGCGAAATCTGCATAGCACTGATATCAATTCAAGAAATAACCATTCTCAACACTACGCACAGTTTCCAAACAGTGATGCTTCTTCTCTTAGCGCATACTTCTGTCATGTATCGATTGCTCTCCGATGAAATCACGACGTTCAGTACGCTGCTTACCGATCCAAGAAACTACGATTTTGTGAAAGAAAGGCTGCCCGTCATTATATATCGTCACGTTCTTATTTTGGATATAACAAAAGACCTTAGAGCTTTATACAGTATACCGATGGGGATTAATTTCGGTTCGAATGCGGTGTGCATGTGCTTTTTCTTCTTCTTGGAACCTGCAGAATATTTAAGTTTTATGCCGATAGTCGTGTATTGCTTCATTGTATTTTCTTTGTACTGTTTTCTTGGGCAGCGGCTTACGGATGGCGCAGAGATGTTCTCTCAGGCACTGTACAACAGTGGTTGGGAGATGATGCATACAAAGGAACGGAGGGCAATTGTCTTTATGCTGCTACAGTCCCAGAAAGAGGTCGATTTACTTGCAGCTGATTTAATCCCAGTCAACATGAGTACTTTTGCTACCACGTGCAAGGCCATATATCAATTTGCAACTGTTTTTAAATTGTAAAGAAACTAGACATTTAAAGATAAAGATAAAGATAATTTATTTGTCAAACATGAGTAAAGTAAAATAGAGATGTTACTGTACAAAGTTGTCCTTCATGCTTTGCCTCGCGGCGTACAAAATATAGTATACCTATCTATAATATATGTACAATAATTAATATCACAGTCTAACCTGTGGACATTCCTTAAAAATAAAATACAAATATAACAATAATTACTACTACTACATTGACTTAAAAACTAACATCATTAATAAAATCATTAACATTATAATAACATTTTTCCAATAATAATTTCGTTAAATGACGCTTAAACAAATTAATATTACTGTTCCTTATTTCCATGGGTATCTTATTAAAGATTTTAGGTGCTATACCAAGTATACTTTTTCTCAGCAGGGCAGTATTAGCAATTTGATTATGAATTCTATTATTATCCCGTGCTCTTAGTGAGGCACACACTGAATTTTGCCTCTGAAATAGGTCAGGGTTATTCCTAACAAATAAAGCTACTTCATATATGTAAATAGAAGGAAATGTCAATATTTTATATTTTGTAAAGTATGGCCTACTACTGTCTAGTGGTTTCAGACCAAACATTGCTCTAATACATCTTTTTTGAGATTTTAAAACGTGTTCTCGGTCGGTACTATTACCCCAAAAGATTACCCCATATCTCAAAACTGACGCTACCAACGCATGATAAGCTGATAATACTATTTCTATATTTACTATATGTCTCAACTGGCTAAGTGCATATGCTGATTTTGCTAGTTTTGAGCAAGTGGCTTCAACGTGATTTTTCCAGTTTAGACATTTGTCAATATGCACGCCCAAGAAATTTACAGTTTCTGCTTCATCTAATTTACAACCTTCATATGAAATACTAATGTCTTGTATATTGGCTTTACGTTGACTAAAATGTATTACCTTTGTTTTAGTCAGGTTTACTTTAAGATTGTTACTTTTTAACCAGTCGATAATATTACTTACTGCTAAATTGATGTCGGCTTCATATGTCATTCTGTCTTTGCATTCTATTATTACTGTACTGTCATCGGAAAACAGAGTCATTGGATTATCTACTATTCTCGGTAGATCGTTGATATATATAATAAATAACAAAGGGCCGAGCACAGACCCTTGTGGTACTCCATATTTAATAATACGGCTCTCCGAAAGGAATACAGTCTCTTTTCTTGTTTTTGGATCCAACCTAGTTATTTCTACATATTGATTTCTATTGGTCAAATAAGATTGTAACAATTGAAGAATATTGCCTCTTATTCCATAGTTATGTAATTTCCTCAGAAGGAGGCTATGGTCGACAAAGTCAAAGGCCTGGGTCATATCCATGAAAATACTACAGACTGGTGCTCTTTTGTCCATGTTTTCTGTCACAATGCTGAGTAGGTTGAATATTGCCATAGTAGTGGACCTGTCTTTACGAAATCCCTGTTGTTCTTTTGATAGTATACATTTATTTTCAAAATACGTGTACAGCTCTTTATGAATAAATTTTTCAAATATTTTTGCAAATATTGACAAGAGTGCAACAGGTCTGTAGGATTCCACATCTTCCTTATCATCTTTCTTAAACATTGGTTTAATAATGCCTGTCTTGAGATTATCAGGGAAAATACCTTCACTTATACAAAGATTAATAAGATAGCTTAAATGTGGTGAAATATAATCTGCAACATGTTTTATTACTCTGGTCGATATACCATCGTGCCCTACACTTTTTTTGTTTTTTAAGTTTTTTATTATTGTGTATGACGGATGAGCAGCAGCAACACGGGTGTTTACACAGGATGGCGGGTGGGCGTAGTATCTCAATGTATTACTTCACAGCTAACCCAGTATGCTACCAGTGCATGAAATAAACTTTCGGACTTGTTAACCATACTAGTGCCTACTAAAATATCTAGTCGCTATTGGGATGTATTTGGATAGCACTCAAATAAAAGGATCACATAAAATCGTTCAAGTCTTTATTCAAATCAAGCTAGGCCGGCTCCAACCGTACACCTCTGACCCGAGAAGATTTAATTCCTTCTCTATTGGAGAAGGGTATCCCAATATGGGACCGGCAACAAACTCGGCGGGACACATCTTTTCAAAACAACACTTCTTCTCTTTATTTTACAAAGGTAAGCTTCTAATCACACGTAAGAAATCAAAATAACACTTGGAATAAAACACTTAGCTAAATGGTTAAAGAACGTTGGATTCTATAAGCTTTCAGAATAATCCTTCAGGTATAAGCCTTCAAGAACGTGGCGAATTAGGCACGAGGTTGGCTAACGTCCGATCTCTAGCGCGGTCAAATCAAGTCTGATTACGGAGCCTCACCGCTCCCGCCTTTTAAGTCAAGCAGGCACACCTGCTCGACCGGTCCACCGACATAACGACAAAACTACCAACTCGTGCCTACCTTCACCCAAGAGAACCCTCTTGACGTTCCAAAGCCTTCTACCTGTCATTTTAGTTCAACAACACGCCAATAGATGGCGTTACTCTCTACGCAACATTATGAATTTCGTTACAACCCAGTAATATGTAGCCAAACATTGCTAATCGACTTTATACAGGCGTCTTTAACTATGAACTGTAACGCTGCAATACGTCCTTCTGGAGTCACGCTCCGACACGGCCATCCTGCGGTACACACGTCCTCGTGTGTGGGTGTGTGCATTTGCTTCTGAAACAAGATACACAGCACAGTATCATATCGCTCGGTCACTCCTGACCAACAATTTGTGTCTCATTCATCATCGAATAAAATCAATGATCACATTTGATTCTTATTGCTCGGCTAACCTGACCAATTATACGGTCGGGGTAGATAAAACAAAAACAGGGTCACCAAAGACAGTCTTTCAATTAATCTAGATCTAATGATCGCAACAGCAATGGTACAAATGTACTGTGTCTAAATTACACTCGTTAAGTCTATAAAGCTCACAATGACCACCATCATCATGAACTCATGTTCGGACCACCATCCGGTCATCTCGCAATACTACACTCGCAATGACCACCATCATCATGAATGCATGACCCGACCACCATCGGGTCATCTCGCAAAGCTACACTCACAATGACCACCATCATCATGAATGCATGACCGGACCACGGCTCGAACATTTCGCAATGCTACATTCACAACGACCACCATCATCATGAATGCATGACCAGACCACCATCTGGTCATCTCGCAATGCTACACTCACAATGACCACCATCATCATGAATGCACGACCGGACCACCATCCAATCATCTCGCAATGCTACACTCACAATGACCACCATCATCATGAATGCACGACCGGACCACCATCCGATCGTCTAGCAATGCTACACTTAGCAACACCAGCCGATGACACAGACCAAACGCACGCCACCACGTGTGGCCGCACAGCAACGGAAAAGAACATAAAAATCTACTTCCGGTGTTTTACGCCTACGTCTACGCTTGGTAAGTGTAATCTGACTGACTGTAATTGAGCATTATGAACTGCACGATCACACATTTTAACCATTACAACTACAATAGACAGTAACTTCGCTCGGTTATTCTGACCGTGCGCACTTGAGACCTTGTGACAATGTGTATTGAAACTCATAACTCCAAACGATCGCATTTAATCTCTATTCAAATGGTATACCAACTATACCATACACATTAAATTTCAACATCCATTGTCACAAAATTATCTTAAATCAACATCAAATAGCGCCGCACCAACGGCTCATCTTACTTTCGCTTTCTACTTTAGCTTTAAACAGAAACTCGCTCAAGAGTTCAAATCTGAAGTAAAACAACTCAAAATAACCCCAACGAAATGTGAACTGCTCACCAGATAATAAAGTATGATGCACGTGTCCAAGTCAAAGGTCGTGGTGGTGAAGACCAACCCAAGCACGAAGGCTGACGCTTTCCGCCTTGCAGTTGCCGTTACTGATGTGGCTGATGGCGAGATGCACGATGTGGTTTATCGTAGCTGGCTGTTACTGAAATCATCATTTGCACGGTATCAGTTCTATCATGTATGCAGCTTAAACTCCAAGGTTTGTGAAATGCCCTAGTAGCGCACACAAAAGGCATGTTACCAATGGATACAGGACTTTAAAAAACTCAGAATATGATTTAAACTTCAATGGTTGTGTTTTATTTTACTCCATGAACAAACACGTGTTCCTAAAATGAGTAAAAAGGTAAAAGGGCCAATACGAAAACTAATTACAGCTACAGCTAATTAGTTACGCAGGTGACAGCTAATTAGTTACGTTCGACTGTTATGCTTCGCCATTACACTCAAAATAAAAATCACTAATAAACAATCAGAACGAAACCTGTCCTTTTATTTCCAAATCTCCATCACAGAAGATTCTGCACAGCTGCTTCTGTGTTACAGGCGTGATGGCATCTGTAAGTTGTCTCTGCTCAGGTTGCAGCACACTGTAACATTAATTTTCACATGCGTAGCTCATGTTTTCAAAGTAAGCACGATTTGTTATCTATCACGCCATTACGGGCAATGATTTGTCACAACTTGTTAATTACAAAACGATACAAAGGATGTCATAATCTTAATAGGAACATTTTCTACCGGTGCATATGTATCTTCATTAAAAATCCATTTTTGAGGGTAGATTCACAAGTGAGCGATGAAAAATATCACGTCGTGATAGCCGGCAGTTGTAATTAACAATATGGATTTCACAACAAAATAACTCAAGATCACTTTGATTTAAATGGATTATAAAAATCAATTATAAAGAAACGTGGCGTTACCAGAGATGACGTCACGTCATGACTGCTCTGTTAGACTGTCTCAATCATAATTCACAATTTCACAATAATTCACATCAAATAACATAATGAACTGCACTCACCTTTCAATTAAGGTTAGACACGTGAGCTTACCATTACCACGTGTCTCGATGTAGGTCACCAAAAACACACCGTAAATACATCGCACTCCCACGTGGCTGTGTAAGCAATACATGAGACTCGGCATCCCACTTCTGATGACGGAGTGCACCAGCAGCAGGCAGCACGGGTGTTTACACAGGATGGCGGGTGGGCGTAGTATCTCAATGTATTACTTCACAGCTAACCCAGTATGCTACCAGTGCATGAAATAAACTTTCGGACTTGTTAACCATACTAGTGCCTACTAAAATATCTAGTCGCTATTGGGATGTATTTGGATAGCACTCAAATAAAAGGATCACATAAAATCGTTCAAGTCTTTATTCAAATCAAGCTAGGCCGGCTCCAACCGTACACCTCTGACCCGAGAAGATTTAATTCCTTCTCTATTGGAGAAGGGTATCCCAATATGGGACCGGCAACAAACTCGGCGGGACACATCTTTTCAAAACAACACTTCTTCTCTTTATTTTACAAAGGTAAGCTTCTAATCACACGTAAGAAATCAAAATAACACTTGGAATAAAACACTTAGCTAAATGGTTAAAGAACGTTGGATTCTATAAGCTTTCAGAATAATCCTTCAGGTATAAGCCTTCAAGAACGTGGCGAATTAGGCACGAGGTTGGCTAACGTCCGATCTCTAGCGCGGTCAAATCAAGTCTGATTACGGAGCCTCACCGCTCCCGCCTTTTAAGTCAAGCAGGCACACCTGCTCGACCGGTCCACCGACATAACGACAAAACTACCAACTCGTGCCTACCTTCACCCAAGAGAACCCTCTTGACGTTCCAAAGCCTTCTACCTGTCATTTTAGTTCAACAACACGCCAATAGATGGCGTTACTCTCTACGCAACATTATGAATTTCGTTACAACCCAGTAATATGTAGCCAAACATTGCTAATCGACTTTATACAGGCGTCTTTAACTATGAACTGTAACGCTGCAATACGTCCTTCTGGAGTCACGCTCCGACATGTATATATCCATTGGAGTACTTGGTGGCATGAACATAGATGCTATTCTAGGACTGATAAGGTGATTGGGCTTGCTACCGCTAGTTATAGTCGATGCCTTTTCAGTATAGTAATCGTTGAAGGCATTCGCTATGGCTTTTGGATCACAGATTACCGAGTTTGCATATTTAACATTTTGTATATAATCTCTAGGCTGGTTAAGTTTTGACTTATTTATTACTTGCCATGCCATTTTAGTTTTATTATCAGCAGTAAGAATTGTTTTCATATTGTGCATGCGTTGTGACGCTTTTGTGATCGCTTTCAATTTGGCTGAATAATTTTTTAATTTTACTTTATTTTCTATAGAAGATTTAGTCCTGTATTCCCATAAAAGCTTTCTTTTAGTTTTACAAGCTTTTTTGATGCCCTGCGTAATCCATGTAGGCCGTTTGGCAACTTTTATAGTAATTGTATTTATGGGGAAGCAAAGGTCATAAAACAATTTAAATGTAGTATGGAAATTATTAAAAGCATCATTCGGTGTTTTTGCATCCATCATTTCAGTAAATGAAATATTTTCTATGCAATGTCTAAATTTTCTAAGATTATCTACACAATAGTCTCGTTTTTCTACTCGCCAGCTATTAACCGTGAAATAATTTTTTATAGGTATTTTTAATAGCTGTGCAGTGTGGTCGGAGAGAGCAAGTTCTATTACATTTATTTCACATTTCTTCGGTATATTGTGGGCCACATTGTCTATACAAGTGCCTGAAGTGATTCTTGTGGCTTGATGTACTTGTAAGTGGAGATTATATGATAGTAGGCAATTAATAAATTCTTGAGTAATATTATTATTATTTAAAATATTTATATTAAAATCTCCACAAAGGACAATGTGATGCTGAGTTTTTTTACTGACATTATATAAAATTGCCTCAAGTTTTTCAAAAAATACATTTAAATACGTCTGATTCGACTTTGGCACTCTATACACACACATAATTACTAACTTATGCTTAATTAATTCTATAGCACAACATTCGAAAACACCGCTAATCGATAGATCTGCCACCTCCGTGAGCTCTTTAAACACATGACCATTTTTCACTAAGATACACGCTCCTCCTCTCTTTTTATCTCTCATAAAGGATGCTGCCATTTGGTAGTTTTCAATATGAACTGTACCCTTACAGCTTTCAGTTATATTATGCTCAGTGATACAGAGTACATCAATGCCAGTTTGGTTATCCATAAAATTATCCAGGCAGACAGTGAGTAGATCAGTCTTATTACTTAGGCCAGCTATATTTTGATGTAGCACACATATTTGATTATATTTAGTAGCAGTAGTAGTACGAAAAAACTGTTCAGATCTATCACGGTCTACTGGTTTCTCCCCGGAACCCAAAATAGTGCTATTGCACTCGAAAAAAATTATTCTCTGTTTGCGTGCCAAGAGATGTTTTTTTAACCATACTGGCATATGTCGCGGGGGTCATTAACGAGCACATCGAAACATGCAATTCATTTGTATTAATTAAATTATAAATTTTCAATGCAAATTTTTTACCCAACAATAACTTACTGTCTAAACATATGTCATCAATATCAATGTATTTAATATAATCAAAATACGACGCTAGAAATTTCACTTCATAATCAAGCAACATAGTCAAATCCTCATCAAGAGTAACATTATATGATATACCAGGTAAAATTATATTCGTATTTGATAACATTCCCATATAAAATCCCAACAGATTAAGAAATGATGTTGGATTCCTTTCATTCACGCCACACAACAAAATTATGTAGTCATTTTTGGTAAATGACTTACACATATCTAACGCTGGTTCAATTAAATTACGAAGATTAGCGCCCGGCTTAAACCAGGTAACAATATTGTACTGATCACTAAACCGGTATAGCCTTTTACCTAAACCACGGCCACGGTCGTCGCTTATCAGTAGGATACGGTGACGCGCAGGGGTAGGATGTCGGTCAGCGCGTGCATTTATCTCGGGAACAGCGGCGGTAGATTGCATCACACGCGGAATTATCGTTTCGCTCGGGGTGGCTGCTATCGGCGCTGGGTTGTTTGGACTATCCGGTGTAATGTGTATGCTCACAGGCGCCTGTCCAATTGTTTGTGTGGACGGTGGACAACAAGCGAACCCGTTAGTGTTGATAGCTGCGGTGGTAGATTGCGACACACGCGGAATTATCGTTTCACCCAGGGTGGCTGCCATCGGTGCTGGGTTGTTTGGACTATCCGGTGTAGTATATGTGCTCACAGGCGTCGGTGTGGGCGGTGAACAACAAGTGGACCCGTTAGTGCATATATCCTCATGTGCCCCCTGTGTTTGGGTAATCGTGTCATCAACACAGTGCATTTTAACGATCGGACGTGGCGTTCTACGTGGAGACAAATTATCACAAGTACGTGGCGTTCTACGTGGAGAAGAATCCCCACAGGTAGCATTCCTATACAGTTCTACCGTTTTTTGACAGATGCTCAACTCTCTTTTTAATGTGATATTTTCCTCTTTTAATGCCTCAATTTCCATATGTGCTCCATCCAGCTCCAGCGTTAACTGGTCCAATTTAAGAGTCGCTTCAATTAACTTTGTATTGAGTTCATAAAAGGATGAATTTTGGGAACCATTTGTGGTAGAATAATCACTGGCATTGGCGTCACTGCTAGTCAATAAGTTATTCACCTCTGATTCCTGCATCGATTCCTCAATATATCTGTGAACTGTATCATTTTGATCCATTTTCTTTTTTGTATTTTGACGTCCGTTTACACGTAAAGATCACTATAGAAAATTTAAAATATAACGTAACGATTTTATACTTCACACAGGAAAAACACTTATTTAACCATGTTAACTATCAAAGATAATATTCTATATTGTTCTTTTGAATAACCATTATCAAAGTATATCACTTTATTGAGGTTTTACTTATTATTTATAATAAAACACAAATATTTTCTATCAGCTGTTTGGAACAACAACAGTTAGCTTTGCGCGCCCTCTAGTGCAATTTCCAATAAGTTTCTAGTATCTGCATGTGATCGTTCAATCATTTTCTTTGACTCTGCTAGAGAGATTACTAGTGTCTACCTATTAACATAATTTGCTTCTTAAATTAAAAGATAGCGAAGAAAATTATTGTTTTATTTCAGTAAATAATATTTTACACAACGAAGGCCGCAAAATCTGTACAATCTTATTTGTAGAGCCATAAGAGCGAGTCGCATAGTTTTGCGGCCTTCGTAGAGTAATATATGCGAAATAGCGAATAGAAAAGTTGATCGCTAGGTAATTACATAGTTCAATTGAAAATCTCAACCTAGTGAGTATTATATTCTTTGATCTCAATATTATAGTCTTGCAAAGAAGGTCAGTGGTAATATTAGTCTTAAACATAAATGTCCTGACTCAAAGTAAGAAAAACGTATTGACTTCTAAAGAAGCCAGTTCATCATCATCATCAGTCATTTTGGCGGCCGACTCACGGGGTATATTTATTTTGGGTAAGTGTATTTTTATTTTATCTCAGTTTAAAAAAAAATATTTTCATTCCTGGAGGTATTACTAAATGTACTATATTTTTATTATTTCAATAAATGCATTTTTACTTAGTAATTTCATTTCTGGGTTTAACCCTTTCGACGCCGTGTCAAACAAAAGCAGTCACCCGGACGCCACGTCACCGAAGTGTCAAAACTGAGATTGAACTTCATGCACGTAGGTCTATGTTGCTCTGTGGCCTGTGACCGATTAATCAGTCTTTGGCGTTAAACCTGCGGTGCGGATATATCGGTCAATGGCGTCCAAAAGGTTAACTCTAGTTTTAATTTTATAATGTTATAATTAATTTAGTTTGAAATGTAGGGCTAATTATATACGGTAAAACAAGTATGTAAATATAAAAAAATTGTATAAAAATATCTGTTTGAATAAGTTGTTAAGTTACCAATCTACCAATCGTTTATTCACATTTGACATTATATATATACATTCTATGATGAACTACTGTTACCTAGTTTGCGTTTGTAACAGCGCCATCTCTTAGGAAATTAAGACATCTAACTAAATCGGTTCGAACAATATCAATAGAAAAAGTGAATATTGCTGGCTTATTCATTACTTACCATATTCTATAGTAGTACTTCAATTGGACTAAACAGTACCAAATATTCTTCCACAGCTATTACCTGAGAATTTTCACACCTGCCAATTCGATATACCTACGATATAGTAACGTACCTATAATTAATTGTAATTAAAATGTATCATTATGGTAGTTATCAGGATTTAAATTTTAGGACTACTGGTACAACACAAGATTAGAATCAAGGGTATTTTTTTTTAGTTTGAATAGTCAAACGTAGAGAATAGTGTTTGCCTCTTCCCTGAGGACATCATTCATGATGATGATCATTTCAGCCTATTTACGTCCCACTGCTGAGCACAGGCCTCCTCTCATGCGCGAGAGGGCTTGGGCTATAGTCCCCACGCTAGCCCAATGCGGAATGGTATATGGTTAACTAAATTGCATTAGTATTGAATTGTATTTGTTATATTGTTGTTATTCACAGGATACAAGCCCGTTTTCCAGTACGTTTTGACCCACGAAAAGTGTTAATTTTCATGTAAGATGCAGTATTTTAGCCGAGCACAGAACGGTTTCCAACGGTTGAAGAAACAGCTGCGAGAAAACAGCTTCGACAACCTCGTGAGTCTCGTAATGGTGATGCCCAGACTGGTCGGATTTGAGATCACCAGAAAGAAAATATCTGGTAAGTGGAGTGTCTATGGACTCTGCCGCGCGACCAGCGGCGGTATGGTCGCATTTTTATTGTTTGTTTGTTTGTGTTTGTGTGTCGTGTGCCTATCACGTTCTAACAAGTATGTAAGTGCGAAAGGGTCAAACGTAGTGGATAGGATAGGATAGGCGATAAAAATGGAATCATGCTGCGCCCGCAGTATCAATACCAGAGTGTTGGGCTTTCTGCATGATACTCGTAACAAGGAAATACCTAGATAACGCGCAGATAGGTAGATAATATGTATATCATTGTGGAGCTGTCAGAGCGCCAGATAGTTGCCATCCAGCGGGGCAATGCGGCCAGCCTTCTGGACACCTTACTCAGCGACTACGACTTAGGTAATTTTTTTTATTTATAAGTTAATAAGCGTTTTATTGTGTTATAAAAATGGTATAAAATGGATATTACATCAGCATATTATACATATTACTGGCATATTATATCAGCCAAGCTAACAAACGGTTTGAGCTACATCGGCTACATTTTCGCTCCAATATTTTCAGTTTCTATCCGACAAAATGGATTTTTAACTTAAACCAAACAGGTCCAAGGTATATCTGTAATTCTTTTATGCTTAAGTTTTTGCATGATTCAGTTTAATAATTTAATAATTATAACCAATTTTACAGTTCTCTTTGGATCATACATCTATCGCTTCTTACCTATGTGTACGGTATGGGTAGCCTGGTGTACCAGGCCAAACATGCGCGAGTGGCCAGTGACTTTATCAACAGTTTCGTCAACGTCTCCATTCTAGTGCTTACGGCGAACAACAGCTACTGGTGGCTAACTCACAGGTGACTAAAATAACGTTTCACAAACGTACTCTATCTAATTCTGGATACTAGTACGTTATATCGTCTATACTCATACTCATACTCATACTCATTTATTTATAATATAATTACATATTACACGTCAAAAATGGAAATTAAATTAGATAAATTAAGTTACAATTATAGTTATTATGTTACAATGGATATATGACCAAAATATTCTTATCGATGTAATAAACTACCTAAGATATGGATGTATTAATATTACCCACTTTTAACATAAATCGGATGGTCAAAAATCGAGGGTTAAAACCTCGGTCTTGCCGTATAAAGGATGACTAATGTTAGACTGGACCGGGCCGTGTTCGACCCGGAGCTTCCGGCGCATCGTTTTCTATGGAAAGCATCACGTAATCGCCTGTCATGTCATAGAAAAGTAAGAAGCGCCGGAAACTACGGCCCGGTCTAGCGTGAGTCATTCTTAAAGCATAAAAGTTGTTACCAAGAAAAACGCAAAAATTTTACTAGCAATTTGGTCAAAATCCTTATCATACACAGACGAGAAGTTAAGTAAGAGCTTGCTTTCAAAACCGTAATTATTTCCAGAGATCTATTAAGGAATGTACTAAGAAAGGCTAATGAAAGTGATAACAGCACTATCCAAGCCGGACTGTTCGTCGACAAGCACCAGCACTCCTTATGCATGATCAAACGGATTTTGTTTATATTCTACTTTATCAATTTAACCAATGAGTTTACCTCATATTTGCCGAAACGTGCTGACTTGAACGAAAAAACCTTCTTAATGACACCTTGCGTTGGTAAGCTCTAATTTTAAATTAGAGAAAAATCACGTTTCAACATAAAGATTCTACAAGCAGCATTAACAGACCCTAAATTGCGTCCAATTGTATGCATTTTCAAGACAAAATCCAACCAATGAGGCTACTAAATTATCTGTAGGTAAGTAGCTTATGTTTGGCTCACGTTGAGATATGGGAGTAGTACGAACCGACGGGGCATGATCAGCAAACAGTCCAAATCTAAATTTTTGCCGTCACAGCGGCGGCGGCGACACGAATATACATTACAATATATCTACCTAATATTATAATCATTGTAATACAGTACTAAAGTGGAAGGGATTTGAAATGTTTTAAAGCTCCTATTAATTCCAAAAATATTTTTACAGGACTCAAGCCACTGACGTCCTCTCCACAACGCGAAGTCTGTATAGTGCTGATATCCCTTCAGGAACTAACGATTGTTATCGTTGTACTAAACTTCCAGACAATGATGCTCTTGCTCATAGCGCATACCTCTGTCATGTACCAACTGCTCTCTGACGAAATCATGACATTTAATACTTTACTTACCGATCCGAGTAACTACGGTTTAGTAAAACAAAGACTAGGTGTAATTATAAAGCGACACATTCTTACTTTAGATATTGTAAAAGACATCAGAGTTTTATACAGCATACCGATGGGTATCAACTTTGGTTCGAATGCGGTGTGCATGTGCTTTTTCTTCTTTTTGGAACCTGAAGAATATTTTAATTTTATGCCGATATCTATGTATTGTTTCATCGTATTTTTCTTATACTGTTTCCTTGGGCAGCGGTTAACGAATGCCGCGGAGATGTTTTTTCGAGCTGTGTACAGTTGTGGCTGGGAAATGATGGATATTAAGGAACAAAGAGCCATTTCTATAATGCTTCTGCAGTCGCAGAAAGACGTCGACTTGCTTGCAGCTGATTTGATTCCGGTCAACATGCTCACTTTTGCAAGAACGTCACAGGGCATATAGAAGTTTGTTACTGTTTTTTTAAATTGTAGAGCAAGTAGACAACTGCTAACTGACTGTGATTCTAATATTTATATGTGTATTCTTGTCATTTAGAAGTTATAAAGATTTAAACTTGAGCTGCTTAGTCGATAATAGAAAACACAGTGTAAGTATTCAAATTAAAGTTATAGAGTGAAAAGTTATTTGTAAGTAATTTATTATTTTTACGTCAGTTAAAGTGATCACACATACAGATTCAAATCACCGTGGCTAAACACCTCTAGTATACAACTTTGGCGAGCAAACTTATAATTACAAATATAACTCAATACTAAAGAGTTAGAAGTCTGATTATGCGGCCTCCACCAGGTATATTCCAAAATTGCGAAATATCCACACTACACGGGAAAGTTTCGGAAACTTCTCACATTTATGTATAAAAATTGAAATTGACCATTTACTCAAAACAGTTTTCTTTGTTTCCTGTGAAATTTTCCGGAAATTACCGAGAACTTTTCAAAACTTTCTGGAACCTTTCCCCACCTTGTACATCTGTATGGTGCCTAAATAAGGTGCACTTATCTTACTGAAAATGTTAATGTCTCCGGTTTCGCAACGTACGTTTCACGGTGACCTTAACATAAATACAGTCTTTGCGTATGTTTTGAAATGATTTTGGTCCGATGTCTAAGAGCGGAACGAATTGAGACACACTCAATTTTAATAATAGAGTTTCCTTTTTCCTCACAATTCTTAAGCTTTGTAGTAGCGTAACCTGTTGTCTATGTATGTGTGGATCCTGATCCTGACTGAATTTTAATGGATGAGTCACGCTACAACGGTCGGCCGGGACGCCCGACGCTTCAGTTTTTTATAGAAAGCATCACGTGCCTCAGGTGACATTACTTAAAGTGTGTCGATAGCTATTGATTGTAATATCTATTGTATTAATGATGTTTTTTAACGAAACAAAGTATATAACTTGTAAGGCTACAGGGTAAAGTATATAACTTGCAAGGCTACAGGGTGAAGCCACTAACCCCCTTATTCTTAAAACTTTACACTCTTAGTTGAATTATATTTTATCACTTTCTTACTAATAATACTAATCCTCCTCTTTGAATCGTATTCCTCATAGCTGAGGGTCGTGACCTCTATAAATTACTTTTCAAACGATTGCTTTCCACGTGTTTCGGTCTTCGGCAGTGTGAATGGCCTCGTGAACTTTCTTGCCGGAGTTGTCACTTATTTGATCAGTCCATCGCATAGGACTTCTTCCTCTTCGATATCCCTCTTTTTTTCCTGTCACCAGCATTTTCTCCAGATCGTCGATAGTCTCAGGTGATTCCCACTTCGCTAATACGTAAGTCAAAATTACAGATTTACGCGCAATTTAAACCTAATTGTGGGTTGTAGCGCGATTATGAATAACGCCATAAGGAACTAGTAGGTAAGTGTCATAGCAAGCAGTTAGCGTTCCATCACAAATTATTTCCTGTGAGTTCACAACTTTGCATTATCTAACTGTCTAGTAACAGGAAGAAAACTAATCCTCTTGTTATTGTCGATAGATTATACATGCAAATTGCGTAATTTAGATGGGGAAAGTAATACCTCACTGGTCTAGACTATGCCGTTATACTTAGTTAACAAGATCTTTCATTAAAGCTTTCGAATCATCCATAGAGTAAGTACTTATGAAAAATAATAAGTACCATCAACTAGGGTTACTTTGATTCGCGAGGTCAGGTGCATGATTTCGAACATATAACTGCGCGAGGTACAGATAGTATCATAAGTAGCGGATCAGATTACACGTCAAAAGTATCTACCATTTTTAATAACTTAACAAAAAGAGGTAAGTATGGCTCTATGTATAGAACAATAAGATTGTGACAGATAATTTTGAACGCAATTAGTAAAGATATGCACTTGGAAAAGTATTCCAGAGTGGCAGATACTTTTGGCGCGTAGTTTCATCCGTTAATAATGCTCACTGTATCACGCATTTTGTTAATTATGTTTAGAACGGAACCACATTTGTGCAACCGCTTTATGCACCGAACACCACGAGACCTCCGGCGCCCAGTCGCCCGCCGGCCGAGCTCGCGTTGCGCCGTGTCGCAATGTTATAGAACCACTGTGCATAGTGTGCATAATTCCGACTAGTTCTCATCAAAATGAAGTTAATCGTCTGCATTTTATTTGTTATTGCTAACATTAGCAACAATGGGAAAGCATCTTTGGACAGTTTGTTGCCTATGAGCACTAATATATTGTTGGAGGATACTACAAAGAATGCAGGTAAAGTTTGGTTAATAACACAAGAATTAAAGTGGACTTTTATAAAGTATTTTAAAAGAAATGCTAGCCGTTTGTTAATTAATATTAGTAATGGAAATGTGGAAATGTGTTAAGTAAATAAGTATGGAATAAGTCAGTTTGGGAGTTCGTCCGAAAGTTTTCTGTTTCTTGCTGTTTAAGTTTTCGATAATATTTACTACGTTTTTATAGATAGTTTAAATTATTGAGAGAATATTTTTTTGGCTTACAAAAAACCATACTTTTAAACACTATTCTATTAAAAAATAATCTTATTCATTGGATACTAATTTACATTTTAAAGTTTTGATTAATGCAAATAATTTAGAATCTGCGGAAAAAAGAGCCTTTCCGCACAGACTATCAATATCATTGATATCTAATAGGTAGTTAAATACTATAAGCTTAAGAGCATCGTGTTCATACATAAAACGCATTTCTAACAAACTATGCTTGGGCAATGGACGAAGGTCAAGACTACATATCTCACAAGGTTACTCGCATGTTTACACTACATTTTCATTGCAGACAAATCATGCTATCGGCCTTGTAAATTCAACGTGAAACCGCGAAGGTGCTATTATGAATTCAAAATAGAGCCAACTATTCTTGAAGACGGAAGACCAGCACTTACTGTTAACGGGATGACTCCGGGACCTCCTATTCATGTGTGCGCTAACGATATTGTAGTAGTTGAAGTGAAGAATAAGGTGGTTGGGCAAGATATGGCGATACATTGGCACGGTGTGGAGCAGAAGGGAACGCCGTACATGGACGGGGTACCGATGGTTACACAGTGTCCTATTAGCTACGGATCATCCTACAAGTATGCGTTTAGAGCATCTTCTCCGGGAACTTTCTTCTATCATGCGGACTCAGGTAATTTATTATCGCACTTCTCTACTTACTTAATGACGCAACGACCCAAAATGAGTCTTGGCCTTCGACACGAGTACACGCCAGTTGTTTCGATCCTGTGCCATCTCCCGCCAGTTATCGGCATGGAGATCGCGCAAGTCCGCTTCAACCGCATAGCCCCAATGATACCTGGGACGTCCGATCGGCTGTGTTACCTTAGACGGTAATTATTCTGTTTTGTTCTTTGTTCAACAAATCAAACACTGCGAAAGCTTCATACATTCTCTTGTAGGCAAGTACTCTATGATTATACTGATAAAAAAAACAAGCAACTGCAACTTTGGGCAGCTGTACCTATAGTTCGTTTTATTTAGCATTAGAAATAAGGTAAACAATCTTGATGTGTCTTTTAATTGAAAAACACTTTTTAAAAATAATTTTTAAGAAAAAAAAACCGACTTCTATGGGGCCCGGTGAAAGATTATGGTAGATGGTGCACTATGTAGAAAAGGAGGCAAAACCAGTACCTACTTTCTAGTAGCATTTCGTTTCCGTAAGGGTCGTAGTTATCTAGCCTAACCTAACCCACTTCTCTGATAGCAGTTCGGTTCTGTGAGGATCGCAGTTCGAACCTAATCAAACCCACTTTTCTAGTAGCATTTCGTTTCTGTAAGACTCGCAGTTCTAACCAAACCTTACCCACTTTTGTTCGGTTCTGTGAGGACCGCAGTTCAAACCTAACCTAACCCACTTAACGGCGCATGCGGTGCGGTGTACGGGAGTTTGAGCGGGAGGGGTTTGGCATCATCATATCCACATTTTATGGTAGGTAATCATAGTGGTTTATTTAGTTTAGGTATCATAGTGGTTTTCCGGGTCAAGGTCCGGGTCTCTGAGTCCGAGTCCGGGTCCGAGTCCGAGTCCGAGTCCGGGTCCGAACCGGATCCGGGTATGAGTCCGGGTCCCAGTCCAAGTCAAAATCGAAATTCGAAAATCACCAAACATGTACTATGCGTCGTTGAAGAGTTCTGTTCTGATCATCATCAGCAGTTCCACTTCATCAAATGCGACAGTTTTTAATGTAAATGCTTGATTTTATGATGAAAATACAAAAAATTCTATACGTATGCCTTTAAGATTTGAGGAGTTCCCTCGATTCCTTATGGATCCCATCATCAGAACTCGAGCTTGACAGAAATGTGGCTTAAAAACTAAACTTGCTTAACAAACATAACGAAGAGGACAAATCGCCAAACGTGAACTATGCGTCGTTGAAGAGTTCCGTTCTGATCATCATCAGCAGTTCCACTTCATCAAATGCGACAGTTTTTAATGAAAATGCTTGATTTTCTGATGAAAATACAAAAATCTCTATACGCATGCCTTTAAAATTTGAGGAGTTCCCTTGATTTCTCATGGATCCCATCATCAGAACTCAAGCTTGATAAAATTGTGGCTTAAAAACTTAACTTGCTTAACAAACATAACGAAGAGGACAAATCGCCAAAGGTGAACTATGCGTCGTTGAAGAGTTCCGTTCTGATCATCATCAGCAGTTCCACTTCATCAAATGTCACGTTTTTGAATGTATATGATTGATTTGTTGATAAAAACACAAAAATCACCATATATATGCCTTTAAGATTTGAGGAGTTCCGTCGATTCCTCATGGATCCCATCATCAGAACTGGATTTTGACATAAACGGGACCAATCTGTATGCATATACATACAATCAAAAAAATATTTTTCAAAATCGGTCCAGTAATGACGGAGATATGGAGTAACAAACATAAAAAAAAAAAAACAATAATAAAAATAAAAATAAAAAAAAAACATACAACCGAATTGATAACCTCCTCCTTTGGGATTTGGAAGTCGGTTAATAAGTTACGGCAAATATGTAACAATTATGAATCTAATACAATCATTTATATTCTTCTGCTTTCATAAGTAATAGTTACAGATTTTTAAAAAGCGTTTTTCAATTATTAGACATGTCAAGATCGCTTACCTTCTTCCAAGTTCTTTCTAATGCTAAAAAAAACGAACTATACATTTAAGGCAATAAGTAGATGTATAGAAGATAAACGTATATTTATGCTTACATTAGTTTAAAGATACTTAATTAACTTGTACTTCCATAGATTCTATTAAACAAGGGTCCACTTTGGTTTATACATTGTATTAATCTGCAAAATGATCGCAGAGCACCCAATCTATTTTTGGTTGAGTGCTTTCGTACTTGGTGAAAGTGCACTTTTCTAATGTTGCTGCTTGGTGCGAGGTGATTTATAAATTATAATGCATTTGATCCGAGATAAAAGACATACCATGTTGCGCTGGCGAAGGCGTAAATAGAAAGGAAAGCTGTCGTTACGAGCAAACACAAAAATAAACCAAAAGTCGTTACCCTTAATTGAAAGGTGGACAAATCACAGTGTTAGGAATTAATGGGAAATGTAAAATGAATTTGCCAAGGCTTGTAAGGTAGACAGATTATTGCACATTGCACACCCCAGTAAACGATACAGCTTCAGGAAAAACTATTGTGAAAATCTAAGTCATTGTTACGAATTGCCATTGGAACAAATAAAATGATTGATTGGCTTGATTCTGATTTTAATAGACCTCAAAAATTTAATCTTGAAAACAATCTGATCTGATCGGATCTGTCAGTGTCAAAAGTGACGTTTTTTTAAAGAAACGATCCATATCGTATCGATATCAAATTTTTTGTGTTTATAAAAATTTTCATCAGGCCTTTATTCTTCATTTTCAAGGCTATTTCACCTAAAAGCGTTCACCAGTTTTCATCGGAAATACAATAAAAACAAATTTCGCTTAGCGTAGGATTCCGTAGCTCAAGTAATAACCGTAGCTTTACTTTCTGTATTCGAGAGCGAAAGACGCATAAAAAGCTAATTAATTCTAAACATTATTTTTCTATCGTTAAAAATCAAACATTTACTTGGTAGATTAAGTAAGAGGGCGAACATCATAAGTTTTAACAAAAAGCACTTATTCTGCAAGTAATAATTAATTTATAATTACCTACTTTAGTCAATCCTGCCAGATCTACCTCGTTAGTAAAGAAATTTGGTATTTGTAACTAGTTTTCGAAATTGAAAAATATGTTCACACGCCCGCTGGATTTTAACACTTCGTCGTACTTCATATAGCATGGATATTTTTACCTGTTAGATATAGGCAGGTTATGTCAAGCCAGAAAGATTGAGAGTTTCTTACTAAGGAACCTTAAAACATTTACTATTTAGCAAGCCGACGGTTCATTGACGTAGACCTTCGTGATCTGATTATTCTTTTTGTTTTGAATCTTTGGCAACGAGAGCGTTTATTTTGTCATTTGCGGAGTTTTGTGGTGCATTGCGGTGGTTAAAATGTTCACTGCACAACAGCTTAGAAATTTCGTAGTGCAAAATGACATATTTTCATTGCCAGCTGCTATTTTGCAAATTACTCGTTTGGATTACTTTTGTGATTTAGAATTTAAAAATGTTTCTCTGTAAGTATGTACCTTAGTAGACAGAGTTTTGAATTCTGATTTGCAGTTGGCTCATGTTTAATTAAATGTATGACTCACTATAGTGACTATTAGATTAGTCACTATAATTAAATCTATGAATATAGTGAGCCTTCCTAAATGCTGATGGTTTTGAGTTCAAAAACCGGTTAGTTTGTGCAATGTATTTAATAATCACCATCTGTTTACCGTGGAACTCGATTAAAATAATATATTAATTAATACACTCCCAACATTTACCTATATCTATTTCCTCAATTCCAGTGCGTCACCAAAGCGATGGTGTGTATGGCGCGTTGATAGTGAACCAGCCGCAGCCTCTAGAGGCCCACTCCTCCTTATATGACTACGACAGGAGCCAGGAGAACACCCTAATAGTGGCAGCCAAATTCCCGGAACTTATGACCGCCAACTTGGAGAATTCTAGTCAGTTGAAGCCGAGTTCCTTGCTGATAAATGGTCTGGAGGAAGATTTTAAGTAAGCATTTTACCAGCTAAAAATCTATTTCATTACAGAAACGGGTCTACCGCGATATAATTACATTGTTTTTACCACCAACACCACCTAATATAATTTCATTGTTTTTACCTTAAATTCCGACGTTTCAGCTGGTGCAACTCAGCAGCGTCGGAAAATCAGGTGGTGTTGGTGGTAAAAACAATGTAATTATATCGCGGTAGACCCGTTTGTGAAAACAAAACGCGAGAGTTTAAAGTGTTATATAGCTAAAAATCTTATAAGGTAGTAGTGGTAAGAGTACTGGTGCTCGACGCCAGTACATGTCATCTTGAAACTTAGTCATTGTCAATAGAGGTGGCAGCGGGGTGTTATCTATTGGGCATTAGCATGTCGAGCACTAGTACCACCACCTAAAGTCAATTTTATTTTTCGTTTAGGTATGTCTGTAATCGGAGAACGTACGGTGAGTTACGGAGAGGCTTGTTAGTAGTACGTTTTGATAATTAAACTGTTATTTAATTGCATTGCGTGAAGTGAAGGCGGTCGTCTCCTTTATAATTATTTTGATGTTGCCAATGACCTCTTCCTAATTGAGTAATCAATGTTAAAAATATTTTTATGTTTGTTTTGTTGTACTTAATACATTACTGTTATCTTGATAACACATTACATTAACTGTCTCCATTAACTCGATAGGTTATAAATTAATTCGAGTATTTTGAATACTGCCAAACTCGCAAACTGCCGAAGCTTAATACTTAATAATACCTACTTCGAGTTGTTAAACTATAGAAATTATTATTCATTATTCCAGGATATTTGTGCTGCCAAGTTTCGCGTATAGACTGCGTCTAATCAACGCGATAGCTATCGAATGCCCAGTGTTGGTCACAGTCGACGGGCATGAGATGGTCGTCATAGCCACCGACGGCATGCCAGTCAAGCCTGTGTCGACCAGCCGAATCCAGCTGTATCCAGGTATTAATTTATATTTAGTGCAATTTCTTTCTATAAAGTACTTAGGACATTTAGAAAAACGCTGTTTTTCGTTTGTTTTTTACCACACAAAGAGATTACCCGGCTGCCTATTGAAAATTTTATCAGACCTTCGACCTGTTCGGTTTAGTTAGGGTGTAGGTGTGGGTACTGACGCCGATTGGCAATTATATTTATATGCTTATGATTGTTTAAATTTCATGTAAGAAACTAAATAAGTGACATATTTATTCATAACGATTCTCAGTCACAATTTTTGTGCACGCAGCATTACAAAAGCACCTTGATGTAACCTGGGTATGGACTGTCCGATTTCGAAGATCAAGTTCGCCATTTACCAGTATTGGCCGAAACGTTAATGCAATTAAAAATGTTAGCCATTAACCATTATAAATTGAACTTTAAACCGTAACGGACGATTACACTTTACAATTCAATTTATAATTTTTTCGTTCCTTTCGGCGTCGAGACCCTGGGTCCGTGGGGTCCTGGCGCCCTGAGTCTCTTTGGAAACCTTTCAAAGAGACTCAGGGACGCAACTGGGGACCCGAGAGCTGGCAGTTACCTCGCTCAACGCTTTAGTCTGGCAGTTCAGCGGGGTAACGCAGCCAGCATCTTGGGGACCTTGCCACAGGGGCCTTTTTTAGATTTAGTTTAGATTAGTTTTATTTTATTTTAGAATAGTTTGTATTTAGTTTAATTTTAAGTTATTTTTATTTATTGTTTTTTGACTTGTTTTTGTACCATATATATGAATAAATTTATAATGGTTAATGGCCAACATTTTCAATTGCATTAACGTTTCGGCCAACACTGCCATTTACTGTGGCGTACTTGATCATAGAAAAACGGAAGGACTATACTTAGAGGTATACTTAGGTAAGAACTAAAATCTCTCTGGTACACTGAGGTAGTAGGAGATAATAAGTATCTAATATAGCTTAATCATTTATTTACATACAATATATATACAGTGGTACTACTAAACGAAATTAATAACTAATTAAATTAGTAATATCTAATTGAATTTTAATAATAAAAGTTTAAAGACACTAATATAAAAAAAAATGCTTACATGTAAATTATAGGTACTTTTTATTCCTTGGTCGCCGGGTGACATAACGAACACTTGAATGCAAAGATGTAAGTTCAATGTCAAATCAAAGTACCAGATGGAAGACTAGCAAAATACTTCATGTGCACTCGTAGGTACTTGAGCAGAAAAAACTGGTTGCTATTTTCGACAATTAATCGTTACCGGTATCTGACAGTCGATAATATAAGTATTTACTTGACTCTATTAGTAGTAGAGGACACTTTGGAGAAAGTTATATTTTTACTTGTCATATTTTAGAAATTTAATTCGGTACGGTACCTATCTTATTGAATAGTTTCAAAATATGTAAAAGAATATGCTTAATAAACGTATCATGAAATCTGTCATAAGTACGTAGGTACACTACGAGTCATCACCGAAACAGTAAAGAATTTTCATTAGTACCTATTAGGCATTTCTTACGGTAAAAATAATAATTATTATAATACTTAGAGCGTTTTGACGAATTATACTCATCAATTTTAAACTGTATTAACAATATGTATCAGTCCATATTAGACCAGCGGTGGAACAAAAATGGGTTTTGATAACATTAAAGTTTTTTCTTTTTTGATATGTTATTGTAAGCATGTTAAATAACATTCATGTAAAAAGTTAGAAAATTTTAGGTGGAGCGTTCGGCCATATTTAAATTTTCAATTTTTGCTAAATAACTATGTAAATATAAAATTAAAGTTACAAAAAACTTTAACATATTCAATAACACTTTAATTTATTCACAATATTCGGTTTTTAGAAATCTGGAACAGCTGCTTTCTGGTGAACGTAAAAACAGGAATTATTATGTAAATACAGAATTAGAGTAGCTGATATTGCAAAATTACGATATTATCTATCAACTTAGTATACATGTAAAAAGTTAGAAATGTAGACAATGTGCTTGTCTAGATATTGATTTCTCGTTAAGCAGTATAGCCAATATTGAATTAAAGTTTGTAGAGTTCATATTACACGGCCATTATAAAGATCTTACTTCTCACACAAAAGATTAGAAATATAAAATCATGGCGACACTAAATACTGATACGTAAGTATGCATTCCGAGCTTATATTAAGTTACATTTCAAACGCGCGGCGTTTGCGCGCGCCGCGCTGTGCGCCGTGGCAGGAGGCAGCGATTGACGGTCGCGGGCTAGCGGTTAGCGCGGTGCCCTTAAAAATACGCAAAGCGTTTATAAAATTATTATCAATGGTAAATAGTTATTTTACACAGTACACTAATGGAAACTTACCTTCCCTTATTTATTTCTATATGTACTAGGGATTGCCCGCGGTTTCGTTTACGTAGAATAAGTATAGAAATAATAGATACATTTGAAAATTATTTTAGGTGCATTGTCATACAGATAACTACCCTTGTTAAAGTATTCTTCAAATTAAATACACAGGTGTCATTTCAATATAATTTTGCTTAATTTGGCGCTTTTAGGTTATAAATGACTAGCGACATACATTTTATAAGAGCGATCATCTCCGATAATATTTACTTTATCATAAAATCAATTCCAAACTAACGTTATTCAATATTTATCATTTTAAAGTCAATATTACCAACCAACTGATCCAATTTACCTACGGTAACAACTCAAAATTTGCATCAAATTAAATGCCACTTTTCTTATCCGTTTCGAACAATCAAGAGGGCCTTTACGAGCTGATGTGGTGAAAATTTTATTTAACCTTCGTCCCTTGAAACCTTCACTACGCTCAAGGTTCAACTTTACGAACCACTCGCTCCGCTCGTGGTTCAATTTTAGAATGTTTGAATTTGTGAATGTGCTTCCTGCCTCGCACAGCCAAACTGTGGAATGAACTGTCCGATACGACCTTCAAACCTTCAAAGACCCCCATCTTAAAGGTCGGCAACGTGCTTGCAACCCTTCTGGTGTTGCGGGTGTCCATGGGCGGCGGTAATCGCTAACCACCAGATGATCCGTCTGCTCGTTTGCCTCCTATTTAATAAAAAAAATTGTTTCGCTTGTTTGGGTATCAATATTAGCACGAGCGGTTAATCAACAACTTTTCCCCTTGTAAAACAAATAAATAAGGTAGGTGAGGTGCAGGCATATGAGGCCCGGCGGGTAACAAGGCCCAGCATTCAAAAATAGCAGTTGCTCCCTATTATTCCCAATTATTCTGAATTTGTACTTGTTGCTAAGAAGGCCCACTGTCAGTGCAGGTAAAAAGGTCTAGTCCCGGGCCTTATTGAACGTATGAGATGAAATATTAGATTAAAATATTTTAAGATAATTTTCAATATTTTTAATCTCTTATTAATAAGGTCGATTTGAAGAAACTTCTATGAAATTATGACTTATAAATAACACTTGCACTGTGTGGGCTGTCAAAATTGCTGCAGACTTTTCTTGGTCTAACTCTAATATTTTTTCACTTGCTTTATTGACCTAAAGACGTTTTAAAGAATCAAAAAGTCTAATAACATTGAGGCACTTATACTTTTTAAAGGCAGTAACTAATTACAAGTGACTTTTTTTTGTTAATACATAGGTCGGTGGAATTTCCATGTTTGGCGGTCCTCCGCCTTCTCTTTGACAGCCCGATACGACACGACGTTGATCTTTTCCTTTATTTGATCCATGTACGCTCTCCTTGGTCTTCCCCTCTTCCTGTTTGCTTCAACTTTCCCTTCTATGATATTTTTGATAAATTCGTCGTGTCGTATCAGGTGCCCAAGCATCCTTCCTCTTCTATTGTCTATAGTTCTTAACAAACTCCCCCTCTCTCCTACTACATAGGCCACACTGAATGTTTTGCACTATTGGCCACTGGTAAACATTTAAATTATGAATTGTATATTTAAAAAAAATACAGGCTTTTGATTATGGAATGTGACAAATGTTGGCGACAAATCGATCGTCTTTTGTTTTTAATGGCTTGTCAAAGTAAGTCAGTGCGTTGAACGTGGCTTTAACGCGAAAATATTTTTAGTGCTATGATTTTGTTATGATTTTAAAAGTTCGCTTACTCCGCAAGAGTGTAGTGCTTGCCTTCAAAATGCTTTTGCGATTGAAGCACCACATCTGAGCATCGTGAGGCGTTGGTATGGTGAATTTAGTAGAGACAGTATTATTCTAGGTAATGATTTTCGTGATGGTCGACCGTCCACGGCGATCATTCAAGGAAACGTGGCTACTGTGAGACGACTCATTGAAGAAAACCCACGAATCACCTATGACGAAATTATTTTGAGGACAATTAGGGATAGGTTCAGACAAATACAAAAGATTTTACAAGAATATTTAAAAGTCAGGAAGCCTTGTTGTCTTTGGATTCCTCACGAATTAACTTCAGTCCAAAAACAGGTACTTTTTGACTGGTGCCGAGAAATGCTGCGTAAGTATATGCAAGGAAGTTCAAATGCTGTATATAACATCGTTACAGGAGATGAAACCTGGATTTACTGCTACGATCCGGAAAAAAGGCATTAGTCCAGTCAATGGGTCTTTCGAAGGTGACAGGAGGCCCATACAAGTTCAACAAGCCAAAAGCGTTGCCAAACATTTTGATCGTCTGTTTTTTTTAAACGCGACATTTTTGTACCGTACTTTTAAATAATAAAAGAACGTTAAATACTGAGCAGTACACTACCATTTGTGTGCTCGCAGTCATTGAAAAAGACCGCGAGAGACGACCGAGAAGCCGCATCCTCCTGCGTCATAATAATGCGTCCACCGATACCGCAATAAAGGCAAAAACATTTTTTAATTACGAAAACGTGGAAAATGTCTCTTATACGGATTATAATCCAGACATTGCACCCTGTGACTTCTATCTATTTCCCAAAATTAAGGATTTAATTTGGGGTTTGACATTTAAGACCCCGGATAAGGCAGTTACTACGTTTCATCACCACGTCGAAAAATTGCAGTCAAGTGATTGGGCCTCATGCTTCCAAAAATGGTCCGAGCGAGTGAATATATGTGCATAGAATGTAAAGGGAAACATTTTGAGAAGCAATAAATGTATTATTATGGTTATAAATGGTTTTATTCAAAAGTTACGCAAAACTTTCAGTATGCGTAAAACCTCTTCGTTAGTTTTCTTTTCTTTTACGATAGAATTGCGAAAAATCGATATTTTGCAACAAGTGACGAATTTTAAAACACGGTCAAAGGGAGTGTTTTAACGTGCTTATTATAGCACCGGTGTCGTAATGTAGCACCAGATGTACTGTAAAAATTATGTTAAAAGATAATACTTACTGTTACGAATAAATATTTATACTGTAAAAAAATATCCCACCAAACACATTTTCATGTAAATTTTGTTGCTAAGACGAAACCATAAGACTAGCACTGTCAAAAAGTTGTCAGATCTCTTGTCGAGCGAAGCTTCAAACTCTACAAGCCCTAACTTCACTAACTCTACACCTTAGTCAAAATATGTGGCTTGACTGTTTCGCTACCGCCACATGGGCATAAGGTGAAAAATTTATTAAATTCATTATTTTTAGGGTTCCGTACCTCAAAAGGAAAAATACTGAACCCTTATAGGATCACTCGTGTGTCTGGCTGTCCGTCTGTCACAGCCTATTTGCTCCGCAACTACTGCACCAATAAGTTGAAATTTGGTATACACATGTAAGTCTATAGCCCAAGGACATACATGTAAAGTAAATAATAGAAATTCAAAAAAAAAAATATATATATCAAATGAACGGGCTCATTGTAAGAATGTCAGATATATTTATTCATAATTTTAAAATAAATAGTTTAGAAGTTATTTAAGAAAATACGCAAAAAATGACCATTCCGCCCCCCCCCCCCTTATCTCCGAATCTACTGGGTCTAAAATTATGAAAAAAATACACATATTAGCTCTTTTCCTATAGATGACAGGAAAACCTATTAGAAATGTGCAGTCAAGCGTGAGTCGGACTTAAGTACCTAGTTTTCCGATCCCTACGGGGTTTTTTAAAGACATTTTACTCACTTTTCTCTAAAAAAAAAAATATTGTTAAAAATTGTGTAATGTACAGAACCCTTGGAACGCGAGTGCGACTCGCATTTGGGCGGTTTTTGTACTATACTTACATACAATAGTTCTTGTAGAAACGAAACGGCCAAGCCACTCACTTTTGGTGTAGAGCTAGTAAAGTTAGAGGGCTTGTAGAGTTAGAAGCTTAGCAAGAGATCTGATAACTTTTTGACAGTGCGAGCCTTATGGTTTCGTTTGGGCAACATTTTACATCAAAATGTTTTTGATGGGATTTCACTTCTTTTTGTAAGTTGTTTATGACAATCTTCCATCCCCTAATTTAAAGGGTTGGGGGTGATTTAATATTAAAAATCCTGAAATAAGTATCTGGGGGCATCTGTTACACAATGTACTTCTTACTGATTCCCCATATAAACCCTTCAACCCGTAAGGGTAAACTTTGGGGTTGAAATCTGCCTTCACCCCGTAAGGGTAAACTTTGAGGTTGAAATCTATTCTATATCCTTCCCCATAACAATACCTATCTACATACCAAATTTCAACTAAATCGGTTCAGTGATTATTGATTTCCCATACAAAATTAAACCCCATCTTCATCCCCTTAGGGATAAATTTTTTTTGAATTTATTTGTTGTTTGTGTACTAAAACTATCTAACATACCAAATTTCAGCGTCATAGAGGACTTCAGGAAGTACCCGGTATTGATGATCATCAAGTGAGTGAGTCAGTGACGAAATCGAAGTTTTTAGATATGAATAAAATCTAAAGTATAAGAGCTATGCAATTGATATGCTTAATAAGTCCGAGAACTTTGTTTATCTGGTATAATCCAACCCCAAGTTATGAGGGTTCCAAAAAACGACAAAGCGCTTCGAGAAAAGGTAGATAGTGCCCTTGCGCTTTTCTCGTCTTGGCGGGGGCACTGCCGTGCCCCCAGATGTTAAAGGATGAGACTACTGTAACTAATAAAGGTTTATGTTTAGTTACCTACTATTTTCGCGTAAAATAGACAATTTTTATATCTTTAGTTATTAAGACCCAAAATAATTATTTTCACTTATTATAAATAAATCCTCCTGTTATGAAGTATCAAATATTGTTATTTGTATATGTATAACTCTTAAGTTAAAAACAATAAAATCTGTTATTACCTACTGTCAAAATGATTATTTTTTGCGGGATTAAGTAATACTCTGGTAGTGTTCAATAAGGCCCATAATAGGACTTTTATAAAAGGTATATTTTCCAAGAGTATCGTAATATTTTTATAACTATTTTGGTATAATGAAGAAACTTAAATAAATGAGAAACCTATTTGAGTGAGTTTTTCATACTTCATGTCCTGTTTATTAAAAAAAAACCATTTTAATTTAAGGTGAGGCATACGTATTCCGTGTGAGCCGTATAGGCATATACGGCCCACACGGAATATACAATAAGGTAAGTGAGGCCACTTACCTTATTGTATATTCAGGATGTATACCGTGTAATATTGAGCAGTTGGTTTATAATATACATATTATGATATTGACGTTGAATAGGACAGGACATGACAATAGGAACCAGAAATAGGTATAGTTGGTCAAACCAATTTGTCAGTAAATAAAAACAAAAAACTATATTCATCCTTTTCTTTTGGGTGCTTGTACTAGTGTAAGTCAAAGATAGTATGATGATTCTCCCTGTCTATGTTTGAAATGAGACAGTCCTTTGACAAACTATGTATAGTTTTATCATTTATCAAACATTACGCAGATACCACAGACTAATAGCCCCTACAATCACATTTGGCAACAAACGCATAGCTCACTACCCCGTACCTCGCTGTAATAGTGCATGGTCTAAAAGGCATTTTTCATTTTTGGCACCATACTTATATAACAAAGCACACAAAACCCTTAATATAAACAACATTAGTAATTTTCTATTAAAAAACAAAATTAAGATTTGGTTAAAATCATTAAGTTATACTGAAGCAGAAGAGCTATTACGATGCGTGTTCTAGTACATACATTCTAAAATAACCAGACACACACGCGCGTAAACACACAGAAACACACACATATTCTAAAAATCAGACACAGAATACTCACACACGCGCGCGTACACACACATCACAGTTTCATCTTTCTTTAAAATTAATTTTAATATTGTTAATATGTCATATAAAATGTCTAACATTGTAACATTACCTACGCTTGTAATTGGGAAGGAACTGGCTCTTGAGACACAGGGAAACCTACTTTGAGAGCCAGGAACCCATGTTATGTAACAACTCAAAGTTGCAATAAAGATTATTTTATTTTATTTTATTTTATTTTATAGTAAAAAATAGTTGTGAATATCTTGTACATTTTTATTACAATATTAGTCAAGATAATGAAATATATCTGGTCAAGCAAATCTTGTCACTAAAAAAAGGCGCGAAATTCAAATTTTCTATGGAACGATATCCCTTCGCGCCTACATTTTTAAATTTGCCGCCTCTTTCTACTGACAAGATCCGATTGACCAGCTGTAGGTATTTTTACTTAATAAGATATTTTAATTTCACGTAATGTCCGCATATAATTTATATATGTGCACGGTAAACAAACAAATGAATGATAAGAAAAGACAGACAGTGTTACTGAGCGGGAGGTGGGGCGAGGGGCGAGGTATAGGTAGGCTATGATAGGCTCTCGAGCGCCGCGCCGGCGACGGACGGACCAGCGCGGCGTATCTATGAATTTCGCGCCTTTTTAACTAGATTTTACTATTACAATGCAAGCTACACACAGAAATTTCTTACTTTCCATATATACGCTGCATATATTATTTTATAGTAATAGACTTATTTTTACAGACTCTAATTCAATATTAGATCTTATAGGACAAAAAACGCATATTAATTCTAAAGCATATATCTTATTCTTCTAGCTTTTTAGCTTGCCTATTAACTTATAAATTTAGATATGTTGTTGTGGATTTATTAAACTTTAATTCAATATCGACAAAATAATAAGCTAATTGTAGTTTGACAAAGAAGCACGTTAAAAAAATTTCTAATAATTTTACATTATAAAGCGTCATACATATTATAAACAATGGAACTTAAACATTGCACTTTAATTCAATATTAAAAAATCATTACTAAAAATATATAAATACCTAATTTATATCTAACGCTCGTTCTAACTTTTCATCATATATAGCATATATGCTTAAAAATATGTCCTATATCAGATAAGTATCACTTTTTCAACTTTAGAATTATCAAAACTTTTCGTGCAAAAATCCGGTCCCACTATTGAGCTATATTACAATATTAGACGGAGTAAAATTATTTAAATCATACTTACAAATTTTTAAGTTGTTTATTTTTAGTTATCAAATAGAATACCTACGGAGTAATGTATGTAAACATAAACTCGGAACATTTCCATACAGAGATGTAATCTCGTGGTTTTATAATTCCAAATAATAATGGATCTAATTTATTCCTCTAAGATGAATCTACGGAGAAAGTTGATAAGTCTGTGGTTGTCGGTTTTCACTAGCGACCAGTGAGAGGAGAAAGGTGCCCGTCTGCGCTACTTTGGTTCATTCAAGAGTTAAGGTTACCGTGAAACTGGTTCCGTTTGTTTTCGTTTCACTTTCAATGATTTCCCGCTATTTTTATCGCGCCATTCATTACATCGTTTGTAATTTAGTAAAGGTTTGATGATACTATTACGTCAATTACATGTGCTATGCTATGACTTGTATTGCGTCAGGTATGTAGTTGCGTGACATAAAATAGCCAGAAACAATGGTGACCTATACGATCTTCCTATCAGAATCTTTCTTGCATAACGGCAATCCCAACACTCATAACATAAAGTACTTAAGTTTATGGGTATTGTTTTAATTGAAGAATTTATTACTTTACCTATTTCAATGTTTATATGCCCTGCTTCTTACTTAGTCTTATTTCATCATCATCATCTCAACCATAAGGCGTCCACTACTGAACAATGAACATAGGCCTCCCCCTTCTCTCTTATTTACCACTTTTGAAATCAGTTATGTTTTTATTTGTACGATTTTATGAATATTATTTATTATTTAACAATAGAATAAGTGTAGGTACAGTAGGTATACTTAACTAAGATTAAAACGCAACTAAGTAATACTTAATCTTTACTTTATACGCTCTTTTGTCATATTGATTTGTACGTCTCATTTGTTGGTTCATTTGTACCATAATATTTGGGGTATTTTTCTTCCAGATCTCTCGGTGTGTAAGATCTAGAATAACCAGCATTCTCAAAGGATTAAAATATCACAGTATCCAATTCATAATTTGACATCTGAACTTTCAGGAGAGCGTATGGACGTGGTGGTGCGAGCGAGCGAGAAGATGGGCGGCAGCTGGGTGCGCGTACGCGGCGACGGCGTCTGCGGCAACCTGAGCGCAAGCGCCATGCTTCTGCACCAGGGATTCAATTATACTGCTATGTTACACGATGGAGAGGTAAGCTTGCTGTCGTAACTATTTCTCTCTTCTTAGTCGTGCACTCTTGACAGAGTGGTCGTAGTCATGTCACGGTCGATTTCTGCGCCACCGCAGCTCTTGGGATCCGTTGCCATGTGGCTCTGTTTTTGGTGGAGTGGGAGCAATCGTTGCCTGAATTTCCTGTGATGGACTTATTGAGGTCTGTCCATCGTGTTGGGGAGCGGCCACGAATAACTAATTCAGAGGGGTTTAAAATATATAACACTATTATACACGCAAGAGTCAAGAGTTTGCTTGTATAATAAAATACTGCGGCAGAAATACGATGCGTAGTTACCAAGTACTAGTTACGCTGGCAGTGATGGCACCTGCATTAGAAGTTTACCTTTACCTCAAAATAGCTCGATGGATTTGCTTTCGTTTGAATTTGATGAAGATCCTGACCACATTATTTACTCATCTTTTTCTTTTTTCCGAGGACGCTTTATTTACTTTAATACGACACGACTAAGTTGAACCCACGGTTTAATTAGTCAAGAAACATGAGATAAATTAAAACTCTTTCAAACTACAAATTAAAAAAAAATTGGTTAAGTAAAATTACCCAAGCTTATTGTGTTTTCAGAAGGAGACATTTGCTAAGGACTCTGATTCCGGTATTCAAATATACGGCCAAAAGCTGGAATCAATTCAAGATGTGCCCAACAGCATAGTTGATAGATCACTCGTTTTAAGCATTGACCGCCAAGTATTGCAGTTCAAAGACACCGACAACGACTACCGCTACATCAGTGACGCAATACCAAAGAAACCGTTTTTCGCAGCCTCGTTATGTAAGTGCACAATATTTTTTCTTTCTTTTGATATGTGAACGCAAGAATGACTAATGGTAGCGTGTTATAAATCCTGACGCGTCTACGTTTGTCAAAGATAATCTTTACATTTTATGGAGTAAGTAGATACTTTGCAATTTTTGTCCATCATTTTAACTTTAATAGCGCTGACAACTGTGATTTATATGCCTACTCGTGTGAAAGGATAAGAACATAAATTATATTTTGTATAGCACGGTGGCACGTGACCTAGTTGTACCCTAACGTGTAGGTCTATTTACTTTCGATTACGTTTTGGTGAGAAAATTCCTTAACTATTTTTTGACTGCACAACACTAAGGTTTATTAGCGAATTACAGAAAATTCAAGTATCCTTAGCAACCAGCCATTTCGTATTGCATTTGCGTATTCTTATATTCGCTATCGTAGTTCCATTGTTTATATTTGTTTTACTGTAAAAATGTAAAGTAATGAGTATAACAAAATCTTTTGAAAAGCAAAGTGGGAGCTTGATGTTACCGAAGGTGTAGTAGCTCAGTGGTTTTGTTTTTTCTTCAATGTATGGCAAAGCTTAAAATTAAATCTATGTAGGGCGGGAGGCATATGTATCGTACATCTATCCTACCTATCCACATTCATCCTAGTTTAATTGTTTTCAGTCATGCAGAATCTTTAAAATAGTTGTTAACGATTTCAGCACTCGCAGACAAGGGTGTTGTACAAATAAACCACAAGAGCTTCCTCTATCCTAATGTGCCTTTGTTGATGAGGCCAAATGATGTAAAGAAGGATATCAAATGCTTCATGGGAGAGAAGGATCAGAGTAAGGATCCACAGTGCTTGCTAGTACTTAATGCTCAGCCAGGAGAGTTACTGGAACTAGTGTTGTTGAATGAAGGTACGTACAATATTCTTGTAGGTCTACTACTTAGGTAACTCAGAGGGTTGCTAAAAAGTGAACACATAGCACTCCCAAATTGTTGATAAACTTTTTTTCTGGTATAAATTATGCTGAACGTAACACTTAAAGCCTAATAAGCCTAGCCTTCCTCGTTACGTGAAAATATAATCATTCGATGTTCAATTTAATACCGTAAAACTTTCTACTTGTTTCTTAATGCGGTGTAAACCTTACACTGTAGAATAAAATTTATTCCTACCCACTGGTTTTGGATACAACGTAGTGGTTTTGGATAAACAAAATTAGATATTGATCTAAATCAGCAAAATAAGCTTGTACAATTGAAAAAAAAACATATATCTTTAAAAAATGCGTTATTTACTGGCTGACCGACCGTCTTTTGTTTGTGGTTACAGGCTTTGGCAGTAATGATTCTTACACATTCCACATGCATGGATACAGCATGCAAATAGTAGCCACCATGAAGGGATCTGATGGAAAACCAATTTCGAAGAAAACATTCGAGCAGCTTGATAACGATGGAAAAATTAAGAGGTAAGGGTCTATGTTTGATTTTAAGCATCTACTTGTAGATCGTGTCATTCACGAGGACGCGTGCCTTGGTTCGTATTGTCACGGCATTAAAAGTTAGATTTGACAAATACGCGCGTGATTGTGAACGACACCATGTATAATTAATATTTATTGTATGTAGGTAAAGTCTAATAACTACTCTAAAATTGCTTCTAAATTAATCTAAAGATAACGTCGGGTGTAACTAGTCCAATTCATACACTTTATAATTTGCAAAGGCTTGTCAATAAGGGCATTAACAATTTGGGTCATAGGTAGATGTAATATTGGTCTATTAAATTACTCTTACCTAAGTTTATGGCACCGAAATGTACTTTGCATTCAATCTCCACGTGACAATATCGAATTTATGGGCCATGTTGGGTATGAGGAACATAAGTTTATATTCCTCGGGGCAACGAAAAAACAGTGTGAAAATTCCTCTACAAGTCATTTTCTTGCCCTAACACTTCTCTTAACCTATCTTACATTATGTATATTACAATAGTCGTAATTATTTTACTTTTGCAGGAATATTCAGACGCCTCCACTAAAAGACACAGTAACAGTACCAAACAAGGGCTTCACGATTGTGCGGATAAAACTGGATAGAGGAGGCAGCTGGCTGCTCGAGTGCCGGTCTTGCAGCCTCGCCGTACCCGCAGCACTCGTCGTCAACGTCCCAGAGTCCCTCCCAAAATCCCTCCTCGACTCGTTTCCCAAATGCGGTGACTACAGGCCACCGGATGTACTATTAAATTAAGGATACTCATAAGACTGACTAAAATACAGGAACGTTTTGAAAGTGTTAGTAAAGTAAAGTGATGCTCAACTGTACTGCTCGCCACATCATAAATACGAGTATGTGCATGTGCATGATTAGGTTTTCACAAATTATACCAAATCCCTTTTGCTGATCTTGCCATTTTTGAATATGTAGGATTTTACGAGGATATATAGTTACGAAGTCAAGTTTAACCAAACCTATGTATTTAACCAGGGTTTGGTGTGCATTTAACTACCAATACCTCATCATGTTGTAGGGCACCAAGAATCATTACTTAACATTATATTGAATATATTTTTAAAAAGTGCATGGATTGTATGTATGATTCATTAATCGCAAGGTCTGATTTGCTACTATGTTTAATAAGCTGCGCTTTCAATTTTATTTGTAAGTAGGATTATTGTGATTTGTAAGTTATTTTGTACTAATTTTATAAAATAAAACGAAAATATCTATATGACATATGTATTAATAAAATCTAAAAAGTTATCTACTTTAGTGTATACTGTTGGAGCGCCTTTATCTCCACACGGCGTTGAACCCCAAGACACTACACCAACCACCATTGGAATAATTTTATTATTATTTTCTTCCTTAATTTTCCTATCTTCTCCTTTACGATTTGGAAGCGTCAACGGATATTTGTCGTCATTTTCCTCAACAACATTGTCTTTATCTTCATCAATAGTGTTGTCCCTTTCGTTGACAAATTGAATTAAAGGTCCGCCGGAGTCCCCGCTGCACGCCGATACACCGCCAGTGATGGGTCCCGTACAAATATTGGACTTTACGTCTAGAGGATTTGTTTCACCCTTCTCTTTTATTGCTTCAACGGCCTCGTAGCATTCTGGTGAAAAGAAAATAATATAGGTTATAGTCGCAGTAAAAATGAAATACCTACATAGTATATTTTTAGGTCTACTTCTGATAACAAAAAGAAAATGGATATGTTTACTAAGATCTGTAAAAGCATCTTACCGACACGGTAAATTCTATTTATGCGAGAATAGAGAATCTGCTAGGGAAAAGCAAAATAATCTAATCAATCCAAAGACGATTTGAGAAACTATGAGAAATAGTAATGTCGTGTTAAAATTATTAACTTTAAATTTGGTTGACAGAAATTAAATCGAACAAAATGAAAAAATACAATAGATATTGATTAAAATGTTTAAAGTATTTATGGAATAGTTCTCAAATTTGTCATTTGTGTGAATTTATCGAGCCTGATTTTGACTAACAAAAAGATATATACAGTGGAACCTGGATAATTGCAATCTCAAGGGACCGGCCAATTTTTGTCAATTAACCAGGTTTTTCATTTAAGCAGGTCGTGTCAATTAACGAGGTTTCAAAAAATCGTTGTGTCAATTATAGAGGTTTCATTAATAGAGGTTGCGTTCTGACAAATTTCTTTTATGGAGGTGCAAATAACCATTTTAAGTAGATTTACACGCTTACATTCTATATATTGCTTCCGTCTATACTTGCACTTTTACACTACATTAATTACCACTTTATTTTCTTATCATTTGGGTTTAAAAATTTCCCTTGAATTGTAGAAGAAAGTTTTATTAGAATGTAAAAAGCATACTTTGTTTTTTATTGATCAAAACTATTTCACCTACTACAGGCTATAATAGATACCCAATAAATAAATAAAATTCTGGATGGAGATATAAATAAAATGATCATGGCTATTAAAATATTGTTTCTGCTGTATACAACTACATTATTTCAATTACAGAGGTAATAAGCAAGACTCTTTTCAATAATAGAGGTAAAAACAAGAGCAAAAATAACGGATTTTTTTAGCACAGTGTCAATTATAGAGGTCTTAAGTTGCGATGTGGTCAATTATAGAGGCAAAATTACGAAAAGCACTAAAATCTAAATTGCAATTATAGAGGTTCCAAAATTTCAATTATAGAGGCCTTTTGGTCTCAAGGGACCGGGACCGGACTTTTGGTTGCAATTATTGAGGTTTTCCATTTATCCAGGTGCCAATTAACCAGGTTTCACTGTATTAGAATTTTAACTTACCCTTATAGGGAATGTAGGTAACATTGACTTCTTGTAGATACCTCGGCAGGTCCGGAAAGAAGAAGGTGGTTCTCAGTATACCCCACCCAGTCAACGTTAGAGGAGACTCGTAAGTCGCCTTTGAAAGCAAAGGCAGTGTTGCTGGCTGTATGAACTTTGTAAATTTAAATGGGTTGCTAGTGTGAAGAACGGCTATATCGTTTGGTCCGATGCCACTGTTAAAAAAGGTAAAAAACATTGAAAATTGTACTTAACCGTAATTATAATTTTAAGATTACTTACGTTTATTTATACTAATGGTTATACTAACTGGCCTGGCTCATAGGAGTGATTAATTACTGGCAGTTGATGTGAACTATAGTCTCAAAAGATAGTTGTTAATCCTCTTAAAAAGTAAATAGTCTCTAAAAGTCTAGTTGTTGATACAAATCCGTTCCAATTAATAATTTGGTCATTCCAGAATGCATTCGTGTTCCGAGAAACAAGTGCTTCAGTACAACCTTTATAGATTAAGTGATCAATTACTTTGTTAAGCCTCAGTTTCTTTATGGTCTCGTGATATTTCAAATTTGACTCTCTCTCTCTAATTCTGACTCTCTGTCTCTGACTCTAGACTGGACTATGACTTACGCTAGACCGGGCCGCAGCGTCTGGTGCCGCCTTTTCTATGGAAAAACACCACGTGATCACCGATCAGCCGTCATAGAAAATGACATGTCGGACGTCTCGGCCCGGTCTAGCGTGAGTCATCCTACTCATCCTTAAAGCGTTAAATAGAAGAGCATATTACCCAGCATAATCAGGATGCGGTATGCGACGGTCTACAGGGGCGATCTGCGCGTCGGGGCCGAAGCCCATATTATGCATCTCGTGGGCATTATTCGATCCAGCTATGGCGTCCATTGGGAGCCACTTCACTATGAAGGACTCTGTCACGCAGTGGCCAGCCGTGAGAATCTTAAAAATTAGTAACTGAACAGTCTTCAACAACATACTAAGCCGGAGGATACATAACATATCATGCATTTAAAAATCACCCCTTATCTAATAATAATACATACATACTTATGCTAACTCGGGGCGCAATACTAAGGTAAAAGTACGCTTCACCGAATGCTTAAGACCTACACTTACGTTTCTTTTTTTAATTAGTTCTGATATTTGCATACGAATATGTTCAATACTAAAATTGAAACTTAGATAAATTTGTCCTCATTTAAACATAACTATAAATTACTGAAATGATTGGACGTATATTAAAAGTATTTTTAAAATAATTTCTTCCAGTTTCCTTGATTGTACCATTTACCGAACTATGAAACGTGATTTGTTCATTATACCGAATAGGGAGGCCACATTACCGAACTAGGAAATAATTGTATGAAAATATGGTGTTGAGTGGTGCCCAAACTTTAGTAGTCCAGTATTAAATCCCTACTATACTTTGTTTTTTTAGCATTAGAAAGGTGGTAAGCGATCTTGACGTGTCTTTTTTATTGAAAAATACTTTTGAAAAATAAGTCATCCCAAATAGGTAGGTATGCAACAATTATCAAACATGTACTTACGTATATGTATAAAAAAATTTAGCTGTTTTATGCATTTTGTCTCGTCCATTTTCTAGGGAAGGTTAAATAACAATAGTTTGAAGTTTAAAAAGTCAAGTTTAAATCACCCCACGACGACGAGATGACGACTACGACGAGACGAATCTAAAAAAAATGTTGGTTGTCTAGGTTTGGACCATCCTGTATAAAATATTATTGCTTTATTATTTTTTGATAATAAAAATAATAAAGTTTAAGTTTAAATAATAAAGATTCGGTTTTTTTATCCACATTCCGAGACTATTATCAGGCGTCCAATAAGTATGTCTAAAGTTTGAGAAGGGCTGGCATTGAAATAATGGTAACAAAAAATAAACATATAAATATAGACCTAGTCGTTATAATAATAAGGATGATATTCTAATGAACGTCGAATAGAAACATGGTCAACGCAAACGTGAGTTCGGTAGCAGAGACCATGGGTACCATTCACCGAACAGCCGTTCGGTGAACGAAACATGGAAAATATATTGAACCTATTTCGCGAACAGATTTTGAAAATAGTACTTAAATCGTATTCAATATGGTATAACTACAAATCTATCAATTAATTTAATACTTGAATCCTTTACTAAACCGTACATATATAAAGTTCTCGCTAATACTGGCGTAAAATTTCTAAAATTATTGTTTGATAATAGTCTTGCCAAAAACCTTATTTTGATGCCAAAAAGTCGTAAAACATGAACATTTCAAACGCAGTTTTATAATAATCTATATAGGTTATTGTTGTTCGCCAATTGCTCATAAAATTACAAATACATTAATTTATTTGTGAAATTAGGTAGTTAATCTAAATAGTTCGTAATCAACCACTAGAAAAATAATTTCAAAAACATACGCTTTTTCTGATTCCGGACGCTGTTCGATAATACCTTCCAATCAATTTGTCGGTGTACTCATCACCGAACTCACATTAAGCTTAATTTCTGATAATATGACTGCACTAAATTAATTAAATTTACTAAAATACACAAACTAATTAGGTAATCACACTGTAAAACCATACTTTGAAACACAGAAATAAATTTAAAAGGTTTTATGGCCTTAAGAAATATACGCAACTTCTTAACGATTTCTTTAAGGTTGCCCATACAAAGTGGCAATCGGCAGCGACGACCTGTTTCGATCAATTGCCACGTCCCAACTGCGGCACAAATTGGCCGACTCTGAGGCCTAATGGAAGGGACAGGTATTTAACTCGTGAAAAAAAAAATACGCAAGTAAATATCAGCTGTAAGTAATCGACTTATAGCCTAAAATAGAAGAAATTCGTTGATACGGACGGATTCAGACCGTTCGGTGAAGCGTACTTTTACCTTAGTGATGTTTATTATTAAAGTTAGCACACATATGATAAGCGTATCTATACCGGGTGTGGCCTGTAACATGAGCAAATAATTAAACCATAGATTGTACTCCTCAAACGGTGACACTTTTGTTCTACAACTTTTAAAAATTATGGATTATTTAGGCTCCCTATTTTTCATACAAAATAAATTATTATCTTCAATGGACGCCATCGCCACGCCATATCATTGTGATTGACGTTGCTTGTCACGCCTTAAACAAAACAAAATTCGCAGTACATTGCGTCTTAGAATAAATTTTAAAGTGTATTAAAAATCAAACCACAAGTTATTTTTAAAAGTCGCTGAACAAATGTTAGTTAGTATGAGGAGTACAGCCTACAGTTTAATTTTTTGCTCATATTACAGGCCACATCCGGTATAATTTACAGAGTAAATTAAATGTACCTACTTGTTCATTAATTTTGAATTCTTATAAAGTTGTTGAAAAATCTGAATGAAAGAAACGAATAACTATTTAGGAATTTCGTAACATTAGCTTTACCTAACCTAAATAAAGTTCGCTTGAATAAAAGAAATCAAATTTAAATATTTGTTAAAATATTAACAAAAAATGTTTTACTTAAAGCTGAAACTGTGTCACATACCCAGTTTTGGCTAAGTAATGTCCCGCCGCATATATGGGCTCGTATCCTGAATAACCTTGTCTGCAGGGAGACTAGGTAAGGGTGGCTCGAGGGTTTAGTGCTGAGCCCACCGATCAATTTGCTGTCTGGCTTTTGATGCACTGGCGGGTGTGCTGCGAAAATAGGACTTTTTTTTATAGGTACCTCAGGTGTATTTGGATATATGTCGGGTCGTACCGAAAATCACCCATACCCTACATCTACTCGGATAGTGTCCTCTGACACATACATTTTCTAAATTACCAAACATGTAGCAAGTAAGTAGTCACTACACCTTATAAAATAAAGTCCCCGCCGCGTCATTCTGTTTGTGTGATTGTATGTTCGCGATAAACTCAAAAACTACTGAATAGATTTTCATGCAGTTTTGACCTATTAATAGAATCACTCTATTGATAGGTCAAAACCGCATGTAAATTCATTTAGTAGTTTTTGAGTAAAAACAAAGCAAAGGTATAATTTGTTAAGGTTTTTTTGTAACTCGTGCGAAGCCGGGCCGGGTCGCTAGTTATTTATATTAGGCACAGTCAACAATAAAAATATGGGTGTAGCCAACTTATTCAAAAATATGTCCCTAAGTTCTTAGTTCGCTGACATAAGAGCTATGGGACATATTTCTGAAATGATTTGTACCCTCCCCCTTAAATATATAAATAAATAAATATATAAATACCCTTAATAAATACTCCTAAAATTTGGCCTCGTAATCGTCTAGCTAACAGTTAGGACCCCTCGAAGTGGACCGCGGAAACCTAGATCCTTTAATGAGTGATGCTAATTTTGGGAGACTGGTTTTAATCGTTATAATGACCTATCTAGATTTTATTGAAAGAATATCTAAAATACTAAAATAATTTATTACATAACTAAGGAATAATTGTAACCATTTTATTTTATTATAAAATTAGAAAATTCTACCAGTTTTATAGCGTAATGTAAGTGTCATTAATAAAACCAAAACTAAAACGATATTGAAGAATGCCGCATATATGATAAAATATTGATAATTGATAATTTAAATATAAAAAATATTTGTTGATAAAATCCTGCTACGCCTATTAAGCTTTCGGGATAACGTCGGAGCAGCACTCCTGAGTTAAGCTCATTTACACCCTAGCATTTCAAGGTTAATTAATAACTATCATCTTCTAAACGATGTGTGATTAATCACACGTGCTGCTTCCAATCGGCCGATGCAGGTCGGAAAGCTCTTAGTCCGATTACAAAATCAATCGAATCACCTAGCCTACCATTTTAGCCGGAAGGGCTATGACCAACACTTCCGCAACCTAAGCGCACCTAGATGATGATGGAAAGAAGTGTCAAAGTATCCATCAATCATCAAAAGTTAATCTTTTTTACATTCAAAAGCTAAGGATACGAATCCTTTAATAATCCAATTTCCCAGAGCTAAGAGTATAAACAGTAATCTGATTTTTAGGGGTATAAACGAAGTACTAAGTTTATTTGTTAAAATTGAAGCTTATAAGACTAAGAATATCAAGACGAGTAGATATATTTAGCTCGAAATACTCTCTGGATTACTTCTGCCTGCCAGAGGTTCCCTAAAACAAACCATTCTTCGATTTTCTATCTCAGAAAAGTCTGTGTTCCTAAACCCTGCTTGATATTAAAGAATTTGATTTGTAAATACCTTGGAAACCTGATTATGTTACTCAGTACTTCATCTCTACTCCAGACGACCAGAATTTTAATAGATAAAATTAGAATAAGATAGAGAATACCCTTTTACCCAGATAAATTATAAGTTCATTAGCAGTAACAGTTAACTCCGCATAATTTTATAATGAAGAAACCATATTCGAAGGTTTTAAACGAGGACAAATATCAACCGTTTCAATCTTTGACCCTAAATCTCTAAAGAAACCCTAATTCCCTAGTAATAGTGTGCGATTCTACCCTATTAACCCTATCCTCTGTCCCTACTTTAGTATAACCAAAGCACAGTTCGTACTTACCATCGACCCTGGTACTTTGGAATATACGCAAGTGTGTCCCTATTAGATACAAGCTAAGCATTCGGCGAGTGACTCCGAGATTGCAACCTATCAACTCGAGTTATTGCCCCCCTCCATGGCGTTTTGCACAAAGGCAGGGATGCAACATGGATAGGGCAGGTCCCTATTGTGTATATAATTGGTATAAATAAATATATTTAAAATACAAAGCCTTCGAATACTGTAGATTTCAAGCAAGCCCAGGTTACCCCGGATGGCGCGCACGTGACGTCCGTGCTATTCATCTACAGTTGGACATCGAAAAGCTAGGGAGGGAGATGTTTTAAGTCTGCTATGTTGATATAAAGCAGACCCCAAGACAACCCTCATCTTGGAACAAAATAGACCTCCTTCCATCCGCTGTTTGTCACCGTTAGGATAGCAGATGAAAGGCTAGACTAAACTGTATGTCTAGGCACTGATTTGGTTTTGAATCATATGAAAAAATAAAATTAGGAGTTTTCAGATTTAGGACAAGTAAACACTTTCCAAACAACTACATTTCTATTGAAAATCTCCTATAGAAAACTATTAGTAAAATGGGCACACTCTAACCAAAGATGCTTAAGTTTCAACAAAACGGAAACATATTTCCGCCATGCCAAAACAAAGACACAATTCCAAGTGCTACTCTATGAGATTTGGGACTTGCGTCTTAATCTCGATAAAGCCCAGCGACTCAGAAAAAATTGGACAGAGTATCCCCACCCCTCACCAATAATCTCCGCGTATTATACAAAAACCAAAGTCAGTTGTCGGTCCGGACGCTAGTAAAAGACTAACTCGCGTCCTTCCCCATCAATCCTTTTATACTTTTACCCATGTCGTCACTGAAGACATCCCATTGTTCTCGGACATTCCATCTGTCGTCAGTGAAGACAAAATTGACCTTGGCGAGTGCAACCCATTGTCCTCAGACATTCCATTTGTCGTCAGTGAAGACAAACCATCGTCCCATATTATACCCACTTACTTTACCGAAACATAAGTCTTACATACTTTACTTAAAGCTTATTTTTGGTTGGATAATTTAATAAAGCCGTTTAATGCCGATTCTTGACATGCTTCGCATGTAGTCCCTATGCCTTATACTTTAAGATTTACTCTTGATTAACCATGATGATTTTAATCTGAGACACCTATGAATCTCTTACGTAACTACTTAAACCTTATGTCCTACATGTTAAGATCCATATTCTAATAATAAAATGCTGATGAGGGTAGTTTTAAATTGTATTTACGCACGCGCAAGCACAACGAAAAGTACGTTTGAGTCAACATTTTTCCCTTTATGATTCCAAATATTGCGTTCATACTGAAGTATTTCATGTTTACCTTTATAATAATGTTTTTTAAACATATATAAGAAAATAATTATTTAATTATTGTAACCTTTTATCTACTTCACGCTTTTTGAGTTTTACGGTTTAAAACAATACCTAAATGGCTCCTCGCCTTTACCTGTCAATGTCAACGACCTCTCTTACTGTCAAATGTTTTCGTAAACAAACCCTTGTTGTTATTTTGTTTTTACTAAGTCAATTAGCTATTAATTTTATTGTGGATACATGTGATAAAGACTGGACTATGAAATCAAGTGCTTTTAGTTACCTAAGTTGTTTAGAAGTTCAATCAAAATCGCGAACGTAAACACACGGCCGACAAGAAAGCTCCCGAAAGCTTTCCTTCACCGCTAAAATGTAAGTTTTATATTGATAATTAAGCTTAATACTGTGTAATAGGCATATGGCCAGTCACATCCGCCCCCAATTTAAGTGTTTTATGAATTACTTCAGGAATTTATAAAAAACTTCAATTTCCCCTAGATAAGTCGGATAATTTCCCTCCCTTTTTAAACGTGTGGTGTGTTTTCCAATACTAAATGACTGTTAGCGACTCAGCTTTGAAATTAGGCCTTTAGAACTCTGTCAATGAACCATGACCGCTTTTTCCCCAGCCACCTCGCTTCACCAAGGATATTAGGTTGTGAATCTAATAAGTTAATAGTTAACTCGTCCTTGCCAGCTTACCCCGGTGCACCGAGTATTACTCCTGTCTCTACCCTTTGCGCCGCACACTTCCGTAGAAGAGCATAAGATGAGGCAGCAAAAACCTCCCAAGCGAAACGAAGAGACCTTTAATTTCTATAAGTACGAAGCTTTCAAGCCCCATTGCTAGAATTCAAACCAAATTTCATTGCCATATCACCCTCAGCCACGTTTTCTTGGTGCGTGTCTCATACTTGAATAAAATATACCGACCTTTAAGTTTGTTTGGGTGTGTCTTTTTTTTTTCATTAAACAAACTTAAAATTGACACAATTATGTACCTCAATATGGCACACCAAAATTATTTTGACCTAAACCTAAGAACCATTTGATTAAGTAATAGAAAAATGATAATTACGTATAGTGATGAAAACAAAAAAATATATATATATTTAATTAAATCTTGAGTAGGGCCTCGTCCTTCTAGACGCTCACGGCCCATGATAATATGTCGAATGTCGAATATATCTCATCCAAGACAAGGTGTGTAGAATTCGTAAGGGGTTTATTACCTTGTAGAGTATATAGCCACAAAATAATACCCATCTGGAACGGGCCTTAATCCAATGGATTCTAACCTACTGATAAAAATTTTCTGGCTATTTGTGTATTCCCCTCCCCCCCCCTTTTGTTTCCCAGCAAAATCCGACAAATCTAGTCTGGATTACCCTCTAGCCTTTGTCTATCTGCACCGATCCATTCTTAACAACATATAGATCCATTCCTCTACTAGGCATCCATTGTCTTATATACATCTCACACAAAAATTCTAACATACTCATAACTTTAAGCTTGAGCACTCAAGTCTTCATACTTCCTTCCTCAGACTCCGGTCCGCTTCGATCTGAACAGACAGCCAAAACTCTGATAAGTAATCCAAATAAAATAAAAATAATTTTAAGTCTACATGTTATTATATTTAAACTAAAAAAACAACCCCTATCCCGTTTTGATTCAATTTTGAACCTTTTAATTTTATCCCTATATGATAATAAAAAAATCTTTTGGCACTTATCCTGAGCCTACCCTTTAATTATTTTGAGCCTGAATTGATTTAAAAAAAAAATCTGGCAACATTAACTTCAGGAATTTTGTTTGCTTTTTATTTTGACCAAATATCGCCAGAACCGCTCCCGAGATCCCCTTTAAGTCAGTCCAACTACCCCCAGCTTGGCGTTGATAGTACGCTGCCACGTATGCGCCGACCGACCTCGTCGCCTGATGTAGTATGTATTAGCAAACTACCATAAATGCTGTAAAACATACTCAAATGATGATACTCAAATAACGTCATTAAGTGACCTAAATTGACATGCCATATTATTACATTACCTACTCCAAATAAAAATATCTACAAAATATTCAAGAATAATTTCCCTTTACGAAACATTGGGCTTAATTTTATTTGATCTTAACTATGTACCTCATATTAAAAATATTAGAATATAATAAAAACCGTTTTGAAATTGGCATACTCAAAGAGAGGCCTATGCTCCGCAGAAAGCGTAAAAAAAAAACTGATATGAAGATGATTAAGTTTTAAATTTACATAAATTGTGTATTGTTCGTTCATAACTTCCTCTTCTTTCTTCTATCCGGAATATTGTATGTTGAAATTCCTCTTGCGTCTTGAAATCCCTGTCGGCAGTTCTTAGAAAGGTCGTAAAAGGTAGCAGTGATTGTTGTTACTCGCGATCTCACTAGCAGCTAAAGACTTCCTCTTCTTATCTTCTTCAAATTTGTACCACAATTGTCTTGTCACGAATATTCGGTTGCCAGCGAGCGATGTGACTAAAGTAGCCAACTATCCCGAAATTTCTCTATACTCTGTATTCAAACGCACGTTAACTCACTTAATTTGATCATACTTAGCATAAAACCCGAAACATAATAATATGAGACATCTATATTTCTTAGGAACTAAGTAAGTGTTCTTAATCTCTGACCGTAACTCTTTTATTCATAACTCCATCTTCAATTTTATTACTAAGCTACATAATATTCAAAACAACTTAGAAAAGATAGTAAAAAAGATAGACCACCAAATAAAAATAATTTAAATAAAATAAAGCCATAAAATGGTCCAAATAAAATTGCAAAAGTGTCTAATTTATTAAAACCAATTCACAAAAAAAATTAAAAATTAAAACGCTTTCACCATGCGGGAATCGAACCCAGGACCTCTAACATCTACTTCTCGTACTTTAGCCCACAGTCGAGACCACTAGGCTATTAGAGTGTTAACTGACTAAACATATTTAGCAATCACCTTTTGAAATTATTTTATTTTTTAAATGTCGTCTTATAAATATAATGAATAAGTTTTTTCCATTGTAAGATAGAAAGCTAATAAAACGGTACGCAAATGTGTACACATATATACAACCAAATTTCACGAAATTTTTTGATAAACGCTATTAATCGAGAATCATGAAGATAGAAAATTCAAAAGAGCATTATATTAAAATTTTGGAATGTTAGAACGTTTTGAACAAGTGATAACATATTTCATTATAATGATAACCTAAAAAAAAATGTTCCAGGCTTGACAAATTTTTGTACTTACATGTTAAATGCACATTCCTTGATAATTAGAACTATTTCCACTACTTTTACGCTTGACAGACTTCACCCACTACACTATTTCACTATTTTAATATAGATTTACTACAGGAAAACACATGATTATTGGTTTGTTTACAAAATGCACTCGATACTTGCGGCTGCAAAATGCAAGTAAAATAACCCAATTTTCACTCGAATACGCGTTTGTACTCATTTACGAACCTTTTCCGGGATAGTATCTACGTTTATTTTCGTCCAAAACACTATCTATTTCATTTTATCACTGCCTCATACCACAATTTCGTCCAAACAAAGTTATTTGTCTACGATTCCGACATATTTTATTTTAACACGATTTGACTAGAAAACATGGCCCTAACTTGTTGTTGATGCACTTAAACTAAACTTCACAATGATTCTTTTTCGTCTCACATAAGGAATTCCATTATTAAAACCAATCTACAGTCTTATTTGTTAATGTGGATCAATTATTTATTTAGACAAGAGTGACATATAGAAAAAATAATAAAGGTAATCATGTGGCCTACATGTACAATTCACTATGGAGTTTATCAAAACCTTTAACATCCTCCCTTTTTGTTAAACGTTATAGGTTAATTTAATCCAATAATGCCACAGATTAATGCCATTCTTGGCTTAGAAACGGGTTTGGTCAGTATGTCCGCACATTGGTATTCTGTTGGAACATACTTTATATTTAGTTCGTTCGAGGAAACTAGCTCTCTGACATAAAAATGTCTTATGGCAATATGCTTCGTTCTTCTATGAAGTTCAGGATTCTGAGCCAGTTTTATTGCAGCGTCATTATCTACCTGCAATGTAGGAATTGCACTTAAAGTGGTGATTTCCTGGAATAGTCGTTGTAGCCAGACTATTTCTCGGGCTGCTTCGCTTGCTGCGACTATTTCTGCTTCAGTGCTTGAGATCGCGACTGATGTCTGTCTGCGACTTGCCCACGAGATAGCACCTCCTGCGTATAGGCAAAGTATGCCTGAAGTGGAGCGTCCAGAAGTGAAATCTCCTCCGTGATCAGAGTCACTGTAACATTCCAACACTCCGGGTTTGTGTCCTTTCTTATAGACAATAACTGAATCCATAGTTCCTTTAAGGTAACGAAAAATGCGTTTTACTTTCAGGACATCTTCATGAGATGGATTCGCTAATGTTCTGGAAACAACACTTATGGCATATGATATGTCTGGTCTGGTTCCTGTCATTAGGTATGCCAGTGCACCGACAGCTTCTCGATAAGGAAATCTGACATCATTGTCTTTTTCCGTATCTGACTGTACTTCCTTTATGATTGGAGTGCTGACAGCCTTGCAATCACTCATGCCAAACTTTTCTAACAGTTTGTTTACGTAGTGTTTCTGAGAAACCTTTATGGAACCATCCTTTTCATTTATGATCTCTAATCCAAGAAAGTAAGAGGCTGGTTTTGTTGTAATCTTGAATTTTCTCTTCAGTTCATTTAGAAATTTTTCAGATTCCTTCTGGTTAGTAGAGGCGATCAAGCCATCATCAACATAGAGTCCCATTATTATTTTGTTTCCGTTTCTGTTACGAATAAACAAACATGGTTCCATGTCACATTGCTTAAATCCAATTGATTTCAAGTAGTCAACAATGCATTTGTTCCAGCATCTTGGTGCTTGTTTGAGACCGTATAAACTTTTCTTCAATTTACAAACTCGATTTGTGCCATCATTATAACCTTCTGGTTGGTGCATGTAGATATCTTCACTTAATGAACCATTTAGGAATGCAGTGGCTACATCGAATTGTGTGAGAGAAAGACTTTCATTTGCTGCAATGCTTAAAATTGAGCGTATGGTTGCCATCCTAGCAACAGGACTGAAAGTTTCGTCGTAGTCTAATCCTTTTTCTTGTGTATAGCCTCTCGCTACGAGTCGGGCTTTATATTTGTCAAGACTTCCATCGGCATTGGTTTTCTTTTTAAAGACCCATTTACAAGAGATTAGTTTTCTATCTTTAGGTTGGTCTACCAAAATCCACGTCTTGTTAGAATTTAAGGATTTCACCTCGCTTTCCATAGCTTTTCTCCATTCAGCTTTCTGAGGACTCTTCATGGCTTCTTTATAAGTTTTGGGCTCATCTGAATCTTCAACTATAGCTGACATGATAAAGTCATCATATCGAACTGGAGGGTTTAGTTTAGATCTATCTCTGAGAATTCTCGCTTCAGGAATTTCATCGTGATCATCATTATCTTCATGGTCTTCATCAGAGTAGTTGATTCGACATCCATCAGGTTCAGGAGTATCGTACCTTTCTACAGGATCACATCCATCAGGTTCAGGAGTATCATACCTTTGTACGGGATATTCCTCTTGTTGACAAGGTAAATCATTTAAAATTTGAGGCATACCAGAAGATACTTCGTCATCTTGTTCTATATCCTCCCTTGCATCAAAGATTGGATGATTTTCTTTAGTCTTTGGGAAGTGAATCTCTATTTCAGTAGTAGGATCTTGCTCATCTGCATCAGGAGCATCTGATTCTAATCCAACAGATCTGATTATAGATTCGTTAAAGGTTACGTCTCTCGATCTGATTAGAGTTGGTTCTTTATTTTTGTTGAAACTCAGCAACCGATAGCCATCATCACCTTCATAGCCAATTAAAATACATTTTTGGGCTTTCTTGGACATCTTTGTTCGCTTTTGTTTAGGAACGTGTGCAAAACATTCTGTTCCAATGACTCTTAAATGTTTTATGGCAGGTTTCTTTCCAAACCAGAGTTCGAATGGTGATTTTCCTTCTTGAGAAGTTGGTCCGGTTCTGTTTAGGATGTAAGCAGCCGTATTGACGAGCTCTGACCAACAGGCAACTGGAAGTTCCTCGTGAGCGTGCATCATAGTGCGAGCAGCTTCTACCAGGGTGCGATTTTCTCTTTCGCTAGATCCATTTTGCTCAGGTGTATAAGGCATTGTCAATCGGTGTTGGATACCATGAGATTGAAGTATTTTCTCAACTGCTTCATTTTTAAATTCACCACCGTTGTCGCTAAGTATTGTTTTTATAGTATGGCCAGTTGTTTTTGCTTCGTTGATCATCTGTACGAGCTTGTCTTTAACTTCAGATTTATGCTTCATGAAGTAAACATGACGATATTTGCTGTAGCCGTCCTTAAACAATACAAAATAACGTAGTTTTGTGAATGAATTTGGAAAAGGGCCACATACGTCGGTATGTATAATCTCACCTGGTGCATTAGCTTGTTGTCTTGTTCCGAATTTATGTCTATGTGCTTTTCCGTAGACGCATCCAGTGCATAATTCAGAATCAAGTTTAACTTTGATGCCAAGTTCCTTTTCAATTAAGTGTTTAACGTGTCTTTTGTTCTGATGGGCAAATCTTTCATGATATAGTTGTAAAGTGTTTTCTGTTGACACGGTGTTCAATTCTGGAGTTTCATTCGATACAGTAACTTTCAACTTATAGAGTCCTCCATTTTTGATTCTTGTTCCAATCAGTTTCACCTTTTCATCATGTATCAATTGACAGGATTCTCTTTCAGATGTGAAGACACTATTCTCAAGTTTATCTTGAGCAGCAAGTACAGAAAATAGGTTTCGTTTAATTTCAGGGACGTACCAGACATCGCATAGTTGGATTCGTTCTTGGCGACCATGGACGTTCGCTAGTAAGTCAACTGTTCCTTTTCCAATAGCTTTATTCTTGGATCCGTTCGCAGATGTAACTGTTTGATCATTATTGAAATGTTGAAAGCTGGAGAATACGTCACTTTGACAGGTTACGTGACCTGTAGCTCCGTTGTCGACATACCAATTCTCAGGATCTACTAAGGTTGTTACTATTCCGTTGATCTCAACTTGCATTAGAGTAAGGTTCAAGTTTGTATTCATAGCTTCGCTTGTCGATGGTTTAACTTTGGGAGGTTTGCCATCCGAAATCCATTTGCGACATTGTTTGACATTATGACCGAAAAGTTTACAATACCCGCATTTCTTCTTTGTTTTGCGTGTGGAGTTGAGTGCGACTAGTGCTTGTGCTTCAGAAGTCTCAGATTCTTTATTTGTCAAAGACCTTTCGTAACTGCAGATTTGAGCTGTCAAATTTTCTATGTTACGATCCTTTTTAGACATAAGCATCCAGCTTGACTTGAACGGGAAGTAACTATCGTCGGGGAGCGTTTCTAGAATCTTGCAAAGAAGTAAGATTTCTGGAAGTTCATGCTTGTCCTTCTGTAGTTCGACCTTGAGTTCATGCCAAATATTTTTCAGCTTAGATATGTGCATTGACATGTCGTGAAGGGGATCCTTGCGATAGCTGAAGAAACTGTAGCATAAATTATAGCTTTTATCCTCAGACGTGCCATCAAATAGGGTGTGTAGCTCATCCCAAATTTGTTTCGCACTGGTTAATCTCATAACTTTTTGAAGAGTAACGTCTGACATATTAGCCATCAAAATAAGCATAGCTGCACTATCCGTCTTATTATATTCTTGTAGAGCTTCTTGATAAGTTGCCATGACAGCGGCGGTTGCTGTTGAATCTGGCTGAGTTGGTGGCTTTAGATTGCCGTTGATAGCATCTAGTCCTCCAGGAGTACCTCTTAGCAGTAACAGTACCTTGCAGCGCCATGTTGTCCAATTTTCTTTACCTTCTAAACGACCAATATCAATTTTGCATCTTGTTGACGAAGTTGACATATTGACGGTTCTTGTTAGAATTTGTTTTGAAAATTTGAAAATAGCTAACTTATTTTTGAAATAAATATTTACGTAATCGACGTTATTTATTTTTCTTCGCTCATTATCAATATAATTAATAAATTTTATTGAAATAAACCGAGAACTGCTACCATGTTAATGTGGATCAATTATTTATTTAGACAAGAGTGACATATAGAAAAAATAATAAAGGTAATCATGTGGCCTACATGTACAATTCACTATGGAGTTTATCAAAACCTTTAACATTATTTTCCGATTACTTAAAAACAAAAACAACTCCTCCATGTTCCCAAGTTCCGAGAACTGTCAAGACTTACAAAGACGTATTTTCTTAAACTATACTTGGCAAACCGCGATCGTCAGTAGCAAAGGCGGCAAACTCGAAAATGTATGCGTGAAAAACTGTTTTTCATTACAAATAACTTAACTCTGCACATTTCGATGAATTGTATTTTATTTTATGGATTTTTAGAACTAATCCTTTTATCTAGTTCTAATGTCTAATAGTATACGAATAAATTTAACAATAACTCTTCCATAATTGTTTTTGTGAGTAGCAACACCATTACGATCGTTATCTATTTACTTTCCGATATCTATGATCCTCCGCCATAGATGGTAGTATCCTATAGATGTACTATACGCGTGCGTCAGTGAGAGACAAAACATACGCAACTGCACAAGACTGTGACAAGGACAAACAATAATAGCGCTTTCGCTGTTACTCCTACTGAAAGATATATAAGACTATCCTGATCTGCCACCTAGTGACAGTAGCGCCACAATTACGATCGTGTAAGTAAATTCATTTTTTACAAACGGACTTCCGCGTGCCTACGCAATGCGATGAAATTCAAAATCACGTTCTAAAGGCCCCTACAATACTCGAAACACAACCTACGCAATTTGGTCGGGTTCATTTGTTTACCTATGAATGAATTTTAGTGAACTCAGCAAGTGTCCAATAATTTATGTGAATAATACAAAATTGAAATGAAAACGCTTATATGTTATCATTTAAGTTTTTATTTTTATGAAGAATGATTTGAATGATAAAACGCATTTTTACAATGTGAAAAACTAAATAATCGATCTATTGATTGATCCAAACCATAAGCTATTCTAGACTGAATGTTCTACAACTTCTACATTTGGCGATCTGAAATTTTGTCTATGGCAATTTTACCAACTGTCAATCTCCTAAATTCCGTTGTAGGTTGTATTTTTTTCCTGCAAAAAAGATGCTTTAACAAATTTCAAGGCAAAAATTATATCACTGAGCTAAATTTAAAGACGGTACGGTAAAAAGAAAGTCTCCGAGAGCGTCCATAATGATTTCCATCTATCAAAGAACCTACAAGATGAAGAAAATGGAATTCAGACCATCACACGAATTTGCTTCTACTTATTTCATAAAACTAAATGGTCAGGAAACCTAGTGTCCGTATTTCTGATCCAGCGTACTTATTTACTTATTTATATTACGTGCCTAAGTATTGACAATGCGACTGTGACAGTGTCAGTGAAATAAATCCAAAGTTGGGAATCGTTTCTACAAACAAGGTAAGATTATGTTCTTGCTTCTTCTTTAGACAAGTTACTGCTATCAAGACCCTGTTAAATACTCTTGAATATCACCAATCAGGAAATAATTGTTCGCAATTTGCCCTTACTATCATTAAATTTGTTTTTCTTACTGACTATATATGGCAATAAAATTTTCTTAACGTAGACGCCTAGTTGTAATTGTATTTGAAATGTAATTGTATTTCCTTATTTTTACCGTCTGTTCAGCAATATAAACGCATTTCTTTTTGAAAAACCAAGGATCAAAGTTAAATTTGTATAAAAAAATGACGTGTTGATTTTCGTTTTACTCTGACTAACCAACATAATATTAATCTTCCACTACACTATTTGTATTACAATAAGATTTAAAAGCTATATTTGATGTTTCAGTAAGCTGACAACTACATTTAAAAGATTCCCTGTGCCTGATATACACAACTGTTATCGAAGAGAAATAAGTTGAAATTATGGTGTGGGAAACTCCATTTGCTGATTTTGAAGAATGTTTCCTGACCCTTAGTAAGTATAACTACCCTGTTACCATATAAATACCCTTAGGCTTGCCCTTACTGTACTTTGAATTTTAAATGTTGTCGTTCTAAAAGATGGTTCGGCTAAAATTATTTTTCCTGAAATAAGAGTTTCTCGAACTTGGAAATACATTATAAAAATCATAACTATATAATAACGTCAGCTAAAATAAACCGGTTTCTTTGCATGTTAATGGCAATTGATGCTAAATATGTATTTTTCTCTTGAAAATGTCCCCGTAGATGTTGGTAACTTAAACAAAAATATGTGAACATAAATCTGGACCTACCATAATTATTCCTATTGTTGCAATAAACCTTACTGTTACGTATAAATAACGAGGGCTGGTTTTGACATTTGTGTACAAAGTGTGGTGGCTATGAAAAGGCAGAACCTCTGAACCTGGTCCAGTACATGTATGACGAGCATGTGAGATGTACAATAAAGAGTATTGTATTGTATTGTACATGTGCTTGAACCCCTAAACTGTGAGTTATATTACTTACTATGTATGTTTAATTTTTCAGCAAACAAAACCAACTTGATGGCTGCCTGCTATCCGGTGACAAGCTGAGCGGAGCAAATTCCCATTCTTGCCCACAAAGGCCCCTCCGAGTGCTTCGACACTACTCTAGTAAGTATAAAAGCAATTTCTAGACTTAATACTACTTAATAAATAAGTGGAAATTTTTCCATTTGTTCTACAAAAAAACTTGAAATTTTTATTTTTTCTGTTTTCTTAACTGTGAAGACCCTACCTGTAGTAAATAATAAACACTGTTAATGAGACTTATAAGTAGATTTTCTTAAATATACCCTACTATAGCTAACTTTTCCATAATCCCTGTTTCAGTGTTACCCGGAAGCTGACTTTGTCCCGAAGTGTCAAGGTGCCTTCACTGTACATCTACTGACTGCTTCCATTTATGAAAGGTATTTCATCTCATTATATAAATAGATAACTCGTTATAAACTAACCAACTCATGATTTATGTTGGACACTAATATTTCAAATGCTTGAGCGGAGAGTTCCTGATGAAAGAGTGATGAGTTGAAAACCGTGCTTAGCCTACTTGCCCTATTCTAAATCTGTTGACTTAATCTAGCTTATTTGTTACCTAACTATGGAAATATGTCCCGCAAGGCAACGATTCTCAAACTTTTTTGGAATTATTGAAAAATATGAAGTACTGCCTACTTTTGTATTTTGAATCCTCCTTCCATGGATGTATTTATACCTATTTCTACTATATTATTATTTTGACGATAATTTTGTTGAAATTCTGGAGAGCACATGTAATGCTGTACTTATTTAAAGTTAAAGCACCTGTAATAATACTATAGATTGCGACGAATAAATGATTATGATTATGTACCTGACAACCGCAGACTGGTTTTGTTGAAGTAGGTACTCACATATTTCAATACACTACACATGCACTAAAAATAATATCGCGCCCCCGCGAATGGATGTCTTAAGAAAAATGTTGACGTATTGCCCAGCTAAAACTGACTCTAAAGAGAACAAAATCTAAAGCTACTTATGCTACTTTGTTTTACCTGAATTTTCTAATGTATTTGTCTAACTTATTTCAGCCTACCAAGACAATGCTGATACATGAAGACTCCTGTTTGCTGGCTTCATCTCAAGAATGTTGCTGCAAAAATGGCTGCTGTCTACACACAGAACTACAGAAAAAATTGAACCCCCCGTTTTTCTTCACGTTAGGTAGTTTAACCAACTGTATACTATTATTTGACCACAATCAGAACACGATTTATAGTCCGTTTTTTTTTTTAGCATTAGAAAGAACTTCGCAGAAGCAAGCTTGTGGTTCCAAATGCGGCACTTTTAGCAGTAATCAATTGAAGTAAATTATATGTATTGACCATGCTACATTAGATAATTCAATAATTATTAACAAATAACGAGCCTGATAAAAACTGCACGCTTGCTTCTGTGGAGCTCCCTCCAATGCTAAAAAAACGAACTATAGAAGTAACGTCAGTAGAACAATACTGTAATTGGCAAACTTATGATGATATACCTTTATATAGTACAAATATGCTTATGTATGTATACTGCTAACCCAAGTGCTTAGCACATAACCTATCCTTATCAGTTTTAATGAAATTTATTGTGTAGCTTCAATAATGAGTGAGGAGGCCCACACAAAGTAGCTCGCTGAGGCTTTAGACTATAATGACAAAACAATAAATAGTCATTACACATACTTTAGCTCTTATCTAGGTAATTATTGTGACGTTTAGGGTCCCGTATCGAAGAGTATGTAGATACATTTTCTAACATGTGTATGTTCCACTAAATTTCTACTAGTTTGCAAAACTTTGCCGACTTTTAAAGTGGGAAATAAGAAAGTCGCAGAATAACTACGCCCCCTGTACCTTGGTATTTTTCCGTGTAAAGGAACTGTTACACTCCCCCATAACTTTCGACTAAAGCATGACTTCTTGCACAACTATCTACTTATTTTTGGTAATCTTATCTTAAGTCTATTTGCAACGGCGTGCTAACACAATCTATAGAAACCCTGCCTGCAAATGCTGCATGGCAAGAGCACCCGCGCGTTTACTACGAATCATGGACATTATTTGTTTATCTTTTAAGTATGTGTTTATTCCTACAAGTATGTACTACGCCGCGTGGTATCTAATACAGCACAACCTCTCCCTGAATGTGAAGGACTGCCCTAAATATATTTATTTATTTATTTATTTATCTCATTATTGTACCTACGACGAAACTAATTCCTTAACGAATCTAAAGTGCAAGAGAATCAAATGATTGTTTTCGGATTGTAAACGCTACTGTTGCTATACACGTACCTATTTGAATTTTGTTACTTTATTTTTCAGGTATCAATGACACAAGAAGATGGATTTATAGTTGTGATAGATAACACACATCTTTAGCTGAGGAATATGAAAAGGAATCCCTAACACCGCCGAGAACGAGTGAAAATAATAATGTAGTTGTACCTAAACTTCGTCAAGATATGGCGCCACCTCCGAGATAGAACGCGCCAACGATGTGTCGACGTAGAATCATGGCGTCCGAAATACAAATTACCGATCGATTTAGAATTTTAGGAGAAGATTAGTGCCTGTTGGCTGCATAAATGCATACCCCTGGTGAGGTTACAGTAGCTTCGCACAAGTTTATCAGTCATTTTACATAGTGTTGTAATAAATAACCTAACTACGTTGTTTTCGACTGCGGAGAGTAACCCTTACTACAATAGAATAATAATAAAATATTAGACCATTATATTTTATAAGCTACTCGAGTTTTATTTTCTGTGTACATAGTAACTATGGAATAATAAACGTAATGTTTCATGACTTAAATAAAAAACTATAGAATAATAAAATTAATGTTTCACGAATATTATTTAAGACACCACAGAACTACCCAAAAATAAGCATACTCACTCCGTTTTCACGCCAACAAAAGCCATAAAGGCTACTTATACATACATATTTCTAGAAAAACCGTAGTAATCCAGGTAAACTACATCCTGCGTCACTTAGCACCAAAAATGTACCCTCCCCCTTAAATATATAAATAAATAAATATATAAATACCCTTAATAAATACTCCTAAAATTTGGCCTCGTAATCGTCTAGCTAACAGTTAGGACCCCTCGAAGTGGACCGCGGAAACCTAGATCCTTTAATGAGTGATGCTAATTTTGGGAGACTGGTTTTAATCGTTATAATGACCTATCTAGATTTTATTGAAAGAATATCTAAAATACTAAAATAATTTATTACATAACTAAGGAATAATTGTAACCATTTTATTTTATTATAAAATTAGAAAATTCTACCAGTTTTATAGCGTAATGTAAGTGTCATTAATAAAACCAAAACTAAAACGATATTGAAGAATGCCGCATATATGATAAAATATTGATAATTGATAATTTAAATATAAAAAATATTTGTTGATAAAATCCTGCTACGCCTATTAAGCTTTCGGGATAACGTCGGAGCAGCACTCCTGAGTTAAGCTCATTTACACCCTAGCATTTCAAGGTTAATTAATAACTATCATCTTCTAAACGATGTGTGATTAATCACACGTGCTGCTTCCAATCGGCCGATGCAGGTCGGAAAGCTCTTAGTCCGATTACAAAATCAATCGAATCACCTAGCCTACCATTTTAGCCGGAAGGGCTATGACCAACACTTCCGCAACCTAAGCGCACCTAGATGATGATGGAAAGAAGTGTCAAAGTATCCATCAATCATCAAAAGTTAATCTTTTTTACATTCAAAAGCTAAGGATACGAATCCTTTAATAATCCAATTTCCCAGAGCTAAGAGTATAAACAGTAATCTGATTTTTAGGGGTATAAACGAAGTACTAAGTTTATTTGTTAAAATTGAAGCTTATAAGACTAAGAATATCAAGACGAGTAGATATATTTAGCTCGAAATACTCTCTGGATTACTTCTGCCTGCCAGAGGTTCCCTAAAACAAACCATTCTTCGATTTTCTATCTCAGAAAAGTCTGTGTTCCTAAACCCTGCTTGATATTAAAGAATTTGATTTGTAAATACCTTGGAAACCTGATTATGTTACTCAGTACTTCATCTCTACTCCAGACGACCAGAATTTTAATAGATAAAATTAGAATAAGATAGAGAATACCCTTTTACCCAGATAAATTATAAGTTCATTAGCAGTAACAGTTAACTCCGCATAATTTTATAATGAAGAAACCATATTCGAAGGTTTTAAACGAGGACAAATATCAACCGTTTCAATCTTTGACCCTAAATCTCTAAAGAAACCCTAATTCCCTAGTAATAGTGTGCGATTCTACCCTATTAACCCTATCCTCTGTCCCTACTTTAGTATAACCAAAGCACAGTTCGTACTTACCATCGACCCTGGTACTTTGGAATATACGCAAGTGTGTCCCTATTAGATACAAGCTAAGCATTCGGCGAGTGACTCCGAGATTGCAACCTATCAACTCGAGTTATTGCCCCCCTCCATGGCGTTTTGCACAAAGGCAGGGATGCAACATGGATAGGGCAGGTCCCTATTGTGTATATAATTGGTATAAATAAATATATTTAAAATACAAAGCCTTCGAATACTGTAGATTTCAAGCAAGCCCAGGTTACCCCGGATGGCGCGCACGTGACGTCCGTGCTATTCATCTACAGTTGGACATCGAAAAGCTAGGGAGGGAGATGTTTTAAGTCTGCTATGTTGATATAAAGCAGACCCCAAGACAACCCTCATCTTGGAACAAAATAGACCTCCTTCCATCCGCTGTTTGTCACCGTTAGGATAGCAGATGAAAGGCTAGACTAAACTGTATGTCTAGGCACTGATTTGGTTTTGAATCATATGAAAAAATAAAATTAGGAGTTTTCAGATTTAGGACAAGTAAACACTTTCCAAACAACTACATTTCTATTGAAAATCTCCTATAGAAAACTATTAGTAAAATGGGCACACTCTAACCAAAGATGCTTAAGTTTCAACAAAACGGAAACATATTTCCGCCATGCCAAAACAAAGACACAATTCCAAGTGCTACTCTATGAGATTTGGGACTTGCGTCTTAATCTCGATAAAGCCCAGCGACTCAGAAAAAATTGGACAGAGTATCCCCACCCCTCACCAATAATCTCCGCGTATTATACAAAAACCAAAGTCAGTTGTCGGTCCGGACGCTAGTAAAAGACTAACTCGCGTCCTTCCCCATCAATCCTTTTATACTTTTACCCATGTCGTCACTGAAGACATCCCATTGTTCTCGGACATTCCATCTGTCGTCAGTGAAGACAAAATTGACCTTGGCGAGTGCAACCCATTGTCCTCAGACATTCCATTTGTCGTCAGTGAAGACAAACCATCGTCCCATATTATACCCACTTACTTTACCGAAACATAAGTCTTACATACTTTACTTAAAGCTTATTTTTGGTTGGATAATTTAATAAAGCCGTTTAATGCCGATTCTTGACATGCTTCGCATGTAGTCCCTATGCCTTATACTTTAAGATTTACTCTTGATTAACCATGATGATTTTAATCTGAGACACCTATGAATCTCTTACGTAACTACTTAAACCTTATGTCCTACATGTTAAGATCCATATTCTAATAATAAAATGCTGATGAGGGTAGTTTTAAATTGTATTTACGCACGCGCAAGCACAACGAAAAGTACGTTTGAGTCAACATTTTTCCCTTTATGATTCCAAATATTGCGTTCATACTGAAGTATTTCATGTTTACCTTTATAATAATGTTTTTTAAACATATATAAGAAAATAATTATTTAATTATTGTAACCTTTTATCTACTTCACGCTTTTTGAGTTTTACGGTTTAAAACAATACCTAAATGGCTCCTCGCCTTTACCTGTCAATGTCAACGACCTCTCTTACTGTCAAATGTTTTCGTAAACAAACCCTTGTTGTTATTTTGTTTTTACTAAGTCAATTAGCTATTAATTTTATTGTGGATACATGTGATAAAGACTGGACTATGAAATCAAGTGCTTTTAGTTACCTAAGTTGTTTAGAAGTTCAATCAAAATCGCGAACGTAAACACACGGCCGACAAGAAAGCTCCCGAAAGCTTTCCTTCACCGCTAAAATGTAAGTTTTATATTGATAATTAAGCTTAATACTGTGTAATAGGCATATGGCCAGTCACAGATTTGTGCACCCATATTTTTACAGTTGACTGTATCTTAAGGGCCCCCCCACATCTGGCGTCTTTCGAGCGTCGGCGTCTGTCGGCGTCGGTCCAGCGCTATGGAAAATGACGTCGCTGCGCAGTTGCGTCGACGCTGCGTCGACGTTGCGTCGACGTCGGCCATAGAATTGTAGACGCCGACGCTCGAAAGACGCCAGATGTGGGGGGGCCCTAAATGTGGAGAAAATAGAAATAGAAATATTTATCTGCTTAAACATGGTAAAATTAATGGTGAGATTAATAGAAAATACAAATAATGTAAAAAAAAACAATTTAAACAGACTTTCTTACACTTAATACGTTATATTAACACCTACCTCCAAAGCCAGAACAGCAAAACATCAGCAGTAATAATATTTTTACGTGTGACTTCATCGTACAGAATAAGGTTATTGTCAAGCATTTAGATTACATCGTGGTTATATCTCGAGCAATGAACCATTTCGTATGCAAAAATCTTACAGTGTGAACATGACAATTTAGGAGCAGGGGTGGACAACAGTTTTTAAATAAATATAAATTGATATGCTTGTACGAGTTTATTGGAATGAAAAAATCTATATTAAGGATTAGATTATATTTGCAAGAGCAGACTTAGATCAAAACCTTACTCAATTAAAGTTGGCACGATGAAAATTCAATTGTATATTATCATTAAAATGTTATTAAAATAGTGGTATATTGTATAGCCAAGGACGTCACAAGTAAAATTTTAAACGCAAGTTTTTTAAAGAGTATTTTAGAAGTAAGTATGAGGTTCGAAATAAGGCTCTATGTAATAATACTAATAATTATGACATCATTTTATTATTATATCGCATAAAGGACCTAACAAATAAGCTTATGCTAAAAACTTCTTCGGGGTTTTTTCTAATTGTAAGAAAACGAACTTATAGATCTGCCAAATTGTCGAAAAATTCTCCATTACTTAGTTTTTTGGATTTATATGTAAATCCATTTCAAACAGTGTTGCCAACTCGGATTTTGAAAAAATGCTAGACTAATGTCTAGATTATGCCAAAATTATGCCAAAGATTTTTGAAACACCTATGCTTAAAAAAATTCTAAAATATCACTTGAAATTAGACACTTAAAACAGAAACGTTTTTCAAATTTACCGCCTTTTTCTACTGACAAGATCTGCTTGACCAACTTGATATAGTCCGTTGACATAAATCCGTCCACAAAAGTCAAAATTCATATGAAAATATGAACCACATAAGGCGATGGCGCATATTGTTGCTGCCAAGTTGGTGCAAACTTGGCTTAGACTAAATTATGCTAAATGGATAATTTTAGTGCCAAAGCGAGTGAAAATATGCCAGATCTGGCATCATTTATGCCAAGTTGGCAACCCTGATTTCAAAAGGTCTAGTTAGCTTCCCAAGAGACCTCGACTAGCTTTTAGTCAATATATCAAAAAATTTTTTTCGGAAAATAATGCAAACATAAATTCTTTAGTTCTAAATACTTATTATCGGTATAGTAAGTTCAGCGTCTCTGTCAATGATAATGTTCCATTTTGCATACATCTGCCTGACGAACTAAGTTGTTGTCAGTATGCGGGTATTTAGAATATTAGCACAGCGATAAGAAGAGTTATTTTGGATAATGAGAAGTAACAATATTATTTCATGTGATTATACCATCCCATTTGCGAGATATTTTTTGAAGTAAATACCACGGTATTATGCATTAATTAACATCATCACTAGGAATTATCCAAAATAAATAATGAGGAGGATGATGATGTTAAACATGGAACTAAAATAAAAAAAATACTGTATTTATTAATATTTTATTAAATTATAAAATGACTTCACCCGCCGACGTCTTAATTAACAGGTTTCAGTTGGCTAAATTAAAAAATAGGCTTAAATTAGATAACATTTAGTTGGTCAATAAAGACGATTTTATAAATATTTCATCAATTATTAATTAACTACACTTTTCGTACTTTCACTTGGGGTAATGAAACATAATAATAAGCCTTTATTTTAGAAGACTGCCACGCCACAGGTGTACTATATTTTTATATAAAAATACTACCCTGTGTCAAAAACTTTTATGCTAGAAGTTGGAATATCCAAGCTTAAAACAATTGAATCAGTTCTATTGTAAAATAAAATAATTTGCAATACACACATTAAACCAATTTTCTTCTTAATGTAACGCAGTTTTAAAGTATTTATCTAAACCAAAATAATAAAGATATCCAGTATAAATAGATTTACATACATCATCAATTCATCATCTGTCTTCGAATGATATAAAATTACATATGTTAGTATATCTCTAAATTATTTTGTAACCATTATTTATGTAAATAAATATTTAGGTAATTTTTAGTTTCCATTAGAAACAAAAAGTAAGCGACATAATGAATAAATGTATTTCTTCTTCTTCCTCGTGTTATCCCGGCATTTTGCCACGGTTCATGACAGCCTGGGGTCCGCTTGACAACTATGAATAAATGGTTAAAATTTCAAATTCACAGATCTGAATAATCTGATAGTACTTATTCTAATTTAGAGGTGATTACAAATGAATCGATGAAATTATGGGTATGTCTATGGCAATAAATATATTATTATGTAAATATATTCTTCTGTGTCGGACTTTACATAGCTACTTAAGCTTGGCATCTTCCAACTTCAGACATCTTTAACATTAGTTTCATTCATGAAAATTTGCAATAATAACAAAGAATAATTTACGAATAGGTTGCTAAAAGGTTATGAAGGAAAGAATAGTCTTAATAAAAAAAAATGATTTAAAAATCAAAGCATGTTAATTACATGAATTATAATGCGCATTTTAAATATTATTTCTATAATTTGGAACTGTTTTATATTGCACTATACTTATCAGTGTTCTAACTAATTTTTTAGGCCTACACTTATAAAAACATTTTATAATTATTCTAAAACAGAAAGTAAATTATTTACAAAAAATAGTCAACAACAAATAGTCTTTATAATATATAATCTCAAACAGACCAGTTAAAGTATATCGGTAAAGATCTTTGGCGACCAAATGGTTCTTTTAATAATGAAAAAATCATGATGTTAAATTCGACATGAAATAGCTGTGATGTAAGTATATATAATTTAGGCCCATAACTAGTTAGAATCTTCTACTAAATTAGATTTATAGACCGAGGTAGGTAAATCAATAAATATAACGCTGTTATTAACGAAGAGAGTCGCTCGCTTTTTTCTCTGGTCTTCTATATTATTGGGTTGTATTATATATTTAGGTCACAGACTTGTATATTTAATGAATGAAGCATTCTTCAAATTGGTGATAACCTATTTATTATGCGGAAAGTAATAAACATCACATGTGATCTTAACTTTGGTCATCTTAAGTATTTATAACAAATAATCTTTGAAGCAGCACCGTTCGTTTTAAAATCTAACGTCATTCACGCATTAACAAACAATATAATAATCTCGCATTTCCTTCATATTTCTCTAAGTACAAGTATTAAATATGGCAGTACTCATTCAAATTGATGCTTTCGGAGACGAGATTCCAGGAGAATCCATTCACAAATTTTATATTAAAGGAAAAATGGAAAAAAATACGCTTCCAGCAGGACATGAACCCGCACCCGTTCGTTTGTATATGAGCTACACAGAAGCTTACCAGAACCTCGCGAATCTTTCCCTCATGTATATGTCGGCGGCCGATCGTAAGATCAGGTATATCGTGAAATTCCTAGGCATATCGTGAAACGTGAAAATATTTGACTCGTTTCCTGAGTCGACGGGCTATTTCTAGGCAGTTTGCCTTTCGGGCCTCTGAAGCAACCTAAACGAAACTATCCTGCCTATAATATTGGTTTAATGTGACTATCGTCAAAAAATTACACAGGAACATTACGATTAGAGATGCACCGGATATCCGGTTACTATCCGGTATCCGGCCTATCCGGCCACTATTTTACTATCCGGCCGGATACCGGATAGTGACCTTCTATCCGGCCGGATACCGGATAGTAACATTGCTTGATTTCGGAGTAAACAAATTGGATTTAAGAAACAGACACGGTCATAATCGTACTTGTTTATTATTTTAAAACAATTTAATCATTCCACTGACTTGCACGCGCACTCATTTTGAACCTAGAAATGAGCCCGCGCGAACGTTTACTAGGAAACAGGTCAAACCTGCAGAATGCGCACCTGAAAAACCGAAATGTAGGTATAGTTCCGCCGGCCGAATATCCGGCGGCCGGATACCGGATATTCGGCCAGTGTCCAGGCCGGATATCCGGTATCCGGTATCCGGCCAAACAACTATCCGTTGCATCTCTAATTACGATCTGCCTGATCTTACGATCGGCCGCCGACATATACATGCCTTTGAGATGGCGTCTAGCGACATCTACCGTAAGACGATTACATCTTTTAACGACATCTTTTTTATTTTTCCATTTTTTCCTTTAATATAAAGTTTGGAATATCGCTCGCAGACGTATCTGCTTGTTTAAAAATTGATTTAATCCATTCACATTCAGTGAGATCGAATGGTATAACGGTTATCTGTGATGGTGACCATCAGTGTATGGGGAAGAGCGGAGGCGAGATGGTGGGGAGGTGGTTGCCGCAGCGAGGGAAGTTTGATGGTATAGGGGGCAAGTCTCCTTGTGTCCCCACGTGCAATATTAAGCCCATCCCGATTACTATGTGGTATATGAAGTGGCAGTGGAACAACCAATATCCTGGAAAAAACAAACAATATTTAATTTTATAATTAATGATGATGATGATGCCTTCACCATCCTTGGTACAATGCCTCAGGCGCCTATTTTAGATTTCAGCTAGTTATTAATTTCGTTTAGTAGTACCACCGTTATATACATATCTTATTTGTATACTAATTATCTAATTAGATATTTATAGGTGATAAATTATTTTTAAATGATGATGATAAAATTGACGATATTGTAGAATATTATACTGCTTAAATACAACTCTACTCTTGTTATTTCTACTAGCTAAATAACTATTTACTATACATAATTTGATTTTTAATATTACAGCTTTTTACCACTTTAGCGTGATTCTTTCTGATTGATCCACGCAAATATTGACAAGGCACGATATAGCTCAACTAAACTATAAATAACTGCAACAAATTACCAGGATTATCAGCCTTTAGCCTCAGCACTATGTAACCATTGTTGGGCACGGCCAAGGTATCCTTCAAGGGCGGGCTATTGTACTGCCGATGCAGCAGACCTTTCCGATCAAGGTCCAGGGCATGTTTCAGGTTGATCTTCTTGATGTTCTTGTCCGGAGACCGGCCCATACCGATGACGTTGTAACTTGTCCCGTGAAGGTGGAACGGGTGAGAAAGATTCGGCGCTTGTACTGGAAAAAATAACGGTTTTTTTTGTATAAATTACTATTTCCATAATACTCAATTATTAATCAGGAATTTGGCCAGTATTGTAAAATCTCGAGTGTACGTTATGGTTTATTAAACTTGACATATTTCATAATTGGCATCTCCAATTTCACTTAAAATTTCAATTCAATTTCTTTTCAAAGTAGAATTTATATTACAGGAACAAGATACCATAGCGTTACACACTATAGTTGCACCAAATAAAGTTTGCAGCGGATTTGATAGCCCACGCAGTGTAAGTGTTATGTAGACGTCATAATTTCATAGAAGTTAGACGTTTAAAATGACACTTGCACTGCGTGGGCTATCAAAATTGCTTTTTACGGTCTGACATTATTAATAATAACACTAAATACACTAGCGTATGTGACAAGGAACTGTTTGGGGTCAGTTGTTTCGGACAAACATCTTGAAAACAACAGTTCATTGAGAAGTTGTCAAATATGTATAAAAAACCGGGCAAGTGCGAGTCGGACTCGCGAAGGGTTCCGTACCATAATGCAAAAAAAAACAAAAAAAAAGCAAATAAAAACGGTCACCCATCCAAGTACTGACCACTCCCGACGTTGCTTATCTTTCAAAAATCACGTTTGTTGTATGGGAGCCCCATTTAAATCTTTATTTTATTCTGTTTTTAGTATTTGTTGTTATAGCGGCAACAGAAATACATCATCTGTGAAAATTTCAACTGTCTAGCTAACACGGTTCGTGAGATACAGCCTGGTGACAAACGGACGGACGGACGGACGAATGGACGGACAGCGAAGTCTTAGTAATAGGGTCCCGTTTTACCCTTTGGGTACGGAACCCTAAAAATTGATATACCTTCATCAACAATGACAATCTCGACTATAGAATTGAGGGGCACGTCGATCATATGTGTGCAGCGACAGTCGACTGGGCAGTCAGCGGGACGGTTGTCGCCGTTGCAGAACAGCTCCGGAGAAAGCTCATGCATCTGCGAGAGCGGCGGCGCCGGCGGCGCGCTGTAGGATATCTCGTCGACAAGGCTGAGCACGTGGTCGCCGCCGGGGGCCACTGGAAACAGAAGGTGACTTTTGCAGGAAACAAGTATTGCAATGTTGGCATTGCGCAATAGGGTATTTATATGTACTGTATTTAAAATAAATTATTTTACACCATGCAAAAAATAAAGCACCAGATAATTATTAGGGAAACACAGATAGGAGTTATTTTTAAACACAAGTTCTATCTAAAAATTGGATAGATATATAAAAAGTAGGTGTTTTGACCGTGACGTCACGATGTATTGTTACATATTAATTCCATATTAGCAAATCGTTTCGACAGTTCTAAAAAAGTAACTGATTTGACTAGTAGGAAAATACCCTATTGCATTGGATCGGTTATATGTCGTTTGCCGAATGAAACAGTGTGATTATGTATTAAATCACATTTACAGCCGGGTCTATTGCGAATTTATTTTAAGTATTTTCTGTATTTACTGACGTAAATGTGATTTGACAACGTTTGACGACCGGTCTGGCCTAAAGGGTAGTGACCCTGCCTGTTTAAGGGCATTTATTTGTGTGATGAACACAAATATTTATTCCTGAGTCATGGGTATTTATTTATCTATGTATATAAGTATTTATATCCTCGCCTAGCACCTTTGCTTATGGCTAGGTTGATTTGTGTAAGATGTCCCCTAATATTTATTATTTATTTATTTAATATGTGTTTGAAACGCGAAAGTTTAAATGTTATATAATCTGACTATGCTCGCAAAGATTTAACGATATTTAAAGAGTTATAATATGTTTACCTTTTCATTTCATAGCATATAAGGTAAGTAAGCTAAATAGGCAATATAAATAAGTATTTAATGGGAGCCGTCTCTTACCTAAATAATTTTTGTAAATGTTCTCCTTGAATAAATCCTTGGGCTTGTAGACGTGAAATCGGAAGGGCAGAAAGATCTTGACGTCAGGCCTTTCCTGCAGAATGGCCTTATCAATAGGTTTGGCCGATTTCAGGTTGCTCACGCACACTGCGTCGTTTCGGGGGACGTTGCAAATGGCGTCCAGGGGGTTCATTACCTTTAAATAGATATCAAAATTAATGTACATGCTTCAAAAATTGAAATGTTAGAAAGCAAGCCTTTAAATTGGATTCTTTATTTCAAATTCAAAGTTGTGTCTAATGAAATCGTAAAGCGATTACTTAAATTGCAAGTAAAAAACAAGGAAAAAAAAAGTTTCTTTTATAATAATACAAAAGCAGTAAAATGGAAACAAGCTTCTACCTGTTGCACCGCAATCGTCTCTACTATACACCAAAATACACATTATACACTTTCCCAAAACTAAGGCTTGCTATGCACTTTCAATGTCAAAAGTTGTTAAAAGATGTAATAAATAATGTAAAAAAAGTACATAATGGCTCTGGGGTCCTCCCAGAGACCACCAAGGGGTACACTTTAATTGATAATGGCAACATAAAAAATTATACTTAATAAGACAAAAACATAATCTGGTAAGGTGCCTTGGGGTTATTTAATACAGATAATTTTGAAAATTACTAATATTTACTAAACCAGAAACAATTCATACTTTGGCAACACTTACACTAGTGCAATGCTTAACAAGGCATTTTGCTTACTGTTGCTACAATAGACAGTGTCACTAGTTTAGTAAATATTTGCATTTTTCTAAATAACCCCGCTTTTGAAGTCACCCCAGTGCACCTTACCTACTACCTACCTCGTTTCCAATGTTAACGACACAGCCTTAATGTAAAGTATAAAATAATGGTAAGAAGACATCGATAGTGCATAACGAGTCGTAAGGAATTGGGTTAGACGAACTAGGTACTAAATACTACGAACTACGGGTAGGATTAAGTTAGGGTAGGATATTTACACTAATGTACAGTCACCTGCAATAATATGTTACACAACGAAGGCAGCAAAAATATCTGACACGATCTTATTTGTAGAGCAATAAGAGCGTGTCACATATTTTGGCGGCCTTCGAAGAATAACATATTATTGCAGGTGACTCTACCTACGGTAATAAAAAACAAACCAGTACTAAGTACTACTAGGTTATTATAGTATTTTTTATATAGATTGGGTACGGTGACATCTGTCAGCTCGATACAGTTTTGCGTTTTAAGGTTATAATTTGTATAAAGATGAAAGCTGTCACTGTACTCAAGCTATGTGAAAAATACTATGGGTACATAAGAGATCATGATACATACAGATTATTTCTTTGCCTAAAATGATTAAATAACTAAACATCAATTCTGTGGATTGAAATAGATAAACAGTTTTTTTTTATTTTATATATACTTTTATTTATTTACAACATGACTTCGTCCACCTATAACTTTTCTATACCTAATAGGTATGCGTTTTCTAAAATACTAAAGTACCTACTACGCTGTAATTGGATAACTCTGAATCACACCCGAAAGTAGGGTCATCGGAGTTACCCGAATACATTGTATATTCTTTTAAATACGTAGTATAATAGGTACATTGTAATTATTAGAACGTGGGTGATGTAAGTGTTACTTAAATAATTTAAATAGGAAAAATGAAACGTGATCCTTCGTTGACGTGAACTGCCGCACCACAGGTGTATGCTTTTGCACAAAAACACTACCCTGTGTCAAAAATTGTTAGGCTTAAAGTCGGAATATCTAAGCTTAACTGAATTGCATAACAAAATATCTACAAAAGCTTTAAATACTCATGTACATAGATATAATAGCGATATTTGCTTGTTAAAGACAAAAAACACTGTCAGAAGTCTGTACATTCTGTTTCCTGCCGGCGTATTATGGATGGCTTTATCCATCTTTATTTATCCACGTGATAAAATAACTGTCATTTTTTAACACCGTGGGTTAGAAAGTGACGGACACCGTTTTATCACGCTGTCACGTAGACAAGAACGACCATCATATCCGTACTGGGCACTAAAATGTCATCTGCCTTTTCAACAGATAGCTGTACAGATGTAGTGCATAATTTTATTTTCCATCGTATTTTCACGGAAACGTACGAACGTGTCTTGCTATTTCAGTCAGTCTCGGTACAAAAAGTACTTACGTTGACTGAACTAGCATAACAAATACGAACGTTTCCGAGAAAATACGAAGGAAAATAATTATGCACTACAACTGTAAAGAAATGAACGCTAACATTATTATTTTTGTGATCACAAAACAGCCTCAATTTCCTGTCTTCAAGTTCACAACGAGCTTGCACAGACGATGCTGTATTGGGAAAAATTTAGTGTATTTTTAAATATTTTAAGGTTTACCTCCGACGTTTCGAGGACGGCGTTGTCCCCGTGGTCTCGGAGAAGTCTCCTAAAACTTAAATACGCGATTAAGTCCCGTTGTGCAATTTAATAATGTTTAATAATCGTGAAAGTTTAAATCAGTATTTTTAAATATATTTTTTAGTACTTTAACTAGTTAGTGCATAATTTAATAAAGATTGAAAGTTTGAGAGTGTATTTTAGCGCGTAAGTACCTAAGTCCTAATAAAAGACGATAATATGCAAAAACAATTGCAATTAGTTGAGCTTACCATCTTCCAACTTCAAGCGTATATTCAGTGTGTAAATGAAATACGGGCAATAAATTAAACTAGGTATAGAATTTATCCGTGCACTGTGTGAAACTTCTAAAAGTTTTCTAAAGTTATACTTACTCAAATTAATTTTTCGAGCAGCAATGTACTGCAAACATTACGAGACGTAACATGATATGACATTACGAGATACGAGCTTTTTATAGTAACTACCAACAAGTTGACACTGTTGACAGTTACTTTAATAAGTTCGTATCTCGTAACTTGTGTGTTGCATTACATTGTGGGTCGAATTATTTTGTATGGTTAATACATATTTTCATTGTATTTCATAGCAAAATATTTCAACATACTTCTTAGGTCCTATGCTAACCATCGTTTATTTTTCGCCCGTATTGGATTTACACACTGTATATGAGATTCATTCAAGATGAGTTGTAGGTATGATTAAGCTAAAGTTTTGACTTCACTTAAGTTGCAACAAGGTCATCAACCGTAACGGAGTTACGGTCTCAAGTCTTTATAAACTTGAGACGAGATTAAATACTCTTAGCATTATGTGCTTTTTTTTTAAATAGCGAATAGAATCAGGCATTACTTTGCAAGATAAGTTGTAGGTATGATTAAGCTAAAGTTTTGACTTCACTTAAGTTGCAACAAGGTCATCAACCGTAACGGAGTTACGGTCTCAAGTCTTTATAAACTTGAGACGAGATTAAATACTCTTAGCATTATGTGCTTTTTTTTAAATAGCGAATGAATCAGGCATTACTTTGCAAGATAAGTTGTAGGTATGATTAAGCTATAGTTTTGACTTCACTTAAGTTGCAACAAGGTCATCAACCGTAACGGAGTTACGGTCTCAAGTCTTTATAAACTTGAGACGAGATTAAAAACTTTTACCATTATGTGCTTTTTTTAAATTATAATCGAAATTGGAACCGACACATTTTGCACTATAATTATCATTCACTAATATACTACTGTAATAATAGTTAATGTAGACGATACGTAAAAAAATGTAGACGATAATTGTTGTTTTAAGAACCTGAAATAGAATTTTGTATTATTGTCGGAATAAATAAACTCTGCACTGATTTTTTCGTAACAAATATGAAAGGGCAACAACAAACACACAAGCGACATATTTTCATACAATTTTGACTGACACTTCCAAAATTATCATTGTAAAGATTGTGCAGAGTTAGCTTGGTCCGACTCTACAGTAAATATTTTAAGCGCGAATGGTTTTTTATTCCGCTCTACGTACAGTTGACGTCAAAGATAAATGTTTACTCCTTTGTAATAAGGCGAAAAGTGTAGACATATCTTTGACGTTGACTGTATCTAATGTAGATTCAAACGTTTAATATTGATCGGTCATATGATGTTAACAATATTATTAATGTGTCTTGTAATACATAGTTGTAATATTATGTTATCTTATTAATCAAATAGTACCATGTTTAAACATCTTATAACCGATAAAATACTATTTTGCTTCGGAGTTCTTAATTGGTACGCTGTCTCCTGTATTTTTTTTATCTTTTGGGAAGCCTGTAGGTACAATAACTTCACGACGCATGCTAGGGGCGTCAACTTTATACATTAGAGGGTTTTCTTCGATACGCCTGGCACATCATTCACCATAAACACAAAAATATGTTCCTAAAATATAACTAGTTTCCTTGTGGCAACATTCCAATCAATCAAATGCCATCTACGTCTCAATGAACTAAACAAAAATATGCAGCATGGCTTTCATATTTGTCTAAGTACACGAAATAAGATATGGCAGTAGGTATTCATTAAATTTCATATCGTTGGAGACAAGATTCCTGGAGAATCTGCACATTTAGTGAGATCGAATGCTATGATATCCAACAGTGGTCACTGTCAGTATAAGTGGAATATCGGGAGAGTGATGTCAGTGACGTGGTTGCCGCAGGTTGGGAAGTGGGGAGGCACGGGAGGTAGGTCGTCTTGCGTCCCTACGTGGATTATTGTTGCCATGCCGATTACTATGTGGTAGAGAAAATGGCAGTGGAACAACCAGTATCCTGAAAAACAAAAACAATATTTCAATAGGAGATACAGGTTGTAACTGCGTCGCCGAACACGAATTTTGTTGTAATAATGGAGCTTATTCTGGGTCCATATTGGGTCGCATAATAATTGATTGTCCTAATGTAATGTTACGCATAAAACTCATTTCGCATAATTGTTATTGTGCTGGAAATATTAACATTTCTGAAAAATTATAACACAAACCTAACCTAACCTACCCTACTCTACACAACCTATGCAAAATATTTTCGAAAATACTTTCTGTTTCAGCTGGAGAAAAAATATGCGAAAAGAGATTTATGCGTAACATTACATTATGACAATCAATTATTATGCGATGAGATAGGTTCCCGCTTATTCTTAAAGATATGCTTTTAAAATAAAATAGGAGAAGAAAATCTTTAAGTATAAGTACGTTCTACGAATCATCATGTGTCAGTTTGCTACACAAGAATGGTAAAAAGAAAAAGAAAATTACCTAAACACAATTTGTTCATACTTAACTACTAAACTATCTAGTGTCAGTGACTTTTTAAAGATAGTTTGAAGGTTCAATTGAACCTATATTTACTTAATAAACTTCAGAACTTTAATTTTCCAAGAAAAACTTGAGAATTACCTGGGTTGTCAGCTTTCATCCGCAGCACCACGTATCCATTGTTGGGCACAGCAATAGTGTCTTTCGACGGCGGGTCCTCAAACTGCCTGTCCAGCAAACCCTGACGGTCCAGGTCTAGAGCGTGTTTCAGGTTGATCTTCTTAACGGTCTTGTCGGGGGACCGGCCCATGCCAATGACGCGGAAGCTGTTACCGTGCATGTGGAAGGGATGAGAGAGATTTTGGCTTTGGACTGTAAAATAAAAGGTTTTCATTTGACTACTTACGATTTTGACCCGTCTTAACAAACTGGTTTATAAAATGGCTTCTTGAGTATTTAGATGGCGTTAAATCAATAGTAAAAAAAACTATGGAATAATTGAATTAATTTAAGATATAAGTAAGCACAGTGTCCAAGCTCTGGTGGCCTAGGGGTAAGAGCGAGTGACTTGCAATCCTGAGGTCGCGGGTTCAAACCCCGGCTAGCACCAGTGAGTTTTTCGGAACTTGAGTTTTTTAGTACGAAATATCATTTGATATTAACCAGGCGCTTTTGCAGTGAGGGAAATCATCGTGAGGAAACCGGACTAATTTACCCTTTGGGTTGGAAGGTCAGATGGCAGTGGTAAAAACCCCTAAAAACGAATAGTGCCCACACCAATTCCTGAGATCAGTTGTCAAGTGGACGCCAGGTTTCCATAAGACGTAGCAAAAAGCCAGGACAACGCCAGGAAGATGATGATGATACGAGTACAATTAGATATTCTATTAGGGTATGCTTGTGATCCTACCTTCGTCAACCAGTACGATTTCAACTATAGCGTTTAAGGGCACGTCGATCATATGCGTGCAACGGCAGTCTTCGGCGCAGTCAGGGGGGCGGTTGTCGCCGTTGCAGAACACCTCTGGTGGGATATCGTGCAACTGCGAGAGCGGCGGCGATGGCGCGGAGCGATACGATATCTCATCTATCAGGCTTAGCACGTGGTCCCCATCAAGCGCCACTGGAAACATTTAAGTTGTATTTTTAGGAGACGCGGTTAGTTACCGTCTATCTATAAGGTAAAGTGGGTAAGCTGGTATAAGCTCTAGCCGCCCAGAGAACTATAAAAAGGGAGACCTTTAGTCAAAAAGGAATTAAAAATGAGTCTTTTTTTATTTTGACTAAACAAAATTGCATTTGACTTGGCAAGTTTTTGGCGTCTGGGCGGCTAGAGGTTCATTAGCTGCGAGCGAAATTCTGTTACCATAGGTACTCGTATTCATTGATTTTGAGTTATTTATTTTCGCTGTTTATTAACGTTTTTTAATGACCATTGTTTGGTCGACTATCTACGTTTTTGGAAATCCATAGGAGTGTGCGAGGTCTACCTACAGCTCACAGAGCTACTAGTAAATAACCATACAAACACTTACCTAAGAAATTCCTGTAAGTGTTCTCCACGAATAGTTGCTCTGGTTTGTAGGTTAAGAATCGGAATGGCAGGAAGATCTTTACATCTGGCCGGTCCTGTAGAATGTGCTTATCCATCGGCTTGGCCGATTTGAGGTTGCTCACACACACCGCGTCGTTACGTGGTACATTGCAGATGGCGTCCAGAGGGTTTATTACCTTAAGGTAAAGTTCACATTAAAATTAAGGCCATGTCTTTCGCATTTAGAATCGAAAAAATTATGTCATAAGCAAATAAATCTTAAATTTTATCGTAAATTTAAGCAAAAACAAATGAAAATACAGAATTGTACCTTGTCCCGTGGTGTCGAAGTCGATTTCACACCGTGCAATACACACACCTCACACTTTGCCGAGTAAGCCTCGTTGTGCACTGAAGACCACTTAAGTAGCTGGATACTCTTACAGTCGAGTTCACAAATATCTTTACCAGCCAACGTTCCTAACATATACTTACATCCTCAAGATACTGACGATAAGGTCGTGTAGGTCAATATATCTCTGGAATGTTGGTTTGTAAAGGTGTTCGTGAACACGACTGTAGTTTATTGTAGTGTTGGCCGAACTCACGAACTGTAGTGAGATTGCGCACTGAATACCTATTAGGGTTTGTAATTGAGTAGATTTTTTTGATGGAGTTGATTTGTTTTAATGGCCAAATATAAAAGCCTAACTAGCAAATGAGTTTGAACGAAAAAAATGTGTATGGACGCCTTTAAAACACAGCATTGCATAGGTACGTGAAAAAAAGTAATATTGTTGTTTAGTAGAAATGGTTAGTAATGACATTAGTGTTCAGTTAATTGACTAACAAAGCTCACTAAATAAGAAATATTTTTTGTATCTTAATCAATTCTAACTGAGGCTGTATAAATACGTAGGTACAAAACTTTTAGGAGTACTTAATAGATTTATAGCCACAGTCAGGCACCAACTTGGCGGCCACAAAGTGTAGCGGCCCCACTATAAATGTCATATTAAAAATATGAATATTCCTTTTTATTGAGTGAGTGTCATAGTCAATTGTGGGTTTAACGTGACTGTGTCTTCATGTTGACTGATGATTACGGCCAACACTGGTATAATGTTAATGTATTAGTAAAAATTACATTGTATAATATTGATAATGTTGCTTGGCTTTAATATTAAGTTTTATAAGAGACAGGAAGCGGCTACAAATCTAGTAAGTACACAACGGACCTAAAGTAACAGGCTGAGGTGAGAAACTACGAACTACGGTGCGTCATACACATATCATATGGTTGCAATATTTATGTACACTATTCAAGTGCGTAAATCATTACTATACAATAATATGTGACGTCCCACGGGTAAAGGTACCTTATTGCGGCTGGCGCTTACGTCGCATAGCGCCGCAATAATATTGGAGCGGCATTAATAATAGCGTAAGCGCCAACCGCCATAAGGTATCTTTACCCATGGGACGTCACATATATCATCACCAATAATACTTTGTATCTGCAAAGAGAATTTAGACTATAGTTCGTTTATTTAGCATTAGAAAGAACTTGCAAGAAGGTAAGCGATCTTGACATGTCTTTTAATTGAAAAACGCTTTTTAAAAATCAGTAACTATTACTTATGAAAGCAGAAGAATATAAATGATCGTATTAAATTGTTTATACGACAACGGTTTCACTCACTTGAATTTTTAGTCAATTTAAAATATGTCTCACGAAAGTTTAATATCGATGATCGTATTAGATTCATAATTGTTACATATTTGCCTTATTTTTTAAACGTGTTTTTCAATAAAAAGACACATCAAGATTGTTTACCTTATTTCTAATGCTAAAAAAAACGAAGTATAGAGGAATATTGTCAAAGAAAATTATGTAATCAGTACTTACATTTACTGCCATCTTTCATCACAAATGATCACTTTTAGAACGCCATTTGACTTTGATTCTTATTTTTACGCTAATATGTGTTAAATTTAAATGTCAAAAAGTATCGTCATCTACTCGAGGATAGGCCAAATGTATGGTACCATCTTTTCGAGCGATGGCGCCATACCTTTGGGCTACTCTCGATCTAAAAAATAAGGATCAAAGACAAATGGCGTTCTAAAAAGTTCATCATTTGTGTCGAAAGATAGCAGTAAATGTACTGACTACATAATTTATTTTTACAATATTCTTCTATTTCAAGTTCTCTTTGGTATCTGCAAATACGTACACAATAGATTACAAATTATAGTCATTATCCTTTTATGAGCATGATAACAATATACAAATTAACTTAAAACTTGCATTAAGGCCTTTATTTTTCCTTGGCTTGCTCCCACAATTAAAAGATATATAATGGTAGTAAATATGAACTACATTAATATTATTCAAGGTTTCTGAGCTGCCTGGCAAGGTCTTGGATTTCGCTGGGGTGAAATAAGATTACAAATTATTTTTAAAATTTTATTAAAGTGTATAAAAATTTATACTTACAGGTAATTAATTATTAAATGACATTACAATCTTGCTAAAGCAGCTTAGCAATATTTTCATGAATTAGTCGATGTATCGTCGCCTCCCGGTAGGCTTCATTTGTTTAATTTATTGGCACAGAAACAAATAAACACGAGTAACACGACGTCGTTATTACACACAAGATCCTTAAAGTACTGGTAACCACGAAATGGTAACTTTTGTGAATACCTATTTAAAATGTAGATATGTTTAAAATATGTACAGTCTTCGTTGCTTATGGAGTTGAAGGATGAGGTATGGTCGCTATATTACGACACTATACTGCTGGTAGTAAAATAACAATCTACTTCTGTGTATTTACAAGGAGAATTGCAATTGTCGGTGTTATTTACATGTTCTACAATTTTGATCGCATGCGAATGTTAGTAACTAGGAAATCTTAAAAAACTATTTATTAATATAAATATATGATTTTATATATACACGAAATAAATATCCTTGGTGAAACGTATAATGGCAAGTTGTTAGTTAAGACCGGACATCTCCATGATGAATGGAATATACCTAAAGGCAACAAAATAAAAAGTAAAAGAGCCTCAAATAGCGTAAGGACGTAATTAAATAATCTAGAATTATCACCAACTAGTATGGCATGTGAAACTGAAAAACGAAACATTAGATATCACCTTTAAATAAATCACGAACCGTCTTAAACCGTTGAATCATTCGAATACATAAGAAACACAAACGGCAGAATCGAGCACTTCGAATCCGCCGTACACATCACACAATACAAACATAAATTTACACTTAGGCAACATAAGATCAACTGCTACTTGATACTTTTGGACGTAAACTGAAACTGGTACTAGGAACCGATCTAGTTGATAGGGGGGAGGTGGTCTCCGCACGTCGGGAAGTTGGGGGGAATAGGGGGCAGATCGGCGTGGGTGCCGACTTGGAGGACGACGTTCATACCGATGACGATGTGGAAAAGGAAGTGGCAATGGAGGAGCCAGAAGCCAGGGTTGTTGGCTCTGAAACGGACGATAACGTAGCCATTGTTCGGGACGGCAATGGTGTCTTTCTGGGGAGGTAAGTCTCCTTGTTTAAGATGACGCTCAAGCAGACCTCTTCTGTCCAAATCTAGAGCATGTTTCAAGTTAATTTTCTTGACGTTCTGGTCGGGCGACCGGCCGATACCGATCACGTTGTAAGAGTACCCGTGCAAGTGGAACGGATGAGATAAGTTCGCGATTTGAACTGAAAGTGAAATTTTTCGATTAACATTTGCATGTTTATGTATGTATTTAACTGTTATGGACAATAAAGAGTTTCACTACGTACCTTCGTCGACTAGTACAATTTCTACGATGGCGTTGAGCGGGATATCGACCTTGTGGGTGCACATGCAGTTTTGCCCGCAGTCTGCTGGTCTGTTGTCACCGTTACAGAACTGTTCAGGGTTGATGTCATCGTACTGACTTATAAGAGGTGTAGGTGGTGCCATGTATGAGATTTCATCAATTAAACTGATCACATGGTCTCCTTGCGGGGCAACTGTTGACATTAAGAATGTAAATTAAAGGGATACGTGGTCATAATCAAAGTTTAAAGAATACAAATCTAGCAAATATGTTACCTAAATATCTGTTGTAAGTGTTGGGTTGGAAGAGCATTTCCGGTCTGTAGACGAAGAAACGGAAGGGCAAGAAAATCTTGACGTCAGGTCTTTCCTGCAGGATGGCCGGGTCGATGTTCTGGGCGTTCTTCAGCTGGCTGACGCAAATAGCGTCGTTTCTTGGAACATTACATCTGGCATCCAACGGGTTCATGACCTGGATGGTTAGTGCGGAGAAAGGAATTTACGTGCAATTACTATTATACGTGCATACTACTTATAACTACATGTACGCTACATCTAATTATTTATAACTAGTGGTCAATGTACTTGCAAACTAGAGGTATTTCATTCAACTACGAGGGACGGGAAACCTTACGAAGTGCATTAAATTAACTAAGATAATCTAGTTACAAGGTTCTGATAGCTACTAGTAATATTTACACTTTACAGGTTGCAGCTCATTTATCACCGTCAATCTACTAGGTTTTAGGCCAGCTTGATAACGTAGTGGTTTAAAACTAAGCCTCGTATAGTAATATAATATTGACCCAATACTGCTATTTTAGTTTGAGCAATAATCTGCAACATAGTTGACAGTTCGGTTAAGCTTAATCGAGGCAGGCTACTGGGTGCAGGAATCCAGTTGCAATATCCGCCAATTAATAACCACGACAAGTAGATTCATGAAACGAGGTCTGCAAGCTATCGCAGCGGACGTTTCGCTAATGTCATTCGCACGGAGGAAATAAGCACCAGTTTTTTCTTCTATGTAAGGTAATGTGGTATTTACAAGCGAATGTCAAGAGCGGATAATACTAATGACACAGAAAAACAATGGACTAAGAAAATTAAGGCGCCAGCTTTTTGGACAGCTAAATGAAACTGCTGACTATATAACAGGTGCTTTACCACGTGCAGTATACATTCGGTGTTGGTTTTTGGAATACCTTTAGTATATAAGTGCTCATGCTAATTCCAATACCTATTGCCTATCTATTCCTTAATTTTTTTGTATATTTACATCGATTTGGACTTACCACACCCTGAGGCACGCCGACATCGTATGTGGGCGGTTGGCTGGATGGCTGGTAAGGTCCTCTAGCGTATCGCAAGATAGCCAACTGTTGAGCCCTCTTCACGCCACACTCACCAAGACCACGCACTTGGATCCAGTATGCGCCTGGGATGTTGTTAGCCTCAATCACAAAATCGTAACGTTCGCCTGAAATCAATTAATATTTAGTCAGTAGGTAAAGCATTTCATCGAATGCATCGTAGGATTTCTATTGCAACGCTACCTATCCAATGTTTCGCTTCGTCAAGTTTTGAAATGCTCATTAAATTCCATTGCACTATATTCAAAGATTACATACGTTCATAAAGTACCTATGTGCACTTGTGCACTTTAAAAAGCGACGTTTACCTGAGAATGAGATGATAGTGTTCACTTGTACGGGCTGCACAGGCTCGCCGTCCGTAGCGATGACGGTCATGTTATGTCCTTCAAAAGTGACCTGTGCCGGGCACACTGAGGCAAAAGCGTTGATCATCCTAAATCTGTATCTCCTTCCAGGAGTAATGGTGAAGACTTCCAGCGGAGTGTTTGTCATAAAACCGGTGTTGGGGTCACGGAACTGTCCCTTTCCGTTGATCAGCACCGACTCGGGGTCTTGACCAGTGTTGACAGCAAGTCGACCAGGGTATCTCTCAGCAGCATCTTCATGGAGCCAGTCACTGATCAACATGACGTGAGTGGTCAGATCGTAGTCGTACAAGTGGCTGTTGGGATCCTTGGAAGGCGGTTGGCGTACTACAATGCTGCCATATAAACCGTCAAGTTTTTGCAGACCAGTGTGCGCGTGCCAGAAGTGAGTACCAGCGTTTCCTTGCCATTGATACCTGGAAGTCAAAATATCCATGTTAGCTTATAGTCTTTTTCAAATTATAGTATTATGCATAGCGTATGAAAACATTTAATAAGATACCTGAAAGTGTTTCCTTGTTGAATAGGACACTGTGTCACGAAAGGTACTCCGTCGTAGTATTGCGATCCTCTTTGCCAGATTCCATGCCAGTGAATGGTTACTTCCATACCCTCCATATGGTTTTCAACGTCAATTACAACTTTGTCGTTTTCACATACTTGGATAGAGGGTCCAGGTAACATTCTATTCGCGGTGAGAATACCACGTTCTACTCCATCAGCCAACACGCATTGGCAATGAGACCAAACAACATTGGTGGCGTTCGGTGTGCACACTTGGCATGCCCTGAAATTAAGTTTTACATGTTACATACAGGTCGGTAGGCGGTTTCCTTATCAACTATGTGCCGACTCGATGATTACACCAGAATTTCCTCAGCAGCGTACTTGGGTATCGTGAAACATCGGTTTGCATAACCTGTGTCGTCATCTATCAATTATAGGCAGCCCCAAGGTATTTGGATCAGTAGGCGTATACTAAACTTCGGCATTGAAATGATATAGTTAGCAGTTCAGGTGAAACAAAGCGTGAAGTGTGTAAAAAGAAAATGTCGGTCGGTGGGTCGTGGACGTAGCCAAGTGCAAATTTGTGCATGACGTAGGTACCCTTTGTTGTTGTATTAAAATGCTACTTAGTCGTTAACTCACAAAAGTTATAAAAAGCGAGTTTAAAATGTATTGTTATGTTCTAGGCTACGTTTCGGGAAAAAATGCACATTTGTGTTAATACTTCTTATAAACTGATAATTATTTAAACGCATCGAATACTTAAGGCGATTTGAATGAATTATACTGTGTATAATGATTTAGAAATCATTCACTCGCCCGTGGTCACATGTAAAACTATAAATAAACACAACTTAGATGTTTATTTAGTAAGACAATGGATAATGAATGCATTAATCATCCTACAACAGGCTTTCTTTAATGATTAATTTTAGACTATTTTGGTTTAGATGTGCCTGTATAGAAAGTTAGTTTTGGAAGTTGTTATTACGTTGGTCAAAAACGATTAACCCATTTCGTGCAATGTCACTGGGTGATCTGTCGTAACCGCTAGTTAAGTGGGCGTGCGACTTCATTTCCGTCGAGTGAAGACAATACATTGAGTACAATGGCACAATGTTAAAAAGCCGGTTTTTACGTGTTTACTGGAACCTTTTAAACTAAGTAGGTATTGACTTAAATCTCTGTCCAATTATATTTGTCAGACTGCAAAGTGATTAAACAATATATATAATGAACAGAACAAAAATGTTTACTTACGCTCCCAATACTGTGTATAATTCGAGGGTGAAGTGATAGTAGCAGATCCTTGGTGGTTCATTTTCTCGGCACGCTCTTGCGCATTCATCAGGAGCCGAGAGCATGGGGTTCCTCCTTAGCTCAGCAGTAGCGCTGCTGGTGAAGTCAAGATGCTTCAAGCTAGTTTTCCCATTGGCGTTTCTCGCTAAGGGAGGCAGAGGGCTGTTCCTTATGCCACCGCTGAGCGGACCGCTGCCGCTGGCTTGGGCAAACGGGTAGGATGAAGGCCCGATGGTGCTACCGATGCTTCCAAATGACCCGAATGGGTCGCTGTTGGACGGGTGGGTTTGGACGAGGCCGTGGGTGGCGGAGAACACGCTACTGCTGGAGGTGTCGCGGAAGGGTGTCGCTGTGCCTGCTTGCCACCATGATGCTGATGTGGACTGATCGTCTGCGATGCTTATGGCTTCTGAAAAGAAGAAAACAGTACACGGTTAGAACAAAATCGTAATATAATGTAATACGAATAATTCAGTAAGTATACTTAATTAAGAACTATTAAATCTAATCGCAGGCGCGTCATAAATACTTTACAAAAAACCTCCTCCACATTATTATTTTTTTGTATCGTAAATAAGTAAAGGAGCACTGATTGTTACAAAAGCGTCTTGCGACCTATTTATTTTTAAAATCGGCCCTTCAAACTCAAAAGGGATACTATTTAGGCTTTTATGCGATTAGTCAGAAAAAAAAACGAATAAAAATAAAATGATAATTTGTGTATAAATACCAAGAAATTCATTGATACAAGCCGGGATTAGAACCCAAGCCTCAGATATGGAGACTTCCAACGTTTTCTCATATTGAAAGCTCTATAGGTACTTTAAAAGAAAAAGCGTTACTAAAAAGATCAGTCAATGTATTTGGAAGACAAATAGAAACACATTAATTCATGCACATAAAAAAACATATACAACTTATCACCCTAAACGAATATATTGTCCCAGATCCATACTGGTGTCGGATCGCACAGGACAGGAACGAATGCCGAAATCTAGTGTCGGAGACTAAGATCCACTTCGGGACGCTGAGCCAGCAAAGTAAGTAAGATCCATACTGGCTAAAAACAATTAAGTTTCCTGTGTAAATGAGAGTTGTTAGTTTTACTAAGTGGCGCATGAAACCTATCAACACCATATATCTTTCGACGTTCGCCGAGCGGCAATAGCAGTGAACGTACTCCTCAGATCAGAGTGCGAGATAACTCGCGTGGCAGGTGCGTTAATGCAAATTCCGTTGCAACCTGCGCTTGCGCCGACCAGCGTTTATGTTGTCACGAATGTTTTCGTAACGACAATCGGTTCCCTAGAGAACCACGGGTATCAGGAATATAATTGTAACAGGGAAGTGAATGCGACACCTACAAAACTATAGGCTTGCATCGAGAATAACAGTGTAGTTGACTCGCAGGTCAAATTAGATGCTTTTACAAAGTGCAGACACTTTAGTCGGATAGGCATTGACGTAAGAGAGCAATCCGTAACGGCACATTTCGATGTTGCCATAGAAACGTTAAAAAATATGTTAATTATTATCATTACATTATTGTAACCGAGAATTAAGTAGTTTAAAGTTATAAGTCGATATTAGATTAGGAGTATAAAGGAAATGCGACATCATACAGTGTCCGGAAAACGCGATAAAAAGCCGGACGCGTGTAGTCGTACGGGAATAAAGACCGGACACGGCGTGTCTTATTCCACGACGTCTGCGGCAGCAACTCGCGGATGCGACAAGCAGTTGCTGTCTCCATTAGATTATTAGGTAATATATATAAAAAAACTACGCATCTTCCTGTCAGTCTTGATTGCGCACATACACGCATGCACTTATATAATTACTTATACTTTCACGCATTTCACACGTTTGAATTTATGTTTAAATCGTGTAACTAAAGATCATATATGCCGCCTATATTATCAGTTATGCAATATGCATAAGAAGCAGCGTATTCATTCATTAAATTTGAACGACCGGCACAACAATTATCAGCCGTATTCGAACAATGAGATATGTTAAATACTATATATTGAAACGATATGGATCGGATGTCAGTGTCAAACAAGTTTCAAAAGTGACGTTTTTGTTTGAAATGTCAATTTTAACACTTGTTTGACACTGACCTATCATCCATATCGTTTCAATATCTAGTATTTGACGTATCTCATTGTTCGAATACGGCTGGTCTATTTATAAAGTTCAGTAATCTAGTTTTGTCTGGCCATGGAGCAAAAAAATGGCTTTTGAGTGTTTGCAGCTGTGGGACATGACTTGGTTCACGGCCGTTAGCGCAGTCACTGTCACTTCCTCATTGTCCAACTTTTAAGTAACGTGTAACAGATTATAAGCCAATGCCCAACATTTAAATGTTTTTTCTAACTATTGTTATAAGAAAAAAAGGTGACTTTGCCTGGAAATATAAATAACCTAGAAATAAAAACAAGTTATTCGATACCGACGGTTTTGATTATCGGATGCATGACTTAATTGTCAGTTTAGTTGTAAGTTATGTCAGCTATTAGGAGTCGGTAATAAAATATCGAGTAGGTATTTATAGCACGAATAAATTTTAATTAAATGCTACAGTTATAGGTACCTGTTCAGTTAACTTCCAAGGGCGAAAAGTAAGCGTAGGATTAATTGTCTGTGACGCGGGAAAATATAACTATTATAATGACGAATTATAGACTATCGGCCCGATTCGAATGGATTTGATACGATATGGATTAGATATGTCAGTGTCAGTTCTTCAAACAAAAACTTCACTTTTAACACTGAATTATCTAATCCATATCGTATCTAGTCGTAATATTTGACGTTTTTTAAATTTCGAATCGGGCCGTATCATTCGTGCAACGATTTAGCAGTTATAACTATGTATATTAATTTATGTGTTACCTATGTTTTCCAATATCCTTTGAGCAATAAATAGTCAAGATTACTCCAAGCTAGAACAGGTATACCTATGTAAGTAATTTTGTACCTACTTAAGACCACTATGTAACCATATTACTGTGAATAAACCTTTTGTATTTGTATTTTGTAAGCAACAATGTTTGTCGTTTAAGTGAATGCAAACTGCTTCGAAGACAGAGCACTGATAAACATAGTAACTTTCAATTAGCAAATGTATCTGCGTAGTTCCTTGTAACTCTTAGGTAACTTTCAGGTAACTTCACAATTAGGCCGGCGTTACGCGGTTATCGTGTGGTTTTTGTAATCGCGAGACAATTTCCCCGGGTTCCTGGTTACAAATGGATCACGGGGAAGTGTTATGTACATGCGCAGGCGCAACAATAAAGTGCGATTACGATAAACGAGGTTCACATATACATCACCTTTCCGGAAGGGAAGTCGCAACTTGATTATTAACTTCCAAAATATAAATAAAATTAAATATGTAGGTAGCTGTAAAGTAAATTGTGATTTGGTTATGTTATTACATCTAATTTGTTTGTTAATTTGGTAAAATAGTAATTATTAGTATTAATTAAGTAACTTTATCAGACAAAATACCTACATTTTGATCACTTAAGTATATTACACTAAGGTGATATGAAATGAAATGAAATGAAAATATTTATTACCCATCTACGCATACCCATCCCCATCTATGTTTTAAGGAAGTTCCCTCTGTCAACAAACTCGTCTGCAGTTTGGCAGAAGAAAAAAACTGTACAAATATTAGGGTTTATTTCACCTGATTTTTTTAGTCTATGTACCTATGTAGGTACTAGTATTATTTATGAACATTAAAGCACGGATCAGTTTTCTACTCATGGCGTTAACAGTGTTTAGGAAGAGTAGGTATCATCACACTCTGCGATTGTTGCGCCATTCAGGGTCCTAGCTAAATTGGTTGTTCAATACCTACGCTATATAATTTCCAATATAGCAAGAACCCTTGTAGTCACTTACGTATAGCGGCAACAGGTACACTTACCTTAATTGCATAGACTAGGAATCCTCTAGACCGAGTTTAAAGCAATTATTTCATGAAACCGATGATGCCAAAAATACGGGGGTGCGCGGGACGAGGTGAGTGAAGTCCCGTGCCGTGATTGGTCCGTTCAAAGAGACGGATGTCACACAAAGACAATTTCGACTCGAGTAAAATTACCGTATGCGTGGCAGAGGGGGTAGCGCGACTATGCTAAGTCTGGAGGATGTTTTGTCTGTGCTTAATTGTTACTGTGTCTCGTCAAGAGACTTTACAACGCGAAAACTAGTAAAAGTAAGTATAATTACTTGTTACTGTTTCTAGGCTAATCTAGAATTCCGTATTCCTGGTTTTAAACCTGGTTTAGGATTATACATAATTTATTGTCTAGTGTTGCGCAAAATGATTGAATAATGATAACGTCTGATAGATAATTCCACAACATAGCGACTAACAACTAATAAAAGTGTAGGAAGCTATGCCCTCTAGCGCCCTACCGTCCTAATACTAAATAGTACTAATTTTTACATAAGTACATACATTTTTACTTTTTTTTAAGGGGGGGCCTATGTTCAGAAGGGGGAGGCCTATGTTCAGCAGTGGACATCTTATGGCTGAGATGATGACGTTGATGATGATGATGATTAATTTTTAATTTTCACCTTGTACATTTTGTTAGGTATAAAAAGAAACTGTTATTTTGCCGAATTATTTATTAAAGTGCATAATATGGATGAGTGATGTTAGATAGAAAACAAAAACATTAAGATGATTAATTGATTTCTCGAACTGATGGCACGATGATGATGGACGATGGCCACCCCCAAGAAAATTAATTACCTAGCATATTTACTGCGAAAAATGATTAAGAACCATACATTTCATTAGACTTCCGTGGCGAAATGCCGGGATAACGCGAGGAAGAAGGACATTTCATTAGACTTCCTACAAAAAATCATTAAGCCTATAGATAACAATACTAGAACACGCGTAGGCTTTTTAACGAATTGACCTCATCAGTGGGTCATGAGCGCGGGCGGATAATTGTTTTCCAAACTATAGAGGTCATCTCTGATACTAACTATTCCCACCTGTCAATGTACAATACAGTTTGTGCAATATATCAATCAAGCTTCGATTTATCATACGATTATAATCAGCTACACCCACCGGCGCCTAAAGCCTTTAAAGTCTTGTTAATATTTGAGTAGAGATATAAAGTAAATAAATTGTATAACCATGTTTAAAGTGCCCGCTGATTTACCTCGTTAAAGTGATTTAACAGTAGCAATGACCATAACTTCGCACAATTTAGGTTATAAATCATATGTCCAATAACGAAATGAATATATTCAGAAAGCAATTATCTTAATTATATGGACGACCAACACGAATAAATAATACCACGAAATCGAGTGTACTGTTTTTTTTGTCTAGCTATAGAAAACAATTCACTTTAGATTTTTTTCTTATAAATGAATAATTAAATATCAGGGGACATTTTACATAGATCCACCTAGCCCCAAATTAAGCAAAGCTTGTTTTATATTATGGCTGCTAGGCGACGATATACATAATTATGTAGATAAATACATACTTATACATAGAAAACACCCTTGACTCAGGAACAAATATTTGTGTTCATCCCATAATAAATCCATTACCGGGATTCGAGCCCAGGACCATCGGCTTTACAAGCAGGGCCAGACCGGTCGTCAAATAATAAGTATGGGATTACTCTTAGTAGTTCAATTAATAATTGAATAACATCCTTACCTCATAAAATTTTAATAATACATTTTAGTAATACCTACATTACGTTAAATGTGTAAAATGCAAATCAAAAATGACGCAAATGTTGAGAAAGTGTAATTAATGTAATGATATTTAACTTTATGATATCCGAATTTATTTAAAAGTCAGACAAGCGTGAACACTGTAGAAATGTTTATTCTTGAGACTTACGGCGTGATTCGGGAAATGATTTAGAGATTCACTAGATATGAAATAGTAAGTTGTGACGTTCCACGGCAAAAGGTACCCTTGCCCGACTGAATATTGGAGCGGCGTTAATAATAGTGTAAGCGCCAGCCGCCATAAGGTAGCTTTTGCCGTGGAACGTCACATATCTTTACTATTTCATATCTAGTGAATCTCTAATTCATTTCCCGAATCGCGCTGTCAAAGTCTAACGGCGCGATTCGAGAAATGAATTAGAGATATGAAATAGTAAAGATATGTGACGTCCCACGGGTAAAGGTACCTTATGGCGGTTGGCGCTTACGCTATTATTAACGCCGCTCCAATATTGTGCGACGTAAGCGCTAGCCGCCGTAAGGTACCTTTTGTCGTGGAACGTCACATATCTTTCATCATCATCATATCAGCCCTTTATCGCCCACTGCTGAGCATAGGCCTCTCTTCTAGTACGCCACTTGTCCCGGTCCTGAGCTAATCTCATCAGTCACATATCTTTACTATTTCATATCTAGTGAATCTCTAATTCATTTCCCGAATCGTGCCGTAAGTAAAGAGAACTGAACAATCATGGGCTTTCAAGCGGAAAAGAGAGAAAGTGTCAATTTTAACGGATTCTATGCTTAGCTAAATCACTGTTTTCAAAGAAAGCTCGAGTTAAAACCCATAAAATTTGTTCCAGTGTGATTAAACGATATTGCTGATGGCGATTAAACGACATTATTCGTTGTTCCGTGTCATTTCACTACCAGTATATCGGTTTCAAGTTTTCAACATGACTCATTAGGTAGATACGGAGGTGATTTAATGCATATTCAATTACAAGTAGTAAGTTAGCTACCGGTTGTGTATAATTTGAGGACTAGATTTAAATTACCACGTGTTACTTGTATATTTATAGGTATATTTTATAGAAATTCGCATACCATGTTATTATACTTTTTTGCGTTTTTCCATTAGGAAAGATGCCTAGAAATATCGCATTATTAACCACGTTGGGATGTTAATAATAAGTGTAAACAAGCTAATTGCATCTCGCATTGAGCACTCGCTGGCATTGCGGTTGGCACGCGTGAAACGAGAGCAATGTATTAGTGGTGGCTGGTGGCGACTGGAGACTTGAAACTTCGTGAGCGACTTGCATATACTCGTAGGTACACGGTAATACAGCGTACGATGTTAATAACATGATATATCAACGAGTATGTGACCTGCGGCGGTATCATGGTGGCATTTTTATCACTTGTCATGTCATGCGTCACTTTTGCACTTGCATACGTTGTTAGAACGTGATAGGCATGATGACATTGATGACATACTTATAATAAAAAACCGACCATCTTAGCCCTATTCGTGAATGCGCTTTGGCGGATAGAGATGAAATTGGTAATGTGTTCACTTTGCTGAGCGCAATGCGGTCGCAATAATCCACAAATTATGAGAACCACCTTAAATTCATCATTATCATCATCTTCCTGGCGTTGTTCTGAGTTTTTGGCACGGCTCACGGCTCATAATTGGAGCCTGGTTCGCTTGGCAATGAATCCCTAGAATTAGCGTACACGCCAGTTTTTACGAAATCGACTGCCATCTAACCTTCTAACCCAGAGGGGAAACTACGCCTTATTTGGATTAGTCCGGTTTCCTAATGTTTTCCTTCATTGAACAATAGACTGGTAAATATCAAATAATATATCGTACCCACATACATACATTCCAAAAAAACTCATGAATCAGCGATCTCCGGATTTTGAGTCGCACGTAAGGACGCGTCCGTACTGCTAGGCTTTCTATTCTAAATTAAATTTAGTAAACTAAAATAGGTATTCATAGATTTACAGAAGATATCAGTAAATTGCACTTAGGTAACACATATACATTAAGTAATCATTCTTTATTAAATTTTTGAACAAAATTAACAGTAAACACACAACATTGGGCTTAAAAACAGATATTTCACGCCCTTTTCAGCATAAATTTGATAAGTCTAAAATATAATTGTTTATAAATAAATAATGTAAAAAAATCGATATCACGAACTGAAAATACCGCGACACATTAAAGCGAAAGTTAAGAATGCAACTGCCAATCATTCTAACAGCGGAACAAATTAATTACAAACTTAATTTAACGCTCGTTGATTTTGAAATTGGTTTTAGATAAATTACAAAAGAGACAGCATGCTGTTAAAAACTTATCGGTACATTAATATGACAGTGAAAGATGAAAATTTCAATCAGCGAATTTAACAAAGTCACGCAGTAATCGATTCCTGCTTTTTCAGAGTGCTTAATGAAGTATTGGTTAAATCGAATGCATACAAGCGGATAATAATACAAGCAGTTATTATCTAATAACATACAATCTAAGCATTATTAACTTTCTTTTGCCACTTGTTTACCTAAAGTTATCAATTATGTTCAGCACCAGTTTATTTTTTTGCAAAACAAATCACTTATATAAACCGGTTGCTTAACAAAACTATGGATAACAATGTAGAGAGGTCGAAAATTTTAATTACCTACCTTAATGAATATGTTACAGTATTTAATTATGTAGCTTCAGGCGTCTGGTGCCTATCGCATAACTTTCACTGGTTAGGCTTCTTGTTGAGCATTGTTCACGTATTGCGCAAGAGTGCATGTGATCGCTAGGAAGTGAGGCACTTGGCCTCGTAACACGAGATGCTCGTAAGATACAGCTTGTTTCTCGCTTAAATTGATTTGTCACTCTAACTCATAACATTTCCCTTAATTCCTTGTTATCTAATTTGTTTGTTGCTTTGGAAAAGATATATGCATTTTATTATTAAAATTGTACATTTCATTTTGGTTAGTTGTAATTTAATTAAACATGGGTTAAAAGTCTGAACTTAACAATAGTTTGTTCATTTATGTATTATTATTTTTATTGACATAAATATTATATATTATTAGCATTTCCCCGTGTCTTCGTCCGTGCGAACATCGTTCGCTCTTCCAACGAACCTTCATACTATAAAAATGTCCTCTATGTTATTTTAATTTATACTTAAATTTATAATTATTCTTTTGACCTACATATTTCTTTCTTCATCTTTTGACAAACTTTCACTTTTATAATATTCGTAACGATTTCATCCCTGAAGAAGAACTGAAGAAGATTTCCTCAGAAATTAGTGAAGTTTTCCGTTCCTATAATTTTTAATGGGTATTATATAACGCAGTATATCGACACTAAACATCTTTATCATTGGTAGGTACCATATAACAGAGTTATTATACGAAAGCGTTAAATTGCGAAGAAGCGGTAACATCAGAAGTAAAATGTGTGAACGAGATAAGTTTTATGAGTGAATCGCATTCGTTGCATGACGAGCTCAATTTAAATGAATAAAACTTTGATTATACTCCACAAAACTTTAAAAAATTCTGTTTCAAAAAAACTTCAAAATAATACTTAGGTGTATTTTATAGAAACTGCGAGGTTATTTAAATGAATTGCTTTAATTATGTGTAGTTTATCATTATTAGCAATATTTATAACTCACTGTATTTCAAGAAGGGGATAACTAATATTATTTTTATCTGACTTATTAGCAGTAAATAAGTACTTATTGTACCTATTATTATCTGTCGCCTAAAAGTCAATTTCAAGACTAGACAAGGACTCATTTTTTGTTGAAAATTTGGTAACTTATAATCAAACATAAAAATCGAGATTACAGATATCAAAATTTACTTTTAAGGTACATTTGTTTTATTTTTGTGTGTATGTGTATTTTATAAACTTAATTCTTAATATTTATCTTGGAGACAATCACCCAGTAAGATGCCATTAAGCCGATACCTATATATTTTGGGTACCAAGGTACACATCCAGCACAGATTGTTTGTACTGCTTTAGAAATCGACATTTCATATGTGGCCGCTAATTTTGACATACGCATACTTTGTATCATTACAGAGTGCAGTTTCTTTACACTGGAGCCGTTCACACGGTATGTTTGGTTACTCGCCTCTTTCTAATTGTTCTCGTAATAGCCGATAATTGCTTTTCCCATGGTATACTCGTAAGTTTAATATGCCCTCATAATTACCATAAGCGTATACTGTCTCCATTTTTAAAATAAGTGCGGTCAATGGAAAACTATAGGTAGGACTGAATAGAACTGCTTAACTGTATAGAGCTATAGATAATTTAAACATAAGAGTCTATTTTCTGACATAACTTCAAACATACCCCTTACGGTGATTTTTATTTTATATTGGATAATTCTATCACAATAGCCAATAGCCGGTAGGTATCCGTATCTACATGCCTCGCTACGTGTGGCTTTCCAATGAAAAAATTAAAAGTAAACCATTAGGTGCATTGGAAAAACTTCAGAAGCGGGATAATTTTGAAAATGTAAATAAGCATTGCAGTAGTGCAAGTATTGCTAAAGTAGCGCTTGTGGTTTTTATAGATATTTAGCATTTTCAAAGTTAACCCAATGCACCATATTTAAAGTCGTCGAAACATAAAAATATGCTTTCACATATTCGTGCATCATCGACTTATCATGTTATGCGTGTGGGCATACGAGTATGTAACGATTGACTCGCACTTCTACAGACGTTAACTCATAAACTACATACTTTATTTGTATCCGTATTACGAGGCCGCTTTTTAATGGAATCTGCGATTGTGTGTATTCAAGTATATACTATTTGTAATTTTAAACACGTTAAAATGTATATTTCCTGATCTAATAGCCGGAGTTCAGCCTTCATTTGTTAATGTTGTTCCTGCAGGCGTTGTAAGTGGAATTAAACTGCGTGAATTATAGTACTAGTTCTTGGAAACTGTAACTAATGTGCTCACGACTCAATTTGGCAATCTAGATCTCTGTGGATATATAAGATACTGTTCGCGTAATAATGTTTAAGGACGATGAATGTACGTGTCAAACAGTTTATGCGAAAATGGTAAAGCAACTTTCGTTTAAAAGATTTGAACGTACCTGCCGGCCTAGCCAAGGTTACAATCGCTATCGCTTCGACAACGAAAAGCTTTATGTCTCTCTATCGCTCTTCCATATTAGTGCGACAGTGACAGTTGCGTTTCGATCGCCACGGAGCGTAAGCGATTGGCATCTTGGCTACGCGGCCTGCTCAAAGTAGGCCAGAAATGATAAAATAATATAAAAACGCTAATCATTATATTAACCGCTATATTGGGAATATACGTTATTGAACTGTGATTTTAACAAATATAATGTTTTAGTATTGTTTGGCCCTCTTTATAGTCAAATACATTATCAAACTAAAATATGGTTATACACAAGAACAATAATCCTAAAAAAACCTAGCTAACCAACCACATTAATATTTCGCCGTAAACGTTAGTTTAATTAAAGTAAATAATTGTTAAGTTTCACAAGCGGAGACAATTACGCCAAACAAAAAACAAAAGACTTGATAATGTTACATTTCTTTAATTAAACCCGCGACCATATCAAGGAACTGTCAATGTGGAGTGTAGACTGTAACTTTTCGTGATGAGGGGTTCGTTGGGTGAAGCGTAGAAACTCGCCGCTGGAACGCGCTGGCCGTCGTGCTGTCTCGAAGTCCGCTATACCTCCATTTACCGGAATATGTGTTGTGTGAAATAAAAACACATATATCTGAGTTTATTTACTGGAGAGTGTTCAGGCAAGTGATAGAGTTAAGCTCTCTGAGTTCTCTGAATATGCTACAAATGGCGCGGGTTTATATAGGAATGGCCGGGCGATTTGTATCTCTGAACTAGTGGGCATTATATGCAGAGTGAGTTTTATTTATTTCTGTCAATCTCGTTAATTATAAACACGTATGAAAGGAGCACGAATCCTAGACTTATAAATAGGTACAATATTAAGCACGTATGAAAGGAGCATGAATCCTAGACTTATAACTAGATATAAAACATTCCACGCAATTCATTTGACATAATATGTGAGCACAAAGTAAAACATGATATAAAAAAGTAAAAATAGTAACCTAAACGTAAAGACTAATCTAACACATGCATGACCCTAATAGCTATTTACGACAGTCTCCCCCACGTGTGTTAACACCGTCTTCATGCGCGGAGTAAATGGGGATGAGTCTAGAAACTGGGCGGCAGACGTCACCTGCGCGTGTGCGAACAATGGCCATCCAGGCCAGGATATAGCTGGGCGATTACGCCTCTGGGCCACGTTCCTCGTTACTACGTCACCTTCATGCAGTTTCTTTACGTTTTCTTAGCGAGCAATACGGCTTTGAAAACCTCGGCGGCAACCAGACTACCAGCGGTGGCGCGAACTAACCGTACATTATCAATGAACGATCGCCACGCGGGTGCGAGTGAGACGGATATAGGCCTGTCCCAATCGATCCCTGTCCGCCAAACGAAACGTAACATATCGCGATCTTGCTCTATTATTTCGATCTGTAAAAACATCTGTTTGACGTCGGCTAACACCGCGATTTTACTTTCGCGGAAGCGCATTAATACGCCATAAAGTGACTCTAACAGGTCGGGGCCAGCCAACAGCGCGCTGATAAGCGAACGTTCGCAAGCTGTGGCGGCCGTGTCCCAAACTAATCGCATTTTGCCGCGTTGCGGGTGAAAAGTTGGGAAATGCGCCAGAGGCCACGTCCGGGGTGCCTCGGGGGGCGGTGGCGAGTCTATTTTCTCCGCGTAACCTTTGTCAAGCAACATACACTTTGCATATTCGGCTTTAAGTTTCGCATCGTGGTCTAGCTTTCGTTCTAGACTGTACGGCCGTTGCAATGCTTGCGCTTGGTTATTGGGGAGTTTCTCGTCATTTGACCGCCAAAGTAAGCCCGAGCGATACCTTTGCTCCCCCGGTATCTTTTCGCAGGTGGCTTCTAGTAAATCTAGCGCACGTTGGTCGGGGTCGACCCGAGGCAACTTTTGCGAAACGCCTAATGATTCTACCTCAGAATGCCGTTTCACAAGTTGTAAGGCCTCGTCGTCCGCGGTATTAGGCTTTGCGTGCCCAACCAATTGTACCGCGGGCGCGATTCTGTCCGCAGTTCCGTGTAGCGTCAAAGTCATTGTCGCGCCTTCGTCAAGTGGCGCGAGGGTTTGGACGGTACCTAACGGTTCCGACACCTCTACAGGCATGACTTTGTGACACGTCTGCGGCAGTCTAACATTGAGTACTGCAGGTGCTGCCGGGACTCTATTACCGCTCGCGGACGCGGCCGCGTTTCGACCGTGTAATAGTTTATTATGTCCGGCTTCGCACTGATTCATGCCACACGCGACATATTGGCACCCATAAGGCTTAGGGTGACTCGCGCCTAAACATCTACAGCACAATTTAGCACCCTTTGCCAAGTCCCATCGCTCAGATATAGTCGCGGCTAGAAATTTCGAACACTCACTAACTTTGTGTTCTTTGCCGTTCTTACATATGGCGCACGCATCGCGCGAGACAGAGACAGACGATGTCTGCTGCCTGGGCTGAGCTCTGATTGACGCTGGCTTTTTTTTTAAATTACTATCGCGGTGCTTTACTTGAGCTACGGTCGATTTATTAAAACGCGATCTATTTCTCGTATCACGTGTGTATGATTCGTGGGAATCTGACTCCGAATCCGAACTATAGTCGCGAAAGGACGCGGGGGCGCGGGACCCAGTGAGAGCGCTGCTCGATCGACTGGGCTCGCGCACAGAGGAAACCGCGCTTCGTTCACTTCGCGATCCACTAGACGCATCACGGTAGAATGCGGGGGCGCGAGACCCAGAGAGAGCTTGGCTCGATCTTCTAGGTTCGCGCACAGAGGAAACCGCACTCACTACACTCCGTGATTCGTCAGACGTGTCACGGTAGAACGCGGGGGCGCGTGACCCAGAGAGAGCTTGGCTCGATCTTATAGGTTCGCGCACAGAGGAAACCGCACTCACTGCATTCCGTGACCTGTTAGACGGCTTATGTCGGTTTACGTGCTTGGCCGCAGTGCTAATTTCGTTAAGAAACTCGGAAATCGCAACTAACCCGGGTGATTCTACGTTAGACTGCCTGTATTTGGCCCATTCATAGCGCACTATCAGATTCAACTTAACCACGATTTTATTCACGAGCTCAGGCGCGTGCAAGTATTTCTCTTGACGCAAGGATCTAATGGTGGCGACGGCATTCGCTACATGTGCAGCGAATGAGGTTATATTAGAATTGTCTTCGGATAAACGCGGCATGCGTTTAACGTTATGAATTTCCGTAAGAACAATCTCCTCAGGGTCGCCGAACTGCCGTTCCAGCGCTTCCATTATCTCGTACGGATCCTGAACCGTGTACATTATTGATTTTACGGCCGTCCGAGCTTCGCCCTTAAGTGCGCGCCTAATCCGACTGACGTTATTGACGGCACTAAACATGGGCGACGTATCATCGAACTCTGCCCTAAATGATATCCACTCGGTGATATCTCCGCCGAATGTAGGCAATTCCGGCGGTTTATGGTACATTGGCGCGTAGGTACCGTGCGGTACCTCTACAATGCGCGGGGGTGGTCTGCTAGCCTGATCGACGGCTGCACGCGGCGGCGGTTGCGTTTGCGCGGTCTCTTTCGGCGGCGGGATTTTAACGTTTTCCTTTGCGATCTCGTGCTGTAACCTAGCTTGTCGTTCTACCCAACTTCTAGTCCGTTCTTCGACGGTCGCGTCACTGCTGCCGACAGACTGCGCCTTCAGTTGCGCAACCTGCAGCCGTAAATTTGCAGTGTCGGACTTTGTCTTAGTAGCTTCGACGGTCGCGTCACTGCTGCCGACAGACTGCGCCTTCAATTGCGCAATCTGCAGCCGTACATTTGCAGTGTCGGACTCTGTCTTAGCAACGGCTAGACGGGCTTTACGAACCTCGAGCTCGGCCATTAGCACGGCCAATTGATTATCGCGTTCCCTAACCGATTTGCGACTCCTATGCGAATCGCGATTAGACGGCGCCCGCGACGGCGATGGCGGCGCATCGATGTCTTTATTCGCTAGCGTACCTAATCTACTACGATTTACTACCGTGGCATCTAACGTTTGCGAGTGTACCGACTCGCTTCCACCGGTAGTATTCGGGTTGCCACTGGTGCCCTTGCTCCACGTATTAGTCTCGCCGGACGTAGTCTTACCGGACGAGGGGGTAGGGGTGTCCATGTTGGCTGCGGGCGCAGGCGGGCCCTTGGTGCGTGGTCGTAGGCTCCTTGCTTCCTTTTCGGACATCTTTCTGGCTGGAACCACTTCACTTCACTTAACACACGCGGGGGTCCCTAACTTGACCTGCCTATATCTATGACTGACCGTTACTGAGCGTAACGTCAGGCCCTAAGCGTAGCGTGGATCCCTCGTGGCACTGAATCTCCCGCAATGGCAAAGTGCTATGCCTAGAACGTTCGAAAGCAGTGTGTGGGTATCAACCATGTGACACATGCAACGAAAGTTGCCAGGACACGTGAGCGGAGGACGACCTACACGCTGCACGGTCCGACCGGCAAGCCGGTAAATGGGTTACGGAAAGGTATTGGGGTTGGGTCTGAGCCGAAGCGAACCTCTAGGCCCAGCGCGTTCTTTATTCTGTCTTGCCGTCTGAGTCAAGCAACGTTCGCTTAAAACTCAGCGCGTACTTGTTTCTTTCTTGCCGTCTGAGTTAAGCAATGTCGCTTGAAACTCAGCGCGTACGTGTTTCTTTCTTGATTCTGAGTTAAGCTATGTCGCTTGAAACTCAGCGCGTACGTTTTTCTATCTTGATTCTGAGTTAAGCTATGTCGCTTGAAACTCAGCGCGTACGTTTTTCTATCTTCATCCGGCTTCAAAAGGACCAAACTGTGGAGTGTAGACTGTAACTTTTCGTGATGAGGGGTTCGTTGGGTGAAGCGTAGAAACTCGCCGCTGGAACGCGCTGGCCGTCGTGCTGTCTCGAAGTCCGCTATACCTCCATTTACCGGAATATGTGTTGTGTGAAATAAAAACACATATATCTGAGTTTATTTACTGGAGAGTGTTCAGGCAAGTGATAGAGTTAAGCTCTCTGAGTTCTCTGAATATGCTACAAATGGCGCGGGTTTATATAGGAATGGCCGGGCGATTTGTATCTCTGAACTAGTGGGCATTATATGCAGAGTGAGTTTTATTTATTTCTGTCAATCTCGTTAATTATAAACACGTATGAAAGGAGCACGAATCCTAGACTTATAAATAGGTACAATATTAAGCACGTATGAAAGGAGCATGAATCCTAGACTTATAACTAGATATAAAACATTCCACGCAATTCATTTGACATAATATGTGAGCACAAAGTAAAACATGATATAAAAAAGTAAAAATAGTAACCTAAACGTAAAGACTAATCTAACACATGCATGACCCTAATAGCTATTTACGACAGTCAATTTTGTCTAATAACAACCTTGACTATGTTATTATGTTATTATGTTGTCTAGCGTTTCATGCTTTGTTGCTCTTATTACTCTACCCAAGTTTGGAACTAAATTATAATAACATATACCGTAAAATGGGGTGAGTTGACTGAAATTTGACTTTCAAACCTCGATAAAATTTTATTTTTACATGTATATATAGTCCTCCTCGCCGTGTCCGACGATGGCGACTCCTCCAAATGTTTTTACATGTGAAAACTGAATGGTGTATATAATAAGTGGTTCGGACGTTTGTATTTTAGTTTGTATTTTATTTTGGGTAGTTCCATTTCATAACTTTGAAGATAAAGAGGAAAACCCACCTCACCCCGTAGTGCCTCGTATTTGGGGTGAGAGGGTTTTTAGAATAGAATAGAATAGAATAGAATAGAATAGATTTATTCGTAAGCACAAACAATCGGAACAGTACATAGTATAAAAGAAAACACAAAATAAGATTAAAGTGCCACGAAATGGCCCCATCTCAGCATGTTGCTGGTGGCTTCCAGCGCTGATATTCCGATGAGACCATCAAGTGAGAAGAATCACGGAAGGTAACAAACAAGAAGAAAAAAGACAGAAATAACATACAGTCATACAAAGGTAATTTTGGAAGATTGTTGGATCGATTTTTTTTTATTATGCGTATTACTATAGCCCCATTTTAAATTGGAATACATTATTTTTGTAGCAGTAGCCTTAAAAACCCTTCTCACCCCCCTCTCAAACCTTCTCTCCCCATTCATAACCCATCTCTCCCCGCGAAACCTACTCACCCCGTTTTACGGTACCGATATTAATTTGGATAGCGTCATATGTCATTGCGTTTATACTTGACCAGGTGACCGGTTTTATTATTAGAAAACATAAATGCGGTAAAACTACCTACTAGATAAAATAATACAAAAGCGGTGAAATACCCGAGGATTGGCTACACTCCACCTTCGTAACTCTTCCTAAGACTAGTAACGCCAAATCATGCAATGAGTACAGAACGATATCCTTGATGAGTCATGTATTAAAGATATTTCTAAAGATAATCCACAATCGAATATACAAAAAAGTTGAGGAAAATATTTCTAATACTCAGTTCGGATTTAGAAATGGTTTCGGGACTCGTGATGCATTATTTGGTTACCAGGTACTCTTACAACGTTGCTGGGATATGAATCGATCTGTACACATATGTTTTATCGATTACGAAAAGGCGTTTGATAGAGTACAACATGACAAGTTAATCAAAATCCTTGGTGATATTGGACTTGACGCTAAAGATCTGGCAATCATCAAAGATCTGGCAATCATCAAAAATCTCTATTGGCATCAAAAGGCTCAAGTGCGAGTGGGACAGGAACTAACTGAGACTATCGACATCATGCGTGGCGTACGCCAAGGATGTATACTCTCACCGCTGCTATTCAATATTTATGCGGAGGCAATATTTACAGAGGCCCTGGAAAATGCGGAAGAAGGAATTTCTGTGAATGGCCGCTTAATAAATAATATTAGATATGCTGACGATACGATATTACTGGCGTCGAATCAAAAAGAACTGCAGAGCTTGCTTCAACGGGTAGATGTCGTTAGCTCTAATTTTGGACTAAATATTAACTTAAAAAAGACCAAAATTATGACAGTAAGTAAGCTACAAAAGTCAGGAACATCTGTAACAGCTGATATAGTTGTAAGAAATCAGGTAGTTCAAAGAGTCCAGTCTTACAAGTACTTAGGATGCATTGTAAACGACCAGAGTGATCACAGCGTCGAAATTAAGTGTCGAATTGAACAGGCGCGTAATGCGTTCATGAAGCTCGGACATCTTCTCTGCAACCGTTCGTTGAGGATTTCTACTAGGGTGCGGCTAGCACGGTGCTATGTTTTCTCGGTTCTTCTGTACGGAGTAGAATCGTGGACACTGACCAAGAATATGTGTAAACGCTTGGAGGCTTTCGAAATGTGGGTGTACAGAAGAATCCTGAAAATATCATGGACGGATAGAATAACTAACGAGAGAGTGCTGCAGTTAGTAAATAAAGAGGTCGAGGTTATAAAGACCGTCAAAACACGCAAGCTACAGTACCTCGGTCATATCATGCGAAACGAGAAGTATGAACTCCTTCAACTTATTATACAAGGAAAGATCCAAGGGAAAAGATCATCCGGACGAAGACGTAACTCATGGCTCCAAAATCTCCGAACATGGTTCAAGCAGAGCACACGCTCATTATTCCGCGCAGCTGTGTCTAAAGTTCGTATAGCCCTCATGATAGCCGACCTCCGGTAGGAGATGGCACTGGAAGAAGAAGAAGAAGATAAAATAACCAGAGGGGCTACCGCGAAAACCGAAATTCGCAAAGTGCGGGGAAATTTCTCTCTCACTCCAATGAGGGTGCAATTAGAGTGACAGAAAAAATGCCCGCAATTTGCGAACTTCGATTTTCGCTGTTATAGCCCAGGGAATTTGTAAAAACTATGTGTTAATGGAATTACATGTGTATTCCCATATACTCATAAAGGTCATAAACCATGAGAATGCGTAAAGGTGAGAAGCGATTAATCAATTTTCATCTCTAAGTAGTCGAGATAGGATAGTTTATTTTTATAGCGGGGTGATTATCGCGATGTGGTGCAACCGAGTAATGGCCGGGTAATTGTCTCGCGTGTGTAATCCCGTATAATCGCCGCGTGCGCATTGCCCCACGGTGACTATGACTGCTCTGTGACATTGAAGTGCGGAGCGTGAGTTATGAGAGTATTGTTCTGAGCGACTACGCGGACCCCATACTGGGATCTGAGGGCCTACCGCGAACCACGTTCGACGTATTACCTCCCTGTCGCACTTATAAATTCGTACATAAGTGTGACAGGGAGGCAACACGTCGAACGTGGTTCGCGGTAGGCCCTCTGTACCTACCGAACTTTGGAGTAGTAGGAAATGGGAGGATATTACCTTTCAACGTCGAGACTCAAAAAGCTGTTGTCAAATTCTTCTTACTATTTTAGACCGGTTTCATACTGAAGCATTTTTGTATATCATCATGTGTTTTCATATAAATATACCATTTAAATAAACTAATATATGACAAAGTACTAACTTTCATATTCTTTCGTACATGTATATTTGAAAAAAATACACTAAAACAAAACGCCTGTATCCGATTTAGGTCAGTAAATGAATGCTCAAAAAACGTTGTAGAGGGAAATGCTAGGAACACAATTTTTGACTCCGTAACTTTGTTTAGACTAGTTAGGAGGTGAACATATCAAAAGTCCCCGGCTGTAGCCCCGGTGCTGCGGGGTAGAGGGGGGTAAGAAGGTCGAATTTTTCGGTTTTTCATTGATATCTTGGAAACTTTGCATCTTAGCGACATGACTACTAAGACAAACCGAAAGCTCATAAAATTAGTTACAAGTTTTATCTAGTCAAGTTTTTCGATATCTTGAATAGTTTTTGAGATACCCGCTCTTGAAAGTTTATTTAGGGATTTTAATTTTATCTTGATATCTACATCAGTGATGCTGTTAGGCCATGTTTAGTATCATTTTCGTATAAATCGGGGGTGCTGAATTCATTTATGGTATCACATTGACACTATTCCGAAGTAAAACCAAAATAAAAAAAAATATATTTTTAAAAATCCCTCTTCACGCTTAAACCGCTGAACCAATTTCGTTGAAATGTTGTATAGAAATAGTTTCAGTCTCGACACAGGACATAGGATGGTTTTTATAACCAAAAGCATCTTTTGAGGATGTGAAAAGTGGGGTGGAAGTTTGTATGAGGAGTCAATAACCGCTGAACCGGTTCAGGTGAAATTTAGGATGGTATACATCTGTGATTTAGATGAAAATGATACCTAACATGACTTCAAACTTTACCTTAAGCAGTATTTACCTCAGGAATTCAGTTTCGTCGACGAAGTTGAATTCCCCCCATACTCCATTTCACAACTTTAAAGGATGATTATTGAGATAAAAAGTATCTTATGTCCTGTCTTGGGACTCGAAATATCTGTATACCAAATTACAATTAAATCGGTTGAGCGGTTTAAGCGTGAAGAGGAATTTAAAAAAAAAGGTATTTGTTTAAAGTTTATATGTTTTTTCTAAGGAATGGTGTCAATGTGATACCAAAAATGAATTCAGCACCCCCGATTTATACGAAAATGATACCAAACTCGGCCTAGCAGCTTCACTAATGTAGATATCAAGATAAAATTGAAAGCCCTAAATAAACTTTCAAGAGCGGATATCTCAAAAACTATTCAAGATATCGAAAAACTTGACTGAATAAAACTTGTAACAAATTTTATCAGCTTTTGGTTTGTCTCAGTAGTCATGTCGCTAAGACGCAAAGTTTCCAAGATATTAGTGAAAAACCGAAAAATGAGACCTTCTTTCCCCCCTCTCCCCCCCAGCACCGGGGCTACGGCCGGGGACTTTTGATATGTTCACCTCCTAACTAGTCCAAACAAAGTTACGGAGTCAAAAATTGTGTTCCTAGCATTTCCCTCTATAACTTCTTATTTCTTGGCCTAATTAGCAATCTAATCTAATAGCACTGAAAATGCTGTAGGTTACTTCAAAAGTTGAAATACGTTAAAATAAGTTTACCCACTTAAAGAAAAAAGACAGCAAATTGTTTTTTTTAAACCGCTCTCCTCTCGGTCTTGAACCACACCAGCTTTACATAAACAAAAGACCGAATCTAAACGCTATTTGGACACACATAAAAGGGGCGTATTGTGCAATTATAATTCGCGATACAATTAAGCTTTTGAAAGTAATTAGCCGGTGGCAATAGTTTAGCAGGTGTTTATTATCTGCTACCAAACCATCTGATAAGGTTCGACTTGACACCGTTAACTTGTATTAGTTTTACAATCACTTATTAACAGACTTCAACAAAAGGAAGAGGTTATCAATTAGACGTTTTTTAGGGTTCCGTACCCAAAGGGTAAAACGGGACCCTATTACTAAGACTCTGCTGTCCGTCCGTCCGTCTGTCACCAGGCTGTATCTCACGAACCGTGATAGCTAGACAGTTGAAATTTTCACAGATGATGTATTTCTGTTGCCGCTGTAACAACAAATACTAAAAACAGAACAAAATAAAGATTTAAGTGGGGCTCCCATACAACAAACGTGATTTTTGACCGAAGTTAAGCAACGTCGGGCGGGGTCAGTACTTGGATGGGTGACCCTTGGTTTTTTGCATTATGGTACGGAACCCTTCGTGCGCGAGTCCGACTCGCACTTGCCCGGTTTTTTTGTATGTAGTTACAATACTGGTCAATAATGGGCTTCTTTCTTTCTTTGTCATCGAAACCCATAAGGGTCGGCATTCGGCACTACAAAAATTTATAAATTTGTAAATTATGTACAGTCAAGGAATTTAAATTCCGACCCATTTCGTACTTTGTCACAGTGACAATCAGTATGAAAGCCGCTAGAGACCTCATACGATACGGTTGTCACTGTGACAAAGTACGAAATGGGTCGGAATTTAAATTCCTTGACTGTACACTTATGCCAAAAAATTATTTCGCCTTATTCTTACAAATACGTTTATGCGTCTCTTTTGTTTTTAGTGGATTACCACTTCCTTCATTCTTATACGTTCAATAGTCGCATCAGTAAGAAACAATATTCTTAATGGACTATTATATGAAATGGAGTGTTATAAGGATCACTTTAGTATAGTACCTATAACCGTTACTGACAAACGATTCTAAAACATTTCGTATCAAAAGGGCAAAGTTGTAAACCTAAGGTCACCGGCAATATTGTCCGCGATTAAGTAACCAAAGGGTCTTAGAATATCAATATCACGTTGAGTTGTTTTGAAATGTAACAGTCGAGTGACTTGAAAACAGAACACTTTGTTCGCATTAAGGCTTCCTTGATGAGCGGATGAGGTCGGTTAGCGCGAAACAGCTTAATTATAGTAACGCCCTTATTGCGCGATATGGGTGTGCGATTGACTAACTTTTCTAGCCAGTTAATATATGTACCAATTTTTATTTACTGGTCGATTTTTTTACATTAGATTTGGATAATATTTGGCTGAAGAGCGTTTCATCCTGGGAGGAATAAATACGAAATCCCAATGTAGGGCATTTCTTTTGTTTCACCCGTTTTTGTAACTCAGAGGAAGATTTTTTAAATCATACGGTAGAATTGCGCTTATTATGTACAGAATAGTCTCTATATGTCCATCAAATTTTATCTAAATAAGTCGAAAAAATCGACTAAAAAAAAAAATCGGCCCATATTATGTTTTTTTTCTTCTACTTGGAACTCGTTGGTAATTCCATTAAATTCAGAGGATTTTGTCTTAGTATTTGAGTAATTAGTTACTAATTAATTATCATCTTAATAAGAAAATTAAGATGTATGAAATGTAGCTTTGTTTCCATGATGATTCTTTGTAATAAGTAACTTATTCGTTATACATATTTTCAATTCATGTAATCAATTTTTTTCAAGTCATATTCTAAATATACTAGTTTAAAACTGCCTTTTCACTGAGACGGAGATGAGCAGAGATGAGAGAAGGCGTGCAGCAATTGATCAATAGCATTAGTTGTAATCTAGTGGAGCGGAGAAAAGAATCAATGATATAAGTCAAATCAACTACGTAACTAGTTTATCCAGAGATAAAGGAACCAAATGTTATCAACATCAAAATCTATTCTATCTTGTACATCAAAGCTATCGTTGACAGTGAAACATATTGTAACAAGAACGAATAACGATTGTTTCCGAAAACGAAATATACGAAATCATATTAAGGTTGAGGACAACGTTGATTGGCTTACGAAATTTCATATCTGCACTAGTTATTTTTGTTCCTAAAAAGTAGTCGACCTCCGACAAGGTACTTTGCCAAATAATTATTGTAATTGAGTTTGATTTTTTACTCACACCTTGAATTCTTGGTCAGTAATTGACACAAATTGGCTTTTTGTCTAAGTTCACGCTTTATTAAGAGATAGTGCCACCATTTTAAATATATACTTACAGTAAGGATGAGTGTACTGTGTGCTTACGACTATGCTTTTGCCAGCAAATTTAATACCATTTAAATTGAGATAACAGAACAACTTTTTCGTGCAAACACCAAAACGGAGTCTTACAGTCAGTATTTCCAAAAGTATCTTTACAAGCTAATAACATACAAAATATAGACGATAGACTACTTATAAGTATACTTAACCCCTTATTCATAAAACTTTACGGGCCTGATTTACTTAAATTATGTTTTATCCCTTTCTTACAAATACATAAGTAAAAATGACAGATAAAGACAAACGATTATTAGCTAATTGAGGATTGTAGCGCGTTTATGAATAAGGGGGTTAATGCGTTTGTATAACAAACTGAGAATGCAGCTAATGAGCCATAACTCTGTGAAATATTAACGTAGAGCATTCCTAGAGGCTTCGAGCTTCGTTACACCAGTTCACGGCTTTTAACGTGCTTGACTTGCCTTAAATCAGACATCAGGAAATTGGTCACATTGCATTGAACTTCTAAACTTTATTATATTTATTGATCTTTATTCATATATATGGTACAAAAACAAGTCAAAAAACAATAAATAAAAATAAATTAAAATTAAACTAAATACAAACTATTCTAAAATAAAACTAAATCTAAAAAAGGCCCCTGTGGCAAGGTCCCCAAGATGCTGGCTGCGTTACCCCGCTGAACTGCCAGACTGAAGCGTTGAGCGAGGTAACTGCCAGCTCTTGGGTACCCAGTTGCGTCCCTGAGTCTCTTTGAAAGGTCTCCAAAGAGACTCAGGGCGCCAGGACCCCACGGACCCAGGGTCTCGACGCCGAAAGGAACAAAAATGTATTCGGCGCCGAGACCGCGATACTTCCCAAACTGATGTACACGCAGATACCGGTACTAAAGTAATAGACACTAAAAACATGTATGTAAAGCTAGTTTAGCTACTGTTTTATTTTGACTAGACCGGTACTTAGCGGCCTCAATGTTACTTATAATATACATAGAACAATACAATTGGAGATGTGGCGTACATAGAGCAAATTGGGGCTAATTTTATATTTCGAAACGGTTCACCCAAAGCACTCTACTAGACAATAAGTTTTCGGGCACCATTAGATCACGACGCGAGATCCTATTAATGAAACGATCGGTGTTTCAGATTGAATTGTGATGGTGACCTTGACATCGCTCACTCCGTGCGCTTTCGTAACTCATGGTCACTGAATATTTTATTGTTTTTGTATAAAAATATGTTGTTAATCACAGTTTTGCGGTTTTTATGCGGTTGTTTAAAGGCTAGGTATGTTTTGTATGTCTTTGTTACTGATTGTTCATTGCATGGGGTCGTATTGTATAAGGGTATGTTGTTATGCATGGTTTTAAGTTACTTAGGTAGGTATGTGAGTTTTTATTTCGTATAAGATGGTCTTCAATTTTATACGAAATACATACACATGTCATATGATTCAAATTACTGAACCTATTTTCTTCTTACTGGGTTTGTGTAAACGCGGATAGTTCAATATAATTAAATTGAGCTTACTAAATTAAACTATGTTAATCAGTACACCTGTTTTACGACAATTTCAATCTAACTCATTCGAATAATGAATTATTAGCAATTTTAATAGTAACTGCGCCCATAGCAAGCAGGCGTCGTGATAAGTCGCCTTCGCATTACCGTCACAGCCCTAGTCATGACGGTTATCGATAAATTACAGACTTGGCTCGATAATAAAATAATGAAGGGCTTAGCGTAACGACGTAATCGATTTCAGTTTAAGTTGACCAAGGATTCGATTCCCACGATTATGCCTAAGGTCCGCACACCTAATACTTAATACCAAAATCGTAGGGCCCTCTGGCAGCTTGCGATTCATAATCTTGCAAACCTAACCTAATTCAACAGTAAGAGTTACCCTAAAAGGAATGGCGATGTTGCCATCGGTCACAATCAAGATATCCAATTGAAATTTATTCTCCTAATTTACACATATATTTCCTGCTTTCACTTTAGCCTGATTTGTACATGATGATATCATTGAAAGGGTAAAAACCAAATAGACAGACATGAGATACTCGACCACCAAAACAAGAAAATAATCTGCAAGAAAGCACCATTTTGTTGTGGTGTGCAGTACCTTTAATTATTATGATTGTTGAATTAGGTAAATGCCTGGATTATACGCAATCAAATCGGATATTGTTATACTTATAAGTCACGTGACACGTGACGTCAAAACTTTTACCTTGGTACTTGTGCAAGGCTGAATAATTAAGGTTCCTGCAACTGTTAGACCATTACTGGGTAATATAACGAAACTGGCACAATTATTATCGTATAAATCAGATTTATAGCCAACCACAGGATATAATGCAAACAAATAAAATATCATAATAGATATGTATAACCTGACATACAATTTATGATCGTAGTCTTATAAACGGATACATTTAAAACAGAAAACAATTTCAAATGGGTATTTTTTCCGCTTTTCCTGACGTAAATTACATAGCAAGTAAGATACCGAAACCTCACAAACAGGCAAATGAAATCAGTGCTCGTAGGTACCTACTTTTGCTTAGTAACTTCTACGCAGTGGGTTTCATTAATATCGCAGTCTTTGCCATTGTGTTAGTGCGTTGAGTAGGTATCAAATTAAGGTCCATGTAATGATATCATTAACCATAACGAGCGGTCGTGACCCTCATGGGTTCTTAAAGACAAAAGAATTCAAAACTATTTAGTTATTTTTTAATAATCATCAATACTTATTAAAAAAATTGTAATTTATAACATATTATACCGGGAGACAGTGACACATTTTACTGGGTCATTGGTCATTCTTTCCTTCATTACGTACTTAGACCCCTGACGAACCGCCATACTGGTACAAATGACCCAGTAAAATGTGTCACTATCTCCCGGTCTATATGTTTTCATTAAGCATTTAAATATGTAATATTGCTGAAAGTATATCATAACATTATAATAAAAAAATATACTTATTGTATATTTAAATTAATTAATTACTTCGGTTTAACAAAGGAAATAATAACGTATTCTTTTACACTACATAAGATTAGGCCCTTATCGTTCAAATAAACAATAAAAGTGACTGTGCAAGTTTTATTTGCTACACTTTCATTATTATTCGTTTTATAACCTTTTTGTACTTCTGTTGCAGTGAAAGCTGTAACATGTTCTCTTTTGCTTATTTTGTACCTCAATTTAATAAAGGTGAGATGAAACGCAGATAAAGAAGTACTAGCTATAATTTTGGTGCGTAGCTAAGTAACCATAACTTTCTTTTATGAGTACCTATCTCTTATCAAGTCCACCAAACTTTACTTAGCACTAAGGCCACTAATAGGTATATTAATTATTACTTACTTATATTTTGTACGGTAGTTTGACTATATATTACGGAATATATAGTGTAGTTTATATAACAGGTATATTATTATACACTACACCTAAATATGTAATCTACCTACCGATTTATAACGGAGGTAATTAAAATTGTCAAAGGAAAGTCAATTTGTTTTCTAGTACCTACTTACTTATATAAGTTTAGTGTTATGAGTCTTTCTTGGGGACATCCTTCAATAAATTGACTAAAAGGTCTAATTTTCTTGCTGGATAGTTAAAAGCATGTTCAGACCTTCTAATTATCTTATAAAGGTGCATGCTGGAAAAATCCTTGTACAGTCGCCATCAGATATATCGGAGCGGCCAAGGTGCTCACAAATATCTGAACACGCCTCTATTGTCGAGGCGTTAGAGTGCGTGTTCAGATATTGGAAACACCTTGGCCGCTCCGATATATCTGATGGCGACTGTACCTGTTATAAATAAGTACTCAAATTCGTCTTGTTTGTTTTAAAATTGGAAAAAAGTGATTAGTTCTGGTCGAGTTTTACAGTACAGTACAGTGGCGTTCAAAAGTGCATGGATAGATGTCAACCGTAATGCCTTATCTCCATGCACTTTTGAACGCCACATACTTTATGGCTCCTCTACACGATGCCCAGCGCCGGCCACTCCAAGGGACGCATTTATGTGTTAGAGGGAGCAAGTGATATTGCTATCTCATTCTACCGCATGGCTGCGTTCCTTGGAGTGGCCGGCGTTTGCCCATCGTGTAGAGCAGCCATTACATACTTACGGGCGTAGAATATTTACGCTCTTACTTGGACGGGTTTTACGGGCATTTTGTTCTAAATTACATCCTCCAATGTCATTCTCTTTGTCTCGCTGGATGATTGATAAGATTATAAACCTCCAAAATTAACCGCCTTGGGTGAACAATGAATTTCGAAACCGTTCACACGTTTCGGTATTATGATATGGTATAACAAGCGAACATAATTCTGTGATTCAAGGTCCGACTGTGGCCTGCACTAATCAATTTTGTTACAGGTGTTGAAATTTTGTTGATGATTGTAATTTATTATTTAATTTCATTTTTAATATTTGTTTAAACACACGTTTAAACGTAATATTTATAGCCTCCAATAATAATATAACTACTTAAGTTTCGAAAAACTACGAAATGTGAGCTTCAAAATAAAAGAAAAAAATCATAATACGATTGACTTTATTATCTAGGGACTGGACAATAAGGGCCATCCCACATTTAGCGTCTTTCGAGCGTCGGCGTCTGGTCAGCGCTATGGAAAATGGCGTCGCTGCGCAGTTGCGTCGACGTTGCGTCGAGCAGCGGCCATAGAGTTGTAGACGCCGACGCTCAAAAGACGCTGAATGTGGGGTGGCCCTAATAATGAGGCATGGCAGGGGACCGTACAGCGGTGTGACACCGCTACAATGCGATGGGTTGATGAGTTTGCATCACGCGCGCGATTGGTTGACGAGTTCGCATCACGTGCGCTATTGGTCGCAATTAGTTGCGTTAAACTGCACGATTGGCTGGAATTTGTGAGTGACGCCGCTGAACTAACACCATTTTTAGTGCCCGTAAGGCCAGTCCTACACCTGTTGTTATAAAAAACCTTCTTGATTCGCCCGTTAATTATCCTTAACGACTATTTTTTATTAAAAATATTGAATTCAAATGGGTATTAACCAATCAAAGTTTCAGTACAAGTCCAAAGGCGACGGTTATTTTGTAAAACGGAAAGAGTTACAAAAATATTATGAAATAGTATTCGTGTTCCCGTGGTTGCGCCGACCTAGCCCCGTATCGGCCGATCTCGCACGACACTCGTTTCGCTCGATAACGCGATCGCGATACAGAAGTAGCGCAGCATTTGTGTAACCATTGTGTAATTCAAATTCAATAAAATTTAACACTGTTTGAAAATAATTTCATTTGTGTTACCTACTTACGTGTTCGATGCATTCATACACTTTTTAATATAAATATTATTAAATATGCTCGTGATTTCAGATCCACAAAATAAAGAAAGCTGGTATCATTGTTTCTGGTTAGGAAATAGAATGAAAGTTTCACATATCGAGGCCTAGGTCAGGCCCACCTTACCTAAAATTATACACTATGTCACAGTGGCAGTCAAATAACTTACCACTTGAATTAAGTCTTATACACCTATGTCGGTAACCATTTAACCATTTTGTAATGGTTAAAAGGCAGGATAGGATGTAATCTGGCAGATTACATATTTGCTTAACATATGTGCATATTTACGAGTAAATTATTCATAGGTTCTCGTTCAAATGCGATTCGTTGCAGATAATTAAAGATACCCATTACTGGTTATTAAATTGTCGCATTTTACTGCATAGTTGCCTATTGCATAGTTATGATGGATTACCTGAAAATAAATAATCGTGGATCTTAACTAATCTTGTGTTCCTTATCTAACGTGTTAGAAATCAATATTATTCAGCCCGTTGTCTCTCACAGCTGGGCAGTGGGCTTCCCCACTTTTTCTAGTCTTCCCGATCCTCCCGATCCCGAGCCTCAGCAGACTCTGACCATTCCATTCCATTTAAACAGAAGTCTACCTCATCTCGCCATTGCCGCATTGTTGCATACAACAGAGGCCTAAACTAAATATAGTGCCTATTATATTTACTTTGGCATGATTTGAGATACGATCAAAACAGATATTATACTGTCTACACTGACGTGTGCTTATTAATAAATGCATTGCATTGTCAGTGTAGACAGTATATTATATCTGTTTTGATAGTATCTCAAATCATACCAAGTATAATATTATACGCACTATATTGAGTTGGTACGTTCTTATTCGTCTAATTGTATGTTGTGTGAGAACATAATTTTTATTTGCAATTTTTCTGCACTTAGAACGCTGTAATACATATTCACAAATAAAGGACGACTCAGATTAGACCGGGCCGTGTCCAGGCCGGAGCTTCCGGCGCTAACTTTTCTATGACATGACAGGCGATCACGTGATGTTTTCCATAGAAAACTAAGCTCCGGCCCGAACACGGCCAGTAACCTAGTCATCCTTAATTGTGTAAAAGGTAATCATGTGTAAAGTATAAACAACCGTTGCGTATTTAGTGTAGAGGCTGGTTGCAGCAGACGTGTTTTTATTATTATAACCATCACGATAAAATGTTATTGATAAAGTAAGCGTGTATCTAAATACCTTAATAAAATGAGCAGTAAATTAAAATCACCATACCAGTAACGCCAGCTTCAAGTTAACATAATTATAACTAGGTACTGACTAACGTAAGTTAACGTACTGACTTTGTCTATGTTTTTGTTACACCATGCGATTAGTAGCGTATAAAGTAGGCTATTCTCATGTCGAAACATGACATGAGTGTTGTTTCCAACACCATCATCAATCATACCGCGAATTAAGACTTATTTTTAAATTTGCCAATAAATTTTCGTAACAGCAGTTGCTTTAAGAATTGGTCTAACGAGCCACAATACTAATCGGTTGCGAATGGATGGGGTACCGTTACTGCTTTATAATGATACAGCAATTAATATTACTTTAAGTGTTATAATGAGCTCTTTGCTCTTGCTAAACCGCCGCGCCGAGACTTGCAGTTTGAGTTTGGTTAAACATACCAAAAGGCTTATCTCTTACGTTAGTACATGAAATAAGTATAAAGGATGACTCACGCTAGACCGGGCCGGGGCCGGGCCGGGCCGGAGCTTCCGGCGTTTAGTATTTTGGAAAGCAACACGTGATCACCGATCAGCCGTCATAGTAAATGTAATGTAGTAACCGGGCACGGTCCGGTCTAGCGTGAGTCATCCTTTAAGCTACTTTCGTAAGTCTAAAATTGATATGGCAAATTAGCATACGGCCTGCCTGATGGTAAGCGATCAACGTAGTCTATATATGGCCTGCGTCGGAAATCCAACGTTTTAAATACGTGTACGCTTCTTTTCTATTTCTATCAAACGACATTTTCATAATTTAAAATATGATACGTTTTGAGAATTCCTTATGTACATATTAATATATTCTAACAAATTATTATATTCTTTGACGTGTACTGTGTACTGTTAAGGCTAGCTGTTATGCATTCAGTAAATAAAAGGCCAATTCGGAAAACCAAACACGCTCCAAAATAGTTAAAGCGCAATTTTAACTTTTTTCTCGCTTTCCGTGGGTCTGATTAGCGTCCCGTGGACGTGACCCGCAAGCTCATCGTAGTTTATTTGCCATTCTCGTTGCAAAGTGGTTTCACTTGCCGATAGATACATTATTCTATTATCTAGAGCGAATAACTTTCGCTGAAAGTGACGCTGTGACGATTAGATTTCATTACAATACTTATATTGGATGTACATTTTTTTAAGAATGTCAGATAAATTGGACCTAAAATATTTTAATCGGACGCGTTACATGAAAGTAAGTTATTGAATATTTGTATGTGGAAAATGATGCATTCTTACCTTACGTTTTGGGCTGTGAACTCAATCGTAATCGTAGTCAAGTAAATATATTATTTAGTAATAAAATATGTATAAAACATTATAAAGCACTTAATTTTATTTATTTGTTAGTTATTTATGTACATACAGTGATATGTTTGCCTCTAAGCAAAGCCCATATAGGGAATTATATACTTAAAGACTTTTCCGTATATACTATGCTGATTTTTATATTCCGTATACCTAATCAGAAATACCTTATTAATATTTACGTAAAAGGTAATTGGCTCATTAATTTATTAATTGATCTAAACCAATTGGGTTTCATACTATTCATATAACGGTAATAGAGGCGTACTCGTATTCTAGATTCTTACTTCCAACTAAATTACCCATTTAAAGCCTTATGCAATCACAAAAACTGCACAATTAACAACCCTTTTAGTTTACTAAGACGCTTTTTTCGCCTAGAGCGTCGGTTCAACGCAATAATTCATCCGGATTTTAAAACGCTTCGTTGCGTTTCGGTTTCATTAACATAATTCACTTGCTGGCAAATTAAATGGGCTGGCGGAATATTCTTCAGCATTTTGTTTAATTACGAACTGACTAGCGATCGACCTGTTTCATTTGATGACAAATGAAAACTAGGGGGCCGATTTTTGAAGTTCAAACGCTCGATTACGTGTGGCTCTCTTCAATATATCCACTACTAGGCATTTAAATTCTACTAATAGAATTGAAAACGAGTGGTTAAATACCACTAGATTCCCAATGTCTATTGCTAGTATTAAAAAAAAAAACAATTCACCGTGTTCCAACGTTTTCGGGTGACGAATTCGAGCGCTCGAAATTTAAAAATACACCCCCAGGTCATAGATAGAAATCACAAGTTAAATAGAAACATAATATGTAGGTAGTACTTTATTCGTATGATACTGAAAAATACAGACGATTTAGCTAGTACACAAACAAATAGAATGCAAGTATTTATGGGTATAATTTTAATTCACGACAAATCAGTTTTATTCATAGTTTAATTTAATAACTTTCTTATAATTTTTTAAATACTTTTAAAACACAGTTCTTTTGGAGTAAAAGTAACTAAAGTGGCTTTTGTTTACGAAAACGTAGAGTCGGCGGGTAATAAATATTATCTTACACCGTTTATGTAAACCTAGCCATTGCCCGTGGCCACAGAATATTAAGCTCCTTTTAAGTACTGTTTTGAATAACGACCACCAAGCTTGTTAATACGCAGGTTTAGCGACGAGAAAAACGCCCTGCTAATACTAGAATATTATTAGAAAATAGGAAGGAAAAGCCTCATACTGTGGCCTTATGTAAATTAGCTGTCGGAGCATTGACGCGGCGGATGTTACCGACAAGTTACTTGTTTGTTCGCTCACTGATAGATAGCGACTGTTTAAGGCCAGAATACAACGGTTGCGTGTGCATAGACGTGCACGTGCGACACGTGCGTGTGTGTTAAAATGTTTGGACCGTGCACGCACACGTCACGCACGCGTTGTGCAGGCTCTTATCTATAAGGATTGGCACGTGCACCTGTATGTGTATGTCTATGTGCACAGGCCGTTCCTTATACAAAGTAGGTAGTGTTATGATATGACACATGCGTGAAAAAGGACGGAGCTTTTAATTTATTTTTTGTGATGTTTTTATGGAATATTATGTTTTTGGTAATTAACCTAATATTATAATTATTATAATTATTTGTATCTCCGTTACAAACTCTCGGGTTTTTAAGCCCGGTCATTTATAAGGCGTGCGTGGGGATATAGATCCAACACGTAGAGGCCGTTTGGAGAGCTTTGATGTCATGTAGAACGCCTGCTGGAACCCATTCACGGGTGCATAAATAGATACCCGTAAACCGGTTTCAGCAGGCATTGGGAGCTATTATAGAAAAATGGAAAGAGTCCTGGTCTATGGTTTAAATTTGGGTGGAAAATAAGTCTGGGCTATTGCTAAGTTTCGGACACCTATTATTATTATAATTAGGTCAAGAGCACCCTAAATCGGCGAGCGTGTATGAGGAATGTTATGAATGTGAAGGAAGCGAAAGAGGTATGTCAGGATCGTAGCAAGTGGAAATCCGTGGTCTCTGCCTACCCCTCCGGGAAATAGGCGTGATTATATGTATGTATGTATGTATGTATGTAACCTAATATTTGGCTGAAACAGAATGCTACGTATTCAAAATCTAGGTAAACATATGATGGAAATTGCATTAACAAGTATACACATATAGGTACTATAGTTCAAAACATTATTATACAGTAATAAAGCAGTGCCATACATTTAAATTAATGTAACTGTTGTTATTCAAATTTATAAAAAAGAGGTTTTCAGTATCTAGACACGCGGCAGCGTGTCAAGCCAAGTTCAAGCAAAGGAACTGGCTAGCCAGCGCCGAGTGTAATATTACACGAACCACTTGGTGCCACTTTTGACCCTTCTATAACTCAAAACATCTTTGACGTAAACACATAAAACTACGTGTGTTTAATTATATCCATAAGGATATCTAGAAGCCCAAATTTCATGAAGCTAGCTCAAACGGTTATAAAGGTATGAAGGTCAAAAAGTCGTAAATTTTAAGACTGACTTATGACTTATAGTACCTAAACCTAACCTACTTCCAGATGACCTAGAAGGATGAAATTTGGAATCCAGCTTGGTTATTGTGTGTAACCGTAGGAAAAAATCTAAAAATAAAATAAAGTTAAAAAATAGGGGGGGTCCCCATACAAAAAAACCACTTTTTATTGGGACTGACATATAAGTACCTAAACCTAACCTACTTCCAGATGACCTAGAAGGATGAAATTTGGAATCCAGCTCGGTTATTGTGTGTAACCGTAGGAAAAAATCTAAAAATAAAATAAAGTTTAAAAATAGGGGGGGTCCCCATACAAAAAAAACATTTTTATTGGGACTGACATATAAGTACCTAAACCTAACCTACTTCCAGATGACCTAGAAGGATGAAATTTGGAATCCAGCTCGGTTATTGTGTGTAAGCGTAGGAAAAAATCTAAAAATAAAAAAAAGTTAAAAAATAGGGGGGGTCCCGATACAAAAAAATATTTTTTTATTGTAGCGTTGGAACCGTTACAAGCAGATATTTGTAACTACCCCAATATATGTATTATTATATTTGCTATATTAAAATAAAGTTTAGTCAAAAAATAAGTGGTGTCCCCATACAAAAAACTTGTAATACGCTCTAAACAACCGGCCAACGGTGTGTCGTCGGCGGCGCGCGGCACCACATAATTATACAAAGAACAGAAGTAAAAACCATACAGCGGAAACACAAGAAAAAACATTAAATCTCAATACCTGCCTAGTTTTCTTTACAAAAAGTATTGATATCCCACCAAAAACATAAATGTAAAAAAGGAGAGCCAAGTTCAATACAAAAATTATGCTTGGCTGTGGGGCTCGCCGCAAAAAGAATGGAGATCTAAATGAGTGCCACTGCCAAGTTCTATGCAAAATCCAAATATGTATTTATAGGAACAAAATAACACTATAAACAAGTATTAAACTCTATTTCTTTGCTTTATTGGATACCTATAACAATTGCTATTATTTAAAAAAATGTGAGATCTTAAAGTAGGTTAGATTTGGCTTGGCCAGGTTTTATCAGAATTACAATATAAATAAAATGATTGATATAATGAAAACTGGCCAAGTCAAATCTAACCTACTTTAAGATCTCAATTTTTTTTAAATAACAGCAATTGTTATAGGTATCCAATAAAGCAAAGAAATAGAGTTTAATACTTGTTTATAGTGTTATTTTGTTCCTATAAATACATATTTGGATTTTGCATAGAACTTGGCAGTGGCACTCATTTAGATCTCCATTCTTTTTGCGGCGAGCCCCACAGCCAAGCATAATTTTTGTATTGAACTTGGCTCTCCTTTTTTACATTTATGTTTTTGGTGGGTATGTATATACTGAAAACCTCTCATGCTGAGGTGAGACCATTTCGTGGCACTCTCTCTTTTTTATTATGTTTTCTCTGTTCAGTGTAAGTTTTTATTTTGTGTTTGTGCTCACGAATAAAATTATTTCTATTTCTATTTCTACTTATACCTAAACTTGCCTTGCTTGCTTGTTACCAGGGTGCTAAATTAATATTTCCGTTTGTCAGTCTTACCTGAAAAAGAAAAAATAAAAGTATTAGTGACTACGCAAAAAAATCTAACTGACCCAATAAAACCAAAAAGACTATGCAAAACAGAATTGTCGCATTACATTAGAATTTTCTATTACACTTTCTCAAGAATTACATAAGCAGTCACCTGAGTTGTAACTCATTCATTATATATTGCAAATAGTAAACGAATCTGTAGTCCACCACATGATTCTGAGAAGTCATCGATCGTATTAGCATACCGTTGACACGTTGTCCATCTGTCGTAGTCAGATCGTATAATCCGCCGTATTACATTACGGCTAGCCGTTTTCAAAAACAGGGGCGTTTTGAAATGCGGCGGTTCGACGATTAGCCGGATTGTCACTGCGATACGTTCTTCAATAAGGCGGTCCACGTTTAGCCGCATCGTACATTGTAGAGTGACCAGTTCTTTCGGTCGCCTACGTAACCGGAGTTTGACAATGTTTGCGATTTAATTTATTTCTACCATGGTCCCACCGCACTACATGTGTTTCTTTTCCAAAACATTTCCTTCACAACTTAAATAGACGGAGCCCCGCAAGCGGGGCTCCTATTTCTGGGCGGTTTGCCCTTCGGGCATCTGAAGTTACCTAACGAACCTAACCTAATTACCTACCTACGCTTTTTTCCCCAAAGTGTAATGTTTTCACGGACGTCTCACTTAATCAATAGGTAGGTAGGTTAGGTTCGTTAGGTAGCTTCAGATGCCCGAAGGGCAAACCGCTCAGAAATAGGAGCCCCGCGAAGCGGGGCTCCGTCTAGTTAAGTTGTGAAGGAAAATTTTTTTTTAAAAGAAACAGTCCGACAAACTCCAGATTTGATGGACACCCCAGCGTTTGTCAGGCAGCGCCACGAGTGTTAAAAATGGGAACTAAAAACTGTCAAAGCGGCGGCTAATGACTCGCTGTATTACATTACGGCTAGCCTTGTTGAAGAACGTATGGCGCCGAATACATTCCGGCGGATTCTCATTCAGCCGCATTCAATACGGCTAATCGTTAAACCGCCGCATTTCAAAACGCCCCTGTTTTTGAAAACGGCTAGCCGTAATGTAATACGGCGGATTATACGATCCGACTGCGACACATCCATTATGTGTATCATAGGCAAGTTTTTGAGTCAATCAGGAATTCTAAGCAATATTTAGTAGGTTAAATACAGATGGGCCAAAATAGAAACCGAAGGTCAATGAAGGTCCGACAAGCCTTCTGATAATTCTTCATTTATCCTCCTAAGGCCCACGGTCCTACCTATAGTACTTATTCAGTTCGATGAAATTTAAATCGTATTCGATTGGAACAGAGTCGCATTTATTTTGTTTCGTTAAATTTTCAAACCAAACAAAATCAACTCTATTCCCTGCACTAAAGGATCAAATTTCAGTGGCAAATTCTGGATTTTTCATTTGTATGGCTGGGTCTTAGGAGGCTATAACGTTTCGCTCTGCATAGAGTTAATCGCTTTGCCTCTGATCAAAGCTCAAAACTCAAAAATTAGTTTAAGTGATTTTATGACACTTTTTAATAAAAAGACTTGAATGCTTAATATTATATTTTTAGTATGAAAATCTGGATATTTAGTTAACTGTTTTGTAAACATACCATTACTGACATAATTTTCTTAGCTACTTATAACTGTAACAATGACGTTAGCTTATGTAACTTTTATCATGCATTACGTTTACATACATAACAATTAAGTTCACACAATCTTCCTCGAACCTAAGTAAGGTACCTGTTTTGCTTTGCATGGTGACATATTTCCGGCCGGAAGTCTCAATTAATAATTATGTAACTGTTTTTTGATCTTTCACGTAATTTTATGTTACTAATTGTTGGAGGTGGTGTCATTTAATTGATTAAAAAATAAAAAAGGAGTAGGTATAAAGGTTTTTAAATGGTAACGCGAATGTACAGTTGTCCACAGGTGACACCAGTGGTCCACAGTGAGGTTTCTAAAAGGTATAAATAATAGGGCTGAAGTTGAACTTCTCCTTACTTTAAAATATCGTTTACTTAAAATTAATTGTTAAAGCTCGTTGTCAAAAGTAAGTGGATCTAAAGAGAATGAATGAACCTAACCTAACCTAATACCAAAAAGAATAGATAGTATAGAGGGGTCCTGTCATTGTCAATTTTGTAGTCACGGTACATTTACTGCCATCTATCGACACACGATTAAAACTTAAAATAAAATTGAAAATGTATAAATTAATCAAAATATGTTTACGGATAAATTATTTTTATTTCTTATTATTCCATACTGACCCATGTTCTTTCACTGATATGTGTTAAAATTGTTGAATATCAAACGGTGTCGTCATCGCCATCTAGCCGACAATAGGCCAAAGGTATAAATTGTAATGGCGCCATCTATTCGAGAACGACTTTTTCTCCACATCCGAGGCACGTTTTTTTCTTAGACTTTATTTATCTTATACGAAGTTATATATATCTCTGCTAATACTAAACTAACCTCAACTGTAAATAGTAATTTAAAAAAAAACCTGATAGACATGCCCACCTCTGGTGTTTCCGGTTTGACAAAATTAGAATGTTGCTTAGAAATGACAGCTGTCATTATTTATGACATGAAGCCGAAAAATTAGGCATGTCAGATTAAAAAGTCTTAAAGTTACCTACCTACGTATTAGAGATTTAACCCGTAGTTAGGAAACGGCCTTGAAGCAAATTAACAAATGAACTTTTGAGGGTGGTGTACGAACCTACAACATTTTTAATAAAAGCAATATTAGAATGGGATTTGAACTACTTAAATTTATAACCATTTTAGGTGTTCCAGTACAGTACAGATTTTATAGGTACAAAATAACGTACGTTGTCTAAAATATCCAATCTATATCTTATAGCGGCAATAGTGTTTTGCCTCATATTAAATATTTTCTTACGGGAAATATAGGCTTTGTGTATTTAGATACTGCATGATAATAATAATTACTGTAGCGGAAGCTAAGCCTCAGGCTCGCGAGCCAGACCAATAGAGTGGAAAACGATACGATTTAAGCTGTCATTTATAAGTAAGACTGACGCCAATTACAGTGATTGACAGTAAAATCGTACATTTTAGTTCCTTTCTCTAAAGAGTCTTCATATTATATTAGTCCCTATAAGTCGTTCAAATGCAGCTTAAATAAAAAAACTAATTCAATTTTTTTTAGATTAGATTCTTGCCATTTAGATTATCTCAAAGTGTACAAACAATAATCAATTTAACCCGTGGAGCGCCCTAGTAATACAAGTGTGATACTAATCCAATGTGGGTCGTAGCGACTCAGTAAGAGACGTGTGTTACTACTACAAATTAATATGGCTCAAATTGCTTTACATTAATTGGTTGTATGACGTAAGTTCGAAGGGTTGAATAAAAAAAACAACTTCACATACGATTTACACATGATATGGCTACAAAATCAAGTAGACTGTTCATAAATAAACTGCTTGCAGTTTGTCTCTTACTTTAATATTTATTCTAATGGTATTTAGAGGATGGATTATTACTGTCATATGATTTCGCCTTGGAATAATTCACAAGTGTCACAATGGCAATTACCAAATTGCGTAGAAAGTAGACATGTCACATTGTTGCCCTGACAGGTTCACATCTAGACGTGAACGGTATTTTGGCGATTCACCTGTCTCTCTGAATGCCATAAGAATGTCATGCAGGCAAAGCAGACGGGCTCAAACAAACCATTTTGCAATAAGATGCGCTAGATACAAGTACAATGGTTATTGTTGAATATGTGGTATTGAGTGGATAATAGGTGTTGCGATATGTGAATGCTAATTAAAAAGGGTTTGCTGAAATAGTTCAATAGTTCGTTTTTTTAGCATTAGAAAAAAGGTAAACAAACTTGATGTGTCTTAATTTTAATTGAAAAACACGTTTTAAAAATAAGTCACGGCAAATATGTAACAATTGTGAATCTAATACGATCATTTATATTCTTCTGCTATCATAAGTAATAGTTAATGATTTTTAAAAAAGCATTTTTCAATTGAACATGTTAAGATCGCTTACTTTCTTTCTATTTCTAAAAAAAACGAGCTTCCCTACTTTATTAAAAGTTAGTAGTTCCATATAAGTTTACACTATTTAATTCTTTTCGGTCAGCATAATTACCTCGCTAATCTACTCACCTTAACAAAAAGTATTTTGAATGAGTGTTGTTGCACATAGGAATTGACATATCGCCTCCTGAATAAGTGATGAATAAGCCTCTGTAAAGAAACTAGAATATTTTGCAATAATTACTTTTTATTGTATTTTGTAAGCTACAAATACATGCAATTACTCTTTAGACACGCGATCAAATGCACAATGACAAAATTGCATCTAAGCTGCGACCAGGACAAGGTCGGCTACCAGTGTAACAGCTCTTATGATTGCTGTTATTATATATCGGTTAACTTTGTTTTAGTTTACTTTGTCACCTTATTGTCACTATTCAATGATAATTCAGCGTAGTCTAGATAATGTGGGCTAAGGTTTCCTCAAGTCACGTTTAAGTTAGATATTCAGTGTTCCGAATCCGTTTACATAATGCATTTATAATTACCATACAGTCTCCGGTTTTCATGTTAATTGATATCCTTGTGTTTGCAAAAACGACCTGAAACTTGTGTTTTATTCATATCCTAGGGATCATAACGTGCCGAGTTCTTCCCACGGTCTGAGAACAATCACAATCTAGCGCTGCGCTGCATGTGCAATCCTTAATACAACTAGATAGAAATTATTTTCAAAAATATATATTTAATAAAGTTTTGCGTAGTGATTATCAATCTGTATATTATGTGTAACGTGCTACTGAAAAATGCTACCGTCAGAACGAAGAACAAATACAGTGAAACCTGGTTAATTGGCACCTGGATAAATGGAAAACCTCAATAATTGCAACCAAAAGTCCGGTCCCGGTCCCTTGAGACCAAAAGGCCTCTATAATTGAAATTTTGGAGCCTCTATAATTGCAATTTAGACTTTAGTGCTTTCCGTAATTTTGCCTCTGTAATTGACCACATCGCAACTTAAGACCTCTATAATTGACACTGTGCTAAAAAAATCCGTTATTTTTGCTCTTGTTTTTACCTCTATTATTGAAACGAGATTTACTTATCACCTCTGTAATTGAAAGGATGTAGTTGTAGACAGCAGAAATAATATTTTAATAGCAATGATCATTTTATTTATATCTCCATCCAGAATTCAATTTATTTATTTGGTATCTATCACAGCCTGTAGTTGGTGAAATAGATTCCATCAATTTTTTATACAAAGTATGCTTTTTACATTCTAATAAAACTTTCTTCTACAATTGAAGGGAATTTTTTAAACCCAAATGATAAAAAAATAAAGTGGTAATTAATGTAGTGTAAAAGTGCAAGTATAGACAGAAGCAATATATAGACCAGAAACCTAGAACGTAAGCGTGTAAATCTACTTTAAATGGTTTTTATTAAGTAAAAAAAGAAATTTGTCAGAACGCAACCTCTATTTATGAAAACCTCTATAATTGACACAACGATTTTTTGAACCTCGTTAATTGACACGACCTGCTTAAATGAAAAACCTGGTAAATTGACAAAAACTGGCCGGTCCCTTGAGATTGCAATTATCCAGGTTCCACTGTAATGACTTGTTCACGACAGTCACTTGTTCGCAGTGAATTCCATGACAAGGGCGTTCCCAACATCCGCCTCGATGTTTGACGCCGACTTCAAATCAATCAGATCCGTTTTGCGTTGTCATAGCGACAACTGGCCGCGTAATCTATACTTAAATACCTATGGAAGAAATATTAAATTGGATTGGCCATTAAGTTTGCAGAATTATATGGAATGCAATTGTCGTGCGGCACATTCACACCGTGGCCTTGCTGGTAGCGAGGTGTACCTTTAATGGTCCGGAAATTATAAAGCTTTTGTTGGATTGCGCAGATTTGGTCAAATATAATTGTGAATTGCGGTCGGGCCGGGAATTAGATTGTTTCATTCCTAATTTACGTGGGTACTTAAAAGTAAATTTAGGGCCTATAGATAACGCAAGCTCATCAAATAATAATAAGCTCATCATAGGTTTAGTTGTATATGATTTATGATGTAATTCTTATGAAATTTAAAAAAAAAATTGCTCATCAAATTAAATTGTAACTTAAAGTACCTATGTGCGCATTTTTTGCAATAAGTATGTGTGATTAATTTTAATTTTAATTAATTTAATTTTATGTTAAAATTAGATTAATGATTACGCTTGTACCATGGCAACCATTTAATAATAATTTTGCCGGAGAGCAACACATTTCAATATCAACCATGAGCACTATTCAGATTTAACAACGCGTTACGGTTTTGATATTCCTTTGAAACGACCTTGAAGATCACTCACGCTGATTGGTGCATGCGAATTGAAGTGAAAGTCGTGCGTGAGGTGTGCGCCAATCAGCAAGACGATTGTCAAGGTTGTTAACAGAACCAGTTTCAAATTATAACAACTTGTGAAAACTGAATCGAGCTGTAAAAGAAAAAAAACGAGTAAGTAACAAACTTTACTGAGTACGCTAAAAAAACTGGTTCACTGGCCATAACTTTTTTGTTAATTAGTTTAAAATTAAAACCCTGGACACGTTTTTCGAGAAGTCAAAGACGAACCCAAATATGAAGATTTCGTAGATACTAAAAAATATATAAAAAAAGATATCTAGATACGAAAACATTTTTTTTTAGAGATTGTTAAAAAATCATAAAAAATAAGTATTCATTTCTTTCAAAATCCGGTAGACCAAAACGGAGATAAAAGATTGAAGAACCGATAACTCTTTATCTTATAATTCTATCCGTAGTGCAAAAAAAGGAGATAGTTACGATTCAAAACTTGTCAAAAATTGATGAAAACCTCGGGTAGACCCTTAAGATGGAACGGGAGTAAGCAATCTAGACACCGTGTGAGTGTACAGTAACCGTAGATTATAAGCCAAGTCCACTAGACACCGTGTGAGTGTACAGTAACCGTAGATTATAAGCCAAGTCCACTAGACACCGTGTGAGTGTACAGTAACCGTAGATTATAAGCCAAGTCCAATGGACAAGTGCGTAAGACGATATCTGGAACAGTTGTTTCGCAACCTTGCGCCAGTGGTCCAGAGCGGACCCGCCGTGCACCAGTTCGGCGAAAGTAAAATGAACGTGAGGCGCTATGGCGTCAGCGGATTTAGAGCGTGAGCGTAAATTAATGTGCCCTGTTGCCATGATGATAGCTGGGTGTCGCTTTTTTCTCGAATCAGTGCCGAACCAACAAGACTAATTATTTTTTAAATGAATATTATGCATATATTTCATGCAATTTGCATGACTACACGCACTAAATGTTGCGGTTAAGTATATACAACTTTTTTTATTGCGATTGACCCTCGTCACAAACACCTGATGGAAAGTGAAGACAGGGCCTAAATAAGATGGAGCGTTTGCTTTAAAAAGACTGAGGTCATTTAAAACGATACGCGAAATTCACATTCAAATATCCTATAATTTCGAACTGTAGGTGGATATAATAAGAGTATTCTAGTTATTAATTGGTTCCAGCCTTACCATTAAATGCAATGGTACAGTCATCAGCAATAGTATCTTACACAACTAGGGCCGCAAAAATATATGACGCGCTCTTTTTGTGCTCCAAATAAGAGTAAAGAGGTAGAAGTCGTAAAAGGCTCTATAAAAAATTGTAGGCAGGTACAGTCATCAGCAATAGTATCTTACACAACTAGGGCCGCAAAAATATATGACGCGCTCTTTTTGCGCTCCAAATAAGAACGTGTCACATATTTTTGCGGCCCTAGTTGTGTAAGATACTATTGCTGATGACTGTACCTGCCTACAATTTTTTATAGAGCCTTTTACGACTTCTACCTCTTTACTTGCTGTGTTTTACTTGCGAGAAAGTGAAAGAACACCAAGCTTTAAGCGCAAAAACTCACTTTACAAAACATAAAAGATGTTAATGACATCTTTTTATTTCTTCCTTTTTCTTGAGTTTGTTGCTGCCGGGTGACAACATTTTTGTATCCATCTGACTAAACATTGGAAATTTGAAACTATATAAATTACGATCACGAATAACGAAGTGTTCCTTTACTTAATTCACGTATAGATACGTAATTTAATTATTTTAACTACTAGCAGTTAATTTAATAATTATTTTAACGATACTCAAACGCGATCGTTAATCTTTTAGGAACAAAGCATACTGAGTTAATGTATTCCTTGGCGCATCAGATATGTGCGATTATCATAACAGCTTATAGATAGGCCAGTTTTCACACATCAACAGCGTCTAGCGATCAGGTTGATTGATTTACAGAGACGCTACGTAAAAATGTCGTTCCCACCGAGTCGTATACGGAGGTAGAAAGCCGCGACCATTCCTCTGGAGAAAATTGAACTCGACCATTTAATTAGGGAAACGTCCTTATGTCATTTTAAATGTTCACAGTAAACATTAAGGTATTAGAAACAGTTAAGTTCTTTACTCAGTCCATAGTAAACCTATCTGCAAAGTTAGTGATTCTGATTTGGAACCCCGGCATGGGCAAATATTTCTGTGAGTAGCAAGTCTACGTTCCTGAATTAGAGTTGATGATTATGTGCGAGGGGCAAACTGAAAGTTTTTAGAATTGAGAAAATTGTAGTTATTAGGCTTTTTATTTTAGCGTGTGCTCTAACGCTTTCTGATGACGTGTACAAATTTTCATTGAGATAGGATCACCCTGAAGAGCACACACAAGGTAATGTGCAAAAATGTCTCCAAATATTTATTTACTTTAATGGCTGCAGTTGACTGTAAGTATAGTGTGTAGTTTTGATACTTATTAAAAAAGAATGAAGATAGTGTAGTGGAATATTTACGCAAGCATTTAATAATATGCCTACCGGTTACTACAGGTAATCTACATAGATGGAAATAAGTTATTATCGGATTTAGAGGGCATTCATAATGGGTTAATTCGTTGCCACGCCTCCCTAAGCGATTTCAATATTTGATTGCTGGTTAATCACATGGAACTATTTTCAATGAAAATCATATATTAGAGCTTCGTGCAAAAAGACTACTTAAGTATATACATTTTGAGCACTGCAATATAGGAGCATTCCATGAAATTGTCTACCGTTGTCCCGTACAAACGCGAGTTTTCTGAAGATTTGCAGGTAAAAGAGTTTCTATTTCTGTAACAATTGGTCAAAAATATGACCATAAAAATAATTGTCGGCTTTAAACGCCGAAAAAAAAGTTCTAATATACGAAATAAAATGCGTTTTTACGGGACAGCTCGTGGAATGCTCCTATATAGGTATGTATGTGTGAAATGTAAGTTATGAAATGAGTGGCAAATTGGAAATGGTGGTATTTGATTAGACGTACTTGTACATAATTACAGTTGTTTTAAGAAAAATTGCGCGCAATGATATGTTTGAGATGGTTTCTAGATTTTAAGAATGTAAGCTTGATTTTGTATTGTTATTATAGCAATGTAGGTATCTTATACTTCTTATAGGCGCGCTATGACTGAGACGGTCATAAAATTAAAACAAGGTGGTATTTTTGAAAATCTGAATAGCGCTTCACTGATCGCCAGATTTATTTATTGTACCTAATTGTAAATTTGAAAGCACTTAAGGGTTAGGTAATGTATGGATAAATACATTAAATACTAAACTAACAGCTGTAAGTGAATTAATGAATATAAATTAGTTGATGAAATTCACGAGATAAAAGTAGTTCTACCTAGCCGTTTTGATCAATTAAATTGTCAGCAATTGATTTGATTTAAATAACAGATAGGTCTCGTAATACTATGTTTCTTATAAATTGATAGCTTTTAGCTGTAAGATACGGAATCGTTACGTAAAACAGCACAACAGTGAAAGTAATAATCACAGTGGCCTGGACAAAGTTAGATTACCTACAAATTGTGCTAGGCGCTTGCTGCATACAGCCCTATTTAAGGAGACCATGTTTGGTAATCGTGAGTTACGTTAAGCGAAGCGTTCAATGCGTGTCGACAACACATCAACACGGTTGAACAGTGCGCAAAGACAGTAATGTAGTGTTATCAGTTTCGTTAGCTCGCGACACTCCGGCGCATGGGAACAGCGCTGTTGCCAGCTGTTCGTGTTATTGTAACTGGAACTAGAGCGGTCAATAAATACCGAATCGCATTCTCGAATTGTAATGTATAAACTTTACCTTTTGCGTGGACGACGATTGCGCAAAGATTTATGAAATATGTAGCTTCAAACTCCAGCACTTTATTAGAAGTTAATTGCACGGATTCTTTGTCGTGTAAGTGACTTGATGCCGATATTAGCCGTTGATAGCTCTAATCGACTCATTTTTCATCTATAATGCGCACGTTTAAAGTTTTTATGCCATGTACAATTAGGATTTATATTTTTTCCGTAGGTAGGTACTTAATACTTCTACTTATTAAGGTACTTACATTTAATCGGATGCTAATCGTACTTATATTTATTATCCAATTAATCGGATGTTAAAAATTGCAATAATTTATCAATAATTTATTCAAAATTCGTAAATCATGAGCAATATTTTTATTGCAATAATTCCGTTATGCAAAGTTCGATGACAGAAGAACTCAGGCTGAGGTTTCGATGCCACGGCCGCAGCGATCTTGACCTAGGCTCCGCGTCGGTGCGTCTTCGAAAACATAGAACCACGATTAATCGATTAGCAACTCCCCAATCGATTGCAATCGGTTTTCTAGAGATGTCGTTGCTTTCTAAACTACGTAAATGGAAGTAAATGGTACAAGCGAATCGATAAATGGTTGTCAATCAACTGTATAAAGTTTGCGGCGTTTGCGCCTTGTTGAAGATCTATAGTTAAACATTCATCTACTGGTATACTATCTATACTACTCATTCATTTAAATCGTGCATGTTATGTCGAAATGGTTGCGCTACAATAAGCCCTAAAAGGTGTTTGTGAACTAATTGCTAATCCTTGTTTTGTTTAAGGATTAAGTTACGATATAAATCGGGGTCAATCTTTGAGGTGCATGTTTGCTCCGTATTTTAAAGTAACTCAATATGTTGCGCTTGCGTCATTCAAGGTAACATTTGGTGTCGAACGCTGTCTCACCTTTCGCGACACTTTCTCAAAATTTTACTTTCGTTTACTCCAATATGGCATGTTGCGACATATTTGATTTTATAAATACCTAGTATATTATAATATAACTGTCATGACGCGATGGATAATGTACCAAGAAGATCCATTCGAAAAGTAAAAAAGTGTAGGCTACTTTCGCGAGATCTCAATTTACTTTTAAAGTAGTTACGGTTTTACGTTTATTTTAGATCTTAAAAAATTGGGAGTAGTCACTCGTCTGCCAAAAAGTAAAATTAGTGGGGCTAAACTGGAGACGCTTTCCATATAGATTTTGGTACAATGACCCACCTGTTGCAATCTCTATTGAACGCGTATATTTATTACTGTTGTCCCGCCCATGATGCCGGTGGTCAATGTTACTGTGCGAGTTTGACAGCAATAAAATTATGCGCGTGAAATAGAGATAGCAACAGGCGGGTCACTGTAAGAAAATCTATCTGCAGAGCGTCTCTTCTTTAGTGCTCATACGAATACGACAGTCGTCTTCTACGCCTAGCCGTTAATTAAAGATTCGGTTGTGCTATGATTAACCAATAAACGATTAGCACTGCTTATTATCGGAGGAAACTATTGGCGGGGCAACAATTTCGTCAGGAAACGTCCGATTTCCCAACAGCGCCCAGTGTCGCTCTGAAATTATGAAAGTTACGAGGAAATGCGATCTGCAGTTTCGACCGTATAACGTTTGAACTCTTGAAGTAATAATTGAGTAATAATGTCACGAAACTTATAGCTAAGTACCGGGATATGAACCGTGATTACCTATTTTATTGTATTCGAGCTCCCGATATTTCGACGCAGTTATATGCATCTGGTTCACAGGTAACTGAGGTTAGCGGGTGGTTGTCAAAGTTGTGTAATAGACTGCGCTCAGTCTACCCTCATTCGTGCGCGTCGGCTGCGTTGCATGGTATTCGAGCTCCCGATATTTCGACGCAGTTATATGCATCTTGTTCACAGGTAACTGAGGTTAGCAGGTGGGTGTCAAAGTTGTGTAATAGACTGCTCTCATGCAGTCTACCCTCATTCGTGCGCGTCGGCTGCGTTCGTTTCGTGTCAAATGTGACTTTTCTTCAAACAAAAACATCACTTTTGACACTGACACATCTAATCCATATCGTTTCTAGATCTATTAATTGACGTATCTTAAAATTCGAATGGGGCAGATAAGCGCTGGGATTCGATCTTATTTTGTGAGTCAATATGCTGTCAAGTTTGCTCTTAAGGCGGCCACTGACGAGCCTTCCAACAGTCCAAATAGCGTGGCTGCAATCCAAAATCGGTCAGTGAATGTCAAAAACGTACAATGTTTAATATTAAAATGCCGTCCATTTGGATGAATCCATTGTAACGGCATCCATTTGGAAGGCTCGTCAGTGGCCTGCTTTAAGTTTGTATCTAACATTTCGCAACTTTCATATCAGGCCTAATATTATAGTTATGTCATGTACATAATCAATATCAGTATTGATAATTAGACGTCCAAGCGGCAGATTGCGTAATCTATAAACGAACATTCTTAATCATGAATATTTAGGTAGACGGTACGGTAGGCACATTAATATCTGAATAGCTGTCACAATGTTGAATCTATCTCGTGATTAATTGATAGCATTTCACCTGTCAATCACAACCCGATGGCAAATGGCTCTGGAGGATGTAAATATACTAAAAATATGCTGTTGAGCAACTTTTGACTTGCATTTTTTATCTATGCACAAACCGGTACAAATTCATGCAAGTTTGAAAATGTTTCCGATAGTTTGCGGTATCTCGTGGGATCAGAACCGACAGGTGGGAGAAAAAACTATGAACAACAAATTTCATATGCTCATACAGTCTTCTTTCTGTGCAAATCAGTGTAAACTTGAAAAATAAATCATACATTGACCGACATCCGACGATTTGACGTTGATTGATGGCGTGATGAATGATCTGTATAGTAACCTGCATAATGTAACAATGGATTATGATTATTACGTCTATTTCTTTGCCTTACGGTTTTATAATCTAGGCATCGTCGACACCAATCATCTGGCGTCTTAGGTATAACAAAGCTTTGTGACCGCAAAGTTCATTCATACCAGGTCAGTCGTGAATAGGTGGCTTAATGCAATAAGTTACCAGTCGAGCCTTCTAAAAGTCAAGTGCGATAAATTGAATACAAAAGATTCGAAAGCAAACAAATACAGTTTAAATAAAACGGAAACTTAAATATAACCTTGTTAAATGCCTAAATCAATACGGAAACGGAATGTTAATGAGGGAAATACACTTAAAATGCGTCAACAGCGATTAGAGAGCTTATTTATGTTTTTTTTTTCGTGAAAACTGCTGACTTGGAATTGTGTTTAGAATATCGGCAATCTCTATACTTAGATAGTAAAACCTAATCGGGATTGAATACTAAGTAATCTAAGCATCAAAGAGAAAAAGTGCCTTACCTTAGCGGTGAAGCAAATACTATCAGCGAGGAATTTCGCACTAGCTCCCTAAATATGTACTTATTTTATATTGAGCTTATTTATCCGCATTACTCCCAACATACCTTAGGTACTGTATGCGCATTTGTAGGCAAAACACTTTTTATTTTATTAAGCACTTGTAGTAAGTCGGGTAGAATATATTCTAAAAAAAAACCGGCCAAGTGCGAGTCGGACTCGCGTTTCTAGGGTTCCGTACATAAGTCTGACTCACGCTTGACTGCACATTTGTAATAGGTTTTTCTGTCATCTATATATAAAGAACTATTTTGTGTATTTTTTTCAAAATTTTAGACCTATTAGTTTCGGAGATATAGGGGGAATGGTCATTTTTGGCTATTATCTTAAATAAATTCGAACCTATGTATTTTAAAATTATAAAAAAAACATGTCCATCTTTGGGTCACAAATTTACATATGTATACCAAATTTTATCTTAATTGGTCCAGTTGTTTCCGAGAAAATAGCCTGTGACAGACGGACAGACAGATAGACACGCAGATCCTATAAGGGTTCCGTTTTTTCCTTTTGAGGTACGGAACTCTAAAAAACAAGGCGTTAAAGTGTTCATGGACTGTTGAAAGCAAATTGTATTAGGAATAAATGAATGACGATTAAATCATTTCATACATTGTTAAATCAATGAATAATTTAAATCACCTGTTATGAGATCTCACGTAAGCACTGGATAATGAGCTGGGCGTGTTCTTACATCAATCTGTTAGGTATACTCGTACTGTTTGTTCGTACCGAATGATCTAAGTATCTACTTATCGAATCAGTCAATATAAATCATTCTCAATTGAATGAAATATGACTTTAGTTGATGATCATTAAAATTACGAGGAAAAGCATAAAGAGAGTGTAGAAAAAGACGGCGGATATTCATTATTAATTGTTATTCTTTTTTTTTTTTTGCCCATTAGTGTGTCCCACTGCTGGGCAAAGGCCTACCCTCTTTCCCGCCACTTGTCCCTGTCTAATGCACACTGCCGCCACTCGACGCAGAATGTATCGAGGTTGTCCCGCCATCTCCGTTTGGGTTTTCCTCTGCCCCAAGATCCATCCTGTGGGATCCAGTCCGTGGATACTTTGGCCCAGCGTTCTGGGTGCGTTCGGCAGATGTGCCCTGCCCAGTCCCATTTCAGCTTTGCGGCCTTCATGCCCACATCCACAATGCCAGTTTTGGAACGCAGTTCGGTGTTTGTTATTCAGTGTTTTTAAAGTCAACGGGTCAATTTCTATTTAAAGTGGCCCATTATCAATATATGATCTATCCGCTGTGGTCTGTCTATACGCTCGTATAGATAATGAACAGAAATACCAAGGTATTACACGTGACTAATAGATACATTTCCTTTGCCGTTAGATGTTAATACAGCCATACGTTACAAAAACCGCAAGTGCGTCCAACTCGGTCAATTCTTCAACGTTGTTACATTACTGTAACCTCCATTGAGAATGTCAAATCTAAATATGCAATAAGAACGGGAAATCGACACACATTATGCACTAATAACGCGTAGCGAGATACTTAGGGGTCATTTCGGTTGGTCGTAAAAAGTTGCAAGACTTTAAATGTATTTTGGGTTAATGACCGGGAGCTTTGTCAAGACCTCTCGCCAGTTTCGCTTGCGTGTGGTCAGGTACACAATTTTAAATTTAGACCTTATTCCTTTAGTTTAAGTTCTGAACTCTGAACCTAAACCATGCTGAATGTACGCAAGCAATCACTTGGTACAAAGATACATGAAAAAACCAATTAGGATTCGCAAGGTCGTGTTATTTAGCAGCATAAAGGCAATATGTACCGTAAAACGGGGTGAGTAGGTTTCGCGGGGAGAGTTGGGTTATGAATGGGGAGAAAAGGTTTGAGAGGGGGGTGAGAAGGGATTTTAAGGCCTACAAAAATAATGTATTCCAATTTAGAATGGGGCTATAGTAATACGCATAATAAAAAAAATCGATCCAACAATCTTCCAAAATCACCTTTGTATGAAAAACCCTCTCACCCCAAATACGAGGCACTACGGGGTGAGGTGGGTTTTCTTCTTAATCGTCAAAGTTATGAAATGGAACTACCCTAAATAAAATACAAACGTCCGAACCACTTATTACACAATTTAGTTTTGACATGTAAAAATAAAGTTTTATCGAGGTTAGAAATTCAAATTTCACCCAACTCACCCCATTTTACGGTATAGCGGATACCAGCAGCTGATGGACATAATCAACGTAAAGTGATGTAGGAATAGCTACGTGAAAATATACCTTAGTAAATGAGTTTTTGGTAGTTCGACTAGCTGTATTTGTGATATTATAGGGTCATTGCGTCAGTTTACCGTCCAGTGCCTGTTTCCGTCCACTTGGTGTAGTTGGTGTAGAATTAAAGAATTGCGTATAATGCTAATTATTTTGCATTATGTATAATTTTGTTCGTATGTGTTTTATACTAGTTATTATTTGTAATTCGTATAATCAATTGCCGTACTTGTGTTGAACTTGAAGCTGTAAATGGATTTATTGAATTAAAATAAATCCATTTAAACAAATTACTAGTTTGGTAAATGACTTATTAATTAGGTAAATGCAATCGCATCAAAATACATTCATTAGTTTTTGAGTTTACCGCGAACATACAAAGACAGAAACACACACACACCGCGGGTTTGTTTTATAAGGTGCAGTGATAGTGATGTGTAGTAGTTAAGAAATATACAAAACATGTACATCTCTTATTCTTATTCTTATTCTTATTCTTAAAACAAAAATTGACAATACAGGAGTACGCGAGTGATATGAATGGATAATAACTATTCACACATGAGCCGGACAGTTGTTTTTACACCTAAGCCACTTATACTGGCTATTATAATGAATTATGTATGACCATGTATGACAGACACAAACGGCAAAGCTGATTTCTGTGATATGAATATCAAGAGCAAATTCTAGGAGTTAGTGTGAACGTTGCATTACGGTAATTGAATTATTTAGGTGACCTAAAATAGTAAAAGAGTAAATTTTTTATGGTTATGCAAGTTATAGCGAAAGCAAGCTACCCCCTGTACTAGTTTTTAAATAAATGATTATTTCTCACAAAAACAGTACATTTGTTACATTTCTCAATAGTTTTTGCTTCCATAGCTTACGCTCCATGATACATTACGCATCTAAGTATTTAATCAAAAAAGTATGCACGCAATCGTATAATCATGCTAAAAAATTAGATTAAATACGCCAGCAGGCCAGGATCTGGCTAAATACGGTGTAATGCACCTAATTAAAAATAAAATTATCGGTAAGTAGCGGCTTAGCTCCGGATTTACTTTTTCTAGGGCTTCGCTTAAGTGGCAATTTCGATTAGTATTAATTAAGAGTCTACCACCCACTGGCCACAGTTATTTCATTAAATTATAAAAAATAATACGGTTACTTAGTTACTTACTTACTCAAAACAATTCGGTAGAGTCCCAATGGAAAGGCCATAGAGCCATCTATACTTAAATCTCTCTCTTTATAAACTTAAAACTCGGAAATTAATACCATAAAATATAATGCTGCTATAAATATTGTTTAAAACAGAACTAAAGAGATGTCATATAACTTGGCGATTCATATATCGATAAATACATATAGATATCACATTGTAGGTACTTTACATCCAATTATATTTTTGCAATCCTAATAAATAATACCTACACATAAGTACTACTATACATAAAGATACTTACTTGACTCGAAAAGACTCAAAAGACCATTGTGCGTTAAATTTGTTCTTTAGTTTAGACTATGATTATTAATTAGGTGTCAGTGGGATTATATTTAACTATTTGTTAATATTAGCAAACTATACCTAAATCAAGTTGAGAACTACTCACCATTTGTTGTAACTATTAGCATAATTTTAACATTTAGTTTAGGCGTATCTTTTTATAATGATGTACCGTTAAGTTCATAATTAACAGGTCGTGAAATGAACAGTTGCATGGCAAATAAATAACACTCTAAATTACATTCAGTGAGCACAATTTGTTAAAAGATAATACTCAGCTATGGTAGTTTTATGCTTAGGTACAGTTGCCATCAGATATATCGGAGCGGCCAAGGTGCTCATAAATATCTGAATACGCCTCTATTGTCAGGAAGTTAGAGCGCGTGCTCAGATATTGTGGACACCTTGGCCGCTCCGATATATCTGAAGGCGACTGTACATCGCTTTCCCGGAACTTGACCTTGATCTGCTTAAGTTTGTTAAATTAGAGTAACTATGTTTGCAGTAGTAACTTTAAAGACACGTGGCTAAACTCGCGTTTATCACTTTCACTAAAAATCAATCCGCGTTTTTAGAGCATTACATCATAACGGCATGCGAGTAAAGAAACCGCAACCAGGATTCGTGCCTAGATGTTTGCGTTGGAATCGATCCGTGCACACGTAGACAGCACTTCGAGACAATTTTCCATTTTCTAAGTGTTATCAGAAGATGCAATTGAGACTAATTATTTGGAAAACGTGTCGGGAAACCCAGGCACGCGAGCGTTGCCCGGGACCGGTTGGACTCTCGCTTCGGCTTCACTTTTCATCAGACCGGTCGACGATTAGACGCCGTCCGGATGTCGCCCGCAGACCGCTTATTATATCGAAAGGAATCCACTTGTATTACCTTAAAAGTTATCGGCCATAATGTAGGAATTAAATACTCTCATTCTGCTGATTAAGTCGTTAACGTGTTAACACACTAATTTATTAAAATTTGTAAGATCATGCACAGCAGATAACTAGTCTCAAAATTGCTTAATAGTTTGAAATTTAATACATAGTAGGTTACGTCAAGAAAATATATTATGATCTTACAAAACATAAGGATAATAATTTCTTGACACTGATAGAGGAAGCTAAAGAATACACCAATGAAAGATGACAAAAAAAGAGGAATATTGTGGAATAGTTATTAGAATTTAACTACAAAACGTGCGTCCGGTATACGTACATATTTTTCAATAAGTCTGATAAAGATATAAAAAATCTTAATTACATTTTCTCGATGTCAGACAGGATGTCTGGGAACTATGAAACTTGACTTAGATTGAATTGCGACATTTCTCAAGTGCTCAAGCGTACGCATACATACGTACATATTTTCATAGGGTTTAGTGAGGCGAAATAAGGCGCGAAAACTACTCTAGTAAGTAACATCCCATCAAAAACATAAATGTAAAAAAGGAGAGCCAAGTTCTTCGGTTCGCCGCAAAAAGAATGGAGATCTAAATGAGTGCCAAGTTCTATGCAAAATCCAAATATGTATTTTTAGGAACAAAATAACATTATAAACAAGTATTAAACTCTATTTCTTTGCTTTATTGGATACCTATAACAATTGCTGTTATTTAAAAAAAATGTGAGATCTTAAAGTAGGTTAGATTTGACTTGGCCAGTTTTCATTACATCAGTCATTTTATAAAGTTATTCAACATGTATATTTTGTAATTCTGATAAAAACTGGCCAAGCCAAATCTAACCTACTTTAAGATCTCACATTTTTTTTAAATAACAGCAATTGTTATAGGTATCCAATAAAGCAAAGAAATAGAGTTTAATACTTGTTTATAATGTTATTTTGTTCCTATAAATACATATTTGGATTTTGCATAGAACTTGGCACTCATTTAGATCTCCATTCTTTTTGCGGCGAACCGAAGAACTTGGCTCTCCTTTTTTACATTTATGTTTTTGATGGGATATCAATACTTTTTGTAAAGAAAACTAGGCAGGTATTGAGATTTAATGTTTTTTCTTGTGTTTCCGCTGCATGTTTTTTACTTCTGTTCTTTGTATTAATTATGTGGTGCCGCGCGCCGCCAACGACACACCGTTGGCCGGTTGCTTAGCGCGTATTACAGGTTTTTTGTATGGGGACCTCCCCTATTTTTTAACTTTTTTTATTTTTATATTTTTTCTACGCTTACACACAATTACCGAGCTGGATTCCAAATTTCATCCTTCTAGGTCATCTGGAAGTAGGTTAGGTTTAGGTACTATATGTTAGTCACAATAAAAAAGAAATTTGTATGGGGATCCCCCCTATTTATTAACTTTTTTTTGTTTTTAGATTTTTTCCTACGCTTACATAGAATAACCGAGCTGGATTCCAAATTTCATCCTTCTAGGTCATCTGGAAGTAGGTTAGGTTTAGGTACTTATATGTCAGTCACAATAAAAAATGGTTCTTTTGTATGGGGACCCCCCCTATTTTATAACTTTTTTTTATTTTTAGATTTTTTCCTACGCTTTCACACAATAACTGAGCTGGATTCCAAATTTCATCCTTCTAGGTCATCTAGAAGTAGGTTAGGTTTAGGTACTTATATGTCAGTCACAATAAAAAATGGTTTTTTTGTATGGGGACCCCCCCTATTTTATAACTTTTTTTAATTTTTAGATTTTTTCCTACGCTTTCACACACTAACTGAGCTGGATTCCAAATTTCATCCTTCTAGGTCATCTGGAAGTAGGTTAGGTTTAGGTACTATAGGTCTGTCAGTCAGTCTTAAAATTTACGACTTTTTGACCTTCATATCTTTATAACCGTTTGAGCTAGCTTCATGAAATTTGGGCTTCTAGATGTCCTTATGGATATAATTAAACACACGTAGTTTTATGTGTTTACGTTAAAGATGTTTTGAGTTATAGAAGGGTCAAAAGTGGCACCAAGTGGTTCGTGTAATATTACACTTGGCGCTGGCTAGCCAGTTCCTTTGCTTGAACTTGGCTTGACACGCTGCCGCGTGTCTAGATAATCGCCTAATACGGCGGATAGTAGAACAGGGCTATTTAAGGAAAGGCGGTTCGTTTTATTCACTGTTATCGTTTCTTGGACTTAATTCCATAGAGTAAGGCACGATTTTCGTGCAATTTTGATGCGTATTGAATGCGTAACTCCGGGTCCGCAATGTCGGCAGTCTTTTGTCCGCAAACTCGTGACTGAATCGAACTGCTTTCGTGTCCTAATTCTGTATAAAACAGATAGACATTCCTTTTGCATAATTTCATTAAGTTTATATTGTAAGTAACGGTGTAGAAACAGGTTTATTTCGTAAATTCACTTGTAGGTAAAATCCCGCTCTGTCATGTTAACGTTTTGCTTAAATTTCATCTAACGGTGTATTGTAATGTTCATCATGGTCTACAGTCAACAGATTAGGCGCTGTGCGGTGAGGAATACAGTTACCTATATAGATAAAAACTTTGTGGCTAAGTTTTTTAATTTATTTTAAATATATCAATTAAGATGACTTTTACTGTTACCTATTAACTAGTATTTAGTTAATGATTTATAATAGTTTTGATAAGTTAGTAAATATGGACGTTATTTATGTTATCATGACGTAGTATAAAACAAATGTGAATCATCCTAATAATTAATAGTATACATTTTATATACGTAGGGTAATATTGAACATGAACAGCGTGGTATTAAAAACGTACTAAATCATTTAAAATATATTAAAAAATACCTAGTCTTAAAATTATAGGTTCCAGTAAATCCAACCTTTGCGATAACTTAATATGGCTTTTTTTAATTAGGGTAATGGATAACCTTGTTCACTTAAAGCTGTTTAAAGTTAGTAACAAATGATTTTCAGAGCAAAACGTGTTCCAAATTGATAAACATTATACTTTTGATAACTGTACATAAATATCATGTGTTTGATTAAAATGATTAATTACCTTTCTTCCGCTTGGGCACCACTCTCACACCCGCTGCGTGTTCCAGCACTAGCCACAAGGCCACAGTCAGTAAACAGTATCTCGCACTGCACCCCATGATAAACACACAAAGTCCTAGATAATATCACTGAATTACTGCGGCACTGCACGTAGCATTTGCCTGGCACAGAGAGTCGCGGTAAATCCAAAAAATCGTGTGCACAAATAAATAAAACACGATCGACGCACACAGGGTAGAGCACGTCGAACGAGTGAACCGCCCGACTACCCTATATTTTGACTTATAGCAATTTGGCAGTGCGAATTCCACTTGTATATAAAACCTTTCGCCGGCTCGGGGCGCTCGGTCATTGGTGCGCGCGCGCCGAAGGTGAAGGGAGTTGGGAACCCCCTCTACTCTGGGGGGGACCAGGGTCGACAGACACTTTTGCTATCGACGGAGTGCAAGCTGCCTGCACTGACTTTGATGTTGTGCTCCGATTTTCGGCGCGATCACATGATCTAGACGCGGCTTATGAATGAATGATCGCGTTCGCAGTTAACGCTATTATTAACTAGCTGGACATTAATTTACTATTAGTGTGTAATATGATGGGAAATACTGGTCATTATAAACAGAAATTCCAGTAACATCATGGAAAACACAATTGGGGTAATGGGAAATAATAAATAAATTCACACAGTATTAATAAAGCAAGTGTCAAAACCATTTTATTTAGGTACCAACTAGACAAAAAAAGTTAATTGCTGCTTAACTTAACTATCTACAGGGTGATTCAGGAGACGTGAGCAGGACTAACACTGCGAATTTCGTAAATTATAAGCAACTGTTTCCTATCAGTATTAGTGAGGTTAACGTTAATTTTCTAGTCGTGTTGAAAAAAAAGGATATTAATTTATTTACAACATGGATGGTCACCCTAACATTAGAATACTAAACTACCGATATTCTGTGTCAAATTGAATGTCATCACTGTCATCACGGTCTGGTTACTTTTGAAAACTCGTATCTGACTCAGGTTTGACATTTTATTTTCTTCGTAAAAGAGGTTTTATGTTTATTGATCAGGTCTGGTAGGGTGACCATGATTGTAGAGAATTAAATTTGCCCTCACCAAAAAGTTGAAAAATAGGAAAAAGTGTGGTTGTTTCACCTAAATACGACGGTGATCGATCAATTATCAGTTATTGAGTGTGCAGGATTAGTCCTGCTCACGTCTCATGAATCACCCTGTATTACCTACTTGTATCACGTGCTTTTATTTTTACTTGAACAAAATGCAATTTGTGCAAGTCGATATCTACTGTGATACAACTACATATTAAGTACTAGTTAAAGTTATGCACTATGTAATTACAGCTTTGAATGCAACTATGTGTAATAGTAAAAGGTTCGAATAATTAAGATAAATGTCTATTAAGTAAAATTAGACTACTAGTTCCTTGGATTAGGTACGTACGTATTTAGATTTTATGATAATCGTGTTGTCGGTTTCATTTCGTGATAAAGAAATAAATTGGTACTAAGTTGCAGTTTGATTTTAGTGTATGTAAGTAACATTGTATTAATTGTCTATTAAATTTATTATTCTGTATTAACTGCAGTGAAACTATTCGAGTAATAAAATAGGTCATAAAATCGAACTACGTAACTTTAAAGTGTCTTAAGTCGAATTCAACAAAGAAAAATACTTTCGTTCTAAGTAAATTGCAACTCATATTATTAGTACTTAGAGATGAATTCAGGGATAAAAATATTTTGTCTTTTTCTAGGCTATAAACTATTTGTTTGTCACTTTTCGTTCACCCAGTTTTAGGTATGACTTCTCTAGGTGCTACTAAACATCTTCTATAATTTCTGTGATATCAATCTCTATTTAAATCCCTACTTCTATTTTAATGACCTTAAAATTAACTATAAACTATACTAAACAAAGCCACAACTCCACTACTTCACATACTATTTACGAGTAAATTGCTTTGTTAGGCGTTATCAATAAAGTATTTATTTACTTGTGATTAATGTAAAGAAAGAATAAGATGTCTGCATTAACGACACAAAGCTCTCCATGTTGAAAAATACTATGCCCATGCCATGTAACAGCAGCCTCTTCTGTGCTCGAGCCATGATGAATATCAGGAACTTGGTGGCAGTTGGGTCCGCCCAACTCTCCCATTTAGCGCAATAGACATCTGTGCATGACTGTTCTCCTAACTGAAAAACAAGTCACTTCGATATTTAACTAATCACTAGCACTAGTACGTTAAAACGGGCGACGGTAATGTATTGTTTTAATAATTAGATAGAAAATTCTGCACGTGTAAGTACATATACGCGAAATAAATTACCTCAATCAAACAGCTAGCGAAGTAGCATGGCATATACATGTGAAATACGCCAGTGGCAGCAAACAGAGTGTACCTGGGGTCAATGCCAGTAAGATATATCTGATACAGGTTGCAAGAGATCAAAAACGAAGTCAGCAGAAATACAGCGAATAACCAGCCTCCGTACAATCTCTGAATGAGATCATAAAACTCAAGCGCTTCTTGATGATCTTTAACACAAGTCTTCAATTTCGCTCTCAACTCTAAAATGTCCTTCGAATCTGTAAAGGCTTTTTGGACGCTATGAGTCATAAGCTTTATTTTCATACGCAGATGACTGGTCGCAATACAGAACGATCCATCAAAGCCCGCAAAATTTGGAACCATAGAATAAATCCCCAAAAAGTAGTATGCAAATACTAATTCGAAATATGGAAAATCATATTGCTTATCTTCAAGATATTTCAAATCCATTTCATGCAACATAACTTTTTTGAAATCATCAGACGTCAAGCTTCCGTAAATCATGCTTACACCAGCGTATGTAGGGAATATTGATGACAAAATAAGGGGAATCCATACGTAACATTTTTGACCAAACATGCCTTCTTTTATATAGTAGTCGTAAATCTCTTGATAGTCCGCATCCATGTTGTTTCCTTTCAATAAATCTTTCGTTATTTGCTCTAACAGAAATGCAAACATATCCGTTTTAAAATTTACGTAATAGGTCTTAAAAACAAAAAGCAGGATGATAACTCCAACCGTTATATTCCTCGTCGAGTTATAAATGTCTAGTTCCCACAAACATTTGACAGTGTACCACATGAACCAAAACAAAGTCCCACAATTAAACAGCAGTACGAAGGAGAAAAGCGTTGATCTTAAACACACATTTTTTCGGTTTGGATAAATTAGGCCAAAAGCGAGCGCAAAAGAGCAAAACTTGAATGTTTCATTAAACGATTTATATTTCATACAATCCGTTTTCGATTGACTCATTTTTGTAATAGGTACGTGTTCTCTTGATACCAAGATATTCTGAAGTAAACTCAGGCCTAATACTTAAAGAGGGTTGATATGTAATAGATTGGCAGGCAATTGCCTACCACTTAGTTACCGACCTTATAACACTGCTGCATAACCAGTCATCTACCAATTTCTTCCACTGTATGATTAACTGGTAATTTATATTTTGCTCACTGTACTCTACTGTTGTAAATTCTATCAACGGTTTCGTATCAATTGTGGGTAAGTACTCATTTTGTATCCTGCATTATACTTCAATTTTCACGAACACTACTTACTATCGTACAACGAAATAACAATATTAAAAAAACCACTTTGAATTTTAAAGTAAAAAGGTAGTTGTAAATTGAATCCTTTGACGATATTCACTTTCGTTAAAAATAAAATACACAAAATGAGCTAGTATAATTCAATATGAACGACGAACGAACGATGATGCAGGCATGGTTTTAACTGTTCGGTTGTTCGCCACCAAAAGGTGCAGCTACTACAGCTTTGATGGTGTTAATTTAAATCACACTTGTCAGATAACTCTCACTAGATTAAAAAGATGGATCGATTAAAGATGGCTCATGACGCAACTACCTGCATGTCCGAAGCATAGAAAGCCCTGCACTGACGCAACTCCAGATCAACGAAAGTCCAATGTCAATGAGTGCGTAATAAATATCTTTCTGGCCCCTATTTCACCAACGTGACAGGTGCGACAATTCGCCAAGTCTCATTGTTGCTTACGTCACAAGCATCCATGAGCTACGGTTATCGCTTACCATCGGGCGGGCCGTATTCCTGTTGTCACCATCATTGTATTATTTAAAAAAACTTTATTATATCGGCAAAAAACAGCTATTTCTCTTGTGATGTTTGTGACAATTGTCACAAGATTTCAAAGAACTTTCGGTAATTCTTGACAGCAAATGAGTTCTGTCGAAATTTCGTGACAATTGTCGTATTTCTTGTCACAATTGTCATTAGCTTCGCAAAATAAGTACTTATTAACTGGCGATATAGTGGAGTTTTTTTTTAACTAACATGTTGGTGGCAAACAACCACACCGCCCGTCTGATGGTAAGCGGTTACCGTAGCCTATGGAGGCCTCCGTCACCGTCAGTAACAGTGATGTCGACAAAGGCGACATTTGTCACGTTGGTAAAATAGGGCCCTGATAACACTGTGTGAACTGCATAAATAAGTGAATGTTGTCGAGGCAGTGCAGTTTTACGCCACACGACCCTTAAAATCATTATACAACTGCACCAGATTTTAGCGGCGAATTAAGAGGAGTGTTGTGAAACGTAATGAAACGGACAACGGTTTAATTCTGTCATAAATTTGCAATTAAAAAGATAAAAGACAATGATGTTGCGAAAAGTCGAGTCTAAAGAACGTGTTATGAAATAGTATAAGTACTTTTGATATTTTATCGGGTTCGTGTGATTCATGTTTAAACAAATGTCATGTTAATCATGATATCCACATGCGTCTATGAATTTCATCAAGACTCAGTAAATTTTAAAACCCTGATTATCGTGTAAACTATTTAAAAATGTAATAATTATGTAAAATTTGTTTAAGTATGTAAAATATTTTTATTTGGGGTTTGGTGTAAAAAGGTTTTTTTTATCCATTTGTCTAAGGAGTCTTAAATTAGCAAAAGACGTGAAATTGCATGTACTCTTGGTTTCTTGGATAAGTAAATAATGAAATGAAAAAAAAACCGTATTATTGACAGGTCCACTTGACCTCACAAATTGAAAATTTGAGCACAAATCGTATCAATTACATGTGCCATACTTTCCTAATTTATGACAAAAAAATACTAACCGAGTTACTCACTAGGCCTGACGGAACATAACTTAAAAACCTGTAGTTAGTAGGTAGTTGCCACACCCTAATCGGCTTCAGTAGCATCCCGTTCAATTTCGCAAACCATTGCTTACACCCTGTGAGGTAGGCGAGTGGGTAATTTACTTTTATATAGGTAAGTAGTTATATAGAGGTACTTAGATTTTCTGTAATGGTAACATTCCATTTCTAACCGCAGCTGCACTCCTAGTACTGATCGCGTCGCTGTTATTGTCAATTTCCATAGTAAAATGAACAGTAATGCAGCTGTCGTTGGAAATGGACTGTCACCTTAAGCGTTAAGGATGCCTCACGTTAGGCCGGGCCGTGCCCGGGCCGAGGCGTGCTACATGTCATTTTCTATGACGGCTGATAGGTTATCACGTGGTGCTTTCCATAGAAAACGAAGCTCCGGAAGCTCCGGCCCGGTCTAACGTGACTCATCTTTTATTAATGAATTATGTAGCTACAGCTATGGGTAATTTAGAAATAAAATATCTATTAAAATGGAAGATCAAGGGAAAACCATAACTTTGGATCAATCATACCTATTAACTTTTTTATTATTCTTCTGCATGCGTTCAAAATGAACTGTAAAATTTACCTTATAGGTCAGTAAATGAATGCTCAAAAAACGTTGTAGAGGGAAATGCTTGGAACACAATTTTTGACTCCGTAACTTTGTTTGGACTAGTTAGGAGGTGAACATATCAAAAGTCCCCGGTTGTAGCCCCGGTGCTGGGGGGTAGAGGGGGGTAAGAAGGTCGAATTTTTCGGTTTTTCATTGATATCTTGGAAACTTTGCGTCTTAGCGACATGACTACTAAGACAAACCGAAAGCTGATAAAATTAGTTACAAGTTTTATCCAGTCAAGTTTTTCGATATCTTGAATAGTTTTTGAGATACCCGCTCTTGAAAGTTTATTTAGGGATTTTAATTTTATCTTGATATCTACATCAGTGAAGCTGTTAGGCCATGTTTGGTATCATTTTCGTACAAATCGGGGGTGCTGAATTCATTTATGGTACCACATTAACACTATTTCGAAGTAAAACCAAAATTAAATAAAACATTTTTTTTAAACCCCTCTTCACGCTAAACCCGCTGAACCAATTTTGTTGAAATTTGGTATAGAAATAGTTTCAGTCTCGACACAGGACATAAGATAGTTTTTATAACGAAAAACATCTTTTGAGGGTGTGAAAAGTGGGGTGGAAGTTCGTATGGGGAGTCAATAACCGCTGAACCGGTTTAGATGAAATTTAGGATGGTATACATCTGTTATTTAGATTAAAATGATACCAAACATGACTATAAACCTTACCTTAAGCAGTATTAACCTCAGGAATGCAGTTTCGTCGACGAACTTGAATTCCCCCCATACTCTATTTCACAACTTTAAAGGATGATTATTGAGATAAAAAGTATCTTATGTCCTGTCATGGGACTGGAAATATCTGTATACCAAATTTCAATTAAATCGGTTGAGCGGTTTAAGCGTGAAGAGGAATTTAAAAAAAAAGGTATTTGTTTAAAGTTTATGTGTTTTTTCTTAGGATTGGTGTCAATGTGATACCAAAAATGAATTCAGCACCCACGACTTATACGAAAATGATACCAAACACGGCCTAAGAGCTTCACTAATGTAGATATCAAATAAAATTGAAAGCCCTAAATAAACTTTCAAGAGCGGATATCTCAAAAACTATTCAAGATATCGAAAAACTTGACTGAATAAAACTTGTAACTAATTTTATCAGCTTTTGGTTTGCCTTAGTAGTCATGTCGCTAAGACGCAAAATTTCCAAGATATAAGTGAAAAACCGAAAAATGAGACCTTCTTTCCCCCCTCTACCCCCCAGCACCGGGGCTACGGCCGGGGACTTTTGATATGTTCACCTCGTAACTAGTCCAAACAAAGCTACGGAGTCAAAAATTGTGTTCCTAGCATTTCCCTCTATAACTTCTTATTGCTTGGCCTATTAATAATCGTACATCTATTTACACCCACCACCTGTACATGTGGTTACATTAAATTTTTACAAAATGTAGACGTTTTAAAGCAGAACACAAACTATTTTAAATATAAAAACGAGGCGCTATATTTGGCAAATTCTTTCTATTCGTCTAGTAATGACATCATTTTAAGTATATTACTTTCTCGAAGAGGTTTCTTTTGTAAATATTTAAAATTCCATGTGAAGTGGAGGACAAGAGATGACTACTTCTCTCTGTAGCTAGTACAGTGGCCATCAGATATATCGGAGCGGCCAAGGTGTTTACAAATATCTGAGCACGCCTCTATTTTCAAGGCGTTAGAGTGCGTGTTCAGATATTGTGAACACCTTGGCCGCTGCGATATATCTGATGGCGACTGTACATATTTAATATAAATACAAAGTCGAATGTAAATTGCGTTACATTTCTCCGTTACATATTACTCCATGCAGATTCAATAATACGTGTTGCATCGAATGTCATAACGCGCGATTAGCGATAATTTGAGGAATAGCGGCGCGTACGCACGCAACTTGGCGTGTACGGTGATCCGGCGGTGTTGGGTAACCGGGGCAAGTGCGAACGCCTTTTGCCTCTCAAATAGGGGTGTCTTTACTTTAAACCAGATTTAATATGTCATATTTCATAAATATGGTTTTGGGTGCTATGTAAACTGCTAAATTTGTATACTTCTTAGGCTCTATTGCAATTTGGTGTTACCATATTTTTGATAAATAGTAATGATTTTTCGCAGTGTCCGAATTAAAAGTGGGACTAAATAACTTGGAATTAAAAAGGACAAAATTTAGGTTTGCCATATCTAGTTAGTATTAAAATAATAATAATAAATATTAAAGCTGGAATGCAACCAGCCCATTACACGCTAATTTTCATATCAATCAGACGAAAAAGAATGAATTTAGGTGAAAATTGTTGAAAATTTAAGATTCTTGGTAAAATTATTTATGTGCTTCTCAACTTCATTGACGACTTTATGTTTACTCGGAAGTGAAGTTCTAATGAATGAATTTTGTAGCTGATGCAATTACTACGCAGATTTGCAGTAGTTCATTCATCGTCAAAACTCGTTTTAGTACAACCGCGAAGTGAATAAACTTAAAGTGAGTAAAAAGGCCAACTGAAGGTTAATGATAAGTTCATATCCTTTTTTAACCGACTTCCAAATCTCAAAGAAGGAGGTTATCAATTCGGTTGTATGTTTTTTTATTTTTTTTATTTTTTTTTTTATGTTTGTTACTCCATAACTCCGTCATTACTGGACCGATTTTAAAAATTCTTTTTTTGATTGAATGTATATGCATACAGATTGGTCCCGTTTTTGCCAAAACCCAGTTCTGATGATGGGATCCATGAGGAATCGAGGGAACTCCTCAAATCTTAAAGGCATACACATAGTGATTTTTTGTTTTTTATCAACGAATAAAGCATATACATCCAAACAAGTGACATTTGATGAAGTGGAACTGCTGATGATGATCAGAACGGAACTCTTCAACAACTCATAGTTCACGGTTGGCGATTTGTCCTCTTCGTTATGTTTGTTAAGCAAGTTAAGTTTTTAAGCTACATTTTTGTCAAGCTCGAGTTCTGATGATGGGATCCATGAGGAATCAAGGGAACTCCTCAAATCTTAAAGGCATGCGTATAGAGATTTTTGTATTTACATCAGAAATCAAGCATTTTCATTAAAAACTGTCGCATTTGATGAAGTGGAACTGCTGATGATGATCAGAACAGAACTCTTCAACGACGCATAGTTCACGTTTGGCGATTTTTCCTCTTCGTTATGTTCGTTAAGCAAGTTAAGTTTTTAAGCCACACTTTTGTCAAGCTCGAGTTCTGATGATGGGATCCATAAGGAATCGAGGGAACTCCTCAAATCTTAAAGGCATACGTATAGAATTTTCTGTATTTTCATCATAAAATCAAGCATTTACATTAAAAACTGTCGCATTTGATGAAGTGGAACTGCTGATGATGACCAGAACAGAACTCTTCAACGACGCATGGTACACGTCTGGTGATTACGAATTTCGATTTTGACTTGGACTGGGACCCGGACTCGGACTCATACCCGGACCCGGACCTGGACTCGGATCCAGATTCGGACCCGGACTCGGACCCGGACTCGGATCCTGACTCGGACTCGGATCCGGTCTGGGATCCGGACACGGACACGGACCCGGCCTCGGACCCGGACTCGGACCCAGACTCGGACCCGGACTCGGACTCGGACCCGGAGTCGGACCTGGACTCGGACCCGGGCTCGGGCCCGGACTCAAACCCGGACTCGGACTCGGACTCGGACCCGGACTCGAACCCGGACCTTGGCCCGGAAAACCACTATGATACCTTAACTAAATAAATCACTATGATTACCTACCATAAAATGTAGGTATAAAGTATGATGATGCCAATCTTACTAACCCCTCCCGCTTAAACCCCCGTACACCGCACCGCATGCGCCATTATGTGGGTTAGGTTAGGTTTGAACTGCGATCCTCACAGAACCGAACAAGGGTTAGGTTAGGTTGAAACTGCGAGCCTTACAGAAACGGAATGCTACTTGAAAAGTGGGTTTGATTAGGTTCGAACTGCGATCCTCACAGAACCGAACTGCTATCTGAGAAGTGGGTTAGGTTAGGCTAGAACTACGACCCTTATGGCTCCTCTACACGATGGGCCAACGCCGGCCACTCCAAGGGACGCATTTATGCGTTAGAGGGAGCAAGTAATATTGCTATCTCTTTCTACCGCATGGCTGCGTCCCTTGGAGTGGCCGGCGTTGGCCTATCCTGTAGAGGAGCCATTACAGAAGCGAAAACCCACTCCTCAGATAGCAGTTCGGTTCTGTGCGGATCGCAGTTCGAACCTAATCAAACCCACTTTTCAAGTAGCATTTCGTTCGGCTCGCAGTTCTAACCTAACCTAATCCTTGTTCGGTTCTGTGAGGATCGCAGTTCAAACCTAACCTAACCCACTTAATGGCGCATGCCGTGCGGTGTACGGGGGTTTAAGCGGGAGGGGCTAGTAAGATTGGCATCATCGTACTTTATACCTACATTAATTTTATGGTAGGTAATCATAGTTGTTTATTTAGTTAAGGTATCATAGTGGTTTTCTGGATCAAGGTCCGGGTCCGAGTCCGGGTCCGAGTCCGGGTCCGAGTCCGGGTCCGAGTCCGGGTCCAGGTCCGAGTCCGGGTCCGAGTCCGGGTCCGTGTCCGGGTCCGAGACCGGGTCCGAGTCCGGGTCCGAGTCCGGTTCCGAGTCCGAGTCCGAATCCGGGTCCGAGTCCAGGTCCGGGTCCAAACCGGATCCGGGTCCGAACCGGATCCGGGTATGAGTCCGAGTCCGGGTCCCAGTCCAAGTCAAAATCGAAATTCGTAATCACCAAACGTGTACCATGCGTCATTGAAGAGTTCTGTTTTGGTCATCATCAGCAGTTCCACTTCATCAAATGCGACAGTTTTTAATGTAAATGCTTGATTTTATGATGAAAATACAAAAAAATCTATACGTATGCCTTTAATATTTGAGGAGTTCCCTCGATTCCTTATGGATCCCATCATCAGAACTCGAGCTTGACAAAAATGTGGCTTAAAAACTTAACTTGCTTAACGAACATAACGAAAAGGAAAAATCGCCAAACGTGAACTATGCGTCGTTTAAGAGTTCTGTTCTGATCATCATCAGCAGTTCCACTTCATCAAATGCAACAGTTTTTAATGAAAATGCTTGATTTTCTAATGTAAATACAAAAATCTCTATACGCATGCCTTTAAGATTTGAGGAGTTCCCTTGATTCCTCATGGATCCCATCATCAGAACTCGAGCTTGACAAAAATATGGCTTAAAAACTTAACTTGCTTAGCAAACATAACGACGAGGACAAATCGCGAACCGTGAACTATGCGTCGTTGAAGAGTTCTGTTCTGATCATCATCAGCAGTTCCACTTCATCAAATGCAACAGTTTTTAATGAAAATGCGTGATTTTCTGATGTAAATACAAAAATCTCTATACGCATGCCTTTAAGATTTGAGGAGTTCCCTTGATTCCTCATGGATCCCATCATCAGAACTCGAGCTTGACAAAAATGTGGCTTAAAAACTTAACTTGCTTAACAAACATAACGAAGAGGACAAATCGCCAACCGTGAACTATGCGTCGTTAAAGAGTTCCGTTCTGATCATCATCAGCAGTTCCACTTCATCAAATGTCACTTTTTTGGGTGTATATGCTTGTTTTGTTGATAAAAACCCAAAAATCACTATATGTATGCCTTTAAGATTTGAGGAGTTCCCTCGATTCCTCATGGATCCCATCATCAGAACTGGATTTTGACAAAAACGGGACCAATCTGTATGCATATACATTCAATCAAAAAAAGAATTTTCAAAATCGATCTAGTAATGACGGAGATATGGAGTAACAAACATAAAAAAAAAAAAATAATAAAAAAAAAACATACAACCGGATTGATAACCTCCTTCTTTGAGATTTGGAAGTCGGTTAAAAATGGGTGGTTTTACCTCCTTTTCTACATAGTGTACCATCTACTATAATCTTTCACCGGCCCCCAAAGAAGTAGGTTTTTTTTTTTCTTAAAAATTATTGTGTCTGCTTTCAATTTAGGTTTTATTTTGGCTACCTACATGGCATTAACATTTAACAGTTTTATAATACCGATTGTGATTATATACCAATTTAACGTGAACATTTGTCATGAAAGCAGATATGAGCGTAAACGGGCTCACACGAAACGACGCCCAGGATCGCGCAAAGTGGAGGAAGCAAGTAGGAATCCTCTAGACCGAGTTTAGAGCAATTATTTCATGCAACCGATGATACCAAAAATGCGGGTGTGCGCGGGACGAGGTGAGCGAAGTCCTGTGCCGTGATTGGTCCGTTCGAAGACACGGACGCTCCACAAAGACACTTTCGACTCGAACATGGAGTAAAATTACCGTATGCGTGGCAGAGGGGGTAGCGCGACTATCTCAGTCTGTAGGATGTTTTGTCTGTGGGATAATGCTAGGTAGAAGAAGAAGTTAACCAATTTAACTGCATAATAGTTACAATGTATGTAATAGACATTTATAAGAAGTTTTCAGTTATGATAGAACCCTGTCGATCAGCAGGCCTTCAGGCGTGGTGTTGCGTTATCATTGCGCCACGCCCCACTAGAGAACTTGTTATAATTGTAGCAGGAAAATTAGAACATAATTGCTGAATGATTTTCTTTTCGGTAAGGGGTAATTCCAAGGTAGAGCAGTTCAATTTAAAATATATATAAATCATAACAAAACTTCCGTGAGACACAGACACACACACACACGTGACGTGAGACACACACGTGAGACAGAGACAGTCTGCGTCGGACCGTCACCGTAAACGCAAGCTCCTGATGGCACTCCTCGGTACGGAGTGAAACATGTCGTGCGTTTTTCGACTTAAAAATACGTGAGTGACCCGTTCTTAAGATATTTAATGTATATAAATCATTCTAACTAGGCTCACGAGAACAATCAGTAAAAAAATGTTACAGGTTCCATCATGTGGTAAAAAATATTATGGAAAAGAAGTACTTGATTCCAAAATTGTATAATGAAATACCGTATGATATAAGGGAATGTAAATCAATTAGGACGTTTAAATTTAAAATCAAAATGTTTCTATTAAACAAAATTAGATTAAAGTTACTACCATAAGCAATAAGATGTACTTAAGTTAACAATTAATTAGGCAATTAGCTAAGTCTATGAATGTGGTTTGGTGTTTTGGTTTAAACTACGAGAAAACCCTAAAACCGACTCGCTGACGTTGACTTTACATATAGAAAAATTAAATGTATTAAAATGATTTTTTTAAAATCGGGTTTATTAAAGCGATAGTAGTAAGAAGTTTTATATTTTAATACATCGCTACAGTTTTACAGCCTGGCTCCAATTTCACCACGGCTACAATTGTCAGTGACATATGTCGAGCGACAATTGTCAAGCGACAGGTGACATATTACAATTTTATAAAATATTTTCTATAGAAATAACATGACAGGCATTTTGCTACAATTGTATATTATGTTGCGAAACAAGAATTATTTTTTCTAGTCGACATATTTGTAGAATTGTCGGTGAATCTTGACAGGAAATGAGTTATATGTCGGAATTTCGTGACAACTGTAGTGTTTCTTGTGACAATTGTCATAAACGTAGCAAGAGATATATCTGTTTTTTTCCGATATAATAAACTTTTTTTAAATAATTCAATGATGGTGGCAAACAGGAATACGGCCCGCCCGATGGTAAGTGGTAACCGTAGCCCATGGAGGCCTGTGACGTCAGCAACAGTGATGTTTTACAATTGTCGCACCTGTCACCCTGGTGAACTGGTTGATCTTTTTTTATCTTATTAACATGGTGTAAATTAGGTACACCCTAGGTATTAAAAAGTACTGAAATCTAGACAGGTATTCAAAAAAATCTTTAAACCTTGGCCGTCACTATTAATGAGTACCGTACCCAACTACGAAACCATACCCACGTAATGCATTTTCGAGTCGAAAACTATCATTAGGTACAATTAATTAACAAGTTACGCCGGGTAATCAATTAAGTTACATATCTATTTATTTCGTGGGAGGCTAATCTAGGAAAATCAATTTGGCTTATTGTTTATTCGAAGGCCTCAGTTATCCATATATCTGAGTTTGACAATTAGTGTTGGTGTTGCAGGTGTCTGATTATCATTAGCGAGATATCGATTGGTCAACGTTACCCATAGGCCATAGGCTAATCGTGATATACTTGTGCCCAATTGTAAGACATATTTAAAAGTGGTCAAGCATTGACGTATATCTCAGGACGGGCCTACGGGCACTAAAAATGGTGCTAGTTCAGCGGTGTCACTCACGAATTCGAGCCAATCGTGCAGTCTAACGCGACTAGTTGCAACCAATCGCGCGCGTGATACTTTTATTGCCCGTAATCTCAGGACTGGCCAGTCCTGAGATATACGTCAGTGTCCGACCTAAGATCCACCTTAAACTCCACTCCATACTGAACATATTAAAACTACCTGATAACTTAGTCAAATCTAAGCACTTACCTTAAAACCATAACTATGCCACAGTTTGCTAAAGTTCTTTTTGTCGAATTTTTACTTGTAGTGAAAATGTTTCAACACAAATGTACTGAATGATCTTCCTGATACCCTATTAATCGACGGCATAACACATATTTCACATTTATAAATTGACTCTTTTATACTTATATGACGTTAAAGAATGACTCACGTGACGTTAGACCGGGCCAAACGGGCCGTGTCCGGGCCGGAGCTTCCGGCGCTTACTTTTCTATGACAGATGACAGGTTATCACATGATGCTTTCCATAGAAAACGAAGCTCCGGATAGCTCCGGCCCGGACACGGCCCGGTTAAGAGGCCCACTGATTAACAGTCCGCCGGACGGTATCGGCCTGTCAGTTGTTCGGAACTGTCAAAATTTTGTTGTAACTGACAGGCCCGTACCGTCCGGCGGACTGTTAATCAGTGGGCTCCTCGTGAGTCATTCTTAATTAAAGCTAACAGTTAAATGGTATTAGGTCTTAGCTTTATCTATGTCTGTCTGCATGCTTAATGCTTTTTGTGGAAACAATATAAAACAAATATTCCCAAAGTTCTCCAAAGATGTCTTTCTTCTCAATCGGTTAAGTGCCTACAGGTAAATACTTATGTATTATGTACTCCCCATTGCTTTGTTTGTTTCAAATCTATAATTAATGTCATAGATTTGACGCTCGAATCGCCCGATATGAAGCATATCGTAGCTAATTAGTGCCGACGGTTGCCGTCGCAGTGCCTCGGGTAGCCATTACATTTTCAAGGCAAATAGCTGCTTAATCGATTTCACGCTATAGATAGACTGCGAATCTGTTGGCCCGTTTTCGTTAAATTTTTTTCAGGAGCGAAAGGTTCGATCGCTGGGTCACGCTTCAACCTATGGTTATCGCTGTCGCCGTCGCAAGTCGCTCAATATCGTGTCGTGGCCGAGCCGTTAGCTTTGTCTTTGTCTATCTGCATGCTTAATGCTTTTTGTGGAATAAAGACAAAACAGATATTCCCAAAGTTCTCCAAAGATGTCTTTCTTCTCAATCGGTTGTGCCTACAGATAAATACTTATGTATTATTGTACTCCCCATTGCTTTGATTGCTTCAAATCTATAATTAATGTCATAGATTTGACGCTCGAATCGCCCGATATGAAGCATATCGTAGCTAATTAGTGCCGACGGTTGCCGTCGCAGTGCCCCGGGTAGCCATTACATTTTCAAGGCAAATAGCTGCTTAATTGATTTCACGCTATAGATAGACTGCGAATCTGTTGGCCCGTTTTCGTTAAAATTTTTTCAGAAGCAAAAGGTTCGATCGCTGGGTCACGCTTCAACCTATGGTTATCGCTGTCGCCGTCGCAAGTCGCTCAATATCGTGTCGTGGCCGAGCCGTTAGCTTTGTCTTTGTCTATCTGCATGCTTAATGCTTTTTGTGGAATAAAGACAAAACAGATATTCCCAAAGTTCTCCAAAGATGTCTTTCTTCTCAATCGGTTAAGTGCCTACAGATAAATACTTATGTATTATTGTACTCCCCATTGCTTTGATTGTTTCAAATCTATAATTAATGGCATAGATTTGACGCTCGAATCGCCCGATATGAAGCATATCGTAGCTAATTAGTGCCGACGGTTGCCGTCGCAGTGCCCCGGGTAGCCATTACATTTTCAAGGCAAATAGCTGCTTAAGAGCCAACAGGAGTGGTCATTTCTCCATACAAACGTAGTCCTCGTTTTCCTCCGTGGTTTTTGAAGCTAGAGCAATGATTTTTTCAACACAGATTAATATTGTCAATATCTGTGTCGGACCGTTTTGGTTTTTTTGATATTTTTGTTTTTTAAGGCGCTAGAGCCCTTCAAAAATGGCCAAAATGGCCTAATTGACTATGCCGCATTGAGAGGCGTGGTATTCAAAACTGATATCAATTAGCCAAAAAAGCAAAACGGTCCGACACAGATAATTTCATAATCATTTAGATTTCCAAATTTGGTTACGATTGGTTAAGTTTTGGAGGAGGAAAAAGAGGAGTACGAAACCTCGATTTTTGTCATTTTTACGCAGGATTTTTCGCCTCAGCTGCAGTTGTCCCTATCGCACTAATTTTAGGGGCGGAGTCAAGTTTCTAAATACGTACACAGCCAGAAAAGTGATGGGCAATAGTCGACATTTAATGTCGATAATCTAGTGATGTAAGAAGTTATCGATAAACCGTCTTGTGTGAAAATATCTAGATCCTCCTAAGACACAAGGGGTTTTGCGTTGAGAGGGAACACATTTTTGTAGTTACATAGATAAAATCTATTATAGAACTTTTTGATTCTAATATTTCAAATTAGAAATCAAAATCAAAAATATTTTATTGCATGGTTATGGGTTTACAAAATTTTTAGGTACAGTCACGCTCCGTAATTGTCGAGCAATTTAAGGTCCTAGCTAGGGAATGCAATCTCGCACCAAGATTGGCGATTCGAGATCCGAATCGAGATTGGGTGTTTCGAGATCTCAACAGTCAGATTTTCGGGATCGAGATTAATATCTCGACGAGATCGAATTTGACAAAGTAACTAAAAATACTAATACTAGCGAACACCAGCCATTTTGCGCAAACCTAAAGGTGTGATATTCTGATATTCCTATAGTCTATAGGCAAATTAAACAAAAGTCGTCTCCTTCACGATTTTCGTCGACATCTCTTCTAAATACCTAAAACTGGTATGGACGTGTTCCTCGTGGTCTCCAGAATATGAATAAACCGGTTTTTATTTTATGGAGGGGGGGGGGACGTGTCGAAAAAAAGGAAGGAAAAAGTGGGCGGCCGACCAGCATTGATATTTGTTCACGTCTTTAGCCCTATGGGACCGATCGGTTCGTGTGACATCTCACACGAACCGATCGGTCCAATACTCTTTCAAACGACATCTCGTTTGAAAGAGTATTAAACGTGCAATTATTGTTTTATAATAACCGTAGTCATGACTGTAGTCATTTACAAAATATTTAAAATATATGATTTTTTACCGTGCATGGATGGCATAAGTACTGACAAAACATGCGTCTAACTCAATAAATTATAACTTTACCGCAATTAATGTTATTATAAAATATACGAAAAATTTCATTAGCTTTCCAAAAACATAAGTCTTATTGATGTATGATATTATACATATAACAAAGTAATGATGAATTTTGTTCCGTCACGTAAATGGCGGGTGACCGACCTCAACTGATCATTATTTCTCGGGTTCTATTTTACTGGTATCGTCTTGGGTCGTCCCATTCGTTTTTCGTCAAGTTCTTAAATTAGTCCTATTCTGCTTTCGTCACCCATTCTACATTCGTCACAATCGTCGGTGGCTTTCAATGTAGAATGAGTGACGAAAGCAGATTAGGACTAATTTAAGAACTTGACGAAAAACGAATGGGACGACCCAAGACGATACCATTTTACTGATCAATTGGTGATGCATACCATTAGAAAGAATATTAAACATACTATAATTGGTTTCTAATAACCGTAGTCATAACTGTAGTCATTTACAAAATCATTGAAAATATGTATATGATTTCTCGATCAATTATTTTACAATGCACCCGCTATGAATCTAGGAATATTAAAGAATGCATTGCTCTGATGGATCTGCCGTCTCTTTCATAAGGAAGATCGTGATATGCCTGGGTTAATATTAGATCAGGAAATGGTGGCGTTTCATGATACGCCAAGGATTACGATTTTACGATATGCCGCCGACATACTACTTATTTAAGGTACCTCATGTTATATTTTGAAAATAACTACAACAAATTAAATATTTAACATAAAATCAATTTTAATTTTTACTTTACTTCTATGAAATGCTATCGATGTTAAACCACTATTTACCTTTACTTAGAAACTGCGTAACAATAATAGAGCTAAAGCCGGACACATAATAGCACTGCCTAAACAACATGAATCTAAGGTCATATATTACTTAAAACAAAGTATTTCACTTTCAGTCTTGTTCGAGATCTCGAATATATTAATCGAGATATCGACCGAGATTGCATATATCGAGATTTCCTGTCAACTAGGTTAAATTTCGAAAATACGTGCGAGATCTAGCGAGATCTCGAAATTGCGAGATCTAGATAGCATTCCCTAGTCCTAGCTGAATTGGTTGTTTCATACACTTACTCTTACTCTATAGAATGTCCAATCCTGTCTTACAAAGACGTTAATATTTATATTTGTCATGTCTATACTTCGTTTCTGAGCATTATTGAAAAAAAAAATACTTACTTGATACTAGTATTAACCACTAAGTACATAAATAGGGTAATTCGCCAGTAACAGGCCACTATTAGTAACTGGCCACGCCAAACCAAAAATGAATTCTATTCACCTATAAATAGAATTCATTTTAGTATAAGGTGGCCAGTTATTGAAACCTTATACCTACTAAAATGAATTCTGTATAGAGGTGAATAGAATTCATTTTTAGTTTAGGGCGGCCAGTTACTGGCGAATTACCCTATTCGATATCGAGTTCCGTAAACGTAAGCCGGGTAAGTAAAAAAGTTCAATCGCAATAGGGTAATTCGTCAGTGGCCACCCCAAACCAAAAATGAATTATATTCACCTATAAATAGAATAAATTTTAGTATAAAGTGGCCAGTTATTGAAGTTATTGAAACCTTATACTAAAATGAATTCTGTTTATAGGTGAATAGGATTCATTTTTAGTTTAGGGCGGCCAGTTACTGGCGAATTACCCTACTTAGTAGTAGCAGTAACAAAAAGTGGCAATGCAAATTGCAATCAGTGAGGTGCGCGCCAGCGCGAGTACGGGCGCACCGCACGCGTCTGTGTGCGTGTATTACACATACAAATACAGTCTCTCACGCCGCGGTTACGCCCCGTCAGAGCGACGGGTATATTCAGCTTGAAATCTCAAAATTGACTTTTAGCTCAGCTCCCGTTTCGTCTTAATTGATTTCACGCTATAGATAGACTGCGAATCTGTTGGCCCGTTTTCGTTAAATTTTTTTCAGGAGCGAAAGGTTCGATCGCTGGGTCACGCTTCAACCTATGGTTATCGCTGTCGCCGTCGCAAGTCGCTCAATATCGTGTCGTGGCCGAGCCATTAGCTTTGTCTTTGTCTATATGCATGCTTAATGCTTTTTGTGGAATAAAGACAAAACAGATATTCCCAAAGTTCTCCAAAGATGTCTTTCTTCTCAATCGGTTAAGTGCCTACATGTAAATACTTATATATTATGTACTCCCCATTGCTTTGATTGTTTCAAATCTATAATTAATGTCATAGATTTGACGCTCGAATCGCCCGATATGAAGCATATCGTAGCTAATTAGTGCCGACGGTTGCCGTCGCAGTGCCCCGGGTAGCCATTACATTTTCAAGGCAAATAGCTGCTTAATTGATCTCACGCTACAGATAGACCGCAGATCTGTTGGCCCGTTTCCGTTGTTTTTTTTTTTCGCGTGAACTTTCTATTACGCGTATATGAAAGCACTTTTGATATGATCAGCTTTTTATTGTATTCTATTAATGTTATTGTGATAGTAAATGGTAAGTATCCATTTCGACTTAAGTGAAATAGAGTGAGGGCTCTACAGACCCAAATGAATAACAAGTAAATTAATGTTTTTATTTAAAACCGCGCGCATCCGAACTGCATATATCGCCAATATTAGTAGGTCGGTACTACATACAGCCCTAGCGTGTCTTATGGTAAGTCTTTGGAAAGTTCATGATAACCCTACTGTGTTGTGCGGTGTCGGCATTTACACAAACATCAAAGGCGTCGGTCCACTGTTACTTTTTACACTGTTTAAATACTATGCAGCAGTAAAAAAAGGGCTGTACAGAGTTATAGTTTTGGTGTACAAATGCATATGGAGCTTCAATAATGGTTATAAAAAAATAACCAAAGGGCTCTCTATGTCCTACATATTATACTACTTTACCGTATCGTGTGTGTATGGAAACAGCCGCATTTCGGCGGTCGATTGTCGTGCTCTTAATTTGGATAAGGTTAGAAGGTTACCACTCAATACGTTGTTTGACAGCGTCTATGAAATGCGAGCTATAGAGAACAATTCATTATTACAGAACCAATATGGTCGTATGTTCGTTCATTCAAAACTAAATATGCGACCGTTTGCTTCTGAGGCATTGTGACCATAAAGGTATTGGGTTCGGCTTACAATTAATATTGAAATGATCTATTGGTTGAACAGTTGGTTATTAGATAGAGTAAAACCTACACAACAATTTGTAGAGGACACTATTATGTCATGCTCGTGTGTATGTAACTATGTACATGTAAGACTATTTCTTCAGGATCGTAAGTAGAAATCACAAACTTGTGGAATTGGATGTGAATGTGGATGGAAATTTAAAATTTTCAAATTTTTATTCACCTTGTAACGTATATAGTAACACATGTCTTGAGAAGGTTACAAGGTGAATAATAATATGTTTATAAGCTAATAAGCTAGTTTAGTCTAATAATTTTCAATGAGTACCTATCCTATGACATGAATATGTACGAGTATCCACTTCTATTTGTTGAATATTACGGAGTTTGTAATTAGGAATTAGGATTTGCAATGATGTACTTATTGTTTGCATTTGCAATTAATTACGTAACTTGAGCTAGAACAAAAACGCACTTGGTAACAAAGATTTATGTAGTAACAAGAAATGCCGCGTTTGAACTGCGCAACCTCATAAAAGGGTCGATTACAGGTCAGCACTTGACATTTTACGTTGTTAACTGACCCTTTATCACATTAAGCATTGTTACTTTGTGAACCCGTAACATTACGTGCTTCTCCGAAGGTTTTGTTCGAAAATTCTACACACCAATTGTGTTAGCTAGCTGTTGTAAACAACTTCCTTAATGCATGCTCGTGATAGTGGGCCCGATTCGGATTTTGAAATAGACATCTATTAGATATCTTTGAGACATCACCAAGATACGATAACGATATGTTTAAAGATCTAACCTGTCAAATTTGACATTTGCGCGATTCTGGAGATACTCTTGAACTATTTCCACAGGATATGACTTAGAGATCCAATTCACATCTAATAGATATCTTACTCTATCTAACGTAAAAGTGACATTGGTTGCCCGAATTGCGCTGCAAAGGAGAACTAGTTGATATATAAACTATAACGTATCTCAGAATGGATCTAGTCTCTTGTGAATTCTTGAAGTTCCAATACGGCAGTTTGTTTTGTTTTGTGACTCACTGGCCGCAGGTCCGTAAAGGATATGTCTGATTGAATAGTTGTATAATTATAATTACGATATGTGATTAATAAGATTATATGTCTTGTGATTCTTTTATTTTTTTTCCGTGCTTTTAATTAATGGGACTATTCCTGTGAGAAAATGTATTTCCAACCGAAGTTATTTAATTAATGAATGCTTAAGGCCCACTTGCACCATCCCACTAACCCGGGGTAACCGGTTAAACCGTTAAGCTAGTGTCAAATTGTACTGATAACCATGGTGACACTCCAGGTTTAACCTGTTAACCCCGGGTTAGTGAATGGTGCAAGTGGCCATAATTATACCAACCTGAATATTAAACTCCCTGTTAAGTGTCACCTTTGTACCTTTATTTCTGTAAATATTATGTAAATCTGTGTTGTGTGCAATAAAGTAATTACTACTACTACTACTACTACCTACTACTGTTTTAACTGTTTATGACTCAACATTTTATTATACTGGTGCTCTTATTAGCTTTAAAATGCGTACCTAGCTAACTATAATGGAAGATACACAAATTAATCAAATTATTATTATAATGCCTAGTAGATTGTCCTTTTATTAATTCCTAAAAGAAAAATCACTGCACATTTTTCCATTAATAATATATGTAGGTATTTATTAATGATAACGATACCTGCACTTTATAGTTCTATGGCGAATAACATATTAAGTTTGACAAGTTTTTCAGTTTGGATAATTTGTAAGAAATCGCTTGAATACAAAAACTCTAACCTCTAGCGGCCCACGATACAAGGAAAAGTGGCAATCGAATTTGAATCAACCGTATTAGAAAATAGAGTTGAATTTGTTTTGTTTTAAAATAGAACGAAAGAAAATAAAAGCAACTCTATTCCAATTCATTAAGATTTAAATTTCATTGGAGGTAATTTGTACTAGTATTAGGACATTGAACCCCAAGAGGCTAATACCTGTAAATTTTTTGGAATAAGAAAGCCGAGGATAACTATTTTTTTTAGACAACCTGGACCTGAAGAGCATAGGTGAAGAAAAGAATTGTTTAATTCAAAGTAAAAAACTACATGAAAGACCACTTAAAAAAATTGTATAGGTACAAGAAAAAAAAACGAAAGTGTCGAGTTCTTCTTACACTAATGGCGTATAAATTCAGTGTTTCATGTAAATTGACTTGATAAGTGCTGAGACCACCTACGGACCCAGTTGCGATGTTATCACCGACGCTCCGGGATACTACATTCACTCAGCCGCATTGCAGTACTGGCCGCGTAGCCAAGATGCCAATCGCTTACGCTCCGTAGCGATCGAAACTGTCACTGTCGCACTTATATGGAAGAGTGATAGAGAGACGTAAAGCTTTTTGCTGTCGAAGCGATAGCGATTGTAACCTTGGCTGGGCCGGCAGTTCCAAAACAGGGTAAAAACCGGACACGTTTATAGGTTATCCCGCCTTTTGAGTGTAAACAACATATTACGCGACCACTTTCGTGCTAAAGTGTAACAATTGGCTTGTTGCCTTCGATGATCACTGGTTTTTGTTGGCAATTTATCGTGAGTAATGGGAAATCATGTTTATACCTACCTTTGACATGTATTCATTATAGAAGAATAATAGAACTTGTTTTGAAAATAATATACGTGTTTTGAAAATAATTACTGCAAGTTGTTATAAGGTGTTACATAAATACCGAAAGTGTCAAAAAAATAAAATAATTACGCTGAGAAAAGTGCCATCAAGTTATGAATACACAGCTAGTAGATATAAATCTGTCAGTCACACTACGCTTTCACCCCGGTAACAATACAAGCAAAACCTGAAAACACAAAGAAAGTGCGAGTTTCTCCACGAATTAGACTGGACCAAAGTTTAAATTATAGTTTTGTTTAATTATCAAAACAATGGGTATTGTTAAGTTGTGGGAGCAGATCACATGTTATATGTTGATATAACAATCAGCACTTACTTAAAATAATTTTGGCTAATGATTTACAATATTTACATAGCCCGTAGTATTCATCTCACGATCTACACAACTGCTGCGCTGCGAACAGGCGACATAACTTTAATGCAATCGAAGTGGCTAGATATTTTTTAGAATACATAAGAATCTAAATACTTTAGTTTGTCAAAAATTGAAATATATGATATCACAAATAATCTAGGTAGTTAATAAACTTCATTTGATTCACCTCTAAGCGTGATAGTATTTATAAATGCAATAGTTTCATCAAATATCTTTATTTTATCAAAATAGCATAGATATAGTAAATATAAATTGCACTTTATATACCTTCACAAGAATTATTGATTCGCAACAAAAAATAGTTATTCAAGCCATACCATTAAATTATGAACTAATTACTTACCTATAAAAACGTAAAGAACTTCAATTTATAAACGATAAAAAAGCCAATTGATAACACAGCAGTAATGCACAGATAACACGCGTTAACACTATCATTAGTTATGCAAGTATTATATCAGCGGGATCTGACTATAATGCAACGGTAAGGTCGCACAATTGTTGCAAAAAGAACCTGCCCTACTACAATCACCCGTACTCATATAAATCATAATATATTATTATATATAATACTGCTACACAGCTGAAATATTACAACCAGTTATGAATATGCAATTGTGGATTTTTGGTTTGATTGGTTTTTAGCGCGTGCATTTGTAGTTCGTTTTTTTAGCAATAGAAAGGGGGTAATCAAACTTGACGTGTCTTATAATATTTTAAACTTTAACTTTCGCGTTTTGGACACATATGAACTCACATTATAGACGGGTCTAACGCGAATTTTATTCACGTTTTATTTTATTTTATTTTTTGTTTGACGTGTCTTTTCATTAAAAAACACTTTTGAAAAGTTATTCTCGGCAAATATGTAACAATTATGAATCATACGATTGTTTACATTCTTTTGATTTCATAAGTAATAGACACGGATTTTTAAAAAGCGTTCTTCAATTAAAAGACACGTCAAGATCGCGTAGTCTTTTTCTAATGCTAAAAAAACTAACTATAACTATGTAATTTTTTTACTAAAATGTATGTATTAAAAAAACAGTTTTGATTAATTTGCATGTACGCAGGTACTTAGTCTAACTACGTACTCATTATTTTATGTGAAGAGTCCAGAAGCTCTGAGTTCCGTGAATGACAGTCGATAGCGAGAAAGTTAAGGAAAATGTATGGAGTAATTGTACAGTGCCTCTACCGGTTACATAAAGAACTAAAAATTTCAATTGGTACCATGAGTTAAAAACGTTTTTACGTGAGTTTTTCACGCGTGCCTAACTTCACACCTAAAACGCTCTCTTTCTAATTATATAATGAAAACTGAGCCAGAATTATTCTACGTAAATACTTTACGCGAGTAAACCTGCAGAAGGGCTAAGATAGCCGGCTTTATAATTTGTCACCATGTCTGTCACGTCACGTTCTAACATAACAAGTATGTAAGCGTGAAAGTGACGCATGACATGACAGGTGATAAAACACGACCATGAGTGATGACAAAACATTTCATGCCATTAGTTAACTACATTAATTTTTACATTCGATATGTCAACTAGTACATACTGTATCATAATAAAATTTAATGGCTGTGGCCAGTTTAGGGTAGATGAAAACATTACAATGATCAAATAATGTAAGTTAAAGTCAGGTCGTTCAGTGACAGATCCAGGTGGTCTTGTATTTGATTGGTTAATCAATAAATTATAAAATCAATGTTATAACTACCCGAAAATGTACAAATTATTTGTTTAGTTTTATTGAAGTACCTAAAGATACAGAGTATCCATAGAGCGACTGGTGGTGCAGGGCAGAGTAGAAGGTACCCGAGCGCGAGGAAGGTCGCCCATGAGGTGGACGGACCAAATGAAGGCAGCAATGGAAGTCCCCTTGCACGAATGCGCTAAACGCGCAGCCGTCAGGGAGGAGTGGAGGCGAGCCGTCAAACGTGTCACAAAGAGAGACTACGACCGCTCTGTCAAGAGTGTCCCGATCAAGAAGAAGAAGAAGATACAGAGTATAGTTTGGTCCCTTGCTAGCCCAAAGTGTGTTAAGGGATACACTTTTGACTATCAAACATTTTAAATGCCGCACTGATAACTGGATTGTTTCAGGTTAATGACGCCTTACGCAGCTCGATTTACTTTAATTAGTTTAATTCGCCCGTAAGAAAGTATCGCCCATTGAGTAATCAATACAGTAAGTGCGCGCAATTATTTCAACTTGTTAAGGTTACAACATGTAATTACAAAGTGTTTCAGCCCAAATTTAAATGGGTTTCACATGATCTTATGCTATAAATGGCGAGGGCATATTCGCCAATCGCCAAGAACAGGTTGGGTGGGAATAAAGCAAATAAGAATTTGAAACGCATAATTGCTACCCTACTAGTTACTACCCGTTACTACCCTAATAGTACTGGGTACAGAAGACTCACTCTCTAACAAAACGCGTCTGTCACGATCAGCACAGATATGGCCGCTAGGTGGCGACAGCGCCACGCGCGGCATATGGCAAACCTCAAAATTGGGGTCGAACGGGTGTACTTTTAGCTACCTATATACCCAAATCGCGGAGTGAGCCACGCCTGCCCGTAGACAACATGCCAATCGCTAACACTAGGTAGCGAACGAAACGCAACTAATTAATTAATTTTTAATTAATTAACGGATTGTCACCCACTTGACAAATTCAGTTCTAAAAGACTATTTAAAATTTTTAAACCTGAAAAAGTGGCATGACAAAAAACGTTTGCATTCAACGTAAGGTCATCGTCGCTACAAAGGCCTATTTGAATACATAAAAAAAAGAGGTATTTGTCAAACAGCTTTCGTACGGTAGCGCAAGGTACTAGAGCATAATAATGTACCTATTTAAAGTTACATGGAAGCAATTTAATGCAATAACCTGCAAACCAGTTGAACCTTAGTGATAAATTGATATCAAGCAAGCTAAGCTAAGGATATAAGGATAAGGGCTAAGTAAAGAGTAAGTACATCAGTAGGTACGTACATTTTTAAAACAAATAGACATTCAAGAAAATAATTTCACTTTACGACAGTAAAACAAAATACCCAATTTTTTATTGTATTGTAACATTTTCAAGCACATAATAAAGATTCACAAAATATGTCTGTTCATTCTCAAAGCCTATCCTTATTTTGTATTCGAGAAATGTTCGGATGTAAATTGAATACCCAAAATTTTCTACATGTGTTTTGTATTTTAAATCGTGGGACTCTTTGTATCACAGTACTGGGTACGTAAGCAATTCATTTCCATAATGCTTAGTTGAACAGTTAAATTTCCATGGCCATTTGAGCGTGCCGACTTGCTGGTATAATTAATTGATTATGTCGATTGGCTCTATAAACTTACGATAGGATATGGATACATACATACTCGTAATATCTTTAGATAGTTTGTACATATTTTAAATTTGTACTTGAATGTATAATAATGCCCGTAATCAATAAGTTAAGCCCAACCTTGTGTACGAATTAATGTATCTACATAATAGATATTGTTAACCTCACGCATATTTTCACAGTCGAACCGGAACAAAACTAAATTACAATAGTTATTTTAATATTAATACTATACTCGTAATCATGACTGATAATATGGCTTTACCTTATAAGATCTTACATATAACATTTATAAAAATCTAACTGGTAACGGGTAAACCGGGATTTTACAAATTTAAAACTTACTGTTTTTTTTTCAATATGTTTAGATATTTAAAAAATATGAGCCTTGTGTTGTCTCGGCCGTCCAACGTCACATTATAATCACTTCTCAAATTCACACGCAACTTTCTCGCCGACTTTACGTAACGATTACTACATTTTAAGTCGATTCCGCCTTTATTATATCGGCCTTGATACGCTTTGTGTCAATGCTACACGAAAGTATGCGACACTGAGCGCGAAATGATATTTGACGAAACTATAGCGATGTAGAGCGGTCTGTAATATCATTTAAAACTTCTGTGAAATAGCTCCCTTTTAGTCATGCTTGTGAAACGGCTTGTGAAAATCAGTTTCTATTAAAATGGGTCGAGTGCGCAATCGGACGTCATCCTGGGTTCTTGCACTGAAAAAAATATGATCTAACGAGCACACACTAAAGATGAACTGCTTTACACAATATCAACAAATGTACGTACGTACGTACGTAACGTACGAACGGTAAAATTTAGTGCTTTGTTCTATAGGCTCATATAGAACTGTTTAAAGCATTAAATGTTAATGAAATTTCAATTTGTTATAATGTTTTTTTTTTCTCAATGTATTTATTTATTTATTTTATTTTACACTTTGTTACACAATATAACAAATAATGTAATAATGTAGTTTCCGTCCCGGGGAAGAATACCTATTACATAATCCTTACTTTATTATTACGGGAATCATAATTCAACGCCGCTTGTGTTGAAAAACAAGTTCCTGGAAACAAACTACTCGCACCTACACTTAAACGTTACTTTGTATGCACATGCTTGTAAACATATCGGGGCGTTACAAAACGTACGGCTCGTAGGTAATCCAAGAACCGTGAACATTGGCTACTCACTCTACTGGACGATTAGATAGCATTAACGTGTTCGTCAAGCGTGACGATTAATTTAAATTTAGCGAAAGCGTTCTATCCTTTGAATGATATGAATTTTTAAATATACATATTAAAAACGGGTCACTGTTAATTTTAAGTTGAAAAACGCTGGGCATGTGCCGGTCCGTCACCGTTAACGCAAGCTTCTGATGACGTCACTCACGTGTAAGTCGAAAAACGCTCGACAGGTTCCGGTCCGTCACCGTCAACGCAAGCTTCTGATGACGTCACTCACGTGTAAGTCGAAAAACGCTCGACAGGTTCCGGTCCGTCACCGTCAACGAAAGCTTCTGATGACCTCACTCACGTCACGTGTAAGTCGAAAAACGCTCGACAGGTTCCGGTCCGTCACCGTCAACGCAAGCTTCTGATGACGTCACTCACGTGTAAGTCGAAAAACGCTCGATAGGTTACGGTCGAGAAAAACGTCAAATTAGCTCTGCGTATTTAAATAAGTAATTATAATTATTATAATGGAATAATTAACAAGTTATGGTGATAAATAGAACCTGCACGTCGCAATTATAGTGCTGTATCATTATCTAAAGTGTTACATTAACATAAGAAGAAATATATTGACGACAAAAAACATGGAAACTGTCAACGATGTAACGTTCCAGATTTAAAAATTACACCGTTTTTGCCTGTATTTCACCGAAGATTTTACAGATGAGTATTGTTTTCATAATTTATAAGCCTAGTTTTTAGTTTATTTCTAATTGTCATACTTTTTTTTGCTACCTTCATACGATTTGAGGAGAACTTTGTTTAAAACATAACAGGATTTTAACATACCTAAATATCTTAATTCATTCTTAAATCACCTTAAGAACCATTAAATCATACCCTGCGGTAAGCAGTTAACTTATAAAACAGCAAATTATGAAATTTATTGTATAAATTCTAAGAAGCTTATCACAGTTATCACTTACAAATCAAGTCATTTGTAGTTTACATTTTTTTTTAAATCACTATATTCTGTTAGAAGCATTGAATTTCATTCATCAATTTTGCTCAGATGTCATACACTACCAATATGTTTACAGCTCAAACTACTAAGATGACTACACGCAGGGATGTCCTGGTTGCTAAAATGCAGCAATTACAGAAAGAACTGAAAACAGCCGAAGAATTGAACAAAAGACTCCTTCAAGAACAGGAAGAGAGTGCAGAGCAATTTGAGCAAGTTGTTAGAATAAACACAACCCTCAAGTCTCAGCTCGCTAACCAGGATGTTGAGTTCGAAGACATGCAGGGGCAGCGGGATGAACTTCAAGCTGCCGTTGATCAGTTCAAGAATTGTCAGGAGATACATGAGCAGGCATTACAACGCATCCAGGACTTAGAACAGCAGCTGGAGGAGTCAGAAACAAAACATAGTTGCAAGTATTGCTCCGGCCACTCCGGACTGCGAGACAATAATTTAAGTATTTTTGCTGAAATTAATAGCTTTGATGTAGATTCAGTCGATGATAGCATAGGGTTCTCCCCAATGGTAGAAACAGTAGATTTAAAAAGTTCTGTGCACATTGAAGGCAGTAGTGATATTAGAGTCGCACTGAAAGGATCCAAAAAAATAAAAAAATATTTAAAACTCAGTAGATTCATAAAGAAATCTAAACTTTTGCTAAAACGCCATAATTCAATATTCAAAATGATACAATCCAAATGTAACAGTGTCGCCTTAAGCGATGAACTTCTAAACTGCCAATACCAACTAGACCGGACAGTAGAAGAATTGAGTCATCGCTCCGATGAACTAGAAAAATTAGAATTAAAGTTGAAAAACTTAAATAATAGAGACGAACTGTCAAGTAAAGCGTTACAGGAATACATAGCCTTTATGAATAATGTTCTAGAACCGGGGAGCGGCTACACTCTGCGTATGGACTCGCCGCGGCCCCCGCCCCGCCCCGCCGCGCCGGACTCGCCCGCGCTGCGCGCCGCCCTGGCCGCGCCGGGCTCGCCCGCGCTGCGCGCCCTGTTCGCGTCGCGCGCCGCCCGCGCGCCCGAGCTGCGCGGCGACTCCGAGCCCGCCCCTCGCGTCGCGGATCCGGCGCCCCCGCCGCCATCGTCACCGCCGAGCCGAGCCGAGCAGGTTCCATCGGGGCCGGGCCGAGCCGAGCCGACTCCATCGCTGCCGTGCCTCGTCGAGCCGGCCCCTTCACCGCCGAGCCTTGTCAAGCTGGCTCTGTCGCTGCTGACCTACGTCGAGCCTGCGCCATCCCCGCCGAGCCCTGTCTCGCCAGCTCCATCGCCGCCAGGCCTCCCCTCGCCAGCACCAGCGCCGCCCCGCCTCGGGTCCGGGGCGGCCCCGCCGCGGCCGCAGCGCCGCCCGCGCGCCGCCGGCCGCCGCACGCTGCTGTACTCGGACGAGGTGGGCGCCGGCCTGGGCGTGCTGCTGGCGCAGCGCTTGTCGCAGGGCGTCGTCAACCACTGTCACCCGGGCGCCTCTGTCGATCGTTTGATCGAATCTATTTCTGCGGGCGAGTTTGACCGCGACTCGACGCTTGTAGTTTTATTAGGGAATAGTTTAGACTGTACTAAGCGAGATATCTTAAAATTATCCGCTACGCTGTCGGCGATTGACCGGGGAGAGGTTGCTAAAATAATTATCTGTGCGCTCCCTTATAGAATGTCGAGCAAGGTCAATAAGAGGGTATTTCATTACAATTCTTTATTGTATAACCTTTCCTTGTACAGTAGTACGATTTCGTATTTTGATACAAATAAATTTATAGAAGATTTTGTTATGCCCCATAAGAGGACCTACCTACCGAGAAGATGTCTTGTAGAGTGTGCTAACCTGTTAGCATATAATATTGAAGACCCCGTCGTGGCTAGCACGGCGTCTAATAGCCTTAAGTCGCGTAGTATTTTACGCCTTGGTAGCATAGGGTTTGAGATGGAGCCGCCTGGTGATTTGAATTTAAACTAATCGCTACGACAACGTGTGCACCAGCCGGCTCCGTTCATATTGATCACTGTGATGCTAGTATGTTTGGTAAAACCAATTTATTGAACTTAGTTCATCAAAATATCCAAGGATTTACCTGTAAGGAACACGAAATTGATTTGTTTATACAGTACTCGAATATTGACATTCTCTGTATAACTGAGCACTGGCTTAAAGATCATGAATTTATGTTTAATTTCAATAATCATAGTATAGTAAGTTCATTTTTTAGGAGATCTTGCAATCGCGGCGGGTCATTGATAATGGTAAAACATAATTTAAAAAGTAAGGAGCGTAAAGACATTGTTGACATGTCAGTGGAACGCCTTATAGAACTTTCTTGTGTTGAATTGGAACAATTTATAATTATATGCGTGTACAGGCCCCCATCGGCAGACTGTAACTTATTCGAATCGGTCATAGATGAAGTACTTAGTAGTGTTTTTGGAAGTCATAAAAAAATAATTGTATGTGGTGATTTCAATATTAATTTGCTAGAAAATTCGCCATTATGTGGAAGGTTACTAAATACTTTTAAATCCTTCAATTTAGTCAATTTATTTTGTGAACCCACTCGAGTCACAGCAACCAGTGCTACATGGATAGATAACATCTTTAGTAATACTGACGCGATTAGTAAATCTGTTATTAACAACCTAAGTTCTGACCACTGTGGACTAAAAGCTTCTTTCAGCGGGAAAACTGAAGAAATTCCTCAAGATACTTTGTGCAGGCCGATTTCCGAAAGTCGCCTAAGTTTATTCAATCGTAATATTACTAAACAATTATGTTGTCTTTCATGTACCCAGGAAAACCCTGACTGTTTGAGTTCCGAGTTGTTTAATTGTATTAAAAAGGAATTTGATGCCTGTTTCATTCAGAAAAAGGTGCAAGGCAAGGCTAAGACTAAATTTAGCGACTGGGCTACACCGGATATTCACGAGAAAAGACGCCGGCTCTACGACTTATATGATTTAAAGGCAACTGATAAAAGCCCGGAATTTCTAGAGTACGTCAAAAATTATTCTAAATCTTTTAAAATGTTGTGTGTCGCCGCTAAAGCCGATTATTTGTCGAAAAAGATCCTAAATTCCAGCGATAAAGTCAAAACTGTATGGCAAGTTATCAGTAATGAAACTGGAAAACGTAAACTGAAGGATCCGCACTACAACCTACGAATTGCTGACACTTTAGTAAGTTCCGACCGTGAAGTAGCAGATCATTTTGAGCGGTTTTTCTCGAATATCCCGGTAGAAACAACAAGATCCCTTAATTCATCGCCAGACGTCGCTGAAGAAATTTTGAAGACAAATGTGGCAGAATGTACAGAAATCTTCAAATTTTCGTATGTCTCATCGAATATAGTTCTTAAGACTTTTAGGTCTTTAAATTTAAAGAAAACAGAAGATCTTTGGGGCCTGTCTGTCAAAGTATTAGATTCCATCATTGAGTCAATTACACCATACTTAGCTGAGATTTTCAACAGATGCATTGATGCTGGAATTTTTCCAGATATTATGAAACATAGCAAAATTATCCCTCTGTTTAAATCAGGAACGAGAACAGATCCCACGAACTTTAGACCGATTTCAATACTACCGGCATTAAGCAAAGTGTTCGAGAAACTTATTCTGAATCAACTATTGTCACATTTCAACAGAAACAAACTGCTTGATAGCAATCAATTTGGTTTCACCAAAGGTCGATCAACTACTGACGCCGGTGCGGTACTTATAAAACACATCTTTGATGCTTGGGAAAAAGCTCAAGATGCTGTTGGAATTTTCTGTGATCTGTCAAAGGCATTTGATTGCGTTGATCACGAAAATTTAAAGAGAAAATTAAGCCGCTATGGGATAAAAGCTAGTGCCCTTGACCTGGTCTCATCGTACCTTTCGGATAGAACTCAGCGAGTAGTTATTAATGGAACTCAATCGGCGGGGTCCCCGGTAGCCCTCGGAGTGCCTCAAGGTTCAATTCTTGGTCCCTTCCTGTTTTTGGTATACATTAATGACTTACCAAAAGTTGTGCAAGATAGACATGATATAGTGTTATTTGCAGATGACACTTCCCTTATATTTAAAGTGGACAGAAAGGAAAATAGCTTCGAGAGCATTAATGACGCGCTATCTACCATTGTAAACTGGTTTACGGCAAACAATTTGCTTTTGAACGCCAAGAAAACCAAATGCATCAAGTTTACGCTACCTAACGTCAAGCAGGTAAATAACGGCAAGATTAAAATAAAAGGTGATACGCTGGAATTTGAGGACCGAACTGTTTTCCTGGGAGTCACTTTAGACTCCAAACTGCAATGGCATGCACATATAGGCACTCTAGCCGGAAAACTTAGTTCAGCAGCCTATGCAGTGAGGAGAATCAAACAGCTGACAAGCGTAGAGACGGCCAGGCTGGTATACTATAGTTACTTCCATAGTGTTATGTCTTATGGAATTCTGTTGTGGGGAAAAGCGGCAGATATTCAGACAATATTTGTGCTGCAAAAACGAGCTGTACGTTCCATCTATGGACTGGGCGCTCGAGTATCCCTAAGAGAGAAATTCAAAGAAGTTAACATTCTTACCGTTGCATCTCAATACATACTAGAGAATATTATGTATGTTCGGAAAAACATCCACGAATTCAAGGTTAACAGTGATATCCATAACTATAACACTAGAAACAAACATAAACTTGCCGTGCCCGCCCACCGCCTCCGTAAGGTTAGTACGTCTTTCGTCGGGAACTGTACACGTTTTTATAACAAAGTCCCCACTGATGTAGTGAATTTACCACTTCACAAATTTAAGTCGCACATTAAGCACTCCTTGTTATGTAAGGCGTACTACACTGTAAATGATTTTATAAACGATAGAGATGCTTTTAAGCCGGTAGCTTGATTGGTTTCATTAGTATAATAAGAATTAAATAAATATTGTTTTTTTTTTACACTGAATTAAATATGCTAGTGTCCAGTAGAATTGACACATGAGACAATGATGTTCTCGCTTGATTATATTGTTTAATTTAATTTTAGTTTTGGACACTTGGAGACCTTATACATCTCTAAGTACATATTTATTTATTTGATTTTTATTTTTGATTGTACATACTTACCTATATTTTTAATGTTTCTGACACTTAGAGACCTTTACATCTCTAAGTCAACTTAGGCTAGTAATTATGTGAAGCTATATTACTGTCTTTTTATGTAACATATGAGCACAAAATGCCGTGTCTTACAGCTACATGTTATTACTATTTTAATATTAATATAGGCCGGTAGCTTGAACATGTCATGCTCGCTTAAAAGTCTTTGCTTACGGTGGCGTTGTTGATCGGGTCGCCACTTTCCCGAATGAAGGTTGAGGGAGGCGATGGCTGAGATACGCGTCATACTCGTGAACGGGTGCTGTTTGTGGAGACTGGTCTGTTAAGCTAACACGAGCTATTATACTTAGTAACTTTTATTAATTAATTACAGTGAGACGCCTCATTCTGTTCTCGTATGTTTCTTTTCTTTTAATGAATGTATTAATTATACAGGATATTGACTCTTGGAGACCCTATACATCTCTAAGGATAACTTGATAAACTATATAATCTTATAGTTCTGACACCTAGAGACATTTACACCTCTAAATATTATAGATTTTTTGTGTGTGTTTTTTTATCTGTATTTTGTATGTAATTCGACATTAAGAGACCATATACATCTCTTAGTAATTGTAATACGTTAGATTGAATTGTTAGTTTTAATTTATAAAATTGTTGATGTTATTATTTTTGCTTTTATGTAAATTCAATGTTGACGTGTAAAAGTGCCCTTGTGGCCTATTTGCTGAATAAATGTTGATATTTGATATTTGATATTTGATATTTGGTCCGTCACCGTCAACGAAAGCTTCTGATGACCTCACTCACGTGTAAGTCGAAAAACGCTCGACAGGTTCCGGTCCGTCACCGTCAACGAAAGCTTCTGATGACCTCACTCACGTGTAAGTCGAAAAACGCTCGACAGGTTCCGGTCCGTCACCGTCAACGCAAGCTTCTGATGACGTCACTCACGTGTAAGTCGAAAAACGCTCGATAGGTTACGGTTCGTCACCGTCGACGAAAGCTTCTGATGACGTCACTCACGTGTAAGTCGAAAAACGCTCGACAGGTTCCGGTCGGTCACCGTCAACGCAAGCTTCTGATGACGTCAGTCACGTGTAAGTCGAAAAACGCTCGATAGGTTACGGTCCGTCACCGTCAACGAAAGCTTCTGATGACGTCACTCACGTGTAAGTCGAAAAACGCTCGACAGGTGCCGGTCCGTCACCGTCAACGCAAGCTTCGGTAAGGAGTAAAACATGTCAAGCGTTTTTAGGGTTCCGTACCTCAAAAGGAAAAAAACGGAACCCTTATAGGATCACTCGTGCGTCTGTCTGTCTGTCTGTCTGTCTGTCCGTCTGCCACAGCCTATTTTCTCCAAAACTAATAGACTAATTAAGTTGAAATTTGGTACACATATGTAAGATTGTGACTCAAAGACGGATATGTAACGTAAACAAGTGAATTTTAAACATAGGGGCCACTTTTGGGGGGTAAATGAGAAAATTAAAAAATAAAGTTTTTTAAACTATATCGTGTTACATATTAAATGAAAGAGCTCATTATAAGAATCTCAAATATATATTTTTTATAATTTTTAAATAAACAGTTTAGAAGTAATTCAAGAAAATAGGCAAAAAATGACCACTCTCCCCCTTTATCTCCGAAACTACTGGGTCTAAAATTTTGAAAAAAATACATAAAATAGGTCTTTGCCCATAGATGACAGGAAAACCTATTAGAAAAATGCAGTCAAGCGTGAGTCGGACTAATTACTTCGTTTTTGATCCGACCCCTACGGTTTTTAAAGGCAATTCACTCGTGTTTCACATATAAAAAATACATTGTTAAAAATTTAGTAATGTACCTACGGAACCCTTGGAACGCGAGTCCAACTCGCACTTGGCCGGTTTTACTACTTAAAATACGTGAGTGACCCGTACTTATAATACATTTAACATATCTGTGTCTCGGGGATGTTTTGTTATTAGATATGAATTCTTGATTTGTTTGGTTATTCATCTATCTATTCATCATATATTTCCAACCCGGAACATAATAGCTATCGCATAACGTGCAAAGAGAACGGACTGCTATCCAAAGTTCTATAAATGTTATGGGATTATTATACAGAATAAAGTTAAGCCAACTTTTGGCATCCAAAACATCAGATAATGGCAATCTGAACCCTATCACAAAAATTTAATTCTCCCGTCTAAATATCCGTCTGTCTGTAAACAGTGTCAAACTGTCAACCATGTACTTACATACATACATATAATCACGCCTATTTCCCGGAGGGGTAGGCAGAGACCACGGATTTCCACTACGCTACGATCCTGACATACCCCTTTCGCTTCCTTCACATTCATAACATTCCTCATACACGCTCGCTCACCATGTACTTACCTACCTATAATTTGTTGAACAAGTACCACTTCGGAGCATCAACGCAGATAGTAGTTGATGTATTTATTGTTAGTTTATTCTTTACGTAAGAGCATAAAAGCATAATATCTCAATGTATACTAGAAAATGGTTTATATTTACATGAATGAAGCATTGCAGTTTTAATTCCGTAACCGAACCCTGCCTGCAACTGCAGTTGGGGTAGTTATTTCCGACAAAATTGGTAATTGACTGTCGAATTTACACAAAGAAAACCTTGAAGACTTTGTTCCGTAAAATGACATTTGACAAATGTCATAAATTTTAAAACAATGACAACTACACAACATATGACTACTTCCCCGTATTGAAATCTTGACTCGAGTTTGATAGATCAGCAAGGTATTAGAACAAGAAAAAAAATCCGAAAGGCTAATATTATATTATTGAAACCTAATAGAAAATTATTAAACCGAAAAGTTGCTATAATACGGAAATTACGAGGTCAAATATAAAGTGCTGTATTAGTCACCCATAAAAATATTACGACCGAGAGACAAAGCGTTATCAGATAATCATTTTATTACCAAACCGGCAACGTTCCTCGTACTATTCGACAACCGTTGTATTACCAATCAGACAGATTATACGGGCAAGGGGAATGTCTTGACTACAGTAATACAGTCGACGTCAAAGATATGTTGACACTTTTCGCCCTATTACAAAGGAGTAAGGTGCAAAAGTGTAAACATATCTTTGACGTCGACTACAACCTTTGTATTGCTCGCGAGGAAACTAAAAACCAGTGCTGTTGTATGGCCATTTCCATACAGAAGTTTGGTAGTAGCACCACTTGGACTGAAATTGTTAATTTGTATTCTTTAATCTGCGGTCAATTCAAAGTTCAAACGTCAAGTGCTTGATCGAGTTCTTGTTCTCGATATAATCAGAGAATAATAAAACTATTCACCTTTCAGATTTAATTGGTTCTCACAAGTAGAATAAAGGCTGTAATTTATACAAGGAAGTAGTGAAGCGAGACAATAATTAGATAAACTTTTTGAAACCTTTAATTATAAATTAATTAGATGTTCACAGAAATCGCGAAGCGTCTGGTTGTCGTAACTGGTGACCGCCGCCGCGGTGGTGGCGGCTACCTCGCAAAACGTATCAGCATTGCGATACAGCGGGGAAATACCGCCAACATCCATGGTACAATGTCTCAGGGGCCTATTTTAGATTTAAGCTAGTTATTAATTTCGTTAAGTAGTACCACTGTATATATATGTATTGTATGTAAATAAATTATAATATAAAAAAATAGATGATGAGTGTAAATAAAATATAAGTTATACCCTTTTAAGGCCTTAGACAACCGGTTTTTTAAGAGTAAAAAAACTGTGAGGAATTGTAACAGCCTACCAATATTTAATAATTATGTAATAAGTAAAAACCTGAAATGAATATTATTTATTATTTTAAGCTCTATCGTTCTTATGTCATTTTTACACACTTCCAAATAAATAGCATCAATAAATGTAGAAGACAATATGAATGATTGCAACAGTTACCTGAACTAAACAGGGCCTATACCGGAGTTTTAATAACATGGAATTAAACACGATTCATTATTAGGTGTAACAACGGAAGAGTGCGTACGTGTCGGTTTTGTCAGATGTAGGTTAAATTAGAGAATAGTATTTTATGCAACCGTAACTGAAATCAAATTGAAATTTTTTAACAAATCTTTTTCATTCAAGAAGTAGCATAAATGGAGGGTACGGGCGGGAAAAGAATGAATGAATGAATGAAATTAAAAAAAAACATGTCTATCTATGGTTCACTAATTTGTCAGAGATGATATTTAAAATAAGGTTAGCAACACTGTATTTCATTCAATATTTTTTAAGTGGTCATTACACGAAGTATCGTAAAATCGCCAAAGAGATACTGCGTGTATGCACAAATTCTTTTTTGGGGAATAGACTAAAGACTTAGAACTATAAGGTAGGGTTTTAAAGGTGTGTGCACGACCCTTTAAATGACAAACAAAAGTACGGGAGTAGAAAAAATGTTATATCGAATCTGTCTACGCCTCGGCTAGTCTGTGGTCATGAGTAAACCCATTCATAATTAAAAAATAAAATGTGTAATTCGCAAATGGTTCCATCTGCGTAATTCTATTTCATTTGAATAACAGTAACTTCAGTGACTTTGATAAATTCCTTCAAATGAACAGTTATACTAGCGCGGTTACGGTATGCACAAAAATTATAAAATCTGCTGTTGTTGGTAAAGCTTCCGTCTTTCTAATTATTTAAAATTAACTATGTTTATTTATGTTGTCTTTGCCCACACCTTCGCAGTTTGAGTAATAACCAACATCGGGATCATTCGCGATTCCTAAACAAAGGTAACTAATAGCCTTATGCCATAGCATAGAGATAATAACCGTAAAATTTCTCTTAGAATTTCTCGTGATGGAGATTTGGAGTTTCCATAAGAGGAACTAGAAATATTCGAAAAAATAAAAATGTGTTTTTTTCTACTTTTCGATTCTAAATTACAAAATAACCGTAAATTCTAAGTATATCATATGTAAGGCTGATTTGTAGGAAATTTTAAATAGTACTGGTATGTATTAATCATATGCCCCTCTCCTCGATCGACATCCACTTCTCCACATTCTACTAAGATGCTGCTATTGGGACAGTTTTGCACCTAAGTGTAAATATCTTCGTTGTCCCCTATATGGGATATTTGTCCCAAAATTTAGAGGTCCGCAATAATCGCTAATACTCTGGAAATATGAAAGATAATGGTATATGGAATATATTCCAAAGTACCTACATGTTTTTCAAATAAGGCATCTTGCTTTTGTACTAAGAGATAACAAGTAATTTCAAAAAGTGGGGCATCTATCCCACTTTTACCCTATAGTTCGAATCAGGCCGGTCGAACCTATTTAGATTAGAAAACTTATTCTGTTCTGCCGGATGCTGTCGTTCAATCAACTTTTAAACCCTCGTGTCGAGCGAGGCATAATTTGCGAATTGCTTCATGTCCATGTAATTCTAGGATAATAAATGCTGGTTACAGTGGTTACAGATTTGTAAGAGTGCGTAATGCACGTTGCTCAATTGAAGTTGTAAATATGAATAATCTTGTGTAGATAATTTCTCTCGTGTAAAATATGTAAATGGTATCGTAAAAACCCGGCGCTGCGATCGGTCTATCGGCACGATGATAGATCGATCCCAATAGAGCGTAGCACGACCATTTTCGATAACTGGCGCAGGTGAGTACTTGTAGCACGGCATTTGTTTTAATTATTATGTTAAAATTTATTATTTGTGGTTGTTTGAATACAATACCAGACGGTTAAATAAATAAATATCTACATATTATAGTACAATCTTACAAAAATAGACTTAGACCCACAGTAAGCTCAACAAGGCTCCGTTAACTAATGATAGTATAATTAGCTATTTTGTGGTAGCAATGCACAATCAGAATAGAAAACGAACACTCATTCCCTACAATAAGCCTCTGTATAGTTAAATATGTAGGAGTACACGGTGCACATATTTAGGTTACCAAAATCTAGCAACGCCGCACAATATCTAGGTATATCAAAAGTGATACTAACCTATGTTAGTATCACTTTTTAGGCTTCCGTACCTCAAAAGGAAAAAAACAGAAGCCTTATAGGATCACTTTGTTGTCCATTCGTCCGTCCGTCCGTCCGTCTGTCGAGCCGTCTATCTGTCAAGACCCTTTATCTCGGGAACGCGTGGAAATATCGAGTTGAAATTAAAACCATATACATAGGTATGTACTCTCTGACTTAACGTAGAAAAGGTCACTTAAACGTATCTAAGTTAACGTAAAAAAACCGGGCAAGTGCGAGTCGGACTCGCGCACGAAGGGTTCCGTACCATAAAGCAAAAAAAAAACGGAAAAAATGCAAAAAGAAAACGGTCACCCATCCAAGAACTGACCACGCCCGACGTTGCTTAACTTTGGTCAAAAATCACGTTTGCTGTATGGGAGCCCCACTTAAATCTTTATTTTATTCTGTTTTTAGTATTTGTTGTTATAGCGGCAACAGAAATACATCATCTGTGAAAATTTCAACTGTCTAGCTATCACGGTTCGTGAGATACAGCCTGGTGACAGACGGACGGACGGACGGATGGACGGACGGACGGACGGACGGACAGCGAAGTCTTAGTAATAGGGTCCCGTTTTACCCTTTGGGTACGGAACTCTAAAAAAGATACGGCCGTTTATGCAGCAAAAAAATGTTAATTTCGATACTATCGAGGGAATCGAAATGTATAGGGTATTTCCCGTTGATCTAGTTTTTCATTGTTTCAACCACCGAGCGACAACTTACCTATTAAAACACTTACAAAAGAGCCATACATTACAGTTTATTTACGAAATAATTACGTATAAATGTATAAGTACCTAGTTATCGTGCCTAAGTATAATAACCTATAAATATGTACGTATAGTAACTATTAAATAAACGGCTAAGTGCTAACCGGATTGAGGGTTTTGTTTGGCTCTAATACCTGTATAATTATGTACAAATATCAGTATATAATTATGTAAAAAGCTAACTGTAATAAATATTTTAACTGGTGAACCAGTTTTACGAAAAAAATCTATACTTACATGAAAAAATCCTTCGTTGCGCTAGTGGGTCATGGAGGCGTATTTTGATAGTAATAACAGGTTTTGAATTTGAGCTGGATTTGTTATGGACTAGAAATGTCACTTTTGACACTGATATATCATATTTATAATAAATCCAGAATAAATTAATAATAACCTGTTATACTTAATCAGAATATGTCCCCTGTATTTAGGCAGTGCAGGGTTTTTGTTACAATAACTACACGTTACGTTTTTAGGGTTCCGTACCCAAAGGGTAAAACGGGACCCTATTACTAAGACTTCGCTGTCCGTCCGTCCGTCCGTCCGTCCGTCTGTCACCAGGCTGTATCTCACGAACCGTGATAGCTAGACAGTTGAAATTTTCACAGATGATGTATTTCTGTTGCCGCTATAACAACAAATACTAAAAACATAATAAAATAAAGATTTAAATGGGGCTCCCATACAACAAACGTGATTTTTGACCAAAGTTAAGCAACGTCGGGAGGGGTCAGTACTTGGATGGGTGACCGTTTTCTTTTTGCTTTTTTTTGTTTTTTTTTTTTTGCATTATGGTACGGAACCCTTCGTGCGCGAGTCCGACTCGCACTTGCCCGGTTTTTTTAGATAACTATCAATTTGACGAACTCTACACCTGAGAGCGAGAGCGATTTCCGTGCCTACTTAAATGTTTGCAGTATTTTAGGGCTTAAGCATTGAATTATAAGCAGTAATATTGAATGTATTATAAAAACTACTTAGGTCATTCTGGATCTAAAGACCTTTGTATGTGATTGAAATGGAAGCGGAGGCCGTGACGTGACGTGCGCCTGCGCGTGTTCTCTATTTAGGGCCCGATTCGGATTTTGAAATAGACATCTATTAGATATCTTTTAGACATCACCAAGATACGATAACGATATGTTTAAGATCTAACCTGTCAAATTTGACGTTTGCGCAATTCTGGAGATACTCTTGAACGATTTCCACAGGATATGACTTAGAGATCCAATTCACATCTAATAGATATCTTACTCTATCTAACGTAAAAGTGACATTGGTTGCCCGAATTGCGCTGCAAAAGAGAACTAGTTGATATCTAAACTATAACGTATCTAGAATGGATCTAGTACGTGTCGTCTCTTGTGAATATCTTGAAGTTCGAATACGGCAGTTAGTTGTAATTTCTAACGCTCACTAACTCCGACCAGGATAAGAGTGATATTCATTTATTCATAGTTTCTACAGAACACGAGTTCACAGTTATTCTGGCCCGTGAGGGACTTTTAACAAAATTTGTATGACACTTAATACTTTTAATAACTGAGCATTTTTCCTTTCAGATGCCGGTTCCGGAAGCGGAAATGGTTAAAAAGCTTTTGCAATGATAACAGGTAAAATTATTTGCAAAGATTGCGCACACATTTTATGCATTACATGCATTTAGTTTCCAAAGTTTTTCTTTGTATGTTAGTCTTGAGATCAGTTTCATTAATAATACTTTTTATTTTCATTAATGGAATGATATTATAAAGGATGATACACGCTAGACCGGGCCGGGCCCGGGCTGAGGTGTATGATCTGACGTTATTTTCTATCGGCTGATCGGCGATCACGTGGTGCTTTCCATAGAAAACGCGGCTCCGATCCGGTCTAGCGTGAGTCACCCTCAATAAGTACTTATTTATTTTATTTTACAATTTTATCGAGACAATACAACACGAACAAACAGACAGACGCGGCAGGGGACTTTGTTTTATAAGATGTATAGACGTATAGTGATGTATAGTGATGTTGAATATTTATATATCGTTATACAAATTAGTACTTTAGAATGTACCTACTAATCCTTACAACATTAAGAAAAGCTGAATCCACTATGGACTTTTTTAAAGGATGTCTCACGTTAGACCGGGCCGTGTCCGGGCCGGAGCTTCCGGCGCTTACCTTTCTATGCCATGACAGGCGATCGTGTGATGCTTTCCATAGAAAAGATGCGCCGGAAACTACGGGTCGGATACAGCCCGGTCTACCGTGAGTCATCCTTAATGATCAGTCATCTATAATGCAAATTGTAATAGCAGCTGTGATTTATCATAAAATATATATGGAACAATTGGAACATGCATATCATATTGCGCGTTTAATTAGTATTTATACATCCTGTTATCATTATAATACTTACATATTATAATGAGTTAACATGCATAAAAAAGCACGACAAAAACTCTAATATGTCGATAGAAACACTTAATAACTGAAAGATAAAAAAATAACATATGTTTTTAATAAAATTATTGGGTATTGACAGTGACTAGTAGACCACAAGAGGCCGCAGTAAAAATACCAACAGTAGTTTCGTCGCTTATTGGTAGAAAGTGGCAAGGTTGCCTGGAGGTCGACCAGATTTGCTCCGTCCACTCTACTTGCGTTTTTTTTTTTAATGTTTTGACTTAACGCCAATTTACATCAGTTATTATGTCTATATCCTTGTGTAATTATGTACGCAGTATATTATACTGAATAATAGTAAGTATGTGTTTCGTAATACTAGTGTGGGTGGCACGTACACAACCTCTTTTCTTTAACCGGGCTGGATATAGTTTTGCAAGGCCGGTTAATGACACAACAATTCTGTAATTATTAAATTTTTAACGTAGGTACTGTAACGAAGTAAATTCATATTTGTAATGATTTGTGTCGAAGGGGTCACACGCGCCTTATGTTATAATGATGGCACTGTATCTAATAAAATGATATACAGGATGTGTCTGACCATGGGGCTTTAAATCCAAGGCTCGATTCTACTCGCTAAACTGAGCTACTTTTATTATGGCACCAACCCCGAAATCCCGAAAAAAATTTTTATTTTTCATACATTTTGGCTGATCAGGCGTCGACGTTTTCTATGGAAAAGCCAAAAAAAAATCCCCGATTTTAGGGTTGGTCCCATAGTAAAAGTAGCTCAGTTTAGCGAGTAAAATCAAAACCTGGATTTAAAGCCCCATGGTCAGACACACCATGTATATTATCATGCCGCGATCAGAAAGGGATTAGAAATAACAGATTTCCATACACTTACGTCAAAATCAATATGGATTGACAGCTATCTCAATCCCTTTCTAATCGCGATTCAGTAATAAAATAAATGACAATTACGTATTTCGATTTTTTTCTTTACTGAAAATCATTTATGCATATTAAAATACTGCTAAAATGTATCATAAGTAACGTAGGTGTATTTTATATGTCGGAACCGAACAATACAAGACATGTGACGTAGATTATAGATCATGCTGTCCACATCTCCGGCTTGCACCAATAATTAATAACACATGATTAGCGTACGCTATGATTGATATGGTGTCCTTACACATGTATAACTATGTTGAATAACCCATACACAACGCTACATTACAGTAGTTAGACTACGGATCTGCATTGAACAAGCGTCAATCGCTTGCACAATGTACGTTGAATTAAAACTTATTCAATTCGACATTGCCGGAAGGCGCCAGTCAATTTTTGACGTATTGATAGTTGAACTTCTGCTCTATATTAATTTATATGCCTACGGTGCATTATAATTAGGTTAACTAATGTTGCTTAATAGTAACCTTATCTTAAATGGCTGAGCACGACTGAGCAAAGTAATCATATGTTTATTATAGGAGGAAAGGTTTGAGTAGCTATTAATGAATGCGGTAGTGAACGGAAGAAATAAAACAGGCTATTAAAATATATATAAATACGATCGGGAAATTCCGTCTTTTAAAAAGATAGGCTAATGAGCAGACATCAAATTTTAAGGGGTAAAATTTAATGACAGTTAGACATTTCCTATATCGATAAAGTCAGATATCGTCTCGATGTTTATATACCATAATATATACAACTTATACAAGTGATAACTCCGAATTTTGATTGTAAGGGTCGTATATTTTTGTATATGATAGATTATAGTGGACTTTAGAATTTTGAGGAATACGGAGAATCCGGGAGCTGAAGCCGATACTGCGGTGCGGTTCTAAACAAAATTTATACTCGCAGATGACTTACCAGTTCGTCCGTCGTCCTTGTCCACGAAATCCAAGAGCGGTTTGTATAATAATTATAATATAGTAGCGGGCGGGCGATATACTCGTATTTATAGATTAAGCTAGCAGGATTCTTCAATTATCACAGGATTAGTACTTGATGCGGCAACTAATTTTCAATAGTGAAGTCTGTCAGTAAGTCAGTATGTCAACGTCATGACTTAGGGCAAACTTTTTATTTATAAGTTTTAGTGATTTGTTATAAAGTTGTAAAAATGTTATTAAATAAAATTACTCTTTTTTGTAAGTATTATTTTGGAAAGCTACTTACGATATTTTTTTTACACGAAGCATAATTATTTTAAATGACCGCTATATTTTATTATGGGTACCATATTTCAAATATCATTTCTTAAAAAGAAGATAAGTGTCCTATTATTATGTATATTTTTTTTACTTTCAACGAAATTTGTGTCCTATTGTATATTTGTTTACTTTCAGCAAAATTATGTTTTCCAAACAAAATGTGGCGCGATGGCTAGTATATAGGAAAAGCATCATTGTTCCGAGTTTATGAATTCAGGAAATCTTTACCTTCATTAAGTTTTGCCCCCTAAAATACGATATCTGCTTATGAGCGTTTACTACCTATCAGAGTGGCGATTCAGCTTCAAAAATCTGTTATAGATATACTAGCAGAACATATCGTTTGCATCAATATATATTTATTTACCTATTACACAAAAGACAAAAGTAAGATGCAGGTGGAGTCGGACCAAAAAAAGTCTGCAGCGGAATTTGATAGCCGACGAAGTGTGTTATTTATACGTAATTTTTCATAGAAGTTTAACGTTTAAAATAACACGTGCACTGCGTGAGCCATCAAATCCGCTGCAGACTTTTCCTGGTCTGACTCTAGTAGTACGATAGTATTTGTTACTTTGTTACGATACTATTTATTTAATATTTTACGTGAATTATGGTCACGGTGACGTAATACATACCACCTATTATTAGCTATGTATGATAATGTATGCACATTTAATTATGAATCCGTGTCTTTTAATAGATGCGTATATTGTATCCGCGGTCGGTTGGTTGATCGCTTAATCATAGACGATTTCACGTAAATACCTAACTGTGAAGATATAAATCTCACACCGGAATAAATTACTTATAAATTATATTTTTATGCCTATTATAAGTAACGAGCTAACGAGTAACATTGCATAGTGAAATAAATTGGTATATAAATAAATTTTGGTTTACAATCATAATTATCGAGACATTCGAACCGTTTTGTCTATCAATTATTAGCTTTACTTAGGCTTAATATAACTAATTTTGATAAACTTATGTTCCGGAAAACTCATTGGTACGAGCCAGGATTTGAACCCGCGACCTCCGAATTGAAAGTCGGACGTCATATCCACTCGGCCACCACCACCGCTTTTTATATAATGATAAAAGGTAAAAAAGGCAGGTGTTCCTAAGTTCCTAAGGTCATTAGAAACAATTAAACAGTTATATTTAAATACACAGCTTAAGCTGTCCAATATCATTACCTAGCTAAAGTATACCAAGCAATTACGGGTAATAAAAATAGTTGTGGAGGCAGTGTTTTAGTGTCGAGCAAGACCGTCGTTGACACCCATATTGTCAGCTCGTTGGTATGCAAATATTGCAATATCGATTGGTCACGTGACTAGTAATTGTTGACCAATGATTGTCAGCTGCTTGAGATAAGTTAAATAATAATAAAATATGTACAGAATGTTTGGTACATCGTTTGCCAAATTAAAACGGCAGATAGGTTGGGTCATTTGCTATCTTCTCAGGCCTAGAATTTTTTTATTTGGCGTACATCTTTTTTCTCACTTCTATGCCAGTTTTTCGAAAATTTCAAATTTTTACTAGCGTAGTATAGTAAAAAAAACCATGGCCAATTTTGTTTTTCTAGGCATGAGAAGATAGCAAATGACTCAACCTATCTGTCGTTTTAATTTGGCAAACGATGTACCAAACACCCTGTATAACCGGGTGTGGCCTGTAACGCGAGCAAAAAATTAAACTGTAGACTGTATACTCTTCAAACTAACCAACACTTGCTCAGTGACTTTTAATCTATTAAGACGTTTACAAACAATTTCGATTAATGAACATCGAGAAATGTGGCTATACGATTTTCTTACAATGTAAATATTTTCCGAAATAACAATACGATACAAGACGTTAAAAATGGCGGGCGTAATGCCTTAAGGTATTTTGTACCAATCAAACATTGCGTCAAACAAAAACTCACACCTCGCTCACTTATATCATCTTTTAAAGTTTATTTTATGTCACCTCTCTCTAAATTTTGAATTTAATACAGTTCTGTTATACGGTTTGTTACAATTTTTATGTACCAGAGATTTTTCTTTTCATGATAACGAAAATCGTGTCCAGAATATGCTGTAACCGCTTGACATGCCATCGTACACGCTAACTGTTAACTGTCCATTCATAAACCTTATTACAAAAGGCATAAGGTCCACCAATGCACAGCTAAGAGTGTTGCTGTTTGTACGTCATTGTATAACGTTTTAGAAACAAAGCAAAAGAATGCAGGGCTCTATTCCTCACGCAGTTCCCACGGAATGTCAAAACGTATTTTACTCTCTTTATTTGCACATTAGAGCCATGGCTGCATTGTGTGTAAATAATACATAAGTCATGTAAGCGATGTTATCTATGACGTATTTGGGGTTCCGTAGTAATAAGATATCAGACGAAGACACACTACTTTGTTGAAACGGCGATTTGCTTCGTTTCTTTTGGACTGGGAGTCACATCAAAAGAATATTTTTGTAAAAGAAGGGGAAACTCATTTACTGTACATTCAGTGTTAAATAGATTTTACTTCTTGGTTGTGATTTGCTCGGAATTAACGTACAAAATTAAATTAAATTACCACTAAATTCTTGGCGAAAAAAAAATCCTGAGGAATTTTGCTTTGCTATATTAATTAAAATAAAAGATTGTCTTGGTGTGGGAACTATTGGCTAAACTAAAAAGTGCATAGGCTGAGAGACGCATTAAAAATAAATAATTGATTAAAATGTATTTCGACTATTCAGCAAATTTAACTCTTCCTTGTCTGACACACAATTAAGAATTTAAATATAATACAGTACAGTCTTTGGCAGCAATGACAATAATTTATAACAATTATTATACTTATGTAATGCTAAATACGCAATTTTCTACCCATAAACCATCGTTTTCTTATGTAAGAGTTAATCATACGCAAATTACATTACCTACATTTGTCGCAAATTCAACTATAGGTATTACGTAAGTAAATTAGCTTTCCTGAGCCAACAAACGAAGAAATTCTTATTATTAATTTAAAAAAATATGGTTGTCTGTAAAGTCGGTTTACGGACGATAATTTTGCGTGATAACGTCATAAGAAAACGTGGCCGTAACGTTACCATAGAGATCTGTCCACAACGTGACACTTTTTCGTGCATGCTACCGGTGTTCATCGATTTATAAGACGTTATCACGTTAATAATAAATCTTTTATATACAGAACCTTCATAAATAAGAGTGAATTCTATCCTAACAATCTATAAGCGTCGATCTAAGTTGTAGCCGCGTTCCGACTGTATTTACGATCATTGTATTCAAATTCGTTTGCGGCTTCGACTTTACTGGCTGAAATAAATATTTTAGCATACGACCCGCTTATTGAACGTAAGCCATACCGCTTGTGCTTAACTTTGTAGAATGTGATCTATGGTTGACCTTGCGGTATTGGGCAAATGCGAAGTCCAGAAGCGTTTGGATTTAGATAACAACTTCAAGAATCAGAAATTCATTTTTTACCCCTAAGACCTATCCAACGTTATCCCACACCATAGAAGTCCAATAATATAATTATAATATAATTTAACCTATATACGTCCCACTGCTGGGCACAGGCCTCCTCTCAAGCACGAGAGGGTTTGGGCTATAGTCCCCACGGCGGATTGGGGACTTCACATACACCTTTGAATTTCTTCGCAGATATATGCAGGTTTCCTCACGATGTTTTCCTTCACCAAAAAGATAGTGGTAAATATCAAATGATATTTCATACATAAGTTCCGAAAAACTCATAGAAGTCCAAGCAAGAAATTATCCCCACTTGACTCATACGGAAGGACACTTATTTTTTTTTTAGTTTTTATTTTACCATAATTATTGTCAGCGTGATGAGTAGTTTATGTAATAAATAAGCTAAATTGCAGCTTACTAGCAATGACGGTCAATTTACCTAAGCCTAGGACAGAAAGACGGACGGACAGACGGATATGGCGCAACTATAGTACTCGTAGTCTCCTATAGAACACAATTCCTATTAACTAGTTCATTTTAAGATAAAAGAGTATTTTATCCCACAGGGTTTGACAAAAAACAATTTATAAAAAACCGAAAAAACTACTTCGACTGTCCTGTGCATTCTGGTTTGTTAACGCATGTTGACAATGTCACCATATAATACTAGAGTTAGAGAAAATTGTGCAACAATTTTAATAAAATACGCAGTGTTATTTTAAACGTCAAAATTCTATGACATTATGACGTAAAAATAACACTTGCATTGCGCTTGCTATTAATATCGTTGCAGACTTGTCTAGGGCTACTCTATTGACAAGTCAATAATAATGGCCTGGTATGACCACATATATATTTGTAACCAAGTCGATAAGAATCGTACTTGTCATATTTCTAAACTTGCCCGCCACCTATTGTGATAGAAGTATTCATGCAGAGTCTACAACAAAGTAGTTTATGTTTACATCATACCCGCCCGCGTTGCGAATGATAAAATTATAAATATGCTTAAAATAAAATTTGATAATTTTTCTGATAGCAATTACGTATTTAGATATATACTAATAATAATTATATGTACTAGCATTGCATTTTACTTAATGGTGTAGCCACCCAAAATGGGTCTCGCCCTCCGTTAGTCTTCTTGTTTATAGTATTATAATTTGTTACGAAATAATTTGATTAAAATCTACCTTGAAGTCGAGCGGAAAGTCGCGGGTTACTGGTATGAAATACCTGTTATACTTCAAATGGTTTTTAATATCGAAAGGAATTCCGGTTTTTTATGAGTGACTATTTTATTAAGCTCAATTTATGTTTATTTATTTCTTGTTTTAGTGAAGGGTGTTTGTATTTGTACGAGGTTGCGTTCAAAAATATAGGTACGTTTTACCATTACTTATATGAGATAGTTTATTGATTGATTGATTGGTTTATGGGTTTTAATGATTTAATTTAATCAATGTTTCGACATCACAGTATGGAACCGGAAATGATGAAACATTAACGCACGAAGCATCGCGGGGCTATAAAGTGTCATATTACTAAATCAAAATGTCGCACGAAACGAACACATGTAGTTTATTTGGCTTATGTCATAACAAATTCACTGTGAAGATGGCAATCAAAGAAGTAGGCTATTGCGGAAACGTCAAGTGACATTATTTTCGCTTTCTATAAATTGTACCTAACACATACGTTCGGACCAGTTTCCGTGAATGTGTATTGATTTCCACCGATTATTGTGAACTTTACGAACAAAGTAAAAATTTAAAAAGGAATTTTAAAAAGTTCATTGCATTCCAAAAAACGTGGTGCTTGTGTAAACAAGTTAATATGATGTACTTACTTAATACTCACTAAGAATTCATGAAATGTAAAAAAAGCACAAAGCTGTAAATTTTAGAAATATTGTGAAGATTGTTAGAATTTTATCAATTTTAGTGCTCAGTTGCATTCTGCGCTCGAACTAGTATTTTGCGCAAAAACTGGTATTGGTATTATAATTACCTACTGTACCGTATCGTATCTAAAGCATGTGAATACCAATTCTTATTATTTAGTGTTTTAATTTAATAAATATTAGTATACACATTTATTATACGTTTTGACTAGTTTTAAGGAATACGTTAGCAACGTATCATAGGATACCTAATTTAACAATTATGTATACCTAGTTTATATTTATATTTATACGTATATTTCGGGGATCTTGGAAACGGCTCAAACGATTTCGATGAAATTAGGTATATGGAAGTTTTCGGAGCCGAAAAATCGATCTAGCTGTGTCTTATCTCTGGGAGGATGCGCATTTTTGAGTTTTTATATGTTTTCCGACCAAAGCTCGGTCTCCGAGATATTGAAATATAAAAGACTACGTGTTTGTTTTGTTACAAAGGCACTTTGTTATACATTTTTATAATTTAGTAAGGGCTTACGACACGACGCCATTAAAATGAATATAATGTTGTGTACTTACAGACGCGTGTAATCATAATAAAATTGTGTGTAAAATTTACGCGTAGAACAGTAAAACACGATCCTTATCTCAAGAACCTAGTAGACACGTAAAAGTTGCGTAACAAATATATTTATTTAATTAATCATATTGCGTCCAGTTGGTCGACCCAAGTAGGCCCTTCTGGCCGCCCGATTTTTACTCATCCTTTCGAGGTGATGGTCAAGCCAGCGGAGACGATGCGCCGTACGAGTACTGTTGGTCATCTCATCCTAAATACCGTTGGGCAGATAGAGTGGAGGCAGATCTCCGTGAGCTCAGCGTCAGCGAAAGCTGGCGGAATACCGCTCTAGGCGGCTACCGCGAAAACCGAAATTCTCAAATTGCGGGGCTTTCTCTTTTACTCCAACGAAGGCGTAATTAGAGTGACAGAGAAAAATCCCCGCAATTTGCGAACTTCGATTTTCGCGGTTACTTATAGCCCTGGACCGATCAAAGTGGCGTGCTCTTTTGTTGGAGTCCAAGACTCATTTTGGGTCATCGCGCCATCAAAGTAAGTAAGTAATCATATTGCACAATTTAAAATGGTATCAGGGGCAAGTATAAAAGGGTCGTAAACATGGTTCAGTGTACTAACGAATTACAAAATATACAGTAATTTATTCAGTGTAAACTAGGTGGAAATGGTTAATTAAAACATTAAGAAACTACGTGCCTTAGTGCAGATTAATCGTTGAAAATCCTTAAATAACATTAAATTCTTGTTTATTTCAAAATTCGTATTAATAAATCAGTTCTTGCGTTTAATAACTTAAAAACGTTACTTAACGGCAATTAATGATGCTTGATAAAGTATAACTAATTAAGAGAAATATATATTAAATGCTAAGTGAAAAGCTAATTACTATAAAGTATGTAAAGTTAAAAGTCCCTAGCAAGCCCGGCCGGATTTCACCTTCCCATAAAAAAGGAGTTTTGTTCTCATTTTAAAACTACGTGCTGGAATGTAATGAAATTTTGCACATGTAATGACATGAGGTACCTATATCTAGTTCTGTAAAATCTGAAGCTACATACCCAAACTTATTACGTAAATAAATCATAAATCATTTATTTTTCGTGATAAACTAGTTTAACACACAAAAGTAACATGATAAGGTTAGACATACATAACTACATATTGTTTACCACGAAATGGGCTCGCCTGCTGACCAGAGAGTCAGTGCTGATCTTCCGGCGAGTCCATTTTAGTGGGCCACGATCGCAGCTGTATAATTAATTACAGGAGGGCTAAGATGACAGCTTTTTATCATTTGTCACCATGTCTGTCATGTTCTAACAAATATGTAAGTGCGAAAGTGACGCATGGCATGACAAGTGATAAAAATGCCACCATGATACCGCTTCTGGACTAGATATACCTTAACTATTCTATTGTACTTAAGTGCAAAATTTTAGAGCAATCTAGCTAGTCATTTTAAAATGAGAGCGTAACTACGTTTGTTCTCTAACCGGACTTTAAAGGCAGGAAATTAAAAAAGAGCGGCCAAGTGCGAGTCGGACTCGCCCATGAAAGGTTCCAGCAGGTAGCAGCAGTAAGTAACATAATAAAATTGCGGTTTACGATTTATGACGTATTAAAAAAAACTACTTACTAGATCTCGTTCAAACCAATTTTCGGTGGAAGTTTGCATGGTATTGTACTTCATATATTTTTTTAATTTTATCATTCTCTTATTTTAGAAGTTACGGGGCGGGATACCTACACATTTTACGCACACACACCACTTTGGAAGTGTCTCTCGCGCAAACTAGTCAGTTTAGGAAAAAATGATATTAGAAACCTCAATATCATTTTTGAAGATCAGTCCATATACCCCACACGTATTGGTTTGATGAAAAAAATTTAAGTTTCAGGTCTAAGTATGGGGAGCCCCCAAAATATTGTTTTTTTCTATTTTTGTGTAAATATCTTAATGCGGTACACAGAATACATCTACTTACCAAGTTTCAACAGTATAGTTCTTATAGTTTCGAAAAAAAAGTGGCTGTGACATACGGACGGACAGACAGACAGACATGACGAATCCACAAGGGTTCTGTTTTTTGCCATTGGCTACGGAACCCTAAAAACGTGTTCGTGATTTATTCAAAATTATCTGTTACTTAAAATAACCTTAAAAGGATCAGTCTACGCTGATAAAATGAAAATACAATCTTAGGTATACATAATTAGATGGAGAATAATATACCTCTTGTAGACATTTTTATTGTAACATTCACACTTTCCATGAAAATTTATAAAAACTATAAAATGGTGATATAAAAGTGGGGGGAGGGGGAAAAATAACCTTTCGGCGTGTTTCTACTTCTATTCATTCTTATGAACCTAAAAGTTATAATGCATGCCAAGTTTCCTGTTTTCTGTCGCGTATGTGCGTGTGTGTTAGTAGAGGCTAAGAAGCCGCACTAATAAGAGAATATTTAAAGATAATATTTTTTGTTTCAGTTATGCACACAAAACTAGTAAAAGAAATTTCTACTTAACTAGTCTGGGTGTCTGGCGACCTACGAGCTGCCCCTTTTTTTGCACAAAATCTCAGCCTCGCTGTGCAGAGGGGGAACGCGGCCAGCGTCCTGGGAACAATGCCTCAGGCTAATTTAGGGCTAGATTTATGATTTATTTATTTTGTTATTATGTTAAATCATTTATTTTGTTATTTAATATCTGTTTTAATAAATATAGTTCAGTTATGTGTTTATACATAAGTAGTTATAATATGTGACGTTCCACGGGAAAAGGTACCTTATGAGGGTTTCTAGTTTCGGAGATATGAAATGTTTTGTAAAGAGGTGAAAAAATGCTCAATTTTTTTTATTGTGTGATCTGAAACCTTAATGCGTAACGTTTGTTTACCTGTTTTTATTTTTGTTATAAGTTAGTTATAAGCCTAGTAATGTTGTCTCAGAGTTTAGTCGAAAAGGTACCTTATGGAAAAAGGATTGAAAATTCCCAAAAAAACTAGTCAATACGGGAAAAGAAGTTTGGTAGAGAACTGTATTAGCATTCTGCAAAACTAATTTGATAATTTCAGTTCTGGTTGGGGCGCCTAGCAAATATTATAACCGTACATCGACCGACATTACAAATCCAAGTAGCCTGCTATTATACCAAAGTTACTCTCGTCAAGTCTTTCTTAACTAGTATAATCTTCATTTGGTTTGGTCGCATGCAATAAATCAGCCATTGGTTTGCTGAAAAATGCCAATACCCGACGCATTACCTTGTGGAATATCTGAGGTCATTGAACCTCAATGCCGCTTGTCTTCAATGGCAACCAAAATATATTATTGATAAGAAATAGACTATTTATACCATCTTTACCCCAAAATATTATTAGTTTATCCTAACTGTTCCATCATCATCATGCCTCATCATGTAACTTAACCACAAGGTACCTTTTCATTACATACAAATTATTGGTCTTTTTTAAGATTATTATGACGAAGAACTAATTAAATTTGTGGCAGTTTAATGTAAATTAATATTTTCTATTCATAAAAGATAAACTTCAATGTGATTGATGTTTTGTAGTGATGTATTATTAGATTTATTTCCATAAGGTACCTTTTCGTAAATGTATGGAGCAAATACTGTAATTGTTATGTAAGTTTAAAGTGGCATAAGGGGTTAAATATAGTATTTAGTTGGGGTTTTAGGATTTATTTCATTTGAATGACAGAATTTCTTTCATATGTGCTCAGAAAAATTGATTGTGTGTTACATTAAAAGTAAATATATTCAATTTTCTGATTTTATATGAAAAAGTCAGTAAATACATTTTCACCTCTAAATCGGTATTGTTTTTTGCTTAAACTGTCTCTCAGTGTCGTTTTCTAATAGATACAATTTAAATCTTGAGAGCTCATTGCAATCAATCGTGAAAATGAAATAAAACTTTATTTTCAAGAGATTGGTTAGTATACACCATAAATCAGTCGATATCAAAGGTTTCTATTTGCATTACAGAACAAGTCGCAACATTTTTTAAATCTCAGATATATAAGGTATTATTATTTGTAGTCAACTATGTAACTTACTTCAGGAACATAGTTTTTTAGGCGGCTAAACTTAAAACTTCTCTATCGTAAAGTTGCTCATTTCACAACATTATTTTCAAAAAATCATATCTCTGTAACTACGCAACTTAGAAGGTTGATCTTTTGTGTTATCGATAGCTTATTTATTGTAGATTACTGGGGTATGCATAACTCCATACCCGCCATAAGGTACCTTTGCCCGTGGGACGTCACATATAAATGTCATTTTGTAAAAGACGTGTAGGTAGGTAAGTTTATTCTTAATGTATTTGTACAGGATTGAACAACTTTTATCATGGGGCCAAAAATTTTGCCTGGTTCATACATTTTATCTGGCTGGCTGATCAGTTGTCGAATATGCTTTATATAAGAACATTTTATGACTTTAAATCCAACCGCACAATTCATTATTGCGTAAGAACCTACGAGTGTTAGGCCTCGTTCAGCTATAAAAATGTGGCAAACAGCAAGTTTCGAGTTCCTCCACCGGAAAACATTAGCAAATTTATGTAATGTTATCACCTCTTTAATATTACAAGTAATAGGTACACTCTTAAGGATTAAACTGGCTAGGTACCGGAATTGACCGCATGACTATAGTCCGTTTTTTTAGCATTAGAAAGAACTTCGCAGAAGTAAGCTTGTGGTCCCAAATCCCGCACTTTTAGCGGTAATCATTTGAAGTAAATTATATGTATTGACCATGCTACACTAGATAATTCAATAATTATTAACAATTAAATAGCCTGACAAAAACTGCTCGCTTGCTTCTGTGGAGTTCTTTCTAATGCTAAAAAAACGAACATATTATAGCATATAACGAACATATTATATTATAGTTGGAAACATCCTTTTTTCAGTTTTATTAGGGTTCCGTAGACAAAATATCAAAATATCAATTACGCTTATATATAGGTAGTTTCGTAATGCCTGTCCGTCCGTAGTGTCCGTACGTCTGTCTATCAGTATATATGTCGGCGGCCGATCGTAAGATCAGGCATATCGTGAAATTCCTGGGCATATCGTGAAACGTGAAAATCTTTGACTCGGTCCCTGAGTCGACGGAGCCCCGCTACGCGGGGCTCCTATTTCTGGGCAGTTTGCCCTTCGGGCATCTGAAGCAACCTAACGAACCTATCCTGCCTATATATTGGTTTAATGTGACTATCGTCAAACATTACACAGGAACATTACGATCTGCCTGATCTTACGATCGGCCGCCGACATCTATATCACAGGCGTCACTGCCATTTTACTTGAAAACTATTTTAATGAAATTTGGATCATGTTGTTTTGTAGAGGTTTGCCGCAACTAGGTATATAACATTAACATTTCATAATGGTATATTTTTAATTAATAAAAATCATATCTGAAATAAGTTTGTAATTTCACCGCCTATTTTTTTCTTCAAATTTCTATAAGTTCACGTTGAAATGATATCTTAAAGTAATAATAAAAAAACAAATGAAATCGTACTGAAAGTATTTTCTTATTAAATAATAAAATATACTCAAACTCTGTACGAAGCCCTCGGTGCGCGAGTTAGACTCGCACTTAACCAGCTTTTTCATTACATGTCCCAAACTGGTAATTTCTACTAAAAATATTTTATCTAAATTAATTAAATGTCATTTAAATTTCGCAATGCTATTCCTGTATAATTTTATGTGCGACTACGTGTCTTGCTTTAGAAACTGATATTGCATTAGCGGCCTTGATTACTTTTCCTAGTGTATAGTAGCTTAAATAAGTAGATTATAATCTCCGAATAGGAAGTCGACTTTAACAGATCAGTCTCAGGGTTCGGTACAAAACAATAGGTACACTACCTACAGTTAAAAAAATATTTGATACAGATAATGGACCTACCTACGCTTAGTCGTTCGAACTCGGCATAAATTATAAAATTAGACATAAAAGGTAAATGCTTGGTATATTTTATATTACACTGGTATATAAATTAATTGATAGTGTGCAACGTTAATATATTTAAAAAAATATACCTGCTGCTTTTTATTATCCACTCAACAATGGAAAATATGTATATTGGTACACATATGCCCCTTAAGGTGACATTCCATTTCCAACTGCAGCTGCAATACTGTTCATTTTACTATGGAAATTGACAATGACAGCGACGCGTTTCCATAGTAAACTGAACAGTATTGCAGCTGCAGTTGGAAATGGAATGTCACTCTTAGGGATGCAGTCCATTTCCAACGACAGCTGCATTACTGTTCATTTTATTATGGAAATTGACAATGACAGCGACGCGTTCAGTACCGGTAGTGCAGCTGCGGTTAGAAATGGAATGTTACCATTAGTCACACACACACTACAAGCCTCGATTAGCTAAAAAATATTTGTCTCAATCTGTCATTTTCTATTTGTAAGAAAGGAATACCTACTTTAGAAGAGCAAATACTTTACGCAACCACATATATATTGTTTCTGATTTCAATAATTCCAATAAGCCCATTCATAATAAAAAAATACATCCTGACGCCATTTCGATATCGGTCACGTTTTTGATTTTTGACAGGCAAACTCTTGTAACATACGAGAAGACATAGGTAATAATTTCCATAAATACCAAGTAACATAATATTATTTAGCTCAATCTGTAACCTCGGTGTCACTGTACCAGTTAGCTTAAAATTTAAAGGACTTTATTACTAACTACCGTTCTGTTTGCAATTTCTTCACATTTGCTTGGAAAGGAAATGGTAGTGAGATTTTATCGCTTGCCTTTAAAGACAGTTATTTTAGATCAAATACTTCAAACAGCTTATTCCAAAAAGGTTAATTTAATTTATTAAGCTGCGATTTGATTTGGCCATTTGGATTCCTACAGTTCGCAAGCATTTTAATCATGACAACCGAGTAGAAAACAAATTATCCAATATCCATATAATTACTAAGTAGTAGTCAGTACCTATTAGTATAGTATCAACAGGTTAGATTACATACAGATAGGTAATAATTATTTAAAACAAATTAATTTATTTATGTACGTGCTAGGTACCTACGTGTATCGTAAATTCAGTGGATCCAACTGCGCATAAAGCTAGCTATGAAACCAGCGATAAATAAAATACATAGGTAATGATACTTAACGATCGTAACGGATGGGTGACATCAGTACACGTTAGCAACAAAGTAGCAATTTCTAATCAATAAATACAAGCGTGCTCTAAATAAAGATATCACTCTCAATTCTTAACAATTCTCATAAAGACATAACTAGTCAAGTTGGACACTACACTCTATTACATATCACTCAAGGTTAATTTTGCGATAACAGGTAGGATTAAGATACGAGCTTGAGAGGAATGCAGCAGTGGATACGCAAACGAAAGTAAAGTAGTAACGGATCTGCCGGAACGTGCGTAGGAATGTGAACGGAATAGCATGCAAATAGTGAACCATCGTAGTGACATCTACACGTGTATAGGCGTGCTTTAGCCGAGATTTATATTTGGAGAGCAGGATTTAAGTTCAACTAAACGCGCTGACGTGATTGAGATACCTAAATAATAGAATTATCTTCACGTTGTAAATATAAAATAATACAAAACAATAGGATATATACGGCGCGATTCGGGAAATGAATTAGAGATTCACTAGATATGAAATAGTAGTCACATATCTTTACTATTTCATATCTAGTCATCTCATAGTAGTCATAGTATTAGTAATCTCTAATTAATTTACCGAATCGCGCCGCTAATCGCTTAACAAAATGTTTGACTTTGTTACTTATTTATTTGGAATTTCCGCACTATGAATTTCGTATTTAGCATTGATATAACATTCTGATCCAGTACTGCGTTCTGATAGTGGAATGTAGGCAAAACAAAGCACGCAAATCGCAGTTGTTGACAACATTGTGCGATTTATATATCTAAACTATCTAAACGTATCTCCACGTAAAAGGTACTTTTTTATTCAGTTTATCTTAATACGGCTCTGTGTTATTTTTGTTCTAGATGCGCACAGCAGGGTACTGTTTTAATGTGCAATTATCGATATGTTAAGAATGATTTTTCGAACGAGCGAACTGAAACGTGGACATTGGACTCTAAAATCGTAAACTGTTTTTTTTTGTTTAATTCAACTGAAATTAATTTATTTCAAGCTATTTGGCTTATATTTGTTCATTATTTACATTCAGATTAAGTATACAATTTACTTTTATTTTCATATTTATTCATTCATGAATACTTCCTTCTCTTGAAAGTTTAAACCCCTTTTTGTCACTGAATAGCTTTAACTTAAATATGATAAGTACTTTCACATCTTAGCGGCCATGAAACTCGCAATATTAATTTATGATAATTTATGCCGACACAAAATAAGTCATTATAATTTAAAAGGCTTTTAGTAAATTGCACTTAAATACTACCTACTTAAGTACATACTTTTTCTGCCTATCGCTTAGGTAACATTTGAAAGCACACGATAGGCTATAATAATGTTACAGTACACCTAACAAACCAATTATTTAGTTGCATATATACAGGCCTGCTTGCAAAATGCACTAAATATGCAATGCAGTAAGCAAATAAAAAGGCTTGCATCACACAGAGTAAGCCTCGTAACAATTTTCCCGATACGTGTGCTGACGACAGACTTTCTTCCTATTCCAGATTCAATCACCGTTGATAAGCATAATTTACCAACAAAGGATATCTTATTATTGAAGTATAAGTATTCTTGAGATAAATCCTATACTTTATATCAGGGTCTCGATTAATGAATATTGAGCTACGGCGAATATGCATATATTTGTAGATCTATCTAAAGTAAATAGATGTTTATGTAGTTTATACCGGATGTGGCCTGTAACACGAGCAAATAATTAAAACATAGATTGTACTCCTCAAACGGAGACACTTTTGTTCAACAACTTTATTTATGAAGTATATAGACTCCCTATTTTTCATACATAATAAAAATTATCTTCAATGGAAGCCATCGCCACGCCATTTCATTGTGATTGACGTTGCTTGTCAAGCCTTAAACATAATAAAATTCGCAATACATTGCGTCTTACCTTTAAAGTGTATTAAAAATCAAACTACAAGCTATTTTTAAAAGTTGGTGAACAAATATTGGTCAGTATGAGGAGTACGGCCTACAGTTACATTTTTTGCTCGTATTACAGGCCACACCCGGTATTTGTAGATCTATCTAAAGTAAATATAAAGATGTTTATGTAGGTTATATTTATCATAACCTTTTGTAATCTACAACTACGTCTATTACAATATGTACATTACGTAGTTGCTTTAGGTACATTTACGATTTGCGATAGGTACTTAGCTTTATTTAAGTGTGTATTGCTTGTAATACTAATATGTTTGTAATAATTAACGTCTCATTGGAGACTAATTTGTGACAATTCTATGACATTTCCTGTTTCTGTTTAATGATGAATGGAGTTTGTTTTATCATTAAGCACACAAACAAGTTTTGTAACGTATATTTTTACGTAATAATTGGTTCTGGTACTAGGCTTCAGCGGTCGTGCTTTGATAATAACTTGAGAATTGTACCGTTTCACAATCAGACAAAAGCTACCAAGTCATTCCAACAATTGTCCAAGAGCCAACAACAAAGGTATAAATAGGTTGCAATCGTCGTGACTATAATTGGAAAAAATGACAAGTTAATAGACATCAACAATCAGTGTGGCACGATACTGAAATTGGGAATGGTATGATGTTTATAAATGATGGCGTGTAGAAAGACATTTAAAATTAAAATTTGAATTTCTAACAAAACCTTCATTAGCAAAATAACACATAATCTAAACATAAAAGAATATATGTATATACAGTGGTACTACTAAACGAAATTAATAACATAAAAGTCACTAAAACCTAAGCTTAAATATAAATATAAGCTAAATATGTATAAAATAAACGAAGTACCTACTGAAACCCGTCCCGGGCTGCCCCTGACGCAAAGGTGCCTATCACGCTCGCTGAGTTGCTATTTGTAATTTCTTATTATTTTCTCAGACGTTATTTTTGTAAAGGACCTTATTTCGTACGCCTTGAAATTTCACATACTAATTTCTCATACATTTATCACGCTATATTCCATTAAGCTGCCTTGTATTTATAAAATATACAACTTTTGCATCGCCTTACTAAAACAAACAATTGAACACAAATCGAAAAGTTGGTTCAATAATTAATTTAAGAAAAATGTAGTTAAATATAAACAAATTACATTCCCGAGGTTCATTTAAGTTCCCTATTGTTCAAACTTACAAAAATTATTCATTTACAACCAAAAATATTAAGAACATTCGGTACCTATCTTGCCAGAATATCTTGTTAAGGGTCGGTTAATTGCATATTACATTATACAAAAACCTTTTACTTACCTAATTAGCCAATCTCCTTGAACCGCCTGTGCTGAAACATATCTGTCAACGGCGTTTATTATAGAAAATAGCAACAATAAATTACAAGATATGGTTTGTCGGCGTTGCCTTTGCTATTGTTCCTTAGCATAGCTTTATCAAAACCAGTTAAGACAGAGTATTTTCTAGAAATTCCATTATTAATTTATTTATACATATTCTGTTGTGTTTGTCATATTCAACCTTGTTATATCAAAAACGCCTTAAAAAATTCAATCAAATTTTATATTTTGAGGGATTGTAGATTTTACATACCGACCTTACATAAGCAATTTTGTAAATATTAAAGCAAAGTTCGACGTCAAGTAAAGCTTGTATGAATATCCAATGTTTATCCGTTAGAAAAGTCATCATCACTTCTGGCTCATGGTCGCATTTTATCACCTGTCATGTCATGCATCACTTCCGTAATTACATACTATTTAGAACGTGACAGGCATGATGGCAGATGATAAAAACCCCGTGATAGCCCTGCTGGATGTTATCACATCAAGAGCGGTAGGAAAGCCCTGTAAGTTTAGCAGTGGAATTGGATGAAAGCTATAATTTAAATAATATTGAGATGAGGTCACTCATTTCATATTTCCCATACTGTAGTTACATTTTTCAGTTTTGACTCCGCATAAAATAAAGTGGACTTTCTTCGCTTGCTAAGGTTTGCTGGTCAACTTATTTGTAGCATTATTGTATCATTTGGCATTTGTTCCGGCGGTTGCACAATTGCATTGACATATTGCTATAACATAGGTTACTCATTTGTTTCATGTGCCATGTTTCGTCAAAATACCCATTCCAGCGTAAAGGTCTTTTGACGTACCTACTAGCGGTAGTTCATAACATAACCCATTGTTTGATCTCTCAATCAGAGTCGAGATCAAACATGCGTATCAACATACCGCTACATTACGTAACGTTGGTATGTTACAATATGATTTTTATTTGTTTACCTGTGCTAATTTTTGGTAATACTTAGGTTGGTGAGCGGATCCCAGGCTTCGTTACTGAGGCGTGATAAAATATAGTGACAACGTTAGGAAGAAGATGTGAAAAAGAAACTCTTGATGTAATAAAGCCTTACACTTACAGTAACTTATACATATGTATATTATAATTAAATTGAATAGTTAGTTAATTTTGTCTTGTTGTGATTAATTTTGTATTTAGATTTTAAAACTCTGTACATGATTTGATATTGACCTGACATTTCTCACAGGGAATCTCGAGGGCACATATCCACAGAGATCAAAATTCTTATAAGGCTTAAATAAATAAAAAACAACGGGTTGCACTCCGGGAGTGCGGACAGAAGTGAAAACTCAATGACTAGTCCAAAATGTTTGCAAGACTATGTATAATTGACCCATCCTCCTTTCTAAAGTCAGACCGTAAAAAGTCTGCAGCGATTTTGGTAGCCCACGCAGTTCAAGTGTCATTTTAAACGTCAAACTTCTATCAAATTGTTACGTATAAATAACACTTACGCTGCGTGGGCTATCAAATCCGCTGCAGACTTTTATTGGTGCGACTGTATTGAAAAACTTTAGTTCCGAAATTGCTGATCAGTGAGCTTGCTTAAAATTCTAAATTCAAATTTGTAGCGTTTATTTTATTTTTTTAAATTCGTATAGAAATTGTAAAGTTACCTTGCAGACTTCGCATCTAAATATATTTGATCATGATATTTTGAGTTTTATTCACCAGTACTAGAGTTCACTTTTATTAGCGATTTCATCAAGATGTAGCTTTATTGAATTATATTTGAGTGATACAAAGTTAGAATATAACTGTGAGATCCTCGTATTTCAACCCGTACAAGATTAGAACCTTTTTCATGTAATGTCATTGAGTTTTTCTTTATTGATTTAAATGCCATCTAAATGAGTGGCCATCTAAACGTTACGGTCACGTGATCGCCTGAAGCTGTCTCGAGTTTATCAGTTTTTCTCCATCTCAAAATTGCCCAGCGCCGCTAAAGAAGTTTTCACTTCAAAAAAAGAGTTAAATAACTACCCTTAGTTACAACCTATGTGAAACATAGCACGGAATTATGCAGACCAGCAAGCCTATTATGGATCGCTTTATCCACATTTATCCACGTGATAAAACAATTGTCACTTTTTAACTCTGCGGGATAGAAAGAGACGGACACCGTTTTATCACGCTGTCACGTAGACAAATACGACCATCATATCCGTACAGCATTTTGTAAAAGTAAAAAGTCAAAAGATAAAGAGATAATCGTGTACGAATAAAGTGGCATCTGTCGGCCTGTTGTGATACTTACTCTTAATTTCATACAAAGCGAACCATGCTGCCGTATTCGAACTTCAAGATATTCACAAGAAACGACACGTACTAGATCCATTCTAGATACGTTATAGTTTAGATATCAACTAGTTCTCTTTTGCAGCGCAATTTGGGCAACCAATGTCACTTTAACGTTAGATAGAGTAAGATATCTATTAGATGTGAATTGGATCTCTAAGTAATATCCTGTGGAAATCGTTCAAGAGTATCTCCAGAATTGCGCAAATGTCAAATTTGACAGGTTAGATCTTAAACATATCGTTATCGTATCTTGGTGATGTCTAAAAGATGTCTAATAGATGTCTATTTCAAAATCCGAATCGGGCCCTTACTCTTAATTCATACAAAGCGAGCCATGAACGCTTGCGTAATGCATCGACGCGGCAAAGCACCTACCAAGTGTCGCTCGAGGGCGGAAAACTCGCATTTTCATTACCACACCATTTTATAGAGTCAAGGATAAAAACATAGATAGTGTTAGGCCAAGACAAGTCTGCAATGTTTTTGATAGCACACGCAATGCAGGTGTTGTTTAGATGTCATAATTTCATAGAAATTTGACGTTTAAAATTATACTTGCACTACGTGTGCTATCAAAATCGTTGCAGACTTATCTTAGTCTAACTTTACCAATTAACGAAAAATAAGTCAGCATGACCCTTTAAGTACCTACCTATTTATAAGACCTATTTCGTTTCGCGTAGGTAACTATAAGTAGTTCGTTTTTTTAGAATTAGAAAAAAGGTTAACAATCTTGATGTGTTTTTTAATTGAAATATGTACTATAGGTATTTAAAACCTTTTTTAAATGAAGGTCATTCATTGAAACTTTGCAATTAAGGTTTGTCAATTTCACATGAAAATCAAACAAATCAATATTTTCATCATAAAACTTGTAGTAACGTTTCACAGGCTCCGTATCGACGGTCCAAACACGTTTATATTGACCAGTTGTGCAACAAAGGCACCTTAAACAAATCCGTGTTAGGGCACGACTGAAAGGGAAGCTTGCTTTAATTGTATTGTTTTATTCTATGCCAATATCACAATCTCACAAACTCACCGGTCAGTGTGCTGTTTCTTAGTCTATTGTTTGGTTATGTACTTCTTCGAGACTTGATTGGCCAATAATTGCTACTTTTTGAACTTCAGCCGTTCCATTATGACTAACCAGTAGGTATACAGAAATCAAAACAAAACGAAGTAATTTTACGAAATAGTAGTAAATAAAGTATCAAAGAATTAAAAGTATCTTCGTGATTTTACATATTAAGAGGCTCACTGATTACAGTGATTACCAGTCCTCCGGACGGTATCGGCCTGTCAGTTGTTCGGAACTGTCAAATTTTTGTTGTAACTGACAGGCCGGTACCGTCCGGCGGACTGTTAATCAGTGGGCCCCTTAAGTCTTCTTAGAGTAAAAACTTAATTTTTTTTCACGTGTGTTAAATCATAAAATAGATGAACTGAGACTTTGTAACAGTTTTTTTATTTAAAATAATAGGTTATTATAAATGCCGTGTACATATTGGTGAGTCTTGAAAAAATATCACTTAATTTTTCTATAAAACGAAACGAGTTAATCATAGTCATATGTAGAGTTTTGTCAAGGTAGTTAAAAAGTTTCCCGGTATGATAAAGACAAGGTAAATACTTAGTACTTATGAATACATTGCAATATAAATTAAGAAGTATTAATTTTAGAAATTAACCTTGATGAAACATTTGTCTCAATACTAGTTAGTTACTTAGTTTTTGTATTAATTGAAATTTGAGTGCTAAAGCGATACTTAGAGATACTTTTATTATGATACTTAAAATATACATATTTACATAATATATAATACCTTCTTCTAACTGAATTAAATTGTCATACATAGTTAGGAATTCTAGATTTTTATATAAATAATGGTACCCAACTACTACTCGACTATTGAGTCCAGGGCTAAAACTGCTGCCAAGAAACTTGGTGTCCTATTTAAGGTGAGGCGGTACTTCACGCCGAGTCAGCTTCTCTCCTTATACCAAGCACAGGTCCGTTCGTGCATGGAATACTGTTGCCACCTTTGGGATGGTTCCGCCAAGTATCAGCTGGCGGCCCTGGACTCAATAGAGCGCCGGGCTCATAGACTTTTAGGCGATGACCCAGCTGTCAAATCGAAGTTACAGAGCCTCGATCATCGCCGAAGAGTCGCATGTCTATCGGTGTTCTATCGGATACATTCTGGAGAGTGCGCACAAGAGCTGCATGACCTGATCCCACCATCCCCTTTCCATCATCGGACATCCAGGCGCGGGGAGCCAATGCACCCGTTCGTGGTTAGTATTCCATTTGTCCGCACAAAACGATTTGCCTCGTCTTTTTTGGTAAGGACGGCTAAGGAATGGAATGCGCTCCCGGCATCTGTATTCCCTGAAAAATATGACCTCGGTCTCTTTAAAGCTAGAGTGAATAGGCTATTACTGAACCGATGAGCTACATCTTAGGCTCTGTCTTCACTTTCCATCAGGTGTGACTAGAGCCAATCGCCGATCAGTTTATTATAAAAATAAAATAAAATAAACTTTCTACTGTAGTGATCTAGAAACCTCACTAGCAAAACGAAGTGCGCAAGAAATACGAATAAGAAAATGAAGCAAATTAACGTATGTAAGGCATTGATCCTCATTTGGTATTTTCCAAGCGAGGACACGCTGCATTATCATAATTGATCCGTTGGCTGTAATCACTTTCGAAACGAACGTTATTGATCATAACGCCCACTACAACGTTTATCGTAATTTTAATAATGTTTCAGAGCTAGGAACCTAAATAGGTAAACATACTACTGCTCCTGCTAATAGATGGCACCTTTATGTCACCTCTATTGACAATGACTTAAGTTTCAAGATGACATGTACTGGGATCGCGTCGAGCACCAATACGTTTACCTTACGTATTAAGATTTTAATTTTGAAAATCTATAATACAAGTACAAGTTCTCCTCTTGCTCAATTGAGTTCTTAACATACAGTTGCATCCTCTGGGGTCCAATTTGGGCATCTAATCCCGGGAATTAGCGCAGGCTCTAGTTCTTACGAGAGAGAGATCAACTCTTCCAACACAGAGGAGCATCTAAAGTGTCATTCTATGGAATCTGCTAACTATGTAAACAAACCGCCACACTGACAGTGACAGTTTCAATATGACGGTTTGTTTACATGGCAAGTTCTATAAAATGACACTTTAGGTTTTATTGATATAAGTTCGGTTTCCTCACTAATGTTTCATTTTCGTCTGCATAATTATGACCGATCAATACGTTTATATGTACTTTAAGTATTTTAAAGTCATTCAATTCTTACTGTATTAACTGTACTTACAGATAACTTTCCATTTCTCTCTCATTACGGCATTGCCAAGCCACTTAATGTTATCTACATTAACCTTGTCTTATGAAGTGTATTTTTTGCAAACTTTACTTAGCGGCCCGGTCATTATCCACATAGCTGTGTTGTCACACTTGTCACTATCTTAGTTGACCAAGGTTTCTAGGCTACGCCCTGTCTTTGTGCCGAAAGAAGGCGTAAGTTTGCTTAACATGTAGGCTTTTACGCCCCTTTTTCTTGGAACATTGAGATTATTACAACTATTAGAGTTTTGGTTAATGAGCTAGCAATAAAATGTTTATTACACAAGTAGGTTTCTGTTTTATCTCTGTGATTTAAATAGTCGTGACCAATGCTGAATAAGATATTTTTTAATACAGTTGCTCAAAAAGTGCTACTTTACGTAGCTGTTTAGCGTGCGGAAAGTTGGTTATCTCGAACTAGTGCTTTTTACTTTTCCAATTTTTTTAAATTTATACTTGTTCCAATTCACGACTACTTATTGATGAGTGTTAATATTAGTTTCCTTTAAACGTCGTAATCAGCATAAAAACCTACCGTTAATGTAAGAATACGAAAAATATTACATATTTCATATTTAATTACTTACCTCTTCATCATTATAACACGTTTATTTTTTAATATTCAATATTGAAAATTCCGTTCTTAATAAGTTGACTGAATGGAACGGAATAGCTGCCAAACGCCCATAGATATAATATACTTAAAGACGACGTCTAACCGAGCTGTCACTGTTACCACTTTTGTTTAGTGTACGATTAACAATGTTTTTCTTATTTTTTCGCAACTGTATTAAAAAACGTCGTTCGATACACGTGCGGAAATGTCATTCTTCACTCGTCCCGAGTCTTGCCACTCGCCTGCGGCTCGTGGCAAGATATCTCGGTACTCGTGTAGTAATGACATACCTTCCGCACTAGCATCGAAATGTACTATTTTACTGCTTTGGTGCAGGTGCTCAATGAAAGTGCAATAAAAGATAAAATACATTGCCCCCATTTGAGTTTTTAAGTTCATTAAAAAAAACTACTTTTTGTCGATTTACATGTAGGTGTCTAATCAAATCATTGCAATCGTAAATTGTCAAATAAAAAGTTGAATGGAATACATTTCCTACATAATCAGTGATGTAATCTAATATCCAAACCCCATTACGATAACGGCGTTATCGATATTGCAATTCATTAAAAATCAGGGTTGTCAAAGTCAAGAGTAGGTACCCAACTACCGTAGGGTAGTACTAGGTAATAGGCCTATGAATTCCATGATACAATTTATAGCGGAGTTATGATTTAATGTTAGTCAAGGCAAAGTTATCTAAATATTAAAGGAGAATCAAGGGAAGAATCAATATTTTTGCCAACCCTTATATTAATAAACTGCAATATTCATAAGTTGATAGCGGTATTTATGTTGATAATAGCCCGCGATCCAAGACCTGATTTTCATGGCCATTATCATACCGGGAGATAACTAATAAAGTGGTTAATATTAAGGAACCCCCGTGGACGTCTGCTGCCGATGCCGCTCCGTTGACAGGTTGAGGAACAACAACCACCGTAACAAACCACCTTACCCTATTTGATACATATTTTTATAATTTTAAATTTGATAAGTTATTCGAAGATCTCCCTTTATACTTTACGTGTTATCGCCCGGGATGCGATGACCAACGGAATTTGTGGCCGGCCCGCGAACTATAAGTTTCTATCAAGAAGTTTGTGGGTTTTCATACGACTTCAACAATAAACTGCAGGGACAAAAACGAGTTAGGTATTTTATATGAAAACGTAATTAATTTACGTAATTAACGTAATTTATCTGAAAATGTGTTATAAAATCTATGTAATAGGCACTAAATATAAAACACTTTCGTTTAATACTCGTTTAATAGCCAGTTACTTCGTATTTACTTTAACAGGTATTATCAAATAATACCAGATTCTATCATCGATCGTAAAACTAACTGAAGCGTATGTAAACCTCAGTGAAACATGTGTGATGAAACCACGATGAAACTGATGATAAACTCCTAGGTGGAAGTCGTAAAACGAATGTGTAGCAATGAAATTACTTTGAAACTAGCCGAGATTAATTGCAAGGTATTATAAAAATGTTAAATCATTTGCGATTATCTTGTTAACAAGATTATAAGATTATACTAGACACTTCTAATGTACCTAATTAAGAGCCATGCAGTCATCAGTAAAATGTTGATATTAGGTAACGAATATAATATGTATTCATTATTCATATCAGAACCCGAGTGGGACCAACGGAATACCATAGATGGTGCTAGCCGTGGTGCAGGCAGGCCGAAAAGGATGGGACGGGATGATTTGACGTATTTTTCAGGATTGGCGGGAAACTACAAACGACAGGAATGAGTCGAGGGAACGAAGGGAGGCCTTTGCCCAGCAGTGGGATACTAAATTAGGCTAGCAAAAAAATTGATACATCCTTTATTCATTATGATGCTTACTAATTCTTTTCTAGTTCAATTTTATTAACTTCTACATAAATAATTCCAATTTATTTAGAACTGTAACTAAATAATTAATAGTGATCAGAAGTGACCTAATCTCGCTTTGCGTTGCAGTTGTTGCGGTGTCATTGTTTCCGCCGCTATTTCCGCGATAAAATAAAATGAGTGACGTTTGCCGCCGCATTACAGCCGCGATTATGACGTTCATTCCATCATTCATTTTATCAAGGAAATTGACAGATACAATGGTGGCAACAACGACGTCGTAACAGTAATGCAGCTGCATTTGACATCCGAACATCACCTTAAGAGTGACATTCCATTTCCAACTGCAGCTGCAATACTGTTAATTTTACTATGGAAACGTGTCGCTGTCATTGTCAATTTCCATAGTAAAATGAACAGTATTGCAGCTGCAGTTGGAAATGGAATGTCACTTTAAGGGTAACATTCCATTTCTGACCGCAGCTGCACTCCTAGTACGAAGGCGTCGGTGTTATTGTCAATTTTCATAGTAAAATGAATGGTAGTGCTCCTGTCGTTGGAAATGGACTGTCACCTTAAGAAAGAATGTGCACGCTCGATCCTGACGTCAACCGCCATACATTCGTTCAAACAAAACGTATGGAGGTCGACGTCAGCGTTACGTGCATGGCCTTTGGGTAAGAATTATATTATCATCAAGAACTAATTCCGAAGTTGTTATTATTTGATTCAATTGAGGAATACCCTTGAAAATCAGTCAATTATGTAATTATGAATTACGACTTAATTATATGTAGGTATAATTAACTCATTGCCGGCTGCTGCTGCGGCACGCTCGCTTGGCTTCGCACAGCAGGACGTATTTCTAACCTAGGTTAGGTCAGTTATACTATTTTTTGATTCCCGTCCGTCACTAAGCTACACGCTTAAACTTAAATTTGTACGTCTTTTTTAGGTCAAAATAAAATACTAAAGCTAAGTGAGATTGCTCCGTGTTCAACTACTATTCTACTATACTTACCTTAATACGCCTGGGTCCCTGGGAATACAGACAAAAATGTAGAACACAGACAAAATATCGTAGCACTGTCATCTAAAAAAACCCTTCAAAAACAATGCACCTAGTTCGTAAGTACCTACCTGTTTGCTTAAATTTGATAAGTTACTATGAATATTTCAATTTATACTTCTCCTAATAAAATCATAAGCGCTGTGGCAATCAGCTAGCAATAATAGGCCTGGAATCTCATTATCGTCTTAGGTTTAACGAATTGCTTACTGGCAAAAGCTTCAATTACTATTGGTACGTAAAATCTTAAATCCTGTGACTCGTTTCCTGCACCGATAAATCTCGTTACGTATTTAAAAAGTCTTAAATGCAATGATACAGTCTGCACATATTGCTTTTTCGCACATAACAAAATATGCATTGACAGGTTTGAAATTGCTATCTTGAGTAATGAAACAAGACAAATAACTGAAATTACTTACCGCTGAGTCTACTTAACACTAAATGATAAATTACACGGCTGCCATCATTCCTAGTAGAATGAAAACTTGAATTCGTTTGAGCGGTTCCTAGCCGCTATTCAAATATTGCTTTAGTCGACAGCGACCATGATTAATCAATTTTATTTTATCTCTGGTGTCTAGAAATGAGAACAAGTTTGGTTAGTTAGATCAAGCAGTTTCAGTTATATTAAGTATTTTCTTTGTGTAGGTACCTACATCATTAATTCCGTACTATGTACAGTATTCTTTATCATATGAATTCACCTTTCGCGGTGAATAATTTTAATAAAACATAAGTAATTATATTGGAAATTGTGGTTATATTTTTGTACGTTATTTTATTATTCCTGGTAAAATTGTTTAGATAAATAAATATAAAATGTATACATTATAATAACGTTCAATATAAAAAAAAAACAGTATAATTGTACCTACGATAATGGCACCATTCATGAGATATCTAATAGAACATTTGGAGTATTCTACATTTATCACTGAGACATTGATTTATGTAAACTGTATACCGCTTTGTGCGTAAACAGTTGAATTTTATTCATCATTTGTGTTTTCAACATGCTCAATGAAATAAATTACATATAATTTCCACATATTCAACAAATTTAAACTACTTCGTACTTACTTGGTAGCAACATACTTTCAAAAGTAAATTCCCATTGTTACCTGAAAATTTCCCAATATTACCGAGAAGTTTCCCTGAATAATTAAATATTTTAATCTAAGTACAGTCAGAGTTTGTGTTATGTTATGAACGTAATAAAATTCTAAGTATTAATTCCACGAAGGTTGAAAAAAAAGTGAATTTTACCAAATACTTTACTGATTTTAAATACATTTAACTTTTGGTGGTTAGCACTATTAATGTAACAAAATGAAACTATGTAAAAAACTGACAATGTAGTTAGGTATTGTAGGTAATGTAGGTATCCGAAAAGTTATTTTAATTTGATGGTACCGTCAATAACATCTTGGTATTGGGAAGCCTGTGAGGTATTACGGCCATCCTATTACAGTTCAATAGCTATTTAAATAATCAATAAAATGGGGAGTCTGCGAAATGACGCAAACCGAAACCCACCGTCCAGCCATCGAGATGTTATCGTCCTCATTATTGCAGCTATGCGTTACCCAACTTAATTAGTTCACGCAGAGACTACTAAATACAAGACTGTCAATTTCTGTATTAAGTCGTGTATTTCATTATCGTTGTAGCATGCTAGTGTAGTGATGCTAATTGTACTCCTGTATGGTCCATTCTATATAATTTATTTGTCTCTATTTCGTGCAATGCGTCTGCATTCTCAGCCAATGGGTCTGTCGTTTTATTTATTGATCCTAGGTTTGCTATTTTATAATGGGCCTACGATTATTCGAATAGATAATGCGTAATGTGAGTATGGAGTAAACTTTCTGAGTGATTCGATGTGCTATGCCATGTGTTGGTGATGAAAACTGCAGATTCTTACTATTAACATTTATTTCTTGGAAAGTTACATGCTGAACTATTTCTATTTTAATTTTTAGGGATGCGCGCGCGCGCTCGTCTTGGTGGTTGTATAGGCTCTGGCGCGGGGCCGTCCCCCGCTGCCTTCTTTCCCCTCTGTCGCCTTACGCGGTAGGACCGGTCCTGGACATCCTCCCCGCCCTTGGAAGGACTTGCAGCTTCTTCCAAGACATCAGACTCCTCCGTTGTGGTTGGCAAAGGGCAGACTTTGTTGACGCCTCGCCGTTCAACGCCTCGGTAAGTCAGAAAGTCAGCGACTCTGGCCACTCCGTCATCGCCGGGGTAAAGCTGCTGAACTCGGCCGAGTCTCCATTTAAGTGGTGGTAAATTGGGTTCTTTAAAGACCACCAGATCCCCTTTTTTAAGGTTTATCTGCCGGGAACGCCATTTTGTTCTTTGTTGCAGTTCGGCCAGATATTCTTTTCTCCATCTCTCCCAGAAGTTGCATCGGAGCTGTTCGACCAACTGGTACCTTGTGCGAATCTTCATGTTTTCAGGCTTCTGCGGGCTTGGTAGTGACGTCAGCGGCCGCCCGATGAGGAAGTGCCCTGGGGTCAAAGGAGAAAGGTCGTTTGGGTCAGGTGATAAGGGAGTTAGGGGTCGGGAGTTAAGGATCGCTTCAATTTGAGTGAAAAGCGTGCTTAACCCCTCGTATGTAAGACTAACATTCCCTGCTATACGTTTAAGATGAAATTTGGCACTCTTTACGCCAGCCTCCCAGAGGCCGCCAAAAGTTGGAGAGTATGGGGGATTGAAAACAAACTTTATGCCCCGGTAGGACCGGTCCTGGACACCATGAAAATAAATGTTGTTAAAGATTATTGATCAGATAATGTTGTTTAAAATTTGGTACAAAGTTTATAGTTTTTGTACAGCCCAAAACTACGTAGTGCTGATTTTAAATTACACCCAAAAATTATACTTATCCTTAACTTTTCGGAAGCATATTTATGAGATGATTTAGCTAGGATCATTCAAGAAGACGTCTACGATTGGAAATGGTCAGTAAGAATAAAAGGCCATAATAAGTGTCGTTAGGAGCTGGTGGATGCGGTTTGCACAGGATACCGACATGAACTTAAAAAATGATTTCAATTTGTGCATATTTGTGGCTTGTACTTACAAATTCATGCTTGAGAGATGCACTACAAGTAAATAGTGCGGGCGGATTTTTTTTGAAAATTTTCGTTTCAATTAGTCCATTTTTGGGAGTTTTTAATCATATTGCTGAAGAGTGGTGTTTACTAGAAAGTTATATGTACAAATCGAATGCGCTCTACTCGCTGCCCGATTTAAACTTTAAGATACGTCAATTAATAGATCTAGAAACGATATGGATTAGATATGTCAGTGTAAAATGTGACGTTTCTTCAAACAAAAACATCACTTTTGACAGTGACACATCTTATCTACAGTATGTGTTTGACCACGGAGCTTTAATTTCCAGCCAAAATGTATGAAAAAGTAAAAAATTTTTTCGGCCTTTCGGGGTTGGTGCCATAATAAAAGTAGCTCAGTTTAGCGAGTAGAATCGAGCCCTGAATTTAAAGCCCCATGGTCAGTAACACCCTGTATATCGTTTCTAGATCTATTAATTGACGTATCTTAAAGTCGAATCGGACCGTGGGAATGATCTAGGGATAGCACCGCACATCAAGGCGATCGATCCGTCGAGGCAATGTTCAAGCCGTTTGGCTAATAGATTGAAGAATTTGCGTTTCAAAAGCTTGTAATTCCGAATGTCGTTAAAGTCTCAATAGTAAATCAATGCTCTTGTTGGCATAGACTTGCAACACTGATTACTGATTTTACGTGCACACCGGGCTCAGATCGTGCGTAGCGCGGCGCGTGCGCACCGCGATTAGCAGATTCGTTAAGATTAACATCAAATACGAGGGCCATGTTGTATATTATTTAAGAGATGTGGCAGAACTGACCCTTTGACATGAACCTGAGTGAGCAAAACACAGATGCATTTTACGACTAGGGAACATCAGTCTAATTTTACAGTTCAGTAAAAAATATCGGTACGAAAGAACGTGTAATAGTCCTGTTATAGAGATATGTAAAATTGTATAGTATGTATTACATATGAATTTTACAACTTAAATAATTATACAGAAAGTAACTGTTACTCAAACCTGTTCTTTATCGCTTCTGGTGCAAAAGTGCCCATAATACTCACGACATTACCCCACTGGATCGCTATGGACCAGAACGATTCGGAGCGGGGATCCTCTCCCTTTTGCCTGAGTCGACGGCCTATGTCATATGTTATATAAAATGTTATATGACTTTAAAAAACGGACCTACACAGTAAGCTTGTGTTCTATGTACTAGACAATGATAATTACCTATCTCATCTCATCTGAGGCATTATAGCCGCGGGTGGGCCTTAGCCTGGTCAAGCAAGTCTCTCCAGTCCGATCAAAATGATAATTATAAATGTATAAGTAGTATACTTATTTTGTACATAGAAAACATCCATAACTCGTCGTGATAACCCATGATAAATTCACAAATAAATGCCGTTACCAGGATTCGAACACGGAACTCCTGCTTCTTACTTAGTTCTTAGGCAGGGTCATTACCAACTAGGCCAGGAGGCCGATAAGCAAATGTATATGTTATGTAAAGCTACAAAACAAGTATTATGCAAACGATGGAATAAGCTATGTAGCTTATAGATAGGCTTTATTAGGTCCTAATACATAAAATATATTCATAGGTGTACAGACAGTCTACGCCTCATAGTCTAATAAAACATGGTCTTCGCTTCCCAGAGTGACACAGGCCTACGTCACACTAACATGGCCGCTATATATAGCGCTATCGCATATTATCATATAGCGCTGTCGCATGATGACGTAGGCTTGTGTCAGTCAGGTGACCAAGAAAAGGCGGGAAGAGAGTACCAGGCGGAGTATATTATTATACCATGCTACGCCTCAAGAGGCCTGTCAATTAAATAATGCAAAACCATTTTGTTGGCACATGGCGTAATTTAATTGCAAAATGTGGACCAATTTTACATCTCGCATCACGTAATATTAGGATTATTCAACGAAATATGTATCGCAGATATTTTAATGATCATCGCGAATTGATAGACTCACTAAAATGATTTATGAATTGCACTATTAAAACAAGTTCGCAATGTTTGTTTTTGGATCGTTAGAGAAACAGATCGCGACGCAACTTGTCGCTTCGACCAACATGTTATTTATAAAACTGGCCTAATGCGTGTGGCGATGTCACAATAGATCTTAGGTTAGGTTCCGTACATTAGTTAGTATGATGCAAAAAGCGTATCGTCAATATACCTAAAGGCGAGTTGAGAAAGTCAAATATTTAATTTACTTCCAAATTATTCATCATGCTATGAACCACCACCTACGGCACCCGAATATAGGTATGATACTATGTTTTCTTGACATTTTTAAATCTTGATGCAAGATTTTCGAAACGGTTGACTAATTTTATAGTTTTTGAGTAATATATAAGTATATACTAGTAAGGTGCAGGGGGCAAAAATATATTTTTCGCTATCTGGACATATATGGCACTCTGGTTGATAATGTAAAACATGGAAGATGTTTCGATTCGTTGAAATTCCCCGCAGTCGAAATTGCCCCCCTGCACCTTACTTCCGTAACATTTCGAACTCCAGAATGCGAGAAAATCAAAGGGTATTTTTGCCATTGTAACTGCGGAACCCTAATAAAATATTGCAACAACACTTTGAAGTTGAAGAGCAACTAATTATTCATGTAACTTAATAAAAACTGTCAAATCAATATCATAAATAACACATTATAGTAAAAAGGAGTCAAAATTATATAAAACGGTAGTTCTGTTGTAAAGTACTACCGTAACCTTTGGTTTATACTTTGAATCGGTGGGAAAAATAATGATCATCGATTTTTGAGAAAAAGGGAGCTGATTTTTGTAATGATGTGGTTGGCAACCATCATGTAAACGTTCAGCAACCAAACTAGAAGGAGTTTAATAATCGATGAACAATGTTTCCTCTCGATTAAAAGTAGGTAACTCCAGTTTACCGGTATTAGACAAACAAAACAACAAATAATTTAGGCCGCTCGTTGTTACAAAAATATAATGAGATAATAACTAGATTATGGGTTGACTTTATAAGCTACATGATACAAGAAAACTAGTTATGCCTATGTAATAGCAACACTGAAAGCATAAGGACATACGGCTCGATTCGGGAAATGAATTAGTCACTCACTAGATATGAAATAGTAAAGATATGTGATGTTCCACTGCAAAAGGTACCATACGGCGGCTGGCGCCGCGATTCAGGAAATGAATTAGAGGTCCACTAGATATGAAATTGCGAAGATTTGTGACGTTCCACGGAATAAGTTACCTTATGGCGGACAGCGCTTAGGTCGCATAGCGCCGCTATAATATTGGAGCGGCGTTAATAATAGCGTAAGCGCCAACCGCTATAAGGTACCTTTTTCCGTGGGACGTCACATATCTTTACTATATCGTGTCTAGTTAATCTCTAAGTCATTTTCCGAATCGCGCCGATAGACGCACATTCCGTTTGTATTTAAGGTCAAGCCGATATGATTAGATCTTTCTGAAAATGGTCTAATGAGCGATAGAGTCATAATTATGAATTGTAATTTTATGTCTTTGGACGAAGAAATAAATCATCAGGTGACAACCAAAACTCAAACCAAACAAGTACAAGTGTACTAGTACCTACCAAAACAATGTTTGACTTTTATTTAATTATTCTTTTGCTATTAGTAACTTTTGGCTGTTATCTTATCTGACGAAATTATAAACTCATATTTTTTCCGATATCTTATCGTACGTTAGCGTACGTATTTTGAAATTTTGCTGTCAGATCGATATTTATTTTACAGTTAATAACGTAAGTATTTAAACTTAACACATCATCAATAGTAATGAAAAGGAGGTACATTAAAAATAAAAAATGAGGCCTGATTTGATATGGGGTTCCGTTATGGGGTTTCGTAGTCTAGGTTTGAAATATCAACTCGATAGGCTCCTTGTAATGTGGCCACCGGTAACAATACTAACAGCCATACATTTATTGTTTACTAAATAATTAATAAATAGCGTATAGTTAAGTTTTAAAATTACCTTCGACGTGTCGACGACGGCATTGGCTCCGTGGTTTCGGAGTTTCGGAGAAGACTGGCTAAAGTTGACACCAACATCTTCTAGTTTGCGCGAGTTTTTCGAAATACCCGCACTTTTGTTTAAGTATCAACTGAAACGGCCAAACAAGACCAACCATGTCAAGGTTCACCTATGTTACTTACATCAAGCAAATTAAACCGAAAGCAGGCGTGGCTCACTTCGCGATTTCGTCGCTTTGCTACAGGTAGGTAAAAGTACATCCGTTCCACACCAATTTTGGTGGCTAGCCATAAGCCGCGCGTGGCGCTGTCGCCACCTAGCGGTCCTAGCGGCCATACCTGTCCTGATCGTAACAGACGCGTTTTGTTATTGTTATAGAGTGAGTCTTCTGTACCTAGTACTATTATTTATTCTGTGCCGAAATACCAATTCGAACATGCACTTGACACTGTCGGAACGATAACTGAATGATGTCGTTTGATTAGCATTCTCGCTGGTTTGCTTGAACTTGACCGAACATATATTAGCGCAAGCGAAATGCACCGCACATCATGTACTTAGATATTGTTTTGATGCCAAGTGTACGTTTGAATTGGCCTCCAAAATTTTATTAAAATACAGTTCCTGTCATCATTTCGATCAAACAAATCGATTACTAATTAGTATTGTGTATTAACATTGATTAATTTTCTTTTCTGAATCAGTGTACCTAAGTATAACCGTAGGTAAGCTAAATTAAATCACAAATAACCACACATTATTTTTATATTAAAATCAAAATTACCTACCGTTCAGTTAAAAACATCGTCTTATATGTATATTATATGGAGCGAATTCTGTAATATTTATTATATCTACCATAATAGTTATTACCCAACTATGTACAGTTTTTGTATCATTTGGCATTTATTAAAGTATAGGTGCAAAAATGTAACGGTTAACTTAATTGCTCCATCTACTTCTTATATTTTAAGTCATAAATCATTTTTATAAGCAGAAAGAATAATCTCATACGATTTTTATCATAAAACTCGTGACTGTAGTAAATGAGGTTTTTGTTACGAAACTATGACAAATAGATATTGTTTGATCCGTATTTCTAGTTTTTGTCTCTGTACTCGTACTTGTATGTACATAGGTATGGCGACAACTTAAGAAATATTATTATCGACATATGATTCTGAAACAAATTATTGGAATTGAATGAATTATTTAAACATTAGGTAGTCTTATTATGAGGCCAGTTCGAACGTACACTGACATAAGAATAATTTCTGAATGATGTTTGTTATTTAGTTATGAGCAAAATGCACGATTAGTAAATGACAATCATTCTGATATCAGTGTACGTGTGGAATTGTGGATTGGCCTGTATATCTCAATAGAGAGTTGAGTACTTACTTACTTACTGCCGTGGCGCAGCGACCCGAAGTGGATCTTGGCCTCTGACACTAAGGAACGCCATGCTTCTCTGTCTAGTGCCGTTTCTGTCCAATCGACGACACCGAGCTCGTTCATATCTTTCACGACCTCATCGCACCAGGGATACCTAGGACGCCCAACCGGTCGTCGACCTTCCGGACGGCCCGAGTACGCTCTCCAAATCGCTCGATCTTCACCCATACGGACCACGTGCCCGAGCCATCGGAGTCTTGAGGCTTTGGTTTCTCCTATTATATTGGGCTCGGCCACTAGATCTTCGATTAGACAGTGAGATAGTTAGATAGAGAGTGGAGTAGGTGAATATCGTAACAAACGTAAGTAAGAAAATATCGTAACAAACGTAAGTAACTAAAGCACCGAAATTATGGTGTGAAGAAATAATTAAGTTTCATTATTTTATTTAATGACCTCGCTGTTATACCTATATTTAACAACCGCTTCTCTTAAAACAAATACTTATTTGACATTGTGCTCATTTAAATTACTTAATGTGGTTTATGTTAGGTAATGGCATGTGGGTGTCCCGCTTTTAGTTTGTTGGTAATTGTCTTACCCCCTTATTCATAAACGCGCTACAAACCTCAATTAGCTAATAATCGTTTGTCCTTATCTGACATTATGACTTATGTATTTGTAAGAAAGGGATAAAACATAATTTAACTAAATCAGGCCCGTAAAGTTTTATGAATAAGGGGGTTAGTCACGAGTATTTAATTATTTCTTCTACATTGCATTATTTTTAAGGCAATCGATTGTTCCAAACTCTCCCCGGATCGAATGAGGAATTTATAAAACCACTAAACAAATCTTAAGTAAAATAATTGCGGCTACGTACTGTACAAAATGGGGAGAACTTTTAATATTTTATTTAAATAAATCTACATAAAATTATTCAGTAAAAGTTATAATAAAGCAATACACTCTTTTTTTGGGTAGTCGTGTCGTGTAATAAGTATTGGTACATTCTTAAGTTGAACGGCACTCTTAGAAAATCTAAGTCTCCGTTTACAATTTCATATTTTTCTTTATCTTTTTTTTAGTTTTATTAAATTATAGTGGCAATATAATATATTTTTCTCAAACATGCAATGAAATATTGATGTTATGTTCCTTATAATAGGCTGCGAAGTATGACGTTTCAGGTGCGGCTAGGACAAAAGGTATTTAATGGAATTTCATACAAATCTTGCAGGCCTAGGCCGGCAAAGTCCTCTTTTTTAATTTTCATTTCACAGATATTTGTGACACAGCATCGTGGCATTCATCCATTAAAAAAAAATTAGAGGCAGTATTGGCTTTATGGTTCGTAATGACACTGCCACTACGCCTATAAAAAAAAACAAAAAACAATGTTTGCTATAATTTGCAGTTTTATTTGTATAAAATCAACATGAACTTAATAAATAATACATTATTAACCAAATTTAATAATTTTATATTATAAATTTAACTACACAAATAAAAACATTTAAAATATTTCATCTAAACGTTAGCGGTAAAAAGGTCTACTCAAACACGCGTAGTTATTTTTTTTAAATTGTTATGGAGGTAAAGTTGAAAAAATTTCATTCTGTTTTATTGGATTTATGGTGCGTTGTTGATTTTTTTTACTTTAATATGAGTTCCGACGAAATAATGAAATTAATTGTAATCGTAGGTGTTGGAATTGGCAGCGTAAGCAGAATTGATTTTAAATAACTTGCGGCCTCTGCCGCCAAGTTAAAGACGAAGTATGTATATGGTTGCTTAATGCTTATGGCAATTTTATTATTTGAGAAACTAAGAAAAATGGCTTACAGTTTATTAGAAACAGTTTTGTGGCATATTTTAAATTAATGTACCTGACTACAAATTCGTCAACACTGTGGAAATTATACTTATTTACTCCATGCATAAAGCAACGATGTATGTGAAACATGATATCAACATGAAAGGCTATGTAAACTTATGTGACGAAAACGACAGTCAGACGGATACAAGGCGAAAAAATCAAAGATACATGAAAATATACGGGTAGTAAAAATACACGACTCGTGTAAAACATACGCGTGATAATGATATAGGTACGTGTTGGTTATATTTTGGGTATAGTTTACTTTTAGTTTTTTCTATAAATAAAACTTGGGTTTCGTGGATTTTTTATTTTATTTATTTCATTGCATGTTTGAGAAAAGCACTATACATACCTCGGCGGGAAATGGGGTTGCCCGCGCTCAGACCTATCCGGCCTCGCTTCGCTCGGCCGTCTATATGTCTTCGGCCGGCAACCCCTTTCGTCCCGGCCTCTGTAGTAATGTACTATTACTGTTGCTAAGTGTGGTACGAAATAATATAATAATCATTCATATTATAAGTTTTGAATTTTAAAATCTATATATATAAATGCAAGTGTCCTGACTGACTGACTGACTGATTCATCAACGCAGAGCCGAAACTACAAAAGCCAGAAAGTTGAAATTTGCACACCAGATTGCATTTATAAAGTGTACAAGAGGTAAGAAGTGATTTTGAGAAATTCAACCCCTAAGGGGGTTAAAAAGGGGATGAAAGTTAGTATGGGGTTAAAGTTTTCTTTTTAGCTAGGAATTTGAAACTTCGTAAAAAGATATATTATTAAAATACAAGAAAACTAATTTCAGCGTTTTTGAAAATTCATCCCTTGAGGTGGTGAAAAAGGGGTTGAAAGTTTGTATGGATATCAAATTTTTTTCCGAGTGGTGGACTTGAATCTTTGTATTTAGGGATATTATTAGAAGACAGGAAAAGTAATTTCAGCGTTTTGTAAAATTCATCCCCTAACAGGGTTAAAAAGGGGTTAAAAATTTTAATCCATTACAAATGCTTTGAAACTTCTTAGAAGGGCATAATAGCCGATTACAAAAAAAAGTGATTGCAACATTTTGGGAAATTCAACCCCTAAGGGGGTTAAAAAGGGGATGAAAGTACGTCTTCGGGTGCAAATTTTATTTTAAGCTAGGAACTTGAAACTTTGTAAAAACGTATCAAATTCAAAAACAAGAAAACTAATGTCAGCGTTTTAGAAAATTCATCCCCTAAGGTGGTGAAAAAGGGGTTGAAAGTTTGTATGGATATCAAACATTTTTTCGAGTGTGGGACTTGAATCTTTGTATTTAGGGATATTATTAGAAGACAGGAAAAGTAATTTCAGCGTTTTGTAAATTTCATCCCCTAACATGGTTAAAAAGGGGTTGAAAGTTTGAATCCATTACAAATGGTTTTGAAACTTCTTAGAAAGGCATAATAGCTGATTACAAAAAAAAATAATTGCAACGTTTTTGGAATTTCAACCCCAAAGGGGGCTAAAAAGGGGATGAAAGTTCGTCTGCGGGTGCAAATTTTATTTTAAGCAAGGAACTTGAAACTTTGTAAAAACGTTTTAAATTAAAATGCAAGAAAACTAATATCAGCGTTTTTGAAAATTCATCTCCTATGGTGGTGAGAACGGGGTTGAAAGTTTGTATGGATATCATACATTTTTTTGAGCGCGGGATTTAAATCTTTGTATTTGGGGATATTATTAGATGACAATAAAAGTGTTTTCAGCGATTTGTAAAATTCATCCCCTAGCAGGGTTAAAATGGGGTTCAAAGTTTGAATCCATTACAAATGCTTTGAAACTTCTTAGAAAGACTTAGCCGATTACAAAAAAAGTAATTGCAACGTTTTTGGAAATTCAAGCCCTAAGGGGGTTAAAAAGGGGATGAAAGTTCGTCTTGGGGTGTAAATTTAATTTTAAGCTAGGAACTTGAACTTTTTGCAAAAAAAGGTATTAAATTAAAAAACATTTTTTTTTTTTTTCTCAACTTAAATCTGCAATCGGCTGTTCTAGCCATAATCAGATGGTTTGTTTCTTTTTTTTTTTAGGTTGTTATTTAGGGTGGTGTTCCACTGAGCACCATCACCAGTTTACGTGGGGGCTTATTGTCTCTGGTCTAGCCCTAGGATGTGCCATCTTTTTAGCCTCGGTGTGTAGTCTTGTTCGTTTAACAGGTTTCTGGCTAATTCGTTGCAGTGGTTTTGAAGTCTTTCCTTGTACTTTTTGCAGTATTCGTTTACCTCTTGTTTTATTGTTGGTGTTTCTGTGTATTCATGTATTTCACTATTTCTGACCAGTAATGGGGCACACGTGATCCTTCTTAGGGTTTTGTTCTGGAATCTTTGAAGTATTTCTAAGTTTGAGTTGCTGGCTGATCCCCATAGCTGTATTCCATAAGTCCATATCGGTTTTATTATACATTTGTATATGAGTAGTTTGTTGTTAAGTGTTAGAGTTGATTGTCTTCCAATTAGCCAGTATAAGTTCCTGCATTTGATATCTGCTTCTTTTCTTTTCATCTTGATGTGGTTGGCCCAGGTAAGTCTTCTGTCGAGGTGGAGTCCTAGATATTTGACGCAGCTTTGGCTAGGAAGGGGTTCGCCTCGCATAGTCACTGGTGGGCAGTCTCCCTTGCGGAGTGTGAAGGTTATTTGGACAGATTTTGTTACACTGGGTTTGAGCCTCCAGATCTCGAGCCAGTGTTCAATATTTTTCAAATGTGTTTGTAGTTTTTGTGATGCAATTTCAGGTTTTTTGTCACTTGCAAGACAAGCTGTGTCATCCGCATATGTTGCTGTGATCACTTCATCGGAGACCGGCAGGTCAGCAGTGTAGATTGAATATAATACTGGGCCGAGGACAGATCCTTGTGGGACTGATGCTTTAATGTCATACAGGTTTGATGTCTCTTCGCCAAATTTTGACTTGGAATTTTCTTTCTAGTAGGTATGACTTAAGGACCATGTAGTATGAGTTGGGCAGCCTTGTTTTTAACTTGTATAACAGTCCTTCATGCCATACTTTATCAAAGGATTGCTGGATATCAAGGAAGACGGCAGCACAATATTCCTTGCATTCCAGTGTGTTTCTTATCTTTGTTACAACTCTGTGAACCTGTTCGACTGTAGAGTGTTGTTCCCTGAAGCCAAATTGATGATTAGGGATGATGTTTTCTACTTCCAGTATGGGTTTTAATCTTCTTAGGAAGATTTTTTCAAATACTTTGGATATCGTTGGGAGGAGACTTATTGGTATGTATGAAGTAGGCTCTGTAGGTGGTTTCCCAGGCTTTGGCAGCATACAAATTTGTGATACTTTCCACAGTTTAGGGTAATAGTGCAGTCTAAGGATAGCATTGAAGAGCATGCATAAAAATACAACTGGTTTCCTTGGTATGCGTTTCAGTATTTCTGCAGTGATGAGGTCAAAGCCAGGTGCCTTTTTATTGCCCAAATGTCTGATGGTGTTATATACTTCATTTGGTGTCACTAGTTTTAGTGGTAATGACAGCTGTTGATCACTTGTTATGCATTCTTCCACTAATTTATCAGTTTCTGGGGACATAGAAGTGTTAGGTGTGAAAATATGACTTAAGTGCAAAGCAAAGGTTTCTGCTTTTTCTGCTTCTTTTCTGGCCCACGTTCCCGACTGTGTTCTTATAGGAGGGATTGGTTTTTGTGGTCTTTTAAACTGTTTTGTTATTTTCCATAGTGAATAGTCATTGCTTTTAGTCGCTGTTAGAGATAAAAGCTTCTGTTGCAGTGTGTAGTTTTCGTTTTCCTTGATCAATGCTCTTAGTTCTCTGGCTGACCTATTGAGTGCTTTTTTATCTTCTACATGCCTACTTTGGTGCCATTTTCTTCGAAGTCTTCTTTTTTCCTGTATCTTGTCTCGGATTTGCGATGGAATATTTTTAACCTTACTGGGTGTTTTGTTGTAGGGGGTTGAACACCATGCAGCTTCTTGAATTTTGTTGGTAATATAGAATGTTGCATCATCTATGTCTTCCGCTGATTTTAATCTTATTCTGAGGTTTAACTCTGTGTTAAGGATGTCTGTAAATGTAGTCCAGTCAGTTTTGTGATTGCATAATGCCATGTTTTGTTCCTTGTAAAGTGCCGTGGAACTAAAAGTCCCTATCACTGGTGTGTGGTCTGAAGAAGAGTCGAGGCAGCTCTCCATTTCAAAATATATGTTTGAAAAACCCTTCACAATGAAAAAGTCAAGGAGATCAGGGCACTTCTTAGAATCTGTAGGCCAGTATGTTGGTTCACCTGATGATAATGTGGTCAATTTGAGTCTGTCTATGCACTTTTTTAGTTCTCTGCCGCGGGTTGTCACTAATCTTGATCCCCAGTGTGTGTGCTTGCTGTTCCAGTCCCCGCCGCATATATATCTGGAGCCAAGTGTTTTTCCAGTCCCCGCCGCATTAAAAAACATGAAAACTAATTCAAGCATTTTTGAAAATCATCCCCCAAGGTGGTGAGAAAGGGGTTGAAATTTTGTATGGAGATCAGATATTTTGTGAGTGCCGAACTTGAATCTTTGTATAAGGGCCTCTGTATAGGTACCTATCCTATTATGAGAATAGAAAAAAAGTAATTTCAGCAACCAACATCAAAATCACTTGACTTAAAACTTCATACAACTTGCTAAAAAAGAAAAGTACTTAATTTCAACATTACTTGGATATGAAAACTGTAACTGTACTAAAGATGTAAAATGTTGAAGATAAGATTCCACGCGGACGAAGTCGCGGGCAACAGCTAGTAGGTACATAAACATTTGTTCAAGTAGCTAATGTTTTTAGCTGAATAAGTACCGTTCATATACCGGGCATACAGATATGCCTATGCCTATTTCCGATTGAACGAAATTATTGAATATGATAACGAGTTTTAAATTTGTCACGGCCATCGAGTTACTTTTACCGAATAAACCAACATTAAAAGTATCGTATTATACCGAATGTGGCCTGTAATATGAGCAAAAAATTAAACTGTAGGTTGTATTCCTCATACTGACCGACAATTGTTCAGCGACTTTTAAAAATAACTTGTGGTTTGATTTTTAATACACTTTAAAGTTTATTCTAAGACGCAATGTATTGCTAATTTTGTTATGTTTAAGGCGTGACAAGCAATGTCAATCACAATGGCAGTGGCGTGGTGATGGCGTCCATTGAAGATAATATTTATTTTGTATGAAAAATGGGGAGTCTAAATACTTCATAATTTTTAAAAGTTGTTGAACAATAGTGTCACCGTTTGAGGTGTACAATCTATGTTTTAATTATTTGCTCGTGTTACAGGCCACACCCGGTATATTATATAGCTTCGTGATTGACATATGCGTGTTCGGCCACTCTTGCAAAACAGTGACAATTCTTTTGAAGCAAAGAAAGGTTTAAGCCTGAAGTGCCTTTTACAAAAGTGCTCACTGCTCCCTTACATAGGTAATTATGGTATACATTTTGTTCATTCCTACATTATATTGGCGCGAGCAACGCACGGCTGAAAGATAACAAAATGACATAACTTTAAACGAGCAATTTTTGTATATACAGGGTGTTACTGACTATGGGGCTTTAAATCCAGGGCTCGATTCTACTCCCTAAACGGAGCTACTTTTTTTATGGCACCAACCCCGAAATCCCAAAGAAAATTTTACTTTTTCATACATTTTGGCTGATCAGATGTCGACGTTTTCTATGGAAAAGCCATACATTTTTCCCCGATTTTATGGTTGGTCCCATAGTAAAAGTAGCTCAGTTTAGCGAGTAAAATCAAGCCCTGGAATTAAAGCCCGATGGTCAGACACATACTGTATATTTATTTATATGTATATATATTTCACGAAACTCGCCGGAAACGACTAACGATTTCGTTGAAATTTTCTATATGGGGGTTTTCGGGGGCGAAAAATCGATCTAGCTAGGTCTTCTCTCTGGAAAAACGCGCATTTTTGAGTTTTTATATGTTTTAGCATAGCTCGCTCTCCCAGATATTTATAATAATTAATAACAAAATGACATAATTTTGACATCAAAATGTAAGTTTGAATTTGCCTCTAATTAGGTTAATTAATAAAAACTTGCAAATAATTCGTAAAAAGATGCTGGTGCTAATTCTTGTGAATGTATTTGTAGAAGTGTGATCTGTGTGAATGAAGTGAACCTAAATTATAATCATGTTACATTTCTTTGTCATTTCAAGTTTCAATGATCCTCAAGGTTAATTATGAACGACTTCAAGGTTTTGAAATTACCGCGTCCGGTTAGTAAATCTAACGAGGAAGGAAGTGTAAGCTACATACCAAATCCTTCAATCACGGTTTTGTATTTATGGATTTCTCTGGATAATCAGCACTGGTCGTGATATTATTCTACATTAGTGATTTTTTTGTTTTAATATACACGAAACTCGGTTGTAACTAATTCAGTGTAACAATTTTTCCTTATCCTAAATGTCGATATCATCATCATCATCATCATCTCAGCCATAAGACGTCCACTGCTGAACATAGGCCTCCCCCTTGGACCTCCATTCGTACCGGTTGGAAGCCACCCGCATCCAGCGTCTTCCGGCGGCTTTAACAAGGTCGTCCGTCCATCATGTCGATCTATCTAGCTTTTATTCTCGGAACTTAAGTTACATATACAACTAGTAAGAAGAATTTAGGTTTTTTTAAAGACTTTAAATGTATTAGGCTCAATATTTTTAGAGCTGATTTAGACGGCGTGCGAACTCGCATGCGATTTTAGTTACATTGCGGACTGTCGGTTACGTCCAGTTCAACCGACCGATCAAAAACCGCAATGTAATGAAACTCGCATGCGAGTTCTCGCATCGTCTAAATGAGCCCTTACCCTGGATGAAGAAAGCTCGAGACCTTAGATTTGTATTGATTTGACATTTGAATCTACTCAGTTAGAATCAACCGTTGGCACTGTTGCACATTACAATGACGATAACATAATGATTGACAAAACAAATATTGGAGGTTGTACTGTTCGGTAAGTACCATTTGCGGATTTCTGGCTTATGCGTACTGTAATACAATTAAATAGTTCCGGGACAACCCACTTGCGACGACGGAGTTGACGTATGTATGTAGGCAAGCCTATAAAATGGCTTCAGGGCAAATATCCGCCTGATGGATCACTGTGGGGGATTCCAGAAAAGAGTCGGGTACTACGCTATTTTTTCAACACTTTTGATAAAGCTAAGAAGCCGATATTTGGCATGATAATGTTTGATAACTAAGCTTTTAATTTTTTTTTATATTCAATAGAATACAATACAGATTTCTGCAGGTTATTTAGGCCATACGCGTTACGTTCCCAAAAAAGTAGATCTTTTTGTAGAATGCCCTGTGGTCATGATATTAGGCTATGGTATGGACGTTTGCAATTATATTTAACCAACCTAGTTGTATATTTGGATCCCAGCAGTAATGATTCTCCATTAAAAAAACACTGATCCGATTTGTAACAGCAACCAATTTAAACCGATAAATCTAAATAAGCACTTGGCAATTGCCAAAAATAACATTATTAAATGGTTACCAAATCGATAATTGTAAGGGCGGCGATCGCCCGCACACGCCTACGGCACGGCTCTTTGTAAATTTAAGCCATTCATCGATACTTTAGTCGTTATTGTGCGATGTATTGATTTCAAAATATCATAACATTCAAAACTAACTATCACTGTTGTGTAAAAATACGAATTGTAATACGAATTAGGGAGTCGGATGAAAGAGGACCCACCGGTTTTTTTTTGTTGTTTAGTGTAAAAAGTGATGTCCTTTGAACGTTATGGCTTTTATAATAGGCGATATTTCGATGTCCAATTTTGAAAAATAAGCGATCATAAGACTTGCAGATCACCTGAGGCAGAGGCAGACCAAAAATGAGATGGCGAAACGACCTGGACCCATTCTGTGGCGACTGGCGGGAGCATGCACAAAGCCGTGACGAGTGGCGAAACACAGGAGAGGCCTTTACACACTATAGGCTACTAAAAAAAAACTTCTAGAATGCCCGATGGTGACATTGCCAGTTCACAAAAGTAGCATTATGGTACCTAGGTTAATACTGGAGTCAGTTATGTAACGCTGCCATACATGACCCAAAAATTTTTTATTAAGCTATGAGCTTCATCACATCTGATATTTGAGTAATTCTAAGCATTTCTAGCCTAGAGTGGGGGGGAGGGTGGGGTACAAAGAGGGCCGCCACCGGTCATCTTTAAAAAAGATCTATTCTGATCTTGGTGGATACTAGGGCAAGTTTGGTATCATTTTCGTATAAACCAAAGACGTAGAATTCATTGCTGATATTTGTTTTTTTCAGTTTCATAGTAATTTTACAAGAAAAACGTAAAAAGGTGAAAAATTTGGTTGGAGATTTTTGCTACCCGGAGCCGAAACTACAAAAGATAGAAAGTTGAAATTTGCACACTAGACTACATTTATAAAGTGTACAAGAGATGAGAAGCAATTTTGAGAAATTCAACCCCTAAGAGGGTTAAAAAGGGGATGAAAGTTTGTATGGGGTTCAAGTTTTATTTTAAGCTAGGAATTTGAAACTTCGTAAAACGATATATTATTAAAATAAAAGAAAACTAATTTCAGCGTTTTTGAAAATTCATCCCCTAAGGTGGTGAAAAAGGGGTTGAAAGTTTGTATGGATATCAAAAAATTTTTCGAACGCGGGACTTGAATCTTTGTATTTGGGGATATTATTAAAAGACAGGAAAAGTAATTTCAGCGTTTTGTAAAATTCATCCCCTAACAGGGTTAAAAAGGGATTGAAAGTTTGAATCCATTACAAATCCGAGTAGACACACATTTCTTATTGCCTCCCAGGCTTGAAATGCTTAGAATTACTCAAGGAACATATGTGATGAAGCTCATAGCTTAATAAAAATTTTTTGGGTCAACTTTATAACTGCTTCCGCTATAACTAGTTTAACAGAAACAATGTCGAATTGTCACTTTCTCGACACAATTTCGGCCTCCGGCATATGCCTGTGCTCGTATGTGACCTCCACCTAGTGGTCCATGTCCAGTCCAGCTGGTCAGGTCGCTTTAACAGTGTCAATGTCACTGACCCGCTCACAACGAGCCATAAATCAATCTGAACTACAAATTCCATCAACAATTTAGCCATTCAAAATTGGAGCGGTCATTTAAATTAAATCAATCATGTGGGTTATCTGATTATTGGCCATTGAGCATTAAAGGTTATGTAAATACTAATTTAAATAAGTACAAATTCAAATAGCAGTATTTTTTAAGCAGATAGCGAGCGACCGGTTTCCCATACAAACGTAGTCTCTAATTTCCACTCTAGATATTGACATTATGGAAAATATTTTTACACAATATGATGTCTAACTATTAACCATAACTAAGTATTTAAAACTATGTCCCTCCGTTTGACTTTTTAAACTTTTGATTATCATAAGAGATAGGAACGAATTAAAAATAATTATATTTGGAACTACTAGACCTCTTATCATCGAATAACGTCAGATGAAGAGATTGCTCAAATGGAGAGCTGTGGTTTATTCATATCAAATTATGTAAAAATATTTTCTATAATTTTAAGACACAGAGGAAAATGTGAACTGCGTTTGTATAGAGAAGTGGTTATCAACTTTCCTGTTACGTTACAATTATATACGTAGCATACAGTATTAAACAGAAATATAGTATTTTAGCGGTTATCGTAAAAAATTCCATGTCGAGTGTATGTGTGTTATGTTTCTAAATCGTGTAGAAATAAATAGTTCACAGGACATACCGCGAAAATCCTTATTCGGACTGATCTGCAATGTGCTTTGGTTTTCTGATTAATTATATCGTATAATTAGGTATTTAATAACTCATTAAATGCCCATCAAGTTGCCATAAATCTGAAAATCAAATAGGAATTCTATTACAATTCATGATTCATAGGTAATAAAAATTCTAGAACCAGTCCAGTTAATTGAATAAGATTTAAGAGTTTATGTAAAACCAAGTCGATTAATTTATTCAGTACCGTCCTATCTGCCGGTCCAAAGAACTCAACTGTCATAGAAATAGTAGTGGCCGCGATAATACCTATTACATATTTTTGTAAGAACTTCTTTGCCTGCTCTAGCCTACCTACCCTAGCCTAGCCTTAGATTTTTTAGATTATGATCATGGTAATCGAATACAATATTAACATGTACTTAATTAAGAATATGACTTAGTTTAGTTTAATTATTCCCTTTTGATCCCATAATATACATAACGAATTTAGAATGATATCGAAAATGCCCTGAACGACTTTGATCAAAGTGGGTAAAGTTGTGCCTGCTTTGTTTGTTTTGCTCGACTTGACGGGGGCACTACCATGCCTGTAGATTTACCACTTGACGTACACTGCTGTTAGGTCTAGGTTTTATTAGGGACAGACAAGTTTCGCAAAACTTGAAAGTTGTTAGGCACAGAGCTTGAAAGGTGTCAGTTATCTTATCTCTTATAAATATGTTCTAGTTTTTGTTTTAAAATTATCTACTCTTAAAGCATTAGTACATGTCAAACATAGCGATGATTTTGTGTCATTAACGTCTAGGCCACCTTTCTCTTTCTTTGGCATCAAATCAGGTTGATTTTGGAATTTATTGTGCAAAAATAAAAACGGGCCAAATGCGAATTGAACTAGCACGAAGGGTTCCGTACCATTACATACTTACATAAAAAACCGGTCAAGTGCGAGTCAAACTCGCGTCCCAAGGGTTCCGTACTGCACACATTTTCGAACGAGCGAGCAAAGCGAAGTTCATAAGTACATTCAACTGTATATTAAATTTTTCCACACACAGGGCTATCTTTAATTTTGTTCGAAGTTCGCAAATTGATGGCATCTCACTCTGTCACTCTAATTACGGTTTCATTGGAGTAAAAGAGAAATCTCCGCAATTTGTGAACTTCGGTGTTCGCGGTAGACCCTCTGATATACGGCAGTTCAGCCTTCTCATTTAGCTACTCGTACTATTTTTTTCCCTAGCCTAATTTGGTGTCCCACTGCTGGGCAAAGGCCTCCCCTCGTTTTCTCCACTCGACCCTGTCATCGGCATTTTCCCACCACTCGTACTTAAACCAATTATTTGTTCTGTTTGAGCACTAACCTAAAGCTCATCCTTCAACCTTGCGTGGAGGCGCACCTCTCTTGGATGCTTCAGGCCTTCGGCCCAACGCAGAGCTCGGCCTTCGACCTTCGCACTAGCTGTCCACACCACGTTTCACGTAAATCAATTGCGGTTGTGGCCCTGATAGAGCTTATCCGCAATTCTTATTCTTAAGTCCGGCTCACGGCGGCCGTGCATTTCAAAAAGCTACTGGGGGATGCTTCGGGCCTTCGGCCCTACGCGTAGCTCGGCCTTCGGCCTTCGCAAATGCTGTCCACACCGAGTTTCACGTAAACCATTACGGCTGTGTCCCTAAAACAGCCCAACCACTTTTTTTTTCTTAAGTCCGACTTGCGCTTGACTCTAGATTTCTAATAGGTTTTCCTGTCATCTAGAGGTATAGAACTATTATGTGTATTTTTTTCAAAATTTTACACCCAGTAGTATCGGAGTTAAGGGGGGGGGGGGGGAATGGTAATTTTTTGCCTATTTTCTTAAATAACTTCTAAACTATTTCATATAAAATTATAAAAAAAAATTATTTGAAATCCTCAAAATAAGCCCTTTCATTTAATATGTAACACGATATGGTTTGCGAAACTTTGTTTTTTATTTATCTCATATTCCCCCTAAAAGAGCCCGCAATGCTTAAAATTCATTTGTTTTTATTACATGTCCGTCTTTGGGTCACAGACTTCCATATGTGTACCAAATTTCAACTTAATTGGTCCAGTAGTTTTAGAGTAAATAGGCTGTGACAGACGGACAGACGGACAGACAGACGCACGAGTGATCCTATAAGGGTTCCGTTTTTTCCTTTTGAGTTACGGAACCCTAAAAACGGCAAAAAGAACACCTTTGTTGTACGGGAGCCCCACTTAATATTTTATTCTGTTTTTAGTATTTTTTATTAGGTATAGTATAGCGGCAACAGAAATGCATCATCTGTAAAAAATTCAATTGTCTGGCTATCACGGTTCTCATGAACCGTGATAGTACAGCCTCGTGACAAACAGACAGCCAGTGGAGTCTTAGTAAAAGGGTCCCGTTTTCACCATTTGGATACGGAACATTTTTTTACGTTGGGGACATGCGTTTACGCTTGCCACTTGGTCTAGGAGAACTAGCGGTTGAGTACGGAGCCCTTAAAAAGGTAAAGTAGAAAAAATTTAACTACTAGATTGAATGAAATTATCATCTATTTTTGTCGTCATTTGCTTTAACTAAAGTTATACGATTATGACTTGATAAGATGTTAAGCTGACAGCTTGACAAGTGAAATCAAGTTCTTATGTCATGTTATCTTAACTGCTTATGCAACTGCAACTGCCTGTCAGGCCCTTCAAGCCCTTCAATGACCCAAATGTTACTTCCAAAATTTGATAGATAAAATATTTTATTCCGTATTGGTACATAGGTAATTATAATTTATTCCGTTCTAGTTTTGTGTTCACCATACAAAAATATCCCATGTCGGAATTCAAATCTAGAAACATCAACTTTGTAGGCAGACTCGCACCGAAAGTACTGGGATTAGCCCGTCGAGCGTACTCAATTGATTAATCTGTATACTCTATATCTATATTATATTAATGATATTCTCTCTTTACTCATATAACTCACTCAGTTTGCGTTTATATGTTTTACCAATTAGATTGTCAATAAACAACCCATTGGTAATTGGGCTGTGGACTTTCAAAGTGAAGATTGATCTACATTCATGTTTTCAATACTTAGGTGCAGTACAAGGAGCTATTGAAGCAATAACAGATCAAATTATGACAAACAAATCGTGCAAAAAACCACACAGTATGCAGATCGACAAAGTTCTAAATCAAATAGCAAGTGAGTGCCTTCAAAAAGCAAGCGTAACTGTGGTAGTTGCAACTAAAAATGTGTAATCAAAAGTATTTCTAATGGTTAAGTGGTAATAAAGTCCTTAGTAGGAAAATGGTTTAGATGCAGAAAATAAGCTTGGACATACCATTGAAACGCCGAGGCACAAATCGATTGTGATAACATCAGCGGACCCGTTTGAGGAGACACTAATGGTCCTAAACTGGAGCCGAATTGCATGTTAGAAATATTTAAACAGTAATATATTTACTAAAATTCTGGTTCTGACCAAGAGGATTGCGGGGTATGAACTAAAGATATGGGTGCCACGAATTGAGGCCAGTAGAGGTATGAGTGTCACAACAGTGCTATTCTACTATATTTAACAGTTGGTTTAAAATCACTACACATAAAACCAGTTTCCCTTCGAAATTCTAATTTGAAATAGTGGATTTTAAACCATGAAAAGGAAAATAATGTTGCCCTTTCCGAACTTTGCTTTTTTGTAATATTGGTTTTAAGACCACATTGATTTGATTTTAAAAATAATTTCTTAAGCGCGCATAAACAGTTATTAGTTATGGTTCGTTTTTTTAGCATTAGAAATAAGGTAAACAATCTTGATGTGTATTTTAATTGAAAGACACATTTAAAAAATAAGTTAAGCGCGCATAAACAGTTATTAGTTATAGTTCGTTTTTTTAGCATTAGAAATAAGGTAAACAATCTTGATGTGTCTTTTAATTGAAAGACACATTTTAAAAATAAGTTACGGCAAATGGATCTAATATTCTTCTGCTTTCATAAGTAATAGTTTTTGATTTTTAAAAAGCGTTTTTCAATTAAAAGACATGTCAAGATCGCTTACCTTCTTGCAACTTCTTTCTAATGCTAAAAAACGAACTATAGTTAACACTAGTTTCACATTACTGACAGTTTCACACACCAATCTGCACAAACATTTAACGACAATCAGCCGAAAGAAATTCTGAATAAGCGAAAATTTAGAAGAATTGAAAACAAATCTCCTTGAAGGTTGGGCCCTGAGTGCAATACATCATTCAGCGATAGGCCCGTGCATGTTTTGCTACTCGAGCCCAGGACCATGCGCACTTTGGTCGTTGTCTCGTCCTCCCGCACGACAGCATGATGAGGAATTATATTCGCGATGGCTGGTGAGTAGTACCTCCGATATGTACCCTTACTGACATATTCGCTAATGAATGATATTGTCATAGGCAGCACGTTTGTATTAAGTAAACATTAAAACTGCGTGAAAAGACTCAATTTCAAATTCAAAGATTTCAATAACGGATTTTTTAAAAGTACAATAATAGAAAGGAATTAAAAAAAATGCTTGGTTTGGTAGGTAATTAATTAAATGTTAAATGACTCGTAGTTTAGAATAAAGAGATTAACATTTTTATAAATGTGAAACAGCTGGCGTATTATGGATGGCTTTATCCATCTTTATCCACGTGACAAAATAGGTAACTGTCTCTTTTTAACACCACGGGATAGAAAGTGACGGACACCGTTTTATCATGCTGTCACGTAGACAAGAACGACCATCATATCTGTACAATTTTATTTATGCACATAGAAAACTAGCTCTCTAAATTACTAAGTCATCAAAGTTCATATCATGTGTCCACATATATCAGTATCCTTAAACCAATCTCTCGAATACCTTGCATTTATTACTCGTATTCAGATTGCGGTCAGCAGCTTCCGGCCTGGCTATTAACAGTTCACTATCAACCAGCATTAGACACAGCCACATCAACTGTCGCAGTGCGACCTCAGGCTGACCCAATTGTGAAATTGAAGTAACAAATGAAATGATACGCCTGAAAAGCAATTAAAATTAAGTGGTTCCGCTCAATTCATTTGAGAGCGCCTGTGTCCAATCATTCGAGTTAATCGGAAGTTTAAAAAGGCTTTTCCGGTGCTCGTTTATTAAATACTTACAATATACATATCTCGTTATGCACAGACTACAGTTAATATGTTTATATAGAGTCTGTTCGGAAAGAGAAGAGTCGTAGTATGTATTGGGCCCGATACATTCCACGACTATTCTCTTTCTGCACAAACTCTAACACATTGACGTGCTATGTGATGTATCATATTATCATTCTCTTTCTAAAAGTTTAATTACAACCTAAAGTAATTATATGAGTAGTATTGCCCTCTTGTTAATTATTTTTTTCATATACTGATTTTTATTAATAAACAATCAACATTTTTACAGCAAAATAAAAACACTACGAAAACTTATAAATAAACTTCTGTTTCTTAAATAAGGTTCACAGCATGTACCTATTTTTGTATCTTTTATCGGGATAAATATCTTAGAGAAACCAGAAAACATGCCTGGTTGTTAGGTTAACCAATAAATCGGAGTGCCAAGAATTCTTGCAGATATCGCGGTTGTTAAATAAATTATTTTATATCATATCATCATCACCATACATCACGTAAAAACTCCATACTGGCCCCTAAATAGTTGAAAGAGACAAAAAATGACGACAGAATATTGGAGTTTAGGTAGACAGACTGGATGATTAAAAAAAACTGCAACATTTTTTAACAAACTGTTCGAGCGTGTAGCATTACATCTTTTCTTTCAATCTATGGCCTAAATAGCTGGATTTTGTTCTGTAACTATTGACAAATATTAGACAATAACTATTGGTAATTGAAGTAACAAAATTAAAAGTGGTCACAGTTTTTGCACAAGTGTATATGGGCCATTTTATTTAAAGTTGTCCCCTACACTTTTTTTCAAAATTGGGATTTTTTATGTTATTTCTACTCAGAATCATGAGCGCTTTTGATCCTAATAGGAGAAAAAAAGTGTCCCAAGATTTCCATACATTTTTCGATCTTTCCATTCCGAAACTGCCATATTTTATGCCATACAAAGTTTATGAAAAAATGGTAACAGAATGGGAAAAAAACCTTGGGAAACTTTTTTTCTCCTATTAGGATAGAAAGAGCTCGTGATTCTGAGTAGAAATAACATAAAAAATCCCAATTTTGAAAAAAAAAGTGTAGGGACAACTTTAAATAAAATGGCCCATATTGTAAAGATTCTGCCAATTTAGGTACGTTTTATAACGCAGAGGTTCACCACTCAGAAAGAAAGTTAATTTAATGAGTTCCACTTTAAGTAAAAATAAATTAAGAATACTACGCCTACTTAATGGACCTAATGACAGTAGATAACTTAGAGCCTCTATTCCGACAACGCCAAGCGCGAATATTAATTGGACTGGTTAGTTGTTACTTTCAACACGTTCGCGTTTGCGAATGGTCTTCCCAATCCAAATTCTAACGAATTTAAATTAATAGGTGCCTACATAGATATGTTTTTTTTTCAATTTACACAACGTATAATATCTGTAAGAGCCAGATATTTAGGAATGAGGAATGACGCCAAAAATACAATGGGATTCTATCGAATTTCACATGAGAACACATTTTATAACCTCAAAAGCTCTGTATAGTTATACCACGTTATGTTGCATACAAGTTATGTCCAATATAACATTAAATGAACAATTAATTCTCATAATTCCTTTCAAACAAAAATAAAGGCAAAAAGGAGTAAAGAAAAGCATTACGGTCTACTTACTTAACTGTGCCTAACTTATGAGCAATAAACACGGTTCATTTTGTGTAGAATTTTCATATAACGTAACCCAACTCCGTTGGTACCTACCTATTGAGTATATTTTGGAAATATATGTTTAACTGTCTATAACCATACGAGATTGCTCAATAATGCCCTTAATCTATGCACATCTACTTAAATGTCTGTCAATTTTATTGGGTAATAGAACCAAATCGCCTCTGCATCTTATAATTATAACCCACATGTACTTTAATAGGACAGTAACTTTATTTGATGCAATGTTATGTGTAAACGCGTTGAAATTAATCTGAGGAATAGATATTAAGGATGACTCACGCTAGACCGGGCCGTGCCTGGCCAAGGCGTCCGACATATCATTTTCTATGACGGCTGATCGGTGATCCCGTGGTGCTTTCCATTGAAAACGCCGGAAGCTCCGGCCCGGCCCCGGCCCGTTCTAGCGTGAGTCATCCTTTAAGGAAGATTTAATAACTAATGTGTAGCTGTCCTTATATGGTTTGGTTTAGAGCAACGGTTTGAAGAGTTGATTGATCACGGCCAGCCGACCACGCTAATTAGATTAAATTTCTGGTTTGTGAAGTTAATTTGTGTGAGAAACAAATATCGCAATATATCTACATATAACCTACCTACGTACCTACTACGATTCGCTATAGTTGGAAGTTACTCAAAGAAATGTGATGCATCTACATATAGAGTAGTTACAATTTCTTGAGTTGAAGATTTTCTGGTTCTCCACAATTCGATATCAGATCCTGTTCCCGACTATTTTTCTCACCTATTTGTCTGTTTAATGATTTCTACGTGTTTTAAATAAGTCAGTAGCATTTTATGATACATGCTACTCAATCACACAAATACGATTTAACTACCTTGTTGTGCGGTATAGGTAAGTAGGTATAAAAACAGTTCATTGTAAAATAACCCTCTAAGGGAGATGAAATTTGACATATCAGTGGGGTACGGTCAGCATTAAAAAGTATCATTTAGTAAGTACCTACCTAATAGCTGAAAAAAAAGATATGTATCTTTATATAGAATAACTAGATGCTAACATATACTTAACAACAATATATATTAGGTAGCTGTTTTAACCCTAAACTTGGCAGTGTGCATTCTTATGCACGTTACACTTTTTAAAAATCTACGCAAAAAGTGAACAGCTTCATATTATTTTTTGACGCATACACGTTACGATACATGTATACTTATGTACATATACATAATCTATTTGAAAAATTTTCCTGGGTGGCATATACTTCTGGTGCGATGTTTCACTTTGAAGCTTTCAGTAGGTACTCCATTTTAACTACTTTCCTACGTGGACGATGACCAAGTTTTTACCACGCATGGTTGATAAGTACTATATCATTTTCTCTAAACATTACAATTATAGATAAGCCACGAAATAAACATTATATTTAACAATAACTATTTAGTACCTCACTAAACCGTGCAATTATGTCAAGAACTCTTTCAAGTGGCCATTGACTCGCTAACACCCAGTTGGAACATGGTCAAACAAAACATTGCAAAAACGGAATAGCTCAACAATCTGTGCATAAAGAAATGGAATCTAGAATAGAACCGCGAAATCGAAGCAAAATTCAATTGAGTAAGTACACTTTTTCGGGTAATTATAACATTTATACCTTTCAGTACCTATGATTTCATTTTAGATATTATTAACTAACGTGTAAACATATTATTAAATTATGATCATAAGTCTAAACCTTAATTAACCTGAGGCATTGTTCCCACATTATCATAACTACCCGAAACTGTACAAATTGTTTGTTTACTTTTATTTAAATACCTAAAGATACAGAGTGCACGTTATTATAATTTTAAATATCATGTTCTTATAATTGAAATAATTATATGGATGGTTATATAAACATTATAAGCCACCGGCATTAAAAATTAAAACCGATAGTATCCGATTATTATGATTCATGGTCAATTTTAATCTTATAAAATTATGAAATCACGACCGCCATAAATGTAAAGGTCCCATTATAAAAAAAAAGGGCATAGGTATTTAATATACGAAATCAATATAGGCTTATAATAAATGGGGAAAGCATATTCATAAACAATTTTTTGGCTGAAAGTTAAAGTTCAAATTTCTTTAATAAGAGCAGTCTCCATAAGAGTCAGAGGCACGAGACGCCATATTAAAGCGTTAGAATGCGAACATGAAGCAGGAATCCTGTACTGAATTATACGGAAGAACCCTCAAAATATATTATATTTTTTATAACTTTTACTGTCTCCTCCATGTCTAATTGCTTACGTCAAAATATAATTATATCTATAGGGAGAGGACCTCTGACGCTCGCGCGGGTTCGTACCTGGTGCAAAGGTTGGCCATCGCTATCCAACGTGGTAACGCGGCAAGTATAATGGGCACCTTTGCACCCGGTACAGCCCTTTAGGCCTTTTAGATTAAAATATTTTAATATTTAGATATATTTAAGTTACTTTTGTATGATTATTTATGTACCCTGTATATTCTTAATAAAATTGGTTTTCTATTATATCTATAGGCCTTATAACATTATAAAGGAATTATTTACGTGGCCACGAAAAGCGGATTGGATCTAGGCCATTAGCTTCCGGGCATTCGTGTTTGGTCACGAATCAGGCGAGCTTGCGACACCGCACCGCTGCTCGGACACTGTGTTTGGAGTCCTGACAGAATTGCGTTATGTCACAGTTTTCATAACGCAAATGCTTCCGTTTTACTGAAGACAATTGTGTTACATTTATCTTCAACAAAATACATTACGAAATAATTGGTTAATGTTATTTGTGTTACAAATAATGGATTTAAGGAGCGTCTTCATTAGCTCATTTGCAACACATAATAGACCGACTAACATATTTGACTCGCGGTACATTTACCTAGAAAAGAAAGAACGCTGTATTTTGATCGCTTAAGTACTTGTGACTCACCAAGAACCGCAAACTGAGTTTAATTTGAACGCGCGTTACACTTTTTCTAAGCAGAAAAAGAAAACAAAATCTGTAATGTTTATTAAGTGCATAAGAGGTTTTTTTTTTTCATCTGAAGCCGGTGGCCGGTGCGGTGTTACGTTACACACCGCCGCCTTCGTTTTGCATACCTCAATGAAAGTATAAGCGATCGCGTGGGTATCTTGCGGCTAAAACTGGCTTAATGAAACAGTTCACTCAATGAAATTTTACTTACAGACATGGATAATCAACTTTTTATTATACCTTTTTATAACGTTCTTCCTCAAATGCATTTGGAATTAATAGCACAGCTTCTAAACGAAATCAGATAATTGAAGAATAATTTAAATATTGACCTTCTTGTCAAATCTGTGTTTAGGGCATTAATTAATGTCTCAAAGTTCATTGGAAATATATTTTGTCAACAATTAACTGCCATCGCGACATAATGTACCTATTTAACTTTCTTTAATAAACTATAGCTTATAAGGAATTAACGTTAATCGAGTACAACTTAGTTTATAATAATTCTTAAGCCCGATGATATCGCATTCTGCTTTTCCTAATGCCATTATATCATTGGAAGCTGCACTATTGTTCAAGACACCATAATAACAGCCTCGATGTACCGGCGTTAGTCTCAAGAAAAGGCTCTAACGATATACAGTCGCCATCAGATATATCGGAGCGGCCAAGTTGCTCACAAATATCTGAGCACGCCTCTATTGTCAGGGCGTTAGAGCGCGTGTTCAGATATTGTGAACACCTTGGCCGCTCCGATATATCTGATGGCGACTGTACAAGCTTCACACGTAGATACTACGTTTCTCACTAAGACGCTTTGCTCATTGGCTAGTAAGCTATTATCAGCGAGAACTTTCTCATCCATTACCGTATTAAAGTGATAACAGACCAAGCACAAAGCTTCGTGGGTTTTAATAAGACGATATTAACATTTTGGAATGTTAATTGTGCAATAGATTTTGGTTAATGGATGTAAGTGCGAAATTGAATCAAAGAAAGTCACACAAAAGATTAATATTACAAAGATAAAAAGTAATTTGTAGCCAAGACTGGATGTGGACTTGAACAACCGCAAAAATCTAGTTATACTACACAGGTGACTTTGGTCATGGTCAATATCAGGTCACCTTTCTTTACTTTACGTTTAAATAAATAAATAAATATTATATGACATTTTTACACAAATTGACTAAGCCCCACGGTAAGCTCGAGAAGGCTTGTGTTGTGGGTACTCAGACAACGATATATGTAATATATAAATACTTAAATACATAGAAAACAACCATGACTCAGGAATAAATATCTGTATCATCATACAAATATATGCCCTTACCAGAATTCGAACCCGGGACCATCAGCTTCATAGGCAGGGTCACTACCCACTAGGCCAGACCGGTCGTCATGAGTCATGAGTTTAAGCGAGCAATTCTTGTATATATTTATTTATTTTATATACATATTTCGGGGATCTCGGAAACGGTTCTAACGAAGTTTGCTATATGGGGGTTTTAGGGGGCAACAAATCGATCTAGACCTAGTTCTAGATTCTTGATTATTTATGTTTTCCGAGCAAAGCTCGGTCTTCCAGATATTTTTTACTACAGTCGTTAGATAGTAAGTACTCTTGATATTAATTATGTAATTTTTTTGTTCATACCCCACAAACAATGGTAGATGATTAAGCCGATTAATTATCTCAAGTTACAGGCCCCACCCTGAAAAAAGGAAACGTATTATGCGTTCATCGAAAAAAAAAACTTTCTCATTACAATTTTATATATTAGTTAATAGGCTCGTAAACTATAATTATAATATTAAGGATGACTCACGCTAGACCGGGCCGGGGGTCGGACCGGAGCTTCCGACGCTTCGTTTCCTACGGAAAGCACCACCTGATCATCGATCAGCCGTCACAGAAAGTGACATGTCGGCCGCCTCGGCCCGGGCACGGCCCGGTCTAGCGTAAGTCATCCTTTATTCGTACTATGCGTAGATGGGAAATTGGATAGCAGAATGTATATTTCTATAACATGTTTTTAATTAATGTGGGTTTTGAGTCACGTGTGAGAATTTTTAACACGTAACACCTACGCCTACGCCTAATTGGTAGCAAATTATGAATGGCGGCTTTGACGCGAGTAGTGTGTTTGTACCGGTCCGGGGCCAGAACTTTTCCGCTAGAGGGCGCCAGTATGTATGCGCAAGGTAGTGACAATTTAGTTCACCCTACTCCCCGCTAGATGGCGCCACTGTCTATGCGCAACGTTAGTTCCAAAGGTCTCCGCTAGATGGCGCCACTGGTTAGTTCACTCTACTCCCCGCTAGAGGCGCCACTGTGTATGCGCAACGTTAGTTCCGAAAATATCCGTCAGCCCCGCCGGAGGGCGAAAGTATGTATGCGCCGCTGGTTAGTTCACTCTACTCCCCGCTAGAGGCGCCACTGTGTATGCGTAACGTTAGTTCCAAAAATCCCCACCAGCCCTGCCTGGGGGCGACAGTATGTATGCGCAACGTTAGTTCTAAAAATCCCCACCAGCCCTGCCTGGGGGCGACAGTATGTATGCGCAACGTTAGTTCCAAAAATCCCCGCCAGCCCTGCCTGGGGGCGACAGTATGTATGCGCAAAGTTAGTTCCAAAAATCCCCACCAGCCCTGCCTGGGGGCGACAGTATGTATACGCAACGTTAGTTCCAAAAATCCCCACCAGCCCTGCCTGGGGGCGACAGTATGTATGCGTAGCGTTAGTTCCAAAAATATCCGCCAGCCCTGCCTGGGGGCGACAGTATGTATGCGCAACGTTAGTTCTAAAAATCCCCACCAGCCCTGCCTGGGGGCGACAGTATGTATGCGCAACGTTAGTTCCTAAAATTTCCGCCAGCCCCGCTGGAGGGCGACAGTATGTATGCGCAAGGTTAGTTCTAAAAATCCCCCGCCAGAGGGCGACAGTATGTATGCGCAACGTTAGTTCCAAAATCCCCACCAGCCCTGCCTGAGGGTGACAGTATGTATGCGCAACGTTAGTTCCAAAAATATCCGCCAGCCCTGCCAGAGGGCGACAGTATGTATGCGCAACGTTAGTTCCAAAACCATCCGCTATGAAATGTTTAGATGTCTCCACATTGTATGTGAGTTGTTGAATCGCTTAAATGAATAGATATCGCTAGTGGCGCCTTCGTCGGTGGACACCGCTAGTTAATTCCAAAAATCCCCGCCAGCCCCGCCAGAGGGCGACAGTATGTATGCGCGACGTTAGTTCCAAAAATCCCCGGCTGAGGGCGACAGTATGTATGCGCAACGTTAGTTCCAAAAATTTCCGCCAGCCCGGCCAGAGGGCGACAGTATGTATGCATAACGTTAGTTCCAAAAATCCCCGCTAGCCCCGCCTGAGGGCGACAGTATGTATGCGCAACGTTAGTTCCAAAAATCCCCACCAGCCCTGCCTGAGGGCGACAGTATGTATGCGCAACGTTAGTTCTAAAATTCTCCTGCCAGAGGGCGACAGTATGTATGCGCAACGTTAGTTTCAAAACCATCCGCTATGAAATGAATAGATGTCTCCACTTTGTATGTGAGTTGTTGAATCGCTTAAATGAATAGATATCCCTAGTGGCGCCTTCGTCGGTGGACACCGCTAGTTAGTTCCAAAAATCCCCGCCAGGCCCGCCAGAGGGCGACAGTATGTATGCACAACGTTAGTTCCAAAAATCCCCGGTAGCCCCGCCTGAGGGCGACAGTATGTATGCGCAACGTTAGTTCTAAACTTTCCCCGCCAGAGGGCGACTGTATGTATGCGCAACGTTAGTTCTAAAACCATCCGCTATGATATGTATAGATGAGCAGCCGTCTGAGTATTTCTAAAAAAGTCCGCAGAGTCAGAGGGGGTTCATGGTAAGTTAATTAATCTTGGTCAAGCAAATCTAGTCAGTAGAAAAAGGCGGCAAATTTGAAAAATCGTGGGCTACCAACACTACGTTTGAATAGTTCGAAAATCGTGTGTCATTTATATCTTATCTGTGGAACTGTTTTGTTTACATTTCATCGCTGTTCGATGTACATTCCTGCCTTTTGTTCGTTTCCTAGGGTTACCATACTTTAGTTTGCTTTACATTGCTTCTGACATATCCGGCTTGACAGACTATCGATTCGCTTAACAATATAGATGTCGCTAGTGGCGCCTCGTCAGTGGACACCGCTAGTTAGTTCCAAAAACATCCGCTATGAAATTGCAAAAAGGCCCATCATGTTTGTTTTTAAAATATGAGACATATATCGGCGTTTTTTGTTAATACCACGTCAGTGGCAAACAAGCAGACGACCCCGCCTGGCAGTAAGCAGTCACCGTAGCCTATGAACGCCTGCGAATTCTATAGTTTACACGGATGCACTTTTATTTGCGGTTGGTTTTGTCGCTTGTGCTTATCAAATGTATGGAGTTTGTAGTTTACCAACCGTAAAGGGGTTTTTCTTTTATTATACCACATTGGTGGCAAATAAGCATACAGTCCGTCTGATGGTAAGTTGTTACCGTAGCCTTTGGACGCCTGCAACTCCAGGGTGGATACAAGCGCGCTGCCGACTGCCCAAAGATTCAATAACTTTGTTTTAAAATATGAGGCTTATATCGGCGTTTTTTTTTAATACCACGTCAGTGGCAAACAAGCAAACGACCCCACCTGACAGTAAGCAGTCACCGTAGCCCATGGACGCCTGCGAATTCAATAGTTTACACGGATGCACTTTTATTTGCGGTTGGTTTTGTCGCTTGTGCTTATCAAATGTATGGAGTTTGTAGTTTACCAACCGTAAAGGGGTTTTTTCTTTTATTATACCACATTGGTGGCAAATAAGCATACAGTCCGTCTGATGGTAAGTTGTTACCGTAGCCTTTGGACGCCTGCAACTCCAGGGTGGATACAAGCGCGCTGCCGACTGCCCAAAGATTCAATAACTTTGTTTTAAAATATGAGGCTTATATCGGCGTTTTTTTTAATACCACGTCAGTGGCAAACAAGCAGACGACCTCGCCTGACAGTAAGCAGTCACCGTAGCCCATGGACGCCTGCGAATTCTATTGTTACCACGGATGCATTTTTATTTGCGGTTGGTTTTGTCGCTTGTGCTTATCAAATGTAGTTTGTAGTTTGCAGACTGCAAAAAGGCCCAAATTTTTTTTATATAATACTTGGGTGGCAAACAAGCATCCGGCTCACATGATGGTAAGCAGTCAACGTAGCCTATGGACGCCTGTAACTTTAGAGTTGTTACATGCGCGTTGCCGACTGCAAAAAGGTTCAATAAGTTTTTTTCTTTTTTTATATACCACGTCGGTGGCAAACAAGCACACGGTCCGTCTGGTAGTGAGCAGTCACTGTAGCCTATGGACGTCTGCAATTTCGAGATGTTACATGCGCGTTGCCGATCGTTGAGATGTCTACATCTACACCGTGACGTTCGAAAACAAAAAGTCGTATGTGACTGTAAACTTCCTATTATGACATGACTATTTGCCATTCACCGTAGAATTTGACAGATAGAGAGAGTTTGATGTATTAAACGTTACCGTATTAAGAGTTAATAAGGTCTACTGTCCTTAAATTTTTGTATGAAATTATAAGCAAATATCAGCCGTGATGAATTAAGTATTGTAACCTTAGTCAGATAATGAAGCTTATTTTAAAGATTATGAACTCTAAGTACTAGAAATAAAGTAGATTTTACTAATGCTGTAATTCTGTAATGCCACATGGTCATGAAACTCGTGCGATGTTGGGGGTATACTCTTCAATCTTTCTGCCTGCAAACTACAAACTACATTTGATAACCAAAAGAGACAAAATCAACCGTAAATAAGTGTGCTAGAAACCCTAAATACTACATGAGCAGGGGGGCCGAAAAAAAAAAAAAAAAAAAAAACTGGATCTTTTTGCGGTCGGTAAACTACAAACTCCATACATTTGATAAGCACAAGCGACAAAACCAACCGCAAATAAAAATGCATCCGTGGTAACAATAGAATTCGCAGGCGTCCATGGGCTACGGTGACTGCTTACTGTCAGGCGAGGTCTTCTGCTTGTTTGCCACTGACGTGGTATTAAAAAAAACGCCGATATAAGCCTCATATTTTAAAACAAAGTTATTGAATCTTTGGGCAGTCGGCAGCGCGCTTGTATCCACCCTGGAGTTGCAGGCGTCCAAAGGCTACGGTAACAACTTACCATCAGACGGACTGTATGCTTATTTGCCACCAATGTGGTATAATAAAAGAAAAACCCCTTTACGGTTGGTAAACTACAAACTCCATACATTTGATAAGCACAAGCGACAAAACCAACCGCAAATAAAAGTGCATCCGTGTAAACTATTGAATTCGCAGGCGTCCATGGGCTACGGTGACTGCTTACTGTCAGGTGGGGTCGTTTGCTTGTTTGCCACTGACGTGGTATTAAAAAAAAACGCCGATATAAGCCTCATATTTTAAAACAAAGTTATTGAATCTTTGGGCAGTCGGCAGCGCGCTTGTATCCACCCTGGAGTTGCAGGCGTCCAAAGGCTACGGTAACAACTTACCATCAGACGGACTGTATGCTTATTTGCCACCAATGTGGTATAATAAAAGAAAAACCCCTTTACGGTTGGTAAACTACAAACTCCATACATTTGATAAGCACAAGCGACAAAACCAACCGCAAATAAAAGTGCATCCGTGTAAACTATAGAATTCGCAGGCGTTCATAGGCTACGGTGACTGCTTACTGCCAGGCGGGGTCGTCTGCTTGTTTGCCACTGACGTGGTATTAACAAAAAACGCCGATATATGTCTCATATTTTAAAAACAAACAAGATGGGCCTTTTTGCAATTTCATAGCGGATGTTTTTGGAACTAACTAGCGGTGTCCACTGACGAGGCGCCACTAGCGACATCTATATTGTTAAGCGAATCGATAGTCTGTCAAGCCGGATATGTCAGAAGCAATGTAAAGCAAACTAAAGTATGGTAACCCTAGGAAACGAACAAAAGGCAGGAATGTACATCGAACAGCGATGAAATGTAAACAAAACAGTTCCATAGATAAGATATAAATGACACACGATTTTCGAACTATTCAAAAGTAGTGTTGGTAGCCCACGATTTTTCAAATTTGCCGCCTTTTTCTACTGACTAGATTTGCTTGACCAAGATTAATTAACTTACCATGAACCCCCTCTGACTCTGCGGACTTTTTTAGAAATACTCAGACGGCTGCTCAACTATACATATCATAGCGGATGGTTTTAGAACTAACGTTGCGCATACATACAGTCGCCCTCTGGCGGGGAAAGTTTAGAACTAACGTTGCGCATACATACTGTCGCCCTCAGGCGGGGCTAGCGGGGATTTTTGGAACTAACGTTGTGCATACATACTGTCGCCCTCTGGCGGGCCTGGCGGGGATTTTTGGAACTAACTTGCGGTGTCCACCGACGAAGGCGCCACTAGGGATATCTATTCATTTAAGCGATTCAACAACTCACATACAAAGTGGAGACATCTATTCATTTCATAGCGGATGGTTTTGAAACTAACGTTGCGCATACATACTGTCGCCCTCTGGCAGGAGAATTTTAGAACTAACGTTGCGCATACATACTGTCGCCCTCAGGCAGGGCTGGTGGGGATTTTTGGAACTAACGTTGCGCATACATACTGTCGCCCTCTGGCGGGGGCTTTTTAGAACTAACCTTGCGCATACATACTGTCGCCCTCCAGCGGGGTTGGCGGAAATTTTAGGAACTAACGTTGCGCATACATACTGTCGCCCCCAGGCAGGGCTGGTGGGGATTTTTAGAACTAACGTTACGCATACACAGTGGCGCCTCTAGCGGGGATTAGAGTGAACTAACCAGCGGCGCATACATACTGTCGCCCTCCGGCGGGGCTGGCGGATATTTTCAGAACTAACGTTGCGCATAGACAGTGGCGCCTCTAGCGGGGAGTAGGGTGAACTAACCAGTGGCGCCATCTAGCGGAGACCTTTGGAACTAACGCTGCGCATAGACAGTGGCGCCATCTAGCGGGGAGTAGGGTGAACTAAATTGTCACTACCTTGCGCATACATACTGGCGCCCTCTAGCGGAAAAGTTCTGGCCCCGGACCGTTACAAACACACTACTGACGCGTGAGATAGATTAAATTATGGAAAACAAGTTTTGTATAACTGCAGTTAATAGCTTTTTAATATAAGTAAATTCGAGCTTATAGGCCAGTCAAATTAGATCCAACAAAGCGTTTTGAGGAATTAATTCCCAGCAAGCTGGAATGCATTTTAATACCTTCGTTTGGTCCTAAAGGCTTATAATCTAAGTTTGCTCCATCCCAGGAGGTGTGGATAAAAGTGGCGGCCATTTTTTCAATGTTTGACTACGAATTTTTAGGATTCTCAAATGTCAATTTTTATCATGATTAGAGCAAATTTTCCGTCGGACGTACCGTTTTTGAACTACAAGATAAAAACTGAAAAAGAGCAAAAATTTCTCCACTACTCCTGGAATGGAGCAAACTTGGATTACACTAATTTAGAACCAGATGAAGATAAGAAGAGCTTATGAACAGCTTGCTGGGAATTAATTCCTGCAAAAAATCTAATTTGATTAGCCTATTAGACGTTAAATTAACGTCGGAAATATGTCTTTAATTAATATTATTAATGTAAGTAGGTTATATTCATTTGAAATATTTTACCTACTTAATTAGGTAGGTATTTGATGTGAAAGCAAATAGCTAACCACCTCCCGTAGCAACTGACTGTACTAAATATTAAAGCCATTGTTTATATACCGGGTGCGGCCTGTAACACAAGCAAATAATTAAAACATAGATTGTACTCCTCAAACGATGACACTTTTATTCAACAACTTTTAAAAATTATGTAGTATTTAGAGTCCCTATTTTTCATACAAAATAAATATTACCTTCAATGGACGCCATCGCCACGCCATATCATTGTAATTGACGTTGCTACATGTATAGATAACATCTTTAGTAATAATGACGCGATTAGTAAATCTGTTATTAACAACCTAAGTTCTGACCACTGTGGACTAAAAGCTTCTTTCAGCGGGAAAACTGAAGAAATTCCTCAAGACACTTTGTGCAGGCCGATTTCCGAAAGTCGCCTAGGTTTATTCAATCGTAATATTACTAAACAATTATGTTGTCTTTCATGTACCCAGGAAAACCCTGACTGTTTGAGTTCCGAGTTGTTTAATTGTATTAAAAAGGAATTTGATGCCTGTTTCATTCAGAAAAAGGTGCAAGGCAAGGCTAAGACTAAATTTAGCGACTGGGCTACACCGGATATTCACGAGAAAAGACGCCGGCTCTACGACTTATATGATTTAAAGGCAATTGATAAAAGACCGGAATTTCTGGAGTACGTCAAAAATTATTCTAAATCTTTTAAAATGTTGTGTGTCGCCGCTAAAGCCGATTATTTGTCGAAAAAGATCCTAAATTCCAGCGATAAAGTCAAAACTGTATGGCAAGTTATCAGTAATGAAACTGGAAAACGTAAACTGAAGGATCCGCACTACAACCTACGAATTGCTGACACTTTAGTAAGTTCCGACCGTGAAGTGGCAGATCATTTTGAGCGGTTTTTCTCGAATATCCCGGTAGAAACAACAAGATCCCTTAATTCATCGCCAGACGTCGCTGAAGAAATTTTGAAGACAAATGTGGCAGAACGTACAGAAATCTTCAAATTTTCGTATGTCTCATCGAATATAGTTCTTAAGACTTTTAGGTCATTAAATTTAAAGAAAACAGAAGATCTTTGGGGCCTGTCTGTCAAAGTATTAGATTCCATCATTGAGTCAATTACACCATACTTAGCTGAGATTTTCACAGATGCATTGATGCTGGAATTTTTCCAGATATTATGAAACATAGCAAAATTATCCCTCTGTTTAAATCAGGAACGAGAACAGATCCCACGAACTTTAGACCGATTTCAATACTACCGGCATTAAGCAAAGTGTTCGAGAAACTTATTCTGAATCAACTATTGTCACATTTCAACAGAAACAAACTGCTTGATAGCAATCAATTTGGTTTCACCAAAGGTCGATCGACTACTGACGCCGGTGCGGTACTTCTAAAACACATCTTTGATGCTCGGGAAAAAGCTCAAGATGCTGTTGGAATTTTCTGTGATCTGTCAAAGGCATTTGATTGCGTTGATCACGAAAATTTAAAGAGAAAATTAAGCCGCTATGGTATAAAAGCTAGTGCCCTTGACCTGGTCTCATCGTACCTTTCGGATAGAACTCAGCGAGTAGTTATTAATGGAACTCAATCGGCGGGGTCCCCGGTAGCCCTCGGAGTGCCTCAAGGTTCAATTCTTGGTCCCTTCCTGTTTTTGGTATACATTAATGACTTACCAAAAGTTGTGCAAGATAGACATGATATAGTGTTATTTGCAGATGACACTTCCCTTATATTTATAGTGGACAGAAAGGAAAATAGCTTCGAGAGCATTAATGACGCGCTATCTACCATTGTAAACTGGTTTACGGCAAACAATTTGCTTTTGAACGCCAAGAAAACCAAATGCATCAAGTTTACGCTACCTAACGTTAAGCAGGTAAATAACAGCAAGATTAAAATAAAAGGTGATACGCTGGAATTTGAGGAACGAACTGTTTTCCTGGGAGTCACTCTAGACTCCAAACTGCAATGGCATGCACATATAGGCACTCTAGCCGGAAAACTTAGTTCAGCAGCCTATGCAGTGAGGAGAATCAAACAGCTGACAAACGTAGAGACGGCCAGGCTGGTATACTTTAGTTACTTCCATAGTGTTATGTCTTATGGAATTCTGTTGTGGGGAAAAGCGGCAGATATTCAGACAATATTTGTGCTGCAAAAACGAGCTGTACGTTCCATCTATGGACTGGGCGCTCGAGTATCCCTAAGAGAGAAATTCAAAGAAGTTAACGTTCTTACCGTTGCATCTCAATACATACTAGAGAATATTATGTATGTTCGGAAAAACATCCACGAATTAAAGGTTAACAGTGATATCCATAACTATAACACTAGAAACAAACATAAACTTGCTGTGCCCGCCCACCGCCTCCGTAAGGTTAGTACGTCTTTCGTCGGGAACTGTACACGTTTTTATAACAAAGTCCCCACTGATGTAGTGAATTTACCACTTCACAAATTTAAGTCGCACATTAAGCACTCCTTGTTACGTAAGGCGTACTACACTGTAAATGATTTTATAAACGATAGAGATGCTTTCAAGCCGGTAGCTTGATTTCATTAGTATAATAAGAATTAAATAAATATTGTTTTTTTTTTTACATTGTGAATTAAATATGCTAGTGTCCAGTAGAATTGACACATCAGACAATGATGTTCTCGCTTGATTATATTGTTTAATTTAATTTTAGTTTTGGACACTTGGAGACCTTATACATCTCTAAGTACATATTTATTATTTGATTTTTATTTTTGATTGTACATACTTACCTATATTTTTAATGTTTCTGACACTTAGAGACCTTTACATCTCTAAGTCAACTTAGGCTAGTAATTATGTGAAGCTATATTACTGTCTTTTTATGTAACATATGAGCACAAAATGCCGTGTCTTACAGCTACATGTTATTACTATTTTAATATTAATATAGGCCGGTAGCTTGAACATGTCATGCTCGCTTAAAAGTCTTTGCTTACGGTGGCGTTGTTGATCGGGTCGCCACTTTCCCGAATGAAGGTTGAGGGAGGCGATGGCTGAGATACGCGTCATACTCGTGAACGGGTGCTGTTTGTGGAGACTGGTCTGTTAAGCTAACACGAGCTATTATACTTAGTAACTTTTATTAATTAATTACAGTGAGACGCCTCATTCTGTTCTCGTATGTTTCTTTTCTTTTAATGAATGTATTAATTATACAGGATATTGACTCTTGGAGACCCTATACATCTCTAAGGATAACTTGATAAACTATATAATCTTATAGTTCTGACACCTAGAGACATTTACACCTCTAAATATTATAGATTTTTTTTGTGTGTGTTTTTTTTTATCTGTATTTTGTATGTAATTCGACATTAAGAGACCATATACATCTCTTAGTAATTGTAATACGTTAGATTGAATTGTTAGTTTTATTTTATAAAATTGTTGATGTTATTATTTTTGCTTTTATGTAAATTCAATGTTGACGTGTAAAAGTGCCCTTGTGGCCTATTTGCTGAATAAATGTTGATGTTGATGTTAATGTCACGCCTTAAACATTGACGTTGCTTGTCACGCCTTAAACATAGCAAAATTCTGTAAACATAGCAAAAGTCTGCAAAACTTGAAAGTGTATTAAAAATCAAACCACAAGTTATTTTTAAAACTTTTATTTTTATTTCATAATAGCAAAGACATATATGTAACATATTGAATATAAAATAACTTATTAAAATAAACTAAAACTACAAAGAAATTAAAATTAATACTAAAATAAAAGAAACTTACCTATAAAATAAAAACCTAATTATAAAAAGAATACCCCTTCTAGCAGGTCCGCCTGTGGCATGGTACCCATTACGCTGGCGGCGTTTCCTCGCTGAACCGCCAGGGCGATTCGCATTTTTAAAAGTTGCTGAACAAATGTTGGTCAGTATGAGGAGAACAGCTTACAGTTGAATTTTTTGCTCATATTACAGGCCACACCCGGTATATAACTTTTTACCGTTATCTTATAATTACAATCTAGCTCTGTAGATAGGCGTAAAGGATGACTCACGTTAGACCGGGCCGTGGCCGGGCCGGAGCTGCCGACTCTTCGTTTTCTATGGAGAGCACCCGTGATCACCGATCAAACGTAATAGAAATTGACATGTTGGACGCCTCGGCTCGGGCACGGCCCGGTCTGGCATGAATCATGCTTAAAACTTCCAAACCGGAGGTTGGTCCATAACTACGTACCAGGAAATGTGCATATATCTACTTAGAAAAACAGTTAAAAAGCTGTGTCTGATGTTCCTACCCGAAAAGACTTCAAACCTTTTCGTACCTACAATGAGAAGAGGCAATGGGACGAACGAGTCAAATTCTGCTGCCTATGTAATGACGCAAAAATATAATTTAATTCTTTTTTTTAACACGAATGTTTGTTGGACCGTGTAAACTGTTGCAGGGTCTCAAAGCTTCAATTGCATAAAACGTCCCTTTATAATTGACAATAAGAAGTATGGCGAATTGTCCATTGTCATCGGGGGATTTGGGCTGTTCATTGTGTGGTTTCACCATTTTACCTTGCTCAGGTCATTGGCAAGTGAGGCTTAGTTTAGTAACCTTTTGTTGGGGAGATCTGATCGCCCACGGGGTCAGGCGATGCTTGGATGGTTACCAAACGTTTTGTTATCAATAGTTTTCAAGCAATACAAGTTTTTAATTTAGGACATGAAAAATTCGGGCAAACAATACATTATGACAAAACTATTTGGGAAACAATAGAGACCCATTTAATGCTTGTTCACTGCATCAAGACGTAATATGCTGATGATTTCACAGATGGTGCCGAATCACTGGGCGTTGGTAGTGTTGCTGGTGCAACTGGTCAGATGCAGTGAAAACAATGTTAATATAGGAGGACCTGAGTAAGTTAAATCCAAGTATTAATATTAACTAATATATATAAACTAATTTAACTGTAAGCCTGTATGAAAGTTGGTGAATTTTAATTTGAATTGAAATCATTTATTTACAAACAAAATATATACAGTGGTAAAACTAAACTAAATTAATAACTAGCTTAAATCTAAAATAGGCCCCTGAGGCATTGTACCAAGGATGCTGGCGGCATTTCCCCGCTGTATCGCAATACTGATACGTTGTGCGAGGTAGCCGCCAGCTCTTCGGTCATTTTAATTTTAGTTTTTAGTTGGTGCAGTTAAGGCAGTTTAATTTTAAAACTGAAATGAAGTATCAGTTACACCAGGAAAAGTCTGCAGCGATATTGATAGCCCACGCAGCTCGCAGTGCAAGTGTTATTTATACGTCATTATTTCATAGAAGTTTGACGTTTAAAATTACACTTGTACTGCGTGGGCTATTAAAATCGCTGCAGACTTTTCTCGGTCTGACTTTACACGAATTTTGTTTGACACAATAAAATATTATACTCGTATATTTTGTCAGACATCGTACCTTTATTGAAATAGTTTTTTAATTAAGTACGTATGTATTACAAAATTGTATTATGTTTCAGCCCAACGATATTGCTCGCATTTTAATTTCAGGAGACTAGGTATGTTACCACGTATTTGTCACGCGCTTGCAGTTGCAACTGATATTCAATTAGGAACAATAAATTGACAGGTAGTTAAATTCTTTTTCTAAATCGTATATGTAAAAATATTATTTACATTAGTCATTCAAAACTACTATAATATTTATAGGTATGAAATAGCTAAACGCCTGTAACCTCCCAATACTATTACTAATTCTGAAACGGGGTATCAATAATTGATCCTCGAATTGTTGATCATGAATGTTCCTGCTCCGTTAAAAAAATATACAATATATGTACGTGTTAAAACTATTGAATATGGTTTGAAATGTAACTATTTAATGTGCCTAAACTCTGAAACTAAGTATACCGGGTGGAACATTTCTAGGGACTGAGTTGAAAGGATAGTGTTATCTAAGTGATCTACAATCGAGTTATTATAATCGTAAACCTGTATTCAAAGTAAAACAAAATCATTAAAATTGAATATTTTTATATCAGTGACAATCCTGCAAAGTTATTAACATTTTAAATTGACACCTGTCATGTCATTCAATGGGATTGAAACATGATTTTCTCACTAATGTTTAACAAGCTGTACCTATCTCAAAACGGTTAGAAATATAAACGTGATTAATAAGTGAAAAATAAACTACGTAGCTTGAACAATTTCCAGTTTGCATAAAAGTCCTTCGTTCTGTTCCACCCGATATAGTATTAAAAATACACAGCGACGAAGACTGGAGGACGAACAATAATGTATCAAGTTCTCATTGTTGTTAGTGGCGTGGGGACCAACTCGATGAAGACAATGTCTATGTCGTACTAAACAGAAGTGTGAACAAAGAATCATAATGTTGCAGATAATCACATTCTGTGCCTAATGAGTTTTATCTGATAATGGCGGGTGAGTAACGTAGAGTAATTTATGGCTGCTTTGATTTATTTTCGATAGTTTCGATTGATCAGTTACTAATCAATTAAATTGTTATAGAATTTAGTTGGTGACAATTTTATAACGTAATAAAAATGAAAAAAAAAACAACGGGTTGCACTCCGGGAGTGCCGACAGAAGTGAAAACTCAATGACTAGTCCAAAATGTTTGCAGCACTATGTATAATTGATCCATCCTCCTTTCTATTGAAAAACTTTAGTTCCGAAATTGCTGGTCAGTGAACTTGTTTAAAATTCTAAATTCAAATTTGTAGCGTTAATTGTTTAAAATTCAAATAGAAATTGTAAAGTTACCTTGCAAACCTCGCATCTAAATATATTTGTAACCCGTACAAGATTAGAACCTTTTTCATGTAATGTCATTGAGTTTTTCCTTATTGATGTAAATGCCATCTAAATGAGTGGCCAACTAAACCTTACGGTCACGTGATCGCCTTACGCTGTCTCGAGTTTATCATTTTTTCCCCATCCTCAAAAAGTGCCCAGCGCCGCTAAAGAAGTTTTCACTTCAAAAATCGTTAATTAATGACCAAATAAAATAAAAATCAAAAATGACCTAACAATAACCATAACCTGAACTTCATCGTCGCTCCGAATTAAATCAAAATTCAGCTGTCGGCAAAGATTGATTTCATTACCGATAACAATGACCCTATGCGCCGTCCGGTCTGTAATCAACATGTCTAAACCTCTACGTTTGACAGGTCATAGATCATCCAACAATCGGCCTTAGGCTGTTCGTAATAAGGGCGGTGTCTTGGTCCGGTTCGGCCTTGTCCGCGAAGGAGTCGTGTGGAAATGACCTTCGTCGTCTGACCTTAAGAAAGCTTGGAGCTACTTATTAATGTGATCAGGAATGCCGGCATGTGCACGCTATGCTTTGTTTAGCTTCGTGCAGTGTCGTGGCGTGTTTATTTAAGTTATTAACCTAAAATATGAACTACATTCTGTGGGCCCGATTCGGATTTTGAAGTAGACATCTATTAGACATCTTTTAGACATCACCAAGATACGATAACGATATGTTTAAGATCTAACCTGTCAAATTTGACATTTGCGCGATTCTGGAGATACTCTTGAACGATTTCCACAGGATATGACTTAGAGATCTAATTCACATCTAATAGATATCTTACTCTATCTAACGTAAAAGTGACATTGGTTGCCTGAATTGCGCTGCAAAAGAGAACTAGTTGATATCTAAACTATAACGTATCTAGAATGGATCTAGTACGTGTCGTCTCTTGTGAATATCTTGAAGTTCGAAAACGGCAGTAGATATGTGTATGTTGTAACTACTTTTGTAATTACAACTGTTTATTAACTAGCCCGATAGTCCAGTAAAGATATGATTGCGCAAAACAATAAATGATAACGGCCTAACTTTTTAAAATATCATTCTAATAAACTATTTAAGTACATATATTATTAATCTTTTATTCCTGTCTAATTTCCTGGTTTTACGCCTCCTTTTAAGGTATTTAATCTACAAGAAGATTAATAGCAATCAACGTAGCACGCTCCAGCGCTCCACCGTAATAATAGGTTAGCTTACAGATTTAGAAAACTAATAATTTTATCCTTCCACGTGTTATCCGCTTATGAGCTTATATTTTTAGAGCTTTATATTTACGTTACTTTACTAGGAGTATAATTATCGACGTGTTTAGTTTTTGCAACAGTTAGGTATTTGCTAGATTTAAGTATTGAACTGATCAGTTAGACGTCAAGGTTTTGACTTAAACAAGTTATTATAGAACCGTTTCAATTATATGACCTGCATTTTTCTGTAATCGCTAAAGACACCGGATTAGTGTTCGTGACAGCGGCGCGTGCGTCCAGCTGACACGCGATCTTGGATCACATCTGGCCATTTGTTGTCATCGCTTACCGAGCGCAAGCGAATCTATCGTTAAGCTGAACCAATACATCTGTATGCTGTATCCGAAACGACTACACGTAATCGGAGAGCACTCAGCAACGGAGAGCGCTTGTGCTTGGTCGGTAAGGGAATATGAGGCTTGGGAATTCGAATGTCATAACCCGGTGGAATGTGAGACTTTGCCGACCCCATTTAAGCACGCTAGGGTTATCTTAAGCATGCATTGCAAGCATCATGATCATTTGATTATACATATGTATTTGGTACAAATTTGTTCAAGTATTAGAACATTTTGATGTGCCGCAGATTTTTTTTAGCAGTTGCAGTAACTTTTTGAGTAGTCATCTGTGGCGGCGCGTGAATCATACCATACCGATTGGGTAAGAACAAAATAATTTGACCAGCTTTATCTTTAGAGGATTTGTACATATAATAAAATGCAACCGGAAAAAATACTCTGCCGTACAAAATATCAACATCAGACCAGCCAAAATGTAAGACAGCCGATTTTTTTGGGCGTTTCGGGTTTGGTCTCATAGTAAAAGTTTCTCAGTATGACCTACAAATATAATATATTCATTCCGTAATTTATTGCAGGCGACTAGAAAGCATCCAGCAGGTATATATATATATATATGTAGGTATGTATAAATCAATCACGCCGACAAATGGGTACCGAACGCCGCCGAAAAAACCGCTGCGGAAGGTAAAAATGAGTCCCCCCTCGCCCCTCTCTATCTATTGAACTACAAGTCCAAAAACGGTTTTGCCTGACAAATCAAGACACGCCTTCTGTATGTTACATGACATGATACATATTATTATTTTATCAGGCAGTATCTTTTTAAATATATCCGGCAACTTGACATGTCGCTATAAATATTTATTGCTAAGCTTTAATTAGCTACATTAACTATCAGATGAATGAGTACTTGACATTCCACATGTTTGCAAACTAAAGTGCCTTTAAGAGACGCCTCTCCATACAAAAGTAAAGCCTAACCGAATATCATTCGTCGGGTGACAAGCAAAAGTCACTAAGTACTATCAAAAAATTAAAGTAACAATGCACTTTATTACACTTGTGACACGGTTTATTGTCCAATAATTTCAATGGTGTTAGTTAGTGACTTTTGGATCTCACCCGACGAATGATCACGAATTTCACTAGGACTAATTTTTTCATACTTTCCTAACTGTCACCCTGTATAATGAGAATAACAGCGCCCATATGATCATAATATTAAGTACCTACTGGTCAGGCTTTAGTTCCCATGTCCTTCTCTAAATACCGACATTATAAAAAACCGATCAAGTGCGAGTCGTACTCGCGTTCCAGGGGTTTGTACATCACCCAATTTTTAACAAATATTTTTTATGTGGAACTTGAATAAAATGTCCTTATAAATCCGTGGGGGTAGGATCAAAAACTAACTAATCAAGTCCGACTATATACAGTGTGTTTTCTGTAACAGGAGCAATAAATTAAACTGTAGGCTGTACGCCTCAAACTGACCAACATTTGTACAGCAACTTTTAAATTTTTTTTTTTTTTTTTTTATTGGTATTCAGGATAACAACAGCCGTAAATATAACTAAGACATATTAATGCTTACATAAAAATAAGGCCAATAACAGTCATCCATTGAGTTACATTATATAACGATTAAAAATAACAAAGATAAGAAAACAACGAGAATGTACAATACACACAAATGCTCGATACGCTAGAAATACTATAAACCGGTTGTAAAATGTATAAATAATCTAGTTAAAAATACCTACTTTTAATACAAAACAAAACCATGACATTGCATTAGTTGAAAATCAGACACCAGCAGACGTTCACAAAAATATCAAGATAAACATCATAATGTAGTAGTTATTCAAACTGAAAGTTTATTTTATTGTTCATAGAATTATTATAGGAGTTAGAATTTAAAAAGTACACCTACCTGAACGTACAACTAACTGCATTTCCCTGGCAACCAGGAACACATAGCTTGAAAAAATTATGATCTTATGATATAAAGAGATGTTGTAATAAAATGTATGTATTTATTTAAGGAGCAATTAGTACCAGTACTGAAGTTAAATGTAGAAACACAATAGTAATAAAAACAGAAACTGATTTTATATTAATTTTCTTTGAACATAATGGAATATATATATTTTTTGAATTTATTTTTAGAACCTACAAAAGGATCGGCAGTGCAGAATTCAGTGTTATACAAGTGAGGGATCCGTGATAACACGGCGTTAGAACCATAGTTAGTGGAGTGGAAGGGAACATGAAATAGAGTTGTATGTCGAGTTCGACGTCTTGGAACTCGTCCAGGTATAATTTCTAATCCAGGTATAATTTTTATTACACTTTAAAGTTTATTCTAAGACGCAATGTATAGCAAATTTTGTCATGTTTACAGCGTGACAAGCAACGTCAAACACACTGATGTCAGCGTACATTGAAGGCAATATTTAATTTGTATGAAAAAGAGGAACTCTAAAGGATTCATAATTTTAAAAAGTTGCTGAACAAATGTTGGTCACGGTCAGTTTGAGGAATACAGTCTTTAGTTTAATTTATTGCTCCTGTTACAGGAAGCACCCTGTATATACCAAATAGGGTTTCCTGTCATCTTTAAGAACTATTTGTATGTATTTTTTTCAAAATTTTAGACCCAGTACCTACTTTCGGAGATAAAGGGAGGGGGGGATGGTCGGACAGACAGGCAGACGCACGAGATATCCTATAAGCGTTCTGTTTTTTCCTTTTGAGGCACGAAACCCAAAAAACGGAGAAAAAGTAGACATGCACTTTCCTTTTAAGTATCAAATCGAGTGTGTAAATTCAATCACGCCATCTTCCGCCATGCAACGAATCAGCCAAGAAAGTTGTTGACCACAAACTCGTAATAACACCATAAGTTAAGGAAACGAAATTTGTACCTTCGTGGTTTCCAGTCCTATTACCAGAACGAGCACGGTTTTAGTAAAGCATTCAGTGGGCTGGAACGAATCTGTTTAGCTGTTATTTTTTTAGACACACATACCTATTATACATATGATGTCAAAAGCATTGTATCAGCAGTAAGGCATCACGTGTGCCGGTGATATCTTATTGAAATAAAAAAGAAAACCCTGGACGCGTATCCAGTTTTTTTAACATGATACCAATATTAATACAGAGCGGGTTCTCCTGATACAGGTATACATATACTTACAAGGAGAACTCAATTGTAATAGTATTCAAATTGTATTGTTTAACACAATAAACATTTTTCATTTTCATTTTCATTTTTTTCATTTTCAAAGTATCCCGCTCGAATTATTACACGAGATTGACGAGATATATTAGAAAGTCAGGTTATAATCTGATTATTTTTCCTTTGCGTATCGCAAGTCACTTATTGCTGCTAAAACCTAAAAGCTGCTAAAAATGTAAACCATTATAAATTATGGCGGTATTGTTTCCAAGTTTTATCGTCTAACTATTCTATACGAGAGCCTCGCAGCAAGTAAAATAGAAGCGAATTGCCATACGATTAAATAAATCGTCTAAGTTATATTGATACTATAAGTACCTACATTTTTGCAAGCGCACAATAGATAATACCTACCTACCTACTTAAATGATAATTTACGTTCTTAGTGGTTTTCCTTATGGACGTAGAAACTGTTTAAAGACGTGATTGAGGGCAAACACAACTATGCAAATAACTTATTTCATAACATAGCTTAAGTTTGGTGTACGTTTCTTTTCATTTGTGGTACCTTTCGAATTAAATGGGGCATAGGTTTGGCAACTAGGTACATATTATTTCAAGTCACTCGATAGTTGAAAAGTTAAAAATTTATTATTATAATAGAAAATAGGTAACCCATGGGATTTAAATGCATTGCAGATAACTTTTAACCTTAAAAATTTTGAATCGTTATTGTATCAAAACCAAAGATTGCAAAATATTGGCAAAAAAAGGCTACAAATTTACAAATTCCTTCAAAATTTGACAATTTTCTCAGTAATCAAAAATTATACTAACAAATCGCAATCAACTGTACATATGTCCTAGATACATGTCGCAATTTACTCGGCATGTTTATCTGGCTTGGCCGCAGTCTGTCATACAACTGGCGCGGGTCCAGCATTTCAGGTGTCGTGCAATCCGTCTCGTCATTCGTCAAGGCGCAGCCAAGTCCAAGGCGAGGCTTTTGCAGCCAAAAAAAGTTGTAACCGTTACAATATGAAGGTCGGATTGAAACGATACGATAAAGTGTGGTTTTTACGTTAGATATAATTATATTAAATATAAGTCGAAATATTAGAAGTCAATATGAATTTAGATGAATAAAATTGTTTGAAAGTAACTTGTCTTTTTTTTAATAACCGCGGGAATGGTACAGTCAGCTATAATAGAAGCGGATGACACGACTGCCACCCCGGATCTTTTCTAAATAGATATTTCTACAATTTTCGCATTGAAAAGTATCTTTCACATTCTATTTAATTGTTGTATAATTAAATAATTATATACAGACATGTCTCTTTTTGCTAAGTTATTTGAGATGTTAGAGATACTTTTGAAGCGTAGTTTGATCCGCAACTTTTGATGCTTACTATGAGTAAGTAAAATAAAATCAAAGTTGAATATTTTAATTTATTATTTATTTAAAATATTTTTAATCACTGCTCGCAGGTTTTTATTTTTTTATAAAATATATATAGTAGGTACCCAATAATAAATACATTAAAAGGTATCATCAAAATTCAACCTTCCAGTGCCTTAAACAGAGTAAAGGCTCAGCAAATTTGAATTTTGGTCGAAACTTAATCTAGATATCACTTAGGTTGTTTAATAATATAGTTAAATAACATATTTATAAATAAACTAATAATATAAAAGAGAATCTAAACCAGCCGGAAATTTATTCACCAGTCATGACTTCAAGGAACTCTGTAACAAAACGAAATAAATTAATGAACAAACAACTAATTAATTCGAGCGTTCCTTAAAAATCTTATAATACTATTAAAGTCGGACCAAGAAAAGTCTGCAGCGGATTTGATAGCCCACGCAGTGTAAGTGTTATTTATGCGTCATAATTTCATAAAAGTTGACGTTTAAAATAACACATGCCAGCCCACGCAGTCGTGGGCTATCAAATCCACTGCAGACTTTTCTTGGTCTGACTCTACGTGGTATTACACATACATATACAGGGTGATTCATGAGACGTGAGCAGGACTAATCCTGGACACTCAGTAACTGATAATTGACCGATCACCGTCGTATTTAGGTGAAACAACCACAATTTTTCCTATTTTTTAACTTTTTGGTGAGGGCAAATTTAATTCTCTACAATCATGGTTACCCTACAAGACCCAATTCATAACCATAAAACCTCTTTAACCGCAATGACAGCATTTGATTACGAAGAAATAAACTGTCAAACTTGAGTGAGATACGAGTTTTCAAAAGTAACCAGACCGTGATGACAGTGATGACAATCAATTTGACACAGAATATCAGTAGTTTAGTATTCTAATTTTAGGGTGACCATGCATGTCGTAAATAAATTTATTAATTTTTTTTTCAACACGAGTAGAAAATTAACGTTAATCTCACTAATACTGATACGAAACAGTTGCTTATAATTTACAAAAGGCGCAGTCTTAGTCCTGCTCACGTCTCCTGAATCACCCTGTATACTCGACTTATAAATTTTATAAATAGTATATATACGTACTCGAAATTGATAGCCTCAACCTTTTTTGTTTAAAAACAACATTCAGGAGAAATTAGGAACGTCAGTTTTGACTTCTAGCTATTACCTATCAGGTAGTGTATGTATTTCTGTACGATCTCGAAAAAAACTATCAAGACAAAATATTGGCTAATAAGACTATCTTGTACATTTTTTAAACTTAACGAATAGTGCAAATGGTCTGATTATATTGAATAAGTTTAGTGCGAAATGAAGACGGAACAGGCAGTACCTAAATATTGACCAAATATTGGTTAAACGCATTTCAAGAATAATTATTCGTTAGCTGCATACTTCCACGTTAGTTATAAAATAAAAATATTGTACAATTGAACAACATTAATCAGCTAAATAAATTCTCAAGTCGACTTCGTCATTTTGAAGACAACCAAAATTCTTAACCGGTTATGTTGTGGCAGCTAACGCTAACTTGTCATACTCGGATGCCGCCTCGAAGTTTAAACTTACCCTCAAAGTCAACAGTGCCTGAGCCATCAGAATCAATATCTTCAATCATGGCGTCCAGATCATCCTTCGGAATAGAAGCGTCAAGTTCCTTGAAGATCTCTCGCAGCACGTCCGTCGTGATGTAACCGTTACCTAGGAACATGAGAAGACCAAGTGGTCAATTGGAGCAGTTAAGAAAATCAAGAAAACCTGTAAGCCAGGATTTCACCGACAAAGCTGTTCAGGATTACGTTTTCATTGCAAAGTAAGTACTTAATGTATAATAAATAATAATTATTGATTGGTACATATAGTTCGTATCAGTCACGATGACGCGCAGATTTGTCAAATCTAACCTAAGGGGTCATCCATTAATTACGTCACACGTTTAGGGGGAGGGAGGGGGTCAAGAAAATGTGACATATTGTGACATGGGGGAGGGGGGAGACACAAACTTTGTGACATCACTTTAACTTCATAGTAACCGAAAATTTATTTAAATTATTTAGTTCGCTGTACATTTAAATAACAAGTTTTTAAAACGAAAATAGTTTTTAATCGTTTAATTTTCTTTCCTAAGCAGTTTTGGGTTATAAAATTACTAATATTTATATCGTCAAAAATATTTTGATAAAATATTAATAATACTTAGGTACTTACTTAATTCGATTTCGCGATTTCGTAGAAAAAAATGTGACGTCACACTAGGTTTGCCAAATGTGACCAAGTGTGACAAGGGGGGGGGGGGAGGGGTCAAAAAACCTAGAAATTGGTGTGACGTAATTAATGGATGACCCCTATAATAACTAAGATGAGACATGACAATAAGAGTCAAGGCACGCGTCTTCGTGAATGACACGATAAATGTATTATTCTTAATTCTACTCAATAAATACCTATTTATTATATTTTAAAATAATAATAGGAAAGTGCACAACCATGAATTATGAAAGTAGGAAGGTCAATGCGCCCAAATTCGTCTGCGGGAAAGTCCATTAACGATCGCGTTTTTCAGACAACAGTTGGTACTAGGTACCTACTAATGTCAACTCTATTGAACAAGCAGCGCTTAGTTTTAGTTCCAGCAGTCAAAAGCAAATAAAAACTATGCTCGTGTATGATACGGAATTTCCCGCTTTTCCCGCCACATTCACTTTAACTTCAATTTTAAATGTAGGTATACCTTGATGCGATATGATATTATATTTAATTTAGGATAAAATTATAGATTTAAACGAATGATGATAGGATTGATTTGATAGTAATAGGAATACAAATACTCGAGTCGCCTACTGACAAAATATATCCCGATGTTCAAAGACATTATGTATAAGAAAAGATATTTTGTGTCAAAACTAAATATCAGAGTCAACTAAGAGTTACTTTTTCTTGACAAACTTACACTTGTATTTCCTTTACAAAATAGTGTATGATATGTCAAATTACCTTCTTTGTCGTATAATCTGAAGGCCTCTCTGAGCTCGGCCGTCATGGCCTCACTGTCTGGCTCCTCTTCCTCTGTGAGGAACTGCGCCGCCAGCTTGCAGAACTCATTGAACTCCAATTCGCCCGAACCTAATGATTTATTTTTTAAATTAGAATTAACTAGGTCTTTCGCCGTTGTTTGATAATGAGAACCAACCGTGGTTGTAACCAAGTGTGGCTCACTCCGCGATCTCGTCGCTTTGCTACAAGTACATCCGTTCCACACCAATTTTGGTGGCTAGCCATTATAACAGCCTATGATCGTAACAGATGAGTCATCTGTACCTAGTACTATGATTTATTCTGTGACTTAACTAACAGTCCTTCGCCGTTGTATATTTAATGTTAATTTAATATTTCCTCGATACTCAGATAAGTTAGTAATACCGATTCCCGGAGCGCAATAATTGCGCTTCATACACATGTACAAACAACAACACTCCTAACATCGGTGGACCTTATTATAAAAGGCATAAGGTCCACCGATGTATAGTTAACGGTGTGGGCGATGGTACAGTCGGCAAAACTATTAGCTTAGCACTCCTGCATACTCCTGCATTGTTTGCAAGGGAGTCGTTTATATCTGCAGCTTACTCTTTGACAGTAAAGTTACAACCCCCACTTTTTTACCAATCTACCTCTATTATCATGACATGTAACAGCGCCATCTGTCATCACACGAAGGCATTAAACTGCAGTAGCTGCCCATGCCCGTGGCATAGAGCGCCATCTACATATTTCATGTAAAACTACTAAGACAATGACTTACCGTCCTCGTCAACCTCGTCAATGATTGCTTTTAAGGAGTCATCATCAATCTCGTGTCCTAACATCTCCAGAATTGTGCCAATCATGTCTGTGCTGATGATTCCTTTCTTCTCATGGTCGAAGGCGTCGAAGGCATTCTTCAGGACTGAGGACAAAATATAATTTTAAAAAGTCTACCTAAATACCTTGATTATTTTTACGTATTCATCTTTCTTCTACGATTGCAACAGATTGGTACTGGTACCTAATATTTAAATTAATTTACTTGGGTTGGTATTCCACTTGTCCAATTTCTTGGTCCAATGTGCATTACGTCTCACTCTCTCACTAAGCAAAATGTGAGACGCAAATACACAGTCTAAATAAAGTGATGTTCAGAATTTCAAGTATTTAAACAGATAGCTTTACCTGACTGGTTATATTATGTATAGTTTTTACCCGACTACGGCAACGCAAAAGGAGGGTTATGATTTATTGTCGCGTTATCTGTCATTTCGACTTAGGCACGTATTTGTAACAAAGGAATAACATAAATTAATTGATTGAGGCTGGTTAAATAATTTTCATGGATAATCGGACTATTGGCTCAAATCATATCACAGAATCAGATCAAACTACATAACTGACTAGGGTTTTAAAAGAAATTACTTCATATAAATATGGCCAAACAAATTACATTCGTAAAAATATTAATCATTCACAGTTACCAAACAAAATAGAATAGGGAAAAGAAATGAGGACTGGAGTGTACTTTCAAAAGGGCTTATTTCTCTATGAACACTATTCAATATTAAGCACTTTTGAAAAGACACTCCTCTAATATTTTATTAAAGTTACATGTATAAGTCACTTTTACTTACGGGTCAATTGAGTCTTATCAAGTTCCTCCTGCACACAGCACATAAAACAAAAATACAATATTAAAAACCTCCACAACATTTTGATGTTCAAACACTAAACAATAGTCACTGAACTTACGCACCATATTTAAATCAGGTCAGTACAGTAGATAGGTTCGCTGTCAAGCAAATACTGTCAATATAATCCAGACTTTGTAGATGTGAGTTTATATTATATGCATAACAAGATTGACGCATTCCGCCTGGGAGGAATAGTTCAGGGGTGTTCAACTGTTTTGGAATTAAATAAGCTATTTGATATAAAACTGTTTAAACGGATTATATCGCTTATAATGAATTTAAAATACATCCCGGCGTTCGAGCCCCTTACAACGTCCGTGGTAAATGGGAGAAAGGAAAAAATAAAAATAAAATTATATCTTTTTAGATATAAGACCGCCTGTTGTTTAAAAACCTCTTCTTCCTGTATTATTTGTATTGTTTTCTGAAATGAGGTGTGCAATAGAGAGTATTTGTATTGTATTGTATATTTATCTTAATTTAAAATTACAATGTGTAAAACTATTCACATACAAAACTTGTAAGTTACTAGTTTTGTAAGTTTTATTATGTTTGTTTATTCCTTTCTTGAAACTTGTATTATTTAATAATGATGACAAAAATTTGAAATGTTTAGTTTAATGTCGTAATAACCGATGGCAATATTAAGTTAATTCATTTCAAATTAGTATATTATTTGCATCTGCCTTTTGCTATGTATCCTATCATATTTTTAGTCATATCGGAGGAACTTTATAAATTGATATTGCTTTAGTGGAGTGGAGTGGAGTATCAGTAAGGTAGAACAGTAGGTAGGGTCATTTTCTTGGGAATCTTACACCACTTTTACCTTAGTATAGCATAAAAAAAGTGATGCAAAAATTACAATATGTATCAGCAATAACCATCTACAACATTTTCTACTGCTTTTTTTGGGTAGCTGCACAGAATCGTCAGGTCCAGTCCACCAAGAAAGTTAGAATACTGATAAAGTCACGCTGTCACGGTACGTCCATCTACCTTATGTTCTTACAGTGATAGATGTTAAGAAAATTGCCTTTAATATTCTTCTTAGTCGGTTCCTCAAGGCTGAGGGTCGTGACCATCAGGAGTGCAGTTCTTCACCACCGCTCTCCAAACCCCCCTATCTTGGGCCAGCTGTATTGACCCCTGGATGTTGACGCCCGTAGCGTCGCGTATGGCATCAGACCACCGAGTTGGAGCCCTGCCTCTACTCCTTCTCCCTTCGACGCACCCAACCAGAACGAGCTTTTCAAAGCTGGACGGGTCTTGGCGGGCCACATGGCCACATGGCCTTTAATATAGGTGAGCAATAAAAACGAAAATATAATAATTTATCAAAAATAATACAGATGGCCTGCATGCCCTGCAAGCAACAGTTGAGCACGTCTGCGGCTCGCTTGGAATCCCATCACCGTCATTACCGTCACCGACTAGTCCATTGCTATCGACGGGGCCGAATTTAGTGCCGCAACTACGTATATAACAACCAAACGCTCTTCATCCCTCTCAGATTAAAGCGAACTAACTCACCTAGCTGATACGTTGCAAAAGAAAACCTAATGCGCGATGATACAGTCTAAATTTGAACGCGCTTAATCCTGAAGTAAGACACTTTGGTTTTAGATAGAAGATTCGGGGTACAGGGGTATAATGATGATTGATGATTAATTTTTTAAACCAAAATAGACCTTAATTGTAAAACGATTGAGATGAAAATCTATTTTAAAATTGAAATACACAAAAGACTTTATGGATATTATCTTTGAGAATAAAATGCATGTGTGAAGAAGGTTCCGGAAGTTATTTTTTATAACAGCTCGATATAAATAAACATTTGATCCATAGAAAACCACAATAATTACGTAGGAAAGTCGCCAAATTTTAAACATAGCCAGTACTTGTTTATATACGAAGGTTTGCATTGACCTTTTCAGATTAACATATATTTATTAAAGGTTAAAAAGGTCCTTCGTTTTCAATATTTATGATGTCCTCAGGTAATCGTGCTGGGCCCAGCATCTTCTACTTAGATAAGGCATGATCTGATCAGCATTGAGATAAGGATATATTATTGGAGTTCCGTTTCCAATTCCAATACTTTCAGCAGAACCATATTAACCTCATGCCGCCTAATGTACATTAGGATGTACAATCAGTTTCGATGGAATGTCAACCTTAATGAAAAACAAATTAGGCAGCATTTCATTTGTCTCGTAAAATTTTCGAACAAATGAAATACAACCCAATTGAAAATACAAAAAGATTCTAATTTCCTTGGCTATAATTTTGTACGGTGGGCGGCACGAGGTTAAAATCTCTGCTTGCATGAACTTCTTGAGAATAATATATCCCTAAAATAATGAAATCGGGTAAAACCTTAAACAGAAAGTTCATATTAAGTAAATAAAATAAAATATTAATTATATTTATCCAATATTATTTCGTTATCGTTGGCAATACATTATTTTTATTTAATTTCCAACATACGATCACCATAATGTGGTAAACCTACGTTCATACCTTAATTTTATAACTACATATTTTAGCTTTACGGAGGTCTAGCCAAACAAAATTGACACGGATTTTTTTCAGTTAAAAATGGTAGGTACTGCATATTATCGTCGTTGCACTTGTAAATTCCGCTAGTGATCTGTAATTTTTTTTAGAAAAAAGCGTTTATTTATTTAGGGTAGTTATATTTCCGTTTTCAAAGATTGTGTTCGATTTTTGAAAACCAAAATTAAACTGTCGAAATTCACAAGCGCAGCGACATTATAGGAGTTAATGAAGCAACACAATTTCTTTTTAAAAATTGGTTCAAAATACATCTTATTCCCCTCCCCCCCCCCCCAAAGCTCTTCCTAATCTAATCACCTAATCGGTACTTCGTTTCGTTTACCCGATGCCATTGGGATATAATATATACCTCTGGCCTTTGGAGTGTTCCCTCCCGACCTTCCACTTACCAAATTACTTACCCTCATTAAGATGTATTATTAAGTGATTACGGACTAGAGATGCCCCGAATAGTGAATTTGGCCGATTACCGAATACAGAATATTCGGCCCGTCTCTCGGCCGAATACCGAAGATTCGGCATGACATGCGAACATTTTGAGTCACAATTATTATGAAAATTGTTCGCCAACAAAGCACAACGTTTGCTAAGATATATTTTTATGTTGAACAGAATCAATGAATGTAGTTAGAGTCAATCAAATCAGACCCATGAAAAAATTAAAATATTTTGCAATCAACAAATGCTCAAAAACGTGTCTTCGTATTTAACTACTTTCCAAGAATACATTTTAAATATTAAATACAGCTAGTTTTTGTATTCGGCCGAATAGTAGGCAACATTCGGCCGAATACCAAATATTCGGTAATTGGCCGAATAGGCCGAATACCGACTAGTTGCCGAATATTCGTGGCATCTCTATTACGGACCCCTGGCCACAGATAAAAAAGTACATAGACTGCATACATCAGTTTTGGTACCAAAACGACTATTATTTTCGTAGTCGACAACTAACATCAAGTGGCGGAATTTTATTATCAGATAATATTATGCATTATTATTATTATGCATTATTATTTGCTTTTATTATCTGGCACATGATTGGCACTTCAGTATCTCGCGGCGAGATAGACTACCCGTCCCACTTTTATTAACCTAGTTAGAAAAAAATTGTTAAATACCAAACGGTGTCGTTAACGCCATCTAGCCGAGAATAGGCCAAAGGTAATGGCGCCATCTATTCGAGAATGACTTTTCCTTGGCCGTCCGAGGCACGTTTTTTTCTTAGACTTTATTTATCTTATACGGAGTTATATATATCTCTGCTATGGAGTAAGCAATCTGTGTTTACTATATTTCTCTTTGTCCCTGGCGTGGAGATTGTCCATATTACGAGTATTCGCGTACATTTCTAAATAAGTTCCAATCAGATTACGGAGCTTTCGGATTTATGTTGGGATTTTTTGTTGGCTTTACAGGGTGAAATTGATAACCAAATGATAACATCGGAAGAGCTGTTATTTATGATTGACCCCCGGAGCAAAAAAGAGGGGTGCTATACCACTTAACCTCTATTGTGCGTGTGTCTGCCTGTGGCACTGTAACTCTTAGGGTCGTTTGCACCAAACCGTATGCCACCATTAAAGCGTTCGCTAAATTTTATTGTATGGGAAGTATCATAGACCTCTGCTCCGTGACGGTGATCAGTCTGTTAGTCTGATCAAGCTGGTTTTGGTGCAACTGGCCCTGATTGTTTTATTCTAAATACCTCTTTTTGGTAATGGGGTTGTGCACAAATCACGCGAGGTGTTTTCGGCTACTTTTTGACCCCCCCTCCTCCTTGGTGATATTGGGTGAGGTTTTTGGCTACCCCTCCTCCGCCCACACAACCTCACGTGAATTTTTTGAATTTTTTTCATTCGACCTTTTTCATTTCATTTTTAAGATAAATAGAGAGATTTAACGAAACCGAGAAAAAGTATCTACTCACGTGGTAGGTTTTTTTTTCTTAGTTTCGTTCACTGTAGAAAAATACACGTGAGGTTTTTCTTATACCCCCCTCCCCCAACCTGATCTATCGTGATTTTTTCGTGACCCCCCCCTCCCCCTATCGAACTTCGCGTGATTTGTGCACAATCCCTATGCTATTAAAGAATGGGAGATACTTCTGACGCGTATTCTGATCCACTACGTTATTTAAATACCTAAAGATACAGACTATACATGTGAATTTGAAATTAATTGAAAACTGCTGAATCGATTTCAATGGAACTCACAATCAAGCATATTACGGCGACTACAGATCGATAGCTCTGTTATTCATGTGGTATTAAACAAATTAAACGCAAGTATATTTGTAATTAATTATTTATTAAAAGATCCCCTGCGAGCAGTGTTTGTACCTACATTATGAGTAAAATATTTACAAAATACAATTATGTATATAGATTTCATCAAAATTCAATCTGTCATAGTCTCAGACTTCAAAATTGAATTTTGGTCGTAGCTTAATCTAAATTTATATCACTTTGTTTAGCTTAAGAATTAACATTATTATAGCTAAATAATACTAACATGGGAAAAAGGGCTTATAATTAGTAGACTTATAAGCTAAATTCGACTGTTGAAGTTTATTCACCAGTCATGACTTCAAGGAATTCTGAAACAGAAATAATTAATGTCATTTATAAAACCCTGTAGGCATTTTGGAAAAAAAAAGAGGAGAAGGTTCTAAATTCGTCAGAATTTAGTTTTTTTTTATTTTTATGTATGTTCGCCCATTACTTGGAGATTATTAAGGGCCCCACAGATTACCATATCGCCGGAGGATATCAGCCTGTCAGTTGCTCGGAACTTCACCTTTTGCGATCACTGCGATTAACTGACAGGCTGATCGTCGTCACTGAACTGCTAATCTGTGGGCCCCTTTAGACCAATTTCGAATATTACATTTATTTTTTGTTTGGTTTTAAACAAAGGTCGTCAGATTAGATTAATTCCAATGTTAGTAGACGTGCCTAATGTACTTCTAATAGGGTTGGCCGGTCGAAGTATTTAGAGGATGGCGCTAGATTGCCCTGTCAATCCCTAGAATTGTGTCAATTTTTTTTCATAGAATTGAATGCCCTGGCTCATAGACCTAAACTAGTGAAAGGGGTAAGCTATGATGGGCATCTATGCAAACCTTTGACAGTTGCCAACCCCATTATGTTTTAAAATGTACCCTCAAAGTCCACGGTGCCCGAACCGTCAGAGTCGATGTCCTCAATCATGGCGTCCATGTCATCCTTCGGGATGGAGCTGTCCAGCTCCATGAAGATCTCACGCAGCACGTCTGTGGTGATGTAGCCGTTACCTGATACAAATTAATTCATAATTTATTTATTTGCGTAAAAAAAAAAGAAAAAAAGATAGTAGGTACATACAGGCTGATATAAGGTTACACATAGGAATCAACTACGTCGTCGCATAGAGACATGCAATTATAACCCCCTAATTCGTAAACGTCTACTAAAGTTGTCAATAATCTACCTGCCGATAATAATCTACGTCAGCAACGCAGCCATCGCCGAGTATCTGAAGTGGAGCAGCAGCCTGGAAGACTTCGTCATCGAGCGTCTCGCGCGGGGCATGTTCGACCGCGCGGACAACTCCGACCACGAACACATACGCGGGATCGCGCCTCATCACGCGCGCCCGCCGGACCAACGCGGGGCTCGGCATCTCGCCCGAGCCCTCCTACACACCAACACACAAGAAGAAGAAGAAGAAGAAAACACGCACTCACCACACCGGATGCCGCCTACACAACCGTAGGCACGACGCACACGCCAGCCTAAGCTGCCGGTCGCCTTCCCTGCTTCCCCGACGCCCGGCCCCGCTCAAACGGTATCACCGGGCTAGGGGTCGCGGGGTTGGATAAACGGCCGGTAGCGAGAAAGCTGGCCCACAATGGACACACAGCCGTCCCCAAAATGACGAGCGACTGACCGCCCCACAAGGTGGGGCGCGACCGGAGACAGCCTCCGCAGCCGGAAGGCGGAAGAGGCCTCTCGCACCCCTTCAAAAGGGTGCCGAATGACACTACTACTACGATAATAATCTACTTGAAACTAAACTACTCTACTCTACTTGACTTACTCTAAACTACTTGAAATGTCTATAAGGTCAGGTGGGGCGACAGAGAGATAGTTTATTTTTATTTGACGTTTAAAATAACATTTGCACTGCATGTGCTATCAAAATCTATGCAGACTTATCTTGGTCTAACTCTAGAATATTTTTTTTCTGATGTTAATAGGTCCTCGCTTTCAGTACGGGCGCTGAACTATATAGAATTGACCCATATGAGGTATCTAAAGTAATAGAAAAAGAAGTTAACTCTAGAAATAATATCAAGACATATCCTTTACCTTCTTTGTCGTATAATCTGAAGGCCTCTCTGAGCTCGGCCGTCATGGCCTCACTGTCTGGCTCCTCCTCCTCTGTGAGGAACTGCGCCGCCAGCTTACAGAACTCATTGAACTCCAATAATTACCTTCTTTGTCATATAATCTGAAGGCCTCTCTGAGCTCGGCCGTCATGGCCTCACTGTCTGGCTCCTCTTCCTCTGTGAGGAACTGCGCCGCCAGCTTACAGAACTCATTGAACTCCAATTCGCCCGAACCTATAGTCACAGAAAATATGAATGAATTCATTGATGGATGAGTTCATTCCTCCATGTACTTTTACGGCTGATGGTACGTGTAACCAACATACTCGTGTATACAGGGTGGCCAAAAAATAAGTGCATACGCGTTGCCAGGGAGGTTTTGGGATTATACTGAGCAACTTTTACTATGGGACCAACCCCGAAATCGCGAAAAAAATTTACCCTCCCATAGAAAATGGACCGGCCAAAATGTATGAAACAGCCAAATTTTATTTGGCGATTTCCGGGTCGGTCCCATAGTAAAACCTCCCTGGCAAGGGGAATGGACTTATTTTTTTGGCCACTCTGTACGGTTGGATAACTATGATGATGATAGTAATGTTTTACAATGCCAATACAACAAGATTGTTAAATTCGCCCTCGTCTCTCAAGCCTCGATAGCCGTGATCGTCTAGTGGTTAGGACCCTACGTTGTGGCCGTAGTAACCCAGGTTCGAATCCTGGTCACGGCAATGCAGTAGCATTGTCACGGAGAGGTGCTTTTTTGCTTTTTCATGTTATTGTATTTTGTTTTTCTTTTCGTCTTTTATTTCTTTTTTCTTTATTTTAAGAACGCATTTGCTCATAAATTATTATTGCAAAAAGTTACCGTAAAAGTATTCATACGTTTTATTAAAATTTATGAGAAATAATATACGTACAAAATATTTTTTTTGTAATAATAATTTTATAAACGAAACTTATTTATGTAGTTTAAATTACAAAAAAATATTTCTCTATTATTCATGAACTGAAGAAAGATAAATATTTCGACAACTTGTTACCTACATAAATAAAATGTGACAAGTTTAATTATATATTATTATAACAACAATTTATAACATTATAAAGTACTTATATAAAATTTATAATCTTTAGTTATTTCAACTTTTGATGACAGCGCCATCTATGCTTACAAGAGAGAATTAAGTACACCGGTCCACGGCTATCAGCGCCATCTAGCTAATACACACGGAACTTCTATGATGCAGCCTTACCATCCTCGTCAACTTCTGCTATAATTTCTTTCAAGGAATCGTCATCAATCTCGTGTCCTAACATCTCCAGAATGGTGCCAATCATGTCTGTGCTTATGACTCCTTTCTTCTCGTGGTCGAATGCGTCGAAGGCATTCTTCAGAACTGTGGGCAAAGTTATGAATAGGGTGACTGCTATTATAGTTATTGGCATTTTTTTTTTTATGAATGGGCTTACTCATGGCCACAGACTAGCCGAGGCGTAGACGTGGCCTACGATGGAGCGAGCTCGCCCAGAAGGTGCCTGTTCACTCTTGATTTGAAGGTTGCCGGGTTATAAGAACACGGAAATATAGACGCCGGCAAGGAATTCCATTCCTTGGCAGTGCGCATAAGGAAAGTAGAAGCAAAGCGCTTCGTGCGAATTGGTGGAATATCTACCAAGTAAGGATGGAAACCGGCCGTGCGTCTAAAAGTCCGATGGTAGAATGGGGACGGTGGAATAAGCTCGTGTAGCTCTTGGGCACACTCCCCGAAGTGCAACCTGTAGAATACCGACAGGCTGGCGACTTTCCGCCGATGGGCATCCTAACAAATCAGAAAGAAACAAGCGAAGAGATATATATTTTAAGAGTGGCCTATAACTGTAGCAGTTAACCTATTATACCTATGTACACATAGACGCACATGTAAAATGAAGGGTGTAACTACTTACGACAGGTAATATACTTACGTGGTGCCAGATGAAAATACATTTATCAAATTGATTGGCTCAATCGACATGGGAATATTTTGTACTTAGTAACCCAATCTTAATTCAATTTTATTAAAACTCTAGTAAAGTTTACAAAACAAATGATAGCATTTTTTTAATAGAGGGCGCTTACTGTCGTAGTATCAGGTTACATTTTTCACACGTAAATGGAGGTAGGTATGTACGTAACTCTCGTGCTTTAATTAACTAATGAAACAAATAAAGTATGAATTAATTTTATAATATACTTAATGCATATCTTTTTGGTAAGCTGTTCAAACACTCAAGCTCTGGAAGTTTATTTTAATTTGAGGCTACAGTAATATCAACATCAACATCAACATTTATTCAGCAAATAATGTTGTAAAAGGCATTTTATTAAAAAAAGACGTTTTATGACATCCTCATTGAGTCATGACACTCATGACGCTATTACTAAAATTATAAGGAAACTAGTCTAGGTTTAAAAAAATATCGTTTAATTATGATCTAAGAACAGGTAAGGCAATATTATTTATTGATGTAGGAAATTGTTTGCCTATGGTTCCCATCGAAAGATAAACTTTACCCACCAAGAGCAAGACAATTATAATTATCACAAGCACTGGTGGCAATGGGCACTTTCTCAAGTTCTTAAAGTGTCATTAAAACGTCCAACTTCGCGTTCATTATATTGTTTCTCTTCCAAATAGTTGCCGGAAGTCGTTTTGTGTAAAGAGAACTTAAACTGTCTCAATGAAATCTCACGAGTCAACGAAAAGTTAGTGATTATACTTCGTTTTTTTAGCATTAGAAATTAGGTAAACAATCTTGATGTGTCATTTAATTGAAAAACACATTTTAAAAATAAGTTACGGCAAATATGTAACAATTATGAATCTAATACGAACATTTATATTCTTCTGCTTTCATAAGTAATAGTTATTGATTTTTAAAAAGCGTTTTTCAATTAAAAGACATGTCAAGGTCGCTTACCTTCTTTCAAGTTCTTTCTAATGCTAAAAAAAACGAACTATAGAGGCGCGAACATTTGTCAATTTTATTGTGTGCTTTAGGAAGACGTTATTAAATATTTAATGATGTGACTGAAATCTTCTTGGTTTTATTACGAATGTGTATAGTCCTCTTATGAAGATAGCAACTACTAAATAATATTCGTAAAAGTAGCTTCTTTACTCTTTGTAGTTTATTTTTTTTATACAAAATGTTGATTAATAATACAAATGACTTCTTCTTTTGTAATAATTTCTTAGCTTATAAAGATTATACTACGCGCTAGGTACTGTTTGTAAAACGTAGCTTATTGTTTTACAATATGTTGACATCAATTCAAAGGTTATCTTTTATTGACAAATATTATATTAAAACATTTAATTATAATAAGTCATCATGTTTTGTGTTATTATGTATTGTCACATTGGACTGAATTAAATGAAATAAGTACCTATCAAAGCTTCAATGATTTTTGAAGATTATTTCGTGATGGTCAATTAAAGGCACAGTTACTTACGGGTCAGCTGGTTCTTGTCAAGTTCTTCCTGCACACAGGACATAGAAGAAAAAAAGAACAGAATTAATAAAAAAATCCAGTACATTTTAGTAACAATCACCAAATCGCCTTTGCCCAGCAGTGGGACACCAAAGTAGGCTAGCAAAAAAAAAATCACTAAGCACTTATGACTAAACCAACGCACCATTTTTAATGAGGTATAATAGATACGTTGACTATCTCGAGCAGTTTCTGACAGTCAAAGTGATCCTGACTTTGGGTACACAGGTAATATATATCATATGATCGATGTATTCCGATTGGGCGGGATGATTTCAGAGGTGCTCAACTGTTTTGGATTGCACTTAAATTAATTGTTTCTGTCAATCAACTTTATTCTGTCGCTTTCGTAACAACTAGTGCCTACGTCAAATCATGGGATTAGTTGTCAAGCGGGCTCCAGGCTCCCATGAGCCGTGGCAAAATGCCGGGATAACGCGAGGAAGAAGAATCAACTTTATTCTGTTCCAATATTCGAATGACATTTTTGTAAATATTTAAAACAAACAAATGTTGTTTTAAGCAAATTATTTGGCTGCAATGCAAGCTAACCTTTCGGAGATTGACGATGAGGTTGAGGATATTAAACATTGTTTCATTGTAAAATTATTTGCGTTGCTCCAACATAAATACTTCGTTGCAGTGCTACATCAGTTACCGGGAAACGAAATGAAATAAACTCTACCCAGTTAGAGGTCGCCGTGATTAAAGGATAAATGCAGCGAATGTCCCAGGTAAGAATTAAATATAATCTCGTATCTAGGCTGGCTTCGAAATGAAAAGACATCTGTTTGCGTCTAACGTTTTTATATTGCTTAGATGTTCAACAAAATTAAGCTGTAGTAACGCTAACTTAAAACACAAGATATAATGTAAAACCATTAACACTGGTTGGCTCGATTTTTGTCAATCCGGTTCAGGTGTGATATAGGTACCTACATTTGTTGCAAAAATGGAACGAATTGTGGACACCTTAGTGGACACATTCATTCAGTATGAGGTACAAAATATTGTAACTGCTATTTGGTATTTTATACTAGGTTGTTTATTATAAAAATATAGCATAACATGTACATATGTGGGTCTCCATTGTTCCCCATAAAGTTTTAAGTCATAATGTATTGTTTGTCCGAACTTTCGTTAGTCCTAATTTGGTTTTTCTCAGAATCGTGAAACTTTTTCAGGATTACCATAAAACAAACCTAACCTAACCTAACCCATCTATAGGAAAACCTTGTGAAAATCCTGAAAAGTTTACGGTTTCAGCATTCTGACTAATGATAATCTAACAATCATTACATTATGACTTTCAATAATTATGTCAAACAATAGGATCCGTATGCATGTATTTTGTTGTCAAAACATAGGTATATTCATGTCAACACAAATATTTTCACATCTTGTTAATGTTACATATCAACAGTTTTTATTTTTCTGCTCCACCAATAAATGACCTATAAAACTGAATGGCCTGTGCAACAGATGGGTGGCATCCCGGCTTGCGTTGACTCCCGGAAACATGGAGTATATTACCCTCGACGGTCGGGCTCGGGTCACCCCGTCGATAGGAACTACCGGCGCCTATTTCACCTCCAGACAAATGATACACTGACACTGGGCCCGATTCGGATTCTGAAATAGACATCTATTAGATATCTTTTAGACATCACCAAGATACGATAACGATAAGTTAAAGATCTAACCTGTCAAATTTGACATTTGCGCGATTCTGGAGATACTCTTGAACAGTATTGGCCGAAACGTTAATGCAATTAAAAATGTTAGCCATTAACCATTATAAATTGAACCTTAAACCGTAACGGACGATTACAGTTTACAATTAAATTTATAATGGTTAATGGCCAACATTTTCAATTGCATTAACGTTTCGGCCAACACTGCTCTTGAACGATTTCCACAGGATATGACTTAGAGATCCAATTCACATCTAATAGATATCTTACTCTATCTAACGTAAAGTGACATTGGTTGCCCGAATTGCGCTGCAAAAGGGAACTAGTTGATATCTAAACTATAACGTATCTCGAATGGATCTAATACGTGTCGTCTCTTGTGAATATCTTGAAGTTCGAATACGGCAGACTGACAATTGCCTGTACATTTCCGAATCGATAGTACCTACATAACATCAACACATATTTACTTGTTGGACCGAAATGTACCACGATTTGTCATTGTCAGGTGGTAATTAAAAGAACAAGAGGATATTTTTACAGGTGCGCAGATACTAATATAAAAATGTTTTAAAGAAGTATCTTTTATTATAATACTTACTGGTTTTAAGTTATAAAAATTAAGGACCTAAAAACGGTTGTGCACGGCTGCGGCTTGTGCGGAATCTCAACACTTTCAAGTGCATTAATTGCTATCAACGACTAATTTAGTGCCGCTATTAATGTCGCCAACCACCCGTCAACCCTTCAGGCCCAGTGAGCACTAAATCGATCAATTACTCCAATCCATTTGCACACTTACCACAATGTCGATTAGGTCCAAAATGCAACTTGTTTATACATTCAAACTTCAGTTTCAGTGTTGAAAAGCAACTTCGTAGAGCAGAAGAATAATGAAGCTTTAATTAACTACGTCAAATGAAAATATACCTTATTAGTGATGCTTTACGAAACAAAATAGTATCACAAATTATCAGACTAAAGGCTTTTCGTCGTATATGAGTTGACTTGTTACTTTTTTAGAGATACGCTTGGAATCACAGGTAGAAAAATTAAACGATGACAAGCGGCAGACAGGCTGTTTTCAATCAAAAAGGGACTTTATTATAGTGTTATTTAAGGTACAATGTTGTTTTAAAAATAAAATGCACAATAGACATTTGTCTTTTAGGTCACAGCTACATGTGAAAGACAAGGATGTCCCGGTAGTTCAATAAATACGTCATTCATTAATCATTATTCATCAACGTTATACCTGGTTGATAGTGTATATTTGTATCCGTGACATTGTTGTCGAGGAAAGCTAGCTTCGAGATATATTTATACATGGCAATCAATTGTGAAATATATTTTTTAGCATCATATGCAGTACCGTCTTTACCATATGGGCACACGGGGTCCGTGCCCAGGGCCCCCATCCTCATGGGGCGCCGAAGGACAGACAGTAACAGTATATTTGATTACCCATAATTAATAGAAGATCATAGTAGAAAAATGTTAGTTTAATTCGCTTTCTTTGCTTTGCAAAATGGCCCCAAATTCTTATGTGCCCAAGGGCCCCGGCATAGTTTAAGACGGCCCTGACCATATGTATTTTATTCATGTTTGTAGAGTAGAGGCTTGGATAAGCACAAAGCTGATTTTATATGACTTATTTAAATCGCTAAGAATACTTACTCGTATCTCCTATACGTCCTCGTTCTCCTGTACGGTTACCATCAGTTTGTCACTGACATAAACGCCGTCGAGAACGTAATTTACTTTCTATACATCCCGTTTGCACTAATATGCGAGTGCGAGCGAGATGTATAGAAAGTAAATAACGTTCTCGACGGCGTTTATGTCAGTGACAAACTGATGGTAACCGTACTAAGCTATGAGCTTTCTACGCTACACGAATAATCCTCGAGCGGCATTCAAAATTACAAAATGATCTCATAATGACATCACTTAATTAAAAAAAATCTTGTACGATCCTCGAATCTAGAGGTAATTAGGCGACCGACTAATTTCTCGCTTCAGCATCGGCATTGCTATTCAGCGTGATAATGCAGCTACCATTATTGATACCGTACCTAATAAAGTTTAGGCCCTATAGGTGAATACATATAATAGTATAAGTATCAGTTAAACATATAATAGCTTCTGCAAGCGAAGCTTAGTCTGCGTAGAATTATGATGATTGTTAAAAACTATCCTGTCCTTCCCGAGCATCAAACTATCTCCACACCAAATTTCATATAAATCGGTATAACCGTGAAAAGATAACAGACAGACAGAGTTGTTTCTATAAGATTTGTCCTTATTTCAATAAGATTAATTTGTTAATCTCGAATGCTGCTACTGTACAAACAGCAACACTCTTCACTGTCCATCGGTGGACCTTATGCCTTTTGTAATAAGGTTTACGAACTGTCTGTTAACATTGTGGGCCTAAATCTCAGGCGGCTGCCGCCCGCCGACAGACATCTCTAGTAATATTTATAGTCCATTTGCACACTCGTTATAATTGCTTCAGTAAGCGAGAGAAGCAAACAACTTCAGTTTCATAATTGCTACAACGCTTGAAATAACGCTGTCTCTTACCAACTTTTAGTTTAAAACAGAGACACGAACATCATTCTAGCGGTGTAGCGTTTTTATTATAAATAATGTGCAGTATAAACAACGCACTCGACATATACATATTAACTCTCTTTCGTTGTATAAAATGTGGTTGACTGTTATAAATGATGTCGTTATTTGCGTGCTGAGGCGATTAGCTGTCAACCGCGCTGTGACCAACATTATTTATAACAACGTTGCTACATTTCGCATCGTAAAATCTATGTTTATTAAGATAATTAATATAATTAGTAATTACGATATGGTTTAATTAATCAATATTTATAATAAAGTAGTGTAGACCATTTTCCGAAAGATCGAGAGAGAGAAAGACTAGATTCTATTATTTGGTTTAATTTTCGAGTCATATTCTTTTTTTCTTTATTTATCTTTCTTCTTAGGCTAGGTCATTTATAATATGAATATAAAAGTAAAATATAAAAACACTTACAAAACAATAAAAAATACATATAAACACATTATAAAAAACCTAACCTAGGGTGCCGCCGGCAGCGGGGCAGGGCCCAAGCTGCCGGTGGTCAGGGCCGCAGAGTGAGGAACCGACGTACTATACGCGCCGTGTCCAAAATTACATTCCATTTCCGTGTCTGTTATATTCTTTTTTATTCATCATTTCTCTTAGGCTAGGGTCTTTATAATATGAATATAAAAGTAAAATATAAAAACACTTACAAAACAATAAAAAATACATATAAACACATTATAAAAAACCTAACCTAGGGTAGCGCCAGCAGCGGGGCAAGGCCCAAGCTACCGGTGGTCAGGGCTGCAGAGAGAGGAACCGACGTACTATCCGCGCCGTGTCCAAGATCACCGCCTTCTGCATCTGTCCCTTGATCCAACCACCTAGCGAGAGTCTCTCGAGATGTTGGTCGAGAAACGACTATCGGGACAATGATCGTCGAATCAACATCCCACATGGCGGTTATCTCGTGAGCCAAGTCTAGGTACTTACTGGACTTGTCCTTCTCGGCCTTCACGACATTCTCATCATGGGGGATGGTGATGTCAACGAGCACGGCCCGACGTTGCGGTCGATCTATTATCACAATATCAGGCTTATTGGCTACAATAGTCCTGTCAGTGATGATAGATCGATCCCATTCTTTTTTATTATTAAATACAGCGGCAATCTTTTATAACTAATTTCCGTGCTAGTGTCAAAAATTTAAAGGGCCATATGTATAGTAAAACGTTGTACGATACACGTGCGAATAGGTAAACACAAACACTCCCTTCGGCCGTGTTTTAATTTATCACCACTCGTTGCCAATTTGCTACTTTCCGCACTTGTATCGTAAATAACTAAAAGTATAGTGTATCACTTCATATCATGAGCGATATTAGGACAATATTATAATACTTTAGCAAAATACTAAACAGATTTTAAGTGTGCAAAAATTAAAGACATGCATAGGTACTCTTAGGATATTGTTTTATTCTTATAAAATATCTTACAATTAGTTAAATAAATACATTAAAGTTTTTTGCTAATCATATTATCAAATTGGTCTTCCGATGTATAAATAAATTGATATTGTGAATTATATAATAATAAGTATCATTATAACATAAACTTGCGCAAATGGTCGTTCAGTCGTCGCCTCCCGTCATAACTTCCATGAATTCTGAAATTTAAGAAAAGTATTTAAAGTGCAAATCCAGAAGAATTCTAGTAGTGTTAACAAGGTGGCATGAAATTTTCATAAGCAAAATAAGTTAGAGAAATTCTGGGAAGTCCACCGCTTCAGTCACAATTACGGCAAGTCAAACGTACAGTCGCCATCAGATATATCGGAGCGGCCAAGGTGTTCACACCCATATAACCATTCCAGTCGCAGAATCATCAAAGTGGTAACTAAATGTCAGATGTGTCGTAACAGAGTCCACACAATGTGTCTAGAATTGTTTCGAAACAAAGTGTCGTCGCCGTGTGTACACTTTTCCGTAACAAGGTGTCGACACATTTGTGTGCACTTTGCGTGCGGTTTGCGACTAAATCTGACAGCAAATTTGTGACAGCAAATGTCAATATAAAATACCTCTTGAAAACCAAGGTTTGTCAAACTACTATTAGTGTCTCGTGTGCTCGTAAGTAATTCTAGTAAGTCATCATGGGCGATGCAAATGATAATAATCGACCAAAACCATATAAACACCCAACACCCGTCAACCCGTAACTTGGTTTGGGCAAGTTAGGAGGTGAACATATCAAAAGTCCCCGGCCGTAGCCCTTGAGCGGGGGGAAGAGAGGGGGCTTTGTTTGAAGGTCCCATTTTCCGGTTTTTCGATTATATCTCGGAAACTATGCATCTTAGCGACATGGCCATTTATACAAAATGAAAGTTAATTTAATTTGTTATTCAGTAAATTTTTTCGATATGTTGAATAGTTTTTGAGATATTCGCTCTTGAAAGTTTATTTAGGGCTCTCAATTTTATCTTCATATATCTACATCAGTGAAGGTGCTAGGCCGTGTATGGTATCGTTTTCGTATAAATCTGGGTTGCTGAATCCATTTAAGGTATCACATTGACACCATTCCACAAAATTAAAAAAAATCTTTTTAGGGTTCCGTACCTCAAAAGCAAAAAACGGAATCCTTATAGGATCACTCGTGCGTCTCTGTATGTCTGTCCGTCTGAATACACAAAATAGTTCTTTACCTATAGATGACAGGAAAACCTATTAGAAATGTGCAGTCAAGCGCGAGTCGGACTTAATGTACGGAACCCTTAATACGCGGGTCCGACTCGCACTTGGCCGGTTTTTTTTAAACTCCTCTTGACGCTTAACCGCTGAACCGATTTCGTTGAAATTTGGTATAGAAATAGTTTGCGTCCCGGAACAGGACATAGGATAGATCTTATAACCAAAATCATCTTTTGAAGGTGTGAAAAGTGGCGTGGAAATTTGTACGGGAAATCAATAACCGCTGAACCGATTTATATGAAATTTGGGATGGTCTACATCTTTGATTTAGTTAAAAATGATAAAAAAACATGACTTCAACCTAAACTTAAACAGTATTAAATTCAAGAAGTCAATTCTGAATTCCCCCCTACACCTCATTTCACACCTTTAAAAGATGATTTTTGAGATAACTTATTATGTCCTGTCTCGAGACTCAAAATATATGTGTACTAAATTTAAATTAAAACTGTTCAGCAGTTTAAGCGTGAAGAGGAGTTTAAAAGAAAGTATTTTAATAAGTTTATATGTTTTTACTTTGGAATGGTGTCAATGTGATACCATAACTAAATTTGGTACTGCGAATTTATACGAAAACGATACCAAACATGGCCTCGTAGCTTTACTGTTGTAGAAGTAAAAATAAAATTGAGAGCCCTAAATTCTTATTACTTGGCCAAACTTGTGTAGAAGGAAAAGGAAAAATAAAAGTCTTCGGCAGGAATATAAGACACAAATATAATTTTTTTTTTGCGTTACTATTTCAATCATCAAATATAAACATACCTTGATTATATTATTCTAGTGAGATTCTCATAGATAAACAAAAACATTTACTTAAAAAATTACAAGGTCGAAATGTCACGGAACTTGTGAGAGTAATATGTGAAAAATAAAAACTTTTATGACAAAAAAATCTGGAACGATTTAAGAAGCATCCAATTGCGTCGAGGAATCATCTGTATTTTTGCTTGTTTCATTACCTCCTCGCTTCTTTTTTTGTCCTTTGTATTCTGTAGCAATTTGTTAGATCTGAAAATAAAGATAACTTGCGTCGTCACGGATGTCGATTTATAGGTTTTAGGGAGTGCAGAATTCGAAAACGATGATCATTTTATAATCCAAGATGGCGGCTACGTATTTTGTCATAAAAGTCGTCATGAATATCATTTTATAGGTTTTAGGAAGTGCCGATTTCGAAAATGATGACCAGTTTGGAATCCAAGATGTGTGCCGTGCACTTTCTCATAAAAGTCGTCATGGATATCGTTTTATAGGTTTTAGGGAGTGCAGAATTCGAAAATGATGACCATTTTCGATTCCAAGATGTCTGCTGTGCACTTTGTCATATAAGCCGTGAGTAAATGATGACCATGACCAACAAGACGACATCCATGTCGACTTTTAACATAGTGCATGGCCGCCATCTTGGATTCCAATATAGTTATTATTTTCGAAATCTGCGCTCCCTAAAACCTATAAAACGACAGCCATGACGACTTTTATGACATACTGCATGGCCGCCATTTTGGATTCCAAAATGGTCATCATTTTCGAAATCAGGGCCCCCTAAAACCTATAAAACGACACCCATGACAACTTTTATGACATAGTGCATGGCCGCCATTTTGGATTCCAAAATGGTCATCATTTTCGAAATCAGGGCCCCCTAAAACCTATAAAACGACACCCATGACAACTTTTATGACATAGTGCATGGCCGCCATCTTGGAATCCAAAATGGTCATCGTTTTCGAAATCTGCGCCCCCTAAAACCTATAAAACGACACACATGACGACTTTTATGACATAGTGCATGGCCACCATTTCGGAATCCAAAATGGTCATCATTTTCTAAATCTGCGCCCCCTAAAACCTATAAAACGACACCCATGACGACTTTTATGACATAGTGCATGGCCACCATTTCGGAATCCAAAATGGTCATCATTTTTGAAATCTGCGCCTCCTAAAACCTATAAAACGACACCCATGACGACTTTTATGGCATAGTGCATGGCCGCCATTTTGGATTCCAAAATGGTCATCATTTTCAAAATTGGGGCCCCTAAAACGTATAAAACGACATCCATGACGACTTTTATGACACAGTGCATGGCCCCAATTTGGATTCCAAAATGGTCATCATTTTCGAAATCGGCACTCCCTAAAACCTATAAATCGACACGCATTTCGACTTTTATGACAAAGTGTTTGGCTACCATCTGCATGCAAGACATTTCTATTATTTTTTACGTACAAAAATGGCCCCCTGTCAACTTCCAACCGAGATTTAATCGATAATTTATTCGATTAATGTTCAGATTAATTCAATTTCAATCTATGTTAGGTCGACTAAACTAATCGTGATTAAAATTTGAGGATTAACTTTTTTTATTCCATTAATTAGTCGAATAAACAGTTAATCTATTAAGTCCCATCTCTTACCACGGCATTTTTACACTTTGAGAATATCTGAAAACAAATGAACACAAGGAGCCATTTTGCAAATCCAGTAACTTTGTTATTACTTTTGACAGCGCGTGTCATGTGTCTACACAGAGTCGACACAAAGTCGAAACATTTGCGACTACTTTGTGACTGCAATATTTCTCAGCCTTAAACCATATTTATACATCATAATTAACAAGTTTCGTAGTATGTAAAGCGTTATTTTTGTTATTTAAGTATAGTATACGCATCGAAGTACTAAAAATGCATCAAATAATATATTTATGAACACAGGCACTGAGAAGTAAACAATTTCATTTCCGGCTAAACTAAAACAATTTGGTGGCGCGTTGATTATATTACACTTAGTTTATCAAATCACTCGAGCAGTTTAATTCCCCATAATAATTTAAGTCCTATTGTAATATAAATGCAAACAATATATAATTACGTCTTGTAATCCGTTTTAGAGATGGCGTATTAATGTCACTTATTTTTATTTAACTATTTTTCCATCTGACAGTTTCCATTTGACAGGAACAAAATGAACGAATGAACGAATGATTTTGGCATAAAGTAGTCGCAAACTAGTAACAATGTGTGCACACGGCGACCACACTTTATGTCACTTTGTGTCATGTGTCGACCCTTCCCCATTTCTGGTAACTGTGTCGACACGGCGACGACTCTGCGACTGGAATTGTGACCGAAACAGACGGTGTCGACACAAGATGTGTCTACACCGCGTCGTAACGGCGACTGGAAATGGTTGTATGGGCAATATCTGAACGCGCACTCTAATGCCTTGACAATAGAGGCGTGTTCAGATATTTGTGAACACCTTGGCTGCTCCGATATATCTGATGGCGAACGTACTGAATTATTCAAGGGATATCACAAACTTTTCGTAATTTGATGCTGTTGGAAAACTCCTTTTTATCTGTATGTATGAGATCAATTCCTGAAAGTTATTTTAATGTTTCTACCCCTTGAAGTAATTAAATTACCTATATATATATATATATATATAGGTAATATATATATATATATATATATTATTCCAATTAGTGTAAGTAAACGTAGGTATTTTAGATTAAAATGGTATTGAGCGACCAACTAATAGCAGTTACATTAATAGAGGGCAAATAACCGTTAAAATATATAACATAATAATAGCGGCGCGATTCGGGAAATGAATTAGAGATTAACAAGATACGATACAGTAAAGATATGTGACGTCCCACGAGTAAAGGTACCTTGTGGCGGTTGGCGCTTACGATTATTAACCAATATTATTGCGGCGCTATGCGACATAAGCGCCAGCCACCATAAGGTACCTTTTGTCGTGGAACGTCACATAACTTTATTTTATCATATCTAGTGCATCTCTAATTCATTTCCCGAATCGAGCCGTAGGTCATAATACAAATATGAAGTAGAGTACTGTACAAAACCCCGAGTCTACTTATCGTTACCGATCAATTGGTACTTTGAATATCTATAAATATTATTACTGTCCATTATTTTTTACTACAAATGAGCTTCACTATCGATATGCGTGCAAGACTGCCATTAGTGCCATTTGCCTTTACAGCTTAAACGCCCATTAGGTACAATATGCTCGAGCATGCCTTTACAGCACATAATAAATTATAATAATAAAGTATAATGAAAATGAAAAATGAAAATTAAAAGTAAAATGACAATTTCCGCAGCTTTATACAGTTATACAAATAATTATGTAAATAAAGGAAAAGCTTTATAAAGAAACTAACTGAACCTTTGATTTAAGTTCACAATTTCTTCATAATTAATGCTTGTTCTTAGCAATGGACTCATTATCCTTTGCCGCTATCATTTCCCTTTGTAGTCGTATTTAATACTAAATTCAGTCATTGTTATTTTTATGTTTTTTTCTTTTTGATTTCACGCAACTTATATAACCCACAATATAATATGGCGTCTTTATTTCTATCTCGTTTAGACATGGTATAAAAGAAGGTCAAAGCAAAATTTTAAATCAATTCAATAAAATATTCAGCCAAAGGCAAACTTGGGTTTGGCACGTTACTAGATAGGACGTGATATTATAATATAAATTCTAAATTACGAGTATAATAGTCGATGTCACATTCAATTTAGTTAACAATGACATAGTGCTTGTATTTTATGCCAGAATACTAAGTATTTCAACGTATTGGAGCGTTACAAAATTATTTTGCTACGAGTATGATTAATGCTTTAGATTTTGTTGTTAGATTTGTTTTGAGTAAACTTTATTTGTGTTTAAAATTTGTTTTTAAAATAAGTACAGAATAAAATTATTACCAAATAACCATGTAGCATGTAGCATGACAATATTGTTTGGGTATGAATTGTGCGGAAAGTTAGAGATTCAGAATTAAGAGTAGGTATGGTTTAACCCGGAAAAACTATACCCACATCATTGTGTATAGGTATATTCAGTCTATACAGGTAGCCTGATTAATACCTACTATTAAAGCGTACCAGGTCATACTGCCTTTTAGAAAATGACGAAAATTTACAATCGGTGAATCAACTTTTTTATGCAACTAGTTGCCATGGTTACATCTCTTGAGTAATATACTTTAAAATAGTAATTATATGAAATACTATCGCATTAAACAGGCATTTTTGGTAACTAAAAGACTATCTGCTAATCATGCAAGAAGCATCAAGCTGGTTGCATAAAACAATTTTGTGGCTGTCTGATGGGTCATTCTCAAAAAATATGCCTGCTTAGACAGCAGCCACGAGTGCCATGACCCATATTAATGTATGAAAATAACCGTGGCAATTAGACGCAACTGCAGACATATTCTTAAAGAATGAGCCTGATAATAATGACGGTGATACATACCATCGAAGTCAACGGTGCCAGAGCCGTCAGAGTCAATTTCCTCAATCATCATGTCCAACTCCTCTGCGCTGATCTTGTCGTCCAGCTCTCTGAGGATCTCCCGTAGCACCGCTGTCGTGATATAGCCGTTACCTGAAAATGTTTCATCACATTGACTATACTTATCCATTTATTAATAGAACTTAGGGCTCTGTAAAATTTTTAACAAACATAAATATCAAAATGACACAAAGAAAAATAATTTTCAACGGCGTATTAAACTTATGTAATCATTGTTTATAAATAAATATGGCTATTCAACGTCATACTGCCTAGAAATACCAAAGAAAGTCATCCATCATTATACTGGAGATTTTTGGGCTTCGCCAAGAAAAACCAATGCAATTGAGGACATCCCTACTTAATATTATAAATGCAAAAGTTGTCTGTCTGTCCTATTCTTAGGGTCCAGGGGAAGAACATACGATAGTTTTTATTAATCATCATCATAATTCCATGCAGATTAAGTAGCGGACAGAAGCCACAGTTTTGAATAAGAGTGACATTCCATTTCCAACTGCAGCTTCAATACTGTTCATTTTACTATGGAAATTGACAATGACAGCGACACGTTTCCATAGTAAAATGAACAGTATTGCAGCTGCAGTTGGAAATGGAATGTCACTTTAAATCTGCTTAATTTTTCTGTCTTTAATCGTATAAAATTTAGTGTACTACATATGTAGAAAGTAGATACCTTCTTCATTATGTATCGAAGGTCAACAAAAGGGTATAGGTGTTAGCACCTGAGTAAGAAAATTACAATCTTACCCTCAGTATTTTCTTTAATAACAAAACCGAAATCACCCTAGAAATCACCCTACCAAATGAAACACGTTAAATAACTAACAAGGGTCAGGCTATGTGAGGGTTACAGTCGCCATCAGATATATCGGAGCGGCCAAGGTGTTCACAAAATCCGAACACGCACTCTAACGCCTTGATAATAGAGGCGTGTTCAGATATTTGTGAGCACCTTGGCCGCTCCGATATATCTGATGGCGACTGTACATGAATGTCTAGAATTTGTCCAACGGCTAAATTTCATTCAGCCAGACGCATTCGCCGCTGAGCGAGAGTATTTGATTACTTTAGCCTGTAATATGGGTTTGTACTTTACGCGTTCAAATCCCGCATTTAATAACACAGCACACAGCAAAAGCCTTAATTAATTGATAATGTAAAGATTAACCCATTGGTTAATTATATAAAGCACTGGATATTCTATTATTTACTACGGGTTACGGAGGGTTAATGCATGGCTTTATAGGTATGTAGAGGACGCCGGGGGGAATCCGATTTGTTTTTATGGTGTGCTCCTAAAGGTATCAACCTTATCATACACTTGTCGAAATAAAATAATTCAAATCGTATCCTGACGAATATTGGGAATTTAGATCATATAACCAAACGGAGTAGCCATTAACAGGCACTCCCTTCTGTCAAAAAGAGGCGCCAATGGTCATACAGATTGTATGGACTGACGTTTATCTGACATGGTTATTTTTACGTTACGTATACATTTGACAACATCCTTTTATAAGTGTGATTATTTATTTATTACTTCGGTACTGACTTCAATAGTAGGTACTATTATTAGGTATGTGTTATAATTTATTCGGATGAATCCGTGAAACTTCACTTGTGACTAATTATGGTTGTATAATTGTACATTTTTACTAATATTTTATTTTTATCATGTTGTGATCTAATGTTAACTCAATCATTTTACAATACTGTAATCTGTTGGGAATCATTATAATTATTATCTTTGACATGTAAACCGGTTTTATCAAATAAATGACTATGACTATGACGTCCCCCGCAAAAATCGGCAGACTATTTTATACCGAAAATAACAGACATGGCGTCTTCGTTTGGTTATATCCTCTGAGTTTGGGAATGGTTATCTCTCCTAGTAAGTAGGCCTTATTTACCTTCTTTGTCGTACAACCGGAATGCTTCTTTAAGTTCTTGTTGCATAGCTTCGGCGTCCTCTTCAACCATGAATCTCGACGCTAAGGTTACAAACTCTTCAAACTCCAGCTCGCCGGATCCTGTAGCAAGGACAAAATTGAAAATTTTATTGTAAATGTATATACAATCATCTTCTGCCGGGCTAGCAGATGATTGGCGCGTCAGTATCTCGCGGCGAGATAGGCTACCCGTGCCTCTTTTGTTCACATAGAAAAATATGGGTAGTCTATCTTGTCTCGAGATACTGTCGCGCCCTCAGAGCATATCCTACATCTGTGTCATCATGTGCTTGGCTTACTGCTCAATCATGGTCATAATACTTTGTTTACGAATATAAGAGGATAATAGAGCGGCTAAGGACGTCTCATCCATAGGTATAGTAGGAATAACTAGTTATGATATTTTGTGTTTCTGAGATAAATATTGATAGGTACGTTATTATGTAAATGAAACTTTTTTCAACACAAATCGTATTTACTTTGAAATATAAGTTTCTATAGATTCAATATTTTATTTAATATAAACACAGACTATGAATTGAAAAATTGGAATACTTAGTAGGAAATCTTAGAAATTAAATTGTAGAAAAGTAACTGGGTTCAAAATTGTTTAGCTCAAGTTTGAGCAAAACTGGGAGCTAATTGTTTTACTACCCTATTGCAAAAAAATGGCTTTTGCGAAATGTATTTTGGCGCGGACTTAAAACTTCACATTACACCTTCTATTTTTCTCCAAGTCTATATGTAGTGAAGGGAGCCTAATATTATTTGGCCAAAGGATGAATTTTGTTGCAGGTCAAGAAACTATTTGAATTACGTGTATGATTTGCTTTCACTATATCAACCAAACCGTAATAAATTAATATTGTTTACTGTAATGGCTTTAGTTTACTACCTAATCTAACAATTGTAATAGCCTTTAAATAGATTTTTATCACTTTAAATTAGTTATTCACATTCAATGCGAAATAACATATAATAGCTTTGGCTTACTCTACGCTCATATTTCACCAAACTTTGACAATCCCAGCAGCGAACCGTTTACGCAGCTAAAATAACTTCAGTTCAAAAATATTGCAAAAGTTTAATCTCTAATACGCCAAGCGAATCTTTTTTTATCGAAACGATAACACTATCGCTTGGAAGGATAAGGTCGCATGTAGCGATATAGGTTTAGTCGCTTAAGATCTTTGTATTCTGATAGTAGGCAGAGTGAAAGAGTATTTGCGTTCTCCGGTAAGAGCACTCAGAAAATTAGTGGCGGATCGGGGAGCATCGTTTAATAGGTATTGCCGTAGGCGTTGTACTATATTGGAGGGCATGGGTGAAAAATCGAATTAAGTCTAAAACTAATATTGAACGAAAATGAAAGGTTCGTAGAAATACTAAATATAAAAAATGGGAAGTAGACGCATTGCAAACCTTTCTTCGTTTCTCTGAAAGTCTTCAATCATAAGCCCAAGTAATTGCTTTATTTGGAAAGGGTTTTCGTCTGCGGAGCAATTATTTATATTTTAGTTAGCGTAGAGATCTCTTTACCTATGATTATTACTGAAACTTACGAAAATCGAAAAACTTTATAAATATCTATTGGACTTCTTTGATAATGCAGTTTTATCCAGTTATCGCTTTACATTGATTGAAATTAAATGAGTGATCAGGAGTTGAAAGATATTAATTGATTACCTAAATGAAATTCAATGCGCGAGATCTCATGCAATTTACATCACTATCTAATTAATTGCGGTTAATGATATCATTAAAATAAAGCGTTATCGTTAAAATTGATCGTTTAATAACCACTGGATGGTTTAACCACACGGACATATTAAAACAAAACTATTGATATTGTTGTATTTTAAAACAGTAAAAGTGATAGATAGATAGATAGATAGATAAAAACTTTATTCCAAAACATTATCGTGACAAAAAAAATTGACCTTATGATAAGAATAAAACTAAAACTTATGTCTAAGTACTATACTAAACTAATTACTAACTACATACTAGGATTTTTTTTGTCACGACTGTGTAGTCGCGAAAAGGCGCCGACTCAGCATGTGCTGCAGCATTGCTGCCACAGCGCTGGTATTCTGCCGGAACCTAGCAGTGCGCGCACAGACTCACGGTATGATCAACCACCAGTGAGAAAAATGACAGTAAAATAATACTACTACAGAAAAATTGTGAAAACATTTTGTGACTTAATTTATATAACATATTTTTTTATGTAAGTTTGGGTACAAATTATATCTAATTTTGTGACTACTTACATGAATACATACCTAGTGATTTTTGTACTTCTCAAATTAAACTGCCAAAAATTCATATTTCTTGTCTAAAAAAGCCTTTTATTACAGCTTTTACTCCACATAATATATTATAACTACATAACTTATACGAGGCTCCAGAGACCGTTACATGTAATCTAACCAAAACTTACATAAATAACGCAAGCGAGTGTATAAAAATAAAATACAATGTTCATAACTATATATGAGATCCTTATCGCCCTTCATATAATTTACTTGTCTCGCTTGAACTTGCTTTCAGTTAGATAACTAAGATTTAAGGTCACCTAAGATTAAGGCGACTATTGTGCAGAGGAATATTCTTTTTTGGGAGCTTAAAGGCTCTCAAATTCACCAACCGATAAAATCGCAATAAATATAGATACCTATGTTAAACCTTAATATATATGTTACTATCGTTATTAATTACAGTAAAAAAAAACTATAACTATTTAATGTGTCAAATTGTATCTATTGAGGTTGTTTTTAACTAATAACGATGTTCGCTCGTTAGTTTAATTGATTCACTTTCAAACGTGGAAAGATCCAGCGTAAGCAAATATTATGTTCATTAAATTTAACGCAATTTTGCCGTAGCTATCAAATATCTCAGTACTCCTAAATACCATTTATACCTAGGTCTAATACATAAATCTAGACCAATTAGACAAAAAGATAAAATCTTAACGGTTAAATCAGTTCGTACCTAAGATAGAATAAAGCAGTTTGTGCCTAAGTCAATTTTCAACTTTTCGATGATTTTATATTTCTAATTTGAGCGAAATGTTTAATGTAGTGTTAAGGTCTTTTAGGGCACAAGTCGCCTTACAAGGGCTCTTTATTGTTCTCATCGCTCGCTCGGGGCGATCCGTTGATTCTCGGCAGTCCTTAACAAAGACTATGCTTATTACTTATTACTCAAATTGGGCCAGTATCAAAGACATACTGTATTTATTGTGTTATTAGAATTTGTTGTTGCTTCTCAAGTCTGTTTTGGTTTTCGAAAAGCTGATTAGCGACTGACAATTGTTCTTGGAAAATTGAAGGTTTGTATTTATTATGGGCCAACTAATTTTCTGTATCTCATTATGAAGTTAAATTATGTGTTCGCATTGGGTTGTTCCTTGTTGATCTTTGTTGTTTTCATTATAAATTATTGTTTAATTTAATTTAATCTGACTCATGGGAATTTTAGGTAATAAAAATAATCGTTTCTTACATTTTAATATTTCCTTCATCGCTCAATTAGCATGAAAATTTCGCTTAGCTTAAATAATCGTTTGATCTGAAAAGCTTTTCTTCATTATAAAGTCTGCCCACATTTCTGTCTGAAACTAATTGCTTCTTAGATTAGATATAGTACAGCCCACTTTCCATTATTATTACGGACCGATGACGAATGTATTTTGCGATCAAGTATGTTTTCTTATAAGGGTCTATTTTTATTCGATTAGGTTGAATTTATTCGTCACACATGGATCTCATTTTGGGCGGAATAAACACGAAAAAATAACTTGATCCAACAAGAATGTATTTTCCGGTGAGTTACGAAAATACCATACTTTTTAGTAGATAACTAAAAGAAAGATTTTTTTAGGACATGCGGTGAAATTGAGTTTATATTGTACAGAATAGGGAATATACAGGGCGTCCCACGGCGATGCCACATGGAGGGAAAGTACCTTAAATATAGCATATTTTGCTGAAAGAAGACTTCATTTTATTTTTAAAACTTAGTTAAATTGCATTCATACTTTTTTAATTTTTTTTGAAAAAAAATGTATGGAAAAAAATTATCGCGTCATTGGAGGAAAAGTACCTTAATTATTGTAAATGAACATCTTACTGAAAGAAGACATTATTTCGATTTAAAAAAACAAGTTGAATTGCATTTTAAATAATTTCATGGTTAAACCGGGAATCGAACCCGCTACACGAGAAAAAAAATACCTTGTAGCTTTTTCATACCGATCGAAAGGCTTCAATGTGAGAATTATTTTTTTGGTACAAGGTATTTTTTTTTCTCGTGTAGCGGGTTCGATTCCCGGTTTAACCATGAAATTATGGAAAATGCAATTCAACTTGTTTTTTTAAATCGAAATAATGTCTTCTTTCAATAAGATGTTCATTTACAATAATTAAGGTACTTTTCCTCCAATGACGCGATAATTTTTTTCCATACATTAAAAAAAAAAAATTAAAAAAGTATGAATGCAACTTTACTAAGTTTTCAAAATAAAATGAAGTCTTCTTTCAGCAAAATATGCTATCTATGATATTTAAGGTACTTTCCCTCCATGTGGCGTCGCCGTGGGACGCCCTGTATACCTTTTCATCAAATTTTATCAAAATGTGACGGAAAAAAATAAAAGGGTAAATTAAAGATTACTGACCATCTTCGTCCACTTCTTCAATGATCTCCTTTAAGGTCTCGTCGGTGACGCCAAGACCCAGCATGCCAAAGATGGTGCCCACCATCACGGTGCCGATGCAACCCTTCTTCTCGTGGTCGAAGGCCTCAAACGCCTTCTTGAGGACTGAAAATTAAAGCAACAACAGAGTAGCATATAGAACAAGTATAATGTTGTCTAATATTTTAGTTCTATCTGTATATAAACGAAGATAATGACACCTTATTCAATTGGGAAATCGTGACTAATGTTTTGCTATAAGTAACTAACTTTTTGCTAAAGAAGGTAAACATCGTTAAATATATTAATAAAAATAGTCAATATTGAAAATAAAATAGGTTCCCAAATAATTGCTGTCCGCTTACGAAATTTTGGGTGAGATGTGCCTTTTTTCGAAGTCTACAAAAAAACTAATACATTTGACAGCTATTTAACTGAATTCATCTTTTGTTAAGCTCGTTGTTTTTTAAATTAAGAGTAAAGTTTTTATTTTATCCAAAACGATTATTTTTAGCTGAACATTGTGATTTGATTTAAGGTTCGTGCAGCCCAATGTACATTAGGATGTACAGTCAGTTTCGATGCAATGTCAACCTTAATTAAAAACAAAGTACGTAAAACGTACATTGCAGTCACGTAAAATTTTCAAACAAATTAAATTCAACCCAAGTGAAAATTCAACAAGGTTCTAACTTCCTTGGCTATAATTTTGTATGGTAGGCGGCACAGCACGAGGCTATACTGAATGCGACACCGTGTATTGACGCTTGCCCAGAGACGTCCCCGTAACTAAGCAAACTATTTACGGAGCGTGAGTTTTTTCAGGTAACTGCTGACCCAATATCATGAGACGCTGTCAGCCTAGAAATGTTAGATACCACAGTACCTATCAGTATTTCCGAGTAAATAAAAATAGTCACAAATTGTACATAATCTTATTCTTATTATTTATACACCCATTATTCTACAGGTAACTCTTTTAACCATGTAATGGGCTTTTCAAGGCAAATATGCAGGTCATATGAAAAAAGTTTTACTATATTTACGCCCAACATACATCGGCCGTGCCATGTGGCAATATAAAATTAGTTTTAAAGTTATTATAGTTTCACTTTGAATTGTAGGTATTTCAAATAGCCATAGTATGACTGAAAACTGAGCATCTAATTCATATCCTTGAAGAGTTTATACCTACTTCACTATATAACTAAATCTACGCGAATAAAAATAAATTCAACTACTTCCTTTGCACTGATACTTCAAATGGACTTTTTGCGTTAGAAAATATAGTCCATTTTCCATTTTAACTACATAAACGTGCAGAATAATTTAAAAGGTGCAATATAACGCGAGCTCATAGCGTCATCTGATCTGCTTCGCTTCAGCAAGTGTGATTGCAGCTAAGAATTACTCTGGAGAGTAATAACCATTTAATTTAATTAACCTGGGAAAATGGAACGTGTTTTCCATTTTGCTTGTTTCCAGGGGGAGTTCTCCTTACTTTGATACTTAAGTCTTATTTAGATATGCTGATCTTAAGTAGACATTTAATTTACATTACAGTGTGTGTAGAATCATTCTAATAATATCAGTTATTGTGAACAGTTAGGACCAGAAGTAGTTAAGCAGGCGAAGTGTTCAAAATGATTTGCCCATGCTCTTATTCTCCTAAAAATAAAGTTGTAAGTATTTTGTTAATTTTGAACAACTTTGCATAGACTTTTTTGGCGTCCGGTTATATTTCTTATAAGTATCCAGTCTTAGAAGAATGATTAATGCACAAAATTTTGAAATAGCTTTGCATCCAGCCTTCACTACGGGTGAATTTCGTCACTTTATCTTTAGTACGACTATATCAAATCTATTTCAGTTTATAAATTGCATTAGGTTTTTTCACCCCATAAGAAAAAAAAACTACTTTTTTAATGAATTTTGTCATTGCCAATTTAGTTAAAATCGGTCGGATCAGATTTTGGCTTTTGGGCTGAAAAATTAATTAAAATAATTGTAACTACTAGGTTTATTTGCAAAAATACTCACTTGCTAGCTGGTCCTTATTAAGATCATCCTGTAAAAATTAACTGCACGTTAGCTTTTAATAATGTTTAAATATATAACATATAACACGAACGTTCATTGAGACACTATAAAAGATTAGATATAGGAAATTCGGAAACGCACTTCACTATCTAATTAAACTTTTTAATCACAAGAAGTAATGCAAAATCAGAACTTTTTAATCACAAGAAGTAATGCAAACTAAAAAGAAACGGCACTAAATTATTTTGAAAAATAATGTCCAATTAAAATCTCACCATTTTTATTTAAAGGAATTGAATAATATGGTACGCAATGCCGAACCAAAGAATGAGGAACACCAGTCCTTTTATCTGGATGGAGTGTGCGACTACTCTAAGACGCGCGACGATATCACCCAGGTTGCCTCTGGTTTAGGGACTTGGTACTGCCCCTTTCTGCCTACGATTCACCGCGTCTTGGCTTCGGCGATCGCTTTTAACTGTTATTGTTGAGGTCATCATACATTATGCTCTGTTGCCGGATGATAGCTGGGAATGTATACGTCACGCTAGCGGGTCGTCTTTCTAATTAAATAAGATATTAGAAAAAAACTTTTTAGTACTAGCTTTTATCGCTGACTGTACTTTTCTTTCCACAGACAACTAATACTTATAGAGACAATTCTAATAACCCAAAACACAATTAGGTTGCGTTGTTTTATCATATGACCATCTCGAGTTTCCATCATCAGATCAGCTCAATGGTACCATAATATTGCATTGTCACCCAACTTACATAAGTATGAAAATTTTCAGCTTCATCGGAAACCGGGAAGGGAGTCAAATTTTACTTACAAGATTTGACCTGTACAAATAGATACATACATTCCAAGTTAAATAAAAGCTTGTAACAAAGTTTTTTTTATTTATTTGATTAACATTTCAAAATACCCATAACCAGTATTTTGCTGCATTGCATTCTGTAATTTGTTAAATAAGTCATAGAGTTTGGAAAGGAGAGAAAATTTGTTATTTTTCTTGTGACCGTTGTGTACGATCAAATTATTAATAATTTGGCATCTATTTAATACCAAATAGAAGATTTATAATTTTCGTTATATTTATGATAATTTGTACTAACCCTAGCATACAGTATGTGTCCGACCATGGGGCTTTAATTCCAGGGCTTGATTTTACTCGCTAAACTGAGCTACTTTTACTATGGGACCAACCCTAAAATCAGGGAAAATTTTTTGGCTTTTCCATAGAAAACGTCGACATCTGATCAGCCAAAATGTATGAAAAAATAAAATTTTTTTTCGGGCTTTCGGAGTTGGTACCATAATAAAAGTAGCTCAGTTTATCAAGTAGAATCGAGCCTTGGATTTAAAGCCCCATGATCAGACACACCCTGTATATAATACCAAATAGAATATCTCTAATTCACGTTATATTTATGATAATTTGTACTAACCCTAGCATATATTATTTTGCTCTAAATGTACAAATAAATGTTCATGTTTTCCCCTGAGGCTCCCAAAGTAAATCATAAATAATAGAAATGACTGCCATTCTGAATGGTGTACAATTGGGGAAAAGCTTTCTCAGAATTTATACATTTTGTTATTTAATAACCACATACAATAAGTAAATAGAATAAACCGGATATCAATATATAAATAGTGTTTAGATTTTAAGTTTATAAAATGCATATATATGTTAGTCTGTAAGGTATTCATTGAATCACCAATATACCTAAATCCGTGCGTACGAAGTCGTGAGCAACAGCTAGTTGTTTAAGTATATAAAACGTTTCCCTGAAAAACTGTGTACGTTTGGACTGTAGGTGTATTTTTCAAGACATTTTCTTTTAATTATAAAATGTATTTCATCTTAATTTCAAACATTTTACTTAATTAGTATTATTTTATCTCAGAATTAATTACTTTACGATACAAAAATAACATACAACTTTTAGCATGGCACTGCTATGAAAACGCACACGTAGTAATATTGAATAAATGTTTAGTTCTAAATGAGGGCTGAGGCGATGGGGGGCAGGGGAGCCAGTGGGGGGAGGCAGGTGTTCCCGATCGTGGACAGTGACATATTTGCTGCGATCTACGCTTTTCACTGGCGCCGATGGTTGCCAAGTGCACTTGAATGCAGCAAAAGTTAATGGCGCGAGTTTGAAAACAGTTTTTAACGGGAATTGTGACTATGTTTAAATTATCAGATTTTGCCGCTTCGCTTTTGTTTTCGATTCTGTTGTCTTTTGCATACAGCCTGTAAAGGCCTACAAGTCCAATTTTAGTAACATACAGTAACATAGCTATCCATATTTAATTATTTATCGGTGTTATATCGCTAATTTTGTGATAGAAGGCGTTGTCAAATCCGAAATCTTAAAGTTCGTGACAAATTGTAGGTGACATGTTGATAGCATATCAATACCCACGTCACCTGTCACTTTCTCGAGTCAAATTGGGTCCCAAAGTTTTTGACACGGTAATGGATCAAATAAAGCTTTCAATAACTGTTATATTATTCAATAACACGGTCATCAATCAAGCGTTGACTCGAAATAGAACCTTCACCCCACTTAATAATTTAACTATATGAACTTTGCGTAAACGTTGCCTACTATGGCCATATTGTAATTTTGTGACCCTTTCATGCCTCTGCAGTAGAATTACAAGTATTGTTATTTCTGCAAACGAAGTTAAATTTATAACTTACCTTATCTTTCACGACAATAAACGCCTATATTATGTGTATCACTATTTACAACAAATTACCTGATCGTTTTAAACACATGGATCTAGAGCTTTCCAAAGCCAATATAAAAAAAAATGTGGCTAATAGAGAAATATTTTTACTGCATAAATGATTATTTAAGTTTATCATGAGTGTTCCTAATAATTATGTAAATAAATATGTATTTACTGTATACATATTTAGTTACATAATTTTTGTGTACACCTGAAAAGGTAACTACCTACTAATTATGTAAGTAATTGATTCTTACATACAATAAAAAACTTGAAACTTGAAAATACAATCAATGTGTATGTGTACAAAGGCTAGCTCCTTTGCACGATCCTAACCAGCTATCCATTATACATATTTCATACAGAATATTTTTTACATACAATATTTCTTACAAATAAGTTTCATTTTTCCGACGAGGTAACTCAAATCAAATCCATGTTTCAATTCCACCCCCGTCATATTTCAGCTGGCCCTCGCACGCCTTCATCGAGCTGCTAGTAATAAATTATTTTGAACCTACATTTTGATATAGGGTTATTGCTTTTTTATGTCACAAGCGGCGAGTCCCTTTAGAGGTGATCCTAAACGTATGCTCCCATAAGCGAGATACGTTCGCTATGGGGTCCGCTTAAGGGTTTCTGGGCTTATGATAATCTTAGTCCTTCCTTTTTTGGCACTTCAGATTATGTTTTAAATACGTGTATCTTATGTCTGCCTGAAAATCATAACTATGTGCCTAGGTCTATTTCCCGTCTGGGTCGGTAGTTGAGATGGAAGTGGCTTTCGTAAAAGCTAGTGCTCATATCTTAACCCTTTACCAGGCCCCTAAGAACTAGCGTGTCTTCATACGTACTGTATATACTGTTATAACCGTATTGAACGCCTTGTAAAAAATGTATTTACGAAAGTCGGAGATGTTCCTTTATTCCAGAAATAAAAATGTGGGTTACGGTTATCCCATCGCCTGTCTAAGTAATTAACTGCCATACTTGATTTTGTCTTATTATATTCTTGATCAGGCGAAGGGATATATTCGTCCCACATCTTATATCGGTTATCATAGTCAAGATTTAACTCCAAATCTACTACGAAACATTATATCAATCACTGAAAACACTATTTTATGACATGCATGGCATGCTTCAAAATGACATGACAAGACTATTTACCGGGCCATGGGAAGAATAGCTCCCGCACAGTTAAACTCTAATAAGTCCATAGGATAATGTCAACCCACATCCTAATTCTGGTCATACACAATAATGCATGAATATCAGCAATGTTTACGATTACATTACCTTTCAACACTCAAAATCTACAAAATATCAAAAAAAATGTTCGACCTATCTACTTCTGTTTCATAGAAATTAAGGAAAGTGTTCGAATTTCTCCGTAGTTTACTGAAATTAGAGTTCAAGTGAATTTAAACGGCTGCCAAAGATATTACGCGATTTAGAAGCGTGTTGTGAAGAAGATCATAAAATACTATTTTCAGGGATTGACAAAATATTTTGTAGGAGGTTTGGAGTTAAAACCTGACTACGGTAACCGATATAAGATGTGGAAGGAATATATCCCTTCGCCTAGTAAAGGGTTAACTAGTGACCCGGGACAACATCGCTAGGAGGATAATACAATGTGCATGGCTGTGCAAATATTTATCAAAAATGGATATTGGATATTAAAACTGATTAAAATGCTGTGGTCTTTTTTGCCTGTGTCAAGTATTATTTATTACTTAAACATTTTACTTAGATTTATTTATTTTATTTATAATTCTTATGAAGTAAGTATTTTTACCTACATGTAACATTTTTACATCTGGTTAACGTATTTCGTTCATCGTAGGTAACAATTATATATTGCAGTTGTTGCTACAGTACACCTAATATTGTATCGTATAATTCTTTTGTCATAGACATCTGTATAATTTTTAAATGAAAATGTAGTCAATAATTTTCAGAACACAAGACAAAAATAAATAAGTAAAACATTAAATCGCCGCCTACGGCAATGTCACGGAAACTTGTCGAGTGTTCTTGACGTCTGAGAAATGCTGCATTTGTCCTTTTTCCCATTTCCGTCGCTACGTAAAAATCACTTTACGACAGGAGACGTACTCGATTCGGGAATACTTGTCGGGAGTTAAGAGTGCCGAAGATACAATAAGTACCTAATTTAATAGCAAAAATGAAAAAAATAATTCTATATATCACAATTCTTGATTCAAGTCTTGATTGGACTAATACAGATCGGTGTTCAAGAGTTGGCTTGCTGGCTGATGGGATTTGCCTCATGTTCAGACTCATTCCCTTTTAAATACTATTACTTCGAATTTGGATAATCATAATTTAAGGACATGGATGTCCCTGGAGTAGATGCCAGTATTTGCGACCCTTAATTAAGTTTTGAGACCCCAGCACGACATAACACACTTTTACTTACACGGATGCGGCCAAGGTCCTAAAATACTCTGTAGCTGAATTTTTTATCGTACATTCATGCATTCCAGCGGGATTGGCGGGATCTTGCTCAGCACAGGGAGGATTGGAAAAGAAGAGGGCAGGCCTTTGCCCCGCAGTGGGACACACAAATAAGCTAATAAAAAAAATACATTCATACAAAATACATTGTAGTTTTTTTCATATTTTATTTATATCCCATCCATTAACGTTTATAAACGATTGTCACCGCAAACAATAGTAACGTCCAACATGGTTGCCAGAAGGGTTTCATTTTACTCGGTTGCACTGAAACCCGATTTGCGTGAAGTCTAATGTCTTTAGTGTTCTAATGATGTTTTATTTTTGAACCATTGAAACGGATGCAGACTTAACCTATTTTAAAAACTATGTCAAAATAAAATATAATTACTTATTTTATCGGATTATATCGTTTACCTACGCATCCCGAGGTTTCTAATTCTTTCAAGCGTTCGTGGTTAATGGGACTCTGAAGGAAAATATTCACCACAAAATAATGAACAAATATTATAAATTTAGATACTTGTATGAAATATAATCATTACCTATGTGTTTCTTTTTGGCTATATGGTAGAGAATGCTTTTTGGCAATTTGTCGTTCATAACACGCGAGATTTCGATGACGTCAGGGCTAATAGTAAAAAGTTAGTGTACACCGCGTTGGTCCGGAGCAAACTTGAGGCCGCATCGGTTTGGAACCCGACATGAGGACAAATATATCTTGTTTTTGGAAAAAATCTATTAATTATAATGCTTCAGAAAACTATGTCAAGGTAATCATTGTCAATTATGGTGTTGCGCATAAGCTCTACAGGAGCTCTTATAACTTATCGACATACAAATACACTAACTCTTTCTTCATCAATTTCATCATTAACCCCTCAACTGCCTTGTCCCGTATCCGTCCCAGACAATTTGACTGTAAAGGTGAATTTACATTACGAAATTAGTGTCATGAAATTGGTTTCGTGACATTAGTTTTACCAACAGTTTCACGTGTAATTTAGTACTTTCATAATGCATGCATTAATTTCACGAATGCAAATCAGTTTCGTGCTCTGCGCGATTTTTTGGTGAAATTAGTGTCATGCAACTAATTTCGTAGTGTAAATGCGACGTGAAAACTTAGTGTCGCGAAAGTGTCTGCGCTTTGCGGACGTGTAGCTTCGATGCTGATGCGGCCATGGTCACTGCGATACTGTGAATTTCACGACACTAATTATTTCACAAAATTACTTCCGCATATATCGAAACTACTTTCGTGAAACTGATTTCGACATGCATGACACTAATTTCGTAATGTAAATCCCGCGTAATAAAATTAATAATTTGGTTATTAATTCAGTAGCAAATTTTTGACACTGGCGTTCGATGGGTTAATATAAATATTAAGTTAGCTATCATATTTTTTATAGATATAAGTTTAACTGTACATTTTCAGTTGGAATATTTCTTCTTCGAGGCCGAGGCTACCGCTTCTCGACCCACCTACGGAACCTCTGCTGACGTTTTGAAGGTACTTTCTTACAACTTTCTGAATCATTCTTTTAGTTAACTCCAGAGAGGAAAATTAATGAATGTAGAAACTTTTAACATGGCCCGTAGATGATAACAATATAATATATAGTAGATAGCCTTAGGGCGATTGTGCACTACAATGAATTTTACTGTCCGGCAGTCCGAGTTTTTACGGTCCGATATGGCACGCCATTAAATGTGTATAGTAGCTTGTGCACTTGACGTAATTTTACCGTCCGACATTTTACTTTTCCCCATTCCGGACAGTGTTTTTCCGGTCCGAGATGACAGCTGTGAAAAACGTTTTTTTGCTTGTGCACTGCGTCTGGAATTAGTATTATTCATGACTAGGCCGGGCGGGGGCGGCCTAGCGGGGGTGTGTGTTTCATGCCACTGCGCCGTACCTGCGAGTAAAAAGACGGACAAGTGCACAAGCCAAATATCCGTTTTTTTTCATGCCACTGCGCCGCACCTGCGAGTAAAAAGACGGACAAGTGCACAAGCCAATCATCCGTTTTTTTCATGCTACTGCGCCGCACCTGCGAGTAAAAAGACGGACAAGTGCACAAGCCAATCATCCGTTTTTTTCATGCCATATCGGACCATGAAAACTCGGACTGCCGGACAGTAAAATTCATTGTAGTGCACAATCGCCCTTAAGGACTGTATTTTTTCTAGTGTTTTCAAATAACTTCTAATATGTATTGAATATTTTTTTCTGTAGTAATATACAAAAAAAAATACATGTCTTTTCCCAAACAAAATTTTATTATTTTCCATTAATACGCCTTTTTTGTATGTGTAACAATGTCCTGTATTTATTATTGTGAGCGAATAACAATATTAATCAACAACTATGCAACTAGCTAGAATTTGCAACTGATCAAACCATTGGGATCTAACATTTACTATCTAATTAACTATTAGAACGGCCGAACTAAATTATTTCATCAACGCGCAAATAATTTTAGCACGGCAAAAATTAAATACGACATGTAGTTAGTCTAAAACCAATATACGCGTACTATTTTAAGAACTAAGAGTAGTTTTCTCTTTTTGTTTACATAAGTGGGAAAGGGACAGTAACAGGTTTTGCTATACTAAATATGTTGGAGGTTAGATTTGATAGCGGGTGCAGAAGTAACGCTTCAATGCGCAAGCGCACGTTGGCTTTTGGCATGCGTGCACGCTGGTCGCGCCATATGCAATTAATGTCTGATGCGCTCGCGTCCCAGGCACTTGTACAGGTGTTCCGCAATTAATAGCACGTCTGTGCATACCTAATGTGTATAGTTTATAGTTACAAGGTGCAGACATAAGTACGTCTAGGTTAGGGTTACGTTGCTTAAAGAAAGTGTCATTCCCAAAGGTAGCAATATCGAGTTAAAAGCCCATCAACGTGCACACTAGCGCCACTGCTGAATAATTATTTGAATTTAACGAATTATATTTAAGAAAAGTACATAATACAGTACCTACGTATTGCGGCCCCCTTTTTAAATATCTGTCGTTAAATTTAAATCACGATTATTTAGCAGTGGCGCTAGTGTGCACGTTGATAGGCTCTTAAACATTTACAGGCACTCAATTCGCTTGTTAACTATATACTCAGAAGGCGACTGTACACTCGAACAGATTATAATTGCTCTTAAAAACATAGATGGCACATTTATACTTATTATTTATGATTGCGCACAGATTAGCAGTAGCAAAAGTAAACACTGGTGATGGACTTCAAAGATGCCTGACACCTGAATTGAATTCATCACTGTACAAATACAGTTGAAAGGGGCCCACTGATTAACAGTCCGCCGGACGGTATTGGCCTGTCAGTTGTTCGGAACTGTCAAAATTTTGTTCTAACTGACAGGCCGATACCGTCCGGCGGACTGTTAATCAGTGGGCCCCTTAAAATTAGAGTAATTTGAATAAATTGTAGAAAAATTTGGTTCATAAATACAACCCTTTGTGTACAAATTTTAGGTAACGAAGTTTCTGGTGTGCCTGTCTGTAACTGAAAATTGTAAACGAGAGTCCTAGATTCACGGCAGTCGCAGGAATCAAAGACTCAAGTTCGCGATATTCTTAGCAATAATTAGCGATAAAAGCTGGTTTGGAAATTTTATTTTGAACAAAAAAACTTAGTTACCAAGGAACTCTAAAAAATACTAAATGTTTTTCCTGTTGTTCAGAAAGCTATCAAAAATGATTAAGTAGCTTTGATGAGTAATGTATCAATTTGACGTCAACTTTAGTCATATATCCAAAATGATAAGTGTTAACTGATAACAATCTCGGGTACTCAGTTGGGGCTATCAGTGATTTATTGCTTACCCGTTACCGTAATTGACATCATTGTGAAATATATACCGGGTGTTGCCTGTAACACGAGCAAATAATTATATCATATATTATAACTTTAAAGAGTAATAAAAATCAAGACATAAGTTATTTTTAAAAGTTGCCGAACAAATGTTGTTCAGTTTGAGGAGTACAGACTACTGTTTAATTTAATGCTCCTGTTACAGAAAACACCCGGTATTTAGGCATAGGTAGAGAAAAAACTGTTTTTATACGAGTATAAGTAAATTTCATTATGGTACTAATTAACAAAAATTTATTAGAATACCTTACTTAATCGTTTAAAACATAGGTTAGGAAAATCTCCACAAAATCGACATGAACATTATGTAGGTATGTGTTATAAGTATATATCAGGAATCACTTAGTTAATTTCATAATTTTACTGCATACATTGTATGATAAAAAACCCCACGCATAAATACATTTGTGGAGTTATTACAAATAAAAAAAATTAAGGTATGTCTTCTAAGTATCTCTGACACTAAAAATATAAATAAAAAAATAATTATATTAACTACACTAACTGAGGACCTGCTAAAATAACTTTGAATAGACAGGATGATAAAATCGTAAAATTAAAAATAATACATTTATTATGTTATTTAACATTTATTGCAACCAAATAAAATGAATAAAAATATAGAATAGCGTTCAATAAACACTTAGGTACTTTATACAAATATGTACATACATATAGAACATATTGAATTGTTGTTAGTATCAAAAAGATTTCAACAGGCGAGTAATTTATAAAAAAAAACCTTTACAAAATGCTTTAAAACACTAATATGTAAAAGTAGGACCTTCTTTCCTCTCCTGTTGGGACTTTCATACTTAGGTATTTCATATTATTACTTTAGAATTTAGATCATTCTCTAGATAAAACTATCCTATATCGTAATCTACGCAAGCTATTTGGATGCCAAATATCTAAACATCATCCCACACTTTCACATCTGTAATATTAATACGATATAATCCAAGACAACATCATAACATAGACAAACTATACTAATCATAAAATATACAATAATCATGGCAGAATTGAAACCTATTCATATAATAATATTTAGCAATAGCCTGGGGACCGATTTTTGAACGAAGAGTGCTCGATTTCTTGAATTTCCTTCAATATACCTGCAGTAAGTACTAGGTATTTAAATTCTATTAACAGAATTAAAAACGAGTGGTCAATACCAATTGAATCCAAATATCTCTTGCTCGTATTTCAAAATATATTAATTCGCCGTTTTCCACAGACTTTCTAATAACAAAATCGACCGCTCGAAATTCAAAAATTGGGCCCCTTGTCAGAAAATAACAAAGCTTTTAAACCTTTGAGATATTTTCCGTGAATAATTTTTTTACCGTAATTACAAAAGCATTGTATTGTCAATGTACGATTAAACCCACATCACGTGTCCACTGTCCACGTAATCGCATCGTACACGCATTTCTCATTAGCGATAAACATTAGCGGTGCTTTATCTGCCAACCCTAGCAATGTCACTGCCAAGTGCATTGTTCTAACCTCGCCGGAAGGTAGGGTTGCCAATTATAATACAGCCGGTTTCGAACTATTGTTAGCGCCATTGTACTTGTTAAGAATATTTATTTTTGGCAGCTATTGATAAACGGTTGTAAATGACCATAATTATTGCCACTTCCTATGTTCCTTTTATAAACAACTGAAACACTTTCATTGAATCTGCATTGTGCACACCAGCCAATAGCAATTAAGATCTTTATTAACTAACATGGCTTCTAGCAAACAATTTTAAATTAAATTATTTTTATTAACTTTACAATGTTTGTTACTATGTATATGGTAAATTTTCGATGAGAATGCAATTTTATGGTACTGTCAAGCAGCTGATTTAGAAAATCGAAGAACACTACATATATGTTTTAGTAATAAAATAACCTACTTGATTTGACCAAAACATGTATAAGTGTATATGTATACATATATCGGCAGTCGATCATTGATCCTATCGATCTGCCGTATTTTTTATAAGATACATACATTTTTACAAGATGATATGCCTGGCCCAATCTAAGGCAAGACATATCATGGAATGGTGACATTTCATGGTATGCTTATAAATTTCATAATTTGAAGGATTTTACGATCGGCCGACATAAAATAAGCGGTTCTCTTGGCGGATAATCACCACCACCAAACAGGCAAGATAAAATTAATTTTGAAATATTTATTGTATTTTAATTAAATAAACATATTATAAAATAACAAAGCAACAAATTAAAAATATAAGCAAAAATTTACATACATAGTTACAACAAAACTATTAATTAAGTAGGTACATTTCAAAACTATTCTATGGGGAAAGATCCCCGGGCCTACAACTATATCCCCAATGTCATTTCAATCAGTTCAGCCGTTTAAGCGTGAACAGGTAACAGACAGACAATTACTTTTACATTTATAATATTAATAGGGATAAATAACTCATAAGCTGTCAGACTAAGCGAGATGGAATTGGCTGCTTAACATTGCTTATATTTCTATTTATGAAAATGACTTGAATTCACGCAAAATATAATACGAGTAAGTTACAATAAGTAAGCCTTTTGAAATATCTTACGTATCTCTACTCTTATCTCTTTGGTTTTCTAATTTTTAGTGTCTAAAGGGGCCCACTGATTAACAGTCCGCCGGACGGTATCGGACGGTGTCAGTTAGAACAAAGTTTTGACAGTCCGAACAACTGACAGGCCGATACCGTCCGGCGGACTGTTAATCAGTGGCCCCCCTAATTTAGAGAAAAAACGGCCACGTTATATTGTTTGCAGTGAATTCAAATTGATGTCAGAAGCAGCTGTGTACGATTGATTCACGATGCATGCGCTTACGCGGGCCCGGTCACCTCGTCCCGTGACACATTGTCCAAATAAATATGCTGCGGAACATCTGCGCTTAGCATTCTACTGAAAATAGACTAATCATTATTACTGAAATTTATAAATAAAACATAAATATTAACATTGATATTTATTATTTAGTGGGGAGCTGTTAGATTTAAAAATGCAAAAACTACGAAATCCCAGTATTCGAAAAGATTTTAGTGAAATCGTTTGCATTGTATTGTCAAAAGGTTTAATAAACAAGTTTACACAATATTTTTTGCCAATAACATCTGTAGGTAATTTGTATGGATAAATTTCAAAATAGTCCGAGTGCACTGAAATTTGGCACACACGCACAAAAATGATGTACTCTAGGTATATTTTTATTTTTAATCATAGATAGCGACAGTTATGCGCAAATCGATTTTGATGTAATTTTACCTGGCATGCCAAATACCGATCCCGCGAGGGGCCATAAAGCCCAGAACCTTCATCGTGAGCGACTTTTGCAAAAGGTTTCACGAATATCTGTTCCGAATAGGTACGAATATCTGTTCCGAATAGGTACTCAGGACCCGGTGATGAAAATTGACGGCACTCCAATACTGCTCTCTAATAAGAAAATTAAGAAACACTAAAAGGTTCATATTCTAAATTCTGACTAAACGGATCACTGATGCTAACGATTGGTGAATCTTCCTCAATTGAGTAATACAAGTGATCGCTATTACTTGACAAGGAAACCGATACTGCGGAGCTAATTATGGATACCGTTGCATAATGGCTGTCAAAACGTTCATTAGCATGTTTCAAGCGCCAATCCGCTAGTTGCTCTTCAGTTGGGTGTAGCGCGGAAATATAGCTTGGGGCGATACTATGGCAACTTCTCACGGAGCCCGATCGCATGAAATCATGATGTACTCGTAAAGATGTCGGTATGTCTGGAATATCTTTGGAATTATGCAAGAAACTGTTGCTCTGAACTCCACGTAAAGGTACCTTCGGTGGCAACACTAAGGCATCTACCGTTTTATGCTTCACGAATAGCAGTCTTTTGCTTCCTTTCAATAGAAAGGGATATTTTCGAATAAGCATGTACAATGTGATAGCCCCAAAGAATAGAGAAGCAAGTGCTATTAAAGGTAATATTATTAATCGTGTTTTAAAAGAAGAATTACTTGTGTTGTTCGACGAAACATCAATACAATGAGAACTTTCAACAGCACCTGATTTAAGATCTACTGGGCAAAAAGTATACTCATTATACATATCCATATTATAAAGTCGAATTGTATCTGGTAAGACGTTTACACAAAATACTTGATTCGCACATGAATGTCGATACCAAATAAGCCCATGACCTTCAGTTCTTGATAAACTTAACTCGACCATTGTAAAATTTTCGCCTATAAGAATTATAACCGGTTTGACCCACAAACTGTCTTTTGAAGTAGTATAGTCTATCATCGTTGAATTACCTTGAGAAAGAGAGTTGAGGACGTTCACTGAGCATTGATAGTTGTGATAAGGTGATACCACATTTGACACAGAGTCTGAAGAAGTTTTTGAGACGCACGTAAATTTCTCTATGCTCGATTCTTCATTTTCAACAGTTCTACTTTGCATATCAACAGTAACTATTTGTTTTGGTTCACTTTGTTTGCAATAAGCGACGAATTCATGAAACGTTTTGCCTCGCACAGATTCGGGAGAGTTGCAAATCGGATCTACCAATAGTATAGCGAGCGCAGTTATTCGTCTTAATTCCCTGTCCGAGCAATCACAATGCCACCAATTTTCTACCAGATTTAATCTAACTTTTGGCGTGGAAAATGACGTCATGACATTAAATAAACCCGGTTCTAGGCGGTTTAGGAAATTATTATTTAAATTTAAATATTCCAATTCTATCAGATTATCAAATGTTCCTGGTTCTATATAAGAGATCCTATTGGAAGCAAGGTATAGTGACTTGCAATGCCTCAATCTGGTAAAGCTTGCATTTCCTAAATTTGCACCGAAGTCGTTGCTTGATAAATCTACCCAGGTCAGCATAGGAAAACTAAATAACTGTGAGGACCCTGTAAGATTTTCGGGATTCCAATAACCACTTTCTACTACTGTTAATGTTGATAAAGATTGGCTCACTGCAGACAGAAAATTATCTTGCATGTCAATAATGTTGCATTTCTTTATAAAAATGTTTTCTAAGTTTGCGAGTCCTAGCAATGCGTGTTGACTCCACGATGTAATAGTTATTTCTTCTAACAACAGTAGTTTCATATTTCTTGCGAAGGCAACAGAGAAGGCATTCTGTGGTATGTGGTGAAGGTTTCCGCCTATGATACCGATTTCGACCACCACCGGCCGTAGTCTTGAAAGCCAGTTCTGTGGCAGTGATTCATCAGTAAAACGGGGTTCCGTCAAAGTCAAAAATACTCTGTGACAATTCACCTCTGCAGCCTGTAAAAAAAAATTTGTGTAAATATTATTTAAAAAAAACTTGTATATAAATAAAGTGTTTTTATTTATACACCATTTAAGACAGGGTAAATTGTCTATTACTGGCCACTTTCCAAGAACTGGAACAGAAAAATAATCTCGAAATAAATAATGAAGTTCAAACTAGACATTATCATACCATAACGCCCAACACAATGTCGTCCTCATATTCATCGTAAAATGGTGCCCCATGGCAGATGACACGGCAACCGGAGAGCTGACAGCGTGACTCAGCAAAGTTCGGTTTAGTCTTGGTAGTGTTAAATGCGACGATTAAGATCAAGATGAAGCTTGTGACAGTGAAGGCCCCACAGACTATGTGAGTGAAAACCTGAAGCCATCCGCGATTGCACGAAGCGTTCCTAAAATTTGAAACGTGTTTTAAATTTTGCGACAGAGACTCTCGAAAACTTTTTGTAAATTATTTAGCCGATTGAGATAACATGATTTATTAATATTTGTAGATATGTCACCTAATAAGCAAAAGCAAACTACTCAACGACAAACGATTGGACTTCATTTATCGTTTTATTGAAAAATTTTGTAGGATGGTATTATGTAAACTTGATATAGGTACTAAATTTATTATTCCCATAATATTAGTACATACAAACAGCAAAACTCACATAACAGTACATCGATGGACCTTATTACAAAAGGCATAAGGTCCACCGATGCACAGTTAACAGTGTGGGCGATGGTAGGTAGGTACATATATTAGGCATAGACTCAAGATGTTTGTGGTTTTAACTAAACTCTTGGCGGTCAAAAATTAAGCGACATAAAGTATTAATCGGGGCGCTTGGGGAAAAGAGTGCTCTTTATTTATTATTTAATATGAAGTCTCGAAATATAGTTTAGTTGTTTTTTTGTATTGCGCATGAAAAAAAAACTATGTTATGTTTACGCGCGGACTATTAATTTAAAAATACAGTGAAGTATTTAGATTCAATATTTTCTTATAAGTAATTTGATCCCGTTGTGTTTATTATTACCTACCCGTTTACTTACCTTATACCGGCTGTAATGTCCCTGCTAGTTTTAACAAGAATATTGTTCGCCGCCACTTGCATTATACACACGGAAATACCATGAATATGTCTGTAGGAGGCTGAAAAGAATTTCTTAAAATATAAAATCTAATTCTGAAATATAACACGTTTAACCAATGGGGAGCACTGACCAGATAGAAAGTTTGATCACACTGGGGTGTTATTACACATTTTGTTATCCATGTCGAGATAAGAGTACAATATAAAGTTATATCAACCCATTAGCGATCATGTAGGGATTAGGATGACAAACAATAAAGTGATTGAACGTCGAAATTTTCGAGAACAGGAAGCTTATTCTGAATGTAATAACAGGTTACGATTTTTTTTTTAAATTTGTTATGGATATGATTTGTCAGTGTCAAAAGTGACATTTACATAACCAGAAACGATCATGTATTATACTTATACAATACATTCTTTATTGCTCACCAATATGAAAAATAACATGATATACAAATTAAGCATAACTTAGACAATGGTAAACAACGGGCGGTCTTATCGCTAAAGATATTGGATATTGGTTTTTTTAAATACTTTTCGCAAATATAAAATATATTTCAATTTGAATATATTTGCAACAAATCATAATTATAAAAGTAAAATATAATCTTAGACACACCAACCTAACAATATAAACTTGATTAGTTTGTAACTTTCTGGCCAAAGTAGTCCCGTTCTCAGTAACAGGGTATCAAGTTCAAGCGATCAGAAGCATCTTTGTAGGTACAGTGCCCGAGATCAAACCCGAGGTGTCTGAGAAGTTCTCCTTTGTGCACGACCCCGGATAACCTGGACCCTGCGGCGGGGCAACAATGCGCGCCCTCTACTTAGAATACAGGTCACAGAATAATTGCCAGACGGTGCAATTTAAAGAACAGTCAGCATCAAAGTAACGGATTAGTACGCGTCCGAAGTAACAACCATTTATAGATTTAAGTCCCTGCATGGAAAGAGAAGAGTCATAGAATATATTGGTTCTCATACGTTCCACGACTCCTCTCTTTCCGTACAGACTCTAGCACAATTAGGCTGTACCTAACAGATGAACACGAATGTATATGTGTTCCGCTTGACTTTCCCCACATTAAGCGAAGCTTTAAGTATTTGGAAAATTACGGGCGGGCCTTATTATTAAAAATTTACATCTCAAAATTTCTAAAGTCTAACAGTGTTATCAATCCCCTAACATAAGTATCCACTTTTCTATACAATTAGTATGGTAACGTGGGTACTTAAGTTGGGATACCGACCGTACCTTGGTAAAATTATATCATTTAATTTATTGAATGTTTATGAAAATCCATCGTATATTCATAAATCAAAATTTAAATAAGATCCTCTATTACGCAGTAATTCTTTTTGACTAAATTGCAAACCCAACGAACGGATATAGCGTGTTTTTTTTTCCTCTTTTCGACGAGCGTAATAGCCTTTAGGTGGAGCGAAGGTGGCCGGGACAAAATAAATCAGTGTCAAGCCCTTCGTGTGAGGTAATAAACATGATTAAACATGAACTTGTTTATGGAACAGCCTGTGTATTAAACACTATCATCTCGCGTTCGTGACTTTAGAAAATGTATGTGATCTGATAGCAAAATACACTGTAACAAATTCTCTTTTTAAACGTCTCGTGTGAAATTTTCAAAACATCTAACATATTTTAGACACTGCACAAGTGCACATATTCATATCGACAAATAAATCCTATGCTTCAACGATGGGGCAGCTCTACTCAACTTTGGACCCATTAACTAATGTGGACCTAGCGGTGGAGTAAATAACAAGAATTGCTCGTTTAAAGCTGAAATGAAGGGGGAGTTGTATGATTCAAAACCGGGCAAGTGCGAGTCGGACTCGCGCACGAAAGGTTCCCTACCATAATGCAAAAAAAAAACAAAAAAAAAGCAAAAAAAAAACGGTCACCCATCCAAGTACTGACCACTCCCGACGTTGCTTAACTTTGGTCAAAAATCACGTTTGCTGTATGGGAGCCCCACTTAAATCTTTATTTTATTCTGTTTTTAGTATTTGTTGTTATAGCGGCAACAGAAATACATCATCTGTGAACATTTCAACTGTTCGTGAGATACAGCCTGGTGACAGACGGACGGACGGACGGACGGACAGCGAAGTCTTAAGCGGGCCACTCACACACCTGCCGCAGGGGCAATATTGGAATTGGACCCTTAATTGCCTCCTTAATTGTGATGTGTGTAGAGAGGCAGGGGCAATATTTAGATTGGGCCTGCAGCAGGGCGGCAGGGGCGCAAGACCTTCCTAGCTCCCTAGATTGTATCTACCGCCCTGCTAGGTTGTTACATGTGTAGTACGATTGGGGCAATTCCAGTCAGTTCATTGGCGACTACCGAACCAAACGGAGGTCACTTGTCACAATGAATAAAGAACGTGAAATTTGGACACGGATAATAGATGTATATAACGTAATCACTTACACACTGAGTGGCAGGCTAGTGTGTAGAAAACTGCCTAAAATTGCTCCGACCGCCGTGCGACCGGTATTGCCCCTGCGGCAGGTGTGTGAGTGGCCCGCTTAGTAATAGGGTCCCGTTTTACCCTTTGGGTACGGAACCCTAAAAATTGAAGAATGTCATGTTATTATTTTAAGCAAACTGATAGTCGATATCTATGAATTAAATAGTATGTAGATACTGCCGCATAAACGTTCGTTATTTCTCCGTGAGTTTCTATGTATATTATTGTCGTCACGACACACTTCACACATAGCCTAAACCACAGAATAAATAATTGTACTGCCGTACAGAAAGGAAACTTCCTACAAACCCTAAGTTTGACAGCGGTTCAGGGTTGAATCATGCTTTCTAATATATGTCACTGTCCCTTTCGGCTATTTAGGGTAGTCAAAATTCAAATGATTATCTTATCTATGATCGTGCACGCAAAAGGAAGTCAAGTGGTGCCAACCCTAATAATTGCTCGGAGCAATGCTGAGCCGAGCGGAGCCGAGTTTGGCCGAGGTCAGGAGTTTCGCACTCCTGCCTATAGTTCGTTTTTTTTAGCATTAGAAAGAACTTCGCAGAAGTAAGCTTGTGGTTCCAAATCCGGCACTTTTAGCGGTAATAATTTGAAGTACATTATATGTATTGACCGTGCTACATTAGATAATTCAATAATTATTAACAATAAAAGAGCCTGATAAAAACTGTACGCTTACTTCTGTGGAGTTCTTTCTAATGCTAAAAAAAACGAACTATAAACTAATTTTTAAACGCCATGTTATATAAAACGTAAGATTTATAATTCCTTCAGACTAAAACTAAAAAAACGAGTTCATTCCAACTGTCCCGTATTTGGCGACTGCAGTAAATGAAGCGCTTTTTTACTCGAGTGTTTAATATTTTCACCAAGCTATTTATTTTCTCGTGATGTTAAAATTACAACCTATTGTTTGTTTTATATTATAACATGAATATTTTATACTTGCCCTAGCTGGCATGTGTAATTGCCATATTCCGGAGTTTAATATGGGCCTATTTAAAAGAAAATGTGTATTCTTTAGTTTTTTTACTGCTCTACATTATAAAAATGCACTGCTCTTTTTGTCATGATGTTGATTTATTACTTTTATTAAAAAAGTGAGAAAAGTGGTAAGTACAGTTCCAATTATTTTTCCGCGTTTTCGGGGTTGGTCCCATAGTAAAAGTTGCTCAGTATGACCTAAACATTAATGGGTCTCTTTCTTGGCCTTTCGTTCTGATACATATTGTATATAACTCCGTATACTCTATCCTCTCTGCTAAGTTGTAAAAACAAAATTCGTCATTCCTATGGTCAACAGTTAGCATATTACGTAGGTATATGCATGGCAGTGATGGTTTTATCCCATAGGTACATCTGTAGAAGAGGAGGCACCGTTCTTCCGGAACATGAGTCCAACCAACAAAATAAAGAGAAGAGTCATAGTTGCTTAACACCTTTACTGCCCGTGCTCCTCACGTGGGGCCACGGCTAGCCTCTATTACAAAGCCATATTAAGGTTTACATGTCAGATTGGGACAGTGAACGTGTTAAGTTTCAATTCTATTATTTTATTTTCTTTGATCGATTCGGAGTATCGTATTTTAGTACTATACAGGGCGTCCCACGGCGATGCCACATGGAGGGAAAGTACCTTAAATATCATAGATAGCATATTTTGCTGAAAGAAGACTTCATTTTATTTTTAAAACTTAGTAAAGTTGCATTCATACTTTTTTAATTTTTTTTGAAAAAAAATGTATGGAAAAAAATTATCTCGTCATTGGAGGAAAAGTACCTTAATTATTGTAAATGAACATCTTACTGAAAGAAGACATTATTTCGATTTAAAAAAACAAGTTGAATTGCATTTTAAATAATTTCATGGTTAAACCGGGAATCGAACCCGCTACACGAGAAAAAAAAATATCCTGTAGCTTAATGGTCTTCCTTTTGTTTCCAACACTATGTTATTTGGCAAAAAAATAATTTTCACATTGAAGCCTTTCGATCGGTATGACAAAGCTACAGGGTATTTTTTTTTCTCGTGTAGCGGGTTCGATTCCCGGTTTAACCATGAAATTATTTAAAATGCAATTCAACTTGTTTTTTTAAATCGAAATAATGTCTTCTTTCAGTAAGATGTTCATTTACAATAATTAAGGTACTTTTCCTCCAATGACGAGATAATTTTTTTCCATACATTTTTTTCAAAAAAATTTAAAAAAGTATGAATGCAACTTTACTAAGTTTTAAAAATAAAATGAAGTCTTCTTTCAGCAAAATATACTATCTATGATATTTAAGGTACTTTCCCTCCATGTGGCATCGCCGTGGGACGCCCTGTATAGTATATTTTAGTACAATAAGCGGGCTAAATAAATATATTAACATATAATAAGCTCTACGGTTTGGAAGAACGGCCGCCTATGACAGTTAAAATAAAAAACCGATCATACTCGTAGAACCTACTTAGTTATTGTCTAAGTTTGACACTTGACGAAAAAATACTTCTTTAAGAAAGGAGGTGACAATTCGTAGCTGCTACAGTATTTTTTTAAAAGTTAAACAGATAAAATGTTGATGCTTAGTTACCATTGAAATAACAATTGCTTAGCAACTGGTGGCACCCTGGCTGCTGACGTACGTGATTGGCAGTGCATGTAGGTATTAATGACAGCAGCTTGAATTTGAGTGCTCAGTTACCACTGGCTTTCTAACCGTTATTGTCATTGTGATTAAATAAGGGTGTATGTGTTAAAGAAAAACTCAGAAGTTAAGATATATGTGACGAACTGAAAGCCTACGCTAAAATGACAACTTAGATGTCCTTATTTTTGTGAAGATTGAAGTGTATATGTTTTCTTGGACACCTTGCCCGCTCAGGTATATCTGCTGCTGACTGTATGGGAGCCCCATTTAAATCTTTATTTTATTCTGTTTTTAGTATTTGTTGTTAGAGCGGCAACAGACATCATCTGTGAAAATTTCAACTTTCTAGCTATCACGGTTCGTGAGATACAGCCTGGTGACAGACGGACGGACGGACGGACGGACGGACGGACAGCGAAGTCTTAGTAATAGGGTCCCGTTTTACCCTTTGGGTACGGAACCCTAAAAAGTGTCAAAGCTTTAGAAAAGATTTGGGACACTACAGAAGACTCGCATGAGTAACAAAACAGTCAAAATATATAGCTTTAATTAATTTATGAATTGAAATTTAAAAAAGCTTGACGTTGTTTGAGATATTGTTAATAGTTCCAATGAGCGCTGAATACTATACATAGATACAAGTATTTTTATTTCTATCGAGTAATGACTTGCTACAAAACGATGTCCTGGGTTTTGAATCCCGTTAAGAGACAGACCAAGTAGCCAAGATGCCAATCGCTTACGCTCCGTAGCGATCGAAACGCAACTGTCACTGTCGCACTAATATGGAAGATGATAGAGAGACATAATGCTTTTCGTTGTCAAAGCGATAGCGATTGTAACCTTGGCTAGGCCGGCAGAATCATGATAGATAGATTTGTGTTCCCGACTAATTGATGTGTATCTACGTATTTTTGTAAAATTCATACCTATATTCATTTAAATTTTATCTAATTACGATTATAAATAATGCCGTCGTCTAGTCAACAGAAGCTTTATTGAGCTTACTGCGGACAACGTTCGTATTGTGTAAGATTGGCCATTAACGACGGGAGCCGAAAATGGAGTCTAGAAGAGAGAACATCTATCTAGTCTTTTACATCATTTCTTTTACTTTGTACGTGTAAAATATCGTGGCTTAGACCACAAAAACTTATTATTAAATATCCCGCTGCAGTCTCGGGCGAGTTTACGTGGAAATGCAATAAATGGACTGTCACTAAGACACATTGGCTTACTTTGTTGTGCTTTTCTCTTGCACGAAGCAAGAAATCGGATTATACGGTTATCACACTGATGCGGATCTGCACACCGCCCCGGTGTGTGAGCGAGGCAGCGCTAGGCACGTACCTATATCGTCTAGTATCTAGCTCGCAGACAAGAGCGCCGTCTACATCCGTATCCAATGTAAATACCACCTTAAATCATTTTATCATTCTCATTATGATCTACATGATTAAATTTTCATTTTGTTTACAACACCTCCTGAATTTTCAATAAACAAAATATGCTACATTAGTTGCCTTAAAAATCTGCTACTAGGACGTAATGTTTTCAAGTTATGCGTCGTGCAAATTTAGAAGATTTTAGGGAGATATGTTTTTCTGTCTTACGGTATTACACACACAGTAAGCTTTATTGAGCTTACCGTGGGACTTAGTCAATTTGTGTAAGAATGTCCCTATAAGTAATATTTATTATTTATTTGTATAGTACGGGCAGTGTAAACAAGGTTGTTTATTATTATTATCTCCTATAGTTCGTTTTTTTTAGCATTAGAAAGAACTTCGCAGAAGTAAGCGTGTGGTTCCAAATCCGGCAATTTTAGCGGTAATAATTCGAAGTAAATTATATGTATTGACCGTGCTACTTTAGATAATTCAATCATTATTAACAATTAAAGAGCCTGATAAAAACTGTACGCTTACTTCTGTGGAGTTCTTTCTAATACTAAAAAAAACGAACCATAGGTAGGAGATAATAATATTACACTTGACAAGCCGCTTAGGTAACTTTATTGTAGAAGTGGGATATTCAAGTACGAATTCTATGCAGTACGAAGTCGCGTACATAAGTTAGTACCTACTTACTTCATAATTACTCACTTAACTCGTACTGTTATTATGTTATGCATCGGTCAGCTCTAATGGAATATCAGGCGGACTAATGGACGCTTACCGCAGTCTCTACTAATCAGTCATAATTAATAGCAACTTTACGACGCTCAAATAGCGGCTACACTAGGTTTTCAATTTCATATTAATTTGAAAACAGGTTGAAATGATTATGTGAAGGAACTTGAAAAGTTGAAAATATTTAATTCAGTTACGAAAACAGTTGAGCCTAGGAATACAAATCGTCGATTTATTGTTTTTTTTTTATTTACTAGGATTACTAAGATGACAATTGATTATCCACAAACGCCAATCGATAAGTATAAATTTATCGGGATGACAGATAAAACGAAAAGTAACGCAATGTTTTCTATATATTCACTTGACTAGACCCCATCTCTATTTTATTCTCTCTTGCTTGCATAAAAGTTGTACATTTCTTTGTAAATGTGTTCGGGAACTATTTTTTCCATAAATCTGGTTGGATTTTTCGTTATGTTCTGCGATTTGCGAAATTATCACCCATTTTGATTGAGTTTAAACCGTGGGTGATGTTAAATTAACTTTTTTAACTTTACGTACTTTCCTGTCGCCTTATTTTGTTGATTTAATAAACTGATCCAACTGAATTACTTCCCGTCCGGCCCAAATTGACCCAATTGGGTCACATTCTCACACAAGTTAAGGATGGAATGCATTATTCTTCAATGCTGTGAGTTTCATGTATAAAAGAAGGTTTTATCTGGAATTTTGAGATAGCAGACAATGTGAAGCTTTTATAAATTGCATGTTTAAATTAAGAATTTTTCTTGTATTACACTTATAAGTGTTTTAGTCGGTGAGGTAGGCAGCTATTTCAAAGGATTTTTTATTGTTAATAGGTACATACTTTATTCTTCTGTTGAAAAGTCGTTATAATTTCGCTGATCCTAAACTTTTTCCAGACCGCCTTGGGATCAACTTGAGCCAAGATTTTAAAAGTTAAAACATAATACTCCGTTTTCAGTCCTGAGTTAATCTCTGGAATTCGTCATCTACCCAAAAAAGATGAATAATATATTGTTCTTTCAATCTGGAGGCCGCAGGTTCAACCCATGCTCGTACCAATGAGTTTTTCGGAACTTATGTACGAAATATTATATATCAGTCGCTTTTCGGTGAAGGAAAACATCGTGAGGAAATCGGACTAATCCCTATAAGGTCTAGTTTACCCTCTGGGTTGGGAGGTCAGATGGCAGTCGCTTTCATAAAAACTTGTGCCTACGCCAATACTCGGGATTAGTTGCCAAGTGGACCCCAGGCTCAAATGAGAGCAGAATGCCGAGATAACGCGAGGAAGATGATGATGATAATTTATTCGGCAATATAGATAAAATTTGTATAATTAAATGACCGAACTGACTCAGTCACTCACTATGGAAGTCTGTCTGTCTATCATGTGCCATATTTGTTTTGTACAAAAAATACAAATACATATTGTGTACAAAAAATAGTTTATATTTATACATACATACATCACAAACTTACCTCTTTCCGATATTTTGTCCGCGTAGAAGTCGTTAAACGCGAAGTCTATTCCCTCCCCTAAATTTTAACTTCCATTCCACCCCCTTAACCCCTTAGGGATTGAGTTGTGGGATACAAAGTATCCCATGTTTTATTAGTACTAGTTTGGAACTATGTAGACTAAGTGTATTTAAAATGGCAGTTTGATTTAGACTTCAAAATGAAACGCAGATGACCGATTTATTTTTTATTTAACCGAATAAAATAAATACACCCTTATGAGTAAAATATCAATATTCGAATTACATTACTTACTTTACGAGTCAACACAATAATAAATGTGACTATAAACATGCTCTTAACACGGATATCTTTCAAGAAAAGTACATTCAAAATGCGACTAAAAATATTTCCGATAGAATATTGATACAACACCAAATCGTTTTATTGCTGGAAACATGAAACATCTATAGATACAACCATTTAGTACAAGGATACAGATTAAATTGTATAAGCCACCCAATGAGTAGAATCTAAACGTTAATATTAAGAATTTGAATTGGCTGTCATTGGAATCCAGGGAAAAGACCTTCATCATTTGCAGACTCTAAAGTTATTGAGTATTGTATTGATGCAGAGATTTGGGCTTTATTACAGGTCAATTCAAACAAGGGAGCTTAGGTTGAGGTTACTGCAAAATTACCTTTGATTTAGCAACATCAACGAGCCAGTGAGCCAATCATATTCCGCTTCAATTAATGTAGCCGAGGGCTACAACCAAACGCTCGCAATTTCGCTCGACACTGAAGCTTTTAAATTTTATGTGGAAAATGTAAACCTTTAATTGCGTTAAAATTTAAAAAAATACCGGATTTTTTTTTCCAAAATTTTTAAAGATTTCCTTGAATTGTACATTTGTACTCGCCTTATTTTTTAAGGCGCTCAATGCAAAGGTCAGCTTAGCGTAGCTCTCTAGAGCACTCTTTTTTAATAAAAGCGCACAAGTAACAACATCAATCATGAACTTACATTTTTCATCGGACGTAGATATTTTTACATTTTAATCATTTTAAAATAATTTAAAGATTGTTGCATTCTCAGATACTTCTCATGCCTGTTACTTTGTAAATTCATCAATGACACAATGCACAGATCAAGACCAATCTTACTCACTAGTTTACAATCATATTTAGAAAATGACTAATTAAGTTAAGCTTTCCATCCAACAATGAATAATTAACAGTAAATATACGTTATACCAACAACATACAACAGTGATATACATTCGCTAAGTGGCTTATTCTAAATGATATGTACGATCATAGACCGGCGGCGCTACATTTTGTTTCGCGCCGCCGTCCCGATATGTTTAATGCTGGTTCTTTTGTTCACTATCAATCCCAATTTCCACCGACGAGTAGACAAAGCAGTTTTTTATTGGCAGGTATTTCATATTATAAGCCCCTACACGTCAATGGCTATTGGGTCTCATAATATATATTATCGATATGAAGTAGATACGTAGATAAACATTGTAAACATTGTACGATATTGAAATATGTAAATATTTTTTTAAACAGCTAAATACGTAGTGCTTTCATAGTAAGTAGGTATAATAACTTGCCTCAGATCATCTACAGTTTAGTAAGACACGAAGATAATAATATATGATTTAGCTACATAATAACTTGAATAAAACACCACACTAAATATCATCGACAGATGTCAATATTAAGAGAAAATGGTTATACATTTAATATACTCTAAAAACATGTAGGTATAATAGAATAAGTGTATGAAATGGTATGTTTTTCTTAATTTATCAGGTTTTTCGACTCTGATTAATATTAATATTTAATAAGTATACTCGTATAATCGTGACATAAAGGTGCAATATTGTAAAATGTATAGAGTAAATATTTGTGCTTACAAATCACTACATCACATTAATTCGAATACCTTAATTTTATTTATCTATATCAAATACGTGCAGACAACTGATTTTGGTGCCAACATTTGATCGATTGATAACTCTAATAAAATTATTACCAAGAAAATCTAAAACCGTCCAAAAATTATGCAGCTAGGAACATGAACTGAAATAAATTGTGATAAAAAGTTTACAAAAAAGAAGAAGAAAGAAGTTTAGTTTATAAAAAATAATTTATACTCAAATGTTGATCAAATATCATAAATAAATATTTTGAGGAAACAACATGGTGCTTTCTACTAGTCCACATTTCTATTTGTAATTATCTTCTTAGATACTATATCCAAACATTGCCCTCAGTAACATACGTAGTGTAGAAAATATAATAAAGAATGCAATTTGAATAGGACTGTACCTGTGCACCTATTCAATCTCGCGTCATGCATTCATTAAACATTTTCTTTTTTAACATACACGAATGTAAATATAATTACTTTTTTGTATTTCAGCTATCCAGACACACCTGACCACATGCCTATTTTGGATCGTGACTGATCTCATATAAACATACAACACTTCTTGTAACTTGAAAAAATTTCATTATTTTACGTGTCACGGATGGTTGCCACATAAAATGTAGGTAGTATTTCACTTACTCAGATGCGGGAAATTGAACTCGCGGTGGAGTAGAAATATTGGTCGTACATTACTCTCTTATGTATATTTGTTTCTAATGTTTTTATTTCATTTATCTTTTATTTTACTTATTTATAATTCAGACCACTAATAGATATGTTTTTAGTTTTCAAGATTACCCTTGTTCAATCAATTTATTACTGACAATATTTTTTATACAAAAATTGGCGAAAATATATTTCCACTAAATTTTAGAACATTATTTTTATATGAAGCTCGAAGGTGAAATTCCAAAATCTGTTTATTATAGAAATTCTTGTTTAAATCCAATTTAATTTACTTTTGCCTTTAAATTTAGGCCAGTACCCTATTATAATCATGAGAATAACTTCTCAAAGTTGATTAGATTCGATCAGTTTTTTTTTTCACAATATCAGTAGGTTTTTGTTTGTAAAAAACATAATATTTTAAAGACACTAATTGCAAACAAATATTTATTTAGTATTATTAAATGAATGCAGGCAACGCTTAAAGTCACATTTATTACAACTCGCTACCTAATATCGATTAAACTTTTACAGCAAATATACCTAAGCTTTATTTGATTTAACCCTACAAAATAGAAGATAGTGACTAACTGAAATGATACAAGTATAAACTATGATTTAGATTATTAAATAACCGCATTCTTTTTAAATTATAATTATGACCCCTCCTGTGTACTCGTTATTTTAGGAGTCATCAAATATTTTATACATGATATAATAATTATTGAAATATTGCTAAACGAAATTCCAACAATCAAAGTTATAATGTAACATATTAACAGCATATAATTAGTTTACTTAGAAAAGAATTACCTAACACTTATTTCTCTACTCCTATCTCTACGTCAATTAGAACATTTTAGGGGCTCTATTTGTAAAGATAAATGTAACTTTAAATAATGGATTTATAGAAAATTATAGTATCTAAATTAAATAATTTTTAATCTTTTACTAAATAGAAAAATAGAGGTAGATAATTGGAAGAAACAAATCCAGAATCACAGAAAGTGTAATAATTTAGGAAAAGGTAACGCAAAATAAAATACACGAGCCCCGCTCATCTCGCACGATATAAGAGTAGAATACAGTAATATTATTTTATAGTCAACATCGTAAATGCGCAAAAGCTTTCCTAATAAGTATTTATATGATTACGTTTTAAATTGTATGGATAAACTATAAAAAATATTAGAAGTTTTCGTTTCAAATAGTAAGGTTGTGTAAAGTTTGAAATCATATTTGTGCCTAAGTTGTATAGCTCTTTGTTTTAATCACATAAAACGGCTCATGCAAGGTCCGTACACATAATTATGTGATGCGTCGAGCGACGCATCTCTTTAAGAATGAAGCACGTCTCCAGTGATACTAATAAAATGCCGAACTGTAGTCGATAATATACTACTACGCTTTGGTTGTTACATTACTCATTAGTAAGGCATGCCGTAAGAGGTCTTCTAAAATGTAAAAATACTCACAGTATCACACTTACTTTTAACTCTTTAAAACCTTTACTATCACAAGCTACCGCTCCAAAATACTAATTTATCAGCCCAAATTGATATGTATCGAGTTTTCGCACAAATTCATCACGTTACTAAATATCGAACCGAGTATAAAGCGAAGGGGGACTTCGAGCTATCCGGCCACAGCTAGCTTGAAGCCAGCCTTGGCTGAAACTTAAAAGGGTAACTTAAGATTGTATATTTACGTTTAGTAGAGCCACCTGGTGGCGATCGCGAGGAGGAGGTTAGTGACGGAGTCGCCACAGATGAATGCGCTATTGGGGCGGTCGTAGGCAGGTTTCCTCTTGCAATTCATCTTTTCGAGGGGCATCTTGGCGACGCTGTACTCGCGGTGCTCGCTGACCATAGTGCAGACGGTACGTTTCTTCTGCATCATCTCGTCGTCGCGGTCGCGCAGCCCTGCCAGCCACGCCTCGTACCAGGCCAGCTCGCAGTCACAGATCAGCGGGTTGTCTAAAACGTTAAAAAATGTCATCATCTTTCTTTCATGTTTTGGCGTCGATAGAATTGCTCTCCCTTCTTTTTGATTCTAAAATACAGTATTTCGACATTTTATCATTGATTAAAATATAAGATTAGAGTACGTAATCTTATATTTTAATCAATGTAAAATGTCGAAATACTAATCAAAGATAGAAGGGGTGGTACTATTATTTTCCGGAAAGTGTTTCTTAGTTTTTACTAGGAATACCTAGTAACTAGGAAAAAATATCTATATTGCAGAAATATCTGCCATTTGCAATTTTTTCCACTTTATTTTGTCGCAATAATAGCTCTATAGAAAACTTTTATGGAATACAATTTATGTTTATAAACAACTCTATAAGACAACTATTGAAAACAGTGCGTGTCATAAGCTCATAATTTAAAAATTACGCTCATTAATTTTCTTCAAATAGTTAACGTGCTAACCATGATATTACCTACCAAAGAGCATGCAAAGTTTCGTTGCGATCCGAGTTATGATTACGTAAATTAAATTTAACGACGTTATCGCACAGCGTGACCAAGGACAGCACTTAGCTTGAATTAACCGTTCGAAATAAAAAGTTCATTCTGAGTAAATATTGAAAGCAAACTGGCACGTTTTAAGTTTATTTATTATTTTACTAAGTTTTACTGGTATGGCTTTTTATATCATATGAAAGTACGAAACCCTCTATTTATGCGTGACCCGACACGACGTGGCAATTCTTCAGGTATCACCTATTTAATTTTATATCAATTTTACCTCAAAATGTTTAAATAATAATAATAACCGCCATGTGGGATGTTGACTCGACGATCATTATTCCTATAGTCGTGTCATAACGGTCTCATAGCGAAGAGTCTCGACCAACACCTAGAGAAACTCTCGCCTCGCTGGGTGGTCGGATCAAGGGTCGGATGCAAAAGGCGGTAATTATGGACACGTCGCGTATAGTACGTCGGTTCCTCACTCTGCGGCTCTGACAACCGGCAGCTTGGGCCTTGCCACACCAATATACGTGCAGCCTATATACGTCCCACTGCTGAGCTCAGAGCCACGTTCGACGTGTTGCCTCTCTGTTGCACCTGTAAATTCGTACGTAAGTGTGACAGGAAGGCAACACTTCTAACTTAGTTCGCGGTAGGCCCTCAGGCCTCCACTCACTCGCGAGCCCTCAAAAATGTAATCGTCTGAAAATATAAAGCAATATGGTTTTTACCCATAATGTCGACAACTCGCAGCGTGTCCAGGATGGGTTCCATGATCTCCTCGGGGATGTGCTGCAGCTTGTTGTTCTGCAGGTTGAGTGTCTCCAGCGAGTTGAGGTTGTCGAAGCCCATTGTCGGCAGCTGGTGGACCCTAGAGAAAACAAACACATAAGAGGTTTTTATATTGGAGAACCAGTGACAATTGCATATTACGGAGTGCTCCCGGTACTAGTTTTCTATACTAACAAAGTACAGTGTACCGCAACCGGAAATTCCCGCTTCTCGCCATACAAACTCAGTACCGGAAGCATTGCCTATTGCATATTGTAATAAGATTTTTTTGTTTGTGCTTGCTTAGAGTTATTGATCAGGTGGTTTTTATCATGACTGATTGAATCTCAGAAATCTGTTTTTAAAATGATTGAGAAATTATTCTAAATTATTTCACCATTGTAGATTATTTGTATTTATTTATTAAATAAAAATAATCATAAAATAGATCTGGTCATGTTGATCTACTGGAGATGAGGTGTACCTACCATGTACAGCGAACTGCAAAAGTGCATGTAAACTATTCAATGAAATCCATTCGCATTATTGAAAGTGACCATATGCACTTTTCCAGCTGCGTTGACATGGTAATGAAAGTTTAATGGCAATGTAAAGTTATTTTTGTTGTTTACTCTGCCAATTTATTGTAAAACCCCCACAAAATACTTGCCAGACCAAAATTTATCTGAAAACAAATCAGATAAGTAGCTCATTTATATCGAAGCAAACGTCACCTTTTAAAGTAGATGAATAAAAAAAAGATTATTACTTTAACCTACATTCTTACAATATTTTAACGCAAACACCTTGTGACATCTAATTCTGTCGGCTCATGAAACCTCACAATATACTGCAAACTTTTGTCTAATTAATCAAGATCCTACCCTTTATGAGATTCAGTCTCAGAAGTTGAGCAAACAACGCCACTCTAGAAATTAATCAAAACCACGCGAAACGAGAAGGGTGTTTGATGAATTAAGCCCAAGATGCTGGAATGAGAAGAAATCGTTAAATATTTATATAAAAGATAAGACAACAGAAAAATTTGCCGCATCTCGTAAAGGCTCTGTTTACTCATCAAAAACTAATGAGAAGTTTGCTTTTTATCCACATGAGTGGCAAAGTAGTTTGATGCAAGTTCTGATTTATTTCTCTCATGTTGGCGGGAAGAATTTACTTGTAAGTGATGATTTTGAATGATACATATTTAATAACTTTCATTTTAGTTTAATTTGAAATGTTTTTATCATTGTTGTAGTGAACGGCAACGTGTTCCAATTCCACTTTTCGAAATCGATTTTGGAATATGTACTTACTTCGCTTGCTCGGGTATCAATATTAGCGAAAGGATAAACAACAACTTTGCCCCTCTTTAACGTAATACCTATTAGCTCCTTAAACATTTTTAAGGTACCTATTAAAGAATTAGTGTTTTAGCTTAGTATTTTATTTATTTATATTTTTATATATTTTTTTCAGTTCCTCAAATTTTCTCTTGTTAATAAAAATTGCAGCCGTTTTAATTTTCTGTTTGGGAGTACATCTTTCACAAAAAAATTTGGGAGTAAAAAAAAAATCCCGGGAATGAAACCTAGATAGATTTATACGTCTTTATTGCATTTGTCTGACACATGTACGAAACCTTTAGCGCTGTTTTAAAAAAACCAATTAATATTACTCAATACAAGTTTAAAATCATTATAGCAAATTAACAAATATTTAAATAAAGTATTCTGTAAATGTTATACAACATGAATGGTGGTCTTGACCTCTCGACCGCCGCAGGGATTTGTGGGCGTGAAAATCCAAGTTATTTTCCGTGTCCATGCGCGCTATCACTTGACGAAAACATGGCGAACGAAATGTTCACATCAATGTTTGTGTTTTCTCGACTTCTCGCCCCTGAGTCTGTCTGAAATGTCACACTGTTTATATACACCCTTTACATTGAAAATAAAGTAAACGAGGCAAAATTATGTTTAGAGAATTATTGACACGAACGATGGATGTATTCGTTAAAATGTAATTAGATTTGTTATTTATTCTTGACAAGATTTTTGTATTTTATTTGTTGCTTTGGTTAGTAGCTATTATTTTAGGGCAAATTAAAATTAGGTATACTGAACCTTCTAGCCCCACGATCTGATGTAGTCCAGTGTAAGTACACAACCCATCTAGGGTTCGGCCAATATAGTTTTTGTAAAATCGAAGCGCTTATTTAGATCATAATACGTTAATACGTAACATCTGAATAGAAAATTGAGGGCTATCTCTAGTAGCTTTATTAATTCTAACCCTGATTAAACAACTTACTTACTTGCTGTAGACGTTTGCAAGTCGTTTTAGAAATGTCCCCATTTCATTCTATCAAAAAAAACCGAGATAGTCCGATTTCCTAATGATACCAAAAACTTTGTCAGTTGGTTGGAAATGTTATAGTTAAATAGTAAGGTACGATTACGATTCCCTTAGGCATACTTTAATTTTTTTACGCTGAATCAGCTTTTGTTTTGCCATTGTTATGTTATGACAAAATATTATAATTACTTAACTTTCCTTACACTCAAATTCCATAATCGTAGTATTCCGTACTCAAATAGCTCTAAAGCCATTTTAAATAGCGTAACCTATGCCAAATTATTATTTCCATTAAAATATATTATGTACTTTATACATCGTTTATTTATTTTAATAAGCAGACTCTAATCAATAATCATCTTTAATTTACGAACTTTGGGAAGGGATTTGCTTGATGCTAAAATTAGGCGTTTTAATATCAGATTTCGGTTAGATTCAGACATTAAATATGTATAAAATGGATCACTTAAATTCTCGGGTCGGGTCGTGGCTCTGTATAAAGTTTCTAATATCTTATTGAAACATACTTTAGTGTCAAACAATTCTCAACTGAAACAAGGTTAGTGACCCGTTTCAATATGTAATACCCATAATGGACGTTTTATTAGTAAGTGTTGTAATTACAATTTGTTATTATGTTCAATTTAGAGGAGACTGAGGTGAATTTAAACAGAGGTAAGTTGAAACAACGTCGGTATCTTTAATCGTCTTTAGGCAAGAAAATATATCGAGGGACTCGCGGACGGTGAGACGCGGCTAAAAATCGTTTTTTTTTCAGCTGGATAACATAGATGTCTAAAAATTGAAGACGTTTTAACTTGCCTCTGTTTCAATTCACCTCTGTCTCCCCTGAAAGCATATGTCGATACGTGACGTTATAGCATAGCACACACTGAGGATGCCGCTTGACGCAAGTTTGAATAACAGGCCAATTCGAGTTTAAGTTATTCGATCTGTTTCCGATATAATACTGATTTATCTGTGTCCAAAGTGACATTTCTTCAACCAAAAGCGTCACTTGGCCCTGACAGATCTGTATCATATCGTAATAAGATCGATGAACTAAAACTCAGATCGTTTGTTCTCGTTGAAATACTTTCATATTAATTTTAATTTTTAACAAGCAGAAACGTCTACGAACGATGCTATTAAGCTTAGAATAAATTCAAAAGTGGAAAAATTACTGTCTTGGGTGAGACTTGAACTCACGGCCTCTGGATCGATACTCCAGCGCCCTGCCATCTGAGCCACCAAGACCTCATCCATAGCCAGCATCTTTCCACCATATTATGGGTCAAGGGGACTTACATATTCTTCTGCAGGTTGAGGAATGTGATGGAGTCACCGTAGCCGGTGAAGGCGTCCTCGCCGATGTACGTGATGTTGTTGGAGCGCAGATCCAGGTGGCGCAGCCGATGCAGCGGCCGAAGCGCCTCGGACGGGATCTCGTGCAGGCGGTTGTCGCCCAGCCGGAGGTATTGCAGGTTCTCTGTCACAATAATTATAGGTTTTTAAATCTAGGTGCTAACTTTGATCGGCGGCGACCGATGTACCGATCAAAGTGGCATGCTGTATTGGAGGCCCACTCATTTTGGGTCATCGCGCCAACCAAGTAAGAAACGGACTATTACCAAGTAAAGACATTTTTATAATAAATACTTCGATATTTTGTTGAATTCCGTATCGTATCGTATGTACTATTAGATGCATATTTAATACTAGTATACACTAGATAGTTTAGCTATTATACTCGTAAATTCCATTCAGCTAGTAGAAGCATACAGTGAAAATGACTGAAGTAAGCCTTCTCAAACTCTAAAGAAAATTTTATTACCGAAATAGCAGCTTTCTCTCCTTTACTGTTTTGCAATATTAAGTAATCGAGTGCTTAATAGTGTAGTTTTAGTACGTATTTGGCTAGATTGAATATTATTTACAAGACCTGTGAACACTTTCTAAATAAAAGAACTGTGACGCTGTTCAAACAATTTAAAAAATTCATCCTCATCTCTACATAAAGTTGAAGTTGTGCGATTTCTAATTACGCATTCCGCTTTTACACCGTAAACTCAAATAAATTATGTGATTATCTTTATAGCTTCTGAAAATTACTCAGTAGCTATCAAAATGCTAATTACTTGCTAAATCCCTCAACTTAACAAATTCGTGTACTTAAGCTAAGAAAAATATTTTTTATCGCTCGATCAATTAGGTACCTAACTTTAAGTAACCTGAAATATTAAATAGTTTTATTTTAACTATAGTTCGTTTTTTTTAGCATTAGAAAGAACTTCGCAGAAGTAAGCTTGTGGTTCCAAATCCGGCACTTTTAGCGGTAATAATTTGAAGTACATTATATGTATTGACCGTGCTACATTAGATAATTCAATAATTATTAACAATAAAAGAGCCTGATAAAAACTGTACGCTTACTTCTGTGGAGTTCTTTCTAATGCTAAAAAAAACGAACTATAGCGTGACAACGCACAGTACGAGTACTTTGCTTAGTAATTTTCCTTATGATTGGTGACTGCCTGGTAAGAGTGGAAATTACCGTAAATTGCTTTCCGTCCAATTAAATATAATGCGTTAATAATTGTTCCGTTGAGAGGGAGGGGGGTTCTATGTATGATTGTATTGTAGGAAAATATTGCTAGCTATTAAGTAATGTAATTCCAATTAGCACGTAAGGTTGAACTGTAAGTGTTAATTGTATGCAACAAATAAACAATAAACAATAAAACGGTAAAACGGAAAATCATTCATATAATTTATTTAGTAATGTTACAAATTACAGTTGATTAATATTCTAATCCTGAAATGTACATTTATTTATTTAAACTTTATTGCACAAAATACAAATAAAATGTACAAATGGCGGACTTAATGCCTAAAGGCATTTTCTACTAGTCAACCAAAGGCCTAAACAAAGATGTAATAAAATTTGGTGCAAGAAGAAAAGTAAGAGAATTTAATTAGGAACTATTGCAAGACTACATTCTTAAACTTTATCTGCGCGTTGGTTTATGAAAAATTCTAGCATAAAACGTTCTGTGTTTTATGGGGTGTAGTAGAAATTTGGCTCCATACTTATAAGGCCTCGCAGCTTCGTCTGCGTGGAATGATGTAGATGACTGATAAAAACTATGTCATATCCTTTCCCGGGTCTTAAACTACCTACCTATGTCTATACTACATTTCATCTATATCCGTTAATGGATTTAAGCGTGAAAACACAACAGATAGACAGAGTTATTTTCTTTATATTAGGTGTTATTAGTATTCGAAAGTTATAGAAATAATTGGTTACCAAAGTTCAGTTTAGAGTGCACATACTTTCAAGCCCTGCGAAGGCTTTCTCGTCAATCCTATGTACTCTTTAAAATGATCCCTGATTAATCCATATTTTTTTTAACAATGCACTGTGTTGTTGTAGGTATACTTTCGTTTCTTTTGTATGAGATTGTCATCGTCCTTGTTCTAAGTAAGCTCAATTTAGGATTTACAAAGGTACCTTCAAGCCCCGAGAAGGCTTTCTCGTCGATCCTCTGTATGAGGTTGCCCTCGAGCTCGAGCGAGTTGAGCAGCGAGAGGTGGGAGAACACCTGCGCCGGCACCTCACGCAGCTGGTTATGGGCCAGCCCCAGCGAGTCCAGGTTCCGCATGCCTACAATTATTGATTGCGTGATTGTACGTGGGCCATACTGAAAGTTTCTGGATTCTGATATATGAGACGACTTACAGCTGTATTCGAACAATGAGATACGTCAAATACTAGATATGGAAAAGATATGGAATAGATATGTCAGTGTCAAACAAGTGTCAAAAGTGACGTTTTTGTTTGAAGAAATGTCACATTTGACACTTGTTTGACACTGACATATCTAATCCATATCGTTTCAAAATCTAGTATTTGACGTATCTCATTGTTCGAATACGGCTGTTATTTTTTCTAAGTGGCCAGTCCAGGAATTTTCAGTATCCCTTATTATAATCGTCTATTTTCTTCGCATCATGTTAATTCATCATCAGTTCATATTCGTTTTTTTAAGACTTTTATTTTATAACTTGGAACAAAATTAATTTTATATTCATTAATTTACTGTGTGACTAAATATAGACTGCCAATGAAAGCGCCAATATGGCACTTTAAAAAGACTTTTGGCTGAAAACAATAATTATCTTCAACATAATTAATGCTATATGCAAGGAACGATTTTAAAGCCGTATCATATCTGAAATTACTTCAATTCTAGTTGATTTAAAAGCGAGTAATTTTCTCAGAAACTCGTAGAGTTCTAACATCCAACTAGCTCTGAAACCCCGCAAGTGCAAAACTGCTGACTTATTTAATACCTGCAAAATCTCCTTCCGAGATAGAAGTGATGCGGTTTTCCTGCATTTCCAGTTTCTTCATGTTCTCAAGGAGCGCGAGGGCCTTTTGCGGCACCGCCGTTAACTCGTTCCCACCGAGGTTCAATCTCTTCAGCTTCCTGCCAAGATTTCGTCATTTGAAATACTTATACTGGTTACTGGTTATTATTATCTTATTTGGCCCTCCAATAAGTATGTTATAAAAAAAATCCTATAAGTTAAAGTGTCATTTTTCAAAGTCTAAATGAACAAGTAAGTAATCAATAAAAAAGATGAAACATTTAAAGATATAATCAGCCAACAATGATTATGAATACTCAAATTAAAGTCTTTTCGCGATTCAGATCACCATAGCTCAAATTGTGTACGAGTAAGAGTGACATTCCATTTCCAACTGCAGCTGCAATACTGTTCATTTTACTATGGAAACGCGTCGCTGTCATTGTCAATTTCCATAGAAAATGAACAGTATTGCAGCTGCAGTTGGAAATGGAATGTCACTTTAAGAAGCAGAGTTTCTATTATCAACTAAAGCAAATCAGTTTATTACACTACCGAAAATGTCCCACATATGTATTTCGTCTTAAGAGGGCGTCGAGGAGGGTAAATTTTCAGATTCTGTCAAATTACCCCATTTCACACACAAACGCAGCTCACACACATTACCTCAATTTACTGGGACAGGTCAGTGACCCCTAATGTTTTTTTAAAGGTGCTGTTTCGAGTTTAGTGTTAACTACGGACCTTCTTTGAGGAATTTAAACTGTCAAAGCTTTCCTTTGTGAGAAGACAGAGAAAAAACACTTTTTATATATAGCTTTCCTTGTTTGTTCATGTCATGTCATAGGTATGTGACGTATTAGGTAATTAATTATTTTCGTTGTTGACTTTTATTTGTATTAAGATAGGTACAAACGGCGATGCTCTTAACTGTCCATCGGTGGACCTTATGCCTTTTGTAATAAGGTTTACGAACTGTCAGTTAACAGTGTGGTCATGGGCGATGGTATGCGGTTTGTAAACATAGTCCGAATTTACCTACTCGAAAAAAGTGGACTATATCTAAAATGATCCCCTCATTAGTTATAGGGCTTGTAATGTTTTTTTACAACTAAAGACGCTTATTATATTTCACTTATAACTTAATTGATAATAAGGCTTTAAAAACCTCTAATAAAATTCAGGTACTACATATGTACTACATTTATACTTTTGTAAGTCAGTAAGTGATGCTTATCGGGAAATCAAAGAACTCATAATTACCTATATAAAAATAATTAAATTTACTATTTCGTCTCACGTTCAATAAGGCCCGGGGCCGGGCCTTGTCACCCGCACAGACAGAGGGCCTTTTTAGCCCAAGTACAAGTTCAAGAATAACAGAGAATATAGTAAGTATAATTTAGTTTATTTATCTCAATTATACAATTTTCACACAGGTAAAATGTACATACATTTCAGCTTGTAGGTACTTATCATATAACGATCGTTTTTGTTATAAAAAAATATTTATTTATTACACTGTGCTAAACATGAGAACAATATGTTATAATCTAGTTCCTTTTTATCCTATTCAGTTCACATACATTGTTCGTGGGTAATAAGGCCTACAAAATTTCCCTTTAGGCCTTATTAATTATTATCCTTCATCTGGAATTAATTACGCCTTAAATTTAAAATGGTATACAGGGTGGAAAGATAAGTCGGGCCCTGGAGGGAGCCTTAAATCCTTAAGCTGGCTCATTTTACTTAAAGGAGACATTCCTTTATTTTTTAAAAGAAACAAAACTGCATTAAAAGTATTTTTCTTTTTTTATTCAATTTGGCTTGTCAAACGAAATCTTAAGTACTAAATATTAGATTTTATGGATATTTTGTACGACAGACGAGTGTAAGACCTAATGTTTCTTGGAGAAATGTTATCATTAACATTAACTGCATCGACTAGTACAATAAACTTGCGAGTTTTTATTTTTTGGAATTTTTAGTCGGTTCGAGTCCCGGGCGAGGCCAGCGAGTTTTAGAAAATCTTTGAATGCAGTTTTGTTTCTTTTTAAAAATAAGGTATAATTAAGGTAATTTCCCTCCAGGGCCCGACTTATCTTTCCAACCTGTATAGTAAATTAAGGCCTAGATTCATTTGATTGTTGGCATTTTGTTTTATAGTTTCGTGTGATCCACGATGACGCGCTGATTTGGTAAATCTAACCTTTAATAACATGGCAATACAAGTCAAGGCACGCGTTTTCGTGAATGACACGATCTATACTTTGCAATTGTAATAGGTACAAGATTGTAATATAGAGTGTTTGTTACCTAACTTACTAAAACAATCGATTCCAGGTATAAGACAATTTATTCTCAGAAGAATATACATACCTATACAAACTTCAATCTTTATTTTATTCTGTTTTTAGTATTTGTTGTTATAGCGGCAACAGAAATATATCATCTGTGAAAATTTCAACTGTCTAGCTATCACGGTTCGTGAGATACAGCCTGGTGACAGACAGACGGACGGACGGACGGACGGACAGCGAAGTTTTAGTAATAGGGTCCCGTTTTACCCTTTGGGTACGGAACCCTAAAAACCATACCATGTTGGTTCGGAACCGGGCCTTGTTACTTGCACTGACAGTTGAACACTGACTTGAACAGAAGTTCAAGAATAACAGAAAATATTACCGGGCCTTATTAGCTTTTATCATGAATTAATTTCATCTTCAATTTAAAATGGTCTACTTATAGTAAAATACGGCCTACATGAGTCATGGAAAAACAAATTGTATTTTATTTAGAAAGTACTTATATGTTGTTCATAACCTTCAGTAAGCTGACTTCTAAGAGTCTATCTATTATAATTAATGTACATTGACAGTTTACTTAGCAAATTGTACTTTTATACCTTTAGGTTTTATGTCGGAAGTATTTCAGCCAATTTGTACTGAAACAAGCATTTGAGCGTAATTAATGATGTTTACTGATTGTTAATCTTAAATATACCTATTATGTAGGGCACTTAAATTATTTTAGCGGACCGAGCGGATATGTATGTTTGTAGACCACTTATTTATTTAAATAATTAAATTGTAATTCATTCAAAAAAAGGTTATTAAATGAGGGATATAGATACCTCACCTACCTTATTACAAAGCATTACAAAAATGTCCAAAGGCCAAAGCCACGCTGATAAGACATAAGACCTATAAATAAACGTTCACTGAAAAAACTTTAAGGCATTTCTGATAAGTAATTATTTTTCGTTACTGAGTTATCGTTTTGCACCGAATATCAATGAAATAAAAGCACGTTGTTATTTGATAGATACATTTATATAATCGTCACATGAAACCAATATAGGTACTCGTAAACCATACCACTGCGATGGAAATATCGTTCTTTCAACTGATAATATAGCCACAAAAACTCGCTGAGACTGCAGGTCGAGTCTTGGTTTCAATTTCTTGATGATATATCATTGAATTAACTTTCAAAGCACGTGATAGCTTTCAGAATAGCAACAAAACTGGTTGAAACTAAAAATTTTATTGCTGATATTATGTGAACAACATTGCTTCGTCTTCAGAAATAAAATTTTAATAATTTATATTGTTTACGTTAAAATGTGAAGAAATTTGTTGATAAATTGTCTATCTAGTATATTGACATTATGTCATATAGGTATGTTTTTAAAATGACGTAATATGAATGCCAGCACAATGAAAATTTATTCCAATAAGATAAAACAAATCTTCAAACTTTTTTAATTTTTAGCGAATTAGGAAGAAACTAATTACACTGATTTGGTTGTGTTCGTATATATTTTAAATAATTTGTTATATTTTTAAAGTATTATGACTTATGAATAAAAACAAATCAAAATTTTAATGACTCTGGATCTCCGTGTGACATTATTCATTTACCCTATTTATTTTGAACACAGTTTTTCACTGGTATCATCATTCGTATACGGACATGAATTTCTGTCAGTATATATGACAAATTGAAATGTCAATTTGGAAAAAGCATGTACGCGTCCGCTTCCAAAGGCCCACAGCGGGCATCTGAGGAGAAGGAGAATTTGACAGATATGGCGGATGTATGGAAATTTTACGAAAGTTTACGTTTACGATTGAATTTCTCTGTAGCCTTTAAGAGGAAAAATAGGAAAAGCCTGATTCGTTGTAGTCTAGTTATCTGGCTTTCGAAATCACTCGATTTTGTAGCATGAGCATCGATTTTTTTATACAAATTTTACTAAACGCTGACACTCGTTCGTCACGTTTTAGGTACAACTTTGCATGAGTGTATTTATTATATTGTAAAAGATTTCAAATTTTCAAGGGTGATTCGTTGTAAACACACTCTTTGGGATAATAATGATATTTATTATAATTTTTTTTATCAAGCGATGTGGACGCTAGCGACTAAACGGTGACTGCCTTTTTCGCTGATTTTGCACGACGCAGTCTTAATAATATGACGTCATCAATATTCAAGAAAGAACTTAAGGTGTAAATTTGTTGAACTTTTTGAGGTATAATTTAGCTAAAAAAGTTCAAAGTTAAATAAGGCAGAATCATTCAGAAGTTTACAAAGACAACTCAACCGTACTGCTCTCTTTATCTAAGCGAAACCAAAGTTCCTTAAAAGTAATACGCAATTATAATTTTACGGATTATACACACATGAGCAGATTTAAGGAAGGTGGCATAAATATTATCCATAAAACATACTGCCGTATTCGAACTTCAAGATATTCACAAGAGACGACACGTACTAGATCCATTCTAGATAAGTTATAGTTTAGATATCAACTAGTTCTCTTTTGCAGCGCAATTCGGGCAACCAATGTCACTTTTACGTTAGATAGAGTAAGATATCTATTAGATGTGAATTGGATCTCTAAGTCATATCCTGTGGAAATCGTTCAAGAGTATCTCCAGAATCGAGCAAATGTCAAATTTGACAGGTTAGATCTTAAACATATCGTTATCGAATCTAGACATATATGTAAAATAATACTGCTTGCACTTGGCGGCCCATAATTCTGTAACTTAAATTATATAAAATAAAGTTTAGAATAAAACTTTATTCTATTCTATTCTTGGTGATGTCTAAAAGATATTTATTTCAAAATCAGAATCGGGCCCATAAAGAGCCACGAAGACTTGGCGGAGCTACGCGCAGTAATTTCGACGGGTGCTACGCGGACTCTGTAATTTATTCGCCGAACTTTATAGCAGTCGCTACGAAAATTTCCGACCTTAACTGTTTGGATGCGAAACAAAACCGCACTTGTTTGTTATAAATTGTATTGTCAAGGTGGTGGTAAATAAACTTATTTATTAGGCCTTGGTTTCTTTTTGTTACCGTTTCGACGAAATTAATTCTTAATCTTCTTGCCAAACAGTAAAATAACTTGCGGCCCGGTTCGAACTTTGGCATAAGTCAAATAATATATCACGACTAGATACGATATAGATTGGATATGTCAGTGTCAAATATGACGTTTCTTCAAACAAATACGTCACTTTTTACACTGACATATCTAATCTATATCGTATCCAGACGTAATATTTGACGTAGGTATCTTAAAGTTCGAATCGGACAGTTGTTCTAAGAAAATAGAACGAAAACGCATTATTTTATATCTAAGATAAATATATTTTACATTCACGATATGTGTACCGGGGGATACACGATACGTAGCATATTCTCCAGTGTAATTTTCACAAATTTTCCTCCAAATGTACCTATAAAGAGAGGTTACGTAGTAGGTACATCTTCTAAAGGATGTGTTACATAACTACGAGTACCTACTTAATCCGTCTTGACGGGCGCCGATTTATTTCACAAGGTAGCTTTGCGTGCATTTTTCATCAGTTCCGACAAAGCTGAGACCGAGATCGTGCATAGAGCGTTTCGTAGAAAAGATAGGGAATTGAAAAGGGATAATATTATCTTACAAGTAATGCCTACAATGCGATTTAAAGCTTCCTGTATAGAGATATTACGTTACATTTTTAGGGTTCCGTACCTCAAAAGGAAAATATGGAACCCTTATAGGATCACTCGTGCGTCCGTCTGTCTGTCCAACGAACTTGACCGGTTTTATATAATGAAGCAGACTGTTTAAATTTTAAGAGAAACAAACAGCTTTTTATATTCGTTTTACTGTTCAAAATGTAATTAATTAATAAAACGAAACGTGTAAAATATATGCTTGTTTAAATATCTCGTTTAAACTGAAATTTAAATTTCAATTGTAATTTTAATTAACGAGTATGCCTTTGTTCTTTAATTCCGTTATTTTACAGCCACGCTCAGAATGGAGATAACTGTCGGGCCATGTGAAATTATGTTAACAAAAAGCCAATGATATATTATTTGAGCAACAAGTTATCGTTTACATTTCTATAATTAACTCTTACAAACAGATAATATTCCCTCATTAAATATATAAATTACTAAAGTTTAAGTTTAATTAAATTTTGTTTTTCAAACTAGTAAACATATTGTCGTAAATCGTCTTGGTCATAGCTCATCTTAACTTAATTCAATCCTATATTTAACTATTAATAGTAACATAATTATTTATTTAATATACAGGCTGGCTTAAAAAGAGCTGCGTTCCCGTACCGTTGCCAAGGAGGTTTTGGAATTATACTGAGCAACTTTTACTATGGGACCAAACCCGACATCGCGAAAAAAAAATTGGGCTGTTTCATACATTTTGACTGGTCCATTTTCTCCCATATTAAAAGTTGGTCAGTATAATCCCAAAACCTCCCTGGCAACAGGAATGCAGTTATTTTTAGCTAGCCTGTATAATTATTTAGGAATAAATATTCAGATACAAAAAATCCAAAATGTATGCTGTTCACAGTTACAGTTCATCGATTGTTAGTTTGCGTAGCTAAATATTGTTCAGGACAAGTCTGAACATAGCTTATAAAATATTGTATACTTACTTAACTTTAGTGTTAATATTCGTTGCTTGCAACATTTTAGGATAATTTTGTCTTTGACGCGCTGTCAGCGCTCTCTTCATTCTGTGCCATAACTGATGTAGTAGCTTTTAAAATTAGCTTTCAATAAAAGTTAATTATTTTATAAATCTAATCGCATTTTGATTCAAACAAATATAAAAGGTATATTTTGTTTTACTTACTTCTCTAGGCCTTTAAACGCCTCGCCGTCAACCACAGAGATCCTGTTCTCGTAGAGCGTCAAGATCTCCAGCGTATCTAGACCCACGAAGGCTCTATTGTGAACCGCTGTCACCTGCAAAACAACTGGTCCTATAAAACATTCATTTCTGAAAGGAAATAGGAAAACTACAAAATAATTTACGTGTAAAATGTTTCTCATCATTCGTTATTCATATTATTCATATAATATGAATCATCACTGTCACAACAATTGCTTTGTTTTTTAATAATATTTTTTATGTAATTAAGTAGCTAATAAGCATAATTTTAAAGTAATGACTTGGTGGTAGTTTCCCGACTCTAATGGACAGTTTTATGACTTGAATAAACATATTAATAGCACCTGTTCTTAAACTCTGTCTGTCCTGAAACTAATCAAAAATACGATTTATGTAGTTTATGCGCCTCAAACTAATTTAGTCCTCAGTATTTTAGTTTAACATAACATACCTACCTACTTAAAAAAATGATTATTGTCATGCTTAATGATTAAAATCATGATAACTTTATACGCTTATGATTATAAGTTTTGAAATTGCCACATTCCACAAAAAAAAACATGTTATGGCTGTCTCCAGCTGTGTTTAAATAACTCTAATTGCGTAGTCTCCTTTAGCTTTTAACTGTGCAGAGCTACTTAAGGATTAATAAAATATTTGCAAGAAGCTCATTAAGCCACGATGCCAGAATATTCCGCTGTCTCCATAATTGTTCTTGTTTACGACTAAAAATGTTGTACCATCGTCGCCAGAGTTAATTTCTCATTTAGAAACTTTATTGCAACTTAATTAAGATTCATAAGTAAAGGGACTAAATAGCAACACTTAAATAACTTTATCGGTGAACCATAATTTCTTTGCTTAACAGGGTTGATAATGGTACTACATTTGGTACTGCACGACTTGAGATCTGTCAAATTGAATCTATTGACCAAACCTTGTGACGTTATTTTAATCATTTCATAATTCCCAAATAGATTAACTGATTTTAATTTTTAGCTCTTTGCACTACCTGTTGAGTTTTATATGAGTTCCACAAATCTATATTTCCCGCTACATAAAGGTTGTCTGGAGGAGATCGCTTTTTAGCGATATGATCGCCTATTATTACCTACCTAGTTATATTTTTATTTATTTGTAATAAACATGTATTTGTACTTTACTTTGAATGAGACTTACCTACCTAATTAAAATGATTCTTATTTGTTTATTAGAGGTAGGTAAACTTATGAATATTATAAACTTTACCTTATTATGGTTCATGTTGAGGATGAGCAGATGGTTAAGATGCGCGAATGAGGATGTTGGTATCGTAGCGAGGCTGTTCTGCGACACGTCCAATTGTGTTAGCTTGTTACCTAGAATCAATAGTCTTTGATAACATCTGCTTTGTTACATAGAAAACATCCGCATAACAAAACCTTCATTATATTATAACGACTCGGAGGTACCGGAGCAAACTGCCAAATCCGACACAAGATCAGACGATTCAACGTTCTGTTGTCTAAATAGTGATTAGTTTTGATTCCTTAAAAAAGTATGTTTGTTATTCTTCCTTCTTCCACGCATTATCCCTGCATTTTGCCACGGCTCATGGGAGCCTGGGGTCCGCTTGACAACTATAACTATGTATGTTATTCTATAAGGTACTTATAATATGGGCCTTGTTGCCTGAATCAAATTAAAAAAATAATGGCGTACATAACTACACAAACTCACCAATTGAACTTAATGAAGAGTCCTCTATGACGGCCAGGCTACTGTTGTGCACTGTCAAGTGACGGATGTCCAAGCCCAGAAATATGTAAGATGGTAGCTTCGCCAGGTTGTTGTGTCTCAACTTAAGGTAGAAAATTATCATCGGCTTGGAGCGAAGCGTGTTCATAGCCTGGAAAGAGGAATAGACGTAAGTAAATTTTGTATTTAGATCTATATAGAGTATCAAATTTACCTATTTTATAGTTACGGTTGTAACTGTATGCCAAAGTCTTCCGTAAGTTATATTAAAATTTTAAACTTTTAACATCTGGCACATAATTTTCATATAGTAACCCATATTATGAACTTAAATTAAAGTGATAAGATATTTACCTATACAACGACAAAATAAAACGGGTTTATTTTCACGTAATGATGTATATTTTCATTTCAGTGTATTTTGTTGGTATTTAGATATATATACTTTTTTTAAATACGTAATTACTAGTTCTGAAAATATTACGAGTATTACAATTTTCCTTGCGGTATTAATTTTTTATTTATATTATGCCACAAAAAAACTAATTCGGAAAGTTATAACTACTTGAAACAAAACAATACTTATTTAGTTTATAAAATAACGATAAAAAATTATTAGAAAGGTATTAGGAAAGCTCAATGACCCGAAGCAAAATTCTGTATCCCTTTCAAGCACAACACGGTGTTTATTTTTTTTCATTTATGGACGTCTTTTTGTTTGGCTGCATCAACGTAAAGCTTCCTTTGATGTGTCTAAGTCTAAACTATCTAATGAATTCATATTTTCCTCTGCAAAGTAACCTTGCTTTATTCTTCATTTATTCTCGTCACGTCGTAGAGCACCTTTATTGCTTTTACATAATTTACTTTGGATTTGACTCAATCAATTTACCTCACTTACTGAGGTACTGGTACAATTTCTGTTAGAAAAAATTGACGATGTTTTTTTTATAATTTACATAAGTGGATGTCAAAGTAAATCTAAGAAGACTTTTTAACGAAGTTTTAGTCCTCTTACAGAAAAGTGACTATTGATATATTTTTAAAACTACAAAATGTAGCTGTTAAAACTTTTAAATACAAATGAAACATCAACAAAGTATTAAAAGGCGGGTGTTCTTAATTTGTGTTAAAAGATAATGCGTATGTTAGGCGATAATTCATTAATACATAACTGCAGACATAGGATTCTATGGGGTAGAATTTATTGACAGCTAAGGAGTTCCTATATCGATAAACTCAACTATCGATACTTTTCCCTCATACTAGTGACCGCCTCCGGTTTCGTTTGTAAATGTATATTATTTGTAGTATTATTTCGGGGTCGATGATAAAGTTTACACAAAGCTAATTTTATATGACTGCCAGATTTAAAAAAATACGATAAGTGAAGTTTCAAAAATCCCTTCAAAATAAAGAAACGGGAATTTAGTAATTATTTTGTTTCATGTTAATACATTGAATAAAAAAATATTTTTATAAACAAAACTTGGAGCGATCACTAGTACATGAGAAAAACATCGATAATTGAGTTTATCGATATATAAACTCCTTAGCTGTTAATAAATATTGCCCCATAGAATCCTATGTCTGTACATAAGCCATAAATAACTACCTATCCATTAGATCTTTAGCGGGCTTCTTCGTTCTTTCATCAAAGGTGGCGCGCACCTTTGGAACAAACAGTCTTCCCCGCTATGTTAAAAATAATCTTCGAGCGAAGATGCTTTTAAAACCTTTCAAGCTTTCTTTGCAGGCAAAACGAAATATTTTAGAACAGCATCGGAATGGAATATTTTTAATATTTTCTTTTTGATATTAATTTAATATTACTTTCAGTGCATTTTGCTTGCACCGTTATTGTGGTACAAAGGATATCAGATTTTAAAGTTCGAATGCCATCTCTGGGCATCCGTTTCATGAGAGTCTTTTAATTTATTTATTTTCATCTTGCCTCCGAATCAGAGAGCAGAGAATTCCCCATGGAATGAGTTTTTTATACGTTACGATAATTTTTGCGTTACAAAAATAATCTTAAACCTGCCGTGTTCCTGAGTATTGAGTAGTAGTAGGTAAATAAATTATGCGCATTTTTAACAGGCTAGGTTGTGCCTTTAGAAGACGGTCGGATGGCGACTGTTGCAGCGTTGCTGGTGAAGTGTCAACGCGGGTAATGTCACTGATAATATCCTTGACAACTTACGTTGAAGTCGTTACCGCGAGCTATGACGATTAGAACGTTTAATTCGTCATTCATTTTATGAAGGAGATTGAGAGTGATGTCAGTCTACTGTGAGCACAGACAAAACATCCTCCAGACTGAGCATAGTCGCGCTACCCCCTCTGCCACGCATACGGTAATTTTACTCCATGTTCGAGTAGAAAGTGTCTTTGTGTGACGTCCGTGTCTTTGAATGGACCAATCACGGCACGGGATTTCGCTCACCTCGTCCCGCGCACCCCCGCATTTTTGGCATCATCGATTGCATGAAATAATTGCTCTAAACTCGGTCTAGAGGATTCCTAGTCTATGACTGTGAGGCAGCAGTGTCAGGGCAACAGCGAATCTAAACGGCCATTTCGCTCACTGCAGCTACGGCGCCATTTGCATGTTCTAGGAGCGACAAGTCGTAGACATGAATTTATTACCCAGTACCTACGTAATTTTGCAGTCTGTCGCTAAAGTCGTGTTTACGAGTGAAAGTTTGAGTTGGTGAAATATAAGTTTAATTTATGATAAATTTTAGGTGCCCGCGATATATTTTGAAAGATAAGACATCTGTTAATTTATATACAGTCTTTATTTCGCAAACTCGAGAACGTTAGCACGAAGAGGAGAAATAGCATTTCTTTTTTGTCTAATGTTTAGGTACGAGGCTAACAAAAAAGACAACAATTGTACATTTTATTTTACTGTAGCCACATCTGTAACCAATTTTTTTCCACCACATTATCACAGTAGTGGTTATTTACAACGTGGTGCCTTTCTTCTTAAATGATACAATAAGAGAAAAAATATGGTATAGGAGAAATCCGGCTCGATTCTGAAAATGTATTAGATATCTACTAGACCTCAACAAGTTACGATATGGATAATTTAAAGATATTTGTAAGATAGATATGTCAAATTTGACGTTTCCGCGATTCTGGATTCTTGAACGATTTCGACAAGTTATGACTTATCTAGATATCCAAGTCACATCTAGTCGATATCTAATGTAAATCTAGTTGATCTCTATATCGTTTCTAGATCCTGTGATTATCTCGTTTCCCGAATACGCGTGATCATTGATTTTGAGTTCTTGTTTCTTCGATATTTTTTCAAAACATAAAAAAAAATTCGCTGCATACATACATGGGATGGGGGTCAAATTGATTAGGGATTGGTGCCGTTTGATCTGCGTTTCATCCGGGTACTGAATGTAACACACTATAACTGCCGTATTCGAACTTTAATATACATCAATTAATAGATCTAGAAACGATATGGATTAGATATGTCAGTGTCAAATGTGACGTTTCTTCAAACAAATATGTCACTTTTGACACTGACACATCTAATTCATATCGTTTCTAGATCTATTAATTGACGTATCTTAAAGTTAGGATCGGGCCGTAAGTACCTTTTGTATATGCTGCTGCTCGGTGAACTCGCAAAGTATGTCCAGGCCGTTCTTCTTGACGGTACACGTGCAGGGGGTCATGGTGTTGGCCGCCGGGCACTGCTGCGCGCCCTGCGGGTACGCGGGCCGCGCGCACAGCGCCACGCAGCATACCAGCAGCCAACGCCAAACCATACTGGTTTACCTAAGCGAAAGTGACCGTTTAATAAATAATAAATAAATATTATAGGACATTTATTTTTTACACAAATTGACTAAGCCTCACGGTAAGCTCAAGGAGGCTTGTGTTGTGGGTACTCAGACAACGATATATATAATATATAAATACTTAAATACATAGAAAACAACCATGACTCAGGAACAAATATCTGTATCATAATACAAATAAATGCCCTTACAGGATTCGAACCCGGGACCATCGGCTTCATAGGCAGGGTCACTACCCACTAGGCCAGACCGGCCGTCATACGTTTTAAATAAGACATGGAGTAAATCAACGAAAAACTCACTCCGAGAGTGCACGACGAGCGCCATACATACTCGTACATAAAACAAATGTCTGGCCATTCATAAAACAAATGTATGGTGGTCGAGTTCAGCGTCAAGCGTGCAAACTAGGAGCATGCGTTTCATAGCAGAGATTTAGCGTAGGAAATCAAGAGCAGTCGAGTTTTCAAACACTAAAACTAGTAGGGAAACTAGATTTTTTGTGTGCACTTGAGAAGTCGGGCATGCTTTTCAACTCGCGAGAAAGTTCGTCTGACGTGCTCCACTCGTTAGGACATCGCGCTGGGTCGCATGATTAAGTTGTTGACTTTTTTGTTCCATACTCATAAAATATCGAAAATTCGTATAAAATACCATAAATATTAACAAATATTTATGGTAGTCTTTATACATAACGCCCCACGCTTTATCTAAAAGATGTTTTTTTTTAAGATACATAATAACATAAGTATTTCTAAGATTTAGACAGACGGATCTGGATCTAGTAAGACAGTAAATATACGCCATGGACAGAAATACCAGTCACAACTTATAAAATAGTAATGCATAGAACTACGTCACCTTTTTTTCTGTAAGGGTAACTGATACAATTTCTTTGTCCAATGTGTATTGCGTCTTAGATTTTGCTTATAATGAGAGTGAGATGCACTGACATTGGACAAAGAAATGAAACAGGTGGGATACCCCCCTAAGTTACTTACGAGTGTTTCAGAACGTGTCAGGTTGGCGAGCGCGTGTGGCGTGGAGAGGGGTGTGCCGCAGTCATGGGGTGCTAGGTCATATTCACAGGCCTCCCCGAACCACCCTGGGGGCAAAAACGTTAAACACATTAGAAATAAGTTTATGGCAAAAATGTCATTTTTGGTACAAGGTTTTATTGCTGACTGTACGTTTCTTTCCATAGGCAACTAAAAAGTAGGTAAGGTTTACTCGGGTAATTCCGAATGTCGAAAACTGTCGGATAATTCCGAAATGAGACTTTTATTATGATGGCATTAAGGGTGATTTTCATCTGAATTTCGGAATTATCCGACATTCGGTATTACCCGAATACACCCTACCTACTCATCGAGACAATTCTAAAAACCCCAAACATAATTGGGTTGCGTTGTTTAATCACCGAGTTCCTATGGCCAGCTCCTGTCTCCATCATCAGATCAACTCAATGGTACCATAATATTGCATTGTCATTCGACACAAATTATGCAAATTTTCAGCTTCATTGGAAGTCGGAAAGTGGGTCAAATTTAGCTTGCAAGATTTGACCCGTACAAACATAGCTACATAACTACGAGTACATACAAAAGCTTGTAAAAAATACATTATCAAAAATAATAAAATTTTAACGGACGTTAATGTTTAGCTTATTTTACGTAGGGAACAATACATATAAACGGAATTGTAATGATAATTATAGCTGGTTGGGCCCTGCCCCGCTGCCGGCGGCACCCTAGGTTAGGTTTTTTATAATGTGTTTATATGTATTTATTATTGTTTTTATGTGCTATTGTATTCTACTTTTATATTCATGTTATAAACAACCTAAAACCTAACTTAAAAAGAAAAATAAATAAATGATTATAGCTGGGACACGTCAACTCAAGTGTTATAATCCTAAAGTTAAAAACTTTCCGCTCGCTAGTGATTAAAAACGGTTGTAATTACAGCATTTTTTATTATTCTAGAAACTAAATTATCACCTAAAACAAGCACAATAACTTCATAAACTATTACCTACACTTCTTCGAGTGGAGTGCGTTAAGGCGTGACATTTCACCTTGACTGGCAACTTGAAGAAAATAAAAGAACCTAATTCGGTAATACTCCGTTTAAAACTACTTAAAGAACTACCGAAGTTGGGGCAGCAGTCTAATCTTTTCTTCTATATTCATGTAACGCCTCGGCTCGGTAATGTACAACGATAAAATCAACAGTAGTCTTTCCCGGGAAATAAAATCAAGACCAGACAGCACTTTGCGTCCCTTTTGGGTATTCGAAATACTTCATTTGATTATCTGTAACAAGGCGCTTCGAGGGGTAGCCTTATTCGAACGGACTAAGTGCTAGTTTAGGATGCTTATGTTTTAACTAGGTTAACGTTTGCCCTTTAGTTTTACATTTGGTATACCCAATTTATAGCGACTGTTGTTTTTTCTATATTTACATGCCTTTTATACAGAAATATACCTACATAATAAAACAGGGACGAATGACGCCAATGCCAATCATTAGACCACAATGAGGTAATGATAAAAAACGTATTGGGCTAATTTTAATCGGTATATAAGTATGTACATAAAAGTACGACATTTCGGGAAAGATGAATGATGATGATTTTGTATCTTATAAATCTAATAATTACCCGGGAACAGCAAATCCCTGGTGTTTGTCATCAAGAATTAAGCGCCATCAAATATTACTTACACGTTTCATTACCTGTTCAAATTTACTCTGGCCATGTTCAGGAAAGTCATCAAATATGTAGCCGCGTCAAGACCGCGTATACCAAACTTTTAGCTTTATATAGGTCGAGAGACCACTGTAAGTCGGCTCAGATTAACTCAACTGTACCGTATAGTTTTTTTTTTTTCAGAGCCGTATGCCAGGGAAATAAAATGAATCATGTTTTGAGTGGCTTTGTGCTTCTGGTAATTTGTAAGAGATGTGCACCCTTAGTAGCCATGACAAACTTCCATCGGTCTGCAATAATGACCTCATAGGCGAGAGCCGTTTCAATTCAACTGTCGTGGGCGTCGTGGCCGTAGCTTACAAAACTGTCAAAGTTGTATTCGTTTCAGTACATGCAACACGATAAGATTTCTAATGAACGGTATGATTTTAGTAATAGGATTTCTGAATTCATTAAGTACAGTCAAGATAAATTCATATCATCGAAAAATTGCGATATTAAGTTTAGACTCCCACGTTCAGGGTTTCGTACCATGAGACCACCACACACTTTTAAAGATCGACTCATTATTATATTTGTTAAGTTGCAATAGGAATATGCAATGTTATATAATGTATATAACATTGTAATTTAATTATTTTTCTACGATCAGGCTTAGATAAACGGGGCGTAGGGCACGGAACCCTGAAAAGTTAGGCCGTGAAACAAACACTTAAGAATTTTATAACGGACATCTTAATTGCAATCAGAAGGCAAGCTAAGAGTAAATGGGGCATTAGGGACTCGTAAAATGAACTTATCTTCTTACCAAATGCTATTTATTAAGGTCGTTTTTGAATGAATCATTTTAAGCTCCCCATTAGAAGTGGTAGTATATTTTTATATACATTTAAAAAGATTAATATGTGCTGTATATTTTTAAAAAGATTGTAAATATTAGTATTTAAAAATAGACGATAGATTTTCTTACCATAGAGAAAAATACACATTTGCTAAACCAATAACTGCAATAAATACAAATCAAGTTTACTCTCTTCATCTTCTTCCTCGCGTTAATCCAGCATTTTGCCAAGGCTTGTGGAAACCTGGGGTCCGCTTGACAGCTAATCCCAAGAATTGACGTAGGCACTAGTTTCTACGAAAGCGACTGCAATTCTGACCTTCCAACCCGGAGGGGGAATTAGGCCTTATTGTGATTATTTCGGTTTCCTTACGATGTTTTCCTTCACCGAAAAACAACTGGTAAATATGAAATGATATTTCGTATATAAGTTCCGAATCAGTATAAGTAGTAAGTAGTAGTGTTCCGTATAAGTTGTACGAGCCGGGGTTTGAGCCCGCGACCTCCGGAACTCCGGATTGAAAGTCGCACGCTTTTACCGCTAGGCCACCAGGCTTTATAAAAATCAAGTTTACTCTATGCGCTATAAACCAGTTAGATATAATATTATAATGTATAGAAGTGGGTTCCTCTCCTGCTACGCAAGTGCTATGCTGTAGAAACAAGATCGCATTAACCTAATCCATACCTTAACACATTTTGCTGAATCGATAGACACCTAAATTGTTAAAAGGTTATAACCGATTTGCATTCCCTATTCAGTAGTCTATGGGGAATGCAAATCGGTTATAACCGTAAGCGAAATATTCGGTTATAACCGAATATTTTGACAAAATTTCATAACCGAATATTGGAAACTCGAATAACTGTAAGTAGTCGAAGTATTTGCGGGAGTAGGTAGATAATAATAGTATCACGGAGAATGATGATCAGCAATCTGTATTTACCGTGGGATAAGTAAATCAAGTGAATACAGGAACTTGTATTCACAAAAATTTGAACACTTATAAATAAGTCATCGAATAAACTTTTTAGCGTCAAGTGCCCCTGACAATTTATTAATCTTTCCAACATCATTTGAAACCAACGCGCCACAACCTTTGTTATTTTATTTTGGTCTTCTGTAGCGTTCCATCATTGATTTTTTGACAGATACTTATTAGGAAGTTACGATAAACAAGCAAAGTTCAACTTTGTTTACCGTAAACGAGTGTGGTTATTATTAGATAATATATAATTTATCTTTGTTATTATTACACTCTATACCATCACTCATCAGACCAAGCAGATACCGTACCTTTTATTTATACTTTTGTTATGTAGATATAGATAGGCTCAACTGAATCGGACGTAAGGTAGACACTAATATGGTGTAGCATTTTGGCGGTTCCCGGGGAACCAGCCGTATCCTAAAATAATGACGCAATGGCTCACCACCAGAGTAATGGTTATTTTAATGGAATAGTTTCGGCGTTTTTGACTTGTTAACAACCCTTAAACCATATTCTGCTTTGCTCTAAATATTTAACCAGGAAATGCATAAACTGTGTGATATCGCTTAAACAAATTTCCTTTCCATCTGTTGTTGTTCATTCCGCTGTATCATCCGGCCCGAGAGTTATGCCAATATACGCCTATGCCTAAACAAACACAAAACGCGTTTTCAATTTACATCGTGGTCGAATCCACTTTACGTGTGTTGCATATCCTATAATATGTTTCATATATTTGTGTTCGATTATTTGTACACAATGCGCCTGAATTATAAGGTTTTATAATTTTTTACAAGAGGTTCACTTGTTTACATGAACCAACAATTACGGGGCAAACCTTAATTAATAATATCAGTTAGTCAAAGGTCAGAAGAGAAGCGGTTCAGAAGATCATCCAATTACATTACACTACCTGTAGATACACTTTCCACAATCTCTTTGAACAGCCAGCTCTTTAAAACACACTCTCACCAGTCTTTGTAGAGGCAACGTTAAACCCACTCGGTTTCTATGTTTCTCATATCGCGAACAAATAGGGCAGGACAAATATTACGCAACACTTTTCCTTTGAGAGCACTTTTATTCCGTTCGAGGGAAGAACCGACCATTATTTTTTATAGTCAAATGCACTTTACTTTATCCTAAAACGGCCTCGGATAAATATTTTTAACGGTGATATTTTGTGCGCAGGAATTTTTAGTGTTGTTGTGCGCAGATTGCCGCGCGACTGTCCAGGCCCCTTCGGTGGATGATCCATTATCGTTTGATGGGCCACCTCCGTTTAGGTCCGTGTCAGTGTGCGGGTGCGTACCATTTATGATATGAATGGGTGCCGACGGTGACCATTCGGGCATTAAGTCGCTGAACCCGGCTAAACGATCAGTGATGTTCTAATGATATTGAAACAACTACCGTTGTTACAATATAAAGTTGTAGGTATAAACATAAACATAATTTAATAAAAAAGCACGTATTTCATGGTTACATTCATATAAAACAAAACTTAAAAATAGTGATAGTTTACATATGCCTGAACTAGGATTCCCTGTGTTTCAGGCGTGAGGTATACTAAATATATGTATATGCTTCCCGTTATTTTCTATTATTACCAATAGTGTACATATATCCAATAACATTAATTATCGGCCATTGCATTGCAATTAACACTATGCTGATCTGCGGCAAGCGCTGATAATTTAGGTATATTTTAGTCGTGAAAACATTATGCAATTAAACAGGAGGATTAAAGTCAATTAGAATATTGTTCCGAATGAGCTGATTTTGGGCCATATGCTTAATTAAACGCATTTCGTTACAAATACCAGCAATTGGCCTGGGTTCCACATGACTTATTATTTAGATTATAGCCATAGTGTTTTTTGTATAACAATATCCGTCTCTATTTCATAACGCCTTGTCCAATATTTTCGTATCTAACTTATTACCTGTACTACAGTTTAAAACGTTAGTTAAATAACCTAATAGATAACTCGAAATCACATTCCTTTTATTTTGAGACCGTTTAACCTTGCATCAACAATAGTTAATAGTAGCGGTAGCACTCTGCAAGTGTCAGATAATTTTAGAAGAGCAAGCGGTATCGATCGCCGCGTGGTCACGTCGAGGAGTCACGTGCCGTCTAATCCTTGAAACCTAATATACAGACCCAATGAGCATTGTGGAACGAACACACGTATCGATTCTGCCTTTTGCCTTTACGAATAAAAGCTACATAAAAGAAAGTAATGACACTAACTCACGATTAGATGGGCTTTCCCTTGAAAGCTACTTATACAAATATTATCGATTAATTCCTTCTGAGTTATGATTGTCATAAACAACACAAGGCCAAAGGAAATTGTATTTTGTGACATACAGTAGGAAATAGTTGAAATTGAAATTGTTTCTATACATTTTTTAAGTAAGTAGATACAATTTCACCAGTAAGCGACAGATAAGCGATATGTATGTCAATTCTCGACGATATTGCACTACTAACCAAGATTGATAGCGTCAGTGCGACTACATATTTCATTAATAGGTATATACCTACACTTGTATATCAAGTGATGAAACACGAAATATTAACCTATCACAAATTAAGTTATTATAAAAATGTGCGATGTAAAAAAAAATGTAGTGCAACCGATCGTAAAATAGTATTTCGTAGTTTAATCCACTCGTGCGGGGCTTACAAATGTTTTTACGTTGTTTTTATAAATATATCTTTATTAATAAAGAAAAAAATACTGTAAACATTTATTAAATTATTTGTGAGTGTCATATGGCATTGTTGGCGAATACGAGGGAACAACATGAATTCTATGTTGGTATAGTGAAAAGTGGAATGTGTCGAAAATTTGTAATATTCGACTCTGTCGGAAATTAGGAATTCAAATTACTAAAAAAATAGGAACAATCATAAAAAAATAAAACAACTCTGGCACTCCTTGCTTCATTATCCTCATTACTGAGGTTCGAAATTAACCCACTGAATCACCTTCTATCTGGAAATGGGTCTCTAATTCATTCAATCTTTAGCTTCGAGGACATTTATAGACATTATGATGATTGAATTTAATTCAACCATGTCGTATGGACACTCTGGGTCGCTTGCCGTGTCTCACTTGTTACCATAGTGTTATAATTTGGCAATGTGACCAAATAATTCCAGTATGAAATACTTACACACACACATGTTTATAGAAGCCTCAAACTAAACAAGCCTTTTGCGAGGGATACGAGTATTAGACGATGTTTATACTTATACACCCGTAATCCGTAATGTATCTAGCATGACGTAACGTATCAAGCCTGAATAAACACTAGAGTTTGTGCGGAAAGAGAAGAGTCGTGGAATGTATGGGGCCCAATACATTCCACGAGTCTTCTCTTTCCGAACACACTCTATCTAAGGATCAAAACTATCCAATCTTCAAATAAAACCGTAACAATGATCGTATATCCAACTAAATAACCGTTGTTTTCGTTGCTATGTGCCCAGACAAATAAAGTTCTCGAAGCTCCGGGAGGATGGCAGCTAAAGAATATATAAAACATCCGCGGCCCTAACTGTTGCGTTTATTTTATTACAGGCGCATATCGACATGCCTGAGTCAGAGGGCCTGCTGCGTACCACGTTCTACGTGTTGCCGCTCTGTCGTACTTATAAAGGGAGGCAACATGTCTAACGTGTTTCACGGTAGGCCCTCTGATCTACGAATATTTTATAGCAGACTGGACAATTTATTTAAATATTATGAATTTCGCGCAGCGAATTAGTAATCGGACGTGCTTTTATTTAAAAGTAACATTATTCTTAATTAACACGATCCATTGATGCTGCATAATGCAAATGCTGTTTTTCAACGAGAGGTGCCGGAAAACGGAATTTTCATATTCACAGAGTTTTACGATATGAAGCATAGACAAACAGAAAAAAATCAGACAGTTGTGTTTGTTTCACTATTCTACTTACTTATATCAATTTTTAGGGTTCCGTACCCAAAGGGTAAAACGGGACCCTATTACTAAGACTCCGCTGTCCGTCCGTCCGTCCGTCCGTCCGTCTGTCACCAGGCTGTATTTCACCAACCGTGACAGCTAGACAGTTGAAATTTTCACAGATGATGTATTTCTGTTGCCGTTTTAACAACAAATACTGAAAACAGAATAAAATAAAGATTTCCATACAACAAACGTGATTTCTGACCGAAGTTAAGCAACGTCGGGCGGGGTCAGTACTTGGATGGGTGACCGTTTTTATAGATAATGGTACGGAACCCTTCGTGTGCGAGTCCGACTCGCACTTGGCCGGTTTTGTAGACACATGGTACACAAGTACCAGTATTTTTTGTAGTCAAACGCCAATGCGGCCTTTTCTTCCGGGGAACAAACAATAGGTCGTTTACTAAGCTACAATAATAATAAAAAACAAAAGCCTTAACTTGATGCTGATGTGTAATATAATTAAATACCGTGTTAAATATAATACAAGACAATACAAATACTCTTTATTGCTCACCTCAATAAAAGAAAATAGAAATACAAGCAGAGGTAAACAACAGGCGGACTTAAATAAATAATATATTATGATTTGTAATCTTTAAAATAGGATTGACTTATTAATCGACTTTCTCAGTATTTTATTTTAAATTTAAGGGACTCTAGATTCAAAAGTTACAGCTACATGCTACGCCTCAACCATGTCAGACATTTATTTTGTCAAACTAGGTAGTATTAATTAAAAAAAATAAAAACAACTGTGTACGCTATTGTTAATACAAAGCCCAAACTCGCTCAAAATACAAAACAAAAATAAACTTGGGTGCATGTTATCAATAAGTAGGCCACAGAGGGCACGGAGGCGTACTAATTACCCCATGGTTGTAAACTTCCACCGAGTTCAGTTTATTTACTTTAAGTGGTATTGTAACGACGTCATTTAGAAGGATTTACCGCATTAGAAGGCCGACCGCACGGAGGCTTTACGATGTACAGTCAGCTGCATAGACAACTAGACAAGGTAACCCCTGCATATAAATTTGTATGCTAAGCTAATAGTACTGCTGACTGTACAAACGCAGGTACGCGACTTGTGTAGAGAATTTTGTAAGTGTACATTCTCTGCCGCTTCATGTTATTGCAGCTCCGGTGTGGTTTTTTTAGTGCGTTGTTTGCTGAGCTGGTTTTATATATGCTTAATCCCTACTTCTCTACTAATCCCGACTAATATTATATATGCGAAAGTAAATATATTTGTCTGTCTGTCTTTTGCCTCTGCTTTTTTAAAACGCTGAACCGATTTCCATGAACTTTGATAAGGAGATAGTTTGAGGCTCGGGGAAGGATAAAAGATAGTTTTTATAAATCATCATCATTAGCCAGAACAGAAGCTAGTAGTTAATAAAAATCCGAAAGTAACTCCAGTCTGTAAGAGGTATCTTCACGCTTAACCAACCATTAGTTTCGTTGTCAGATTTTTTTATACAAAACGCCCAGGGGGCCGATTTTTGAACATCGATCACTCGAAAATCGGTGGAAAACGGCTAAATGCTAATTTTTGAAATACGAGCGATCGAAATTTGAAATCTAGTAGTATTGACCACTCGATTACAATTCTATTAGTAGAATTTAAACGCCTAGTAAGTACTAGGCGTTAAGAGCACTCTACTAAGTAGTAGAGATATCATTTAACGAAATACACGAAATCGAGTGGTCGAATTTCAAAAATCAGCCCCCATCCATGATCGGATCACGTTAAAAGCCGTATGTTTATGTAACTCCAATCGATATTTTCGATTCCGTCGACACGGCAAGAGTACCATTTCATTTAGAGGCCCCCGTCTGATCTAATTTGCCCCGCCTCCCCTATCCCAACAACGGGTTGCTAGGGAATTTCCTTTTTCACTATATACGTCATATGTAATTTGACAACATGGAACAACTCGAGAGGCTATTAGGCCCAAATGGGACGTCCTGTGGTACAGTCGCCATCAGATATATCGGAGCGGCCACGGTGCTCACAAATATCTGAGCACGCCTCTATTATCAAGGCGTTAGAGTGCTTGTTCAGATATTGTGAACACCTCGGCCGCTCCGATATATCTGATGGCGACTGTACATTCACAAGTCACGGGCATTTTCTGTTTCTCCACTTTATCACATTATCCGAGGACCAGTTTTTGTATGACGTTAATCATAACGTAATCTTTTTATGCGGAAGTACAGATGTTATTGTGTATTTAAGATAGAATTATGGATAACGAATGGATGCTCTTTGTTGATTTGTATAAAGTAATTTGTCCTAATGGACCGCAGGCCAGCAACCATTTTTATTACCAACTTTTTCTCAGGAGATGACTCGTAAAGTAGTTACGGGTGGTGTATCATGATTCATGAATCTCGAAGTCTCTGCATAACGCCTGCATTGTTTTGCTGTTGCTTACAATGTTTAACGTAAGAACAAACAAATTCATTATTTAATGTCATTTTTTCCACTACCATTACTTTAAGTATCTGACTATTTATTATTTTCCAAATTGAGTTAGCTATATGTAATTTTACATGTATTAATTGGGAAAAAACAAAATGAATAACAGATTGCAAAAAATCGGTGAACATCTTTTTAAATGTAACCCCAACACGAATACAGGAATGATCATATTGATTACTAGCGACCCGCCCCATACCTTAACCTTTAACCTTCCTCAAAAATCACTCTTTTGATAGGTAATAACCGCATGAAAATCCATTCAGTAGTTTTCGAGTTTATCGCCAACAAACATACAAACAGACAAACGCGGCGGGGGACTTTGTTTTTTAAGATGTACCTAGTGTTTTCTGCACTCACCCAACCCCCTGTCAAAACAAGGCTTCAACCTAATACTTAAATAGACATTTTACATTAAATTAAAAAATAAAAAGCCACAACTTTCAATGAAACTAACCTCGAAATATAATTAAGTAAAACATTTACATAATAACACTGGCAAAAGACTGGTAAAATACAATGGTTATGGTTATGTGAGACACAAAAAGTCTGCTCTGTCCACAGTTCACAGTAACAAACGTCATTGTTCTTCTAGAACTATGTGATTCAGTTGCATCCTCTTTCCTAACCGCATTAGCCTCAACAACTCTGTGAAATTCATAACCGTAGAAATTTTAACGAGGTTCAAGTGAAAATTGTTTCGGTTAAAATACTAGACTAGGTACTGTACGTAGTTTGTTTTATAAAGTACGTAACTAGATAGACGATTGATGTATTTAAATAGTTCAATTTAAATTACTCCTACATAATCGTATTTCAAACAAATTACCTTTGTTTGAAACACTGTGTACAATTTAATAGGAGAAATTATATTAATTAATAGATTACTAAGATAATGTAGATTTTCAAAATATTTTTTTAATATTTATTTCTCTTTTTAGAGCAGGATATTAGATTATATGTATATTCTAATTAATTTCAAATCCGTGCCAAATATAGTTACGTCAAGTACCTAAAATGTAGAACAAAAAAATCTTATGAAATACAATTATATAACATATTCTGTTATTGTAGAGATACGATAGTTATAATATAAATAATAAATGATATGTAGAAAAATATTTACATTTGCTCAATCTCGAAAAATATGAATGTTATCAATACGCTTTGATATATATATAGCTCGCAAAGTTATTTTATCGACAACGAGCAAAAAAGTTAGGCGTAAAAAGTCGACACAAGGCAGTATTTTTCCGTGCCGTAAATACAATTATTAGTGCCTATATCGTTTCATAAAATTACGACTTCAAAGCCGGGTTATATTTAGTTTGACATTAACTAGACTTAAGTATTTCCTTAGTAAAAACAGGCACAATATAATTTTGCTAAAAGCAACAAACAAAGTTACCCCATTCTGTTCTTGTTTTAGGGTTGGGTCGTGCCGTAAAGGAAGGTGACGTCATAACTCAGTCCTTCGTTGCCTGCGCAACTCGGACATAACAAGTGAAGGGCCATTATACAGAATGTTTATTGCATACCATGCAAAATTACTTACATATGTATTCAGACCAAATACCTGATATCCTGACTCCGGAGCCTTCACTTCTCCATATAAACGTAGTCCTCATTTTCCTCCATAGATATTAACATTATGGAAAATATTTTAACAAAATTCGATGTATAACACTTTAAACTCTCGCGCTTTTTACTCATATTTAATTACACAAACGGGTCTACCGCGATATAATTTTATTATTGTTTTTACCTTAAATTCCAACGTTTCAGCTGAGTTGCCCCAGCTGTGGTTAAGGAAAGGCGAAATTTAAGGTAAAAACAATGAAATTATATCGCGGTAGACCCGTTTGTGTAATTTAATACAATTCGATGTATGTAGGTAGTATTTAATAACAAACAATCAATCGAGCCAGCATAGATGTGGTTGTTGTACATTCATCAAATTGTAGCAAAGTATTTTCAATTATGTTAATTAGCTGGGGTTCTAAGGTCCACCACCTTGCATTTTGGAGACAAAGCAAACCGCTTGGAACAGGTGTTCCTGGGGATGATCTGAGCCGATTAAGCCCGGTTGCCAAGAGGTTCCACCCAGCAGGTGGGCAGGGGAGGGGGGGCAAAAGTGGCTCCGGCGCGCCTCATTCTAAGCTATATATCTGCATACATCTAGCAAGTATATCAAGTTTGGTGTCTTTTTCGTGTAATTCGAGGATGAAAAATTCATTTCTGTGACTAAATTTTCACTCTTCCATACAAAAAAATCGAGAAATTAAAAATTCCAAAAAAATCTTTTCACTTTTTTTTTCGAAAATCCTCTACAAAATTAAAACTATGAGGATTTGCTCTAGAAAAAAAATACCTGTGAATAGCCCAGTTATCCTACTATATAGAATAGTAAACTTGTTAAACATTTTTTTTTCATAACTCTGATAAAAAAAATGTTTTGTGTCGCGCGGCGTACCTGCATTGTAAGAGCGGTATGCAGCGTTTAGGATTTTTAAGTATGTTTCGATGGTTTCTGATAAGTTGTTATTCTTCTGGTTGTAGAAAATTACTTCTGGACGTGATATATATACAAATATAAATTAAATGTATAAATATAGATGTTGGGAAAACTTTCGCCAATAGAGTTATTATAAATGTGATAAAATTAACAAAGCAGATGTTTGATTAAAATGCGGGTTAAAATACGAGTAAGATATATATTGTTCGCAATTGCCACTATATGCCCATGGGTCCGTGCATTTTAGTTTTTTCTTAACGCAGTTGCACCTCCCTGCGCATTTTGTTTTGCAGCGGCAACGAATAAGCTCTAAACAAGCAGCAGCCGCCGCAGGTAGGCTTGTACATATGGGCTCCCAATAACCATTTTGTTTGGACCAGCTCCAGTCAGCAGGACATGGAAGCTGTTGCTGAGGGGCTATAATCTGTCCCCAAACATAGCCTCCTTGGTAAACTGCACGGAGAATATGTTTACGTAGGTAGCGCATCTTCCATTGGAGGCAGATTCTCTAACTTAAGATTATTTTTTGTAAAAAGTACTTTTCGGCACTCTTTTACACTTGTACTTGTACCTGATCCGAACACTGTAACACAATGCATAGTATCAAAATAATGTCTAAGGACCAATTCACATCTCGTAATTCAAATCTGTTCAGATTTAATATTGTAAGACTCTTACTTGTCATACAAGACAATAACATTTTTTTCCAAAATTGGCTGCTCAATGTTGTTTTGTTTACCGTATTTAAATCCCTCCGGAACATTACAAGGACCACTAAAACCAGGATTGTCAGATCCCTCATATTTCCCACTTTTCTGTATGCTGTATGTCTCACATGGACACTAAGGGCATCCGAAAAACAGAAAGTGAATGCACTAGAGATGTGGTGCTGGAGACGAATGCTGGGCATATCATGGACTGAGCATCAATTATTGAGGAGCTTGGCATTAAAGAGCGGTTGCTTTCTACGGGCAAAACTCGGTACTCAACTTCTTTCGACACGTGTCTCGTCGAGACGGAACCTCTACAGAACGTCTAGTTGTGCAAGAAAGAGTAGGAGGTGACAGGGCTAGGGGAAGATCTCTAATGAGATGTACTGACCAAACCAAATCAGTGTGTCGGTCACAGTAAGCGAATGCTTACGGAAAGCAGATCTACGGAAGGAATGGCGACGTGTCGTTAAATGAGTCGCTCAAAAGTTTTCATAATGGCCACGACCACTCTATCAAGAGTGTAACGAAGAAGAAGGCCCTCCGTTACAGCAGGATATGCGCTTTAAGCTTGAAATACGCTTTTTTTCCCTTTCCACACACAAAAGAAACTGTGTTGTAACCTGAAAAGGCGTGGAAGAATGGCAAGACTACTATCCTTTCTGGTCCTGTAAAATAAATCATATATCTAAAAACCATATATTTAAAGAAAATCACTCAATATCAATCTCTCTATATAAAATCATATATTTAAAGAAAGTTTGCAGCACGTGACCATTAGCCCAGTTGACCTGTCTCTTATTGCGGTGACATATTTATTTATTTTATTTACAATTAATGGAAGAACTACAAACGTTAGCTTAAGAAAATGCAATAGCATGGCACGAGAGGAACAGGTGATTCTTTCCTGTGCCAATCCTCCATTAATTGTAAATAAAATAAATATGTCACCGCAGTATACGAGACAGCTCACCAGGGCAATTGGTCAAGTGCTGCAAACTTTCTTTAAATATATGATTTTATTTGTAACGCATAGAAGTCTTGTCATTCTTCCACACCTTTTCAGGTTGCGACACTGTTTCTTTTTTGTATGGACAGGGAAAAAAGCGTATTTCAAGCTTGGAGCGCATATCCTGCCGTAACGGAGGGGTTTAAATACGGCAAACAAAGCAATATTGAGCAGGCATTGCCAATATTGATAAAAATTGTTATTGTCTTGTATGGCAAGTAAGAGTCTTACAATAGTAAGTATGGACAGATTTGAATTACGAGGTGTGAATTGGCCCCTAGACGTTATTTTAACAAAATGCATAGTATTTTGTTACTGATTTTACGAGTACATCAGGTACAAGTACGAGTGCAAAAGAGTGCCGAAAAGTACTTTTTACAAAAAAAAATCTTCAGTTAGAGAATCTGCATCCAATGGAAGATGCCCTACCCACGTAAACATATTTCTCCGTGCAGTTTACCAAGGAAGCTATGTTTGGGGACAGATTATAGCCCCTCAGCAACAGCTTCCATGTCCTGCTGACTGGAGCTGGTCCAAACAAAATGGTTATTGGGAGCCCATATGTACATATGGGCTCCCAATAACCATACAAGCCTACCTGCGGCGGCTGCTGCTTGTTTAGAGCTTATTCGTTGCCGCTGCAAAACAAAATGGACAGGGAGGTGCAACTGCGTTAAGAAAAAACTAAAATGCACGGACCCATGGGCATGTAGTGGCAATTGCGAACAATATATATCTTACTCGTATTTTAACCCGCATTTTAATCAAACATCTGCTTTGTTAATTTTATCACATTTATAATAACTCTATTGGCGAAAGTTTTCCCAACATCTATATTTATACGTTTAATTTATATTTGTATATATATCACGTCCAGAAGTAATTTTCTACAACCAGAAGAATAACAACTTATCAGAAACCATCGAAACATACTTAAAAATCCTAAACGCTGCATACCGCTCTTACAATGCAGGTACGCCGCGCGACACAAAACATTTTTTTTATCAGAGTTATGAAAAAAAAATGTTTAACAAGTTTACTATTCTATATAGTAGGATAACTGGGCTATTCACAGGTATTTTTTTTCTAGAGCAAATCCTCATAGTTTTAATTTTGTAGAAGATTTTCGAAAAAAGAAGTGAAAAGATTTTTTTGGAATTTTTAATTTCTCGATATTTTTGTATGGAAGAGTGAAAATTTAGTCACAGAAATGAATTCTTCATCCTCGAATTACACGAAAAAGACACCAAACTTGATATAGTTGCTAGATGTATGCAGATATATAGCTTAGAGTGAGGCGCGCCGGAGCCACATTTGCCCCCCCTCCCCTGCCCACCTGCTGGGTGGAACCTCTTGGCAACCGGGCTTAATCGGCTCAGATCACCCCCAGAAACACCTGTTCCAAGCGGTTTGCTTTGTCTCCAAAATGCAAGGTCCCCTTAGAAAACAGGACCTTAGAACTTCTGCTAAATATGCAGAAAAGAAAATGGAGACTACAATGTATGGCCAGACTATTTCGGGGCGGTCGCTCACTTTCGGCTTAATTCAATTCAATATATTTATTTCAGACTGCATAGGTCCATAACATTGTTAGTATTACAAGTACTTACATTTAAGAGTTAGTGCCTACATACTAAACATACATTAAAATAATTAATAATTATTATAATATCCACGACACAAAACTAATTAACATGTAATAATAATATATCAAAATTAAAATTAAAATCAGTATTAAACAATTAAATTCCTAATTATTTTACATTAAAAATGAGAGGTCTGTCGCCTGTATGCAAATAGTTCCAATGCCTCATAACAGGGCACTCACACTTTTCAATAACAGCACTCAGGAGGCTATTGGTACTCTCTCGCACTCTGCGCATCAGGGAGGCAACACGTTTCCGCAGTATCGTATTAAAGCCATCCGTGTTAGCCTCTAGAAACATGCGCGACGCACTGCACCAGCGAGGCAGCCCCAACAGCATCCTGAGGGCGTTATTGTACTGGACTCTTAGACTATTGATGGTTTTTCGAGTGTAGTTGGTCCATAGGCTGCAGGTGTAAAAGGTCTGGCAATACGCTTTAAACAATGTGATTTTTACGTCACGTGAGCACCTAATATATCTAATATCTTTTATCTATATAATTAATATCTTTTTATAAATAAATGATTTCGAAAGTGGGCTATTTTTAGTATTTAGGCAGGTCACGTAATTTACTTTCACGTTGATATTTAGCTCACTAAGATCAAACGATTTTTAGTAAACATGAGACGTCGCAAGATTGCTTTTATTGGTTCTATATCTGTAAACGCCCAACCTAGTTACATATAATCACCATATAGTAATACGAGATTTTAACATGGACGCAAGGATTTCAGGAAATAACTCTAAATTACAGACTTTTATGTTTACGGTCGGCAGTTATGTGTAATAACCAAGTTTAACCTGCCATATGTAACTATTAAACAAGTGAGAAATTATATAACTTTTTTTATTACTGTATTCAAAGATCCCTTGGCCTAGTATTTGATATTTGTATTATTTATTTTAACACGTTTTATATTCAACACGCATCAAGTTATGATTTTGTCGGCTCAAGAACTACCGTTTCTAAATTAACAAATAATAATTTTATTATGATTTTGCAAATATAAGTAATTAGCGGTGGTAGGCAAGTGGATATAACGTCCGACTTTCGATCCGGAGGCCGGGGGTTCAAATCCTGGCTCGTACCAATGGGTTTTTTGGAACTTAATTACGAAATAACATTTGATATTTACCACTAGCTTTTTGGTGAAGGAAAATATCGTGAGGAAAAGTGCATACATCTGCGAAGAAATTCAAAGGTGTAGGTGTATGTGAAAGTCCCCATCCGCATTGGGTTAGCGTAGGGACTATGGCCCAAACCATCTCGCGCATAAGAGGAGGCCTGTGCCCAACAATGGGACGTATATAGACTGAAATTATTATTATCATTTAAATATAATCAGGCAGATTGAACCAGAATTCTAGATAAGTCCCTAAGTTCGTTGAAAGAATATATACTGTAGTTATTGGGGAAGTAAATTCTTCAGATTGCAAAACGACATAACTAAAAGTTTCTGTCAACTATACACTTGAGTTTTATTGGCTCGATGCCTCAGGTGCCTCCCAGGGGTAACACTTACTGATAAAAACCTTACTTAACCCCGTAGCAACTGAGTTGCAAGGTGTTAGGTACTTGAATTATTCGATGGAGTTTCTTGTTGACAGCCAAATCCTGTTGACTTGAGTATTTATCGTTAAACTGTCTTCCCAAAACTTACTTTCCCTAACACAGCTTTCTTCAAGTATGCAATATTAATTTATAATGCATTATTTGCTGATTCTAACTGCAGGTGCTGCTATAGCAGTAGGTATAGGTTCTCTGAGCAAAGGTATTTCGTCGTACCGTTTCAAAAATTGTATACGAGAACTTAAAAAAAAATCAAAAAAGGCCTCTGGGCGGCTAGACTCGTGGATTATTTTAATGTACCTAATTAAATGTGTAAGTAAATTAGGATATAGAAGGCAAGCGAGCGCGAGGAAAAGCACCCACGAGATGGTCTGATGTTGTGAAGAGAGTGGTTGGCGGCAACATGCAGTGCGTGACCCATATGGCTTATGATCGCACACTGTGGAGACGTAGCATACATGGTCGCGATCCTCAGCAATGAGGGACCGAGGAAGAAGAAGAAATTAGGATATACCTAAACTTTTTTTCAAAACGGCTCATGAAAATAAAATTAGGCTCACGGCTGATCGTACAAAATAACGCTTGAGCTATTAAAACCACCGAAACATTATTAGGTACATGTCATCTCGACTAAAGCCGTAAAAGGAAGGGTAAGCATTTGTATTCATTGAAAGGTTGGCGATATGAGCAGAATGCGAATTTAACAACCACAGAATGAGGGGACCGTTCGTATCTTTTTTACGACAGCTCTTTATAGGTTCAAATACAATAAAATGCCTAGGCATAGATATTAAACTTGGGTATTGAATTTAGATTGTTATTTTAAGAAAGAAATTAACCCTGTGCCTGACCCTGTAAGGTTGAAAAAACCAAAAACGCCTTGAAAATGCCATGTCGGCTTCGAGAAAAGAGGGTACTGCTGCGCTTCCTTTATTTGTTTTTCTCGCCTTGACTTAGGCAGTACCGTGCCCTCGCATTTTTAATGTACCTCACTGTGTGCTTTCAAAGCTTAAGCACAAATGTGTCGCTTAACTTCAAACTCGGGTAAATCCATTGGACCCTCTTAGCAAATATCTACCCTATTACGTTTTCTTAATACCAAAATCGCATAATCTGACAGATGGATTTACCCGAGTTTGAAGTTAAGCGACTCAAATAAGTGCAACTAAAGTATCAAGTGTCAAACGCCCACAAAATGAGCTCAACACTAGCCTCTTTGCTGAGAGCGACCCAATTTGAGAATCCGACTTTGAAAGAAAAGGAAGTTTTTAGTCTCTTTGAGAATTCCTTTCAAGACACGAACAATTTCATGTTTTCGTGACTCTAGTATTAGAGTTTTATAAAATTCAATATGAATTTATATCCAGGTAAAACTTAGGATTTTTTACATGTTTAATATTATAATGAAACACTAAAATCTGATTCTGGTCTGGAAAAATAACACGCTTAATGTATCCTTAGAAACATGTTATGTATTGTGTACTAAATGCCAATTTAAGCACGCCTCTCTTTATACTATTAATAGCCCTCATTTGTAAAGTAGGTAAGCAAGTAAAATATTAAGACATTATAACTCCCATTTAAGATTTTTGGAGTCCAATTGCGTCTCTTTTTGACACAAGGAAACAGCTTTACCTACATATAAAAAAGTCTAAACCTACTTTTGGTTTAATAAATTGCTCAAATGCCTATCCTCTTGGAAACAACAGCAAAATTTTTGGTACCTAGTAAAACAGCTCTTTCCGTTGACATTGTCATAATATTCCCCAGTTATTTTGCTTTTAGCATTAATATGTATTAATACTAAAACAGTGTTTGGTTAGTTACATGAGTTTAAACAGTAATTTACAACGAATACCTACTATTGATTCACTATCAATGAATAATCATTGTTTAAACCAGGTAATGTTAGTGCAGCTTATGATTATTAATAATTGATATGGCATAGCAGTAAATTTTATTTTGCATACAGATTTGGAGGAAAAGATGATTTTCATGTGATTAATACGTTATAAAGCTAAATGTAACATAATTTTAAGTAACTGTGTTTTGTTTTACTTTTCAGCTTAACCATAAAACGGTAGCTAAATATTACAAAAATTATTATAATGCTAGTTTTTATGCCTTATGTTATGTGTATGTATTTGACTATTTCACCCTGTTGCGGCAAATTTACAGGTATTAAATTAGGTACATACTCACACCCGGGTATGTCCTTAAACTACGTCCAGGACCCGGGTATGTCCTTAAACCACGTCCAAGACCACCGGTGGACGGGCAGCAGCGTCCCTCAAATTCGGTGTACTCGACTGCGATCGCCAACCCGCCTGCCAAGCGTGGATTATGGCATTCACCCCCCAAAACAGGGGGAGGCCTATGTTCAGCAGTGGACGTCTTATGGCTGCGATGATGATGATGACATACTCACACTGCATAAATAGTATTTTATGCAACAGTTTTATAAGAGGGGTCAAAAAATGTGAGTGGCGTGGGTAACAATGTGAGCCGAAGGCGAACATTGTTAATAAATACGCCATGAGCATTTTTTGACTACTTATACAACGTTGCATACAATGCTTTTTCTATGAGTAGGCAACATTAAATAAAATACAAAAAATTATAAACAAAATTTTATTTATGAGAATGTCAATGTAAATTTTGGATAGTAGGTATGTATGTAGCTCTTGTCTGCGACAAGCACCCATAATACCAAATATTACTGCAACCTGTAACAAGAAAAAGGAGAGTTAAATAATATTCAGTTTCAATGCAAAAATATAAAATGTACGTAAATATAGCTCGTTGTACTGTGTACCCTAAAAATGTGTATCAAAATTTTTTATAACATATACCAACCTTGCTTAAAAGATAGATCTGATCCGGTGCTTCCAATTAGTCTTTGAAAATACACCAAAGACGTTTTCAGAGAATGACGAAGTTTTGTGCTCCAATCTTCACGCAATGCACTTCTCATAATATTTGTCATATAGGTGCTGAGATTTAGTACTTAGGCAGCAAATTTTCGGTCGCTGCTTGTGCTGCAGCGGATATTTCTTCCAGTGTAGAAACAATGTAGTCCTCTTTGTCCATTTTCAACACTTTTTATGAACGCAAAACAAATAGTAACGCAAAGTACTCAAAGAACAAGAAATTACCGGGAAAGGCGGGAAACGAGAAATAAACGAGTAATGTCTATGGTTATGTTATGTTTTTTTTTTAAAGCCGTTACACACTACCGCACCGCACCAGGGTCGTGGTGCTGTAGGGTATAAAAGTATTTTTTATTATGTTGGTAGCAATGATCTCAGTACAAATTTGTTTCTTTTTTAATAAAAACCGTATGCATTCAATCGTTTGCCATGTTGGTAGCAATGTACCGGTATGTGGCACCTGCTACCCTAGCTGCACTATTAGCTTACCGTATCGTAATGTCTCTAAAACGACACAAGTGCTTTTTTGGGCAATAGACTATAGACTTTTAAGGATTATTAATAATGTATGCCCTTATATGTTCGTTCGTGACTATGTAAATGACAGATAAAAGTACCCGAGTAGAAAAAAGACTTTAAAATTGCCTCTGACGTTTTGCGCATGATATTGCACCCGCCGTGGTATGATAATAAAGTATGATAATATACTAAAACAATCCGGTAACTTTTACTACCTAGGATTCTTACTTGATATTCATAAAATACGAGTATTCATCACTTACCTATAACGGTTTTACTAGTGATCTTTTCCCAAGTACATATGTATATACAAAGATGGTAAGGCGATTTGCAAACACCGAATTTAAATAGATTCTCACTCGGAGTCTAAATACACAATAAAGTATTCCCGACGCAATTCACGTAAATCGTTTATAATCGTGACATTTACTCCCACACGTCGACCCTGCCAATCCGTTGGGTAAACTACTCGCATCGAATAATTCTTGTCAACTGTCCCGCAATGTAGATAACGATGCTCTTGCAATTCACGCTCGTATCCATTTGAATTCCAGATAACATATCTCGCATCGGCAATTTATATTTTTATGCTGGACATTTATTTGACTGTAATTAAGCGTATTTATTTTTTATTTAGGTTTATTGCTCGTCGATCAGATTTGTAAAGGGGCCTACTGATTAACAGTCCGCCGGACGGTATCGGCCTGTCAGTTAGAACAAAATTTTGACAGTTCCGAACAACTGACAGGCCGATACCCTCCGGCGGACTGCTAATAGTGGAACCCTTTACATCTTACGATCAGTTGGTAATATCCAAATAGAAATAACTTTAACGCCTAGTGTGAAATACATATACATATAGGTACTATCATTGTACTTATACTCGTACACTAACATAACATCCGACACTCTGTTAATAATTAACGAATTTCATAGCGACGTTTTGAGCCGGCCGTCAACGTTTCAACGTACTGGTATTTCAGGCCGGCTAGTGATTTAAAATTCATAACTAGCCCCGATACCGTTGGCTTACCTTGCTCGTGCTCCTTTTACTGATTCTGTTGAGGAACATTTTACTCTTAAGAGCCAACAGGAGTGGTCATTTCTCCATAGAAACGTACTCGATTGTTTTCTCCGTGGGTTTTGATGCTAGAGCAATGATTTTATCAACACAGATTAATATTATCAATATCTGTGACGGACCGTTTTGCTTTTTTTGATATTTTTGTTTTTTAAGGCGCTAGAGCCCTTCAATAATGGCCAAAATGGCCTCATTGACTATGCCGCAATGAGAGGCGTAGTATTCAAAACTGATATCAATTAGCCAAAAAAGCAAAACGGTCCGACACAAATAATTTCATAATCATTTAGATTTCCAAATTAGGTTACGATTGGTTAAGTTTTGGACCTCGATTTTTGAGATTTTTACGCAGGATTTTTCGCCTTGTCCTTATCGCACTAGTTTTAGAAGCCGTATCCGTTAGCGAGACGGGTATATTTACCTAAAATATTTGAAACTCAGATCCTGTCTCGTCTTAAATATTACTATTAGATAATATAATTTAATTATCGTGCGTCTTGCTCACGTCAGTACATGTACGGGCAAGTACAAGTGAAATGCACCATAACTAGATGACAACATGGAGATGTCATTTTGATGTCAGTGTACGTTTTGATTGGCCTGTGAGTTTTACAACATTATCTTGCTTATTAGGACTAATTTAGACGGCGCGCGAAATCGCATGCGATTTTAGTTACATTGCGGTTACGTCCAATTCAACCGACCGATCAAAACTCGCTAGCTGGTTAGCTACAGTAGCGTTGCCCGATACTCCTGATAGTGATACCTAAATATTCATAATGTTCGGTAACGACGCTCAGTGGACTGAATGAATATCAAAGATATGAAAACATATGAATGCCTCAGATTGATGTTAATACTTTTCTTCATCTTATTTATGTTGGTCAACCTTGTCTTCCTCAGCTACAGCCAATTAAAAAATAAATTCAAATTAAAATTTACTGAAAAATAAAAACAATTAAGCATTTCTAGACTTATTAATGGGTATTATTTTAATGATATGACCTTATTTGTTTTAATTTGGATAACGTTGTAAAAATTCATTATTTTTATTACAAAAGCAGTGAACGCGAGCGGAATATTTCGCGTTGTCTAATTAAGTCCGGAGGTAACATAAAATTAATTCAGGGTCCGGGTAACAAATGTGATAAAATGAAAGTTTTCCCGATGTCGGGCCCCGTCGTGGGCCGCCGCGGGACGTCGGACGCCCGGATTACATCCTTTGTAATATTAAATCTCATCAAAAACAAAATGCCATCAAAGTCGCGTGTATAGCGATACGAGTATCTTTGTGAATTCTAACGTAATGGTATTAAAGGACAACAGTTTAAGATTGACTTTTCAAATTGCCAATCCGGAAAGCAAACACTCTACGGCGTATCAGTACGGCGCAGTTTAGCCGTAGGTATATATACCTACTCAACCATTGAGCGACATTTGCATGGAAAAAAATCGCTCTCTCAATAAGTGCATAACATACACAAAGTAGTACAGAAAAACAGGACGCATACAAACCAATACGATTTCAACGATACACCTTTTAGCCAATTTTTTATTCTTGAATTGACCTTGAGGACGATCTTCGAGGATAAAGATAAAATAAATTTGCTAATCTCAATAGAATTTTTCAACGAAAAAAGTAACGTTAACTTTACCTTTCATCTCATATTTCAATATTCAAGTTTCATTTACGTATCGTTTTGTAGGTAATTCAACCTAGTAGCGGCCCAAATAAATGCTTAGATCTTTTAAAGCGACGCTACCCAACTAACAAATTGGTCATAAGATCTGAACCTTTTACGACTGATTAATCGTAGATGCGTCGTAAATAAGCAAGGTTTACAACGTGACGTTGTATAAATATCATTTATACAGCACTTTAGTTTTAAAGCAAATTGTGCTTAAATCACAGTTGTACAAACGTTTGTATAACATAGTAATAAAGCAATTTAGTCATTGTCGTATAAAAGTTTTAACCATGACCTTTTCCCGGATTTACAACTTCAATATGACATCTTACAGCACTTTGGTCATAGAAAAGCTTTATGAGTTACTACTGTACAACTAGTCATAACATCAGCTGTTAAATTGCTAAAATGCCATACAACAGTCATAAACATGACCGTCTTATAGCTACTGGGTGATGATCAGGGTAATGGCGGCCGTATCGTGTCGGCTTACGAGTTATAAGTCGTAAGCTAGTGCTTTTAATTGTATATGAGTCATATAACTAATCAAAGATAAATATTCAATTAATTTATTAAATTATATATAATAAATAAACAATATTTAGAGGGGGCATTAAAAATGTCTTACAAAACCTAGTAACATTCGTCGAAAATATTATGTTCGCATGCGTATCTGATTTGTTATACTCGTATCTAGTAGATGTCGAGTTACTAGTACTTAAAATGGTAAAAAGTATAATACTAATACTTATTACTGTTTTTCACAAATTGTTTGACCTGTTATGAATACTTATGATTGAAACTGCTTCGCTGTTGCATTTCACCGACTCATATGTCGTACAAACGTCTGCGTTATGATCACTCTACAAGCAATTGCACTTACATAGCGAGAACTTACGATACTTTTCCGACTAAAAAGTCGTTTAATATATTTTTTATGACAGCTGTAGGACTAAATGTGCTTGCTTATAACGATTGAGTGACCACTCTACGACTATTTAGCCATAAAAACTGCGCCAAAATCGCGTTGTATAAACGTTTGTATGCCTAAAATTGCATACCAATAAGTTTTAAGAAAAACGTTTGTAAAACATATTTATGACTTATTTTTGCTAGTTGGGTATTCCCGGTGGTCGATATTAACTCGATTTGATACACTGAGCACTTTAAGAATTAACTTTGTATCTGCTTCAGTAGTTAAATAGTTCAGCTATCGGGACTTTTAAACCACGATCCTGGCGACTATTTAAAACTAACGTGTATCAGTTGTAACGTAATCGCAGAAACGAACTGTTTCTACTAAGATTCCACCTGTAATTTCTTCATTTCAAAAAAATACGAAGAAAAATCGAGCTCAATTCTACCTTCGTGAAGAAATCAAACTAGACCGTTCCCTTTTACGTCCGGACGGGATAAATTCCATGCCATTACACGCGGGAAATAACATTTTTCAACAAGCCCACCAACCAAACCAGATGGAATATTTTAGAAATTTGCATCAAATGTATTTCAGTGTAGGTAATCGCCGAGAGGTTGGTGGATGCGTTCCTACTGAACATAATTATGCATGAGTTAATTTGAAATGTTGCATAATTTCTTAAGCAAAGGAACTAAAGCAACTAACGACGTTGTATTTTCGTAAAAATTGTTAGTTGATGTTTTTATTGGAACTTCATACAGGGTTTTATATTTGATCTGACTTGTATTTTCCCTGAAGATCTGAACACTCCTCATTTGCCTTTGAAAAATTGCGCTTAGTGGTAAGCAAATACCTTAGCCTGTTACTCCGGCTACGCTACGGTAGGTATATACATTTACCGTAAGACGAATTATACGCTTATTTGGTTGTTACTTATGTTATGAAGCTTAGTTAGACATACCATATACCATAGCTTATATATAATATATTTTAAATATATATCTATATATAATCAAACCCTGGCACCGTCCCACCTCTAACGGATAATGTACTTAAAAGCGGGCGGGGCGGGCGGCAGAAAGCACCGAAATTTTAAAATGTAACAAATATAAGAGCCTCGGTAGAGAATACCATTTTGTACCATTTGGAGTTGAAACTCTAGGTCCATGGGGTCCCAGCGCGCATAAGCTGTTCGCAGACATCGCGAAGCGTCTAGTTGACGTAACTAGTGACCGAAGAGCTGGCGGCTACCACCAGTGGCGGATTTCCCATAAGGCACAGTAGGCCCGGGCCTAGGGCGGCGAAATATTAGGGGCGGCAAATTCTGACAAAAAATTCGCTGATGATAACAAGAAATACCTAATTCAAAATTAGGCCAGACAACGAATTCTCAAAAAAAGGCATAGAGAGAAATGCTTGGAATACAATTTTCGACTTCGTAACTTTGATTGAACTAGTTAGGAGGTGAACATATCAAAAGGCCGGGGGAAGGGAGGAGTTTGAGATTCCGTTTTTCGATTTTTTTCACTTATATTGCGGAAACTATGCGTTCTAACGGCATGATCATTATACAAAATCGAAGCTGATTAAATTTGCTCCAAGTTTTACTCAGTCAAGTTTTTCGATATCTTGGTGATTTCGCAGTTTAGTTCGCGCCAAGATGGCTGAAAAGCATCAGCTGATCGAGTTTAACTGTCATTTATCTACAGCGGGCTCTCCACACTTGTGCGCGAATCGTGGCGCGAAGATTGTTCACGCCTTTGCGCCTTGTTCCCCGTTTTTAGTCGGTTTTTCGGCCCTCGTCAGCGGAGCTAGCCAGAATGTGGAGTCTTGCTAGTTCGCGAGAACGCGCGAAGGCGCGAACAATCTGCAAAATCGACGCAACACTCGCGTTCGTGGTTTCGCGCCGCGATTGGCGCACGAGTGTTGAAGGGCCCTGTAGATAAATGACAGTTAAACTCGATCAGCTGATGCTTTTCAGCCATCTTGGCGCGAACTAAACTGCGAAATCACCGTGAAGTTTGCGAGTGCGAAGTTAACGTCAAAGTTGAAAGGACATTTTAGTCTTTAAATATGATTAGTAATAACTAAAACTACCCAATAAACAGTTAAAATCTTTCGGGTTTCTTTCCTCGTAAGCACCGTGAATATTATTGTAGGAAATGTAATGCAAAATTACAGACGTTCAAGACCGAATATCTCAAAAACTACACAAGCTAGGTACTTATTTACCGGTCTAAAAACTCGACTATATCAAACTTGTAGCAAATTTAATCAGCTTTCATTTTGTGTAATGATCATGTGACAAGGACGCATAGTTTCTGAGATATTATAAGCGAAAAACCGAAAAATGGGACCATCAAACCCCCAACCCCCGCCCGCTCAAGGGCCTACGAGTCCAAACAAAGTTACGAAGTTAAAAATCTGTCCCAAGCTAAATGTAGTCAATATGCTGGGATTGATGGGTGCTGATGCTGAGAAGGGGGGCGGCTACGGGGCTTGGGGCCTAGGGCGGCAAAGACTGCAAATCCGCCACTGGCTACCACGCACAACGTATCAGCTTTGCGATACAGTGAGGATCCGCCAGCATGGCATTGGTACAATGCCTCAAGGGCCTATTTTAGATTTAAGCTAGTTATTATCTATTATAGTGTAGATTAGGCTAAGTCTGTCCGTAAATATTGGAAAGTTTAATTAAAATAAACAGTTTAAATTTTTAAGTTTTTTTTTATTAATTTCTTTTAGTAATGCCACTATATAAGTATATCTTGTTTGTATCTAACCCTTTATTCATAATATTCTGGTTTGAGACTACATATTTACACCAGTAATAAACAGAATTAATAAGTATTACGCCTGAATTTCTAAGTATCCAGTTTTAGATTTCAACCAGTTAATTAGTCGTATAGGACGATGGTAAATTATGATAATGACATTTCATTCTTAGGTAGGTATAATTATAGTCGACAATTTAAATTTGAAATCTCAAGATCATTAGTATCATTGCCGAACATATGAAATATTTTCATTAATAAGTAAATATTTTCATGTTCTAAATTAGTATTGATCAGCAGACTAGTTTAACAGGCTAACAACCAAATTTGATGCTAGTTTACTCGTCGTAGCACAGAATAAATAATAGTACTAAGTACAGAAGACTCACTCTCGAACAAAACGCGTCTGTTACGATCAGCACAGATATGGCCGCTAGGTGGCGACAGCGCCACGCGCGGCTTATGGCAAACCCCAAAATTAGGGTGGAACGGATATACTTTTAGCTACCTGTAGCAAAGCGACGAAATCGTGGAGTGAGCCACGCCTGGTCGTAGTAGAAACACAAGTGCCGCACCCGTAGTAAGCCAGCCTGGCATGCAATCCGTCAGTCAGGCAGCAACGTGTATGCGTTAAGCTTTGCGACAAATGTGAAGGACACGCCTAGACAGCTTTTAATTTACATTAGAGCAGCGTTATTACGCAACGATCAAGCTCACGAAACTCAAATTGAAAAAAAATCATATCAAATATACTATCGGATCGTACAGGACAGGAACAAATGGCGTACCTAATCTAGTGTCGGGGGGCAAGATCTACTTCGGGTCGCTTAGCCAGCGAAGTAAGTAACTACTTTTATGAATTAGAACTTACATAAAATATGATAATGCCAAAATTTCATGGTGTTCTCTTGGGGTAATAGCTATACAGATATTTTTGAAAATTTTTTAGCATATATAGGTACTACCTTTAAGAAATTAGATTTTCTTTTCATCAAAATCTAATACTTTTTAGTCATACACCCAGAATGTTATGTTTACAGTCTAAATAGTACACCAGTAAATTACTGTTCCTTTTTTGTAAATATACCTATTTTTACCGTCAAGAAATGAGCATTACCTTTTAAAAAAGAAGGCTATGGCACATGTATTGTATTATTAAAAGTATTCGTATGGCTTCAAGCAAGAATTATACAAGCTATCCAATTCTGTAAAGTGTTTAATAAATAAAAAATACCAAAAACAGCTACAGGCTTGTTTTCTGAACAGTTCTGAACCAGCAAATGTTTGTCCGTTCGCTGAAAAAAACACTTGCTCCAATATTTTTTTAAAAAGAAGAGCAAACATTTGCTAAAAACAAAATGTTTGCTCAGAACACTAAATAAACTCGTGTAAATATACGTTTTGCTAAAATGTTCAAAATACCTCAGCTATCACCTTTTTAAATCGTTGCACGTACATTTAGCTATAAAACATCCTGTATCATCAGGTCTTAAAGCATTTTAGACACCAGACCAACAAAATACTGCATATATGTTATTAGTTATTAAAATATATTGCCGCACACAAACCAATAAGAATCGTACTTATTGCACATACAACGAAATACCATACCTACTATAATTTATTCGCCCAGGCCGCGTACCCAAGATGCCAATCGCTTACGCTCCGTAGCGATCGAAACGCAACTGTCACTGTCGCGCTAATGTGGAAGAGTGATAGAGAGAGATAACGCTTTTCGTTGTCGAAGCGATAGCGATTGTAACCTTGGCTAGGCCGGCAGTTTTCATTCATTGACCTTGAATACGATCTTCGAAGATAAAACAAGTTTTCGATTCAGTAAGCCTGAATATAATTCTTTGACGAAGAAAGTAACGTTAACTTATTTCTCATTTCGTTTCATATTCAAATATTCAAGTCTCTTTTACGTAGCTTTTTTATGGGAAGCATTTTTAGCGGTCTTTAAATAAATGCTTGGATTTTTAAATCGACGATACTCCCAGAGGCCGATATTAACTCGATTGGATCATGCAATTAGCTTCTAGCGATTAATGCACTTTGTATCCTCTTCAGTATGTTCAATTATTGGTTTTTTTAAACCACAATCCTGGCGACTAAAGCGTACTAACACATGCCAGCAAGATATACTGAAAATAATGATAACATTCCATTTCTAACCGCAGCTGCACTACCGGTACTGAGCGCGTCGCTGTCATTGTCAATTTCCATAGTAAAATTGACAGTAGTGCAGCTGCCGTTGGAAATGGAATGTTACCCTAATCATTAGGGTAATTAGGCAAATCATCAGCTGCCGTTGGAAATGGAATGTTACCCTAATCATTAGGGTAATTAGGCAAATCATCATTATGATAATTTGCCTAATTAATGTTAACCCTTAAATTCAATGGGGTTTTTAAACCTCCTAATGACTATGTCGCACCAAACGCTGAACATAAAATGGTCTGTTAGGGGTACTCCAGATTCTACGTAAAACAAAATTTGCGTCGCGTTTAAAATTCTTTGTCCCGTCGCCATAATGCCTTTAGCTGAAAAACCTCCCGTTGTTTTATTCCCCGGCATGCCGCGTCAAGTTATAATTGAAGGCAAACAACACCCTCTGTTGCAATCTGCATAAAAAGACGTCAATTTAGCACCACAACCTTAATTGAACTGTGGTGTGTAAAGGTATTTTAATTCTGCTCTTGGATGCACTTTTGCTTTAAAATCACCAAACGAAATTTCGCAACTGAAAGAATATTGAATTCATTGCACCGTACTGTATATACTCTTACCGCAAGTAGGTATTTTTGAAAAATTTAATGATGAAACGTTGAGGTTTTCTTGGCCGTTTGCTTCTTCCTAACTTACGTGTACTTAAGTGATTCAGACACTAAGAGGAATAAATTCGGTTTAAAGATATTTATTTCTCAAAAAGAATAACAGTCATTCACTTAGATGAGAAACATGCACTTATAAATATAAACTTAAGTATACACTTATACCTACTAGTGAGCGCAGTGACAAATTTAATTTAAAGTTAACTAGCGAGTGCATTAATAAAATTGCATGTGAGCAGGTAGGAATGGAAACATAGCATAGCAACTCGTTTACAATGTTTTTGCCTTGCGGGCGCGTCATGCAGGCCCGGGCGAGCGCACTGTGCGCAATAGATAACAGGAACACAGATATAAATCGTTCGGAAGCGACTTGCAGAACAGATGCGTAGTCCGACCGTTAGGGTAGGGACTTCAATTTGTTTTTTTTTTTTTACTTTTTTACTTTTTATTTGTTTATTTAAATGATTTTATTTTTATGTATATGTGTTAGACTGATATTTAACGTTGTTTTTTTTTATAGAATAAATAGTACCATAAATATTAGTGTTCGAATTTTATGACTGTGATGAATTTAAGTTAGACTATGTGTTTTTTAAGTAATCTTTTAAATGTTGAATTTGATTTTGCATTTTTAATATCGTCTGGAAGTTTATTGTACAGGTTTGCACCTTCATAATATATGCATTTTTACCATAATTTGTTCGGGGAGCGCGAAGTATGAGATTATCGGCGTTTCTTAATTTCATTTTTTGTATAGCTCTCTTTTTCCTGAAGGACAGTTGAGTATGCAAGTCTTTTTGTAGTATTTTTCGTATAAGTATACAAGTCTGATAGTGGTAAGTTTGTTTAATATTAAGAATATTTGTGTCTTTGTATAATGTAATTGTTGGCGTACGGAAATCATACCCAAATAGAACTTTAACTAGCTTATTTTGGGCTGTTTGTAACATTTTCAAATTACTTGCGGTAGTTGTGCCCCATATTTCAATAAGGTATTCGAGATGCGGCTTGACAAGACTGTTATAAATTGTGTAACGCACTTTTTTAGGAAGACATCGCACAATTCTACGCAGAGATCCGGTAAGGGAAGTTATTTTATTTTTTATTTTATCTATATGCGGACGCCAAGTTAATTTTTTGTCAAGTATAAGGCCGAGATACTTTTCCTGATCGACTCTTCTAATGGGTTGGTTATTGAGTGTTAGAGATTCGACATTTGGCAGTTTTTTGTTTTTGGGAGCGAATATGATGTTGTTAGTTTTAGTTATGTTTATGGTTAACAAATTGCTTTGGAACCAGCTGTTGAGAAGGTCCAAGTCACGTTGAGCGTCGACTAAAATTTCATGTAGGGAATGACCATAGTAAAAAAGGCTTGTGTCGTTAAATTAGTGGCTTAAAAGAGGTGGTTCAGTGTGAGTGGAGTGGTTTAGGAAAAGTCATCATTTTCAATGTTCTAAAAGGTAGTACCTACGAGTATTAATATGTCATCCTTCGAATATAATTTGAGAGCCTTTCTAAATCAAACTACGTCGACGTTTTACCACCACATACTACACAAAGGCCTAGTTTCGTCTCTGGTTTCAAAAATCATATCAATTGTATAAAAATAACAAGCGTGTGTGCCAATTTTTGAGATTAGGTTGACATAGCGGACTCCGGGTGCCTTTTGTATGCAACCGGGAAACCGCTAATTACACAAAAAACAGTGGCCACTTTTAAGCGTATCTGAAGTAAACATTTGAATAAACATTTTAATTTATTCACGACTTATAAAAGCCCTTCCTCATTATGGATTAAAAAGGTCCATGAAAATCCTTTGCTACGGAAATTGAACAATTTCAAATCATAAATTCACAAGCAAATCCAATTTAGATATCATGAATTAGATATCACAATGAATTATTGATATCGTCGGTATCATGTATTTATGTATATTTTTTTTCTAAAGTACAAAACTAAACAAACATTGCCGATTTATTGTCAAAACAGAATAAATAAACTTACAATGGGTGGCATAACCTGAGCCATATGACGTCGGCCTGAAGTCGAGCACAATAGGCAATCACTCGACGCTCTGCTGGCTCGAGCCACCCTCTGTGGCTCGACTTGTCACCGCACCCTATACACACTCAATGTCTCCAACCATTTCACTGGTCGGTTTACTTTCTAGTGCCGTCATGTATGAGGAGAATGCATTGGCGTGCAACGTTCCGGTTTTCTATAAAACTTTTGCAATCCAAGCAAGAACAAACAGAACTCGGTTTACGTAGCTTTCTGACTTTAAATTTGTAAATAAATGTTTAGCGCAACGTTGCTTCGACATCTAATTTGTTCAACTTTCACAAACTAAGACAGTTGGGAGTAAAATTGAAGCTAGTATTTTGCGCGTGTTAAGTACCTTAACAGTTTAAAATAAATCGCTATGAAACGTGTGGTATAAGAAAATGTAATTGTGTATCCTTTATGTAATCCGTTTTTTCAAAGATGTTTACCTATGGCCTGCTATCGTCACGGTGGCGACAACATTGGAAGTATTCTTATGTCCACATGTCAGTAGCATAACTTTTACCGCGTCACTCAATCCAATCTCGATTTTCCATTTTAAAGGTTATAACTATTTAGGTCTTTTGATACGGCGAAAAATATTATTTGCGTGGTACGTTTTAAAGATACAATTTTCAATGGTATTAGAGGGCTGTTTGCCAGAAGCAACAGGTAAGGCTGCTCATTTTTTCAAGAACCACCTCGTCTCATTGTGTTCGCGGCTCGAACTCGCAATAATGGCGGAGATGCGAGCCACATAATGGAAGAGAACACTTTCATTCAGATGGAGATTTCTTCTTAGCCGCCACATTTCCTACAGGCTGGATTAAGACGAATATTGCTTGACGCTCCAGTAATTGTGAATAATAAAACTTTGCGTTTCTTAAATGGCTGCAATAAATGTTGATTAGATCTCGTATAAATAAATTAAGGCGAGTTGAATAACGCCGCCGAATGTAATGGCTGTAATAATGTGAGAGTCTAATTCATTTATACTGGTTGAATAAGTTGGTTTTCTACGTTTACATCAAATACTCGTGGAATTGAATTTAGCTCATTATATTTTCTCAAACAAAGAAACTGTGTTTATTTTAAAAGTCCACTTTTTTAGTCAGAATAAGTAAAGGGTTACTCAAAGAGACGATAACATCTAGATTTATGTTTATCTTATATAAGAAGGAATATTCAATGAGCCATATTCTGTTCCCTTTTGGTCGTTTTCAGGTAGGAGCACTTTACATATTAGCAAAAAGTTCTTATTTATAAGAATAAATTACATTTATTATTAAATAATTCGATACTAATTTAGCACATACCTACATACCGCACACTAGGTATTCTGTACATATAAATGTACAGCTAAGTATGTTCTTATAGGTCAGTCTTCAGTTTTAGTTCCTAAAATATGTGGTACATTTATATTTCAATAAATGTAAATAATAATTAGGGCATAAATAAAGAATAATGTGATCTTATTTATTTTCATGCAAACGTTTGAATAGGTACTATTCATATTTACCATTCCACCCTTTTGAGATGCTTTCTCATGCCACGGTCGAGGCTTTAAGTATTTTCTGAACGCCCTGACTACCATTGACTCTATACACCGTGTTTTTATTGAATTCAAAACTTCGGGGTATGGTTAAGTACGTTTAAGAGAACTAAATGGCATAGTTAATTAAAAAAAAAAAACATTTTTAATTTGTTTTTTTTTTAATACAAAATTAAGTTTAAAAAGTAATTAAATGTAGCATATAGCGTTGTTGTAACACGGGCATTACATTTAACTCAACCAAACAATTGAAATCTGTGACATATCAATGTCATTTCGTACATCGATCGACCGAGATTGTACGTAAGTTTAGTAGCAAATGTATGAACTCATTCCAAACACTAATCAATATGTAAACCGGCCCTAAGTCAAGTGTACGCGCTTGTAGAGGCCTTATAAGAAAAAATAAATTATTTATTATCTCCGAAATGGAGTTAATTAGAATATCGGTGTCTTTGAGAAAGTTACTTGATTTACGCTCAGGAATGCACCCTTGAAATTAACGGAAATCAAAAAAACACGGTGTATTATATCGTGCAGACATTAACATCAAGCTTCCATGCTATTGATACACATATAATATAAGTCCTGGGACCGTCGCGTTAAGCCTGCTCGTCTCGCTGCACTCCATTGTGCACACACGGCTAGTTTGCTCACAAACAACAGCGAAAAGGTGTTAGCTCAAGTGGCCTTTGGCGCAATAAATTGAAGCTCTGCACTGAGCTTTTAGCCGATTTAGCTCTGCTTTATACCTACTAATTTTCTCTTGTATATAAGCAAAGTCGGGTCAGAAGGACTCATATCTGTTCTGGCCCAAGTAAAAAGAATGAAATATAAAGAGATAAAACATACCTACGACCAATTTATAATTCCAAGCTATGCTCTTTCCTTCGCATTTCGACCTTTGGCCTCGTATGGAAATGTGACGCTATCTGAAGCTCCGGTTCTTCGGCCTCGATTTTGGGCATTGATTTTTGTCCGAGCTTGGCTTCACTGAAGTTCAACCTTTGCCCTAGCACCTTATGATAATTATGTTTATTTTGGTCCGTGCCAGAAGTATATTCTTCTCATTTATGACATCAGAAAGGTCTTTGATGACACTATGTAATGCACGAATGCTAAAATTGTTATACTTGAATCATCTTATGACCACAACACACTTGGCTGGGAAATAAGGTCATGTGTGTTTGTTAGGTGAATAATCTTGCTAATCATATGCGGTATATAGCGGCAACGCAGGTATATATGTAAAGTCAGCCGCAGATACCTGTGTCAGGGGTCAGGTTTATAAATATATTATTATTTTATCTAATATTTACTTACATAAATTTATATGCAGCACTACGTTTCTCAGGCCGCTGCGCTGAACTAGGTACCTATAGGTATTACTAATACTATTTTATCGAATCAGTCAGATGGACACAATGCTTTAATAGGCTTCTTTCCACAACATAGCTTATTTGGCTCAGAAAATGTATCAAATATTATGTATTTTTCATGTCACGACTGCCAGACGCCACTTAAGGGAAGGGGCGCCGTCGAAATTCTGTATAAAGCATGTTCCGTGCTGGAACTAATGGTCTGACTGTGTTGATTAAGTTTATCAGGCGATATGACGAGTCATGCCTCCGCCTGACCTTTTTATTGTATGGACGGATTCGACCTTTGTAGATTAGCTATTGAAGACGTGACCCTTACTGCGTCAAAATTAATTAGCTTAATAAATCAAATTTTGAGAAAGTTAATCTCAAGTAACACTCTAAATTTAATTTGGTAATGGAAAGATTTTTTAAATTTTTACGAGATTTATTAAGGTTCGTGAGGAAACCTGCATACATCTGCGAAGAAATTCAAAGGTGTATGTGAAATCCCCAATCCGCATTGGGCTAGCGTGGGGACTATAGCCTAAGGGCCCCCCACATCAAGCGTCTTTCGAGCGTCAGCGTCTGGTCAGCGCTATGGAAAATGACGTCGCTGCGCAGTTGCGTCGACGTTGCGTCGAGCAGCGGCCATAGAGTTGTAGACACCGACGCTTGAAAGACGCTAGATGTGGGGGGGCCCTAAGCCGCAGGCCCTCTCGCGCATGAGAGGAGGCCTTTGCCCAGCAGTGGAACGTGTATAGGCTGAATTATTATTATTATTTTATTAAGGTCCAACTATCCTAGTGCCATTTTTTTCTGAATATACATAGCCGTTTCTTGCAAGTTATACCCACTTCTCGATATCTAAATGAGTTGAAATGTAACTTCGGTGAAATAAACTTGCATTTTAGATTACATTTGACATTCTAATGAGTAATCAGTAAAAATAATCTAGTTAAACTACTTATTATTTCTATTTTATAATATTTCTCAGAATTCTCAGCTCATAATAAGTTTCACTCTTTGTAAATATGTAGGTAGGTACGTCCAGGTACATAGACTTTTTACTGCCTGTCTGCTACATACATTTGTTGGCAAATAATTATAACTTCTACTGCAAATGCAATGTTTTCAATCCTCTTTTGCATGCTAAATATCTACACGCTCGTATGCATTGCAATTAATTATTCATAAACGTTAGCAAACCTTTGCTTTTAGTATCTTAGTCCGACAAACACAAATGTCAAATAGGCACACAGAGAGAAAACATTATCATCGTCTTGTTAGTTAGATATGACAGATTTTAATTAATAGCGCCAATATTTCAACAAACTATCCAACAATACGATGTATAATTTTGGAAATTTACCAAAAGCGGTGCAATTAGCACGTACACAAACAGAACTGTGGCCGCAGCAACCGTCTACTATTACGTTGTTCCGGCAGGGAAATTAACCAAACTATTCTCGCAGCTGTTCGCCTTTAGCTATTTCCCACTGCAAGTTTTGTTAAACTGTAATGACATGGCTATTATTCACTCCGTTTTATACGAGTAGGCTTTTGAAAGCAACCAAAGGTTTTGGGGATAGCGGAGTACCTAACCCACCGAAATTGAAATGTCATATTCAATTTAGCCTGGATTTGACACAACATTATGAAATATTTAATATATTAAAAACGGGTCACTCACGTATTTTAAGTCGAAAAACGCTCGACATGTTTCACTCCGTACCGAGGAGTGTCATCAGGATCTTTTGCACGGAAGTTTTGTTATTAAAACATTATGAAATATTTATTATATATCTAAAGTCATTACTTTAGATATATAATAAATATTTCATAATGTTTTAATTATGTTATGTAAATAAGTAGTACTCAGATAAACAAAAATGAACTTATTATCACATTATTGATCTATCTTATTCATTAATAAGGAGCAAAATACACTTATTGTTTAGGATTTTTGGCTCCTACTTATAGTTTACTTACGGGCGCAAAATTCCCCATAGTGCGTCACATAGGCGTACGCCAAAAAAGAGAAATTATGTTATGACCTACGCTACGCCGCAGATCAATAATGTGATAATAAGTTCATTTTTGTTTATCTGAGTACTACTTATTTACATAACAACAGAAATGTAATATTTGAATAAATTACAGGTGAAATAGTTTTACAGAATTAGAGTATACCGACAGGAGATCATTTTACTTTCAATAGATGCCTATCAACTAATGAGCATCAAAGAATATTATTACCGTTCATTAATGTCAGTGGTTAACAATGTTTATTCTATAATATAGGCATAGTTACACTAATATTAACGAACTAAATGATCACTAGCAAACAAACAAAATTGCGTGGAAATCTTAGTAAAATCGCAACATTCTGGCAACAATTACGAAAACTAACGCGCGTTGGTATATCTCTCACATATCCATCACAAGTAACATTTTATATGAACATTGAACTGCTCCTTTGACAATCGCTCGTTTCCACTTACATGTTACCTAAGCGCACTGGTGCAGAACAATGCACAAATTTAGCTCAGTTCACAGATTGTATTATTTATCTTAGGCACTGGATATTAGATCGTTCAAAAAAGGAAGGGAAAAAATAAAGAACTTTATCTTGTAATCCTAATCCATGTACCCCTGCACACAAAGGCGTTTGCAGGGGTGCCAAATTATATTCTCTACTAGAAAGAATTACTTTTGGTGTAAATATTGTAAATTGAAAACTATTACATTTATTTATTTAACTAAACATGAAGTACGGTAGGTGATTAATTTTAAAAAGAAGATACTTACTGAAATAACAGATGATCAGCTATAATGTTGCGTTCGGTAGCAGTAAGTTTTCAATACCTACTCGTCAATAACATTATGAAAAATGGTTCATGACAAGCTATTTAAAAAATATACCCATAAATACTATACTTCCGAAGATTAAAAAATATTCCCTTCCTTAGGTATTTTTGTTAAACATGTGAAGTTGACAGGCAAAGTTAATATACTTCCCGAATGTCAAGTGGTCATGAGATTATTCCTATTATAAAAGTTATAATCGAATTTATTATTCTCGACTTCTTTGTCAAAATTTGTTGCTTAATTGGTTGTTGTTGTTTAACGCAGCAAATTCCATTTCACAATTCTCAATTTTATTACTATAGGTACCTAAATGTTTCAATTTTAACTCCACAAATTATTATCTGTAGCTTATTAAGTTTTATTATGTTTGTTTTTCTCTCTTTGTTTTTAAGAATAAACTCCATTTTATACGGATTATGTCGCATTTAAACTCGGCGGGACTTATCGTTTACCTTTAGGTATTGTAACCGAATATATATTGTAATCTATATATGGACCATATGTTCGAAATAAAAATATTTCATTTCATTTCATTTCATTGTAGGGGTAAACTTATAAAATTGTAGGGTTTACAGTGATTTCGGTAGAAAATTTTCTTTTTTTATGCCAGACGAATCGCCTGATGGTAGCGATTAACGATGCCCATAGACATCCGCAACACCAGGCGCCGTAGCCAAGATGACGATCGCTTACGCTCCGTAGCGATCGAAATGCAACTGTCACTGTCGCACTAATTTGGAAGAGTGATAGAGAGACAAAATGCTTTTCGTTGTCGAAGCGATAGCGATTGTAACCTTGGCTAGGCCGGCAGAGGGGTTGTAAGTGAGCTGCCGGAATTTAGGATGCCAGTACGCTCTTTGAGTTGATATTGTTTATGCCATTTTGATACAATGATTACTTGTTTTTAATAAATACACGTCAATTTTCAAGTCAATTTGATAGCCAAATTACATAACTAACAAATAACACTCTAGCTAGGTCATCAAAAAGAGCCGATAAATTAATTTATAACTGTACTAGGTAACGGTAAAATTAAATGAAATTCCTTTTAAGGCAAATATGAACTCATAGATAAATACTTTAAATAACACCATTAAATTGAAAATATAAATTTTAAAATAAAATTGAGATTTTAAACGTGAAATATATAATATATTTTTTTCTCAACTTACCCCGTAACTACGAAGCCGAGGCTAGTCTTATTCACTTAAGTCTTTAGTCACTTAAGGGAAGGGGCGCCGTCGAAATTCTGTATAAAGCATGTTCCGTGCTGGAACTAATGGTCTGACTGTGTTGATTAAGTTTATCAGGCGATATGACGAGTCATGCCTCCGCCTGACCTTTTTATTGTATGGACGGATTCGACCTTTGTAGATTAGCTATTGAAGACGTGACCCTTACTGCGTCAAAATTAATTAGCTTAATAAATCAAATTTTGAGAAAGTTAATCTCAAGTAACACTCTAAATTTAATTTGGTAATGGAAAGATTTTTTAAATTTTTACGAGATTTATTAAGGTTCGTGAGGAAACCTGCATACATCTGCGAAGAAATTCAAAGGTGTATGTGAAATCCCCAATCCGCATTGGGCTAGCGTGGGGACTATAGCCTAAGGGCCCCCCACATCAAGCGTCTTTCGAGCGTCAGCGTCTGGTCAGCGCTATGGAAAATGACGTCGCTGCGCAGTTGCGTCGACGTTGCGTCGAGCAGCGGCCATAGAGTTGTAGACACCGACGCTTGAAAGACGCTAGATGTGGGGGGGCCCTAAGCCGCAGGCCCTCTCGCGCATGAGAGGAGGCCTTTGCCCAGCAGTGGAACGTGTATAGGCTGAATTATTATTATTATTTTATTAAGGTCCAACTATCCTAGTGCCATTTTTTTCTGAATATACATAGCCGTTTCTTGCAAGTTATACCCACTTCTCGATATCTAAATGAGTTGAAATGTAACTTCGGTGAAATAAACTTGCATTTTAGATTACATTTGACATTCTAATGAGTAATCAGTAAAAATAATCTAGTTAAACTACTTATTATTTCTATTTTATAATATTTCTCAGAATTCTCAGCTCATAATAAGTTTCACTCTTTGTAAATATGTAGGTAGGTACGTCCAGGTACATAGACTTTTTACTGCCTGTCTGCTACATACATTTGTTGGCAAATAATTATAACTTCTACTGCAAATGCAATGTTTTCAATCCTCTTTTGCATGCTAAATATCTACACGCTCGTATGCATTGCAATTAATTATTCATAAACGTTAGCAAACCTTTGCTTTTAGTATCTTAGTCCGACAAACACAAATGTCAAATAGGCACACAGAGAGAAAACATTATCATCGTCTTGTTAGTTAGATATGACAGATTTTAATTAATAGCGCCAATATTTCAACAAACTATCCAACAATACGATGTATAATTTTGGAAATTTACCAAAAGCGGTGCAATTAGCACGTACACAAACAGAACTGTGGCCGCAGCAACCGTCTACTATTACGTTGTTCCGGCAGGGAAATTAACCAAACTATTCTCGCAGCTGTTCGCCTTTAGCTATTTCCCACTGCAAGTTTTGTTAAACTGTAATGACATGGCTATTATTCACTCCGTTTTATACGAGTAGGCTTTTGAAAGCAACCAAAGGTTTTGGGGATAGCGGAGTACCTAACCCACCGAAATTGAAATGTCATATTCAATTTAGCCTGGATTTGACACAACATTATGAAATATTTAATATATTAAAAACGGGTCACTCACGTATTTTAAGTCGAAAAACGCTCGACATGTTTCACTCCGTACCGAGGAGTGTCATCAGGATCTTTTGCACGGAAGTTTTGTTATTAAAACATTATGAAATATTTATTATATATCTAAAGTCATTACTTTAGATATATAATAAATATTTCATAATGTTTTAATTATGTTATGTAAATAAGTAGTACTCAGATAAACAAAAATGAACTTATTATCACATTATTGATCTATCTTATTCATTAATAAGGAGCAAAATACACTTATTGTTTAGGATTTTTGGCTCCTACTTATAGTTTACTTACGGGCGCAAAATTCCCCATAGTGCGTCACATAGGCGTACGCCAAAAAAGAGAAATTATGTTATGACCTACGCTACGCCGCAGATCAATAATGTGATAATAAGTTCATTTTTGTTTATCTGAGTACTACTTATTTACATAACAACAGAAATGTAATATTTGAATAAATTACAGGTGAAATAGTTTTACAGAATTAGAGTATACCGACAGGAGATCATTTTACTTTCAATAGATGCCTATCAACTAATGAGCATCAAAGAATATTATTACCGTTCATTAATGTCAGTGGTTAACAATGTTTATTCTATAATATAGGCATAGTTACACTAATATTAACGAACTAAATGATCACTAGCAAACAAACAAAATTGCGTGGAAATCTTAGTAAAATCGCAACATTCTGGCAACAATTACGAAAACTAACGCGCGTTGGTATATCTCTCACATATCCATCACAAGTAACATTTTATATGAACATTGAACTGCTCCTTTGACAATCGCTCGTTTCCACTTACATGTTACCTAAGCGCACTGGTGCAGAACAATGCACAAATTTAGCTCAGTTCACAGATTGTATTATTTATCTTAGGCACTGGATATTAGATCGTTCAAAAAAGGAAGGGAAAAAATAAAGAACTTTATCTTGTAATCCTAATCCATGTACCCCTGCACACAAAGGCGTTTGCAGGGGTGCCAAATTATATTCTCTACTAGAAAGAATTACTTTTGGTGTAAATATTGTAAATTGAAAACTATTACATTTATTTATTTAACTAAACATGAAGTACGGTAGGTGATTAATTTTAAAAAGAAGATACTTACTGAAATAACAGATGATCAGCTATAATGTTGCGTTCGGTAGCAGTAAGTTTTCAATACCTACTCGTCAATAACATTATGAAAAATGGTTCATGACAAGCTATTTAAAAAATATACCCATAAATACTATACTTCCGAAGATTAAAAAATATTCCCTTCCTTAGGTATTTTTGTTAAACATGTGAAGTTGACAGGCAAAGTTAATATACTTCCCGAATGTCAAGTGGTCATGAGATTATTCCTATTATAAAAGTTATAATCGAATTTATTATTCTCGACTTCTTTGTCAAAATTTGTTGCTTAATTGGTTGTTGTTGTTTAACGCAGCAAATTCCATTTCACAATTCTCAATTTTATTACTATAGGTACCTAAATGTTTCAATTTTAACTCCACAAATTATTATCTGTAGCTTATTAAGTTTTATTATGTTTGTTTTTCTCTCTTTGTTTTTAAGAATAAACTCCATTTTATACGGATTATGTCGCATTTAAACTCGGCGGGACTTATCGTTTACCTTTAGGTATTGTAACCGAATATATATTGTAATCTATATATGGACCATATGTTCGAAATAAAAATATTTCATTTCATTTCATTTCATTGTAGGGGTAAACTTATAAAATTGTAGGGTTTACAGTGATTTCGGTAGAAAATTTTCTTTTTTTATGCCAGACGAATCGCCTGATGGTAGCGATTAACGATGCCCATAGACATCCGCAACACCAGGCGCCGTAGCCAAGATGACGATCGCTTACGCTCCGTAGCGATCGAAATGCAACTGTCACTGTCGCACTAATTTGGAAGAGTGATAGAGAGACAAAATGCTTTTCGTTGTCGAAGCGATAGCGATTGTAACCTTGGCTAGGCCGGCAGAGGGGTTGTAAGTGAGCTGCCGGAATTTAGGATGCCAGTACGCTCTTTGAGTTGATATTGTTTATGCCATTTTGATACAATGATTACTTGTTTTTAATAAATACACGTCAATTTTCAAGTCAATTTGATAGCCAAATTACATAACTAACAAATAACACTCTAGCTAGGTCATCAAAAAGAGCCGATAAATTAATTTATAACTGTACTAGGTAACGGTAAAATTAAATGAAATTCCTTTTAAGGCAAATATGAACTCATAGATAAATACTTTAAATAACACCATTAAATTGAAAATATAAATTTTAAAATAAAATTGAGATTTTAAACGTGAAATATATAATATATTTTTTTCTCAACTTACCCCGTAACTACGAAGCCGAGGCTAGTCTTATGGTAGTAGACAGGAAAACATCGGAATGATTGTATATAATACATATATGCATAATACGTGATTATGATAGTTACATATAATGGTTTAAGTATTACGGATCCCTTTGTCATAATTATTGAAAATCATAATGTAATGATTGTCAGATATTCATTAGTCATAATTTTGAAACCGTTAACTTTTCAGGATTTTCGTAAGGTAGATATATAGAGCTATAGATAGGTTAGGTTTGTTTTATGGCAATCCTGAAAAGTTATGCGTTTCTGAGAAAAGCAAATGATGACTAACGAAAATGCGGACAAACAATACATCATGACTTAAAACATTACCTACCGACCGGCTTTGACGACCGGTCTGGCCTAGTGACCCTGCCTGCGAAGCCGATGGTCCTGGGTTCGAATCCCATTAAGGGCATTTATTTGTATGATGATACAGATATTTGTTCCTGAGTCATGGGTGTTTTCTATGTATTTAAGTATTTGTATATTATACAGGGTGGAAAGGCACGACGATCCTTCCCGGAAGTATTAGGTCGTTTAAGTGATACAGAGTAGATTGGTAATGGTAAGAATCGTTAATTGAGTAAAAAATAAAAATACCAAATTTTCTACTTTTTAACTATGGTGATAACCCTATAGCATGTGCCCATGACGGCTAGGTTAAGGATCTCCGTCGAGAAAGCTCGGGACTTTTCGATTTTTTCCGATCGTTGACAGAACGCCGCATGACATGCATGACGTATAAATGACAAATAAATCAAATGAATGCAAAAATATTACAAACAATTTTATTACTTCCTTAGATAATTAGATTAATTAGGTACTTTTTGCCAATATTTAACACTATCTTCTCTTCACATACGGTTTTCAAAATAATGTACCTCTGTACTCGAGCCCGCGCACATTGCCCATGCGATTCTATGCTCTTCGTCATTTTTCCTCCGCAGATTGTCAAAAGCAGCAATTAGCCTTTAATGTCTCATTTCGTCCGCAGTTTCACATTCCGTTTGGTACACCATATCTTTTACACAGCCCCACAAATTTAAATAACCACGAGCATCTAACAACGGCATTTTTATTTGAAGAATGTGACATTAGATAAGTAAAGTTCAATGACAATTTAATTTCAAACATCAGACGTCTTGTCTATTTCCTACCACGCAAGAAGGTTTGTTAGTTAGGTATTTAAGAAGTATTTATTCTTGATTTATTCTTAGTATTTCATTTTTGCAAGTTCATTTGGTGCATCAAACATAAAATCTAAAATAAAAAAAAAATACAAGTAGGTTATTGTATTTTTTTTTTATTTTAGATAGTTTCCAATTATTCGAAAATAATTTTGTGAAACGTGTTAAGAAACTAAAACCTTTTTATCAGTCAATGAAACCAGAGATATTTATAAGACGATTGCGTACTTTTGAGTGGTTGTCAATGTCACAATTTGAACTGTCGTCGTAAACAATGTTTTGGTTAGTATTATTATTTATTAATATTAAGGAATAACATAACTACTTCATTCAAGTATTGAACAAGTGGAACCACTAAGAAAGAGAAAATCCTGCAACGATTCTTACCGTGTTGTAAGCAGACCTAAGAATAGTTTGATGGCAACAAATTAGTACAATTTCCTGTCGTATACTGATTGTTTAAGTAAGTTCATTGACCCTGTGACCTGTTAGGGTTAGAACAAAGTAGTTTTTTGCATGGATGTTTAAAAGGCCATAATTTAGAAACGGTTGCCCATATCAACATAGTTTCTATGGAGAAAATATAGAGCTTAGGCTAAACAATCCGCCTTTTGCGGAAAGGATCGTCGTGCCTTTCCACCCTGTATATATCATTGTCTGAGTACCCACAACTTGTAGCCTTCTTGAGCTTACTGTGGGACTTCGTCAATCTGTGTAAGAATGTCCTATAATAATATAATAATAATATTATGGAAAAAAATAGAGACCCGGTTTATTATCTATTAAATGGCAATGTTTTTCAACAAAGTTATCTTACAAACCTTTATTAGCTAATAATCGTTTGTCTTTATCTGTCATGTTGACTTATGCATTTTTAAGAAAAGGATAAAACATGATTTAACTAAATCAGGCACGTAAAGTTTTATGAATAAGGGGGGGTAAGTCGATATTATCAGGCCGTAAAAAGTCTGCAGCGATTTTGTTAGCCCACGCAGTGCAAGTGTCATTTTAAACGTCAAACTTCTATGAAATTATGACGTGTAAATAACACTTACGCTGCGAGGGCTATCAAATCCGCTGCAGACTTTTATTGGTGCGACTATAAACATTATCTTGCTTAATCTCCCGTCCTTCATAGCACGTTACCCCCGGCATAGATAATTCTCTTTGCCCCGGGCACCATATAACAATTTTGTAACACTATTACAATGTTTACGCCCCGCCTAATCCGTTTGTTATTAATATTAATCCGGCCGCTGTAAATCTTGTGTAGGTAGGATAAGGCGACGTAGTATCGAGAACAATGAAGCTTAGTTAGACCTGAATGTGATAATTTATGTACATATTGATATAGTGTATATAATATTGTGTAGGTACCGTGAATTTGAATATATAATTACATTCGCTGTTCAATAGACCTAAATAACAAATATCACAGTGTTTGAATTTCATAGGCTCGTCGCCGCCATTTCACATGTTTCGTATTAGTAAGTAGATATGTTTTATAATTTATGATGCCAGTTATTATATGTTATTAAGCAGTAAATATGTCTGAAATGTGTTGTTTCAAGGGCTTTAATTTTATGATGTGTTTGCCTTTAATTAAACCGATGAATACCTAAACACTTCTAATTAGACTCCAAAGAATTCCAATACTGCCGTATTCGAACTTCAAGATATTCACAAGAGACGACACGTACTAGATCCATTCTAGATACGATATAGTTTAGATATCAGCTAGTTCTCTTTTGCAGCGCAATTCGGGCCACCAACGTCACTTTTACGTTAGATGGAGTAAGATATCTATTAGATGTGAATTGGATCTCTTACCCAGGAGCAGATTCTTGTTCTATAATTATTTACATTCAAATGCGGTGATAATATTGTCATACCTCATAAATATTCATTGAGTCCAAAATTATCATTGTTCTAGCAGAGTCGACACAAATAAATGTATACATATAGAAACAAATCTATTTTCGCATTATAACGATGGAATAAGATGCAAAGTTATTTATACATATTTTTGACGCAGACTATATGATCTAGCGATAGCATAAAACAATAGACAACTTTTCAGTCTTTAGGTATTTAAATAAAAGTAAACTACAAACAATTTGTAAATTTTCGGGTAGTTATTACATTCATTGGTTAACCGACCAAATACGAAACCGCCTGGATCTGTCACTGAACGACTTGACTTTGACCTACATTATTTGATCATGTAACGTTTTCATTACTTTTCACCTACCCTGAAATGGCTTCTTAAGCCATTAATTTTGTTTACTTTTATTAAAATACCTAAAGATACGGAGTATAGAACTTAGTACAGTCACCTGTAATATGTTACACAACGAATGCCGCAAAAATATCTGACACGATCGTATTTGTAGAGCCATAAGAGCGTGTCACATATTTTTGCGGCCTTCGAAGAGTAACATAATAGCAGCTGACTGTACTTCTTCAGCGGCGCTAGTATAATAATTAACCCTTTTTAATAGGCTAACATTTTCCTTAATGTGCACGATTTTAGCTTAAAATCGCAAAATATTCCGTCCCATAAATACCTGTTATTTCTGCGAGCTTTTCGCTTAATTGTTGGTTATAACTGCGTACCTGGAAATGAAAATAAAAGAGAGTTAGCCAATGGATTACTTAATTACAGCTCCACGTTTAAGAGGAAATATTTTTAAAGGTTTTTAAGAAACAGTCTTCCACTTTCCTCTTAATCATGTGTACAAAAGTACAATGGTTATTGTTTTTTTTTCTTTTTTTTTGTTAGCCTGGTTAAGTGTCCCACTGCTGGGCAAAGGCCTCCCCTCGCTTCCTCCACTCAACCCTGTCTTAAGTAGTTTCCCGCTAATCCGGACAAAATACGTCCAAGTCGGCCATCTCATTTTCGGTCTGCCTGCACTTCGGCTAGCACCATCTATTTTTTTCTACTCATCAATTAAACAAGCACTTATGTATAAAATAGTTTCTAAAAGTTGTATTGCTCCTAACTACATGTCATCAAACAAAAGTGTATAACAACTATGTACCGATCATATCATCACTACGAGTATCATCAGTTGATTAAGCCTTCAATTTTATTCATGTTCACTTAAGTTTAATTGAGAATAGAACTGTTGTTTATGCGTATTACAAAATTCTGATGGTACCTAGTTTAAATATACATGTTTGTTACGCAAGAGGTCAATAGATACAAATCTATTTTCTATTCTAGAGCATCAAATAACGTGAAACTTAATTTGCTAGATATTTCGCTTTAAACTCGATATTCACGATACAGTCGGTCGTCAAAAGCTATTGAAGCGCGGTCTCGCCAGGGATTTCACTTGAAATCCACTAACAAACAGTAATTGGTACTAAAATACTGATACATTAAAGTGAGTTCGCACTTTACAATATACTTCAACGATAGAAATGTTTGCTATGAAGAAATAGGTAATAAAATATATGTATAAGTATATGTTCAGCTAACTATGAAAGGCATTGTTTGAAGGCGTACCTTTTGGCATATTGCCGAGAAATTCTATTTTCTAGACAGGTTTTAATATTTTTATGTCCGCTTAAAGTCATCTACCTATATTAACATCATATTATAATTATTATACACAGCAGACGTAATTATAAAAAGAGTTATACAAACAATACCAATCTTACAATACCTGCACACTTGCACAGGCTCCTACAAAATTTGGTCACTTTGTTCATATTGCCCATTTTTTATCGATGACTGCACATTATTTTAAATTTTCACTTTCTGGATCGAAGAGGCCATGTCTTGGACTATAGAGTATAGAAATACGAAGCAAGCATTTCTTCCTGACATAGTACCATTTGTATCAGTAAGCTTAGCGTGACAAATAGAAGAAGGGATCCTTATAACCCTTCCGGAGGGATTTGCAAGAATAAACAATGTCGCCCTAAAACTGTTTTTAGATAGAAGAGGTCACGTCTGTTGCGAGCAAACAAAGATGTCGGAATGTGCGCGTGCTTTTAGAAAGGGTCACGTTGAAAATCAATAAGCCTTTTTTGTAACAGGGGCACTGGGGTGAGTTGACCTTACGACGTGAGTAAGCGGTAATAACGGCTAAAATAATACGGGATGTTTTTTTAACCCTTAGCAAGGTGCTGCGTGGTGAATTTATAGTTAATATCTGGGAGACCGTGCTTTGATCAATTTTTCGGCCCCGAAAACCCCCATATTGCAAATTTCATCGAAATCGTTAGAGCCCTTTCCGAGATACCCGAGATTGCTCGTTTAAACGTATAAGGCTATACAGAAGAACTTGTACAAGTTTTATAACGTCAAATTTTTAAAGCGTCTTCGAGGTTGCTCCTTTAATAAAAGATACTCAGTACGACCAACACCTACACATTCACTTAACACAGTATTTCTAAGGGTTTAAAAAAATCATATACCTACCTCGCTATTTGTTTACATTTATTTTAATCCCCCTGTAATTTTCCTAAATAGTTTGCATTACTATTATAAATTATCCTTCATTATTGCTAAACTCAATCCACGCGAAATTTAATTCCTCATTACTCATGAATGTCTAAGTGAACTGTTTCCATGAGTTACGATCCCGAATTCCGCGCCCGATCGATCCAACACATCGTAACGGGCTCTAGGCGAACAACCGACTATTATTCAGAACTGGGTGATGGCAATTAGACACACTAACACAATGCTTACACCGTCTAGTCTACTATATTCTAACAGTATGCGAACTATATGCAAGCACTTACAAACTCAGCTTTATGAAACAACTTTTGAAGATATATTTTTGTATGTACCTATGTACTGACATAGAGACGTACAAGTAGATAAAGTATTTTTGCAATTTACCTAAGTCTGGCTAAGAGTAATAAAGCACAGTAAAGTTTATTTTGAATGTATAATAAAGCATTTTTAGTTTAACACTTCATTCAATAAAAGTTAAGCTCCTGCTATACCTACAATGAATCTCCTAATAAAGGACATTTGGTAAAAAAATTTTTTTCACATCGTTACTTCAATATTTTTGAAACTCCGCGACAAATTAAAAAAAGCAAAGGCAATATTATGTATATTGAACTTTTTTAATTTTTCAAGTTCAGGGGCAAATAACTCAAAGAAGTATACAGCTGTCGATGTCGCTTGCTTGCTCTTCCTAAAAGTTGGAATCAATTTGTAGGTTATAAAGCTGCATAGGGACTGTCTGAGGGTCAAAATATTAGAGGTACAATAAATTTAATAGTTAACATAAAGCGGTAGGATCACTACAGTTTTCTTCATTTTATTTTCTCTAGAAGATAGTACTTTTTTATAAACAACATAACGGAAACCTTTTTACGTTATGTTGTTGTACGATACCTACCTTTTTTGTTCTTACATCATGTTACAATCCAAAAACAAGTTACACTTAATAACTTTTGCGCTCTCAGTTCTGAAGTGTTACAGGAAGTAAAGTTATTACGAACACTTAATAACCTTATTTACGACACCCGAGAGGTGACACCGAGCGGTCACTGACGTATTTTATTATTTACACTTTAGCGAACTATACACGTGGAGCACGTTTATGGACCAATCATGGATATAGTCTTAACCTCTTGCGACCCACGCGTCAAAACTTGCCAAGACAAATGCAATTTTGATTTGTCAACATAACGATTAAAATTAGAAAGGATTGGGAGACCTTTTTATAGGCGTCTGGGCTCTGGGCGGGTAGAGGATATAGATTTATGCATTTTTCGTAGGCGTAATGAATTGGTTTGGTGCGTACCTATAAATTATATACAAGTTTCATATATAATATTAAAGTTAACATACTAGTAGGTACGCCTATTACCTACTAATCGTATGACGAAAAGTGTGAATCGGATATCAGGCCATTTCGAACATACACTCGGACCGATACGAAATTTAAGATACGTCAGTCAGGAACGATATGCTTTAGACATGTCAGTGTCAAATGTGACGTTTCTTCAAACAAAAACGTCATTTTTCCCACTGACACATCTAATCTTGTCTCTTGTATCTTAAAGTTCGAGTCTGGGGCCTATTTCTCGAACGATATTAGTCTAATATTATTAGTGTGTTGCCATGGCAACCCATACGTTTTGACAGTTCGTGGACTAATAATAATAGTCTAATATCGTTCGAGAAATGGGCCCCTGGCCGTATAACTAGCGGCCAATATCTCCCCTGACGTAGTTTTGGATTACCATTTCCCTTACTTTGGGGAACCACTAAACAAATTTTGGATTATTTTACTAAGGAGCTTTTAAGTATTGAATAATAAAGTGGAATGCCCTTGAGACTACAAAACCGTGGGTAGTGGCCCACGTTGTCGCCCACTCCTCACACCGCCATCTATTCTTGATCGTTTATTTGGTGCTAAGTAGAAAAACATCTTTACTGATTGATACGTTCACAAATATTGACAAGTAAGAGTAAGTAAATTTTTAGTCAATATTTATTTAAAATAATAGTAAACACAACATAAATGATTTCATTATCTAGTACGCGGCCCACGTAGCGCTACAGCGTAGCTCGTAGTCCGTAGCATTTATTTCGTGGTAAGTATGTAACGATAATATTCGACTGCTAACTTTCATAAGTGTCGAAAACAGCTAATAATTACATATAAGTAAGTTCTTAATAAATACCGGGTGTGGCCTGTAATAAGAGCAAATAATTAAAACGTAGATGGTACTCCTCAAACGGTGACACTTTTGTTCAACATCTTTTAAAAATTATGAAGTATTTAGACTCCCTATTTTTCATACAAAATAAATATTATCTTCAATGGACGCCATCGCCACGCCATATCATTGTGATTGACGTTGCTTGTCATGCCTTAAACATAACAAAATTCGCAATACATTGCGTCTTAGAATATACTTCAAAGTGTATTAAAAATCAATCCACAAGTTATTATATTTTTAAAAGTCGCTGAACAAATGTTGGTCAGTATGAGGAGTACAGCCTACAGTTTAACTTTTTGCTCATATTACAGGCCACACCCGGTATATGTTTCAAGACTAAAATATATATAAATAATTACATTGTTTGCACGTTGGATTCGAATTCAATTTGTAGGTACTCAATCCGCTCTATTGCACTGCATGTATTTGTATGTGCATTCTAGTGGACACGTTGCATACTAAAGGTGTATATTCTGATTATAATTACAGGTTATGAATCTGATCTAAATTGTTATGGATACGATCTGTCAGAGTCAAACTCAATCGTCCTCCAAACAAACAACTTGTTTTCCTAAAAATATCGTTTAATTTAAAAAAAACCGGACAAGCGCGAGTCGGACTCGCGCACCAAGGGTTCCGTACCATAATGCAAAAAAAACGGAAAAAATGCAAAAAAAAAACGGTCACCCATCCAAGTACTGACCACGCCCGACGTTGCTTAACTTTGGTCAAAAATCACGTTTGTTGTATGGGAGCCCCATTCAAATCTTTATTTATTCGGTTTTTAGTATTTGTTGCTATAGCGGCAACAGAAATACATCATCTGTGAAAATTTCAACTGTCTAGCTATCACGGTTCGTGAGATACAGCCTGGTGACAGACAGACGGACGGACAGCGAAGTCTTAGTAATAGGGTCCCGTTTTACCCTTTGGGTACGGAACCCTAAAAAAGTTATTAGTACTGTTTTAAACCGGTGTTGTGTGAAACAACCCCCAACCTCCTTATCTGGATCGAGCTCTATTACAATACGGAAGTACCATTTGCGCAACGAACGATATCGAACGTGAACAAAGCGTACTTCACAAGTGTGTAGCTTGTTCAATCAGCTCGTACGGGGCAAACAGCATTGAATGGGAGAAGCAAGTGGAAAATGTTTCATCTGGCCTCCGGTTTAAATGTTCAATGGAAACAATGATTGATGGGAAATTTCCTGAAGCATAGTAGCGAACTATGTGTACCTATGCATGTACTAATTTCAAATGAGTACAAAGTGAACCAGTTTTAAGCGGATCTGACTATTAAAGTGCTTAATTTAAAATACTTTTTTTTAATCCTGAGCCATTAGCATTAGCACCTACACCCACTTTTGAGAACCCGCTATTTTTTTTAATGAAGTTAGGTAGAGTTACAGTAGAAAATCGAATTAAGCACCGTAACCCAGGCTTACCCAAATAGTTACAATAGGCGCTAATGGGTTAACTCAATTTTCAGTAGATTTTTGTAGTAGATTGATTGAACTACAACTTAATATGCACATATGTGCAAATTTTACAAAAATGCAGTTAAAAATTATAATAAATTATAGATAATTAGGTTTAGTATACCGGTTGTAACCTATTGTTAAATCTTAATTGAGTGGCAAGGGAAAATCTTGAAATATGAAATTTAGTACAAGTTTTACCACCCACCATAATAAATATCAACCTACATCTATGTATAGTAAATATAATAATTTATTCACTAGTAAAGGGCATTTCCAATTTCAACCCCTAAGGGTCATACTTGATAAGTAACAGTGCAACCATTAACAGTAACAGCCAGCCACGGGGCCCAAGAGATAACAGCACAAGTTTCTCGGATGATCAAGTTTGTTCGCGATAAACAACAATGCAAGTCAAGCATCCCTCCGAGTCTTGTATTGCGAGACTTTGTTTTAAGGACGTGACCTTATTCCGACACAAATGTTGTCTAGATTGTCTTGCACTTTGAGACTTATAAAGTAGTTGCCGAAACTTTGTGCCAGACATGTTTTGTAAGAGTGTTCGGTATCGGATCTACTAGTGACCCGCCCCGGCTTCGCACGGGTTACACAAAACCTTAACAAATTATACACCTAAACCTTTAAGAATCCGTTCCACATAAAAATCCAGGATACTCCTCTAGATCAAAAATTATGTTTGTAGAAACGCACATTAAAAGTTAGATCAAGTGCGACGAAAATTATATTTTTTTCTGTCTTTCGTTTGTTTTTAAGCTTTTATTTAGTTTCACCTGACCGTTGTCTGTATGTCTGTCTGTCTGTAATCAAATCTTGCAAGTTAAATTTGATCCACTTCCCGGTTTCCGATTGAGCTGAAATTTTGCATAAATGTATAAATCGGATGACACTGCAATATTATGGTACCATCGGGCTGATCTGATGATGGAGACGCAGATCAGCTCGATGAAACAACGCAACCTAATTGTGTTAGGGGTTTTTAGAATTGTCTCGATGAGTATTAGTTGTCTGATGTCTGTCGTAAGAAAAGTACAGTCAGCGATAAAAGCTTGTACCAAAAATGAAATTTTTGCCAAAAACTTTTTTTCGTTCGTATGCCTTGTGTGATTAGATTATTGAGCTTACCTAATTCCATTTAAGAACTGTTTGGCGCCTTTCGTGTAAATGAACTAAGTTGTTTAATGGGAGCCGACTCAATATGTACCTATATAGCGATGGGTAGGTAATTCGAGCATAAAATAAATAAAACAAGTGTGAAAATCCAAAATCAATTGAAGAGTTGTCCAAAGTGTAATATGAACGGTCATAAGCACTTTACAAAGAGTTGAAGAAATGGAGCCTTTTGTTTTATTAATAGCATTTGCTTTTAATGTTGGATTTACTCTAGTTTTTATTATAAAATCCATAAACCAAAAGCTATTGTCTTTATTATTTGCTTTTCGAAAATAATAATTCTTATTACTTCAAGCCAACCCGCTATCTTATTTTTACTCCTCTTTTATGTGAATTTAAAACCAACAAGGTTTATGATGGCATGCATAAATATTAATCATTAAGCTTAATATTCATATACTTACTCCCTGCATTTTTTTGCAAAAATTGTTAGGTACTAAAGTTGCTCTTGGATGTCAGGCAGAATTATCCGATGGTGCGTGTTTTCAATTTTCACTACAAATCTCACGTGAAATTTGAGAGTACTTAAATATTTTCAACCAGATTCTAACGTAATTTTGATCTAATTACTAATTATTATTTTTTTGAATCAGCCTTTCGAGAGTAAAATTATTCTTTTTTTGTATTTAACTCCAGACAGATCACAATTACTGTATTCGCTTGACGTACCGGACGAATACGATCGAAATTACGGGAGTTGCCCGTTTTGAATATTCTAAATTTCCCTAATATCGTAATTGCTTGTTTATTTTGTATATGTATGATGTAGCTTAACGTTGTCTTCTGTCTACTACGGTCTTCTCCGGTTTTCCTTGTATCGGTAGGTACAATATTTTATCTGTTGTTATTAAGTATATCATTTTTCTTCGCCTATTTTCTTATTTCTATAGCCAACTAACTTCGTTTTCCCTTTGTATAACTTTAATAGTTACGCTAGCTAAATTATTATTAGGTTTCGTTTATGGACCGAGCAAAACGGAGGTCTCGGTTTCAGCTCGGGGGAAAAATATTTCGTATGTCCCGATATTCTCCTCGACAGGTCGCATTTCTCAACCGATTGTCCTGAAATTTTGTTAGCAGGTTCAATATTTTTTTTTGGCGATTCATGTTTTGGACAATCGTTAAAATGGTGGAGCCATGGGGTATGGGGTTTTGCGAGGTCTACAGCTCACAGAGCTACTAGTAATGCCTTGCCAATACATTAGCATCCATTACACATTAGTAAATAGTACGAGTATGTAATATTACATTCATCATGTTTTTTTTTTGCAGCTGTAACCTTTTGAAGGTAACAGTCTTGTATTATATTTATCGCGAGCTTACATAATCTGGGATCGGTCGACGCCGAAGGAGAGCAAATTCAGAGGCGGTCGATAAGCGATATCTTAGTCAACATCGAGAGCTTATGGAGTCGCCCGCCAACCGATAGCAATCGTGATGGAGTGGTGACGGCTTTAAAACGTTCGTGTTGATTGATTTAGCTTTAGCTTCTTTTTCCTATATAATAGATTTTAAGAATAAACGTCTTTATATTTAATTACATAAACGGGTCTATCGCGATATAATTTCATTGTTTTTATGGTGCAACTCAGCTGAAACGTCGGAATTTAAGGTAAAAACAATAAAATTATATCGCGGTAGACCCGTTTGTGTTACTAAATATGTGTACAAAACGCGAGAGTTTAAAGTGTTATGATGTCTTTAGTTTAGTGAATACTCGTTAAGTACACGTCAAACAGTCCCTTGAAAAACAATAATTTCAAGCACAATTCATTTTGTAACGCACTATTCAAGTTTTTGTCCGAGTCTCGACACTTGAATGAGCAATATCTACAACATTTATTAACTTTGTGCTTTCAATATAAATGTAGAGGAATAAACGTTGCTAATTGTTTTCCACACAACAAGACTCGCATAAAAAACACCCCGCATAATGATTATGTGCCCCATAAAATGGGTCGTGAATAAAACACGTGTTCTCGACGAGGTCTATTTACAGAATGAGGCACACGACAATTATTTATAAGTAGTGCCGCATGCATCATGCCTCGTTCCCTTTTTTATAATATACAAGGAGTGACATTACAGAAATTCGTACCTTCGTTTCTGTCGTATTACATATATACAATATTAATAAGGATTTTAGGTTTAATTTAGAAGTTAAACCCAGTACCTGTTAGTTTGAAAATATATCTCTCGGTCGCAAATATATGCGGTAAAAGCATCTTAGTATATCATTGATTTCAGTAACAAGTTACACTTAATAAAAATATAAATAATAGAAAACTTCTTCGCTTTTTTTGTATGATCTAAAATCTTTAAAATTTGCTCTTAAGTTACATATTCGTTATTAAAAATACATAATTCTAAAGACTGATAGCACTAGATCCAAGAAGGTTAAATAAGCATATTAGTGGAGAGGCCAATTCGTAGAAACAACCTTATTTACGCTTTTCGTAGGACCGAAAAGGTTTATACCGAAAAGTGGTATTGTTGAAATCAGTATGGTCTACTTGTCGGTAGGTACAAATCTTTTCAGTCCTACAAAAATTGCTCTTCTTCAAATTGGGCTTTTCACTATTATATTATACTCGTAATAACGAAAAACGTTAAAATAAGTACCTAAATATACATATAAGCTTTCTTTGTTAAAAATGGAAAATATGTAAAAATAGTTTGTTAATTGCTCAAAGCTGCTTCAATTTTACTGCTCATAAAATGAAAGAAAGACAAGGAAAGTTTCCTTTAGACGGCGAGATAAGAAAATATTCTTTCTAGGGTCATCCAATTATGCGGAGCCGGAGAAATATTCTTGAGTATAATAAATAGCTCTGTGGAAATCAGAGATTTGATGGGAAGCTTATAACAAGAAACGTTGTAAAATCAAAGATAATGCTGATGGATAATACTGAAATTGAATTTGCAAATACCGACATTAAAATAATAGGTTACATAAATATCACGCGTGCGGTATATGCGCACGGGTTTTCGCAAATAAAATCGGCTACGCGAGCCACATGCGAGCACACGAACGTATACAACAACGGAGCTGAAACAGTCGCCGTGGTCGAAACCGGCCGGGAGAGTATATTATTACATAAATATCTGAAAGACCGAGCTTTGCTCGGATAACATATAAAAACTCAATAATGCGTGTTTTCCCAGGGATAAGACCTAGCTGGATCGATTTATCGCCCCTGCAAACCCCCATATAGCAAATTTTATCGAGATCGTTAGAGCCGTTTCCGAGATCCCCGAAATATATACATATAAATAAATAAATAAACAAGAATTGCTCGTTTAAAGGTATTATTAGATTATTTTCCATCATTTTCACGGAAACGTACGAACGTGTCTTGCTATTTCAGCCAGTCTCGGTACAAAAAGTACTGACGTTTACTGAAGTAACATGACAAATACGAACGAAAAGACAAAAAAAAAACAATTATACACTACATCTGTAGTGAATATTTCATTTGACAAAATTAAACATAGTTACTTTTTTGCTGCATGCAGACCAAATAGATAAGTTAAGAATTTTCAAAACCTAATGTAAAAATGGCACGTGGATTCGTGCTGCGATTAAGTTTTCACGATGGTGGCAAACAAGCGTACGGCCCGCCTGATCGTAAGCAGTCACCGAAGCCTATAGACGCCTGCAACTCCAAAGATGTTACATGCGCAAGGGAGAAAATGACAGTTTTCACCGAGGAAAATATAAATTCTTTTTCATAACCGGGTCAGCTAGGAATATTTATTTTCCTTATAGAAAACCAGTTATCAAACTTGGTTATCTACGGGGAACAAGGGGCGTTGCCGACCATACTAATTAATTAGAATTCAATACTAACGTGGTTCCGCGTTCCGGCTTAATGAAATTGTTACATTTAAAGTGAGAAAGTAAGTCATAGTTTAATACTAGAGCATGGCCATAAATATATTATTAATTTATTTTACTAGTAACTTGTGATAGCACGGAAGAAATGGTACAGCTTAAAAAGCAATTCTGTAAATCCCAATCTCAGGTGGGCGAGCGCATCGGCGCCGCTGAACAAAGTTATGAACTTGTTATCTGTGCCGTGTTCTGTTCTGACTCCAGCACTCTAGCTTTAATAGTTTTCGATGCCCCATTCAAACCCTCGCCGCCGCGGCCGATCGTTGACTAGATTATTGCAAATTTAATTATTTCTGCACTATTGTGCAACTTAAGATGGACTTTATCTGCAAACTCACCTGTGGGAGTTAAATGATACTCGAACAGCAAACGAGATGGAAAATGCTGCGGTGGAACTCTCACCCCTTTATTCCAGCTCGACGGAAAAGCTTTGAGATGTTTTTAAGCTTAGTGTATCCTAGACGTGTGCGCCACGAGAGAGCTGAGCGCGACTGAACGAAAATGACGTTTAGGGCTGAATAATCGCCATTCAATAGACTATATAGCAGTGAATTCCAATAAGAATCTACACGGAGGCATGCGAGAGCCTTCCAAGAGCGTCATGGACAATTTTATTTGCAGCCAATAAACAGATCGTCACGTAGCTCGGAATCTTTGAATGGATAAATGAAATCCGAAGAACTCAGACGGCAAGCGAGCGGAGCATCTTAAAGTCGCAATTTCTAAGGCAAATAAAGGCCAAAGCCTGTAATTTGTTTTGAAAAGAGGGTCGATACAATACGTTCTATTAATTTGCTTTCTAAATAAGAAAACTAACAACATGCAATGCTTTAGTAAGACGTTATGTATTTTAGCCTAACTTTTACAATATCTAAATTCAAGTTACTATTACGATATTCTCGACTAAAGAAGGCAATTATTTTGTTATTATATTTAGTTACGTGAACCTTTTGATAATGTACGTATCTGCTCCGCCAAAAGTGAACATTCGGTTCATTAAACCGGCAAAATTTGTCCAATTATCTTTCGTATTCAATTACAAAGTTGAATGAATTGAAAATTTGTAGCCTAACATGTACGATTTAAACCTTAACTCAATTAAAAGCATATCTGTGACCTCTTGCAAAGTATTTTATAATTATTGAAAAGTGACCTCCACCAATTCATATTCCTGCCAAATGTTTTTATTTATGTTTTGTTAAATTGTTGTTAATTGGTGTTAGGTTTTGTTGGTTTTGTTCTGTTATTGGCCTTATTTTTATGTAAGCATTAATATGTCTTAGTTATATTTACGGCTGTTGTTATCCTGAATACCAATAAAATAAATAAATAAATAATAAATGAAATTATTTTATTCACAGCTTAAATGTTGTTGGTAACCGGAACAACTGAAATAGCTAATATAAATGTTTAGCTAATCGAATTTCTTTATCAAACAAAATTCATGTGTAATGTATTACTTATTAAAACAGGTACAGTCTGCAGCAGAAGTTGCTAAGCGGGCCAGGTGTTCAAAATGATCTTGACGCGACCCTATTGTTAAGAGAATAAAAGCGTGTCAAGGTGATTTTGAACACCTCGCCCGCTTGGCAACTTCTGCTGCTGACTGTATCAAATACGTATGGTTGAAAACGGAGTTGGAATTCCCAAACCATTAATTACTAAATCTTTGGTCCACGTTTTAGGTAGATCATTTACTAACAAACTAAACTCAAACGTATGGCGACAATGTGTCACGTTTAGCGCTGAAAGGGCTAGCCAACAATCATACATTATTGTAACTAAAAATATTTCGGAAACACAACATGCCTAACAGCGCTTGTTGGTAAGGCAATAGGTACGGATATAACACGCATACATATTGGATCCCAGACATGTTGTCATGTTGACAACGGCAACAGTTTAATCTAGCAGCATCGGTGGGCGGGATTCCCCTGGGCTTGTTCGAACATGATGGATGATGTCTTGAGAACATCTCTTCACCCTCATTGCCAAAGTATCTACAAGCGAGTCGAATTATTTAACGTACCAGTTTAACTTGACCTCAAGATCCGTAACAAAAATACGTAATCCGAGCTCTTATATTGTTTAACTGCAGCAATTAATTCGCCCGCATTATGCGCGATTGGAAAGATTCTTTAGAACTCACATATAATGAAAAACAATTCGTTTTAGCCACTTATAGGTACCCTTATGTGTACTAATGATAAATTGGAATTGAGTTGAAAATACCTGAGTTGCCTTTGTACTTCTTGCTAATTGTATGTTATTTTTAATATGTCTTTTTGTACAATAAAGAGTTTACTACTACTACTACTACTACTAAAATATGTAGACTTTTACATGCTCCCTTGCGGTAACGTGATAGGTATGTGCCGTATGTGTAACACCGCGTGGCGCGCAGATACTCTTATGTATGCAATTGTCTTTATATTTTTGCTACGGATCATGAGAGCTTAGGTTTCTGCTTGGCAACTGATCCCAAGAATTGACGTTACATTAATTGTACACTACTTTTTTAAGAAAGCTTGGTTTGGTTATTATTGTATGTAATTCAATAATAACCAAATTAATCCTTAGGTAGGTACTTAAGTACAACAAAAATAAACAATGTAGGTATTTACTCTCAATGGCAACGAAAAATATAATGCATATTCGCTAAAACTGACAAACATACATAATTTCCAGGTCAATTGCATACTTAATTAGTCGTATTCGATTGAATCGTACATAACATTTTGCATAACAAGTAGGTATATCGAGTTTGTAATCATTGTCATTATTATTTTGGCAATTTTCGACAAGAAAGCTTTATTCCGGTTTTACTAATAAGCTTCAAGGTTGATTATTTAATTTTATACTGTTGCAATAATTTTCTGCTACTTAAATATGAATAAATCAAACAAAAAGTAAAGTCAAAAGTAAAAGGTAAAGTCATCGTATGGAGGTCCAAGGGGGAGGCCTATGTTCAGCAGAGGCCGTCTTATGGCTGAGATGATGATGATGAATAAATCAACTTTTTCGTTACCTACTATTTTACACGTCACTTTTGACACTGACAGATCATATCAGAATTATGCCACAAATAGGAAATATTTATTTTACTAAAATGTGTCAAATTTCTAGTACATCGAATAAAAAGAAAAGATTATACTTCGTATCAAGTCAAGACTCCTCCGTCTTTCTCATTGTTTAACATATCGTAAAGTAACCTAAAATCGATCTCAAATTAACTAGGTCGCTTGTTAAAAGTAGGTTAATCATGCAGGAATAGTACGAAAACGAGTGATTTCATTTCTAATATTATCAGTTAAAGTTGTTTGGCCTCAGTGGCACGGATGGCTCAAAGGTGATTAGAGCCGGAACAGGTCCCTCGGAAGGATTACAGCTTCTTCCGACCCGACATTATACAGGGCGGCGAGTATATATTTGTACAGAAACTAGAAACATCTACGTACAAAAAGGCTGCCTTTTGTCTACATTTACCCGCTTATGCGCACAATTTTGTTTGAATAATAAACAATTCGACAACAGTAAGTTAAAAACATTGAAAGCTGTGTAAAAATGACTTACTTATTCTACAAACTAGAGATTTTAAAGAAAGCTCAAAATACTCCTCTTTTTTTTAAATAACTTCAAATTCCATATATTTATGTCTAAATAATGAATGTTTTACCGCTGTAAATATTTTCTTATTAATATTTCCTATTAATAATAATCAAATAATCAAATCTCTCATCCCATTTTGTAACTATCTTGTGGAAGGGGACTTAAAACATCGTTGAAATTGTATTAAGTACATGTTTTTGATTTTTGAGATTCTTCCAACTTACAAAGTTTACAGAATCAGTAATATTAATTAAATGTTGATTTATTACAGTTTAATAACAAGTTATATTAATACAGAAAGTTTAGTTAAATAGGTATTGCAGAAGACTTATGAGTTAGAGCACAAACTTTGCCTGTACTAACAACTCTTCTGGGGGAAAGCTATACGGCTCGATTCGTAAAATGAATTACATTTCTACTAGACTTCAACAAGTTACGATATGGATAATTTAAAGATATTTGTAAGATACGAGTAGATATGTCAAATTTGACGTTTCCGCGATTCTGGAGGTCATCTTGAACGATTTCGACAAGTTATGACTTAGATATCCAAGTCACATCTAGTCGATATCTTATGTAGATCTAGTTGATCTCTAAATCGTCTCTAGATCTTGTGATTATCTCGAAATCCGAATAGGCCTGCTAATCGCTCATAATAATAACAGATAGCTTTTTTACGTGTATATACTCGTAACAGTTCCGTTAATTAAACCAAATTAAACCCTTGAAATTTAAAACATGTATTCTTTAAATGTTGTACCTAGAACGAAAATGGGGTTGAAAGTTTTAAATCCTACACGGACGAGGTTGCGGACAGAAGCACGTTATTAAAGGCTAAAAATATTAAGTTAGATCTAATTTATGTTAATGTTTTCTGTAGATATGTGTGGTAGGATAAAACTTGATATAAAACTCAAAAAAATATCTGAACCTTATTATAATTGATTTTATTACCGTTGTGTAATAAAAATAATTTCATTTATCTTTAGGAAAAAACACTTACGCTTATTTAGCAAACAAAAGGGTTGGCCGTTCTGATTGTTTTAGCCACCATGTTGTTCGCAAAGGACGGCTTTGATTAGATTCGATTATCTACATTTTCCTCTCTAATCAGTACATGAAATGAATTCTAATTGCCGTAGTTCTTTGTGTTTACCTTTTATGTTATTCTGGCCGTGCATTATGTTCGCGTTAATTAAACCCAGATCTAATACCGCTGCAATTAGGTATTCAGTTCAGTACGTAATCCTTGCACACAATTTGGCATTAGAAGCTAATGCGCTTGAACTTTGAGTATTCGCTACAATTTCAATCTTGTACTTTTGATAGTTCTATTTAAGGATGAAACTATTTAATGGAAGTAAACTTAGTTTCATTACATATAAAGTTAAGTGTGTAATTTTTATGCGGTTTTCACCTATCAATAGAGTGATTCTTGAGAATAGTTTACGTGTATAATTTGTTAACCCGTGCGATGCAGGGGTGGATCGCTAGTATTAAATAAGACAAGCGTATCCGGCGAGAGTTTGAATTAATTGGTTATGACATATAACACACAAATCTGAACGAACGATGACAGCAGAGCTGCTGAAGAACAACAAACAATTTCCTACAAGCGTAACTCAGGGAAAAATTCGTAATAAGCCATTAGTTATGCGAGAGGGAATGTATGAAGTTTGGGCTCTGCGCTGAGCGCTGAGCGATTACGGTTATTAATTGACGAATTCGTCGTACTGATTATTATGAATATCAGTGTCCATGTTTGAATGTTTTGTACTTATGCACGCAAAATGGCGCATTTTGGTGTATTTGATACATACTCGTATGTTACCGAAAAACCCCAATATAGAATAGAATAGAAATAATTTTATTCGTAAGCACAAACACAAAATAAAAACTTATACTGAACAGAGAAACATAAAAAAGAGAAAGTGCCTCACCTCAGCATGTTGCTGGCGACTTCCAGCGCTGATCTTCCGATAAGACCATCCGGTGAAACAATCACGACAGGTAACATGAATAACAAGAGAATTAATATATACATACTTTTACAATATATACACACTCTGCTACGGTGCTCTGGTTTGGTGGCCAAGAACAAACCTAGGCAACGTACTAGACAAGCTACAAAGACTCCAGAGGCTCGCATGCGCGGCCACCACTGGCTGCACGAGGTCCACTCCGACTGCAGCCATGGAGGTCATGCTAAACCTTTCACCGCTGCACCTACACATACAACAAGAGGCCAGTCTCTCAGCGGTAAGGTTACGAACCCTCAATATATGGTCTAACACCACAGGAGCTCTTCACACAGCATGCCTGGAAAAAGTATACAGCGAATTTCCAGTGCTCATGGCGGGCACGGATCGAATTCACAAACAAGCCATCTTTGACAAAAGGTACAAAATACAATTATTTGAGGACGACAACTACGAAGGACTCAATCCCCGGGAGCTGAGAATCTTCACTGATGGGTCCAAAACAGACAGCGGATCAGGCTCTGGAACCTTTTCAGAAGACCTGAACATGTCAATCACCACTCCGCTAGGAGCCCATAACTCGGTATTCCAGGCTGAGTGCATGGGCATCATTAACGCGGCGGCTGCCATCACTGCAAGGAAGGTAGTAGGATCCTCCATCCGCATACTCTCCGACAGCAGAGCAGTCTTAATGGCCCTAAAAAGCCATATAGTCACATCCAAACTTATACACGAATGCCACGAACGACTAATGGAGGTATGTCAGAACAATAAGATCACCTTACAATGGATCAAAGGACACAGTGGATCCCGAGGTAACGACGCCGCGGACGAGCTCGCCAGACAAGGATCGGGTGCGGGGGCGATAGGCCCGGAACCGATCCTCCCGATACCGTTTAGTAAGGTACGCTCAATGCTGCTGGCACGTACAGGGAAACTACACACAGAACACTGGCTAAACCAAACTGGATGCAGACAGGCCAAGCAGGCCATGCCTAGCATGAACGGTAAGCTCACAAGGGCGCTCCTTCAACTAGGAAAGGTTCGACTGAGTATGGTAACCAGTGTCATAACAGGTCATGGACTTTTTAACAAACATCTTTTTATAACAGGTGTCACAGACAGTCCCCTATGCCGTGGATGCATGGAGGAAGAAGAAACAGCCTCTCACGTGGTGTTGGAATGCAGCGGATTGGCCCCATACAGGGCAAAACATCTCGGATCCCCGAGTGACCTCCCCGAGGTCCTACTCAACATCAAAGGTTTGATAGGATTCCTCGAGGAGCTGGGCTGGCAAGACTAGCCCACCCCCTATCACGCAAAATAGGCGCAAGACGTCGAGTTGCGGAAAATCGCCCGAGCTACAATACAATACAATATATACATAAACAATAACAACAAAATTAATACATACAAAAGACAAAGATAGTAATAAGAATACAAAAGACAAAGATAGCAATTAGTCAAGAATACATTACAATAAATTACTATGTATAGTTTTACAACGTACAATACAGCTGTTACATTATCAGGTCAAACTCGTCTTGGCCGTACATTACGCCTGATATTACAGCTAGCGCCATGCGGCAGCTGCGCAAACTAAACTAAAATGACAAATAAAACAGGTCGATTTGTTACGAACAAAAGCAGTTTGATGAATATGATGTTTTAATGATTAAGTCAAAACTAGTTTTCTCAAAGTGCCTGAAAACTAGTTTTGATTAGGTAATTGATTAAGTATTTATTTCAGTAAAAACTAAAGTTTTGTCAGGACTATACTTAGATATAGCACAAAAAAATCTTTTATTAGTAATTTAAAATTCTTAACGTTTTGGACCAGATAAGACAAATAAGAACTTGAAGAGTTATTATGTGTGTATTTGTTAGATGGAACTTCGAGCCGAGCGCAATACGAGTATGTATGAATGTACATGGTAAGGTAACGTACTTAGGTAGGTACGTAACGTTTGACTGTTGATCTATTCTTATCTTTTCCGCGGGGACTTAGAGCGTGTGAGGCAGCTGACGCTTGTCACTCATACCGATGAATCGCGTGATAAAGGGATCGTACAAACGAACTCTGACGCGGGTAAAAACTTTGCGTCACGGCCAAATTTGCCTTTTTATACTCCGCCCCCATTAGGTACATGACGTGCATGCAGCTTTTACAAAATCGCGGGCTCGAATTTCTAAAACAACCCGAAGTTAATGGATTTTCAGATCCTATTTCGTCACCCGCTCATATTTGTCGCAGTAAGAGAACAAGTGTTGTTCTGAATATTCAAACATAGACGAATACAACAATAATAACCACTTAAGTAAATCGAAACAAGGAACTGTCAACTAACCTTGTTTTCAAATTTAAAATACTTTCTAGCCTAGGACTATAACAATACTATAAAAACCCTTTATTACCCGCTACAAATACTTGCTAAAACTCGTAAAATTTGTAAGGAGTTACAATTTTACGCTGCGGTAAACTGAAGATTTTGTTCTCCCGCGGTTGGCGGCTCATTAAACTCGGTATAATTGAGCAGGAATGACGAGAACTTTCCAGAACAAAAATTACGTGCTCACATTTAAACAAGCAGGTTGAGACGAATTTTTTAGGTACCTAAATATCAATTTCGACGACCGGTCTGGCCTAGTGGGTAGTGACCCTGCCTGCGAAGCCGATGGTCCTGGGTTCGAATCCCAGTAAGGACATTTATTTGTATGATGATACAGATATTTGTTCCTGAGTCATGGGTGTTTTCTATGTATTTAAGTATTTGTATATTATATATATCGTTGTCTGAGTACCCACAACACAAGCCTTCTTGAGCTTATTGTGGGACTTAGTCAATCTGTGTAAGAATGTCCTATAATATTTATTTATTTATTTATTATTTATTTATCAATGTACCTGCCTATTAGAAAAGTCACGTACCTATATAGAATGTTCAATACCTGTTGATAATTTTATAGTCACTGTAGATTTTAAAAACACACTATTTTTTATTATTATTATTTTGACGGGTTTTATTAATCCCATTGGTAGCTATCCAAAAATCATGCAAGTATTGAATTAAACAAGCAATAAGTCTAGAATTATTCCAGAATTATCATTGTTATTGAATCATAAATTACTTAAATAACGCGGATAGCACATCTGGCAAATTGCCTGGGGGCTAGCCAAGATGACAATCGTACAATCGACAAACAAAAAGAAAAATATATCGGGATGATAGATGCTACGAAAAGTCACGTGAATATTTCCGTACATTAAATTGGTTCTATAAACGGTTGTTTGTTTAAACGATTTTACTAAATTTAACAATTTTACTTCATTTATAAACGATTTTACTAAATTTTAATTAAGGTATCGACACGATTTCTGTAAAATGTGTGATCATTACAATGAAATTATTAATATTGAATTCTGTAAAATGTGTACCTAATGCTCAATTTAGTTATGTCTAACTTTTTGTATAAATATTGCGTAACTTTTTAAACATTCTTTGAAAACTATTAATTCTTGGTAATAAAATAGCACCTAATTAAATTCACAAAGTACGGGATAACTTCTTCTCAAAGTTAACTTTTTATTTACGAGCATTTCATAAGTCTTTATGACTATTCACTGCGACAGCTTTTCAGTTGGAGCAAGCAGAAGAGCTCTTGAATTTGAAATCCTTCCCTCAGTGATTTATGAGCGACTGAGCGACTCTGTGTTCATTTGAATCCATTTATTATGAGGTTCTGAACTTCCGACTTCCCTCGTATAAAAAACCCAAAACGAGTAGCCTTTTTAAGCGGAGGTTCTTTAATGGTAGATTTAAGAAATGGCCTTCCATTACAACGGAAAAAGTAGCCACATAACGGTTGTGGATTGTGGATACATTGTATGAGTGCATAATGGGGAAGAAAGGATTGCCGGGCGACCCGGGCGTGTCTTGTAATATGACAGCAAAGGAGGTCTTCCTTTGCTTAGTCATGTACTAGTGATGTCTGACTTGCCAAATGAATGAATACGAGGAGGTCAAGGAGACGTATTGCATATAAATAAATAAATAAATAAATAAATATTATAGGACATTCTTACACAGATTGACTAAGTCCCACAGTAAGCTCAAGAAGGCTTGTGTTGTGGGTACTCAGACAACGATATATATAATACACAAATACTTAAATACATAGAAAACACCCATGACTCAGGAACAAATATCTGTATCATCATACAAATAAATGCCCTTACTGGGATTCGAACCCAGGACCATCGGCTTCGCAGGCAGGGTCACTACCCACTAGGCCAGACCGGTCGTCGAATATGTAAATATGCAACGGTTATTCCAAGCACATATATGTAGTTTGACGTGGCGTGTGTTACACTAAACAGAAAACAAGTAGTAGTAGTGGTAAGTTTGCAAGTATCTTACTTTCAACTAATAATTGGGTAACTCATTTAAAACTCATACTTAATTCAGAAGCATCGGAAAATATTTAATTGGCTCTGTTTAACACCTTGCTTACCTATATGAAATATATACTACCGGTATCTACAGGGTGTCCCAGAATTCGACGTCGTAACAGTTATCATAAAAATACAAAAAAAAAATCCAACTCATGTTTTTTAAAAATTATGGTCACTTTAAAAATTCACTAAAAAATCCACACCCTGTAATGGTTCTTTAACTCTTGTTACTACAAATTCCATAATTTATTCTAATTTTTTTATTATTGTGTAATCTTGAATTACAGGCTGTGGATTTTTTAGTGAATTTTTAAAGTGACCATAATTTTTAAAGAACATGAGTTGGATTTTTTTTTTGTATTTTTATGATAACTGTTATGACTTGGTCTATCATCCGTTTACGGCTTGACATCGAATTCTGGGACACCCTGTATGAAGAATAACAGTATTTTTCTACGTATAGTGCCAGACTCAGAATATATGAAATAATTCAGAATGAACAAAAACAATAGTCTTATGATCGAAGTCGACGTCGGTTGCGATGACTCTTGCAAGGGTCGTTTATCGGTTAATAATATTTGAAATGTAAAAAAAATAGTTCAAGTGCAAAAATACCATATTTATTCTCAAATTTCCATAAATTTTTAATGTTTGATATTTTTGCACTTCAACAATTTAAATTTCAAATATTGTTAACGGTAACGTATGGTATTTATGCACTTTAATTATTTTTTTACATTTCAAATGTTGTTAGCGATATAAGTAGGTACTGATACTTTGTAAAACGGTAAAAGACCCAAAACCCTTCCAAGAGTCATCCGGTCCGACGTCGCTTCCAACCGTTAGCCGTCCGACGGCAGGATGAATGAAATAAGCCCTTTATATCACACTTGAAAAGAAAACTATTCGACTATACATATAAATTTCATAATATTTTCCCCTTGATAGTTATCTGTTAAATTTGCTGTGTACTCGTAGTTCTCAGTACAATAAACTCGTACAACCCTCTGGGAAATTATAATACCGACTTTAACCAGAATTATAACTTATGAATATAAAATGTACTATCTAGGTACGAACTAATATTGAGTTTAGTTTCTATATTTTGACCAAGTAAGTAACATCAGTAAATCTCACGAAAACAAAATTATTTAGTACGGTAAGATGGTGTCATATTGTTTTTAACTCCATAATATGAGCAAAAGCTGCCTGTACCTACTCGTAGTACTATAGTGTACAATGCTCGTAGCATATACATATTCCAGTATATGCTACGAGCATTGCAGGAAACAAAACACCGGGCAAGTGCGAGTCGGCCTCGCGCACGAAGGGTTCCGTACCATAATGCAAAAAAAGGCAAAAAGATCCGAAGTCCGGACGGACGGACAGCAGAGTCTTAGTAATAGGGTCCCGTTTTACCCTTTGGGTACGGAACCCTAAAAGAGCCGTACAACGACCTCAATGACCACAACTGCTCTGACAAGAGTAACCAACTAAGAAGAGGAGAAGTCAATTTAAACCGAATGCCATTTAAATCTGTTTTGCACTCAGTGTATCGCTCCCTCATAATTTTGCTAGAGCGGGCTGCGCGTACACGAATTCGTTTCCGCCCTAATTTGAACACGTCAACAACTCATTTGAGCCACGTTACGTATATAGGTATTTTGTGAAGCTAACCGCCACGATGGTTCTTGATTAGGCGCACATTTACATACGTAAATACCTAATGTGATATGAAATATACTCATTTTTTATGCAGACATCAATAATTCACGAATAGTAATGGTACTAATAGTAATACTAGCTATTCTAAGATTTATTATAAAAGCCACACCAGACGCGGCGGGGGACTTTTGTTACACCTACAAACTCGTATTTAAGTCTAATCTTATTAATAATCGCAGTAATCAATTTAGCTATATATTTATACCATACGAGTAAACAATAATACGTTGAGGCTGTTGTCAACTTATTTCGTTCAATTAGCTGACGTAAAAACAGAAGTTAGCATATTCACAAAGTAATAGCGAGCTCTGAAAAGGACAAATAATTGTCGGTAATAGCTGGAAGTAATGTTCAGTAATACGGTGCCCATCACAGCGTGTAATGGGTAATTTCCCTTGCCCATAAATGTTTCGCCTTCAGCTTACGTTACCACGTAAAAACGTCAATTTTTGAACACAATGTTCAGCGTTAGGCGGGGCTGAGTAATGAGTTCATTCGGGTCACGTTCTGTTGTAAAAAAAACAATCCAAGTGGAGGAAAAATTAAGGAGCGTGAGGACAGAGAGTGTATTGTTTATAAATTTCGTTTAATATTTCTCTATTGTGATATATTTCAACATATATGGTAGAAGTAGGTAATAAATAAAAAGAAATGAACACGATTGTTTCACTGTTTTAAGCATCATCCTAGACTTGAGGTTTCACTTTAAATCGTCTATCATGGCAGCATCACTCTGGTGCTACTACTTTTTAACCCCCGGCGCAAAAAGAGGGGTTATTTGTTTGACGCCAATGTCTGTCTGTCTGTCTGTGGCATCGTAGCTCTCCAACGGATGGACCGATCTCGACGCGGTTTATACGTGAAAGCGAGTTTTCTTGTAGTGGTTTTTAGATATCATCATCATCATCATCATCATCTCAGCCATAAGACGTCCACTGCTGAACATAGGCCTCCCCCTTGTTATGGGGGGTGAATGCCATAATCGCCACGCTTGGCAGGCGGGTTGGCGATCGCAGTCGAGTACACCGAATTTGAGGGACGCTGCTGCCCGTCCACCGGTGGTCTTGGACGTAGTTTAAGGACATACCCGGGGGGGTTTTTAGATATGTTTGATTGAAATCGATTTAGCAGTTTGTAGAATATCAGCTCTTTTTTCAAATGATGTAAGGCATTTTTTTGCATATACCGTAGAAGGTTTTAAATCTTTTTTTATTTAATATTTATTTAAAAGTCGACCAGACGAAAGAAAAAGAAAAAGAAAAGGGACGACAACGGTGAAGACAAATACAAGTTCGACGATCTTAGGCCCACATGTTTTATTTGCGAACTTATCTTTTGAAACTGTGCCAGACATTACATTTACATTTTGAAATGTATTCTTCGAGGATTGCCTTATAAACTAGGAACAGTAAACAAAAAGCATCATTAACATACAAGTAAACTTAATTTTTGTCCTTTCCCGTATCTCGGAGCTGAAGAGAAACTTGCCGAATAACAAAACGCTAAGCCTAGCTTAGCACGTCGTTTCGGACCCCTGATTAACTATCTTTTCGTGCGAACCCGGATTTTTTTCTGACTAGCTAGATTCACCTTTTTATTTAGTTTTACTTAGTCTTTTTATTCGAAGGTACCTACATATCCGATATGAAGTTACAACATTATGCGTTAAAGTACATATAAATTTTGATTTCAACAAAACGTTGTTAGTCTAAGTAGGTAGTACGCATTTTTTAGATGTAATATTCATAAATCTAATTTATATTAAGCTGTTCATTCGTTACCCTGCATTGTCATGTAGGGTATGTTTCTCTTTGGGGAATGAGATCTGTGTGTATTTATTTACTCAGCAATGAAACATTGATAAAGATGATTTCATAGATACACCATTTCGCATGTACCTTATTTAATTCGTTGACCATCATAATATAAAATTCAAAATATTCTTTGTTAATTTCAGCACTCAAAATGTATTTTTATCGTTTTAATCGAGCTTGCGATCGATCCGCTTCGGGCCAATCAATTTCAGTGCCGTTAATGACTGGCAGCTGGCAGGTTGTTTATTAGTAACTCGTTTATTGGAAACACTAGCTTCACGTTAGGTACACTGGCATCCAAAAGTGCATGGACATGTTTCATCCGTAATATTGAGGCATTACGGTCGACATCTATCCATGCACTTTTGAACGCCACTGTACGTCAATGTGGGTGGAAAACTGAGTATTTGGGCTGTGACTTTAATGTCGGTGGAAAACTGAGTATTTGGGCCGTGACTTTATTATAAAAGTTAGGAGTATTCCGGGTTTAAAACTAGTTTATATGTTAAGTTTAGGTACACTTATTTACTTATTAATATAATACGAATTAGCTTTTTATAGCTAATCCTTTATTGTCCGTGAGTGACCATAATAAATTCTTACTGACTGCCTTATTTATAAGCCGTAGCATGTTTGTAACCGTAAGAAGTCCGGTGCGTTAACTTTTGTGTCACGCAAGGATAATGTTTCCGACGCAAGTTGAAGCTCCTACACGAATTACGTAACATCGATCGTTGGCAACGTTTCGGTTTAGGTTCCGCAATATAGCGAAGTTTGTGTTGCTAACTACCTGTTAATAAACCGGAGATACTTCGTATATCGAAATAGAAAAGTGTTGCTTTTTCGTTATCTAGATAGATAATCTTTCATAAAATTACGTCTGCCATATTTGTTCTGCGCCCGGAGTGAACATTCAAAATTATTGCAACAGAATTGTGATTTTAAAAATAAATCTTAATTAGTTTCAATAAATAAATTATGTGGAGGTATTTTTTTATATTAGTAGCCCGATTCTGACATAGCAATATGTTACAGGCTTGATCTTATTTTGATACGACTTTTTAAGCGAACAAATTCAAGAACGAAATTGCCCCTGTATGTTTATGCACATAATAACTTTTAAAACTCAACGAATTTTTACAGTTCTCCTATCGAACAAGTCTCTGATACCCTACAAAACTATATCCATTCCCATAAAGCCTAAGGTATAGAATATAGATATATTCTATACACGCCTACACGGTGGCTAAAAAATAACTGCATTCCCCTTGCCAGGGAGGTTTTGGGATTATATTAAGCAACTTTTCCTACGGGTCCACACCATAAAATCGCGAAAAAAAAATTTCATCCCAGACAGAAGACAATAGACCAGCCAAAATGTATGAAACAGACAATTCTTTTGTCGGTATTTCGGGTTCCGTCATCGGTAAAAGTTGCCCAGCATAATCCCAAAACCTCCCTGCCGTTGCAATGCAGTTACTTTTTAGCCAACCTGTATACAGTATAAACAAATATTTTTCGCACTAACCGAAGCATCGCAAGGTATCGAATGTGTAGCGTACGTAATAACCTGACACCATACAGGAACGGAAGAAGATATTTTCCTTATTTTCCTGCGCCGTATTATTTTTACTTAGTATGTACATATGTATGTTATGACATTAGCTTTGTACAGACGGAGTTTTACCCTTACATAAAGCTTGCTTACAGCCTCGGTATATGGGACGTAACGCCACGCCAAGTTATGGTTTTATGATAGTCAAGGGTTGTGGCAGGGATTATAATGTTGCTGAAACATGTACACCTCAGACAATAGACCTACTGCCGTATGCGAACTTCAAGATATTCAAAAGAGACGACACGTACTAGATCCATTCTAGATACTTTACAGTTTAGATATCAACTAGTTCTCTTTTGCAGCGCAATTCGGGCAACCAATGTCACTTTACGTTAGACAGAGTAAAATATCTATTAGATGTGAATTGGATCTTTAAGTCATATCCTGTGGAAATCGTTCAAGAGTATCTCCAGAATCGCGCAAATGTCAAATTTGACAGGTTAGATCTTAAACATATGGTTATCGTATCTTGGTGATGTCTAAAAGATATCTAATAGATGTCTATTTCAAAATCCGAATCGGGCCCCTTATGACAATATTTAGATAGAAGTTGGTTGCTCTTCAACAGAAATAAAGCCTTATTTAGGTGGTCAAGGAAGTTGCATGCTATTATTTACATTACAAAAATTTTACACCATAAAAGTAATACTAAGATCTTTCTATATATAGTAGTAGATGGTTGGTAGTTACGTTTAGTACTTAGACTTAACTACTTAATCTAATCTCCTAGTGTGTTACTAAATATCACAGGCACGCCGTTGTAAATTGGTTTATATAAACCTAATGCCACTGATCCGTCGTCTTAGTTGGCAGCATTAATCTTATTACACACTAGCGACGCGCCCCGGCTTCGCACGGGTTGCCAAATTATACACCAAACCTAAACCTTAATTATAAACCTTCCTCAAGAATCACTTTATTGATTGGTGAAAACCGCATTAAAATCCGTTTAGCCGTTTTTGACTTTATCGCGAACAAACACAGAAACTTACAGACGCGGCGGGGGACTTTGTTTTATAAGATGTAGTGATTTACAATTACGTTATGTATGTTGAATGAAAGAATAATAATATAAATCATACTTAAGCCGACCACTGACTAACAGTCCGCCGGACGATATCGGCCGGTCAGTTGTTCGAAACTGTCAAATTTTTGTTCTAACTGACAGGCCGATATCGTCAGGCGGCCTGTTAGTCAATGGTCGGCTTTATGTATAATGTCTAGTTTAATTTGCCTCAAGTGAAGTATTTATATTATTTATGTGCTAGGCAATTGGTGGGTTCTCAATTTATATTTATATAAGTTTTAAATAATTACTGGCATGAAACTTAAATATGTCACTTTATTGCAAATAAATAAGTTTAAACAAAACTACAAAATATTCGTAAATACGAGAGTTTAAAGTGTTATATTACAATATCAAATATATTGTTAGTTAATTACAAAACGTACCTAAAATTCTACACACGTGATTTATATAATATATACAAGCAGGTGTACCTACGCTAGAGCTTATCTGCCCGATTCGAACTTTAAGATACGTCAATAATAGATCTAGAAACGATATGAATTAGATGCGTCAGTGTCAAAAGTGACGTATTTGTTTAAGGAAACGTCACATTTGACACTGACATATTTAATCCATATCGTTTCTAGATCTATTAACAGACGTATCTTAACGTTCGAATATGGCCGTATGAATCGCTACATAGTAACACATTGCTCAGATAAACGTCTCTCGAGCAAACGTTCCGTGTTTAATGAGATTCCTGTAGGTACCTAGCGGACTAGCGGAGACCGGGGTAAAAAAAAGAAGTAGGCAAATAATTCGCTTAAGGGTATTATCCTATCTCTGTGGCGTAGGTACTTAATTGTTTTTATCGCCGAGATTCATTGCTTGTGGAACTGACTAAAGCAAATACGAAGGAGTTCAAGCTTTGAATTGTTTTGTAATTGTAAAAATAAAAGTCACATTCGTGTTCTTGTAGTGACTATTAGGTACGAGTTTTTTGATCTAACCCCGTAGGTTGTATGTTTAGGACATCTGCGCCTTTGTTATTTTAACGAACATATGCAAACAAAGGTTTTATTTAATATTAAGTACTTTAAGTTTTACTTTGCTGCCATAAATTTCGTTTTAAATTATAAATCTACCAAACACATTTCTGGAACCCTCGCGGCACCACGACGGCACCAAATTACGTAGTTACCGACCGCTGTAATTCCTCTAATTAAACATAATTAACTTTAAACCAAAAACCTTCTGTTTACCTTAGAACAGAAAACGAAACCTTATTAAAGGAAAAATACACCTTTACGGCTTCGTTGCTATTACAGAAATGAAAGCGTTTGAAGCCTGAGACATATCACGTGAAGTTATGATATTGTACATCATTTACTATCTCTGTCATCACATTTCAGAGAGATAAAGAACCTGGCGCCCCTTAAAGGGGAATATAAAAAAGTTGACGACTTTTTACCGGCCTTAATATAACGTAATGCGTGTAATAAACCTGATTACCCTAAAACTATTGGCAATAAAACCTTGTCGAAATTAATTAAAATTCATAAAACAAAAAATGGGTACTTTGATAATCTACTTAGGACATACTGAAAATTCCTGGACTGCCCTCTTAGAAAAAATAAGTCGTCATATAACAGAACCCAGAAACTTTCAGTATCGCCCAAGTATTTCACAGGAGGACCCCTAGAACAATAACACGTATTATTTAAAGACCATGGTGGTATGTATAATTTCCATTATGGTAAGGCTCAGCGGCGGAAGCACGCTCGCATTTTTATCGCTTGTCACCATGCCTGTCACGTTCTAACAAGTATGTAAGTGCGAAAGTGACTGGCATAGTGACAGGCGATAAAAATGGAACCGTGCTGCGCCAGGTAATCAATTTTCGGCGATAAATGTGAACTTTCGTTGTGGCACTAACAATCAACCTCTGACTCTCACCTTAAAAGCTTTTGCCATCTCTCTTTCGTCAGGATTAAATACACTTTACACACATAAAGTATTTTTTATTGATTAAAAAACGAATTGTTGAGAGTAGCAAGTAACAAGCGTTGACAGTTACTTCAAAAAGCTCGTATCTCACATTTTAGGCCGAATTATTTTGTATAGTTAATATTTTCATTGTATTTCTAAGCAAAAATTGTCTCAATATACTCCTTAGGTCCTACCTATGCTAAACGCCGTTTAAATATTCACCCGTATTGATGTACACCAGGGATGTTACGGAGCTCCGGTTCCGTTTCCGTTAAGGCGGAACTTCCGTTTGGTACCTATTACATATCCGTTTCTGTTCCGGTTCCGTTATGTTTGAAACAGAAGTTATAACGGATGTCAATGTTTCGCGCGGCGGCGGCGTACCTACATCAAAAACGGTAGGTATTATACATATTAGGTAACATTTTTTTGCTTCTAACACCTAGAAGGGCAAAGTTTTTTTACTGCATAATAAAGGCTGATTAATAGTTATTTGGAATTTTTGTTTTTAAGTAATAGACCTACCCTTAACATCTCGTCCACCTATCACTCAGGCTCCGATTCTGGTTCCGGTTCCGTTTCCGGTTCCGTTAAACTAAATTGAAAACATCTGTTTCCGTTTTCGGTTCCGATAAAACCACATCCGTTACATCCCTGATGTACACATTGTATAACTTCGTAATTTTGAAGTTTCGCAAATTTATTAAATTCAGCGCTGTTTAATGACCGCCTGTTTCCCCAGGGTACTCAAGGGTACGAGTAACATGAGCCAAGCATTTATAAAGTTATCAGGCTAATGTAGCAAGAGGTTCTGCCTCTAGACAGGCTTCCACGTCGTCAGAGGTTTCACTACCGCGCTGGGCTCTACTGTTTACATTATATAAGTTTCCACTTAACTTACCTGTTAATCTTTGTGGCTACCACCAAGTTGGCACTGACATAAACGCTATCCAGAACGTAACTTACTTTCTATGCATATCAGTGCGAGTGTGATGTACTTATAGAACGTAAATTACGTAGGTAGACGTTAGTGTAGGTATACTAGGTATATGTCAGTTTTGACACTGTCAGTGACTCATGGTACGGGCTCTTATGCCTTTACCGTAGCTAGGGAATACAAAACGGTTATAACCGTAACCGAAATATTCGGTCATATTTTGACAAAATCTCATAACATCATCATCATCCAATGACTAGAAAATCCTGCCTTTTTTGGCTGTGACGCCTGTGACTGAATTTTTGTCTTTAATAACTATACCAAATTTACTTCCCTTACTTATGAAATATTTTTATTGAATATTGTATCACCCAAGGTCATATTTTACTTTTACTGTATTTGGTGTTTTTTATTTAAAAAACGGAAGACTTTTACTCACATTCCCTAATACTGTAGGTACCTACTAAAATAAAGATTTTTGTATTTTTTTAATTACTTCATTGTAAATTTACAATTTTTCGTCGAAAATAACCGTAACCGATTATAACCGATATTCGGTTATTTTTCGGGCATAACCGTAACCGAAACCAGTTATGAAGTTTGGCTGGTTATTGCATTCCCTAACCGTAACTCCATACACCTAATTAGATTTATAGTTGGTTAAGTACTTTGGGTCTCGCTTTAAAGTTATCTGTCAGATGTATAATTGAATCATTGTAAACATTGATCGAGGTGAAATTTTATTCCGTGATCAAAATATTACATTTCGTACGCTCCTATAGCCCGATATAATTTTGATTCATTGCCGATGAATTTCAGATGGAATTGATATAAAATACGATTCATCAAAAAATGACAGGCACCCGACTGACAGCGGTTTCTTAGAATTGTTTTCTGAAGAAGGTATAATAAAATTGGCGTTTCCCATTATCTGCTGAATAATTCTTTTTGGACGTTAATATTTTATTATAAAGATCAACTTTTTGAATCGGGAAAATCTGTTTGAATATTAGTCAGGAAAATACGTATTATGTATGGTAATTAAATCTGTCAATGTGTAACAAAAACCGGGCAAGTGCGAGTCGGACTCGCGCACGAAGGGTTCCGTACCATAAAGCAAAAAAAAAACGGAAAAAAATGCAAAAAGAAAACGGTCACCCATCCAAGTACTGGCCACGCCCGACGTTGCTTAACTTTGGTCAAAAATCACGTTTGCTGTATGGGAGCCCCACTTAAATCGTAATTTTATTCTGTTTTTAGTATTTGTTGTTATAGCGGCAATAGAAATACATCATCTGTGAAAATTTCAACTGTCTAGCTATCACGGTTCGTGAAATACAGCCTGGTGACAGACAGACGGACAGACGGACGGACGGATGGACGGACGGACAGCGAAGTCTTAGTAATAGGGTCCCGTTTTACCCTTTGAGTACGGAACCCTAAAAATTAGTCGGTAGTGTGTCTGCCGGAAATTTATCCTTGCTGACTAGCATAATATTAATATTTAGGGGAGTAACAAGTCAAACCTTTATTTTCATTCAATCGGGTTTTGAGTAACGTATTAAAAACAGACTTGTATATAAGCAATTAAGCATACACAATTATTTATATCGTATCAACACTATATCAAACAAATCGATCGATTATACAGTATTAATTATAAGGAGGGTGAAAAAATACATGTACCTAATACCTATACTTCCACTCAGAATTAAGGAAATAATCGCTCGGTCCTTATAAGATAAAGTTGTACAGTATATGTAGGTATTGTGTTTGTAACAATATTCTTAAGATTTTGCCACTAAGTACGAGTATAACATGGTCTATGTTCAATTCATAAATTATGCAAACAATCTAGTATCTTTTTCCAAGTGAATCAAGACCACGCACATAATAAAACAGTTCAACAAAACTTTACGAAACCGCAATAAAAAAAAACAAAATCATCGTTAAGACACGATCGAGTGTCCTTATTGGCGGGGGAATACAACATTTGCAACTTTTGGAAGTAAAAACCTCAAAGTTACAAAAAGTCATTTTATTGTCAGCTCGGTCGAGACGTGAAAAACAAGTTTTTGTTTCGTTTAGAGGGGAAGTGACGAGATTATAGGCTCACGTTGGCCAGTCTGTAACGGGAAGAAAGAAACGTTAAACGAATAAACGTGTTCAATTTGATGAAGTAAGTTCGACAGACTGGCGTCCTTTGGGAGCTAATCCATATTTCAACAGGCATTTTCATTATTTTTCACTATGAACTTTTCTTTCCCGCGATCTTATTAATCTTTCCGGCCTTATTTCTCTTTTAAAACAAAGGATATTTCAACTTGGGGAACAAATTAGATTACTTTTATATTTCGAATTGTGTTTTTTTAAGTAGACGTAGTTAGTAGTAGTAGTAGAGATCCACTGAGAGCTTGGTCACCTTGGTCTTTAGCAAGTTAATAACATCTATTTATATGATAATTTTTAATATGATATATTTGTTCTCATAAGCCTCATAACAGATCTCGATTTTGTCTTAAATCTATAGACTACACATAAAAGTACCTCTATATTTATTAGAGTATAAATGTTAGAACATCGCATCAAAAAAATCAGTATTCCACTCACGTTTGTTAGCAGAAGTGTCTTCAAATGGCACAAATCACATAGCAGCGCGGATAACAAGCAGCTGTCAAAAAGGCCAGAGCTCGTACATCGGCTCTGCAGTTGAATATTTTTGCATAAAGAGACACCCCGGCAGGGTTGCACAACTGAAATATCATGAACAATGGTCAGCTTGTCATAATATTATATAATATTATGCTATTCCTAACTATTTAAATACAGTCCAAAGACGAACAAATTTAAAATGTTATAACATGCCGCAGAAATATTCTGTGGTCATGATGAGTACATTTGGATCCGTATAACAATGTTATCACATTACATCCATCCTAATTAAGGCGAGGAGCTTGTTTAATGTGGGCCTTACATGCTTGTGTAATCGCGTAACAGAACATTTGCAGGCCTTATGTCATTGCCATAAGATTTACCAACATATTTTGTGTTGCTTGTTTGAGGACAAGAAATAATATATAATTGGGTCAGACTCTAAACCATGTTCAGGTCTTCCCTGTGTTTAATTTTCTTATTTCCTTTTATTTGGATAAGTATGATAATATCATTACCTTCATGCCCATAAGGTGTTGACTATTATGCACAGGAGAGAAAATATTGCAGTTCGGATGAACACACTAGCTTTCTCTCCAGTGCCAGTCCTGTGAAGGTAATGATTTTATCATATTTATCCAAATGTTTATAGGTAGTTTCTTTTTCTTCTTCTAAATTATCGTTATTGCTTTAGATTAGATTCCAATTCAGAATAAAACTTTCAGGCTATTTTTAATCTAGGTAAATAATACCTAACGTAACTGACTGAAGTGCAAAGCTATTGAAAGTGATGTTGTATAACATTATTTATACCTTTTATAATCAGTACTAGGATTATGCAACTCGGCCTTTACCGTGAGGTCATCAAGACATCTGAAGGCGGGTCACGCACCAACCGTCACCACCCTCTGAACTAGAGGGTTCTTCAAAAACGCCCGTTTCAGCTTTAGAATTACCTGAAAACTCAACTTTGTTTAAGATAATTTAGGGTTGACTTCGAAATTCACCTCAATCGAGATGTAGGTGATATTGAAAAGAGACTGAACTGTCAAACGTCTAATGAAATAAAGTGGAAACAATGTTCACAGAATACTAAAGTGATTGCAAATTTATTAGCAATATGGCCGCCATGCAAAGCAGAATTGAAAGTTTTGAACGAGAAGGCGAACTTGCAAACTACAATTTTTCCTAACTTGTATCTTTGTAGATAGGTACGATACGAGATCTAAGATTTAGATTTTCGTTGCTAACAATAATGGCATCATGACAATGTGCGGACATAGACATTCTAATAGTGATCTCGGATACAAGAGAACATAAGAAAAACAACATTATCCTATGCAAAATTAAAAACAACATTTCTAAAATTATAGAGGTGAGTAAGTAATATATTTACAATTTACAACTTTCGTTGGGTACTTGTATTTTTACTGAAGTTGGAACAGCTCTTTGCGTTTACTTTACATTAATGCGGAAAAATGTTAGCGTAGTTTGAATTTCAGTCGAAGCATATTGGCATGCAGATTGCAAATATCAAAATATTTTTACAAAATAATATTTGAATGAAATTTAAATATATATGTATTGATGGCTGTAATATGTCGTGAATAAGAAAAATTATATACATCTACCATCAAATGTTTACGCGCATACCTAATCACATTATAAGTACATATTATAATTTATCAATTTCACTATTTTAATTCATTTATGTATTTTTAGGGATTCGTAAACTTTTCGTGTTGTAATTATATCACGAATCGTTACATCGCATTTCCATTCCGTAATAAATAGGTACCGAAACATCTAACTTACTCGTAGTACGTGACAATTCGTTATTATTAGTTCAGAAACGATTAGGTTCCCTTTGTTCTTAACACGCCATATCAATGTGATCGACGTTGCTTGTCAAGCCTTAAACATAACAAAATTCGCAATACATTGCATCTTTGAATAACTTTTAAAGTGTAGGTATTTAAAAAAGTGTAGGTATTTTAACTACAAGTTATTTTAAAAAGTCGCTGAACAAATGTTGATCAGTATGAGGAATACAGCCTACAGTTAATCTTTTTGCTCATATTACAGGCCACACCCGGTAGATTCACTAGATATGAAATAGTAAAGATATGTGACGTTCCACGCGTAAAGGTACCTTTTGTCGTGGCACGTCACATATCTTTACTATTTCATATCTAGTGAATCTCTAAATCATTTCCCGAATCGAGCCGCGATTCCATAAATATTATCACTAATGGAAGATAATTTTTATTACTCATATAAGTAAAAAATAAGCTAAACTAAAAAGTACTCTGCAACATGGACCTACAAAATGAACAACAAAAACAATAAAGGGGTAGGTATATAAACTTTCCTTTCCGGATTTGCTTAAGTCGGTAGGTATACGTCTAATGGCGCTAGGGACCCATCGGGCGGACCAGCGAGCTCGCAGCTCAACTAGGTCGCTACTGAATATAAGATGAGCCTGTAAATCTTTTTCTTTCCCCTAACAATTCTATTTACCCCTATTTTACGCCATTTTCGGTGTTCTGATCATAGACGTCAAGTAGCCGATGGATTTCGCAAATTGGGCCGCCATGGCCTCTCATGTTCAAGAAGCGCCGGCCGAATATTCCGCCACAGCACGATTAATGATCTGGTCCGTCGCGCGCTTGCCACCGTGTCTGTGCCTGCGGTTTTAGAACCCGTGGGCATGGCGAGGGACGACGGCAAGCGTCCCGACGGAGCCACGTTGGTGCCGTGGAATTTAGGAAGCGCCCTGGTGTGGGACGCAACATGTGTCGACACCTTTGCGCAATCCCACATTCAGGGGACCCGCATTCGGGCCGGCGCTGCGGCTGACCAGGCCCAAGTTCTCAAGCGCCGCAAATACTCGACGTTGCTCAACGACTATGAGTTTGCGGCGCTCGCGGTTGAGACTTTGGGTCCCTTGTCAGCCGACATGAAAACATTTATAGGAGCACTATCGGCGCGGCTGGTTGACACCACAGGGGACCCCAGGGCTGGTGCGTACCTCTCTCAACGTATTTCCCTTGCGATACAGAGAGGTAATGCCGCCAGTGTCATGGGGTCCATGCCGCAGTCCGACCTGTTGGACGGGGTGTTCTTTTTATAGTTTGGTTTTTTTGTAGGTAAGTATATTTTATAGTTTGTATTTTTATTTTATTTCTAGTTTAACTTTAGTTTTAATATTGTATCCAATGTAAGTATTATGTTTATGGTTATAAATAAAGACAAACCTTTCGCAAATGGTGTTTATTCATGTATAAAATGAATTGATTTTTATTTCCTGGGAGCTATTAACCTGGTATCGAAGCTGGTGATTCGAAACCCGGCAAAGGTAGGGGAGACCGAGATGAGTTGTGACAGAGGAGAGTTGGAACATCGTCGATTTTATGGAATCTATTAACTAATAGAAACTAGGTCGCAATAGCGCGCGTTTGTTAGTTCAAGTTACGAGCTAACAAACGCACACGGTTGTGACTTAGTTTCTAGTTAATAGATTCCAAAAAATCGACGATGTCACAACTCTCCTCTGTTACAACTCACCTCGGTCTCCCCTAGTAAATATCTGTGATGAGCGCTGATATTTGTTTAAGAGTCATAGATGTTTTCTATTTCATTCAGTGTCTTATCTTTTCTTTCACTAGGTATTAATAATACATACTACATAATTGTATATTTTATGCCCAACTGCAAACTAAAAAATGTCCTCTAATATTTAAATATTTAAAAACCTAAATATAAGGTAAGGGAGCAACTGATTTTGTTATGTTTATTTTAATCTTACTATACTCATAAAGATTAATGACTAATGACACATGACCGTGTATAACAATATGCCACTGAAAAATAAAACACGGAGTAATCCTAATGCATTTTTAAATTAGATTGTTTTCATAATAACCTCCCAAGATACACATACATATTATAATAAGGTAAATTAGCTTATTTTAATAACAAAACTTCCGTGGGACACAGACATATTAAAAATACGTGAGTGACCCATTCTTAATATATTTAATAAATTAGCTTATATGTAAATCTCTTTTTGCGTAGGCAAAAGGGTGAGATTGGCAGAAGGAAACAAAAACAAACAATCGCCAAGTTTGCTTTTGGCCCACGCTCGAGTCACGTGCCGTGCCGGTGTCTCGGCTTTTGTAGGAACGTATATAAAGCCCCTTGTAAATAATGATCTTAATAATAAGAATGTTCCTTGGAGGATATAAGCAAACGGAGTAGCCGTTAACAGGCGTTCCCCTCTGTCGAAAATTGGCGGCCAATTGTCATACACATTGTATGGACTGACGTTATCTGACATGGCTATTTTTACGTTGAGTAGGTACATACATTTGACGTACCCCTCCCCCGCGAAAAACGGCAGAATCTTTTGTACAGAAAATTACATACAAGGCATCTCTGTTGGGTTATCTCCTCCAAGGAATGTTCACTTCATCCCTAATAATATTATGAATGCGTAACTCTGTCTATTACATTTTAACACTTAAACTTCTGAACCGGTTATGATTAAATTTGACATACCTAGATATAGTTTGAGGCTTAGGAAGGACATAGGCTAGTTATTATTAACCATCATCATTGAACTCAGACGAAGAGAGCTTCTACCTAATTTTATATAATAACGCGACTATAATACTTAACTAGTGCAACTAAAACTTCGTTCCCTTAGAAATAAATAATAATAGTAATAATTTCATTTATTAGATAAAATAGGATGTCCACAAGGTAATCAGATCAGAATTCAGAACAATGATACTTTTAAGTGGTAAAGATTACAGAGTATATAACAAACTTAATACAAGTGCCTAAAAAATAAATTAACTAAAACTAAACCTAACAAAAAAAAAATCTCTAAAACCTACCTTCTAAGCCTAGGCCCCTCGGCAAGGTGCCCATCGCGCAGGCAGCATTCCCGCGCTGTATAGCGATAGCAATCCTTTGCGCGAGAAAGCTGCCCGCGCGAGAGTCCCCTGTTGCCTCCCTTGACCGCTTACCTAGCTCCTTAAGAAGCCCACGCGCTCCTCTACCCCACGGTCCGAGTGTCTCGACGCCAAAAGCTACGAACTCGTAGTTGGCGTCGAGACAGCTGTATTTATGGGCCTTCGCTCGCTCTCGGGCGTCCGCCGCTGCCCCGGCATTAGATTTTCGATAACTTTACGAATCGTTGTCCCCGCAACACAACTATTTAATATTAAAATGAAACGTTATATCTGATATAGTTACGTTATATATTATAAACATTTTTTGTTTAAATTTGATGTACTTATTTTTGTAATGCAGATACTTGCTTTGTTAAATCTAAATCCTTGATTCCAGCATAGGCAGGTAATAGCTCACATTAATAATTAACGTACATAATCTCCGGTTGATAATTATATAACTTTATGGAATTAACAAAGTTTGATCATTAATTATTCAGACTTAATTCAGTATTATACCTACTACTTGTAATATATTATACTTGTATTGTGTTGTATATGGAGAGACAGTACACCGTCAATTAATATTAAAACACTTTAATTGTGTCTAACGGTACCTAGCGAGACTGCGCTGGCTAGGTCATATAGAGAGAACGAGAGAGGGTTATGCTGTGAAACGAGTATATGTTTGGTGGCATTTGGACAAACGTCATTGGATGGCCCTGGAAACTTTCAAAGGATTATGTCGAAAACATTAACGTATAATAGGACTGGCCTTACGGGCACTAAACATGGAACTAGTTCAGCGGTGTCACTCACGAATTCGAACTAATCGTGCAGCCTAACGCAACTAGTTGCGACCAATCGCGCGCGTGATGCGAACTCATCAACCAATCGCTTTGTAGCTGTGTCACACCGCCGTACTGGCCCCATTCATGCCCTATTCTTATTGCCCGTAAGGCCAGTCCTGAGATATATATGTCAATGGTCGAAAAGGATCTAACGCACATTTAAGGGCCAAAATGGGCCGGGTGAGGTTTAGAACAGTGAAAAATGGCATTCTCTATTGTTGAAGGCCATTGAGAGTGATTTTTAGGATGATGGTGATAAAAAACGATGGGTAGTTTAGAATGCATAGCAAACAGTTTATTTATTCCTAAGTATAAAAAATAATAATAACCTCTGGTTCAAATTAAACGATGTAAACACTAAAGTAGTATGGTTAATTCCCGGCCGCCAGTCAATGGTTTATTATATTAACGGCCTATATATGTATATATATATATATATATATATATATATATATATATATATATATATATATATATATATATATATATATATAAGACAATAATGACTGGCCCCACGACACTACTATGCACACCCCAGCAAAGCGACCTCATATCTTTCAATAATGATTGCGTCTATAAATCATTCATCATATCAAATACAATCAAAGATCAACGAAATCCGCACGCTTTATTTTATAAAAATGCAATAGTTCATCGACTCAACCCAATTCTATGAATTAGTATGTAAAGTACTACCATGAAATCCAGGAAACCACCAATGGAAATCCAGGAACCGACCTCTCCAATTTAATTGTAAAGTTATACACTAAAAGCAAATTGCAGGTTTCGAATTATAACACCCCTTCGTGCACTGGACAGGGGTCAATAAAGAGTAATTGCCTCTATAAACCGGCACAGCAAGTTCGTGGAATATCGGATGCCGCTAACAATTAAAGTGGCAGCATCCAGGAAGCGTCCGCGCGGGCCACGGGAAACGCAAACATTTAACGATGTGTCGCAACTTCGCTGGGTATTAAGTGTATGGGGCGTTTTCTAAATTTTAATTGAAAGGGGAAATTAAGTTTGTAGTTCGCGAAAGCTCACGATAGAGAGAGATATTTGGAACTTAACTTCTTGAAAGTAAGCAATAGCAGGTAGTACATCAGTTTCGAAGCTTTATTACTCGATGGGTTATTGCGCCCACAACATGTAAAACAGCTTTTTTTATGGGGGTAGCATAGTTGGTACCGAGAATGTAGTATTTTTTTTATAGCTGTTTGCAATATTTTCTCGAAAAATGAAGGCGAAAACAATTTGAATTGGTCAAATGATACTCTATATTTTGAAGGTTAGAAGTCACTTCACTAGTAAATCCATTTGTGCTTCAGCTTGGTTTACAAACAATTTAAGCAATATATGAAACGCCAATACACATTAGACAAAGAAATTAGACAGGTGGAATATCATATCACCCTAATGTACGTTCGATCCAGTCCACCAGCAATCTGCAACACAATATAGGTCAACATAACGAAGTAGGTAAGTACATGTATGTACTTTATTAGAGGGTGAGGTTAATTGGTTCATCATTTGATTTTATTAGATCGAACGAGGGTCGGCCGCCATGGTTCAGGTCAAAGGGGAAGGTATAGTATCGGAAGAGAAAATAAAATACACCATTAGCCCATTGATTTGTTTGATACCCGAGCTTACGTAAGCACGGTAAAGGTTTTACGTTATGGTGTTTTCGGGGGAAATAACTGAACGTAACTCGATAAATTATTCATTTTGTTGTTTTTAGTTGAGGACTGTCGTAAACGGAATATATTCATTTTCTAAATATTGCTGAAGCGTCGTGTATTTTATTTCCCGGTGCTGAAAGAGGGAAAGCACAATAATGATATTCAGGCAACAGAATCATAATCATAATCATAATCATAATCATTTATTCGATGCAATCCATGGTGTTTATAAAGGTGTTTAAGTTTCATTCAGTACAGCATGGACCCTACTAGGGCGTGGCAACATATTATACGTAAAAAAAGTAAGATATTTAAACATTCATACATTATATAACTATTTATAATTTGTCAAGCTATTTCCGTCAGTAGAGAAAAGCGGTAAATTTGGAAAAATGTAGGCGCGAGGAGTTCGCATCCCAAAAAAGGTTTAAATTTCTTGCCTTTTTCTACTGACAAACTTGTTTGACTGTCTATATTTATTATTTTAGGTAATCAAACTAATTAAATAGGTCACAATATGCTATAGTCCATATACTTTACTATTTAATTGTCCATAAACTCTTGCAAAGTGTATGGGCATTTGGTTAAAAGGTAAGTCTTGAGCTTATTTACAAAGCTATTATATTTATTTTCATTTTTTATATACTGAGGGATGTGGTTATATATTCGAATGGTGGACTCCTACTCTACAAACACTCCTAGAAACTAACGGCTCAATTCGGAAAATGAATTAGATTTCTACTAGACTTCAACAAGTTACGATACGGATAATTTAAAGATATTTGTAAGATATGTCAAATTTGACGTTTCCGCGATTCTGGAGGTCCTCTTGAACGATTTCGACAATTTATGACTTAGATATCCAAGTCACATCTAGTCGATATCTAATTTAGATCTAGTTGATCTCTAAATCGTCTCAAGATCTTGTGATTATCTCGAAATCCGAATGGGCCTGTAAGTATATTAGACCGTAAAATGTATGTGGAGACGTATTTATTTACACTTTAGGAATGTTTACCATTGATTTCAATCAAAATGTATTTCGGCGGCAAAAACTATATTTATTCCCCGGTAATCAGAATCACCTTTAAAAAACAAAAATGGTGCTTTTAACCCTTTACCGGGCCTGTGGTAAAGGGTTAAACATTAGCATGTTTGATACAACACAACCACGTATAATAAAAAAACCGGGCAAGTGCGAGTCGGACTCGCGCACGAAGGGTTCCGTACCATAAAGCAAAAAAAAAAACGGAAAAAAGCAAAAAAAAAAAACGGTCACCCATCCAAGTACTGACCACTCCCGACGAGACGGACGGACGGACGGACGGATGGACGGACGGACGGACGGACGGATGGATGGACGGACGGACGGACGGACGGACAGCGAAGTCTTAGTAATAGGGTCCCGTTTTACCCTTTGGGTACGGAACCCTAAAAAGGGTATACAGCATACGTTATATGACTATGTATGTATTATGAGTTGTTCGTATATAAATGAAGCCTTTTTCAGGGCAGAGGATTTAATAAACACGCTGAAAGGCCGGCCCAAAAGCTTTTATCGTTTCAGTCGACTACCTGTTGTCGCAACTAAACGTTATTTATCACTGCTTGTGTAAACAAGTCCAGTAAATCAACATTTAGCCGGAACGTTAATAAACACACGAGTCACGAGCCACTGGACAATGTTGTACTTTATATACAATGGAAATGTATTTAATACCTAATTACCGATGTGTACCGCGGATATAGGTTAGCTTACAATTGCCAAATGCCTAATAAATAAGCAATGAGCCCACGAATAAGATAAGTAAATATTCATTATTGTATTTTTCATATATGTAATAGGTACCTACCTACATGTGTTCCTTTCTTTTTTTTTGTTTTTGTATCGATATATTATTTTTCCTTTTGGGGTGATACAGGAATCAAATCAAATCAAATCAAATCCAATGCGTGAGTCATAATGACTTTTTCATCATAAATAATAAATTTATAATGATTGTAGAAGACGTAGCTATATTGCCCTAAATACTCACACTAGCCCAATGGCAATGTGGTTTGAGTACTTTATAAAGAAGGTATACTTTTATGTAGGAGTTTTACGATTCTTTAAATTACTTCCTAAAGACAATGTGTGAATAAAAGCACATAACTAGTTGTTCCGAAAAACTCATTTGTACAAGCCGGGGTTCTATCCCGAGTAAAAATAGCACTGTTACAAGCACCAAAAAGCTAGCTTTTTACCATGTGTGTTTTGATAGGACTCCTAATATTTTACAGGGCGTATTCGAACATATATACTTTTGGCAAACACGCCTACATAACCTCTAGCCGCCCAGACGCCAAAACTTGCCAAGAAAAAAGCAATCTTGATTTGTCAAAAATAAGGTTCAAATTAGAATGGAACAGGAGACCTTTTTATAGGTTTCTGGGCGGCTAGAGGATAAACAATTGGTAGAATGACATTATAACTCTCCATACCTAATCGTACAGTATAGTGACTAAAATCTTAAAAATCCATTTAGCTGTACATACAAATTTACTTTCTGCTCAATTCGAACTTTGAGATATGTTAATCAATAGATGTAGAAACGACATGGATTAGATGTGTCAGTGTCAAAAGAGACTTTTTTTTAAGAAATATAAACATATCGTTTCCAAATCTATTAACTGACGTTCCTATCTTAAAGTACGGATGGGGCCGTTTGTCATTTCGCACCCACTAGAAAGTCTACCGGAACGATTCCTGAAAAGGCTACATGGTTATTAAATGTCTCATCAACATGCTTCACATGTAACCAGCCAGAGCGGACCTCTAATTAAGCCGGTCGATACTAATTTCATTCAGCGATAGCCCAGGATTCAGCTTTTTGCTCTCTTCCCTCCCGTAACTCTCGTTGTTATTGTTGGAGCAGGCTTGTGTTCTTGAGGCCAGCTCTGGGCCGACCGTTGAAAACATGATTATAATTATTAATTTATGTAGGTAGGTACGTAAATACATTTGTTTAGTTATTTTTACACGAATACACTGAGTTGGTTTAACATTAAATAATGATTAGGTAACTCAAGCACGCAATATATTTGGATTATAGGATTAGAGTTAGGTTGATCAGCAGATAACTTCAACTGTGATCAAAAATAACGTCGACATCTAGTAATCAAATTAAATACATAACACTATTTATATCGTTTCGATTATTCCAGAGATAAAAACTATACTTATTAAGAAAATAAACATTTATCAATAATTCCATTCCATAAAACTTATTAGCAATCCAAGAATCGTGTAAAGGTAAGTTTTCCGTAACATTTTTTTGGATTCGTCCATTCAGTTCTACGCTACTCTTTGGTTCTACGGTATGGCATTAAAAATACAAATAGTAAATCGCCTCAATCTTTCGTTTAATGATGTTTGCTTGCCTCAAAGAGACCATTACTCCGCTCGTCCTGTCTTCTCAGTCCGTAAAAACAAACAATTCAAACTGAGATAATCCCATTGAAACCCGGGTACGTCTTCAACCTTAACGACTCCTATTTCCATAGCACGCCAGGAACATTAAATATAATCAATGTGTAATCTTAGATGCTGCACCGCCATCATATTGTAGAAGTTTAGTAAAACTCCGTCTAAGTAGGTGAGAAAATTTATATTTGCAAACAAGAAACCTTTTCAGTCTAGGAACCTTTAATACTGTGACTGTGTAATATCAAAATGATCTCAGTTATCAAAAAAAATACTTACAAAGCAAAGACTATTTAGGATTGATAAGGTTTCAGATATTTTTAATTAGTTACCCTCAGTTACAAAAACAAAATAAAGTATGGTAATTACATAATAAAGGAACACAAAATCGAAACAAAAGTCAAAAGATTAAGCAAGTTTTTCAGGTTTAAGAATCTTTATTTCTCAAGAAGATATAACAAAACTTCACTTAAATGAGACATTACTAAATTATGCATGCACAATTAACATATTGTTACTATATTTGAAAGATTGGCAACGCGCATGCGACACCCCTGGAGTTGCGGGCGCCAATAAAGTACGGCAGCTGATTACTAAAGGGGGGTTGCAAGCTGGCGTGTTATTATATAATAATACCTTATATAAAGGAATAAATAACTTTCTACTTTTATTTTAATAAAGTCTCGCAAATACGACACTTAAGCTTTTTTTAAATTTGTTCAATGATGCTGAGTTACGTATTTCTATTGGTAAACTTTTTGGCAAAAACACCCACTAATTTCAGTAAAAGGCTATTCAGATCGCAGCTGTCTGTCTAGGGAATTTAAATCCCAGCGCATGAATTTTGCAGTGCATCGTTAAATGCGATGAGTGAACGATGGAACGATGCTGCCCCTAGCATACCCATTGTCACAGTAGCACTAGTTTGTTTTCGCGTGTTTGTGAAAGGGGAAACTTGCAATGTGTGCGCTGTGCTAGGCGCGCCAGTAGTGCAGTCATGCGAGAACGGCCGGGATTGCCGCGATGACGTCCAATTTACGTGCGCCCAACACCTCCGACCAATCTCGTTGGTACCTACCTACGTATGGCTTTCCTAGGCAAGTAGGCACTGTAGCCTCGATCGAGGCTATATGCGGATCAGTGTTACCTGGCAAAGTTTATTCTGAAGACGTGAGCGCGAGAATATTTGATCAAGACACGAAGATTCATATTTGTTTTTGTAACTAAAAATAAATTTAGACTAAACTGGGGCAAATAGAGAACAGAACGGTATTATTAAAATGGTGTAAATACAAATATTTTGGAAATTAAAGATAGAAACGAGGTTAAAAATTGAAAATTAAATTATGACTTGCCGGTAACTAAATTATTAAGCGGCTGAAACTATTTATCATCGTGTGTTTTTATTACCTACAAACTTAAGACATTTTTATACATATATCGGTACTTAATAACGAGTACCTACCTTAAATTAATTTCCCAAAGTCCCATACGTTACATGTTTCATTATTCTACAATAGATTCTTCTTACTTATGTTAAACACGTGATTACCCATAAATATAATGCTCGTTTCGCCAAACACGACCTAGATTAAGTTATGTGCCAAATACAACTGCTATATTATTCCAACAGTCGTCACGTTTTGGCTTAGCCTGGAAATGGGTGCGATATCGATAAGCCAGCACCTGCGTTAGGTTTATTACAGTATAGACTTACACATTCACAAAAAAGGTTAGGAGTTTTCCATGTTGAATTTCATCAACATTTATTACACCATTCTGAACTTTCAAAGTTTATAGAGATGTAAAATTAAATAGTTCGTTGATAACTATGTAATTACTTCGGTCCAACTTAGGTATTTCGGTACTTTAGATACTTGATTATAGTGTATAAATAAAATGATAATTACAAGTTACATACGCCAAAAAAAAACTAATTAATAGGTACTTATTTATTAATCTTTATGTTTTATCCTTTTATTGAATTAGTTGTGCATGTAATCTTAGATATTTTGTTGCTAAATCAATCCAGCCTAGCCTAGATAATCAGCGCTTGTGAAATTGTCTTTGCCAGTGAATTGCAAGTAAACATTGAAAGGACCTAAAATTATCCCCGAGAAAATCCCCACAAATATGGAGATTAAACAGTTAACCCTTAAAATATAAATTTGTAGCACACAAAATGTAAATGACTTGAGGGGTACAACACCTTTAACAATCTTCCCTTCCCTTTTCTCCTCAGACGTGGCAGTTATTAAACTTTGTAGTAAAGTTATAAGGGTTACACCCTACTACATTATACCGTCAATAGATGTATCCCTGAATCTAGTCGTACCAAGAATCCAATTTTATATTCTATGAAAATATATTTTATAACCGGGTTGTCGATAAAAACTAGTTTGGGTGAAATTTAAAATATTCCGATATCAAATTGATTTTTATGGTTCCGTACCCAATGGGTAAAACGGGATCCTATTACTAAAACTCCGCTGTCCGTCCGTTCGTTTGTCACCAGGCTGTATCTCACGAACCGTGATAGCTAGTGTTGACAGCTAGACAGTTGAAATTTTCACAGATGATGTATTTCTGTTGCCGCTATAACAACAAATACTAAAAACTACGGAACCCTCGGTGGGCGAGACCGACTCGCACTTGTTCGGTTTTTATTAAATATGTTTCGTTGAACTAAGTGGTCTGTTTATCAAAGAAATAAAAACAAACGCGCAAACTTCGTATTATGTAATTTCTCTAAGAATGTACGAGTATACCATGACTTTATTTAACAAAGCAACTTCATAAACCACAAACTTTATTCACTGTGCACTTTGCAGTCGTATGTCACACCGCAAGAACCGCATTAAAGTAGGTACATTCAACTACAAAAGTTTCTTCACAGTACATTACATGGCAGGCAAACTAATCCGCTTACTCGAGTGTTCTTGTCACTTCCCAAGTGTTGGCGTCTCTAACACTCAACACACAGGAGAATATTAGAACATGTTATCTTCTTCTTCTTCTTCCTCGCGTTATCCCGGCATTTTGCCACGGCTTATGAGAGCCTGGGGTCCGCTTGACAACTAGTCCCATGATTTGACGTAGGCACTAGTTTTATATCAGAACATGTCATAATTATGTAAAATGTTATAACATATAAAATTTAAGTGCTGTAGAAAAATACAGGGGTCTCGGCGCCGAGTATAATTTTATTCCATTCTGTGTCGAGACCCTTGATCCGTGATGCTCTGATGTTCTGAGTCTCTTCAAAGACCTGTTGAAGGGACTCACGCCACAGGAGGCCAAAGACCAAGCTTTCTCGCGCAACGTATCAGCAAAGATCCAGCAAGGAAATGCTCCTATTGTCTTCGCTACTATATGGCAAGGATCTTTTATTAGATTTATTATTATAAATTTTAGTTTATTTTTAGGTTTAATAATCATGTTTTAAACTTTAAAATGAGTAAAGTCAGTTTAAAAATGTACTTAAACACAACATGGCTACCTCTAACTAAACTACAACACCGCAGATGGCATTTATCATAGTTAATGTTAATACATACATTAGCTCGGATGTTCTGTGAAGCTCGGATGTGACGTGAGAGTCTGGCATATATCACGAATAACTAATGGTGTGTCTTCACTTCGTATTCATTTTGTAGAGCTATCGTTTTACCAGGTCAGTTGGTAGTAAATTATGAATCCTATTATATTGCATATTTAATGTAACGACATTTACATACCTAAAACTGTTCAGCTGCTTGGTAGTAACAGCTGTGTGCTATATAATATCATTAATATCATTGAAAAAAAAAATAGCAAAAAACTGTAACTTTAGATAGATCATATTGTATTTTTTGTATTATTCTTCTGCATTGCTTAATAATAATTCCAAATTGACTGAAAACTTTACTTAAATAATATTAGAATGAAAAATCACGAAATAGTGGTAATTCTTATAAATCTGAAAAACGATGAAAAATATACAAATGTGGGCAATTATTTCTTCCCCGTCCCCATTATTTCAATCTTGCCCATTATTTTTTATCGAAACTGTAGAGCTTCGATCCATCTATAACCATCGTATGGGGTCATCCATTAATTACATCACACGTTTAGGGGGAGGAAAGGGGTCAAGAAAATGTGACATATTGCGACATGGGGGAGGGGGGAGACCCAAACTTTGTGACGTCACTTTAACTTCATCAGTAACCGAAAATTTATTTAAATTATTTTATTCGCTGTACATTTAAATAACAAGTTTTTAAAACGATAATCGTTTTTATTCGTTTAATTTTCTTTCCTAAGCAGTTTTGGGTTATAAAATTACTAATATTTATATCGTCAAAAATATTTTGATAAAATATTAATAATACTTAGGTACTTACTAAATTCGATTTGGTGATTTCGTAGAAAAAATGTGACGTCACACTAGGGGGGAGGGGTTTGCCAAATGTGACCAAGTGTGACAAGAAGGGGGGGAGGGGTCAAAAAACCTAGAAATTCGTGTGACGTAATTAATGGATGACCCCTATCCGAAAAAACTCTTCCTCGCAGAGTGTACTGATTCTCCATCATCCGTAATCTGTTGTTGATTTTTGACCTTGACTTGGTTTGTTTACTTGCTAAGGCACAGCTGATAGTGACGCCCACGACAATCCATGACTGTCTATAATCTATTTTTAGAAATTTATTACTCAAGTTTCTCTAGTACGTATAAATAAACCGCTATTATATTGCACATACTAGTGTAGGAGGAACATAAAAATATTTTCAGGTTAAATTTATCCTTCCGTCTTGACTTCGCTTCAGTCAGATCATAAATTTATATTCTATTTCAAATAAAAATCCTTTCTAAAGCCGAGCCTTGAACTGTAATCCGGTCCCGAAAGCCACATGAATAGAGAATCATCCACATTGCGGCAGTCCTATTTTTATACTTAGTAATAAATATATGATGAAGTTTTCGTTCATATACTCTGTATCTTTAGGTATTTTAATAACAAATAAAATAACAAACACACAAATAAACAATAAATAAATAAATAAAATAAATAAATAAATAAATATTGAGGACATCTTACACATATCAACCTAGCCCCAAACTAAGCATAGCTTGTACTATACATAAATACATACTTATATACATAGAAAACACCCATGACTCAGGAACAAATATTAGTGTTCATCACACAAATAAATGCCCTTACTGGGATTCGAACCCAGGACCATCGGCTTCGCAGGCAGGGTCACTACCCACTAGGCCAGACCGGTCGTCAAATAAAAAATAATATGTAAATAAATAATTTACATTCTCGGGTAGTTTTACCATACAACCAAATATAAAACGGCCTGGATCTGTCAATGAACGACCTGACTTTAACCTACATTATTTGATCATGTAATGTTTTCACGTACCCTCAACTAGCTTATGGAGCCCATTGAGGGTACATTTTGTTTACTTTTATTTAAATACCTAAAGATACAGACATACATAAGTAACACGACTGCGTGTCATACAGTACATGACAGTACTCGTAGGTACTTATATGCAGGGATGTCATTCGAATCTGATTGAATATAGATATATGTTAAAACGCATGTTAAAATGTCCAAGTTCTTTAAAAGTACGTGATTAACTAGGTATTACTCCGTAAGTATAATTTTTAAAGTAAATCGCAGACCAATTCGAGTATTAGTTATTAGATACTTATATTTGCAATATGCTACTGATCTGAGAGTCCAAAATAACATTTCTTCAACCAGAAACGTGAGTTTTGACACCGACTGATCAGCATCTTATAGGAAACATATCTAATAACTTAAACTCGAGGGCTTCCGGTTCGAGCGCCATTTTGATAGTCACGCGTCGTGATTATTTGATTAATTCCTTTGTTTAGTTTTCATTAATATTGTTTAAAGTGTAATATCGATAGCTTATTACACAGTAAACTAATGTGGTAGTGTGTAATGGAGAATTAATCTTAAATTGCGTTTAACCAACACTTTGGAGTCAACGGCCGGTAGTCCTCGTGCTACTTGTAAAGTCCACCGCTTTACAAGAGCTAATAATAATCACCGTACACTGTTTTGTATTCATACCTTGGGCCCGATTCGGATTTTGAAATAAATATCTATTAGATATCTTTTAGACATCACCAAGATACGATAACGATATGTTTAAGAGCTAACCTGTCATCAATTTGACATTTGCGCGATTCTGGGATACTCTTGAACGATTTCCACAGGATATGATTCACATCTAATAGATATCTTACTCTATCTAACGTAAAAGTGACACTGGTTGCCCGAATTGCGCTGCAAAAGAGAACTAGTTGATATCTAAACTATAACGTATCTAGAATGGATCTAGTACGTGTCGTCTCTTGTGAATATCTTGAAGTTCGAATACGGCAGCTTGATTCGGGCAAATAGTCCCACTGGACTGAAGCCATAATTTAAAAAGAGTGAATGAATGAAATAAAACTAGAATTGGTCTGTTAGTTTGTTGATGCTTTCTCTAAAATTTTTTGAACCACGGTATAAATACAATTGTGTATGTATAATGAATGATAAATATGGCTGATAGTTTAACAACGCAAGCATGCCACACGCAACACAAACTTTAGACACTTTAATTAGTCGCGTTTATTTCCTAATCCGTTAATAATTTATGTATAAAATGTATGTTGACTTATGTAAAAACCTATCCGGATGTTTACTTCTCTTCATAATAAATTAAAAAATAAACCTACAATGTGAAATAGGTAGTACAATCCTCGCAATGATGTAGGATACAAATGGATTTCGGATTCGAGTAGGTAAGTCTTGTAATAGTTAACTTGTATGCATACATTAATATGCAGCTTAGGAAGAACGTCATAAGACAACATTTGCATATCCAGCTCGGAACTCGGAAACCAAGACAAATGCTGCCAACGCCACCGCATCTGAATACCGCAAGCTTTTTTTTTATTATTGTAAAAGCCGGGAGAAAAAGTACTCTTTTGGATTATTTATTACAATAAAATGATATAGGTATATTTAAGAATTCTGTCGACTTTTGAATCTTACAGATAATAAATATTTGTACTTTGTCTGGTGTATGCAGTGTTCCCATGCTAGTTTTGTACAAAAATACAATCGCACATTTCAGTTATATCCACGACAATCCACTTTAATATTGAACGAAAGGAAAATGTATTTTTTTCAACACAATACTCAAGAGTTAAAAACGTTCTCTCCCGTTAGCATTGTACTACCGCCGATTGTTGCTGCAGAGATAATTTGACTTTTAAATGGGTTCTTAATAATTATGGATATCTAGCATGTACCTACACCATTTTATAAGTAGTTATGTCTTCCATTCCAAGTAAGTCAATCTTCCTTAGCATTAATGATACGCTGTCAATGTGTTAACTAACGTTTTGCATTAGCTTAAGTTATTTTGTCAAAATCAGAAGTATTCCGTATTTCAAAGTTAGCAATACAATGGCCGATTCTGATTTATAATTCTGTTGTGGTTTTGATCTTGTTTTGATACGAGCTTGACGATCACTAACGCTGATTGGTGTGCGCGAAATGCAAACAGAGTCATGCCATTAAGCAACTCGATCACTCGCTCGCGTACTGGACATGTACACAACATTACATATATGTGTAGTGGTCTAAAATTGTGGGTTCATACCTCGGTTATGTTATGTTGTATTGAGCAAAAAAAAGAATAAATATATGTTTCAGAGGAGGTACATGTATAATGTATGTATATATGTAGATATTTATGTAAGTGTATCATACAAAGTATTTGTGTAAGTTTATTATACCATAGTATGTTAATTAGTGTTAATAATGTAAATAGTAGTAGTAGTTTTGTGATTAAATATCGTTTCAATTTTTCTATTATAAAACCTGCACCTAACAACCGTCTCTTTTTGGCCCAGTGGTTGACTGGTAGAGAATGCCTTATGGCATTAAGTCCGCCACTTGTACTTATATTTTTATGTGCAATAAAGTTTAAATAAATAAATACAAAAATATGTTGACAATTCGGTCAAACACTAACGGCTCGATTCTGAAAATGAATTAGATCTCTACTAGACCTCAACAAGTTACGATATGGATAATTTAAAGATATTTGTAAGATAGATATGTCAAATTTGACGTTTCCGCGATTCTGGAGGTCCTCTTGAACGATTTCGACAAGTTATGACTTAGATATCCAAGTCACATCTAGTCGATATCTAATGTAAATCTAGTTGATCTCTATATCGTCTCTAGATCTTGTGATTATCTCGTTTCCCGAATACGCGTGTAACAAGGTGTTATATCAGAATTGGAAATACCTATATATAAATTATGTTGTTACTACGCTACGTGTAAGCTACGAGCTACGCCAGCCTACGTCGTAGCGGCACCGTAGCGGTTTACCATGAAATATTTTATCTTCAATCTATAATCTCTGATCGTTCACTATTATGGAAATAGGTATTTGTTGTGGAATGTCTAGTGAGATAGTGAAATTGAAACCGACACCCAAAGCACACCTTTCGGAGTTAATGAAAGGAATTTAATGATTACAGCCGTATTCGAACAATGAGATACGTCAAACACTAAATATTGAAACGATATGGATTGGATATGTCAGTGTCAAACAAGTGTCAAAAGTGACGTTTTTGTTTGATGAAACGTTGTCTCTGGAAGATACCACAGGCTGTGTTTTTACATAACTGTATGCAGAAAGTGTTACCACAGACCTTTGTTACCACAGAAATAACGACGTGCACTTTGGCTGTCAGTATTTATTTGATTCTTATGGTACCTACCACAAAGGAACCTAATTCTTTATACACATGTTTCATATACTTAGACTGTTAATTCCCGACAGACGTTGTCCATTTTAATAAAGCCTTACGGTAAAAGGATTCCCCAAGTTATTGTTCTATTATGTAAATTTCCTTTTTTAATCTTATTCACCCGTTGCGGTCGTGGTTCGGACGCTCAACAATAAACGAACTTAACTCGATTAAGTCTTTGATAAATCGTTGAATATAATGGATGACCGACGCAGTTTTAGGCTAAAGGTGGCACGAGCAACAATTTAAATTTGTTCAACGTCGGCCATTTTACTTGGTGACAATTATATATTATACTTGCGATACAATGAAATGATAAATCTGTACTTTATGTAACTTACCCAATATTACTCATGTCATGTATAACTGCATATCGCAACCTCTAACTATTTTTTTTTTTCACTGATTATATGTTTTATTTAAACAGCGAAAACATCATTTCAATACCATCACTCAATTAAAGTTATAAAGTCTCACATAATGATCATGTTTGTTAGTATTGCTTTTAAGAGTGTTATTTCACCGTCTTTATGTTGATCCTTAAAGTGATTACTTAGGCGCTAAAAAAACTGGATATACACCATATTTGGGTCATTGGGACCCATTTAGAAGTTTTCAGAACTGCTAATCTTAATGTTCTAACTTTTAGTTTAAATTGCTGCCTTAGACATTAATTTCTAGCAGCAGAGGGTATCAACAGGCTGTCAAAACTAGGGCACTTACCTACTTTGCATATGCTTGACCATTCTATTAGTTATAAAACAATTGGCTACACATTTTGCTGACTTACTTTCGCTCCAAATAAGTTTTAATGGCGCCGTCACGAAGAAAAGCGCCGGAAAATTACGTACAGAAATTCTTTGACATACCTTACACAATTTAATGCCGACGATTAAAAAAATAATAAAAGGAAAAATACTCACCCAAAATTATCGATGAGGCCACAAAGGCGCGGCCTTGGAAGTTGAATGTGTCCAAGAGAAAACGGCAGAGGGGCGCAACAGGCGGCAGAGACGCGGGGGCACTCACAGTTAATTTTTGGGCATTTTTTTAACACAGGTAAGATAACAAGATAAACTCACAGTTTGGGCAGTTTACCGGGTTTTTCAGTGAGTAGTTACCGTGAGCCGCGGAGAGGGTAGCGCGGCGTTCGCCCGCCGCTGTCGCGTGCTTGACTCTGGGCCTCTCACCCCTCCCGCGCCCCTAGCGCCCCTTGCTCTCTTCACCCCGCGCTCGAAGCCTCCTTTACTATGAAATTCGCACCCTTGTGACATTTCAAACCTTTGTTCGCGTAAGAGCTATTTGCACAGACAATTACGCTTAACAACCGTCGGTGGGATCACCTGTAACAGAATAGGCCGGGCCTCATAATTTTGGTTGCTCACTGACGTCTCTACATTATAAATTGTTACACATATTTAATTACACAAACGGGTCTACCGCGATATAATTTCATTGTTTTTACCTTTAATTCCGGCGTTTCCGTGACCTTAGCTGTTGCAACTCAGCTGAAACGTGTACAAAACGCGAGAGTTTAAAGTGTTTTATTATAAATTGTTCTTTCAATGTTTATCCTTTTCGCTGACAGTATAATGTACTTATAACAAAGCTTTTCTCGTGTCCTTGTCCTTGTCGATTTAAAGGTGATGCCAGTCAGTATAGCTAGGATACGTCATACGGAACTCCGACACGTAATTATGTATACTTTACATAGTACCATCATGCTCCGCGATTATTGCGCCATTTTGGGGTCCTAGCTAAATTAGTAGTTTAATACTTATGCTACTTATGTAGGTGACGGTCCCCTACAGTTAGCATCTACGATAGCTCGCTCAGGTTCGGATCGTAAGAGAAAGTTCAAATAAAAGGTGTCTGATATTAAAAGTTCTTATTGCAAGGTTCACAATCACAAGGTTCACTTAAATATGAGTTTAAAAGGATCACAATTGGTCTAGGTTCTGGCTTAGGTTCTAGCTTAGGGCCTAGGGTCAGGTCACTTGGGTTCGCGTGTTTCTCGTTCGGGTCCTGGATCGTAACTAAACTCGATTTTCCGGGTCCGCTCGTATTTGTATGATTTCGAGCACTGAATTATAGCCAATGTCGATCGAGTAAGAGCGGCTCTCTTTACGGTAATTACGGGCGCGCGACATTGTTAGAACTATGTCGCACCAAGTAACGCGTTCGGTCTCTCGATCGTGATTGGCTTATATTCTTTGGTAAAAATGCACAAGTTTAGACGTATTTGCCAGCGTTTTTGTCTTTCAATTTGGTATAAATCTAGGTTTCCTACTTTAAGCTAAATCGTTCGGCTATATAACTATATGTTTTTAGATGGGTCTAATTACGTTCTATATGCTGGTAATAGTTTAAACTAGTGTATGATTACGGTCTAGCTACAAGGTCTAAATTCAATGAGCCAAAGTTTGCCAGAATTACTTGTTATGCACATTTTCTTGTCCTACGGTTCGAGGAGAAAAGTGTGTGTCTAGATTTTACCTAGATCATAACCGTTACCATTTTCCACAATGTTTGTCATACGTACTTCTAGCCGCAGTTCTAAGCCTGAAGTAGGTATGAGTACCAAAGTTTTTCCCCAATTATTTTGGGGAAAATACCATTTGTTTACCTATCTACACACACACTCTTACGTTCTACTCTCGACCAATTACAGAACGCCGTGGCATGGCTCAACCACGTAAATATAAATTGAATGTAGGCAAATTTGGGACTCATTCTTATTATGGCTGGGATAGAGATAGGTTCTAATACTTATTATAAATTAATGGTTCAGTTAGGTCTCAAATAACATTACAACTTAGGCATAATACATAGTCTACCTAGATCTTAGGCTACCTACGGTGATCAAGATCTTTATTGTTAGCTGTTACAACTTAAGTATCGGATTTAAAACTTAGGATCATCTATGAGATAAATATGGTCGGTTGTGGTCCGCGGGTCGGCTGTCGCCCACAACTTATAAGTAGAATAACCAATTTAAGAACCCTAAATGGCATAACAATCCCGTGTGGTGACTGTACATTACGAGTAACATTTTTCCTATTAAATAAGCTGTCAATTTGAAGCTGCCTTTTTATACCATAGTAATATTTGATTGCCAGGTAAAACCAATGAAAAAGTAAATAGCGTGTAAATCTTTCTTGTAATACATTTTATGAGATACCACTCGCTATATAGCTAGAATCTATGATACAGATAAAACAATTTGAGCATGTACACAAAGATAAACTTGTTCTTATGTCTACGTGTGAGATGTATCTTCACTGCATATTTGCACAACACATCTAATTGGAGTTACTAGTTCCGAATGCAATGGGGCTTCCGGATATTATATTTCATCAGCCACTGACAGCTTCGCAGCTGCCGGGCAATAATCGAATTTGTAGCATAACGCCGGAAGCGACAGCCCGCTCAGCCAGCTTATTATGGATGGCTTTATCCATCTTTATCCACGTGATAAAATAACTGTCACTTTAACACCGTGAGATAGAAAGTGACGCTCACCGTTTTATCACGCTATCACTTAGACAAGAACGACCATCATATCCGTACAGCTTTCACGGCGACTACTGCGTGTGAAAATTTGAACTAGGTAAAGCTGTAAAAAAAACGAGGAACTAGATAATAAAAAAATCAATACCGGAATTCAGATATTTTGATATTCGTCCGGTATTCTGGTATTGAAATATCGTGAAAATCTGTCGGATATTCCGGTATTAATCACAACGGGGTGTACTGAATGAAGTCTCTCACTTTAAAAGTTGGAATAAAAAACGATTTTTTTTATTAATAACTGTGACGGTTTAGGTACTCATGAATCATGAACCTACAAACGTTTAGTCGAGTATCCTTATATCGATAAAGTTTTCATATTTTATTAGCTACATAGACAATTCATGTCAATTTTAGTCAAACATTCGATACAATTAGTTCAAATTGAGTAATTTTATTTTATCATATTCCTCTCAGTGCCTCTCGTTCGCACTGCAAACGCGATGTAACATCAAAATCAATTACCGATTTTTATATTGAATTTCCTTCATTTGTATGCATTAGGTAACTCACGCAGCTGTGCCAATCAAGAAATAATGACGAATGATTTTAAGCTCGTATGTGTCGGACGGACGAAGTATTTTACAGATGGCGCTAGCGTAGATTTCAACGGCCAATCCTACAAATAGTTCCAATTTTTTTTTTGCAATCTTATAGCCTGGATAGCCTTTTAGAAAGCCCAAAGGCTGTGGTTGTGGGAACATGCTAGAGTAGGGATAGAAAATGAATATGGCGCTGGCGTCATCTACTTATAAAAACTTTTGACAGTTGCCAATCCCATTGTCGAAGCCGGCTAATACACACACACACACTCACATGTAGATTGCCATAAAAAAATATAGCCCTTTCTCTTAATAACCCCTTCCATAGACTTTTAGGAAAACAGCCGAATGTTCCCTCCACAAATGTATTAGGAGTAATAATGAAATAAGTAAAAAGTATAGGTAATAACCAAAGTAGTAAATTGTTGTTTTCATAAGGAGAAAGCCAACTAAGCTATTAATCGATTTTATCATAACTTTCATAACAGTGTGTACTTAATTGGATGACGTCGTCTACCTAATGCCCCACCCACCTTTATAATTTTATGTGCACGACCACGCACACTTGAAACTCATTTTGTGTTGTTTTCTTATGTTTCCTGGTAGAATTGACTTTTAAACTTTGCCCCCTTGTAAAACAAATAAATATTTCTCAAAAATGGACGGCAAAGTCGACTTTGCCGTCTAAAAAATAGGTCGCGAAGCGCGTAGTTTATGGTCAGTCAAAAATTAAAAAGTTAAAAACATTGCAGTCTCGATTTTGGGACTGCAATGTTGCATACAAATTCCATTATTTGTCGAGTTCCAAACTTTTTAAAAGTTGAAATGACCATATCAAATGAAGGCACAGGCCCATTAAACAGCCAAACAGATGATTAGTACCGCGACTATTTAGATGTCTCAAATAGGTTGGCGTATTTTTGGCAGAAAAATACACTTCTATTTTTTTATTAAAAGAAATAAAAAGGCGGTAAGGGCTTTTTTCTGTCAAAATATATATGTAAGAACGTTGCTTTTGTAAAATATTTCTATGATATTTATATTTCTTGCACCATTTTTGAGAAAAGCACTATATATGACTCGGCTGGAAGGCTACTTGCTGGCTTCGGATTCAATTAAACGGACTCCCAAGGTCGTCCGTTTAAAACGAATCCTCAGCCTGCAAGTAGCTACTTCCGAGCCTCGACAATAATGTACTATTGCCGTATTCTTGCCCGACACATTCCAAGTTTAATCTGATGTAATATAGCTTCCGCTTATTGTGCTTGGCGAGGTAGCTTAATTCATCCAATTAACTAAATTAATTTAGATTGACCTATATTATCCGTTCAAATCCTGCTGGAAAGTTATTTATAAATCAACTTTCTGTAAAAGTATTTTTTTCATAAAGATAAAAGTTTTAGGCAATTTGTGGAGTGTAGACTGTAACTTTTCGTGATGAGGGGTTCGTTGGGTGAAGCGTAGAAACTCGCCGCTGGAACGCGCTGGCCGTCGTGCTGTCTCGAAGTCCGCTATACCTCCATTTACCGGAATATGTGTTGTGTGAAATAAAAACACATATATCTGAGTTTATTTATTGGAGAGTGTTCAGGCAAGTGATAGAGTTAAGCTCTCTGAGTTCTCTGAATATGCTACAAATGGCGCGGGTTTATATAGGAATGGCCGGGCGATTTGTATCTCTGAACTAGTGGGCATTATATGCAGAGTGAGTTTTATTTATTTCTGTCAATCTCGTTAATTATAAGCACGTATGAAAGGAGCACGAATCCTAGACTTATAAATAGATACAATATTAAGCACGTATGAAAGGAGCATGAATCCTAGACTTATAACTAGATATAAAACATTCCACGCAATTCATTTGACATAATATGTGAGCACAAAGTAAAACATGATATACAAAAGTAAAAATAGCAACCTAAACGTAAAGACTAATCTAACACATACATGACCCTAATAGCTATTTACGACAGTCTCCCCCACGTGTGTTAACACCGTCTTCATGCGCGGAGTAAATGGGGATGAGTCTAGAAACTGGGCGGCGGACGTCACCTGCGCGTGTGCGAACAATGGCCATCCAGGCCAGGATATAGCTGGGCGATTACGCCTCTGGGCCACGTTCCTCGTTACTACGTCACCTTCATGCAGTTTCTTTACGTTTTCTTAGCGAGCAATACGGCTTTGAAAACCTCGGCGGCAACCAGACTACCAGCGGTGGCGCGAACTAACCGTACATTATTAATGAACGATCGCCACGCGGGTGCGAGTGAGACGGATATAGGCCTATCCCAATCGATCCCTGTCCGCCAAACGAAACGTAACATATCGCGATCTTGCTCTATTATTTCGATCTGTAAAAACATCTGTTTGACGTCGGCTAACACCGCGATTTTACTTTCGCGGAAGCGCATTAATACGCCAAAAAGTGACTTTAACAGGTCGGGGCCAGCCAACAGCGCGCTGTTAAGCGAACGTTCGCAAGCTGTGGCGGCCGTGTCCCAAACTAATCGCATTTTGCCGCGTTGCGGGTGAAAAGTTGGGAAATGCGCCAGAGGCCACGTCCGGGGTGCCTCGGGGGGCGGTGGCGAGTCTATTTTCTCCGCGTAACCTTTGTCAAGCAACATACACTTTGCATATTCGGCTTTAAGTTTCGCATCGTGGTCTAGCTTTCGTTCTAGACTGTACGGCCGTTGCAATGCTTGCGCTTGGTTATTGGGGAGTTTCTCGTCATTTGACCGCCAAAGTAAGCCCGAGCGATACCTTTGCTCCCCCGGTATCTTTTCGCAGGTGGCTTCTAGTAAATCTAGCGCACGTTGGTCGGGGTCGACCCGAGGCAACTTTTGCGAAACGCCTAATGATTCTACCTCAGAATGCCGTTTCACAAGTTGTAAGGCCTCGTCGTCCGCGGTATTAGGCTTTGCGTGCCCAACCAATTGTACCGCGGGCGCGATTCTGTCCGCAGTTTCGTGTAGCGTCAAAGTCATTGTCGCGCCTTCGTCAAGTGGCGCGAGGGTTTGGACGGTACCTAACGGTTCCGACACCTCTACAGGCATGACTTTGTGACACGTCTGCGGCAGTCTAACATTGAGTACTGCAGGTGCTGCCGGGACTCTATTACCGCTCGCGGACGCGGCCGCGTTTCGACCGTGTAATAGTTTATTATGTCCGGCTTCGCACTGATTCATGCCACACGCGACATATTGGCACCCATAAGGCTTAGGGTGACTCGCGCCTAAACATCTACAGCACAATTTAGCACCCTTTGCCAAGTCCCATCGCTCAGATATAGTCGCGGCTAGAAATTTCGAACACTCACTAACTTTGTGTTCTTTGCCGTTCTTACATATGGCGCACGCATCGCGCGAGACAGAGACAGACGATGTCTGCTGCCTGGGCTGAGCTCTGGTTGACGCTGGCTTTTTCTTTAAATTACCATCGCGGTGCTTTACTTGAGCTACGGTCGATTTATTAAAACGTGATCTATTTCCCGTATCACGTGGGTACGATTCGTGGGAATCTGACTCCGAATCCGAACTATAGTCGCGAAAGGACGCGGGGCCGCGGGACCCAGTGAGAGCGCTGCTCGATCGACTGGGCTCGCGCACAGAGGAAACCGCGCTTCGTTCACTTCGCGATCTACTAGACGCATCACGGTAGAATGCGGGGGCGCGAGACCCAGAGAGAGCTTGACTCGATCTTCTAGGTTCGCGCACAGAGGAAACCGCACTCACTGCACTCCGTGATTCGTCAGACGTGTCACGGTAGAACGCGGGGGCGCGCGACCCAGAGAGAGCTTGGCTCGATCTGCTCGGTTCGCGCACAGAGGAAACCGCGTTCACTGCATTCCGTGACCTGTTAGACGGCTTATGTCGGTTTATGCGCTTGGCCGCAGTGCTAATTTCGTTAAGAAACTCGGAAATCGCAACTAGCCCGGGTGATTCTACGTTAGACTGCCTGTATTTGGCCCATTCATAGCGCACTATCAGATTCAACTTATCCACGATTTTATTCACGAGCTCAGGCGCGTGCAATTATTTCTCTTGACGCAAGGATCTAATGGTGGCGACGGCATTCGCTACATGCGCGGCGAATGAGGTTATATTAGAATTGTCTTCGGATAAACGCGGCATGCGTTTAACGTTATGAATTTCCGTAAGAACAATCTCCTCAGGGTCGCCGAACTGCCGTTCCAGCGCTTCCATTATCTCATACGGATCCTGAACCGTGTACATTATTGATTTTACGGCCGTCCGAGCTTCGCCCTTAAGTGCGCGCCTAATCCGACTGACGTTATTGACGGCACTAAACATGGGCGACGTATCTTCGAACTCTGCCCTAAATGATATCCACTCGGTGATATCTCCGCCGAATGTAGGCAATTCCGGCGGTTTATGGTACATTGGCGCGTAGGTACCGTGCGGTACCTCTACAATGCGCGGGGGTGGTCTGCTAGCCCGATCGACGGCTGCACGCGGCGGCGGATGCGTTTGCGCGGTCTCTTTCGGCGGCGGGATTTTAACGTTTTCCTTTGCGATCTCGTGCTGTAACCTAGCTTGTCGTTCTACCCAACTTCTAGTCCGTTCTTCGACGGTCGCGTCACTGCTGCCGACAGACTGCGCCTTCAGTTGCGCAACCTGCAGCCGTAAATTTGCAGTGTCGGACTTTGTCTTAGTAGCTTCGACGGTCGCGTCACTGCTGCCGACAGACTGCGCCTTCAATTGCGCAATCTGCAGCCGTACATTTGCAGTGTCGGACTCTGTCTTAGCAACGGCTAGACGGGCTTTACGAACCTCGAGCTCGGCCATTAGCACGGCCAATTTATTATCGCGTTCCCTAACCGATTTGCGACTCCTATGTGAATCGCGATTAGACGGCGCCCGCGACGGCGATGGCGGCGCATCGATGTCTTTATTCACTAGCGTACCTAATCTACTACGATTTACTACCGTGGCATCTAACGTTTCCGAGTGTACCGACTCGTTTCCACCGGTAGTATTCGGGCTGCCACTGGTGCCCTTGCTCCACGTATTTGTCTCGCCGGACGTAGTCTTACCGGACGAGGGGGTAGGGGTGTCCATGTTGGCTGCGGGCGCAGGCGGGCCCTTGGTGCGTGGTCGTAGGCTCCTTGCTTCCTTTTCGGACATCTTTCTGGCTGGAACCACTTCACTTCACTTAACACACGCGGGGGTCCCTAACTTGACCTGCCTATATCTATGACTGACCGTTACTGAGCGCAACGTCAGGCCCTAAGCGTAGCGTGGATCCCTCGTGGCACTGAATCTCCCGCAATGGCAAAGTGCTATGCCTAGAACGTTCGAAAGCAGTGTGTGGGTATCAACCATGTGACACATGCAACGAAAGTTGCCAGGACACGTGAGCGGAGGACGACCTACACGCTGCACGGTCCGACCGGCAAGCCGGTAAATGGGTTACGGAAAGGTATTGGGCTTGGGTCTAAGCCGAAGCGAACCTCTAGGCCCAGCGCGTTCTTTATTCAGTCTTGCCGTCTGAGTCAAGCAATGTCGCTTAAAACTCAGCGCGTACTTGTTTCTTTTTTGCCGTCTGAGTTAAGCAATGTCGCTTGAAACTCAGCGCGTACGTGTTTCTTTCTTGATTCTGAATTAAGCTATGTCGCTTGAAACTCAGCGCGTACGTTTTTCTATCTTCATCCGGCTCGAAGGACCAAACTGTGGAGTGTAGACTGTAACTTTTCGTGATGAGGGGTTCGTTGGGTGAAGCGTAGAAACTCGCCGCTGGAACGCGCTGGCCGTCGTGCTGTCTCGAAGTCCGCTATACCTCCATTTACCGGAATATGTGTTGTGTGAAATAAAAACACATATATCTGAGTTTATTTATTGGAGAGTGTTCAGGCAAGTGATAGAGTTAAGCTCTCTGAGTTCTCTGAATATGCTACAAATGGCGCGGGTTTATATAGGAATGGCCGGGCGATTTGTATCTCTGAACTAGTGGGCATTATATGCAGAGTGAGTTTTATTTATTTCTGTCAATCTCGTTAATTATAAGCACGTATGAAAGGAGCACGAATCCTAGACTTATAAATAGATACAATATTAAGCACGTATGAAAGGAGCATGAATCCTAGACTTATAACTAGATATAAAACATTCCACGCAATTCATTTGACATAATATGTGAGCACAAAGTAAAACATGATATACAAAAGTAAAAATAGCAACCTAAACGTAAAGACTAATCTAACACATACATGACCCTAATAGCTATTTACGACACAATTAGTACTTAAAAGTTAGCTTCCCAAAATATTGATTAGGCTCAAAGTACCTATTTGGTTACTGACGACAGTTTCTAAAAACATATTATTTCTCAACATACATAACTACTAGAACACATAACCTGAAATAGATGTTATATTATTATTATGTCTGTCTTTTACAAATTCTCGGGACCATGGGGTCCCGGGCATTTGGAAGGCGTACGTGGGGCCGAAGCCAACACGTAGAGGCCCCTTGTGATAAGACAATTTACTCTAAATGTAACGTGACACCAACCGATGATTATCCCTGTTTGCGCTATAGTAGTGCACCCAAGGACAAGCCCCGGTTAGTGTAGGACTATTGTAAGAAAAGGTACAAAAAGAAACCGGGCTATTGCGTTGAGTTGCTAGTGGGCTAGTAACCGGGACTATGGAGGAGACTATGGCACCTGCCCTGCTCATATGTTAAAAAACATGAAAAAATTGGCCAGGTGGTGACTCGCCAACTCACAATATGGGTCCCCGAAAACGGCCGCTCACACGGAGCGACAAGGGGACAACATCACGTGAGCGGCTCAGGGCGTGGAGAGGTGTGCACCGCTTTCTACCCAGTGGCTGTAAGCAGCCACTGTGCCAACTCGCGTCTTAGGCATGTTTCACTTCCGCCCTGCGAGCATATAGCTCTGACACCCCACTCTGGACGGCCGGTAAAGGCAAGCCAGAGGTGAGAGTCCTGCGGCCCCTGCTCAGTGTTCACTCCAGCCGGCCAATGAAGGCAAGCCGGAGAGAGGGGCCTGACCGACTCTCGGGGGTATGGGACCCAAGGGACGTCACTTCCCATTCAGCTCGCCACAAGCTGCCCTGGGGGCTTATTATTATTATTATTTGGAGCCTGTCGTGTCCCACTGCCCAGCAGATGTTATATACTAAAGAAAAAATTACGAAGCGCTCCAGTGGTGAAGAACGGATATATGAATGAATGAATGAATGAATGAATGAATGAAAATCTTTATTTCAGGCTACTAGTGGCCCATACATAAATACCTTAAAACTAGCATACATATTATAAAAATATATTTAAAACTAAACACTACAAAACACATTATGGCATATTATATGACATCTTAGTTTATAATACTACTTTAATTACACTAATCAAACTATTTTTATCAAATATTGTTCCCAAAAAGTTGACTAAAACATATAATTATCCCCAAAATCTTCATTGTCTACGTAAAACACCCCAAAATATTTTTTCGTGATGATTTTTCTGTATCTGCTTAAATAATTTTAATTTAAATGTTTGCAGAAATACCCACAATTATTAAGGAAGTCTTCTTTAGAATCTATCACTCTAAGGATTCCATTATCAAACTTTGCTCTGTATTTTGCCGCGTTCCACTCGCTCTGCTAAAGCGATTAACTCAACTCATGCTGAATACTTCAGAACACAAATAGAAGGAGCGCAAGAACATTCCAAATTCTCAGCTCATAGTATACAGCAAATAGAATCTTTATGGAACGTAAACATTAATGTAATTACTGGAAGTTTTGGAAGCAAGTTACCTAACCTGTTTCAGGAGGCACGCGACTGAGTGCACGCGCCACTTGTAGCGAGGAATAGGCGGAATAATACCATTGGATTGTGTAAAAATGTATGTGTTTTCGAATAGAATATTTCCTGCTTTACTTACCTTAAAGTTGACTGGTAGAGATTGCCTCGTGGCATTAAGTTCGCATTTTGTACATTAAGTTGTTATTTTGTGCAATAAAGTTTAAATAAATATGTCATTCATTTAAATTGCTTCAAAGAGTGCATCCTATTGACAGATTTTAAATACCTAATATAATATAATATAGTATTCCAGCTGCGATCGCGCCATTACGTGCACTTCAGCTTTCGTCGTGTGCGTGCCGCGGTCGCTGCTGGAAACCATCGCGAGCGCGGAGTTTTGGCCGAAGGGTGTGGTGTTTCGGCGGTTCCGTAGGAATCTGCCAAATCCTACACCGGATAATGTGACATAACTGAAAACCGCCGTGTCGCCGAAATAATTTGCTTATAAGATTTTACTATTGTATGTATGTTAGTTTGTAAGGTATGTATCTATGGGCCTTATTTGCCTGATAATAAATTATATTTGATTTGATTTGATAATCCTTATTAAATTTCACCTACCTACTTTTGCTTCAATTAGCCCATCTGATGACTCATTCCTTCGGTAAATCAATGAAGAAATGGCATTGGCATTCTTATTGGCACTCGTAGATTTCATATAATTGAATTACGAACCCGAATATTTTGCACTACTCGTAAGTAGCTATATCTCATTCGACTGGCAGGTCAATTCAAATATCAGATTGTAGATGCATGAGTTTAAGGAGACCCGACCATCCCGACCCCAGATGAGCTGGGAAGAGGGTTGGCCAATGAAGAAGATGCATGAGTTTATGTACTCGGTTATGCTTAGGTATGATTCGCTTTTAATGGAACCTTACATGAACGTACCGATGTTATGGCAAGATGTGAAACCAACCGTATAAATAGACCCAGGAAGGCACCACCCTGTTTCCTCTACCCTATTTATTTTCTTATCGGTGTCGTTTTTTTCTCAACCCCTGTAATGTGGAATGAAATTTTGTTCTTACTAGGGTGCAAATAAATGGATCCGTGAAACTGGTTTAGAAGAATGTTCAAGTCAAAAGGAAAAATGTGTGTTTTTCTTATTTATAATTAGATTTTTGTAATGCTACTTATCCTTATTTTGCTTCTCAATGTACGTAAGTCTACGTTGAACTAGGTAATAACTTAAGAAGTAATAGTGCGTAAACTAAGTATAAGTAGTACCTGTTAGTTTAGTATTATGTCACTACCTGTGAGCTCCTATATTTGGCTTCCTGTATATATTACAATTTAGGTATGTGTCATAGGTGTTGGATCTCCAAATGGATAAAAAAAAGACTATTTTTTATTCCATATAAAATTATAATAAAGAAGAATTAAAGTTTGTGGATAATTTTAATTGACATGAAATTACACATCTTATATGCCAATTTTATCTTCCAAAAAACTTTTTTTGTAAGTACATACTAAATTATGTAAAACCAAGACTTGTGCTTCAGTACAAAACGATTCACTTATTTTATTTGCTTTTATAATATGACTTTTGTGCATGCATGCAGCTTTTCACGTAAATACGACACACCGCATCCACATAGCAAGCTTAACGCGTATCACAAACGTCTTTGGAACCGTTTATACCGCTAGAATGCCAAGCCATATCCGGAAACACAATAGCATGGGGAAAAGTTTGCTGCATATCTTTTGTTCCTTGTATATATTTTATGTTCTTATCCTTTTGAAGTTGATGTGCCATTGCAGATGGGTAGCTTCATCCTTATTTGACGGTGAAATATTAAAGTATCTTCATTTCCAAAATAAATAGGTCCTGTGAAGAAATCGAAAGATACGAGGAAACAAATTGGAAAAAGTCAGAGTTGGTATCCTTTATTTTGCCGACAAATTTGTTATCAGTATTATCATTCCATTAGTATTTCGTTTGGCGATATTAATTTCCCAATTTACCATTTAAACTCATGGAATACCACTTGTTTTCATAATATCCATTTCATAAGTATTTTAATTGGCAAAATTACGACATCACAGTTCATTTGTTCCACGTATTGTTATATCCTTCTTAGGCCCACCCATACAAATGAAAAATACTAAATTTGCCACAGGAATTTGAATCTACAGTGTAGGCAATAGATTTGATTTTGCGTTGTTTAAAAACTGAACGAAATAAACCAAAAGCAACTCTGTTCCAATCGAATATGGTTTAAATTCCATTGAACTGAATAAGTACTATAGGTAGGATAATGGGCCTTAGGAGGATATAATAAATAATAGGATATACGTAGGTAATTTGTAACTGCAATAAAATGTAAGTAACTCAAATCGAATTAATTAGCACATACTTACCCACTAAACTCACTCATCTAGGGTTGTCCCAGCTGTCCTCAAGTTCCCACGGCTCATGGGAACCTGAGGCCAGCTTGGCAACCAACTATACATACTCATAGGTAGGTACTATTTATAGATTATGTCAGAAACGAAATGGTACTAGAAAAGCAGTTAATGTGAGGTGTGAGGGCGTGTGTGGTGATTGTATCCGTGTGTATTTGAACTGCGAATACACACGGATACAATTTTCTACGAGATATACTCGTATAAGTAAGTTTAGAAACACAATCTCAACATATAGGACCATTTAAAACAATATGAAGCAAGCAGTAAAATATAAATACAAATAAACATTAATATTAGTTTTAGTTCCCTATCAAAAATGTAGCTATAGATTTAATATACAAAATACTTGGTATGTTAGAAGAAATAACTTTTCAATTTCTGAAGTAAGGTTTATACCAGAAATTCCATTAACGAAATTCTATGCCCCTTGCGTATCGGCGTCTAATGTATTTTATGGGTAGGTAGATACTTCACATAAAAGCCGAACATTTCCGATCACTTTCCCCACCCCATTGTTGCCCAATTGCTTTCAAAATATGTTTATGAAAACATGTTAGAGAACGAAACTCCACATATTGCCCTTGAAGCTATAATTTTCTCCGTTAAAGAAAAAAAACAACTTGAAACTTTGATTTATATGATTTGGCATAATTTTGTTAAACAAAGTTCCGTCAAGTTTACTTAGTACTTACTACAAACTGTTTATTTAAGAAAACGCGTTCTTCCAACTTAAAGTGCTGTTTTTGGAAATATGTAAATATTATTATATGTACTACAAAAATTAATTTAGAAATTAGGCATTTTGTCACGCGAGCCACGCAGTGATGGAAGGATAACACAAACTAGGTAGGTACGTTTGCCTTACGTAATAGCAGGTATACAACTACATGCTTTGTATGTATGTATAATTATTTCCATTTGAAAAATCATAAGCGTCTTTGATCATTTGTAAATAAGCTGAGCACTGTCTTACGTGTTTATATTTTATTTGAGTGTTACCTAGAAATTCTCTTTGTATTTACTTATGTTCTAAAACACAATTAATAGGTCACACACATTAATACGCCAACCTGGAACCAGCGTACGATTTTGTTCCGGTCGCGGTGGAAACTGCGGGGCCGTGGTGTTCGGAGGCCAAGAGGTTGGTTAGAGACTTGGGGCGGCGTCTACGTGACAGAGGAGGCGATCCCCGTTCAGGCTCCTATCTAGTCCAACAGATATCGCTTGCCATCCAGCGCGGTAATGCCGCTAGCATCTTTGGCACTTTTGGGCTGGGTGGGGGTCGGAATGGGGCTGATAGTGTAAGTAGGATAGTATATTAGTAATATGTTTAGATTTTAAGTTAGGACATTGTATGTAAATTATTTAAGTAGATTTTAAGATTGACTTTGATCTGTATTTGATGAATAAATTTTATTATTAATAGGTTAAAATACTTTACTTTTTCAAAGTGGAAATTAAATTAAAGGTTTCATGAACTTCCTTTGAGAAAGTGCTACATTTTGAATCATTTCGCTTCACCAACTCACGGTAAAATTCTGAGACGCCGTGCTCTTACCTTAGGGCTCTTGAGGATTAATTTGGTCCATATTTCATCTTGAGCACGCCAAGACAACTGTGACACTTTCTATTCATCTTAGCAGCCCTAAACAAATAATAAATGAGATATATATGCAAACCGGAACACGCGGCTCACTTAAATTGGTAATATTATTTATCAGGCGTGATTTAATATCTTATATGTATTATTTTAACACAAGTAATAATGTGTTGATGAGCCAATCTAAAAGCAAAAATGTATCGGAATATGAACCCTAAGTCGCTTGCTTTATATTTCAACTCAAAGAAGAATCTTGAGTTAAGTAGGTATTTATTCTATTTAATATTATAACTACAATATTAAGGTTAAGAAACATATTTACTTATTATTTAACAAAATATACAAGTAAACCTATTACAAATTAAAACTTATACCTAAACACACTCGATCAATTAATAAATTAACTCTAAATTAAACTAAATTAAAACTAAGCTAAATAAAGCCACAACCGAGAACTCAATCAAACAACCCGTCCCGCGCCCTTCCAAATGCAAAGGTGCCCATCACGCTCGCCGCGTTGCCACGCTGGACCGCGATAGACAGCCTCTGCATCAGGAATGACCCGGAACGAGGGTCATGACCTCCCTCCCGCAAACGTTGCCCCAATTCACTCAAAAAAATTTTGGCCTCGGCACACCAACACCCGGACGTCTCCACAGAGGTATAGGTACCTACTCTGACTGATCTATGAAAAGGTATATAGGTACATATTATACTAAATGTTGCCTGCGACTTAGTATGCATGGATTTGTATGCTGGTTGGGTTAGGTTAGGTTAGGTTAGGTTAGTATAAATATTCTGTAGAAGTGTGCACTAGATAGGTTAATAATTTAACAACACGTAAATTTGTCTGTCACGTCTATCTAAGAAGGTTCAAAACCTTCACTTCAAAAAACGTACTCGGTACAAACCCTCTCAACCCCCTAGAAGAATAATTTTCCCTGTGCACCCTGATTGATCTGTGATATTTTGATCTCATACTTACTTGGGCATTTTCACTTAACTGTGCACCTTTAACGGCCGGTTAGCAATCCTTACAAAACTGACGGTCAATGTCAAATCAAATGTAACGGTTAGACGTTACTGAAACACGACTTAAGTCGCGCTTTAAAGTACAAGTTAAATGAAAATGCCCACTTAGTGTGAGCGCGCCCGGACTTAGGTATTTGATACAATTTTGATACGTCATTTAGGTATTAGAGAATAGACTCACTGACATCAATCGTGCAAGAAACGGCCCCGACGCTACGATGAGCCGAATAGATAAGAGTCGTTTAAACGCGGTTTGAACACAACACCGCGACTTTATCGCGGTCTCTGGCGGCGCGCCAAATAATGTTTTTATAATGTTTAGCTGTCCGGCGACTGCAAGACTGTCTGTTGACTAAACTTGACATTGATTCGATTTCGATTCTAAAATTTCTCATTATTGGCCGTAATTGCCTTTTTGTCTCTGAACTTTACTTCGTCCTGCTTTTAAGCGAAAAACTCTTTGTAACATAGAGAAGTGCACGCAGCTACGATGATACGAATAAAACTACAATTACAGGACGAACAGGCCTATTCGGATTTCGAGATAATCACAAGATCTTGAGACGATTTAGAGATCAACTAGATCTACATTAAATATCGACTAGATGTGACATGGATATCTAAGTCATAACTTGTCGAAATCGTTCAAGAGGACCTCCAGAATCGCGGAAACGTCAAATTTGACATATTCTATCTTACAAATATCTTTAAATTATCCGTATCGTAACTAGTTGAAGTCTAGTAGAAATCTAATTCATTTTCCGAATCGAGCCGGAAGATATACAAATATCCACCAATTACACATTTAACACTTGAGTTCAAATAGTTTGAACACGAGTTGATCAGAACTTGAGTTTGATAAGAAAATCAGACCAATCTGAAAATTCATACTTTCCAATAAAAAATAATACTTGTCAATGCTTGTCAAAATCTTTTCAATAATGACGAAAGTAGCGGTTCGTATAGGTACTCGCCACAAATAGAACAATTAAAACACTAAAACATAACCTGAATGACCTGGATCTCACATAATCTAATTGGCCATCAAAATCGTATGGCTTTCCTAAAACAATGTTAGATTTCTTTTAAACGACTTTAATGAAATAATGACTTTAATGTTGTGCCTTATTTTATGTACTTCTTATATGTTAAATATATTAATACACAAATTAATACACAAAACTCAATAAGTCTAGATAAATGGAAATTAATTGATAAATTATACGGAACAACCTCTTTAACTTTATGCGATTAAAATCTTTAATACTGAGAAAAAAATCGTTTAAAAAAATTGAAAGTGCATGCTTTAAACAGTTCGATATGAGCCTATCGAACCAAGTTTACTATTCATACATTACGTGCGAAGGAACGTACATTAGTTGATATTGTAATAGATATGATATGATATTGATATTGTTGATCATTGCGATACAGCGGGGAAATGCCACCAGCATCCTTGGTACAATGCCTCAGGGGCCTATTTTAGATTTAAGCTAGTTATTAATTTCGTTTAGTAGTACCACTGTATATATACCGGGTGCGGCCTGTAATATGAGCAAAAAATTAAACTGCAAGCTGTACTCCTCATACTAGCCAACATTTGTTTAGCGACTTTTAAAAATAACTTGTTGTTTGATTTTTAATACACTTTAAAGTTTATTCTAAGAGGCAATGTATTGCGAATTTTGTCATGTTTATGGCATGACAAGCAACGTCAATCACAATGATATGGCGTAGCGATGGCGTCCATTGAAGATAATATTTATTTTTTATGAAAAATAGGGAGTCTAAATACTTCATAATTTTTTAAAGTTGTTGAACAAAAGTGTCACCGTTTGAGGAGTACAATCTATGTTTTAATTATTTGCTCGTGTTACAGGCCACACCCGGTATTGTATGTAAACAAATGAAAAAAAAAATATGATATTGATATTGAAATCATTTTAATGTGTGCTCGATAGATAAATTTTTTATACTGTGAAAACGTTAGCCTGATGCTAAAAGTACTAAAAATTACTTGAAAGAATTTTCTATATTTCTAAGTTGTTTCGTTACAACCTACACATTGTCTCCCCTTCTTAACCTAAGTTATTTTAACACGGATTACTTACTTAAAAAGATTAAAGGTACTTATTTTATCAACAACAAAGGTATCTCTGAGGGCCTACTGCGAACACTGAAGTTCGCAAATTGCGGGCATCTTACTCTTTTACTCCAATTAAGGCGTAGTTAGAGTGACAGAGGGATGCCCGCTATTTAGGGGGTTCGGCGTTCGCGGTAAGCCCTCTGGTATACGGTGGGTCAGGTGATTAACCTAGTTGGTGAGTCTAAAAGCGAACGACGCAGTTGCGTGTGTCCACACAATACCATTGAATTATTCCACCCGGCACCGAGGGACGCTCATTATCATTATTAATGTATAGGTACCTAATTGCACATAATTAGATATAATAAGGTAAAGCACCATGTAGGGTTAATTACATATCTGTTACCAATACTTAATATGATTGTTACAGAATATTTCATAAAAAAATCCAATCTATATATTTACAGAAGATGAAACTTAAGTGTGTAGATAATTCAATAATTCACATAGAACAAGAATGTCTACTTTTATCTAATGATACGTTAATATTTAACTGTTATGTATAATAAGTACCTACGTTAAGCATAATCAAAACCCGGACGACGGGAGCAAAAATGCACATTTCACTAGAGCTTAATTAAATACCGACTATCCTATCGACATCCATACGAACAATTTTTTAATCAGAAACTCATTGATTCAAAAATTGTTCGTGTGGATGTCGATAGAAGAGTTGATATTTAACTAAGCACTAGTGAAAAGTGCATTTTTGCTCCCGTACCTACGTTAAGCATAATCAAAGCCCGGACAACGGGAGCAAAAATGCACTTTTCACTAGTGCTTTTAAATATCGACTATTCTATCGACATCCATACAAACAATTTCTGAATCAGAAATTCATTGATTTCATTGATTCATTGATTGATTCATTGAGCACAAATGCACTCTTCACTAGTACTTAATTAAATATCGACTATTCTATCGACATCCATACGAATAATTTTTGAATCAGAAATTCATTGATTCAAAAATTGTTCGTATGGATGTCGATAGAAGAGTTGATATTTAACGAAGCACTAGTGAAAAGTGCATTTTTGCTCTCGTCTGGGCTTTGAGCATAATTCTCTAACATAGGTATAATGTTCTATGACATAATGTTATGTACCTACCTATTAACGGGCCTAAGTGTTGGTCACCCTCCCGAGGTCACCAAATTTTAATAGGTATTTTTAATTGTAGTAAGTTTTAGTTTTATATTTATTTCGGGGATCTAGGAAACGGCTCTAAAGATTTCGACGAAATTTGCTATATGGGGATTTTCGGGGACGAAACATCGATCTAGCTAGATCTCTGGGAAAACGCGCATTTATTAGTTTTCATGTTTTCTGAGCAAAGCTCGGTCTCCCAGATATTACAAAGAATAAATGTCATCAAAGCAAGAACTTTTGCTGCAATTTTTCCATCAGGCGTTATGCTATTTTTCATCTTGCCGCATTGCATTATTTTTAAATGTTACCGAAAAGAACGAACCAAATACTTTAGTAGGGTGGGTTAAAACAAGTAAACATAAATTTCTACCCGGGATATTAAGTTCAAACTCCTAAGTATGAAAACTTCTCTCTCTTTGAGGAGTTTGCAGTTTTTGCACCTCGCAAGTTTTAAACAGGTTTCATCACTTCGCAAACTCGACAAAATTTTGTGTGAGTGTAAGCATTCATTAGGTTTATTAATATCAACTTTATCAAAAGCAAGCAAAAGCTTTTAATTATGTACATGTGTATGGTTTTACGTCCGCATTTAATTCTGCACTCTACGTAGGACAAAAAAACGTTTGAAATGCTAATCATCAATGCAGTGGGCGTTGAACGTGACCTGTTTAGCAAATTTCTTAAATGGTATTAGATGTGCAGAGATCCTGAAAATTTGAAAAAATGCTACCTTATAAAATAAGTTGAAAATAACTCTGTAGGTACGTGAAAACAGCTTTCAATGGCTTAAACTGAGTATGGTGGGTAGGACGAGCATGGGTATGTACCTAGGTACCTACATATATGTACCTACAATGTGTACTATCTACAACTCTCGATTAGCCGCAAAATGAGATTTTCATTCGATGCAGAAACGATATAAAACAATTTCTTCCGTGTCCTTATAAGATTTTCAGTAAAAAAAAAAGTGGAAAGTAACAATAAAAAGACGACAGAAATCACTTCCTTTGTGTGATACAAGTACTGTCCGCACCCTCATCAGAAACGCCTTACGTCCGCTATCGGCACAGATTATGTTGTGCTACAGTGCGGCTAGTGTTCTATTCCTTATTTATTTATTATATACTTATTTCGGAGATAACACAGAAACAAACATACAAGAAACAATCGTGTGTTTTAATATGTAAATACACAAAACATCGAATCACCATATGTGATTTCTTTCTTTTTATGGATTTATATATTTATGTATTTTATTTTATTTTATTTTTATATGTATGTTTTGTTTTGTGGTTTTTTTTCTGCATCTGAAACACCTACTGATTTGACATACGTTTAATAATTTCCACTGCCTAAAAGTTGTCTGGAAGAGATCTAATTATGTGCTTTATTTGTAGATAAAAGCAACTTTTTTATCCGTGTTTCAAGAATAATGAGAGTTTTACGAGCTAATAAATCTGTGCTATCATAAAAACTGAAGAAAATTATTATAACAAATATATAATATACCTATCGCACTGTGCTTATTCTTTTTTCTAATAAATATACTGCTTAAAATAATATAGCTATTAGCTATACCTGCCGCTTTCCAAACTTGCTGGTACCTGCGTAACATTTTAAGAAACTTTTGATCAAAAGGTACCTTTTAACAATGCCTTTGTAATGTTTCCTTATTTTTCGTTTCTTCTATGCTTCTAATAAGTAAAATAAAATACTTCTATATTTCAGACTTTTTTGGCAGTACCTATAGTATCTACTCAAAATACCTGGTAATTATTTTGTCTTTCGGTTTAGATATAGGTACAATAGTAAAAATGTAGTAAACACTTATAATAATTAATAATATTATGAAAATAATAATGTTACCGTTATGATGACCGCAATTTTTTAATGCTTTTAGACCGAATGACTGTTTCTAGAACACAATATCATTCAACACCTAATTTTACATTAATAACTCCACATTTTGATTCATACATGTCACGATAAAATAAAGCCAGCAGTACCTATGCCTAATGAATGTGTTGTCAGAACTTGGTTAGCGTCCATTGTGTCCTTTAACCGCAGTAGCATGACAAAGATAATTAGTGTGACTTTAATCACTTGTACCGTGACGTGACCAAGACAGTGAATTAATAATTATGGTGTCCGATGCGTTACGTGTACAAAGTGTAGCACATAGCTCTATCTTATAACTTTATGTCACTAACATAAATATATAACCTCTTATCGGCATGTGGTATCCAGACCGAATTTAAAGTCATCTTTTTGCAGTTTTATCGAGAAGGATTTATTCTGCTCTACAGCAATTAAACCCTCGATTTCTGACCACCAAACACATAAGTTAATAGCTTCTAGCAAGCGTAGTTAATATAAAGGATGAAAGACTCCGTAATCCCTTAACTTGTGTAAAATGTATCGTTTTGAACCCCCAACGAAACACAAGAGGGGTGTTATATGTTTGAAGCCAATGTCTGTCTGTCTGTCTGTCTTTCTGTCTGTATGTGTATCTGTCTTACTGTGGCATTGTAGCTCTCCATCGGATGGACCGATTTCGATGCTGTTTTTTACGTGAAAGCTAGTGTACCTTGCGGTGGTTTTCAGCTATGTTTGATGGAAATCGATCCAGTAGTTTGAAGAGTACCAGCTCTTTTCCAAAATGATGATAGGCGTTTTTGGCCCCAAATCATATTTTACTTTTTGTGGATATTGAGAAAACGGCAGGACTTCAAGTTTCAATTCATAAAACTATTCTGTCTGTAGCCTATTAGAAAAATTGCTGCATCGTCTGCAACAAGACGCCGTGAAATCCATAAGTAGTTGTTACTCTCGGATAGAGGAGAAAGGTAGTAAAAGAATATATACAGCCTATATATTTTAGTGCCTTCTTCCGACGGCGTAGCCGGAGGGCACGTATTCCGTCTGCAATAAGGAACGTGTCCATTCACTTTCCAATATTAACAAATGACAACAATTACTGTATGTATTTGATATGCAGGCTATGTGAAATATGACAATTACTCTGGAAAATATCCACATAAATATTATGTCGCTTCTCGTAAAACAGATAGCGAAGCGCAGCCAATTCCTATGGTACCTGAGCCTGAGGTTACTAAGCAAAATTAACTTTTGTTAGTTTCTTAATGTAGGACATATGGTATATGTACTTAAAAAAGTGGCCAAGTGCGAGTCGGACTCGCCCGTGAAGGGTTCCGTAGGAACAAGTAACATAATAAAATTGCGGTTTACGATTTATGACTTATTAAAAAAAACTAATATTTATTTTTAGTTTTATTATGCTCTTATTTTAAAAGTTACAGGGGGGGGACACACATTTTACCACTTTGGAAGTGTCTCTCGCGCAAACTATTCAGTTTAGGATAAAAATATATTAGAAACCTCAATATCATTTTGAAGACCTATCAATAGATTTGTAAAGTTTGATGAAAAAAAATTTTGAGTTTCAGTTCTAAGTATGGGAAACCCCCAAAAATTATTAAATAAATAAATATTATAGCACATTCTTACACAGATTGACTAAGACCCACAGTAAGCTCAAGAAGGCTTGTGTTGTGGGTACTCAGACAACGATATATATAATATACAAATACTTAAATACATAGAAAACAAACATGACTCAGGAACAAATATCTGTATCATCATACAAATAAATGCCCTTACTGGGATCGAGGAGGACCATCGGCTTCGCAGGCAGGGTCACTACCCACTAGGCCAGACCGGTCGTCAATTGTTTTTTTTTTCTATTTTTGTGTGAAAATCTTAATGCGGTTCACAGAATACATCTACTTACCAAGTTTCAACAGTATAGTTCTTATAGTTTCGGAAAAAAATGGCTGTGACATACACGGACAGACAGATAGACGGACAGACATGACGAATCCATAAGGGTTATTTGCCATTTGGCTACGGAACCCTAAAAATATGACCTAAAAAGAAACCCTATGTCAGATGTCAAGGTTTGAGGGATCAAAATGCAAAACAACATGGTAAAAATTATCAATAGACAAATTAAAAAAATAATTAAGTGTGATTAGCTATTAATATTTTTACTGATATATCGGGTGTCCCTAAAACCAAGGCCAAGACTTAAAAGGCTTATAGAACAGCTGATGGGCTACAAGATTAAGCAAATTTACCCTTAAAGTAAATCTCATAGTTTCGGCACTTTTATATAACTTTTATAACCAGGATTCTTATAAAAAGCCGATATCCCAAAAATTACATTTTCATTAGGTAAGGGTAAATCAGCTCTACTATAAATACTTTAAGTCTTAGCGTTGGTTTTAGGGACAGCTTATTTAATCATACACCTTAGGGGATAGTAAAATATATAGTAATTTATTTATTTTTAGATTCAGGGTTTATTTTAGTTTAGTTACCTACTTACTTAATTCTGATTATTTATTTATGTTCCCTATTGATATGTACCTTTACAAAAACAATTTATTTATTATATACTTACACCAATAATAACATACACTTACCTATGCATGCATTATTATAACGAATCGTAATATCTATCAAACCAGCAGCGTTTTGATCGATACGACGTCAAAAGTGAAAGCCAGACGAATGGCTAGAACAAGTTCCGTTTTGGCAATGCCCAATGGGGACCTACTTACACCCACAACATTATACGCGGCCAAGATAGATTGTGCATATTCAATAAACAGTAGCCGCCTTTGTCCGAAGTTATCTTTTGCTTTAGTCTTTCTTTTTCCCAGTCATTAAGGCCGCGAAAGTTTCCTCAAATTAGAGAAGTTTTAAACGTTTTGTGCGTTACCAAAGTAACATTTAATCTTTTCAAAACGCTAGAAGCTTACCATTTTATTTGATTACCATAAGTGTCGCTCTTGGATAGATTAATGGTATAGTTGGCGAAGAAATGTTTCAAAATATAAAATATATACATATCTTAAGCCTATACCTACTTATTTTACTATCGTACTGCGAATGTCTTTACTTGAGATGAAAAAACCTACAAAACGAAACAAAGGCGGTTTTATTGAATTCTTAAAAAGTTTCTTTGTTAATGGTTCTACTTACAGGAACAAAATTGAATGATGTAATCACTGTAATCAGTTAAAATGCGCTTGCGTGTGGCAGTGGTGTTAGTTGTGATGCCTAAACTACGACGCCTTTGTCTGATCTAATAATGTTGCGATCCTTGTCAGATTACAACTCAATTAATCAAACACGCGACCATACGTACGTACAGCAGCAAGCGACAGACAATACTCAAACCACCAATTTTTTATCGCCAGACCGCTCCGATAACAAACTTGGTACCTAATAAAACCTTCATAGAGGTTCGAGCTCTTAAAAAACACATATTATAGTCCGTTTGCTACCTACAGTCTCTGCAGCTACGGTCCAATTTTTAATACTTTCACTACTTACCAGTTGGACGGTTACCAGAATCGATGGCTCTCCGTCCGAGACTTTTATATTTTATTTCACCTAGAAATGAATGGCCGCTCTCCGCCATTCGCGGACTTTGTCGTAACGAGGGAACCACTAATTTAATTGGTCCAAATAAAAGGAGAGAAATTAAAAAAAGACAATGTATTTACAAAAGGCATACATATCCACAAAAACAGAGCTTTAATACAACTGGTCATTTCATTATTTTAGCAACTGGGCCTATCATTCCAAACAAAGCAAACCTTATCAAATACTTTTTGTTTATACACATAAATCAACCAATATCACATATTAATTATTTAATAAATAAATTGAGCACTAGCTTAACTAGGATTCTTAATGGTAACTTTGTCTATCAACTACAAGTCTTATTTAAATCAGGAAATACTCGGGGCCAACGTAAGAGCCACACTTTGGGAAATCGGCAGGAGCTTGAACGAAATCACCTTCCTCTCCCACTTTGAGTATAAAGTCTAGTCCTCTTGTCCAATGCGTGGACCTTTCATCTCTCATCAGCCAGTACCCGGGATTATCAGCTTTGAAACGGAGCGCTACAACTCCGAACTTTGGAATAGTTATAGTGTCTTTTATAATAGGATCAATAAGGTTTTTGGATGGGAACAGAGTGCCTTCCTCGTTCATTTTCACAATGGTGTCCTTGTCTAGACTGCTGTTGAACTCCCTTATGCCAACTACGTAGAAACTGTAGCCGTGGAGGTGGAAGATGTGGTCAGATTCGCCGCCTGTAGACAAATGTTAATATATGAGCCAATACATCAATAAAAAACAACGGGTTCCACTCCGGGAGTACCGAGAGAAGTGAAAACTCAAGGACTATCCAAAATGTCTGCAGCACTATGTATAATTGACCCATCCTCCTTTCTATTGAAAAACTTTAGTTCCGAAATTGCTGGCAAGTGAGCTTACTCGTAATAATTTTTAAGAAAAAAAAACCGACTTCTATGGGGGCCGGTGAAAGATCATTGTCGATGGTGCACTATGTAGAAAAGGAGGTAAAACCACCCACTTTTCTACTAGCATTTCGCTTCTGTAAGGGTCTTAGTTATAGCCTAACCCAATCCACTCCTCTGATAGCAGTTCGGTTCTGTGAGGATCGCAGTTCGAACCTAATCGAACCCACTTTTCAAGTAGCATTTCGTTTCTGTAACGCTCGCAGTTCTAACCTAACCTAACCCTTGTTTGGTTCTGTGAGGATCGCAGTTCAAACCTAACCTAACCCACTTAACAGCACATGCGGTGCGGTGTATGGGGGTTTGAGCGGGTGGGGCTAGTAAGATTGGCATCATCCTACATTTTATGGTAGGTAATCATAGTGGTTTATTTAGTTAAGGTATCATAGTGGTTTTCTGGGTCAAGGTCCGGGTCTGAGTCCGGGTCCGAGTCCGGGTCCGGGTCCGAGTCCGTGTCCGAGTCCGTGTCCGAGTCCGGGTCCGAGTCCGGGTCCGAGTCCGGGTCCGAGTCCGGGTCCTATTCCGGGTCCGAGTCCAGATCCGAATCCGGGTCTGACTCCAGGTCCGGGTCCGGGTCCGGACCGGATCCGGGTATGAGTCCGGTTTTGGGTCCGAGTCCGGGTCCGAGTCCGTGTCCGAGTCCGGGTCCGAGTCCGGGTCCGAGTCCGGGCCCAAATCCGTGTCCGATCTGGGTCCGATTCCAGGTCCGAGTCCGGGTCCGAATCCGGGTCCGAATCCGGGTCCAAATCCGGGTCCGAGTCCAAGTCAAAATCGAAATTCGAAATCACCAAACGTGTACTATGCGTCGTTGAAGAGTTCTGTTCTGGTCATCATCAGCTGTTCCACTTCATCAAATGCGACAGTTTTTAATGTAAATGCTTGAGTTTATAATGAAAATACAAAAAAAATCTATACTTATGCCTTTAATATTTGAGGAGATCCCTCGATTCCTTATGGATCCCATCATCAGAACTCGAGCTTGACAAAAATGTGGCTTAAAAACTTAACTTGCTTAACAAACATAATGAAGAGGAAAAATCACCAAACGTGTACTATGCGTCGTTGAAGAGTTCTGTTCTGATCATCATCAGCAGTTCCACTTCATCAAATGCGACAGTTTTTAATGAAAATGCTTGATTTTCTGATGTGAATACCAAAATCTCTATACGCATGCCTTTAAGATTTGAGGAGTTCCCTCGATTCCTCATGGATCCCAACATCAGAACTCGAGCTTGACAAAAATGTGGCTTAAAATCTTAACTTGCTTAACAAACATAACGAAGACGACAAATCGCCAAACGTGAACTATGCGTCGTTGAAGAGTTCCGTTCTGATCATCATCAGCAGTTCCACTTCATCAAATGTCACTTTATTGCATGTATATGCTTCATTTGTTGATAAAAACCCAAAAATCATTATATGTATGCCTTAAAGATTTGAGGAGTTCCCTCGATTCCTCATGGATCCCATCATCAGAACTGGGTTTTGACAAAAACGGGACCAATCTGTATGCATATACATACAATCAAAAAAATAATTTTCAAAATCGGTCCACTAATGACGGAGATATGGAGTAACAAACATAAAAAATAAAAAAAAAAAAAAAAATAAAAAAAAAAAAAAAAAAAAACATACAACCGAATTGATAACCTCCTTCTTTGAGATTTGGAAGTCGGTTAAAAAAGTAGCGTTAATTGTTTAAATTCGAATAGAAATTGTAAAGTTACCTTGTAGACCTCGCATCTAAATATATTTGGTCATGACATTTTGAGTTTTATTCACCAGTAGTAGAGTTCACTTTTATTAGCGATTTCATCAAGATGTAGCTTTATTGAATTACATTGGAGTGATATAAAGTTAGAATGTAACTGTGAGATCCTCGTATTTCAGCCCGTACAAGATTAGAACATTGAGTTTTATTGCTTAACATAAAAGTCCAGTTTTGTATAATTGACCTGATTATGATACGTTATGACTAAAGTTCTTTGGTGAATAACATTGTCCGTCACATATGACGTCAGCGCGTTACGCGTTACGCGTTACCCTGTCTCGAGTTTATCATTTTTCCCACCTCAAAAAGTGCTCAGCGCTGCTAAAGAAGTTTTCACTCCAAAAATATCACAGCGGTTAAGTTAGGTATCATAGAATCTGGCGAGGTTGCGGAAGAGTACTTCGGCGTTCCTGGGACCTCGCCGTATAGCAGAGAGGCGGCAACAAATGAGTTTTAGTGGGTAGTCCCACATAACTATCCCGGCCCGTCCCCACGCCGGGTTGTATGGTAAAGCGTTTCCCCTCGTAAAAAAAAGCTATCATAGACTATTGAAGGAATTATCATATAATAATCATTAATCACTTAATTCTACATAAATATGATTTCGTAGAACGTTGGTAGCCTGAGGGTGTGCGACTTTCAATCCAGAGGTCGCGGGTTTCAACCCTGAGTACCTATAACATAGTTTGACCTATTTTCTGACTAGTGTCAAATGCGTCATTCGCGCATCGAAACCCCAGGTTACGATTATATAATTATGTTGCTCAAATGTGAACATAATAAAAGGCGGAAAATCTATAAGTAGGTAACCGGAGTAAATGAGTCACTTGAGGTAAATGCGTCTTTTAAACGTTTCTTCTAAATGGAACATTTTAGAACTACCTTGCAACCCTCCCTGTTCGAAGTGTACAGTCACCTGTGATAACATGTTACTCTTCGAAGGCCGCAAAAATATGTGACACGCTTTTATGGCTCTACAAATAAGATCGTGTCAGATATTTTTGTGGCCTTCGTTGTGTAACATATTATTGCAGGTGACTGCAACTATTCACTGAATTTTTAGTGTACTTACTGAACTTATAGCCGTTAGGCTATAATAGTTATATTATAATGTGTTGCGTTTGGGAGATATCTTCAAAAGACGCATTTATCATGGACCATTATCATCTATTGAGGGCCTTTCCTAATGATCTCCATAGTGAAACTAATTGGAATAATTATGATACCTACTTTGTATTATATGTAAATTTATTTTACAAAGAATAACATATAATCTAAACATAAAACTAATTAAATGGGACCGTGGGGGCCTAGCGCAAAAGCATTACTTAAGGAAATGTCCCAGCGTCTCATCGACACCACAGGTGACCAGAGGGCTGGCAGCTACCTCGGCCAGAGAATAAGCCTGGCCATCCAAAAAGGAAACGCTGCCAGCCTCCTGGGCACTATAACAAACGAAGGCGACCTGGGGAGCATTTTTTACCTATAAGTTAATTTAAGACCTGTTAAATTTTAGTTTTAATTTTAATGTTGTTTTTATTATCATTTTGTTTGCTATTTATAATTACAACATTAAAAACTAAACTTACATATAAATATAAACTAATATGTAATATTAAGTTATGTATGGCTTCTAACAAAAGCAGGAGAGTAAAACTTTCCTATCACACTATATATCACAGCCGTAACATCTATTGTTTGAATTTTGGGTTTATTCCTCGAGAATAAGAAACAATTAAATTAGTCTTCCAATTGCTGTTACGGCTATATATTGTGCTGTAATATTGGTGGACATTTTCATTCTACATCTAACAAGTGATGAATGAGATAGACCTACATGTTCTGGGTATCCATAGGTGGGTAATAGGTATCCAATTTTATCCCGTAACTACTAAGCAATAGATTACGCTTTATTGAACATTTTGGTCTTGAAATTGATAGGTACGAGGGATGCCTACGTGACTTAGTTTTCAATAGATTGTAGGTACAATGCCGTAATAGGTATCTATAAGGTTTTATTTTGAACATTGATAATGTTTACTAATATTTTTACGTGCGGAGTTTAATTCTTAAATATAGCAGTAATGTCTACGTCATCACTTTTCTAACTTCGTAAAATAAACATGACCGAAAATGAACGCTGTTAATCCTAGGCCTCGCATGGATCGCACCTGTTCTTAAGCGGAATATTGGGATTTGGGGAGGACCAACGCCTGATGTTAATGAACCCCTCGGTCGACATAATGTATCCACACAATGTACTTAGGGCCACAGCCCAGTCGTAAATAAATCAGACACGAGCGGTGCGCCATCGGGCCAGCTCTGAATCATTCATTCCTTTTGACTAGTTTCTGTTCGGCGTATACGGCAGTGCAAAAGTTGCTTCATCTTTTATTTAATGACACGTCTAAGCGCGCTCGGTGACAGCTGTGTATGAGATAAATATTGCAACGGCGTAATAAACCTTATCATGCTATATTGTCTATATTATACCTAGTCTCGTGAATACTACAATTGGACATTATAATAATAAAGTTTCGAAATAAGCTGGATACGGGAGTTTCTGACAGTGTTAGCCTCATTATTTAGGCCCTGTAAAAGAGATGATCAATTTGAAATATCGTGTTATTTTTAAAATTATGTATAAAACATAACACAAAATTGGGTATAAATAATATAATAAAATAAGATATAATAATATTCATTGGTGTAAATATTTATTTATTTAATATAATACAAGGTATGTATTTTCTTAGCGCTTTAATATTCTCTTAGTATACGCATATTGTATAATTACCTGATGCGTCGTAACAAGAGATGTTAAATACATGTATACATATACATAACATGATAAAGCAATTTCATAATTAATATAATACTTATGGTAACCTGGCTGAGTCCCATTGTGCGTGTTACTGGCGTAGGTCAAGATTGCGTGTGTTAGCCATAAATAGATATAATTTAATAAAACACACTTGACACAAAACGTTTTTTATTTAGATGTCAGTGTACGTTCGATTTCGCCTGTAGTTCTGTAAAAATGCTCGCAAACATTAGTTTAACTCGCAGTTACTTGATAATGTAAATAAAAAAAACATACAACCGAATTGATAACCTCCTCCTTTGGGATTTGGAAGTCGGTTAAAAAACCGGGCAAGTGCGAGTCGGACTCGCGCACGAAGGGTTCCGTACCATAATGCAAAAAAAAAGCAAAAAAAACGGTCACCCATCCAAGTACTGACCACTCCCGACGTTGCTTAACTTTGGTCAAAAATCACGTTTGTTGTATGGGAGCCCCATTTAAATCTTTATTTTGTTCTGTTTTTAGTATTTGTTGTTATAGCGGCAACAGAAATACATCATCTGTGAAAATTTCAACTGTCTAGCTATCACGGTTCGTGAGATACAGCCTGGTGACAGACGGACGGACGGACGGACGGACAGCGAAGTCTTAGTAATAGGGTCCCGTTTTACCCTTTGGGTACGGAACCCTAAAAACCGGGAAAGTGCGAGTCGGACTCGCGCACGAAAGGTTTCCATACCATAAAGCAAAAAAAAAAACGGAAAAAAATGCAAAAAGAAAACGGTCACCCATCCAAGTACTGACCACGCCCGACGTTGCTTAACTTTGGTCAAAAATCACGTTTGCTGTATGGGAGCCCCACTTAAATCTTTATTTTATTCTGTTTTTAGTATTTGTTGTTATAGCGGCAACAGAAATACATCATCTGAGAAATTTTCAACTGTCTAGCTATCACGGTTCGTGAGATACAGCCTGGTGACAGACAGACGGACGGACGGACGGACGGACGGACGGACAGCGAAGTCTTAGTAATAGGGTCCCGTTTTACCCTTTGGGTACGGAACCCTAAAAATATAGCTACATGAAAGTATGCATGTATTTCAAAACTAGGAAAGACCTAAATGCGTAATATTGCAGTTTAACTGTATAACATATTATAACTGGATGCGGCTTGTGGTCGATAGAGAGAAAGTTGCGACCACGTTTTAATTTTATTCTACAACATTGGCGGTACACACGCGGTTGTATGACATATTCGTTTTATGTTGGAACACCTAAATAGAGAAAAAAAAATATTAACGTCAATAGAATAAATACCATAAAAAATACAAGAATGGCAAACAATTATGTACCTATAGCGCAATTTCTATGGTTAATTAAATTACAATTGTATATTATAAACTAAAAATAAATAAAGTACCAAATAACAAATAGGTAAGGAAGTTTACATCCTTGTTGTAATCTTTTTTTTATTGGATTAAGGTGCAGTGCAACTAAATTGCCATATATGTCCAGATAGCGAAAAAGATGTGTTGTGTATGACTCTAGTTAATAATGTAAATCATGGAACATATTTCGATCAGATCAGTCTAAATTGTCCCCCTATACATTACCTATAAATGTAAATTTACCACTGTTAAAGTTGTCGCGATATGATCAATGATCATACGCTATGTCGATGCCCGAAAGTAACTTGCCTCGGACACTGGGCCCGATTCGGATTTTGAAATAGACATCTATTAGATATCTTTTAGACATCACCAAGATACGATAACGATATGTAATATGTTTAAGATCTAACCTGTCAAATTTGACATTTGCGCGATTCTGGAGATACTCTTGAACGATTTCCACAGGATATGACTTACAGATCCAATTCACATCTAATAGATATCTTACTCTATCTAACGTAAAAGTGACATTGGTTACCCGAATTGCGCTGCAAAAGAGAACTAGTTGATATTTAAACTATAACGTATCTAGAATGGATCTAATACGTGTCGTCTTGTGAATATCTTGTAGTTCGAATACGGCAGACTGTAAAATTAAAGGTCGCTAAAACAAGTTCCTGACACCATCACCAATTCACCAGTCAGAGATACGACGAAAACGAAAGTTGCTAATTAAATTTTATTTATGATTATGAATTATGATACTTATCGGTGTTTAGATAAGATGTATGTTTAAACATACCTACGTATTTATCCAAAGCCCGTAAGAGGCGAACGGCTGTCAAAGGTAAGATTTCCTATACATTTATGCTTGCATAACCTGCCATTGTAATCGCGAATATTGACACGCAGAGACATCCTGTTGGTTTATGCTAACAGTCAGCCGGCCTAGCCAAGGTTACAATCGCTATCGCTTCGACATCGAAAAACATTATGTCTCTCTATCACTCTTCCATATTAGCGCGACAGTGACAGTTGCGTTTCGATCGCTACGGAGCGTAAGCGATTGGCATCTTGGCTACGCGGCCTGGTGTTGAGCAAGTAACGTTTAAAGCTTTCCACGTAGAAAGCCGTTAACGCCTTATAAGGCTGGTCGACACTTAAACTCAAATTTTACAGCATGACTTAAATTTCTAGGCTCTTTCAATTATCGCCACACAGCTTAATAGCCTATTCAAGTATACATTCTAATGTTTCTAACTAATCTGTTTATAATTTATTAAGAATTAATCCCACTTAATGACAGTGAAAGATAATTTAGATTTAATATCATTATAATATTTAAATAAGCACCTTTAAAATCTCCAACACATCTAATTACTGTAATTATAAAGTGCCTTTTTAGTCTAATATAACGAAACGTTACGTACAGTGAAAGTCAAGATTGCGTTCCAATTCCAACCCAAAACTTAGTTTATAATTGAATATCAGACAAATGTGGGAGTGGGACTGACGGCTCGACTCGGAAAATGAACTAGAGATTGACTAGATACGATATAGTAAAGATATGTATGACGTTCGACGGCAAAAGGTACCTAATGGCGGCTAGCGCTTACATCGCATAGCGCCGTAATAATATTGGAGCGGCATTAATAATAGCGTAAGCGCCAACCGCCATAAGGTACCTTTACCCGTGGAACGTCACAATCTTTACTATGTCATATCTAGAGAATCTATAATTCATTTCCCGAATCGCGCCGTAAGACTCGTGTGGAAGCGTTTGCGGCGTACATTAAAATAATTATAACCTTAATCACACATATGTCGCTTTGTCGTTGTCACGCAAACCATTCTAGTCACTACGGTATTAAGAGCCAACAGGAGTGGTCATTTCTCCATACAAACGTACTCCTCGTTTTCCTCCGTGGTTTTTGAAGCTAGAGCAATGATTTTTTCAACACAGATTAATATTGTCAATATCTGTGTCGGACCGTTTTCCTTTTTTAGATATTTTTGTTTTTTAAGGCGCTAGAGCCCTTCAAAAATGGCCAAAATGGCCTAATTGACTATGCCGCAATGAGAGGCGTGGCATTCAAAAATGATATCAATTAGCCAAAAAAGCAAAACGGTCCGACACAGATAATTTCATAATCATTTAGATTTCCAAATTTGGTTACGATTGGTTAAGTTTTGGAGGAGGAAACAGAGGAGTACGAAACCTCGATTTTTGAGATTTTTACGCAGGATTTTTCGCCTTGTCCTTATCGCACTACTTTTAGGTGCCGCTTCCGTTAGCGAGACGGGTATATTTACCTAAACTATTTATATAACCTTAATCACACATATGTCGCTTTGTCGTTGTCACGCAAACCATTCTAGTCACTACGGTATTAAGAGCCAACAGGAGTGGTCATTTCTCCATACAAACGTACTCCTCGTTTTCCTCCGTGGTTTTTGAAGCTAGAGCAATGACTTTTTCAACACAGATTAATATTGTCAATATCTGTGTCGGACCGTTTTCCTTTTTTAGATATTTTTGTTTTTTAAGGCGCTAGAGCCCTTCAAAAATGGCCAAAATGGCCTAATTGACTATGCCGCAATGAGAGGCGTGGCATTCAAAAATGATATCAATTAGCCAAAAAAGCAAAACGGTCCGACACAGATAATTTCATAATCATTTAGATTTCCAAATTTGGTTACGATTGGTTAAGTTTTGGAGGAGGAAACAGAGGAGTACGAAACCTCGATTTTTGAGATTTTTACGCAGGATTTTTCGCCTTGTCCTTATCGCACTACTTTTAGGTGCCGCTTCCGTTAGCGAGACGGGTATATTTACCTAAACTATTTAAAACTCAGCTCCTGTTTCGTCTTAAATCTCAAACAACTGGGTGGGTGTTTTCATTCTCTCTTAAAATTATTTATGACCCTAATTATATCGATGGACCAAGAAGCATAACTGGTCAAATACTTGTAAAATAGTGTAATTGTATTTCTTAATTGCAATTTTCAGAGCGAATCCCTTTGTCGGCTAAACGTCGTATATTTAGACAATATTAAAGATTCAGACTCCATTAAGGACCAACTTGAGAACAAAACGAAGTTAAAAAGGGATAATCTTATTAAGCCGACGGCGGCAATGATTGATACCAACTTCCAACGATTTCGAATTGAACATTGTTACCTACTTATCAAGAATGTCACTTCCCCAATTTAGAAGAATAATTGCCTTTCTTAGGCATGTAAAGTAAAATACGACAGACCTGCCGTTACGTAACTTTTGATTTGTCTCAGTCAAAAACAGCTACTTAGGTATTACTTACAACAGGTTAAGGTTAACTGGAAGAGATCCCATTCAGGGATAAGTTCGCCTTTGTTGTATTTAATTGACTCTGTAACTGTGTTTCTCGTGTGTATATTTCTATGTACAATAAAGTAAATACATACATACATACATACATACATACATACATACATACATACATACATACATACTTACATTTACTATGACAACTAGACATTAAGGTAGAGAATGCCTTATCTTTTGTACTACAAGGTTTTTCTTTTGTGCAATAAAGATTAAATAAATAGACATAAACATAACCCTATAATTTCCACTCCCTTCGATCTCAAGGTACAGTCAGCAGCAGAAGTTGCTATGCGGCCGAGGTGTTCAAAATTACCTTGACACGCTCTTATTCTCTTAACAATAAAGTTCTGCTGCTGACTGTACCACAGAATAAATAATAGTACTACAGAAGACTCACTCTCTAACAAAACGCGTCTGTTAAGATCAGCACAGATATGGCCGCTAGGTAGCGACAGCGCCACGCGCGGCTTATGGCTTTCCCCAAAATTGGGGGGGAACGGATGTACATTTAGCTACCTGTAGCAAAGCGACGAAATCGCGGAGTGAGCCACGCCTGGCTGTACTATGATCATCCTACGGCCCGACCACGACGTTGGGCGACCGGCGACTAGCAGCGGCAACCATAGGTGGGAACGAAAGGTCCAATAGCTGTCTCGCCCCAATCTATGGTTGCCGCCGCCGCCGTCGCCGGTCGCGCAGTATCGTTACTGGGCCGTTATGATAGAGATTTCTCCACACTATGTGTAGATGCGAGTAGTTGTTAGTGAAACTTACCCTGGTCGAACATGACGACTTCCACAGTGGAGCCCAGTGGCACGCTCTTGACATGGACGCACTCATCGCCCTGGCCCGGGCCATCCTTGCAAAGCGCGTCAGGCCTCACGTCCGCTGCTTGGGTCAGCAGCGGCGACGCGGGGTACGTGAATCGGTGACCGTCCGTTTGACCCCAACTCTCTGAAAATAAAATTGACAGCTGCTTCATTTTGCAACTTATTATTGTAACTTAAGTTTGAATAATTTTACGGTTTAGACTCACTTGTTTTTAGTCACTCGCGCGACATGTATCGCGATACACGGCCGTCGTGAACGCTGCTCGCACTGTTAGTGCTTGAGAAAGGAGACCTAGGCTCTCCGAAACATGTCGCGCGAGTGACTAAAAACAAGTGAGTCTAAACCGTAAAATTATTCAATTTTAGTATGTCTAAATTCAACTTAAGTTTAAATTCAAATTAAGTTGTATTTCCACTAGAGAGTCGTCGGAAAATTAAAGGTCCTGTCCATTCATTGCATTATAAGGCCTAAATGATTTTTTAGCTATTAAAATATTTGTACTGAAATTATTTATTTCCGTTTCGTATTCGACTGGTTATTAATATCTTTTATTTGGGAGGAGGAGAGGACAATTGGTATATATCTGTGAGAGATATGACATACATCAAATATCATTATATAATTATGTACATACTGAAACAACACAAATGTTCATGAAAGGTTCTGTTATGCTCGCTACAACCTAGGTAATAATAATATACTTTCATCGCCATCAACTTTATTGTTAGTATCTTACATGAATTTTAGAATTGTCTATATTGTTTGCAATAAAACTTTATTGGCTTCAATACAAATAGGTATATAGGTACCTATAGGTATGCGTTATTCGTACAGTCACCTGCAATAATATGTTACTCTTCGAAGTCCGCAAAAATACGTAACACGCTCTTAGGGCTCTACAAATAAGATCGTGTCAGATATTTATGCGGCCTCCGAAGAGTAACATTTTATTGCAGATTACTGTACGAATAAATTGTGTTTACATACATTTGTATGTTAGCATCAAATCTAGAATTTTGATTTGAATATCTACATATAAAAAAGGCGTTTCAAAAGAGCCGTCAAATATTTAATTTTTTTTACACATTGATATATCTAAAATTCACCTTATAAAATAAATTACAATTAAATAAAATCTAAATTACTACTAACAAATAGTCCCCCAGATCCTATCCCTGCGGAACTTTCATAAATATAGCTATAAAATATTATAAGCTATTGGCTAGACAGCGTTATTTAACAGATGTACATATGTAATACAACGGGCCGTCGATACCTTCCGATCGTTACATTACGTAACAAAACTTGTCACACCACAAGCACTTGCTATGCTTCAATTCCTCTTGACATATTTACTTGAAATCTTGAGAGATTACTTTTAAAGTAAACACTTTCTAATGTTTGGGTAGTTACGGCTCAACTATAATGAAATTATTGATTTGTAAGTCAATAAAATAATTCTTTCTTGTCAAACAACTAGAGAATGCTACAATTAAAATTGTCGGATCCTGTAGTGTAGGCATATTCTCGGAAGTACCTATTATTGACTTTTACTTGCAATATTCATACTGATGCTATATAGGTCAGTAAATGAATGCTCAAAAAACGTTGTAGAGGGAAATGCTAGGAACACAATCTTTGACTCCGTAACTTTGTTTAGACTAGTTAGGAGGTAAACATATCAAAAGTCCCCGGCTGTAGCCCCGGTGCTGCGGGGTAGAGGGGGGTAAGAAGGTCGAATTTTTCGGTTTTTCATTGATATCTTAGAAACTTTGCATCTTAGCGACATGACTACTAAGACAAACCGAAAGCTCATAAAATTAGTTACAAGTTTTATCTAGTCAAGTTTTTCGATATCTTGAATAGTTTTTGAGATACCCGCTCTTGAAAGTTTATTTAGGGATTTCAATTTTATCTTGATATCTACATCAGTGATGCTGTTAGGCCATGTTTGGTATCATTTTCGTATAAATCGGGGGTGCTGAATTCATTTATGGTATCACATTTTGATATGTTCACCTCCTAACTAGTCCAAACAAAGTTACGGAGTCAAAAATTGTGTTCCTAGCATTTCCCTCTATAACTTCTTATTTCTTGGCCTAATAGAAGCGTAACGTAATCGTAGATCGAGTTAAATTAATTTCATAATGAATGGGATAAAATATTATAATAATATTACGTCCGGAAGCTACACACTCCGAATACTATAAGTACATAATATATAGTTGCCACAGTTCCGATACTTCCGATGTAGATTATATTACATATTAAAACTTTCAAGTTAGTGTATAAAGGAACGGGCCATAATATTTGAGAGTTATAAGTAGTAAGTAAGATGCGAAAACATTTCTTTGTGCGGGTATCATAAGAGCTTAACATATACGACATGAGTGCAACAACGGCCAATGGGTCTGATGGTCAATGTGACCAAGAATCACACATACCTAGCTAAAATATCTCATAGGTAGCTTATCTCCTAATACGGGTACACTGTAGGAGGTAGGAGGCAGTTAGTAACCTGAAGACACTGTTAGGTTTCATGGAGGAGCTGGGGTGGCTAAAGTAGTGCTACCTCGTTCACACAAAATAGGCAGCACAATGATGGTTGTCGACTTGCGGAAAATGCCCATTATAACTAACTAACGGGTACGGTAAGGCTGTTATGGGTGGACATCGACAGCAAAATGTACTTAAATAAACATGAATTCCTTAGAAGAAGATATTATGATGAGTTATAAAACTTTTATATAATACATATTTGTAAAAACACAGTTCATTATTAGCATAGATAATTAGCTAAAGGGCTAAAGCAATTCAGGTTACGGAACCTAATAACATCGGGGCAAGCACGTAAGCCTAAGCTACCATTTCCAAAGAAAGAAAAACCTGTGTCTGGTTTCCTTGCACACTGTGTAGTAAGGCATGAGTCATTCTTCAAGCAGTCTTGACCTAAGTATAGTTCGTTTTTTTTAGCATTAGAAAGAACTTGCAAGAAGGTAAGCGATCTTGACATATTGTCTTTTAATTGAAAAACGCTTTTTAAAAATCAAAAACTATTACTTATGAAAGCAGAAGAATATAAATGATCGTATTAGATTCATAATTGTTACATATTTGCCGTAGCCTATTTTTAAAATGTGTTTTTCAATTAAAAGACACATCAAGATTGTTTACCTTATTTCTAATGCTAAAAAAAAACCGGGCAAGTGCGAGTCGGACTCGCGCACGAAGGGTTCCGTGCCATAATGCAAAAAAAAAAAGCAAAAAAAAAACGGTCACCCATCCAAGTACTGACCACTCCCGACGTTGCTTAACTTTGGTCAAAAATCACGTTTGTTGTATGGGAGCCCCATTCAAATCTTTATTTTATTCTGTTTTTAGTATTTGTTGTTATAGCGGCAACAGAAATACATCATCTGTGAAAATTTCAACTGTCTAGCTATTACGGTTCGTGAGATACAGCCTGGTGACAGACGGACGGACGGACGGACGGACGGACGGACGGACGGACGGACGGACGGACGGACAGCGAAGTCTTAGTAATAGGGTCCCGTTTTACCCTTTGGGTACGGAACCCTAAAAACGAACTATATGAATGGGTCGATGGGACTTCGTCGTGCAGCACGCAACGTGATTACGGCTATTTGATAATCCCACTACAATGCAAGCAACTAAAAGAAAAAAAATTCAAGACTTTGAGATTAGCGACGATAATTTCTCATTTTTCTGTTATTTTTAGTTGTTGTTCGGAATTGTATCATGTACGGTATAAAAGAAAAAAATGATGAAAGAAGGACTTTGAGATTCGTGGCGATAACTTTCGATTTTCTGTTATTTTTAGTTGTTGTTGAGATTATATCACTCCTTGAAAAAACATAGTGGCACTATACAAAATTAAGAACCATTCCAATCAGATTCCAACAACAGTGACATATCTCAGGTAGTTAAAAAGTTGAAATTTTAAGCACAGGTTTTGTGTGGTACTGGTTACGTTGAGTAAAAAAATAAAATAAAAACATCTTTATTTGACATCACAAAAAAGCTGACGTAAAATACAAGCAGAAAAAATTTCAATCTCAAATCATAATGAATATCTTAAAAACTTTATGAATAAAAGACGATCAACATTATGTACAACCAATTGAGATTCAAATGAGTCGCATAATGGATAAAAAAAATCTATGGTGTTATTTAGTATACAATTTCTTTTTAGCGATAAACCGTCTATTGGTCTCCTCTACTTATGTTGCGGTTTTCTTTCTGTATTATTTTTATTGAGGTGTGCTCACCTTATTGCTATAAAGAGTACATTGTACATATTGGTGATATAATAAAAAATATTGTAAGCGGCATGAGCAAGCTTGCAATCTCATAAATAAAGTTCAAATTGCAACAGTAGGTTTTGTTACATTGTATGCGTATTTCTGACGTCGAAATTTATCAAGTTGCTCATCAATAACTTATTCCAATAGGCGTTAAATTATAAGAGTACGCCACTTCATTTAAATACACGGTGTAACATGAGGAAACCGAATAATTTTAACAGCGTACCTATTCCTGATTATATTTAGAATAGAATAGAATAGAATAGAATAGAATAGAATAGAATAGAATAGAATAGAATAGAATGTTTTTATTCGTGACAAAACTTAATAGATAAAACAACAGGTAATACTACCACGGTCACGAGACACTAAATGTCCTATAAACTTTTCTGGAATTCACCTAGTTTCAGAGATAACATTAATTAAAATATAAACTAGTTTTTATTGTTACATAGTGTAAAAGGCCTTTTTGATGGTGATGTTGCTGCTATGGGACGTAGTCTAAATATCCTTATTGACAGATAACAAAAAGTGACAAGTAAAACTTTACAAGAAGTAGGTTTTACGAAGAAAAAATGTAAAAATCAATTTTAAGTGACAAATTTACCGATAACATTTATTTTTTATGTACAAATAATTTAAAAAACAAAACAAAAAAAAAATGTTTTTGACGAAATTGACCTGAACACATATTACATTTTTTAATTTTTTTGATCTCAGAAATGCGTGGTTAAAATTATTCGGTTTCCTCATGTTACACCGTGTATACACGGTAGCAATCAAATAATATTGCGCTTGTTTCAATATTTTCATCAAATATGTATCACATTTCTGCACAGTAAAATATTTGTTTTATTTTATTCCGATTAAAGAAGGCTAAAATACGCACCTATTACGTTGTTTGTATTTTTAAAAGCGAATGGGTAACTGTTTAGGGTCATATCCATGCAAAGTGGCAAAAACGGAACCTTAATCATTTCGTCGTCCATCTGTCTGTATGTCACAGTCACAGCTACTTTTAATAGAAACTATACACGTAGGATCGTAGGCACTATCTACTTACATTCATGAAGTTGACACTTATTTATATTTTAATTATTTTTCAGTGTCACTCTTAGGAAACTACCTACTACACTACATCCTACCTATCCCTTAAGGGGCCCACTGACTATCAGTCCGCCGGACGGCATCTGCCTGTCAGTTGTTCGGAATTGTTAAAATTTTGTTCTAACTGACAGGCCGCTACCGTCCGGCGGACTGTTAATCAGTGGGTCCCTTTATAATTAACATGAGATCCATTTTCTCATATATGTTTGGTTGGAATATATCATTCTCTACTAAACATATTTACATTTACACCCCTTAGTTAAACCGAAAATAAGGATGACAACGCCATACTTATGGTATTCCCCATGCGTACGCATTTCGCTTCACCTGAAACACGTGCCTTATAAAGTGAAGAAAACCCACAGATATATGAATATGTATGTATAGTATTCTATGCTCTGAGAGAAACCCCTTTCCATAACCGCATTTATCATCCGTAATAATAAAATATAAACATGGCCTTCTCAGACCAATCATACCTCTCAGGCTAAATGAACATGTATTTTTTGGCAAATTCATTTGTTAACTAATTAATTAATTTATTGGTCAATCTATGCAGTCATTGGTTTATAAATACGAGCATGGCCAGGTTCGTAGTAATCCAATCAACGTAATGTCTCCCAGACGTACGAGACTTTGCAGATACCGACCTATTGCAAAAATAGTTGCCGCAGCAGTTTAATATCGATTACGGCGAAGTAGCATGCAATCTAGTAATCAGGTGCCCCGCTTACTGTTATTGCCGTTATTGGTGGTCTATAAACAGATTGGCGAAACGACGCGAGCGCTAACAAATAAAAAAATGCCTAGTGAAATAACCTTATAACAGGTAATTAATACCTGTGACAATGGCATAAAAAGTACATAGGTACCTACGATAAAGTAAATGCAAGGGGTAGGCACACATGCTAGTAAATTAATACTTTACAATACAAATATTTATTTTTTACAATAACCCAGTGCGGCAAGACGGTTAGTGTTGCAATATTTCGCCCGCGACGGAACGTCGCAGTTCTCTAGCGTTTCTGGTGAAATTTTGTGAGGTTCGTCTGAAGAAATAGTTAATCAGTAATCTTTATTGCTTTCATAGGTAAGAAGTACATTAGGTGTTACATTTGGATATTGGACAGCTATGAAACCCTGTAAGCGCACTGCAAATTACAATTATCAATTTAATTAACTAACTCATATGAAGCAAAGAAACCAAAAAATTAAATAACTATCATCACGCTACCGACTCTACCGAGGCTTATTCGACGTTTGAGAATTTGCACACGATTTGTTTACTACATGACATGAACTTGACAAGACTCGCGGTGCATCTCGCTCACGCTTAGTAGATACTCTCCAGTTTTGCAATAAGAGTGCGTATACGCAACAAGCCCGCCTCGTCAGCGCAATCACGCCACATTATTTGCGGTCAGCGCGGACGTGATTATCTTCACCACTTATTACTGCGCTTTCATCATAATTATGGCATTTTGCATGTATATAATTGTATAGTATTGAGACTATCGGCTCGATTCGGGAAATGAATAAGAGATGCACTAGATATGAAATAGTAAAGATATGTGACGTTCCACGGTCAAAGGTACCTTATGGCAGCTGACGCTTACGTCGCATAGCGCCGCAATAATATTGGAGCGAAGTTAATAATCGTAAGCGCCAACCGCCATAAGGTACCTTTATCCGTGGGACGTCACATATCTTTACTATATCGTATCTAGTTAAATCTCTAATTCACTTTCCGAATAGCGCCGTATATTGTAGAAAGATTGATCAGCGAAACTGTGTCAATACACCTGGAAGAAATTAAATTAGCACTGTAAAATCCGCTTAATGCTACCTACTTTCTTAATCGTATTTTTTCTTTTGCATACATTACCTAGATACAACAGCTCTGAGCTAGATTTCTAGATTACATATATAAACCGGATTGTTGCTACTATCTTATACGGAAACGTAAGCAATTTTAGCAGGTCGTAGCGGACTGTGTATTATAAATCACTTTTTATTCTTTCTGTGCCTAATACGTATACAAATACTGATTTTAAATAAGCAGGTAAACGGCCGGACCTTTTTTGACGTTAACTTAAAAGTATGATTTTTTTCACAGCTTCAAGGTACCGTAGACTTGAGTATTATATGGTATAATTTTCAACTCGATACCTCCACGTGTTCTCGAGATGGTCTTGACAGACAGACGGACGGACAACAAAGGGATCCTATAAGGGTTCCTTTTGAGGTATGAACCGTAAAAAAATCTAAAACCTAACCACGGCGCTTTGAATTTTTTGCATGCTTAAAATCTGCTTATTTTAGCGCTGCGCGCTGATGGCAGTAATGGCCTAGCGGTAAGCGCGTGTGACTTTCAATCCGGAAGTCGCGAGTTCAGACCCCGACAAATGAGATTTTCGGAACTGATAGGTGCATACATTTCACACATAACGAAATTTCATTTAATATTTACCAGTTTCTTTTCGGTGAAGGAAAACCGGGTGAGGAAACCGGAATAATCCCAATAAAGCCTAGTTTCCCCTCCGGGGTGGAAGGTCAGGGGGTGTGTAAAGTATGTAACTGCACTGTTAGTTTAACTTGAAAATATACTTTAATTTATAATGTTCTCATGTAGGTGAATAATTATTATGAGAATAAAAAATCTTTAACCGTAAAAGTTGTTATAAACGGTCCATCCGTTACGTACCCCCCAGGCTACCATGACCCGTGACAAAATGCCAGGATAACGCGAGGAAGAAGAAGAGATTTGTATATTTTATAGGTCTCACACCAAAGCCGTGGAAGTTGCTACATAATCACCGACCTAGTAACACGGTCTGTTATGTAACACCAAGTTAAATGGCTACGATACAGTGACGTCGCGTCCATGTTACCTACGGAATTGAGTTTAACAGATCTATCTAATATATGTAGAAGCACTTTCCAATTTTAGCATATGATGTTAATTTGATTGGAGTTTTGACATTGTACCCACATGTACGAGTAAATGCTACAAAGATGAAATAATACTAGTAATTATCAAATAACGACGTATTTTTATATTGATATGCGCCTTCAAGAATTTAGACATATATTATGTAGGTACTCGTAGATAGAATACCTAGGTACTCTTTATTGGCACACCTCAGTAAAAAGATACAGCTAGCTTTAGATCTTTGCTGAATCCCAAGACTTATTTAACAATGTTTCCTAGATTTTTTCAAAAAAAAATATTTTCAGATAGTCGTAAATGCAGTTAAATTAATTTCAAACAAAAAGAGAGCAACTTGCCAAAAAGTGAACAATATTCGTTAACACTCGAATTGGAGCCAGGAGCGGAATTCGAATGAAAGTTATTGATGTTGATCTGATATTTTAATAAAACCTAAATTAGATTAGAGGAAAGTTGGATTTGTGTTCAGCAATAGTAGGTACATAAAAATGTTTTAAATTAGATAAAGATTTTGGAAACTAAATTATAATGGTAACCAGGTATTTTTTTAATAGACTCATTCATAAAAAAAAATACATATATTTTATTTCCTAACAAAATTTAAATCCCCGAATTTGGAGTTACATATATTATTTGAAAAAAAAACATATTACAAAAACATTCGATGTCCCGAAACCCAAACTTTGATGCGTTCACGATATGTGACGTTAAAGACCTCAATTTTTTTTTATATTAAGTAGAATTCACATTGTACCTGTTGCCCCTTTCACCACTCTTCGTTTCTTTTATTTAATGAAATTAATAAACAATTTAGAATATTTAAGTTTATAGCGCATAATACTCAGAGATATAAAAAGACGACCTTGGAAGGCACTGTCCTACATACTCGTAACCTAATGAATAATAGAAGTCAGTGTGTCGACGACAGTTTTTTGTGGTGTTTTGTAAGCGTGAATGCCCTCTTTAAGATGCCTAGTTTGGCCGTGGTTACAACGTAGGTAATGTAAATTATTTAGTGACGCTTCAGTGCAGTGCATGCTTTGAGTGTTGTTAAATCACTTTGAACAAACTCCTTTCGAGTGTTGTAAACATTTGCTACTTAGGTAGGTACTTACGTTACAACAAATTTGTAATGCAAATAGATATCGTAGCCAAATGCTTGTGTAAACGCTTAAACTAGTTAAAATGCTAGCGGAATTTTCGTTTCATATGTGTTTGTCTGAGGTAACGTTTCAAAACCTAATTAAACAGTTCTTCGTATTATACTCACCAACTCGTTTCGCCGAAATTCGTCTAGTGGAATAATTGAAAGGCACATAAATTATCTTTTCAATAACTCCGGCTAACTCCGTTGGAAGTTTATCCGCCGCGCGCAGCTCGTCCAAACATAACACACTCGCGTGGGAACACCGAGCACTGCTCACAGTCGATAACTCGCGCACTTCGGAAACGGACTTGTCCTGTTCATGTAACACTTTGTCCCCTTTATTCACGTACACCAACTCCGCCAAACCTTCCAGGCTCTCTTGACAAACTTTATCAGCAACAACTTTGATTTTATACACGCCGGGAGCTTTATTTGCATCCAAAATGAAATCTGCTCGCTCCCCTCTTCCCAATTCTATTGAATCCACGTATTGGGGCTCTATTCTGTGACCGTCCAATGCGATTACTCTCATTTGATGCTCGTCGATAGATAACTTTACAGGGCAGCTTTTTGAACCACCGCCATAAGCCAAACGGAATCTGTATTTTTTTCCAGGTTCAACTTTAAACTTTGATATAGGGACATCTGGAGAATCTGCCGTTTTCCCTTTACCATTAATTAACATAGATTCCGCGTTGGGCATTTTTGAATTCAGTTCAGCAAGCGGTCCCATAGAGTGACCCCATTCCGCTACAAATATGGTGTGTTCGGTAGCATCGACATCGTATAGTTTACGTAAGGGATCTAGTTTCGGGGACTGCCGAACTATGAAAGCTCCTGCGAGCCCATCGGCAGCGTCAGCGGCGGAATGTGCGTGGTACATGTGCGTTCCGATTTCTGATGCTCGAAATTTGTACTGAAACGTTGTGTACGCCGGTTGCGGGCATTGGGTGAGCATGGGGGCTCCATCCATGAAGGGAGTTTCCTTCTGCGGCTGACCCCGCCAGTGCATGGCCAGTGCGTGCGCGGGCGCGCGGTGCACGACGTCCACCACGAGGATGTCGTTGTGGCAAACGTGTAAGGGTGGCGCAGGCAGTTCTCTATTTATTGTGAGAACTCCTCTTTCCCGGCCGTCTGCAGAAATACACTTTGCGGGACATTCCTCTCCGCTTTTTTCCGTGCAGCTGCCACATGATCTGCAATTAAAATGAGGTAAACGCGTCAGTTAGTTATAACTGCATAACGGCTTTCTAAACTACTTGCAGTGGGTTTTGTAACTTTATAAAAATAGATAAATAAAAGAATATACGAGTAATGCCAGTCATGCGAAAACATCACCACAAAAAGCTTCTACATAACAGTATCTATTTGGAAATTTACTTTTGCATTAGCGATGCCGACTGTAGCATAACAAACTGAATGTTAGTTCAGTTAAGTAGGTATCTCGTCATCTTACTTAAATCAACACTTACTTGCTAAGAGTCTTATAGACTTCGATGACCAGCTTTACGCGGCAGATCATAGGCCAATCCAGTTCATTACATTCGCGGTCGCAGTTCTCGAAATATTCCTCTGAAATGACATAAATAATCACTGTAAGGTTTACTCGGGTAATTCCGAATGTCGAAAACTGTCGGATAATACCGAAATGAGACTTTTATTATGATGGAATTAAGGGTGTGTTTTTATCTGAATTTCGGAATTATCCGACATTCGGTATTACCCGAATACACCTTAATTAATTCACTTCTGGATTTAAAGATATAAAAAATTTATTATCATATAGTCAGTTTTATGAAAAATAGTGTGAAACCGACCATGTTAGGTTAAGTAAATTGTATAGGTATATGTATTTGTAGCTAACACAAAATTTACGATCGATGTAACAATTTGCCAAAAAACAGTGTGATATCGCGCTTCGAGTCGTCGAAATGTTAATTTATTAAGTGTTTGCTTAGTTTTAAATAGTTTATAAGTTTTGTTATTTACAATATTTTATTATTAAGAAATAATAAAAGTACGTATAAAACCTGAAAGTAATAAAATATCCTATTATTAAACTTGTAAGACTAAATTTGTAAACCAATTGTGACCTTCCACGGCAAAAGGTACCTTATGGCAGATGGCGCTTACGTCGCATAGCGCCGCAATAATATTGGAGCGGCGTTAATAATAGCGTAAACGCCTACCGCCATAAGGTACCTTTATCCGTGGGACGTCACAATTATAAAGGTAAAGTTCCTTCACCCTAAGTCTATCTATTAATAAAACGGCAATTAAGTAGGTAAGTATCTCAAAGGTTGACGGCATAAATGAATAGCTACTAATAACAAAACCTTTTGTGGTAGAAGTACTTGCCCAAAAAAGATTATTGATAAAAAATGCTAATTCATGTAAACAGCTTCTCGTGTTTACCTTACGAAAATTACTGAAAAGCCTATCCCTTTTTCTGCAAATATTTAATGGATCTGAATCTGCAAGCTTTATAAAACTACGTACATAGGTAGGTAACTTAAGCCTTTATAAGGCAGAGGGAATATATTTCCCACTTAATTTTGAACTTTAACTTAAAGTGATAGGATTCCTATTTACATAATTCCTCACACCATTATGCCTTATAAAGGGTTAAGTATTTTTAACCAAACATAACAATATGATATTCAGAACGGTGCGACACTGTGCTTAAGCACTTGATGTCTGGGCTATAACCGCGAATTGCGGGAATTTTTCTCTGTCACTCTAATTACGCCTTCATTGGAGTAAAAGAGAAAGATCCCCGCAATTTGCGAATTTCGGTTTTCGCGGTAGCCGCTGTGCTTAGAAGTTCTAGCCCTAAAGGCCAACTTCGGTATTAGGTCTAGACCTTATTTTGTATGAATTTAATTAAGTTATCGGTGGGTACCTTAACGAATTCCATTAAAAAGGTACTCGCCCGTAAAACTTACTTTCCTTCGTCTATAGTAAATAGTCTAGTCTAGACTTTAGGTAAATCGGACTTAGACTTGAAAAAACTTTTAATTCGATTTTTGATCTACATATTTACTTAAATGTAATTAGGTAGGAATTATGAATTAAATTTAGGTACTGCTCTCGTCATTATAATTACATCTCACTTTTCAAGTAGGTAAACACATCATAGAGGATATATACTCGTAGATAGGTATGTATTATGTGGAATAAATGAAATATCTGCTGTTAAAAGGTTAAACCGGCGCTAAATTTTGCGCGAATCACCCACCTGGCATCGGCGTGTAGTAAACGACACAGATCACACACGCTATAATAACACTCAACACAAGTATCCTTTGCAAGGACATGAGCATATAGTTAGGCTTCACCATCGGCGCACTGCACGCGTCAATCAACTTCTTTTCAGACTCCATGGTAACTTGGTATCTTTGCTGAATTTAAATGAAACGCTATAAAATGTTAATGGCCTTAATTAACGGCTCGTTTACATTTTCGGCATCAAACGAAAGTGAACGGAGTTTCCGAAGTGCTCAAACCGCCATTGCGCGCGACCACGCGAGTCGACCAGCGAGTGGTGACTGGAAACCAGTCGTGCGCTTGCAACATAGAAGCACCCCGGCCTTTGGAGCTGTCTTGCAGTTCCAATTCGGAAGTATATTGCCGGCTGAGAGTGAACTCTCACTGTGCCATTATGTAACTTTTATATAATCTTTAATAAATTGTACGGCGAAATAAGGGCGACTGCATTAGTAGCGACTGTTACATTTTGGTAAACTTGACATAATTGCGAGTATTATTCATGAAGCTTAATGGGGAGTCACCCCATTACCCTAGCCGCAGGGTTGTGCGGGTTGTGCCTAAAGGCCGGCACAGACGGATCGACTGCAACCCGACTGCAACTTGTGTTGGAACTGCACGCCGACGTTGCAGTTGGCGTGCAGTCAGCGTGCAGTTACCTTACAAATTGCAGTCGGATTGCAGTCAGTACCGTCTTTACCATAAGGGCACACGGGGCCCGTGTCCAGGTCCCCCTTCCTCGAGGGGCCCCGAAGGACAGTCAGTAACAGTATATTTGATTATATAGGTACCCATAATAAATCGAAGGTCATAGTAGAAAAATGTTACTATGGCCCCAAATTCTTATGTGCCCAAGGGCCCCAGCATAGTTAAAGACGCCCCTGATTGCAGTCCATCTGTATCGGTTCTTATGTTCGTCATACGCACAACGCACAACCCAATAGAGTCTGTTCGGAAAGAGAAGAGTCGTGAATGTATTTGCACCCCATACATTCCACGACTCTTCTCTTTCCGCACAGGCCGCGTAGCCAAAATGCCAATCGCTTACGCTCCGTAGCGATCGAAACGCAACTGTCACTGTCGCGCTAATATGGAAGAGTGATAGAGAGACATAATGCTTTGCGTTGTCGAAGCGATAGCGATTGTGACCTTGGCTAGGCCGGCTGACTCTCCTCATATTTAACGGTTTTTAGAGGTAGTTTTGATAGCCTAGGATTGTACTCATTTCAGCACTTGAACTTGGTGCGTGTATTGTAGAGATTTTTTGTGACGAATGTAGGTTTAACTTTGCCGTTTTAGCACATTTGTTAATCAGTGGTTAGATAACCTGAGATTTTAATCAATAAGTACCTAGCCAGAGCATATAAAATTAACGCGCAGCAAAAAAAAGTGTAGAAGAAATAAAAGCGCTACGATTTTTCGAAAACGCGTGTTGCGTAAAAATCATCAAATATCACCAAGGGGAGGTCAAAAATAGGCCAAATATATGATCACATGATTGCCTTCAGTTACTGAATAGTAAGGTGGGTGAAGCGCTTTAATGGAACATATATATACTTGGTCAAGCAAATCTTGTCAGTAGAAAAAGGCGCGAAATTCAACTTTTCTATGGGACGATAACCCATCGCGCCTACATTTTTTAAATTTGCCGCCTTTTTCTACTGACAAGATTTGCTTGACCATCTATAGTTTGGTAAGTCATTTCCGTGTGTAGAAAAAGACGACAAATTTAAAAAAAAAATGTAGGCGGGAATGTGGTCCTCCTATACAAAATTTGAATTTCGCGCCTTTTTCTACTGACTAAGTGGGTTTGCCAGAGTATATAATATAGTCTTAGATGATTTGAGCTACATAATAAACGGCCATCCAAAGAATTAACATAATTCGTAAAAAAATTACAGTGTAAGAAGTTATTGTAATATTAAAAACCTGATTAGTTGCAGATTATCATAATTGCAGTAGTTCAATATTACTCATTATATTTTGTTTTTAAATTTGAATAGTGTTTATTTTAGTACCTCAACTCAAATAACTAAAACTGACAGCTAGAGGCACGTGAAACGAAATAACATCAACATAACTTGACGGCTTGACCAGTGTTGCCAACTTGGCATAAATGATGCCAGATCTGGCATATTTTCACTCGCTTTGGCACCAAAATTTTCCATTTAGCATCTGGCATATTTTTTAGCATAATTTAGTCTTAGCCAAGTTTGCACCAACTTGGCAGCAACAATATGCGCCATCGCCTTATGTGGTTCATATTTTTATAAGAATTTTGACTTTCGTGGACGGATGGACGTTGACGGCCTATACACGGTGTAACATGAGTAAACCGAATAATTTTAACAGCGTATTCCTGATCATATTTAGAGACAAAAATGTCCTATAAACTTTTTTGAAATTCGCCTAGTTTCAGATATATTATTAATTAAAAAAAAAAACAAGTTTTTATTGTTATAGTCCGTTTTTTTTAGCATTAGAAAGAACTTCGCAGAAGTAAGCTTGTGGTTCCAAATCCGGCACTTTTAGCGGTAATCATTTGAAGTAAATTAATTGTATTGACCATGCTACATTAGATAATTCAATAATTATTAACAATTAAAGAGCCTGATAAAAACTGCACGCTTGCTTCTGTGGAGTTCTTTCTAATGCTAAAAAAAACGAACTATACATAGTGTAAAAGGCCTTTTTGATGGTGATGTTGCTGCTTAAGGGACGTAGTCTAAATATCCTTATTGATAGATGTCAAAAAGTGACAAGTAACACTTTGCAAAAAGTAGGTTCTACGAAAAAAAATGTAAAAATCAATTTTAAGTGACAAGTTTACCAGTAACATTTATTTTTTATGTACAAATTACATACAAAAAATTGAAAAACAAAACAAAAGAAAAAATTTTCGTTGGCGGAATTGACCTAAACCTCGGAGTAATTAACAATGGAGCCGCCATTAACAGGCGTTCCCCTCTGTCGAAAATAGGCGGCCAATGGTCAACCACATGTCAACCATATGTATGGACTGACGTTTATCTGACATGACGTACCTATACATTTGATGTGCCCCTCCCCCGCAAAAAACGGCAGACTATTTTGTACCGAAAATTTTAGACATGGCGTCTCCGTTGTTAATTACTCCGAGACCTAAACACATATTACATTTTTTACTTCTTTTGACCTCAGAAATGCGTGGTTAAAATTATTCGGTTTCCTTATGTTACACCGCGTATAAAGTTGGTCAAGCAGATTTTGTCAGTAGAAAAAGGTGGCAAAATTTAAAAATGATTTCAAGTTACATTTTAGCATTTTTTTAGCATATTTCACAAATCTTTGGCATAATTTTGGCAAAATCTAGACATTAGTCTAGCATTTTTTCAAAATCCGAGTTGGCAACACTGGGCTTGACGTTGACGCTCATTTGCAGATAATGCGTATTTTGCATTGCGAAAATAAGTGAATTAATTTTCGTGGTTGTGAATATAACTTCCGGCAATCAACAATTTACAACATTTGTTATCTGTTAGTGTAATTAGGCTCTAATTAAAGTATAGTCTAAAAAGCAAATGAACTGGAACTAAAATGGAAATTACAAGGAAGAACTTTGCCGAACAATTTGATAACATAAGTAAAAACTTGAAGAAGTCATGTTTTGTGGGCTTCGATGCGGAGTTCACGGCCTTATTATCAGGAGAGTGCTTCAAACACCGGTAATAATATCTTATAGAATTACTTGTACTTATATTCAAATAAGCTTTCTTCCTCTTTATAAATAATAAAATACCTAAAAAAACACCTGATTCCTACTATAGATTTAGTCAATAAAAGTGCTAATACCTACGTTATTTGTATTCATGTGATTTCAGGTTATTCGACACAAATGAAGAACGGTACGACAAAATAAAATCTGAAGTGGGTAGAATGATAATGACCCAAGTGGGATTGACAATGTTCCAGTACGACCGTGAACATGACACATATGTAGCTACGGGTTATACTTTCCATCTCTGTCCGCAAGCATTTGGAGATGTAGACCAGTCTTTCATATTCCAGGCTTCCACGCTCAGGTTTCTTTGTAGGCACAACTTTAACTTCAACAAGGTAATTGTATATGTTGCTGTTTATCATTAACACATTCGCGGATGGTTAGTGACATCATGTGTCATAGGCCACACAATACAAAAAATATGCCGTTGCTATTAGTGTCTGCAAATGTGTTAATGTGTGCAAGTTAAGTATTCCAACCAAATTATTAGTTAACGTTTTGTTCTGAACAATTTTTTTAACATACAGAAAAATGTGATGCACAATTTAAACAAGTAGTTTTTTGAGTCCTGTTAACTTTAACAATGTTACTCCCCTCTTGTTATTATTTCTTCTTATTCAGAATACATATTGATGACATGTAAAATGGTAACTCTCAGTACCTTGCTTGTTGTAAACTCCTTTTAAAATGATTCTTAACTCATATTTTTTTCTGCAATTCCAGTTCACATATGATGGCATCCCATACCTGAGCAAAGCGGAGGAGGCCCAGGTGCGGAAGCATCTTGCTGACAACATGATGTTCAAGAACCTCACCCGCATGCTAGAGATGGAGGATGAAAAGCTGCTGCAGAGCCATTGCTCTGACGTTTCTAAGTATGCAATTTATGATTTTATGTATATTTGGTATAGTCCTAGAGAAATAAGTAAAACCCAACACATGGCAAGCCTTACTAAGAAGTTGTATCTTCTTCATGGTTGTGAGCTCATGTCTGAGGGACGTGAATCCTATGGGTTATTCTTCCTACCACTGCTCTCCAGGCCTCTCGATCTACGGCCATCTGTATTGTTGCCTGGACCGAAGTCTGGGTAATATTTTGGACCACATCTGACCTACTGGGTGCACGCCGAGCACGCGGTGTGGTATAACATTTTATTAACCTTAGAGCCGGAACGCCTAGGCCCACAAGACCCGCGCCTATCGGTACGGCGCGTCATCATGAACCTTTCAGAATGCACGAACCTTGACAATGGGCTGTAGCTGCGCGTGCTAGTTAACGTTTAAGTTTTTTAAGCTTAAGTGATATAATATATATCAAATCAAACACTGACTACACACATATCCCTACATGTTTCAGATGGTTGAGCATCAATGAAGAGGACACAATGTATATAGACGTAGAGAGTCCAGTGCTCCGATATGTTCTACACAACGAGATCAGACTGCGCTTCCCGGAGGTCCTCACCACGGATAGCCTAGGTAATAGTAACAAGGTAATTTATAAGCTTGTAGTTATAAATGTTATAATCATTTATTACACAAAAATTTTTTACTAGCTTTATGACTCGCATTTTGTGCAATAAATGATTTAAAATAATGGTATAAAAGTGACACATATTATTATTGTCATAGATATGACTCCTCAACTTCCATAGATTGACATTATGCAAGCCAAAAACCGACTTTAAAATTATTTTTAAATAAGAATTGAGTTTAACCCTTCTTTGCATGGTGATGGAAATTTCCATCATAACATTGTCCTATGAAATAAAGGTGCTTTCGGAGGTGATTGATATTTATTTTTAACACTGTCAACTTTCAACACTAATCCATTTTCTGATTTTTGACATAAATTTACGCAGTATTTTAATTTATAAAAAATACATTTGTTTAAAGACGAAACTTCGGAAAACTTGGAAAAACCTGGAAGTTGATGATTTTTAGTATGTGATTTTGGGCAGATTTTTCAGGGTTTGTAATTATTTTATATTTACAAACTATATCATAGGAATATCACAAATAGTATACCTTTCTGATGGCAGTAAAATTTTTCTGATACCCCTTACTAATAGTTATATATTTACAAAAATATGATTTAGCCTATGCAACTTCTGACACTGATTTCGCAGTGAAAATCGATTATGTAATTTTTTTTACTATTTTTCCCAGAATCAGTAAACAATTACGTGACACATATATTAATTACGAGCAAAAATAAAAAATCATGCAAAGAAGGGTCAAAGTCTGGGCGAACTCTGGTAAGCATAGGACACAATATAAGTCTGTAGAATTTGAGGGGGTCAAGTACTGAACAATATCCTTCAAAAATGTATGAATTGCAAAAATTAAAGTTAGAACTTTGAGAATAGATCATTTTCGCGGCTCGGCATCTAGAGCTAATAGCAAGCCGTGTTGTTGTAAAATATTAAAATAAATCTACCGAAGGTACCGAACCTTTCAAAAAACCGTGTCGCCGCTTCTGCCAAAAAACTAGAAATGTCGGGCCGAAGTTTCGGTTTTGACATAAAAAACCGTGTCGGCGTGGAACAAATAGTTCGGTTTCGGCCGAAACTAGACCAAAACCGAACCTTCGGTTTCCACAAAAAATGCGGTTTCGGTTGGACACGACACTGAATATCACGACTCGCCTGAAATTGCTTACTTCTCTTATATCACAAACTATTCTATTGCAGGTATTAATATACAAAGATAAATACGTAGAAGGCGCTAACAACGCTCCGCTGGCTATTCTAGAAGAGAACCTCATGAGCCACCTACTCGGCTTCTCTCAAATCATCTCACTCCTCGAACAATATCAGAAACCCATTGTCGGCCATAACATATTCATAGATACAGTGCTACTCCATAATCAATTTATAGGACCGTTGCCTAAGAAATATTGCACATTTAAAAAGAATATTCACAAGATGTTTCCAAATATGTTTGATACAAAATATATATCTCATGTTATGGCTAAGAAATTGTCTTATGATGAAGTATGGAAATCAAATGCATTACAAGAGTAAGTCGCCTGTTTAATTAAAAATAATGATTTATTCAAATACTGGCCGTACTGTCTGCAACAAAATTCAAATTGTATGTCCCATATTCATAATGACAGGTTTTGTAAATTATGTTTTGTTTTTTGGGCACCCAACGAATCCCTCATTAGACATCATTAGCTTGATGAGACTTGAACGTATGTTCATATTAATTACGTGAAAGTAATCTAAATTACAGCTCTTCAGAAACCGCAAAGCGCGTCAAATTTAACTTGCAAGATTTTATTACAAACTGACCCACCCTGGAACGGCTGGAACTGCTTAATATAAATTTTAAAAACATCAACCTGTAAGCGTTATTTGTTAACCAATTATTTTCATTTTTAGCCTATATGAATTCTTCTCAGAAGCAAAGTGCAAGAAATTACAAAATGGCGTGAATCTTATAAAGCTGAGTACGCCATTTGATGTGCAGCAAACTTACCATGAAGCGGGGTGGGACTCTTATTGTTCAGGTAATTTTACTCATTTGTACCTACTGCTAGCAGTATAGTTATACTGGGTATTTGCCGCGAATTGACAACCATTGTGCCTATTGTGTGTGTGTGAAAAACCGGGCAAGTGCGAGTCGGACTCGCGCACGAAGGGTTCCGTACCATAATGAAAAAAAAGGCAAAAAAAAACGGTATCCCATCCAAGTACTGACCCCGCCCGACCTTGCTTAACTTCGGTTAAAAATCACGTTTGTTGTATGGGAGCCCCGCTTAAATCTTTATTTTATTCTGTTTTTAGTATTTGTTGTTATAGCGGCAACAGAAATACATCATCTGTGAAAATTTCAACTGTCTAGCTATCACGGTTCGTGAGATACAGCCTGGTGACAGACGGACGGACGGACGGACAGCAGAGTCTTAGTAATAGGGTCCCGTTTTACCCTTTGGGTACGGAACCCTAAAAACCGGGCAAGTGCGAGTCGGACTCGCGCACGAAGGGTTCCGTACCATAAAGTAAAAAAAAAACGGAAAAAATGCAAAAAGAAAACGGTCACCCATCCAAGTAATGACCACGCCCGACGTTGCTTAACTTTGGTCAAAAATCACGTTTGCTGTATGGGAGCCCCACTTAAATCTTTATTTTATTCTGTTTTTAGTATTTGTTGTTATAGCGGCAACAGAAATACATCATCTGTGAAAATTTCAACTGTCTAGCTATCACGGCTCGTGAGATACAGCCTGGTGACAGACGGACGGACGGACGGACGGACAGCAGAGTCTTAGTAATAGGGTCCCGTTTTACCCTTTGGGTACGGAACCCTAAAAACGAGGTAGAGCTACTCTAACCACCTTGGCTCCTCACGAAACCTAGCAAGGATTTTGAGGTTGCTAACTGCCTCATCTGCTAAATGTAAAAAAACATTTCTAAATACTTAACCTGCTATAATAACAGTGCAAATTGAACTTCCTGGCATAATATAGTCTGTCAAACCGGATAAGTCAGCACCAATGTAAAGCAAACTAAGGTAATATCCCTAGGAAACGAACAAAAAGCAGCAATATACATCGAACAACGATAAAATGTAAACATAACGGTTCCACAGATAAGATATAAATGACACGCGATTTTTGATTCAAAAGTAGTGTTGCTAACCCGCGTTTTTTCTAATTTGCCGCTATTTCTACCGACAAGATTTGCTAGACCAAGTATAGTCATTATTTTCATACCATTAGAGTTGAACATTGGTTATTGATCTTGCAGGCTACTGCTTCATACGGCTCGGGCACTGGGCGGCGTGTGAGAACATCGGCAAGTTCCGACCGGTGGGGCCGTCGGAGGCGCTCGCGGCGCTGTCGCCCTACAGCGGCAAGGTCAACGTCATACGGGGCGCTATTCTGTACATGGTATGTCGAAGTCTGGTCTTTTGAACGCCAGATGGCTAAAGAATACCTATGTCGTGCCCCGAACGCCAGGCGATCAGTACCGTCTTTACCCGTATAAGGGCACACGGGGCCCGTGCCTCGGGGGCCCCGAAGGACAGACAGTAACAGTATATTTGATGATCATAGTAGAAAAATGTTAGTTTAATTAGCTTTCTTTAGTTTCCAAAAGTCCACAAATTCGTATGTGCCCAAGGGCAGAGCAGTAGTTTAAGACGGCCTTGCAGGCGATCGCGATTATTTAAGCAAAATTGGGCTTTACAGCGTCCCGCGTAAGTCCCTATTGCATTGGCGAAGCTTTCGGCGGAATATAGCGAAGCTGAAAGGAAGAATTACTATTTTATTAGCTTATTTATTATGCCGGAAAAGGAAATCCCTTTTGAGAGCCCTGTCTCTGATGAGGGACAACAGGGTACCATCATCGATATCATCATCTTTTTATTAAAACAGGGAAAGAATTTAAGTTTCAATTGTTTCTCTATCATATACTTCCAAAACTACATAGTCTACCTACTTCAAATAAGCTAAACTCATACAATATTCATATGATTATAGAACCTAGAAGGTGACGACCCACCGCGCCAGCGGCCCGACTGGCTACACGTCAGAGCCCTGAAGGAACGGGTGCTTAACGTCGAAAAGGTAACACATCCATCTTTAATATACATATAGGTCAACGTCCCATAAATTACCCATCGTAATTAGGGTTTTCCACCCGGATCCGAAATGTATGAAATTATCCGGATCCGCGGATCTTCCCTTAAATTAGTTTGCTAAAATTTATTTGCTGTAATGTGGTCCCTTAAATAAATTTGCTATAATGTAATATAATGTAAATACATAATAGGTTCTAAGCTATCTAGATAATATGTTACCTATAAGACTAAATACTCGTACACCTATAAGGTAAGGTAATAGTAAGGTAAGGTAGATCACAGAGTACTATATCAACTCACTGTCATCTGTATTATAACCTGTGTTACACAAATAAAATATTACTTAAGTACTTCATTCCCAATTTTCCCAAACATTTCAGATCCGTCGTGCAAACCCTAATCGTAATCTAGTAGCATTTTGATGGCAGCTTAGTTCAGTTAAACAATATGTTAGGTATTTTAGTAGAAATGATAAATTATAACTAACAATTAATAAATTATGGATCTTAATTTACCACATTAAATTGCTAATACCAATTATTTCAACTCCGGATTGAAAGTCGCACGCTCTTACCGCTAGGCCACCAGCGCTTCCAAAAAAATATCCTTTATAGGCAGACACTCCATGTGTAGTGGTCGCGTTACAAATAGAGTTAGAAGTCTTTGTCCTCGAATTATTATCTCTTTATTAACTCTTTATTAAAAACGATAATTACTTTTATCTACGCACATATCATTAACGCTCTAAAATGCATTCAGAAACCATAGGAAATGACCAGCATTATGACAACCAATTTTACTATGAGTACTTTCTTATCTGTGGTAGTAGGTAAAATCTGTACCACAGAATAAGTAATAGTATTATCATACAGAACGGACACGCACCGCCCCGCCCCGACTCGGATTACCTCGCCCCGCGACTGAGTTCTGACGGACTCCTGACGTACGCTCAGTTCGGCTAGCGACGCCGCGACGCGATGACGCAACATTCAAAATGCCGGTGTATTGTGCGATGTACGGGTAGTAAGGATACCTACTTATTGTAGAAATGAATAATAATATAAACTATATTTCCAAAGAGACGAAATATGTATCAGTAAATAAGGCTATACTTTTGCGTAAAAATAATAATATCATATGAATTAAAACCCGTTCGTTGAATTTGTGAATGTTAAGCCAACAATTAATATTTAAAGTACCTAAGGTAACTAGACCTTCTACACAGATATTTCTCGTAAATGTTTTATTTTTAGTTTAACACTCTTTTCACAAAAAAGAACTTGTTGGTCGCGGGACATTCGCGTTTGATTTTTAATTTAATTTTAAGAATTTAAGAAGTAAATTACATAATTATTTCTTAAAATGTTATATAAAATAATCAATAGGCATCAACAATAAGGTACATTTAATAATGGCGTGTTGAAAGTCCAAGTACGTGCAGGACTATAAACTGACAAAGCCAATTCAACAATTGGAGCGAAATAAAACATAAACCTATATTTTGTTAAACATAAACCTATATTTTGTTTTTTTACGTATTTCGGTCGAACTATACAACGCAGCGGGCCGCTCCTCGTGTCCTTCGGCCGGCCTCGGCAAACCTCGGCTTCGCCTTCCCCGCGCGCCGCACGAGTCAGCCCTGAGCCACTTACTCACACAATGACGCGTGTACAGACGTGCCGTGCACACATATAAACGCAAATGATTTTCGATGTATGGCGTGTCCGCCCTGTGTCTGTACTTTAAAGTTATTAACTTTATAGATTTTTGTAAGGTTATGAGTTTATGAGTTTAAATTTGGAACAGCTGTCAAAACTCAAGTGGGTGTCTATTCTAGTATCCATAGATATTAAAACAATTATCGATACGAAACGTCAATTCAGTATATTTTTTTAATATAAACCGTACGACATTTTATCTCGAGTGACATGAGAATAGGGACTTCATTCGTTTGTCTATGAATATAAAAAAAACTACAGATGCGTGACATGTGTGAAAAAAGTTTTCATTTACCGCCATTTGACGTACAGTTTATCTTTTAATTAGTTTTAGGTATAAAATTAATTTGTTTTGTTGTTTCTAAATAAGTTTTAAGCAAAAGTTTCATATAAAATGAGTGATAAAAAGATATTTAAGGAGACGGCACCTCTCAAATCTGCGAGTTCCGCCAGAGAGCAACGATTGATGTCGACTGAAATATGAGGTTAGTGAATATATAAAAGAAGGTAATTATATGTGTGTAGATAAAGTAGTGTATGTAACTGTACATAATTAGGCATTAAAACACTCGTGTGATCCTTTTAAGAAACTCACTTCGTTCGTTTCTTAAACCCACACTCGTGTTTTAATGCCTTTCATTATGTAGCAGTCACATAAACTACTAATACGAACAAAATTGACGTTCCGTCGTTATCAGAGTTAATTGTTCATAAACTTTATCCCAACGACATAAAGCCTATCAAAGGTCAAAATGCAGTTGGCATTTCTGTTATTACATCGTCATATGAGCAGAAATCTGGCGGCGGACGTCAGTTGCATAACGCCAAACAAGCGGCTATTTCCGTCCCCGTACGCGTCCGCGTTGTCTCGAGCGACAAATATAGACGTCACGAGTTCCGGGCGCGCTTAACCCTTTACCGGGCAACGGTTAAACAAATACGACAACGGTTTCACTTGAATTTTTAGTCGCTACTCACACACACGAGTCGCACGAGTTGCAGTCGCCGCGAGCATTCGAGCCTGAGGAAGGACCCCAGACGGGCCCGAAACATGTCGCCAATAGCGACTAAAAATTCAAGTGAGTGAAACCGTTTTCGTATTCAATTTAAAATATGTCTCACGAAAGTTTAATATCGGTTAAACAAATATTACGTACAAACGTCTCTTTTTGGTACAATTGTTGACTGGTAGAGAATGCCTTTAGGCATTAAGTCCGCCATTTGTACTTTTTTTACTGTATATGCAATAAAGTTTAAACAAATACCTAATAGATGCTATCATAACGAAGGTTTGAACTACAATTTTATTAACGACTGAGTCCGTACTCGACTTGTTGATATTGCTGCGAAATGGAAAGCTGTTACTTACAGCTTCGAAATGAGTTTGGACCAGCAACCTTTAGCTACCAAAGCTTGCCCGAATCTGATGAATCTCCATTATGCTTACACGCCGCAAACAGAATTAAATTTTATTAAAATGAACTATTCTGTAGTTAGCGCTAAATGCGGTTTTTGCAAAGAGTGCTAGTTTTTGCCTGTCTCCCAGTCACCTTCGCTTTCCCACTAATAACCAAGACCACTTCACTAGCCCTGCGTCACCATTACCTACGCAAACTAAGAAAAGTACTCCCAAAATAGAACTGCGACTTTCCAGACCGGTTTAGTCCAAGTTTACATCACGCAACCCCACCTGTTCACTAGAAGGGAACACAGAAACACTGTGTTTGTGACAAAGTCAGGTAAGTGCCGTTTGGACCCGCGCCAACGGCAAACACACACATAGAAACTAACCCACACATTCATTAGTGCACCCCACAGTTACAACTGATTGATAATGACCAACTGTCACGGGAAACTTTATTTTAGTGTCAGCATAGTTTTTTTAATCAGCTCGACGATGTTTGATTTCACAAATGTACGATGGTCATTTTTCATGTCACTGTCAAGGTTAATTTAAGGTTGGGATATAAATAAGAATGTTAGAGCGATCGCCAGCGGCGGGAGATCATTGCGATAGTCTCGTTGTCACAGCAGGCTATATATAGATATTACAATGCAGTTGCTCAATAACAATCACCACCATTAAAATATATTGAGGTTGCTACGAAGGAAATATTTCGACAATCGCACCTAAACTCCATATGTCTACCTAGTCCCTAGCTCTTATTGATTTTCGATAAGAAATCCATAACCCATAACCAATTCATCTGAATTAAAAAGAGTTTAGACTAACAAGTTAACAATTCATGGCATTACTGTCACATGAGAAGTAATTTTGAAATTGGCGTTGATATAATAACTACATTTCTATTTGCATGGCCAACGCCGTAAATATTCCATCGCTCCACGTCGTCGCACAGAAAACTTGTAGGAAATTAAACTATAGCTCGCTAAGTTGACTTCTGTGACCGTTTGTGCTCGCCCGACGCGGGGTAACTCGCTGGGGCAACGATATTTAGTGGATCGGGGCGAGAGACGTCGGGTCATCATCGCCAAGAAGAACGCCTAAACTCATTGGGAGTAGTCGTGTCCACTTTGCCAAGAACGCTTTTAAGTGGTCTGGTGTACGCTGTCTATGTCTATGTAACCTTCATGCTGTTCTCCTGTGTAACATTAGTTTAATATTGTCATTTTTTAATATGTCAAATGGTTTATACGTTTTATACGGAAGCTGCTAGTTTTCTGAATGTTTTCACAAAATAACAATGCACTGTTCGATATTTTAGGGGTAACTTTATAACGAATCTACGATTTTCGTAAACTTCACAAGTCTAAAGCCTGGGTCTCTATTGTTTCCCAAATAGTTTTAAGTCATAATGTACTGTTTGTCCGAATTTTCGTTAGTCATAATTGGTTTTTCTCAGAAACGCGTAACTTTTCAGGATTGCCATAAAACAAACCTAACCTAACCTAACCTATCTATAGAATGACCTTAGGAAAATCTTGAAAAGTTAACGGTTTCAGTTTTATGACTAACGATAATATGACAAACAATACATTATGACTTAAAACTTTATGGGAAACAAAGGGACCCCCTAAAGCCTATATATAGCTTAAGCTGGCAAGTAAACCCCATGACCTTCCTGTTCATCTATATGCATTTCTTAGATTCATAGTATCTATACATGGACAAGGACAAATTGCCAGACATACCAGCAGACGAGTCCCTCATCCGCTGCACTTTCGGCATCCCAGCGATCAGCCAACGGGCAATTAGTCCGGGAGCCGGCTGCATGAAACAAACCTCATCAAAAAATAGAATATACCTACCCTGTAGAGGTACCTGACATTTAGTAGATTCCAACGCACTTGGTCGGCCTAGGCTTAACCTGGCAGATTTTGTACAAATGGCAAAAACGTTGGACAAAAATTCATCAAAAAAAACCTCATCGAAAAATAGAATGAAACTTGTATGGTAGGATACCTGACCTTGAGGACAGTAAAAAAAAAGTGGTCGGCCAAATCCTGTGTTTGCAGGTTCCTGTGTCCGACCAATTTTGTGGTACCACGTGAGAGCTACAATTTACCTCATCGAAAAATAGAATGAAACAAACGGATTATAATAGCTTAAATAAGCCTGTTGACGTATGTCTTGGTCGGCCTCACCTTAACCTGGCAGATTTTGCAGTCCGGCCAAATTTATAAAAAAATCATCAAACAAATTTTATCGAAAAATCGTGTGAAACTTGTATGGTACGATAGCTGTCTTTGAGGACAGTAAAAAAAAAATGGTCGGCCAAATCCTGTGTTTGCAGGTTCCTGTGTCCGACCAATTTTGTGGTACCACGTGAGAGCTACAATTTACCTCATCGAAAAATAGAATGAAACAAACGGATTATAATAGCTTAAATAAGCCTGTTGACGTATGTCTTGGTCGGCCTCACCTTAACCTGGCAGATTTTACAGTCCGGCCAAATTTATAAAAAAATCATCAAACAAATTTTATCGAAAAATCGTGTGAAACTTGTATGGTACGACAGCTGCCTTTGAGGGCAGTAATAAAAAAATGGTCGGCCAAATCCTGTGTTTGCAGGTTCCTGTGTCCGACCAATTTTGTGGTACCACGTGAGAGCTACAATTTACCTCATCGAAAAATAGAATGAAACAAACGGATTATAATAGCTTAAATAAGCCTGTTGACGTATGTCTTGGTCGGCCTCACCTTAACCTGGCAGTTTTTGCAGTCCGACCAGATTTATAAAAAAATCATCAAAAATTTTTTATCGATAAATCGTATGAAACTTGTATGGTACGATAGCTGCCTTTGAGGACAGTAAAAAAAAATGGTCGGCCAAATCCTGTGTTGGCAGGTTCCTGTCTCCGACCAATTTTGTGGTACCACGTGAGAGTTACAATTTACCACATCGAAAAATAGAATGAAACAAACGGATTATAATAGCTAAAATAACCCTGTTGACGTATGGCTTGTTACGGGCGCCTTTCATAAATTCAATGTGGCAGTGTGCGGCAGAATCCACTTGCATCAAATTTGATGCAACACATTGTGGCTGGACATTAAGAGATGAAATGTATAAGATCAAATGGTTTGAAGGACACATAACGCCTTTGCGAGTCGAAGAAATAACAATAAGATAATCACTTAATATATGTGAGGTTATCTTGTGTATTTTTATTTATTTTTATTTATTGAGAAGTTCAACAGCGTTTACATTAAATAATATACAAAAAACATGAGAACTTATAGCATAGCCAATAACAGAACTTCCTGTAATTTATACATAATAAAAATCATCTGTGGGTAGACTTGTAACTTGTGCTGTACAAGAATCGTAAATATAACTTAATTTGTAAGTCTTTAAGGTACAAGGAAAAAGAAAAAAAATTAATAATAACTGTAAACTGGAAAAAAAATCCTAAAATAGTAGGTATAGCTCTAATTTTGCGTAAACAATAAATAAAAAATAGTAAAATAAAAATACATACAGTACCTACATAAACGAGCGAATCTATTAGTTTGTATGCATTTATTGGAATTTATGTGTTCGTGTGTGTGTGTGTGTGTGTGTGTGGGTGGGTGGGTGTATGTGTGTAAGTGGGTGTGATAGTGCGTGACTACCAGGAAAGTTGCTTTGCAATTTGTGATTTGAAAACACGTCTGGAGGAGAAGAAAGGGTCAATGTTTTGGAACGATTTATTATAGGTACGTGCGATTCTACTCAGAATTTAATAGAATAGAATTTTGGCCATAATTGGTACGATGAAAGGGAATATGGAATAGTGTGGTGTGACGAGTTCGGCGCGTGGGAGCGCGGAGCCCTAACTGTGACAGCAATCCAACGCAGTCTAGATGCCCGTTGAGAACATCGTGGAGGAACATTTTACCATTTATTTAAATTTTGGAAGGATCACGTGCAGTTTTTCCTCTTATATTACAAGTGTTCGATTGAAAACTAAGCTTTGGTGTATACCTGGATCACCTGCACGTACAAGAAGGCGTTTCATATACGCCCGCCCATCAGATAGGTACACAAAGTCATGATGCGTATGGAAAACAGCATGTGTGGTCCTATTCTAGCTGTCACGTGGTATCACAAATTTGGTCGGACTGCAAAAACTGCCAGGCTACGGTGAGGCCGACCAAGCCATACGTCAACAGGTTTATTTTAGGTATTATAATCCGTTTGTTTCATTCTATTTTTCGATGAGGTAAATTGTAGCTCTCACGTGGTACCACAAAATTGGTCGGACACAGGAACCTGCCAACACAGGATTTGGCCAACCACTTTTTTATTACTGTCCTCAAAGGCAGCTATCGTACCATACAAGTTTCACACGATTTTTCGATAAAAATTTTTTGATGATTTTTTTATAAATTTGGCCGGACTGCAAAAACTGCCAGGTTAAGGTGAGGCCGACGAAGACATACGTCAACAGGCTTATTTAAGCTATTATAATCCGTTTGTTTCATTCTATTTTTCGATGAGGTAAATTGTAGCTCTCACGTGGTACCACAAAATTGGTCGGACACAGGAACCTGCAAACACAGGATTTGGCCGACCATTTTTTTTTACTGTCCTCAAAGGCAGCTATCGTACCATACAAGTTTCATACGATTTTTCGATAAAAAAAATTTGATGATTTTTTCATAAATTTGGTCGGACTGCAAAAACTGCCAGGTTAAGGTGAGGCCGACCAAGACATACGTCAACAGGCTTATTTTAGCTATTATAATCCGTTTGTTTCATTCTATTTTTCGATGAGGTAAATTGTAGCTCTCACGTGGTACCACAAAATTGGTCGGACAGAGGAACCTGCCAACACAGGATTTGGCCGACCACTTTTTTTTTACTGTCCTCAAAGGCAGCTATCGTACCATACAAGTTTCATACGATTTTTCGATAAAAAAATTTTGATGATTTTTTTATAAATTTGGTCGGACTGCAAAAACTGCCAGGTTAAGGTGAGGCCGACCAAGACATACGTCAACAGGCTTATTTTAGCTATTATAATCCGTTTGTTTCATTCTATTTTTCGATGAGGTAAATTGTAGCTCTTACGTGGTACCACAAAATTGGTCGGACACAGGAACCTGCCAACACAGGATTTGGCCGACCACTTTTTTTTTACTGTTCTCAAAGGCAGCTATCGTACCATACAAGTTTCATACGATTTTTCGATAAAAAATTTTTGATGATTTTTTTATAAATCTGGTCGGACTGCAAAAACTGCCAGGTTAAGGTGAGGCCGACCAAGACATACGTCGACAGGCTTATTTTAGCTATTATAATCCGTTTGTTTCATTCTATTTTTCGATGAGGTAAATTGTAGCTCTCACGTGACCCAATAAATCTGGTCGGACTGCAAAAACTGCCAGGCTAAGGTGAGGCCGACCACTTTTTTTTTACTGTCCTCAAGGTCAGGTATCCTACCATACAAGTTTCATTCTATTTTTCGATGAGGTTTTTTTTGATGAATTTTTGTCCAACGTTTTTGCCATTTGTACAAAATCTGCCAGGTTAAGCCTAGGCCGACCAAGTGCGTTGGAATCTACTAAATGTCAGGTACCTCTACAGGGTAGGTATATTCTATTTTTTGATGAGGTTTGTTTCATGCAGCCGGCTCCCGGACTAAATAAATCCAAGGGGCATGCCGATCACTCAACGCAGTCCGCGAACCGCGCTTCGCATATCCGCCATTCGTTTCTAGATTCGAATGTTCAGTCAACTGTTTGCCTTATTGTTATGCGTTAAGGTACAAAATTGAATGATTTTTCAAAGGCAGATACGGCGGATTCGGATACGTCTAGCGCGGCAGAATTGCTACCTCATGCCAATAGACTAATTGTTCCGTTAATGACACGTATCTTATTTTATCCATAGATTGTCGTCGTACTACTTATATCAGTAGAAAACGGGGCAACCAAACCCTTGAAAGGTTAAAGTTGGGTCGATAGAAAAACATCGCATAATTTTGGTATAAAATAGCTAGTGACAACCCCGGGGATCCGACAAGCACAATTTTAAACATATATATATATATATAGGTATATTTCTATTAAGATACAGAAGTAGGTATTTCTTTGAATTGAGTAATTGAGATAAAAGGTGAAATCCCGCGTAATCGCCATATCTTCCGTAGTAAATTTCGTGCGGCACGCCGTATCGTATCGTTTATTTTGCTCTAATTTCCTAGCATGTTTGCGTTTTCCTTAAAAAGGGGGAGTCCCTGTTTACGGAAAACGCGACGTAGAAAAGCTCCCCAAAATGACCAAAATCACAGGGAACCACTGGATGAAGACAGCGCACGATCAATCTTTAAGTATGTAGAGCCTTGAGTGCCTAGGCATAGCATTTTTAAACAGTGAATATGATCAAAAACTCAGGAGCATTTTTGTTACAGTTGGCTTCGCTCCTGGCCGGACTAGGATCCGTTGATGTGAAACCGCATGACAGTCGATCGGCGTTGCTTGCCGTCGCTTCTCAATACACGTTAGTTGAATACTCCTTTAGCATTCCATTTCAGCCAAGTGTAGTTTAAGTTATGTATAAATCACAGTTAATAATAATGGCTTAATTAAAAAGCTGAACTACAAAAATCTAGACTATACAATTAATAAGCAGTGCCTGAATTCAATAGTAATCATTAGTGGTAATTTGCAGCATGGTCGAACCCCGGCAACTCACTAAATTTTGAGCTAAAAAAAAGTAAGACACACGAAGTGGTCTAAGATGTATGGAATCGTGAATGTACAATCGTACATCATTTTACTTGAACGTTCTGTAAGTTTACATTCAATTGAAACTTTTCAGAGCTGATAAAATCCTGCGTCAGTTCCGAGACAGCCGAGAGTACAAGATATCGATGTATAACGTGTATAGACACTCCAAGCGGGCGCGGGTAGCAGTGTGGTGAGTACTTTATCTGACAAAACTTTACACACAAGGGGTCATCCATTAATTACATCACACGTTTAGGGGGAGGGAGGGGGTCAAGAAAATGTGACATATTGTGACATTGGGGAGGGGGGGAGACACAAACTTTGTGACGTCACTTTAACTTCATCAGTAACCGAAAATGTATTTAAATTATTTTATTCGCTGTACATTTAAATAACAAGTTTTTAAAACGATAATCGTTTTTATTCGTTTAATTTTCTTTCCTAAGCAGTTTTAGGTTATAAAATTACTAATATTTATATCGTCAAAAATATTTTGATAATAATACTTAGGTACTTACTTAATTCGATTTGGCGATTTCGTAGAAAACATGTGACGTCACACTAGGGGGGAGGGGTTTGCCAAATGTGACCAAGTGTGACAAGGAGGGGGGAGGGGTCAAAAAACCTAGAAATTCGTGTGACGTACAGTAAAGGGCCAAAAAGAATGCACATCGGCAATCATCGCATTTCCGAATACAAACGAATGCTCATTTCCATGTACATCAATTATTAGGTTAGTCGTTTATCAGAATTTGAATTTAGAACTAAATACTTTATTGTTGTTTTGTTTTGATTTCACGTGAAATATATAGAGCTGTAAAACACGATGTAACTATTTTTAATTATTGCTATATTCTTGTTAGGGAAAAATAATCTTCATAAATATATATTTTATATAAGATCGACAAAAAGTGTAATATTGTAATGACAAATCTCTGTTGAACCTTCTTAAAATAATTACTTACATTAACATCCTCATGTTTTTTAAATTGGTTGGCTTCAGATAAAAAATATTTATAAACATTGTGGATAATTTCGCGTGACTGGTAGAGTAACGGCTTACCTTTTTTCCCTATAGATGCCATAGTACAAATTTAATTTTATAGGGGTTTTAGCAGCTCTATATATATATTGACTTAGATAGGCGACTGCACTCTCTCGCATTTGAACCATGACTGACAAAACAAACGTCATGGTGTGTGCGACACAGATATCGCTATACGAAGTCGAAATTAGCCGATTGCCTCTTTCTAAAGCTCGATGTGCATTCTTTTTGGCCCTTTACTGTAATTAATGGATGACCCCCAAGTGCCTCAAACTTCAGTATATAGTAAACACAATACACATTGGCAGATGCAGTGTTTCCGCCCTTTCCTTAACCATTCGACGGCCGCAGACACGCACGGTTATAGTTTAACCTTCACGCATTCCTATAAGATTTCCGATGGTGCGTTATATAAAAGGCGTGGCGTACAAAAGGTTAATAAACAGCACTTGTTAAAAATTGTAGTCGTATTTTTAAACCATGATGGTGGCAAATAAGCGTAGTGCCTCCACAGAACAATGCATCCGCGTGTACCATCAGGAAGGCAATCTGTGTATTTCAAATAATTGATTGAAATTAAACTTACAATATAAAAGCTCACCAAAGACTCCGTAGTTAATTTATGAATATACCGGGTGTGGCCTGTAACACGAGCAAACAATTAAAACATAGATTGTACTCCTCAAACGGTGACACTTTTGTTCAACAAGTTTTAAAAATTATGAGGTATTTAGATTGCCATATCATTGTGATTGACGTTGCTTGTCACGCCTAAAACATAACAAAATTCGCAATACATTGCGTGTTAGAATAAATATTAAAGTGTATTAAAAATCAAACCACAAGTTATTTTTAAAAGTCTCTGAACAAATGTTGGTCAGTATGAGGAGTACAGCCCGCAGTTAAAGTTTTTGCTCATATTACAGTCCACACCCGGTAGATTATAACGAGTTGTTAAAATACCAAACGGAGAATATCGTTTGTTTAAATGCTTAATTTGCGAAACATAATGCGAAGAATGTTAAAACTAATTGCGTTGTCAAGGAAGTTTACTTTTGTATTAGATTTCACATCTGGTTACAAACGCCAAAATATGGTGACGAGAAGTGAAACACCTGTCTTTTAATTATAGTGCTTGCTTCAATTCATGTGATCCAAAACATGTGACCGTGTGAAACAATGTGTTCAAGTTATTTTAGTTGTGTGTCCTAATCACCGTTGTTTAGTTTGTTACAACTTTCTAAAATTTTATTTTTTATTTAATATTTAAATTCGGTGTAGTTTGACTAAATGTTGCCAGGTTTAAAATTCACTACAATATTTATTACGTATACATTCAGCTTCAAATGGCCAAATTGACCAAATATATCATAACACCATTGTTACCATATAAATAGAGATGTATTACGGTACATATTTTACCTTTTTGGCCGTAACTATCTATTTGATGGTGACTGTGTCCGTCCGTACTTTACCTGTTTATATATGGTTCCCAATTCTTATATTTAAGGCCGAGCCACACCGGCTTGCGTGTGCGTGCGCTAAAATGTTGGAGCCGCACACGCACACGGCACGCAAGCGGTGTGCCATCTCTCATAAGGATCTGTATACTGCAACGCCGCACGCACACGTGCACGTCACGCACACGCAGCCGGTGTGCACAGGCCATTAATTTCAGCAGTTGTTTCATTTCGAATACTTTGCACGATATCCACTAAGATCACCAGAGTAATCTACCCAGCCGATTAGGAAATGTTTAACTTCTCTGAATGATTGGAGTAGACAGTGTAGACATACGTAATAGAACAAAATTTTCCAAAGGATTGTGTCTGACATAGCGTCTAGGCTGCCTTTTCCTCTGTAGCGGAGATCAGAGGAGACGTTCAGGAATCTACCAATAGCACAATAAATAATAGTACTAGGTACAAAAGACTCACTCTCTAACAAAACGCGTCTGTTACGATCAGGACAGATATGGCCGCTAGGTGGCGACACCGCCACGCGCGGCTTATGGCTAGCCACCAAAATTGGTGTGGAACGGATGTACTTGTAGCGACGTATTGCAAAGCGACGAAATCGCGGAGCGAGCCATGCCTGCTGCCTGCTTGGTTATAATCCGGCGGAGCGGAGAAGAAATGTAGTGTAAACCAATGGTTGGCTTCCGCACACGCTCTCATCTCCGCTCATCTCTACCTCAGTGAAAAGGCAGTCTTCATCCGCTGAGTGGATCACTTCGGTCGTACCGGGTGTGGCCTGTAACACGAGCAAATAATTAAAACATAGATTGTACTCCTCAAACGGTGACACTTTTGTTCAACAACTTTTAAAAATTATGAAGTATTTAGACTCCCTATTTTTCATACAAAATAAATATTATCTTCAATGTACGCCATCGCGACGCTATATCATTGTGATTGACGTTGCTTGTCACGCCTTAAACATAACAAAATTCGCAAACCATTGCGTCTTAGAATAAACTTTAAAGTGTATTAAAAATCAAACCCAAAGGTTTTTTTTTAAAGTCGCTGAACAAATGTTGGTCAGTATGAGAAGTACAGCCTACAATTTAATTTTTTGCTCATATTACAGGCCACACCCGGTATAGTGATATCGTTATTTGTTAAAACTGGGATATGTTACTACTTTGTTTTTCGTTTGTTTCAGGAGTAGTGCCATCATCACAGGTAGCCTGGTGCTATATGTCCTCCACAAGAGTGTAAAGGGATAAATGCGTAAATAACGTCCAAATACCTAATACTATGATCAAAACCGACTTGCCTTGAACAAAATAATGTTACTCATCAATTTAATATTATACAAAGGTAGCACAAAATGATTAATATTATGTTATTCTGTCAATTGTTAGTTATTAAGGAAAATCTAGAAGAAAAATACTGAATAAATCTTGTTTTCTAATTATGTTGTTTACTTTAACATCGGATACCTTATCTATTGGTTAAATAATATATGTTTTATTATTTTTCTAAAAGGTAAAGATCAAGAAATGTAAGCGATACGTGTTTAACCTTTAGGACTGATCAGTGAATCTTTACATTCAACAAAAAGATGTGCGCTTTCGTTTATTGTAAATTGTAACACTTGTACAGATATAGTGCATAATTGTTTTCCATCGTATTTTCTCGGAAACGTTCGTATTTGTCATGGTACAGTCGCCATCAGATATATCGGAGCGGCCAAGGTGTTCACAATATCTGAACACGCACTCTAACGCCTTGACAATAGAGGCACGTTCAGATATTTGTGAGCACCTTAGCAGCTCAGATATATCTGATGGCGATTGTACTTTAGTCAACCTCAGTACTTTTTGTACCGGGACTGATTGAAAAAACAAGACACGGTCGTACGTTTCCGTGAAAATATCATGGTAAATAATCATGCACTATATCTGTGCAAGTGTTACAATAATCATAAACCGGGCAAGTGCGAGTCGGACTCGCGCACGAAGGGTTAAAATAAAAAAGGCAAAAATAAAAACGGTCACCCATCCAAGTACTGACCCCGCCCGACGTTGCTTAACTTCGGTCAAAAATCACGTTTGTTGTATGGGAGCCCTACTTAAATCTTTATTTTATTCTGTTTTTAGTATTTGTTGTTATAGCGACAACAGAAATACATCATCTGTGAAAATTTCAACTGTCTAGCTATCACGGTTCGTGAAATACAGCCTGGTGACAGACGGACGGACAGCAGAGTCTTAGTAATAGGGTCCCGTTTTACCCTTTGGGTACGGAACCCTAAAAACGCCTGAAAAAAATCTCACAGCAATTCTCAATTCCGTAAATATGAAAAAATAGCATGTTTGTTTGTAGTCCACTCCCATTATGCCGGCACTCACCCAACAGACTAAACACATCGCCGAGTTATGATCCGCGTGTTTCATCTAATTAATGACTAGTTTGAAGTGGCTGATATTGCTATTTCCGTTCTACGATTATAATAGCCATACGCGCCGCTATGAATAAGTTACGCAAAAGTGGTTTCGGTAATAAAAAGTGTTTATTTACATATATGTAATATCAGCTGCAGAAATATCTACGTTCAAGGGCGTCGCCAGCTGATGGGCTATAGGGGCATTTGATATGGCCGATAGCCAAAAGGAGGGGAAGGGCATACCGCTACCACCACCGGCCCCACCCAACAACAAATTCGATTTAAGGTGACAGTCCATTTCCAACGGCAGCTGCATTACTGTTCATTGTACTATGGAAATTGACAATAACAGCGACGCGGTCAGTACTAGCTAGGAATGCAGCTGCGGTTAGAAATGGAATGTTACCATTAAATTAGGGCTTAGGTACTGTCAAACCTTAGGAACACGAACACTACACATCGTTAAATGACGCTAGGTATTTCTAATGTTGTTTTTTCGTCGCTGAAACTTATTTTACGCTGGCTGGAATATTTTTCACTTGTCAATCACAACCGAACAATACCAGTAAAATAGTAAATCAGAAAACAGTGGGCTTACCCAACGTAATGTTTAAATGTAAATTCTATTTTTGAAAAAATCACGTTTACGTCCGCTGTCGCTTTTTCAGGAAACGAGGGAATTGTGATGTTTGTTAACGGGCCAGTTGTAAATTCTCATAACTCGGGCATGTCAAAATGTTTGTCCGTTATTCCTGGGCCCGTAATTTCATGGCTTACTGAGAAGAGAAGAGCAATCGTCTCTGGTGAGCCAGTTCAATTTATGGTATCAGTTGCATAGGTGTTACGGATCTTGAAGTTACGCTTACATTGGTTTGCATGTACCGAAACGCTCGCCTGCTCTGTAAGATACGAGAATAACATCCCTGCCGGTAGCTAAGGGCTAGCATCCACTTGTAGAGACGGAATTAAAATTAATGAATAATGATACAATTCAACGACGGTGCTAATTACCGTCGAAAACTTTCTATTACGCACCTACTCGTTCCTATACCTACCTATATTACGAATCATTTTACAAAGTCTGTACGTTGAGGTACCTATTATAAGTAGTTAGTAAACCTAGCCTAGCACATAGCCTAACTACCTATTATAATAGAAGTACCTACGTGGTACAGGATTATATCTAACAATCAGTGTTATTTTAATATCGTGACTCACTGGATATTTAATAAAAAAATAGCATAAATAATTTCATAGATCCACAATAATCCACATGCCTACTAAAGGATGACGCTAGACAACAGCTTAATAAAACATTTAGGTGTACCTAGTGACTATTAGGCTAGACATATTCTACAGCCTTAGGAACAATAGGAATGGGCATAGCTTGTTGTTACCCATAGTCTAATAAAGCATGGTCTTCTCTTCCCAGAGTGACACAAGCCTACGTCACAATAACATGGCCGCTATATATAGCGCTATCGCATGATGACGTAGGCTTGTGTCAGTCACGCGACCACGAAAAGACGGGAAGATAGTACCAGGCGGAATATATTATTATACCATGGTTGTTACCGTACACTGTTTTGTCATTGTCCATCTCCAGAAATTTCCTGCCTTGTGTGGGCGCCGGCCTTAACGATTCGGTTAATGTTTGCTTGGGTTTAATTCCTTGCTATACACGTAAATCTGCCTTACTGTTTGGCGCGAGTTCGCTTTTAATTCAGTTCTCGGGTGCACATTATGTATCAGGTATATATGTCGCAGTCAAAAGTGTGAACTGGTCAAAAGAACTTTTAACCGACAAAAACAGGCAAAACTGCTTTTGACTGAGCATGTTGGTCAAAAGTAATTTTACCTGAAAATCATTGGTTAATAGTAATTATGACTGTTACTATCAGTCAAAAGTACTCCCTGAGATAGGTAGGTTAGGGTATTTTTTTTTGCTACGCCCAAAAAACTACACTGTTCCCAGAGATAGGTATCTAGGTTAGGGTTATTTTTTTTTTGCTACGCCCTAAAAACGAAACTGCTGCCAGAAATAGGTATGATTTTCAGGTAAAGCTACTTTTGACCAACATGCTCAGTCAAAAGTAGTTTTGCCTGTTTTTGTCGGTTAAAAGTTCTTTTGACCAGTTCACACTTTTGACTGCAACATATATATTTCCGTTATTTAATTTGATTGGATACAATACATATCCTTCGCGTCACATATTTTTCGCATATTCTTGCTTCCAGAAGGTCCTCGCATTATCCACAGTGACAAAATGCGTTTTAGTTACGTATAGTCAGCAGCAGAAGTTGCTAAGCGGGCGAGGTGTTCAAAATGACATGACGCGCTCTTATTCTCTTAACAATAAAGTCGCGTCAAGATCATTTTGAACACCTCGTCCGCTTAGTAACTATTGCTGCTGAAGTGCTGACTGTACATACGTAGGTATTGAATATGTTGAGATCTCAGGTAGAGCTACTCTAGAGTTCTAGACTGAACAATAGATACTAGTAGTGATGTAAGATTTATCGTCGGACTCGCTACAAATAAAAACTTTTACTAGTAGTTTACTAGGGTACTCGTATTGATGCAAATAAAGCGATAAAACTAAACGAGTTCGTACCGTAAATATCTAAATGTTCCTCAGTGGAGTGGCACCAACAAACTAAAATCGCTGGACCGTTTGGCGAACGACTTCCGAAATATATACACATACATTTTCACGAGTCGTTAAAAATGTTGTAATTGGTGGAACCACAATTTCGCAACAATGTGTGCCGTGTTTAAACCTTCATAAATTTATAATGGATAATGGACTAGCCATTACCGTAAAGTTTACTATACTGTCCTAGAAATAAAACGTCCTAATGATGTTTGAGCTTCGTATGTAGTTATTGCGAATTTCCTTACGACGTTAGAACACATGATAGAAACTGCCCAGATTCCTGACCGTGACCTGGAAATAGGGTGAACTGAGAAACTGCAAACTATTTGCGTGAATATAGCATTTTCTAACGTATAGGTATGTACCTACTTAAATGTCTGTACATACACTCATGGACAAAAGAGGAACGCAAAATAAAAGTTTAATTAGATAGGTACTCATTTTACGCCTTTTTTTGCATTCCTCTAAATTTGTTCATGAGTATATAATCCGTGTAGTTGGTTGATGTATACTCGATCGTACCTATTGATTTAAACACTATCTTCAATAATTAATATAAAACAAGAGTTTATTCGTGTACTTTATCCTGACGTTCTGAACGTCACTTTAGGTGGTTTAGGTACGTGCCATGCATGTTCTACGATCAAGACGCAGACAGACCGACAGGGTAGTTAGATTAACGTAGCTCGAATACTTAGGTAATATATCGTCAAACTTTAATACTTTCTTAGTATTCGTAGGCCAGTATACCTACCTACTCGTAATTCTATGTTTAATTTAGTTGGTAGGTACACTCATGAGAACTGAAAACGGGTTCACACAAAGATCATAATTATGTTTAAATGGCTCTTAGGTGTTTATCTTCGTTACATTTATTGGTTAAAATGCATAGATCGATAGTAAAATAGGTCACTTTTGCACTGACTATATAATGACTAGCACAGATCTCAAAGTCCAGGGTTGAGTTGCCCCCTCAGTTGTCGCCTCGTCTGAACAATAGTTGTGTTAAGCTTGCTATAGGTAACCTGTTAAAAGCTACACTACCTAATTATAGTGCATTGACACGGATGACTAATTGATGTACACGTGCGGGCAACCTGAAAGTCACCGTGTCAAGTCGTGAACATAGTAGTTGTATGTACCTAACAGTACCAGCTATTTAACTCGGAAAATTCATGAAAAATATAATAAATAACCATTATACAGCCGGATTTTCTTATTGGTCAAGGTTTTGGAGTAGTAGTATGAGACTATAAACGAGCAAACGAAAACAATGGTATTTGGTATCATATTTTACAAAATTGTAATATAACCTGTAACCACATATACGACGACGATACGACGTCCTAAAGATAGAGACTGTAAATATGAAAATATTTCGAAAGTAAATATTTAAAAAGTTCATTTAAAACAGAGTGGGGGGCAATATTTTATTTGTTAAGTTAGTTTTACTCATTCTTAGGTTTATTTTAGTTTATATTTGTTTATTTTAGTTTTAGTTTAAAACACTGTATTTATATATTGAATTTATCAATAAATCAAGCTCGAATAACTCTGATTTATAGATATCGGAAACGTTAAGTCGTCGCGTTCCTCATTGAATGACAATTTTTACTTTTCTATGGCAAAACTTATTGGGAAAATCCTGAAAAAATGCCAGGTCAAGAGCACCCTTAACCGGCGAGCGTGTATGAGGAATGTTAATGAAAGTGAAGGTACACTGAGAGAAAAATCATCACCAGGAATTAAAAAACAGTTCTGTACTGGGGGGAAAAAATGAAGTTTTAGTAATAATTATGGACGTTTCACTATTTCTGTAAAGTTTGTTTATTTCTACAAACAGCTCAGTAATCCAAAATATAATTTCAACAAAAAGATAACAGAAATTGCAAGAACTGATAGAAATTACAAAAGTCATATTGTTCCTATTAGTTAACTCTCCTTGTCCCCGGATTAAGTTTATTTTTGTAATTCTAAGTATTTTTGTTGTACTTTTCTCTCAGTGTAGCGCAAGAGGTATGACAGGATCGTAGCAAGTGGACATCCGTGGTCTCTGCCTACCCCTCCGGGAAATAGCCGCGATTATATGTATGTATGTAAAACTGATGTGCTATTTCGTGGACCGACCGTATCCAAATATTATAAATACAAAAATGCAATTAACTTGTCATTATGTTGACGCACGCTCCGGTGGGCGCAGGCGCAGGGGTCACAACTCTAAACGCGTCCTTCCCTTGTAACCGAGACCTATTGTTCGCCACGTCTGCCGTCTGAAAAATCTACTCTATTTAATTTCTTTGGCAGCTGCCCCGTCAAGTATATTTTCATTTCGTCCCCGCGTGGGCCGCCCGCTCCTATACCAGTTGACTGACGTTGATTTTTATTGCGTGCACGATCCGATATCGTATTGTTTTATTGGCATTTGCCATGTAAAATAGAATGTGTACGTAATCGTAGGCCGTCAGAAGACGTTGGGAAGATTTAAAATCTATAAAAGCATTAAACAATGGGTGTTCGGTAATCTAGCGAGCGTCCGAAATGAAATCACAAAGCCGCTGATGAGCTCTGTGATGATATTTCTGTTTGGTTAATATCGTTAGTGATTTTACGGCTATTTAGAGATGGGTTTCATCGATTAGTGAATTAATGCTTTCTGTGAACTGCATTCACCTACGTTGCAACACAATGCTTTGATACCTAATTAGACTTGTTGATGGTTCAAATAATCTTGTTTTAGATAAGTTAATTTGATCTCTGAAAGATATTTTAAAACCAAGAATTTTGCCATTAAGAATTTAACCGAAATGAGAGATTGAAAACTATGTGCGCTTTTGTAGCATCTCTTACGAGAAATATGTTACTTATTTGTATGTAGGTAGTTGGCACAACTCGAGGTTTAGTTAGGTACTGTCAACATCAAAATTAATTGATCAGACTATGCGTTAAAACTAGGTACATATCTGTATATTCTCTAATAGCTTAATAAGAATAAATAATTAAATCCGTGTAGGTATGTAGAACAATTAGGCTATGATAGATACTTTAGAAGGCGAACTGTGGACATATATCTCTATTTGGAAAATATGTGATTCTACGTTAAAGATATGTTTACAATAAAGGAGCAAGCAAACATATATTTGACGTTGACTGTACCTTCACGATAATAAAGTCATGATTTAATATATCTATGTACCCTTACATAAATCAAATTGGGACTTCGTCTTACCACATGACCCCTTACGTATACAACTGTTTGTAAGAAATCGCACTCGCACAGCTATAAATTAAGTAAGAATTAACTTACTTTACAATGGTGGAGGGTAGAATAAGTTTTCTGCCAACAAACTGCTATGCAGCTTGGCAGATAAGTAACAATAATTAATGTAACTTCTCTTTTATTAATAAATAAATTTAAAAAAATAAAAAAACATCGCACGCGTCATTGCATAAAGCCGTTTACATAATGCAGACGTAACGATTGATCTGAAAATTTCGTAATAAGGAATGCGGTGACGCATGCGCGGATAGTGACAAGCACAGGCGCTACTACTGTTCAAAAAACTTGTCTACAGAATTGAAAGACGGTCAATTAGTTCCCAGAAGTATATAGACTAGGTTCTTACCATTTATATGTAATCGGGGTACATAATTATACTGGTCCATCTGAGTAGTAGGAGAGCATGAGTATTGTGAGGAAGCTTTATGAATCTCAGCCGTTGTTGAGATTTGTTTTTATGATATATTTAGGAGGCAAACGAGCCGACGGATCATCTGATGGTAAGCGATTACCGCTGCCTTAACACCAGAGGGGTTGTAAGTACGTTGCCGGCCTTTAAGATGGGAGTGCGCTCTTTTCTTGAAGGTTTGAAGGTCGTATCGGTCCGGAAATACAGCAGGCCACAGATAATTTTCTGAGCTGAGGATAGGATTCGGACTGTTTATCGACGAGTTGGTAAGCCATCGCGGTTATTATTATTTTTTGCTTCAATCTTGTAAGCATTTTTCGAAAAGTTAATGCTTGTTACTAATAAATATCTTGTAATGTAGGTACTTAATTAACATACATACTTTTTTTACAGATCTTTATAAAAATGTGTAATAAATAAATGCATATCATTCGTCACTCATCTTAAAACATACAACGTAGGTTTTATCTGCAGCCATATAAAACTAATCGAATGCCATAAAACGTGATCTTACAAGTGCTATAACGACATTGTTTAAAACAGTCACTTGGCGACTATCATGCATATTCCGTATTTTCTCTTAGTCTAAATCGGGCCCTAGTCTCAATGCTGCCGATCCACCGAAGGTTAGAAGTGGCAGCCAAAACCCTCTATCAAACACAAATCCCATCAATTCAGATGTAATAGCGATCTCTTGATATGTTCCGTGTCGCCGGTGCCAAACAATGAGAACACATTTCGCGACAACACAGCTCCGGTGCGACAACTTCAGGCACTTGAGAAATATAGACGCCAGGTGCAATATGTGGAATTGTGGTCATTCAGGGACAATACAGCATGTATCATAAAATACCGACCGTAAATCTTGTCCGATTCCTAATGAGAAATACCACTGACCGACCGGTTGACAATGCCGAGTGAAGTCAGAGCCCTAGAATGTCAACTCAATCCATGAGGACAAAACAAAAACACGATCGGCCACAATAACTTTATCGCGAGACAGTCAAAATATACTCGGACTACGATGTTTAAATTTTGTTTTAAGATTCCACGGATTTGAGAGATACACACATAAATTTCGTTACGTATCTAACAACGAAATATTCGGTAACATGAAAATATAAATGCAATCAGAACATTTTTTTTATGTCTTTTCTGAATCTCAACTCAATCTTATCGGAACTCGGAAGTTAGTGCGCAATATGATCAAAGCAGCTCTGAATACTACGATAACATAGAGTCTGGATTTCAACGCAGGTATGCTCTAGAATGGATTTAAATATCTTCATTGCTGAACGATGTTCCGTCCATTTCGGTTTAGTCTAAATAAGTAACTTATTATTGTGCGAATTTCCACAGCCAGACGCTATTTGAAGATTACAAGACTTCAACGTCAAGGGCCGTTCGGTTTCTAAATACTTATAACTTGCTAGCTTATCTTGTGTCTGGAGTTTCTTACCGGTGGCACGGTGACGCAGTAACGGCACCGGCAAAGCCAGAAGGAAAGACACCAGGGCTATGACCGCGAAAATCGAAGTTCGCAAATTGCGGGCATTTTTCTCCGTCACTCTAATTACGCCTTCATTGGAGTAAAATAGAAAGATCCCCGCAATTTGCGAATTTCGGTTTTCGCGGTAGCCCCTCAGTGTGAACATGCTCCGTTATGACGGACGTAGCAACTACGCCATGCGTACACGCACAGTGCACGCTCTCAGCCCGCACTCGCCACTAATGACATATTTCTGGCAATGACGCGCCACCATCAAGGACACGTCACAGCGTCTCTATTTTCTCCCGACTATTCCTGAAAGCTTACATTGTTTTATTTCAGTCCCACCACTGTCCACGGCACCGGGAAGTGCGTGTCTATTAGCGGCCTTACGTGCTGAGACCGAGGTTGAGGTGGTAAAAATAAACTGCAGATCTTGAAAAGACACCACAATCTTATCTCATCCCCAATTTCTATATAATAAATAGGTACTATTGTAAAAGTTTTTTTACACTGTTCCATGTTCAATTTACCTAATATTGTACTATATTTTTAACCGACTTCCATTTCATAGAAGGAGGAGGTTCTGTATTCGGTTGTGGCTATTTTTTTTTTCTATGTACGTTCACCGATTACTCCGACATCCGTAGTCCGATTTGAGTAATTCTTTTTTTGTTTGAAAGGAGCTACCTCCGAGTTGGTCCCATTTTAATTTGGTTCTGTTCTGATGATGGGATCCATGAGGAATTGAGGGAACTCCTCAATTTTTAAAGGCACATACGTGGTGATTTGGGTGTTTTCTTAAGCAACTCGAGCATTTTCTTCCGAAAACCATCACTTTGATGAAGTAGACCTGATGATGATGATTGTTTTGATGATAATGATGATGATTTTTTGAATGTAGTATGTTCAGCGCTTACTCCGGCACCTGTGATCCGATTTGAGTAATTCTTTTTTTGTTTGGAAGGAGTTACCTCCAAGGTGTGTCCGTATTATTTTTGGTTCTGGTCTGATGATGGAATCCATGAGGAATTGAGGGAACTCCTCAGTTTTTAAAGGCACGTGTAAAGTGATTTCGGTGTTTTCTAAAGTAACTCGAGCATTTGCTTCCGAAAACCGCCAATTTGATGTACTGCAAGTGTAGCCTTACCACGAGTTGACATATTCGCTAAGTTAGCGACGCTAACGTCTTCATAACTTACTTTTTATGCATCTCGCTCGCACTAATATGCCAGTTAGAGCGAGGTGCAAAGAAAGTAAGTTACACACACGCTAGCGAATAAATCAATGTCAAACTCTAGGTAAGCTGGTAAGGCTACTGATCGAGGGTTAGGGTTAGGAGTTAAGGAATGACGGTTGAAGGGCTGCTGATTCAGGGTCGAGGGGTTCATGGATCAGGGGTTGATGCGCTGTGAGGTAGAGTGATCGGGGGGTTGAGGGATTGGGTCAGTGGCGGGGCGGAGGATGAATTTAGTGTAGTGACAGGAATTATAATTTCCCAGACGGACTCGAGAAAATTCCTGATTACATATTTATTAAAGTAGGTGTGTATTGTAGTAGTACTACACGAATTTAGTGTTAATCATGATGTTGTTTTTCATTCAATGCGTTGCGGTCTTAACATTGCGTTAAAACTAAAAATGGAAAAATAAAAACTTTTTACAAAAAAAAAGAAAACCGACTTCAAAAAGGATGAAATAAAATATTATCCTTTTTATGTCTATGCGTTACCAACTGATATGTTTGAAGTCGGTGCCAAGCCAAGTAGTAACAATACCCGTCAAAAATAATCAGCTTTATGACTATAAATCCCATTAGAACATTAGAACTGTACTAATAACTATTATAAATGTGTAAGTAATTCTGTCTGCCTCTTTGTCGCCTTTTTATGGCTAAACAACTGGACCGCTTTAGGTGAAATTTGGCAAGAGCGTAAATTCCTTGAATTGTTTTATATTTTGAAATGTAGTCCTCTGAATAAGGGACGGGAAATAACTCAGTCCCAATCCCACGCTTGCGTGCCGACAAACATGGTACGGACTGTACCAAGAAAGTTTGATCATGTGTTCTGGGGTGTGTTCTTAGGTACAGTCGACGTCAAAGATATGTTTACACTTTTGCACCTTACTCCTTTGTAATAAGACGAAAAGTGTAAACATACTTTTAACGTCAACTGTACCTACAGAAAGTACGTTCATTGTCGTCGTGTAAGGCAATCCAACGTACATCCTTATTGAATCGCACCAAAATCATGGTATGCTTCAAAAGTTGGCTTGGCACCGACTTCAAACATATCAGTTGGTAACGCATAGACATAAAAAGGATAATATTTTATTTCATCCTTTTTGAAGTCGGTTTTCTTTTTTTTTGTAAAAAGTTTTTATTTATCATCCAATTGTATACTTGTTGTAATTGTTTTACTTTTGAATTATGCTGAACTCGCAGTGCTACAAATGTTTCTCGCCCATCCCTTACAATAGATTTACTAATATTATTCATTTATTTTATTTAGGCTATTGCTGCTGTAGTCAGCCACTTCATCGCCCTAACACTACTAGCCAGTCCAGAGACCTAACTTAGAACAAGGAGGTAGGGTCAAGGCGGAAACAATGGCTCAGTTGCCTAAATATCGCCTCTCTCGTGCTGAAATTAGGTTGAGTGAGCCACTGTACCAGGCCTATTTCTACCGAGCCACTGTTCCTCCTTGGTAATGTTGAGGTTGAATACATGGTAGATTGTCAAGCAGACCCCAGGCCAGTGGCGTAGCTAGCATGGGTGGCACCCGGTGCGGAAATTGTGGGTGTCACCCCAAAATTCAATCAAAATTGTAAAATATATTTAAAAAGAGTACTTAATTGTTATGTTAAATAGCTCAGGATTTAATGCATCACTTTCATTTTACATGATTTTACGAATTTTTATAGGTGGCACTACTGATGTTCACGGTCGGGTGTCACCCCTACAGCACTCAATACAGGTTTTGATGCAGTTTCGGGGGAAAATTAGTTTGTTTCGGATTGCGGAAACCAAAGTGTTTAAGCTGAATCGTTTTAAAGAGTGTTTGCTTTGTGTAAGTGGTGGTGGGTGATTTATGTCGCGGCCATTACGGCGGCGGACGTCGTAAGCTGCAGCTCTCAGCCTTGTTGTCCCAGTATTCACACTCATTAATTCGGGGGCGTTTTATACTTCGCGATTGTACAGGGTTTATATGAGGCCAAAAACCGAGACGATCCTCTAAAGCCAATTCAACATTGGCATCGTCTTAATAAATATTAGGTATCCTATTTATAATTGGGCCATTGAAATAAAGCCATACCCCTATCAGTTTTAATGGCTTAATAATGTCTTGTTTCAGTGGGCTGTATTGATTATTGGCTTCGTCGCCGTAGATAATGTTGACATTTCAAACTTACGCCGAGCGGCGCACAGACTGAAGCCGCGCTCCTCCGCGGCCCATGAAAAGATCCCTCCATTTTTGGCTAAAGATTATGTACCTGTATTTCAACTGCCACTTTTTTAATCTCTCGTTAAATCTGCCCAAAAGTGGTTTCAGATAAGACGATACGGGATATGTATATGCCAATAAAGCGGTACTTTCAGTTTTCAGCAAGTTATTTCAAACAATCATTGATCATAAAATAAAAATAAGTCAAAAACTTACAGCTCACAGTCAAAAGGCATGAACTTGAGCCCCTTAGCCCGCTACTACTATTCTACTGTCTGTAACAGAACAGGCTCCGTAGACAACACGGCAATCGCTAACGCTCCGTAGCGAACGAAACGCAACTGTCACTGTCACACTAATATGGAAGATAAGATAAGATAAGATAAGATAATCTTTATTGGTACAATACAGGTACACGTCAGATACAATTTTGTACAATAATCATACAAATTCCACATTACAGAGTATTTCAACTGAAATATACACAACATAGTAATGTCAACAATTCAAAAGAGAAAAAATAAAAACAATTAATAAATATGTTTTACATAGTCATTGGCAGTGCCATTATTTCATTAAAGGTGTAAAAGTTTTTTGTAAGTAACCACGATTCTAAATTTCTTTTAAAGGATTGGTGAGTCTGGACATCTCTTATGCTATCAGGGAGGCGGTTGTATATCATAGGGCCTGTGACGTAAACCGACTGTTCGGACCGTGTGAGTTTATGAATCGGTGCAACTAGGCGGTCTCTGTGTGCGTTGCTTCGTAAATTATGTGAGGTCACTATGCCTTTCCGTTTAAATTTATTTATGTTTATGTGGGTAAAGGTCGCGATTTGAAGAATAACCAGGCTAGGTAGGGTTAAAATGTGTAGGTTCTTGAAGTGATCGCGGACTGATTCATCACTGCGGATACCTACGATGCTTCGCACTGCGCGCTTCTGCATTCGAAAGGCACGGTCAAAATCAGATGCTCGGCCCCATAGCTCAGTTCCGTACAATAGTATAGAGTGGACGGTGGCGAAATAACAGGATCTGACTGTATCTCTGCTAGCTGTGGATGCAAGTCGTCGCAGTGCGTAGCATGCTCGACCTAGACGGGCACATACGCTATCGATATGTTCCCGCCAAGACAACGAGCTATCCAGCACAAAGCCGAGGAGTTTAGCGGTCGCAACTTGTTCAATTTTAGTGCACCCCGCGTGGACCTCGAGGTCAGTACTCTGGTGGCCGTTTAAACTGACGCGTAGAAAACAGGTCTTTTCCGTATTAAGTGCTAGGCCGTTCTGCGCAAACCAAATATATAATCGATTGACGGTGTCATTAAGGGCCACTTCGAGTAACCGTTCGTTCGGTGCTGTGATCACTACGGTAACATCGTCAGCGTACATAAATACTTCGTCCTCATCGAGAGCCCCCGGTAGATCGTTGAGTAGTATTGTGAACAGGGTATTAGATAAACAGGAGCCCTGCGGAACTCCCATTACGCTACTTTGTTCTGCAGACCGTACCCTTCCTCGATCACCTACTACAGTATAGAGCGATAGAGACACAAAGCGATTCGATGGCGAAGCGCAAGCGATCGTCACCTTGGATAAGCCGCCAGGTAAGGTCGTGTCGTATCCGTGTCTTGTAAGCGCCTCCCGGGCTGGCACCCGCCGCCAAGGTCCTAGGTGACCGCCACCTGGCTATTAATACAGCGTGCACTCTCAATGGGCGATTTATTGCCTTCATTACCGAGCCGGCCGATCTTGGAGCAATCAACATGCTGTAGCTAAACAGGGTTTGTTTGGAACTAGCATTGGTGTTACTAGATGGAAATGCACAAATATGCAGTTTTATGAGATTGTGTGCGATTCACACTGGCCTACTTAAACGCTGCACTAGCTACGATTACTGAACGCACTATTAAGGCAAAATAGACGGAAGAATCGTCTATTTTGACGCTTGCGTTTGGTAAGATTGCCGTCATGAGCCCATTAGTGATGAAGGAGGTGGTAGTAAGTTCTAATATGCTATTTCTCTCTATGGGGAGAAGGGGTGGCAAAGGATCTAAAGACTGCTTTACGCAATGTATTTTGCGTATCACTAAATAAAATATAGGTACTAGGTATAAATACACGACCACTCTGTCAAGAGTGTAACGAAGAAGAAGAAGGTATAAATAACGTTCGAACTAATGTAATGTATTACCATTGTATGTAATTTCAATCTATGTGACCGATCGAACACACACGATCGACCAAATGAATTGCAATTGCATAGCTTATCGATCGTTGGTTGTATTTCTTACTACGAAAAATTGAGTAGGTATTAGGTATTTTGTGCAAATTTAATTTTGGTGTATGAGAATATTCGATTGTTCAGACTCGGTCGAGATACTCGAGATCGAACACACGAAACACGTACTCGACGATGACGAGTGACGACAGACAGTAAAGATCTATCGTCATCGTTAACTGGTTTGATGCGGCTTCATAAATTCAATTCTTCAAGGTGTTGCGAGCCATATTCTCAAGACATGTTGCCTGATACATGATAGGTAGGTACAATGTAAAATGTACGACATTTCTAACGCGACATACGTAGAACATGCTGAGACCAAATACACTGCACGTGTAAATCACATTAAGATGAAATTAGAGTCTTAAGCAATCAAAGTTTACATAAATAGACTTCCCATCGGTTCCAACGGCAGTTTTAGGAAAATTCCTAAGCGGAATATGCAGCTTGCCGTGTTGCATAGTCAAATTAATAATAACGTCCATCCGTTTGTCATTTTCATGTCATATAAATATAGCACAATTTCTAGTAATATATTGTCCATTTGGTTGCAAAGCACTGTAAAAATATTGATCAATAAGAAGTATAAGAACACATTGTATATGCAACATCGGCTTTTGCCAAAACGTTAATTGTTACGATAACAATTGGAATATCGTTATTTTGAAATGGCAATAATGTCGATTTGTTTCCCATAACAAATAGTAGGTACTTCTTCAAATGTAGGTAGTTCTTTTATAAGTACACATCTTCTCATCTTAGCGAATTTCCCGGGTCCGCTTGGCAACCTTACCTGAGTTGGCTCAGTCACAAACGCATCTGCTTTCTGTGTTTCCAACCCAGAAGGGAATGTTGACCTTGTTGGGATTTATCTGGTTTGCTAATGATTGTTTTCCTTCATCGTAGTTAGAGTTATTTGTAGATAACAAAGATGTTTTGTACGTAAATACATTTATTCCGAAAAAACAAACGCTCAACCTCTAAGGGTACTCTTTGACTTCTATTAGTTATGTATTTAAAATATTATTTTTACAACGATTAATATTGTCATTCTATGAAAGCTAACATGACTGTGCCATATTTCATATTTTCATGTCATATTGTTTCCGAGACAACCACTATGACAGACTGGCAGACAAAAGGATCTAGACAGAAACAAGAGCGATTCTATCATAGTATTGTCACAGTTATGTTTTAGGCAGTGATAGCAGCAGAAGTGGTAACAACGAGTAGTTTAGTAGTAGTTTCCTGCTGCTGGTTTTTTATGCTACATATCTTTATACTATCTTTGGTTCAGAAGTTTTATGGATGATTTGAAAGCAGTGTTCCTTCCCTTTTGTTCCTAAGGGAAGTGCCCTGCAAATCCTGGCTACCTCGTGCCGGCTATAAATATTTTCCACGATCTGCACGCTTCACAAGTAAATATATACTCATCTAAAATTACCCCAAGGCAACCGTATAATATAATGTAATATCTGCATAATTTTGATATTTCTGTCTGTGCGAGCTGCAGCCAGGACTTATTCCCTAAGCCCATAGAGTACAAGCGAGAGTTGATTCAGACGAACCAGTAAAAAAGTCGTCTTTAGATCTGTATTAGCTTCACGTATTCGAAGACTACAAATATATTGGTTCAACTACGATGTGCGCTCGGAAGGCGATAGGAGTAGAAGGATGGCCAGGGATTTGTGAGATTACGGGCTTCGCCAAGGTAGAGGCTACTATGCGGCTGTGGCTAATGCATATAAACCCATAACCGGATTGGCTATTTAACTGACATTTCCTATTCGTACACAATTGACAAACGAATTTCATTTTTAGTGTTCCGTACAAAACTTTGTTTACGGAACACTAGTGCATTTTCAATATTTGAATATAGGTAACATATAATTATTTGACTTTTGAAGTTTTGATGAAATATTTCATGATATTGTGAATAAATGAGTGGAAGTGTGTTATATACATATAACACAATGAGTGGAAGTGTGTTATATACATATAACACACTTCCACTCATTTATTCACAATATCATGAAATATTTCATCAAAACTTCAAAAGTCAAATAATTATATGTTACCTATATTCAAATATTGAAAATGCACTAGTGTTCCGTAAACAAAGTTTTGTACGGAACACTAAAAATGAAATTCGTTTGTCAATTGTGTACGAATAGGAAATGTCAGTTAAATAGCATATGTATACATATGTTATCTACTTAATAATATTGTAAGTATCTCTGTTGGCCCTATGGTTGAATGGTAGAGAATGCCATTTGGCATTAAATCCGCCATATTTAAATACATAGTTGTATATATTTATTGGATTACTCTGTAAAATGGTATTGTATATAAAATAAATAAATAAATATTTTGCACAATAAAGTTTAAATAAATAGGTATAATCCTTTGGTGTCTCTCTATCATAGAGTGTTCCACAGTTATAGTAATAAATTCGGTAAAATTCGTTTACAGATGTATGTTGTTGACTCAACTCGAATAGAATTGAAGGGACGGGCTCAGACTATAATACCTAAGGGCCACTCCCACCATCCCACTAACCCGGGGTTAAGTGGTTAAACCGTTAACCCAGTGTTGTAGGTAATTGTACTGGTAACCATAGTAACTCCAGGTTTAACCGGTTAACCTGGGTTAGTGAAATGATGCAAGTGGTGCTAAGTAATGTTTGTTGTTATAATATTAAAAACCAATTTGTTAACTTCGTCTACGATGTTTCCTCAACCTACACCGAGATTTATATTTCCCGTTGAATTAATAATCAGTACGTTTAATCAAACATTACCCAGGAAATTATTAATTAGTAAAAAATATATCATGAGATGAGAATAACTATAAAACTGACGCACGTTAATCATTTTAAAATAAGGCCAGCGGTTGAACCCTGGATCTATTTATAATACTTCGCCTAGCTCAATTCAATCTATCGCCACCAAAACATTATTTATGTTTGGTTTTGAACTGTCTTTAATAAGTTGAATATACCTATATATGCACAAAGTCACAGCAGTGTAGTTATTATCTTATACTGTCCACGTAAAATATTCCAGAAAAGAGTATGTAACTGCACTGTTAGTTTAACTTGAAAATATACTTTAATTTATAATGTTCTCATGTAAGTGAATAATTCTTATGGGAATAAAGAATCTTTAACCGTAAAAGAGAAGCAACAGACGTCCACAACATTTTAATTAGCGCCTATTCCAATCCTCTTTAAACACATCATCATGCTGTTATGTTAAAATCTATTAACCGAATAGCGCTTCCTTATCTGCAGTTTTCCGGTAAAGTTACATGACGCATCTACCGATTAGTTGTTAAAATCAATTAGTCCTCACTGGTTATGAAAACGGTGAAACGAGTGTTTGTAAACGCAAAGCTCGGTAAGCCTTAGAAACGCGCCGCCGCCGCCAGCGCACGGAATTTTTCGATGGACAACTGCCAGCTCTCTTCTTCTCATATTAATTATTATTTTACGCGCCTCTAAAGTATACTATAATACAACAACACTCACGTCGGGAATGGAAGCTCTGCTATTCTCGGTCCTGAAAATTTACAACCGTTTGATTTGCCCTCTTTATCTTAGACAAGGCGAAACAAAAGCGTGTTCATTTATTTTATGGGTCCTTAAACGTTTAATGTGTTTAGTTATTATAAGACGTAAAAATATTAATCGGTTTCTAATATTGCGTTGGCGTCTGTATGGACAAATACTGGGCTGGATTTTCTTTTTAACTGTAGTAATAACATGTCATCTGCTACTTGTACTAAACGGTATAAAGAGGAGCAAATGTAGCAGTTTTTCGTTGTTCTTATTGTTGTTTGTTTCACCGCTATATCCGGCAGCAAATCGTGTTGTTTAAAAATCGAACCCGGCTGTATATTCAGGCTGCCATCTCACAAGGCCTCCTGTCTAAATTTGATGTAACACTGTAAACATAGACCAATTTAAAACAGAGCCGATGAGATCAAACAATCATTTAATTTTGGCAAATCCACGAAATTAGAAAGAGTTAATGGATTTGATTTATTCATTCATCTTCCTCGCGTTATCCCGGCATTTTGCCACGGCTCATGGTAGCATGGGGTCCGCTTGACAACTAATACCAAGAATTGACGTAGACATTAGTTTTTACGAAAGCGAGTGCCATCTGACCTTCCTACCCAGAGGGGAAACTAGGCCTTCTTAGGAGTCCGGTTTCCTCACGATGGTTTCCTTCACCGGAAAACTGGCAACTATCAAATGATATTTCGTACATAAGTTTCGGAACTTATGTACGAAATATCATTTGATAATTGCCAGTGACACGAGCCGGGATTTGAACCCGCGACCTCCGGATTGAAAGTCGCACGCTCTTACCGCTAGACTATCAGCGTCTAATGCATTTGATTTATTATAAATATAAATTCATACTGATTTATCCCAGTGTCATCACCATTAATATTACGCGGGCTCGGCCGTGAAAGAGCATACGACGTGAGTTCCGCGTCTATTTTCCAAAACCGAATTTCGCAGCATTTCCGCACCACAAGCCCTGGATCACCTATAAACAGAATTTTTAAAATGATCGAATTGTGGCAAGGACACCTTTTTTTTTTTAACTACCTACCTAATACTGAGAGAAAAATCATCACCAGGAATTAAAAAACAGAGTACTGGGGGAAAAAATGAAGTTTTAGTAATAATTATGGACGTCTCACTATTTCTGTAAAGTTTATTTATTTCTACAAACAGCTCAGTAATCCCAAATATAATTTCAACAAACAGATAATAGAAATTGCAAGAACTAATAGAAATTGCAAAAGTAAATTTGTTCCTATTAGTTAACTCTCCTTGTCCCCGGATTAAGTTTATTTTTGTAATTCTAAGTGTGTTTTTGTTGTACTTTTCTCTCAGTGTACTTATACCTACATGTAGGGAACGATATGTTACCTAAATCAATCGGAGTACCTAGGTATGAAGCGAAGCGCTAATAAATACATACACTGTTTTCGCGTTATCGGAAACGCTTGCGGTCGAACTATTACGATTCCACTCTAATATTAATAGGTACCTACGTCAAATTTCCTTTTGAAAGTTGGCCTTCTAGCTTCTATCGCAACTTGTGCGCTGTAGCTATAATGAAAATGTATTTTATCATTTCAATCGCTTCACTTGTAACATCAAAGGCCCGCTTATGAGTTCCATCTCCATGAAGCAAAATGATCTCTGTTCCGAACATTCTGGGTTTATTAATGCGCCATTTAATGTTGCGAGCGATGATAAATAAGGTGGTGTCAGGTAAAGAGCTCTGATTAGTTTATTTGGTGACGAGCAAAACAGAAGTTTCAAATTGAAACTTGTCTGTCACACGGCCGGCGGTGCGTAGCCTACGCTACAGGCAAAATTACAAAAGATATTCAAATTAATTTTCTAGTAGCGTACCAGCTAGATTATCTGGATCAAGATGTCTCAATTCACGGGACAAAATGTATATTTGGTACCCAATCATTCTGTACATCGAGTACAAGAGAACTTCCAAAAAGATTTTCCTGGTTATTTTCATGTTTCAGTTCTCATAACCTAAAAGCAAGTTTTTTAACCTGTTGCTTTATATAAATTACAATAATTCAATTCATTTTCATCTTCTTAGGTAAGTACTATCTTATAACTTTAAAGCAACAAAGAGCGGTCTTTAGATTCTTCTTGACTATCAGAATCATGGGACCAGCCAATCGTTCCTATTGACCATGTTTTGTTGACATAGGTTGTTAACGACGTACTTATGTCAATTTTCTTAAACATACAGTCTAACAGCGGATTTTTTTCTTAGGTTAACTACCATATTTATAAATACGGAATTACCTAAACCGTTTCCACAGAAGTAATTACAGTATATATTTATTTCGACGTAAACACGACAGAGCCAGTAAAAGGTTTAAAAATATACCGTTACCATTCTGCTCTTGAATAAGCATATTACTTATATTTATTTTATGGACTTTAGAGTTACATTACCAGCCTGCGTAAAGTTGAACTATTTTTTTTCCGGTGCAATTTTTTTTTTCAGCTAACTATTTTGGAAAGCACCGTCACATAATGGACAAGCAAACGGGTAAAGAAATTCCTTTAGTTACGTATCTCGCTAAGATGTATGGCACGTGTTAAAATCATGCTTCATCTTGGCTACTATTCAAACGTTTTTTATAATGTAAACTAAATATTGTTCTTAATTTATTTTTCTCCTGCTCTGCTCTCAATGTGGAAATTGTAAAATATCTGCCAACATTAAACTACCTTATGACTTTATTTTAATTGGATACAAATTGCCTATATTAATATTCCAATAATATTATGACATGGATGCAGTTAGAAATCTTCATTCTTAAGGTTCCATATTTCATACTGGAACCTTAACAAGTTGCTATTATTGGCGGCGTTACGATTAGTAGCGATGTAAGTTAAAATTATGGAAATAATCTATTTACTTCAGTTTCCCTTTCAAGGGATCCTGGTTGGATAGTGCGAAGGATGACATGCGTGCCAAAGGGTCTCACAAAAGAGGATGACAAATACCATACAACGTGGAGAGGAACAGTAAAGAATAAATGCTAAGATGACATAAATAGAGAGAGAAATGAATGCCAGTTACAACATTATCACCTATAAATAGTTAGGTACTTACCTATTTATAAAAGCCTGATTTACAATCATATATTTTTCAACGCAATATTTATCCTTCCCAAAATGACAGAAATTATAGTCTGTCTATATGTTTACGTTTAGCGGGCCGAAAGTTTAATGGGTCACTTCGATGATAGCTCTTTGATACACGACAAAATAAAAATACCTATACCTTGCTCACGGCAGATGGCCCCTAGAGATTTGGACTGTAATTTCAAGATTTGGATATTACACAAAGAAAACCCGACTCTGTACACGGATGATAATAGTTCAAAATTGTCTGAGCTAAGTGGTAGAAGACGTACATTTAGCGTGGGATGAGAAACTTGGCATGGCTCCAGGAATCACCTGTCGACCCCTGTATAATGATAAAAGCTTCACATTATTTACAGCTGTATCTTACGTTTGCACTTCTTGATATTAAGGCCTGATTATTCACGGTGATCTCTAAATGAGCGTTGATAGAGTATAAATCGTATAGGAAATAATTACCTCGGTATTTATGAGTATTTGCAATCGAGATTTGGACTTTGAACCTAGTTCTATCCATCTTATTTGACGTCTGTTTGGATTAGCAGTTCTACGTCAGAATATATGTGAAGACGTCACGCTTGTCGGCATTGGTACGACTCCCATTTTATTGATGGAAAAGGTTTTGTAAGTTAAATAGAAAAGTTTAAATAAATATTTGTATACATCTTACATAAAAGTAAAGGATGGCTCACATTAGACCGGGCCGGAGCTTCAGGCGCATCGTTTTCTATGGAAAGCGTTACGTGATTGCCTGTCTGTGTCATGTCATAGTTAAGTATAAAGTAAGCGGCGCAAGCTCCGGCCCGGTCTAACGTGAGTCATCCTTTATTCTGTAACTATAGAGAAAGAAACAGACTGAGAAAATCTCCGAGGAGAAAATAGATAAAACAAGCCAAGGTAAGCAATCCAAAACAAGGAAAACTCAAAGTTACCTTTCAACTCTTTTTAAACGACTATAGTTAAGTGGTAAATGAAAATCCTGAAGAGGCAGGTATCTACAATTCGACATAAAGGACTACGGGATTATCGAAGTGTAGATAACATATCTATACGAGATCGAGTCGATGTTCAAAAGGACCTCAGATATGGAACTCCCATCACGCCTTAAAATATGTAGGTATATAGGTCACCATCATCATATAAACCGAAAAACGTCCACTGCTGGACATAGGCCTCCCCCAGGGATCTCCACAACGACCGGTCTTGCGCCGCTCTCATCCATTCTTGTTGTGGGTCTTTTCCTGCTGCGCTTTCCGGTTCGCGGTCGCCACTCAAGAACCTTTCTGCGCCAAAATATAGGTATAAAACAAAATAGAACAATGACATCAAACATGATTTTGCATAGAGTATTGAAAAAAATCATAGACAATAGAATATGTTGGCATCGAAACAGCCGGCGCTCGCCGTCCAGCCAGCAGCAGGTATGAAGAATCAATTTTAGCAGCACACCCGCCATCTAATCACAGTCAGCATCTTGACCTAGTTATTTGCACCTGTACGCGAGTTAACATTAGGACGCTTTAATGATCTTCACATTCTTTGAGGGTATGAGTTAAATACGAGTAAATAAAATAATGTTTTCGACATTTGAGCAATATTAAAAGTGTACAACGTCAGCTGGAACTGCTTATCCAAAGTTATTTGCACCGGTACGCAAGCTAACATTAGGACTTGAATAATTAAAATAATATTTTCGATATGTAAGCAATATTAAAAATTTACAGCGTCAGCTGGAATTACATATCCAAAGTAGGTACTCTTGCTTGGCCACATCTACAAGTAAATACGTAATATTTTATTAATAAAATATTTCGTTTAAATATCTATAAACTATAAACTTGATGCATGAAGCCTTTGTGCTAGTTGATCCTATAACATAGAGTCTATATAATTTTGAGTACCTACCTACCACGGAATTATGCCGTGTATTCCGACTATTCCGTAGAAACGCAAATTTAATGGATATTTTAGGTATAAAAGATTATTTTTCTATAATGGGACTCCAAAATGCTTTGGAAAATTCTTCGTCAGGTAATATCGCAGCAAGAACGCAAATATACTTACGTAAAACATTAGTTTTGAATACATAGTATTTATTACAAGAAAGTAATCGTTATTTCTATCGCTTATCGAACACATCGCTTCAAGGGAACCAGTTTAACTATTATCTTGGACCTGATAAAATACGAGTAAAATAAAAATACTTAATAACTTAGTTAATATGGAATTATGGATCTTCAGAAGACACTACTGACTTTCCTACGCACCTGTTTACATATTGAATGATATTAATTAGTGTTTTATGCTTTTTGTTTAGCGCCAGGCTCAGCCGGTGTAGAGGTCTCGTAGCGATCTCGTAGCGCTACGCCGTTCGTAGAGGATGAGAGCTTGTGACAATCTGCTACGATTGTTTCAGCTTCTTTCAACAACTGCATTTGAAATATTTTTCATATCTGTGAAAATGGAATACTTACGTCCCGATTCGGACAAAGCTTATAAGAAGTCACAGCGGTACGATACCGATCTGTAAGTGACAAAGGTGACTTTTTTTTTGTTGAAGAAATGTCACTTTTGACACTGACAGATCGGTAGTGTACCGTTGTGAGTTCTTATAAGCATTTTTCGAATCGGACCGTTATTTACTCAAAAAAATCGACAATTGGCATAAAGGTCTCGTAACCGGGCAATAAAATCCAAAAAAAGAATTTACAATGTACCTATTTATTTAACTTATTGTATAACTAGTTTAAGTGGCGCTTAATTTCAAACTCGGATAGATTGATGGCCAAGTCATTATACGTATTAAAAATTAAAGATATCTTATTGATACGTTTTAACACCCCCTGGCACTGATTAAAATAACCGACTTGGTTTCACATAACATCTCAAAACTTTTTTGTAGTAGAGAAATTACACTGCGAGACTCTTAATAACAAAATCGCATAATCTGACACATGGATTTACCCGAATTTGAAGTTACCGACTCAATTACCTTCACATATTTACAAATAGTCGTAACTTTTAGTGTTTATTTCTACAAAAATTATATCAGAGATAATAAACTTATTTATAACAATTAAGATATTCCCTTTACGTTATTTATAGATACCCGAATATCTCAATTAATGCCAAACGACATTCTTCGGCGCTCAGCCATAGAAACAAACACAGATTAGAGTGTAACGATGCCGCACCACAGTCGTTTCATCTCATTCCCCGTCGTAAATTAAATGTTACACCATCACCTCTAGTTATTGTCAGACCCAGCACCGAGTAGCTAGATCAGTGCCCCAAACGCGTTAGTTCCGCGTAGCATTATTCCCGATCGCATTTTTCCCCACTCGCGTTAGTTCCGGGTAGCATTATTCCCGGTCGCATTTTCCCCACTAGCGTTAGTTCCGCGTTTCGCGTAGCGTTAGTTTACGGGGATCTTTCTCTTTTACTCCAATGAAGGCGTAATTAGAGTGACAGAAAAAAATCCCCGCAATTTGCGAACTTCGATTTTCGCGGTTATAGCCCTGATCTAGCTACTCCCAGCATCTGCACCAACTTTGACTTGACAAAGCCATTCCATAATAAACGCCATAACTACCTACACCTTATAAAGCAAAATCCCCCGCCTCGTCTGCCTGTTTATGTGATTGTATGTTTGATCAGCAAGTGTTATTCTTGTGCTATTCATACCTTCGTCATAATTTCATAGAAGTTTGACGTTTAAAATAGCACTTGCTCTGCGTAGGCTATCAAAATCGCTGCAGACTTTTCTTGGTCTAACTCCACTTACGGCCCTTACTTCTAGAATAATCCGCCTTTTTTTTAGGGTTCCGTACCCAAAGGGTAAAACGGGACCCTATTACTAAGACTTCGCTGTCCGTCCGTCCGTCCGTCCGTCCGTCCGTCTGTCACCAGGCTGTATCTCACGAACCGTGATAGCTAGACAGTTGAAATTTTCACAGATGATGTATTTCTGTTGCCGCTATAACAACAAATACTAAAAACAGAATAAAATAAAGATTTAAATGGGGCTCCCATACAACAAACGTGATTTTTTACCAAAGTTAAGCAACGTCGGGAGGGGTCAGTACTTGGATGGGTGACCGTTTTCTTTTTGCTTTTTTTTGTTTTTTTTTGCATTATGGTACGGAACCCTTCGTGCGCGAGTCCGACTCGCATTTGCCCGGTTTTTTTTTATGTAAAATATGAAATTACTCAATCTAAGTAAGATAAACGTATCCTTAGATTTAAAAGTTAACTACTTTAATATTGAAATTTCTTGCCTATCTTTTTACCTGTATTTGTGTAATTAAGGTGCAAAGGTCAGTTCAGCCAGTAGATATTTGCCCCCTGGCATATCTAAGCATCCATTCCACGCTGCGGTATGCGTGGCCGCAGCAACTATGCGGCCGCATTAGCTTAATAATTTTTATTATAGCTGCCTTAAATATAAACATTTTCCTACACAATATTAAACTATTGTAGGTACTTTATATGTTTTATTTATACTTTGTGAGGTATGATAACTAGAGTCAACGTACACTAACATCAATGCTATTTGAATCATGGGCCTTATTCGAGATATACAACTGTGACATATCGCATCCACATCAAATCAACTCTTGATTTAATCGCATGTTGCTTCTATAAAGTTTTGATTCGATCAACGTAATTGTCACGCGTGGCTCAAGTTAAATGCCCCCTGAATCATTTCGCCAATTTAGGGCCAAAACTACAATACTACTAACTTTAATTTAGGTTAACTGGAAGAGATCCCTCTTAGGGATAAGTTCGCCCTTGCTTTAAACTTGATACACACTACATGCCTAGTGCTTCGTAGTAGATCTACGCCGTAGCACCTACGACAAGAACATTAAAAAAACCGGGCAAGTGCGAGTCGGACTCGCGCACGAAGGGTTCCGTACCATAAATCAAAAAAAAAAAAGCAAAAAAAAACGGTCACCCATCCAAGTACAGACCCCTCCCGACGTTGCTTAACTTTGGTCAAAAATCACGTTTGTTGTATGGGAGCCCCATTTAAATCTTTATTTTATTCTGTTTTTAGTATTTGTTGTTATAGCGGCAACAGAAATACATCATCTGTGAAAATTTCAACTGTCTAGCTATCACGGTTCGTAAGATACAGCCTGGTGACAGACGGACGGACGGACGGATGGACGGACGGACGGACAGCGAAGTCTTAGTAATAGGGTCCCGTTTTACCCTTTGGGTACGGAACCCTAAAAATACTCAACTCCTAATACCGAGAGAATTACCATGGTATAACAATAGTTACACAAACGGGTCTACCGCGATACAATTTCATCTTTATTTCAAACAATATAATGCGTAACATATTGAATATAAAATAACTTATTAAAATAAACTGACACTACAAACAAAATTAAATTAATACTAAAATAAAAGAAACTTACCTATAAAATAAAAAACCTAACAATAATTACATACAGCTCTGCTTATAACCAAGTTCATCGGTTAAAATATAAAAGTGTATTAAGTATCTAATAGAGGCCCATAATGGAACCTTCCAACATTCCCCCTTTCTTTGGACTTAATAACTTTAATCAGCTAAAAACAGTATTGATATACCCACACGAATTGCCCTCATTAAGATATGTAGGTACATAAATATTTTATAGTGTCAAGAAAAACATGTGCCGTAAATGGGGTGAGTAGAGATTGATTGATGATTGAGGGGGTGAGATGGTATTTTTAGACCAGAGTTATCACATTGTAACGTAAATACTTTATTCTCTTGAGAAGTCAAGCTATTGTAATATTGTGTCAATTCTAGCAATTGTCACATTTCACTCAATTCCTATCCCCCCTTACTCCGACTACGAGGTGAACTGGGACTTCCTACTATTTTGTGTTTATCGTTGAATCTATGGAATGAAAGGACAGATTATCTTTGAAAAGCTAAAGTTTATACTACCGGAACACTTTTCAAGTATTAACGTTCCACATATTAAAATAAACTTTTATTGAGGTTTGAACTTCCGATTTGTCCCAATCCCTAGTCACCCCATTTTACGGTAACTAATGTATTGATTTTAGTAGAAAATTGAGTGTTGAATATTTAGGTCAGCATAATGAAATGTGTATTCATTTGTTATTTCAATATTTCGACGCCTGACTAACCTGAATATGGCCGTATTTTGTAAATAATAAATAAACTGAATGGGACTGAATTCTACAGATAACATTGAGTGCAATAATGCGATGACAATGCACAACCGATGTTCCTGAGGTATGAACTTTACTGATATGAATAAATATGTTAGTATATATATTTTGCTATTTCGATATTTTGGATGTGAATTTAGATGAAGACTTATATCGACCGGGATATGGATCGTGATTACCTTTTGTATTGTTTTCGAGCTCCCGATATTTCGACGCAGTTAGGTACATGCATCTTTAGGGCCCCCCCACATCTAGCGTCTTTCGAGCGTCGGCGTCTGTCGGGGTCTGGTCAGCGCTATGGAAAATGACGTCGCTGCGTAGAGCAGCGGCCATAGAGTTGTAGACGCCGACGCTCGAAAGACGCTAGATGTGGGGGAGGCCTTACTTGTTCACGGGTACCTGAAGATAACAATCAATACAAAGAGGTTAATCCCGGTCCATAAATATCCCGGTCGATATAAGTCTAATAAAACTAACCGTGTATCATTCAAAACTGTTAAGTTTGATTAAATTTAGAACAAGGCTAGTTTATAACAATAAATAACCTAGAAGAGCTGATTTTGAGTATCTAGGAATTTGGCCCATAAGGGGTGAAATAAAGCTTGTTATACAATACTATAGTACGAGAGAATGAACGTAAACTTGTATGTACGAGTATGTGTGGAGTAACCAACGGCGACAGTTTAAAAGCCCCATTTTACGGTACTTAGCTCAACAGCAAAGTTGTTTTGCGTCTCGAGCCTACAAAGTTAGTTTTGTAATTATCCATATTATATTATTAAATGATATACTAATCATTTTTTTTTGTTAGCCTGGCTAAGTGTCCCACTGCTGGGCAAAGGCCTCCCCTCGCTTTCTCCACTCAACCCTGTCTTTTGAAGTTTCCCGCCAATCCGGACAAAATACGTCCAAGTCGTCCCGCCATCTCCTTTTTGGTCTGCCTGCACTCCGACTAGCACCATCTTTCTACTTATCATACTATATTATTTTATTATAAACCTTACATCAAACAAGTTTTGCGTATCTGAACCGAATTTGCTCAAGATGCAGATCATAGTCAATTCAATCTAAAGCAGATGCGCGTGAGTCACCGACGACCGGAAATGCCAAGTACTTCCGACTGAACCGTAATTGATGTTTGCCACTACACGTCTATAACTACACGCAATTTAAACTACACTGAAAAACAATAAAAATGTGTTTCATTATTTTGACAATTTCGACCACAACGTCTAGTTTTCAGTGCTGTCGAGTGTATTCGCTGTCAATTAATAGATTGTATGTATAAGCAGAATGAGTTTATTTGATGCCTATAATCAGACACGTTGTGGTAGCGATTATACTAATAAAAGAAAAATATTTTCGTTTCAATGGTGGGATTAAGATAAGTTGGATTAAGAGACTTGTCATAACATATCAAAACTGTTAGGTTTTTTTATGATATAGGGGGTAAACAAGCAGATGAATCGCCTGATGGTGAGCGATTACCGCCGCCCATGGACACCTGCAACACCAGAGGGGTTGTACGTTTAAGAACAACTTCAATTTGTATGGCCACACTTCAATTTGTATGAACAGCCAATAATTTGTATGGCATTTCAAACTGTTTTAAGAAGTCGGTTATTTTTTCTATTAATGATTATTTATAACCTTCGACGTGGAATAATGAAATCCTAGAAAGGAACTTTGAAATGTTTCAGTAAATAAAATCATGACGTACCTACTAATACTATTACAGTACAGTCCAAGTACAGTCGATCCATACCGATTGCCTATTTTCAATAACTAAGCTTCCCGTAAAGCAATTTGCGAGCTGTATTTTTGGTAATTGACTATTATCTATTATTATCAGCAATTGTCTTCTAGAGCTGGGGCTTAATACTGGACAGTAAATGAATTGCATTTTACTTGTAATAATTTGTAAATTAAAGGTAACGTCTAGAGTTGTCAGAGTATTAGAAACTAGGTTTGCGGCTGCAAAGTTGTGTGTAGTTGCATTTTGAACTGTGCTCACTTGTGATAGAGTCGAGGGGTGGGTTTCTGCCGCATGCGGGACGCATAGGGGAGTAGCCGGCGCGTCTCAGCTGGCAAGCAGCCCGCTGCCCACCACAAAGCTTATAAAAGTGGGCGACTATCTGTTCCCGCGCCCGGCGCGCCGCACTCCTGACGCTCTCCTCATGGGGCGCGCTAACCTTACACGATAGTACCTACATTAACAAAAAAAAGAAAGTATTCTTTCTGTATAATTGGATGTATGTACAAAACCAAGTGATTGGGACCAAGTGATAGTGAGGGTAAGTTGATTCAAATGTGACAGTGCTACCAACCGAGGACTGTGGATTGTGATTGTGTTCAGTGTTGCCAGCGTATTCGGACTCCTAGGTTACGGATAAAATGGATTGTTAGTGCCGGATGTGATTAGGTGCGGATAAAATGCAGAAGCGTGTATTTTAACGAGATTTCTTCTTCGGAAGTGGAAAAGTTACGGAAGTGATAGCCAGTGTTACCAGGAATTTAACTGTGCACTATTGTTTTGAACATAACCATGTGATCAAGTCAACCAATCGTGTGCGTAAAACTTTACATGAGCATTCGACTCATTTCTTTCTTACTTTTGGACTGAATAGAAAGGAACGAGTAAATGTTTTCAACTGTTGGGCTTCTGCCACCTTTGACTTGCCAGACTATTGTTACGTCATTTAACTCATATAAAGTCCTGACTACTGGTAATACTGGCTCATCAGAGTTTAAAAATAATGCGATTATTGTAAATAGTTATCAAACAATTTTATATAAACCACCAAGAATTATATTGCCAATGGATAACAGTATGGCCTACTAGTATAAGTAGTACAATCTCGTGGCAGTTTGATGATTAACGATATTCGTTAACTCAAAACAAAAGACTTAGGTACAAAATTATCTTAGTTGTTAGACGGTGTTCTTTAATGGCTATCTTATGTACTTACAAATTAACTGTCCAACCAAAAGAACCTTTGTATATAGACTCTTGCTATGAAGTGACGCAACTTATGGTAAACATATTGAATATAAACATTATATAAACAGTTGTTTGTTACAGAATGATTACATAACAATTGTAATTGAATTAAATACAAAACTGTGCGGTGCTTTTGCATAAAACAATAAAACTGTAAAAATAAACTTTTATTATCAAATCCCGTAAGTTAATATGTATTATAATACTGATGTGTTGATTCCATACCGACTATCATATAAACAAAGCGCGTACTTTATTTGCACGTACAATAAACAAAAACCTTTGATGAGAACAGATATTTCTTCCACGATTGTAACTAGCCTGTTAGAAATAAAACAGGATAGAATATCTATAAAATTAATGTATTTCTGAGCTAGACTATAACCTTTCTGGTGCGTTCCAAATCCCTTTTAGCCTATCCGACCTGCCAAAGCAGATGGTCCGTTACGACACACTCAAGTACGATATTCTATTTCGATTATTACCTTCGGCCGTTTATTTGTAGATGACGAATCGCCTTACGAACACTGGCATTTGCCAGGGACTTGCGTATGCTCGTTACATTATCTCGGAATTTTAAAAGCTTGCTTTTTATTTATGTACTCCGCACCTGCTAGGAAAACTCGCGCCGATCGCCGATCGTTGATTTACGAACTCGGTCCTCCCTTTCCGTTGGTTCGCAATAACTACGTAACGTAACATACTTTATTCGTACCTCACAAATAAGAAATCGAGCAAAGGAATTAGGAAGCACTTAGGTACATGTAAGAGTAATATGGTCCAAGTATAATCTTTTTCTTTTACAAATACTGTATTGGTGTCAGAAAACGAAAAAAAAATGACTAAAAACTCACATTTCGGTTAAGTCATTATGCGTGCTCTAATAAAATCCTTATATAATATATGTACCTACAATGAATCAAATTGAAAGTCGCAGGTACATAACCCTACGTATAGGCACATAAACATGCGCAAGGATATAACAACACAAATGTGTTCATTGTAGTATTTAACGCGGCAGCGTCAACACGGAAATAAGTCGTCCAAGTCCAAATCAAACCGAAGCGATTAATGGGCGATAAACCAAAAGTTACTGCCGCAAGTCTAGCGCGTGATTCAATCGCAGGAAATACGCTTTACCACATTATTCCCTCGTTAATTGCATGCTGAAACTAAAACTCTTCATTACGTTCATGGGTTCCACCCACTATCACTAATTGACGATTATTATATTTTTTTAATATACTAATCAATAGTATATTGGCTGTTCAAAGAGGCAACGCCAGCAGCGTGCTAGGCACATTTACCCGGGTAGGTACCTATCGACCCTAGTCTGTAAATTTCTATAATATTACTTTTTATATTTGTTATATAACATATTAAATGATTACTTCGCATCAAAATACATAAATCAAACATAATATATTAGGGTCATACACATTTCTTAACAAACTCGTTCGCGTCTTTCCTGTAGACATCGCATATTTAAGGGAACCTAAAGCTAATTTTTACGCGGCACTTTTACAGGCGGGTTACATTTTTTCAATACTTGAAACTCAAATAAGAATAACAATAGATATATGTACCAGAGTCGTTATCTTTGATTGTATTATCCACAGAAATGACATTTTTCTAAAATATATTTGACCCATTATAGACTATTTGAGTATCTACTTTTAATTTGTCAATTTCTTCCTACTTTAAGAGTGTTTCTGTAAGTATCATCAGTCGTAACGTTTAACTTGTAAACAACTAGGTAACTGAGATCATTGAGCTCTTTTGAGGTTTGTGGAGTTTGTCTTGGTCATGTTGTCAAATAAAGAAAGACACCTAACTACTTAGTCCTTAAGAAAATGCACCTTATTTTGTAAACTCGCTCGTAAATTACCGTTAAATCGTTGTGTATTGGAAGCCAAGTTTCTGAACACGTAACACTATAAAATGTCGTCTCCGTAATACATTTTATTTCAGCCGCCGAAATAAACGTTGGTAGCATTGGCATTCAGCTGTTTTCCTGTAATTTTATATTTCCACTCGGTGAATTTATTCAGTGTCATGAAGACAAGGCTGACAGTTTTTCAGTGGCCGCCCTTGCAGCTGGCTTGTAAATTTATTAAGGAACTGTTTTTTTTCAGGAATTTGCTGAACCGTTTTAACTTGCGTGGGTTTACCACGTTGTCAACTGCTTTCGCGAAAAAATACACACCGTATACACACATATAATAGGTACATACTTAATACCAAATAACTAAAATAACAACGAAAGTGCCTGTCGAAAACCTGTGAAGTAAGTTTTTAAACAACTCGTTTTAATAGTGAAGATATTTACTAACAGACACTAAAATATAAATAATAAATACATACAATAATTTAAAATTATATTAATTAATTACCTATGTACCTATTCGTACGCTTATCGTGAACCTCTAGGTTTTATGTTTTAAAAGCCATTGCCGGTTTTGCTAGTACACTTTACCTAGACCGATCCTAGGGCGAATTAGTTTCAGCTAGTAGCACACTGATGCTACTACGTAGACACGATTGCACAGGTTTACAAACCTGAAACGTAAACAAATCAACTGTTTACTAAAACAGCAATGGAATCGTGCCTCTACTACGGGCTGCCAGGATTATGCGATCGTACGCAAGCATAAAGCTCTACATCAACTAGGTATTGGTATATCCCTTTTCTTTCATCGCGTTACGTCAACGGCACGTCAACGGACACCTTCCTGGAGACACGAGGAATCCGAAACAAGACGGCCTTGGCCGCTCCAAACTTAGCTGACCGTGACAGACGCATTCTGTGTCCTCGTGGTCTCCACGCACATAGATTCATTTCCATTATCTATTAACAACGATAAGTTTTTTTTTCATGAAAGATTTAGAATCTACATTTAGAATGTAATAACTGATTTCAATTAATTCATACATTTTTTTTGCGTTTACTTGTACGGGTACTTACTTAATTTATCCGGAATTGGTTGCATACTGAGTTAAAGTAAAAACAAAAATATTAGTTTAAGCATAATACGTCAACCATTATATAAACAGAATGGAAAGCAGAATTTATTCGTTCGTATTTGTCTTATATATAAATGGTTATATATTTAAATTTGAGTGATAAACATTACTTAAATTTGAGTACCTAGTACTGACAATTGATACTCGCCATTAATTTAATTGATTACCGACATTATACAGGGTGATTCAGGAGACGTGAGCAGGACTAACACTGCGCATTTCGTAAATTATAAGCAACTGTTTCGTGTCAGTATTAGTGAGGTTAACGTTAATTTTCTAGTCGTGTTGGAAAAAAAAGTTATTAATTTATTTACGACATGCATGGTCACCCTACAATTAGAATACTAAACTACCGATATTCTGTGTCAAACTGAATGTCATCACGGTCTGGTTACTTTTGAAAACTCGTATCTCACTCAAGTTTGACAGTTTATGTTCTTCGTAATCATAATGCTGTCATTACGGTTAAAGAGGTTTTATGTTTATTAAAATTATTAAATTAGGTCTTGTAGGGTGACCATGATTGTAGAGAATTAAATTTGCCCTCGCCAAAAAGTTAAAAAATAGGAAAAAGTGTGGTTGTTTCACCTAAATACGATGGTGATCGATCAATGATCAGTTACTGAGTGTGCAGGATTAGTCCTGCTCACGTCTCATGAATCACCCTGTAGATACAGTACCTAACGGTAATGAAAACACTTTCGTGTTTTCCGTATTCATTTATACATCAGAGTAGGGTATGAATTAAAAGAAAATTGTTCTGTAAACAATGTTATTTCAACGATATACATGCACGCGGTAACTTGGGTGAAGGCAGGGATCGGAACCGGATTTTTGCAAAAACTTCGAAATAACCATGGTATATGTATTTCAAATTATTTTATACACCAAATGTAGGACTCCGTTATGTTTTTAGGTAACGACTTCGTATTATTAGATTGCCCAATTAGAAATGAAATAATTATACAACAAAAAACTAAAAAATACCGTTTTCGTTCCCATACAAAAAATACCGGTATCCGAGCCCTGGGTGAAGGAACGCACATAAACGTAATTAAACTTATTAAGTTAAGTAGAATAATATATCTAATAACTATCAATTATCATACCTAGGTACACTAACGTAACCTAACACGACGACATACATTTTATTCCAGTTCAACTAACGAGTAAGTATTGGGCGTACGTGTATCAAACTGTTCTTGGCCCATAACCTGCTGAGTCATCGTTTATCTAAATTGATATTGATTTTTAGGGTTCCGTACCCAAAGGGTAAAATGGGACCCTATTACTAAGACTTCGCTGTCCGTCCGTCCGTCCGTCCGTCCGTCCGTCCGTCCGTCCGTCCGTCTGTCTGTCACCAGGCTGTATCTCACGAACCGTGATAGCTAGACAGTTGAAATTTTCACAGATGATGTATTTCTGTTGCCGCTATAACAACAAATACTAAAAACAGAATAAAATAAAGATTTAAATGGGGTCCCATACAACAAACGTGATTTTTGACCAAAGATAAGCAACGTCGGAAGTGGTCAGTACTTAGATGGGTGACCGTTTTTTTTCTTTTTTTTTTGCATTATGGTATGGAACCCTTAGTGCGCGAGTCCGACTCGCACTTGCCCGGTTTTTAGTTAATAGGTCATGTCAGGCTGTATTAATTTTCAATACAAATAGATAGCCTAATATTGTTAAAAAATGTGTTTTACGGAAAAAACATGCTTTCCAGTGTTGTATTTTAAAAGAGACCAAAACGAGAGGTTAATAACTTCCAATTTAACACTATCAAAGAGGGTGCTTAGGTGAATATATACAGGGTAGCTAAAAAACCGGGCAAGTGCGAGTCGGACTCGCGCACGAAGGGTTCCGTACCATAATGCAAAAAAAAACGGAAAAAATGCAAAAAAAAAACGGTCACCCATCCAAGTACTGACCACGCCCGACGTTGCTTAACTTTGGTCAAAAATCACGTTTGTTGTATGGGAGCCCCACTTAAATCTTTATTTTATTCTGTTTTTAGTATTTGTTGTTATAGCGGCAACAGAAATACATCATCTGTGAAAATTTCAACTGTCTAGCTATCACGGTTCGTGAGATACAGCCTGGTGACAGACAGATGGACAGACGGACGGACAGCGAAGTCTTAGTAATAGGGTCCCGTTTTACCCTTTGGGTACGGAACCCTAAAAAGAACTGCATGCAAATTTTAGTACATACCTGTATAATTAACTACAGTTGTATAATACTAAAGAACAGTACCTCGTAATTATATATGCCCTCAAATACCGCGTATACTTTGACAGCTGTACATCTTCGTAGATATCGCCTGAAAAATATTTCGAGTCATACATCAATGTCGTCTGACCGTTTGTCTCTGCCAAGCAGTGCCAACTGTAAACATCCAATGCCGAACCGTCTGTTGCGGCCCAATTGCAACAAGTATAACCTAATTATAGTCATTAAGTATGTTATTACAGTGGTTATAACTCGTATCAGAGGCAATTCTTATTCGTGTGGGGCTTCAAAGGCATGAGGGGCAAACAAACTTTGCTATCGTGTGGAACAATTTTTTTAATTAAACCTTGAGTAAATAGTTATTTGTTTTACAAGGGGGCAAAGTTGTTGTTTAACCGCTCGTGCTAATATTGATACCCGAGCAAGCGAAAGATTCCAAAATTGAACCACGAGCGTAGCGAGTGGTTCGAAAAATGGAATCTTGAGCGTTGCGAGGGTTTCAAAGCACGAGGGTTAAACAAAATTTGCCCCCGAGTGAAACACAAAATTTTTCACCACACCGACCCGAAGCAAATATTAAATGTAAAATATCAAACAAAATAAAACCATCTCAAATCCAAATGAATGTTATTAAATATTTATCATCAAAAGTCATCATTTGAAAGTCAATTCTACCAGCAAACATAAGAAAACAACTCAAAATTTGCATTTGATTACTTTGCCTCACATGTGAATAAAATGCAACTTTGCTATCAGTTTTTGAAGTGCAAAGTAAGCGTTTCCAAGCTGGTGTGGTGAAAAAGTATTTTCACCACACCAAATTTTGAGTTGTTTTCTTATGTTTGCTGGTAGAATTGACTTTAAAATGATAATTTAATTTGGATGATAAATATTTAATAACATTCAATTAGATTTGATTTGGTTTGATTTTGACAACTTTGCCCCCTTGTAGAACAAATAACTATTATCTAAGCCGTGAGGAAAATACTAGCCTTAATTGAAATATTTATCCAAATCATGTCGCTTGAAAATCCATTCCACCAGCTCACGTGATGTAGTAACTCAAAAATTGCATTAGTATATACATATACTTAAGCGTGTATTGTTGTGTATAAAATACTACATTGTACAATGGTTTGTGACTTCTATGAGCCGGTGTGATAAAATTTAAATTTGTTTTACAAGGGAGCAAAGTTGTTGTTTAACTCTTCATGCTAATATTGATACCCCGAGCAAGCTAAAGATACCAACAGAAGCGAGTGGTTCGAAAACTGGAATCATGGGTTTTTTTCAAGGCACTAGGGTAAATAAACTTTGCTACCGAGTGAAACAGAACCTTTTTTACCATGTTACCAACTCAAGAAAAATGCTAACTTAAAACATTACAAATCGAATTCAAATGAACGCTTCAATATTTATATATATATATATATATATATATATATATATATATATATATATATATATATATATAATTCGAAATCATCACTTAAAAGTTAATTGAGTTGACAACTGTAAAATTGCAATCACATTACTTTGCCACCCTTGTGAATAAAATGCCACTTTCTCATTCATCAATTTATTAAGAATAAAGGGAGCCTTATGGTCTGGTGTGGTGAAATAGTTATTTGTTTTACAAGGGGGCAAAAAGTTGTTGTAAACAACAACGAGCGGTTAAAACCGCTCGTGCTAATATTGATGCCGAGCAAGCGAATGATTCCAAAATTGAACCACGAGCGTAGCGAGTGGTTCGAAAAATGGAATCTTGAGCGTTGCAAGGGTTTCAAAGCACGAGGGTTAAACAAAATTTGCCCCCGAGTGAAACACAAAATTTTTCACCACACCAACCCGAAGCAAATTTTGAATGTAAAATATCAAACAAAATCAAACCAAATCAAATGCAAATCAATGCTATTAAATATTTATCATCCAAAATCATCATTTAAAAGGCAATTCTACCAGCAAACATAAGAAACTAACTCAAAATTTGCATTTGATTATTTTGTCTCACATGTGAATAAAATGCAACTTTGCTATCAGTTTTTGAAGTGCAAAGTAAGCCTTTTCGAGCTGGTGTGGTGAAAATTAAATTATTTCACTTAACCTACGGCTGTTATATCATCATCATCTGCCTTAAGCGTAAACGTAAACATGTTTTCCACGAGAGACTTTTAATTAATGTCAACTATAAAGCTACTTTATCGCTTGGAGAATAGTGGTGTAAACTGAAAAGCTTTATAATAGTCGTAAAAGACAAGCCGCGTATTGGTAAGCAAGGACCGGGGAGCTCGACCCGGGTAGCGCCCGCTATAAAAAGATCATCACAGGACAGGACGGTCGCGACGCCGTGCGAGCGCGACAAGCAACCCTGGAAAGCGAGTCGACTCTGCCATCGAGTACTGTTGCCAAAATAATTAAAGAAATCTCCGACATGTCCCTCGCCCGCGCCCGCGCCGCGCTAAAATCGTCGCTCCCGCCCGGGAGTCACTACTCGGGGCGCGGCGGGAAAACACCTCCCGCGCCACTCTTATTTCTTCTTTCCTTCCCGACGCTGTCGAAATATATATCAGTAAGTCGAAAATAACAACTCTTACAACGCATTCCTGTGAATAAAATAATGAAAAAGTGTCAATTAAGTGTTTTCTAAGTAAATAACACAGTTTGTGAATTTATTACCAGTGATAAGTGTGTTACATAACGCAAAGAAATTATGTTCACGTTTCTGCATTTTAAAAATACCGCATTTTGAAGGCGCCTATTGAACGAAAATAGCCTTCCGTCACGTGGTACAGAACCGGCCTATAACATCGCTCCACATTTATCCGTAGCTCTAAATCGTTCCGCTTATAATAAAACTATGTTATATTTATAAAATAAATTATTTTAGCATTAAAAATATTTTCGTACTCATTTCAGATTTTGCTTATATCATAAAAAGCTGTAGTAAATAAAAGGGTTTTAATTTGGTTTATTAGTTCTTGACATAAGTGATAGGTGGCGCTACACCTTCTCACTTTTACAACGTCACGTTAGACGTCAGTTTAAGAAAAAATGACGGCTACATTGGATACGTGTTCTAGTAGTTTATGATATTTACGAGAAAAGTATTAGTTTAGTACAAATACAATAGATTCTACTTAATAAAACTATAGTCCAGCGCTGTCCTGTTTTAAGTGTAACATTGTTAATGACAGTCATTTCTCATGAATAAGAAAAGTTCTTGGTGAGTGGAATAAGACAGTAAAACGGTGCATGCGATGCAGGAAATTGCTACTTACAATTTCGGTTTCTTGCCCTATTTACCCATGGTATTCACGGCTATCGTGTGAATAATAATTATGTTAAAAATGCCAAGTGATGACAACGTATTTTGAATTTATTGTGTCGCAATTATTTAACTTCTCACCCTTGACTTGCATATTCTATTTTTTTAACAGTAAATAATGTTCAAAAACATATAAAAGATAGAGCTATTATGTTGAATATTCTGCGGTAAAGCATCTGTAAAATTTAAATGGAAATCCCATGTTTAAAATAACATAACCTCACTAGTGTTGCAGTGATGATGATGACTGGTCAATTCTAACCTTAATTATTTATCTTTACAGAACTGACGGCAACATAGACTTTCACCATGGAGGACGCTCATACGAAATCCGTGGAAGAAGTCTTATCATATTTTGGAACAGACCAAGATAAAGGCCTTACCCCAGATCAAATCAAAAGGAACCAAGAGAAATATGGACCAAATGGTAAGTGGATCTACCTACCTACCTTGTTTTTGTTTAGGTCATGCTGTTCTAGACCAGCCAGTCAGAGTTAGGATGTTGAACATTCATAACAACAATAATATCTTATCATGTTGATTATTACAAATATCAATTAAGGGTGGTATTACACCTGTTCAATTTCTTTGTCCAATGTGTATTTTGTCTCACAATTTGCTTGACGAGAGAGTGAGATGCAATACACATCGGAACAATATTGTGGATGGACGGAGTAACAATATAAAACACAGAAATCATGACACATTTAATAGACATATAAACAAATCATTGTTGGTTGTATCTCTCTAATACCAAAGCATAATAACCAAATACAATTCAGTTCTCATTCTCAGGTTGTTGATAGACAATATTAATTGACATTATTGACTTAACATTGAACTAAGAGGCAATAAATATAAACATTTTATTAGGTACCTAATACAATACCTACCTATTTAATGTGTCCTTATAATATACACTATAATTCATTATGATAATAACCTAAACCTTTTAACTCATAGATGCAATATTTATTCTATTTTTGGGCTAAGTTAGGAAAACAAAAGTAATAAACCTAGAGATATTACTGTGTATGCGTGTTTTCACTTAACTGTGTATCATAATGTTATTGACTGACGGTCAATGTCAAATCCCATACATTTTTCAGGAATGTGATGGTTAGACGATACTGGACCACAACATCGCACTTTAAAGTACAAGTAAAAATGAAAATGCCCGTATTACTACTAACTGCGGTTACCATCCAAATTTATTTACATTATATCCATTAATTAAAAATTTTGACTAAATGGAAAAGTGACAAGTCCAAAACACATTATCATCGGGTGACAAGCAAAAGTCACTAAGTACTATAAAAAAATTAAAGTAACAATGCACTTTATTACACTTGTAACACGATTTATTGTCCAATAATTTCAATGGTGTTAGTTAGTGACTTTTGCTTGTCACCCGACATTATCTAAAAAGAGAAAATTATCCTAAAGCACATGCAGCTCAATCATTTACAGAAAATATGTGTCCATTTGGCATCATACTGCCATATCCATCAATCAGTCAGGGTTACTTGACTCCCTGCCAACTACTAACCTGGATGTGAATCAACCGCTGTTGACAACCATTTTAAAAATAAATATTCTACGGATGACCTTGGACGCAAAAAAATTACTTTAAATAATTAAACCACACCTGTAATTGTCTTTATTAACACCATTGTAATCAATAATATAATGTCTGTGCTGTCATTACTGATGCAATAGATAACAGAGAAGTATTGAAGATTAAGTTTAGCCAATTATCTAACATGTTTAGTTTTAAAAGAGCTCAAAACATTGAATTGACTGTTTTTCAGTTTACGTCTTACATTAAGAACTGCTGATCATTTAAAATAATTTAAATTAATAGCAGAAATGAGCTGTTGATCTACAACAATAATATTACTTAAGTAGGTATTAAATTCTAGATACATGGGGTTAATCTTAATATATTTATGGCGTTATTCATAAACACGTTACTGGCCTGCGTTAGCTATGAATCGTTTGTCTTTATCTGTCATTTTACTTATGTTTTTGTAAGAAAGGAATAAAACATAATTTAACTAAATTAGGTCCGTAAAGTTTTATGAATAAGGGGCTTAAACTATTTAAATCACACGGTCATTAATATACGCATACTACCGTTCACGAAGTGAAAATACGCAACTTAAATTGAGTCGTCTTTTGTCTTCTTAACCTAGTAACCGGCTTAACGCAAGTTACTATACACACAAAGTGATAAACTGAACCGAATACATTCTTGATTTCCTTCATAGACATGTACCGTTGAAACCAGCCAATCCAGCCATAAAACAACTAGAACTAGGGTTGGTTAAAACTCGAGTCCTTTGAGTCCTCTGCTTTAAGACTCAATTTTGTTTTTAGGACTCATATAAGTAACTAATTAAGTCGAAACATGAATTCTTTTCAACATATTAGAGACTCGAGTGTTTTGTAGAGACTCGAGTCCTTTTCAGAGAATTGAAAATGCATTGTCTTCATGTAAAATTCATGGGTTAGGTACGCCATACAATAACGATTTTTTTACTGCTACTAGTATTTGGATAAAACGTACAAAAATGTTGACGCAGTTTTTAATAGGGGGCTCGAGTCTTTTTGTGTTGTGCTTAAAAAAGACTCAATAAAGGTCTCGACTCGAGACTAAAACACACTCTGAAGTTAGCACAGAGTCTCGTAAAACGAGTAGAGTTCCTTCAAATTTTCACTCGAAAGATTCGAGTGTCTACCAACATTACATAAAAGAGCTGGAACTAAATTATTAATCACATTGATTGGTAGAAGAAAACAATTAGATTCATTATCCGATCGCGTCTAAGCGTTTTTGCTAGTGGAAGCTTGTGTAGGTCATAGGCGTATCCATGGACTGAAAAAGTCCATTGTCTCTGCCTCGGTATGCTAATTGTTACGACGTACTCCTCCCAAATTATGAACAATTTTAAATTATAACTATGTATATCTATTTCTGTATTTAATAGGAATATTAACCAGTTTGTCAGAAGCACTAGACCAGTGGTTCCTAACCTGGGGGTAATTACCCCCGTGGGGGTAAAACTGGTATTTTACAGGGGTAATAAGCTAACCTAATATAACAAACGTACACGTTTTAGGTTTTATTACCATTGGTAGGAGGCCGAGGAGGGGTAAAATCAGGCTCCCTGGTTAGTCTTAGGGGTGACCGGACTGAAAAGGTTAAGAACCACTGCACTAGACTTACTAAGGTATAAAATCAGATTCAAAATTTCTATATTGGTCAAAACAATAGATGCAGTAAAGGTTTTAAATTATTTACAGGTTTCTCTATATTCTAAAGAACTACTATCAAGTAGGCATACCTAATATATATAGTAATTTAACCATAAATACATAATGGTCAGTATACAGTTCATAACAAGTATTGTTATCAGACTTCCCTGTTTGTTTCTCGTAGTAAATTTAGGAATGCAAGTATTCATATGTGACGTCCCACGGGTAAAGGTACCTTATGGCGGTTGGCGCTTACGCTATTATTAATTTATTAACGCCGCTCCAATACTATTGCGGTGCTATGCGACGTAAGCGCCAACCGTCACAGGATACCTTTTCCCGTGGAGAGTCACATATTTCTCGCGAGCTCTTTTTATTCCACCTGTTGAGTCACGATCACGATCCAGTTTATACGAATACGAAGGTAAACTTAGTGCATACAACATTCATATTTACGCCTCGCTAAGCATATCGACATCAACTTCATTCAATTTTGTATCATTTTGTAATAAAATAGGTACAGTCAGCAATACTATTCGCTTAGCACCTTTGCATACAAACTTCTATGCAGGAGGTACCTTTTTTCTGCATCTGATTGTACAAACAAAATAAATTCGCGAATTTAAAGGATTGACTAACAAACTGATTCAATCGGTTATCACACCGATGCAGCCGAGCCGATGTGTGAGCGGGACATCGCTATATTCGTACATTGCACTATTTCGCTTATACACCGGAGCGGTGTGCGGATTCGCATTCAATATGTAGACCGCCTTAAACTGACCTATCGCCCGCTACACACGTGTTGATCTCACAAACCATACCGCTAATTGCGGCACCGAAAATATTTGCATAGAAACTGGCGTCTTGTCCTGTGTCCTGACCTATGTTTGGCGCTCGCTTGACTAAGTTTGCATTACATTGCTTGCCTTGTTCTAACCAATGTAACTTTGGTCTCTGTTTACGCGTAGTTGCTAACTTTACACTTATACTGGTTCGCCTGAGATACGGATGATGTGTTTGAGCGTCGGTATGCTATGGGTGTATCGTTTTGCATAACACACAGCGAACATATATCTTTTGCTAAAACTATAAAATAATGATTGTTACTTTGACGCGCAGTTTCATCCGCTACTCTTGCTGCCTATTATAAAGTTAGTGACGAATACTAACATATAAAGAAGCATAAACGCTCGTGCCTATAGGTAGTGCCTGCTCCTTATCATTTACCCTGGTTAATACACTTGTAATCTCCGTGTATAGTAAGTGCCCCAACTTAAGTAGTGCGGGGTTCCCACGTCGCCGTACTAACTGTATAGAAAAGTCGATATTTATGTTAAAGCACTTACTGTAGATAATTACCCCGTTACTGCCCGATGGCGTACTTAATAGCTAATCGATAATATTTTTATCAAGGCTGTTGTGATAGACTCGAAGCTTTGAAGCAATAGAGATGCAGGCTTGTTTATAAATAGGCTGCATGAGCAGAGTCGCCAGTGCGTGCACGGGCACCGAGCCACGAAGCGCCCTCGGGCGTAACCCTCCCTAGGGGCTAACCTATTAATAAAGAGGGGCAGTTATTGACACATATTACGCTTATAAAGCTACCCGATTTTTTTTATTCACTCACTAATGTATTATATTCATGATAGTTTATAATTATAATAACCTCCGACACTCCTGCTGCTGAAACGAATTTTACGACAACTGATACTAGGTATGATCCGACAAATAGTTTGGGCGCAGGGTGTCAAAGAAATAACAGAAAAACATACACACACACTTGAAAAATATGAGGCTTTTTTGTAGACAAGTAAAGATTGAATTTTGAAGACACAATTTACGTTTACGCTTGTTACATAGGGCTTTCAGTTCCGAGCTCACAAGCAACCCAAAACCTGACAAACGAACGTACAGGGAGCAAAATTGCATGGACACATCGTGAAAGAATTCATTAATAAAGTAGCTATGTCATTAACGTATATATCTAGGGACTGGCCTGTAAGCACTAAAAATGGTACTAGTTTAGCGGTGTGACTCACGAATTCCAGCCAATCGTACAGTCTAACGCAACTAGTTGCGACCAATAGCGCGCGTGATGCGAACTCATCAACCAATCGCGCGCGTGATGCGAACTCATCAACCAATCGTGTTGTACCGGTGTCACACCGCTGTACTGGCCCCTGTCATGCCTCATTATTATTGTCCGTAGGGCCAGTCCCTAGATATCTATGTCAATGAGCTATGTACTTTTGCGATTAGATGTACATGCCGAGCAAATAGAGACCGTGATGATAGTCAGTTCAGCTCAAGTTTTTCTCAAATCATGTTAATTTACCCGCATCTGCCATCGTACAACCAAAGATTGTTTTTCTTCTAACCATGCGGCATAAACTACACGTCAATCCGCCTGAGGTTCCGTCACAATACGGAAAATGTTGAACGAGAATAGATCTTAAAGGCGAATTTCATGCCAGCAAGGAGATAACAACAAGTTTCATGTTTTACCTAAGTACCTAAGGCCTTTGTTATTGAGTGAAATGAGCCGTGAACGAATCATTAAAATTGCAACATTTCCACCTAACCTTACTTGTGATGCTCTCAGGCAAAAAGTATGACATGATAATAAAGACAATTTCTTATTGCATCCTTTCTCTAGTCTGTTCATTATACACTTCCGGTAACACTTTATTTTCAATCAAATCTATCATAGAAAAAACCTTTAAAATTATGTAAGTATAAATACAAAAAATTGTGGTATTAAAGTAGAAAATTAGAAATGGTATAAATACTTACATGTACCAGTAGGTAATACTACTATTCGCAATTCTAATGTAATTGCATATTCCGTATATTTTTTAATATGTTTGCAAACAAGCTTTGCTTAGTTTGGGACTAGGTTGATCTGTGTAAGATGTCCCCAATATTTATTTATTTATTTAAAGATTACAGGGTTAAAAACTAAAACTTAGTTGCAGGCTTTTAGTATCATACCAAAGTATTAGTGGAAGTTTTGCGTGTCTCATTAAAGTCATTAAAGCGGAGTGTTCCACCTGTGGCGAGGTGTCCTTAATATTTTCATGTAAGGCTTTACTTAGCTGAATTTGAGGTCGGCCCAAAGTGACGCCAGCCAACAACCAACCTAATTCACCGCTGTTCATCATTGAATTACTTAATCTTTATTTGATCTTTAATTTATATTGTCGCAACAATGTATTTTATCATGTCTAAAACTTTAAAACCTGAACAAATAAATTTGTACGCACGACAGAATAAAACACACATAGTTATCGTGCACCGGTTTAGGTCACGACTTTCATTGTTTCGATCGTATTAGGATTCGCTTTAATAAGAGTGGGGAACGGTCTAACTGTATATGACGCTTTATATGACCACTTGACTAAACTGCAAAACGTAATTCAAGACCAAAAAAGTAAGATGTTACCACTTTTTACTAGCGCGTCTTGTATTTATGTAAAAATAAGTAAATAAAAATACTTTTTGAAATCGTAGGAGTAAAATTACTAATAAATAAATTACCTTAGAGTGATTATTTACCAAAAGGAATTTTCAATTTTACAAACAAATTATTGCAGTGCAACATTATCTTACTTTTTTTGGTCTTGAATTACGTTTTGCAGTATAGTAAAGAATTTAAACGAACCTTATATGCAGCTGTAATCTCGAATAAAACATCCTCTAACGTCATCCTAAACCGTGTTTAGATAATACTGGCCCGGCCTCGGTTCGAGTGCATGCATACATTACATACATATGTAAGGGTTTTCAGCACAGATAAATCTGTTTTGTTAGCTCACCACGACCTTACGTGCTCACGATAAATGGCTTGGATTCAACAGGTTTGCTTCCTCTTACGTCTAAACTAAACAATCCATAAAAGTTCTGACGAGTGTCTTTTATTGTCAGTTTTGTTGCTTTTAAATTAGTGTCGACTACGTCACTAAAATTTATTAGCGTAATTATAATGAGAAAACCAACTGCTTGAGGAATTTGCATGATAAATCGTGCAGAAGATATTATTGTGGATCGGCGCTTCAGAGTTCCTAGGCTGAAATATTATAAAGCGGGCTGTGGGTTTATTTTAGACGAGATACGTTGGCGTGGCGTCTACGCGCCGACCAACTGACGCGCGAGCACTATGCGATATTCTATTTATTTTACAATACGAATATTTGATGTTGTTTATTGACTGTATCGTGTTTTATCCACCTCATTATATTCTTAGAAACCCATTTCACGTGGCTGGCGTTTTTTCTCGAGGTTGTCGCCGGCGTTTTGTCATTTATTTTTAGACTTCAGTTACTTTCTTGTGTACTTTCACATTTCCACGCTGCTCGCGAAACTTGTATTATGTTAAAAACGAGCACGGGGGTGCGAAAGCTCTACCTTTCAAATACCTACTTCAGATAAATATGTACCTACGTTATAATTAGGCTTCAGACTGAAACCATTATTATGTTTACCGAAGATCTCTCTCTAGTATGTAGAGCAGCAACAAGGTTGAATTGTTTTGTCTTCGCCCACAACGTCAGTCTAGTAGCCTAGAGCTCCGTTGTTTCGTATTTTGCATTGCTTTGTGTAATCAGTTCATGATTTCAGTATCTTTCCTACATGCGTGACTCATTTGCGTACGTTGATCTTGAATTTATTATGACCGAGTTCAAAGCTTGTTTTGTTCTAATGTTCTGCAAACGACGTAGGTCATAGTAGAGGAGACCCATAGAACCGAGACATTGACCCTTTCAACATTCGCTCGTCTTACAACTCTGTTTCTTATCATTATCAAGGCGGTTTTACTTAGCACTTCGTGTATATGATCGACGCGCGTATACCGCCATAAGATCAGGAAAAAGCCCGTCCCCATCATGGCTCCCGCCAATATAATATGATTAAAGCAATCCAATCACGGGTGCATCCGCTAGATTGTCGCGCTGCAGCGGCCTGTTACTCTTCTACAAGCGCGTCAATTGAACGAAGGTCGCAGCTCGGCACACGCCACCTGTGGCATGTCGCTAACAGGACTTGCTGCCATGACGCACATTCATGCAAATCTAATCTTAACTTTACTCCGCATAAGGAAGAAAACACCGCAATCGTTGTTTTTTTGTTCAACGTTAACCATGTGACCACATATTTATTAGATTAAAAGCACATTTTAAAGCCTATGTACATCGATTATTATGTACTTTAGAACAAATCCTGAAATGGCAAACTTGCTGTTTCTCACATTTAGACACTGTCGTTTTATTTATGTAAAACTTTTTACGGCGCGAATTCTAGGATAAGTCTCCACGGTCCCATGTCTAAAGTCTTCCAAGACGTTAAGTAAGAGCTAGAAGATATACAACTCGCGTAACTTGGCCAAACGTTTAAATACCAGGCGGTCTTCAGCAAGCGAACCAGAACCTGAAGGACATTATTAAATTCTTAACCCAAGCAACAGCAGAATAAATGAAGCTAACAAAGTATTTTTTATTCAGTGCGCTTACCTGCCTCAACTTTATCATGCTACGAGAATCTACCGCGGAACTTTATACTAATGACCATTAAATCCAAGAAGAACAAACTCAGACAAAAAATAAAGTCAACAGCCTTCACTTAGCACTTCCTTTATATACGATAGCGATAACTACGCACGCGGCTATATTATGAGTTCCATTTATAGTGGATAGTTAAATTTGCATTGTTAGGACAGATCAGCAACCGAAACACGTCCGACGGCCTTTAGGAAGCGTAACGACGCCGTTGTCTCTGCAGTTATAGCATCGCGAAACTATCATCGTACGCGAATTTCTAGATGGGGAGAATGTAACCAATTCAATCTTTCAAGACACTAGGAATTTCTAAATTATGTACCTACAAAGCTGCCTATAAGTAAGATAAGATTGCCACTGTCCCTAGCCCTACTGGCTCTACTTTTCTGACTTCAGCATAGTAGAATAGTCAGAACATATGGCTATTATAGCGGTATTAGGAGGATAAGTCTCTCGTAGGATTAAGTGTCGCCAAGTCCGCTACTGTGCATTATCGATGAGTTGACTAATTGCTTACATTAGTCTACAAGGAGCTCGCCGGTTCGGCCGAGCGTACGCAAATAGAGACGCGCGATTGACTTAGAGCACATTGCCCGATAGTGGCGCGATAAAATCTACCCTGATTAACACACATGTGTCGCAGAATAAACACGAGACCTTGCAGTGATAATGAGATACGAACTTCTACCCAAATAAATAATACGTGATAACATTCTGAGCTAAATTTATGGGTCACTCGTCACGAATGCATGTTAAATTCATTACGGCTGTGAACTAAATTAGATTTGAAACATTGTGATGACGTTAGGTTAGACGCTACGTAACGAGGTCAACGCTCAGGTCACCGGCCTAACCTTACACTCGATAATAAAGTTAATCTCATCTAAGCACACAACTGAACGTGCTAAGTCTCAACCTGCAAAGGAATGCCGTTTCTTAATATATTTAGCCAAGTGTCAGTCGCCGCGGCCTCCAGTATAGGCACGTGCGTTTTATTTATTCAGCGAATCAGCGATACCTGCGTAGTTTAGTTTCGCATTAGCAACCTGTTTGGGTTAGCTGATAGGCGGCAAGGAGAGCGTTATCAGCCCGGCGTGGAAGTATTGACGCAACACATATACTATGCCATGTCCATCAGCCATCGATAGAGCGCTTTGCCGCCGACCGTGCCGCCGAACTATACATACGCCATACCGGAATGTATTTATGTGCGATCGTAACTACCGAGATAGATCGCATGCCTGCTCTGACTGGTTTATCGTCTGTTAAATTTACTCCTTTGATGTTTTATTCAAAGCTCTAATTATGTTTTTTCCCTCTTTTCAGAACTGCCCACAGAGGAAGGTAAGCACCGGACGAGTACAAACAAATCTTTATCCTTTAACGCGCTTAGAAGTCGTTTCGGCGTGAATAGCAGACACGTGAACGTATATCAGTAGTAGGACTTATTACGCATTCATATTGTTTACTGTGGCTTAAGTGAGTCGCGGTAAGTTGTAAATTCATACTTGAAGAGTTCGAGCGTACCTAACTGTGTCAAGGGCGGCTGCGTCAAATTTTATTTACCTCGGAACCGTGAAATGTGATTAAGCACGTAGCGAAGTCGCCTCGCCGAGATGAATATTAGCGTACCACACGGGGAACAGCGATATTATGCTTGTAAAAATACATCTTGCGGCTTCATAAAACTCTAAAATTATAAAGAACGAATCTGATTCATTTTATCGACAGTGAAATGAAATTGCTATGTTTGATGGTACAGCCGATTAATGTTTCGTGTAAAAATTATCTGAATCGAACGTATTCATTGGCTCTGTAGTCAAGTTTGTATCAACGAATTTGTTTATGCAGCAATTTCCGTTTGCCGAATGATGAAAAATGCCACAAAAATGTATGTCACTGAAATCGAGACGTATTTTTTCCCGTGGTATCTCGAATCTCGACCTCGTTCCCTTTTGTGGCTATCGCCGTATTGGAAGCCGCTAGTGGCCCTCGAAACTCTTTTGTTACTTGAAATATTGGGAAAAACTATACTACGATGTAACATTCATGAGTGACCTTAGAACTGTACGGATAAGATTCCGGCTATCGATCAGGGTGAAAATAAAACCCTATAATAGAGGCGGACCGGATGGTAAATGTTATAATAAAAAAAAACCTTAAATCTTGGATCTAAGGTGTAATTACTTCTGTGTGATTAATGTTACATTTCTGTATTTCAGGCAAAAGTATATGGCAGTTAGTCCTGGAACAGTTCGATGATCTTTTAGTCAAGATTTTGTTGTTAGCCGCTATTATTTCTTTCGTGAGTATTGGTATTTTTTACTACATTTGATAACCTTAAAGAGCATATAGAGTAATAAATGAACTTACAAGACGTTTTTTGTTTCCAGGTATTAGCTTTATTTGAAGAACACGAAGATGCTTTCTCAGCCTTCGTGGAGCCATTCGTTATTTTACTTATTCTTATTGCGAACGCTGTAGTAGGAGTATGGCAGGAAAGAAATGCCGAATCCGCCATCGAAGCTTTAAAAGAATACGAGCCCGAGATGGGTAAAGTAGTCAGAGGCGACAAATCAGGCGTACAGAAGATACGAGCGAAGGAGATCGTTCCCGGCGACATCGTAGAGGTGTCCGTCGGCGACAAGATCCCCGCCGACATCCGCCTGGTCAAGATCTACTCCACCACCATCCGTATCGACCAGTCTATCCTGACCGGCGAATCCGTCTCGGTTATCAAGCACACTGACGCCATTCCCGACCCTCGCGCCGTCAACCAGGACAAGAAGAACATCCTATTCTCCGGCACCAACGTCGCCGCCGGCAAGGCCCGCGGTATCGTCATCGGCACCGGTCTCAACACTGCTATCGGTAAAATCAGAACTGAAATGTCCGAGACCGAGGAGATCAAGACCCCCCTGCAACAGAAACTCGACGAGTTCGGTGAACAGCTGTCCAAGGTCATCTCCGTCATCTGCGTCGCCGTCTGGGCCATCAACATCGGACACTTCAACGACCCCGCCCACGGAGGCAGCTGGATCAAGGGCGCCGTCTACTACTTCAAGATCGCCGTCGCTCTTGCCGTGGCCGCCATCCCCGAGGGTCTGCCCGCCGTCATCACCACCTGTCTCGCTCTGGGCACCAGGCGTATGGCCAAGAAGAACGCCATCGTCAGGTCACTGCCCTCCGTCGAGACCCTGGGTTGCACCTCCGTTATCTGCTCTGACAAGACCGGTACTCTGACCACCAACCAGATGTCCGTCTCCCGCATGTTCATCTTCGAGAAGATCGAGGGTGGCGACAGCAGCTTCCTGGAATTCGAAATCACCGGCTCCACCTACGAACCCATCGGCGACGTTTACCTGAAGGGCCAGAAGGTCAAGGCTTCCGAGTTTGACGCTCTTCACGAGTTGGGCACCATCTGCGTCATGTGCAACGACTCCGCCATCGACTTCAACGAGTTCAAGCAGGCCTTCGAGAAGGTCGGTGAGGCCACCGAGACCGCCCTGATTGTGCTCGCCGAGAAGATGAACCCCTTCAACGTGCCCAAGACCGGCCTCGACCGCCGCTCGTCCGCCATCGTCGTCCGCCAGGAGATCGAGACCAAGTGGAAGAAGGAGTTCACTCTTGAGTTCTCCCGTGACAGGAAGTCTATGTCCTCCTACTGCACCCCCCTGAAGCCCTCTCGTCTCGGAACCGGCCCCAAGCTCTTCGTTAAGGGCGCGCCTGAGGGCGTGCTGGAGCGCTGCACGCACGCTCGCGTCGGAACCGCTAAGGTGCCTCTCAACTCCACCCTGAAGAACCGCATCCTGGACCTCACCCGCCAGTACGGTACCGGCCGCGACACCCTCCGCTGCCTGGCCCTCGCCACCTCGGACAACCCGATGAAGCCCGACGAGATGGACCTCGGCGACTCCACCAAGTTCTACACCTATGAAGTCAACCTCACCTTCGTCGGCGTCGTGGGCATGCTGGACCCTCCCCGTAAGGAGGTGTTCGACTCCATCGTCCGCTGCCGCGCCGCCGGTATCCGCGTCATCGTCATCACCGGCGACAACAAGGCTACCGCTGAGGCTATCTGCAGGTCGATATAATTTATCATTCGTTTCTTTGTTTTGTTAGGGAAACTTGGGCATGTTATAATGTATGGTTGACATTGCAGACGTATCGGCGTGTTCACCGAGGACGAGGACACGACCGGCAAGTCGTACTCGGGCCGCGAGTTCGACGACCTGCCCGTCTCCGAGCAGCGCGCCGCCTGCGCCCGCGCGCGCCTCTTCTCCCGCGTCGAGCCCGCACACAAGTCCAAGATTGTTGAGTTCCTCCAGAGCATGAACGAGATCTCCGCTATGGTCAGTACAACTACACATACACAAGACTAAAATTATGATAACTATATATTAGATTACTCTGCCCTATTTATACACTCATGGACAAATTTAGAGGAACGCAAAACCGTTCTTGATTCTAACTTAATAAAAGAATACCAACAGTACTTTTCAATTAACAACAACACGTCGCTCAGACACAGTCAGAAAGGAAGAACTTGGCTACTTCTGCTCTACCGACCTTCTTAAGTAGAGTATGTATACAAACCCTACAAACGCAACAGATATAAGCGACAAAAGAGCTTATAGACTATTAACCGTAGTAGAAAATGAAACTACCAACTTGTCTAAACTTATTGTAACCTCTCGACAGACTGGTGATGGTGTGAACGACGCCCCCGCCCTGAAGAAGGCCGAGATCGGTATCGCCATGGGCTCCGGCACCGCCGTCGCCAAGTCCGCCGCCGAGATGGTGCTGGCTGACGACAACTTCTCATCCATCGTCGCCGCTGTTGAGGAAGGTATGTTCACAGCAAATCTGGAACCTTTTTTAGGGTTCCGTACCCAAAGGGTAAAACGGGACCCTATTACTAAGACTCTGCTGTTCGTCCGTCCGTCCGTCTGTCACCAGGCTGTATCTCACGAACCGTGATAGCTAGACAGTTGAAATTTTCACAGATGATGTATTTCTGTTGCCGCTATAACAAAAAATACTAAAAACAGAATAAAATGAAGATTTAAGTGGGGCTCCCATACAGCAAACGTGATTTATGACCAAAGTTAAGCAACGTCGGGCGTGGTCAGTACTTGAATGGGTGACCGTTTTTTTTTGCATTATGGTACGGAACCCTTCGTGCGCAAGTCCGACTCGCACTTGCCCGGTTTTTTTATGTTGGGGAAATGCGTTTACGCATGCCACCTGGTCCGGGTTAACCAGGGAGGATAACGGACTAACCAGTGGAGGACTACCGTTTAAAATCACTAACGAATTCCGACTCCTCCTTAGATGAGGTGCCGCAGGGTCGCTATCAGCATTCGACTGCGAAACCTGTATGAGTCCATAGTTACTTAAATGTTGTCATAAATTATTGTTGAATTTCCTAAAAACATATATGTTTATTGGCGAAGTTAGACTAATTGTAAATCAGCCTTTTTTTTTGTAATTATTATGAAACAGAAGTAGAAAGCAATCTTGCACGCTTGATGTTCCATTTTCACGCTACCCACTATTTAATAAGATCACAAAGCCTCTTTTTAACTTGAAATTGTCACTTCTCGCAAATAAATAAATAGGGGCTCCAATGCTGCCCCCTACAGTTCATGAACATTCGCTATTCACGGAAGTTTATACTTGAGCAATATACTATACAATTGTGCCAATTTTGGTTAACACTTTCGGTGCCAGGCGCCCCATTTCTTCGCAGCAGATTTTTAAAATAAAAACTCTATTTTGTACTACAAAAACGATTCATCCTGTCCATAGGCCGTGCCATCTACAACAACATGAAACAGTTCATCCGCTACCTGATCTCATCCAACATTGGTGAAGTGGTGTCCATCTTCCTGACGGCCGCGCTGGGCCTGCCCGAGGCTCTGATCCCCGTGCAGCTGCTGTGGGTCAACCTGGTCACTGACGGTCTGCCCGCCACGGCCCTCGGCTTCAACCCCCCTGACCTCGACATCATGGACAAGCCCCCCCGCAAGGCTGATGAGGGTCTCATCTCTGGCTGGCTGTTCTTCAGGTAACGTGAAAAATACACACATGTGATACACAGTTTGAGATTATGTCACAGAGCTGAAATAGTTATTTGTTTTACAAGGGGGCAAAGTTGTTGTTTAACCACTCGTGTTAATATTGATACCCGAGCAAGCGAAAGATTCCAAAATTGAATCTTGAGTGTTGCGAGAGTTTCAAAGCACGAGGGTTAAACAAAATTTGCCCCCGAGTGAAACACAAAATATTTCACCACACCAACCCAAAGAAAATATTCAATGTAAAATATCAAACAAAATCAAACCAAATTTAATCAAAGTAATGTTATTCAATATTTATCATTATTTAAAAGTAAATTCTACCAGCAAACATAAGAAAACATCTAAAAATTTGCATTTGATTACTTTGCCTCACATGTGAATAAAATGCAACTTTGCTATCAGTTATTGAAGCGAGTAAGCCTTTCCGAGCTGGTGTGGTGAAAAGAATTCAAAAGGGGCGAACTCTCATGATTCACGAGTGCGAATGATGCGTTAGAAGCTGTTGTTTGATATTAGTTGATACATGTATACATCAGGGTGACTCAACTGTATCATTGATTGCGATTATCTATTGCTAATCATTATTGTAACACTCGTGTTTTAACTTAAGCTTTTAAAACTGCGCATACCTTATCTGTAACATCTACATCTGCTAAAGTTTATCACACCCTTTGCCTTCACAACGATTATGGAAAAAGTATCCCAGTCCCAGACTCCAGTATGAAACAAACAAATGTCTGAATCGTATTTAAATTATCGTGTCCTACTTTTTCGTGTGTTTCATAGCTGGGAGTCTCAACCACACAACACTTGGCTATTAATTTTTTTCGAGGAATCTATTCTATCCAGACGCAACCATAAAGCCATAAAGCCAATCTCAACTCAAAATAATCGTAAAGTAATTCGCCAGTAACTGGCCGCCCTAAACTAAAAATTTATTTTATTCACCTACAAACAGAATTCATTTTAGTATAAAGTTTCAATAACTGTAACGGTACCGTTTACAACAGTCCTCTAAAACATGTGAATTTTAAAGGTACATGGCTATCGGTGGGTACGTCGGTGCCGCGACCGTGGGCGCCGCGTCGTGGTGGTTCATGTACTCGCCGTACGGCCCGCAGATGACCTACTGGCAGCTCACCCACCACCTGCAGTGCCTCGGCGGCGGTGACGACTGGAAGGTAACCTTTACATTCAACCCTTTCACCGCTATAGACGTCAACTATCGCGCGCGTCCAATACATTCGTAAATTCCGACAAGGTTTTGCCGACGCGCCGCACACGAAACGCGTGGCGTCCAAATTGTTAAGAAAACTCAAAGAGAGTTTTCTCTATAACTAGGGTAAACTTACAGTAGGTTAACGTAGCTTGTTTGGTTCAACAAATATTATTCAAAATAAAAACGCATATATTGAAAATTAATATTCATTCATTCATTCATTTATTCCTTTATAAAACATAGTTTTACATGTCAATTACAGTATTTCATATTTACAACTATTTACATCGATATTACATAACATATAACACATCATTTATATATTTAATATTTGATAACACGTACAACACTGTTATCTTACACAGCATGCAGATTACAATTTGTAGTTGCAAATAAAGTTTTGATAGATAAATGTGTAAACAAACATCTTTTAGTCATTAGGGGAAATTTTCTTGCATTAAAAATACTAAATTTGAAGTAGATCTTACCATCTTTAGGTGAATTATATGATTTTACTTCATTACTTCTAAAATTATAACCTTCTATCCCATTCTTGCAGCAGTATAGCTGGCCTTAAATAACAACAATATATTGAAGTGCCATTAGTTATGATACTTATGATATTTGTCAATATTATATCAAGAAAAATATCCAATTTTCGTATTGGATAAAAAACTAAATCTGTAAATGAGTGGACACCACTAACGTTGCACGTTAATTCCCAGGGCGTCGACTGCAAGATCTTCACTGACCCTCACCCTATGACCATGGCGCTGTCCGTGCTGGTGACCATCGAGATGCTGAACGCCATGAACTCGCTGTCGGAGAACCAGTCGCTGGTCACCATGCCGCCCTGGTCCAACCTGTGGCTGGTCGGCTCCATGGCTCTCTCCTTCACGCTCCACTTCGTCATTCTCTACGTCGAGGTCCTCTCGGTGAGTCGCGTCTACAACTTGCCTACTAACAACTATATAATTATAACATAATATTGGACAAATGGTCAAGTTATCATTTAGAGACACTTTAAGTTGGCATAAAGTGGTTGACCAATCTACAAAGTTTTCCCAAAAAATCCAAATATACATAATTATATCAATTAATCCTTGGTAAACTAAGCTTTGATGATTAATTTGAAGACAAGTCACTTTTCCCGAAAGTGCAATGTAATTTGAACCTTAAATCGGAAAGCTAAAGTTGAAATTCATGTGGTCGATAAATCGTACCATGCCTGGAAAAAGGTTGCGACTTAAGATAAATGAACGCATAAAGAAAACACCTACTTCTACAGATTTAGTGAAAGTTTACACAGATTCATATCTTTACCGTATCAGAAAAATAATACGATCATGTGCAACTGCATAATATACATGTAAGATCTATTAACCTTTTGAACGCCAAACGGCGCATCCATTTGCCGTACCACTGACGCCACGAGGGTAAAATTTAGTTTTGTGAATAAATAATGCCAACCTAAAAGTGGGGTATTTTTCAGTGGATTTTCATCAAAAAACGATCGACGTCAAATGCCGTCTTTGGCGTCGTTGTCACGATTTTGCGTTGGCGTCAATTGCCGTTTGTGGCGTTCAAAAGGTTAACTCTCCAAAAATGTTTGATAGTCGTATTTGAGTGACCAGAGCCAGATTTATTTCACGTGTCTAGAGATGAATCATTTCACCCATTCATAATATGTACTTCGTTTTACTCCTTCCTAATTTAAATCACGCACAGACCCCTACGTATTGCCACCTGTACAATCGGTATCAGCCAGGATGAACTGGTTCACCGAATGTGCATGTAAGTCACGCTAACCGTTTGTTGTGGCCGCGTATCGCAGGCCGTGTTCCAGGTGACGCCGCTGTCCATCGACGAGTGGCTGACGGTGATGAAGTTCTCGATACCGGTGGTGCTGCTGGACGAGGTGCTCAAGTTCGTCGCGCGCAAGATCTCCGACGGTGAGCGCAACTGGCTCGACGGCATGCAGTGGATTGTGCTCATGTGGGCCGTCTTCTTCGGCCTCATAATCTACGGCCCTCTATAGGCCGCGTGTGCCCCCCGTGATCCGTGCCCCGTGCCCCCCGTGCACACGTAACCTCCCGATCGACTGGAAACACGCGCCACCCACTTATACCGCGCATTTTTTCTATCCGACCCTTTTGGGCCCCGGCTGACACTAGTCAATCTGTGACCAGCTTACGCTGGGCATATTTCGAACTGTTTTTTTTTTTCTTAAAACTTAACAGCCACGAGTTGATTTGTGGTTTTAGACTGCCCTCACTTAGTACTTAGTTATTTGTATAGATTTTGAACAGTTTTGTATTATAAAAGTGGGTAGCGCGCGGATTCCTACTGTGGAACCCTCGGACACTGAGCTCGGCTCACCACAGTACCTAACAGTTTGAATGCTAATCCCAGCACCGAGTGGAGTGACCAGTGCACGGTGTCGGAGACGGACGAGGCGGACATTGTAGTGTCGGTGCCCGTGTAGTATACACGTGCACGAGCCGTGTGTACACGTGCAGCCTGCCGGCGGGCGCCCGAGCGGAGCGTTAGCGTTATGTGCGAGACAATAACTAGTTTGGAGCTCATATACGAGGAACCATTATACTTTCCTCCCCGCGTGAAGTGGCTGTGAACACCTTCATTGTAATAACAACACCAAATACCTATTGGTTTACTGATTTAAAAATATGAGTTAGTATTTTAGCATTTTAATGTATGATTATGATCTTTGTGCTGTGTAAGGAAGCTCCTTTTTGAAAATATCTCAGCTCGCACGCGGCTCAGTACCTTGTCCCTGTGGACTGCTGACATAATTATATTCAACTTTACTATAATATAGTAATGTGCATTGTTAGCCTAGTGTAAATTATTGTAAGTGTAGGGTTAGGGTCGTGGTAACACTACGTGCTCAGGGGAAGTATATTCGTGCAAGGAACTCTCTCTGTCCTGTCACCTTTTTGCTCGCTTGTTAACATTTATTAATGCATTTCTTTATTCTTACTTCAGATTGTATTCCAGAACGCATTTTGCCGCTGATTTTGTAACCATTATATTAACATGAATGTTTTGATCTGTATGTTTAACCAACCACTGACATTTATTTCAAATGATAATTTGTGATAACTTATTTTCTTTTTTGAAATACAAATGACACGAGAGCAATATTTAACTTAAATACCACGTTGTGAATACTTACCTAGATTTCTTCAGTGTTAATGTATTTCAAGTTCCATAAATATGATAGTTATTACAAATTAATATTGGACGAGTCTAAAAGCAATATAGTTGATGTATGTACGAACGTTTGATGCTAAGGTTTTATTTGGTACTTTATACTTAACGTTTATACAATGAATTAATTTAAGTTTTCTAATAACTAATTTGATTTTTAGCGAGACATAATACTATTTTAAGTTTCAAATCCATCCCAGAAAATCAAAATTTGTTATGGTACAAGGTCCGTACGTACATAAGTATACATTATATACTAGTGTATTTAATCCCGCATGTGTACATTGCATGGTATCTATACGAATTAAACGAGTGCAGTTTGGTGTGAAGTTAACTATGTTATTTATTACTGTTATTGAAATATTTCAACACTATTTATGAGGTAAGAGACCGACAACCAATATTGAATTTAATGAACATTCTGTCTGTACACTGCACAATGACTGAAGGCATGCCCCGTGTGCCCCAATCTCCTCCAACTTTACAGTTACACAAATTAATTACTTATTTAAAATGTACAGTCGTTTATACATATTTTACATTGATTAAAAATTGTCGAGAATTAAACTTTGAATTATTTTCCCTGTGTTGTGACACCCCATGCACTACACTATCCCAGTAGCGATATTTGTACCTGTGTGTTATTAAAAACTCAAATGGTGAGGAATGGAAACTCCTGTGTCAGACCCTGCTTCACAGCCCCTGTCTATATGGACCTTGAGTGTTCCAAAGACCCATGTGTTTAGTAATCAGAGCGCTTTAGGCTCCCTAATTTGTTTGAACTCATTTTCGATGAAATAATTCGGCATTTTGATGATATTTTTGATTGTCTGGTGGAGGTTGCTGACTATTACCGAAAAATCCAGGAATATCGTCAAAATGTAAAGACACTTCAAAAATCAAAAGAAATCAGTCGTGATTTTGACCCACCAACACTCATAACATCACTACAAATAACCTGTGTTGTGTTATCCGTCTAACACTGATTGTACTAAAAGTTTTGCAAGCTTGTGGAAATTGCTTATTGGCTACATTTTTTTCAAAATTTCAATTTGACTTTATTTTGTTATTTGGCAAATCAATTAAAATATTTAAACAATGAAGGAAATCGTGAGCAAAGAGACCATTTTATTATTGCTATATTTAAATGATCAACAGCTATAACGAGCTTTGTTTTAACTTCCCTGTTCTTCATTGTTCTTTATTCCAAGTTTTGACAAGTATACTGAAGCTGTTTTTTTATTAAAATTTACCAAAATTTAATTATTCTACCCATGGCTCAAGGAATATGTGATAATTCGGTCAAATTGTGTTTTTTGAAAAACTAATTATAGCCAGCATTCTATGAATGTAGTATGATACCTTTGGGTATGGTGCTTTACGCACACTAGCGTCCCTCCCCCTCCCCCTGACGCAACCCCCCCTTTTAGCTTGAAATATGTCCCGGTTGAGAGTGTTTTTTGTTTTTTGGGGAAAGTATACAATATAGGAAAAAAGTGTCAATGAAAGAAATGTTCCCTATTAAATTCTTAACAAAAAAGGTTATATTCATTTTTTTGATACGACGCACCATATTGATGTTTTAGCTAGATGAACTTCGACAAAATTTAACCGTTGAAAAACTTGTTGAAGTTCAATATAACATAGTACGTGACAGTACTGAAAGAAATCTTCACGAAGAATAAGCTTGCAAGCTTATTCTCCGTATTAGTTTTATTTCAGTACTATCACCTACTAACTTATACTGAATTTCAACAAGTTAATACATGTGTGAGTGTGAGAGTGTGAGTCTTACCAAAAAGTTGTATATAACCTTTTTTGTTTAAAATTTATTAAGGATTATTACCTTGACACTTTTTTCCTAACTCTAATACTTTTCTCAAAAATAAAAAAAAACCGTAAACCGGGACATATTTCAAGCTAAAAGGGGGGGTTGCGTCAGGGGGAGGGGGAGGGACGCTAGTGTGCGTAAAGCACCATACCCAAAGGTATCATACTACATTCATTGAATGCTGGCTATAATTTGTTTTTCTTGCCCATACATTAGAACATAATTTAACCGAATCATGAGATGTGATGTAATTTATATGAGTTCACAATACATAGTAGACATGGTTCCTGGGGCCAAATGAGGGTAGTTGCAAAACTTTTACAGCGCGCGGCTGCCCGGCCCGGTGCCGCGGGTCAGCCGCGCGTCCTTTGTTGTCCCGTGTCGTATGCACCCCGCATGCACTAACGTCGTGTTGTCTGCCCCCAGCCCAGCCACACGTGAAGGTGCAGTAAGCGCCACACTCCGCCGCAGCGCCTGCACGCACAAATCCATGAACACTCATTGTTTGATGTGATCCCGCAGTGAAACTACACATTTAAGTTAAATTCGACACGGTTGTGATCTCTGCATAAAATATTAAGTCGAGTGAGTTGGCCGCCGCACCCGTCCGAGCGCACACTAACGCTAACATTGTTTTGCAGCGAACGAGCAAGTCATTGACAAGTGGTAAACGCCACCGATTCGTAGTTCCTCACCCGCTTCTCTCTGCCACTTCTACCGCTCTCGTCTCCCGTTGTAATAACCGATTGGCTTTTAGATGTGTATAAGTGAAAGTCGCGTAGCGTTGTCACTCTGGCCGGCGACCAGGTCTGAGTAGGGACAGGACGCAGGACGGGCGGCAGCGGCGGGCGCGGACGGCGGCGCGGGCGCTACTTCACGCCCGCTACGATCTACTTCATCAGAGAGGACTTATGTTGTTCATAATGTGTATATACTATACAGTATGCTTAGGAGGTTTATTCAATTTGTTAAATTACGTCGTTCTATTATTAAAGACTACATGGTGCCCGTCGACAACAACAGTGCGATAGACAATGTGTACTTAAGTTGACAGCATTCTCATTATTAATTTATTGTTATATTTTTATTATCTTTTAACCTAGTTTGCTTATCTAGAGCTAAGTCTATGTTCGTCTATTAGTGCTGAAGCATCGACGAGCAATATGATGTCTGGGAAGGATATACATGTCCAGTGTTTGATGGACGTAATCAAGTCCAAAAATTTAAACATACCTGTACATTTTAATGTATTATTGTTTTGTACAATAAATCGTTATAAAACCACCTTTGTTTTATTTGGTAACCGACCCTTGCATACTGTGACATAATAATTGGGTATCCTATGTAAATCATCTATAATGTGGGTAGTTACTCCGCTGGTTTCGCTTACCGAACTGGATTTTGGCCACCGTTACTAGATGTCGCTAGCGTGGACGAGTCCTCTTATCGATCTCCCACTCCCAGTTTTCTGCGATAAGAGCGCGAAGTTACCCACAGATTCATTGATTGTCAGACGATATTAGTACATTATTGTCGAGGCTCGGAAGTAGCTACTTGCAGGCTGAGGATTCGTTTTAAACGGACGACCTTGGGAGTCCGTTTAATTGAATCCGAAGCTAGCAAGTAGCCTTCCAGCCGAGTCATATATAGTGCTTTTCTCAAAAATGGTGCAATAAACATAAATATCATAGAAACATTTTACAAAAGCAACGTTCTTACGTATATATTTTCACAGAGAAAAGCCCTTGCCGCCTTTTTATTTTTTAATAAAAAAAATTGAAGTGTATTTTTCTGCCAAAAATACGCCAACCTATTTGAGACAACTAAATAGTCGCGGTACTAATCATCTGTTTGGCTGTTTAATGGGCCTGTGCCTTCATTTGATATGGCCATTTGAACTTTTAAAAAGTTTGGAACTCGACAAATAATGGAATTTGTATGCAACATTGCAGTCCCAAAATCGAGACTGCAATGTTTTTAACTTTTTAATTTTTGACTGACCATAAACTCCGCGCTTCGCGACCAATTTTTTAGACGGCAAAGTCGACTTTGCCGTCCATTTTTGAGAAAAATCTATTGACGAACAGAGTAAGCGCGCAATGTATGGAGCCGCACAGCACCATCAATACAACAATTATAAGGGCTCATTTAGAAGATGCGAGAACTCGCATGCGAGTTTCATTATATTGCGGGTTTTGATCGGTAGGTTGAATTGCTCGTAACCAACAGTCCGCAATGTAGCTAAAATCGTATGCGATTGAATTTGAAATAATTGATGAGAAGTTCTTAGTACAAAAATCTGTAAAAGACTTGTAAGTCTAGGTAGGTAAAGGAAAAAATCCTTAAGTCCTAAGTCATCATATCAGTGGAGCTCTTTAACTCTCCAATCAATTAGAAAATATAATGTTATTGATTGTTCTGTTTTAAAGGCAAATACCGTAAGGAACCACACACGAGCGCTTTATCAATGACACAAATGGGTATACATGTATTAATTCATACGATGGTGGTGGTGCTTTTTATCAAGCGTTGTAAGATTTTCGACTTTACGCCTTGGTAGGGTGGTGACCAAAGAATGACTGACTCTAGCACACCAATTTTGTTAGTAAAAAAAGCAGCAATTTTAAAAAATGTAGCCGCGAACAGTTGACTCTCCATAGAAAATATGAATTTCGCGCCTTTTTGTAGTAAAATATTTTATACATGGTGACTGTCCTAGCCGGTCGCGCGAGCCACGAGACGAGCCACGAGACGCGCCGCGAGCCGCTTGAGCTTCCTTTTATTTCTGACACTGTTATTTAGCAAAAAATAATCCCTATGATGAAGCCTTTTGATCGGTATGATAAAAGCTACAGGATGTTTTTTTTCTCGTGTAGAGGGTTCGATTCCCGGTTCAAACATGTAATTATTTAAAATCTATGAATGCAGTTTAAATCGTTTTTTTAATTAAAATAATGTCTTCTTTCAGTAAAATGTTCCATCTACAATATTCAGGGTACTTTCCCTCCATGTGGCATAGCCGTGGGACGCCCTGTAGAAGAAATCTCTTTGTGTTACGGCTATTAGGCCCCATACACACGAGAGCTTTTTCAACGCGCGTTAAAAAAGCGCTTTAATCTATCCGCACTCTAAATTCGATTTAACGACCAAGGATTAAAGTCAACGCCATCGTGTGAATAAATTATAAATACACATCCATTTGTGTGAGATTTGTGTCATTCAAAAGCCCCCTCCACACTCGTGCGTTCGCAGACAGCGAAATCGACTCCACACTCGCGTTCGCGGCTTCGCCCGCGATTCACGCGCATAGTCTGGAGCGGGCTAAACGCTTTTTTAACGCGAGTTGAAAAAACTCTCGTGTAAATGAAGCCTTAGAAGAAATTTAAGTTTGGTAATGTTGGCACTTGCCTCATAAACAAGTGAATATTGTGATTCTTATCTTGTTACCTGTGGATTTCTGGGTTTTCCTTTCACATCTGTCTGTCTGTCTGTCAAATCAAACGTTCAAAAAGTAAGCGTTCGATTTATAGAAAATCATTGTGGCTTGTGACTGGTGCGATCCATTGTTTAGATCTGAATGAAAACTATAGTTTATGAAGAATAAGTACTAGTAGTGTAATATAATTAATATGGAATAACGCCCTTCTCACGAAATGGAACCATCAAGGTTGGTATAGTAGATTCAAAACTTGTTTTACTTGGAAGTTGATTCCATGACGCTTTAAATACTGCTTCTTTCAACTGCACGTCTTATATTTTTTACAGAGAAGCGTGCGAGTTGCCGACAGAAATGGCAAAGTTAGATATTATGGAGGTAGACGAGGATAGCTTGCGGGAAACGCAAGTATCTGCGGCACGTGTGCTGCGTAAGAGAAAATCGCTTACTCCAGAACTAAGCAAGCCGTCTAACAGACGCGTGAGTATGAGGCCACGCAAACACCACATAATGACAGAGAATGCAAACCCCAAACAAATAGAGGCCCTTTATCTCAACAAAAAAGTGAAAACATTATCACAAACATTAGAAACAATATACGAGGATCCAAAGCCAAATAATGAGACTGAAACTTTTATTGGAGGGAGAAAGGTGAAAAGACTGCTAACATTCCAGCTTGGGAACCAGTATACCAAGGATAAAATAAAGAAGCGCAGAGCTAAAATCAAAAAGTTATTGGGAAACAGAGCATTTTTAAACAGGAAGAAGATACCAATGAAAGTATTTTTAGAGACTATTAATAGCTTGGAGTTAGATGAAGTACAAACAGAATCAATGATTACTAATAAAACTACAGATAAGGTGTAATTAGGCAGGTCACATAGAACAAGCCGCCTAGAGAGGAAATTACTGTGCAAAGCACATTGGTTAGCCTCAATGCCATGGGTAAGGCACATCTCCTCTAACCAAGCTGCTTCATGCAGCAATTTCCTTGCAAGGCTGCTTGCTCAGTCAGTAAGTGGCTATTAATTTAATTAATAATTATGTTACCTATGGTATCATCCCAATATCCCATCAATCTATTCTTAATGTGAAAGTTCAACATTGTAATTCAAGAATTTGCCATTAAATGTGTTATGAAGATTATTCTTTGTTTTAGCTGTAACCAAATAAAAATAAATAATAGTACTAATAGTACTAGGTACAGAAGACCACTCTTTGTTAGATACTCGAATAAAACGCGTCTGTTACGATCAGGACAGATATGGCCGCAAGGTGGCGACAGCGCCTCATGCGTCTTGGCTAGCCACCAAAATTGGTGTAGAATGGATGTACTTGTAGCTACCTGTTGCAAAGCGAAGAAGTCAGAGCGAGCCACGCCTGCTGTTACTATGGGCCAATACAGACAGACTGCAACCTGACTGCAATTTGTATGGGAACTGCAGACCAGCAGCATCATTGGTGTGCAGTTCCCATACAAGTTGCAGTTGTCTGTACTGGCCATAAGTCAACTTAAGTACTGATTTTGATCTGGCGCACATATAGTAGCTGATTTCGATGGCTATAGCACTATCGATTAAACCTGTCAGGTGCTGCCACTGCTCACAATTTAGAGTATTTAACACGAACCGTAAAATTCAGCTGCTTTATAAAGCAGTATTAGTTTTTCACATATTAAAATCTATGCATACAAGCACACTACCAATTTTAACCATATAGTTAGATTTATCAGTAACAAATAATTACAGCAATTTAATAAATTAAACAATTTATTTGAGATTCCTTAAAACCAATACTGTAAAATTATCACCATTTACTTAGTTAATTTTTAACATAACATGAGGATGATGTTTCTAGGCAATTATCATATGTCTTCAAAAGTGTAGATGAGTGATCATCCTCTGGGTTTACACAGACGCAGCGAGGTTGTTGACCCCCAGGGCTGTAGAGCTGGCGTGGCAGACCAGCCCAATCTCTTGAGATGCCACCGCTGTAGAAAGAAACAGTATACTTAGTGGTATTTTAAGAGCAGGGGCTAAATGTATTACTCAGTGTAAGTTTTGCATACCATGTGTGGCAGAACATGCATTCATGTAACCCATCTACTGACATGACAAATTGTACCATCTGTATAATGGTCTAGCAAAATAAATGATTCTGATTCTGAACCAAAAGGGGTCATGATGTAGATGTAGTGTAGGGACGCCCGGCCGGAAGCAGGCGGGCTGTCGATTGTGTACCGCCATGGGGCCATGGTCTAAATTTATAGATATGTTACTGATAGTTAGGTGTGCAACAACAAAAACAATATTATATACAAGATTAGCAAGAACAAGATGTAACACCATCTCATTCCTACACATAACTGCATTCTGTAAGCAACTAACAAACAATGATAGTACCTCGTCTTTGTACACCACACCCGAGTGCCTTCACTGGAGGTCCACTCCATGTTGCATGGCGGAATCTTGCCCTCCTGCTTCTTAGCTATCTCCTTCTCTATTGTGCACTCATCTATTTTGCCATCAAATAATTTCGAATATTCTGTTTTTCTTCCCTGTTCATCATAAAATCTGCCAATCAGTAAACCTGCAAAGATATTGGACTAGAGCACTTGGAATGAAATCCAAAAAAAAAAAAAACATTTTTATGCAGACACAATTTATCTAAAATCTAGATCATGCACAGTTTACAAAATAAAATTACCTATTTACAGTGGTTATGGGGAAAGTCTCAACTGTAGATGAGATCCTAATTTATAATGTTGTTTTAAATTTATATTACAGAGAAAGCTTATTGTGGAGTCTAGCTTTGAATCAGTATCAAATTATATTTCATAAATAGTACAAGATGTGTCTAACAAGCAATTTTTCTATAAAAAAAATATATGTTGCCTATGCTACATTTAATTACTAAGAAAAAATATAATAAGATTGCTAGAGTCTGGCTAGCCAAAAATTGTTGACAGATATTTCGTTGTTGTATCACCAATTGTCTATGATTTAAAAAAAAGCTAAAAGTCAGTTGTAAATTTATGTCATTCATTCAAATTGTTTGCGGTTTATAAGGGGTTTATTTTAAATAATATTAATAATTTCTGTACCGAGTGAGGTTTGCAAACTATTATTTAAGCTCGTAAATAATTACGACAATGTGCGATGTCGACGTGTAGCGTTGTATAACGAAAAACTGCAATGTTTACAAGTCCTAACCAAATGTAAACAAATTAGGAGGTTGGTGCTCTATAAATATTTTGATACTTTAAGTACTAGTTCTAACATTTGCCTATTACTTTGATTAAGTAAGTGAATTTATTAATGCCTGAATCTCATAAACAGGACAAGTGTATAAAGAAACGGAAAAGCTAAAAGTTCTGAAAAATATCTATAAAATCTAAATATTGCAACGTAAACATAAGTGTTTTCGTTGACTGTACTTTAAATAGTGGTAGAAATTATGTGAGCTGACTTTGAGTGCACGTAAGCGTTTATTTAACTTATTTCCTTAGGTACCTTACTTGTGCACAGAAAATCAAAAATGTTGTCTAGTATCAAAACTATAATTCCTACTAAACAAAGTGTGACCAGCCAAAGATTTTTTGAATTTCCCGCCAAACATTTGTGTAAAATTTCAGTAGCCAGACTCTACTAACCTACAGATGTATATTTTTCTTTTAAGGTATTCTTCCAGTTGATCAAGTTGAACAACTCATTACAGGACAGAGTTAGCACATTGTCCTTGTCTTCACTCTCATCTTGAAAGTCTCCTGTTATAAAAGCTCGAGAGCCATCCTTCCCTAAAACAATAAAAAGATTATTCAGTTTTTATTAAAATGGTATTCAGAAAAATGTACCAAAACCACAGAATAAATAATAGTACTAGGTACAGAAAACTCACCCTCTAACAAAACACATCTGTCACCATCAGCACAGATATGGCCACTATAGCTAGATATGGTGGCGACAGCGCCACGCGCGGCTTATGGCAAACCCAAAATTGGGGTAGACCGGATGTACTTTTAGCTACCTGTAGCAAAGCGACCAAATCGCGGAGTGAGCCACGCCTCCCAAAACTTACAATTTATCATAGCAACTAGGAACAACATACAAAATTATGTCTCATATTTGAATTTAAACTGTGCACATATCAGATTTAGTAAGTGCCGCGACACAAGAAAAGAAACATAAATTCACCTGAATGATCGGACTGAATGGAAAGGATTCCTTAACAACCTTTTGTATCATAAGTTGGATACCATCACTCATACCACTGTTTAAAATTGTACAGCTGAATATTATAATATAGAAACTGGACCAAAATGTAACTATTTATACAGGTTTTCAAGTAAATACAAATAACCTTACCCACAAAGTAATGATATGGTGCATCGCTGCTGTAATGCCTTTTGCCCTCCGTCACATCGTAAACAACACCCATTAAAGCCAAATACAGTTTATCTTTTTTTAATCCCTTATATTCTGCTAATTGTGAAGGCGAGAATATACCTTCAATATTATTCTCATGTCGTAAAAGTAAACTTTTACAACTTTCAAACAATTCCTCCAAACGAGTTCTAAAGAAAACACTTGCTGTAAGTACAATTACCGTAAACAAAACTGTTTTTTTACCAAACATTGTTCTAATGTATTTTTATTTATATACAATTTATCACAGATACGTATTTTACCGGTAAATAATTAATTAGAATTTAAATTGCAAACATTTTGAACTTTCGGTTTGTGATTTGTGATGTGGTAAGGTCAATGACCGAGAGGACAGTGACAGATACTGGATCAATATTTATAGCCATAACAGACTACCTACCGCACCGCACTGAGACCTTGTGCGCTGCACCCATATTTTTTTAGCAGCGATAAAGCCAAGTACTCACAGTCAGGAGCTCATTCTCGATAAAAACGTATTAATATACAGAAGTACCAACAAAATAACATGAAAGATATTGTTTATGCAAGTCAACTACTTTTTGTTGTTTTTGTTTTCTTATCTGTCAGCATGATCACCTGTCAAGTCATATGGTTATGTTTGCTGCTCAAAAATCAATATTATTTATTGTCAAAATGAAGCTTTATCACCAGTTAAGAAAATATGCAACTTCAAATGCACGAAGAGTCGTGGTTACCGGTCTAGGCGTAGTTAGTCCATTAGGTTGTGGAACGAAATTAGCATGGAATAACCTTTTAAAAGGTCACTGTGGGATAGTAGCCCTTCAAGGGGAGGAATACTCTAAATTACCCTGTAAAGTTGCCGGTCTAATACCGACGCAAGAAGGTGATGATGTTACAAAGGCACTATCTAAATCCAATTTAAGATCAATGGCTCCGGCTACTTGTTTAGCTCTTTTAGCTACATCAGAAGCATTAAATGATGCTATATGGTTACCAGAGTCTGATAAAGACAAGGAGAATACCGGTGTTGCTTTGGGGATGGGAATGATAGACTTGAAAGACGTTTGCGATACAAATGATGCTTTAAAATTAGGTTACAATAAAGTTAGCCCATTTTTTGTACCAAGAATATTACCTAACATGGCAGCAGGCCACATAAGTATAAAGTATGGCCTCAGAGGCCCGAACCATGCTGTTTCAACAGCTTGTGCAACGGGTGCTCATTCAATAGGAGATGCTTTTCGGTTTATTAGGAATGGAGATGCTGATGTAATGGTGTGCGGAGGAGCTGAGTCCTGTATTAGTCCTCTAGCTATCGCTGGCTTCTGCCGGTTACGAGCTCTCAGTACTGCCTTCAATGATACGCCAGAGCAAGCCTCAAGACCATTTGACAAGAAGAGAGATGGATTTGTAATGGGTGAAGGTGCTGCTGTATTAATCCTAGAAGAGTATGAACATGCTGTCAACCGAAATGCTAAAATGTATGCGGAAATATTAGGCTATGGGTTATCAGGAGATGCTTCCCATATAACAACCCCTAGAGAGGATGGGACTGGAGCAGTGTTATCTATGAGTAGAGCTCTGCGAGACAGCAACATTGACAAAGAACAGATAACTTACATCAATGCTCATGCCACATCCACTCCCGTTGGTGATGGAATTGAATCAACAGCAATTAAAGCTCTATTCCAGAAGCACAGCACTAATATCTCTGTATCATCTACTAAGGGTGCTCACGGTCACTTGCTGGGGGCAGCAGGCAATCTGGAAGCTGTTTTTACTGTGCTCACTTGCCACCATGGAATATTACCTCCAACCTTGAACTTAGATGATGCTGTTGATGATTTAAATTATGTATCCAAAGTGTCTAAACCTTGGCAAGCAGAAAAGAGAGTAGCCCTAAAAAATTCCTTTGGCTTTGGAGGCACTAATGCCACACTCTGTATAGCTCAGTTATGATAAGTTCTTCTAATGATAAGCAGAAATATATTAGGCATTTATACCACACATTTCAATGGTATTTTTATTCCTTTCCTCTGTACTGTAGGATGGAAACTAAATTAAAACACATATTTCTTGCATTACAATTGATATATTTTAAAACTGAGTTACAAATTTCTGATTTGATAACAATGACAAAACTGCCAAGGTAAATCCTGAACACTGGCTTACAGTTAACTCCTGATAACGAGCAATATTTTATTCATCATGTACCACATTATAACATTGAGTTACATAAAGCAATTGAAAATAAAATAGTTTGATCAAAAAATGCTACTTTATATATTTCTAAGCATTCTAATATTTTATATAGTAATTATTTTTAAATGCTGGGCATTATCCAGATGATTAATTCACAATTTATTTAATGGCCGAGTTCATCCAACGAGACTTTATCCTTCGAGTTAACGACTTCAACCATTACACTGCAGGTATCACAGGTGGCGCTCAACACCACCAACAATCGAATAACTATCGGGCGACACTATATATGAATCTTAATTCAACTAAAAGCACCCTGACGAGCCTTCGCAGCCGGGCCGTGCGTTTACTAGCGGACTGATGTGATCAGATGGTGTTCGGACGCTTCCTTCTATTCTATGAGACATGATTGACAGAAATAAAATATGTTTAAAACAATTATCAAAATAAAAATGGCCGTTTCTATAGTTTGGAATAAATCATAGCTACAGATAATCAATAGCCATTTTACCAAATAACTGGATATTACACATGCAAGACATTTTTAGTAGACGATTAAGCGGATATAGATAGGTTTGTGCTTTCGAAGGTAAAATGACTATGATAGGGTCGGCGCGTGGAGTCAAGCGGCTTGGTGCGCGGCGCGCGCGGCCGGCGCGGCGGGCTCGGGCTGCGGCGCGGGGTTGACGCAGAGCTGCGCGAACTTCTGCCGGAGGTTCTGTCGCAACTCCTGCCTTTTCTCTGTTATGTTTCGACGTGATTTGAATTCCAGCACCTCTTCTATAGGAATATAACTGGTGTCCTGCTCCTCGTCTGAAGAGCATGTTTCCTGTGAACAATTTGAATTGATGGGTTCTTAAAGTAATCAAAAACTAAACACTAAAATAAAATGTAATGTGGAATCAGTGAACGAATATACAAGGAAACATTCTGTCCGCTCAATTATGACCCAACGTAAACTACCCCGCGATAGGCGGTACTTACAAACTGCTCGATTGGCAACCTCAGTTCGACCGAGTTGACAGTCAGTGACAAATGGCTAAATTGGTTTATAAAAACAACGTTTTTTTATAACTAAAAATGGCTTCATGTGTCTGGAAGTGGTGCAGAAGTTACTCTGCTCATACCAAAGCCACTGGAATCACTTTTCACATGTAAGTAAACAGATAAATTCACTAAAATTTGGAATAAATATGACGACATTTTTTCAATATTACCGTGCTAAGCTAAAACGTAACACCTGCATACTACTTTCATAATAACATACGACTTTTTAAATTACGAGGATAATAGGGATGATGTTATGCTAAATGAAGTAGACAATTTTATTAACTTAGTTTGATTTAGGTATCCTACATATTGTAATAAATTCCTTCTTACATATTTACTCATATCATTATTTTTTCTTTCATGGGATGGAGGTATAAAAACTACCTAGTTATTTCAAATTACCTAATTATCAAATTTCGTATTATAAACTGAAATAATATATAGTAGTTATTCTACTTAATAAAAACAAATTAAAATATTTCCTGGAAAATAATTTAATTTGTTCAAATACTTCATAGTAAATTTCGTATTGTTATTCTAGTATTTGTTATGTTACTTTCCATTTAGATTCCCTTAAGATCCTATTCGCAGAGAACTATGGACAAAAGCTGTCCAATTAGAAAGACATGAAATTGATTGGATGCCTGACACGATCTAGAATATGATCTATTCATTTCAAAGATGAAGATTTCCACTTGTCAGAAAAAGGGTTCACGACTTTATGCAGCTTAATAAAACTGCTTTACCGATTTGTACCCATGAGATAAATATACCCGGTCTCCTATATGTAAATATGTTTTTTCTGTCACTCTTTCAATGAATTAGTTTATCAAATACACACATTATGAATATGTTGATCATTTGAAGCCACCCTCTGCTGTCACGACTATATGCTACGACCAGGTACTCTCTCAAGCCATTTCCGTCAGCAGAAAAGAGCGCCAAATTTAGAAAATGTAAGCGCGCGACGGTTATGGTCCCATACAAAATTTTAATTTTGCGCCTTTTTCTACTGACAATCTTGCTTGACCGGTTATATATATATAAAATATTTCCATTGGAACTAAAAGTGGGGATGAGCCTTTATCGTGTCTCCGCCTGTTCAAAATTTTTTGACCCGATTCGTGTACCCATGTAAATTTTGCAGGCTGAATAGCCTGTCCGATTTCTAAGATCAAGCTCGCCATAGATTTACTATACTTGATCTTGATCTTAGAAAAACTGACAGACTATACCTGAACGTGACTTCGCTCTGCCATACAGATTGATAATAAAATATACCAAGCTGTAAAAAATACTTATAATAGCGGAATACATTTATACAACAATGAATATTTTACTTATGTTGAGTTAGTCTGTTATTTTTTTAAATAATTATACGTGAATTATTTGACTGGTTCTTCAATGTATTGCATAAACCTATCCCTGTCCAAGTCATATTCTAATCAAATATGAACCGCGGACTCTCAGCGGCCAGTACGTACAGCAAGAAGGTTATTAGCGGATTAATGTCGCTGATTGGTAGTTATTGACGTTATATGCATTTCATCTACACTTAGCTATGTACATTTGTGTAATAGAGATGACTATTATTCCGTTTACCAGCTTCGATTACAGGCTCTGTAAACGTATCGTCTTATTTAAATGTAGGCGTAATTGTGTATGTGTGCTAATTTGTGCCGAGAATTTGAATGGCAATGTTCCCAAAGGCGGTTTCCTTGTATATGCCTTCGCTGTGTGGAATTAATTAAAATGTAAAGAGATCGCAAGTTATTGTAAAAGTCAGTAAAAATATTTCCGCATATATGAAATTTTTCTGCTCAGATACATTTTCATAATAAGTGGAAAAATAGCTTGAAAATTGAAAGTAGCAAATTTGATTCTTACCATTAACATTTCTTGTAGTGACAGTGGAAAACCGGAGCATGAAGTCTTATCGTTCTTATTGATATCTAAGCAGTCTCCTCTTTCATGGTTGCAGAACCCTTCCGAGCAGGCCACCTCCGAGCCCTCTGGGGAGCTCATGAGCGAAGACGAGCCTGAAATGGTCTCACAGCAGCCTCCATTGTTGCCCGAAGAGTAGCCGTAATCCTGAGAATGCTCGGTCGGGGAGAGGTTTCCGTTTTTGCCTCGTTTCTTGCCGGTTTTGATGGGGGAGCGGCGCTTGGAGTCGTCCTGGCACGACTGGCAGCTGTCGCCGCTGGCCTCGTAACACTGGGTGTAGTCTCGCGGGGATAACAGATCGGTTGGTGTGTCTCGCTCCTCCATGAGGCATTCTTCGCATTGGCACTTTTCTTCTGGTTCCTCGGAATCGGCCTCCTGTTGAAATAAAAAATGCAATGTGTAAAAGGATCAATACAAATGGAAAATCAAAAAATAACAGTGTACGCGCCAGATCTTAATGTTCCAACTATAAATGTCACGGGGTGAAATGTTTGCGGTATATGTCTAATTTGTGAACCTCTAACACAACTAAAAAAACAGATGAAGTAGGAAGATTCGGAATCCGGTACAAAAAGCAACACTCTTAACTGATGTACATTGGTGGATTTTATTACAAAAGGCATAAGGCCCATCGATGGACAGTTAACAGTGTGGGTACAACCATACTATACATTTTTTTAAACTTAACCATTACGTCATAATGAGTCATGCTAAAACGAGCTTACGTGGATCAACAAAGCTTGGAAGAACGAAGTTGAAGAATCTATTACCTAATACTTATTCAATTCAATTCAAATAATTTATTTCAGAATAAAATTCCATATATGTAATACTTAGGGCATACTAAAAATTCAGGGGACTGGCCACTTAGAAAAAAATAAGTCATCTCATATATCAAAATCCTAAAAGTTTCAGTATGGCCCACGTAATTATGTACTACAGTATGTTCCTAACGCCTGTCGTGTGCGGCGCGTCATCGTGACGTGAACCTTGTCGGAATGCGCGAAGGTTGATATTGAACTGACCCGTGAGGCATTTGAAGCCATTGTCGACAAAGGGTTAAGAAGGAATGTCATGAATGATATACAGCTTGCTGCGATTAGGCAATCATAGAAATTAACTATTTACGCTCACATAAGGACGAAAACACATAAACCTATAATCTACATGCTGGTAGCAATGGCAACTCGTCGCTGTCCCAATATTACAGTTCGATGTTACATTTTCAAGACAGTTGAAATTCGACTTAATGTAACTATGATAATGTTCAAATTTCAGTTCGATAAAAGTGACACAGAAACCTGTAATATTGGGCCACAGACAAAACATCCTCCAGACTGAGCATAGTCGCGCTACCTCCTCTGCCACGCATACGGTAATTTTACTCCATGTTCGAGTCGAAAGTGTCTTTGTGTGACGTCCGTGTCTTTGAGCGGACCAATCACGGCACGGGACTTCGCTCGCCTCGTCCCATGCACCCCCGCATTTTTGGCATCATCGGTTGCATGAAATAATTGCTCTAAACTCTGTCTAGAGGATTCCTAGTCTATGTATTGGGCCAACGTCGTGCCGTCAGAGTAAGTACATACCTTGCACTTGCTCTCGACCGCCTGCCTTTCCTTCTTCTTGCGACGCTTGAGTTTCTTCTGCTCCTTCCTCTGGCGGCGCGTGAGTTCCTCCTGGGCCAGCTCGTCATAGAGCAGCTGCAGTTTGGAGACGCCGCTCTTGTGCTCGACGGCCGTCTCGAACTTGCGGTGCAGGGCTTCGACGGCGACGGCGCAGAGCGCCTGGCACGTGCCTTCCTCCTCGCGGAGCCGGAGGGAGATGCGCTGCAGCCGCTCGTAGATGCATATGCCGAGGCAGATCAGTACCTGGAGATAATGGTTTGTATAAAAGACAGAGGAGTCGATTTGATGAAATATAAATATTGTGTACATAGTTGAGTCGCTTAACTTCAAACCCGGGTAAATCCATCCGTCAGATTATGCGATTTTGGTATTAGGAAAAGGTAATAGGGTAGATATTCCCCGTCTCTCCGCGAAACAGCTACGGCCCCGTAGCCGTGGTCTCTTTGCTGTACCTCCAGGTCGGACGCGCCTGCTTGCTACGTCCCCTCTTCACCAGGCTTTAACGTTGCTTAACAACATCTTGGACAGCGACAATGACCTAGATATTTTTTTCACGACGGAGTCTAAATTTCTAGGCGCATCAAATCGGTACATCGAATCAATCGTTACCACTAGCTCCATTACCTAATATGCTATAATAATTATTCGCTGGAAATATTTGACATTGCTTATGTACGACTGACTTAATTTTAATAAATTGCCCATATTGTACTCATCTGCTTGACTTTACCCGAATTTGTATTTTTATGACTTTGTACTATAATTGTAATTCCTCGATTCATTTTTATCCATGACATTTAATTAATTATTGCAATTCCTTGATTTATTTATATACATGACATTTAATTAATTATTGCAATCCCACGGTTTAATTATCTTTCAATGACATTTAATCAATTATTTTACTCCCTTGATCTCTTTTATGTAACAACGTCATACTCCTAATGTAATGTCAGTAATGTGTTATAGATTTAAATCGAATGTAGTTACTTATAATATATTCACTCACTTATTTATTCGAATAATGCATGTTGCTAGCTATTAAGTAATGTAATTCCAATTAGCACGTAAGGTTGAACTGTAAGTGTTAATTGTATGCAACAAATAAACAAATAAACATATTTGCTGAGAGGGTCGAATGGATTTACCCGAGTTTGAAGCTAAGCGACACACTTTATATCTGAAATCTGAATGTATATTATACTTCGTTTTTTTTTAGCATTAGAAATTAGGTAAACAATCTTGATGTGTCTTTTAATTGAAAAACACATTTTAAAAATAAGTTACGGCAAATATGTAACAATTATGAATCTAATACGATCATTTATATTCTTCTGCTTTCATAAGTAATAGTTTTTATTTTTATAAAGCGTTTTTCAATTAAAAGACATGTTAAGATCGCTCACCTTCTTGCAAGTTCTTTCTAATGCTAAAAAAAACGAACTATAGAGTTAGACCAAGAAAAGTGCAGCAATTTTGATAACCCATGCACGCAAACGTCATTTTAGTCGTCAAACTTCTATGAAATTATGACACTAGACTACTAGTACACTAGAGTTAGACCAAGAAAAGTCTGCAGCGATTTTACAAGTTGTAACTTGGTTGGTACTCGAGTTTATGAAGAAGAAGGCATGCTTGATATACAGCGCTCCTTTGAAAACTTCAGCATATTTACCACTTCCTGAACAGAGTTCCGGCCCAGTGCAAGCCTCATACTCGGTCTTAGCTTACAGGTGTAGATGTTTGTTAAGAAAGCATCGTATGATGCCGCCGTATAGCGTTCCTTTGTAAACTAGTATAATTTTTTACCTCTTCCTGAGCAATTTCGAGGGTCTTCGCGTGTCGCTCACGGTGGTTGCCAAGTAGTTCCGGTTCAGCGCGAGTAATGAGTCTTGCGATATATTCGGTCTTGGCCTGCAGGTGTAGATGTTTGTCGAGCAGGCAACGTTTGATGCCGCCGTACAGTGCCCCCACGTAGCCTTTCTCTTTCTGGGGCTCTTTCTCTTCCACTAGCAATTGATATGCCCTCAGAACCTAGAGAATTAATTAACAATAGTTAAGAGTGTTACATTGACATAAATTCCGAGATGGCGAGAAGAAGTTGATAACTCGAGATATTCTGTTGAAGAAATTTGAACTTAAAATAAAAGTACATAAGGTTCCAATTTCTTTAGTTATCATCTCCTTCCTGCCATGTACGGAATTTATGAATTCTTTAGTGATTCCAGACTGTCTAAGGAAAAGTTGCGGTAGGTGATATTTGAACTTAGTTAAAAATTAATGTGTACGAGTATATGTATACACACATATACTGTTTAAGAGTGTTGTAGGAAGCAATAGAATTCAATTTAAGCACAATAAATTAACAATTATTTTTCTATAGTTAAAGTTTAAAACCAAATCAAAATCGTTTGTAGTTTCTTAAGATAAAAACTGCAACAGTGCCAATTTAACATTCTTGTTTGCAAGAAAACAGTTTTTAGATAAGTTCTAGTCTCGACGCTTATCACAATGATAACGGTGACGCAACTCGGCTATAACACAAACATTACAGACAGTTTATATGTACAAAAATATTGCTTTGATTTTTAATTACTTATAATTTATTTTATGTGTATTAAATTTACTAGTCGCATTCTAGAAAGGAGATATTGATAATGTTATGGTTTAGACTCATTTGTTTTTAGTCGTTAGTTTCGGAGAGAGAGGTCTCCTTTCTCGAGCACTAACAGTGCGAGCATTGTTCACGATGGCCGCGTATCGCGTACTCAAAACCGAAAGCAGACCTAGGCTTTCCGAAACATGTCGCGCAACGCGCGAGTGACATAAAACAAGTGAGTCTAAACCGTAAAATTGTTCAATGTTAGTCTCACAATAGTATAAATTCGAAGGGAGATTTTTTTTACCATGCGCAGCGCGCCACTGTGAACCTTATCGAAATGCACGACTGATATCGGCCTGGAGCCGCGCGTGGCAGTCGACGTGTTTGATGGTCATAGGGTTAACAAAACGAGATTTTATATTAGGAAGGTCACATGTCCTCCGGTTGATGATTTTTGAATGAATAATTATTTAAATATCGGTTCCTCGCGTGTCCGTACGCCGGCCACTGACCTTAGTCTTGCAGTCGGCGCAGAAGCGATGCTTGCGGAGGTAGTTGTGCAGCGTGTCGTGCAGCGTGCTGAAGTGCACGAGCGCGACGTGGTCGCGGGCGGGCGCGCGCATGGCGTCCCAGGCGGCGCGCCAGCTGCAGCGCGCCGCGCCCGCGCCCGCGCCCGCGCCCCAGCCCCAGCCGCACGCGCCCCAGCGCGCCGCGCCCGCCTCCAGCGAGTGCAGCGCGCAGCGCGGCGACTTCTTGAAGCGGCCCCCCCGCAGCACGAGGCATTCTATGCCGCTGCTGTGGATAATAGTTATTTGTACAACAAGAAATCAAAGTTTGATATTTCTTCGAGTGTTTATTTTGAGTACCGTGCAAGCGAAAGATTCTATAATATCTAATTTAGAATCTTGAGCGTAGTAAAGGACTCAAAAGCGCACGAGATGTAAATAACTTTGATCTACAGTACTACAGTACAGTGCAGTACTGTACTACAGTACACAACATTTTTCACCTGAGCAGTGAAAACATACCTATTTTAAGTAATCCTTCTTCATCACTTAATACCTCTCTACTCATGTTTTCTTAAGATATACAAGCAATTAAGTTTAATTACCGCAATCGAACACAAAAACAAAACGTAATAATAATAAGTAATAAATTTCATTAAAATAATATGGAAATAACGAACATCAACTGACACTTTTGTCCCGGTAGCCGTCGAAACGGCGGGGCCTTGATGTGCCGAGGCCAAAGCCTTTATTAAGGATATAGGGCGACATTTAAGGGATAGGGGCTGCGACCCTCGCTCTGGTTTTTTTCCTTGTCCAACAAATATCACTGGCCATTCAGCGGGGTAATGCCTATGATCTTTTATTACAAGATATGTTATACACGTTCCAAAATTGAAGCACTCACCTCGTGTCATGTGTACGAGTTTGTCTCAGTCTGCCTGACGCAAGCGCGAAGGTGTACACCGGTTAATACTTTTCCACAAATAACGTGTATTAAGCAATGGGTGACCTTTTTTTTTGCATTATGGTACGGAACCCTTCGTGCGCGAGTCCGACTCGCACTTGCCCGGTTTTCTTCGGTTTAATCTTGAATTAAATAAACCCAGCCGCCATTTTCGCCGGCTGACAGAAAGAGATAAGTTTATGTTCTTATCAGCGAGAATGACAAGGACGCACCAACTGCGTACATAGATTATCATAGCAGAGTTAGCAGACGCGTCATGGTAAGTTGCATTCATTGTTTGGTGCTTGTCGTACAAATAAGAGAAATATAAATTTCAACTTTAATATTACAGTTTTTTACTTGAACGCATTTTTTCTTGTAATTAAGTACAACAATTGGCAAATTACACTTTATTATTCGCCATATTATTGTCCGGGTCGCGTCAATTAAATAAATAGGTATATTGCTGTTTATACAAAGATTACTACAAAATTAGTATTTATTGTAAGGCATTTCATTTTCTCACACAATAACAATTATTATAACATAATATTGTTAGTAAAATAAAGGATTTTGTTGTTATTGAGTTTGCTTTTTGTCATAATGTTTCTTACTTTACTATTGAAGAAATTGATTTGACTAGTAGTAAACTTTAATTTAAAAATTCATTCTATACATATAATTTTATGTAAATTTGGGAAAAAAGGTGTTTGAGAACGTTTCATTACCATTAACCAATTAAACTTAATTGGGTATTTCATACCCCGCCTAAGTAACCCACAGTGTCTCGGGTAAAGAAAATAGTCTCAATGTGTACAATTATTATTCTATTAAAAAAAACATACCTAACAAAAGTAACAATGATAAGTATAATATAATATCTTTTATTTACATAACTAAATGTGAAAACTTTTTACTTCGGTAGCGAGTACATTACCACATAGAACTCACTGAAATGATTTGCACCTTCTGTCAAACATCTTATTCTTTGATATTTCATTTTCTTAAAAGTGTTACGCTTCGCGACATATTCACTGTTTGCCGTCGTGTTATGGTGGTATCACTGATTTACCAAATTCACGCGCAAGTGACAAACACTAGCCGTCTCTTTTTTACTTAGGTATTCTTTTAATTGTGCCGTCTCTTTTACGCATTTGCGTATGAAGTTGTAAACAAATGGTAACTAATGCTGCCGTGACGTTGGCAGCATTGGTTGGCATCATTTTTTTTCGCTTGATATGTTAGTGTATGGCATATCTAGTAATAAAAGATCATAGGGTAATGCCGCCAGTATTTTTGGCACATTTGATCCGGGAGACAATCAGAGTGGGGGGCAATATTTTATTTGTTAAGTTAGTTTTACTCATTCTTAGATTTATTTTAGTTTATAATTTGCATGTGTAAAAAACTATTCAATTTATAATTTGTAGTGTTCTGTGGCAGGCATAAAATAGATTCTCTACTGACACTTCAATAGACAATTTTTTTTTTGTAAAAAAAAAACGTAAGATACGGTCCGAATTGCGGATACGTACTATTTGTCAACTATGGTAGAAATTCTTAAAAGTAAAATAATCAATTTTGCGTAATAATCTGTGTATTTTTTGAGTTCATTATTTTAATTGTACACTAAAATACCTAAAATATTGTATTTTATCAGTTTTTATCAAATCCTCAACTTTATTTTTATTAATTAATTATTAAGAATTCATACTCGTACGTGGTTTAGAACGACGATGCGGTCTGAAGTTTTCGGGGGTCTATTATAAACCCTCAATATACCGTTGAATGTCGATTTAACTTTTTTTTGTCTGTTTCTTTTTGCTAACAGTGTGAAAGGGACAGAGATAATAGAACCCAATTATTTCAAACTTGTATTAGACCCCGCATGTTGAAATGACATTTGACTATAAAGGTCACTTTGTCTCACTCAGTGAGCAAAATCGCATTTTGCTCACTGTTTTTAAGAAGCAAAGTACCCTTGTTCGAGCTGCTGAGGTGAAAAATCATTTTGTTTATTTTTAAGTTTAACCTGTCGACTCCCAGCCGGTTGCCATATCGCGTTGCGAAAAAGTTACCTCTGCCTTACGAAGTCACAAAAATCCATAGAAAATATAAGAAAAACGTAAAACACCGGACGGTTATTTTTTAGGGTTCCGTATTCCGCTGTCCGTCTGTCTGTCTGTCTGTCACCAGGCGTCTCGTGAACCGTGATAGCTAGGCAGTTGAAATTTTTCACAGACGATGTATTTCTGTTGCCATTATAACAACAAATACTAAAAACAGAATATAATAAATATTTAAGCTGGGCTCCCAAACAATAAACGTGATTTTGAGGATTTATCTTGCCAATGCAATAAAGCAAATGGATATCCATTTGCCACAATGATAAGAGGTCTCAGACAGGTACTGAGGTGGTGTAGAGAGAGAGGGTTGGATCTCAACCCATCGAAAACGAAACTAGTGATATTCACTAATAGAAGAATAAAGGAGATGAAACCCATAAAGATACAAGGAATAGAACTAGACATGGTGGAGGAGTTGAAATATCTGGGCGTTACTTTAGACAGTAAACTCAGGTACAAAACTCACATCAAGGAGCAGACGGCTAAAGCTATAAGAACACTGTTCCAATGCAAAAGGGCAGTAGGAAAGAACTGGGGACTGAAGCCAGGAACGATCCACTGGATCTACAAGGCGATAATACTACCCAGGGTGCTATATGGAGCAGTGACATGGTGGCATAGAGCACATATTAAAGAAAACCAAAGAGAGCTAACCAAAGTCCAGAGATTAGCGTGCCTCATGATGACGGGGGCTATGAGAACAACCCCGACACATGCAATGGAGGTAATGCTAGGCTTGAAGCCACTCTGGATTGAGGTGGAGAAAAGAGCCACGGAACAGTGGTATAGAATGAAAGCATGCAAGGAATGGAGAGGAAGCTGCGTGGACAAGAGACACGCGCTAATACAAAGAGAGGCACTATCAAAACTTGAAATGTTGATGGCTAATAATGACCTTATAAAGAGGCAGGAGATTTTTGACAAGAAATATAGAATACACATAGGAGAAAGAGACAACTGGAAGGTGGAAGTCGGACACCCGACGACCATCTGCTTTACGGATGGCTCAAGAAGAAGCTCGACGAAACTAGCAGGAGCGGGCATAGTGATTCCCAAACTGGGAGAGAAAGTATCAGTACCACTAGGTAGATATGCAAGCGTGTTCCAGGCCGAGGTATGTGCTATAACACGCTGCGCAAGCATAATCAAAAAGAGCGCAAAACAAGAGGGAGCTGTTGTAATATACACAGACAGCCAGGCAGCACTAAAGGCACTAAAGAAAATATCAGTTACCTCCTCGCTCGTGAGAGAATGCCGAGAGGAGCTCAACTTGATAGGCAAGCAAAGAAGTGTCACGGTGGCATGGGTACCAGGACACCAGGGAGTAACGGGAAACGAGAAAGCAGACGAGCTGGCGAGGATAGGGGCGGAGACGGAATACATAGGTCCGGAACCGGCTCTGCCTATGTCAGCTGATGTCACGAAGGGAGTCATAGAGAAGGTAAAAGAGATGGAAGCACAGAGAGAATGGGAAGAAGAGACTGGATGCAGACAGTCGAAGATGATGATCAAAGGTATAGACCACAGGAGAACCAGGTATCTTTTGAAACTAGGTAAGAGCAGTCTGAGACTACTGACAGGTATCATTACAGGTCACAATACTCTCAACAGACACCTTAAGATAATGGAAATTAGTAGAGATGCCTCCTGTCCACATTGTGGTAGGGAGGAGACCAGCTTACACTTACTAGCAGAATGTACTATGTACGCGGCACCGCGATATAATACATTCGGTAGAGACACACTAGAAGAAAACGAACTATAGGACGTCGAACTCAAAGATGTCCTTCTGTTCTGCAGGAAAACAAGAAGATTTGAGGAGAATAGTGTGGGAATGCCGCCGGGACAGTAACCTGCAGCTCCAACTCCAGGGAACCGGGCTAAATGAACGCGACAAGCGATCGATAGCCCGCCTGCTTCCGGCCGGGCGTCCCTACACTACATCTACATCTACATCCATTTGCCACACACCACACACCACATTTGTAACATACATATGTGTGTTACTATTAAATACCATTGAACACATGGGAATACCATCAATAGCCTGAAACACCCACTGTGTTGTAATATTTCCAAGATTACATAAACTTGACAGAATCTGTTGTGTTAACTTACCTGTGCCCATTCAACAGTGTGGCGAGTGACTGTGGATGGATGATCTTATCTTCTCTAATGGTCATTATTTCATCGGAGCCCAGTATCAATGGGTCCAGTGTTGGGTGACCTGATTTTGACAACTGGTAGAAGAGGCGTTCCACACTAAAAAAACAAAAAAAAAACGTTAAACTGGTGAAGTGCAAGTGAAAATTCTTGACACCCTTAGTACGCCTGTACATTTGCATATGGTATTGGAACATCGAAAACACTGTATGTTACAGGTAGGGTTTCGCGTATGCTGTGTTTCACTCACTCTACAGGTAGATGAGATAGTTGCGTCACCATCTGATTTGGACGAGGGGCATCATGATATAGAAATGCTTAGGGCATCAACATGTCTTAATCAAACACTTGTCTGACTTGCTACTTGGAAAGAGTGTGATCACATTACATATCCAGTACAGTAACATGAGAATAAGGAGTTAAAAGCAGTACTGAATGCAAAATATATGTTAGAACTGAATGCAAAACATAAAAGATTATAAATAATAATAATAATAATATTGCTATGATTACATTCCTACTTACAATTATAGTATACACATGTAATTATTATTTTAAATTGTATTAATGATTGTCTGATACTGTGATAGATATATTAAAATTATTTTAGCGGATTATAATTATATAGCATTTCACAATTTTACAATAAATCCCGATGTATTCTCAAAGTTTAAAACTCAGTAGTAAATCTGAATTACTGACATTAATTTGAAATAATACAAGTATGTGGGCGCTTAAGGATAATTCTGTGCAATGTGTTATGTCAGGCCTCCTAGCACCCAAACTACAAACGCTTTTAAAAGATTTCGGTGTCAGTAGTAATACCAGTCCAGCCATTGTCTCTTAACTTGTACATGCTCAAGGTTTTTTGATAGTATTGCTTTTATGAGACATGAAGTGATGGAACTTCACCGAAGGTCGAGGAAGCACCAAGAGCTCAGTTGATTGGTGATGTAACTGATATTGCAATTAATGTGAGTTCAGACCACACAGTTCATTGTTGATACAGTGAATATATCAATTTTCCTTTTAATTAATAAGTTACTTGATCTTTGGTCATTAAATTCCATGCATTAGGAAGTTATAAGTCCTATACATACAACTCACTAAGTATAAAATCTAGCAGTCATAGTTAAACCAACCAGAAAACACGCAAATACAAAATTGGTAAAAGATTAAGGCAAAATGGCTATTGAAAAAAATATACCTTCTCCGACAACCAACACATGGAATGCTTTGATTTAAGACGTTAAATATATCCGAGGCATCGACTCTGAGAGCCACTTTCAGTTCATCTGTCGTGAGGACTTTATACTTGCGCACGAACTCCTCATACTCGCGCCCCTTCACCTGCGGGTTGTCGCAGATCAAGCCCATCGTGTTCAAATCCATGATCATCTGAAAACATACAAACAACCAATAGTTAACGTTCAACAAAGGAATTAAATCGCTTAATAAGGTCAACTATGAAATGTCATGCTCCTTTTGGTAGAAATCAATGATTCTTTGCGGCAGGTAATCACTGCGATCTTAAGCTAAATCGAAGTTCCATCGACGAAAACCGTAGTGAATTAAGATATTTATCATTCTAGTTAAGCGTTCTTTTTGTTTTTACATTCAATGACTAATTATTATAAATCTATCACGGCACTAGTGTCAAAGTATAGATCTCGCTTACCGTGAGATTATCATATATAGTAAGCGGCAACTGCCGTCGCTTGATCACGGGTTCTTTTTCACTGTTGTATATATCAACCAATTTCGCCATTTTAATGATGAATCACATAAAATTGCCGACAAAACACACAAATATACTCAAAATGACGGCCTTCACTAGTCAAGGAATACACGTCGTGTTGCGTCTGACAATTTGAATACAGATTATGCAAAACTTTGAACATGAACCGTCAACGAAAGCAAAGTGTTTCGTATAAAAATATCCTTGATATCGGAAGTGCCAACCGTACAAAATATGTTCGTAATCCACAGACAAATTTTTTTTTTTGTTGCTAGGCCAATTTTTGTCTTTGTTTTTATATTTTTTGTTTCGTTTCATTCTTTTTTTTTCGTTTGGTGCTATTGGGACTTCTTTCTTTCGAGAATGACAGTTCGTTGAACTTGTTTTTGTGCGCATTTCGCAAATGTTCTGATTTTTTGTTTGGAGAGAGAAGAATCGTCATTTCCTCCAATTGAACTCGTTTTATTTTCTTCGTTATCAATTATTTTACTATCAATGTGTTGCTATTTAGTCTCATGAGAAGAAGAATACAAGATGTCAAAGATATTCACACCCACCAACCAAATTCGTTTGACGAATGTAGCGATAGTTAGGTTAAAAAAAGGTGGTAAACGGTTTGAAATTGCATGTTACAGGAACAAAGTAATATCGTGGAGAAATAAAGTGTATGTGGTATTTATAGAAATTTCATAATATGTTGCAACAAGTACATGGTACAAATATTTAACTGGTTCCATATCATTTGTTTATTTTCAGAGAGAAAGATATTGATGAAGTTCTACAGACACACACCGTGTTTACTAATGTTTCCAAAGGACAAGTGGCTAAGAAAGAGGACCTTGTAAAAGTGTTTGCCAAGGAAGACCTAACTGAAATATGTAAAGAAATTTTAGAGAAAGGCGAACTACAAGTGTCAGACAAAGAGAGGCATTCTCAAATTGAATCCTTGTTTAAAGATATTGCGACTACTGTAGCTGATAAATGCATTAATCCAGAAACTAAAAGACCATATCCTGTCTCAATCATAGAAAAAGCAATGAAGGACATTCATTTTTCTGTAAATGTTAATAAGAATGCTAAACAACAAGCTCTGGATGTAATTCAGCTGCTCAAGAAAGAAATACCTCTTGAGAGAGCTCAAATGCGAGTCAGGATTCTTCTTACAGGCAAAGATGCACGGAAGACTAAAGAAAAAGTTGTTAAATTAACAACAAGTGTCGAAGAAGAAAGCTGGGATTCTGGAAATGCTAACATAATTTGCCTTATTGATCCAGGGAATTTCAGAAATTTGGATGAATTAATAAGGACAGAAACTAAAGGCAGCGGCCAATTTGAATTGCTGAACTTAAAGGAAATGGTTGAAGGAGAACAAGCACTGTAATTTGAACTACTGACTGCTTATTTTATTACTAAGTGGAATTAAATTTGTTTTTATTTGGTTGTGTAATAAAATTATTACTGATATATTGCTTTCATTATTTATTTATTTTGATAATTATATGCCTAGAGAAAGGAAGGAGTAAAGGATTTCTATAAAAGCAACTAGTAGAATTACGCATATATTATGCGTAAATTACATAATGGAAACCCATTTTTTGTTACAATGCCAATATTTAATTGCGCGAGTAAATCGTCTGTAATTTGTTACAATTAAAAATAATTTATATAAGTACAGATTAAATAAAATTGATATAATACAGTAACCATAGACAATTATGAAACGGAACGTAAAATACAACTAAAGGCATGTGTGCATTAATGTAAATGATTTATTAGCATCAATTAGTGATGTTAATTATTTCACGCCGCTACTCTTATAAATGAAACATACATTTTAGTAATTATTGATTCTTTTGATAAAATGGACGCGTATTACGACAGTTGCCGCGATATTGTTACTGTTCTGATAAGATGTATCGAATCTGTTTAGTGTATATCGGAACGTTAAAGTGAATGTACTCAGCTAGGTACTCAAATGACAAATTAAAAAGTTTTATTTTTCTTATATTGGTACGAGATTTTATTGATTGTTTTCTTTCATAAGATTTTCGGGCAGACGGCGACTGAAATTGCAAGTTACTGTGATATATTTATTTTCAATATTTTACAATTCTTATAAAAGAATTAAATGAGCAGGGATAGCGAGTTATGTCTATAAGTAATGGAAGGTACAGAACTGGGTGGCGACCAGCAATTCTGTTTGAGATGGAACAATTTTCAAGCGAATATAACTTCTCAATTCGAGGCGCTGCGCGATGATGAGGACTTCGTGGATGTCACCCTGGCGTGTGAGGGACACAGGCTGGAGGCCCACAAAGTGGTTCTTTCGGCCTGTAGTCCTTATTTCAAGGAATTATTTAAAGTAAGTCGATCTTTCACTCCCCACACTTTGATGTGTCACCATTACAATGACTCTAGTGAAAGTTGTTATGTATAAAACACTTGATCTACTTACAAATGCCATGTCTTGCGTTCCGGTTAAGCACTCGTGATTTCATCTATTTGTACATATTTAAAAATTGCACATGAAATTTTCTAATTGGCTGATTAGCATAATGATGTGCCATGGGATTAATGTCCTTTGTTACTCCTGTAGGCTGAGCTCTGTGTGAATGCCTTAATTAATGCATATTTTCACATTAGAAATCTCTTAGTTAGTGCATTTTTTTGGTATATAATTTCAAGGAATGCAACATGCGGGTTTCATGTGGCTGAATTACTTTGGAGTGTGATTTGAAATTCAAACCATTCATTTTATTGTCTACTTTCATGATGCCTGCATTGTTAGAGCATTGATTAAAATAAAATTAATTAGTTAATTGCTCCTTTCTTTCTAACAGTCCTATGAGTTTTAGACAAGTGTTAAGTTACATGTCATTTTACACTTTAAATTTAAATTACACTTTACAATTAATACTAAATCCTTAGCAAACTAATCCTTAGTCAAAGATAGGACTTGTTAAAGTGATATGATCAAGACCAAACTTAGATTTCCATTAGAGATACCTATGTTTTAACATTACTTTAATTTTGTATTATATACACTGCTATGGGACACACCCTATATTTTCCCCATGCTTTTTTATCTAACACTTATTTAGTTATCATATTATACGGTTATCTCACACTTATCACATGTGCTTTCCATTCTGATAAATTATTTACCTACAGCATGCTGCCTCTTTTCTTTAAGCTTCAGAACTAGTTTAAAATATAAACAATATTTAAAAAATCTAATTGTATAGAACTGGGAGGCCTAAATTCATGTAGTACTTACAAAGAGAGTCCTTAATTCATCTGGTCCTTATTCTTTTTGCGTTACTTGGTATTATATTTGTTGCAAGTGTTGTCTTGAGTTGTGTATTTTATCTGTTTCATAAGTTGTTATGTAGTTGATGCTTTCAATATTTTTATCAACTAAAATTTTAATACAATTGTTTATATTTAACAATTGATAAAGATGCTCATTAAGTCTAATTCCTTATGATATCTAAAGTGCTAATCATATTGGCAGAAAAGCACACGTGTAAATAATATGATTATTTAATTTATTTTTTTAGAACAATGTAAACAATAACTGTGATTTTAATATAGGTACAACAGTATTCTTAACACAACAGAATAAGTAGGCTTAGGAGACTTTCCCCAAGTTTTTAAAGAGAAAATATTGATATTTACAGATTTTAGATAAATATACAGTCAGTGACAGAATTATAATTTTTAACAAGCATTTTTTTTGGTGCAATCAATTCCATTCCAGATAGGCATCAAAGCTAAGCTTCTTATACATCAACAAAGGTTAGGGCACTAGAAAAGCCAAACCAATTTAAGAATGTCACATAGAGATCACATAACAATAAGAGGCATATTGTCACTTCTTTAAAAAAACTTGTATGTTCTTCTGTCAATCAAAAGAAAAATTTGGTAACTGGTAACAAATGGCACTCAAAATTAATCAAGAGTACATAATATACAGGGTCATATTATTAACTTGATTATACAATAAATGACATTGTGTGCAACACATACTCTCTTTATCAAGGGTGATTAACCTAATTATAATGACACCATGTAATCAACTGGTCCCCATTGATTTACTAATGACTGTTGTTAAGTACAAAGTCCAGTAATATCAACTTTATTTATGTTATGTTTCATAATCATAATTCATTTGGAAATGGGGAATATGTAGTGAGTAATTAAGTAGTGATGCGCTTGCATCATCTTAAATTGAGGAATTTCTGAAACTAATGGTTTTATGGATAATGAAACGTCTTTTCATTGTTAAGTTTTTGACTAAACCTATACCATTGGTGGGTTTTAGTTTTAGAAATAATGCACTATTATTTCCATAACACACAAAGGGACTTTGATTATAACTGAAGAGTTTTATGGATAATTACTTGCTATGGACTATAATCCTAGTAACAGTGTCACAAGGACAATTTGAGAAAAGGTTTTCCTGACAAGTTAGTGAACTTTCTTTACCTAGACTACCTAGCCTAGCACATAGCCTAGCTTTGCACATAGTAATATAAGACGAAAACAAGAAAATATAAACATTATTGAAATGTATATTAGGAGTAGTTTAATCATGGTTATTATTTATTAATCTTTGTTTATATAAACAATGATCCAATGAAACTAAGTCATTTGGGTCAATGACCCCCTGAACTGAGATAAAACAACCATGACGTAAATATACCTTGACCATGGCTTTAATACCATGATTGTGGCCAGTGTATAATCATTTGTTACTCATGGTTTTTTGGCTTATCAAAATAAAGAAAGAAGCATATTGTAGCACAGTTTTAAAATTTTCTATATATATACAGGGTGATTCATGAGACGTGAGCAGGACTAATCCTGCACACTCAGTAACTGATAATTGATCGATCACCGTCGTATTTAGGTGAAACAACCACACTTTTTCCTATTACTTAACTTTTTGGCGAGGGCAAATTTAATTCTCTACAATCATGGTCACTCTACAAGACCTAATTAATCAACATAAAACCTCTTTAACCGTAATGGCAGCATTATGATTACGAAAAAAATAAACTGTCAAACTTGAGTGAGATACGAGTTTTCAAAAGTAACCAGACCGTGATGACATTCAATTTGACACAGAATATCGGTAGTTTAGTATTCTAATTGTAGGGTGACCATGCATGTCGTAAATAAATTAATAACTTTTTTTTTCAACACGACTAGAAAATTAACGTTAACCTCACTAATACTGATACGAAACAGTTGCTTATAATTCACGAAATGCGCAGTGTTAGTCCTGCTCACGTCTCCTGAATCACCCTGTATATGGTTGTGGTTTATTTATTTGCCAGCTTAAATAGTAGGTAGTTAAAGAAATGGAGCAAAACTGAAAAAAGTAAATAAATCTAATTTACCTATACTACCCATGACTTACGTATTACGTAAAACGGAGTCAACAGAAATCGCGGGGTGAATAGAGAAATTTTGAACTTTTTTGTACCTTACACATTTTATGGTTGACACAATCTTATCTATAGTTAAAATCATTGAAATTAAAGTTCAGATGTATTTTTGGCGTCAAAGATATTTATAGGATGCCTACGCAACAAGCACATAGATAATTCAGTGATTATTTTTATTACATAACATAACAAAATCAAAGGAATTGAATATCCGGTAGTATGATATAACGCATTGCATATTACGTTACTACTACTTGGTTTTATGAGCGCTTTTATGACGTCATTATTCTATAGGACATTATAAGTACCAGATAAAAAAAAATGTAACGTAAAAATTACACCCGACGTTTTGAAAGCGACATTGTACCTGCTGTCTCGGAGAAAGACTTTCTATATCGTAATTTTCAAATTTATTAGTTTTTATGCGCAAAATACCTATATTACAGGCCTTGACAGAATTTCTATACAGATAGGTAATTTAAACAAACGTTTTATGTCAGAATTTTATTCGCGCTTATTACAATTCAACACTAACAAATAGCTATTGTAAACTCAAGTAACTATATAACACTTCAGGTTCATACGAGCATTTTTGATTCATACTCGTTACTCGTACATTTATTTTGGGCCTTACTTATACGAATGATTTTTCTAGATAAGACACTCAACATAATTAGAAAAATATTTATAAGTACCTACATATTTTACTGCAACTTGAATTTGGACCATAGTTGCAAGTCGTGGACTAAAGTTACCTGAGTTTACGGTTCATCAAGTGAACATGTAGCATTGACAAAATATACAATTTGAGCGGTTTGTTCCAGAACAACCCATGTCCGCACCCCATAATATTCATGCGCGACTGCGAAGTGTCGCACGTGCGCGCGCTGCTGCAGTTCATGTACGCGGGGCAGGTCAACATCGCTCAAGCGCAACTGACTGCGTTCCTGCGCACAGCTGACGCGCTGCAGATCCGCGGGCTGACGGACTGCTCGCAGCACAACGACAAGGTACAACAGCGGTTCATGTACGCGGGGCAGGTCAACATCGCTCAAGCGCAACTGACTGCGTTCCTGCGCACAGCTAACGCGCTGCAGATCCGCGAGCTGATGAACTGCTCGCAGCACAACGACAAGGTACGACAGCGGTTCATGTACGCGGGGCAGGTCAACATCGCTCAAGCGCAACTGACTGCATTCCTGCGCACAGCTGACGCGCTGCAGATCCGCGGGCTGGCGGGCTGATGAGGCGGACAACGACAAGGTACGACAGCGGTTCAGGTCAACATAGAGCACTGGCCGTCTTCTTATGAACCGCCGACGTGACGGATCCGACACTCCGAAGTTTGATCGACTCTTGCAGTACAACGACAGGGTACTGATACCTACACCATTTTAAATACGCACAGAGCCTGCGTTTCGATTAGTATGTCATGAGTACAAGCGACTATCCATACTTTATTATAAACTCGTGGGTGGGAGATGTCCTAATGCCTTAGTGCTCCCAAACTAAACACTTACAATTTATAACATGACACTTTGTTTACAGAAAGTGAATCGAAAATCTCCTCCTTCCCAACTCCGTAATTTGCTCAGCGCCAAGCCGTCACAGTCTACCTCCTCCTCCAAAGCCGCAAGCCAAACCGTCGACGCGCCCGACGACCCCGACAAGACCGCCAGTCGCCGCTCCACCATCAATTCTCCCGATGCTGCCAGAAACAATCTCGCTGATGAAACTCCTTCCCAAACGTCTAGTCAAATGAGGCCTAATAATGATGACTATAACGAATGCACCTACCCGACCATACGGGTGAAAACTGATCTCGAAGCTACAGATGTCAAGACCGAAGAGAACGACATTCTCATGGACCCGGGAGGCTCGGACCGACCCGACGTAAAGTGTCAAGATTTCAACGCGTCCGATCTATTAGAACCAAAAATGGAAGTCATGGAACAGGAGGCCAGCGACGAGGAGCGCTCCAGTTTCCCGCAGATTTACTACAACGAGAACAACACACTCGCGAACCCCTTCGCGGCCCTGCAAGGTCGGTCAAAATAATCTTTGTAACTTTTGTTAATACCTGCAGTCTTCACGCGTGACTAACAATCGTTTTTTTTGTCCTTTAGGAAATATGGATCTCATGAGCGGAATGAACGCCGACGTCCGGGAAGACAGCGCCGAAGGTAAATATAGTCATATCTGTAATCACTTTCACATCATTATCACACGCACACGTCGACTCGGACAGCCGCGCCCCCGGCGAACCTCTAGCACAGTAGTGGAGGAGGCGGTCGGCTTGGTGCTCGGTGCTCGTTGCTGGTGCACGGTGCAGGTGGCTAGGCGCGCGGGTGTCGGGCGACGGCGGCAGCCGCAGCGTCCCCGTCGGCGGCGGCGACGCTGCGGCTGGGCAGGCAGTGCGAACGTGGTGTTGTTGGCAGCGGGCGGAGGCGGAGGGGTGCGCTGCTCGCGCTGCGGGCGCCGGTACAGCAACGCGTCCAACCTGCGCCAGCACGTGCGCCTCATCCACGAGGCGCAGCCCGTGGCCTGCGCGACGTGCGGGCGCTGCTTCAAGACGCCGCTGTACCTGCGGCGCCACACGCTGGCGCAGCACCTGGGCCGGCTGCAGCCCGCCGCCGGCAAGAGCCCGCCGCCGCTCGTCGCCCAGCCCGCGCAGCGCTTCCCCATGTAGCCTCCGCCGAGGACTGCCCCAGCGAGAGATGCGCTAGCCGCGCCGGGACCTGACCGCCCGACTTAACGTAGCGTATTCGCACTAGCGATCCGCCCGCCTCGCATTCCTATTTCACAAACATAATATACATTTTTATTTTTATCGCACGTCTGCTCTAAAGTATAATCCGGTACGTTTTTTGTCGTCGAGGGGCGTATCGCATCTCTCGCTCCGGGTTTGTGTAGATGTGACTTTAAGGTCGTAATGAAGACTGTCAGTAGATTTATCTAGTCTGTGATCGGAGTGTCGCCGGGGGCCTATCTGCCGTCACACCTTTCCGCTTATTGCGTGCCTTTCGATAAATATACCGAGTGCCAGATGTAGGTTGCTTTAACGAGTCCCCGTTCCCCGTTTGTTGATCCGTTAATCCGAGATGATAGCTCTACTCATAATACCTATATTCGTTTCGACCGCGCTTATTCAGAGACCTTGCGGTGACGATTATGTTGTTTACCGGGAAGTACTCTCGGGAACAATGCGATGAGTCAGTGGCTAACGGGGTCTCGTTAAAGGGAATACACAAGTACCTTCCTTTCTGACAATAGACTGATTGTTGTTAAAGCATTTGTTGCGACCGGTGCTGATTTTACATGAACATAGGTTATTTACAGGTTACAATGTACATACATTATACATACACGTTATCCACAAATTGTCCGCCGCTTGCCGCCGCATCTAGAAGTAAATAAGGTGTATTTTCATAATAGAGAGTAATTTTTTGTACCGCGCGGCGGAGGGCGGCGCGCAGTCCGATTTCCTTGTCGAGTCCGCGAACTGAGCGGCTACCGCGAAAACCGAAATTCGCAAATTGCAGGGATCTTTCTCTTTTACTCCAACGAAGGCGTAATTAGAGTGACAGAGAAAAATCCCCGCAATTTGCGAATTTCGATTTTCGCGGTTATAGCCCTGGTGTACTTCTCCGGAGATACATTATATTCGCCCACAGCAATAGTGATATTTTTATACACAATAGATTTTATCTTTACACGATGTTATTGTTGAGTGATTGGACGGCTCCCGGTTAATAGTTTGTAAAGTGTCTGATGAAAATGATCATTACATTAATAAATGTCTTCAAATTCATATATTGTCTAGGAGAACATAATAATTAATTATTTAATATTAGTTACGGATTACAGTCAAACATATAGTTTGCCATAGTTCTCTGAAATGCGCTGGGTTGCGTTTTTTAATAAAGGAGACGATTAACAAGAGGTGTAGTTTAGTAAACGATATACATTTATTTTTGTAAGTAGCTTTTTAATTTTGATCCATTAATTTTTGAGTCGCGATTTAAAGTGATAAAATTTTGCCATGGTGTCACATCTAGTCATTTCCCAGCAAAAGCATTTAGAAAAACTTTTATTTAAAGGTATCTATGATTAGGGTTGTGAATAACAATATTAGTTTATCATTTTAAAATTAAAGGATATCCAATAGAGGTGTGATCTCAAAGTGACTATTTCTTACGATGATCTCTAAATTTCCATTTGCATTTATTTTAAACTATATAGCTTAAAGTTATAATTGAAAGTCTAATTGAATCCAAAAAAATAATCCTAGATTATATTGATTGCAATAATATAAATTATTCTTGGAATTAATCGCTTATATTAATCTATTAGTAAGGTAATTTGAAAAAAGCACTTTCGAATTTCAATAATTTTAATCCAATTACTAAGTTAAGATGCAGTGCAGCTTTCATAATAGATCGAACGAGTATGTATTATAATGTTTAGAAAACGATCTCTTCGCACTTGCTGAGTTTAATAGTCATTTTTGAAACTAGGAATTTTATCAATACAATGTTTATGAATGTAAATTAAAATAATATTATAACACCGTCGGAACACTATTTCATATGAATTATCGGTATTGTTTTATCATGTTGTTTACACTGTTCTGGCTTACGCCATAGTTGTAGGGCGTAACGGCTAAGAACCTTTGCATTTAAACTGGGCGTTCCGTTTAGTTTAGACCAATACTTAATTTGATACGCGAAATTGGTTTTTGAATGACGCCACGTTGGAATGATATACCATTTCTTTGGGTGGTATTCCATCTGTCCAATGTCATTGCGGCTCACTCTCTCATGAAGCAAAAGGTGAGACAAAATACACACTGGACAAAGAAAGTGGGCAGGTGGAATACCACCCTTATCTGCAGGACGGTTTTCTCTAAAGTAGCTGTAATACTATATGTGCTAAAGCAGCTCTTAAACTACTTTCTAGAAAACCAAGAAAGAGATGGCAGAGGGCTTACCGCAAAACACGAAACTCGAAATTTCATTATATGCTTCTATCGCTCGAATACGCAAATGTGATAAAGAGGGACATAACGAAATTTCGATGTTTCGCGGTAGGCCCTCTGAATGGGAAACGTCATTCAAGGTGTTTCGCGTCTGGGTGGAATGGCCTAGGCGGAACGTACAGTTTGACCCCCTTATTCATAAACGTTTACTAAAGTCGACAAGCCGGTAATAATCGTTTGTCCCTTTCCATCATACCAGTACGTCGGAAAGGGACAAAGCTTGTTAACTTTAGTAAACGTTTATGAATAAGGGGGTGAATGTTTGGTAGTTGGTCGCCCTTCTTGCAATATTTAATTTAAGACCTCTGTAACGACAATATGCACTTTAAAGGACTCGGTTTACTTGTCACGTGTTTTACTCACAACACCACACTCAATAGTTAAATCATACATTTTCTTACATGATTAAAATGATATGACGTCACGTATAAGGAAAATAATTGAAACAGTTGAGATGACAAATTTTAATCATGTAAGAAGAAACGCTATAGAAATAAATACATATTTTTATTTCTATATACAACAGATATACTTGTTTGTTTTACAGTAGAACTGTTAATTTTACGTTGTATATATCGTTCATCATTATGTACATAATTATTGTAATTTTTTACTAAATATCAGAAAATAAAGTTCTACAATGACTTAAGTTTTTAGTTGTTAACGCTAACGTAATACAATGTTATTCTTAATTATACTTTCTGATGTTATAGGTACGTACATTTTCTTAACTTTTGTTCTACTTTATTGGACGCTTGTGATCATGAGTCATTAACGGGTATTTAATATAATTGATAATGCAATATTTACCTACTAGTATGATTAATTAATTCCGGTACAGATAATGTATTTTGTGATCATCGGCGTCGCCAAATATTTATTGACACTTGTACGTGATAGTTACTACAATATGGTCAAATATTCAGCCCATTTTCAAGCGAGATTTTAAGACGAGGTCCTTAATGCCTGTAGGCGCACCGCTAACAGCCAAAAATCGAAAAACGTTATGCTATCGGCCTCTCAATCGCTCTTGCATATTCGAGCGATAGAGAGGTAGATAATGAAATATTAGATTTAGTTTTTCGCGGTAGGGCCTCGGTTTTTTGGTATTGTCAACACACTAATTACAACTATTACAAGCCACACTTTTATCTTACAATTTTTAACCTTATTGCAAGGTAATAAGGCCTACCAATGGTGTTGCTGACTGATATAGTTCGTTTTTTTAGCATTAGAAAGAACTTGCAAGAAGGTAAGCGATCTTACCATGTCTTTTAATTGGAAAACGCTTTTTAAAAATCAAAAACTATTACTTATGAAAGCAGAAGAATATAAATGATCGAATTAGATTCATACATAATTGTTACATATTTGCCGTAACCTATTTTTAAAATGTGTTTTTCAATTAAAAGACACATCAAGATTGTTTACCTTATTTCTAATGCTAAAAAAAAAACGAACTATAGTACAGTCATCAGCAATAGTATCTTACACAACTAGGGCCGCAAAAATATATGACGCGCTCTTATTGCGCTCCAAATAAGAACGTGTCATATATTTTTGCGGCCCTAGTTGTGTAAGATACTATTGCTGATGACTGTACATAGGTACCTTCGATTTTATAAATAGAAACTTGTAGGTAATTAAGCTATTTTGTGTCAGAATAGATAACGAGACGGATTCACACGAAGAGGTTGACTTGATGACCACAATCATTGCTGGTAACTGTCACGTGAGAGTGGCATGGTAACGTTCCGTCGAAAAAGATGAGAATTAGGTTATGGTTTCGAATAAAACTAATGGCAATTGGCTTAAATTGCGAAATACTTTTATATTTTTAAGAAATGATTTTTTAAATGTGTACGTTGATTCACTCATTACCTATAAGCTCTATTTTGAAGTAGGTAATTTGTCACATGTTAAGAAGTTTAAGACCCCTGTTGAACTACTTGTAGTACTTACAGGATTTTAATATGTAAGCCTATATGTATATTGTATAACAAAAAGCCATACCTACGCCAATTCTCATCTTCTTTGGAACGTTTCACTTCATTTGGACCGTGTTTGCCTTCCCTCCTTGCTCCTTATCACTTTAAATCCTTAATATCGCGATATATTCAGCAAACATGGCCATCTGAATGACACTTAATAATGTGTGCATTTATGTCAGCCCGGCCAAAAAGGCATTTTCTGTATCCACAAGTCCATTTTGACAAAGGGGAGACATAAATTGTACACAAGTGTATACAAAAAAAAGGTCCTGTGTGCGGCGAGAAAACTACGCGGTTCCATATTAGCGCGATTCTGACTTATACGGCCTATTAACGAAAATGTTCGAGCGCTACCAAGTGGTTAAAAACGGCGATGTACATCTCGTTTACACACTAGTTCATCTGCCGTTTAAATTAAGGTCCCATTTAAATGTTGACTGTCGAATTCGGCTTGTGATTCAACATTAATGCGATTTGGAACTGCGTCCGCTCTCCAGACAGCGAAATTCTAAGATTATCTGTCTTCTAGAGCGATAGACGATTCCGGAGACAGACGGTCTTTCGAATTTCGAAGACCTGCATAACGCTTTTGATGTGACAGTTTGCGATCTGAGACGGCTTTTTCCCCCGTCTCCTTAGTGTAATGTATGATGTTGTCAGCGGGGCGGTGGGACGGGCGACGCAACCGCCCGGTGCCGGACGCGGTCTGGCTCGAGCAGCACCGCCGCGCGCTGCCCTTCGTGCTCAAGCGCGAGAACGAAAGAGGCGCTGTCGCACCACGGCTGGTAAATATAATTTATTATTTTATTTTCTTATAGTTTTTTGTGACAGACGTCGGCTAACTAACATAATGTTAGACGCATCATACGGTCGCGGATGTAGGACACTAGGTATTGGTGGAGCGTTAGAGCTTAGGCCGCTTGTATACGTTCGTTGTTTTTACCTCACAATTGCCCGTGTTAGGCAACGATGTATAGTTTTCTTGGGTGTAGAAGTAGCCACATACAAAACGGGCGTATACATACAAACGGCCTTAGAAGTCAATTCCCACCGGATGGCCAAATTTTCAGCTAATTGAGCACTTTTACTATGGCTGGTGAAGAAAGGGAGAGTCAAATTAGCTCCCGCTTCCGTAGGGAAAATAATCGTAGGATTATATTTGACTCACCGACACTGTAAGACCGTTTACATTTTCTTCCCGTATGCCAGTCGATGTATTTTCTCTACCTTTAAAATAAATTCCTATTTAAATTTATCTTTTGGGTTGAAAAGTCAAATGGTTGTCATTTCCGCCTACACTAATCTAAATAATATATCTTTCTTGCGAATTGGTAACCCACCATCCATGATTGAACAAAATGGTTACAAGAGTAGGTACTTTAGGTACTAATTTTGAATTTTGTGAGAACGCTATTGCAATTATACCTACTGTATAAATGTTTGTAAAATACTGTATTTTGATGACAATAGAGTTAATCTTACGATATTATTGGTTGGTGATGCGCAAATACCTATTTTGTTTTAATAATAAATCAATCAAGTCAAGAGTTAGGTATTATATAAAACTAGATGAAATCCCCGCTTCGCTCGGGTAAAATAAATAATACTTTTGTTTTCGTTACTCATTTTGAATTGAGTAATTATTTACTTTTAGACTTCAAAACGACATGATGAATAATGGCGGTTACATGCTTAATATCGCATCTCAGAAAACTTTAAATCCGTAACATAAAATTATAACTCTAAAAACTTACTATTTCGATATATCTAAAAACAAATATGTAATTAAAAAACCTAACTAACCCACTTTTCTGGTAGCAGTTCGGTTCTGTAAGGGTCGCAGTTCTAACCTAACCTAACCCACTTCTGGTTGCAGTTTGGTTCTAGTATAAGGATTACAGTTCTAACCTGACCTACTGTTCTGGTCGCAGATCAGTTCTGTAAAGGCCTCCAGGCATAACCTAACCCACTTTCCGATCTCAAAGGAAAGAGTTCCCCCTTTTGTACCTACCCTTCATGGCACTAAAATGAAAGTACATATGGAAATTATGTTTACGATTTAATTCTTTAATATTAAAGCCTGTCCGTTAAATATTAAATTCGTTTACAAAAAAACAAACAAAAACTGGATAAGTGCGAGTCTGGCTCTATAAAAAACCGGCGCGCCCCGCTCACGCGCCGCCCGCAAAACGCGCCTGTGTGACGGAGCCTTAAATGTCATATACTAAGAAAGACCGGCCAAATGCGAGTCGGACTCGCGCACGAAGGGTTCCGTACTTTTTAGTATTTGTTGTTATAGCGGCAACAGAAATACATCATCTGTGAAAATTTCAACTGCCTAGTTACCTATTACGGTTCATGGGATACAGCCTGGTGACAGACAGACAGAGAAGAAAACTGGAATAAATGTCATATAACTAACTACTAAGAAAAACCAGCCTAGTGCGAATCGGACTCGCGCAAGAAGGGTTCCGTAGCATTACGCACAAAACGGCAAATAAATCACGTTTAGGTATTGCATAGGAGCCCCACTTTGTTAATTTTATTCTGTTTTTAGTATTTGTTGTTATAGCGGCAACAGATACAATAGTTTGCTGTGAAAATTTCAACTGTTTAGCTATCACAGTTTATGAGATACAACCTTATGACAGACAGACGGACAGAGGAGTGTTAGTAATAGGGTCCCGTTTTTAGGGTACGGAACCCTAATAAGAGTGTATAGATTTTGTACTCGTAACAGGTCAACAATGTGAGTCCCCTGGAGATGCAGAGATCTATAGTTCGTTTTTTTAGCATTAGAAAGAACTTGAAAGAAGGTAACATGTCTTTTAATTGAAAAACGCTTTTTAAAAATCAATAACTATTACTTATGAAAGCAGAAGAATATAAATGATCGTATTCGATTCATAATTGTTACATATTTGCCGTAACTTATTTTAAATTAAAATGTGTTTTTCTATTAAAAGACTAATCAAGATTGTTTACCTTATTTCTAATGCTAAAAAAAACGAACTATAGTCTAAAGTCCCACATACCATCTTGCCACCAGCACTAACAGCCTTGTATGCTTGTTTGCCACCAACATGGCATTTTAAAACATATTAATAAAAACCTACTCATTTCATCGATCATATCCAGCCCAGCATTAGCCCCACTTAAATGTTTATTTAATTTTATTTTTAGTATTTGTTGTTATAGCGGCAAGAGAAAAACATCAATTGTGAAAATTTCAACTATCTAGTTATCACAGTTCATGAGATCATGGTGATAGACAGACGGACAGCGGAGTCTTAGTAATAGGGCCCCGTTTTTACCCTTTGGGTACAGAACCCTAAAAATCAACCTTGTTTACTATATACTAAGCTTCACTATGAGTCTGAAATTGTAGCAGTAATTAATATTGTTTTAGTTGTCACCTGATGATTTATTAAAGTCAAACTCTGAAGCTGTTATTTACACTGTTATTTGAATAAGAATAAAATATATCTTATTATATATGTATACTACCTATGTATATATCTTATTATCTTTTAATCTTATATTTAACTTACATTGTCTCCGGAGATTCACTGATACACCTCAAGTTTGATTCTTTGAAGTTAGTCTAAAGCACAAATATCAAATGTGTCCACTGTACACTGTAGTTGTTTGTTTCACATCACAGTCCATATAATCAGAACGGAGTCAGTCGGTTCTTTAACTCGAGACTTTTTGAATTACTTTTGTGACTTCTCGCTTCACTTTCATCTTGCTCACTTATTAGTTTGTCATGCAAGGTCGCTTTCCGTCCAGGTGGCTAGTTGTGCTATGTTTGAAGCCTTTCTGAAATGAAATACAACTTTAAAGACATATTCAATATAAAATGTTTGCCCAGTCTGGCCTAGTGCGTGGTGACCCGGCCTATGAAGCCAATGGTCTTGGGTTTGAATCATGGTAACAGCATTTAATTGTATGATGAGCCCAAATATTTGTTCCCGAGTCATGGATGTTTTCTATGTAATTAAGACTTCAAGGAAAGAGACTGAGATTTGTGTAAGAATGTCCCTAATAATATTTATTTTTATATTTGACAAATTCAAGGCGGCGTATACATAGGTAGTATACGCCGAGCTCTGCTGAATCTTGACGTGAATAAGGCCAATGGACCAGACGGTATACCTGCACGTGTACTAAAGCAGTGTGCGCCTGAGTTGTCTCCTGTACTGACACGCCTGTACCGCCTCTCTCTCCAAACAAGAACGGTGCCGAAATCCTGGAAGCTTGCAAACGTGCAGCCAGTACCCAAGAAGGGTAGTCGTGCTGATCCCTGCAATTACCGACCAATCGCCATTACCTCCATGCTCTGTAAAGTCATGGAAAGGGTACTTAACGGCAAACTGCTGGCATACCTCGAAGCAAATGATCTGCTCAGTGACCGTCAATATGGCTTTCGCCGAGGTCGGTCTACTGGGGATCTTTTAGCGTATGTCACGCACTGCTGCGGCGAGGCCATCGAGAGGAACGGTGAAGCGCTTGCTATTTCACTGGACATCTCGAAGGCCTTTGACAGGGTTTGGCACGCAAGTCTCCTTAGCAAGCTTCCTGCTTACGGCATCCCTGCTGATTTTTGTAGCTGGCTATCTGATTTCTTGAGTGAACGGTCGATCAGAGTAGTTATTGATGGCTGCTCTTCGGACCTCATGGCCATTGACGCCGGTGTTCCTCAGGGGTCTGTTCTCTCCGCAACCCTTTTCCTGCTCCACATTAACGACATGCTGCAACCCAGCATTGTAGGTTATGCAGATGACAGTACGGTTGTTGAGAGATATTTGGCTAGTGCAAGGGACAGCAGGGAGGATATACGTTCACAGAGAGAGGCCATGGTTGAGCGAATGAACTTGACCCTTAGTCTCGTTTCCCAGTGGGGTGATGACAATCTGGTCACGTTCAATGCCTCCAAAACGCAGGCGTGTCTATTTTCCGCTAAACGGAGTCCATTCGACCTGACTCCTTCTTTCCGGGGTGCATCTGTACCTATTACCGACAGCCTGGAACTCCTCGGCATGGAGCTGAGTTCAGTCCTCGGCTTCGGCAGCTTCATTGAGTCTAAAGCACAAACTGCGGCCAGAAAGCTGGGCGTCCTAAATAAGGTGAGGCGATACTTCACACCTGGACAGCTTCTAACACTTTACAAAGCTCAAGTCCGGTCGTGTATGGAGTATTGCAGCCACCTGTGGGATGGCTCAGCTAAATACCAACTCGCTGCTTTGGACTCGGTGGAGCGCAGAGCCAGGAGGATGATTGGCGACAAGAAGCTAACGGCTAAGCTTCAGACTTTGGCCCATCGGCGGAAAGTCGCCAGCCTGTCGGTATTCTACAGGTTGCACTTCGGGGAGTGTGCCCAAGAGCTACACGAGCTCATTCCACCGTCCCCATTCTACCATCGGACTTTTAGACGCACGGCCGGTTTCCATCCTTACTTGGTAGATATTCCGCCAATTCGCACTAAGCGCTTTGCTTCTACTTTCCTTATGCGCACTGCCAAGGAATGGAATTCCTTGCCGGCGTCTATATTTCCGTGCTCTTATAACCCGGCAACCTTCAAATCAAGAGTGAACAGGCACCTTCTGGGCGAGCTCGCTCCATCGTAGGCCACGTCTACGCCTCGGCTAGTCTGTGGCCATGAGTAAACCCATGCAGAATAAAAAAAAAAAAATTCAAATATATTTAAAGTGTTGACACTACACACATCTTACTGATTATAAGGTAATCTATGTAGGTGTAAAAGGATGTAAATGCAAATGCGTGCATCACAAAGTTTGTTCCCAAACTCTCATACGTTAAGTAAAGAGAAATTGGGCGTTGCTCACGACGCTATGAACTTTGTAACATGTAATGCTAATGTGTCTCACGTGTGTGTAAGGACTATTGTCTTATAAACTAACAAAATAATAAAACAAATACTTACTCGCCCAGTTTAAATCCAAATTTTAACATCCGTTAAACATGTCACTTCGGTTTCTACAAAGACTGGTAACTTGGCAAGTACAAAATGTAATGTAAATCACTGTTTATCGTTATTTATACAATTTTTACACTTCAAACTACACATTTCAGGATGATTTCAGTTATGCAAAAACAGTTAGGTTTTTAACATTCAATTCAAGAGTGACTGAGAAGAAGGGATGTTGAAGTGTTGACATGATAGTTTGAAAACCGTTCGGAAACTAAAACTCCTCTTTAGAGCATTTCAATGTCACAATAAATGGGATGGATGCAAGATGAGATTGACGTCAATTTCTTTTCGGTCGATTTGATCGAAAGAGTAGTATAATATCATCATATTGATAATCCTGTCGACGCCTAAAAGCGTATTTAGATTGACAGAGATATTTTGCGAATTTCTTTGTTCGCGGTTACATCGCGGTTTCTGAACGCATCCGTACCTGTCAAATGTCAACCAACAAATTGAACATTTGCATTCTTTGTCGAAATTTTTTCACTTTTAAATGCAAAATACTCGACAATACGAATTTTGCGGATACATGTTCTCGATTCAAAAGTGATATTTTTTCAAGCTCTTTCGATTGAGCATAATTTCATTTAGGTCTACCGTTAAAGCGGCTCGCGTTTATATATAAAGATTTGGTGTATCTTTAAACAGAATAACTAAAATACGCGGCTATACAGACTTGTTAAGCTAGTTTTAATGTTTACGTTTAGGTATCTTAGGAATAGATTATAAACTTCTGATAACACGGGATTGTTTCAAAATTTAAGAGCCAACAGCAGGGGTCATTTCTCCATACAAACGTACTCGACTGTCTTCTCCGTGGGTTTTGATGCTAGAGCAATGATTTTTTCAACACAGATTAATATTGTGAATATCTGTGTCGGACCGTTTTGCTTTTTTTGATATTTTTGTTTTTTAAGGCGCTAGAGCCTTTCAAAAATGGCCAAAATGGCCTAATTGACTATGCCGCAATGAGAGGCGTAGTATTCAAAACTGATATCAATTAGCCAAAAAAGCAAAACGGTCCGACACAGATCATTTCATAATCATTTAGATTTCCAAGTTTGGTTAGGATTGGTTAAGTTTTGGAGGAGGAAACAGTCGAGTACGAAACCGCGATTTTGAGAATTTTACGCAGGATTTTTCACCTTGTCCTTATCGCACTAGTTTTAGGAGCCGCTTCCGTTAGCGAGACGGGTATATTTACCTAAAATATATAAAACTCAGCTCCTGTTTCGTCTTAAGTAAATTATTAGTTTCGCGTAAGATGAGGTAATTGACTCTTGATAACAACTTCAACATCGCACCATTTTGGGTGGGCTGATAACAAATAATGGTTATTCACATCATGATCATGAGATAATGCCGTCTGCCGTCTGGAGGTACCTTTATTATTACTTATTAGTCAGTAAATTTACCTAACGTCTCACTGAAGCCTGGTAACACAAAGTAATGAAACGACAATAGAGTATTTTTTTTATATATGATATCTTAAAACTATAGCATACATTAGGTGGTACAGGGATCTTTTTCAACTTTTACCCATATTTTTTGAGGTGAATATTTGTATAATAAATAGTAATAGATACTTAATAAGTACATTGCACAGTCATGTTGGTAAACTTCATAACAAATTTAATTATACATATTGGCTGATTAGATATCGATGTTTCGTATGGGAGAGCCAAATTATTTTTCGCTCTCGAGAATGGAAAAGTAGGTAAATGTTGCTCAGTATGGCATAGGCCATAGACCTGGTATAGACCAGGGGTGCGAAACTCCTGACTTCGGTCAAACTCGGCTCCGCTCGGCTCAGCATTGCTCCGAGCAATTATTAGGGTTGGCACCACTTGACTTCCTTTTGCGTGCACGACCACAGATGAGACCCTGAACCGCTGTCAAACTTCGGTTTTGTAGGAAGTTTCCTTTCTGTACGTTAGTACTATTATTTATTCTGTGCCTACACTTATATTCAACTCTCAAATTGAAAAAGTAAAGAAAAACATGCCGTATTGTAATGTCTTGACTAAACGTTCAAAATTATAAGGCCCAAATACGTCACATTAAACTCAGATCTCTGGGCAAACATAAAGTGACTATATAATGATTATTTGCTGTGAGATATGGGAGCATGAACCTAGCCAGTGCCTGATTGCAGTCATGGGTCGGAAGCTAAGGACAAAGTTCTTTCCCTACGTTATCGCTTCTCTAAATAGTGCGCAGATAGCTGTCATAAAACTATAGTATGCTATAGGTATACGGCTAACTCGCTGGTATAGAATAAGGTGGGTTTTCCATCAGATATGTACAATGTATCAAAATGGAAGAAGAGGTTAACATTAGGCTGTGAAACCAGTTTCCACCGACACTAGACGGGGTATTTTGTATAATTTCTGTGACAAAGCTATGAAAATAAACACAGTTTCATGTGCAAATAATTAGGTATACCGACAGAACCGATATTATAAATACTGGCGGTAACGAAGGTAGAACATTTTTTGCAATTAATTTGCTAAAATATATTTTGTCTGCATTATTTTGTTGTTTTGTTTTTACTTTTATGGAGAAATACAAGCACTTAATTAAAACTACCAAAAAATAAAATCACTCTTTAAACGTGTAAATACACCGAATGAGTGGAGCGTGCATAACAATGAGGCAATTGTTAATTTCCTTATTAGGTGATTGCGTAATGATAAAATATGATATCATAGATATCACAAATTGGTGCCCTCAGATATGATACTTCATCTACATTATTGCGAGAGTGTATCACTTATCATGTTGATAAATTTGTGTCCAGATAAAACTCGGCGAGGGCGTGGAGATTCGCGAGGAGCTGCTCCGGGGGGTGAAGTGGGGGGATTATAGGAAGGTGACGCGGGGGTTAGCCGCAGCGCTGTTCTCGCCTATAGAGCTGGCTACCTGCTCCGTGACGGGGCAGCGCTGGTCGCGGGCGGGGCAGGAGTCCCGGCCCACGAAGCCCCCGCTGGACCGCCGCCGCGTCCACGCGCTCATATCCTACGTGAGCCGACACTTCCCCGACGTGGAGGTGTCGCGCATTAAGCAGGTGCTCGCGTACAAGTGCAAGGAGAACTGCGCTGCGCTTAGAATGAGAACTGCGAGGTAAGTTGTTTCAAATTATCTCGGTCGCGGGATCATTTTTGCTTGGTATCAGCCATAGACAGGGGAAATACTAAGATGCTTAAAGTAGTCTCCTAAGGGCCACTTGCACCATTCTACTAACCCGGGGTTAAATACAAATACAAACAAATACAAATAATTTATTGAGAAAACCTGACTTACTGAGAATTCAGCTTTTCAAATGGCTGTAACATTTTGCACAACTTTACTCGTTTTAGTATTCTTTGTCTATGGCACAAGAGAGAGAATATTGGGACATTATGTCACTGTCTGAAATGAAATCTTCGTAAGAAACCATTGACGTTTTTACATCTGCATCTTTCGACTTACGACATATTTTTAGATGGTGATATTCTATTACGGCCGTCAACTCTCTGAAAAGCATGTTCTGGGACCGATTAACATTTATTTCGTGGTTCCATATACCTATAAATTTAACACATGGCTTGTACTTCATATTTCCATAAATGTCATGTCTTTGTTTATTTGAATACAAAATGAATTCATTACGATGAGATTCATTGTGAATACACAGTACAATTATGTGAAACGTTGAACAAACAAGACCATTAATCAAGTCCCATAAATAACCAAAATTATCAATAGACGCCCCGCGTGTAATCTTCGTATACCTACTATATTTCACATAGCGTTGTTTGTAAACATATCAAAGTACAATGCCTTGAAAATGTCTGTGAGTCCTGTCGCCCAAGCCAAAGTGACAATCGCTTGCGTTTTGCCATCGAATCGCTTTGTGTCTCTATCGCTCTTTCATATTAGCGTGACAGTGACAGTTGCGTTTCGTTCGCTACGGAGCGATAGCGATTGGCATGTCATCTACGGGGCCTGGTCAGTGAAACACCCATTGCGATGGCGAAATGTACTCCTTTACGTTATCGTGACGACGGGCCTAGTGGGTAGTGACCCTGCATATGAAGCCGATGGTCCCGGGTTCGAATCCCGGAAGGCCATTTATATGTGTGATGATGATGACACAGATATTTGTTCCTGAGTCATGGTTGTTTTCTATGTATTTAAGTATTTATATATTATATATCGTCGGGTGACAAGCAAAAGTCACTAAGTACCACCACAAGTTCATAGCCATAGTGAACCATATTAGTATTAAAAGAAAGTCGATTTTTGTTTATTTTTTTTGTAATTAGTGACTTTTGCTTGTCACCTGACGATATATCGTTGTCTGAGTACCCACAACAGAAGCCTTCTTGAGCTTACCGTGGGGCTTAGTCAATTTGTGTAAAAATGTCCTATAATATTTATTTATTTATTATTGTGACGAGGGGTCCCCGGATGTCTCATTAAGTCATTATCTTTGCTCAAAAAAACACTAGATTCGGTTTTGTTAACCGGCCTCTAATCAGCTAAAGACAGTGAATAACAGACTGTTAATCTCCATTCTGCGATTTGCAAGATAGCTAAAAAAACTAATATCCCAGGCAAATATATAATAAATAATAATAATACATATTGGGGACATCTTTACACAGATCAACCTAGCCCCAAACTAAGCAAAGCTTGTACTATAGGTACTAGGCGGCGATATACATACTTATATAGATAAATACATACTTATATACATAGAAAACAAACACCCATGACCCAGGAACAAATATTAGTGTTCATCACAAAAATAAATGCCCTTACTGGGAATCGAACCCAGGACCATCGGCTTCGCAGGCAGAGTCACTACCCACTAAGCCAGACCGGTCGTCATGTCATCGGTCGTCATATATTAAAGAACAACGCAATTTTAAAACTCAGAGAACTTACAATATATATGTCGTTATTCCAAGTGGAGCATCTAATTCTAAATCGATGGAAAGACACAACGACACACGTCTATATTACTTACTTGTCTCTGTCTTACTTTAATAATAAATACCCTTATCTATCTGGGTTCAACTTGGCAATAGGTATACGGCGAATTTGGGAGCACGTGTAACTTTTTTTATATTTAGTTACAGCATAGATTATAAGTATAGAAGGTCCATTGTGTAGCAAACGCAGTATTGAGCAGGAAAATAATGTAAACATTTTTTTTTCTTATTCGCATAATGCCTCCTTATTTGGCCCTTATAAAAGCTGCTTCTCACTGACGTCCAGTTTTTTGCAGGATCCCGTTTTGGTAGTATAGGTGCTAATATAGCAACAGAAAAGTGGATCCTGCAAAAAACGGTACCCGCAAAAAAACTGGAGGTAAGTGGGAAACGGCTCTAAGTTTCGTCAAGCATACGCTATTATAGTTACCCAGCAATACCGACAATGACCAACAATGACGACCGGCCTGGCCTAGTGGGTAGTGATCCTGCCTATGAAGCCGATGGTCCCGGGTTCGAATCCTGGTAAGGGCATTTATTTGTATGATGATACAGATATTTGTTCCAGAGTCATGGTTGTTTTCTATGTATTTAAGTATTTATTTATTATATTATATATGGTAGTCTGAGTTCCCACAACACAGGCCTTCTTGAGCTTACCGTGGGGCTTAGTCAATTTGTGTAAAAATGTCCTATTATAATATTTATTAAAAAGAAATACCACCATGGCGCAAGTATGACTAGTATGAGTGACATCCCCGCTCAAATACGAAGTCATTGGAGCATCCCTAACCGAGAATAAAGTATCGCACGTCGTTACTGCCGCCTTCGGGTCGGAATATCGGAGCGGCCAAGGTACTAAGAAAAAAAATTTAACATTTGTTCATGGCTTTGTTCATATAATTGTGAATCTTGGCTCCGATATATCATGGGGACTGTACAGAAGGACTCGCCCCCTAACTCATAGCACATCCGCCAGGGTTGTCGAGTTTGCTCGTCATTCATGTTACTCAGTACAATCGTCATCAGATACATCGGAGCGGCCAAGAAGTTCACAAAACCAGAACACGCACTCTAACGCCTTGAGAATAGGAGCGTGATCAGATATTTGTGAGCAGCTTGACCGCTCCGATACATATGTTGGGGACTGTACACCGCCGCGACTCGAGAGTAATATATAGGGTAACAACTGCTCCACGCATTACTTGAATATACCTGCAGACGTAAGTGAAATTCTGTCTGCGACACAAAAATGATAGCCGGGCTAGGGTCACGCAACGCCCCTTTGTTTCATTCTTGCGCGGGCATGCTTTTATAGCTAAGATAAACTGTTATCAGCCACCATACAAGCCATGTTTATCACATGAGTCAGGCTCTGTCTCACACTCAACCCCACACAATACATATGGTGATATGAGTTCAAGTTCAGCTCTTGTTTAATGTAAAACAAATTCTCGCTGGTGCTGTATATTTAATGTACGAATATTTCAACTCTGCAATGATATACAGAAAGTCGGGAGACTGAATTTTGTTGCTTTCTCGTGTTGTGTTTTTATTAGGTGTTATGGAAAATTCTAGCCGCCTGTAGAGTATATTTATTAGGGTGGTATTCCACCTGTCCAATTTCTATCCAATGTGTATTTTGTCTTACATTTGCCTAATAAGAGAGTGAGACCAGGGCTCGGAACCGGTATTGAAATACCTGTTAATTTTGTTCTAAAACCGTTATATTATTAAGTTCACTAAAAAACCGGTTTAACACTTTAAAGTCTCGCGTTTTGTCGGAATTAAAGGTAAAAACAATGAAATTATATCGCGGTAGACCCGTTTGTGTAATTAAATATTTGTAAAAAACCGGTTAATTGATGGAACGCGAACTAAAAAAAAACGTTCTCTCTGCTAACCGGTAAGAAGAGGGAACAGAACTTTATGGTTCGCAGGGAACGATATAATACCGTTTACTCTTGGCTTTCGGAGACTCTCGGTTAAACTCGTCATACGTGAAAGAGATGGCAATACTTACTCGTTCTATCTCGCTTCGATATTTTCAATTTAACCGGTTAATTTCGTTCCACAAAAACGGAGCGAACGAATTAGGCATAAATTAGTATCTTAATAGGTAGAACAGTTCTTAAACCAGTTCGATAACCGCGAACGGAAACGAAATCCTTTTCGTTCCCGGGTGAATAAACGAAACCGGTTTGAAAAATAAAACGGTTTCCGAGCCCTGAGTGAGACGTAATGACATTGGACCAAGATATTGGACAGATGGAACATATTAATGTATGTACAATGCCTCAAGGGCCTATTTTCGATTTAAGCTACTTATTAATTTCTCTTAGTAATACCACTGTATATACATATCTTGTTTGTAAATAATGTATGTTACTTATTTGTTTATGAAGACTATATATTGTGAATTAAGATAAACAATATAACAATGTTTACTTAGATATAGGTACTTAGCACAAGTACCTACCATCTTAAGCCCACAAGTACTTAGTGGATATTGTTTGTTAGTCAACTAGTAGGTAACCCTTATTTATTTATAATTTTATGTAGATACGTTTGTCACAATTAGCATGAAGAAGTATTTGCCAACCTGTTATTTACCGATTTGTATTTTGTTGCTTGTAATTCGTTTTTTTAGCATTAGAAAGAACTTGCAAGAAGGTAAGCGATCTTGACATGTCTTTTAATTGAAAAACGCTTTTTAAAAACCAAAAACTATTATTTATGAAAGCAGAAGAATATAAATGATCGTATTAGATTCATAATTGTTACATATTTGCCATAACTTATTCTTTAAATGTTATTTTCAATTAAAAGACACATCAAGATTGTTTACCTTTTTTCTAATGCAAAAAAAACGAGGTATACTCCTAGCGGCAAAAATATCTACCTTTTTCTGTTTTGCAATCTTTTAAATCCCCTTACTGAAAATATTTATGGTACACTAGAAATGGAGAAATAATTTGAATACAATAGGTAAAAAAACATTTCTCAATGGTTGCGTGAGGGGTGAATCAACTTTTCGTCTAGTAACCCAGACGAGCGGCTTACATTGTTGTCTAGCTAGGGGAACAAGCGAATTTCAATCAATCGAAACTTCCATGGTGTGTATCGTATGTACGGATATTTTTTTTTTATGAAATACGTCATACTTCTAGAGAATTATTAGACACAGGAGGTGGTTTGACTACCGCAGGTATTTAAATGTGTAGAAATAAATAGGTAGGTATTCACAACTTTGAGCATTATAAAGTTATAAAAGGGTTTGTCTGCCGAAAATTGTATTCGAAATACACAGTAAGTGCAGAAAAATCAAACGATATAAAATTAACTACCTACTGAGTTGATACTGAGCGGCTCAACATTACTAAGTATGTGAATATAGGTTCAATTACTTATCTCTATTAGTTTTTTTATAGAAATAGCGAAGTGTTTACGATTAAAGTTAGATCGGTCAAATGAAAAAATAAAATTACCGTCTTGTGATTGTATATATGTACTTTGTTTCATAGGGAATTATCACGGTATCACTTTCATATAAACCCTGCTTATAGAATCTGTTCGGATAGAGAAGAATCGTGGAATGTATTGCATCTCTTCTTTTTCCGCACACACTCTACAAACTGTCTACAATTTAAATCACATAACCACCTCCAATCATGTAATTTTCTAACCAGAGTACAAGTAAATTAATGTTCCACTTGATAACCGGAAAGTAGGCTACTCTTTTTGAATAACAAGTTTACGTAATGGTGCATTCAGATCTGGCAAATGCGGCGCCCTGCACGCGCGCTGCTCGATTCGTATCTACATCGTGCTACAAAATGTATGCTAGCAGCTAGCGCTCCTTTCGAGAATGGGTCACGAAACTCTGTCAGATCTGGACGCAGCCTTAGAAAATCCAAATAAAAAAAAAAGCTTTACTACAAAAGTCACCCCAGCTTGCATTGGTAACCCATGCCCTGGTTGTGCATGCGACACTCGAGACAGTAATACAATTTGAAGTAGGCTGTCGAATTGTTTCAGCGAGTCTACCAACTTCATGCTGACGGCGGCCGCGCGGCCCCCGCCCTGCGAGCTCGATGCGCCTGCCACGCGCGTCTACCCCCACTAGTGAGTACACACATTTACCCCCTTATTCATAAAACTACAAGCCTCCATGTCCCGGAATCCAGGACAATATACACTTCGATAGCGACAAAATCGGGAGCAAACGAAAAGGCTGGGCTTTCACCATAGCATTTAATGACAACTAGATCTAAAAACAAAAGGTAAAACAAAATACCATAAAAACATTGACAAAATGTATAAAAAGTATAAATAACATATAAAACCTCAAATTAGTCCTCGACACTCAATTAGTTAATTTATGTTTCAGCCCATTCTTACAAATGCATAAGTCAAATTGACAGAAGAAGACAAACGATTACCTAATAGGTTATTGAGGCTTTTATACACGGTAGCTAAAACATAACTGGGATTGGGTTTTGGGATTATACGGAGCATGGGACCAACCCCAAAATCGCGGAAAAGATATTATCACCACCCCAACTGGTAAAAGCTCTCTTGATTGTTAAAAAACTGATAGCAAAATTGCATTTTATTCACATGTGAGACAAAGTAATCGAATGCAAATTTTGAGTTTTTTTTTTGCTAGTAGAATTGACTTCTAAATGATGATTTTGGATGATAAATATTTAATAACATTCATTTGGATTTGATTTGGTATGATTTTGTTTGATATTAACAGCAACGGGAATTAGGCCAGTCATCTTAAGCCTAAAAAGGGGGTCAACCTCGGAATGAGAGATAATAAGCTGGAAACTCGGATACACCTTCGTTATGACATTTTAAAGGTTCTCTTAAAAGTCGACGCATATATCGTGTGCGCGTCATAAGTTATTCAAGGTCAAAGTTCATGAAAATCGGTTTTTCGCGAATATCAAGGTTTCTATAGCTCCACCGCTGTTTACATGTAGGGAAGAATTGTAGAGCATAAAATTTGTGACACGTTAAGTATCGAACATTTTTTCATGAGATTAGCCGTTTTCAAGATATACCACAGAAAGCGCAGTGATCAGACATACGTAGTATAAGTTGGTTTGATAGTGAATGACACCTTGCATTTTGGTGACTATGCGCTGAAACTTTGCACGGTTGATTTTTAGCTGGTCTTGAGTAGATTCTGACCGGGAGCTATCGAGAGCCACGGCACATTTAGTGGGGGGAGGGGGGGTTAAGTTCGACGCTGCCGCGCTTCAATTGAAGCATCATTTCTCTAAAGCTATACATATTAGATTAGGGCATGTGATATATCATTTCCGGATAAATTATGGATGGGGAATCTATTTATGGAACAAAATCAATGCACTTTCTAACAAAGAAAATGAATAAAAATGAACTGAAAACGACTTCAACTCGCTATTATAACTACAGATAGAGATTTCGGGAGTTGAATAAAAGCATGTGAAAACATGCATTTTCTTGTATTATTAATACTTAAAATCTACCTCTTTCCTGTAGAACTACCTTAAGTTAAAGGCTATAAAGCTTAATTTTCTGATTAAACCTCAATAAAGGGGTACCCTTTTTGTATTAAACTATGTCATAAAATCATTACATACATACACACAAGCTGTTAGCTATTGTCCACAGGAGGGGCCACTTTTGTTTTAAAATCCATATATGATCCATAAGTGTCATTTTAACGATTAAAAAACTTTATAGAACGTATTATTCACACAGATTACCAGCTGAGCTTGCCTTGCGTCATAGTGCGTTTCCCGTGCCGCTGCGCCTTCTATGCCGTATATCTTGAAAATGGCTAATGGCATGAAAAAACGTTTTATATTTAACTCGTCGCAAATTTTGTGCCTTACAATTCTTACCTACATGTAAACAATATTGGAGCTATAGAAAACTTGATATCCGCGAATAACCAATTTTTATGACCTTTGACCTGGAATAACTTCCGACGCGCACACGATATATGCGTCGACTTTTATGAGAACCTTTAAAATGTCATAACGAAGGTGTATACGAGTTTCCAGCTTATTATCTCTCATTCCGTGGTGAAACCGTTAATTTAACTGGGCCAAATGCAGTTATCTTGTATAGCGCGTTTATGAATAACACCATTTAACTTTCGTATGCTACTGTAGTACATGTTGCATAGGTATTCGATGTATTCTAATCTTAAATATTAGATACTCGATCATATTATACTGGTCGGCCAAGGGTCTCAAATTTATAAACACGCCTCTATTATGCGTTTTGGATTATTATGTAACACTTCGCTGCGTAAAATGTCTAATGGTATTTATGAAATTCAATCTGAAAAATCATATGTATTTTTTATGGGCAGATGTGCCCCAATGCTAGTCTAGAGCCTTATCTTTCCGCAATCCGACTTACAAATATCTCAAATTTCCATAAGTTATGTCCAAGTTATACGAAGGATTACACAGATTATTGGAATAAAAAAAGGAACGGGTTTTAATATTAAATCGTACTATGCTACGTTACGTATATAAACGGCAACCCGTATTCGTGATTCGTTGATGATATACGCGTGGGCTACAGCTGCTCAACGCCTGAGAATGTTCGTTCACTTTATAGCAAATAACATCTCATCTTATCGGGCCATGGCGCGCCACACACCATCTCACGCGTCAATGTCTAAATAAACCTCGATAACATTGCGATAGTCTGATTACCTTACGTAAATAATACAAACTTATACCTAATTATAATATTCGTGCAAAGTATCGAAACGAAAGCTTATCTAGATGCTATCGCGATAGTCCACGAGTAAATAAATAGACTTATAAATTCCGTGCAGAGTTCCGTTTTGAAACGAAACTTAAATAAATGCTGTCACTTTAACAAGGTCTTAGTTCTGTTTCTATGCCAATGCCTATAGGGTCCGCCGGGGCATACGGGCGGTGTAACAATGACGCTTTACAAAAAAATAAAATATTAGATATCAGTTTTGAATGATTCACAGTTAGTTTCAATAGACTTATATGGACTTCTCCCCATGTAACTGTGTCGAAATATCGGGAGCTCGAAAACAATACAAAAGGTAATCAGTGTAATCACGATTCATATCCCGGTCGATATAAGTCCAGAAAAGAACTAGATAAGTATTAGAAATCGTCTTTATTTTTTACTCGTCTGTAAGCAGATCACGGTTATCAGTATCACACTGATGTGGATCCGCACGCTTTAATGTATGTATGTGTGAGCGAGGCAGTGCCTATGCAAGTATGCAAGTATATATAAGTGTCCCGCTCGCACACCGGAGCAGCGTGCGGAACCGCATCCAATGTGTAAACCGGCTTAAAAAATGGCTTCCGATTATGTTTACACTTTGACTTTCGAGTACATCGCTCTGCATAACATAATAGTAATCTTATCAACTCAAGTTGATTATGATTTATGGCTATTGTCATTGCTTTAATACACATAGATTATAGTTGCGATGGGACCGATATCATCAAATAAACTTACGTACAAATAAAAACAAAATTAATATTTTTAATTTACTGTGTAAGTCTTATAATTAAAATCTTGATAACGCGAAAAACTCTTTAGTTTGACGTTGGTTTTGGTTACCTGTACGACGAGTACACATTCGATGTACATTTTTTTTTGTAAATAAGATCATTTTTGATACATGCTTTATCGTTGACTGTACTGTTCTTTGAACTGGCAACTAATTAATACTCATCGAGAAAAATCTAACAAACCCAAAAACAAGTAGGATGCGTTGTTTTATCACAGAATTCCTATGGCCACATCCTGTCCTGTGTACCTCCATAAGTCCATAGTACCATAATATTGCATTGTCACCCAACTTACATATGTACAGTCACCTCCAATAATATGTTAGACTTCGAAGGCCGCAAAAATATGTGACACGCTCTTATGGCTCTACAAATCAGATCGTGGCAGATATTTTTGTGGCCTTCGTTGTGTAGCATATTATTGTGACCGTACTTATGTAGGTATGTGAAGTTTCAGCTAAATCGAATAATGGGAAGCGAGTCCAATTTAGCGTGCAAAATTATTGTTGCTATGTTTCAGACGTGTGTATTCACTTTGGCGTTAAATGTCGCCAAGTAGTGCAAAATATTGCAGAATAACATCGCGGAATGAATAAGTATTACTATTACGATGCCGCATCGTCAATGCGATGTCAATAGTGCGTTGACCTCACCTTACCATGTATTGTGTCATGGCATTACTATAGTTAAAATAACTTAGCTATGTTTTAGTATTAATGATCTTTTGTGCAGTCGCCATTGGTTATATTTACAGCTAAGGAGGTCACAAAATATCTGAATAGGCCTCTATTGTCAAGACGTTAGAGTGCATGTGGCACCTTGGCCGTTCTGATATGTAATTAATAAACAAATCGAACAACATATTCTATTTTTCAATGTTTGTCTTAGCGGGGGCACTATTGTGCCTCCAGTTAAATGACACACCACAAAACAGTTAAATGACAGACCACAAAAATGTTACCTACATGTAAACGTTGTCGGTTGGAGGCTAAAGAATCTTTTATCACCGATGTCTTGCACAACGCACAATGAAGTGAAATAACTGACGCAGTTGTGTTTGATAAAGGTCTTGTATGGGTTATGTTATAATACACCTAAAGTCTTTTATGTGTTTGAAGATCTTTCTACAGTCTTCTAACCTAGTCAACAGTGACCCTGCCTACGAAGCAGGAGGTCGTATTAGACAAAAAAGCTGTCCTTTTTTATCCACTACGCTGTCCTTTTTTTACCACGTTAATTTTGTGTAATTCCCTATTGTATTGTAACGTGTGACGTTATTGTTTCAGTGAGTCGTCGAAGAGCCCGGGGCTGGGCGAGTGCTCCCGGGCCGGCGCGGCGCCGCCGGGCGCGCCGCCGTGCCCGGAGCCGCCGCGCGAGCCCGACGCGGCGCAGTGATGCCCCGATACCGTTGCATATCAATTTCATAATCTTGTTGTTTTTTACCAAAAATGAGAAATTCTAACGATACTCGTCGCTCGCCTCAGCCGCGACCGCCCCGCCCGCTCGGGACAGATGTATTTATTGGGAAGCGCGGAACGGGGAGCGGGCGGGGATATTCATATTTATTTAGGTGATATTTTTCTATTGGCTACTGATAAGATTTTATCTGTCGTTATGTCGCCGGCCGCGCCGGGGTGCATTGTCGTTGTAAGGAGGGTTTGCCCGAAGCTCTAGCAATAATTTATCAGGTTCCTAAGAAGTTTCGTAGTTAGGTTCTATGCACGAATTTTCGCGAACACTGCCGCTTGATATCTAAATTTGTTTCACGGATATTAGTCGTTCGATTGCTTCCTTTATTTTATATTTAAAGAGTCATTTTTCATCGTTACGTTAAAATTTGTATATGAGGCATTTAAGTGCTGTACGAGGGACCGTTGCAATTGCAAAGTAAATATATAAAATGGCATAATGTTTAGAACTAACATAGATATATTATAGTCATTTCGTTTTATAGGTGTAAATGATAAAGAATTTATTTTGGAGCGTAAACGGTTTGGATATTGTAAAGTTTTCGGAGAGCTGTGATCGAGACGGATATAAAGCAGTCATATTTTTAAATAAAGTTTAGGAATTACTACGTAATAATTGCCAGGTATACAGCATATTGTATGAGGCGAGGTGTACATAGGACGCGGGGCCGCGTCGCCTCCGCGCGTGACCGTGTCGGATCCGTGCCGTTACCGTGCCGGACCCGCGCCGGACACGTGGCGGCGTCGCGAGCCTCCCTCTCGCGCACGGTCGTGTTTTTAATATAATCATATCAAAAAAAGCAATAACTATTATTTGATAGAAACGAATTTTTAATTTATAAAATACTGTTTTAACCAAGTTGTTATAAAAGTAGCTAGTAAATTAATTAAAAAGTCTCTTTAAAAGTCCACAGTCGTTTTAGAGTTCTTTTGAACGATGAGTAATGTAATTACGTCTCACGTTTCGAATATCATATCATTTTGTAACGCGTTAGTTTGGGACGTTTCGTGCGAACGCAGTTCGAGTCGCGAGAACGGTAAGTTGCAGTTACCACGGTAGGGTAGTGTAGTCCGCGCAACTAGTTACACTTACCAACTAGTATGTTACGAAGCCAATTGAAAGTCTTTATGCTCAATGTTGCCAAATTTTACTTGCCGAACGTCTTGTCCGATTGATATGATGATGATTCGTCAGTCGCCCGCCTTTACGGCACCAGATTTGCTCAATAGTACGGAGTCATTTTGTTACACTTTCATGAGTTAGAAGTTTTGGCCGGAAAAATATCATTAGAAATTTAAATTGAATGAAAATTTAATAGTAACTTAAATAAGACAAGTTAGATTTTATTAAGAGTATTTGCAAGTATAAATACTTCGTGGCGTATGATCGAGTCGAGATGCAATATGTTTATTTAGTGCCAAATGATAAGTTAACTCGTAGCAATATGTCGTATCTTAATGCTCTTGTGTAATTCGCGTAGTACGTCGACCTCTGAGGTTTCGAAAGTTTCTTTAACAAGACTATACAGGGAAAGTGTTAGGTATTGTTGGATTAAGGAATGTTGTTGAGATATAATACTCATGTGGCAGGGTGTAAAAATAAACGTACTCTATTACCGATCGGATGCATTCGGATCGGACGCCTCTCGGCTGTTGATCTACACGATGTGATCGAGCCTCGCTCTAAGCGTTAAGCTCTAAACCTAGTCTAGTTTTGATACTAAAATAATGTGAATTAAAATATAATCAATCGCCAAACCTCGAAGGTATAGCTCCACTCTTTTACAGGGTAAGTTATTGTCTGACGTACGCCCTTCGCTAACATACTCTTATTTTTACACTCTGTTTTAATATTGGTGATGGTGGAGAGCAAAGAACAAGAGAATTTATTTACTCAAATAAGTTTTATTATTTATATTTTAACTAAATTGTAATGAATATACATTTTTTTGCATTTTATTATTGTAATGGCAGCTGTCCATATAACGTAATCGATCAAAACAGCTGAATCGCGTAGGGTTTCATAAATATATTTAAAACGATACATCGAACATGACACATTGGGCACAAATATTGTTAAAAATATGCTTGTTTTCTTAAACGCTTCGCTATCTAATAATGGATAATCGAAATCTTTGTTGTAATAATGTTCCTGGTTCTAGTGTCTAAAATTGGAGTCACTTTGTGGAACCCTTGTGTTAGATACGTAGTCTAAATACGTACGTTGCCAATTCTGTCTAAGTAATAATCTTGTGCGCGTGTGGAAGTGACACGCGAGAGAACAACATCGAAACCGCCGCGTCGCCCGCGCGTCCTTAACGTGTCGTCAGCGTGTCGCCGACGAGGCGCTCGCAGGTCGCGGGTGCGCGGTGTTGTGCCAAAATTAAGTGCTAGTCTTTTAAAACAAATGTTGTTATCAATTTTCAGATTTTATTTAGTCCAGAATATGTTTATTCCTGTGCTGTGAAAGTAATTACTTCGATCAAATCAACACTAAATGGTGGTGTAGTGGTGACGCACGATGTAGCTGTTTCGAACACTTCTAGCTAGATTCTTGCCTTTCAAAACTTTAATCTTTTATTGTTTTTATTCGAGTTTACATCTTAGTCTTGTTATAGTATAATTTTATCGAGTCAGCTACATTGTGATCACCTTTTAAGTTTTAATGGATAATGGTTGACGATTGCCGACAGCGAGCGAGCTAGACGGGCGTAGGCTTGTAGAGGCTAGGGCCTATTCGCGCTGCCTGAGGCAAACTCAACGATGGATCTCAACGTACCTGTGCCAATGAATACACTAGGTACCTCCTTTATTTTTGAGGCTAACATCATATTCGGCGATTAGGACCTTTAACACCCTTGCGCTCACTCGCTGCGGCCATAATAAGATGATGTGATGATAAAGTGTCATTATAAGTCATTAAATGTATGGAGTGGAGCCTTTGGAAAGCCGTGTTGGTTTGTTACTACATGTATAGTAAATATTTACTAAAGTGCACATAATTGTTTAGCTACGAGCTTGTGCAAGTTTATTCCAAATTGTTTATAGAGAAATCTATTATTATTTCCAAATTTTTATATTAATATTTTTGTAATCGTAAAAGACAAAGGCAACTTAAATTCTATTTATGTTGTGCATTTATTCTCAAATGTTATTACGTACCACGTACTCGTGACTAATGTCAGAACAGGAGCGGAGAATATTATACAGTAATTATTCTGTATTGCTAATATTGTGAGTCAATTCTAGTAATGTTAATGTTCCCTTTTATTTAGAGTTATTTACTATAATAAACAAATTAATTAAGATTGCTCAACCGGACGCAATGCTAACTGCAATTTAGATGTATGAATAATTTTATATTATGTCCTTTTATATTATCATTTATATCTGATATTTTATCAGTTTTATTATTTTGTGAGATATGGCAGCGCATGTTAGTGTATGTTTATTCTTTAAGAGAGGCCAAATGTTGACTTGCTAATGTGAGACTGTTTTGCCAAGAATCAGAAAGTATATTATTACCTACATTGTTTTAAAATAAATGCTTTTATATAAATATGCTTGTCTTGTTCTTTATGATAATCTCCCAGTCGCCTACGGACTAAACCCCTCCACCTAGCCTCCACCCTGTAAAATGTTTTGTTGCCAGAAACTCGACGCAGTCGGCCTTCTACTGTATATAGCGGAATCTCTTTTTGCCTGAAATTCGAATCAGCCAACTGAAAATTTTACATATTACATTTTGAGATAAAAAGGGAAAAAATGAATGCCTTTCATATGCCATTATCTGTCCCTCTCAGCAGACAGTCTCCGACGAAATCATGAAAAGGTATATGTAATAACCCGTTTCGGTATGAGAAAATAATAGCTTATAAATTCAGTAACTGACGATATCTGCATCTCACTTCTATGTATTGCTGCGTCCCTATCGTCAGTTACTGAATTAAGTAAGGTGTGTGAAGCGCTTAAATTATTAAAAGGACTTGTACATACTGAACACCTATCGCGAAAATCGATATTTCGCTATCACTAGGATCTGCCCCTCGTGTAAATTCGAGTGGTTTGGAACCCAAAAGTGTATTCGTGCCTTATTTTGGTGGCCGACCCATAGATATAAGAATATATACAGATGCCTTCCAAGCGAGCTGTCAGTGGGACCACTTTTTGTTTAGTGTACGATTAACAAAGCAACCCACTTTGCTGTAGCGATGTCGATAAAGTCATATCGATAAACTATCGACATTTCTTGCAATTTTAATTTTACTTCAAAGGTTTAACTATACCTAAAATGAACAAAAACGCTTTTATTCTTTATTGTGGTTATCAGATCACAATTTTATAGTCACGCCCCAGGAGAGAACCAAGGAAAAGTTCAGATATTTAATTAAAATACATAAATACCTACTAAAATAGGTGGTCCGCAATAATTGAAATATTTTATTACATCATAATATATTCATTATCCATTAGCATTTCAATTATGCTTATGTTTAACGAAGATATTGAAGCTTCAATTAATCGCTATTTCGTTCCGCTGTGTAGCGTTTATCGATATATAATATGATTAAAATCGACTTTTGACATCCCTAAAAGAGCACACATATACGTTTTTACGCACACATGCACAACCTGGGTCGCCTAAAAAGGGGCCACTTGGATTTGAAGTCCATCTTGTCAACAGTATGGTTGTCCTTTTTTGACAAACGGCATTTTTAAAAGAGCAAGGAGAGAGAAATGATACTAGTTGCTGCGCCGTGAAAGATAACAGACAGAGTAGGGGGCTTGGGCCGACCACAGATTTCGTACTTTAAATACAAATTGGTGGGAATAATTTAAAAAAACGAAATTGGATTAAATCAGGTTGGCCAACTTCTCATAAAATTAGGTTCGTACATAGCACCGAATACGTAATTCTGAACATACCCTAAAAATGAGTTTATTGACTTGTCAAATGTCATTTCTGAATTCAATAAACTAACCTCACATTCTTACAATAATTACAACTCTATCGTCTGTATTTATATCTGGTTTGAGAAACTATGTTGTGTAGTTTACTATTTTTTAAGCATTTTATATAATTCTGCTATTTATTAGCTAATATTAGATGGCGTTTCCCCAGCCCAACGCTCAAAGAGGTAAATACATATCTTGTTGGCATTTGTAAATGAAAATACCACTACATACTTGTTTATTTTAAAGATTTTGGTGTTTTCTATAAATTCTCAAATGTATAAATCTGTTTGGTCACTAGAACTGACAAATAGGAAGATTTTGGAGGAGTTGCAGTTGAAGAAACAAATGCTTTTGAAGCAAGCTGCCGTGGCACCGCTCACCGCCACCACGATCAGCCTGACGCAGCCCAACCCCGCCGGCTCGCTGCCTATGTGCTCTATCCCCCCCGTTTCTGCTACTGCTGTAAGCCAAACTTAATTATTTCCTCTGAAACGGTAAAATAACTAGGTAGCTTTGCTTGAATCAGCCAAACTTTTGTGCTGTTATTCTGATTCAATACTCGGAAGTAAACTATTTCACATATGCTTAGTGATTTTGTAATTATTCATTTGTTGTTATTCAAAAGAATAAATTTGAGAAGCTTTTGTTGGTCATACTACAAATATGTAGGAAACAAACAAGATTCCATATTAGTAACTGCTTAATAATCTTAATATAAATTACTAATGTGTAATCCTGATACTCCTCAAACCTCATAAATATCAATAAGATCAAATATGCAGAGGATGAGGTACCTTACTTATTCCCTCTCTTCCTTGTCGTATCCTCATGGCTGAGGGACGTGACGAATGTGGACACTTTTCACCAGCGCTCTCCAAGCCACTCTGTCTTGGGCCCAGTGCATGCTAGCCTGCAATGTGGCGTTTGTCTCTGACGTTATTCTGTCCGCCCAACGCGTGGCCATACGTCCACCCCTATGCTTCCTTGCCATACGGCCAGTAATAAGGAGCTTTTCCAGGCTATCTGGCCCTGCCCTGCTCAGATGGCCGAAGAAACCAAGTACACGTTGGGAGCAAACAGTGGAGAGCCTCGTTGTAATGTTAAGTTCGTCGAGAATTGATGCATTTGTACGGCGTTCAGTCCATGAGATCCGGAGCATTCTCCGCCAGCACCACATCTCGAACGCATCTATCCTGCGACGGGTTTCGGTTTTGATGGTCCAGGTTTCGGACGCGTATAAGAAGATCGAGAAAACAAGGGTCCGCATTAGTCTGATCTTTGTTTTGCGGTTTATGCTTCTGTTATCCCATATTTTCTCGAGTCTTTTCACCGCAGCTTTGGCCATCTGTGCTCTTCTAACTACCTCTGGGCCGCATTCCCCATCGTCACTTATTTGAGATCCCAGGTACACAAACTTGTGAACCACCTCCACCTTACTTATTACAAAGTAGTAATACATAATGAAGTTAATGCATTAAAACAATTTGCAGGGTTTCCCTCAACTCCCAGAAGCAAACATAATAAACACCAGCCACCGCGCCGCCTTGCAGCACGCCAACGCCACATCCTGTGGCTTCTTCGTCTCCCAGGACTCTTCATTCGGAAACCAAATCCTACCCGTGCTCCCGAGGTTTGACAGCAAGTGACAGCAATGGCGGCTGTTATGAAGCTGAAGACGCTTCAGGGTCATCTGCAGGACCTGAGTGGGTTTGAGAAGCCGAAGGTACAACTGGAGCAGTATGAGACTTCTCCACACATTGCTGCTGTTGCTCTTTACACAATGCAGGTGTGTACTAAAAACTAAAGTTTAATGCTTCAAATCTATCTATCTATTAAGCCCTTTTATTCTGAGTTACAGTGTGTCTCTAAGCTCAGTGTGCCGCTTGGCAAAGGCCTCCTCTAGCTCTGTCCATACTTCAAATATAAATAAATAAAATAAAATAAAATAAAATAGCCTTTTATTTCTTGCAATTTGACATTTTAGAATAGTTTTTAAAGTTAATATTTAGCAAGAACCCCGTCTTCGCAGGTGAAGGCCTCCTCCAGAGTTTTCCACTCATCTCTATCTTGAGCTATTTGCATCCAGTTTTGACCAGCGATATTTTTTATTTCGTCTTCCCATCTAGTCACAGGTTTTCCTATACCCCGTTTTCCTAGTGGCCCTTTCCATGACGTCACATTTTTGGTCCAACGCTGGTCCGGTATCCGTGATACATGTCCCGCCCACTTCCATTTCAGTTGTTTGGCGTGTCTAAGCGCGTCTTTGGCCTTTGTTAAGTTTCTTATCTTTGTATGTCTTATTTTTTGGATTTTTTTGATGCCGACCATACTACGCTCCATTCCCCTTTGACAAGTTCTTATTTTGTCTTTGACTTTTTTTGTGAACTTCCATGTTTGGCATCCATAAGTTAGGCCTGGTAGTAGACACGAGTTCATAATTCTAGTTTTTAAGGTTATGGGCATGTTACTCTTGAAGATTTCTTTCAATTTCCAGTACTTGTTCCACGTGCTTTGTATTCTCCTTTCGATTTCCAGTTCATTATTTTTCTTGTTGAAACTTATTTGCTTGCCGAGGTATATATATTGTTCAATATAGTTTAAGGGCTTGTTGCCTACTGTTATTGTTTTCTCTGTACTGTTTGTCATTATCATAGTTTTTGCCAGGTTCATTTCAAGTCCTACTTTGAGACTTGCTCTATGTAGAGCTTCCATCATAATTTGAAGTTGCGATCCCGTTTCAGCCAGTACGACGAGGTCGTCTGCAAAACGGAGGTGGCTTAAATATTTGCCTTTTATATTTATACCGTAGTGCTTCCAGTCTAGCTGTCCCATAATTAACTCTAGGATGGCTATAAATATTTTAGGGGATAGAGGATCTCCCTGTCTTACGCCTCTTTTTATGGGGAAATTCGAACCCGTCGTTTCTAGTCTTACTCTACCTGTGCTGTTTTTGTAGAGGCTCTTGAGGAGTTCTATGTACTGGTGTTCTACTCCTTGGTTCCCAAGAGCTTCCCATATGCTTGTGTGTGAAACCGTATCAAAAGCTTTTTGGTAGTCTACGTAGGCAATGTAGAGCGGTCTCCGTTTCTCTTGGTATTTCTCTATAAGTAGTTCCAGTGTATGTATGTGGTCGGTGGTAGAAAACCCTTTCCGGAAGCCCGCTTGCTCTATAGGTTGGTATGATTCTAGAGTTGGACTTATTCGTTGATTAATAATTATAGAGAAAAGCTTGTACACGGCTGACAGCAAGCTTATCGGTCTATAGTTGGAAATATCTTTTGGGTCTCCTTTCTTATATATTAAAATAATGTTTGATTCGGTCCATTGAGAGGGTATTTCTGATGTTCTTAGTATTAGGTTAAACAGATTTGCTAGGGGTAGAGCTAATATTGTTTGTCCTGTCTTTAATGCTTCGTTGGTCACTTGGTCTGACCCTGGGCTTTTATCTCTTTTTAGACTGGTTATCGCCTGTATAACTTCTAGTTCTGTGATTTCTATAACTTCTTGTTTATTTTGTGACTGTATAGGTTCTTGGGTATTATTTTCCATGGCAGACTTTTCACTGTATAGATCTCTGTAGAATCTGGTTGCCACCTCTATGATCTCGGTGCGGTTGTGTAGAGTTTTTCCAGAAGAATTTAGCCCCTCTATCCATGCTTTGCTTGTTGTCAGTTCCTTATAGGCTTTTTTTGTGCTTCCTGACTGCTCTAAGTGTTTTGTTATTGTATTTTGTCTGTGCTTAGCATAGTCAATCCTGATGTATTTATTAATTAGTTTATATAAGGCTGCAAGTTCGTTCTTTTCACTCCGGGATCTGTTTTTTATTTTATGTAGTTCTCTTCTTCGGTTCATTAGTTGTATGGTACGTGGGGATAGTATTTGATTCATTTTCGGTTCGGAATTTATTGTAAGTGCTTCTCGTAAGCTTTCAGTGATTGTGTTGATGATTATGTTGTACTGAGTTTGTACACTTATATCTTTATGCTGGTTCGGTTGGTTTGCTATATGGGACGTAAGTCGCTCTCTAAATATGTGTACTTCACTTTCTTTCTTTAATGTTGCTATTTGATTGTTCTTGTAGTTTGCTCTACTTTTTTTAATATTTTTAAAGAGTATTGTTGCTCGTACTGGTCTGTGGTCTGACGGATAGTCGATGTTCAAGACTTCTATATTTTGGAATAAATCTGGGCGGTTGGATAAGATAAAGTCTATTTCGTTTTTATGTTCCTTGTTGGGTGAGCACCATGTCCATCTGCGGTTTGTTTTTTTCTTGTAGAAGGTGTTTAATATGGATAGTTTGTTTTCTGTTGCAAAGTCGATGAGTTTCTGGCCTCGGTTATTCCTATCTCCATAGCCATAACATTTCATTATCAGGTATTCGCTTTGCTTTGGTTGGCCTATCTTCGCATTGAAGTCGCCCATTAAAATATAGTCCTTATGTGCATCTTCTATTGCTTGAATAATTGTTTCATAGAAAAGTGTAATCTCTTCTTCTTTGGCAGACTCTGTAGGTGCATATACTTGTATTACTGAGAATTTTTTTCCCATAAAGTTAAGGTTCAGTCTAGCTACCCGTTCTGTAAGTCCGGTGTAGCTTTCTATATATGGCTTCATAGATTTCCTTAATACGAACCCCACTCCATACCTGCCGGGTGTCTGGCCTGTGTAGCATAGTATGTGGTCTTTGTGTTCTTCTATATTAGTCCCAAGGCGCCTCATTTCTGATATTCCCATTATATCACATTTCACTGATTTCATAACTTCAGTTAATTCTATAAAGCGTTCATAGGATGAGAGAGTCCTGACGTTATAGGTTATTATGTTCAATTGGTTTTCATGGTTGTGTTCTGCACTTTTTGATTCACTGCTATGAGAATTTTTGAATATATTGTTATTTTTAATTTTGGTTGTTTGTAGTTTTAGTTTTAGACTTGCTGGAGGGTGGTGGTCTGACGTCCCACGGGGACCAGCCGGGTTGGGACCTGATGTTTTGGTTGTTGGTGGTAGTTGCTATGATGAATTGTCCGGCTCATTTGATGACCGCTGCCTCATATATTCACTGGAATTTGAGCTAGATCTAGCTCTCATCAGGTCGAATGCGTTTGTTTTTTTATTAATTGGTGGGGTAGTGGTTTGCTGTTTTTTTGGCTGCGAATTATTTGATGGGGAAATTGATAGTTCCCTCTTCCTGTTTTCTTTTGTGTTAGTAGCTTCTTTCACTATCAATTTATCATACTTAATGTACGCAACATTGCCTTTATTCCTCTCTTCCATTAGTTGTGGCATTAATGCCTTCCTTCTTTCTAAAATGTCTTTGGAATAATCTTCCGTGAGCTTTAGTTCTTTAGATTTATTCTTATATACTTCAAATAGTAATTAGTAACTTTCTTCTAGAATTATTACATGAACATTATACATATTTTATGTATTAAAGAAGAAGAAATTTAAAATCTTTCCTCACACAACATATCAGCATTGCAATGCAGTGAGGAAATGCCGTCAAGATTTTTGGTACAATGCCTCAAGGGCCTATTTTAGATTTAAGCTAGTCAATAATTTATTTTAGTATTTGTATTGTAGTACCTCTGTATATTTAATTATGTAAATAAATGGTTTTTTCACTGAATAAAAAAAAAAACATTTTAAGGTAGTGTTTAAATTCCACTACATGTTACATGTGCTACTATTGTTTTTATCTGGGCAACTAATATATCATGTTTATAGCCTTATTCAGAAAGACCAAAGTAACTCAAAGTTGTAGGGTAATGTTTACTTACAGTTTGTCCTGTAGTAATAAAATAAAAGCCCTTATTTCCACACCATTAACAACGTATATAAAATCTGTAACTAAATGTATTAAATAATTTAACAATTACTAGTAAGAAATGAAAAATAAAAAAAACGTCTCTCAGTATTTGCTACAGAATGCAGAAGTAATGTAAATAGACCCTAATATGGCAGCAGGCCCTTAGTTCTGATCTCTGGATCATTTTGAATATTGTTTCAGACACAATACGAAGCCCTAGAAGGCAAGCTGGTGCTCGACGCGGGCTGCGGGCCGGGCGCGCTGAGCTTCGGCGCGGCGCTGCTCGGGGGCGCCGTCACGGCCGTGGACGTGGACGCGGACGCCTTGAGCGTGCTGCATGAGAATAAAAATGACACTGAGATTGCTAATGTTGATGTGGTGCAGTGCGATTTCCTTGGACCAAGTGTTTGTAGGTGAGTAAGGGCTGATTTAGACGGCGCGCGAACTCGCATGCGATTTTAGTTACATTGCGGACTGTTGGTTTTACGTCCAATCCAACCGACCGATCAAAACCTGCAATGTAATGAAACTCGCATGCGAGTTCTCGCATCGTCTAAATGAACCCTTATTCTTTGTTTTGTTTAAATTTATTATATATCACATTGTATTTTGGAACGAGGGTTGTGAAGGCCTTATTATTTAGGCTTACATTCAATTTGGCCTGTTTTAATGACAAAAACAGAGAACACGCAAATTTGTTTTTAGTAAATATATCAATTTTGTTGCATGTATATACAAACAGCCTATGTCAGTGGCAGTGGAAAAGGGGGCTTCGTAAAAATGGGGCCATTCTCGCGCCAACGCGGCCCGTAGGATTTTACTGGTTATGCCACTGTACGAATACAGTTACTTCATTTGGCCTATTGAATTCTTTAATTATTTTAGGTGCTAGTCTGAATGGGTGCGTCTCATAATGAATATGCACTTTTGGTATAATTTCAGTTTATAAACGTTCAAAAAGTATAATCATCTTATGTATAATGCACTAAATGTATATTTTCAATTAGTATAACATAAAAATAATATAACATTCTATATACATATCGTTGTTTGATATACTATACATATAAACTAACTATATTTAATATAACATTTATTACGCATATAAATTAAAATAATTAATAAAATTTCATATACCGTAACATCGGGGTACTTTGTCCCAAAATCAAGATACTTTTTACTTCTCGTTTGAGCACTTCAATTTTAATCGCATTATGACACTTTTATAGTCATAGGTATTTAATTGTGGATATAATCAACTCATGCACATACGTAAAACTTAATAAATCAACCTCTAAATATTTTTTAATTTTTCGCAAAGTATGAGCCAAAGTTGCGCTTTCAAGCGGGTTTCTTTGGCCATCGATATTTCATTGAGTACAACGTAACGGTTTGCAAAAAAAGCGCAAAGAAAGCTGTTTAAATTTATTACACAATACACATGTATATCAAATAAGGACATAGTAGTAAGATTCATTTGTTTTTATTACACTAAAAAGCAAACTAATCAACACAAAGTAATAAATCTATTAAACATGGTTTTTTTAATAAAAACTTTGCCAAAACAATCAGAAAAACCTTCTAAACTTATCGATCATAATCATTAGAAATAGTTAACGTGTATAACTATAATTATCATATGAAAAATTAGTTTTCCTATAGAATTATTTTACTAGGTAGGCACCTAGTTAACAGTCGACTGTAACTAATCAGTCTTAAAAATTTATAATCATTTTATAAGATATTAAACTTATGCGGCAGATGTTCTTTATCTTTGTTTTCATTAATTCCATTACAATCTAGAGAATCTGTCTTTGAAACCTGAGCCTGTGGTTCATCCAGTGCTCCAGCACAGGACGAACCACTGGCTGCTGTTCCTGGGATCGCGATTTATAACCTGCGTCAATAGTAAATTGTCTTCTTAGTTAGCAGATTGATCTCGTGCCGTTATGAGAGCTTCAGTAGATGAAGCGAGACTATATCTGCGTCGCTGTTCTCTCTGAAGGAAATGTTTTCCCATGGGTCAAAGAAACCCGAAAACGATAGCCAAAGAATACTTTGATTTTCAATAACATATACTTCTCACAATAATGTCTTAAATTCTATGATTTATATCACATTAGGATCCTAGATACATATCTGTTACGATTAATAACAATCAAACACTTAAACTTATTTGCTTTCTTTGTTTCGAGAAAAAGTTTGCACATTATAGAATCGCGTAGTTTATAGGTAACAACTTGTGACCGAAATTATGGACTGACCAATCAGCGTTGTTAACGTGAAACTGTTTCTACCCACCGCCCCATACGGTCATCTATCGATGAATAGCGCGAAATACATCGATAGGTCCTGACGTGCAGCGTGACGGGAAGTTCAATCTTTTTTTCGTTTTGGGACAAAGTAACCCCCATGAGCTAAAGTACCCCGATGTTACGGTAATTATCTGAACAAAACATTGGTAAAATTATTTGGATAGGATAGCTCAGAATTTCAAAGTTTATAGTACTTAACCAATAATAACTGTCAGAAAAGTAGGTTAGGTTAGGTTTGAACTGTGACTTTTAGAGAAAAAAAACTGCTACCGGAAAATTAGTGGGTTAGGTTAGGTTTGAACTGTGACCCCTCAGAGAAAAAAAACTGCTACCAGAAAAGTAGATTAGGTTAGGTTTGAACTGTGACCCCTCAGAGAAAAAAAACTGCTACCAGAAAAGTGGGTTAGGTTAGGTTTGAACTGTGACCCCTCAGAGAAAAAAAAACTGCTACCAGAAAAGTGGGTTAGGTTAGGTTTGAACTGCGACCCCTCAGAGAAAAAAAACTGCTACCAGAAAAGTGGGTTAGGTTAGGTTTGAACTGTGACCCCTCAGAGAAAAAAAACTCCTACCAGAAAAGTGGGTTAGGTTAGATTAGAACTGTGACCCCTCAGAGAAAAAAAACTGCTACCAGAAAAGTGGATTAGGTTAGGTTTGAACTGTGACCCCTCAGAGAAAAAAAACTGCTACCAGAAAAGTGGATTAGGTCAGGTTAGAACTGTGACCCCTCAGAGAAAAAAAACTGCTACCAGAAAAGTAGATTAGGTTAGGTTTGAACTGTGACCCCTCAGAGAAAAAAAACTGCTACCAGAAAAGTGGGTTAGGTTAGGTTTGAACTGTGACCCCTCAGAGAAAAAAAACTGCTACCAGAAAAGTGGGTTAGGTTAGGTTTGAACTGCGACCCCTCAGAGAAAAAAAACTGCTACCAGAAAAGTGGGTTAGGTTAGGTTAGGTTATGGAAAACACGTAATTACGTACTAATCACGGCAAACTCAAAGTATATTGTTTATACAAAAAAAAATTAAGAGTGAATATAATTTCTCTTCTTACCCACACATAATTAGAAAAACATTTTATGGAGCAACTTTACTATCCATGCTATCGTCGTAATTGCATCTCTTATATTTATTGTGCGATATTCGTTTTGTATATTATATTATTTCAATGTTATACATTTTCCTACTTATCATAAACGATATTATATGTAAAGTACATTATACAATATAAAATTATAGAATTCATTGTTATACGTATCGCACGTTATACTAATTGCACGTTATGCCATTCAAAATTATACTAATTGAATTTATATATTCTGAGCAATATATTATAGGTTTGTATACGTTCTATTATTTACCCAGTCTGAATTTAGGCTATAAAGACATGTTTGTTACAAAAAATATTGGAACAACCCAAATTATTTCCTATTCTAAGAAACTTAACTTTCTTACAGTTCCAATTATGTGTGAAGATTTATTTGCATAAAACATCACACTTATTAGTTGAAAAAAATATTAGGCTTCTTTTCTACTTTACTAGTCAAATCAGCTTCTTTATTCGAAATTGTGTTTAAAAATAACTGCTAATGCTAACTTTGTTTTTCTAATAATTATCTTGTGCTTTATTTCGGGCACGGTGTGAAATAATTTAAGTAGAGGAAACATCCTTATTTCAGATGGGAAAACTATTTTGATACAGTTGTGATGAACCCGCCGTTCGGTACGAAGAGCAACGCCGGCGTCGACATGCGATTTCTGCGCACCGGGCTGGATCTCAGCTGCGACAGTGTCTACTCGCTACACAAATCTTCTACAAGGTAAGATCTTTATCTTACCTTGCCCTAGGCCTAGGCCCTTTGGCCTATGCTCACCGCGTTTTAACACGCGACGTCGAAGCGCGGTATAGGAACTATAGGAAGGCCCATCGAATCTTTTAATTAGTCTATCTGACCTATTACTAGTGGCTCGGCGAGCTGTTGACCTCGCGTTAGGCTTAGAAAGTGTAAAAGTGAAAAATTCTTAGTTGGTTGAGTCGTTATCACAGTGAACTCACAATGGTCTTAAGCGCCATAGACGCTATTGGCGCTTAAGTCCTTTATGCCGAATTCTGCATTTTGAAAAATTTCCAAAAACTAGATCGACAAAAAAAAATTTAATTATAGAATCTAAGCACAAATTTTCACGAGAATTAATTAAGAATTGCAACCTCTAGAGAACATCCATACGAACATACGAAAGCAAAATGACCGAGTTAAAACGGGGACCTCTGACGCTACGGTCAATAAACCTGTGAAAAGATAAACAATAGACTGCAGATAACATGTGAGATAGCTATTCCTAAACCCTGCGGAGAGCAATTGGCAGTTTTAATGACCAGCCAGCGATGATGAACACTTCATATAACACGTTGTCCAAAATGGCCACTTTATGTTAACAGGGCACACATCCAAAAGAAGATCAAAGAGTGGGGCGTAAAGGGCAGCGTGATAGCGGAGCTGCGCTACGACCTCCCTGCGACGTACAAGTTCCACAAGCAACAGTCGCGCGACATCGCCGTCGATCTGTGGCGGGTGCACCACCCCTGCTAGGAGTCAGGTCAGGTGTTAAACCTGACCTAACCTGACTAGTGATCCAAAAGACCCTTTTTAGCTCTTTTTTTAGGGCTCCACTCATCTCTTGACGCGTAAAAGGCTAAAAGCCTTTTCTATTTAATTAGTAAAATAGGCTTTTAGGCGTCAAGAGATGAGACGAGCCTTAAAAAAACCGGGCAAGTGCGAGTTGGACTCGCGCACGAAGGGTTCCGTACCATAATGCAAAAACAAAAACAAAAAAAAAAGCAAAAAAAAAACGGTCACCCATCCAAGTACTGACCACTCCCGACGTTGCTTAACTTTGGTCAAAAATCACGTTTGTTGTATGGGAGCCCCATTTAAATCTTTATTTTATTCTGTTTTTAGTATTTGTTGTTATAGCGGCAACAGAAATACATCATCTGTGAAAATTTCAACTGTCTAGCTATCACGGTTCGTGAGATACAGCCTGGTGACAGACGGACGGACGGACGGACGGACGGACGGATGGACGGACAGCGAAGTCTTAGTAATAGGGTCCCGTTTTACCCTTTGGGTACGGAACCCTAAAAAGACCTAAAATCTCTAGTCTTTTGGATCACTAAATCTGACATTAGTTGTAATTGATTAATTATGGTGTATTCTGGTGATTACAAATCACCTGCGAACGTCATGTAAACCGCATTTAACTTTTGTGGGATAACAATGTCCAACACGGTTACTTACCCAGAGTTAGTTTTTTTAGCATTAGAAAAATACTACGCGATCTTGACGTATACTTTAATTGAAAAAAGGTTTAAAAAAATCAGTAACTACTTATTACTTATGATTCATAAATGTTACATATTTGCCGTGACTTCGCTGCCTGCTGACTACCGATTTTTCAAGTGTTTTCAATAAAAAGACACGTCAAGATTTACCTCTTTTCTAATGCTAAAAAAACGAACTATAGTTACTGTTGCTCCACAAAAGTTACCACAGTGAATGCATCTTAATTTTAAAAACCGCCCATATTTAATTATTTCGATATCAGAGTCCTATTCCGAAATTACCCGACATTCGTTAGTGATTCGGAATTAGGCACTCAAATACTCCTTAGGGTGGTATTCCACCTGTCCTATGTCATTGCGTCTCACTCTCTCATTAAGCAAAATATGAGACACAATACACATTGGACGGGTTCCGTCTATTTGGCATAACTTCCGTGACCCGAAACGCATCTGGCATAACCTATTTCGCAGAAATGTATTTCGACGAATGTTATATTTGCAGAAAGCTTCAGTTTGTATAATATGCAATAGGCCGAATGTTTGCAAGTCCGAATCTTAAATAGACTACTATTATTTTGGCCGACTTTTGATACGAATAATTTTATTTTGCGTTTGTTTAAATGTCCGAAATGTGATTTGCATAATCTGTTTAGCATAATAGGCTTTCGGCGAATATTTACATCGCAGAAAATGTATTTCGACTCTTTCTATTTGGTATAACTTGTATGATCTAAAACGCATCTGTCATAAGCTACATTTAGCAGAATGGCACATAGCATTAGCGCCTGCGCTTTGCTACGCAAGGGCGAAGGGGCTGCTATGCCCGTAGCGCCGGAGCAGATGCGGAGTCCAACAAAAAAACTGTTGCTAGAAAAGTGGGTTAGGTTAGGTTAGAACTGCGACCCCACGGAAACAATCTATTGCCAGAAAAGTGGGTTAGGTTAAGTTAGATCTGCGACCCCACGAAAACAAACTGTTGCCAGAAAAGTGGGTTAGGTTAGGTTAGAATTGCAACCCCACGAAAACAAACTGTTGCCAGAAAAGTGGGTTAGGTTAGGTTAGAACTGCGACCCCACGAAAACAAACTGTTGCCAGAAAAGTGGGTTAGGTTAGGTTAGAACTGCGACCCCACGAAAACAAACTGTTGCTAGAAAATTGGGTTAGGTTAGGTTAGAACTGCGACCCCACGAAAATAAACTGTTGCCAAAAAAGTGGGTTAGGTTAGGTTAGAACTGCGACCCCACGAAAACAAACTGTTGCCAGAAAAGTGGGTTAGGTTAGGTTAGAACTGCGACCCCCAAGAAAACGAACTGTTGCCAGAAAAGTGGGTTAGGTTAAGTTAGAACTGCGACCCCATGAAAACAAACTGTTGTTATTCGGCGAAATGAAATTATGAGAAATAATAGTTGCGAGTTGCGAAACATTCGGCGAATTAATTTCAGCCAAAAAATATTGGGCCTACAACATATATGATTCTCGCAAGTATGCAAAACATTTCTATGCCATAAGATTTAATGCTTGTAGTACATTATGCTTAATGGCGAATTATGCTAAAATAAATTATTACAAATAAAATTATGCGAAATGAAACACCAGGTCTCGATTCGGACATTAAAATTATGCCAAAAGACACTTCGATCAATAAAAATTATGCGTAGAGCACGTATGCGCAACAATCCAGTACCAAGTGAGTTTATGCTAACAGTATATTATGCCTAAAGTTATTATGCACAATATAATTATTACAAAAAAAATTATGCCAAAGATAGGGGAACCACATTGGACAGGTGGAATAACAAACAGCCTTACGTTTCACAAATCTTTTTTTATTTATTACACTTTAAACTGTCACGTCTTGTACACATATTTAATGCTGTGAACGGTTCTATCGCGATATAATTTCATTATTTATTATTTTATGAAATTGTATCAAGGTAAACCCGTTCATAGCATTAAATATCTATTTTTTATTTATTGCTATTAAAACAGAATGTAGATAGCTATAAATAGGTATAATCAATAATAGAGTACTAAAAGTTAACCTTTCAGGCGACATTCATCATTTTATTGTTGTTGGAATTATAACTTTCTAACATTTTAAACTTTCGCGTTTTGAATACATATTAACTCACATTATAGACGGGTCGGGCAGACCCGTCTATAATGTGAGTTATAACTTTCTGTAAAATAATGGGGTTGGCAACTGTCAAACGTTTGCATAGATGGCGCCATCATAACTTGCCCCTTTTTCTATGAGATTTGGCTTAAAGGGCTGGCATCCAGGGCCCAGGGTATTAAAAAAAAAATTGACACAATTCTAGGGATTGACAGGGCAAGCTATGGTGGCGCCATCTGCTAAAAACTTCCACCGGCCAACCCCATTGAATTCGAAATAAACATGTCCCGCGAAGGGTTAAATTTTGAATAGCCGACGACAGCAGCATCCCTGCATACGGTGCATGATCAAATGAGATGGCAAACCACATTCGGCTTTGAACCACAAATTCTTTTTGTAGATTTATAAGTCCCTCTATCTCTGTTATATGGCTCCTGTTGACTATATGGTACAGTCACCTGCAATAATATGTTACGCAATAAAGGCCGCAATAATATCTGACACGATCTTATTTGTAGAGCCATAACGGCTTGTCACATATTTTTGCGGCCTTCGAAGAGAAACATATTATTGCAGGTGACTGTACTGAACTGTAAAATGATAAGTTAACAATATAGAGATTGTAACACATGGTAAAATGAAAAAATATATCAAAATTAATTCCGAATCAAAAAGCTTGTATTTAATGAAATTTAATGGACCTGGAATTTTAGAAGAATGGAATAACAAAATTACGATTTGTATTTCTAAGCATATTTACAATAGCTAAATGAAGTAACTGTTTTTTTATATTGTAGATTATATTATACTTTACTAAGATGATGGGTAAATAAAGAAGAGTAAAACAAAATAAAACTTGTTTAATTATGTTCAGTCTTCAATAAAACATTGTTATTAACATTTACATGAAAAATAACACGTATCCTTATACTTGCTTATATACTCTTGACTCGAGACAGTTATACATATTACACATGTATTTTTTTATATGATGTAACCAATATTTTTTTCGTACGATATGTTTACTTACTTACTTAATGTAAGTTTCACGTGTTCACTTCACACACACAGCAATTACTGATAATTTGACTGTGTCAATGATGGTACGCGTTAAGGCCTGTCTCCATATTGCGCGCCGCGCAGCCTGGCAGCCGCGCGCAATGGATACCGAGTTGGCTCGCGAGCCAACTCGATTTGATCGTGTTGCCTCGCGAGCCAATGTTCGATAGTTTGCCGCGCAATATGGAGACAGGCCTTTAGACGTAAACATTCTAAACACGCGTATTCTTTCATTAATAGTTAGGGCCGGTTGCACCAAACCGTCTGTCACCGTTAAAGCGTTCGCTAAATTTGATTGCATAGGAAATTTCAGACTTTATTGACGTTAATCCGTCTGTTAACCTTTTGGTCGTCAATGACAGATATATCCGCACCGCAGGTCCTACGCCAAAGACTGACTAATCGGTCACAGACAACAGAGCAACATACACCTACGTGTATATGCATAAAGTTCAATTTCAGTTTAGACTTCGGTGACGTGGCGTCCGAGTGACAGCTTTTGTGTTTGACACGTCGTCGAAAAGATTAAATGTGGTTGGTGCAACTGGGCCTTAGTCTGAAAAGCGACGATATTCTAATCTTGTAGGTTGTATGTGTTCACAGACAAAACATCCTCCAGACTGAGCATAGTCGCGCTACTCCCTCTGCCACGCATACGGTAATTTTACTCCATGTTCGAGTCGAAAGTGTCTTTGTGTGACGTCCGTGTCATTGAACGGACCAATCACGGCACGAGACTTCGCTCACCTCGTCCCGCGCACCCCCGCATTTTTGGCATCATCGGTTGCATGAAATAATTGCTCTAAACTCGGTCTAGAGGATTCCTAGTCTATGTATGTGTTATTCATCACCAAACTTAATATTCTGCGCCAGCTTAATGGCGCCCGAGTAGTTGATGGTGACGGTGGAGCGGCGCATGTAGCTCTTCCAGCTGTCGGAGCCGCACTCGCGGCCGCCGCCCGTCGCCTTCTCGCCGCCGAACGCGCCGCCCACCTCCGCGCCGTTCGTCGGGATGTTCACGTTCACGATGCCGCAGTCAGAGCCTCCAGGGCCGATCCACTAGTAAAATAAACGTTCATTTTTAAGGCAAGAACAGATGAAAAAACTCTCTTCACATAATCTTATGTAAGCAGGTACAGGTGCGTGTTCTAATTCAAAAATAATCCGTTGTAAAGTGTCTGTGTCGTTTCCAAAGGGTTACATTTCATCTGACCTGGTTGGCCTAGCACAGGAGGGGCGCAGCCTCTGATTAATATAGTGAGAAATAGACGGGTAGTTTATCTCGGGCGAAAAACTATCACGCCACTCCTGTGGCCTGATAGATAGGTTGGTTGCAGGCCTGCTGAAGGATAAAACCGCAAGGAATGGCTTGTGGCAAAATTTCGACAGAATTACATGAAGTAATTAAAAAAAAAAGTAAATTGACTAAATTGACCATATAAGTACGTACACAGGTATACGAGTACATACCTTGAAGATATCAGCTAATACGGAAACTGGAGGCAGTATACAATAGGCGCGAAGCGGCAATAGGCGGGCATGGATAAGCGATTGGCCGTGTAGCAGCCCTTCTATTGAATGTTTACAGGCCTTTGGCACTGAGAAATTAAATAAATACCTTGAAAATATCAGCTAAACTCTTGGTGAACAAACTCGAAGACAGCCCTTGTTCAACTTCATTGTTGTACGCGATGCCAGTAGTCAAGTCCGGGATCTCGAGGCAGTAGACGATGGGCGAAGCACTCGGTGTGAGCTAGCGGAGTCATGGGATAGGCGGGTTTTGTCAAATATTGGACTTCTAGCTCAGAAAATACATACCTTGAAAATATCCGCTAAACTCTCGGTGAACAAACTCGAAGACAGCCCTTGTTCAACTTCATTATTGTACGCGATGCCAGTAGTCAGGTCCGGGATCTCGAGGCAGTAGACGATGGGCGAAGCACTCGGTGTGAACTAGCGGAGTCATAGGAAAGGCGGGTTTTCCAAATATTAGACTTTTAGCTCAGAAAATACATACCTTGAAAATATCCGCTAAACTCTCGGTGAACAAACTCGAAGACAGCCCTTGTTCAACTTCATTATTGTACGCGATGCCAGTAGCCAGGTCCGGGATCTCGAGGCAGTAGACGATGGGCGAAGCACTCGGTGTGAACTAGCGGAGTCACGGGATAGGCGGGTTTTGTCAGATATTGGACTTCTAGCTCAGAAAATACATACCTTGAAGATATCCGCTAAGCTTTCGGTGAACAAACTCGAGGACAGCCCTTGTTCAACTTCATTGTTGTACGCGATGCCAGTAGTCAAGTCCGGGATCTCGAGGCAGTAGACGATGGGCGAAGCACTCGGTGTGAACTAGCGGAGTCACGGGATAGGCGGGTTTCGTCAGATATTGGACTTCTAGCTCAGAAAATACATACCTTGAAGATATCCGCTAAGCTTTCGGTGAACAAACTCGAGGACAGCCCTTGTTCAACTTCATTGTTGTACGCGATGCCAGTAGTCAAGTCCGGGATCTCGAGGCAGTAGACGATGGGCGCGAAGCATTCGGTGTGGACGAGCTTGTGGTCGTGGGGCAGGCCTGTGACGATGGTGGGCTCCACGAAGTAGCCTTCACGCTCGATCACCTGCGTACAACACACATATTATATACTTAATACCATCCAATGATTTATAAATTTTTTGTTAGAATGTGTCTTCAATTTAGAGATGCAACGGATAGTTGTTTGGCCGGATACCGGATATTCGGCCTGACCATCGGCGGAATATCCGGTATCCGGCCGCCGAATATTCGGCCAGCGGAACTATACCTACATTTTGGTTTTACAGGTGCGAATTCTGCAGGTTTGGCCTGTTTCCTAGTCAACGTTCGCGCGGACACATTTCTAGGTTCGAAATGAGTGCGCGTGCAAGTCAGTGGAATGTTTAAATTGTTTTAAAATAATAAACAAGTACGATTATGATCAAGATTGTTTATTTAATGCAAGTATTTTACTCAGAATTCAAGCAATGTCACTATCCGGTATCCGGCCGGATAGTAGGTCACTATCCGGTATCAGGCCGGATATTAAAATCATGGCCGGATAGGCCGGATACCGGATAGTAACCGAATATCCGGTGCATCTCTAGTCTTCATAAAGTGAAAGAATCTTGTTTTATAGGTAAATGCACGTACGTGAACAAAAGCTGTAATATTGAATCATTTAAACTTGTTCCACGTGCGTTTATGCGTTTGGCCCGATGAGAGTTTCTGAGAGCAATGTGTCACCGATCATGCTCAGTACTAAACTACACCTTATATCAACGAAGTAAAGTCTAAATCACCTTTCCATCAAACTCCATCTCGTCACCCGCTTAACAATTTCAGCAACAGTCAACAGGCCGCTGGCGTAAGCAGGGGTTCTATAGGGGTTTCTAGCAACAGTCGGTTACTGATCTTGTTCACTACTGAAATGCACCTTATCTCAACTAAATAAAGTCTAATTCACCTTTCCACCAATCGATCTTGCCGCCCGCTTTAACAATTTCAGCAACAGTCAACTGCCCGCTGGCGTAGGCAGGGGTTTTATAGAGGTTTCTAGTAACAGTGGGTGACGATTTTGTTCACTACTAAAATGCACTTTATTTCAACTCAATAAAGTCTAATTCACCTTTCCACCAAACTCAATCTTGCCGCCCGCCTTAACGATTTCAGCAACCGTCTTCTTATAAGCTTCGACGGCCGCCGGCGTGTGTAGGGGTCCGATGAGGGTTTCTGGCAGTAGGGGGTCGCCGATCTTGCTCACTACGCCGGTGAAGGCCTTGGTTAGGCGGGATACGACTTCGCTGTACACCTGGGAGACATAAACAGTGGATTCAGTCACAAACCATTTAAGTTTAAGAGACATTTTGAAACAGTATTTGTTGCACCTAATTTTTTGCGCTCACGTAGGTACCACAATATTAATGGTACGGATTGTAAGAGAACCCTCTGTACAAAGGTGTTTAGGTGTGGTTATGGTTAGGTTTTGTTGCCGCTGTTGATTGGTGCAGGAGCGCGCGAATACCGCGGCTGTACAAAGTCTAGGTCGTTGACGGCGACGTTGCCAGCTCACATCGGCCCGCGGTTCCGGCGCACGCGAACAGGTTAGGTAGTCGAGGTTAGCGACGTTGCCAGCTCATCATCTTATAATAAAAGGTCAACGGCGACGTTGCCAGCTCACCTTCTTGTGCAGCAGCAGCCTGCGGGTGGTGGTGCAGCGTTGGCCCGCGGTGCCGGCGCACGCGAACAGCGCGGCTTGCAGGAGCAGGTCGAGGTTGGCGACGTTGCCAGCTCATCATCTTATAATAAAAGGTCAACGGCGACGTTGCCAGCTCACCTTCTTGTGCAGCAGCAGCCTGCGGGTGGTGGTGCAGCGTTGGCCCGCGGTGCCGGCGCACGCGAACAGCGCGGCTTGCAGGAGCAGGTCGAGGTTGGCGTCCTCGTTGACGATGATGGCGTTGTTGCCGCCCAGCTCGAGCAGGTGGCGCCCGAAGCGCTTCTGCACTTCTACTCCGACCTTAAAAAAATACGTGAACACTTTTTTGAGAATGTGGTTATGCAAGGTAGCGTTTCGTCCAAGCTAGACATGAAGCTAATTTTACGGTTAAAGTCACGTATTTTTTGTCACTCGTGCGACATGTTTCGGAGAGCCTAGATTTCCATTTTCAAGCACCGACAGTAAATGAGTCGGTCACGAAAGCCGCGCGCTGTGTCTCGCGAATGGCTAAAATATATGTAGGTATTCATACCATCAGTCAGCTCTAAGATACTTTTGCAGGTTTACTCTAGCTAGACAATAGCTTCCTCGGTTTTCACCAGCTCCGATGCCCTTCACCCACATCTCACGGCGAAAAACTTTTTTCTCACCTTCTTGGTGTCAGATTACTCGCTTATAAAAATTGACAAGGGTTACCAAGAATTACCTGTTGTCCAACGGCAGTGCTGCCAGTGAAGGAGACCAGCTTCATCCTCGGGTCCTTGACCAGCTGTTGCCCCACATCTTTACCGCCAACGCACAGCGAGGCGACGGCGCCAGGGATGTTGTTCTTGACCAGAACGCCCTCCACGATCTTGGTGACGGCGACCGCGATCAAAGGAGTCGTGTCTGAGGGCTTCCATACGCTTGTGTCGCCGCAAACCTGTGAAAATATTGGATTGGTTTGAATGTTTTAAGGTAGGAAAAGTTCTACTGTGTGTGGGACCGGAGGTGATAAAAATAGTCAAAGCGAAACTAAGATAAATCTAAGAGACTAAGTGAGTGTTTTCATTGGTATGACAAAGAAAGCTATCGTCATTTTATTTACTGATATTGAGAAATAAAAACTTGATGTACCTACGGATATAAAAAAATCGGTATAATCACGACAAGTATATACCTGGTCTACCAAATACACTATATGAACTATAGTATGGGCAAAGAAAAGATAACAAGCTGTTGCTCCCTGCTGTGACTGATACGGGCTGCTCTTCAAGGGCATTTTAAGTGGGTAGGTAAAGTTAGTACCTAATAGGTAGTGAATTTAAGATTAAATAGCGATAATTGATAACGATAACTATATTATTATTCAAATTATACCGGCCTTAAATGATAAAACTACTTTAGATAAATTCTCTAAAATTTTATAGTAACCTACATTTGAGTCTACTTATATGTAAGTTTGTAGAGATCCTTGATATGCCGTCGTCTCGTAGGTGAAACTTATTTCGTAAGAGTGTTATTATTGTATTGTTTGACTTCTCTGTAACATGATGCCAATACAGAGTTCCGAAAGGAGGGTGGTCCATGTTAGTAAGTATATCACAAGAGAACACACCGTGATAGGACTGATAGGTGCAATACATACCATAGCAATGGCGCTGTTCCAACCAAACACGGCTACAGGGAAGTTGAAGGCGGTGATAATGCCAATAGCTCCCAGCGGGTTCCATTTCTCGATGAGCACGTGACCAGGACGTTCTGAAGGCAGGATGGTGCCGGGCAAAGAGCGGGACAGGCCCAAAGCCAGGTCGCATACGTGGATGTACTCCACTACTTCGCCGATGGCCTCAGGTAGGATTTTACCTGGAAAAACGGTACAAAGTTAGGTACTGTAACCGGCATAACATGGAGGACAGGAGACAAGCCTTGTCAAAGGTTTTTGAGCGTGATTTTAGGTGGGTATGTGGTACTGAAAGCAAAAATGGTGTTGTCCATTGTCGCATGAAATTCAAGTAAATTAAAATTGGACTTAAACCCATAACACCCAAAATTAATTCCCATACAATTATGGACATTTAAAAGTAAAAATCTCAGGTGATATGAGCTGCCACAGCGGCCACAGCGTCTATCTTCACGCGTATCCTCTCTGTTTTATACTTTCTTATTGGCTTTTAACCTATCTTGGGCATCGAACGTAAAAATGCTAAACAAACGGAAGCGCCAGGAGCTCCGCTCACTCGCGTCAGGTCTCCTGCGCTGCTGCGGCATATGACTCATGGACTGGCCGCCTGGACCTCGGCTATGACCGTGCCGCTTAAATTTCACGCCTTCTTCTTCTTATAAATTAATTTGCCAGAGTATAGTTTACACTTACCCATTTCAAGTGACACCAGCTGCCCCAATGGCTGCAGTTTTTCCCTCAACGCGTCTCCGATCTGCCGGACCACTTCCCCTCGCGCCGGCGCCGGGAGCTCCGCCCATTCGCGCCAGGCCTCCTGCGCTGCCGCGGCACAGGACTCGTAGTCAGTTGGGCTGGCCGCCTGGACTTCGGCTATGACCTTGCCGTTGGCTGGGCTGAAGGATTGGATTACCTGCGGATTTATACATATTGTTTACTAGAGATTAATTAGAAGGATTTCTTACTGGTCTACTAATAACTTAGCGCTGGTTGCCTAATGGTAAGGTGTGGAGCTTCCAAACCGGAGGTGGCTCGACCGTCTACGGATACGATTGGCCACATTTTGTGTGTGTGTGTGTGTGTTGTATATGAGACAGCGTAGTAATGACAGCCTCTCAAGTCCCTTTCAATCGACTGGGATAAAATCCTAATGACGTTAATTTAATTGACAACGCAATCCGGCATAAACCTGCTGGGTTACTTTAGGATGCAATCAAGAAAGCGCTAAATCGTCAGCACTTATAAAAACTTCATAGGAGACCTTAGTTTTCCCCAATTTATGCCCCACTGCATTTCATTGAGAAGAATCAATTTCTGATCCGGCCCGAAGGACCATTTTTTTAAATATTAATTAATGCAAGTAATTTATGTAAGTATAATGATTAAATATTTATACGAAGTAGTGCAGATATGTTTACTAAGGTTAAATGCTATAAAATACACAAAGATAACAGTATGGGCAGACGTCCTTATCAGCAGAAGCTAACGGACTAGAACAATAGGTTTTCTTTTAATCATGTTTGTTAACGTGTGCTATCTAATTTGTAATTTTAGCCGTTACATAATTGTTTACCGTTGAAATTCTAGAACAAATTAAATACTAAATTTATTTTAGGATTGTAGATATCTAATTATCTACGCTTCTATTAAGGCGCTAAGTAAAATCGTGGACACTAGTTAATGCAAGAAAGAATATTATTGAGTGTTTTTATAGTTTTAATTTGGGACTGACACGAGATATTAGTACTTTTGACTAAGATTTTTTATTTGAGTAAGACACGCCATCTAAGACCATGGCCTGCATGGGCTGTATGACCATTAAGGTACTTACTTACCGCGGTAAAACATCTAATAATGTAAAAATCACTGTAAATCGGTGGACCCTATGCCTTTTGTAGTAAGGTCCACTGATGTACAGGTAGGAGTGTTGCTATTTGTACCTCTCATCATCATCATCAGTCGTTCCCTCAATGCTGAGGATCGTGACATCATGTCCTAATGTTGCTCCTCTAAATTAATTTATAATTTGTACCTCTAAAGTAAAAATAATGTATAGATACTATATATATTATTTTCATGAATTTAAGAAGAAATACTTTTATTATTCAATAAAAATGTAATAAAATACTAACTTGCCCATTGGCCTGCCATTTCCCGTTGAACACACCCACATTTTTCTTCTCCAAGCCCAAATCCTTCAAGAAGGAATACTTAGGGTCCTCAATAAGGTAACTAGCGTTTCGAGCCATCGGTGCTGAGATAACACGAAGAGAGAGCACTCCACGGCACAAGATACGACTCATCAGTGCTGCTTCCACACGCGCCCGTATCAAAATACTTGTTTACGACCATTATAATGATAGCTGGCATTATCTTATTTGTGAACAATTATAAATGAACGTCTTATCGGTACGATAAGCCGTTGCTGGGTCAAAAGTGCCATTGATTATTAATGATGATATGTCGTAATGAAATTTCCTGACAAGTATTTCGAATTTCTTGCCAATTAAAAGTTATATGACAATTTCCATACAATGTCACTCATTGTAATTCCTCTTAATTTTACCACCTGAAAATTTGCGTCTGTCGTATGCTGTCATATTTTGATATCAACAACTAAGATGGATTCTTAACTTCCGAAAACAGAAAAGTCGTTATGATAACGTGTTATACCTGTTATGGAACAATGAAGTTTATCTTGTACTTATGAAAATGAACTCTATGACTAACCAAATAAGACTGACATTAGTCATGTATGATCTTACAAAAATAATCACATCATTGTCATGATCTCATCTCATCAGCAATACCTAGTTTAAAAACTATTACACTGAAGTTAGTGATGAATCTCAAACATATTGCATGAATTCAATTCACTTCAATATCTTTTTTTGCATGAAATTGAACTTTATACCTAATCACATAATGATGACATTAGACATGCATAGTCATTCATAGTATTCATACAACATGACCACTGATCAGGAACAATTGAAAACTATTCAGACATGAGAGGGAATAAAACTAGTCATATCATAAAACTCAAATACCTACATATATTTAATAAATATTAAAACTAATTTGTATATAAATATCACATGATTGAACATCCCCATTCCCCAGGAGTCTCTCCTAGCGTTCCTTCTCTATATTCCTTAGCTTTATGGTCCAGGTATGTGTTCTCCTGTCTCTTCTGCATCCACTCGGGGAGTGGTTTATCCCAGTCGGCAGGAGGGCCCTCTCGCTTCTTCCAGATATCATTTCTGTAGTGGGCTTTTAGTCTTTCCATGCGACGTGCCTTTTCACTCTCTATGAGTGCTGTCTGTAAAAATATATGGCTGATACAATTGAACTGTAAATTCAATATTTATCATATTTAAAATGAAGTTCACAAATCAAAAGTGGCCAAGACAAATGAAATTAGAGAATAAAGGTACAGAGGTACCATTTAGTTTACTTTAAAAACGTCTTGAGAAGGTACTATAAAAAACTAGTTTTTTAGGGTTATAATTAGAGGGCGGAGTACCGGTGGCAAATTTCACACTAAATGTATGGAGTCGCCTAAGTATTCTTATGATTAAATAAATAACGAATAAATGATTAATTTTGCATAATAATTTTTAGGAACTTACAGAAATTATTTTACGAGCATACAAATGTAATATGTTGTTAATATCTATAATACATAATAATATGTTTTCTTATCAAAACATTATCATTAGGTACTAAATACTAGACTAAGAAGTTATACCTGCCAAACAATATATTATTTTCAAGACCATTTAATTACAATTGAGGACTGGAAAAGAAATTGAAAAATAACCCAAAACATTTACGACATAACATTTAGGTGTTCCTGAAATCGATTTATGAAAATAAATGTTAAGTACTTACTTCCAATTTACGAGTAGGTACCATACTAAGTACATTAGGTAAATGAATAATTTTATTATTCAAGCCTAAAATAATAATTATAAAAACGACTCCATACCTTTTGTGTGAAATTTGCCACCGGTACTCCGCCCTCTAGTTATAATCGCCCAAATCTAAAAAAAAAACCGAATATTTTCCAGTTTTTTTGACAAAGTTGCAATTGGTGCTTGACATTATGAACTTGGATTATTCATTGGGCCAACATCATAAACAAGTCTGCAAACAATCAGAACCACTGGCGCAAACATTAAAAAACTACTGGATTATGAATAGTTCAAATTTTTTTTATTTCCATTAGAATATTTGAATTTCAAAAAGTCTTACTACTACTACAGATTTTTTTAAGCTAAACAAGATAGGAAATAATAACTCACAGCTGCCTTCTCATCCCTGTCAGATTCCCACTTGCAGCAGTTATCATAGTCCTTCTTCCACTGGTTGCAGTTGAGGGTCTCACCGAAAATGAAGTACTGGTGGAAACGGCCACGGAAGCTCGTACACTCTTTGTATTCATCCTTGTAGATCTCACAGTCTCTTATCTATGGACAAATAATAGAGTAAACAAATATCTGTAAAGATGTATGCCGAAAAAAATGTTTAACCCATGGAGCGCCCCAGAATTACCGTAGTATGGAACTCCTATACTAAGTTACCAGCACACGTGTCTGTGTAGGGCGCTCCACACGGGTTAAGGAATGTTACCGACATAGTGTAACTGTAAGGCATAGACTAGGAATCCTCTAGACCGAGTTTAGAACAATTATTTCATGCAACCGATGATGCCAAAAATTCGGGGGTGCGCGGGACGAGGTGAGCGAAGTCCCGTGCCGTGATTGGCCCGTTCAAAGACGGATGTCACACAAAGACACTTTCAACTCGAACATGGAGTAAAATTACCGTATGCGTGGCAGAGGGGGTAGCGCGACTGCTCAGTCTAGAGGATTCCTAGTCTATGCTGTAAGGAATGTTACCTATATTATAGGTAAGGAATGTTACCTATATTATAGGTAATATTCCTATAATACAAGAATAAATACATACAAACCACTTATCTGTATCAAGATCTACTTGGCTCTTGGTCGTTTCTTCGTTAGCTGTTTCACTACTTGTTGGCGACATACTCTGGACCAATTAATTACAATTTTATAAAGTTCACGATGTTTTATGGAGACCGAGGAAACATAACCTGTAAACATTTTATTACATAATATTTCTACTAATTTTTAAGATAATGATACGAATTATTTATACGACCGACATAAGAATTACATGTTGCATCGAATCATTTATTTACCTTATTCAGTTTCTTTCATGAATTACAGCAATTTCCATACAATTTCATGATGTTTAAAATTTGACAACTAGCACTAGCGGCGCTATGTCAAACGAATAATTTATTTTAGTATAATTTAGTACTAAAAATCAGTTTAGCCAACATTGACGCTGTGATGAAATCGTGTATAGTAGTTAATATTAAACGTATAACGAAACGTAAAAGCTATTTAAGTTATGTAGAAAAACATAGATAATTTTAAGTGACCTTCATATTGTTTTGACAGTAAGATGAGACGTCAAAAAAAAACAGTCGTAAATAACAAACGGCACACGTACGTACTTTGTTCCTTTGATAAAGCGAAAACGATAATTTATTTAAATAATTGTAAATGGTGTCAAATTAAAGATCCATTGTCTTTATCCTCAGAACAAAAGTGATACTTTTAGTGTTTAAAACTATACATTTTAGGTCGTAACCTGTGATTTATACTTTTGTAAAGTTGTTTTTGAAGATGTCTTTAAATAAGCTTGTCGGAGGCGACTGCGGAGGCAATAACTCACTTGTTCAGTTGTCTAACATCGTCAGTCGGGATGCGGCTATCTCTCAACCGCTGTCTCAATCAGACAGGTTTGTCAACGAATTCATGGCCCAAAACTCCCAAGTACCACAAACTTTTAATATGAATGCTTTGCTTAATAATATTCCTGAGGTGGAAAAAATTGGAGCCCAGCAATCCAAGCCCACAATAAGTCCCGGACTTGTTGGGAATAGGCCACAAATAACTCCATGGATGGCAGGGCCTTCATCCTCTTTCATTCCCCCACAACACATGCTAAGACCATTTTATATGCCACAACAACCTATGTTGCAGCAACAACAGAAATCAAATGTTCAAATTGAATATGTGACAGAATCTGATCTTCAGAAATCTGAGGACACTAATGTTAAAGCAAAAGCTCAGGAGTATGTGGATACTGTTAAGAATGACGATGAATTGGCTTATAATCAATTCATGTCATTTATGAAGAGGATAAGTTCAGGGGAGCTTAACTTGGGAGCATCAACAGAGAGTAGTCACAAGAGCAGAGATGAAATAATTGATGAAATGGCAGAAAAGTACAAAGATGAATGGGCCAAGCTGAGTGATGGACTTAACTCAGACTACTGGAGTTCAGAAGCTGCAAATGGTATTGCAGAGGACTATGCATTTACTGAAGGAAATGTTATGCTGGAAAATAAGAATCCTCTTGAATTAGGCAAGGAAAAGTTGAAAATGGGTGATGTTCCCGGGGCCGTATTATGCTTTGAAGCAGCTTGCCAGCAACAGCCTGATTCAGCAGAAGCATGGTTTATGTTGGGAACAACACAGGCTGAAAATGAACAAGATCCCTTAGCCATTACAGCACTGAAGAAATCCCTACAGATTGATCCTAGACAATTGGAAGCATACATCACACTTGCAGCTGCTTACACTAATGAAAACATGCCTAAATATGCATTCATGTCTCTAATTGACTGGCTAAAAGCAAGTCCCAAATACAGTGATTTGTTACCTCAGGATATTGATCCTAAGAGCTTAGATTTGAAAGGGCTAGAAGCTCATGTAAAGTCATTGTATCTCAGAGCTGCCCAAATGAATCCCTCTCAAATTGATCCTGATGTTCAAAATGCTCTAGGAGTGGTGTTTAATATTAGTCAGGAATATGACAAGGCTGTGGACTGCTTTAAGGCAGCTCTAATGGTTGCTAATACAGACTCAAAGCTGTGGAATAGACTTGGGGCAACATTAGCAAATAGTGAAAGATCTGAGGAGGCTGTTGATGCTTATCATGAAGCCTTGAACTTGGAGCCAGGGTTTATCAGGGCAAGATACAATGTTGGCATTACTTGCATGAATTTAGGTGCTCACAAGCAGGCAGCAGAGCATTTCCTAGTAGCATTGAACCAGCAATATAAAGCTAAGAATATGTTCCCTGAGTCCACATCTGGAGATGTCAGTTCATCAACAATTTGGACAACACTGAGAATGGTGTGCTCATTTATGGGAGAACATGAAGTGGCCAAATTTGTAGATGAGAGAAATTTAAGTGAACTGAATAAATTCTTTGAAATTGAATAATATTATTGCATAATAACTTTTAAGTCAGCTGCTTAAATCACAACACTATCAGAAACTGGGTTACTGTTTACTGATACTGATATCCTTTACAGTTTTACACTATTGAATTACTGATAAGAAAATGATAAGACAAGATGTAACATGCTTAATTCATATTTGCGGACGTTATAAAATTATATATTATAATTTTGGTGTTTATGGGGCAAAGGTTTTTTATATTGAAGGAAAAAGGTTATTGTTTAAATAAATATTGTTTTCATATTTATTTTTGTTGTAAATAATTGTGATTGGTCAAATTAAATTATTTTTTATACTGTTTAGTGGTTTGTTTTGCTCAGCTGGGCAACACCATACATATCATATAAAAAACTTGTTAATGTCAGCTCTTGGCATGTAAGAAACTGCATTTCTCATCTGACAGTGGGCATCCCTGTGGGTGATGGTTGTAAAACCAACATGGCCGAAACTGTATCCTGATATTTCCAGACTTAGCTTTATTCTTCTTGTACTGACTATCCTTTTTTACTTCTTCAACTGTTTTAGGATACCTCAACTGAGCTTTGCCACTTTGGACCTTGAATATGTGGTGATTGTTCTTCAACAGTGTTTGTAAACCACCACACTCTGATTTTAAAGCTTTCAGTTGATCATGTGGTATCAGCTGTACTAGCTCATTAATGTCAGCAACTTTACCAGGGTTCCAGATATTTGATACATCACAACCTTTAAGTAAATAGTTGGTTATATGAGTCACAATTGAATGTACCAAGTTTTTGTCTACTTGAGTGCAATTTTTGACCTTTTCCACTGGATCTCTAGGCTTAAAATCATTTATCCATACATTTTCATTTCTGTTCACTTGTTTCTTATCAATAAGATTTTGTATCTGGTTACATTGATCTTCAAAAGCTTTCTCTTCATATGTCCGACCTCTGCCTAAAAGACATATTCTTTTGGTGCTGGGTATTTTCAACCTGTCAACATCTGTTTTAAAACCGATGTCTTCACACAATTGCTTAATGTATTCCAAATACTCTGTGTATTGGCTTTTAGATGAATTTTGCCTTTGGTATTTAGTACCATCAAAGTTATATGCACAACATGGGAGTAAGAAAAAATTGCATTTATATGAGCTTCTTGCTGAAATCACTGGGATCCATGGGGTCAGCTCATCTGAATGATTGCCTATTATCCAATCAGTGTCAGGAAATAGATGTGTATCAGATGGTGTAATGGTCTTTTCCTGAAAATTCAAGATATGGTTTTTGAATAGCAATTTAAATAAATGTTTGGAATTATTTCTCTTGAAAGATGTTAAAACTGCCAAATGAAAAAATCTATGTAATAAAAAACCACTTACTTCTAATTTTACATCAACACCAAACATGTCCCAAATTTGTCTCTTTCTAACATCAATACCAACTCCAGGATGTCCTTCCTTTGACAAGATATACACCAGTAAGCCATTGCCACAACCCAAGTCCACAAAGCTTTGAAGAATGTCAGAGCCTTGCTGTGCTCTTTCCTCTTCCCAGAGTAAAAGCAAGTAACTGGCTATTGCAACATCTTCATAAACAAATTTACTAGGATCTGTACATTCAGGCCATATCTTAAAAACAAAAACTTAATTTAACTTACTTCCGAACAAAGAAAATGTAAATTATTTCACATATAAAAATCCAATATTACCTTAACCATTTCTTTCCCATACTTCATCTTTAGCTCATTATACCTTCTGTAGTATTTATCAATGGAAACTAAGGCCAGAGATTGACTACAAAATTGTGAATTAGGTTTTGTATTCACACACTCTCGTCCCCATTTGACAAATTGCGGTATCACTGTATTTAAAAGCCACTGAAATGACTTGGAGCTTGAATCTAAAATGATAAGTGTAAGGAAAATTTTTATTAATATAATATAGTTACAATACTACACAAATAATTATTGCTAACCTATACTGTTGTTCATAATACAGGAGTAATAAATTTACTGTTACTCACCACAATTAGCCTTCAGAAGAATCATGTTGCTATTCAATTGCAAAGAATAAGAATAATTTGGGCATACATTCTGATTTGCATTTTCTGGCGTGACATCATAAAAAGTAACAAGATTTCTGTCTTTTTGTAGACAAGTTAGTTGAACTGCGTGGCTATCACTATAATTTTTAGGGAGCAACTCTGAGAGTATGATCTCAATAGCATCATCAGAATCTGATATATCACACCGCTGAAGTTGTAAATTCGATAGTAAATAGTCTAAATATCTATTCTCATTATCTATTTTGTCTACTTTTCCACATTGATCAGGTAAACACCAATTTAAAATGTCTGAAGTTATTGGTTTGCAATTGCATTTGTGTAACACCATGCTGCCCCATACTCTTTTATTTACTACATGAGATTTTGTAATCAGGATATTGACAGACTGCCAAAACGCACTTGTAGTGATAGTTGTTGGAATTTCTTTTAACATATTCCTTTTCCTTTAGGATTGTTTTGTAGGTATATAAACAGTTAAAATCAGAAAATCGGCTTCACGTGTATTCAAGGCCCCTACCTTTATTGTTCTATTTGACGGCGCAGCAACTAGTATCATTTCTCTCTCCTCGCTCTTTTAAAATGCCATTTGTCAAAAAAGGACAACTATACTGTTGACAAGATGGACTTCAAATCCAAGTGGCCCCTTTTTAGGCGACCCGGGTTGTGTATGTGTGCGTAAAAGCGTATATGTGTGCTCTTTTAGGGATGTGAAAAGTCGATTTTAATCATGTTATATATCGATAAACGCTACACAGCGGAACGAAATAGCGATTAATTGAAGCTTCAATATCTTCGTTAAACATAAACATAATTGAAATGCTAATGGATAATGAATATATTATAATGTAATAAAATAATTCAATTATTGCGGACCACCTATTTTAATAGGTATTTATGTATTTTAATTAAATATCTGAACTTTCCCTTGGTTCTCTCCTGGGGCGTGACTACAAAATTGTGCTCTGATAACCACAATAAAGAATAAAAGCGTTTTTGTTCATTTTAGGTATAGTTAAACCTTTGAAGTAAAATTAAAATTGCAAGAAATGTCGATAGTTTATCGATATGACTTTATCGACATGGCTACAGCAAAGTGGGTCGCTTTGTTAATCGTACACTAAACAAAAAGTGGTCCCACTGACAGCTCGCTTGGAAGGCATCTGTATATATTCTTATATCTATGCGTGTATTTTGTTTTGACGTAACGTGACACGTGACAGTCTTGACATACGTGATGACGTTTGTAGCCACTATTGACATTTACTGTTTAAGCTAATTTTAAAAACGTTGCTTTCATGGACTAGGCACATTAGATAATAAAATAAAAATTATATTTCTGTTTAATACGCAAAGCAAACTTATATGATATAATTGTATCTATTTCATATAAATTTTGATTAATTTTTGCATTGCAATGAAAATCATATTAATTTTATTCATCTTAACGAAACGTCATCGGCAACGACGATTGACGTCATTGACGTCAGCTGCGTTTGCCAGCTGCTGATACAAAAATATTTTTACTTTTACAAAATCAATTTTACCTCTTGATATAAATGTATTTGTATGTCAATTTGTAATATTTATTCACCAGTCTATTTTCTATGCTAGTTTATGTAAATAGGTAATGTCATACACTGAGCTCGAACATGGGTATCAAGGGTTGCGGCAAGCTACACAGCAACCACAGTTCTATGTCGGTGATGATGGTAATCTCGTCCCAATAAGATCTCCAGTAAGTAAGATTATGAAGGCATGCTTTACGCTTATATTTTGTTTAGTAAGTACTCTACAGTTTAGTAATACACTGGAAGCAGGTCACAGAGCTGATACGCATATAAGTAGTATGAAAGAAATTAAAATGTTTTTTTATTACTTTATACGTTCTCTCGGTAAATAAAGGTAGTTCTTGTGTTTAATAGACGGTAAGAAGTCTCTTTATATGAGGTTCTTTGTTTCTATAAATTTGGCAATAGTCCATGAGACATTGTAGACTGTGTGTCCACCATGTTTTTATCAATTTTAAGGGTGAGTAAAATTACAAAAATCACAATATTGATTAAAAACATTCACTTATGAAGTCTTAATAGTTAAACATTTAGTTTGAGAATGAAGTATAATTTACCTGTAAATGTGTATAATAGTAAGTACTGAAAGTAAATATAACTTTTTTATATAACATACAACATTGTAAACAAATAGATCTCTCTTAATTTCACATAAGAAAAATAATGTGCCTAAAATTAACAGAAATAGAGTAGAGGCACATCATTTATGTAAGTAATTAGTAGATAACACATTTAAATGATTAACCAAAACATAAACAAAATTATACTATCATGCAGATTATGGAAGCATAGATTACCATACTATTAAATTGATCAGTATTAATCTAAACTTTAATCCACATTAAACAGCTACAAGGCTAACCACTAATATTTATGCATATAAATAAACCTTATCTGGAACAAAATGTAAACATTGCTTTAAGATTTAAATAGATAAGAATTGCAAATAGCTTTGGTTTAGCCATAAACTACTGTAATCCTCCACAAAATGTATGTGCATATCGAACAAGGCACATGTCCACACTAACACTACTTTATATACGAGTACATTATCACTGATATACAATGCATATTTTATAACCGGTCTATTCTAGCAACAATGTCATATGAGGTAATACAGTACAGTATGTTAATTTGTGTCAAGTTTATCATACTTATCTAGTGTGTGTGGTGATAACCAGCCGTTGACAAGCTGCTTTGTGCTATCTTTAGTTTTACTTGAAGTATTCAGTGGGTTGCATGTGAAGTGTCACAGTGATGGAATGGCAGTGGCTCAAAGATTGGTGGAGGTTAAAAAGATGGAGGAATAAGAAGAAGAAAGAGCAAAATGATGATGATTTTTGTTACTGTGATGACTGTTTGCCTGATGTGAGCTTTAATTGGCAAAATTTATGTTTTGGTTATAGATATGATTACATTTGTTGTTATAATTGTGATTGTTTACGGAAGATAAGCAAATAGGTATTATTTGTGATCTGTTTTAGCAATAAAGTGTTTTACATCGTAATATAAAATATATGGTCACATGATTTACTCCAAATTATCAGATTATACATTACTCCCGATTTTGAAATCAATTTACCTTGTTGCTGCAGTGTTTGTAGATCTTGAAACAATAAGATTGAGTTTTAAGATCTGTTCAATAGCGCTCCATTTGGTTTGTGAAAATGTATTATACAATCGAAGAGGTATTTAACTATTTAATGTTCATGGCCACTCAGCTGTTTGTCTTGTGACTACATTTAAGAATTGTACGAGTTAAAGTGTTTCATTTTTATGGTTTTCAGTTTCTTTTAAATATTACTCAGATTGAAATTGATAACATGTTTCAGGACACAGATTTTTTTTCTATTTAAGTACCTAGTGTTCGCGGGTCACAAACAGCACATTTCTGCTAAATATTGGCAGAGTTATCATTCTGTATTACTTATAGTAAATTCCAATGTTCTTTATTGCTCACAAAGACTGAATATAAGAAATTAAAAATACAAGTTACACCTACTACCTACAATCCCAACTTTTTAGGGTAGTAATTGATGAAAGCACAATTTAAAAAACAATCTCGTCTGAATCCTCTGATAGAACAGAGATTATGACATCTTATAAGTAATTTATTTGAGCCTTCCTTGGGTTTTGGGTCCATTTTTTTGGTACCTTCCGTTGGATAGGGTTTCATTTGAAATGTTTGTAAGGACTTAGGGGGTGGGAGGGGGTCAAAAAAATGTGACATGGGGGATCATTTTAACTTCATCACTATTCATCAGTAACCGAAAATTAATTTATATTTTTTTATTCACTGTACATTTAAATAATGAGGTATGTAGGTAATTTTCGTTCCTAATTGGTTTTGTGTTATAAAATTACTAATATTTCTTTAACCAAAACATTTTTTTTTTATTAAAAATAATAATGACGAGTTAGTATTGCTGATTTCGTTGAAAACAAAGTTGCCTAAAATGTGACGTCACACCAGGTGGGGAGGGATTTGCAAAATGTGACCAAGTGTGACAAGGAGGGGGGGGGGGGGGGGGTCAAAAAACCTAGAAATTCGTGTGACGTAATTAATGGATGATCCCTAAGTTTGTAGGTACATACTTAGGTATGCCAGTTTTTGTTAAAATTTGCAAGGAATATGTGAACTAGTTCTAGATTTCTGATTTAGCATGGCTATGTAACTGTGATGACAATGAAATAGTCATCAAACGTCTGATTACTCTGTAATAAGTAACATAGCTTAATTGAGTTCTGGCTCTTTAGAATCGTCTTGATGAGAAGTAGATATTATGTCTTAACAAAAGCCAGCCATATAACTTTAAATAAAGAACCTAGGTTCGAATCCCGGTATCTAAGAGAATAGTCCCATTATAGTTTTGATGATTTAAATGTCTAACAAAAACTTTTCCACAGGGCGAGTTGGATCTCTGCGACTCCCTGGACCCACACTACGATGGCGGCGGCAAGAAGGTTGTGGTGGGGGTGTGCGCCATGGCCAAGAAATCGCAGTCCAAGCCCATGAAGGAGATCCTCACGCGGCTCGACGAATTCGAGTACATCAAGATGCTCGTCTTCCCTGAGGAGGTTATCTTAAAGGTTCTCTTCATACTCTAACATTTTAGTGGAACAAAATAGTCAGCAATAGCGGTACGTCTGTCCTTTTGATGTTATTCTGATAACGGTTCATGCTGTTGTATCTACCCTCAGTATCCTCATACAAAATATTTTGACAGTGTTTAAACTTACATCCGTCATCTGTGTATAATTACTGAAGTACAGAAGGTTCATTCATCTTAGACCTATTTATACCCTACCTCAGTGGCGGATTTGCAGTTTTTGCCGCCCTAGGCCCCAGGCGCTATAGCCGCCTCTTTCGCAGCACCCATCATTGACTACATTTTAAGTTATTTCTTGTTATCATCAGCGAATTTTTTGACACAATTTGCCGCCCTAAGCCCGGGCTTACTGGGCCTTAGGGCCCTTAGGGCATATCCGCCACTGGCCTAGGCCAAAGGCTTGTTCCTATGTTTTGGCCGATTCCTAATGACGCGGGAAAAGCTGCAGTTTTAATGATGCTTTATGCCTTCCCTTCCCTTAAGGTTAAATAGTTCTGATTCACTTTCAAAAACCGACGAATAACATTAAGAAATTAAGTGTCGTTTTGTGTCGTTTTAAATGGGCCCTACTATAGGACTTAGCCTATTAGATTAGACTTGTGCTTAAAATTTGGTCTAATGTTAAAAGGATGGACACACTATTATTTCTCCCTGTAGTTTGTAGATCATCAAGCTGTAGCTAGCTCTAGAGCAAATAAAACGGGTCACTTTGTATAGAATCTGCATACAAAGGGACAAAATTTTATTGCTCGCAAGTATAATTTAATAGTAATTATTGTAATTGAACGTTTATTTTGTTTCACTAGATATATTTGGAAGTATCATTAGTTATCTTGATAACAATCTCTCCTGATTATTTCTGTGTAGTGTAGTAGATGGTACATAATACGGTACGTGCATGCCATTTACTTGCATGTAAACACACACACAAGTTCATATTAATGTAGTTACTAAAGTAAGGTCGCTAAGGACGAAGAATTTTGTACATGACCCGCCATTTCCTATCTCTATTGCACGTACATAATTATACGTATTGCTGTCCCGCTAATGATACCGGTCAATGCCACTGTCCACTGAGCGAGCGGGACAGCAATAAAATCGCCGCTTAGCAACTTCTGCTGCTGTCTATCCTCTAGCCGCCCATACGTCAAACCTTGCCAAGCAAAATGAAACTTTGAGTTCGTCGACACAAAGTTCAAATTAGAATGGAACAGGAGACCTTTTTATAGGTCTCTGGGCGGCTAGAGGATATACTACCTGGGTACATGTAACGAAACACATTGTATTTCCGTGGACTTCATTTGTTTACCCACACACCCTTTGTCCGAGGTGTCCGGTTACCATAACTGATTATGACATGTTGCTAACTACACGTATATTGTGCACTGCATGATTTTAGTGTACGAGCGAAGTGGGCCAAGTTCTTGATAATTTAATTGTCTGTTAATTTTATTGAACGTTGTCCGGTTGTTATTAGGGATTAGGTAAATAGGTACTGCATGATACTCACAGCACTTGTCTTGAGCTGAGCACCCATGTTTGTTTCCTTTAATGATTCGGGGATTGTAATAAAAAGAAGGATGTGTAGATGTGTAAAGTATAAAAACAAAACTTTAATTTTGACAGCTCATGTAGATAGTGTTATACGGCTCCATACATTACGTGGCTGTGGATGCCAAAAGTAGAAATTTGATAATCATTTACCAAAAACATTTGGCCCGTTACTGTGCCATTTTGAAAAGGGTCTCTAGAAATGGGCCAAGTTCATTTTAATGTAGGACGTCAATTGTTTGATTCCATGCAAGTACCGACTAAATTATAGCGTACGTAACAGGGCAAATTTGTGTAGGCTTGAACAAACAGATTGACTCTACTTTAGTATAATCATACTTACTTAGCGATAAAACTATTTGTTCATGAGCTCAATTCCCGTTTGCAACAGAGCAAACGATACGATATGAACAAATTTAAATAATGCTTATTTTTTAAGATCTTTCCTTAAACTACCTTATTTTTTATGTAAAAAAACTAAACAGAAATAAAGATAAAATAAAATATAAAAATAAGAAGAAGCAGAGAATATTAATAACTTAGTAATTTTATTTTTTAATAAAAAAAACGTGAAATATCGTTTCCTGACGTACCTGCTTAGTAATAAAATAGTCTCTACTCTCTATCATTAACCTAATTTACTAACATTGAAAGCGCAGTACCTAACTCTACGTGCGCTACAATGTAGCGCTTAATAGCTGCCTTGTGACAGTCGTGACACATATCGTCCCGTATATAACAACTTTCGAATCTACGAGTAGGTACAATTTTAGCAAGGATCAAATTGTAATTTTTATTTCTAGACGTGAAGACTTTTAACATTTAATGGGTTAAGATTAAGAAGCGGCCTGGTTAGTCTATAGTTATTTTATTTGCACTTATTGCTGTTAATGCCGACAAATATTCGTTCTGTAGATATATTCTAGTTGTTAATCCGTTCATAGTTAGTGGTAACTTCATTGGTTCATGTATTGAATAATATTAATATCTGTAAGTATTATTGTACCGTTTGAGCCCAAATTAACGTTAAAACATTAATACTGGTTATTAATAAACTAAAAGAACTTGGCCTCTCCTCTGCCGTGCACACAACACCGTAATTATAGCAGCGGTTTTCTCATTGCATGTTGCATTCTCGGCCATTCCACTCGTCTACAACTCAACCTATTCTATACCTATTTCACAGAGTCCCGTAGAGGAGTGGCCCATCTGCGACTGCCTGATATCTTTCCACTCGAAAGGCTTCCCGCTGGACAAGGCCATACAGTATGAAAAACTGAGGAAGCCGTACGTTATCAATAATCTTCATATGCAGTACGATATTCAGGTATGTTTCTATACATCTATAAACAAGACTAATTGTATCCCGTTTTCATTGCTCTTTAGTGTAGAAATTTAACATGTTCCTCCCTGCTCTTACTGCCGTAACTAGAATTATTTGCTATTAGAAATTTGGAGAGAAATAATCTATAATACTTTAAACTCTTGCGTTTTGTACACATATTTAATTACACATTAAACGGGTCTACCGCGATATAGTTTCATTGTTTTTACCTTAAACCCGGTAGTCCGGTAGACCAGTTTGTGTAATTATAATTAAATGTGAGAAAAGATCTACTTTGTCTTTTTGATAGATAAATTAGCCCTTTATTCCCTTTGGATTTCTAGCGCATAATCTCCCTTATAACATGATTATCAACACATAATTTCTAACATATTTTTTACGGGCTGAAGAATGTCAGAAATACACAAAATTAAGCCCTATCACTTTGAAATAAAGTTGAAATCCATGTTGGAAACACATGGCCTTTTAAATAAATGTTGTGGTCGGGTTATATAGATTATACTTTACGGCCGGTGATTGTTTATTATATTACTGAGTTCTTTCCGTGACTCGTACAGGATCGCAGAAAAGTGTACGCTATCTTAGAAGGAGAAGGAATAGAGATACCCAGATATGCAGTTTTGGATAGAGACTCGCCGGATCCTAAGCGTAAGTAGCGATTTAAGTACGTAACTACTATAGGTCTAGCACTTGTTGAGGGTTCGCTGCATGAAACAGATTTTCATTATGTTAGATATTAATTAAAAATGTAATATTTGATCTAGTTTTGCTTGCTAAACGCTAAATGATTTAACGTTAGGTAACTTCAGACAGGACCCTCTAATTTTAAGAGTCAACTACTATTCCGCGTACCGGTAAATACCGGCAGACTCTGTCGCATACCAATACTTGATTGAGCCGCTAAATTAGCTTAAATAACCGGGTCTTAGTCTGGTTTTAGGATGTCTAGCCACTATTACAATCAAGGCCGTAGTAATGCGTATTTTCCTAATACCTAAGTACTTTAGAAAACGTAAGGTTCAACCGTAACCTCTCTCTTCTTCCTCGCACATCCCGGCATTTTGCCACGGCTCATGGGAGCCTGGGGTCCGTTCGACAACTAATCCGAAGAATTGACGTAGGAGTATCAGGTAAGAATTTGTTGATAGTTACCAGTCGCTTTTCGGTGAAGGAAAACATCGTGAGGAAACGGGCATCAGCCCGGGCAAAGGGAAACTAGGCCTTATTGGGATTACCCAATAATGCCTAGTTTCCCTTTTGGATTGGAAGGTCAGATGGCAGTCGCTTCCGTAAAAACTAGTGCCTACGTCAATTATTGGGATTAGTTGTCAATCGGACCCCAGGATCCCATGAGCCGTGGCAAAATGCCGGGATAACGCGAGGTAGAAGATACCTATTGAACCATAGAGATACCCAAGCAGTTAAACACATAACAACATACACTGACACGAAACTGTCAAGCTATTTAAAATAAATCTTTATCTCCATACCATTTTAAGTGTGTGAGTTATTTCATAGAATAATTCTGTGGCCCTAGTGAATAAGGGTACAAGTCTCGGACAGCGCAGTTGTAAAAGGACGTAGGTTCCAAGTAACACTTATGCCCTTTTACACCTAAGCTGCGCGAGACTTGTACCCTTTTTCACTAGGGCCATAAAATTCATCATTCGTTTCTCTTTCTCCTTTGACGTCTTTGTCATAAAACTTATTTCTATATATTTACGTCACAGATCATGAGTTAGTGGAATCCGAAGACCACGTAGAGGTGAACGGCGTGGTATTCAACAAGCCGTTCGTAGAGAAGCCAGTGTCGGCCGAGGATCACAACATCTACATATACTACCCCACGTCCGCTGGTGGCGGCAGTCAGCGACTGTTCAGAAAGGTGCCTATCTCCTATTCGAAAATAGTTATTTGTACAACAAGAGATCAAAGTTTGATATTTCTTCGAGTGCTTGTTTTGAGTCCCGTGCAAGCGAAAGATTCTATAATAGATTCACGAGCGTAGCGAGTATCACGAAATATTATTAGTCAATCACAATCTTTATGAGATGATGTAGTTTTATATATGTGCATAAATTTTCTTAATGACATACTTCAGTCCTTTCATCTTTACAGTGTCATTCTTTACAATAGATGTTTTCTTTCAGATTGGAAGTCGTAGTAGCATTTATTCACCAGAATCTAGAGTAAGGAAGACTGGATCTTTTATCTACGAAGATTTTATGCCTACTGATGGTGCGTATACCTACGTTTATCTTTTATCAAACACTTTGATCAAATTTTCAAGTAATCGCACTCTTTCGGCAATACTTGAGATTATCGCCTATAGCCGGAACACTTTAAAGTATCTTTAAAGCGTTTATTTTTCGTAATGTTTCCACAATAGGTCTCAAACTCAAAACATATTTGAGAAACGAGTTTGATATCTTCAAGAATGAATTTAGGATTATATGACCCAGATTTTTGTAATAGGAAAACACAAATTATCGAATTTTGTAAACCTTAACACATTCCGTGCCGAAAACCCGACTATCGGGTATTTTATGATTTCGTTCCCAGGCCGGACGACCCGATAGTCGGGATCGTGGTACTACTGCTTTATATGATATATGACGAAATTGTTGTGGCCTGGCGCGGACGTCTTGTTTGGCTGGGTGGCAATGAATGTTTTAATGGTTACTTACAATAGGCATAACTTACTTCAGTGCCAACATGTTTGTCACATCGATATTATTTTCAAGCGTAATTAAACCTTATTCTAATGTAACAAAGACTAAATTTTTCCCTTCATCCAGGCACCGACGTAAAAGTATACACAGTGGGCCCGGACTACGCTCACGCAGAAGCCCGCAAGAGTCCCGCCCTCGACGGGAAAGTAGAACGCGATTCCGAAGGAAAGGAGATCCGCTATCCCGTCATTCTGTCTAACCAGGAGAAGCTGATCTCGAGGAAAGTCTGTCTGGCCTTCAAACAAACGGTGTGTGGATTTGATTTGTTAAGGTGAGTGAACATTAGGAAATTTTAAAGTATACCTAGTTGGAAAGTACCCTAGTTAATCGCTACCCTGTTTAATCAAGAGAAGCTCATCTCGAGGAAAGTCGGTCTGGCGTTCAAACAATCGGTGTGTGGATTTGATTTGTTAAGGTGAGTGAACATTAGGAAATTTTATAGCAAATTAGAGTTGGAGTGTATGTCTAGTACAGGAGGGCCGCGACAGTATCTCGCCCGCGATTTCTAGCCGCCTTTTTCCAACTGTATTAATTAAAGAGGGATGGGTAGTCTAGAGACTATCGCGCCACTCCTTTGCTAGCCTGGCAGGACCTTATCTCGAGGAAAGTCTGCCTGGCGTTCAAGAAAACTGTTTGTGGATTTGATTTGTTAAGATGAGTGATCATTATGAAATTCTTTAGTAAAGTATTACTGGAAACTATGGAGATCGTTATCCGTCATTTTGTCTAACCAGGAGAAGCTTATCTCGAGGAAAGTCTGTCTGGCCTTCAAACAAACTGTGTGTGGGTTTGATTTGTAACGGTGAGTGATTTTTTTTGTAGAGATTTCTTTATTTCATTGCATTTTTGAGAAAAGCACTATACATCGGCGTGAATATGGGTGAGTGAATATTAATGTTAGGTAAGTTATATTGTAGCTGAATAAGTGTGAGAGCAAGGACGTCTGCTACTCTGTCATATTGTCTGACTAGGAGAAGATTTTTTGTGGTTCGAAATGGAGCCGATGAGGCAAGGAAGAGATGTTTCAGCGATACGTCAAGGCAGAGAAATCCGTTTGTGTAGTAAAGTCCTCTAGTTTTATATTTCAAAAAGGTATCCGGCCCTGTTTCTGTTACCCCTGTATGAACACGACGGTGTCCGGGGCCTTAAGGCCTCAATTTAATTACGTTTGGAAATAACCTATAAGTAATCGAAGTCAAAAGGTCGGGGAATGAAAAAAATACTAAAGTCAGCCCTGGCATAGCACATACATTAGGATTCCCACAAGGAATAGTTCTAGGACCGACTTTATAAATCATTTCATTTATTCGTTGCAGCCATGGTGTTACAGATGTTCTTAGAATTAAGTAAGTACAATCACGGCCCCTACTAGGGCGTAGCAATATACTTATACCTACATATAGGTAAGAGAGAAACTAATCCCAACGCCACAAAGATTTAATCGACATATCGCCGCATTTCTCACAATACCTTTGTCTCCTCAGAGCGAACGGCAAATCATTCGTCTGCGACGTGAACGGGTTTTCCTTCGTGAAGAACTCTAACAAGTACTACGATGACTGCGCGAAGATACTGGGCAACATGATCCTGCGCGAGCTGGCGCCGACGCTGCACATCCCGTGGTCCGTGCCCTTCCAGCTGGACGACCCGCCCATAGTGCCCACTACGTTTGGCAAGATGATGGAGTTGAGGTTTGTTTACTAGCATTTGTTTGTTGTGAAGAACTCTAATAAGTACTACGATGACTGCGCGAAGATACTGGGCAACATGATCCTACGCGAGCTGGCGCCGACGCTTCACATCCCGTGGTCCGTGCCCTTCCAGCTGGACGACCCGCCCATAGTGCCCACTACGTTTGGCAAGATGATGGAGTTGAGGTTTGTTTACTAGCATTTGTCTGTTGTGAAGAACTCTTAACAAGTACTACGATGACTGCGCGAAGATACTCGGCAACATGATTCTGCGCGAGCTGGCGCCGACGATGAACATCCCGTGGTCCGTGCCCTTTCAGCTGGACGACCCGCCCATAGTGCCCACTACGTTTGGCAAGATGATGGAGTTGAGGTTTGTTTACTAGCATTTGTCTGTCGTGAAGAACTCTAACAAGTACTATGATGACTGCGCGAAGATACTGGGCAACATGATCCTGCGCGAGCTGGCGCCGACGCTGCACATCCCGTGGTCCGTGCCCTTCCAGCTGGACGACCCGCCCATAGTGCTCACTACGTTTGGCAAGATGATGGAGTTGAGGTTTGTTTACTAGCATTTGTCTGTCGTGAAGAACTCTAACAAGTACTACGATGACTGCGCGAAGATACTGGGCAACATGATCCTGCGCGAGCTGGCGCCGACGCTGCACATCCCGTGGTCCGTGCCCTTCCAGCTGGACGACCCGCCCATAGTGCCCACTACGTTCGGGAAAATGATGGAGTTAAGGTTTGTTTACTAGCATTTGTCTGTCCCCTATAACCCATTATTTTGTAGTGGGTTGCGGGTAGAAATGGGTTCATCTAATCTATATCAATTTTACGGACTCAAGAAAATCGCATCACTTTGAAACATCTCACTACGTTTGAGAAGATGATTTACTAGAAATTGACAGTCCCCATATAAATTATTATTTGGGTGTGGGTAAAACTATGTTTATCTGTGGATTTTCTTTCGTTCTTCCTAAGTAGGATATCTGGATATCATTATCATTTATCAGTTTTACTGGCTGAAGAAAATCTCCGTTATTACTTCAAAACCTGTCAACCATCTAATTCAGCGGTTCTCAAACTTTTTTGGTGACGGAACCCTTTTGGAAAGCGAATTATTTGACGGAACCCTAAATTAAATATTTTCGTTCGTCACTGTCGACCAGATATACCTATTGGTTTTTTCTTATTATTACAAGTGTGTTCGCGGAACCCCAACAGAGGCTTTGCGGAACCCTAGGGTTCCGCGGAACACACTTTGAGAATGGCTGATCTAATCAGACAAAAATGGAGATTAAATGCGTTTTAAACTTAAGACACGACAAAAGAAATCAAGCGCAACCAGATTAGACGCCGAAATTAAAAAAATGCACTACCACTGCTGTTGTAGAGTCGTAGAATATTAATTTCTGCATTAAACCATAACGACACTTTTCAGATGCGTGGTGGCCGTCATACGCCATGGCGACAGAACGCCCAAACAGAAGATGAAAGTTGAAGTGCGACACCCAAGGTTAGTATTAGGAGTTAGGTGATGTCACATAATGATTTCTTCGAAATCTAATGCACTTGTCCCACCGCCGACGATGAGCGATAAGCGAGTCGTTTCTTGGGCGAGAAAATCGCAAATAGTTAATCGCTTACTCGCTCTTGGTCGGACAACAAGTGCCTTAGACGCGTGATGCGATTGATAAATATGTCTAAAGTCTGTCGTAGTGTCTTAATTTAGACGGAGTCTGTTTATCTTATTTATCGACTTTCATTTGTGTATATGATTTTATGAACTAGAAATCCAAATTAAAAACATTTATTTGTCCTACATAGGTTATACACACATACAAATCATTTAAATTAAAAGCATTGCAGGTGAAACCCCAAAGTTGTATAAGGCTATTTCTCAGATATGCCCAGGGTATATATTCACGAACAACTCTTTGTCCCAAAGCAAAATAAAATATTAACCCACACATATCGAACGATATATTTCCATTTCATAGTAGCATGATATCCCTTAGGTGCCTACACATATTCCAACTCCTTTCAGATTTTTCGAAATATTCGAGAAATATTCCGGCTTCAAGCGCGGCCACGTGAAACTAAAGAAACCCAAGCAACTGCAGGAGATCCTGGACATTGCGCGCGCACTTCTAGCTGATATACACACGCGGCACGCCGACCCCGAGATAGAGGAGAAACAGGGAAAATTGGAACAGCTTAAAAGCGTGCTCGAGATGTAAGTAATACCAGAGATATATAACTCCGTATAAGATAAATAAAGACACGTCTCGACACGTGTTTCGCCTCTCTACGAGGCATCCTCAGGAGTTGCTGACGGTCTGACGCCAGGCAACCAGTATTATTCTTTTGGTGGAGGTTTGTTATATTTATTTGCGTATTTATTTTTTCGGTGGGAGGGTGGGAACATTAATTGCATCTAAAAAAAGTAAGTAAGTATAACGGGTTAGCACTGATTGACTAGCACGTTATCTTTTACGCGGATTAGCAAAGTAATATTTTGGTTTTAATTAATATGGATTTCCGCAAAGTAACGCCTGATTCTATTCACTAATTTAAAATCATTTATCCGTAAACATATTTTGATTAATTTATACATTTTCAATTTTACTTTAAGTTTTAATCGTGTGTCGATAAATGGCAGTAAATGTACCGTGACTACAAAATTTACTTTGGCAATAGCCCTCTATACTAATTACTATCTATTCTCTTTGGTAATACATACATACCTACATACATATAATGACGCCTATTTCCCGGATGGGTAGGCAGAGACCACGGATTTCCACTTGCTACGATCCTTACATGCCTCTTGCGCTTCCTTCACTTTCATAATATTCCTTATACACGCTCGCCGGTTTAGGCTGGCATTCAGGATTTCCCCGATCTGATCAGAGAAACTCCGCCATCGTCCGAGATGTAAGTACTCATACTTTGTCCTGTTTTGTTAGTGCTTTGCCCTTTAGAGGCATATTATGCATGTCTATAGCCCACTGTCCGAATGTTATAATGCCCTGATGTCGAAAATCCAGACGTAACAAAACCCATTTGTCTGGGTTGGAAGGTCAGATGGCAGTCGCTTTCGTGAAAACTAATGCCTACGTCAAATCCCGCGATTAGTTGTCAAGCGGACCCCAGGCTCCCATGAGCCGTGGCAAAATGCCGGGATGACGCGAGGAAGAAGAAGGAGACTTCTAATTGTTCCAATTATATTGTTATATTATCGTTGTTTGTTCACAGGTACGGCCACTTCTCAGGCATAAACCGCAAGGTCCAGATGAAGTACCAGCCACGCGGCCGGCCCCGAGGCTCCAGCTCTGACGACGGTAACGCGCCCCCAGTACACGGTCTGCACACATTTACACGCTTATTATACTTTAGCCACAGAATTAATAAGTTTTTGGCAAAAATTTCATTTTAGCTACAAGCTTTTAACGTTGACTGTACTTTTCTTACGACAGACAACTAATACTCATCGAGACAATTCTAAAAACCCCTAACTCAATTAGGTTGCGTTGTTTCATCACAGAGTTCCTATGACCACCTCCTGTCTCCATCATCAGATGAGCTCGATGGTACCATAATATTGCATTGTCATCCGATTTATACATGCATGCAAAATTTCAGCTCAATCGGAAACCGGGAAGTGGATCAAATTTAACTTGCAAGATTTGATTACACACAGACAACGGTCAGGTGAAACTAAATAAAAGCTTGTAATAATAGTACTAGGTACAGATGACTCACTCTCTAACAAAACGCGTCTGTTACGATCTACTTGTTGCAAAGCGACGAAATCGCGGAGTGATCCACGCCTGCTTTAGCTCCATTAGGGCTGATTTAGACGGCGCGCGAACTCGCATGCGAGTTTAGTTACATTGCGGACTGTGAGTTACGACCAATTCAACCAACCGATCAAAAACCGCAATGTAATGAAACTCGCATGCGACTAAATGAGCCCTTACTGTCACTACTCCTGGGGAGCGACCGATAGTAGAATAAGACCAAGTCTGCAACGATTTTGATAGCATACGCAGTGCAAGTGTTATTTATACGTGCCAGTGGCTCGTATACCACTATAGGTAATTCATAGTAAAGTCTATTTTTTTATTCCGTAGACTAAAATGACGTTTACTAGTATGAACATAAAATGTCATTTCATAGTATGAAATGCTTTAAATTTCGTTAATTTAGTTCACACTAGACCTCGAGTAGCGGCCAGCTCTATATTCAAACGTTGCTTACGCTAGTGATGCTAGATAAGGTAGACTAGGTATTTGGCGTATATTCGTAGATGTAGTGATCATAAGTTTGAAGAAAGCTTCGTTTTATAATGAATAACGTCATTAATATTATTGATTATTTTTCGTATATCTATAAAATACTTCATACATATTGGAAAGAAAATGTTTGGTTGAGTTTTGCACTGTAAAACCTAGCTAAATCAGCTATATCTAGTAGCGACCCAAAGATATATTATAGAAACTAAAATGGTGATAATTTACAGTAGAGGGCGCCGGCGAGCCGTCGCTGGTGCTGATCCTCAAGTGGGGCGGCGAGCTCACTCCGGCGGGGCGCATCCAGGCGGAGGAGCTGGGCCGGATGTTCCGCTGCATGTACCCCGGCGGGCAGGGCCGGCATATACCCGGTTAGTATTGGAGACGACAGTATAGCACCATTATTAGACTAGAATGGTGATAACTTACAGTAGAGGGCGCCGGCGAGCCGTCGCTGGTGCTGATACTCAAGTGGGGCGGCGAGCTCACTCCGGCGGGGCGCATCCAGGCGGAGGAGCTGGGCCGCATGTTCCGCTGCATGTACCCCGGCGGCCAGGGCCGGCATATACCCGGTTAGTATTGGAGAGATCGAAAGGTTCTCTTGCAATGTCGAGTTACAGGGACGCTGATATTTATATGTGTTTCGAATTTCAATGTTTACTATAACCCCCCAGGACCCGTCCTCACCTAGTGCAGATAAATACAAGAAACTTTAACAAAGGGCTTACATTTCAGATTATATTACTTTTCCCAACGAAACACTTGATTCTCCATGTTGCATGGCGACCCTGTCAGTGCGTCGTTTTATGGACCAATAGAACTTCCAAGTGTTTTCTACTCATGCCTGGAAACTATTTTTATTTAGGCCAATTGTGTCGCTTAACTTCAAACTCGGGTAAATCCATTGGACCCTCTCAGCAAATATCTACCCTATTACGTTTTCTTAATACCAAAATCGCATAATCTGACAGATGGATTTACCCGAGTTTGAAGTTAAGCGACTCAATTATTTTCTTGTATTAGACTGTATCTTGATATTTGTCATGTTCATCTTCCCACAGGTGTACTGGAAGAATTAGAAAATACGTAACATTTTAACAACTTTGTATTTGAACAATCTCGCTCTTGATTAAGGTGAAGGCGGCACCCAAGGCCTAGGGCTCCTGCGTCTCCACTCCACATTCCGGCACGACCTGAAAATATACGCGTCAGACGAGGGTCGAGTCCAGATGACGGCCGCGGCGTTCGCCAAGGGACTGCTGGCTCTGGAAGGCGAACTGACGCCCATTCTGGTGCAGATGGTTAAATCAGCTAATACCAATGGGCTGCTGGATAATGATTGTGATTCTTCGAAGGTGCAGAATATGTGAGTATCATGATTGATTGATTATCGTTAATATTTGCTAAATACTTTGTACTGGCGGGAGATCGCAGGATCGAGACAACTGGCGTTTACTCGTGTCGGAGGCCAAGATTTATTTTGGCACGCTGCGCCATTAAGTAACTACTTTGTAGCAACTAAGCTATGTGACATGCATTCAAATTTTAATTAATTGTCATAAAACTCATTTTCAATTGTTCCTTTGCCGATGAAGCGGCTTTCAAAATAGGTACGTACGAAATGCGAAAAAGGAAGAATTTTAAGAATGGGATATTCCCTTTGAATGCCATGCCTATCGTGTGCCTTCATCGTCATCTTGAACCTTGTAAAAATGCACGAAGGTTGATTGGGCTGTAGCAGCGCGCATCAGTTGATGCCTTTGACGATCAAAAGGTTAAGAATGGGACATATTATGAATGGGATTACGAACAGGTTTGTTAATTTCAGGGCGAAAGCGCGCCTCCACGAAGCAATGCAAGTGGACCGCGAGTTCACCGAGCAGGACCGCCAGCGCATCAACCCCTGCGAGAGCCTCAGCATCAGCGCCGCCATGGAGTTCGTCAAGAACCCGGTGCGCTGCTGCGCGCACGTGCACACGCTCATACAGCAGCTCGTGCACATCGTGCTGGTGAAGAAGGACGACCCCAAGACTAAAGGTGACCCACCCATGCGTGACAGAGACTTCACCGAACAGAGACCTTTAATGCATTTGACTTGAGCGGCTGATTAGCAACACCATTGAAGCCGACTAAATCCTGTTCAGGTCTCGCATCAAAGAATCTCGCATGCGAGTTTTCACACCGTCTAAATGAGCCCTTTTTGTCACTGGGCAAAGCTAGAAGAGCACAGCAATCAAATGCCTTGAGCGTACATACACGTGGCACATTCGTCTGCCCAGCACACACCTTAACTACTATTGGGGCATTCTGCTGCTGACAATGACACAAACAAAAGTAGAAACTCAATCGTTATTTACACTTGTCCTCCAATCATTTTCTCTTGTAAAAGTGTCACATGAGTTGATAAATATTCTTTCAACATTTTTTTCTTACTGATCGATTTTCCTACTAATTAATTCTATTTCAGACACCATACTCTACCACGGCGAGACATGGGAGCTGATGGGCCGCCGCTGGGGCAAGATCGAGAAAGACTTCTGCACAAAGAACAAGACGTACGACATCTCCAAGATCCCGGACATCTACGACTGCATCAAATACGATCTTCAGCATAATCAACATGCGTTGCAGTTTGACTTGGCCGAGGAGCTGTATATGTACGCCAAGTATTTGGCAGACATTGTTATACCGCAGGTGAATGCCTATGTTCAGAAAAAAAACTATTGGACGTAAGAATACACTTACCCCGCGTCGATTTTGATTACATAACACTTAGAGAATATAACCGAACGGAGACGCCATGTCTGTAATTGTACAAAATAGTCTGTCGATTTTTGCGGGGGAGGGGCACGTCAAACTGCAGAAAGCTGCGTGTTATATAGTCACAGTTTTGTCTTAGCAGCGTGGCGGCCGTGTATTCTTAGGTCCATCTGTATACTGCAAAACGTAATTTCAAGACTACAAAAAGTAAGACAATGTTGCCACTGCAATAATTTGTATGTAAAATAGTAAATTCCTTTAATATCACGCTAAATAAATAATCACCCGCTCTTATAACCCGGCAACCTTCAAATCAAGAGTGAACAGGCACCTTCTGGGCGAGCTCGCTCCATCGTAGGCCACGTCTACGCCTCGGCTAGTCTGTGGCCATGAGTAAACCCATGCATAAAAAAAAAAAATCACGCTAAGATAATTTTTTTATTAGCAAGTTTACTCCTACGATTTAAAAAAGTACTTTTATTTACTTATTTTTACATAAATACAAGACGCGCTAGTAAAAAGTGGCAACAATTTCTTACTTTTTTTGGTCTCGAATTACGTTTTGCAATTTAGAAAGCCTTAATTCACAAAAAAGTTGTGATAAAATAATTTTGATTACTTCGTCCGCTAAATTATTCTGATACTGACTGTACAATACAATTTTATTTCTTAGGAATATGGTCTGACGATGCAAGAAAAGCTAACGATTGGGCAGGGGATCTGTACGCCGCTGCTCAAAAAGATCCGCGCGGACCTGCAACGGAACATAGAGGAATCCGGCGAGGAGACGGTCAATAGACTCAACCCAAGGTAAAACTAAATTAATCCTGTATTAAGGCCTGTGCACACCGGCTGCGTGTGCGTGACGTGTACGTGCGCGTGCGACGTTGTAGTATACAGATCCTTATGAGAGATGGCACACCGCTTGCGTGACGTGTGAGCAGCACACGCTCCAATATTTTAGCGCACGCACACGCGCACGTCACGCACACGCAAGCCGGTGTGGCTCGGCCTTTAATAGGGAATATTCCACGAAACTCTGCATAGGACGCGCCACTACCACTATCTGTCACAATCTGGGGGTCTACCGCGAAACAAGAAAATCGAAATTTCTTTATCTAACCTCTCTATCACTCTTACATATTCGAGCGACAAAGAAAAATGAATAAATGTGTTTCACGTTTCCCGGTAGGCCCTTGTTAACACACGGCCTTGATGCATCAATGTCATATTTTATTGTCTGTGAAATGAAAACTAGTCAAAAACAGTTTAAGGCACAGTATTTATACGTTACTCTATGGTTTACTAGAGGAGCTAGCGCGGCACTCTTGACGGCAGAACATTGCAGTAACACCCTCTATTTATTATGGTGGAACGCATTTTTTCTGGTGAGAGATGAATGTTGTCTCTATCCTCGTGCAGCCCAATGTACATTAGGATGTACACTCAGATTCGATGGAATGTCAACCTTAATTAAAAACAAAGTAGGTAGCATTTCATTTATCTCGTAAAATTTTCGAACAAATGGAATTCAACCCAATTGAAAATACAACAAGATTCTAACTTCCTAGGCTATAATTTTGTATGGCGGGCGGCACGAGGCTATAGAAATTGAAATGACAGGGCCGGGACAAGGTTATTATTGTAAGCTCGTATTTCTGAGTTATTTTAAAGCCACTAAGTTTTATATTCTCTTGCAGGTACAGCCACGGCGTGTCGTCGCCGGGCCGGCACGTGCGAACGCGTCTGTACTTCACCAGCGAGAGCCATGTTCACTCCTTACTCACCGTGCTACGCTTCGGCGGGCTGTTAGATGTATGTGTACCTTATTGATTTGCTATTAAGGCTGAGATTAGCAGGTACAGAGACGGTTTCATGTAGCCGGGTCTATAACTCTATACTTTGCCAGTGAGAGCCGCTGTAGACTCACTGCTCACCGTGTTACTAGATGCTCACTGAGTATGTTAAACAGGCAGCGGTACACGATTAATGTTTTTTTCTAGCAATAGCATCATTTATGTCCATTAACAAATCTTTCATAATATTATGCGATACCTTGCTTTTGATATATTAACATTTACTACACATATACAGTACACTATCAGGCGTGGCTCACTCCGCGATTTCGTTGCGTTGCTACAGGTAGCTAAAACTACATCCGTTCGACCCCAATTTCGGGATTTGCCATAAGACGCGCGTGGCGCTGTCGCCACCTAGCGGCCATATCTGTGCTGATTGTGACAGACGCGTTTTGTTAGAGAGTGAGTCTTCTGTACCTAGTACTATTATTTATTCTGTGACACTATGTACAGTACAATGTTTTATGATAATTGTCAGGTGCTAAAAGACGAGCAGTGGCGGCGCGCAATGGAATACGTGTCCATGGTCTCGGAGCTCAACTACATGTCGCAGATCGTCGTTATGCTGTACGAGGACCCTACGAAGGACCCTTGCTCTGAAGAAAGGTTAGTTCCTCAATGATATTTGACGTATCGGTATATGTGTGTCAAAATGTCTGTGACACACAAAGACCAAGATGTTTATACATATAACTCTCATTACAAAAAAGTCACAATGCATGTCGCCACATGTAACATTTTTAGGGTTCCGTACCCAAAGGGTAAAACGGGACCCTATTACTAAGACTTCGCTGTCCGTCCGTCCGTCCGTCTGTCACCAGGCTGTATCTCACGAACCGTGATACCTAGACAGTTGAAATTTTCACAGATGATGTATTTCTGTTGCCGCTATAACAACAAATACTAAAAACAGAATAAAATAAAGATTTAAATGGGGCTCCCATACAACAAACGTGATTTTTGACCAAAGTTAAGCAACGTCGGGAGTGGTCAGTACTTGGATGGGTGACCGTTTTTTTTTTGCATTTTGGTACGGAACCCTTCGTGCGCGAGTCCGACTCGCACTTGTTTAATGGGTTAAGGGACTTAGGGGTCGTCCAGAAATCATGTGATCGTATTGGCCTATTTTCGTATTGGTTGGTTAAACAATAAATTTTATAACTACCCGAAAATGTAAAAATTGTTTGTTTACTTTTATTAAAATACCTAAAGATACAGACTATAGAGATATTTAGCCACTAGAGACCAAAAGTTGGTGGCAAAGTCATTTGATATTCATTTACATACATATTATTTTGCTGTATATTTTTCAGGGTTATATCGTTTCTTGAATAGCTTAATGACCACTTTCAAGGTAACCCTGTAGATTCTACAGTGTAGAAAAAGTGACTACGTAGTGGTATAATTTTTTTAAAGATTCCATGTATTCTGTCCAGGTTCCACGTAGAGCTGCACTTCAGCCCCGGCGTGAACTGCTGCGTGCAGAAGAACCTGCCGCCTGGCCCCGGCTTCCGGCCGCACAGCCGGAATCATTCCACTACTAATAACTCTGTAAGACTTCGAGCAACACCGGCTTCCGACACATCGGAAGGGACCCCTCCCTCCTAGACCTCTTTTTACGACAAAAAACCGAGCAATTAGGCATTTTTTCTGCTGCTGTGTTCACGCGCGCGTCTGGACTCGGTCTAGTGAAAAATCCGAGCGCAACTAGTTTTATTACCCGCGCTAGATCAGTTGATCTTGTACCTTGGCAGAGGGGAAATAGTGCGAATGCCGCCTCCCTTCCGTGTTGCTCGAAGCTGTAAGATCATACTGCATTTGTTAACCCTTGAAGTGGCAGGAACCGGCTCCCAGACAATCTAATGTCATTTAAATTTGAAATTTGATTAGTTAAAATAACATCTAAATTCGATATTAAACTTTCGTGAGACATTTTAAATACTAAAACTAAAAATTCAAGTGAGTGAAACCGTTATCGTATAAACGATATCTAAATTCCTTCAACTCAAAAATGACGCTACTTGAGAGATTATGCCCCCCCCCTCCCCATCTAGCGTCTTTCGAGCGTCGGCGTCTACAACTCTATGGCCGCTGCTCGACGCAACGTCGACGCAAGTGGGCAAGCGACGTCATTTTCCATAATCGAAGTTCGCAAATTGCGGGCATTTTTCTCTGTCACTCTTATTACGCCTTCAATGGAGTAAAAGAGAAAGATCCCCGCAATTTGCGAAGTTCGGTAGCCCCTCAGACGCCGACGCTCGACTAGATGTGGGGGGGCCCTATGGTAGCGTCTGTTTTTAATCTGTAGCCATAACCAAGGTGTATGATGCAAACCATATAAATAAAATTATGCGTATGTAGCACATCTTGGCACATCACGGCGAGTCAGATTGTGATTATCTTAAGCAAGTTTCACCTTGAACTAATCACTCGCCCCTTATTCATAAACGCGCTACAATCCTCAATTATAGTTACGTTTTTTTTTAGCATTAGAAAGAACTTGAAAGAAGGTAAGCGATCTTGACATGTCTTTTAATTAAAAAACGCTTTTTAAAAATCAATAACTGTTACTTATGAAAGCAGAAGAATATAAATGATCGTATTAGATTCATAATTGTTACATATTTGCCAGACACATCAAGATTGTTTACCTTATTTCTAATGCTAAGAAAAACGAACTATAGATAATAATCGTTTGTCTTTATCTGTCATTTTGACTTATGTATTTGTAAGAAAGGGATAAAACATAATTTAAATCAGGCCCGTAAACTTTTATGAATAAGGGGGTCAATCATTAACCTTTTAACCGCCAGCAATTTGAGATCGAGCGTGCTCGTATCGCCACCGACAGTAATTGTACCACGCAGAGTAAGGTTGGCATAGTTACGGGAGTTATAAATGTGCTGTAAAAACCAAATCAGATATTTGTCTTATTTATCAGACTGTGGCGAAATGAGCTGGATATGTAATGTCTTATATATCAGACTCTGGCGGTTAAAGGGTTACTAAAATAGGTACATGAGACATGTATATTTGTTTACAGCAGAGCTCCTCCGAAGAAGTGAAGTGTATAGAAGAAGAGGCGGAGGACGACCAGATGGCGAGTCAAGAGACGCTACAACCGGTAAATACACGTGTCTAAAGTGTGCTCAATTTTCGGGTCGTTCCCATTTATCTAGGTTTTTTTGCCAAACAAAATTGAACCATATCAAAAAGCTAGATCTATAGGTGACAGTGGCGGCGCGTCAAACATATCCATAGGCAAGCCGGGGCTAATTTGGCTTACATATTTCCTTTATAACTCTGCTCAAACGTCCAAAAACAGGCAAGCCGGTGGGAATTGGCTTTTATGGGCCCGCCGCCACTGATAGGTGATCAATTACTCATAGAAGATAGAATGGGCACGAAAGAAAGCTTTAATCTTAAGAACTGGTGATATGGTTCAATTTCTCTTTCTCAATTTAAATCTGCAATCGACTGATCGTTGTTTAGGGTTCCATACCCAAAGGGTAAAACGGGACCCTATTACTAAGACTACTGTCCGTCCGTCCGTTTGTCACCAGGCTGTATCTCACGAACAGTTGAAATTTTCACAGATGATGTATTTCTGTTGCCCCTATAACAACAAATAATAAAAACAGAATAAAATAAAGATTTAAGTGGGGCTCCCATACAACAAACGTGATTTTTGACTGAAGTTAAGCAACGTCGGGCGAGGTTTGTACTTGGATGGGTGACCGTTTTTTTTATTTTTTGCCTTTTTTTGCATTATGGTACGGAACCCTTCGTGCGCGAGTCCGACTCGCACTTGCCCGGTTTTTTTAAGTTACTATTTAGGGTGGTGTTCCACTGAACACCATCACCAGTTTACGTGGGGGCTTATTGTCTCACGAAAGAAAGCTTTAATCTCAAGAACTGGTGATATGGTTCAGTTTTGATAAATATAAACTTATTGTCTCTGATATATATTGTTAAATCACGCCGTTAATCTCGAATTAAATGGTCAAATATCATGGTCGTTTCGAACGCTTTCTTAGACCACTGGAGAACCATATAGGAACATCAAGCTCTTAGTAATTGTACTAAGAATGTATGCTATGAATATTTTCAGGACACCGACGAACTGGACAACACGTTTTCTCCAAGGAAAAATTCTAAATCTAAATTGAGGCCTTCAGATCCGATTCCAATTTGGTAAGAATACAGATGTTACATTACTAGTCACCCACAAAGGATAAATGGACCAACCGGTCTTGGTGGAGGCTTTTGAGAAAGTCGGCAGGCGCAACACTAAAGGCCGAGCCACACCGGCTTGCGTGTGCGTGACGTGCGCGTGTGCGTGCGCTAAAATGTTGGAGCCGCACACGCACACGTCACGCAAGCGGTGTGCCATCTCATCTCTCATAAGGATTTGTATACTACAACGCCGCACGCGCACGTGCACGTCACGCACACGCAGCCGGTGTGCACAGGCCATTATCCCTTTACTACTTAACTTACTTTATTTTAGTAAGCGCTACTTGCACCATTCTACTAACCCCGGGATAACTGGTTAAACCTGGAGTTACCATGGTTACCAGTACAATTTGACACTAAGTTAATGGTTTAACCGCTTAACCTCGGGTTAGTGAGATGTGGCTTCGTGGCTTTAATTTTATTCCACGGTTCAGTTAAAAATAACAGTTACAGTGCCAATAGCTTTTATTAATTAATTAAATATTTAATTTAAATATGTGCATAACGAGATTTAATTTATACATACAGTCTCTAATTTAATAATCTCTAAGGCCTACTGTCCACGGAAGCGTAGCTGCATGACGCGTATTCGTCATTGTACGCTTGCTTGCAGCCTAAATACAAAACCGCACAACTCTGTCCACGGAGCGGCTAACGCGACGTTGCTGCGTTGACGAGATTTAATTTATATACATACAGTCTCTAGTTTAATTTAGGGTCCCCCCACATCTGGCGTCTTTCGAGCGTCGGCGTCTACAATTCTATGGCCGCTGCTCGACGCAACGTCGAGGCAGCGTCGACGCAACTGCGCAGCGATGTCATTTTCCATAGCGCTGACCAGACGCCGACCGACGCCGACGCTCGAAAGACGCTAGATGTGGGGGGGGCCTTATACATGTAACTCAGGATTACCTGTTTCAGCAACCTGCACTACACGGTGAGCGGGCACGAGGCGGTGTCGCTGGCGGCGCGCCTCAACGAGCTGCGCGCGCGGCCCGACCACTCCTCGCACCGCGAACACGTCTCGGCAGTATGTAGTGTGCATACCTCGCAATTGAATCCGCAAAACCGTAGCAGTTGCACATTAGGGGGGCATATATACGTATTTACTAAGTCAAATACAAAAACTATGTTGTAAATTAATTATTTAAGATCTGTTTGCGTGTGATTACGCTATATAAGGTATTTACATCCTTATGCTATACACACATCGTTACGTTATAAGGGCCCTGCCCTAAGGGCTGTTTAAGACGGCGCGCCAACTCGCATGCGATTTTAGTTACATTCCGGTTACGTAATGTTGTAATGTTGGTTACGTCCAATTCAACCGACCGATCAAAAACAGCAATGTAATGAAACTCGTATGCGAGTTCTCGCATCCTCTAAATACATAGTCTAATAAAACATGGTCTTCTCTTCCCAGAGCGACACAAGCCTACGTCACAATAACATGGCCGCTATTTATAGCGCTATCGCATATTATCATATAGCGCTGTCGCATGATGACGTAGGCTTGTGTCAGTCAGGTGACCTAGAAAAGACGGGAAGAGAGTATATTATTATACCATGGTCTAAATAGGGCTTAACATCCAGTTTACTCCGCCAGAGCGAAGAGAAAGAGCAGAACGCCAGCGAGGACCCGCAGCCGCGCGCGCGCAGCTACGACCAGCACAAGCAGCACGACAGCGGTAAGTGCGCACGCGACGCCCAACGTGGCTAACCAGAGTTCACTAACTGCAAGCGAGTGCCAATGTCAACTGTGATACTGTGAACCTTAAATATACAGGGGCCTGGTTTACGAAAGGGATTTCATTCTTAACAGTTCTTAGTTGATGACCGACACACGCCTAAATTAGATACAAAAATAGCTAAAAAATAGTGATGTACCGACTATTGATTTGGCCGACTAGCCGACTAGCCGACTAATCGGCGCTCAAATGGCCGATTAGTCGGCTAGTCGGCCAGATCATTACTTCGTATAAGTTCTGGTGAAAAACTATAGTTTTGCTCCTTTGATTGCGCTATTCATCACATTAGCTTGGCTAAAAGGTGTTCTCTACAGGTTAAAAGTGTTCAAACACCTATCACAAGAATCGTCGTTCAATTTTTTTTTATTATTATGCGATCCTGAGCAGACCGTCAGTACAGCTTGTAGGGGGTATTTCCAAGGCTCTATTTCCCGTACGTAGTCGCCTGTTAAGAACCTATCCCCTGGGGTCAGCGTCTTTACGAGCAACGTGCCCTATCTAAATCTCTAAATTTTGCAATAACGTTAATAGTTCCCCATAGATCCACCATAAAAAAAAAACTTAATGATAAATAAATTGTTTTACTATCGATCTTGCCTATGAAATTACACGAGAATCAGTTGAGATCAACCTGTAGAGGAAAACACAGAAAATACTAGCCCACCAATAGACGATAACGATCAAACTGTCATTTCATTTGCATCCTGAATAGGTATTTTAGTAAAATAGACATAAAACATATGGTGAATATTGACTGTTGATTTCTTTTTTTTCTGTTTTCCTTTCACTAATAAAGTGCCGACTAATCGGCCATTTTTGCCGACTAGTCGCCGACTAATCGCCGACTACAAATGTGGCCGGATAGTCGGCTTTCCCGACTAGTCGGCGACTAGTCGGTACATCCCTACTAAAAAACCCTTATGAAGCTATTATTATGACGATATTAGCTGTATATAAAAAAGTTTTAAAAGAATCACGGGGATCGCACCTCCGGCCTAATGTTACTGAAAGTGTCAAAAATAAGTTGGGCGCGAGACTGCGTTTTATGTGTTCAAGCGAATAGTAGGCAGCTCGGAAAAATATTCCAGATATTACAAATCTGCTCTGAAATCCACTCCGATGCTATTTTATTTTATAAACTGTGGATATGAAACCATTGCAACAGTTTTTAGTATAATACTTAGCGGGTGACCTCTAGGTTGGAAGGACAGATGGCAGTCGCTTTCGTAAAAACTAGTGCCTACGTCAAATCATGGGATTAGTTGTCAAGCGGACCCCAGGCTCCCATGAGCCGTGGCAAAATGCCGGGATAACGCCAGGAAGAAGAAGAAAGAGACTTAGCGGGTGACCTGTCGTGTTTAATGAATTAGGGGTTGGTGTGACGGAACATCAGTAAGACTTCGAATTTAAATTTAATGAAACATTATCAAGTATGGGATCCGTTAACGGATGACGTAAGATAATCTAATGTTTTATTCTTCGTCATCTTTCATAATCATGATTAGTTGATTACTTTTGCTACTGAATAAGATTATGTTAATTTTTATTCTTTATTCATAAGCAACACCGTAGGTACCACTTCGCCACTTTGCTTCTGAACTATGCAAATTGCAGTAAAATATGTGGTGTAGGTACTTCTTCGGAATTTCTTGGATATTGGGTAGTTCTTTTTATTCTCTACAATTTAATGTGTCCTCGCTTCTATTTGTTTATATTATTTTAAAATTAAAGGACGATAATATTGTTTTTGCACGGTTTTAAAACTTTTAAGTACATGAATAGTTGGAGTGGTACTTTATTGAAGTGTACATCAAAATCGGCCGTGCAAAAGCATCAACTCGTCTTGTTAACTATTGGTTGGTATCTAAATTATTATAACCACAAAAAAAATCTAAAATGTATATTAAAAAAATTAACAGTGGCATCTAAAGTTGGTAATTTTTGTTATAAAACAAGACTGAGCCTTAAAAAATGAGACTGAAATATATTGCTTTGATAAGATCACTTCTGAAATGGCTAATCAAATTTAACTATTTAATTTAGATTTCGTTTCGAAAGATAAATGGCGTGTATTGAAATACATATAAACGTCGGGTGACAAGCAAAAGTCACTAAGTACTATCAAAAAATTAAAGTAACAATGCACTTTATTACACTTGTAACACGGTTTATTGTCCAATAATTTTAATGGTGTTAGTTAGTGACTTTTGCTTGTCACCCGACGTAAAGTAAAGCCAACAGGCGTATTATACGCCTGTAATAGTCATCATGTTTTACTGCAATATGTAGTGTACGGTTGTCCGGTGTATCGGGCAGGCGCGGAGCTGACCCGGCTGCACGCCTGGCAGAGCTTCCACAACCAAGGTGATGCGATACCCGACGAACGGACGTACTCCGATACAAAAACTAAACTCGAAGGATCATTTCATTATCTTTCTATATGTGCATTTTTAGATGATTTCTAAAGGAGCTCGCAATTCGCTCGACGATCAAGTTCAGAAAATGGGCGAACGGCACTTGTTTTCTTTTAGATAAAGTTTTCCATCTCGTACACGAATCTAAATACTCATTGAAATTAGATCTTAGCCAATTGAGTGGGCAATTTGTCTGAAAAGTTACATCTATGTACTCGTATAACAAAATGCGGACCAGGCCGCCTAGCCAAGGTTACAATCGCTATCGCTTCGACAACGAAAAGCATTATGTATCTCTATCACTCTTCCCCATGAGGGTGACAGTGACAGTTGCGTTTCGATCGCTACGGAGCGTTAGCGATTGGCATCTTGGCTACGCAGCCAGTATTGACCAATCTAATTGAGCCCTGTCATCTGCTTTTCTCACTAGACTTACATGCTGTCTTGGGAGAGGCAAGGTTTAGGTTTTTTGTTTCGGAGCTTAAGTCCTTTGATGGTGAGAAGTGTTACCAGACTTATGTACCTACCTAAAGTACCTACCTACGTTTAAATATCATCGTCTAAATGTCCCGATTAATTTCCTAAAAAAAAACTAAGAAAACTTTATTGATTTAAATTACATTTAGACTTCAATTCAATAGTCCCATCTAAATAAATTAATAAAATTATTATTGTATACGACTATACTCCAAATCAAATATAATGTCTTGTGTTTATATCCCTCCTTGACGTAAGCATAGTACTTACCTACTTAATAGTAGGTACACTGTACCACTTATATTCCCCTTTATCTTACGTCTGGTTACATTTTGACACAATAAATGGCCCTTAATCCTGAACGTTAAAAACTAAACAAAGGCATTATAAACGGTACACCAGACAAATAGTAGTGACCTATAACTAGTTTTCCCTTGTTGGAGGTAAGCCAGCATGTATCGAGGATGTATGTTTATTTAATGTTTTCTAAATAGTGTAATTTCTAGCGTTTCGAGTGGTGAGCTCAGCTGGCCGGCGATGTTGTGTGTTTGCGCGTCTTGCTCCTCGCGTGTGTGCGTTTGGTGATTGTGCTGCCCTGCATGGTGTTCTTAACTATTAACCTAGTTAAGATTATTGTCTACTGTTCTGCCTAGATACTATCACTTATACCTAGAATTTTTGATCTATGTTTGTCAGATATCAGAGTACTTTCATATCCGAATCACCGTTGCTTCTTAAGATATGTGCGTTTGCAATGTTTCCATATTCAATATCATAATATGTTATATGTATAGCCAATTAAGTCCAGAACACGCAGTTGCTATGGCTGAAATCGGCTAAGACTTTCTCGTCATTATCATCATAACTATCATAAGCATTGGCATAAATCTTTACCTTTAATACATCTACGAAACTATGACATTCTGAGTGAGTCAGAATTCTCTTCTCGATTCTGTTGTGCACCACACCTTCAAACCATAAGTAAGTATGTTGTATTCTGATATCTGAGCCATATACTTACAAAAAGAAATGCGTTATTAGTGATGGTATCTGACTATATAGCTAGTGTAAGATGTTCTAGTGACGTGTTTTAGTACCGTGAACGCAAATTTCGAGTCATGAACCTTCTCCCCCGATCATACTCGTGTGAGCGGGCGAGAGGCCCCGCGGCGGAGGCTTGCGTCCACGGAGGGCGGCCACCATCCTCAAACGACACCTGGGCTATAACCGCGAAAATCGAAGTTCGCAAATTGCGGGCATTTTTCTCTGTCACTCTTATTACGCCTTCATTGGAGTAAAAGAGAAAGATCCCCGCAATTTGCGAATTTCGGTTTTCGCGGTAGCCCCTCTGGTTACGGGTTCTACTCTGACTGTCTCGCGTCTTGACACTCACGGGCACGCTTAAGCACAACTCTATACTTTATTTATTACGCAATATACTAATTTATTTTATTTCTATCACCCGCCCTTCTAACTACATTCGCATATCACGTAACCGCACGTCCGTTAACGCCCCCGCCCGCTAACAGTCCCCGTGCTAACGCTCACGTCGCCCTCCGGGTTGACTTCGGCGCCGGAGACGCCGGAGTCGGACCTGGAGGGGGTCGAGTCCAGTACTAACGAGCTGCCGCTGTCCGCGATCACATTCGGTAGTAGAGTAGAGGCGGGGCCGGGGCCGGGGCGCGTGGCCTCGTGGCCCCGCCTCGAGGAGTCATTGTGGCGCGGCGCAGGGCGGCGCCAGCGGCACAGCATCGCCGGACAGATGAGCTACCTCAAGATGCTGGGGCTGGCGCGCGGCAAGGCGGCCGGCGCCGCGGGCCTCTTCAGCACGGCCGTCATCTCCGGCTCCAGCTCCGCGCCCAATCTACGCGTCTGCATACCCTCCTCTGCAGCGAACAACAGTAAGTTCAAGTTATTTTATGCGAGTCTTATTCATAATAAAATAAAATATCTAGTCGCGGTAGCGTGTCCAGCCTAGTTCGAAGAAAAGGAACTGGCGACGCAGCAACCGTGTGGCACAGACAAAACATCCTCCAGACTGTGCATAGTCGCGCTACCCCCTCTGCCACGCATACGGTAGTTTTACCCGTGTTCGAGTCGAAAGTGTCTTTGTGTGACGTCCGTGTCTTTAAACGGACCAATCACGGCACGGGACTTCGCTCACCTCGTCCCGCGCACCCCCGCATTTTTGGCATCATCGGTTGCATGAAATAATAGCTCTAAACTCGGTCTAGAGGATTCCTACTCTATGCCGTGTGGTCAGGTTGATTCATAACATTTGGCGCAATATTCCTACTGAATCATAAAAATACTCATAACAATAAATAATCCGCGCCAGTTTTTGTCAATCTTTCTATACTTAACTAACACAAAAACGATAGGAAACAAAAGAATACTGATGAGAATTTCGAACAAAGAAAATCCAGTTAGTCACTTAAGTATTGTTTAGTCTAATTAGAGACATACATGACTTAAGTTAACTGTATAAAATAAATTGTTGGTGAATTTCAAGGTTTTGGGAAAACAGTAGATCGACAGGCAATGTCAATCAGTGACGGATGTAGTAGGTTTGTCCCTGGTGAAAAATGTTTGTGTTAGTTTAGTAACATTTCATCTTCAGTGACAGGTAAGTGGATAGATTTAATTAAAGTGATTATTGTTTTCCAAATAAGTGTTAACAGCCATTCATTCTTGTCATTATACCCAAGAGTAAATGTAGAAAATTATTTTAAATTATCGATTAACATTTTCGCGCAGACAGCGTGTCATCTAAACACGTTTTGCGTAAGGTCACTTTAATTTTCTATATAAAACAAACAAAATGATTAATAATTTAGTAACACCGACTTTTTTTAGTAACAACACCGATAATATTTAGAGATTTTAGAATCTAACAAACGCTTTTAACCCTTTTCCAAGTCGCACCAAACTACAAGGTTTTCCTAAAAATGTTAATAAGTGACGTCACACGGGTAAAAGTACCTTATGGCGGTTGGCGCTTACGCTATCATTAACGCCGCTCCAATATTGTTGCGGCGCTATGCGACGTAAGCGCCGGCCGTCATAAGGTACCTTTTTCTGTGGAACGTCACATATCTTAAAATTTACGTAGCATTGTTGATTCATTTAATGACAAGTCACTTTTACCTAAAGTTCAATCGAATGTGAACCTTAAATCGGGCTCCTAAAGTTGAAATTCTATTGGCGCGTATGTCGTCGCTAGGTGCATTACGCCTGGAAAAGGTTTAAGTTTTCATTGTATGTGTGTTGGTTAAACAGACATCGTAACTTTTACAGCATTTTTGGTGCAGCGGAGTGGTGTTAACGGAATCGGTATAGATAATTCCAACTGAAATGGTAAATTAAGGTTAATATTAACGTAATTAAAGTATTAATCATTAAGGTTGAAATTGTTTATACCGATTCCGTTAACACCAGTCCGCTGCACCAAAAATGCTGTAAAAGTTACGAAGTCTGGTTATAAACACAAGTGTTAATGTATTTTCTCAAAAATGGACGGCAAAGTCGACTTTGCCGTCTAAAAAATAGGTCGCGAAGCGCGTAGTTTATGGTCACTCAAAAATTAAAAAGTTAAAAACATTGCAGTCTCGCTTTTGGGACTGCAATGTTGCATACAAATTCCATCATTATTTGTCGAGTTCCAAACTTTTTAAAATTTGAAATGGCCATATTAAATGAAGGCACAGGCACATTAAACAGCCAAACAGATGATTAGTACCGCGACTATTTAGTTGTCTCAAATAGGCTGGCGTATTTTCGGCAGAAAAATACACTTCTATTTTTTTATTAAAAAAATAAAAAGGCGGCAAGGGCTTTTTTCTGTGAATATATATACGTAAGAACGTTGGTTTTGTAAAATATTTCAGTGATATTTATATTTCTTGCACCATTTTTGAGAAAAGCACTATATATGACTCGGCTGGAAGGCTACTTGCTGGCTTCGGATTCAATTAAACGGACTCCCAAGGTCGTCCGTTTAAAACGAATCCTCAGCCTGCAAGTAGCTACTTCCGAGCCTCGACAATAATGTACTATTCTAGCCGCGCTGGAAGGTTTCGGGGGCGTGCCGGCCATCCGGCCCCTGGAGACGCTGCACAACGCGCTGTCGCTGCGGCAGCTGGACGTGTTCCTGGAGCGCGTCACGGCCGCGCCCGTGCTGCTCGGCACGCCGCCCGCCGTCCCCACCAAGCCCGCCTCGCCCACCAACAGTGAGTGCTTCAATGTCTGCAACCTGGATTACCTGAACCGACGTGACGATATTAAACTGACGGAGGTGGAAGCGTCAACCGTTTGATGAAAACGCATGTGCGAGAAAAGTGACAAAGTACCGTAAATTGTGTTAAATTCGACGATGCTCTGAATTTGTTGATGACGCTGTAATGCTCCTTACATTATGCGATAGGAACCGTGCGCGTATGAGGGTCTGCCATCTTGTGGCCTGAATCGGAAACATATGTGCACATGTACATTGCCAAAGCAGGTGCTACCGTCTACCGTTCTCGTCGGTACGTTTGTACATAGTAGGTTCTGCCATCTTGTGGGCTACATCGGAAGCATAAACGACACATTTACGCCTCGCGCCAATAATCTAACGGCTCCTATGCTGCCCCCACTTCCTCAAACGAAGGGCTTCCGACGTGGTTGTTCCAGGCGTGGGCTGGAGCGGGCCGTCGTCCCTGATGTCGTCGTCGGGCGAGCTGCCCAGCGCGCTGTCCTCCGCCGGGCCCTCCTCGCCCAACTCCAACTACGCCTCCAACTCGGACCATAAGAACTCTTCTGAAAGGTACACCTTACCATACACTAACATACCTACTTGACGAATTGAAGTTTACACGTATATTGGATGTGTTTAAGAGCCCTTCAACGTGCACACTAGCGCCACAGCTAAATAATCGTGATTATTTAAATTTAACGAAAGATATTGAAAAAAGGGGGCCGCTAATACGTAGTGTATTGTGTATTTAAGTACCTTTTGAATACATCAAACTAGTTTTTATGTTGCTGGTTTCGTCGATCTGGGACCTCAAAACAAAAACGGCCGTTTTAACTTTGGACGCATAGATTGACGAATTCAGCAACATAAAAACTAGTCTGATGTATTCAAAAGGTACTTAAATACACAATACAGTCCGTAGCGGTCCCCTTTTTTCAATATCTTTCGTTAAATTGAAATAATCACGATTATTTAGCTGTGGCGCTAGTGTGCGCGTTGAAGGGCTCTTAAAGTAAAGACGCTTAAGCCCGAAGAATTTCGTACATTCACCCGTCATTTCCTAAATATATATATTAAATAAATATATATAGAAATATTTAGATTGTTCGTTCATACGGTTGCGATCAGAATAATTTAATTGATCTATTCTACGAGGGTCTTGTAAGATATGCTCTTGCTACAACTTCACCGCCAGCGTTTCAATATCACAGACACTTCCTTTTTTTGTGATTTGTATGTGTTTTAAGACTAAATCGTCGGGTGACAAGCAAAAAGTCACTAACTAACGCCATTGAAATGATTGGACAATAAACCGTGTTACAAGTGTAATAAAGTGCATTAATTGTTACTTTAATTTTTTGATAGTACTTAGTGACTTTTGCTTGTCACCCGACGAAATATTCTAAGTGCCGTCTTCCTGTACATAGCTAAGGTCATAAAAACGCTACGTTTCGCATTTTAAACTAAATATCGATTTCTGAAGTGAACAATAGTACATTTCGATGCTAGTGCGGAACGTATGTCATTACTTCACGAGTACCGAGATATCTTGCCACGAGCCGCAGGCGAGTGGCAAGACTCGGGACGAGTGAAGAATGACATTTCCGCACGTGTATCGAACGACGTTTTTTAATACAGTTGCGAAAAAATAAGAAAAACATTGTTAATCGTACACTAAACAAAAGTGGTAACAGTGACAGCTCGGTTAGACGTCGTCTTTAAGTATATTATATCTATGGGCGTTTGGCAGCTATTCCGTTCCATTCAGTCAACTTATTAAGAACGGAATTTTCAATATTGAATATTAAAAAATAAGAGCAACTGTATTAAAAAAACATTTTTTAATACAGTTGCTCAAAAAGTGCTACTTTACGTAGCTGTTTAGCGTGCGGAAAGTTGGTTATCTCGAACTAGTGCTTTTTACTTTTCCAATTTTTTTAAAATTTATACTTGTTCCAATTCACGACTACTTATTGATGAGTGTTAATATTAGTTTCCTTTTAACGTCGTAATCAGCATAAAACCTACCGTTAATGTAAGAATACGAAAAATATTACATATTTCATATTTAATTACTTACCTCTTCATCATTATAACACGTTTATTTTTTAATATTCAATATTGAAAATTCCGTTCTTAATAAGTTGACTGAATGGAACGGAATAGCTGCCAAACGCCCATAGATATAATATACTTAAAGACGACGTCTAACCGAGCTGTCACTGTCACCACTTTTGTTTAGTGTACGATTAACAATGTTTTTCTTATTTTTTCGCAACTGTATTAAAAAACGTCGTTCGATACACGTGCGGAAATGTCATTCTTCACTCGTCCCGAGTCTTGCCACTCGCCTGCGGCTCGTGGCAAGATATCTCGGTACTCGTGAAGTAATGACATACGTTCCGCACTAGCATCGAAATGTACTATATCGTGTTTGCCTATTAAAAACAATTGCTAGCATGCAAAATTGCAGAGTGCTATAACACTTGACAATAATTAACAAACCGTAATGAAACCAATAATTAACTAACGTCTACAACAATAATGTTCATTAAAAATGTTAGGGTAGGTATTTCAAATATAAATACAATACAATATATGTAAATATATCTACAGGGTGGCTAAAAATAACTGCATTCCCGTTGACAGGGAGGTGTTGGGATTAAACTGAGCAACTTGTACTATGGGAGCAATCCCGAAATTGAGAAAAAAAATTTGGCTGGTCCATTTTCTATGGAAGGGTAAATTTCGGGGTTAGTCCCATAGTAAAATCTGCTCAGTATAATCCCGAAACCTCCCTGGCAACGGGAATGCACTTATTTTTTGGCCACCGTGTATATTTATTTTATATGCAGAAAATTCATAATTTCAATAGAAACACGATCATTATATCCGTGGTACGTGCATCTACGTTTTTTGCACTAGACCGATTAAAACAGGCATGCTTAAGGGCCCATTTAGACGGTGCGAGAACTCGCATGCGAGTTTCATTACATTGCGGTTTTTGATCGGTCGGTTGAATTGGACGTCACCAACACTCCGCAATGTAACTAAAATCGTGTGGGAGTTCGCGCGCCGTCTATTTCAGCCCTAGTCTCACGAAACACAAAGCATGCTGCGTAGTGATCTAGTGATGATATACTTGAAGTCGCGTTTGATGTATGGAGTCGCGCGCGAGAACGCAACTCATGCTAGACCGCCTGATCTACATACGTATTACGCCCAGACAGCAGCAGAATTAGCGATAACAGTACCTATTATTGATTTAGTGAAGATCTTATAGCGTTATTCATAAACGTCTGTCAAATCTTACAAACCGTTGATAAAAACGTTTGACCCCATCAGTCATTTTGACATTTCTTTTTGTTAGTAAGAGACGACATTTAACAGAGGTTTGTAGAGTTAGACCAAGAAAAGTCTGCAACGATTTCGATAGCATACGCTTAGCCAGTACGAAAGTTATTTATGCGTCATAATTTTATAGAAGTTTGACGTTTGAAATAACACTTGCACTGCGTGTGCTATCAAAATTGTTGCAGACCTTGGTCTAACTCTAGCTACTTGTGCTGCTGTCCATAAAAGTTAAGATGCACAGCGGATCGATACAGAGTTCTGCGTAAAGTTAGGCTAGGTACTTCGCATTTCAACTTACACTTAGACGGTGCGAAAACTCGCATGCGAGTTTCATTACATTGCGGTTTTTGATCGGTCGGCTAAATTGGATGTAACCTCAATAGTCCGCATTGTAAGTAAACTCGCATGCGTGTTCGCGCGCCGTCTAAATGAGTCCTTAAAATGCTATATTCTTGAATGCCCGGTTCCATGGTTAAGATAAGATATCTCGTGTCTTGGTCGTGTTTATCGCTGTCTATAAATCTATAGTCACATACATGAAACTAACGGTCTTTTAAAGAACGTTAAACGTGTGATAAATGCGGCCATTATGCGTTCGTATGTCATAAGTGTTTTCAAACGTATTGCCTCCAAAGGGCCGGGTTCCAACCGACCGAACGGCCTTATTGCAGTCAGTGCAGTGGCCTCTTTTTTATAAGTATAGTCCAGTGTAAAAATATGGGTGCACAAATCATCTCAAAAATATGTCCCATAGCTCTTATGTCAGCGATTTAAGAACTATGGGACATATTTTTGAGTAAGTTGTCTACGCCCATATATTTACACTTGACTGTACCTAACGGTAACAGTGTTCTGTTCAATTATATAATAACCATTTGATACGTACATTACATACGTACTATTACGGCGTTTGAAAATGCTCGAGAAGTACGAAGTAGTGTGAATGAATTTGATTTGTTTGCAACACCTCCTTAAGCAGATCTGTCGACATCGTAAGATTACTCAAAGGATATTCGTTAATTCTCCCTAGAAATTATAGGTTGAACACACAAGGCGGTATTCTTTTTTGAAGCAAAATTATTGACCCGCGCAAAGCACCAAAAACACACAATGATTGTTTTAGTAGTTTTTATATAAAAATGTATCACAGATTCTTTTAAGCGAATAGTAGGGCGGTAAATGAGAAATTGTGGGTTCCAGTAGCAATTGGAGTAAAAATGTGGCGAGCAAGCTCCCCCAGTGGGACGGGGAGGCGGCCACTCTGTGCGGCGCCGACGCGGGCCTGCCGCCTTTCGCGCACCACCCAGGTACACACTTTACCGGTTTACAGTCCGTCTAAAGGTGTTTACACACTGATTAAATTATTGCACGATTTCATACATTTGTTACTGTAAACGATTAGTAAACGTATGGAATCACACTAATACACTAATTAATGTGTAAACCGGCTCTAACTCTGCAACGACTTGAAAGGCAACCGTGTAAGAGCCACTGTAGATGTCAATTTCCTGAAAATATGACGTTTATAGTGACCCTACCATACTTTGCCGCTGCCAAGTTGCCGTAGATTTATCTTATGAGTTCCACAGACGACACCAGAGGCGTAACTAGGGGGGGGTTGGAGGGGGCACGTGCCCCGGGCGCCGTCCAAGGGGGGGGGCGCCAAAATGGGCAAAATACCTCCCATAGAAAATGGACCAGTCAAAATGTAGGACACAGCCAAATTTTTTTTTCGTGACTTGCTCAGTATAATCCTAAAACCTCCCTGGCAACGGAAATGCAGTTATTTTATAGCCACCCTGTATACAGGATGGTCCAAACCTTGACGTCAAAAAAATTTTTTAGAATCGTCGTGGGTTATCAGAATATACCCCATGTATGTTAGCCGATTTTTCGTAGTTTACGAGTTTAACTTTTAACTTTTGTTAAGAAATTCCGGGGTGAAGCTTTGCTTTGCTTTTATGTCTTCTAATAATTGTTCGTGGTATTTGCACTGATAACATGAAATAGCGATGGGGAAGTGACCCCATAAAATAACAGTAGAAATAACAAAAGAGGACTATTTTTAATGAATTACTAATTTGGAAGCTTTCCACCTCAGTTTCTTTGACCGGCGACTCTGAAAAATTAGGACTATTAAGTATCCCTTTTTTGACCTTTTAAAAAAACTTAGGGTCTAGCAGTTTCTAAAATATTAAAAAGTCCTTGAAATCGCTTGTATTTTTTATTTATTTAGGTAAGGGCAACATCTAAGCTTGACATGCTTGAACGTAAAAGTTTGTCTTTTTTTCCCAACTCAGCCAAGGTGTTTTTAGGGTTCCGTACCCAAAGGGTAAAACGGGACCCTATTACTAAGACTTCGCTGTCCGTCCTACTGTCACCAGGCTGTATCTCACGAACCGTGATAGCTAGATAGTTGAAATTTTCACAGGTGATGTATTTCTGTTGCCGCTATAACAACAAATACTAAAAACAGAATAAAATAAAGATTTAAATGGGGCTCCCATACAACAAACGTGATTTTTGACCAAAGTTAAGCAACGTCGGGAGTGGTCAGAACTTGGATGGGTGACCGTTTTTTTTTCCTTTTTTTCGTTTTTTTTTGCATTATGGTACGGAACCCTTCGTGCGCGAGTCCGACTCGCACTTGCCCGGGTTTTTTTAGCAACTGCGCCGTTTTTCAAGGATTATGTTACAAAAAGAAACATTCAATAAAGTTCAATACTTAGTTTTTTTTTATAAATTAAATCTTCACCCCAGAATTTCTTAACAAAAGTTAAAAGTAATAAAAATCATTTTTTTTATGTAATAGTCAGCAAATGAGCAGACGAGCCACCTGATGGGAAGCGGTCATCGTCGCCCATGGACATAAGCAACATCACAGGAGTCACTTAAGCGCTGGCGACTCTTGAGAACCCTAAATACCCGCTTCTTGAAGTATCCCATGTCGTAGCGCAAAGGAAATACGTCAGGAGGCAAGTCATTCCACATTCTGCACGTTCTGGGGAGAAACGAGCGACATGCCCGCTTATTCTTGGTGTGCCATGTATCTAAGAAGTGAGGATGAACTTTGCTTCTTTGGCTGGAGGTGCGGTGATAGAAACGAGACGATGGCACCAAATCAAAAAGTTCTTCCGAGCACTCCCCATTATACAAACGGTAGAACATGCAAAGAGAGCCAACGTCTCTCCGAAGGCTAAGAGGTTCTAAGCCGTCAGTGAGTTCGGGATCGCCGACAATACGAACTGCACGCCGTTGGATGGAGTCAAGAGGAAGGAGCTGGTATTGTGGGGCGCCAGACCAGAGATAAGAACAGTACTCCATATGAGGTTGAACTTGCGCTTTATATAACAAAAGCCATCATAGTGCGATAACTACGCAACGTCAGCTAACATATTCTGATAGCCTACAGCGTGAGGAATTTAAAAAAATGTTTGGACGTCAAGGTTTGGACCATCCTGTATAAGACGTGCCGTGCTAACATCGCTCGTTCTGTGATACTAGGATGTCATGAAAAACCTGTGTCAGGTATTAAGAGCATTCTATCCAGAGTTTCGGTGTGGGATTGGGACAATTTAGTGCAATTCAATCCCACCAAGACTCAATTTTGCGCGTTTAGCGCTAAGAAAACCTCATTTTTCAAGGCACAAGCCTTCCCATGTCAGGGAGTATTGGGAGTCTCGGTGTTGACATCTTCATCAGTGACGTCCAATAATATCGTAAACACCTTGCTGGGTAGCCTGCGCTCGTATCCAAAAAAACTCGGCGTGCTCAATAAAGGGAGGCGATACTTTACTCTGGGGTAGACAGATCCCATTTATTGAGTACTGCTGTCACCTTTGGGCAGGAGCATCTGGATGCCACCTTGGACCCTTCAAATCAGCCCAAAGGCGCGCTGTACCTATGAATAGTCTACTCACAAGCGATATTGAACCTTAAGTCTAAGGAGATCTCCAAAAAATAAGTGTATAAGTTTTAAAATGGTCGGCAACGCGCATGTAACGCCTCTAGAATGTATTAGACGTCCATAGCATGCGGTGGCCTCTTACCATCAGGTGGGTCGTAAGCTTGTTAGCCACGGATGTACTTATTTGTCTCAGTTAAAAGTTACTAATTTAATAAGTAAAAAAGTAACCCTTTCGTTAGTTCATTTCGTTTGGGAGGGGGGGGGGGCGCAAATTTGGTGCCTGCCCCGGGCGCCATATCTTCTAGCTACGCCTCTGGACGACACCGATAATTACTTACGATTTTCGATATATCGCTGAGCTAAAATTGCCATGTATCTAAAATCGCATGCGATATCGATGACGTTTGTAGAGCCCTTTAGACAGACTCAAAATTTCTCAACCTTCGTTCGGCAAACTGTCGGCCTGATTCTAATTTTAATAAACGTCAAAATTTAATCTCGATACGATATGGATCGGATCTGTTTGTGTCAAAAGTGACGATTCGTCAGACAAAAACACCATTTTTGACACTGATAGGTCCTATCCATATCGTATCGAAGATCTAATTTTTTACGTTTATTAAAATGAGAATCAGGCGGTGTATCGTGAAAACCGCATAGCAATTTGTAAAGCTATAAGTTACTATTTCACAATTCTTAACCGGGAACGATTATTATTGGTTTAGGGTTGTATTCCACCTGTCCAGTGTAAGTGGGTCTCACTCTCATTAAAGCAAAATCTGCGACACAATACACATTGGACAAGAAATTGAATAGGTGGAATACCACCCTTATGCCGGCTACACACGTAACTATAAACCGTAGCGAATAATCTGTGCAGTCCGATTTGCGCAGTTTTATCTACCGTGTGTATGACAAATCGTTACGATAATCGACAACGATTTGTCATACACACGATTATATAACACGATTTATAGTTAACGTGTTTAGCCGGGGTTAGTAACCAATGTCTAGATTTCTTGGACAGTGTTGCCTGTTAAAACATGTAAGATTGTTACTTGTAGCTTTATGATCAAGTCAAGAGCCCTAATCGGCAGACTATTGTAATTAAGTTTATAGATAGACATAAGGTAATGCCTACATTAAACTCGGTAGCCGCAGATTGGACCGCAATCTTAGCGCTCATTTTATATTCCAAATACTAAAATCCCAGTTCGTTTGACCAGTCTAGTTCACGACACAAACATATTTCCAAGCCAACTTTCCAAAAATATATTTTAGTCTCTAAGACACTGACCATAAGGTCGTGTACATATATTTTTGGAACTTTGGCTTGTGAAGATGTTTGTGAACTCGACCGGCCAAGCCACTAGCTAATTTTATTTCTTTTGTATTTGGACTAAGACGCCATACTGGTTTGGACATATTATATAGTAGATTGACCAATCGAACTGTTACGAGTAGATATACAGGGTGTCCCAGAATTCGACGTCAAGCCGTAAACGGATGATAGACCAAGTCATAACAGTTATCATAAAAATACAAAAAAAAATCCAACTCATGTTTTTTAAAAATTATGGTCACTTTAAAAATTCACTAAAAAATCCACAGCCTGTAATGGTTCTTTAACTCTTGTTACTACAAATTCCATAATTTATTCTAATTTTTTTATTCTTGTGCAATCTTGAATAATTACATGGTGTGGATTTTTTAGTGAATTTTTAAAGTGACCATAATTTTTAAAGAACATGAGTTGGTTTTTTTTTGTATTTTTATGATAACTGTTATGACTAGTGGCCCATTTTATAAAGCTACAAGTTACAATTTACAAGCCGAAGTCTCTTTCTAACCCTATGTGTTAGAACGAGACTTCCGCTTGTAAATTGTAGCTTTATAAAATGGGCCATTGGTCTATCATCCGTTTACGGCTTGACGTCGAATTCTGGGACACCCTGTATATTAGTATTTGGGATGTAATAATATCGTGTAGGTAATTTGCTTTCTTCGTGGCATAACGTTTTCTATGGGCATAATATTCTATGCGAACTGAAAACGTTAGGTAATATAGTCTGACAAAAAAGAGTAGAGATTAAAAAGTGGCAATACTGTAGTGCCGTCCCTTTCAAATCAATCTACATGAGAAAACGTGACGACACTACACGTATTGCCACTTTTTAATTTAATTTCATCTCTTTTTGTCAGACTATAACTGTAGAGTTTTAATAGGTGCTGGACTGCTGGTAATAGACTGTAAATTCATAACACAAATCACATGTTGTTGTATTCAAGCAGATAGGATCGTGGATTTTCTTACTCACAAGTTAACAATAACAACACAAATTATGAAAAAGAATGTTTATTGGCATAAGCAGCACAAATAACTTTATAATTTTGGAATGGGTACTAATCGGTATAACGCCTACATTCTTACATTGGCAGGATAGTGTTAATTGCTTATGCAATTTGAATGCAGATTTGGTAAACATTGTCAAATAATTACTAACAAACATACCTGGAAGAAAACATTGGTATCAATTGCTTGCTTTCACATCTTTGACCGCCGCTTAGAAGTCAATCCGAAACATTTATTCAATTTAATTATGTCGAAAACTTTACTGAACACGACAATCGTTAATGCAGCATGGTTGTTTTTTCCACACCAATAAATAAATGACTAGGAATGCAAGTCGTTGATATATTTATTACTAACATCGGGGATTGTATAAAACGGGTTATAATTTATAATAACACTCAACGGCAGCTGCACTAATATCACCACACCTAGCTAATGTGCCACTATCCTAACTAGACCACAAGTGCGTAGCGAGTAGCTACTGTCAGCACCAGAAGTTGCTAAACGGGCCAGGTGTTCAAAATGATCTTGACGCGACTTTATTTTTTTGGAGAATAAGACCGTGTCAAGGTAATTTTGAACGACTCACCCGCTTAGCAACTTCTGCTGCTGACTGTTCACGTAAGTACATTGGAAGCATAAAATAAGCGAATCCGTGTCGACAAATCACTTCCGCATGCATTCAACCTAAGGGCGCGCTTAAACTTTGTCGCCTGCCGATTTTAGATAAACAGATTTACAGAATTAGTACAGTCCAGTGCCATGGGACTTTCGACTGTCATTTATACCAATTATACCTAAGGCAGTCTACAATAGTGTAAACGAACCCTAAAAATCATAGCAAGCCTTCCTACATTTTTATAACCTCATATTTCATTTATTTTGAAAACTTTTCTTAACAAAGATGGTTTTGGGTCCTATTTTGTTTGTTGTATGAAACTACTTTTCAATGTTGTGATGAGATTTAGATTGCATGCAGTGATTGTCGCTAATTTCGCTACACTAGATACATGTAGGTATTGTTTCATAATAATACATCATGAGATCATAATGAATGACAATGGCATCGCACGAAATATTAAATATATACATCTACGCTACATATACATTTTTTAGTACGTATATGTAGATTCGTAATTTTAAAATTAAATACTGAGCAAGAATTAAGTAATTCCACAAATAGGCAAATTTTACATCACTACTAACAAATTTTTCGAATAAACGGAGAATAAGTACTTTCTTTGATCGGCTGGGGGATTTTTTAGTAATTCGACGGCCACTTTAAAAGAAGTCCTAGATAGGTACATTATATATTTGGTACTAACCATAGAGTAATATAAGTAAAGAAAGAGTGGTAACTCCATAAATCAGATTTCTTACCAAAACGCGCGTATTTCGTAGTCTACATCTAGCGTCAAGTAGCGGAACTTATCAGTACTGCTAGTTGACAATAGATGTCTCGGCGAACGAAAACTCTAATGCTCAACAATTATCAGCTAATATTATAACCGGATTAACTGGAAGTTATTTTCAACCCCTTCTGCTACGTAATAATATTAGTTACAGTTACCTACACTTGTGACGTGGTGTCAAGTAGGGGTACCTACTGATAGTTCCACTACTTGACGTTAGATGTCGACTTCGAAATAACGCGCGTTTTGGTATGAAACTCCGTACATCAATAGATGTCTCGGCGAACGAAAACTCTAATGCTCAACAATTTTCAACTAATATTATAACCGGATTGGAACAGTATGTACGGAGTTACCACTATTTCTGTATATCTATCTATATCAGTGTATGTAACCGGGTGTTATGTGTGAAGGTTCTTCTGTTAGCGGGGACGTGACTCCCGTGTCGCTCGCCTCGGAGCTGGAGTTCAACAGCAACGAGGCTACGGCCGGCTCCATCACCGACCACGACCTTATGGTGAGACTGCGTTACATTGACGTGTAATATCTAAAGACGGACACTAAAAATGATACTAGTTTAGCGGTGTCACTCAAATTCGAGCCAATCGTGTAATCTAACGCAACTAGTTGTGACAAATCGCGCGCGTGATGTGGACTCGTCAACCAATCTAGTTGTAGCGGTGTCACTGTACTGGCCCCATTCTTATTGCCCGTAAGGCCAGTCCTTAGATAGGTATACGTCAAGGTGCGTAAACTAATGTGTGCTGTAAGTTATTGTTAGTTGATATTAGCAAGAAGGGTTGTTATTGCATGGATCTATTGTTTATCGGCTTCCTGGTGAGGGAACATACCAAATTTCTACCCCAGCCTATGGAACCTCGATACGAAAAAAGAGTAACCAACTTTAAGAAAGGTTGGTTGTTTTTTTTAACATGGATATCAGAACTGACCAGACAGTCCGGATAATTCTTTAACCAAAAAAGAAAGTTGGAACAATTATAATATCCAATATAATGACTTGGTGTCTAGATACTTAACATTAATATCATGGGGTTAATGTCTCTAACAGGTATTTAGTTCTCGTATCTAATTTATGTAATGTAAGTATATATTTTTCCACCTATCCTTGTAGTAAGAGATAAATGATCAACGGGACAGAAATGTAATTTATAGGAGTGATTTATTTAAAAATAGCACTGACAGACTTTCGCTGATCAGATCGGGGAAATCCTGAAGAAAGGCCAGGTCAAGATCACCCTAAAACGGCGAGCGTGTGTGAGGAATGTTATGAATGTGAAGGAAGCGAAAGAGGTATGTCAGGATCGTAGCAAGTGGAAATCCGTGGTCTCTGCCTACCCCTCCGGGAAATAGGCGTGATTATATGTATATATGTATGTAACACTGACAGAATAGGCAACCTTACCAGATTACTGTCAACATGTGAATTTGATATTACAGAGTGCAGAAGGCGAGGACGAGGAGGAGACGCTCTCGATGGGCCCGCACAGCAGCTCGCCTCTGTGCTTCATTAGGAACGACCTCGCGCTCCCCGCGCACAAGCTCGACAACTGCCGCGCCTCCACCAGCCAAGCGCCCGACGCAACCCCCGACTTGCACAAGTCCAAGGACAACATCGATAGTGTTAACATTAATATAGATAGCGAAAAAAATAACAAATACACGAAAGTAGACTCCTCGCACTATTTGAGCAACCTAAACTCGCTAAACGACACCGGCAAGAACAAAAACAAGAAGAATGAACTGCTGAATAATGGGAGCAGAAGATATAGCGACAGTAGCGCGCAGAAAAGCAACGCTGCGGGAGCTGTGACGGGCAGCCGGTTCACGACGACGTTAGTCGCCGAGGACTTGTTGCGACCGAGCACATCGAAGGAGAGTAAGTCCAACAACAACATGCCTAACGTCCCACCGGAGGCCACCGCGCCCTCGGTCACCAAAGCTAACAATGCTGCCATCAAGCCTGGCTTCACGATCACAGACGATTAATGTTAGACCACACCTATCTTAGTGTGTACACTGTGCACCATGCTTTTTCAGAATTACATGTTATAGTTTAAGATGAATTGTGATATTGTCAGAAAACACTAATAGTGTGCAAGCTGCCAGATAGGCTGTTAAGTAGATTTTTTTAAATTATACAAATTATCCACTATCACTCATTAAAATTTACATATGTATAACTCGTTGATAAGTTCAAATGCACAGATTCAATGCAAATGTTTCATACATGCTTTTGCTAGGACTGCTTGCACAAAATAAATCAAATGTATTTAATTTGTAGTTAAATGCTATTTGCAATCCAGTTTTTTAATAGTATATACACGTTTTCAGATAATGAACAGCATCTTGAATCACCAGACTGCCTGGAATAGACAATTGTATTAGAATTCATTCCATACATGCATCCTTATCATTATGTTATATTGAATGTACAACAAACATACTTAGTGAAACTAATAGGAAAAAGTCTATGAGAAAATATATTAACTTCTATAAATAATGGTGTGTTTATTTAATACTTCCTGACACCCATAACAATAACAAGGGACGCAAAGTAAAAATAATAACTGGAACATAGTCCTAACAATCAACCAAATGTATCACACAGTAATCATCAGACATCGTAAATTTTATAGCATTTTTGGTGCAGCGGAGTGGTCTTAACGCAATTGGTATAGATAATTCCAACTGAAATGGTAAATTAATATTTAAGGTTAATATTAACGTAATTAACGCTAATTAATCAAAATCATTAGGGTTGAAATTGCTTCTACCAATTCCGTTTATACCACTATGCTGCACCAAAAATGCTGTAAAATTTACGATGTCTGGTAATCATACACTAAAATTTAAAGCTCAAATAGAATAAGCTAAGCTTAAACTTAAATTTGTAATGACCAGACACATCACATTGCATTAAAAGCTAGTTTGACCGGTTGTCTACTCTGGCTTAAGATGCTTGGGTTTGGGTCCCATGTTGACCATGGAGAGCACCATGTTGAAGATGCCTCGGTGCTGGATGCCGGGCCACAGCAGCAGCCCGATGGACAGGATGTACAGCAGCAGCACATTGTTGATGGCAGAGGAGATCCAGCCCAGTGCGCACAGCAAGCACATGGATATTATGTAGTACTGAAATGTAACAAATAAAAAAATTAGGGGTCATGTTGTATCAAAAGGTCAAAGAGCTGGCGCAAGATAGGGAAAGCTGGAAGATACTCAACCGACAAGAGAATAACTGTTTAAGTTAATGGCTTGGGTTGAGTGGGTATACTTTAAACATAACTTGAGGGTAGAAATCTTATAGTTACTACAACTCTTTGTCCGACAGACTCTTTCAACAGGTATTTTTCTTTGAAATGTATGTGATTGACAGAAAGTTATTATTCCAACAACTCTATGTGATGCCACCAGTTATCATATTCATTAAAAGCTTTCTACTTATATTCTGCAAAGTGGCACTAAATTTTATTACTGTACACTAGTAATTGAACTACTATTTTGTACAATAGATACTTGTAGCATTCATCTCTAGTATTGAACTTATTTCAAACTTACCAGAATGGGACTGGTCTCCCGGAATGAAAAGAACAATTGAACATGGTTCAGAATCTTGTTGAAGTCCCTTACAATAGCCTTGCAGATGTCTTCAAACAACTTCTCCTTCTGTCCAGTCCACGCACTGGGGCCGTAGAGAGATGTGCATATGATGGGAACAATGAAATCCACAAAGTTGAGGAAAATTCCCACAATTGCGAATGTGGTCAGAAAGTTTGAATCCATAAGCCAGATGAAAAAGTATAGGAAACTGAGTACTCCAACTATAGCAGCGGGGTACCATTGCTGTTCCCACAAGATTATTGATCTGATTGGCAGGAGGGCCATACGCCACCCTTCTAGCAATCTTTTGAGTTTCTTAACTTGCTGTTCCTAAAAAAATACTTTGTATGAAAATTGCTGGGCAATAAATCCAACTAGGTATATAGAAATTAATGTGACGTCATGTTTTTTGGGTTGCAAACATTTGGATCTTTGGAAGTCCAAAAGTCTCTTGGAGAATCATAAACATTATGATGAATTATTGAAATAGAACAAATGCTTTACGAGAATTACGGGGCATAAAAACTAATGTTCCTAAGACGGAACTGCTTGAACTAAAAATTTAAACCCGATACAGAAATGCAAAGGGCTTCATACGACGATATTATAAAATCTAAACAAACTATGGTAACTGAATACACTAGTACGAATTGTTTTAATTCAATTATAAAATACGCACCTGATCCTGGGAGATGATATCTGCCATTTTCTCTTAACTCTTAATATGCAGTTATCACTATTGAAGTTATTGGTGTATACCAATGCGTAAATCCTAATTAATTTTAGCAAAACGAACAAAGACAAGACTGATAAGAAATTGGGCAGTTAAGCTGATGCCGTGATGCGTTTCGATTTACAGCGACACGATAGAATATGTTCAGTTTAGCCGTCCGTATTCAAAACAATGACTTGACCAATACAATCACAATAATGAGCTTGGGCTCCGTACATACACTTCGAAGTTTGTTATCTACATCATATCATGTGTGTATAGCTGCATCACTCTCGTTTATTATATTAAAGAAAGAGATGCAACATGAATTGAGGCAAACGTCGAATGTGTTTTATACGAATATGTTGGCCATCCTGAACTTACACTACGTTTAAATGAATTCCTTAATTTCCTTATTATTGTAGTGAGTGAATAGAGCAGAGTGAGTTTTATCTTGTCTGTGACTGCGCCATGATGACGTTGGGGTTGCCATTGTGCAGTAATTTTACCCAAATTAGAGATATATTACGAATACTACGATTCAATAAAAAAACAAATCGTAAAAAATTACGGTCATGAAAATTATACTTGGTCAAGCAGATCTTGTCAGTAGAAAAAGGCGGCAAATTTGAAAAATGTAGGCGCGAAGGGATAGCTTCTCATAGAAAATTTGAATTTCGCGCCTTTTTCTACTGACAAGATTTGCTTGACCATCTATATGCATAAAATTTTTCAACAACTAACCTAACTCATAATTTTTCAATGATATTTCAGAGTTCGATATACTTACATATATTAAACATTTTGTCATTAGAAACGCTTACAGACCTTCGGGTGACAAGCAAAAGTCACTAAGTACTATCAAAAAATTAAAGTAACAATGCACTTTATTACACTTGTAACACGGTTTGTTGTTCAATAATTTCAATGGTGTTAGTTAGTGACTTTTGCTTGTCAACCGACGACACCTACTTCGTTTTTATGGTTCCATAGTCACCTAGGAACCCTTATAGTTCCGCCATGTCCGTCTGCCTCTCTGTCGGTCCGAGGTTTGATCCGTGATCGTTAGTGTAGCTGAAATTTAGCATTTAAAAAGATATATTCAAAAGATATATTCAATAGGATTTAAAAAGATATATTCAATAGGATACCGATCCTCGTATTTTTTGTATTTTTTTTATTGCCACACTGCAGGTAGTGTGTCAGAATAGAGGTCTCAGAGAACCATTTTTTCATAAGTTGAATATTTTCAAAAATAATAGATCCAAAAGAAGAATTCGGCCAAGTGCGAGTCGGACTCGCCCACGAATTTAACTTTTTTATTTAATTGTTTTTATTTTTTACAAGTTGATAGTTTTCAGATTTTTTCCTGTACTTGTAGTATAAGACGATATTACTTGCCAAATTTCATAGTTCGAGGTCAACGGGAAGTACCCTATAAAAGATTCCCTTGAGTGTCGAAATATACATTTTTTGCTGCATAAACGGCCGTATCATTTTATTACGTTAACTTAGAAGTTTAATTATTTCACAGCTTCAAGAGGGTTTAGAACTGAGTATATCCACAGTATATCTGATTTTAATTTCGACTCGATACCTGCACCCGTTCCCGAGATAAGGACTTTTGACAGACAGAGCATAATGTTAGCGTGCGCGTCACATTTGTTGATATAACGCTTGGATGATAGCAAATAATTCATTCATAAGCTTTTCGGTGAAGGAAAACATCGTGAGGAAACCGGACTAATCCAATAAGGCCTAGTTTCCCTTCTGGGTTGGAAGGTCAGATGGCAGTCGCTTTCGTAAAAACTAGTGCCTACGTCAAATCATGGGATTAGTTGTCAAGCGGACCCCAGGCTCCCATGAGCCGTGGCAAAATGCCGGGATAACGCCAGGAAGAAGAAGAAGATAGCAAATAATTCAAAGATTACTTTTAAAAACTTGAAATGAAACATTATTTAAAATTATATGATCTTTATAATTTTTATTAAGTACAAAAGTAGCAAAATACAGTCAAAATATAATAAAATGTCTAACATTAAAATTGTTACACGAAGCAATAACTTATTTCATTAATTTAATTTAGGAAATACATTTTTAATAAGAAAATATACCTGGATCGTGATTAAAGCTAAGTTAAATGAATGCATTATGTGGTATTTTTATTAAATACACACAAATTAATAATTTTATTCAATTATTTAATAACACTTGTACAAACTTGTGAAGTGCACTTAACTACTTAACTCGTGTGGAATTCAAATCATACCTTCTAAAGTGGAAAACAACAACACAGATACGCGTTACTACCATAATACAATAGTTAATTCCATTTCATATCTTTTCAAACATGTATTAGGTTTTTTTACTGCCATCCTCAATCGATTAAGCTATATACCCATGGCAGAACAACCTTATAAACTATAGCTTACTTCTAATAGGTATGCTAAGGAATCATTATAATTTTTTAAGTTCATTTTTGCAATAATGGAGAAATCTATTTATAATTTTTTGTCCTAGAAATAGCTATAATATATATGTTTATGAATATGATTCAGTGTCAAAAAAATATCTTTAAAAATCAGTGCGTATGCAAAATAATAGTATGCTTATCTTTTTCCGTAATTAGTTAATTCTTTTGAAGTACCTCTTCCCAGGCTTAGCGTTGTCATGTGTCAGTGTCTAAAACAAAAAATATATATTATCATTATTACACGGAGAAATTTATTTTTCGGCTATAATCATAGGTATAGATATATTGTATCAGATTAAGCTATCAATAATTATATTATCAGCCCTATCGCATCGTGTATAAACGCACGTATTTCGATAAAGTCTTTAGTTTCTATATTCCATTTTTTTCTTGATCATCAGACGTGCATTTCTTATTCATAGGCTAATAAGACGAATATATACTCGTAGAGTCCGTCTAAGCTAACATTGCACCGACTTGAATAGAACAAACTGAGGGAGTATCATCATAACCGTCATATTTATGTAGAAATTTGAGATTAATGATGACATTCTACGCTTTGTCATTGCAGATTTCATGTAGAGTTAGCTTGATCCGACTCTATGCAGCGCATCTGGATTGACCTTACATGGAAATGCTGCGCTGCGCAGCTACAAATTGCAATTCGAAAGCTGTTTTATAACACTGCACCTGTGGCAAAATTTATGAAGTTCATTTTAAGCAATCCGCTTAAAATGAACTTAATAATAACAGATTATAAAGTCTATAAACAAGCCAGTAGTGCGTCCACGGAGACGCTGCATATTCTTGGTGAGACAACCAACATTATGTTGATTGATATACATAGATGTATACCTACATCATTCCAGTATATGGTTACGCTAACCATATTCAAAAAATATGTGAAAGGAGTTGCAGGAGTTAAAATTAGCCTACTTTCCATCTCAATAGTACTACACAAGAACTTTCATGAATGACCAAACAACGAAATTGACTCTAATCGTTTTTCCCGTGGACCAGCTAAGACTAATAGACCGGGAGATAGTGACACATTTTACTGGGTCATTTGTACCGGTATGGCGGTTCGTCAGGGGTCTAAGCACGTAATGAAGGAAAGAAAAATGATGGTCATAGCGCTGGTACCGGCGGCCCAATCGCGTGGGCGTTAGTCGAACGTGTCGGATAAAATAAGAGTGTCGAACGATTTGTTCCACAAAAATCCTCGTATTTTCCGATAGTCCATAAAAAAGAAGTAGGCGGTAGCGTAATGCCATACCTCTCCGGTGTGACTTACAGACCGCCATACTGAGGCGAACACATTAATTAAAAAAAAACAATTCAACCATTTGTGCCAAGCTAATTTTTGCACAGGTGATCATCGTCGAGCAGCCATTCATGGACATCACCATGCCATACTCTTCGGACGGTTCCAAATGGCCGCCATACCGCTGCAAGGGAGATAATTTTTTTTTTTGCTAAACGATTTGTACCATTATTGCATTTAAATTTTTGGAAAGTATTTGATAAAATGTGACCGTTATTATAATTGCCATACTTATAGTAGGGGAAAAAAGTGCTGCCATACTTGAAAAACTTATTTAATCGACACGTTTCAAAAATACGACTATGTATACGTAGAATAATTTTTACCAGCATGGCATCATCATATTCTGTTTGTTTGGATACAATTATACCTAAAAAAAAATATTTCAGATTATAACTACGGGGCGGGCGACTGTGAGACTTAAGCCAAGACTTAAAACAAAAAACAATTTTTTGACGATTTGTACCAGTATGGCATTTGGATTTTTGGAAATTATATGATGCAATGTGACCATTATTATATTTGCCATACTTCTAATAGGGGGAAAAAGGGGCACCATACTTGAAATATAAAAAAAATATTGTACACATTTGCCACCTCCTACAGGTATGGCATTATGAGATTACCATTTATGATCACACAGAAAGTCTTGAAAAAAAATTACAAGATGGTACAAATCGTTTAGCAATAAAAAATTAATTAACTCCTTTGCGGCGGTATGGCGGCCATTTGGAACCATCCGAAAAGTATGGCATGGTGATGTCCATGAATGGCTGCTCGACGATGATCACCTGTGCAAAAATTAGCTTGGCACAAATGATTGAATTGTTTATTTTTAATTAATGTGTTCGCCTCAGTATGGCGGGCTGTAAGTCACACCAGAGAAGTATGGCATTACGCTACCGTCTACTTCTTTTTTATGGACTATCGAAAAATACGAGGATTTTTGTGGAACAAATCGTTCGACACTCGTATTTTATCCGACACGTTCGACTAACGACCACGCGATTGGGTCGCCGGTACCAGCGCTATGACCATCATTTTTATTTCGTTCACTACGTACTTAGACCCCTGACGAACCGCCATACTGGTACAAATGACCCAGTAAAATGTGTCACTATCTCCCGGTCTATAAGAGCACACTTTGAAAATTTCATCAATCACACTAATTCATAATACCTGGAGACGGAGACTAACACTCTCAGAAATAAAATTTCTTACGTTAGGTACTTACAATAATGCATTCATCATCAGTGAAGAGGTAGTGGCGTCCACATTTCGCACCGTTTTCAGGGATCACTGAATTCGTCTGAACTTCATGATCGTTTACAAGAATGGTTACGCTCTGAAAAAAAAATCATAGAACTAGAAGAAACCTTTGTTTTATTCGATACGATTACACTACGATAATTAGTCGACGCAAAGCGGGGTCAGATTCACGCAATAAGTTTCCAATAGGAATTAATTAAGAACTTAGCTAACTTTATTCATTTTCAATTACCTATACTGCGATTGATTTAACGTATTTTAAACTCAAAACATTCAATAAATAGACGATTTACAACAAGAGAATAAAACAATCCATTTAGTTAAAGGCAATTTATCGATATAAATAGGTCAAAGATGGAATGGGTACATATGCTCGTTATATAATAATTAGTTTTTCACTTATTGTTTTACGAAATTATATGGAAATATTTCTTTTTATCAAGGGAGCAAAGTTGTTGTTTACCCCGCGCGTCCGCGCAAGCGAAAGATTCTTGATAGATACAAGACTCGCAAGAGTTTCAAGGTACTAAAAGTGAGCAAAGTTTACTACCTTGTAAAACACATTTTTTTTATTCACCAGACCAACGCAAGGGAAATATAAAAAGCTGTAAAACATTAACAATCGAATGTAAATTAATTCTATTAAATATTTAGTACTTAAAGTCACTTAATGTCCGAGCCACTAGTTAACATGAGGATACAACTCAAAAGTTGGATCAAATTACTTAAAAATCTATTTAAAACAATAAAGAGTGCTATCTAAGTGGGTTCAGTAAATATTTAGTTTTTGACCTCACTGCCCCGTGCACGTGCACTGAGACGGAAGTGCACTGCATCGTCTGCATCAGAGTTTTCCTACACGGAAACTGCGGTGTCGAGTAGGTTTAGCCAAAATACACTTTGTTGCTAAGTCAATATGGGTCTTCAAAGAGAAATTTGTTTTATACACATGTAAAAAATATCAGTTTTAGATGAATTTAACGAGTATGACAAGGGGCTGTCCATAAATTACGTCATCGATTTTTGACGATTTTTGACCCCCCCCCCATAATCATCCAAAAATCATGCTTCAAATGACCCCATTTCCTCCTACTTCATGCTATATCTTCATGCTTCATCCGATGTCCAGAACCCCCCCCCCCTAATTTGAAATGACGTAATTTATGAATAGCCCCCAAGTGAAAATGTATGTCTTTTATAAAAATAAATAAAAACCTCTAGCCCAGTTAGAAGTTAAATTTTGAAATAAATAATCGTTAAATAGTGTCAGTTACCTTAATTGATGTATTCGGCATGTTCTCAACATATTCTTCACCTAATTTAAATTTATATTCAGTTGTTCTCAATAACGAAGAATTTTTAATTGTCATAGTTTCTCCTTCTAAGGTAATTTCCATAACAGGAGATGACATAGACATCATTTTTCGTCCCATATATGGTACACCTATAAAATAGTAATATTATAATTATTTAGGTCTGATTAGGTTTTAAACTACATAAAATTATACAAGATCACTCTATTTATACATACCGACTGCTGTGAAATATTCATCAATATCTTCATTTTTGTAATGTTGATATTTTCCGGCGATCGACGGCATTTTGTTAACGCTTGTTTGTATACACGAAGAGCCCGAAGAGCGGCGAAATGACAATCCACCTGTACGGCCCGGTAATAATTACTGTCAAATGTCACTATCATTAACTATCAGTGAAAAACAAAGCGGTCAAAGACTGAAACGAAAGCGGTATGAAACGTCACACACAATATATGTTGCCAGTTGATTTCTATGAAATCCCCCAAAAATAAATGGACTAGTATTTCTCGCTCACACAAATGAGGCTGTGCTCGAGTGCGAGAGAGTTGAGTAAGTAGCTGTTTTGACAGGTGCTATTGTTTATATTAAATGACAGTGACATTACGTTCAACATGCTGTATTAATTTGTTTACTACTTTTATTAGAAATACTGGAATATAATGTTAGAAGCTGAAGAAAATAATGCTCGTACAATATTGGATTATTTAAATGAAGACTGTTGGCGCGCCATCTTACACTATGTGCCCCTCCGAAACATCATAACGAGCGAGCGAGTATGTCGACGGTGGCAGAAAGTAATGCTGGTGTACTTGCAAGGAGCCCGAGTTAATATCACGTTCGAAGAGGAAAATGATAATAATACTCATCCTAATTCCTCCTGTGTGAAACTGTTGAAATATAGGTATCCGTCGTTTGTGAGCTGGACCAACAAACTGGGCCCATCTGTAGTTGCTACTTACTGCCATGATCAAGAGGGCTTCAGAAAGGTTAGAGCCAACTGCCCCAATCTAGAAGCTCTAACTTTGCTTCACATGACAATGAGAAAAGCTAACCAAAACCAATTAATCTCACATAATCTAAATGAAGACTTAAAGTGTCTGAAAAAGCTTCGTTTCTATGCATGTCCTGTCTCAGATGATTGTGTTAGACAATTCATATCTGACAAAGCCTTAGAAGAATTGGAATTCTATGACTGTGATGAAGTGACTGGTGAATGTTTTAACACAATAAAGGCATCAAATTTAAAATCCCTTGTCTTCAGTAGCTGCCAAAGTTTGAAATCTCAACAAGTGCTTTCTTTCATCAACCAACTCAGTAAGCTGACAAAGCTTGAATTGTTTGATGTTCCTCGAGAAATATGCAGGGAAACTCAACTGGTACTGAATAAGATGCCTAATTTGGAGTGCTTAAAAATATGTGGTCGGGGTGGGACAACAAATCAGCCTTATTTACTATCTTCAGAGCCTCTCTCGCAACTCACGTGGTTGAAGCATCTAAGTACAGACTTAAAAGTGACAGATGATGTTGTGGAAGCGGTAACACGGTCCTGCAAGGAATTACTAATTCTGGACTTGGCTGACTGTGAAGTTTTAAGTTCACAAGCCATTGAAGCAATTTGCCGCAACTGTGGGACACATATCACTGATCTTGGGCTTCATGGCTTTTCCTACCTAGGAGATGATGATGTTGTGGCGCTCATTCGTGGTTGTCCTGAGCTCACATTGCTGACCTTGGGTGGGACATACCAGCTTACTCCAGCGCTGCCTCCACGGGCCGCAGCTGCGCGGCAACTAGTGCGCCCAGGGCGCTGTCTGCGCCTTGACGTTATTGATACTAATTTGTGTGATCCATATTACTTGGAGTCTGTCGAGGATGAATATGGAGATTTTCAGGAGGCATATGAAGACCTAATTTTAGAGCTTAATTAATTGAGGATTGTTTATTGATAATTAATAATAATTATGATTTTATGATACTGGTCACAATTGTTAAGAAATTGACAAAAATCATGACGAAAAAAATGTCTGTATAGAAGTTACCAGTCGTTATTATATACTTGTCTATGGTTTTTAAATAAAATAAATACTCATCATGACAATAAAAATAAAACAATGTTATTTTCTCCTCGGAAAATTGATAGGAACACCCATTCTACTCTAGTATCCGGGACCACTAGTGAAGTATTTTGATTATTTTGAGGAACGAAAAAATAGCCTAGGGCGATTAATAAATCAAAGAAATTCTTTATCACATAAGAAAAATTATAAAAAGTGCAATTTGCAATGTGTCGTTTTATCGTGTATTCACGAACGTAGTTTGTGCAGAGAGAAAAAGAGGCATACTGTCTATATACTTATTTTACTCTTTGCATACTGTCATCAAAGTCGTCCAAAGAGTAAAGTAAGTATTATGTAAGTAAGTCTTATTGACGTCATACCGTGACATCTGTAAAATTTTATAACTATTATATTATAAATTATAATATTTGTTTTTCCCGGCATTTCCATTCCCCATTCCTAAATTTATACAGATAATGACAGCGTTTTACACAAAAATAAAACGCTAATTAAATAACTTACCCTATTCGGAACCTAATAATAATATTGAGAGTGGCAACACTGTTGTCGGTCGTATTGTCCTTTTCTAGCATATACGTCCCTCTCTCTCCCACACTCCCACCACAGCAGTTTGCTTTTTGGCGGTTGTCGCAAAAACAAATTTCCAACTCATTGTCTCAAAATTATACATATTTACACCAGGCAGGATTAAAACTTTAGGTTCCGAATAGGGTAAGTTATTTAATTAGCGTTTTATTTTTGTGTAAAACGCTGTCATTAAACAACTGTACCGCTATTCGGAACCTAATAATAATATTGAGACGTGTTTGTTATCGCCTGGTGGTGGGATGACGCCAAGCCAATGTGATTATACATGTACTTATTATGTATATGTAATATTATTATATTATGAGTGTTTAATTAATTATGCAGTACACCCTTTATTTTAACACCTGTGAGGAGAGAGGTATTTAGTAAAGCATACAATTTGATATTCCATTATATTATGATACTAACTTAACATTTTATATACGTACTTAATGTACTTATAAATGTTCAAAAAGAATAAGTGAGCCACCACAAGGGTGCTATACTTAATTACTTAAATGTATGTGAAAACTAGGTAAAAGAAGATGTGATAAGTCAGTCTACTCTTCAAGGAGCATACACATCTGTTATAAGGAGTAATGTAATTCAAGTATGAAAAGATAAAAATAATAAAGTACTAGAGTAGTTTTTATTTATAAGTCGCAATTATTATCAAATTTGATAATAATTATCTATAATAGTAAGGTAAGCAGTTGCAGGGATATAACAAGGACAGGACATTTCTTATTTCCAGAATCCCTCGGGATTAAGTAGACGAATATTTTAATTATTCGTTAGATCACTATCACCACAAACAGAGTTAATAAAATTAGGTACTTATTGAAATGTCATAGGGAATCACTAAATTTATTTAATGACTGTAAGCCATATACTTGGTTATAGGTTATAGTTATAGCTATAAAATGCATTTAACCCTTTTAAACGCTTTACTAACGAGAACGCAAGTCAGTGTACATAAATAAACCTTGCTTAAAATTGTGAAGGTTACTATGAGAGCTTAAGCCACAACACTCATGTGTTCACTGCGCTGTGGCACTAGTTATGACGCTTTGTGGTGTTCTTGTGTAGAATTGCTACAGAACTTTATCAATAATATTTGCAGAGTCATTCTAATTAAATTCATGTTTAGCTATCATAACCTTGATTTTACTCAAAAATTTGTATATATGTAGTAAGAGTAGTTTCTTAGTGGTTTACTTTATTTGGTGCCTACTGGTAGACATAAGCCTTAAAACTTTATTGGTTCTGACCGCTAAAGTGGCTAATTTTCTGTAAACTATTCATAGACATTGCTTAATTCTGAATATTCAGTTTTCTCTATTCAGTGTGTAAATTATAAGGAATCAGATACTTAATTCGAAACCCTAGCTCATCGCATAGGTGCTTTTAACCGAAATACAAATTTATGTGCTTATTTCGTGATTTTACATTATTTGCTGTGGGAAACCAGGGGGTTCCCTATTACCATTTGCCGGGCGCCTGTGGCCCCAAAGCCAACAGCGCAGAGGCCCTTTAAGAGGGAGCTATTTTATCCAATGCTAGAATCAACACTTTGTCGAATCTATTAGATATTTAGGTATACTTATCCTCCTTATGAACTAAGGATAATTGTTACTTGTTTATATTTCAATAATAGCAAGATTGTAAATTATTTTATATTCTGAAATATAATATTACTTAATTTGGGCCAGTGTACTTTTGTATACTATATCTCTGGCCTACTACCTACTATAGGTTAGTCTAATAACATCCCGCCTCCTGGGAGGCAATATACAGAGTTCTTGGATATATATTCACGATATCGCTAAGTGTGTGGACCTAGTTTTCCGACACTTGACTGCATGAAATTATTGTGTACATTTTTTACAGGTCTCGAGCAAGAAGGGTACCTATATATAGGTTGAGGTCCTTAACTTGTGGATTTGGTAATAGGAGCAAGACACAGACGGGGTGTAAATTAATTGATCCACCATGTTTCAAGAGATTCATGTGCATTGATGCCTTCAAGTTACACTGTACAGACAGACTATATAACTCTTTTGCAGAGTTTTGCTAACATATTATAATAAATGACTGCATTTGTTTGGGTGTACTTGTTCCACGACAAAAACATATTTATATATATTACAATGTATTTTTGAAAAGTACTCGCCTTTCAAAATAGCTTCGCCTTTTCGCAAGGCTTGCTGCTGTTTCACATTGTGCAAAGCAAACAGTATCGCAATGCTATAATTTTGTATAATTTGAGAACTAGAGGGTCATGCCCTAGACGTGACCGCCCAGAAGTTATACTAGAATCGTTCGTGCAAACCATTAATTCACCGTTTATTAAAAACCTTATGACTGGGTACATTACATTCTACGGTGGGTACATTTGTTAAACGTATAGTATCAAACTATGACGAATAATGAAAAGTGAATTAAGTGATAACAATATTTGGTCCGTGCATAGAAGCACGTGCCCTTGAGATTAGTGCATGGGTAGTTTAAAATAAACTTAATCTGTGCATAGGAGCACTTACGATCAAGGTGATTCGAATCCTCAAGGTTCACAAGGCAGACATAAGGGTGTAAAATAAAGCATTCATAAACGCCCAGTTTGGTCAGTTTTGTATATTTTTATTTCCAACATGCTTGTGCAGCACATGACAATTTTCCTATACCATGCCAGTCAGGGATATAATAATTAAATAGGTAACCTTGGTTATGTCGTGTACCTACATAGGTAGGTACTCGTAAAAATGTTAACTGAAAGACTAGTGCTCTCGAGGCAAATATAATTTATATTAATTTCGAGTCTGTCATAGCAGGCATAGACTTCAAAGGTTTTTAGATATTCATAGGGCCGCTAAACGGAACCCTTTGTACACCTTGAGCAGGCTGTTTGTGCTCTTGTAATTTTATTTTCACACCATGAGTGATATTAAACATAGCTTATTTCAGAATTGAACCGTAAGCTATGTTGTGTCGTGAGCTTAAGTGAGCCTGATTTAATTAGAGTCCACAGATTATCTGGACCTTTGAGGATTGACCACACCTTATTCTAAATATCAATATTCTGCCTGGGCTTATGGTCGAATTTAGGTGACTAAATCTCTTAGTATTATCCATGCCACCCACGTTATGAGGCTTAGCGTCTCCAGACCACAATTTTATATTAGGGTGCAAAGATTTTTTCATCTTTAAAATAAAAATGAGTCGAGATAGGCCTGGAATCTTAGGTTATTTTATACCTATTATATTATAATTTTAGAAATGTTAATTAGTCCAATTTTGGGTTTAGCCCATAGGGTGTCCGGGACCCTTAAAATAAACAAAAACAAAAATACACAAAAATGAAACCTCGAATAACGAAGTCTATTTCGACTGATTTTTACCCAGAACATTATTTTGTTAGAACCCTTTTCACTTGTCCTTTGTCCAAAAGGATGTATTTACATATTCATCTTTGTTATATTTTTATGATTGTGGCCTACTCGCTCGCCTGTGTTATGACCATATCATTTAATTTCTGACATGCCTTGCGCAGGCTTATATTTATAGGTTGTAATATCATCATCAATAACTTGATATCAGTTTGTGAATGAATCAAAGATTCTTTGGCACACCTTACGCAGGTGGAAATATGGCAGCCTTGCGCAGGCTTAAATAGGTACACAACATATTGGTTTCATCACAAATAACTTGACGTTAGTTTGTGCCTGCATAAAAGATCCTCTTAGGCACACCTTACGCAGATGGAACCATAACAGACATAGCTTAAGAATATCATTCAAATGAAGTTTATGGGTAATATTCCCTTAGTTGAGAGTTCTTCGCTTGACAAGGGGAAAGGATTTACTTTAATAGGCACTTTTAGAAAGTGTCATTCACGGTGACGAGATTTGCCATAACTAAACTTTAACTCTACAGTTAGCGAATATAATTTGAAATTATGAAGCAAACCATGCGTCTTCGTCAATGAATCAATCTAAACATTCCCATATCGTTAATGCCCTTTCAAGTCACAGGCTTCCGATTTTATTTAAAACGTTTACAAGTGTAGGTACTATTTATTTAGGTAGGTAGGTAGGCTTAAAGATGTATGTACCTATAGTTACATATATAATGAATAATCAAGTTATTCAAATCCAAAATAATACAAGCACATATAGCAACTACATGCAAGAGTTCTTTTAAGCTGTTAGTACCTGTTATTTTTTTAAAGAGATACCTATCTACCTACATTTTAACCATCTTTTTTTTTTTTTTTTTTAATCAAAGATCTAGTTGGAGAGATATAAATTGGTAGATAAGGAGTGAAATACTTAAGGATTTCCATGTCATTCTTGCGCAGAGCCATGCTAATCTCTCTCTTTATCTAGTCAGACTTAAGTTTACGTACTGCCGAAGTACTCACTTTCCACAAAAATAAATGCAATGCTTGCGATGTAGGTTTGTTCGTTACCTTGTGTCCCTCAGAGCGGAAATAGAAGCCCCGCGAAGCGGGGCTTCGTCGACTCCTAAGCGGGTACACGTTATTTATCAGCAAGTATATTACCAAAAAAAATATTTTGTAATATTATATTTAACCCGGAACGGGATAAACCGACAAGTTGCTGATAGATACTTGGACAGATAAACCCTACACGTCTATAAGCTTCTACCTTAATACGTAGGTTCTACGTAACACGTATTAACTATCCGATCCTTTCGTATTCGAAAACACAAATCACTTGAAAACTGAAGGGTATGCCTCCACACATCACCATTTAGTTAAGTGTTATACCTAATTTCAACCGTTATTATAGACACACAAAGATTTAAAGTAATAAGTAATAAGACTCAGAAGAGACTTAATGTAGGTATAATATTAATTAAATTCTAATGGTGACAAGTGCACGCTTTACCAGCTCGATGTGTTTTCTAACATTATGTGTTTTAGTATTTTCATTAGCATAGCCACGGTGCGCGCAGGCAGCCTTTGAAAACTTACACATTACTATTCCGGATCGTTTTTATTTGCTAGATAGTTTAACGGACACTAAATTTAAATATTTATTTCGAACGGCAAAAGCCGTTAGAAACTGTTTTTCAATATAGTCAGCTAAACTGAGGTACAAATTCAAAAACTCACCAGCAGTTTAGCTTCACGACCTTCCAGATGGAAAAACAGCAAGCCAATGAGTTGGAAATTTGTTTTTGCGACAACCGCCAAAAAGCAAACTGCTGTGGTGGGAGTGTGGGAGAGAGAGGGACGTATATGCTAGAAAAGGACAATACGACCGACAACAGTGTTGCCACTATCAATATTATTATTAGGTTCCGAATAGCGGTACAGTTGTTTAATTTAACATATTAACATCGCATTATGATCGGCGATCATAATGCACCTACGCAAAATAAAAATAAAAAACCGGGCAAGTGCGAGTCGGACTCGTGCACGAAGGGTTCCGTACCATAAAGCAAAAAAAAAACGGAAAAAAATGCAAAAAGAAAACGGTCACCCATCCAAGTACTGACCACGCCCGACGTTGCTTAACTTTGGTCAAAAATCACGTTTGCTGTATGGGAGTCCCACTTAAATCTTTATTTTATTCTGTTTTTAGTATTTGTTGTTATAGCGGCAACAGAAATACATCATCTGTGAAAATTTCAACTGTCACCAGACTGTATCTCGGTTCGTGAGATACAGTCTGGTGACAGACAGAAGGACGGACAGCGAAGTCTTAGTATTAGGGTCCCGTTTTACCCTTTGGATACGGAACCCTAAAAACAACGGGTTGCACCCCGGGAGTGCCGACAGAAGTGAAAACTCAAGGACTAGTCCAAAATGTCTGCAGCACTATTCCTCCTTTCTATTGAAAAACTTTAGTTCCGAAATTGCTGGCCAGTGAGCTTAAATTTGTAGCGTTAATTGTCCCACAACACAAGCCTTCTTGAGCTTACTGTGGGACTTAGTCAATCTGTGTAAGAATGTCCTATAATATTTTTTTTCTTTTTAATTGTTTAAAATTCGAATAGAAATTTGTAAAGTTACCATAGAGTAACTTATATATATGTCGCAGTCGGATCGTATAATCCGCCGTCTTACATTACGGCTAGCCGTTTTCAAAAACAGGGGCGTTTTGAAATGCGGCGGTTTAACGATTAGCCGTATTGAATGCGGCTGAATGAGAATCCGCCGGAATGTATTCGGCGCCATACGTTCTTCAACACGGCTAGCCGTAATGTAATACAGCGAGTCATTAGCCGCCGCTTTGACAGTTTTTAGTTCCCATTTTTAACACTCGTGGCGCTGCCTGACAAACGCTGGGGTGTCCATCAAATCCGGAGTTTGTCGGACTGTTTCTTTTCAAAAAAAAAATCCTTCGCAACTTAACTAGACGGAGCCCCGCTTCGCGGGGCTCCTATTTCTGAGCAGTTTGCCCTTCGGGCATCTGAAGCTACCTAACGAACCTAACCTACCTACCTATTGACTAAGTGAGACGTCCGTGAAAACATTACACTTTGGGGAAATAAGCGTAGGTAGGTAATTAGGTTAGGTTCGTTAGGTAACTTCAGATGCCCGAAGGGCAAACCGCCCAGAAATAGGAGCCCCGCTTGCGGGGCTCCGTCTATTTAAGTTGTGAAGGAAATGTTTTGGAAAAGAAACACATGTAGTGCGGTGGGACCATGGTAGAAATAAATTAAATTGCAAACATTGTCAAACTCCGGTTACGTAGGCGACCGAAAGAACTGGTCACTCTACAATGTACGAAGCGGCTAAACGTGGGCCGCCTTATTGAAGAACGTATCGCAGTGACAATCCGGCTAATCGTCGAACCGCCGCATTTCAAAACGCCCCTGTTTTTGAAAACGGCTAGCCGTAATGTAATACGGCGGATTATACGATCTGACTACGACATATATATACTGAGAAAAGTTACCTTGCAGACCTCGCATCTAAATATATTTGGTCATGATCAAGTCATGATATTTTGAGTTTTATTCACCAGTACTAGAGTTCAGTTTTATTAGCGATTTCATCAAGATGTAGCTTTATTGAATTATATTTGAGTGATATAAAGTTAGAATGTAACTGTGAGATCCTCGTATTTCAGCTCGTACACGATTAGAACATTGAGCTTTATTGCTTAATATAAAAGTCCAGTTTTAAATAATTGACCTGATTATAATACGTTATAATTAATTATGGCTAAAGTTATTTGGTGAATATTGTGAATATCATTGTTCGTGACACATGACGTCAGCGTTAAGTTACGCCTTACGCTGAATCGAGTTTATAATTTTTTCCCCTCCTCAAAAAGTGCTCAGCGCCGCTAAAGAGGTTTTCACTTCAAAAACATTGTATTAACAATCGTACACTAAACAAAAGTGGTTACAGTGACAGCTCGCTTAGACGTAATCTTTAAATATTATATATCTATGATTATTATATCTGTGTTGTGGTACGCACTGTATCTTGCACAGAATCGACATGAGTGAGTTGCGCGTTTATTAAAAACGCCTGTGCATTTGGGTGTTTACGAAGCGGCTGACGGAGTTGACGGACAGACAGTAATGAAATTAAAAATTGATGTGTGTACTATGACGTGATGTGACCGAATCGAATGTTTTGATTTTTATAAAAACTTGTACAAAAGTAACGACTATTCTTTATTATTCTGTGTTATTTTAGCTTTAAGTGAACAAGTGTTTACAGTGACATTAACTTCATTTTGCTTGCAAGGGATTGTTGATCGATTGTGTGATAATAGTTTATTCTGTTGACCTAAATAGTTTTTTGAAAATGGGTGATAAAGAAGATTATTTGACAACGTACCGTGTGTTTTTTGAAAACTTTGCGGCGACAGTAAATCCCGAGGATCAGCTTCCCGTGAATATCGCGGGCTATACCATCACTGAGAGCGAGCTGCCGGGCGAAGTATTGTACTGGACCACCCAGTATTTATCAGAGAAGTAAGTACTCATTCCACCATCTCTGATCACTGATGATGATCAAAACATTAAAAGTAACCATTAGGTTAATAAACACACACCACATACACACTAAAACATAAGTGTCCTAGGAGTTTCTTGTAAGAAAATGAAATTGTTTAAAATTTTCAAAATATAAAGTAATATTTAGAAACAGCTGTAGTTTCTACATTGATTCTTTTACTTGGCGTATGCTGTGTCATTGTGATAAGGGAAAACTACCTTCACTAAACAAAAAACAATTCCCCATCATCAGAATTGTAAAGGATTTTTGAAGGAGATTAAATAAATTATATTGTACTTATTTTTTTTTAACATACCTTTTTGCATTAAATATGTATTGCTGCCAACTATCTTTACAGTGTAGGGGCTAGTTTATCATATTTTTCATTAATTTTTGATGATTCTAGGGACTAGTGGTATGATTAATATGATTTCCTTCAAACTTATGTCTTCACAAGTGTTACAATAATTTTTTTAAGTTGTGGATTACTGTATTAATTGTTACAATGGAAACAAATTTAAATATAATACACTTGTGAATGATGAACTTGGGGTCATTCACCTTGAAAAAGACCTTAAAGGGCTTGATTGCTTCCCTTGTTGAAACAGGTGCATTCCTAATATTTCTTACACAAACAAGTGGCACAAATGAAACACTAAAACACTGGCTTTCTGGCTTTGTATGTTATTGTCGTAATTTCTGAAGCTATAAAATAAATAAAAACCTGCAATAATATGTTACAAAACAAGGGCTGCCAAAATGTCTGACACAATCTTATTTGTAGAGCCTTAAGAGCGTGTCACATATTTTTGCGGCCTTCGAAGAGTAACATACTATTGCAGGTGACTGTACAATAGTATAAAGGTCCTGTAAAACAATACAAATAGAAATGGCTTAGTATTTGCATAAATCTTATTTAATTTTTTTATTTGTATGTCTTTAAAGCTCCATGTATAACTCCCGTGAGAACTAAACATATTGACCCAAATTTTAAACAAGTCCCATCATAATCAATTTAAATAAATCGGGGAAATTTGATAAAAGGGGCATTTCACGCCAAGCGGGCAGCGAAAAAAGTGTCAGGTCATAGAATTTGCTGAAATTTGGAATAATTATACTACTCGATATTCTAAAAATACGCATTCTTTTATTTTTTTTTTATTTGGCACCGTTTCCGGTTTGGAAGCATTTAAAAAATGGACGAAAATTGAGGAGAGCATTTTACAAAAGCTGATGCAGCTATTATTTAATAAACTGAAAAATAAGTTCAATATTGGTTTGTATACAATTTTAATTGCTTTATCTTGCAGTTATAACAATTTTGATATTTTTTAATTTTTTCATACAAAAAACCGGAAATGAAAATTTCAAGTCAAATTTATATAAAGTTCGGTATTTTTGAAAAATTTTATTTTTGCCTCAAAATGTAGCTTATAGTCCATCAAAAATACATGGAAAGTTTGAGAGTGGGATCTGCATTAGTTTCGGAGATACATGAACTAAAGTGCAAACGTGCCGGTCTGAGCGTCGTACTGGCGATTCCTTAGTTACCCAGTCAAATAAAGGTTTTGACCCTGGAATGACAAATAATAAGCTGGAAACTCGTATAACTACACCTTCGTTTCGGCGGTCTTTAAATTACGATAAAAGTCATAGAAAACCTCGTGTTCGCGCCGGAGTTTATTCAAGGTCAAAGGTCACAAAAATTGCTTTATCACGAATATCAAGGTTTCTATAGCTCCAATGAAGTTTACATATAGATTGAAAGACATCCAATGAAGATTGTAGAGCATATAATTTGTGACAAGTCATGTTTCGGAAATTTTTTCCGATCCTCAACCGTTTTGTAGGAATTGTCGGATAATTCGGATTAGACGTGCGCGCCGGTCGAATAAAATCGGGCGGCGGCGCGCCACGAATAAATCCACGGCGGCGGCGTAACGCCGGCGGCGTGGGATTTTCAACTTTTCAATATACGTATAATCAGAAACCAAGATTAACTCTTAAAACAACATGGGAAAAATCTCGAAAAAACTGTGTTACATCGTTTTTTTGGATTATGGTAGAAATATCATGAAAAAAACATATGTCAGTATGTTGGACGTTGCCAGGATCGGTATAAATAAAAAGATACGCCGCGTAATGAAAAGACGTCCAGTATATTGGACGTTGCAGAGTATACTTTATATGCATAAGGTTTTCTTTGTCCATTTTATGTTTTTTAAAATAAATATAGAATAATTGCATTTTTTAATTAGAAATACACTTACTGATAATGTCAACTTATGTAATGAATTGAAGTAAAACCTATTACCTACTTAATTATTTTTATATTTTTGGAATTTTATAGCTCGTAGGTGGTAAAATTTTGCCAGTCATTGACATCATTTATTTAACATTAAATCAAACAGCGGGTTATCCTAGGAAGCAGTAACATCTAAGCAATGGTTTTTAAAATAATGCATGCACTTTTATCATAAATTTCCTAACAAATTTCTCAAATGAAATCGGGTCCGTTTCTTGATGAAAACAAATCCACACATAAACAGGAAACAAACAAACACACTTTTTTATCTATTTGGTTCATTACGTAATACGGCAAGTAATAACTTTTTAAAATGTTTTGAAACACCTAACATCCCTCTATTTAATTTATTTACCACAAAAACTACCAGAAATTTTAATAATTTTACTCTTCGCATACTTGGCAACGTCTAACATATTGGACTTAGCAAAAGTGCCGTGTTGTCGATTAAAATGGGCAAAATACTGGACATTACACATTTTACACTTGTTTTACCCATAAACAAAAAACATTTTTATGTAAATCACATTGCCACGTAATAAACAGACCAGTTAGTAACCTATTAAGGTGGCCACTGACGAGCCTTCCAACAGTCCAAATAGTGTGGCTGCAATCCAAAATCGGTCCGTGAATGTCAAAAACGTACAATGTTTAATATTAGGATGCCGTCCATTTGGATGAATCCATTATAACGGCATCCATTTGGAAGGCTCGTCAGTGGCCTGCTTTATACGTTTTATTTCAACGCTGCTTAATACTGTCATATAAAAAATATAATGCAATATGGGTAATTTTACCCAGTCAGTCTGTCGGATGCTTCCTTGCAAGTTATGCGTTCTGTAGGACTTTGACAAAAAGATTATGTTTACACTAGTCCCTAATATTTTCTTATATACTCATACTTAAAAATAACATATCATTCAAGTATAAGTACGCTACCAGAGGAAAGTAACGCTATGCTTTAATATTTGGTGCAGATTTTTTTTCTTGGGATGTCCATTATAGTGGACGTTATCGATTTAAGTGTTAAAATAAATCAAGTAATGAATTTTAAAAAACGGAACAGTCGGAACGCTAAAGCTAGGCACGTAGCATGCGCTTTATGTCCATTGATTTTAAATTTGTACTCTTGCGGGCTTTGTCTCGGCGCGAATTTTAAACTACCGGCGGCGGCGGCGGCGCGCTGACTCCTTATGGCGGCGGCGCGCCGCGGCGGCGCGCACGTCTAATTCGGATATAGACGGCGCAAAATGCGTAGCGGTCAGCCATACGCTCCGTAATGCAAGTTCACCGTGAATTCCGGTTAATAATAACTTCTATGAAGTTATTTATTTCATAAGATGCTATTTACGGATCATACGCTGATTTTAGAACAAAAGTTGCCTCTTCTGTGGACAATAGTTAACAGCTTTTGTGCATTTATGCAATCATTTTAACTATGAAATAGGCTAATATGTAAAAGAAGTACCCCTTCAAGGATTAATTAGAAAATTAGGGTTTGTTGCCTGTAATGTCCGCAGAAAAGAGGTAAAGTTGAAGTACAAATAATACAAGTAAATATTTCCACAATATTTTATTTAACTGGCGATGGAAATATGTATTTTTTCGATCTGTCTTCAACATTTGCAAACGTTGACTATTTGTTGGTTTTACATTGAGTTAAAATTTGGCATATTTATGAAAAACCAATGACAATGCAATATTTTTAATGACATTACTACATAGGTGAAAACAAAGTCGCTTCCCGTTGTTTGGCCCTGTGTATTTTAAATAGACAGAGTGATTCAAGAGGATGGTTTATGTATAATTTTATTAACCCGTGCGAAGCTGATCGTTTTTAATATATAAATAAGAATATATAATGAGATAATGATATCAGCCCATCATCATGGCCATAAAATATATTCGCAGAATTGAGCAGATCCTTGGAAAAAAAGTACAGTCTGCGATAAAAGCTTCATCAAAATCAAATCAAATCACACAAGCTGTTAACTATTGTCCACAGGAGAGACAACTTTTGTTCTAAAATCAGCGTATGATCCGTAAATAGCATCTTATGAAATAAATAACTTTATAGAAGTTATAGTTTGACGACCGGTCTGGCCTAGTGGGTAGTGACCCTGCCTGCGAAGCCGATGGTCCTGGGTTCGAATCCCAGTAAGGGCATTTATTTGTATGATGATACAGATATTTGTTCCTGAGTCATGGGTATTTTCTATGTATTTAAGTATTTGTATATTATATATATCGTTGTCTGAGTACCCACAACACAAGCCTTCTTGAGCTTACTGTGGGACTTAGTCAATCTGTGTAAGAATGTCCTATAATATTTATTTATTTATTATTAACCGGAATTCACGGTGAACTTGCATTACGGAGCGTATGGCTGACCTACGCGTTTTGCGCCGTCTATATCCAAATTATCCGACAATTCCTACAAAACGGTTGAGGTTCGGGAAAAATGCCCTGAACATGATGTGTCTCAAATTGTATGCTCTACAATCTTCATTTATATGTAAACATCGTTGGAGGTATAGAAACCTTGATATTTGTGATAAAGCAATTTTTGTGACCTTTGACCTTGAATAAACTCCGGCGCGAACACGAGGTTTTCTATGACTTTTATCGTAATTCAAGACCGCCGACACGAAGGTGTGGTTATACGAGTTTCCAGCTTATTATTTGTCATTCCAGGGACAAAACCTTTATTTGACTGGGTAACTAAGGAATCGCCAGTAGACGTGCGCGCCGCCGCGGCGCGCCGCCGCCATAAGAAGTCAGCGCGCCGCCGCCGCCGCCGGTAGTTTAAAATTCGCGCCGAGACAAAGCCCGCAAGAGTACAAATTTAAAATCAATGGACATAAAGCGCATGCTACGTGCCTAGCTTTAGCGTTCCGACTGTTCCGTTTTTTAAAATTCATTACTTGATTTATTTTAACACTTAAATCGATAACGTCCACTATAATGGACATCCCAAGAAAAAAAATCTGCACCAAATATTAAAGCATAGCGTTACTTTCCTCTGGTAGCGTACTTATACTTGAATGATATGTTATTTTTAAGTATGAGTATATAAGAAAATATTAGGGACTAGTGTAAACATAATCTTTTTGTCAAAGTCCTACAGAACGCATAACTTGCAAGGAAGCATCCGACAGACTGACTGGGTAAAATTACCCATATTGCATTATATTTTTTATATGACAGTATTAAGCAGCGTTGAAATAAAACGTATAAAGCAGGCCACTGACGAGCCTTCCAAATGGATGCCGTTATAATGGATTCATCCAAATGGACGGCATCCTAATATTAAACATTGTACGTTTTTGACATTCACGGACCGATTTTGGATTGCAGCCACACTATTTGGACTGTTGGAAGGCTCGTCAGTGGCCACCTTAATAGGTTACTAACTGGTCTGTTTATTACGTGGCAATGTGATTTACATAAAAATGTTTTTTGTTTATGGGTAAAACAAGTGTAAAATGTGTAATGTCCAGTATTTTGCCCATTTTAATCGACAACACGGCACTTTTGCTAAGTCCAATATGTTAGACGTTGCCAAGTATGCGAAGAGTAAAATTATTAAAATTTCTGGTAGTTTTTGTGGTAAATAAATTAAATAGAGGGATGTTAGGTGTTTCAAAACATTTTAAAAAGTTATTACTTGCCGTATTACGTAATGAACCAAATAGATAAAAAAGTGTGTTTGTTTGTTTCCTGTTTATGTGTGGATTTGTTTTCATCAAGAAACGGACCCGATTTCATTTGAGAAATTTGTTAGGAAATTTATGATAAAAGTGCATGCATTATTTTAAAAACCATTGCTTAGATGTTACTGCTTCCTAGGATAACCCGCTGTTTGATTTAATGTTAAATAAATGATGTCAATGACTGGCAAAATTTTACCACCTACGAGCTATAAAATTCCAAAAATATAAAAATAATTAAGTAGGTAATAGGTTTTACTTCAATTCATTACATAAGTTGACATTATCAGTAAGTGTATTTCTAATTAAAAAATGCAATTATTCTATATTTATTTTAAAAAACATAAAATGGACAAAGAAAACCTTATGCATATAAAGTATACTCTGCAACGTCCAATATACTGGACGTCTTTTCATTACGCGGCGTATCTTTTTATTTATACCGATCCTGGCAACGTCCAACATACTGACATATGTTTTTTTCATGATATTTCTACCATAATCCAAAAAAACGATGTAACACAGTTTTTTCGAGATTTTTCCCATGTTGTTTTAAGAGTTAATCTTGGTTTCTGATTATACGTATATTGAAAAGTTGAAAATCCCACGCCGCCGGCGTTACGCCGCCGCCGTGGATTTATTCGTGGCGCGCCGCCGCCCGATTTTATTCGACCGGCGCGCACGTCTAATCGCCAGTACGACGCTCAGACCGGCACGTTTGCACTTTAGTTCATGTATCTCCGAAACTAATGCAGATCCCACTCTCAAACTTTCCATGTATTTTTGATGGACTATAAGCTACATTTTGAGGCAAAAACAAAAAATTTCAAAAATACCGAACTTTATATAAATTTGACTTGAAATTTTCATTTCCGGATTTTTGTATGAAAAAATTAAAAAATATCAAAATTGTTATAACTGCAAGATAAAGCAATTAAAATTGTATACAAACCAATATTGAACTTATTTTTCAGTTAATTAAATAATAGCTGCATCAGCTTTTGTAAAATGCTCTCCTCAATTTTCGTCCATTTTTTAAATGCTTCCAAACCCGAAACGGTGCCAAATAAAAAAAAAATAAAAGAATGCGTATTTTTAGAATATCGAGTAGTATAATTATTCCAAATTTCAGCAAATTCTATGACCTGACACTTTTTTCGCTGCCCGCTTGGCGTGAAATGCCCCAAAAACTAGTTCTATGTCTTCATGTATATTTTAAGTTAGAAATTTGGTATAATAAATACTTAAGAAATATTTGGGGCCAATCTTACACAGCATTAGTTGACAATATATACACTCATATAGATAAATATATACATACATAACTCAGGAACAAATATTTGTAATATACAAATAAATGCCCTTTACCGGGATTCAAACCCGGGACCCCAGCTTCACGAGACTGTTTTTATTACTTATATCATGAAGAGTTGCACTTTTGACTCCTTATTTTTGACTTTTTGATAATCAAGTAAGAAGTTTCTGATTTTCATTAAGCAGATAGACATCTAAAGTTGGCGGCAAACAAGCATATTACTTGAGCTGCCTAATGGCAAGGTTAAATACTCTGTTTTGTCCATCCTTTAAATTTATCCTCAGATAAGTTGAGATATTTTTTCATTCAAATTAGAACTATATGTGATGTGCATGGAGTTCTTAAATAAAAAAATATCTCGACTTATTGGGTTTGACTGCTTACCCTTCGAAATACACCTTTATTATCATAGAACATATAACAATGTGTATGGATACAGTATTTTGTCAACTTGGCCGTCACTCACTATCTATTTGACTAGTATTGTCAGGAATAATCAGTGACCATGACTAAAATTCCCCTAGTTATTCCATAAAAGCAGTACAGGTGATTAATGGGCATAATAAAGCACTTGTCTAATTTGTCAGTGCGTTGCTCTCGGGAGTTGCGTAATGGTTTGTAGCGGGTAGCGGGCAATGTCGCTCATCCAGACGAGGGTGGCCAGATTTAACTTGAAATTTTCAGGAATTATTTATTATTCGTAATAAACTTAAATTTAATCTAATCGGTGCGTCTACTGCGTCTAAATGCGGGATTTTACCAGTGTGCGGCACTTTGCGGCACAAGCATATTCAGTACAAAAATGCTTGTGCCGCACAGTGCCGCAGCCGCACACTGGTGGAATCCCGCCTTTACACATTAAAAAAACATGAACTGAGTAAACAAACGGCTTTACAGACGCTAGACGCGGTAGAGCGAGATAAATACGTAAAATCTAGGCTAAAAATCATCTAAACTTTAGCTTCGAATCTAAACTAAGTCTAAACGAAGCCCGAAATCCTGGGACAATCCCCGCTTTTCCGGCCGTGTGGCGACTCTAATGCCGACCGGCGATCGCAATCTCGATCCAACTCGGATGACGTATTGTCCGCTTTGTTATAGGAAAAAACTACTCCATAATTACATACCAACTTACCGAGGACAATAGTAGTACCACAGTAGTACACGTTCTAGTGCGATGATGGTGAATCATTCACGCACCCTAAACCTACCTACGTTTATCAAATTGTTTTCCCGTTCACAAACCGGAAGTCAACAATTATTTAGGTACCTACTACTTGCTTACCTAAATTATAGGTTAGTGTAAATTTCAGTACGGTGTTCCATTATAAGAAAAAACCTGTCGGGCGAACTGTTATTTATTTGCTACTGATGTCCCGATGGCATGTTTCAAAATTACGAAACTTCCACATAGGAAGATATCGGAAAATGCTCAAATAATCTTTACATAGTGACTTTTTCGCCTTCTTTTAATTCCATACGCATCTGGCAATAGGTCCCCGCAAAGTTCGGCAACTCATAAAATAAGATGTCCAACTTCCAAGAGGAATCTCATAGACATAAGTTTCTGTCCACTTGATACTAAACTCAATTGTTTAGTCTATCAATCGTGATAGAAAGCGCTTACCTAGACAGAAAGGCATCTTTGCAGTGAAGCTGCTATTGTTCCATTGATTTTTCACCAGCCTTTTGTCATCCTCGGAAGTGACGTTACCAATTAGCCAGTCCCACGTGGCTTATGCCTGACTATTATCTTATAGGTACTACCTACCTACGGATGAGTGCACGAGTGTAAAACCAATTACAATAAGGCAAACGTAAACACATCATCTCAAGTAGCACTTTTGCGCTGTAATTTATGACTACTGCATAGTACATGACAACATGACGTCACTTTTACCATCTGAGTTTGACAGATTCCATGCAGTTTTCTGATTGATATGATAAGTGGTTTGAAATAGCTACAGAAAATACTCGCTAAAACTAGTTAGGTGTTAGATAATAGGTAGATAAGTACCTACCCATTGTTTTACATTCAGAAGGCGTATAATATTCGCGTTTATTACGTGACAAACGATAACTAGATAAATCATTCGACACTCAAGTTAAATGAATCCTTGACTAGACTTCATAGACCATGGAATTTAGTTCATAGGCCACAGGATACATTTTTTTGTTACATAACTACAGTTTATTCAATACTGACCATTCAAAGTTAAGAATAAAGGCATAAATTATATAGGCATGTGTTTTCTGTCGTATTTGTAAGACGTCACGTGGGGTTAACCCATTTGTGTCCAGCACTGTTATTCCCAAGACTGACTGAGCACGCCTCTTTTCGGATAACCTTTCAACTACAAGTAATGTGAGGATTCTGAGATCAGTCACTTAGGGGATGTGTGGCTGTGATGATTGAGTTTAGTAATAAATAATGGAAAACAGCTCTATATCTATTTCTTTTCTCATTGCCCGTTGTCCTCCTGGCGCGAGCTGTTAATCGACTAAGTATAACTGACACCTCGAGATCTGTAACAACTACGCGTATCGGGTGTCACTTTCCACTGGTTCCCTATATTTGTTGGAGCATTGCTCTGTAGGGTATAAGAATGACCGCTCCGAACCCGTCGCCGCTTCCGTGCTCACAGATGTTCCCTTCAATGCACCCGGATGCGCCACTAGCCAAATGACGCTAACTAAAGAACATTCCTACTCCTATTATTTAGCTTTACGCAGTCATGTGTGTTTTAAGCTCCTGTTTTAACTCAAATTCCGACCTTAGAAAGTGTTACTTGTGAGTCAGGAGGTTACAACCTTTAGTGCGCAACGCAGCGATTGTAGCGAAATGACAAGGAGACAAGAAAAACTTTTCTTTTATTGAAACCCCTCGCATTTTTATTGCTTATTACCACCATATTATTGCAATGTTTGTCGTCAATGGACGTCACCGATGCATCAAATATTTATAGTGCGCAGCGGTTGAAAACTAGTTATTTTTCGGTCTAACTGGGTTCTTGTTTTATGCATATTTGTAAGAGTATTTGACATTGAAAAGTGCAGGATAAATCTTATTTGGCTGACCAGTAGACCAGTGCCACAAAATCTAACCACGTTAGACCTCGTCGGTGATTGAGGAATGAACATCAGCATGATCGGAACTGCTCAAAGATCGTGATACATGGACAAATTTGAGGAAACACTTTGCTTAGCATTGGGACACGCTATAAACCTATAGAAAGTATAGGTTAGTTACAAGCTTTCAAATAGTTTGTAGAGAAAAATCACCGGGTTTAGCGACGTGACAGAGAGTAATGGGGATCGTGATAAGTCCGTGGATTCCTGGTTGAATCTACCGCTATTTATTATATTACTTTTAAGGATATGCACAGGAAAGGCAAATGTTTCAAATATAATGTATATAAACATAACATATAATTTAAAAAATGGTTAAATTTAAATTACACCTGTATTACAGGGAAAATTAAAATTACTTTTATAACTTTCTCTAAAAGTCTGTACTGTGCTTGTAACTACTGCGTGTGCAAACAACCATTATGGTTATAGGCATTGTTTCAATAAATACAGACTCTATTTCATTTGTATTGAGGTATGAAAACTGTAGCCCCAACCAATAGCGGTAAAACCTTTGCATACGTCCAGTTAATTGAAGACCTTATATAATAATTATGTACTAAGAAACCATAAGTAGTTCATATCGCTTATCTAATCGCTTTCATTCTACTTTAACCAGACTGGAAAGATTACGATCGTTTGTGTATGGGTTCTTACTGTTCTTAGGTACTCTCCTATGCACGATAGTCACGTCTCTTTATAATGGAAACATTTGTGAAGTAATAGTTCTGAGGTACCGTTGGTCTGTATAATAAAACACTATTTCTGAACTTTATAAAGCAGTGAAACCTGGATAAATTGATTACTGTAGAACAGTTTTTTTTAAAGGAATACATCGTAACTTTTTAATTGCATAAAAATAATTATACTTAAACACAAATCAACCTTGTTTTATGACTAGTACTTATACGGTTTATTATGGCTCTGAATTTGTGGTAGTACATAATTTAGTGAGTTTTGGTTGTTACCTGACGATATAACACATAACTATGTCAACGGAGTAACAAAACTATCACCTATGTCAAATATCCAAAACAGTAATATAATAATCCGTCTATTAGAAGAGTTATTATAGAGGTTGTATAAAATTACATATACGTGTGTTGCTGTCTTTGTTTATTTATTTATAGCTGCCAAATCGTACTCGTGCCGTACTTACGTAAAAAACTACAATAAAAACATAATAGGTCTATTTCCAACTACAAAACATTCGAATACGACCTGTTCCAAAAGAGGTGTACCTAGCGTGTTATCTGATTCATAGTAATATCTGCGATTGAAACAGTTTGTTTCACTAGTAAAAAAATAGTCATAATAGAGCACTAAATATTTTTTTTTACGTTTTAGGTACTCTTAGGTATCTTTAACAATATTATTATGATATTAAAATGAATGAAGAATCTAAAAAAATAAAAGCTAACGTAACGTTAGTCCGAATATTCTGTGCAGAAGATTAAATTTAAAGAAATATCGCATTTATCCAGGTCCTACTTATCTAGGTTACATCGTCTCAATCTAGGCCGGCGAGCTTTATACGATATTCTATAATAATGTGTAATTTGCGGGACGCTCCATTTATTCCAGCCTGTGCGGTAAGCGAGCGTAAATTGCATGTTACGACCATCTGCCGAGTTGCATAACCGACTGGCTACATTGAATTGCAATTACAATACCAATTTGTTTACTTGATGCGGTACGCGTGTACGAGTATTGTTTACTAATTAGCTGAAAAAGCTATTGACTAGCTTAATTAGCTGAAGAAGCTGTCGATTATCGAATTTGAGTGAGAAGTCAGTGTGAGTACTGTGGGTTGCTACACTGCTTTTACGCTTGAACTAAGTAAGCTATCGCGAAATATCTACTATATGTGATGTTCCATATCTAAAGGGTCCTTATGCACATGGAGCAAAGAATTCCACATATATGCACGCATGTTTATCCTTGACTAGACATTAATTTGCCATGAGATAGCCATAAATCGATTTGTCAGCAGGGTATATAAGTAATTTTTTTTCGACATTCTTCTTACTTTGATTATGATATGATTGATTTTGATGTCAAAAATCGTCAAAAAACGATCACGTAATTTATGGACAGCCCCTAAGTGGTATGAATAGATACGCATTACAAGCAATGTAAACAATAGTCCTTATTGAATGCCTGGACACAGTGTATACGTGTGAATGAGTAAACGTTCATGTAAGCTGGTGCATTATTCATGAAGTCCTAATGCATTGGTACGAAATATGAAACAGGCTCTAGTAAACACATACATACACACAGAAATTAGTGCTCGTCTAGCAGTAATAAGATGTCAGTGTCTTAATATAGACTTGTGAAACTTGGCAATATAACGCTTGAGATCATCAATTAGTGTGCATCTAAGCGTGGTCTTTAAAATGCATGGGTACAAAAAGAGTTGCGCAATTAGCTTGAGGGATAATCAAAAGTAGAGATCTGCCGATTAACTTTGACGCATACTTACGAATCCATTTGGTCAGTATACGTTCGGACTTTCTTTCGTCGAACTGTGTAATACCTAGACCGAATTGTTCCGGTTCAGCCATTATCACCAGCCATTACCATCAGCCAGATGATAGGATAAGACTGCATACCTCTATCGTAGGGTTGCCATAAGTGTGGGGGCTCAGACCGGGACATTTAACGAAAACCGGCCAAGTGCGAGTCGGACTCGCCTTCCAAGGGTTCCGTACATTACACAATTTTCAACAATGTATATTTTGATGTGAAATGTTTAAAAAAGACCCGTAAGGGACGATCAAAAACTAAGTAATAAGTCCGACGCACGCTTGACTGCATATTTCTAATAGGTTTTTCTGTCATCTATAGGTAAGGAACTATTTAGTTTTTTTTTTTAATTTTAGTAGTTTCAGAGATAAAGAGGGGAAGTGGTAATTTTTTGTCTATTTACTTAAATTACTTCTAAACTATTAATCTTAAAATTATTAATAAAATATATTTGAGTTTCCCACAGCTCTATCACTTGATATACACCAACACCATATAACACCATATAGTTTGCAAAACTTTGTTTATTAAGTGTCTCATTAGTCATTTACACCCCAATAAGTGCCCCCTATGTTTAAAATTCATTTTATTTACGTTACATGTCCGTCTTCGGGTCTTCGGGGGTTTCGGGATTGACATAATATGTGTGTACCAAATTTCAACTTGAGTGTCACAAATAATGTAGGTACCGAAATGAAAACGCGAGCGAAGCGAGCGCGAAATTTTGTCGAGATAATAGTAGGTAGATTTTTAGGATTTCGTACTTCAAAAGGAAAAAAAACGGAGCCCAAATAGGACCACTTTGTTGACCGTCCGGCCGTCTGTCTGTCTCAATGCCCCCTACTAAATAAGTATGATTTATAAACCGGGACAATTTGCTTATGGGCCGGGACACCGGGACATCATGCTTCAAACCAGGACATGTCCCGGCGTACCGGGACGTATGGCAACCCTACTCTATCGGAAGAAGTTTTTCTTAAATCATTTCAGAAACAAGTCAACCCCCCATTACCATAATATGCTGTGTCTTTTAGAGATTTAAAAAAAAATCACCGGCGAAGGTGCGCGTACCGCGTACCCCAGTTTGAGTCTGGTCTGGGATAAGGTTCAGCATTATGAAAAGGATCTGCGACTTTGATTGTTTTATTAAAATGATGTGCGTTTTAATATCACGCACTCTACAATAGTGAATTCTACTTGACAATCGAACCGAACAATGCGGTCAAAATAAACACTGAATGTGCCGCATACTGAATAATTACCGAATGTTCGGCGCACCTCTAATCAAAAGTTTTAGTCTTCAGCTTTCTCTATTGGACGTGGGATGCCGTAGGTTGGTTACTTGGATGCACAAATTGGCACGAGAGCCGCGTGGGACGCGGATGCCAGATAGTACCACTGTCGACAAACATAACTCACCAATCGTGAACCTTATTTAAAGGCAATAAGATCTACCAATGGTAAATTAACCGAGTTTCTGTTAGTACAGGAGTCAACGCTCCGCACCGCACGTCCTTCTTGTTTAACGTTAATCAGCTGAATTACGGTCATGGGGCTCAAACTGTTGTTGACTTCTAAATATCTTAAGCCAGGTCTTGAGTGTCCTCTTAATTCACGTAAACACACTGGTGTTTATCTAGAGTCTAATAGACTTATCTACATAATTTCGTTCTCTCGGTCTTCCATATATTGACGTAACGGAAGTAAAAAATGCTATCGAAAAATCCAACCTTTACCTTTTTACGGTAAAATTTCTGAACCGGTTTTGATGAAATTTCTCATGTAGGTAGAAAGCCGTAGGGAGCTAGGGAGTTATTTAAATCGAATCTGCCCTCTTTGGAGATTCAGGGACACAGACTAGATAATACCAATTTTGAGATTGCCGTTCCATCGTTTCCATCAGATTTTAGAAATACACCTTTACAATTGTCACATTACTGAAACGGCAATGAATCCGATATGATAGAATGATGGTTCCTTATATTGAAATGAAAAGAGTCGAGTCGAAGTCGTGAAATAAAACGAACCTAAAGGATATTTCAACAACTCTCGGATTATACTCATACAGTGTTAAAAACCGACGCATCAGCGTCTCACGAGTACAATTTGAACTTCCAGCCGGAACTGAAAATTTAATATCCGGCGCTAGTCCGTCTTTACGACCACAGACAACTGATGCGCCACTTGACTCGAGTGTTCTTAACTCGATTGCTTTGCCTCTGCGCGGTACGAATTAGCTTTAATTTGTGGTGTCATGCCGACACCACAAATTTTGGGACGTCTTCCGATTTATCGGTGTACAGAGAGCACTGACCTGCATGCACTCGACTCGACAGACAGACATATCCGCATTTTATGTTATATATACATCTACCTTGAACGAGGGACGTACAGAGTGAACGCCCGTGTGGTTTATTTATCCTGGTCTATTCTTCCGTCTGATATAAATAGCGTATGTATTTCTGCTTATCTTTTACTACTGACCTGCCGCTTCGCAAGTTTACTACCACTAAAATCACGAAAATAGACCAATTAAATCTTTAGTGGTGAGAAGTCTGACATATTTGGCTTATGTTTTAAACACTTTTGGCTGATAGTTTTGCTTTACAACACCGAATGATATTTATTTCCGTTATTGTACAAAGTCTGTGTTCTACCTCAATATTAAATACAGGCTGGACACCTTCTGAGCCTATCTGTGAACATACGAGTACCGAGTACCTGAATGAAATGATTACTAGAACACTAGGTGACCAGCAATCGCTAGCGTCTGCTCAATTTCATGACAAATGAAATCATAGCATGTGCAAAAACAACGATTCGAGCTATCAAGTACATGAAGAAATTGGAATAGATTGCGATATTTAGATACGGTCGCGATAACGGTATCAGCGGGGATGTCATTGTACTCGCTAACCGAGTTTGGGCGTTTAATAGATCTAGGCGATCCAGCATAAGCGTTGTCTCTGATTGCGCATGGTGGTTAAAGACAAGAGGTTACAGTTTATAGTGGTTTATCTTAGATTTCAATCAACAGCAGTGTGCACAGTGAAAACACCTACTTCACTCTTATCGGCTGACTTGTGTCATTCTCTGGGTAAATCTTTTGTTTACAAACCACATTACTTCACATCGAATGTTTGTTTACTTTGGTGACATTCAATCGATTATTCGTCATGTACGACGCTTTGATAATAATAAACAGTCGTATAAATTACATTAAATATCTCTTAGGTTTTTAGATTTAATTACCTACCTAACGTTGTAAATATGCTGACCATGACCGGTGAAAAGGCTTTTCCTTTTTCAAGGAACCCATGTAAAATTGATTGACACTGGTTTTCAGAAAATAAATTAGCAAATCATAAATTATTTATGATATCTTTCTTAGACCTATAGGCAAAAAAAGTTCCTTAATTATTATTCATAAGTTCTCGAGCAGAATTTAATGACGGCCGGCCATTTTTATTATCAGATTATTATTAAACTTTGGATAGCTGTTTGGATTTGAAGTCTCAACGGAATTGAAAGACATGAAAATACTGGTTTTTAGGGTTAGGTTAGGTAGACAGAAGAATATTTACGTGTATTTATAGTTAATAATAAATGTAGATAAGGTACACTTAAAAGTTAAATGGAAGAAATGCGATTTTTTCGACGTTTTATTGTACATATGTATTGTAAACTAACTTTTAACAATATAGCTGAAAACAAAACTTATAAACATCAAACTTAATGCGATTATAAAATAGAATATTGCATAACAATAAATAATTAAGTTACTGTATCGTGTCCCAGAATGAGGAACCGCCTCGCCTGTTAGGTGCAAGTAACAACATTGTATACGGCTCTACAGCACGTGCTGTGCAGTCGGATTAATCGCCAGCTGATTTCAACGCCCGCTCGAAATAGACTGCCATGCGGGCCGTTTTGGGGCACATGCACCGTTATTGACACAGTTCACTGATTATTTATGAATCTTATGGCACCGAGATAGGGTCTACCAATGGCTAAGGTGTGTTGCTGTTAGGTTTCTATTGTATTCCTTCTCCTCACTAAGAGCAGGTGAGCGTTTAACCACAAACCAGTGTGTGCCATTTATTATTTTGACTTGACATACCTCCAACGTTTAGATAATGTATATGCGTAATGGGGTTTCAAACTATATTGGAGATGTAGATGTGTAATAAACTACATATGTATGTACTTTCATCTATATAGATATGATTTATTATTGAATAAGTATCTAATCATAAGGGTGATGAAATGTATGTACTATATACTCTATCAATCAGATGATAGTCTAAAAGTGGTACACCACTTTCTTGGCTGACTGTACTCTATTCAAGGATAAAACTTCTGGGAATTTTTTGAAAACTTCTAGAGATTAGATAATACAGAATGATTCTTCACAATGCACCAATCACTATCAGTGATGGGAATTTTAATCCAACTGGGCTACTACACTATAACTACTATTACACTCTACGACAGAACAGTCAAGTGTGTCTGTAGTCTAAGAAAGAAAATGATCTACGAGCAAATATAGGTACCTACGTCACGTCCACTCTATAACTTATTTATAAGTAAAATACGTTTTTTCAGACAATGTCCCTCGGCACTATTGACCCCGCTACTGCGGATAATCCTCGACGAGGTCCGCGTGGCGTCCAAGAAACAACCCGCAGAGTTTGGATACAAAGCCGACGAGTCTGGTGAGTTTTGGCACCCCATACCTATAATAATGACAATGTTTCGGCGTCTATGCGGCGCGACTAAGGCCTACTTGGGCCGATATTTATTTTGTTGTAGTTTTTTTTCAGTTACATTTTGATAAAATTTGGTAAGTTTGGAATTCTGGGCGGAATAAATATGAAATACCAATTTGAGACAACAAAAAAATTAATTTCTGGCCCAGTATTTGCCTTGTGGTTTGTGATTTAGATTTAGAACCTATGCTGTGCACAATAGAAAGATGTTAAGTCACGGCGGCGCGGCTGTGACCCCAGTTTTAATGGAATCGTAGTAGTTTGATTAGTTATTAAACTATTAAATTAAGGATGTAAATTGCAGTGCGCTGGCAGGGCTCATATTTGATCATCGTTTTGATATAAATATCACCCTACGTACCTGTAATTCAATATATTTCAGATTACCGATTAAAAGAATAGGTACCTATCTCGTCTCAACACGATTGTAATTTGTAACCTATTACACCACCTTAAAATATCTACAAGACTGCCAGCCAACTAATCCGTTGAGTCACGCTCACGCGTTTTACCTGCGATAACGACATTCACATAAGCAGATAAAACTAAAAATTTATGTGGCGGCATTATTCATAGCAATAAAATTAAGCAAATTTGTTTAACTTCGCTAAAGATTCCCTGAACTTCGCTGTGAAATCATTAATTCGCAGAATCTTCTACTGCGTTGAGTATCTAGATGGCATGAGATAATAGCCCTTCTTGTACACAGCTGCAGACTTGTTTGCCTTTATTAAATAAATTTAAGTATTGAAACTATTCCCTATAGTAATTTCCTTTTAAAATGCCAAAGTCTTCTAGATGTAGGTTTGGATGTTGGTGGTGAGATATACAAAATTACAGGGATTTGAATCATGTTCAATGTCATTTGCGTCGTATCCTTAAACTGTCTGTCGTCTTGGTCATTGGGTCAAATAGATACCATTTTCCTTGTGTTTAAAAATGTCCTTGTCTTGCTAAATGTAATAAATTATATTTAAAAAAAAAATCTGTGACGACTTGCTTCTGCATTATCTCTTATTATTGCTGTGTTTTAAATTACATTTACAGCTGATATTATGATTATGTTAGCGAATATATTTAATTCAATGTGTGTTCGTGTTTAGACATGCGCGAAACAGTGCTTCGAAAAGTGATGCTATATCACATCACTTTTCCGAACACGTAATGGTACACTGAGATATCACATCACTCATCACTCGAAACATGACCCGAACATGAAACAGCGCTCGGGCGCGCGCGAGACAGCCACATTACAGTAGACATGCGCGAAACAGTGCTTCGAAAAGTGATGCTATATCACATCACTTTTCCGAACACGTAATGGTACACTGAGATATCACATCACTCATCACTCGAAACATGACCCGAACATGAAACAGCGCTCGGGCGCGCGCGAGACAGCCACATTACACTCGTGTTGACAATTCCAAAACATAGCTTTTAGACGGAACGTATTGATTAATACCTAATTTAATTCATGTTTTATTACAAGCTGTTAATTTATTTGGGCCCTGGTTGGATTTTTTTGTGAATTTTATAACTTCATCCTACACTACTTTCTCACTATAGTAGCGTATATTCACTACCGCAATTCCCTGAAAGCTCGCGTCGTAAAAAAATTTTTAGTGCCGAAACGTGTGAGAGGGTAATAATATTCGTTTTACTCTATATATATTGACTATATATCTCCCACAAGCCAACAACATCATTTTTCAACGCGGACTATGTATGAATACAAAGGCAACTGACCAGCGATAGGCTTGTCATGAAATAAGCCGATCTTACTCCAAAACTAATCGAAAAGTGACTAGTTCCGATTCCCCCAACCCGATGCTGTCTAACTTGTTTCTCATGTAGCCGTCAACGGCTCCCGGCACTCGAGACCGTACGCTAGAGCTAAATGATTTCGGTTCTGGTAATGTTTGATTGAAGTCCATAAGTGTATCTTCTTTAAATAACATTAAGAGCTCCGCGTCGATATCGTCAAGCCGTGAAGGTACCTATTCCTATAAAGTTCCAGGTCGAGGTGTAGGCGTCGTGTTTTTATTTAATACATGACTTACATACATTTTGGTCAGCTCGGTTACATAAGTTAACCCGGGATGCACTTGACAGTGAATATGGGGCTCGATCTAAATATAGTTCAGGAGAAAATCAATACTTCAGTGCAACTGAATTTCCGTGAATTGTAGCCCAGATATCGCTCGGCGCAACAGGCGGTTGCATACAGCTCTGCCGGTTTTCGTTATAAAAAGCGTTTTATCGTTTAAACAAACATGTCTTCTGAAAAACCATGTGTTGTAAGAAGAGAGTTGAAAGCCTTTCTGTATCTGAACTTTTTTTATGAAACATATGTATTTGTTATGAAATTTATGATCGTTGTTTGTTTTCTGTTGCTATAAATTATTGGCATCATAAGTCAAGTGGTATCTCGTGTAAATTGTGCACCAACATTAATCACAACTTTACAGATTAGACTTTCTGAGACGCTATAGTTAGAACATTCAAGACATAGCACGAGAATGTTTATTTACTTCTACATGACCGTAATTGGTGTTCCTGTCGCCTCCATCATATTTGAATGTATGTTCTGAAACACACTTGCTTTAAGACATCGGTTTTCCTTGTTATCTAAGTTTTGATATGCATAAAAATCACTTACCAAATATTGATATTAGGAACAAGTGTCTAAAATGATCTATGTATTTACTTATATGTATACACGCTCATATTCTCAACAAAAAAAGTTGTTTTTACTTAAATCATTTTGAAACGTGAAAATCATTGACTCGTTCCCTGAGTCGACGAAGCCCCGCTACGCGGGCGCCTTATTTCTGGGCAGTTTGCCCTTCGGGCATCTGAAGCAACCTAACGAACCTATCCTACCTATACATTGGTTTAAAGTGACTATCGTCAAAACATAACACAGGAACATTACGATCTGCCCGATTTTACGATCGGCCGCCGACACCTACTTAGTCAGTCCGCAAATTGTGGTGAACTGACCCTTATTCGTTTTTCTCTTACATTTTCAGTATACGTAGCCCTCCGCCTAATGCAAGCCGTGACGGCCCGCGTCAACGACGTATGCCTGCGCTACCTGGACAATTCGCGGCTGGACTCGCTGCCGCCGCCGCCCGCGCCGCACCTGCAGGAGCTGCGCACGGTGTCGGCGGCCACCAAGAACTCCAGGCGCGTCATGGAGGACAGACACGTCGAGATCGGCAACTTGGAGGCTCTGTTCGGTATTGAGGTGAGTTACTGTTTCAACCTCAAACTTGTGGCTCGACTCGCTATTAAAAGGGCATCATCATCATCATCATTGGCCTTTACATCCTTTTCAGATGTTTATTACAGCTGCTGTGTATTCCGAGAGTCGCATTTTTTCTTGTGACTGAACAAACCGATGCGGGCTCTGCACTGCTTCCCATAACGGTCACAAGCAAATTTGGCGTTATCTGGAGGTGTCGGTTGTTGTCTCCTTAGACTACGCTCCTTTAAGCCTAGTTTTTCAAACCACTGATCGTCGTGATTTGTTCTACCTTTGCGTAGTAAGTGACGCCATTCCAGTCTGACCAGTGCTAGGGGGGTGTAAAAGGGCAAGATAAAGCATAATCTATGCACTAAAACAAGTACGAAGAAATTATAGCGACGATCAATTCTGTGCGATTATTTCACGCCACGCTCCTGCGGTCGCCACCGCACACATAATATTTATTGTCAAGCACGTTTTCCTGCTTTGCATACCTTGATGCATCATTCTCGCACTTGCATATACGTGAAACCGTTTGACCCATTTGACTCTTTGTCACTAAAACGTACGTTGGTGTACTTTGTACTTGTTTGTAAATAATAAATAAATGTCTTTTGGAGGACAATAATACATTCGAGTTTAGATCTAGCACAATGCCATTAGATAACAAATGATCTTATCTATATATGGTGATTCATCATCATCATCATCTCAGCCATAAGACGACCACTGCTGAATGTAGGCCTCCCCCTTCCCTATGGTGATTGTAAAATTTTTATTGCCACTTTCAATAGCCTATTATAATAAAGTGTCAAAAGGATCAACCGAAAATTGTCTTCTTTTTTCAATATAATTTTCGAACGCTATTGAGTCTCAGATTATGTCTGTACTATGGGTGAAAACAAACTTCGTTTCATATGAGGAAGTCGATGATCGATCGATTAGGCGAAACTTTTGGCTAACGACTGTTTCCGGCTCCGTAAGTTGCGCTAACTTGAAGGGTATTTGGCGGGACGCTTGCCGGACCATTACGCTGATTTATCGTGTAGCTTTAGATGTTACGCAGTTGGAACATTCAAACTTATTGCAGTAGAGTAGTAGATCCGTAGGTATACGGATTAATTAGTTATTTCTGGTGTCAAAAAGTCGATGGTTTTCCCTTAGCTTGTCTGCCATAAGATAGAAGATACGTTGACTATGGAGTATTTTTAATCGACTTTAAATATCAAACAAAAGGAAGAGGTTCTAGGTTAAGTTAATTTTACTAGATTTGGTTTTTAATATAATAGTAAAATGGGGCATCCGAATATCTGAACTATGGAGAAGGGAAACTATGTAATCTATCAAACTTTAGAGAACTAAAGTTTGATCGATTACATAGTTTCCCTTCTTTGATGCGCACAGTGCAATGACTCGATTAATACGGATAACTGTCAATAACCGTAAGTGGTCCTATTCCCTACGGCCGGCACGGGCTACTCCGTAATCATATTTATAACTTCCGATCGTTACTTGGTTTTAGTTTAAAAGTAAATAAAGTTGATCATAATTGCAAGAACCTATGATTAAATTATAGGACTCCATGAGAGATTTGTTATGACTTGACTACAGTTTTGGGCAGTTGGGTCAAAATTTAGTATTAAAATTTTTCTCAAAAGAATTATTAATATACAGCTAGAAAGACATGCGATAGCATACAAAAATAGACGCGTGACCGTGACAGCGTGGTCAGAAACAAGAACACGAAAATAATTTTGACCAGTTACAGATGTGCTTAATTTATAAATTGCCTTGTTTATTTACAACAGTATCATTCAAAAACAACCGTCCATAAAAGGAAATTCAGTACGTTAAAATCCTTAGGTTAACTTTTTTTAACGCTTTGACCGTCGAAGTCAGCTGACGCGCGCGACTACAACCCGATATCAACCTTCGTGCACACGATAGCCGGTTAAACATTTTACATGTATTTTTATGATCTTAGCTTATTTAGAAGTTTATAAAGTATTTTCTTACGCCTATCTAAGTTATCTATCATACACTTGCAGTGCACAAAGCCAACGGCCTTCTACGCGGTATACGACGGGCACGCAGGCTCAGCCGCGGCCACCTACTGCGCGGCGCACCTACACCAGTACCTGGTCGAGAGCCCGCACTACGCCACCGACCTCCGCAAGGCGCTGAGAGACGCCTTCCTTCGCACAGATAATGACTTCATCAGGAAGAGTAACCAAGAGGTAAGTCTTATTAGTCTACACTAAAGGCTACAGCCTACTGCGCCGCGCACCTACACCAGTACCTGGTCGAGAGCCCGCACTACGCCACCGACCTCCGCAAGGCACTTAGAGACGCCTTCCTTCGCACAGATAATGACTTTATCAGGAAGAGTAACCAAGAGGTAAGTCTTATTAGTCTACACTAAAGGCTACAGCCTACTGCGCCGCGCACCTACACCAGTACCTGGTCGAGAGCCCGCACTACGCCACCGACCTCCGCAAGGCGCTGAGAGACGCCTTCCTTCGCACAGATAATGACTTCATCAGGAAGAGTAACCAAGAGGTAAGTCTTATTAGTCTACACTAAAGGCTACAGCCTACTGCGCCGCGCACCTACACCAGTACCTGGTCGAGAGCCCGCACTACGCCACCGACCTCCGCAAGGCACTTAGAGACGCCTTCCTTCGCACAGATAATGACTTTATCAGGAAGAGTAACCAAGAGGTAAGTCTTATTAGTCTACACTAAAGGCTACAGCCTACTGCGCCGCGCACCTACACCAGTACCTGGTCGAGAGCCCGCACTACGCCACCGACCTCCGCAAGGCGCTGAGAGACGCCTTCCTTCGCACAGATAATGACTTCATCAGGAAGAGTAACCAAGAGGTAAGTCTTATTAGTCTACACTAAAGGCTACAGCCTACTGCGCGGCGCACCTACACCAGTACCTGGTCGAGAGCCCGCACTACGCCACCGACCTCCGCAAGGCGCTGAGAGACGCCTTCCTTCGCACAGATAATGACTTCATCAGGAAGAGTAACCAAGAGGTAAGTCTTATTAGTCTACACTAAAGGCTACAGCCTACTGCGCGGCGCACCTACACCAGTACCTGGTCGAGAGCCCGCACTACGCCACCGACCTCCGCAAGGCGCTGAGAGACGCCTTCCTTCGCACAGATAATGACTTCATCAGGAAGAGTAACCAAGAGGTAAGTCTTATTAGTCTACACTAAAGGCTACAGCCTACTGCGCCGCGCACCTACACCAGTACCTGGTCGAGAGCCCGCACTACGCCACCGACCTCCGCAAGGCACTTAGAGACGCCTTCCTTCGCACAGATAATGACTTTATCAGGAAGAGTAACCAAGAGGTAAGTCTTATTAGTCTACACTAAAGGCAACTGCCTACTGATCCGTGCACCTACGCGAGTACCTGGTCGAGAGTCCGCAATAAGCAATCAAGAGGAATGGCTTGGTTATCCACAGCAGCTCAAGTAGAGTAGAGCTCAAGTAGAGTAGACAATGTCAGGGCTATGAAAATAACCTTCGTCGTATACAAAAGGACGTTTATTAGTTATTAGCGGTGACATACGTTCTAATACAATGTAAATGCAGATGTAGTGTAGGGACTCCCGGCCGGAAACAGGCGGGCAGTCGATCGCTTGTTGCGTTCATTCAGCCCAATTCCCTGGATTTGGAGCTACAGGTTATTGTCCCGGCGGCTTTCCCACACTATTCTTCTGGAATCTTCTTGTTTTCCTGTAGAACACAATAATCACATTAGCCTCTTGGGGTTCAATGTCCTAATACTAGTACAAATTACCTCCAATGAAATTTAAATCTTAATGAAATGGAATAGAGTTTCTTTTATTTAGTTTCGTTCGATTTTAAAACAAAACAAATTCAACTCTATTTTCTAATACTGTTGATTCAAATTCGATTGCCAATTTTCCTTGTATGGTGGGCCGCTAGAGGTTAGGTAAATAGTTTATCGCCGATTTATATTGTCTGTAATCTATCTTACGAGGCTAGGCTTCTTAAACAACCTCTCAATAAACCTATTCCTCGTTCTTGTGCACGTGCGTCGCCTGCCATGTATTTATAGACTGACCGTTTCCGAAAACCGAAAAAAAAGTTAGTGGAAGCCACATAATGTCTATAATTTTGTGTAGAGACAAAATTGATCGATCACCGTAGACATCAATATACTTACTTACTACTTACTCCGTTGGCTCAGCGACCCAAAATGAGACTTGGCCTCCGACACAAGACAGCGCCACTTTTCTCGGTCCTGTGCGACCTCTCGCCAATTGCTGACTCGAAGTTCGCGCAGATCCGCCTCCACCATGTCGCACCAGCAATATCTGGGGCGTCCGATAGGACGTCTTCCTGCTGGACGACAATAGAACAATATGGTATAAGATATTAAGATATATTTAATAATGTTTTGTTGGTTTCCCAGCGAGCCTGCGGCGGCAGCACGGCCGTGGTGGTGGTGGTGCGCGGCTGCCAGCTGCACGCGGCGTGGGCGGGCGACTCGCTGGCGCTGCTCGCCAAGCGCATGCGGCTCATGCAGCTGGTGCGCCCGCACAAGCCCAGCCGACAGGTAATATGCTCCTAAGGATACTAATACAAATGAATAATCCAAAATTTGCCACTGCAATTTGAACCTGTACTGTAAGAAATAGAGTTGATTTTGCTTTGTAAAAAAATTGAACGACGCAAAACAAATGCAACTCTGTTGCAATTGGATATGTATTAAATATCATCGGACTGAATAAGTACTATAGGTAGGACCTTGGGCCTTACGAGGATATATTCAATCCAGCCGTCGTAACTAACACGAGCCCGGTAACTGACTGAAGTCCGGTCTACAGGTACCTGAAAAAAAAACCTGATCGACAGTAAACCGATACAAACTTAGCCGACAAGAACTGACACATATATTTAACTCACATTTATAGACGGGATTATCGCGAATTTATTTTATTACCTGGGTTCACTGGTCGTGGTCGCGGCTTTAGTAGTAGTAGTAAAATACTATATTGTACAAAAAGAAACATAAAACATCAAAGAACACACATCATTAGTACAAAGGCTTTATTTACGGCGGTTAATATAAGAACTAACACAGCCCAGGGTAGCTAACTAAAACTACAAAGTTAGTGAAATAGTGGACAGGGAAAACATAACACAAGCCCAGCCACCACTAACAAATAATTGCAACATGCGCCTATTTACAAACAAAGCAATTTCTTAGTAGTTTTTGAACAGCAACTGTTGAGCAAATTCGAAAAATCGAGATATCGTCCAGATTCCTTCCTTATATAAATTACGTTTCATCCAAGGACTCTGTTAGATACTTCTAAGCTCTCATAGCATGTGCAAAATTATGTAGTTTTGAACTAGATACGTAATCCATTAATGGCACAGATTCTGTCTCGCGATGTCGATTTTCGCCTGCCGATTATCTCGCAGCAATATGTTGCTGCTGCAGTTTAGTGCTCTAATAATTCTGCCAGCGGCTTTTAAGTTCAATGCAGTAAAAGTTCCAATTAGAGCGTTTTCACATTGTCCGAATCGATATCGGACATCGGATACAACTACGAGAATCGGAAGTAAAAAGTGCCTGTAATATATATTTTTTTCTTTGTCGGTCCCTCATTAATGAGGATCGTGACCACTTGGTTCTGCATGTGATTTGGCTCCATCGGTCTCGATCTCCCGTAGCCCACATTGCTTGATAGAGTTTGCCTGAGGTGGCCTTAAAATTTTTATAGGTACACCTAACAAATGAAAGCGTTAGTGCAAAAGCGTTAGTCTTGATGCGACAGGGCATTTTCTAGCAGCTGTGTTTCTCCAAAGGTCATTCGATATATAGAACGACCTTTACCTCAAAGACAGGAAACAGTGTGTGGAAACTACAAATTTTATTGGCAGAGATAAAGTTACCCATAGATCCAGCTACAGAACTAACTTATATGGGGTTCCACAGGGCAGTATATTAGGCCCACTGCTGTTCCTGCTGTACATAAATGACCTCCCGAAGGCTATGGGGCATAGTTGTTTACTCTTTGCAGACGATACCACACTACTTGTAAAATGTGACGATGTCAAATCATTTGAGCAAACCATTAATAAAGCAATAATAGACATAGTAAATTGGCTTGACAGTAATAATTTAAATATTAATCTTAGTAAGACAAAAATTGTACAATTCCAAACATATAAAAGTAAGCATATTCCGATGAACATTACCTACCAGGACTCCCCTATAGAGGAAGTAAAGTCAACCGCATTTTTGGGATTGACCATAGATTGCTTTTGCAACTGGAAAGCTCATATTGACAGTTTACGAATTAAATTAGATCGTTTTGTATATGTCTTGCATCGTATTCGTAATGTAGTGTCAGAATCTACAGCTATGACAGCCTATCATGGATATGTTGCGTCACAATTAAGATATTGCATCATTATGTGGGGAAATTCGGTAGACTCAGATATAATTTTTAAGGCCCAAAAGAAATGCATTAGGGCAGCGTGTGGAGCAGACTTCAGAGAGCCCTGTAGACCACTGTTTAAAAGTAAAAAAATATTAACATTACCCGCTCTGTACATACACGAAATCATAGATATAAACTATGGATGAGCGCATGCATACGAATTGCCTGTTGCGAGCTTCATGTCAGCAAAAAAGCGCCATCTGTTACACACTGCGTACAACTACGTGAGCTCGACTCTCGCGATAACTTTGTACGGGCGTACAAGGCTTGTTAAGTTTATTCGCGGTTTATATCAGAGGAGCGTCGAATAAGTTTATGGTTAATCAAAACGATATTTATTGTATTAAAATGGGCGAACTTATCCTTCTAAGTTTCCGTTCTTCTACGTTATTTCGTGATGTCATTATCGTCTCAGGCGGCAATGCAATATTTTAAACATTCGCGCCGTGCGGTGTGCCGCCCTGTGTAAAGGCTCCTCTTCACGTTGGGCCAACGCCAACGCCAACGAGAGACGCATTTATGCGTTAAAAGGAGCAAGTGATATTGCTATCTCATTCTACCGCATGGCTGCGTCCCTCGTTGGCGTTGGCGTTGGCCCAACGTGAAGAGGAGCCTTAAGCCGGCTCTGTCAAGGTCGACAAGTTGGCCGAGCTACTAGCTACAGCAGTACAGTTCGATAAGTACCTCCCGAGCTTTCGCGGGTAAAATGCGGCGAACAACTATTTCTGTCAGTTTCTTGTTTGCAAAACAGGTAGAGTAAAAAAGAAGGAATCTATACAGCAATACAAACTAACTAACTATTTTGGCTCAGTGATCCAAAGAGAATCTTGGCCTCCGAAACGAGAGCGTGCCACCTGTCCACAAACATGATGCAAAAATATAAGTAGGTAATGGAAAGTAATAAATACAGCGATGTGAATTAATCGGTGTTTGAAAATGCGCGCTTTGTTCCTAGCGCTCACCTGTTAAATTTTTTTGAGTTTTACCTACAGTTAATTAAAAACTTATACCTGACAAGAATTAATATACTAGGTACCTAAGTCAACGAATAAAACAATAACAAATACTTGATCTTGTTATTTGAATGTTTTTAATAATTATGTAAAAGAAACGGGAACAAACTCTGTAAGTCAGACAATAGGTACTTTAATTTCGGTAATTATATCCGGTAGGTAATCAACTAATCATATTTAAGTAAATTTACCTATACAAATCACGCATTATGCATTTCTACTTCATAATAACTTCCAAAGAGAAATGACGTCCTTACAAGGTTAATGCATTAGCGCTATGACGTACGAGCGAACATCAGTTGCGCGTGAGAATGAAATAAAATTATCGTTTAAAATTGGTTTTAAGCAATAAATAAACCTAATTGGAAATTACTTACCGATGATATGAGGTCCCATTTTTTTTCTTATACTTCCTATAATGGTTTTTGCACCCTTTTACAACGCAATAAGGCATTTTTGTGTTATGCTGCGTGACAACTTTCTACTGCGCAATTCGCCACACGACTGAGCGCCGGGGTGTGATAAATGCAAATATCACACCCATGTAGCGGCCCCCTTTTTAGTGCTCGTTAGCCGCGTCCTTACGAAGTAATATATATGTCCATGCACGAAATTTGTATTTTCGTTAGGAAAAACCCGTCTTGCTTTAGAACTATCACTATGACATCAAAACGAGGTGCTTATAGGAATAAACTTTTCATGCCGACAACAAATCTTTCTCTACCTAAGAAGAATGTATATGGAATGGCAATACAAATATTTAATTGTTTTACTGATAGTTTTAAGGAACTGCCATTTAATTTATTTAAAAAAAAATTATATACATATTTAATTGAGAATTGCTATTATTCGATCGATGAGTTTTTGGAAAATTGTAATTTGTAAGCATGATAATTTGATAAAGTATTTATTGATTATGAAATTATTTATTTTATATTTATTAGACATGTTACCAAGCAAGACATTAATTATCAATTTCATTTTAAATTATTATTTTTTGACTTTGTGTAAAATTGTGCCATATACTTAGCTTATAAGAATGCATGTATGTACATATAGCCAGAATATAGCTCTTAGGGGTAACATATTGAATATTTGTACGCCATATTATGGTAAAATAAGGAATGCGACTGAAAACTTTGTATACCACCTATTGTACCCTTATTTATGCAAATAAATATTTTTGATTTGATTTGATTTGATTTGAACGATTTTACAGTACATATGGTCCTATTTTCCCGCATTAGTGCGTAAAATAGCATTTTTCGTGCGTATGTCAAAAGCTTAAAGGGCTATATGTACTGTAAAACGTTGTACGATACACGTGCGAATAGGTAATATGCAACTAGTGACGATTTAAAACACTTCCTTCGGTCGTGTTTTAATTTATCACCACTCGTTTCGAATTTCCTCTTTTCTGCATTTGTATCGTAAATAACTATTATAATGTATGTATTTGTGTATGGCAGGACGAAAAGGATCGAATACAAGCGGGCGGCGGCGCCGTCATGTTCTGGGGCACGTGGCGCGTCAACGGACAGCTCGCCGTCTCCAGGGCTATTGGTAACTACTCACTCTAAGGGCCCATTTAGACGATGCGAGACGAGAAGTCGCTTGCGAGTTTCATTACATTGCGCGTTTTGATCGGTCGGTAGAATTGGGCGTAACCAACAGTCCGCAATGTAACTAAAATCGCATGCGAGTTCGCGCGCCGTCTAAATTAGCCCTAATACTGATACACTCTACGCATACCGTAAAACCACCCAACTAAAACCTCCTAAGGCTGGGGCCATACAAATAAAAAATCCAAAATTTGCCACTGAAATAAGAACCTTTAATGCAGGGAATAAAGTACATTTTGTTTTGTTAAAATTGAACGAAACAAAACGATTGCAACTCTATTCCAATTTTAATATGGTTTAAATTTTCATCGAAATGATTAAGTACTATAGGTAGGACGTTGGGCCTTAGGAGGATAGTCGAGTACTACCACTACGGTCCATAAGTTCTATCTGTTAATAACTATCAATACCAATCTTCTTTGTCTGGATTTTTTTTACAGTTGTCCAATTTCAGCGTATCTATCACTCATCAATCAAATTGTGAGACGCAATACACATTAGATAAATAAATTGGACAAGTGGAATACCACCCTTAAGGGGCCCACTGATTAACAGTCCGCCGGACGGTATCGGCCTGTTAGTTGTTCGGAACTGTCAAAATTTTGTTCTAACTGACAGGCCGATGCCGTCCGGCGGACTGTTAATCAGTGGGCCCCTTTAGAGCTGTAACATTAAAATAATAGATACACCTGAACGAATATTATATAAGTTAATTTTGGACCCTGGAGCCCAGAAGGGCTATATATGGGTAGTTTTACGGGAACATCCCATTTAGATTCAAAACTATTTTAAATTATTTATTTATCGTATGGCATTATACTCTGTGTTTTTAAGTAGAGTCTGGCTACTGAAATTTTACATAAATTTTTGGCGGGAAATTCAAAATATCTTCGGCTGGTCACACTTTGTGAAGTAGGAATTATAGTTTTGATACTAGACAATATTTTTGATATTCTGTGCACAAGTAAGGTACCTAAGAAAATAAATTAAATAAACGTTTACGTGCACTCAAAGTCAGCTCACATAATTTCTACCACTATTTAAAGTACAGTCAACGACAAACATATATGTTTACGTTCCAATATTTAGAGTTTATAGATATTTTTCAGAATTTTTAGTTTATCCGTTTCTTCATACACTTGTCCTATTTATGAGATTCAGGCATTAATAAATTCACGTACTTAATCAAAGTAATAGGCAAATGTTAGAACTAGTACTTAAAGTATTAAAATATTTATAGAGCACCAACCTCCTGATTTGTTTACATTTGGTTAGGAGTTGTAAACATTGCAGTTTTTCGTTATACAACGCTACACGTCGACTTCGCACATTGTCGTAATTATTTACGAGCTTAAATAATAGTTTGCGAACCTCACTCGGTATAGAAATTATTAATATTATTTAAAATAAACCCCTTATAAACCGCAATCAATTTGAATGAATGACATAAATTGACAACTGACTTTTAGCTTTTTTTTTAATCATAGACAATTGGTGATACAACAGACTCTATTAACATGCAGATCGTAACATTAAATTAGCATTCCGTAAATAGTCGATAGCGTACAGCGATAGAAATCGCAAAAAAATATACCCTCCCATAGAAAATGGACTACCAGTCAAAATGTATGAATCAGCCAAATTTTTTTTGCCATTTCGGAGTTGGTCCGATAGTAAAAGTTGCTCGGTATAATCCCAAAACCTCCCTGGCAACGGGAATGTAGTTCTTTCTTGGCCACCCTGTATGTACGACAAACATACATGTTATGCATATTATTACAACTGTAATCTTCACGGAAATGAATGATTTTCTAATGTATGATTTAAACATACAAGGAATAAAGATATCAAATTACAAAATTGTAACTGAGACCCACTTGCACCAGTCCACTAACCCGGGGTTAGCCGGTTAAACCTGGAGTTGCCATGGTTACCCATACAATTTGATACTAGGTTAACGGTTTAACCGTTTAACCCCGGGTTAGTGGGATGGTGCAAGTGGATCGTAAAAGCCCAAATATTTATTTTATAACCACTGCGACTACTCGTAACATTTGTCCGTGCCCTGAACAGGTAAATGTACCTATAAAGAGAATTTATTTTTACCCCGTTCCGTTTAAGGTTACGAGTCTGCATGCACGTTTATGCCGAAAATAAAGCGCGCTTTTACAGTTTGAATGTCCTTGTTGCTGCCTAACTCACGTGTTCTTTGTGTTTTGTTTTCGTACAATATTACCCAATACATTTTTTACAATGTAACGTTATAATTATGTTTTGAATTTTTTGTTTATAAACTTTGTAATAAAAAGCTTCTAAAACACGACCGAGATGCGTAATACTTTAAGCTCGTACTAAATAAATAGGTACTGCGTATGATGACAACGATGAGATTATATTTAACTATCGTTATTGCATAGAGCAAGTTAAAATCATTATATTGTACTACTACTTCTTATACCTAACTTATAAGTATTGCGATGGGGCAACTGTTAAGAGCCAACAGGAGTGGTCATTTCTCCATACAAACGTACTCCTCGTTTTCCTCCGTGGTTTTTGAAGCTAGAGCAATGATTTTTTCAACACAGATTAATATTGTCAATATCTGTGTCGGACCGTTTTGCTTTTTTTGATATTTTTGTTTTTTAAGGCGCTAGAGCCCTTCAAAAATGGCCCAAGTGGCCTAATTGACTATGCCGCAATGAGAAGCGTGGCATTCAAAACTGATATCAATTAGCCAAAACAAAACGGTCCGACACAGATAATTTCATAATCATTTAGATTTCCAAATTTGGTTACGATTGGTTAAGTTTTGGAGGAGGAAACAGAGGAGTACGAAACCTCGATTTTTGAGATTTTTACGCAGGATTTTTCGCCTTGTCCTTATCGCACTACTTTTAGGTGCCGCTTCCGTTAGCGAGACGGGTATATTTACCTAAAATATTTAAAACTCAGCTCCTGTTTCGTCTTAAAAGTTTTTTTTTATAAATGGCGCCAGTATAGATTTTACGTGTCTCTAATGATGTTTTATGAGATTTCGATTAAAGGGTCATAAAATTCGATTAAAATTCTCAATGATTTGCGATCACTCGTACTCGTAGGACTGCTAAGTAAAACCTATGATGACGTCATCAGTAAAGTACATACTTCGACCGGACAACTCCATTATATGTGGATTTACATCAGAGAAGGGTCCTTATGGAAAGATCCTTAAAGCACATGAAGCAATGGATCCTTCTCTGTTGGAAAGCCACATAGTATCATTGCAATTTTTATTGAACAGGGGAAAGGCTTTAAAATAATTATAATCTACAATTTTTGGTAAGTTCATACACAGTTAAATAGATAACCTTATTGAACTACAATCTAAGAATAATGTTACCCTTTTTACAAACTTGTCGAATTCTAAGTTAGAAGAGCGGGCACAATAGAAACCGCCTGATAAATGGGTGCAATAAACGCAATATTATCCTCAATAGCTCACCGTCAAAAGAACTATCAACAACGGGCGTTGTTCCGTCGCCCCTGGAATTAGCGACAATATGTCTAGAGCACAGCTCATTGTACCATTAACTTCATGACGGGCTCACCCTATAGTGGTCAAATTAATGTGGTTCATATCGAACGGTGTCGAACTAGCTTTTAATTTTTAGTCATCTCCAAAAATAATTACCAAGCCCCTAATTATGATAAATAGGTCATATACACAGATTTTAAAACACTTGGTTAACACCATCTAACAATTGGTAAGTAATGACTAATGATTTTATCATAAAAGTAAATAGAAAGGAAGGATTAGCTGCCGAGAACCATAGCGCTCATATTTAGACCAAATCTGAGAATACCCTGACGAATGACAGCCCTGCATGCAGCTATTGGAATACATATTGTATTCAGATCATCAGATATTTCAAACAGTCATGGTACAAAATTCACTAGTTTTCCATTAAAAAGTACCTAACTGGCCTGTTACCTATGTATCAAAATTCTACCCCTACACCCTGTAACGTCAATAAAATGTTATGTTGTTAAATTAACGACAACAAGTCTCAAGAACCGCATTATTGCATCATTGACTGCACGTTGTGCATCCCCCGGCTAACGGCATAATGGCTGCCTCGCGTCCGAAATGATCACGATCATTGTGAAAAATGAACCACGACCTACTGCCACACATTAAATATTCAGTACGTTAAGTCATGTTAGGGCTATTCTGGGAAAATTTTACACAACTTACCTGTATGTGATACCTTGCGTCTGCGGCTGTCACTTTCGCACTTACATACTTGTTAGAACGTGACAGGCGTGGTGATAGTCGATAAAAATGCCACCGTGCTCAATCCGCTGGTATGTAATAACAGCCTACAAAACTCCCGGACATGCAGCCTTACTTCTAGTTCGCGCAAATGTATGTAAGTTACTAATGTTATTATGATTTAGAAAATTGCTTCGATATTTAATTTCCCCGCCGCCCTTAGTCGTCCTACCCCGTCGCCCCCCTACCGCGCAGGCGAGGACTCATTTAAGCGGTCGGTCTATAGCACTGAGCATTTTTGAACCCTTTCAAACCGGAGTATATTTATAAGTCAAAGAACTGACTTCCATGACTTAACTGTGCTTGTGTTGTATGGTATCAGAGCAATAATAATAAAACGAGCGATTAACTTCGTTCGCACCCACCGTGTTCCGCCTCTACCCCTTTTTAACGCCTATTGTACGTTTTTTGTCAAGTGTTCATGAACGAGCTTTTAATGTCGGAAAACAGGTTTCTGTGCAATTTGTGGATTTTCTGTGATTCAGCACAATTTCAATAGCTGACAATTAATAAAACATTGCATTGGCGTTGATGTAAAATTTTATGTGATATTCCTTTTATTAGTTTTAAAAAATCACTTTTATGTTCACTATTAAAAGTTTATAAATAATATAATAAAATATGTAATTCAAATCATGAAAATTTGAGTTGGTTTGGTTATCGGTTTTGCGTGTCAAATACTTACCTACAAAGCGTCACTTAAAAATGTGAATAAGAACAGAATACCTATGCAAAAATGAAATATTTTTCTTTTTTTCTGCCTTAATGAAAATTTTGAATGCGTTACCTAATTATTTTATTGCCGTAAACTACACATGCCACCAACATAAGCAATCTACGACAAACGACCAATCGTAGTCACGTCATTATTCCCTATAAACAAATACAAAATAATTGATCATTATTATTCATATTCATATCAAAGCACTTATATTTTCAACCCACGTGCGTGATTTCGAAAACAATAGGGCTGTGCATTATAGTACATTATTGTCGAGGCTCGGAAGTAGCTACTTGCAGGCTGAGGATTCGTTTTAAACGGACGACCTTGGGAGTCCGTTTAATTGAATCCGAAGCCAGCAAGTAGCCTTCCAGCCGAGTCATATACAGGGTGATTCATGAGACGTGAGCAGGACTAATCCTGCACACTCAGTAACTGATAATTGATCGATCTCCGTCGTATTTAGGTAAAACAACTACACTTTTTCCTATTTTTCAACTTTTTGGTGAGGGCAAATTTAATTCTCTACAATCATGGTCACCCTACAAGACCTAATTAATAAACATAAAACCTCTTTTACGAAGGAAATAAAATGTCAAACCTTAGTGAGATACGAGTTTTCAAAAGTAACCAGACCGTGATGACAGTGATGACATTGAATTTGACACAGAATATCTGTAGTTTAGTATTCTAATTTTAGGGCGACCATGCATGTCGTAAATAAATTGAAATTTTTTTTTTCAACACTAGTAGAAAATTAACGTCAATCTCACTAATACTGATACGAAACAGTTGCTTATAATTTACAAAATGCGCAGTGTTAGTCCTGCTCACGTCTCCTGAATCACCCTGTATAGTGCTTTTCTCAAAAATGGTGCAAGAAACATAAATATCATAGAAACATTTTACAAAAGCAACGTTCTTACGTATATATTTTCATAAAAAGCCCTTGCCGCCTTTTTATTTTTTAATAAAAAAATAGAAGTGTATTTTTCTGCCGAAAATACGCCAACCTATTTGAGACAGCTAAATAGTCGCGGTACTAATCATCTGTTTGGCTGTTTAATGGGCCTGTGCCTTCATTTGATATGGCCATTTGAACTTTTAAAAAGTTTGGAACTCGACAAATAATGGAATTTGTATGCAACATTGCAGTCCCAAAATCGAGACTGCAATGTTTTTAACTTTTTAATTTTTGACTGACCATAAACTCCGCGCTTCGCGACCTATTTTTTAGACGGCAAAGTCGACTTTGCCGTCCATTTTTGAGAAAAATTAGAAGTTGATTGGTGCGCGCGCCGGGCGCCGTCCAGCCGTGTGCGACCCTCCTGTCTTGCCCTATTCACCGCTACCACGATGCACCGCTATTAAGCACCACAATATACCATTTCCTTAGCACTGCAAAATTATATCTTATCTGAATGTAAGAAGGCACGTTTTTGAAGAGAATCGGAACTGGACATACGATGTTTGTGTTTTAACTGCTGACGTATCGATCACTCGGACATCGTGCACTTAACACTTGTAGGGGTAGGAATTGACGATTTTATTCACACTCGGAAAGAAGTGTGTTTTCCCGCTTAGTCTTGGTGAGGTCTTAAAGGTGTCTTATTTTAAAAAATCGCATTAATTTCATGAAATCTTTAAAAAATCAAGCAAGATATCGACACAGATTAACTTGAGTTGTGCGTTATTTAATTTCTTATGTATAAAAATGACATACTCAATTGTATTAAACATCCTCTCTCGATCATTGTCTGAATGTACTAATGCTAATTCTGTCAAAGATACTGACGCAGAAAGTAATAAAGTGATCCCGAACAGTATTAGACACTTTACTCCAAATTGATCTCGAATTGTTAGGAAACTTCCACCTTCCACCTAAGGGCAGGCGTAATCTAGCTAAGTGGGAGATAAAAATGGTGTGGACATTTTTCTCGGTCGCGACGTCCGAGCTTTCTCCACGTATCGCAGACTACTCATCGATTTCGCGTTCCACGGCAGATTAAGTTCGGAAACGTTTGCATGGGCCCCCTTAGGTAGGGTTACCAAACGACTGGATTTTCCTGGAATTTGGTCTCATGTTACTGTTGGACACGCGAAGACTGTATTTCCAAGACTTTTGATTAATTCATGACATATACCAACGACGTACCGACTGGAGATTTATACAGATGGTCTGTTGCAGGCATAAATTATGTATGAACATAGAGTTTTTTTGCAGGTGAATAATTATAGGGTCTTTTTATTTTGTTATGTATTTAGTATATATTTTCTTATGGCAAGCAGTGGGAGCAGTTTGCAGACTTAGGTACCCAAAGTTGAAACTATACCTAATCTAAGTAATTTTCATACAGAACACTAAAATTAGGGATTTTTCCCAAGTTTCTTAATCCTTTGTTGGTAACCCTAGCGTTAAAGCGGCTGAAAGTTATCCGGGGTGCTTCACGCAAGATTAGTTTACTATGGCCTCCACGTAGAATTAATTGCGATTGCTCAGACATATTGGATTCGGAATGTTTGACTAATGACTTGTTGACGCTTAATAAACTTAGGAATTTTCGGATAATACTTTAAAATTAAAAAAAAAAAATACATCGACCCACTAAAGACGGCCTTAAGCTTTTAACAGACGGCAGTAATGAGTAATGAACATGCTAGGTGTAAAGAAATGGGTATATTTTTAAATTTTATACACGGTGTAACATGAGTAAACCGAATAATTTTAACAGCGTATTCCTGATCATATTTAGAGACAAAAATGTCCTATAAACTTTTTTGATTTTCGCCTAGTTTCAGAGATATTATTAATTTAAAAAAAACATGTTTTTATTGTTACATAGTGTAAAAGGCCTTCTTGATGGTGATGTTGCTGCTATGGGACGTAGTCTAAATATCCTTATTGATAGATGTCAAAAAGTGACAAGTAACACTGTAAAAAGTAGGTTCTACGAAAAAAAATTTTTTAAATCAATTTTCTAGTGACAAGTTTGCCAATAACATTTATTTTTTATGTACAAATACACTCAAAAAATTGAAAAAACAAAACAAAAAAAAAATTTTTTTTTGGCAAAATTGACCTAAACTCATATTACATTTTTTACTTCTTTTGACCTCAGAAATGCGTGGTTAAAATTATTCGGTTTACTCATGTTACACCGTGTATTCTTTAACTTTCATATCCGAACCTAAAAACACAACTTCACTTCGATTTGTAGCAAAACTCATTACCCTTTCTACGTTCTCTTAAGTCTCGTGACCTTAGTCACGCTATTTAAGTTTTAATCTTCGAGTGGACTATATAACTATATGTATAATTGTATACTATACACTCTTTGTACGTACCAAGTTCATTACAATAGAAGGTCAAACAAATATGGGCTCTCATTCAAAGTAATCATATTACGAAAGAGTACGACAGCTGCAGTTTCTTTGTTAGTGCCGTAGACCAGCGGTCGGCAACATTTTAGCAGCCAAGGGCCACATAGCAGTTAACGAAGTTGACGCGGGCCGCACTTTGTTAATATTTATGACTTTTTCATACATTGTCATTTGTCGATATTACATACAAAATAGTCAGAGGGAGGCTCGCGGGCCGCAAGTGAGAGGTTTACTTCGGGCCGCTGATTGCCGACCGCTGCCGTAGACAAATATGGGCAGCCTCAAAACTTGCAAGGAGCGAGGAGTGTTGCCAGAACAATTCTTAAAGTCTCTAAGCTGACCCTGAAAATAAAATAAATTATCCTTCGAAAATACAGTTGTACAGATGGACTTAAATCCATTCAATTTTATACATCAATCATATTGTGTTGAAAAACGGCAGAATTTCATTAAAATTTTAACTACGACGAACAAAGTTTTAGCTAATAAATCCTTACAAAATGTCATACTTTCTACATACTAAGAAAAACAATAAAGATCTAAAATAGAAAAAGCTGAGGTTTTGTAAATTGATCCTTCATTTTTGTGTTTCTCTATTCAATCAAGGCTCATAATCTTGTAGATCAACAAATTTTTCAGTAGAGCTGGCAACGCTAGGAAGTAGGAACGAGTGTGGGTCAACTTTCTCAGACATATAAAGTTAAAGAAAGAGGGCATTTTTTGAGTCCACGTCTATGAGAAGCAATGTGTCTGCGAGCAGAGTAAATCCAGATGATTTCAAGAACACTAACTGCTTCACTAATTTATCGCTAAGTTTACGATCTTTAAAATATAATGTCTTGCAAGCTTGGCCGCAACTTTTACGTCTGCATATATTTTATAATTATGCACAAACATCCCGTAGTAACTATTAAACTGGTCGGTCGAATCATTCTAGGTGTTATTATTATGCAGGGAAAACATTTTGCCCAGTGGGTCACGTAATGATGAACCGTATAGCTGCCTCAGATTGCTATCAATCCTTCAAGAAGCAATCCGTTTTTTCCTGTTTCATCAGCCACATCTGTTGCGTGTTCTATCTGTGATTTCGGGCTTCTACTTCATAGTGATTTTGCCCACATGTTGCTCTGCAGCTGTAGAAATTACCAACCCAAACAAGGCATTATTGTTAAAGTTTTTGTTCCTTTTTTATCTAGTGTACAAAAATTCATAAATACCTTTTGTCTCGCAGGCGACGCCATGTACAAACCCTACGTGACCGCACGACCAGAGCTCGCGACCGTGGACCTAGACGGAGATGAAGACTTCGTCGTCGTGGCCTGCGACGGGCTGTGGGACTTCGTCAGCGAAGACGAGGTCGCGCTCGCCGTGTACAGACAGCTGGCCGCAGATCCAGGTTAGTGAACAAGACAGTGACCTTGGCAGGCTTCCTTCGATTGTTTAAAGCGTGCAAATTTAACTACGGCAGGTGATCGCTCGCCGAATCAAAACACGATTGCCTTACGTCCTGCATTGTGTATTTGTGTCAGTTTGGATCCTTCGTGCCAATCGTGCCATATGTAAGGTAGAAAGTTTCTGAGTAAGTAACTCAAAGGGTTCGCATCCGTAATTTTCGTTAAACTAAAAAAATACGTGTAAGTACCTTGTCATAAGTCGAGTCGTCTCACGCCAGGATGATTAAATCCTTTTGAAGCGTAATTTAGGTATTCCATCGACTACAATGTCATGTTGTCTGTTCATCTGTAATTAAACAAACATGCGCATATGTGTATGACAGTGTTTATAATTTTATTTGTATCCTTTACCGAAAACGAAAAGCGTGAAAATTGTTTTAACACAATTTTACGGTCGTTATAATGCGAATCACATAACTTAAATCTATTGTGCGGCGAATGAATCACCGCTCGACCCCCATTCTTCGCGATAGGTAGTTGGGAAACGAAGGGAAGTCGGTGTCTACTAAATTGCATTTGCTGGCCTTGAATCAATGTATGAGTCGCCACAACTGTGGTTACTGTTTTATAAATAGTTTGCAAAATAAGGTAAACTGAAAATAATTTTAGTAGCCCGACAATCACATTACATTCTGTGAAATTAATGATTTGTTATTACAACTATGCGGTAAACACGCAACGCTATGTTTACACAATAATAATTACAATATTTGTGTACAACGTGCGACAGAATTGGCCTTATAACACGATTTGGCGATCGACATTGATTGGCACGCCGCGCCGCTCAAGTACGTCGTTTGTTATGTGCAAGGCGGGTCATATGATTCTAACGTTAGAGTGTTTGCTTAAAATCTGAGTGCTCTTACGCAAAACACAACCAGTTTAAAAGACCCCTGACTGATACACACTCCCTTTAAAATCTCCTAACTAAAGTGACGTTGCGAAGAGTCGGAAGGTCTTCTTATATTTGTAAATACAGTAGCACTGGTGCCCTCGAGTCTACTCTAAAGTGCCTTTAATGGATCGCTACGCCCTGGGCGATAAGAGCTTTCATCTTGTTCGACAAAATTTTTCTTGTTTTGTAAATGTTAGCTCGTTTTGTTGCGGGTCCCCACCAAAAAAGGGTTACGTTGAAATGCCTCGATGACGGAAGCATTCGTGAGGGGTCGCGTTTTTATGAGTTTTTAAAAAGTGCTTCGTTAGATTAGTGGAATCAAACAAAAAGTACTCCCCCTGCCTAAATTGAGCAATGTAAGTCGGATAATTATAATAAAGGCCGTGTATAATATTATCCCGCTTGTTGACACATCGTATAATAGGGATCGTGTATTGGCTTTGGCGCCCCTTCCATAGTGTCCATCAGCATTATGACAGTTTGACGTTTGGACCGAGAGGAGATCTGTGATTTATGTCCCGCACATTACCAGATCAGGTTACTGTCAATTAGCTAATGTGATAGCAAAATCAACATGACGAGATTTACGCTCCATTCATGTTGTCACGCAGCACTGGCTACAGTTTTAAAAAACAATGAACACCTGTACGTTTGCGCCGGTTTATTCAGGGTACAGGTTTCTTTGTTTCAATAGGTCTTGCGAAAAAAGCCTAAGGAGAACAATAAAACTGTACTTTATGTTCCGTAACGAGATTGCAGCGGTGCCTAGATTTCAGCCGGGCTGCGGCGCCTGACCGCAGCCCCACAATATTGTGTAGTAATTGCGTCGGAAGTGGGGAAGTGGAGAAATTGGATACTTTGTTTTCGCTTCGCCCCCTGTCGCAGCCCTCGGCCCGTGCCCTCGCGCCGAAGCCTTTCTAATTATTAGCTTTGTGCACTCTTTGTAAACGCAATATCGTGGAGATTGGTGATGGATTAGCTCTCAACGAATGGAGCAACTAACAACTCGGATAGACTATTATTAGCAAATAGTTTCCGTTGTTTTGCAGGCTTTGGGGCATGCAGACTCATTTTGTAAAGGAAAACTGCGTGTCTACTTATAAATGTGTTTTATAGAACTGCCGAGTCCGAACGTTGACCTGGTTTAATTCGACACTCCCCGCTTAATTTAATAATTCCAGTGGATTCTAAATCCCTACATCGCCTTTAGTTTTCCACTTGGCTGGCAGTCCGCGCCTGTCCGTCCCGTGGATTATGCGATTTAGCCGTTTAAACTGTCGTCCGTGAGTCCGTATTCAAACGGGGGAGGACAGCTGTCACTAATTCGCCGGGGGCTAGCTGAACTTACCACGTCCGGTGCACTCGAATTCACTCGTATTGTTTAACTACAGAGACTCAATTCTGTCAACTCAAATCTCTTGTTAAAATTGTCGAATCGTTCAGGATTACGTTGCCGCCGTGGCCTTTCCTCGCATGTCACCATTCCATTTGAATATTCGGATATTTCCCTTAGTACTGTTTGATGTTTAGATATCAAAAGGATTGTTGGGTTGTTATGCGTTCAGCCTACTATCCAATTTGGTTTGAATATCCATTCATCTGTATAAATTAGATAAATTATAAGGGTGACTATTGATCTTTCCATTTTGTGTTCCGTAGGCGTCGGATTTGGAGCAGCTGTTATTACATGGAATGATTGGTGGCTGCGATAAGTTACATCAGCATGCATTGATGTCAAATTGCGTTCAGATAGCGACTCCCACTGGTGTGGCATTCCACGCTAGCACGGGCCGGGAGCGCGGGCCGGCCGGCGCGCCGATCGCTGTGATAACATTGTGCGCGATAGATCGATAAACGATAATTCACGCGCACGCGCATCCCACTAAATGTCATTGTTAACCCGATACTATTAATCTGATGACATATCACAACACATCACAACAATATCAGATTACCTCTCAATCCTCACTTCCGTCGTAAAATACGTGAATTCCGCGCTCATTTCAAATGGGGGACGCTTGTTGGCACCAAACTAAGTGCCATTCTTGACCTTGACACTGTTGGAAACATACGCGGTATCTGCCAGCTTTCATTCACGGGTTAACGAGCTACGTTATGAATACAATAATAGAAACATTCGGAACAATCATTCAGATCCACTGCCTACATCTTCCGATTGCATAGCTTTTATGCCTGATTGTCGCTACAACATTTGACTATATTTGAATACAATGCGTGTTATAATGCCTTGCTCAGTCGGTGCAATTTTTTGACGAATTGATGCAGAACTACTAGACTAATGTTATTTATTACCAATTGGACGAGTAGATTGTGTAATTATGCGATGAAGCGCAATGAACATTGCTAGTAATTATGTCGTTTATTTTAAACTGGGAACAGCGTGCCTTCTGGGTTAACGTATAATGAGTTTAATTGCCAGTTTTACAATTACTCTTAGCTTACGGCGTAGGCTGGCGCGTAAAATTGTTTGGCGATTACAAAAATTTAAACGTTTGCTCGTTTAAAGAAAAGTTTGTACAGATTAATGAGGGTGGGGCTCTAGTTGTTCAACAAGCCGTGGACTATTCCGAGCTCATTAGCATCTACAAATTCTGCAGCATGCACGAGAGAGTACGTAGAGCCCTTTCTTCTGCCATGCAGTTGGTAGATAATTAGCTTTACAACGTTTTCGTTAGTGTCCTAAGTTAGAGTATACCTAGTGTTTATATAAATTGTGGCAAAAATCATCATCATTGTTGCGTTTTTTAACACATCATTAAATAATTATGTGCGTTCTTAAGCTTTAAGGTCTCCGTATTCATATTAAAAAGCGTACGGCATAATTTAGTAATTTCTACATGACATTACCAAAAATTCCTCGCAGGTCAGTGCAGAGCGGCGTGAATTTTAATTGAGAAACATTTTACGTTCTCGCGTTCAAGTTTGTGAAATTTAATGAATACTAAGGAATAATTCTTAGATCGTAATCAGCACAGTCACGTGATTGCGGTTGTCGAAAGTAACCTGCGTACATGATTTGTTTCCTATGAAAGTGTACGCGGACGGAGTCGCGCTCCACATGACATGTCGGGCGCGGAGGCGGCGCGCGGGCGGTGCTAGATGAATTTGCATTGTAAACAGGCGGAGCGGCGCAAACGAAATCATTTGCAACGTCTCGCATCCATTACACTCCCATTGTCTTAATCATTCGCCTATCGTACCGTCTGTCACACAATTAAGACTCATTCATTGAGGTTAACTTGTCACCAATTCGCGGCTTAAAAAGATCAGGAGAATTAATTAAACAGCCTCAACCCACTCTGTTTACAAAACGATCCGTTTCTGTAGTGATTATATTTCCAGTCGAGTGGTCTCGCGGCTGTCGCGAGGGGTGCACTGTAATAAAAGAATGTGTAGAGCCGTAGAGGCGGGAGGGCGCTCGTTACCGCGGCCCTCTCGCTTTGACATCATTACATTTATTGTCCCACCCCTATCTCGAGCCGCAAAACCACCGACGCTATATAAAGCCGTATTCTTCCGCCTTAGAACTGACGTACTGTTTTAAACCTCAAATTTAGATCACCCTTATCGAAATTTGTCATCTCTTTTCTGGCACGGTTGTTCCTTATTCAAATTGGAGTTAGTCAACTTAAGATTGTTAAAAGTTCAGTTGCTGGGCTGTTCTTTTGTTAAAGTTAGCCGTGCCCCGCGGCAATAATTCTCCTATTCTGAGATATTCTGTTATAATTTTTTTACTCAGAAGTTCTTTACGCGTTATGAGAGTGATATACTTGCGGAAGGAAGAATCGAGCAACTTATGCTCCGCATATTGTGTTGTAAATACGCTTTCAGCGTTATGTGTGTTTGTAATTTGTTTCGAAACGCCATTTATTTTGCGGTGACTAACGTTTTTTAATGACTAAGCCATACTGAAATAACTTTAAGCGCATATACGAGTAAGTATTAGGTAGTAAGTGGGCATGGTATCATCAGTACTTTATGGTGATGACCCATCACTGACCTTGATATATTAAATACTAGCTGTATATACCTGCGGCTCTGCGTGCGTTGTATTCTATCTGGATCATTTTATTGCTTTTACGTACCTACTCTCTCAAAGACTTACTACCTGCTCGCCTGTTTCCGAGTACTGGTTATACATGCTCATTGAATCAGACTGACTTAATTTGTTCACCTTTGCATACACCTATATCAACTAAGATGATATATACATAATGCAGTCTTATCTCAGGTCTTCGATACTCTAAGTGCTACACTAGGCGACAAACGCGCCGATGACGTGCCCGTACTTACGTAGTGCATATTTTTATGCGTTAGTCTGGTTGGCTCCGGTCCAGCATTCCCGCACATTCACGGTTCCGGGCCACGTGGGCGTCCGCTGTTCTGCAGCGTAACGTCAACATGACGGATGCTCTTCTAGCCTTCTAAATTATTTCTCATATCGGTTTGCACCGAACTGTTTGTCTAAGTGCAAATAGTAGAGTTAATGTCGGCGGCCGATCGTAAGGCAGATCGTAATGTTCCTGTGTAATGTTTTGACGATAGTCACATTAAACCAATATATAGGTAGGATAGGTTCGTTAGGTTGCTTCATATGCCCAAAGGGCAAACTGCGCAGAAATAGGAGCCCCGCGTAGCGGGTCTCCGTCGACTCAGAGAATGAGTCAAAGATTTTCACGTTTCACGATATGCCTAGGAATTTCACGATATGCCTGATCTTACGATCGGCCACCGACATTAACACCGTCAAATTTTAATGGATGTTCCCTAAGGCCTAAAATGACTCTACTTGGCTTACTTTCCCAACTAGTATGTTCAGTTACTCCTTAATCGCACGATGAAACGTTAAAAACTATTTGATGAAATTGGTATACGAGTATGAGACGTTAATATTTTAAAAATCGTTAAAAGCTCTTTAAAAAGTAGTTATCCTTGGTGTTTCTATTTGGCTTTTGTTGTAATAGTTATTTGTTTTACAAGGGGTCAAAGTTGTTGTATAACCGCTTGTGCTAATATTGATACCCGAGCAAGCGACAGATTCCAAATTGGATCGAAAGATGGAATCTTGAGCGTTGCGAGGGTTTCAAAGCACGAGGGTTAAACAAAATTTTTTCCACGAGTGAAACACAACATTTTCACCACACCAACCTGAAGCAAATATTAAATGTAAAATATTAAACAAAATAAAACCAAATCAAATCCAAATGAATGTTATTACATATTTATCATCCAAAATCATCATTTAAAAGTCAATTCTACCAGCAAACATAAGAAAACAACTCATAATTTGCATTTGATTACTTTGCCTCACATGTGACTAAAATGTAACTTTGCTTCTCAGTTTTTGAAGTGTAAAGTAAGCCTTTCCGAGCTGGTGTGGTGAAAAATAAAAATTAAATTGTTTATAGGAAACTAGCCTATTATTACTGTCATAAATGCATAGTGCAACACCAAATACATAATAAGATATATTGGACAAACAAAGTGACATTGACTGTAATGTAATGTCGCATACTTTGTCGCTTACTCTCTCGGATATTTATAACTTGCTCCAAGACATATGTTAAAGCAAATATATGGCCTGCAAATGACGTGTCTCTCATTGAAATAACTAATTTTACGAATATAGTTACGAATTATTTAACTCTGGATACTTTACTTTTAATATTTCTGTTTTTTAAATTATTGTAATGCAGTTGACTCGGAGTGTATGTCGGCTATAGATACATAAAAATCGGATAAGTGCAAGTCAGACTCTCCCACCGAGGGCTCTGTACTTTTTAGTATTTGTTGTTATAGTGGGAACAGAAATACATCATCTGTGAGAATTTCACGGTTCATGAGATACAGCCTGGTGACAGACAGACGGACAGTCAAACAGACAGTGGAGTCTTAATAATAGGAATGAGAAGAAGGAAGGAAGGCAGGAAGGAGGAAGGAAAGAAGAAGGAGGAAAGGAAGGAGGTCTAAAAAGGAACTTGGGGCTTTTACCAATTTGCCAGAAGTTTCTAAAAGAACCCCTTAGGTAGAGTTAGACCAAGAAAAGTCAACAGCGATTTTGATAGCCAATGCAGTGCAAGTGTTATTTATACGTCATAATTTCATAGAAGTTTGACTTTTAAAATAGCACCTGCATTGCGTGGGCAAAACCTCTGCAGACTTTTCTTGGCCTAACTTTAGTAAATTTTGAGTCATTTAAATTTACATGAACACTTCGTTACGGCCAGCGTAACGGGAACTAACTACACTTGCTTCGGCTAGTTCGCTCAAATTATCGCTCGCATGATCCCCTAATACATTTCCAAAGCGGGCTGTGGTCGTGTAAGCCCCTTCGGTATAAATAATTCATCGCGATCAGATAGGACCAGTGTCATTCCAACTCCATGCATCTATTTGCTCCTTGGAACAAACCAGTAAAAGAGCCCTCGCCGTTTATGCACATTTATTGATCTTGAGGTCTTATTGAACTGGTTATTCTAAGTAAATGACGCATTAGCGCTCGCGCAGCCGATCAGAATGAGGGCTAAGGCACGCGCCGCGGACCTGCGACCTGCCTTATGGGCTCCTATCCTACCCAAGCTGGTGTCAGGTGGTTTGACCCCAATGTTTGCTTTATCTATGATGTATTGTTCTGCCTCTTCCATCAATATTGATATTGAAATTTCGGAGTGAGCTGTTATGTTATCAATATGGAATGACGAATGACCTTTGGATTACAGTTTTAAAACTTCCCTACGTAAAGTTGATAGTGATAGTTGTTCTCATTAGGTAATATGCCATGGCAGACCTGGGGGTGCCTCATGCCAGCTATAGTTTCTACTAGAGATGCAACGGACAGTTGTTTGGCCGGATACCGGATATCCGGCCTGGACACTGGCCGAATATCCGGTATCCGGCCGCCGGACACAAGAAAAGAAGTGAAATATACCTACATTTCGGTTTTTCAGGTGCGCTTTCTGCAGGTTTGACCTGTTACCTAGTAAACGTTCGCGCGGACTCATTTCTAGGTTCGAAATGAGTGCGCGTGCAAGTCAGTGGAATGATTAAATTGTTTTAAAATAATAAACAAGTACGATTATGACCGTGTCTGTTTCTTAAATCCAATTTGTTTACTCTGATATCAAGCAATGTTACTAACCGGATATCCGGTGCATCTCTAGTTTCTACTTTGGCCCATGACATTATCCTACATGCACACAAATGACAAACCTAGTCCCGTTTTAGTTTGGTAATGTCTGGCTTATTGATATAGGTACGACACATATGTATATGGTATTGAAACATCTGTATTAGGGATTGCAATCCGGTCCGGCGGATCCGGTAATCCGGCCGGATCCGGCACATTTTTCATGATACCGGATCCGGCAAAATTCACCGGATCCGGTCCCGGATCCGGTAAAGTGAAATAAAGCGCTAAAATATAAAATAACAGCTTAAAACACTGCTAAAATTTAAAAGTTCTCGCCAGTATTCGAATTTTCTCGCTCGCAAACAGCAACACGACAACTTGTTTGTTAGTTGACGCCAGTCTTCTAGCCGACGAAATATGTGTCGTGAGATTTCCGTGCACCGTAAGTACTGGATTGGTTTATATTCAATTTATTGTTTTGTTACATTGTAATTTAATGTACATGTTCTTTCGTTTTATTTTGTACTTATAATAAGTGTTACCTGCATTTAAAATATAATGAATAAATATTTATAAAATTAAATAGAGAAATATATGTTGACTTTTGACGACTTGTCTGACCTAGCCAGTGGGTAGTGATCCTGCCTGTGGAGCCGCGATCCTGGGTTTTCGAATCCCGGTAAGGACAATTATTTGTGTGATGAGCACAGATATTTGTTCCTGAGTCATGGTTGCTTTCTATGTATTTAATTTTAAGTATTTGTATATTATATATCGTTGTCTGAGTACCAACAACACAAGCTTTCTTGAGCTTACCGTGGGGCTTAGTCAATTTGTGTAAAAATGTCCTATAATATTTATTTATTATTATTATGTACACTGTTAAAAATATTCAGGGAATTTTACATAATTTTAGGGCAACTTTCGTTGCCCTAACTTTTCTGTATTTTTACATAATTATGTAATTTTACAAGGCGTATGTAATTTTACATATCGACCTGATTTCATTATTATGTAATTTTACATTTATGTAATTTTACATAATCAAACAAATTGACGGTTATGTAAAATTACATTTATGTAATTTTACATAATCATACTGTCAGATATGTAAAAATCTCACTTATGTAATTTTACATAATCTGTAAAATCTCATTTATGTAATTTTACATATCCGTAAAATTTCACTTACGTACTTTTACATTTTTTTCGGTAATATTACAGGGTAATTGTATGTTTTGTTACAAATTTCGTATGTATAAATACATAAAGTTTGTGTATTAGTAATGATTTTTATGTATGATTACATTTTATTCAGTAATATTACCGAATTATTATGTATTTTGTTACAGATTTCATGTGTAAAATTACACCAACTTAATGTATTATTAATGTTTTTTGAGTATTTTTACTTTTTATTCGGTAACATTACACAATTATTATGTGTTTTGTTACAGATTTCGTATGTAAAAATACATTAAGTTTTTGTATTATTAATGATACTTTATGTATATTTACATTGTATTTGGTAATATCACAGAAGTAATATGTGTTTTATTACAGATTTCGTATGTGAATTTACACAAAGTACATGTATTATTAATGATTTTTTTAAGTATTTTTCCTTTTTATTCGGGAATATTACCGAATTATTATGTATTTTGTTACAGATTTCGTCTGTAAAATTACACAAACTTTATTTATTATTAATGTTTTTTTAAGTATATTTACTTTTTATTCAGTAATATTACAAAATTATTGTGTTTTATTACAGTTTGCGTATGTGATTTTACCACAAACTTTATGTATTTTTAATGATTTTTAAGTATTTTTCCATTTTATTCGGTAATATTACTGATACAATTTATGTATTTTTACATAAGAAAACTGTGATTTTAAATATGGGCAAGGTAAAATTACTTGTTGTTTGTGTATTATTACCTGTAAAATTAGGTAATATTTCATGTTATTAGGGGATATTTTTCTGTAAAATTCAATACAAATTCTGTACATTTACGGTAATTCTCCGGATTTAGTTATTAACCATTCGTTAGTTTTTTTTCTTATGTATTTTAATTAATGCAGCCTGTCTGCAGACTGCATTTATTAAAGTACATAAGAAAACAAATACCAACTTGCTAATAGCAAAATCCTGAGAATTATCGATAGCATGTAAATGTACAAAATTTGTATTGAATTCTTTAGGAAATATCGCCTAATAACATGTAAAACGAACTAATTTTATCAGTCATAATATACAAACAACAAGCAATTTACAGTTTGGAGGTTATTTAATAAAAAACAAAATTACAAAGAAATAAATTTATTGATTTTCACACACTAAAATTATAGAGCACACGCGTATATACACGTCTACGTGCATATTATTATTATTTATTCTGTGACAGAGTACAAAAAGTAGAAGACATACGACACTATAAATTATATCTTAGTCTTATAAAAGTTTCGGTTAATAAGGCCTATGTGAATCTAATGCGTGAAACCTATACCATTTCAAGTAACGAATTGTCTGAAAATGACATTAATTATAGTTAGTTTTTTTAGCATTAGAAAGAACTTGCAAGAAGTTAAGCGATCTTGACATGTCTTTTAATTGAAAAACGCTTTTTAAAAATCAAAAACTATTACTTATGACTTCCTTCTTTAGGATTTATTTTAAAAATATACCTTTGTATATATTCTAATGTGTTTTGACAGTCCACTGGATATTCCATATTCAAGTTGCAGTAAGCCGCCATCAATAGTTGTAACGACGTAGGCAGAATCTCAGTTTCGCTAACAATCGTTTTTTCTACTAGCAAGTAATATAATTATATTTTCATTATCTGTGGACAAAAAACATAATGGTTAAAACAGGTAATATAATAGGCCCCCAAATTTAATACTTCCTCCTCAAATAAGATAATTTATCGTATTACGTTAAGTGGCACTACTAGTGAGTAAGGGTACAAGTCTCGGGCAGCGCAGTTTTAAAAGGGTGTAAGTTCCATGCCCCTTTTACAACTAAGCTGCGCGACACTTGTACCCTTTTTCACTAGGGCCACAGGTTTATTCAATACATTTACGTTTTAACACTGTATGTTTCATATAGATTATATTATGATTAATTATAAATTATATGAAACATACAGTGTTATGCTTCGCAGGTAAGGCATTTTATCATTGTAATAATAATTAAGTCTCACCTAAAAATACAATGTTAGGCGCAGCTATTTCGGATAGCTCTGCAACTTGAACCCTGGTTAATGGTTCCTGGAAAAGAAAAAGTTAATAAGATTAGTAAATGGAACTACTATATTTAGGATGGTACCTCATCTGGAAGAAAATGGATTATGAATTATATCTTGGGTATTGCTCTCCCTCTATGTGACGGATGATCAAAATAGCGTGGGCCTATGTTGCACCAAACCTGAGTTCCACTAGGTACAGCCAGGGTTCAGCATCAGCTCTATCTTGTCAACTACAAGCGTCAAATTTTTAAATTGACATCATACTGCAAAATAAATGTGGTTTGGGTCAGCACATTAATGCTTAACAGTAGGTATCCAATTATAGTCTATTCTACAATACACTACATTCTACAATTACACAAAAAATATTTCATTACGAAAAGTCAAATTAATTTAGATTTACTCACCTTTTTCAATGATATTTTTTAAAGTTGGGTCCATTATTGGAACAGCTTTCTTGATTGTTTGGTCTACTGACCAAATTTTAATAACGGGCATGTTTTACTGTAAAAGAATAACACAATTTATTAGTGTTTGTGACTATTTAATTAACCTACACAATCAAGCATGTACTAATATCGTTTTAAATTTAGATGTACTTAGCTAATAAATACTTACATTTTTTTAATGGCATACGACGAAAGCGGCTGCTCCAAGATTTTGTAGATCAGGTCTGATCCACCCTGGACGTGGACAGGACACGATATCAACTGGACTTTGTAAAGGACGCCGAGGAAACCGTTAGAAAAAAGTTGAACCGCGAACCCTTTCTGGAAGTACATAACGTTTTGAGGTCTAATGCAGATTTCACTAGATATTCGATGCAAGAAAGTAAAGGTATATCTAATACTTATATTTACCTGTTTTCTTGTATGCTATCTCCAATTTATTTACACGTTTACACAAGTACTACGTTCTACGCACAGCGAGTGAGCGAGCGCCATTTTGATGTGAACTCATGAACTGCGCAGCGCACAGCGCAGCTACAGGTTCGTGGCGGGGGGGGGGGTGCGCCTGACTAGCGATCGCGTGATCCATGTAGCTCGCGCGCCATTGGCGCGCGTTATAATATTGATCCGTGATTGGGTGTGTGCCAGTGCCGCACAAAATTCGTCCAATCCGCGAGTGCTAACGGATATGAATTCATATTTGAAGATTTATAGATTATTTTTCGAAATTAATAATTAGGTACACAATTTTACCAATAATTGCTGACATTGGTACATATAAATAACATCGTAAGTTTTGTTGCTTCCAACTTTGATGCTGTAATTCACATTAAGGGGTTCCCTGGAGCCAATGAATGACCTATCTGAATCCCTTAGTTTTCTAATTTTTTTTTGTAGCTTATCATACGGTAAAGTTGAAAAGAATTTATGTACGAAATAGGTATCATTTGATATTTACCAATCGCTTTTCGGTGAAGAGGAAAACATGGTGAGGAAACCGGACTAATTCCAACAAGTTTCCTAGTTTCCCCTCTGGGTTAGAAGGTCAGATGGCAGTCGCTTCTGTAAAAACTAGTGCCTACGCCAATTCCCGGGATTAGTTGCCAAGCAGTTCCCAGGCTCCCATGAGCTGTGGCAAAAAGCTGGGATAGCGCGAGGAAGATTTATTATCATAGGGTAAAGTGGCCTATTACCAGCCACCTGCATTAATCGTTGAATAACTTTTATAATATGTCCAAAACTACACGGAATGTTTGTAAGTATACACGGTGTAATATGAGGAAACCGAATAGCTTTAACCACGCATTTCTGAGGTCAAAAGAAAGAAAAAATGTAAGATGAGTTTAGGTATACTTCACCAAAAAAAAAAATTTTTGTTGTTTTGTTTTTTCAATTTCTTGAATGTACATGTACATAAAAATAAATGTTATTTGATGTTGATTGGTAAACTTTTCACTTAAAATTGATTTTTACATTTTTTTTTCGTAAAACCTACTTTTTGCAAAGCGTTACTTGTCACTTTTTGATATCTATCAAGTAGGATATTTTAGACTACGTCCCATAGCAGCAACATCACCATCAAAAAGGTCTTTTACACTGTAACAATAAAAACTTGTTTTTTTTTAATTAATATTATCTCTGAAACTAGGCGAATTTCAAAAAAATTTATAGGACATTTTTGTCTCTAAATATGATCAGGAATACGCAGTTAAAATTATTCGGTTTAAAATATTTCGGTTTCCTCATGTTACACGGTGTATTTGTCCGCGATTATCTCGCGTTTAGCTGAACCGATTTTGATGTGGTTTTCAGAAAAGTGTTTGTTACATTCGGGAGAAGGTATTAGTATACATAGAGCTGAGCTGATGCTGAACCCTGGCCGTACCTAGTGGAACCAGAAAAGACAAAACTGTGGAAAAATACAATTGGACAGCGCGGCAATGCCGCCAGCCTTCTTGGCACCCTGCCCAAAGGCACAGAGCTGGAGCCAGGTTTTTATTTATAATTTTAGTTTATATTGTAGTTAGTTGTAGCTTTATGTAGTTTTTAATTACATGTAGTTAATAATTTTTTGTAACATATTTGCTGTGACTTAATTTTTTAATAAAAAGAGACGTCATGATCGATTACCTTTTTTCTAATTGGGGCATTTTACCCTATCCCATATTTACTTAAAAATTAATTGGGAGGAAAACTAACTTTTTATCCCGCCAGGTGGGGGTGGCGAATTAGCGACTTTACCTCGCTTTGACATAAAAACTGTCAAACCACATACATTTTTTTGTAAGTTATTCTATTCTTGTAAAATTTTCTCAAAAATGCCTATGTCTGATATGAATATTTGACATATTTATTTTTAGAGACGTCAAAGACGAACCCAAATAAATAGGTACCTACCTAGATATGTATGTAGATTTCGTATTAAGTAACTAAGTATTTCTATCTTTACATAATATTAATGAATCTATTTATCTTTAAGTAGGTATTAGTAGTAACGATGTGGTGTGAGCACAAACCGATTTTGCCTAAAATTAATTAGGTAAGTACAGTCACCTGCAATAATATGTTACTCTTCGAAGGCCGCAATAATATGTGACACGCTCTTATGGCTCTACAGATAAGGTCGTGTCAGATATTTTTGCGGCCTTTGAAGAGTAACATATTATTGCAGGTGACTGTACCTACTTACTAAGTAAGTACCTAAGTACCTTCTTAATTTCGAGCGCACGGGCGGCATTCTCAGCAGGTTAAAACTTGTTCACGGAATTGTATTAGGGTATTCCACCTGTCCAGTTTCTGTTTCTTTGTCCAATGTGTGTTTTGTCTCACATTTTGCTTGAGAGAGAGAGTGAGATGCCATGACATTGGACAAACATATCATTGGACACATTACCGCACCGCACCAAGGTCATTGCGACGCACCCATAAGTAAGACCTTGACAACAACCTTGACAATGTCCTTGGTGCGGTGCGGTAATGTGTTAGCACTGTTAGCAGCTTTATGGTAACATTCCATTTCTAACCGCAGCTGCACTACCGGTACTGAACGCGTCGCTGTCATTGTCAATTTCCATAGTAAAATTGACAGTAATGCAGCTGCGGTTAGAAATGGAATGTTACCATTAGGCATTAAGTAGTTTGTGTTCTATTCTATGTATGTAGGTAAAGGATAACTCACGCTCACGTTAGACCGGGCCGCATCCGGGCCGGAGCTTCCGGCGCTTAGGTACGTTTCTATGACATGACAGGCGAACACGTGATGCATTCCATAGAAAACGATGCGCCGGAAGCTCCGGCCCGGGCACGGCCCGGTCTAACGTGAGTCACCCTTAATGGGTACTCGTATGTTACCAGACGAACTCGCGGGCAAGAGCTAGGAATTCATAAATGTGAAAAAAACCGGACAAGTGCGAGTGGGACTCGCCCACCGAGGGTTCCGTACTTTTTAGTACTTATTCTCTTTATTTATTTTTCTTCTTAAGTTAGGTTAATTATAATATGAATATAAAAGTAAAATATAAAAACACTTACAAAATAATAAAAAAAAGTTATAAACACACAGTACTTATTTATTGTTATCACTCACACTTAATAATGAGAGAGTGAGATGCACTGACATTGGACAAAGAAATTGAATGCAAATTTGACAGGTGGAATACCACCCTAAGGGCCCCTTGCACCATTCCACTAACCCGGGGTTAACCGGTTAAATCTGGAGTTACCTTGGTTACCAGTACAATTTGACACTGGATTAACGGTTTAACCGGTTAACCTCGGATTAGTGGGACGGTGCAAGTGGCGCTAAGTTAGTTAAGTAGTAGTTTGGTATTTTTACTTTTATGCTGTTTAACTTGTTTGAAATAAAATAAATAAAAATGTAATGTTAAGACACACATTGAAATAGTAAATTTGCAGAAAATTAAAGAAATATTGGAAAATTTCATTGTATTGTTTTTAATTTTACTAGCATTTTTCTGAATATTACATAATAGATAAGTAAATTTACATAAAAAAAAATTCACGAAAGTAGGTAAAATCACGACACTTTTATGTAAAGTTCCCCGCGGTACGCGTGTTGTTTGCTGTTGGTGCTGTTGTTGATGTGTTGTTGTTGGTAATGTTGTTGTTGCTGTTGTAATTGTGTAGTAGTTTGTTTTCCAAAGGGAAAAAGAAATAAAGTTGTACTTTTGCTAGGATAAAAAGATCCGCTTGCGAGCACTTCATTCCTGCAGCTCGGCCTTCGGCCTCGCGTGTTTGGGAAATCGAAAAGGACGCTCCGGGCCTTCGGCCCTACGCGGAGCTCGGCCTTCGACCTTCGCTCTGCCGTGTCACGCCTAACTCCGTTAACTCGAGTTACATGAGTTACGAATAACCAGTCTAAATCGTCTTAAAAACCATTAAATATATATCTTCTATAAGAAAATTTTGAAAATCTTCATTATTTACTGAGAAAAGCATATGGCTAACTCATGTAACTTAAGTTGTATGACTGACACAACCAAAATATCAACATCGTTTCTTAAGTACCGGAGTTAGGCATGACTGGCCGAGCGCTTGATTTATACGACAACAATATTCCTATAGTAATACGTGTCACGTCTGATCACGCGAATGTCATGTAACTTGACTTACATGACTTCGTGTGACCACTATAGTATGGAAGAGTTGATCATGCGGAAACATTTAATTCGACGAAAATGAAAACTATTCAATTATGCGAAACAAAAATTAAAGGGCCCAGTCTGTGACCATATTTCCTACATGTAGATTAGATAAAATAAAAAATTACGACGAACCGTCAACGATAACAGCATTTGAATCTTTAAAACTTTAAACGTAATTATCTCGAAACTCGACTTTTAAAGTTACATGAGATGCGCGTGACACGGCAGCGCTGGGTTTCGAAGCTCAGCGCCGCGTTAAAAACTGCCAGGGTCCCTCTATGACATTTGGTCGAGCACCACCTAGGTCTGACCGTTTGGCCGGCCCGTCCAACATTTTTCTGACCGGAAGCGGTAGACCAAAAGTCGGAATTTTCTGGAGATCACGAAACCGCCCTCTATATGAAACTGTCAAAGTCTAACACACCACGAACCTCCTTCTGGGAGAACAATTGTGTCATCAGTCAGTCGTATTGCAGCTTTATATAATATAGAAAAATACGTAGATAATAAAATTATTTTTGTCCCTGACATTCCATGTAATTTTGCAGATTTTATGTAAAAGTCCATTGTCTTAGTGATTACTATACAATACATATTGAATATGTAAAAAAAAACATATTCACGGCCTCCTTAGCCTATTAGTTGATAGTGACCCTGCCTATAAAGCAGGACGTCCCGGGTTTGCATCCTGGTCAGAGCATTTATTTGTGTGTCTATTATCACGTAATATATTTGTTCATCAGGAGTTATGGATGTTGCCTATGTATTCAAGAATGTATCGATTATACATTTATACCTAAAGTGCCCACAACACAATCCTTATTGAGCTTACTGTGGGACTAGGTTAATTTGTGTAAAATTGTCCTATATATTATTTATTTATTTTACCAGTAAATTTACAGAAAATATGTAGGTATACCATTAAGAAGATATTGGTAAATTTCATTATATTGTTTGTAATATTACTGACATGTTTCGGAATATTACATAAGACTTAAGTAAATTTACATAAAAATGTATTTTTCAAAAGAAATAATAAATTTGCGAGATGTTTATGTAAAATACCCGTTTCAATTGTTAAAAATCAATTGTAGTATTACAGATATTTATGTAAACGGGCATTTTTTAGTGACTATTACATATGTATCGTGTAAAAAGACCCATTTGAACAGGAAGTTTACAGAAAATTTGTAAAATTAAAAAAATGTTGGGAAATTTCATTATGTTTTTTGTAATTTTTCTGATATTTTTCGGAATATTACATAAGAAGTAAGTAAATTGTAATAAAAATGTGTTTCTCAATAAAAAATGGTAAAATTACGAGATTTTTATGTCAAATTCCCGATTTAATTGTTAAAAACACATTAAAAAAGTATTTGTCCCAAAAGTTCCATGTAATTTTACAGATTTTATGTAAACGTTCATCTCTTAGTAATTATTACATATTTATTATGTAATTATACCATTTAAACTGTAATTTCTACAGAATATATATGTAAAATGAAGAAATGTTGGGAAACTTCATAATGTTTTTTGTGATTTTAATGACATTTTTTGGAATTTTACATAAGACGTGAGTAACTTTACACAAAAATGTAATTTTCACAAAATTAGGTAAAATTATGAGATTTTTATGTAAAATACCCATTTTAATTGATATAAACACATAAAAAAATGTATTTGTCCCAAACATTCCATGTAATTTTACAGATTTTATGTAAACTTCTATCTCTTAGTGATTATTATATATTTATTATGTAAAGCGACACATTTAAACAGTAAATTTACAGAAAATATGTAAAATTAAAGAATTTTTTGGAAATTTTATATTATTGTTTGTAATTTTCCTGACATTATTCCGAATATTACATTACACGTAAGTAAATTTACACAAATATGTAATTTGAAAAAAAAATGGTAAAATTACGAGATGTTTATGTAAAATTCTCTTTTTAATTGTTAAAAACACATAAAAAAAAGTATTTGTCCCAAACATTCCATGTAATTTTACAGATTTAATGTAAACTTCCATCTCTTAGTGATTATTACATATATGTTATGTAAAAAGACCATTTAAACAGTAAATTGAACAGAATATATGTAAAATTAAAGAAATGTTGGGAAATTTCATAATGTTTTTTTGTAATTTTACTGATATCTTACGGAATATTACATAAGACGTAAGTCAATTTACATAAAAATGTATTTTTCACGAAAATAGGTAATATTGCGAGATTTCTAAGTAAAATTCCCTCTTCAATCGTAAAAAATACATACCAAAATGTATTTATCCCGAACATTCCATGTCATTTTACAGATTTTATGTAAATATTCATGGCTTAGTGATTATTACATAAATTTTATGTAAAACTATATAAAAATTATTGATTTTACCGAAAAAATGAAAATTTACGAGAATTACGTAAAATGTCATATTTTTCCGTAAATTTCCCAGATTTTTCGGTAATTTTACAGGATTATGTAATTTTTTTGCATGTAAAATTACATAATTTTTAACAGTGTATATGTTATTTTGTTATTATTATGCTACTAAATGTATTTGTATAGGTATACACGTTTATTGATTTTGTTTGCAAAAACTAAAATGGTTGAATTGAGAGCACCTTTTTGTTGGAAATGTGGGTTGGGCTATAGATATTTTAAGAGAAAAAGAAGATTTTATTTGTGGTTAAGTAATGAAAACGTTGATTTTTGAAACTTAAAACAGCCGTCATCGAATTAAACTGTTTGAGCCATACTAACATTGAATAATTTACGGTTTAGACTCACTTGTTTTTAGTCACTCGCGCGACATGTTTCGGAGAGCCTAGGTCTCCTGTTAAGACACCCGTTTTATTAATCCATTAAAAAATATCCTTAACTTCGCATATAACGCTAAAAACATGATAAAATACGTGACTTGATGAATTTTTTATCCGCAATACCAATCCGGCCGGATCCGCCGGATTGAGGCCAAAATCCGGCCGGATCCGGCCGGATTCAAAACCAGTCCGGATTGCAATCCCTAATCTGTATCATTCTCCGATACTGTAGGTAGCCAATCTCCGATTTTATTTAGGAAGCAACCAAGAAAACGCCGAGATAAGCAATGATTCTCAGTAGTGAACGCACAATGATATTTTTAATTATCCATTTAGTCTAGCAGCCGCTCGGCGAACTATCAAGTTATCAACGCTTTATATAGAGAGGTTATTGACATACGCTGAAACTTATGCTCCGCTTATGAGTTGCAGCGAAGACAAGTAAATAATAGACTGTAATTCAATACATGCTACATAGTGATATTTTAGAGCTCTCAGACAGCCCAATGCTATTTAGTGAATAATCAGAATAGATAGCGTTTGCGCTTTGCGAGACCTCTTTAAGTAGCGTTACGTTACTATATCTCTAATAACTCCATTCTGCAGTTCTATAGCAAGAGCTCAGAAGACGTTACTACGAGAGGAAGATGTTGAGGTAAAAGGCGCCCCTGACTCTCCTCGTTAAGCATAAGCTCAACAATATTGAAGTAAGTGATTGCAAGGAAATGAACAGTCTTTTCCGTTTACTCTTCACTGGTTGCGACGAGAGAAAGTGGCAGGGTGCCGGGCGGGTTACGCCGCGTGGACATGGCGACTGGCGACGTTATCTTCCGTCAATTCGTCTTTGCTAATTAATCCAGCTATCGTACGTGTAGCATCTCCTATCCACGGATATATGTCTAATAGACTTCCTAAACGCACCATCATCGCGTACCTTAGCAGCGGACATGCTTTTTTGAAGATGAATAAAGCCACCTAATAACTGCATGAGCGCAGGTCATATATGAGCGGTTACGTTAAGCTCTAATTTTGAATTAGTTTAGGGACTCCAATGTATCACTGTATGGTGACTGCTGACTGTTCTTAATGTATATCTCACTGTTGTCTATCATTGTTTTGGGCAATAAAGTGTATATTACGTACGTGACGTATGTTTTCATGACCCTGGTATGTCCTTAAACTACGTCCAAGACCACCGGTGGACGGGCAGCAGCGTCCCTCAAATTCGGTGTACTCGACTGCGATCGCCAACCCGCCTGCCAAGCGTGGCGATTATGGCATTCACCCCCCATAACAAGGGGGAGGCCTATGTTCAGCAGTGGACGTCTTATGGCTGAGATGATGATGATGATGTATGATTTCATGCAATTCGCGATACATGCTACTTGCTACATCTATTCTGATCTGCATCTTCAGCGCCGCGTTCGCGCCGGGCACTCCGCGACGCCAAGCGAAACTATCTAAATGCAATTCACACATGAACAGTGCTACAGAATGCACCGCCATTCTTCCCCGGTCGAGCGCTCTCCTCCGCATCACCATTCACATGCTAATTAACTTGATAGATTAATTGCCATAGATTACTACGAGGCTTTTATATGGGTATTGTCTTCTGAAGTTGTAATAACATCAAATTGGAGCAAGAAAACTATCAAATCATATTTTTTAATTTGTTGTATCTAAATTAATCTGTGTTCCGATCATTGATTTTATGTTTCTTATGGCTCCTCTACACGATGGGCCAACGCCGGCCACTCCAAAAGACGCAGCCATGCAGTAGAATGAGATAGCAATATCACTTGCTCCCTCTAAGGCATAAATGCCCTTGGAGTGGCCGGCGTTGGCCCATCGTGTAGAGGAGCCATTACATATATTGCACTGCCAATGTTATTCCAGTCTCATTGCAAATGAAAGAGTTCTATAACAGTCGAGAGTTAAGTAACCCGTTAGGGTGCACTAGTGAATGCAATTATTACCTATTTTTATTTTTATTAAAATTAAAATATTTTGATCATATATTAAAATATTTGTACATTATTACATTATTACTGTTACATTATTAAAAGATAACGCTCCAGAGTGTTGTAGAGACCTTCATTTTGAACATGTTTGTACCTCAGATGTAATAAAGGCGTTTAAATCAATTAATGTCAAAAAAACGAATGACCTCTGGGGAGTCTCTGTCCATGCTGTCAAATCCTTAGTAGAAATTGTAGCGCCTGACTTGGTAGTTATATTTAACAACAGTGTCGATTGCGGCGAGTTTCCTGATTTAATGAAACATAGTAAAATAACTCCTTTGTTTAAATCTGGTAGCAGCTCTGACCCCACTAACTTTAGACCGATATCTGTGCTACCAACATTCAGCAAGATTTTTGAAAAATTAGTTCTTTCACAATTAGTACGACATTTTAACGGCAATAATTTAATGCATAATAAGCAGTTTGGTTTCACACGGGGTCGCTCAACAACCGATGCTGGTGTTGAGCTAATTAAGCATATTTTCGATGCCTGGGAGGAGTCACGAGATGCTTTAGGTGTCTTCTGTGATTTGTCTAAGGCGTTCGACTGCGTTTGTCATGAAACATTGATCAGGAAACTACACTGTTATGGAGTTAGAGGATCGGCACTGAATTTACTTAAGTCCTACTTAAATGGTAGAATACAAAGGGTCGATGTGAGTGGACAGCGATCACCGGGGTCATTGGTCTCTATGGGTGTACCACAGGGGTCAATATTGGGGCCTTTCCTGTTCCTTATCTACATAAATGACTTGCCATTCCTTGTAAAGACCCACCATGACATAGTATTGTTTGCAGACGACACCTCACTTATTTTCAAAGTCAAACGACAGCAACAAGCGTACAATGATGTAAACGATGCTATTTCAAAGGTAGTAAATTGGTTCAATGTTAATAATTTATTGTTAAATGAGAAAAAGACTAAATGTATTCAGTTTGTCACTAGTAGTAACGTAAGGCATGTGCAAACAAGTGTCATTGTGAAGGATGAGGAATTGGAATTAGTTGATAGTACAGTTTTTCTTGGTATAACTTTAGATTCTAAACTTCAGTGGGGTCCCCATATTGCTACTCTTTCGAGTAGACTGAGTTCTGCAGCTTTTGCAGTGAGCAAAATCCGTCAGTTAACTGATGTGAAAACAGCTCGATTAGTATATTTTAGTTACTTCCATAGCATTATGGCATATGGTATTTTACTGTGGGGCGGTGCTTCAGAGATAAATACCATTTTTGTTCTGCAGAAGCGGGCTATTCGAGCAATATATAAATTGAACCATAGAGACTCACTTAGAGATAAATTCAAGGAAATTGACATAATGACAGTGCACTGTCAATATATTTATGAGAATATTCTGTATGTACATAAAAATATTGTTAATTTTAGGAAAAATTGTGACATTCATAATATTAATACTAGAAATAAACATAAGCTCGCAGTGCCCTTCACACGGCTCCATAAAATTAAAAAATCATTCATGGGTAATTGTGTAAGATTTTATAATAAACTTCCAAACCATATTACTGAATTATCAATTAATAAATTTAAAAATTATGTAAAGCGTAAACTTATTTCTAAAGCTTATTATACCACACAAGACTACATGAGTGATAAAACAACGTGGGATTAATGGTGACTCGAAATAGATAATTCAATGTATGTACTTCTTTGTTAAGTTTTATTGACATTTGTTATTGACATTTAGATTTTATTCTAGAAACATTCTAGACTAGTATTTTTTATACAATTTTTTTTTATGTTTGACGATCTTTTTGTGAAATTCTTAGTATTAAATTTGATCTGTATAATAATCCAATATTACTATGGAATAATATTAACTTCAATAAATTGCTCTGATAATTAGCTTAAGATAATATATTATTATGTAAAACGTTCATAAGTGCTTGTTACTAGGCCTACATGAATAAAGTATTTTTTGACTTTATTCTGACAAAATATTTTTTCATAATTTAAAAAAAAAATTGAATTCTGCTTTCTACGCTATTGGACGTCTAAAGCATACGTTATCGGAGCAAGGCCTCCTGACAGCATATTATGCATATTTCCATGCACACCTAACGAGAGGAATTGACCTTTGGGGCCTGGCGGCTGATAGGGACCGACCATTCATCCTACAAAAAAAGTTAATTAGACTGATATCACGAGTCCCTCAGGACGAACCTGCACGGCAGCTATTTGTTAACCTTAAGGTAATGACTGTACCTTCGCTCTTTATATTTGAGATAGGTAAATATGTGAGAAATAACCCTGATGAGTTTCCTATAAGCAAGACCTACTCTGCGAGAAGAAAACCTGCACTGTCGGTACCCACGCATAGACTCCAGGAGTCAGGGAAGTCCTTAAAGGTAGTAGGTGCCAAAATATATAATAAATTACCTGAGGTAATAAAAGAATTGAGTACTGAACGACGCTTCACACGTGAACTCAAAACGTTTTGCACAACAAAAGCATACTACTCGGTGAAAGAATTTTTGGATGAATGACTAAATATGTCGAAAGTCGAAACCATGAATGAATATGTATAGTTATAATTATAACTTTCATGACATGTCATCTTTATTCAATGAAATTGTGTTTAAATTATGTTTAGCATAATTCATTAATCATTATATTTAATCTAACTTGCATTGAAGCGTATTGACTTGTATATAAATGTAACATTCATTTAATATTATAATAATATGTTTGTTCCCCTAATTGTAAATAATTTATGAATATGACGATGTACAATTAATACAAATAAAATATATTCTATTCTATTCTATTCTATTCTATTCATAAAACATGCCAAATTTGAGTTAGGTACTAATCCACAACACTAATGTATACTACTAATCCACAACACCGCCATAACCTTAATGTATTTAACCAACCCTAAGGTTTTTTTGGACAAAAGAGCTTTTTAACACACTTTACAATGTATCTATAGGAACAAGCTTATTGTTTCACGCTACTCGAATTATACCGGGTGTGGCCTGTAACACGAGCAAATAATTAAAACATAATAGATTGTAATACTCCTCAAACGGTGATACTTTTGTTCAACAACTTTAAAAAAAATATGAAGTATTAGATGTCCCTATTTTTCATACAAAATAAATATTATCTTTAATGGACGCACTCTATAATCATTGTGATTGACGTTGCTTGTCACGCCTTAAACGTAACAAAATTCGCAATACATTGCGTCTTAGAATAAAGTTTAAAGTGTATTAAAAATCAAACCACAATTTATTTATAAAAGTTGCTGAACAAATGTTGGTCAGTATGAGGAGCACAGCCTACAGTTAAATATTTTGCTCGTGTTACAGGCCGCATACTGTACTTATATGTAAGACAGTTAAAGAAATGTCTGCTCCCATGCAGTCAACTATGTCAAATTGGTGATCGAAGCAGGCAAGGATTGCCATCCTTAAAGGCCAACGATTAAAGCAAAGTCTTCGTTCCTCCATATCAGGGCGTGTATTCGAGTTTCATTGCCTTCTGGGGATATTTTTTGCTGAATAAATTTGCATGGAACGAAATGAGGATGGCGAGACGGCCTGTAATGTTTGTCGAGCACTCTGTTTGGTTTGGCGATCCATGTTTGCGCTGCCATTGTATTGCCATCGCGAAACTGGTTCTGGAATCGCATAAGCCGACAATTCGCCCGCAAAATGTAAGACAATGATTTATATTTAACTTATCCTCTTATTTAAATTCTGATAATGATAATACTTACTTACCTACAATTATATTTAAGACCTTATCATTTGGCAGAACGTTTCAGTTTGACCACACAAAGTCATCATTTTCCAATCTTAGTAAACCTTAACGCGAGAAATTAAAGATGAATAACGTTAACTATTCTTAAGAACATATTATGAAACAGTGCCAAAATGTGTATCATTCCATCGAAATTTCCACCGAAATTGCAACTCTTCGGTAGGTATATAGACTTTTTATCATCACTCTGAAATGCCATTAGGCGCGGGACGAATGTATGTTTTGACATAGTTATGTTATCCTCATCGATCAAACGGTTGCCAGATTACCAACGCCGACGGAAGGACGGCGGCACGTGTCCGCACGCCGCAGCGATGCGCCGCTCACGCCGTGCACCGCACTTCCACAATAGACTTGTTGTTTTTGTGAACGCAAACGCAGGGTCAACGACCGCGCACTTTTCGTACACGCCCGCCAAATTATTAAGACGAATAAAAGTCTCATGTCCCCAGTCGCCGGGCCGTGCACATAAAATCTTATGAAGCCCGCCTGTAATTTTCTAAACTCTGCTCGCCTCGTAGTGGTACTCGTACTTCACGGTTTATCGGATCGTATATCTTATAAATTAATTACAATGATTGAGCGTTAATGCTTCTTTGCTAGCTGCTACATAGCTCAGCGGGATAATGGACCGACTTATCGGCCGGTAGTAATCGCAACCTATTATTACTTAACGTTTGGCATGTACTTAATTTATAAATATCACACGCATGAGTAATGGCCCATAATTGGCAGAAGCTATCACTGAATAATACCTAAGGACGTGACATCCGCTTGCTAACTGTAAAGTGTTATCAAAAGCTACGCGATTATTTCTCTAAGTAGACTATTATCGGTTCTACAATTGACACTGATGATGATGATGTTTTAACACTTATTAATACAATTATATTAAACTACTATTCGTCAATGTAAGATAAACATTAAACTTGTAGTTACTTGTTTGGGGGTCATGCTCCTACTGCCGGCCTTAGATTATATTTACCTACTATCCCTTATCTTTGTTTTCATTAAATTTTGTATGTAACGTCTCATAGATAACTGTCCCTTACCTGACTATTAATATCATTCCAACTTATGTGAACTTTTACCAACTTCGCCATAGTCCTGAGTGATGTTGGACCAACACAATCCATCAAAGGGCAATTATTGTATTGGACGTTAGGTATAACAAGTGGGTTCGTGTCCTGTGAATATCGCCCAAATGATTGTTCGCCTATCTGTTGCGCAATGTGCGTGGTATTTTTTTGGTTTTTGCAAGCATGACGGTGAGTCATGTCGACTCATAATAGCTCCGAGTGAACATTTATGAGGCGTTAGACTACAGGGCTGTCGTTCCAGTAACTTGCCAAGCTATCGCATCGGGCACACATTTATGAGTTTAAGCTCCGAATACGCATCAGTGTTGTTACGGATCGGACATAATACTATTCATACTGCTACTGGTTCTATTAAGGCGAGTGTCATGTTACAATGGGAATACCAGCGCAGTCTCATTCTGATTCAAGCGGGCTCTGTCTGATCCAACCCAACTTCGCCATATCAGGCCTACCAGTAATGTCTCCATTGTTCAATGAATAATCCGCACCAATTCTGTCGAGCGTGCCTGTAACTATTTCTAGACACACTAGATAGTATCTTTTTGATGACGCAATTTTATAAATATACAAAGACTTTTTAGCATTTGTAATATGCAAAGAATACATTCAGCAATTGGTTCCCCGGTTTTGGTGAAAGCTATACTAGAAAGGCTAATTACTCCACACAATTGTAATGCAGCCTACACACGGCACATCGTCATTTGTAACAGCAATTGAGAGATTTGAGTAAAATGTATTTTGCATGATATGATTTTGATGATCACAGAAGTTCGGTTCATGTTGCTTCTCAATATAAGGTTCCAGGCGAAACTGGTCAAGCATGTCCGATCTGCAATGCAAAGGTTTTCTAAGAGGCAGTTGCAATACCGATTGGTAAAAAGCCGTACAAAAAATTAACTGTAATTGGTACCACAAAGACTGGCAAATATGCTTGAAGACTTTCGTGGAAAACGTTGACGTCAAAGCAAAGTGATTTGCGGATATTATAGATTCCATTTTTTTTTTTTTTTTATGTCAAAGTGACTATGGCATCAAAAAACTGGCACAAGAAAGTACTGAGCTTGAATGATTTCTGGAAAAACTGAGATTGATTTCAGGATGATGAAAGTATTGTTTTATAATTTTTTTGCATTTGTTTTGCTATCGACAGTGATGTCGGTTGCGTCAGTTGGCGGCAATTTCACGGCTATCGAGCCTGTTCGCTGTTCCTTGTGGAAAAGTGAAGTGCGAAGTTTCGGAGAGGCGGCGCGCTGGAGCGTGGCCGGCGAGGTCGACGGCCGGCCGGACTCTATAGCCATGCACCGAGGGGCCAATATCCCGCTGCGTCTATCATTATTATCATCATTTTAACAATAATTGGTTCCTATATCTTCCTAAGACCATCTAATAAGAATCCAATAAGAGTAGTAGAACGTTTGGTTAATTTATTTGGAGGTCTCTTAGGTGGTCAATCAGTCCAGCAGTCATTCGTGTCCACTCAGGAGTATCAAACACATGTATTCGTTATGTCTGTTGTGCTTATGTGAAGAGATATGGAAGTTCTTGTTAGGCTGAAAGTATCACGCCATATTCTGGAGGTTTCCATGCCAGCCGGCAACATCTGGAGGGCGCGTTGCGCGGGCGTCGGAGGGGCGGAGCGCGCGGGGTGCGCTCGGGCTCCGCCGCGCGCCAGTCCCCGAGACGCCGGCCGCGCGGACGGCCACCGCGAGAGCACCACCGTGTTAAGTCTACCTATAGTGCAGTGAGTGCAGGAGCTACCCCTAGACCCGCCGTTGACATGTGAGTCACGCTACCGCCTACGCTTTCGCTATGTTATGTTTATACCGGCGACGAAGACGCCGGCCGGCGCGCCGCATAACCTATACGCTCTCTCACACATAAAAGGTTTCAGTGAAAATGATGAAAACTACTATAAGTATGTAGTTATTCTGGACTGGTTTATTGCAGTTCATTTGACGCATGCGGCGCCGGCCGGCGACCGACATAACCTATGCATTCTTAGCTCATAAATGAAGCTCATAAAAGTTTTAGTTGCTATCACGAAACAATTTCAGGAATGTTTAGTTCACTGAAATTATATTGATTTAATATGTTGAAGTACTTATACTTCTCTAAATCTGACTAGTGATTAATTTGTTGCGGATAAAGTTTGCCAAACAAAGGTGATGCATTCGGTTATAATTTGCTAGATCTTCCTGAAAATAAAATGTAATACACAGATATGAAGATTAATGTATCCACTTGCCTACTCAGTGAAATAAGTAGGTACGAGTGGCTAGACGTCTATGACTCACTCACACATTCAGTCCACACCCTTCATGTTTTAACTTTAAACTAACAAATTAACAACTAAGTATAAGTTAATGGCCCGAGTCCCGCGATGCCTGTGCATTTTTGACGAGTAACAAATAATTAACAATACGAAGGTGGTTCAATTAGTTGATTAATTAACACGATCCCCGGCGCTTTGCGCCGCGATCACGCGACGGTGGATCTAGCCACCACACTAAACCCCACTACATCTAGGGCTAGTAGCCAAGGAAGGTTAGCCAAGTGGCTAACTTTATAGCAGACCAGCATCTGTGAGCAAACTTCTAAAATCCATACGGATAAATTCCAAGTTCCCTGTGGGTTAGGCACTTAGCGCAGCCAATTTGTACACTTTACCGCTTTAGAGCACATAAAGATCTACCGCATGAAGATGCAGTCAGTCTAGATTTACATTGTGTGAGTAACATAATGATGAAATGTTTGTACAATAATTTCATAGTAACTATAATGTGACCCTATATATACAGCGGCTGGATAGAATGCGTTACACGCTGATCACGCGATATGATTATAATACCACAACACCATTAATCAAATTTAGCTGGTATGAAGCCAGCGGTATTTCAAAATCTTCATCGAATTGCTAATACAAACATAAGAACGCCACAAAGTCAAAAGGTACAACTCTTTATAAATCTCAGTAAATGCCAATAGATGTGACAACAAAGAATATTTCTGCAATTTAGTTCTTAAATTCATAAGTACATACATACTTACATCTGTTTGTGCAAGTACTAAATTAAACGAAGCACTTACGAGTAAGGTTGTAATTTTCATTTTAACCATCTGAGATTACGGGTTAATATTTATGGTGTAACTAACTTTATAGGATAACCGCACGTAAACTGGTCACTATTTTCACATAAACGTCATATAAATCCGTAGAACATAGGTACCATTTAAAAATTGGTATTTATAACAAGTTATAATTTGCGGTAGTAAGTTATTACGGATATTCCACAGTTAAATCCATGCGAGACTACTGATCAAGATTATTATCTAAGTTTACACGACAGGAGGCTGCCGTATAAACTGTATATTTATAGATATAGATATTTATAGATAGATAATCTTTCTGTTATAGGTATAAATCAGGATCAATTTTATTCATCATTCTCGAGTTACGTAGCTTGTAGGTGCTTTATATTAAATCAATATCTACATTATTGTCACATGACCCATGAGAGAATTAAAGATAAATAGGAAATGCAAAAAAAAAAATCATAAAGTCATCTCTTCCTCTCTTCTTGTTCTCATCATATTTATTTCTTTCATGGATTTCCATTGTTCTGTATGCGGCCTAAAGCCATAGTAGAGTGGAATCATTAAATGGCAGATTAAATATCTGGTTCAAAATATTCTAAACAGAAAACCCAGCTAGCGCTAAATCATACTTTGAGCTTCATGGGAAAGTAGTCGATTAAGCTATTCTCCGTTAATATTGCTTTGAATTATGTACATGACTGGTTGCAGGGTTATCAGCACATTACTAACTTTTCAAGAGTGCTCTAATAAAGTGGCTGATATATCAAAGTCGTTGTTCAATAAAATTCAAAAGTCTCGAAACACATGCTAGCAGCGTTTTCGACCAAACTGTTGTATGCAAAGAGGTAAAAAATGTATAATAGCGGGTTTACCAAAATAAATTGTTTGCCTATAAAGCAAATTGTACGTATCCAAATCCTGTAAGATTTTCAAAATTTTTTCATGCTTTGTATAAATCCGTTTCAAGTTAATTGTGTAGCTGTAGAATGACCGGAATTTAACGTTGTTACGAAACAAATGGGTATCCATTTATAGGCGTATCTTGAAGCGTCAATTTCGGCATTTTGATTGCACCTTGTTAAACTTACACGCTAAGAAAAAACATTTTGTGACTGCCGACCGTTTCTTGTTTTTACCGTACAACGAAAACAAAGCAACTTTTCTCGTTTATATCGCCTAATTGCCCCTGATAATGGCAAAAGTCCTGTTATTCTTAATTAAACCAAAGTAAAAAAGATCAAGATCGGATCAGTTCGAGCATCTGGTAACCCTAGATCCGAGTGGGGTCTACGAACCTCTACCGTGGAAATGGGATTATTACACGATGGCCTTAGACGCTATTTTGCACTCGTCCGGCTCGGTAAATAATTCGCTGCAGATACCGAGTAACTATACCGACACACTGGACGAGACGGAGCATTCCTTTTATGGATTCCTTTGAGATCATTTTACACATCATTAATACTTTTTCATTCACCGGCAACACAGCTATTCACTCCAATTTATCTGACCTGTTTAGCTTTTATCTATTCTATTAAAATATAATGTTAGTTGGTAATTATTCCTTTGAAGTAAGAATATGAAAGGCATCTCTCTTGCAGAACGTAATCGCGTGAGAGATTCTTGCATAGATAACAACATTATAAATTCGTGCATTAATGCAAGCGTGCCGTTCTTCCGGAAGGGATTGACTTGTTGCGAAAATCGCTAGTCCAATTTGAGGAACGTAATTTGAATGAGCTTGATTATCTTTTATTACTAGTACATAAGACTATTTTAAATTGGTTGGATATTGCTGGATGGGTCTGTTGTTATTTGTATTTTACGCCAAAATAAACATCATTGTTGTCTCGATTGGGCCTTTCTCTTCTATCATAACATTGCTCTGTTTATTTAAAGTCATTAATCTAGCACGTTTTCTATCTGCAACAATGCTATCTGTGCTGTGGTACAGGTTGTTGCAATGCCCCCATTGTGGCAGATCTGGCTTGATCGACGTCTAGACAAGACAGATGTCTGTTCCATTGAGCTGTCGAAACGTAAAGCGAGCACCTGAGCGGTCGTGCTGATGGCGTCGTTAGTGCTTAAAGCCCAGCACTCACTTGCGATGTAGGTCAGATCTGTTGCTGGCGTCGAATTTTAGCTGGAAGATTTGTCGCTCACGGACAAAGCCGGTCTCTAAATGGAGTAGGGATGCTGAGATTTCCCTGCGCCATAATTCCGCGCCTAGATATGCCTATTGTCTCGGTGTCAAATGTAAAAAAACGTCTTGCAAGTTAAGTTTGACCAATCGAAAAACGTATCAAACAAGACCGAAGTGATCCCATAAGTGTTCCGTGAACAAAGTTTTGTACGGAACACTAAAAAGTAGTGAATACCGGGCTTATAGTGCCTTACTCGCCGCGATGCTGTTGGCCGACACATCTGACTGTTACCAATCACTCGTCGTGTTTACTGCCTTTTGTTTTGCAGCCCGCCGCTTTCTCATAATATATGGAGTTTTAATGGCTAAGACCATGGTTTTAATAGCCTATCTGCACAATCCGTGACATAATTATAACGCTTGTCAATGATCAAGCAGGTACATTTAATCAGCAATATATCGTTCACGAGGAGTTATAAATACATGATATTAAAATAGTTATAGAAGTAAGCAAAACAATTAAATTAGAAAGAAAAATATCACTAGGCAATAACAGGCAGCACAAATGACCTCATTTGAAAAAAAATTTTTTTCTTGCAAACATGATCAAAGTTTTCTTCACTCATTTAAATTAAAACGCGTTCATAAATACTCATGTTCAAATTCCTGAGATAGGATACAATTGTCAGCAAGTAGCTTGATGTATGGGAGCGCAAAAACAGCCGCTTAGTCAGCCATGAGTCAAACTGATCTGTGCTCCGAGCGTAATTTATTTGAGAGGGCTACTGAGTAATAAAAACACCGCTCGTGAGAACCGCTTTTACCATCCTAAGGTTTTTGCAAAAGAGGTGTATTGTTCAGTGTTCTATTTGCGTATCACCTAGGAGCCACAGTCATTGTTCTAGATATCTTTCCGATCTCCAGGCGCCGGCATGTTAAATACGTCGTTTGCTGTTCCCAGACTATCACCGTATATCGCCATTATAATACAGTTGCAAGCAACTGCGATATTTGAGAGTATAATTTGGAGTGTGACGGCGGTTGATGGGTCCGTCTGCGGCGATGAGAAATCATGACGATCCCGCTAGTCACCGCTACGGTACTTTGGCTCGCTATTGCTCTCCGAGTCTTAATGTGTTTCGTTTTACTCAACTGGCCAATTAATCATTTTCTAAGTGTATTCTTGGTATTGTTCATCACGTTGTGTTGGAGGCGGCGGTTGCTTTCAATTTAAGTTTCGATAATGAATTTGACTCCGTCGAGTAGGAAGTCAATTGTATAATCAAATTAATATTCTTGTCAATAAAGGCTAGTATTTTAAAAAGCTTTACAAATTGACAATAAATCAAAACATTTATATATATATTAAGTGTAGCCAAACTTTATGTAGGTACTTTAAGATTAATAAATAGTTGCATTATTGGCAATGCCTTCGCATTGTTAGTCTAGAGTCTAGGTCTAGTCTCATTTTGAGATAACAAGAACTAAGCTAAGGTCAAGTGTGTTGTAACAGCTGCCGTAGATTGTTTAAGTTCCCAGACTCGTATCCCTTTACGTCAGACAACGAATTAACCACACAATATCAAATGTTAATATCAACGATAACATGTGGTAGCCTCAACGCGTTGTGATTGTTTTGAGCTTGAATCTTAAAGTCTAGTCAGTAGGGTGGGCAATGGTTTGTTGTGAGCCGCGGAGGGCGGTTGCGTGACGTCAGCGGCGGCCAGCTGTAGGGCGGGTGACGTCACGCGCCGCGGTCGACGACCCGCCGCTACCCCCGAGTTGTTATTACCAAAGCTAGTTCAGGTGAGCCTTCATTTGATTCGAGCCAGTATAAGAACCGCATTTACGCTTAATCGCTACGGCTGTCGAGGTTACGGTTACACTGGCTTGCTTAACTTATTCGCTTGGTGTGCTATTGGGAATGCAAGGCCTGCACCCGCCCTCGCCGCGCACTGCCTATTGCATCTACCTGCCTGTCATACATAATGAATACCTATGTGCTGTACGTATGCACAGCAGCAGCGACCTGGGGCAACCTGCACTCGAATTACATTGAAATAGATTTGCATCCGCTCTTGCCGGCCGCTGAATGAGAAAAGTTCTTTCACCTACCGGCTAGCCTAGGTAACGTTTTTGTTTTCGCAATATAAACGTCGAGTTCATATTTTCATGTAATTTTCATAATGCATTTCCCTTTATATTCTCCATCGGAGTAAGAATCTTTTTTCGTATCGGGGTATATTGCTGGTGCGTTGATGCTTATTTATGTTACGGGTTCTCGCCCCTTTCTTTCCCTCTGTTTATTTGTAGTTTATGGAATTACGTGGATTGTAAGTTTACGCAGTCGGTTTCTGCCGGTAATATCCCGACCCCTGCCACCCCACCTGAATCGAGCATTTCTCGTGGGAGTTGTAGCACCGTTAATAAGTGCGAAATGGAATCCCTTCCGTCCGCACGAGCTCGTACTTTGTACGCTTGTGCAGGAAATGCGCTTTTTGCCTCACTTGCAGACATATCATAACAGCTTTAGAAATCCGCTCGCATTCGCGGTTTTATTACACTCGTACGTACAGTCAACAACATTATTTTTTGTACTTTAATCCTTAGCAAGAAGGTTCTAAAATGTATGTATTATTTATGTTACAGACTGTATAACGTACATACGCATACGACCGCTTTCACAGTTATTTCAAAGCACAATTTGAATTAAATCTAAGTGCGTGGTGCGGTAAAATTTAATGGGTGCATTTAGCTTTCCGCAAACACTATGTTTGAATGTTTATGTACTGTTATGAGCTGCCATTATTGTCTTACATATATTTTACATTATACATTGTAAATCTTTAAATAGTTATCCTTCAGGATACCAAGTAAGTATGGTAGTTATATTTAATGTACAGTTGCATGATGCATCATTTGCTTTTCATACTTTCATTGTTTACCTAAAACTACTGCTTACTAAGTTATTAAATACTATTCACGAAAGAAAGTACCTACTGCCTAGACTAGATAATTAGCTGCTTTCGTTTTTAAATTATGTACCTACGTGCACAAAATGCTCTCATTTAGTCACTTTCTTTTGTAATAATTTTATGTAAAGTGCTGACGAAAGCGAATTATTGTGTCTTAAATTTCATAATAAGCATCATATAACACGAGAATTTACTTTCTTAAATTCCGTACGTTTAACTCGCTCTATTACTTACATTGGTGTAAACTGCTTTCCGGGTAACACGATAAAGTAGCAAATATCAGGGTTTATTCAGCATCTGCAGTAGAACCTTGCTTCTGGATGACTCATAACTCATAAGTCGTGATCCAAAATATGTGTGTCTTACTCTGTAGGTACGTTAAGTATAGTAAACACTTGTACTTGTACGTAAGAATATTAAAAAATCTGTAAACGTATTTTGTTAATGGTTAATTATTTTTTTAACTCACATTTACCGATTCTTATGGTTATCCTACTTGTTACATAGAACTGTCACGGATTAATCATTTTGACATTTCGAAAAAGTAACTAATATGACTAGTCCGATTTCCCATTGTAACCGGTATGTATAAACTACGTCCTTGACAGTAAACAATCCTGTTGACCATTGCTATTGGGTAATATAGCTGCATTTGGCAATCCTGGCATGGGTACATTTGTTCATTCATCGGTCGAGATTATCCGATCCGATTTGGATCCTTCAATTTGACTGCTGTTTTATATTATTAACAAACGTGGTTCCAGGACCGTATTCATTTTGCTCTTATTGTTTCATGAAAATCATGAATATGTAATACCATCTATAAATAAGATCGCAATCCTACCACGTGACACATGCCTTCATTTTGTGTAAGATCATTTATTGGTGTCTTTAATTCAAATAATGTATAATTAAGTACCTATCTTTCAACCCAATTCTGTCATGTCCTCACCGTTATCGATTTCGTCGTAACACTGGAATCGTGCCGCACCGGTATTGAAGATTGTCTCCACGTCTTGGTCTCTAATCGGGGCCTATCGAATGACTACGTGACCCAATGTTTCGATCGATTTATTCTGTTCCTATTAACTATGCACTTAGTAGCTTATTGTTGTCATAACTTACATTATCCATCAACACAATTCCCGTAAAACACAATGTCTTTTCGCCTCGCCACGTATCGATTTGTCGTACCAGCGGACTCCAAGCGCCCTCGGGTTAGGATTGCGTGCACGTCCCGTTCCCTGAACGGGGGCTGCCGATCGAATGTACGTGACGAAATGTTGCCGTCGACTTATTCTGGTCCAATTGACCGGCGGTTCGGTGAATAGTACTTAATAGTTAATCGCTTGCAGGGCCATTCGACTTGGTCTAATGACAAAAGACGTGGTCACTATTTATATGGCACTTTTGTGGAAAATGGGGGTTTAGAACCTGCAATACCGTGATAGGATGAGTAGGTGATTTACAAATTCACCATTCTATCCATTACTACACCATCGTACTAATAATAATACTCCATTACTGTCTGAATCTGTTAGACGCTTTACAGACTGATGCACTGTCCCAGTTGCTAATAGGAAGCAAGTCATATTTAACAAATAGCCGATATTTTTTAACTTTCGAACGCATTAAACGGAATAAAAACTATAATTGATTAACAATAAACAGTGACGCGCTTTCCAATGCATAAAGTGGAAAGTAGGTGTATATGCAAGCTGTTAGCGTTTTACTTTAATTAAGTTTATGTTTATATCGTTGGTCGCGGAAGTCACGAGGGGCCTAACCAGTGACTACCTCCCATAGATCCCGTATTTAATATACTTTTTTTCAATGTGGACGCAGCTGAAACGAGTGGACGTGCTTTCATACTTTATTGGCAGACATGAGAACCTCAATGATGCGATTACCGTGGGCGCGAGTCGTAACTTATGCTCCTTCTAGTTGCTTAGTGCTCTGCTCTGTTTGCCCAAACGAACTCATTAGTGTTCTCAAGAGGACCACAGAAATGTTAATTGCAACCGTGTTCACGCATCCTTCTCCAAAACGGCGGTGGCTAATTGAAAATGTTGAACCACAGGGACCTCATTGTCTAAATTGTTATTGGACTGGCCATGTCCCTAACTGGTATTGTTTAGTGACTTGAGCGCCAGCTGTGTATGTAGGTGCCAAATTGCCAGTGCTTGTTGACATAAAAAAACCGGGCAAGTGCGAGTCGGACTCGCGCACGAAGGGTTCCGTACCATAATGCAAAAAAAAAGAGAAAAAAAATACGGTCACCCATCCAAGTACTGACCACTCCCGACGTTGCTTAACTTTGGTCAAAAATCACGTTTGTTGTATGGGAGCCCCATTTAAATCTTTATTTTATTCTGTTTTTAGTATTTCTTGTTATAGCGGCAACAGAAATACATCATCTGTGAAAATTTCAACTGTCTAGCTGTCACGGTTCGTGAGATACAGCCTGGTGACAGACGGACGGACGGACGGACGGACGGACAGCGAAGTCTTAGTAATAGGGTCCCGTTTTACCCTTTGGGTACGGAACCCTAAAAAGGCTTTCAGTTTTTAGATATTGTTTTAAGTGCTGTGTGTGTTAACCTGTACCCCTAGTGTAAATTTCATTCGATAGCGTGACGTGCGTGACGTAGGTAGGTAATGTTTATGATTTTTACTTAAGTAAGTAAATTAAAATACTTTCGATATAGATTACTTATAAATACTTACCTAACAATAAACGGGGACACACATTAAAATTAGACGAATTCGGTTCATCTTAGCAAATTTCTTACGTTATAGCGTACATTTTTCATTCTATACAGGGTGATTTCGGGGGTCGTGGAGCAAGAGAGCCAGACATCATACAGAATCCAAAGATGAGCCTAATGATGTTGTTAATTATTATTTATCACCAATAATGATGATTATTTTCCAGATGACAAGTAGGAAAAAACATTTTTGCATACAAATTGTTGACCCTACTCAATGTGACGTCTTGTCGCTTTCCATACAGCGTATGTCAAAAGTCATAGGGTGACCATAATTACTTAGTATTACATTAATTTTACTTGAAAAATAAGAATAATTAAAGTAATTATCTTTTAATCTATTACTACCATATGATAATGTGGATCATTTACAGAGTCAGAAAAAGTGGTTCTGGATCAGCCTGTATAGCTAGAAAGGTTGAATAGTAACAAATTATTTAACCTTTATCCTTTAACCTAGATGATTTAATTTAACTTTCAGTTTTCGATTAACTATCAATTAAGTGAAATAGGTACGTAGAACTTAAAACTTACTTACTTAGGTGCTTAAAACTTACTTCAAGCCATATTGCAAACATAGCACTTGCGTGTCTTTGTAGCGCTGTTAAAGTCCTTATATAGCTTTCTATTATTAGTTGCAGTGTATAGTTTTAAGTTTGCACCAGTGTGAGTGTGACTAATGGACTGTGGACGAACGGAGTCGTGACTGCAGTAAGTCCAGGATATCAGGCAATAAATAAGATTTATGCTGTTATAGCTTCATTTCTATCGCTTATATCTGAAGAACTATTTCATCCAGATAAAGATATATAACACCTGTACTTACTATAAAATCAGTTTGATATCGCTTTAACCGATTTGGCGGATTGATCTGGACTCCTTCTTGAAGGATTGGCCAGACATAGCACTAGACCGAGGCCAGTCGAGAAATGGAAGAGGCCATTGCCCCTTAGTGGGACACGACTTCTGTATAATAATAATTCCATATAAAAAATGTGCTTCAAGGGACAGTGAGAAATAGTACGTCATCTTACTCAACATGTGTGTGTAATCGTGTGATCGTATTAATGTTAAGCAACGAACCTACAGTTCATCAGTTAATAGCTAAATTATTGATACTACTCATAATTAATTTACCTTAAATAAGGTCGCTGTCGCAAATTATACGCAACAAATAGGTGGTGGCAAAAATAAAGGTCTTTGGAAAGATTAACTTAATACCTGGCCTGGTGTACAGCGTAGTTTATTTTCCTTTGTAACTACAGTTTCGCTAAAATTAATTACTTAACGTTACTTAATTACAAAAACGAGGATGTACGACTTACGTTGAGTGTTTTATATAGCTAGAGTAGAATTACATCCCGTGTACTCATAACTTTAATAAAGTTTATCTAGAAATTGTCACGGTGGCAGTTATGGAATATTTTCCCAGCGAAACACGTTACGGCAGTGTCCTGTCCGGTATTAAACTTGGTCATCACATGTTTCTAGTTATTAAAATATCTAGAACAGAATCGTAAGTATTAATTAATTAACTGTAAATGGGTTAGCGAGGGGCGCTTTTATTAACTAGACCTAATTATGGCAAGTAACTTCGTAACTTAAGCTAAGTCCACACGAGTGCTAATTCGCGTTTAATTTTCTCGCAACACATGCGTGAGATGTATAAATACCACCTTATGAACTAGCGGAAGAGGGGAGGCATGAAAATAATGCCCCTATTTACCCTTATTACAAATAATAATGATGATCCTTCCGGCCGGTTTCGACCAAGGCGACCACTACGACTCCTAGTTAGTTCGGCGCTCGTGCGCCCGAATATGGCTGACGTAGCCGATCTTTGAGGTGAACCCCCGCGCACATTGAGGGCACGTGAGAACGCCAGCCACATAGTGGTAGTGAATGGAAGCAGGCTGGCGTGCTTTTAGCTCGTCGCGTTTAACGTCGAGGTCAACTTTACGTTGCTCCTCGAAATCGCGCACTTTGTCATGCACCAGCCTGCGCCACTCAGGACGCTGTGCTGCCAAACCTTCCCACTGAGAGGGCTCGATGTTGCATCTTTTCATGTGCCGTTTCTGAACATCTTTGTATCGGAGGAGTTGCCCGCCAAGTTTCCGCTTACCCTCCTCTAGCTCAGAAAAAAAAAAGATGCGCTTTGCCACTCTCTCCTCCGCCATACGCGATACATGACCGCACCACCGAAGTTGTCGATGCATTAAGTAAGCCTCTAGTCCACCGACCTTGGCGCGTCGCAGAACTTCGGTATTTCGCACTCGGTCAGACCACTTAATGTTCATAATCTTACGTAAGCATTTGAGGTGGAACTGGTCTAAGGTACGAATGTGGTGACGGTACACGCACCACGTCTCGGAAGAATATAAAAGGTTAGGCAGCACGATCGCCATGTAAACCGAAATTTTGGTGGCCAGTTTTAGGTCGTGCGTGCAGAAGACCTTGGAACACAGTTTTCCAAACGCTGCAGCTGCAGCGCCGATCCTGCTGTTGATCTCAGCGTCAAGGTCACACTTTGACGTTATAGTGCTTCCCAGATACCGGAATTTATTGACCTGCTTCAGCACGTCCTCACCAAGCTGTACGGCTAGTGTCTCGTGACCATGTGAGTCCAAAGACAACACCTCCGTCTTTTTAACACTAATTTTGAGGCCGAACTTGCAGCAGGCTTGGTGAAAAGCAGACATCAACTGTTGCAGGCCATCTGGGGATTCTGCAAGAAAGCACAGGTCGTCAGCATACATGATATCTGTGATCAATGCATGTGAAACCTTCGTTTTCGCCCTAAATCTGGCCAAGTTAAAAACACTGCCATCGGTACGGAAGCGTATGCGGACACCTTCGGATACTGTTTGTAAGACTTCCTTGACTACAACTGCAAAGTATAAAGCGAACAGTGTAGGGGCTAGGACACACCCTTGTTTCACCCCACAGGTAACGGGGAAGAAATCTGACTGTTCACCGTCTACGGCGACGCAGCACTGCATGTCGTCATGCAGGAGTCTCAGAAGTCTCACAAACTTCTCCGTGCATCCCAGCTTCCTGAGTACCAACCAAAGGGCTTCGCGAGGCACACTATCAAACGCTTTCTCCAGGTCAACAAAACAGAGGTACAACTGACGGCCTTGTTCTCTGCTTTTTTCTTGTAGTTGACGCACGCTGAAGATAGCTTCGCAGGTGCCTCGGTCAGGTCGGAAGCCAAATTGGGTTTCAGGCAGGATTTTTTCTGACAAATCCGTTAGGCGATTTAGCAGTGTTCTGGCAAAGACCTTTCCAGATGCAGTCAAAAGCGAAATACCGCGATAAGAGTTGCAATCCGAACGGTCACCTTTGTTTTTATACAGAGCCTGTATGCGAGACACTTTAAAACTATCCGGGACTCGCTCGTCCTCCCACATACGAACAAACAGCTCCCACACAAAGGAATGCAACTCCTCACCACCGTATTTTAACAGTTCTCCCGGTATAAGGTCTATGCCAACTGCCCGCTTATTTTTCTGCTGTCTGATGGCTGTGACAACCTCGTCACGCGTCAGGAGCTCATCCAGCTCGATGGCTTCGGGGAGTTCGGGCATTAAACTGATGTGTAGTAGATCAGCAGATCGATCTACGTTGAGCAAAGAGTTGAAATGTTCTGCCCAACGCTGCAGTACGTCCTCTTTGCTAGTCAGCAAGCTGTTGCCATCTACAGCCCGCAGAGGCACCTTAGCTCTGAAAGACATACCAATCAGTTTCCGCACCTCGCAATAGAACTCTCCAAGCTGGTTGGTGTCAGCAAGCCACTGTATCTGACAAGCTTTGTCACGCCACCATCTGTCCTTAATTTGTCGAGACAGCCTACGCATTTCCTGGTCACTCTCTTTGACTGCTGCCTCGCTTCTACCTTGTCGACTATGCCGCCTTAAGAGGTCCCGGTGCTTGTCAAATGCTGTCCGGAGAACTTCATCATTATCATCGAACCAGTCTTCGTTACGTCGGTCTTTATTACCTAAGGTAACAGAAGCGGCTTCCATAAGATGAGTAGACAATTTTCCCCAAACAGCACCAACATCGTCCCTGACACTAATAGGCAGAAGTCTCTCGGACAAAGTTTTGCGATATTCTTCCGCCACCCGGTGATCTTTAAGCCTGTCCACGTTCAAAGACGCAGGCTTTTTCACTATAGATCTACGCGGGCGACGGAGACGGAGTCGAAGCTTAGTGACAATAAGCCGGTGGTCAGTCCAGCAGTGCGCACCACGCATTACTCGGGTGATTTGCACCTGACTGAAGTCTCTTTGCCGCACGATGGCATAATCTATCAAATGCCAGTGTTTGGATCTCGGGTGCATCCACGTGGTTTTGTACTTAGCGGCAAGCCTGAACATTGAATTCGATATTGCCAGCTAATATTGAGCACAAAAACTGAGTAGCAACTGACCATTGCTGTTCATATTGCCGACTCCGTGTCTACCCAGAACTCCAGGCCATGCCTCATAGTCCCGTCCAACTCTGGCATTAAAATCGCCAAGCAATAGGACCTGCTCTTTGGCGTCTATGCCATCTAGGCATTGAGATATTTGGTCGTAAAATTGGTCCTTCATGTCATCAGACTTGTCTAGCGTTGGAGCGTAGACACTGATGACATTAAGAAAGTTGTCCTTGTCCAGGTGAAGGCGCAATGTGGTCACGCGGTCCGAGATATGTACAGGGTACTCCTCCAGTCGCTTCACTAACTGGGTCTTGATGGCAAATCCTACCCCTGAACGCCGGGGTTCGGAGGCAGCGGTACCCTTCCAGAAGAAAGTGTAGCCGCCACCATCTTCCACCAGCTCTCCTTCGTCGGCAAAATGTGTTTCGCTGAGAGCAGCCACATCAACGTTATAACGACGAAGTTCTCGAGCTACTATGGCGGTTTTGCGTTCAGGGCAGGCGTTACCATCTCGATCAATGAGCGTTCTGACGTTCCACGCGCCGAATGTCATCATGGCTGTTTTCATGCTGTTATTTTTGTTGCGGCGACCACGAATTGAGTTGATGCGATGGCAGCCGCGGTTACTACCATCTTCCAAAGTAGGGACGAGCATTTGTTTAGGGCACCTTTTCTAGCCCCCTCCCTGGCTGAGCGGGGAAAGCAGTGCCTCCCTAAATAGGGCTGCTTTGTCATCCTAGGTGCTGCCGAATCCATACTGTCGCCCCAGATTTGCAGTACGAAAGCGACCACGGCGTGTACTCACACCCCTAGGACCGCCCGTGTGCAGGAGTCAGACAAAGCCTGGCGTGCATCGCGCCAGACCTCTCTACCTCCTCCCATCGCCACAGGACTTAAGGCTTAATCGGAGTCCATTATTCAGGAGCGGTCAATTGCGCAGGATATATTGAGGTGCGTAAGCGTTCGCGCAAACACAGACGCACACACTCGTCTTCCCTCTCCCCGAATCAGTGGAACGGAAAACCGCTACAACTGGAGGAGAGGTCAGATGATATGTCTGGCCGACGGTAACTTTACGCCCTCTACCGCCGCCCTGGGCCATCCACCTTGCCTTGCCGAGTCGCCGAGTCAACCAAACCCTGTTGCATATCTGCGGTGGGTTGCCTTCCTTGCCGAGACGGACTTTGTCGCACGCTACACGGGAGGTAGCCGCGTATAGATAACGCCTCGACCGCAGGAAACGAAAGTCTTATCACAGGGATGCTGCTGCCCACCCCTGGAGAGAGCATTTACTTCCGCTATATTATTTGAATGGATTGACCGCCATTGATCGGTTGACTGACTGCACTGCACGCAGCGGGCGATGGGGTCGTCACTTCCCGACGCCGTCAAATAATAATTTAATTAACTAACATAAATAAATATGAACTAACCTATTTATTACACATGGCTACGAGCCGTGTGGCAAACTCGCGGTGTCAAGGAGGGGGTTGTAGAAACACTGTAGCGACACCTCTTCCTATATAGAAGAAGGTAGTAAAGGTGTCTTAACTCTTTGTTGTATAGAATAACACACAAACATACAAATATGGCACATAATAGGCAGGTAGGCAGGATACAAAGGCTTTTCCTTTAATGGATCTCTTCCAGTTAATCTTGTCGTTGATCTAATCACAAAATAATTACCTAATAGTCTCATTGTGACAAGACCTCAATCTTGCGATCGTCAGAATAATACCTTATCCTTCACTTGTCGACACTGGACGATCTCCTCCGCCTTCATGATGTAAAAAACCGAAAACAAATAGTTGCGTTGTCGGTGTTGCAGGACGCTGCAAGTAGTTCGGCTCATTTGCAGTGCGAGTGTCGCGGTACGAAATTTACACGATAAACATGCGTCTCATGACAATCACAGCATGCGTTTGACGCAAAACTCCCTAAATGGAATTAAAAACAATTGCTCACTAAAAGAGGCGCCCGTGAACATGGTATAGTATATGTACAATCTGAGAGTCCGGCTCCTCGTTGCAATTATACATGTTGGTACCGCGAAGCGTCTAAGTATGTCGTTTGTGTATTATATTCCAAGTAAATATTTCTGGGGGATCTAAGGTAGGTGGGTAAGTTTTATTTATTTATTTTATTAGTTTTAGTTTTAATTTATTTAGTCTATACTTAATTTTAATAATAGTTTGTATAAGTTTTGTTAATAAAAAAATTGCATTCACAATATTTCTTATCTTATCTTATATAAGAAACCTGTATGTGTGATCATAGCTTTACAAGTTGCACCTAGTGTATTACCAGTAGTGTAATGAATATGAATATTCACGTGTCGCGTTTATTAACATCATTGGTGTCGTGGCGTGTTGGGCGTGCTTGCTCATATATTGAGACAGGCACATAGGGTACGTTTAATAGATGCCTCATTTTGCCGTTAATGTATAGAAACTGAGCTTGTATATATTTTGGGTTACTTTAAAAAGAACGAACTCCAAATCGAAGTAATACCTAGTAGTTGAGAACTGAACTGGGATCAACTCTAAGAGAGTGATCACGGAGCCAATTAATTGATAGATAGACTTTGACAGGTCAACCGATTGTACCTGATCTTTAAACGTTGTTACTTAATGTTTATCTTGTTTATTTCTATTCTTATCTTTCTTAATTGCAAACGAAAAGTTATTCTTCTAAGCAGATCCGGATTCATTGTTGGACTGCTAGGTATTAAGAATATGCTTTCTAAATAGTACATTGGGTATGAAGGGCGGTAAACAAGTATTTACAAACGAGTGTGCATTGAAGCCCGAAGCCGAAGGCGAGGGCTTTATTAATACGAGTTCTTATAATTCTTTTACCTACCGCCCGTGGCTTACACAATGTTTTTTATCAAACTTATAGAGATAAAAAGGGAAATAAATAAAACTTTTGCCTTATTTCGTACGTAAGTTACAGCCCTAGGTCGAAATTTAGGATTTACGGACGACATTGCCTAGCAAGTGTGATGAAACTGATGAAAAATTCATTACAGCTCTAGGTCCCAATTTAGGATTTATGAACCGCATCGCCTACGTGTTACGAGCAAGTGTGATAAAAACACATAATAGATGGCACGCGAAGGAGTGTTTCGACTACATAAATATACGTTTGTATTTCTGTAACGTGTACACCGTCCATACCTGCCCTGTTTACATTTCAAGCGGGAGCGGCTTGATTTACGGTACCAACTGGAGGGGGGCTTAAATTAGTGTTCTGTCGTATGTCACATGATATTTTATTTTGCTCCTCGCTGTATATTTCGCTTAAAACCTGCATTCTTGCTCCGTCACGGACTATTTATAAGTTTTCCTTATTTAGATTTATTTTACGGCCCCATTTTATGCTGCTTCGTCTTCCGACATTTTAAAGTGATTTTTGCAAATGTTGGCGTGACAACAATACGCCAACGGCGGCGTGGCGTGGCGTGGCGGTTGGGATGGGGAATTTAGAATTACTAAATTGAAACTTATCATTGCGTCGTGCACGACACGAATCTTCAGTCCCTGAGATCTAAGCGATATGCATACTAAAACGTACTAAAACGCTTCATATCATACACATAAAAAATCGATCAGATTAATATAAACCTAATGCAACCAGCTAATCTAATGTCGTCTCCCTATCTCCCTCTACACCTAAATTGAACACTATTAACTTCCAACACTATTTAATTATAGAATCGATCGATTGTTTGTATTTCGCGATGCATCACGGCCGTTGGTTAGTGCCCTGTGCCAATATGAACGCTAGTATATTAACCGACCCAATACTTGCTTGAAGTATCTAATTTCTTTTTTTCACTGCGCTTTAACAGGTTTCCCCGACATAATTGTGCATTATGAAGTTGTAATAGTTGCCTATTTAAAATTCAGGATCCATTAGCAAGCAAGTAATGCGCCGTATCGAATGAAGGGGTTAACATTAACCTGATGTAAGAATATAATCAACACAGCTCTGTTAGCAACCATTGGAGATGGAGTGTAAAATAATAAAGTCTAGTCCATTCCTTCCACTTTGTACAAGTTTTGAACAGTACTTTATATTAACTTCCACCATGGAATGGGTATCCTATTATATCAACACAGGTGCAATGGAGGAAAGAATAGAAAAATAGAGCATTAATTAATTAATTAACATTAATGCTAAATATTGCACGGTCCCGCAACATAGGTATCTATGCGTGCGGTATTGTAGTTTTTGTATATATGTAATATGTATTATAGAATATATATGTATTTAGTTGTATACATATGTATTTAGTTGTGTATATATGTATATATTTGTTGTAGGTAAGTTGCTAATATTATAATTAACTAAGAAACTTTTCGTTTTATTATCATTATAATTTTCTTTTCTTGTTCTTTTATTTACGCTGTTGGTACAGTACGGATGTCTACCGTCTCCAATTCACCCTCAATTGCTCAAAGGTTAACTGGAAGAGATCCCTTAAAGGGATAAGTTCGCCTTTGTACTAATGACGAATGTTATTTTTCCTGTTTTGTTTTTTGTACAATAAAGTGTTTTACTACTAATATGTACATCAATTATACTCATATTTATGGACACACGAAACTTCGTTAGAAACAAGAGACGTTGACAGGACTAATAAATCGGCGGTCAGTGTAGGTGTGGGGCACTTCAAAGACTGAGGGTGATTGATGCGCGCCCCCTGACGAGACGCAGGCACAACTAACTGAATCTAAGTCCGCACCGAAGCCAATTTACTCCTCTAACGGGATTGGCCTTGTCATTGACTAATCGAATCTATATATTATCATTTTACTAAGAATATTTAATTTACAGTCGTAGGTAGGAAGCAGTTTAAGACTTTTAATTACATACAGAGTCATGTTAAATTGTGATTAGACGTGTATAAAGTCCATTTTAAAACGTCGTTAAAGATATGGCCACAGGATGATAAAGTCGTGGAGTGTGGTGACATTCGGTGTCCGGTCACTGGCTTCCTGCGCACTGTACTGTCGAATTTAGCGTTCACCAAATTAACCAATTTATTTCAGCCAGACATCTGCAATCTGTATTCGTATATACCATAATTCAATTCAATGAATTGGCTGAGATATTGTACATTTGGATTACACGAGTTTGAATTCTTTTTAACTACACATTTCTTATCTGTTAATATATTATTGCCTACTGCAAGCTGCGCAAATAATTAAAAGCAATCGGTAGCCGTAATAGAAAACAATTTTATTTTGTAGAAAAATATGAGACTCATAAGCTCATAATATGTATATAATGGCAAACACGTACCTTTTGTTTCGTGATATTTTCCATTTCACTTCAGTGAAAAAGATTCACCGAACGGAGATTCAAAGAAATTAAAAATAATAAATGTACATATGTATTTATTGATTCAAAAACCAATTATCATCTTGTTATTTGATTGAGAATTGAGACTAGAGAATTATCTATACAGTATACAGCCCTATTCATATTTCGGATTCTTTTTCGGCATATGGTTTATTAAGTGATATGTTCGTCTTTGTTTTCCTTAAGCGATGACGTGATTTATACATACACTTTCCGAATTAGTTGCGGTGCTTTAGTTTTATGTAATCGACCCATGAACAATAAATATGGCCAGGCACGTAGGGTGGTGATGTAAGCGTCAATTTCCTGCGGGCTCCTATAGTCCTGTATTCCAATCGCGTCCCTTAAGCATCCTATTCGTGACTACTACAAGTGTCAGCATTGTTGACTATGGGTGTCCAGGTCACATTAACTGGTTCGCTTGTAGCTAACATTTGCCAAGTATTGGGAATACAGGGCCTGGACGGCTGCGCGTGCGCCCGCTTGCTAATTAGCCGTCTGACGTCACTCGCGAAGAGCTTAGCTCCACTCGCCATTACCGGGGGCCTTCGCGTGGAAACGACAACGACCGCCGCCGCTTTCTCTAGCGTGCAACAGCATCGCGGCACTGCGACCCGTTCCCAGGTCCTTTAAGGTCAATCGTTTTATCCAAAAAATCTTATCTTACCCCACTGCTCAATGTGCTCCCATCTTGCCCATATTTAATACTACACTAGGCATAATGTTGGTTTTACTATTCTGGATTTTTTAAGTTTTTGCGTCGTGTCGTGAGTCTGTTTGCATCGTGCAGATTTTGTAAGGTGAACTAAGAATCATGGAATTCACTGATCGCGATTGTTAAGCCAGGCGGGGCTCAAGCGCGTCGCTAAGCGTGACTCATCTTAATGGCCGCAATTATGGCAGCGAGAAGCGGCCACCGCCGCGCCGGCGCAGGCGAAAGAAACGTGCCACGTGCCATCACTTGAGACGTAGCAGACAACACGAAATATTTACGAAAATAAGTATAGTTAAAGGGTAGGAAGGTGCTGAAAATTGAACTCGACACCGTCACGCACGACACGGCCCGTTGCGCTTTAGTAATGATGACGTTTACAGACCTTCCTCGAACTTTCCGAGCGGATTACTATAGCAGTTAGAATGAAACTCACTAATCCTTCTTGCAACAATTGAAGGTCGATTTATCGTCTTTTCGCTGCAGTTTCGCGTCTAGAGTGTTGAGGAAATCAGTTTTTCCACCATCTGATGACTAATCTTCATGAGGTCGGCGTAGCTGTAAAAAGTGATATAAAAAATGTATTACGACGAGCTCTACCTGCTAATTACAAAAACATCTAGATTTAAGCTTTTTCTTGTTTCACGGCCGGTGTTTTTATTTTGTAAAATATTTTTTTACAAATTAATAATTGGGTGTAATTGCCATGGATGATTTAATCTAGACATTCATTAATTTGGATTTAAATGCGTGATACATTTTTTATTTTATTTTAAGTTATCATGACTTTATTATTTTTGCATCAATGCGAACAATCATTCGATCGGGCATGCTATCACAATATGTAGCTAATATACTTTCATTTCATGTAAACAACGATTTCGTTTCGTCATCATCATCATCGTTTACTTACAACGATTGTTGCTTCTTATGCGATTGCGTCAGATTTCTTTGGAACTGTGTTTTGCCTGCTGTGATTCAGTGCCGCACGTACATTCATTCTTATTTATTGACTGCCGCTGTGATCACTGATTCCTTGAATCTATATTTGTCCAAACTGGCCTAATCGATGGGACAAAATAATTTGCCGTAAATGTTCATGACATCATGTTTCCTAGCAAAACTTAGGTAGGTACTTGATAAATTTAATACTCACCTAAATATATTACATTTTGATAAAGTGAATGTGTCACCTCATCTCATTGTATACCTTAATAATAGCGATTTATAATGAATGTATTTTTATATGCAGCGTTTAACAACAATTTCTGCTTTTGACAACAGTTTGTGTTAATCGTGTTGAGGGTTTTTAAATGTCACGCACCTCGCTCCGTGAAAGGGCCTGCACTCCGTGCACTAAATGCCATCACGATCTCGTTTTGAATAGTTATAAAAACTGGAGCCCATCGCCTCTCGCCTGTTCTCAGACGCATTACAGTTAACATTTTATAGAGATGACTGTCTTCAGTTTGCGCTAGAGATACAGGGGTCGGCTTCAGTCTTATGACCTATGACGTCACTGCTTGTGGTGAGGACGGTGAGGTGCACGCTCTGGTCGCCCCATTTCCTACTTTCTACTTCGCCAATGGCTGCTTACTCCGGCGATTCACCATCACCACAATTCTTATTATAACAATCCCACGCAAGATGATTATAATAATCAGATAATCACTAAGCGGTTGCGATTGACGAAGGCTTTGAAACCACTTGTTATGGTTTAGGACCTAACTGAGTGAAACTGATGGGTCTTATCTGAAATACTACCGGACAATTAAATTTTAACCGTAAAGCTGACCCTTCCGTTCGACAGATAACGGAATCGCGTCATATACTGAATAAGCCATAACGCCTTCGATTCTCCCGATGATTTCTGTTTCGATTTCGACACAGCACAACAATATAATTGTATTACTAAACAATAGTCCACTAAATAACGTTCTTTGTTCATCGAAATGGAACCAGATTTCAGAATGTAGGTACCTATTAATGTGGCGCTCCTACGTGTAAATGTCGACAGCCCACATAGCGTTTGGAAATAATTATGTATTTAATCTGTCAAACTATTGACAGTGTACCGAATGTTTCTCATTAGCATTGGCTAATGGCGATGGTTTGGTTAAAATAATCGTTTAATTTAAAAGCGTATCTGTAAGGAGTGGTATCTGTAGAGTAATCGTGTCACTCGTTACTGGGGCCGTACGCCAAAAAGACGTATGTCATTATAGAACTCGTATGGACTGTATAGAGATAGGACTTTTGATTTAACACAGCACTGCAGCCCCCAGTGGTAACTCACGTCCGCCCACGACAACGGCGCTCTGCGACTCCCGATAAAGCATGTAGGCTGCCTTCTGAAGCCTGCTTTACTGCGGTTCCTGCAATCAGCTTTGATTGCTCGTTAAATTGCCGCTACATAAATAATTTAGATGATCTTAGAAAATTACGGCCGATGCCTAGCGGTATCCTACTATATCGAATCCGTGTATATTTCATAATTATCTACAAGTACAAGTTCCTAACGTTACCTACTGAAAACATCTATATTTGTATAGAATTTGAATAAAATTTTACTACCGCTACGTCAGTTCAGATTATCGGAATAAAGAAAAGTGCATATTATGTAGAAAACTTACAATAATGCTATTACTAACAATTTTATCTATCTCTGCACTCATTAAGTTTATCGTCTATAAATAGTCGAAGGCCGTATCGTGTCTGCTGTTTAGCTTCGACCCGGGTATGGAGTGCAGAAAAGCGCGGATATAAATAGAAGGGCATGAGTTGCATGACCCAAACAGGTTCCCGGCAAGTAAGGTGCCCACGCAACTCCATTCCCGTGACCCCGCACCCTCTGACTCATTGCTGACACTGCCACTGCGTCTCTACGTCTGTACAATTTACCACGACGAGGTACCTTAAATCAATAATAGGCTACCTCCTAGTACTACTAGTAGTAGTAGTTTTATGATTTATGAATTGTTTCACAGTAACCGCAACAATATATTCAATTTTAAGATTTATGTATATACTTACAATATGTACTTATAAAATGAGATTCTAGCTTAAATTATTTTATTTATTAATTAATAAAACACAGGGGCTAGTTTATAGCAAATAGTTTCGTCCTACATCTACATGTTATGCTTTTCCTGATTTGACTCGTTTTAAAACTGGTCTATATCTTGTGATATGATATGAGAATGCATTGTGATAAAACTTTTCCCTGATGCCACATTAAGCGCATGCTGCAAATAACTGTACGACCCGTTGGTATTTGTTAATGTACGCATAAATTTTCGCATTTAATTCGAACCCAGTGCACACCCTGCCGTAGCCTCCCACTGGAATATTGCTTTATAAAACCGTGACATCACTTCGTTCCTACCTATTGATCCAAAGTTTGAATATAAAAATATTGAAATGACACATGGGGAATAAATTAGTCGCGCTGTCACAGACGTAATTGCGATTCGTCCCTCTTGAACTACAAAAGAATATGATAATTATAGAAGTTATTGGAAATGTCATACGAAGAGTCATTTGGTATAGGTAGACATCTGGTGTAATCTGCATGAGACAGGCGTCCCCGAGGCGGGCGGCACGGCGGTGGCTCAGTCGTCCGTGAGTCTTGCGGTCTTTTTGCATTGTCCATATTTATACACGAGTGGAAGCAAGAAATGAGGCACGCTCCACTTGCGCCGCCCTCCCCTGCAGGTAGCACTATCTATTTACATAGACGCTATCCAAACATCGTGACCGCGGCGCTACATGTGTTCAATTGTACCTGTTTCCTGTCGCGAGAATAGTTCCCACTATAAGATTGACGTCCTATGAAGGGTTCTGTGAAGAAGATTGATAGGCATCTTGATTCCCAACAAGGCGACGATTTCTCAGTTTTAGCATGACCAGTCGGGTAGCTTTCGGCAGAAAGTTTTTGCTTGGAAAACATTACGTACCGGTTTCGTAATTCAGCCCCAGTATGTGGTGTATCGAATTGATTGAGTGTAATTTGTTCTGATTTGTCGGTGACATCGCGTAGATTTACCGTGTATTTATATTTGAAACAAATGCAAAGCGCATACTAGTTTAATACTATACTCAGACAAGAGCAATAAAAAGTTGTACTCAGGGACATTATTGCCGATACGTTAAGGCAATGTGGCATTTTGTTCTTGTCGATATTTAATCTCTTGACTTTACGTATTTCATTACACAGACTGAAATGATTTTGAAACCAAATTAAAAGTTCTGGCATCTTTTCGGTTTAATCGTAAAAAGTTGTTTATACGACAATTTCGTTCACTTTAAAAATGCTACTCGTACCTAATAACTTTTCGGACTTGGATAAATTTCTTTAACAAATGAGAGTAATGAATAAGTTTATTTTACGTAGGTAGGTATATAATGGTACCTACTGAATTACTGATGGTAAGTGCAAATAAGAATGTAGGCATATTTTTATTTTTTAGGTTTTCCTAAACTTGTATCTTGTCTTTTATATTAGGTTTATATTACTCAGAATCATCCGCCATTAAGTATGAGATTAATGTCCTGAAACTGTTCCAGCTGTTGTTGCACATGTTTGTTCGGGCCGTAAACTCTCTTTGATGTAATTTTCAAACCTGTAGTTTAGCTTTCTTATTCAACTTATCAAAGGAATTGATGTCAGAATGCCTTGCATTCGTTTACACGTCAAACAAATCTGAAGAAATTGCATTTTTGTGTATATGGGCTCGTTAAGCAGCGTAAGTTATTCGCAACATTAATGTAAATTGAAAACCCTGTAGCGAAACATGTTTAAGATACTTATCTTATCATGCTCCTTTTTTGGGTAAAAATGAAGTAAATGGTGATATGTAAATCGAAGCTGGAGCATTAACCTGCGATGACACGCGCAGCTTATGTCGGTACAATCTTGTCGCTAACTGCGGTTCTCGCGAAACGTCCGCAAATAGCCTCCCCACACGACGATTTCGATAATTCTGTCAGTGCACTTCCAATGCAGTTCGCAGCTGGAGATGCAAATATGCTATTTTATCATCCCGCTTGGAACCGGCTCTTCGGCCACGTCGAATCCGCGCTGACAACGTGTTGGCGTTAAACTGATTATTTATGTCGACCAGTACGGATATGATGGTCGTATTTGTCTACGTGACAGCGTGATAAAGCGGTGTCCGTCTCTTTCTATCCCGCACAGTTAAAAAGTGACAGTTGTTTTATCACGTGGATAAATGTGGATAAAGCGATCCATAATAGGCTTGCAGAAAATGGTATAATTGGTGATATTACACGGAGAAAAAAATCTAGTGTTCTTTACCAGAATATTGTAAATTTAACTTGATTTTATTGTATTATATGTGACAACTAGACTTTTTTTACACATTAATAGAAAATTCTAGTTCTTTACAACATCATTTCTAGTTCCTATTACCCACTTACCTAGTATCGTAGAAAATAAATTTTGTGTAGTATACAAAACCTATCTGTAGCCATCATTATAGGACAGGGTAGAGTTTATCAGATATTTCATTAGTGTTCAATATCATTACTGCGGACTGAAATAATCAACAATTTCTGTTTACTATATGCAGTATTGGAGAATACCAGATTTATGTTTGTGTTAAATATAATTGTTGTGGCATGAAATAAACAGTTTGTTCTGTTTACTATATATATTGTAGAGTTTAACGGGTTTTATATTTGTGTTCAGTAAATCATTATTGCGGACTGAAATTGTAATATACTGTCGAGTGAAACAGAGTTAGGTTAAATATCTTAGGTGAGTCTTCGCTTTAACATGCTTTTGTTGCGACGAAGACTTACCTAAGGTGTTTAACATTATTCTGTTTAACTCGGCAGTAAGTACCTAAAGTCTATTTCAATAGAACTTGCTAACTATGTAAACAAACCGCCATATTGAAATTGTCTCTGAATGATCAATTTACTAGTGATGGGCAAGACTCCTACATACTACTTTACTAATGTCAAACCATATCGAATAATAAAATACCAAAAGAAAAAAACAAGTAGTTACTTATTTTTAATTTGTATAATCACGATCAGGAGACAAATTAGTACTTAAGAATCATGTATTGATGTATTTTATAACCGTGGCGGTAGGTACAGAGCGTGGGTTGGGTAGTGTGTAGCGGGTTTATATTACAAACTTTAGTCACAACACTACCCATCATAGACAATTGTAGAATTTAAAAGAAACAAAACCGCCATTCCATCAGGTCCTAATAACCTAACTTATGAAACCATTTTAAACTTTTGATTAAATATCCAAGATACAGTTACATATTTATGTATTTTACGGAACGGATCGTTTCAATAGTGTATATGTGTATGGTTTCAATGGTATTTGATGAGGTGGTGTGAAAATTCAAAGAGAAATAGTGATAAATCAAAATTGCGTTGTTTGTTTACATAGTTTGCAAGTTCTATTGGAATAGACTTTACATTGGCTTAGTCCGCAATAATGATGTTTGTGGTATAGGTGTGGTGGCCTGAAACATAAACAGAAAAATCTCAATCCTAATAATTACTATGAGTAAAGTAAAAACAAACTTTTCTTTTTAAATTCGTTTTATTTTTAGTAGTACATAACATAAATTATCGGCCGCAATTTTAGTGAGCGTATGGCAAATATAACACAGAGATCATTTTGGTAGCAAACACAACACACAAACAGAACACTCCCATATAACCTATCACTATTAGCAACATATGTATAATTAAACCGCAATTCGCTTCGTCCGCACTTGTTCACTACACACAGACACTTTTTTTTGCTAAAACCGGTGATCTAAACAGGAATGCAACCTGATTCATTTATTATTGGCGACACTTGAAATGAACTCTGTCCGGACTTCGGTGAAAATGACAGAATGTTCTAGGCGCTGCGGGCGGCGGCGCAGGGGTGCAGGGGGCCGCAGTTAGCTCATATCGTGGACCGAACAGTTTTTCGTTACAGGCAAATAATATTTTGTTTAGTGTGCAATAATATTGTAATGCCAACAATTTTTATTGTTGCTGGAACCACTCTTTATTGTTATCATTAAAAAGAGTATGTTAGACAACAGAGAACGTATCTAGTTATGAGTAAAAATATTCATAGTAATCAAGAAATTTCGAGTAAGTAATGGGTATTAAAAATCCGCTAACAGGTACGAGAAAATCTAGTACCTATAAATGAATTACATAAGGTGGACCTTAAACAAAGATTTTGTAATACACACTTTTATTATTGGTGTGTTAAACTAGATGATAGTGAACCGAATTAATAAATATTGTAAACATCGCAATTATTGTAAAGTGTTGTATGCTAAATGCATATTTTACTCTGTTACTATTAGTTTGTTACCAAAACGATATCAGAGTTTTAGTGTACTAGAATATTTTAACTAGAATATTCTAATATTGTCCAAAATACGAGTCTATTAAACATGGCTGAAATCTGTTTTCCTACACCAGAATCATAACTACTATACAATCTGGTAATATTGTAAAATATTTTTTTCTCCGTGTATGTTGTTTCTAAAAATGATTCTGGTTCAGATGCTCAAATGCAAAATCCGAAATACATAAAAGTGCTTTAGAGAAAATTATTATAGGCATACAGTTCATGTTCCTAAACATGAAAACACGGAAAACAACGACAACATGAAAACACTAAGAGTTATTTAAAATCTAAATATTACGCACATCACTAGGTATGACAAGACTTTCTTTTGAAACACAATCGTTATGAGCCGTATAGAGTTACAATTAACTTTCAATGGAATTATATTGTGTTAGATCATGCAACCCAATATCTTTATCATCGACCGAGACTAACTAAAGTAAAAATGCATATGGAATTGTTTTAATATAAATCGTATTCAAGAGAAGAAAAGTTTTATTGTTAATTTCATTTTATAATCATTGTTTATTAACACATTGTTGCTGACCGTGTATACTTAACCTTTAGTTAAAAGCTGGCCTAAATAACGTAATGTGAAGGTGTTTATTTTGATTTCTTTAGACCTCGGCCTCGAACACGCATTAGGTACCTACGCTAAGTTTCGTGCATCACGCAGCGGAATTGGACTCTAATAATTCATACATGTATAAATCAAACGTAGAATTCGAGATCGTATTCGTTTTATTACTCGTAATATACAGTTATACAGGATACGAATAGGCTGATTGAATCATCCCGGCGTCGGCGTAATAGCCTGCAGGCAACGTTATCAAAGCATTCGCGAATTCTCACGCCTCTTGTAAATGAGAATGTTGCTACACTCAATATGATACTCGTATCTATAACAAGAAACGGAGTCTAATAAACGTTTGTAATTTATGTTCGCATAGCACCGGTGAATAAATATCGCCGTCGCGTCGCTACCAAAGAAATTTTTCAACATTTCCTTTTTTTTATCTTCCTTTGTGTGAACCACGTACGTGACGTACACTACGATGACGGAACATTTTTCCTTCAGGTAGGTATTGGTAAATTCAAAGACCTTATTTTTTGGACCCACTGCAGTTTAACTGATCTATTGTTTTGTTTTATGTTTATTTGCTACAAGAGCTAGCTAAAGCTGTCGTTACACTCATTACTCAACTTATATATATTACATATTTATGAAAACATTGGTTATCTTAATTTAAAATGCATCATCATAAATCAACCCTGCTTGAATTTGGATCTCCTAATTCAAAGCAATAATCATAGACACGCCCACATATTTGATTGTAGCATTTGTAGCAGAAGATTTGTATCTCCAGTGTCGGAAATGTGGACGTGACTCATCGCTGGCTAAGTAAGATTAATAAACAACTGCCTCCGGTAATATGTTACTCGATTTCGTACTAGATACCCTAAACGTTTTAAAGTAATTTCGTTGCGGTAATACATGAAAAGATCACTGGTCCGTGAACAAAATTATTGAAGTGGTTACAAATCCGACACTGATTAACCTGTCCTCCTTAGTTTATATACTACACAGTGCCGGATTTACCACTAGGCTGAGTAGGCTGAAGCCTAGGGCGGCAAATTTGGGCAAAAAAATATTTTATGTGCTGTTCAGATAGGGTAGACCAGAATTTATTTGTAAAATTTAAATAACAAGCATAATTTGTCGATTTTGCCGCCCTCTGTCAAGTCAAGACCTTTTTGAAGTACGGAACCCTAAAAATGTACCTACCATTATCTCGAAAAAATTTCGCGCTCGCTACGCTCGCGTTTTCATTTAAGTACCTACATTATTTTTGTGACCCATCTGACTACATTGTAAACTTGGGATGGTCGTCAATTCTTGTATCTTCGTAGTATTATGGATTCCGTATTTTTTCTTTTGAAGTACGGAACCCTAAAAATATACCTACGTACTATTTCCTCGAAAAAATTTCGCGCTCGCTACGCTCGCGTTTTCGTTTAATTAACTACATTTTATTGTGACCCGTCTGACCATATCATTGAATGATAGCACAGAACCTAGTAGAACGCCAGCGGTAATGTCCACACTCCACGCTATCGGAGCAGCTTCCGTCTACTTTACGGCTCATATGCGTTTACCGGATAAAAAGCTAGCGATCCATTTGTATGGCATAGTCTTTCGAGCAGACTCAATGCCAACCCGACCGAACTCCTTAGCTATATCCAGCCTGACTGCCAATGCCTCACCTTGATTCTCAATGGCCAAATTGGCCCATATAAATCTGTATCTAGAATGTGACATTTGTGACGTCACCTTATATGCATTTTAATATGGCTATGGTGTGTTTAACTATAAAATTGAACGCCTCTGATAGGAAAGTACTTTTCTCAAACATGCAATAAAATATTGATGTTATGTTCCTTATAATAGGCTGCGAAGTATGAAGTTTCAGGTGCGGCTAGGACAAAAGGTCGTTAATGGAATTTCATACACATCTTGCAGGCCTAGGCCGGCAAAGTCCTCTTTTTTAATTTTCATTTCACAGATATTTGTGACACAGCATCGTGGCATTCATCCATTAAAAAAAACTAGAGGCAGTATTTGCTTTATGGTTCGTAATGACACTCTGCCACTACGCCTATAAAAAAAAAACCTAAAACAATGTTTGCTATAATTTGCAGTTTTATTTGTATAAAATCAACATGAACTTAATAAATAATACATTCTATAATTTTATAATTTTAAATTATAAATTTAACTACACAAATAAAAACATTTAAAATATTTCATCTAAACGTTAGCGGTAAAAAGGTCTACTCAAACACGCGTAGTTATATTTTTTAAATTGTTATGGAGGTAAAGTTGAAAAATATTCGTTCTGTTTTATTGGATTTATGGTGCGTTGTTGATTTTTTGACTTTAATATGAGTTCCGACGAAATAATGAAATTAATATTAATTGTAATCGTAGGTGTTGGAATTGGCAGCGTAAGCAGAATTGATTTTAAATAACTTGCTGCTTCTGCCGCCAAGTCAAAGACGAAGTATGTATATGGTTGTTGCTTATGGCAATTTTATTATTTGAGAAACTAAGAAAAATGGCTTACAGTTTATTAGAAACAGTTTTGTGGCATATTTTAAATGAATGTAACTACAAATTCGTCAACACTGTGGAAATTATACTTATTTACTCCATGCATAAAGCAACGATGTATGTGAAACATGATATCAACATGAAAGACTATGTAAACATATGTGACGAAAACGACAGTCAGACGGATACAAGGCGAAAAAATAAAAAATACATGAAAATATACGGGTAGTAAAAATACACGACTCGTGTAAAACATACGCGTGATAATGATATAGGTACGTGTTGGTTATATTTTGGGTGTAGTTTACTTTTAGTTTTTTCTATAAATAAAACTTGGGTTTTGTGGATTTTTTATTTTATTTATTTCATTGCATGTTTGAGAAAAGCACTATACATACCTCGGCGGGAAATGGGGTTGCCCGCGCTCAGACCTATCCGGCCTCGCTTCGCTCGGCCGTCTATATGTCTTCGGCCGGCAACCCCTTTCGTCCCGGCCTCTGTAGTAATGTACTATTAAAAAAATCATAAGCGAGGCGGATAGGGGCGGCAAAATCGGCATAGCCTACGGGCGGCAAATGTCTAAATCCGGCACTGATACTACACCTATAGAGGTACGGCATAAAGAACCTAAAGAATCGTGGGAGAGTCTATTAATGGTAACCCGAAATGTTGTTCGCTTGTTTACATATATTATGTTGTATAGTTCCGCTTTATGGCTCCTCAAACAATGCGTAGTGGAAGTAATGGTGTGAAACTCGCTTCAGGAGTGTTGTTAATCGTGTCGATTGTAAACAAGCCCGTATGTGCCGGCTGGTGAGTCAGACAATCGCGATGTGGGCCGATGGCATTGTTCAGAGACTGCGGAGGCCGCGAGGCGCTAGGCTGCAGGGTGCTGGCTGCTTGACAGCTCACCGAGCATTCAAATCAAAGGAACCAGTATAACTTAGACCTCGAGACCACCAACCATGCGCAGTTAGAGACTGTAGTTATATGCTGGTATGTATGAGATGAACGCTCCCCTGTCGTTGGTACAGAATAGCAGCTCTGCATTGTACAATTGTATGTAAAGGAGACGAAGGCGCTGGCGCGGGCGCAGGCGCCGCCGTCCGCCGACGCTCTCAATATCCTTGAGAAAGCGCGAAACCGTTGTTGGGCGCTGACCGACTTACCAAATTCAATGAACCCGATGCGTTTCACAATTATACGATTCATTTCATCCACTTTAATCCTACACTTGAGCACGAATGAATAAGCACAATCAAAACAATGCGGTTTCAAAAAACTAATTGTTGCTGCTTACTTGGTCTCTTACTCTCACGAAATGTCGTGATGAAGAGTTCTTGTTTAAGTTGATTCACGACCTGATAACATTGCTATTCTTACATGAGCAGATTAGACTGCGAATAAGGAATGCTGCGAATTAATCGTTAATTTGGAGATTTACTCGAAAACAAAGAAGAAACAGCAAATATATGCTACGAGTAGCAACAGTAAAACAGTCCATTCTGTTGACCTTATTCATGTTGTACACGTGTAAGAGGTTTATCTGTGGTCAGTTGTTATTGCAGTTTCCGACAGTACTCAAAGTAGAGTACCTGCTCCTACAAGAAACGCGAGTTGTTTTGTCAGAAGTCGTGACGCTGGCTTAATGGTTGTACGGCTGAATGTGGCTAATAACAATGAATTAATGTACCGAATTCTCACCGCATCTAATGTTTAGTGCGAGACATGCACTACAATACCCTTGACCTGCCGTGGGAGGGAGTCGCACTTATTTTTAACTCCACAGGTCGACAACCGCGAATCCGCAGTCTTGCAAGTCGTGTTGTGATTCGATAACGACCGCGAGGAACGCCAATTATGACTCACCATTTTTAAATAAAAAAGAACCATAAAAACAATAACATAACCAGCACATTTTCAATAGATTTTTCAGCAGTTTCAATACAAACGCCGAACTATTTGCAAACGTCGTTATTCTGATTGCATCCGATCTACAATTCAAATTTAATCTCGATGTTTACGCAGCTGACGACGGCTTTAATATTGTTCAATTTGTGTAATTCTGAGTTCAGCGGGTACGTGTTGTGTTTTGTATATTCAAAATAAGCAGGAGGGATTTCCGCATCTTCCTAACGCTATCTGTACCAGTAGTTACAAAAGTTTGACTATAGCAGAATATATTTAGAGTTCTGTTTTACATCAATTTGGTACTAATGCTGAATATACGGTCATTATTAATGATTTGCATCCGTTTGTTTAGAACTGTAGATCATTAAAATAATAGCGCGTTGGCAAATGTTTTGTGTTTTCACAATCAGTATCTTATCTAGTCAGTTCAGTTATCTATCAAGCTAGACATTTCGGAGGCTTAATACCTAGATTCCAGAAATATCTAGGAAGAAAGGTAAAGAATAAAAATAATTAATTTACCGATTCCAATAATTAAAAGAATAAGGAGGAAGAGGAAGGAAATAAGGGATTATAAGAAAATGTAAGAAAAGGGATTACAAAAAAAAAATATTGTAAGCCTGAGTAGGCTTACTAAAAATGTATAATGTTAGATTTTATTGTTTATATGTATAGTCTAAATGATGCAGTCATATGTTGACACATATCTCGATTTCGATCTATTTCGATCATATGCTAATAATAATAAATACAACAACCACAATATAATTTAATACAACAATAAATAAATTGCTATGTACCCTAACAGGGTTCATGTGAAACACAAGTTGTAAAATGCCCTTTGCAAGGTCTTATGTAACACATGATTATAAATGCAATAAATGAATTATGAATTATATGCGTCAAGAATATAGCCTGTGTGATGCCCTGAGCAGAGTAAAAATAAAGAAGAACCGTTCTTCATCCTTTGGTGAGAGCTAATCCAAGATTCAATCAGCTAACTCGATAACGTAGTCGCATGTTCGGAAATTGCGATTGATTGCGCCGCAGAGAGCGCAGGACGCAAATGAAGTGCCGACCGGGAGGCTGATCTCGGTGCAATTACCGCACCGGCACCGCCCGCCCGTCCCGTCCCGTCCAGGGCTTGATAGCATTCATTTCTACTGGAAACTTCTACAATCAGCATTACTTTTTTATAGTTTCTTCTTCTTCTTCCTGGCGTTTTCCCGGCATTTTGCCACGGCTCATGGGAGCCTGGGGTCCGCTTGACAACTAATCCCATGACACATTTTTATATTTATATTTTTTTATTTTTTTTTCATGATACTTTTTTATAGTTTACACTTTGAATAATGTGAAAGGTGTATATGAATTTTTCCGCGATTGTTGCCTTCGACAAAATTGAAGGCATGAAATGAATGATAATAATATCTACCTGCATTGATCATATATTAAAACTTTCCTCAATTGACATATTTAGGTCGGTACTTGGTGTCTTTTATCATACTAACCTAAACAGTAATAATGTACCTATAGCTGAAAATAAGCTGTCTTAGAAATAACTTTACTACTATAATGTTAGGTGCGCGTGGGCTTATTAAGATACTAGAGAAATACAATGAGCAGTAAGTGTCATACTTGAAGCAGTAACATCCAGCAGTTCTGACTATTCCAAAGCATTTACTCGTTTATTTTAGCATTTAACACCGTAAACATACCACCTGGTCCGCGCAACCCTCACAAAATAAAATATTTTTGTCGGTCCTCGCCCACTCGACACGGGTTTTGCATTAGCACACAGTAAGTCGCCACATTTATTGCATTGCTTTCTGTCAATATCCTCGGGCTAATCTCGTAACAGGACCCAGTTCGGCCTACGTATCCAGTGTCTACTTCATTATATTCTTGCGATGCTGTGAATTTAATTATTATTCAGTGTAAGAAGTAATACGTAAACGCTCGTTAGGATATACCTACAATTCACACCCGAGAACTCGGCATGAATCATGTATTGTGTTGATAGAGACGGCTACAGAGTTGTTAGGTACAATTATCGTATTATGTGTAGTTTAGGTCCGTCTGGCGCGAGCGAGGTCCGTGGCCGCGGTTCGTGATTTTCCTCCACGTCGGGTGTGTTTTCGCCTCGTCCGAGTCGACCTCGCGCTCTGAACCCATCGCGTGTTGCCCTTTATTTATCTCTCATTGAAATAACGAGGACTACAAAACAAAAAGAACATGCTATCGATCTTTACTGCCCGTTGCCCGATAAGATAAGATCTAAAAACTGCATCTATACATACATGCATTTGCTATACGAGTATGTGTGTACCATGACACATTTGCAACAAGTTTAATATAGATAACGAATGATAATGGCTCAACGAACGCAATTTCTCCCCCGGTTTCGCGGAAAATATCGCCGTTTTATCGCGACATTTATGGTTTCATATTTATACTCTGATAATCAAGTGAATGTCTCGTTTCCTTTATGCGGTGCTCATTGAGCATTCTCATGGGTTTATGTATGATTGTCTAGTCATCACTATGGGCTATTAATCAATGTGAGACGTCTGCTCGATATCGGCCGTGGTTGCCGCCAAGTGGCACTTGTTGCGTGGGATCCAAGCTTTCGCATATAAATGCGACGCGCGCGTGATTTGCTGCACGAAAATGAAAACCACTCGCATATTCTATGCTATACTGAAATAATTTATATACCATACTTTAAATGCATGAATAATGGCCATTTATTTTGAATCGTTGCATGCCAAAGAGATGTTAGCCTTTGTTATTAAGCCATAAAATAAAATAACTATCGATTGAAGTTCAGTTGCAATTTCTGACAACCAAGATACTAAGTATATTACATACATATGTAGGTATATTACTGGAAACTTTCACTTGGCAACTGCATACGTGGCTTGCGTAACCACATAGTCTACTTTGTGTTAAATTTTGCTGAAATTTAGGTCGCTTAGCGTGTAAATGGATGTTGATTCACGCTTCCCCTATGAGGCACTAAAACTAGAACAATGCAGGATTCCGGGCTCCCTCATTGCGATTTGTAATACCAGGCGTGGGAGGGATAATATGAAGCGTAGTGGAAAGGTAAATGGTTTAGCTAGCAGCCTAAATTGTTTATTAAATTAACAGAACATTTTGATTCGATTTGAGAATTACGGTGAATAATGGATGATAATAAGGAAGGGCAAATGCACTTGCTAAAGAAACATGCAGGATGCTACTCTGAATCTATCTCACTCTTACTATAAAACCTTTCGGTGCAAGATTATTAACATCACTATTTTGCACAGATTTATATTCTTACGTGCGTATTTGCGCAGCGTTGAAGTTGAGTACAGATAGGCTGGCACACTAGATATAAAAATGAAAAAAGTCTCCGATGTTAATATAATTAAAATGTTTTATTCAGCGTTGATCATTAATAGTTCGTTTGCGGCGTTCTTGTCAGTTCACAATTAAAACAACTCCAGCAAACCCCGCACAGGCGCAATGGTGCGACATGGACAGTCGAACAGGCGGACTTCCAATTACGGTGCTCCAATAGAATCGAGCGGGTGCTGCGAGCGTTAATTACAGGGACTCCCGGCGGTGCACGCCCGCGTTAACTCTTTCGAGCCGGCCGCCTAGCTGCCCATGTATTCCCATGTGTTATGGAATAAATCCATGCCGAGTTTTCTGACGAACCAGTGTAGAATGACATTGAGATCCATACCAATAATGCCTGATCGGGGGAGCGCAATTCTACAGGTTGCCATTGCTCTGTAAGCGATTCGTAAAACACCCTTGCAAACCAATTACCTAACTAATGAACGCCGAGCGTGCACAAAAGTTGACGCACAATTCCATTACGCCTCATCGTACGCTTGTTAGTGGTAATACCACAGGTCCCAACCTGGAATTAGAAAATGTTAAGGAATTCAATCAACAGTCAATTATAGTCGCGATTAACTTTTCTTCAAACACAAAAACAGACTACAATCCCAAATACAAAAGCGAACTTATCTCTTTGAGTAGTTTATTTCTAGCTAACACACTGGATTGTTTTTCTTCTAAACTTTTTAATCTTCTGTTCCTGCGTTTGAAAATAGATGCTGATGATGTATTTTTGTGTCATACGACATGTTATCTCAGCTACTAAAGTGTTTTTTGTTGTTAGTCGTCTCCTTATGGGCTTCATGTCCTTTGACTCGTCACATCTGTTGCTATATTATTTGGACTCGATCTATAAATGTTTGTTCATGGTTGTGGTTAATGCAACGTTAGTTGTATTTGTCGCCATCACGGCTTAGCTTGGAAAGCTTCGTGTGTGTGTGTAGATAACTTTGATTAACACTTCAACGTTTAAGTGGAGATAGCAATGAATTCTGCATATCAGCGCGCCGCTATAACGTTTATTAAATGGGTATGATGCATCGGTTTCGCAGCTGTTGGGAGTGGTGGATTAATATCTTTTGCAGATACGCCGTGAGTGGTTTGCAGCATTAGTTATTTATTGGCTGTGATATGTAACGAAACGCATTTCTTCTTTTTCATTTAGTTAATTAGCAACACATTTGGTCGTGTAATACCGTGTTGGGAAGCTATTATTTTACTTCATTTCGTAGACGGTATTCATCCGCGAGGAACAAATAAAATTTGGACGGAATGGAATGGGACAGTATCGTTAATATTAGTTCTACTGAGGTCTGTTAACAACAATATAGGTCACATTGGCATTAGCAATCCCCGTAGATATCTAGACACGCGGCAGCGTGTCAAGCCAAGTTCAAGCAAAGGAACTGGCTAGCCAGCGCCGAGTGTAATATTACACGAACCACTTGGTGCCACTTTTGACCCTTCTATAACTCAAAACATCTTTGACGTAAACACATAAAACTACGTGTGTTTAATTATATCCATAAGGATATCTAGAAGCCCAAATTTCATGAAGCTAGCTCAAACGGTTATAAAGGTATGAAGGTCAAAAAGTCGTAAATTTTAAGACTGACTTATGACTTATAGTACCTAAACCTAACCTACTTCCAGATGACCTAGAAGGATGAAATTTGGAATCCAGCTTGTTTATTGTGTGTAACCGTAGGAAAAAATCTAAAAATAAAATAAAGTTAAAAAATAGGAGGGGTCCCCATACAAAAAAACCACTTTTTATTGGGACTGACATATAAGTACCTAAACCTAACCTACTTCCAGATGACCTAGAAGGATGAAATTTGGAATCCAGCTCGGTTATTGTGTGTAACCGTAGGAAAAAATCTAAAAATAAAATAAAGTTTAAAAATAGGGGGGGTCCCCATACAAAAAAAACCATTTTTTATTGGGACTGACATATAAGTACCTAAACCTAACCTACTTCCAGATGACCTAGAAGGATGAAATTTGGAATCCAGCTCGGTTATTGTGTGTAAGCGTAGGAAAAAATCTAAAAATAAAAAAAATGTAAAAAATAGGGGGGGTCCCCATACAAAAAATATTTTTTTATTGTAGCGTTGGAACCGTTACAAGCAGATATTTGAAACTACCCCAATATATGTATTATTATATTTGCTATATTAAAATAAAGTTTAGTCAAAAAATAAGTGGTGTCCCCATACAAAAAACTTGTAATACGCTCTAAACAACCGGCCAACGGTGTGTCGTCGGCGGCGCGCGGCACCACATAATTATACAAAGAACAGAAGTAAAAACCATACAGCGGAAACACAAGAAAAAACATTAAATCTCAATACCTGCCTAGTTTTCTTTACAAAAAGTATTGATATCCCACCAAAAACATAAATGTAAAAAAGGAGAGCCAAGTTCAATACAAAAATTATGCTTGGCTGTGGGGCTCGCCGCAAAAAGAATGGAGATCTAAATGAGTGCCACTGCCAAGTTCTATGCAAAATCCAAATATGTATTTATAGGAACAAAATAACATTATAAACAAGTATTAAACTCTATTTCTTTGCTTTATTGGATACCTATAACAATTGCTGTTATTTAAAAAAATGTGAGATCTTAAAGTAGGTTAGATTTGGCTTGTCCAGGTTTTATCAGAATTACAATATATATAAAATGATTGATATAATGAAAACTGGCCAAGTCAAATCTAACCTACTTTAAGATCTCACATTTTTTTAAATAACAGCAATTGTTATAGGTATCCAATAAAGCAAAGAAATAGAGTTTAATACTTGTTTATAATGTTATTTTGTTCCTATAAATACATATTTGGATTTTGCATAGAACTTGGCAGTGGCACTCATTTAGATCTCCATTCTTTTTGCGGCGAGCCCCACAGCCAAGCATAATTTTTGTATTGAACTTGGCTCTCCTTTTTTACATTTATGTTTTTGGTGGGATAGTGATACAGTTAGACCGCAACGGCGGCGGCGGTGTCGGGTGATGTGATCCTTGCACAATGCACGCACATTCCGGACGCGCCGCACGCATGCTACCATTCCATTATATGGCGGACGCAATGGAATTCCGTAATTTGATCTAATCAAATCCAACGCCAACGTAAGATGATATAATAACTGTTACACTTGAAGATGCATTCACCACGATGAAAGGACCATATCACACACCGTAGAAATACTCGCACATGAAATGCACTCGTTCTATCCCGTAAAATGTTCAGAAAACTAGTGGGTCTAATTTTGTTGTTGAACAAACAATGACTTGCCTTATATAAGTAACTATCTTTTTAAGTATTTAAAACTTAAATTTTCTGTGACTCTGAGAATAAACATGACTGACGGACTAGCTACATAAACACTGAAGTGATCTCTTAAGTATCCTCTGCCAATTTTGGAAGAGGACATTGGAAAAACAAAACACAACCTACCACTTTCCTTGGTCCCTCCGTGACATTTCGCCATGTTTAACTCCCCAAATCAAAATTAATAGAGCATGAGGGGTGCGACCACCGTAGATTTCCATTTCGCGTTTTTTCACATTTTACGACAGACCCTAAAAGTAAATGCTACACGGTTCCGTGTTGTCTAGTCGGCCGTTTAATATTCCTGTCTTGTCCCGTAATAGCCGCTTCCCTCCTGACTTGATCGATTTTTTGCTGACCGCCTCCTACTAGCAAAGTTTCTTGTTGCAATATTAGGAACCTCTTCAGTTTGATGTTTAACAAATACAATATGCGTTTAAGAAATAATGTCCAGTTCTTTTTTCATATGGATTTAATAAAAATTCGCTTGTTATGATGACTCATTTAGGTATCAGATCAATGTATTGACGACATTCTAAAGATGGCAAATAAGATCAGACAGAATAAGTGGTGTCCTTGAATGCAGATCTATCCTCGAGGCCCCATTTAAAACACTAACTGATTTTATTTAGCTTGAAATTTGTTTACAACCAATCGTCAGGAGGCTAATGCTTAGCAACGATGATAGAATGATGTTTAGGTATTATGATGATCGTTTTTTAGGGTTCCGTACCAAAACGGGACCCTATTACTAAGACTCCACTGTCCGTCTGTCTGTCACCAGGCAGTATCTCATGAACCGTCACAGATTGTGTATATCTGTTGCCGCTATAATAACAAATACAAAAAAGTACGGAACCCTCGGTGGGCGAGTCTTTTGCACTTGCACTTTTTTTTTTGTGGACAAATTATGAACGTTTCAAATCACCTCGTTAGCAACTTTTTCGCCTGGTCGGTCAAACGACAGAAAGCTACGGCATTGAATTAAAAGCACTTTGCTTCGAAACGGCTTACCGAGGCTCCTATTTTCAACTGCAATGGCGGCTGGGAGGTGCCCCCCTACTCAAACTACCAGCCCAAAGCTGGCTGGAAGGATTCATATCATATAAGCACTGGCAATGAAATGTTAAAGAGGCGGGCAGGCACATTTTGAGCGCCGGAATAAATGTGTTATCGACTCACTGCTTCGGATTAGAATTGTAAAATTGATTTCTAATACAGATATTACTCAACTAAAGTTGAGAATTTTATTGCTTAGTCATTCTTCATCTCATAAAATATTGTCTTGATTATTGGCCATTATCCCACGTTGTGGCGTGACGTTTGATAATACGGCTCTATGAGGCCACTATGAAACCATTAACGCTGGCTAAATTATTTTTAATGACTACGTACCTATTTGTGGCCATTTTGATAAGTCCTACGGCCCTAGCATCTATGATGTATGAATGTTTGCAGAGAAATTTATACTCCGCGCTGCTGAATAAAATTAGCTTAGGTGTCGATATTTATGTAGAACTTGTGCAGGGAGTCTGGGAGTATGCACGTTGCACTGAACTCGGCGGAAAATTGCACTTGATCCTCTGCCTCCCTCCCTGTCTGCGTCTGCCTTCTCCTTAGATACGATTTCCGACCTACTACAATTATCCTGCCTACCTCCGTTATTATCTTATTATGCTCGGGACACTATCGCGGCATAGTTTATACATACAATGCGCGGCTTGTAATCGGTTTGGCAAATCGTATATTTACGAGTATATCGTGCATGTTTATCAAATTGCGTTTATGATCATCATTAATTTGCAAATATGTTGAGTTTTTTGCATTTAAAAGTAGTCTGAGTAGTCGTACTTCTTGTTATGTTCTTTTCCAGTTCTTGAATGATAAGAAAATATAATATCCACGTGAAGATCCTTGTACTTTTTCTTGGAAAGTTAATATTGAGTTTTATTAACAACGTCGTCTTCTACTCTAGTTTTTTTTTTTAACTTTGACAACTGTTGAAGGTAGATTACAGACGACAATAGGTATTAATAATTAATATTCATAAAAAGCATGTAAGAAGACATAGAAGGTAATCATGTCTGTAATAGGGCTTTTTCACTTGGTCAGGTGTAGACAGACGGACAGGTGCAGCGCTGCACGAGTTTTTGCTGCAGGCTACAACAATGGCGGCGCATCGCATTCCGGCGCGCCGTTAGTGAGCGGTAATCGCCGCGATCATCGCCTCCGCTGAACCCGCAGAGGGCTTCCAATCCGAGTCATCCAGATAACTCTGCGGCCGCTTCCGCGTCGCGTGAAAGGAAATACTTCCATCTGATTAGGTGTCGGAGATATGCGACTAATTTAGCGAGATGACTCGTGCTTTGCAGCTTGAGATTCCTAAGGAGTTCTGCATTGATCGTTTAGACTTTAGTAAATAAAAACAACTTAAATACCACAGCAAATACCACTGGCAGTTGATAGTTGTAAGAATTACCAGTATGCTGTTACCGCTCTCTTTTTTCCGGTTCTAATAGCTGTTATGTGAAAACTAAACCTTTATGAAATATTTATTAGTATCATGACTCGTATGAGTTTTTGCCGAGTTCGTTTAAACCCGTAGAGCACGACGGGGCGCGGTTGGCCGCGAGCCAGACCAAACAGGGTAAAAAGCAAGGGCGGCGACGGCGGCCGCGCCCCGAAATAGCGAGCAAAGTCAAGGCGTGTGCTGTCCGAGTACACGCTCTTCGGTGCTTCACCGGACTACGTACTTACATGAACCTTTACTTTTTGCAACTAAGTTACTTAGACATAGAGTTATGAGGGCACTCCCTAATTAGACAGGTTTTATTGCAGAGCCCTACAACATTTCTGATAAGTACCTCTCTCTATGTGTATTACCTATAGGTACCTACGGTGAATAACATAATAAGTATAAAGATTTAATCAGGGTTTGTGCTTAACAAATTATTTTTTGTTTCGTTAATTATTTCAAAGGAGATGCGCAGAGATGGCGTTCATGATGCTTTGGCTATAAAAGTGGCAAGAGGAAGGCTGATGGTTTAGCATTGTCTATCTAACACTAGCTTTGTTTATCAACATTCAAAAAATGATTTTTAAATTATCGCATTACTAACTTTATTACCATTACCAAGACTTTTAATTTTAGTACCCTTGTATTTTGAAAACTTTTCTCTAGTCATTTAATTAGCGCTAATAACTACACGGAGAAAAAAATCTAGTGTTCTTTACCAGAATATTGTAAATTTAACTTGATTTTATTGTATTATATGTGACAACTAGACTTTTTTTACACATTAATAGAAAATTCTAGTTCTTTAAAACATAATTTCTAGTTCCTATTACCCACATACCTAGTATCGTAGAAAATAAATTTTGTGTAGTGTACAAAACCTATCTGTAGCCATCATTATAGGACAGGGTAGAGTTTATCAGATATTTCATTAGTGTTCACCAGATTTTTTATTAGTTTTAAGTATAATTTTAGCTGACTGAAATAATCAACAATTTCTGTTTACTATATGCAGTATTGGAGAATACCAGATTTATGTTTGTGTTAAATATAATTGTTGTGGCATGAAATAAACAGTATGTTCTGTTTACTATATATATTGTAGAGTTTAACGGGTTTTATATTTGTGTTCAGTAAATCATTATTGCGGACTGAAATTGTAATATACTGTCGAGTGAAACAGAGTTAGGTTAAATATCTTAGGTGAGTCTTCGCTTTAAAATGCTTTTGTTGCGACGAAGACTTACCTAAGGTGTTTAACATTATTCTGTTTAACTCGGCAGTAAGTACCTACATTGGCTTAGTCCGCAATAATGATGTTTGTGGTATAGGTGTGGTGGCCTGAAACATAAACAGAAAAATCTCAATCCTAAATAATTACTATGAGTAAAGTAAAAACAAACTTTTTTTTAAATTCGTTTTAATTTTAGTAGTACATAACATAAATTATCGGCCGCAATTTTAGTGAGCGTATGGCAAATATAACACAGAGATAATTTTGGTAGCAAACACAACACACAAACAGAACAATATAACCTTATCACTATTAGCAACATATGTATAAATTTTCAATTAAACCGCTATCCGCTTCGTCCGCCTTTGTTCACTACACACAGACACTTTTATTTGCTAAAACCGGTGATCTAAACAGGAATGCAACCTGATTCATTTATTATTGGCGTTACTTGAAATGAACTCTGTCCGGACTTCGGTGAAAATGACAGAATGTTCTGGACGCTGCGGGCGGCGGCGCAGGGGTGCGGGGGGCCGCAGTTAGCTCATATCGTGGACTGAACAGTTTTTCGTTACAGGCAAATAATATTTTGTTTAGTGTGCAATAATATTGTAATGCCAACAATTTTTATTGTTGCTGGAACCACTCTTTATTGTTATCATGAAAAAGAGTATGTTAGACAACAGAGAACGTATCTAGTTATGTGTAAAAATATTCATAGTAATCAAGAAATTTCGAGTAAGTAATAGGTATTAAAAATCCGCTAACAGGTACGAGAAAATCTAGTACCTATAAATGAATTACATAAGGTGGACCCTAAACAAAGATTTTGTAATACACACTTTTATTATTGGTGTGTTAAACTAGAGGATGGTGAACCGAATTAATAAATATTGTAAACATCGCAATTATTGTAAAGTGTTGTATGCTAAATGCATATTTTACTCTGTTACTATTAGATTGTTACCAAAACGATATCAGAGTTTTAGTGTACTAGAATATTTTAACTAGAATATTCTAATATTGTCCAAAATACGAGTCTATTAAACATGGCTGAAATCTGTTTTCCTACACCAGAATCATAACTACTATACAATCTGGTAATATTGTAAAATATTTTTTTCTCCGTGTAGACTTCTATCAACAGTGGCGACTAGACGCTCCCTACAGGGCGTGTCCTCAGGTCATGCGACAACACAGCCAATTAGCCCAATAATTTTCAGCGCACCTCCAGTTAACGCTATTAGGTATGACGTTATTGCCCAGTATGATAACGTGCAAATTCCACGCGACTGATGAATATATTACCAGGCTCGGGTGTCGCCCGTGCCCAATTGGGCCTCGTCATGTTTAATCAACATTGTTTCTTGCGAATTCATAGAACGTCGTCGGGGCTCGACGGCACTCAAGTTGTTTAGGATCGGTAGCCGCCCTTCACGTGACTTATGTTGTCAATGTAATATGTACATATTACTACCTTCAGAATGAACTACGTACATAACTATATCTAGTATACACTACAATATTACACTTTTAGAAAGAACCGCTTAAATTTAGTGTTTGTTTGCATTTCTTATTACTTAAGTTAGGTACTCTTTGTAAAAAAACCGATTCCGACTGACTTTTGACTTCTGGCTGTTCGTGTAGTTTACTGTGGTCGGCTTACTTTCATTGACCCATTTTCTTCGCGATATTTTTAAGAAATCATTCGCGGTATGCGCTAGATCTCTAGTTGCTCTACCTATTGTTGAGAAATTTTAGAATGGACTTCTTCAATGTTTACCATTGTAGACATTCTGTTCATTTCAATGAAAATGCATAAGCAAGCTTTAAAAATGAAACTACAGTTGTTTTATTTCTTACCATTACAAACAACAAAATGAAAAACATTTCAAGCTGACAATGCTGATTGTCTGACGGAAAAGGTTAAAATGCAATTACGAAATGTAGTTTCGCAGCCCGCGTTTTGAATAACGGTGACTGCTAAAATGTAGGCAGTAACATGCGAAAATTATATAAACGAGGATAACGGACTTGGACACCTAAGGCGCATCACGTACAGAAGGGGCACAATAGCGGTACGCTGACTCACCGCGAGACAGAACAAGGACATCCTTGCATACATGCGAGGGCGCAATTATTCATACTTTTTTGACAGCTCGTGACATAGCAAATTTACGACACTGTCATATCTACAATCTCTCAATCTTTGCCATAATACTTTCTTCAAACAAGTCATATTTATGGTCACCATGCCAGCAGCCTCTAACGTCAAAAAGTAAAATACGTCAGTCATCGTTATAAACTATATGTAGCCACTTAGCCCGCTTATGTGAAAAGTAACGATATCACCGCCCGGTGAAATATTCTGATATTAATGTAACCACAGATTATATAATAGTTCTTACGAACAGATACTTATCTCTCAAACAAAACGCAAATACCTACCGTTTTGATACCTACACAAAAATACAATGGAGTGACCTTCAACGCGCCGCTCCCCGCACCGCGCGCACCGGCACAACGCTATAGTTCGTTTTTTTTAGCATTAGAAAGAACTTCGCAGAAGTAAGCTTGTGGTTCCAAATCCGGTACTTTTAGCGGTAATAATTTGAAGTAAATTATATGTATTGACCGTGCTACATTAGATAATTCAATAATTATTAACAATTAAAGAGCCTGATAAAAACTGTACGCTTACTTCTGTGGAGTTCTTTCTAATGCTAAAAAAAACGAACTATAGGGTTGCTGACGCTTAGAAATGATAAATAAATACCTACTTAAACAGCGGAGTGAAATAAAAAGAAAGCTAAGCTAGATAATATTCCAATTATGTATGTATGTATGTATTTACTTTATTGTATTATGCGTTAGTGTTTACGAAATAGTCATTTTAAAAGGTCATATATCCCTGCAGTAACCACAGTGTTTACGCCGTTTTATAAACCGTGCAATAATTCCAGCAAGAATTAGTTTAATGTTACACAATAAAGAAAAATAATAGAAACCCCATGAATACAGGTAATTAATTATAAGTTAACCAGAGCAAAAATGAGTAGGCACTTTCCGGTGTAAAGTTAACTTACTGTCGTTAAAATAAACATTTACCAAAATAAATTAAAAATTTGCTACCTATTTCAAATAGATATCTAAAACTATACATTTGTCATAAATAATAAATATTACATGTTTAATTAAAGAAATTCAATAGTAGGTAAGTACCTACTACGTAACTTGTTACTATCGTAAAAATTGACAGTGCGGCGCGCGGTGACGTGCATACGCGAGCGCGTGTGGCAACCAACTGGTTTGCTTTTCTACCGTGAACGGGAGCAGATTCGTAGGTATAAATCCGAGCTCGCGCGGAGAGTTCCATAGGCCTGATGTAACCGAAATACCTAAGCTAAGTATAACGAGTTAAAATATAAATCATATTTTATGTCAATGTCATGACAGGTCAAAGCAAAAAAATGGTTCTCGCAGGATATCATTAAGCCAAGTCGAATAGCGCCTCAGATTTGTGACCAATAGAAACATAAACATCGTTGCTCCATATCCGTCCCAGCCATTCGCCATTGTGCTGCAACAAATTGCGAACATAATGGACTTTGCAACACCTTGGCGCAGGATGACACACTGATATTTTAGCTATGATAATAGACTTGAGAAATTCAGGACGACTTACGACTGGAGCTCTACTTATTTATGCGGCTGTAATTCCACTCCAGTATACATAGATTAAGCTTACTGCTAAATATTGCTTCCTTTATTCTTAATTTCGTGCTGTAGGTATATTAAAAATATACACGTAATATTTTGTCACAAAATATCATGTGATATTTTACCGACCCTTTCCCTCCCTTTAGGATATACATAATATGATTTCTGTAAGATGTGGGGTTGGGACTTAAGATTTAGACTCAGATTTTAGGCGGTCTTGATGTGGATTCGCACGGCGCTCCGGGTCCGGATCAGTGTGATAACCTGGTAACCGCATTGGTCACTTTTAGTTTATTGATTGTTGGGATATCAGACATCACTCGACATCAGCCATTTTAAACATGCAAATAAACAAAAAACATGCTCGTGCCTTCATTATCTCTACATTATTAAGATGGTGTTGCGTCTCGTAGCAATGTTGGAATTTAGACTAGGTATTTTGGCTCATTAAAATAGTGAACGTAATGCTACCTTCATATTATGCATGTTACGTATATAGGAATGCGATTATCAACGTAACAGATCAATATTTAAGTTGATTGCGTTGTGTGCTGTAGTCGGTAATAATGGATTGATAATGAAGGAAATGAAATGAAAATACTTTCCCTGATTAATGTTTATTCCACGACCATTTCCTTTTTTATGTTTTTAATCTAAACCTGGTTCTTAATGTTATATAAGTCAAGCCTTTTGTGAATCAAAACTCATATTTAAGTTACTTGCCTATACAGAAATCGTTTCGACACAAGGAGCATTCTTCATTCATATAGCAGAGAACGAAAGTTACTATGAATATTTTGGACCGGTACTTTATTAGCTACTAGATATCTCGCATTTTTTGCAATTAACTACTAGTCTGTCCGTTCATTGGGAGCTCTCCTAAAGTTTCACACTACATTGCCATGACTCATATCTAATTGTGATGTGTTAATGACTCCGCACTGAAAGAGCGTCGTTGTCCACAGATGACTTGAAGGCAGTGACGAAGCGGCTGATAGTGCAGGCGAAAAGGCAGGGCTCCTGCGACAATATCTCCATAATCGTGGTGTTCCTGAAGGACCCGCGCGACATCGCCGCCGACAACCGCCCGCCCATGGATCTTGGGTAACTGTATAATGTTTATTATTCTTAATTTATAGACATACGAGCCCCGATGCAAATTATTTCGTCTAGTTCCACGCAACAATTTTGTTTTTTTTTAAAATAAATTTTGATGACATGAACATAAAATGACCCAGTAACCCATTACTTACTTTTAATTATGGTTCCCAAACCATAATAGCAATGTTTAATGTAGTTTATTTTGATCGTATAATAAAATTGCATGAGACTTTTATTGCTGAAAAAAAGGACTTTTCAAAAACGTTGTCCAAATCATATTGTCCTCTCCTACAGCACTGCTGCATGCATGGGGTCGAAACAAAATTGTCAGTATATTGGCAGTGGCAGAGCCCTAATATTGCTTTCCCTAGTAATAGCCCTTTTCACATATGTTGTTATCCTACCCGTGAATAAAAAAATAAAAAATCATTATTTTTTTCTTTCAGTACAAACGGTATTTCTTGTATTTGGATTTAGTTATTGCAGAGTATTACCAAATAAAATAAAATTACATTAGTATAAGCATTAAATATTAGTAATTTTTAAACAAAAACATTATTTTTGAACAAACGCGAGGACCTCAAAAAATGGTCTCACTAGACGAAAACATGTGCATCGGGGCTCGTAGACGCAGAATATAAGGCAGGGCTTGGCAGATATCGTCAGTAAGTACTAACTGTTGAAGGGATAAGTAGGTATACAGAGCATTAAGATGTCCTAACTTCGATGACGGTCGAAGCCGATCAAGCACCAATTCAAGATTCCCTAATAGAAATTCTTGAACATTTAAAATAAAGTTTTGGTGTCACAATCGGAAGAATAATTGATGCGAAATAAAAGGTGCGCCTCTCCAGAAATATTCAACTCAGATTCTTGTACAAGTACCTACATATCTCCAATATGCAGATTTTCACTTAGATTTTAGGCATTTGATAATTAGGCAATCAAACCGCACCTACCGATAAAATTACCAGTTTTTGCGTAGGTTACTATAAGCATTCTCTCAATAACGAAATCTACAAAACCAGACGACCTTGAAAATGTCGGTTGCCTGCCTAACTTTTAAACTAAATTGAGAGTCCACGCACGATCTTAAATATTTATTATATCAGCATCGGCCGAGGCGCTTAAGTTAATCTAGTGTGAGTCATCGTGTGGAGTCCGACACTGAAGATAAGAACAACAAGGGTCCTGTTTCCCGAGCACAAATATATGGAAAACTGGAAACATTTAACTGAATGCTAAAAATATAGATCGATATGTATGTTTGATAACTGTGATAATAATACTGATTCCCTAATGCTAAAAAATACGATGATTTCCAGCTGCAAAACAGGGTTTTTCGGCCCGGCCCATTAATCCGATCCTCTCTTCATCATTATTATCATTATTATTTCAGTCTGATCCACTTTGTAATCCGTCCGGGATAAAACAATTTAAATTTATTTCGGATACCTACACCTAATTCTTACGCAGATCGCATTTTATTCTACCGGAATTAAAATAATTTAAAATAAACGGGCGCCCCATTTCAAAGATACGAGAAAAGGATTGGACTGGAACATAAACAACTCAAAACATAAGCAGACCATTGTCCTGTTTTTGTGGAGTAAGGTCTCATAGCCACCTCGCCATTGGTTACTAGGTACCTACATAAGACAAATTAAGTTGCCTATGCGTCATTATAAGTCATAAAGCAAAAGTCTAATCATTAGTAATAGCGGTACACCGTGAAATTCGGGAATCAGCTGCAAATGGTGTTAGAGGTATGAAAATCGGCACGATTAATCTTTAGACCATTTGAATCAATTCTGTGTCCCTAGTGAAAAAAGGTATAAGTCTCGGGCAGCGCGGTTGTAAATGGGTATAAGTTCCAAGTAACACCTGTGCCCTTTTACTCCTAAGCTGCGTGTCGGAGGTAAATCTTAAAACTTAAATACGCGATTAAGTCCCGTTGTGCAGTTTGATAATCCTCATATCTAACCCCAAGAAATTGATTTCGAAAATATTTAGTTTTAGTATTTTTTTTTTATTATTACAAATTGTGATCTATCAATCTATCAATGAAACGACCTCCTAGCCTAGTCGATAGTGATCCTGCCTATGAAGCAGGAGGTCCCAGGTTCGAATCCTGGTAAGGGCATTTATTTGTGTGTTCATCATCATCATCACACAAATAAATGCTTGAGGTATATTTTACAAAAAATAATTCAACGGTTTCGTATCTGGAGGAGCCCAAACTTGGTATGTTTTGAAAATTATTTTTATTTTAATTGAATGCAAGTGACGGAAATATAATAATGTGATATATTTTTAGAACCGGCTCAAAATGCCCTTTCATTTAATACCACACACAATAGGTTTCTGAACAATTTTTTTTTTCTTTTTCCATACAAAAAAAAGATTACGTCATAACTCCTTTCCGTTTGTTTTTTTTTTTGGTGCTACGGGTCAAATTGATTCAAATGGCCTAAAGATGAATCGTGCCGATTTCCATACCTTTAACACCATTTGCAGCACATCATGCCATTTAAACGATCATCGTCACATAAGGCTAAAGTATATTGGAAACTGTTCTGCTACGTGAACAAAGATGTGCATACCCGATAGGCGAGTCTACTTACACTGTGATTTAAGTACGAGTAATTGTTGAATCCGCTCATCTCAATAATCACATTCAGGCTGGACAACGCGTTGGTGAACGCGTCGCTGCCGCCCTTCGCCGTGGACGCTGACGCCAAGCACCACGGCATGGACGGCGCGGCGGCGGAGTGCGGCGAGCCCGAGGGCGAGCTGGCCGACAACGGCGTCGACAACTCGGACAGTGACAGCGAGGACCTCGGCCCGGAGACCGCGGTCGACGCCGACGATCTGGACGCGGAGGCCAGGAACCACGTCGCGCCGCCGACACCTCCAGCTCACACATGTACGTCAATATAACTAATACATATATCATTGGGGAGACACTCCTCACTTTGGTCGAACTCGACTCCGTTCGGCTCAGCATTGCACCGAGCAATTATTAGGGTTGGCACCACTTGACTTCCTTTTGCGTGCACGACCACAGATAAGATAATCACTTGAATGTTGACAACCCTAAATAGCCGAAAGGGATAGCATGATTCGACCCTGAACCGCTGTCAAACTTCGGGTTTGTAGGAAGTGTCCTTTCTGTACGGTACGGTAGTATTATTTATTTATTCTGTGACTATATAATATATCGTATATTCGTTAATTTAAAATGTGGTGTAGTGTAAGTAAGGTAAAGTAGTGTAACCTGGAGCGGAGCAGTTGGTGGAGTAGTGACACTTCCCTGAACGAAGTTCCGGACAGCAAATGTGGCACGGAAATATATATATAACTCGTTTAGGGACTTCGATTTGTTAACGCTTTAACGACATGTCAATGACCTCAATATTGGAACATATTATCATCATGCATCATCGTCATTGCTTTCGTGAAATACTGGGGGCCGTGACGTGACCCACTAGGAAATGACTATCCCTTGAACTAGGTATGTTCCTCCATCTGTTCCTGGGCTATAACCGCGAAAATCGAAGTTCGCAAATTGCGGGGATTTTTCTCTGTCACTATAATTACGCCTTCATTAGAGTAAAAGAGAAAGATCCCCGCAATTTGCCAATTTCGGTTTTCGCGGTAGCCGCTCTGAAAATTAAGTCTGTTGTTGAGTGTAGTGTTAATGTATCAGTTCATTGGACTTCTTCCTTTACGTATTTCGCCACTTATTTTTCCGGTGATTTCATTGTTGAGTTGACGACGATTTCACAAAATCCAAAGAATCTCGTTTTTGAGTTTTACTTATTTAAACATCTAAGTAGATAGCGTGTGTTTCAAAATTTATCAATTATTAATTTGATGCCCGTGCACGTCACGCTCACTTTCAATGCATTTCTTAAAAGGTAAGTTTGGTAGAATGTATCACAACATTCACAACTCGATGTTTATCAGTTGTCTTGTTTGCTTTACTGGTTTGCTTTATATTGCTCTGCTTAGGTAAGTATATTATGATACGTCTTCCACACTTTAGGTACATAGTTATTACAACAAGATGATTTACATATTTAGGTACCCCAAATTAATTCAAGTGAAATCAAGGTAAATCAAGGTAAATCAAGGTAATTGAATATAATTCGCGTTAGACCCGTCTATAATGTGAGTTAATATGTATAGTATAACACTCTTTTTTCTTCACTTACTTACTTATAGATAACTACTTAATAAGAATTCGATATGCCGGATGTAGATTCATACTTTTGCTAGCTGGTTGTAATTCTGCGCTTATTCTGAAATCTTCCGTCAGTAGAAAAAGCCAGCAAATATAAAAAGTGTAGGCCCGAAGGGTTGTCCCCCCATAGAAAATTTGATTTAAGCGCGAATCCCGAAATTTTTCTACTGACTTTGGGTTTGCCTGAGTTAATTAGTTATGTCAACAATGAGTACCTACCGAAATAAAGTTTATCTAAGAAAAATTGCTACCTATTGTTTATTTGTACCACTTTGTTAAAACAAATTTCCATTATAAAAATATACGGTTTGAGTATTTTAGAACGAATTTTATATTTGCATATATTATGTATTAAAATTTCCACAAGTCCAAAAAATTCAAAATACTATGGGACATAAATACTGGGGTTTACATACAAATGATACAACTGTCATGTTTAGTATCTGGGCTAAAAATAAGGACAATAAGGCCTTGTATATAATGACAATCTAAACTAGTCGAAGAGGTATTTATTTTGTAGGTAGGTACTAGGTACAGGTACCTACCTATTTTTTTTTTGTACAGCCCTAAATAGGCGGATATTTACCTTACCTAGTTAAGTAGGTACCTACCTATCGAGAGTTCGAGACATTGTTTAATTTTATTGTGAAATACTTCCATGGTAAAGTAACAAGTAAACCCTATGCCCCAAATGGCCTAAAGAACTCCTTGTATTATTATTTATTACTATAAGTAAACGAATTGATACGGCATCCCCGTCCCTGGATGTGCGCCCCCCTCTGCCGCGGCCGCGTGTTCGCCATCCCTTCCCCGCGCCCTCCTCTCCCACAGTCAGTCGCTCATTGAACGCGTGTTGGATCTGTGTTGTTTCGACGGTCGCTCGCCTATTGTGACCGGCTTTTGTCTGTACATTCTTGCTCGCTTACAACTCGAATATTACACCGACAGTGTAGTGGAGATATTAATCTGTGCAGTGAAATTACCGTTTACGGTACGTGATTTTTATAAGTTGTTAATTACTTTCACATACCGATCCGTTTGTGAAAGGTTATTTCTGTGTTGATTCATGCGGAGCGGTGTTCTGGAAATAGATCGGTTCGCCTGAAGGCGCATCCCTCGGTCGTCGTTTCACCCAGGATTATTACAGACTCCTTCACGTGTTTAAAATGTAAACTAGGATTACGGGCGTGTCTCAAAAGGCCGTTCTCGAAATGGCGTCCGCGAATGTCGCAAGTTTGAAATTTGCGACCGGTAAAATTATCGTTGTGTTGGTCATTACGCTACATCCCGTTCGTCAGTGTTTATTATAAAACGCCGGTATCGGTGCGCCGTTGTTCTTTTGTTATAATAATGTCAAACTGCTCGTTTAGAATGTGTTTTCTTGGCAGACGAGGGTGTGTCACCTGTTGATGATCGGATGGTGAGCGGCCTGTGTTTAAACGTGGTGTTTTGTTGTTGCGCAGTGGAGGCGAGCCACATCGACGGTGCCCTGGCGGATAATGTAGGTGAGAGCGGCGAGGAGTCCGAAGACGAGTGGAACTACTTTAAGGGAGAGGGCGAGCGCTCGGAGCAGCAGCGCAGCGAGCCTGACGGAGACGACCAGGACGAGCCGCCGCGCTCAGAGACGCCCTGTCAGGACAATGTGAGTATAATAAACAAATCGCCTATTGCATAACATTGTGTAAACATTACCACCAGCCCAAAATATACGTTAGTTTGTTACCTACGCGTTATAACCTAAAAATTGTTACAAATACCAACAACAATATTGAACTTCAAGACTAAAATTAAACATGATGTGCATCACTTGTGTGGAATCAGCTGTTAGTCATCTGTTTATAATGTAATTACTGATAAGTGAGGTAGTTTACTTTCGCATTCCTTGAAGGATTTTTACCCATCTATTCGCAACCAAAGATTTTAGACACAACATAATGCATTGTTTTTTATTGTTATTATTTTGCGTCACATACATCAATTAGTGTGACATTGGTATATCGTCTTCTGAAGTATTTAGACTTCCAATGAAACTCATTGACATCATTTTCTCAACTCAACTTATGCTTTGTACTATTTAATATTCCAGTCCGCCTGGGAAAGCAGTTCAGTCGACATGAACAGCTCCCCTCTCAACCCAGACGCCCCGGTGTTTGTGCCCGGCACAGTAGCCGGAGCAGACATCCTCCTGGCCGAGTCCCCGCGCAAGCCACAGCCAATGGATGACATTGAGCTGCCAGACGTTCAACAGTTTGAGACAGAAGTGGTTAGGCGGCCCGCTGAGCTGCTAGACTTGGATAATTGTGATCAGTTAAATGGACACCATGTAAGTTGCATTGTGACTTGAATATCAGTCTAATTATAAAATACACGGTGTAACATGAGTAAACCGAATAATTTTAACCACGCATTTCTGAGGTCAAAAGAAGTAAAAAATTTAATATGAGTTTAGGTCAATTTCGCCAAAAAAAAAATTTTTTTGTTTTGTTTTTTTCAATTTTTTGGATGTATTTGCACATAAATAATAAATGTTATTGGTAAACTTGTCACTTAAAATTGATTTTTAAATTTTTTTTTCGTAGAACCTACTTTTTGCATAGTGTTACTTGTCACTTTTTGAAATCTATCAATAAGGATATTTAGACTACGTCCCATAGCAGCAACATCACCATCAAAAAGGCCTTTTAAACTATGTAACAATAAAAACTTGTTTTTTTTTTAATTAATAATATCTCTGAAACTAGGCGAATTTCAAAAAAGTTTATTGGACATTTTTGTCTCTAAATATGATCAGGAATACGCTGTTAAAATTATTCAGTTTACTCATGTTACACCGTGTATAAAATCAACCACCATCTCATTTTTACCACTTTTTCTAGCTACAAAATTTTCCATAAATAATCACAAGACATGTTAACTACCTATTTTTAATATAATTTTAATCATGTTATTATTGAACAGTTATTCTTGATATACTATCAGGCTGCAGTTTATATGCAAGGATTTCCTTCCCCAACTACGGAAATAATATGCAATAGAAAACTTGAAGAGGAATAAAATATCAAAATGGAATTCTAGTTAGTAAGCCTGCCGTTGTTTCATTGTTGTTGTACTCATATCATTGTCATGCAGGAAAGTCATAATGACATCCTGACTACTCATGCCTTTGCCATTTATATAGTCTTAGCACAGTGACACTTACCTTATCAGCCGTAATGTAGTTAGTTACATTTATTAGAATTGAAATTATTGTTGATAAAGAGACGGCACACCGCTTGCGTGACCTGTGCGACCATGCGTGACCATTTTAGTGCACGTCACACGCAAGCCGGTGTGAACAGGCCTTAAATATTTCTTAGATTTAATGTCTTCTGGATTTCTTAATTAATTCCTATTTAGATTTCTAAAGAGAACATTTAGTTAGCCCATCTGGAGTAGCACTTTGCCATGCAGTATATTTAAAATTAAAGATGTTGTTACCTACCAATTTCTTTCCATAGTGATTTTTAAAAAGAAAGAAGAAAAGGAAAGGTATAGGTGTAAGTAGGTTTACATGTCCAATCCAAATAAGAATGTAAAAGTATATTTCGATGTTCCTAATTTCTTAATGAACTTGCACCTCACTAAAAGAATATTTGTGCATATACTAAATTATTAATTTATTTTCAGAATGTATCAATTGACGGAATAACAGAACAATTGAATGGGAACGACAAGAACACCCTGGACAGCCTCGGCTTTGGATTCAGCGTGGGCGTGGAACCCGACAAGGCAAAGGATATCAGTCTCATTCAGGACTTCGACAGAATACAGAAAGACACCACTGATTTCTGTAATATACAGGTTAGTATTAACCATTATGCATCTCATTATTTAATTTATAAGTGTTTTTAGTTGGAATAGATGGTGGGAAAGTTGTTTATTTCCAAAATATTCATGAATTCCTAGACAATTATAACAATCAAACAAAAGTATTGTCTTCCATTCGTGGTACAGTTAGGTTACAAATGGTGGTGGTGGTGATTATATGAAATGTCTTTTAAATATTACAGTTTATTTGATTTTATTAAATGCTTGTTTCTAAAGCGGTTCATTGCAAATTATGGCCTTCTTAAGTTGTTAAATTTACTGTTTCCTGGTTCCGTATGGATACAGCCAATAATTACAACAGTTATTTTATTATATATAAAGGCTATTACTAATGACCAGAAACTGATGACCAGAATTTACACAATATTTGTCAATTTTTACTTAATGCCAAAAGGTTTAATGTTAAAACTTTGTTTTCATTATAGGTATTCCAAGCACACTCTGAAACAAATCCGTTCGCATCAGACGACAATGAAGAGTTACTAGAAAGACTGAAGAGCAAAGAGCGAGACCCGATGAGCATGAGCTTCTACCAGGAGAAGGACGACGACACCTGCGAGCGGCTGCTCGACGGGCCCGTCGACCTCAACGCCGTGCAGCCGCTGCCCGACGCCGACGACAACGACGACCGCGACGACCACGACGACAAGGAGAACGTCAGCCCCAGCCCCGACAACGACCACCCCCTCCCCAACAACGACCACTTCGAGGGTGCTAACTTCATAGACTACGTCAACAACTCTAACAACCTACAAAACTTCCCCAACATAGATCTACAGACCGAGTGTCCGCCCCAAGATAACGTCATGCAGACGGACACGCCCGAATCTCACAAGCTCCTGTTCGAACAGATACCCGAAATACCCGACGGCAAGAGCTCCGAGTTGGGCTTCAACGAGGATATTCAGGATCCTTCGGATCGAGCGATCACTCCACAGGAGGAAACGTCCCAGGATGTCGAAATGGAGTGCAAACCGGAGACGCCCTGCGAGCCTGCCTCGCGCCCCGAGTCGGCGCAGGAACCCCCACAGACACAGAACGAAATCGTAGAGGCGGAACACGCCGCTTTCGAAGAGTTCTCCCACCGGGCGGAACATGCTGATAATCTATTGGAAAACAACCTGCACGAATCACACGCTACTGAAAATCACGAGCATTCCAACGAGCACCTGGCGGCGTCCCCCGCGCCCGCGGACCGTGGCGACGCCTCCCCGGAGCCGGCGCACGAGCTCCAAGAGAACGTTAAGGCTGAAATACACAACTACGACAGGATCGACGACCACTTCGACGCCGTCGCCCCGCACGAGGACGACACGATCGAGCCCCGGGACGCGGAGACGCCCCACGACTTGCACGAGGAAATCGACCTGCTGTCGGCCCCCGCCCACGAGAGCGAGACGACCGCGTCACCGCTGTCGCCCGCGCCGCACCACGAGGAGCTCCTCGCCGCCTCCCCCGCGCCCTCGCCGCTGCCCGCGGCCAGCCCCGCGCCGGCGGACGCGGAGCTCCTCTCCCGCCTCGCGGCCGAGTCGCCCGCCCCCTCGCCGCTCCCGAGCGACGGCGCCCGCTCGCCGCTCCCGGCGGAGGTGCCGCTCCCCAGCGAGCCGTCCCTGCCGTCCGAGTCTCCCCTCCCGGCGGCCTCCCCGCTGCCCGTCGAATCGGCTCTCCCCGTAGAGTTCGAGATTCCGAGGGAATCCCCGCCGCCGGTGGAGATCGAGCCGCCGAGCGCGTCGCCCGCCCCCGAGGCCGTCGCCCCCGCGGAGTCGCCGCTGCCCGCCGAGCCGGAGCTGCGGCCCGAGACCGCGTCGCCCCTCGCCGCCGCGCCGCCCGCCTGCGACCGCCTGACGCCCGAGCCGCCCCGCGAGGAGCCCGCCGCGGCGCCCCTCGAGGATCGGGCGCGGACGCCCGCGGCCGCCTCCGGCCCCGCCCCCGACATCGTCCCGGACGAGCGGACCGAACAATCGCACAGAGACCTCGTCACCGATATAGATATCGGCATCCCCGAGTCGCACGCCCAGGAAATCTGCGTCCCCGTCACGAGCGAGATCACCGACGAGGCCGTGCAGCTGCCCGCCGGCACGCCGCCGCCGCCGCCCGCCGTCGACCTCGTCGCGCCGCCGCTCGAGGCGCCGGCCGCCGAGTCCGCCGGGGCGTCTCTCGCGACGGCCGCCTCCGCCGCCGTCGGCGCGGTCGTCGCCGCCACCGCCGTCGCCGCGACCGCGGCCGCCAAGGCGAAGACCCCCGCGAAGAAGACCGCCGCGTCGCCCGCCCCGAGGACGACCGCGACCCCCAGATCTGCGACGAAAGCGGCCGCGCCCGCCTCCGCCGGCAAGAAGCCCGCCTCCGCCGGCAAGAAGCCCGCCGCCGCGGCCGCCGCGCGCCCCGCCGCCCGCCCCTCGCTCGCCAAGTCCCCCGCCGCCCCCGCGCCCGCCAAGCCGAGGGCCGCCCCCACCCCGACGGCGGCGCGGCCCTCGCCCCGGCCGGCCGCCAAGAGCTCGCCCGCGCCCGCCAAGGAGGCCCCGGCGACCGCCCGGCCCGCCGCGCCCCGCGCCGCAGCCGCCCCGCGCGCGGCGCCCAAGCCCGCCGGCACGCGGCCGGCGCCCGCCGCGGCCGCGCCGAAGCCCGCCGCTCCTCGCGCGGCGCCGGCGCCCCGCCCCGCCACGGCACCCGCGGCCCGGGCGGCGCCCAAGCCCGCCGCCCCCGCGGCGCCGCGCCCCGCCGCCCGCCCCGCGCCGCGCCCGGCGCCGCAGCCCGCGAAGCCCCGCGAGGTGAAGGCGGCCGAGAAGAAGCCCCTCCCGAACGGCGACGCGAAGGTGCCGCCCCCGATCAGGAGGGTGCCCGTCGCCGCGCGCCCGGCGCCCCGCCCGGCGACCGCTCCCGCGACGGCCCCGGCGACCAAGTGAGTAATATCGAATCGACTCTTAACTTCTTATAAGAAGACACACGTCGTGGTTATTATTGGTTTTTAGATTAAATTTCTATGAATTAATAAAAAAACACTAAGTATGCGTACCTCTACCTCGCACTTTTCAAATTGTCTCACTTCCACTCTAGGGCTCACTCGGTCGGCAATTATATTTCCTTATTGTACCTTACCTTACCACTGTAGAACGATTAAGAATAGTCTCGTTAATAGCAATATTTGGTGACTTACAACACTTGTACTAAGTAACGATTCCCGCAGGCCCGCCGCCCCTCGGCCGGCCGCTCGCGCTCCGCTGGCGGCGCGCGCGGCGCTGGACAAGCAGAGCAAGGACCTCGCCAACAAGCGCATCACCGCCAAGGCTGCGCCGCCCAGGACTGCCCCCACTAAGGTATAATCTTATAATTCATTTGTATCAGCACTCGGCTAATATTGATAAGTAAATCATACAGCTTTAAAAACAACGCTTTGTTGTCTAAGGCGTCGTCGCACCGCGGTGGAGTTTACCTTGTCATAATCATAATGTCATGTTTTACCCTTAAATGTATAGTGTAGAATGCAGCCTCCACAACAAACCATCTAATTTTGTACATTATTCATATATATTATTTAAATAGTAAAACTATCCGTTTTCCGGTTTTTACATTATTTTGGTTTTATAAATAATAGTTAAATATCAAGATCGTTTTAGCCTAGTCTTTTCACATCGATTGTTCATCCATAAATTTTCTTTTTGTCCCATTCTCAAGCAAAAGGGTACTTATTTACGGTTGTCAATAAAGCGCTATTTCCATATAAATAGCTTCTATTTGAAATCAACCTTATCGACAATGTGGTACGTTTTTATTGAAAACGTCACTTTATGACTCCTGATGTAGTACATTTTTTAACCGACTTCCATTTCATAGAAGGAGGAGGTTCTGTATTCGGTTGTGGCTATTTTTTTTTTTTTTTTTTTCTATGTACGTTCACCGATTACTCCGACATCCGTAGTCCGATTTGAGTAATTCTTTTTTTGTTTGAAAGGAGCTACTTCCGAGTTGGTCCCATTTTAATTTGGTTCTGTTCTGATGATGGATCCATGAGGAATTGAGGGGACTCCTCAATTTTTAAAGGCACATGCATGGTGATTTGGATGTTTTCTTAAGCAACTCGAGCATTTTCTCCCGAAAACCACCACTTTGATGAAGTAGACCTGATGATGATGATTGTTTTGATGATAATGATGATGATTTATGAAATGTAGTATGTTCAGCGATTACTCCGGCACCTGTGATCCGATTTGAGTAATTCTTTTTTTGTTTGGAAGGAGTTGCCTCCAAGGTGTTTCCAAATTATTTTTGGTTCTGGTCTGATGATGGAATCCATGAGGAATTGAGGGAACTCCTCAGTTTTTAAAGGCACGTGTAAAGTGATTTCGGTGTTTTCTATAGTAACTCGAGCATTTGCTTCCGAACACCGCCAATTTGATGTAGTGCAAGTGTAGCCTTACCACGAGTTTGACATTGACATATTCGCTAAGTTAGCGACGCTAATGTCTTCGTAACTTACTTTTTATGCATCTCGCTCGCACTAATATACCAGTACGAGCGAGATGCAAAGAAAGTAAGTTACACACACGCTAGCGAATAAATCAATGTCAAACTCTTGGTAAGCTGGTAAGGCTACTGATCGGGGGTTAGGGTTAGGAGTTAAAGGGGTCGAGTAATGGTGGTTGAAGGGCGTGAGGGATTGGGTCAGTGGCGGGGCGGAGGATGGATTTAGTGTAGTGACGAACTCGAGAAAATTCCAGATTACATATTTATTAAAGTAGATACACGAATTTAGTGTTAATCATGATGTTGTTTTTCATTCACGCGTCGCGGTATTAACAATGCGTTAAAACTAAAAATGGAAAAATAAAAACTTTTTACAAAAAAAAGAAAACCGACTTCAAAAAGGATGAAATAAAATATTATCCTTTTTAAGTCTATGCGTTACCAACTGATATGTTTGAAGTCGGTGCCAAGCCAAGTAGTAAAGAATACCCGTCAAAAATAATCACCTTTATGACTATAAATCCCATTAGAACTGTACCATTAGAACTATTATAAATGTGTAAGTAATTCTGTCTGCCTCTTTGTCGCCTTTTCATGGCTAAACAACTGAACCGCTTTAGGTGAAATTTGGCAAGAACGTAAATTCCTTGAATTGTTTTATATTTTGAAATGTAGTCCTCTGAATAAGGGACGGGAAATAACTTCAGTCCCAATCCCACGCTTGCGTGCCGACAAACATGGTACGGACTGTGCCAAGAAGGTTTGATCGTGTGTTCTTAGGTACAGTCGACGTCAAAGATATGTATTATACACTTTTGCACCTTACTCCTTTGTAATAAGACGAAAAGTGTAAACATATTTTTAACGTCGACTGTACCTACAGAAAGTACGTTCATTGTCGTCGTGTAAGGCAATCCAACGTACATCCTTATCGAATCGCACCTAAATCATGGTATGCTTCAAAAGTTGGCTTGGCACCGACTTCAAACATATCAGTTGGTAACGCATAGACTTAAAAAGGATAATATTTTATTTCATCCTTTTTGAAGTCGGTTTTCTTTTTTTTGTAAAAAGTTTTTATTTTATGTAAGTATATTTTTGTTTGGCATTTCAGACGGCTCCTGCAAGCAAGACATCAGCAGTAAAGAGCGTGCCCAAGAAGCCGCTCGTAAAGCCCACCAACGGGCTGGTGAACGGCGACGGCGCCGGCGACGAGCTGAAGCCACCGCCGTCGCCGCCGGCCGCCGACAACGCGCTGCTGCCGGACGTGATCGCGTGAGCGGCCGTCGCCAGGCGCCGCAGAGTACACGCTCGACGTTAAGGTTCACTCAGGCCGCCCGCGGTGGCGGGAGCCTCGATCTCGGAACGCCCCAGTGATCGATTCCTATTATTTCCGCTTGAATTTTGTGATTTTCTATAAGTGTATGATAGTTGACGCGTTAGGTGCGGGAACGTGTTCCCGGGGTATATTAGAGTCGCTTTATAGACGTACGTCGCCGGTTCGTTACGCGGGCCGAACCCCGCAACGGTTATTATTCATTATTATGATATGAGTCTGTTTTTAGAATTTTATATTACCAACGAATGATTGATTTAAAATCTGGCTTTTAATTTATTATCTTTGTATAACCGTATTATTTAAATAAAAACGTGAGGAAGGACTGAGACATTGTTTTATTTATGAAAATTCTAGTGATGCGGTTGTTTTTTACGCGAGGCTTAAGGATTAAATGTTGTTTAATTGCTACTGTACTTACATATTATGTAAACTTAAATAATCATGGTGTTACAAAGAAATAACTAAAATAGAACATTTTATTCGAATAAATGATTATACATCCTCTTACAAGCCTTTTTCTTACCAAACTATTTACAACACTATTCCTATACAAATATTCACTAGGTACACTTAGCTGATCATTATTAGTTATCACTTAATTAACATCACATGGATAGGTATTGTTTAAATAGAGAAATGCGGGAACCGGAAGTCGGAATCCTTGAGGTTGTTGGCGATCCATTGATCTGCCTGCTGCGTCATTTCCTCGTCGAAGTAGTCTCGCCAGCCGCCAGCCTTACCTGCGACCATTCAAATATATTTACAGTGAACACTAAGGGCCAGTTGCACCAACCACTATTAACTGACTGATCAAAGTATTCAACATCACTCAACAGAGAACTGAAAAATGTTATCTAATAAAATTTTACGCAGCCAGTTTTTTCCATGACGATAGAAACGTGGCGATGTCGGAAAAAATATCAGATATTAAAATCATAGTTCAATTTGTTCAACTCAACCGATTACAAATTAGTACAAAATAATTTGGCCAATCGTACTGTCAATTCAGTATCTAAGATAAATAAAAACCTCAGCTCAGCTACCGGTCGTACCTTTCCGAATGAACCCTTGCTCTCCCGGTATGAGAATGCCAAGCTCCTTCATGACGTCATAGTTGACGGACTTGTTATTCTTGAAGCTGTCGATGCTCAGGTGCTCGCAGAGCTTAGCTATCTCTTCGTCAGAGTACTGCTTGTCGAGGAAAGTAGCGACGCGACGGACGGCTGCTGGTAAATCCTGAAAGTTAAACGCTTAATTAATCTTCGCAGAGATATTTCTAAATGCCCCCTCTACCGGTCACTCCTCTGTATTCTTCTTAGTTGGTTATTGATTATACGATATGATAGATTGCGCGCTTTATGCGATCCTTGCTCTAATTAGGCGCGCAATCTGAAGCAAACATAAAAATGTGTGCATTCGCGTCGCAAGGCACATTCTAGATCTGAACTGAACGCACCTTTAGATGTATAAAAACTCTCAAGGCAATATCGAGTTAGACGAACTATATGGTAATTAAAAATATGACCGGAAACAAGCAAATTTACTTATAGGCATTTAAGTATATGATGTGAGTCTGACCTTAGTGAGCTCTTCATAGAACAAAAACAACATGCGAGGATGATGCCTCTTCTGCCACGCTTCTTTAAGGTGCTCGAAGTATGGCGTCCAATGGTCTGCAATGTGTAAACGAACATTTACAGTGGCGGATTTGCAGCCCTAGGCTAAAGACCCTGTAGCCGCCCCTTTCTGAGCACCCAGCATATTGACTACATTTTGAGTTATTTCTTGTTATATATCATCAGCAATTTATTTGTCACAAGTTGCCGCTTTAATATCTTGCCGCCTACTGGGCCTTAGGTCAAATCCGCCACTGAACATTAAATAATAGTTACTAACACCCCTGCATGTAGAAGACGTGAATTTTCAATTCCATATTAAAAAAAAAAAAAAAAAAATATTTATATATTATTATAAAGTGATTTCCGCTTGTGACCATTATATGTTAAAGGCATTTCAAAAACTACCATCTAAACCAGCGGTCGACAACAAGCGGCCCGCGGGCCGCATGCGACTCGCGAACCTCTCGCTTGCGTGCCGCGAGCCTCCTTGGCTATTTTGTATGTAATATTAACAAACGACAATGTCCTTTAGCAGACAAATATTACCAAAGTGCGGCCCGAGTCAACTTCGTGTTAAAAGGTTGCCGACCGCTGATCTAAACTATCCTATCCACCAGAAGAATAATAGTTTCTATATGCCTGCTACCTAAATGCACTAGATGGTTAAGGTTAAGTAGGTATATTTTAGATACCTATGATTGTAAAGTACCAACGATTAGTCGTAATAAAATACCTACCTATAAGTAATCTTTGAATTCTCAGCAAAGCATATAATTATGTCTCTGACTGTACCTACTAATTGACTCAAATTAACTAACAAAGAAGTTGGCATAAGTAACTGCATAACATTTTGATGGTCAGTTTTGAGGAACACTCCAATTAACAAAGCCTGAGCTTGAGACACGATTTTACATAATTGCCGCGCATAAAGAGTAGCTAAAGACCAGTCAAGGCGGGACAATTCGCCCAATCTGATTAAATTGTCTGATCAACTCGGGTCGTGTGAACGCAAATATAAAATTGGCTCGCCGATTCCACTTGATTCGATTGTAAAAAAAATACTTATAAATTTATAAATTAATAAAATTAAAATTGAAATTATTCACCAGTCTGTTTACCCTGACCATCGGAGACACACACTGAATTAACTGCAGATATTTATAAAACAAATAAAACCTTAAAATAAATGTCATAAACTAAAATTAAAAACTAGATATTACAACTAAAATTATAAATAAACTAATTGAATGCAGATTTATTGAAGCATATGCACTTAAATAAAAATGAAACACGAACAATATTCTGTATGTATTTTAATGACGTTAGTTCATGAACACAAAATATACTTACATGTAATATGCAACTGCATGATAATCGTTTACGAACCTAAACTTACATTTATATATCTAAATATTATCATAACTTCATAATTTAATTAATGATGAGCATTTTGTATGACTAGCACACTGTCTTTTTTAGTTCTTAAATGTTTAATATGTTAATTGTTAAGCAATACCTAGATACTATTTACTTACGTTATTTTAAGTAAAATGTAATCAATGGATAACTGTTATTGGCCATCTGTTATATAAGCATTTATATGTAAAACTTTTATTTACGGCTGTTGTTGTCCTAAATATCAATAAATAAAAAAAAATAAAAAAGTAAATGACCAAATGGAGGCGCGGAAGAGAATGCCATTTTTCGACGCCAGTAAGCGCACTTGGGGGCATTTTTATGAATTCTTATAAAAGCATCCACATACTTATGAACACACAAGTACGTATTAGGTACCTACTTATTTATTCTTTTTCAGCACTTACATAGCTGGTGACAAATAAAACAAAATTTACAAATAAAGAAACCTAATTATAAGATAAGTATTAAAAGTAGATGAAATGGTGGCCGTCAATAGAGCCAGTTTTCCTATCTTTTTATGTTATTTCTTAGCTTTATCAATGTAAAACAGTAAGTGCCGCGGAACTGAATCATTTCCTTGTTTACTTAATTATACCTATTGCAATCAGGTTTCTGGTTTTACACATATAAATAGCCTGCTTTATGAATTGAAAAATGAACTGCACATTTATTCCTACCTACGACTTGGTATCACGGCTATAAGAACGTAGTACCTACCTATCTTCTTAGTAAGTAGTTTGTCGTAAGAATAGAATGCCTGAAACACGACGCACATTTAAGACTATTAAAGTGTTTGACTTGAATATAATAGGTGGTACTCACGCAAGTCATTGATGAAGAAATTCCAATACATTTTGAAGTCCCCGACATATCCCTGTGTTCTGATCAGCCTGTTCAGATGGTAAAACGACACAGCGACATCGCGCGGGTCACGGGCGACATACACCATTCGACCTTTGTCCAACAGCGTGGGAGGGAGAAGAGATATCGGTAGATGAGTCTTGATGAAGCGCTGCGAGGTGTTTGCCGCCAATTGTTCTGTTCCAGGTTGGGAGACCAGCTCCAGCAGGCGAAGCTTCTCAGAACTGTGGCTGTTCTCTTCGTGGAATCGCGCTTTCATCACCGGGTGGACAAATATTGAGAACCTGGAAACGATAACGAGTTTAGTTTACTGAGGGTCAGTTGCACCAACCACAGTTAACATACTAATCAACGTCACGCAGCAGAGTTTTATGAAACTTCCCATACTATAAAGTTTTGCGAAAGCTTTTTAACGGGTTGTTGTAGGTATGCTCTAAGTTAAACGGTCGGACAGAAGGTGCACCAAGCACTGTCACTTACAAACTTGACAAGGGCCTAGTGCACCTAGCTGGTGAGTATTGGTGGTAGTGATATACGAATTTAAAAAAATTGTCTACATTGACTTACACTTAATTCTAGCTAGATAAATACCTATGTGACATTATCTGTGGCATGCACTTACTCTAGAAACGGGTATCTCTCGGTGAGGGGAATCGCGTCGGATTTCTCATAGTCCAAATCGTTTGCAACCATCCAGACCAGTTCTTGCGTCCAAGTGGTACCTGGGGCGAGTACGGATACTTAAATAATGTATACTTATGTATATTTTAGTTAAGTATGACTCCATTCGGCAGAAATCATATAAAACATTAAAAACCAGCAGAAGTGAATACATAAGTCGTCAATTGTTATTTTAATTAATTCCTACAATAATTGAAAAGCCTCAGGTTTTCAGAATGGTATAAAGTACCTAAATACCTAGTGGTAGTCAGATAATTCTACTTGTGTTTATTTATTTTCTCGTGATTAAAAAAACATTGTACCTCATCTTTTTAATTTAATTAGGTAGTAGTTACCGAAGATTCCTAGAGGCCATCCATTAATTACGTCACACGTTTAGGGGTGGGAGGGGGTCAAGAAAATGTGACATGGGGGAGGGGGGAGTAGGTAATTTTCGTTACTAATTGGTTTTGTGTTATACAGTTACTAATATTTCTTTTAAAATATTTTTTATTAAAAAAATAATGCTGAGTTATACTGCGTCAAGCAAATCTTGTCAGTAGCAAACGGCGGCAAATTTGAAAAATCGCGGGTTAGCAACACTGTGTTCGAATAATTCGAAAATCGCGTGTCATCTTTGTTTTATCTGTGGAATGTGGATCGCGATTGACAGCCATCATCTTTGTTTACATTCTGAATCGATTCTATTTCCAGAGATATTTCTGCTGTGTCGCCATTAAATACCAATATATTAAATAAAATTGTGCTTAATCAAAGATAAGGTGCCTACAATGCCTACAGTTCCAAGATATAAATCTAATAAAATATTAAAATCCAATAGGACATCTACCTGCTGAAGCAATGATTTTATTCATTACATTCTTGTTTAACGGCATATTCCACTTCTAATTTTATTTTGAGATCTTCAAATTCACCACACACCGCTTTTAAATTGTCCGTCCATACCATTTAAATGCCATTTAATAACAATTTCAAACATTTTCAATAGAGAATCCACGAGTGACAATTTGAATTGACGTACGTAACAGGGCGCGCTCAGCGGAAAAAAAAGTTTTGGTACGATGTACATTGTACATTGCTGCTTTTCTTAGCGCAATACTACTCTTTGAGTGTTGCCCTACTTTAGTTTGCTTTACATTGCTACTGACAAGATTTGCTTGACGCACTATAGTATTGCCGATTTCGTTGAAAACAAAATTGCCTAAAATGTGACGTCACACCTGGTGGGGAGGGATTTGCAAAATGTGACCAAGTGTGACGAGGAGGGGGGAGGGGTCAAAAAACCTAGAAATTCATGTGACGTAATTAATGGATGATCCCCTACAATGGAAAATCGATAGAATTAGGTATACTTGTTGATAGTTTTGCGTGTCCTTATTAAGTTTATCGAGATTACAGGGCAGGCCTGCTTCCAGCATAGGCATCATAGGTCACCTGATCGGGGGTAACTGGCCACGAAGATGTCGCTGGGGCGCACCTCCATGGTGTAGATGTTGAGCGCCTCTTGCTTGTACTTGTCCGGGAGAAAGTAGCCTTTTGGGCCCACTCGCACGAAACCGGTGTGCTCGCCTGCGGACCAATTCGCTAATTAATTAATCGCAACTCTAATTTTATCAATTGACCCATGGCTTATAACATTTAAGGGGTCCTTCTGCAGACGTGTTGAAATGACACATATAATCACAACCGTACCTATTCTGCGGTGACTACACTGTCTACATATCGGTTAATAAACCTTTCGCAAAGCATGGCTTCAGAGTGAGCGTCAGGGTGACAGGACTCCAAGTTTTAGTACCTTTTTTGTAGCTATTTGGTACCTGACATCAAATATTTTGTACCCCACTTAAAATCGAGTGGTCAGCAGTTCTGACGTCAGGATGATAGTAGGACCTTCAGGCTACAAGTAAACCATAATTTTGTGTATGATCACAAGTTGAGCATGGTTGAGATGAGACATGAGTTCACATTCGAGATAAAGGAATTACCTACTAGGTGATGGCAGAATAAAATCAAAGTCATCATTATCTGATTTAAATCAACTTTTAAAGTTTAAAGTGAGAATAGACGTGTTTTAGAACTCAAGTATTACATTTCGCAGTTTATTAGGTGTAAGTATGCCTGCATACACTTAACTGCGAAATATGATGTTGTCGATGGCCGTCCGAAGAACTAAATAATTGCTGCAACGAACGCATATAGCCTTGATTTAAGTTGAGTACATTCTTGGCGGTGCACCTTTATGGCCAATCGTGCGTGCTATTTGGAGGTCATCAGTTATTAGTTTTTTAACAAACAACCTTTATGTTTTATATTTTACTTTTATATTCATATTATAAAAATACCTAACCTAAGACGATAAATAAATAAAGAAAATAACTGTTAAATTGAAGCATCTATTCGCAAGGCACTTTAATTGTTGATACCTACAGGGGTTTGTTAGTTAGTATTACCTGTAACAAAGTGTGTATCGTTTATAACCCCACGGGTACCCCATAGTATAAGGTAGTTTTTGACCCAGAATTTATTATCTAAGGGATTGGAATTGGAAATATGTCAAGTGTAGATGGTCAATTAAGTATATTTGTGATAATAGTAGTCGTTCGAAATTGGTGGTTTCTTTTAGGTACTCCTGAATAATTGACTCGATAGTCAATATCCAAATTATTTTTCAAAATTCATCTAATGTTAAAATTATAGGAACAAGGGTATTTACTATTTATGTACCAAGATCTATAAATAAGAAAGTATACCAAGCATTTCTTCAATAGATATTAAATAGGTATTTAAATGAAACCATAAAAACAATGAGTGAATAATCAGCAGACACCTATTTAATCAAGACAAAAGTGGGTTACATTGATAAAGGACAATGACTTTGATACAAATAGATATCTACTTACTCGTTGGTATGTGTCAATTCGACTACAAAACGCAGCAATAACAATTGATGCGACTTCTTAAAATGTTATTGAATTTCTTATATAAAATAGTCAGCTGAAGAGAAAAGGTACCCCCCCTTCCTCCTACATAGAAGTGTATGCAAAGGTGCTAAGTGAATAACTATTAGTATTGACTGTACTCTACTAAACTGCTACATAAATCAAATATTTAGGTACAAGAATCCTGTTTGAATAATTATTTAAGCAATCAGTAAATTTAGAGTTGTCCTACATACATATAGAAACCGATGAACATGTTAAAACTTTTAAAATTTCCGTTTCTCGTCACGCACCGTTAGAACTTTAAAATCTAAATAAGTATATGTATTAGTTCTAAAATAAAAATATTAATGATACCATTTTAATTTACCTACAGTAAAATTTAAATTTACAAGATGTATGTATATTATAAATCCGAAACAATATTTTAAACGTTTACCTACCTGTAAAATACTTCATTAGTTCCGCAGCCAACTTGGGCTCTACATCCCTTATTTCTAAGGGAAACTTGTTATTATTTTGTAAATCCATTTTGTCGTATTTTATTCACGATCTAATTAAAACAATTATCACACTTTAAATGTGGAAGTGAAACCGAGGGAAAGCGAAAGCGCGCGCGTTTGTATCGGCGTCCGCGCACACTGTGCGCGCGAGTTCTTCGACTGATATTGTTTACCACCACTCAAAACAATCTCATATAAAGTGTCCATAGATTTTGGTTCTCGGTGCTGTAGAGTGTAGGTTAACAGGTACCTACAGAAAAACAAAACTGTACTTAGGCTCGGTTGCCTTGAAATTGACTGATGGTGAACAATATTTTCCGTGTTACAGATAGAAGCCGTAGACGCTTTGAACAATATCGTATAGATGTTATTATTGCACGTAGCTAAATAGATTGTACAGTCGACGTCAAAGAGAAATTTACAGCCAAAGTAACAAAAAAATGTTTACACGACCTAAATGCTATGATAATAAAGTCGTGTAAATAATTTTTTGTAACGTTAGTCGTAAAGATCTCTTTGACGTCGACTGTACTTATCTAAAAGGTTAATCAGGATTGCAACAAGGTACAAATATTGCATAAGGCAAGTGACTGTAGGTACACATAATATATTCGAATTCGAATTAAGGACGTCATCACTTCACAGTTCACACTTTACGCTGCGACATATAATAAAATTATAAGGCTCTATAGATAATATATATATAGATAATTATATCACCAATGTAACCATCGTACGTATAGACCGAGAGTTTGTCCGGGAAAATGTATACCTACTTATAGTTTTAGTTAGTTAACTACTTATTATCTTTGTCTTTATACCCATCACGGAACAATTAATGGTGTTCCGGACATTTGCAGGCATTCGCGAAGCCGAAGCCAACACGTAAATACCCTTTTGACACTTTAGTTAGATGTAAATCGTAAGAGATGTAGCGAGTCGATGCTGCCCATGCCCGTGTAATAGGACCCACCCAGGACCCGCCAGGGTGTAATAAGGACCTAAGGACTATTGAGAATTGATGGAATCTAAAATGAACAGGCTATTGGGTGAAAGCGATGGACTATATAAATACTATTTGATAAAAACCCGGACGTCTGCCTAAAACGGTAAGTACCTATGTAATTTTATTTCCGGCATACGGCGACACGCCCCCACAAGATGGGCCTCTGCAAAAAGTGTCATCTAGGTTGGCTCAAAGGCAACATCGGTTTAAGGGCTGAGGGTAGACAGGTGTCACTGGACTGAAACATACAGCTAACTCGCCACTTACGTTTCCACATCTACATTCGAGAACGCAGCTCTCGCGACTCCACTTTGGGCAGCCGGCTAAGGCAAGCCAGAGGCAAAGCAATGCCGACGCCTATTAAAATTGCTCGAGCATGATACCAGCGCTGTGTGTTTTGTTAGGCTATTATAGCTAGGCTTCGTAAAATGATAAGTAAATTATGTATTTGTAACGATTACAATAATATTGGATTATACATAGGCCATTTAAGTCTGGAAAAGTGGGCCAAAACTGCTATAGCTGAGGTGACCCAACGGGACACAACAGAACAGATGATCTCCGTATAAAGGCCGGCCTAAAAGGAGGCGACAGGACAATGAGGACCCATTTTATGGGAATTACGACTTACGAGTAGGTGGGAAATAGCAAGCGACATGCAGTACCTATTAGATAAACATTGAGGAGGCCCATATCTTACAGTGGGCAGGGCAAACAACGCTAGGATTATATTATTCACTGCGCGCGTTAAATTGGTCGTCCCAGTTGGTATACTACTTACTTATTGGGTACCTACTTAATTTATCATATCAAGGAAAGTAAATGTGACCAATCTAGAGTTCATTTAGAGTCTATAAATAGTTAACTGATAATGTACGTATGTATGTAGAGTTATCTGCATGTTATGTTTTGACATTTGTATGCGACTGCGCGCTTGTGAGAATCGTGGAGAATCGCGTGCGAATTGCGAACATACCGTAAACAGTGACGTTCTCTACTTATTCTCGTTAGAATGTGCTCCTTCATTTGCATATCTGGGTTATCTATAATATGCCTCGGTTTATTAATAAGCTATATACATAGTAGTTAAAACGACTTATTCATAGTCAAAGGTATTTTTGAAAATGTAAAAGGGAATAATAACACGCGTACACAAACGCAATTCAGTAAAAATATTTTACTTCAAAATTCACAAACTTAGATAGCTTAAAATAGGCAATAAATAACTTAATAATACGGGTTTATGGCGGAGATCGATTTATGAGGAGATGGGCACGACTGCGGGCTCGGTAGGAGATGCCGGTGCTTCGGGCTGCGCGGCCGGCTCGGGCTGCGGCGCCTCGGGCTGCGGAGCCTCGGGCTGCGGCGCCTCGGGTTCCGGGGCCGCGGGCGCTATCGCTCGGCACACCAGCGTCACGGGGTCGCGCTCCCGGTCCGGTCCGCACTGCTCCTGAGCTCCCAGAAGTTTGTATTCCTCTTTGTCGCTCTCGGCCTCCTGGGGCTCGGCTTCGAACCTTCGTCGTCCGGCGATCTCGACGACGACGTTCCGACCGTCGGTGTCCGCGAACCGCTCGCTGTCCGACCCGATATCCACCCTGTACGGTGTGCTAGGCTCCACAAACGCCTCCATCACTCTAACATCCGCGCGCTCCTGAAACTCATCCTGCTTATTGGTTTTCAGGCCGCCGCCGAATATATCGGTGATCGGCAGCTTCATCTTGTCCGGGTAGGCGATGACGAGGACGACGTTCTGGACGTCGGCGCGGACGTTGAAGTCGCCGTCCTGCCGCTGGTCGTAGGTGGCGGGCGCGGCGGCGGCGGCCGCCAGCAGGGTCGCGAAGGCCAGTGTGTGCAGCATCGCGCGTGTGGTGCGGTGTCCCGGCGGAGACTGCGCGCGGCCGGCGCCCGCGCCGCTTTTACCGGGCTCCCGCGAACCAGTCGTCGGATGAAACGAGCACACGGTAACGGTTAACACAACACGATCTCGGTCCCTGGCGCTGCGCACGCAGTAATGGACACACAATTTTTACCCGCTCATTAAGAGGTCGCAACGGTGTATATGTTTAGGTATTATTAAAACTGATAGTACTTATTTATTTATTTAGAAATTTAATTCAGGCAACAAGGCCCATATTACAAATACCTTACAGACTAACATACATATGTATGTTATATTAGGGTCGTTCGTTAATTTACGTGAAAGATACAATTTGTACTTGAACGTTGGTAACTACGAAGTGTTCGTGGGAAGAGAGCTAACTATACTGTTTGTTTACAATAGCGTCGCCGCTGTAGATAGGTAGTTACATCTATTGTTACGACAAAACAATCGGTCATAAAGGTCTTGTAACACTTTCATTATTAGAACACGAAGAATGAAAGGCAAATAGACTCCGCCTTAGGCATTGGTTAGGATTTGGGAGGAAAATCACCTGTTATAAGGTACTCGTACCCTTTAACCTATTGATAAGTATAATAATCTTCCATATCCATCCCTTCCAATTCCATTGTTGAACCTTACTAGAAAAAGATCAACACAAGAGAAAAGCCTCAAAGAGATCTAGAACTCCCACCAATCCGGTTATCGCTAGAGTTTAAAATAGGACATTGCTCAAGTGCTCATCAGGAAATTAAACAAAGCAAATGTGGCAAATGTGATATTACCTTTATAGTGTTCACAAGTATTTGTTTTGTGATTAAGTGTTTATCTCTGTAGGTACCTACCGAAAGATGAGAGCATTGGTGATTTGTACATCACCAAGACGACAATTTTTGTAGGTACTCCCGGAAACTAGATCGGAACCAATTTTGGGCGATTTATTATCAATCTTCTACTATCGAACTTTCGGGTGCGGGAGTAATTAGTTTTTATGAATCTAGCAGTCTCTTTTGTTGCTCCGGCGGACTTGAAATGTCGTCCTGATCACGTGGGTTATGGCGGTTTTCATACTGATGCGGTAGCCGGATGCGGCCTAACCTAACCCGTCATTTGCCGCTTGTCTGACGACAGTGTGGGCACAAGGAGCGCGACAGTGGCCGCGGGTCATCGATATGATAACCGAGTTCTGGGCTATAACCGCGAAAATCGAAGTTCGCAAATTGCGGGGATTTTTCTCTGTCACTCTAATGGGGTTGGCAACTGTCAAAGGTTTGCATAGATGGCGCCATCATAGCTTGCCCCTTTTTCTATGAGATTTGGCTTAAAGGGCTGGCATCCAGGGTATTAAAAAAACAAAAATGTGACACAATTCTAGGGATTGACAGGGCAAGCTATGATGGCGCCATCTGCTAAAAACTTCCACCGGCCAACCTCATTACCCTTTATTGGAGTAAAAGAGAAAGATCCCCGCAATTTGCGAATTTCGGTTTTCGCGGTAGCCGCTCTGCGCTTACACTTGATCTAGGTACCTACTAATATACATACAGGGTGGTTTTGTTGGCTGACCATACTCTGAGGGTCACGTGCAAGTAGGTCATACTGTACAGAAATCAGAAATCAGAAAATGTGTTTTGCCAAGTTACATTTTTTTTTCGGTTTTATGGGTGAGTCTCATAGTATGTATATAGGTACAACATACTTCCATGACCTAGCTCTCTACCTCTCAGAACATGGCCAGACGTAACAAAACCACTCTGAAAAAATTTGCTAGAGTCTGTGCGGAAAGAGAAGAGTCGTGGCAGAAACGGGAACTAACATTTTAAATTTTATATGGCAATCAAACCTTTGACACCTGTCTTGTAAAAAGTAAACAAACTTCTGTCATTGTATATTTGTATTAACAAAAACCGCAAGTTTTATGTATATAATATTTTCAAAACACGATAAAACCGTACATAAAACCACAAGGAAAATTATATTTAACATTGTTCGGTTTTGTCAGCGGGAATAAAACGGCTAAAAGCCGACTATCGACTTACAAAAAGTCGCGGAACGTGTTTCCGCTATTCGCGGGTATTGATGTTGTATTTAATATTAAATAATTACCTATTTAATAAGCCCCCTAAGTAACTTGTCTCCGGTACATAATCGGTATTCAAAATATATTAATTTTCATAAATATGCAGGTCATTCATGGTCTTTAAAATAACTGACAAATAGTCTTGATACTTGCCATTTTATGCATATTTATATGTAATTTCTTTTTCAGGATTGTGTAAAAGTACCTACGGTATCTCGAATAAAAGACCGCTAAGTAGGTGATATGCAAGAATTCGTAATCTACGTGCCGGATTCAAGCACATCCAGTTCAGATGAAGATAGTTCTATGAGTGTCCCTGGTTGTTCTGAAGCTAGCTCAAACTGTGACATTGAATATTTTAATTCTGAGATCGATTACAAAGAATAAAACTTTTTCTAATAAAGTATTTCTTTATTTGTAAGTTCGTTTACTAGGTTCTGAATAAAACTTTTTCTAATAAAATATTTCTTTATTTGTAGGTTCTGTTAGTTACGAAATTATATTTCATATTTAGCAGTGACTTTTCGGCGAAGTAAAATATCGTGAGATGAGAGAACCGGACATATCCCAATAAGGCCTACCTACTTATGCACTATTTTTATTCATATTCATATTTATTATTAATAATGTACACATACATTACAAGTCAAGTTTACAATGGGTGAAATATATCCCAGATAAAATTACAGTTCTATTGCCCAATTTCTACCCGATCTACCCGGTTTTAATAACTGTTGGACTGCACAGATTAGGCAGTACATAAATGAGACTCTATCTTGTTTGGTACTAAAATTACAGTTGTATTGGGCAGATTCTTAACTAGTTTTAGCAGTTTTGTCAATCGCACTGTCACTTTTTAGTATCTGAGACATAAAAACAAGTGTGTTTTAAAAAGAAAACTAGTGCCTTCGCTAAATCAGAGGATTGAGTTGACGAGCCGACACCACCACCAGCACCTCTAGCACATCTTGCATCCGCGACTTAGACCGCGACTCGAGTCGCCATTCCCGCGGCTGTCAAATCTGTCGATTTCCGTAGCATAACTTGTACCCGCGACTGCAACAGCCGCGTAGAGAACTCAAAGTCGCGGCGCGACTCGTCAGTGTTACCCGGCGAAATCAAAGTCTAAACAAATCGATATTTGCAAGTGGCAACACTGAATCGGAAACCAGGGATGTGCTAAATCATTCGTTCTTTGGTGGTAAAAAATCTAGTTTTTTGTCGATGGTTAAGTTTTTCCTGTCAAAGTCAAGGAATTTTCAAATTTTGTTAACATTTAATTACGGGAAAAAATATGAAAAAATGTAAGTAATAGAGCCTTATATACTTAATATTGATAATATTCCTTAAAATATATATTGTTTAAAAAATTCTGTATAATAAACCTTTTAAATAAAATATTTTTGTAAGTAACTATAATAATGGAATTGCTATTATTGGTTTTGTTCTCATATTCCTGTTGTAAATAGTGTTTTTTTTTCAGAATAAGTTCAGCATTATCCTAGACACGATTGATATCCCAGCACCGAAAGGAAAATATTATTAACAGGAACGTGCCAACGGGACCCGAAGTGGAGATTCAGGAAAAGAAACACACTAGGCAAGCTTGTAGGTTTCAAACGCGGAGCTGTCCCCTTTTCTAAATTAACTAAGATGTGAGAAGCGCTTTAGCTTTAAGAACACCACCGAGGAAGTGAACTATTAATAATAAGTAATAACCCTATATAATGGTTATGGCGTACGAGGGTCGCACTGAAATATTCGGGAATGGGACACTTAGAAATAACATAATAGAAAGAGGCATATAATTTATAAAAATGTAACTCTTTATAAAACTTTTAAGGTATATTCCATTTGGTTGTCATTTGTATTTAAGAATTACTGGCAATTTGAAAATTGTATGTCGAACATTATTTGAATTTTTGGCCAAGTGATTTTTCGGATCATATTTTTAAACGGTTTTCAATATACCCTCAGCGAATAAATAAAAGTTACAATGGGCTTCTGTTATTTTTTTATGAACTAGAGTTCATCGTACGCTCGTTTGCAGTTAAAAATAAATATGAAAGTCACTTTCATTTTATCCCATGGGTGATCTTAAAGAAGCATGTCATTCCAAAGCGACGTCAAAAATTAAAATCGCATTTGTGCTGTTAATTAAAAAGACTGCCAAAAAAGTTGCATATCGGCAGATTTCGACATTCCTAAATATTCATATGACAACAGTAAAAAAATCTTTTATATATATATACATTTAAAAAAAACTTCAATTCCGTTGGCTACTCCACGAATTTCATACAAAACCACTAAGGCCCCAAAATCGCCATACAAAAAGGACTTTGGGATTATGAGCCGTGTGCATTACAGAATGATTACTTTCAAAAGAAAATTTATATGCGTGGTCAGTTTGAGTTTAAGTATGCATTAAAATAAAGATTGACTGTCTAGATGCGACAGATTTCTCTATTCCCGACATTTTCAGTGCAACCCTCGTAGTACCTATCTAAGCTGCCACAGTAACTCTCAAATAAGTTTCATATAGTTTTTCTTGTGCCAATAATGGATGGCATGTGTGTGTACTGACTACTGTGTATCTAACTGTATATGATTTGACAAATTGATATGAAAAGCTTATTTCATAGTCCTCGATGAAGTCATGACCATATTTTATTGTCTTGTTTACAAACCAATTTTCTTTCCAGGGTGATATTTAATTGTCCTACGCCGCATGTTGAAGAAAAAGGAAGAGAGAAAATACTTTTCAAGGGTAATAAAGAAGATTCATACAATTTCTCTATAGTGGTTCTAGATGTTAATATATATTAGGTTTAATAATAAGAAGTCGAATATTGCAAGAATATATAGGTAAGGCAAAGCAATATACTATTAATTTAAATATTGTTTTTTTTCTCTCCTGTATTTTTACCTGAAAAGAAACAAAAATAAAGTAGGTAGGTAAGTACCTAGAACTCCTAGAAGCCATGATTAATTAGCTCCCCAAGGCCCACTTCATACCTAATGCTGACAGCAACGTATCATAGCATGATCGTATCAGGCCCTGTCAAACATGAAGTGAAACATCTAGAACATGGGTATGATCTAGAGGAGTTTCAATATGGTAGACCATATGATAACCGTACCTATGCTACCTACGCAGACTATGACATGAGTGTAACGACTCCTTCAAAATATTGTTGGTCGGCTCGGTCCAGTCACGTCACGGTATGGTGTTGGCAGGGGACGGAATGGTTTAGTGGGTGATGACTGATAGTATTTCATACAAAGTATGATTTTGAGCCGGACATGATCCTGTTATAGGCACGTATTACATCATTCTGTTACAGTACGATGCAGCGGGCAAAGGCCACATGTAGGTATGTTTTGTTGAAGTCGAGGAAGGTTCCAAACGGTACCTAAATAGTAAGAGATTGTTGAAATTAGACATCTAACCGTGATCCTAAATATTACTACTAAGACTATGGCTTACTTAATAAGTTGGATAGTTTGTTTTGAACATTTGTACCTACCCACCTCATCGGCTTCATTTATGTACAAGCAAGCGGGCTCCGTTGTTAGGTTGATGAAAGTTTTGTGTAAGGAAGTCTTAGGATTACTTCTACAAACTTACGAACCGAATTGAAATTTAAAAATCCTACATATGTACCTAATTACTTAATTGAGTACCTACAAGCTAGCTGTTTGAAATTAAAGTTGTAAACATGATGGGTGTGTTGTGGTACTTGTAGGTATCACCGTGCATAATCGATATAAGAGTGCGTAAAGCGCATTTAGTGATTGTTCCATACTTCCTTATTCCTTAGGGCAATAAGTAATTATACAAATTATATTATTACATAATATATGAAACTTGTTTTTAAGTTATAATTATCATGAGTTTAGTTAAAAAAGTACAAGCAAACCACCCGCGAGAGCGAGTCGCGTTATAAAGTCGCGTAGACTTCGACTCGCGGATTGACATAAAGACGAGAGAATATTTTGTCTCAAAATAGGCAGTTGTGCTACGGATTTTAGTTCAAAGTCGCGATCGTTGTCATTTTCTGACAGTGACACGATCGCGAGTTTGTCGCGGCTCTCGCGCATGAGTTGTGCTGCCAACACGCGACAAGCCGCCAAGTCGCGCCGATCTGTCACTTCTCACGCCTGTCGCGGCCAGTTGTGCTAGAGGTGCAGGCTCCGTTTAGTAAGCCGTGGTAAAAAACCGGAACAAAAGGGATTCAAGTATCATGACCTTTAGTGTCGTACTATAATCACGTGACCAGTGTTGTCAGCATAGCAAAAACCATAAAATAGCACTGGCGCGCCCTCAAATCCCACGACTCTTCTCTTTCCGCACAGACTCTAGCTTTTGCAAACCCCGATAATAGGTTACAAAAGAGAACCCTTGACTGACAAAGATAATATTATGTCGTGAATGATGGAGTTATATATTGGCGTTTTCCTTATAATATATTATAGATGACTTATCTTTATAGTACGTAATAAGTAGGTGCCTAATATGTTACTTAAATTCGGCCTCTAGACTAGACCGATGTTAATTAAATTCGGCATTGTAGAGCTTGCACTGAGAAAAACAATCTTTTTAAACAATTGAAATTGCATTAACGTTCCATATGACCCTATCGAACCAAGCAGTAAAGTTTACTGTTCGTACGTTACGTACATTAGTTCATATTGTATACAGTGTGTTTTCTGTAACAGGAGCAATAAATTAAACTGTAGGCTGTACTCCTCAAACTGACCAACATTTGTTTAATTTATTGCTCCTGTTACAGGAAGCACCTTGTATAGCAGTTAATCTTAATGAAATCACTTTAATATTATCCCGGAAACCTACAATTTCCTATGGCAATGTTACAGCTCACCTACGAAACTTTTATATAAATCAAACCTTTTGGCCTCCTCCGTTGGTTGTCAGCAGGGTGATCCTTTAGGCCCAGCCATTTTCAGTCTCGCCATCCATTCTATCATAAAAAATCTAAATTCTAAATTAAATATCTGGTACCTGGACGACGGAACCATTGGAGGTGAAGCCGATACTGTTTTAGACGATTTAAAAAACTAACATCAGAGTTAAAATCTATCGGCCTTACTCTGAACTTTTCGAAATGCGAACTCTTTATTTTGAACCCTTCCTCCGATTGCAGAATTATAGAGGACAGCTTTGCTATGATAGCCCCCGGTATCAAAATTATCAGTGACAATCAGCTTCACCTTCTTGACTGCCCTATTTTAGATCAATCTTTCGACGAATATGTCAATGCCAAAATCCAAAATTTCAATTCTGTTTCGGAACGCCTACTAAAAATTAATATGCATACCGCCTTTTCCATCATTCGATATTGCCTTTTCGTACCCAAATTTACATATGTTCTCCGCTGTAGTCACCTTTGGAAGCATCCCACCCTACTTTTAAAACTTGACTCCTTAATTCAGGATACTCTCTCATCTGTTCTCAACATACGTTTTGAAGAAAGGTCCTGGACCCAGGCCTCTCTGCCTATTCGGCACGGTGGCCTGGGTATCCGCAAAATTTCCAGTGTGTCGCTGCCTGCCTTCTTGTCCTCGGTGCATAGTGCTCAAAACCTAATTGGAGGCATTTTATCTCGCTCTCTCGGGGCCATAGAGGCAGCACATTGCACCGAGGCCAAGAATGTTTGGTCACTAACCTGCAGCAACACGGACCCGCCTGCCAATCCTTGCTCGCAGAGGCAATGGGACGAGCCGCTCTGCCGTCTAGTACGGAATAATCTCGTTGATACGTCAACTAGTACGGCGGAGCGAGCTCGTCTCCTTGCCACTGCGGAGTGGGAGTCGGGTCTGTGGCTACAAGCCCTACCCTCTCCATCCATAGGGACCATATTGGACAACACCACCTTCAGACTGGCGACTTGTTTGCGCATAGGGACTGTAACAAACGTCCCCCATCACTGCCGTTGTGGTGCCATGGTGGACAAATTTGGACATCATGGACTTTCCTGCGGCAGAAGCGCCGGACGCATACCCAGACACGCCAGCATCAACGACGTCATCCGAAGGGCCTTTGTCAGCTTCAAAGTCCCGGCCATACTCGAGCCCGTCGGTTTGGCTAGGGACGATGGCAAGAGGCCCGACGGTATGACGTTGGTGCCTTGGAAGATGGGACGGCCACCACATGTGTTGACACCCTCGCGCCGTCCCACCTTCCGGGCACCAGCAGAGATGCTGGTCATGCCGCGTCCATGGCAGAAGACCTCAAACGCCGCAAATATGCCACCCTTGGCAGTAGTTATATTTTTGAGGCGTTTGGGGTCGAAACGCTGGGGCCGTGGGGGCCAAGCGCGCGCCGTATATACAGGGCCTTAGCGGAGCGCCTTATAGATGCCGCAGGAGACCAGAGGGCTGGCCAGTATTTTGCTCAACGCATAAGTATTGCCATACAACGTGGCAATGCGGCCAGCCTTCTGGGCACACTGCCCATCGGCAGTGACTTGGGGGACGTTTTTTATTTATAGGCTTTTTCTTTTAAGTTTATTTAGTTTAGAGATAGTTTGTATTATTATTTGTAAGCTAATTTAATGTTTTATATTTACTTTAATGTGTGCTCGATAGATCATGTTTTTTTCAGTGTGAACTTACGCTCAGGGGATGGATATAGATTAGGTACTTATATAATTTTTTGGAGATCTGGGTACCTACTCCCTGGGGGAAGGAGAGCATAAGTGGCACTGAGTGCGTACCCAACATGCCCATCGATTACGCTCCGTAGCGAACGAAACGCAACGGTCACTGTCGTACTCACAAAATAAAGAAAGAGCGCGCCGCGCACTTCTTTGTTTTGTGCAAAGAATATAATACTCAGTTTTGTGACCGTAGGGTTCGATCGTCCATGGAGCCAACGATTGTCATCTTGGCTATTACTACGCACCCTGACCTCTGACCGAATTCTACGCGGTCGGAGCCGCGAACTAAGCTTTTACTTACAGTAATTAATGGTATATAATACCGATTAGACTTCCACAAGTTTCATTGACATGAATAAAACTAATAAAGTTATATGGTATGGTTCAATGCTATTCCGAAGTTATAGACCAAATTCGGTAATGATGAACTTGAATCACTTTGACAAAACTAATATTATTTACAGAGGCCTTTAACCGCCACAATTATTTTATTAATGATTAACAAGCGTCGTTTGAATTAGACCTCAAATACATATACCTATATAAACAGTAACACTCTTAACAGTCCATAAGTGGACCTTATGCCTTTTGTAATAAGGTTTACGAACTTTCAGTTAATAGTCTGGGCGATATATAGTTAATACACCTTGGGAAAAAAATCAAACAAAAATCATAAGTGTTGTATTTTCTGGTCTAGTCTAGGGCGTAAGCTAAAGACGCCGGTTGAAATCCGGCCTTGGTCACTTTTTCTTTAGTACCTAATAGACTATATGACTAATTATAATTTCATAGGTAAGGGAAGGTAGGTAAGTGATAAGACTTACGAAATTATAAGGCGAAAGAGACAAAATAATAATCATAATTTAGGGATTTTTCAATAAGAATTTTCATTTATTTTCAACAAAACGATTTATACATCCTAGCTTACTAATTAACTTAAGACTAAAATAAATATCTATAAATGCATTACAATATCACTCGTGGCTAAGTCTTACTTAACGGATCGTCGGATGCACATAAGTTAAACATCCATGTTTCTAACGTTATTTCTTATTAAGTATTTAATAGGCAAGTCTTGGAACGGTACTTTTAGGGCAGTAACACACCGGCTCTGCTTTTCCGGGCTGTGTTTAGCGCGCACCGTGTGCATATTTTATTCTTTAAAGGATGGCCTTATTAGGCTCTCATGCATCAGTTGTCATGGGGCTCTCCATTTAGTGGTGGCGAGTCTTTCTCAGCAGGGGCAGCAGGAATTGAGCGAGGCGGTTCTTCAGTCTGCAGACAAATATATTAAGTTAATTCTCGCTAAGTTAAGATAAACTCAAATTCATTAGACAAGTTGAAATTTAGTGATTTTAGTAGGTACCATTATCAAGTCAATCTCACTAAATAGATTAAATGTCCTCATTAGATTCAAATTGTCCCAAAATTCCTTACAAAGAATTAAATTAGGTACTTAGGTACATATTCAATTTTCTACGATTTTCTACGAAATCATACAACTACCTACATGAATATTTTCCAGTAGTGCCACGGAAAACTAAGCAGGTAAGTAGGTACATATCTGCTTATCTATAAATACTTTTTGAACTGGTAAATCAAACTCATCACATCAATACAGAGCAGATTAGGCAAAGTTGCGCTTTTATAGCATACCTAATTGAAATGTGGGCGTAAAGTTAACCGCCCCGTTCTCATCTTCCATAAAATTCGAGACGCTCTTATCTTAACTGTTATAACGTTAACGGTAACACCTTACTTTTGGCTGCTACGTGGGAATATTTATAGCAGTATGGCACACACACAATATCATTTTTAATCTGTCTAAGTAATATTATAATAAATATTTAAATATATTGTCTGCAGTTAAATTAATGTGCTAAAATAATGTAGGTTTTTTTACCCGTAGATAAATTGATATTGTCTGATTGTAAAATTATAAGAATATAAATATTCTGCTTTAACTTATCAAGAAATTAATACGGCTAGGCACTATTCTAGATAAACAAAGGCAATAAATAGATTTTTTACTATGATAAGTAGTTCCTGCGTTTACCTACCTGTGTGCTTTTTCCTGCTTCCTCGTGAAAGCTTGTTTCTGCTCCTTCACAGTGTTCTGGCTGACATCGAGCACGGAGAGGTCGGGCTTGTCCCCCGGCTTGTCCTGGGGCTTCTCCTGCGGCTTGCCGTCTTCCGGCTTCGGCTCCAGCTGCGGCTTCTGCGACGACGGCCCCTCGTACTCCGACAGGTCCAGGAGGTCGCTCAGATCGATCTCCGAAGCCGCGGCCAGGAGCGAGTCTGCAGGGGCGACGGCGATCACAACGCCGTCGATGTTTAGGCGGTAGTTCTCCGAACCGTTCTGCCGCTGGTCGTAGTGGCAGTCAGGGTTAGAAGTGGGTGCCGCGGCGACGGCAGCCACCAGCGCCAGTACCACGGCCACCTCGCACACGACGCGCTTGTAGTTGACCATCGCGGCTGCTGGCTGGAGGCGCACTGCGGGCTTCGCTCACGGGCCCCGCTATGTACCCAGTCTCCGATGCATTTTTTATTTATTTGCGGAGATAGCGGTACTCTCAGACAGGCTGCGACCTACCACGAGTACAACTATTCTGGAATTGCAGTTGTAATGTGCAATAAAACGCTAGAATTAATAATGCATGTGTAGATACGTTATTAAGATTAGTTTCCTATAAGTTGGTTGTCCGCTCTTCAAACGCGATTGGGTTTAAGAGTAGCAGGCTAGTGTTATGAATGTGATAGGAGTTTTTGTGACGAGTTTGTAAATAAAGATAGCCGTGAGCGCATTGCTCCGGCGACCCAATAACCCGTTAACTTTTAGCATCGTTCGAGGTCTAAGCTCTACATAATAATATATATTATGTGGATGTATATGGCGCGTGCGCGTAGGAGAAAAAGCTCACGATCTTTTGTTTATATTATACTTATTATCTCCTTAGTCCATAGGTAATTAAATAGCAGGAACTATAAATGTAGAGCGTACAAAGGATCCGGAATCAGGAATTGATTATACAATCTGATATGTACTTTTTTGAGATAGTTTAGGTATCTAATGTACAAAAATTATAAAAAGTAAGTCATTTTCTGATACTTTGATACGAGTATTATAATATTAAGCTCACTGTGACAGTGTCTCAAACTTTTAATTATAAAGCTTACGCCACAATCGTTCTAAACAAGCGTATGTAGGTATACCTGTAGGAGTAACTACAACGTTTCACATATACGTTGCCATCTCTTTACATAAAGGTTTAAATTTTTACATATATTGATCATTTTCCATTAGATTAACAAAAAACATAGCTATGTCTCTATATGTCAAATTAAACTGCGGCAGATGCTTTTAAACGTGAACTGTAGAGATCTACTTATATCTATATTTGCAAAGTATTCGAGGGGGGCAGATACTTTTATAGTTAGTTTTTTTGTAGCATTAGAAAGAACTTGAAAGAAGGTAAGCGATCTTGACATGTCTTTTAATTGAAAAACGTTTTTTAAAAACCAGTAACAATTACTTATGAAAGCAGAAGAATATAAATAATTGTATTAGATTCATAATTGTTACATATTTGCCGTAACTTATTTTTAAAATGTGTTTTACAATTAAAAGACACATCAAGATTTACCTTGTTTCTAATGCTAAAAAAACGAACTATTGTGCGTTATTCATTCGCTACTTTTGATGCTGACTGTGCAAGGCCCTGTATGCATTACTCTGTCTTAGCCCTTTAAGGTTTAGGTCCCGGCAATAACCTAGGTTTAATGGCTAGTGTATTTAGCTGCATAGCTTAAGCTCGCGATAGCATCGGCCGGCTGGCACAGATCGCAACCTGTCGCAGCTTTCGCCTAACTGTACCGATAAACGGGACCGGCGTTACCGATCCGCTCGCTCTCCGAGCCTAGTCCGCAAGCCAAGGTACACTCATACACAGAAGAAAAGTTGAATATTGGTGACGTTTTCAGATAAAAGTTAACCCAAAGGTAAGTTAAGTTATTTAGGCTGGAAGCAATAAAATTGAATTTTCTGTTTCGCCCTATGGTTGACTGGTAGAGATTGCCTATACCGGCATTAAGTCCGCCTGTTGTACTTTTTGTATGTGCAATAAAGTTTAAAATAAATAAATAAATTGCTAATACCAGTATACTAAGTACTTATATTATCACAGCAACATCATCATCATCATCATCTCAGCCATAAGACGTCCACTGCTGAACATAGGCCTCCCCCTTCATGATGGGGGGGGTGAATGCCATAATCGCCACGCTTGGCAGGCGGGTTGGCGATCGCAGTCGAGTACACCGAATTTGAGGGACGCTGCTGCCCGTCCACCGGTGGTCTTGGACGTGGTTTAAGGACATACCCGAGTCCTGGACGTGGTTTAAGGACATACCCGGGTCACAGCAACATATTATGGATGAATTTAACTTTTAGGTGAGTACTTGAAAATAGGCTCATATTTACAGGTAGAACTAAAGCGTCGCGCACGTACATATTTAGGAGATTTACAATAGATGTTATAAATTTGCCCTTTGCCTTAAGTTAATATAATTTGCCCTAACTTTTCTTCTCATAGCGCTCTTAAGTGGTACTACATACTTAATAGTACTTATGAGTTATGAGCAGACATCGTTTTACAACGTTTCGGTGCAGCGAAGTGGTATTAATGGAATTGGTATAAACAATTTCAACCCTAATGATTAATTTCGCGTTAATATTTCAGTTGGAATTACCCATACCATTTTATGAGCGTTAACACCACTCCGCTGCACCAAAAATGCTATAAAAATTACCATTTCTTCACTCTTCATAACTTATGAGCTTATGAGGCAGGATAAATGGTAAAGCTTACGGGCGTGTTTGACTGGTGTATACATTGTGTACAAGTGTCAACCCAGTAATAAGCACGTCCTGCGGGTTCCTGCAACTGTAAACCGATTATGCAAGAGATAACTGCGCTTATAATGATGCAGTCATGTTATCATGACCGGCTCGGTCGCTGTGGTTGCGGTGTCTGCTTGCTTTGCCAGTGTCGTTGGAACCCTTGTTAAGGGTTACAAAGGTTCTTGTAGCTTTTTATGCTGTAGGTACCTATTTAATGTTTTTTGCCGTTTTTTTTGTTAATTTTCGTTAATCACTTCCTACCATTATTTTACGTGCGTAAAAATTATTAATATGAATATACTTGACGTACTAGCTGGATTATCTTTAGATACCTAAGTATACAAAGTGTATCTACATGAAAGCTCATTTAGAAACGCGCGTAAGCGTGACACGTCCGCGGACAGAGGGGCTTCAGGATTAGATCAGTGGGATCAGCCCCCAAGAGGGTGTCGAGATAATTCGACAGAATAGGGACCGCTCGTCGCTTTTGTATACTTTCGGGAACTATGTCATGATAACGACTTTTACTATATTTTATCTACCTACTTATCTGAATTCTTATTCTTTCTTTATACTTCTTGGGTCCAGTGTTGGTTTGTAGGTACAGTCACATTAAGAAGTGTATTTTTTTTAATTACCACGGACGTTAGATAAGATGAAGTTTATTAAGCTCAATAGGTTTATATCTTATACATAATTTCTTAAGTTCATAATGCACTGTCCAAGACTCTTTCGCTGGTACTTAAATTTTCATTGCAACAACTCGCCTATCATAGTTATCATATAAGCATTACATGGCATCATTGGATGATGAATTGATGAGGATCGGACTGCGATTCCAACTGACCGTTGCATATTCATATTAGGTAGAATAGGCAGGTACTTACTTAAATTTTATGCATCAACCTTACACTTTTACATTTTATGGATTTGAAGAGAAATCAATAAGACTGTCAATTCTTCACCTATTTGCAGGTTACAGTACCTAATGTGGAACACTAATATGGAAGATAGAGAGACACAAAGTGATTCGATGGCGAAGCGATAGCGATTGTCACTTTGGCTAGGCCGGCAGTTTCCATTTAACAGTTAAGGCCGTATCGTGCAGTTTCGAACGCCCGCCCGTGATGCATTGCCAACATTCGACGCTAACTGCATAAAGATCAAGAACGTTCATCTTGCAGTGAACGGTGTACCTATTTACTCGGCCATTTCAAATATTCGGAGCACATAATGGGTCTAGGACACTAGGTCTTACGTATGTGCTCTGAATGTAGGTACCTATTGAATGATCATGAATATATCTTTTCAACATGAACGTTCTGATACATTTTTTTATATGAATACCTAGTACGGTCAAGTGGTCTACCACTTTCTTGGCTGACTGTACCTATAATTTCTTACAAACTGATTAAATAGGTACAGGGATTTATCGTTATAAACCTTAGCCAATTAGCTGTAGTACCGAACTTATAACTTACCTACTCGGTTATCATGCCTACTGATGTGGATTCGCACGCCGGTGTGTAAGCGAGAGATAACGCTATTATCTATCTATATATATAAATGCAAGTGTCCTGACTGACTGATTCATCAACGCAGAGCCGAAACTACAAAAGCCAGAAAGTTGAAATTTGCACACCAGATTGCATTTATAAAGTGTACAAGAGATAAGAAGCGATTTTGAGAAATTCAACCCCTAAGGGGGTTAAAAAGGGGATGAAAGTTTGTATGGGGTTAAAGTTTTCTTTTAAGCTAGGAATTTGAAACTTCGTTAAAAGATATACAGTGAAACCTGGTTAAGTGGGACCTGGATAAGTGAGAAACCTCTATAGCTGGGACTCATGGTGCGGTCCCGACACTTTAGCACTGAATTACCTCTGTTACTGAGAAAAAACGAACCTCTATAACTGGGATTCGTTGTTGTGATTTTATAGTCACATTTACCTCTATAATTGAGACAGAGAGTGTATTTTACCTCTTTTACTGAGACTATATTTATAAGATTACATTTTCCTAATTGGTTTTTAGAATTTTATAGGGAATTGACTTCTGTATCTGAGATAACGTCAATCTATGACCTCTTTAACTTGGACTTCATTGAAAAATTTCCGTATTCTTACTAACTCTTAGTTTATCCACAAATTCCGCATTTGCCTAATTGTGTCTAAACTTTAAGTTTGATTTAGTTAATGTTTAGTTTATGTAAGTAAACATTAACCGCCGGCGATCCGGCAGACCTCGTCGGCGATGGCGGGATAACTTGGACTCCTTTTTAAAAGACTGGCCAGATATAGCTCAAAACCGGGACGAGTGGAAGAAGAGGGGGGAGGCCTTTGCCCAGCAGTGGGACACAACAGGCTCATAATAATAATAATAATTATGTAAGTAGTTAAAACTATCGAAACGAAAGCTGAAATTTTGAAAGTAACACGAAAAAATAAATTTTCATTTATTAAATTTCTAATACGCAATGAAGTCCGTATCAAATTTAATTTAATTTTAAAATATCTATCCTTTGGAGAAACATTCAAAATAAATTTAAAGAAATATTTAAACAGACTTAAAAATATTTCGGGACATGGATTATTTTACCTTATTTATTTTTAAAGATAATTACTAAATACCTTATTAACCACCTCTATAACTGAAATATACTCTATTCTCACCTCTATTAATGGAACCCTCTGTAAATGAGACAGAAATTTATTTGTACCTGGCGAACTGGGAGCCTGTGTAAGTGGAAAACCTCTTTAAGTGAGACAAATTTGCTCGTCCCTTGAGATTTCACTTATCCAGGTTTCACTGTATTATTAAAATACAAGAAAACTAATTACAGCGTTTTTGAAAATTCATCCCCTAAGGTGGTGAAAAAGGGGTTGAAAGTTTGTATGGATATCAAATAAATGTCGAGTGGTGGACTTAAATCTTTGTATTTAGGGATATTATTAGAAGACAGGAAAAGTAATTTCAGCGTTTTGTAAAATTCATCCCCTAACAGGGTTAAAAAGGGGTTGAAAATTTTAATACATTACAAATGCTTTGAAACTTCTTAGAAAGGCATAATAGCCGATTACAAAAAAAAAGTGATTGCAACGTTTTTGGAAATTCAACCCCTAAGGGGGTTAAAAAGGGGATGAAAGTTCGTCTTCGGGTGCAAATTTTATTTTAAGCTAGGAAATTGAAACTTTGTGAAAAAGTATTAAATTCAAATACAAGAAAACTAATTTCAGCGTTTTAGAAAATTCATCCCCTAAAGTGGTGAAAAAGGGGTTGAAAGTTTGTATGGATATCAAAATTTTTTTCGAGTGGTGGACTTGAATCTTTGTATTTAGGGATATTATTAGAAGACAGGAAAAATAATTTCAGCGTTTTGTAAAATTCTTCCCCTAACAGGGTTAAAAAGGGGATGAAAGTTTGTATGGGGTTAAAGTTTTCTTTTGAGCTAGGAATTTGAAACTACGTTAAAAGATATATTATTAAAATACAAGAAAACTAATTTCAGCGTTTTTGAAAATTCATCCCCTAAGGTGGTGAAAAAGGGGTTGAAAGTTTGTATGGATATCAAACATTTTTTCGAGTGTGGGACTTGAATCTTTGTGTTTAGGGATATTATTAGAAGACAGGAAAAGTAATTTCAGCGTTTTGTAAAATTCATCCCCTAACAGGGTTAAAAAGGGGTTGAAAGTTTGAATCCATTACAAATGGTTTTGAAACTTCTTAGAAAGGCATAATAGCTGATTAAAAAAAAATTATAGCAACGTTTTTGGAATTTCAACCCCTAAGGGGGTTAAAAAGGGGATGAAAGTTCGTCTGCGGGTGCAAATTTTATTTTAAGCAAGGAACTTGAAACTTTGTAAAAACGTTTTAAATTAAAGCACAAGAAAACTAATTTCAACGTTTTTGAAAATTCATCCCCTAAGGTGGTGAAAAAGGTGTTGAAAGTTTGTATGGATATCAAACATTTTTTCGAGCGCGGGACTTGAATCATTGTATTTGGGGATACTATTAAAAGACAATAAAAGTAATTTCAGCGTTTTGTAAAATTCATCCCCTAACAGGGTTAAAATGGGTTTCAAAGTTTGAATCCAATACTAATGCTTTCAATAGTACATTGTAGGAGAGGACGGAAAATCGCTAAAAGATGGACGAGTGAGTTCGAGGGCCGACACGTTAGCGGAGGCCCTCGAATAATACGAGTCCATCTTTAGCGTTTCCGGCCGAGGCATTACATAGTGCTTTTCACGACTACTGCGAGGAAATAAGAAAACATTTGCATAACTATAAGTACTAGCTCGCGATTTCTCTGGTAGCAAATTACTAGCCACTGCCTGTACTGTCTTGAATTTCGGTAGGCGTCAGCGTGAGAATATCATTTTCTTCACTAGAAGAACTCATTTTTATAGCGAGCGTAGATACGCGTTTCTTATATTTTTCAGTCAAACATAATTTACACTATCCAATTCAGTAGGTATTTTCAGATCCCGCCTTTTTTTACTTTTTTTAACACTTTTAAGAGGCGTTTTTCTGTTATTTGCTTCAAACCGACTCTAAAATTAGAAGCGTTTTTGCTAATAAAACCACAAACAGCTACAAAAGTAAAAAACGCCTTAAGCGTGAACTGAATGGATAATTGTTAAAAAAAAATGAAGTGAATGGTTTTGATATTTCTTTTTTTTTTTAAACAAGAAATTGGTGCTATAAATAACCTAATTTTATTTTTGAAGGAAAAAGTTGCGCAAAAAAAGACCTTTTATTGATTTTTATGTTTTAAATGATACTCATTGCTGTAGCGAACTGTCACCAATGACAGATGATGACAACAATGAAACATTGTAGTAGTGGTGCTTCAGGTGCTACAGCTATTGCCTACTTTCCAGCTTGGTTTTAGACCATCTATTGCCACATTTCCGAACAGTGGCGTGAAAAATTCTTAGAAAGGCATAGTAGCCGATTACAAAAAAAAAGTAAGTGCAACGTTTTTGGAAATTTAACCCCTAAGGGGGTTAAAAAGGGATGAAAGTTCGTCTTGGGGTGCCCTATTGATATTCCGAAAAAAATTACGCCGATTTTTGTTTCGCCGACAACGATTCGCCGACGGGTTCTTTGGCAGAGTAACGATTGGCCGAATCTCATTACGCATAGTAGTCGTTTGCGAGAGTAGTCAATAAGCAGAAAATTGATACGCATATTTACTATTCGTAGAATAATCATTTAGTAACTGTCATAATTAACCGAGAAACCATTGGTCGAAACACAATAGGTCGAATGTTCATTTGGCATTAATATTGACTAGAAAAACTTCTCTCTAATTTATTACTTTACTAAATTAACTTTCACATACTCGTAGTATTCATTGAAATTGCTAAAAAAGCAGTTTAGGTTAGTTTAGAGCTGCACCCTTAAGAAAACGAACCGTTGCTGGAAAAGTGGGTTAGGTTAGGTTAGAACTGCGACCCCCAAGAAAACGAACTGTTGCCAGAAAATTGGGTTAGGTTAGAACTACGACCCCTAAAAAATTAATTCTTTCCAGAAAAGCAGATTGCGTTAATTGACGAATAACGACTCAATAAATAAAATTCGACTAAATGACTATTCTGTATCTTAAATTTTGGTTAAAACCGTATTTATAAGAAGTAACTTTTCTACAGGTCCATGAATCTGTGAAATGAAATTAAGTACATGAACAAATTGTCCTTGAAACTAAACCAATGTTTAAATTTTTTGGTAAACCATAACTAATCCGAACTAAAATTATTTGAAGTGTGTAAAGATTTTGCCATTTGAAATTACTTGAATTTTTTTTCTGTGAAACAAAAATCTATAGAAACATTTCCGGCAAAACAAAGCTAAACCACATATTAACTCACATTACATTCACGTTAGACTCGTCTATAATGTGAGTTAATAATTATGTGTTCAAAACGCGAAAGTTTAAAATATTATAAAGCTAAACCATACAAATATAATATTTTTTATAAACCATAATTTACTTAAAATAGGATAATATTATATTTCATCCTTTATATGGGTTTTCTTTATTTCTGCAAAAAGTTTTTGTTTCGAAAATAACGACTTATATATAAAGTGTGAAACGTTATTCGACTAAACGTTGCTTAAACGAAACGATTACTCTGCTAAATGGAAATCGTCCAATAATAGTTACTGCTAATTTACACAGAAGCGAACTGAACGGTATGTGAACCAAGAGTCTACGTAACGTTAGTCGACCAAAAGTTACACTGACAAATAAATGACTCTGCGAAACGATGTTCGGCGAATCGTTGTCGGCGAATCGATGATCTGCTAAAAGTTTTTCGGAGAATCATTAGGTACCCTCGTCTTGGAATGTAAATTTAATTTTAAGCTAGGAACTTGAACTTTTTACAAAAAAAAGGTTTTAAATTCAAAAACATGAAAACAAATTCAAGCATTTTTGAAAATCATCCCCCAAGGTGGTGAGAAAGGGGTTGAAAGTTTGTATGGAGATCAGATATTTTGTGAGTGCGGAACTTGAATCTTTGTATAAGGGCATAGGTACCTATTATGAGAATACAAGAAAAGAAATTTCAGCAACCAACATCAAAATCCACTTGACTTAAAACTTCATACAACTTGCTAAAAAAGAAAAGTAGGTACTTAATTTCAACATTGCTTGGATATGAAAATTATAGGTGGGTACTAAAGATGTAAAATGTTGAAGATAAGATTCCACGCGGACGAAGTCGCGGGCAACAGCTAGTGCACGTATAAAGCGATGACCCGCTCGCACATCAAAGCGGCGCGGCGGGTTTCGCGTAGATTCGCGTTTTCTATAGCCACTATTACCAACACTTAGGTACTATAACTGCATAGCCGCCTTTAAATATAAAACTATGACCAGTTCACCACGGATATTTAGATGTACCAGCCTGTATCATAACAATTTTACAATAAAACTAGTTCCCATTGCAGTTAAAGCTAAGTAGGTAGATAACGGATACCGGCGCCTTGCGCGAAAAGCTACGACGGGATCGGCGCCTTTCTAAAGTTTCTAATTAATCCGACTTGCCGGTAGCCCTAATTAGAAGCAGTATATAATATTCTAGTTTAATTATAAAACCGACACTATAGTACTAGAGTAATTGACCCTATATAATATAATAGGTAAACGATACCATTCGGTAGGTATATTGAATTACACAAACGAGTCTACCGCGATATAATTTCATTGATTTTACCTTAAAAACACACATTCTCGATATATGTGTACAAAACGCGAGAGTTTAAAGTGTTATATTCGGTAGACACGCTTTAAATTTTGTTTTTAAGCATCAAATTATTAGATGATGAGCAGACACACTAAACAATAGCGCGTATGTTATATTAAATATGTGTTTACGTTTGAAAATACCTAGCGAATCGGTAACGTTTTTAATTCGAAGATCGTGCCTGTCTGTGTTTCGATTGGAAAATATTTAATAATCTATCAAAACCTATATACACCATTAGATTTTTGAAGCAGCCCTTTTTTACTAGTAGTACTAACTTAATAACGTAATAACATATGTGTATGGGCATTGGGTATGAACGTTCAAACAAAATATTCAAGAATATACTATTTATTATGCATACTTGTATTCACAACATAGGAGCATGATACGTTTTAGGTATGATTTAAAAACTAATCTTCTTTTTGCACATAATATTGGAAGACTTTTGTGCAATGAATAACATCAATACAGTTTCAATATTTTTTTTTACAAAATATGTCTTTGTTAAACTTTCTAATAGGCTGTTGGTAATTTATCATTTTACACATCCAAAAATTAATAATAATTCAAACTTTTATATACTAATCAAAAGTGGAAAACATAGCAACACACAACTGCTTAACAACTAGCATAATGTTAAGTTCAGGAAAACATGAAACTGCTGGTCTAGTTGTCTGTCACAAGCATAACTAACAAAACAAAATATGTACTCAATTAGTACAAAATATCATTTCAAGGCACTTGGGAAGACGGAAATATCTCATCGATAAGGCACTTTTACGTAAAATAATATCATTTTGAAATCCTTAAAAATATGGTTTTCACAGACATACCTTATAAGCTAATTAATGTAACATAAAACAAATACATGTTTAAACAAAGGAAAAAAATGTAAATAAGATACTAATGGGTTATTTGCAACAAAGAAATCTTAAAACACTGAAAGCGTCACTGCACACTTCACTACCTCGGGGTTAACAGGTTAAACCTGGAGTTGCTATGGTTACCAGTGCACTTTAACACTGGGTTAACGGTTTAACCAGTTAACCCCGGGTTAGTGTCATGGCTTGATGGTGCAAGTGGCGCTAAGTCGATTAAGGTTGACGTTCTTTGGGGAAGACTTATAATTTATAATACTGTCAGTCTCTCAAGTATTTGTGTTACCAACATATCATAATAATAACTGCTATATAGAAATAAAAAAACATACTGTGACGCATAGGGTAGTGCTAACAATTATGTGCATATACACGCCAATCAGCCAGCTCAAGTAAATGGCGTTTTGCGGAGCCAAATGTTTTTTGGCAGGTAACTAGGACAGTTATCAAAAAATGTTCTAGTATAAGCCGTACAGCGCCATCTACTTCAACTGTAAAATTTTCAATGGCAACTTATTTGCACTACATGTTCTGCTCTTCTTACCTACATTTATTTTAGTCTTTGCCAGGGGTGGGCAGGGCAGGGGTGGGCAAACTTTTGAGAAGATGAGCCAACCGCAGTAGAAATCACCAGTTTAAATGGCCGCAAATGGTGTTTTCAGTTGTTTAAGAGGTCAGAAGATGCAATTTTTCTAGTCGCATGAAGACTCGCAACCTCTAAAGAGTTGCATGCGGGTCGCGAGCCGCGTTTTGACGACCCTCGGTCACCGACACTGTCGACTGTAATGTATTATTCCAACTTGTCTTGTGTAGTATCATCGGCGATAAGCTGCAGCGCGTGCGCGAACAGCTCTGCGCGCGCGACGCGGTACAGCGCGGCGTGCAGGTAGCGCTGCGCCGCGCCCGCGCACTGCGCCGCGCCGGCTCCTGCGCCCGCGCCGGCGCACAGCTCGCGCGCCGCCGCGCACAGCGTCACCGCGCCGCGCCAAATTCGTGAAGTCACTGCTCGTAACAGGAGAAATACAAATATACATTTTTAGTAAGGCTAGGAACAGTGTTGCCAGATCTACTGATTAAGCAGTAGATCTATCTGATTTTAAAAATATCTACTGATCTACTGCTTTTTGCTGCTGAGCTACTGATTTTTCGAAAACGAATGATTATTCGTCGTGACCGGATCATCTAGTTACTTTATACCGTCGTATCATGTCGTCTAGTGAACAGTGCTCGATAAAAAAGCGCCGCGCTTAAAAACCGCCTTCGTGTCAATACATATACTTGGTCAAGCAGATATTGTCAGTAGAAAAATGCGGCAAATTTGAAAAATGTAGGCGCGAAGGGATATCTTCCCATAGAAAATTTGAATTTCGCGACCTTTTTTACTGACAAGATTTGCTTGACCAGCTATACATGATTATCCGTTTGTGTCATTCAAACGCTTTTTTAACGCGCAGTGAAAAATCTCCCGTGCGAAATTGGGGCCTAAAAAGGAAAAAAAAAAATTTTTTTATGGGAGGTTGGTGTCAGGTCAGCGCCTAAATTTTTTTTGTTCAATTTTACCTATTGGAGACATCACTTTTTAAATCTACTGCTTTTTCCCCCTATCTACTGCTAAACCGATTTTTTTTTCTACTGAATATTTCAGATTTCATCTGGCAACACTGGCTAGGAACTTATGTTAAACGAGAAAACTTGGATTTTTTCACACCTAAATAGGTGATGAGATGAGAGTTGAGACAAAATTTGACATTGCGCTGTTTAAAATCATTGCAACTTACCGCGTAGGTGGGTGTACCTTGGTGTGAACTCATTTATAATGCGTCCATGCAATTTTGCGTCTCGCTGTGCCTAAAAGTTTTTCCGATTGACAAATCCACTAGTAAATACTACATTGAATTTGATACCGTTATCGGCAACAACATAATAACTTACTCAATAAAAATGATAATAATTAAAAACTTACATTAAAAAAACTATCAGGGATACATCTTTCAAGTCTAATTCACACTTTTTCAAACCCCGTTGCGTTGCAATCGTTAGAAAATAAATACACAAATGCGTTCGTTGCACGAAAAAAAATGTTCAAACAACTCAAAATCTCGTACCGAAGATTCTGCTGGACTTTTTTTATAAAGCATGAGTTTTTTGTAGTCTGACTCACGTTTCGTTACTCGCGCTGCGTAGGTACCTAAAGTTTGGCATATGCTCGTTCGTGGCAAATTCAATGTTTAAATATTAGATTGTATGAATGCATTACTGGAGTGCATGGCGAAAGACGAAATGCGCCTGTTAGGACGTTAACGAATAAAAAACCGGGCAAGTGCGAGTCGGACTCGCGCACGAAGGGTTCCGTACCATAATGCAAAAAAAAACAGAAAAAAGCAAAAAAAAAAACGGTCACCCATCAAAGTACTGACCACGCCTGACGTTGCTTAACTTTGGTCAAAAATGACGTTTGCTGTATGGGAGCCCCACTTAAATCTTTATTTTATTCTGGTTTTAGTATTTCGTCGGGGATAGTACAATACCGCGTAACTAACAAATGCAGTAAGGTCCAATTTCTTTGTTACATTGTTTGAATTTAGAACTCTATTTGACTTTGTTAGTTACGCGGTATTGCACTATCCCCGACGATTTGTTGTTATAGCGGCAACAGAAATACATCATCTGTGAAAATTTCAACTGTCACGGTTCGCGAGATACAGCCTGGTGACAGACAGACGGACAGACGGACGGACGGACGGACAGCGAAGTCTTAGTAATAGGGTCCCGTTTTACCCTTTGGGTACGGAACCCTAAAAACTAGCTACGGTAACACGGTATAATGTTTAAAAGCAGTACAACATTGAATACTGTTATTTTAATAAGTACCTTAAAACTGAGAATCCAACAATAATTTTTATCAGAAGGTAATAAATATAACTCACGAAAACGTTGCATATCGGCATCGCAATGCTGCAGCAGCTGCTGCGTGGAGGAGGCGCCCTCTATCGCGGGTACGCTGTTGCCGGTCACTATTATTGAATTGGGTAGCGTCGCCTTCTTCACCACCTCTTCTACTGTTGCTCGCAGATGCTTAAAAGAAATTTGTTTTGCGGTAATATGGACATCTTAGTTGGATATATGATGATTTGTTTTTCACTGTCATGTTATATCTCAATGGTAAAGTCTTCGTAGAAAATACTAGATTTTGAAATACAGCTTTCCTTGGTTATATTTTACCCTGTACTACTAGCATTGGGACATAATTACTATATTAATAGTACATTATTGTCGAGGCTCGGAAGTAGCTACTTGCAGGCTGAGGATTCGTTTTAAACGGCCGACCTTGGGAGTCCGTTTAATTGAATCCGAAGCCAGCAAGTAGCCTTCCAGCCGAGTCATATATAGTGCTTTTCTCAAAAATGGTGCAACAAATATAAATATCATAGAAATATTTAACAAAAGCAACGGTCTTGCATATATATTTTGACAGAAAAAAGCCCTTGCCGCCTTTTTATTTTTTTAATAAAAAAATAGAAGTGTATTTTTCTGCCAAATATAAGCCAACCTATTTGAGACATCTAAATAGTCGCGGTACTAATCATCTGTTTGGCTGTTTAATGGGCCTGTGCCTTCATTTGATATGGTCATTTCAACTTTTAAAAAGTTTGGAACTCGACAAATAATGGAATTTGTATGCAACATTGCAGTCCCAAAATCGAGACTGCAATGTTTTTAACTTTTTAATTTTTGACTGACCATAAACTACGCGCTTCGCGACCTATTTTTTAGACGGCAAAGTCGACTTTGCCGTCCATTTTTGAGAAAAATATACTTAACGGGACGTAACATATATAGAATATAGAGTTAGACCAAGAGGGGTCTGCAACGACTTTGATAGCACACGCAGCGCAAGTGTAATTTTTACGTCATAACCCAACAAACAATTAAGCGAAACTTAGCACTTATTTTATCACCTTAAGACATATGTAGAACGGCTGTAGAATAGCTACATATTCTAAGCTTACAGGCTCTGGTGACATCAAGGTCTTTAAGAGGTCCATGTATAGCTTTAAGATCCACAGTAGCCGTTTTGGCCGCTATAATGCATCTTATGCCGCTAGTGTTATAGCTCAAAGTGAATTCTACCACCTTAATATCTATATGAGTAATAAGTAGCTGCAATTTTCACCTAAGGTTCTAAACAGGCGATAAAAAGTCTTTTATAGCTCCGTGTATCATAATCGCTACTTAACTCTCTTGTATCACTTACAGTCGAAAAGAGAAGTTATGAGTCACCGTTATCGATCAAGTAGTCGCAGGCGAGCGTTATTCAATACCGTACATCTTATACTGTTATTAGAGTCTTACTTAGAACCTAAGCCTATAGCGCCATGTTAAGATGACCGATGAATCAATAAGCAAAACAAAAACTATTAATTAGAACGTAAATACTTCATAAAAATCGATACTTTTACTCAATATTGACTTAATGTTAGTATTGTTATATTTAAAACCGGACTTCACGTATATTGAGTAATTTTTCGATAATTAAATACGGTGGACCACAAATAAAAAAAATATTATATTCAGATAAATATGCAAAGGATCAGAGGCCCATTAAAATTTTGTTAGTAATACATATAGTTTTTGACAGTATAATTAATTTCGCCATCATAAATCCGCAGATAACTCCTGCATCAGTGAACTAAAACAATTATTTGCTTTTAATTATCCGCCATTACATTTCACTTCAAGCTGTCACAGAGCAAGCTTACGAATAATAATACAAAATGGAAACTCCTCCTTGCGTCGTTATCCTCAGTAATGAGGGTCGTGACCTCCCTTCAGAATCACCTTCTCTTTCACAATTCTTCTCCATCTGGTTCTGTCCTTGGCGGTATGGAGAGCCCTGTGGACTGTGGAGTCAAGAGCGGTGCGGATCTGGTCGGACCAACGTATTGGACTGCGTCCACGCCCAGGCCTTTTCCCATCCACTTTGCCTGTCACAAAAAGCTTTTCGAGGCTGTCACCGTCTTTCCTTGCTATATGTCCGAAGTACTCAAGGACTCTGCGTAGACATTCAGATGACAGCCGCGACGAGATCTTGAGTTCTCGCAGTATGGAGACGTTAGTCCGAAATGCTGTCCAGGGGATACGAAGCATCTTTCTCCAGCACCACATCTCGAAAGCGTCAGTGCGTTTGCGGTCAGCAGCTTTCAACGTCCACGTCTCTGCGCCATACGTAAAGATTGAGAAGACTAGAGTCCGTACCAATTTGGTTTTAGTTTTTACGGAAATGCTGCGTTCTTTCCAGATATTTCCAAGCTGAGACATGGCGCTCTTGGCCATGCCAATTCTCCTGCGCACTTCCTTCTCGCACGAACCATTGTTGCTGATGTTGGAGCCTAGGTAGATAAAATTGTCCACTGTCTGGAGGCCCAACGCACCAGTGAGTGCCAATTTCCCAGTTCTATCCACCACCATGACCTTGGTTTTGGACCTGTTTACGGAAAGTCCCATCTCCTCGCTAATCCGCTCCATTCGGTTTAGAAGTGCAACCATTTCCGACTCATTTGATGCTAGCAGAGTAGTGTCATCGGCGTAGCGCAAGTTGGTGATTTTTACACCACCAACTGCGATGCCTCCCTCCCAGTTCTCGCAGGTACGTCTCATAATGTGCTCTCCATAGGCGTTGAACAGAATGGGCGATAAAATGCATCCCTGGCGAACTCCTTGTTGAAATTTAAAGGGCTTTGAGGTCGTTTTATCGACTCTTACGACTCCTTGACTTGAGCCATACAGGGTGCGAAGTAGGGCGGTGAGATGATGGGGTACTCCAAGATCTTGTAGGACTTTCCATAAACAACTCCAGTTGACACAGTCGAACGCTTTGCTGTAGTCCACGAAACACATTATCACTGGCGTATCAAACTCGTATGCCTTTTCAACGAGCTGCCTGACATTGAGAATCTGCTCCCGAGTGCCCCTGCCCTTCACAAAACCCGCTTGCTCCTGCGGGATTTGCCAATCCAGGTAGTAGCGGATGCGATTGTTGATAATGTGGAGCAAGACTTTGCTGGCATGTGATATGAGGGACAAGGTTCGATAATTGCTGCAGTTCTTGGTTGACCCTTTCTTGTGCAGCGGTAGTATAACGGATTCCGACCAATCCTGTGGCCAATCACCGTATTGCCAGACATGTGAGCAAATCTTGAATAGTGTCGCTACACCCAGGTCCCCCATAGCTGTAAGTACTTCTGCTGTTATTTGATCGCTTCCTGGCGCCTTCTTCTTCTTTAGAGACTGTAGAGCAGTAGATATTTCGGAGCGAAGGATCATAGGTTCCAATTCTAGCTCCTGCCAGTCCGGGATAGTGCCAGGCGTTGAAAGGGCATCTGTATACAACTGCTCACAGTAGGCACGCCATCTCTCGGCAATGCGGTCGAGCTCGTGTAGTACAGTGCCACCGGCGTCCTCTATGACCCACGATTTAGCTTTGAACTGCTTGGAAAGGGCTCTAACTTTCTTAAAAAGGTCAGCAGTTTGTAGCTTGTTAGAATGTCTCTCGATGTCGCTGCATATACCCTCAATGAAGTTGTTTTTGTCGTGACGACAACCCGCTTGGATAGCTCTGCTAAGCTCGGAGTATTCAGCCATTATCACACGATCTTGCAGGCCTCTAGTTTTTAAGTCCTTCCTACGCTGAATGAGCTCCCACGAATAGTCGGAAATCCAACATTTTTTCTTCTTCTCTGGCTTCTTCGTCTTAGAGACCTGATCCAGCGCGTCATTGATATGACTTTTCAGGTGTTTCCACAGTATTTATTTATTTATTTAATTATTTATTATACTAGAAGTTACAACTTTATTGTTACATACAATGCTCCACAAAACTACATTTAGTTTGACTGTGGAGTCTCAGTATACTATAATACTATACTTAATTAAATTTAAAAATTAGAATAGGTTTACATTCGTAGTTGAAATAGGTAGGTATATCATGAATACACTATAGGGTAACACATCCCCTATAGAGTATTCAGGAGATACCTTTTTAGACTGATTTTAAATCTATTTATTTTGGGCTCTTTTACTATATCCGTGGGCAAAGTGTTCAGTAAATAGGGTAAACGTTTCTTTAGTGTCCTATCGCCATAATAATTATACACCCTAGGTACTTCATATTTGCCCGCAGTTAGTGCTCTGGTATTATGACTATGATTGACTAGATCCCTGTGTTCCTGGCTGCCATGACTGTTTACAGCTAACATATATTTGAGTTTTAATCCCACTGGTAAAATTTTACATACTTTAAATAATTGTCTATAGTCAGATTTGCAACTGTGTTTTATCTTTTTATTAACTAGTAACTTTAGAAAACGAATTTGTAACATTTCTAATTTATCTATGTTAGTTTTAAACGTGAGGCCATAGCAGTCAAGACCGTAACTAATAATAGACTCTACTAAAGAAGTATAAATACATTTCAACGTGCTAACAGGAACTTTAAAACTAAGATGGTAAAATATGCTTAAAAGTATTCTTAATTTATTACTAATGTAATCTACATGAGTCGTCCAGGAGAAATTTTCGTCGATTTTCATGCCAAGATATGTAAAACTATTAACTCTTTCTATGGGCTGACATTTACAAGTTCCGGAGTTATTAATACTATGAAAACATTGGAAACTATGAGTGAAAATGGATGGGATATCATTTTTAGGTACCAAATATGGAGAATGAATTATCATGAGTTTTGTCTTATCGGCATTTAGTACGATTCCATTATCGTGTGACCACTTGACAACGGCATCGACGTCCTCCTGTACGAGCTTGCAGGTCTGCTCTAGGTCGGTGCCAGCGCGCAGCGTGCACAGGTCGTCCGCAAACATGTGCGCGGAGCAGTGGCGCAGCACGCCGCACAGGCTGTTCACGTGCATCAGGTAACAGAGGGGCCCGCAGCCCGAGCCCTGCGGCACTCCGCAGCGGACGGCCTGCTCGTCACTGAGCGCCGACCCGACCTTCACGCGGAAGGACCGCGCGGTGAGGTAGTCACGGAACCATTGGTTCAGTGGCCGCCCCACCCCGCACTCCTCCATGGCTTTCAGCAAAGTATCGGTCTCTAGGGTGTCAAAAGCCTTTTTAAAATCAAAAAAGATAGCTACCACAAACTGTTTATCTGCTAAATTATTGTTAATCTCATCTGTAAAGGCAGATAATAGTGTGTTCGTACTTTTCTGTTTTTGAAATCCATGCTGGCGACTATTTAGAATATGATTAGTTTGTAGGTAATGTGATATTCGGTCGGTAATACATTTCTCTATTATTTTGTCAACACTAGACTGTATGTCAGCGTTAGCGTCTTCATGCGTAGGACAATCCTTGAGTTTCGTCTCCAACGCCTCACGGAAGATCGGTTGTTCAGAAGGATCCAAGCTTCTAGGTTTCGGTGGTTGACGTCTAGGCGCCTTTAAGCGCAGCGAGAAATTGGCTACGAGTAAATTATGGTCAGAGCCACACTCTGCGCCGGGAAAGGTCTTTACATTGGAAACAGAGGATCTCCAGCGAGTATCTAGAATGACGTAGTCGATTTGATTTCTGTACCTATCGCCTGGAGATCTCCATAATGGAAACATCTGCAACCAAAGCAGATAGGGCTAAGGAAAATATGTGCAATTACCTTCTTGAGTGTTACAAATATTGACTTTAAAAGCGAATACTAACTATTTGAGTAGTAGTGGCCCTACACTACTACTCAAATAGTTAGTATTCGCTTATTTGGCACCCTTTTAAATCCTAAGTACGTAATCAACGCTATCACAACACTACTTTAGCGCTCTTCTACTACAACAGTTTGTAGTCACCTATATGCAACCCATCTAGCTCCTAAAGAATTAATTAACACTATTGTAGCTCCACTATACCGCTCTTATGTCTCTTTTTTTATCCGCTAACCCTACTGTAGCACTGTTATAAATCTTATGGTGATAAAATTTGTGCCCAATCCGGGGTTAAAACGGGGTTATAGGCTATAACTCCTATTTTTAGAGTACTAACAACACCTAAAGAGTAAATAGGCGCTTATATAAATCTCTTCTAACCCTTAAATTTAGCGCCTAATGTTAGTTGGGAATAATTTCATAGAAGTTTGACGTTTAAAATAACACTTGAACTGCGTGTGCTATCAAAATCATTGCAGACATGTCTTGGTTCAACACTAGTCTGGTAAACCAATGGAAAATCACCTACTTATATCACTCATATATGCCGCTGTTTTCCATAAAGCAAAGGATAGTTTCAATCGATCGAAATAGCGTTTAGTTGAATTTGTGGAAATAAACTTTTATATACAGTGTGTAACTTTTGTTTGATAAGTGTGTTAAATTATACGTAATCGGCAAGATAAAATTGTTTTACTGCAAATTGACTAATGGTTTACCAGGCTAAACAAAAGTAGCTAAATATTTTTACCTCAGAGTCCAATGAGCTATTTGCTGGTATTTTCTTATTGTCCTCTTTTATGACGTGCAGCCAGTAGCGAGTAGGTATATGCTGTAATTAAAGCCGAGGATTAAAAAATAATACTGATACAATATTCTATGTCACCTAGAACAGGTATAATTGAAGTTCGTCTCTATATATTTCTCTCATACTAGGTGGCAACCATAGTGCTCATGTAGCAAACCAACACATATGATACAAATTTGCAACAGGGAAATTTTTAATTATGTTTTATTGCCTTGCGGTACTTCTTAACTCCATAAATAAGAAATTGGTTTATTTTTTAACGATTGCAGCGCCATCTGAGTAACTAAACTGTAACTTACATTAGTGTCAGCCAGCATAAGTATCCTATGAACATGTGGTGTGTCTGTAGTGTCGGGAGACAGCCTGTTGACGCAGTCCGGGTACATCTCGGCGAGCACCACACTGTCCTCGCCTCCCAGCCGGTCCTTCAGCTGCGCCTTGATCGCCAGGTCATCCATCTTGCTGTAGATGGCGGTTGCTACGCGATCTTTCACTCCTGGAATTGCAATTAGATTTATTAATGATTTTACAATTATGAACTTGTTAAAATGGATTTTTATAGCTCGTTATGTGTGAATCAGATTGATTAGAATAGAGTGTTTATTCGTGACAAATAATAAAAGAAAACAACATCATACTCGTAAAGGTCACGAAATGGACGCAACTCAGCAGGTTAGCAGGCTAGCGCCTGGCTAGGCTAGCGCTGGTCTTCCGGGGCCATGATCTTTTATAGTACTAAGTTATAAAAAAAGAACACATTGTAAAAAATAAAAATTAGGTAGCTACAGTAGCAAATTAGATTATTTAACCATGATGAGAATTAGGACGCGGACTGAACTACGACACCAGCGGGGTGACGAGCGGCTGCTTTAAGCCGTTCATACATTTAATTGAGTGCCATGTACGAATGGCCTTGTTCTTTCAACAAACGAAAAAATATTTTTTTTTTGTTTATTTAATTTGAATATTTCTGATATTATGAAAGGGTCTACCGCGAACCACGTTCGACGTGTTGCCTCTCTGTCACATTTGTATATTCATTCGTTAGTGTGACAGGGCGGCAACACGTCAAATGTGGGTCGCGGTAGGCTCTCTGATCTGCGGGCGCAGCACGGTTCCATTTTTATCGACTATCACTATGCGCGTCCTTTTCGCACTTACATACTTGTTAGAACGTAACAGGTATGGTGACAAGGGATAAAAACGCGACTGTGCTACGCTACCTGGTTCAACATACACAGTGACATTATATGTTTTAATAAAAATAAGCAACAAGATATTGATAATACAGAAAACAGAAATACAGTAAAAATACCATATTATACTCACCAGTCTGTTAGGAAGGTTAGCATGAAACATTTAATTATCTTTAAAATAGTTGTATAGGTACATTAAGAAAACAGAATGCATGGACTTTCTTGATATTAGATTAAGATACATTTATTTCATAAAACAAATGATCGTTTTAAATAAAGTAATAGAGCAAAAATATATTTTTAACAAGATTGACACAGGATTATACAGGTTGTAAATGCAAGTACTAACTATATTACTGAGGGTGATGATGTTCATATTTCCTTATTATTTTTAATATTATTATGTTGTTATGTATGTAGCTCAAAGTAAAATAGCATACCAAAGTGCTGTGCAGCCTGCATGATGTCAGCATCCTCGCTCCACGCGAGGATGATTTGCAGAGCCTGCAGCAGGGAGCACTGGAGCTTCATGAAGAAAGACCCAAGGCGCACCGGCTGCCGAGTCCCACATGGCTCACACACCCATTGGACTCTGGAATAGTGTGATACTTCAGGCTTAAATATACAGTGAGCAAAACTATTAGCTTAGCACCCTTGCATACAAATTTGTAGCTGTGTAGTGCCAAGACAATAATTTTGCTTTGGAGACTGTACTCTACTGTCTGGTAAGAGGGTCTTGAGAGACACAAATGAGAGAAAGAGAAAATATGCAAGATACAGATTTAGTGCATAATTGTGTTTTCCTTTTCCTTCATATTTTCATGGAAACATATGAATGTGTCTTGCTATTTCAGTCAGTCTCAGTACAAAAAGTACTGAGGTTGATTGAAGTAGCATGACAAATATGAACATTTCCAAGAAAATATGAAGGAAAACAATTATGCAATACATCTGTAACATAGACATGTTTCACAATTTGAACACATTATATGAGTACAAATAATTTGTAATGAGTGGAATGTAAGAGAATGAGAGAGTTGACAGAATGAATCTGGGCTAGGCAAATCTTTCCAGCTAGGATTTTCTTGGTTTCAACATACCTATCAATAACTCTAGCATTTTTGCACACCACTCTGCACTCGGCCTTCCCTGTGGGGCACTTCACTGTTTTGGGCAGAAGTCCATGTGCTTGCAGCTTCTCAATAATCTGCCATTCGAGACTCCTTTCACCACTGTGTGTTGAAAAAGTGTTGTAGAGCTGTTTGTTCCTTAAATTTAAAAAAAGTAAGTCAGCAATCAAAACATTTTGCATTTGTTTAATTATTCATCTTCTATATTTAATACCGCATAAGACTTACCCTGGGCTAACGGGGAAAGGAAAAACTGGCTCAAAACTTGTATCCTTCGGACTGGTGTCCAAAGTAGTTGAATCAGCTTCCATTGTGCGATATCAATCACTGAATTAAGAGACCACTCATTGAATAACAAGTCGTAAACTATTTTAATTGCTTTTAAATAAGTTACATTTTGTTTATGTATTTAATATCAGCCAATTTACTATTCTATACACCCGCATGCATTATTTACGTTCGAGTTTTAAACAGTACGTTCAAATATTACTTTGAAATAACAATTTTGTATGCAAACATTCACCGACAACACAGATATAAATTACGAACAGTATATTAAGTATGTTTTTTACGTTATGTGTTACAAAAATAACACTTAATTAGTTTTATGTTGCTGAAATCAATAATTTTATTATCGTATAAAGATAGATATTGTTCGCGAGATTTGAACGCTACTTTAAATGTCACCATGACATGTGCCAAAATAAATACCACAGGCAAAGTACAATAAATGTGGTTGGAAATGGTTGGAAAGGAATATCAAACTAAATTTTAAGGCCCAGGGGCCACCAACCACCTACCAAAGAATATAATACTCCCTGTACATATTAAGCCCCCTCCAGACTATGTGTGTGAATCGCGGGCGAAGCCGCGAACGCGAGTGTGGAGTCGATTTCGCTGTCTGCGAAAATCGACGCCACACTTGCGTTCGCGGCTTTGCGCCGCGATTCGCGCACGAGTGTGGAGGGCGCTTTAGGCCAACGCAGGCCAGTCAAAGAGACGCAGCCATGCAGTAGAATGAAATAACAATATCACTTGCTACCTTTAAGAGTGCTATTACATTTCGGGGTTGAGCGAGTTTAGGTATTTTACGCGCTGCGGCAGGCCGTGCGAGCTCAGTATTCCGATCCCTTCTACCACACTCGCACTACAATGATGGATTAAACATTCTTGATCCTTCGCGAAGCATATTGAAATCAACCATAACAACACTAACTGTACTTAACTTATAAAGTCCTAAAACTGTTATTTGGTAAGTACGAAAATACTAAATGCAGTGCAAATGTACATAGGGGCTGTTCATAAATTACGTCGTCTATTTTTGACCCCCCCATCCCTCAAATCATCCAAAAATCATGCTTCGGATGACTCTGTTTCCTCCTACGTCATGCTACCATCATCCGATGTCCATGACCCCCTCCCCCCCTCCTCCCATTTGAAACGACGTAATTTATGAATAGCCCCATACTCGTACTTATGAACGTATATTACTCGAAAGAAATTATAGGTACTCGCTTATTTACAAGAAACTGAAGATACACAGGGTCTGATGATGGAGCTGGAAGGTGGCCACGGGTACCAGTCTATCATGTAACTAAACCACTTCGTGTTTGGGCTCGTTTGATTCGTCTAAACAAGATCTTTGACACTGAAGATACACAGGGTCTGATGATGGAGCTGGAAGGTGGTCACGGGTACCAGTCTCTCATGTAACTAAACAATTTCGTGTTTGGGCTCGTTTGATTCGTCTCAACAAGATCTTTGACACAAGACAGTACTCAGGGTCTGATGATGGAGCTGGAAGGTGGTCACCATTACCAATCAACCATACAACTAAACCACATCGTGTTTAGGCTCGTTTTATTCATCTCAACAAGGTCTTTGACACTATATAGGTGATACTCAGAGTCTGATGATGGAGCTGGAAGTTGGTTACCGGTACCAATCAACCATGCAACTAAACCACTTCATGTTTAGGCTCGTTTGACTAGTCTCAACAAGATCTTTGACACTAGGTGATACTCAGAGTCTGATGATGGAGCCGGAAGGTGGTCACCGGTACCAATCAACCATGCAACTAAACCACTTCATGTTTAGGCTCGTTTGATTAGTCTCAACAAGATCTTTGACACTAGGTGATACTCAGAGTCTGATGATGGAGCTGGAAGGTGGTCACCGGTACCAATCAACCATGCAACTAAACCACTTCGTGTTTAGGCTCGTTTGATTCGTCTCAACAAGATCTTTGACACTAGGTGATAAACCAAACACGAAGCCCAAACACGGAGCCCAAACACGAAGTGGTTCAGTTATGTGATAGACAGGTACCCGTCGCCACCTTCGAGCTCCATCATCAGATCCTGAGTACTTTCTTGTGTCAAAGATCTTGTTGAGATGAATAAAACGTGCCTAAACACGAAGTAGTTCAGTTACATGATAGACTGGTACCCATGGCCACCTTTCAGTTCCATAATCAAACCTTGTGTATCTTCAGTGTCAAAGATCTTGTTGAGACTAATCAAACGAGCCCAAACACGAAGTGGTTTAGTTGCATGGTTGATTAGTACCGGTGACCAAATTCCGGCTCCATCATCAGACCCTGAGTACTATCTTGTGTCAAAGATCTTGTTAAGACGAATAAAACGAGCCTAAACACGAAGTGGTTTAGTTGCATGGTTGATTGGTACCGGTGACCACCTTCCGGCTCCATCATCAGACCCTGAGTACTATCTTGTGTCAAAGATCTTGTTGAGACGAATAAAACGAGCCTAAACACGAAGTGGTTTAGTTGCATGGTTGATTGGTACCGGTGACCACCTTCCGGCTCCATCATCAGACCCTGAGTACTATCTTGTGTCAAAGATCTTGTTGAGACGAATAAAACGAGCCTAAACACGAAGTGGTTTAGTTGCATGGTTGATTGGTACCGGTGACCACCTTCCGGCTCCATCATCAGACCCTGAGTACTATCTTGTGTCAAAGATCTTGTTGAGACGAATCAAACGAGCCCAAACACGAAGTGGTTTTGTTGCATGGTTGATTGGTACCGGTGACCACCTTCCGGCTCCATCATCAGACCCTGAGTATTATCTTGTGTCAAAGATCTTGTTGAGACGAATCAAACGAGCCCAAACACGAAATGGTTTAGTTGCATGGTTGATTAGTACCGGTGACCAAATTCCGGCTCCATCATCAGACCCTGAGTACTATCTTGTGTCAAAGATCTTGTTAAGACGAATAAAACGAGCCTAAACACGAAGTGGTTTAGTTGCATGGTTGATTGGTACCGGTGACCACCTTCCGGCTCCATCATCAGACCCTGAGTACTATCTTGTGTCAAAGATCTTGTTGAGACGAATAAAACGAGCCTAAACACGAAGTGGTTTAGTTGCATGGTTGATTGGTACCGGTGACCACCTTCCAGCTCCATCATCAGACCCTGAGTACTATCTTGTGTCAAAGATCTTGTTGAGACGAATCAAACGAGCCCAAACACGAATTGGTTTAGTTGCATGGTTGATTAGTACCGGTGACCACATTCCGGCTCCATCATCAGACCCTGAGTACTATCTTGTGTCAAAGATCTTGTTGAGACGAATCAAACGAGCCCAAACACGAAGTGGTTTTGTTGCATGGTTGATTGGTACCGGTGACCACCTTCCGGCTCCATCATCAGACCCTGAGTACTATCTTGTGTCAAAGATCTTGTTGAGACGAATCAAACGAGCCCAAACACGAAATGGTTTAGTTGCATGGTTGATTAGTACCGGTGACCAAATTCCGGCTCCATCATCAGACCCTGAGTACTATCTTGTGTCAAAGATCTTGTTAAGACGAATAAAACGAGCCTAAACACGAAGTGGTTTAGTTGCATGGTTGATTGGTACCGGTGACCACCTTCCGGCTCCATCATCAGACCCTGAGTACTATCTTGTGTCAAAGATCTTGTTGAGACGAATAAAACGAGCCTAAACACGAAGTGGTTTAGTTGCATGGTTGATTGGTACCGGTGACCACCTTCCAGCTCCATCATCAGACCCTGAGTACTATCTTGTGTCAAAGATCTTGTTGAGACGAATCAAACGAGCCCAAACACGAATTGGTTTAGTTGCATGGTTGATTAGTACCGGTGACCACATTCCGGCTCCATCATCAGACCCTGAGTACTATCTTGTGTCAAAGATCTTGTTGAGACGAATAAAACGAGCATAAACACGAAGTGGTTTAGTTGCATGGTTGATTGGTACTGGTGACCACCTTCCGGCTCCATCATCAGACCCTGAGTACTATCTTGAGTCAAATAAATACATATAGAATGTCAGGTCGTTTCAAATATTTTTAATCCTGTCCGGTAGTTTATTAAACTGTACCATTATAAATTATAATACTATAAAAACAGTGCTAGGATCAAAGTCTCTCGTTGCGGTTTACACGCACACAGTATAGCGTTTTACACGGCGCCCGCCGCACACAATGATAAAAAACCTCGTCGTCGCCGTTGAAAATGTGCGGAGCCGACCGACACACGTCCTGCCTGTACAAGCTCTGCCGCGGCACTGAGCTGGTGAGCGCGCGTCATCGGTAATATAGAGTAGTTTTCAAAAAATTGCCAAAAAATTATAGTAGAATTTCATAAACACTAATGTATACCAACAGTATAAGCAAACGTTGCAGATTGCTTGAGTATGAAAATGACTTCGATATTAAGTAGATTTTCGTAGAAATTGACACTTGTTTCGGAGAGAAAATTGAGTTCGTTTTACTTTGATTTTCTCTTTCTCAAAGGTATGTAGGAAAAATATCGTTTGATATGCTTAAAGTACAGGGTATTAGTAATACAAAATAGCCAGGTTTAGCAGAGAAAACTTCTCAACATTTCCAAATAAAAGCTTGCCGTTCAGTGCTTCACGCGGTTTTTCGGAAACGACCATCAGAAAAAAATTCATTACTTATTTAATAAGTCCTTTTTCTAATATTTACAACGATATTTAAAAAGATAAGAAGACGCTTTTACTGGAACAAGTACTCATTGTTTCTAATAAGGAGCACAAAGTCCTGAATTTCGTCGACTAGTATCATCAATTTTGCATTATTTCGACTTTTCTTGTAAGAGCGCTCTTAACGCATAAATGCTTCCCCCCCATGCAACAATTTTATGTCTGTAATGTACAGGGGCCTTTACAAGTATTTAATTTATTACCTTCCACACTTCATCTTCTTATATTTTCATTATAAAAAGCAATTTTGTGAATGTTGTGGTGGAAGTGTGTTCAGTGGTGTGGTAGTGACTGAATAGAACTAACACTGAATAAGGCCTCATAACCCCCAAGCGTTTTTATAATGCGCGTTAGGAAAGCGCTTGAATTTGTCCGCACTCTAAAGCCCGCTCCAGACTATGCGCGTGAATCGCGGGCTATATAGTGGGCGAATAGTCTGGAGGGGGCTTAAGCCCCCATTCGCACAAGAGCTTTTTCAACGCGCGTTAAAAACAATGCAGCTAAATTAAATGTGTTTGCTATGTTGGTGCACATGCCAGTCGCACAAAATGATCGAAAGTTGAATGTGCTGGGTCCTTGCCTTACGTCAAACTTGTACCTTATCTGTGCAAGCGTTGGTTCGATCAGTGTTGCCAGATGGTCACAAAAGTCACATTTTTCGTGAATTTACGCCTTCTCGTGTGACATGGGTGTGACTTACGATCTTGAGGCAATTTTTGTGACTTTTGAAGCTAGTCAAATTTTGTACAAGTTTAGTTCTGCAATTCGTATTATTTTAGGAACGCAGTGAACGCACCCAAGTTGACACTTGCACCGACATCCACCATCATGTTTATTATAATAGTCGTGGCAAAATGAGACTTGTTACCTTGACATGACGGTGTTATTTAGTTTGATAGTAGTATTTTTTTTAGTGAAATTATTAATTTCTTTTACTTTTAGTCTGTACTACTCATTGCACTGCATCCGTTATTTTGAGATTTTTGAGCGCTCTAAGACCATTACTGTGTTATTTTTATCCGGGGGTAAATTATTTACGCATGCCTATACTTTTAGGGTTCCGTACCTCAAAAAAAAACGAAACCCTTATAGGATCACTTGTGCGTCTGTCTGTCCGTCTGTCACAGCCCGTTTTCTCCAAAAGTACTGGACCAATTAAGTTGAAATTTGGTACACATATAACACATATGTAAATTTGTGACCCAAAGACGGACATCTTACGTAAACAAATGAATTTTAAACATAAAGGCCACTTTTGGGGGGTAGAAGGAGAAAATTTAAAAATAAATAATAATGTTTTTTAAACTATATCGTGTTGCATATCAAATGAAAGAGCTTATTTTGAGAATCTCAAATATATAACTTTTGTAATTTTAATATAAAGAGTTTAGAAGTTATTTAAGAAAATATCCAAAAAAATGCCATTCCCCCCTTTATTTCCGAAACTACTGGGTCTAAAATTTTGAAAAAAAAAACAAAATAGTTTTTTACCTATAGATGACAAGAAAACCTATTAGAAATATGCAGTCAAGCGTGAGTCGGACTAATTACTTCGTTTTTGATCCGACACCTACGGGTTTTTTTAAAGGCAATTCACTCGCGTTTCCCTTTTAAAAGTACATTGTTAAAAATTGGGTAATGTACGGAACCGTTGGAACTTAATTTGTAACTTTCTCATTCACCCCCCAAAAGTGCTTGCCCTCATGCTTAAAATTCATTTGTTTACGTTACATGTCCGTCTTTGGGTCACTAATTTACATATTTGTACCAAATTTCAACTTAATTGGTCCAGTAGTTTCCGTGAAAATAGGCTGTGACCGACGGCCAGACATACAGACAGACAGACGCACGAGTGATCCTATAAGGGTTCCGTTTTTTTCTTTTGAGGAACGGAACCCTAAAACTCATGTAAAGTTAGTAGATTTTTTGTGAAATACAGGGTGTTTTTTGAACAACTAGCCATATTGTGCGAGGTGATTAGGTAGGCCATACTGAACAACTTTTTCTATGGGACCAACTCCGAAATCACAAAAATGTTTTTGGCCGTTTCATACATTTTAGTCGAGTGGATGTCGAATTTTCTATGGGAAAGCCAATCTTTTGACGTGTAATACGTCTTATAAATCGATGAACACCGGTAGCATGCACGAAAAAGTGTCACGTTGTGGACAGATCTCCATGGTAACGTTACGGCCACGTTTTCTTATGACGTTATCACGCAAAATTATCGTCCGTAAACCGACTGTACAGACAACCATTTAATTTATTGGGATTTCGGGGTAAGTTTCAAAGAAAAAGTGGTTCAGTATGACCTACCTAATCAAGTAATCACCTCGCACAATGTGGCTAGTTGTCCAAAAAAGGCCTTGTATATTATTTTCTGAATTTCTTCTAACAAAATCGATTTACCTACCCATAAAATACAATAATATAAAAATGTGACTTTAGCAGCAAAAACGTGACTTTTAGGGAAACGAAACGTAACTTATGACTCCAGAGCCCTGGCAACACTGGGTTCGATGCGTCTGGTAGTTACAGCTTGATTTTATCTTAAATTTTTAAGCTTTTCCGTGTTTTTGTATTAAATTGGACGTATAAGTGATCAAACATTATAATCATTTAGCGGTTACTTTTGTTTCTTAAGTAACTATTGTGATTTTTCCAGTTATACTGACTTTACATCAGGAAAAGCACCGTACACATCGATTTTGGGAGTTAACAGGTATGTAATAATAGTAATCCTTCATTTTATGGCTATTCTTATCTTTAAGTATTGTAAAAATAATACAAAGAACTCACCAATCAATATTTTCCAAGTAGTATTAAAACTACAAAATCACATTAAAGTTTTGTTATTTTTTTTATTACCATCAATAATAACTTCAAAGGTATGAATGAGGTTTTAGTTTAGCCACAGGATGGCTGATTAAACCACAGTAAATGTTCGTCATTTCCATCATTATATATCTATTTGCATTCATGTGCTGAATTAGCCATTTAAGGACAACTGTTCTACGGAATTAATATAGCAGTATATATGGTAGTCAAATTGTGGTATTTTTAATTTAATTAGTAGCTGAACTATTGATAAATATGCATCCATAAATATTAAATATTCAATTACAAAACACATGCCAGACAAGTGCTGAATGAAGTTACTCATGTTATTTGTAGGAATGAATATTATGGTTGTATGGTAAGGGCCACTTGCACCATCCCACTAACCCGGAGTTAAGCGGTTATACTGTTAACCCAGTGTCAAATTGTACTGGTAACCATGGTAACTTTAGGTTTAACCCGTTAACCCCGGGCTAGTGAAACGGTGCAAGTGGCACTAATTAATAATTAAAAACCGGGCAAGTGCGAGTCGGACTCGCGCACGAAGGGTTCCGTACCATAATGCAAAAAAACAAACAAAAAAAAGCACAAAGAAAACGGTCACCCATCCAAGTACTGACCCCTCCCGACATTGCTTAACTTTGGTCAAAAATCACGTTTGTTGTATGGGAGCCCCATTTAAATCTTTATTTTATTCTGTTTTTAGTATTTGTTGTTATAGCGGCAACAGAAATACATCATCTGTGAAAATTTCAACTGTCTAGCTATCACGGTTCGTGAGATACAGCCTGGTGACAGACGGACGGACGGACGGACGGACGGACGGACGGACGGACGGACGGACAGCGAAGTCTTAGTAATAGGGTCCCGTTTTACCCTTTGGGTACGGAACCCTAAAAACTAAGATTTCGAGAGAAACTTATGGTTTGTGATTATAACACCGTAAAAACGCAGTAAGATGTATAGTATTACAGCTACTCTAAAAACAACTTACTATACCTTTATATTACATCCAACAACAATACAACTAATTGGTTCTCCGAAGCAGATAATTTTATAATTAAATGGTTAGCCTCTAAATGGTTCATTTCTGTTCCTTGTATTGATTAGTTGTTATTTCATCAAACCTGCTGGCTCCTACTCAGTACCCACCTAATTGTCCAGCTGTTTTTGTTACAGTCCACTTAGACTGTCTCGCACCAATTGCTTCATGCAATTTATTATTTGACGTCTAAACTATGTTTCTAATTACATGATGTAATGTACTTTTTCATACATTTGTCCAACCAATCAAGAGACATGCAACTAAAGATGGTATGCTTCCTTTGATTGACAGATAGTAAATGCGAGTGTGAAATATTTCCAACATGGCATACACACAAAAAGAACTAATAGGCCTACCTCTCTTAGGGCCCCCCCACATCTGGCGTCTTTCAAGCGTCGGCGTCTGTCGGCGTCGGTCCAGCGCTATGGAAAATGACGTCGCTGCGCAGTTGCGTCGACGCTGCGTCGACGTTGCGTCGACGTCGGCCATAGAATTGTAGACGCCGACGCTCGAAAGACGCCAGATGTGGGGGGGGCCCTTATACATACATATCTCCTCATTTTCAAACCTCAATTGTCAGTATTATCAGTACATATTTTGAAAAATGTATAGTTAACTAGAAAGTTTTAATTAAATTTACTGAAATTTAAATTTGTACTTTCCAGTTTCCAATTGAGATAAATTTTATTTACATTTGTTGTATGCACTATTACATGATGTACTTCAAAATAACTATTACTACCAATAAATAGAATGCTGATGTAACAAAAACTAAACTACACCTTTCTGTTCCCCTTCGAGTTTCAGGTACAGACAATACCTATACAATAAAAAAAACCTCTCAAGTCCCAGGGGTTATTGAGGTATTGACTTTTCATACATTTTGTATGAAATTGCTTGCACAATATCATGTGTAGTGTGTGTAGTGTAGATTTTTTGTAAATATTCTAACAGATATTCTAGTTCTAATTACCGATATGTCACACTAGCACGCCTACCTGCATTTTATTCACAGACATAGACCAATCCCAGGCGGTTTTCTGTGTTCACAGAACACTAAGAAATTCCATATCTCGCAGAAAGCATAATTCACCAAACCAAGTTATTATTATTGTGCCCGAGTTATGTTTCCGCGTCGCGTGTGTCTAGGGGAGCTAGATGACGCAACGCGTTTATTTTAGGCGGCATTAAACTTATTTCGTCCATAACTGCTAGCACGATATTCCAACTACCTTCCTAGCAAGCGTACAACCTAGCTAGACTAACCAGGATAAGATGGACCACAATCTGTATCAGCTATGCGTATTATTTTGGTCCGTCTCAGCATTGTTAGCGATGGGAATGCATGCGCGCTGAAATGCGAACTGCCTTTTAACGGCTTCGACGGTTAAATTTGATTTACGGTCTTATTAATTGTTTCCTTTAATTGTCACGTGCGACCGTTAAGAATTACGAAATGTAACGGTGGTTTTTGTTCCGTGTGTGTAATGCATGCTCTGCTTATGAATTTAGTCTCGGCAAGACAATATGATTGACGAAATAACAAATGCAGCAAGACACAATAATTAAACTCCTGTATTTTGTCTTTCGTTTTCCGTCAGTTGTTAGTGCTTTTTGCTGATTGCATCCTAGAAGAGTTAGAGTTCGCTCAGATATAGAAGAATTCAAGTAGACGCAGTAGTTTTTTAAAAACCTTTCAATTTAGTAGGAAAGCTACCTATAGCCTGGGAAGTAGTGTCATAAGGTGCAAATTTTGGTATCGGATGAATTCACTTAGCACAGGTGTAATATACGTAAAGCTAAGCTAATTGAGCCCGGTAGACATCCGCCACGCCCTGGCAGGTAGGCAGGGGGGGCAGTCAAAGTAATTTGTAATGGATTCAAGATCTGAACTCCTTTTTAACCCCCTTAGAGGATGAATTTTTAAAAACGCTGAAATTACTTTTCTTGTATTCTAATAATATGCGCATATAAAAAGTTTCAAGCCCCACACTCGAAAAAAATGTTGATCTCCATACAAATTTTCAACCCCTATTTCACCACCTTAGGGGATTAATTTTCAAAAACGCTGAAATTAGTTTTCTTGTATTTTAATAATATTTCTTTTAACGAAGTTTGAAATTCCTAGCTTAAAATAAAACATGAACTCCATATAAACTTTGACCCCTTTTTAACCCCCTTAGGGGTTGAATTTTTCAAAATCGCTTCTTATCTCTTGTACACATTATAAATGTAACCTGGTGTGCAAATTTCAACTTTCTAGCAATTGTAGTTTCGGCTGATAATATTAATAATTGAATAAAAAATTGCAAACCGATTTTGATTTGTTCGTCAATATTTTTGTTTTTTTTTTCTATTAAACTGTACATTAAATGCCTCAAAAATGAATTCCTTATGCCCGATTTATCTGGAAATGGTACCAAACTCAAGGTGGTAGGTAAATAGAAGCCGATATGCAGCGTGTAACTTTGGATGCCCCCCTGCTTACCCACCAGGGGGTGGCGTTTGGCTACCGGGCTGGATTGGCTTAGCTTTACGTATACTACATCTGTGCCAAGTGAATTCATCCGATACCAAAATTTGCACGTCCCATACATTGGGTGACACTGCTAACCTCACTACTAGACTTTACTAGGCTGAACATACAATACAATACAATACAATACTCTTTATTGCACACCTCACATACACGTAGTTTACAATAAATGGACGATAACATAAACAAACATATTATTTATAAAACGATAATTTTTCTCTCAACTTCCTACTGTTTTCAACAGTGTTTCTCTACACTAACTCACAGTGTTTGCTTCCTCTAACTCACAGTTTAAAGACTTAATAATAAGATAAGATAAATAATAAGATCTCCAAAAAGTAGGCAATCGTGTAACCGGGTCAAAATATGGCCGGGTCTATCTTTCATAACGCAGCCGGTGAACGCTGCCCGTGACGATTTCGATTTGCGTTCACTTTGTTTACATCAGTTTCAGTGCAACACCGGCTTAATTGGCCGTGTAGCTTGTAACGTCTTACAGCGTGGTTTCATTCAATGTTTTTTTAGCCTCCAGGCAACAGATAACTTGACCGTATTTACCTAAATGACTTGGGAGTGCTACTCTTTTGTTTACATTTGTTTAAATACATATACAACAGTCAAGTGAGTACGATGTTGCCAAACAAGACTTTTTTGATTGGTAGGGCCAGTTCGGATATTAGACTTATTTAATAATTAGGTATATTTGTGGTTCTATTCCATATTTTATTAACTATTTCAGAAGCTAACTGATGAACTGTGATAATGACTTCGGAACTCTCAAACTATGAGCTTTGCTCGATATTCCAAATATGAGTTTATGAAATTATGATTTTAAAATAATGACTGAATCCGTATCCTATGAACTTTTCAAATCCATACACGTTACCGACCATTTTATAGACCTTTTCACTTATTGCTTCAAGAATATTGTCTATAAATGCAATTAGGCAATTAAAATCGTATCGTCATAACCCACAGTTAGAGAACAGCAATCTGAAAAAGCAACAACGTTTGACCTCCGAACTTATGCCGCATATATTATTTCTCACAAATTACAGGGTGACTTTAGGAACATTAGATGTCGCGTGCGACGTTACACGCAACATCTCTTATTCTTATTCTTATTCTTATTCTTATTCAACATTAGATGCCACGACAGCCTACCTCTGACGTAAGACGTGATGCAAATACTGAGACTGCGGCAATTGCAACTCGATCGTGGAAATGATGTATTTAACTGACCACAAAATCCTGACTCGTCTGCATCGGCATTTCCGAGTTAAATGTGTTAGTCAGATTTTTTATCGGTACGGAAGTTTATTACATTCTTGATGTGCTTGAGACGCTTAAATCTACGAGTTGGTTTTTTTTACAATTAGCAAGCGATAAATCTCGTCCTTATGTTGTGATAGGTTGCACTTTATTTACCATGAAACTTCCGTAATAAAGGCAAACAGGCCTATTCGGATTTCGAGATAATCACAAGATCTTGAGACGATTTAGAGATCAACTAGATCTACTTTAGATATCGACTAGATGTGACTTGGATATCTAAGTCATAACTTGTCGAAATCGTTCGAGAGGACCTCCAGAATCGCGGAAACGTCAAATTTGACATATCTATCTTACAAATATCTTTAAATTATCCGTATCGTTACTTGTTGAAGTCTAGTAGAAATCTAATTCATTTTCCGAATCTAATTCATTTTCCGAATCGAGCCGAAAGTCCCGAAGCATATATGTGGTGGTGTGAAGGTATATGTGGTTCCGGTCTACCTACTGTCATGTACATACTTCGGTCTTCACAACTTGTTCAAACTTTAAATATAACAAGTCGCGCTCGCGCCTTGGGTGACACTGACAGTCTTTACGAACAATACATTTCTTGAGTGTCTCCAATTGTTCCTCAGTTTGGTCTAATTGCTCTTAGTGGTCGTGTAAGTTCATTGTATTTTAATTGCATATTTTGTTTTAGGTAATTGCTCCATATAAACCTAGCTTTCACATGTCACATTTGCCAAATTAAGTCATTTGTGGTGATATTTTCGTAAACAATCTTTATATCTACATGTATGAGGTCGTTTTGTTTCGAAGTTTTACATTGATCTTTGTCATTTAAATGGTTTTACCTTGTTCTTTAACACTTAAAAGTTAATTGCCCACCAATGTCGACTACTATCTTAAAGAAACTTTTATATTTGAAAAAAAAAACGAACTGTACTGTACGCAATCGTTGCCGAACGTTACCTATTATTTTTAATCTCGTAACTACGCTTTTATTTCACCCCATTTTCATTGTTCTCTGTAACATTTAGAAACTTTATTAGCTCCTAAAGCTTTATGATGTATTCATTGTTCGTTCACCTTTACCAGGAAGTGAGCATTAACCTTTATCGCAACCTTTCCTTGCGAACCTGTGCGGGGTTATTAAGCTAGGTTGACCTGGATTCATGTTTCACTAACTCATTCCTTCGCCTTGTACGCACAACACAGACGTATAGACAATATTAGATATCTCGATTCTGTTAACATTTTGCTCCTGGTATGCAGAACACGAGGTATATTTACGCCAGCTACCCTACCTCTACCATTACGTAAGAGGCATGTATATAACTAAAAGAGACAACCATTTATAACCTTAAATAGTATGTGAGGATGAGTAAGATTTATCAGTGGTCTCGAATGTAATATACTGTCTTAAATTCTTAACGGTGAGTTGTATTTTTCGCTTGTAGTTCAGTATTGACGCTATGAGCGGTTTTTCGTTCCTATATTTTAATGTTACGCTTAAATTTCCTCAGCATTGTAGTACTTCTGTGGACCACCTTGAAACTCCATAAAACAGGAAAAAGTGGTAGGTATAGATGGTCAAGCAAATCTAGTCAGTAGAAAAAGGCGCGAATTTCAAATTTTCTATGAGACGCTATCCCTTCGCGCCTACATTTTTCAAATTTGCCGCCTTTTTCTAATGACAAGATCTGCTTGACCAAGTATATATTAAGGCTTACTAGCGTGCCAATTTATCTACACCAATTATTTCTTGTAAGTACCGGCCGGCTCTTCAGTAACACTGATGTAAGTAAAAATAACTGTCCGAATAACTGGATAAGAAGCGAAGAGAGCCATAAAGCGGCAATATCCAAAGTAACGTGTGTCCGATCAGATATGGTTATTACATCGCAGACTCAGTGCTACTGCTGCGATAACTTGTAGAAGGTAACGGTCTACATAGGTCCTTTACGTCAGAATGTGACATTCACGAAATAAGGTCGACAGGGGCCCGATTCGACAGTTTTTCAGAACACTTACTAAACTGATGTCAAAGCGGCAACGCCGTGTTATCAGTTTGCTGAGTTTAAACATAAAATAAAATCATAGGAAGGGGTCAAATGATTCTGTGGGCGAATTGTCCAATGCATAATCAACGTTAAATAAGATGGCTAGGTACTGCCTCCCATCAAGTTTGCACTTTCTTACAAGCAATTTTTAACAAACTAGGTACTAACATTGACAGATTACACCACACCGGGTGCAAGTGGCCGAAAATGTTTATCCAACATAAATATTGCAGCTCAGCTACCTACATATGGGTTGAAACCATAACACATCATAGATGATGTGTTCTTCTTCATCGAGTTATCCCGGCATTTTGCCACGGCTCATGGGAGTCTGGGGTCCGCTTGACAACTAATCCCAAGAATAGGCACTAGTTTTTACGAAAGCGACTGCCATCTGACCTTCCGACCGAGAGGGGAAACTAGGCCTTATTGGGATTAGTCCGGTTTCCTAACGACAACACATCATACTCATATATCTGTATCGTATTCATTGGAATGGAACAATACGATTAGTGATGAGTTCACAGACAGATCGACACGTCAAATATATTAAACCTTTTTTTTTGCGTGCAGGGTTAAAACAAAGTCGAATACAGTTCAAGGTTGACATTTGGGGTAACGATAATATCATCTGTCGTGAACGAATTGCGTGAATAGTCTTTTATTGATTATACATTACGAGCGAGTAAACGGTTTATTAATATCGTCGAATGGAGAAGCCCAGCCGGGGATATACAAAAGATCGCAGCCCTAGCAATAATTTTGTTTACTTAGTATGTCAATTTCATACATACATTAGATTTATACATATTTAGTCCTGCTTGCCCAGTGACTTTAACCTCTAGTCGCCCAGAGACCTATAAAAAGGTCTCCTGTTCCATTCTAATTTGAAGATTGTGTTGGCAAAATAAAATTTCATTTTGCTTGGCAAGGTTTGACGTATGGGCGGCTAGAGGATATAGAGACGAGGTGTCTACGACATTTATCGACACAAAAGACTGTTGCAGAGGTATTTTTGTAATTTAAAATGTAAGTAACAATTCCAACCAATTGACCAATGTCGTTGCGTTGTGCTGAAGCCGAAACTAATATTGTTTTTCATTGCTCTTATGCCATGGACATAGAGCTTTTCCAAATTAACTAACGTAATTAAAAGGAGTATTATATCTCCGTGACTTCAGACAAAGAACGTAGAGGTTGCAGACCGCGAGATTTAATTCAAAACGTCTTGATAATTAAGATAACCTTGTCGTAGTTAGCATTTAAGTTTCGTTTCGCAAATTGGCCAAGAAACGGTAGTTTCAATCAAGTATTGTTGTTTCATTCCGGCTTGACGAGCATTTTTAAGATCTGCGTTTCTGTTGCGCGTAGAAGCATTTTTAGAACATATTCTCTCTTACATCAATGTTAAAACATACACCATACAAGGAAGTCTTTATAGCAGTAGGTACATACACCCAAATAGAAACAGTATCTGTTTAGCTTTACACGCAGATAAAACAATCCGTCAACACTTTAACTGCTTAATGGTACGCAATGGCTCTCGATTCTCAAGTAATGGACTGCTTTTCTTTAGCAATTGTTTAAAGATTCTGCCATCTGCGTTCATTAAATATTCTATCTGGATCTTTCTTATAGTATCTTGCTGATTGCTGCTAAACCAGAATACGGCTATAATTAACCTGGTAATTTAATTTAATGGTTGTTACACATTCTCGTAGTGCTTAGGTGCTAATTAAACCTTTTGTTATTAGTTATTAACCGCACCGTGTTACTTTTGGCACAATCACACTGGTTCGTTCGCCGCGTGCAAAGAATGTCGGTTGCCTGGCAACGTCATAATTGCATGGTATTGGTATTCGGCTATGCACCTAGTGTAATTCAATTACACCATTAGTTGCGATCTTCTAGAATCTAGAATCCCCTTTGAAAGTAGTCAGCCTGTCTGTTATCTCTTCACGTACAAATCGCTGAGATATAGTCTTAGGGCAGGACACAGGAAAGTTTTTGTCATCATTCCACGCAGACGAAAGCAGGCAGAAGCATAATATTTGAACAACGTATTTAAGTTGAAACATATTTTTAGCCGAACTGCTCCAAATATCTATAAGTAAAATAAAATTCCGCCGTGGCCTACCTCTACAAACCCGCTAAGATGGAAATAGTTTGTTGTTAATGTTGTGCGACGCGACAGCGCGTCTTTGAAGCGGCAGCTATGCGCGGAACGCGGAGTAAGGCGACGCTAAAATTAGCGGCTGTCCTTTGTGCACATGCACATGGAATCTTTCGTCGGTTCCTGGAACACCTTCTAGGCTGCTAGCAAAAGAGGAAATATTCCACTACTCATAAACTTAAATGATCCTGATCTATGTAAAAGTTACGTGTCGTGCTGTCTGCATGGGAAGTTTTTTTTCCATGGCCATGCTAAGTTTTGCTGGTCTCCGTATATAGTTATAACGCATTCAATTATATATTTTTTATAATTGCTGTAATGTGTTTATAATGTTATAGCTGTCAGGGGATTAAAAGCGTGTACAGTGTACAACACTGTACAAGTTAGTAAACATAGGTAAGTATTATCAGGGCATAAAATACCTAATATTCATACTTGTACATGCTATTTGTATTGCGGTTTTTATATTTACGGATATTTCAATAAGCTTTTAGTCGGCTTTATGATACCAATTTACTGTAGAAAGTAGCCAGCGTCCTGTTTTTGTGCGTAAAGCACCAATTATTAAACGAAAATCACTTTCGCTTACATTTTCACGTAATAACACTAATAACTATACTATGGACAGGCAAGACGGCGACGACCAAAAGCTTGTAAAGTTGAGTACGGAACTTTCTACAAGGCTCGCCGTGTAGGATTATTAAAGCTCTATCTCTTGATTAATCTTAAGATACGATAAAGTTCATAGTTTATATGTACTCGTATTTAGATAGGCTTATAACAGTTAAATCACAATAACCTCTAACACATTGCTCTCGCCATCGAAAGTTACTATTCATTAATTTGTCTGCTAACTAGTGATGCGCGTCTAAAATAGTAAAATGATATCAGACAATAGGTGTTAATAGGCAGTAAATGTGAAAAAATATGTCTTGAAACATCTCCGCGGCATACCTATTCGGTGTGATTTATACTGGGACATCCAGTATTCGATATATCAACTAGAAAATAAACAACCGTGAGTCAAGCCCGAGCTAAGCGCGAGGCGTTCGTTACTGTCTGAAATGCATTTCCTTAATGGAGGGAGGATGCGCACGCGCTGACGGCGGTATATCCGCACATGATAATCGCCTACTATCAACGAGTTCGCGCATCCAGTAGCCCTAAAAGAAACGAAAATTGTACATCACTCTAATACAAATTCACTATGAATTTAAGTGAAACATGCACGCGCGCATTTGCTTTGCTCTGTACGCTCTACACAGCAAGAACTGAGCACATTCAATACGTTTTCGATGCCATTCCAATACCACAACTGCACACTGGAGAATGAAGCCTTAATTCAATCACTCTCTAGAGAAAGTATGGCACTATAGCAGAATCATTTAAACTAATCTACATATGACATGCAGTTTCCACACAATTAATTGCTCGTGGCGCAATGAAGACACGACCTATTAAAGTAATAGCCGTCGTAAAGCTAATGATAGTAATGATTTTAAAAATAACCCAACGACCCCGCAAATACCGTCGCGGGTGGGAGTGTTTTTCGTTGTTTTTGCACCCGGATTAACATTCTGTATGCATTCATTGCAGTGAAACTGGTTTTTAGCAATTTTAGCTTTCAAACAAGCTCATTTGCACATAACAAGTGACAGCCGACACACCTAATTACAACACACATAGTTGCACGTAATCGATAAACGAGGATTTTGCAAAAACCTGAGAATTATCAACTATGAACTTTCACCTGCACAATAGACTGAGCCAATGTATCAATAATTGTTTCCTTGTACAACGTGAGAATAATCAACTGTGTCATCTATTACATGTACATGTAACCGATTTTTTTGCGTTTACGCGGAATTAATACCGTATGGGAATTCAGTTATCGACAATCGTTACATTACGCTATTCTATTTTTACTTTTTCCATTGTCTTTGTCGAGAAAGTTTTTCGTATGAACCGGTTGCGTGTTGTGACTTTAACGGTAGATTTTGATTCATAGGTGCAGCTCTGCGTGAGTGTAAACTCGTTACTGATACACTATAAATTGTTTCTCGTTTTCGTGTCACGGCTGCATAGTGCGTGTAAAACAAGCTGACCTCTCAAAGCGGCGTACGAGTAGAAGTACTTTTGTACCTTATTCCATTGCAATAGGAGCGAGAACTGTATACATATCTTTGTACTCTGTAGGTACGCAGGCTCCGCCGCAGACCTCGGATCTGGGTCATGCGGATGGCGTGGCGCCTGAAAACGACAGAGTAATCCCGAAATATTAAAGTGACGAGTAAATCCTGAGCCTAAACTTATTCGTCACACTATTTAATACCTATAGGGAGTTTACTGGTCGATTTATATGATGCAGGTATGAAACTAGGACATGTGATATTTGCAAAGATTGCCTGGTTCTTATTAATATGCGCTATAGGATTAGATGGGGTAAGAGAAATATTGGGGCTATGGAAATATTTGCCACCATCAAAATAAACTATTATATTTTGAACGGATGCTGCCGTTTTGAGCATGTCGTCATGAACGGAAACACATAGAAGAAATTACTTTTATTTTTATCTTATTGAAATACAGTGGAAAGTATTTTTATTCCAGAAACGGCAAACCTATTCGAAGATAACTTAAAATAAATGGTTCACATTTGTCCCGCCCCAAATCGAGCAATATCTCGATACGGCTCGTCAAACGTCAAGTTAAAATTAGCCGCCAGACCGCAGCTTCGTGATATCAGTGTGGATTTGTTGTGACATATGATTTCCTTGTACCTAATTCGTAGATTAATTTATTTGCTGATCGGATCTGACAAAAAAAAGGAAATCATGTATTTTTCAAGGTTGTTTGGTATCCCAAAGCTTTGCCATGTTGGTTGGCTTGAGTTACTTTATTTAAACTTCCTATTTATAGTCGGGCGGGACTAAGATTAAGTGATTTTTTGATTAAATAAGTATATCGATTTTAAAATCCACAGAATGTTACAAATATTAAATAGGTTCTCACCAATTTTTCTCTAGTTTTTCCATAATTGTTATTGGATTAAATTTTGTCCCGATCAGACCGAGCTGGTAGTGATTTGTTTTTGTTTGGTAGGTAGGTATTTATTATACATACATTCGAGTACGAAACATCAACACAGCCTGCATTGAGTCGCTTTCAGTTGGCTAGATGTGGCCTGGCTTCAGTCTCGACCACCCCCGCGTAAGCGCCGGCCGCGCGTGCTGTATGGCTGTATCGCCTACCTGTTGTTTACTAGTCTTCCAGTGCTCTTACTATACTATTGACCGACCAATATCTGTCTATTGCCCTTATCTTGAAGGACTAATTGAATTTGTTTGGACTTATAAAGCAAAACTTACTATCTAGTTGTGCTTTGTCATCAATATGGTAAGTTTGTTATGTTTTTTGTTAAGAACAGAAAATTTTTTTTTTCTTTAATATTTAAAAAGGTTTAGCTGTATATTTGCAATTGGGATATTTAATATTCTTGAGCTCTACCGTGGTATTTATACAAGCATCACGTCTATGTTTACTATAAATGCAAACAAAGATCTCTAGATCCAAGTCTAGGCTCTAGACCGGTTCGAAAGTGAGGGTTTTGTAGGACCAGATTTGTGATTTATGTTCGGGGCTTGATATTCAAAGTATCTGGCTGTAAATTTTATTGCGGTACATTATACCTAAATAAAATAAAAAAAGATAAATACAATCCGGCCGATCAGATCACTACACCTTATAAAACAAAGTCCCCCGCCGCGTCTGTCTGTTTGTGTGTTTGTTTGCGATAAACTCGAAAATTACTGAACGGATTTTCATGCGGTTTTCACCTATCAATAGAGTGATTCTTAAGAAAGGTTTAGGTGTATATTTTGTTAACCCGTGCGAAGCCGGGGCGGGTCGCTAGTATTTAAATAAGAATCGCTACCAAGTCACCGTATTAAGAGCGAGGCCTCTAAAATCTTCTACACTACTGATTTGGTTAATACTAGGTAGGTTTTGAGCATCTGACTGAACCGAATATTCGCCACAAAAAACTAACCGCAAAAATAGCTCCGGTTTATACAAGTGCGAGTATATCCCTGTTAGATGTTTGTTACGTAACGATCAAAGTTTAAACTAATAGAGGTATTCTAAAAATATATGTTAATTAATTTTAAATTCATATATGTACTTATTTATTATTTTGATGATTGATACCGACCTCCACCACGGGCATGCCATACACTGAAAGAAAAGGATAACAAAAACACACTTAGAATTACAAAAATAAACTTAATCCGGGGACAAGGAGAGTCAACTAATAGGAACAAATTGACTTTTGCAATTTCTATTAGTTCTTGCAATTTCTATTATCTGTTTGTTGAAATTAGATTTAGGATTACTGAGCTGTTTGTAGAAATAAATAAACTTTACAGAAATAGTGAAACGTCTATTTGTTACTAAACTTCATTTTTTCCCCCAGTACAGAACTGTTTTTTAATTCCTGGTTTAGTTTACTAATGATTTTGAAGTGAAGTGTAGGAACTTTGTTGAAACCAACACAACTTTATTGAGTTAAAATTGTCTCGATAAGTACATAACCTGCGTTCAAATTCTTGGGCCAAATTAGCACACATACACAATTACGCCTACATTCAAATAAAACGACGCGTTTACAGAGCCTGTAATCAAAGCTGGTAAACGAAATAATAGTCATCTTTATTACACTAATGGTACATAGCTATGTTTAGATGAAATGCATATAATGTCAATAACTACCAATCAGCGACATTAATCCGCTAATAACCTTCTTGCTGTACGTACTGGCCGCTTAGAGTTCGCGGTTCATATTTGATTAGAATATGACTTGGACAGGGATAGGTTTATGCCATACAGTGAAGAACCAATCAAATAATTCACGTATAATAATGACGTATGACAGACTAACTCAACATAAGTAAATATATCATTGTTGTATAAATGTATTCCGCTATGATAAGTATTTTGTATATTTTATTATCAATCTGCATGGCAGTGCGAAGTCACGTTCAGGTATAGTCCGTCCGTTTTTCTAAGATCAAGTACGCCAAAGTAAATGTATGGCGAGCTTGATCTTAGAAATAGGACTGGCTATACAGTCTGCAAAATTTACATGGGTACACGAATCGGGTCAAAAATATTTGAACAGGCGGAGTCACAATAAATCCCCACTTTCAGTTCAGAATATTTTATATGTATATAGCCGGTCAAGCAAGTTTGTCAGTAGAAAAAGGTGCAAAATTAAAATTTTGTATAGGACCACATCCGTTCGCGCTCTTACATTTTCTAAATTTGCCGCTCTTATAATATTTTAAACTTTCGCGTTTTGAACACATATTAACTCACATTATACGAAACGAAACTGATATACGTCGGTAAATCAAGGTAATTGAATATAATTCGCGTTAGACCCGTCTATAATGTGAGTTAATATGTTTGCCGCTCTTTTCTACTGACGGAAATGGCTTGAGAGAGAACCTACATAAATGTGACAGTAAAGGGTGGATTCAAATGATCAACATTTTCAGATAATGTGTGTATTTGTTAAATTAATTCAGTGAAAGCATGATAGGAAAAATGTATCTACATATAGGAGACCGGGTATGATTATCTCACGGGTTATATCTCATGAATAGAACATATTCTAGATATCTTGCCAGGCATCCGCTCAATTTCATGTCTCTCTAATTGGACAGCTTTTTTCCATAGTTCTCTGCGAATAGCATCTTGTGGGAATCTGAATGGAAAGTAATGTAAAATGACAATACCAAATTTGATTATTAATTTGAAATAACTAGGTAGTTTTTTTATAGCTCCATCTCATGAAATAAAAAAGGAAAATACAAATCTGTAAGAAGGAATTTATTACTACATTTATAATTATATAGAAAATACCTAAACCAAACACAAGTTAATAAAATAGTCTACTTCATTTAGCATAACACCATCCCTATTATCCTCGCAATTTAAAAAGTCGTATGTTGTTATGAAAGTCGTATGCAGTTGTTACGTTTTAGCTTAGCACGGTAGTATTGAAAACAAATCGTCATGTTTTTTCCAAATTCTACTGAAGTTATCTGTTTACTACAAGTGAAAAGTGATTCCACTGGCCTTGGTATGAACTAAAATAACTTCTGCACCACTTCACGACACATGAATATATTTTTAATTACAAAAAAACGTTGTTTTTATAAATCAATTTAGCCATTTGTCACGGACTGTCATCTCGGTCGTACTGAGATTGCCAATCGAGCAGTTTGTAAGTACCGCCTATCGCGGGGTAGTTTGCGTTGGGTCATAATTGAGCGGACAGAATACTTCCATGTATAGCATTTCGCTGTACATAACTAGTCTAAAGAAGAGTCGTTGACAGTATATAAAAAAAGAATCGAAAATGTAAACTATGACAAAACTTATTTCATCATTAAGTTATCATTACATTACCAAAGAACCTATCGTAGAAACGCCTGCGCCACGCTTAATGCGGATGATCGCTGACCACATAAGCGTCGCTTTTACGACTAAATTACCCACATTACGGCCTAGCAAGATCACTCGCCTTGCCCAGGTCATCGCTGGTCCGATTATCATTGTAGCGTGAACTTGGCATTCACAACCCTTACGTACGTAAAGTCTTTAACCACATTCTTTGCGCCGCGTTTTTATAAGACTCCCTTATTATTCGCAAGTGCTGTGCGAGAATATAAAGTGCCGTTTTAGGCTTTTAATATTATGCTGCTGTTATTCGTGTCTTTCAGAAGCAGTGTACCGCGCGATCCTTAGTATATAAATTATATGATATACATATTGAGTTAAATTTAAGACCATTATCTATTTATATCATTTTCTGTCCAAGCTTTTTAAGCCACCTGTACCTTCTTGCGTCTTCGATCTCATCAAAACAATTCTGACCAGCCAAACTTTAATGATGTTGCGTTGTTTTATTTTACCTGCCAAATTCTGTTCCCCTGCCCACCTTAGATTTCCATCATTTGACTAGCCTGATCGTGCATAACCAAAACATTGCATTATCAGACCTTTGTCGCACTATATCTTTCTCGCCCAATTATTCTCGCAAGATTTGACCTAAAATTTAGTCCTAAACAACTAACTAGAAACATTCCGACTTGAATAAATGTTTCAAATAATGCTCTCTAAAGATCAATAGCGATATTGCCCTTCATAAGCAGAACTCATTAATTTAATTTATTAATACGAATATTCCAAATGCATCTGCCTTTTATTCATCTGATAAAGATGATAGTTATTAAGTAGCCGGAGCTGCAGACAGCACGGGCGTCGAACCCGTTAGATCGTTTTTAGAGCGACGACCTTGCACTGCGAGCCATAGGAATTTCAGAACAGGATTTAAATAATTAACACAATAAGATAAATGAGCAAATTGGCCCACAGTCAACCGTTAATTATATCTATTACTGATTCATAAGAGAGAAAGTACCGGTACTGAGCAACGTTTTGTGTTAGATACTTCTGTCATAATTTTTGGTTGTTTAAATTCTTCATGATTACCGTGGTTTGTTATTGAAATTCCATCTCTCATGATAATCGGCATCGATAACATCACCATCAGATGTTAAATAAAACTACCTACAATAAATCCAATATTTTTTTTATAAATACATAGTGAAAATAAAGTAAGTACTCAATCTTAATTATGATCCAGAATAATCACGTTACATAAAACCGGTACTTCATTTTGACCGATGACTGCATCACAATGACGCAAGTTAAACTTTTTTATTCTTATCTGGTTTGCAACCTACGCTTTACGCTATGCCTAAATGGCATCAAACCGGATCTTATGAAAACATAATGTTCTTATTCCAACTTAATGCAGCTTCCAAGAGATTTGTAGCAAACTTAACCTACATTTCCGTCACATCTTCCTCAGTCACGAGTTATTTTTCCACACAATTTGCTGAACGTTTTTCACACGGTTCGCCTCGGCCTATTTTTCTTGAAACGTTGTTGTTTGCAAAAGAGGTTGTCGTCTTTGAGGGGATACCGAGGCTCATCCTGTTAATTCCCCTCATTTTTCAGGCGATCTATTAAGCTTAGCCAAGAAAATGAATTGGATCCAATTTTTATTTTTCGCCGTGAATAAAAGAATAAAATGGTTACTCATCTGGTTTCCTTTTAATCTCCTTATTGTTCACGTATTTCTTTATGTTCTGTTGATGTTAGACATTGCACTTTTTAGCTAGAGTGAGTGGGGTCAATCGTATAAAAAATAACTGGGACACGCCGGTACGTTACGGTTTAGGTAAAGTTGCTATTCTATTCCAAACCACGCCACTCCTCCGCGCGACCCATTGCCCTATGATTTACCGCGTACGTATACTTTCGAGTAACCGTTATTTTTATGATAATTTATTAAGATATGCATATTTTATGTGATTGTCACTGTCACATTCCTAACAAAAAACGATGTCTTTTATGTAAACTTTTGAATGTACATATTTAAAAAAGAGGTTCGTTTTAATTAGTTAATAACTTATCCAGTTTTTGTTGTAAGCTATTAGATAACCTATATCAAAGCGATCTGTTTCACATTCGCACTTAGCTACTGGATTGTTGCCAATATGAAATGTATTGGACCCGCTTTTGCTAGCGACCTCCCAAGCGGAGGCAACGATGCATTTTAATAGCGCGGGCTGCTGCGGTATTGCTGGTAATTGAACAAACGATAAACTCTATACTAAAGAACTTACAGAAGACTCTTTACTAAAGATTTTTTAATGCTCTCTTCATATTGGTATTTAATGTTTACAATAACTTTTTAAAAAGATACGAAGCAAATTTAAAAGATAGGTTCTTGTGTTATCCTGGTTATATATCTCTATGTCTTATCCTAGTTAGGGAGTATTGTTTTGTCATTTTTGCACTTTCGTTTTGTTGTCGCATCGCCCACACTGTTAACTGTACATCGATGGATCTTATGTCTTTTGTAATAAGGTCCACCGATGTACAGTTAGGAGTGTTGCCGTTTGTCCAAATAAAGGTTTGTCAGTGTTAAGTAACGCGCCTGAATTTGACTAAATGGTGTCACTTTCTGATTCGCCGAGATAAAAGTGCGTCATTAAATTCTCAAGAGTTGGCACCGGATGACAATGACTATGGTATTGTGGAAAGATTCAGCAAGAGGTTGGCGAGATTTTAACCAAAAAATTCTAGAAATTTCGAGGCAGTTCTTCTGCATTGGCCTGTACAAAAAAAGGAACGGTCACTCACTCTCAAGTCGAAGTCGTTTTATCGTTATAAAACTTATAAACTACAAAGTACATCCGAGACTTACATGAATTTTCCTGGTACTGTTCCCGCAGCTCCTGGTAACAATCTCGTCTTCAGTTCCGTTTGTTTGTGGACGTGTATTTCTGTCCCGTGCCCGTACATGTTTATCGTCTAGCAATAGGCCGGTCGTAAACGCCGCGTACGGTAAACTCGCGGCGTGTTTAGTTTCAGCATCCGAACCGTTTACAGACACATCAATTAAATTTAGACTTGGCTTAACGGAAGTTGCCAATTTGCCTATGTTTATGAGAGCTGTGGTAGCGATTTATCAAACATCACATATAAAAATTGTTTACTGTTCAACGTCATGTAAGAGTATGCGAAAGGGGTCATCCATTAATTACATCACACGTTTAGGGGGAGGGAGGGGGTCAAGAAAATGTGACATATTGTGACATGGGGGAGGGGGGAGACACAAACTTTGTGACGTCACTTTAACTTCATCAGTAACCGAAAATTTATTTAAATTATTTTATTCGCTGTACATTTAAATAACAAGTTTTTAAAACGATAATCGTTTTTATTCGTTTAATTATCTTTCCTAAGCAGTTTTAGGTTATAAAATTACTAATATTTATATCGTCAAAAAAATTTTGTTAAAATAATATTAATAATACTTAGGTACTTACTTAATTCGATTTGGCGATTTCGTAGAAAAAATGTGACGTCACACTAGGGGGGAGGGGTTTGCCAAATGTGACCAAGTGTGACAAGGAGGGGGGAGGGGTCAAAAAACCTATAAATTCGTGTGACGTAATTAATGGATGACCCCAAATGGCAAAAACGGAGTCTTTAGGCTAAGAATTGCGTAAAAGTTAAAATCTCTATTTTCTTTCTGAGGATGTTTTCAAGTAATTTAACTCCAGAACTGTCACGTGTTTGTGTATAGGTACCTAAAAGGGTTTACTATGTTGTCGTGGCAAACTGCATGTCAAAACATTACAGCTTAATTATGGAGTGTATAAGCTTAATGGGTGAACGTCAAGCTTACGAGTAAGTCTAATAGAGATTTTTCTTTGTGGTTAGCATGTATATCAAATTCAAACGTGTTATGTATTTCAAGCGGTGTACCTAAATCCTTTTATAAGACGTTGTGCCCATTCGCCTGTGTTTACATTAGAGCTTACAGATTGACACTATCCATTAACAGCTGACAATGGCAGTCTCCAGCGGCGCCAGATCGTCGCGGCTTATTGCGAAAACTTGCCCCACCGCGATATAGGTTACTCTTGCGAGACCTAAAGCTACGCATATGGTTTCAAGTTGTGTTTTGCTTATTATAGGATGTACATATTTGTCTTTGTTTTAGTTAGGACTTGAAGATAGACTACCACAGACTATCCACTAGCCGTTCATGGCGTTCATAGATGACAAGTCAGTGAAGTGACAATGTCAGATTTTAGCGGCGCCGAATCGTCATATACACGAAAACATATTACATAATGTGCGTCAAGCAAATCTTGTCAGTAGCAATGTAAAGCAAACTAAAGTTGGGCAACACTCAAAGAGTAGTATTGCGCTAAGAAAAGCAGCAATGTACAATGTACATCGAACCAAAACTTTTCCGCTGTCCGCTGAGCGCGCCTTGTCACGTACGTCAATTCAAATTGTCACTCGCGTCTATTGAAAATATTTGAAATTGTTATTAATACGTATGGACGGACAATTTAAAAGCGGTGTGTGATGTTGATAAAAATGATTAACTAATTTGAAGATCTCAAAATAAAATTGTAAGTGGACTATGCCGTTAAACAAGAATGTATGAATAAAATCATTGCTTCAGCAGGTAGATGTCATACCGGATTTTCATATTTTATTAGATTTCTCAGTTGGCACTGTATGCATTGTAGGCACCTTAGCTTTAATTAAGCACAGTCTTGTTTAATATATTGGTATTTAATGGTGACACAGCAGAAATATCTCTTGAAATAGAATCGATTCAGAATGTAAACATTGTAAACCATTTGTAAACAAACAAGATGATGGCTGTCATTCACGATCCACATTCCACAGATAAAACACAGATGACACGCGATTTTCGAATTATTCGAACACAGTGTTGCTAACCCGCGATTTTTCAAATTTGCCGCCGTTTGCTACTGACAAGATTTGCTTGACCCAGTATATTACGAAAACTTGGTTAACCGCGATATAGGTTACTCTTGAGACCTTTAACGTTCAGTCTTTACTCGGCTTAACCTTCGCTTGTTCGACAACAACTTCAGCAACAGCAGTTTATCACAGAGATTTATGATTGGTTTTTGTGCGATGTTAAGATGTAATAAATTGCTCTTGTAAGGAACTTGGGAATTAGATCACGCACGTACGAGCATGTCTAAATCAATTCTTTCGAGTGTTACAAAGTAGGTATATTACAGAATTGTGCTGACGCCCTCCTGATATAGAAACGTTTAAATATCTGAGATTCAACCATATACGTGAATGTAAAAACGGGAATGGGAAATAGTGTTTGTCGGTCAACGGCCGTGGATGTTTATTGGAAGTAAACCCCAAAATGGCAACAGCCAACAATAGCAGTTTGAAACATGTGGAGCTATACATACACGACCCTAATTGAGACTATTGAGAGTGACCTGCTTACCTTTAATTCGATATAAAAAAGGGAAAGGTAGTGGGTTTAAGCCTACTTGGCGCTCAATAGTCATAATAGTGGTTAGGAAAAATGCAAAAAGTAAGTCAAAAGGGTACGTTCAGTATTTTGCATGTTGTCGAATTAAGGGTACTCAAAGTACAAAAACGGGACCCTATTACAAGACCCGATATCCGAGACGACATGAGCGAAAATCGATTTCCAAAAGACTTCTTTGGCTGGCCTGTCTACTAATTTGGATCTGTGCTAGAAAACGATGATTGAATAGGCATTGCCCATAACAGATCCAAATTGCAGTATTGTTCTTTTTATCTTTTACGAGAGAGGCGAGTCGTGCGCCGTGATGTGATTGATAGAGACCGGGCCGATTGAAATCGCTTCCACCACTTTCCCGGACGTTGACGGTTTTGTGCCTTAGCTCGTCCATTGTATGCAGTCCTCGTAACTCGCCGGCAATCACCGTGATCGGCGGTGATGTAACACTTAACGAGCCAAGGTGACTGGCGGCTAATACGAAAATTTACGATTTAAGGGGATTCACGAAATTGTGTTCCGGCCGTGCAGAAACTTACAAGTTGAAGTGCCATTCACGACTTTTGTCCTCAAAAATAGAACCTAAATCTATAATAAAATTAATCACCACCGTACATACAAAAAAAATTATGTATTGCATTTTGTTCTCGGCTATTTCTTTGTCCAGAATTGAAAATTTATTAATGCTTGCATCGGTTAGTTTCTATTTTTGCAGTTTTTTACACTTTTGTGTATCATTTATTTAATTAACCGTCTCTCATAACTAACTGATTACTAATAATTTATCAATAGAATATGTATTACTGTACTCGTATAGCTGAAATTATTATATATATAGTTTCAGTTTCCATTAAATAACGGAACCTCGATTTCGGAGTTTTTTAATGCACAAAACGACCGCACACGTATCCCCTTAACGTTAAGAATTAAAGCTCGCCTTTGTACCAAATTGCCTCTAAGTGACCAATTAGACTATTACACGATACCTGATGGTAAATGCAGCCATTCTGTACCTACAGTGAAAATAGAAGAGCGTACGATCAATATGCAATCGTCGTCTGGATACAATGCAAAACAATCACGGTGCAACGAACTTGGAAGGAAGGGTCCTTGCCTTAAAATGTCTATACTACCATAAATGTTTCAATGTACTTATCGACGGAAAGTGATTCACGAATATAATGTTTTGATTTCATCATGACTTCCGAATGGACAGAGCTGGCATATTAATATGCTTTAGTGAAGCATGTGGTTCGTAAAACGGATATAAAACTGTTCTAATTTATTTATTCAACTACAGAGAATTCTAAAAGGCCTAACATAGCCATCAACGATAAATGATTTAACTAATTGGTAGACGAACTATGGTATACGTATTTCAACTTCAACGTAGGAAGAGGCCAATAAAAAAATATCAGCGACATTTTAATTTTCTGTGGTTCCCTTCATTCACGATTCGTTCCATCCGCGTCTCTAAATTTCATGACCCGTTGCTATTCTCTATTCTACTGTTTAGATCATAATTTCGGAACTTGGCCCAGAGCATACACTTGCCCGGAAGTAATATGGAATTGTCAGAAGACAAAACGGTCCTAATTTATTTATTCAGCCACTAAAGAATACCGCGACAAATATGGGCAGCGTTCGGTGCATGTTATATCTTGAACACGTGCAGACCGTGCAGTGTGTACAGAAACACACGTGCTCTTGACACAGCTGACGGCCGCGGCCCTGGGGGCTAGGAAATTTAAAACAAGCTTATAATGTGTAACTGGTAAATTATAAACTTGAATCATGACCTAATATGTAGAATGTATGCCTTTGCTGGCATTAAAATGATTATACCTACATATATGCTGTTTTCATTTTAGACATTTAATTTGTTTTGAAACAGGGCTAAAAAGGAATTATTAGACTTAGTTATAATTAAAGTTAACATAAAGTATGTGAAAATCAGTCATTATTTTATCACTAAGCCGTTTCCTGTTTTCCTGTTATTACAAGTAATATTATTACCAACTGTTCTAACGGTTTCACACCATAAATTATACATATTTTACTGATAAACATGTGGCAAGTATTCATAATTATGTTGAGTTCATCCCATATCAAGCTTATCCTAGCTAGACGTGTTATTTTGAAAATGAACTATAAGGATAAAGTTCTTTACTGTATTAAATTTATTAAACGCTATTTTACAGAGTTACGACGTGAGAGTACTGTTATTAGTAGGAAAAATAAACATGTACTTAACTAAAAAGTAAAAATGGTCGGTGCCTACCCTGATGGTTAGTTCGCTATGTGTTTTGCGGTCTTTTTAACCTGTAACTAACATTCATTACAGTCTTCGCGCTAAGTGTTCGCATAACAACAATAATAGAGTTCGCGTGTGGCCGTGTTATACCAGTGCTGTCATTACTATCGCCAAATCACACCACCAACTAAACCAATATAAGTATGATCTTTAAAAACGTCAAGTGGTCGCGGATCTGAAGATCTAGTTATTCTAGAAAAGTGGTTATAGTGGAGACTAAATGTATTGAGAGTTTGTGCAGGGTCGGTTGCTACGGAAGTTGGTTATTTAGCGACTTTAGCGAGTCGTACGGTCGTCTATCGCTAGTGCGCTCTGGGAGACCGGCCTTCACCCTAAGTGCGACCGATTCTCATCATCCTGTTCATTATGTTGTGTTTTTATTTCCGACATTCATTGTGAACACCAATAAATATAGACGGAATAAAGAGCATCAGTAAATTGCGGTTATACAAAGCCTTTTGAGTGAAAACTTTGCATTTATTAAACGAATTAACCTCGGTTCTGATAACAAACTGGGGCTAATATAATATAGGGAATGATTTCATGTTAGTGGCAATTATTAGGCTTGGGTAGTACTATAGCCAGAACTTAATAGTTAGTGGCTATAACCTGAGGAAAGCACCTCTATTTAAAATGTGATAGAACTGTGTTTACGGTTTCCTAACTAAAGAACGGAAATAACAGCAGACACCGACCATTCCTGTAATAAAACTCAAAGGATGCTGTCTTATGGCTTATAGTAAATAGCGGCAATGTTAACACTGGCCGTAAATCATTATTAACCGGGACTTTATTTTCGATAGAGCTATGCGGAAATGCACTGGCTGAACACTTTTCAAGTCCAGACCAAACAAGCCGAAATGAAATATCGGTCGGAAACTTGGATGTAATCTCGCTCGTAGCCGACGACTGACATAATTCTTTTCATATTTTATTCGTCTCCAGTTTCGTTTGGCCGTAAAATTATTAGAAGAATTCGTTTGATCTAATTTGTTTTTTGCATTAAACTAATAAACGCAAATAAACAAAAAAATCACCTACATATTAGTTACGGTTTGCAAAAACTGTTATTTGTTCATCCGTACGTTTATGCGTTGGGACATGTTTGTCGATAAAATCTATATCGAGTAAGGGTCAGTTGCACCAAACACAGCTAGGGGACTAATCAACGTCACTCATCAAATTGAGCTATTAAACTGCCCATACAACAAAATTTGGCAGTCTTTGCTGCAACCCACCTAAGTCAATCAACATAATTGATTACTAATTATAGTAATTATAATCCATAGAATGAAATTTTCTTTTTTCATAGCGGCTCTGGAACCCTACACAGAGCAGAAGTAGACAAGATAACAAGTTTTCAGCAAACGAAGTGCCACAGGCTCTCGATGGGAACGCTAGGCACGCGACGAGTGAGGAGATATAATTAGACACGTACAGTCTCAAAACCCAGCCCCTCTGTGTAAATTTGTCTGGATTAGACACTAAACATAGCCATGATCATATTTAACAAGCAAATGGAGCATAATTCTTCTTCGCAGTGTTATTGTTGGTGGTCTGGTATGTACAATAATAATTATTTTGTCTGCTGCACTGTACTCGTATTTTTGTGTTAATTGATCACAATCCATATTCAATATGAGCTTCTTATATAAATATAAGAAGAACATGTATAAGTGTAAGTGTACAAAATTCTCAATGTTATTATGATGAAATGTGGCTATTACCAAGATATTACTAAGGTACAATGCTGTAAACACCTGTTTAATTTCAACATTTGCAAACTTTTATTGCTGAAAGGTGATACCTGCATTTTCCAACGTCATTAAAACTATGTTGTTGCTGGAGTATATGCTGTATATGCATAATAACTGCGTAATTGCGTAAGTTGTTTCACATGTTGGAAAACACTTGCGGCTCTTATTCAAGTAATCTAAAGGGCTACTTCGTAATATAAACTGCTTGGTAATTCCCATTGTTCGGTAATTCTAGTACTCTATTAACAAGCTCGTTTGTACGCAACAGAAGAGAAGGGACGCTTCGTTCCGTACATATGAGAGCGGCATCAAAGATATCCGTGGATCAATGAATGTGGGTAATTCTCATGTAAACCGCCATAGATTATAGTTTCTCTGACATTAATGGTAAACGATACCCGTGGTTCGTTCCGGCCGCGTGCGCCGAGGATCTGATTGCAATGCCAATGAACAGCCGACCGAGGCATGACCAGGTCAGGTCAGCCAATGATGCGGATGCAATCTCATTGGACGCAAACGGCATATTCAGACACTTATAATATGACACCAGCGGCTTAATCTCATGGAACAATACATGAGTGGAAGTGAGGTATCATATTTTAAGTGTCTGAACATGTCCGTTTGTCGTGTAGCTTAATGTTGATATCGATTACAATAAAACAAGCGTAAAGAGGTGCTTTACAAACGTTACGGTTGCATACACAATACAGTAGTGATTCATGGGCGATTAATTTGTAATTCATTGTAAATGCGTTTGTAGTTTCATTATAACATCTATATTAAATTCGGAATTACATATAATGGTAACCAAATACGAAAATTTCATTAATAAATATATCGATATCTATAAAAATATAGCCGATTTAATTAAGAGTAATTTAAAATGAAGACCCTTTTAATTTAAAATACTATAACGTCCAAGTTACTGGAAAAGATGCTCCATTGACACAGATGTGTAGAATTAATTATGCAAGGTTAATTCTGTTATTTATTTTTTTAATATCAGTTTAACGCCAGCTTGCGTCAGGCGTGTTTACTTTCAGGTCTGACAGGAACATCGTTATTGTTTGGTTACCTCAAATAATAGGAATAGTGAACCATTGGCATGAGACAATATAATTCGGGTACATTTATTTTTTGTTAATTAAGCCGCAAACTAAAGATTTTGTGGCGTATAAAAATGACACTTCATCAATATACAATATACATTCGCTCTCTGCCGGAGAAACACGTATAATTCGTGTCTACATACAAACTTGCCATGCTTGTATCTTTATTTGTTATTCTTCAACTGATCCCTGTCAGATCTAAGATGACAATCATATGTCGACAAACGCCGAAAAGTAAAAATGTATTGGGATGACAGATGCCTACAAAGTCATGTGACCCTTTGTATGTAAGTTTCGATTGACCCTCTTGATGAAACCTCATAGATCCGTAGAGCTTTAAGAATAGAATCCGTTGATTTATTTCAAAGCTGACCATGTGTACATTTCCACGGCTTTCGTGCAAGGCTGCATCACACCGTCACGAGCACTGCTCCTTCTACGGCATTCTCGTCAATCCAGATTGGAGAATCAACACATGCGCCATATGGCTGCGCCGGTCAAGGCCGGCTTTCTGGGTCGGCACTCGAGAAGCTTAAAGGAAAACTGCTGGCGATCCTTGGTAGTGCCTCGAGTACTTGTTTATATGGCGAGGTGTTTACGACTTGGAAAACAATTAAGATTATAGTTTTATTGGGTAGATAAAGTACTGAAAATAAATGTTTTTGTAAAAAAATACGTCCATTGCGGACTTTTTCACTAGGATATAGAGTTAGACCAAGAAAAGTCTGCAGCGATTTTGATAACCCACGCCGTGCTAGTGTTATTCATACGTCATAATTTCATGGAAGTTTGATGATTAAAATAACACTTGCACTGCGTGGGCTATCAAAATTGCTGTAGAGTTTTCTTGGTGTAACTCTAAATGATTTTGTTTAAAAAAACGTTTATTGCGGACTTTTTCACTAGGTCGTTTTAAAGTCAGACGCTATTAAAACATGATCAGGTGCAGATGCACTTCAAATGTGGATGTCCCTTCCTTTTCTTATCTAACTGTTGAAATCCCATGATTGCAAAGCTAACTTACTGGCATAACCTATGTTGAAGTCGAAACCATAAAATGTAAGTACACGCATAAGAGATATTAATATTAGAGCTAATTTACACATTTACAGTCGGGCCCATACCGTGATTATTTAAGGCGAAGTGCAAGCCAATGTTCTTTTGAAAACACATTTAAATATTACATTAAATAATACAATTTTAAACGTATTTAAAAAACAGTTGTGCGGTGCGGTAGAAAGAAGATAAATCTAATCTTCAAGGATGGGTATTCCAATGTTCTTTTTGCTTTTTCGATTCGGATGTCTCGAAATAACAATATTCATAATTTTTTTTCGTTCTTAGAATAACCCTTCTCTTAGTAATCGTAATGCTTGAAGTTACGACTTGAAATCACTTGCCAATACAGATAGCTGACCAAGCTCAAGCTCGACCGAAGACAATTCGAAAGTCATTAGAATAGCGACAGCTGTCTCTATCTGTTATCTGATTTTCCGCTTGTTTGGTCCTCTTAAGCATTCAAATCATTGCTTTCGCTACGAGATAACTAGATGTGATTAGGTGTTTAAGTGCGTATGATTGACCTTATACAACATATTTTGGATTAGGCGAGTATACAATACAGTATTAGTTCTCTGTAATGGTATGAAGTGTGATGAGAGGTAGGTAGGTTTGTAAAAAAATCCAGCAGCTTTCAAATTTCCAACCCAGTAGCTTTGCAAATCTTTCCATAACTAGTATATGTAAGTCTAATAGAGCCTTGAATGAAATGGAATATATTTTATGATAGGTAGATAGACTAGATAGGTATTAAACTGAAATTTCCCGTCTACCCGGACCCGTCAATTATCCGTCAATACTGGACAGGATATTACTGTCTGCGAAAATTTAATCTGATTCCCTCGAAACTTCGTTTAACCGTTTTTGTCTTTATTTTATAGTCGATAGGCGTAGCCGCTATCCAACGTCATGTTTTCCACAATAGCTCGTTTATTGAAGGCAAAAATTCTTCATTTCACACCAAAACACAGTTATCAAACTTTCTATCCAACTCGGGTTAATCTCTGCCATAAATATCCAAACAATTGGGCTTTTCGTCTCTCAGTACTACTTGTATTCAAGTTGAAATTAAATTTAAATCTGGCTAAAATTCCCACGCCAGTAGTTTTAGTAGGCTCTTCTCCAACATAAGGAATACATAATTTACTATGTCAGTAATATTGACATATTTTTTTATTCTCTAGTAGTATTGTACCAATACATATTTAGTCTAATACCTAGACACACACACACACATACATGACTGAACATATACTATAAGCCAGTCATGTAAGAAAATTGATTTAACCTGTTATTAAGTGGGATTTCCTGAATGGTGGAAATAAAATCTAAATACTACCGGTTTAACCTGAAGCCGTGTTTACTTCCTAAGAGCGATTACTTTTAAACTGTCGTAATTGCTGGAAATAATAGCTAAGTTTTTAGCACATTGACGACGCATTGATGTGTTAACAGGGGAATATATGCGATACTTATTTGCTAATTATTCTGTCCAACGAACCACGAAATGTGATAACTTCCAGTATCTAATATGCAAATAAAACGTCTAGCGGAAAATCTGTTATTGCGAATACAGATAGATCATGAATGAAGATGAAATCCTGAGGCTGCGCGTCCGATCAGCCTTCAGTTATTGCACGCGATATTGAATCTCCCAAGCAGAACATAGAGCCAATTTGCAGGTCATTATAGATCCAATTTCATGATATCGTTCCTGATCTTGTTTGCGGCCCTACAAAGTCTATGTAGTTTAATAAACATGGAGCTACGTCGTTCATACATCCATATTTATTACATAATTTCAAGTTCTTACCTATAAGAAACATCTTTCAAACTCGTCGAACCAATAATCAAGTTCAGCTCGCCTTTGCGCCCTCTGCCAACATTCTGCCTAGTTTTTGTCATGTTTTTTGTCCTGGACACTGGCAGCTGCGGGGTTGATTAGCCAGTGTAAGACTATAATCTTGCCAATTTATACATTGTCTGTTTATATGGCATTAGTAATGGGTATAGGAGCATGTGAAATTGTTAGGTTGTTGGCTTCACATGGCGACGCGCGCCCCTCCCGGCGCGCGGCAGTCTTTTATTTAGTACATTCAGTAGACAGTTTCATCCGCGCCGGACTTGCACGTTGACGCGTGTGTACAAAATCGTAGCTCATGGGATAATCTGCTTCCCCTTGCAGTTATAAACATTACTATATTCGTGAAAGTGACTTATTGGAAAGTTTTATTGGATTACGTTTTCTGATCAACATTCTGTTCATGTTTTTCTGGAAGAGAAGGTAATACTTAATACATTTTTAAACTGTTTATTTTGAACCGAAACGGATGTACGAATTCAAAGTAATTGGAAGTAAGTATTTATAATATCAGTCTAGTTTGAAGGCCTCGATGGAATGCATTGTTCAGTACAGTACCTAACTATTTGAGCAAGATAGAAAAACTGCCAACTTTACGGAATTACGCAGATGTTTGATCACCTGTAAAGTTTGTATACACATTAACAGAAGCTCTATCAACCGGTATGTCCTCTAAATTTACCGGTATTTAATGGATTATTTAAGTATTCGTATTAAGAGAAGGTGAGATTATTACTAACCCGTACCTACTGGCGCCATGTCCTGTGTTGTTTATTTCCTGCGTATTTGGTTATCTTTTATCAAATGAATATCACTATTAATTATCCGATTGTGCTACTATCGTTACTTTTATCTCTATTGATCTCCTTTATGTAAATTTTTATTGAAATTATATTACCTATTTGTATTTATATGAGCACAGACATTGTTTTAAGTGAAAATTATGACCCATTAAAAACAAACTGGACCTTATTTTAAGAGACCTAAATATGCCTAAATTGTTAGGGGTTAAAAATAATAGACAGACAGTAATGTCAATGTGTTGGAGTCATCAAGTTTTACAACTTTCTCATCGTATCTTTAAAACCTTTACGATAATTATGTTCGTCACCACAACACTACATCAAGTTTTCCAAAAATCAATGGTGGTGTGGTAATTTAACATTCCCATCTCCCATAGCCATGAAGAGGGTGTGTTAATTGTAGGGGAGACTGTTTATCAAAATAATAAACGTGTTTTCTGTGACAACACATTCAATAAGCAAACTCGAGCCTCGACTGATTTATCTAATCTTTCGCCTCGCAAAGAGGCGTCAACTTAGCTGAAAAATCGATTGCCCCATTTATTTGCATAGCCCAAGAAATCATTAATAATCCTGACAGTGTTACGAAATTCGATTTGTGTTAATGCAGGGCCGTTAACGTGGGATAGCGAAACTCCCTATTATGAGGGAGGACGGCAAATAATATAGGGCAAGCGTGTTCCTTTAATTTTTCAAACATACGGGCGTTGCGTGATATGGGATGTGAATTATGAGACGTAAGCATAGGGCCGGTCGTTTCTCGTGCAGCTGTTTAGAACGATTTATTATATTGAAACGAAAAATAAAAGGAATGGCTGATAGTGATATGTGTCGGCCGACTAGTAATTTATCAGACAATATTTACATAAATATGTAAGTAATGAAGTTATAACTGTTTCTGGCATAAAGCCTTAGATTATATCTAGCTGCATAAACAATAATATTTTTATAAGTAATTAATTTCTTATATGCAGCAAGCGTGAATATCTTTTTAGTATCGCGATTCTGGATTTCGATTTTTAAAATATGCATTGCTTAAGTAGTTGGCGTTTGCCATAATAAAAATGGATCAACGTTTAAATTTTCATTCTGTAAACATATTATGTAATTGTATAGTTTTAGTGAAAATCTTCCGTATGGTTTTATTGGTTCTAATGTAACAATGTAATGTTATCAAATGTTACTTAATTTAAATAAATACATTTATAAATAGGAACATTATGTAATATTTTTATGAATATTACTGAATTTGCTTGTTAGTGATCGGTTTTATCCGATTATTATACTAACAATCACCATAAAACTTTCTCCCACCATTACATTTTACATTTCCATCTAATGATTTATTAATTATTCCAACTCGACAGGTCGTAGGGCTCTCATAATTTCTGCGATGTCAGTCGCTATTCCGGTTGTCAGTCATCGATTAAATATTGACAAATCTGTCCTTCATTATTAATTACTCATCACTCAGTCATTTTTTAGTCTTCCGTACAAAACTTTGTTCACGGAACACTTATTGTTTCTAAGTATGTGTGGCTTGTCAACGAATTTACAACCAACGGAATGTACTTACATATACATACATTTTGAAATTTACACACATTTCCACGTATAAGTAAGTGAACAGCTGAAGTAGAAATACTGTTGAGATTATACCAGCGATATCAAATATGTATGTCGAAGCTCAAGCTGTTAAAGTAGAATTACATGTTTATTAATAGCTAATCCACCATTGCAAATTGTATTGACCTTTCGCAACATACACATGCTTACGTGTTTTAGCACGATTCCCCGTTTTAATTGACTCAGTCTTTATTGCAGCGAGCCCTTCATCCGGTCCCGCCCTGTCTGGCTAATGGCAAAAAGGGGTTCCACATGCGACGATAGTTACAACATGAACTACAAAGTACAATGTAATATCACCTGGCCGCGTAGCCAAGATGCCAATCGCTAACGCTCCGTAGCGATCGAAACGCAACTGTCACTGTCACACTAATGTGGAAGAGTGATAGAGATACATAATGCTTTTCGTTTTCGAAGCGATAGCGATTGTAACCTTGGCTAGGGGGCCTGTTTCTTGACATTACGAGCCCACAAGTTCATCTTTAAACAGATATATTACATAACTGTATTTTATACCACGCGCCTGTAAATATGTATGGACCCCGTATGGCCAATGAGCCTAGCATATGGGCGCTTGTAACGCTAAAGATAATTGCACGTTCTTCCAAACCCTTAGACAGTTTCGAACTCCGAATTTAAACTATCAATACCCTTAACAACAGTTTAAGGGATAAATGTACATATCCATCGTTGTCGAGATTCTTCGTGAGCAAGCTGATCTTAATCCTTGCGCTACCAGACAATTAACGCCGAAATATAGTACCTAATAAAGTTAATAATAACGTTGTTATAGCTGTTGCCTTCTATCAACTGCACCTACTGTCCCAAATTGGCCTGATCCACATATAAGAGCGTTGACATGCCGCTGTACCGGTGTACCCACCCATACTAAAAATACAATGCCTAATCTAATATCACTTGCTTCTTGACAACTTTACGACTGAGGGCGCAGGTTCAAATTGAAGCTGGTGATGCATTGATGATGTGGTTAAACAATTTATTGTCGTTATCCTTTAAAATATGCTGTGGCTTATCGAGCGACAACACCACGATAACGGTCGACCCTCGCTTTATTGGCTATGCGTGCCGTCTCCTCGGGGATGTCTCAATGAGCTCTGTGCCTTGTTATGTAGCCTAATAACTTTTAATGTTAACATACTTTTTATTTTTCGTTGTCGTTTTGCATAATATATCGCTGGCAAAATAAGTAAAGTCGATGCAAGTCGCAAGTCTCAATTATGTTTTATTTATTATTTTTCGTACAGCAACCAGGCAGATTTAGGATAAAGTATTAACTATTACGCCTATTACCAACATTTTTATCAAAGGATCCGTAGAAATATCACTTGTAATTATACTTTTAGTTAGTTGTCCCTTTAGAGTTTAGATCCTCAAAACGAACATAAACGCTTTGAATACAAACTGAATACTTCTGAACAGTAATTTACTAAGCGATTTCGTAACTAGCACTCGTGCTGCAGTAAAAGACGCTAAACCATAATAAATGCCTGAGTAAACATGTCGATTTATGTTAGACTGTTAACCATATATTTGACCGGGCTCTGGCCCCGGTGGTTATAGTGCTAAGAAAATGTATTTAGCTCTGTTTACTCGCCAGATTGGATAAACATAACATTTGCCAAAATACTCGTCCTCTGGCTGTCGAACTCGAATGTGGTACATCGACCTTCTTTGATTTGGAATCGTGCAAAAAGATCAGAAGCAATCTCTCTTTTTTTGCTAGGTTTAGGTATCATAGGAACAATACTTCATTCGACTTACGATTTGATAAAAGCTTATTTCTTGTAGCGTGACGGTTTAATTGCACGAATGTTTCTCGCTCGGTAATAAATGCCAGTGTATGAGATCAGAGTTTAGAAAAACTTGTGCACTGAACTTTTTACGATCTGGTGATGCCGATAATAGTGAATGCTCCGACACTTCCGACTCGGAGAATAAATGTTCAAATATTTTAAGTTATCGTTGCTAGTTTTTGTTGCCATCAATCAAGACTAGTTCTTGCAAGTTTTGTTGATGATTATCGATATTACCTCTACATTTTAAGTGATTACAGCTTAAGCTAGAGCTTAGACGCTTCGTGATCATTTTCTCACTGCGCAATATGAAGTTTTTGTTCACTATAAAATTCCAACCAAATTATAGCCGCCCCGCGCTACGAACATTTTAATTGTTGTTTACAAAATGCATCTCATCTATTTACGTTTTATAACATCATTTACTTAAGGTAGTGTACTTTTTTTGTGTGTGTGCATATTTCGCAAAATATTACAGACATTTGTACGTACTTACGAGTATATTACCTACTTACGGGAACAAACATTTTTGGAAGAAACATTCAAACGTTTCTTGACCATATGTTCATAAAAATACAATTTTGTTACATCAATGCACTTTTAGTCAAACAAGAAGCATGAAAACATGTTAATAAAATAAAATCACCGTTTGCCACCCAACGTTAATTTGGACTAATCCTATTCATTCACCGAGCTTTTTTGTTTTAAACATCACAAGAAGCTCTGGGGTTATTTTTTTTCCACGTAGGTCTTGAGCCTCGACTTTCATCTGAAAAGGGAAGGATAAATATTTGGATTCGTAAATATATAAATATTGTTCGTATCGTATGGAAGCTAATAGAACAAAACACGTCTGTAAGGTAAGTAAAACGTAGATAATCTAGAACATAATGCGAGTTTGTGTAACTAAAATGCCTGTGACGAATGCGAATGGCGTTTTAGATGCAATTCGTTGTTTTATTTATATGACGTACAATTGTACATTAACCTAGATGTGTGCTGCAATAGTTTGGCGTTACTTGAAAACCGATGGCGACAGATGGAAACTCGCCAAATGCTTGAAGGAGTATGTGTTGCAAATGTGCCCAGTAACTTAACAGTAGGTAACTTTCTTTTATTATCCGAAATGTAGCCGCCGGCGTTGATAAAATTATGAGTCCATTTAGATTAGATTACGATAATTTAAACAACACAAAGTAAATTGCCTCGGGTATTAGTGCTATAATAAATTTAACTACGTCTCTGCGTCTTAATCAATGTATATTTTAGGTCAGTACTAGGTACAAAAATCAGTTAGGTAAATGTTAACCATGTTTACTTCAGATTCGCAACTAAAAAAAAAAACATGTCGGGAATATTTTAGCAGTAAATGCAATTCACCTTTATAGAATACTAAGTAGATAAAAAATAACTTACTTTGAATGCCCAATGTGGTTTGTTTCTCCAAGAAAGTTGTGGTAGAAATCGCAGTAGCATTCTGCATAAGTTACCGGATCAGACGAAAGCAGGTAATAAAGTACTGAAATATATATCTGGTAAACCACAATGATACTGTGGTAACGCATGTATCTATTTATTGTGGTGGTGCCACTTTATTCGTATTTTCGTATTGCTACTATTGCTTCGAAAGTTTGCGTTATGGTTAGTTAGCTTGAGAGCTCATAGACGGTAATTAAGCCTTTTGGTGGCATTTTTTCATTAACGCGAGCAATTTTCTCCTCCATCGCCGGCATGTTCCGGGGATGCCTTTCTAGAGATATTTCAACGAGGCGTATAATTTTCCGAAAGTGTCAACTATTCTCGATGAGTTTGTACATGAAGCGTGACCGGCGGCGTCAGCTTGAGACCTTCGCCGTGGCCTTTCTAAGTTAAATTAATGACCGCCACAACAGAGCCACATTGTATCGCTATCGCTATTAAAAATAACCATATGATTAATACCGTGTGGGTGCGCAGACGGCTCGCCGGCGCTCGCAACCATGACGAATTGAATAGTAGACCTCCGAGTGGGTGATGCTATTACGAAGCTCATATTTGAATAGGCAGTATTACGGCTCTTGTAGTGCGATGACCTGCCCCCCTAGCCTTAGTACATGTATGTTCTATCTCAATTCGATGTATTTGAACATGTCTTCGCTTTAAGGACAATGCCACTTTAGTCGCTTTATCACAAAGTTGGAAGGATAAGTCGTCACAATCATAACACAAATACGAGGGCTCTTCTGTCGCTATTGATGTTATCGGTTTCTCAGCAATACCTACAGATTAAATGGCTAGATATTTACTTAATCAAGATTAAAATGTAAACGTCGATTGTCGGTTGCACAAAATTGTCAAGTGTTTTACACTTTGTGGTGTTCACATGATTCAAGTGGTGTGATGATAAGAAAAAAAGACATGTTGCGAAACTCAGGGCTTAAATAGGCCTGAAGTACTGCAAAAATGTATTTAGGTCTCTACCTGTTTGTGAATAGTTAACCGTGTACCCCACGGTACGCTAAATGTTAAATAGCAGATCGCTGATGTAAAATATGAATAGCAGACGAGGCCGCTTGCGGGCAGCCTTCAGCCATGGGAACGCTGCATTGTGCTCCACTCGGAGAAACGCTGCAATACGTCGATAGGTTTTGCTCATTGTTACTGATTTCACCACTTGACATTCTAGACAATAACCATCTTTTTACGGCTCTACGAACAATTATTAGGAATGTTTTGTTGTTGACTATTTGGAATATTGATTGGTTCAGTCGCCTGTTAAAAGTGCTTGACTTGGTGATAGGCCTGTGAATATTATAATTTTACGGTGACTGTGAAAGTATAGTTGTAGTTGAGAAAAGTTGTAAAATTGCCGCTAAATTTATAACGTGTTTTAAGATACCTAATTTCAACTCAAAATATCTGATACTAAAATTAATAGAAACAGAATACTTAAGTAATGTTCGTTATTATTTAGGCATGAGTACCTAATATACATTATAGTTAACCTATTTAGCGTTAGTACTAGTACGACGCCCACGGGAGAGATGAGGGAGTGGTATCTCGTATTTCAATAAAGTAGTCATTTGTATTGTTACGGAATATTTAGGTAAATAGATAATAAACTTGATCTTACAACGCCATTTACTGTTACTTGAGTTTTCGATATTCCAATACCTACTAGAAGTAGGTATACCATATAGACTGATGGTAGATAAATAAAAAGTCGTTATGTGTGTGTATTCATTTAAATAGGTTATTACGTGTAGTAGGTAGTAGAACAAGTATCTCACGGCTTTGATGATATTGCAAAACGAAGCCATAAAACGTGCTTTGTTGACACGAGCGTCATTGGCTGGTAATAACTAAATGCAATAAGCCATTTCTTATTTATGTAAGCTGTACACGAAATAATTATAATACTCACGCTATATTTACGATATCTTTTTATATCGCAAAAGTCATAACAGATAATCCTAATTGAATTTTATCTTAATGGACTTGTAACTAGTTGTAACGTAATTGCTACCAATAAGTGATTTGAATTAGGTTTGCCTAGTTGAACATTAATACGGCTAGATTGGATCACGAGCGATGGCGGGACAATGGCAGGCGGTAGCGTCCCCTGGGGCGCGAAACAGTATTCGGTCGCGCCCCCGGGGCGCTGAGACAATGCACAATTCCGTTGTCTCTTGATTACTCGCCTTCATTCTTTATTAACCTATTTGTGTATTGTTACAGATCATGTGAATTAGCGGTAAGCATGGAAGAAGACAGTACAAAAAGCGCTGTCGAGGACCAAGACCCGCCCTTGGTCGAGGTTCAGACGAATGAAGAGAGCCCCGGCCAGCGCGAGGTGTCCACCGGCAGCGACGGGCTCGCTACCAGCGGCAGCGCTACCCTCACTAATGATGAGAGCGGGGTCGGTTTGGATTCCGTAGACGACTGCAACAAAAATGTGACGACAGAATCATTAGTGGACCACGAGCCGTGCGAAGTGAATGATGACGCTCGTTCTTTGGGTGATTTAGACAGCCTACCGGCTGGTGATGAGTTAGTCATAGGCGCGGCGGGAAGCGACAGCGGTGTCGAAGGATGTGGCCGAGCACTTAGCAGCGGCGGTGGCTCCCGGTCTTGTGCTTCCAGTGTTGTCTCATGTGGGTCGGGCTGCGGCTCGGAGAGCTCTTCGGTCGCCGGCGCGCCGCCGCGGCCCCGCCGCAGGGTCAACGTTACCGTCACCGAGCCGAAACGCAGCTCACCGCTCGGCGCCTCCACTCCTCGTCCCGTCACGGCGCCCCGCGGCCCCAACCTAGCAACCAGAGAACGCGCCAGAAGTAGAGAGAAACCGACTCCGCCCGAGAAACCGCGGCCTCTCACGCCGAAGCCGCGAATCCGTCCCACCGGTGAACTGCCGAACCTCGTCCGCGAGAGTCCCGCATTACGAGCGAAACCAACCAAGACTTCAACAGCACGATGCCGAACGCCTAACTCCCCTAGCGAGGAGAAGAGATGGCCTTCAAACGGACCGCGGCTGACGACCCCGACGGACTCTAGCGCGACGCGTGTAGCCGCCGACAAATATGGAACGTTGCCGCGTAGGAGGCGTGAAAACGGCGAACCGGACGGTTCGCCCAAACACGACGTCACACCACCGACGTCCAGGCGGCCCACCATCACGCGGTCCGTCTCCACGCGCTCCACGACCAAGGCGCGCGTGAGGATCTACGCGGAGAAGAATTGCCAAACTGTGCTACTAGGAACTGACGTGGAATCGGCTTTAGCCGGAATAACGCCTAATATTGAATGGTAAGACCTTTACACTGTATACAATTATGATCAAGAATTAATAAATATGTAGATTGCGACAATACTTAATAAATACGTAATGACTTTTCTGTTCCACCATATCGTATCGTAATAGTCATTCATTGGAAACACATCTGCTTATTCATATTCACTACCTAACTAACGTGAATCGTAATATCCTTATGATATACATCTATTTTATGATATAAATAGCAGGCAATGCAAAAACACAATAGGTACGAGCCAATTAAACAACATTGCCAATATATTTAGTTAAATTATAGTCCGTTTTTAGGGTTCCGTACCCAAAGGGTAAAACGGGACCCTATTACTAAGACTTCGCTGTCCGTCCGTCCGTCCGTCCGTCTGTCACCAGGCTGTATCTCACGAACCGTGATAGCTAGACAGTTGAAATTTTCACAGATGATGTATTTCTGTTGCCGCTATAACAACAAATACTAAAAACAGAATAAAATAAAGATTTAAATGGGGCTCCCATACAACAAACGTGATTTTTGACCAAAGTTAAGCAACGTCGGGAGGGGTCAGTACTTGGTTGGGTGACCGTTTTCTTTTTGCTTTTTTTTGTTTTTTTTTGCATTATGGTACGGAACCCTTCGTGCGCGAGTCCGACTCGCACTTGCCCGGTTTTTTCTTTATTTTCTACTGACTGCGGAAACTATACACCCGGGTATATAAAACTTTTGTATACTATGTGTTTTTTTCTGTGGACATCATAAAAAATGAATAAACTTTAGTCTTATTTTTTTTGATGTATCCTTTATTGGCATAGGTATTCAAACATTCTACTTCTTATAAAATAAATAATATTTTAAATATCTGTGACTATACGATGAAAGCATTAGTTTAGCAAAATGTACCCAAATCGTCAATATGTTTTCCCGAAGGAAAGACGCCCGTTATTCGAAACGTTATTTTCCGCAATGTTATTTTCTAGAATCGCACTTCAGCGGCAAAATTTATTGGCGTGTATCCTAATATACTTGGTTATTACAGTAGCCGCGAGATATCCCGGTGTCACCGCGGCGTGCAGGCGAGCGCGCGCGACACGGAGACGACGCGGCTGGCGGCGGCGGCGGCGGCGGCCGAGGCGGCGGCGGCGGAGGAGCGCGAGCGCCGACAGCACGCCGAGGCGCAACTGGCCGCCGAACGAGCCGCCAGACTCGCCGCTATTGCGGAGCTGGAGAGGAACTCGCAGCGGCTGCTGGAGCTTGCTGGGGCTGGTGAGTGGAATAAATCAGAGATCTATCTCTAGCTAACCGCTTAGAGGCGGTGGCAGAGGAGCGGGAGCGCCGATTTGAGTTAGAGGAACTTGCAAAGGCTCCTAGAGCTCGCTGGGGCCGGTGAATAAACAGTCGGCCTGTTTACCCGCAAAAAACTATTTCTAATGAACACAAATGTTAGGCACAAACGCTTGTCAAGGGTATTGAATGTTAGATTTGATAGACAGATGAACAATGCCATTAGCATCTTCCAGAAGCCTTCATTCCATTGTATTTTGATGGTATTTTGATTCTTAGTCAATCATATCAAAATTTGCAATGCTTTTCTGATCGGCTAGAGATTAAAAGCGCTACCTCTCGTTCTCTTTGGTTATCTGAGGTTATACTATGAACAAACTTTAATTCGACATGCACATTGCACAGTAGGTAAAGGATAAAGTATTTAGATGATTAAGAGAGACGTGCTCAAAACAACAACGACCTGATCTGTATCAACAGTGCATTGTGTGCAGATAGCTATTTTTGCCGCTGGATCAATGCAGTGTGTGATTTGTTAGGCACCGTTTATATTAAGACGAAACAGGAGCTGAGTTTTAAATATTTTAGGTAAATATACCCGTCTCGCTAACGGAAGCGGCACCTAAAAGTAGTGCGATAAGGACAAGGCGAAAAATCCTGCGTAAAAATCTCAAAAATCGAGGTTTCGTACTCCTCTGTTTCCTCCTCCAAAACTTAACCAATCGTAACCAAATTTGGAAATCTAAATGATTATGAAATTATCTGTTTCGGACCGTTTTGCTTTTTTGGCTAATTGATATCAGTTTTGAATGTCACGCCTCTCATCGCGGCATAGTTAATTAGGCCATTTTGGCCATTTTTGAAGGGCTCTAGCGCCTTAAAAAACAAAAATATCAAAAAAAGCAAAACGGTCCGACACAGATATTGACAATATTAATCTGTGTTGAAAAAATCATTGCTCTAGCTTCAAAAACCACGGAGAAAAACGAGGAGTACGTTTGTATGGAGAAATGACCACTCCTGTTGGCTCTTAATGCCCTGATTTTTTTCTTAAGCCGTTTTAATGCTTTAGCCGGTCGTAACAGTCTGCATGACCAACCAAAGGCCACCGAGGTCCGTAAATCTAGACACGATTTGTTTCCAAACCGTTCGGCGCCGATTAAGTGAAAGGCTCACATGCGACTACAATGCCTGCGTGTCATCTTGCAATTGTTACAAGGTTTAACTGGAAATTTGGTTGCTTATGTTCTAGTCTAGTAGGAAAGAAAGCATGAAATGATTCTGTGTACAGTATGTCATTTTGCATATCGATTCTACTTAAAATACATACCTACCTTGGAGTATTGCTGATAAAAAGCCCGTGTTGCAGCTAGCAAAAAAATGGAGAACTTAGGCGTCATATATATAAAACAAAATTAAATGGAGAGAACATTGTAATCATTTAAGCTTGAATTAGGTAAACCTTTTAATATTTATTCAAGGTAACCTTGTGCGTCCTTTGATATTGTCAAGGACAGATTGCCTATAGAAAGTTCCTTGACACTTGAGATTTAAGTGAAAGAGTACTCTAACTTTATTAATCCGTTAATACAAAGTAAAGCGTCACTGGTGATGTGACTGGCCATATGCCTATTACATAGTATTAAGCTTAATTATCAATATAAAACTTACATTTTAGCGGTGAAGGAAAGCTTTCGGGAGCTTTCTTGTCGGCCGTGTGTTTACGTTCGCGATTTTGATTGAACTTCTAAACAACTTAGGTAGCTAAAAGCACTTGATTTCATAGTCCAGTCTTTATCACATGTATCCACAATAAAATTAATAGCTAATTGACTTAGTAAAAACAAAATAACGACAAGGATTTGTTTACGAAAACATTTGACAGTAAGAAAGGTTGTTTACGTTGACTTTGACAGGTATGGGCGAGGAGCCATTTAGGTATTGTTTTAAACCGTAAAACTCAAAAAGCGTGAGGTAGATAAAAGGTTACAATAATTAAATAATTATTTTCTTATATATGTTTAAAAAACATTATTATAAAGGTAAACATGAAATACTTCAGTATGAACGCAATATTTGGAATCATAAAGGGAAAAATGTTGACTCAAACGTACTTTTCGTTGTGCTTGCGCGTGCGTAAATACAATTTAAAACTACCCTCATCAGCATTTTATTATTAGAATATGGACCTTAACATGTAGGATATAAGGTTTAAGTAGTTACGTAAGAGATTCATAGGTGGCTCAGATTAAAATCATCATGGTTAATCAAGAGTAAATCTTAAAGTATAAGGCATAGGGACTACATGCGAAGCATGTCAAGAATCGGCATTAAACGGCTTTATTAAATTATCCAACCAAAAATAAGCTTTAAGTAAAGTATGTAAGACTTATGTTTCGGTAAAGTAAGTGGGTATAATATGGGACGATGGTTTGTCTTCACTGACGACAAATGGAATGTCTGAGGACAATGGGTTGCACTCGCCAAGGTCAATTTTGTCTTCACTGACGACAAAAGGAATGTCTGAGGTCAATGGGTTGCGCTCGCCAAGGTCAATTTTGTCTTCACTGACGACAGATGGAATGTCCGAGAACAATGGGTTGTCTTCAGTGACGACATGGGTAATAGTATAAAAGGATTGATGGGGAAGGACGCGAGGGAGTCTTTTACTAGCGTCCGGACCGACAACTGACTTTGGTTTTTGTATAATACGCGGAGATTATTGGTGAGGGGTGGGGATACTCTGTCCAATTTTTTCTGAGTCGCTGGGCTTTATCGAGATTAAGACGCAAGTCCCAAATCTCATAGAGTAGCACTTGGAATTGTGTCTTTGTTTTGGCATGGCGGAAATATGTTTCCGTTTTGTTGAAACTTAAGCTTCTTTGGTTAGAGTGTGCCCATTTTACTAATGGTTTTCTATAGGAGATTTTCAATAGAAATGTAGTTGTTTGGAAAGTGTTTACTTGTCCTAAATCTGAAAACTCCTAATTTTTATTTTTCATATGATTCAAAACCAAATCAGTGCCTAGACATACAGTTTAGTCTAGCCTTTCATCTGCTATCCTAACGGTGACAAACAGCGGATGGAAGGAGGTCTATTTTGTTCCAAGATGAGGGTTGTCTTGGGGTCTGCTTTTTATCAACATAGCAGACTTAAAACGTCTCCCTCCCTAGCTTTTCGATGTCCAACTGTAGATAAATAGCAAGGACGTCACGTGTGCGTCATCCGGGGTAACCTGGGCTTGCTTGAAATCTACAGTATTCGAAGGCTTTGTATTTTAAATATATTTATTTATACCAATTATATACACAATAGGGACCTGTCCTATCCATGTTGCTTCCCTGCCTTTGTGCAAAACGCCATGGAGGGGGGCAATAACTCGAGTTGATAGGTTGCAATCTCGGAGTCACTCGCCGAATGCTTAGCTTGCATCTAATAGGGACACACTTGCGTATATTCCAAAGTACCAGGGTCGATGGTAAGTACGAACTGTGCTTTGGTTATACTAAAGTAGGGACAGAGGATAGGGTTAATAGGGTAGAATCGCACACTATTACTAGGGAATTAGGGTTTCTTTAGAGATTTAGGGTCAAAGATTGAAACGGTTGATATTTTTCCTCGTTTAAAACCTTCGAATATGGTTTCTTCATTATAAAATTATGCGGAGTTAACTGTTACTGCTAATGAACTTATAATTTATCTGGGTAAAAGGGTATTCTCCATCTTATTCTATTAAAATTCTGGTCGTCTGGAGTAGAGATGAAGTACTGAGTAACATAATCAGGTTTCCAAGGTATTTATAAAACAAATTCTAAAATATCAAATTGAGTTGCTAGGAAATGCAGTCTATTCTGAGATGGAATATCAAAGAATAGCTGTTTTAGGGGACCTTTGGCAGACAAGAGTAAACCAGAGGATACTTTGAGTGAAATAATACTCATTTTGACATTCATAGTTCGTTTTCAGTTTCATAGTAAATTTAGTACTTTGTTTATACTACTAAGAGACCAGAAATGCAGCTTATATTTTAGTTTGGGGAATGGAAATGGGATTAATATCCCTTAGCTTTTGAATGTAAAAAAGATTAATTTTGATGACTGATGAATATTTGGCACTTCTCTTCATAGTCATCTAGATACGCATAAGTTCCGAAGTGTTGGTAAAAGCCCGTCTGGCTAACAAGTTAGGGTAGGTGTTCCGACTAACCTTGTTGACTGGACTAAGAGCCTCCAATCCTGCATCGGGCATATGAGTAGCATCTTCGCAAGAAGCTGGTAGTTAATTTATAATCTTGAAAAGTTAGGGTGTAAGCGGGCATAGCCCAGGAATGCTACTTATATGTTATCCCGGAGGCTTAATAGGCGTGGCAGGTTTTTACCAACTAAATTTTTAAATTCATTTTATCAAGAATATATAACTTTCCTAATATTTTATATACTGCATACCATACCATTCTAATATTTTTAGCAATACCATTTATATTTTACCTTAGAACACGTTGAATATGCTGCGACAATAACTTAATAAAATATTCCTGAAAATGTTCTTTAATAACATAATAAATAATACTCTCAGTAATAAAATCTTTATTTCATGAAATAGGTAATAATAAAATAAAACAGAGTCCAAAATAAGCATTACTCATTAAAGGATCTAGGTTTCCGCGGTCCACTTCGAGGGGTCCTAACTGTTAACTAGACGATTACGAGGCCAAATATTACGAGTAGTTTATTAAGGGGATATTTATTTATTTAGATATATAGAGGGGGAGGGTACAGTGATTTCCATCAAGACCTTTGTCTAGTCCGTCTTTTAGCGAAATTGAAATTCAACCATAAAATGTAGACAACTTTGTTTCAAAATAAGCAAGACAGGTTTTATACCTATCTACTTACTTACGTAAATAAACGTTGATATGAGATATGAGAGCGCTTTGTTTGCTGACTCGACATATTTCAATTTAAAAAATATTAAAACAGTTATGCCCTTGTTTTGACATTAACAAACGTAAGGCTATCTTAGACTAATTTAAACCTGGAGGTAAATTCGAACATACTTTTTGATATCTACAAATGACATATCGCGCGTGCATTTCGCTCGTACTTGCCCGTAGATTTAGCGAGCGAGGTGCACGTACGAATGATAACTGAATGACATCATTATGATGTCAAAATCTAAGTTTTAATTGGCCTCCTCCTTGTGTTGTTGAATTTATATATGAATAATTGGCTATAACGAATTGTATATCCAGGCGCGGGTGCGGGTGCCGAGGGATGCCTGCGGGCTCTGGAAGAGCAGCTCCGCGCGGCGGGCGAGCTGGCGGCGCGGCAGCGCGGCGACATCGACGCGCTGCGCGACCACTGCGACCGCCTGCATCACGTAAGTTTTCCACCCAAAATAGACCCAGAATTGTTGTCCACCCAGGCGCAAGGGCAGCTGCCGAAGGTTGACTGCGGGCCCTAGAAGAGCAGCTCCGCACGGCGAGCGAGCTGGCGGCGCGGTGACATCGACGCGCTATGCGACCACTGCGACCGTCTCCATCACGTAAGTATAGAAGACTAGGCCTTAAAGAGTTTTTTGATGCATCAAGGCGGTTTGTTTACAGGTGGCCTACCGCGAAACGCGAAAATCTAAATTTCGGCCTCTCTATCGGTCGAACAGGCAAGGCAAGAGTCACAGAGAGGCAGAAACCGAACTTTCGATTTTCGTGTTTCGCGGTAGGCCCTGTAATTATGCTAGTGACGACCTCTACGCACTTTTGCGTAGTATTGAATGATGAATTGTTTCCAGGATAATGAATAGAACAATTACCAACTCAATTCGATTAACCGGGAGGAAAATAATTTGAGGATATTTAATTTATTAAGTTATCCCTAAAGCGGTTACACAAGCTGAACTTAAAAATTTGCGCGATTTACCACGGGAATACGCTAGCCGGGAATAATGATTGCAATTTTACATTTTCGCGACTTTCTACCAGCCCGGTCCGAACCGTACGTTAATGTCGCGCAAGCTTTAGCTCCACGGCTGACTTGGTACTAGCACCTAGGTACGCAGCCGTTAGATAGACTTTATCGCAAATCTAAGCAATGGATATCATTGCAGCTAAGTTGAAGAACGTTTATAAATTCCGATCGTAACTGGTGATATCGATATTTCAAGATGGAAATGTCAGGTACATAGTTTGATTTAGCCTATCGTTTAAAACACGGTCAAGGTTTTTATCGTTGTTTATTGTTACGTTTTTGTTATGAGTAGCGTGACTGGTGCGAGCGTCATAATAAACAATATTTGTTTATGCTTTAACAAACTGCAAGGTTCAAATAAAATGAAAAACGTATTCATAATGTCACTAGCTACCTAGTGAAGTAGTGACATTATGAATACGTTTTTCATTTTATTGTCAGGAATGTCATGGTACTTTCAGAGATCAGATAATTTTGATGATGACAATTTCCGTATGGTGCATTTATTTCAATGAACAAGACCTTGTCATTCTATAATGTCGAACCATTTGTCATAAAACTGACCGCTGTGACAGTATGACATCGACAGTTTAAAATTATCCATCAGTGTTCCGTGCAGTATCTAACTATATACCTACCATTTCAAAAGATACCACACTTGAAATTATAAAATCAAGGATGCGATATGTTTACAGCCTTCTTTTACAGTCAGTCAGTATAACAACAACTATCAGTCATTTGCGAGTATGCCAAGTGATTTCGAGTGTCTCGGCTGAGTCATGACTCGTCGAAACATACGATGCACTTAGCTTCGAAACTTGTTGCCATTATAAGCTTGTTTACCTTACACGAACTCGTTGACTTACATGCTATAAATTAGTATTAAACGGGTTGTAGAGGTCAGAATGTTTTTACGGAGGTCATGAGCAGAGTTGTGGAAAAAATAAGCGCTTATTTGCGGATACAAAAACACTTAATCGTGTAAGATCATAATTTAAGCGTTTATCCGTGCGTGAGCCATTATTAAGTTAAAATCATAATTTTGTGTCTGGGAGTTGAAATGACACACAATTATAAGGCTAACTACAGGGGCTTACAGCCCAAAATGGTTTACATAAATATGGAGTTGGATTACCATTTTTTCTGTACAGAAATGCTAAAATAAACCGGTGTAAACACTTTAAAATGTTGACTTGCTGGACTTGTAAATTCGTAAAAAAAAGAACCCTATAGGGAAAATAATGTAATCAAATTCAACGCGGAAGCGTGTAAGAAAATGGTGGCGCTAATAAAGCTTGTTGTTCTTTATTTATATCTCTTTCTTTTATTGTGGCTGGTTTATTCATTATGTCTGCTACGTCTATTAATCAAATGAGATGTAATCTACCGAAGAGACAGTACACTATCTGTCTGTGAATATCATCATAAATATTATAGTAGGGGTGTTTCAATCATCTATGCCAGCGGTCGGCAACGTTTTAGCAGCTAAGGGCCACATAGTAGCTACCGAAGTTGACGCGAGCCGTTTATATTTTTTTCCGTTAAAATTATTTTTAATTAATGTAATCTCAAGTTAGCATTAAAGTTTTTCTAGTGGGTTGTATCATTCGTAGCAGTCATTCCATGGCGGTCTGTTGAACATTCTCTATAAGTACTAAGCTGATTTTAACTAATGAATAAATAAGATTACAAACTAGCTGGATTTTAGTTGGTAATGTATGTATTTTTGATGTTATATTGTTAATGGTGTAATTTTTGTACACAGGAGGCATGTTCGGCGCGCGAGTCCGCCCGCGTCCTGGAGGCGCGCCTGGCCGAAGCCGAACGCGAGGCGGCGGAAATGCAGGATTTCCTGGCCGCCGAGACCGGCGCCCTGGGAGATTCCCTGCGCGAAGCGGAGGCAGAACTCGCGCGCGCTAACAAGGACCTTGAGCGACGGTAACATTTTCTATTTTAGTTACTCTGATGATGAATACTATTAGCTTAGCACCCCTGCATACATATTTGTATGCTGTATACAAACATACATATAATAGAAGCGCAGCTAGCCCCCTTAACTCATAAAATGTCACGAACATGTCATTAATTTAATCTTATCGAAAAATAAATAAAGTTTCTTTTTTTTCTATGCTCTAAATCTTTGCTAAATTTCACTTTGTGACCAATTTTTCGCATAATCCCTGAATTCCATTAGTTTGGTAACTTAGCTCAATATCTTGTATTTTACTAATATATGTGCAAGGGCAATTTTTACGAAACTTTCTAAGTGTACCTAAACCACTAATTCGCGTGTATTGTTCGTGCTTTACAATATTCCCTTTCGTTTGGCATTGCTTGCTTTTCACACTTGTATTAGAAATAACTAATTTATATTGTATTGTACAGACGCGCAGAATGCCGACAACTCGTGCGCATGTGCGAGCAGCGGCGACAAGAGGCCCTGGGCGCAGCGGCGCGCGCGCGCTCCGGCGGCGGCGCCGCGCATGCGCTAGACGCGCTGTCGCGGCGGCTGGCAAGACTCACCGACGCGGTGGCCAGAGCTTACGCCTTGCCTAGGCACGCGCTAGAGCCGCAGGTCTACCATAACGACGCCTTCAGGTACCAAGGATTACACACTCACAGTCCCTAAAACTTATAGGAAATTATTTGAATGTATAAAAATCACATACACGTCAACAAATCAGATGGGCCCATGTACTTACTCGTATTTTCCACCGACGTGGTATAAATAATTATTGGCTCTAATATTTGTTTCATGTTGTGCATACATGCTTTGGATGGCATTTCCAACCGAAACCTGTACTGAAAAAAATATTTCATGTAATAAATGTTATCTGCTTTGTGTGCCTAATAAATAAAATCAAATAAGATTTATGCTGAATGCATTTGCCTCTGGCACTGGAGGCCTTATTACTTTTCATATCCATTAAGCTTACAATAGCAATACATATCTATATTAATGTCCAGCCGCAGCGATAGCGGAGAAGCGTTGTCACCGGACGAGGAGCGCGGCGGGCTGCTGACGGCCGTGGCGAAGGCGCTCCGCTCCGCGCCGCCGCCCGCGGCCGCGGCCGACGACGACCGCTCGCGCGTCTCCGACGACAACGACAACTCCGCCGACCTGCTCGACTCCGAGACCGAACCGTGCCTCGTCACCGACCCCGGTAAGCAGAGCTACCCTCGTCGACTACAATTTGTAGACGCCAAAGGATCGTTCCGATGAGGCCATAAATCTTTAGGCCGGCCCCGCCCCTTTTACTACCTGTTTGTAGGGATGCATGTCGCAATCTTCGCAGATTATCGATAGTGGTATTTATAATAATAATTGGTTATGTTAGTTTTGAACTCATTATATTAAAAAAATATGCTAATAATTTATAACTTTGTAATAAATACCATAAAAAGAAATAACATAATAAATATCAATGAATAAAAACTTAAACAATAAAGTTTTCGTCGTTGGAACTGTCGGTATCACTGTCACCTTGCAAATTTATTACCAGACGGTTCTAAAATATTAATGAATCTATCGGTACAATAATAAATGCAGATGTATACTTCTGTTTCATCGAGCAAGCGTAATTCATCGATAAGCAATATCGACTTTAGCCGCATCCTTGTAGACAGCTCGGTTTATTACCCTATCGGAACGATCGTTTGGCATCTATTAGGATCATTCCCGACGGAGCGTAATATTTTGTCTAAAGATGTCTCGACATTTTTTAAGTGCGACGTGACGCTCGGTACAGGCTGCGCTTTTAAAAAAATAAAAATTGTTTATTTCAGATTTTTTTTTACAAGCCATATTTGTGTTAGTCTACTTATATCTAAACTTAAAAAACTACATGTTAGTAAATATGTGTGAATACATAATTAAAGAATGCTATGCCCTACCCGTCACAATACTGACCCAATATTTTAATATTGGACAGTCGAGGCGTCCAGCCACCATCCTCAGGATGTTGTTATTACTGTCTCTCACTCGTCGCAGCAAAGAGGCTACCCTCTTGCGTCTGATGGCATGGAAGCCATCCGTGTGCTCCTCGGCAAACATGCCTGACGCACTGCAGTGACGAGGCAGCTTTAACAACATCCTGAAGATATTATTGTACTGTATACGAAGCGTGTTGTAAACGCGCTTCGTATGTTTCACCCATAGACTGCACGAGTAGAAGGATGTACAAAACGCTTAAAATAGTGTAAGCTTCACTTCCTTCGTACATCGTGCAAATCTACGGATGAGCATGTTGTGTTAAAATAGCTAACTTTTCGTTATGATGTACAGAATGCGCAGAGGAATGGTGGTCGGGTGCGGAGGCGGGCGGCGCGTGGAGCGGCGAGGAGCTGTCGCCGGAGCGCGAGTCCTGCGACCCCGACTCCACCTCCGAGCGGGACTCGCTGCGCAACCTCTCGGCCGCCATCGCGCAGCGCCACCGCTCCGAGGCCGAGGACGCGGAGCGCGGCACGCTGCTGGAGCGCGTGCTGGCGCTGGACAACCGCCTGAGCGAACTGCTGAGAGCGCTGCGCCTGGCCGCCGCGGCCGCCGCCGTCACCGATGACGCCGACTCCATGAGGCTCGCGCAGGCGCTCAAGTGAGTTACTGTTTGTTTCAAGTTATTAACTAATAAAAACACAGCCGGGGAACTTGGACTCCGCTGTGGGCGGTTAAAATCTCCATTGCCTGTTTAAAAATGATATTTATTCAAAAGGTACTCACAGCGATACCTACTGCAACAAGTATAAACTTAACAAGTGGCTAGGGCGTCTCAAAATGGACTGAACTCACAACCTTGGGCTTCACAGGAGCCATTGCTCGTAACCAACTCCTTGTTTGGACCTATCTTTTATCTACATCAATACAACAATTGGACCATCTGGCAAATCAAGTTAACTTACAAATATGGAACGTAGGAAACCCGACTAAGTATACGTCTTTATGTTATATACTATACCAAAAGTAATGATTGAATAATATTTGTTTGGAGGCTTACTTTACGAAAACAAAAAAGCATCGGACAGCGAACCACATTCGCGAGTCTCTACAAATACAGCAAATAAACAACAATACGGTATTTTACAGAGCTAATCTTAAATGCACTAATAGGCGTTAGACATCATTCAAAATTAGCTAAAATACCTGATCCGCTAATGCACACCTACATTACATAAATAACATTGTAAATACCATTTCCCAGCTAGAGGTGTTACAATTTGTACGCGGGTATAAATAATCAGGATCAAATATCACGCTACGTAAACCCGACGATTTGTGTTCCCTTGTGTGATGTTGAAACCTTAGTCCTATGATCAGCTTGAACGTTTTAAAAAATTAACAGGAATTACAACCCCTGTAAGCTCGGGAGTATATGCTTACAATACAATCATTACAGCCATCGGCAAAACCTCTAAGCCCCACTCGCACCATCCCACTGACCTGGGGTTAACCAGTTAAACCAGTGTCTAATTGTACTGGTAACCGTATTTAAACTGTTGTGAGACATACTAACATTGAATAATTTTACGGTTTAGACTCACTTGTTTTAATGTACGCGATACGCGGCCGTCGTGAACGCTGCTCGCACTGTTAGTGCTTGAGAAACGAGAGGTAGGCTCTCCGAAACATGTCGCACAAGTAACTTAAAACAAGTGAGTCCAAACCGTAAAATTATTCAATGTACTGGTAACCATGGTAACTCCAGGTTTAACCGGGTTAATCCGGGTTAGAGGGATGGTGAACTAAACTATTAGTTTTTTTTTTTTAATTTATTGAACAATAAGCTAAATGTGACGTTCCACGGGAAAAGGTACCTTATGAGGGTTTCTAGTTTCGGAGATATGAAATGTTTTGTAAAGAGGTGAAAAAATGCTCAATTTTTTTTTATTGTGTGATCTGAAACCTTAATGCGTAACGTTTGTTTACCTGTTTTTATTTTTGTTATAAGTTAGTTATAAGCCTAGTAATGTCGTCTCAGAGTTTAGTCGAAAAGGTACCTTATGGAAAAAAGATTGAAAATTCCCAAAAAAACTAGTCAATACGGGAAAAGAAGTTTGGTAGAGGACTGTATTAGCATTCTGCAAAACTAATTTGATAATTTCAGTTCTGGTTGGGGCGCCTAGCAAATATTATAACCGTACATCGACCGACATTACAAATCCAAGTAGCCTGCTATTATACCAAAGTTACTCTCGTCAAGTCTTTCTTAACTAGTATAATCTTCATTTGGTTTGGTCGCATGCAATAAATCAGCCATTGGTTTGCTGAAAAATGCCAATACCCGACGCATTACCTTATGGAATATCTGAGGTCATTGAACCTCAATGCCGCTTGTCTTCAATGGCAACCAATATATATTATTGATAAGAAATAGACTATTTATACCATCTTTACCCCAAAATATTATTAGTTTATCCTAACTGTTCCATCATCATCATGCCTCATCATGTAACTTAACCACAAGGTACCTTTTCATTACATACAAATTATTGGTCTTTTTTAAGATTATTATGACGAAGAACTAATTAAATTTGTGGCAGTTTAATGTAAATTAATATTTTCTATTCATAAAAGATAAACTTCAATGTGATTGATGTTTTGTAGTGATGTATTATTAGATTTATTTCCATAAGGTACCTTTTCGTAAATGTATGGAGCAAATACTGTAATTGTCATGTAAGTTTAAAGTGGCATAAGGGGTTAAATATAGTATTTAGTTGGGGTTTTAGGATTTATTTCATTTTAATGACAGAATTTCTTTCATATGTGCTCAGAAAAATTGATTGTGTGTTACATTAAAAGTAAATATATTCAATTTTCTGATTTTATATGAAAAAGTCAGAAAATACATTTTCACCTCTAAATCGGTATTGTTTTTTGCTTAAACTGTCTCTCACTGTCGTTTTCTAATAGATACAATTTAAATCTTGAGAGCTCATTGCAATCAATCGTGAAAATGAAATAAAACTTTATTTTCAAGAGATTGGTTAGTATACACATAAATCAGTCGATATCAAAGGTTTCTATTTGCATTACAGAACAAGTCGCAACATTTTTTAAATCTCAGATATATAAGGTATTATTATTTGTAGTCAACTGTGTAACTTACTTCAGGAACATAGTTTTTTAGGCGGCTAAACTTAAAACTTCTCTATCGTAAAGTTGCTCATTTCACAACATTATTTTCAAAAAATCATATATCTGTAACTACGCAACTTAGAAGGTTGATCTTTTGTTTTATCGATAGCTTATTTATTGTAGATTACTGGGGTATGCATAACTCCATACCCGCCATAAGGTACCTTTGCCCGTGGGACGTCACAAATAACGTACATTATTATTACAAGACCCATCGTGGGCAAAACCTTGAGGAGGTTTGTATGCCGATGGGGAGTTCGAGAAAATAACATGACAATATACATATCTATCTTATACTAATTAAAATTCTTAATATATGTAACTAAAGTCGTTAGTAAACGGTGCTTCCAGAGACAAGATAGACGTGACGGAGAAGAGCGTGGCGGACGTGGTGGTGAAGAAGCTGGCCGAGCTGGACGCCAGCAAGAACATGATGGAACAGTACCGCCAGTCCGTAGAAGTGAGTACCTACACACTACACTAGCTTACTTACTTACTCCTTTTGGACTTTTATAATTAGCCAATCTTACTTTTCGATTGACATACAATCCAGGAATCCGTAATACATATGTAAAGATTCTAAAGTTATTCTCGTGTGTTTTGAGACTATTCGTATATTTAATGTTGTTGAAAATCACAAAATTCTGATAAGCTTATTCCTTTTGGACTTTTATAATAAGTAGATCTTACTTTTCGATTGACATACAATCCAGGAATCCGTAATATTTAAAGATTCTAAGGTTATTCTCGTGTGTGTTTTTTTGTATATTTAAAGTAGTTGAAAATCACAATATTCACATAAGCTTGCTCCTTTTGGACTTTTATAATAAGTAAATCTTACTTTTCGATTGACACACAATCCAGGAATCCGTAATATTTAAAGAATCTAAAGTTATTCTCGTGTGTTTTGGGTTTTTCGTATATTTAAAGATGTTGAAAATAACGTTACATATTTTCGGTCTATGCTACAAAATTAGACACTATCTTTTTGGATTCTTATAACTTGGTCATTTCTATTGATACGGCGATAAGCGTTACTTATTTGCTATAGTTATTTAAATAATAATTAATTATGAAGTTCGTAGTGTACCTATATTTTCTGATAACAACTTCGGCACAGCGTGGATAAAGATACAAGAACATTTTTGTACTTAATGATTTATGAAAGTCTACATTAAAATTAGGGAATGCAAATCGGTTATTTTTTGTATGGAAATAATCGGTTATTAACCGAAACCGCGGTTATTTCCATACAAAAAATAACCGATTTGCATTCCCTAATTAAAATATAAATTTTGCATAAACGTTTTTGTTTACCGACATACATTTTGTACATTACTTCGCGGCGTAAATTTCATTTCATGACCGTACCTAATCCATGTCTAAAAATATCAAACAGTAATAAATTCCTCACACAAGTTTATTGAACAGCAATCTATGTTAAGCAGCATTCCTGCACCAAACAGTAATGTTAGTGCCGTTAACTGGTTTAATGTGAAACAGGTATTTACACCATTCAGGCCCTGCTTGGCGATCTCGAGTCAAGAATAAGACGTACAGGTTAATATTCTTCATACGCTGGTTCGCCTCACCGCTTTTAGAAGCACAAGTCACCGTGTTCTCTCCTTTATTACGCACTGTACACGGTGGCTAAAATAAAACTACATTCCCGTTGCCAAGGAGGTTTTGGGATTATACTGAGTAACTTTTCCTTTAGGACCATCCCCGAAAATTTGGCTGTTTCATCCATTTTCTATGGCAGGATTTTTTTTTGTGATTTCTGGGTTGGTCCCATAGTAAAAGTTGCTCAGTATAATCCCAAAACCTCATGGCAACGGGAATGCAGATATTTTTTAGCCACCGTGTATAATCGATTGTATTTGAAGCTTTTGAAGGGTTATTTGTTTGATCACTCGATCTTATTGGGTCATTCGTGTTGATTTTGAAAGTGTTGGTTTATTTCTTGATATCTACTTATTACTACACCTATCTATGTTTCCGTTGTTTACACTAACAAGCATTCACTGTATTTTAACACTAACATTTTATAACAAATGTACAGTTAGCAATACTATTCGCTTAGCACTTTAATGCAAGCGGGGTCAATTTTCTCTGCAGCTAACTGTACATCAAACTGCAAAAATGCATACCCACTTTATGAAAAAATCCATTAATAATGTAGGTATGCACTTATGCAGCTCGCTACATTGGGCTAAGAATGAAAGTGATAGTTGTGATGGTGAGTGGTCATTCAAACTTGTTGATAATTCATTGAAAACAAAATAACCTTTCATGCAAACGATTTTACAACTACACATATAACCAAGCTCAACACATTTTTATACCAGGTTTATTGTAATTACATTATGTGTTAATTAACTTATTGTGCTATTTATGTACGCTATTTTATTACAAAGCTACATAATTAATTCTATCAATCGATAAATATTCACTAATTGAAACACGTTAATTTATGAATAACATTGTAATTATTATTTATGGTATGAATGTGTTTTTCATGTAAGTATACAATACTAACTGCATATAGGACAGAACACAGTGACTCACTCGCTTTACCGCGACGACCCGGGTTTGCACTTATTGTAAATAAACACTGAATCCTGTAAATAAATCGTTTAGGTGTATTAAAAGACAAGTTAAATAAATTGGTGGGATGTAAATAACAAACCTGTGTGTGTAAATAACAATATAAATAGCTGTAGTTGTTTTGCAAATTTATTACCAGCATTCATACTGCTGCGTTTCCATTTCTTTATTTTAATATGAAAAGAACAAGTTGACAAGGCTATGTATTATACGCCGCATCGTCTTGTCAATTTGTATTCGAGTTACCCGTTTTTGATACCGTCCCGTGTTTCAGGCGCTCAAAAAACAATTGGCACAAACCGGTGAAGACGACGACTTGGATTTCATCGAGGAGGTAAATGAGATGTAGTGTTAATTTAATGAAGCCAAAATTTGTTATGAAACGATAATATTGTGTTAATTACCTACTAACTCCACGTTCGACTTGTTAAGTTTCAAACTCGGGTTAGTTTCGCTAATGAAATAAAAATGTTGTCATTTGTTTATTTGATTCGGACCACGCCGCCTACATCCGCCCGAAATCTAAAGGACGAATAAATGTAAAGAGGCGAAACTAATCGCGACGTAAATGTGACAATAGAGTAAGGGCCAGTTGGATCAACCACACTTGATAGACTGATCAACATCACTCAGTTGAGAACTATGAAAATTCCCATACAAGCGAACTCTTTAACGGTGACAGACGGTTCGGTGCAACCGACGCTAAAGCCCGATTTAGACGATGCGAGTTTCATACCATTGCGGGTTTTGATCGGTCGGTCGAATTGGACGTAACCAACAGTCCTCAATGTAACTAAAATCGCATACGAGTTCGCGCGCCGTCTAAGGGTCGGTCGCATCAAACCGTTCGTATCGTTAAAGAGTTCGCTAAATTTTTACGTAAGTATAGAAAGTTTCATAGTGGCGCGCCGGCTGACGTCGATCAGTCTGTCAAATGTGGTCGGTGCATCTGGCCCTAAATATGATCGGCGGTCCTCAGGAGCTGTCGGTGTGCCCGGAGGGCGAGCGGCGGCTGCGCTACGAGGCGCTGGACGCGGCGCTGGGCGCGCTGGCCGCCCGGCAGCCGCTGGTGCGGGGCTGGCCGCGCCTGGCCGCGCTGCAGCGCCGCCTCGAGCGCCTCGCCTTCGCCGTCGCCCTGCCGCCTGCCCAGCCCGGCCTGCCCCTCCAGCCCGCCCCGGCGCCGCTCCACACCACCGCCTAAATCACTCTTTCTTAGGACCATCCCACTAGGGACAGTGTATCACGAGTTTCGGCGTCTAGGTCGACTCTATGGCTGCCGCTTAACGCAACGTTGACGCAAATACGCTGTTCCACCGTTTACCATAGCGCTGATTAGACGCCGACGCCGGTGTGGGATCTCTCTTTAACTAGTGATACGCGGGCCCCTGGTTACCTACTGTGGAAGCACCGAACGATCGGGGAGGGTCCCCAAATTTGTATAAGAACCTACGACCTCTTGTTGCCATTATTCGTCGTAGGTGTTTACTTCCAAAAAGTTGGTGATCCTACCAACGGATTTTATCGAGTGGTTTTATCACAAAAAAAATAAGAACCACTGTTTAATCTAGCTCGTCCTCTGGGAGCGAGAGGGTCGCACGAGTTACGTCTACGCATATTTCGATCACGCTTTTGAGAAGCGCACCGGGAAATTTGGTGAATACCATACCCTGTTGGGATACGATAAAATTTAACTGTTTCTTCTTTTATATCATTAATGTATGTAAATATTTAAGAATGTTGTGTAAAACGAGTCGAACCGACGCTACGGTTTCTAAACTCCCATTATTTGTCGATTCGAATTCGATAGCCTTGGGGAGATTCTATACTATCATGATGAATGTATTTTTTGCACGTAGATAGTGTACGAGTAATAAAGGTTTTTGCAACCTTACTGCGATCGAATTGAATGATATTATGCGAGCGTGTATACGTGTTTGGTGCCAAACGAATACTACGTTTTATGTGCACGGAAGTTTGATAGATAGGTCCATAAATATTTGTCAATTAAGCAATATCCCATGATACTAACGTTTAATCGACATATAAATTAATTGAAATACGTTTATGCTGGTCATAATCGTCAATTTATTCTACTTATTATATATCAAATGAAGTTTCTCGCCATTCGATAAACAGTAAACTTTGAAAATATTGAAATAATACAATTTAAAATATTTAACTACGAAATGTATAATTTAAAAAGCACAAATAACTAAGTACCATTAGAAACTAATTCGTTGCATCAAGTTGCATGAAATGTTTAGCATAGATAATTGCAAGATACCTAGATAGAAAGCAGTCGAGCTTATTGAAGTCTAGCTTCAGAGAGGTATAGGTATAAGTAGCTAGACTCAGACCAAGTGTTCCTGGGACCTAGAGTAAGGACTCAAAACACAAAGAATTTCGTACAGTGACCCGCCTGTTCCTATCTCTATCACTCGCGCATAAGTATATTGCGATCCCGCTCGGGCACAGCAGCAGTATAATTACGCGCGTGCGATAGAGATAAGGGACAGACGTGTCAATGTATGAAATTCTTCGTGCTTAGGGTCCTTACTTTAAGATAACTTTACTTCTCATCACAAAAAACGACTGAAACCAATTGTGTCCTCATATTTAGCACGTTGGCGTGAGTTTAACTACGGAAGGGAGATCTATATAGAGGTCACTCAGACCAAGCGCAGCCGGGACCGAGGCGATTTTTACTTGTCATCCATCAGAACCGGGTGTAAAATAAGCTTTAAAAGTGTAGTCTGATATGATATGTTCATTATCTGAAATTTCGATAAGTATGTTTGTTGTAATATTGTTGATGAACAACTGAAAACTTTTCGGTCCCCGTGTAAAGTCCGACAACAAATTGTAGAAAATTATTGAGGGCGCCACTTTTACTTAAATGTCACATTTTTGACGTAAAAAATAAACATGGCAACAATTTAGTAGGTATGGAATTTTTTTAGTTCCATTTTATTTAATTTCTACTATTTTATGTCGCACTATACAGCGCATTGGCTTGAGTTTAACTATCTAGACTCAGACTTGAGACCGGTTTTCCTAGGATAGCGGTGCCGTCATATAGCGGCCGCCTCCATACTAAATAATACGGCTAAATATGGATGTCGTAGTATTTGCATGGAGACGGCCGCTATATGACGGCACCGCTATCCTAGGAAACTAGAGCATAAGCGCGAGGACCGAGACGACCTTTACTTGTCATCACAATAAGATTTCCATAATAGTACATTGTAGGAGAGGACGGAAAACCGCTAAAAGATGGACGAGTGAGTTCGAGGGCCGACACGTTAGTGGAGGCCCTCGAATAATACGAGTCCATCTTTAGCGTTTCCGGCCGAGGCATTACATAGTGCTTTTCACGACTACTGCGAGGAAATAAGAAAACATTTACATAACTATAAGTACTAGCCCGCGATTTCTCTGGTAGCAAATTACTAGCCACTGCCTCTACTGCCTCTTGAATTTCGGTAGGCGTCAGCGTAAGAATATCATTTTCTTCACTAGAAGAACTCATTTTTATAGCGAGCGTAGATACGCGTTTCTTATATTTTTTAGTCAAACACAATATACACTATCCAATTCAGTAAGTATTTTCAGATCCCGCCTTTTTTACTTTTTTTTTACCACTTTTAAGAGGCGTTTTTCTGTTATTTGCTTCAAACCGACTCTAAAATTAGAAGCGTTTTTGCTAAAAAAACCACAAACAGCTACAAAAGCCATAACGCCTTAAGTGTGAACTGAATGGATAATTGTTAAAAAAAAATGAAGTGAATGGTTTTGTCATTTCTTTTTTTTTTTAACAAGAAATTGGTTCTATAAATAACCTAATTTTATTTTTGAAGGAAAAAGTTGCGCAAAAAAAGACCTTTTATTGTTTTTTTATGTTTTAAATGATACTCATTGCTGTAGCGAACTGTCACCAATGACAGATGATGATAACAATGAAACATTGTAGTAGTGGTGGTTCAGGTGCTACAGCTATTGCCTACTTTCCAGCTTGGTTTTAGACCATCTATTGCTACATTTCCGAACAGTGGCGTGAAAATATGTTTGTTGCTGACGAACTGAAAAGTGAAAACACCTCGGTCCCTCGGTCGGTTGGTTCGAGTTATCTGTAGGAGTTATCCGTCCTCGCTATGACAGATTATTCCTATAAAGCTTGCCGGTAGATAGTGCGTACAAATAAGTTGTAGAAATGAGACGGATATACGAAGCCATATTAAAAAGACTACGCTCTCTTGGTAATTTAAAATTGATGGCAATGAATTTATATTGAATAAGACTAATAAATCTAGGGAAATCTATCAAGAAATTGACATTTAATTAAAATGTAATAAATCAAAAAAGTCTATGTAAATTTATAAGCAAATTTATGTCGAATTAAGAGATTAAATGATAGTGAATGTTAGATGTTTTAAGGAATGGTTATGATTCGATCGAAGGGACCTGGATTACTAATGATCACACTGGATTGATCTCAATTATGTGCGTGCAAACAGGTTATTTCATTAGGGGAGACCGAGAAGAGTTGTGACAAAGGAGAGTTGGAACATCGTCGATTTTTTGGAATCTATTAACTAGAAACTAGGTCGCAACAGTGTGCGTTTGTTAGCTCGTAACTTGAACTAACAAATGCGCGCTATTGCGACCTAGTTTCTAGTTAATAGATTCCAAAAAATCGACGATGTGCCAACTCTCCTCTGTCACAACTCACCTCGGTCTCCCCTATGTTTAATTATATATGTGTCTTGTATTTTTAACTTTCCGCAGTTGAAAATTGGAAATACTTTCCATATTAGGTTTTGCTTCGTTTCTTACTATTTGTAATATTAAGTACTAATGTATATCTTTCATTCCTAAGGAGCATTTAAAAATCAACTTTTCGTAAATTATTTTTGAAATTGAATACTATGAAATGTATATTTCAATGAGAGTTTCTCTATGAATACAATAATTATAAGTGCCATTAGTGCTAGGCCATGTAGATCGCAGCGCGGGTATTGTAAGAATATTCTAAGTTCCATCACGTGAAGACTTCCTATAACAAATCAAATTGGTAATTTGCTAGAAAAAAATGTATATTAAATTTTTGATGGGTGGCAGGCTCCAATGAATTGTTTTGCGTCTAGTCAGACTGGTATTTTTTCTTTACTTTATAATACGGCTACATATCATTTTTATGTAAACAAATTCAATATTTTCATGATACTTTACAAGAAATCATTTTTTAATTGGCTGTGGCCATATTTTTGTCGGAATTTTAGTTGTATTTATCCTCTCGTGTAACATATAAAAGTACAAAGTACGAGGTGTAACTACAATTTCTCTTTATTCAAAATACGATATTATTTTGAATTTAATTTAATTATGTGAACCGCCACGCACTGGTATTTATTGTTATACTACTTTCGTAAAAGTACTGTAATAAAGTTAACTAATGCTAATATTCATAAACGCCCTTTTCAGTTAAAATGACTGTGCTATAACCGCAAAAATCGAAGTTCCCAAATTGCAGGCATCAGTTTTCATTGGAGTAAAAGAGAAAAATCCCCGCAATTTGCGAATTTCGGTTTTCGCGGTAGGCCTTCTGTTTATAAAGCCATTTTAACTGAGAATGGTACATTCAGATTTATGAATAACAGGGTTAATATTTGCAAGCTGACAACATTGCAACACTTGAGACTGATAATTTTAGTTGTCGTTGTTAATGTTTGAAATATTGAGCGTTAATTGTTTATATGTATGTCAAGAGATATGTCAAGAGGTATGCCTGAGCCTCAATTGCCACCATAGTAAAATTCCCTTTGGCTTATCACACCTATTCATGTAATATTGTACTCTAGCCACGTAAAATGTTTGGCCTCGGGTGGATCAACTTTTATGTGTTGTTATTCTGTGACGTTGTCTAAGTGACATTAAGTAGTGACAGTTTATTAGAAGAAATGTTGCATCATGCTCTACTGTTTGCTTAGTTGATTGCCTATTATGAATGGCTTATAAAGTTACAACTATCACATACATATATGCATGTTTGGTAGATTTTATTACCCTACAATCCAGAGTTTCACATTAATTCTTCCCTTAGACAACTAACCGTATGGTAAATTCATAAAAGCTCATAAAGCTGGCGCTGGATTTTAATTTTCATTCAATACATTCATTTTGTATTTTCATTCAATAAAAAAATTCAAAGATTCCAGGCCAGCTTTCGTAAAACGACCTATTAACCATGCTAACGTTATCGAGTGACATGAAAATTTGATTCACCCTTTTCCAAACAGGACGTTAGGTATAACGAAGATAAACCTAGTACTACCTAGTAGTAATAGTACAAACGCCGCAGTGTCAGTAACCGCTTCGTCCAAACACGTCGCTTGCTTCAGGTGCTAAACACTGTTGATTATGTTGTAAGAATCGGAAGACTTCTGGAATTGTAATGCCCAGTTAATGCAAATTTTATCCGTAGCTGAATACTTACATTTGTATTAAGAATCAAATTGTGAAATCATGTGATGTAAATAATGTGTAAATAAAATATTCAGAAATCTACTTTTTTCTTCTTTTATTTCCTATATCCAAACGTAGTAAGTGGTAGTCAGTTGAAAAAAAAATGTATAACACACCGTAAATTATTTCGATCTCTACTCTAACTTCATTTAAATAAAGTCGGTTTTTCAGTGTAAACTACAAGTGCTTGATCTAGCACCAGGCGTGTCTCACTCTGCGATTTCGTCGCTTTACTCGCTTTGCTACAGGTAGCTAAAAGTACATCTGTTCGACCCCAATTTTGGGGTTTGCCATAAGCCGAGCGTGACGCTCGCTGTCGCCACCTAGCGGCCATATCTGTCCTGATCGTAACAGACGCGTTTTGTTAGAGAGTGAGTCTTCTGTACCTAGTACTATTATTTATTCTGTGCTAGCACTAAATATATCTAATTATGGATGCAGAAATGTTATGCAGCTACTGTTTCACCAATGAAATAAGCCAATGAGTAAACTGAATGCAGATCAAGTAAATTAAAACCACAAATGATTATGTTTGAGACATTTATTTGACATATCCATTAACATCATATTACATGTTTAATTGTTACAATTTTTCCACTAGTTCTTTTTTTCTGAATGCTCAGCGTTTCTAAGGGTTCATTAGCTAGATTTTTTACTGTAAATATAAGTATGATAGTGCTGATAAAATATATCGTGTTACAATTTTATACTTTAATCTTAACAAACCTGGGCGGAAGTATGTGTTAATTCAGGGATTAGTACAACTTGCGTAACAGTTCGTAATATGAGAGAAATAAACTGGTTATACTAACATAATTTCAATTTTTAAATTAAGACCGAACACAACTATGAACAAGAAATATAAATATTTTGGAAATGCCTGATAAAAAAAGTTAGTATTTCTTACCTCCACAGAACAAAACAAATTTCCGTGGAGGTACATTTAAGATATATTTAATTTTAATTATTTATAAGTATGAAAGTATGTATTAAGAATTTTTTCTAAGACTGTTCCTTTATCAATGATAAATAATCATGTGAAAATTTTGCCATTCTAAAATGAGCCAAGCCAATGGTGACCGAATTAAATGTTGCAATAATAAATAGTCACAATATTGTTTTATTATGTAGCCTATGGTGGACACAACAATTCATTGGCAAAGCGTTTAAAATGTATTACAATTCAGAAATAGAATCGTAAGAAGGAACAGTAGGCAACGATAACGTGATTATATAAAAGAACCGTTTGCCCAACAAAATGGTTAACCCTAAACGTATATTACAGATATATCAGTCAGTGGGCTGCGAACATCGAATATTATGAATACACATATTAAGTATCCCTATCTAACGAAGACGACATACCATCGCTCTCACATCATCGCACGCACACCTTTCATCTCATTAATACAATATAATTATTAAATACATCTTCAAAACAGTAAAATCCAAATTTACTTGCTCGATTTCATGATAAGTCTAATAAACAACATCAATAAATACGTCGTGTGCCAGCCGCAAGATTGCGAAATGCATTTGAAGGACTCGCCTGCATCGTGTAATTCATAAATAAATGGAAACTTATGTTACAACAAGGAATGAAACTTTAAATAATTGTATAGTAATAACCGACTCGCGGGCCGCGACGCGTCAGGCGCGTCAAGAAATTATTATAAAATAAAAGGTGGCAGTCGGTTAAGAGTCCGTGTATACTGAAGTTTCTGATTATACACGCGCTGGTGCCGGTGGTACGACTATGTACAGTCAACTGTAAAAATATGGGTGTATCAATCATCTCAAAAATATGTCCCATAACTCTTATGTCAGTGAATTAAGAAGAACTATGGGACATATTTTTGAGTAAGTTGGCTACACCCATATTTTTACAGTTACCCGCCGGTCAGAAACGCCAGGGTACACAGGGTCTGTCAGTATGTTACTTAAGTTAGATCATGCTTGGGGCTTGCCGCAATACTTACTCGTGACGCTTCTACACAATCTCGATAGACAATCAAATTTTAATCGGTCTAAACAAGACCTACGAAATCACCAGTTATCAAACTGATAGTATTAATTTATTAAAATCAACGTTTCTCAGATTTTATGTTTGTACAAGTGGATAAATTGATTTCTGTCTATTGCTGGTGGGTCAGCTTTCTAATCAGCACGGATTTTGTCAATACTTTTATTTTTATGAAACAAAAATCAATAAATATAACTTCACCATATTATTTACACCACATCCATTCAGTGATCCAGTTTGCATTTCCTATCGACAACACAAAGGTATTACAAAATTGTCCATTATGAACTTCTAACTCTCTTTTAAGAGTGAAAACTCAAAAGTGTCAAGAGTCGCACCAAACAAAGCCTGCAGCGGATTTGATAGCCCACGCAGTTGAAGTGTTATTTATACCTCATAATTTCATAGAAGTTTGACGTTTAAAATGACACTTGCACTGCGTGGGCTATGAAAATCGCTGCAGACTTTTTACGGTCTGACTATACTCGCAGGTACCTAATATTGCGTTATCCTACACAGTTAACAATTAGTGCGCAGAAAACAAATGAATAGATTTCGCCTTTTCGAACTTTTCGATAGCAATGTGGATATCAGAGGACATGGTTTTATCTGTCAGATTACACCAAAATCTACTACGAAACTTACACATAGTGAACTAAGTATATAAATAAACCAAGTCCGTGGCAGACACCAATAGCTACAATACCAACATTTAAAGAAAATCCATAGAGAATGCCCTAATACTTTACCTTTCACACATCGGCAATATTTACAATCACAGTACTTAAATACTAGTCATTTAAATTTCGCCTCGTTCGCCGATTACACAAATAAATGGGTTAAAACTTTATTCGTGGTAGACCATTGTTACTTCACTTTTATTCAATTGATTGCTTATTTAATATTAGAAAAAAGTTTTATCGAGCCTTAAAAGACAAAACAGCATACACAGATCAGTCTTAAATTAAATGTCTGGTGGAGTCGATAATATGGAGTCTACTCAAAGGTTAACTGGAAGAAATCCCTTAAAGGGATAAGTTCGCCTTTGTACTGCCTATCCTGTGCCATAAATTTGTGTTTTGTACAATAAAGAGTTTATACATACATACATAATATCTAAAATTGTCATCTAAAATAGTAGGGTGGCAAATCAGGTTATAGGTTAGTTTCCGTTTTAGTCATCTCGGATATACTCGTAACATCATACTGAATGCATTGGTATCCGAGATGACTTGAGCGAAAATCGTTTTCTAGAAGACTTTTAGACAAAATACCAATGTACCACCATGAATAAAGTTCGGTCACTAAATTCGTGTATAATTTACTCGGCTGAAATATATTGATTTATCTTCAAATTCCTTTCAAATTTTATTTATACTCAAAATCGATCTAGCATGGTGAGCCGTATATAATAGTATATGGCTCATATTCACCGAGGATGATTGTATTTTATCACTTAAAACTATAAACTGTATTTAGTTTTGTTTTACTTGTTTTCAAAATATACAATTTGTTTTAAATCGAACTTTAATTAACCCATTCCAAGGATATAGCAGTAGAAATGTTATTTTTTTACCTCTACAAACGTAAGTACGCTGTAGTGCGAAAAAATATTAAGCCCCCCCCCCACACTCGTGCGCGAATCGCGGCGCGAAGCCGCGAACGCGAGTGTGGCGTCGATTTTCGCAGACAGCGAAATCGACTCCACACTCGCGTTCGCGGCTTCGCCCGCGATTCACGCACATAGTCTGGAGGGGGCTTTACGGAATCGATGATTTAAACCCATGCGTCGCTTATTGCAATTTATCGCCTATGTTACGGTTATTATATAACAAAGAGTGAGGCGGATTGGGCTTACTATAGTTACTATACAGATGTAGTGCATAATCTTTCGCCATCATAAATTCTCATTCTCGGAAACTATCGTATTTGTCATGCTACTTCAGTCAACCTCAGTACTTTTTGTACTGAGACTGACTGAAATAGCATAACATGTACGTGCGTTTCCGTAAAAATACGACTGTATAGGATTATGTACTACATTTGTAAGAAAATATTATAAGCTGACGCTACGTACACTCAGCACCATAAACGATGCAAGTGTACACTGAGCGTCAATAGTATCTGAATACAACAGACGTTTTCATACTTTAGTGCGTCCGAAACGCACGCGTCGTCGGGATGGCAGGGCCACTATTGATATTCAGTATAAATAACAAAATATCCCGATTGACATTCTAAACATTCCTTACATACACAATAAATTATAGCAATAATGTTTGACATAATAGTCCACATACGTCAAAACGAATACAACTAAAGTAGAAACCTACATAATTATTTACCACTAAAGTTAACTTAAAGGTATGAAATTTCGTCATCCTACAGTGAAAACTGCATACATCGATAGATAAAATTTCATGTCTTTAAATGTATTAAATTAATTTACAGATATTTTATACAATTAATCGGGTTGCCTTCTTATACTAACCAATGAACATGTCAAAGTTGGTGATCGTTGGCGGTTCCGAATTTACTGAGATTGATAGTTGAAAATATTGAAAATACCAGATTTCATTTTCATTCACTACAATTTTCAGTTTGTCCGTAATGTAAGTAATAAACAGATCACTTCACTTTTTCGAAAACGACCACTAACCCTGACAGGACCTTGACGCTACTCAAATAGAAGCAGTTTAATAAAATTGATATTGAATCAACAAGAATAAAAAGTATATTGCAACTACAACGATTTGATTTAGCTATAAATACATCTTGTGATTGTGATACTCAGTTTCGCTTCATTATCGATTCTTATCGATTACATTCCTTATTTTAGTCGCGGAGTGCTATCAAATAACAATCGGATCGCAAATATCTAAACATGCATTTATGTGTTGAATAATATCAAGAGCGGTGTTTCGATGTTACTTGAATGCGTGAGCGCCGTAATCTATTTTGTTATTGTAAATAAATAAACAATTCCACCGAGATCAATTGAGCACACAACCATTATACGATAGAACTTCTCGTAGAGTGCCAGATTCGTTTGTCAAACTATACTACGGCGCTCAAACAGTACCAACGCTGTTCCGGTCACAGACCTAGTACAGTCGCCATGAGATATATCGGAGCGGCCAAGGTGTTCACAATATCTGAACACGCACTCTAACGCTTTGACCAAAAAGAATAGATAGTATAGAGGGGTCCTGTCAAAGTAAATTTTGTAGTCACGGTACATTTACTGCCATCTATCGACACACGATTAAAACTTAAAATAAAATTGAAAATGTATAAATGAATTAAAATATGTTTACGGATATATGATTATTAATTTTTATTGTTCCACAATGACCCATGTTCTTTCACTGATACGTGTTAAAATTGTTAAATATCAAACGGTGTAGCCAACGCCATCTAAACGACAATAGGCCAAAGGTGTATGGCGCCATCTATTCGACAGTGACTTTTGCTTGACATCCGAGGCACGTTTTTTTCTTAGACTTTATTTATCTTATACGGAGTTATATATATCTCTGGCTTTGACAATAGAGGCGTGTTCAGATATTTGTGACCACCTTGGCCGCTCCGATATATCTGATGGCGACTGTACGTAGCCTTTTTTAAGGTCATCGCCAATCTGAACAGCAAGACTAAATCCGTCACACATACTCATAGCAGTTCTATCATCAACTTCTATCAACTTCTCAACTACTGATAGTCCAAGTAGATTGCGATGAACCGCTCATTTAGTCCATTTTCCACCGGTGCATAGCTATCCAGTAGCTATGCACCGGTATTACCTACGTGCAAGTTTACGAGTTTGAAACGTCATGGCACTCCTTACTTATTTAACAGTTGACAGACGTGATGTGACCATTAAAGCAAACAGTTAATTTTCTGCTCTAACATTCTGCGTCTACGTTTTTACTCCCCTCGCATTTCGCATATAGCTAATAGAAACCTCTTAGTGGCGCCGAAAGCCGTTGCACTTGAAAAATTCATTATTTTGCCATGACATGCGCCGTGAACGCTTTTAGCTATCTCATACGTCGCACGTAGCCAACTAAGACATCTGTATAGATCTGATACACCTACAGCCTTGCCTAACCCGTGATCCGCTGGTCTAGGTGGAGAGGCAGAGGCGGTGGTAATCGGTGGCGCCGAAAGCGGCATTGCATTTACATTCATTATTTTGCCATGACATGCGCCGTCTACGTTTTCAGCTTTCTCATACTACGCACGTAGCCAATTAAGACGTATAGATCTGCTACACCTACGGTCTTACCCCTAACCCATGATCCGCTGGTCTAGGTGGAGAGGTAGAGCCGGTGGTAGTCGTTGGCCCCGAAGGCCGCGTTGCACTTGGGGCACTTGCGCTGGCGCGTCTCATAGCGCGTGCGCAAGCAGTCCCAGCAGAACACGTGGAAGCATTTCGTTAACACTGCGTCCTTGCGTTTCACCTGGAAGGAGATTTGTATAAATAAAATAAACATTTTCAAACCGTCTGGACGACATTTTGTACCCCTGCCGCACCTTCCCCGCCACCCTTAGTCGTCATACCCCGTCGCCCCCGTGCCGCACAGGCGAGGACTCATTTAAGCGGTCGGTCTATAGCATAGCCTAGGAATCCTCTAGACCGAGCATAGTCGCGCTACCCCCTCTGCCACGCATACGGTAATTTTACTCCATGTTCGAGTCGAAAGTGTCCTTGTGTGACGTCCGTGTCTTTGAACGGACCAATCACGGCACGAGTCTTCGCTCACATTGTCCCGCGCACCCCCCTATTTTCGGCATCATCGGTTGCATGAAATAATTGCTCTAAACTCGGTCTAGAGGATTCCTAGTCTATGGTATATAGCAGCGGTCGGCAACCTGCGGCCCGCGGGCCGCATGCGGCTCGTGAAACTGTCACTTGCGGCCTGAGTGCCGCCTTAGCTATTTTGTATGTAATAGTGACAAACGACAATGTCTCATAAAGTCATAAATATTAACAAAGTACGGCCCGCGTCACCTCCGTTAACTACTATGTGGCCCTTGGCTGCTAAAAGGTTGCCGACCGCTGGTCTATAGTAACGTGTCACTTAGTTTCTTTCCAGGACCACAGATGTAAGCTTCCTGAAGACGCACTACTAATACAGTAAAATTATACATTTTGCGTTTGCGTCAAATCCAGTAGTTCTGACTTTTTGTAGGCTTGTTTATGATGTTGGCCCAATGAATAATCCAAGTTTGTGACCTCGAGCGCCGAACGTAACTTTGTCAAAAATCGAATAAACCGCATTTTTTTTAGTTTTGGGCGATTATGACCCTAAAGTACTAGTTTTTGATAGTAACTTTCTAGGGCGTTTTTAAAGTAGACTAAATTTGCTACAATAAGACACTAGAATTGTCTCTGTACATCTAATATTTTCCGAGATAAAAAAGCCTTTCAAAATTATATAATTTTACATCAGTTCTTAGCTATAATATACGGGGTTAGGTAGGTAATTTATATGGAATTCATCACCGCCACGTTCTACAAAATATTTATATTCCATAAAAAAATGTATGAGTGCCTATTTTGAAAAAAAAAAACATTTTTATTGAAAATAAATATTTTGTAGAACGTGGCGGTGATGAATTCCATATAAATTACCTACCTAACCCTTATATTATAGCTAAGAACTGATGTAAAATTATAAAATTTTGAAAGGCTTTATCTCGGAAAATATTAGATGTACAGAGACAATTCTAGTGTCTTATTGTATCAAATTTAGTCTACTTTAAAAACGCCCTAGGAAGTTACTATCAAAAACTAGTACTTTAGGGTTATTATCGCCCAAATCTAAAAAAAATTGCGGTTTATTCGATTTCTGACAAAGTTGCGTTCGGCGCTCGAGGTCACAAACTTGGATTATTCATTGGGCCATCATCATAAGCAAGCCTGCAAAAAATCAGAACTACCGGATCAGGTGACAAAATTCGACAAATATACTGGATTATACATACAAGTAGGAACAATTTAAATGTTGCCCAACGAAGAAGAACAAACATGTCTAGATTCTGCTGACTGATAAATCAACTACATACACTACACACTATATCGACTACGCTAAGTTTACACTAACTTGCCAATGACAATGCATATTTACTTAACCTTTTGACCGCCAAATACGTCAACTAACGCGAGCAGCTACAACCCAGTATCAACCTTCGTGCACTCCGATAAGGTTCACGATAACACGAAAGGCGCGACATACACAACAGGCGTGACATTCAAAGGGTTAACCCATAAGACCGGCATATCATGAAAACTTAACGTGATCCGATTCTACGTAAATCAATTTAGGAAGAGGGTATAACCAGAGCTCGGATAGGGTGAGCTATTTGCCTTATATATGACATAAGACATGTCAAATTATAAGGCAAATAGCTCACCCTATCCGAGCTCTGGGTATAACACAAGCTTCACTAGTGGCGTGAATGCTAATTCATCCTTAGTCACTTCTAGGCGGTATAGCATGAGCTGCGTTCTCGCGGGCGACTCCATACATCAAACGCAACTTCAAGTATGGACTCTCGCGCAAAAAGCAATTTATGCTAGACCGCCTGTTGTTCCTACAGTAGGTATTTAAAATAAAACCGGACAAGTGCGAGTCGGACTCGCCTACAGAGGGTTCCGTACTTATTAGTATTAGTTGTTATAGCGGCAACAGAAATATATCATCTGTGAAAATTTCAACTGTCCAGCTATCACGGTTCATGAGATACAGCCTGGTGACAGACAGACGGACAGTAGAGTCTTAGTAATAGGGTCCCGTTTTTACCCTTTGTGTACGGAACCCTAAAAATCCGATAATGTACCTTGCAGGAAGGGCAGGTGAGCGTCTCCTTGTACTCTCGTATCTCCTCGAGCAGCACCTCGTCCATGCTGCTGCCGGCCTGCTCCATCTTTTTCATGCGCTCCGCCTTGCGCCGCAGCACCGCTAGCTCTTCCTAAACATTATAATTGAAAGGGTTTTAGGGTGATATTCCACCTGTCCAATTTCTTTGTCCAATGTCATTGCATCTCACTCATACAGACATAGAAATTGGATAAGTGGAATACCATTCTTTGGAGGACCAATTAACCCTTTACCTACGGGTGTCAACCAGAGTTGCCAGTAAGGCAACACCGCTGCAGTACGGGTGTCAACTATAGTTGATCGAAGTAATGGTCGTGTTCAACATTTTTTTTAAACAAAACGAGACCTTCTGGCTTGGTAATAGCGGTCACATTATGCACTGTGATTAGTATAGATACAAAGAAAAAAATATCACAATATTTCGGTAGATGGCTCTGACATAAACATAATTTTAAAATTACCGCTTTTTTGCTGGCAACTGGAGTTGACACCCGTACTACAGAGGTGCTAATAATTGAATTCAATATGGCGGACAATAGTGTTGTTTTCAAATTTCATCAACTTGTTGTCGATATGAGAGTACGGCGTGGGAGTGTTTGGAGTGTTATTATTAGTGTTTTTTACCGTTTTTGGTTCAAATATTGGAATTTAACATGTTATGAAATCATTATTAGGTACTATTGTATCTAATAATAATTTCACCATAATCCTAACTTGTTAAATTTCAGTTTTACATTTACTAGGTTATCGATATATCGACAAATGTGTCGATAGACGCACATCACCATTTTCCTTAAGTGGCAAATTGTTTTTGTGCAACGTTTTTTGTGATTGATTTTTATGCATTAATTTCATAATTATCGTTATTTAAGTGTTTATTTGTGTTAAGTATATTATAAACTAATGTTCTTAAACGTAAACTTGTGAGATCCGCGAGTAATAACTTAAAAATCTTCAATTTCTTAGTGACTGGTATATTGCTTGATAGCAGAAAAAATAGTGAATATAATTACTCCAAGTGATTATTTATTGATTAAACACATTATACTTATTGTGTGTGTGAAGTTTCAAGTGTGTAGCTGTAATACTTCAAAAGTTACAAGTAAGTGAAATAATGCCTAACCGCTGACTCTCGCCAAAACATGCCCGTATTGGGCGGTGACGGAGCGATTTAATAGCCCGTAGGTAAAGGGTTAAATTACGGGTGTACCAGATCACTGTTGGAACGCTACCATATTTTTGTGAAATTAGGATACAAAATAACACGAAAAATTTGATAGACTTAAATTGACAATATCAATGACTCACATGTAATCTCTTAGTTTTGTAAGCCTCCGCCTCCAGCGCGCTCGTTTTCTCCGCGACCACCTGCTGAGCTTCCTTCATCTGCGCGTGGTATTTCTCTGTAACAAGCACATTTTGAATGAAGTAAGTCAAGAATAAAATAATGTCATTTGAACGTGACAAACTTAAGGCAACAAATGCACCTGCGTTCCAGCGCGTAACATTTTTATCCATTATTGTCTCAAAAACATTAAATGATTGTAAATTAGAAATCCTTCCATATGAAAAACAAGATAATATTATGTAAGAAGATATGGATTGGCAATACGCTGCGAGATGTTATTCTGCTACGCGAAAAGTTATTTTCAAACTGCAATGCATGAATTACACGACGTGTGTGTGTGTGTGTGTGTGTGTGTGTGTGTGTATGTGTGTGTGTGTGTGTGTGCGCGTGTGTGCGTGTGTGCGTGTCTGTCGTTTGTCCTGTGTTTGGTGTGTCACGGCTTCGTCGAATGACTGCATTGTTTTATAGACTGTGTTATGTTATGAATTACCGAGATGCAGTTTGAGATCGGCGGCGGACTGCGCAGACTCGATGGCCTTCCGTTTGTGCATCTCCATGGCCTGCTGGCGGAGCAGGAGCTCCTTCTCGACGGCGGACAGCGTGGTCTGCAGCAGCCGCTCCTTCTCTTCCAGCCGTCGCGCCACTGCGCCCATCGACTCGATCTGCTGGTCCCGTGTCACCACCTGGAGGGAATTCCACATTGGAATTTTTATTACCCAATCGAAAGTAGGTCTACGATCGCAGGTTGCAGCTTTCAGTTTTGATTTGAAATTAGGGTCTTGCCCGCAACTTTTGCGTTGCGTCAACGCGCTACAGCATCAGCGACGATGCAACGTCTCTAACGTCTTTCGAACGTCGGCGTCTTGCCAGCGTCTTATCATCGCCCACGTTAGGACTCTTGTCCTAACTGATAATGTACGCTGTGCAGGCGCTGACAAGACGCCGACGTTCGAATGACGCTGGTGTGGGGTGGCCCTTATGTATGATTCCTACCGACCGGCTGGAGTCGGGCCGTGCCGGAGCACATTTTCAATGTATCTTCACCGTGTTTTTTTTGATTTCCGTTAATTTCAAGGGTGCATTCCTGAGCTTAAATCAAGTAACTTTCTCAAAGACACCGATATTCTAACTAACTCCATTTCGGAGATAATCAATAATTTATTTTTTTCCTATAAGGCCTCTACAAGCGTGTACACTTGCCTTAGGGCCGGTTTACATATTGATTAATGTTTAGAATGAGTTCATACATTTGCTACTAAACTTAAGTACAATCTCGGTCGATCGATGTTCAAAATGACATTGATATGTCACAGATTTCAATTGTTTGGTTGAGTTAAATGTAATGCCCGTGTTACAACAGCGCTATATGCTACATTTAATTACTTTATAAAATTATTTTTTTGTATTAAAAAAAGCAAAAAAAATTTTTTTTTTTGAAAATTAACTATGTCATTTAGTTCTCTTAAACGTTCATTATCATACCCCGAAGTTAACGGAATTCAATAAAAACACGGTGTATACATTATTTATAGCAGAAGCGAGCCCGTCTGGAGCCGTCCGCGTCCGCGAGGAGCCGACCAGCTTGCGGCCGTACAAATGTGAAATGCGCGCCGACTCCGCCCGTTCGGTGGGAATCGTACTATACAGGGTGTGTCTGACCATGGGGCTTTAAATCCAGGACTCGATTCTACTCGCTAAACTGAGCTATTTTTATTAAGGCACCAACCCCGAAATCCCGAAATTTTTTTTTACTTTTTCATTTTGGCTGATCAGATATCGACGTTTTCTATGGAAAAGCCAAAAAAAAATCCCCGAGTTTAGGGTTGGTCCCATAGTAAAAGTAGCTCAGTTTAGCGAGTAAAATCAAGCCCTGGATTTAAAGCCATAGTCAGACACGCCATGTATAGGGTGAATATGTTTAATTTAGATGATGTTTAAAGAGTGCCTACCTTTTCTTGCAGCAACTGTTTCTCCTCCCGCAGCAGCTTGTGCAGCGAGTTGGCCTTGATCCGCTCCGACATGAGCTTGAAGTTGGCGTCGTCCTTCTCTCTCAACTGCTGGATGAGCCGCGAGTTCTGCTCCTGCATGTCTTCGAACGCTTGCCCGGTCACCTCCATCTCGTTTAGTAACGCTTCTTCCTCCTGAAGAAATTAAATTAAATATCATTTATTATCAGGTAACTAAGGCCCATAGATACATACCTTACAAACTAACATATATACAATAGTTAAAATCTTACAAGCTAAAAATTTTTTCGGCGACACGGCGGTTTGAAAATCGAATGAAGGTTAATGAATGAGGTAGATGATGACATCCTCATGTGATCGTCAATTGTTTTGGCGCTTGCACAAGACATGCAACAAAAGCCTGTGGGTTTAAATATTCATATGTACCTGTGAGCCGGCGAAGGGCCGGGAGAAGTGCAGCGGGTCGGCGTTGGGGCGCGCGCACGAAAGCTGCTTCTGCAGCTCGTACTTCTGCTCTTCCAGCTGCTTGATTTTGCGTAGCGCGTCTTCATCTGCTAGTCGCCGCTCTCGCTTGCTTTCCTAAACAATATATATTCACTATTTTAATTCTCATTTCACAGTGCCGTCTTAGGATCTAAAAGGGACTGCGGATACGTTATACATTCATTTTTTTTCGAAGATGACCCTGATGTGATGAACCTATTGGCGCTTAATTCGAAAATAACGACGTAGTTGGAATTGCAGTAGCATTATATAATACTTGTATTGAAAAATAAAATACATGGGTGTAATTTTGAAGGTTTTCGGGTAAAAAAAAAATCTCCTTTTATTTATTTTATAATTGGATACGTATTTAAATTTACTAATTTAATACCTGCATCATCTTGGTCTTCTGGCGGTGGTCTTCTAACTCCTGGCGCGCCTTGCGCTCGGCCGCCATGAGCTGCACCTTGTCACGTTGCTCCTTGCTCACGCCTTTATACATGTCTAATAGGAGCTTCAACTCTTTCTGCTCGTTCACAGCTTTCCTGTAGACATTTACAAACGGTAAGGAGATATTCACCGTTCAAGATACACAAGAAAATATAAAATAAATGAGAATTTAATTTTAATCTTATAGCAATCTTATTGGACAAAGAAGTTGATTTTGATTTATACAGGGCGTCCCACGGCGATGCCACATGGAGGGAAAGTACCTTAAATATCATAGATAGCATATTTTGCTGAAAGAAGACTTCATTTTATTTTTAAAACTTAGTAAAGTTGCATTCATACTTTTTTAATATTTTTTGAAAAAAAATGTATGGGAAAAAATTATCGCGTCATTGGAGGAAAAGTACCTTAATTATTGTAAATGAACATCTTACTGAAAGAAGACATTATTTCGATTTAAAAAAACAAGTTGAATTGCATTTTAAATAATTTCATGGTTAAACCGGGAATCGAACCCGCTACACGAGAAAAAAAAATACCTTGTACCAAAAAAATTATTCTCACATTGAAGCCTTTCGATCGGTATGACAAAGCTACAAGGTATTTTTTTTTCTCGTGTAGCGGGTTCGATTCCCGGTTTAACCATGTAATTATTTAAAATGCAATTCAACTTGTTTTTTTAAATCGAAATAATGTCTTCTTTCAGTAAGATGTTCATTTACAATAATTAAGGTACTTTTCCTCCAATGACGCGATAATTTTTTTCCATACATTTTTTTTCAAAAAAAATTAAAAAAGTATGAATGCAATTTAACTAAGTTTTAAAAATAAAATGAAGTCTTCTTTCAGCAAAATATGCTATCTATGATATTTAAGGTACTTTCCCTCCATGTGGCATCGCCGTGGGACGCCCTGTATTTAAAAAAAAAACTAATCTGATCCTATAGAAAATGCATGGTATACAATAGCAAACAGTAGATCGTGCATGTGAATTCCGGACAGTATTTTTTATAAATTAGTAAATTATAGGCAGGTTTAGATTGCTCTCTGATTGGGCATTCGGACGTGAATTGCTTTCGTAAACTTAGATACTGGGCGAATTATCCAAAGTTACTGTTGGGGTCTTCTATGATGCAAAGTCCTAAGGATGGTCTTCCACCTATCCAATTTCTTTGTCCAATGTGCATTGCGTCTCACTCTCTTATTAGGCAAAATGTGAGACATAAATACACATTCAACCAAGAAATTGTACAGGATGAATACCACCGTAAGCTAAGGCTCACTTGCACGATTCCACTAACCCGGGGTAAGCCGGTCAAACCTGGAGTTACCTGGAGTACCATGGTTGCCAGCACAATTTGACAATGGGTTGACAGTTAAATCGCTTAACCCTGGGTTAGGGCCCCCCCACATCTAGCGTCCTTCGAGCGTCGGCATCTGGTCAGCGCTATGGAAAATGACGTCGCTGCGCAGTTGCGTCGACGCTGCGGCGACGTTGCGTCGAGCAGCGGCCATACAATTGTAGACGCCGACGCTCAAAAGACGCCAGATGTGGGGGGGCCCTTAGTGGGATGGTGCAAGTGGGCCTAAGGAGGCTAGTGGTTGAGGGACGTTACTTGAGCTGCTGCTTGAGGTCCTTGATGAGCAGGTCCTGCTCCTGCAGGCGGGCCCGCGAGTGGTCCTTGGCGGCCGCGGACTTGGCCTCCGCCGCGCCCGCCGCCACCCCCGCCGTCGCCGCCTCCTCGCCCTGTCACAACGCAACGTGCTTTTATTTCATTACACTTTTTTTTACGTGCACAGCCATAACACTATATACAAAGAAGGTAGGATCCTATGGAAGTGGTATACGCGTGCCTCCGTGAGGGACAAAACATAGGCAATGCGACACTATGATTGGTCGAATTTATTTGTTGCCCACCATAACCCATACTAATTTAAGGTGGGGAATAAAAAAAATGTGACTGTGACAAGGACAAACAATAATATTAGCGCTTTCGCTGCTACTCCTACTGGAAAATAGATTAGACTATCCCGTCCGCTCATTTCCCCCACCCATTATACCTTATCCAGTAAAAATACTAGATTCATGAGGCCATACGACGGACCTGTAAACCTGTAATGTCTCGTAAGGTAATAAGGTCTATTTTGATTGACAAATTTCCAGCTGGCTTCATTTAGAGCTAGTGTACTTTAATAACATTTTTATAACATAACAAAACACTAAAAACTCATAAATAAAAAATTTGAGCTAAGTCGTAGTCGCTTGGTAGGGTGCCCAGAAGGCAGGCCGCATTGCCCGGCTGGATAGCAATGCTGATCCGTTGGGCAAAATATTGGCTAGCCCTCTGGTCACCAGAAGCCTCTATGAGACGCTATTTAGAGATTGCCATGTATTAATTTATCATTTTAGTAATAGTATCTGGTATATAGCAACACTTAAGGATGAAAATCATTTACTTACATACAATATATATACAGTGGTACTACTAAACGAAATTAATAACTAGCTTAAATCTAAAATAGGTTCCTGAGGCATTGTACCAAGGATGCTGGCGGCATTTCCTCGCTGTATCGCAATGCTGATACGTTGTGCGGGGTAGCCGCCAGCTCTTCGGTCACCAGTTACGTCAACCAGACGCTTCGTCAACACTGTAATTCCGGAATGAATCTGCTATAATAATAGTCGTCGTACCTCTGGGTCGGGCTCCTCCTTTTTGACGGTGAGCGGTTTTTCGTCGTGCGTGTCCGACGTCGTGCTGGGCCGCGCGCCCGCCTCCTCCAACTCTTTACGCACCTACATCGAAAGTCTAATTAGGCCCACTTGCACCACCCCACTAACCCGGGATTAAGCGGTTAAACCGTTAACCTAGTGTCAAATTGTACTGGTAACCATGGTAACTCCAGGTTTATCCGGTTAACCCCGGGTTAGTGGAATGGTGCAAGTGGGCCTTAGTAAACTAAACCGTTAATATAGCAATGCATTATGTTAATCTTACAATAAAGACTCATTTATCAATTCAATTGATCAAACTGACATAGAGTATAGATCAATCAAATAAACATTTAATTTTTTTTGGACTGTCGTAAACTCGGGATTCGGTCCTACTGCATCTATAGTATCGATTCAATACGCCGGGGGCTTTGATCACTTAAACAATTACGAGTAAAGTATAATAATTGCATGAATTGCAAGGGTTGAACACTGACATTTTTATCATCTCTAATGCAACTCTTACAGCAGGCATCATAGTTATTTGTACAACAAGAGATCAAAGTTTAATATTTCTTCGAGTGCTTATTTTGAGTCCCGTGCAAGCGAAAGATTCTATAATTTAGAATCTTGTGCGTAGTAAGGGATTCAAAAGCGCACGAGATGTAAATAACTTTGATCTCGTGTAGTACACAAAAATTTTCACCCTAAGCAGTGAGAACATACCTAGAGGGACAGAGATAATAGAACCCAAGTATATCGAACTTGTATTAGACCCCGCATGTTGAAATGACATTTGACTATAAAGGTCACTTGAATGACATTTTGTCTCACTCAGTGAGCAAAATCGCATTTTGCTCACTGAGTGAGACACATTCAGTGAGCAAAGTACCCTTGTTCGAGCTGCTGAGGTGAAAAATATTTTACCCTTATTTCAAACGTATGTCACTAAAAGACACTAAACAGATTTATTGATAAAAACCGGGCAAGTGTGAGTCGGACTCACGCACGAAGTGTTCCGTACCATAATGCAAAAAAAGGCAAAAAAAAAAACGGTCACCCATCCAAGTACTGACCCCGCCCGACGTTGCTTAACTTCGGTCAAAAATCACGGTTGTTGTATGGGAACCCCACCTAAATCTTTATTTTATTCTGTTTTTTAGTATTTGTTGTTATAGCGGCAACAGAAATACATCATTTGTGAAAATTTCAACTGTCTAGCTATCACGGTTCGTGAGATACAGCCTGGTGACAGACGGACGGGACGGACGGACGGACGGACGGACAGCAGTCTTAGTAATAGGGTCCCGTTTTACCCTTTGGGTACGGAACCCTAAAAAAACATACCTTATTTAACTCTTGACTAGTATCCTTATATTTCCTCTTGTACCGATGTACCTCCCCCTTCAGCTGCTGGTTGTGATTCTGCAGTGACGTGATGAGATGCCTCATCTCCCTGTTGATCGGGCCAGTCTGTTCATTCGCTGCTAAGTTCTGCTCGAACTCTATGCGGAGCATTTCATACTCTTTCCGCAATTGTCCGAGAACGTCTTCTAGTTGGATCATCTCGGCTCTGAGGGCTTTTTGTCTGGCTAACTCTTCACTCTGAAATATTGGCGAGTATTACTCAACTTATCAGTATTTAATGATTACATAACATTGAATCGCAAAAGATTGTGATAGAATATAATTGATGTCTTAAGGCCTGTCTCCATATTGCGTGGCAAACTATCGAACATTGGCTCGCGAGGCAGCCGCGCGCAGTGGATACCGGGTTGGCTCGCGAGCCAACGCGATCTGATCGAGTTCGATAGTTCGCCGCGCAATATGGAGACAGGCCTTTAGCTAAGTTAGATGGTTCATCAAGAAGTTTCACTGTAATAGCTCTTGTAGATGGGTATCTTGTATGTGGGTAGTATGGATTTACTCTCAGTCTAGTGGGTGACTGAGACTCAACCTATAGTTCGTTTTTTTAGCATTAGAAAGAACTTGAGAGAAGGTAAGCGATCTTGACATGTCTTTTAATTGAAAAACGCTTTTTAAAAATCAGTTAACTATTACTTTTGAAAGCAGAAGAATATAAATGATCGTTTTTGATTCATAATTGTTACATATTTGCCGTAACTTTTTTTTTAAAACGTGGTATTCAGTTAAAAGACACATCAAGATTGTTTACCTTATTTCTAATGCTAAAAAAACGAACTATAGTTTCAGTATTTCATTTAGACTTAGGGATACAGGCATCACGCAGCATGAACCTTCAATCCTATCAAAGTCCACCACAATCTACTAAATACCTCACATTTATAACTATGACATGGAGTCTTATATTGCCATTTTCGACTTACCTTATCTTCTTGTATTTCTGTTCTGTAAGTAAATCAAGACTCGAAAAAATAGTTTAGTAATACTGCCAGGACTGACTCTAACTCCAAAAATTCGACTGTTTCCTGGTGGGTGTCAGTATACATCATCAACAGCATCATCATCATTAACTATACTTCTTTTTTTTTAGCATTAGAAATTAGGTAAACAATCTTGATGTGTATTTTAATTGAAAAACACCTTTTAAAAATAAGTTACGGCAAATATGTAACAATTATGAATCTAATATGATCATTAATATTCTTCTGCTTTCATAAGTAATAGTTTTATATTTTTCTAAAGCGTTTTTCAATTAAAAGACATGTTAAGATCGCTTACCTTCTTGCAAGTTCTTTCTAATGCAAAAAAAAACGAACTATAGGAACGTACCTCCATCATCTCTATTTGGCGCATGTGCAGATTCTTGGCGTTCTGCAGCTGCAGCCGCGTGTCGTCGAGCGCGGTCTTCATCTGCATGGACTCGTTGTACAGCACCGAGAACTGGCTCTGAAGACACTTGTACTCCGTTGTCTCCACTATCACCGATTCTGGCAGTTGTCGGATCTGACCAGAAGAGTACATCGTTATATGGAGCCAGCATTGAACTGTAGGTAGCAGCATAGAAGCTTGAAATGACAATGTTATTGATGACAATTCATCTGGTATATCCTAAGTTGATCGTATGTGTTAAATATTGATAATTTGTACAAGATGATATTCAAGTTTCTAACAATGGCATAAGCACTGACACGAATTTGTGCGACTGAAGTACAGAATGGAAGATACTTCTGCGACTGCGACTGTTGACTGCGATTCTAACAATTATGCGAAGATTTATACTACAGCACCCAATATACACCCAAATATTGTTTTTTAGTACCTATCTTTTACCGGAATCGTTCTACCTACCATTAGCGTATCTCTATATATTATTGAACGAACGTTAGCGAAGGTCTCCGTGTCAGCTTGGGCAAAAATGCTTTCGCATGTCCGTTTGTGAGCAGGTTAGATAATTAACACATTCAACACCAAGAACCCGACTGTCGGATACACTGTTCGTAGCGACTACGCGCTACATACGACGAAACCGTGGCTACGCGCTACGAGCGTAACCCGTAGCACTTAGTGGTATTGAATGTGTTAATTAGATTTATTTTGTTGAAGTTTCGCAGTTCGATGGTAAAGCGCGCACTCTAATTGACATCGAAGGTAAAATAAGTAAAATAACTACACTTACGTCCATTTTCAGCTTCTCAACCTCTTTCAACGCATCCCTATTTTGTCCGTGAAGACAGTCCAACTCCGCCAACCGATTATTAGCCAACTCCCTTTGCTCCCCCAACTCAACAGATATCCTCAAGTTCGACGGCTGCTATGGTGGAAACGCCCCAGCCGGCCCCGTCTTATCACAAATAGGACAGTTGAAAATACTCACATCCATTTTCAGCTTCTCAACCTCCTTCAACGCATCTCTATGCTGCCTATGTAGACGGTCCAACTCCGCCAACCGATTATTAGCCAACTCCCTTTGCTCCTCTAACTCAGCAGATATCCTCAAGTTCGATGGCTGCTATGGTGGAAACGCCCCAGCCAGCCCCGTCTTATCACAAATAGGGCAGTTGAAAATACTCACATCCATTTTCAGCTTCTCAACCTCCTTCAAAGCATCCCTATGCTGCCTGTGTAAGCGATCCAGCTCCGTCAACCGATTATTAGCCAACTCCCTTTGCTCCTCCAACTCAGCAGATATCCTCAAGTTTGACGGCTGCTATGGTGGAAACGCCCCAGCCAGCCCTGTCTTATCACAAATAGGGCAGTTGAAAATACTCACATCCATTTTCAGCTTCTCAACCTCCTTCAAAGCATCCCTATGCTGCCTGTGTAAGCGATCCAGCTCCGCCAACCGATTATTAGCCAACTCTCTTTGCTCCTCCAGCTCGGCCGCGATGTCCTCGAGCTTGGCGGCGGCCACGGTGGAGACGGCAGGCGCGGGCGCGGCGGCGGTGGCGGCGGCGCCGGACTGGTGGTAGCTCTTCAACTTCTCGATGGCCTCGGCCAGGTGGTTCTCTAGCTTGTCGTTGCGGGACCGGATCTGACCAACACATTGGATGTGATGAGAAAGTCTGAATAGTAATTTTTTTTTTAATTCGTACTTATTGATTTTGGCTCAGTGCCCTGTTTATCAAAAGCTTGTAACCTGTAATATAAGTGGAAGTCCCTTTTTGACAGCTTTTGTTAGAAAGCGACTTCCATTTGTATTACAAGTTACAAGCTTTTGATAAACAGGGCACAGGTCTCATTTCAAACACAGACAGAAAGTATCACACTATCTTTATCTTGCGGTATTACTAGTACCCAAAAGCGAGGGATGAGTATAGTTTTCCCGGTTCTTACTGACTAACAAGTTGTGTTTGCCAGACTATGTATAAATGTTTTATTATTTAATAATTTCAAATGTTTATTTTTATTGACAATCACACAACACTAACCAATAATTCTTTTTGTGTTTAATTTAATAATAAATGAACTTCAATAAAATTCTTATTTTTTTAGCCTACAGGAGTGTGCGTATGTCCCGTCTTTCCCGCCGTCTGGTCCTTTCGATTTAACAACTGGAAATGTACAGACAACTCGTTGAGTGGATACCTTTTTTAACTGATAATAATTTTATGAAATAATCTTATAGAGATTTAACCACTTACCTTTAACAACTCGTACTGGAGATCATCAATCTGGTTCTTCAGCTCTGCGTTCTCTGTATCCCGACTATTGACAGCATCTTGTAGTTGAGCGACTCTGAGCGTCATGGCGTGGTGCTTCTCGTGCAGGGCGGTGCACTGCGCCTGCAGGCGGCGGCTTTCTGCTGTCACCTCGACGTTGGTCGCGCGGATGGTTTCGTCCAGGGTTGGGGCGCCCTCTGTACACACATTATTTATTAGAATAAGTAAGAAATATTGGAGGACAGACCTCAAGGAAGGGCAGAGCGAGCGTGACATCTTTATTTGATAAAGACTGAACAATTAATCAAGATTGGATTACACAAAGTTCTTTGCTCAGTACAAGTAAATGTTAAAAGGCTGATCGTAAAATTCCTGTCAAATGTTTTGACGTTAGTTACATTAAACAAATAGATAGGGAGGATCTTAGGTTTGTTTAGTTGACAAAATATGCTTATTAAGTATTCTTTGAACAACACAAATTATACCTTACATCCTAGAAATTTGCCATGATATGGAATAAAGACATGAACTTGGATAACAAATTGAAATTGTTTAAACTAATCATAGAAAGGAGACTGAAAGGACGGAGTATAAACCTATAATTATACATATAATTGATAGTTAGTGCACCGGCACATATTCATTTCCTAACAGGTTTTACTAGTGTAATATAATAATGAATTAAATGCTTGCTAAGCAGGAAATATAAACAAACTTCAAGTTATAACCAGTTATCAATGCAATTTTTCTACACTCAAGCACCTTCTATTAGCTCTACTATAAATACAGAATACAGCAAACAACATACCCTCGGCTTCTCCTTTAATAGCCCTCCATATCTTCTCATTCCTCTGTTGCAGCCGATCGAACGCTTGCAGAACCTTGGCTACCGCTCGCTTGCTCACTTGGACCCGGTTGGCCAACTGGGCGTCCAGCTCCTCCTTGTCCCAAGTTGATAATTGCATGAGGAATGATGTTGTAGCTTCATTTTCATCTGGAATCGAAAATGTTACTATTGAAAAAGTTTACACTGTTAATATTAAGTAGTCGGAATATGTTTTTGTGACCATTGTGGTAAGGTGACATAAAAACTTCACCTAAACTCAGCGTTCATTGACAAAAACAGGTAACTATGTTAAAAGTTACTTCCATTCAATTTTAGCTGAATCAGATAGTTTGTTTTAGTTTGAAATTTAACCCTAGCAAATAGAAAAAGAATAAAAAAAAAAAAGAAAAGTGTTTAAAAGTAAAGACATACAAAATAATAAACAGACAAAGGGAAATTATAATAATTAATACATCTTTCAACCAAAGAAGATTAATCCATAATAAATAAAATGTTAATGTACATTTACAAAGAAGAAGATGGCGTGTGCAACAGTGCTGACATATCAGAACTTTTAAAAAACAAAATATATACATGGCAACTACCATATTCAATAGTATTTTATAGATAAGACCATGTTAGCTTGATGTTATATAGTAGTTTACTTTTGTTTTCTGACTCATCAGCAGTCTCAGCATCAAATCTCTGCAGCAGCACCCTGATGTCTTCATTCAGCAAGTTCCAGTATCTGTTGACAACACACAGCACGGCATCATCCTGAGTTTGTCGCTTCTCTAGCTGTTCAATCCGAGCCCGCAATTCTGCTTCACACCTATGGCGTTGTTCTATTCTCTGTGAATATTAAATGTACATTGAAATAACTGTAAATAAAAACTATAAGCTATAAATGAACAGCATTATAACTATATACATTGTGATAGAATCAAATTAGACCATTTTCCTCTATTGATGTTACTAATGTAAAAGTGTTCACACATTTGGTTCATAACCATGTTTATTTCTATTGCACTACCTATTTGGCAGAATTTTATGTCAATATTAAGAGCAGTTGACTCATATTTTGTCTTTAATTGCTGTATTTCATATTTTAGATTATCTCATTAGCCTTTATTTCATTAAACATCAGTAAAACTCTGTATGAATAGGCAAAGTGTTTGTTGAAGATTGCATTGTCAATCAGCTGATTGTGTCATTGTTTCATCTAATTTGTGAGTATTGGACAAGACAATAGGATGATACATTACCTGAGCTAACTTTTTATTCTGAAATTGAAGGACTTTGATGTCCATTTCCTCCAGAGTGGACACTGGCCCAATGAGGTGAGGTTCAAAATGAACCTTCTTGATCGGGGGCTGGCCACTGCCGTTGCCCCCATCATCTGCTCCACGCTTAGACATCCTGAACTAAAACATAAGTACAAGAAATTATGCTTTCAAGTATGTTTAATTAAGAAAGTTTAGCATCAAACTATTGATCTATATTATTCGACCAAATCACAAGTACACGGATTACTTTCTATTGTTACATAGATACATGCAATCGTTATTTGACTGGGTTATGCATACCTGCTTGTCAATATTGACAGTCTGGAAATAGTAGCTTTAATTGGATTGTTCTTTCTCATTAGATACTGAATTTCGAATAGCTATTAAAATACCTATCATTGTGGTAAATATGATGTTAATTGAGCTTATTTGAGTATAAAAAACTGGTTGTCCGTCCGCAACCACCTCTTCACCCAAACGAAGACGTCTTTACAGTAATGTTGCCAAGGTAAAAAAATACACGAAGCTGTTTTTTACAACTGTTGCATAAAAACATATTTCTATGATAAAAACGCTAAAAATAAGTTTCATTTGAATTTAAATGGGTAGCTAATGATATTTCTGACGCGGTAAATACTCTGTAAATTTTAGTCCTCGAATATTTCATGAGAATTTCAAATTGTAAGGTGGCAATAAAAATTGTAACGGAAGTGCTGCCATCTATACGAAATCATCAAACATTTTGAATGCCGCTGTTTTTCAAATAATTTCACAAACATCGCGATAGCATTTTTTTTTTTTTTTTCTTTAGCCTGTTGTGGTGTCCCACTGCTGGGCAAAGGCCTCTCCCCCTGATTTCCATGACTCCCGTTGTAGTACCTTCTCCGGCCAGCCACTGATGAAGGCGTCCAAGTCATCCCGCCATCTCCGTCTGGGCCTGCCACGTCCGCGCTTCTTTTGCGGCATCCACTTGGTGGCTATACTAGTCCACCTATCCGGATGCATGCGGCAGACGTGACCCGCCCAGTCCCACTTCAGCCTGGCGGTCTTCTCCCCGATAGCATTTAGTAACTTTAAATGAGAAATAACTTATTATGGTTTTGATCACAAAATAAACGGGATTTACACCCAGAGTCAATGCCTGGGTCTACAGAACTACAGACGTACACTGCCTACGCGTCACAATGGATGGGAATACAGCAACTTTTCTATAGAATTAGACGCTGTTTCTAGCGTACGGCATCGGTATGGACCAAGAAGGATGGATGTAGGTAGGTAATGGATAGTTAGTACATAGTAATATTATAATGCATGTTCAAAAAACAACCTAAGATACATAAACATTTTCTTATGTGTATAATAAAAAACTCAAAGGCATATTGAAAATTAACACGAATAACTACTAAAATAATAGAATACATAATTTCCTCTCTAAAAATGCATACAAAATTACCCCTTATTTCATAAGTGATCTATATACTAATTGATCTTCAAACATTTTAAGGAACACACTGTATTTTTTATCATGGAATGACTTGATATTCAAATTGGGTTTAATCACATCAGCTTTTCCCCCCATGTTTTGGATGGCTTCTTCCATATTCTTGAAATACTTGGAAGCACAGGCCCCTAGGATTGCAGCACCAACTAGAACGGAGTCCTTTTCATGTGGCTTCATAATGGGTAACCCTGTGGTATCAGCTTGTATCTGAACGAAGAGTGGGTCTTTTGTTATACCCCCACAGATAAGCAACGATTTAAATGAATCATATCCAGCCAGCACTAATGCATCAATGATGTGTCTTGTGCCATACTGAAACAAATAGAATAAAATAATCCTTAGAATTAGATTGTAAGCTTGCCATTTGAGGGAATTGAGTCAGGGTAAAGAGAACCCCCAGATTTTAGCTATGGCTTCCAAAAATAGTCCTTATCTATTTGAGGGCTAGTCAGTTAGGACATGTGCACACTAGCGCCATTGTCAGTAAGTGGCGGTTGCAGGATCCTTCCTGTGCCTATGTGTCCACATGTACTTTTAGATCAATATTAACTGTATACAAATGGAAATACTTACAGAAAGACCTTGTAAAGTGGCAAGATACAACACAGCCAAGTTATCTTCACTCTTAGTTATGGAAAGGCCACTTATCATGCCCTTCATAAGTGAATCAGCCAAGGGTGAACGGTTACCATGAAAGTCTGGCCATACATGGAAGTCTTTTGTTAGCAAACTGATATCAGAGAGGCGTTGATTCTTTGCCATTTTTGTCAGTATGTCTTTTAAATGGTTGCGAACCCTGGAATAAACAGAAAAGTATTAATTTAACAAGATATATACATATTATATAAGAAAAGAGGTAGGGTCATGCATATTAAACTTAAAATAATACATACTCTCCTGCAGAGTGTTTTTTAAGCAGCTCAATGCCTGCAGGATGGCTAGAAATGATATGATCCAGCAACATCCCTGATGCACTCTGCCCGGCTTCATTCAACCACATGTTAGGGACCATGGCACTGAAGTACGGACCCCACACTCCGTGCACCATCACAGCATTTTTGTTCACAGCCATGTGACATGTAGAAGTGCCACAGATCAGTCCAAGGCGGGTAGACATGTCTTTATCTATACCCTCACCATCTGTTCCAATCATTCCTAGGCCACCAGCATGTGCGTCAATAATGGATGTTGCTACAGGAGTATTTGGCAATAAGCCCAAGGTTTTAGCAATTTCAGGTGAGAGCCCTCCACAATGCTCACCAGGCATTAGAACTTTTTTACCAATCTTTTTAAAATCACCCTCAATCAAATCTTCCAATCCTACTTTCTTTAAGTAATCTACATTCCAACCCTGTTTACCATCAATAGAACACTCATAATTCCATTTACAGACTAAGGAACACAGTGATCTGCTTAGAGATCCTGTGGCTTTCCATGTAAGAAAGTCAGGGAGATCAAAAAAGTGACCAAACTCAGACCAGTTGCTTGAATGTTTTTTTAACCACAAAAGTTTTGGAATCTCCATTTCTAAGCTGACTTTTCCTCCAACATATTTCAGTATTTCATGATTTGTGCTGTTTATGAAGTCTGCTTCGGCCTGTGCCCTGTGGTCCATCCACATTATAATGTTTTGCTCATTGTTGTAAGAATCGCTCACTGCTAATGGGTTGAATTGATTATCTAAGGCTACTAGCGAGCATGTTGCATCAAATCCAATTCCTTTTACACTTATTGGATCCACTCCCTGGACAACATTCTGAAAAAATATAAATACTATCAATAACACTAGTGGCAATTCTATTTGAGGATACATAAGAACTAGCTATCATTAGATATATACAGTGGCATAGTTAGGTGTGAGTGAAGTTAAGGAGGTCCCACATAAGCCCATCCTTTCTATTACACATGGAAAGAAAAGTGCCTCATGATGTAATATTGCCTGCGGCTAGATTAGTTAATGGGATGCCACTGCATAATATACATATACAAAATAGTTGAATTATTATGAATAATAGCTGAAACTAACCTTGATGACATATTCACAGCAATGCCATATGTCATTGGAGGACTGCTCATAGAAGTCCACCTTCGGTTTCCAGGTTTGAATTTCCTTAACTGAAGTGGAACAGACATGTCCTTTCTGATCGACAAGGGCTGCCCTTACGCTGCCAGATCCCACGTCGACACCAATGAAATAAACATCTTTCTCCATTTTTGAGGAAATTAAAGATTAATTTACTCGAATAAGGCACTTGGCAACCGTAATAAAGATATTAAACACTGGTGGAATTGATCGTCAATATTACTTGGAGCTATTACAGACAATATGCAACGTGCAAAGTAATAAAATAATTGAGATAACAATGTGATTATACTCGACCTTACCGATAACTGGTTTACTATTAAGTAACAATAACACTCGGGTCTAAGAGATAACCTTGTTTACTCTCCATTCACTCTGTTATCTACAGAATGGCAATGGTTTAAATAAAAAAAAGGGATAAAAAAAATAAGTTTTAAGAAATACATGTTGCTCTTGTATAGATTTCTGTTTGGTACAATATATTATTATATTTTTACAGAAATAACGTAGGTTTTAATTTAAATAACTACTTTGCCGCCGAGGATTCTACGGGACTTTGGGGACTTTTATAAAGCTGTCAAGTGTCAAGATAAGAGTGAAAAAAGAAAACGTAAATGAAATGTACTCTAATTTAATTACGTTAAAGTTGAATTTAACTTGGCAAGAAGGATCCTTTCTGAATGTTGCCAATTAGGAAAAATAGAAAAATTAATCTTTTGTCATGCTTTTGTAGAAGTTATAACTTGGTTGAGTTATATTTAAAAATATTCTTATTATTAATAAATATCCTAGAATTCATTAAATAATAAATTTAACCGTAGTGGCGAGATAATTCCTAGATTTATGAAGTGACATAAATTTTGAATAAATACTTCCTGTGGCTCAAACAAACCAACACAATAAACATAACCTAAAAGTAAAACTTCAAGTGTTTTGAGAACCTAAAGGAAATAAATTTAGTAAATTGAAAATAATTTTCGCTAAATTAATGTAAAGCTATTTTCCAAATATGGTGCGCTTTAAAAATAGGTTAGTACAATATAAAATAAATGAAGTTGGTGATTTTTTGTTCATCATAAAAACTAAAATTTAATGCTCGATTGCTCATTTATTATTTTCAGATACATCACAGTAGAGATATCTAGTCTCATGGTGCCAGAGAACGAACCTTTGAGTTTAAAATCCAGGATATTCCATGAAACTGTGCTGAGCAAAATTCAACAATTACACGGAGATTTTGGTGTTGCTGCTATAAGAATTGGATTCCTGACAAAATATTGTAATGAGAATACAAGGATAGCCATATTACGCTCCAGACATGGTCCTCATATATTTGTTACCAGTAGCATACCATTTATAACTAAAATAGGAAACCTAGATGTGACTTTGAGGACACTACATGTAGGAGCAACATTGAAACATTGTTTCAAGTTTATTCAAAGGCACCAGAGAGCATACTTAGATACAAAGTGGATGTCTTTAAAATCAGACGAGGAAAGGAAACAACTGGAAGCAGCTGTAATGGATTTTACAAAAACCGATGTAGCAGTGAATATAGACCATTTAACATAAAAAGTTCATTTTATTCAAGACTCTATTCAAAATTCATACATGTATTATAAAACACCTGTAAAATGCAATTGAAAACATTGTTTGATACATTTTAAACAATAACACCATCAAAAAAGAAAGTATATGGGGGTATTTTATACCTACATAAGTGTATACATAAAATGGTTGTTACACATCATCATACAGAATGATAAGACTGAATTACCAATATGAAGATGTTTAGTTTAGTTAGAACGATCCACATTGCTTATGGCTTAACTTGCTTAATTCTAAGTAATGCTAATAAGAAAATAAGGGGGCTTGCCCTGCTATTTGAAACTGCCCAAATTTTACTTTTAACCAGACATTTGTAAATATAATTTTTTCCTCAAAGTATGATTAACAATAGGTGCTTGTTCAATACCTCTCAAAGTGCAAATTGTAACAACCTTGTCATTGACCATAGTGAATAAATCCAAAAAATGTTCCCTTTTACCTCTAGCATTAATGATCCCACATAAAATTTGGATGAACAATGACCCTGCTCTAGGATGCCTAAAAGCAGCAAATTCTGGTGCTGTGGCCCAGCAAACTAAGAAGTCTGTCTTTCTCATGTTATGAGGGCTGTCAGTAACTAATGGGGATGTGGCATCAACAACTTGACAAGCCTGCAGGATTAGCACCTTCGGTTTTCCTCTTAAAGATTGCTTGTCATCCACTAAACTTTGAATATAATCCACTTTTATTGGTATGGAATCTGCTGCATACACACAACCTCTAATGCCATGTGAGAGTATGCAAAGCATAAACACACTATCTTCAGCTGAGACTTTCTTCAACACTTCTTGTATGAAAGCTATCATCTCATTACTGTTAAGATTGTCTCTGGTAATAATATCAAAGTTCAAGCCACGCATGGTCTTCTCCAACATAATTTTATCTTTTGTTGACCCGTCACGTCTCGGTAATGCATTCTCATTTCCATATTCCATGCTTTCTTTAGATGGATAGAACACTTCTTGGTTTATTATGCAGCATATACCCACTCTTTTCTCATTTGAAATTTTATACCTGTCATTCAAATTTATTGAAGGTTGTCTATCCGACTTGAGATCAATAGGTATATCTTCCAGATGCAGCTTTTCAATCATATTGAAAACTTCATTGAAGTCACAAGTTTCAGTGTTATTATCTTCTTTTATATTTAAATTACCATTGAAAGATTTCTCAACACTAGTTGAGGGAGATTCAAGTTTCACATTCATCTTGCTTTCTGTATTTCTCAATATGGTTGCATATTTTTTTAGTTCAGGTTCCCTATCAATTATTTTCGCAAGTTGTTCAATTTTACACTCACCGCTAGTATAATTTCTCTCATTATTTAGCAGCTTCAAAGTTATAAACTTCTGACTCATCAGTTGCAGTAAGACAAGTTCACAAGTATCATACTGCAATACGTTCATATCAAACGAAGCCAAAGTCTTTTTAAAGTTTTCAAATGTATCAGCAGTCATATTTTCACATATTTGGTATAAAATCTTTTTCATTGGATTGATGTGGGAACTATCTTCGTTTGTTGAGTAAAGTCTTTTTATTGTGGGGACATGGAAGCCCAGTTTCCTGATGACGTTGTATAGTTGGCACACAGCTAGGGCTTCTAAGAAATGCTGACGCCAAGTAGGTCGTCCTTGAGCGCTTAAAGCCCAATCAAACAATAAATTCAGGTGACTTCCCTCAATGTCTCTAGAAATTCGTTGTAGTATAATAAGCCGATCCAACGCTGTATCAGGTACATCATAGAGAAGGAACACGAGTGAAATCAAGTCGTAAACTTCCAATTCCTTTTCTATTCTAGATATCACTTCTAGGTTTATTGAGTTCAGGATTTTATCACTAAGTGCATTATCTTCAACTTGCACACTTGCGTCAGCACACATCATCTTTAATATTTCTGGCACACGAGTCTTTCTTTTATTATTAGCAATTATTAAAAAAATACTTATATTACAAAAGAATTAAAGTTATGGTTTGTGTTGTGTCAAAATAGGGAATTCCCTCAATCCCCCTTCCTTCAAATTCTCAACATCAACTTCTATCCGGCATCCTTGCCAATTTGTCAAGCCAATTTGTCAGTCAGTAAGAACCAGGTAAACCAAGGGCCCAACCTTTTCTGTTCTCTTTCACGACGCAGCAACTAGTATCATTTCTCTCACCTCGCTCTTTTAAAATGCCGTTTGTCAAAAAAGGACAACCATACTGTTGACAAGGCGGACTTCAAATCAAGTGTTGCCTTTCTTGATGCGCCCACCCTGTGTATGTGTGCGTAAAAGCGTATATGTGTGCTCTTTTAGGGATGTGAAAAGTCGATTTTAATCATGTTATATATCGATAAACGCTACACAGCGGAACGAAATAGCGATTAATTGAAGCTTCAATATCTTCGTTAAACATAAACATTATTGAAATGCTAATGGATAATGAATATATTATAATATAATAATATAATTCAATTATTGCGGAACACCTATTTTAGGAGGTATTTATGTATTTTAATTAAATATCTGAACTTTCCCTTGGTTCCCTGCTGGGGCGTGACTATAAAATTGTGATCTGATAACCACATTAAAGAATAAAAGCGTTTTTGGTCATTTTAGGTATCGTTAAGCCTTTGAAGTAAAATTAAAATTGCAAGAAATGTCGATAGTTTATCGATATGACTTTATCGACATGGCTACAGCAACGTGGGCCTCATTGTTAATCGTACACTAAACAAAAGTGGCAACAGTGACAGCTCGCTGAGACTACGTCTATATATATATTATGTCTATGAGGTAAACTATACTCATCCTTTTCATTCGGTTGCTAGTACTAGTGTAAGACAAAGATAGTATGATTCTCTCTGTCTATGATTGAAATGAGACTGCCCTTTGACAGTCTTTTGGTGATGTTTAAGACACTTTTTTAACCGTGGCATTATATGTTGAAAAAAGGAACATTTAGACATTTTTGACATATGTCAATCAGGCAAGAATCAAGTATTCAGAATTCTTGTTATATATTCTTTAGTTTCTTAAAGAAAATTATAAATTTCATGTAATCAAAGTGGTAACAGATTATATACAAACAATTATATGTAGTCGCAAATACTATTCATATGCAATATACTCGTGATATTTGGTATTGAAAAGTGTTTAGATATGTCTATAACTCGTTCTGAAGTTTTGCGACTGTATAAGAACTTAGTTTTGTATTCTAAATCCCTAACACTTACGGACCCCGTATACTTTAAGAAAAGAATAACTTCAGAATTTAAACGCAACAAATCACTGACGGATTCTAAAGATATATCATTTGCATATGAGGTAAAATCTTCTAATATATTTTTTTAGGTTATTTTTTATAAAAGTAGCTAAAAATTTCTTATGAGAAATGCCTTTCATAATATAACAGTTACACCAAGAGTCTGTCTCGACCCAGATTTGATTTGAATGAACAGGCTATGGTGACCGCTTAAAATCAGGCTGTATGCTTGTTTGCCATCAGCATGATATAAAAATGTGTACAAAACTAGTATACAAAATTATTCCACAGCCGTTAGTCCGCTTCTGCTTCTATTTTCTTAGCCTGATTGATTTGATACTTTAGGCCCTAAAATGTTTTTTATTCCTTTCAGAAAGGAGCTGCATTGCTACGCAAAGGATCAGTAGTTTAAAATGTTAAGACCAAATCTAATCTTCAAAACCTCCCGACTAATTGGGCCTATAATAAATGCTTTCAAGCATACTATAGATTACTCAAAGGTGCCAAAACTAAATGAATATGATTTAGTGGAAAAGTTTGTACGAGGCAGTGGACCTGGTGGTTCCGCTGTGAACAAGAATGCCAACTGTGTAGTTCTAACGCATTTACCCTCAGGTAATGGTAGAAGAATAGCAGTACATCATCTAATTTTCTTTAACACTTTGACTACCGAGAACCCGCCTGGTAGGCACTCATAATGTTTGCTCAGATGCCGGACAACCCGCCCAGCGGGTTCTTTTGTACGCAGATATAGACGACCGGGTGCGCCGTTTATTGGCCGGTTGCGAAAGTGTTAATATCTGAACTCCTAAAGGAACTTTAGCAAATGTTCTGTATGCCTGAAGAGACTATAATTAAACCATACTTGCAACAAAAGGAGAGTATTACAAATTATAGAAATACCTGTAAATATTGTGACAGAAAAACAAAATTAAAATGAATTAAAGCACCAAAATAATCTAACAAATAAATAATCATGTTACAGGGTTTACTGTCAAGTGTCACAGTAGTAGATGCCAGGATGAAAACAGAAAAATGGCACGAGAAATGATAGTAGCAAAATTAGACGCTGAAATAAATGGAGAGGATAGTATAGCAGCTCAGAAGAAGAGAATAGAAGAGAAGAAGCTAAAGAGGTCCGAGTACAAGAAGAAGAAAATGGCTTTACTTAAAAATGAATGGAAGAAACGTGAAGGATTGTAAAATTTGTAAATATCTATACTTCGTTTTTTTGGCATTAGAAATAAGGTAAACAATCTTGATGTGTCTTTTAATTGAAAAACACATTTTAAAAATAAGTTACTGCATATATGTAACAATTATGAATCAAATACGATCATTTATATTCTTCTGCTTTCATAAGTAATAGTTATTGATTTAAAAAAAGCGTTTTTCAATTAAAAGACCTGCCAAGATCGCTTACCTTCTTTCAAGTTCTTTCTAAGGCCAAAAAAAACGAACTATAAGTTTGTTTCATGCAACTTGGTAGTCTTTTAGTAATGAATCTAGTAATTAGTTGTCTGTATGTCCACTAAATTGTTCAGTTGAAATGTAGAAATTAAATGAGTATGTAAGGAATAAAAATAGTTGAAAATACTTAATAGTATAATTTTTCATTGTAATAACACTACTTATTGGTAGAACATGTAGTGACATTTTGCAAAATGTTCCCTTAAGTTCTTAACACATTCATTGCCAGCGAGTCCAATGACCCTCTATGCGGGTTCTCTGTTCGTAGGCGCTTTTCGCTATATACGGTTTTTCCCGTGTTATCGGCTGCGCGCTACGCACGCGTAGCTCGCGCTGGCTGTGAATGAGGCTAAAAAGTAAAAAAGTATTTGCGCCTAGAACTATTGAAAAATACGACGAAACGTACCGAGAAATAGTTATTTGTACAACAAGAGATCAAAGTTTGATATTTCTTCGAGTGCTTATTTTGAGTCCCGTGCAAGCGAAAGATTCTATAATAATTTAGAATCTTGAGCGTAGTAAGGGATTCAAAAGCGCACGAGATGTAAATAACTTTGATCTCGTGTAGTACACAAAATTTTTCACCCTAAGCAGTGAGAAAATACCTAGAGGGACAGAGATAATAGAACCCAAGTATATCGAACTTGTATTAGACCCCGCATGTTGAAATGACATTTGACTATAAAGGTCACTTGAATGTAATTTTGTCTCACTCAGTGAGCAAAATGACTCGGTGAGCAAAATCGCATTTTGCTCACTGTTTTTAAGAAGCAAAGTACCCTTGTTCGAGCTGCTGAGGTGAAAAGATAATTATGCACTGTCTTTTTCCCTTCGTCTCGTCTTGGCGGGGGCACGGCAGTGCCCCCAGATAAGAGTAAAGCAGATTTTAACCTTGCTACGATGCTACGCGCTACGACGCCGCGTAGCACTTGCGCTCGTTACTTAAGGCTCACTTGCACCATCCCAATAACCCGGGGTTAAGCGGTTAAACCGTTAACCCTGTGCCAAATTGTACTGGTAACCATGGTAATTCCAGGTTTAATCGGTTAACCCCAGGTTAGTGGGATGGTGCAAGTGGGCCTAAGTGGGGTAAAATTGCATTTACAGTAATGAAGGTAGGTAGATGAGATATGAATAATAAATAAAATACAGGTGAAATTCCACTGGTATAGTAATATATACGTAGGTAGGTATATAGCCATTAGCAAACATAAGTGATAAGCTTAATGAGTCTTATGAGGTTTGTTGCGCTTGTATCAAATGTTTGGAAATTCTCTTATGGAGTAGGCGGATGTAATATGTAATACCTAATCACTTACTAATTAGTCTAATTACTAAAGAGAAAATGAACACCTACTCGCTTAAAAATAACGAAAAATAAATAAATATTCGCCAGTACTAAAACAAATAGATAAGAAAAACTAATCTTTGTGTTGTAATATCTACCCTAAATGGGTAAGCTGTCTATAAACAATATAATCCAAAGTAACATTCATAAAACCTTGAAAACATTTTTTGTTAAGGCCGACAGCGGAGCTCACCTTAATTAAAAAGGCCCCTAATTTATTTTTACGGCTTCTTTCCTTTAATCAAGTTGGATGTCTTAATAACGAAAATATTAAATATTCCTATGAGAAAACATACGTATTTCTTTCTTGGTATTTCGAAAATTACCTGTGCCTGTAGGTAGGTAACCGATCAGAAACATAAATGTGAAATGAGAGCCAAGTTCAATATTAAGAAGTAGTGCGAAGTAGTACGTTGTTATTGGCTTCGCCGGAAAAAATAATTTAGATCTTATATGGGTGCCAAGTTCTAGTTCGTTTGGGATGTAATTAAAAACAACTGTGCTTACGCAAAAAACAGCAAAAAAAACACGTAATCAAATATTTATTTTATTCTGTTTTTAGTATTTGTTGTAATAGCGGCAACATAAATACATCATCTGTGAAAATTTCACCTGTCTAACTATCACGGTTCATGGGATACAGCCTGGTGACAGGCAGACGGACAGATAGACAGACGGACAGCGAAGTCTTAGTAATAGGGTCCCGTTTTTACCCTTTGGGTACGGAACCCTAAAAAAAATGTACACTGACCTTAAACTTTACTCCCAATTCCTAAAAATAACAAAGCACTATCGAGTCTTAATTTAGTAACACCTACCCGTTTTCTTTCATTTATATAACGCTTTTATGTGAAAAGGTTGAACGAGGACAATGAAATCGTGGTGTGCACTGTGCAGTAAGGCCAAGGCGATTGAAGCTTGGAGCTGGCGATCTTCCAAATCGCGGGGGTCGTTCCTAGAACTAATTTCTGCAGAACCCCACAAAGGTATTTTATTTCTTCAGCTCAATGCACATTTTAATAAATTTATGGGCGACTCGCTTGAATTCGTATGGATAATATGTTCTTTGAAATGAGAACTGCTTTTAGTCTGTAGTTGCATTTATAGATTTAGTAGGTACATAGTAGTACTTAGTTTATTAAAATTCAAAGTGCAACAGTGACTGTACAACTAAAACCTCTCGTAATAACTGCAGTATTATGTATCTAATTAATAAAGCCATTGGAAATTGTAATGGCCAATTTTCGTAGGTACCTATGGGAAATGTACAGTCAGCTGCAGAGATAACTAAGCCCCCTGCATAGAAAGTTTGAAGGGTGGGTCAACTATCTCTGCAGCTGATTGTACCAATAACGGGCCTATGGAGATGTAAAACAGGACGCGAAAAACACCTAAAATTTTGCAACAATTTGTAGGAACCATAAGGGTTGGGAACCCCTCAGCATTCTTTGTTCCGCTTGCAGTCCTGCAAAGATTAGAATAGATTAATAAAGCTATATAGGTACATATCAGGTAAGTAATGCCTTCCCTAGCGGGTATCTATAATGTTATTATACCTAGCTGTCTCTCACTCTTGCCAGCAGGACCATAAATGGAGCATTCCACGGGCTGTCCTGTACAAACGGATTTTATTTCCTGTGTTGCGACTTTTTTTTCGGCATTTAAAGTAGCCAATTATTTTTTTGTGCATAATTTTGACCATTTGTCATAGAAAAAGAAACCCTTGTACCTGCAAGTCTTCAGAAAATCGCGTTTGTACGGGACAAATGGTAGACAATTTCATGGAATGCTCCAAATAGTGTACGAAGCTGGCCCATCGAGTATAGCAAACCTCCAAAATAGGCTTAATAAGGTATTTGCGATGTCATAAATTGGACAAAAAAATGTTGAATGATGCTTCATACTGGGCTAAGTTTGTTCATCGTCTGCAATGCGTAGGCGTGCCGCAGTCGGCAGCAGAAGTCAAAACATGCTTCAAAGATAAATTTTGTCATTTTGATTGAAAAGTGTTTGATCCAAAATCTCAGCAGATGAACTTTACAAAACCATACAAAACTGGTTTTTAGGGTTCTGTACCCAAAGGGTAAAACGGGACCCTATTACTAAGACTTCGCTGTCCGTCCGTCTGTCACCAGGCTGTATCTCACGAACCGTGATAGCTAGACAGTTGAAATTTTCACAGATGATGTATTTCTGTTGCCGCTATAACAACAAATACTAAAATCAGAATAAAATAAAGATTTAAGTGGGGCTCCCATACAGCAAACGTGATTTTTGACCAAAGTTAAGCAACGTCGGGCGTGGTCAGTACTTGGATGGGTGACCGTTTTCTTTTTGCAATTTTTTCCATTTTTTTTTTGCTTTATGGTACGGAACCCTTCGTGCGCGAGTCCGACTCGCACTTGCCCGGTTTTTAGGGTTCCGTAGCCAAATGGCAAAAAAACGGAACCCTTATAGATTCGTCATGTCTGTCTGTCTGTCTGTATTACGCGGATACGAGGTTCCGCAGCAGCAGGGCGGTGGAGAAAGAATACTCACTGTTCGCACAATGCACATGAACTTTATTATCTAGTAAATAATATATGTTAATACAATTTATGGGAGCTAAAGCTTACGCGTCCGACCATCAACGCAGCCGAAACCAAAAAGAGAGGGAGCAAATAGAGTAGCAACATAGACTAAAGAACATAAGGTGTCATTCACACATGCGTACATTCATTGGTTGGTATTATAAGGGTGTACATACAAGATTCAATTTTCTAACACTTCCCCTCACACTTATAAGACCAAATGTCTCATGCTTAAACACAACATAAGTACACAGAACACTATACAAAACTAACATATGTTGTCAATGTGTATTGGCACATCCCTGATCAAAGGCTTGAACTTAATATAATATCAATTATATTAGTTAACATTTACAATAATGCTTGCCCTAAGTAGAGACTAACTCTATCCATATACACATTCGTATAATAACATGCTTTCACGAGACACAAACATGGACTGAGTGAAGAAAGAATGCATGCTATTTTTACGATTGCACATGTACATTTGTAAACAATATAAACGATTATATAATGATTTTACACGCACATAATGCAAACATGCCTACTCATTTAACTCTATATTCATGCTTTGAATAAATTTGGAATGTTTATAAAGACTCAGCGGTTTGGTAAGTACATCGGCTATCATTACTTCTGTTGGTAAGTATTTTACAGTTAACACATTATTATGTACCAAATCTTTTATATGATGATACCGTACATCTATGTGTTTGGTACGCTTATGTGAATATTCTTTACAAAGTAAAAGTTTGTGCGCACTCTGATTGTCATTGAACACAGTGATGTTAGGTTTCACATGTAAAATTTCAAACAAAATATTTTTGATGAAACATAGGTCTTTACATACATCATTAATTGAAATAAATTCACTTTCAGTAGAACTGAGTGCTACACAACGCTGTTTGCGTGATTCCCAATGTATACAATTCGAGCCTAACTTTATTACAAAACCAGTATAAGAGCGTCTATCTACATCATTAGCCCAGTCGGCATCAGCATATGCAATTAAATTCAATTCTCTACTCTTTATGAAATATAAGGAATAGTTAATTGTTCCCGCTAAATACCTTAAAATCCGTTTTGCTGCAAGCCAATGACTTTTATTAAACTTTGAATTATACTGACTTAAATGGCTACAAGCATATGCTATGTCTGGCCTGGTACAAACAGCTAAGTACATCAAGGAACCAATAAGTTCTCTGTAATTATAAGTTTCATCACATAAATTTTCTCCTTCAGATTCAAATTTACAACCTACAGACATAGGTGTAGAGACAGGTTTACAATTTTCCATATTAAACCGCTTGAGTACTTTCATAATATAGTCGCTTTGATCTAACTTTAATACATTTCCCTCCCTTACAACATTGATGCCCAGACAACTTTTTAAATTTCCTAAATTCTTACAATGAAATTCACTCTGTAGTAAATTAAAAAGATTATTTTTACAGGATTCGTTATTCGAGAAAATGTAAAAGTCGTCTACATAAAGCGCTACTACTACTAAACTATTTTTATCTTTACTTATATAGATACAAGGTTCATGTTTACTTTGAACAAACCCATTTTCACACAGTAATTTATTTACTTTGTTATTCCAAATTCTACTAGCTTGTTTAAGACCATAGATCCCTTTTTGTAACAAACAAACTTTATTTTTATGGTTATTATTAAAACCTGGTGGAAGCTCCATATAAATGGTTTCCTCAAGGTCTCCATTGAGAAAAGCTGTGGTCACATCAATGTGATCTATGCTTAAATCATACTCACAAGCTAAATCAAACAATATTCTCATTGTACTATGTCTTACAACTGGTGAAAATGTGTCTTTATAGTCCACACCAGGGACTTGTGTATAACCCATGGCAACAAGACGCGCTTTAAATTTATCAAAGTTACCCGATGCATCTGTTTTGATTTTATATACCCATTTAGACTTTATTACGTTCGTATTATGTGGCCTATCAACTAATCTCCAAACTTTATTAGCTATAAGAGAGTCAAACTCACATTTCATTGCAGCAGACCATTCTGCACTAAGGGGACCAGTGACAGCATCCTTATACGATAAGGGTATGTCTAAACTGTGGACAGACGCAGCATCGTGCGCTACCATGGAGTAGTCTGACGTGTAATCAGCATACCTTTTGGGTTTTTGTGACCTTGTAGTACGTACGGGACGCGAGGAATGTATAGCCGGCGCATCAGCTGGGGGCAGGGCTTCCCCTGAATGTGACGGTCGCGGCGACAGCACTACAGACTCGCTCGACGAGTCACCTGAGCCCGAAGTAGAGCAGCCTGGCTCCTCATTCTCGCTTCCGGTACAGAATTCCTCAGAATCTGAAAACACCATGGAAGAATCATTAGGTTTTTGAGTACACATTTGTTTTTCACTTCCTGGGTTGCAGATTGGAATTTGCTCACTTTGAATAGACATTGAATCCACATCAGTTTCACTAGAGACTAGATTTTCATTACATTGACTAGGGATTTCAATTACATTATTCTTATTTAGATTCTCATTATTTTTATTAGGAATTCCAATATTATTATGACTAGATTTATCATTATCATTAGAAATAAATTCAAATTCATAAAATATATTCTCATTGTCAGATTGGTTAAAACTTAATTTATCTAAATTGTTGTAAAATTTATCTTCTAAAAACACAACATTTCGAGACAAGATCACTTTCTTAGGGTTCAACGGATCCAAAAGCCTATAGCCTTTTGTCGTTTCACTGTAACCAACAAAAATATAAGGTTTGCTTCTAGGATCAAGTTTGCGACGATTTTCTTTAGGTATTAAGGAATAGGCAATGCAGCCAAAGACGTGAAGATGCCTGAGGTCTGGTGTAGAACCTGTCCAGAGCTCTTCAGGGGTACGTCCCGACAATGCACTTGTTGGACTCCTATTCTTTAAGTATGCAGCAGTCATAACTGCTTCACCCCAAAAACACTTGCTGAGACCAGCTTCATATAGCATACATCTAGCCTTGTCAAGAAGAGTCCTATTCAGTCTTTCAGCAACACCACACTGCTGATGGCAGTAAGGAACACTCTTCTGATGAACAATACCTTCTCTTCTAAGAAAATCAGCAAAACTTTTGTTACAATATTCAGACCCAAAATCTGTCCGAAGAGTTTTAATTGGCAATCCTAATTGTTTTTCTACTAAATTCTTGTAAGTAATAAAATGTTTAATTACCTCGGATTTATGACGCATGAGGAAGATGTGTGACTTCCTGGTGTAGTCATCAGTCATGGTAACCATGAACCTCGCACCTCCAATGCTGTCTTCTTGAAAAGGACCTGCTACATCGCTATGCACTAGTTGCAAAGGTACGTGTGCACGTGTAGCCTCGCCCACGGGATACGGCAAGGCAACTTGCTTCCCAAGCAGACAGGTCTCACACTTCGCACCAGAAGTTTCCTGAAATTGTATACCAGTTGCAGGATCATCCCTTAGAGTACACATGCTTTTAAAGCTGAGGTGACCTAAACGGGAATGCAGAAGTTGAACCGGCAGAGAAGAAACAGCTACATTAGCACTCTGTGTATCTTGCCTATTATGCAAAAACATGGAAGAGTGCACTTCTTGCGAAGTCCCTTTTCCTTGACTACACCCATCCCATTCATATAAACCATTCCTATTAAATGCTGAGGTAATAGGGTTGCCATGAATTTTACAACTATTGTATATATTACATTTCTCTTTGGTAAAAACTACAGTATAGCCTACATCACACAATTTACTAACAGATAATAAATTAGCGGTCAAGTTTGGAACATATAATACCTTATTAAGTTTATCGATGACGCCTCCCACTGGCAGTTCCCCGACGCCTTCAGCCGATATAGAGTCATCGTTGGCCAAAGTCACTTTACTTCCTTCGCCCGGCAGCTCCTTGTAGTCCTTCAGGATTGTCTTGTCGTTGCAAAGATGATTGGAGCATCCAGAGTCCAGGTAAAAGGATGACTTCTTCACAAAAAAGGCTTTCGATGACTCGGTAGCCAGAAGCGACCGATTCTTCACCTTGTCCTTCCTATATTTGAAGCACTTGCTTTTTATATGGCCTGATTTTCCGCAGTAGTGACAAGTAACCTGTTTTTGTTGTCTGGGTACTGTGTTTCTTGCCTTGGAGAACAGGGCGGCTTCATCTACACAGGAAGATCCTTCCATTTTCCTCGATTCTTCTTGAAGAAGGCGAGATCTCACCATATCAGCGGTGAGGTTGGTGTCGGCGATATTTGCAGTCTCGAGGTTGCTTACCAGCGCGTCGTATTCGTCTGGCAGTCCGCTAAGGAGAAGTTCCACCACTTCTTTATCTTCTATGTTCTTGTCAATATCCGCCAATTGATGAACGAGCGACATCACCGCTTCCAGGTAACGGGACATGCAGTTATATTGCTTGTACTCTATACGATGCAGCTGCCGCAATAGCAGCACGCGCCTGTACAAACCTTTGTTTTCAAAAACAGTTTTTAGGTTATCCCACGCTTCTTTAGCGGTCGTCGCCTTTCTGATGTGTTGTAGGCACGCGGTCGAAACGCTGAGGCCGATGCGAGCCAATGCTCGTTTGACGTGCGAAGGGTCAACGTCCGTCCCTTCCACAGTCTCCCACAAACCGTCCAGGGTCAGCAGCATCCTGATCTGGTACTTCCATGTCTGGTAGTTTTCCGAGCCACGTAGCTTTTCGATCGAATGGTTAGAGTAGCTGAGAGGTTGGTTTTGATTCACCTCGGCCATGATGAATGCGCTTACCGGCGATCATAGGATGATGACCCACGTGTGGATGGCGTGATGGCGAACAGTGAATATATATCAATCGTGACTGTGCCCAGAACCTATTACGCGGATACGAGGTTCCGCAGCAGCAGGGCGGTGGAGAAAGAATACTCACTGTTCGCACAATGCACATGAACTTTATTATCTAGTAAATAATATATGTTAATACAATTTATGGGAGCTAAAGCTTACGCGTCCGACCATCAACGCAGCCGAAACCAAAAAGAGAGGGAGCAAATAGAGTAGCAACATAGACTAAAGAACATAAGGTGTCATTCACACATGCGTACATTCATTGGTTGGTATTATAAGGGTGTACATACAAGATTCAATTTTCTAACAGTCTGTCTGTCTGTCTGTCCGTCCGTATGTCACAGCCACTTTTTTCCGAAAGTATAAGCACTATACTGTTGAAACTTGGTGAGTAGATGTATTCTGTGAACCGCATTAAGATTTTCATACAAAAATAGAAAAAAAAACAATAACACCTTCACCACCACCACCTTCTGGGCACCTTCTGGGCGAGCTCGCTCCATCGTAGGCCACGTCTACGCCTCGGCTAGTCTGTGGCCATGAGTAAACCCATGCATAATAAAAAAAAAAAAAAATTTTTTAGGGTTCCCCATACATAGAACTGAAACCCAAAAATTTTTTTTTCATCAAACCCATACGTGTGGGGTATCTATGGATAGGTCTTCAAAAATGATATTGAGGTTTCTAATATCATTTTCTTCTAAACTGAATAGTTTGTGCGAGAGACACTTCCAAAGTGGTAAAATGTGTGTCCCCCCCCCTGTAACTTCTAAAATAAGAGAATGATAAACCTAAAAAAAATATATGATGTACATTACCATGCAAACTTCCACCGAAAATTGGTTTGAACAAGATTTGGTAAGTCGTTTTTTTTTAATACGTCATAAACCGTAAACCCCAATTTTATTTTGTTACTTGCTGTTACGGAACCCTTCATGGGCGAGTCCGACTCGCACTTGGCCGCTTTTTTAAGGTTAATTTTGGATTCACCGATTTTTTTCTCGTCGATTGTGTTCGAGTACGTAGGTACCTAGCTATCTACTTATGCTTATCTAGATTAAATTAAGTTATGATCCTAACAAACAATGCATATTATGATAAAATTTAAACTGTTAAGTAGGTACCTATACGCTGTATATGTCTGATGGTTACCGATAAAGCCTTTCAAAAGTCAGATGGACGGACGGACGCTCGGCGTAGGTTCTAGCATGATGGCGAAATCACACTGGGTTTGTTCACAGAATTGGTCGCCCAATGCAAAGTATTATATATCATTGTTTGCATGCGGCGAACGATTGGGCACCGAATTCCCAAAAGTGTTGAAATTTGCGCACGATGTCATTTTTCTTATTTCGGTCAGTGCAATTAAAAAAGCTCGATTTAACTATTATTCAACCGAATAAAGGCTGTCAAAGAGCAATTATTCCTTCCCTACGCCGGGGTAAACAGCGGTGCTTCTCGGTTAGGGTTACCAGATACAAATTTACAATTTCCTGACAAAATTCCTGATTCCCGAATATTTTTCCTGACATTCATATTTTTGAGGGGGGGGGGTCTAGCTGTTAGCAATGGCCACCCGATTGAGCCTACTACTACTAGGTACTTTATAAAAAAGTCTATCAAATAAAAAAATCCTGTCATTTTCGTGTTCCGTCCCCATTCCTGACAAAAGGCTAAAATTCCTGACACGTCAGGAAAATTCCTGTCATCTGGTAACCCTATTCTCGGTCGGCTCCGTCAGTGTGATTGCAAAACAAAAACAAAAAGTCACGGGTCACAAACAAAAAACTACTTGATTTACCCAATATAACCTGGGCCCAATTTCACCACGGTGACAGTTGCGACAGTTGTAAAAATCACTGTTGCTGACGTCACAGACATCCACGGGCTACGATTACCACTTACCATCGGGCGGACCGTATTACTGTTATTTAAAAGTTTTTTTAATTATTTAAAAAAACTTTATTACATCAGAAAAAAACACATATTTCTCTTGCGAAGTTTCTGACAATTGTCAAAGATTTATAAGAATTGTAGGATTTGTAGGTACTTAATTCTTGACAGGTAATGAGTTATATGTCAGAATTTCATGACAATTGTATTGTAGTGTTTCTTGTGACAATTGTCATGAACTTAGCAAGAGAAATATCTGTTTTTTCCGATATAATAAAGTTTTTTTTTAATAATACAATGATGGTGGCAAACAGGAATACGGCCCGCCCGATGGTAAGCGGTAACCGTAGCCCATGGATGCCTGTGACGTCAGCAACAGTGATGTTTTACAATTGTCGCACCTGTCATCGATGTGAAAATTCAAATAAGTCCTGCGGTGACTACGGTGAGGTAAACTGTGGAGTTTGTCGCTCGGTTCGTCACATTTAGTGTAATTGCAATAAGTTTCACCATCCTTGACCCGAATACGTCCCATGGCCGGCCGTATTCGAAATGCTTACCGCGCGGGAGAGTTCAACGCTCAAGTGCACCAGTCAACAGACCATTTTGGATATGATTAGGATATTGTGTAAATGTTCGCAGCAATAAGTATGTTGACTTCGCGAAATTTTGAGGTTTGCGGTCTTTGACGCGCGTCTATAACTATAAACCGTACTATCGGTTTAAATAAGGGTATACGGTTAACGGGTACGGGGGGGGGGTTACGGTTTAAATAGGGGTAGGGGGTTTACGGAACCCTACAACCACGAATGTAGTTGAAGTCAACCTATGTATATAAATAAATGCGGGTTCATGCTACGAGCCGGGCAATTATTATTTAAATTCAATTTTAATTTATAAAGCAAACGAATGATCAGGAAGGAATGTCAACTAATCACATCAATTCGTTTGACAAAAAAAAAATTAAACATAATATGGCGCATCGCCGTCGGCCCACCTCATCTAGTCGATAACGATTATTAGATTACCTAAGTACTTAATTGACTGTAAATTGTAAACGGTGTTTTTGTTAATTGATGAATTGTTACAACTTTTAAAATAAACTCTGACGAAAATCTTTACACACTTTGTAGTTATTACCCAATTTAAATATGCTCATGTTTTCTGAGCTCCTTATTTACTACCTGTTTTATTATAAACAATCTTGTAACGTATTAGGTAGCTAACAGGAATTTCTCGTGTAATTTTTTATCGACTTGATTTTCAAGCTTTCATTTTAATAAACTCGATGGAGGATTTAACGGCGGATAAGTAAAAAAGACCCGGACCCGGGTATGTCCTTAAACTACGTCCAAGACCACCAGAGGACGGGCAGCAACGTCCCTCAAATTCGGTGTACTCGACTGCGATCGCCAACCCGCCTGCCGAGCGTGGCGATTATGGTATTCACCCCCCATCCGGCACGTATGGAGGTCCAAGGGGGAGGCCTATGTTCAGCAGTGGACGATGGCTGAGATGATGATGATGATGATGAAGTAAAAAAGCAAAAAGTTTTGTACCGGATAGATTTTGATTAATTTAATTTAATTTGATTTTATAAGTAAGTATGTAGATATATTATATTTCCTGTAATATTTTGTGTTCTTATGGCGAGTAGGGACGTTTTTAAAAGTAGGGTTTCTGCTTAGATAAGGGCCATGTTAAAGTTGCATCGTTGAACGTTTTTAACCTTTGGAAAAATTTAACCTCTACGGATTTTCACTTCATGGTTAAAGTAGATACTACCTATTACCATAAAAGAAAAATACTAAGCTTCGGTCGGACAAAGAAATTAAACAAGGCGAAATTATATATGTAGGTAGGTATGCTGGGTATTAAGTGCTAAATAGTTAAAAAAATATTTGAAGGGTTCAAAGTCTCCATTAAAAAAATGTTTTGCAATCAGTTACTACCTAACTATTTAATCCAATAATTAGATTAGAAAAATCATACTTTTGTTACTAATATCAAAGTCGAGTAGAATTGTAGGGAGATTATGATTATTGCTTACAAGGTGCATCGCTTGCCCACGTACGTTTCACGTGCCGTGAATTCTGAAATGATGTGAATCTCTGATGAGTGCGAAGGGAAGAAGCAATTTGATGCGCTAAGGGGCGCGTTACCGTGGATACGCATCTCTGAGAGCTATCATATTTTTAGCACAATTCTGAAAAGTAATCAATCTGGTGAAATATGCAGGCTTTCACCTTATTCGGGATTTGTAATTTGTTCGCTGCGGCAATACGCTAGTTTAGGTTTTATATTAGTTAGGTACTTAAATATATTATATTGTTTTACTATTGTAATTAAATAAGTGGTGTATATACTTCCGTTTCAAACTTATCGCAGTAGTTTCATTTTCCAAATGAATCTTTTAGCAAATTTGCACTTCGAATTTAATTTATTTGGTGAAATTACCATTTGGCATGAATATTTTTTTGTAATGTCGCGCTGCATCGACATCACATCCCAAATTATTTTTACTATTTTATGGAGAAAAGGAGAAATGAAACGGAAGAAAGAGATGGATGTGTAATAAACACTATACGCTGGCAAACCCATTGTCAGTAGAAAAAGGCGCCAAATTCAATTTTATTATAGCAGGACAACCCTGAGCGTCTACACTTTTTAAATTTGTCGCCTTTATCTAATGGCGGAAAAGGCTTGCCACACTATACAGGGTGTCCCAAGATTATGGGACATCAAGGGAAAGTACCTTAAATATCGTAGATAGGATAGTTTCCTGAAAGAAGACATTATTTTAATTTAAAAAGAAATTAAACTGCATTCATAGATTTTTAAATAATTACATGGTTGAACCGGGAATCGAACCCGGTACACGAGAAAAAAATCAGCCTGTAGTTTTACCATACCGATCGAAAGCTTTCAGCAAAATATCCTATCTACGATATTTAAGGTACTTTCCCGTGATGTCCCATAGTCTTGGGACGCCCTGTATATTTTAATAAGTAAATGTGAATGCGTTGTTGATATTATGTAGTCACAAAATTAAGTTATCTCCTAAACTTCTTGCATAATGAAAACAAACACTTAAATGTCAATCTGCAATTAAATATTAATTTTCTTCACAAGTTTAGATATATTCAGTTTCAAGGAGAAATTTTAAGAATACCAGGCCCCAATTTCACATCGGTGACAGGTGCGACGAATTGTAAAATCACTGTTGCTGACGTCACAGGCATCCATGGGCTACGATTACCACTTACCATCGGGCAGGCCGTATTCCTGTTTGCCACCATCATTGTATTATTTAAAAAAACTTTATTATATCGGAAAAAAACAGATATTTCTCCTGCGAAGTTTCTGACAATTGTCAAAGATTTAGAAGAATTGTAGGTAATTCTTGACAGGTAACGAGTTATATGTCGGAATTTCGTGACAATTGTAAGTGTTTCTTGTGACAATTGTCATAAACTTAGCAAGAGAAATATCTGTTTTTTTCCGATATCATAAAGTTTTTTTAAATAATACAATGATGGTGGCAAACAGGAATACGGCCCGCCCGATGGTAAGCGGTAACCGTAGCCCATGGATGCCTGTGACGTCAGCAACAGTGATTTTACAATTCGTCGCACCTGTCACGTTGGTGAAACAGGGGCCAGCTCAAAGGCTCAAATTAGGATCGGCTTCACCTGCTCTATATTACAGAATAGGTACAGTCAAGGAATTTAAATTCCGACCCATTTCGTACTTTGTCACAGTGACAACCGTATGAGGTCTCTAGCGGCTTTCATATTGATTGTCACTGTGACAAAGTACGAAATGGGTCGGAATTTAAATTCCTTGACTGTACGAAAGGTAAATGAAATTTATAATATTAATTCTGCTTTATTAGATGAGAGCCGGGTTACATAAGTTACTTCGATACGTGGACTCTGAAATTAATTATTAGGTATGGTATAAGTATAAAAGGCAACTTTTAGTGTCACTATTTTAATAAAATACGAAGTTTCTAGTTCCTAGCTAATACTAAAACTTGTGTCACATAGAAACTTTCACCGCCTTCTTAATCTCCTTGGAGGTATAATTTATCAAAATTGCTAATTATTTCTCTAGCCTTTTTTAATTTTTGCTCAGCGTTAATGAGGCAATCAATCACTCATTAACACGCATATTTACACCTATATATTACTCACATTTAAGTAGGTTTTGACTTTTGTCCTAGAAAAAACCATTGGATGCCTATATAAGCCTCCTACAATCTCCCCTTGCTGCCAGTAAAAGGGCCTCCTAGGGACCACAACACATCCCACGTCTCTGTCGCTGACGTAACCTATTAGTACGCTTTATGGTGCCGACTATTCATCACATCTCGTACCCTACACCCACACTCACAGCCAACCATAGTATAAACAACGATTTCCATTATGTTGATCTCATATACCTACCTACTTGTTCATTATTGTGATGAGATTCAGACCAAACACGCCCGCTTCCTAATAAAACATAAACAATGAAACAAGTTCGGAAAGCGCGTATTTTTCTTTTGACAGTTCATTGAAATCTGAACTTTAAGAAAATTGGAATAACGTTTAATATGACTATAATATTATACAATAGTTACATAAGAGTGCGATGGCGGCTTATAACTTTGTCGTAAAATAACAAGTACCTAATAGTAAAATAGACTGTATCAGCGTTAACTTCGTTCATTTGTTTATGTTTAGGTACTCGTATTATGGTAACATTCCATTTCTAACCGTAGCTGCACTCCTAGTACTGAACGCGTCGCTGTCATTGTCAATTTCCATAGTAAAATGAACAGTATTGCAGCTGTCGTTGGAAATGGAATGTTACCATTAGTATGGAGATTTCAGGTAAATGCTGCACAAACTGCCATTCTCCAAAAACACAAATAGTAGGTACGAAATCGTTTCAGTAGCTCTTCCACATAAGCGACGGAAAAATGGAAATTATTTTAGCTATCTGCATGATTTAATTTCTAAAGAGTTAGAGCGTGGGCAGTCCACTTTGCGATCATCCTAAACAATCTCACTAAGCCTGTATTTATAGTAGTTTCATAATAACATCGTCTCGTCTTGGCAACATAAAAAATATGGGATAATCTTATACAAATTAACTTCGTCCCACAAAGCTAAATAAAGCATAATTGGGTCTTTATACTAGACAACATTATACATAAGAGGTTTAGGTGTTGGCAGGCGTGGCTCACTCCGCGATTTCGTCGCTACGCTACAGGTAGCTAAAAGTACATCCGTTCGGCCCCAATTTTGGGGTTTGCCATAAGCCGCGCGTGGCGCTGTCGCCACCTAGCGGCCATATCTGTGCTGATCGTGACAGACGCGTTTTGTTAGAGAGTGAGTCTTCTGTACCTAGTAAGGACTGTATCGTTTATTATAAATACAACTTTACTTAGCCGTTTTTTCTGGTATTATATTTTTATTAAAAAATTACACATATAGTTTAATTAGTGCTTTAATAATAAGTAACATTTCGTCCTGGGAGATCACGTAAAGCATATGGTTTGGACAATATTTACCCAATCCTCCCGAGTAACTACAACGATTTTGGACAAATACTACAAGAAAATTTACGGTTTGCGAACAAGACGAGATATTACACAAAAAAAATCGTACTATGTAAACAGCAATTACATATGATTCGTAAAGCGAAACATCTGGGCATAGTCTAATCATTTCTTTTAGTTGGAAAAAAAGTTTTGGATCTGTGCTTGGTGGCCTTTTAGAGAATATGGCATGTTACTTACGACAACCCCGACTTTGGTATACAATATAACCATCATGGAGCGTTTCTATCGACCTGTTCTAGCCATGGTTCAACGCCATGAATGTCCGTTAGGCTTTGGATTTCGGTAGATTCTTTTAGCTGTTTCCCTCATTTCGCTGGCGTCAGAAATTGACGGGCATCCAAAATGTTGCATAAAAAGTCGTTTTCATGTAAAGATAAAAAATCACCACATTTATTCTGTGGATGTTCAATTGAGCAATCATGAAAAGGACACTTAGATGGCATATTTTGGCAGCATATTAACCTTTTGTTTCTTTAAATCGTACCAAGGAATCGGTGAAATAGTCTCAAATTAAGCTCGATAGGCTTGTCCAAATTACAATTGCTAGACGGTATTAAAATCATCATAAAGTCCCTAAAATAAAATAAATGTAAAACCTTCTTATATCAGATATGGCTTAAAAATACCCCCAGAGTATACCTTAAGAACATAGTAATACAAAATAATACACACGTCAACAGTTAGACCAGGTTTTATTTGTATTTATAATAAACGATACAGTCCTTACTATTATTTATTCTGTGGTGTTGGTATAATTTGTTAACCCGTGCGAAGCCGGGGCGGGTCGCTAGTACCTATAATATAAAATAACGTGAAAAATAATTATTTATAATTATAACTACATATTATATAAACAATAATGTTTCATTTCGTTTTTCTATCCATTTATCATCGTTACGTTATAACGTAACGATGATAAATGATATACGATGGCGTAATTACGCCATCATATATCACCGTTGAGATTTAGGTACATAATATACATATTATGCATATAAAAACCGAAGTAAACAACAAGCACAGATCATTAATAAAGATTAATGATCTGTGCTTGTTGTTTACTTCGGTTTTTATATGCATAATAACAAAACATCAAGCCCATACTAGGCTTAGCGGTGACATTCCTTATAGTTTTCTATAATTATTAGTAAGTAATAACAAGTAGGGAAGTAAATAAGTACAAACCTAATAAGTAGGTACATTTAGCAGTGGTGTGTAATACATGACTTTTAAAACTGTAGTTGTGCATAAGTAGGTGTACCTATCTTAAAAAGAAAAGGTTTATGTCGACAATCGCGTACCTACTTAAGTATTTCAAACAAATTCTTAGTAGTGAATACAGCTTAATGCCTACAAAAAAGGTTCTAGGTACAGAAGGTAAGAAGAAGTTTTATAGGGTAATTTTAGATTTATATGCTGGATACACCTATATAAATGTATTATAAAAACCGGACAAGTGCGTGTCGGAGTCGCCCACCGAGGGTTCCGTACTTTTTAGTATTTGTTGTTATAGCGGCAACAGATATACATCATCTGTGAAAATTTCAACTGTCTAGCTATCACGGTTCGTGAGATACAGCCTGGTGACAGACGGACGGACAGCGGAGTCTTAGTAATAGGGTCCCGTTTTACCCTTTGGGTACGGAACCCTAAAAATGGAGGCTAATTGATATCCGAGGACAACAATGTTGCTCCAACCTCTCTGAGAAGAACAGCCAATTTAATGTAACCAAAGTGAACAAAAAACAACTGCCAGTTTAGGTTTTCCATAGCCTTTTCCCCGAGATTAGCGGACGCCGTATTCGGTCACTTTAGGTAGGTACTTTTCAAATGGATAAAATATGGATGAGTGGATAATAAATTATTTTTCACCACACCAGCTCGGAAAGGCTTACTTTGCACTTCAAAAACTGATACCAAAGTTGCATTTTATTCACATGTGAGACAAAGTAATCAAATGCAAATTTTGAGTTGGTTTCTATGTTTGCTGGTAGAATTGACTTTTAAATGATGATTTTGGATGATAAATATTTGGATTTGATTTTGTTTGATATTTTCATTTAATATTTGCGTCGGGTTGGTGTGGTGAAAAATTTTGTGTTTCACTCGGGGGCAAATTTTGTTTAAGCCTCGTGCTTTGAAAGCCTCGCAATGCTCAAGATTCCATTTTCGAACAACTCGCTACGCTCGTGGTTCAATTTTGGAATCTTTCGCTTGCTCAGGTATCAATATTAGCACGTGCGGTTAAACAACAACTTTGCCCCCTTGTAAAACAAATAACTATTACACCATGCATAAACCACCAGATAATTATTAGAAAAACACAGATAGGAGTTATTTTTAAACACAAGTTCTATTTAATAAACCGGATAGAAATATAAAAAAAAGCGGCCAAGTGCGAGTCGGACTCGCCCGTGAAGGGTTCCGTAGGAGCAAGTAACATAATAAAATTGCGGTTTACGATTTATGACTTACTAGCTGTTGCCCGCGACTTCGTCCGCGTGGAATCTTATCTTCAACATTTTACATCTTTAGTAGGTACCTATAATTTTCATATCCAAGCAATGTTGAAATTACTTTTCTTTTTTAGCAAGTTGTATGAAGTTATAAGGCAAGTGGATTTTGATGTTGGTTGCTGAAATTACTTTTCTTGTATTGTAATAATAGGTACATATGCCCTTATACAAAGATTCAAGTTCCGCACTCACAAAATATCTGATCTCCATACAAACTTTCAACCCCTTTCTCACCACCTTGAGGGATAAATTTTCAAAAATGCTTAAATTCGTTTTCATGTTTTGTAATTTAATACCTTTTTCCAAAAAGTTCAAGTTTTTAGCTTAAAATTAAATTTACACTCCAAGACGAAATTTCATCCCCTTTTTAACCCCCTTAGGGCTTGTATTCCCAAAAACGTTGCAATTACTTTTTTGTGTAATCGGCTATTATGTCTTTCTAAGAAGTTTTAAAGCATTTGTAATGGATTCAAACTTTGAACCCCGTTTTAAGCCCGTTAGGGGATGAATTTTACAAAACACTGAAATCACTTTTATTGTCTTCTAATAATATACCCAAATACAAAGATTCAAGTCTCCCTCTCGAAAAACTGTTTGATATCCATACAAACTTTCAACCCCTTTTTCACCACCTTAGACTCAGAGATGAAGAGAGACTTAGAGGATGAATTTTCTAAAACGCTGAGATTAGTTTTCTTGTATTTTAATTTAATACGTTTTATCGCCACTCTTTTCGAGTTTCCTCTTCTTCGCACTTGTATCGTAAATAACTATTCCCGGCTTTTAATAATATCCCTAAATACAAAGATTTAAGTCCACCACTCGAAAAAATGTTTGATATCCATACAAACTTTCAACCCCCTTTTCACCACCTTAGGGGATGAATTTTCAAAAACGCTGAAATTAGTTTTCTTATATTTTAATAATATATCTTTTTACGAAGTTTCAAATTCCTACCTCAAAATAAAACTTTAACCCCATACAATCTTTCATCCCATTTTTAACCCTCTTAGGGGATGAATTTTGAAAAATCCTTTCTTAGTGGACCCCTGGACCTTATAAGGAATCTAGTTGCCAAATTTGGACTTTCTAGTCCCAGCGGTTTGGGCTGTGCGTTGATTTAAGTCAGTCAGTCAGTCAGTCAGGTCTTTCACGTTTATATATTTAGATTAAACAAAAACTACTTACTAGATCTCGTTCAAACCAATTTTCGGAGGAAGTTTGCATGGTTAATGAACATCATATATTTTTTTTGTTTTATCATTCTCTTATTTTAGAAGTTACAGGGGGGGGGGGACACACATTTTACCACTTTGGAAGTGTCTCTCGCGCAAACTATTCAGTTTAGAAAAAAAAGATATTAGAAACCTCAATATCATTTTTGAAGACCTAGGGTAAAGGCACCAGTAGTCAGCCTTATAACGACTTTTTTAAGTTTGAACGTTCGGCATTTCTACAGGATTACTCGGATAATTAAACAAATTACATAGTTATATCAATTGTTTATCATAATTTTAAAACAAAATATTAAAAAAAATAACAATCCTTTTTATAATATCTCTAATTTAGTTTAAACAAAAAGTGGCACTTTTCTCCAGTAGTCAGCCTCCAAAATCCAGTAAGCAGCCTCTGTGTACCCAGTACTCAGCCTTTATATAATATTCATAATAATTTGATCAAAATCACTTATATTTATATCTTAACCAACAATATGATTATCATTATTTTTTCTTATAAGTACATAAAATTCTTATGACATGATTTTTTTTTGTTAAGTACAATGTACTTAATAAAAAAAATTGTCAAGCGGATCCCAGGCTCCCATGAACCGTGGCAAAAATGCCGGGATAACGCGAGGAAGAAGAAAGTACCTACCTATTCGGTAAAAAATAATGAAACTATTCTATGCAGATCTAATAATTATCATTAATAAACAAAGTCATATACCTACCAGGAAAAAGCAAAATGATAGTTATGTATAGTTAACGTCATAAATATGTATACACTTTTGAACCTTATTTCAATGAGATAGGGTTTAAAAATGTGGACATATTTTTGGCGGCGACGTACCAAGCAACGTCAATGGCTGAGTATTGGATCCGCGAAGTGAAGTGAAGAAGTTCCAGTGGTCAGCCGCATTATAACGTAATTTCAAATGCGGCTGACTACTGGAATTTACTTAAAATTGACTAGGGCATGCCTAACTAAATTTGAAAATGTAAATTGAACGGTCCTAACGGTCGCATTGGCTCGAAAATAATAAAATAAACGAATAACCCAAAGGTCAGCCGTGGGGGGCTGAACACTGGATTTTTTGGAAAAAAGTGTTATCCAGTGGCCAGCCCCCTCAATTTATAAGTGAAATATTGATATTTTCATCAAAAGATGATCCAATTTAATAGATAAACTAATAAACAAACCAATCATTAACAAAAATAATAATTTATAACATTAAAACATAGTTTTGCTTGCCTGTTAAGAGTACACCACGTGCAGTAAAAAATATGGCGGTCATGACACTTTTGCACTCATCGACAAACAGCACCTGTATGAACGAGTATATTTCTTCCCCCCGTTCCCTCACCGCACCTGTCGTGTGACGTATTAACCAATAAGGAATCAAAGCTCCTATTTGAGTACTCGCGATTTGTTTAAACGAATATACCAGATATTTATGACCAATAAACGACTCAAAAGGCTGACCACTGGTCCCTGGCTGGCCACTGGTGCTGTTACCCTATCCATAGATACCCCACACATATGGGTTTGAAGAAAAAAATTTTTTTAGTGCAGTTCTAAGTATGGGGAAGAATCCCCAAAATTTATTGTTTTTTTTTCTATTTTTGTGTGAAAATCTTAATGCGGTTCTCAGAATACATCTACTTACCAAGTTTCAGCAGTATAGTTCTTATAGTTTCGGAAAAAAGTGGCTGTGACATACACGGACAGACAGACAGACGGACCGACATGACGAATCCATAAGGGTTCCTTTTTTTGCCATTTGGCTACGGAACCCTAAAAAGTAGTTGAGTTGACCGTGACGTCACGATGTAATGTTTCATATAAATTACATATTTTGCAAATCGTTTTGACAGTTCTAAAAATGTAACTGTATTATTTGACTATATAGTAGGAAAATACCCTGTTTTGGGATTTAATGAGAATGTAAAATAATTTCTTTATAGTAAATGCCGCAGAATTAAAAGGCCGCAGCGTTTTATCAGTTAGTTGCCGTATTTTAAATTAAAAGGAACTCATGGAGCACGATTCTGATTTAAATTTTTTTGTTTTATAACGGGTGAAGATTTGATTTGTCAGCTGTAAAATTACTATACTCTGTCAGTAACCTCCGTCAGTAGAAAAGAGCGGCAAATTAAAAAAAATCTAAATGTACATATGTAAATCTCTATGTAATTGTAATGAAAATTAAAATTCCGCGCCTTTTCCTACTAACAAACTTGTCTGGCCGGTTTTACCTACCGAACCGAACGATAATGATGATGATAATGATGTTGAATTATGACAAATCGTAACGATTTGAGAAAGCCAAAGTCTGCCATTTCCACGGCGAGCTGTCCCATTTGAGTCATTTGTCACGGAAACAACTTTATTATTCGAAGTTACAATCTGTTAGGGAGAATCTTTATATTTGTTCCATGTTCAGTACCCTTACCATGAGTTCACACACAGTTACAGTTACCACAGTCATAAGCGACTACAGAGAAAATTCACTTACAGTGTCTCGTTCATACTCAATGGTGCAAGCGAGGCAAGGAGAGTAACTTTATGTAATGGCTAGCGATTACATATCGGTTGCGATAACTATAACCCTAGCATTATGCAAATTTATGCATGTTGTCATTCATGACTTTATGAGCTCTAATATGGCTGGCTAGGCCCAACGTGTTAGTACTCTATTGCACGCGCGACAATCAATGAAGCTGGCCAGACGCGTTGAAAGCGTATACCTACACGTACGGGAGGGCTTAAGATCTCTCTCGTAACTGGCGATGGCGTTTTACGTCTAAGATAAACTCATGGTAAGTGTCTTAGCGTTGTTAAACTTAATTTTATCTCAAGGTTCAGTTTGTTTTGTTTTCGCTATCTAATATATGTACCTATTTATAAGGTGTTTTAGGGATACTTTGGTCTTATTTACAATTCCGGAAGCTTTTTGAAAAGTTACAATGTGAAGTAACGGGTTTCTCGATCGATAGCAGGGAGAATTATCAGTATTGTATGATAGTTACACTGACTTTTATATAGGTAATGATATTTATTCGCATCATTGCGTTGCGTTGAAGGTTGAGTAAAAAACTTTAAACAAAACATTGTTGTAATATAATTAGAAATATAATATTATTAGAAATACCAGTGCCTCTCCCTTGTACTGATTGATAATATGTGTATCCGTATCCGTAGTAGAAATATATTATTAACAGGTTTGAATCATATTTATTAATCTGAATATGCCTCCCGACCTTTTCAATTAACGCGACGCCGCCTCGCAGCTAAATGATACCACGGTAACTAAGTCCTTCAAAGTAACTAGTAAGTAAACCAACCTATTTAAAAATAAACTTGTACTGGACTTGTGCTAAGTTTATATCTCAAATTTGAAAAATTATATGAACTTAACCGTTTAAACCATGTGTTTAAATGGCTGTCACCTCTAATGCGTTAAAGATGTGCATGTGCAAATTTGAATATTAAACTCATGGTCAAATTTAGAAGAACGCAAATACCTACAGCACAGCACCTAACCAAAGTAATTTCAAAATTAGTAATTAAACTATTTTTTGCGTTCCTCTGAATTTGACCATGAGTGTATAGTATATCCTATATATCGTAGGTATATATAGTATATCCTATCCGTTTCGGTTCGGCGGACACGCTACATCCTATGATGCATTGCAATAGTGAATCGCGTTCTTCGTATTTGATAAGCTTCTTTTGATAACTTTCGGTTTCGGCAGCCGGCGCGTTTTCACTTGGCGGAACAGGAACAGTCTCGACGCCTTTTACTATACCTTGCAGTTTGTGCATAGTTAGTTGCAGGTTTATATCGAACTTCCATTCTAACCAGTTGTCTTGACCGCGCAGCTTTTCAATATTAAAGCGGTGTAAATCTAGTTTTTGACCACTCATATTTTATACGAAACACAAAAAGCTCAAAAGATAAATCTCATCCGGAAATAGAAGATAAAACTCACTATAAAAGGTATATTTGTAAATATTTAACCATAACCTATTGAAACAAATATTCCTCTCGTACAACTTTTATTGAATTCTGTCAAATATACATTTGAAAATACAGCAGTCATATAGAAAAGTATGTACCTGATGGCCAGTTCCAACATTCTTCGATAAAGATTTTGATTAAATTTTTAATTTTCTGGCCTAAGAAGACGAAACAGAACTGGCAAGGTTTCGGTCTCCTTTTCTATTTATCGAGTTCTCAAAGTCACCATATTTAATATCACATAATTTTTTAGTGTTCCGTACAAAACTTTGTTTACGGAACACTTATGGGATCACTTCGGTCTTTTTTTTAAAGATATTGTATGTCTATATGTCCCAGCACCATGGCTTGTTTCCAGTTTAAAAAGCATTATCCCCGCCAAACATTGTGTCCGAAAATTAAACGGACGAGAATCAAAAATGTAAACAGAAAGAGATCCGCTATCGTTTTACGTAATAGCCTGTCCTTTTTTAATTTAAAAATGTATACAAAGTCGATCAGCGTTGTCACGCTTTCCCTCTAAATTTCCCCTAGATTTCAGGGGAATCTGGGTCAAGTTCGAAGGGGGAGGTCATGAGAATTCCCTTGAACAGTTTTCCCCTGTGCGTTTCCCGGGCCCGAGTTTGCATTGCCAGTACGTTTCCGCGTCGGTTTATTAACATTAACTTTAGCTGAGAAAGTTTTATCAATTCGGAAAGTACCTACAGCTATTAATTCATTGTAGTGGAATAGGGGTACGTATGTGAATAGATATATATTTTAATTATTTAGTATAGACTTTGGATGATAACGTAAAAGATACTTATATTGCATAAGTACGTCTTACAAATCACCGATTTCAAAACTTGGGATGTTTAAAGATTGGAATAAGTACCTACTTGTGCGCTATTCGTCGTACGATTTTTTGCAAAAAAAATATTTTAAAGTTTCCTAATATGCCTCTGATTTAATTCAGAATTTAATTAGTAGGCAATGAAAACGAATAGGTAGGAAAACATGTTTTAAGATTTTTTTGAGGTGAATAGATGAAATAAATAGATAAATGGAGAACGTTATTGAAATAAAATAATCTAAATAAGAGTAAATTTAATATAGCCTATGTCTGTCCACTACTGAGAGTACTGAGTCGAATCTAATGATACCTCATACGTACAAATCCTTCAAACGCATGACGCAGTAGGGTATGTACTTAATCTGGACAGAGCAATGAATAATCTACTTAGATGTATTTAGGCCTTAAATAAATGTCTTATTCGGAAAGAGCTTAAACGGATCAATTTTATGAAGCGTCATTGTCTATAATAGGTTATAAATGATCGGAACCCTCTGTCTGATCGAAAATAGTGGTGACTTGCTGTTTCGGCCAGACGGTCAATCCATCATTGCTAGACTCTGACAAACCAGGTGGACAGCGGATAATCACATCAAGGCCAGCGTATTATGGATGGTTTTATCAACGTGATAAAATAACTGTCACTTAACACCGTGGGATAGAAAGTGACGGACACCGCTATGTCACGCTGTCACGTAGACAAGAACGACCATCATATCCGTAGCACTAATTTGTCATTTAAGAAGGTTTTAATTGTTCCATAGACACGTGCACAGAGTAAAAGCAGGTAAAAGGTTGAGGGGTGGCAATAATATTGTTTTTGTTTAACCCGTAGGGGTTCGGATCAAAAACTAAGTAATTAAATCCGACTCACGCTTGACTGCACATTTCTAATAGGTTTTTCTGTCATCTATAGGTAAATAACTATTTTGGGGTTTTATTTTCAAAATTTTAGACCCAGTAATTTTGGAGATAAAGGGGGTGGGGGGAAATGGTCGGACAGACAGACGAGGCACGAGTGATCCTATAAGGGTTTCGTTTTTAGGGTTCCGTACCCAAAGGGTAAAACGGGACCTTATTACTAAGACTTCGCTGTCCGTCCGTCCGTCCGTCCGTCCGTCTGTCACCAGGCTGTATCTCACGAACCGTGATAGCTAGACAGTTGAAATTTTCACAGATGATGTATTTCTGTTGCCGCTATAACAACAAATACTAAAAACAGAATAAAATAAAGATTTAAATGGGGCTCCCATACAACAAACGTGATTTTTGACCAAAGTTAAGCAACGTCGGGAGGGGTCAGTACTTGGATGGGTGACCGTTTTTTTTTGCTTTTTTTTTATGCATTATGGTACGGAACCTTTCGTGCGCGAGTCCGACTCGCACTTGCCCGGTTTTTCCTTTTGACGTACGGAACCCTAAAAATCAACAAAACAGGCCTTATTGACATCGTACTGTGAATATTAGTCTGTGTTCTATTGTGTAGGTACAGTTTACTCGGCTTTGGATCAAAGGGATTGCAGCTTAAAACCAGCTTCCCGAGCAATATGCCTCGGGCATATCATTCTGTAATTTCGACTTAGTTGTCGACGAATATATACATCTCCTTCTAACTCAATGTCATCTGCATACGAAACGACAATAATAGTCGAATGCAACGACCGCTCTAGAATCGCACCAAAGCCTTTATGAATAGCATTTTGCGATCATGGATGCTTCTGTGTACCTTCGGTAGGTATAACATGCAATAAGCTTTTATCTCGGGGATTAAGGAAAACTTGTTACCTATTTTTACCTGACTGTAAAATGAGAGATGCTTTATTCCAACTGGATAGATGCAAGTCATTTTCCTAGTTTTAGGATTTGGGTTATATGTTCATAATTTTTAATGCTGTTTGCACGAGAGACAAAATTTGTTTTTAAATATGCTGTTGGTAAATTCATAAATATATGTTTCGCTAAGCTATCGCTAAGTGAGTTACCAATATGCACTAGGTATCTGAAATAATAAACTGATGATGATATATAATATAAACTTTCTTTGTTTTCTTATAAATACCTTGCCTTGCTCGTCTACATAAAGTTATACTTAAAGTAACTTAAAAACCTATAAAACTTGTTTTAATCTTAAATTCAGTTAATACATTCAAAATATCACAAATCGGGGTAGAGGCCTAGAGACTAGAGACCATAAAATGGTAACATTTTCGAATTCAAATCAAGAATTAAGCTCTCCAAAATTCACAGATAGCGGATTTTCAAAGTTAGTTCTGATTCTGAATAGAGCATAGACTAGGAATCCTCTAGACAGAGTTTGGAGCAATTATTTCATGCAACCGATGATGATGCCAAAAATGCGGGGGTGCGCGGGACGAGGTGAGCGAAGTCCCGTGCCGTGATTGGTCCGTTCAAAGACACGGGCGTCACACAAAGACACATTCGACTCGAACATGGAGTAAAATAACCGTATGCGTGGCAGAGGAGGTAGCGCGACTATGCTCAGTCTGGAGGATGTTTTGTCTGTGGAATAGAGAGAGACTTGGCTTGATCACATTCACATTGAGCATTGGAATCTACAGTGATTTAAACCTATTCATTCAGTCAGGTGAATGCAAAGATAATTATTTTGAGTGAAATTGACGTCATTCATTCGGTTCTTATTTGTATATGATATTTGTGTCTTTTCTTTGAATTAATATTTTAATTATACCTACAGGATTTTAACTGTAAAAGACCCTTTACATCTTTAAAGATCATTTAATAAACTACCTAGATATTTTTTCTTAGTTCTCGCTCTTAGAAAGGTTTACACCGCCAAGGAACTATTAGGTTTTTTTTAAATACCTTAATATCTTCTATTATAAATGTAGGTATTGTGTAATTGGATATTCACAGACTTTATACATTTGTAAGTAATTATGTATAATACTTCATTTAATAATATTTGCATTGTACCTATGTATTTATCTCATAGGTAATTGTTGAAATAATTGTTGGAGTCTAAATTCTTTATAATGCCTTTTATATGTATTATGTTTATTCCTAACTGAGCTACCTACTCACAGATAGATGACTTGAACAGCATTAGACTGATTTCTTATTATCAAAGTAAAAAAAAATCAAGAAAGGCTTTCCTTCCTTTCCTTAAAAATAAACATTAATATCGCAGTTATTTGCCCTTTTAATTCTTCATCCTGATTCATCTTTTTTGTTAAAGCAGACATAATCACCCTGTAGGCTGTAGGTATATATTTCAGAACTTTCAAAGTCATTTAAATATTGTATTGGATAACCCTATGACTGAAACAGGCCCCGAGGCAAATTGTGTGTGTAAGGGTCCTTCAAAGGACATGCCGAAGGCATTGTTTTAAAACGTAATACCAAACCGGACAAGGCCTTTGATGTGGAGCCAAGTAGCGAGGACAAGTCAATATGATTTAATACGGAAACGTCAAGGACGCTAAACATAGATAACGCTTATACTAACCGAATCCAAGAAAGTAGTTATGTAATTGCCGTCTCGTGACATGACTTTATTTGTATCGTTTTAACCAAACAAGTTATTGAACATAGTTTTTTTGACAATAAGGTATCTTGTCCGTATTGTGTTTGTCTAGTAGAGGTAACTCCGTTATTCAAAAAAATTAGCAAAATCTTAAAAACTTTTGTTTTATCTTAAATATCAAAATCACTAATAGGGACAAACAATTGATCAAGAGTATTGTTAGATTTGACAGAAGATTATGCATAACGCCATAGAGGCGTATTCTGCCTGTAATAACAGGTTATGCATTTGACCTAGATTTGTTACTTTTGACCCCTAGACAGATCTATCCATAACAAATTCAGAGCAAATTCATAACCTGTTATTACAAGCTGTTATTAAAATCAGAATAATACGCCTCTTGAACCCATAGTATTTTTGTTAAATATCCAGTGTTTTTGTTAAATTATGCTGTTCCAGCATTATCTTTCTGTCTCCGTCGTAAAAAAATATTATTATGAGCAACCGCAACGTGTCTTTTATTGGAGTGGAAGCATTTCGACAATCGCTTTTGGGCTCGCAAGGGAATATATAATGTGGGCCGTGTTGGGCGAATCGGGCGTGTTCTTAGAGCATTTAATAACCGGAGTCGCCTTTAAGAGCTTACCCTTCTGCCGAAAACCTTGCAATATTATAAATTTTAGTATGGACTGACGTTTATCTGGATGGTGTTTTGCAAAAGTGAGTCATCCCACATCCATTTTGCAATAAAATGTCAACTGTATGCGTCAATTTTTTGAGTTGACATCTTATCAAAAAAATAATGCGGGTTGACACATTATTGCGTATCAGCATCCATCTGACATGGCTATTTCTACGTTACGTACAAATCATGTACAAATAGCCACATTGACGTGCCCCTCCCCCGCTAAATCAGCAGACTGTTTTGTACAGAAAACAGCCAAGGCGTCTCCAGTAACTAAACGCTCTAAGGGCGTGTTCGGTGACCGATGGAATTCGGGCTCATTTCTTGGAAATGACTGGGGTGGGTGCCTGCGTGCGTACCTACTTATTTAATAAAAATAAAATTAATAGTGCTAGGCTAGAAAAGGCCTATAGGGATAGCTTAATCTGGGGATGACTTATAAAATATCCGTATGATCGTTCGATGCGATCTTCGAAATATCTTGTTTTAGTTGTCATTACAATTAGGTAGCAGCGAAAGCTTAAAAAGTATAACTCAAATATTCGCTTGTAGTAACTACAGATTTATGCTGACTATGGGCCATTTTTTAGAATCATATTAAGATATAGGTATGTTTCTTTGAAACAATTATTTCCATAATTCTTTGTTACTGTCATCAGGCCACTTACTGGCCGTTACTGTCATTATTAATTTAATTATACACTTTAACTGAAAGCTAAAAGTCACTCATAAAATTCCCGTGAGTTTACAAAAGCATTTCAATTACAATTACTTTATTCGACCTGACTAATATCATTAGCATCACTAGCCAAGCCTCAATATTTCTCGTATTTTAGCCCTGTTGAACTTTTAAACTCCAATAACTTTCGCATATAGAAGTTTAAATGTCAAAAGGTGCCGTTAATATAATTGGAAAATGGGCCTTAATTCTTCACCCGCGGAAGCAATTACGATAATAACAGTTTATTGCATTATTCGAGTTGTTAGTTAATTTGCTAATAAGTTTTAATGTGGTTAAAACTTACCTTAATTTTCGGCATACAGAGCAGTGTAAAAGATAGGTCATTTTTTACGTAAAGCTTTATTTTTTAGAGGCCCACCTCGATCCAAATCGGGCGCAATACTTTTATTGCCCAAAACTAAAACAGAGGCATAAAGTAGTACACGCGCAACGCATCTCGCTCCCTCCAAGATACAATAATAAGTACATGAAGTACATACCTACCTACCTACCTACGAGTGAGTTGCATACCTACTACTGGCGATGTCAAAATGAGACTAGTTTTAAATCATATCAATATGTTAAGCTCGAGTTCCAGTCCAGAATATATAATATGTATGCAAAATTACATATTAATATTATGATTTAATGAAGGTATATAATAATATTATGATTTAATGAAGGTATATAATAATTAAATTAATCGGTCCGCTGCTACGGCGCGGCGTAGATTCGTAGCGGTCGCTACGATTTCTAACATCCGTAGAACTTGAGCAGTATTCAAAATTGAATAGTAGGTAGGTAGGTAGGTAGGTAGGTAGGTAGGTTAGTAGGTATTACGGTACAAGTGCGAAAACTAGGAAATTAAAAACGAGTTGCGAATTTCATACAATTCAACCAAAGAAAAGAGCCAAATTTCATAAAATACGACCTCTGTCAATAAGTTTGGGCCTAGGGAATGCAAATCGGTTATTTTTTGTATGAAAATAACCGCGGTTTCGGTTAATAACCGATTATTTCCATACAAAAAATAACCGAAAATAACCGATTTGCATTCCCTATTTGGGCCCCTTTGTCTCTATACAATAAAAATCTTAATCCTTGTATAATAAAAATCTTGGGAACTAAGTAGGGCTTGCAATATCGGATGGTCCCCAATTCCGGAACTGATTTTCGATATGGGATTCGAATTCCGGAATTCCGGAACTGGCTCCGGAATTAGGGGTTATCGTATTTTACTTAAATTTTTTTTGTAAAATCCAACAAAAAGTGTGAAATTCTGATACTTTACGTTTATTAAAGTTAATACTGTTTAAGAGAAATTTAATTTGAAGTACTACAGATAATTTCATCTCTTTTTTACCACCTTATTAAAATGGTTACTTTTATTCAATTCTATGATACGCCGGATACGCGGTATTTATTCGGGGAAAATTTAGTTGCTAGCAAACCATTCAATGGATAATTTTATAAAATAGTTAAATATAACAGCTCTATAATCAGCCTACTCTTCGTAACATAGTACGTAGTGGTGTTGTTTAAGAAGTTGAAGGTCGAAATTTGGCTTTTTCCTTCCTAGATCCTAATTATGATTCAAAATATCATATATTATATGCTTCTACAGGATCCGAAATCGTTGCTAGAGAAAACCTTCTATCTAAATCGAAGATTCGCTCATGTAGGATTGAGACTATTCTGACTATTCTAAGCAAGTAAATCACTTTGCTTTTTTTTATGAGCCCATATTGTCCCACTGCTTTATCAAACCGAAAAGTAAAATATACCCATACTATAGGTCACTGAATGACTAAGAGGCACTTATTAACAACAAAAAACATCAGTATAGTGTAGTTTCTTAACAATTTTCAATAATAAACGTATTAAAACCTGAAAAAAGTACCTAAATCCAATTCCGGAATTTTCGATATTCAGTTGTATCAATTCCGGAATTGTAATATCGGAAAATTTGTCCGAGATTCCGGAATTTCGAGATTCCGGAATTCCGGAATGCAAGCCCTAGAACTTTAAAAGTAAATGCAAACAAACGTACTCGTATAGGTACAAACAATAGTAGGTACTTACTTAACAAGCATGGTCGGTGGCATTTTAGGATTCCGTATTTTTAGCTGTTCCATGTTTTTTGTACCATGGCGCACTCTTGTAACATAATCATTAGGTTACATTTAAGCGAAGTGAAATACCTACTCTGTTTCATAATCGAATTTTAATAACAGCATGAGTTTGTCATATTCCAACAGTTAAGGTAAACTTGCCTCTCATAAAGTAATTAGTGAAAGAAACTGCACGAACTAAAGTATTCCAAGCTCTTCTTCCCATCGCTTACTACTTCCATAAACATAAGACAACCAGTAAAGTATGATCTCTTATTCCTTATAGTTATTATATTGATCTCGAGTTCATAATTTTCATAGTTTCTTTGTAACTAAATTCTTGGTAAGCGATGAAATTAACACCCTTAATGGCGTCGGAAAGTTGCTCAAATGGAACAAAGGAAAACGCTGCGAAATACCGCAAGGATGATTTTTGAGTTTGTCGTAGACGAATTGAAGATAGCCTGAGGGTCAATCGGGGAATTTAATGAAAGGTAAGGAAATGTCCCCATTAGCCCCAGGCCTTAATACTTCTACGCCCAGGCCAACACAATGAACTTGAACGCTAACTATTAAACGCACAAACAATGGCTCTAACGCCAAATCTACATTTTTTCCAATATTTTTCTATATTTTTTTATTACGTGTGTGAGTGCGTGTGTATGTGTTTGTGTGTGTGTGTGTGTGCGTGTGCGTGTGCGTGTGCGTGTGAGTGTGAGTGTGCGTGTGCGTGTGCGTGTGCGTGTGTGTGTGTGTGTGTCTGTGTGTTACGTGTGTGTGTGTGTGTGTATGTGTGTGTGTTAAAGACGGCGCTGATGGTGTATCTGTTAGACAACCAGATTGATAGCAGTGGCTTAGTAATAGGTTGTGTACAAAACCCTAAAATGAAAACACGATATAAGTAAGTCGAATCATAATCCACTAAAATTATTAACAGCCAAATGCTTAAATAAAAGATTACAAAAATGTCAATGCCACATTCAGCCACCATTCGATGTTAGCCCAAAAAATTCCTCGTGATGTGAAAGGTCTATTATTCAAATGAAAAGCCTCGTGATATTGTGTATCAAAGGATAAGATGGCTTTCGAGTCGATGGAAAACCAGAATAAAGCACGACCCGAGGCAATATCCTTTAGTTCCTTTATATCTGATCCTTTAAAAACATTTCACTATTCCGCCATCGCTTTACTCGTATTTACTTTACTCTCAATTCTAAAAGTAAATGCTACACTTTCACTTTGTTTGTAACATTTGGTGAAACCGACATTTTTGTTTATCTCTGCCTTTATGTATTAGGTATGTGTGTCTTGTAAATTATACAGGTTGTCCCATAAGTGACACGTCACAGTGACACTGGAGGTAGACCAGGCCAAGAGGACCCAAACCAACTTAACATGACCCCAGTAAAAGTGGCACGATTTTCGAGTTATTGCCAAATTAAGGTTTTTCATGAATTTTGACCGTTTTTAACATTGTTTGTGCCAGTGTGCACTTGGAAAGGTCTCGAAGGTTCTCGGGGTCTCGGTTATTTAAGTGTACGGCATCATGAATAGTTAATTAAGATCACAGCATAGGTATTTTATCGATAAACAATGTAAAATACAAAAAAGTACTGGTTTAATCTTGAATTAAATTTACAGCGAAACATCAATTTCGACTTTGACCACCTGTCGTGGAAAAAAATTACTAGAAAAGTTATGGGCAAATAACGTCAAAAAACTGAGCACGCAAAAGAACTTTAAAGTCACTTATGGGACACCCTGTATAAGTTTTGAGGTTGTGCAATAAAGAGATTTTTTTTGTATTCCTATTGTAAGTAGAATAATGGTCTGGTACCTTTTTAAATTTATTGACACAAATAAGTTCTCCTGTAAGTATAATAGTAAGGTTAACTAATATTGATGCTCAAAAAACCCGGGATAAATTGATAAGTGGAATTTTGAGCGTTGGGAGGGTTTCAAGGCACAGGAGGATTAATAACAATCTTTTCTACCGAAAAAACACAACATTTTCACCACACCAACGCGAGAATAATACTAACTGCAAAATATTATACAAATTATAATCAAATGAATGTTATTAAATGTTTATCAATTCTATCATACAGAGTATTTATATATTATATATATCGTTGTCTGAGTACCCACAACACAAGCCTTCTTGAGCTTACCGTGGGCTTAGTCAATTTGTGTAAAAATGTCCTATAATATTTATTTATTTATTTTATTATTATTTATTTATTATCATACAGAATCATCACTTTAATGCCACTTAACCTTCCTTCCTTAAAACCCCGCGCGGAGTGTACACATTTGTGTACATATTCGACAATCTATTTTGAACTTTTATTGTGTAACTAAGGGTACTAAATTCAAAAACAAAACAACTGTCATTGGATCTCAGGAGGTTAACAATGTTTTATTACAATTGTACTCCGCCGTAACTGAATACAGACATAACCTTTTAGCTTAATTACCTAAACAAGACCTCCAGCAAGGAGCAGACTGAGAGCAGGCCTGCGAGTGTAATTGGGGTAGCAACTTGGGTAGTTAGAGAGCAACATTACCCTGTAATTGCACTAAATTTTGCTGTAATCATAGATGTATAACTACGAGTATACACTATAGATGTGCAATACGCGTGCGCCCGTCAGGGACAGAACATACGCAATGCGACAAAATTAAATACCCAATTAAAGATTCCTGACAACATACCTACCAAACATAACCTACGTAATTTGGTCGGGTTCACTGTTATCACAATTATTATTGTTATTAGATCGCACGACCTCGCCTCGTACTTAATTAAAACAACATTTAAATTAGACACAACGGCGTGACTCTATCATGTCATTAGCTCTTTTTCAGAGTTTTTCACTATGTCCTGAAAACATGCAAATGGGGCATGTTTTGACCAGATCCGCACACGTTGATTTTCTTCAGCAGCCGGAATGGGGTCTAGGAACAAACTAAAAACGCTGAAAAAAAGAGCCAATGACGTGACATGATAGAAACATACCGTTGTATTTATCTCATATCGTGGCACAAAATGATAAGATGAATGTGGTCTGTATGTTTCAATACAATAGCCCTAATTTCATTGGATGAATTCGACATAAAATGTTCCATGATTTAGCTGCAAATGCGAAAGGCTTGTTACAAGGACGCTAGCTCCACTCCGCAGCTCCAACGAGCGCGAAATAGTTTTATAAAACACTTACTGCTACTTACTCCGCTCGGTAAGTGGTTAATGGGTGTTTCATATACAGCTAGGGTGATTTTGTTGTCTGACGATACTCTGAGACTTCATACTTTGCATATTTTACTAAGGCTTGTTCACGTAATAAAGTAGCCACCTAGAACTAAGTCTTCACAGGAATATAGAAACTTTTTGCAATGCTGGTACGTGACATTCCAAAAAATATATAATAAAGTTTAAAAAAAGTATAAAATAGATGTCATTGAGTAAATAGAATCAAAATGCCGAGAATAAATGAAAATATTCGTAAATTAATTATTGTCGCCTATTGCAGCGAAAATCGATACGACAATTAGCAAAACGATATAAAATATCTAAGGATGGTGTGCGAAAAGTGATCAATAAATTTGGGCAATTTCATATTCTACATGATCTACCAGGTCGCGGTCGAAAAAAAGGCTGCGTGAAGCCTAAATTGGATGCCGCAATAGCTTCCTCGTTCCGCCATAATCCATCGGCCTCTGTTCGAGATATCGCCAAAAAGGTAAAGACATCGGTTGGAAATGTACAAAACGCTAAGAAGAGAAATAATCTTGTGACCAGAAAGAAACAAAAAATCCCAAAAAAAACCCCTGCTCAGATCGAAAGAGCAAAATGTCGTGCCAAAATTTTGAGCAAGTTTCTCAATCAAAATCGCGACCGATGCATTTTAATGGATGACGAAACATATGTAAAAAAAGACATGAGAACTTTACCGGGGCCTCAATTTTATACGTGTGTGGCTGGCCAGGATGTATCGGAAGAGCATAAGTCCATCGCTTTTGAAAAATTCGCCTCCAAAATCCTGGTATGGCAAGCTATTTGCTCATGCGGGCTGAAGAGTTCGAGCTTTTTTACTACTGGCACAATCAACGGAGATGTCTACCGACAGGAGTGTATTATGAAGCGAATTTTGCCCTTATATAGGAAACATGAACGGCCCCCTATATTTTGGCCTGATTTAGCTTCAGCTCATTACGCTCAAACAACCTTAAATTTGCTCGATAATCAGAATGTTATTTATGTGGCGAAAAACATGAACCCGCCAAATTGCCCAGAACTTCGCCCGATAGAAAGGTATTGGGCGAACATCAAGCGATACCTGCTCAAGAAAGGTGCAGTAGCGGACAGTGATGCTGACTTCAAAAGAATATGGAGCGCAGCCGCTCGTCAGTTCACTAACACGTCAATAACTACACTAATGGCAGGCGTTCGAAAGAAAGTAAAAAAATTCGCCAGTTCTTAAGGATTCCGCAAAAAAATGCCTTGTATTTAATTTTTTAAATGTTTTCTTATATAATTACCTGTTTTTGTTATCTGTAGCGTTTGAAGTAAACGATTAATTTACATTTGCATATGGCTACTTTATTACGTGAACAAGCCTTATTGGGTTTACCCCTAACTCGCGACAAAAGTCGGTTGTTTCATAATATACATCGAATGATATATGTTAATGTTTTCTATGAAACAGCAGATCTTTCGGGGTTGGCCCCATAGTAAAAATTGCTCAGATGTAACAAAATCACACTGTAGTTGAGCTATTGATAAATTAAGGGAAGTCGACATTTTGAATAATATGTGTATTTTAGTAATACTTATTTAGGTTTACTAAAGAATGGGCCAAAAACGTTTCGCAAAGTATCACACCCCAAACAATTTTACCCATATTATCATTTCCCAAAAAAATATTTAAGCACTTATCGCAATTTTTCATTTTATTTAAATTTTCGGCATTTTATCCTAAGAAAAGAATAGAAAAAGGAATAAATTATATGTATTATGTACCTATATTATGTATAGAAATATTTGTCGTAGATAGTAAGACTTTTTTGGTCTATCTTATCATACATTCGTACGCACTTTTGAAGTCGACTGTACGCTAACCACCGTTTTATAGCTTTTGTAACCAATCGACTATTTATACCTAGTTATTCAATTGCTCATAGGTTAACTGGAAGAGATCCCTTAAAGGGATATAAGTTTTCCTTTGTACTAATAGGTAACGAATGTTATTTTTCTGGTTTTGTTTTGATTTTTATACAATAAATTGTTTAACTAATACTACATTTTATTGAAAAATCGACGAATGTACTATAGTGAAAGGAATCGTGTCAGTAATCTCCGGATAAATTACCGCGCAAAACGGGCAGATTTTTCTGCTACACAAAATGCCCTCATAACTTCCCCATTTCGCTCGGAAGCCTCGGAAACGACTATGCTATTTGCCACCCTAAATCGCCAAAAATATCCTGTTTGCTCTCCTTAAAATATCTCGAGTTTCCAAGTGGGTTAGAAAACGTGGGCATAGTTCTGTTCAAACGCTATCAAAATTGGGATAATAGTCACAATATCTTTCAAAACCTCTGACGCATGAGCTAGGGGTGTGAACAAAAGTAACGATGTGCTGATTAAGTATATTAACATTGATTACTTAGGTGTGAACATGAACAACCAGATGACAACAAAAATTTTAAATTATACGCTTTACAATATTACATACCATCTTATTACGCCAACCTATCACTTCAAGTTTCCTTTATAAAATCAAGCAACCCAATAATTTTATTGGGTTGCTTGATTTTATGAATGCCCAATGAAAGTCCTGTTTAATATTTTAGTTTCGACGATGGAATAATATTTGCTAACATGTGTTAATAGAATCGAAAAATTGCATGCAATTTACACAATATGGAATACATACGTGTACCTCCTCGTAGTACACACACATATACTTACTGTTAATGTCCGTTGTATCTTCTGATCTTTATAAATTCATGTATATTGAAGGACAAAGGGTCGCGAAGGTCCGTGAAAGATAAAGGTCCTCACGGAATTGGTTCCTACTCTATTTAGAAATCCCTTTGTAAGCTTTTCTTCGCATTTATTTTTTTGAACGTTGTTTTTGGTGATTCGCACTTTTTAAAAACAGCCAAGTTCCTTGAATCCTTTTTATTAGGTATTAACCCAACCCTTTTTGGGTACTATATTAGTTACTGATTTCAGTGTATTTTGCACCAAATCTGGAGTAGGCGTTTTCACTTAACTGTGTACCATTAACAGATGGTTAGCTATAAGAGTGTGGCTATAGTCATAAAACTGACGGTCAATGTCAAACCAACAACAAAAATTTTGTCAGGAAAGTGACAGTTAGACGTGACTTACAACATAAGCCATAGTAGCCATCAATGATGACCTGAACTTCATAGCTGATTGGTCGAATCGCTTCGGCATATCTGTAAATCCATCTAAGTGTCAGGCCATCATTGTGGGAAGCCAGCGTCAACTTCTGAATTTGGACACCGCTTCTGTATCACCAATAATGTTTGATGGTTCGTCAATACCTTTCTCGAGCCAGGTTAAGGATCTCGGTATTATAATCGACAGGCATCTATCTTGGGACGGGCAACTTTCGGAGGTTAGTCGAAAGGTCACTGGTACTTTACGCTCTCTATATCCCTTAAAAAACTTTCTCCCAATACCCACCAAAAAATTACTTGTGCAGTCACTAATACTTCCGCTCATCGATTACGCTGACGCGTGCACAACAAACATTTCACAGTGTTCACTTAACAGGCTCGATCGCTTGCTGAATAACGGCATTCGTTTTATTTTCGGTCTACGCAAGTACGACCACATATCTCATTACCGTCGCCAGCTTAACTGGCTCCCTATTCGGCAGCGTAGGACTCTCAGAATTCTTTGTTTGCTTTTTTCGATACTGTTCGAGTCATCTGCTCCCAGTTATCTAAAATGTAGATTCAGTTTTGTAACCCCTCGCCCGGGTTGTGAACTACGTTCCTCCCGCTCTCTTAAACTTTCGGTATTTCCTCACCATAGTGGTTTTCTCTCTTCTTCCTTCACCGTACAAGCAATCCGCCTCTGGAATTCGCTCCCTCTGACGATCAGACAGGCTCCAAGCAAGTTAACTTTCAAACGTTTGCTTTATAACCACCTGCTAAGGCAGGCACAGTAGGAATTAGTAGGTAGGTAACCCTTAACGCATGTGCAATTATATGTATTTGTATATATCCTTGTGTATATATATATATCTATCTATGTATTTAGTGTACTCTTAGTCTTATGGTATAACATAATTAATATATGTATATAGTAGGTATTTAGAATGTTGATATTTTACTTCGCTCAAAAGTTACGTTTTTTTTTTCTGTTTATTTCTCACTGCACCCACATGGACGCTTTTCTGTTTCGCCCTATGGTTGACTGGTAGAGAATGCCTATACCGGCATTAAGTCCGCCTGTTGTACTTTTTGTATGTGCAATAAAGTTTAAAATAAATAAATAAATAAGCTAATGTCAAAAGTGACATATCTTACAACCAGAAATTACTTCACAATTAGTCACTTTTGACACTAAAAAATCATATCCATAACAAATGCAGATCAAATTCATAACCTGTTATTACAATCAGAATACGCCTTAAGATCGGCATGATTGGAATCATATTGTACAAAGTCTGAATCCGCACTGGGAGATGCTACGGCTGTACGTAATATACGACTACGTTAACTTGGCATCTGTTCGTGCCAATTTATTCTAAAGTTTTTGCATTTCACAACATTGTTGTGCTACTACATATTAGCTAGCAAGCTTAGAAATGTTAGCTGTTGTGTGTTGTATAAGTCCTCATCATATTAGCTTTGGTTATAATTAACGCGGTATATCTTGGTGTTTTTAATTAAATTCACGTGTCAAATCTAACAAGCCGTTGATAATCGTTTGTCCATATTGGTAATATTTGACTTTGTCAGTAAAGGATTAAATTTATAAACATTTGCTAAGACTTACTAAATAATAGGGACTTAAATGTATAACATGTTTAGAACATGTAATGTAATAACTAAAGTTCCCTAGATATAAATTAATCCTAGTAGGTAACAAGATATAACGGAAACACCTCGACGTAAAAGCTAACTCCTCGTCTTAAGGCGATTATTTTCTACCTTTATTCTCGTGGATATTACCTTCATCGTAAGCCTGGGATCTTAATGCCTTCCATGTTAAAGCTGACACCGCGGCAACCAATTTTAATTGTATAATCCCTAGATTTGGGTAATCCTTGGCCCGCAACGAACTTTGCAATTTGCTGCGTTTGTTGTTATTCATGAGTGAAATTGAGTTGAAATGGGTTTTTAATCAAGACAGGCAAACAGATTCTCAGATCGTGCTTTTATCGTTATGTGAGATATGCCTCTATATCTGTAGAGCGAACTTTATATGTATATGTACTCACACACCTATTATTCTTGTACTGTCGACGACAAATATACTATGTTTAGGGTGTTAAGGTACTCCTTCGTAATAAGGCGCAAAATGTTTACATCTTTGGCGTCGACGGTACCTATTCAATAGCTTTTTCTCAATTAGTTATAATATTATTAGTTTTTCCACAGTAATGTCTAGAAGTTGAGTAGTCTGACGTACGGGAACGTATAATCCTAGACTTTTAAGATATTAAAGTCATGTTACTAACTATTTTGGCTCAGCGAACCATAGAAAATCTTGGCCTCCGAAACGAGAGCGTGCAACCTATTCCGATCCTGCGCAACTTCCTGCCAGTTAGGTACTGCATGTTATGAAACTAAGTACTCATTTTAATTTTTTTCAGAGAAATGCCTGCTTCACAAGCCATTTATTTAAACTGCTTTAACTATTTTGGCACGTTCTGGTCGGTCATTGACACCGTCCCTATCCCATCGGGTTGTTACCTAATACTGTGCAACTTGGAAAGCTGTTATCCCTTTTTCCGAACACTTCCGTAGCCCTTGTCATGTCCGTGGGTTTTATTCGTTGTTAATAGTTGCCCGAAAGCCAAGAGCCTTCGTGTCCCCGCACCGTCAGCGCCATTCACAGACGCTTTACGACGCGTAGCCCATTCATTGCCGGCCGTGTTCTTATCACTGGAGCGAGTCCGGGTGAGCTGCCGTACCGGCCTAGCCTAGGTGACAATCGCTATTTGTGTTAAAATTACATAGAAGGTGTCTGCTAACCATGCTAAACAAGTTGACGCCTTGCAAGTACCTACGCCAAGTACGAGAAGGTAGTACCTAGTCAAGTACTCGCCTGCGATAGTAATACAGGTGATCGCAGCGGACAACATTTGAATTGGTAATTCTATTCCTGAATTCTAATATAGGTACCTGGTACGTGATTCTGCAACTAGGACGCGAGAATTTGTGAATAAGTAATTTCGTTCTTAGTCCTGATGTATGGAGCTAAGCACAAGGGGATTTCTAGGAATAAATAATCAAAGCTAAGATGTTTCTTAGCTAGGTATCTTGAATAATAAATTCTGTTTATAAAGTGTGTTGTGAAAAGTTGAGCCCGGTTTTGCAACCCGATTTTAAAGTAGATAGTCAAGCAATAATTGTTGCATATCATTTGGTATTAAGTTTGCAATAAAGATAAAAATTGTGTTTTTTTATTCGGGTTACTTTAGGGTACCCTGAAATCTGCCCTTGAGTGTATAAAGAAATTTTATTTCTTTTTAAAATGTGGTCGAGCACTACAGAGTGATCAAGAAAGAAGTCGGCTTTTAGCTTGATCAAAACACTCCACTCGCCTTACGTGATGTGCCAAGAAATGTCAGTTCAGTAGGCAGGAGGCACGTATGTAGGAGACTATATGAAATAAATGATTTCGAAGTGGTCTAAAAAAAGGTCGTGGATTGTTTTTCCTGCCCTGAAAATTAAGGTTGAAAGATATCTACCTATTTAGTATCTTAGGTATCCATTTACCACGACCAACACCAACAATACCAACATGTTACGTTGTTGTAGCACGAGCTAACTAATACCTAAACTAATTCCTGGAATGTTACTTTGTTTAACACTGGAATTTCCAGCAATAAGCCTTATTTGAGGTTTTAAGATGAAACCGCACATCTGGCTTAGGGCCCGATTCGGATTTTGAAATAGACATCTATTAGATATCTTTTAGACATCACCAAGATACGATAACGATATTATTATGTTTAAGATCTAACCTGTCAAATTTGATATTTGAGCGATTCTGGAGATACTCTTGAACGATTTCCACAGGATATGACTTAGAGATCCAATTCACATCTAATACATATATTACTCTATCTAACGTAAAAGTGACATTGGTTGCCCGAATTGCGATGCAAAAGAGAACTAGTTGATATCTAAACTATAACGTATATAGAATGGATCTAGTACGTGTCGTCTCTTGTGAATATCTTGAAGTTCGAATACGGCAGTTAGCCTCGAAGCGACACGCGCAACAATAATGTACGCGGCACGAGTAAGAACTTGATTCGCCAACATGGTGGGGGCATCCTACGAAAATGTCACTTACAAAATGCTTTTGCCTTGTATGCTACCTTAATTTAATGAAACTTTCAAGCAAATTCGAACGTGTATCCGACATTAAACCGATATTTGAATCATATAATTTGTTGTCATTCGCGAGTGCGTCACGCTCGCACTAATAGGTACATGGAGATATGGACAAGTCGGAGCGATATGAACGCGCGAATATGATTCCAATTTGATTCAAATATCGGTTTCATGTCAGATGCACGTTTAAATTGACCTGTTTGTATCACTCTATAGGTAATCACAGCCAAGGCCGCATACACGACAACGTCAAGCCGCAACACCGCATGCCGCCGCAAAGCTCTGTGTGTTCTTCGCCTTAATGAAATTATATAATTGTTTTTATGATATCGAGCAGTTATTGTGGTGGGTGTCCACCCCTGTCAAATCAACAGCTGTTAGAACAAAGGCTTTGCGTGAGGAGGGATGATAAGTTCTCCAATAAATTATACAATCAATGATTGTACAAACAACAATTATTTATAACGAATTGAATAACCTGCTGCGGACAGGGAAATTTAACTTTGTTCATTTCCAATTCGTATCACCGTTTATTTATAGAAAACAGAAGCGATTATTTGCGTTTCTTTCATACTTTAAATATGTATTTGTATAACTAAACAATGTAACAATTCTGTTACACTAGCTGTTATTGTTATTATAACAAAATGGTTCAAAGTTTTCATAATTTCAATAGAATACATACATAGGTCACTAGATATTTTTTGCAATATACAAATATGAAACAAAGAGGAGGCCTATCACATATACTTTTTAAACCTATATTTCCATAGACAATGATTGGCTGGAAAACATTTACTTTCTTTTTAAATTTATTGAAATTTATTTTAAATTGAAAACTCGCAAAATTAACAAAGTGTAAAATACTTGCTGCCCAATGTCAACATAATTAACAAACTCGTTTGTACATTACTGTTGTAATGTCCGTACCTAACTGAAGATTTCCAGAATGATCATTAATTAATTATTTAATTTTATCAGTTGCTCCCGATTGTTAGCGTTCAATTCTCATTGTTTCGAAATGGGTAAATAATAGGAGAGCCATTCTCCGTTCATTTGTTTTCCAACTTGGCCAAGCTTTTGCAATTTAGTATCCGGTTTCTGGTGCTGAGTAAGTTTTTGTTGAACGAGTTCAATTTGATACAAAGTTCTGATAATTTTAGTTTACGCTGAACACGAATTGAAAGCGTCAATTGAATTGATGTTTAATCTATTCAGAGAATGATTTATAGTTTAGTCATCATCGTTTGATTAATATTAATTCTACTCATATTTAATATCGTCGGGTGACAAGCAAAAGTCACTAAGTACTATCAAACAAGACCGAAGTGATCCCATAAGTGTTCCGTAAACAAAGTTTTGTACGGAACACTAAAAAATTAAAGTAACAATGCACTTTATTACACTTGTAACACGGTTTATTGTCCAATAATTTCAATGGTGTTAGTTAGTGACTTTTGCTTGTCACCCGACGATACAGCCAGCTATATAGCGATAATATTTACAGCCAGCTTTAGGCGTGACACGTAGGTACTAAAATGTAGTCATGTACTGTCAGCAGGAAAATAATAACTTTCAGTCCTCCAAAATTGAATAGATGCGACAACCCGTGTCCCCATTAAGTAGTCAATTTCCCAAGGCCTACAATGCTCCATCTCCCTTTTCCACCCTGCTAATGTTACAACCTTTATTTTACACTAAATGGGTTCGATGTTTCCTATTTGCAAAGAGAAAGGGCACGACGTCCGGCACGCCCTTTAGTGAGGTCATTAGTGTAGCGGAAGTATCAGTTTCTCGTAACGAAGCCTAGTAGAAGACAAAGATAAACGCGCCCTGGTATCGGGGGCAGCGATCCACGACCCCTATTACTCATAGCCTCGCCGCGAGACGTTATAAATTCTGTCACCCCGGGGTATTATTATATACCCAGTGTTTTCCATCAACGAACACTGTGCCTACAATCCTACATTCTGTACTTTAGTGCGTGGGTAACGGGAAACAGTGTGTAAGTTTTCAGGCTGTTAGTAGTCGCATGCCGCTTACATAAGAAGACAATCTCTGATCTGAATGAAATATTTTTCTTTGGACTGCTACTCTCTGTTGACGACGTATTTCCCAATCTTGTGCTATCGTATTTCTTCACTACTTTCTCAAAGTTAAAACGCAGTAACTCTGTATGCATCCGATACATAGTTAATACATTTTTCTTTTGATTGACAGACCAAGATTTTTATGTTTTCCGAGAGTAATCCGTCGTTTTCTTGAGTTAATTCCCTCACCCGCTGTTATTACATTTTAAATTCTAATCAAGCTTCAAAGTTGAGTCATTCTTTCATATCCGAAATCTTGGAACAGAAGATTTTTTTCATTTTAATCTAAAATGGATGTCGCTCGAAATTTAATAGGCATTTTTATATCATTTTGTAAAAGTATATCATTCGGAATTGGCTATAGATTTTTTGTTGCTAGGAAACAATATGAGGAACATGCTTACGGTACGTGGGCGAATAAGTATATCATTTTATAACTTTTCTCGTTTCAAAAAGTTACGCACAACAACCCTATTTAGCCTTTGTAGATATATACAAGTAGGAAATTTATAACATGGAAAAATATTCGAATTAAATCGGTAGGCAACGGAACTTTTGTAACTTTTCCCCTTAAATATAAAACGACGGCCGCAGATTGCGGAAACGTAACTGTTAAATATTTATAATGAGGTTCCTTTAAAAAGGATCTCGTTTTTCTCAGTTCAATATTTGAACAGTCTTAGAGCACTTTCACATTCGCTTACCCCAAATTTGAGCAACCGTCACCGTCACGTAAGAAAATAATTTCGCTATCCTTTTTGCTACATGCATATATATATATATATATATACTGCATACTCAATAATTATGTAAAACATATTCAATACCTACAGCAAGTGAATTTTGGCATCTTTAGTGTAACCGCGTTGAAAAAATATTCATCACTGAGAATTATATCCATAAACTAAAACCAGAGGGTTTATAGGCAAGGCAAACATGTAATTTATTATTACATAAAATCATGCACAGAATAAACTAAGTATTACTTATACTTAATATGATGCTTAGGTACACTCTGATACTGATAAATTGATAATATAATGTCGGATAAAGTTAAATGACTCATACTCAACCCAAAATTTCACGCGCACCAAATTCCAGTGATGTGGACCGAACGTGAGAACGCAACATTAACTTTTTCTTGAGTAATACAAGTGTAACCGCCCGTCATAAGCGAGGCGTAATCTTTTGTTTATGCCATTAGTGGTCCATAAATCTGCGCAGGATCGTAAATCTCGTAATGGCGCACTCTATCATGGCGAATTGACAGCCAGCAATACGATTAGAACTTAAAAGCGCAGTAAAATTATGATAGCTTTCTGAAGTAGATCGACGATAGCCAATTAAAATGAAGTGGCCAAGTGGGTAATTAAATAAAGTGTTGGTGGAGTGGAGAAAATACAACGAGTAGGTACTTATCTTGAATTCGATATTAACTTAGCTGTTACTCTGCCTACAAAGCGAGAGTGGTCCCTGGCCGGTTCTAATTCTGATAGATAGGCGTAGTTTTCAAGAATTAAATAGTGCTTATTCGGGGATGTTTTTGATGTAAGTAGGTAATTTTTTTTTGTATTCATTTAATGTGTTCATTTAAATATATTTAAGTTTAGTTTTTAGTTAGTTCTTCACGATGTTTTCCTTCACCGAAAAGCTAGTGGTAAATATTTAACAAATTATATTCCATACGTAAGTTCCGAAAAAGTCATTGGTACGAGCCAGGATTTCAACCCGCGACCTCCGTATTGAAAGTCGGACGCGGACGTCAGATCCACTCGGCCACCACCGCTTCTAAACAAACAATTTTTAATGTTATAAAATCCATCTACAGTAATATTTTTCGTAATCATATAATAAAACTTTAATTCTAGGAAAAATCCGCTTTCGAGAGGTTTTACAATAAAAACAACGTTGCGTTCACTCGTTGTTTTTACTGGGGAAATACCTAATCAATGTCTGCGATTAAAATAACAGTAGTGTGATGTGAGTAGGTATTAATAAAAGATTCCACCGACGTGGTTCGTTTTACACTGAAAAAGAACCGTCGGTACATATTCGGATTTTTCATTCAGATATTCTCGCTTGCTCATAGTTGATATTAGTTCTAAGAGGTACTTTTAATGTTTTCTTTTAAATATGTTGTACTTGTAATATATTCTACTGTATTTTTAGTTTACAGCGATCATTATTGATTAACCATTTATTTCACCTTTTAGAAATATCTACATTTATTTCCTTGTTTGAATAAAAATCATGCTCAACAAATTGAGCGGAAAATGAGTACAAGCGGTAAGGTGGTGGTACTGTGCTCGACATGTTAATGCCCAATAGATGCCACCCTGCTGTCACCTCTATTGATCCTCGATCAATTACTTGAGTTTCAAGATGACATGTACTGGGACCGCGTCGAGCACCAGTACCACTACCTTATGTGCCCAGTTTTCATATTAGTATCGTATTTTAATATTTGAACACATCTCCTAACTGGTTAAAATCGTTGTTTTTGTGAGAATATTCTATTACGTATTTTCTAGAATGAGCTTTTAAATGAAAAACATTTTAAAAGAGAAAGAATAATAGAGTTTACAATTGCACCGACTGCTGGTTTAATACCGTTGAAAGTAATTCTAGAAAACATTTGCGAAAAGTTTTACATTAACAAATGTATTGCGAGGAAAATGTAAGCATAATACCCCAACTAACATTAGGCGCTAAATTTAAGGGTTACAAGAGATTTATATAAGCGCCTATTTACTCTTTAGGTGTTGATAGTGCTCTAAAAATAGGAGTTATAGCCGGCTATAACCCCGTTCTAACCCCGGATTGGGCACAAATTTTATCACCGTGGGTCAATTTCTGAACACGATTTTTTTTCTGTCCGTGATGAAAATCGCGGGTTAGCATCAAATAATACTTACGATTTTTTTTTTACATAAAGAAGCCACACTTTCACACCGGGTTCCATATGAATTCACTGATTAATTGGTTTTTAGAGTACACTTAAAAATACCTAAAGGCTCAAATTACTACTCCCGTGCCCTGTCCGGAATCTACTTTTGAGCATAATGAAAAATCCTACGAAAAATTCTACATTAGTATCACTAATTTAGTGTCAAATACTTAAACTAGATGATATTTACTATCACTGAGCACATACACTATTAACTTCATTGTGGTAAATAACTCGTGATCGAAGTTTAAATTTTGTCCGAGCGCGCGAGTAAAATTTCGTCGGCAAAACTCAAAGGGCTCTCACAGCCGACGTCTGTATCCGAATCGCCTCGTGTCCCGCCTCACCTGTACTGGCAATATTCGGCTGATTCTCAAAGCAAGCGGATGTACGTCAAGCCGCGGCGTGTTCGAGCAAATCGCATAAGTATTTCGGAATCCGGGTGGGCGACAATTTTTTTCTAATTTCGATGCCCCTTATAAATTTTATTTCCCACATAGTTTTTCAAAAACAATTGTCATATTTAGGAGCCCTTTATGTATCTTTATGTAAGCGATAACATAACAGTTTGGTTAAAAACGATTTAAATTTTTGGCGAATTTTTTTATTACGAATTCTAATTTCCGTGCCCTAATTCCCATAGAATATTTACCTAAAACAGCTGATTAAGTGGCACGGGAATTAGAAAGTATTACATTTATTGTCAACAAATTTTTAATTGGGGGCACTGTAAGTTAATTGGTAATGTTTACGTCACATTATTATTATATATATATATATATATATATATATATATATATATATATATATATATATATATATTGGCATTGAATATATATTATATGTAATAATAATATGACGTATATCTTTCTATTTTACATTTAAGGAAATCTCAGAGAATGCACAAAAATCTATGAACGGTTTTTTAGTATAAGTACTATAGTACATACTTACAGGGTGGAATAACCCGGGCAATTTTAATACGTAAGGTAAGGTGGGGTAAGACGACACTGGGGTAAGACTATCACTTGTCCGAATCCTCGTACTGTTAGTCTTGCGCCACCTTACCTTATTCATTTATCATATTATAATATTAAAATATTATATAAACATAAAACTATTTTTGGAATTATTACATATTATAATACCCGTACCTAAGGTTACATGAAACAAAATGAATCAAATTTACAATGGTTTTATTTTGTAAATTTGACAGCTGACAGCGTAAGCCGTATAAAATTTAAATATCTGGGAGACCGAGCTTTGCTCGGAAAACATACACCTACCTAAAAACTCAAAAATGCGCGTTTTCCCAGAGACACCTAGCTAGATCGATTTTTCATCCCAGAAAACGCCCATATATGATCAAATTTCATCGAAATCGTTAGAGCTGTTTCCGAGATCCCCGAAATATATACAAGAATTGCTAGTTTAATAGATTAGTTGTTATAAATTAGCTTTTCTAATAGGTACAAGAAAAAATAAATATATCCTATTCTTACTATATTATAAATGCGAAAGTATCTCTGTCTGTCTGTCTGTTATCTCGTCACGCTTAAGCCGCTGAAACAATATCATCTTGATAATACATATTTGGCATGGAGATAGTTTGAGGCCTGAAGAAGGACAAAGGATCTGGGGGCACGGCAGTGCCGCCGCCAAGTCGAGCAAAACAAAGTGGCACGGCCGTACCATCAAATCTCAATAACATTCTATCTAAATAACATTTAATTTGAGCATGTAGTCTAAGAATTAATACACTTTAAAATCCCTTAGTTTTGTCACTGGCACAATCACTCTCAATCAATATAATTTTAAGGTACTTCTAGCATACCCACAAGTTCCAAATTTGAAACGTAATTAGGTTTTAGCTTTTTAAGCCAATAAAAATCTAATAATACTGCAATATTAGTCACGTTCTAAAGATAACTGCATAATTAAGTTTGTAATCCTATAGAAATATATGCGATAACAACGTTACCTTTTAGTTCTTACAATTAGTAGGGAAAATAAAGGTACACTACGATGGACGATGTGAGTATGAATAAAGATGTATTATGATATGTATATACATAGTATCAGTATGGTATGGGTATGTTTACCCGGAAAGAAGGACAGCCTACAAAAAGAGATGGGATCATTTCAATTCATGTAAAAAGATGCAAATCTCGCAACGCAGTTCTTCTACTCTACTACAAAAAAGTTTTGGGATGTAATGTGAAACCAAGTCGGTTATTTTAGTCAGTGCCAGGGGGTATTTTGTAAGCAAGTTTTTTTTAGGAAGATTATGATATTTTTGAGAAATTACTTAACCAACCTACGCTTTGAAGATTTCCCGCAGGGCAGGGACACCCCGTATACCTATGTGTAAAGTAAGGCGGGGTAAGACTAACTTAGTTTATTTTGATCGGGGCAAGACTAACAGTATGAGGATTCCATACAAGTGATAGTCTTACCCCGGTGATAGTCTTACCCCACCTTACCTCATATGTGTTCAAACAATTTTTTGGGTTATTAATTTATGAAGGCAGCATATTCGATTTCTTCAGATTAACTTACACAATAACTTCTTCTCACTGTGCCCCTATTTATTTCTTAGTATCATTTCCTATAAGACCATATACCAGATCATACACCTTGTACCTATCTACATGCAGATACATAATGACACTTTTTAATGAATAGTTTTGTATGTAAAGGCGGACAAGTTTACGAAACTACTCAAAGTATTGTTTTGAAATATGTACATTTTACTAAGAAAGAGAGATTAGTTGCCATTAAAATAAAGGAAAGGATTAGTCATATACGTAGTTTTTAGTGTAACATACTTTCGTAGATTTGTCGTTCGAAACTAAAATTAAAGAAGGTAAATATGTCCGATGCCACTTCCGTATGGTTGCAGTATATTATTGTAGATTAAAATATACATAAATAATAGTTTTAAGTACCAAAATAAGTTAAGAAAACAATTCCCGTGCCGTGTTCTAATTTCCGTCCTAGTAAAATCTAATTTCCATGGACACACTAATTCCCGTGCCCTGACCAAAATTTTAAATTTAAATAACTTTTATAGTTTTATGAATATTTTTATCCCATAAGAAAATTAATATTTATTATATTTTTTATCAAATTCCCAGCATATTTTTTTTTGTGTAATGTTGGTATTTCAAAATTCCATGGAAATTAGACAAAAATGCTCGTTTGGTGAAATTGACCCGTAAGATTTATAACAGTGCTACAGTAGGGTTAGCGGATAAAAAAAGAGACATAAGAGCGGTATAGTGGAGCTACAATAGTGTTAATTAATTCTTTAGGAGCTATATGGGTTGCATATAGGTGACTACAAACTGTTGTAGTAGAAGAGCGCTAAAGTAGTGCTGTAATAGCGTTGATTAACAACTTAGGATTTAAAAGGGTGCCAAATAAGCGACTACTAACTGTTTGAGTAGTAGTGTAGAGCTATATAGATGATACTTTCAGCTTTAGATGGTATATTAGCATTTAAAGTCAATATTTGTAACACTCAAGAAGGTAATTGCACATTTTTTCCTTAGCCCTGCCTGCTTTGGTTGCAGATGTTTCCATTTTGTATTATTATTTGTAAGCTTGCACTGTGACAGCTTGAAGTGAAATGTAATGGCGGATAAATAAAAGCAAATAATTATTTTAGTTCACCGATGCCGGTGTTATCTGCGGATTTATGATGGCGAAATTAATTACACTGTCAATAACTATATGTATTACTAACAAAATTTTGAAGGGCCTCTGATCCTTTGCATATTTATCTGAATATAATATTTTTTAAATTGTGGTTCACCGTATTTAATTTTCGCAAAATTACACAATATACGTGAAGTCCGGTTTTAAATACAACAATACTAACATTATGTCTATATTGAGTAAAAGTATCGATTTTTATTAAGTATTTACGTTCTAATTAACAGTTTTTGTTTTGCTTATTGATTCATCGGTCATATTAACATGGCGCTATAGGCTTAGGTTGTAAGTAAGACTCTAATAACACTATAAGATGTACTAAGGTATGGAATAACGCCCGTCTGCGACTACATGATCTATAAAAGTGACTCATAACTTCTCATTGCGACTGTAAGTGAGACAAGAGAGTTAAGAAGCGATTGCGAGTAACGGAGCTATAAAAGAGTTTTTATCGCGTGTTTAGAACCTTAAGTGAAAATTGCAGCTGCTTATTACTCATATAGATGTTAAGGTGGTAGAATTCACTTTGAGCTATAACACTAGCTGCTTAAGATCCATTATAGCGGCCAAAACGGCTATTGTAAATCTTAAAGCTACACATGGACCTCTTAAAGACCTTGATGTCACCAGAGCCTGTAAGCTTAGAGTATATAGCTATTCTACAGCCGTTATATGTCTTTAGGTGATAAAATACGTGCTAAGTGTCGCCTAATTGTTTGTTGGGACAGTAGGTAAATACCTACAGGGCTGTTTCTTTAATGAAATAAAAACTGTTGAAATAGAAAAGCCTTCTTGAAGATTGTTTTTAGAAATGTTAGGTAGTCGAAGAAAGCTTTTTCACTGAATGAAAATAAAAAAATCATACCAAGTAGGTATTTAATTTTGTCCATCTTTTAGCGTATGTCACGCCCTGCTGCGGCGAGGCCATCGAGAGGAACGGTGAAGCGCTTGCTGTTTCACTGGACATCTCGAAGGCCTTTGACAGGGTTTGGCACGCAAGTCTCCTTAGCAAGCTTCCTGCTTACGGCATCCCTGTTGATTTTTGTAGCTGGCTATCTGATTTCTTGAGTGAACGGTCGATCAGAGTAGTTATTGATGGCTGCTCTTCGGACCTCATGGCCATTGACGCCGGTGTTCCTCAGGGGTCTGTTCTCTCCGCAACCCTTTTCCTGCTCCACATTAACGACATGCTGCAACCCAGCATTGTAGGTTATGCAGATGACAGTACGGTTGTTGAGAGATATTTGGCTAGTGCAAGGGACAGCAGGGAGGATATACGTTCACAGAGAGAGGCCATGGTTGAGCGAATGAACTTGACCCTTAGTCTCGTTTCCCAGTGGGGTGATGTCAATCTGGTCACGTTCAATGCCTCCAAAACGCAGGCGTGTCTATTTTCCGCTAAACGGAGTCCATTCGACCTGACTCCTTCTTTCCGGGGTGCATCTGTACCTATTACCGACAGCCTGGAACTCCTCGGCATGGAGCTGAGTTCAGTCCTCGGCTTCGTCAGCTTCATTGAGTCTAAAGCACAAACTGCGGCCAGAAAGCTGGGCGTCCTAAATAAGGTGAAGCGATACTTCACACCTGGACAGCTTCTAACACTTTACAAAGCTCAAGTCCGGTCGTGTATGGAGTATTGCAGCCACCTGTGGGATGGCTCAGCTAAATACCAACTCGCCGCTTTGGACTCAGTGGAGCGCAGAGCCAGGAGCGGCGATTGGCGACAAGAAGCTAACGGCTAAGCTTCAGACTTTGGCCCATCGGCGGAAAGTCGCCAGCCTGTCGGTATTCTACAGGTTGCACTTCGGGGAGTGTGCCCAAGAGCTACACGAGCTCATTCCACCGTCCCCATTCTACCATCGGACTTTTAGACGCACGGCCGGTTTCCATCCTTACTTGGTAGATATTCCGCCAATTCGCACTAAGCGCTTTGCTTCTACTTTCCTTATGCGCACTGCCAAGGAATGGAATTCCTTGCCGGCGTCTATATTTCCGTGCTCTTATAACCCGGCAACCTTCAAATCAAGAGTGAACAGGCACCTTCTGGGCGAGCTCGCTCCATCGTAGGCCACGTCTACGCCTCGGCTAGTCTGTGGCCATGAGTAAACCCATGCATAATAAAAAAAAAAAAAAATATAACACAGTTAAATACATTTTTTTAAACACTAAATACTAGCTAAGATATAAACTTCTTTTAAATGCAAACATTCTAATACCCATTACGAAATAAGTCCAGTGATTAAACATTATTTAAGCAAATAGTTAAAAGTTTTCTTTTGATAACCCCTCAACCCCTTAAGTCTCGAGAAATTTGCATGTTATCAGATATTCCCTAAGGCTATACTTATTGATCTATGCTAACGGATGAAAGGGTACAATATTAGCTGAGAGACAATAGCTTGTAGGGCAGAACCAAGTTTGGTGTAGCTCTTTGTACAAGAACTGAGTCAATTATTGGCACTAGTTAAATATACCATGGCAAAATTAAAATTAAGAGGATAGTGGACAACCGCTTCTCCATACAAACGTAGTCCCCATTTTCCCCTCTTTATATTGACATTATACTCGTAGAAATATTTTTACACGATTTGATGTATCAACGTATGACTTTTTTCATTTGATTGATTATTATAAAATTAGGGCCGAAATACATAAATTCCATACCCATTTTTTAATTTTCCTAAGTCTAACAAATAATAATTAAAAATTTGAAAAAACCGGACAACTGCGAGTCGGACTCGCGCACGAAGGGTTCCGTACCATAATGCAAAAAAAAAAACAAAAAAAAACAAAAAAAAAAACGGTCACTCATCCAAGTACTGACCATTCCCGACGTTGCTTAACTTTGGTCAAAAATCACGTTTGTTGTATGGGAGCCCCATTTAAATCTTTATTTTATTCTGTTTTTAGTATTTGTTGTTATAGCGGCAACAGAAATACATCATCTGTGAAAATTTCAACTGTCTAGCTATCACGGTTCGTGAGATACAGCCTGGTGACAGACAGACGGACGGACGGACGGACGGACAGCGAAGTCTTAGTAATTTGGGTACGGAACCCTAAAAAGTAAAACATCAACAACTTCAAACGGTGTAAAATATTTTCTATAATATCAATACCCAGAGAGTAAAATTGGGACTACATTTGTATGTAAAGACGTTCTCGTGCCGTCGTCCACTTTCGTCTTAATTACTGATGGTCTAACCTTGACAAGATTCGCGTTTTTTTCTCTTGTCACCATGCCTGTCACGTTCTAACAAGTACGTAAGTGCGAAAGGGATGCGCATAGTGACAGGAGATAAAAATGGAACCGTGCTGCGCCCGCGGAAAGTTTATTAACGACACCAGCTATGTGTGATTAATAGTCGTCTTTTAATTTATTTCAATTTCCGCATCTCTTCGTAAATTTAATTTGTTACTTTAGCGAACGAAACAAATCAAATATAAACTTAGGTACTCGTTACTAAAATTGTTCCTTATTGTCACAGTTAATATTCTAAATTGAATTGGCGAAGCAAAGTTGAGCAATAAATGTTTTGCAATTGTTGCGAAAAATTGGGAAAGTTTGCTTAGCGTTAATATTGCTGAAAACTTCTTAACAATACTGTCCTTGTGAAAATATAGGTACCTACAGTTACTAACAGATCTTTCGCAACGGTCTTGTCGCTCAAAAGTATCTTAACATACCTTCTCACGGCTGACAATTGGTAGAAGCGCGTGTCTGTTTCTATTTTATTACTTTGTAATAAATGTTACACATAGTAATTAATTAAAGATTAATCAATTAATAACACTAATTGATTATCAACATCCCGGTTATATTATGTCACAGATGTTATATAGATATTATAAAATATATATACAATAAACAATAAACAATATTTATTTGTTTCTTTTAATGCTATTACATTAGTTAGGTTAGGGTAGAAATTTACAATTACTATTACAATTTAACATTAAACTTAAAATTACAATATCATGCAATATAAATATTAGACTAAAAACTAATGTTAGAAGAAAATTTTATACAAGCAATACCAGTTTATTTTCTGAACAGTAGTCCAGCGACTAGTGTACGAAATAGGTAGGTAACAATAATGATAAAACAATTTGATATAATTAAATTATTAATTAATATGAGAATGAGTATGTGCACGCGCACTCGGGCGAGTGTGTGTGTGTGTGTGTGTGTGTGTGTGTGTGTGTGTGTGTGTGTGTATAAGTGCATGTATGAGTGAATGATTTGATATGATTAGATTAACTTTTAGATATTATATTCTCTATGTCATTATAAGTTTTACATTTTAACCATTTTAATACTTTATTTTTACACTCGAAATGGGATGAAGAATAAATATCTATATATTTATTTATGAAGTTATATAGGTAGGCAGATTGTGTAGTTTGTTGCCTCCTAGCAAATGCAGTTTTTACTGTCGGAACGATTAAAACATTACTATTCTTCCTGCGTGAGGTTTGTGGTTGAGGCTTATACTCGGTATTTTTATGAGTTTTTAGTATGAGCTGAAGTACATAGAGTTTTCGTACTGACAATTGGTCACAGGTAATATAAAGGTCGCTAGTTGGGAATGTGTAGGGTTTAAACAACATAACTTTTAGGAGCGCTCTTTGAGCCCTTTCAAGCTCTAGGAACTTAGTTTTGGTAGCACCGCCCCAAACAGTAATGCAATAGGTGAGTACTGATTGCACAAGTGATACATAAATTTGACTCAGGAGTGTTTTAGTGGCTACATGTCTAAGGTTTTTAAAGGTCCAGATAAGTTTACGGGTTCTTGCCATAATACTTTCAGTGTGCGCATGCCAAGTCAAACGCTGATCAACCATAACACCTAGGTATTTTGTACTTTCTACTTTAGTTATGATTGGGCAGGAGCAAGTGGTTTGTGTAGGATTTTCGCAGGTGTGAATCCTGATCGAGAATTGAGTATCTGGCTGTGTACGATTATAATTTGAAAAGGTGATATAATTAGTCTTAGCTGTGTTTAAGGTGAGTAGGTTGTTGTGTAGCCATCTTGCAATTTTAGCTAGTCCCCTTTCTGCGTGTTGTCGAACCTCTTCCCATGTATTTCCCGAGAAAACGATGGCAGTGTCATCGGCATATGTAAATATATTTCCTGCTTCAACCTGCATGTCACACAGCTGATTTATATACACCAAGAAAAGGGTCGGCCCCAAAACACTTCCTTGTGGTACTCCGTATGTAACTAGGCGTTCATTACTGACGTGCTTCCCCAGTTTGACTGTTTGCTTACGGTTTGTAAGATAGCTGCTAAGTAGAGACAATGAAGTACCTCTTATACCTACCTTCTCTAACATGTTAATAAGGATGGGAATAGAGACAGTGTCAAACGCTTTTTTGAGATCTAGAAATACTGAAATACATTTTTTATTCTTATCTATTTTATCGACAATTAGTGCTGAAAGCGCCGTGACGGCATCTTCTGTAGAAAGTTTTTGTCTGAATCCAAATTGAGATTTTGATAAAATACTGAATTTATTAAAGAAATTTACGAGCCTATTGTTTATGAGCTTTTCTAAGATTTTAGATATACATGATAGTACTGATATAGGTCTATAATTTGACACGTCGTCTCTGCTCCCACCCTTATACACTGGAGTGACTACGGCCTGTTTCAGAATATCCGGGAACACCCCTTGATTAAAGCATATATTTGCCAGGCGAGATATAATTGGAACAACGATGTGGTGTGATAACTTCAAGAACTCTGTAGGTATATTATCCCATCCAGGTGCACTGTTTGATTTTAAGTGAGATAATATAACTAGTACCTCGCCTGGGTCTGTATCTAGAAGTACAAACGTGCTAGCATTTGAATTCGTATTCGCTATATCATACGGAGTATTAATATGAGATCCATCTTCTGCCAAGATCCGTTCCGCTAGGGATTTTCCTATGTCAGAAAAGTACTGATTTATGGTGTTAACCGATTCAATAGGTGAATTTCTAATGTCTAGTAGTGCGCTATTTTGATTTTTGTCTATTTTACGATTTGTTATATTGTTAATTGTTTTCCAGAGAGCTTTAGGATTGCCTTTTGCCTTAATTAATTGGTCTTTTTCATATTTATGTTTAAGTTTCTTGATTAAGCCGTTATTACGGTATCTTTTATAGGTAATTTTTAGGATAGCATCATCTGGATTAGCTCGTACTCTTTTTTGCATGTTATTTCTGTTCCTTATGCAACGGAGAACTCCACTAGTGATCCAAGGCTTCAGAATGCGATTATGTTTTGAGACTGAGGTAGTGATGGTGCTTTCTGTCAGACATTTTCTGATAATATTTACAAATGTTTCAGTTAGCAAGTTAGGGTCATTAATGTCATATAATCCTGAAAGGTTTTCTTTAGATAAGAGAGATAGTGCTTTACAAAAATCGGTTTTCGTTTTAGTTTTATTATACGGTTTTGGAATTTTTAAATTACTTAGTTTTAGTAATATCATCGCATGGTCTGTTATAGTAGTATCAAGTACCAAGATTTCAGCCTTCGTAGTGTTACCCTGGAGTTTTAGCATGAAGTGATCAAGGCAAGTTTTTTGTCTTGTGGGCAACAAGTGGCCAGGTAACAGCCCCTGAGCAGCCAACATATTCAAGTAATTAAGTCTATTTGTTTGTTCAAAAGGCTGTTCATTAAGTTTGTTAATAATATTAATATTAATGTCGCCGGTTAGGATTATTCTTTTATTTGAGCGAATAGATTCCAAGTGTTTACTTAGTGATAAAATGAACTGGTCAGCGTTAGTATTAGAAGGAGATCTATAGATTCCCAGTATAATGCCATCTAAAGTTGTTAATTCCAGACATGAGGCATGTGTAAGCAATACTTCGCGGACCCTGACATTATGTGTTTTCTTGATGTAGGCAACTACTCCGTCATTTTGGTTGAGGTGGCTAGTGGTAGCAAAGTGAGTATAATTATCTATCGAAGGAATTGGCTTATTAGGATGTAGTCGACATTCACTTAGTATAATCACGTCAACGTCAAAAGTGAACTGTTTCAGTACAACTAAGAGATTATCAATGTTACAATAAACGCTTCTTATGTTTTGACAAATTATCGTAAAGTCTGATGGGTGGATACATATTTTATGAGTAATGTTCTCAGTTTCGCACTCAGCAGAATAAGCAATGTCTAGGTTATCTATTAAATTTAGGGTCGCCAATGTATCATTTGTCATTTTGAAATTTGATTATATATAGGTGGGGTATTTCGCAGGGTTTTATGTGTAACTTTAAAGCAAACAGTTGTGGTGGGGGGGAAAGCATGGAGTCGAATATGGTACTTGATGTATCGATATAATTCACTAGGGGCGCATGAGTCATTCTTGCGTGGTTTTAAACATGTTTTATTTAATTTGGATTTTAATTTTGTGTTTGATTCTGTATAAGACATACCAGGGATACATGAATTTGTCAGTGTGCGATAGTCAGGGTTTACAAAGTTTAGTGTAAGTGTAGTTATTATAAGTTTCGTATTGCATATAGACGTGTTGTGTGTAGGAGTGTATGTTTGTAAATAGTCGTGTTTTAGTAGTTTTGTATAAGATTTGTAAGATTTTAGTTTTAGATAAGATTGTGTGTGTGTGATGTGTGTGGACAAATAGTTATAAAAGTTAAGCATTAGCAACCTATTAGGATCACATAAACACACATCGGTAGCTCGTGGCATTTTGGTAGCACTTAAAAGATTAGTGATGAGACACGTTTTCTAAAAAGTCTATGGAGATCCTATTTAAAATTGAAAACTCACTTTCATTACTGAGACTGCACCACAAAGGTTAACTTGTTCATCAAAAGCTGAAAATAGTGTTATCAAAAAGTCCAGGATATCTTACAACAAAAAAATTGGTCAAGTGCGAGTTCGGACTCGCGTTTCAAGGGTTCCGTACATCACACAATTTTCAACAATTTTTTTTTTGTACATGTAACGTGACGTGAGTGAAACGTCTTGAAAAACCCGACTGGGTCAATTACAAACCAGATGTAACATGAAGTTTTCTGGCGTGGTGGCTTATAGGTATCTCTGCAACTATGCAAAGCAGCTTACATAGGAAGATTAAATGCCGAACAGTAGTACAAGTGTCCAAATACGAAGACTGAAGACCGAGCTCCGCCTAGGGCTAATAGCTCGGAGCGTCCGACGGGTCGCGCTTCCTACAACTTCCGCAAGTGTTTTAAAAGCGAAGGCCGAAGAGAGATAATACCTACAGGGTGGCCAAAAAATAAGTGCATTCCCGTAGCCGGGGAGGTTTTGAGATTATACTGAGCTTTACAACTTTTAGTATGGGACCAACCCCGAAATCGCGAAAAAAAAATGTATCCTTCCATAGAAAACGAACCACCCAAAATGTATGAAACAGCCAAATTTTTCCTCGCAATTTCGGGGTTGCACGTTCGCGACGGGAATACACTTAGTTATTTTTTTGGCCATCCTGTATAGTGCTTTTTAAAACACGTAACAATAGTAACCTAATCAATCAGTACTACACTTGTACCAATGCGGCTGTGTGCCAGATACAGCCTATAGTCACACCAATAAAAGTCTGCAGCGGATTTGATAGCCCACGCAGTGTAAGTGTTGTTAATACGTCATAATTTCATAGAAGTTTGACGTTTAATATGACACTTGCACTGCGTGGGCTATCAAAATCGCTGCAGACTTGTTACGGTTTAACTATAGTCGCATTTTTTGTCGTCATTCCGACTCATGCTTGAAGCTAAAGGCAGGCCTCTTCGGGATGCTTCGGGCCTTCGGCCTTATGCGGATATCGGCCTAGGGCCTTCGCAATAGCTGTCTACATCACGTTTCACTTAAACCATTGCAGCTGTGTCCCTAAAAAACCTAAACCGCATTTTTGTTCTTAAATCCGACTCACGCTTGACTGTAGATTTCTAATAGGTTTTCCTGTCATCTTTAGGTAAAGGACTATTTTGTGTATTTTTTTCAGAATTTTAGACCCTGTAGTTTCGGAGATAGAGGGGGGGGAATGGTCATTTTTTGTCTATTTTCTTGAATAACTTCTAAACTATTTATCGTAAATTTATAAAAAAATATATTTGAGATTCTCACAATGAGCTCTTTCGTTTGATATGTAACACGATATAGTTTGCAAAACTTTGTTTTTAAATTTTATCTTTTACCCCCCAAAAGTAGCCCTTACGTTTACAATTCATTAGATGACGTTACATATTCGTCTTTGGGTCACAGACTTACATATGTGTACCGAATTTCAACTTAATTGGTCCAGTAGTTTCGGAGCAAATTGGCTGTGACAGACGGACGGACAGACAGACGCACGAGTGATCCTATAAGGGTTCCGTTTTTTCCTTTTGAGGTACGGAACCCTAAAAATATTAATAACTTATTAAAAAATAAAGAAGTTGAAATCAAAGAGAATATAAATAAAAATACGCTACAACTTTACAATAAAATGCTTTTTTTACACACTACGTCAGTGGAGGTTGAAAGATCGTTTTCTTACACAAAGTGGATTTTCTCAAGTAGAAGACGTAGGCTGACTTGTGAAAATTTAGAACAAATATTAATTGTTTATCACGAATGTCATATATTAAATGATTAAAATTGCTTTTTTTAGTGGTTTCTTTTTCTCGATTCGTATAGGAAGAACATTGTCACATCACTAGTCTGTTAGAAACTGTCAAGTGCTACCTAAGTGCCACGAGTTACCGATGTGTACACATAAATCATAGCATGTCGGCCGATACATAATGAATGGGCTTATATTAGCGATATAACAAATTCCTTGCTGACTTAGTGGGCTCGGGCAGTCTTTAACAGTACCAGGGTCACATAGGACATAAGTAGACATGTAGTTGAATTGCCGCAGTGGGGTATGTATCTCTCGATGCCGAAAAAAAAAATGGTTTAAATTCAGCAATAAACGGTTTTATTACGTAATACCTATTTATTTATATTAATATACCAGTACCAAGGCCTAAACACTGTTTCTGATTCCTGACACTTAAGAAGTTCAAAGGGATATTAAGAATTTAGTAGTTCATGTATGTTCATGTCAGTCTTCCTTTAGCTACCTGTCAGTCAAAACTCTAACTTAGGTAAGCCCTAATATAATACTTATAGAATTAAAGAGGGTTCGCGTCTTGTTTATAACTGACACCTGACAGGTTTAGATTAGGTGTTTGAGGTTTTACGTCTAAAATAGAGATTTTCTTGACTTCACCGATTGATACCCACTCACATGATTGATATTTTTCAGTGACCTCTATTATTATGTGAAAATAAGGGTGACAGCTTGCAACTACAGTTGCATGAATCATGTGAGTGGATGCTTGTAGTACAATAACAAAGCAACATTGTTGCTACATCAACGTTTTAGCTTGTAGGGTAGTTTTTCCGGTATGTAGCGAAGAAGAGGCGTAACGATAATAAGTCGTGACTAGGGCTGAATGGATTAGTAAAGATAGGTGCACCGTGCAGGAGATTAAGGAGAACGAACATGATTGTCAAATACCTCTGTAGGTCTTGTTAGTCAGTGGCACTTTTGTAGGAAGTACGAAATGTTATCTATTTTGGGATATGAGAATCCCACACGGCTCTTACGTTTCACAGCTATTTATTATTAGTTGGACTAAGCTAATACTTCTGTATTTATATTATCAATATATGAGTATGAGTATACTTAGGCTGCAGAGTGCGAAGTATATTTAAGTATATGACCGCTTAGTATAGACAAATGTTCGAGTACGATGCATTAATATGTACAAAGTTTACACGTTTTAAACATGTCTGCCTTAAATGTATCTAGTTGTTAAGTCAATTCATGATTCAAAGTAAAATATGCTACGCACGTACGATACAATACATGATATAATCCAACATCAATAACGTTAGCAAGTAGCAGTACCATGAACCAGGAAATATTTGGTATACAAGGGATGAAATTAATGTTCCTTTATATATGATAAAAAGTAAGGCATTTTATATACCAAAACAGGCGGTAGACCTGTGCGGGGCCGTAACATTTTTATTAGACTCAGTATACTGTGGAGGTGCGCATAAAAGTTCACTATTTATGGGTCCGTTCCCTTAGGATCTGTAACGCTGAAATGTAGACTCTCTATTTGATACCCTTAAAAAAATACAATTTGTCTAAAAGGGTTCGTGTATAAATAAGCAAACACACAGATCGTCAAAATGTAATCCTTCTTTTGTAAATTGGACGGTTGTCAGAGTAGACAGAGGAAGGCTTATGAAAAAACGGATCAAAAACATTTTGAATTAAATGTCCTGTTTTAGACAACGGCGCTAAGGATTCGAAAATGAGATAAAAATGAGTGTGAAATAATATTTTTTGATCTTTTGACATTATTTAAAATATACTCGTAAATGTGACGACGTAAATGTAGTAAGTACCGTGTAAGTAAATAAAAGTGGCTTAATCCTTGGAAACTGTAGAATTTAACCCACAGTGTGGTTTCCAATGTCATGAAATAGTCATACGGGTGGGTTTATCCAAGTAGTTCTGAATATAACTGTACCCTATGTATACTGTAAACTAGGAACATGTCAAGTACAGTCGACGTCAAAGATATGTTTACACTTTTTGCCTTATTACCAAGGAATAAGGTGCAAAAGTGTAAACATATTTTTGACGTCGACTGTACAAGAATATGCAACATCAGATCTTATAATAAATGCTTTGTTATTTAAATCCGTAAAAAATATTCAATTAATAATAAATCATAACATCTTTGACAGTAGGAACCAGCCCAGTATGGCTTTGTACATCCAGTACACTACACTAAGCCAAGAAATGATAATGAATTAGGATGTTTAAATTTGAAATAAAAATGTTTCTATTAAACAAAATTAAATTTAAGTTACCATCATAAGCAATACATGTATTGATGTAAGTTAACAATTACCTACCATCTATGTTTTAGGGATGTACCGACTAGTCGCCGACTAGTCGGGAAAGCCGACTATCCGGCCACATTTGTAGTCGGCGATTAGTCGGCGACTAGTCGGCAAAAATGGCCGATTAGTCGGCACTTTATTAGTGAAAGAAAACAGAAAAAAATAGAAATCAACAGTCAATATTTGCCATATGTTTCGTGTCTATTTTACCAAAATACCTATTCAGGGTGTAGACGAAAACTTTTGTTCATATAATTTGGCCGTTTGATCGTCATCGTATGTTGGTGGGCTGGTGTTTTCCTCTCGTGTTGTCGATCTCAACTGATTCTCGTGTAAATTCATGGCCATGTTCTAAAGTTAAATGATTCTATTATTATTCCGTTTTTGTTTTTTTTTAATGGTGGAGCCATGGGGAACTGTTAATGTTATTGCAAAATTTAGAGACTTATAAACAGGGCACGTTGCTCGTAATCTCGTAAAGACGCTGACCATAGGTGATAGGTTCTTAACTGACGACTACGTCCGGGAAATAGAGCCTTGGAAATACCTCCTACAAGTTATACTGACGGTCTGCTCAGGATCGCAAAATAAAAGAAATACAGAAATCGAACGAGGATTCTTGTGATAGATCTTTGAACCTGTAGAGAACACCTTTTAGCTAAGCTAATAATATATGATGAATAGCGCAACCAAAGGAGCAAAACTATTGTTTTTCACCTGAAATTATACGAAACTAATGATCTGGCCGACTAGCCGACTAGTCGGCCGACTAATCGGCCATTCGAGCGCCGATTAGTCGGCTAGTCGGCTAGTCGGCCAAATCAATAGTCGGTACATCACTACTATGTTTAAAGGGAGTTCCCTCTGCCAACAATCTGTCCTGCAGTTTGGCAGATGAATAAACTATACAAATAGGGTTTATTTCGCCTGAATAAATATTATTCATTATGTCTTAAATTTAAATTTTTATTAACTCAAACATTGCAACGAAACGTTACAGGTCAATGATAAATAATAATATGTATATATGTATAGGCATCGTCAAATAAGTATGTACAACGTACCAACTGATTAGGATGTTCCTGTCCGTCGCATTTATTACCTAACTCTTTACAAAATAATTAGAATAATAAAGTTTTGTCAGCTTTATCTTTATACCGTACTCGGCGTTAATTATTTTTACCAACAAAAAAAATATCTGTCCTTTGAGTGTCCCTAAAGTTGCTTTAGGCTTTGTGTTAATTTTTTATAGTATCATTACAAAGTTAAATACGTATAGAAAATTTTTCCACGTTTTTTGTTGCTTAATTTTTTTTGAAGAATTTATTATGAAGGCATCCTCTATAACAGGTGTTCCGACGCGAAATAGGTCGCTTGTTTTATTATTAAGTATGCTGATTATAGTAGATAACATTACGTGAATATTACCAAACTGTATCCTATATTTTATATGTAATAATTGGTTGTGCCACTCTCGAGGATAGAAGAATAATATATCCCATTGCGAAACTCTTAATTCTAACTTAAATTCGAACAATTTTAATTGAAATTCTTGTTGATATTTCTATCTACTTAACTAGGTATACGGAAATGGTAAAAAAACAATACTACAGTAACGATGCGCCTTTGTTTCCGGGCATCTGAATTTCAGCAGCCAAACGAGCGTTGTTGACTACACGTTCCAAATAAAAAATTCGGTTAGCAACTTGGCGAGAACAACTAAAAGTTTAAATTGCCTGAATTCTTTTATCTAACTTTTATCGTTACCAATTGCAATATTACAGTAGAGCCAACCAATTATACTATTAAGAATACAATATTTTCCGTTGCTTATTTGCTACCTAATCTTTTTTTTGATAGTGTAAATGATGATAAGGAAATAGAGTACGGTGAAAATGGAGTGCTTTTTTAGAGGTGTATCCGGACGGGACTGATGAAATCAGTCGATTTGTTCAGGAAAATAATTGGTCAATCTCATCTAGCGTCCACAAATTAAATCACCAATTTGCATTCTACTATGAAAATTGGCATTTTTGTGTCCGCACCTGCTGATGTGATCGGGGAATTCGGGGAATCAAATTGGTATTTGCGTCCGCACGGCCCTGTTCGATCGGAGAATTTCATCAGATTGGCGAAAAATTGTCGCGTCTGGATACAGCTTAAAAGATTTAAATGTCAAGTTTATTTTCTTGTTGCGCAAGTAGGTATTTTACAGTCTTTTAAACGGCTGCCTAATTATTAGCAAAAACTGTATTCTCGTACTGAAAACAGAATAGGTTCTATATTTAGTAGTATGAGTATTTCAATTTCAGTACATTTACTACATTCAACTAAGGTAACAGTTTCAATGCACAACTGAGATCAAAGTTAGTAGATACAATGCAGAATACTATCCAACAACAACAACTGCATAACAACAATAACAGCCATTGGGAAATCAGTTTGAATTTGAAATTTATTGCGCCAGAACATGCAGCAGTAAAATAAGAATAAGTATACTATTTTGCTAAATGCCGTACCGTAATGGTACAGTTGACGTCAAAGATATGTTTATATAACCTTTTGCAACTTACTCTTTTGTAATAAAGAAAAAAATGTAAACATAACTTTGAGGTCAACGCCTACTGAAAGTTGCATAAGACCATCTCGTTCGGTCATCTCTCCCTCCCCACCAGCCCCCCTTGTCGCCTCTAGTATTGTTGCTCTGAATTATTTAGTGGTACTTACTGTTACTTACATGAGTATTGTTAAATGAGCTTTCCAATTACTGTTATGCGCGGTGAGCCAGAATACCTAGCTATTGAATACTGCCCGATTCGAACTTTAAAGGCCCCCCCACATCTGGCGTCTTTCGAGCGTCGGCGTCTACAATTCTATGGCCGACGACGACGCAACGTCGACGCAGCGTCGACGCAACTGCGCAGCGACGTCATTTTCCATAGCGTTGGACCGACGCCGACAGACGCCGACGCTCGAAAGACGCCAGATGTGGGGGGGCCTTAAGATGTGAGCCAGTATCCTACCGGTTATATCCGGCGCTGCAGGCTATTATCGGCTCGATTCGGGAAATGAATTAGAGACTCATTAGATATGAAATAGTGAAGATATGTGACGTTCCACGAAAAAGGTACCTTATGGCGGCTGGCATTTACGTCGCATAGCGCCGCAATAATTTTGGAGCGGCGTTAATAATAGCGTAAGCGCCACGGCCATAAGGTATCTTTTTTCGTGGGACGTCACATATCTTTACTATATCGTATCTAGTTAATCTCTAATACATTTCCCGAATCGCGCCGTATAGCCATATTATAGCCTCTTGATTATTGATAATCAAACGCTAGAGCCTTATTTCAGGCTGCTTGAACATTGATTGATGATGATTATAAAGTATAATCAATATTATACAGTGTGTAGATTCAATACGCGCAATAAATTGAGCCAGATATAGAATGTATCCGTGCAATGTTTATACCTCGTAATAATTTTTTGAAAATGTATCGAACATTAATGTGCAATCATTACGAGACTAACATGACATTACATCCACAACAAGCGTTGCCAAACACCAAGTTGCAAGCGTTGAAAATTACTTTAAAAAGTTCGTTGCTTTACATTGCGGGCCGAATTATTTTGTATGATTAATATTTTCATATTACTTCTTAGGTCCTATGCTAACTACCGTTTAAATATTCGCCCGTGTTAATATACACACTGTATATCAAAATATGCATGCATCTAGGTTTGGATGCGTGTCGTCATCCACAATTACAGCTTGGCAAAAAAGATATATGATATATAAATGATAAATCGGGTTACAAAAAGATACGCTTGGCAAAGAAGAGTAGAAATTAAAAAGTGGCAACACTGTAATGTCGTCCCTTTCAAACCAATTTATATAAGAAAACGGGACGACACTACGGTGTTGCCACTTTTTAATTTCTACTCTTCTTTGCCAAGCGTATCTTTTGTAACCCGATTTATCATTCTAACTAAGAGCTACTTTAACTAAGAGCTTTAGATACTTTAAGCAGAGGATTGTTGTGTCAAAAGTATCACCAGGCAGTGCCTACGTGAACAGACTTAGAAATGCCGTAAGAACGTAACTCAAAATACAAGGAGAATAGTAGCTAAAATTTATTTTAGTCCATCTGTCATCTCCCCGGCGGTGATCGTGGCCATTGTTAGGATTAAAGCTAAAGCCCCCTCCAGACTATGCGCGTGAATCGCGGGCGAAGCCGCGAACGCGAGTGTGGAGTCGATTTCGCAGGTCTGCGTTCAGGACTCCACACTCGCGTTCGCGGCTTCGCTCGCGATTCACGCGCATAGTCTGGAGGGGGCTTTATGTTATGGAGCTACCGTCACACCGAGCCGAGTCTAAGTTTCCACATGAAGCGCTTTACAGATCTTACTTAATTCAGTCTTAGACTGCTAATTAGGACGATTTAATTGTGTAAGGTATGTGAAGCGTTTATTCTGTAAACTGATTGAAACTAAGATATTAATGTCATTGTCAATTCAATCAATTCTCACGAAGGAATTTTTTATACTCGACTAATAATATTATAAGGAGCCATTTATTAAGAAAAATATTTAGTTTCATTCCTTTATTCGTCATTTTTCTTAGGCTAGGGTTTTTATAATACGAATATAAAAGTAAAATATAAAAACACTTACAAAAGAATAAAAAATACATATAAACAAAAGAAGTTATTATTTATTATATTTTAGTTTCATTCCTTATTATTATAGGATTTATTTATTAATATAAATTACTAAAAGACATAAACAGGAAAATATGTTTCATTCCTACTTTACCCACAGAACGACAGCTTCAAAAAGTTGATAGACCCATAAAATGTTCCTAGTTTATTTAGTTGATATTTACGACTTTCGAAAGTAAGTTTTCTCCCAAGGCAGTAACTTAGTTAAGGGTTGTTTCCTATAGATAAAATTATTATTTGACAGCTATCGTGAAATCAAATGTACGGAAATATTGGGGATACACAGAAAAACAAGATCAGGAGACGTTTTGTATGGATCAAACGAAGGCTTTAAGTACAAATGCAAGGAGTTTGACACGACTAAAACTTTATGAATGCGATAATCTGGTTCTACAATGGGGATAAAATGCGAATAGGTACGTTAATATTACTTTAGAACATAAAATAAACAGACTTCATTTTATTTATTATACAAAAGGTTAATGGTACATAAATAATCATACAAAAGTAACTTAAATATATCTAAATATTAAGATATTTTAATCTAAAAGACCTCCACGGGCTGTACCGGGTGCAAAGGTGCCCATGATACTTGCCGCGTTACCACGTTGGATAGCGATGGCCAGCCTTTGCACCAGGCACGAACCCGCGCTACTAAATAAACTGTATTTCTAATTTACACACTTACTTAAAAATGCAAGTAAACGCTGTATATTTCACTATTTTGTATAAATATTAGGTAACATTATTTTTTAAAGGGTTAACAAACTTAATACTCATAAGAATATAAGTACATACTTATTGTTAACTCTAAACCTATAAACTCTTAATTTTAAGGCGCTCTTATAGTTGAGTTTTACGTTTCCGAGGGGGTGAAGCAGACGAGTGGTAGAACAGGCGGGCGGGCGCCCCGCGCGCCCCGCCGCACCATTCCCGCGCAGCACGTCTACATCCTTATTCTGGCGCCATCGGTATTCTGAATATTCTGATTTGTCAGTTCCGGGATTTTTTCCGGCAAATAATATCGAATAAGGTTTATTAGCAAATTCGTAATTTAATGAGTACTTAATGAAATTATATACAATATGAGAGTATACCCCGACAAACTAAGAACCTAATCAAATTATACCCAACTAGCTGTTGCCCGCGACTTCGTCCGCGTGGAATCTTATCTTCAACATTTTACATCTTTAGTACCTATAATTTTTCATATCCAAGCAATGTTGAAATTAAGTACTTTTCTTTTTTAGCAAGTTGTATGAAGTTTAAAGTAAATCATTTATTTACATACAACATATATACAGTGGTACAACTAAACGAAATTAATAACTGAAGTTTTAAGTCAAGTGGATTTTGATGTTGGTTGCTGAAATTACTTTTCTTGTATTCTCATAATAGGTACCTAATATGCCCTTATACAAAGATTCAAGTTCCGCATTCCGCACTCACAAAATATCTGATCTCCATACAAACTTTCAACCCCTTTCTCACCAACTTGGGGGATGATTTTCAAAAATGCTTGAATTGGTTTTCATGTTTTTTAATTTAATACCTTTTTTTTGCAAAAAGTTCAAGTTCCTAACTTAAAATTAAATTTACACCCCAAGACGAACTTTCATCCCCTTTTTAACCCGCTTAGGGGTTGAATTTCCAAAAACGTTGCAATGACTTTTTTTTGTAATCGGCTATTACTTATGTCTTTCTAAGAAGTTTCAAAGCATTTGTAATGGATTCACACTTTGAACCCCATTTTAACCCTGTTAGGGGATGAATTTTACAAATCGCTGAAATCACTTTTATTGTCTTCTAATAATATTCCCAAATACAAAGATTCAAATCCCGCGCCCCAAAAAAAATGTATGATATCCATACAAACTTTCAATCCCGTTTTCACCACCCTGCCCTCCTAACTCCTAACGATAAGTGCAATAACTAATTTTGAAATCTCAGTCGCTTGTGTGACATATTGTATGAGAACATGGTATATTATTTAATGATAATTTAATATAAGTTATTGCACTTATTGTTAGGAGGGCAGCACCATAGGGGATGAATTTTCAAAAGCGCTGAAATTAGTTTTCTTGTATTTTAATTTAATACCTTTTTACAAAGTTTCAAATTCTTAGCTTCAAATAAAATTTGCACCTGAAGAGGAACTTTCATCCCCTTTTTAACCCCCTTAGGGGTTGAATTTCCAAGAACGTTGCAATAACTTTTTTTGTAATCGGCTTTTATGCCTTTCTAAGAATTTTCAAAGCGTCTGTAATGGATTCAAATTTGAAACCCATTTTAACCCTGTTAGGGGATGAATTTTACAAAACGCTGAAACAACTTTTATTGTCTTCTAATAGTATCCCCAAATACAAAGATTTAAGTCCCGCGCTCGAAAAAATGTTTGATATCCATACAAACTTTCAACCCCTTTTTCACCACCTTAGGGGATGAATTTTCAAAAACGCTGAAATTAGTTTTCTAGTATTTTAGTTTAAAACGTTTATTAAAGTTTCAAGTTCCTTGCTTAAAATAAAATTTGCACCCGCAGACGAACTTTCATCCCCTTTTTAACCCCCTTAGGGGTTAAAATTCCAAAAACGTTGCAATTACTTTTTTTTGTAATCGGCTATTATGCCTTTCTAAGAAGTTTACAAACCATTTTAATGGATTCAAACTTTCAACCCCTTTTTAACCCTGTTAGGGGGTGAATTTTACAAGACGCTGAAATAACTTTTCCTGTCTTCTAATAATATCCCTAAATACAAAGATTCAAGTCCCACACTCGAAAAAATGTTTGATATCCATACAAATTTTCAACCCCTTTTTCACCACCTTAGGGGATGAATTTTCAAAAACGCTCAAATTAGTTTTCTTGTATTTTAATAATATATCTTTTAAAGAAGTTTCAAATTCCTAGCTCAAAAGAAAACTTTAACCCCATACAAACTTTCATCCCCTTTTTAACCCTGTCAGGAGATGAATTTTACAAAACGCTGAAATTACTTTTATTGTCTTCTAATAATATCCCCAAATACAAAGATTCAAGTCCTGCGCTCGAAAAAAATTTTGATTTTCACCACCTTGGGGGATGAATTTTCTACAACGCTGAAATTAGTTTTCTTGTATTTGAATTTGATACTTTTTTACAAAGTTTCAAGTTCCTAGCTTAAAATAAAATTTGCAACCGAAGACGAACTTTCACCCCCTTTTTAAGCCCCTTAGGGGTTGAATTTCCAAAAACGTTGCAACAACTTTTTTTGTAATCGGCTATTATGCCTTTCTAAGAAGTTTCAAAGCATTTGTAATGGATTAAAATTTTCAACCCCTTTTCAACCCTGTTAGGGAATGAATTTTACAAAACGCTGAAATTACTTTTCCTGTCTTCTAATAATATCCCTAAATACAAAGATTGAAGTCCACCACTCGAAAAAATTTTTGATATCCATACAAACTTTCAACCTCTTTTTCACCACCTTAGGGGATGAATTTTCAAAAACGCTGAAATTGGTTTTCTTGTATTTTAATAATATATCTTTTTACGAAGTATCAAATTCCTAGCTTAAAAGAAAACTTTAACCCCATACAAACTTTCATCCCCTTTTTAACCCCCTTAGGGGATGAATTTTGAAAAATCCTTTCTTAGTGGACCCCTAGACCTTATAAGGAATCTAGTTGCCAAATTTGGACTTTCTAGTCCCAGCGGTTTAGGCTGTGCGTTGATTTAAGTCAGTCAGTCAGTCAGTCAGTCAGTCAGGTCTTTCACGTTTATATATTTAGATTACTACGAGACAGAAATTAGTACTTAAGTACTTACCTTAAAAATATAATAGAGTTAGACCAAGAAAATTCTGCAACGATTTTGATTGCACACGCAGTGCAAGTGTTATTTTGAACGACAAACCTTCATGAAATTATGATTAACACTTGCACTGCGTGTGCAATCAAAATCGTCGCAGACTTGGTCTAATTCTAGAAGTCAATTTCGGGCAAGTAGGTATTGAAAATAAGGAGGAATACTGTAGTTCGTTTTTTTAGCATTAGAAAGTACTTGAAAGAAGGTAAGCGATCTAGACATGTCTTTTAATTGAAAAGCGCTTTTTAAAAATCAGTAACTATTACTTAAGAAAGCTTATTTTATATATTAGGACTTTTATTTTATATAAAATCAATCAACATTTGGCATGATGTGTCACATCCCCGTAGCTGTAGGCGTCCATAGGCTATGGTGAATGCGGGTCGTATGCTGGCTTGCCACCAGTGTGGTATATAAAAACAGCATTTTTTGGAATAAATTTCCATATAGCACGGTACGGACTTGGCGGAAATAAGGTAGAAGTACTAGTGCACAACGCTGCACTAGTATTCGACACGGGCACTTTATGTCAAAGTGACAAGAATTAAATTTGAATACAGAAAGATCGTCGCCGTTCAAATTTAACCTATATTACTTTGACATAAAGTATAGTGTGTAGCTTTTAAATAGAGCTCAACGGCTAATCCTATTGTCTATTGTCTATTGTTAAGTAAAACCGCACGTGCTACTTACGTGCAAAAGAGGGTCTTAATTATTTTATTTGGCACCTGAGCGCCGGCTACGCTCAAAAAACCAGTGTAGGTGCGCTCTCCGATAACGCGCCTTTGTGTCATCTCGATGACACATTTTAGACTGGTTCTGTAGCGTTCGACTCGCCGCACTCAGTAACCGGAGTACGTATTTTTTATGCAGGTGGTTGTGGCACGTGGCATGAGCGGTTTTACTTAACAATAGACAATAGGAGTCTGTGGCCATGAGTAAGCCCATTCATAATAAAAAAAAAAGGATTAGCCGTCGAGCTCTATTTGAAAGCTACACACTATACCCATGTCGAATACTAGTGCAGCGTCGAGCACTAGTACTTCTACCTTACCTAATATTAAACACAAAACCATTTTAGGCATTTTTCGACCACTTCCCTTAAAACGCATGTAGGTAACTCGGAAACTAAAAGCGGTGAAATGGTTAGGTACCACTCGGAAGCCGGTGTTGCTCGAAGGGTACCACCATACACTAATAAACACTCCCGCATAGGTATTTGAATCCCGTACACATATGTTTAAAAATGATTCAATTTGAAATAGCCTTTAATAAAATTTGTTTACACAATTTATCAATCGTGACTGAATTCCGGATTGGTTAGACGGGTGTGTGCCTTTGCTTCCCAACTTGTTATAAATTGACAATATGACGGGCGAATGTCTGAAATGTCACAGTAATTAAGAATTATTTTGCTTTTCTTCGTAAGAATGTTGAAAAACATTGTGTGTATAACATATTTGCATATTTATACAGTGGTTACCCATTTTATGAAACGTCCATTAAACTAGCATAGGTCCGACGCTGGCAGTGGCCACGGGCGTACTGGCGCGGGGAATAGGCGCAAGGTATTGCCGCGTAGGGTGTAATTTAGTAGGCAAAAGTTGAATTCATAAAATTATGAATGAAAAGATTAACGTATCGATAAAAGGACCAGCAAAAACGAAGATTTACTTAAAAGCTATCGAATGAGGTAAGTTTCATATCCATTTTCGTCGTAGTACTTCTAAAATATGGATCAAAAGACAGCTTTAAGCATGTTTTCAACTTAAGATTCTATCGAGAAAATAATGAGCCGTTGTGTTTCTGACAAGCAATAACGTAGTTCAAGGACTAAACTTATACATACTAGAAAATAATGCATGAAATCCTTGTAAAAGTCTGTAAATATGGTTACAAAAAAGCGCATTTTACTACACACCGCGCCTTAAGGGAATACAAATATATATACAACCCTATAAAAGGGGTTGTATTTGTGATTAAAATTTTGCTCGTCAGATCCTTCAGCTATGTCACTATAGCTAATTAAAATTATACTGCTAAAAGTATGCAAGATAACGATATACTGTACCTACACAACTGAAAAAAAAAAGAAAATTGTCTCCGTGATTTTTTTCTATAGAGTCAATTTTATTCTTTTAAACTTTTGTTCGGAATATGCCATTGCAAACATAGTCTAGTTTCCGTGTACATTTTATTAAGGCAGTCTATAAATTATGAATTTGCGTTAGCCTTTTTAACATATTTACATTTTATTCACAATACTACTTCAAATAGGTATCTAAACTCGTTACAATACCCAAATAAAATCACTATCGTTGCTCGATTGAATCTTCGACAAAATAAAATCCCATCATTCCCACGCAAGTATGAAATCGTATTTGCCATCCTTCAACTTGGCAAGATAAACAATTTGCCATCTTTTTCACAGACGGGACAATCGAACTCACACTCGTATATTTTATACAGTGAAATGTTTCTTCAGCACTTTCTATTAAGCTCTTTGTTAAAAGTATTTACGTTCGCTTTGAGCGGTTTAGATAAGTTAACAGAAATGCCAGCTAAATCGAACTCAATAGAAATTATTTGTTATCTTTATGACATATACAATACCAATTTCTACTGTGAAATGAAAGTGAAGCCTTTTATCTACTCTAGGTATAGGTATAGTAAAACGTGAAACTTAACACAATTTTTTTTATCTTGTACCTAAGTAAGTAGGACTAAAACTCTCCGTTTTAATTTAGTGCGTAGAACTTTAACTAATAAATAAGTAGCCTTAAATAGGTAAGTAACAATTTGTTAAAGTGTTGGTCTTGTTATGATACGACCTAAAGCACTCACGCTGATTGCTGCGCGCGAAATGCAATTACACTTTACAGTCGTGTCATTCAATGACCATCTCGCTCGCATATATGGGGTATTTGACTGTATTTAAAACTAGCTGTGCCCGCGGCTCCGCCCGCGTGGAATTCGGTCTGTTCTATTTCTCTCCCTCTCCGCTGGAGGCCGAACTTGAAGTAAAGTTGACAGATGGATATGCTAGAGGACTGTAGTCCAGATAAAATATTTTACAATTAGGTGCCACTAAATAAAACTACACTCCAAAATTAATAGCTTTTTCGCCCTTATTCAAATTATACACGTGATTTAAACGACAGAGTAGTAGGTGTATATCGGACGATACAGTAAGGTATACGCGCGCGAGCGAAAGTGAAGCGGCCTGCCTGGCTAAAGCGCCACTCACCGTGGTCTTCTTCAGACTCCTGAGGAAGACCACGTGCCCCTTGTAACCTCAATGCGTTGCGAGACTTTCGCGAATCATTCGATTTTTTTGGGGAAGGCATGGTAATGCGTATAAAATGCGAGTCCCAAATCGTTTGACTCCGCAAATGACCAGTGCCGGATTAAGATATTTTGATGCCCTAAGCATTTCTAGACCATGGTGCCCCCTCTCTCTAAGGTCATCAAGATTATATTGAATTTTTTTTGGTAAATTGAGTGACGTTCATTGCCGCATTACAGTTGGATAGTTATGGAAATCAGTCACATCATTTTATCACGAAAATTGACAGTCCTGCAGCAGTAACGTTGTAACAGAGTAATGCTGCTGCAGTCGCCACCCGAATATCACCCATATCATATCTCAGAATGTTATGGAAAACGCGAGGGAAGCGAGCGCGAAAATTTTTCGATATAAAAACGCAATGTAATAGAAAGTTGTACTTTTTTACTTTTAGTATGGAAATTAGTCACATCATTTTTGCACAATAATAGACAGTCCTGCAGCAGTAAGTTGCAACACAGTAATGCTGCTGCAGTTGCCACCCGAATATCACCTTTATCACATCTTAGAATGTTATTGAAAACGCGAGCGAAGCGAGCGCGAAAATTTTTCAATATAAAAACGCAATTTGATAGACAGTTGTACATTTTTACTTTTAATATGGAAATCAGACACATCATTTTATCACGAAAATTGACAGTACTGCAGCAGTAACGTTGCAACAGAGTACTATTTTCGATATAAAAAACGCAATTCGATAGACAGTTGTACATTTTTACTTTTAGTCCCAACCAGGCGCGAATCCAGGATTTCATACATAGACGGGATGGGACAGTTTTCTATGAGCCTAGCTTCGCATAGGGCTAGATATTTAAGGGTCTCAGCGAGGTTGTTTTCACACAGAAAAGATGCAAGAAAGCAGAGCTTGGAATTGACCAAGTGAATTGAATTGGCGAAATGTGAGCAAGGCAGAAGGCCCAGCTGCGAAAGAGGAAAGCTTGGATTTGTATCCACGCCCAAGTGTAATTAAGGCAAGAGATCAACTTCGCCGTAAGGGAGAATGCTTTACATAAGACCTAACGCTGAACTGCAAAAGAGTGGCTTGAATACGAATCTATGCACGTAATCACGACTCTTCTACTGCTCGCTCTTTGGCTTCACTCGAAAGCGCTACTTGATAGGATGCTTTTAGTTTTCGGCTTTCACCGGGCCCAAAGTGTTATCACTTTGACAGTTAGGTCTCAGGATCGCGGCTAAGTAGCAACTCGCCTTGGCCGACAAATCTGCCGTGCAAGAGCGCAAAATTCGCTATAAAATCAGTAACCTATGTCGAAAAAATCGGAAAGCAAGATTTGTTCCATGACTTCAAGGGCGTCCGCGTAAAGTCAAATCGAATGCCTACGTTGGGTCATACTTACGTACCCTCACTCTCTTACTTTTAGTATGGAAATCAGTCACATCATTTTATGACGAAAATGGACAGTAGCTGCAGTAACTGCAGCAGTAACGTTGCAACCAGAGTAATGCTGCTGCAGTTGCCAACTGAATATCACCTTTATCATATCATAGAATGTTATTGAAAACGCGAGCGAAGCGAGCGCGAAAATTTTTCGATATAAAACCGCAATTTGATAGACAGTTGTAGTTTTTTACTTTCAGCATGGAAATCAGTCACATCATTTTATCACGAAAATTGACAGTGCTGCAGCAGTAACGTTGCAACAGAGTACTTACTCGTAATGCTGCTGCAGTTGTCACCGGAATATCTTCTTTATCATACCGCAGAAAGTTATTGAAAACGCGAGCGAAGCGAGCGCGAAAATTTTTCGATATAAAAAACGCAATTTGATAGACAGTTGTACATTTTTAGTGTTCCGTACAAAACTTTGTTTACGGAACACTTATGGGATCACTTCGGTCTTGTTACATTTAGTCCCAACCAGGCGCAAAAAAGTTTGCCCCTCCTTCCTAAGTAGCGCCATAAGATTCAGGGGCAAACTTAAATCAAGCTAGTATTGTGGCTACCCCCCCTTATAGGGGTTGAATTTTTATAGCCTATAACCTGGCCGGAGATTTTCTCGACAGATTAGTAAAGTTTTCATCAAAATCCGTTCAGCCGTTTTACGTGATGCGCGTTCAAATAAACAGACAAACAGATAAACAGACAAACAGACAAAAATTCTAAAAACTATTGGAACGTGTTCTGTTATCGATTCTAAGTATCCCCAGCCAACTTTTTTTCAAATATCTTCCATGTACAGACTTTCGACCCTCTACAGCTTTATTATATGTATAGATAGATAGATAAATTATTTTACAATATGCAAGAAATAAAGCAAGAGAAGATTAATAGAGAAACAATTTATATTTTAAAACCCGTATAAAACTATAAAGAGTAGGTAATTTTATCGTGATGCTAGTGTTTCATATAAATTCCATAGTAGAAAATCATTTTCACAGTTCGAAAAAAGAAACTGATTTGATTAGCAGTCGTATTAGCCTATATATTGTTTGCCTTATCGTTTTTTGACGATAAAGTATTTGCTCAAATATGTACCTAAAGTATAAACTATGTTCTTAATAAGGTAAATGTACTGGTGCTCGACGTGGTCCCATTATATGTCATCCTGAAACTTAAGTCATTGTCAATAGAGGTCAAGGTGTCATCTATTGGGCATTAGCATGTCGAGCACTAGTACGTTTACCTTACCTATCTTACTTTGCCTTCTCAAGAAATGGTATATAACGATCCTTCCCGGAAGTATTAGGTCGTTTAAGTGATACAGAGCAGATTGGTAATGGTAAGAATCGTTAATTGAGTAAAAAATAAAAATACCAAATTTTCTACTTTTTAACTGTGGTGATAACCCTATAGCATGTGCACATGACAGCTAGGTTAAGGATCTCCGTCGGGAAAGCTCGGTACTTTACGCTTTTTTCCGATCGTTGACATAGGTACCCGTTGTTCATTGTGCACTAAACGTGTATTTAAAATGTAAGTAGGCGATGTCGTTAGCCGCAACTTACTCCAATAGCGGCTCGAGACAGTTTGGTTTGGACCAGACAAGTTTGGTTTAAATGGCTCATGCTAGTTTCTAGTTCATGTTTGAGTAGCAACTTAAGAGGATCGCTGTGGTAAAGGACACGACCGCGGGCACTCTGACTCAGCTGACTCAGCTCGCACTAGGTACCTACTTCTTATACATATTTAAAAGCGACAAGAAAGTTAGCAAACGGTCGGTAGCTGTTTGTTTAAGAAACGCTTTCACAACATTTAACCCTTATTTTTTCCGTTTTCCTTTTCCGATTAGTCCGGTTTCCTCACGATGTTTTCCTTCACCGAAAAGCGACTGGCAAATATCAAATAATATTTCGTACCTACATAAGTTCCGAAAAACTCATTGGTACGAGCCGGGGTTTGAACCCGCGACCTCAGGATTAAAAGTCGCACGCTCTTACCGCCAGCGCTCCAATCATTATACACCTATTGGTGAATAAAGGTGTAATAGAATTTTGTTCATGAACCTATTAATTATATTCGTCCCATTTGAATCTCGTTAGAAGGCTTCTGTAGCTATTCAAATCTCCGTCTTTCAGAAACTCTTTGTCGGGCACGTGTATTGTCGTCGAGGCAAACATCATTACAAATGCAAAGCATAGCGAAAGTTGGGTGATTTAGTAGAAGCGAAGTGTCTATTATGAAACTGACTTACATTATAAAACGTCCTCTCTTTCTTAGTAGTAGGGTAAAGGCACCAGTAGTCAGCCTTATAACGACTTTTTTAAGTTTGAACGTTCGGCATTTCTACAGGATTACTCGGATAATTAAACAAATGACAAAGTTAGATCAATTGTTTATCATAATTTTAAAACAAAATATTTAAAAAAATAACAATCCTCTTTATAATATCTCTAATTTAGTTTAAACAAAAAGTGGCACTTTTCTCCAGTAGTCAGCCTCCAAAATCCAGTAAGCAGCCTCTGTGTACCCAGTACTCAGCCTTTATAATATTCATAATGATTTGATCAAAATCACTTATATTTATATCATAACCAACAATATGATTATCATTATTATTTTTTGTATATCATTTTTTTTTTATTAGTACATACATTTCTTATGACACGAAATTTGTTAGTTATGTACCTAACTAAAAAAGTTGTCAAGCGGACCCCAGGCTCCCATGAGCCGTGGCAAAAATGCCGGGATAACGCGAGGAAGAAGAAGGTACCTATTCGGTAAAAAATAATGAAACGATTCTATGCAGATCTAATTATCATTAATAAACAAAGTCTTATACCTACCAGGAAAAAGCAAAGTGATAGTTATGTATAGTTAACGTCATAAATATGTATACACTTTTGAACCTTATTTCAATGAGATAGGGTTTAAAAATGTGGACTTAGTTTTGGCGGCGACGTACCAAGCAACGTCAATGGCCGAGTATTGGATCCGCGAAGTGAAGTGAAGAAGTTCCAGTGGTCAGCCGCATTATAACGTAATTTCAAATGCGGCTGACTACTGCATGCCTAACTAAACTTGAAAATGTAAATTTAACGGTCCTAACGGTCGCATTGGCTCGAAAATAATAAAATAAATGAATAACCCAAAGGTCAGCCGTGGGGGGCTGAACACTGGATTTTTTGGAAAAAAGTGTTATCCAATGGCCAGCCCCCTCAATTTATAAGTGAAATATAGATATTTTCATCAAAACATAATCCAATTTAATAGATAAACTAATAATCAAACCAATCATTAACAAAAATAATAACTTATTACATTAAAACATAGTTTTTCTTGCCTGTTAAGAGAACACCACGTGCAGAAAAAAAATGGCGGACATGACACTTTTGCGCTCTTCGACAAACAGCACCTGTATGAACGAGTATATTTCTTCCCCCCGTTCCCTCACCACACCTGTCGTGTGACGTATTAACCAATAAGGAATCAAAGCTCCTATTTGAGTAATCGCGATTTGTTTAAACGAATATACCAGATATTTATGACCAATAAACGACTCAAAAGGCTGACCACTGGTCCCTGGCTGGCCACTGGTGCTGTTACCCTAGTCAAACGTGGGAAAGGGAGAGGGACTAGTTTCAGAGTAAGCAACTTGTTGAAGTGAGAATTTGAGATTGCAGGTAACGCCTTGGGAGCAATAAGTCTGCATAGACAAGGGTTCGGGTATTTAGTTTATTGTGAAATTAACCCGAAGGCAGTTAATTAATTACTGCACGATAGACAAATTAATAAACTATTAACAAAACTATACCTAACTAATATTAAAACCGAGATAAAATCTGAAACTCGATCCCTGCAAACTAAACTTATTAAATAGCGTTATAGTAGTAATTGAATTACCTATTTGCTTTTCTAACAGCCTAGTATACGGCGCGATTTGGAAAATGAATTAGAGATTCACTAGATATGAAATAGTAAAGATATGTAACGTCCCACGAGGTACCTTATGGCGATTGGCGATTATTAACGCCGCTCCAATATTATGCGCTATGCGACGTAAGCGCCAGCCGCCATAAGGTACCTTTTGCCGTGGAATGTCACATATCTTTACTATTTCATATCTAGTGAATCTCTAATTCATTTCTCGAATCGCGCCGATATACCACGATGTACTTGCCCACCGTATCTCCTGAATACAGCTTTTCGTATTTTCCAGTCCGCTAACTTTACGTTTTGGTACATTGATACGGCCGCTGGCAGCCGCTATGAGTCTCAAAAGTGGTCACGTGTTTTCATTTATAGTCTGCCTTGTTGGCACTCAAGCATGATGTGATGGCTTCCCTTTAAAAGAGAAAATTTGCACACTTTAATTAACATTAAGCGGCCTTTTAACTATCTGCGGGACTAACATATAATAAACAACAAACCGCATTTAAACATACATGGAAAACTTTAATCTTATTTATTATAGGTACATTTGCCGAAGCAATAACCGGTTGTGAGTGGTTAATCAGATTTAAGCGCAAAAAAAAATCGTGACGATCGAGGTCCATTGCTACTTAATTCATGTTTTGTTATTCGTCCCACGCATGGAACTGGAACATGGAACTATTAATTGGATACTAAATATAACGTTAAGGCCTTTTACGGACAATCCAGGATAAGTTGTGGGAACGAGTGATGAATCAGTGAGAAATAAAAAAGTTAGTGTTGGAAATAGAACATTAAGTAATACCTACAGTTTATTATTATCGGGTGTTAACCAATACCAAGACTTAAAGGGCTTATAAAACAGCTGATGGGCTACAAAATTTAGCAAATTTATCCTTAATGATAATCTCATAGTTTTTGAGAATATCGGCACCTTTTATAACCAGGACTCTTATAAAAGTGCCGATATCTCAAAAAATAAGATTTTCACTAGTCCTTTCAACATCTTTTATATCAGATATGACGAATCAAAATTAAAAGTAAAAGAATACCAAAACGGACACCTTGTACAGTCGACGTCAAAAATATGTTTACATTTTTCGCCTTATTACAAAGGAATAAGGTACAAAAGTGTAAACATATTTTTGACGTCGACTGTACATATATTCTTAATATTCTTATACCCACAAGTTCATAAATGCACATAAGTTATTTATAGAGCTAATCTGAAGTGTTAAATCTTAATGAAGTCACGTAGACCTCAAAGCAATATGCTCGGGGCATTAACAAGCTTGTTTAATTATTCCTTTATATGAATTAAGGAGACTAAATTAGCACAAGTTAATTAAAAGATAAATTGGTCTTTTGTTTGTGAAGAGTTTGCGACTCGACCTCGTAACGTCATTCTAACGTCGTAAAGTTTGATTCCGATTTTTCTTGTAATGCTAGGAAGTTGATATATAAATATTACATGTGAAATGTAACACCTTCTTTTTGTAAATTTGATGTCCCCGACCTTTTTTTATAACAAAAAACCGAGCATTACGCATTTTTTCTGCTGCTGTGTTCACGCGCGCGTCTGGATTCGGTCTAGTGTAAAATCCGAGCGCAACTAATTTTATTAGCCGCGCTAGATCAGTTGATCTTGTACCTATATAGGCAGAGGGGAAATAGTGCGAATGCCGCCTCCCTTCCATGTTGTTCGAAGGCAGCGGATTATCGTTTTTATAACCTGTGATATCTTGCGTCACTTTCGCACTTACATATTGTTGGAACGTGACCGGCATAGTGACAAATGATAAAGAGCCGGCAATCTTAACCCTTCTGGTTTTGATACGACTTTGATAATCGTCTTGGTAATTGGCGCGCATCAGACGCACGTTGACACTTCATTTTCCATGCACCAATCAGCGGGTGCGCTCTTCGAGGTCGTATGAAAACATGATCAAAACCGCAAAAAAATGTTAAATCAGAATCAGGCTCTGAGCTTAATTGTGTGTACAAACGACTGCATTGATTATTTTTTACAAAAGAAGCAGATATAGAGCATATGCTTCTTAAAAATAAAACAGTTTAAATGCTTACTTTAATAATAAAACATTTAGTATCTGGCGATGTTACTATTTTAACGGTTGAACATTTTCGTGTTATGATTATGACATGTTATTTATTCCTTTCGATGTAGGTAACCTTATTTACCAAGAGAGTTGTAATTTTTTTACAATAACGCACACTTCTCGTAGCACTGTTCATAATTTGTACCAATTGAAAATATAATCGATTTCATAATCATTGACATGGACGTTTTTACAGCGATATTCTAAGTTAGCAGCGAAGTTATGCCATTAATTACAGTTTCTGATAGAAAAATATACAGGGTGGAAAGGCACGACGATCCTTTCCGCAAAAGGGGGATTGTTTAGCCTAAGCCCTATATTTTCTCCATAGAAACTATGTTAATATGGACAACCGTTTCTAAATTATGGCCTTTTAAACATCCATGCAAAAAACTACGTTGTTCTAACCCTAACAGGTGACAGGGTCAATGAACTTACTTGTAAACAATCAGTATACGATATGAAATTATGCTTATTTGTTGCCATGTAACCATTTTTAGGTCTGCTTACAATACGGTAAGAATCGTTGCAGGATTTTCGCTTTCTTAGTGGTTCCACTTCTTCAATACTTGAATGAAGTAGTTATGTTATTCCTTAATATTAATAATACTAACCACAACATTGTATACAACGACAGTTCAAATTGTGACATTGACAACCACTCAAAAGTACGCAATCGTCTTATAAATATCTCTGGTTTCCTTGACTGAGAAAAAGGTTTTAGTTTCTTAATACGTTTCACAATATTATTTTCGAATTATTGGAAACTATCTAAAATAATAAAAAAATTACAAATATGTTGTATTTGATGCACCAAATGAACTTGCAAAGATGAAATACTAAGAATAAATCAAGAATAAATACTTCTTAAATACCTAACTAACAAACCTTCTTGCGTGGTAGGAAATAGAATAGACGTCTGATGTTTGAAATTAAATTGTCATTGAACTTTACTTATAATAATCTAAAATTGTGACTGTTCCCCGCTCCCTAATCTGATCAATCCTTTCGTGTTTAATTCCCTTATTGACCTGATGCTGGCAAATGCCTCTGTGGCGATAGCCAAAAAAAAAAAAACTTTACTTATCTAATGTCACATTCTTCAAATAAAAATGCCGTTGTTAGATGCTCGTGGTTAAATTTGTGGGGCTGTAAAAGTAAAAGATATGGTGTACCAAACGAAATGTGAAACTGCGGACGAAATGAGACATTAAAGGCTAATTGCTGCTTTTGACAATCTGCGGAGGAAAAATGACGAAAAATGACGTAATTATCTAAGAAAGTAATAAAATTGTTTGTAATATTTTTGCATTCATTTGATTTATTTGTCATTTATACGTCATTCATACATCATTGCGATTCTGTCAACGATCGGAAAAAAGCGTAAAGTCCCGAGCTTTCCCGACGGAGATCCTTAATCTAGCCATCATGTGCACATGCTATAGGGTTATCACCACAGTTAAAAAGTAGAAAATTTGGTATTTTTATTTTTTACTCAATTAACGATTCTTACCATTACCAATATGCTCTGTATCACTTAAACGACCTAATACTTCCGGGAAGGATCGTCGTGCCTTTCCACCCTGTATACATATCAGCCGATTTATATAACTTTTAAAAATATGTATATGTACTCGTAGACCTAACATGTAAAGCAGTGGTCGGCAACCTTTTAGCAGCCAAGGGCCCCATAGTAGTTAACGGAGGTGACGCGGGCTGTACTTTGTTAATATTTATGACTTTATGAGACATTGTCGTTTGTCACTATTACATACAAAATAGCCAAGGCGGCTCTCGGGCCGCAAGTGACAGGTTCACGAGCCAAATGCGGCCCGCGGGCCGCAGGTTGCCGACCGCTGATGTAAAGGATAACAGATGACATAATAAGTTTAAGCACATCAAACGTGGTATATTTTCTCAAAGTCTGGGCATTGTGTAAGTTTCCTTATTTAACGAGCACCTGTGACACCAATAATATTAATGAATCTGAAAAGAAATCTGGGACTATAAAATATTTATGATTCATAAATATTCTAAGAGCACATGTTTTATACATTGGCGAAACGCAAAACGACGATTTGATGTATTGTTTTTCCACGACACGTAGGTATTTCACTGTAAAGGTCCATTTCCAACGACAGCAGCACTACCACTCATTTTACTATGGAAATTGACAATAACACCGACGCGTTTATACTAGTAGTGCAGCTGCGGTCAGAAATGGAATGTTACTCTAAAGGTGATTTTCGGGTGTCATTCTGCAGCTTGTTGCCAGGTTGCTACCGCTGTATCTGATTTCATGATGTGGTCTATTTCCTTGATAAAATGAGTTACAGAATGAAAGTCGTACTCGCTTCAGTAACGCGGCGGCGGACTTCACCCGTTTTATAAACGCCGTGACGAAATGCCGTGAATTGGAGTTGTGTGGTTATTTTTATACTGATCTCTGGTAAAAATCAAAGTGTGTCCTAACTAGTTTTTGTACAAATCTTGTATTTATAAGCTTCTATCACATACATGACACACTTGTACATACAAATACATATACATTGTTGTTGTAGTATGGAATTTTAAAAGTAGGTAGTAAACGGAGAACGTGAGGTTTTAGATGCATATTTATTTACTTCCGTAAGACGTACATCACATGTGTAATATGTAATTATGTACAATATCGCAAATCTCCACCTCAAATAATCTAATTTGCTCAATTTCTCTTATTTCCAATGGCAAAATTTGACTGTTCATCACCATATTTCCTAAAAGTGGCTACATAACCTCTTAAAATGGCAGACATAAATTTTCACCTACAGATAAATAATTAAGAAACAGGCGACAGCATGTGATTAAAGGGTCTAGCCATGTTTGTATGGGGCATCGGCCCCAGAAGCCAAATTGATTGCCGTTTTGCCAATTTATTAGGCCAGATGTAAGATGCTATTTCACCAAAAAAATAACCCTAAAATGCTGCAGGTTTTTGAGAAAATTAAAAAAAAAGAAATTTGGTTTTCATTTTTTTTATCTAAACTACCGAACCGATTTTTTTGTAACTTATACACATTATGTAAGTAATCTAGATGAATTATTAAAAAAAAAATTGAGTTTCAAATATCCTTATAACTAGTAATATTTTCACTTTTAATTTTTCAATTTTTTTTTTATATTTCCGATATAGGGACACCCACCAATTTTGGGTATTTTATGTATAAATTAATGTTCTATAACATATATTTTTTTCAAAAATATTCATTTGGCTCAACAGGGTAAAAATACCGTATGTATGTATGTAATGTATGAACACACACAACCGGGAGAACTCCCGGTCCCATATCGACCACCGCGCCGCTCTGTACGAATTTGAATTTCGAACGTAACAAATTGCTAAAATGGACTATAATATAGTCTATAATAGCCGCATACAGCCAATAATAATAATAATTATTGGCTGTATGCGGCTTGGTTGTCGTCGCGTCACGAAATTAAAAAACCGGCCAAGTGTGATTAGGACTCGCGTTTCTAGGGTTCCGTACATAAGTCCGACTCACGCTTGACTGCACATTTCTAATAGGTTTTCCTGTCATCTATCGGTAAAGAACTATTTTGAGTATTTTTTTCAAAATTTTAGACCCAGTAGTTTCGGAATTAAAGGGGGGGAATGGTCATTTTTTGGCTATTTTCTTATATAACTTCGAACCTATGTATTTTAAAATTATATAAAATATGTCCATCTTTGGGTCACGAATTTACATATGTGTACCAAATTTCGACTTAATTGGTCCAGTAGTTTCCGAGAAAATAGGCTGTGACAGACGGACAGACAGACAGACGCACGAGTGATCCTATAAGAGCTTACGTTTTCCTCTAAGGACAGCGGGCTTTTTTCTATATAATCAATCGCATATTCTCGAAGCCGTTTGCAGATATTGCTAAGAACGTATAGTTAGACCGTAAAAAGTCTGCAGCGATGTTGATAGCCCACGCAGTGCAAGTGTCATTTTAAACGTCAAACTTCTATGAAATTATGACGTATACTTAACACTTACACTGCGTGGGCTATCAAATACGCTGCAGACTTTGTTTGGTGCGACTTTAGTAATGTAACGATCTTGGAGATTTTGAAAATATTTTGTGTATAATCTCCTTTTTTTCCATTGCAAGATCAATATCAACGCAGCTCATATTAAAACGGAACTTTTTAGTGAGCCGCGTTTCCCGCCTTTTTATTTTTTAATTTCGTGACGCGACGACAAGCAAGCCGCATACAGCCAATAATAATATAGTCCATTTTAGCAATTTGTTACGTTCGAAATTCAAATTCGTACAGAGCGGCGCGGTGGTCGATATGGGACCGGGAGTTCTCCCGGTTGTGTCTGTTCATACATTACATACATACATACGGTATTTTTACCCTGTTGAGCCAAATGAATATTTTTGAAAAAAATATATGTTACAGAACATTAATTTGTACATATAATACCCAAAATTGGTGGGTGTCCCTATTTCGGAAATATAAAAAAAAAAATTGAAAAATTAAAAGTGAAAATATTACTAGTTATAAGGATATTTGAAACTCCATTTTTTTTTAAATAATTCATCTAGATTACTTACATAATGTGTATAAGTTACAAAAAAATCGGTTTGGTAGTTTAGATAAAAAAAAATGAAAACCAAATTTCTTTTTTTTTAATTTTCTTAAAAACCTGCAGCATTTTAGGGTTATTTTTTTGGTGAAATATGATCTTACATCTGGCCTAATAAATTGGCAAAACGGCAATCAATTTGGCTTCTGGGGCCGATGCCCCATACAAACACGGCTAGACCCTTTGTATTTGATCTACTTGCCATTAAATGTGATTAAAACCAGAGGACTATTCTAATCAAATACTTTATTTTCAATAAAACATAGTTAAATGCATGCAAATACAATCATATGGTGCACAATAAAATATAAATTCAACAAAAAAATAAAATGAAACAATCACAACAATAATAATTAAAACATTATGGTTTTGATATGACCTTGCAAATCGCGTACGCTGATTGGTGCGTGAGATGCGCATGAATCATCCAGACGATTGTCAAGATTATATCAAAACAAGATCAGAACCATAACAAATTGGTAAATCAGAATCGGCGGCCTGTTTGAATACAAAATATCACTTGAATTAGTTTATAAATTAGTTTTAAAATGAGCTTGTTTTAAATATTTGCCTGTAAATTATCTACAAGCATTTGAAATTCCTTTGAGTCTAGACTAACGCCAGACTGAAGTATTATAATATCTTTTAATATAAGTGATAGTTTTAAGCCTTTTAAGGTAACTGTTTCTGAACGCAACCTTAATTGACCGAATGTTTCTATTATTTTATCCATTCACTGGTTCACTCACTCTCTTCTTTCCTCAACCCATACCTAGTTAACAACGCTCTGTGTAAAATTAATTATTTTAATGAAAATACATACTTTTCATTTATAAAAAGTGTTTTTACTTCATACCACAACATAAATGGTGCCGAAACAAGTGAAGTTCGATTAAAAGTTACGATATTTCAAGAAAGTTGTCGCCGCGTGTGAAGTGCCGGTCGAACTTAAAAAACTCTCATCGAGCGAAGATATCACCGAAATATTATCGCCAAGTCGCGCCTCAAGCAAACGAGAAGGTTTTCAGTGATATTTCGAAGCCGCAGCATCAGTTTGAGCAAATTCAAGTTTCGACGCGACCAAGCCCATTTCTCGGAATTCAACTTCAATCGTTAGCCATTTTGATGAATTCAAGGACAAACCGAAAAGGAACGGAATGACAATTTTGGAGCCAAGTTCGGGCCGTTCACTCAAACTTCGTGAAACGTCATTCGAATCTGACATCCGCTGTCAATGTCATAATTGACATTAGACTTCATTCTTCAACTTCGTTTACAAAACATTGAACATCAAAATGAGAAGCAAAGAAATAAAGAAACTTAATGCGCAAATCGCGTGGTGTAAAGGATTTACAACTAAAATAGAGAAACTTTTAAACGAACCGGACAATCCTTTGGATCAAGAATCAGCAATAATCAGATTAGAACAAACTGAAGCAAACTTCAAAAAATACAATGACTTAACTCTGGAGCTAGCCATATTAACAGAAAAGGATTCATCTGAAGACTTTGAAGACCACGATGAACACGAGGAGAGAACCATAAAAGTCATCTCACAATTACGGAAGATAACCTCAAAAGCGCCCACAACCAATACGTCGTCGGCATCGTCGAAAACAAAAGGAGAAGATGCGGACGTAACCAGTCATCATGGTGGAGTGCGGTTGCCGGAGATCGACATCCCCACGTACGACGGGAAGGATTACACAAAATACGTCGCGTTCATCGAGCTCTTCGACGCGATAATAGACTCCAGTGACAAGTTAAAACAAGTGCAAAAACTATACTACTTGAAAAAATACCTTAAAGGTGAAGCATTAGCGTTAATTGAAGGTCTTCCATTAACCTGCGAATCATATGTTAAAGCCAGAGAGCTAATTAAATTGCGGTATGACAATAAATTTCTGGTAATAAACAATCATATCCAGGCTATAATAGATAGCACACCCATTGTAAAAGGTACTGCAAGCAACCTGCGAGACGTGGTAGCCAATACTCGTCAACATCTAGGAGCCCTTAAGGCACTGGGTCAGCCAATAGAGCAATGGGACTTAATTGTACTAACCATTATCTTAAAAAAGGTGGATCAGTTTTCATGCAGAGCCTATCATCAAGAAAGGGACAGTGACAAGATGCCAAATCTCGAAGACTTCTTGTCATTTCTGGAGAGGAGAGCCAGCAGCTTTGAAGAAAGCCAACAAAGCGAAGGTAAGTCGCATACATATCAAACTAAAAGTGCTAAAGTGTGTAATGTGGCCAATATATCAGTACCTTCATGCTTATGTTGCAAAGCAACATCACACAAACTGTTTTGTTGCCCAATATTTGCAGCACAATCACCCAATGAAAGACAGGAGCTTGCTGCCAAACACAAATTATGTAACATATGTTTAGGTATGCACAAAAATAAATGTAAATTTCATTTCAAATGCTCCACATGTCAAAGTAAAGCTCACAACACATTGTTGCATAATGAACCTGAGCCAAAAGTTACCAGTTGCCATGTTAACTCAACAAATGCTGTCGTTACTGATCTATTGCCCACCGTTAAGGTCAAAGTATTAGGGCCAGACGGTAAATCCTATATTACAGCTAGAGGTTTGATTGATTGTGGCAGCCAAGTTTCTTTCATGACAAATAGTCTTGCCAAAGCATTGAATTTGCAGCCAATAAGTAAAAACCTCAACATTTCAGCTCTACAGTGTCAATCTAATCAAACATCAAAAGCTGTAAATGCCAAATTTGAGTCGCTGCATTCAAATTACAGCTTGCAAGTAACATGTTCACTGGTGGACAAAATCACAACACAATTGCCAGAAAACAAAATAGATGCAAGTAAATTCACTATACCAAATTCTGTTGTACTAGCAGACAATGAATGGTCAATTCCAGGTGATATTTCATTCTTGTTTTCTGCCAGCATATTTTGCAAAATATTATTGCCCAGCAAAACCAAAATCTCAAATACTAAACTTTACCTCATCGGTACAGAATTTGGTACAGTCATATCTGGCGATACTCCATGTTATAATGGAGCAACAACCTGCCATCATGTTTCATTGCATGTGGCCACCCATGAGGCCAATAATAATATTGAGCACCTCCTAACAAAGTTTTGGGAAACAGAAATTGTTCCTGAAATGAAATCGGAGGTTACAGCAAAGCAGGACTCCTGTGAAGCCGAGTTTCAACACTCGGTACAATTAATTGATAACAAGTTTCAGGTGTCTCTTCCCCTTGCTCAGCCCATGGATCAACTGAATTTAGGCAATACCTTTCCAATTGCATTCAAAACCCTTAATTGCATAGAAAAACGATTAAAAAAGGACCAAATTTTGCACGAAAGGTACAAAGAATTTATAAATAAATATATAGAGCTTGGTCATGCTAAGGTGCTGCCCCTAACTAACTCTAATAAGCAACAATTGTATTTCATGCAACATTTACCTGTCATCAGAGAGGACAGAAAAACAAATAAAGTTAGAGTAGTTTTCAATGGAAATACTAGGGCAGGCAAAGAACACAACAGTCTTAGCGATATGTTACTAAATGGCCCTAAAGTTCAAAAAGACCTGTTTGATATATTGATATCATTCAGAGTTCACAAATATGTAATGATGGCTGACATCCAAAATATGTACAGAGCCATAAGAATAGACCCCAAGTTTCATCACTTGCAAAATATCTTATGGCGCAATAACAACAATGAACTAATTATCATTCAATTACAGACCGTGACCTACGGGCAAAAAAGTTCGAGTTTCCTGGCAACAAGATGTCTAGAGGAGCTGGCGACAAGGTATGAGGCAGAGCTTCCTAAAGCAGCAGAGGTGGTCCGCACTGCAATGTATGTGGATGATGCACTCTTCGGAGCAGACTCCATCAAGGATGCATTGGAGGTAAGAGACCAATTTACTAACTTGCTGTCTCATGCAGATTTCAATCTGCACAAATGGGCAGCCAATGATCCCGAACTGCTAACTGATATCTCTCCTGAATCTTGCTATGCTGATGATCACCAGCTCTCAATGAAAACTGATCTCAAAGCCTTAGGCATGGTATTCAATCCCAATCAAGATGTTTTCAAAATTAACTATCCCAACAAAGACATACAACATTGGGACAAGCGCTCAATCCTTAGTTTCATTGGGTCCTTTTTTGATCCCTTAGGGCTGGCAGGGCCTATAGTAGTTAGGGCAAAACAATTTCTACAGGATCTTTGGAGGCAAAATTTGGACTGGACTTCTCCAATACCAGAGGAATTCTTAAGCAAATGGATTAAATTTCACAAAGAAATATTGGAGAAGCCAACTATACAAATAAAAAGGTTAGTAATGCCTACCAAGGATCAAGTAGAAATCATAGGGTTTTGTGATGCCTCGGCCAAATCTTATGGGGCATGCATATATGTAAGAACTTTTCAGAATGGAAAGGCTACCATGAACCTGCTATGCAGCAAATCAAAAATAGCCCCGATCAAAAATGAACTCACAATTCCAAAATTAGAATTGAACGCAGCGGTGTTGCTTGCAAAGTTATTTGACAAGATAAAACAAATTTTGACCAATATACAAATAACTGATATGTACTTACTATCTGACTCAAAGGTAACTTTATGTTGGATAAAGTCAAAAAAAGAATTACCTGTTTATGTCAAAAATAGAGTACAGATAATACATAATTTATCTAGTAATTGTATTTGGAGCCATATTGGTGGAGCAACCAACCCGGCTGATACCTTATCTAGAGGGTGCAGTCCTCTTGACCTCGCAAAAAATGACTTGTGGTGGCATGGCCCAAGTGACTTTCTGGACTCTAACTACCATCCCCAGCCATTCACAGTCACAAACAGCTCAGAAAACATCAATGAGACTGTCAGCAGCCATCTGGCCTGTTTGATTGCTACACCAAATGAGCCAGAACTATTAAAAAAATACTCATCATGGATAAAGTTACAAAGAGTAGTTGCTTGGATTTTGAGATTCTATAATAATTGTAAAAATTCTAATAATAAAGATAATGGCAATCTCTCTGTAAGTGAAATCCAACAATCTAAATACAAAATTGTATCACTCTTGCAACATGAGTATTTTAAACAAGAAATACAATGTATAAAGAACAAGTTACCAATTAAGAGTAATTTAAAAAGCTTAGTTCCATTTTTAGATGCGAACAATGTACTAAGAGTGACAGGAAGATTGCAAAATGCAAATATCCCATATGCACAAAAGCATCCAATGATTTTGCCCAAAAAATGTTTTGTGACCAGTTTAATAATCCAATATGAGCACAAGTCCTTATTACATGGTGGTTTAAAAGATACAATGAGCAGTCTAGCTCAGACATACTGGATTATTAACTGCAATAAAGAAGTTTCTAAAATAATAGGAAAATGTGTCACTTGCTATAGATTTAAAGCTCAAGCTGCTTCTCAGCTTATGGGGTCATTGCCCTTCAACAGAGTAAATGAGGCAAAAGTATTTGATGTTATTGGTATAGATTATTGTGGTCCTTTTAGCATTAAACAATCTTCAATAAGAAGAAGCATTGTCACAAAGGCTTATGTCTGTGTATTCGTGTGCTTTGCCACAAAAGCCATCCACTTAGAATTAGTCTCAGACATGACCACCCCAGCATTCATTGCTGCATTAAAAAGATTTTCAGCAAGGCGTGGATATCCCTCAAAAATCTTTTGTGACAATGCCAAAACATTTATTGGAGCAGACAATTCTCTTAAAGAACTTTCAAATTTAAGCTCTAAAGAACATCAAGATTCTGTCATAGACTATGCAGTATCAAAAAATATTGACTTTAAATATATTCCTAGCTATTCACCTACATTTGGAGGCCTCTGGGAGGCAGCCGTGAAAAGCTCAAAAAAACATTTTAAGCGGGTCATAGGTAACAGTTTATTTACTTATGAAGAATTTAATAGTATCATAGTGACCACAGAAGGGATTCTTAACTCAAGACCAATAACGCAAATGTCTAGAGATCCCACAGACTTTACATACCTGACCCCGGGTCACTTTTTAATTCAAAGACCAATAAATGCCATTCCTGAGCCTGACATAACATCTATACCTCAAAATAGGTTACGTTTGTGGCGCCGTTGCACACAAATACATCAACATTTCTGGAAGGCTTGGCACAAACAGTATTTAAGTCTGTTGAATAACAGGCCTAAATGGCATAACTCACAACCTAACGTTGCATTAGATAACTTAGTGCTTCTTAGAGATTCTAGATGCAGTCCATTGCAGTGGCCAGTAGGCAGAATCACCAAGATTCATTATGGCGCTGACAAAAAAGCAAGGGTGGTAGACTTGAAGCTGCCTAATGGTAACATTACTAGTAGGGCCATAAACAAAATTAGTGTCTTACCTATTGAAATGTAAAATGCATGTTCATGATAACTTGATAATAATATCTATCATTCTGTTAAATTTAAATGTACGTGTTAATTATTTGAAACTTTGTAATCTGCATTGAAAAAATGTGTACCTAGCTTTTAATGTTTAAGAAAATAAGTCTTCAAAGTTTAATTTTGTTAGTCAAATGTAGTTATGCTTAAAACTTTAACAAATTTTATTTTTAAAATGAATATCTAATAATTAAAAACCTGATCTCTATTTGAAATTTGATCTCATGTACTTATAAGGTAAATGTAACTATAAACAACCAGGTAAATGCTACTGTAACTGACCTTTTATTATTTTTATAAAAGCATTCTTTACTTTGCTTATCTGTAATTCTGCATTAATATTAGTCCAGGGCTACATAAATTTAAGAAAAACTGTATAATGGTAAAACCATCCCCCCGGATTATGTTTCTGAACGCAACCTTAATTGACCGAATGTTTCTATTATTTTATCCATTCACTGGTTCACTCACTCTCTTCTTTCCTCAACCCATACCTAGTTAACAACGCTCTGTGTAAAATTAATTATTTTAATGAAAATACATACTTTTCATTTATAAAAAGTGTTTTTACTTCATACCACAACAGTAACTGAAGTGTAGATGTTGCCTTTGAGGAAAAATTAAAATAAATTAAATAAGTTACTCAAGTGTTAATACTGTTGAGAACAAAATTTCAGCATGAGATCTTAATGTTATTGGTAAAGATTAGAGCTGAGTAGCGAGTTAAAGATGTATGTAGGTATTTCATAATAAATAAATAAATAGTATATAAATAGTAGTAGTAGTTTTATAGTTATATAAATTATGTAATCTTGTCAACTCGTTTCTTTACATTACAGGTGCTAGGGGCTTTACAGAAAAATGTATATGTTTAATAAATATAATTTTGCTGTTAAATGATCTTAATTTAATGAATTTTTTTGTTGTCATTCTCAAATTTTACGTTAATTTTTAAATCAAAGTGTATGTCTGCATGTTGCGCATATGTGTACAAAATGGATCCAATTACTTGAGCAAACTGGCCGTGCACAGTGGTTGTTATTGCAGCGACCGCGCTACGCGGTGAGCTACGGCGTAGCGGTCTCGTAGCTCGTAGCGATCGGAACGTATTTATAGAATTATTGGAATTCCAGTGAAGTTATAGTGGTTTGAATTGAAATCACGGCCCGATTAGAACTTTAAAATACGTCAAACATTACGTCTAGATACGATGTGGATCAGACATGTCAGTATCAAAATAACGTTTCTTCAAACATAAACGTCACTTTTGACTCTGACATAGCCGATCCATATCGTATCTTTAGCTTTCTAGTCTAATTCTTAGTATCACAAAGTTCGAATCAGGCCGTCAGTGGTGATCGGACAACAATATATTTAATTTGCAAAACGGATTTCGCCTTGGAACCCAAAGTTAATTTAACATCATCAACCGATTGCATTTAAATTTAAAAGCGGTTCCATTATCTGTGTATTTAGATTTGGTTTCGCGTACTGTATCGATCCTCTTATGTACAGTTTTTCAAATTCTTTTGCGATAATTATGTTATCAGTTATTTATATTAGTTGCCTCTCTTACAAGTTATCCATGATTTTTCGCGACTCGTTCCAAGAGTTCCAGGAACTTATGTACTAAATATCATTTGATATTTCCGAATCACTTTTTGGTGAAGAAAATATTGAAAAACGTAAAGAAACTGGACAAATCCCAATAAAGCCTAGTTTTCCCTCTTGGTTGGAACTTTGGAAGGATATATGGCAGACGCTTTACAAAAAACTAGTGCCAGTGCAATTTTTCCCAAGTACGCTCTCTTCACGGCACTCTCTCTTCACGGCGCCTCTCCCCATTCTCTCTAAGCGTCCGAGCCACTGAAGGCTAGCCGTTTTGGTCTCTCCAATCTCACCATTAATGTTGGGTTCGGTCACCAGGTCTTTTATCTCTATGTATTACCTGTCTCTCCACCAACCAAACCAAACCAAATGGGAGACGCCCGATTGGACGTCCTAGGTACCTCTGGAACGACTTAGAAGCTCAAGACCTGCTCAACCTTGGCCATGGCGACTGGCGAGCTATCGCAAGACCAAGAGGCATGGCGTGTTCTGGTATCGGAGGCCAGGACTCACTTTGGGTCGTTACGTCACCGTAGTAAGTAAGTGGAATTCTTAGGATTAAGTAGATAAGTATTTAAGTTACCAGTAAAATTCTAGGCCAACGCTAGGAAGATGCTGGCCGCTTCTGTGCGGATACGATGGTCGTTCTTGTCTACGTGACAGCGTGATAAAACGGTGTCCGTCACTTTCTATCCCATGGTGTTAAAAAGTGACAGTTGTATTATCACGTGGATAAAGCTATCCATAATACGCCGGCAGATCTTTATTTAGTCTGATATCGCCGCCGATTTTAACCCACAAATATAAGTGATATTAAATGGAGAAGGATTATTATATGATATTCAGAGAGCTGTATAAAGTTATCGTAAACAAAACAGTCACTGAATCCTAAGCTTAGTTTATGAGTTTTATACTCAATGTAGTTAAAGTGTGCCATCAATCTTCGTCACGTGGTAAAATGTCATAGTGGGCCTCTCACAGATGTAAGGGGTCGGTTATACGGTCGGAATAAGCGCTCGATTAAACAGGAAAACAGGACTCTTTTTTTTAGCATCACAGAACGTCAACGTCATACGAACGTCGTTCTTATTATATCACCGTTAAACTGGATGATTTTGGGATCGTGATCCGCAATATCCAAAATGTATTGAGACGTTCAATTGTTCATACTGAACAAGGTTTCCGATGGGACCGATATGAAAATCGTGAAAAAAATATACTCCTGGATATATTTCGTCTACTTCAGGCTCTCAATTATTATTGAGACATTTCTTTTTGTTATGTTATTAGAGGAATAGTAGATGGTTTGACGCGTAGTCTGATACATTACTTTTGCTGCTGACTGTACAGCCGAAGTCAAATGACTTCCAAACAGACTTGTATGGAACTGTCAGCTAGACTGATCGTCTATCCAATGCCCTAAGGGCCAGTAAAGACAGACTGCAACACGACTGCTGTTTGTATGGAAACTGCACGCTGACATTGCAGTTGGCGTGCAGTCGGCGTGCTGATCCCATACAAACAGCAGTCGGGTTACAGTCCGTCTGTATCGGCCCTAATGTGGGCCTCATCTGGCTCAAACTAATGACATAAACCCTAACTTAGTTCATCCATTTGTAACCCCAATCACACCCTTTCACGGGAATTACACAATTACTGTATAATAACTCAAGTCAGTCCCGCAAAACTAATATAATGAACATACAGAGATGTGGGTAAGCACTTCCCCTTTTTCTCGTTATTATTTAAGTTCATCCGTTACGAGAATCCAATAATAAAACTTAATTTGCCTTGAGTATTAAGGAAAATTAGAAATTTTTTTATGTGTTTCAATGAATAAATGAAACATTTATATAATTTTAAAGATAGTAAAAAATATGATATCAGGATTACAGAGATTAGGGTAAGCAGTTCCCCTTTTTCTCGTTATTAAATAATTCCACCCATTAGGTAGTTGAATATTATGGAAAGTTCAAAACATTTTATAATGTATTTTAATGAATAAATGAAAAATTTTAATGTAACATCAGATTCAATAAGGGTTTTATTTAATAGCATTTTTAAAAACTTAACAACAAAACACTAAAACTTATAGGTAAATAAAAAAATTGCCCTAAGTCATGGTCCGTAGGTAGGGTGCCCAGAAGGCTGATGGCCGCATTGCCCCGCTGGACGGTAATGCGGATCCTTTGGGCAAAATAATACGCCAGCCCTCTGGTCACCGGAGGCTTCTATGAGGCGCTTTGACAGCTCCTCATAGATTCAATAAGATGTTAAATTCAAATATTAAGTTTAAAAAAGGTATTCGTCCAGTAACGAGACGTACCTACTTATTCAATAACAAACGAAACTTGTACATAATATATTCAGTCACAATACCTATTACGTTTAATGGATTCAATCTTCCATAATCGCATTTCGTCAGCAGTAGATTCGTATCGCCGAGAAGGGAGCAATTTAAATTACTTATCTCGCAAATTGAAATAGCTTTTTGATCTGAACGTTAATTTGTGTAGGTATGATTGCTTGTCAGCCACGATTTAATATGAGTGAGTAATCGATATACCTATAATGTACAGTCAGCAGCAATATTCGCTTAGAAGAAAGTGTTTTCGTAAGCGTGTCTTAGCTTAAACAAACCGTGATTTTGATAAAATAAAATAAAATATGTTGGAAATGCTTTTGAAATTTCACTTACAACAATGTATAAGGTTCCGAGGCAAGGATAAGCTTTGAAAGGTAATGCTCCAAGACCTGAAAACTACACGTCTATTTTCCTTTCTTTGAACAAAACGTACCTGCAATAAGATTGCAAGTATCTCGACTCGGGGTGAGCTTCGATTGCAAACGTGATTCCTTGTTTTCTAGAAATTGTGTAATGTTACCTAGTCGTACCTATCTACCAGAAATGAAAATGCTTTGTTGGTTTAATACCTAACTACTTTAATAAAGTTTAGCAAAAAAGTCAGTATGTCTCTCTCTGAAACAGCCTTGTTCAAAAGCAGGTACGTACTTAAACATTAATCTTCGCTTTTTTTATCGAAAGTTAATTCAAGTACATTATTTATTTATTTGTTTATTTTCTATCTACATAAGTAGTTCTTCTTGCAATAAATCTTTTTAAATAAGCTGTAATTTTAGAGTGCCGCATTATATTTATTATTGTAAACTAGGAGTATGTGAGGTGTACAATTAAAAGTATTGTATTGTAGGTATGTATTGTATATGTAGGTATAGGTATGTTTAAGGGTAACAAAGGGATCAGGGAAAACTTAACTTTGACAGGCTACAAATATGGCGAAGAAAAAAAAAGGGCGAGGGTTCGTAAATAGTAACGTCTACAGAATGGATAGTGAATAATTAATCATAATCAAACACGACATTGCTTTTCATTACATTCTCCGAGTTTGCTTGAGTGGCAACAACCCATCAATGTGCCCATTGATAAAATGCCAGTTGTTGTGTGGATGGCACTTCATTATCTACCCGTTACACCTCTACCACCGTTCCGTTCTACCTCTAAAATATATCTAGATGTTTATCGAGCCGTCCAATTACCGAAAGTCTACCTAAGAAACGCTGTCATATTCAGACGCAGGTTCATTCACAAAATCTGGCATAGAATTTCTTAGAAAAATATTTTTAGTTCACCGCAAGGTATTTTTGGTAGGTATATTCCAATTTTTCCCTCCACAAATTGGATAAACAACAATTATACAAATTAAAGTCAGGTTGCAGTCCGTCTGTTTCGGCCCTAATAGGCAGAGTGCCTCCAGTGCCAAGCCAATAATGTACTTACCTTTCCCGCACGTTACTGCTGTTAAGGCAGTTACGACCACCAACAACCGCGGCGCCGATAATTTTACCAATAATTGGATTAATCGCTGACGCCATTTTGGAAATATGGCTGAATAAAATAGATGACGCAAAGTTCCGTAGATTTCTAATTATAATATCTTCTAGAGTGCGCCATTTTGTTTTTGATTAGTTTTCCGGCTACAAAACAGTAAAAACAGACATTTTAAGACTTAGGTAATAATTGCAGTAAATTATTCTTTGACAAATATATGACTTTGTGTTCAAATAGGTACAAGGTACTTTACTTGCCATGAAATCGGGATTGTTCCATATCCCTATATTTTAGTAACTTGGACAATTCATTATTTCAATTAATCAGTCATAAATAAGTTTATTTAAATCAGAATAAAAACATTTCAGAATATTCTTTAGCTACGAGTAAATACGAGTATGTCAAAGTGTGAAAACAAATTATTGTCTTAAGTACTTATCTATAATAAAAATATGGAAATACAGAATTTACCAACCTATCGTATTAGGTATGTTCAAATCGTGTTCAACCTGTGCAATATTCAAAATCAAAATTTTGCTGCAGTTACAAATAGATATTGTGACGTTAGTTTGTCCACACAAAACTGAATGATATTTAGGTACACGGCGCCCAATCTTATGAGGCTGACTTTATGATGATTGGTAACACGTTAGACGATCAACAGAAACCAATAATATTTAGCTTAGTAACAAGTCTGACCAAAACGAAACTAAAAATATCTTGACTTCCAAGTAATTAAAGGTCCGTTTTCTCATTATCCAGCCATCACTCAACGTTTCCTAAAGAGCAAGAAGCGCCTTCAGAAAACTTGTACTCAGTTTAAAGCGGCGCTCAGGATAATTGCGCTCCTTCAATTAAAAAGCAGTAGGTATTTCCATAAATATTAGCCGGCTTATTTTTATGTTTATAGCCGTTTGCGTAAAACGGTGGATTTGCGTTCATTCCGTTACCAGACATGATTCACTGCGCGTTGCGTGTAGGTATTTAATATCCATTTTAAGACCGTTTTAAAACTATCAAAGTTACCCAATTTTTAACCGACTTCCAAATCCCAAAGGAGGAGGTTATCAATTCGGTTGTATGTTTTTTATTTTTTTATTTTTTTTCTTTTTTATGTTTGTTACTTCATATCTCCGTCATTACTGGACCGATTTTGAAAATTATTTTTTTGATTGAATGTATATGCATACAGATTGGTCCCGTTTCTGTCAAAACCCAGTTCTGATGATGGGTTCCATGAGGAATCGAGGGAACTCCTCAAATCTTAAAGGCATACATATAGTGATTTTTGGGTTTTTATCATCAAATCAAGCATATACATCCAAAAGAGTGACATTTGATGAAGTGGAACTGCTGATGATGATCAGAACGGAACTCCTCAACGACGCATAGTTCACGGTTGGCGATTTGTCCTCTTCGTTATGTTTGTTAAGCAAGTTCAGTTTTTAATGCATATTTTTGTCAAGCTCGAGTTCTGATGATGGGATCCATGAGGAATCGAGAGAACTCCTCAAATCTTAAAGGCATGCGTATAGAGATTTTTGTATTTACATCAGAAAATTAAGCATTTTCATTAAAAACTGTCGCATTTGATGAAGTGGAACTGCTGATGATAGTAGGGTAGATATGTATGTTCTGGGCCAGTTTAGGTATCTATGTCCCCCCCGCGGGGTGGGGGGGGAGGGGAGGGGAGGTTCCCCGCGGGGGAGGGGGGAGGGGGAGGGGGCGTGACCTTGAGGGGCATTGACCTTGAGGGGGGAGTGACCTTGACCTTGAGTGACCTTGACCCTGAGTGACCTTGACCTTGAGGGGGAGTGACCTTGAGGGGAGGGGAGGGGGACCTCGAGGGGGAGGGGGACCGGGAGGGGAGGGTGCCTAACGGGGTGAGGGGAGAGGGGAAGCGCCTCGGCGACACGTGAGCATTCAAGGTCAATGCCGCGGGTGGGGTGAGGGGTAGGGGGAGAGCGAGAGGGGAAGCGAACAAAATATGTGTGACAAGGACAAACGATAATAGCGCTTTCGCTGTTACTCCTACTGAAAGATACATGAGACTATCCCGTTCAGTCATTTCCCCCCACGCCTCATGCCAGATGCAGTTATATCCTAGAATCATGCGCTGCATCGGCCCGCAGGGTGTGATGCGGGGTGTGGCGGGGAAAGGGGAGACTCGCGCGCCCAGGTGTGCTCGTCAAGGCCACGACACTTGCGCACGGGGAAATGAATCAAGGTCTATTAAAAAACCTATACATTTCTTGTTTTTTGATTGGGAATGGGGAATTGCGCAATAATGTGGGGAATGGTCATGTGTGCGCCCTGCCTGAGGGCGACAGTATGTATGCGCAACGTTAGTTCTAAAATTTCCCCGCCAGAGGGCGACAGTATGTATGCTCAACGTTAGTTCCAAAACCATCCGCTATGAAATGAATAGATGTCTCCACTTTGTATGTGAGTTTGAATTCTGCCAGCCCCGCCAGAGGGCGACAGTATGTATGCGCAACGTTAGTTCCAAAACTGCAGTATCAGAGGAGAAACGCAAAAAGTGACGGGGTGGTCTCCAGTGGCGAAGGTCGGATTCGAACCGGCGCATCTTTAGCTAACCGGGGCTATCATCACCACACACTGTATGAACCTCTAGGCCACCCCGTCACGGTAGGACCAGCCTCAATTTCTCGACTACATTCTCATAATTTCTCGGGGATATGCTAAAGTAGCGTGTTTGTGGACTGTTATACAATGTATTCTAGAAGTCATGGAATAGAATAAATATGACGTCATCCGATTTCTCAACTATATCTCATTGCGCAAGTAAATGGCTGCATTTGACATCGCTCGACAGAGATTGTTCATCACTGAAAGTTGAGGTAAGTATATATTTATTTTTTACAAAACATTGTACTTAGTTTTCTTTACTGGGTTCACACGTTTCTTTGCCATAATCACCTCGCCCCCTACACCCCGCCCCCTTCCCCCTGCCCCCTACACCTCGCCCCCTACACCCTGCCCCCTACCCCTTATACCCTGCCCCCTGCTCCTACACCCCGCTCTCCTATGCCGCGCTCCCTACACCCCGCACTCCTATGTCCCCGCTCCCCCCCACCGGGTTTATAAAAGAGCATGTTCAGCCATAATAAACAGTCATTTTAACACATTCTCACTAGAGTGTCACTACAATTATCGTGTTGAAATAATATTCTACAACAATGGATCCACAAGCTTCATCACATACCAAATGTAAGTTTATTTTCAAGTATAGTTGTATCATACTAATTTTTTTGAGTATATGAACTCTGTTCTGTCTTTGTAATTAAAAAATTCTCAATTAGAAACACTTTTTGCTTACTTTTAATATAAACAATAACAATATTTTTATTACATCTTCCCCAGCTGACATTAACAGTACCATCACCGCTTGGTGCTGCCAGTGCTGGTTGTCCACGACCACAGCTCCACTTCACACTCACCACCCGCACAACCGATGGCAACAGCGAAAGCACAAGACGACGGGGGCAAGGAAAAACACACCAATCCCTTGTACTACGGCCACGAGAGCGATTCCAGCAACAAAGTGAAATCTTTTCATCAACAATGTAAAAACGAGTGGATGGAAGCGTTCCAAAAGAATACATTGATTAATAGATGGCGCGTGCCCATGCCATTACACTCGTTTAGAGCAGAAGTGGCGAGATTGTTGAAAAGTTTATATGTCGAAGGTCACCGTGACGATTGTCATATTTACCGTTTAATTGTAATGTGGGACGATTTAAACGATGAAGCGGAAGAAATAGTGGGAGACGCCCAAATCAATTTTCAAGACTGGATTGACTTGTTAGGTGGTGTTACAGCGGAACTTTTTTCACGCGCAGTGTGCAATGCGGAATCTTTTACATATTTAATTAATGTCATATTTTGTGTGGTAGGTCCAAACATAATAGATTCTGGTGATTATTAATGATGGTGTATTTTTGTTTCCTTTTCATTGTTTACTTTTAAATTGCTAGCTCACTGCACATGTATTATAATTGTACACGTATAGGTATACTAATAATAATTAATAACAATAAATATATATAATTATACTGAATATAGAGATGTTTTATTGATTGAAACCTCATTGATTTAGAGTAGATAAATATTTATTGAACATAATAATAGTTAGACAATGTTATCTTTATCTATCCAACTTTTTTCATTTAAGCCGAGCCATTTTACATACACTTTATTTCCACGACGTTTCAACACTTTTTCCACTAGATAAATGTCATGGTGTTTAGTTTTCTGCAACTCTTGTTCATAGAAACATCCAGAGATGGGTTGGTGATTAGCGTCTTGAAGTAAATATGTCACTGGATTAGTAGTTTGCACTCTAGTTATTGTAAATATCTCCGTAGTCCAATTGCCGGTGTAGCCTTTGGCGAAGGTGGATTTATATTTACTAATTCTCACGTGTTGACCCACCTTGAACTTGGCCCGTGGTTTAATTTTAATGTTATTGTAGACTTTATGTAACAACTGTTTAGAGTTGTTTTTATTCACACTCGCCGGCGCCATACCGATAGTACGATGCGGTTTGTTATTGTAATAATGCTCCACTTGGCTTATCAGTTGTACCCATGTGTAAGAACCATGCAAACTAAATTGTTTCCAAATCCAATGTTTTAAGGTTCTAATTAGTCTTTCCACTATGGAAGCTTTCATGACGCTATAGGTAGAGTAGTGGTTGATATGATGACGTGTCATGAGCGATTTAAACTTGAGATTGAAGAATTCCTTGCCGTCATCTGACTGAATATTCTTGGGCCTTCTCCCGCCTTCACTCAAAATTTTGCTCATTGCCCTTGTAACATCGTCAGCGCTCTTGGATTTTAGCGGCTGCATCCAAGCGTATTTCGAAAAAGTATCAATGCACACTAGAATGTATTTATAGTTGTTATTATCCTTGGAGTACTTTTGCATATCAATCAGATCAATCTGCCATGTGTCATCGAGCCCCCTCTGAATGAATCGTCGACGTGGAAATGTCTTTCTCGCATACTTGTGTATCTCGTTGACTACTTGAGCCTTACTCATTTTTCTTCAATGCAATGCGCTTTCCTGGAACTGTTGCCGCTGTCGATGGTGGTGTTTGAGGTTGTGACGGAGTTGGCGCAGTAATTCTTTCTGATAATTTTTCAAGCTTTACCCGTAAATCTTTTATATCTTTAATATTCGCCTTTAGCTTTGTGTTTAAAAATACTACTTGTTCATCTAGTTCAGCTCTACAGATGGCATCAGTTTTGAGGAAAAACTTGTGAATTCCTGCCACCCGTCTATTTTCAAAATTGACTAAATCTCGTTCCACTTTTATGTCGTCGCGGATTGTAGATTCGCTGCCCAAGTATTGTCCAAACTTGTTAAGAGGCATTGTGAAAGTGAGCGATGGAGGGAGCCTTCATCAGTATTTATAACAAGGTAACCAGGGGAAAACAGATCGGTTTTATCGGAAAACAGCTTTTAAAACAACAAACAGAAGCGGGTCTGTTTTCTTACTTTAAAATTATACCGCTCACAGTCAGTTCCTCAACGATTGCATTGATCTCGTTCGAATGAGAGGTGTTGCCAGCGTTTTGTGATGCTATCAAAAGCTGTAAACGGCTCACCAGCTCGTTCGGGTCATCCCAATAGATGTAATCGGTTTTTGGGTAAAACGTTTTAGTTGTTAATATATCTCTTTTACCAGAGTTCAAACATCCACCTTCTTTATGTTTCTTTGATTCTTGTGGTTGTTTAATGTAGCGCAGATACTTTAAACTTCTATCTCCACTCAATTGGCCGTTGGGTGAGAATCCTCTACGATGAGCGTTTGTCATGTCTAAAATCTTATTGTAATCATCTACATCTTTTTTCAAAATTACATTCTTGTTTGGTATTCGTTTAAAGATAAGTTCCAACAGTCCAGGAGTCATGTTGAATCGTGAATCTTTAATATACAACACGTCATCAATGATTCTAACTCGACTATTACCAATATGCATTTTATCATCCTCGAGATAAACACCAAATGGTATCTTTGGTGTTTTAACAAGATGTTTAATATATTTATTTTGTAGATCATCAATACTACTATTACCACCTTCATCAATTTCAAGAGCCGATTTCATATCTTCATCATCATCGCTAAGCTCTTCATCTCCCTCTGTTTTTTTCTCTTCATCTCCCTCTGTTTTTTTCTCTTCATCGTCATCATCATCATCATCATCATCATCATCATCGTCATAATCATTAGAATCAACATCATCATCATTATCAATCTGGTGTGTTTTTGTTAAAGGATGATTACTCCACTTGATCAGTTTACTATTGGGTTCTTCGGTTTTGATCAGATATTTCCTTTTACGTGAACGTTGTGGCAATGGTGTGGAGGTTTTTATCAAGGGGCCATGAGGTTTATTCATAACTGCTGGTTTAGCATTGTCATCGTCATCATGATTCTTATTACCCTTGGATTCCAAAGCTTTATTCATTAAAACATTGAGCGGTTTTGTGATTGGTTCAAAGGTTTGCGCTAGCGAAGTGTCAAGCGATGTCTTATCTGCTCGCAACGCCTTTACTTTTCTCTTTACACTCTCAATTGAATTTACGAGTTTCCGTTTCAACTTTTTATTACCAAACATGTTTGCTTTTGTTATTTTAGATAAAGAGGTTGTTCCTCAGTAGCTGACAACATAAAACTGATGATAAACCGGAGATGACACTAAATTTTATACAATAATGTAAACGTCAAATCCTTTACGATATCGACCCTTGTTAATGTCTCTCTCCTTGTCGATTGTTAAAAAAGTGTACTTTTTCTGCCAACACTCGCGACAAATTCCCTTAAACATTTCCCAACTCATGTCGGTGTTCACGTGATCGTCATAGGCATGTTTTAAATTCAACTCGTCCTGTTTGAATAGCAATTAGATATGAGCGCCGCGCCGGCGCGCCGCCGCCGCCGACAAAATTTTCGCGCCGCCGCCGCCGATACTAGGCTATCGGCGTGGCATCGGCGTGACCTTGTTAGATAATACTACTTTCAGAATCAGATAATATATATTTTATCTAGTTTAAATCGTTAACGGGCCAGTCTTAATAGCTTATAGACATTCAAAAGGTATTTTAGGTCCATATAATTCAAAAATATCGATGGAAAATTCAAACTTTTTTGTTTGGTAACCGCGCTACTAATGTTAGGGCAACGAAATGACTAATTTTGCCAGCTGGCTAGCTCATCCGTCATTCACCGCTAATAGCATTCACAGCAAATAATTGCAAGCATGGTTGAATGTGTTTAAAAGCTGTAAAGGGGGGTTCATTTCAGATATTAAGTGCTTTCACGCCCAAAGGTGGCCATTGGCCGCTATCTGAACCTCCAAGTTTTCGGCCCTATTTGGAGCCTAAATGTTGGTTCTTCTCCGATCTTAGCTCCAGGTCTTTAACACTATGGCCTCGGTCTTTATCGGCCTTCGAACTTACTTACACTGGACTAATAGTTCAATTCCAAGCACTGCTCTCTTGCAGCTTGGCCTTCGGCCTCGCACAGAAGCGCGCCGTAGTCGGCGCTCCGCGCATTCGGCCGTCAGCCAAGCTCACACTTGGTGTTTGATTCTAAGCTGTAAGCTTACCTGCAGCTCAGCATCTGGCCTCGCATGGGAAGGTGCCGGAATCAGGTCTTCGGTGTTAGGTGGATCTCGGCCTTGGGCCTCACTTTTTGACATAATTCGGTTTGTTGGGTCGATATTGGTTAATGATGGAGCTTAATTTTCCTCACTCCGGCTCTTTGGACTGTCGACCAGACGTTGCCCTGATACAGTCAATCCGCTACTTTTTAGTTAGCACAAAAGATAAGGGCTACGCAAAGATCTTCCGGCCAGGACCTCGCCAAGGTTAAGACTGCCTCTGATGCTGCGCGATATCGTTTATACTATATAAAAAAAATCGTCCCTTTATTCAATACATTTTGCTTGAAATTGAAAAATGCACTTATTTTACCACTTTCTTACAGCAAAAACATGTATTTTCGGTAAAATTTTGGTTTGAATTATTTTTTCATTAATCAAAGGTGTTTCAAGGCCACGCCGCCGATTCGCCGCCGCCGCCGACCGATTTTGACCGGCGCGCCGCCGCCGGCTAAATGCCTATCGGCGCTCATATCTAATAGCAATATAAGATTGACATTGTCACGTACCAACTGTTTAGGTATCCTACTATATGTCTGACACAAGTAGAAACAATCCAACCAACGATGCCGTCCCATTGCAAAGTACTGACGAATGGCATCTTGATCTTCCAAAGCCACATCATCGAATACAATGACGCTGTCCTCGGCGGCTTCCTCCGGTGGGACGACTTGACTCTTATCATTGTACGTGTGAAACGGAATGTCACCCGCTTGCTCTAAAACTGTACTCAGAAACTGGTATTTGGGTTGATTCAATGATTTCGAATAAAGATAAACATTATGAAACTTTACACCGTTCGGATGTAAGAGCAGAGTCAATAGAACATTTGTCTTGCCACAGTTGGAAGGTCCACAGATGAGACATCTAATGTTATTCGCCAGCAACGAGCCGTGTTTAAAGGAGCGATGAGTCACTGTTTGTTTCACATTATCATCCAGAACAACACTCCAATCTTTAATAGCGAGCGACGTGTTTTGTTTTTTAAGCTTCATTTCACTGTGACATATCAAATCATTAGGACGTGTATTTTATACTCACACATATACGCACCCAAATATTAAATATATATAGGCATACTTTATACTCACGTACACAGTCAAGTATAGGTATTTGAGATGATAACACACACTGGTGGGGTTAGTGTTAAACATAACCCCAAACTACGTAGACGTAGACAGCAGACTCACATAAGCGGTGGTGGTATTATAAATAGTTTAATTAATAATCTACCATTCGAAGCGCACATACCCGGTTACAATTATTGCGGTCCCGGTACTAGATTGAAGGAGAGATTGGCTCGCAACGATCCAGGTGTGAATCCGCTCGACGAAGCTTGTAAATTACACGATATTGCCTACTCGCGTGACAAGTCATTGGAGGGACGTCATCAAGCAGATTTACAATTGGCCAAAGCTGCTGAAAATCGTTGGCGTGGTCACAATCCAATTGGTGAACGCATTGCCGCGTTAGCGGTAGATAAGATTATGAAGTATAAAGTTAAACACGGTATGGGCATGGTCCCCATATCAAAAGTCATAAAAGCAAGTCGTGACGCTGTAAAAAAACACATTGAGAAAAGGAAGGATACAACTGCTAATAAACTACTCAAAGTGGGCGTAAAAGCGGCAAAACATTTTGTTAAAGGGAAAATTGTCAACGGACATCAGAAACAGCGAGTCATCCCAATACCTAAGAGAGGCGGTTTCCTACCGGCTTTGATACCGCTACTGGGTGCATTAGCCGCCACGGGAACTTTGGCTGGTGGTGTTACCACTGCTGCTAAAAATATTTATGAAATGGTAAAGAATAGAAATAATAATAATACCGAAAGCAAGATTGTAGGTAGAGGTTTATATTTAGCACCTTATAAACGTGGAATGGGACTCTACATTACACCGGCTAATGGAACAGTAGCGGCAGCAACTGCAAGATTGATGAAGAAAAAAAAAAAACAAGAAAATAAATTTACCTCCAATGGATAAAGCTCTCACCGATTTGGACAGGCAGACAGGAGATTTGCACGTAGAGAGAAAATCCCCTACTTTAGAGGTGTTTTCATGCGAGATAATCTCCCAAAGAATCCTCACTATTATGTGTTAAATTTGGGATTGGTGTCTAAAGGAAACGCCCGTTCGGTTGACAGATTTATTCCAACTGACCATCGCATGATTATGCATCTACCTACATATAAGTAACCATACATAACACCTCCACCTTTAATTTATACAAATGAACACTAATCCTATGTATGCTTATAGCTACACTTAGGGCGCATTACAGAATCGCAGTTTACTAAAACTTAGTCTTGCCTTGCACGACCCTATAACAAGTATAACGGTACCTATTGATAAGGTAAACATTTTAATAATGAAATGTAAACTATTTTATTACATAAGCGATAGCTACCGTTACCTTATACATACATTAGTTGCTAAAGTAAGAAATATTATAAATTCAATCTCAGTGACTTACTAACTAAGTATAACAAGTACCCAAGAGGAATTTATATAATAATAGTTAGGTATCCAATTATGTAACGTAACACCTGGTAATCTTAAACACTAATTAATCCTTATCTATTATTACTGATAACAAAGAGATCTTCAAACCCGAATCTGAACGGGGGCTTGCGGGTTCTAGGTACCCTGGGCGCATTGACAGGACTGTCAGCAACCAATTGGGCCCCAGAACTAGCTGATGGATCAGGCGACTTATTGGGCGTTCCACCGGTACATGGAGCCGCTGTGTGCGCAGTTGGGGACGCAGCCGACACCACCGCTACGGCCTCGGCGCTACGCTCACGCTTGTGCTCACCGCCACTGCTAGGAGGGCTCATCTCGTCAATCGGCTCCCCAACGTCCGACCGGGCAACCGACTCGTCACTACCAGGAAACACCAGCGAGTTGCGCTTAGCTACACTACCTCCCCCGTTATTTAGCGTTACCCTCCTGCTCTTCAATTGGTCAATATGCCTATGAATCCCGGTTCCATTGTCAGTGTCTACCATATAATCAGTATCTCCGCGCCTATCTCGCACCGTGCCTGGCATCCATTTATCGTCACCGCGATATTGTCGTACCCAGACGGGATCGCCGGCGTGGAGCTCGCGTTCGACGCCGCCTGCCGCGCGCCGCTGTCGCTCCTGTGCCGCTCGGACATGATCCCCACGATCCGGTCTTAAGCAATCTAACCTAGTTCGTAGCGAACGTCCCTGTAAAAGTTTCGCAGGACTCTCCCCTGTCGTGGTGTGTTCGGTATTTCGATATTGCAAAAGAAACCTACATAGTGCGGTCTCCGTATCTAAATTTTCTCTAAAAGATTTTATAATTACCGCTTTGCATATTTTTACTGCGCTCTCGGCCGCTCCGTTGGAAGCCGGGTGGTACGGCGCCGAGAGTACTTGATCTACGCCATTAGATGAAAGGAAATTTTTAAATTCTGTACTCGAATACGGAGGCCCATTGTCACTAACAACTTGCTTCGGAATGCCGAACCTAGACCATAATTCCCTAAGCACACGTATTACCGCAGCCGCCGAAGTGCCATTCATCCTTATAGCCTCGATCCACTTTGAGTAGGCATCTACGACGATTAGATATGTTTTTCCCCGGACCGGACCGAGGAAATCGAGGTGTATCCTAGTCCACGGCCTGTCCGGCCACGCCCACAAGCGCGGCGCGTGCGCCGGCGGCGCGCTGGACGCGGCGGCGCACACGCCGCACTCGCGGCATTGCGCCTCGATGGCCTCGTCAAGTCCGGGCCACCATACGTAGCCCCGCGCCAAGCTTTTTGTCTTCACAATCCCCATGTGAGCCTCATGAAGTTCCTTTAATACTTTGTCCCTACATGATATTGGAATGACCACTCGGTGACCCCATAAGATACAACCTAATTCCGTATATAATTCGTTTTTCCTATTAAAGTAAGGATTTAACTCTCTAATTTCGCATTCGGCCGGCCAACCGTCTTTAATGTAACCTAAAACTCTGCTTAAAATCGGATCCGAGGCCGTTGAAGTTTTCAATTTGTTATAATCTAACAATAAAGCATCCGCGGCAAAATGCAAATAGGTCTGTTCAGGTATCTGGCCCGCCTCCTCCACCGCTTCATCTTTGTAGGATTTAATTAACCTAGAAAGAGCGTCCGCCGTATTTTTCTCGGTCGAAATGTACTCGATATCGAAATCGTAAGCTGAAAGCACTATCGCCCAACGCTGTAGTCGGCTCGCGGCGGTAACCGGCACTCCGCTGTTTGGGCCAAAAATACTCACCAGCGGCTTGTGGTCTGTACGCAGTGTAAACCTACGACCATAAAGGTATTGGTGAAACTTACTCACGGCGAACACGATTGCTAGTGCCTCCTTATGAATCTGACTGTAGTGCAACTCGTGTGCAGTTAGCGACCGCGAGGCATAGGCCACGACGCGCTCGGTGCCGTCGGGCGCGCGCCGGGCTAGCACGGCTCCAAGGCCGTGCGAACTCGCGTCACAGGTAACAACCGATTGCTGTGAAATATCAAAATGCACTAGCACGTCCGTGCTGACCAGTAACCTCTTAACCTGTCTAAAAGCTGCCTCCTGCTCCTTACCCCAACGCCAATGTACCCCTTTTTTTACTAGCTGGTACAGTGGATGCAAATATGAACTTAAGTTGCGAACGAACTTACCATAAAAATTTACCATTCCTAAAAACGAACGCAATTCGGCTACGTTTTTGGGAGCACTCATTTCTACTATGGGTTTTATTTTATCTGGGTCTACACTCACGCCCTGCTTATCGACCTTGAATCCCAGAAAAGTAACTTTGTCCGCTAGGAATACGCATTTACTTTTTTTTAATTTTAACCCACAATTTTCCAATCTACTAAATACCTCATTTATTGTTTTTATATGCGCGTCTAAGTCCGACCCTGTAATTAATATATCATCTAAGAAATTAAGTACGTTCGGGATTCCCTGCAGAACAGATTGCATCATTTTTTGGAAAATCCCTGGGCTGGACGAGAGCCCGTACACTAATCGATTGTATTTAAATAATCCGCGGTGCGTATTTATCACCGTATAACACTTTGACGCTTCGTCTAATTCATACTGATTATAGGCATGCGATAAATCTAACTTCGTAAAATATGTGTTGTTGCTTAAATTTGTAAACAAGTCCTCAATTTTTGGAACCGGGTACCTATCGACCAATAACGCTTTATTCAAGGTAATCTTATAATCAGCGCATACCCTTATACCGCCGTCCGCTTTCCTGGCAATGACAAGAGGAGTGGCCCAGTCGGAGTGGTCGACGGGCTCGATGACGCCAGCCGCCAGCATGGCGTCCAGCTCGGCGTCGAGGCGCGCGCGCAGCGCGTACGGCAGGGGCCGCGCGCGGCAGAATATTGGCTGAGCCCCCTCGCGCACACACAGCGACGCCTTGCCTCCGGTGTACCGGCCCAACGCCTCCTCGAATAACGGCTTATGCCTGGAAAGTACATCCGAAATTAAAGTCTCCTTATCCATCGACCTAACGACGGACCCGTCGTTTATATTAAAATTGTACACTTTAAAAGGTGGTATATTTATACCTAGCTCGGCGAGCCATTGACGGCCTAACAAACTAGTACAACCATTATTAATTACATACAAATCCAAGTTTTTCCTTTTATTCTCGTAAACTACATCTACTTCAAGATAACCGAGAGGCCGGATACCCGAACCATCATAAAACTTAAGTAAAAGTTGACACGGGTGCAAAGTACAGTTAGCAAAATATTTATAATAAGTTGTACTACTTATACACGATATTGCTGATCCCGTGTCCACCTCCATAGTCAAAACCTGATTGTTTACAAGGATAGGAATACACACCGGCTTGTACTGGTTCAACGACATCAAATTCATAACCGCTTCGCCGTCCCTGCCACGCTCGCCCTCCATGAAACCTTCCTGGTCCGCCTCCGCGTCCTGACCTTGCACCCAGTGCAAGCCGGACCTGGCACCACCACCTCTGCCGCTCCAGCCTCCGCGCCATGACCGCCCGCGGTTGGCCGGTCCGCGGCCTCCATTGCCACGCCGATTAGCCCCAAAAGGGCTTCCGTAACTGCTCCCACGCATGACTTGTGGGCACATCCTACGCAAATGCCCCTTAATTTTACACACGTCACACACGTATTGACTAAACTTGCACTCCGTTTGTCGATGATGAGGGTCGCCGCACGACTCGCATACACCACGACCCGCACTGACCGGTTGAATCTTATGCACTGTTTTTACATTATTTTGCTCGCTATTATTATCCTTATCTCCGATTGCATGTGAATCCCGCTCGGCCGCCTCCAGCGTAGTAGCAATCGTAACCGCCTTACTATAAGTCAGTTTTTCCTCTGCAAATAATCGTTGTCTAACAAAATCACTACTTACGCCACAAACAAATTGGTCTCTCATATTATCGTCTAGATTAGCACCAAAATCACAATACTTCGATGCTTTCTTCAATTCTGCCATAAAATTTGCCACTGTTTGTCCGTTACTTTGCCGACATTGACGAAATTTGAATCTTTCGGCGACTACCGACGGTTTTGGTTGTAAATAATTAGCCATTACTTTAATAACTTCGTCGTACTTGCAATCACACGGTTTCTTCGGGCTGCACAGGTTGACCATCAGCTCATACGCGGTGTCCCCTATGCAGCTTATCAGCGTCGGCAGCTTCATGGCATCTTCCACCTTGTTCACCAAAAAGTACATATCCAACCGATCACAATAAGTTTGCCAATTTCCACCATCCATATCGAAGCACGCGACTTTTCCTACGGTTTTAGCCATCTTCCCCGCAAAAATAAACTATTTCCCTCGTCAGCCAATGTTAAATTTGGGATTGGTGTCTAAAGGAAACGCCCGTTCGGTTGACAGATTTATTCCAACTGACCATCGCATGCGATGGTCAGTTGGAATAAATCTGTCAACCGAACGGGCGTTTCCTTTAGACACCAATCCCATCCTCGTCGCCAATGTTAAATTTGGGATTGGTGTCTAAAGGAAACGCCCGTTCGGTTGACAGATTTATTCCAACTGACCATCGCATGATTATGCATCTACCTACATATAAGTAACCATACATAACATTATGAAACTGGTATCATTAATTTAGACTCTCAGCGTGGTGAAGGTACACATTGGTGTGCCTATGCGAAAAAGGGTGATTATTGTCTATATTTTGATAGCTTTGGTGATTTGAGACCACCTCGAGAGTTTATTGATTATATAAACGGTGCCAAACTACAGCGCAACATGCGAATAGAGTATAATTACAATCGCCTACAGAAATTTAATACTGTAAATTGTGGACACTTGTGTTTGGATTTCCTGTGTACCAATGCTAAGCGTTTGTTTTAAATAAATATCATGAGCATTACATGTGTAGTTTCATTCTTACATTAAACTTCTACCCGTCAGCAGCAGCAGCAGGTATCATGTCCATGACATCATTCACAATAAGTCTGAGCGGTAACGAGTCTGTGTTGAATGTAGACTTTCAACCGGCTCTAGAATTGGACAATGATGGTTTTTACGAGTGTGCTCTCGTGTACTTTAAGACTTTCAACACTATTCCCAATGTTGATAAGAGCAATAATCTGTTTCACTATGGAGATGATGTAATCGCGATTCCTGAAGGTTCATACGAGCTCTCCAGTATAATACACCTCTTGAAGGAGGAAATGACCAAGAGGGCTAAAGGCCCAGAGGGTGAAAGAATGGCGGTGGCAGATATCTTTGTAAACAACAATACCTCCAAGTGTATGATATTCTCGCCAAAGTATATTCACTTTGACAAACCAAACAGCATAGGATCATTGTTTGGTTATTCACCGAAAAAGCTTAAAGCAAAATCATCACATTGGTCGGATAAAACAATAAACATAATCATAACAAACACTATAAGAATAGAGTGCAATATTGTGGAGGGCTCATTCGTAAACAACAAGCCGTCGCATGTTTTACACGAGTTTTCACCCGACGTCCCGCCCGGCTATCAAATTATTGAACAACCTACCAACATTATATATTTACCTGTCAAGAAGAGTAACAATCGCATACAAAACATTGAGTTGCGCATTGTAAACGAGCACGGTAATACGGTGAATTTTCGAGGTGAAAGCATTGCACTTCGTTTGCATATTCGTAAAAAGTAAAAAAAAAGAAATGATTATTCATAACAATAAAAGCCTTGGTAACAACACTTCTACAATTAGTCGAGATCTTGCTCTCGTGGGAGCAAGTACTACTCGTCGTCGTCGTCGTATTAACGAGAGACAGCAACGCCAGTCACTACAACAGCCAAAGAAATTGACTAGAGAAAATAGTGCATTTTTACAGAGTATCGGTTTCCAAGTATGTCCTCGTCATCTATCTTAAACATTGGTGAGAAGGTGTTATTCGATGATAGTATAGAAAGTATAGAATTTCATCCGTACACTCCGTATAATGACTCGTTCAAAAATAACGACAACATCCACATATGTATCAACCGTCAAGATTTAATTCTACTACCGAGTCACAGTCAAATATTAGTGGAGGGCACAGTGGAGAAAGGATGTCTACTGATCAACAACGGTGCTGCATTTTTATTTCAAGACATTCGTTATGAATTGAACGGTGTGGAGATTGACCGCGCGAGAAACTGCGGTATCACGTCCACCATTAAGGGACTAGTCTCATACACCAAGGAAATGGACCATAGTCTTCAGACGGCGGGGTGGGAAGTTGGTGCTAAAAAGATTCAAGACAAGTTTACTGTGACTATACCACTATCTCATTTCTTGGGTTTCGCCGAGGACTATAAAAAGGTTATAATTAATGGGAAACACGAGTTGATATTAAATCGCGCCAGTACAGATGTAAACTGTTTAGATTTAGCACCCGTTGATGCGGAGAAGGTACCGCAACCGCCAACACCAAATGGTGAGATTGAAATCACCCGTGTCACATGGAGGATGCCAGTCATAAAAGTATCTGATAAGGAGAAATTGCGTCTAATGTCGTATGTTGAGAGGGGCATACCGGTTCAGATAGCGTTCCGCACCTGGGAACTGTACGAATATCCCATACTGCCTGCCTCACAACGTCATATTTGGTGCATCAAGACTAGCACTCAGCTGGAGAAACCTCGCTATCTCATTGTTGGTTTCCAAACGGCTCGTAGGAACGAGAAGAACAAAGATATGAGTATATTCGACCATTGTAATCTTACCAATTGCAGGGTGTATTTGAACGCACAGTATTATCCATACGATCCCTTTTCGGCTGAATTTAAAACAAACAACTATGCGCTCTTATATGACGCATTTACCAATTTCCAACGGTCGTACTACAACCGTCATCATACCAGCCCTCAGGTAAATTACAGCGGTGAAGGTGTCGGTCGCTGTGAGCTGAGCAAGAGTGTCTACAATCTCAAACGCTGTCCTGCTGGTGCAAGTGCTCTGATTGAAAATATCCATGTATACTTGAAGTTGCAGTTTATTGAGGCTAAAATCAGACTAGATGTCTGTGTCAATTTTAATGGGCGATATGAACTCACCAGTGAAGAATGGAATGCAATGTTTGCGGAAAAAGTTGAAGTCATTGGAAACTTCTTTCATAACCCAATGAGTGTTTCACCGCAACTGATACAGTGCAATCGTCTTCAGATGTGTATCTCTCCGGTGCCGTTACTTTTACTCACCTGTGACGATGATCACGAACCTATGACAAACTCACACCCCTTGGTGATAAACCACATGGAATGGAGCCATATCGGACATGTCGTGGAGTGTATTAACGCACGTATCGGATACTTGAACAAAACAAAGTCTAGCTACGAGAACCGTCTCAACTTTTTCAAGAAACATTTCAAGATATATCACCCCGTCAATATTCAACAGGCACGCAATATTATAGGTAGTTTGTGCAATGTAAACGATATTGTCGACTCTGAAATCAAGTGTTATGCCGCCGATATTTTGTGTAATACCTATATTTTCCATTGAATCGGTTAAATTTTGATGAAAAAATAAAAAATTACTAAACTAAACCCATCTTCTTTTATTTCACAATAGAAACTTCCAGAGAATACTTACCCGATGACGCAATATTGAGTCACTCGCAGTCGAAAGAAACACGTGCAAATTGCACAACATTGCGCAATATTGCGTCACTCTCAGTCGACTGAAACGCCGTAAGCGCCGTGAATTCCCCGGCGCTTACATGTTTAGGTCACGAGATTCACACCCCGCTTCTGTAACGATGTAAGCGCCATGAATTTCACGTCACTTACGACGTTTTGATGTTGCGATGACCGGGGGGCCGCCCCACATCACGCGACATCGGCCTTGATGGCGCACCTGGCCGGTGAGTGTCCCCTCCCCCCTACGCCCGCCGCCAGTTGTGGGTTTGGAAATGCTCCGCCATCTTGGTGCCACCCGACACCTGACACCTGCGCATGACGTCACTGCTCCGCCGGGCAAGGCACACGTGCACATTCAAGGTCGATGTCGCGTGATGCGGCGCGTCTCCCCTCCCCCGCTCTGCCGCGCTCTGCAGCCGCACGCCGCACGCGCAGGGCCTGGCAGTTGCCCGCGGTCCGCCACACGGCACACCCGCAAATCATTTCCTTTCGCGTCAGTCTGAGTGTAGCCACGTAGCACCCGTAAATCATTTCCTTTCGCGTCAGGTCAGACTGATTGTGTAGACGTGAATTAAATCATCACCATGGCTCTGTTACATCATTGCAAATTTTGCAACATAGACGTTTTATCAAACAAGTTGATAGAACACTCCGAGACGGAACGTCATAAGCTGCTGTGTGAGCAAGAAAAGTCGGACGATTGTGCTGTTTACATTGTGGAGAGTGCATTTAAGTGTAGGATTGTCAGTTACCGAATTAATGGGAGTGCAGACATTTTGCTAAGTATTGGAGAGAAGCTTGAAAAGGTGATCAACATTGAATTAGAAACACATAAAAATGTAAAAATAAATGTGGAACTTTTTGGTACTTTTATGAAAACCAATACTGAAGGTGAAGTGATACGTGATCTAAAGTCCTTCAACACTAAAAACGTGGTTATGCATAAAGACTGTATGGATTTTCCATCTTATTTTGAACAAATATCCATGTCTATTTCTAAGAAATGTGAAGATTTTACAGAGCGCGACAGCGGTTGGACGCTCGAGAAAATTGAGTATCTTAATGTGAACATTAATAAATACCAACCACTCAAAGGATCTACATATATACCGCTCCCGCCCGAGGTACAAGCGAAGAAGGCATGTGTTAACGTGAAAAACAGTGATGACAAGTGTTTTTTCTGGGCTGTCATTAGTGCGCTATATCCAGCCGATAACCATTGTGGCCGTACCTCATCGTACCCACATTATAGAGACATTTTGAATGTAACAGGTATAAAAGATCCGGTTTGTCTCTCGGACATTAAGAAATTTGAAAAATTAAATAAAATTAGTGTTAATGTGTATGGAATAGACGACGACAGGAATGACAGGGGCCTGACTATTGTACCTCTACGTATTTCGAAAATGTCATTCGATAACCATGTAAATTTGCTTTATTTTGAGAGGGGTCATATTTCACATTATTGTTGGATCAAGAACTTGTCTCGTTTGGTGCGTTCGCAAATTACTAAACACACAGAAGCTACATGGATATGTGATGGGTGTTTACACCCCTTTGCAAATAAAAATAAATTAGATCAACACCGAACAATTGGTTGCGGGGAGACACTTGTCGAGCTACCCGAGCAAAATTATAAATACTTACATTTCAAAAATTATAAAAATAAAATGAAGGTACCATTTGTAGTTTATGGTGACTTTGAATCGATTCTAGTTCCGTTGGATAGTGAAAAGTCTACAAGTGCTACGTATAACACCCATAAACATGTGCCATGTAGTTTTTCCTATTAGAGAAACATGACGTGCCCTGACAAGGGCAGTTTTATGTTGCTCTGAGAAGAGCATTTTACGTTGCCCTGATAAGGGCAGTTGCGTGCTCAGAAAAGAGCACTTTTATATTGTCCTGAGAAGGACAGGTGTAATATCCGGAGCCTGCAGCATCCTCGTCGATCTCGTCGTGTCTTCCAACCAGCGAGCACGTAGCAGCGGAGCGAGGCACGGCGATGTGACGACACGATGTTAACTCCACGGCGGCCGGCGAGCGAAAGGACACGCGCCGCCGGCGAACTCAGTTTTATTACAGCGCGGCACGCGCCGCGCCTGCGCAGTGGCACGCGCGCGCCCTCTCGCTTGCGCCCGCGCCCGCGCACCGACTATTCTACATCTCACTCTTTTGTAAATACGTCTCTTTCTTTCATTTCTCAAATTGTGTATAAATATCGTGACTTTTGTAAATAAATTATTCCATTCTTGTACATAGCAACAAGCGTTTCACTTCTACAAAAACCTGCAACCTTCTGATCCACTCATAGCCCTACCTTGCTAAAGTGGTGACCACCGACTCTGGACAAGACAAGAAGACTCACAATCAAGAAGATGCTTCCTGAAGATGAGAAGAAAAACGATGCCCCGGAAGAAACCAGCAGCGTCACCAGCCCATCTCCGGCAGCAGCACTCCTATCTCACGACGTGGCGGCGATATCACTCTCACTGCGCGTCCCACCGTTCTGGCGAGACCAGCCAATACTCTGGTTCTGCAGTTTCGAGGCGGCCACGGCAGAGCTGAAGAGAAGCCAGGCACAGCTCGCACAGATGGTTATCGCGCAGCTAGAGAAACAGGATATTCAAAACATCAGCGACCTCATCTACTCCCCGCCTGAAGATAATTACTACACCGCCATCAAAAACAGACTCATCGTGTACGAGGAGAGCAACAGCGCGCAGACCAAGAAGCTGTTGTCCCAAGTCGAGCTCGGGGAGCAGAAACCAAGTCAGCTATTACGACGGATGAAGACGCTGAACAAGGAGAAGTTTCCTGAGTCAACGATACAGATGATGTGGCTCGATCACCTCCCACCACACGTACGCTCCGTGCTCACCGTCAGCGAAGCATTCAAGATTAAAACGACGTTAGAGGACCTCGCGCTGCTCGCCGACAAAATGTTGGAGCACACGCCAACATCAGCGTCGCACCAAATCGCCGCAGTCTCTACTCCCGCAGTCTTACCAGCTTCGCTACCAACACCTCCACCGTCTACGTCAGCTCTCGACACGCAGTACCTCATCGGCGAAATAAGAAGATTATCACTCGAAGTCGCCGAGCTCCGTTCGAGACCGCGCGAAAGCTATAATCAGCGCTACAGCCGCTCTCACCGCCGTTTTCCATCACGCTCGCGAAACCATTCGCAATCGCAAGATCGGAGCCCACGCAGCCGCAGAAGCTCGCCGATGCCGTATTGCCACTACCATCGCCGATTCGGCATGGACGCTCAGAAATGTGCACAGCCGTGCAGTTTCAAACCCATACCGGCAACTCCATCACCAGCGGAAAACTAGACGTAACGCTGGCTGCGGCGGAAACCGGCGTTACAACAAGATCACACCGCCTCTTCGTACGTGACCGAACCAGCAAGCTCGTTTTCTTGGTTGACACGGGAGCCAACATCTCCGTCCTGCCAAGAACACCCGGCACGAAGGCGCAACCCCTACCCTTTCAACTGTACGCCGCCAACAATACCGTCATTCCCACCTACGGCGAGAAGACGCTGGAGCTCGATCTCAACCTACGCAGACCATTCCGGTGGAAGTTCATCATCGCTGCAGTGTCGAAGCCAATCATCGGTGCAGACTTCCTGGACTACCACCACATCGTAGTCGACATCACCAAAAGGCGACTGATCGACGGCAAAACCCTACTATACACGAACGCACAACTCTGTACTGCAAACATACCTACCGTGCGCAGTATAGACGTGCAACAGTCGTACCACAACATACTTGCCGACTACCCTGGTACAACTCGCCTCACTTCCATGAAGCTCAGCCCGAAACACAACGTTGAACATTTCATCGAAACAACCGGACCACCACTTCACTGCAGACCACGTCCGATTGCACCGCACCGCTACGAACTCGTGAAGAAGGAATTCGCCAACATGATGGAACAGGGCCTATGCAGACCAAGCAAAAGCCCTTGGGCATCACCTCTTCACGTCGTACCGAAGAAAAATGGCGAATTACGTGTGTGTGGCGATTACCGACGGCTTAACGCAATCACTAAGCCCGACCGCTACCCAATCCCACGCATACGTGATTTTACCTACCAACTCGCCGGCAAGCAAATATTCTCCACCTTGGACCTCAACCGCGCCTACCAACAACTACCAATAGCAGAGCAAGACGTCGAGAAGAGCGCCATCATAACTCCATTTGGCCTATTCGAATTTCCAAGAATGTGCCCCGGACTCAAAAACTGCGGACAGACGTTTCAACGCTTCATACACGAAGTACTGCGCGACCTCGATTTCGTGTTTCCATTCGTCGACGATCTACTTATCGCGTCAGCCGACAAAGCTACGCACGAGAAGCACCTACGCGCCGTGCTAAGCAGACTCGAAGACTACGGTATTACTATCAACCCGTCGAAATGCGTATTCGGACAGCCATCGGTCAAGTTCCTGGGCTACGAAGTCAGCAAAGACGGCATACGACCACCTACCGAGAAAGTTCAAGCAATCATCGACTACCCTAAGCCGAAAAACATCGATGAACTGCGAAGATTCCTCGGCATGCTGAATTTTTACCGCGAAAATATAAAAAACGCCGCACAAATTCAAGCACCACTCTGCAAATACCTACACAATGCGAAGAAGCGCGACAAGACCGAAATCAGCTGGGACGGCGAAGCTGACGAAGCTTTCATCGCGTGCAAAGCGAGCATCCAAAACGCCGCTTTGCTCGCGCACCCCTCCCACCACGCCCCGCTAGCAATATTTAGCGATGCGAGCGACAGAGCCGCGGGAGCATCGCTAAACCAATTCGTGAACGAAGCTTGGCAACCACTTGGCTACTTTTCCAAGAAATTCTCTGACGCCCAGACCCGCTACAGTACCTTCGACCGTGAACTACTAGCGATATACCTGGCTACGAAGCACTTCCGCAAGATGTTCGAAGGACGCGAACTTATAATATTCACCGACCACAAGCCGCTCACCTACGCATTCACCAAAACAAGCAATAACAACGAATCACCGCGCCGCACCCGTCAGCTGTTGTATATCAGTGAATTCACTACCGATATACGACACATACCCGGAACGCAAAATGCCGCTGCAGACGCCCTATCTCGCATCGAAGCCATCGCATGTCCATCTCCTATCGACTACGAACAACTAGCAAGAGCGCAAGAGCGAGATAGCGACACCATCCGATCACTCGCACAGCAAGACAACCTATCGATGAAACAAGTCACAATTCCCGGAACTACAGTCAAACTCTACTGCGAAACATCGACGCCGCACTTACGACCTTACGTACCCGAAGAGCATCGCCGTGCCGCTTTCAACGCAGTACACAACATAAGTCATCCTGGAATCAGAACGTCACGCAAACTCGTCGCTCAACGCTACTTTTGGCCCGGACTAAATGCCGATGTAGGCAAATGGGCAAAAGTTTGCGTTCACTGCCAACGTGCGAAAATCCAGCGACACACTGCAAGCCCTATTTCAAGTTTCCTGCCAACCACAAGATTCGAGCATATCCACATCGACCTCGTAGGACCGCTACCTACTGCTGCCAGCGGACACCGATACCTACTTACCATGATTGACCGCGCAACTAGATGGCCCGAAGCAATACCATTATGCGAGATCACCGCCGAAGACGTCGCTAAAGCCCTATACGAAGGCTGGATCTCCCGCTTCGGCTGCCCCGCTACCATCACGACCGACCAAGGACGGCAATTCGAGAGTCGAGTATTTGCGTCACTCACCCGCTTACTCGGCATCGAAAGAACCCGAACTACGCCGTATCATGCCCAAGCGAACGGTATGATTGAGAGGTTCCATAGAAGTCTCAAGACCGCACTCAAGGCCAGGCTACAGAACGACAAGTCATGGATCGACACATTACCTAGCGTTCTACTTGGACTACGAGCCGCACTACGCACAGACACCGGTGTAAGCCCAGCCCTACTCACTTACGGCTGCAGTGTACGATTACCCGGCGAACTGTTACTACCTACGCGCGATGACGTCACCATGGACTCCGACTTCGTCGAAAAACTACGAGCGACCATACAAAGCCTAACACCGACAGCAATGATCCCGCATGGCAACAAGAAACCTATCTTCGTGCATCGTGACCTTCAAACCTGCGAACAAGTATTCGTACGAGTCGACGCCGTAAAGAAGCCGCTACAAGCACCTTACGACGGACCCTACCGAGTACTAAAACGCAACGATAAAATATTCACTCTGCAGCTACCTAATCGCCAGATGAATATTTCGATCGACCGCCTAAAACCCGCATTCATCATCGCCGACACCGAGCAAGATATACCTACAACTTCAACGACAGCAACAAATATATCTACAACTACAACGACTAGTACAACTATCGCAACGAAAATACCTACAGCTACAACTACGAGTCTACCTACAGCTACAACAGCGAACAAAACTACGCAACCGACTGTACCCACATCACAACAAAACAACAACCAACAACAGAAAAAAGGCATCCTGAAACGAAGAAATGAACCAGACACAACCACAACCACGCAAGTTCCTACAAGCGCGAGCACGACACGCCGAGGCCGCACTATTCGCCTGCCGGTACGCTTCGCTTGAGGGGGAACCCTGTGGGAACACTCGACTGACATCATGTGTTTTGGCAGAAACACGGAATTGTTCTGAAAAGAACAGTTTGCGATCGACTGACACTCTGCGATTAAACAGAGAAACATGACGTGCCCTGACAAGGGCAGTTTTATGTTGCTCTGAGAAGAGCATTTTACGTTGCCCTGATAAGGGCAGTTGCGTGCTCAGAAAAGAGCACTTTTATATTGTCCTGAGAAGGACAGGTGTAATATCCGGAGCCTGCAGCATCCTCGTCGATCTCGTCGTGTCTTCCAACCAGCGAGCACGTAGCAGCGGAGCGAGGCACGGCGATGTGACGACACGATGTTAACTCCACGGCGGCCGGCGAGCGAAAGGACACGCGCCGCCGGCGAACTCAGTTTTATTACAGCGCGGCACGCGCCGCGCCTGCGCAGTGGCACGCGCGCGCCCTCTCGCTTGCGCCCGCGCCCGCGCACCGACTATTCTACATCTCACTCTTTTGTAAATACGTCTCTTTCTTTCATTTCTCAAATTGTGTATAAATATCGTGACTTTTGTAAATAAATTATTCCATTCTTGTACATAGCAACAAGCGTTTCACTTCTACAAAAACCTGCAACCTTCTGATCCACTCATTTGTGATTATGATAGTAATTTATCAAAATTTGTCATATATCGTGGTGAAGATTGTGTACAGAAATTTATAAAGAGCCTTCGTAAAGACGCTGATAGAATTATAGAAATCTTGCAAAAAGTCGTACCACCAAAAAATAACAGCGGTGCTAACACCTCCTCCGACGTGTGTCATATTTGTAAGAAAAAAATTGGAATAGATGCGTATGTAATGGACCATTGTCATTTAACGGGTATTATAAGAGGCAAAACACACAATTCGTGTAATTTGAATTACCAATTACCAAAGTTTATACCGATCGTCTTTCACAATTTAAGCGGTTACGATTGTCATCTATTCATTAAAGAATTGGCCAAGATTAAGGGAAAGTTAACCTGCATTCCTAATAACAAGGAAAAATATATTTCATTTAATTTAGAAATTAACGAATACAGCCTAAGGTTTATTGACTCGTATAAGTTTATGTCAAGTAGCTTGGATAAACTAGCTTCAAATCTTTCACGGGAGCAATTCAAAATACTGCCAAATTTCCTACCACCATCCGATAGTTGTAACGAGCGTGAGAAATATATAAAATTGCTTACGCGTAAGGGAGTTTTCCCTTATGAGTATGTAAGTGACTGGAGCCGGCTCGAGGAGACTGCATTACCACCTATAGCTGCATTTTATAGCACCCTTACCGATTTAAATATTTCCGACGAGGATTACCAACATGCAAAAGATGTTTGGGACGCATTCAATATTAGAACTCTGGGTGAATACTGTGACTTATATTTAAAGACTGATGTTTTATTACTGGCTGAAGTGTTTGAAAACTTTAGACAAGTGTGTATAGGTGCGTATGAATTAGATCCGTGTCAATATTTCACTGCACCCGGTTTGAGCTGGGATGCAATGTTGAAATATACCGGAGTATGGCTAGAATTGTTTACAGACTATGAAATGATTCAATTTATAAAGAAAGGTATAAGAGGTGGTGTTTGTCAAGCGTCAAATCGCTATGCTAAGGCCAATAATATATTTATGCATGATTATGACCCGAATCAAGACAGTAGTTTTATCATCTATTTGGATATAAATAATCTTTACGGTGATGCCATGCGTCGCCCGCTTCCAATCGATAACTTTAGGTGGATGAGTGAAGACGAGATTAAACTGTTTGATATAGCAACACTGCGGACAGACTCTGATGTTGGATATATATTAGAAGTAGATTTAGAGTATCCGCATAGCTTACATGACTTGCATAATGATTACCCTTTCTGTGCGGAAACTAAACTACCGATTGAGGGTAAAATTAAAAAGTTATTACTGACATTCGATGACAAAACCAATTATGTTGTGCACTACACTAACCTCAAGCAATATATTGAAAATGGATTGATTTGTAAGAAAATTCATAAAATCCTCACTTTCCGTCAATCATCTTGGCTAAAATCATATATTGACTTGAATTCACAAATGAGAATCCAAGCTAAAAACAGTTTTGAAAAAGATTTCTTTAAACTCATGAATAACTCCATATTCGGGAAAACTATTGAGAATGTCGAGAAAAGGGTTGATGTCAAGTTGTGTAAACAGTGGGATACTGGACACAGAGAACATAAGAAACGAACAAAACCTATATATGGTCTTGATCGTTATATTTCCAGACCAAATTTCCACAGTGTCTCTATTTTCTCTGAAGAATTGGTTGCTGTACAATTAAACAAAACCAAAATTAAATATGACAAACCTATTTATGTAGGTTTTAGTGTATTAGATTTAAGTAAACAAATCATGTACGGATTCCATTATGACTATATGGTAAACAAATACGGTGATAATGTACGGCTTTTATATACAGACACCGACTCGTTTGTTTATCATATTAAAACAGACAACTTTTACGAAGACATTAAACCTGACTTGCATAGTAGATTTGACACTTCAGACTTTCCTCAAAACAATGTATATAATTTACCACATGTCAACAAAAAAGTTGTGGGCATGATGAAGGATGAAAGCAATGGGAGGATAGTGCGAGAATTTGTTGCATTAAGGGCAAAAATGTATGCCTATGTTCTAGACTCTGATCGAAAAAACAAAATCGAATGTATAAAAAAAAACAAAGGTGTTAGCGCCGCGGCAGTACGTCGGTTAAATTTTGATAAATACTTTACCTGCTTAGACTTAAGTAAAACCGTGTATGATAGTATGTATAATTTAATTAGTAATAAGCACAATATGTACACCCAAATTAAAAGAAAGAAAATTTTATGTGGTAAGGATGAAAAGCGATTAATTTTAGACGATGGTATGAAAACGCTTGCATGGGGACATTATAACATTAAGTAATAATTATTGACTGAGGTTTTTTGTTTTATTTTGATTGACTTGTTTATTTATGTTATAATAGATTGTAGTAGATGTTTAATAATGTTAATGCATTTATTATTTTAACGTGAATTAGTTTTTATTAATAACTTTACTTTTAACATTATGTATTTTTAAGTTTTGGGATTTTAGATTTACTTTGTGCCTTTATTATTTAATTATTGACTGAGGTATTTTGTTTTATATTGACTTGTTTATTCAAAATTGTATCTTTTAACATTGTGTATTTTTAAATTTTTGACATGTGTAATTGAATAAATAAAATGTGACTCATTCACTTTTAAACTTTTTTTTATTTCAGTAAACCTACCTATCTACACACCTGCGCACACATGACCATTCCCCACATTATTGCGCAATTCCCCATTCCCAATCAAAAAACAAGAAATGTATAGGTTTTTTAATAGACCTTGATTCATTTCCCCGTGCGCAAGTGTCGTGGCACACCCTGCGGGCCGACCCAGCGCATGATTCTAGGATATAACTGCATCTGGCATGAGGCGTGGGGGGAAATGACTGAACGGGATAGTCTCATGTATCTTTCAGTAGGAGTAACAGCGAAAGCGCTATTATCGTTTGTCCTTGTCACACATATTTTGTTCGCTTCCCCTCTCGCTCTCCCCCTACCCCTCACCCCACCCGCGGCATTAACCTTGAATGCTCACGTGTCGCCGAGGCGCTTCCCCTCTCCCCTCACCCCGTTAGGCACCCTCCCCTCCCGGTCCCCCTCCCCCTCGAGGTCCCCCTCCCCTCCCCTCGAGGTCCCCCTCCCCTCCCCTCAAGGTCACGCCCCCCCTCAAGGTCAAGGCCACTCAGGGTCAAGGTCACTCAAGGTCAAGGTCACTCCCCCTCAAGATCAATGCCCCTCAAGGTCACGCCCCCTCCCCCCCTCCCCCGCGGGGAACCTCCCCCTCCCCCTCCCCTCCCCCCACCCCGCGGGGGGGACATAGATACCTAAACTGGCCCAGAACATACATATCTACCCTACTGATGATGATCAGAACAGAACTCTTCAACGACGCATAGTTCACGTTTCGAGATTTTTCCTCTTCGTTATGTTTGTTAAGCAAGTTAAGTTTTTAATGCACATTTTTGTCAAGCTCGAGTTCTGATGATGGGATCCATAAGGAATCGATGGAACTCCTCAAATATTAAAGGCATGCGTATAGAGATTTTTGTATTTACATCAGAAAATTAAGCATTTTCATTAAAAACTGTCGCATTTGATGAAGTGGAACTGCTGATGATCATCAGAACAGAACTCTTCAACGACGCATAGTTCACGTTTCGAGATTTTTCCTCTTCGTTATGTTTGTTAAGCAAGTTAAGTTTTTAATGCACATTTTTGTCAAGCTCGAGTTCTGATTATGGGATCCATAAGGAATCGAGGGAACTCCTCAAATATTAAAGGCATGCGTATAGAGATTTTTGTATTTACATCAGAAAATTAAGGATTTTCATTAAAAACTGTCGCATTTGATGAAGTGGAACTGCTGATGATGATCAGAACAGAACTCTTCAACGACGCATAGTTCACGTTTGGCGATTTTTCCTCTTCGTTATGTTTGTTAAGCAAGTTAAGTTTTTAAGCCACATTTTTGTCAAGCTCGAGTTCTGATGATGGGATCCATAAGGAATCGAGGGAACTCCTCAAATATTAAAGGCATACGCATAGACTTTTTGTATTTTCATCATAAAATCAAGCATTTACATTAAAAACTGTCGCATTTGATGAAATGGAACTGCTGATGATGACCAGAATAGAACTCTTCAACAACGCATAGTACACATTTGGTGATTACGAATTTCGATTTTGACTTGGACTGGGTCCCGGACTCGGACCCAGAACCGGACTCATACCCGGATCCGGTTCGGACCCGGACCCGGACCTGGACTCGAACCCGGGCTCGGACCCGGACTCGGACCCGGACTCAGACCCGGACTCGGACCCGGACCTTGACCCGGAAAACCACTAGGATACCTTAACTAAATAAACCACTATGATTACCTACCATAAAATGTGTAAGTATATAAGTATGATGATGCCAATCTTACTAGCCCCTCCCGCTTAAACCCCCGTACACCGCACCGCATGGGCCGTTAAGTGGGTTAGGTTAGGTTTGAACTGCGATCCTCACAGAACTGAACTGCTATCAGAGAAGTGGGTTAGGTTAGGCTAGAACTACGACCCTTACAGAAGCGAAATGCTAGTAGAAAAGTGGGTGGTTTTACCTCCTTTTCTACATAGTGTACCATCTACAATAATCTTTCACCGGCCCCCATAGAAGTCGGTTTTTTTTTCTTAAAAATTATTCCTTAAACTTATCCCTTTAGGTACTAGGTAGTAGGTAAACCATTTATAATAATACATTGACGTAATATATAGAAATGGAATACAGATACAAAAATAATATGGATTTCCTAATAGTATTATGCTCCGTAATCAATCAATTTCACGCGCCCCTACGGCCCGCGGGCCGCGTCGAAATAACGAAGTTAGCGGAAATACCAACCTTCACAACATACCAACCTTCGCTCGCTGCCGCTGCCCAGGAAACCGTTTATTCCATCTGATTACTTGTAGGTAGGTTTACTAGGTTTTAAGATATTAGGAAAAAGCGGCCAAGTGGGATTCGGATTCGCCCATGAAGGGTTCCGTAGCAGCAAGTACCTAACATAATAAAATTGCGGTTTACGATTTATGACGTATTAAAAAAAAAACAAGTTACTAGATCTCGTTCAAACCAATTTTCGGTGGAAGTTTGCATGGTAATGTACTTACGTCATATATTTTGTTTAGTAAAAAATGATATTAGAAACCTCAATACTTATCATTTTTGAAGACCTATCCATAGATACCCCACACGTATGGGTTTGATGAAAAAACAAGACCGAAGTGATCCCATAAGTGTTCCGTAAACAAAGTTTTGTACGGAACACTAAATATTGAGCTTCAGTTCTAAGTATGGGGACCCCCCAAAATTTTTTTTTTCTATTTTTGTGTGAAAATCTTTATGCGGTTCACAGAATACATCTACCTACTTACCAAGTTTCAACAGTATAGTTTTTTAGTTTCGGAAAAAAGGGGCTGTGACATACGGACGGACAGACAGACATGCAGACATGACGAATCCATACGGGGTGTTTGTAATTATGTATTTGATGTTTGTTGTGATTGTTTAATTTAATTTAAATTGAATTCTGTACAAATGTACTTTTTTGACCTTCATAGGTGCATTATATATGTTAATGCCTAAATTGAATAATAAAGAAATTGGAAAAAAGATTGGAAATTGGTTCCGTTTTTTGCCATTTGGCTACGGAACCTTAAAAATGATAAAGTAACTTTTTCCATTACCAACCCTTTAAGATGAAGTTCAATGCCTGCAAGTAGCTAGAGTTAGACCAAGCAAAGTAGTAAGTTTTCATAATGCAAGTTGAAGTTTGTTTTTATTAAAACTTAACTTTGTGCTTGTTGCAGATGCAGACTAAGTTTTGTTTCACTTACGCTTATTCTTAGCAGATTGTTTGAGGGTCAGAAAATTGTTGCAATGGTAATTTTTCGTTATGTTTGGCGGAATGGACAGTCGCTCTTTAAGGCCAAGCGCGCACCACGATTTTAGAATCGCGCTGTAATATATCGCAGAATATTCCCTGCGCGCACTGCGATGAAAAAGTCGACGATTTGTTCATTCTCAACATGGATTTCGTACCAGTCGTTTGTCATGAAACGTGTCTTTAATATGCAATCGCTGTATGACTTTGAGCATTTATGACACAAAGGTGATCCCAGTCTATTTCCATAATTAAATGGTCAACATCTAGCGTCTCATTTTGAGACTCCATTGGAGAAGCAGGTGCCGAGATGTTGAGACATGTCTATTAATTGAAAAACGCTTTTTAAAAATCACTAACTATTATTTATGAAAACTAGAAGAATATAAATGATCGTATTAGATTCATAATTGTTACATATTTGCGCTAACTTATTTTTAAAATGTGTTTTTCAATTAAGAGACACATCAAGAGTGTTTACCTTATTTCTATCTTCCGCACCAATTGTAAGTTTCTGTTTGGCCCAATGGTTGACTGGTAGAGAATTCCTTATGGCATTAACTGCGCCATTTGTACTTTCTTGTATTGTGCAATAAAGTTAAAATAAATAAATAATAACTATAGTTTGTCGGCAGCAGCAAATACTAAGCATTTGATACTAGCAACGGGGTGCAAAACTCCTGACTTCGGTCAAACTCGGCTCTGCTCGGCTCAGCATTGCTCCGAGCATTTATTAGGGTTGGCACCACTTGACTTCCTTTTGCGTGCACGACCACAGATAAGAAAATCACTTGATTTTTGACAACCCTAAATAGCCGAAAGGGATAGTGCCATATATTAGAAAGGGACATCATTATATTAGGGAATGCAAATCGGTTATTTTCGGTTATTTTTTGTATGGAAATAATCGGTTATTAACCGAAACCGCGGTTATTTCCATACAAAACATAACCGTTTTGCATTCCCTAACCGCTGTCAAACTTCGGTTTAGTAGAAAGTCGACGATTTGTTCATTCTCAACATGGATTTCGTACCAGTCGTTTGTCATGAAACGTGTCTTTAATATGCAATCGCTGTATGACTTTGAGCATTTATGACACAAAGGTGATCCCAGTCTATTTCCATAATTAAATGGTCAACATCTAGCGTCTCATTTTGAGACTCCATTGGAGAAGCAGGTGCCGAGATGTTGAGACATGTCTATTAATTGAAAAACGCTTTTTACAAATCACTAACTATTATTTATGAAAACTAGAAGAATATAAATGATCGTATTAGATTCATAATTGTTACATATTTGCGCTAACTTATTTTTAAAATGTGTTTTTCAATTAAGAGACACATCAAGAGTGTTTACCTTATTTCTATCTTCCGCACCAATTGTAAGTATCTGTTTGGCCCAATGGTTGACTGGTAGAGAATGCCTTATGGCATTAAGTGCGCCATTTGTACTTTCTTGTATTGTGCAATAAAGTTAAAATAAATAAATAATAACTATAGTTTGTCGGCAGCAGCAAATACTAAGCATTTGATACTAGCAACGGGGTGCAAAACTCCTGACTTCGGTCAAACTCGGCTCTGCTCGGCTCAGCATTGCTCCGAGCATTTATTAGGGTTGGCACCACTTGACTTCCTTTTGCGTGCACGACCACAGATAAGAAAATCACTTGATTTTTGACAACCCTAAATAGCCGAAAGGGATAGTGCCATATATTAGAAAGGGACATCATTATATTAGGGAATGCAAATCGGTTATTTTCGGTTATTTTTTGTATGGAAATAATCGGTTATTAACCGAAACCGCGGTTATTTCCATACAAAACATAACCGTTTTGCATTCCCTAACTGCTGTCAAACTTCGGTTTAGTAGAAAGTTTCCTTTCCGTACGGTAGTACTATTAATTATTCTGTGGCAACACCAACGCTCTCAAGTCATAATGCCGGGGTCACATTAACGGGAAACGCCGCTGATTACCGCGATAATGGACGTTTTTCATACGGTCACACTGGGATTATCGCGATAATCGACGGCGTTTCCCGTTAATGTAGCCCAGGCATATCCTAATCTATTCATTTTGAATTATTATTATTTTTAGTGTATTTTAACTTTGCTTTGATTATAATGTATTGTACCTTTATAAATATATATACTATTGTGTCCTTTAAGTGTATAATTGTACTATGGGTTTGTCTCAATATATATTTATAACAATAAAATAGTCCGACAAACGGGCTGGCGTGTAACGGCTGGGTGTAATATCGTACGTCGGATTTTCGGTTCGTTCGGCATCTCGTTACTTCAAATGAAACTTTCGTCTGAATTTCCCGAAGGAAAACTAACGGTAACTTATTGCAGTCCCATGTTGGGCGCCATTTGTTTCGATACTTTATTCATTTTCGTATAAAAAGAATACCTATTCTTTTTAATAGAACAGTATCGTATTTAGGCAGCTATCTACTACTTAGGCACGAGCTTACACACAGGACAAATAAAATAAATAGAACAAGCTATTTTCAATTAATGAGGTGGTTACATTTCATTACGGTTAAGGTGCAAAATTATATTTTATAAAATTGCGGAATTTATTTTTGAAACAACGAAATACAAGTGGATAATAACATAATAAAATACTCAAATTAAAACTTATAAATAAAACAAATCATTATCGCTTGGTAACCCTCTGGAGAGCAATACTGACCCGCTGAGCGAAATATAATTGAAGAAGACAAGTATAATTGAAATCTAGAGCGAAATTGAATTGAACTTCAATTTTATCCAGACGTAAACAAAACAACAACGCGTAGCACCGTAATGTACGTGTTGGTCGATTGCCGTGCATCACTCGCCCCAAGGGCCCACAACAATTACTTAAAAGGACGCAATAAGAACTATTCTCATTATTTCGGAAACATGAGACAGGTCGAGATGTCTGGTGACCCCAGTCACATTCGCCTTTGTGAAACAACTTTGTAAATTATCGCAAAAGTCATTAGCTACCTTAAGGCCCCCCCCCCCACATCTGGCGTCTTTCGAGCGTCGGCGTCTGTCCAGCGCTATGGAAAATGACGTCGCTGCGCAGTTGCGTCGACGTTGCGTCGAGCAGCGGCCATAGAGTCGTAGACGCCGACGCTCGATGTGGGGGGGGGGGGGGGCTTAGTCGTGATCGAGACTTAATTTATTTAGAATCAAAACTTACCTGAGAGTCCTTCATTGAAAAGAAACTTATTTATACGAAAAGATAAGTTATCATTTAGACCTTTGAAGCTGATTACGGTTATTTTAGTATAATTATAGTTGAAATGCTCTGAAATTATGTGGGTTGGGCGTGGATAGGAGAAATATTAATAATCAACAATTAACCAAGAGTTAGTAGCAAGTGACCTTAACGAAGAGTAAAATAATATTGTTTCAAAGTTAATCTGTCTCGGGAACAGCTTATTTCAGATAATTACAAGTATATTGGTCATTGGTTCTTAGCACTATCTGTAATTTATTGATAATAAGTATTCTAGTTATTGGACATTGGAAGTGTGAAATTGGAGTGTGATGTGTTGGTTTATTGTGAAATGAAACTTTCTATCCTTTCATTTGATTTATTTTCGTAATATTCAACTGTTGACTGACAACAAATTATCTTAATATATCCAATTTGTACATAATGACTTAAGAAAATATGGCAACACTCATATTTAACAATAAATACACGATAGTTAATGGTGTCATCATTTTGAAGTTCTAGCAATCCGATTAGGGTTATTACAGACCCCTACCAGGAATTTAGGTGACCTGAGGATATCTTTAGTATTTTTATCATCATTCAATTGTTTTTTAATGACGAGGTCACCTAAGGGTCTCTATTGTTTCCCAAATAGTTTTAAGTCATAATGTATTGTTTGTCCGAATTTTCGTTAGTCATAATTGGTTTTTCTCAGAAACGCGTAACTTTTCAGGATTGCCATAAAACAAACCTAACCTAACCTAACCCATCTACAGCATAACCTTACGAAAATCCTGAAAAGTTAACGGTTTCAGTTTTATGACTAACGAATATATGGCAAACAATACATTATGACTAAAAACTTTATGGGAAACAAAGGGACCCCGGTCACCTAAATATCAGGGTGGGAATCAGAGCTCGGATAGGGTGAGCTATTTGCCTTATATATGACATAAGACATGTCAAATTATAAGGCAAATAGCTCACCCTATCCGAGCTCTGGTGGGAATACATGACAGTTGATAGCAGTCTATGAAGACAAACGACTCACTTATTCGATGTAAAATTACTACTAAACGTCACAGTAACTCTTAAATTGATTGTCTTTTAAGTTAACCAAGGTGGCGACTAATTATAGTCTTACAATACAGTTGAAAATACTCACATTGCTACTCATTTTATGATTACAATTAAAACAGTGACAAATAATTTGTCATAAGTATTAAATTTATTAAAACATGTCAGACATAGCTATGATTAAATGTAGTTAATAATATTGTACCTGTATGGAAGATCTGTAAGTGACAGATAAAATCAACATCTATTTAACATCATGATCTTATTTGATATAATCTCATTAAATTATTTGAATGCATTATATGATTCACTTCTTGAATGACAAATGTTCTTAACGCGCAACAACTTTAAAGTCCTTAGCATAGTAAAAGGAGGAAAGAAGGTCATTTCCGTTAAAACTTTGAACACATTTCGCGCTTGTCTACTACAGGCGGCTAAAATGGGCGTCAATGGACTGAACAAAATATACACGACAGCGCGCGTTATGACCTACTTTTTCATTTTACTATGGTCTTAGTGAGACAATGCCCAGATTTCATACCGAGCACACTAACAACATCATTATTCATTATAGACATATAGAGTATAACAACAGACAGACCCCTCTCGCCGCTGCGACTGCACCATGCCGACCATTCGTTGAAAAACTTGACACTAAGCGCCACATCAACTCAAGTTTCAATCATCTTATAAACATTTTCTTAAACACATTTGATATGAATCGCCTATTCTAGAAGAGTGTTGTGCGCTAACATGCAAATACAAGGAAGACGATAATTATTATGATAAACCATTTGAACAAGCAAGTTTTTCAACAAATACCTTCACCGTAGACAACGAGATACGATTATTCGAAAGTAGACCACGATACAATCGAAGAATAAAAGTACCTAGTGCTCGAGAGTCTGAATCGGTGAAACTTTAAATTACATTTATTGAAATGCAAAAATATGTACACTTTCTCGCCATTAGGCCCTCTGTCCCTTCGAAAATAGATGTCACTCGACGTATCTATATAGATTTTTTTATCATACTGTTCCCGACAATTGGGTATTCAATAAAGATACGGTTATAGTAATAAATGATGCCAATTAAATACGCAGATATCTGTGTTTATCAGCATTGTTTTGTAACCGTATTATGATGTCATGATGTACGTTTTTATATCATTTAACACAGTTATACCTATTATTTATATGTATCAGTTTACAATTTTTGCGAAGTAGCAACGCAATTATCTGAAGCACGATATACTTTTACGCGGCCAAATATTTTGTGATTATATCGAAAATCGAGTCCAACCATGAGCACAAAAAGCATATATTTACTTGCTTACAGCTCAAATCATCTGCACAGCAAACGTTGTAATACTGCAATACCCCCCTCCTCACCTCTGTATCTGCATCATATACCCAAATACCAACTGTTAATGTTTAACGTTTATAAATTTCGGAAAGTCCTATCTAATATCCTATAAGGTTTCTACGCTTACATTTACATTATACTGTTTCAACTTTTCTACATTCTGAACCAGTCGTGACGACGTACCCTTGTGTATTAGACATTTCAAGTAAAACTATTTCTCTTAACATCACATAAATGATCAGTTCATCAGTAGCTGACAATACGACAGCAAGTGTTTAGAAAAAAGCTCTGCATATGTAAATAATGCTAAAAAGAAGCTTTTTTTGTAGCAATATGTATTAACACTAGAACAAATCTTTAGACCTGCATTTCTTTTTATTACTTCAATGCTGTTAGTATTTCGCTGTCCTTAAATTCTTAGAAGAGTAGTTATGTAATAATTCCGTATGAAAATTGAAATATTTGCAAAGTCAATTTAATAAAACAAAAACGTTCATCTCTCTGTCAACTTCTGGTAAAACAATAAAGCGCTTAACTAACGCAGCTATTACACCAAGAACTTCTTCCCCTCTAAAATTTCATATTCAATATTTCTAGGTAACTGGATTATTACAATTCTGTCTCGCTGAATTCATATTATTTCAAAAATATAAGCATTTCAATTGAATTTACCGAGATGAAATGCATATTCTTTTAATGGAATACTGTTATAAAGACAAGATAAGATAACTCCATATTTTCTTCATTTGAATGCAACCCTCACTGGTAAAAGTCCTAATATCGACCGAAATATTTTTCACAGAAGGAATAGCAAGTCGCGATCTAACCACAAACTTTGTGTCAGTGTGCAAAGCATTGATGTCCCATTTATACGATCTATCTTACAGTATAATACCAACTGATCCCGTCGACTCGTTGTCGAGTCCTACGTCCAATACTTAATGAATGAGCCGTGTTGAGTCAAATCGGCCTATGGGTTTTCGTATAGTTCGTTTTAGCGAGGTTTATTAAGCCGTTTTGGCTCGGCACGACATGGTTATGCTTAAGCTGGGCCGCCGGTCGAAGTGTAGCTTTGGTTATCCGGCGGCGTGTACTATACGTTTGATAACGTCAAACTACGTTGACTTCACTGTCCGTATAATTAGACCTATTGTCCGTCTGCTCTTACAAAGCCTTTCATTTTCCTGTTACGATTCTCTGTAATTTAGAATTCTCGCGGTAACGCTATCTGATAAGATATCTGGCGGTCACCGCTGGATTATCTTCGCGTTGTCAAATAATGAACGTACTGATTATTTCTTATCAGTTCGCAAACAGTGAGCGAATGCCGTAGATTGATAGACCACGTTTACAATCACGTGGTGTAAGGGAAATCCGGGAAAACAGTTTTTTTTTTGTAATGATAAAATATCATAGACATCATCGCAAATACTATGGCTGTTCCGTTAAAGATTCACGTCTCCCGGTTTCCCTTACATTACATATGATGTAGGAATAATCGCCTCATCAGTCCAAGGATAGTTAAATGAACTAGGAACCATCAAAATTAAGATACTATCATCCTTATTCCATCGATACAAAGGCCAAGATCGCTTACCATACACAGAGGACAAAGTAGATCTTTTTAGGACAGTGGGTTAGCTAGTCGCCTACGCGTCTTCGTTGAGTTGCTTGAAGAGTAGAGTCTCCTCGAAGATGTACTTCTTGAGGGTCTCCTTGGGCAGGTCGTCCAGCTCCATCGCGAAGCGGAACGGTTCCTCTGCTACTGGCTGCAGGGAAAAAATATACCTTTAAATATAAGAATTAAAACTGACTAGGTACATAACATTCGGCAATGTTCAGAACTAAAGTCGCGTTACTCCGTAATGGTTCGGCCACGATATTACGCGATAACGTGACCCGCGACGGCGGCAGCGACAACCATAGGTGGAAACGAAAGGTCCGATCGTTGTGTCTCGCTCCAACCTATATGGTATCACTACCGCCATCGCAAGTAGCTCAATGTCGGCGCAATAGCGTCAAACAACTTAAACTTTTATATTTGACATTCGAATATTGTGAAATACGAAATGTAATCACGAAATCACCGTAAAACTTTCAAAAATGAACGTATATATCAAATTTCATAATAATAATAACCAATTAAGTTTCCAGCAGCTTCGTTCTCATTTTTCCTTCAATAACCATTAGCAGAGCCTATGCGTTAACACGTAATCTTGTTTGGTAAAATAGGAGGCGCCCGGCCCCGGGGGTTTGTGCCGCCAATTCAATTTCCGCGTTGAGTACCGTTAGGTCGTCCACCTTAATATCACGCAATTTTAATTCAAACATTTACTTAGTGAGCCTTTTATTCAGCGCGTCGCTTATGAAACATTTTTGACCAGTGTAAGTGCTAACTCCGATTATATTTATTTGTTACGTATTTTTAGGTTAAGTTATACCAGGCACGTGGCATGTTTTGTGGATTGGATAAGGACACTAATGACTAACAATCAAGCTAACGACACGCCGCGCCGTGGGAGGAAAAGGACAAATATTGGACAAGCACGCGTGCCACCAGGAAAATGTGTCTAATTAACTATGGTAAAAATAAAATTTGTAATAATAGGAGTACCGTGGACCCGGGTATGTCCTTAAACTACGTCCAAGACCACCGGTGGACGGGCAGCAGCGTCCCTCAAATTCGGTGTACTCGACTGCGATCGCCAACCCGCCTGCCAAGCGTGGCGATTATGGCATACACCCCCCAAAGGGGGAGGCCTATGTTCAGCAGCGGACGTCTTATGGCTGAGATGATGAGGAGTACCGTAAACACGACCACAGAAATAATTGACTTACTGGTAGGTTTCAACTGTGATGATCAATGACGACTAAGGGCTGATTAAGGGCTGTTTTTGACGGCGCGTGAACTCGTATCCGATTTTAGTTACATTGAGGACTATTGGTTACCAATTCAGCCGGCCAATCAAATACCGCAATGTAATGAAACTCGCATGCGAGGTCACGCACCGTCTAAATGAGCCTTAAGTATTTAACTTTGTGACATACCTTTATTACTTTATGTATGTACTTATTGTAATGACATGAAAACGAAGCAAAAATCGTTTCAATTTTCACCGTACTTGACGTTAGACACTTTATATTTGAAAGGAGCTTTTATTTACTGGGGGGTTTAGAATAGATTAATTTTACTAAAAAAACACTATTAAGTACCTACATACATATTTCATAGAATTTTAAATAAACTGGGTTTAATTTACGTCCCATTGCCAACAGGAGCGGCTCCGTTCAGCCCTTTCATATAAAATGTATGTAATATTCTAACCCCTGTGCAGCCCTAGACACTACATCATGAATTCATGACGACCAGACGAATGCAGACAAATAAAACAAGTATGAGCGAAATTAAATGTATTTAGCTGAGTCAAAACTATGATGCTAAATCGTATGTTTTGTGTACCTATTGATGATTATCTTTGAATTGTTCCAATGAATCATAAGTATCAAACCATACTCCGAGGTTTTGGGTGCGCGAATGATTTCGTAATATTATAAAATGGTTACCAAACTATGAATTAAAAGTAGGAATAGCTAGTAAGCTCCAAATGTGGATATGTTGTTTCTATATTTACAATTTTAATTTTAACTACTTTTGGTTAGTGTCAAACATTCGCGCATCCAAAACCCCGGGGTACCTATGATTATAACAAAACAAATTTTGTTGCCTTAAACATCATAAGGAAAATGTAATTCCATCATATTTAGAATTCCTGAATGAAAACAAGCGTCACCACACAAGCCGTTCCGCTCTCGCCTATTAATCTATACGTGTTACGAATTTATCTTGTTACTAAACAAGCGAGAATTTGCATAATTCAAGAGTTTATAATTAGACCTTTCCCAGTAGATCTTTCCCAGATAGATATTTTCCCAGTAGAGATAGATAGTAAGTTATTATAATGTACAAGTTTTGTTACGACGTAGTTGTTAGACTAATATTTGCCGGGCCGTTTTCTCAGAATAATAAAATAAAACTGAAACTATCATTGAATAAATACGTCAAATTTAACAATTTAACTCAATAAACGTAGTAGTTCGTTAAAAGCCCGAAGGGATGTTTCATGTAGTCCGTAATTGGCTCGGTGGTTTAGTGGTCAAGGCGGCTCAAACAACCGAAACCTCTCCGAATTTCAGGACTGATGTCAACTCAAGATCATATTATAGTAATTGCAAAGCGCTTGCTAGTTGTATCGCTGTAGGGGTAATACAAGTTTAATTGCATGTTGCGCGAAGCATCGTCTCTTTCGCCAATAAATTACAAAGATGTGGATAGTTCACCCCGCATGCAGAGTTAATAGTAGAGGACCTGATGAAATTATACGGCATGCGATGTATTGAACTGCTGTCACATCATTACCAGGGTCCTCATTATTAGGGTCCATGTGAGACATTGTACATATATTATACTTGACATCTATAGGTACTGTACCATGGTTGCAATAAAGAATTATGAATGACTGTCATTAGAGTCGTACGTATCACTCAGTATAAGTATGAAAGTATCACGTCAAGCGGGCCCCGTCGACAACTTGATAATCGCTAACGCTACGTAGCGAACGAAACGCAACTGTCACTGTCATAGAAGAGTGACAGAAAGACACAAGCGATTCGATAGCGAAGCGCAAGCGATCGTCACCTTGGCTAGGCCGTCTGATCCACGGCAACAGAAGAAGAAGAAGAAGAAAGACATTTAATCCATAAAGCACACATACACAGGACAATAAGATGAAAGAAGTAAGATAAAGAGAAAATAATTAGAACAGCAAAAACATAGAAAGAACAGTGAACTAACCTCGTCATTGGGGTCGTAGTACTGCTCGAGGTAGGGGTGCGCGAGCGCCTCCTCCACGGTGATCCGCCGGTGCGGATTGAAGGTGAGCATGCGGTGCAGCAGGTCGAGGGCGCGCGCGTCGGCTCCCGGGAACAGCTCCACCCACGGCACGCGCGGCTTGAACGGCAGGGACTCCAAATAGCCACGAGCCTGAGGGCAAACGGAATTTGTAAACATAAATCCATTAAAGCAATTTTCTCAAAAATGGACGGCAAAGTCGACTTTGCCATCTAAAAAATAGGTCGCGAAGCGCGGAGTTTATGGTCAGTCAAAAATTAAAAAGTTAAAAACATTGCAGTCTCGATTTTAGGACTGCAATGTTGCATACAAATTCCATTATTTGTCGAGTTTCAAACTTTTTAAAAGTTGTAATGGCCATATCAAATGAAGGCACAGGCCCATTAAACAGCCAAACAGATGATTAGTACCGCGACTATTTAGCTGTCTCAAATAGGTTGGCGTATTTTCGGCAGAAAAATACACTTCTATTTTTTTATTAAAAAAAATAAAATGGCGGCAAGGGCTTTGTTCTGTGAAAATATATACGTAAGAATGTTGCTTTTGTAAAATATTTCTATGATATTTATATTTCTTGCACCATTTTTGAGAAAAGCACTATATATGACTCGGCTGGAAGGCTACTTGCTGGCTTCGGATTCAATTAAACGGACTCCCAAGGTCGTCCGTTTAAAACGAATCCTCAGCCTGCAAGTAGCTACTTCCGAGCCTCGACAATAATGTACTATTCCTTATTTACAGAAGCAAACTTGGAAAAATAATGTTGTACCGGAACAGTACATTAAGAAATAGAACTAAAACTGGTGGCGATTAGCCTAGCGTTTTGGTACAAAATTGGGTACACGACCCCAATTGGAGTTAAATCTGGCATTCTTCAAGCTGGGTTCAGGAATATTATGTAAACCGAATAAAAATTGGTCGAAGAATGTACTTGATAAATTTTCAAGCAACTTTCACAATTTAACGCGATCTATATTCGTACATTTTCTGACGTGATAATGTAAGTTATTTTTATCTGTGAAATCAACTTCCTCCGGTTCAGTGTTACGGACAGTACTTAAGATTGCTATTCATTGAACAGGTTTCAATACTCGTTTGCCAAGCCTTTATTTCCGTGTTATTACAAAAACCTTTCAATGGATAAACGGGCAATTGTAAATACATGTGCCAACTACAATAGCAAACTTTGATCCTGTTTGTAAATTCATTTATTCATGGCAGACCGAGTATTGGTTATTTATGTATCCAGAGCGCAACCCTTTTCCGCTTGTTTGTATAAATAAATAAGTTACGTATGACGTTTTAATATCGCCGGCTGATTGGTTGGACGCAATTTTGGGGATTATAACCCTCGATCGAGTTTCTTTTTGCGAAATAATAAAATAGCCGCATCGAGTAACATCAATTAAATTTATATTTCCTTGCGTCAATAGATTTGATGGAGGTATGTCTTTCACAGGCTGCCAAAAGGCAATGTATTGTACGTGATAATGGATGTGGCTTACAAAAAGGCATACAACCGATGACATAAATCACCAAGGAATGTGACGCCATCGGCAGCTCCTGGTGCATTTCCAATCGCTCACCTAGTTGGAGCGGCATTCGCACTTTATAAAACGATTGGTATCAATTTGACATCACTCGACAAATATTGGCTATGTGCGAAGTGAATGGTGAACGAAATACAAGCTAAAACGACGCGCAGTGGCGTCAGGGGACGATAGCTGTCAAAGACGAAGATCCACGATGGCTATTAACTCAACTGTCAGATAACTTGACTTGTACAAGAACATACTTGTTTAGGTACTTTACGATCTCATTTTTAATTTGTAATTAAAGTGCAGTGGGTTCAGCCAGCAGTATTTTTGAAAAATCATGGAACTTTTTTAAGTGATGTCAAAATGTTCAAAAAAAAAACGCTTAGGCTTGTATAACGAACCTGTAGCCCCATATTCGTAATTCGTATTCGCGTTGCGCGTTTGCTGTTGTTTGTCAAACAAGACACCACAAGTATTAACTTGTACCACAAGTATTTCTATTAAGAAATACTTAGGGCATACTGAAAATTCCTGGACTGGACACTTAGAAAAAATAAGTCGTCTCATATATCAGAATACGGCAATTTTCAGTATGGCCACGTATTACAAGAACTCGAGAACTGTACAAGTGTACAGCCCAAACCTCGTGCAAGTAATGTGAATACCCAGCCTGCTGATTGATGAGCGACGCCCCAGTACCGCCCCTTTTGTACGTGTATTGCCGTGTACCGAGGCGGAACAAAGGAGCTGCATGTCCCGACTTTAAATAATGAAAGTGGTTTGAAGACTTAGCCTGACTGACAGTGAGATACGCGACAATTACTATAGCTTTAAATAGGACTTTGAAAAAGGATATTGTTTATTTAACAGTGCGCAAAAAACAGCAGCGCTATTTTCTAATATACCTTCTACTGACTTTTCCGGAAACGAATGAATTTTCAGCGAATATTCACAAAGCCCTCCATTTCCTGTGACGCTGAATTTTAATAGCATTCACATTTTTTCATTAGTTCTTTTTGTAGCCTGGATTTCATGGTAAAAGTTTAGAGTAATTAAAAAGTTTTAGGTATAGCTGGTATGTTCTACATAACGTTCAATTGACCTGTAGAGTTATTGAAGCGAATTAAAAACTTTTAACCACGAAACTTTAAGCGAAAAAACTCGTAGTTACAGCAGCATAAATTGCTAAGCGGGCGAGGTGTTCAAAATTACCTTGACAAGCTCTTAATCTCTTAACAATAAAGTTGCGTCAAGATCATTATTGAACACCTGGCCCGCTTAGCAACTTCTGCTGCTGACTGTACCTAGGTTGGAAGGCAGTTATTAAATTGAACTCGCACAAAACACTAATCAAACTGTAAACAGGCATTTACGGCTTGTATCATCGCCCACACTGTTAACTGTATCGGTGGACCTTATGCCTTTTGTAATAAGATCCACCGATGTAAATTTCGCGCGGTTATCCTCCGAAAATTTCAATAATCTGTACCGAATCGGTTGCTATCGATTATTATCGCAGTTATCCAATCAGCGGCAGGTCGCCGTATCCCACACCGCGATCCATCACACACCGCTAATCGGTCAGCGTGAGCTATTGCCTGCCGACCGCTGGAAATTGGATACCGGTGTCGAACCTATAGATCGCTTACCTCGATAGAGCTTAACCATAGAAGATTTGAGCTGACCACGCTATCCCATTTCAATTCAGTTATTAATTTCAGTTGTGTCCAGATTTACGAGCGTAAATTTAATATAATCAGCAACAAATAATGAGTTTTAGAGGTTGGCATGAGGAGGAGGAGGGAGGCATAATGGGACTTATAGGATCAATCCACAAGAAGAGTAACGGGAGCCATCATTAATGTACCTATGTTATTTTTATTCATGATTCAATATTTTGTGTCGCACACTTCAATTTGCATCATTAAAACACGTTATGAAATAATGTTGTCGCGTTACTTTTTCGTGAAATTATAATGATGCAATAGTTAGTGTTCCGTGCATAACTTTGTTCACGGTACACTTATATGGGATCACTTTGGTCTTGCAAATCAGTTAAATGCGTTTTTTTTGTTTATGGTGTAGGGTACAAGTCTCACGGTTAATTCGCTGCGTAGATTTTTAAACCATTGGTGATCAAAGCGCATTAGCAGATGGCTAAGACACGGACTCAATTTAGTTTAATTTCTGTGTATTTAACATGTTTTGTAAGACAAACCATTTTAGAAAAGTTTTATAGTGCGGAGTCTACTAGGAAGTAACTAACTAGGCACATATTTGTCGAAATCACACCCAGGACGTGCATATTTCAATGCATACGATTAAGCCGGGTATGGGCATTTCGTTGAGCCACGTAACTAGAGATAATTTCGTCAGGGGTGCGAAACTCCTGGCTTAAGGCGGACTTGTACTTGCAACGGCGAGACAGGTAGACATTCTTCCTCCACTGGTGCAGTGATCATAAATTTGATATTGTAAATTACTTATAGAAATCATTTGGAATAAGAATCAGGACATATCCCACCAGTGGAAGTGAAAGTATTTTGTTTGTTTTGTGAGTGCCGTCTCAATTACACCAAAGGGGTAAGTTTTAGTGATAAGGAAAACCTAGGTTTAGTTAATTAGTCGTTGACGATATTTATTATGTCTAGTAGCGAGAAATAATGTAATTTGTATTTTGTTATAGCGTATGGTCATGCCCTTTTGGTGTACGGCTATGAAAACTAAAATCAAACGACTGAGCTAGAGATTACATAGGCAGTGGTTTGGCTGAGTACCTCGTCGAACACCAGACGTAAACTCACCTGGCGTCCAACACTTATATATTTATAATTAGTAGTTTAAGTAGGATTAGTTATCGTAATAAATAGTCTTAGTTGTTATTTTGTGACTTTATTCTTGTATACCCTTGTCAACCCGTAACAAAATGAACAGATAAGATAATCACTTGATTTTTGACAACCCTAAATAGCCGAAAGGGATAGTGCCATATAATAGAAAGGGACAGTATGATTCGACCCTGAACCGCTGTCAAACTTCGTTTTTGTAGGAAGTTTCCTTTCTGTACGGTAGTACTATTAATTATTCTGTGATTTCGTGACAACTTGAATCATGTGTAAATGACACTTTGTATTTAAGGTAATGGTTGAATGTCCTTAGCGCCATGGAACAAATTGTTACTTATATAGATTTGCGTAGGCACATTTATATTCGTCCCGGGCAAAGTTTCGCGGTTAAAGTTGGTGACGTGATATATTGAACTAGACGGTACTTATTAGAAACTTGTCCAACTTTGTAAGTATTCGCTCAGCTGTTTCTCGGAATTAGCTACTGGAAATATGATATATTAGTTGAAGTTTTGTTCCGTGCTAAAATTATAAAGGTATGTTCGCTAATGCGAATAAAGTAACTTAATATTTAAGTGGGGCTCCCATACAACAAACGTGATTTTTTTGCCGTTTTTTTTGCGTGATGGTGCGGAACTCTTCGTGCGCAAGTCCGACTCGCACTTGGCCCTTTTTTTAGTACCTATGTACTCATCAACGAGGGTGGGAAATAGATGTTTAATATGCAACCAAACCTTGTGAAGGTAAGCTTACACGAGGTTAAACATGTTAACACCTCGTATCTGGCAATGTTTAATGCAAATAAATTATCTTTATCTTATCTTTATCATTAGTTTTGGACATTACCTAAATGTAATTGTAACTTAAAAACCGTTGAACTAAATTACAAATGTGTATTTAAGTCCGCCCTGGCATTTAATTATAGGTAACTAAATGAAATCTCAAAACACCGAGATCTTAAGGTCTATACATAGAATTTGATTTAAAGCCGGCTATTGACAAAGTGCGTATTTTAAGAGAATAAGGAATAATAGTACATTACTACAGAGGCCGGGACGAAAGGGGTTGCCGGCCGAAGACATATAGACGGCCGAGCGAAGCGAGGCCGGATAGGTCTGAGCGCGGGCAACCCCATTTCCCGCCGAGGTATGTATAGTGCTTTTCTCAAACATGCAATGAAATAAATAAAATAAAAAATCCACGAAACCCAAGTTTTGTTTATAGAAAAAACTAAAAGTAAACTACACCCAAAATATGTATAACCAACACGTACCTATATCATTATCATTATCACGCGTATGTTTTACACGAGTCGTGTATTTTTACTAGGTACCCGTATATTTTCATGTATCTTTGATTTTTTCGCCTTGTATCCGTCTGACTATCGTTTTCGTCACATAAGTTTACATAGCCTTTAATGTTGATATCATGTTTCACATACATCGTTGCTTTATGCATGGAGTAAATAAGTATAATTTCCACAGTGTTGACGAATTTGTAGTTACATTCATTTAAAATATGCTACAAAACTGTTTCTAATAAACTGTAAGCCATTTTTCTTAGTTTCTCAAATAATAAAATTGCCATAAGCAACCATATACATACTTCGTCTTTGACTTGGCGGCAGAGGCAGCAAGTTATTTAAAATCAGTTCTGCTTACGCTGCCAATTCCAACACCTACGATTACAATTAATTTCATTATTTCGTCGGAACTCATATTAAAGTAAAAAAATCAACAACGCACCATAAATCCAATAAAACAGAATGAAATTTTTCAACTTTACCTCCATAACAATTTAAAAAAATAACTACGCGTGTTTGAGTAGACCTTTTACCGCTAACGTTTAGATGAAATATTTTAAATGTTTTTATTTGTGTACTTAAATTTATAATTTAAAATTATAAAATTTGGTTAATAATGTATTATTTATTAAGTTCATGTTGATTACAACTAAAACTGCAAATTATAGCAAACATTGTTTTTTGTTTTTTTTTTATAGGCGTAGTGGCAGTGTCATTACGAACCATAAAGCCAATACTGCCTCTAGTTTTTTTTTTAATGGATGAATGCCACGATGCTGTGTCACAAATATCTGTGAAATGAAAATTAAAAAAGAGGACTTTGCCGGCCTAGGCCTGCAAGTTTTGTATGAAATTCCATTAAATACCTTTTGTCCTAGCCGCACCTGAAACGTCATACTTCGCAGCCTATTATAAGGAACATAACATCAATATTTCATTGCATGTTTGAGAAAAGGTATATTTTAGGAGCATTAATTAAATTACTTAATTATGACTTAGACAGACTGTTTAACGGAGGCAAAAGTGAAAACTTACAAGGGTAGACTTGAATCAATGGAATATAGTAAGTACCTAATTAATAACACTCACACTCACAGCATCACTCATTCATCAACTCATTTCTACTAGAAATTTTCTAGCATCTAATAATTACTCTTTCACATAGAACGGGCAACGGCGATAAAATTGCGAAGTAACCCAGAACCCAGAGCCTGATTCAGATTTAATAACCTGAACCTGTTATGGTTTTGAACTAGTTTAGATGCGACCTTGACGATAGTCTTGGTGTGGAATGGCGTGCATCTCACGCACGACTTTCACTTCGTTTGGCATGCGCCAATCAGCGTGAGCGATCTTCAAAAGTCGTATCAAAATAAGATCAAAGCCGTAACAAGTTTGTTTAATCTGAATAGAACTCCTGGTCTGTGTAGACTCGCCTTGTGCAAATACACGCGTCCCTTGACGCGTCCATGTCTACGCAGACCAAACTGCTTCGCGCTGCAAAATCCTCGCGAGGTGGCTCATTCCTCATTTTTGTTGTGATATTTTCTTAATTAAATGTTTGCTATTAATGCAATTATAATTCGTACTTGAAACTTTCACTTTAAATTCCGTAGTTGGTCAGTTGAGCTACAAGATGCCACTTATCCGCAATTTCCCGAACTCTAAAACGGAATTGAATTAGAAACAGAGAGCTACTCGAAAACTTATTCGTATTTAAATTATACGGGTGCTTTGTGCAGAGGTTTTATTAGTTTTTCATTTTGTTCTCTGACGTGAAAGTTGTTGGTAATAAGTTCTGTACAAGAACTTAGATTCTTAATTGCTTCTCGTGATTTTAAACTTTTGCTACTTATTCTTAAATTATAATGTAAAAACTTAGACATAAACTCTAACGCAATCTTCTTAACAACTGTAAAACTCATCAGTCTTTTGTTGATGCGGTTCAAAATCACAGATTATAATGGTTCCTGTAAGTCTGTATATGATATATCTTTCGCTTCTATTGTTTTTTTTTTTAGAATAAACATCTCAAAAAAAAAAAACATTAGGACTTGGTTTGACCCTATGTGAATAGATTCCGGTTGCTCTGACTTTCTCTTGATAATTGTGATATCCTCCAGGATGTGGCACAGCTGGTCAAGGTAGTGCCCGGGAAGATGGGCCAGAATGCCGCCCGGTGGCCAGGTTTCTATGGACTTGGTGTGACCCTGTGTACATAGATTCCGGTTCCTCTCACCTTCTCGTTGATGATGCAGTCGAGATCCTCCTGGCTGGGGGAGCCCAGCACGCCCAGGATGTGGTTCAGCTGGTCGAGGTAGTGCTTGCCGGGGAAGATGGGCCGGTTGGACAGCATCTCCGCCAGGATGCAGCCCACTGACCAGATGTCTATGGACTTAGTGTAGCCCTGCGGGAAAGAAAAATGTTTAAGCATTTTGAACGCGCTTCATAAGCCAAACCCTACACCGAACATGCCAAATCCTACACCGGAACTTGCGACACAAACACAACTGAAAACCGCCGTGTCGCCGAAATATTTTTTTAGCTTGTAAGATTTTACTATTGTATGTATGTTAGTTTGTAAGGTATGTATCTGTGGGCCTTAGTTGCCTGATAATAAATGATATTTGATTTTGTTTTTTTTTTATAAGTGTTCGGTATAAAAGGGGGTTTGATTTCTGCCTCGGCTATGGAAAAATGCTCACAGAGAATTCGCTCGATGTTGACGCCCGCAGCTTCGATCGCTGTACAAATATGGTTTCGGGTTAGATATACGTAGAAAGTTCAGCCCAATTAGAATAAACAAACAAGCGAAACTGCAGCGCCAGCGATAAAAAAGGCCGGGAGGCACTGCAGTACCATATATTTACATGAACAAATTCATGTTCTATTTTCCGTCGAAAAACAGTTTTCCTAGCATACCTTTATTTATGGAGCATTATTCCATTTTAATCTTAAGGGCCTTTATTATTTTCTATTTTCTTATTAATTTGGGCATTAGGTATAGATGCTTACAAACCATTAGGTTCTAGGATAATAATAACTAGATGTACTAGTATGCTAATTCTCTAAAACTCTTAAAAATATTAACCCACTCATTCATAAACGCGCTACAAACCACAATTATCTAATAATCGTTTGTCTTTATCTGTATTTGTAAGAAAGCAAAGGAATAAAACATAATTTAACTAAATCAGTCCCATAAAATTTTATGAATAAGGGGGGTAAAAAGATATTCCCAGATGCGTTAGATTTATGAAAGTCAGCATCAAACGTCTTTTGACAAGCCACAACTTTATGTGGCGCATAATGCCGGCTACACACGTAACTATAAATCGTAGCGATTAAACTGTGCAGTCCGATTTGCGCAGTTTTATCTACCGTGTGTATTATGACAAATCGTTGTCGATTATCGTAACGATTTGTCATACACACAGTAGATAAAATTGTGCAAATCGGCCTGCACAGATTAATCGCTACGATTTATAGTTAATCTGTGTAGCCGGCGTAAGTAGTTTTCCAATTTTCACACGTATATTTCTGGCGGGGTAAATCTTGCTTGGAATAGCGTAGGTAGCGGTGACGTACGCACTGACAAATCGGCGTGATCAAATCAATGTCACATCAGACGGCTATGATAGCGGAGTCAGTTATGAAGTTGACCCAAATTTTTTTTATTAAGCTATGAGTTTCATCACATATGATCTTTGAGTAATTCTAAGCATTTCAAGCCTGGGAGGCAATAAGGGGAGGGGGGGTACAAAGATGGCCGCCACCCGTCATCATTCAAAAAAATCTGTTCTGGTCCTGGTGGCTACTAGGGCAAGTTTGGTATCATTTTCGTATAAACCGGAGACGTAGAATTCATTGCTGATATTTGTTTTTTTCAGCTTCATAGTAATTTTACAAGAAAAACGTAAAAAGATGAAAATTTAGGATGGAGGTTTTTGCTTTTGAGAGCTAATAACTTTTGTATAGTGGCCAAAAATATCATATAAAAAATACTATAATAAAGCGTAATTCATGCAGATTCTAAACATATACACGTTGAGTAATATCCTACTGCAAAAAGATGGTGAAAAAATTATTAAATGCCCGCAGCGCGGGTAGTTGGACTTTCGTTTATCTTGCGGACCGTCGTTTATCTTACAAAATGATCGAGTACGAGTATCTACGTAGGTATGCTTACTTTGCTAGATTTTATGATGACGAATAAAATACTTTCATCCAGACATAATTCATCATACAGACATAATTTTATGCACTTTAATTTTAATGCACTTGCAACCATTTGAGTGTTATTTGACCGGTGTTTTCTGTAATAGCATGAAAATTATCGTGAAAATAAATATTTTGCCTCTTCCTAAGTAGTACAATTTCTCTCATAAATAGTGTTTTAATATTATCAGCAAAAATAAGAGCGCTATTTTATTAGAATAATTTCATTTATAATAGTTATTTCTCGGACCCAATTTTGGACCCGGGTATATCCTTAAACTACGTTCAAAAGAGAGGTATGGGCACTGTGAATGTCATCTCGCTTTGTGTGGTAGGGCACAGCACAGCGGATGTCATTCCAGATCTATCCGAGCAGAGCCCAACTGGGGAAGTACGTACTTACCTCCACCTTACAGAAAACACCGGTCAAATAACACTCAAATCGTTGCAAGTGCATTAAAATTAAAGTGCATAAAATTATGTCTGTATGATGAATTATGTCTGGATGAAAGTATTTTATTCGTCATCATAAAATCTAGCAAAGTAAGCATACCTACGTAGATACTCGTACTCGATCATTTTGTAAGATAAACGACGGTCCGCAAGATAAACGAAAGTCCAACTACCCGCGCTGCGGTCATTTAATAATTTTTTCACCATCTTTTTGCAGTAGGATATTACTCAACGTGTATATGTTTAGAATCTGCATGAATTACGCTTTATTATAGTATTTTTTATATGATACTTTTGGCCACTATACAAAAGTTATTAGCTCTCAAAGCAAAAACCTCCATCCCAAATTTTTATCTTTTTACGTTTTTCTTGCAAAATTACTATGAAACTGAAAAAAACAAATATCAGCAATGAATTCCACGTCTTCGGTTTATACGAAAATGATACCAAACTTGCCCTAGTAGCCACCAAGACCAGAACAGATTTTTTTGAATGATGACGGGTGGCGGCCATCTTTGTACTCCGCCCTCCTCGACTAGACGCACGCTTCTTGTCGCCTCCGAGGCTAGAAATGCTTATAATTACTCAGAGATCATATGTGATGAAGCTCATAGCTTAATAAAAAAATTTTGGGTCATATATGGCAGCGATCCGTAACTGACTCCAGTATGAGTGTCGTTGGTGGAATTCAATTTCACGTGACAGTCAAAGAGAGAAGCCAAGCATTTCACCCAACGGAATATTCTTCCTAGAGTAAGCAATTGTATTTTCGATGAATTTCATCTAAAACGAAAGGGTTACAAGGTACACATGACACATACGATACAAGCTTTTATCGCTAACTGAATTTTCTTTTAAACAGATGCAAGATATCTACTAGGCAACCTTGAGACAAGCCTAAAATTAAATAAGGTCTTATTGTTTTATTAAAGACTTTACTATGGCTTTTGATTTCTATCATTTGACCACCTTGTACTAATATGCGATGGCATTATCACTCAAGTTACGAAAGGTATGCTAAATTTCAGCTCCACCGGTAATTGAAATGAAACCTTAGGTTTAACCTTAACAATATAAACACACTAAAAATAAATAAAAGCTTGGAGTAAGTTTAATAAATTAATTAAAAACTTAACTATTTATTTAGTATATTAATTTATATTTAATTAAATTTATTTAGTTTTCAGATAGTAGAGAGCTCGAGTATCGACCCAGTGGCCGTGAGTTCAAGTCTCAAGTAAGACAGTATTTTTTCCACTTTTAAATTTATTCTAAGCTTAATAGACAGACATTTCTGCGTGTTAAAAATTAAATAAAAGCGTGTAAAAACATCTAGGTAAAAATACATTTAACCGCTGCCGCTTTTATAAATCATAATTATTGTTTATACTAAGTAAGGTGTTTCTATTTCAACCATAAAACGCGTTTGAACATCATCAAAACGACTTATGTGGATAACTAACAACATCGTGAAATGTAGCGCGAAATCATGAAGGTCCTTTATACCTCTAGGGTACCATTTAGCAACAATAACATTGATATCCATTAAAAGATCTAAATAAACACCTCGAAGAAAACATTAATTACACAGTTTCAATGTTGTCCTTACTCCTCAGGGACGGAATCATTGTGTAAAGAGAATGTGTAATATCTTATGTATGTGTTGCTAAGATAAATTCCCACCGGATGTCTCCAGGTCCAGCCCAGGAGTTTCACCGGATATGTACGGCCCAACTACGCAGCTGGACGTTTAGTACAGTATTACAGTAATTTAAGTGCTTCATGTATGTTAAGTACATGTCGCAAGATCATCACTACACCTTATAAAACAAAGTCCCCCGCCGCGTGTGTGTTTGTTCGCGATAAACTCAAAAACTACTAAACGGATTTTCATGCGGTTTCACCTATCAATAGAGTGATTCTTGAGGAAGGTTTAGGTGTATATAATTTATTAACCCGTGCGAAGCCGGGGCGGGTCGCTAGTACTAAATATTTCAGCTATATATTTTATTTTTGTGGTCGGCTAGATTTTAGTATAATGACAACCGTGTTAGCTTTGCACAAAGTAACTCTTTTATTGCATTATTTCTAAACGATATAATAAAATACATCTAACAGACTCTTAACTGACCAGATGTTATGTCTATTTGCAATATTATTTTAGAATTTTCAATTAACTGTGTGGAATATCGACTGGAAATATCAATCTTGGAATGAAGTAATATTCATTCAGAAGTGCGCGCACAATCTCGAGCGCTGAAGCCACACAAGGGACGGCACGAGTTTCTAGAGATATAAATAAGTCACGCGACTTTAGCTAACTCAATTTGTCATTCATTGTAATATTAATTAAAGACTAGGTAGACGCATAGTTGGAAACTAATGTATCCAGCGTCAAACATATTATAGGACTTAACGTAAATTCGACACTAACTCCAGATTAAACCATAAGTGAATATTAATATTAATCTAAGCGAGAATGTAGTTACTTATAAAATAATCTTATAACGTCTTTTCCTAGCTTTTCGAATAGCAGTAATTAATTTAATGTCTAGTCTGTCGTTTGAGATTAGACTTAGACTAAATAGGGCTAAATATAGGAGCGAAATCTGATGAAGATATTTGCAAATCTTAATTAAATTAAAACGTAGAATGCCTGGCCTCCCCTTGTCCAATGGGGGGTTCTTTGAGGGCCGCAAAAACACCCTTTCTAACCTGACGTTTGAATAACGTCAACGTCAGATTCGACCTCAAAATTTATCCAACCATTTATTGTCTTTGCGGGCTCACTTCTTATGCCTCATAATTTCAATGGGCGTATTTAATAGTAAGCCTGGCTGTGGGAATAGGTACTACACGAACTTGTAATTAAATCAACTATTTAGGGCTCCGTGGACCGCACTTCGTCCCTACAATTTATTACGAGATACTAGTACGAGTACAAAGGAACCGTAACGTACGAGTACATTACTGGACTGTGAGCTGCTGTCCTTCAATGAAAACTTACATAACACAAAGTTAAATTCAAAGTTCAAACTATAAGGAACTAGTTTTAACTTTGTATTCCAAGAATAACCGAATAAAGTGAGTTACGAATAACAACCAGATATTAGCTTTCATGACCCACTCACTGCGGTCTTGCAATCGAGTTAAATAACACGTTCAGTCTGAATACAAAGTGCGACAATTCCGAAAGGTAAAATATTCAGAAGAAACTTACCTTGGAGTTGAGCATAATTTCCGGGGCACGATACCAGCGCGTGGCAACGTACTCCGTGAGGAAGCCGGTGTGGTCGTGGTCAGGGTCTGCCACTCGCGCCAGCCCGAAGTCGCATATCTGTACAAGGAAACAAAACAATTTTTTTTTTTTATTTTTTTTTTTGAAATTTAAATCAAGCAACAAGGCCCATATTACAAATACCTTACAGACTAACAACATACACATGTTTTTTTATGTTTTTGTATGCGGGAGTGCTTCGTAATATTTTTAATTTTAACGACAGCTGATTTTTAATTCAAACACTTTTAGTGTTTGAATCGAGAAACCAAAAACCTACGATCAAAAATTTGCTTTGTAGGTATATTGTTGTGTAAATAAATCCAGTTTATAATCAGTATCACTTGGACATTTGCAAAACGACAATCCGAATTTGTCACACCACGAAATAATCGCGTTCTCAAATCCCAATTTATTCTCCGAAAATAGACGCAGTTTGTCAAAGCATTTCACTTTATTAAGTGACATCTTCACTTTTAGCTTACTTGGAGGACGTTAACCTTTTATAGAAGAAACTTTTAATATCAGTAAACTTTGTTGCCTTAACTTGTGTGATATTGCCTTGCCGTGTGTGCGTTAGAAACATGTAGGTATCTCAATACCTTCTAATCGCGTACGACGCGTCGTGTTCCCGATAAAACTCCCTAAACAATTAAATATTAGGTAGTATTAGGTGGTAAAGCAGGACCATTATGGTCACGCGCCATATTGCGGAATTTCATTGGAACTAAATTTTTCATAATAAACTGAACTGTTACTACATACCTACATGAGAATAACAGCGCTCTCTTTACAATAATCATATATTTCTGGTCGGGCTCTAAATTGTTACCCATTAAGAATGATATCAGCAAGATACTTAATGAGTAAAGTAGAAACACGGATTGGAAGACGGGTTGCGTTAGTAACGAAAATTTGATCTTAATTTCGCCAGTGTTTTTGCAAATGCGAGTAAAACCGTTTTGCTTGCTTTTATATAGTAGTCATGAAATTAAATAGTGTCATGACAAAAATGCACGAGCACGTTCCGGTTTTTGGGTTAGCCGTTAAAACGAGAATATTCAAGTTTCCATTTAGTCATACCATCGCCCACACTGTTAACTGACCATCGGTGGACCTTATGCCTTTTGTAATAAGGTCCACCGATGTACATGTGTTGCTGTTTGGACTAACATTTCCGAGAGTGGCACATAACTACGGAATACTTGTCTTAGTTGCAACCTTATAATTGTAACCCTTGAACAATCCCTGATAGGAGCAGAAACCCTAGTCAGCCGTCTTAACGCAGTTTGATCTCGTAATGAGTTTGAAGTTGAAGCGTTGCTCATTCCGTTTCAGATGGAGGCTAGATTAGATTAGCTACAGTGACCTAGTGCAATAGGACTTAGTTAATATGACGCAAGTTTAATTTATAGTGGAAATGTCTTGGCTTCTGTTACTAAGGAGATAATTCTTATTCAATTCATACTTTAGGTTTTACTAATATAATTTTAAACCAAGTGATCCGTTTTCATTGCTCTTAGTTGTAGGATATTCTAACTAGTTAATTTCTTCGGGATAAATTAAAACGACAGTTATTTTCGAAAATCCACTTTTAAACTGACCGCATAAGAGCAATTGGGCTGAAGAGTATAGTTCGCTCGAAAAAATTCTGAGGGCCTACCGCGAACCACGTTCGAAGTGTTGCCGCCCTGTCGCACTTACGTACGAATTTACAAGTGCGACAGAGAGGCAACACATCGAACGTAGTTCGCGGTAAGCCCTCTGGCAGGTGTATGTCCCTTTTTATCGAGTGCCATTAAAATGTGACAAACATATCGTGTCATTCTCTCGTCAATACGTATGCTTACACACACTTATTGGAAATTAATATTAAAATACACTGGTATAAAAGACGGGAAGATACTAGGGTTGGTTGCACCAAACCTTCAGCCACCTTTTAAGCCTTCGTTCAATTTAATTTGGGGACCGATTTTTGAATTTCGACCGCTCGACTTCGTGTATTTCGTTCAATAATTTATCCACTACTAGGCGTTTAAATTCTACTATTAAAATTAAAAAAGAGTGGTCAATACCTCTAGATTCTCAATTTCTATCGCTCGTATTTCAACAATTAAATAGCATTTCTCCGTTTTCCACCGATTATCGAGTGACGACATCGAGCGATCGAAATTCAAAAATCGCCTCTCAGTCCGCTGATTGTGGCCAGCCAGCTGACCTGACCCTAATGGCTCCTCTACACGATAGGCCAACGCCGGCCACTCTAATGGACGCAGTCATGCGGTAGAATGAGATAGCAATATCACTTGCTCCCTCTAACGCATAAATGCGTCCCTTGGGAGAGGCCGGCGTTGGCCCATCGTATAGAGGAGCGATAATGTCGTCGGGTGACAAGCAAAAGTCACTAAGTACCACCACAAGTTCATAGCCATAGTGAACCATATTAGAACTAAAAGAGGGTCGATTTTTGTTTGATTGTCCTACCTACCAAATAGTAAAATAAATTGAAGACTACTTATCCGTTAATACTAAAATAGATATTGATGTTAAACTTACCAATCTTCTACTTACCTACCCTCTATATAATCTAAAACAATACTGATTTTATTTGGAAGACTGGTAGCATGGCTCATAATTTCAATTTTATTTTTCTTTCTACAGTTATTATGTATGTTAACATTATGTACCTACTCATTAATGAACCTTACAGGTCTGTTTCTTAAGTATGTTAAGTACACTACATTGTACTAAAAATCCATTTGTATTATGTGACTGTTTGTGTTCTAAATGAATAAAATATTTTTTTTTTTTTGTAATTAATGACTTTTGCTTGTCACCTGACGATATGTGAGTGTAATTTCTGGTGATCAAGTACCTTCAGATCGCAGGTGGTGTTAAGTAGCAGGTTCGAGGCTTGAGGTCCCTGTGTGGAACGTTCGCCGAGTGAATGTACTATTATTGAAAAAGAGTGGTCAATACCTCTAGATTCCCAATTTCTATCGCTCGTTTTTGAACAATTAAATACAATTTCGCGGTTTTTTTTTTAAATCGCCTCTCAGTCCGCTAATTGTGGCCAGCCAGCTGACCCTTATATGTGAGTGTAATTTCTGGTGATCAAGTTACCTTCAGATCGCAGGTGGTGTTAAGTAGCAGGTTCGAGGGCTTGAGGTCCCTGTGTAGAACGTTCGCCGAGTGAATGTACTATTGAAAAAGAGTGGTCAATACCTCTAGATTCCCAATTTCTATCGCTCGTTTTTGAACAATTAAATACAATTTCGCGGTTTTTGTTTTAAATCGCCTCTCAGTCCGCTAATTGTGGCCAGCCAGCTGACCCTTATATGTTACTGTAATTTCTGGTGATCAAGTTACCTTCAGATCGCAGGTGGTGTTAAGTAGCAGGTTCGAGGGCTTGAGATCCCTGTGTAGAACGTTCGCCGAGTGAATGTACTATTGAAAAAGAGTGGTCAATATCTCTAGATTCCCAATTTCTATCGCTCGTTTTTGAACAATTAAATATCATTTCGCCGTTTTTTAAAAATCGTCTCTCAGTCCGCTAATTGTGGCCAGCCAGCTGACCCTTATATGTGAGTGTAATTTCTGGTGATCAAGTTACCTTCAGATCGCAGGTGGTGTTAAGTAGCAGGTTCGAGGGCTTGAGGTCCCTGTGTAGAACGTTCGCCGAGGGAATGTACTATTGAAAAAGAGTGGTCAATACCTCTAGATTCCCAATTTCTATGGCTCGTTTTTGAACAATTAAATACAATTTCGCGGGTTTTTTTTAAATCGCCTCTCAGTCCGCTAATTGTGGCCAGCCAGCTGACCCTTATATGTGAGTGTAATTTCTGGTGATCAAGTTACCTTCAGATCGCAGGTGGTGTTAAGTAGCAGGTTCGAGGGCTTGAGATCCCTGTGTAGAACGTTCGCCGAGGGAATGTACTATTGAAAAAGAGTGGTCAATACCTCTAGATTCCCAATTTCTATCGCTCGTTTTTGAACAATTAAATACAATATCGCGGGTTTTTTTTAAATCGCCTCTCAGTCCGCTAATTGTGGCCAGCCAGTTGACCCGTGACTTATTTCTGGTGATCAGGTTACCTTCAGATCGCAGGTGGTGTTAAGTAGCAGGTTCAAGGGCTTGAGGTCCCTGTGTAGAACGTTCGCCGAGTGAATGTACTATTGAAAAAGAGTGGTCAATACCTCTAGATTCCCAATTTCTATCGCTCGTTTTTGAACAATTAAATACAATTTCGCGGTTTTTTTTTTAAATCGCCTCTCAGTCCGCTAATTGTGGCCAGCCAGTTGACCCGTGACTTATTTCTGGTGATCAGGTTACCTTCAGATCGCAGGTGGTGTTAAGTAGCAGGTTCAAGGGCTTGAGGTCCCTGTGTAGAACGTTCGCCGAGTGAATGTACTATTGAAAAAGAGTGGTCAATACCTCTAGATTCCCAATTTCTATCGGTCGTTTTTGAACAATTAAATACAATTTCGCGGTTTTTTTTTAAATCGCCTCTCAGTCCGCTAATTGTGGCCAGCCAGTTGACCCGTGACTTATTTCTGGTGATCAGGTTACCTTCAGATCGCAGGTGGTGTTAAGTAGCAGGTTCGAGGGCATGAGGTCCCTGTGTAGAACGTTCGCCGAGTGAATGTACTATTGAAAAAGAGTGGTCAATACCTCTAGATTCCCAATTTCTATCGCTCGTTTTTGAACAATTAAATATCATTTCGCCGTTTTTAGGGTTCCGTACCCAAAGGGTAAAACGGGACCCTATTACTAAGACTTCGCTGTCCGTCCGTCTGTCCGTCTGTCTGTCACCAGGCTGTATCTTACGAACCGTAATAGCTAGACAGTTGAAATTTTCACAGATGATGTAATTCTGTTGCCGCTATAACAACAAATACTAAAAACAGAATAAAATAAAGATTTAAGTGGCGCTCCCACAGCAAACGTAATTTGTGACCAAAGTTAAGCAACGCCGGGCGTGGTCAGTACTTGGATGGGTGACCGTTTTCTTTTTGCATTTTTTTTCCGTTTTTTTTTTTTTGCTTTATGGTACGGAACCCTTCGTGCGCGAGTCCGACTTGCACTTGCCCGGTTTTTTTAAAAATCGTCTCTCAGTCCGCTAATTGTGGCCAGCCAGCTGACCCTTATATGTGAGTAATTTCTGGTGATCAAGTTACCTTCAGATCGCAGGTGGTGTTAAGTAGCAGGTTCGAGGGCATGAGGTCCCTGTGTGGAACGTTCGCCGAGTGAATTTACTATTGAAAAAGAGTGGTCAATACCTCTAGATTCCCAATTTCTATCGCTCGTTTTTGAACAATTAAATATCATTTCGCCGTTTTTTAAAAATCGCCTCTCAGTCCGCTAATTGTGGCCAGCCAGCTGACCCTTATATGTGAGTGTAATTTCTGGTGATCAAGTACCTACCTTCAGATCGCATGTGGTGTTAAGTAGCAGGTTCGAGGGCTTGAGGTCCCTGTGTAGAACGTTCGCCGAGTGAATGTACTTCAGCCCTCGTAGTATTTGGTATAGGAAATAACAGATGTGGTCGTTACTTAATTTCTGCAACAATAAATAACTGTTAAATATATAATTTTCCAAATAATGATAAATTTATACAATCAGCATGAAAATAGCGGGTCAGACTACGCGCCAAAGTCTACCCTTCTGTAATATACTTAGTCAGAAGGACCTAATTAAGTGTGTTAACGGAGTTACATACCATTTCACATTCTTATATTTATTTTATTTATGTGAAAATTTTATTTTAGACAGAATATGACAGAAATAAACACACAAGTTAAAATATAATTGAAAATATAAATGGCCTGCCTGTGCACGTTCTACACCGTGTTTTTATTGAATTCCGTTAACTTCGGGGTATGGTTAAGTACGTTTAAGAGAACTAAATGGCATAGTTATAACACAAAAAAATATATTTTTTTTTGCTTTTTTAAAGAAAAATAATTATGTTTAAAAACTAATTAAATGTAGCATATAGCGTTGTTGTAACATGGGCATTACATTTAACTCAACTAAACAATTGAAATCTGTGACATATCAATGTCATTTCGTACATCGATCGACCGAGATTGTACTTAAGTTTAGTAGCAAATGTATGAACTCATTCTAAACACTAATCAATATGTAAACCGGCCCTAAGGCAAGTGTACACACTTGTAGAGGCCTTAGAGGAAAAAAATAAATTATTGATTATCTCCGAAATGGAGTTAATTAGAATATCGGTGTCTTTGAGAAAGTTACTTGATTTAAGCTCAGGAATGCACCCTTGAAATTAACGGAAATAAAAAAAAACACGGTGTATACATTTAGAAATATAAAAACCATTGAGAGAAAATTGATAAGGAAAATAGCAAAACGACACGTGCGTCGAAGACCTCGTAGGTTCAAGATGAATATAAATATATAATGTTTCCTTGTATCAGAAGCCCGAAACATATCGTATTATGTTCGTTGTATCTAGGTTAAAATATTGACTATATACAGTCGCCATCAGATATATCGGAGCGGCCGAGGTGTTCACAATATCTGAACACGCACACTAACGCCCTGACAATAGAGGCGTGTTCAGATATTTGTGAGCACCTCGGCCGCTCCGATATATCTGATGGCGACTGTACAATATTTACCTGTGTCTTTAACAATTTGTATAAGTCTGTTTCCATTAAGCACTGCACAATGTAGACATCCTTCATTTGATCAATAGAATCCGCCCTTAAAATATCCCGAATGTCGATTATCTGTAAAGAAAAACAAATGTTAACAGATTGCAAACTTTATACCGATGTACCAGTAAACACACGTGCCCTACTCGTAGCGCTACGCCGTAGAGCGTAGCTTGTTTTTTTTTTCGATGCGGCGCGCGTACATATCTTGTGAGCAAGGACCCCGCTAAGGATACGGGCGAGCCTTGCTCACATGCATATCTGTCGCCAGTTTTCCCTTAGTCACCTTATACGACACCCACGGGACGAGATGGGGTGGTGCTATTCTTTTCTGATGCCGGCACCACACGGCACGAGCGTAGCTTGTTAGGCAAGGAAGCCAATTTGAACACGCCGATAGATAATAATTTGATTTAATTTGGATACCATTAGCCCGTGCATGACGCTTGAATGGATCGATGCGAGTAATAAAATATCTATAATATGTTCAAATAAGGTTCCAGATGTCGTTACACGTTTATATTGGTGCGAGTGCGATTGAGATTCGCTGCGAGCTCCAATGCCGCTCGTATAGATAAGAAATGAAATAATAAATTACGAATTCGCGCGTCTGTCACACATGTTCGAACATATATAGGGAGGTCACGTATTAAACTAGCACGTAAACTCATCGTGAATAAACTACGCTCACGAATAAACGACTTATTTTCGAATAAGCAGTCACCTAACCTAGTGGAAATTCGTCAAAGCGATTTGCCACGATATCATGCGACGTGCACGTAAAGAGTAAACAAACTTCTAACACAATATCTCGTCTTAAAATTCATGCAATATACTTGCAAAATGTAACTAGTTTTCTTTTGAAGAGCTTTAGAAATAAAAATGATTAATATATACGATAGATCAAAGGAAATGTTATTCATTGAAATGCAGTCGTGAAAGGTGTTGTGTACTATCATTTTAATACCAGTTTGTATGTTTGCTCAGCAAGCGAAAGATGAAACTGGATTATATTTAAAGAGCTCAAGTGGCAGTTCTAGGTACAGCGATATTGCACGCTCAGAATATATTTATTATATAATTTTGAGCGCTTGATATTGTATATTTTTATTAAATTTATTCGGGGAATGTGAAATATTTTATAAAGTTAGTTACATTCGCAAAAAGAATATAAAGGCGAGTTATGATAAAGCCGATTGATGTGTATTTTGGGACCAAATTCTATCGAGCGAATTTTGTGCAACAATATATTTACTTAACAGATTTTTGTCGCTAGTTAAAGTACGATCAATCGACTTAAACAAAGATGTTCTGTTAAATTGAATTAGCTTCTATAGGCATTAATAATAGCGAATGAAACAATGCTCCAAAAATGCCACCCTGAAATACTTTTTAAAATATAAATATATCTCCACGAAAGTTCGCGCTCAAGAGTATCTGTCGCAATCTAGTTCTACAATTTCTACACAATAGAGACAGGGCTGTCTCTTTTTGTTAATATTAGAGAATGGTAGGACACTTTTGACGTCTAATTCGCTACTTTTGATGGACTGTACATTTAAATTTCTACCTTTTTGCAGAGTTCGTGCATTCTGTTTGCAATAACGATACATGCGTGTAGATTGTTCACTCAAAGAGCATATTAACAGCATTTGTGGACTTTAGCATATCAAAGGGAACGTTAAACCTAACGTCATTTAAAGGTCCTGAGATGTGTTTTTACTAGATAAGTGAAAATCAATTTTTTTGCCACTTTCTTATTTTTTTCTTTCATAAGAAACTTCCTGACAGTAACAAACAAAACAAAAGAAGAATTAGTGAAATTGGTCCACCCGTTCACGCGTGATGCCGTGACCAAGGGAAATAGGGATTGGTTTATATATATACAGATACCTATATATATTGTGTTACAAATAGTGAGTTACTACCCGAATCGAACTTTAAGATACGTCAACTAATAGATCTAGAAACGATATGGATTAAATTTGTCAGTGTCAAATGTGACGTTTCTTCAAACAAAAACGTCATTAATCCATATTATCAAGATGTATTTACTGACGTATCTTAAAGTTCCATTCGGGCCGTCAGTCTCGCGGTAAAATAGGAGTGAACGATGAAACCACCTGTATCCTTTGAGCGTTGTTTGAACTGCACGTGGGAGCTTTTACAGCTATATTGCGTCCCTTGGCGGTATAAATCGCATTAAGCGCTATTGGATGTATTTATAAAACTAGCGCGTAGCGTTGTGCAGCCGTAAATAAGGGTTAATGCCAGTTTAACCTTACTTATGCCTTGTTGTTGTTTGTATGTACACGTCCCACACAATTTGGACTTGCATTTACAATTTATTAATTCAGTAGCAAATTTTTGACAAGGGCATATGAAGGGTTAAGGCCACAATAGATACATAAAACAACCTATAGTTCTTTTTGTAACCTTGTTGTGTTTTCTAAAATGTTAATACGGATAAAGGGCCAAAACTATCATATCTACAACATTAATGGCTAGGCTAGGCAATAAGGTCGTGTACACATATTTTAGGTGTTTTGTCCGTGTTGATATTTTAAACCTTGACTGTACTATGCAGCTAAGTGTACATGCGCGCACTAAACAAAGCTCATAGCCATGGTGAAAAATATATATGTAATATTTCCATAATAATAATTCACTTTAAAAGCAATTAAGAGTAAGTAAATTTCTGTAGAAGTATTTTATTTAAAAACTCATACATAATTATTGTTCTAGAACTTTTAATTAAATAAAACATGATAAATCGGACTTTAATTGTTTCGTACCGAAGCCTCAGTTTTCAGCGTATCAGATTCACTGAACCTGAAGTTTCAGTTAAATAATAGAAAAATAATTGTGAGAGAAATACTTTCGTAACAACTACTAACACATCTGTAATTAAAACCATATAAATGTACACAGGATAAGGGTAAAATTTAATACGGATTGGCTTAGAAAGGAAACCTCTACGTCCATATTTCACAAAAAAAGTTATTTTTTAATACGATTCAAAATGTAGGTCTAATCTATTCAAAATTCAAAATGTAGTCTACTTATAATGGGGTAGTCTTTGCAACAAGGTATCTAATTAGGGATTAGTTTGATAAAGCCTGTTGTGGATTATAAACAATTTATGTATAAATAAACAGATTAATTAGTACAATTCTATCGGACTCCATAAGAACTTCATTAATTAGCCTATACAGAACAAGACAAGCTCAGTGAGCTTTAATCGAAAGTATTGGACTAAAATTCTAAATAATTTCTTTGTTTTGAGCACTTTCATGCCTCTAGTCTAGTCTACTCTACAGCAGAATACTGTGCCCCTACGTGGATAAACAGTGCCCACACCCAAAACGTGGACAGCCAACTTAACCACACTATGAGACTAATTACCGGGTGCATGAAACCAACTCCTGGACACTGGTTACCGGCTCTCAGCAGCATTGCCCCACCACACCTCCGACGTCGACAACACCTCCAAAAAGAAGTCGACAAAATTCGTGCAAGGCCCGATCTGCCCATTAATACAGACTTAAGAACTTTCAGATCGCCAAGACTTAAGTCCCGAAATCCACCAGCCTTACTCGTGCACGAGCCCTCGACTGATTGGAACGTCCAAACCGCCTGGATAGAGGAGTGGGCAGCAAAAGACGAAACCACAGATCTATTTCACCTAGATCCCCGTAAATTCCCGCGTGGTTTCAAAGAGGCCCGTCGTATCTGGTGTTCCTTAAACCGTATAAGAACCGGAATAGGTCACTGCGCTTACCTGCGTAAAAAATGGGGCTGGACTGACGCTGAGAAATGCGACTGTGGAGACCCTAAACAAACCGTGCACCACATGGTTTTCGAATGCCCCATAACCAAGTATGACGGGTCACCCATGGATTTCAAAGACCTCACGAGCGACGCTATCGACTACTTACGGAATGCTAAATTTAAGCTATGATATGCATGTTAATATTTAAAAACACAGTGTATAATGCCATACGATAAATAAAATAATGCCTAAAAGTTATTAATGTAATTTTACTCATTAGGTAACGCACTTTCGATACCGATTTGTAGTTTTCTGATATCTGTTATATTTACGGAATTATCGCCTGGCTACACTTAACGATTACACCCTGTATGCTAATTATTTAAGAGGTAGGTTGTTCCTAAAAACTTTTTTTTTTCCTTATTTACTAATACATATAACCGCTGTCACGTGGCGGATTGCCTTCAAGCCCAAACAAAGTACTTCCGTAGCAATAACTAAACTACTAGCTACGGCGTAGCGCTACAAATGTGGCAATCGAGTTAAATATACAGTATGTGTCTGACCATGGGGCTTTAATTCCAGGGCCTGATTTTACTCGCTAAACTGAGCTACTTTTACTCGACCCTTAAATCGGGGAATTTTTTTTGGCTTTTCCATAGAAAACGTCGACATCTGATCAGCCAAAATGTATGAAAAAGTAAAAAAAAATTTGGGATTTCGGGGTTGGTGCCATAATAAAAGTAGCTCAGTTTAGCGAGTAGAATCGAGCCCTGGATTTAAAGCCCGATGGTCAGTAACACCCTGTAGATTAAACTTACATTCCGACATCAAAACAATATCATTTTATGAAATTGTTACTATAGGCCCGTGTTGGCGAAATGAACGCGCGAATGATACTTAGGGCATACTGAAAATTCCTGGACTGCCCACTTAGAAAAAATACTTCGTCTCATATATCAGAATCCAGAAATTTTCAGTAAGGTCCACGTAAAATAAAATTAATAAATGTTGATATCGGAATGTAAGTTCGAGTTTGCTTTGTTGTAACAGTCACATAAAATTTTAACTTACGTTTTCATGCTTAAACCGTGTAAGGATTTTGATTTCTCTTAAGGTTCTCTGACAATAGGTCTGATGCTCGAATGGCGATATTTTCTTAATGGCGACTTTCGTTTTTTTCACGTTGTCGAAGGCCGATCTGGAACAAGAGTAATAAATCATCATACATGAAGGTCTCACCGCGCCTAAAAGGGTATTATCATATGAACACGTAAATTAAGTGAGAAAAGTAGGCCGGTATCGGAAAAATGGTAATGGCGGAAAGATATTTATCATAGTAAGCTGTCATATGTGCAAACCTTAAAAAATTGGCTAAATGACCTAAAAATATAGTTGTGAGGTTTCTTAGCTTATTTATTACCATCCACTTTATGAAAACTTTGAGTATAAATAGACTGAGAAAAAAGTTTTTCGATTAACTCGTAAATGTGTCTGTCTTTCTTCGATATCGATATTCTAAGGTTAATTCTTCGTATTAATTAATTAGATTTTATAGGTATTAAGTAGGTAAGGCCTCATTCAGACGGTGCGAGAACTCGCATGCGAGTTTCATTACATTGCCACCAGTCTGAGTTGAGTGTGACGACCAGTCTGGCCTAAAGGGTAGTGACCCTGCCTATGAAGCCGATGGTCCCGGGTTCGAATCCTGGTAAGGGCATTTATTTGTATGATGATACAGATATTTGTTCCTGAGTCGTGGTTGTTTTCTATATACATATGTAAGTATTTATATATTATATATATCGTTGTCTGAGTACCCACAACACAAGCCTTCTTGAGCTTACCGTGGGTAGGGTTGCCATCTCTAAAATTTAGCAACCAGGACAAGACGTGTAAAAACCCCGGATTTTGGAGCCCAGAACCCGGACATTTCAACAGTTTTTTTTTAAACTTAATCAATATAAGTTTAAAAAAAAACTGTTTAAGTTGCGTCGCCCGGCGGCGGTCGAAGACTTGAAATTTTTAAACCCGGACTACAAATGAAACCCCGCCCGGACGCTCCCCGGACGCCCTCTAAACTAGGACAAATCCGGGGAAACCCGGACGGATGGCAACCCTAACCGTGGGGCTTAGGGCAATTTGTGTAAAAATGTCCTATAATATTTATTTATTTTATTTATTTATTGCGGTATTTGATCGGTCGGCTGAATTGATGTAACCTCAATGTACTGCAATATAACTAAAATCGCATGCGAGATCGCGCTCCGTCTAAATGAGCCCTAAAAGTAATTTCCAACTTTACTAGCATTATTTTTACTTGTTGCTTTAACATAGAAAATGGTGGGATTTGTAAAACACATTTTCATATTACATAATTCAAAATATTCCGCTATTATTATGGTTATTGCTATACTTTCCCTCTTTTTATTAGATCATTATCATTACCTACCCTACGGGTGGTGAGCATATATCAGCTGAAATAACTTGGATATTATAGCTATTTTACGAAAATAAACCCTTTTTCTGTTTTTTTTTTTAAGGAAAACCTACGCATGTTACTTTGGAAACACAAGCCGGATTCTTGTTTTCATAAGAGTGTTTATTTTTGCTTACTTCAGCTTGGCGGAATTATTTATAAAGAAATTTATGAATCGAATTTTCTTTATATTTATTAGGAAGCTGTAACAAATAAACGGGATCTTTGTAAATGCCGTTATTCTAAGCTACCTATATCGAAACTAATAGCATGGACACATAATAAATAATAGTACTAGGTACAGAAGACTCACTCTCTCTAATAAAACGCGCCTGTCACGATTAGCACAGATATAGCCGCTAGGTGGCGACAGCGCCACGCGCGGCTTATGGCAAACCCCAAAATTAGGGTCGAACGGATGTACTTTTAGCTACCTGTAGCAAAGCGACGAAATCGCGGAGTGAGCCAGTCGCCTGGCATGGATTATAATAGAGTTAACTTGTACCTACTTCCTAAAATATCATTAAGAACAATAACTTTTTAGACAAGTTTAAGTATTGCATTATATATCAACGTCTTGCTTTAATTATTGTAACTCATACATATTATGAGCATCCACCTTATACTAAATAATAACATGTATTATATTTGTGTTTGTCCAAGGAGCACACAAATCAATAAAATACCTATACTTAGCTATTAATGGATTTGATATTTTTTTACACGGAAGGTACAATGCACGTCATTGCACAAATGGGAATTATATATTGTATGCCCGCCGGGCACAGATGGGACATACACCGCGAATTCGCATCAGTGTGATAACCGCGTAAGAGTTTCGCCAACATCTGTCCCTAGCGCATGGTGACAGGCAGCCCGCTGCGAAATTTATGGACAAGGACTTAAAAGCCTTGCGGGGTGTAAAACCTAAACATAAATAGTTTTATGTCCGCTAGGCTGGATTACTTACAATGTTAACGTGTTACTATGTTGTAAAGAACTAGCTCTGTGAGCTGTAGAACTCGGGATTCCAAATACGCTATTTAGAATTATTTTATACGTACATACAATCTGAATCGACAAAAAAATGTATTATCGGACCTACTCACGAAATTTCACGAAAATAGGTTTAGAAATGCGACCTGTAGAGGCTACGCTAAGCATTTTTGCCCTAAGAAGTTTCGCTCGTTAAGATGTTGTGCTGTGACTGTCTGTAAATGTGTAGGAATGTATAAAAAACGATACCCATAGGCGTACCCAGCATTTTTGAAAGGGTGGGGCAGAAGTATGGTTATATGCCTTAATTGTTCCTAAAAATTTTTAGCTTCTCGTCAGACCACAGACCAGGGTGGGGCAAGTTGCCCCACTTGCCCCACCGTGCGTACGCCTATGACGATACCTACAATAGAAAAACCAGAATAGAATTATCGTCACCATCACTTACGATAAGGAAATAAATGTGTTGTTTGTTATCGGATGTGTCGTGGCTGCCGACCTCCGTGGCGACCTGACATAGACCGATTGACTGACTGACTGACTGGCTGACTGACATACATATTTGGAACCTTGGAACTCGGACTTTTAAATTCAAAATTAGACATGACAACAACAAGACAAAACCAGACCAGTTCACGACAGATAGCCACCAAGACGGACGACAAGACAGACACAACAGGGTGGTATAAATGACAAAGGATTGGCCTGTCTAACTAGTTGTCTACCTCCTATTTTTACTACGGGTTGAGCTGAGTCATTACCCGTGAAACGAAATACGGCTGTTTTGTTTAACTAAGTATTGACTGTTTTGGAAAATACTCTCAAAAGTAACAAGTTTCTCTATATGGTGTATGAACGAAACGCAATTTTTCGAATTGTGAGTCGTCGTCACATTTGCATCCAGTATCTAACAACTTTTGCCTCTTGAGAGAACACCGAAGTCTTTTGCAATACACTTACTCGTGTTTCGGTTACTGATTGTTTTGGACAAACAGATTCCGAATCACATTGTAAATAAATTCCCTTGCGCCAACAATCTTACAATTACAAGATTTATAATTTAAGAGACATCTGCTCAAATTATTTCGAGTTCAAACAAGGTCAGACAAAAGGGAATATTTGCCAAAAATTAATAAATTACAGCCGCTACGTTACCATGGCGTCTCCTTGTCTGGGATTTACTTACCTGGAAACAAATAAGAAGGCAGTTAGAAATCACATTTAAATAAAAAAAAAATTAGGATACATCGTATATTAATAACACAGTTTTCCGCATGGAAGACCGGCAGAGGATTATATTTAATTCAGTAGAATGAATTAGATTTGAACTATTAATTGCATCGCTAAACGGCAAAAAAATTCACTTCTGTTGTATTTAACTCCCACTTAAATATTTATTTTATTTTAAGTATTTTTTGTTATATCGGCAACAGAAATACATCATATTTATGTGAAAATTTCAACGCTGTAGCTATTACGGTTCATCAGTTACAGCCTGGCGACCGACAGACAGACGGTCGGACGGACAGACTGAGGGGAGTCTTAGAAATAGGGTCCCGTTTTTAGGGTTCCGTACCCAAAGGGTAAAACGGGACCCTATTACTAAGACTCTGGTGTCCGTCCGTCCGTCCGTCAGTCACCAGGCTGTATCTCACGAACCGTGATAGATAGACAGTTGAAATTTTCACAGATGATGTATTTCTGTTGCCGCTATAACAACAAATACTAAAAACAGAATAAAATAGTGGGGCTCCCATACAACAAACGTAATTTTTGACCAAAGTTAAGCAACGTCGGGCGGGGTCAGTACTTGGATTGGGTGACCGTTTTTTTTTGCCTTTTTTTGCATTATGGTACGGAACCCTTCGTGCGCGAGTCCGACTCGCACTTGCCCGGTTTTTACCCTTTGGGTACGGAACCGTAATAAGATAGACAACCGTGAAGAAAACGAGCTCCCTGTTTATTTAGGTCATGCTATTAATTCTCAAGGTGACAAGGGATGTTTTATTTTAGATAAATGTTTTTTTTAGCAATTTAAACTTCTCACGTTTCAATTATGCCGGCTTTTAAAATTGCGAGGGCGGCTGGCGTAATTAATAACAAACAATGATAATTTACGCCGTAAACATAACGTGTGACCAGTTAATCACAGTATGCTGATGTGAGATGTGTTTTTGGCGCGGACGTCCGTGAAATATGAAATGAGTAATGATGACTGATGACAATCAATGATCGTAGGGAGGGACAGACCAAAAATGATTTTGCATATTAAACATAATATAGGTATCTACATCCCTGTCAAAATAAGCAAAAAATATCATGTCATTAGGTCGATTCGGCCAAATTTATAAATCAGAAGTCATTAGTGTGGAACGAAGCAAACTATACATATATATAAAATTGGGCCCCAGAAATATTGCCAAAGAAATATCGTGTTACAGGATACCAGGAAGGACTTCCGTTTTAACATCTAAAGGCTCCGTCACACAGGCGCGTTTTGCGGGCGGCGCGTGAGCGGGGCGCGCCGCTTTTACAATTTTTACATATAAAACGCTCACTCCGCTCTCACGTCCCGCCTGGAAAACGCGCCTGTGTGACGGAATCTCAAATCGTTACAAGATTTACGAACAAAAATCTAAAGTATTTTCCGTAGTTACACATAATGACGACTATATTGAAGGCGACACGTCCGACTGAGAACTTTTAACAAGGCGTATTACCTTGTTTCGCGGCTGTTTAAACAGTAACTTTTCTTTTAGTATCTAATATAACGGCTATATACAACATACGACCCTTGGGGCTAAAGTTATAAGGACCCGAGCCTCGCCTGCGGGAGATAAGACAATAGAATACTGCGTAAATGATGGCAAGGGAGATTAGATTACGCGACGATACTGAAACGCGCTCGTTTAGGATAATTTTCCCTTAGCTAACGACTTTGCAGAACAATTTGGTTTCAGTTTTGGGTAATGGTATCAATGGAGTAACGATAATCGCGTAAACTATACATTTTCGTCACAAAATATTTATAACTTGATAATTATATACGTGAAAAACCCCAAGCAATGCAATGAACCCAATTTCTAAGCCTACGCTGTCAGCCTATTTGTCATAGCATATGTCATATTTCATAAACCATGAAGATAATTCCAATTGTCAGTCTATAGCTATATATTTTACGGCCATAATTTACTACTCACTTACTCCGTTGGCTCAGCAACCCAAAATGAGACTTGGCCTCCGACACCATACAGCGGCACTTTTCTCGGTCGCCAATATTTGACTCGAAGTTTGCTCAGATCCACCTCCACCATGTCCGTTTGCGTTATGTCTATTTTTGTATGGGATTTTGAACCGCGCCAAGCGGAACGATATGGAAACTCTGAATCCTATACAAAATGACACAATTAAAGCAAACGCGTGCGTCACGTCACTGCTGCTAATGACCTAAACGTCAATAAAAGAACAACAACATGTTTTTCCCATCCTTAGATACGATTTATATATTATTTATAAATAATCCATGATTTAATTCCCGCAGCATGGTTAGCATTTCGTGACCTGTGTCATATCATATGGTACGCTGTTTCTCAATATTCCCTTTTTGTCTATTTGACGCCATATTTTATTCAGAGCCTTACGAGTGCTTACGAGGTCGACCCGTCCCGTACATATCATATTGACAGCTAAATCAACTATGCAAATTGAAGTCTTCTACAAACTCATTCGTTAGGTTTGCTTAGTACGCCATTCAGCGAATAATGGAAGTCTAAATAAGATAGTATTTGCTATAGCCAAAATTGGGTCCCTGGGCGACACAAGTAGATAGGAAAGGAAGCGAATTTATTTCTAAGTACGTATGCCAATCGAAATGCCTGTTAGCATAAATTGAGCCAATTTTATTGAGAACCAATATAGTCGTATTATCTGAAGTTCAAACAGCAATGGCAAATAAAATTATTAGAACTGAGCCTTTGCTAATATTAAATTTCTATTGAAAGTCACTTTAAAGACTCAGTTATAAAAGGTAATCAAAGTACTCCGGTCGAGTTTTCGATATTTTGCACTTCGAGAAAGAATAGTGCTATTTCCTGCACCGAGAAACTTCATTTTCTGTATAAGCAAGCGAAAATAGTGGAAAAAGCGGGAACGTTATAAAACGTTGACACTCAATTTCCTATCCTATAGCGGTATAGCGAAGATCCGTTGCCCGCACGAGAGCCAGTAATGTATAAGAGAATACAATGATTTTGAACCTCCAAAGCCCGCACAATACTACATGGCAAACAAAGAGATAATTTTAAAATATCTCATAAAAGAACGCTTCAAAGTGTTCTGTTATTACGGTAAAACAGATAAGTGTATTGTGATCAAAATATATTTAAATATTATTCGTAGTCTGATTTCATCCTACATAGCATATTCCACCCTCCATCCATGTATCTCTCTATATGTTTTTTTCTTGGACGACCGGTCTGGCCTTGTCGGTATTTCGGTAGTGATCCCTGGCCTATGAAGTCCTGTGTTCGAATGCCGGTGCCCAAGCACATATTTGTTCCTGAGTGATGGGTGTTTTCTATGTGAGTATTTGTATATTATTTCAAACATATATCGTTGTCTGAGTACCCATAATACAAGCCTTCTTGAGCTTACTGTATAGCTTAGTCAATTTGTGTAAAACGATGTCCTTATAATGTTTATTAGTGAATTTATATGCATCCCGACGTTTCAAACTCTTTACAGCGTTCGTGGTGCAATGGAGAAAGGTATCATGATAAACTATCGTGGTAATCGAAGACAATTTAGATTTCAGAATATTGGCTTAATAACCGGACTGAACAAAGTGCTCATATAGTCAACTCAGCCTTATCAACGTGGTATCGTTCAGTAACAGTCATCTCCATCATGTAACGGCGACGACCCAAGTCCTAAATAAATGTTTAAATAAGAATTAATGGGCCGTTCCACTGCGTCAAATAGGTTTTTATGTAAATGTACTAGCTCGGAATTCGAGTGCGAGTAAATGTTGGAGCCTGTGGGTATCTGTGTTGTTTTCCATGAATACTAATTTGCTACGTAGATGGCCTCTCCTATGTTGTTTATGACGTGGTATACATCATTCACAATAAGGCATTCAATGCTCTTATACATTTCACTTGAGCTACTTCTTTTTTTCATATCCCTCTGTCACTCGCATTTGCTTTACTCAAATTATCATAACTTCCTAATATTACAATTAATTCTCATTTTCTTTTCATTAAAAAAAAACATTGGGCCAGAGTTTAATGATAATTACATTAATGATTGTCATTTGTTTTAATGTTAGCGAGAGTCGACAGGAAGTGTGCAGTGCTTCGTTTTAACTTACAATCTTGTTTTAAGATAAATGGCCACTTTATCTTGTAGGTACCTGCTTAAATTAATTTTCGGTGGAATGATTTGATGCTATATAGACTTATTTAAGATAATATATTTTTTTAATTTAAACATGCCTAGAAGGATAAAGTAAGAAAATTAGGCTTTTAAGTTCGTTTACTTTACGATACCTACAGGAGAGACGCATAACCTTAACTATAGTAAAAACGTTTTCACCGACGTAAATAACCCTTTTATGATGTTTCCGCTATTCAAACCCTGTCTTTAAAATAACTGATGAGTCACTAAAGGGTGACTTTATAATCTTTATGTATACACAAGCGACTACAGTAACCCAACAAATCGCGCTAATCTGTTCGTTACCCTAAAATCTAGCACGGTCATACGCCATAATGTGCATATAAAGCCGAGCTCTCACATTTAATGTCGTATGAAGTGGACGTGGCGCAGTAAAGCGTTCGTCATGCTTGAATTTCAGGCCGAGCATTACCATTAGGTACTTGAGGGAGCGCCGCCGCCGGCGAGTCGCTTACTATGATGAGCTTGGATAACAAGACCTCGAGTTACGTAGGTAGCTTTTTTATTGACGACCAATAATCTTGTGTTTATAACCATAGTCCATACCCCAGTCTCATTTTGGGAAAAGTGACGACAAACCTGTCCTAGACGCATTTATGAAGAGGCACGCCGGCAAATCAATATATAGTTCCCGTTGAGATATACGAAGCAAATCGATTCGTGCGAATAAATTATATCGACTAAATAATGATTGTCTCTTCGCCTGAGGTCCGGTGATGGAACGGAAGACGAGAAATCAGGTCATGCAATTCCTGTACGCACTCCAAAAAGTAACCAATTGAACATAAGCGCATATATGTAAATTGCGTTGCAAAAGAAGATTATAGATGTAGGTGGTTTGTAGCGTCTGGCTCGGAGAGCACTTGGAATGATATCTCAGTAGAGTTCGTTACGCCTAATGAGAGGCGACCCAGTCTCTTTAAACTTATTTACCGCAGCACACATTGTGCTATAAAACCCGCTTTGCTAGTGCTTTCAGCAAACTAAAATGCAAATATGCTGCCAACGAGCGTTTGGGCACAAAAAAACTTACAAAAAAACAATGTAGCATGCACTTTGGTGTAAATTCAGCACCGTTCCCTGGCCGACAAAGTTGGAAAGATAGTACGGTTTCAAGCGATTTTGTAGCGCACGATACCAACAATTTAGCTTTTGAATAGTTCACGAATGGAACCCGGCGGACTGGAGGAATATTCGGGACGCCCAGATTCAATTATCTTTTTATTCGGTTCACTGTTCCGTTACAACCGGGGGTGTCTATTGGGCTTGTGACATGAGATTGGAAGAAATCAAGAGTTTTATTGTTTGAAAAGTGAATTGTTTTTCCCTTGAAAATTTAGGGCAAATTTAAAACAAATCAAAGACAATGGCAAGCAATGATAAGCAGACAGTGATGCCTTTATGGCCTTTCAACTCCAGAGGTGTCATTATGCGATATTTTAATTCGTCGGCATTATCATTCGGAATTATTTAATTCCTCCATTTTGGCCGCTTCTGTATGGCCCTCACTGGTTTTCGGCAATATTTATCAAATCGGCGGTCTATTTTTGGGTTGGGAGCCATATTTAAAATAACAAAGGCCTAACGACGCGTTTATTGTGCCGTTTTGTTGCAACATAAAGGCTTATTGTAACGACTTTAGAAATATATCCCGCTCATTGAATATACATTAGCGTAATCCGGGCACGTAGCGCAATACGTTATGATTGGCGGTAATATATACAAAATACGGAACATTATTTGATAATAAACAATAACAAATCTGCAACACATCTGTCGGTGAAGTTTAATTTTACAAACGCCTGTCTACTCAAAATCTTCTAAATTATACATTAAATAACATAATTCGTAACTTTGAGAAATGACTACGCTCAGCTCAGTATAATATTGCACGACAAACATAAGTAAACGTATTATGGAGCACATTAGCGTAATCTCGGGACACGGCACCTTATGAACGGCGGTGATTTAAACAGCTGCGTACCTACCTAAATAAAACTAGATTCGTGTAAAGTCAGAAATGGCGTGAAAATGAGGTGATATTCATCTTGTTGATAGATTAAGGTCGTGTGGGTTGGGTTCCTCTAGTTGACATTTTTGTATTGATCAAAACCTATAAATCTGACCTTGTAACTTCTTCCTATATAGTCAAGAAGGTATAGACGTCGTTGAATTTGATCGTACGCTTACTCACGAAGATATGATAATCAGATTAAATTAGTTAACACTTATTGTTTGCAAGCCTAGTAGTTACAGTCTAATCATATGTTATCGATTTTAACTATTATAACTAAAGAACAACCTATCACTATCCTCAAGCAATGTGGCTATTCCTATATTTACTGCTGAACGCATTACCATAACAACAAAAATAGTACATTACTACAGAGGCCGGGACAAAAGGGGTTGCCGGCCGAAGACATATAGACGGCCGAGCGAAGCGAGGCCGGATAGGTCTGAGCGCGGGCAACCCCATTTCCCGCCGAGGTATGTATAGTGCTTTTCTCAAACATGCAATGAAATAAATAAAATAAAAAATCCACGAAACTGTAGCGATGCTACATAATTTCCTATACCAAACATGTACTTTCTCATACAATGTAACCTGTACAACATTAGTGTCGCATTTTGGACAGAATAACATACACCAGAGTATGACACTTATGTAAAACTGTAATGTACCTTCTCAGCTGTAGGTTGATTAGCAGATACTGTCTCCTGGCTAACTGGTTTCGAAGAAACAAGTCCAAAGAGCATGCCACTCGAACGGAACTTGTCACCCAGATTGTGCAGAGATTGCTGGACCAAACCTGGCTTCATGCATATCAAAACGATCCTCGTGGTCTACTCTAACTGCCCAAGTAGGTCACATCCTAATTTAATTTGTATTTTAGAATCATTTATGAAATTATATAAAAACATAAAAAAGACTTTCGTTGGGTAGTCGTAAGTTTGACAGCCCGGTGACAGCTAAGAATATAGGCGTTTTGTTCAGGCATAAGCAAGGATATATTCCAAAGGAAACAAAGTAGAAACGTACGATAAAAATATAATTATTAGTAATTATTATTAACCACTTAAAATATTACAAGTATTAATGAGCATTGATATTTTTCGAGAACCATTTGATTTAGAAAAGATTTAAGTTGGTTTGACGTTTAATGTGTTGATGTGAATCGAAACGCAACGTGTCCGGTAGGGGAAGATTTCGAACTGTCACTGTCACTACACTTGGACTTGGAATAGGAATACGCTAGGATGTAGATGGTTTCTAATTAAAGATTAAGAGGAATTGCCTCGTCTCCTTCCGCCGCCTGGTCCGGCTGGTGGGAGACCGATTTATAAAGTGCGTATATCGCTGTGCGTGAATTGTGCGCGTGATTTACTTAGTGCGTCCCGTGTCGCCGATGGACATGAGCACGGTTGGTGACCGTGTTCCCTGGCGCGCTGTTGCGCGTTCCCGATTTTGCTGAGCGTCATGCTGACGCTGCTTCTACGCCGTAGGACGCGGCCTCGATCTGCAGGCCGTGTGTCGGATGGCTATGCTGCTGTCCGACGACTCCAAGGTGTCTTCACGCGGGTCCTTCCCGTGAAAGTCCGAGCGCCGCGGTTTGTTCTCGCCCTAGCTTGTCACAGCTGGGGCTCGATGAACGCCCGCCGCTGATCTACGTCGATCTGTCTGCTACGCTAAGTTCCAGGATGAAAGCTACGTTCGGTATCCGTGAGTGCACTAGACTTTTATCCTAGGTTTTGGCCAAAACTCCGCGTCTCGTCCGTCTCGCGACCGTAGATTAAGGTTTACTATGGTGTCACCCCATAACCGCCAACGGTTTATAAAAACAGATTGTATTTTGAGTAGCGCCCGCCCTAAGGCGGAGTGCCTTGTAAGTAGTTAGCGGAGTATATTAAATTGCATGTCATATATTTGGTTTTATCTTTTCAATATCCTACCAAGTTCCCATTAACCAGGTTAGAATAACAAGAGGACCCTTGTACTCCAATAGTCCAATGTTTTACTGCGGATCTTATCCGAGGCATTAATCCATTAACTATTTAAACACTTTAAAACCTAATTATTTTTTATTCACTACAATGCAACGCAACTTTAAATCTAATTATTTTTTATTCACGACAATGGCGCCCGAAGAAAGCTTAAATTCAATATATAGCCTGGTTACTGTGAGCTTGGGAGAGTGATAACATAAATTTATAAAATTTTTGTCATTTAAAAAAACTTAATATTTAAAAAATTGAGTGAAATTATTTGTTTTAAAAATATAATATTAATTAATTTGTAAGTTTACTTGTGACAGGGTAGCAAATTCATCAATTATTACAATTATTATTAGGCTACACTATGACTAATTAGCATAGCGCTCAGCCACATATTATTTTTTCACCATGCTCCATTTGAGAGGTAGGTAATTTATTTTAACACTTCATGTATAAAGTGAAGTGTTACCAATTTATTATACTTTATTACATACCCTGACACAAGCAAACCATTTTTTCTACCGACATGCCGGACGGGGAAGGAGAGGAATTTTATGAAGTAGGAGGGGGGGATACCTTATCTACTCACCCCTACCCATGCCTAATGCCTCATTGTTTAATACGCGACCATGGGGTGCCGCGTTAGACAACCACCCGCCCGACCCACCCATTTCAAAAGTATTAAAATATTTATTCATTTTTATTTCTCAAACCAACTCAAACTTTTCATTCCGGTGACTTAGTATGATAGACGAGACACTCTAAATTTCTTTGTTTTTGACTTATTCAGTTCTAAATAGAACTATTTTATAGAACTTAAATGTTCATATTATTTGTTTTTGTTTTTTTTTTTGAAACCTGAGGAAATTGGTCTTAGAATCAACCTCAATTTCGGCTATCTTAGCATAGCATTTTTTAAAGTTCTGCTGAAACATGCACCATTTGTATACGCTAAAGGTAGGGACATGTTGTTGAACGGCATGCTGCATTCCATTTGGAGTAGTATTCCTGATTCGTCACATAACCTCCGAATTTCCGACTGCTAGAGCAAACCGCTTTGTAGTTAAGGTAATCTGAAAAAAATCAGTTACCATTTAATTTTAAAGCATTGGTTCAGTGACATTATGCTCAATATTATACTTTACAAGGTGTATTTTCAAGTTAGTAACTTATTTTTTTATTTGGGTGAACTTAGGTAACAACCCATTTTTTTTGAGTACGCGTACCTCCTTGACTCATTTGGTCAAGATGTTTTTTCAAGCGTTTCCAGGGAAACCAAATTTTTTTGTGACTACACACCCTAAGGGTCCAGGGTGATGTAATTATATTGGAAATAATTCACTGACTTAGACATGAAAAAGAAAACTAAGTTTTTTTTTTCACTTAGTGTAAGCCCACTGGCTACACATTGGGATTTGACTTGAGTGTGAGCTACAAGTTAGCCTCCACTATTATTGATATTATTTGTAGATATAAATTAGCAACTAGTTACCACATTACATTAAGGTACTAGTAATTTAATTTTGTAGTCATAGGCATGTACATAGTAGGGCATGCCATATTAAAACTTAATTCTTAATATTGCATTAGGTATATGATTACTTGTAATATACTAAATAGTAAGAATTTATAAATATAGTTGAAAATACTTAATATTTAAATTGGATTTAAATACTTTAGTGAACCTTAGAATAGGGAGTTAGCTTATTATTATTTTATGTTGAATAGTGGCTAGACCAGTCAATATAGGATTACTTGAATTAAAAAAATATTTTTTAATTAGGTTGCAGAAACCATAGTGTAGTGGCCATGCACTGTGATTTCTAATAGAGTTAAAATTTAGAAATAATGTCAAACAGATAGGCATATCTACATGCATAATTAACGTCCTAATGGACTTGTTGATTAGGTATTCGGTTAATTTTTTTTTTTTTTTTCTCCGGTTACCCCGGCTGCCTCGGTTAACCGGTGCTTAACCTCTTTGCCGAGAGAGGGGATATTGTAGCGATGCTACATAATTTCCTATACCAAACATGTACTTTCTCATACAATGTAACCTGTACAACATTAGTGTCGCATTTTGGACAGAATAACATACACCAGAGTATGACACTTATGTAAAACTGTAATGTACCTTCTCAGCTGTAGGTTGATTAGCAGATACTGTCTCCTGGCTAACTGGTTTCGAAGAAACAAGTCCAAAGAGCATGCCACTCGAACGGAACTTGTCACCCAGATTGTGCAGAGATTGCTGGACCAAACCTGGCTTCATGCATATCAAAACGATCCTCGTGGTCTACTCTAACTGCCCAAGTAGGTCACATCCTAATTTAATTTGTATTTTAGAATCATTTATGAAATTATATAAAAACATAAAAAAGACTTTCGTTGGGTAGTCGTAAGTTTGACAGCCCGGTGACAGCTAAGAATATAGGCGTTTTGTTCAGGCATAAGCAAGGATATATTCCAAAGGAAACAAAGTAGAAACGTACGATAAAAATATAATTATTAGTAATTATTATTAACCACTTAAAATATTACAAGTATTAATGAGCATTGATATTTTTCGAGAACCATTTGATTTAGAAAAGATTTAAGTTGGTTTGACGTTTAATGTGTTGATGTGAATCGAAACGCAACGTGTCCGGTAGGGGAAGATTTCGAACTGTCACTGTCACTACACTTGGACTTGGAATAGGAATACGCTAGGATGTAGATGGTTTCTAATTAAAGATTAAGAGGAATTGCCTCGTCTCCTTCCGCCGCCTGGTCCGGCTGGTGGGAGACCGATTTATAAAGTGCGTATATCGCTGTGCGTGAATTGTGCGCGTGATTTACTTAGTGCGTCCCGTGTCGCCGATGGACATGAGCACGGTTGGTGACCGTGTTCCCTGGCGCGCTGTTGCGCGTTCCCGATTTTGCTGAGCGTCATGCTGACGCTGCTTCTACGCCGTAGGACGCGGCCTCGATCTGCAGGCCGTGTGTCGGATGGCTATGCTGCTGTCCGACGACTCCAAGGTGTCTTCACGCGGGTCCTTCCCGTGAAAGTCCGAGCGCCGCGGTTTGTTCTCGCCCTAGCTTGTCACAGCTGGGGCTCGATGAACGCCCGCCGCTGATCTACGTCGATCTGTCTGCTACGCTAAGTTCCAGGATGAAAGCTACGTTCGGTATCCGTGAGTGCACTAGACTTTTATCCTAGGTTTTGGCCAAAACTCCGCGTCTCGTCCGTCTCGCGACCGTAGATTAAGGTTTACTATGGTGTCACCCCATAACCGCCAACGGTTTATAAAAACAGATTGTATTTTGAGTAGCGCCCGCCCTAAGGCGGAGTGCCTTGTAAGTAGTTAGCGGAGTATATTAAATTGCATGTCATATATTTGGTTTTATCTTTTCAATATCCTACCAAGTTCCCATTAACCAGGTTAGAATAACAAGAGGACCCTTGTACTCCAATAGTCCAATGTTTTACTGCGGATCTTATCCGAGGCATTAATCCATTAACTATTTAAACACTTTAAAACCTAATTATTTTTTATTCACTACAATGCAACGCAACTTTAAATCTAATTATTTTTTATTCACGACAAAACCCAAGTTTTATTTATAGAAAAAACTAAAAGTAAACTACACCCAAAATATAACCAACACGTACCTATATCATTATCACGCGTATGTTTTACACGAGTCGTGTATTTTTACTACCCGTATATTTTCATGTATCTTTGATTTATTCGCCTTGTATCCGTCTGACTGTCGTTTTCGTCACAAAGGTTTACATAGTCTTTCATGTTGATATCATGTTTCACATACATCGTTGCTTTATGAATTTGTAGTTACATTCATTTAAAATATGCCACAAAACTGTTTCTAATAAACTGTAAGCCATTTTTCTTAGTTTCTCAAATAATAAAATTGCCATAAGCAACCATATACATACTTCGTCTTTGACTTGGCGGCAGAGGCAGCAAGTTATTTAAAATCAATTCTGCTTACGCTGCCAATTCCAACACATACGATTACAATTAATATTAATTTCATTATTTCGTCGGAACTCATATTAAAGTCAAAAAATCAACAACGCACCATAAATCCAATAAAACAGAATTAATATTTTTCAACTTTACCTCCATAACAATTTAAAAAAATCACTACGCGTGTTTGAGTAGACCTTTTTACCGCTAACGTTTAGATGAAATATTTTAAATATTTTTATTTGTGTTTTTAAATTTATAATTTAAAATTATAGAATGTATTATTTATTAAGTTCATGTTGATTTTATACAAATAAAACAGCAAATTATAGCAAACATTGTTTTTTGTTTTTTTTTTTATAGGCGTAGTGGCAGAGTGTCATTACGAACCATAAAGCAATAACTGCCTCTAGTTTTTTTTAATGGATGAATGCCACGATGCTGTGTCACAAATATCTGTGAAATGAAAATTAAAAAAGAGGACTTTGCCGGCCTAGGCCTGCAAGATGTGTATGAAATTCCATTAACGACCTTTTGTCCTAGCCGCACCTGAAACGTCATACTTCGCAGCCTATTATAAGGAACATAACATCAATATTTCATTGCATGTTTGAGAAAATGTACTTACAGGTGATTTAATACTGGCACGCGTCATGGAAGTAACCACAAGCACGTTGAATAAAATATCCCCCCCGTATTTCAGGAAACACCTTCGATAGGCACGGCCGCCTGGAAATAGCCTATTTCTAAGTAGTCATTTATCTCTCGGCGCCATTATGTTCCATTAGGGGGAAAATGAAAATACAACTTCGTAAGTTAGTAACAGCCATACGACCGAGATTAGATTTACACTTAGGTATTTATTCGTCGATGTAATGAACTGTGACGAATATTCTATACATAATTTCCTGGAATCTTTGCAATATTAAATTGAACAAATCCGCAACCACTTTTCTCTACATAATAGAAGCCATATAATCGCACTTTGTGTGGGTAACAAAGCCTCCCACCTCTCAACTATGTATTAATATTTTCTTGAAAAATCTGATATTTTCTTAAAATATAAACACCTCCTTTTCCAGAACCAACTATTATCAAAAGCTAATAGACTTTTGTAAAATGTTAGATACAGGAAAATGACATGAAAACATCACACGGAAAAAATAGAAAAATCACGAGAACTATTCCATTCATTTAACGTATGCGGAGTGAAATTTGGACAAAGTTCAATATTGTTTTAAATAAAAAAAACACCTTTCTTTTTTAAAATAATTATGTTCTTATAATAATGTATATATCAAGGCTTAATGTATAAAATAGTTTACTCCCATGCGAGATGCTTTACGGCAGTTCTGTGGTACTTTGTCCATCGCTGTCGAAAACACAGATGTCGGCACTTTATTCAGCTCCGATTTTATTTTTCGAATCAAACTCTGTACATTTTTGGGACGAAAATTATTGCAATATACTCGCCTCTTTAGATTTGCCCAAAAATCTTCTATAGGGCGAAGTTGCGGAACATTAGGTGGATTTGATGTCTTCGGTACGTATGGGATGTTTAACTGCGCCATTTTGCTAAAGGTTTTTTTTGGAATAATGGCTCCACGTTTTTATTTTAGTCTGAGAAAAAAATCCGATTAATACTTAATCCACTGACATAGTGTCGAAAAGTGGCGTTTAGAATCAGACTCGAGAAAACTACATTTTGCTACACGTCTTGCATGAATACTGCCCAGAAAAGAAACATAGGTAGTACATATATAGAACTCCGATTAGTATAATAATTTTTATTTTCTAGTTTTTGGTACACATCTATTAAAATAAAACCGTTTAACTTAAAACTTTTTTACCTTAATTTTATTTTTAAGTTTTTAGTTGAGAGCCCGAAGCGTCCGGCAGGTTAGTGCTCAAACAGAGAACAATGGTTCAAGTGTCTTAATTGCGAAGGCCGAAGGCCGAGCTCCGCGTAGGGCCGAAGGCCCGTAGCGTCCGGCAGGTTAATGCTCGAACAGAGAACAATGGTTCAAGTGTCTTAATTGCGAAGGCCGAAGGCCGAGCTACGCGTAGGGCCGAAGGCCCGAAGCGTCCGGCAGGTTAGTGTTAGTGCTCAAATAGAGAACAATGGTTCAAGTGTCTTAACTGCGAAGGCCGAAGACCGAGCTCCGCGTAGGGCCGAAGGCCCGAAGCGTCCGGCAGGTTAGTGCTCGAACAGAGAACAATGGTTCAAGGTTCTTAATTGCGAAGGCCGAAGGCCGAGCTCCGCGTAGGGCCGAAGGCCCGAAGCGTCCAGCAGGTTAGTGCTCGAACAGAGAACAATGGTTCAAGTGTCTTAATTGCGAAGGTCGAAGGCCGAGCTCCGCGTAGGGCCGAAGGCCCGTAGCGTCCGGCACGTTAGTGCTCGAACAGAGAACAATGGTTCAAGTGTCTTAATTGCGAAGGCCGAAGCGCCCGGCAGGTTAGTGCTTGAACAGAGAACAATGGTTCGAGTGTCTTGATTGCGAAGGCCGAAGGCCGAGCTCCGCGTAGGGCCGAAGGCCCGAAGCGTCCGGCAGGTTAGTGTTAGTACTCAAATAGAGAACAATGGTTCAAGTGTCTCAATTGTGAAGGCCGAAGGCCGAGCTCCACGTAGGGCCGTAGGCCCGAAGCGTCCGGCAGGTTAGTGCTCGAACAGAGAACATTTAGTGCTCGAACAGAGAACAATGGTTCAAGTGTCTTAATTGCGAAGGCCGAAGGCCGAGCTACACGTAGGGCCGTAGGCCCGTAGCGCCCGGCAGGTTAGTGCTCGAACGGAGAACAATGGTTCAAGTGTCTTGAGTGCGAAGGCCGAAGGCCCGAAGCGTCCGGCAGGTTAGTGCTCGAACAGAGAACAATAAGAATAAGAATAAGAATAATTTATTGACAAAACCTTATTGCTAATGTTACATTATGCGTGAACATTTACATTTTACGTATATTGTTACGTGCGCCTGAACTAGGAATATCCTGTATCTCAGGCAAAGAGATAATATACTAATTTAAAGAACAATAAACAATGAAACAAAATAAAATCATGAACATAGAGACATAAAATAGGTATTGAATTATCTTACACTTAGTAACCAAGTATTGCTGTGTCAGTGTCTGTAATGTCTATAAAGTAGGTCAGTCGTGTTTATTTTATTATTAAATACGTTGTTATTAGTTTACCTTAAAAATAGTTACAAGGCAAGAATTGCATTTCGATAGGTTTACAGGTTAGTAGGGCAAGTTAAACATAAGGTTGATGGGTAAATAAAGCACTTATTGATGACAGTTTTATACAAACATTAAATACTAAGGTATAAAAAACATTATCGATCTATACGTCGATTACTAATGATAATAACTACAAACCAACTAATTAGGTATACTTAGACAAACAATTAAAATTAACAGATAATCTTTTAACATGTACTTATTAGTCCTCCCCATAATCAATCGAGTTTATGTACCGTCGTTCGGCCATTTTCCTGACGGGACAGTCAGGGTCCCCAGTTATATGGCCATTGGGTTTTTTGAAGAGACTACATGATGCGCATTTGGGATATTCTGATTTAAATAGGCAATCCTTGTCCGAGTGGCCTAGATTACTGCAATGTCCACAGGTGGGCTCCGATTGCTTGCATGTTTTGGCAGCATGGCCGTAAAGATGGCACTTGCAACACTTTGTAACAGTTGTGAAGTCTCTGACAGGACACGATGACCAATTGATGAAAGCTCGGTTCTGAGATATGAGAGCTCGTCGTATGTAGGCTGGAACTTCTATCACGTAGTTACAGGACTCTGCATCTTTCTTACCCGACTTATGGCTTAATTTGATAGACGCTAAGAAATTTTCCCGAGTTAGGTCTGGAAACTTGTCGGCTATATTCTGTTCATATATACAACTGTAGACCTCTTGTTCCCGTAGAGCCGATGGTACGCCTATTATTACAACTCTGGGCCTGCGCTTGAATGGTTCATCGATGGTGAGATTCGGGGATGTGTTTTTAAATGTCAATTTCAATTTTTCTATGTCGTCCTTAGTATCAGTGCTGATGATAACACCGCCATTTTTAACTTTACGCAGCGCTCTTACGTGCAGTTTCATTTCTTCAGGATTAATAATTTTTTGTACTAGGTTTTTCGTTTCCTCGCTTGACTTCGACTGATCTTTAGGATAAATTGCGACTGAGCTCAAATTATTAGGACGAATTTCGTTTTTGTTACTAGTTTTCACCATATCGGCAAAAGAAAGTGCGTTTGTGGCCGGTCTGTTAGTGTTATCGATACTATCCTTTAGGGCTCGTAAACTGTCTGATAGGTCTGGTTTTCCTTGAAGCGTCTGAAGAGTGCAGTGGTTAACGAGTGCCTTTGCTTTAAGGCCTTGGTAAAGAACTGCCAAGTTTGCGGAACCGTGGGAAACCTTTCGACAAAGATTGTGGATCCTGAGTTTTTGGTCGGAGTTCAATTTGCCTTCCGTCGATATGCTGCAGATTTCACTAAGAGATTTATCTATAGTGCTCATCCAGTTCTGAATTTCTGATGTTGGTACCGGGTCTAGACTGGTCTGGTCTTTTGCGCTCGTTGGTTGTGCATTTTCATTTCCGGTATTCGGTGGTACTGGTGTTGATGGCGGGGAACGCTGAATCTTGGAACTTCTTCCAAACGGGCTGTTATTAGCACTCATATTGATTGAAGTTGTTTAAACATTTTGACGTCATAACTACTTGCACTACACAAGCAAAGAACATCGCATGACACAGTTTGTCAGTATCGAGGTCAATGCATATTGCACACGATTTTAATTTGTATATTATTTAATTATAATTTCAACACGTCTGTTCGCATCGGCGGTCGAATGCTTCTCGATGGTTCCAATGTCTTAATTGCGAAGGCCGAAGGTCGAGCTCCGCGTAGGGCCGAAGGCCCGAAGCGTCCGGCAGGTTAATGCTTGAACAGAGAACAATGGTTCAAGTGTCTTAATTGCGAAGGCCGAAGGCCGAGCTCCGCGTAGGGCCGTAGGCCCGAAGCTCCCGGCAGGTTAGTGTTCGAACAGAGAACAATGGTTAAGTGTTTTAATTGCGAATGCCGAAGGCCGAGCTCCGCGTAGGACCGTAGGCCCGAAACGTCCGGCAGGTTCGAACAGAGAACAATGGTTAAGTGTCTTAATTGCGAAGGCCGAAGGCCGAGCACCGCGTAGGGCCGAAGGCCCGAAGCGTCCGGCAGGTTAGTGCTCATGTCTAAATGCGAAGGCCAAAAGCCGAGCACCGCGTAAGGTCGAAGGCTCGAAGCGCCCTCATACTAAAATGATTACCTACTTGGGACTTCGCATATTTTCCAAGCTATACCTATAGTGTGGGCAGGCCACACCTTGCATCATCAGGACTGAGGAGTTGGAGGTCATTTTTAAATGCTAATGCCCCTACTGCCTAATAGACATGTGCGCCGCGCCGCCGCGCCGCCGCCGCCGACGATTTTTTTCACGCCGCCGCCGCCGATAAATTTGACCGGCGTATAATCGGCGTGGGAAATTTTGATACCTATCGTGTCTTATTCCATGTTGCGTAGTGAGTAGATAGTGTCAGATGTATAATTTAAAGATTCTTATGCTTTTTCGCTTATTATTTGCCAGTGAAGCAAATTAGCATCATGTTTGTCGTGACGGTGTTAGCTGTGATAACGATTTAGCGTTAATTTAAACAAGATCTAGTTTCTGGATCGCAGGTTATTATTTGATATCTTATCGCACAGCTTTTTAGTACAACGCATTTTGTTTAACATCAATAGTATCTTTATTGTCAATTTAATCAGTGAATTAAAGTCAAGAAAATAGCAGGTTCATTTCCTAGGACATAAACATGCTATTTTCTTCTTAGAATCTTCAGCAAGCTGTCACCACGATTATAATTAATTGTGTATTTTATGAGTTCTCGTATGATGCTGGTGACACGCATGAGGGTCATCATCATCAATGTCATCATATGATAGATATAGATATGATTTGATTTAATTATCGCATAATATACAATTTCATAAAAAAAAATACACACGATCAATTCTTAGTCATTGTGATTATCAGCTTCTTTTACTTAACAATATATATTACAATCAAAATTATAAAAGTCAGGTAAAAGCTTTGTAATAAGCTATACCTAAACAATTATATCTACTTATAAGAACTTAAATCACCAAGTATCATCACTAAGCTAGCAGTAAAGAAAACAATGTAGACCTTAATATTCCATAAAACGGGTATTCAAAGACATTCTGTTGAGCGAATCATCCTGCCAGAGAAGTTTACTTTCGAAAACGATGACATCTTTATTCTAACATACATTTCTGTTAAACTTCAGTTCAGACAAATGTACATTATTCATCATTATTTCGTAACAAATCCTACGTGAGGCGACAGCGGCTGGGAAAAGTCAATATAGATTTAAGGTAACTTAAAGATTGTTTTTATTGTGTTTTATTATTATTTCGCTTACAAAGTAAGTAAAAATACTGCCTAAAATGTAGGGTTTTATAGCATCCTTTTTATTTTAATATTTAAACATACCGTTGGTAACCGTTATTAGGTTGGTATTGGTAATAAATGGTTGCCAAGTGACATGCCGGGATATAATTTTCGGCAATAATTTAGAAAACACACATAATATGCTTTGGATAGCCTAGTAAATACTCAAAAGGCTTTAATGTAGAGTTTCTACAGCCACGTTCTCATGCAGTATCAAAATTTATGTCACGCCGATTTCACGCCGATCACGCCGCCGCCGCCGGTCAAAAAATCATCGGACGCCGCCGCCGATGATTTTGCCATCGGCGCACATCTCTACTGCCTAATACTTCAAATCCTACTTTGAAGTCAGAAATGTATTAATCTTGGTGGTTAAGGCAGGCAGTAACCCTGCAACATCAGACAGAACTGATGAGTTGGGAGGACAATATGAAGCGCAAATGCCTCTACCCAAAACAATGAGCACTTCTTTAAAATTGACACATTCGCCAACCTGTCGGTTATGGCAGGCAGTAACCTTGCATCATCACGATCGAGGAGTTGGAGGTCATTATTAAATGCAAGTGCCCCTGTCCAATACTTTAAATCCTACTATGAAATCAGAACTTTATTAATCTTGGTGGTTAAGGCAGGCAGTAACCCTGCAGCATCAGAACTGATGACTTGGGAGGACAATATTAAACGTAAATGCCTCTTCCTAAAACATAGAGCACTACTTTAAAATTGACACATTCTCCAACCTGTCGGTTATGGTAGGCAGTAACCTTGCATCATCACGATCGAGGAGTTGGAGGCCATTATTAAATGCAAGTGCCCCTGCCTAATACTTAAAATCCTATTCTAGTATCAGAACTGTATCAATCATGGTGGTTAAGGCAGGCAGTAACCGTGCAGCATCAGAACTGAAGAGTTGGAAGTCAGTAATAAGTCACTAAGGATTTGTTTCATAGCAAGAATAATATAGTTAAACTAGCAAGTCTGTAATGTTCTCGGTTAAGGTAAGCAGTATCTCTGCAGCATCAGGATTTGAAGATCCAAGATTGAAAATATTATAAAAAGTCATTGTCACGGGGAGCTGATACGGATGCCAAATTTCATCGAAATCGGTTAAGTAGAAGTGGTCGAAAATTCGATTGCAAAATTTGAAGCACATATATGTATGTATATACAAAGAAGATACGGGGTCAAGCTAAATAAAACCGTTTAAAAATAGTTTATTCAAGTAGGCATATTACAATGCGCTTATGAACGTCAAATAAACCTTTACCGGCTCCAACCGTAAACCTCTGCCCCGAGAAGATTTAAAGGCTTGGCCACACACAGAGCGCGACGCAGCGCCGCGTCCGCGCCGCGTGATGCCGACGCGAAGCCTGGTCAAACAGGGCGCGCGCCGATCGCGCCGGCCTCACGCTCTCAACACGCCCTCAAGGCGCGCGTGAACGCGGCGCGGCCGCGCGGGAACGCGGCGCACCGCTCGCTGCCTAACGTCCGATCCTACTGATGTGACCTTGCGCGACGCGGCGGGCCGCCGCGTTCGCTCGGCGCAGCGCTGCGCACGCGCCGCGCGGACGCAAGGGGCCGCGCGGCGCGGGGCGCGACAGAAGCGGGGCGTGATACCGGCGGGACGCGGTCTGTTTGAGGTCGGTAACCTGTTAGCATGTGCCGCGGTCGCGCGGCGTGGACGCGGCGCGGACGCGGCGCTGCGTCGCGCTCTGTATGTGGCCAAGCCTTAAATCCCCCCTCAATTGGAGGAGGGTATCCCAATATGGGACCGGCAACAAACTCGGCGGGACACTATTTTTTGGGAGCCCTTCTTCAGGTCCTGCTTCACACTAGCGATGAGCCCTAAGAAAATCCCAAACATTCTATTTGCCATTTAGTGTCAAACTAAACTACATTGAACCTAGTTGAAGTAACAAGTGTAACAACTCGTGTCAAGCCCGTCATCGTCTACAATAGAAGTAAGACTTTCGATTGTCTCTCAGATATTTTCCAAGTGACACTTGTTTGCAAAGCGTCCCTTAAAGCCGGCGAAGTGGCAGATAACAGTAAGCCTTTCCATCCTTTTTGACTAAGTGTAATTTTCTGGTTTAAAGACTTCAATATTCTCGTCAACTACATATTTTTATGTAAAATTTACAGTTTTACTCATAAGTTCCGTTGGCTTTACTCCACATTTTAAGTTAGTTTCATAATAGTGATATTATATCGTACCCGCTTAAGGCGAATAAATTGTGGGAGTAAATAGTCGCTACGCTAATTAATGAAAATGAACATTTATAGACTCATTAATGATAAAGCATTGTTGTTTCAAAGCCAAAGTCAAAGTCAAAAATACTTTATTCATGTAGGCCTAGTAACAAGCACTTATGAACGTTTTACATAATAATATATTATCTTAAGCTAATTATCAGAGCAATTTATTGAAGTTAATATTATTCCATAATAAAATTGGATTATTATACATGTCAAATTTAACACTAAGAATTTCACAAAAAGATCGTCAAACATAAAAAAAAAATTGTATAAAAAATACTAGTCTAGAATGTTTCTAGAATAAAATCTAAATGTCAATAACAAATGTCAATAAAACTTAACAAGGAAGTACATACATTGAATTATCTATTTCGAGTCACCATTAATCCCACGTGGTTTTATCACTCATGTAGTCTTGTGTGGTATAATAAGCTTTAGAAATAAGTTTACGCTTTACATAATCTTTAAATTTATTAATTGATAATTCAGTAATATGGTTTGGAAGTTTATTATAAAATCTTACACAATGACCCATGAATGATTTTTTAATTTTATGGAGCCGTGTGAAGGGCCCTGCGAGCTTATGTTTATTTCTAGTATTAATATTATGAATGTCACAATTTTTCCTAAAATTAACAATATTTTATGTACATACAGAATATTCTCATAAATATATTGACAGTGCACTGTCATTATGTCAATTTCCTTGAATTTATCTCTAAGTGAGTCTCTATGGTTCAATTTATATATTGCTCGAATAGCCCGCTTCTGCAGAACAAAAATGGTATTTATCTCTGAAGCACCGCCCCACAGTAAAATACCATATGCCATAATGCTATGGAAGTAACTAAAATATACTAATCGAGCTGTTTTCACATCAGTTAACTGACGGATTTTGCTCACTGCAAAAGCTGCAGAACTCAGTCTACTCGAAAGAGTAGCAATATGGGGACCCCACTGAAGTTTAGAATCTAAAGTTATACCAAGAAAAACTGTACTATCAACTAATTCCAATTCCTCATCGTGTGTGTGAACCTAGTATATCAAGTGCTAGCATCTCAAACTTTTATGAGAGTTCTAGTAGCATCCCTAATAGTTCTACAGTTCTAGATGGTTTTTTTAAATAGTTCTGCTCATTTTCGCGAAAAAAATGAAATTTTAAAATGAGATGCTAACTTCACATTTTGACACTCCAGCATCCCAGCCATTACCCACTCCACAGCCTCGAAATAGCATTTAAATGAAAGATACTAACATTTCTAGACGATATACAATGAGTTCTAGTCAAAACTGTAAAAAAAATTTTTCATATATGTATGGGACACGAACATGAAAAATAATTCTAGGTAAATTTTGATTAATGCTAAGTTTGAGCAAAAATCCGAGTTTTGACAACCAGCATCTCAGCAGTTCTGGATAGCGAGCTCCCACGTGCACAAGAATAACCACAGTTCTATCTTCTAGAAGGAAATTTGACAGAGTTTTGATAGACTATGTCCGAAAATAGTCTCGAAATCGAGTAAATGCTAAGTTCTGAGCGTAGCATCCCAGCCAATGCAGGTCTGATACCCAGCATCTCAGCAATTCTGGATAGCCAGTTCCCTAGTGCATTAAAATAACCACAGTTCTATCTTCTAGAAGGAAATTTAGCAGATTTTTGGAGGATTATGTTTGAAATAGTCTCGAAATAGCCTGACAATAGCCTCGAAATCGAGTAAATGCTAAGTTCGGAGCTGGCATCCCAGCCAATGCGGGCTAGATACCTAGCATCTCAGCAGTTCTGGATAGTCAGCCCCCTAGAGCACTAGAATAACCACAGTTCTATCTTCTAGAAGGAAATTTGACAGAGTTTTGGAGGATTATGTTTGAAATAGTCTCGAAATCGAGAAATAGCTAAGTTCGGAGCTTAGCATCCCAGCCAATGCGGGCTGGATACCTAGCATCTCAGCAGTTCTGGATAGCAAGCACCCTAAAGCATTAGAATACATGCCGTTCTATCTTCTAGAACGAAATTTGGCAAAGTTTTGAAAGATAGTCTTTCAAAACTCCAAAAAAGTATCAAAATCGAGGAATTGCTAAGTTCGGAACTTAGCATCCCAGTCAATGCAAGCCATACACCCAGCATCTCAGCAGTTCTGGATAGCCAACTCCCTAGAGCACTAGAATAACCACAGTTCTATCTTCTAGAAGGAAATTTGACAGAGTTTCGATAGACTATGTCCGGAAATATTATCGAAGTCTCGAAATCGAAAAATAGCTTAGTTCTGAGCTAGCATCCCAGCCAATGCGGGTCAAACACCCAGCATCTCAGCAGTTCTGGATAGCCAGCTTCCTGGAATACTAGAATAAACACAGTTCTATCTTCTAGAAGGAAACTTGACAGAGTTCTGATAGACTATGTCCGAAAATAGTATCGAAATCGAGTAAATGCTAAGTTCTGAGCGTAGCATCCCAGCCAATGCAGGTCTGATACCCAGCATCTCAGCAGTTCTGGATAGGCAGTTCCTTAGTGCACTAAAATAACCACAGTTCTATCTTCTAGAAGGAAATTTGGCAGAGTTTTGGAGGATTATGTTTGAAATAGTCTCGAAATCGAGAAATAGCTAAGTTGTGAGCTTAGCATCCCAGCTAATGCAAGTCTGATACCCAGCATCTCAGCAGTTCTGGAAAGCTAGCTCTCTAGTGCTCTAGAAAAACTACAGTTCTATCTTCTAGAAGGAAATTTGACAGAGTTTTGATAGAATATCTCCGAAAATAGTCTCGAAATCGAGTAAATGCTAAGTTCTGAGCTTGGCATCCCAGCCAATGCAGGTCTAATACCCAGCATCTTAGCATTTCTAGATAGCCAGCTCCCTAGAGCCCTAGAATAATCACAGTTCTATCTTCTAGAAATAAATTTGACGGAGTTTTGATAGACTATGTCCGAAAATAGTCTGAAAATCGAGTAAATGCTAAGTTCTGTGCGTAGCATCCCAGCCAATACAAGTCTGATACCCAGCATCTCAGCAGTTCTGGATAGGCAGCTCCTTTGAGCACTAGAATAACCACAGTTCTATCTGCTAGAAGATAATTTGACAGAGTTTTGACAGACTATGTCCGACAATAGCCTCGAAATCGAGTAAATGCTAAGTTCGGAGCTAGCATCCCAGCCAATGCGGGCTAGATACCAAGCATCTCAGCCGTTCTGGATAGTCAGCTCCCTAGAGCACTAGAATAACCACAGTTCTATCTTCTAGAAGGAAATTGGACAGAGTTTTGATAGACTATGTCCGAAAATGGTATCGAAATTGAGTAAATGTTAAGTTCTGAGCTTAGCATCCCAGCCAATGCAGGTCTGATACCCAGCATCTCAGAAGTTCTGAATAGCTAAAACCCTAGTGCTCTAGAATAATTACAGTTCTATCTTCTAGAAGGAAATTTGACAGAGTTTTGATAGACTATCTTCGAAAATAGTCTCGAAATTGAGTAAATGCTAAGTTCTGAGCGTAGCATCCCAGCCAATGCAGGTCTGATACCCAGCATCTCAGCAGTTCTGGATAAGCAGCTCCCTAGTGTACTAGAATAACCACAGTTCTATCTTCTAGAACGAAATTTGGCAGAGTTTTGGAGGATTATGTTTGAAATAGTCTCGAAATCTAGAATTAGCTAAGTTCGGAGCTTAGCATCCCAGCCACTGCGGGCTAGATACCTATCATCGCAGCAGTGCTGGATAGCAAGCACCCTAGTGAATTAGAGTACATGCAGTTCTATCTTCTAGAACGAAATTTAGCAAAGTTTTGAAAGATAGTCTTTCAAAACTCCGAAAAATGTATCGAAATAGAGGAATTGCTAAGTTCTGAACTTAGCATCCCAGCCAATGCAGGTCAGACACCCAGCATCTCAGCAGTTCTGGATAGCCAACTCCCTAGAGCACTAGAATAACCACAGTTCTATCTTCTAGAAGGAAATTTGACAGAGTTTCGATAGACTATGTCCGGAAATAGTATCGAAGTCTCGAAATCGACTAAATGCTAAGTTGTGAGCTTAGCATCCCAGCTAATGCAAGTCTGATACCCAGCATCTCAGCAGTTCTGGATAGCTAGCTCTCTATTGCTCTAGAAAAACTACAGTTCTATCTTCTAGAAGGAAATTTGACAGAGTTTTGATAGACTATCTCCGAAAATAGTCTCGAAATCGAGTAAATGCTAAGTTCTGAGCTAGCGTCCCAGCCAATGCGGGTCAAACACCCAGCATCTCAGCAGTTCTGGATAGCCAGCTCCTTGGAGTACTAGAATAAACACAGTTCTATCTTCTAGAAGGAAACTTGACAGAGTTCTGATAGACTATGTCCGAAAATAGTATCGAAATCGAGTAAATGCTAAGTTCTGAGCGTAGCATCCCAGCCAATGCAGGTGTGATACCCAGCATCTCAGCAATTCTGGATAGCCAGTTCTCTAGTGCACTAAAATAACCAAAGTTCTATCTTCTAGAAGATAATTTGACAGAGTTTTGACAGACTATGTCCGACAATAGCCTCGAAATCGAGTAAATGTTTAGTTCGGAGCTGGCATCCCAGCCAATGCGGGCTAGATACCTAGCATCTCAGCAGTTCTGGATAGCAAGCACCCTAGTGCATTAGAATACATGCCGTTCTATCTTATAGAACGAAATTTGGCAAAATTTTGAAAGATAGTCTTTCAAAACTCCAAAAAAGTATCGAAATCGAGGAATTGCTAAGTTCTGAGCTTGGTATCCCAGCAAATGCAGGTCAGACACCCAGCATTTCAGCATTTCTGGATAGCCAACTCCCTGGAGTACTAGAATAAACACAGTTCTATCTTCTAGAAGGAAACTTGACAGAGTTCTGATAGACTATGTCCGAAAATAGTATCGAAATCGAGTAAATGCTAAGTTCGGAGCTGGCATCCCAGCGAATGCGGGCTAGATACCTAGCATCTCAGCAGTTCTGGATAGTCAGCTCCCTAGAGTACTAGAATAACCACAGTTCTATCTTCTAGAAGGAAATTTGACAGAGTTTTGATAGACTATGTCCGAAAATAGTCTAAAAATCGAGTAAATGCTAAGTTCTGTGCGTAGCATCCTAGCCAATGCAAGTCCGATACCCAGCATCTCAGCAGTTCTGGATAGGCAGCTCCCTAGTGCACTAGAATAACCAGTTTTATCTTATAGAAGGAAATTTGACAGAGTTTTCATAGACTATGTCCGAAAATAGTATCGAAGTCTCGAAATCGAGAAATAGCTAAGTTTGGAGCTCAGCATCCCAACAAATGCAAGTCTGATACCCAGCATCTCAGCAGTTCCGGGCAGCCAGCGCCATAGTGTACTAGAATACACACATTTTTATCTTCTAATGCTTTAGGGTACTTGCTATCCAGAACTGCTGAGATGCTAGGTATCCAGCCCGCATTGGCTGGGATGCCAGCTCCGAACTTAGCATTTACTCGATTTCGAGGCTATAGTCGGACATAGTCTGTCAAAACTCTGTCAAATTATCTTCTAGAAGATAGAACTGTGGTTATTCTAGTGCTCAAGGGAGCTGCCTATCCAGAACTGCTGAGATGCTGGATATCAGACTTGCATTGGCTGGGATGCTACGCACAGAACTTAGCATTTACTCGATTTTCAGACTATTTTCGGACATAGTCTATCAACACTGTGTCAAATTTCTTTCTAGAAGATAGAACTGTGATTATTCTAAGGCTCTAGGGAGCTGGCTATCCAGAAATGCTGAGATGCTGGGTATTAGACCTGCATTGGCTGGGATGCCAAGCTCAGAACTTAGCAATTCCTCGATTTCGATACTTTTTTGTAGTTTTGAAAGACTATCTTTCAAAAATTTGCAAAATTTCGTTCTAGAAGATAGAACTGCATGTATTCTAATGCTTTAGGGTGCTTGCTATCCAGAACTGCTGAGATGCTAAGTATCCAGCCCGCATTGGCTGGGATGCTAAGCTCCGAACTTAGCTATTTGTCGATTTTGAGACTATTTCAAACATAATCCTCCAAAAATCTGCCAAATTTCCTTCTAGAAGATAGAACTGCGGTTATTTTAGTGCACTAGGGAACTGGCTATCCAGAATTGCTGAGATGCTGGGTATCAGACCTGCATTGGCTGGGATGCTACGCTCAGAACTTAGCATTTACTCGATTTCGAGACTATTTTCGGACATAGTCTATCAAAACTCTGTCAAATTTCCTTCTAGAAGATAGAACTTTGATTATTCTAGTGCTCTAAAGGGCTGACTATCCAGAACTGCTGAGATGTTAGGTATCTAGCCCGCATTGGCTGGGATGCCAGCTCCGAACTTAGCATTTACTCGATTTCGAGGCTATAGTCGGACATAGTCTGTCAAAACTCTGTCAAATTATCTTCTAGAAGATAGAACTGTGGTTATTCTAGTGCTCAAGGGAGCTGCCTATCCAGAACTGCTGAGATGCTGGGTATCAGACTTGCAATGGCTGGGATGCTATGCACAGAACGTAGCATTTACTCGATTTTCAGACTAGTTTTGGACATAGTCTATCAAAACTCTGTCAAATTTCTTTCTAAAAGATAGAACTGAGATTATTCTAGGGCTCTAAGGAGCTGGCTATCCAGAAATGCTAAGATGCTGGGTATTAGACCTGCATTGGCTGGGATGCCAAGCTCAGAACTAAGCAATTCCTCGATTTGGATACTTTTTTGTAGTTTTGAAAGACTATCTTTCAAAAATTTGCAAAATTTCGTTCTAGAAGAAAGAACTGCCTGTATTCTAATGCTTTAGGGTACTTGCTATCCAGAACTGCTGAGATGCTAGGTATCCAGCACGCATTGGCTGGGATGCCAGCTCCGAACTTAGCATTTACTCGATTTCGAGGCTATAGTCTGACATAGTCTGTCAAAACTCTGTCAAATTATCTTCTAGAAGATAGAACTGTGGTTATTCTAGTGCTCAAGGGAGCTGCCTATCCAGAACTGCTGAGATGCTGGGTATCAGACTTGCATTGGCTGGGATGCTATGCACAGAACGTAGCATTTACTCGATTTTCAGACTAGTTTCGGACATAGTCTATCAACACTCTGTCAAATTTCTTTCTAGAAGATAGAACTGTGATTATTCTAAGGCTCTAGGGAGCTGGCTATCCAGAACTGCTGAGATGCTGGGTGTCTGCCCTGCATTGGCTGGTATGCCAAGCTCAGAAATTAGCAATTCCTCGATTTCGATACATTTTTCGGAGTTGTGAAAGACTATCTTTCAAAACTTTGCCAAATTTCGTTCTAGAAGATAGAACTACATGTATTCTAATTCACTAGGGTGCTTGCTATACAGAACTGCTGAGATGCTAGGTATCTAGCCCGCATTGGCTGGGATGCCAGCTCCGAACTTAGCATTTACTCGATTTCGATACTATTTTCGGACATAGTCTATCAAAACTCTGTGAAATTTCCGTCTAGAAGATAGAACTGTAGTTATTCTAGTGCTCTAGGGAGCTGACTATCCAGAACTGCTGAGATGCGAGGTATCTAGCCCGCATTGGCTGGGATGCCAGCTCCGAACTTAGCATTTACTCGATTTCGAGACTATTTTCGGACATAGTCTATCAAAACTCTGTCAAATCATCTTCTAGAAGATAGAACTGTGGTTATCCTAGTGCTCAAGGAAGCTGCCTATCCAGAACTGCTGAGATGCTGGGTATCAGACCTGCATTGGCTGGGATGCTACGTTCAGAACTTAGCATTTAATCGATTTTGAGAATATTTTCGGAGATATTCTACCAAAACTCTGTCAAATTTCCTTCTAGAAGATAGAACTGTGGTTATTCTTGTGCACGTGGGAGCTCGCTATCCAGAACTGCTGAGATGCTGGTTGTCAAAACTCGGATTTTTGCACAAACTTAGCATTAATCAAAATTTACCTAGAATTATTTTTCATGTTCGTGTCCCATACATATATGAAAAATTTTTTTTTACAGTTTTGACCAGAACTCATTATATCTCGTCTAGAAATATTAGTATCTTTCATTTAAATGCTATTTCGAGGCTGTGGAGTGGGTAATGGCTGGGATGCTGGAGTGTCAAAATGTGAAGTTAGCATCTCATTTTAAAATTTCATTTTTTTCGCGAAAATGAGCAGAACTATTTAAAAAAACCATCTAGAACTGTAGAACTATTAGGGATGCTACTAGAACTCTCATAAAAGTTTGAGATGCTAGCACTTGATATGCTAGGTTCACACACACTTCCTCATCCTTCACAATGACACTTGTTTGCACATGCCTTACGTTACTACTAGTGACAAACTGAATACATGTAGTCTTTTTCTCATTTAACAATAAATTATTAACATTGAACCAATTTACTACCTTTGAAATAGCATCGTTTACATCATTGTACGCTTGTTGCTGTCGTTTGACTTTGAAAATAAGTGAGGTGTCGTCTGCAAACAATACTATGTCATGGTGGGTCTTTACAAGGAATGGCAAGTCATTTATGTAGATAAGGAACAGGAAAGGCCCCAATATTGACCCCTGTGGTACACCCATAGAGACCAATGACCCCGGTGATCGCTGTCCACTCACATCGACCCTTTGTATTCTACCATTTAAGTAGGACTTAAGTAAATTCAGTGCCGATCATCTAACTCCATAATAGTGTAGTTTCCTGATCAATGTTTCATGACAAACGCAGTCGAACGCCTTAGACAAATCACAGAAGACACCTAAAGCATCTCGTGACTCCTCCCAGGCATCGAAAATATGCTTAATTAGCTCAACACCAGCATCGGTTGTTGAGCGACCCCGTGTGAAACCAAACTGCTTATTATGCATTAAATTATTGCCGTTAAAATGTCGTACTAATTGAGAAAGAACTAATTTTTCAAAAATCTTGCTGAATGTTGGTAGCACAGATATCGGTCTAAAGTTAGTGGGGTCAGAGCTGCTACCAGATTTAAACAAAGGAGTTATTTTACTATGTTTCATTAAATCAGGAAACTCGCCGCAATCGACACTGTTGTTAAATATAACTACCAAGTCAGGCGCTACAATTTCTACTAAGGATTTGACAGCATGGACAGAGACTCCCCAGAGGTCATTCGTTTTTTTGACATTAATTGATTTAAACGCCTTTATTACATCTGAGGTACAAACATGTTCAAAATGAAGGTCTCTACAACACTCTGGAGCGTTATCTTTTAATAATGTAACAGCAGATGAGGGTGATGAATTTAAATCCTTAGTTGTGGATACTGGTACCTCTGTGAAAAATTTTTCAAATTCAGTAGCTACTTCTAAATTGGAATCTATAATTTTGTTATCAATATTTAGTTTCAGTTCTTTCATTGTGTGTTTCGAGCGACCAGTCTCCACATTAATAACTTTCCAAGTTGCTTTAATAATGTCCGGACTATTTTTAATTTTCTGACTTAGATAATTTCGCTTAGCTATATGACAATCTATTTTAAACTTCTTCGAATATTCCTTGACATGTTCTTTAAATTCATCACTCGTATTAAACCGCCGTTCCTCATACAAAGCATACAGTTCACGTCTCCGTTGATGTAAGTCCGCAGTAGCCCACTCACTAAAAACAAATGCACCACTAACTACGACCGATTTTGAAGTAAATATCGCGTTATAATGTTCCATAAAAGTGTGAAAGAATGAATTATACATACTATTAGGACTCATATCGGAAGACAAAAAGGGTAGCGCCTGAACTAGACTTTGCTTCATTCTTTCCACGCGGTCCGAGGTTACTGGTACAAAAGTAATTTGTTTTCTCAATGTATTTTTCCTTAAGGCCTCAAATACCATTAATTGGCCTAAGTGGTCTGATTCTAAATTGCTGATAACTTTTTTAGTAATAGGAAAAATATCACTGAAAATATTATCTATACAGGTGGCACTAGTAGCAGTCACTCTAGTAGGCTCCATAAACATGTGGTTGAGATTACACGATTTGAAAAGATTCAACAATCTACAAGACATTGTTGAATGTTCCAAAATATTTATATTAAAGTCGCCGCATATAAGTAATTTCTTACTAGAAGGTGATAGTTTAAGTAGGACAGATTCCATTGTTCTTTCAAATATTTCAAAATTACTTAATGGCGGCCTATACACACAGACAACAATAAATTGCTCCAATTCTACTGCACTTAGTTCTATAGTCCGTTCAACAGACATGGATACAATGTCCTTACGTTCCTTAGATTTTAACTGACTATTTAAAATAATTAATGACCCACCATGTATGGAACTAAGTCTGGTGAACGAACTTCCCACCTGGTGATTATTAAATTGAGGCATTAATTCATTATTATTTAACCAGTGTTCAGTAACGCATAAAATATCAATATTGAAATCATTCAAAAAAAGTTCAATCTGTAAATCTTTTCCTCTAATACATTGAATATTTTGATGCACCAGGTGGATATACTTTCCATTTTTGCAGTTTTTTTCATTATATTTATTTAATTCTAAATTGCCAGAGACAGAATCCTTTGTCTTAACAGCTAGTTTAAATCAATTAAATCATTGGTTATGACTGGAACCAATTCCAAGTTCATACTAGGCTGCTCAATAGGAGCAGAATTATCTGCCAAATTCTTGGCAGAAATGTCAAGTAAATAGGATAGCGATAAAGCTATTTGTCTTTTGTAATAATTTGAAAGGCAACACTTGCCTTTACTCAAAAACACCATAGGCATATGGTATTTACTAACAAATTTGTTAATGTCAATTATGCTAAACTTACTACTATATGTACAAAGATTATATAGAGATATATTTAACTTATGTCTAGTGTTGTTTTCTGCCTCTGACATTTGCTCACAATAGGGGAACGTGAAAAAAATAATATCATGCACTGCAAGTGAGTTTAACTGTTCCTGATCCATTCACACAAAATTGTGTGACAATAGCCTGAAGCCTCTACCCGCTCCATTACCAGGGCTGTGACTATGATACACACACTGAAGGCGAAACGATAAACATGGCCCAGATTCCGAGATTAGTAAATATCATTAGTAGGTACCATCCATAAATAAACAATGAAGATTGGGCTCGCCCTTACGCAAAGAGAGTAATGTAGCGAAACGAAGACCTATGACCTATAGACTATGTCGTAGGGTATGGTTACTGTCTATTGAGTATACGGCGTAAATGATTTGGAGATGAGTTTTACTTTCCGGGTTTAGGTCAAAATTAGACATGCGGGAAGAAAAAAACTTGACACCAAAATGATGTGATTTTGTTATCATTTGTCCATGCGTCTCGCTCGTGTCAATAAATATCAAAATGTAGTTTGAATCATTCTATCTAACGTACAATCTTGACTACTGAAGAAATTGGCCTTTTTTATCATTAAATCATACTTAAGGGCCTTATAAATATGTAGCTGTTTTGTAAGTATAATTTAATTTACAAACTCATTGATCATTTACATAATTTATAATAATATCTGAAGTTCACAGGTACCTGAAATTACATACAAACACCGTAAAACATTGTTTTATAACTTTGCCTATGTCGAATACTCTGAAACATTCATAATAAACAGAATATAGTTTGTTTACAGTGACGCATACCTACTGTTTGCATAGGGCCTCTTGATATTTGTATTAATTCCGGCCTTGGCATCTTCTATAAGAAATCCGATTAAAACTGATATTTCTATTGTGTTGTATGTCTTCAAACCAGGGTTCGGGATTCGCTTAAAATATACCGGTAAATATCGGCTTACATTTGTTTGATACCGACAGTCAGAAGTTTCTCTCAGCATACGAACATTTAATGCTTTATTTAACCTGAAGTGTCCGAGTGGAAGGGAATAAGCCGTGGTTAAGTTAAAACCGGTTTTAATGTTATGAACCGGTTAAAATTAAAATAAAACTACAACCGATGAAAAATATCAAAACGCAATAAAAAGGTTTGACTTCTAATAGTTCTAAGTAATAAAACAGAATCATGTTTTGAAAATATATAAATCTCAGCGATCGCGCCAATGAACGCTTTCATTGCAATTATTGGATTTTTCTTACTGCATGCAAAGGGGAACGAAGTGATCGGGCTACAGCGCTTAAAGCTCTGCTTGTAAAGGCTAACGATATTAATATCCCCAAGGAAGTTTCCTTTGTGTGTTATTGAAAATATTAAAGCTCTAAGTTTTTTACAGATTCATATGTTTTGACCTTATTTGACATTTATGAAGAAAACGTTGCCTCGGTTTTTTCTGAGTTGTTTAATGGATATTATTGAACCGTTATAGTTCGTTTAGCATTAGAAAGAACTTGCAAGAAGGTAAGCGATCTTGACATGTCTTTTAATTGAAAAACGCTTTTTAAAAATCAAAAACGTTTATTCATGAAAGCAGAAGAATATAAATGATCGTAATAGATTCATAATTGTTACATAATATGTTATTTTATTTATTTGCCGTGACTTATTATTAAAATGTGTTTTTCAATTAAAAGACACATCAAGATTGTTTACCTTATTTCTAATGCTAAAAAAACGAACTATAGTTACGTTCGTCGGTAAAAAACGAAAGTACCTAGCAGGTATAGGTAATAAAGAATAATCCTATGTTTTGAAGCTCCATATTGTGTACTTTCTCTATATTCGACAAGAAAATAAATGACAATAAATATTTTGTATCGCTTCTTTTATTGGTAATTTATTATTATATATTTTTATAATACACAAATAATAATGATACAGATAAAACACGTTTCTATTATGCCAAAACAAGGCAGAGGCCCGCGACCCGTGTCGTGCCGTGTCGGCGGACGCCGTTTTATAAAATTGAGCTTGGCCAAATTGAGTAAGGCTCCAACATACAGGCCCTGGTAATTTAATAACAGGACGTGAATTTGTCGTATTGGTAGCTCATATAATTGTATTATATTACGTGTAATTTTATGGCCATTGGCTTGCCTACTTTAAGACTATTATTTATTTGATAGGTACCAAGACAGTTTTACCGAGGAAAACTTAGTACCTAAAGTATCGCAAATAAAGGAGATTTCTATGAAGGATTTATGATTTTTATGAAAGCTGACTTTAATTGTTACTGCTCTTCAGAAAAAACCTGAATCACATTTTATGGTTTTAATCATCATATATCAGAAATTAGGTACAAACCAACGACTAATATCAGTTGTGACGTGACACCGCAACACTTCAAGTATCTCCTTAAACCTCATGGAACACCTCGAGCCAAATTACAGACCCATAAGGGCTTTGCTAATGAATATTATGGAGCTTCCTGGCGCGTTCATCGTTCTAATTAAGCAGGGTTGAATTACCATATTTGACACGTGAGTCCGCGCACCCGTATCCCACATCCGACCCCTGTCTGCCACTGATCAAGCAACACTCTGTAGTTATACAAGTCTTACGCTAGTCAGTCAGAATAGAACACCCCTTTTGTTGTGACACTAATTAAAATATTTTGTAATGGGTCGACTTCAATTACGTTGGAAATAAATTTTATTTTCTGTCCAATGGATTTCCGTCACTGCATTCGGTTTGTCTTAAACTTATTACATTTTTGATTCCCGTAGGTATAATATTTCAAGATAAGTTCAAATTTCAATTGAGAATTGACACCTCAGTCAGTATAAACGGTGTCCATTAAAATTAGATCCATAAGAGATACGCTTTGATCTACTTCACTATTTTTACAAAATCACCAGAGTAATTCCTATGAACTCGACAATATCCCGATATGGTTAAATGATAAGGAACCAATATGGCCATTTGCAAACAATGCAACTAAGCCCAGACGTCATAGACCTTTTTTGTCATTCCAGGCACGTAGCGAACCGGAAGAGCGCTAACCACAAAATTGAGCAACCTTTACCTTGACTTTTGTAATATGATTGTGAGTTTTCTGCACAGACGTCGCTCATTGAGAATTTTGGAACATCGGGCAATGCAGTTCGCAGTGATGTAGCACCATTTCGCTAAGTGTCAATATGATGGTCGTTCTAGTCGACGTGATAACATGATAAAGACAGTGTCCGTCACTTTCAATCACGTTTTGTTAAAAAGTAATGGTTATTTTATCACATGCTGGATAAAATCATCCATCATACACCTGCAAGCTACTGTGCAAATGTGCAGGGTGCTAGGTTGGATCCTTAAATCATTGCCACCTGAAACTGGCGCCTGTTATTATCAAATCGTGAAATATTAAAGTATGAATAATACCGGTGCAAAAAGTAGCCATATTATGAGTTGCTTATCTATTTAGGTTTGGCTTTTATTTACATTTAATATTTAAATTTTTGTTAATGACTGTACGTGAAACCAGCTCAGCAAGAGAAAACCAAATTTTTATTACATCTACCAACGTCAATTAAAATGGGGACCTTCATTACTAAGCCTGAAAACGCTTGCGGCCGAAATATTTAAGGCCCGAGCGTTTTTTGTTATTTTGATCTAATTACGCCTAATGTTTAATTTAAAGCCCGGCAACTTTTTGTTTGCGTTTATAGGCATATACCATAAGAAGTGTTTTTAGGCATATTTTTATGTATATACATCAGTTATGCTATCGGCATCGGCAGCCTGGAGAATCCCGGTTTTTTCACGTACACAATCGGTCTACACGAAAATTATTACCTCCTAAAAATTCCCCTTATACTGGTATATTATATTATCCCAGTTGATAGAGACACCAAGGCTAGGATTAGCCGAGTTTCAAATCCCTCGTCTTCGAGGATATATTTCTGAATGACAGATTGGGCTCAAGTGACCTCATAAGGTTTCTATTTCGTTAATCGTAGTTCCGTAAAACGAGGAAAATAATTTCGTACTCAGTGATGTAACGGTGCGGCTTTGTATCTCTTTAGGTACTGTTGTAATCTAAAGGATATAGGTACATTAAATGTTGTTCTCCGAAAAACGACCTTATTGCAAGGCGAACTAAGATTAATTTTATCGGGCACGCACTCACACGTCTTAAAAGTTAGGTTCATAAGCCCTTTTTGGTTCCAGCCATTATGACTCAGTGCGCTAGGGCGCGTCATGCCAACTTCCGTATTAGATGAATATTTGCATTTAGCTACTAAAAACGTTACAACGAGAAAGGTCATACGAAAAGTTAAAATCAGTAGCAAACAGAGAAATGTTTTTTAAAGAAAAACTATTTTGGATACTGTTTGGTAAAAATTGATGCGGTATGAAATCATGATTTTTAATATCACTCGGGTATTAGAAGACGTAACAAAAGCAAGGTTTCATTAAATAATACATTTGTTTGTAACGGAACGCTGATAACAGTATCTAACCTCCTTTCTATAATTTAAGAAATAATATGACTAATACATGGCTCAATTATTATCTGTCAAGTGTTTGTTCTTCGTAAAGCGAAAGTGACCTCATTCTATCTGCACCGACGAACCATTTAAGACTACGAAAGTAATATTGATGAATCATATGTATATGTTTATATTATGAAACCGCACAAGTCATTTTAAGCTTAGTACTACCTAAAGATATGTCGCAGAGACAATTAGAATCTAAACTTTATAGTCAGTGAAATCTTTATTCACACTCTTAATTCTGCTACTAATAACTATGCAAATCATGCGACACGAAATAGAACGAATATCAAGACATAATATATGTGCCATCGATGGAAAGCATTCAATAATTAGTCTAATAACATGTAAACACTGGACAATCTTTCACATGCGTATACCGAAGAATAACTTTGTTCGCAACTGTAGCGCAACATCGTGTGTGGACTGGACATCTCACTCCAATAAAAAACAATATGAGTGATAAAGTTAATTTAGCATCCCATCAACAGGGTATACAAATAAAAGGGCGCACGATAAAACATTTCCAGCATTTTCCAGACAACAATTAAACGGCAGTTAGATTACGGATTACGATACGCTTTGGGCGCGTCAATTTCAGCCGCGACAAAGGGCCACGATCACACGAAGCTTTCACAGCCGTAATAACGTACACATTATATAATAGAGCAGAGCCATGACTGAATAGTGAATAGAGCGTCGGAATTGGCGCGAATATGGAAGTCCCCATTTAGATTATCAAACGTTGTACATGTATATTGCGGTATGTATACGCATAACACGCAAAGCCCGGTATGCGGAAGTTATGCGAAACATATTTTGAGGGTATTTCTTAACAAAAGCTTTGTACATTATTCAGTTGTCGGTATTTCGAGATAAGAGCATCGTTAAATATCAGCTCTACTAGTTTGCATTTATGCCCCACGTAGCTTACTTATTAAAAGTTAAAACTAAAATAGGTAAGTTACTTACCTATACTGTATATGTAGGTAGTGTTTGTAGTAGGTATATTTATTATATAAAAAAAAAGCTTTATAGCATGGCGTCAGCAGTAGGACGTGTGCGCATATAAAAATTAACCTATATTATAAAATTGAATGACTACGATTACAAAACGCAGATTTTTTTGGTCATTTATTTTTTTATTTAAGCAAATTATGCAATGTTCTGTACTTTCTTTATTCCATGTGTACCCTAATGCCACACCACGTGTACTCTCAAATCACTAACCATTAGGACTAATGCTAGCAATGTGATGTCGTCGGCGGCAGTGCGTTAGTTTGATTAACCTTAATTAGGGTAACTATGGCAGCCAAATGGAAATGTAATGATCTATACAGACGGTATAGCTCAATAGTGGGACCGGATTTTTGCACTATAAGTTTTGATAATTCTAAAGTTGAAAAAGTGATACTTATCTGATATGGGACATATTTTTAAGCATATTTGCAATATATGATGAAAAGTTAGAACTAGCGTTAGATATAAATTAGGTATTTATATATTTTTAGTAATGATTTTTTAATATTGAATTAAAGTGCAATGTTTAAGTTCCATTGTTTATAATATGTATGACGCTTTATAATGTAAAATTATTAGAATTTTTTTTAACGTGCTTCTTTGTCAAACTACAATTAGCTTATTATTTTGTCGATATTGAATTAAAGTTTAATAAATCCACAACAACATATCTCATTTTTTAAGTTAATAGGCAAGCTAAAAAGCTAGAAGAATAAGATATATGCTCTAGAATTAATATGCGTTTTTTGTCCTATAAGATCTAATATTGAATTAGAGTCTGTAAAAATAAGTCTATTACTATAAAATAATATACGCAGCCATATTATGGAAAGTAAGAAATTTCTGCGTGTAGCTTGCATTGTAATAGTAAAATCTAGTTAAAAAGGCGCGATATTCATACATACGCCGCGCTGGTCCGTCAGTCGCCGGCGCGGCGCTCGAGAGCCTATCATAGCCTACCTATACTTCGCCCCTCGCCCCACCTCCCGCTCAGTAACACTGTCTGTCTTTTCTTATCATTCATTTGTTTGTTTACCGTGCACATGTATAAATTAGATGCGGACATTACGTGAAATTAAAATATCTTATTACGTAAAAATACCTACAGCTGGTCAATCAGATCTTGGCAGTAGAAAGAGGCGGCAAATTTGAAAAATGTAGGCGCGAAGGGATATCGTCCCATAGAAAATTTGTGTTTCGCGCCTTTTTTTAGTGACAAGATTTGATATTTCATTATCTTGACTAATATTGTAATAAAAATGTACAAGATATTCACAACTATTTTTTACTATACATAGTTTGTAAAAAGAACGTCTCATTTCAAACATAGACAGAGAGAATCATCATACTATCTTTGACTTACACTAGTACTAGAAAAGGATGAATATAGTTTTTTGTTTTTATTTACTGACAAATGGTTTGACCAACTATACCTATTTCTGGTTCCTATTGTCATGTCCTGTCCTATTCAAGGTCAATATCATAATATGTATATTATAAACCAACTGCTCAATATTACACGGTATACATCCTGAATATACAATAAGGTAAGTGAGGCCACTTACCTTATTGTATATTCCGTGTGGGCCGTATATGCCTATATACAGCCCACCTTAAATTAAAATGGTTTTTTTTTAATAAACAGGATATGAAGTATGAAAAACTCACTCAAATAGGTTTCTCATTTATTTAAGTTTCTTCATTATACCAAAATAGTTATAAAAATATTACGATACTCTTGGAAAATATACCTTAAAAGTCCTATTATGGGCCTTATTGAACACTAGCAGTGTATTACTTAATCCCGCAAAAAATAATCATTTTGACAGTAGGTAATAACAGATTTTATTGTTTTTAACTTAAGAGTTATACATATACAAATAACAATATTTGATACTTCATAACAGGAGGATTTATTTATAATAAGTGAAAATAATTATTTTGGGCCTTAATAACTAAAGATATAAAAATTGTCTAGTTTACGCGAAAATAGTAGGTAACTAAACATAAATCTTTATTAGTTATAGTAGTATCATCTTTTAACATCTGGGGGCACGGCAGTGCCCCTGCCAAGACGAGCAAAGCGCAAGGGCACTATCTACCTTTTCTCGAAGCGCTTCGTCGTTTTTTGGAACCCTCATAACTTGGGGTTGGATTATACCAGATAAACAAAGTTCTCGGACTTATTAAGCATATCAATTGCATAGCTCTTATGCTTTAGATTTTATTCATATCTAAAAACTTCGATTTCGTCACTGACTCACTCACTTGATGATCATCAATACCGGGTACTTCCTGAAGTCCTCTAAGAAGCTGAAATTTGGTATGTAAGATAGTTTTAGTACACAAACAACAAATAAATTCAAAAACTTGAAATTTTTTATACCTAAGGGGATGAAGAGGGGGTTTAATTTTGTATGGGGAATCAATAATCGCTGAACCGATTTAGTTGAAATTTGGTATGTAGATAGGTATTGTTATGGGGAAGGATATAGAATAGATTTCAACCTCAAAGTTTACCCTTACGGGGTGAAGGCAGATTTTAACTCCAAAGTTTACCCTTACGGGGTGAAGGGTTTATATGGGGAATCAGTAAGAAGTACATTGTGTAACAGATGCCCCCAGATACTTATTTCAGGATTTTTAATAGTAAATCACCCCCAACCCTTTAAATTAGGGCATGGAAGATTGTCATAAGCAACTTACAAAAAGAAGTGGAATCCCACCAAAAACATTTTGATGTAAAATGTTGCCCAAACGAAACCATAAGGCTCGCACTGTCAAAAAGTTATCAGATCTCTTGCCAAGCTTCTAACTCTACAAGCCCTCTAACTTTACTAGCCCTACACCAAAAGTATGTGGCTTGGCCGTTTCATTTCTACAAGAACTACTGTAAGTATAATACAAAAACCGCCCAAATGCGAATCGGACTCGCGTTCCAAGGGTTCCGTACATTACACAATTTTAACAATATATATTTTTTTTAGAGAAAAATGAGTAAAATGTCTTTAAAAAACCCGTAGGGATCGGAAAACTAGGTACTTAAGTCCGACTCACTCTTGACTGCACATTTCTAATAGGTTTTTCTGGCATCTATAGGAAAAGAGCTAATATGTGTATTTTTTTCATAATTTTAGACCCAGTAGTTTCGGAGATAAGGGGGGGGGGGGAATGGTCATTTTTTGCGTATTTTCTTAAATAACTTCTAAACTATTTATTTTAAAATTATGAAAAAATATATCTGATGTTCTCACAATGAGCCCCTTAATTTGATATATAACAAGATATAGTGTTTTTTTCTTCTATTTATCATTCATCTCAAAAGTGACCCCTTTATTTGTGACGTCCCACGGTCAAAGGTACCTTATGGCGGGTATGGAGTTATGCATACCCCAGTAATCTACAATAAATAAGTTATCGACAACACAAAAGATCAACCTCCTAAGTTGCGTAGTTACAGAGATATGATTTTTTGAAAGTAATGTTGTGAAATGAGCAACTTTACGATACAGAAGTTTTAAGTTTAGCCGCCTAAAAAACTATGTTCCTGAAGTAAGTTACATAGTTGACTACAAATAATAATACCTTATATATCTGAGATTTAAAAAATGATGCGACTTGTTCTGTAATGCAAATAGAAACCTTTGATATCGACTGATTTATGTGTATACTAACCAGTCTCTTGAAAATAAAGTTTTATTTCATTTTCACGATTGATTGCAATGAGCTCTCTAGATTTAAATTTTATCTATTAGAAAACGACACTGAGAGACAGTTTAAGCAAAAAACAATACCGATTTAGAGGTGAAAATGTATTTTCTGACTTTTTCATATAAAATCAGATAATTGAATATTTTTACTTTTAATGTAACACACAATCAATTTTTCTGAGCACATATGAAAGAAATTCTGTCATTCAAATGAAATAAATCCTAAAACCCCAACTAAATACTATATTTAACCCCTTATGCCACTTTAAACTTACATAACAATAACAGTATTTGCTCCATACATTTACGAAAAGGTACCTTATGGAAATAAATCTAATAATACATCACTACAAAATATCAATCACATTGAAGCTTTATTCTTTTATGAATAGAAAATATTAATTTACATTAAACTGCCACAAATTTAATTGGTTCTTCGTCATAATAATCTTAAAAAAGACCAATAATTTGTATGTAATGAAAAGGTACCTTGTGGTTAAGTTACATGATGAGGCATGATGATGATGGAACAGTTAGGATAAACTAATAATATTTTGGGGTAAAGATGTTATAAATCGTCTATTTCTTATCAATAATATATTTTGGTTGCCATTGAAGACAAGCGGCATTGAGGTTCAATGACCTTAGATATTCCATAAGGTAATGCGTCGGGTATTGGCATTTTTCAGCAAACCAATGGCTGATTTATTGCATGCGACCAAACCAAATGAAGATTATTCTAGTTAAGAAAGACTTGACGAGAGTAACTTTAGTATAATAGCAGGCTACTTGGATTTATAATGTCGGTCGATGTACGGTTATAATATTTGCTAGGCGCCCCAACCAGAACTGAAATTATCAAATTAGTTTTGCAGAATGCTAATACAGTTCTCTACCAAACTTCTTTTCCCGTATTGACTAGTTTTTTTGGAAATTTTCAACCTTTTTTCCATAAGGTACCTTTTTACTAAACTCTGAGACGACGTTACTAGGCTTATAACTAACTTATAACAAAAATAAAAACAGGTAAACAAACGTTACGCATTAAGGTTTGAGATCACACAATAAAAAAAATTGAGCATTTTTTCACCTCTTTACAAAACATTTCATAACTCCGAAACCAGAAACCCTCATAAGGTACCTTTTCCCGTGGAACGTCACATTTGAATTTCTATTATTTACTTTACATGTATGTTCTTGGGTTATAGACTTACATGTGTATACCAAATTTCAACTTATTGGTGCAGTAGTTACGGAGCAAATAGGCTGTGACAGACAGACAGCCAGACACACGAGTGATCCTATAAGGGTTCAGTATTTTTCCTTTTGAGGTACGGAACCCTAAAAATAATGAATTTAATAAATTTTTCACCTTATGCCCATGTGGCGGTAGCGAAACAGCCAAGCCACATATTTTGACTAAGGTGTAGAGTTAGTGAAGTTAGGGCTTGTAGAGTTTGAAGCTTGGCTCGACAAGAGATCTGACAACTTTTTGACAGTGCGAGTCTTATGGTTTCGTCTTAGCAACAATTTACATGAAAATGTGTTTGGTGGGATAATTTTTTACAGTATAAATATTTATTCGTAACAAATAAGTATTATCTTTTTCTCAAACATGCAATGAAATATTGATGTTATGTTCCTTATAATAGGCTGCGAAGTATGATGTTTCAGGTGCGGCTAGGACAAAAGGTCGTTAATGGAATTTCATACCAATCTTGCAGGCCTAGGCCGGCAAAGTCCTCTTTTTTAATTTTCATTTCACAGATATTTGTGACACAGCATCGTGGCATTCATCCATTAAAAAAAATAGAGGCTGTATTTGCTTTATGGTTCGTAATGACACTGCCACTACGCCTATAAAAAAAAAACAAAAAACAATGTTTGCTATAATTTGCAGTTTTATTTGTATAAAATCAACATGAACTTAATAAATAATACATTATTAATCAAATTCTATAATTTTAAATTATAAATTTAACTACACAAATAAAAACATTTAAAATATTTCATCTAAACGTTAGCGGTAAAAAGGTCTACTCAAACACGCGTAGTTATTTTTTTTAAATTGTTATGGAGGTAAAGTTGAAAAATTTTCATTCTGTTTTATTGGATTTATGGTGCGTTGTTGATTTTTTTACTTTAATATGAGTTCCGACAAAATAATGAAATTAATATTATTTAATTGTAATCGTAGGTGTTGGAATTGGCAGCGTAAGCAGAATTGATTCTAAATAACTTGCTGCCTCTGCCGCTAAGCCAAAGATGAAGTATGTATATGGTTGCTTATGGCAATTTTATTATTTGAGAAACTAAGAAAAATGGTTTACAGTTTATTAGAAACAGTTTTGTGGCATATTTTAAATGAATGTAACTGCAAATTCGTCAACACTGTGGAAATTATACTTATTTACTCCATGCATAAAGCAACGATGTATGTGAAACATGATATCAACATGAAAGACTATGTAAACTTATGTGACGAAAACGACAGTCAGACGGATATAAGGCGAAAAAATCAAAGATACATGAAAATACATGTATACGGGTAGTAAAAATACACGACTCGTGTAAAACATACGCGTGATAATGATATAGGTACGTGTTGGTTATATTTTGGGTGTAGTTTACTTTTAGTTTTTTCTATAAATAAAACTTGGGTTTCGTGGATTTTTTATTTTATTTATTTCATTGCATGTTTGAGAAAAGAACTATACATACCTCGGCGGGAAATGGGGTTGCCCGCGCTCAGACCTATCCGGCCTCGCTTCGCTCGGCCGTCTATATGTCTTCGGCCGGCAACCCCTTTTGGTCCCGGCCTCTGTAGTAATGTACTATTAACATAATTTTGACAGTACATCTGGTGCTAAATTACGACACCGGTGCTATAATAAGCACATTAAAACACTCCCTTTGGCCGTGTGTTAAAATTTGTCACTCGTTGCAAAATATCTATTTTTCGCACTTCTGTCGTAAATACCTACCTATGTATTAACAAAAAAAAGTCACTTGTAAATAGTTACTGCCTTTAAAAAGTATAAGTGCCGCAATGTTATTAGACTTTTTGATTCTATAAACGTCTTTAGGTCAATAAAGCAAGTGATAAATTATTAGAGTTAGACCAAGAAAAGTCTGCAGCAATTTTGACAGCCCACGCAGTGCAAGTGTTATTTATAAGTCATAATTTTATAGAAGTTTCTTCAAATCGACCTTATTAATAAGAGATTAAAAATATTCAAAATTATCTTAAAATATTTTAATCTAATATTTCATCTCATATGTTCAATAAGGCCCGGGACTGGACCTTTTTACCTGCACTGACAGTGGGCCTTCTTAGCAACAAGTACAAATTCAGAATAATTGGGAATAATAGGGAGCAACTGTTATTTTTGAATGCTGGGCCTTGTTACCCGCCGGGCCTGATATGCCTGCACTTCACCTACCTTATTTGTTTTACAAGGGGAAAAGTTGTTGATTAACCGCTCGTGCTAATATTGATACCCAAACAAGCGAAACATTTTTTTTTATTAAATAGGAGGCAAACGAGCAGACGGATCACCTGGTGGTTAGCAATTACCGCCGCCCATGGACACCCGCAACACCAGAAGGGTTGCAAGCGCGTTGCCGACCTTTAAGATGGGGGTCTTTTAAGGTTTGAAGGTCGTATCGGACAGTTCATTCCACAGTTTGGCTGTGCGAGGCAGGAAGTACATTCACAAATTCAAACATTCTAAAATTGAAGCACGAGCGTAGCGAGTGGTTCGTAAAATTGAACCTTGAGCGTAGTGAAGGTTTCGAGTGACGAAGGTTAAATAAAATTTTCATCACATCAGCTCGTAAAGGCCCTCTTGATTGTTCGAAACGGATAAGAAAAGTGGCATTTAATTTGATGCAAATTTTGAGTTGTTTCCGTAGGTAAATTGGATCAGTTGGTTGGTAATATTGACTTTAAAATGATAAATATTGAATAACGTTAGTTTGAAATTGATTTTATGATAAAGTAAATATTATCGGAGATGATCGCTCTTAAAAAATATATGTCGCTAGTCATTTATAACCTAAAAGCGCCAAATTACGCAAAATTATATTGAAATGACACCTGTGTATTGAATTTGAAGAATACTTTAACAAGGGTAGTTATCTGTATGACAATGCACCTAAAATAATTTTCAAATGTATCTATTATTTCTATACTTAACACGATAACGAATTCTACGTAAACGAAACCGCGGGCAATCCCTAGTACATATAGAAATAAATAAGGAAAGGTAAGTTTCCATTAGTGTACTGTGTAAAATAACTATTTACCATTGATAATAATTTTATAAACGCTTTGCGTATTTTAAGGTCACCGCGCTAACCACTAGCCCGCGACCGTCGATCGCTGCCTCCTGCCCCGGCGCACAGCGCGGCGCGCGAAAACGCCGCGCGTTTGAAATATAAGCTCGGAATGCATACTTACGTATCAGTATTTAGTGTCGCCGTGATTTTATATTTCTAATCTTTTGTGTGAGAAGTAAGATCTTTATTATGACCGTGTAATATTAACTCTACAGACTTTAATTCAATATTGGCTATACTGCTTAACCAGAAATCAATATCTAGACAAGCACATTGTCTACATTTCTAACTTTTTACATGTATACTAAGTTGATAGGTAATATCGTAATTTTGCAATATCAGCTACTCTAATTCTGTATTTACATAATAATTCGTGTTTTTACGTTCACCAGAAAGCAGCTGTTCCAGATTTCTAAAAACCGAATATTGTGAATAAATTAAAGTGTTATTGAATATGTTAAAGTTTTTTGTAACTTTAATTTTATATTTACATAGATATTTAGCAAAAATTGAAATATTTAAATATGGCCGAACGCTCCACCTAAAATTTTCTAACTTTTTACATGAACGTTATTTAACATGCTTACAATAACATATCAAAAAAGAAAAAACTTTAATGTTATCAAAACCCATTTTTGTTCCACCGCTGGTCTAGTATGTGATTTAATAAAGTATCACAGAATCTACGAATCTATCAACAATAAATCATAGTCTTATTCCTATTGCCAAATATAAGTCTTCATCTGAACTCTATCTCCGAAGCCACACTTTGTCTCATGTAAAATATTTCTTTTTTTAATTATTAATATTTATGTACGTAGATTTTTTTCCTGCTAATTAGAATATTCCTCTGAAGATTACAGTCCAGCCCAGAAACACAAGAGCAAAATTTGTAATCCGATATGAACACAGGTAAACGCGGTGTGTGTGCCGAAAAAAGCGAATAAAAACGCAACGTGTTTCATAAAATTGTACATTGTGTTATCCGGACACATTCTGCGATTTTATTCCCAGAAATAAGTACCTATTTTCAAGTATAATCCAAGCATTAGTAGATCTACATTGAAAAATTAAGTGAACTTAGCGCCACTTGCATCATTCCACTAACCCGTGGTTAAGCGGTTAAACCGTTAACCCAGTGTCAAATTGTACTGGTAACCATGGTAACTCCAGGTTTAACCGGTTAACCCCGGGTTAGTGGAATGGTACAAATGGGATTTAGAAGCATAAACTATTGGACGTTATATTTTAGAACTGGAAGTGGGAGTTGGAAGGGGTAGACCTCGGCGGACTTTCTCTGATCAGATCGGGGAAATCCTGAAGAAAGGCCAGGTCAAGAGCACCCTAAACCGGCGAGCGTGTATGAGGAATGTTATGAATGTGAAGGAAGCGAAAGAGGTATGTCAGGCTCGTAGCAAGTGGAAATCCGTGGTCTCTGCCTACCCCTCCGGGAAATAGGCGTGGTTATATGTAAGTATATGTATTTTAGAACTATCCAGTAGATACTAGATACACATAGGGTTGCCAGATCGAAAGGCGCTATTATTGGGAAACAATATCAAGTTTTCGGGATTTTGGGACTTAAGTCGGAAAAAAAAAACATTCAAATTAAATAATAAAATTGTATTAAAACAACGATCATCATCATCATCATATCAGCCCTTTATCGCCCACTGCCGAGCATAGGCCTCTCTTCTAGTACGCCACTTGTCCCGGTCCTGAGCTAATCTCATCCAGCAGTGACCCGCAATTTTCCGGATGTCGTCCACCCAACAACGATAACAAACAATGATATTTTACATTATTGGCACTAATGGCACTACGTCAGCTCGCTCGCTCGACGACAGTTCGGAACTTAAAATTATTGTTTTATTACGTGAAGCTGTTTTTCGGGACATTTTTCACTTTGTCGGGAATCGGGAACACATGCTAAAAATCGGGAGAATCCCGCCAAATCCCGACCATCTGGCAACCCTAGATACACATCAACGCATTGATTAAGAATTGCCTTTCATCAAACGCAATTGCTAATTTGTCCCCAGGCCAATCAGATATCAGATAACTTGACAGTACAAAACGAAGGTTATTCCTTGTGTTGCGTAGAAATAATTGGTAGGCAACGAATTATTATTGATTATTTCGGTCCGAGCCGCCTCTCACGTCACGGCCTCTAAGAATACGACGATTGATGAGATTCGATCACTTGCGCTCGCAGTACGATACAATGGAATACAAAAGTCTGTCCCGTAAATTGTGAATCCGATCGACGTACAATAGGTACTACATTAGGTTCGGAAATCATCGTTCATTTTTGGAATACTAAGAGGGCGTTCAGCAAGGTTCAGTGAGCCGTTGTCGCTTTTATGGCCTAATAGCGATGTAATAGTAGGTATAGATTAAGTGATACTATACACATAATTATAAACTCTCTATGATGTGTTCGAGAACTGCATGTTATGACCGCCATTGCGACATTTGATCACACTGATGCAATGTGTGATGTAGATAAATGTAATAATAAATGTGATATTTTTTTCAATTGTAATAAGTAAAAAGTTAAAATGAAAATAGTTTAAATATTTGTTTTTACTTATTGGAACATTTTTTTATTGTACTGGTAGTAGTATTACGTAATTTAATGGTAGTTAAGTTCAATTACATAGGAAAATAACATACAATTTTTATACAAGTTACTACTTCACGATATATACGTCCATGTTCATAATCTTAAAGGGTCGCGATAGGATTCCACAAATTAATCTCAAAGCTAATTAAATCACAGGAAAAACATATTATATTACCGATTATGTTAAGGCAAATAATGATACCATTTTTTCGCCAGGAAAATTCCTGTTACAGAAACAAAAACACAGCATTTTGGAGAAAATGTTGCCGGGGATACATGGAATTTCTTGTTTAGCCGAAACATTAACACGAAATTGGAATAGTAGGTCAATCCCTTAGAAATCCTTGGATAACGAAAATATTTTGTAGAAACTTTGAAATCGATATTTGTCCGACCGACTTTAATTATTAATGGAAAGGCGGTCTTAGTATAATGAGACTATTACATATTTTCTTCAATTATTTTTACCGATTAATAGAGACAGATTTAGTTATTTGCTGCTGAAAAAAAGGTTTTCGAGGCTATAGGATCAACTTAGTGTTTTTAAACTTAGTGATTATTGTACGATTGATAAGAATATCTAGCCACAGTAATGTATAACATTACCTGTGGTTATAACCGAGATATTTCTTGAGAATTCGCGCGCCGCCTAAATGCCAACCTATAAAACCTATGCTAGATGCCAGTACTGTATACCTACAGCATGTTTATATTTGCAACTGACCATAATATTTCTTTTTACATCAGATCTGTATAAGGTAGAAGTACTAGTGCTCGACGCTGCACTAGTATTCGACATGGGCACTTTATGTCAAACAAATATAGGTTAAATTTGAACGGCGAATATTTTTCTGTATTAGACATAGACATGGAACAATTTTATTCAACATCACATGAAATGGCAGAGTTAACAAATAGTGTAACACATTTTTCAAATTTAATCCTTGTCACTTTGACATAAAGTGCCCATGTCGAATACTAGTGCAGCGTCAAGCACTAGTACTTTTACCTTACTGCAAACAGAACAGAAAGAGGCAGAGCATCACACGCATGACCTAATTCAAGCAGGTACAGCCGCCTGACCTTCGCTCGCTCATCCCTGGCCTGCTGGCCTTGATAGGGAATGCCCAGCGTACCGTGAGAAACCTTGCGGCCGCATCCGCTCAAGCCGCTGACTTCACAAGCTATGACGTCAATTCGAGCTTACATTTTGATAACAAAATGATGTCAATTTGTTATCATTCGCGCGTGCTTTCGCTTGTTCTTGCTCGAGCAAGTATTGGCGCGAGCGTGACGCGCGGGCGAATTACAAAATGACTTCATTTAATGTACCTAATGCAAGTTTTAATTAGCCTTCTGGAGTTCACAAACTATGTAAAAACGTAAGTAAATAAGAATATTATTACTACATAATTAAGGTAATCACATTACACTGCCCCATTAGTTAGCACCTTCAATATTAATTCATAGAAGTGACGATAATTGGAATTACGGTCTCAAGCATTTTCTGGACATTGACTTCTTCGACTGAAAATAATGTAACGTTGGAAAAATAAACTTTTTGTCGGAATTCTAAAAACGCTGGGTTATTACCATTCCTTTCATTCCGTCCAAAACTCACGACTTTTATAAAGCGACCAGCTACTTAAATCTTTTGTTTGTAAACCTGAACAATCTTAACGATTACATTTTGGCCATAACTTTTCTTGTCATCTCATCTCTCATCATGGCATGATTACTGTTTAAATATTTGAAGGTATTACAATCTGAAATAATAGTTTCATTAGTTGCATTAGATTAATTAATAATACAGTCAAGTTATCATAGTCAAGTAGCATTGAATTATACATGAGCAACATCTCAAATCTCAATTAAGTTAGCCTGACTGAACTGTGCCAGTCTATTCAATTGTCTGTTGAGTGCGTACAGCACAGCCACAAGAGCAGAGATAACAAGATGACAATAATTAAGTTAGTGCTATTGATAGTATCGCGTTTGATAATCGATGATAATTGAACTATGTTTGAGGTAAATTCAATTGAGTCATTACAGATAATATACTCAAGAGGAATGGATACAGATTTGTACTGAATCAATATAAAAAGGCACCCATTTTTATTACTTTAAGTGAAATAATATAATAAATGTCTCATATTAGACGTTCTCTGATCACTGTCATCACTGCCCGTGGTGTGTACAATATTACTTAAGGAAAATAGATTTAATACCTCCATAGCGGGAAGTTATTGCTCCTTTATTGCCTGGGTTGGCGTGAATTTAATTGAATTGAGGTTAATACCTATTATCATACACGACGGGTGGCGTATTCACGAGATACAAGGTCTAGACATAATGCACAAGTTATTATGGGCTCCTAGGATTTCTAGTTTTGAATATAAGTAGAAAACAACTGTAGAGTATATAATATATGCAAGGTGTAGTAGCGACCTAAACAGCGCTGCAAGCTCTCTGTTTAATGAGAAGCTACCACCGACTGTGAAGCTCCCTGGCTAGTCGTCCAAATGGGTTGCACGTGGATTACTGTCAGCTTTTAAGAAAACAAACAATGAGACATAACCCTGCGGGTACGGTTCTCAAAAACGAACAAAAAATATGAGTATCTATATCAAAAGGCGAATTTAAAAAAGTTATGGCTTTCTGACGGAACTTGAAAATGCCTTATTTAAATTTTTATACCTAATATTTATAGGTATTCATGATATTTTTCTACTTTCTTATCAATAGGAAATTGGATGCAATAACGACACGAACGATCTGTCTGTTTTTCTTTCTATCGTTCCGTTTCTTCATTCAAAGATAAAGAAGACGTGAGAGTCCTTAATACGACGAATATGATGTATATTTTATGGATGTGAAGAGGAGGAACGACGCAAGGCAACACTTCCGCGTGAAAGATGTATTTTCTTGACACGACGCTCGTTGCAAGCAAACGATGTCATGTAACATTACCGCGTGCATTACTTCCAAGGCATAAAATACGCGACCTCCTCCTCCATTAAACTCGGAGCTTACGCTACGTGACAAAATGACAGGCTGATACAAGTAGTAATTTCTGAGTACGGCTGGCTTGGCATTATGATGGGAACTTACCGAGGCTGCGGTCGAGGGGGGCCTTTCGAGTGGAAAAACGTGTGTGCGTCGAGTCGAGAAGATATTGAAAGGCGTGTCGAGGATGGAGGACGCTTAAGATCGAGTCACTGTATCCACCGGTTATAAGGATCTTTATGAAAGGCGGTTTATGAGCACGTAAGATGATACCACTATATTTTTTATAGGTCCTTGATAGAGGTTAACCAGCGTGGTGCTTACGGGGGTGAATTTAAATTGATGGAGGCTTAATAACTAGCTAAATTTAACTTTTAATAAAGTAGACGCAAGCAACAATGAAGATAATAAATACAGCGAAATATTATAAAGTCAAAGCAATTTTTTATAATTTATATTTAATTAAATTTCCTTTGTTCTTAATTAGCAAGATAATACTGAGAAGAGCAGGTTAGATAAAAAGATTTAACAGACAGATTTCTAAGTAACAATAAGTTGATTTGAATATTTACGTAATTTGCGTTGTAAGATAGATTTCCCAAAATCTAAAGTAGGTACTAAGTATTATGAATAATTAAACTTTGTGGATTCAAAGTCAAAGTTTACAGCGCTATGGCTGGTATAACTTTTGCGTTGCTTATTCAGATTACTGAGGTTAAGATTTACCTTGCAGGTTTCTGGGTAATGGGCAACTTTTGCGGCGGTACGTCTCTGAAGTTTTGTTTCACATTATGAAACAGAATAATAATCCGAATACAGACAGACTTCTCTACATCTTATAAAACAAAGCCCCCGCCGCGTTTGTCTGTATGTTCGCGATAAACTCAAAAACCACAGAACGGATTTTCTTGCGGTTTTTACCTAACAATAGAGTGATTCTTGAGGAAGGTTTAAGTGTACAATTTGTTAAGGTTCTACCCGTGCGAAGCCGGGGCGGGTCGCTAGTATATTATATTATAGTTATATTATATAGCGTTGGTACGATTATGTTCATAGATAGAACCAAGGGATTTCTCTCAGTTCCTTCAAGGCATAGTTGCTACATTAATCGCATAGTGTTCACGTATCGCATAGTACTTAATACGACACTAGTCACATAGTAGTCTATATGAGGGGTGACAAAACTTAAAATCGATCAATAAATTGTGTATAATTTTTATTTTCGAAAATAATGATATCGATAAGTCAATAACCGACCTAGAAATCAATTACACGATTATCTTTCTCTATTATTTACATTTTATTAATCCTGTGGTGTCCTTAAACCATTCTGAATATTCATTTAGTATCACACAGAACACAATCACAGGTTTATCCCTGGCCCGATTTCCGAGAAAGCGAATTAGAGGCTTTCGTGTCAAAACCCAACCAATACCATATCGAAAGTATGTTTCGTGAAACAGGTATACCAGAACCGTGTTCCATGTGTTATTTAATCGCTAACAGTGTACGGTCTAATCGTACGCTCGATAGACCCAGTATAAAATGAGCTCTCCGATTTCGCAACGTTGTATTAGATCTCGAAGTCAGGTTACGTTGGCTCGCCAAGAACCCGACTCACAGCAGTCACGCTGCAAAAGACAATGCACGTAGAGATAGCCACGGCTTTGAACTGTCAATTATGTCTGCACCGTGTGGCTGCTATTTCTGCCCGGCGTATTGAACAGAACGTGGCAGGTGAGAAAAGACCTTTCAACTTAGGTATACGTTTCCATTATTTGTTTTAGCAGATTGTGTCAGTAAGCTCTAAATATCTGAGAGACCAAGCTTTGCTCGGAAAACATGTAAAAACTCAAAAATGCGCGTTTTTCCTAGAGATAAGACGTAGCTAGATCGATTTATCGCGCCCGAAAACCCTCAATACCTACCAAAGTCCATCGAAATCGTTGGAGCGGTTTCCGAGATCCCCGATATATATATATATATATATATATATATATATATATATATATATATATATATATATATATATATATATATTAATTACTCGTTTAAAGGTATTAGATATAGGCTCTTTTAAACCAATGTAATTATGGATACAGGTACTAAATTAAGTTGAAGTTGGAACAATTAAAAATCGCGGTTAAAAGGCTATAAGTAATTGTAATTCTTCAAAATTGCACCAACATACCTTTTTTTACGATTGCGACTCGTGTGAAACATAATAATTCTCGTATGCTTTATGGAATATATGATTCCATAACTACGTTCCACCGACGAAGTTTCACAACGCCAGACGACAATGGATAACACTCCCGCAACGTCGCGCGTAGTTTTCAAATTTATAGCCTCATGTCATACGCGACAATGATAACGCACGATATCATCTGACGTAGCTTTACTCGTACATTATAGTGACACGTGCCTATCGTAGACGAAGACTTATGACGTTTTTCCAAGACATTTTTAACAGTCAAACTATAGTACATTACTACAGAGGCCGGGACGAAAGGGGTTGCCGGCCGAAGACATATAGACGGCCGAGCGAACCGAGGCCGAATAGGTCTGAGCGCGGGCAACCCCATTTCCCGCCGAGGTATGTATAGTGCTTTTCTCAAACACGCAATGAAATAAATAAAATAAAAAATCCACGAAACCCAAGTTTTATTTATAGAAAAAACTAAAAGTAAACTACACCCAAAATATAACCAACACGTACCTATATCATTATCACGCGTATGTTTTACACGAGTCGTGTATTTTTACTACCCGTATATTTTCATGTATCTTTGATTTTTTCGCCTTGTATCCGTCTGACTGTCGTTTTCGTCACAAAGGTTTACATAGTCTTTCATGTTGATATCATGTTTCACATACATCGTTGCTTTATGTATGGAGTAAATAAGTATAATTTCCACAGTGTTGGCGAATTTGTAGTTATATTCATTTAAAATATGCCACAAAACTGTTTCTAATAAACTGTAAGCCATTTTTCTTAGTTTGTCAAATAATAAAATTGCCATAAGCAACCATATACATACTTCGTCTTTGACTTGGCGGCAGAGGGAGCAAGTTATTTAAAATCAATTCTGCTTACGCTGCCAATTCCAACACCTACGATTACAATTAATATTAATTTCATTATTTCGTCGGAAGTCAAAAAATCAAAACGCACCATAAATCCAATAAAACAGAAGGAATATTTTTCAACTTTACCTCCATAACAATTTAAAAAAAATAACTACGCGTGTTTGAGTAGACCTTTTTACCGCTAACGTTTAGATGAAATATTTTAAATGTTTTTATTTGTGTAGTTAAATTTATAATTTAAAATTATAGAATGTATTATTTATTAAGTTCATGTTGATTTTATACAAATAAAACTGCAAATTATAGCAAACATTGTTTTTTGTTTTTTTTTATAGGCGTAGTGGCAGTGTCATTACGAACCATAAAGCAAATACTGCCTCTAGTTTTTTTTAATGGATGAATGCCACGAAGCTGTGTCACAAATATCTGTGAAATGAAAATTAAAAAAGAGGACTTTGCCGGCCTAGGCCTGCAAGATGTGTATGAAATTCCATTAACGACCTTTTGTCCTAGCCGCACCTGAAACGTCATACTTCGCAGCCTATTATAAGGAACATAACATCAATATTTCATTGCATGTTTGAGAAAAACTTATAATAAATAATAAGTATAACAACCACATAAAACAATAGACGAGCATAGCCGAGTGCAAGAAAACATATGAATGCAGAAAAACGGCATCGATACTTCGGTTAAAAGATATAAGCCATTCCGCTGTGCCATTTATGACTATTATGCACTAAATGGATGTTATATGAAGGTAACGTCCACTGCCTCTATCAGTTCCAATTAACCTGATTAAATTGAAATGAGAATTGAGCGTTAAATCATGATTTCATGAAACTTATGACTATGGACGATGCAATTAATGGCTGGAGTTTCATTGTACGTTTAATGAATAGTTTCCATTTGGAAAATGTTCCCGCTAAAGAGATACACATAATACGAAATGAATTGGGTAGATATTATATTAATATTTCATAGTCGGAATCTAGTTACGCTGATTGCAGCTTTTATTATAAAGGTCTTCTTTGGACGAAATTTGATAAAGCTAATATCTCTTTATTGATTCCTAGCGATTGTATTTGTGACTCTGTTATAAGGCTTGTGCTCATAACTTTATCGGCTCCGAGGCAATCAATCCCGATCGTCAATTTCACGTGATCGACAATTACTCCTGACTGTTGAAAACCCCAATTGAAGTGATTGTCAATCGCAGTTACGAGATTAAACGATTAACATTAAACTTGGCGGCGTTAGGCGCTATTCGAGCATACGATTAATCGTTTCGCTATGCTAGGTACTGACAATCGCGACTGATGATCTCGTAAATCTTATAAAAGGGACCAAATCGCTGTTTAAGGCGCCTCTGAAGACCCTTAAAAGATCCGTAACGATCAAGTTATGCAAGTTCGTGAAGAGCAATTTGTCTAAAGCCCTACCGCAGCTAGCGCGGGCGAACGTATAATTTTCCTCACAGAATTGCAAATGAGAAATAGAGTCACGCCATGTTCAGATTTTAAAATATGATAAATAGTAATTTCGTTTTCATTTATAAAAATACGTATGATTACGAAAGGGACGCAAATAAAAAGATAAAATCTAATCATATTTTTAAATCTAAATACGCTCCCGCTTATAGCCCTTACTAAGCTCGCGTGATATCTTTTAACAGCATTTTTATAACCTCAAATAAAGCTATGCTTTTATGAAAATATAAAAAATATATGAAGTCTCCGTTACGACGACCAGGCAAACCTCGCATCCTTTATAGGGTTCTAAATTGCCAAGGTTTATTCCCTAGCTTATCTCGTAGTGACGATTTTAGATTATTACATATATGTACATAGATTAATTAATACCTTTAAGAATTTTATGATATTACTGCTCCATAAAAGTCAGCTAGTGTTACGGCGCGATTCGGGAAATGATTTATAGATTCACTAGATATGAAATAGTAAAGATATGTGACGTTCCACGGCAAATGGTACCTTATGGCGGCTGGCGCTTAACGCTATCATTAACGCCGCTCCAATATTCATTATTCAGCCGGGGCAATGGTAACGTAAAGATCCGCCATCTAGTAGATATCATAAATTTCTAAATTCACCGAATGAGACGTCTCATACAGATTATGAAGATGATTTGTGCCATTGAGCAAACAATAGATTTCGGTATTCGAGAATGAATATACGGAGACGCTTCGCACGTGAGTCGAATAGAGCGGCTAGCCAAAGATTAAATAATGAGGTAGCAGATACGAGTATCTCACTGGGTAGCAAAACGAAAATGATCATAGTTCATCGGTCATTGACTATTATTTTACCAGTCAATGAATAACAGGACGTAGGCGATCAGCATAATGATAAGACAACAAAACCACTTATAAAGTGGTTTTGTTTACTTATGGAACATTTCTACTCCAGGGGTGCCATAAGATCCAAGTTGCCAACCTATCATAAACCTCAACTATCTTGAACAACTATTTACTGTAAATCCTCAGGAAAATATCGGCCGAATTCTTGCAAACAAAAGTTACACATGTCATGAGGAGAAATCACTGTTTAAGTACCGCGTGGCAATAATAAATAAATAATAACAATGAGTGGTCGACGATCGCGCATTAATATAAATTGGGGAACGTGTATTAAAGATAGCATATCTGGCTCATTTAATCTATATGCTAACTTGAAGCTTGGAGCGGACTAGGCAGGAATACTTATAGCGGCGTCCGACCACCGTTTCCACATCCGTATTCAATATCGGAGGATATGTTAAACAATTTGTCTTTAGCGAGGTAACGATATTTTTATTCGGATTACGTCTGGCTCTCAAGCTACCTTTCAGTAAAATTACCCCAGAAGATAATCCCGTACTACACTGTATATTTCACGTAAGCGTAATAGGCACTCAACTCAAGACCGTTAATAGGTCTACAATCCTTGAGGTTTATCCTCAAATCGTCAAAATTACGATACTCAAATAAATCTATCCCTTGTAGACGTTATGCGACAGAATGTAAAAACACGGTGCGTATCTTTTGTTATAGAGATATTAGATAATGAACTTTCTGTGCGCTTTTACTATTCTGTGACTTGGCTTATGTCAGCAAGTTCGGACACTAGAAAATGCGGGGGGCATATTTGGTGAGCCGAGGAAGGTTAAAAGGCACAAAGGTTAAACGTTCAGTACGCGGTTCATTGGGCCCGTTTGAATTATGTATGGGGTTAGCTTATAGGTGAGGCTATTTCGAGTCTACGAAGAGAGGTACGTAATAGCATTCTTTCTTTCAATGTTGGGCAGTTAGGGTGTCTAAGTGATGCTACATTTTCAGCACAACACGCAGTACTAAGGTATTAATGGTTTGATTCGTAAAAGGAAAAGGCCATGTTTTTAAACATTGCAAATATATTTGCTGAGAATATTATCATAGCGTTGGTATTGGGTTGTTTTCGTAGTTTTTGCCAAATTTGATTTTAAACCATTATACTTAAAAAGAGCAAAAGGATGACTACGTCTGTAAGTAAATTATTGATCATTTCTCCCTTTATTTTATTTCAAGACATGCAAAAGTAACAAATTTTGTTTTATTTTGTACACTGTTAACTGTACATCGGTGGACATTATGCCTTTTGTAATGGGGTCCACCGATGTATCGTTTAGTGGTTAATGTTAAATAATCTAATGTAAGTTGATTGTACACACGCTGCCAAAATAGCAAATACGGAGGGTGTTGGATATACACAGCGCGTCCCACGGCTATGCCACATGGAGGGAAAGTACCCCGAATATTGTAGATGGAACAATTTACTGAAAGAAGACATTATTTTAATTTAAAAAAACAATTTAAACTGCAATCATAGATTTTTAAATAATTACATGGTTGAACCGGGAATCGAACCCGCTACACGAAAAAAAAAACACCCTGCAGTGGCGGCGCGTCAAAAACAACCATAGGCAAGCCGGAGCTAATTTTAGGCTTACATATTTCCTTTACAACTCTGCTCAAACGTCCAAAAACAGGCAAGCCGGTGGGAATCGGCTTTTATGGACGCGCCGCCACTGCCACCCTGTAGCTTTATCATACCGATCGAAAGGCTTCATCATAAGGATTTTTTTTTTCTAAATAACATAGTGGCAGTAATAAAAGAAAGCGCATGGCAACTTAAATCATATGCTAGTCTTGTTAAGTAAAATCGGATTTACACCAACTACACTGAGAGAAAAGTACAACAAAAATACACTTAGAATTACAAAAATAAACTTAATCCGGGGACAAGGAGAGTTAACTAATAGGAACAAATTGACTTTTGCAATTTCTATTAGTTCTTGCAATTTCTATTATCTGTTTGTTGAAATTATATTTGGGATTACTGAGCTGTTTGTAGAAATAAATTAACTTTACAGAACTAGTGAAACGTCCATAATTATTACTAAAACTTCATTTTTTCCCCCAGTACAGAACTATTTTCTAATTAATTCCTGGTGATGATTTTTCTCTCAGTGTACCGCCGTTAAGACGCAAAATCTAATATCAAAGTACAAATTGGACTTAGCGATTTGACTGTCGCAGCCCTTGTTAAGCGGTTGGCAAGTCGTGTTTAATGAGAATACGGCGTCGCCGTTTGTCGATATAGAAATTTGCCTAAGTATTTAAAAAGTGGTGTTAAAACTTATTGGAAATTTTAGCTTTCTATGTATGACTGGTGATTATAATTACGTTTAATCAAACCTACGTAATATAATATTTAAAACTTTCGCGTTTTGAACAGATTAACTTTACATTTATAGACGGCCGCCTATCGACAATTTATTTTATTACCTTTAAACGACACGTCGAAACCTAGCGTCGGTAAATAAAGGTACCTAATGTCAGTTTTCACGAAACGCTTTTAAGCTGTTTTGTGTACTTTGTGTAGGTTAAAACTTTTTTACTAATATACTTTTCTCGGACAACAGCGTATAAAAAAACGCTTTATTTAATTCGTAATCGAAGAAGCAAGAAATTTTCTGATAGCAATTGTAGTTTCAAACTTTAAAACAAACTTCCTAATAAACTTATCAAATGCTTTGATACAAAGGGCACTTGATAATACCAATTTGAATAAACTACTACTTAACTAGTTTTGGATATCTTATTCAAAACTCAAGAGAGCTTGGGGCAATTCTTAAATTACGGCATTTCAAATTAAGGGGTGGGGGGTCTGGACATCGGATGATGTAGGAGGAAACGGGGTCATTCGAGTGGATGATTTTAGGAAGGGGGAGGGAAGTGGGGGGTCAAAAATCGTCAAAAATAGATGACGTAATTTATGAACAGCCCCTTTCGTGTCGAGTAAATTGGTGTCCTAAAGGCCTGTCATAATTATGAATTCTCTGACATTGTGTTATTGGCATATTGATAAGGGTTTACTAAGAATTTCAATTAGACGCTGGGATAGAAAGGATCTCGAGAGGCGATGTCTATGTTTACGCAGAGTAGGATAATTATAAACTGAAATAGATGTCATATACTTGCTAAACGATTAAAATTCGGCCAAAAGCATGTCGGGCCATGCTCAAAGTGGGTTTCCTATAGACATGCGCGAAACAGTGCTTCGAAAAGTGATGCTATATATCACATCACTTTTCCGAACACGTAATGGTACACTGAGATATCACATCACTCATCACTCGAAACATGACCCGACCGTGAAACAGCGCTCGGGCGCGCGCGAGATGGCCACATTACAGCTATCTCTTACATTACACAGCGCATCTACAGCACTCTAGTGATTCTAGGCGTTTCGGATCCGTATCGGCGATCGATCTATTTATTACGCGTTGCGTTTTGTCACCTTTATGTGAAAGATTTTTTGTTAGTTCTTATAAATTATAAAATAATGTAATTATGTAATATGTATGTAAGTTTCGGAGGTAGATAATTGCCTATGGAGCTTCCCGATATGGCGAGTACTATATAACAATGCGTACATTTTGCTCGCTTTGGTTCTGTCTCCGTAAAGTGGTTCGTTTATAGCCATTTTTTTAAATAGGTCAATCAAGTTAAAGTCCCCAATAGTCCGTAAAAAAGCGATTACTCACCAGCACTAATACATTATCAGAATATTGCCATAACGAAACTATTATTTACACCTTTCATAATTTAATTTAAATATATTTGCAGTTTAGTTCACTCAGTCTTTATAAACAACTCGAATTTCTACAGTCAGTCTCGATATGCACTAATTCACAATTAAATTAAAGGATAAACAAGTATTAACTCGTACTTAGTTTGCCGCGAACCGTGAAAGTCAAGCAAACTATCAAACATTTCACAACAATAATAATAAACGGTTTTCTTTTCGTCAAATTCAAAATCGCAAATAAATTACTCCATTTGACCGTGTCCTTCTGGTATTATAAGAAAAACATTTTAAGCTCTACGCGGACGCTTTAGAGTTTTAAATCTATTGCAGAAAATCATATTCGTAAAAATATTAGTGAGTGACAACTTAAACCGCGGCGATCGGCCGAGCGGACCTATCCGAATGGTTCCGAAGATAGCCGAAAGCATCGCAGAGCGAGAGCGAGCGAGCACTGAGTGCGAGTGCGAGCGAGATAACAAAGCAATGATGGCATGGCATGGCGAACAAACATGACACTATCACAAGTTACATTACACATTACGCGCTCCGTGCGTAGACTTGAACTGACTGTTCATATCGGCGGGTCAATGTATTTGGAATTGAATCCATTTCGCGCGCTTCGGCCGGTCGTTGGCGCTCGCGCGCTCGGTGCGGCTCGCGTGATGCGTGATGTTTGAAGTACTGGTTGATTTCGCGGAGAGATACGTAATGCCATATTACGTGTTCGAGAGATATATCTCATTTGTGATATTACGAGCATTACTTACACATGTCTAGTTTCCTAGTTTCAATTCTGTCAGAACAGGTCAAACGGGGGCTATTAGTAAGTACATATCATGTACTTACATAACAAGCATAAGGGAGTACCTTCGCAGCGCTTTATTGTACGTCTTTTTACTAAGAAGAGTTTTTTTTGCAATAATTCAAAAACGGCTGGACCGATCATGTTCACTACACAAAACTACGTAAACCAGCCATGTTATTATTATGTATGTATGTATGTAAACACTTTATTGTACATAAGACAGGTTAAGATACAATTAAAAGAAAGTATACAATGTACAAAGGCGTACTAGGCCTAGGCGTTTATTTCGTTTTAGACAGGCAGCTCATGCTGGTACGTCTAAATCATAGTTTTCACGATTTCACTGTTTAGATTTTGATTTTGTTTAGTTTAAGTAGACTTCTATAGTATGCAATACAATCGGAGCCATTTGTGTCGTTGATGTCAGCAGCATTGTTGCAGTAATTGTGCATTTGCATTTTACATTTCAATGCTGGAAAATGTCTAGCAAAAATAATTCTGGACAAATTGCTGGAAGTCCATTGAAGCGGAACGCTCCATTTCGATTCACTTCTTGCGTTGGATATTTTTATAGCGGACAAACTAGGTATCAAACAACGAGGTGGAATAACGTTGCCACCTATACCTTTCTACCGATAGCCTCGTAAGATCAGGGTTAATTTTAACGTTTTGGAATTTTGAACTTTCTTTTATTTCTACAGAGTTCAAAACTCGAATTGAATTTGTACATGTACAAGTACGGTAGGACTCACGAGGATAGAATTTTATTTTAGCCAATCAAAACTTCGTGACCTATCTTTTTTTAATAGCGGAAATTCGAACCTGCAGGCGGGGTATATTTATAGAGAAAATGTCAGTGATACGAGTCAGATAAGTGAGATAAGTGCCAGTCATGTGTAGTTTGAGGTAAAAATAGACTAAAAGCGTCGCCTATATTCCGTCGCTCAAGCGTCGCTCGTATCAACGTATAAAAGAGTGTCAAAGCTTTGTTTCGTAGCTTTATACCGGCAAGAATCCAGACAGGGAAAATTTGTTTTAAGGCAATGCATTATTCTATTTATTCTCCTATATTTTCGGACGAAAACAACCTTACGGTTTAGTACTGTTTATTAATAAGCTCGATTTGGTTATTAATAATCTTACAAGTGAAATAGAGATTGCCGCCACATGAGGTAATATATCACAACTTTTTTTTCTTTCGTGACGAAAAAGGACGTAGATACTATGGATAGACCCCCCGCTGTCAACGTCTCTCAGACGAGACGCGATGACCAGTCGCCGTAAGACATATCTTAGCGGCCAAGATATTCACAAATATTTGAACAGAGCATCAAGATACGTGTCATATCTGATATTGGGATATATCTGAGCACATTAGCCACTCCGATATATCTGATGGCGACTGAACGTGCATAGTATGTTCTTTTGGGAACGGGTTTAATTAATTAAATGGTTTACCGTTGATTGGATTGGTCTGTGTCGAAGGCTGACTTTTTCCCTGCAGCGGCCACTAAGCTTTTCAGAGTAAATCAATGGTTTAAGCTAGAGCACAATGCAATCTACGAGAATTGTTTTAGTTTAGTTTTGCGTTTGTAAATGTCGCCTACCTATCGTGATATTTTAGGTTATTTTTAATAATTAGAAGAAATTTAGCTATAAGTTACAAGATCAATTCACACCATTCACCATCTCCGTATTAAAGGTTTCTTAGGATGATTGACTTTTGGCTTTTACAGTATTATTAATGTCACTCCCACACAACATACAAGAGCAAAGCTTTCAGTGTAAGGTTTCCCCTTATACGTAGCAAAACCTATAATCATTGAAATAAGTTTATGCTATGACAACTTAATAACAGTTTCTAATCTTATGGCTGTGCACTGGCGGCGGGCTTGTCTTAAGCAACAATCAAAACTCGTTTTAATTTTATTAATGCACATTTAGATTCACGCCGCGCCCACGCGCAGTCTTGCTAGTCTTCGATATCGATGGTCGACCCTTTACATCCACACTTTTTGGCTGGCTCAAAAATACGTTGATATTTTTTTAAGTGTATATTGTAAGGTCTTAGTTTCGTGCTACCCAAAGGTTCATGGCGATAAGACCCCCTGTTGTTACCTAGCTTTAACTGTATTTCATTTTAAGACAATAATGAATATTTATTATTAAGATCGTGAGAGAGAAAGTCATTCAAAAGGGAGGTCACGACCCTCAATACTGAGGATTGCGACGCAAGGAGGAGGAAAACTAATTTATTGCAGCTAAATTTAACAAAGCTTTAGGTACGTGTATGTATCAAATTCAAAGGAGAATGTTTTGTTTCAAGATTGTAGTTCCAATTTTTAATGACATTTTGATATGTAAATAATAATTTTGCTAATTTTTTGTAACTGTTGCACACTATTAACCTTTTGGGCAACCTGTCTAATTGGATTTTTACATACCTATTTGACAATAACGGGACCAATTAGGACCCCGAAATTGATAGTAATACCCACGTAGGAACGTAGGGACCGCAATTTACTTTATTTGTCTTTAGGTCTTTCAGGGCATCCTAATGCCGCAAGCCGGATTATGTAAGTAAGGTTTACTCGGGTAATTCCGAATGTCGAAAACTGTCGGATAATTACGAAAAGAGACTTTTATTATTATGGAATTAAGGGTGATTTTCATCTGAATTTCGGAATTATCCGACATTCGGTATTACCCGAATACACCTTATTCATTTGATGTAGCTATAAAAAGGTGTATAAAAAAACATCGCCACATTTTATGCACATGTTCAGCGTGTGCTAAAATAAGTTAGCGATTGTAATGATTTCTCTCTTACGTTTAGCCTAATGTGAAAGACTGATTCATTTAATGCAACTGCAAAAAAGTTTTGATACTCGTAGTGTTTCAAAACGCGCCCTGACACTATTCGTTTAGATTAGATATAGATATTAGTTTAGATATTCCAATTCTAAAATCGTTACAAATTCCCATTGTCCGTTACCAATAACCACGACAATCGGCCGATCGATCTACGTTCGATGGTTCGTTCGACATCTAATTGACTCGGCGACGATAAATATAATAGATCGATGATCTGGGGGCCTACCGCGAACCACGTTCGACCTGTTGCCTCCCTGTGACACTTACGTACGAAATTATAAGTGCGACAGAGAGGCAACACGTCGAACGTGGTTCGCGGTAGGCCTTCTGAGGGGCTACCGCGAAAACCGAAATCCGCAAATTGCGGGGATCTTTCTCTTTTACTCCTGACAGAACGGAATTTGCGAACTTAGATTTTCGCGGTAATAGCCCTGATGCCACTAACCCCTGCCTCGATCGATGGTACCTTTTCGCATTACAAGAATTACCTTACCGGGCCCGAGAGTCCGACGCAAACGAACAGGGTTTTTTTTTTGAGAAATAGGTATGTTAACGGTAGTGTGACTCATTTCGACTTTTTTCGACTTAAAATACGTGAGTGACCCGTTCTTAAAATATTCAATATGAATTATGCTTGTTGACTAGTGTTAAACACGTTAGGGGCTGTCCATAAATTACGTCATCGATTTTTGACCCCCTCCCCTAAAATCACCCATAAATCATGCTTCAAATGACCCCGTTTCCTCCTACGTCATGCTATCGTCATCCGATGTCCAGACCTCCCCCCCCCCCCCTAATTTGACTGACGTAATTTATGAACAGCCCCTTAGTTATCAAAAAAGAATCTATAATAACAAAATAACTGTTGTTCGGATTTCCCCATTGGCGTGTTTCCTCATACAACTTAGCTACATATGCAGTATGCACCTCTACAACAAAAGCATTGAGTAACATGGCATATATTCTATATATAAACATGTTTTTTTTACTATTTATATATCAATTGTTCAGACAATCTGATGAAATTTGCAGTGTGTAAAATGAGTCATTATCTGCATTATCAAGTTTTACACCTATAGTGAGATAAGATAATTAAATATTCAGAGCAAATGTTTTGGATTAACTTAGTACATGCATTTGAAAATAATCCTATATTTTAGATTACCTTGCTAATGGATGTTTGATTGCCTGCATAAATTCTTTTCTAATCTTTAACTTTTACTGGATTTGCATAAGGTCCTGTGGTGTAAGGGAAACCTAGCTCATTTTGCTAAGAGCAAGAGAAATGAGGGTAAGGGGCTATTCATAAATTACGTCATTTCAGATTAGGGGGGGGGGGTCTGGACATCGGATGACGGTAGCATGAAGTAGGAGGAAATGGGGTCATTTAAAGCATGATTTTGGATGATTATAGGGGGGGTCAAACATCGTCAAAAATCGATAACGTAATTTATGGACAGCCCCTAATCACCCTACAAGTTTTGGCCCAATGTTTTTTTTACCCCATCCAAATGTTATCCACCCATATAAGCCCATTCTGAGAAATATGTGTTCTCACCAGACAAATCCAGTTCGGAGACTTCCAAAGTATGTACCTTTGCTGCGGCAGTTCCCACCAATGCTCTTGACTCCCTACCGCAGTGAATGTGTTAAGCAGGTATAAGAAAGTTTTATATAGATCTACAATTCCCACTATACACAAATTAATAATATTAATGAATAAAATTTTCATTGGTCTAACCAAATCATTAAAACCTAATAACAATGAAAGATAGGACATTCAACAAATGTATTTGTATATCATGAAAATGATATACAAATATGCTTGTTCAATGTTCGATACTAAAACATTTTAGCGGTTTATTTATTCAAGTAATTGATGAAGCACACATTAACAATTTTAGATAAACATAACAGGTCCTAACTATGAAGCATGGCTGCTTCATATTGAACTAACAAGTGTACAGATAAGGCAACTGAAGCACAATTAACAAACCTTATATAGCCAATGAGGAAAAACAACATACTTACATTTTAAAACTAGTTACTCAAGCTTCATCACATAATATGTGATGATATATATTATATGTCGAACAAAATGTGGTATAACTAGCATGCTACCTTGCCTAATTCAAGCCAGCATCATGTTGTTTTATCACAATGATGTCATTTCTGAATGAGATAATACACCAAATGTTTTAACATTTTTATGCAATGTTCGGAATACCTGTACTAAGTTTTTGTCAGTGTAAGTGCCTCTAAAAAGGTTACATTTTATGCAGCTTATGGTCAGCTATACCAAACAATGCAGTAGTAGTGGATACTTACACAACCATCCCGTAGGCGCCTTCGCCGATATACTGCAGGTTCACGTAGCGAGGCCCCACTTCGAAGACCTGGCCTCGCACGATCTCCGCGTTGGGGTTGGTGCTCGTTGCTCCACCTTCAGCCATCACGATGCACTTTCAGTAAGCGGGAACACAAACTGTTTACTTTAAAGTACCTCACACGCTCACTTCTTCCAACTTCAGCATCCGTAAATGAGGCCACACACTGATCAAGTCTCGGCGTTTTAATTTACATCAAACACCTAATAATTAACCAAAACAAACCGTATCCGACCTACATTATCCACTACCCGACCAAACCGTACACTTGTCACAGTCACTCGCTTATCATTCTCGTTTGCAAGACTTCATGAACACTCCCGCACGTACCGTTACCGCTCCACAAATGAATACACACATAACAGCATCTCTTTCACACTTGTGCTAATTGTAATTTTATCGTTTCCTTTTATTCCCGAGTGATGTGCAACTCTGCGCGTGCTTTTGATACCGGTTTTTTATTATGCAAATTAACATGAAATTATTTAATATGACTTTGATCAAAAAAATTTAAATAAAAATTAAATAGATGACTTAATTTTACATAAAGATAAAAAAAGATAATATTATTTTCATTCAAATTTTAAACAGTTGCCAGCATTAAAGAAGAACTCTAATTGACAGTATTAAGACGGTTTTCAAAATGGTTAAACCAATCCGATTTTTCTTCCAAAATTCATAAATCTTGTAAAGAATGTGATAACTTAAATAAGTTAATATTGACATTAAATGCGTGTTACGATAATTAAGAATGTTCAAAAGAAATATCATAAATACCTTAAATTATTCGCAGTTCTTAAGCAAATCTTGACGGATCCATTGAGTTCATAAAAAAACATCTCTAGCTTGACATTTATTTGACATGTACGTGTATCACGAGCCAATACTTGCATTTTAATTGTTCAATTAAGAAATGCAAATATTATTAAATTAGTTTGAATATCGTAACGCAATCTTCTTTTTTAAGGAATGTAAAATTGTTTGTGAAAAACCTGATGCGGGCCATGGAGTGATAGATAATATTATAACACTGCAAAAGTGACCTCGTCTCATCGTATCGAAGGACTGTGCAATTGTTTAGGTATGTCGGTTTGGTCAGGCAGTACGGTCCCAGGCCCACCCAATCGTTACTCTCAGTATGGTAACTGGTGCCCAAAAATGAGCAAGGTATGATGTTTCTCAGCATGTTTTTTTTACGCCGCTCACAGAGCCGCGCTACAACTGCTACGCTAAACGCAGTGTTTACAAGCAGGCTCGCACGATTACACGTATCACGTATTGTTATGCAGTCTCTTGCGTGGTTCTCTGTTGAGTAGTTGTGTCGCAATTTTTTTTTATCAGCACAGGAAGTCCTAACCGGCACTTTTAGTTCCCACATTTGAGTTAGGTTGTTGGGACAGTTAATAAAAGATTGATATTAAAAGTAGAACATTAAATAAAGACACCGTGAAATACAAAAGCACAAGTAGCATGGTTTAATTATTATTTTTTTTTTTTTTCATAGTGAATTTGATGTGAGATTTGCAAAGCCTTAAAATTTGGTTTTGTACTACACGGAGGCTGCTACTAGTCCTTCTTTAATAAAGAGTGAGTTAACTGTTTGTTTGTTGGGAAAGGGTTGCTTGGGTGCTGTAGTGCTAGTCTGGTAGTCTGGAATCCCGGTGTAAATGTTGTGAAATATGACTTTTTATGGCAAAGGTAAGGTTAAGGTACTTTATTATTATTTATAAACATCAACACTTGTCTTTACCTTTGGTATAAGAATGACACAAATAGATAACTCACAAGATATTGAGTCAAATGGATGTATTCACTAGCCAAAACTTGGCAAAATGGAACCCCGGAACTCTATAATACCATGTCATATTGGCAAGTATTCAGATACCTATTTAATATGTAATTAAATAAAATAAATAAATATTATAGGACATTTTTACACAATTTGAGTAAGCCCCCTCCCCCTCCCGCGTTTACAAAGTTTCACGGTAACTGCTTCCACAGTAGCTGTTCTCAGAATGACTTACATTAAAGTCACTTTGTTTATACTTCTTAGAAATAATTGCATTTATGCATCGAGGTTCATATTTACTACAGTATCGTTTTGGGCAACTGTAATGAGAGCTGTACCGTTTTTTAAATAAATAACTCAGTGTTCCTTATCCATACATAGCAGTAGATACAACCATTTGGTTCCTTCTTAGAATTTATATCAAGTCACAAAAGTGCCAAAACAAGTTTAACACCAAAGTGCTTTTTTTATATTTAACATCTACAAATTAAAACAAGATTTTTTGCTATTTAATTGGCTATGCTTCTCGCTTTTTGTTTCAATTAACTTTAATTGTCAGTAATGACTTGTTTTGTGGCTAATCAAGATGTTATGAATGATTGATCTTAGGTATTAGATAGAATTGATTGCTTATTAATTGTTGTGCTGTCATTGTCAATACTGATTCATGAGGAATTAATGAATACAATATTGTTTACTATATTATTTAGGGCATATTAAACTTTTAATAATATAGTGGGACTGTCAATGGGATTATGTGTTTGTAAAGTAACCATAACAACTAAGAATATTAATGATAGATGCATGCAAAAAATCCAAAATAAAATAAAAAAATCTGTAGCAATGGCTTTAAGGTTTCATATTAATTACATATTATGCAGGAAATAATCGCTGACTTTCAACTAATTAGCCAACTTCCATAATTATTACTAAGAATAGCCAATCTTTGTGGCAACAACTAACTAGGGTTTCTGCTCGAGAATTCCCGAGGCGAGAAATCTCGAGAAATTTGTCCTAAGTCGAGACGGGAAAAAAATATTCAATGCCTCGAGAACTCGAGAAATAAATCTCTTGTGATGATGTGTCTATAATGCATTTCTTTAGGTAGTTAAATAAATATGCACATGTTCTTTTTTTTACATTTTCAGGTAGGAACCTACTTAAAACATTTATTACCAAACAAATAAAAAACTACCTTGATTCGTCCCCTATCGTTCTAGCTTTAACCGATTTTTGAAACTTTTGAACTATCATGATTCATGACATTCATGTAGCGTCTTTTTATTGAAAACTGCTTTAAAAACTAACTAATTTACTATTGATAAATTAAATCATCCCGATATATTCCTATTAGCAATATATTACAATTTTAGCAGCTTTATTGTTACGTTGAGTACTTGAGTAAGTACGAGTAATTAATATTACGTAGTAAAACTTCTGTAAGTTTTATCACATCGAGTTAAATTTATTGACTTGAATATTGCTGCCTAGTAAAATACCATATTGTGGTTCGTTTACATTTTGTTGAACCGTTGAGCCGGTGCGCACGCCTGCACCTATAGTTTTTTTTGTTGTTATATTTTTAATTATTAAGTGCAATTTATGGTAACTAAAATGTACCATATGTTTGATTATTGATCTCACCTACGATTCCTACGAGTCTGATTTGTAAAAAAGCAAAAAAAATTAAATAACATGGTGTTTATTGAAGCTTTCAAAATTTCTCGAGATACTCGAGAAACTCGAGAAATCTTGGTCGAGAATTCCCGTGCCTCGAGAAATTAAAAAGGTCGAGAAACCAGAAACCCTACAACTAACACAAACAATTAACTTTGTGGTGTGTTGTTATAGGTATTATAATGCCCTTTTATCCTCATCCTTGGAAATGTGACATTCAAATAATATTTACAACAGAATGAATATGATAAAGTTAATTTTGGAACATACTTGTTTTAAAACAAGGATCGGAACCAGTTATTTCTTCATACAAAAAATACCGGTCTTATTCGTTCTTTGGTTTATTATATCATTTTTAATGGGACACTCTAATACGAAGCTGTCACCTAAATACACGATTCAGTCCTACGTAAAGAGCATAAAATAATAATGATTATATGAGCCCTGCTTATGCACTATAGGATGATTTTACAGTATGGAAAAAGTTTCAATACTAATATTTGGGCAATTATATCCATGTCAGTTACTGCCATGTGGGCTGCTGTAATAGTTTGTGTACACAGATGTGGCAAATTTCAAAAATGTGCCACATCTGTGTACACAAACTATTTAAGGATGAGCAAGTGTGGAATGTTATAAAATTGAGTTTAAACACAAGGAATTTATTTGTTGTATGTTGTTGTATTTCTTAATAACTTTCTCTCCAATCCACCAAACAATATAAAAATTCTTATACAGAAATATGTGACGTCCCACGGGTAAAGGTACCTTATGGCGGTTGGCACTTACGCTATTATTAACGCCGCTTCAATATTATTGCGGCGCTATTTGACGTAAGCGCCAGCCGCCATAGGGTATACCTTTTGTCGTGGAACGTCACATATTATGAAAATGTACTACCAAAACTATATTAATGATGAAATGATATAGTTTAGTGACATACCAGACCTATGCCTATTAGCTTTAGTGACCGAAAAAATATAAGTAATAGTTAATGAGTAAGTACTAAAGATTGCAGTTGAGATGATTTTACCTTTCTACTTGTATTTCAATGCCTAGAGCAATCAAATTGGATCATATTCTATGGAAGTTTGCATACAATGTGACCAGTTCTCATTGCTCTGAGTAGCTTGTGTCTTTTGGCAACCCTACAAGTACGTTTAATTGACAGGTTATTGACTTTTCATCTGAGCACTCATCTCTAAATAACAAAGATGATATCATGTTCCATATACTCGCTGTCTCATTACAATTTCAACCTAATGTACTTAGATTAAGGATAATTATTGGTTAGCTATGATGGCACAATGTCACCCATAATATTCAGTTCATGCATGATTGTTTCTTCATGCGAAGCAAGGTCTGCATGCTCAGGCAAATTGTGAATGGCACTTGCACACATGTGGTTACGCATTGTGTAGCTGGGTATCATATCATATGTAGGTATATGTTATAAATAGGCAGTCTTAAAATATACTTAATATACGTTGGTACAGTCGGCATTCGCTTACATTCAGCATTACGCTGGTACAGTCGCTTCAATAACATCTTAACAAAAGGAGCTAATATTTCTGTACGTTTCTACATAATAATTGTTCTAAATTAGACTGGCAAGTACATTCGCCGTCAGATATATATCGGAGTGACCAAGGCGCTCACAAAAATCTGAACACGCCTTTATCGTCAAGGCGTTAGAGTGCGTGTTCAGATATTTTTGAGCACCTCGGTGTACAGTCGCCATCAGATATATCGGAGCGGCCAAGGTGTTCACAATGTCTGAACATGCACTCTAACGCCTTGACAATAGAGGCGTGCTCAGATATTTGTGAGCACCTTGGCCGCTCCGATATATCTGATGGCGACTGTACTTAGAACGGTAACTGTAGAGACATATCTCCATTTTGGAAAAGTATTTCAGAATGACAGATACTTTTGTTGGCTGTATCATCCGCGACTGTACAGTAGAGATGCAACGGATAGTTGTTTGGCCGGATATTAGGCCCACGGAACTATACTTACATTTCGGTTTTTCAGGTGCGCATTCTGCAGGTTTGATCTGTTTCCTAGAAACGTTCGCGCGGACTCATTTCTAGGTTCGAAATGAGTGCGCGTGCAAGTCAGTGGAATGATTAAATCGTTTTAAAATAATAAATAAGTACAAGTATGACCGTGTCTGTTTCTTAAATCCAATTTGTTTACTTCGAAATCAAGCAATGTTACTATCCGGTATCCGGCCGGATAGAAGGTCACTATCCGGTATCCGGCCGGATAGTAAAATAATGGCCGGATAGACCGGATACCGGATAGTAACCGGATATCCGGTGCATCTCTACTGTACAGCTATATTAAAGATGTATTTTAAATTCAGATGTGTTCTAATGTAATGCATGATAAAACACATAATGGAAAGTTATATTATAAACATCTTAAAGGCTAAAATTAGATTATTATGTTCGTACGAGAACATAAAAATATATCATTTGAAGTTGTTGCACGGTAGTTACGATAACAACCACATTACTGAATATATTTATGCAATACAAGTAGGAATATGTATAAATATAATATAAGAACTTGATAAAAAGTTATCACATTATTTTGTTGTGTAACATACATTCGCGGGAAAAAGTGTATGATACCTAGGTATTTAACTCTTATTTTGTGACTAACTTAACCCTAACGTGGTGATCTGGTAACAAAGGTGTAAATATGTTCAAGCCAAATTTTCGGGGTTTGTAAGTTACACTGAAATCTTTCACTACAACACCTCCTTCAAGGAACAATCTTTCATCCTCTTTCAATCGAGTTAATTTTATTAATTCAAATCAAAAAGAAAATCCACGGTGTGTCGTTTCGTGGTTTTTCATCACGTTGATGGCTGCGTCACTTTCGATGCCATATTAAAGAAAGGGATGCCACAAATGATTTGGGCGCATACGGCCAAATGTTGCATATTTAGAAACCGAAGCGCAATCGAGGCGTTTGGTACGTGGTCCGAAATGAGCGCGTCGACGACCGCTTGAGTACCTATTGAAAAGTACCAGTGTCTATTCAAATCTATTGTTTATCTAGTCAAGGTCTGTGATTGATATCGCTGCGACCCACTAAGGGTCGCTTGCACCATACCTGTATCTCGATTAAAATGTTCGCTAACGCAAAATTTTATTATACGATTTATCCATAGTTTAACTATTGGGTGATGTTATTCAGTCCGTCAATTGTGGTTGGCGCAACCGGCTCTGAGCCTGCAAGCAACATTTAGGAACATAATATTGTTTATTACCATGTGTTATTCGCATGTTACGCGTTCACGCAAAAACAGCTTCTGGAGGTGTCGGGATCTCGTACGATTTACCCCAAAATCGTTTTAATTCAAGTTCGTCTTCGCTTGCAGCATACGTGCGTGATGTCGGGCGAGGCGCCTATCCAGTCGGACGCGGGGCTCCACACACCCGCGTACCTGTCATGGCGGAAACTCCAGCTGAGTCGCGCGAAGCTGAAGGCTTCGAGTAAGACTTCGGCGCTGCTCTCTGGATTCGCTATGGTAAGTGAGACCACTTAACAAAGGCACTAGTGCGTGGTATCTGAAGAGACTCCTCTCCAGTCGGGCGCAGGGCTCCACACGCCGCGTACCTGACATGGCGGAAGCTGAGTAAGAGCAAGAATAGAAGACTTCAGGTCTGCTCTTTGGATTCGCTATGGTATATGTATAAGCTTGACATCCCGCTAAATAGTTATTGCACTGTATTATGTAGGTACCTAACTATTGTTCCTAATTTGCGCGTAACTATAATAGGTGTTTACGATACAAGTGCGGAAAAGAGGAAATTCGAAACGAGTGGCGAATTACCTATTCGCACGTGTATCGTACAACGTTTTTCATTGACATACGCACGGAAAGTAAGACCATATGTATTGTAAAAAACTTTGTGGTCCAGTAGATCTACCTATTAAATTAACTGACCGTTTCTACCATCTGGCTCCAATGTATCCTTCTACCAAAAAGAATAGATAGTATAGAGGGGTCCTGTCATTGTCAATTTTGTAGTCACGGTACATTTACTGCCATCTATCGACACACGATTAAAACTTAAAATAAAATTGAAAATGTATAAAATAATCAAAATATGTTTACGGATAAATTATTTTTAATTTTTATTGTTCCATACTGACCCATGTTCTTTCACTGATATGTGTTAAAATTGTTAAATACAAACGGTGTCGTTACCGCCATCTAGCCGAGAATAGGCCAAAGGTAATGGCGCCATCTATTCGAGAATGACTTTTTCTTGGCCGTCCGGGGCACGTTTTTTTCTTAGACTTTATTTATCTTATACGGAGTTATATATATCTCTGCTTCTACATAATATTTTCGAAAAGCAAACGAGACCAAAAAAACACGTGTAAAACACAAGCATTGACCCCCGCCCCCGGGTCTGACGCACTGTACTGCATAAGCTGTGGAATATCAAATTTCACACGTTCCTTTTGATTAGAAAATATGAGCATTCTCATGTTTTTCAACTTAACTCGCCGCATTGACGTCAATGGTTCGTACGATCTATCTGTTAAGCGGAGGCTATAAATTACTGACACTTAAAAAAAAAATTAAATCTCGTAACTACATGGAGCTTATGGTGCAGTGCATGTATTTGTTTATGTCGGCGGCCGATCGTAAGATCAGGCAGATCGTAATGTTCCTGTGCAATGTTTTGAGGATAGTCACATTAAACCAATATATAGGTAAGATAGGTTCGTTAGGTTGCTTCAGATGCCCGAAGGGCAAACTGCCCAGAAATAGGAGCCCCGCGTAGCGGGGCTTCGTCGACTCAGGGAACGAGTCAAAGATTTTCACGTTTCACGATATGCCTAGGAATTTCACGATATGCCTGATCTTACGATCGGCCGCAGACATTTACACTCCGAGGGAGAGGAACAATAAACGAAAGCCTCGTGCCTCGCTCTATCAGACAAAATGGTAACTTTCTCTATGATCTTCTTTTATTTGTTCAACGTGGACGGAACATTCACTAACATATTTAGGATGATTTTGTTTTTTCTAATGCATAATATGCAGAGTTAGACCGTAAAAAGTCTGCAGCGATTTTGATAGCCCACGCAGTGCAAGTGTCATTTTAAACGTTAAACTTCTATGAAATTATGACGTACAAATAACACTTACACCGCGTGGGCTATCAAATCCGCTGCAGACTTTTATTGGTGCGACTATACGTCAAAAACAAAGTAAGCAGATGTTCTTCACATTTCCAACAAGCAAACAAACGATGTTAAAATCCCATTTATTTGATATGACAAGTATTACAACAATCTATTATGTTTTTATGAGCACATGTCGGTAAAGTTGCCAATGTAATATTATGTAAACAGTATAATTATGTATAGCTATATATGACATACAGCCTGAGAACCCTTGTCCTTAGTTCCGACAGTTGAAACAATAGAATTGTTTCGTATATAACGATTCTTGATGAGTAATACATATTAGTCTCAAAGGTAGACTTGGTATTGTCAATTACACATACATACTTGTAACCATAATATGTTTGGGATGGAAATACATCAGAGGGCCTGCCGCGAAATGTCGTATCTATTCTGCCTCTGAGACAGAAAAATATCGAAATTTTCTTCTTCTTCCACGCGTTATCCCGGCATTTTGCCACGGCTCATGGGAGCCTGGGGTCCGCTTGACAACTAATCCCATGATTTGACGTAGGCACTAGTTTTTACGAAAGCGATTGCCATCTGACCTTCCAACCCAGAGGGGAAACTAGGCCTTATTGGGATTAAGTAGTCCGGTTTCCTCACGATATTTTTCTTCACCGAAAAGCGACTGACAAATATCAAATGATATTTCGTACATAAATTCCGAAAAACTCATTGGTACGAGTCGAGGTTTGAACCCGCGACCTCCGGATTGAAATTCGCACGCTCTTACCGCTAGGCCACCAGCACTTCAAAAGAAAATATATCGAAATTTTATTTTCACCTCAGCAGCTCGAACAAGGGTACTTTGCTTCTTAAAAACAGTGAGCAAAATGCGATTTTGCCCACTGAGTCATTTTGCTCACTTAGTGAGACAGTATGAGTGAGCAAAATCGCATTTTGCTCACTGAGTGAGACAAAATGTCATTCAAGTGACTTTCATAGTCAAATGTCATTTCAACATGCGGGGTCTAATACAAGTTCGATATACTTGGGTTCTATCATCTCTGTCCCTCTAGGTATGTTCTCACTGCTTAGGGTGAAAAATTTTGTGTACTACACGAGATCAAAGTTATTTACATCTCGTCCGCTTTTGAATCCCTTACTACGCTCAAGACTCTAAATTAGAATATTTCGCTTGCACGAGACTCAAAATAATCACTCGAAGAAATATCAAACTTTGATCTCTTGTTGTACAAATAACTATTTCTCTTTTTATCGGTAGATGCACAGATGTGCAAATTGAGGAAATTTTCTAAAAAAATTGACAAATTCTCGGAAATCTTACAAAATCAAAAGAAAACTTTCATTTCGGAAATGGAAATATTCGATTCCCATGCAAAAGTGAAATATTGCAATTTTGGGAACATTCTGACGGCACATCATCAGTAGACGGAAATGTGACTGGAAGGATATAAATGTTACTAATAGCTACACTTATATACAAAGCATGTAGTGAATATTATTAGAATCGTGACTATTGTAGGTAATTAACGGTGCTTCCTTTCTGAGGCGTAGAAAATTTGTTGTTTGTGCATGTGTGGCGGTGGAGATTTTTTTTATGTTCCGCACTATATTATAGGTACTTTGCAAAGTAGGTAGCTACGTAAATATTACTTTTTTGTTTCGGACAAAAGCTTGTTTAGATATTTAACGTTTCTGTAATATTTAGTGTACAGTCGCCATTAGATATATCGGAGGCATCGGAGCGGTCAAGGCGCTCACAAATATCTGAGCACGCCTCTATTGTCAGGGCGTTAGAGTGCGTGTTCAGATATTGTGAACACCTTGGCCGCTCCGATATATCTGATGGCGACTGTACCTAGATGTTTTCACAAATGACTTACTTAACCCTTTCATTAGGAATTATGAAATAGAGTGTGCTCTACATTAGTCAACGTAAAAGTAACCCCCTTAGATATCACGTTTGTGTGTCCATTATCTGTTACTTTTTAACTTATTATACGAGAACATAGAAACACCGTATCACATTGTGTATGCAAGTAATAAATAGAGCGCACCACGAGTGCGACCCACATTTACAAACAGCGATAACAATGTTTACAACACAAGCGTTGATTTCACATTTGTTCACAGGTAGCTATGGTGGAAGTGCAATTGAACACAGACCAAACCAGCAAAGTGCCTAAGGAGATGCTCGTCGCGTTCACAGTGTGCACCACTCTACTCGTGGCCGTTCACATGCTGGCGCTCATGATCAGCACGTGCATCCTACCCAACATAGAAGCAGTGGGGAATCTACACAGCATATCTCTGGTACACGAATCGCCACATGAAAGGCTACACTGGTACATCGAAATCGCTTGGGCGTTTTCAACACTACTCGGACTAATTCTTTTCCTAGTGGAAATAGCTATTCTATGTTGGGTGAAATTCTACGATTTGAGCGAGACCGCCGCCTGGTCCGCTTGCGTTGTACTTATACCGGTCATGATTGTGTTCCTGGCGTTCGCTATACATTTCTACATGTCTTTAGCGACACATAAGTACGAAGTTACAGTTACTGGCATAAAAGAGCTGGAGTTACTTAAAGAGCAGATTGAAATGGGCGACCATGACGGTAGGATGAATAATCTCACGTTACTCGACCAGGGCAGGGTTATTTGAAAACTTATGGCGTTATTCATAAACGCGCTACGAGCCTTAATTAGCTACTAATCGTTTGTCTTTATCTATCTTTCTGACTTTCGTATTTGTAAGAAAGGGATAAAACTAATTGCGGCTTGTACAATTTTATGAATTAGACTTAGGGGGTAAAGCCTTACCTTTCCAGTGTCCGATTTTGGGATGTTATATACGTTTTTGACTTGAATATACCCACGTTTTTATTGTTAACGCGTAGATTGTAGGAAAGTACTTATTGATCTGTATATTAAAAGTGTACTTATGTAAGTGCCAATTTTGCAATATTATACTTATCGGGTATATTAGGTCGTGAGCATTGAACCTAATAGAATAATGTCAATCTTAGTAATTAGGTAATAAGCAGTGATCGTACATTTTCCAGCATTTTTGGTGCAGCAGAGTGGTGTTAACGGAATTGGTATAGATAATTTCAACCCTAATGATTAATAAGTTTTTGGCAAAAATTTCATTTTTGGTAAGTACAAGCTTTTATCGCTGACTGTACTTTTCTTACGACTGCACCAAAAATGCTGGAAAATGTACGATCTCTGTTAATAAGACATACCTTAAAAAAATAATAGACAGTATAGGTATAGTGTGTAGTTTACTGCCTGCGGAATGAACAGGCGGTACCTATTTTATGTAACTCTCTATCTTAAAGCCAAGAAAATAAAGTATTTGTTACTAAACACTTGCTCAAAAATAATGGTTATAAATACAGCATAAAAACATCTTTTTTTATGTATATTATAGTATTGTACTTTTTCAATAATAAGTGAGGCGCATGACATACCTACATTCGAATCTCCAGTTTATAAAGTTTCCTATAAAAATTACCTTTGTTATGTTTACGATATTTTTTTTACACATACCTTCTTAGGGCCACTCGCGCCAGCAAGGGTTAGCCACTAGCCCAGGGTTAATAACCACTTACCCAATTTAAATTGTACTGGCAACCATGGTAAGTCCAGGTTTAACCGGTTAACTCCGGGTTAGTGGCTTAACCCTGGCTGGCGCAAGTGACGCTTAGGAGCGTTGATCATATCCCTAATATCAGATGTAATACAAATTATAAATATAGGTTAGAAAAATGGCCGAACTTATCCGTTGTCAAAATGTGAAATTAGTATAAATTTAATTTCTAACCAACGTGTAATTTACATAATTGTCCTGTCATACCATTTAACTGCCTTGGCAAAAATATATAAATTGCATAAACGTCCTTTCAGATCGTTTATGAATTAATTTCAAATATTACATACGTTTTTATGTTGTTCCTGCAATGGTCAGTCAGAAAGTTATTGTTATTGCAAATTGTTCACAAAAATAACTCTTAATAATTTCGTCTTCTTTATATTTGTTTTTGGATGCTCATTTCGAGACTTGTAAATCCGAAGTTTAAATTAGTAATGCCAAGAAATAATAGAGCTCAAAAATGCAATTAAGAACGAACAAAATCCATCACAGAAAAGTTATTTATATTTTGATTAAATCAAACAGGGTGCTGCTGGTTGTTTTTTAGTTAATAATAATTGATTTATTTGTTAACGTGACATTTTAATTTTCTATTATAAGTACTATAACGAAAAATACAATTTATAACGTTTTTAAAAGATTTCTTTTGAGTTTGGTTAGGAGTTATCTCGAGTAGATGTCGATTCAGGAAAATATGCGAAGACCCGAAATTTCAGTAAGTACCTAAAAGTTTTTTTTTATTAATGCACCGTTCAGTTTATGTTGACAACAAGAAAAAAATTACCGGTTATAGTTAAGCAAAAGATGCGAGGTACTTCCTTATTTTTTGAATTCAATATTGCCTAGGAATTAGTTAAAGTAAGTAGTCCTAGTACTTAGTCATAGTAGTCCTGACGAAGCCTGCGTTGTGTATATTATATAAAAGTATGGTCCATAACTTCGAATTCCTTCAATGTAGTTTATCTTTATTTACAAAGCTGTTCCATAGTTCCTAATTACCTATTCACATAGGTACACAATAGTTATTTACGATACAAGTGCGGAAAAGAGGAAATTCGAAACGAGTGGCGATAAATTGAAGGGATGTTAACAAAAACATAACTGCTTAGAGCGGTTGACACTTTTTTAAGAACATTGTCAATTGTTTCAGGTGTCAACCAGTGTAGTCGGTTATGTTGTTTTTGTAAACGTCCCTTCAATTAAAACACGACCGAAGGGAGTTTTAAATCGACACGAATTACCTATTCGCACGTGTATCGTAAAACGTTTTACAGTGCATATGGACCTTTAACGTTTTAACACACGCACGGAAAGTGCTCTCTCCCGCACTAGTGCGGGAAAGTAGCACCATCATTATGTACTGTAAATAAAATTATCGTATACCTAATACTTATCAGCTCTGGTTTCCCCGGAATAGGCCGATAAAGTTTTGTTCCATGCGAGTTTTATAACCAACCGTAACTTAATGGTATAAAGGTTAAAATCGCAAGTAACTAAATTTATTACATATTTATTTATTGTGACATTTGTCACTGAGTAATATTCAGCTCTTTCGAGTTAGAGTATATTATCAGTAAATTGATGACGATATATTATGGCGAAGGCAATAAATTAAATGTAAATGTTAACTTAACAATAATTTTACCCCAAATTGGGTTTTACACTTAAGTCCTCTGTGATAATGATAAATATGACATTTTGTTGAATCTGTCGATGTATCTGCGTCAGATGAGAATTGTCGGAACCCAGCCGAGTATGTTGCGCACGAATGTCAATATCAGGGGGCTTGCCAAGATGACAATAGTTGATTGAAAATGCCAATCGAAAGTAATAAGCCTCGTTCATGAACTATAGGGGGCAGCATAGGAGCCGTCAGATTTTTGGCGCGAGGCGTAAATTTACACATTTATGTGTCGTTCATGCTTCCGGTCTAGCCCATAAGATGGCAGAACCTTACTATGCACAAGGAAACGTACCGACGAGATCGGTAGATGGTGGCACCACAGAATAATTAATAGTACTACCGTACAGAAAGGAAACTTCCTACAAAAACGAAGTTTGACAGCGGTTCAGGGTCGAATCATGCTGTACCTTTTTAATATATGGTACTATCCCTTTCGGCTATTTAGGGTTGTCAAAAATCAAGTGATTATCTTATCTGTGGTCGTGCACGCAAAAGGAAGTCAAGTGGTGCCAACCCTAATAATTGCTCGGAGCAATGCTGAGCCGAGCGGAGCCGAGTTTGACCGAAGTCAGGAGATTCGCACCCCTGGTGGCACTTGTTTGGCAATGTACATGTGCACATATATGTTTCCGATTCAGGCCACAAGATGGCAGCAGACCTTCCCACGCGCACGGTCCCTATAGTCACGTGAATTTTCGTATCGTCTGTCATCGCGATACATTTTTAATTTCTTTTGCGTTTGTCGATGTACGATTGTCATATTGGCTAGTTCCGTTGCCGCACAAATACCTCGTAACGGGACGCCACAATAATATCCTTAAAATCTGATGCAGAGTACCTACATATGTTTTAGCATAAGAGTTTTTAAGTCCATTATATAAATAAATAATATTGAATTTTATATAAAACCTTAGTAGGTAAGTACATAATATTAAATCCTAGCATGGAATGTTAAAGACATAGGTGTAATGAGACAGTTCACGAAAAAAGGAACTATTAACACTTGAAAATCTTTAAAAATTAAAATTGTGTAAATCGAAGCAGTGCAATAAATACACATTTGAAAACGGCCAATGATAGCAACCTACCTATATGTATATTCCTAATATTCCTATCAAGTTCATTTTGTCGTGTATTGTCACATAATGTTAAATAAAACATCCGAATAATCCATGCATGATGGCAGTGTGTACCACTTTATTTATAATCGAATGATCTGTTATGGTTTAGCAATATATCACCACATTTGGTCAATACAGTAGCGTAGTTTCTTGTCAATATCTCCTATTTTCATTTTCAGCCAAAGTTCGCTCTCATCCAGGACTTTTCTGGGGTTTATTAGATGTTCCTGTGCGATGGAAATAAAAATCGTTAATAAAATAATTGTAGGCATTAGGTATGTGTAAGTAATGTAGGTACTGACCGGATTATTCAATTCAATATACTTAGGTAGGTAGACTAATTACTAATAGATAAATAGTATACATAGGTAAGTACTTAATTTAAAAGAATTGGAACCAACTATACCTACCTACTCGTAAGGGGGATGGAGTACGACGTAAACATAGAGGTACTTAGTACTTAGGCATATCAGAACTACCGTACGTAATTGAATATCTAACGCTACGTCTTACGTAGGCGAACAACGCGCGAACGCGGCGCGGCGCGGCGCGGCGAAATCAATCCTTTGATGCCCATAGAAGTGTCCTACGTAAGCGATCTCGTTGCGAACGCGGTGCGGCGCGATTTGCACGCGAATGTCAGGCGGCGCGGCGCGGCGGCGGCCGCTTTCGCCGCGCCGCGCCGCGCCGCGTTCGCGCGTTGTTCGCCTACGTAAGACGTAGCGTAAGAAGTCGAATTTATTTTGGACTTGACATCAGGCAACCACAGAACAGTCGGACCACGCTTAAGTTTTCATGCCAAGTTCTAACGTCAACGTATAGGGCTTATAAGGATACAGGATGCATTCTTACTGCCAAGTCTGTGCAAATTTTAACGTGATCAGAGTCTACCTGCATTTGTCCGATGTAGGAGTTAATAAGCCATACTCAGGCTCAAGGTGGGATGGGATAAGGCGTATTAGGCGTAGGCATATTACAAAACTGAAGTATGATGTTGGATTCTGGCATCTGAAGACTATTAGACAATGTCGTAAATCCTGCGTTTGTCTGATGTGCTGAAGATAAACCATACTCACAGGCGGGATGGGGTAAGGCGTGGGCACATCACAGAACTGCCGTATAATAATGTCGGACATCCTGGACTTGACGCAGATATCGTCCACCCAGCAGCCTTCCTGCATCTGCCCTGTGTGCAAGTGGTAGAACCGGCCGATACCGCTCTTGATGTTGCCCTCCCAATGCCCTTCGTAGCGGTTGCCGTTTTCTGGTTAAATAAGATCTACATTGAATTTAAATTTGTGTGTAGTAGATGTAGGATGTCGTAAGATTTGGATACCTACTCTTTAAAAAACGTAGGTAGCTTATTTCTTGTTTATGTGGACACTAGTCTTTAATTGTTCATATGTAGGCACACTATCTCGTTGGCACCGTGACTATATAAACCTTGTTAGTAGAGGTACTCGTACCTCCCAAAACAATAGCGTGCGGAACGAGTGACGTCTTTAATATGTGATGTTTGCCGGTTTGTCGGTTTGCTAAACTTATTATTGCTACAGCTAAAAAGAATATTCCGAGAGGCTATCGTAAACGGTACGTTCCCTGCTGGTCAAATGACAGCGAAAAATTATATGAGGAGTACAAACGAACTGGCGATCACGACATTGGCGAAGATCTTCTAAAATCATTGAACGAAAGCCGGCGAGACAAATGGATAAAGACAGTGGAATCCATGGACTTTAAAACGTCAAGTAGAAAGGCTTGGAGAGTTCTAAATAAACTATCCGGTACGTCTGCTTCTAAATCAAACGCTGCTACTAAGTCTTTGACAAATGCAATTGCCAACAGAATTGTAGATGTATCTCGAGTTAAAGGAAAAAAGGCTGAGACGACCATCATAAAACAACATGCAAAGCAGCTCAAAGCGACACTTCAACCCAATGACAACGTATCTAAAGAATTCTCACAGGACGAAACAGACCACGCCTTAAAAACCCTGCCTCTTGGCAAAGCAGCTGGTTTCGATGGAGTCTACAACGAATTCCTCAAACACGTTGGCCCAAAGACTAAAGAATGGCTCACACTTTTTTACTCAGACATTCTTCATCGCAATAAATTACCGCGCAACTTTAACCGGGCGAAAATAATAGCAGTTTTGAAACCAGACAAGCCTGCCGATGACCCCAAAAGCTATCGACCCATCGCTCTGCTGAGCTGCGTATATAAGCTAATGGAGAGGCTGATTTACAACCGAATTAACAAACACGTGGATAAAGTCCTACCGGTTGAGCAAGCTGGTTTCCGCAGCGGCCGCAACTGCACGGATCAAGTCCTTTCTCTTACAACTCACGTCGAAGCAGGGTTTCAAAGAAATATGAAGACAGTTGCCGTCCTTATAGATCTGTCTTCGGCGTACGATACGGTGTGGAAGCAGGGGCTGATATATAAGCTCATGATTGCGGTACCATCGAGAAAAATAGTGGCACTAATTAACACCATGCTGAGCAACCGTGAGTTTATCGTACATCTTGGCGAACACCAAAGTACGATCAGGAAATTAAATAATGGTCTGCCTCAGGGATCAGTATTGGCTCCTCTTCTATTCAATTTATATACACACGATATGCCGGTTACACAAAGTCAGAAGTTTATGTACGCCGATGACATCGCTATAACATCTCAGCACAAGAGCTTCAAACCCTCCGAAGAGATGCTAAACAAAGACCTGGTAAGCTTGGAGGAGTACTTCAAAAAATGGCGCCTGGTACCCAATACTACTAAAACCGAGGTAACAACCTTCCACCTTCACAACAAAGAGGCTAATTACGAGCCGAAGATATCTTTTGGAGGGAAAACTCTAAAGTACAACCCAACACCAAGGTACCTAGGAGTGACACTTGACCGCAGTCTTACCTACGCGCCACACATGAGCAAATTAGGGAAAAAGCTTCAAACCCGGAATAACATCATGCATAAACTGGCCGGCACCACATGGGGGGCAAGAGCTGATGTGCTTCGCACCAGTGCTCTGAGCTTGGTATATTCGACGGCTGAATACTGCGCACCGTGCTGGCTAAATAGTGCGCACGTGAAGCGAGTGGATGTCCAGCTGAATCAAACCATGAGGTGCATTTCTGGAACTATCAAGAGCACCCCCGTACAATGGCTCCCGATGCTCAGTCATATTGCTCCTCCTCATCTAAGAAGGCAACAAGCGCTTATCCGTGAAGCGAGGAAGATCTTGGCCTGCCCAGACTTGCCTGCGCACGCGGATTTCCAAAACCCTCCCCCAAACCGTTTAAAATCTCGGCACCCTTCATACCATACTGCACGAACTCTGATCAACTGTCAGTTCAACACATCTACAATGTGGGAAAAGGAGTGGAGAGACAAGCCTCCCGAAACCCTGGGCGTTAGTATCAACCCTACAGTGAAACCACCTGGCTTTTTAATGCCCAGAAAAGAATGGTGTCAGCTGAATAGACTAAGAACCGGTTGTGGACGCTCACGAGCGTTCCTGCACAAATGCGGCTGGGTGGAGTCTCCGAAGTGTGAGTGCGGTGCTGCGCAGCAGGATGTCGCGCATATCTATCGAGACTGCGCGCTACGTAAATACGATGGAGATCCAGCAGACTTGTTCACCCTTGACGGCGACGTTATCCAATGGATGCAGGGTTTAAGCATAGTACTATAAACGACTGACAATATGCCATACGATTAAATAAATAAATATGTGATGTGATCAATGGCGGTTAAACGGTCAATTCTGATGAGTACCTACGCTGTCTCACACCGGTTTTCTGTTAAACACCCTATACAGGGTGATTCATGAGACGTGAGCAGGACTAATCCTGCACACTCAGTAACTGATAATTGACCGGTCACCGTCGTATTTAGGTGAAACAACCACTATTTTTCCTATTTTTTAACTTTTTGGTGAGGGTAAATTTAATTCTCTACAATCATGGTTACCCTACAAGACCCACTTAATAACCATAAAACCTCTTTAACCGTAATGACAGCATTTGATTACGAAGAAATAAACTGTCAAACTTGAGTGAGATACGAGTTTTCAAAAGTAACCAGACCGTGATGACAGTGATGACAATCAATTTGACACAGAATATTAGTAGTTTAGTATTCTAATTTTACCATGACCATGCATGTCGTAAATAAAATTATTAATTTTTTTTTCAACACGAGTAGAAAATTAACGTTAATCTCACTAATACTGATACGAATCAGTTGCTTATAATTTACAAAAGGCGCAGTCTTAGTCCTGCTCACGTCTCCTGAATCACCCTGTATACTATATTCTTAACAAAAACTTACTTTGAACGAACATGCCCAACCCCTCTCTCAAGCTCTTATTCCAATATCCGACGTACAAGGTGCCGTCGGCGTACCACATCTTGCCGTACCCGTGTCTGTGCCCCCTCTTCCAATGGCCCAGGTACATGTCTCCGTTCTCGTAGTACCACACGCCGACGCCCTCCGGCTTGCCGCGGACCCAGTCGCCGCGGTAGTCTAGACGGAATGTGCCGTTGTCGAGCCGGTGGCTGAGTATGCCGAATCCGTGCCTGCGTGTTTGTAAATATAGCTTGGAATTTTAGCTTGTAAAGATGTTTTTCAACTCGACCGTATATACCTACTACACGTACCGTACAGCCACCTGCATTTATTAGTTATTTGTTTTACAAGGGGGCAAAGTAGTTAAATTGTTTAACCTCTCGTGCTAATATTGATACCCGAGCAAGCGAAAGATTCCGAAATTGAACCACGAGCGTAGCGAGTGGTTCGAAAAAGGAATCTTGAGCGTTGCGAGTGAAACACAAAATTTTTCACCACACCAACCCGAAGCAAATACTAAATGTTAAATATCAAACAAAATCAAATCAAATCCAAATGAATGTTATTTAATATTTATCATTCAAAATCATCATTTAAAAGTCAATTCTACCAGCAAACATAAGAAAAAAAAACTCAAAATTTGCATTTGATTACTTTGCCTCACATGTGAATAAAATGCAACTTTGCTATCAGTTTTTGAAGTGCAAAGTAAGCCTTTTCGAGCTGGTGTGGTGAAAAGTATATTTTTACTTAGTGCAAAGTGTATAATGAGTTATAGTTTAAACTAGCATTTTAAGCGAGAACAGAGCTTGATAATTATTAGTTACCTGAATCCTTTATACCAGTCCCCTTCATACAATTTTCCGGTGATTGTGTAAAAAGTACCTTTTCCTGCAACGTGGACTAACTAAGTTAAATCTTAAAAGTGCCTTCAACTGCTTCAACTCCAGAGTTGAACAACCGCAGGGCAGACCCAGGTCTTGTTCCCCGATTATGAAAAATAATAAAGTAAATGACGAAGCCTAAAATATACGGAACAGAACATCATTTCAACAACGTGAACTTGCAACAGGTTATGGACTCTACATTGCTGTTGAATGAAGATGAAATCAACAAATGGTTGTTCTGTAGGTATAAGTGTATAATTTCGTGGACCACGCACTTCGGGACAGTGGCCATCTCCATCGATGACCATCAGCTGGATATGATCCAGTTGACCACTTGGAGACGCTACTTTGGCTCTCAACCCTCCCAGCCCATCGGTTTAAATATGCACAGTATATATATTTTGAAAAAAAGAGAGAAATTGCAGCAACTTAAAGTGCTTACTTTAACTTTGTTGTACACGTAGTGACGGTTTGTCAACAGTATAAATTATAGGCTAGTCGGAGTTTTTTGGCTTTCCTTCATTTGTAGAAAATGCTCAACTGTAAAAATTAGGTGGGATTCAAATGCTCTGAACGCCCGACACTGGTGCCTACCTACATTCAAATACGAGTACATCTATCTAGGCTACGCCTATATAGGCTTAGTAATTGTTAACTCTACCTTCTTTTAGATCTGATTTCCATTCCCCTTTGTACACATCCAGTCTAGACGTAAATATTTGATGGTGTAAACCGTTTTTTATTGATTTCTTTTCAGTGGTTACTGAAAGCGGGATAGAATTACGGGGGTGCCTATAGAATGGCATTATTAATAGAGTTTGAAAACATAAATAAATATTATTAATAAAAATAGCTACGTCCGCTGGTGACAATTTATGACAGATTTAGACATAACCTTTTTATAGGTAACTTTTTAATTTTTTGCTAAAACGGCTAAAACCAACCTTTGTACCAACCATTTGACACTTACACGTGCTTACACGCCAAAGCAAGTGCTGCCATCTACCGTGCTCGTATGTTTTCTTGTGCATAGTAGGTTCTGCCATCTTGTGGGCTAAATTGGAAGCAAGCATAAACTTCACATTTACGCCTCTAAAGTCTAAGCTTAGATTCTTAAATCAGATTTGATTAACCGCGTCTGGAATTTTAATATATTTTTGCGTACAACGCGTGATTCTCCGTGACCGCCAAAGACCTCAAATCAACTGATGTAATTAATTGTGTTAATAAAAACCATAAACCATTCCTTAACTATACATTTATTACGCATCTACATTCAGGCATTCCCGTGTGCTACTTTAATTCCGCGACTCAGCTCGACCAGTTGCTGGTAGTGCTCCCTGAATCCCTGCAGTGCCAGCTCTTGCTGGCTCTTCATTGAGGAGTTGGTGCTGATGTACTTCTGGACGCAGTCGACGCAACTGCTGTCTAGTTGGATGTCTTCTTCTGTGAGGCGATCTGGTTTTGTTAGTTGGACGGGTGTTGGCAGGATCTGAAATAGAAGTGAGCTTTACCCCTTGACCGCCAAAGACGTCAACTGACGCGCACAGGTACCACTCAATTATCAACCTTCGATTATTCCAACAAGATTTAAAATGGCGCGCACGATAGGCCTTATCCATAGCCAGCAAATCTTCCCACCATATGGGTCAAGGGGACCCTAGCGACATCTACCGTAAGAGTGTTACACTTCTTAAACGGCTACCGGAGTTCCAAGTCCGAGTTGATTGCTCAGACAGATCAGATGGCAGAGCGCTGGAGTATCGATCCGGAGGCCGTGAGTTCAAGTCTCATCCAAGACAGTAATTTTTAGGGTTCCGTACCCAAAGGGAAAAACGGGACCCTATTACTAAGACTTCGCTGTCCGTCCGTCCGTCCGTCTGTCACCAGGCTGTATCTCACGAACCGTGATAGCTAGCAGTTGAAATTTTCACAGATGATGTATTTCTGTTGCCGCTATAACAACAAATACTAAAAACAGAATAAAATAAAGATTTAAATGGGGCTCCCATACAACAAACGTGATTTTTGACCAAAGTTAAGCAACGTCGGGAGTGGTCAGTACTTGGATGGGTGACCGTTTTTTTTTTGCTTTTTTTTTTTGCATTATAGTACGGAACCCTTCGTGCGCGAGTCCGACTCGCACTTGCCCGGTTTTTCTACTTGTAAATTCTAAGCCTAATAGCATCGTTCGCAGACGTTTCAACTTAAAAATTAAAATTTGTACCTGTTGCACAAGTCTAGTAGCCAGATGTCCCTCAGTAACATCCCCATGTACGGCCTGTCTCGTTGCCACCAGAAGCGCGGCCTCCCGCACCGCACCCGTCTGCAGCAGCTCTAGCATGAGGCTGTCTATGCTTTGATGCCAGGTCAGGTAGAATACTAGTGGCCCGAAGTGGCGGGTAGACCTACGATTGAAAGGGTTTTATGTAAGCTAATACTACTGGTAACTACCGGAATTTTTTTACCTTAATTGTTTACAGTTGGGAAAATAAATCCCCCATACAAAACACTTGATATTTCATTGTAAGGATCTTCTATCATGATATTGGTATATCAAGACTGTATTTTATGGACAATAATAGGTAAGAAAATGAGTTTCATTGTACCTTTGTAAAAAACTAAAACCCGTAATTAGTGTACGTAATTATTTATGAATAAATTTAAAAATATAATACATATCAGAGTCAGATCAAGACAACTCTGCAGCGTATTTGATAGCACAGACTGCGTTAGTCTAAACATCCCACTCACATGATTCATGCAACCGTGGTTGCGAGCTGTCACCCTTATTTTCACATAATAATAGAGGTCACTGAAAAATATCAATCAGCGGATATTTTCATAGAAGTTTGACATTTAAAATAACACTTTCACAGTCTGACATAGAAGACATAGAAAATTTTTATTTAACACCACATTGAAAAATATTTACAGGCAATGCTACAAAACATTATAAGCTTAGAATTAAACTTAAATAGGCAAAAAATATTATGTTTACATGTAGATATAATTTTTTAAATTATGATGTTAAAAAGGAGCGAACCTCAGCGTGTGTTGCAGCAGGCTTGCCTACTACAACGCTGGTTTTCAGGCCGACCCTTCGTACAATATGATTTTGCTTGCTGCTTGTCGGAAACTATGGCTAAGACTATTTTAGATTGTGTAGAAGATAATATAGTTATGTGTATATATGTTTGTTTGTGGATACATTTATAAGATTATACTGTATGATACTATGACATATGTGAAGGTAGGTTTAATGTTTAGGCTTAATAAATACGTTGGTAAGTCTGTGCTATCACAATCGCTGCAGAGCTACCTTGGTCTGACTCTATCTACAACTAATGTTTTTCCTGACTGAGACTAGACTGTTATAATATATCTCTTAACTTAAAGGCCTCCTCTAGCTCTTTCTACTGTACTCTGTCATGGGCCACTCTTCTCCATTTTGGGTCATCTTCAATATTGGTAGAAGTGTTCTCTGGCACTATTCGTTTGGAGTGTTTATTTTAGAAAATTAACTTACCTCAATAACTCATATCTGCTCTTAGCATCCACATGCTGGTAGGTAAGACTGGTGACCCGTTGGTAAGACGGCTCATCCGGCTCATACTGAATGCAAGCTCGGTCCAGGATGAATTCATACTGCTCTCTGTCCAGGATGCTGTTGAATTTCTCCTCATCCGTGAACATGAGGGGCTCCCTTATTGTGCGTCCATTTATGGGGAAATATATCTGAAAAGTTTATCAAATAAAAACTTCTCAGTACATCTAGAACCTAAATATTGTTGATATTAGATTAGAGATGTAATAGTTAAATAACACGTATATATGTAAAAGGACATTGTATACATTGTATTGTAGAGGATTTTTTGACTTGCGTAATGTGAAATTAAAAGCTATCTAATTGTAAGAGCCATTCCTGGTGTAGGTCTCACAGAACCGAAAACTCCAAAAAATTGGGCATATAATAGTTATTTGTTTTACAAGGGGGCAAAGTTGTTGTTTAACCGCTCGTGCTAATATTGATACCCGAGCAAGCGAAAGATTCCAAAATTGAACCACAAGCGTAGCGAGTGGTTCGAAAAATGGAATCTTGAGCGTTGCGAGGGTTTCAAAGCACGAGGGTTAAACAAAATTTGCCCCAGAGTGAAACACAAAATTTTTCACCACACCAACCCGAAGCAAATATTAAATGTAAAATATCAAACAAAATCAAATCCAAATGAATGTTATTAAATATTTAGCATCCAAAATCATCATTTAAAAGTCAATTCTACCAGCAAACATAAGAAAACAACTCAAAATTTGCATTTGATTACTTTGCCTCACATGTGGATAAAATTCAACTTTGCTATTCGTTTTTGAAGTGCAAAGTAATTCTTTCCGAGCTGGTGTGGTGAAAATACATTTATTTATTCATTCCATTGGTACAACAAGAGCACAGTCATACATGGTGATGAATAAAATATTTTATGATTTTTATGAATGATTCAATAAGATATTATTTTAGAATAAATACCTGGTTTAGCCTCTTTCTGACGTCATGGTCACAACTTTGAAGAGTACCATCAGGTAATCTGAAAGCAATGGTATGTTAACACATTCACTGCCGACACTGTGTTCATTTTGTACTGGAAACGGGGCTCCCAGCACCGAAAGTGTTAATATAACTATAACTAGCAATTAAAATATAATAATATTATTATAATAGCTATTAATATCAAGCAGCATAAATAGCTATTAATCCAAATAAATAGAGACAGGGCAAAAACTATGTTTGTCTCAAATACTGAAATTAATATTTCTGTTGATCATTCTTAACTAAAACCTTAAAAAATATACACTTGCCTCTGTACAATAATTCTGTGTTCATTTGCAACACCAAAACTGATATCTGTGAAGATGTATTTGGATTTGTCATAGCCAATCAGAGCAGGGTCCTCCGACAGGACATCTTGGATGTGTTGTTGGATCTGAAAATATTTTTTAATGACATGTCAACTGTAAGATAAGAAAAAAAATTAAATATTTCATTAAACTTTAGTCTAAAATAAGTGTTTGGGAACCTTAACAACTGGAGGCATCTGTAGAAGTTGATCGGCTCTCTCATTTGCTTTGGCGACCTCTTGCTCTAACTCCTCGGATGTTAAGAACTTATATTTGGGAGTAGGAAGCACAGGTAATGCACTGTTGGTTCTTTTGCGGAAAACCCTCGCCAAATCAGGCCTGGTTAACCTTTTCAGCAAAATTTGAATGTCAGGGGAGAAAAACTTCGGCGCAGGATCTTTATCACCATCTAAAAAGACGCAAATAATATTACATATTGCAGTTTATACGACTTTAAAGCAATTGTTGGTTAACATCTATTACCGTATAACGATGGCACGAAACTTAATTTTCTTGAATAAATGAGGAACTGAATGTCACTGTGCTTTAATATTACATTTTTAACGCTAGATTGTGCAAATTTCTTAAATAATATAGACATTTTAATAACAAACAATCCACAAGACCCCGATCCTAACCTAACTTTTTTTTTAGGTAGAGCTATATTTTGACGTTTCTGTCTAGGGATGTACTACGTAGAAAAGAACCGGTAAAAGTTTCACCTGTGACAATTTGTTGTGTTTGTAATAGAAAACAGGCTGACTATTATTTTAAACTAGCAACATTTTTGATTAGTTGTCTGTCTTATCTGTCAAATTTCCTACGCGCTTCGTTGTATTTTTATGGAATTTCTTGTATATTTTCTTATTCGATTTCTTTAAAATTGGATTTTATCGACGGTTTGATGATCTATCATCACGACAATGTCCAAAAGGAAGGCTGGAGTTAACGATATCATTTATGAATTGGATAATGATGACATCGAATTAAGTAGCGAAGATGAAGGTAAACATCCTAAAATTAACCGCCTGGAGCCTAAAATCGGCTCACAAACCTCGACCGACGATGTTATTATTGAAGAAACTCATGTAGAATGCATAGATATCGACTGCTCTACCGAAATTATTGAGATTGAATCGTCGCCTACTAAAGCACAGAATGGAGGGAAAAGTCCGAATGTTATTCAACTCGAAGACGACGACGAGCAACTGGTGGTCGAGGAGGACGATATCATTCAGAAACAGAAGAGTAACACTTCTGGATCATCAATATTTAATGAAGATATAGTTGTTGATTCTCCAGCATCAAACACAGACCTGGGCGTAGCGGGTTGTGAGAATCGGACGCCTTTGTTCACAGTGCGCTTTAAAGATAACAAGACAGCTAAAGCTTATAAGGAGGAAGTAAAAGCCTTTATGTTGAAACTTATTAAACTGCATGACACTGAATCTTTGGAGGGCTCGGAAACAGAAACTGACTTGGAACTTGATATTTGGCCTGAAGACTTACAAGATGTTGACAGTGCGCCACAAATAGAGTCGCAAGAGGAGACAGAAGAACAGGACAACTTTTTCTTTGTTGATACTGACCCATCTACACAGGAACCTGGTGAAATACCAAGATACAAACAGGTGACATATATATTTTTTAGCTAATTTTAATTGATTAGGTGTTAAGATTGTGACAGTAAAAATTAGGTAATCTCAAAAACCATCAAATATTATTCTTCTAAACATGAAGTTCTATTGTTTAGAATAACCTGATTTGTGATTCATAATTCTTCTCGTTGTTTACATTCCTGCACTAAGTACAAGTTTTCTGTTTGATCCAATGGTTGACTGGTAGAGAATGCCTCAAGGCATGAAGTCCGCCATTTGTACGTTTTGTTATCATGCAATAAAGTTTAAATAAATAAATAAGTTCTTTATAAATTAAGCCACACTTACCGACAGCTTGTAAAACACTGGTCTAATCAATAGTGAGGTCCACATAGAGCATACGCGCGAGGCACGCGAGCCAATTTCCTCGTGCGTATGCTCACTCTGTGTGGGTGGACCAAGCTATTAACCTTTTTATTTAGATTTGGTTTCGAGGTTTATTTTGTATTCATGTATTATTTATGTTACAAACCCCTGCTTGGCATTTCAGGCAGATACTCTCATTTGCAATGTACCAGCAAAAGAGTCCACTCCCCCACCTGTGCTGCGTCGAGGCCCGACCTGCTTTAACTGTGATGGTGCGCATCCATTAAGAGACTGCACAGTACCTAGAGACAATGCTAGGATTGCAGAGAAGAGAAAAAATATGGTTAAAGTTGGGTAAGTAACTTACATAGTAACTTACTTACGGTTAAAGTTAAGTTAGTACTTTTATTTGGAACCAATAGGCTACATTCCTACTAGTCAAATCAGCTTCTTTTTTAGAACTGTCAAAACGATTTGCTAATATGGAATTTATATGAAAACGAATGTAGTGACGTCACGGTAAACTCACCTACTTTTTATATTTCAATCCGATTTATTAAATACAAATTGTGTTTAAAAATAGCTGCTATCTATGTTTTTCTAATAATTATCTGGTGCTTTATTTCGTGCGCGGTTTGAAATAATTTATTTTAAGCACAGGAAACATCCCTATTGTGAAAAATCTTCCACTTCTCTTTATCCTCTTGCCCTCTTGCCGGGGGTCTGCTTTTCAGGAATAAAATCTCAAGAATTGATGCAGACACTTGCTCTGAGTGTCTGCGCCATTCAACAAGGCTTTGAGTCAATTGTACTCTGTGCTCAATAAACATTAAATTTGAACTTCTAAATGATAAAAAAAAAACGGAAAATACCTATGGATCTGGAAAGACTTGCAAATCAAAGCATTACGGACACATTCCATGAGGCGCTGAGGAGTGACATGACATTTATAAAATCCACCAACATAGGTAGTTGCATGGTCCTGGCATCGCCACTATCAGATGAGGCCAGGTTGATGTGCAAGCTATACTTAAATGTGATGTAGTGGTGTAGGTAATACTTCACTACTACATCATTATTACTATTAGATCTCATTACGGGGGTGACATCGTCACTGCGTGACAAAACCCCTTTAAAATAAAAGAAAAAAAAATCAAAGCAATTGAAAGAACCCTTAAAAAATTACAAACATTCCAGCCGCTACCATGTAGAAGACGAACAGAAGTACGGGCATCTGATCCCCGGACGCATCTCTGGCAATCTGCGACACGCGCTTGGCTTGAAGCGGAGCGAGATCCCGCTCTACATCTACAGGATGAGGCTGCTCGGGTACCCGCCTGGCTGGCTGGAGGAGGCGCGGATATCACACTCTGGGATCACCATGTTCGACTCTACGGTAATTTCAACCGTCTAGTTTATTAATTTTATTAGTATATTACAGTTTATAAATTATATGGTAATCTAAAAAGTTTCACAAGCTATATTCGGTTCTACAAGACGAACTGAAGTCCGTACCTGGTTCCTGGACGGATTTCCGGCAACCACACGCACGGTGCACGCACAGTGAATCGTCATAGGCCCTAAAATTAAAAATTCGAAATTGTTGTATACAAGTTTAAAAATTAAGATTTCACAAGTAAAGACTCAGTGGTGGTCAATGGGTTAAACACGTAAAAAATTTATAGGTACTTTTTGTATAACTTATTTTTATATAAATTTTCAGGGAAGCGCAATAAGAGACCCAGAAGAGGAGGAGGGCGAGGTCTGCGAGCCGGGCTCCAAGGACAAATTTGACATCAAGAAAATACTTGACTTTCCTGGCTTCAACGTGCCTGCTAGTTCGCGTTACCGAGAGGTCGGTCAAAATTTCACGCAATATGATCAAGAAATTTGATGTATGTCTGAATGGCATGAACTTTCTAATCGTATAAGAAAGTGTTATGAATAAGAGTGGAGGATTTACTGACGTCACTGATCTCCCATATATGTCGCTGAAGATACCAACCACTTGGCATACGATAATTTATTTTATTAAGACCCTATGAAACTTGAGATACCGTCTGGCTATTAGCTCAGAACAACCCAAAAAACTACTTCTTGTCTCATTCCAGGAAGCCCACCTATACGGCTTGCCGCCTATATCGGAGCAGGACAGCAAGATAGCCATGCTTCAGATGTTAGCACCCAACGCCATGAAGGCGTACAAGAGGAAAAAGCTGACGTTCTTTCCTTCAGCCGATAAGGCTAAGGCCGACGGGCAGGCTGAAATGGAGTTAGATAGTGGCGATGGTAAGAATAGATGTTATTTATATTACATTTTGGATTTCACGGACCTATAAATCCCGGTCTTTTGATAGGCTGCGTGGGGATATAGAATTATAGATCCAACACGTAGAGGCCTCTTGGAGAGCTTTAATGTCATGTAGAAAATGTTATTTATTATTATTTTTGCGAATCCTGGTAAGGGCATTTATTTGTGTGTGACAATGCACTTTAACTAACCTGATAAAACTACCTACCTGATTTTAACGTGAACTTTTCGTCTGTATTTGATTAGGATCCTGGCTACATCTTTTTGCTTTAAATGTAAAGTAAACAACAAGAGCGAAGCTTTGAACTTTCGATTCTAGTAACCCACAAATGTGAGGATGAAAATGAAAAGACACCTGATATTTTTGGTCACAGAGGTCGTCGAGTTCCCATCAGTGCCGCCGCTGCCCGACGACGCGCCGCCGCCGCCCCCGCCGCCCCCCGCATGTCCTCCCCCACCGCCAGACTCACCTCCCCCCCTCCCCGCACCTCCTCCTACATCCTCCCCACCCCCCACCCCGCCCAAGTCCCCTGAGCGCCCTGAGAAAGTGACCGACAAGTTGAACGAGACGGACGATATAGAAATTGTGGCGGTCACCGAGGTGAAGGATATACCGATGCCTATGGACGCGTCGCATATCACTATTGAAGATGATTTGGTGAGTATAAACTGAGTATTCAATTTAGTGTAAGACAGTTACAATGTTCAGTCCGTTTCGAATCATCATCATCATCATCATCTCAGCCATAAGACGTCCACTGCTGAACATAGGCCTCCCCCTTGGACCTCCGGACATTCGTACCGGTTGGAAGCGACCCGCATCCAGCGTCTTCCGGCGGCCTTAACAAGGTCGTCCGTCCATCTTGTGGGTGGACGTCCTACGCTGCGCTTGCTAGTCCGTGGTCTCCACTCGAGCACTTTTCGACCCCATCGACCATCTTCTCTGCGCGCAATGTGGCCTGCCCATTGCCACTTCAGCTTGCTAATACGGTGGGCTATGTCGGTGACTTTAGTTCTTTTACGGATCTCCTCATTCATCCATCCATCCATTTCGAATATTTCGATCTAATTAGAATCTTTCGTAAATCAAACAAACCAGCATTTCTTTTGTTTCTTTGCTTTCTCGAAACTAAATTCATCTCAATTTACTATGCAACACGGACAACACGGTTCAGATTAAAAATAGTTTATTTTTTTTATGTTTGACCTTAAAAGGTTACAATTGTTTTATCTCCAGAATGTAAGTTGATCGTACTTGTATCGAATTGTACGACAAACTAATTCAACAAACATCGAGATTCGAGACCCGTGTTTTACTTATTTTGACATATACAAGGATGACCAAGTTTCCTTATTTATTTATGTTATTTTATTTCTAATAACTTGCTATATATATTTCAGGACAAAACTGAACTAAGTAGCGGCCATATTAGTCCCTCCCTAGACGATTTAGAAGAAAAGAAACGACTCCTGCTCAACGCTTTGGAAACAGACGTCACTCCGAACTCCCCTACCATTGCCATAGACACAGAACCAAGTAAAATACCAAGCGATATGGAGACTGTTAGTGAAAATGAAACCGAAAATGACTCTAAAGAATCTAAAGAAACTGGTGATAAGGACCAAGTACCTAATGCAATACCTTTAAGATTAGAAATTGATTCTAACGCATCTCCCTCAAGTATAGAAAGTCCAAGTAGAGATCCATTATCATCCGAAGCCAGGACACCTACATCAGACAACAGAGGCGTCAAAACTACCTCCTACGGCACTCCGGTCTTAAATATTGCTTCCCCCTATATGAAATTACCAAGTGACTCGAACTTTGCTAAAGACATTTGTGACGTTATCAATTTTGAGAATCTGCCCAACTCGACGGGGAAGTATAAGAATATATGTAATCTGTTGAAGAAGGTGAAGAGTGAAGTGGACAGGATACATGACTCGTGAACTGATCATTGACTTTATTGTAATACTGGATAGGTCGCTAATTCTCCTGTTTGATATTCGTACTATTAGACAGCGAGCCAGGAACAAATTTCCTTGACCAAACCGATATCGGTTTCCACCGCGATACAGCCGGCTGACGATATTATTTATTCACAATAGCATATGAACTATCTGACAAAGTTTCAATGGGGATGCGATGACGATTATTTTACGTGTTTGGGTGACGTTTCTCAAGCCACCATCGGAGCGGCAGCTGACGTCCACGAGGGTTCATTACGTATAGCCCTTAACAACTACGAATTATCGCCCGGGATGCGATGACCGACGAAATTTACGCCTGGCCCGCGGTCTAGACCCTATAGTCAGTTTTGTACAGAAATAACTAAATTGTGACTCGATCTGTGTGAAAAAAAAACCGCACAATGTGGTACGTTTACACGTGGCACATTAAGCTGTGCTCGCGGTACTGGTTTTGTATAAAATAAAAATTGTATACAAGAATTAATTTACTGTTTTCTAAATTAATATAAATTAAAGGATATAATGGGCGATACTATCCAGTGTTTATGTATGTATATTAAGTAATCGGCGGTTAGGACGAATTGTGTTCATAAAATAGTACATGATAGGTTATTATAACAAAAGCAGATTCAATTCAAATTGCAGTCAACAAAATACACCATCTACAAACAGTTCGAAAAAAAAAATCAATGCCATGACAATAAATTCACGATTTCACTAAGATCACAAGAGTGTGTCACCCAGAATTTCAGATCAATTTATTTCTAAGTCGCGGGCATAGACGAATAAGTAAGCTTAGAGTGCTTATTCCATGCATGGCTATTAGGGAATGCAATCCCGCATGAGGAACTCAATCCCGGTATTCCGCGGGATTGCCATTTTAAGTCCCGCGGGATCCCGGTATTTGCGGGATCCCGCAAGTTAGTATACAATTTTACGAATTAGTACTAAATTTGAAGGTTGAAAACAAAAAGTAAACTAAAATTAGAAATAGTACATTTTGTATTAAACGAATACGGTATAATGACAGTAATCAAGAATTTAAGAACGTGTGTAAAGGCTTAATTAACGCGATTTCGTAAGTCCTGTACCACTCGTGGCACACACAATGTTTTTCATCACACCTGTGAGGAAAAAAGAGGGAAAACAATAAAAAATCTGCCTAATTTCGGACGTACCTTCATAACAATATTCCCTGGGTACAAATTTAAGATTTACGGACCGCGTCGTCTACGTAAAATAACACCTTTTACGAGCAAGTGTGATGAAATAAATAGACAAATTCGGGCAAAATGCTCTTCCGTGTCATTACCCCTTTCCTCCATAGATTTTCGCCAGTAGGCAGGTGCCCGAGCTTGTGTTCCTTGTAGTAACACGTAAGAACCACGTCGCTCTTCGATCCCGCAAATCCCGCGGGATCCCGCTTAATTTACGAGCGGGATTAATCCCGCAAATCCCGCGGGATCCCGCTTAATTTACGAGCGGGATTAATCCCGCAAATTGCATGCGGGATCCCGGTATTTCGGGATCCTGGTATCCCGGTATTGCATTCCCTAATGGCTATCCATACTTAATACTAAAAGTTGTTTGGGAGGTATGGTAAAATAAAATCATGTCATCAATAAGTTTTAAAATCGCTTAAATATAAAGCTTTTCGCAAAGCTCGCTTATAACTTTTATAAATGGAGTTATGTTTATGTATGGAGCAATCTAAACTTACTTATCTATCTATTGGCACGAGATATTTTGTCTAATTATGAGACAGGAATCCGCGGGGCAAATTGTGAATTAAGACTATGTTTGGCACTTATGGTACTAACTGATCTGACTGAGGTCATATCTCTCAATTTGTTGGCTGTACAGTTAGGCTGCAGTTAGGACTAAGAATAAGAATACGAGGTATTTTTATACTCAATAGCATAAAGTTCATAAAAGCCATTTGGAATGTTTGGAGCTTCCAACTCTATGTTTATTGTTTAACAATGTACTTGTAGGTACAGTCAGCAGCAGAAGTCGCTATACACTCCAGGTGCTCAAAGAGAGGTAAACGTTTAAACTGTCAAAAAGTTGTTGACTGTCATGGTAGCATTTACTTGTGAGCGCTCAACATGTCACAAATATCTTAACAGTCGCTATTCATTAATTTCTACACTTACAACAAATCATTGATACCTTAGCTGTCAAAAAACCACTGGTATCTAAGCGGTCAACGTGTCAAATATATCTGAACAATATGGAAAAATAGACGTTTAAAGCATACATGTATGGTCGTATATTGAATGAATAATAGCTATGCTAATTTCAGGTAAAGCGTTTTGACAATCATCGAAAGCAGTACAGTCTTGTCATCACATACATCTATCTCACGTTTTGCCCTTCAACCATTGACAGTGGTCTGTCAGTCAACTTACTGCAAACTATTTCTTTTATTGAATAGAATCATCAAAACGAATGAGTGACACATAGCGAAAGCTAACTGAAGCCGAATTTAGAGCCAATTGTCAAGGCACGTTGTGGTCTTGTTACTAAGGCGTTTGCTTTTCAAAGCAGAGACCGCGGGTTCAAATCTCAGTCGGACGCACCTAGAAATTACAGCTTTTTTTTTGGGTTTCATTTCTATTATTAATTTGTGGTTTTATATTAATTTCGCATAAGTTTATATGTTTTTTGAAGATATTATGTCACATGTAGCGTATGTACGACTTTCTAACAGGACGTTGTAGGTTTGAACCCGCAGTAAGCGTTCCTTAGATTACTCCTGTGTCGAATGCCATTTGATGTTTACTGCTAGGTTATACTAACAATAAGTTCAAAGATATACAGTATGTATCAGGACGAAAGGCCAAGAAAGAGACCCATTAATGTTTAGATCATACTGGACAACTTTTACTATGGGACCAACCCCGATAACGCGGAAAAATAATTGGAAGTTTTATATATTTTGCTGGTGTGATGTTGAAATTTTCTATGGGAGAGTAAATTTATTTCCGGGGTTTCGGGGTTGGTCCCATAGTAAAAGTTGCTCAGTATGACCTAAACATATTAATGGGTCTCTTTCTTGGCCTTTCGTTCTGATACATACTGTATATAACTCCGTATACTCTATCCTCTCTGCTAAGTTGTAAAAACAAAATTCGTCATTCCTCCAACAAAATAAAGAGAGGAGTCATAGTTGGATATGCTTAACACCTTTACTGCCCGTGCTTCTCACGTGGGGCCACGGCTAGCCTCTATTACAAAGCCATAAGGTTTACATGTCAGATTGGGACAGTGAACATGTTACGTTTCAATTCTATTGTTTTCTCCTTTGTTCTTTGATCGATTCGGAGCATCGTATTTTAGTACTATAAAGTATATTTTAGTAAAATAAGCGGGCTAAATAAATATATTAACATATAATATGCTCTACGGTTTGGAAGAACGGCCACCTATGACAGTTAAAATAAAAAACCGATCATTCTCGTAGAACCTACCAACGAATATAATACTCAGAACCTACTTATTTATTGTCTAAGTTTGACACTTGACGATAAAATACTTCTTTAAGAAAGGAGGTGTCAATTCGTAGCTGCTACAGTATTTTTTTTAAAGTTAAACTGATACAACGTTGATGCTTAGTTACCATTGAAATAACAACTGCTTAGCAACTGGTGGCACCCTGGCTGCTGACGTACGTGATTGGCAGTGCGTGTAGGTATTAATGACAGTAGCTTGAATTTGAGTGCTTAGATACCACTGACTTTTTAACCGTTATTGTCATTGTGATTAAATAAGGGTGTATGTGTTAAAGAAAAACTCAGAAGTTAAGATATATGTGACGAACTGAAAGCCTACGCTAAAATGACAACTTAGATGTCCTTATTTTTGTGACGATTGAAGTGTATATGTTTTCTTGGACACCTTGCCCGCTCAGGTATATCTGCTGCTGACTGTACTAGGTACCTACATGTGTTGCAGAAATCATAGGCAAACTGTAATTTTCTTGATGTCTACATGTATTGTTTTTACGCTTCATGGCCGTGTATATGTCGGCGGCCGATCACAAGATTAGGCATGTCGTGAAATTCCTAGGCATATCGTGAAACGTGAAAATCTTTTTACTCATTCTCTGAGTCGACGGAGTCCGCGGGCTCCTATTTCTGGGCAGTGTGCCCTTTGGGCATATGAAGCAACCTAACTAACCTATCCTACTATCGTCAAAACATTACGCAGGAACATTACGATCTGCCTAACCTTACGATCGGCCGCCGACATATATACAGTCGCCATCAGATATATCGGAGCGGCCGAGGTGCCCAAAAATGTCTGAACGTGCACTGATATTTGTGAGTACCATGATCGCTCCGATATACCTATCTGATGTTGACGACTGTACATATTATAGTTTCTTGCTGCGTTCAGCATATTACCATTATGTTCTGTAAGTACGTAGCTTTCCGAGAAAAGTGTATTTTAGTCTGTTTCTTTTAAAGAAACTGATGTTATACATATTTTAGTTATGAACACCAAAAAATTAGTTTCGATTTAATTATGAAGAGAATACCTACATATGATGATATTGATGACGATGTTTTTAAGTGCAAGCAATATTTTACGTGTCAAATTATAGCATAATTCGTTTTAGGTTTTACTTTACCTAAGTACTATTTTAGGGTATTAATTACCTTATTGAAGTGGATCGAGTAGGTAATAGAACTAGTTTTTGTATAGTTTCATGATATCTCTAAGGTCTCCTAGGTGATCTACTCATACCTTTGATCTTTCTTATTGGCTATCAAATATCATAGTAAGTTTCGATGTGGAACATTATTGCAAATTATCCGTCCGTCTTTGTCTTTCTATTAAATGAATCTTTGCATCTATGTTAGACGTCTTTCTGACTAAAGGTCTGTGCACACCGTGCACGTGCGCGTTGTATTATACAGTTCCTTATGAGAGACGGCACACCGCTTGCGTGACTTGAGCGTATACGCACACTCAGTCGGTGTGCTCTGGCCTATATGGCGATGCCTAGCGAAAATATAAACTATATTCACTGGTTCATCGGTGATGACTCAAGTTAACACGTGTACGTGTAGTAAGCATTTGATTCCATGTCGTGAAAATGTACTTAACTTTTTTTATTTGTCTATGGGTATGACGAGATTTATGAGAAGATCGAGCCTCAAGCAGGCGCGGCTCACTCCGCGATTTCATCGCTTTGCTAGCTAGCTAAAAGTACATCCGTTTCACACCAATTTTGGGGAAAGCCATAAGCCGCGCGTGGTGCTGTCGCCACCTAGCGGCCATATCTGTGCTGATCGTAACAGACGCGTTAGAGAGTGAGTCTTCTGTACCTAGTACTATTATTTATTCTGTGCCTCAAGTGAATATCCTACGAAAGAACTTTTTTAAATGGATTGCATTATTTTACTACACCACTCCCCATACCATTTTATCTCATTCACCTGTACTGTACACTACCCTTTTATTGTGAATTATATTTCCTTTTACACAATGAAACAAATGGATTGTCACAGTTGTTTTATTTATTTTTTCATAATATCAATAAAAATCTCCATTGGTGTCTTGACATTATTAGCAATAGTGATAAAGAAACGAAACCCACCCAATATAACTAAGCATTATTTGCATAATTTAAAATAAAATAGTGCAATAAATGAAACTAAAATAGATTAAATATTATCTGAATACAGATATGGTTACTTAAAACTTTTTAAACATATAATATAGGTAATTTTCGTCTTATATTCTACATAAAAGTCTGACCTAAATAAAATATACAACGTCGAGCACGCCCATGCGCGCGCTTCATGTTTTCATTGTAATAAGAAAGGTGCTGATTCTCGTAGCGATTTCAGCATTTACCAATTTTTTTCATACATACAAATTGCACTTATCATTGCAAGGAGACGGAAACCTTTTAAACATGACGAGTGCATGTAAAAATACACCTTCATGTATTACTTTAGAGTTTAAAATTGCAAGTCATTTCAGACTTACAAGACAATTTAGCTGTTTATTGACAACTTGACAAGGTATTTCAACACTTCTGGTGGTTTTAAGGGTACCTATCAAATATACCCTATCGTTAAACGACCATTTCAGCTAGATGACATAAAATTTAAATACACAGTCAGCATATAGTCAATTCAGCTGCGACGACATGAAAGTAGAATACTCAGTCAGCAAAGAGTCAATTTAGCTGGATGGCTAAGAATTAGAATGACTAAGTAGCTAAACGTCTGGAAATATAAATAGTCCGTATGATTAGAATACCTAATAAGCCGGAAGTAAAATTATTTGGTTGACGTGAACACAGAACGAGTTAATAGCTAAACGTCTGGAAATGTAATGTGTCAATGTGTTTACAATACAAAGTATGCGCGGGAAGGTATTAATTTCAAGTGTCATATCAAAATCAAGACGTTTTGCTAACGAGTCGTTTGGCGTTTATTCCATTTAGTGAAAAAGACATTACACAATACAGACTATTTAGCGTTTATGTCTTAAGTATTAAAGACAATCGGAGATAATGACGCTTTGCTGCTACGTCATTCTAAATTGTAACGTTCTAAGATCCAGACGTTTTGCTAAAGAGGCATTTAACATTCATGTCTATGTAGTCACAAAGACATAACACAATCCAGACATTTGAGCTATAATATCTTTTAGCGATAAGGTCAAATCGATAGGGATCCGGTTTTAAGAATGGAGCACCCAAAATTGGCAAGATTCCCTGAAATTCCTCGTATTCACAACTTCGCATTTGTTTTGAGACATTATATCACAACTCCGTTGTTAACGGTAAATAACTTGACGTAACTTTGCCTTTCAAATTAAGGCCACTACACTTTTTTAATGTTTTAGTAATTTTAGTTTATAAGATCGACATAAAACAACTGCCAAATTTATTATTAGAACTCATCACAAATGAGCTTATTCTTTTACATAGAGACAGATTACAATATTCGAGATTTTGCTAGGTTAAACTAAAAATGTCAGGAAATCATGAAGTCTAACGTAAATACAATCTATAATGGAATGAAACTGTTGAATGTAATAAACATTTAGTCAGGCCGGTTAAACATTTAATTAAGAAAATTAGATCTATTTATTTTTAAAGGGAATATCGACATTATCGACCTTTCATATCGAGGTCTTATATGAATATATATTTTATACATTGCGGATCAGTTAGGGACAATATTCGGCGATTTTGCTGCTTCATTATTGGTCATATAATTAATGTTTGGTGTTACCCACTTTTTATAAGAGCCATATTAAGATTCCCTAACGCTAAGTTTCGCCAATATTTTGACGATGAGGAAATAAAAGACAGTCAAAACGCTCGGACCTTCGCCCTTTACTATGATCGCGGTATGGTTGACGGTTATTTCGGACCCGTTTCATATAAAACAATTGGCAGATAGGACTTTTATGTGGTAAACCTTTTAGGTTCATATTTTATATGAAAGAGGTCGATGTCCGCGTCCACGATTAAATTCTTGGCGGCGTTGGCGGAGCTCCGTCGTGATCCTGTAACAAAAGGAAATTAATGTAAGTAGGTATAGGTACGATTACATTTCTTTATTTTCTTTTGAGAGGTATAGGTATTATGCTAATTAAATCAATATAAGTATATTAAGTTATTTTTAGAAGCGTAACAACTTTGCATAGACCAGACCTGCTAGCATGAGTTTCGATCTCGCGCGCGTCTCCATACATCTAGCGCTATTTCAAGTATGTACTCGCGCGCGAGAACGCTACTTATGCTAGACCGCCTGGCGACTCCACAGACGAAGAGGGAGCATTTCATGAAATTGTCTACCGTTGTCCCGTACAAACGCGAAGTTTCTGAAGATTTAAAGGTAGAAGAGTTTCCTTTTCTATGACAAATGGTCAAAAATATGCACAGAAAAATAATCGCCTGCTTTAAATGCCGAGAAAAAAGTCGCAACACAGGAAATAAAATGCGTTTGTACGGGACAGCCCGTGGAATGCTCCAGAGAACCAAATTCTATTATATAAGTCACGCGGCAACTGAGGCCTGATTGATAGTGGCTCTCGAAGCCCGTGATTTCGGGCTTAGGACAAAAAGTTGGACCCCTGGCTCAAACGAATGCCACTATAATAACACACGCCTAATTAAAGCTTTAACACATTCAGTGCCAGCGTGAGCTACGAGCGTAGCCGATAACATTGGAAAACCCGTATGTAGCGAACAGCGCCTACGAACAGATAACCCGCCTAGCGGGTCGGTGGCAGTGAATGTGTTAAATGAGGGAAGAAAAACCTTGTTTCAAAGCGTAGGTTACTCTGGTCCTTTTAAGGCCCAGCCACACTAATGAAAAATCCAAAATTTGCCACTGAAATTTGAACTAAGTAGTAAGCAATAGAGTTGATTTTTAACTGTTTGAAAATTTAACGAAACAAAAGAAATGAAACGCTGTTCTAGCTAATTATGTAATTTAAAAACTTGGTTAATGTTACGAGTCAAGGTGAAATTACAAGAAACAACATTTTTCTACAAAACAACACCTATACAATATTGATTCTGTTCAAATAAGAGTAGGTTCCTTAAATGGAAACATACTTATGCCATAACTTTATGTAAAATTTCGAAATTTGCTTCGCTCCTAATAGATATTAGGCTCCGCTATATAAATGTATATTGCATAGGGTAATGCCCACTAGTTACCACCAAGTTGTTACCAGTAGTAAAAAGTGAACAGCTGAGATTTTTTTCTCATTGTTTAACAAAAGATAACAATGCCATTCACAGTAACGCTGCAAATCGCCGTGTGCTATGATTGTTTCAGCATGACTTTTATTCACAAATAAACCTTAAGCCGGTGCCATAACATTGAAAACTGATTGGCAGGAGTTAATTAGAAATGAGTCTGATAATAAAACGTGTTAATTATGAGGAAAAAGAACGAATACGGTGGCAATGTGTTCAAAGTCTCTTTTACGATAATGTTGGTGAGCGTTATGGCACAAAAACATGCCAACTAGGGTAAGCCACGTGGAACATTGACACAGTTATCCTAATTTATTGAAAAAGACAGTAGAAAGACAAATAACTTATGAACTAAATATATCTATGAATACTACTAAATTAAAACTTACAAACCCTAAATATATCTAAAATAAAACAAGGAATATAAAAACTACTGAAAGAGGCCTCCCCGCGCTAGCCCCGGCGCAAACGAGCTTATCACACTCGCTGCGTTATCCTAATTAATGTATTGTAATAATTCGATAATTTATGGATTTTTTTTGTTAATTCAGTGTTTGGAACATTTCCAGTATCTGGCTACAAAAACAAAGTTTGAAGTGTGAAGGCAATATAACCAAAGAAGTAAATACCTGTGAGTTGCGCGGAGGTTTGTTGGCTTCGGGCAGCTGGCGGCGCCTGGGGCGCAGCATGTACATGGCGACGGCGAGCGCCATCATCGCGAACATCACCAGGAAGCTGTTGCCGGCCGACTCGGGCGCCGGCAAGCCGCTCATCTCGTCCAGGCATTCTGTATCCGTGCAGTAGGATTGCCCTTGTCGAAGCTGGGATAAATAAAATATTTTATCCGATTCGTTGCGTGTTCCATTTTCGAAAACTTTTGGCTGTGGCGCGGAACAATCATTTCATGACACGGCAGCCATGCCATGCGCCATAGAATATGATGACACTCCTCCCGTGTCATACGCCACACGTAAAAAACATTGATGACACGGCAGGCGTGTCATCAGCCCCGAATCGGTTAATTTGTAAATAAAATTAGGGGTTATCCATTAATTACATCACACGAATTTCTAGGTTTTTTAACCACTCCCCACCTCATTGTCACACTTGGTCAGATTTGGCAAATCCCTCCCGCCCCTGGTGTGACGTCACATTTATCAACGAAATCGGCAAATCAAGTTAAGCAGGTTGTACCCATTGTTAATATTTTATTAAAATATTTTTGAAAAAAGAAATATTAAATTAATAATGTTATAACCCAAAACTGATTAGGAAAGAAAATTAAACGAATAAAAATGATTATCAATCCAAAAACTTCGTTATTTAATTGTACAGCAAATGAAATAATTTAAATAAGTTAAAGTGACATCACAAAGTTTGTGATTCCCCCTCCCCCGTGTCTCAACATGTTACATTTTCTTGACCCCTCCCCCCCTATTTTATTTTTATGAACATGCATAATTTACTTATTTACTTACTATACACTTAGTATGGCTAAAGTAAAGGTGATGTGATAATAAGCATTTAGTAAAACATCCAAATTTGTATTTTATTTCTGAAATTCCTATTGCTTGAATACATTTAGTTCCATTGGAACCTTGTGAAAAATAAACAACAAACAAACTGTAAACTCTACATAAAAGGAGATAATTGTATATGTTAACATAACATGATATGAATCAAAATAAAATACAATAGATAGTAAATAAGTCAGGATAAATAAGATCTCCACACATAATAACTATTATGTCACTAAATTAAATCCCATTTATGGTAATCAATAATAAATCCCAGCCAACAAAACTATTTCATAAACATGGCAGTCTGTTCAACGGAGTATCCCGATAGGTGGATGTTTGTTGATAACCAAGCAATTATACATACAAAATAATTGGAATACCTACTGATAACAGTTGTTTCAGTATACGCTTTGAGTGTGTGTGTGAACAGTTGTGACGAATCCTAAGCCATGAGTTTTCTGATAGCAAATTATTCACATACATAACATTGCAAATGAATTTAGCCTGTAAAAGGGTGATGAAATCATGAATTTTGAACGATTTAATCAAGCGATAATTCGTTTTTTAGAATGCTATTAACATTCGTTGTGAACGATTCTTGTAAAGTGGCACTTATCGATAATTGTAGCGTTCACCACAATAGGCACAAGGTCATGATAGAAATACTCACCAGAGAGATCAGTCGCCGCATAGCCAACTCGTGGTTCCAGATGCACTCGCAAGGATCCATTTCGTCACCCATTTCTGCATAAAGAAACTTGTTTGAGCTGTCTGCGCCACATAATATACCGTATAGTTTGGCTGCTAAAATTATCTTAAAACTAGTCAAAATCTTCACATAACATAGTCACAATTTAGTTGAAATAATAAAAATTAAGTAGGGAATAAATTACATAGCAAACATTACATGATTATGGTGCTTTGTTTTTATTTACAAATATTGTTTTAGAATCTTAAAACTCAGCTGTCAGGGGAGGGGATTCTAGCTGGTGAAAGTGATCCTTTACCTGTGTATATTATTGTCCAAGAAAACACAACAACACAACGATATCGTCAACAAAACGCTTATTATGGGAGTGCTTCGTCGCCACCGTCTTTTGCTAAACAAAAAATAAAATGCGATTATCCTCAAAAGATGGTGACGACTCGCGACGTCATTTTTCCGATTGATGTCTGGGTGTTTTCCTATTGGCTGGCTTGGTATGTCATTTGAGAGGGGATTGACAGTTCAGTAGCAAGTTCGAGTAGACATCAATTTAGGTTTGTTCCGAAGCGATCTTTTGTTTTTGAACGTATGCGTCCGCACGTCCTGATTCGATCGGGTAATTTAATCAAATTGGCGAAAAATTGATTAGTCTGAATACGCCTTGAGCCGCTAGAAAGTAGAATCCTATAGAAGTGGTATAAATGGTATAATGCGTGCCTCCGTGAGGGACAAAACCTAACGCAATGCGACACTATGATTGATGACGACACATTTATTTGTTGCCCACTATAATCCATGCTAAATTTACGGTGGCGAACAAATAAAATGTGAAACTGTGACAAGGACAAACAATAGGCTACATTCCTAACTAGTCAAATCAGCTTCCTTTTTAGAACTGTCAAAACGATTTGCTAATATTGAATTTATATGAAAACCATAGATATAAACTAATACGAAGTAATATATATGTCCATGATGAAAACGAAATATAGTGACGTCACGGTAAACTCACCTACTTTTTATATTTCAATCCGATTTATTAAATACAAATTGTGTTTAAAAATAGCTGTCATCATGCTGTCATCTATGTTTTTCTAATAATTATCTGGTGCTTTATTTCGTGCACGGTTTGAGATAATTTATTTTTCACCACACCAGCTCAGAAAGGCTTACTTTGCACTTCAAAAACTGATAGCAAAGTTGCATTTTATTCACATGTGAGGCAAAGTAATCAAATGCAAATTTTGAGTTGTTTTCTTATGTTTGCTGGTAGAATTCACTTTTAAATGATGATTTTGGATAATAAATATTGGATAACATTCATTTGGATTTGATTTGTTTTGATTTTGTTTGATATTTTACATTTAATATTTGCTTCGGGTTGGTGTGGTGAAAAATTTTATGTTTCACTCGGGGGCAAATTTTGTTTAACCTCGTGCTTTGAAACCCTCGCAACGCTCAAGATTCCATTTTTCGAACCACTCGCTACGCTCGTGGTTCAATTTTGGAATCTTTTGCTTGCTCGGGTATCAATATTAGCACGAGCGGTTAAACAACAACTTTGCCCCCTTGTAAAACAAATAACTATTAAGTAAGTATAGGAAACATCCCTTTAATAGCTCTTTCGCTGCTAACTCCTACTGAAAGATAGGTACATAATACTATCTTGATTGGTCACTTCTTGTACAGGTAAGTCAAAAACTAGAATCTTGAGCGTTGTGATAGTTTTATGTCAAGACAGTTAAGACTGAGTCCAGTTTCGCCCACATTAGAGGAATTGTGTTTTCTTATAACTTATAAACCAATCAATTTCTATATAAATCCGTATACTAATAATTTAATATTGTCGTCCTACTGATAAAGTTTTGGTCTTTGTTGTCGCATATTTTATTTTGTTACACGAGTTATAAATGTTTGATGACAATGTTTGGCTGCCTGTCTGTCTGTGGCATCGTAGCTCTCCAATCACTTTGTTTCATATTTGACTATAGCAAATGCCTATATACGCCTATGTTTTCTTATATATTAATACATTGGCCTATTCACAATGCAACTTTACACACTGATTTCAAAGAATAAAAAAACACCTACCACTAGTGCCTCAAGCGTTCCGTAAAACACATTTTTTCAAATGTTATATTTCGTAAGAGATCAACTCACTCCTTCTTAAAGGAGGAGGAGGGTTACTTACTTTACTTTTTGTGTTTACCTGTAAAGGGGGGACACATAATTATTTTCTTTCGGAGCGATTATTTCCGAAACTGTTCACTCTATGAAAAGATCTACCTACCTATTCAACGATACCCCACTTAAGGCACTTGTCCCACCAAGAGCGAGTAAGCGATTAACTATCGGCGATTTTCTCGCCCAAGAAACGAACAAAAGATTAGGATTCTGTGTTAGTATAAGAGACACATATATTAATAGTTCATCGCTGGCTGTTCACACTGCCGGCGAAAACACTCGCTCTACTAGTTTGTCGCCGCGATAAGATAAAACTAGCTCAGCGGTACTCGCTCGGCGATGCTCGCTTCGTAGTTAGAACTCAAGCTGCGAGACCAATCAGTCTGCGTGTTCGGCTACGCTGCATCGCCCGAGCGAGTGACGCGAGTAATAGCCCGTCGCACTCGAACACTCGCCTATAGCCGAGCGACAAAACTATTGGAGCTAACACTCGCTTCTCGCCGCTCGCCCACTCGTTTCTAGTTTATCGTTCTACTCGCTTATCGCTCATCGTCGGCGGTGGGACAAGTGCCTAAAGCAAAAAAAATCTAAAACATTTTGTTCAGGAAGTAGGTACCGACACTATAGATATTTACGATAAAAGTGCGGAAAAGAGGAAATTCGAAATGAGTGGCGATAAATTAAAACACGACCAAAGGGAGTGTTTTAAATCGACACGAGTTGCAAATTACTTATTCGCACGTGTATCGTTCAACGTTTTACAGTAGGTACATATTTATATGGCCCTTTAAACTTTTGACATACGCACGGAAAGTGCTGTTTCCCGCACTACTGCGGGAAAGTAGGACCATATGTACTGTAAAAGATTTTGTAATTATACCGTTCTATCGCCATGGATGATTTATGTATCCATGTCACTCTACGGAACCCTAAAAAGAAAGTCATCGAAAAGCTGTTTTAAACAAAGAAATCACTCAAATTATGAGTGTAGCGAGTTAATTTCCATCAATTTTTTCGTCTCATTTCAGTATAACGCTGGCGACTGTAAACCTTCGTCTCGTTCTTTCAGACAGAACTACGATATACATATATTTTGTATTGTTATTGATGTTGGTATATTATGTATTTCCTCCCCTTTCCTACATACCACTTTAAGCAACGACACATATCGACGCTCCGTGAAAAACAGGTACTTAATACCTACCTACCAAAAACTTGTGAAAAAACTTAACGATATAATTGGAATTTCCATCAGGGCGCAATAATGCGCTTACAATAAAATATTTTATACTTTTATATCGGGGCACTTTCGCGATGGAGCCTTTAAGAGCTTCACTAAGCTTTCAGAGTGCTATGGGCGTGGCCAGCGGAGGGTGTGTCCAACGAGCCCGCGCCCCGCCTACCACTTGTCGCGAGGCCGCACTTACATTTTAACTATTATTTCAATTTAAATATATTTATTTCAGACTGCATGGGTCCATAACATTGTTAGTATTACAAGATTTACAAGTACTTAAATTTAGGAGTTACGGCTCGATTCGGAAAATGAACTAGATCTCTACTAGACCTCAACAAGTTACGATATGGATAATTTAAAGATATTTGTAAGATAGATACTTATGTCAAATTTGACGTTTCCGCGATTCTGGAGGTCCTCTTGACTTGAACGATTGCTACAAGTTATGACTTAGACCAAGTCACATCTAGTCGATATCTAATGTAAATCTAGTTGATCTCTATATCGTCTCTAGATCTTGTGATTATCCCGTTTCCCGAATACGCGTGAGTGCCTACGTCACACATCAAAATAATAAATGCATATCACTATACCTTATAAAACTAAGTCCCCAGCCGCGTCTGTCTGTTTGTGTGTTTGTATGTTTGTTCGCGATAAATTCAAAAACAACGGAACAGATTTTCATGCAGTTTTCACCTATCAATAGAGTGATTCTCGAGGTAGGTGTATAATTTGTTAACCCGTGCAAAACCAGTGCGGGTCACTAGTTATGTATAGGTAAATGCGAAAATTACTTTGTCCGTTGGTTACTTAGTTTCTTTTTTTTAATATTTGAGGACAATCATACATGGATCGAACTAACTCCAAACTGTGCTATAGCTTGTATTGTACTATAGGTGGTATATACGCTGGTACGTAACGATTTTACATACGTATTTAATACACAGAAACTATTCATAACTCGGGAAAAAAATTACAGGAAATATGTAATAAGCTTATAACACATTTACTTTGCTAGTTACGAGCTACGGCGTAGGCGTAGCTAATAAGTCGTCTCAAAACTTTTCAAACAAATATTTTTTTTCTTCACCTCACTCTCACGACCGCCATTGACGGATTCTGATTAAATCATTTGTTACGGTTTTGGCCATGTTTTGACCTTAATGATAGCTCACTATGATTGGTGCCAGCGAAATGCACTGGAATCCGTGTCATCAGACATCTTGCTCGCGATTATTGGTGCCTGTGAGATGCACTGAAGGCTATACATTAGGATACATTAGGCTGTAGCATATGACATTGACATGGGTCAATGTCATATCATAACAAGATACCATAACAAATTGGTAAATCAAAATCGGCTTCATTATGTATGATTCCCACCGAATGATTCGAGCTGGAGTGTTCCTGTCTAGATGACAAAGGAATTTGAACTTGAGAAGCCGCTCTACGTTGTTCAGCGGATCTACCTACTGCCTTTCTAAGGCCCTTGCACCATCCCACTAACCCGAGGTTAAGCGGTTAAACAGCCGGCCTAGCCAAGTTTACAATCGCTATCGCTTCGACAACGAAAAGTATTATGTCTCTCTATCACTCTTCCATATTAGTGTGACAGTGACAGTTGCGTTTCGATCGCAACGGAGCGTAAGCGATTGGCATCTCGGCTACGCGGCCAGTTAACTTAGTGACAAATTGTTACTTTGTATCCATGGCAACTCCAGGTTTAACCGGTTAACCCCGGGTTAGTGGAATGGTGCAAGTGGGCCTAAGTAGTTGAACAGAGTAGTGGTACCATTTGTCATAGTCCTTTCTATACAGCGATTTCTATTGTATATTTCGCACGCAAATCAGTTACATTGTTATCTACCGTAGATTAAATTTAATAAGCTTGGCATAATAAATTTATATGTACATTGAATTGTCGATTATATTATAAAAGGTACAATATTTTATATTTTACAGTAAGTAGGTACTTACGTATAAACTCGTAGGTCTTTCGTAGGTGTCTACCACCAGTACAATCAAACTTTTTCTATTAATACTGGGCGGGTCAACACCAACCGCTCAATTTTCAAACGCAACAAACGTCCACCAATTCCATATTCACTTCCATCCTTTTTCCAAAACGATGCAACACAACTCCCTCACCTCCAAAAGGTCGTAATCACCGTACATTTTCCTTCGAGCTCAGTCGTTCTTACACGCAAACTGTTTTCCTAAGTATAGAATGTCGTAAGCGCCGCAGGTTTACTAAGAATATAAGTCGTTCTGGACAGGGTGGTGTCGGGGGGAGGCGTGGCGTCGCCGGGTGGAATCGCCACTGTGCCCCGGACAGCGCGCCGTGCGGACATGGCGCGAACACTGCGCCCGCCGACCCGCACGTAAGTTTTAAATTTTTGTTATTTTCTGTAGGCTGCATGGTTATCCATTATCCGTTATTAAGTAAACAAGTTTATAAACTTTACAAGTACACTTTTTGTTAACCGTGAAATGAATTTATTTTTCTTTTTGCCCGAAATTAATATATCTGACACGTGATTTTTTGCTGATTCTAGGTAAAATATTAAAAATATAAAAACGAAACATCGATTTTACGGCTAAATCAGTGTTAGAATTCACATTAAGGCTAAATCTTATTTGTATACAGTTAGGTATTATGAAAAATATTACTACCATCGAAACGGTATCTTTTTGTGATATACCTACCTATAATGTTATTGGACATAAAATAAACACAAATCCCAAAATATAACTCAAATCACATACAGTAGAGTCCGGTTAGTACGACTCCGCATATAACAACCAACCGCTTATAGCAACGTAAGTATAGGCACTTGTTTGGTTTTAGTACAAGCTACTATGAAAGCACAACCGTTTATAACGACTCCGCTTATAACGACCGATCGCTTTTAACGAGGGAAATTGACTCAAAATCCGTCCGTCAAGTCCGGTTACAACGACGACCGACGTAGTTTTTACAAATAAATTGTTGGTAAGAAGCTTACTCCGTCCCGCGCACCCAACTCTCCTCCCCCTTTTGCATATAGGGAGCAAGATGAAACAGATAGTCATGCGACTTTTCGTAATCTTGCAAACTAAATAAAACAATTCCCATTATTCGATTGAGACACATAATACACACATAATAAAAAAAAATAAGATAAATAAGATATAATTATGTAAGTTGGGTGACATAATGCAATATTTTGGTAGGTACCTTCGAGCTGATCTATCGATGGACACAGGAGGTGGCCAAAGGAACTATGTGATAAAACAACGTCATCTTGATTAGATTCCCAAGAATTACGACTTTTTATTTTACGGAATTCGAGTAATTTGCGGATGACGCATAGACTTATAATATATAAAGACGTAGTCTCAGCGAGCTGTCACTGTTGCCACTTTTGTTTAGTGTACGATTAACAATGCGGCCCACGTTGCTGTAGCCATGTCGATAAAGTCATATCGATAAACTATCGACATTTCTTGCAATTTTAATTTAACTTCAAAGGCTTAACGATACCTAAAATGACCAAAAACGCTTTTATTCTTTATTGTGGTTATCAGATCACAATTTTATAGTCACGCCCCAGCAGGGAACCAAGGCAAAGTTCAGATATTTAATTAAAATACATAAATACCTCCTAAAATAGGTGTTCCGCAATAATTGAATTATATTATTATATTATAATATATTCATTATCCATTAGCATTTCAATTATGTTTATGTTTAACGAAGATATTGAAGCTTCAATTAATCGCTATTTCGTTCCGCTGTGTAGCGTTTATCGATATATAACATGATTAAAATCGACTTTTCACATCCCTAAAAGAGCACAATGAAAGCACACATATACGCTTTTACGCACACATACACAGCCTGGGCGCATCAAGAAAGGCAACACTTGATTTGAAGTCCACCTTGTCAACTGTTATGGTTGTCCTTTTTTGACAAACGGCATTTTTAAAAGAGCGAGGAGAGAGAAATGATACTAGTTGCTGCGCCTTGAAAGAGAACAGAAAAGGTTGGGCCCTTGGGATGACGAGTGAGTACGCGTACCTTGATGAAAAGTGGCTTCTTCTAAACACACAAGTCTCTCCATTTAAGACAAGGTGTCGTAATACTAACGTAAATATATATTTTAAAAGAAATGTTTTATTTCTTAAATAAATAAATACAAAATGATGTAATTATTTTGATTAAAAATATATTAAAATTGGCGGCTCGTTTTGTACGACGTCCGGTTAGTACGACGTAATATCAGCGGTCCCTTGAGTGTCGTTATAACCGGATTCTACTGTATTTTCTAACAATCACCAACTTTTGGCTTTTGCAAAATTTTCCGCTAATTCGTGTTAAAACAAATGTACTTAACTGTTTAACCTTTTGAACGCCGAGAACACCTAAAGTCGTCGTTACTTTTTGTGCCCACAGCGCCAAGGACAACTATATATGTGGCGCACGCTGTAAAAGTAACCTTCACACTTTCCAGTAAGGTTTACATTAAATCCCATGCGCCCAGGACCTTCGGGTTTGAGTGATGTTTGTATTTATGTCGGCGGCCGATCGTAAGATCAGGCATATCGTGAAATTCCTAGGCATATCGTGAAACGTAAAAACCTTTGACTCGTTCTCTGAGTCGACGGAGCTCCACTACGTGGGGCTCCTATTTCTGGGCAGTTTGCCCTTCGGCATCTTCATCTGAAGCAACCTAACGAACCTACCCTATCTATATATTGGTTTAATGTGACTATCGTCAAAACATTACATAGGAACATTACGATCTGCCTGATCTTACGATCGGCCGCCGACATTTATATGATAGCGTTCAAAAGGTTAAAAATTTTAAAGGAAAAATACTACTTAAAATAAAAAATCGGAAAATATGTAGGAAAAAATAGGTTTATCTATTTCATCCATGAAATTACTTATGTACTTACCTATACCTAGATATTTTTGCTGTGTTACGACCGCTTCTCTGTAGGTACAAATGTAGTTCCCATTTTCCTCTCTGTATAAATATTTTTTCATAATTTGTTGCATTAGCTATGCCCCTTGTACCTATTGTAAAAAAACAATCGAAGGGGCATAGGTCTGGTGGATATATATCAAATTGTGTAAAATATTTTCAATAATGTTAATTAATACCCAGAAAGGAACAAAGAGGACCACTATTGCATAGAAAGACGGTTTCGCGCGGTCGTGCACTTTCTTCTTAAAGGTAAATTATATTTAAACGTTTTCAGTGTAATAAATCTATTTGTCAGTAAGATATAAGTCGCCAAATACAATACAAATACTATTCGAGCCCGTCGCTTCACGCGTACAGTTTTCGAAGTAGCTGCCTTTTTCCATTGACAAATATGTAGTTATTTACGATACAAGTGCGGAAAAGAGGAACTCGTGTCGATTTAAAACACTCCATTCGGTCGTGTTTCAATTTATCGCCACTCGTTTCGAATTACCTATTCGCACGTGTATCGTACAACGCACGGAAAGTGCTCTTGTTAATACAGTCTATAAGCTCTTTTACAGTACATATGGTCCATATGTACTGTAAAAGAGCTTATAGACTGTATTAACAATAACAATATAACAAATTTTTAATGCCAATAAAAGTTTAACAGGCACGTTACAGGGGACCCCACACTAGGCATGCCTATAGTATCGCGGGAGTTACCATCAGTGATAAAAAAAATATAATTATATTAAACATAAGAATAGGAATTAGGAAAGAAAGCGGAGTGTGAACTTGTGTGTTTGTAAGCTTGTTGTGAGGAGGGAGTGAATAGTGTGTAAATGAAATCTAAGAATGTAATGAATGTAAAAGTTAGTTAGATTTAAGTGTGTTCGAGCGTTATGAAAAACTGAAACTGAACTCGAAGAGGAATGAAGAAGTAATCCTATTAATAAATAAGTTTTTGGCAAAAATTTCATTTTTGGTACAAGCTTTTATCGCTGACTGTACTTTTCCTACGACAAACACCTAATACTCATCGAGACGATTCTAAAAAACCCTAACACAGTTAGGTTGCGTTGTTTCATCACAGAGTTCCTATGGCCACCTCCTGTCTCCATCATCAAATCAGCTCGACGGTATCATAATATTGCATTGCCATCCGATTTATAGGTACGTGCATGCAAAATTTCAGCTCAATCGGAAACCGGGAAGTGGATCAAATTTAACTTGCAAGATTTGATTACAGACAGACAGACACCGGTCAGGTGAAAGTAAATAAAATAGGTCCGATTAATAAGGCAGTGAACCGGTAATAGAAATAAGAAAGCTAAGTATATATGCAGGACAGGCCTGTGCAATCCTCCAATAATAAATTTCAGTAGGTAATTATAGTTCGTTGATTTATAGTTCGTTTTTTTAGCATTAGAAAGAACTTGAAAGAAAGTAAGCGATCTCGACATGTCTTTTAATTGAAAAACGCTTTTTACAAATCAGGAACTATTACTTATGAAAGCAGAAAAATATAAATGATCGTATTAGATTCATAATTCTTACATATTTGCCGTAACTAATTTATAAAATGTGTTTTTCAATTAAAAGACACACCAAGATTGTTTACCTTATTTCTAATGCTAAAAAAGGTAAACAATCTTGACGTGTGTTTTTATTGAAAAACACATTTGAAAAATAAGTCACGGCTAATATATACGATTATTTAAATTTTTTTGGCTTTCCTAAGTAATCATAATATACGATTATTTACATTCTTTTGCTTTGATAAGTGATAGTGACTGATTAAAAAATAAGCGTTTTCCAATTAAAAACACGTCAAGATCGCGTTGTCTTTTTCTAATGATAAAAAAAACGAATCGCGGGTGCAAACATAGTGTCACTATACAAAATTAAGAACCATTCTAATAGTGACGTTGTTCCATTTTTGAAATATGAATTTTCAGGCACAAATCATTTTGGATAGTGACACTATGTTTCTCAAGGAACGTTATGTACGAAATATCATTTGCGATAATATGTTACTCTTCGAAGGCCGCAAAAATATAATGTGACGCGCTCCTATCGCTCTACAAAATTAAATAAGATCGTGTCAGATATTTTTGCTGCCTTCGTTGTGTAACATACTATTGCAGGTGACTGTACAAGTGTACAGTAGTTGTAAATTCGCTGTCGTTCGAGAGGCTTGATGTCAGCGCCGGCCCGACATGCCGACATCCATGCCGACATCCAATTCCGGTGTAGTGGTGTCGGGGTTGTGACGCTTTTTCGGTGACGCTGGCCGCGACGCGTGACACTCAAGCTAACAGGGCTGCCAAATGTTATCTTTGGATCTATTATAACATAACTTAAATGAATTTAATGAAGTGTGAATGTTACAAATTATGACATGAATGTATCTTAGTTTAATGTTTCCTGGCTACTCGCTCTTGTTAGTAGGTAACATAGTAGATATTGTGTACACGATGTATACAAGGTGTAACATGAGGAAACCGAATAATTTTAACCACGCATTTCTGAGGTCAAAAGAAGAAAAAAATGTAATATGAGTTTAGGTCAATTTCGCCCAAAAATTTTTTTTAATTTGTTTTTTTTTTCAATTTTTTGAATGTACTTGTACATAAAAAATAAATGTTATTGGTAAACTTGTTACTTAAAATAGATTTTTACATTTTTTTTTCGTAAAACCTTCTTTTTGCAAAGTGTTACTTGTTACTTTTTGACATCTATCAATAAGGATATTTAGACTACGTCCCATAGCAGCAGCATTACCATCGAAAAGGCCTTTTACATTATGTAACAACAAAAACTTGTTTATTTTTAAATTAATATTATCTCTGAAACAAAGCGTATTTTTTTTAAAGTTTATAGGACATTTTTGTCTCTAAATATGATCAGGAATACTATGTTAAAATTATTCGGTTTACTCATGTTACACCGTGTATTTTAAATGTACCTATAACCAAGTGTGATGAATAAACTACTATCTATCTATCTTGTATTTACATTAAACTATCTAATTTTTTTCCGCTTAAAGTCGAAAACCCTCAAGATGCGTTCTCGCATTATGGCTCCTCTACACGATGGGCCAACGCCGGCCACTCCAAGGGACGCATTTATGCGTTAGAGGGAGCAAGTGATATTGCTATCTCATTCTACCGCATGGCTGCGTCCCTTGCAGTGGCCGGCGTTGGCCCATCGTGTAAAGGAGCCATTAGAAATAGAATCGGAAGTACTTATTTGACGTCAAAATATTACAATAAAAACAACCAAGTTATTAATGCCTAGTCAAGTGACAATCGTTGATATAAGATGCCAATCAAAAGTGAAATAATGTATGGAATTGATCACGTGACTTTTCGTTACATTGTCATCTCCATCCCCATACATTTTTTCTTTTCAATCGGCGTTTGTCGATCGATTGTTGACATGTTGGCTAGGCCCCCAGGTACATCAAATAGATTGCCTCTCGGCGTCGTATTATAGCTGTGACTCTTCCAAGGCACACCATGGAAAACTGAAAGTAAATGCTAAAACAAGACATAAGTACCTACCTAAGCTAAAGTTAGCTTAAACGAACTCTATAACATAAAAATCTTCAAGTTTTTTAAAGAAATAGTACGTTGACTGAAACAGGGCTTATATTTTGATCGTATCCAAAAAGATATTTATTAAAGAACAGACTCTTTTTATTTGCGTGGGAAAACGTTGAATAAAACTATGCGCATATGAACATTTCTTTTGTCAAATACAAAATCAGAATTGTATTTTCACATGCACTGTAAACATGAATTCAGTATTTATTAATAGCAATCAAACAAAGCAAAAATAAGCCATTACATACCAGCAAGCCTATTATGGATCGCTTTTATCCACATTTATCCACGTGATAAAACAACTGTAACTTTTTAACTCTGCGGGATAGAAAGGGACGGACACCGTTTTATCACGCTGTCACGTAGACAAATACGACCATCATATCCGTACAGATGTATCTGGAAATACAAAAATAAGATACCTACTCAAGCGCCAACCCTACCGGCGGTCAGTGGAGGACCCTTCGTCACCGTCAACATTTGTCACTTGATTACGCGACCTAATGGAGGGCCATCGGGTATTTCCGGTTATTTCTGCCCAGTAATTAATACCAATACGGTAGGTCAAGCACTCTTTGCTAAGGCGCGTTTTTGAAAAGGGTCTGGCATTTGTTTTGGAACGTCTCGAGTCTTGAAGGTTACCTAGATTTGTTTATAATGTTTACCTACTTAAAACAAAAAGTATGAATTAACATTTACGTAGTATTTAGCGCGGCAAAAGGGGTACAAGTTTGACATTTATTTAGATAGTTACCTACTGATAAATAAATAATGGAACAATGTAACGATTTCCAAAATGGAACATTTCTTTAGTTTTTGTGTGGATTCTAGAAACTACCGTGAATTTTCCCAACTTGTTGGAACTAATTAATCAGCCCCGAAGACAATATACGATCAGGGGCAGAGACAACTGATCCCCGCATAGAAAATTTGATTGATTATGTTATTTATCTATCTGTATTAAATTCAAATCCCGCAAATTCTAAGAGGGGTCTCCATCACAATTACAGCACTACTATCTGAATAAATAAAATAAAGAATACCTAAATTTAATTACAATACCAAGGGCACAAAATATTTAATTTTTAAAGGGATTTTGAATTTTTATATAGCTTTAGTTATTTTAATTGTAGTTCGTTTTGTTTTAATATTCTTTTTATAACACTTATTATTTAGGTATAATTATAATAAATGAGATCTAATTTCTTCTCTGCACCACCTACTATCTATCTAAGTTCTATCTCCACTGCCAAAATATTGTCTGGAAGAGATCGCTCTTAAGCGATAAGAACGCCTGTTGTTACCTGTAACCAATTGTCTTTGTTTGTGTGCCTGTAAGTAGGCACATGTATTGGAAATGTGTGAGGTGTGCAATAAAGAGTATTGTATTGTATTGTTGGCAGGGTGGGGCGGCTTCGTGAGGGGGTCCTCGTGTAGGATGTCATTGAAGACGCCGACGCCGGCCGCCGGCGAGCGCGAGACCTGGGGCAAGAAAGTCGACTTCCTGCTCTCCGTCATCGGCTTCGCCGTCGACTTGGCCAACGTGTGGCGCTTCCCCTACCTCTGCTACAAGAATGGAGGGGGTGAGTGTAGCGAGACCTGGCTTAGCACATGAGCATCACACCGGTGCCTGTCCTTCTTTAATGCTTAGAGAAACACGGGTAGGCTATCTCGCGGGCGAGATCGTTACTGTCACTGCGCTCCTACTGCTAGAAAGTCGATTTCCTGCTTCCTATCATCGGCTTCGCCGTCGACTTGGACAACTTGTGGCGCTTCCCCTTTCTCTGCTACAAGAATGGAGGGGGTGAGTGTAGCGAGTCCTGTAGGTTTAGCACATGAGCACCGCACTATTAGTATCTCGCCCAAGCTAGACTGCCCGTAGTGCCTGCCCTCTTTCTGTCATCGGCTTCGCCGTCGACTTTGCCAACGTGTGGCGCTTCCCCTACCTCTGCTACAAGAATGGAGGGGGTGAGTGTAGCCAGACCTGTAATAGGTTTAGCACAGCATGAGCACCGCACCATTATCTCGCCCAAGTTAGACTACCCGTAGTGCCTGGCCTTCTTTAAAAGGTACAAAAAGACGGGTACCGTCGTATCTCGCGGGCGAGATAAGTAGTTACTGTCGCCGCGTTCCTGTGCTAAACCTACTGCTAGAAAGTCGACTTCCTGCTTTGGCGCTTCGTTCTTCCAACGTGTGGCGCTTCCTCTACCTCTATAACAAAAATGGTGAGGGTGACTGTAGCAAGAAACAAACAAAGTCGACTACTGCCATCGCCTATATTCGCATCGCATAATAATGAAACGAGTAGGACAGCGTCGAAATTGTACAATATTACACAACTTGCTCATGTGTAGGTAGGTACCTACTTTATTTAATTGAATCTATTAATGCATATAGGTATACGTATAAATATTAACTTATAATATAAGTGAATACATTTCTAAGGGTAATTTCGGAATCAAAATATCATAATACCTATACGTCTGCATAGATGTGAATAACGAAATCTTACCTTTTTTTACTGTTGTAAAAATTTACTCTACGAGTAGGTAGTATGAATACAAACATAAATAATTTGACTGTAAATTAGTTATTGCAGTTTGAGTGAAGTTTCTTCAACAACGCAAGTTTCGGTATACACCAAAGTAATGCCCATTAAGAACTTAACTAAGTTGGTAACTTGTCAGTCACAAGCAGGCCATTTGACTCCGTGCTCAACTGCGTCTCTGTGTGTGTAGCTTTGATCGACAAGTTACGAGGGATCGATTCGCTTTGAATAAAATTGAATCCCTATCTATACGTAATCCGATGGAGACCGAAAGGTGATAAGGGGCAAATGTGACTTTACCATGAATTTTCATAGTTATGGTTTTATAAACCATAACTATATTTTCGGCAGGCGGGAGAATATACGAGTACCTAAATCAAGTTAATGTAGAAACGAGGATATTGTATTTTATCTAAGCAAGATTTATATTATAATAGTTATTTGTTTGTGTTGTTATTATAATAGTTGTTTGTTTTGCCCCCTAGCGAAATAACACAACAATTTTCACCACCCCAACCCGAAGCAAATATTAAATGTAAAATTTCATTCAAAATCAAACCAAATCAATTCCAAATGAATGTTATTAAATATGTATCATCCAAAATCACCATTTAAAAGTCAATTCTACCAGCAAACATAAGAAAACAACTTAAAATTTGCATTTGATTACTTTGCCTCACATGTGAATAAAATGCAACTTTGCTACGTACGTACGTACGTACTAAAATGTACGTTTATAAATGTGTCTGTTACATAATTAAATGAAAGGATCTATCTATCCAATAACTTTGCTATCCGTTTTTGAAGTGCAAAGTAAGCCTTTCCGAGCTGGTGTGGTGAAAAGATTATTTTGGCGCGCAAGAAGCTTCACTTCTGGTATCGTAATTAGGCGGCCAAAGGGTTAAGTATTTTTAGTTTACAGCAGGGATATTTCGCGTCCATAATACTAGGCCAGTGTAAAACTGTTTCTCCACATTTATTCCTTTCGTGTTTGTTTTTTCATGAATTCTTATGTTTGTATTGATTAATTATTGGATTTATTGAATAACAAAAGTTATAAACTATTATTAAAATTAAGCATAAACTAAATAAAAACTAATAACTTAGGTAAATAAATTAAACTTACCCACCTACCTTAGGTCCCCCAGATCTGTCCCCTGCGAAAGGGTGCCCATAAGGCTGGCTACATTCCCACACTGAATATCTTTTTTTAGGCCCTGAAAAAGATTCTGAGCGTCATTTTGTGTTTTAATACAGTAAAATTATACATTTTGCGTTTGCGTCAAATCCGGTAGTTCTGATTTTTTGCAGACTTATTCATGACGTTGGTCCAATGAATAATCCAAGTTGGTGGTGACCTCGAGCGCCGAACGCAACTTTGTCAAAAATCGAAAAACCTGCGAAAATTTCGGTTTATGTTTAGTTTTGGGCGATTCTAAGGATTCTAGGTTTTTCGATTTTTAACAAAGTTGCGTTCGGCGCTCAAGGTCACAAAGGATTATTAATTGGGACAACATCATAAATAAGTCTGCAAAAAATCAGAACTACCGGATTTGACGCAGAAGAGCCACGTTACAAAATTCTACAATTTCACTGGATTATTTGTGTTGTTATAACAAATAAGACACACTCAGCAACGTTTAAAATTGCACTTATACTCTGGCAAACCCACTTGTCAGTATAAATTTTCTATGGGAGGACAACCCTTCACCCCTACATTTATTAAATTTTATTAAATTGTACAACGGGACTTAATCGCGTATTTACATTTTACGATTTACCTTCAATTTCCGAATTTTAAAAAAATCTGTGATTTTTTTAAAAATTGCTGCCTTTTTCTACTGACAGAAATGGCTTGCCAAACTATAACTTCATCCATTTAAGCTACATCTCTATCAAGATTTCATTAAGGTCACCTTGACTCTATTAATCTCAGCCTTATCCATATAATTATCCTCTCGAGCGCGGTGAACGGCTAAGTGGCTCTTGCGCGCTAATTGTGCCGCTAAGTATCTTGTCTGTGCAGTAAGAGGGTTAAGTATGGGAGTTTACTACAAATGTATTAAAAAAAATCAAAATAATTTGATACCTTCGTTTCTGGATTAGTACTTTTATCTCTTAAGTTCTTCTTCCTGGCGTTATCCCGGCTATTTTCCACGGCTCATGGGCCTCATGGCAGCCTGGGGCTTGATAACTAATCCCATGATAGGCACTAGTTTTTACGAGAGTGACCCGCCTAAAATAATTTTAATATGGGGCATTATCTATGAAAAGGGAGCTTATTGTCGATGGCGCTTACGCCGCATAGCGTCGCGCGGCATTGTATTTATACCGGAGCATCTATAATAATGGCGTAAGCGCCATCGACAATAAGGTCCCTTTTCATAGATAACGCCACATATGTTTGAGTCTGACGGGAGTTTTATAGTTAACATTTTTGACGAAGACATTTGTATCAAGATTTGTTTTTAAATAAACTGAATCTGAGCATCATCCCTGCAGCCTACACCTATATATTAATATTACCTACATTACGTACCTCCCGCGCGATGAATGGTTAAGTGGCACTTGCGCGCTAATTGTGCCGCCAAGAGTCTGTGCGGCGGCGAGAGGGTTGTGTGGGAGCTTAGGTAGGTACGTGACACTTTGACATTATCACCTGCATTTAATAATATGTAACATTGACAAACTAAACTTTGGCACCTAACGACTGATGATATGAGAACAAAATTTAATTAATATGTTAAAAAAACTGAAAAAATTACATTTCGCTGACTTTTGCGGTACTTAATAGCTAATAGTAAAATATATATTTTTTCTTACTCATTGTTACTGAAAGCTAACAAATTTGATTCTTAACTAATGTTACAATGCGAATCAAATTTGTATTTTGTAAAATCTGTGTTTTAAAATGTATTACTCGTACTTACTTGTATGATAAAACATCATTGATTCTCTTGCAATATGCAATATATTGTGAGCTTTATGCTACGAGAGCGCTACGGCGTAGCGCGTAGCAGGTATGGTATTTCTAAAGCCGTTTACAAATAGGTACTCAAACTAGAAAATATGAAAATATCATGATTGCTCAATTATATAGCAATTGCTCCCATGAGCCGGGACAACGCGAAGAAGATGATGATGATGTATTATTAGCAATTGCTGAGAAGGCCACAAAGTGCTAACAACCTCAGCGGGTTTCCATTTCTATGGCCTGTCACTATGCCCGTCACTTTCACACTTTCATACTTGTTAGAACGTGACAGGCATGGTGACAAGCGATAAAAATGACTCAAAGTAGAAAATATGAACACATGATAGCTATCATGGCTCATGTGAGCAATTGCTATATAATTGAGCTCAATTATATAGCAATTGCTCCCGTGAGCCGTGGAAAAAATGCCGGGACAACGCGAGGAAAATGATGATGCTATATATAGCAACTTCTGAGGCCACAAAGTGCTAACAACCTCAGGGGACTTATCATGATGTCCTTATTGCGATTCTTTTAGGACCTAAACTGAATTGCTAAGGGACGGAGCTATGCGACTTATATAGCTCCGTCTTTTAGCAATTCAGTTTAGGTCCTAAACAGAATAGCAATAAGGACATCATAGTAAGCCCCCGGTCACAGAACATAATAAACTAGAATCTTAGTGGAAAACATTTATTTACATACAATATATATACAGTGGTACAATTAAACGAAATTAATAACTAGCTTAAATCTAAAATAGGCCCCTGAGGCATTGTAGCAAGGATGCTGGCGGCATTTCCCCGTTGTATCGCAATACTGAATAGTTGAAGTCCAACTCTTTACTCCAACGTAGGCGCATGGGCATGTATGCCACAAACCAAAGCCGCACTCGTAAAAGACGTCGAACAGTTGCATACGTCAATTAGAACTCCAGGTAGGGTTGTCACTACCGCTTGCCGAGCTAAGCGAGTCCAACCACGCACGCATGAATTTTAGAGTTGGAATAATAAACTTGTACCGTATTAGCTATTTTGGGCTGTGTTTAACGTTAAAATCAACGTTTAAAAGTCAAAGTGGTACCCAAATGAAATATATTTAGTATATACCTACCCCAAGTAATACCTAAATAATTGTCCCGTATCCGTCGCCTTAGAGACTGGTAGACATATCGCAAATATATTTATATGTTGTAAATAATTAGGGACTTTTTTTGTCTTTATATTATTTTGCTCATTTATATATTTAAGTTTAGTTTTTAATGAGTTTTATGTTTAGATTATGTAGTATATTTTTAACGGTTTGCCTAATAAATTATTAATATATTTATTTAATCGTATGGCTTATACAAAAATAGGCAGTTATATAAAGGGACATGATGAAATGAGATTATAAAGAATTGTAAAAAATTTAACTTGTTGTTAACAACAAGTGACACTATTGACAATTTTTCACCGGGCTTCAGATTCATCTCGTCATATCATTATTATATACTGATTTTCTCGACTCGACTCGCCTCGCACCAATCAGAATGCACAGCCTGCTCGAGACGGCAAGGCGATTGTTAACCGGCTATTATGCACTGAGGCGCGCGCAATCACCGCTAGTGGCAACCCTAATGAACTCACGGCTTGTAGTGGAGAACCTTACATTGAGTGCTTCAGGCCTTCTGAGTGCGTTTCAGAATGTGTTCCAGTTCACTGGAGATTTGGGAGTCGGGTATTTTGGGGAGGAGTTACTGTTTTGATTTGGGCCGAACAACCTTATTAGATTGACGTCAAGATTTTATAAATATTATTTATATATATTTTTTTTATTATAGGAAAAAAATACCATTTCAGACTATTAAGCCAAGCGCGCACCACGATTTTTTGTCGCGCGATAATTTAGTCGCAGAAATGTAACGTATGGGTTTATATGGCGGTGCGCGCATATGCGACAAAAAAATCGCAGCGATTTTAAAATTGTGATTTGTTACATTTTTCCGCGACAGCGCGCGACGCGATTGTCGCAAAGTGAATTGCAGCATACGAAGCTGTATGGCCCCGCGCGCACTGCGATAATAAAATCGCAGCCGGGACCTCAGTCGGCATTTCGCTCTCCAAGCGTCAACATATCGGAACCTGCTTCTCCAATGGAGTTACAAGATGAGACGCTAGATGTTGACCGTTTAATTATAGAAATAGAAGGAGATCACCTTTGTGGTATAAATACTCAGTCATACAGCGATTGCATATCGTTTCACGACAAGCGACTGGTACGACATCCATGTCGAGAATTAACAAATCGTCGACTTTTTCATCGCAGTGCGCGCACTGAATTTTCTGCGATAAATTACAGCGCGATTCTAAAATCGTGTCGCAAAAATTAAAATCGTGGTGCGCGCTTGGCGTTAGACCCGAACTTGGAGCATTCCACGAAATTGTCTACCGTTGTTCCCTAAAAACGCGATTATTTTAGCTAATCGACAACACTAAATTATATCGTATATAAATTACGTGTAATATGAAATATCACAATAGGTACCTAACCTACGTCGTCCAGATATACACTCAATACCACAGATTATTCATTAGTTGGGTCATTCTCTGAGAAGACATTTTGTCTGCGGTTACGTCTAATTACCACGACTCTTTTCATAGATTTTGTATGAGTCGCGGCAATTAGTCCGCAGGCATTTTTTGAAAATGACCTAGTTACTTCGTAACACAATACGCGTCATCTACCTACTTAGATGTCTACATCAAACATCAAACATCAACATTTATTCAGCAAATAGGCCACAAGGGCACTTTTACACGTCAACATTGAATTTACATAAAAGCAAAAATAATAACATCAAAAATTTTATAAAATAAAACTAACAATTCAATCTAACGTATTACAATTACTAAGAGATGTATATGGTCTCTTAATGTCGAATTACATACAAAATACAGATAAAAAAACACACGAAAAAAAATCTATAATATTTAGAGGTGTAAATGTCTCTACGGCGACAACAGCCCAGCCATAACAAATCCGGATCAAATTCATAACCTGTAAATACAATCAGAATCCGCCTCGCTTCTGTGCTGCGAGTGACAAGACGCGTTGGGCCGGAAATGAGTCCTTCGCGGCCGGAACTGCCTCTAATGAGATTCGTCGCCTCTACTCGTTCCGCCGTTTAGGACCGTCTTCAAAACTTTGGATAATGGATAATAAGCCACTGAGTTGAGTTGCTGAACTTCTGAGCATATTAATTTAGTGATTTTTAAATTATTTTCGGGAATACCTCATTTCCGAAATTACCCTAATACACCTTACCTTAGCTTCGTGGACAAGTTAACTTGCTGTTAAAACTTTCGCCTAGTGGCACGATTGTTTAAATTTTTTAGAATTTTTAACTAGTCGTCGATGTCAATATGGGTATTTTGACTAGGTACTACTCAAATCAGTTTCTTTTTTCGAACTGTCAAAACGATTTTCCTACTATGAAATTTATATGAAACACTAGCATGTGACGTCACAGTCAAATTCCCTACTCTTTATAGTTGTATACGGGTTTTAGAATGGAAATAGTGTCTAAAAATAACTGCTCTCTCAGTTTCTCTATCTTCTGGTGCTTTATTTCATGCATGGTGTAAATAATTTATTTTAAATACAGTCAAATTCCCTATTAAAGCTTAAACTTTATGAAAATTACTTAGCTTACATATAAACTTTCACAACAGCCAGCATCGCCGTCATTTTTCACTACCCCCAAAGTTTCCTATACACTAATTGCATCCGGTCTTTGGTCTCAGCCCTTTACCGTCCAGCAGTAATTGACAATCAAAACGGTACACGCCAGCAGCAACTTCGTTACCCTCCCGATGTACAGGAAAATTAGTAACGCAATAATGGGAGGCGTACTTAATAAGATAATGTACTGGGACACTGGGAGGAGGAGACTGCCTGCGTGTTGTGGACTCCGCATATTATACTCGTACGCTTCATATCATAAAGAAGAAGCATTCTGCGAACTGTCCCGTGCAAACGCATTTTATTATGTGCATTAGCACTTTTTATTGGCGTTTAAAGCCGATGATCATTTTTCGGGGCACATTTAAAAAAGAAAATCCTATAAAGTAAACGTACTGGTGCTCGACGCGGTCCCATCAGTATACATGTCATCTTGTAACTTAAGTCATTGTCAATAGAGGTGACAGCAAGGTGTCATCTATTGGGCATTAGCATGTTGAGCACTAGTACGTTTACCTTACCTGGATATTTTCAGAAAATTCGCGGTTGTCCCAGACAACTTTACGGAATGCAATTTTAAGCGCATTTAGAGAAGTGACCTACTCGCTACAGAAATGTGTCATTGAAGTTACTGGCCATCAAATTTGTTTACTGAAGCCGTTACTATACCTATACAGTTGGGTGCGCTGCGGTGAGAATCGTACATAATGAATATATAATGAACCCAATACTCGCGGTCACCGCATAACTCCATTCCGTACATTATTTAGGTACTTAACAACAGATGCAAACAAACCCCCAAGACCCGGGACAGTGAGTTTTTCACTTTTCCTCTAAGCAACATAACAAAGGCCCTTGATTAGATTAGGTTAGATTTGAACTAGCGTAGCAACATAGCCACATGACTGAACTGAGCGGTAACTTTCACATAACAAAATATGTAGCACGGAAAAATATGTAGTGTGACCGTCTTGCTGCATCTAGTAAAATGATCTATTCTGGGAGGTCATCTCGCCGAGGCGATCGCGTGGCGTAATCTGATTATACGCCGTCGATGACTGTCTTTTGACGTTTGAAGCGAGATTGCCTGAGAAAATGTATTTAGTGCTCCGAGGGAATGTAATTCAATATAGCTGAACCGAGAGTGGAGCGATGCGGATGTTTCGGGATGGGGTTTGGAGTAAAATTTGTGTAGGTAGTAGGTCAGGAAATGAATGCTCAAAAAACGTTGTAGAGGGAAATGCTAGGAACACAATTTTTGACTCCGTAACTTTGTTTAGACTAGTTAGGAGGTGAACATATCAAAAGTCCCTGGCTGTAGCCCCGGTGCTGCGGGGTAGAGGGGGGTAAGAAGGTCGAATTCTTCGATTTTTCATTGATATCTTGGAAACTTTGCATCTTAGCGACATGACTACTAAGACAAACCGAAAGCTCATAAAATTAGTTACAAGTTTTATCTAGTCAAGTTTTTCGATATCTCGAATAGTTTTTGAGATAGACGCTCTTGAAAGTTTATTTAGGGATTTTAATGTTATCTTGATATCTACATCAGTGATGCTGTTAGGCCATGTTTGGCATCATTTTCGTATAAATCGGGGGTGCTGAATTCATTTATGGTATCACATTGACACTATTCCGAAGTAAAAACAAAATTAAAAAAATATATATTTTTTTAAATCTCTCTTCACGCTTAAACCGCTGAACCAATTTCGTTGAAATTTGGTACAGAAATAGTTTCAGGTTCGACACAGGACATAGGATAGTTTTTATAACCAAAAGCATCTTTTGAGGATGTGAAAAGTGGGGTGGAAGTTTGTATGGGGAGTCAGTAACCGCTGAACCGGTTTAGGTGAAATTTAGGATGGTATACATCTGTGATTTAGATGAAAATGATACCTAACATGACTTCAAACCTTACCTTAAGCAGTATGAACCTCAGGAATTCAGTTTCGTCGATGAAGTTGAATTCCCCCCATACTCCATTTCACAACTTTAAAGGATGATTATTGAGATAAAAAGTATCTTATGTCCTGTCTTGGGACTCGAAATATCTGTATACCAAATTACAATTAAATCGGTTGAGCGGTTTAAGCGTGAAGAGGAATTAAAAAAAAAAGTTATTTGTTTAAAGTTTATATGTTTTTTCTTAGGAATGGTGTCAATGTGATACCAAAAATGAATTCAGCATCCCCGATTTATACGAAGATGATACCAAACATGGCCTAGCAGCTTCACTAATGTATATAGATATCAAGATAAAATTTAAAGCCCTATAAACTTTCAAGAGCGGATATCTCAAAAACTATTCAAGATATCGAAAAACTTGACTGAATAAAACTTGTAACAATTTTTATCAGCTTTTGGTTTGTCTCAGTAGTCATGTCGCTAAGACGCATAGTTTCCAAGATATTAGTGAAAAACCGAAAAATGAGACCTTCTTTCCCCCCTCTCCCCCCCAGCACCGAGGCTACGGCCGGGGACTTTTGATATGTTCACCTCCTAACTAGTCCAAACAAAGTTACGGAGTCAAAAATTGTGTTCCTAGCATTTCCCTCTATAACTTCTTATTTCTTGGCCTATAGTAATACATAACAATTCGCGTGTTGACATTATCATGGTGCCAATGTAACTTTTTTACGAGAGTCAAATCCAACCAACTACCTGCAACCAATCAATCCAAAAGTTATAGTTGTGAGAATCGTACGCTTAAACTGCCCTGCAAGCCTATTATGGATCGCTTTATCCACATTTATCCACGTGATAAAACAACTGTCACTTTTTAACTCTGCGGGATAAAAAGAGATGGACACCGTTTTATCACGCTGTCATGTAGACAAATACGACTATCATATCCGTACTGGTGTATGAATGTTGTAGTACATCATTAAATTATAAATTAATTTTGTGATTTGGTCAATATCTAGATTTAAACTCCGTCTGTTGAAACTCTGTTAAACTACGTTGAACTAAAGGTAGAAAAAGGTAAACTAATTTTAGATTGATCGTTGACATAAAATTTAAATTCTCTACAACCATGGGTAACCATGTTTCTTCAGAATTTACCTTTACCAAAAAAAAAAACAGTATATAATACCAAAAAATAAAAATATTTATTTCACTTACCTAAATACGATGATGAACGATCCATTTAACATTTACTGAATGTGTAATAGGGTTCCTGCTCACTCCTAGTAAATCACCCTGCGTATGAAACTGCTAATGTCAAATTATTTATTTCCCTGAATAGGTATAGGAATACAGGTTTAAGTAAGAAAATGTCTCCATAACCGTCTCCCTCCTAATTGTCGGGGCAGTGATTGCGCGGTAATTGATTGCGGCCACTTCATCACGCGCCAATTCATCACGCGTGACGTGACGGCTACGGCGCACTAGCCGGGACTTGGCCCTTGTTTTGACGAGACTATATTTTAGGGTGACTTTTCGAAATCATACTACATTGCCAATATTAGTTAATTTAGTTAGGTCAACTGTAATATGACGGATGAGGCAATGCGTAATCGCAAAAGTATGAGTGTGATAGATACTTTTGAAGAGCTTTTGAACGCCTATTTAATTTATTTATCTTATTTGTAAACCTATTAAATGTCAGGTAGGTACTTTATGCGCCCCTTTCGGACTGTCCTATTCTCTCCAGTACATCAGCGTGTATCCGGTTCGAAGGACCATGTATGACCGGCACAATTTGGAGTTGGATAAAAGTCTGGTTGAATGGTGGATGGATCCTCAATAAAACTGTGTATTTTCACTTTTCATATACATTTATACTGTGAATCGACACTATAAGTAATTTTATGTCTTATTGATTTAGTCTCTTGGGTCTCTTGACTTGATCACTTGGTGTTTTTTATTTACCTACTTAAAACTACGGGCTATCACACAGTCTACACGTAATAATCACAGCAGTGTACACAGCGTAGGTACGATTATTGCAACAATGAAAAGTGCAATGTTTTTAAATCATATGTATTGTAGTTGATTTATATGAGAAATCGTACGGATTTTTGCTTGCTTTCGACTGCTATTCAAATAATTAATAACAAATTTAAATTGAAATGAAACTGAAATTTGTTTATTGCCAGAACATAGTGTTTGGTTGATATAATCGCAGGTTTTAAAAAAAGGTATTAGGTACTACATTCAGTAGCAGAAGTTGCTAAGCGGGCGAGGTGCTCAGAATGACCTTAACACGCTCTTATTTTCTTAATAATAAAGGCGCGTCAAGATCATTTTGACCACCTGGCTCGCTTAGCAATTTCTGCTGCTGATTGTACTTCAAGAAAAACTAGTACTAAATCATAACAAACCCACTAAATAATACAATACGACGCTCCATAATAGACACATTTCCGTCGGCATCGAAATAATCCAGATAAAGATCCAACCCGGCTGATTTAATGCGTACCGTTGGAAATCTCATAATACCCAATCATCCGGCGTCTGCCGGGACACACCCGGCATTCCCGGGCTATGGGAGACGATTCGATTACACCTGACTTGAACCGGGCCGGCAATACGGATTTGATTTAATAGACCTTGTATTTATTGACTGTCGGCTCAATGGGGCAGTTGGTTTCCGAGTAACTGGGGAGTGGAGTTATGGAGTACCTATTCTCATCTTGCGCTTTGCTTTTACGTTTCTTGAGAAATTAAAATGAGAAATGATTTAATTTAGGTAGAATTGAATTTTTTTAGAATTGTGTTTCTGTATTTCTTGTGCAGAGGTGCAGCTGTTTGTATCATTAACATAACTTCGTCTTCTTTTTTTTGTCTTTATAACATTGAAAAATTTTTAGGTAAATACTATTGGAATATCGGAATATCTAACATATCGAACAAGACCGTCGGAAAATTGATGCCCTTGAGCGATTGGTGCTGGAGACGCATGTTACGAATCCCTTGGACAGCTTTTCGAACCAATGTATCCATTTTAAAAGAACTTAGGATAAGAAAACACAGATCCAGGGCCAGATCGAAGGGAAAAAAAGATCCAGAGGAAGATTTCCTACGCGATTGACCGACCTTTTAAAAATAATGACGGAGTCATCTGTAGTCGAGTGCACTCGCAACACCATCAACCGTCAGAAATGGAGACATCGCAAGAGAAAGTTTGAAGTCCACCAACATAACCGGAATGAGGACCAGCCATGTGCGTTATCCATCACATTTTTACACGACTGCTCAAAAAAAGGAGTGGATGTTTTTAGCGTTCATGTTTGTATGTGAGTTTCTTTATAATCTCTCACTTTTTCTTACAACATTGTAAACCGTTTGGGATGACACTCCGTTACTTAGTTAGGAAATACTAAAACGTAAATAAAGTTTTATTTGCATGCTCAACTACGTTTCAAAACCACTCGTCCCAAAAATATTTCAAAAGCCAGCAACAGGAATCGCAAGTTGCGTCTTAAGACCCCATTATCCTCTAAGTGTAGTAAAAGTTCGGCCGCCTTTTAGCGAGTTCACAATGCCTTTATCCCGACCTGTTGCATCCGGCTATAAAGTAAATCTCCCCAGTCTCCCCTCGGCGAGCCGCGTAATGCGAACTCGGGGTGTTTCAATCATTTTGGTAGTGCAGTGGGAAAATATGGTTTTGATTTTTCCCTTGTGAAGGAAATATATTTAATGTTTATTCATAGGGTGGCCCATTTAGATCGGTCAGTATGGGAAAATCTGAAACTATAAGACATACGACGATCTCTTCTTAGGAACCATGTCGTCGATTTTAGTAACAAGAAAAACTGCATTCATACATTTGCCACCCTGTATGGGGTACGAAAACATGTCAAAACTTTTTTCCCTTTACTATCTTTATTTTAAGATGAAAATTTATTGTTAAATGTGCGTTGTGCGTCTAGGAATGATTTTTGCTACTCGTACGTTGCGAATAAATGTGCCTACACTTACCTACACATTATGCTACTTAATACAGTGTACTTACGACGTTTTTAAGGAAATAGTTATTTGTACAACAAGAGATCAAAGTTGATATTTCTTCGAGTGCTTATTTTGAGTCCCGTGCAAGCGAAAAATTCTATAATAGATTCACGAGCGTAGCGAGTGAATCTCATTTAGAATCTTGAGCGTAGTAAGGGATTCAAAAGCGCACGAGATGTAAATAACTTTGATCTCGTGTAGTACACAAATTTTTTCACCCTAAGCAGTGAGAACATACCTAGAGGGACAGAGATAATAGACCCCAGTTAAACGAACTTTTATTAGATCCCGCATGTTGAAATGACATTTGACTATAAAAGTCACTTGAATGACATTTTGTCTCACTCAGTGAGCAAAATGCGATTTTGCTCACTCATACTGTCTCACTAAGTGAGCAAAATGCGATTTTGCTCACTGAGTGAGACAAAATGACTCAGTGAGCAAAATCGCATTTTGCTCACTGTTTTTAAGAAGCAAAGTACCCTTGTTCGAGCTGCTGAGGTGAAAATTGTTTTTTGCCTCGAACCGTCTTAGAGATGGTAGTTTGTACGCAAGATATAAAATAAGTAAGTATGTACCTACATATCTACCTAGTACCTACATAGAGGTAAGCATAATTGGACATTGTAGTGTCGCACTATGTAGGCATTGTCAATAAATTCCACAGTTATTTTTACCCCACAATGAACTACGATATAACTCATAATTTAAGTACAATATCGACAATACTACGACTCCGTTTAACCTGCTGTTAACTTCTGCGCATGTTTTAGAGCTTATGTTTGGGGGATAAGATTCAAAATTGTATATTTCTTATTGGATTAGTTTGCACGTTTATGAGACGGACGGAAGCGTCTCGTTCTTCAATTGGGACAGTCATTAGCTGGTCGCATTCAACGTTACTTGGAAACTGTTGACAACGTGTTGGCGTCAACAATCTGTATTAACATCAAGAGGACATCTGTAGGACGACCAATAAAGCATTGGTTCATATTAATTTTACCTTTAGTTTTCCCCGTTGTTGGGGTAGAAACCCTTGACCATATTGTTCGCTCTGTTCCAAATTGAAAAATTGCGTGTATGGGGATCGAAATTTACCGTTACCGAAATTATTTTTTCTTTTTTCTAATTAGAGCTTCCAGGAATTCCTATGAAATATTGCCTGATTTTTCCAAGAACATTTCCAACTTTTCTGAAACTTTCCCCAAACTTGCACAGTTGCACATCTGTAGGCACCGCCCTTGCGAGTGTGCATGGGATACAATAGATATCTGACAGTTGATACTGATGCTGTATGATACAATAGTTGTACGAATATATTATGTCATCCCAAGAAAATTGACAATTTTTTCCACTCTATTTGCAAGTAGCAAATATACCCCTCTAGCTAGGAGTACGTGAACTGTCAATTACAAAATTGGCAGCGCTGTGGCGTCGTTATTAATTTATACTTACTTCATTAAACTCTGAACTAAGATAGTAATAAAAAAATATCTAATACTTACGTCGATATAGGATTAGGAAGGTACTTTTTGAAACCGACACATGATTTTAAGTATATCAAATAACGTTTTTACTTTACCTATATTACCCTCTATAGGCTATATTTGAATAATAACTTTTTTGTTTTTTAATAATTTAATTATTACGTCAGTGCTGTAAATCCTGACCTTACTGGTACTTAAATCTAGTCATACGATCGACCGTCGCGAAAAAAAGGATAATACATTGATAAACTTTTGTTAGCTTTACTGAAACGGGATGATATATTAACATATATTCTTAATAAGCACCCGTAGCGGTGACAATAAAATATACTGATGCAAACCAAATCAATGCAACATTAATAATATTCAAGCCGTGTCAACTGAATTCACGGTTCAAAGGGACGAAGTCACGGGTAAAATTTGCCGGCGTCTTAAAAGGGAAATTACGAGCAATTTGCCTCGCTCCCGGCGGCATTATTGCGAGATCGAGACATTTTTATACTTTAAGAAGATTATTGGTTCAATCTGTGGAAACAATAAGTCGGCTTTAGAGATAGTGAATTAATTATTCGAGATTCTTATTGGTTGGTCAGGGATTTGATTTCTTAGGGCCCTTAAATCTTTGAGCGCGCGCGGCTGTTGTGCCCAATATTAAATTTATTTTGTTGAACATCATAGGGTTGCTTTACCTACTCATTTTTACGTAGATATATATATGTATTATTAAAAGTGTATCTACTCACCATAGAATGCTCATGAATGCTACTTTTTAACTAACAAAAAGTAAGTGAGTAATAAATAAAACTAATCTAAAAATAAATAAGTGAGTAATTAAATTCCATGTCGTTGGCTTATCAGTTATCACGTATGACGTATTATGGAATACTTAGTGGAAAAGCTACCACACTACTCGTCACCACTTAACCACAAAAGTTTGGTGAATTTTTTTAATGAAAGAACCACGCCCTCGTAAGTCAGAAATTAAAAAGTCATACTTATTACCTTACTATTTTATCTTCTATTAAGATGAATTCATGTTTGTGCACAGGAGCGTTCCTGGTGCCGTATTGCATCATGCTGGTGGTGGGCGGCATCCCGCTGTTCTATATGGAACTGGCACTGGGACAGTTCCACCGGAAGGGCGCCATCACCTGCTGGGGCCGCCTGGTGCCGCTCTTCAAAGGTATTCCGTTAGTGATGCGTTCCTGGTGCCGTACTGCATCATGCTGGTGGTGGGCGGCATCCCGCTGTTCTACATGGAACTGGCATTGGGACAGTTCCACCGGAAGGGCGCCATCACCTGCTGGGGCCGCCTGGTGCCGCTCTTCAAAGGTATAGCGTTAGTGATGCGTTCCTGGTGCCGTACTGCAACATGCTGGTGGTGGGCGGCATCTGAAGCTGGCGCTGGCACAGTTCGATAACCCCCCCCCCCATTACTTCGTAAATTTAAGGAAATAATCGAAGTTATTCCCATTGTTTCTTTCATTTCTTTCAAACAATTATTTACTTTGAGGTGCATCATTGGGGTAACTTCGAAAGCAGAATAATTTTGAAAATGGCTGATATCTACTAAACCACATTACTTTTGATACAAATACAGGAAGATGTAGCCTAATTAGATTACAGTTCGGTACATACGATCATGGTACGATACTTAAAATTTCTTGTCTAATTTCGAAACAATATAACAATAAAAATAAAACCTTATAAATCTTATAATGTTTTTTAATTATACATTTTTTCAGGACAAGTTGTGATTTAGTTTTTATCCCGCCCAGAATGAGCTCTTCAAACCAGCCAAATATATACCTACTTCTTTTCTAAATCTAACAAAAAAAATCGTCAACAAACTAAAAATCGGGCCCGAATACCCATTGGCGCAGATCACGTAGCTGCGCTATCAAACTAGAGGGCTTGGATCTTGAATTATTATGCTCTTAGGTGGCTCTTAGGCTTAGTTGCACTAGAGCCGGCGGCTCAGTGAAAACAGGAGATCGGAATATCTTCATATATGTCGTTCGATTCGTCGACTGGTTTGGTGCATTATAACAACTTTAAAATAAGACGTTGTTAGATAACTAAAAGAGTATAATTTTTAGATTGAGTGATGATTTAAATTATGACTTGAAGTAAGTACATATACTTATACATATTTGAAATATGTACATATAATATGTATACAGTAGATATGAAATTAACTCTTCCTTTTAACTAAATTGTCTATAATTGAAGGATACTCGTGAGGTCAAGGTAACTTTTAAGTAATAGATCTGTACCAATTTGTTATCCTCATAAATTTTACATTACTAACTTGTAAAAAAATATAAACCCATTTTTTAATTCAAAACCGTATTCAAATATCTGTCCTGCTGATAAAATTATTAAAACAACTTAAGTTGATTTGCATTTTACACTATGCAATTAAGTTAAAACTCCAATAGATAGGTAGGTACCTATTCAACTTTTAAACTTAAGCAATTTCAAAAGAGTCTCATGTTAGGGTTGATATAAGCGCGCCCCGGCACTTATCCATAATTGACACCATTTCGCCCTAAGTGCCCCGTATGGACTAAAAGGACTCGGAGATTTGCGAGGCTTACGCTCTGATTTCATTTGACGCAGTCGTCACGTGCCGTGTAAAGTGGCTTCGGTGCGATTTTTACGAAATAAAATTGGTAATGGAGTGGAAAGGTTTGAGTGTGGTTTATGGGAGGATTTTTGGGTGACCGGCTGGGCTGGGGTGAGATTTTGATTTAATGTTACGGTATGTGAATTCTTTGACTTTTTGGCCGCATTATCTGAAGTAGAATTGGGTGGATTAAAATTGTTAGATGTGTCACTTACGTATTGACAAGCTATATTATTGTGTTGTAGAATACATATTATACGTCGGCAGGTATATAGGAACATACTAGGTACTTCGGGCAAGATTCTAAAGGATGACTCACGCTATACCGGGCCGTGCCCGGGACTTCCTATGACAGCTGATCGGTGATCACGTGGTGCTCCGGCCCGGCCCCGGACCACTCGGACCAGTCATCCATAATCATCACAATAACTTGCGACCGTTTTGAACACCGGTCCGATCGCTCTTAACCAACAGATTACTGACCTACCGAAGCTTACCAGAAGCGTGCAAATGTTTCCATTCTATTATTTTTGTCATGCTTTATAGTTCGTTTTTTTAGCATTAGTAAGAATTCCACAGAAGCAAGCGTGCAGTTTTTATCAGGCTCTTTAACTGTTAATAATTATTGAATTATCTAAATACATATTATTTACTTAAAATTATTACCGCTATAAGTGTCGGATTTGGAACGTCAAGCTTACTTCTGCGAAGTTCTTTCTAATGCTAAAAGAAAACTATAGGGAGGCGCATAAAAATAAGCGGATTTGTAGTAGGTATCGCCCGCAGATGTATCCGCTTAGTAAAAAATAGCTAAGTAAGACTTACCTATAATAAATAACAGTATTATACATATTTGAACAGGCATCGGCTACGCGGTGGTGCTGATCGCGTTTTACGTCGACTTCTACTACAACGTGATCATCGCGTGGGCGCTGAGATTCTTCTTCGCCTCTTTCACCACCATGCTGCCCTGGACCAACTGCGACAACGAGTGGAACACGCCGGCTTGTAAACCGGTAAATCTGCTAGTTCAACTATTGTGTTCGTGAAAATAGGTATAGACAAAACGGTGACCCAAGATAAATGGATGATCCCAGGCAGCGCCGCGCCGCATTGCAAAGTTTTACCACATGGTCAGTTGCGGGACTTGCGAGAAGTGCACCAACTTAACTCAAGAATAAAAGTATAATGTTAACTAGAATAGGTGCCGTTACCCTGTGAAGCATATCCTCAACAAACCATACACAGATTTATAAGTTAATTCCCATTCAATTCAGTTCTTTATTGATAAAAATAGAATTTTACATGTCTGGTGCTTAATGCCACACAATTATGGCTTGTATCAACTAGATGTGCCTACAAGTACAAAAGTACAAGTACGCTGACTTGCAAGTAAACCGGTAAATGCACCTGTTGCTAATTATTTACATTCTAAAGTAGACGAAACCTTTGAGATGGTTTAAATTCTTATAAAACTTCAGAGGAATTTCAAAGAATCTGAATCTACCTAAAGCTTCATTTCTGGTGGCAGTTCTCGGCGTTCCTCCATCAGACGAACACCAACCAATCCCGCATACACAACTCCACAATGGCGGCTGCAGCGACAACCCCTTTCACTTCTGCCGCTTCCGAGTATTTCAAGTGAGTATATTTATTTATTTATTTATTTAAACTTTATTGCACAAAAGAAAACTTATCGTACAAAAGGCAATATATATGAAAGCCGTTGACTTTTTTTACATTCACCAAGAATTAAAAAAAAGCTATATGAATGGTGCCGAAATTTCCAAATTTTGCGCCTTTTTCTTGCGGTACTGAGTTTTCCACGATCTTTTCGTACCTACTACGACAGATTTTAGAAAAAATCTGACTTATATCTTATCTTAGACAGGATACCATAATAACTAATTAGATATCCAAAAATAAAATGTTGAGCAGTGGGGCATATGTAGGCATATAATTAAATTGTATGTATATGAACAGAGTAATAAGCCGCTGCCCCGATTTTGTTTGTCCAAAAATCTATGTACGTGATTATAAAAGGAGTGACTGTTTTAGCCGGGCTATACTGGAGCTTCAAGGCAGCGAAGGCCTGCACGACCTCGGCGCGATCAAGTGGGACATGGCTCTTTGCTTGCTGGCGGTCTACATCATCTGCTACTTCTCGCTCTGGAAGGGCATCAGCACTTCTGGCAAGGTCATGATTTTACATTAAAAAATAATAAGAAAGAAGTAACCAGTGTGCACGATGGACTAACATTTCATCTGTACAGTTATAAGTGTGTTATATTTAAGAGAAGTTTTACCTATAATTTCATAGGGTTTGCCTAGATACTAAAACTCGTATAAATAGCATAATCACCAGATTATTTTTATCCTGAAACACTGGTGAAAACCTTTTCTCTCTTGATGTCTGCTAAATTGTACCTATTCTTGTAGGTGGTTTGGTTCACGGCTCTCTTTCCATACGCCGTACTGCTTATTCTTCTGGTACGCGGCATCACTCTTCCCGGCTCGGCGGACGGCATACGGTATTACCTCAGTCCCAACTTCGAGGCTATCACACAACCTCAGGTAGGTTGAATAATTAAAACAGTTGAAAGGGTTTGTTCTTACTTATATTACTGTCATTAACTTTTTGCTGAAAAAACGACGAAAATAAATTTTTAGTATTTAAAGGGTTAGCAGAATCTAAAACCCATTAGTCATATGTGATGATGCCTTACGGCATCTTTATTTGTGTAAATAAATTACATAAAAAAAATTATAAATTACCTATGACAGAAAATTACTTACCAATTCCAGCACCTGAATTAATAAATCGAATAATTCCAAGCTAACAAGTTGATACGACTGTTGATAAAAGAAATTACAACACAACGGGTTTTTTCCTCGAAATTTTGTTGATGCTTTTTCACGGGCTTAGGTGGTAGGTATATTACGACACCTGACCTACCTACCTATTCTGTGCTGTACCTATATGAACTGAACTGAGAATCAATTTCATCAATAGGTATGGGTAGACGCGGCGACTCAAGTATTCTTCTCTCTTGGACCTGGTTTCGGTGTGCTCTTGGCATATGCTTCATACAATAAGTACCATAACAACGTGTACAAGTAAGTTTTATAATAATCTTATTTTATTAATTAGGTGAAAAAATGTTTAAGAACGTATTAGCTACTTCTAATTTTTTTTTAATATAATTCATCACAAATACCTACCTCAATAAAAGTAAACCAAGTACAAAGGACATCATTGTTGGGAATTGGTGGTGGTTACACGATAATATGTTTATGTCGAAAATAATTTATACTGTAATTTATCATTATCAAAGAGAATAGAGTCTATCATTATGAAATAAATAATCTAAACTAATCTATATGAGGCCTGTTTGAATCGTCAAAGTGTGACCATACATGGCTACTTTAGCCTCCTAAGTCCCCGCGTAAATTTTTTTGTACATATTCCAAAATCTATTTTGAACTTTTATTGTGTAAGTAACTATGCGTTCCAATTTCAAAAATAAAACAATTGCTTATGGGTCTCAGGAGGTTATAAGGTAGATAATATGGTAAGTGGCTTATAGACCTCATACTGTGACCTGTGACACACCTCAATTTCTAAATTAAAGATATTTTTCTAACAGAGACGCCCTCTTAACAAGCGTGATCAACTCCGCTACATCGTTCGTCGCTGGCTTCGTCATCTTCAGCGTTCTCGGCTACATGGCAAACGTGTCTGGTCGTCATATTGAGGACGTAGCGACAGAGGGCCCGGGGCTTGTGTTCGTGGTGTACCCGGCCGCTATAGCGACTATGCCGGGCTCGACGTTCTGGGCGCTGATATTCTTTATGATGCTGCTTACACTTGGACTGGATAGTTCTGTAAGTAGAATCAGTTAATTACTAAGGTTTGGACTACATGGTGAACGTGTCTGGTCGTCATATTGACAACGTAGCGACAGAGGGCCCAGGGCTTGAGTTCGTGGTCTACTCTAACAGCAAAATGCCAAGCTATCGGTCTATAACTGAAAATTTCGATATTCCTATTGATAATATATTAGATGTATAATTTTACAATGTGTCGATTCTATCCAAAAACACGATAAACTTCTTTCCTCTACAGTTCGGTGGTTCCGAGGCCATAATAACAGCCCTAAGCGACGAGTTTCCACCGATCGGGCGGCACCGCGAGATCTTCGTGGCCTGTCTCTTCACGCTCTACTTCTTCGTGGGCTTGGCTTCCTGCACCAAGGGCGGCTTCTACTTCTTCCAGCTTCTTGACCGCTATGCGGCCGGCTACTCGATTCTGGTGGCCGTGTTCTTTGAGGCGATTGCCGTTTCTTGGATTTATGGTGAGAATAATTTGTCATTACTAAGCAGGAGTAAGTACCTAATTATAAATAACATATTCCCAACATAAATACTTACTTAGTATGACTACGTCTTTGATTTCCTGTACCGCTACCACCAGTTGTGACATTGACATATTCGCTCACGTCTACGTAACTTCCTTTCTATGCATCTCGCTCGTACTCGCATATTAGTTTAAGCGAGATATATAGAAAGTAATTTACCTATACGTAGTCGTAAGCGAATAAGTCGCTGTCAAAACTGGTGGTAGCCGTACTGATCAACAGAGTTACTTAAGTAAGTCAGTAAGAAAGAGCCAAGTGGTAGTTAATGTTTCTCTTATCTTCTTTAATATGATATACCATTCGTCTTTGGAAGTGAATCTCTTCGGCACCATATCGTCATATTCGTCCGATTTTCCGTTTCTTATACAAGCAAGTACCTAAGTAGTTCACGAGTTGATACTCATGTCTTGCCCCTCTCCAGGCACTGAGCGTTTCTGCGAAGACATCCGCGACATGATCGGCTTTCGACCGGGCCTCTACTGGCGTGTCTGCTGGCGCTTCGCGGCCCCAGCCTTCCTTCTCTTCATCACCGTGTACGGGCTTCTGGATTACGAACCTCTGCAATATGAGGGCTACGTGTACCCCGGCTGGGCTAATGCGCTGGGGTGGGCTATAGCCGGCTCGAGCGTTTTGTGCATACCGACCGTGGCGATATTTAAAATTCTCACCACTAAGGGCAGCTTTGTGGAGGTAGGTATCCATATTTTTAAATTTCTTTTTTATCGTTTCTTAAGAAACTACAAGTTTATAATTTTTGTTTATTTCTTGTATAAATACCTGACACCAGTTCTAGTTAGTATGTACTATAATCGATTTGTGGTGTTTTGTTTCGTTTTGAAACTCGTAAGATATGCCTAATCAATGATTAGTAATCATAATTTAGAAGCCATAGTCATATTTTGTTTTTAAAAGCAAGGCAAGCAAATATGAAAGGCTACCTTAGAATCCTCTATTTTCGAGCTCCAAGGGCAAATCCATTTTTCAATATTAATGTCCTCAGCGCATACGCATCCTGACCACGCCATACGCGGACACCGAAGCGCGTCGCAGCGCTACCAACGGCATGGTGGTCTCCGAGAGCGGCGGAGTGCGGCTCGCGTCCGCTGCACCCTCGCCCAGCACACCTCCAGCCACCACCCCCACAACACCAGGCCTGGCCGCAGGCCCCGCGCTCGTCTGAGCGCAGCTCTCCTTCGACGTCTACTATGTGTAGCCCGCTTAGCCTCTTTTAGCAGTTGAGTTGAACCGTCTCGTCTCTAGGAAATCGGGGTTGTGCATGTTATTCTGGTTACGGCATTTGTGTGGTAACCTACGGCAGTTCATCGGATGGTTGCTGGATAAAAAGGCTGTTGATTTTTAGTAATTACTTAGGTATTTTAAATGAGGCTAAAATATTGTTTAACGCTTGCAGAAGTTTGTAGGACTATCTTGTTTAGGTTCTTGTCGAATTTATAGGAGAGCGCATGTGTGTTATTGCATTTTTCATCCCCAAAATGCATATTTTTTAAGTGTAATGTTTTTGGATAAAAACGAGATTAGTGCTTTCGATTGGTTTACGCTTTAACTATATTTTTTGTACAAAATATGTTATGTTAATCATATAATTAATATAAGTAATATTTATACAATATACTCAAGAAGAAATATTGTGCTGTGATGGATGATATATTAGAAAATACTGAGCATATTTGGATGAGTTTTGTAGCTGGTAAGTAAAATATGTATTAGACGCTTGCTGCTGTGCTGTATTTTACTAGATTAAGGGAAAAAAGTAAGTAAATGTTTTTTAGTTGCTCTATAAGTATTAATTTAAAAAAAACATATGTAATTATTTCTGCCATTTTATCATATTATATTTTTACTGACATATTTAGCAAGCTTTATCGATTAAGACTAAAATAGTATCCAAAATGAGTCGTAGGCAAACCCAAAATTAGGTGTAGTTAGATTCAAATAAGAAAAAAATATAATTTCTGGATAAATGTAAATAAAACGATTGAATGATAGTGTGTGAAAGTTTTATATAATAATCCAATCTATTAATATTATAAAACACTTGTGTAAATAAGTAGCTACCTACCTATACATTATAAACTCAATTTGCACTAGAATTGATTTCGATACACTGTAGTTCAAATGGTATTATAATCTATCTAGATATACCTAACCGTATAAAATAGCACAAAATCACAAAAAAAAACATAACTAATCCACAGAAAGTTACAAATCTAAGTATTTACTTGTTAGATTTTATTTTAGAGCATATATTGTGTGCTGATCCGTCTATGTTAAACTTAGGTCATAAATGAGAAAGGAACGAAAGCACTTGCTTATCATTCTTGTAAACTGGACTTATAGTGTAGGTATATTTAAATTCCTAGGTGTACAACAGAATAATTCAGCAAACCGTCGATGTGTTAGCAGTAGCTTATTTTATACATATACAGATACTTTAAATTAATAAAGCATGAAGGTTGAAGCTGGAACAATACAGTATATTTACAGAAACCCTATTTTAATACATGTTTGTATGTTTTTCCACAAATTTATTTTATGTTTCTTTTTTTGCGGGTTGTAAATGCTTGTGTTTTAAATTATTTTATGCCAAGATATATATGTTTAAGGATTGTACATTAAAATGAGAAACGTGTATTGATGCATTAATATTTTTTAGAAGTAGAAACAATGTAGTTAAGTATTATGTAGTAATTTTGGCGTAGAAAAATACGTACCTTAGATAAATATATACCTAGTACATATTTAAATATATTATTAACCACTAAATACCAAAGATATGTTTGTAGGTATAATTTTAACAATAATAAATATAATAAGAGATACATATTTTGAACCTACATATTAGAGATTTCCCTAGTGCTGTTTTTGTTTCTTAATAACTTCATTCATGTTTAAAATAATATACCTATAACATTATTTATAAATAACCCAAAGGAAATAACTCACAAATAAATATTTGTAGATTAAAGTTTCGTCTAGTAGATTTTAAGGATGAAAATGAAATGCTGTGTAGATAATAGTAAAGTAGAATTAAAATCGGTGTGATAATTAATAAAAGAGTTCATATACCCACGTATAGTTATTACTAATCTTAGGAAATTAGACTTTATCTCTTTATGGTTGTATTCGTACATTCAAGTATACATTTTCGAAATCTAGATGTTGTTTTAGTTTTGATGTTATTGTAGGTACCTAACTGTAACGGTGCTCCATTTTTTTACAGTTTATTTGACTTTTTTTCTACTATTCGTCACTCCGTCCTGGGCAATGCGGACTGATGAATAGTAAAAATAATAATTTATACCTTAATTTATGGATGGGAAAACGATAATGGTACCTAACACGCACTCCACATAGGCTTACTTATTTTACGAACACCTCGTACACAACTTTTAAAAAAGTAGCTAAGTTTCGTAGGTAATATAATCAATATATAATTGCTACATAATGAAATAGATTTTAACTACAAAGATCCCATCCTTAAAATAACCTAATAAAATAAATTCTTGAAAACTAGATTTTAGGTAAGCTGTTTGTGGTTTTTTTCCTAATTATATTGCTATAACTTGTAGGTTATATATTTACAGAAAGTAATAATAAATATATTCCTACAATATAATATACTCGTTTCAAAGTAGCTGTTGGTTGATGTCTCAATATATAATAATGTTTCAATCTATAAGTAGCCAATATTCAAGATGTTTGATGTTAGAATATTTCATGTCAAGCAACGTGCAGAATATTATATTATGTTATTCGTATAGCTGTTGATGTTATCCTACAGGCGATCAGTAGTCATACCAGCCATTATGACTATTGATTAATTTATAGAATAAATTTGTTTATACTTACTGTAATTTGAGTTTTATTGAAAACACCTAAAAGCTGCCTAACAGTAACCATAATAGTAATAGTTGTTAGGTAGGTACCTATTATTCCTACAGGAATGTCAGGAATATGCTCCATCAAATTTTATTGGTTTACACTGCTACCAAATTGTTAACTTACAGAATTTACAAAGATTTAAATATAAGTAGCGCATCGCGCCGCGTACGCCGAACAACATATACGTACGTAATAACAAGCAATTTAAAAAAGTTTTAGAAGTATCCCGCCGTACTTGAACATGTGTTTTTTTTAAATAATAACATGGATACTGATTAATTAAGCCAAGTAAATTCAACTTGAGGACATCCAAATTTGTCAGAAATAGACAGGTAGCTGGATTGTTAGTGCACGACACGTTGCACTTTGTGATTATGCGCTGAAACTTGGCACTGTTGATTCTTAGCTGGCCTTGAGCAGATACAGACCGGGAACCGTCGAGAGCCACGTCTCATTTAATGGGGGGGAGGGGGGAAGTTCAACGCTGCCGCGCTTCACTTGGAGCAACATTTCTCTAAAACTATACCTATTAGGGCATGTGATACCTATCATTTTTGGATAAATTAAGAATGAGGAATCTATTTTTAGAACAAAAACAATGCACTTTCTAACAAAAAAAGCATAAAGTAGAAAAGACTAAAAAACGTATTTTTGTTTTTTTTATTATACTTGGTCAAGCAGATCTTGTCAGTAAAAAAAGGCGGCAAATTTGAAAAATGTAGGCGCGAAGGGATATCATCTCAAGAAAATTTGAATTTCGCGCCTTTTTCTGCTGACAAGATTTGCTTGACCGTCTATAATGACCAATTAAAAAAAAAAAAGTGCGCACATTTGCGAAAAAAAAAGCGACAAATTTATAAAATGTAGGCAGGCCTAAAACGTTATCGCGCCATAGAAAATTTGAATTTTGCGCCTTTTTCTACCGACAAACTTGTTTGACAGACTATAATATATATACCATCGTGTAACAGGGACAACATGATAGTGTTTTATTATGATGTCTCTGTTTTACAATTATATATAAAATTTTATAACAGCCAGTGTGGGACCACCATAAGACTTGGGATCAGTAATTGCAGATTGCCTCTCTTTCTAAAATAGGCCACAGGTATCCAAAAAATGGACTGCGTTATGGAATAACGAACTACTTAGTTCGTTATAACGAACTACTTAGTTCGTTATTCCATAACGCAGTCCAAATATAAATAAGTCTTCTCAAACACGCATGTTAGAGAACGTAAATACGCCTCAACATTTAAAAAAAAGTAAAAAAAAAAGTGACAGTGACAGCTGCTTGCTTTGAGGTTGCTTGCTGATCCTTCCTAATCGTTATCAATTGATTTTCTGGCTAAACAACTAGTCAATCGATATGGAACCAAAAAGTGAAGACAATTCCGTTGAGAAAACTATCTTTGACGCTATCGCGCAAGGAGACTTAGATTTGTTCAAGAATACCTTGGCGCAACATAAAGGGAACGTCGATTTCTTCGACGAAAATGGCATGACCGCACTACAACACGCCGCTTATAAGGGTAACAAGGACATGGTGCAACTGTTGCTCGATAGGGTAAGTTAATGTACCTACGATTTAATGTGAGAAACGTGTATGAAACTCGTCTTTTACTGTCTGTATTGACTATGCTATGTGTTGCAGGGCGCGGACGTAAATTCTGGAAAGCACGAGTACAACTACACAGCGCTGCATTTTGGTGCCTTATCCGGTAATTCCGACGTTTGTAAGCTGCTGCTTGACGCTGGTGCTAAATCAACCGCAACTAACTCCGTGGGGCGCACAGCCTCGCAAATGGCAGCGTTCGTAGGGAACCACCACACTGTTGCCACTATCAACAACTTCGTGCCTCGCGCTGAAGTTTCCTACTTCTCTGTGCCTCAAGGTCAGCAAACTGAAGCCTATTTACCATCCTTCCTGGTAGATCCTCTTCATAAATTTGTCTTGGGAGTCAATATTCACCCTGTGCGGTTAGCCCTTAATCTACAACATATACCTGGCCTTCTAGAGAATGCTGATAAAATTAGTAAAGTCTTAGAACTGTTGTGCAAAAAGGAGATGACTCGGGGCAGTGACACCAATGAGGTCATGGCATTTAAGTACCACTATCTGTCATACATTGTGCGTGAAATACACAACATCAGAGACAAGCAGAAACCGGGAGCAGAAGAGAAAAAGCATGATATCGTTGAAGTGTTTGCTAAGAAACTCTTGAAGCCAGGAAAAGATGGAGTATCACTTGACCTGATGGATACATTCCTTAAGGATTGTGTTAGGGAGTTCCCATACAGAGAGTGCACAACGTTCCACCAAATGGTTTCCTCGTTGACAAGCAAAGACCCGCCTCCAGCGTTGTCCGTAATTAATTGCACTATAAACGGGCAAAGGGGCTTTGTTGACGCTATCCCCTACTGCAGTACTTGCGGTGAGGAGAAGCCAGCCAAAAAGTGTTCCAAATGCAAGTCCGTGCAATACTGCGATAGAGAGTGCCAGCGTCTGCACTGGTTCGTTCATAAAAAGGCCTGCAACAGAGAATCCAGTGTTCCCACTACAACCAGCGCTAAAGTAAATATTGATGCTGGCGAATTAAGTGCGGAGCTTCAAAACCTCGTAGCAGGATAGAGCTAACCGTAAATGTAGTAAATTATTGTAATGCACCAAGTCAAGTGATTCCAGATCAATAAATGTACCTATAACTGTTAGGCCTATAATAATAAATATTTTCTTGACACATATTAAGCTAAGCTTGTAATTCCCATTTTGTTGTATTTAAATGTTTCTGAAAGTGATGTGTGGTTAATTAAATTTATTTACATTACCAACCACATTTTTTATCTTATTCTGCGCAATCCCGTTACAATAACAAAACAAATAAAATTAAGTCAGCTACAATACACTGTAACAACATGTAGGCTGGATATTGCTTTCTTCCATTATCTGAACATCTCTGCATTCAGTGATATTAAATTAGAGGATTTAAGATGACTAGTATCAACGAAAACGGTAAACCAAAGATTCCAAAGAATATGTATTCCATATAATTTAATTCTAAAAAACTTGAACAGAACACCAATAATAAACAAGATCATGTGACTTTTGAAATTGTCGCCATCTAGCGACAGCCACGACAACTTCGCAGTACTTTACGTTCTTATTAAGCTGTGTGGTGTGTTATCTCTTTTATTGTAATCTAGATGGCGCTTGTATTTAGTTTGCGTAAGGAATGTTCACATTATTGTAGCAAAAATAGTACGGGAAGTTCTTCTTTATGGTCAATCTCATATAAAAAAAACATTCCATTATTTAATTGTCCTGTTTTAGCGAACGGGAATTTATTACTGTATTATTTTTTTACTATTTATAAAATGTATCCACTAAGAAAAATGCAAACAGTCAATAAAATATGCAAATAACCGCGGTCCGCGTCTACATAACCCGGTCAGCTATCATTTCAAGTTATACGATAGAGTGAGATGGTAAGACGACCTTACAATCCATACATATCTTATTTATCCTGTTCTTACAAGACCGTCATGTATGATCGTGCGAATACTGTTTAATAATTTTTTTTATTTCTAGAGTCGGACCAAGAAAAGTTTGCAGCGGATTTGATAGCCCATGCAATGTAAGTGGTATTTATACGTCATAATTTCATAGAAGTTTGAAGTTTAAAATAACACGTGCACTGCGTGGGCTATCATATCCGCTACAGACTTTTCTTGGTCTGACTCTTACATTGTGATAGGGGTCGTGCGCGTTGGAGGGTCTGCCATTTTGTGGCCAGAATCGGAAACATAAACATATACATTGACAATTGAAGCCAAAGCAAGTGCTGCCATCAATCGTTCTCGTACGTTTTCTTGTGCATAGTAGGTTCTGCCATCTTGTGGGCTAAATCGGAAGCATAAACTAAACATTTACGTCTCGCGTAACGCGCCTACAGACGTTCCAGAGGGGCTACCGCGAAAACCGAAATTCGCAAATTGCGGGGATCTTTTTCTTTTACTCCAATGAAGGCGTAATTAGAGTTACAGAGAAAAATACCCGCAATTTGCGAACTACGATTTTCGCGGTAATATCCCAGTTCATGCACGCTCCCTATACATACACCTAAAAACTGTACTTGTGTACCTACTCGCCCAAAAAGTTATGAGAATAATCCCAATGCACTTTAAAACTTTACCTGTTGTAAGAAATTACCTACATTATATAGGCTATAAAATAGTTATTGTTTCCGCTCGTGATAATATTGATACCCGAGCAAGGGAAAGATTCCAAAATTAAACCACGAGCGTCGCGAGTGGTTCGAAAACTGGACTCTTGAGCCTTCCGAGAGTGTGGCGGGCGAGATACCTACTGTCCCTTCCTGTGCTAAGCCTATTGGTGTGGTATTTTTTTAAATTTTAGAAATATTATCGATACAATTTTTATTTTCGTCCAGAAGTATGTCCTGAGTCCACTCACTCTTTGCCCTTCATGTCTCTCATCAAAAATTAACAAAATACCAGGCTAATGCAGCAAAAATAAAAACAAAAGCAAATGGTTTTAATAATAGGTATATTTATGGTAAAAATCTACAAAAGCTAATAATAGGATTCTCTAAATATTTACAAATTAGGTCTATTATAATATTCTATACTTAATTAAAAAATAATGATTTATTTTATTACGTATTAAGTATTACATGTGAAGGGTTGTAGGGACACGGAAAGGACATGTCTAATAGTCACTTTTTTTGGAAGATTTTAATCTTTAAATGTAGAGCCCTCAATGAACTATTAGTTACAATACAACTTCTGTTACCGCTGCAATTATAAATAAAACTACTTTTTTTCTCACTTTAAAAACACCTATACACGAAAATAACATGGTTAATTACCTACATCGTTCCTTTCAAACCGCGATAACTCAAAATGTTGTCACAGTGACTAGACATTTTCTTTTCGTGTACCTATTACCCTTCATGTGGGAATAAAATCGAGCAGATACAATTAAAATTATAATTTATTCTTTATTACACTTTTTGACTTTTTCACAATATGATAATATTATTTTAATATGTAGGATCCTATTATAAATATAAGTAGGATATGATTTTCTAGATTCATAAGAAGTGTAGATTTAGATTTTCACTCAATTCACTGGTTCATTTCAGTAAAATGAGTTGTTTTTTTTTATGTTGGCCAGTTATTATAATTCTAACACTAATCTAAGAATATATTCCGATACATTTCACTTACTAAAGATCAATCATAATAACAACTAACCATAAATAATTAGATATTTTATACAAGGCACTGTTATCACAACAAAATATAGTATATTTCACAGTTAAGCCTACGAGGTAATTCAACTCTGAACTCACGTTAATCGAACGTAAAACTTTCTATCAACAATATCTACAATTTAAGTATCTATTGCAAATAATGCCCGTCGAGCTTATACTAGCACCAAGTCAAATGGTGACATGAATCACCCTTCGCCTAATAGAGCGCTTATTGTAAAGCTCTTGACTCTGCGGCAGGGCGCGGGCGCAGGCACGGGGGGTGACGGCACCGCGGGTGGGGGAGGGGGAAGCGCGGGCGCCCAGCCGAAGCCTGCCATGGGTCCCGGCCAGAGACCTAGGGGCATAGGCATGGGCATATGTCCTAAATACGGCAGCTCTGGAGGGCAGAAAGGCGGAGGCGGTGTGATGTTCTCAGGCGGAGCGACTAGCGGAGCGGGAGAGTCCACGAGAGGCGGCGATCGAGGCGAAGCGGAGCGCAAGCTTCCTTCTTCCGAACATGAAGACGCTGCGTCAGAGCATGCTCTCTTAGCCTCGGTGGACTCTGTATTCTCCGTCCCTTCGGTGTCGACGTTCTTTCGTTTGCATTTGGACTGGCCGCATGCCCTGAAGCCCTTTGCGAACGGATTGTTGTCAATCTTCAGCTTAGTTATGCGGTCGTTCTGTGGACAAAGAAAAAGAGCGTTACAATTATGTTACAGACAGGAAATTAAAGTCATTTGTTCCGATCAATCGTTATAATTGCTATCTCTTGCAGAACTGAGCGCGTGCGCTTTTAAAATTAAAATTAGATTGTATGCGGTATTAGGTATAATAGAAATTCGATAATTAATACGCTGTCATAATTTGCGTCTACCAAACATTTATATCCGCCGTAACGGTTTAGTCGCTCGGAAACTTTCTTATCTCGAGAATGCAATTTAAACATCCGTTTCCGCATGCATCCCTAATAGCTTGTAAGGGATAATTGTCACATGTGGTGTGGCGTGGCGACAGCCCAATTAGCCCAGGCGCCGGCGCAAGCGACTCTCCTACTGCGAAACCTGATCTTCGGAAACTATTTGTTAGTTAAAAAGTTTGCGCATTTTTTAACATTATAATATAAAACTAGTTGATACAGCGATAATTGCCATGGCGTTTACTTTATAAAATCCGGACCTTCGAAATTCCCCACTGTGGTTAAGCGTTATCTTAGCGAAATCCGGACCGCAAACAGTCTGGGCGCATGCGAAGTCTTCTAACGATGTTTACAGGACTTGATAAGGCGGCGCCAATGCTCACCGTCGCCGATAATGCACCCGCTGAGATAAAAATGAGTGCTAAAAGCTTGAGGCACTGCAGCTTTACCAGACCTCCAAATTTGGCCGATTAGCGGAACAGGGTTTGCTAGCTCGGCGCCGCCCCTGGCCCGCCCTGTCGCCCGTGACGTCACGCGACAAACACGCCAGGCGTTTTCACTTTTTGCGTGACGGTTTCACATATTGGCGACTGTCGCCAGTTTTTAGTGTTCCGTACAAAACTTTGTTTACGGAACACTTATGGGATCACTTCGGTCTTGCAAATCAGTTAAATACGTTTTTCTCAGAGACCGTTTGACATAGATACCTAAAATTTGGAACAGTTATAGCATTTACCACCACTCATATTGTAAATAAGTCAAAACTGCTTATTTCTTATTAAAGGGGGAAATTTAGGGGGTTGAGAGGGGTAGGCTGAAACTTTTTTCATTTGTAAGAATCGTGTGGGGTACCATTAGAAAGCTTGCAAAAAATTGAGTCGATGGACTGATTTTGACTTCATTTTAGACTGCAATAGTTTCGTCAAAAAATGCATTTAAAGTTGCAAGTTTTCATACAAAAATTTTCACCTCTGTCCTGGCGATTTTCGCGAAAACTATAGCTAACAGGCAGCTGACCAGTCAATACCCAACTTAAAGAAGCATGGAGACGGCGGGAAAATTATCAGCTTAACTTTATCTTTATTAGTTTTTCAACTGCAGCTTGACCTTTGGTTGCTTAGGGCTAGCTAACTGATGCTTACACTGGTCAATTCGTATTAGGCGAGAAACATCCTTAGTTAAAACTTTGGCATTGAAATTTATGACTTATGTCTTTGACACAAAGTTTAATTCTGCTTGCTTATGTATGTATGTATGTATGTCACTTTATTGCACATAAACAGGTTTACATAAAATGGACAAAAACAAAACAAAAATAAAAATGTTATGTACAAAGGCGAACTTATCCCTAAAAGGGATCTCTTCCAGCTAACCTTAGAGAAAATGCGAAAGGATCAGATACTAACAGGTGAAAGACAATTTAATATGGACAAATAGCACTATGAGAATTTTGGATACACATAAAGGACGACGAGAGCGAATAAGTACTTAAAGAAAAAGAAAAAAAAAACCAGTACTAGGTACATATTAATAAATATAGTATAAATACGCATAAACTATAACATACCTATACATATATATACTTAGACATATACTTACATAAAATACACATATACATATATGTATACATAAATATATAAACTATATATAAATATATATATATATATACATATAAAGTATTCAGTTCTAACTACATCAGGAGTCTAATAACCACAACTTTTTCAACTTCTCCTTGAGTGAGGCAACAGATTGCGATTTCCTTACGTCCACTGGTAGATCGTTCCACAGCTTAACTGAGTAGGCAGTGAAAGACCTACAGTACGCACGCGACTTTTTCGGTGGAATGGCTAGAGTCAGATTGGCACTAGATCGCAGACGGTGATCGCTAACAGTAGCCAAAAAACTAAATCTTTCTGATAGATACGTAGGGGATGCGGGATTAAATAACACGTTAAAGAGTAATGACAGAACATGCACATCCCTAATACGACGTCGTATCGGAAGCCAGCCAAGCTGCGAGCGGAAGGCAGACACGCGATCGTACTTACGCAACCCAAATATATATCTAATACAGACATTTTGCAAGCGCTCTAGCTTGTCAAGCAGTTCCTCCCTTAGGTCCACAAAAGCAATGTCCCCATAATCAAGGAGTGGCAGTAAGAGAGAGCGAGCAAGACAGATTTTAGTAGTAAGAGGAAGAAAGTTTTGCAGTCGCCTTAGAGAGTGCACCGAAGCAAATAGCTGGCTTATTTTGTGGGATATTTAATTTTATCTCAATAGCCTACTATAAGTATGAGAGAGATCTACAAAATACGACCTTATTATATTGCAAATAAGTTTCAATTTCGAACGGGCTTTCCAACCAATGGACTAGGCATCTCAAAAATCTGAAAAATTCAAATTAAGAATTCCGTTCTTGACTGTCGTTGTGTTTTTTTTTCCACAGGACACGAGAGTTAGTAAGGCGTATAGAGATAATAAAGTCATTTAATATTTATGAACAGCTTTGGCCTCATGTATAGATTTTATTGAGAGTATCTGATTCTTCAAAACAATATACACAATATTCCTTTTCATTAAGTACCATTACATTTCTGTATTAATTGTATAATTATAATATCTATTAATTATATTCAGTACTTATGTATATTTTTGAACGGATCGGTGAGCAACACGATTCAGGGCTATAACCGCGAAAATAGAAGTTCGCAAATTGCGAGCATTTTTCTCTGTCACTCTAATTACGCCTTCATTGGAGTAAAAGAGAAAGATCCCCGCAAATTGCGAATTTAGGTTTTCGCGGTAGCCCCTCAGTCCTGTTACGAGAAAATAATTTTGGAAGACATGAATAGTATATGACAGTTAAATATCACAGTTTTTAGAAACAAAGGTAAAATTTACGAAATATTTAAAGTAAGCCGATCTTGTTTTTTAGCAGTTCTAAATAATATTAAAGTCTATATATATGGCATAGAACTAGAAACAAAATCAAATAAAAAATAATAATGAGTTCTAAATTCAAATTGAAGGAGTATACATTTAAGGTATTATAGGCCAAGCGCGCACCACGATATTAATTTTTGCGACGCGATTTTAGAATCGATTTTAGATTATATATCGCAGAAAATTCACTGCGCGCACTGCGATGAAAAAGTCGACGATTTGTTCATTCTCAACATGGATTTCGTACCAGTCGCTTGTCATGAAACGTGTCTTTAATATGCGATTGCTGTATGACTTTGAGCATTAATAACACAAAGGTGATCCCCGTCTATTTCCATAATTAAATGGTCAACATCTAGCGTCTCATTTTGAGATGCAGGTGCCGAGATGTTGGGGACTTGAGAGCGAAATGCCGACTGAGGTCCGGCCGGGGTGCGATTTTATTATCATAGTGCGTGCGGGGCCATACAACTCCGCATGCTGCAATTCACTTTGCGACAATCGCGTCGCGAACAATCGCGGAAAAATGTGACAAATCACAATTTTAAAATCGCTGCGATTTTTTTGTCGCATATGCGCGCACTAACATATAAACACATACGTTGCATTTCTGCGACAAAATTATCGCAGGACAAAAAATCGTGGTGCGCGCCTTACTCTAAATTATTATAATACATCAAGCATTCGCGAGATGCTCGACTTCGGTATTCAAACACAAAGCAATAGTACAAGAATCTAACTAAATGGAGGCCGAAGGAGCGATTCGAAGATCCGAAGCGTCCGACAGACGCGCGCCTCCCGTAACTTTTCCAAGTATTTTTAAGTACAAGTGTCTAAGTCGCAAGATCCAAAGGCTGAAGTCGCATTGGGCCGAAAGCCCGAAGCGAAGGAGGTCAGTTCTAAACACAGGTAATTAATAAATGCGAAGTCTAAATGTCTAAATGCGAAGGCTGGAGGCCGAGCTCCGCGTAGGGCCGAAGGCCTGAAGCCTGCAAGATGTCAGTGGTTAAACACAGAACTGACAGCCTGGACGCTTCGGGCCTTCGGCCCTACGCGGAGCTCGGCCTTCGGCCTTCGCATTTAGATACTTGTACTATTGTTCTGTGTTTAAGTACTAACATCCTGGACGCTTCGGGCCTTCGGCCCTACGCGGAGCTCGGCCTTCGGCTTTCGCATTTAGACACTTGTACTATTGTTCTGTGTTAAAGCACTGACATCCTGGACGCTTCGGGCCTTCGGGCTACGCGGAGGTCGGCCTTTGGCCTTCACATTTAGACACTTGTACTATTGCTCTGTGCTAAAGCGATGACATTTTGCTAAAGCTTGGCCTTCGGCCTTCGCACTTAGACACTTTGTACTATTGTTCTGTGTGTGTAGTTGAATACGGTATCCTAAAAACAGGCAAACAACCTCTGTAAAATGTAACGATGCGAGCGGTACGGCTACCATCAGTTTGGCATTGACATAAACGCTACCGTGGGCGTGAACGTAATTTACTTTCTATGCATCTCGCTCGTACTGATATATTAGTGCGAAAGAGATATACCTATAGGAAGTAAATTACGTTCACGATATCGTTTATGTCAATGCCAAACTGATGGTAGCCGTACGGAACACTAAATGCCTCGAGCTATCTCGGACTTGGCCAAATTATTTTCTGTGTAATTAGGGCTTTAAGCAAGTTCGCTTTGTTTAAACAAACTTAAGTATGCGGCGATTGATTTAGGGGCTGCGAAGACGTGGTCTACCTACTTTTTCTAACTGTCGGAGTATAATTGAAGCGGTGTGCCACCTAGTTACGCCGGTGTCGGCAGCTACAAAAGCAGTATTCTAATTCGCTAGTAATTCGCAACAATGCTTTAGCCGGCGGGCGTCCGTCTGTCCGGGGATAATGCGCAATGATACGCTGCTGGCATTGTCCGGTCCCGTTACCCAATCCAGGATAATCCCACAAAGCTGCCGAAACTTTCCAATGTGATATCCTTCAATTTTAGTCCTTATTAAAAAGGTTTAAGGTTCGTGTGGCCGTGCTTGGGTGTGTAAATAGGCGCGGGAAAGCATTCGCGCCTCGCTGCAGTCAGCTTGAAAGGCGCCGCTAGTGCAAAGACGCCGCGACCTAATTACGTACGGAGGATTACGCAACGGTACGCTGCCCAGCCTTTGTGGTATCAAAACAAACAGCAGGGGGCGACTGTGCCCAAACTAACTAGATAAATACACGTTTATTGAAGTATCGAATAAATAGGATTAAAATTCATGAAGCTGAATCCTCTATAACGGGGTGTTACATATAGGTATTTTAATTTATTTATAAGATACTTACTCCAGTTGGTATTGTTAATATAAGCTGGGGTTCTAATATTGTATACCATTACATTATTTGTCTTGTTGAAACTTCTAGAATAAGAAGAACTGGTGAAAATAAGAAGAGGTAAAAAGTACAAAGGATAAAACAATACCTATAAGAGAAGGATGAAGTATCTTAGGTACGAGTATTAAGGATTACCAAAAATTGGACCACCAAATGTGTGTTAGATTAGCAAACTATATCAGTTCCAAAGGAATAGCGGCATTCCTATCATCTCCGAGAATTGTTAGGACTAACTGTTCCCTATTGTGGAATTCACGCATTTCAACACAATTACGAAATCAGATAATGCGACCTACAAAGTGGACGGTCAAAAAGTAAGTAAATTAGCCGGTTTTTGTTTTCCTAAATACACAATGACCGTTCGAGTGGCAATCGGAACCATGTTTTTATCTGTGGCATTTTTTTCTGGCTCGTCAGTAAAAGCATTGGCGCCTCCTTTCGAAAAAAAAACATAAGTGCGAATCATCAATCGTTCCAGGAAATGGAGTGAGTATTCGGGGAAGCAAGGCGTGTGTGTATAACTGGGGTTTCCCTTCATCACAAATTTGCATTTTACCTAGGTAGGTATTATAAATAACTACCTAAGGTAAACGTACTAGTGCTCGACATGCTAATGCCCAATAGATGACACCTTGCTGTCACCTTAATTGACAATGCCTTAAGTTTCAAGATGACATGTAACTGATGGGACCGATATACCGCCGGATACGTTTACCTTACCTTTCTACCTAATAGGTCAAAATTACATGGAATTTTAATTTAAATCATTTCTTTATTGAAAAAAGTTTTAATTTCACCATTTTAGCAATTTGACCGGTATGGTGAGTCGATGGAAATATTCGATATGAATAGAGTCGGACCAAGCTAACTGTGCACAGACCCTGCAATGACAAGGTGTGGAATTGACACCATAAACATCCAATTTCTATGAAAATATGTCGTTTATTGCACTTTCACACTTTGCCACGTCAAAGTCGATGCAGAGTTTACGACGATAATTACAGCCCGTGCCCTAACATAACCTAATTTGTTTTGTTTGTTTTGCTTTTATCGACTTTGTATTCTTGTATGTGTGTCACAATAAATAATTATTATTCTTATTCTAAGTACAGATGTAGTGCATAATTATTTTTCATCGTATTTTCTCGGAAACGTTTGTACTTGTCATGACTTCAGTCTAGTTGAGAACTTTTTGTACCGAAACTGACTGAAACAGCAAGATATCACGTTCGTACGTTTCCGTGAAAATACGATGGAAAATAATTATGCACTACATATGTATCCACTTTTCTATACAGCTAGAGCATGGGTACTGAAGTTGGGGCGCTCACTGTACAGGCTTTACTTGCGGTCTGTTTTAGCACACAATTTTCATTAAACGTTAGTTTACATCAGGGGTCTTTAAACCCCGGCCCGCGACGTGTTCCAATCCGGCCCGCCGACACCTAAAGCGAGCCGCGGGAGCCAGGCTCAAGGGGTTCAGGCCTAACAGCAGCCGCGCGAAAGTTTTGAGGTGCAATATGTAAAAAAGTTTGGAGACCCTGTACCAATCCATAATATCAGAACAAAGTAAGCACCAACCTGATAAGCAGTGACAGCGATGAACTCGGTCTCAGGGAAGGCGAAGGCTGCGTGCGGCGCGCCCCACGCCAGGGCGGCGGCGTCGCGCGCGCGCACCACCACCACGCGCGGGCGGTACTTGTGCATAGATGTCAGCACCATCTGCGACAAGGGATAACGTGTTGAAAGATAGGAAAATGGAAAATTTTATTATGGAGAGATTCAACTTTAGGAAATTGGTAGATATAACATGTTTTCGTGAGCATTACAATGTATTAAGAGAGTAACTGTTGATGGACAAAAGCATGATAGGTAATTATCAAGTCTTGTGATGAGTGTTTTAGCCTTAATCGATCATTGGCTAATGCTTGTGCAAACCAATTCAAGTATTATATATAGTACCTAACTATAGGAGTGCCTATATCCTATGCCATATCCCGACTAGGTAAAAACAAAAAATTGGATTTTTTTATTATTTCTAGGTAAGATTAGTTCCAGTCGCTTTATTTTATAAGTAGCCATAATTTTGTTTTATAGAATTAATGGAAGTAGTATATTTATCGTCTTTTCAATAAAGATTTTCAAAAATAAGCCTGACTCGTCAGCTTTTATATTATACCGTTCAAATGACGCAAAAATGTAAAGCGCTATTATAAAAAAATAACAAGAATAAAATAAACTAAAGAGGGAAAATAAACTAAACCCTATCATTCAGAAACGGAAGTTTGACAACCTATTTGAAAGCAGCTGAAAGTTTAAAACTAGCTACCTACTTATTAGGCCAATTCACACATTGTATGTAGAGGTAAAGTTATTGACATATAATTTTCTCAGCAATGTTTCCTAGGAGCAATAAATGTCACATACGTATCTAAATTTGTAAATTGCCCTGTAAATTGATAACAGTCCTGAATTTGCTGATAACACTTTCAGACAAATACCGGTGTAAAATACAAACAAACTACTTAGCAAACCCAAAAACCGTGCAAACAGTGAATAAAAAGGCTGGTACACGTCGGCGACTGATGTCGCGACGTCTGCCTTCTTGACTTGTTCCCATCACCTGATCCAACCCATCTTGTCAAACGGGGGGCCAGTTTAAGTATAAACTTCAACAGCCTATAGCTTTTGAGGTTCTCAAGGCCTAGTTACACTGGTTTATTCGTCTTTCTGTTCTGTGAATAACACCCCAAGTCTCTGTATCCACGGCACTTGACAATTCGCTACCTGTGTAGGCGGCGGTCGAGTGCACTCGAGAGCCAAAAGGGTTTTTCAATTGTTTTAAATTGTTTCAGTGGATGCTACTGACTTTTTTTGTAGATAATTGCTTCTTTTTAAGTTTTGTGTTGGTACAGTCGCCATCATATAAATCGGAGCGGCCAAGGTGCTCACAAATATCTGAGCACGCCTCTATTGTCAAGGCGTTAGAGTGCTTGTTCAGATATTGTGAACACCTTGGCCGCTCCGATATATCTGATGGCGACTGTACGAAAAGTTCAAGTAGCCTAAATACCTGCCAAGAGCGCCAAGGGCAAATTACTGAAGTAAATTTATGGTACTTTATTACGTGTGAGCCATTCTCCTATTCATTTTGAAACAAATAAAATAGCCGAATCAATTCGTCCTGACAGACAGATTGACAGACATACAAAAGTTTCGCCGCCTCCGGTAGCTCGTCCATCATATGGACGAGTCTTCGATCAAACTGATCGAATCAGTGATACAGAATCGTTCTGATTGATACATTTTATTTTGTAGTTTTTTGAAATCCTCAAAATTCCTACCATTTGGTCGTGTCAGCATGATATCCAGTCAAGTGTGGAAAACGGTGGGAAATAAAACTTATGTTATGTGTTATTCGACCTATTCAACTATAAAAAAATAATTAGAAGTATTAAAAAAATAAATAATACACGGGCAATTTCATTTTAACTTGTACTTTAAAGCGCGACTTAAGTCGTGTTTCATATAACGGTCACATTCCTGGCAAAATGTATGGGATTTGAAACTGACCGTCAGTTTTGTGACGATTGCTAGTTGGCCGTTAAAGGTACACAGTCAAGTGAAAATGCCCACTTACCCACCTGTGTCTAAATGTCTCGCTTGTTGGGAATTTTTTTAACAAATTTTTAAGAAGTTAGTGGTGGAACCATAATATTTGGCCTCTGCATTTCCCAGCTTTTTACGTATTTTTTTCACACACATTATAAAATTTTCATATCTTCCGAGAAAATTCAAACGGTGTGAAGGTATGTAACAATACGAGGCATGAAATTAATAAATCGCCAATTACCGAGGCATCGCACCGCGGGGCTCCTCAACGGTCGAATACTTGCTTTTTTCGAGTCTGGCGACCCTTTGTTTCAACTATCTCTTTCCGACTGCATTATACTTTGTGTTTTTTAAATACTCGATTATTTTGATAAAATTCCTTTAAAAGCGTCTTCACAAAAACTTGATCGACAAATTGATGCAAGGAAATCGTTGTCGATAACCAATGACAATCGATAAACCGTAAAATAACTTTAGAAAGCCATACTTTCAACTATAACTATTATAATTTATTGATGAAAAACATCGATATCACTGTCGGTAAGACAATGCAGTGTCATAGCTCGTGGGCGTCACTAATAGCTTTTTATCGTGTAGGCGTCGCAAAGAGTCGCAGGCGCACACTTGTGCACAAAAACGCGCCGCAATTAGCCCGTGTCTAGACGGCTTTATCTGCAAACATAGACGTGACATGTGTTTGCGTAGCGCAGTTTTTTCACGATCGACGCCACCTATCAGTTATTTGAGATTTTGGGTGAAAATATACTATGCTGACTATCTATCAATTCTGAAAAATATGTACCATACAAAAATAAAAAAAGTGGAAACCATCAATTTAAATATGTACCTTATATTTAAAAATTATACGTCTTCCTACATAGCACCTGACTTCAGCTTTCGTCTTTTCCTTTATAGGAAAATAGTGATTTATTTGTTAAGTATGTATGTATATCTAAACAGTAAAAAATTGTTAAAACAATGCACCGAATTATTTTTTCCTCATCAAATGACACATTTAACTTTTTACATATAAAATTTAAATCGCAAAAACTTGAATAAGAACCAAACAGTGGCGCCGTTTAGGTTAGATTTAGATAAAAAGCCTCATTTACACGTGTCGCGACACGGAAGGTCGACACATGCGCGATAAAAACCCTTCGCTACAAGATTAATTAGATAAGGGTTACCGGATATCTAGCCGCGCAACCCCCGCTGAATTGGTCGGTGCTGCGATTGACTTATGAAATTATTATAGGTACATAAATAAGTAAATTATGGTTAAACCATGTATGCATGCTTTTAGGTTTATAATGCATAAATTTTAAGTTTATTCTAGGTAAATTTCATATTAAGTAGCTACGTAGAAGATAGGATACCTTCAATTTTTGTGTGTACAGTTCGCAGCAGAAGTAAGCGGTAGCAAGCTAAGCGGGTGAGATATATAATAGGTACTCGTACAGGTTATATTAAGAATGTACTTACCTACCTAATTATATTTATTTGGTCAACTTTTGTAGATGATGATGATGATCAAGCACGATCGCAATCTTTTATATTTATGTACTAATGAACAACTTGTTAGTTGTTAGTTAATAATTATTTTTAACTTTTCTTGACTTTCATGAACTTGCTTAATTTCTGCAGACATTTAACCGTTAGTAGGAATACAGAATTTTCTTATTCATTACTGTAGTAAATAGTAAAGTATAGTATTACTTAATTTTATGAGCAATATTCATTAACATATTGATAATTATATAACGTGTTTTTACAATTATATGGAACAGCGCGGTACTTTTTTATCCTTAATCTGTACCCGACAGTCAACTTAACACCACATCTACAATCCCGAATTCAAAAGCGCCCTAACAGGTAGTTACGTAAACTATTCAAGCACTTTCTTACACAAATCACCACAATTAGTTAACCACTAGTTCTCACTTACAAATCTAGTCGGGTATTAGTTAAACCCTTTCGCCGTAATTGCCTTTAGTTAACCGAGATTATACTAATCCGTTTCATAATTAGTAACGTTAAAAGATTCGAGTAAAAGTATTTTGTAAGCGATAGCGTTTTGTTCCACTTGAGACTTCTATGTAACAAAAGACTGCGCAAAAAATGGCAAAAAATTGAAACAAAATAAAAGACAGTGTAAATAATTTTCCTCAAATTGTATCCTCTTGCCCACCATACAAAGAAAATTGGCAGTCAAATTTGAATCGATGGAATTAGAAAATAGAATTGAATTTGTTTTGTTTTAAAATTGAACGAATCAAAACAAATACAACTCTGTTCCATTTGATAATGATTCAAACTTCATTGAAGCTAATTTCATAATTTGGTGACCGAAGAGCTGGCGGCTACCTCGCATAACGTATCAGCATTGCGATACAGCTAGGAAATGCCGCGAGCATCCTTGGTACTTACGATGCCTCAAGGGCCTATTTTAGATTTAAGCTAGTTATTAATTTCTCTTAGTAATACCACTGTATATATCTTGAATGTAAATAAATGATTTTATGCTGCAAAAAAATAACTGTAGGTATACCAGTATTAAAACTTTGAACCACGCGAGGATTTGTTAAGAGTCCTCCCATAATTTGAAAAACTGCACGTTTAATAGATAATTTCATTGTGTTAAATTTTAATTTGAAAGAGCAAAAATTATGTGTTTAAAATGTATATGTGCAGCAAAATTTTATCATCTTTATCCTTCACATCGCACAGCACAGCACCCTTGATAAAAACGGACAAAAACCTCAATTTAATTCCCACCTACACTCTTGACTGTATCTAAACCCTGAGACCGCGGCTTATCCTTTGTACCCCTAAAAAACCTGCAAAAAGGGTAAACAAAGCACGGGGGCATTATCGCAGGTGGCGATCCTCAAGTGCGCAGTCACCCAGGCGAGTATTTCTGCAAGAACGACTTGGCTCCCGTAAACGAACACAATAGTAACTGTTGCACCTCCAAAACAGCCAAGTTAATCCAAAATATACTCTATTTTTTGTGGTCTAAGAGTGGAGGCGAGTGAATTTGTGTGGCATGAGAACGGTTACAAAGAAGCCGCCTGAAGATTACTGCTTACACGTAATTATATGCTATTATGGTATTTGTTGAAGCTGAAATTGTAGCGGTGTGTTTTTTGAAAGTTGGTAGCACTATGATATTGTAATGTGGCGATCGAAGGCTTAATTGTCTACGTATGAATATGCAGTAAAGTTGGCCACTGACGAGCCTTCCAACAGTCCAAATAGCGTGCAGGCTACAATCCAAAATCGGTCCGTGAATATCAAAAACGTACAATGTTTAATATTAGGATGCCGTCCATTTGGATGAATCCATTGTAACGGCATCCATTTGGAAGGCTCGAGTATTTTTGAGTCATCGATTAGTACCGTTGGCAAATAAAGTCATGCAAAATAAAAAATGTACATATTTTAAAAGGTTCCTCATGTTTGATTATAATATAATAAAATATAGTTTTAGATGTGATCTAACTGAAAATAAAAGTAATGAAAGTAAAACAACGTAATTAGTTCGGAAGGAACGAAACTTTTCATGCCTCTATAAGTTATTATATGTAGTTCAAAGACTTACTTATTGCAAAATACAATTAAATATTCAAACTGAATAAGAATATTTTTTTCACACCTATTTCAAAGATGAAGATCGCTATAACTGTTTTTTTTTATGTTACAAGTTTATAATGATACTTAAAAAAAATGGACAGTAGTTTTTCAATGTCCAAGACTTCGCAGTAGGTTTTACGCGCGACCGCCCCGCCGCGCGCGCAGCGAACCGCACCGATCTTACCCTGTGTTGTGTATCATACGAGATTTGTTGTGATAGCTGACTGTTCTTATGTTTGGATTGACTATGATTTGGGTCAGAAAGTTGAAGGGTGTTTTTGGATTTGGGATTTATAATAAACAATTAACCAAATAATCTTGATTTTACTGAACTGAACTATGTAGTGGATTGGTTATGAACGTTACTCAGCTGTGAACAGTGAAAGTTTTCAATAAAATTTTGCGAAAGCTTAATTAGTGACAGGCGTTTTGGTGCAACCGACCCCATCTTAGTGTAGATGGAACTGTGGTAACTTACAGATGATTAGCACAACCATAAAGTTGTTACCTTTTCTCACAGTTTTTACAAGCATTATAAAATGGAATTGAGCTGAGCATACAAGGGTATCATTAATCGAGGCATTCGAGGCGTGAACCGCGTTGTCCAAACACCGCGCCCGCGCAAACAGCCGCAAGCGCACAATGCGATACAATGCCTTTCAGCGCATTTGTACGCTGACGAAACACTTAAACTTTCCTTTGTACGGCTGAGACTCCTGCGGCGAGCTCACGAAACAAACGAATAACAACCTTATCTGAATGAACTAAAGTTTAACTTGCGATGTTAACGCAGCGGTAACCGTATATCTTGGACGACACGTATGATACCAAGCGTGTATTGGACGTTAAACGAAATTCGACTTTTTGCGCTTGTCATGCAGTCGGAATTTGATCGTATGTATGTTGTAGTTACATCAGTTGGCTATAGAGACCGGTATAGGAGGCGTTGCCTTTGAAAAGTTATGTAGAGGCCTACGTGAAGTCACGAGCTCGGATGTAAAGAATCGATTCTTGTCTATTGATTTCTTGTTTTCGTTTTTAATATAGACGATTCGCTTTTAGTTTGGACTTTATTGAGTGCTTTATTTAGAATCGATTTTGATTAAGTATGATTGAAAACAAAAGAAACGTGAAATAACATAATCGAACTAAGATCAAGATCATATATGTAGGAGAGAGTATAAAGTTCGTGCATATTTCAGATATGTATTTCTTTTTGAATTTTATGACAGGTTATAAAATTATTCTAAACTTGAAATTAATTAGTATGTCTCGTGATAAAAAAGTGTTAGTGCTTCTTGAAATTTAGACAACAGTTAATCCCTTATAACTAAGAGATTAGATATTGAAGAAGGGCACATATCTATAGGCATGCCTTTTTATTTTACCCTGTCACTCTCGTAAGGAATGCTAATCGGTTATTTTTTGTATGGAAATAACCGCGGTTTCGGTTAAAAACCGATTATTTCCATACAAAAAATAACCGATTTGCATTCCTTTCGTCAGTTAACTATCTGACCTATCAGTAGACAATACATGTGATTACTAATATCCGGCATTCCAGTTGCCAATCATTAGCGTTATCTCGGAGCTTGCGCTAGGCAACATAGTTTCGCAGATGACTACAGTGATTATGTAGGCTTGCACAGGAAGGTAGTTAAAATAATTGGATGACAAGTGTAGGGCAACGTATGTTAACTAAAAACAAGTCAAACATTAATACATATTTGAATACTATATTGGGTTTCAAATAGGTACTGGAAAAAGTTATAAAAAGGAGTTTCGAGCTACTTAAATAGTATTTTACACAATAGTATTGTAATAGGTACTTAAACTCCGGAGACATCATGCACTCTCCTTGCGTTTTCGACTCATGATCACATTTTACTTATTTTTACCAGAAACTTGAATAATATAAAAAAAAACATCTTACATGTCCCTGCGCATCCATAGTGTTGTTCGTCAACTTGAGCTTACTAAAGCTGACAGGATTGGCGGTCCAGTGATGTCCAGGTGCAGGGGAGTCAGGGTGCAGCATGAGTCTCCTGGGAGACTGGGGCTCCGCCCCGCCCGCCTCGGCCCACGCGCCGCCCGCCCAGCGCCAGCGCCGCCGCCCAACCAGCGTGAGCTCGAGGAGAACGCAGTATTCTTCGCGAGGGTCCAGCCCGCCCAGGGAGATGCGGAGAGAGGGAAACATGCGGCTGTAACAAAATTAATTAATTAGAGTTCAGCTTGATATGCATAATTCATCAGAGAAGAGACCCAAAAATAAATTATACATGTAGCATCTTTATAGTTCTAGAAAATATACCTAGTTACAGTTGAACTATAGGGCAGTGCCCAACTCTATTCTGAATATTTAGGCAATCATCAAGTGTCATAAGAAATATTGATGTATTTTTATTTTTGTATAATATGGGTCAGTTTAAAACATTATTCTTACAGTAAGTTCTTCACATTTCTAGTATTGACAAATGGCTCAACTTTACTCCATAAAAATATACATCAGACTCTTAAGGATAAAAAAACTTGTCTGGTGTCTCAAGTTGTGAACACAAGCGTCAATTTTATGACATCTCTGTTGTTAGTCAAGAGGGACAATTGTGTCGTCCAAGATGACAAACACAAGCAATCAAAGCACTACTTTGGAGCGTGCGAGCGTGGGAGTCCCTATAGTGTTGACAAAGCATCTGTCCTGCATAACACCATCCAACTTAATTCACAAACAAAGAAACCATAAATTCCAATTCACGAAATCGAGACAAAGAAGGTGATAACAAATTTCCTATTGGACAATGGTTTTATCGAGATTGTAAAGCGTGTGATACGTGTAAAGTGTCGGTAAAGTAGCTTTTGGCACCTGTTATTCAGCTAAGCGACTGGTCGTAAAAGGGATGCATCTGGCGCCTGCCTTATCGCTGACCGCCCACGACTGATTAGCGGTGCCTAAAACTTAGCTTTGCGGATTTTGCTTTATTGATGTTTTTTTAATCGTGCTGTAAATATTGGTCGATGTAATCAATCAAATTTACTTTATGGTGGGGTAGAATTGTAGGTTATCAAATTAGATATCTCTTTGTTTAGAAATGTTGGTATGCTTCCCTAACAAGTCCAGTTATTATAACTGGCTTTGGTTAATACTTAATACTAAATAAAATAGGAAATTTAATTTTTGTATCTAAAAAGCACCGATTGCCACACACACCTTTTTTACTTTGATTAAAAAGTACCAAACTACTCAGCAGACACATTAACCGGACCCAACACTCAATCCAATAACCCTAATCTAACCCTCAGTAATACAAAATTATCTACATTTCATAAGAACCTTCACGCATTCCCAAAAGCGCAGCCTCCATCAGTCATAACGCCGTTATCAGCCGCCCCCGGGGGCCAAGGCTGTTATTTCATTCCTCACCACGCGCAAGCCAACTTTGGCATCACGGCAACCAGTGTAAGCGTGGTCTTTGACCGAAAGTTCTTACTGATCTCGAGGTTACACTTTATAGTGGTTTATTAAAGCGAATGGTCACACACATCACAAATTAACACAGAGCTACCGCTAATGCAGGCCACTGATAACAGCCGAAGCTCAATTAACAGCCTGAATTAGCCTCCATTAAGAGTTTACGATGCCCGCTACTGCCTTACGTATCAAAGTAGCGACAAGCACTTAGCAATCGGAGCACCAATAAATACTAGGCTTGCTCTAAGTTTTATTGCTGGAGCTTAATGCAAAATAGTTGTAATAGTAGTTGTATGAGACAATTTGGGAAAGTTATAAACACGATCTTTAAAAGAAGAATTGAATCACGGCGAAAAGTAGAAATTGGTTTCATTATTTATTTATGTAGGCAATTGGTTTTTTTCTATTTATGTATGAATCATTTGCCACAATGTCTATAATGATATTAAATACAAGAAATTATTATTATTGTTCCTCAATAGTCAAAACTATAAAGTTTAGGTACCCTTACCTCGCTAAGTAGACGTTTGGTGTCTTGTCTACCATCTTACACAGACAATATTTACAGATCGCCCCAAACATGTCACTTTTACAAATATGTGTTCAATACAAAGTGTACGTCGACGCCTTCTCTGTTGACTGTACATTGACAAATCCCTGGCTACCGTACGCACTATCGGTACAGATAGGGACATCTTTGAAGGCGCCGACAAAGTGACGATTGAATATCGACGCCTCAAACGCGTATCAATATCAATTATTTATTCTAAAAGCTACCTTGTTAGACATATAATAGAGTTTAAGTTGCGAATGTTATGGTATAATGATAAGAAGTTGAAATGTCCGCGGTGGGTATGGAGATATTAAATATTTTAATGGAATTGAAACAGTTTCATCAGGTAGTTTCTTATTACAGGTACTAATACGAGTAGAAACATTAACTGCTGTTTGTTACAATATGAGACATATTTAAAAACTGATGTTTTATTACCCGAATTTATTTGTAACATGGAATGGGTACGAATACCTTAAGCATTAGATACATAAAAGGAAACCGACAATAGCCGTCTAGGTAAGTAGTTTCCCATTTAATATCGTTCTTAATTATAGATAGACCAATTAATTACCTACTTTTTAATGACATTTATACAACTTATTGGTAGTATCCGACGTAATGGAAATGCAATTAATTAAAATTAATTATGAAATGATGACATGTATCATCAGTGTCATGTGTCTAAAATTATACCTACTTGCCATTTTTTATTACAATAACTTATCGTGTCATTTAGTTACCTACGATATTTTAGGTGTCTACTCGTACGCTTTAATTTGGCTATAGATACAAAGTTATTTTTTATCCTAATATGGTAATTCATAAAATATATTATTAGTATTAAATAGCGAACAAGAACGAAACGTACTTTCTAAGTTTTTATTTAAGTAACTATTAGGTTGAGTACGTGTCCTTCAGTACTAATGTAACTGTTATACATACGGCTACAATAAAAATTGCCACTATTAAACTATTAATCCTTAATTTACAGGTTTAAAACAATAAACCTATCCTTTTGACCAATTATTCTCTCGCTCTTACTTATTCCCTACGCAACAAGATAACGAAGGATAGAAGTCAAATTAAAATTGAATGGGCCGGCCGTCGCGGGCGGTGGTCACAGAATAACAATAGGACCACCACAACGATGAATAAACTTAAGAGTGGGTCGTAAATCGGTAACAACCTGCCAATTGCCGCACAGAGGCGCGAACAACCCTGGCCGAAACCGCCACATCCGCCGTGGCTGTAACATCCGCACTCGAAAACCAGCAAAAACCGATTTATACACTTCTAGCCGTGGATGATGCGAACTCAAATTTACATTAGCAAAGACTAAAAAAATATTCGGTTAAAATCTGATATTAGAGAAAATAAAACTTGTGGTCTTGGTGACTAAAGTTCGTTAAACTTTTAAGTAAAGACAGGTTCGTTAATCAACAATATTAAAATGTTAAGACTAACCTGCGTAATTCTCCTTAGCCTTTCAGTTGATTACTTTCCTATCTACCGTTAGATAAATATATTAAAACTCTTAAGATTTATGAGACATTTAACAAGCAGCAGTAGATTAGTCGAGTCTTTGTTGCGTTACTCATCACCGCCCGTTTCCTCCTAACCTACCCTAAGCCAGTTATCTTTACTGCTAATTTCATGGTCTTTTTATCGTCAAGTTCAATGTGAAGGAGCAGGCGATCGTTAACGCGACAACCCCGGCTTTGTCCCACGTCCCACGACATCTGCTTCATTTACACTACGGGCTGTAACTCCAAAGATAAACAAACTCTCCAATTCTCGAGAGCCAAAACATAAGAATGCATATATCCAGTATAACCCTCGCTCATTAGCGCTCATACGAGAAGTCCGGCCAGTTTTTTTCGTCCACCCAGATGTGAGGCTGAGCAAATACTCTTACATGCTCCGAGCTGATAAAAAATTGGACACCTGGAAGTGTCAAATTGTTCACTAACCCTGTGAGAGCGGGCCGTGTGAATCGGCGGCTGGCGCGTTGATCCCACGACTCGACCCTTGCTTTTTGTCCTACCGCGAAACCATAAGAAGCTTTGTAGCTACGGGTACTTAGCTTATCAATTATAATCGCGTGACATTGAATCGTAAACGAGATGTAATGTCAACATTGTCTGCAAATGGCTAATAAACGCTAGTTTTTGCGGTGGAGGGTAGAAAAAATATTGTAATCTTATGTGTTAATTGATGCCTCGCGTGCAGCTATCGTAATGGGCAGTGTGAGCGGCTAAACGCGCGCATGACAATACTATTACGGGCATCGCCCGCGCCCGCGCAACCACAAATTGATATCGCCCGCGGCTGGCCCCGTCATTGTTGTTTCAGCTAAGTGGGCTGTTAGCCAGGACGGAACTGATGTTGTCGATGAATCAGCTAAAACGATCACAATGCTCCACTACACACCAGAGGCGGTTCCGATAAAAGTACTATGTTAATTCACTTCCAAATATCCTGTTAAGACGCGGATGTCAAAACTGACAGTCAATAAATTTGCGCAAAAAAAACTTAACCGCTTTTAAAATGCTTCCATAATGTTTTATATTTGTAAGATACAAGTTCCATATGCGCTCGAGCGCCTCCGCAAACCAAACAAACTACACTTTTAAAGAAATATGCTCGTAACAAAACAAATAAACCAATTTAGGGGCGGTCACAAAAAAGTCTCGGAATCGTCTCGAGCGCTGCAACGCCGTATTAGCATATTGATGGGCATCTTCTATCTGTCGTCCTTTGTCTAAAATCAGCGACACCACCTTCAATCATAACGATCGCGACAAAAAACGTTTTATTATATTTTTTATTGGCAGTTTCTGCCAGTTTTTGCGGACAGATTGCAGGTGGTAAATAATAAAAACAGGTAAATGCTTGCGTCAGAGTGAATTCTAATGAGCGTTGAAGTATCGAATGTGGGCATTATGCTAAGAGACGGGCCGTTTACCCGTTAGTGTCATGTCGGAAGACATTGTACGCGGCAGGAGCGTTGAGACAGGGTGGTTAATCCTTTTGAATTACAGAGCAATCGCCTCAAGCACACCGGTATATGTGCGAGTATAGTTGTTACGGATCTCGAGATCCTATTTATATTGGTTCTCTGAAGGTAAGCGGCGGGAATATCAGGCCAGAGAGGCCGAGGCGGCGACGGGGTGTGAGCTGGGACATTACGGGACAAAGCACGCCCGCAGCGCGCACCTGTGACATGTTTATGCGCTACTCGTCGCCAAATTTACTGCCTCCCCCACACCGCCGTAGGTGAAATTGGAAATTTTTAATCACCGCGGCGCGCTTTTGCCAACAAGCTTGCGTTTAATTGCAACGAGATTGTATTACGGTCGCAAATTATAAAGCCGCTCCTAATTAACTTTTGATGTTATCCCCTATTGATTCTGCCGGGTCGATACCGGCAATCAGTGTGATAGCCTTAAATATTGATATTGGTTCTTTGATTTAAAGCGCTTTGGTTAATAAAGCTTCATATTTATTCAATCCAAGTAGCTCTCGATGATGGATGGTTAAAGTGCTACTTTATTTGGATGAGTAAAAAGTGCGAAGTTAATTTCGCTTGAGTACAGGCGCCGGCGCCGGCCGGGTCGGGGCTGCTCGTAAATTGCGAGGGCAAGGGCCGACAAGCGCGCGGTAAATCAGTTGACAGAGCGCCGCCAAAGCGCTTATCTGCGCCATCTATAGGCTATTATGCGCCTTTTGACGTTCGGACAACGGCTCGTTTAGACACCGATACCTATTTTAAAGAGGTAATTGCTTTCAGTACTTGTACCGTTATTCAAACAGTGACTAATACATTGTGACGTCATTTTCGATTCACGATACAATAAGTAGATTGATTCTTTCACATGAATAGCATGTTAACGTCTATTACATTCCTTCCAACCTATTGAATTGGACTAATAAACGAGCATGTTAGTTTCGAATGAGAATAAAACAATGGACGATCCAATTTCCTAATTCAAATTAAATCCAAAATCTGAATCGAAACTACACGTAATCACGCGTGAAACGATTGTGCAACCCTGTCCACACGTATTTTAGGATACAACAGGCCCATGCACGTTTAAACTCGCCTTTAATACCCAAGGCTTAGAGGTCATTTGGGATATTCATAAAAGGGATATGTTTATCGCCGATTGTACAAGACGGACCAGTGGCGATCGCTCGTTAGCTCCCGACCCCAAATAAATCACCGTTTTATGAGAACTCACCATTTTTTAACCTGCATCTTAATGAAATGCGAGCGCAGTATGGGACCCGACTAGTGACATTAAAAACGACAAACCATAAGGACGGACAGTTTCTAATTATAATCCTGTCAAAGCTACGATATAAGGAAGAATTGATGATCACCTCAAACAGGAGATTTTATCTCAGATAGAGATCAAGATAGTAGCTGTTGAATCGTAATAGCTTATCGTGTTTTTGTCCGTCGGTCAAATACAAATAAACGGTACAATGGTTTTGTGGATTTGTGACAGTATTCAAAGTTGCCGCCCACGCATCGTTGGTAAAAAATTGCAATAAATACGACACTTTATATTTGATTATCTTATCGTAAAACCTTAAAAAAGCAAAGCAAGCTTGCCGCCGCTGTGGCACTTCCTGATTGAGGATTAAACTTTCTCAAAATTACCTACTTATTTAAGTACCTAACTGGTTTCTTTATACGTTGATATTTTGGTGGCGAAATAATTAATACTCGTAAGCTACGTGTCATGAGCTAGGGTCACAATATCAATAAAAATCTACAACCTCTTGTCTGTGTATGACAAGGGTCCTGACCGAATTTTAGTCATCTTATTGCATTTTTAGAGAACGATTTTTTCGGCTCTATAATCATATAGGTATAGCACAACCGAGGTTTGAACCCACAATTTTTGACCACCACTCACATATGAAATGTTAATCATTAACCTATGCATAAGAAAGTCACATATAAGGCAAGCCGTAAAAAAGAGCGTTGTTTTGTTCGTTGGTCAACTGACCACCCACCAACGTCCCGGAAGCCGACAGCTCATTTGTCTTCCAAATGACCATAATTACATCTAGAACTTATGTCTATAGGCTAATAGCCTGTCAGTCATACGCGGAACCATACGCGAAACACGTTGAGCGCAGAACAAACGACTATCAATCAGGCACAGGATCTTCGCTCGTCGTACCGTGATGCCGCGATCCCTAGAACCGAGCTACTGTCTTCCAAGAACAACCGACAGGGTAATTAGGCACGTATGGGTTGGAGGATAAGGTGTGTTTTCGGTTGAGCGGTGAAAATGAATGGCGCCAGTATTTTAGGATTTTCGAAGAAGCGAAAGGGAGATACGGCGCGGATTTTAATCCTTACGCTGCGTACACGCAGCTCACTCGCGCCGACAAAGAGGCCGCCGCACGCGAGTCTGCGCCGATTCACAATTAAGCCAGTGTGTGTTAATTGATATTAATTTGGTGTGTGTGGCTTAAGTAAAAATATCTAGCGAGCAGTCGTGGACAGAAAAGACAGAGCTATCTTCTCTAGGTTGGGACTTATTAAAGCTCTCCGGCGCTAAAACAAAAATTCAGCCTGTAAGGGTAATCCATTCTTGGACTCTATTGAATTGTGTTTGGAAAGACAGACAGTTAAAATACGAACATATAAAATTAGCCAAAAAAAAGGTTAAGGTAAAGTGGACCTAATTAGATTTAATCACACCTGGGTTGGGTCGATTTTTGCCTAACATTTATATAGAGGTCGTATGACAAATAAGTTAACCGAGCCCAACAATCCGTAGGATAGTCACAGTTCCCGTCTCATTCAATAATCTATTGAGGTTTGACAGAAGAACACTCACTTCGCGTTCGGGGAAATTTACTCCAAAAGATTAACCTGCAGGAAAACATGTACATTAATCATTATGCAGTAGCAACCAACTTTAAGACCTACAACAGACATGTCATTACTGTCATTAGTGCTAAATGCCAATAGTCATTATCATTCTAGTGTCATTTCATTACATCATGTTTAACCGACGATATTTTTTTGTATCACATGAGGTAATAATAAGCACTAACTAACTGTCTACTTTACATTACCTATTACGCTCATGTCGTTATTGAGGAATTATGGCTATGGCTTCTGTATAATCATAATATGTATAATGGTTGCACTGCACCTTTATCATTTAGGTAGGTATACCACTTACTTAAGTAGGGTACTTTTTAGGAAGTGACGGCTACTATGTTATAGGCTCGCAGAATACAGTTAGTAAATTAAATATTTTTAACCTCACATTAGCTGAAATGGCTTGAAAAACGCGCGTTTCATAATTGATTAGTAAAGCAACAGCTCCAATTTGTTAGCCAAGTTCAAGACAAATACAGGTAACCTACCAGCAATCCATCTCCCGTAAAAAATGAGACTAATTCATCACACCACACTCAGATACATTTTAGCAAACCGTAGATTTATTGACTTTTGTAATTTTTTTAACCAAGATATTTTATAAGGGTCAAACAAAAAACTGTGTTACGTCTTTCCTGTAGACATACACAAGAGTTAAGGGCTATAAAGGTTAATTTTCTTATTTAACCTTATTTATTTATTATTTATTTATCCACGTGAAAAAGTCCTCCTTTTATTTAGAGAACTATGATTAAATCATTACTTACATGCCCACAAGCTGTTAACTATTGCCCACAGGAGAGAAAACTTAGTGTGTTCGTGCGAACTGTACATTTTTCTCTCCTGTGGGCAATAGTTTTAGCTTTATAGCCCTTAACTGTATGTCTACAGGAAAGACGTACCACAGTTTTCTGTTTGACCCATAAGTACCAGGATATTAAACAGCCACCGCACCGCAGCCTATGTGCGCTTGCAACAAGTGGCAATGATATTTCATGTTATAACATCAATGTTTGTTGCTGCTATTCCAGCAAGTTGAAAATAATACATGTGCCCGCCTGTGGACACTAGGAACGTCATACGCGCTTCACCTAAGGTTAAAGATAAGATTTCGCTGTTGAGGAAATTTCAGATCAACATAGCGCGTCTCCATTCTCCGGGGTCTCATGTAGAGTTCATAATTCTAAATGTCCGCTCCTCGCTTCCCCCTCAATACTCAGCAATACGCGGAATCGCGCCAAGGCTGAGCTAATGTGTGGTTCAAACGCGCCGCGGACGCGTCGGGACAATTAGTGGATGGATTGCGACATCCCACTCCGTGCTATTGACATTGAACACTTGTTACACATTTCACGGAAAACGCTGTCTCGGCCAATTTGTCGGGTGTTACGATGCGATGTTTGCTGTAAACGGTGTTTTATTGGTCTTGAGAATGCAGTAAAAGCTAGCGGCACCCGTATGTGGAATGTGTGATGTGCTGCGTGTGGTTTTTACTTTGTTGTCAGTAACTGCAGATCGCATTCAAGCCATAAAATTACTGTTTAAGACTGCACTATAATTTAATAGGTAAATGTGCAAATTTTACGGGGCTAGTAGGTACCCATTTCATTGGAGAGGCTGTGTAACGCGTTTCTATTTAAGTTACAAGCTTTTGAAAAACGGGCCCTTGACCATTACTGCCAGCCAGCCAGTTACAAGCACTTATTTTCAGCAAGCAAACGTCTGATTTTGGTATGCCGTATAGCGCAACATGTTAAGTTGACGTTATGTAGCTACTTGGAGGATTCTACTAAGTAGCGTAGCGCCCTGACCCACCCACGCGCTGAAGGGGTATATTCTTTTGAAGGACCGCTTTTTCCTCAAGATAGCGAGAAACTCCGATGAACTTCACGACTAGCGCTTCAAACGAATTCCTACACCCAGTCCATCCCACATTCTCCCAGAATCAGCCGAGATTCGTATTCATCAAAGCTCCCATCGTGGCATGACACCAGTTTTATGCGAGAATCGTGTCCCTCCCGCTCTATCGACGGTAGCCGCGCGATACGATCGCGATGCGCGCGCGATGCTATCCCGGCCACGACGCGCGGGTGGCACCACACCCACGGCTCAGATGGGATTACTGCACGAGACAGAAAAGAAAGAAAGTCGGTGACATCAGGCCCCGTAGCCAACCTGCCAATCGCTAACGCTAGGTAGCGATCGAAACGCAACCGTCACTGTCGCACTTATAAGGAAGAGTGATAGAGAGACACAAAGCGTTTCGTTATCGAAGCGATAGCGATTGTCACCTTGGCTAGGCCGGCAGTTTACATTGCCGCTTACGATCGGGCATACTCAGTAGGTATGATAACTCCTTGAGCCATCTACGTAGATAAAGTGAAAGGAAGTTAAGAAGACATCTTGAAATCATACCCTGCAAAGTGTAACTCGACACTAAAATAATTTTAACGATATTAAAACCTTGCAACGGGAATGCACTTATTTTTTGGCCATCCTGTATAGTTAAAAGGTGATGAGCATGAGCACCCGAGAAAATGTATTATATTAAGGCCAAGTTAATCCACATATTTGTCTCACCTAAAGGTTTAGTTGACAAGATCAACCTTAACCTTTAAAGACAATAAATATGACGAGTGCAGTGCAGTATAGACAGCCGATATTACAAGCCAAGCATGGCGCCAGCTTCACATTTACATGCGCGAGAGTTGTGGACGCGCGACTGATGTTATCGGGTCCAGGGCGGGTGGTTCATGGTAACCACGTAGTTTGAGACACCAGTGTAAAATTGGCCTACGTCTGTTTAAGAAAAGAAAACAGCGATTCGGACCTTTAGGATATCGGGTTTGCGTGAAACCTTTGCACATGTTGAATTAGGCTGATGGTTAATACGAGTATAAAGATAAGTAGCTGTTGATAGACTGATAGGTACTTATCATGATTTTTTTTAAATTATTTACTAGAACTATACTATACATATTTAAATTAAAAACACGTTAAATAAATAAGATCTCTAATATTACACGTAGATAATAAACATGGAAATAACTAGTTTTAGGTAGGTATTCTTCTTCTCTGTTGTATTGTTTTTGACAGAGGGTTGAGGCGGAGTATGTCACTTTCTTAGGAGGTCACTTTCGAGTTAGGTCTGAAGACTTTCTGAGGTCGTCACGTACAGGCGGATAGCTCATCGCACGTGGTATTAGGTCAGTTATTACTAGAAATTTCCCAATATATCTACCTTATTTAAAAATATCCTGTTGTTCTGTTGCCTCCTCCTCCTCCTGTTGTTGTCTCCTGCTGTTCAGCTGAGTTGCACCACCACAGCTGGTGCAACTCAGCTGAAACGTCGGAATTTAAGGTAAAAACAATGAAAATATATCGCGGTAGACCCGGTTGTGTAATTAAATATATTTAAAAATACTCAAATTAATAACCATCAACCAACTATTATCTAAAGGGTCCACCAGTGTCAATCAACTCGCTAGAACCTAGCGTGAAATATAACGAATTCACAGATCCAAGTACTAAGTTGGTACCTTATGGGTACTGTAACTCGATATGATCTGGATCGTACGTGACACGATTTTAAAGTCGTTATGAGTTATGATGGACGACGCACCCTGTTCTACTCATAACTGCTTCTTGGAGTCCATTTTTTTCCTCTTGGTACCAATGCCAGGGATATAAATATACAGTGAGGAATAGATATATAAATACAATTAATTAGATTAATAAATGGTGTCAGTGTCAGGATAATGGAATATTTCAAAATTTTGATAACTTTTATTATAAGACTCTGTTGAAATTGGCTTATAAAGCTTAACAAAAAACTAGGACTGTGTTGGTAACAAATTGATGGGATAAAAATCCATCAACACTAATTATTATCTCACCTAACTAACCCAGTGTATGGCCAGATACAACCGTACTTACTATTGAGTACCTACATCTCGCTCGCACTAAAAAAAAACAATTTATCTCAAACTCTATAATTATGGAACGAGAGTTAAAAATAAATAATACGCTATCAAGCTATAGAGCTGAGTCATCTTTGAATTACATACTTAACTTGAATAAAGCTACCAAACTCCTTGTAGTTAATGACACAACCATGTTACCCTGAATTTAAACGTGTCTTTCCAGGCCCAGGACATTCAGGAACAATATCAAAAACCCAGTTAAGAATAAACCACAAGTTATGGGCACGTAGCTACAAGCACGTTTTGTATACGTGAAAACTTGTATTGGGCGCTGTTATCTCGAGCCCCTACTGTGTGACAGTAGCTGCTCCCGGCTCGCCACTCCAAGTCACTTCAAGTGCCAGGAGAGGACTAGAGGAGTCTCGACAAGCAGAGGTGGGCGTTCTCAAGCCGCGATTACTGCACTTAAGTGCCATACGACGAAATGAACGCACAATAATTGCTAGCTCCAAAAAATACATTAAACAGTTGACGCTTTCAAAGAATGTCAAAGGCAAGGCTCAATTGATTGCCGGAATTCGGCATGCAGAGACATTAAAATTTGTTAGCAAGCCGTGAGAATAATCCCCAAGTTCCACGTAACATGGGTTAAATGCTTGTATCGGGAGATACCGATCTAACCCGCTGCCCGTTGGCGCCATAAAAACAAAACATCTTCAACACGACCACTTTCTTCCCTAAATTATTCGAGGAATTTACGACGTTTCGACCGACAAAAATGTTATAACCTAATGAGAAATTATCATCAGTCCGCCGTCCGGCAAAAAACAAATCATGCCCGATGTCGGAACGCATATTTTTTACATTCTAAATTCGAATTATAGTTTTCGTGTTTGTTTTTTCACGATTCGTCGATTGTTTTAGACTGGAGCAAAAAGGCTCGGGAGCCTGCGATGACTGCGCGGGTCATGGATTCATGATGGATCTTACGTCGTGCGCGCGATAGTTTGCCGGGCGACAGGAGAAGTGCCGAGTCAGCGCGAGTGATGGCCGCGATGGAGAGCGCCCTGCCTGTGCCCGTGACAAATGACGCCATGCGCCGGAGTTCCCTGGAGATATGACAACTCGCGATATGATCGGCGCGTGCTTCGGATTCCCGGCGCTTGCTCCTTTTAGCCGGAATTACCCATTACATTCAATGACGCTACGCTTTTGTCCAATGACAAAATACTTTGAGATTTCAACTAAGCCTTCATTATAGTAAACGGTTTCAATCAATTTAAAAGGTGTACAAACAACGTGGTTGTAGATAGGTATTAAGGTGTTTGGAACAATTTACGGTACAGTGGACTTTGGCACTTAGCTGGCGCACCTCGTTAGATTACATGGTACGTAATTGACGTCTCCCGCACGAGTGCTTATTGCGTTAGCGCAGAACATTTTCAATCATGTTAGATCAGATAATGTTATAGTCAAAAATTATGAAGCATTATGTCAGTTTAGTATTCGGGTGGAGCGCTAAGCGGGCCGCCGATAGCCAATATCTTTGATCTGAGCCGTTGGCAGTTCCTCGCCAGTGTCACTAGTGGAGACGAGTCTGGGAGCAGTGGAAGCGAGCGACGGCGGGCTGTCATAATCTGATTATTAGTGCTGCGTGCGCTGGGCGGGGCGCGCGGCGGGCGGCCGGCGGCGCCGCAGGGGGCCGGCGCCCGCGCGCCTCCCGCTCGCACGCACGCGCCACGCCCGCCGCGCGACAGGGACCGCGCTATGCCCGCGCTGCGCAGGCGACAAACGACCCGTGGTAAAACAAAAGGAATGTCGGCGGCGACGCTTTGAGCGCCGGCGCCGGTCCCCGCGCCCTAATCACCCATTTTAATTACGACACAGATCGAATCAATTAATCGGTATTTCTGTTAAAACAAGCGCCGGAATGAGCTTCGCTCGTCCGTACGATATGAAATCGTGAACACGAGATGTGAGCTGCGATTGCGTCTTTCACTCATAAACATTTTATAGAAAGCTATTACTTAAAGTTCATAGGCATGATTTAGTGATGTTGAAGCGCGACACTTGACGTCGCATTGCACCTAAGCGTCGCGTCGCGTACCTACTCTAAGCTGCATATCCTCGCCAACCAAAAAAGTAGGCCAGACGTTTTTAATTATAACTTATGATTTTTTCAAGCGAATTCGGGCGCGCCCTTCCCCCCGGATAACACGAGAATAAATAACGAGTTTTTGTGTTGTGTGTTTGTTTTTAAAATGGCGGGAGGTCCGCGCGACGACACGCGAGCGATCTGCGTGCGCCTGCGCGCCTCGCCCATTTGTCATATTTCGGTTTGGAGAAAAAACAAATAATAAGAATTTAGTCTATTCTAACCAGTGTTTATTTGTACGGCGGTTATTGAGGGTCGGTATTATCTCTAGAGGGCAGATGGGACATGTCAGCGCTTTGTTCAATTTACTAGCAATTTGTATTTTTTACTGGAAAGATGACGATGTTGATGATCTTATAATTGTTAAACAGTTCATCGTGATAATAAGTGAACCTGCATGACTCTGGTCCAACTAGGTTTAATTTACACGAAGATTGTCTTGAAGACTGGTTCAATTGAATAAAAATGTGATATGAGCTTTATTCAGATTTAGGACACTTCCAACAAATTACATTGGATATGTTTAAGTAAGTAGTTGTGTATTTCTTTAAGCAGATTTGGTATAAGTTAGTCTCCGATGGTGATTCATGGTGGAAAATGATCATATTGGTAGCTAAATAATTTGTATACTATGCTTTTATGTTTGTAAAGCTTTCGTAGCGGATCTACGGCGTAGCTCCGCCGCCATTAGACACTCCGCGTTGATTCTATCGACTCTTTCACAGGTAGAAAGGTTGTTGGCTCAAAACATTCCAAATTCAAACAGAGCAAGCAAGATGGCGTGCGGCAGGTGTTAACTCTGCCTTATGTGCGCGCAGGCTGCACAAACGAACCGCCCAAATCCCGTGTTTGCCGTACTCATTCACCGCCCGGCCCACTCGCGGACACCTCGCCTAATGAACCTACGTGGAATCGCTCCAGCTCCTATTTGAACAACCAAGAGGTAGAAAGCTTCAATAACTCAATTATGATCGACCTAGGGCTCAATACGAGAAATAAATGAAATACTTTTGACCCATTTCGGCGGGACGGCGCCAGGACCGGCGCCGGCGGCCCCCGGCCGCTCTCACGCGGCATCATTAATACAAAACAAACAAAAGTGACCTCTAGACGGGCGCGCCGTGGCTAACGAGATTCACCAAACGCTCGGATAAAGCGGTAAATTATTGGAATGCTAACCGCTCGGCGCGGTGGTCGTCCGCGCCGGCGGCCGCACGAAAAAAACGTGTTAAGGAGATGACAAGAGCACGGATGAGCTGGGCTAATTATCGGCAGCGCAAAAAGTCCGAGGCAGCCACAGGCACGCGGGTACAGCCACCGAGCACGTCGGCGATTCGACAACATACCGCTTTTTGCTGGCGATATTTAATAACAGCGACGCCGGAGACGCGACGTGTCTTAGCTTTCGAACAGTAATTACACGCCATTAATTATGGGGGCTGTATTTTTGCCAGCGGAGCGACATTCGTTATCGATGTAAGTTTCTTCTGCGCGAGGAATCGCGCGCCTGCTAATGAGGAGATTGAATCGAGTAATTCTCCCGTCTAAGCGTTACCTGTGGAATCTGCATTTGAACACGCATTCCATTGTAATCCTTGTTCACATAAAATAAGTTATAAATTTGAATGTGATTTCAAATGTAGATACGGCGGATATGCTAAGCGATTGCAGGAGCGTCACCAGCGCCCACCAAGAAGGAACTGTGTAATTTCTTCACTGCTCGCTCCACATTATCGATCAAGAAAAAACATAATTGAAGGGGTTCCGTCGTAAAGCAAACAAGCTTATAATAAGCTGTAATTTGTGCTCGTCCATTTAGAGAAATGCACAAATTGCTATAGCAGCTGTTTGTTTTGTCTATGGCGGAGGTCCGATCCAAATTATCCGTTAACAAGCCCCGCGTCAGATTCGGCAGCCCTAATGGGTTTTCGTTAAGTTTTTGTTGGTTCTTTTTTAAATTTATGACAAGTAATATGTTTTCTTAAATTCTATTCTGGAATTGCGACAGCTGCATCGCTTAATTGACTAGATGGTTGGTCCGAGTGAGATATTTAATAGGTTCTCGCATGCCATGCTCATTACAGGTTACCGAGACTTACAGAAATGCAGTAACTTATTCATAGAAACGCTGGTTAGGTAAAGTCACTTGCCGATTAAAGCGTTGGTGTCTAAATTGGGAGCTCAGACGAGCTAAAAAGGCTTCCTGTGGTTCCAGACGCATATTTTAACGTTAAACAGACTATTTTATTTTTAATTAGAGAGCGACGAAAAACAACTTAGTGTATTTACTGGGTTCTTAGAAGAAGAATCAGTTTTATATACTTATTTTAATTTTTTCCGCAACTTATGAATTACTAATTAATTGCACTAAATATTTTATTACCACACTGTGGTTTTAAAACCTTGACGTTAACATCATTTTGATCATTTGTTTTAATTATTATTGGGTAGGTAACATTCTTAATAATCGTAAAAATCGATGTAATGATAACATATTAAACTAACAAGAAAAATAATCATTTTACAGCATCCTAGTCCTTGTATTGACTAAAACGTAGATACAGTGATAACTAATTAAGTAGATATTTAGATGGGAATCTGTACATAATTACAAGCATTGAATATTCGTCATGGTCCGTGAAACAAGCATTAATAGTTAATTACTGTTGAATTATTAATTAATGGTTAAAGTTCCTAGTAATTTAGAACACGGAATTTTCTGACTCGCTACGAGTACAAATACAAACTGTGTTAGGGGTAGGTACTTAAATGGCGTTATACTTAATCACAATACCAATAATTAAACGAAAATTATATAATATAACAACCTACTGTTTAGATTTTTTTTTCTCAATTTATCTAATAGTTAGCTAATCTGATGCTGGATGACGCTCCCACGTACTTACAAATGTAGTGTATATTTAGGTAATTATTTTCTATGGTTTTATCACGGAAACGTTTTGTCTTGCTATTTCAGTCAGTCTCGGTACAAAAAGTACTGAGGTTGACTGAAGTAGCATGACAAATACGAAAGTTTCCAAGAAAATACGATGAAAAACTATTAAATATGCACTACATCTGTACAAGGTATGAGGATTTCTAGTTTAGTGAGTCTGGATATTTACAATTTTAATAACTCATCGGTTATGGAAGCTACCATAATGCACCTTACCTAATAAAGTATAAGAATGCAAGCAACGAACAACGCAACAAAAAACCTTTGGAAGCAAAAAACTTAGTTCGCGTTGCATTTACCTAATTTGCGTGTAACATGCTCATTAATCACTCTAACACTGCATTTATCGGTTTTACTATTGAATAGCCAATTGGTAGATTGGTACATAACACATAACCAATCAATACGACACGTTCAATAAGTATTTTTTCAAATACCGGGTGTGACCTGTAATATGAGCAAAAAATTAAACTGTAGGCTGTACTCTTCATACTGACCAACATTTATTTTGTTCAGCGACTTTTAAAAAAACCTTTGGGTTTGATTTTTAATACACTTTAAAGTTTATTCTATCACAATGATATGGCGTCGCGATGGCGTCCATTGAAGATACCTAATATTTATTTTGTATGAAAAATAGGGAGTCTAAATACTTCATAATTTTTAAAAGTTGTTGATCAAAAGTGTCACCGTTTGAGGAGTACAATATATGTTTTAATTATTTGCTCGTGTTGCAGGCCACACCCGGTATAGATAGAGTCAACCTCAACCTCATCTCATCAAACAGCAAAAATGCTAATGCATTGTATTTTTTCACAAAGAGCTTGTATTTAAGTAACTTTATATTAAACTGGTTAGTTCTAATTTCTTTTAGTAATACCACTGGTTAGTTAACCTCCTGACCACGGTATTTTCTTACAGTCTACATCACCCTATTGATACCTTAGACAGTAATTCTATTCCATTGTAAAACTGATACAGTAAATTTAGTTATGATACTAATGGTAGAATACCAATTCGATCCACATAAACGTAGTTTACATGGACTACTAAGTTACTAAGATCATAACAGTCATACGGCGCGATTCGGGAAATGAATTAGATATTCAATTCACTATTAGGTATGAAATAGTAAAGATATGTGACGTTCCACGGCAAAACGTACCTTATGGCGGCCGCAGTAATATTGGAGCGGCGTTAATAATGGCGTAAGCGCAAACCGCCATAAGATACCTTTTGCCGTGGAACGTCACATATCTTTACTAATTCATATCTAGTGAATCTCTAATTCATTTCCCGAATCGCACCGATAACCTTTCCTTATGTGGCTTTAGTCTGGTAAAATAGGTACTTAGACATGTACATACACTTCAATCTAATGAACCTTTAATCCTTATGCCTAGTGGGATAACTATTTAACCAGATAAAAATAGATAAATATGAAACAAGAGGCACTGACCGTCCGCCCTTGGTGATGATCATCTCCGTGCCTATGTCGTGGAACCGCCTCCAGAGGTCGCCGTTGAGCAGGCGCGCCTTGCATGCCGGCGGCTCTGCTTCCACCCCAAGACGGTGTTCTGAAAAATAATAGTTTTGTGGGCTATCGTTTTCTATGACTTAAGTGACATTTGGTAACAGTAAAATACATTAGATATGTATTAGGTAAAGGTAAATACAGTAGGTATATGTCTGAAGCCGCCAGGCGGGCGCCATTGTTGCGTGAACAGCCTTTGGAATAAAGAAACTGCATCCGTGAACGTCCATCGGTGGACCTTATGTCTTATGTAACAAAGTCCACCGATGGACAGTTAACAGCGTGCGCCCTGTGAGCAATTGTAGGTACCTAAAGAAAACCTTAATTCAAGTTTTCTAATGTCAAATAATAATCTGCTATAGTGTACTTACTTATATGTAGTTACCAAATCTAATAGTTTCATATTTATACATTTTGCATAATCTGAGCTAAACAGATGCCATGCATTTGTTTCTTAAATTCAAAATCTTGTGACATACTTTCAAAATCTAACTAAGGGCCGGTATAGATGGACTGCAACTTGTATGGGAACTGCACGCTGACGTTGCAGTTGGCGTGCAGTTTCCATACAAGTTGCTGTCGGATGAGTCGTCTGTACCAGTTAGATTATGAAAGTATGTCACAAGATTTTGAATTTAGTCACATACTTAAGCATAAATATCATATTTTTTATATCCAGGATTCTTTACTGAGAGAAAAATCATCACCAGGAATTAAAAAACAGTTCTGTACTGGGGGAAAAAAATGAAGTTTTAGTAATAAGTAATTATGGACGTTTCACTATTTCTATAAAGTTTATTTATTTCTACAAACAGCTCAGTAATCCCAAATATAATTTCAACAAACAGATGATAGAAATTGCAAGAACTAATAGAAATTGCAAAAGTCAATTTTGTTCCTATTAGTTAACTCTCCTTGTCCCCGGATTAAGTTTATTTTTGTAATTCTAAGTGTATTTTTGTTGTACTTTTCTCTCAGTGTAAAGTACTCGACTCAGTCTACATTTTATGATTTGTGTTCTAGTAGGTATCTCATTTTAAGTTTGGTTTCTTAAATCGAACCTAGGTACTTAAAAAAAATTCCACCATCTTGAAATTGATACTGTTTGTTATACAATTCCCAATAATAAAAGTTTTATTGCCACACAATTACCCGATTCGGCGAAGTTCAAGAGGTAATTTAATTAGCCATTATAAAATACTTAAAATTGTGTTGATTATAATGGCATGGTCGCCCCGTGTGGCATCACGCGGCTATCACATTGATGCGTGTCCTCATGCCGCTTCGGTGTGTGAGAGAGACAGGGCTATGCCCGTATGTCCTGCTCGCACACCGAAGTGGTGCATATCTAAACCGATTTACTTGTTTTATAAAATAAGGTGTACAATTATTGTTTCTAGATTGTAGATATTTTCTGTTTCATAATTTCTGCTGTCTCCGTGGGTAACTGATTTGGTTGTCATAAAGTCACCAGGAGCCAACGTGCTCACAAAATTCAAGGTGTTCTATTTAGATAGTTCTGAGAGCGACTTTATTTCAATGGAAAGAGCAACGCTGTCACTGTCCCAAAACTTTAAAAGCTTGATACTAAACATGATATAATTAATACATTTGATACTCAGAAGAGTCAATAACAGTAAAAAATCAGCATGTTCAACAATTTTTAAAAGCCATAAATTATTTATTTGATCCCTAAATGCAGATCAGCAATTGTAGGTATCTACCACAAAAAAGTTTTTCAATCCCAGTCATGCAATATAGTTAGGTACCTACCCACTTGCCTCCACACAACAAATAAATAATCTAAATGTCATCCCAATTATTGGCAATGGCAGAGCTATGATGAACACAATTTATGTGACTATCAAATTATGAAAATCTGACGGCCGCCTTTGATATGGGAATGTCGCGTCGCCGCCTCGTCGGAAGTCGTAAATAAGTCGTATTATGATCGCTAACTCGACCACGGCTCGGTTTAACGACTAATTAACGATTCATCTCGTTATACAGCCGATATGCGACACAGAGTTACAGAGGGCCTACCGCGAACCACGTTCGACGTGTCGCATCTCTGCCGCACTTGTAAATTCGTACGTAAGCTTGACAAGGAGGCAACACGTCGAACGTGGTTCGCGGTAGGCTCTCAGGTTCTTATAAGCGTACGGCCAACGTCAAAGGTATGTTTACATTTTTCGCCTTATTACAAAGGAGTAAGGTGCAAACGTGTAAACATATTTTTGACTTCGACTGTACCTTAAAACTACGAGAATATTAAAACAAAGAAACCAAAAAGACCCTACAAAAAAATAAACGACTAAACGGAGTTTACGTTTAGTATTGATCCACAGGTAACGGAAGTATTCGTACTTTCGTAGCAAAATGATTGAAGCTGTTGGTGTACTGCCTAAATATTTTTCGCCTAATTTCACTTCCCAACCAACTTATAAGATCTTAGGGATAAGTTCGCCTTTGTACTTCTTACTAATTGTATGTTATTTTTAATATGTCTTTTTGTACAATAAAGAGATTACTACTTATTGCAGTACTTTTAGTTGGCAAACCAATGCTTAGCATATTATTATTTAGCATAATTTTTATCTGATCACAATTTTATTTAGTAGATATGTTCATTTTGCCACGATTTATTTAGAAAAGTAGTCACTAAGCAAATGTTTTATTATACCATAACTGTTTATTGTTAAATAACGTTTGCCCAAATTGAAACTTCGCCTACTTCTTATTTGATCACAATTATATTTAGCATTTTTTTATGACCCGTAAAACAAAACTGCTCCCAAAGATAGATAGGTTATGGTTATTTTTTTATGATCCTAAAAACGAAACTGCTCCCAGAGATAGGTAGGTTATGTTTTTTTTTATGACCACTTGACCAGTATAATTCGAAACTGCTCCCAGAGATAGGTAGGTTAGGGTTATTTTTTTATAACCCGTAAAACGAAACTGCTCCCAGAGATAGGTAGGTTAGGGTTATTTCTTTATGACCCTAAAAACGAAACTGCTCCCAGAGATAAGTAGGTTATTCACAATATTAGGCGAAAAATAATTTATGCCTATCAATACATTCGACATAACAGTAAAAGACATTTTGAAACCAGACCAACTAAATATTTAGCCATACAATAATATTTGCGACACGTTATATATGCGAAACATTGGTTTGCCATCTGATAGTTTTGCCAAATGATACCTACTATGGGGAAAATAGTTTGGGAAGTGATAATTTGCCATACAATTTTCGGCCACATATTAATAAACCGATGCTGTTACTCTGGCATATTCAGGTCTCTGCGACTAGTATCTTAATAGGGGGCTCTAGTCCAGTAATTATTATTTGTGACGTCCCACAGGTAAAGGTACCTTATGGCGGTTGGCGCTTACGCTACTATTAACGCCGCTCCAATATTATTCTGGCGCTAAGCGACGTAAGCGCCAGCTGCCATAAGGTACCTTTTTCCGTGGAATGTCACATTTATTATTATGTAAGTAGGATTTTATGGAGCAAATTGCACATTGGAGCTCTATATTATTAAAGAAGCATATTTCCGCCGGCGGTGCGGTGAAATGGAGTGGCAAACAAGCCATTGGCTATAGTTTACAAATAAGCATTTAAATACTTACTTTTGTAATGAGTAGTACCGTAAAATGGGGTGAGTACCTCGGTAAACCTCGATAACATTTTTTTTACATATGAAAACTGAATGGTGTATATAATAAGTGTTTCGGACGTTTGTATTTTATTTTCGGTACTACCATTTCATAACTTTGACGATAAAGAGGAAAACCCACCTCACCCTGTAGTGCCTCGTATTTGGGGTGAGAGGGTTTTTCATACAAAGGTGATTTTGGAAGATTGTTGGATCGATTTTTTTTTATTATGCGTATTACTATAGCCCCATTTTAAATTGGAATACATTATTTTTGTAGCAGTAGCCTTAAAATCCCTTCTCTCCTCATTCATAACCCAGCTCTCCCCGCGAAACCACTCACCCCGTTATACGGTACTATTAACTTCTGTAATGAATGAGTATTATATTTTGATTTGCGTGCTGTCATATTCATATCACCTCACCTCACCTCACCAGAGTCACCTCACCACTTATCATAACGATATATAAAACAGATACAAATAACTAAACAATAAATATAGTGACTATCTTCAATCTTGTTGCGTGATATCCGCCATACGCGAGAATCACGCTTGTACCTCATTCGTTTTAGCCGTTTTAATGTGACACCTCTCAATAACGTACACGTTTTATAATTACTTGTTTTAATAAAAACAATAATCGTAGATCAAAATGACAAGTCGACATTTAGTTCCGCCCGTTACAACGGTTAGTATGGCGAACGGATGTAACCTATAATAAGTTTGTATTACATAATTACTAATTAAAATTTGATTTGTTCCTAATATATTTTATTTATTCAATATTTTTTGATTTGTGTTATATACTTATGTATTTAAATTAATTTATATTTTTATTATTATTTTATTTTAAACTTTATTGCACAATATAACAAATAAAGTACAAATGGCGGGCTTAATGCCTAAAGGCATTTCTACCAGTCAAAAATTGTATTTCGGTTTCTGTAGTTATTAGAAGTGCGTTGATGTCTTTTGTATGATGTTGATGGTGGACTTTGATTACAAAAATTGTTTTAAACAACTTTTAAATTTGACATCAAAAGTAGGTAATTATATGAAGAAATATAAAGGAAATAGGTAAATTAAGTATGTAAACAATAAAACACCAAGCAATGTCAAGGTACAATAAAAAACAGTGCACAGGTCTGTTTCAGCTTAATGTAGAAAAACATGTCTTTTGTTATTTAAAAAACCGGGCAAGTGCGAGTCGGACTCGCGCACGAAGGGTTCCGTACCATAATGCAAAAAAAAAACAAAAAAAGCAAAAAGAAAACGGTCACCCATCCAAGTACTGACCCCTCCCGACGTTGCTTAACTTTGGTCAAAAATCACGTTTGTTATATGGGAGCCCCATTTAAATCTTTATTTTATTCTGTTTTTAGTATTTGTTGTTATAGCGGCAACAGAAATACATCATCTGTGAAAATTTCAACTGTCTAGCTATCACGGTTCGTGAGATACAGCCTGGTGACAGACGGACGGACGGACGGACGGACAGCGAAGTCTTAGTAATAGGGTCCCGTTTTACCCTTTGGGTACGGAACCCTAAAAAATAACTTTAATTCCAATTAATTTACCAAGCTTCACTTGCACCATATCCCACTAACCCGGGGTTAACCGGTTAAACCATTAACCTAGTGTCAAATTGTACTGGTAACCATGGTAACTCCATGTTTAACCGGTTAACTGCGGGTTAGTGAATGTAGCAAATGGCGCTAAAGATAATAATCAGTAACAAATAAGTACCACCACTAAATACCTTCCAAAATTGGCGTTTTTTTAAACAGATCATTGAAGAAATTGTAGGTAGGTAGGTAATTAGTAATATACATATAATCAGAATAAGACAGACAGGATCTAAAGCAATAAGTGGCAACATGAAAAGAGGAGTCAGATAGAACGGGAACCTCCATGGTAGTGGACCTGTGTGGCTTAATAATTGGCTTACTTAATGCAGCGAAGCCTCCAAAAGCAGGATCTATAAAGTAATAACTAACTTTTCCTTTGTAAGATAGGTAAATAAACATTACAACTTACGCAAGCCGTTTAGCGACGCATGCAGCATTTGCTGCCTCAGCAAATACTCTCCGAGGTGTGCCTGATCCATCATCATCGCGAATATACACCACAGTCCAGTCACTTCACAATATCATAACTAAAATCCAGTCAAAAAGTTCCAAAACAGTCTTGTTGTTAAAAATACACGCGCGTTTGAGTGACGAAAGAGACGTCTCCACGAAACGGCAGCTGCGTTTAAACTGAATTGTTTTGTAAGCTCGGGCGGCGCGAGCGCATCGCCACGCCCCTTCGCTCTGATTGGCGGGCGGCTGACCAATGGTGGGAGAGGATAGAGCCTTCGTAGCATTGGAGCGCTTTCCCGGAGCTTTCCGGCCACCTTCGTTTGACAGGTGATCGTGATTGACATTAGCTTTGATTCGATGCGTAGGCGCTAGCTTTTGTTTTATTGAATTAAATCTCGTTATTATTGAAGGGATCTTTGTCGGAAGTTGTAGATGCAGTATTGAGTCGATTCATAAATATGTACGACGCACGTAGGTATCTACTAGAGATGCAACGGATAGTTGTTTGGCCGGATACCGGATAGTGACCTACTATCCGGCCGGATAGGCCGGATACCGTATAGTAACCGAATATCCGGTGCATCTCTAGTATCTACATTGACTTAAAATGTCGTTCTAATTCGAGTAGTTTGTCCTCCTCCCCTATAATAGTTTTCATTTCATCAGGTACCTAGCCTTTATTATTCTTCCACTGTGCTAAAATAATTTGATATTAGTAGGTACACCGATATATTTTTATAGTTACATATTGGTGATATTGGTCTACCTATTCGACTAATATATAAATATGTACCTAATACTTCTTCACATTTAATTACTACACCTACCTCCATTTGCCTTTAAATTAAAGTGAAATAAGAAAAAACCTGAGGGCAATGAATTTTATAGATCAGCCATTCTCAAAGTGTGTCCCGCGGAACCCTAGGGTTCCGCAAAGCCTCTGTTGTGGTTCCGCGAAAATATACTTGTTATTACAATAATAAGAAAAAACCAGGTGTTCTATAGGTGTATCTGGTCCACAGTGATGAACGAAAAACTTTAATTTGGGGTTCCGTCAAATATTTCGCTTGCCGAAAGGGTTCCGTGACCAAAAAAGTTTGAGAACCGCTGATATAGATATATACAATAGGTAAGTTAACCTACAGTTGATTGAATTTTCAAGAATCACACATTTTTGCAGTAGGTATCACCACCACCTATAAATTATATATTTAATTTAGCCTAATAACTACTCATTATTAAAGAATAGTTTTCGCCTTGTTTGATATGTACTTGTACACTAATAATTTTTCCTACAACTTATTCCTTGTCACTCTTTAAATCTGATTTTATGACATTTAAATTAACAAAATATGCTATTTTGTGGTAGTTACAAGCCCTTTCCACAATGGGCCCTACCAAGCACGATAGCATAACGTGGTACAAGGCACAATTAGTTATTCTACGTACCTAATATTCAGAACAAACTGTCGGAGCGATTCGGGATATGAATTAGAGATTAACTAGATACGAACAAAGATAATATATGTTCACTATTTCATATTTAGTGAATCTCTAATTCATTTCTCGAATCGCGGCACCAACCGCCATAAGGTACCTTTTGCAGTGGAACGTCACATATCTTTACTATTTCATATCTAGTGAGTGTCTAATTCATTTACCGAATCGAGTCGTGTGTTACTAATGTGCATATTGTCGCCTGCCTGGAAATAAGTAGTTGATTCACCCACCTGCAACACATGAAAAGCGAGCATTATTTCCTATTATCAGATGAGCAATGTGTGAACCATGTCATTAGCCAAAGCTGCATAATCGCGACACTTCCTGCGATAATGTGGAACAATAGATGTACCTAATGGGTTACTCTGACGATAAGGATTAGTCACGAGTGAGAGGTTATTGCGATTTGTCATTTCGTACGACACATTCTTAGGCACACTTGTACCATCCCGATAACCCAGGGTTAAGTGGTTTGTATACCCTTAACTTGTTGCTGGAAGAGCGGGGTCTCCTGTCACAAGTATTAATATACTTACTAGGAGGTCCCAACCCTTTCTCAATTTGTAACACAATGACTGTGACCAATAAACGATTTTTCATTTTCATTTTCATTTTCAAGTGGTTAAACCGTTAACTTAGTGTCAAATTGTACTGGTAACCATGGTAACTCCAGGTTTAACCTATGAAGCTTAGTAGAATGGTGCAAGTGAGCCTTAGGCACACCTGGAGTTACCGTGGTTACCAGTACAAAATTGTAGGTACTTCTATGTTCTAATTACGTCACTTAATTGTGAATGAGCGAGTGTCAGGGCCACCCCACATCTAGCGTCCCTCGAGCGTCGGCGTCTGGTCAGCGCTATGGAAAATGACGTCGCTGCGCAGTTGCGTCGACGTTGCGTCGAGCAGCGGGCATAGAGTTGATGTAGACGCCGACGCTCGAGGGACGCTTGATGTGAGGTGGCCCTCACTGAGAACAGCATTGTCTAGAGTTAGACCAAGTTAAGTTATTAGCAGCGATTTTGATAGATTACATTTTGTCACCGGGTTAACGGTTTAACAGGTTAACTCGGGCTAGTTAGTGAATGATGCAAATAGCCCCCATACTGTTGAGTCTCATGATATAAGGTTAAGTTATTTATTTCTCGGCCGCTCTCCCGGAGAGTCTCCCCCTGACGCTACATATCTTGGTTTACATACCGATTTTTTTAGGTAGTATAGCTATAGCTACCGCGAAGACACATTTTAAAAATGGATAACTACTAATTTTTTTTTTATTAGGTTGTGTTTTTATTCGTTCTATTTTAGGAATGCTGGTACCTGTGTAGTTTTTTTTGTAACTTTTATTCACGAGCTTCATTAAAAAAAACAAAACGGGTTGCACTCCGGGAGTGCCGACAGAAGTGAAAACTCAGTGACTAGTCCAAAATGTCTGCAGCACTATGTATAATTGATCCATCCTCCTTTCTATTGAAAAAATTAAGTTCCAAAATTGCTGGTCAGTGAACTTGTTTAAAATTCGAAATTCAAATTTGTACCTAGCGTTAATTGTTTAAAACTCGAATAGAAATTGTAAAGTTACCTTGCAAACCTCGCATCTAAATATATTTGGCCATGATATTTTGAGTTTTATTCACCAGTACTAGAGTTCACTTTTATTAGCGATTTCATCAAGATGTAGCTTTATATATTTGAGTAATATAAAGTTAGAATGTAATTGTGAGATCGTCGTATTTCAACCCGTACAAGATTAGAACCTTTTTCATGTAATGTCATTGAGTTTTTCTTTATTGATGTAAATGCCATCTAAATGAGTGGCCAACTAAACCTTACGGTCACGTGATCGCCTTAGGCTGTCTCGAGTTTATCATTTTTTCCCCACCTCAAAAAGTGCCCAGCGCCGCGCCGCTAAAGAAGTTTTCATTTCAAAAGTTGTAACAGGATTCAAGCATAATTTTATATTGAAACCCTGGCTTAAGTACTAGTACCTAGCCTTCTCATACGATACGACAGTTTGTAGGTATAAACACTCGCACTCTCCAATCTAATTCACATCTCTTGCAATCAATTGAAAATCAAAGATATTAATTATACAATACAGTAGTAGCATATCACATACCTATGAAATTAGGAAAATTGTAGCAGAGATATATATAACTCCGTATAAGATAAATAAAGCTAGTCTAAGAAAAAAACGTGCCTCGGACGGCCAAGGAAAAGTCGTTCTCGAATAGATGGCGCCATTACCTTTTTACTATTCTCGGCTAGATGGCATTAACGACACCGTTTGGTATTTAACAATTTTAACACATATCAGTGAAAGAACACGGGTCAGTAGGGAACAATAAAAATTAAGAATCATTTATCCGTAAACATATTTTGATTATTTTATACATTTTCAATTTTATTTTAAGTTTTAATCGTGTGTCGATAGATGGCAGTAAATGTACCGTGACTACAAAATTGACAATGACAGGACCCCTCTATACTATCTATTCTTTTTGATTGTAGTAAAAAATCTAACTACAAAGAGGATTAATAGAGAATGACGTTAGTCAGAGGTGATAACGAACTAGTCATTAGTCAGCTACCAGAAGTGAAAGGTTAATCCAATATTATACCTACTACTCGGAGACTTATCATTAGGGATGATTATCTAATTTTGTTGTTATCCGAATAGATATTACCATTGTGGAGGAGGATGAGGTAATTTACGTAAGGTACTCTAGGTAAGCTTATTATATTTAGGGCCACAGGCATCATCCCGCGCTAACCCGGAGTTAACCGGTTAAACCTGGAGTTACCATGGTTACCAGTACAAGCACAGAATAAATAATAGTACTAGGTACAAAAGACTCACTCTCTAACAAAACGAGTCTGTTACGATCAGCACAGATATTGCCGCTAGGTGGCGACAGCGCCACGCGCGGCTTATGGCTTTCCCCAAAATTGGGGCGGAACGAATGTACTTTTAGCTACCTGTAGCAAAGCGACGAAATCACGGAGTGAGCCACGCCTGGTACATACAAGTTGACATTGGGTTAACGGTTAAGAAATGGTGGAAGTGGCGCTTAGAGTTTCCACCTGTGAACTACACTAAAGGCGTATTCTGATTTTAATAACATTCGATCTGGACTCGTTATGGATGTGATCTATCATCATATCAATGTCTTTGGAATCTTAAATTTAAATAGTGGTTTAAAATAACACTTGTAGTGTTATTTTAAAAGTCAATCTTCTATGAAATTATGACCTATAAATAACACTTGCACTAGTTGCAATGCGTGTGCTATCAAAATCGTTGCAAACTTGCTCTAACTCTATAAAGCTGCCTGCTATTAGCAAGTGCGAACCTAATAATATATGTTCTGTGCCAGCGACCTCGTTACACGCCTGATGGTTATACAGGGTGATTTCGGGGTCGTGGAGCAAGAGAGCCAGACATCATACAGAATCCAAAGATGAGCCTAATGATGTTGTTAATTATTGTTTATCACCAATAATGATGATTATTTTCCAGATGACAAGTAGGAAAAAATATTTTTTCATACAATTTTGGTGACCCTACTCAATGTGACGTCTTGTCGCTTTCCATACAGCGTATGTCAAAAGTCATAGGGTGGCCATAATTACTTAGTATGTATAACATTAATTTTACTTGAAAAATAAGAATAATTAAAGTAATTATCTTTTAATCAAATACTACCATATGATAATGTGGATCATTTACAGAGTCAGAAAAAGTGGTTCTGGATCACGACCCAGAAATCACCCTGTATCAGTCACCCTGTGGCAGTCTAGAATCTAGACTCTAGATGGATTACATGCTTAATGTCTAGGTGCTAAGACTGTTAAGCAGACCAAATCAACCAAATTATCTTTGATTAGACTCCTGGCGCCATAATTAGACTCACTAGACGGTAGCTTTATTAATTTCTTGATGATAATCACTGTAATCAGGTTGTAGTTCTTACTTCTTAGCCTAACGAGAATATTGCACACAGACTGTATTACAATCATTAAGTATCTAATCAATCCAATATTGCACTTCAAAGACAACGCGATCGTTTGATGTCGAAACAAGTAGTAGGTCATTATACTCGTTACTTACCTACTGTTCTATTCTGGCCCAGTGCGTGAACTTTAACCCAACATACCGGGTGTGGCCTGTAACACGAGCAAATAATTGAAACATAGATTGTACTCCTCAAACGGTGACACTTTTGTTCAACAACTTTTAAAAATTATGAAGTATTTAGAGTCCCTATTTTTCATACAAAATAAATATTATCTTCAATGGACGCCATCGCCACGCTATATTATATTGATTGACGTTGCTTGTCACGCCTTAAACATAACAAAATTCGCAATAAATTGCGTCTTGGAATAAACTTTAAAGTGTATTAAAAATCAAAAAACCACAAGTTATTTTTAAAAGTCGCTGAACAAATGGACTAAACTTGGTCTGGACTCCATGAGGTTACAGGCTCACTGTCCTACTACTTTTAATGTGTAAGAGCGAGTTCTATTCAATGTCGAAAACGACCCAATGGGCATATATATGGACTGAGAATGATCTTAAGTTCTCGGGTAGAATTAGACGTACCTAATAGAAAATGACGATGTCTAATTGTTATTTGATTTAGTTGGAGACTGACACGCAAAATCAGCAATCGTCGTTTTAGTTTTGAATTTGATAGAGCAGTTAATACCCCTAACACACAGAGTTAGACTAACGCCAAGCGCGCACCACGATTTTAATTTTTGCGACACGATTTTAGAATCGCGCTGTAATTTATCGCAGAAAATTCACTGCGCGCACTGCGATGAAAAGTCGACGATTTGTTCATTCTCGAGATGGATTTCGTACCAGTCGCTTGTCGTGAAACAATATGCAATCGCTGTATGACTTTGAGTATTTATACCACAAAGGTGATCTCCTTCTATTTCTATAATTAAACGGTCAACATCTAGCGCTTCATCTTGTGACTCCATTGGAGAAGCAGGTCCCGATAAGTTGACGCTTGGAGAGCGGAATGCCGACTGAGGTCCAGGGTGCGATTTTATTATCGCAGTGCGCGCGGGGCCATACAACTCCGTATGCTGCAATTCACTTTGCGACAATCGCGTCGCGAGTAGTCGCGGAAAAATGTGACAAATCACAATTTTAAAATCGCTGCGATTTTTTTGTCGCATATGCGCGCACTTCCATATAAACACAGATGTTACATTTCTGCGACTAAATTATCGCGCGACAAAAAGTCGTGGTGCACGCTTGGCCTAAGTCTGTAGCGATTTAAAAGCCCAGCCTGTGCTGCCAAAATCGTTGCTATTATCATCAACGCAATAGGTATCTACCTACATTCCAGACAGTAGGTAAGTATGTACTAAAGCGTCTTCTGTCCACGTAGTCTGCTCATTGTTCGTTAAGTAAGTCATTGATACCGTACTTAGTAATCACTTATCGCTGATATACCTAGACAATAATGAGCTCATTAGCGTTTTTGAAATTGCTTTGCATAACTTTGTGTGGCGCCAATATTTGTTTAAACGAATTGTATTTGACATAAGCAGAGACATAGGTAAGTAACCACTGCCCATTGAAAATCCTATAGTCAGAGATTCCTAGGATATCCCGTGTTCATGCCAAAAAATAAAATAAAACTCATTCGAGGGCCACGCTCACACCTACCGTCATATATTTTGTATTTACTTATTTATTATTTAAAGTTCAAATTTTATTGTTAAGTTAAAAAAAGTTTATAAATATACGGAAAAATCACTTCATTACAATATAACTATGACACCAACTCCATAATGAGACCCTACACGGCCTACACCCTGTATAATGTAACTATAGACTGTGTCCCTAGTGAAAAAAGGTATAAGTCTCGGGCAGCGCAGTTGTAAATGGGTATACTCGTAAGTTCCAAGTAACACCTGTGCCCTTTTACTCCTAAGCTGCGTGAGACTTGTAGGGTACAAGTCTCACGCAGCTTAGGAGTTTCACTAGGGCCACAGAGATGGTCAAGCAAGTCTTGTCAGTAGAAAAAGGCGCGAAATTCAAATTTTCTATGAGACGATATCCCTTCACGCCTACATTTTTCAAATTTTCGCCTTTTTCTACAGTTCGTTTTTTTTAGCATTAGAAATTAGGTAAACAATCTTGATGTGTCTTTTAATTGAAAAACATATTTTAAAAATAAGTTACGGCAAATGTGTAACAATTATGAATCTAATACGATCATTTATATTCTTCTGCTTTCATAAGTAACAGTTTTTGAATTTTAGAAAGCGTTTTTCAATTAATTCTTGCAAGTTCTTTCTAATGCTAAAAAAAACGAACTATACTCTGCTTGACCAACTTTATATTATGCTACAGTATAGCGACCAATAGCGCCACCTATAGAGTTAATCGAAACTCATGAGTATAGTGCTGCCTCTAGCGGGTTAATATTGCAGGATTATGATGCACAAGCACCCACAATACTATGTTTGTTTTTTAAATGTCAGCTAGATGGCTCTGAAGTAAAATATTCAATAATTATTGCCAAAAGTAAAAATATGTATACAATTTAATAAATTACAAGACAAGAGTTATTTGTGATATAAAAAAATGTATATACCAAATCACTTATATTATAACATTTTACAAAATAGATTGTGCATTGATTTAATAAAAATAAACAAAACAAGCAATAACTGATAACTGGCAACATTGTACAAACGTCAAAATAAAATTTTCTCTCCGGTTGCAGAGGGATATATTGTTGTAATTTTTATAAAATTAATGTATCTCCAAATAATGATGCATTAAGATAGTGCAATATTATAAATACGGAGTATTATAAATTCGTGAAAATGCTATATTTACCCGGATAACTCGTAGTTTGAGGTCGGGCGATATGTCCTGACAACTGCTAGGCTAAGGGAGTATACAATAATAACAGAGCAGTATATCGTGTAATAATCGGTCGAAGATGTTTTCGAAATCGATGACGAGTAAGGATACGTTCCTGGAGCAGACGAAAGCCGCTCGGGAGGAGCGGGCGCTCGAGAAGAAACGGGAACAATCTGCTGTGAAGATACAGGCGTATATACGAGGGTGGCTGGCGAGACGAAAATTCTTACGAATGATACTGTGAGCGCAACCCATAACACTTTATTTAGATATTAGTGAAATCCAGTTAGCATATTTTTTTAAATTATTACAGGATCTTAATAAGTGTTATTCTTTTAAAAGAAATCTTAAATCCAGTTTTAATTAAAACTGCGTTAATTATAGTTAGACAATACTACCTACTTGAGCGTAAATAATTTATTGTCATAAATAAATATTAGTGTATAACTACAATGAGGATAAACATGCAAAGATGGTGCATCAATAAATTCTGTTCATTCTTTGTTTAGTGTTTGATGAATATCGAGTATCAAACTAAATAAAAAAATACTTACCTATATACCACAGACTTTTCTAGGGTTCCAATTGGAACCTATTATTATGTGTGAAGTGGGGATATTCCTTTTCCATGCACCTTTGGTAACATTCATTTTTCTTATGTATGAATTTATTTCGCGCATAAAAGGGGGCTGTGCCCAGCAGTGGGACATATATAGGCTGAATTATTATTATTATATTATGAATTTATTTGACATGGTTATATGTATCCTATTTGTGGAAACACATGCATATAAGTTTAAAAGATTCCATGTGTAATTCCTATAAGTTTACTTATTAACTGCCCAATCCACCACCAACTGTGGTAGTGTATAATGAGTTAATTTCCTTATTTATTACTGCTTACAAGTAAGAAAGAGATTGTTCCTATATTAATTATAAATATTACAATAACTTATCCTTACAGGGATGAATTTGACCTCCTCCTTCCCGATCCACCGATCACACAAGATGAGCCCGCTCAGCCTCTTGAGCTGGTCCCAGCTCTGGATGTCTACAAAGCGGCCAGTCAACTGTTTTTGGTATTCAAGAAAGAGAGAGACAGAAAGAGATTTGAGAAGCTGTGTAAATACATTGTGCAGAGTCTCCACTCTGACTCGGTGAAGATGTCTTATGTTGGAGTGTTTTTGAATAAAGAGTACAGGTAATTATGGCAAAAATATATAATAAATTGTTTATACGACAACGGTTTCACTGACTTGAATTTTTAGTCGCTATTGGCCGAGTGAGTGAAACCGTTGTCGTATAAACAATTTAAAATATGTCTCACGAAAGTTAAATATCGAAAATATATAATGTTGACTGTTAACATCAGATTCATCAGCTTGTGTATCCTATATTTGAGAAACAACTCTGATAGTATTTCCAACAAATTATAGTCATTACCTATGGTTCGTTTTTTTAGCATTAGGAAGGAAAGAAGGTAAGCGATCTTGACATGTCTTTTAATTAAAAAACGCTTTTTAAAAATCAGTAACTATTATTTATGAAAGCAGAAGAATATAAATGATTGTATTAGAATCATAATTGTTACATATTTGCCGTAACTTATTTTAAAAATGTGTTTTTCAAGTAAAAGACACATCAAGATTGTTTACCTTATTTCTAATGCTAAAAAAAGGAACTATAGTCATTAGAATAGTAACAAATTCATTCCCACTAAGTGCTACAGGTTACGCTCGTAGCTCGTAGCCACGGTTTCGCCGTATGGAGCGCGTAGTGGCTACGAACAGTGTACCCGACAGTTGGGTTCTTGGCGCTGAATGTATTAAAGTTACTTATCACACATAATCCTAGTATTCTAAACAATCCAATGCAACAAGTTATAAAATAACCACAAGGGACTTCTTTGTGTATACATATTAATATACAAGCCGGGTCATAAGTAATTAGTTCATTTAATTGTATTGACCCGCTGCACTAAGCTGTTGCTATGTTGAGTCATTCTACAGGGTAAAAATAGCTCAGGATTAACGATATTACGTTAATTATATGCATGTGACACGCAACATGCAATGTTTCTTATTAAGGTCGGGTCTAGAACAATGTAACATGTAATGTACTAATGTTATATGGAAATGAAATGAAAAACCATATTGGTTAAACTGTACAGGTTTTGTATTCTACATTATACAAGGTTGGGCCATTGTAGCGGGTAAAATTATATCTGTGAAAGATGATTCAACCCTTCTGAAATGTACAAAGACATTGTATACCTACACTGTTTAACTGAGTAGGTACTTTAAAACACATTTTCATGCTCACATTAATACGAATTTGATTGTGCGACTTGGTATCGTCTTGGGTCGTCCCATTCGTTTTTCGTCAAGTTCTTAAATTAGTCCTATTCTGCTTTCGTCGCTCATTCTACATTGAAAGCCTCCGACGATTGTAAGGAATGTAGAATGACTAGAATGAGTGACGAAAGCAGAATAGGACTAATTTAAGAACTTGAAGAAAAGCGAATGGGACGACCCAAGACCATACCTGCGACTTTAGTTCTCTAATTTCTCTAAGTTAAAACCAGCGTTCTTGACAGCCACATACATGTAATGAACACTATATCAATCTGCGAGTATATATACCTACTTCAGCTGTCAAATTTTCGGCTATAATACTCGTACGTTGATAGTATAATCGGCAAGATCATCGTATTCATCGTACAAGCATCCACATGATTGCCTGTACAACGCAACGCCCGGCGATTCCTTTCATTCCCTTTGATACGTGCCCGAAAAACCGAGAACTCACGGGTCGCAAGCGATATAGACGATGACTGGCGGGGACTACCGAGTATGCCCTCTATTCTATCGTACCCGCCAGTCATTGTCTATCATCGCCGATAGTATAGAGGAGCCATTATACTAAACATCTTCCTTTGCCTTGAAATCATTTGCCAACCAAATCAGACAAAGGTTACTACTAGTCAGTTTTTAATAAAAAAAACTGTTTCAGTTTGCGATGGATAGCCCACATCAAAGACCTGCTTTTCAAATGCTGCACATACCTCGAGGAGCTAAAACCAGAGTCACCCGTAGACATGCAGAGTATCCTTATCTTCCTGCACACATTGGTTGCCTTCACCGCGACCAACACTTGGGCCATCACCCGGATGAAGAATTTTGAGAAACTCCGTGGAGGGATGAACCAGTTATGTGCCAATGTTATGGGCTCTCTGTTCCACAAGGGATATTACTTGACTTTGAAGGTTAGTCAAAAGGAGTCTCGTCCGGCATTGACGATAACACTCCTGTAATGTAATCATACATCATAGGACGGAATCATTGTTCTTTTTATCTAATGGCTTCAATGAAAATTTGATTAATGGCGACACGCTTGTGGCACCACTAGGATTTCAAGCTCCTATGGGATACAACCGCCTACCCTCACATGACCACCTGAGTGGACCACAACCAGTCGAAAATATCTTAGGAGATTGCCCACTAATAATAGCCATTTTCAAAATTACCCGGCTTTTGAAGCTATACCAATGCACTTTAACAGGCTTTCTCTTCTATTTAATTATGTAGGTATTTGCATCAAGATCTAACAATATAAAAAGATCACATCGCTAATCATTTACCTTTATACAGATATACATATGTAACAATCTTTTAAAATTTAAAACACATGGACAGTATTATGAATCATTTGACCAGACAGAGCAATAACCCATTACAACTAATGAAAGTGACATTCAACTGTTGTTCATTTTCATTACATAATTTACGTTATGTGACTCGTGTATCTATTATTATATTTGTATCTTATTTTCTTGTAACCTTCTGAACGACCTTACACGTTTTGAACAGAAACGTAACATGACTATAGGTATTGGGCAGAGATATATATAACTCCGTATAAGATAAATAAAGTCTAAGAAAAAAACGTGCATCGGAAATCAAGAAAAAGTAATTCTCGAATAGATGGCGCACACACCTTTGGCCTATTCTCGGCTAGATGGCGTTGACGACACCGTTTGATATTTAACAATTTTAACACATATCAGTGAAAGAACATGGGTCAATATGGACTATGGAACAATAAATATTAAAAATCATTTATACGTAAACATATTTTGATTAATTTATACATTTACAATTTTATTTTAAGTTTTAATCGTGTGTCGATAGATGGGAGTAAATGTACCGTGACTACAAAATTTACTTTGGCAATAGCCCTCTATACTATCTATTCTCTTTGGTATTGGGAATAGGATATGTTGAGCGCGATTTAAACCCCAACATTAAGCTAAGCCATATAGCTGTCTCGTACAACCAATCCAATGTCATATTAGTTTAATAGTATCCTGTTAAAAAAAAAACAGCTGGTAGAATTCTACTGAAACGTCGGAAAATGTAAAAACAATGAAATTATGTACATATACTATCTCGTTAGACCCGGTATAATCACTAAATATGTGTACAAAACGCGAGAGTTAAAAAAATTACGTTAAGTTACAAATTTAAAACATCCGAATGCCTATCCGAACGCTGATAGTACTACAGTCGGCAAAATGATTAGCTTAGCATCTCTGTATACATATTTCTATGCAGGGGTGCTAAGCTAATAGTTTAGCTGACTGTGCATAGAGGAGGTTGCCAAGTTAAGTTTTTTACCTACATATACAGGCTTAAGAAAAAAAAACAACCCTTTTTGACTACTTTGTTTTGTCACAATAGACAATGCGGTTAAATATAGTTTACAAATGTAAAATTGCTGCTTTTTGTTAAACATGACACACCAGTAAGATAGGGAGCAATTATGAGGTCATGCCAGTGAACTGTGTTATCGCTGGTTATTGTATAAAATGCAATTATTATCTAGCAGTTACAACACTTTCTAGGTGATATAACTGCAACATGGTGACGTCATTAGCGTTTACATTTATGTTAGTACTTACAAGTAATAAATTAATCCTCTTTATTTGCGTAAAACCCAAGTATTATAGTGGCGTGTCCATTTACGGCGAAGTTGTATGTGCATATAATGAGAAAGTTAAATACTTTAGGGAGTGGTGTGGGGGATGTAATAAATAGGGGCACAAGTAAAATGAGGTACTTCGAAATTTATGACTTTTTTATTAAACTCGCCCCAGTTTTATTAATTCAGATAACAGGCCTGAAATACATGCAACAAGCAATATCAAACCTTATGGCAACACGAAAAGTAGTTCTCATACTCATATTACTCATAACACCGGGGGCTTGTTTGATAAATCTACATATTAAAATATAATAATAATCCTTGTACATTTATAACCTTTATTGGTATTGCTGCATTTAATGATTAGTTATCTATCTAAATAGAGCCGGAAGGAGACAAATATGCTCTTACAAGCGCTTTAATATGTTCTTTAACTGTACAAATGTAATACTTTAAAAATGTTTTAATCTAAACTGTTATTTTTAGTCACTTCTCCTTCGAGGGTTGTGTCGTGAGAAAGTATGCCTCAAGAACGTCGCCTTGACAGCCGTGGTAACGCTCTCCCTTCGGCCGCTCGTCTCCGCTCAGTTCTCAGAGAAGCTGCTCACTATGTACATCATACAAATATTGTCTGTGCCAACGCTGGTGTTCCATATGCAGCAGATCTCGCCTGAAGTAAGTAATGTAAATGATGTAACATTGAACAATTTAGGTCCTAAAACACTTCCTTGGGGTACTCCATGTTTTACAAGTCTACTATCCGACTTATTATAAACGACAATATCATGTTGGGCGAAGCACATATCTGCAAGTCCTGTGTATTGCTTTTTTCCATTAATACAGGCCCAGGAATATTAATTTTTAAACAAAATATCTTAATCGCCGAAGTCAAACGCTTTCGTGAAGTCCATAGTGTTTTTTTTATTTTCATTTCAAATTAACATTACTAATAACTTCTACCCCTTTTAAATAGCCCGGGATAACACTCTTGTAGCTATAATCTTCACAAGATTTTTTTTCAACAGTCCATTACGGCATTCCGTACGCACGCCATGTTCGACAAATGTCTGGAGTTCCTCAGCACGGATCAGAACATGCGGATAGTATTCAACACGCTTGAAGGGAACTACGCGCTATGTCTGCTTGCTAACTTGGTTCAGTTGGCGCATTTAGAGCGCGAGCATGCTATGGGGGAGAGCTATTATCCTACTTTTGTGGTAAGTGTTCTAATATTATGATGAAAAAACAAAATTAAACCGAGCGGATTATTTAATCAACAGTGACTCTTTTTTTTAGTTTGTGAGTTTAGACTCCCTGATACCAATAGTTCATAACACTACTGCTATTTATCTGTATTCACATTCGTGCAAATCGAGTCAACTATGATTATACTTAATAAGCAACAGGATCACTTTTTTTTGTACTTTTCACCTCTTCCAAGTTCTTCTACAGTGTTATTCAAGTCAATACAAACTGATGACAAAGTTTCACTGCAGACGTCTAATTTTTTCTCTTCACAGGTTTTCCTTATTAAATCAATTCTACGTTCCGTAGTTTTTAATTCTTCTTGTAATTCTATTAGTTCGGATTCATCTTCGCATATAGGATATATTGCTTCCATGCCGCCGGTTCTTATAATGTCTGTGCGCAGAGTAATGTTGGCAGGGTCTGACCAATATGCATCGATGCGAGGAGTCCCAGTCAATTTACGGTAAACTTTAATTTCATACCGTTTACCAGGGCAGGGCAGTTTTAGCTTCGCTTCGCAAACGTTGATCGGAATGCCTTCATATTCACGTGTGCAAGTGACTCGCAACGAGGAAGCGTTTAGCTCTTGTTGTTGCATTCCTGGCAGACGATATGTCACTTTATATTCCAGCGGTGGACCGAAATTATCCCCGAATGTAGTGCCAAGTTCTATCCAAGCCACCACAGCGCTTTGCGGCCATGTTTTTAAAAGCTTCAAGCCGACGACAGAATCAATCTTTTTAATCTGGTCCATGTTGAAATGATAATATGTCTCATTTGAGCAAAATATAGGATTGCAAGATTGCAACAAGAGAGACAAGTTTTCACCGACCTTCAATCCGTGGCTCCATACATCGTCCATGCTCCATTCGCAACTTCTAGTTTTTTTAGTCCCGATATGATCCTCGTACAGACGCATAATATTCCCATCTTCATCCTCGTAAAGTAATGTGAAAGTTACATATTGACCCACCACTGACCAATGACAGTTGATTTGAAAATTATATTCGATGCACCAGAAATTCTCAGCCGCTGGGGGATAGTCGAAAGCAACAATTAAACTAGCACTTCCATAGTTGAGCTCGTGTTCGCATTCATACCACAATTGCAATTGTTCTTTTTCGTGTCGTTTCGTTGCGACTACAACAGTATCGTTTAACCTGCGAGTCTGTACGTTTTGTCCGTCTTTACGGATCCTTAGATCTGAATTACCTGAGCATATTACTTCATAATCCTCACCAACCGGCACCATATAATTAACTTCATTCCCAATCCGCTTATATTGCACATTAGGTGATTTTATAGTAATAACAGGTTTTACGTTTACCGTCAATTTTGCGACACAATTAGTTCCTTCATCTACGCACGTGTATTCGTGGGATTCTATCTCAGGCTTCGCGATCAGCATTATCGTTGTCCTGTTAATAATTTTCGTAGGTTGCATACCGTCATCCATACCGTTCGTTTGATGTATCATGTTGAGATTTCTGGACTGTGTCCCGGTACAGAAAATTGTGATGGTGTGCCCGTACTGTGCGATATAATTGTCGTAGTACTGTTCAACTCCGTAGATCTTGAGGTGCGGGCCCCAGCAGGTTCGCCCGCCGGGCAGTGCCGCCAGCAAACACAGCGCCACGAGCACGCGCATGTTGCTCGGTGTCACTAATTATACTGACCTAGTCCTTCAGTAATGACAGTTTTTTTGGGACTTAATTATGAATAATTGCAGACTTCCTCACGGGCAACAGGGTTGTGCCGGTTGGAATTGCGATATTGTTTAGGATTATATGTTTTTTTGCTTGCATTTTTTCGCTTAATATTTACCAACTCGTACCTACACAAGTATTTAATAATTATGATGGTCTTAAAATACTTGCCATTTTAAATAAACGGTCATATGAACTACCACAAATACAATATAAAATATGATATTTGAACATTTGAAAATTTTGCAACATGATGTACAAATTTTGTATTCACCTATTTTCAGACCGCCATCCATATCGCAGCACTTGTTTTCAGGATAAACCCATGAATTCGGAAACGCTTAATTAGTCCAATAAATATCAAATAACAAATGACTAAAACTATGTAGGTACAGTCGTTCGTTTGTCCTTATACTATTCACGCTGTCGTTTGGTTACAGTGAGATAATAATCATATTTAGGTACCTATATAAAACGCCTCAAACATAATAACATTGCACAAGTTTGGTAAACTGAAGAGAGTTTTCGCTATTAGTATACCTACACGCACTCGATAAGAAAACAGAGAAATGCAATCAATCACATAGAAACTTATTTAAAATTAAAATAGTTTTGATTAGGTGAATAAAATAGAGCTCCTATAATCAATTTTCTGAACACCGCCATTAGAAAATAATTTTAAGTCGAATTATTCTAATGTGTATAACATATTTGTCAACAGCTGGTAGTCACCCGCTTCCTGGACTCGTGTCAGCAATACGTGGTGTGCAAGAAGGGCAACCTGAGCAATTGGCACCCGGTCCTCGGCTGGTTCTCCCAGAGCTTCGACGCGTATCTCCCGCCCACTATGGGGAACCTTCGCACGCAGGTTAGACATGCTCAACAGCTAGTGTCAGCAATACGTGGTGTAAGAAGGGCAACCTGAGCAACTGGCGCCCGGTCCTCGGCTGGTTCTCCCAGAGCTTCGACGCGTATCTCCCGCCCACTATGGGGAACCTTCGCACGCAGGTTAGACATGCTCAACAGCTAGTGTCAGCAATACGTGGTGTAAGAAGGGCAACCTGAGCAACTGGCACCCGGTCCTCGGCTGGTTCTCCCAGAGCTTCGACGCGTATCTCCCGCCCACTATGGGGAACCTTCGCACGCAGGTTAGACATGCTCAACAGCTAGTGTCAGCAATACGTGGTGTAAGAAGGGCAACCTGAGCAACTGGCACCCGGTCCTCGGCTGGTTCTCCCAGAGCTTCGACGCGTATCTCCCGCCCACTATGGGGAACCTTCGCACGCAGGTTAGACATGGTCTACAGCTAGTGTCAGCAATACGTGGTGTAAGAAGGGCAACCTGAGCAACTGGCACCCGGTCCTCGGCTGGTTCTCCCAGAGCTTCGACGCGTATCTCCCGCCCACTATGGGGAACCTTCGCACGCAGGTTAGACATGGTCTACAGCTAGTGTCAGCAATACGTGGAGTAAGAAGGGCGACCTGAGTAACGTGCAACCGGTCCTCGGCTGGTTCTCCCAGAGCTTCGACGCGTATCTCCCGCCCACTATGGGGAACCTTCGCATTAACTCACTAACTTCATGTTAACTCCAGGTTTAACTGGTTAACCCCCGGGTTAGTGAATGGTGCAAGTGACCCTAAGAGATTGATTTTTAGACGCGATAACGTCTTATAAATCGATGAACACCGGTAGCATGCACGAAAAAGTGTCACGTTGTGAACGGATCTCCATGGTAACGTTACGGCCACGTTATCTTATGACGCATATATAGCAGTTGCAATAAACATCCTAAAGGTAACGAATCGTTTCAATTACTTCCCACATCGCACGTTATCACGCAAAATTATCGTCCGTAAACCGACTTTACAGACAACCATTTTTTCCTTCAGCTCTCTCTCCTATGGGGAGCTCCGTTGCTGAAGAAAATGCTGTCATCTCCGCTGAAAGAGATGGTAGACGCGGGTGTGAGCGGGGAGGAGGGCGCGGGGCCCTCGCAACCGTCCACCCCGGTGCAGAGCAATAACCCCGCCGCTATTATAAGGAGGGCTTTTGAGGCTAGAACTAATAGGTAATTATCGGTTTTACTAGGATAGCGGTGCCGTCATATAGCGGCCGTCTCCATACTAAATAATACGGCTAAATATGGATGTCGTAGTATTTGTATGGAGACGGCCGCTATATGACGGCGCCGCTATCCTAGGAAACTAGAGCATAAGTATAGTAAAAGTGACCGCCATATTGAACTTGTGAGTTCCTAGGTCGATTGCTTACAGTTTCATAGGGTCATTGCGTCAGTTTACCGTCCAGTGCGTGTTTCCGTCCCCTTGGCGTAGTTGTTACAAAGAACTGCGTATCTTTTGAATATACAGATATATATTCAAAATATACGCATTTCTTGACTATATACCTGGGCATATATTCAAATTATATTATACTGTAGCAACTACGCCAAGTGGAAGGAAACAGGCACTGGACGGTAAACTGACGCAACGACCCTATACGTTAAAACTTGATATACGAAGATTATAATTAATCATGTCAGAAAATAAGTTTTTGGCAAATATTTAATTTTTGGTACAAGCTTTTATCGCTGACTGTACTTTTCTTACGACAGACTACTAATACTGACCGAGACAATTCTAAAAACCCCTAACACAATTAGGTTGCGTTGTTTCATCACAGAGTTCCTATGGTCATCTCCTGTCTCCATCATCAGATCAGCTCGATGGTACCATAATATTGCATTGTCATCCGATTTATACATGCATGCAAAATTTCAGCTCAATCGGAAACCGGGAAGTGGATCAAATTTAACTTGCAAGATTTGATTACAGACAGACAGACAACGGTCAGGTGAAACTAAATAAAAGCTTGTAAAAAGAATCTTTAACTTTACTTTTTAACTTATGGCGCATGATAAATTGAACCTTAATACGTTTAACGTCCTTAATCAACTTTATTTATATTTTCAGAGCTAATGCAAATAAAAACTACAGGAAACTAGGATCTCCCGATTGTACCAAAGCTGCGTTAATATGCTCGATGTATCACACGGCATTGCAGACTATGACGCAGGTTAAACTAGATATATTAACAGGTAAGACATCAACATCAACATTTATTCAGCAAATAGGCCACAAGGGCACTTTTACATGTCAACATTGAATTTGCATAAAAGCAAAAATAATAACATCAACAATTTTACAAAATAAAACTAACAATTCAATCTAACGTATTACAATTACTAAGAGATGTAAATGGTCTCTTAATGTCGAATTACATACAAAATACAGATACAAAACACACAAAAAAAATCTATCTAAGATTAACACAACGTCTAACTTATAACTTAGCACCGATAAAATCGTCAAAGCAAACTGTAATATTGCGCCAGATAAGACGAAAATACCACTTGCACTGCGTGTACTATCACTATCAAATTCGTTGCAGACTTATCTTGGTCTGACTCTAGGCGATTTTTTTCTTAAACCGATCTTAGGGTCGGTTACTTCATGAAAATTCGGGAGGAAATAGCTTTTTTTCTATGTACTTGATGGCTACCGTTCCTTAACCTACCAACGGTGCGGCAGCTGACGTTCACGTGGTACCATTGTACCTCTCCTTTAACCCTTTGTACGTCACTCGTTCAACGGACCGGATTTAGTTAAATTATGTTTTATCCCTTCCTTACCTATGATATTTTATATGTAGATAAGCCATACACTAACAAATCAAGGGAAAAAAATGATGCCAACCAATGCTGCCAACGACACGGCAGCATTAGTTACAATTTGTTTACAACTTCATACGCAAATGCGTAAAAGAGACGGCACAATTAAAAGAATACCTAAGTAAAAAAGAGACGGCTAGTGTTTGTCACTTGCGCGTGAATTTGGTAAATCAGTGATACCACCATAACACGACGGGAAACAGTGAATATGGCGCGAAGCGTAAAACTTATTAAGAAAAAAAAAATCAGAGACTAAGATGTTTGACAGAAGGTGCAAATCATTTTAATGCAGTTTTATGTAGTACGTGTACTCGCTACCGAAGTAAAAAGTTTTCATATTTAGTTATGTAAATAAAAGATATTATATTATACTCTTTATTCATCATTTTTCTTATACTATAGAAACATTTTGACAAAAAGCAAACTCAATAACAACAAAATCCTTTATTTTACTAACAATTTTATGTTATTAATAATTGTTACTGTGTGAGAAAATGAAATGCCTGACAATAAATACTAATTTTGTAGTAATCTTTGTATAAACAGCCATATACCTATTTACTTAATTGACGCGACCCGGACAATAATATGGCCAATAATAATCTTTAATTTGCCAATTGTTGTACTTAAATACGTTCAAGTAAAAAACGTCAATATTAAAGTTGAAATTTAAGTATATTTCTTTTATTTGTACGACAAGCACCAAACAATGAATGCAACTTACCATGACGTGTCTGCTATGATAATCTATGTACGCAGTTGGTGCGTCCTTGTCATTCTCGCTGATGAGAACATAAACTTATCTCGTTCTGTCAGCCGGCAAAAATGGCGGCTGGGTTTATTTAATTCAAGATTAAACCGAAGAAAAACGGGTTATTTCAGCTTTTACTTACCAATGATATGTGACGCCGTCAATTTTTTTGCGCTTCCGCGGATAATTTGAGCATTTCAACATAACGCAGGTCGGCATTTGTTGCTTAATACACGTTATTTGTGGAAAAGTATTAACCGGTGTACACTTCGCGCTTGCGTCAGGCGGACTGAGACAAACTCGTACACATGACACGAGGTGAGTGCTTCAATTTTGGAACGTGTATAACACATCTACATATAAAATATCATAGTTCCTTACAAATACATAAGTCATAATGACAGAACTATATTTTATTCAATATTTTTTTTTTTTTAATTTATTTAGAAAACAAACAGCCTTTTACAAATAAGTCTTACAAAAATGATTGAAAATAGGCCTAAAGTTTCATATGTTACTAGGTTGACTATTACAATAAAGGTAGTAGGTTACTTAATTATAAATTACCCGAAGGTATTATATAGTTGTGAATACTACACGCAAATAAAGTAAGAATACAATGCGAAATACAACTAGAAACCATTTTTCAATTACTAGAAAACAAAATATGCCGAACTTTGTCCTTGAAAACGGACAAACTATGAACAAAAATGTCTATATCATTAAGCGATTCATTATACATATTACAAGTGCGTCTAAAGAAAGAATTTTTAGCATACTGTGTGCCACAGGAAGAAATAGAAAAGGTAGGTTTAGAACGTGAGTGGAACCGAGAAATTTTGAAGGAAATGTTTTCTAATAGTGGGTTGGAATCAATATGATTTCTAATAATTTTAAATAAGAATAAAATATCTAGATATGCTCTTCTTTTTTCAAAAGGAGGAAGTCTATGTCTAGCTGCTGACGAAAGATAGTCACAGTTATAGCGGCCGGTTCTATAATCAAGGGACTTACAAAAAATTTTTTGAATCCTTTCAAGTCGAGACTTATGAATACCGAAATGTGGGCTCCAAACAACACTACCAAACTCCAAAATACTACGGACGAAAGAGTAATACAAGACTTTTAACGTGAGCGTACTTTTGAATGGTTTACTTAAACGCAAGATCATGCCTAACTCTTTATAGGCTCTCGTCACAATATTATCTATGTGTTCATTAAAGGAGAGTTTAGCGTCCAGAGTAATCCCTAAATCTCGAATCGACGACACACGTGAGACACTGCTACCAGCTAGTTTATAATCAAAAGTGATAGGATTATGTTTACGGGAAAACGTGATAGTATAGCATTTCTCAGCGTTTAGGATTAAATGATTTCGCTGACAATAGTCCTCAAATTGTGACAAATCGGATTGTAACGCAACACAATCATCATAATTTCTAATAGTCTTATATATTTTAGTATCGTCTGCGTAAAGAATGTGGGAAGAACTTTTAAGAAATACATACCAGATGTAATAAACTAAAACCCGTTCTGAGCCATGCCGGATCCAAAGGTCCCCATCACACTAGCAGCGTTACCCCGCTGTATGGCGATGGAGACCTATTGGACAGAATTATAATGATGATGATGATGATGTTATTAATGACAGATAAAGACAAACGATTCATAGCTAATTTAGGCACAGAATAAATAATAGTACAGTAGAGTCCGGTTATAACGACGCTCAAAGGACCGCTGATATTACGTCGTACTAACCGGACGACGCACTAAACGAACTGCCAATTAAAATATATTTTTTAAACAAAATAATTGCATTATTTTGTATTTATTAATAGATATAATCAAAGAAAAAAAGACATTTCAATTAAAATATTTATTTTAGTTAGTATTTCAACCAAAGGGTTGAAATACTAACTAAAATAAATATTTTAATTGAAATAATCTTCAATGGTTCAATGGAGAGACTTTTGTGTGCTAAGAAGAAGGTACTTTTGTAGGCAAGACTCATCATCCGCAAATTACTCGAACCCCGTAAAATAAAAGTCCTAATTCTTGGGAATCTAATCAAGATGACAATCGTACATCGACAATCAAATATTGCATATAGGTACAGAAATATTGCATTGTCACCCAACTAAGATAATTGTGTATATGAAGTTTAAGCTCAATTAAATAATGAGATTTAGGTTTTATTTTTTTTGCAAAATTACGAAAAGTCGCATGACTATTTCATCTTGCTGCATGCGTATAGGCAAAGGGGGAGAGGAGTTGAGTGCGCGGGACACAGTAAGTTTCTTACTAACAATTTATTTGTAAACACTACGTCGCTCGTCGTTGTAACCGGACTTGACGGACGGATTTTGTGTCAATTTCCGTCGTTAAAAGCGGTCGGTCGTTATAAGCGGAGTCGTTCTAAACGGTTGTACTTTCATAGTAGCTTGTACTAAAACCAAACAAATGCCTAGACTTACGTCGCTATAAGCGGTTGGTTGTTATAAGCGAAGTCGTACTAACCGGATTCTACTGTACTAGGTACAGAAGACTCACTCTCTAACAAAACGCGTCTGTCACGATCAGCACAGATATGGCCGCTAGATGGCGACAGCGCCACGCGCGGCTTATGGCAAACCCCAAAATTGGGGTCGAACGGATGGACTTTTAGCTACCTATATCAAAGCGACGAAATCGCGGAGTGAGCCACGCCTGATTTAGGCCACTAATGCTTTAGTTTCCTAGGATAGCGGTGCCGTCATATAGCGGCCGTCTCCATACAAATACTACGACATCCATATTTAGCCGTATTATTTAGTATGGAGACGGCCGCTATATGACGGCACCGCTATCCTAGGAAAACCGATCTTTACGCGTTTACGAATAACGCAATAAGGCTTTGCACATGGAATTTTACACCTCATTAAATTGTATATTTCCAGGTCTTTGCAATCAAGACGAAATATTATATTCTCTGTGGCAATTCCTTTGCACGTTGGGACCAAGCTGTGGACTGAAATCATTTCTCGATCTCCTAGCTGTAAATACTAAGACGTCGGCGCCAGAGTTTCAGATGTTGATACTCTTCGCGGATTGTATGACGCATTATGTTACGTAAGTATACATTGATTATGTTTTGAAAGACTTAAGATTTTATTCAGTTTCGCATGTCATTAATGTATAAATGACGAGTAAAAAAAATGGTATTTAGTATAAGTTTGTCTTATTTTTAGGATTTTAGATGATATGGAAATGTATGAGCAACAGGAGCCATTCAAGCTGCAAGACTTTATAAACATGTCACAGTTTCTGAACATGTTCGTCTATAAGTCTATTATGAATCAACTGTTTGGTGAGTAATATTTTTTTATATAACATAAAATAAATAATTGTATACAAAATCTCTCCACTCAACAGTTTTATTTTATGATTAAAAAGTAGGTAGCGTACATACTACACACATCTCACTAAGGGCTCCAGTGGCCGAGGTCATATTCGAATCATTCAGCGGTGGCTGCTGGCGCCATAATGCTAATGCTATATTCTCTAGGGCATACGGCCACTATGTCCCAATTTCCTAAGTAAAAGTAATCTTTGAAAAACTTAACTCATTTTTCCTTTGTTCACAGATCTGAAAAACATCCAAAGCAACGAACTATTCGCTTCCCTACACACACTATTACTCGTTCTATACCGACGCGACTGCCGGCGCTCCTACACGCCCGACAACCACTGGCTGGTCCGAGAGATCCGCGAGGGGCAGTTCATGGCAGACTTGGAAAAGGGCAAGAAGCCGCAACAGGTAAACTAGACCTTATTCCGTCGCAATACAGTTGTATATTGGTATACGCACGGTCGAATGGTAAAAAACATACAAAGCAACGAACTGTTCGCTTCCTTCCACACACTGTTACTGGTTCTATACCGCCGCGACTGCCGGCGCTCCTACGCTCCCGACAACCACTGGCTGGTCCAAGAGATTCGCGAGGGGCAGTTCATGGCGGGCTTAGAAAAAGGGGAAAAGCCGTAACATGTAAATTAGACCTTATTCCGTCGCAATACAGTTCTAAATTGGCATGTCTCCGAACGGTGAATGGTAAAAACATCCAAAGCAACGAACTATTCGCTTCCCTACACACACTGTTACTGGTTTTATACCGACGCGACTGCCGGCGCTCCTACACGCCCCACAACCACTGGCTGGTCCGAGAGATCCGCGAGGGACAGTCTATGGCGGACTTGGAGAAGGGCAAGAAACCGCAACAGGTAAACTAGACCTTATTCCGTCGCAATACTGTTGTATATTGGTATACGCACGGTCGAATGGTAAAAAACATCCAAAGCAACGAACTATTCTCTTCCCTACACACACTGTTACTGGTTCTATACCGACGCGACTGCCGGCGCTCCTACACGCCCCACAACCACTGGCTGGTCCGAGAGATCCGCGAGGGGCAGTTCATGGCAGACTTAGAAAAGGGCAAGAAACCGCAACAGGTAAACTAGACCTTATATCATCGCAAGAAGGTTGGGAATCAATTACTTGACTCCGACGGTAGTATGATAACGATAAAGTAACATTTAAAGCAACGAATTATTGGTCTCAGTACACAACGTTTCGTGCTATAGGAAACCGTTTGCGCTGGAAGATTTTATAACAATAGTGTTTTGTGTTGTGTGTTGTGTCTTGGAGAAAAATAATCTATGCAGCTCTTTTTTTTTACAGGTGCTGGTGCAAAAAACCCCGCATATGATAGCGCATGGTGAAAGAGTCAGGCTGTTCAGACGCGCTGTTGCAGACGAGAAGGTAACACCCAATTTCTCATGTTTATATACGACACGGTGTTGTGTGTGCCTCTCACAATTATATCTGTAACCTTCACTTATCCTCAGGTGGTGCTAGGCTTAACAGAACGTGCCTGCGGAGGCCGCTCGACGTTAGTGACAGTCCGTCGAGCGCGTCTAGTAGAAGACGGTTATAGACAGTTAGCGGCACTGCCTAGTCGTGCCCTTAAAGGGGTAGTGCGAGTACGCTTTATAAATGAGCAGGGGCTTGATGAGGCTGGTATCGATCAAGATGGCGTTTTTAAAGGTTAGTGTCGTGGCAGGGTCGTCATGTAAGGACGCAGATGGTGTTATACCTAAAAGGCCTATAGATAACAGAGTACTCAAGGACGTGGTATGGGTACAACTTACAAACGAGCAGCTTGATGAGGCTGGTATACACCAGAACGGTGACTTCAAAGGTTAGTGTGTCCAGGCAGGGCCGCCATGTGAGGACAGTTCATATGTAATGGCAACAGAGCGAACAGGGTTTACAGTTTACACCACACTGAGAGAAAAATCATCACCAGGAATTAAAAAACAAAAGGGGAAAAAAATGAAGTTTTAGTAATAATTGTGGACGTTTCACTATTTCTGTAAAGTTTATTTATTTCTACAAACAGCTCAGTAATCCCAAATATAATTTCAACAAACAGATAATAGAAATTGCAAGAACTAATAGAAATCGCAAAAGTCAATTTGTTCCTATTAGTTAACTCTCATTGTCCCCGGATTAAGTTTATTTTTGTAATTTTAAGTGTATTTTTGTTGTACTTTTCTCTCAGTGCAGAGCAGTATCTTGGTAGTTGGTTGTTACTGTTGTTAGTGACTTATTAATTCAAAGATGCAAGTATAAAGATACATGTTTATCAATAGCTCGCGGACTGTACGCACTGACTTCATTATAATACCTCTCCAATATCTTAATTTATGTTTATTTTTTTCAGAATTCTTGGAGGAGACAATAAAGCGCGTGTTCGATCCGTCTCTGAATCTGTTCAGAGTGACGAGCGAAGAGCGCCTTTACCCATCGCCGACTTCTTGTCTCCAGGACAACCATCTGCAACTCTTCGAGTTTATAGGCCGAATGCTGGGAAAGGCCGTTTACGAGGTACGAGTGCAATCACATCACTGACGTTAACTGTATTGGCTACTGCTACTGCCAATCATTTCATCATTGTTTGCTTTAGGGCTGATTTAGACGGCGCGCGAGCTCGCATGCGATTTTAGTTACATTGCGTCCTGTTGGTTACGGCCAATACCACCGACCGATCAAAAACCGCAATGTAATGAAACTCGCATGCGAGTTCTAATTGAGCCCTTAATTATACAGGGATTAAACATCAGGGTAGGCCCAATATAATTAGTTACCTACGTATGTACCTCTGTTTACAAATAAATATATGATTTATGTAATCGTGATAGTATCACGTTATACCAATAGGTCCAATAACCAATAATGCAACTTTATTTTACAAAATAACTAAATTTTATACAGTAGCTTTTAGTAAACAAAACAGCGCAACAGCATACATAACTAGATTTTGCTAACAGCTGACAGTATTGTTGAGGATACAAAAAACTACCAGTTTCTCTATTTTTTAGTAGTACTATAAGAATTACAGTAACAAACAGTGCCGGATTTACCACTAGGCTGAGTAGGCTGAAGCCTAGGGCGGCAGATTTTAGGGGGCGGCAAATTTGGGTCAAAAAAATATTTTATGTGCTGTTCAGATAGGGTACACCAGAATTTATTTGTAAAATTTGAATAACAAGCATAATTTGTCGATTTCGCCGCCCTCTGTCATGTCAAGACCTTTTTGAAGTACGGAACCCTGAAAATGTACCTACCATTTTCTCGAAAATTTTCGCGCTCGCTACGCTCGCGTTTTCTTTAATTAAGTGCTTGCATTATTAGTGACCCATCTGACTACATTGTAAGGTCGTCGATTCTTGTATCTTCGTGGTATTATGGGTTCCGTTTTTTTCCTTTTGAAGTACGGAACCCTAAAACTGTACTTACCTACTATTTTTTCGAAAAATTTCGTGCTTCTTTTAACTAACTACAATATTTGTGACCCATCTGACTACATTGTAAATTTGGGATGGTCGTCGATTCTTGTATCTTCGAGGGATTATGAGTTCCGTTTTTAGGGTTCCGTACCCAAAGGGTAAAACGGGACCCTATTACTAAGACTTCGCTGTCCGTCCGTCCGTCCGTCCGTCTGTCACCAGGCTGTACCTCACGAACCGTGATAGCTAGACAGTTGAAATTTTCACAGATGATGTATTTCTGTTGCCGCTATAACAACAAATAGTAAAAACAGAATAAAATAAAGATTTAAATGGGGCTCCCTTACAACAAACATGATTTTTGACCAAAGTTAGGCAACGTCGGGAGTGGTCAGTACTTGGATGGGTGACCGTTTTTTTTTTGCTTTTTTTTTTGTTTTTTTTTTTGCATTACGGAACCCTTCGTGCGCGAGTCCGACTCGCACTTGTTTACCTTTTGAAGTACGGAACCCTAAAAATGTACCTACCTACTATTTTCTCGAAAATTTTTCGCGCTCGCTACGCTCGCCTTTTCGTTTAACTAACTACATTTAATTGTGACCCATCTGACCATATCATTGAATGATAGCACAGAACCTAGTAGAACGCCAGCAGTAATGTCCACGCTATCGGAGCAGCTTCCGTCTACTATACGGCTCATATGCGTCTACCGGATAAAAAGCTAGCGATCCATTTGTATAGCATAGTCTCTCGAGCAGACTAAAGAGGTATCCAGACGGGACTGACGAAATCAGTCGATTTGTTCAGGAAAATAATTGGTCAATCTCATCTAGCGTCCACACGTACACAAATTAAATCACTAATTTGCATTCTACTATGAAAATTGGCATTTTTGTGTCCGCACCTGCTGATGTGATCGGGGAATCAAATTGGTATTTGCGTCCGCACGGCCCTGTTCGATCGGAGGATTTCATCAGATTGGCGAAAAATTGTCTCGTCTGGATACAACTTCAATGCCAGACCCGACCGAACTCCTTAGCTATATCCAGCCTGACTGCCAATGCCTCACCTTGATTCTCAATGGCCAAAACCCAGCGGTACCCACCGGTCACCGATCAGATCAGGCAAATATAAAGAGCTTGCATCGTCATTGAATGACAAAAACGGCCCATATAAATCTGTATCTAGAATGTGACATTAGTGACGTCACCTTATATGCATTTTAATATGGCTATATGGTGTTGTACTATAAAATTAAACGCCTCTGACAGGAAATTATTTTAAAACCTTTAAGCGCGGCGGATAGGGGCGGCAAAATCGGTATAGCCTACGGGCGTCAAATGTCTAAATCCGGCACTGGTAACAAAACAAAAATGAATTACATATTGCTTATACTGAACTAACTTTCAGGGTATCGTAGTAGATGTGCCTTTTGCTTCGTTCTTCCTGAGTCAAGTCTTAGGGCAGACCAACCAGGCCCTGTACAGTTGGATAGACGAACTGCCGTCGCTCGACCGGGACTTGTATCGGAGCCTTACGTACATCAAACATTTCCAGGTAAGTTTATTTCTAATTATTGGTCTTTTTAAGGGCCACTTGCGCCATCCCACAAACCTGGGGTTAACCGGTTAAACCGTTAACTCAGTGTCAAATTGTACTGGTAACCATGGTAACTCCAGGCTTAATCGATTAACCCCGGGTTATTAGGATGGTGCAAGTGGCCCTAAGTGTATTTTCTATTCCTGTCGTTTATACAGGATGGCCAAAAAATAAGTGCATTCCCGTTGCCAGGGAGGTTTTGGGGTTATACTGAGCAACTTTTACTATGGGACTGACCCCGAACTCGCGCGAAAAAAAAATTTGGCTGTCTCATACATTTAAGCTGCTCCATTTTCTATGGGAGGGTATATTTTTTTGTGCGTTTTCGGGGTTGGTACCATAGTAAAAGTTGCTCAGTGTAATCATATACCTAACCTCCCTGGCAACGGGAATGCACTTATTTTTTGGCCACCCTGTATAGGTAGTATGTATATGTCAATGCAAAGAAATAACAAAGACGAAAATTCGTAAAATTAACTACTCTATTATCAGGGAGACATTTCGACGTTAGAGCTGACTTTTTCCGTGGATGAGGAGCGATTAGGCGAAATCGTCACCCATGAGCTTGTGCCGGGCGGGAAGGCTATTCCTGTCACCAATGAAAACAAGTAAGTTATAGTAACAAGTAGAGATGCACCGGATATCCGGTTACTATCCGGCCATTATTTTACTTGCCGGCCGGATACCGGATAGTGAACTTCTATCCGGCCCACTACCGGGTAGTAACATTGCTTGATTTCGGAGTAAACAAATTGGATTTAAGAAACAGACACGGTCATAATTGTACTTGTTTATTATTTTAAAACAATTTAATCATTTCACTGACTTGCACGCGCACTCATTTCGAACTAGGGAATGCAAATCGGTTATTTTTTGTATGGAAATAACCGCGGTTTCGGTTAATAACCGATTATTTCCATACAAAAAATAACCGAAAATAACCGATTTGCATTCCCTATTTCGAACCTAGAAATGAGTCCGCGCGAACGTTTACTAGGAAACAGGTCAAACCTGCAGAATGCGCACCTGAAAAACCGAAATGTAGGTGTAGTTCCGCCGGCCGAATATCCGGCGGCCGAATACCGGATATTTGGCCAGCGTCCATGCCGGATATCCGGTATCCGGCCAAACAACTATCCGTTGCATCTCTAGTAACAAGTAAGTCAATAAAACTGATTTTGAGGTTGATGTTTACTCAGGGCCGTAGCTAAGGGGGAAGGGGGTATTATGGGGCACCTTAAAATCCCATTGCCCTTAGAAATACCATCAACTTTGGTAATATAGGTATTGCGCCTTACCTGTAATTACGGCTGCCCTATATTATATTCAACTCTGGCTACGGCCGGCCCTGTGTTTATTGCTCAACCTCGTTCCATGTTCCAAGCACCAAAGATTCTGCTGGCGCTGCAGCTTCTTCAGCCGAAAGCCTCAAGCGCCGCAAATATGCCGCTCTGGGAAGCAGCTACATATTTGCGGCGTTTGGTGTCGAAATTTTGGGGCCGTAGGGGCCAAGTGCGCGTCGACTGTACAATTGTGTACATAGACTTGTCGGCGCGCCTAATAGAGGCTTCTGGTGACCAGAGGGCTGGCCACTATTTCGCCCAGCGTATTAGCATCGCTATACAGCGGGGAAATACGGCCAGCCTGGCACCTTGCCCGTTGACTTGCGATCTGGGGCAAATTCTTTATCTATAGTTTTGTAAGTTTTATTGTTTGTTTATTTTTTTCTTTGCTTTTATCAATAAAGAATAAAATTGCTCAACATGCTGTAGCAAACGGACCAGTGGTGTGCCATTTACACAACGACAGTGATATAATAGCCCTCACCATTCAATTGACCTTCTATCGTAATTTTACTGTACTTTCTTGAATTTTCACAAATTTGTCTGTTTCATAAATTCCGGCTAATGTGATGCAGCTGATTTCTATGGGACAACCAAATTTTTTTATAGCGATTTCGGCATTGGCTCCATGATAAAAGTTGTTCACTATGACCTATATATAGTACCTATGCAGAGTATGAACGGTGGTTAAAATTTCACCCTGTATAACTTGATTGTTGTGTTGCAGGATAAATTATATACATCTTATGGCGCATTTTCGAATGCATACGCAAATTAAAGACCAAACGAACGCTTTCATCAAAGGCTTCCGGACCATCATAAATCCGGAATGGTTGTCTCTGTTTTCAACTCCAGAGGTAAGTACCAATCAGAAACTTCGTTCTACAACTCTATTCTATGTTTTTTAAATCGTTTTAGAGCTATCTGAGCGTAATTGGAATCTTTTCTTTGCAGTCATAAAAATATTTATCTAGGTAATTACATACAAAATACTGGACATAACATTACTTTGTATTTTTCTGAACGAGAATTATTACTACTATTGAGTGTCAATAAGGCGCCAGCCATTTGGATACGCACGATAACAAAATGTGTCAGTTGGCACAAGCTAAAAATCGAAGCAAGACATTTAAAGGCTCCCCCACACGATGGGCCGGCGCCTGCCACTCCAAGGGACGCAGCCATGCGGAAGAATGAGATGGCAATATCACTTGTTCCCTCTAACGCATAAATGCGTCCCTTGGAGTGGCCGGCGCTGGCCCATCGTGTAGAGGAGCCTTAACACTCATTTTTTCAGCTCCAACGTCTAATAAGCGGCGACAACGTCCCTCTCGATCTGCGCGACTTACGGCGTCACACACAATACTACGGAGGCTTCCACGACTCACACCGCGTGGTGTGTTGGCTGTGGGACGTCCTACAGCGAGACTTCACCGAGAACGAGCGCGCCATGTTCCTCAAGGTACGTTCACTACACTTGTTCTTGACTTACTAGTAAACGATCTAGACCTCGGGTCAGAGGGCCTACCGCGAATCACGTTCGAGGTGTCGCCTCCCTGTCACACTTACGTACGAATTTACAAGTGCGACAGAGAGGCAACACGTTGAATGTGGTTCGCGGTAGGCCCTCTGATAAAATCTGCGTCGTATTCTCACTGGCTGTCGAAAAGCGAAGATTCGTGAACGTCAGCCGCTACTCCGTTGGTAGCCCTCCAATCACAAAAGAGATCAATTTACTACACGATTTGATTCACATTAATTATTGTTACGAGGATAAATTACACAAAAACATGTCTTTTAAGTAAGTAAGTAAGCTCTTTATTTGCATTAAATTTATTATTTATAATGTTATTATTTATTGTCCGAGTAAAATTAAAATAACGTTAAATTATGGTTACAGGAGATCCGAAACGAAGATTTATTAAAAGGAAATCCGTATGTAACGTAACATTTGTTGTTTTAGTTCGTGACGTCATGCTCCAAGCCTCCAGTGCTCGGGTTTGCGCACCTCAAGCCACCATTCTCTATACGATGCGTCGAGGTTGGGGATGACGAAGACACTGGCGACACAATAGGTAATGTACAGCTTTTGACTTACTTAAATTAATGACCCATGTCCCCTAGAGGTAGGGAATGCAAATCGGTTATAACCGTAACCGAAATATTCGGTTATAACCAAAATTTCATAACCATACCTAATAATAATATTGGGAACTCGAATCACCGGTTACGGTTATTTTCGGTTATTTATTTATGACTTAAATTGTATGTTTATATCATCTAATGACTACAAAATCCTGCCATTTTTGGCTGTGACGCCTGTGACTATAATTTTTGTAATTCGTGGACTGTAATAACAAAAATATAGGCAAATTTACTTCCCTTATTTATGAAATATTTTTATTGACTTTTACTGTATTTGGTGTGTTTTATTAAGAAACGAAGACCTCACATTTCCTAATACTGTAGGTACTAAAACAAAGATTTTTGTATTTTTTTAATTACTTGATTGTAAAATTTATAAGTTTTCGACGAAAATAACCGTTACCGATTATAACCGATATTCGGTTACTTTTCGGGCATATCCGTAACCGAAACCGGTTATGAAGTTTGGCCGGTTATTGCATTCCCTAGGCAGAGGGCGTCTACAGTGCGCCGCTGTCTGGATCGGTCTTGAACTTCGCTATAAGTCTGCTTTGGACGGCAACGTTTTCGCTTTTTACAAGCTTTTATTTTGTTTCACCTGACCATTGTCTGTCTGTCTGTAATCAAATCTTGCAAGTTAAATTTGATCCACTTCCCTGTTCCCGATTGAGCTGAAATTTTGCATGCATGTATAAATCGGATGACAATGCAATATTATGGTACCATCGAGCTGATCTGATGATGGAGACAGGAGGTGGCCATAGGAACTCTGTGATGAAACAACGCAACCTAATTGTGTTAGGGGTTTTTAGAATTGTCTCGATGAGTATTAGTTGTCTGTCGTAAGAAAAGTACAGTCAGCGATAAAAGCTTGTAGCAAAAATGAATTTTTTGCCAAAAACTTATTTTGGGGATTCCAGTCTAGGGTTTGCCTCGGTACGTGGTCAGTATCCCTCGGGAGTGTATGCGCAATCCAACTCCAATTATGGCGTTTGGTCTGTTGGTGGACCGGGGTCTCATTGCAGAATCTCCACAGATCTGTATGAGTCGCAAACTAGTTTGCCTAGTGCTAATGGGTAACATTGTTTTAACTATCCATTTACCTTAAAACGTACGCCGTATAGGGCCAACTACTTCTGCTGCCATATTATCAGCTGCACTACTTTAAGCGTATAGTATTTTCTTATCTATGATTTATAGTAAGTTAATTAAAAATGTTTGTTACAGGCAGCGTTATCCGCGGTTTCTTCACGATCCGCAAAAAGGACCCTCTGAACCGTCTGCCCACTTCATCCACCTGCTTCAATCTTCTCAAACTGCCCAACTACCAGAAGCGGAGTACGCTGCGCGACAAACTACGCTACGCTGTTAATAGTAACACTGGCTTCGAGCTCTCATAAATATGGAGTAGTTGTCAAAAGGTGTGGAGAATGACTCGGTGAACCGTCTGCCCACTTCATCTACCTGCTTCAATCTCAAACTGTCCAACTGCTAGAAGCGGAGTACGCTGCGCGACAAACTACGCTACGCTGTTAATAGTAACACTGGGTTCGAGCTCTCATAAATATGAAGTAGTTGTCAAAAGGTGTGGAGAATGACTCGGTGACCCGTCTGCCCACTTGATTCACCTGCTTCAACCTGAAACTGCCCAACTATCAGAAGCGGAGTACGCTGCGTGACAAACTACGCTACGCTGTTAATAGTAACACTGGCTTCGAGCTCTCATAAAATGTATGAATATGGAGTAGTTGTCCAAAGGTGTGGAGAATGACTCGGTGAACCGTCTGTCCACTTCATCCACCTGCTTCAACCTCAAACTGCCCAACTATCAGAAGCGGAGTACGCTGGGTGATAAACTGCGCTACTCTGTTAATAGTGCTACATACTACGCTAAATGGCTGAGTAATACCGAAAGAGCAAAAAAGTTTTATAGCATGTCGAAGGCAGCATGAGTGGGAGTTTAAAATCTTGTAAAACACTAAAAAATACTAGCCACGGGCCACGGTAGACGTTCAAGTGGGTGTCATCTATTGGGCATTAGTATGTCGAGGACTGAGAAGTTTACCTTATGTTTCTCCCTATCTGAACTAAATATTAGTTACGGTTACATAATGTAGGGAATTGATTTGAATAATTTAGAACATAATTGTACCACATTTTTATTTTGGATGTTAATATATATATGTACAGTCGCCATCAGATATATCGGAGCGGCCAAGTTGCTCAAAAATATCTGAGCACGCCTCTATTATCAAGGCGTTAGAGTGCGTGTTCAGATATTGTGAACACCTTGGCCGCTCCGATATATCTGATGGCGACTGTACAGGCAACAGACGCATTGCAAAAGAAAATACTTGAGTAACTCTTTGAACAGTGGCACATTTGGTTAAAATGCATACTCGTTGCATGGACAAGTTATTTACATTTATGTCTATTTACAATTGAAACAACATATAATGTGGCTAAGGGTGGCAGTCCACCTGTCCAATTTCTTTGTCCAATGTGTATTTTGTCTCACATTTTGCTCAATGAGAGAGTGAGACGCAATGAGATTGAGCCAAGATATTGGAGAGATCACCCTTACCGCTAGACTACTACCAAGGCTACCAACTCAAAAATTATGAACACGAAACAAATATTATTTGAAATAATAAATTTTACGAAGGAAAATGGAGGGAAACCTTAACTTTGTTATGTATGAAGCTTAATATTACTGATACGAATTATTTATACTGTATCTGTTAGGAATATTAGTTCTTACCGGCCCGGCCAAGACATTGCGCGACCGGCTACGGCGGCGGCGTGGGCAACCATAGGTGGGAACGAAATGTTCGATCGCTGTGTCTCGCTCCAACCTATTGTTGCCGCCGCCGCCGTCGCTGGTCGCGCAATATCTTGGCCGGGCCAGTAATGTTAGATTACTGTCATAAATTAGTTATTGTATAATGTGTGTGCGTGTTATAATAATGAATGTTTTCATATATTAAAATAAATACGAAGTCAACCCGTCTGTATAACTTGTGTACATAGACAATAATGTCATTTTAGGTATTTTAAAATTAGTTACAGGTTTATTTTTATGTGCAATAGGTATCGGAGAATAAAGGAATTGAATGCTATTTTTAGTTATGTAATTATTTTTGGAAATAAATCTGAAAGTTTGTAAGAAAATATCTAGACTAGACACATAGATCATATGTATATGTTCATAATATTTTCTGCCGTGGAAGCTATCTGGTATTATGGGTGTGTAATTTGGTTATCATAATTTGGCATAATTGTTTTCCATCGTATTTTCTCGGAAATGTTCGTATTTGTCATGCTAATTCAGTAAACCTCAGTACTTTTTCTACGGAGACTGACTGAAATAGCAAGATACGTTCATAGGTTTCCGTGAAAAAACGATGGAAAATAATTATGCACTCCATCTGTAATGTGCTTTCTTGAACATCGCATTTATTTTAACCTCTAGCCGCCCATACGTTAAACTATGCCAAGCAAAATGAAATTTTATTTTGTCAACACTAAGTTCAAATTAGAATGGAACAGGAGACCTTTTAATAGGTCTCTGGGCGGCTAGAGGTTAAACTCGGGCTAATTTTATTGAGTGGTTGTAATTCATAAGCAATTAGTTTTTCTACTAACCACGTAAACTAGAGCAAAATAAATCGAACAATAACAGTTGCTACACCCATGGATTGGATGGCCAATCTTATTTTTATAAAATAGTAACATGTATCATTGTATTTCAGTAACTGCCTTGACGTATATATTATTATAATACCTACCTATAGTCACCGCGGCGGAATGACACAATAACAGTCTAACGTGTCAACCGTTACCGTTACCGTAACGTAACGTAACGTTGCGTATACCGTTTTGTCAAGAACATATTTATTTTAAGTCATTAATATTGGCTTACAAACAAACAGGGGCCCATTTCTCGAACGATATTAGTCTAACCATGGGGTCCCGGACATTTGGAACGCGTGCGTGGGGCCGAAGCCAACACGTAGAGGCCCCTTGTAATAAGACAATTTACTCTAAATGTAATGTGACACCAACCGGCGACAACAAGGACAAGCCCCGGTTAGTGTAGGACTATTATTGTAAGAAAAAGGTACAAAAAGAAACCGGGCTATTGGGTTGAGTTGCTAGTGGACTAGTAACCGGGCCTATGGAGGAGACTATGGCACCTGCCCTGATCATATGTTAAAAACACAAAAACAAAACCGGGCAAGTGCGAGTCGGACTCGCGCACGAAGGGTTCCGTACCATAATGCAAAAAAAAAAAAAAACAAAAAAAAAACGGTCACCCATCCAAGTACTGACCACTCCTGACGTTGCTTAACTTTGGTCAAAAATCACGTTTGTTGTATGGGAGCCCCATTTAAATCTTTATTTTATTCTGTTTTTAGTATTTGTTGTTATAGCACTTATAGCGGCAACAGAAATACATCATCTGTGAAAATTTCAACTGTCAAGCTATCACGGTTCTTGAGATACAGCCTGGTGACAGACGGACGGACGGACGGACAGCGAAGTCTTAGTAATAGGGTCCCGTTTTACCCTTTGGGTACGGAACCCTAAAAATGGGCCAGGTGGTGACTCGCCAACTCACAATATGGGTCCCCGAAAACGGCTGTAAGCAGCCACTGTGCCAACTCGCGTCTTAGGCATATTTCACTTCCACCCTGCGAGCATATAGCACTAACACCCCATTCTGGACGGCCGGTTAAGGCAAGCCAGAAGCCAGAGGTGAGAGTCCTGCGGCCCCTGCTCAGTGTTCTGCGGCCCCTGCTCAGTGTTTTAGTCTAATATTATTAGTGTTGTCATACCAATTGACAGGGGCCCATTTCTCGAACGATATTTGACTAATATTATTAGTCACCGAACTGTCAAATCGTATGCGTTGCCATGACAACACACTAACAATATTAGACTAATATCGTTCGAGAAATGGGCCCCAGTTCGTGAACTAATAATCTTAGTCTAATATCTTTCGTTTCGTTTTTCTATGTCTATGTCTTTCGAGAAATGGACCCCAGGAATATCCAGTTATTTATACAATATAAATACTTATATAATTTGTTAATAATACTGAATAAATTTAACTCGTTGATTTACTTACATTAGTGCAATTTATTTTTATGCCAGAGCTTATCATAATTCCGTATTCGATTCAGACAAAGTCATATGGCTCCGATATTGAATGTATATCTCTAACATTTATTCTCAAGGAGTTTACACCGCAAGGAATATCGCAACTATATTTACAGTCGCCGTCAGATAAAACCGAAGCGGCCAACGTGCTCAAAACTAAACATGTAATTTAACCTCTTGATGATAAAAACTGGGTTATTCTACAGAAATCTCATTCCCTTGACCGTAACTATAGTTGGTCAAGCAAATATTGTCAGTAGAAAAAGGCGGCAAATTTAAAAAAAGTAGGCGCGAAGGGTTATCGTCCCATAGAAAATTTGAATTTCGCGCCTTTTTCTACTGACAAGATTTGCTTGACCAGCTATATTTGAAAATTCCCAGGAGATGCCGCTTTATTAGCATCTCATTTTTGGGTGAGCTGGTCATTCTACAGAAATCTCATTCCCCTGGCTATAACTATTTGCAAATTCCCGTGATGTGCCGCCTTATTAGCATCTCATTTTTGGGTGACTGTATAACCCGTGCCAAGTTCCATCTACAACCACAATTGCAGAGCGGAATCTCCTGGGAAATTGCAAACAGGTAGAGATTGCTGTAGAATGACCCAGGGGAATGAGATTGCTGTAGAATGACCCAGATTTGTCCAGTTATTTATGAATACATTGGCCTCTTCGATATATCTTATGGCGATTTTATATTTGCAAGGTTCGAAGCTCTATGTATATACTATCCATTAAAAAAAACTACTTTTAGATAGAATCTAACCCTGAATAAAGATTGTATTTTGTAGTGGTGTTTCCATTTTGTTTTATAACTTTTAGGTATTTACTATACATGAACTCTGACATAAATCGGGATAAGGAAATTTTGTACTAGCCACGTAAATATGTTGTATGACACAATGTGATTCTCTGTGATAATATAATTGATATTTATTAAAATTGAGTATTAATTAATTCCCCCACCCCTCACACTGACTACTCTACTAAAAAGCTTCTTAATAATATTGCGAGTCTAATGAGAAATCCTATTAGTAATAAATAGCATATGAGGGTATATACCTACATATTTCTTATACATAATACCGTATCTCCCACTGTGTGAAAGGTGGTTCACCGGCAAAAGAGTGAGCGAGAAAGATACATTTTGACCGCGAGATAATTTTGGCATCGATACGTAATCATTTGATAGCATACGCAGTGCAAGTGTTATTTATAAGCATGAATCTAGTATTAAACTGGATTGGGCATGAGTGGTGGGGATAACTGACAGAACGGGAGTCTTATGTATCTTTCAGTAGGAGTAGCAGTGAAAGCGCTATTATTGTTTGTCCTTGTCACAGTCTCACATTTTATTTGTTCCCCACCTTTTTTTAGTATTGATAATGGTGGGCAACAAATGAATTCGACCAATCACAGTGTCGCATTTGCGTATGTTTTGTCCCTCACGGAGGCACGCGTATACCACTTCTATAGGATGCTACTTCTATGTTTATAAGTCATAATTTCATAGAAGTTTGACGTTTAGAATAACACTTGCACTGCGTGTGCTATTAAATCGTTGCAGACTTTTCTTACTGACGCAATACATGCTTCTAACCCTAGTGAGTATTATATTCTTTGCTTCTAACTTATTTTTTATTCCAAAAAGTATCAATGTAGAGGTAAATTATTCGAGCTTAATTTATTTCAATTTAAGAGCTTTTTAGTGACATATTATGGTTTTTCCTTTTTATGTCGTCATCATTATCGTCAAGTGGATTTTGATAAGAAAATCGGCCATCGGTTTAAATCACCCGATTTTTTTTTAAATTCCGCGCGGAACTCTAACTACATGTCACCATGGCAACGCTACTAGCAAATTTGGTTTTAAAATTTTCGGTAGGTGGCGCTCTATTTCAAGTATGTGCGGCCTGTGCGCCGATCACAAAAGTTCAAAGAAAGAACTGAATTAACCACACTTCCGTCACAGCTTCCGTGCTGGAAGTTCTTTATAGTCAGACCGTAAAAAGTCTGCAGCGATTTTGATAGCTCACGGAGTGCAAGTGTCATTTTAAACGTCAAACTTCTATGAAATGAACACGTATAAATAACACTTACGCTGCGTGGGCTATCAAATCCGCTGCAGACTTTTATTGGTGCGACTATAAAATGTTTTTTTGTACTTTAAAGTGCCAGAAAAATTGGTAAAAATGATTGTTGTAGCTACCAATGTGAGCAAGATGAGGGTAAGAGCTTGCGGAGAACTGACGGCCGAATTTGCAGTTGTCACTGGCCTGAAGCAGGGAGACGCCCTTTCGCCAATGCTGTTCAACTTGGCACTCGAATACGTCGTCCGAAAATTGCTTATGTATGATGGGGGTGTAGAGTTGAACGGCAGACATAAGATCATTGGCTATGCTGATGACCTGGGGCTATTGGCTCAAAACAAAAGGGACCTGGAGGCCATGGCTAGAATTGTGGAGCAGGAAGGGGAGAAGATAGGTCTCAGAATCAACCACCAGAAAACCGAATATCTCCAAATGAAAAGGTACAAGAACACCAGAGTGAAAAGAGAAGACCTAGTAGTCGGAGCAACCACCTACAAAGGTGTAGATCATTTTAGGTACCTTGGTTGCACAGTAACTGATACCAACCGAAGGGAGGAAGAGATAGATATTCGAGTCCAAAACGCCCTAAGATGCTCGGCAGCGCTCCATCGAGTCTTAGTGTCCAAGCTGATCAGTAGACCAACCAAGATTCGAGTCTACAAGGCCGTAATTAGACCAATTTTGATGTATGGGTGTGAAGCTTGGACGCTGACTCAGAAAGAAGAGAGCAAGCTCTTAGTGGCGGAGAGGAAAATCTGGCGGAAGATTCTGGGGCCTATCAGAGAGGAGGATGGAACTTGGAGGCGTAGAAAAAATAGGGAGCTAGAGGAGCTGGTTGCGATGCCTAATATAATTGGCGAGATCAAAGCAACACGACTCCGCTGGCTTGGTCACCTGGAGAGGATGGGAGGATCGTGCTGTGAGAAGAGCGTATGTGGGGCACCCGGGCGGAAAACGTCCGTCTGGGCGTCCCAGATACCGCTGGAGTGACGAAGCCCAAAAAGACCTGTCCGCCCTCGGAATACCCAACTGGCGTGAAGTGGCGCAGAATAGGGCAGAATGGCGCTCTCTTGTGTCAGAGGCCAAGATCCTCTTTGGGTCACTGAGCCAGTGATGTATGTATGTACTAATAATTACAATAGTTTAACTTCCTAATTTTATATTTCAAAATCATTTAATAAAAGTCTGTAATTTTATTCTTTGTCAAGAATTGAGTTGAGACCTGTGTCTTCTAGGCTATTATTATAGTATTCGTGAAATGTTTCAGTCCGAACCTAAATTGAAGGTGCCAGCGAGCAATGGAGCGTAGCATTCTAGGCGTCACAAGGACAGATCGCGTTTGAAACCGAAACACTAGACTGCGCTCAAAAACACGCATTTCTCTGCTGACGTAGGGGAGAAGACCGCCAGGCTAAAGTGGGACTGAGCGGCTACCGCGAAAACCAAAATTCGCAAATTGCGGGGATCTTTCTCATTTACTCCAATGAAGGCGTAATAAGAGTGACAGAGAAAAATCCCCGCAATTCGCGAACTTCGATTTTCGCGGTTATAGCCCTGGATTGGTCACGTCTGCCGCAGGCATCCGGATAGGTGACCTAGTATAGCCACCAAGTGGATGCCGCAAAATAAGCGGACGCGGTAGGCCCAGACAGAGATGGCGTGACGATTTAAACACCTTCATCAAACGCACAACAACGCAGGGACCGCAGGGTTAAAAGCACAACAACGGCAGTTGTGGAGATCAAGGGGAGAGGCCTTTGCCCAGCAGTGGGACACTATAACGAGCATCATAAGTTACAAATAAGTTACAATTAGGATTATTTTCTAAAGAGTTGCGGTTCTACCACAGATGTCAAATCGTGCCTTGCACTCATATATTTTTGAGATCTATTAGAAGGTATTTCAAAATAAAAACAAGCTGAATCAACAAATCGCATATATCAGGGTTCGGCAAACCGCGGCTCACGAGTTGCATACTTGTCTTTGAAGGTACATACAATTAAAACATTTCAGGTGTTGGCCCAAATAATGAAAACTATTACTTCTTATACCATTAGGAACTAATTTGAGTGCATGGCTTCCTGTGATAATATGCTGACTTGCTGAGTAGGGGATCCTGTTTAGCGTCAAAAATAAAAATCGCGTATGAAGTCGATACATATATTATAAAAATAAAACAAATTCCGCCGCAACTGTCTGTATGTTCGGGATAAACTCAAAAACTACTGAACGGATTTTCATTGCGGTTTTCACTTATGAATAGAGAAATAGAGAGATATTGAGGACGGTTTCGGTGTATAATTTGTAAAGGTGTTGTATGAATTGGTCGAGTTGAACTACCCGTGCGAACCCGGGGCGGGTCGCTAGTTAAATATATTGTATCGATGAGCTGGTTTTGCAAAATACCTACTAAAGGTTTATTTATAGGCGCGTTTTTTCCCAGAAATTTTAGTTAGTTTAAAAATGTTTTTTTTGAAATTTCAGATCAATTGCAGTCTACAATATTTACAATTAATAAAATATTATATTGTTGATGTCTGACCTCTTTGTTATTATTTTTTTAATAATTGTTTAAGCTCGTCGCGGCGCAGTGCTCTGTTTCATTCAGCGGACGAATCCAAGCCAAGCGGAGCAGCTGTTTATCGCGTCGTCGCCATTGTTGTTTGCTCTCTCGTTCTCGCGTTCCCTTCCAGTCTCGCTCGATTCTCGTGGCGCGTGGACGTTTGCGTAGCGCCAGGAAATACATCACGGTTTCCTTCTTTGTCCAGAAATTGTAATCTGGAAACGAAGAAGCAAGCTCGTGCTTGCGTACACTTTTGAAAACTTACCGTTGCGTGTGTGAAATAACTGGTGAAATCTGCTGGTGTATCCCGTCGTGTGTGTGCGTTCAGTGATTCCCGCATAGTCGTTCGAGCATGAATAATAAAGAAGCAGCCGGTGATCTCGTCGCGTGGATCTCGGGTGCGAGCTGGTGACAGGAGCGGAGTGCGGGTGTCGTGAGGTCCCTGTGATGAGTCTGCGGTGACGGCTCGCCGCGGAGCGGTTGGATGGCGGCAGTGACCGGCCCCGCGCGGCACTCTCGCGTGTCAATGAGTGTGTCAATGTCGCTGATGCAGGGCGGAACGCCGACCGCGTCGCAGGGCGCCATCCTGGCGGCGGCGGCGCCCTACTACCAGACGCCGGCCATCCCCTCGGATGTTCAGCCCGACCGGCCGATCGGCTACGGCGCCTTCGGTGTCGTATGGTGAGTCACGTCACATCCTACCTTCGTATCTAAATCCTAGAGTCTACTTTGTTAATTCCCGTAACCGAAATGCGCGAGTTCCCTTCCAAACGTGTTAATTTGATTTGCTCTTGAAAAGTTTCGCGTGGTATTTTTTTAGGCTTTCGTTTGTTTTTGTATTAAATTTCGTCAAAAAGAGGCACGCGGGGCTTGTTAATATTTGAATAGGGTACAGTTTAGGAACTTTTGATGAGTTCTATTGTCTGAAAAGTATCATCAGTAGGTAGACACCTAACAGTATAAAATTATATTTTATTAGTGCTATAATTAAAGTACTATGGTGTCTGTGGTTGTGTATATGCAAGGATGAATTAGAATTTTTGTAGATACATACCTACTAATAATATACATACCAGGTTTATATTGTATTTTCCTTAAAAAAAGTAGGCTAGTTACCAACACTTTTTTTTCTTTTCTTTATTTGTTAATCAATAGTGAATATCTTGTACTATTTTTAAGATATACCTACAAACATATAAGCACAACAACACAACTAGGTAATTAATATTATTGCAGTTGGTCCTTTTTCTACATTTTGTGAGAAAATCAAACAATAATAATTATATAGTATTGTACAGGATGGGCCTAAAATTTTTGCACTTTTGTAACATTGACAGAAATAAAACTTCAAGATATTCTTAGTTTCAGTTATCCTTTCTGACAACAATTTGATGTTATTTTTTTTTGATGCGGAAGGATGAAAGTCATGCAACAAGAAAGGTATTACGAATGAATGTGGAGGGAAGTAACGGGAGAGGAAAACCAAGGAAAAGGTGGATGGACTGTGTGAGAGATGATATGAAACAAATACAAGTGATGAGATGACGGGCGAGAGAGAGGCATGGAAGAAAAATACATGCTGCGGCAACCCCAAATGAAGCAAGCGAATGATGATTGTAAATGTATGCATTGGCATAAGATTTATCATTCACATCATTAGAATAGAAAATTAAATACCTGATTGAACTTTTGTGTCAAGATAATAAAATTCTCACATATCGACGCTTATCATGAATAGTGACACAAAACAAAATGAAATGCCATTCGACTTTAAATCTTACCAGTAAAAGATAGAATATTAAACGCAATAGCATTTCATTTTTAGTTGTACCACTGTTCATGATAAGCAACGATATGTTACATGTAAATACTATTTTTTGTATATAGATAATGTAGTGGAATAATTTCACCTTGTTCAAACTACTTGATTTCTTTTAGCACATTTTCACACTGTATAATTTTATTATGGGTATGTGCCCAAAGAACTTTCTTTGGACACATATGCTTATTTTATATCACTCTGATACTGACCCACAGAATTAAGTGCCTTAACTGTACTGTGACTTCTTTTCAATGTCTACAAAATTCATTCCTGGCCTAGTAAATTCAATACCCTAGTGCATCTAATGGCGACCGTAACCAGGGCATCAGAAGGCACCCGACAACAGACAAGCAGCCCATTAGAATATACCATTGACACAGTTAACTGACCATTTGTATACTTTATTGCAACGACATAAGATCTAGTAATAGGCATTGTTGTTGTAGTTGCTCACGGGACCAGCACTCATTGTCGCGCTCACAATAACCCAACGAAAGCGCATACACATTTCAACTCGATTAGTAAATACCTATTGTTGAAATTAACACTGATCGAACGTTGACAAGCTTGCAAGTGTCCACCTAGCCACCATTTAAGATTTATGGTAGGTCATGGTATACTAGTATACTCCGCCTGGTACTCTCTTCCCGTCTTTTCTAGGTCACCTGATTGACACAAGCCTACGTTATCATGCGACAGCGCTATATAATAATATGCGATAGCGTTATATATAGCGGCCATGTTATTGTGACGTAGGCTTGTGTCACTCTGGGAAGAGAAGACCATGTTTTATTAGACTATGGGGTAGGTGGTAGTCGTTAGGGAACAAATCTGTCGAATATCAAGAATGGGGTATCTGAAAGTACAATATCTTGATTTTGGCCATTGCAACTTTAGCCGTGTGAATAGGGGCAACACAATAAACCGATGAAAGCGCTTGTATTAATACCTAAATTATTCCTATTCATAATGTTGAAATTATTAGCACTGACTGATTGAACGTTGACAAGGTTGCAAATATCGTACGTGCGCCAAATCCACTGGGAAACAAAAAAGACAAAAGATGTTGAAGTTCTATAGGTCTTAATTCTTAATGCATTTGTCTTTTGAAAACAGACGAGCACGGTCAGTGGTCATTGTCTTTTCGTCCGCTTTGTTAGCCGGACGAATATTTTATAGGTGGGTACAGCCAGCAGTGTACCACAATTTGCTTTAAACGTACCTATCTACCCATTTTATGATAACTTAACGAAAAGAGATGTGTCTCTGTATAGAACAATTAAACGGTAAAAACAGGTTACAGATAGGTACTTTTGAACGCCGACTGTCGTGATATCTATACATATGTATCGCTATTTTGAAAAGTATTCGAGGGTTGCAGATACTTTTGGCGCGTTGTTTCATACGCTTGATACACTACTATTGATGATGTCTGTATGTACAGTCAAGTGTAAAAATATGGGTGTACAAAACAAATCATCTCAAAAATATGTCCCATAACTCTTATGTCAGTGAATTAAGAACTATGGGACACACCTATTTTTGAGCATGTTGTCTACACCCATATTTTTACACTTGACTGTATACCTAATACCCATATGTGCCTTTATACAAAAAGATCTGCCTTAATTATTCGTCTTGCAACTTGTAATACAATATCTATTCTATGCCTTATTATATGAATAATAATATGGCTCTGAATATTTTGAATACCTATTCCCATTATAAGACCACACAGAGAGAATTCACACCAGATGCGTAAGCAAGCATACCGGTAAGACCCACAGCACTGGTTAAAAAACGTGAAATCGATATGCCATCTATGGATTAAGTACCTACTTAACATTCTTAGTGAAGTTGGGTTCTAGGAAGTACCTGCATACATTCAATTCAATTCAATTCCTAGAAGTACATGTACTTCTGAATGCCACTGTACATACGTCACTAAATTATGTCGTGTCCTTAATGATACAATATGCCTAATAAGGAATAATCCTGTGCTTAATGAACCCCAAATCAACCCAGCTCTGCAAACATGGTCAAACCCTGCAGTCAGGACTGCTGCACTCAGGACTTAAGAATGACAAGAATGATGATGATGTTTGAACTTTTAGGTTGTTTGTTTGTTAGATTCTGTAGAAATTACCTACAACAGCCAATTACATATATCAATCTCGTCTTCATGACGGAATTGTGGGCATTGTTAGCCCGTTGGCCGTTCGCTGTACAAGTTTAAAACGTCTGAACACGAGTCGGTCGTTAAGACGACGTAGGAAAAATCGTGGTCGCGTTTTAACATCTCTTTTATTTCGCTGGGAACAAGCGATCTCGTTTATGACTAAAATGAATGCTTTTCGGTAGAGCGTTGGCGTCACTATCGGACAAAATCGTGGTTTAATATTTTTTGCTCGCTGTTTCGCCACTTCGCATTCCAGGACATAAAAGAGCATATTTACGATCCATCATTTTGAGCTAGTTAATGTTGATCTTCCAAAAATACTAGTTTTGAAAACGTCACGATAATGTAAAAGTTATCGACACGTGTCCAAAACTTACTTTCGTCGCGATAGAAACGTGCACTACGCTTGTAATCTGCAATTGCCTTTGTAAACACGTGGTGTTTGCATCGGGCGTTTACGTGTATTTGATCTAGCGTGAACGACATAAGAGCGGTTTTCAATATTCATGTTTCCCGCAATCGAGTGCACATTGCGCGTACCTAGCGACCGCGGCCGCCTTCAATAGACTCTCCACTTTATTCCTTCACGTTAAGTTTCTATTTTAAACGCCACTACTTCTGTTATCAAGATTAATGCAACGCCTGCGTGTTCACGGCCCATTCGATATTGGACGTTACTGCGTCCCGTTAGAGTTTATCGCGTATAGCGAGAAGTAGTTTGTAGCTGAAGCAGTGCAGCGGGGGGTTGTTAGGTGGGTATGGGTGGGTGCTTTGTGTTGAGTCGTCGTGCGTAGGTAGGGCTCCGATGGCGCTTGGCGCGTCGATTGTGTGTGAACGACCGCGACGAGGGGAGGCGCGCCTGATTATACCGACCGATCGGCCGAGGGCCCTAAACCAGACCCGGAGACCGCGCTCCCGTCCGTTGAATGTAAATTAGGGCTTCTTTTAACATTAACATTTTAGTTATACCTATTCTCTTGTAGTTAATTTATTCGAACACGGCTTTGCATTTGTGTAACGCTACGTCTTACGTAGGCGAACAACGCGCGAACGCGGCGCGGCGCGGCGCGGCGAAATCAATCCTTTGATGCCCATAGAAGTGTCCTACGTAAGCGATCTCGTTGCGAACGCGGTGCGGCGCGATTTGCACGCGAATGTCAGGCGGCGCGGCGCGGCGCGGCGCGGCGGCGGCCGCTTTCGCCGCGCCGCGCCGCGCCGCGTTCGCGCGTTGTTCGTTACGTAAGACGTAGCGTAAGTGTCTCGACAAAAAGAATGGAGGATCGTTTGGGTCGTGCACAATATGGTTCCTCCCTCGTGTTAATCTTCGCTTGTGATGACTAGGTTTCGTTATTTCATGCCAGTGACCGCCGCTGCAGTCGTGTTATGCTGTTGCTGTTACTTACGCAGTCAAGGCCTTAAAGAAACACCAAAGCGTCTAAAGTTAGACCAAGAAAAGTCTGCTGCGATTTTGATAGCCCACGCAGTGCAAGTGTTATTTAAATGTCATAATAAAAAAATAAAAAAATATATAGGACAATTTTACACAGATCAATCAATCAATCGCATATCAATTTTATTCAGATAATTTCATAGAAGTCTGATGTTTAAACTGACACTTGCACTGCGTGGGCTATCAAAATCACTCGATTTTTCTTTGTCTAACTCTACCTAACTTAGTCAAAAATCGTGATAAAATCTGAGGCTACCTACGTTATACAATACTGCTTGGATAAATAAAAAGTGCACTATCCTCCTGAGCCCCCCTTGTTATTATTGCAATTTTGAATTTGGAACCTTCTTATATTCCATTTTAATTCAAAATCCATTTGGATTAAATCCTTTATAGAGGCCTCAGGGACTCAGGAGGTTAAAGATACTACATAGTAGTACTATTACTATACATATAATTCTAAAATTCGATCTAATTCTGAAATACCTCAAAAAATCTATAAAAACATGAATTACTCAGGGTCTGCCGGCGTTTGGGAATCGATCATCCCGCCTGCGTAGGTGTTATTGATTGAACTAAAGCAGCTAATGCTCCCGGCGCGAACAAAACCTAAAGCTGCTTTGAATGTACAAAAAGGTCAGGACGGGTTTTAAAATGTCGCTTTTGAGGGCAGCCGTGCGTAACCAAACGAAGATCGGTGACGTTTTAGCTTATCTATCAGATCGATTCTCCGTGGCTTATGGGATTTAGAATGAAATTAACTACATGCCTGTGGTGAATCTGGTGATTCAATATATAAAGGCGCCGCATTTGGCAGAATTTTGACGTAAACGTGACTTACAGATATTTTTTTGTCATTCTCATTATTCGTTCATTGATTTGAAGTTAGGTTTTAGTCAGTCTCTTTTTTTTATATTGTTAAATATTTGATATGAAAACGTATACATTAAATAAAAATGAAACTTGATGAAATAGCAAAATTTTGTTTTCAAAATTTTAGAGCCACGTCTTAAGTCAACATTTTGCATCAAAAATATCGCTTGCCAAAAGGACCAACTCTGCAAAAGTCCATGATCATCATTTACTTAAATCGCATTTTTTTGGCGTGATCAACGCCACTAGGTATTTGAAAAATCAACTTTTACGCTATTAATAAATCTGTGACCTGCGTTAATTTTATTGTGGTGCTTCAGAAGATCTAGATCTATATTTGAACCACAAAGCGGAACGTCATCGCGATAGTTGCAATAGTTGCTAGAAAGGGTACCTGTAAAAGAGGACATACATATTAAAAAAACAATGCTAATGTAATATTGGAAATTGTAACAGTACAGAGAAGTTGACCTCATCATAGGTCTCAGAATAGGGCTCCGTCTGTTAGTTATGTTTTGCCCAAATCCCATAACAAATAATACCTTCTTGCCAACTTTAAACTTGCAGAAATTGGACTCCAACAAAACTTTCCAGTTACAAATAGCCGGTCACCCACAACCGCCCGATCAATCAGCCCTCGCGGTAATTAATTTAGTTAGTAGATACCTAGTGTTCGGGCGGCATTTCGATTTAAAAAATATGTTCTTGATCGGATGTGATATTACTCTCATTATATAAGCTCAATAAATACGTGCGAGATGCATCTAATCGATAACAGATTTTGAAAATCTGAACGCGGCTCCGGAACTTCTGTTTGATCCGGGCACCGCGCGTACGAGATGATGGGGCCCTAATGAGATTAGCTAGGATTTTATTATGGAGCTCGCTAATGCAGTGCAAATGCAGAGTAACTGACGTACGAAAGCGACGTTGCCTGTAGAATATGTTCCAATTGTCTAACTTCATTTAGTTAGTAAATGAATACCTACTAGCGGGACGGGAGGGGTTTGATCCGGGTCCGCAGGAGATGATGGGGCGTGATGAGATTAGCAAGTAGGGCTTCTATCATGGATCACGCATTTTGTTTTATATAGTCATGCATATTGGTTCCTGGTCCTCACCCTTTCGAAAGCGACGTTGCCTGCATAATATGTCAGAAGGCTCTAAATTAATATAGCTTTTAGATATTTAATGCTTGTCGGGAAACGTTTGATGTGCGCGCGAACGTGTAATAATGATGAGATTAACCAAGAGGAAAGTGCTATTCAGAATTTTATTATTGAGTATCCCTCGATAAGCCGAAATCCTCGTTACCCTAAAAAACCTCTCAAGTCGAAACTCCATAAGAGCCGTTAACACGGATTTTCAGTACTTCCTTTAAGATTTGTGTTTTGGAGGTATAAAAAAGATATATCTTAGTCCTTTTAAATATAAGTCTGTTCGTCGGATGAAACTACAAGCTTAGGTAGCAGAAGGGCATACCAAACGTGTCACGGTTATGGAAGGGACCGAATGTTGTTTTTTTTTTCTTTACGATAAGCCGCCGTTTAAAAATAAACTGACAGGAATCGGATGCTATAGACACACTTTCAAGGCAGCGAGGAATCTAATGGCTTATAGCGTTAACTTTCTGGAACCATTGGCCGCTGACACTGACAGTACATGACAGAAGACTTTGCCAGCATGATAAGGTCCTCATGAAGTTTTATCGACGATTAACTCAGATTAGCTGTCAGCAGAACCGTTAACTACATCAGAGCAGTGTAAGGGCCAGTTGCAACAACCATAATCTACGGACTGATAAACTAAAACTAAAACCTGTGACTAAAACAAAACGGACAGACAGACAGACATAGAGGCGCACGAGTGATCCTAAAACGTATAAGGGTTCCGTTGTTTCCTTTTCAGGTACGGGACCCTCATAAAATTAAGCGAACTGATCCTAAGGCACTGGTCCCACCACCGCGAGCTAGTAAGCTATGAGCTATCGGCTATAAACACGAACAAAAGATAAGCACTCCCGTGTAAATAAAAGAGACACGGCGATATTTATAGTTACTCGCCCAGCGGTGAGCTATAAATATCGCCGTGTCTCTTTTATTTACACGGGAGTGCTTATCTTTTGTTCGTGTTTATAGCCGATAGCTCATAGCTTACTAGCTCGCGGTGGGACCAGTGCCTAAGAAGGCAACTCGTTGCCTTTCTACTTATAGAAACCCTTTGCAAAACATAGGGCTTCGCAATTTGTCCAAATGAGATGTGGCCTATTTCGGCAGTAATTTAGTTCCGTATTGAGAAAGGCACTATAGGCTGGGACATACCTACCGTTTAATCCTACACAAGAGCCGTTAAGACGATCGGTCTACTGACAAGATTAAAGGACTCGCAGACCTACCTACAAGATGAACAAGCTAAGTTTGTCCGAGTTAAGTTTAAGAATCACCCGTTAATATGTAAGAACTATTTGCTATATGGTGTTCTGTTCTGTAACTATTTAGGTACACATATTGAAACATATGAGATATGATTCAACATTATTACTTGTATCAAGCGTAGTTTTTTGGACAACTTAAAATTTAAGAATCCGGTTTCCTATAGATTTTTTGCAGAAAATATTTGCTTCAATAAGTGCTCTGATAATTTAGACTAATATCACAAAAGAGATAGGTACAGAAATCAATCAACATACAAAGCGCGCTCGAGCAACGCACACATAGACACCGCTCACGGACACGATATCTCGGACCAGTTGGGACCAGTGCGAGCGCGAGTGCCATCCGCTTGAGACACGCGTCTGTGAACTTTTTTGTGCAATAATGGAGAAACAAAACAAAAAGTTATTATAACTGTACAGTGGACGGTTGTTTAAATTCAACATTAACCGGTGAATTGTCGTTTTTTAAGCTACCAGTGGTTTCAGAGAGAATGCGTATGCGAATTTATTACATTGTACATGATAATGCGAATTTATTACAGTTTAAAATATAATAATCGTGCATTTCGCCAATCTCGAAATCATCGCAAGATATTTTCTGTGGCAAATTTGTAATATAACAATGACATTAAAATGAAAATACCTATTTGAGTTATTAATGTTATTATTAATTTATATTTCCATTCTTCCCGTTTCATCCTCAACAACTAGATACGAGATACGATACGATGGATACGAGTGCCACTACCACGATAGTTTTTTGTGCATAAGTCATAGTTCGCAACAATCGCAACCCTAGAGCGACCGCCGAGCGTAGGTATGAAAAGTAAAGTACATACATGTGATTGACTTCTGTACTTATCTGTTTTGTGCTAATATGGTGTTTGTAGACGATTTATAAGTGCTTGCTCCTAGGCCTACCTGAATAAAGAATAGTTAGACTTGACTTGATCTTAAATCTCCCCTGTAGAAGATTTTCTCTTTACAACTAGGTACATGTTATACTGATTTATACGCAAATATTTCGTTGCTATTTGAAAAAAGTGTCGTTGCTTTTACATAGCATACGCGCGATAGAGAAGCAGACAACGAAATTTCGATTTTCGACATTCACGCTAAACCCTCTGGTTTCAAATAATGTCCATTCTTATAAATATAAATTCTCTTAACCGTATACATCAGCAAATCAGTGGACAATAACAATGAAACAGGACTTCATTGTATTTACTAAATAATAGACTGTATTTTACTGAATAATACACGGATTTGTTGCCTATTCACCGACTATAAGGTACGAATCTAAGGGACGGCCTTTTCCCTTACCTGTTTGCTAACTGTACTGTCACAGGTAGAATTCATCTCTACCTGTGAAGCTTTGGGTTTCCGCTTAAGCAATTTCATTTATTTCGTTTGTTATCAAAAACATACCTCACTGTCAGTTTTACTAATAGATAATAATACTTGCGTTTTTAGTAGCCTAGGTATATAGAAGCTCAGTTTAGCTTATATCGTAGGTAATTTAAAAGATATATCGCCTGTACCGAGTAGGAATAACAGTCCAATTCGAACGTATGTACACTGACGTCAGAATGCTATCTAAATGATGTCATTTAATTATCGTGCATTTCGGTCATACTTGTCCGTACCTGTATCATTGCGAGCGAGATGCACGACAACTAAATGACATATCATTTAAATATCATTCTGATGTCAAATTACGTTCGAATTGGCCTGTTATACCGGCTCAATTTTATCTTAAGCGTGCATTTTGTGATAACTTTATACCTAGCTAGGTAAGTCAGATAGTTCCGTAGATCTTGTTAAATAGTTACCGGATTAATAATGTCATTTTTAATAACTAAACTTCCGTGAGACTCGGACATTAATTACAATAAAATGTGTCGCTCAGTTTTTTTTAGTCACAAGTTGCTCGATGTGTTTCGCTCCATAACGAAACGAGGAGCTTCAATTGCGAGATGACATATCGCGCAAAAAAAACATGAGTGACCCGTCTTATTTATTATAATATGTATACCTAATAATGTAATTTGTTAAGTATAGAATTTATTGCGTATTCTGTTGTTTAAGACGATAACGCGCTTATCACTTTTTCCGACAACGCCCACGCCACGGTGGCCTAGGTCATGACACAGACAGCTCGATAGATCTGTACGCAAATTCGTTACGGCGACATAATTTTTTGCGCTTCTTTCTCCTTGCGTTTCACTCGGCACGCTCAGAATCACGACTGGGTTGTAAACGATTTTACATCGCGTCGCGACTGTCGGTCACATTTATCTCTGAGTGATAGTACATTTATTAGTTCTTATAAGTTTTAACATGACGTCTGTTAGGAGGCCGATTTATTTTTTAAAGGTGAGTGTGAAGCGTTGGATGTTGCCGAGAAAGAATATACACTATTTATGAAACACGTATCCGTTTTAAAATTATATTCCTTTGAACACTAGCTGGGTGGGCTTGGTTCATTCATGTGACGTAAAGGGGAGAGCTACGTTGAACAGTTTGGAAGATACGAGTACATGTTCAATACGACAACGATTAAAGTTTAAAATTATTTAACCGTCACACATTTAATTGAAGTTTAATATTGCGTGTAGTGTTTAATAAAAATTTCGTGGCGGTCAAAACAATAAATAACTTCCAAAAATACTATATATTTACTACACTATTAAACACTGTTTTCTTTTTAATTTTTTCTTTATTTAAAACCATAAACATAACATTTCAAACTAACACTGTTAATTTGGAAGAAGTCCTATAAAGGGAAAAAGGTTCGTATTTTTACTTGCCTTTCCCTTTTGTCAATTTTATTGACTGTGTTACCTATACAGAGTTTACCTCCTTTACCTATTTTAGGTTCTTATCCATATAAAATTTTTGAAGATGTGATTTCAATATAAGGCTTAAACTAAATCCATCGATTAATTTAGTGACTGTGTTATGCTGTATTCACTGTGTTATGTTTGAGGGTGGTATTCCACCTGTCCAATGCCATTGCCTCTCACTCTCGCATTAAAGCAAAATTTGAGACGCAATGATACAGACTACCATTAGTACTTTAGGTCTAGCCGACACATAATACGCCCTCTTCTAATTAAAGATTTTGAAGGTGAGACTTGAATAGGAGGCTTAAATTAAATCCATCGAGCACACTGCTAGCCACATATAAATAGCCATTGGCATTAAGTACAAAGTCTTTGACTAACTTTCATTCAAATTGCCTTGATTGTTTACTAGCCACGTAGTATTAGGTCAAAACTATAAGGTCGAACTTCACCCACAATAACAGTGGCGCCAAATTAAACATTGATTTAATTGCAACTACGATTCAGCAGTTATAACGTCGCAGGACTTACAATCAGAGTTGGGCAAAATGTAATCGATTGACGATTAACGATTAAAATTAACCGACTTAATCGCGAGCAACGATTAAAAGTGACGATTAATTAATTTTAGTCGAAAAGCTCCGACTAATATTGTCACGATTAAATTAATCGTCGACTAATTACCGGCGATTAATTTTTTTAATCGATTAATTAGTTCGATTAATTTTCTCTCGATTAATTTTAGCAATACATATGGTCTTTTTAACCGACTTAAAAAAAAAGGACGAGGTGCCTAATTCGTCTGAAACATTTATAAATAATATAAGTAACAGACGAATTTTTATGTATGTTCACTTGGAGACTATTAATTTCGACCGTCTTCGATAGGATAGTATCCGTTCGATGTAAGTAGTAAGTAATTACTGCATTGACAAGTTGAAACCTTATAGAAAACAACTGATAAGAGGTAAGTAATGTGTTTGCTCTTTCATACACATACGTCGTTCTCTTTCTAATTTTTATACCTGCGCTACAAGCCCTAAACCCTTACCTAGAGATGCCGCGCTAAGTTATCCGCATTATTATAGTAACCAATGTAACCATCTTATACTACTGAAGCACATTTATAACACTGGAATGGTTTTTAATGTGTACGCAAGAAGTTTTGATTTTTAGTTACATACAAAAATGACCACCAGTGTCCTGTCTACTTTCAATCGAGAGTTAATCGAGAAATTTAATCGATTAATATTAAGATTAATTCAATTTCAATCGTATGTTAGGTCGACTAAATTAATCGCGATTAAATTAATCGCCGATTAATTTTGACGATTAACTTTTTTAATCGATTGATTAGTCGATTAAAAAGTTAATCGATTAATGCCCATCTCTGCTTACAATGTAACGAATTATATATTATTATGTACTAACAGTAACATTATTTACCCCTGTTGAGACTGAGGCGATATAGCGGCCATAAATATGCGTGTGTGTGTGTGTGTGTGTGTGTGTCTGTGTGTGTGTGTGTGTGTGTGTGTGTGTGTGTGTGTGTGTGTCTGTGTATGACATTTGCACGTAATTTTATAACTGACAGCCCGGATAAGAGTTAACTGACCATTGGTAAAGTAAGGACGCTAAACGCGAAGAGTTTCGTACATTAACGCGCCTGTTCCTATCTCATTCGCACACGCATAATCATATTGCTGTCCCGCCCATGATGGCGGCGGTGGTCAAGGTCAATGTGTGTGAGACTGCTATACACGGTGGCCAAAAAATAAGTGCATTCCCGTTGCCAGGGAGGTTTTGCAAGGATACTGAGCAACTTTTAACCAACCAACCCTGATATTGCGAAAAATAATTTACCCTCCCATAGAAAATGGATTCCTCCCATAGAGAATTCGCTATTTCGTGGTTGGTCCCATAGTAAAAGTTCCTCAGTATAATCCCAAAACTTCCCTGGCAACGGGAATGCCCTTATTTTTTGGCTACCCTGTATAATTATGCGCATGCGATAGAGATAGGAACAGGCGGGTCAATGCAAAAAATTCTTCGTGATTAGCATACTTAATTTAGACCTTATGACGATGTGATAAGATTTAAAACAGTGTGCACGATAGTATTTCACACCACGGCGTCTAGTCCGGCCTACTTTTACGTGAGGACTAGATATAAAACTAATAGGTTCTCTTATCTCGATTGTAGCTTATCAAGTTGATTAACGCTATCGTTTCATGGTAAAGCAGTGCGATGACTTTATTCTGTATATGTATTTATGGGGATGTATTCACTCACAATTCCTTGTGGATCTCTCTGTGTAAAAATAATCTTAGGACTGCTGACTAAAGGCTTCATCACACAGGTTTTATATGTAAAACGCTCACGCCCCGCCCGGAAAACGGCCTGTGTGGCCGAACCTTAACGCCATTATCGCCGCCCTAATATAAAAACCGACCGTTCGTGCCTACCTAAAGGGTAAAAACGATACCCTATTACTAAGACTCCACTGTCCGTCTGTCTGTCCGTTCATCGTCTGTCTGTCTGTCTGTCACGAGGTTGTATCTCATGAACCGTGATAGCTGGCCAGTTGAAATTTTCACAGATGATTGTATTAACAACACGTTGCCGCTATTAACAACAAATACTAAAAATAGAATAATATTAATATGTATTTAAGTGGGGCTCCCATACAACAAACGAGACTACGTACTGCGAATTTTTTTTTTAATTTATTCAATAATCCATAAAAAATACATTGTTATTATACTAATTATCGCACTTATCTGCCAAACTGCAGAACAAACGATTCAAACGATTTGCTTCTTAATCAAAAATCAACGTAAGATATTGCGAATATGTTACTTGTTTCTTAAGTTATCTCCTACATAAACTAACTGTAGACATTTTAATCGGTAAGTAGGTATCTAGTTTCAAGTCTATTAGGAGTAAATTACTTCTCCTTTTTGCAACACGCCCTAAGTATTGGTAGCGTGGGAAAGGGCGAGCGATAACCTTATCTTTAACATTATCTCTGTTAAATGTAAAGGATCTGTAGGCCGAGGTGCTCAAAAATATCTGAACACGCACTCTAACGCCTTGACAATAGGGGCGTGTTCAGATATTTGTGGCCACCTTGGCTGCTCCGATATATCTGATGGCGACTGTACACGTTTACCATCTTGTCTCTCGACCTCTCTTACAGTGTGATTTAAATTTAATAGAATCTTCAGCTGTCATCTATATATATAAATGCAAGTGTCCTGACTGACTGACTGACTGACTGATTCATCAACGCAGAGCCGAAACTACAAAAGCCAGAAAGTTGAAATTTGCACACCAGATTGCATTTATAAAGTGTACAAGAGATAAGAAGCGATTTTGAGAAATTCAACCCCTAAGGGGGTTAAAAAGGGGATGAAAGTTTGTATGGGGTTAAAGTTTTCTTTTAAGCTAGGAATTTGAAACTTCGTAAAAAGATATATTATTAAAATACAAGCAAACTAATTTCAGCGTTTTTGAAAATTCATCCCCTAAGGTGGTGAAAAAGGGGTTGAAAGTTTGTATGGATATCAAAAAAAATTTCAAGTGGTGGACTTGAATCTTTGTATTTAGGGATATTATTAGAAGACAGGAAAAGTAATTTCAGCGTTTTGTAAAATTCATCCCCTAACAAGGGTAAAAAGGGGTTGAAAATTTTAATCCATTACAAATGCTTTGAAACTTCGTAGAAAGGCATAATAGCCGATTACAAAAAAAAGTGATTGCAACGTTTTTGGAAATTCAACCCCTAAGGTGGTGAAAAAGGGGTTGAAAGTTTGTATGGGTATCAAAAAAATTTTCGAGCGCGGAACTTGAATCTTTGTATTTGGGGATATTATTAGAAGACAATAAAAGTGATTTCAGCGTTTTGTAAAATTCATCCCCTAACAGGGTTAAAAAGGGATGAAAGTTTGTATGGGGTTAAAGTTTTCTTTTGAGCTACGAATTTGAAACTTCGTTAAAAGATATATTATTAAAATACAAGAAAACTAATTTTAGCGTTTTTGAAAATTCAACCCCTAAGGTGGTGAAATAGGGGTTGAAAGTTTGTATGGACATCAAACATTTTTTCAAGTGTGGGACTTGAACCTTTGTATTTAGGGATATTATTAGAAGACAGGAAAAGTAATTTCAGCGTTTTGTAAAATTCATCCCCTAACAGGGCAAAAAAGGGGTTGAAATTTTGAATCCATTACAAATGGTTTTGAAACTTCTTAGAAAGGCATAATAGCCGATTACAAAAAAAAAGTGATTGCAACGTTTTTGGAATTTCAACCCCTAAGGGGGTTAAAAAGGGGATGGAAGTTCGTCTGCGGGTGCAAATTTTATTTTAAGCAAGGAACTTGAAACTTTGTAAAAACGTTTTAAATTAAAATACAAGAAAACTCATTTCAGCGTTTTTGAAAATTCATCCCATATGGTGGTGAAAACGGGGTTGAAAGTTTATATGAATATCATACATTTTTTCGAGCGCGGAACTTGAATCTTTGTATAAGGGCATAGGTACCTAATTATGAGAATACAAGAAAAGTAATTTCAGCAACCAACATCAAAATCCAATTGACTTGAAACTTCATACAACATGCTAAAAAAGAAAAGTACTTAATTTCAACATTGCTTGGATATGAAAATTATATGTACTAAAGATGTAAAATGTTGAAGATAAGATTCCACGCGGACGAAGTCGCGGGCAACAGCTAGTTTAACATAATTGAATTATCTTACTGCCTGGCACAGACCTTATCGCCATTTAGCCTTATTGAGTAAATGAGAGGCAATGTATGTTCCATAAAATTTGATTCCCACCAACGTCAAAGATATGTTTACATTTTTTGCCTTATTACAAAGAAGTAAGGTGCATAGGTGTAAACATATCTTTGACGTCGACTGTACAAGAACAAAAGATTTCTTACATGTTGTATAAAAAGTCTGCCAGAATTTCTACATCGGTTTAATTTTATTACTTTAATAAAGAAATCCAATACCAACACAAGAACTCTGACAATTTTTATATTTTTAAGACCGATTATTATTTAGAATAATGATTAACATTGAAAGAATAATTATGTTATGGTTGCTTTGGATGTACATATTTCACCTAATCCATGAATCAACCGAACATTTTAGTATTGCAGCTAGTAAAATATGAATGTCATTTCACTACATAACTACCGACGAAAATCTCAAATATTCAGCTTCCGTCTGTACTTAATTTCAACTAAAATTCGCTTACCGTTCTGTTATTGTTCAAAATGAGCGTCCCAATTCATTATGAATGCATTACAAACACACAGAATTGCAGAAATTTACGAGCGTATAAATAATTCCAATTCTTGAATACTTGACGCGTCCTCTTTGATCCGCCACACCGGTCTAACAGCAACACGTGACAAAAGTGACCACTGGTAGGTCTTATCTCGTTGTATTAAGGCTTCAAAATGATCAGTCAATTGGGTCAACGATGGTACACACCACAACGTTGACAGAAGGCCAGTGCGTGTTTGCATACCGTGTTTAGGTTTGTTTTAGTAATCTGCACTCGGTGGCGGTTGTACGGGCCGATAACGGGCGTTCGGACGGTTTTAACAGCTCTATACAATTTATTGACATTTCGATTGAAACCAATTTAAGCGTCTGAAAATTGTATGTCGTTAGATTTACGAGTAGTACTGGAAGCGGCAAAATGCGGGTATCGGCTTTGATTGCTGGCGATGTATTTATAACTAGGTACACCTTATAAAACAAGTCCCTCGTCGCGTCTGTATGTCTGTAGGTTCGCGATAAACTCAGAAACTACTAAACAGATTTTCAAGCGGTTTTCGCCTATCAATAGCCGACACAAGACTGCCGAATCCGACACAAGAGCAGCCGACACAACGGAGCCACGCCGTTTTGTCGTCTAAATAGTGTTTAGTTTTAAGTTTATAAAATACATATGTATGTTAGTCTGTAAGGTATTTGTAATATGGGCCTTGTTGCCTGAATTAAATATCTAAATAAATAAAATAAATAATAGAGTGATAGTTGCGGAAATTTTAGGTGTAAAATTTGAATATTATTATGTTTGAAAATGTTCTTTTAGAAATTGTATCCAACGAAAGTTCTGTGATTGATTAATTACACTTTGTATTGTTTATCAACATGATCAATTATACAACTGCCTCGCTGCATTTAATTTCGTGTAAACAAACGGTTTAACTGTTAATCCCTTTAATCCCTTGGCAGATGAGATGACACCCAGCCCTGGTCTCTGTTTATCTGCCTCGAAATTAATTCGCAATTTAATTTATTCCGTTGCATGATTTACTGCCCTGAAAATAAACGAAATAGCTAGCATGCGTCTCTTATTGAAATACTATCAATAGATTTAATCATAAGAGATCAGTGGCGAAGCGTTAATATAATTTGCCTTATATACCCAATTTACAGAAAGTTGAGCGTTTTTCCTAAATCTTATGAATAGTTATTAAGAAAGACTCGCCTGAGAATGTTTTGAGCGGTGCCATTGTAGAGACGAATGTATATCTTAAGTTAACCGAACACGCTTTTGACCATATGAAATGTGAGAAATAAGATAAAATAAAACACGCGCTCCAGCCCAGCGTCAAAATGTCCCTGATTAGCGTCACTCAGCAGTAAACTATGAAACTCCCCATACATTAAAATTTTAAAATTATGCGACCGCTGGTGGCAGACGGTTTGGTGCAACCGCCCCTGGTTTTACAAGTTTTGACATCGCGTAAAATATCGATACATGTATACATACACGTACATATCGAATACAATAAGTTCGTCGATTACTCAATTGCGCTCGTGAATTTCCCGGAACCTAGAGCGCACAACACAGAATAAAATTGGTAAAGAATAACATCTTAGAAAAGCAATTTCATCCTTGTAACTATATTTGCATGCAGCAGCATGCTCTATTAGAACTATTTATATGCTAATGCAAAACACGTCGACTAATATCTGGGGTGACGGAAACTGACGATTTTATCCAGTATATGTTAACAGAAATTGGCTTACTGCGTAATGATTAATGATCTGAGGGAGATTTTAAAAATGATGTCCATCAGAGCAGTCCGTCCGTCCATCTTATGATGGCTATATTACAGAAAATTTAAGTAAAACAAGCAAGTCATGAGTTTTGCTATACCGATATCAAATACTAAGTGATAGAAGAAAGTAAAGCGGAATACATATTTGTGACGGCTGAAATATGGAAAGACCTTGTGACAAATACATAGCGTCCCCGTGTTTGGAGATCTAATATGTACATTATTTACCAGTAGGCGTCAGAATATGTTCACCAAGCTGTAGTGCTTTAACAGACAACTCCCACACACTTATTATTGTTCTAATGCGAATGGCTACATACACTCTAAAAAAAATTTGGTTGGCCCTATCAATATCTTGATGGCCGTAATCAAGCATCTTGATTCCATACGAGCCTAACAAGAACTTAAACACATCAAACAAGGTAATTCTGATTGCTATTACTATTGCTAGGTAACTGAACCAATTAAGATCTTGTTCAATATTTACACGAAAAATAATTATGCTGACTAATTGATCCTAGTAAGATCAACTAAGGGCTTGATAATGAAAACAAACAAGTTAGTTTAACTAAGATGTAAATCAATGTTAACATGAAGAATTACTGTATTGACTATTTGACCCAAATAAGTTCAACTAAGAACATGATTACACCGGCTTATGGCGTATTAGCCTGAACTAAGATATTGGTCAATTTGAATCTTAATTGTTTAATCATTTCAACTAAGATGTAAATCAATGTTAACATGAAGAATTACTGTATTAACTATTTGACCTAAATAAGTTCAACTAAGAACATGATTACATCGACTTATGCATCTTATTAGCCTGAACTAAGATATTGTTCAATTTGAATTTTAATTGTTTAATCATTTCAACTATGAAGCTTGTTTAGTACAATACCATTCTTGTTCAATTGTACTATGACTTACTTTGTCGCATTTACTAAAACATTTCTTTCAGATTGTAATAGGGGAGGGTGAGCTCTGGGTAAGTGGTCCAGAACCCCCAAGATCTACCTACTTAAAAATTCAAAAATGCTTACGGCTAACTACGAGCATAGATAGGGTCGTGGTTTCTGCCACTATGGAGTGAGAATAGATATCCAAATATTTAAAGTAGGACGCCAGGATACTATACTCATCAAACGTATGACATATCCAAATGAAAATACAAATTTATTTACTAAATACTTTTATTCACTTTACATCACAATAAGACCTGCTGCGGCCTCGAGACTTAACATTTAAATTACGTACCGTAACTATTACTAATTAAATTTAACTTAAGTACATCTCAGGCATATTTGGGCCTGTAATACACACAAAATCCTACATAGGAATTGCAGGTTTCATATTAATAATAGAATTTACCATGTAGAAAGTTCACGTTAAAAAGAAATTCAGACTTAAATATTGTTTCTCCTTTCCAGCAAAGGAACACAGTCACTAATGTAAATATAAGTTTTTAACTCACAGTTTTATCGTATAAACACTTCACCTCGAGTCCAAAAATTAAGTGGAGAAGACGGCTTCCCCTCTAGCATGGTGCGACACCACCCTAGATCTTCCAAAAGCCATAGGGCCAAGAGCCAAGGGAAGAAGTAGGCCCAGCCAAAGGACAGGCCTAGCCAAAGGACAGGCCTAGCCAAAGGGACCCTAGAAACAAAGAGAATGTTCTAGGTTTTAGAGAGGTTATGTTATAAAAAGTTATATTTATATTTAATTGGGACAACGCGCGATTTAGCTTGCGGAAATAATTAGATTAAAAAATCCTTACCGGTTTCTAAGCCGAGTCCCTTATATTAGACACCAGACGTGGCGACGTATGCGCACGCGGTGAAACAAAATGATGTCTCATCTTTGTCAAGGGATTGCTGGAAAATCACACCAAAACACGACATTAGCTAATTGCAATTGACAATAACCAACTTCGCCTTTCCTTTCGTATATTTAGAAAGTGTGAACAACTCACCAAGTTGGTTTGAAAGAGGTGAAAAGGTTATGCCGCCATTACCGGCGCATAGGAAGCTAGGTTAATCATATTTTGGGCCAAGCTGGAACAAAATATATCAACGATTAAAACATTGAACACCGAATTTAACCGAGTTTTAGGAAATACAATCTTTAAATAAAATACATACCCCATGAATCAATTGCCGACATGATGTACAAATTACGTCTTACATCTTGTCACGAAAGATAGTAGTGATGAAGCGAAATTGAAAAAATGGCAAAGCCACAGACAAAGTGGTGAATGGAAAACCTCCCATTCAATGACATCGCAACTGACCGGATCCAATTTACAGAAAACCGAAGTCACCAAAAATAAAAAGAATTACTAATTTCGAAAGCTAAAAATAAGGACATTATTTATAACTACGAATTGCAAAATATAAAAGAACACATACTAAATGTTTATTCATAAATACTCTTTATGTATGACTGATTGTTTGTGCCAAACCACAGACAACAAACCGACCGACATTGACAGACGTCAATGTTTACTGCGACAGTAATAAACAACACTGATTCAACCCGTTTTACCAAGTTAAAGCTATTTCCACGTAGTATTTCCATGTTACAATATATTTCAATTGTGAAATGTGTAAACTCCAAAGAAAACAAGGTATTTATGTCCCAGCACACTGCGGGAACGAACAATGGATGCGCTAAATGCGACGATTTATAGATGATTGATGACCTACCATTCCGGTAAGTTTTATCCTCTAAATATAGCCAAAAGCGTATATGTGAAGATTAAAAACAACATTTCTGGTCTCCGACCTTGACCTATCTACTCTAATACTCGTGTAGAACGTATATTAACCACCAAATTCTTATCAAACAAACATCTACTTTTCTAACCTATAAAGTATCTATCTACAATAACATTCAGACGTTTATAACACTGGGTGGCTACCCTAAAGTGTTACAGTTCATCTTTAGTTGGGTTAAAAAAACATTTTTTTTTGAAAAAAAATTTTTTTTTTTTAATTTATACGTCTAATATGAAGTTACACCTTAACCTACCAAACTTAACCACGAGAACACAGATAATCTGTAAAGAAAACAAACCTTATGACAAAACTTATATCTATGACTTGGTGAATGGCCAATTCAACCAAGGGAAACTAGCACCTAATTTTGACCCGGGTCTACTTATTCCTAGTGAACACTTACCTAAATCTAGAAGATGCTGTCAAAGACGGCAACCCGAAAAATAACTTTCCCTTTATTAAAGAAATTGCCTATCACCGACAAAGGTGGAACTAAGTAAAGAGCTGCATCATCTAGCCAATACACAATTCCTATATCGACAAACAAAAGTTTAGTCACAGTACAGAGTTTATTGAGAACGTAGTCTCGTTTCACGATTTAATAATGTTTTATAGAGTAGTCCCACTTAAGGGTTTATAAGTAAAGTAAGTTTCTGTAGTTTATTCAGATTATTTACTGTTTTATGTCTTTATAAGGACATATCAAAGATTAAGATTGGTCCGTATGCATCCGGTACCAATATATATAGAATCAAATACATGGAACAATTACCCGGTCTGATGAAAACAAGCTTGCGCCAGGCTGCATTCAGTTCAGTAGGTAAGTTCAGTATTTTGTATCATATAGGATATTTCAAATTTAAATATTGAGCCAACAAGTGAAAAGACGAGTACCGCTACGAAGACGGCTCGGCTTCACCAGGACGTACAATATCTTTTATATGAAAGTTACCTAGAAGTTTTCCTTCTAAGGATTTTAAAGAGTATACAAGAGGACTTAATTTTTTATGAATGACACACTTGTCATAACGGGGCGCTAATTTAGCTGAGAAATGTTTTGCTGCATTTGACAATGGGAAACATCTTTTATAAACGATTTGCCCTTCTTCTAGTTCTACGTGACGCTTCCTCATGTTGTAATACCTAGCATTACGTTCATGGGAGGCGATCAACGAGTTACGCACTTTTTGAAATATAGTTTTAAGCTCTTTAAGTTTTTCAGAAAAAGCACCACTGGTATCTAATTCGAGCGCGTTTTGATCTATAGGACCTTCACTATTATAAAGAGAACCATCTAGAATCATCTGACGACCATGTGTTAGAAAATACGGTGTATCTTTAGTTACTTCGTGACGAGCTGTATTTAATGCACATTGTATTTCCGATATGTTCTTATCCCAGTTACGGTGATCAGAATAGTGTTGAGTCGCTCACTCGCGAGGCACCTCATTTGTACCACTCATTTTGTTAATTTGTCGCAGTACTTCATACCGCAAAAATGTCTTACTTCACTCCTCTATTCATTTTACTCATTTACTCGCGCGCATCACAAACACCTCTTGCCACACAAATCATTCACACACTTCAAATTTCAAAAAACTCTTATCCTTTCAAATTCACTCGCGAACCTCAAATACTCATACACTCTTCACAACTTGCAAAAGAGTGGCACGAGGCGCTAGGTCCTCGCATGCTCGCTGACATTCAAAACTCAAAATGTCTCAAATGAAGAAACGAGTAATGGCCCACACTGTCAACTGCCGAACTACAAACCTTATTGCAACGACAAAAGGTCCACCGAGAAATGCGTTGAGTTTGTACCACTCACTGCCTGTTTGTGACATGAACGTGTTTGAGGTGTACCTCAAAAATTCTTTCAAAATGAAACAATGAATTAGAAATACCCAAAGAGGGAGTGAGACAGACACGCGCCGTACTTCAATACCGCCTCGCGTCACCACGAAAATACGTTAAAAATTAAACTCGAAAGATAACAAGCGTAAGCGGTGCAAGCTTTCATAGATCTTACGCCTTTTTGATCCTGACTTACGTGTCAAAATGGCCGAATGGCGCGAGAAATGTAAGTCATTAGAACGTAGTTCGGCGTGTTGCTTCTCTGTCGCACTTGTAAATTCGTAGGTAAGTGTGACAGGGCGGCAACACGTCGAACGTGGTTCGCGGTAGGTCCTCTGACTGAGCATGTGAGCATTTACGAAGCATGCTTAAAAACAGTAAAGGATTAATACCGACCAAAATATTATTTAAATTATTGAAATATAATACGGTCCATAATGTGGTGCTGGTGTATACAAAATGTAATCATTTACATTAGTGTAGTCATTAAATAGTAAGTATAATTTACTTAAGTGTAATAAACATGTACTTTACGTAATGATTTGAACTTGTTATTGTTACTTTTACATTTTGTTACCGTTCTTCGTAAACAACGTCGAAATAAAAACTCTGTTTATCGCGTTTTTTCGTTAACCTCTATTCTACAGCTCGAATATGCAAGAGCGATAGAGAGGCATATATGCCTCTATATCGCTTCCGCACACTATCGAGCTAATATATTAATATAATAGAGGCAGATAAAGCAATTTCGATTGTCGTTTTTGCGTTAGGGCCTGCCTGTAATTCAAAAATATAGTGATTATTAATTGGCATGTTTATTTATAGACCTAATTATTCTATTTCTTCACTCAACAATCTCATCATGATAAAAGTAAAACTGAATTCACAGGAAATAGTGCGAAACGAAACGTAAATCATAGGCGGCTGTGAGCTGAGGGCCTACCGGGAACCACGTTCGACGTGTTGCCTCCCTGTCACACTTACGTACGAATTTACAAGTGCGACAGAGAGGCAATACGTCGAACGTGGTTCGCGGTAGGCCCTCTGACAGCTGACTGAGCTGACAGTGACGGAACAAATAACAAAAGTTTGCAACGAGTTCATCGTGATGTTCAGATAATTTAGTTTTGTCTTATAGTGGTAATACTAATATATATACCGAAATATCTAAACAGGGACATTGTTTACACGTTTAAATATACCCGTGGCTCTACCTTGGTGTCTTTTGCATGCAAAAATGTAGTGAAAAATATTGCCGCCTGCGTTACCGGCGGCGCGAATGTTAGTGTGCTTTTATTTACATCACTTTGCTGTTAAATCATCTGAAGTGGTAAGTTAGTTATATATAGTGATATCTAATTAGAAGAAAATATGGAATTTGTTCTCCTTAGTTTGTTAAAAAACAGTCGTACAGTTTTAAGGTTACTATTCTAATTGAAATATATTATTATTAAACTGTAAATAATATCAAGTAGCAAGGATTAAAATTGAACAAACAATAAAAATAATTTACAGCTAAATTAGAACCAGTTTCATAAAAGCATCAAAGTTTCTATGTAGGATGTGGGGGCTAGGTCCTTGGTTAGATTCTTATTTCTTAACTTTATCTGTCTTCTGTTGTTCAAGTTCTTTTCTTCACCTCGAGAATTGCATTCAAATTAAACATTTTTATGTGTAAAGGATGTTAGGAGTATAATTATATTATATGGTTTGGCCCAGGACTGTCTCATACCAAACATAGAGAAATTCATCATATACACCCAAAAGAATAGGATGAGTATAACTTTCCTGGTTCTTACTGACTGACAAGTTGCGTTTGACTATAAAAATAAATCCATTGTATCTAGTTTTTGTTTGCCGATGGAGTTCAGAGAAATTCAGAGAATATAGTAGCCGATACTGAAAATATGCCAGTACCTCACCTCATTTGAAGTAAGACATTGTAACACCTCATTTTTGAAAATGAGGTACTCATACAAACTCATTTTAAATTGATGTCCTACCCATCACTAGATCAGAACGCACGTATGAAGCAATAGTTCTTACTAGTTCACGGTTCACTCGTTCCGTTTGATTCGTCTGAGGATGATATCTAGGGTTATAGAAAATATGAGGGACATTATATTTGGACATTAAATCTCGAAAGTCTTTTGAAGTAAATTGAACACCATTGTCGCAGAATATATATTTAGGAACCCCATGTATAAGAAATATCCCTTTTTCCATACACTTAACTATAGCTTTCGCAGTTATGTTGCGTAGTGGAAACAAAGTCACATACTTACTGAAATAATCAGCACATACAAAAAGATACTGATTTCTCAAATAAGACGGAGGAAAGGGACCAAGAATATCACAAGATATGGCTTCGCCTGGTGACGATATACGTCGGGGATTACCCATCAAGCCAGGACGAGCTAAATTAACAGGTTTATAAGTTTTACAAATTTCACAAGAATCGACGTATTCTTTCACGTCTTGAAACAACGTAGGCCAATAATATAAGTCCGCTATTTTGGAATGGGTTTTAGCCACGCCAAAATGACCGGCAGTAGGATCATCATGATACTTATTTAAGATTTCATTTCGATGCTCATAAGGGAGTACCAGCTTCCAGTCAAATTGAGCTGTCAGACGATACTTATTCTTAGAGTAACGGAAAAGTTTATCATTTTCAATTTTAAAGTTGGGAAAGAGAGAAGGTTTTTCAGATACCTTTTTATATATATCAAGATACCAAGGGTCTTGAGTAGTAACAGAATTTATAGAACTGACCTGAATACGAGAAAGACAGTCAGGTATGACATGTTCTTTGCCCTTCCGATGAATAATTTCAAAGTTAAATTGACTTTATATTAAAAGTCCTATCCGTTTTGTAAATAATCTCCCTAACAATACGAGATTCGTTAGGAGATTGAAAGTCATCATCCGAACCAGACGACGCAGAAGAGCCTTGCTCATTCAACCGATCCAATAAAGAAGTAATTAACGTTTTCAACAGAAGTACCGCTTCGGTCTCCTGAGGCAACCGTGAAATACGACACAATAGATATTTGCAACGCGAGGATAGCCTGTCGATCGCCGCTGCTGATAATTCTCCTTTTGCTTCTAACTCTATCTCCTCTACCTTATGCTGACAGAGTTCTAATTCGGAAGCTTCATTACTTATTACCAAGTCCGGGAACTTTAAACTACCCTTTTTGGCTAAATCTGCAGTGTTTCAAAGCTTGACACAGACTGGATCTACGTGAGATGGGATTAACCGGAAGTCTGCGAATCGCTAATTCATGTGACATTTCGTCTTTATGTAAATGGGTGATTTTACAACCAGCTTTTATGAAATCCATTTTTCGAGATTGATATGTAATATCAGAAGTAAGTCAGTTTCAGGTATAGAGTTATAACTAGATTTTGCCCTGTGCGCGGGGCCCGAGGGCCCCGCGGTACGCGTGTTGTTTGCTGTTGTTGATGTGTTGTTGTTGGTAATGTTGTTGTTGCTGTTGTAATTGTGTAGTAGTTTGTTTTCCAAAGGGAAAATTAAATGAATTTCTACTTTTGCTAAGACGAAAAGATCCGCGTGAGAGCACTTCATTCCCGCAGCTCGGCCTTCGGCCTCGCGTGCTTGGGAAATCGAAAGGGACGCTCCGGGCCTTCGGCCCTACGCGGAGCTCGGCCTTCGGCCTTCGCTGGGTTTCGAAGCTCAGCGTCGGGCCTTCGGCCCGCCGCTTCGCTTATTAAAACACTTGGAGGGTTGGTTTTGCTTTGGGGCGTAAGCGGGAAGTTGGAGCTTAAACACGACCCAATAGTAAAAGTGTCTTGACAAGCTCACGTCGGGCCTACGGCCTTCGGCCTTCGGCCTGCCGTTTCGCTTGTCTAAGACACTTTTCCTATTGGGTCGTGTTTAAGCTCCAACTTCCCCCTCTCGTGTGACGCTTCGGGCCTTCGGCCCTACGCGGAGCTCGGCCTTCGGCCTTCGCGAGCCTCGACGCTCCGCCGTCGGGCCTTCGGCCCGCCGGCTTCGCTTATCAAGACAGTTGACTTTGTAGAACGCTTGCAGGAACTGCATTCACGCAGCTCGGCCTTCGGCCTCGCGTTTTGGGAGTCGGGGTGGAGGCTCCGGGCCTTCGGCCCTCCGCCGGGGTCGGCCTTCGGCCTCCCGGCCTGAAGCTCGCCCTTCGGGCTCGCTTAACACACTTTTTGTATAGGATTTTGCTTTGTTCGTCATTCCCGCAGCTCGGCCTTCGGCCTCGCCCAAAATTACTGGGGGTGGGGCACGCTTGGACATTCGGGGTCAAGCTCCGGGCCTGACGGCCCTCCGCGAGGTCGGCCTTCGGCCTCCCAGCCTGAAGCTCGCCCTTCGGGCTCGCTTAACCTACTTACAAATTTGAATTTGGCCCGTGTCCGCCGCCATTTTGGATTTTTCCAAAAATTTTTTTTCACTCGGTAATCTTGGGCCCCCAAGCTCGCCGTATACCAAATCTCAGCGCGCTCGGACCAACTTGAAAAAATTAAAAAAAAAAAGTCGGCCATTTTGAAAATTTTTAAATGCAGTTTGTTTTGTCTCGGGGCCCTCTATGACATTTGGTCGAGCACCCCCCACCCATCTCGCACCGTTTAAAAGTTTCCATACAAAATTAAAATGCCCATTATTTCCGCCATCTTGGATTTTTTCCAAAAATTTTTTTATTCGTAGGTATCTAGAGGCCTCTATCTCTCGCCATGCCAAATCTCAGCGCGCTCGGACCAACTTGAAAAAATTAAAAAAAAAAAGTCGGCCATTTTGAATTTTTTTTAATGCAGTTTGTTTTGTCTCGGGGCCCTCTATGACATTTGGTCGAGCACCCCTCACCTATCTCGCACCGTTTAAAAGTTGCCATACAAAACAAAAGTGGCCAGTTTTCCAACAATTAGAGCATTTTTCCAAAAAATTTTTTTTTCGTAGGAATCTAGGGGACTCCGAGATTCCGTGACCAAAATTTCAGCGCGCTAGGACAAACTTGAAAAAATTAAAAAAAAAAAGTCGGCCATTTTGAAAAAAAAATGGCGGCGTCAAAAACTGCCAGGGTCCCTCTATGACATTTGGTCGAGCACCCCCCCACTAAGTCTAACCGTTTAGCCGGGCCGTTCAACATTTTTGTGACGAAAGACGGTAGACCAAAAGTCGGATTTTTCTGGAGGTCACCAGACCGCCCTCTATACGACCGTACCAAACTCGAATACCCCACGAATCTCCTTCTGGGAGAACAATCATGTCAATCAATCAGTCGGGTTGCGGCTTTATATAATATAGACTAGATTTTGCCCTGTGCGCGGGGCCCGAGGGCCCCGCGGTACGCGTGTTGTTTGCTGTTGGTGCTGTTGTTGATGTGTTGTTGTTGGTAATGTTGTTGTTGCTGTTGTAATTGTGTAGTAGTTTGTTTTCCAAAGGGAAAATTAAATGAATTTCTACTTTTGCTAAGACGAAAAGATCCGCGTGAGAGCACTTCATTCCCGCAGCTCGGCCTTCGGCCTCGCGTGCTTGGGAAATCGAAAGGGACGCTCCGGGCCTTCGGCCCTACGCGGAGCTCGGCCTTCGGCCTTCGCTGGGTTTCGAAGCTCAGCGTCGGGCCTTCGGCCCGCCGCTTCGCTTATTAAAACACTTGGAGGGTTGGTTTTGCTTTGGGGCGTAAGCGGGAAGTTGGAGCTTAAACACGACCCAATAGTAAAAGTGTCTTGACAAGCTCACGTCGGGCCTACGGCCTTCGGCCTTCGGCCCGCCGTTTCGCTTGTCTAAGACACTTTTCCTATTGGGTCGTGTTTAAGCTCCAACTTCCCCCTCTCGTGTGACGCTTCGGGCCTTCGGCCCTACGCGGAGCTCGGCCTTCGGCCTTCGCGAGCCTCGACGCTCCGCCGTCGGGCCTTCGGCCCGCCGGCTTCGCTTATCAAGACAGTTGACTTTGTAGAACGCTTGCAGGAACTGCATTCACGCAGCTCGGCCTTCGGCCTCGCGTTTTGGGAGTCGAGGTGGAGGCTCCGGGCCTTCGGCCCTCCACCGGGGTCGGCCTTCGGCCTCCCGGCCTGTAGCTCGCCCTTCGGGCTCGCTTAACACACTTTTTGTATAGGATTTTGCTTTGTTCGTCATTCCCGCAGCTCGGCCTTCGGCCTCGCCCAAAATTACTGGAGGTGGGGCACGCTTGGACATTCGGGGTGAAGCTCCGGGCCTGACGGCCCTCCGCCGGGTCGGCCTTCGGCCTCCCAGCCTGAAGCTCGCCCTTCGGGCTCGCTTAACCTACTTGGAAATTTGAATTTGGCCCGTGTCCGCCGCCATTTTGGATTTTTCCAAAAATTTTTTTTCACATGGTAATCTTGGGCCCCCAAGCTCGCCGCATACCAAATCTCAGCGCGCTCGGACCAACTTGAAAAAATTAAAAAAAAAAAGTCGGCCATTTTGAAAAAATTTAAATGCAGTTTGTTATGTCTCGGGGCCCTCTATGACATTTGGTCGAGCACCCCCCACCCATCTCGCACCGTTTAAAAGTTGCCATACAAAATTAAAATGCCCATTATTTCCGCCATCTTGGATTTTTTCCAAAATTTTTTTTATTCGTAGGTATCTAGAGGCCTCTATCTCTCGCCATGCCAAATCTCAGCGCGCTCGGACCAACTTGAAAAAATTAAAAAAAAAAAGTCGGGCATTTTGAATTTTTTTTAATGCAGTTTGTTTTGCCTCGAGGCCCTCTATGACATTTGGTCGAGCACCCCCCACCTATCTCGCACCGTTTAAAAGTTGCCATACAAAACAAAAGTGGCCAGTTTTCCAACAATTAGAGCATTTTTCCAAAAATTTTTTTTTCGTAATAATCTACGGGACTCCGAGATTCCGTGACCAAAATTTCAGCGCGCTAGGACAAACTTGAAAATCGGTCGCCATTTTGAATCCGCCATATTGAAAAAAAAATGGCGGCGTCAAAAACTGCCAGGGTCCCTCTATGACATTTGGTCGAGCACCCCCCCACCAAGTCTAACCGTTTAGCCGGGCCGTTCAACATTTTTATGACGAAAGACGGTAGACCAAAAGTCGGATTTTTCTGGAGGTCACCAGACCGCCCTCTATACGACCGTATCAAACTCAAATACCCCACGAACCTCCTTCTGGGAGAACAATCATGTCAATTAATCATCGGGTTGCGGCTTTATATAATATAGATATTTTAAAGATAAGTTAAAATTTTATTAGATTTTAACCCTTTTAAAGTATTTTAAAATATTGAGAAAATCTCTTTAAGTATAGCTAATTATTTAGCGTATAAAGTATAGCTTTATTTATAAATTGGTTAAATTTATAAGTTTAACCTCCAACACAAACAACACTTTCAAACAACAATTTGCAATTCCCTTTACATATAAAAACCTTAATACTAAAATATTTCTAAAATGTTTCACTTGGAAATGTCATACTCCATAGGCCCCACGTTGGGCGCCACTGTAATAGGGGAGGGTGAGCTCTGGGTAAGTGGTCCAGAACCCCCAAGATCTACCTACTTAAAAATTCAAAAATGCTTACGGCTAACTACGAGCATAGATAGGGTCGTGGTTTCTGCCACTATGGAGTGAGAATAGATATCCAAATATTTAAAGTAGGACGCCAGGATACTATACTCATCAAACGTATGACATATCCAAATGAAAATACAAATTTATTTACTAAATACTTTTATTCACTTTACATCACAATAAGACCTGCTGCGGCCTCGAGACTTAACATTTAAATTACGTACCGTAACTATTACTAATTAAATTTAACTTAAGTACATCTCAGGCATATTTGGGCCTGTAATACACACAAAATCCTACATAGGAATTGCAGGTTTCATATTAATAATAGAATTTACCATGTAGAAAGTTCACGTTAAAAAGAAATTCAGACTTAAATATTGTTTCTCCTTTCCAGCAAAGGAACACAGTCACTAATGTAAATATAAGTTTTTAACTCACAGTTTTATCGTATAAACACTTCACCTCGAGTCCAAAAATTAAGTGGAGAAGACGGCTTCCCCTCTAGCATGGTGCGACACCACCCTAGATCTTCCAAAAGCCATAGGGCCAAGAGCCAAGGGAAGAAGTAGGCCCAGCCAAAGGACAGGCCTAGCCAAAGGACAGGCCTAGCCAAAGGGACCCTAGAAACAAAGAGAATGTTCTAGGTTTTAGAGAGGTTATGTTATAAAAAGTTATATTTATATTTAATTGGGACAACGCGCGATTTAGCTTGCGGAAATAATTAGATTAAAAAATCCTTACCGGTTTCTAAGCCGAGTCCCTTATATTAGACACCAGACGTGGCGACGTATGCGCACGCGGTGAAACAAAATGATGTCTCATCTTTGTCAAGGGATTGCTGGAAAATCACACCAAAACACGACATTAGCTAATTGCAATTGACAATAACCAACTTCGCCTTTCCTTTCGTATATTTAGAAAGTGTGAACAACTCACCAAGTTGGTTTGAAAGAGGTGAAAAGGTTATGCCGCCATTACCGGCGCATAGGAAGCTAGGTTAATCATATTTTGGGCCAAGCTGGAACAAAATATATCAACGATTAAAACATTGAACACCGAATTTAACCGAGTTTTAGGAAATACAATCTTTAAATAAAATACATACCCCATGAATCAATTGCCGACATGATGTACAAATTACGTCTTACATCTTGTCACGAAAGATAGTAGTGATGAAGCGAAATTGAAAAAATGGCAAAGCCACAGACAAAGTGGTGAATGGAAAACCTCCCATTCAATGACATCGCAACTGACCGGATCCAATTTACAGAAAACCGAAGTCACCAAAAATAAAAAGAATTACTAATTTCGAAAGCTAAAAATAAGGACATTATTTATAACTACGAATTGCAAAATATAAAAGAACACATACTAAATGTTTATTCATAAATACTCTTTATGTATGACTGATTGTTTGTGCCAAACCACAGACAACAAACCGACCGACATTGACAGACGTCAATGTTTACTGCGACAGTAATAAACAACACTGATTCAACCCGTTTTACCAAGTTAAAGCTATTTCCACGTAGTATTTCCATGTTACAATATATTTCAATTGTGAAATGTGTAAACTCCAAAGAAAACAAGGTATTTATGTCCCAGCACACTGCGGGAACGAACAATGGATGCGCTAAATGCGACGATTTATAGATGATTGATGACCTACCATTCCGGTAAGTTTTATCCTCTAAATATAGCCAAAAGCGTATATGTGAAGATTAAAAACAACATTTCTGGTCTCCGACCTTGACCTATCTACTCTAATACTCGTGTAGAACGTATATTAACCACCAAATTCTTATCAAACAAACATCTACTTTTCTAACCTATAAAGTATCTATCTACAATAACATTCAGACGTTTATAACACTGGGTGGCTACCCTAAAGTGTTACAAGATCTCTAGTTTTTATACGCGCCGTGCTGAATAATGCTGGTGGTCACTACTTATTCGTTTAAATTTATAAAATTTAAACGAATAAGTAGTGAATAAAATATAACAACAAAGAAAGGGATAAAACATAATTAAACTAAATCAAGCCCGTAAAGTTTTATAAAAAGGGGGTAAATGAATAAAACAAAAAAATATTATAATAAGATGTTATTTATTCATTTAATCATTTTGAAAGTAAACGTTTTGCATTTAAATTCACACGCACGGATCCGTGTCTAAGCATACGAGGGGTTAACACTCGTTGGTCCAATCACGTTCACACTTGTTGGTCTATCCAAGCACACTACACTCACAGTGTCACTACGCGAGTTTGATTCGGATGTCACTGGTTGTTTTTTAGTCAAACAAATCACGAGATTCCATACATTTGACAGTTTAAAAACCCATTTTCACGATTAAAATTGTTGTATTTGTGAATTAAGGCTTCTCTTACCAATCTTGGTATATAGTGGCGTACTGTCGAAATGACCTTGGGACTATGCAGCTCGATCCAGTGACTTATACCCGACTCAAGGTGACACTGAGCAATAGCTGACTTGCGAGCGTCGTTGTTCTTGACCGCAGCGATGTGGTCTTTAATTCTGCAGGCAATAGTGCGTTTGGTATGCCCACTGTACGAACTACCACAACTGCAATCAACTTTGTACACACCAGGTTTTTCCAGAGGAATAAGTAATTGAATGAGCTTAACGCAACTGCGTGCTACAGAGACTGACTGCTCGGTCGCACGCGCCACGAGAGGGGCGCAGGCGGGGCGGAGAGCGGGTGTACAGGCGATCCCCCTTCTTATCTCTTGATTGATCGGATTAACCGATTATTTAATTTAATTATTAAGAAAATCGATTTAACAAATAATTCTTAGTAGAATGGAATATTAGTTTCGTAATCAATACGATAACTTGATCATAATGGGATTGAGTGTTTTATCTTCGTTGTTCTAAATATTATATGTTTAGTTGATTCAACTAGCAAATCTTATGCAAATCAACAAAGACAAAATAATTAAATAAACTATTAAAATGTTCATAACTATTAACATATTTATCTGTTTTAATTAAATTGTTAAGGATTGAATTAACTTACGTTACATAATTATGCCAACAAGTTAATAATAGATGCAAAGTATACAATTGTTAGGATTAATAACATACCTACTTTATTAGTTCAATCACAGATACACTTATTGTTTTAAGTAATCAGCTTTCTTTGAGTTATATAAGATCGTTATTGTTGTAATTAACTTAACGTCAACTAAGAGAAAACTGCTCTTAGTTGGTCTTCATTTTTTAGAGTGTAGTAGGTATATAGTTCCCTTAACAAATAAACACTATAATCATAAAGGTTAGTTTTGTAACTCGTTTTAATGAAACTCTGTCGAATTTCCCGCAATGGCCGCTATTGAGATACCATTAAATAAAGTGCCTTCTTAATGTTTCATACCAAACCTCAGAGGCGAATGTGATTTGTAGCCTCGCTTCTAGCTTAATTCAATACCAAACCAACCGAAGTCACGAGAAAATCTAATTTAGTTCTAACTTATTAGTTTAGATTAGGATGAGTGCCTATAATGTCTTATAGGGTGTACGTATTTCGTGGAACTTCGCACAAGTATAATAAACAACTATAGCTGGGGTCTTTTTCGACGAAAAACCCTGTGTCTTTTCTATGACAGCTCAGTGGTTAAATTTTTAATTATATTGACATAAAATGTCGTCGGAATCTCTAAAAATACCCGACGTTGCTAGCATTTCGCCTCGCCTCGCTCTCCAATGCAATTTTCGATAAAATATCGTCCCTGGATGGCTAGAGGGTGGCTAGAGTTAGTCTGCGCTGTTATGAATCGTTACGGTGCACGTTGATAAATATTTGGACGCTGAAACATTAGAGTGAAGCGGTTTTGGCCAGAACACACCGATCATATCGACAATATTAAAGTCACGTTTCTCGTTCACACAAGATGCCACTACTGGTTAATAAATTTAATTAGATTGACTATATTAATGGTAATATCTATATATGACAAAACATAATACTTTATAACTACACTATATCCCATTTCATTTCTTAAGGTGGCTGCTGTGACAGGTCACTCCACTAGGTACAATTTTACGTTTTGAAGTCATAAATTCTATTGGGATGACAGCTGTCTTAGCCACCCTTACAACTGAAATGGGATATATATAGTCAATAAGGCACTGCCGACACTAATAATTACAACAAATCGATCATGCAAATAGATTACTACGAATGACAAGTTTACAAACTGAATTGTTACCCACAATGATAATTTACTTACTACTTTATCTAGGTAGCATATTGTGTCTGTAGAGTATATGCTGCATGAATCATAGGTATTAGCTCTAGCCAGCATCTTGTCTCTGAGAGCTTACGTCGTAATCCATACATTATGAACAGCGTTAGTACGCAAGAAACGCATAAGTGTAATATCATTATCGCCTCAATTGATATTGCTGATGGTATAAGTGATCCGTTCAAGTGTTAGCACTATTATGATGACTATGATCACAGAGGAGTGGATTTACAGAGCATCGGTTTTAAAGATACAACCATGCCGAGATATCGCTAATAACAGCAATACGTTCAACGCTATCTCGTTGCGATAAGGCTTAGGAATGTACAGCAATTGTCTCAACGATCACCAACGATGGTACATGAGCACGTCCACAGGACTCGTGTCACGTACACACGCTAGTGGACAGAACAGTGGAAACTCACAATATGGATGTTGGAAACTGTTGCTCTGTGAGTTGAGTCCTCTGTGACATTATGATATAGTTTATCGGTAGCCGTGACGCTCTCGGCGGGGGACTAACTCTTAACACAACGCTGATCGTGGCTTCTAGGAAAGCTTTGGCATCGTTAACATGAGACGTGCTAGAACCTCAATTCACTCAGCTTCGATATCGTAACATAACTTGCGCGTAAAGAATTTATAACGTACTACACTAGGTAATGGAGGCTCGGTTATCTTTATGTATAATCTTGCCATTTGTAATAAAAATTGAAATAATCGAAATTACTGTCAGAAAAATGTTCTATAAACTTATAAAATGGTCTACTGTATCTTGATAAATGCAATCGAGCTCTTATCGTAATACTCGGTATTCAAAAGTTTTCATTGAAGTGTTGTGAAGCTATTTAGTTTGTTTTATCCGCTCTGGATCTCTCACCTCGCGTTCATATCGGTTCAATCAACTTCACAATTTATTTATCGCGTATTATACTAAGTTATTAATATAACCATATCGCAACGTGCGTGTACCGGCGGCAGTCGTTTCCGAGCCATTGACATTGGCAGCTTCGAGTTCAAAATAGCGCGCGCTAAAAATTTTACGCGTTTACCTATCCCGTAGGTTATTGGCATCGAAATTTAACCGGGCGGCGTTAACCTCATTCTCTTGTGTACTTGGTTATATTTGGCAAGTCGGATTTATTAATGGTGCGTCCTATAATATTACGCGTTATCTTTCCCGTGTAAAAGAGTGTAAATACCCGGAAGATAAGGATTGAGACACCTGTTATTCCAATACGGATTATAACTCACTTTTAAGTCTGGAATTTTATTGTATATACCTATTCGGGATGAAACATTTCATAAGTATCGAAAAAATGCATAAAATAATAATGTTTTAGCAAGTAACTACTTGCTCAAAACAAAATCCTCATCATCAGACCATATTTTGCTGGATTCGACTCCTAGTGTTCCATTTAACAAAATCTGAATTTTCTCGAAAGTTACCAAGTGCGACCTATTTGCCTTAGGAGGGCTAAGTTGCCCTCCAATATTCTATGCCGCATCTCATTGTGCCAATTCAGTAACGTAAACAACCACCGGCTTATGTATGAGGTGTGATATTTGAATTTATAACCTTCGGAGTAGGGATTGCAATCCGGTCCGGCGGATCCGGTAATCCGGCCGGATCCGGCACTTTTTGTCATGATACCGGATCCGGCAAAATTCACCGGATCCGGTCCCGGATCCGGTAAAGTGAAATAAAGCGCTAAACTATAAAATAACAGCTTAAAACACTGCTAAAATTTAAAAGTTCTCGCCAGTATTCGAATTTTTTCGCTCGCAAACAGCAACACAACAACTTGTTTGTTAGTTGACGCCTGTCTTCTCTAGCCGACGAAATATGTGACGTGAGATTTCCGTGCACCGTAAGTACTGGATTGGTTTATATTCAATTTATTGTGTTGTTACATTGTAATTTAATGTACATGTTCGTTTTATTTTGTACAAACCATTTTAGCCCACTTATAATAAGTGTTACCTGCATTTAAAATATAATGAATAAATATTTATAAAATTAAATAGAGAAATATATGTTGACTTTTGACGACCGGTCTGACCTAGCCAGTGGGTAGTGATCCTGCCTGTGGAGCCGCGATCCTGGGTTTTCGAATCCCGGTAAGGACAATTATTTGTGTGATGAGCACAGATATTTGTTCCTGAGTCATGGTTGCTTTCTATGTATTTAATTTTAAGTATTTGTATATTATATATCGTTGTCTGAGTACCAACAACATAAGCTTTCTTGAGCTTACCGTGGGGCTTAGTCAATTTGTGTAAAAATGTCCTATAATATTTATTTATTATTATTATTTATATGTTATTTTGTTATTATTATGCTACTAAATGTACTTGTATAGGTATACACGTTTATTGATTTTGTTTGCTAAAACTAAAATGGTTGAATTGAGAGCACCTTTTTGTTGGAAATGTGGGTCGGGCTATAGATAGTTTAAGAGAAAAAGAAGATTTTATTTGTGGTTAAGTAATGAAAACGTTGATTTTTGAAACTTAAAACAACCGTCATCGAATTAAACTGTTGTGAGACATACTAACATTGAATAATTTACGGTTTAGACTCACTTGTTTTTAGTTACTCGCGCGACATGTTTCGGAGAGCCTATAGGTCTCCTGTTAAGACACCCGTTTTATTAATCCATTAAAAAATATCCTTAACTTCGCATATAACGCTAAAAACATGATAAAATACGTGACTTGATGAATTTTTTATCCGCAATACCGGATTGAGGCCAAAATCCGGCCGGATCCGGCCGGATTCAAAACCAGTCCGGATTGCAATCCCTACTTCGGAGGTAGACGTCGCTAGCTTTTGCATATATACCTACTAGAGTCTGCGCGGAAAGAGTAGAGTGGTAGAATGTATTGGATCCCATACATTTCACAACTTTTCTCTCTCCGCACAGACTCCACTTGTTATTAAATTCGTTGATAAGCAATCACAACATCGTGTATTGTGCACTGCGTGACACATGAATACTATCGCGTTGGCACCGTTTTCCCAATGATGAATTTTGTAGTTCTGTATGTCAGTCAACTCAACGATAAACTGACAAGTGACTAACGTTGCCAGACAATTTGTCACTTAAATAAGACTTTACTCCAAACAAAGAAGTCGATGGAAATAATGTTACCTTAAGAAATAGCATACGTAAAATAAATAGGTACGTTTATGTTCGTCTGAATACTTTTTTTGGCAGATGCCTACTTAGCTACCTTTTCAGGGAAAACATATTTGTGTTTTTATATGGTAAGTCATCATTTCATTTACCATATATTATATATTATGATCAAATAAAATTATGTACTAATTTGTCCTTTGATTTTAAATTATACTTATATGTCATAGTACTTAATTACGAGGACATGTTTGGTTTGATTTAAGGCACTTCCCTCTCATGAAATAATAAGTCCCTTCAAATTAAGACCCCCCGGGCATGACTTCAGTACAAGGCGGTTTAAATTTAAGGAAATACAATTAAAATTCGTTTCATTTGCTCACCGGCTTTCCTAAATTACCTTCTGCGTGGAGGGTAGCGGGCGGCACACCCGAGGGGGAGTCGCAGCCATAATTTTTGTTCCCAGTCACATTCGAGGGCCCGGTCCCCGGCTTCCGACGCTTCGGATTTCTTGCTCAGTCTAACTTATCTCAACGACGAGCCAAGGTTTGCTAAAATTCAAACTACTCGCCATGTTCTTTTAATTATATACGTCCTAGTTACTCCATAATTAGCCTAAATTATAACGCGGTCGAGTTTAATCGTTGTCGAGTACTTGTGAAGGCAATGGGCTAGGTTAACTACAGGAAACACCCTGAAATAGGCAACTAATTTACTCCCTGCCACGTCGCTGATTGAATCTTAAACTAGGTTAGTTTACGACTCTATTTATGTCAATACCCATTATCATAAAATTTGCTGGTATTTAAGCGGCCGTAATATAATGTTGAAATGGAAGCTACAGTTTCAGTTAAAAAAATAAATTGGAAGATAAATATGTGGGTGACTTTGAAGACCTTAAGCGGCAAAACAAACACGAAACGCGGCAGGTTAAATTAAATGTGCTAACAAGAAAACGCACCAAAATAATTCTTATATGTCATACCTACATTTATGGCGTTGGCTCTCTTTTGTGACCCATAAAAAGCCTGTGTAACAAGTTTATTTTCTTCAATGAATAGGTATAAAGTGTCTTTCTATGGAACTTGCTAACTATGTAAACAAACCGCCATATTGAAATTGTCTCTGATTGATGAATTTACTAGTGACTTTTGTTTACATACTCGTAGGTAGCAAGTTCAGAATCAGAATCAGAATCAAGCATTTTATTCGTGATAAACTTAAAACTAAGATTACATACAAGAGTATAACTAAAAACTACAAATATTAATAAAGATGGAAAGCGTTAAAGTTTACCACGAAATGGGCTCGCCTCAGCATAATACTGACCCCAGAGCCAGCGCTGATCTTCCGGCGGGACCATTTGTGGGCCACGAACGCAGCCGTACGACACGGCCCTATCATAAGCTGAACGCAGCCTTTGCAGCAGCGACCGGCGCCATCTAGTCTACTGTCTATGGCAGTAGCTGTAAATGACATTTGACATTGACAAGACAATAACAAAAATGGCCATGCCGTACAACGCGATAAAAATATATATATAATTTTTTTTTTACCTTTCATTCATATGAAAATAACTTTTGTAACTACATATAACAGGTGCCAAAATATATATACAGCAAAAGTGATAAATTCAAATACAACTTTGATACAACATAACTAAAGAGGTGAAGTTTATTTTGTCAATGTGAAAGTTCCTCAGTTGACCATGGAGATCATGCCAAGTTTACACAATTGAAAGTTTATACTGTACACTAAGGGAATTAAATTAAATAACATAAGATAGCTACATAAAGACAAAAAAGATAACCACACGCGCAATTGTAATATGGGACGAAGTGAAGAAATAAATTACAACAAGCACTATATACATACAGAGTACAGATCAAGTACAGACGCATTGTGTGATCGTGAGGAAAGGACAGAAAAAGCAGGTATACATTATTATTGAGTTGACTATTTGTTTGTAAAACATGTAACATTTTCGGCTAAACAAAAAAGTTATATTAAAAGCAACTCGTATCATGCCGTATTGCCTCCTGTGACTGCTGGTGTTGAAGTATAGTTCCATAGAATGACACTTAGCTGGCCCAATATTACAGGGTTCTGTTACATTTTCATGATAGTTGAAATTCGACTTAATGTCACTATGACAATGTTCAAATTTGAATTCGATAAAAGTGAAACATAGAACCCTGTAATATTGGGCCAGTGACTTTACGATTTGATTTCTTCCCTATAGCGCATCGCGGGCTAACCACGAACAGGATATACTGGCGTACTGTCAAATTACAATTGAATAATAAATGTGGACGTAATGCTGAATAAGTATGCAAGCCAGTCATAACGCGAAACCTGGCTGACCTTGCCACTACAATGCTACGTGTCAAGGAAATCTTCGCTGGGGTATGAAAATTGTCGTATAATACTTGCTTGTCGGTTGCTTCATCGTGGGCACCCTTTAGTGGATAACAAGTTTGTCATCAGACGAGAAGGAAGAAAGCCTTAAGCGATACAGTTAAGGTTCAAAATCGAGTGTTTTGATACAAACATCTAACCGCTAAAGGACCCGATAAACGATAAGATAGTGACAAGACAGAAATAGGTGTAACAATCTTCTAATTGATGTGATTAGCAAAAAAAACCGGCCAAGTGCGAGTCGGACTTGCGCACGAAGGGTTCTGTACCATTACGCAAAAAACGGCACAATAATCACGTTGGTTGTATGGGAGCCCCACTTAAATAATTATTTTATTTTGTTTTTAGTATTTATTTTGTTGTTATAATGGCAACAGAAATTCCTTCACCTGTAAAAAATTTAACTATCACGGTCACTGGCGACAGACAGACGGACATCTGAGTCTTAGTAATAGTGTCCCGTTTTTACCCTTTAGGTACGGAACCCTAAAAATCATAGTAGTCTCTTCCGGCTGCCGTTATTACCCATTTAAGTTAGAAATAGTTAGTCGTAAAATAAACCCCAAGGGCGAGAGCAAGCAAGATGAAACATTTTTGCCTCTAACGCCAAGAATTCTCCAACAATTTCCCCGCCCCTAAATGAGGTGTACGCCGCTACGGTACATTTTATCGCGTCAATAAAAGTACGCTTTAGTTTCCATACAATTTCCTGTCCTGACAACCTGTATAAATTTATATAGTTAACCCGAAGAAGTAGTCACACCTTCATTGCCTATGTCGTAGTCAGATCGTATAATCCGCCGTATTACATTACGGCTAGCCGTTTTCAAAAACAGGGGCGTTTTGAAATGCGGCGGTTCGACGATTAGCCGGATTGTCACTGCGATACGTTCTTCAATAAGGCGGCCCACGTTTAGCCGCATCGTACATTGTAGAGTGACCAGTTCTTTCGGTCGCCTACGTAACCGGATTTTGACAATGTTTGCAATTTAATTTATTTCTACCATGGTCCCACCGCACTACATGTGTTTCTTTTCCAAAACATTTCCTTCACAACTTAAATAGACGGAGCCCCGCAAGCGATTAAGTGAGACGTCCGTGAAAACATTACACTTTGGGGAAAAAAGCGTAGGTAGGTAATTAGGTTAAGTTCGTTAGGTAGCTTCAGATGCCCGAAGGGCAAACCGCTCAGAAATAGGAGCCCCGCGAAGCGGGGCTCCGTCTAGTTAAGTTGCGAAGGATATTTTTTTTTAAAAGAAACAGTGCGACAAACTCCAGATTTGATGGACACCCCAGCGTTTGTCAGGCAGCGCCACGAGTGTTAAAAATGGGAACTAAAAACTGTCAAAGCGGCGGCTAATGACTCGCTGTATTACATTACGGCTAGCCGTGTTGAAGAACGTATGGCGCCGAATACATTCCGGCGGATTCTCATTCAGCCGCATTCAATACGGCTAATCGTTAAACCGCCGCATTTCAAAACGCCCCTGTTTTTGAAAACGGCTAGCCGTAATGTAATACGGCGGATTGTACGATCCGACTGCGACACCTATAATAACATAACGGTTTCGGCAAAAAATCCGGTTTCCACCGAACACTAATTTTCGTACAAGTTTGTTCGGTTAGGGATACCCTTGACCTAATGACCATCATAGATGATACCAGGCGTGGCTCACTCCGCGATTTCGTCGCTTTGCTACAGGTAGCTAAAAGTACATCCGTTCGACCCCAATTTTGGGGTTTGCCATAAGCCGCGCGTGGCGCTGTCGCCACCTAGCGGCCATATCTGTGCTGATCGTGACAGACGCGTTTTGTTAGAGAGTGAGTCTTCTGTGCCTAGTACTATTATTTATTCTGTGATGATACTGATTGTAAGATGACGCGCGGTCACCACTCTCATACTAATTTAATTTAATAATATATAAGAGCGTAATCTCTTACTCGTGTTAGTTCTTTACTCTTGTGAAATACAACTATCAATAAGTCTTGACCTTTCTTTAAAGTTTTCTCGATTGGGTCGCAGAACTTTCGAGGTCTTTCCCTTCCAGCCGGGACGGTCCGCTCTTCCCTCGTGTAAAAAATATAGGTAAGTATGTACTTATACACGGTGGCTAAAAATAACTATTTTCCCGTTGCCAGGGAGGTTTTGGGATTATACTGAGCAACTTTTACTATGGGACCAACCCCGTAATCGCAAAAAAAATTCCTCCCATAGAAAATGGAAAAGCCAAAATGTATGAAACAGCCATATATTTCTTTCGCTATTTCGGGGTTGTTCCCATAGTAAAAGCTGCTCAGTATAATCCCAAAACCTCCCCCTGGCAACGCGAATGTAGTTATTTTTTAGCCAACCTGTATATTATTGTATATATGTATATAGATCACGTGGCCGCACGTTGCCTGTCTCCCGGCGTGCGTCAGCCGGGGACCGCACACGGCGCTCCTGGTCCCTGGTGTCTCACCGTCCGCCCGTCCTTCTGTTGAGACCATCAATTACTTCCTGATTAAACTTTATCACAGAATAAATAATAGTACTAAGTACAGAAGACTCACTCTCTTACAAAACGCGTCTGTTACGATCAGCACAGATATGGCCGCTAGGTGGCGACAGCGCCACGCGCGGCTTATGGCAAACTCCAAAATTGGGGCCGAATGGATGCACTTTTAGGTACCTGTAGCAAAGCGACGAAATCGCGAAGTGAGACAGTTGAGACACGCCTGACTTTAATATACGGTGTTTGAGTTGCTGTCCTACTGTTTTTTGGATTTAACGAAATAGTTGGTTAGCGATGTTTCAAACTACGTATGTGTGTGCATTGTTCAGCTTAGGTATGAATTGCTGGTTTGGTAGCGTGAGATATATTGAAAGTTTCAAATGTTTTTAGATTTTTGTGAAACGTTTAAAAATTGCCTGCGATTTATTCAAACGGGAAAAGCGCAATCTTTTTCAATCGCGCTTTATTTTAGTAGACTTGTGTCATATGCTCCAAACAGGCCATCTAAGAATAAGTTATAATACCTAGTCCGATTAAATCGTTATTACAATCTTGTTAACACGAGCGGCACGAGCCCTAACTCTGGACCAAATGTCAAAACAACATAGACTAACCTAACCTAAATTTTTCTGTCCAATTGACATTTGCAAATACGCGCAGTCCCTTGAATAATGCTTGTAAACAACTCGTGCGTACAATTTCTCCAACTGAATAATGCCGATTGCGCATTTTCCTCCATACTTGCATTTTGACGTGCATCTCAATATTCTCAATGCTCCAAGGTCTCTCCATGTATTATGCATTGACATTTCAGTAAACAGCATTTGCCAACGGTGCTGTAAATGGGTCGCGTAACAACCGCTAAAAACTTGAACTTTGCCACTTACCACATTGTTTAGTTTCTGTATAATCTGTTTTCTATGTATATGCTAAACATATGTGGCCTTGACTTTGACAGCAAATCGAGGAAACTAATTCAAGACTCTATGATGAGTCCAGATTACAGATGAACTAGACAAATTTTGTGTATTTATTTTTTATGGATTTAAGTTCTTGTATAGGTATTAGTAGTCACAGGTAAGGCAATAGGTACAGTCAGCTCGTGAATCGTATAGTGTGTACCTGATAGGTAAAAGCAATCAAAATTACGTACAACTAGCTTTACAACTACCGTTTTATATCAAACATTTGTACGCTTCATCTTATATTTGCTGTACACTATCCGATGTCATATAGAACAAGGCGTCAGAAATATAAAACAACAATATTTTACACGTGTTTTTTATCATTCCTTGTTCTATTTTTGCATACAATGCGGCAGATTACTATGTAACATATGTTGCTACTGATTTTTATGGTATGAAACGCAAAAGATCGTAATCTCGGGAGAAAGTGAACAGGAAACGCGGTCCACGATCGTGCTGCACCGGTTTCCCAATTTGCGTGTTTTGTGATCGCGGAGCGTGACCATTGACTCTGCTCGTGCTTAATTGTCATCATTATCTTACTATAGTTAGGTACTATACACATGGCAGGAAAATGATGCTTAGGTACGGTTAGTTACTGGGAGTTCAAACGTTAATGACTGGGGTAATGTTATAAATAAGCTTTTGTCAAAATTTCATTATTGCTTTTGCTTTTATCGCTGAGTGTACTTTTCTTTCTATAGGCAACTAGTACATATCAAGACATTTCTAACAAACCCACACACAATTAGGTAAGTTGCGTTGTTTTATCACAGAATTCCTATGGCGACGTCTTGTCTCGATTATGACTATTATGAGATCAGCTCGAAGGTACTATAATATTGAATTGTCATCCAAGTTACATATGTATGCACATTTTCAGCTTCGGAAACCGGGAAGGGGTGAAATGTAACTTAAAACAAGATACGATTACAGACAACGGCACAGGTGAAACTAAATAAAAGCGTGTAAAATGGTTGAAATAAAAGAGCGTTATTTTCAGAGCTATGGTTGATCTCATATTGCAGAAATATACCTACCTACTGGTACCTAACGTTAATTGCTGAGATTTGTGCGTGCTTCTGACAAGCACTTAGGAAATATCTTGCCTAACAAATAGTGAATAGCCCCATTCAATCATAGCAATATAGAGGTGAAAAATACTAGCAATAGAGAAGGAAATTTATAGCAATGGAGGTAGCAAACGGGCATCTAAACCTTTAAGTACCTATTTTTTTTTCTTAGCCCGTTTTGGTGTCCCACTGCTGGGCAAAGGCCCTAAGTATATCATCATCATCATCATCTCAGCCATAAGACGTCCACTGCTGAACATAGGCCTCCCCCTTTTTTGGGGGGTGAGTAAGTATATATGATATGAAAAACTATTTAAACGGATTATATCGCGTAGAATGAATTTACCAATCGAATCTTTACAGCTTTCGTCAGGTGACCCGGTTGGTCAATTCGATATTGCTCTACAGTCAGTGGTTCCACTGGTTAACTGGCAGTGTCCATACAATACTATCTGACATTTCGTGAGAACGAGTTATTTTATCGTTTGATAATTCGATAAAATCGGCCAAGATAAAACCGATAAATACGTGGTTATAAATTCCTCATAATTTTAATTGCTATGCTATGCCTACTGGGAATATCGAAACAAAGAATCGCGTGTTGCCATAATTGAATATTAGATATAACTGTATACATCATAAAGATTAAAAGTTTAACGGGTCTCGTAATACGGTGTCCTATTAGGTAGCTTAGATAGTCACGCGTTCTTGGTTACTGTAGTAAGTAGTGATTTTCTTTTTATTATAACAGCTCTCTTTTTGTGACATGGGTTAAAAATTGCATAGAATTAAGTAAGATGCTATATTTAATAGTAGACCAGTCAAATCTTACAAAAAAATGTTCTAAAAAAACAATGCGTGATGTAGTTCTGTATTTTTTATATATTGTTTATAGTCCTTGGAGGAATGTGAGACTATGTTTTGCAAGCAAAAAAAAGTTGTGCTCCCTGCGTAATTTGCAAAAAACTGCCAAAATTTCGGAGTTTTTTCAGTTTTTGCACTTTTATTATAAAACTATGGGTTTTTAGTCAAAACTTGCTATGTAATGTTAAAAGAACATTAAATTTGGAACAATTTAAGCCCATGTACAGCGCCGGATGTTAAATAGTTCATGAGATATGGAACTTTAAAAAAAGGGTATTTTATTCCTTAGAATTAAAATTTTAGTTTTTCCTATATTTCAGGACAAATACCGGCACAACCGCTCATACTATAAGATATATAGCGATGAATAAAGTTATAGCCAATTTAATTACCTTTCATTTAAGTGCAAGAAAGAGTCAGTAAGTTCTACAGTTCTCTAGTTATCGTAAAAAAATGAAATTGCTATAATGAGGAAATCCGTACAAAAGGCAGTACCGTCGTCGAGAATGCCATCTACGATTAGCTTTTACCGGCCTTCTCCAATAGCAGCAGAGCGATGTTAGAGATCAACCATTTTTAAAATGCACTCCCCTCTTAAGCACTTCATTCATTCAGTAATGAAATCTAGATACAAACTGTAGTTTGGCTTGTTTTTAGGCTCCACTTTTTGGTCGTAGCCATTGATTGTATACATTGACCGTATTTACACGTAGGTATATTTATTGCAAATTCTTTTCCAATGGCTGTTAAAGCTAAATGTATGTGGAGCTACTGCTCAGTGAGTTGTCAATCCACGGGTTGTGACTATAAATACCTATTTCAGTCTTTACTGTATAAATGTATTTATAGTCTGGACTATCATCATTCATTTAAGAGTTAGACTCTTGTCGGTGGAGCGATTTCCATGTATGTCGGTCCTCTGCCTTCTCCTTGACAGCGGAGGGGGAGACCAAGGAGAACGTACATAGATCAAGTAAAGGAAAAGCTCAACGTCGTGTCGTATCAGGCTGTCAAGGAGTCTGGACCAATTAAAAATAAAAATAATTGGACTAATTTGTCAATAGAAAATACGGCAAATACTTATTGAAGTTTTTGAGTTACAAATTGGATATTTGATTACCTATAACTAAAATTTTGTAAATTATTTGGCATAGTACAGCTATGTGTAATTCGTAACCAAATATATCTCAATGTTAACATGATTAACTAATTATGCCAAAAGAATGTCTCATTGCTAGAAAGTAACAAATGTATGCAATCTGTCCGGCTTGGCAGATCATGCATCATGTTAACACACACTTATCTATACCTTACTGAAAAAAAACTAGTACATACTACGTATTTCGTTTAGTTCTTCTTCTATTCCCGATTTGGTTTGCCAATCTACAGGGCGAAATCTGGGTCGTGATTCAAACCTATTGTACTTAACTCGGTAAATTAACGCGATGTTAGGTATAAAGTTAATTTTTAAATAATTGCAGCTATTCATTAATTAATCAACAATTTAAGTATCCCAGTTAAAAACACAAATTATGGTTACCTTACAATTACTGTTAAAACCTATTTAATAAACAACTGATTAGATGAGTAAGAAATGTCAACCGTCACTGTTATGACAAACTCAAAACTTTAAAATAAATAAAATCATTCAAAGATTGTACATTGAGTTCATTAATTCTGGTAATTTTAAAGATAATTAAGCAGAAAGATGCCCGCGGCATATCCGTTTTCAAATGTTGAGCGGTCTGACATGGTAATGTTTTATTACCAAGCGCGTCGTGCTACCACTGCTCGGGATTTATTTCACCAACGTTATCGATTGATATGTTGAGAAAAGTGGCGCCTGAATTACTGCGAGAAGTGCCGGAACATTACTTGCATAACCTACACTATCAACACGATGGTGCTCCGGCTCATTTTGAACACCGAGTACGCAATTACCTCGATGAACAGTTCCCGGGACGTTGGATTGGCCGAAGCGGCGGCCGACTCGTGGCAAGGCCTCCTCATGGTCCCGACCTGACGCCCTTGGATTTTTTTCTCTGGGGCGAAATCAAAAGATTGGTGTACCATCGAAGAGCTTTGTCAGCGAGATATTGGAGCATTTAAAAGTGTGAAAATGAATCACTTTGTTCTTGGCAGATTAAAAGATAACCTAAGAGGACGAGCCGAATTGTGTCGACAGCAAAACGGATCACACTTTAAGCAGCTCCTGAAGTACGTTTAAGTTGTGATCGTATTTGTTAAAAGCTTGTGGAGTCTCCGTCCCAGTGCTTGTAAATAATTTTAATAAAGTCTTTAAATTATTTTTAAACTTTTTAATTGCTTTTACACTGAATGTAAAACCGAAGATAAGTGTTACCAGTTAATTATCGTAAGTTACCACTACTTTTTTTCGAGATTCTAGATGTTTGTCTTGTCAAGTTGTAGGGTGACCATGACCCTAAATAAGAAATTATTTTGTATTTTATTTTTGTATGTGCAAAAAAAATACAAATTAATGCACTCTAATCTACAGTGTTGTGTTCCTAATTAAGTGGCAAGTCTTATTTTTCTTTCTTGCTACACGACCCAGATTTCACCCTGTATACACCTATGGATGTAGTTAAGACTCGTAGTAATTAGGATGTTGCTAGTTAAAACCCGTGGATTATAACACAAACGTATACCTAGAGTGGGTAATGGTAGATGATTCTGATGTATCAATTTGTTGTGGTTAGGATATTTTCGTGATCTTGTATTAACACGAGTCACAGTACACTCAAGAGCGCCAAAAAGCGACAGTTAGATGTGACGTCCCACGGTCAAAGGTACCTTATGGCGGGTATGGAGTTATGCATACCCCCGTAATCTACAATAAATAAGCTATCGATAACACAAAAGATCAACCTCCTAGGTTGAGTAGTTACAGAAATATGATTTTTTGAAAATAATGTTGTGAAATGAGCAACTTTACGATAGAGAAGTTTTAAGTTTAGCCTCCTAAAAAACTATGTTCCTGAAGTAAGTTACATAGTTGACTACAAATAATAATACCTTATATATCTGAGATTAAAAAAATATTGCGACTTGTTCTGTAATGCAAATAGAAACTTTTGATATCGACTGATTTATGTGTATACTAACCAATCTCTTGAAAATAAAGTTTTATTTCATTTTCACGATTGATTGCAATGAGCTCTCAAGATATAAATTTTATCTATTAGAAAACGACACTGACAGACAGTTTAAGCAAAAAACAATACCGATTTAGAGGTTAAAATGTATTTTCTGACTTTTTCATATAAAATCACAAAATTGAATATTTTTACTTTTAATGTGACACACAATCAATTTTTCTGAGCACATATGAAAGAAATTCTGCCATTCAAATGAAATAAATCCTAAAACCCCAACTAAATACAATATTTAACCCCTTATGCCACTTTAAACTTACATAACAATAACAGTATTTGCTCCATACATTTACGAAAAGGTACCTTATGGAAATAAATCTAATAATACATCACTACAAAACATCAATCACATTACAGTTTATCTTTTATGAATAGAAAATATTAATTTACATTAAACTGCCACACATTTAATTAGTTCTTCGTCATAATAATCTTAAAAAAGACCAATAATTTGTATGTAATGAAAAGGTACCTTGTGGTAAGGTTACATGATGGAGCCATGATGATGATGGAACAGTTAAGATAAACTAATAATATTTTGGGGTAAAGATGCTATAAATCGTCTATTTCTTATCAATAATATATTTTGGTTGCCATTGAAGATAAGCGGCATTGAGGTTCAATGACCTCAGATATTCCATAAGGTAATGCGTCGGGTATTGGTATTTTTCAGCAAACCAATGGCTGATTTACTGCATGCGACCAAACCAAATGAAGATTATTCTAGTTAAGAAAGACTTGACGAGAGTAACTTTGGTATAATAGCAGGCTACTTGGATTTGTGATGTCGGTCGATGTACGGTTATAATATTTGCTAGGCGCCCCAATCAGAACTGAAATTATCAAATTAGTTTTGCAGAATGCTAATACAGTTCTCTACCAAACTTCTTTTCCCGTATTGACTAGTTTTTTTGGGAATTTTCAATATTTTTTCCATAAGGTACCTTTTCACTAAACTTTGAAACGACATTACTAGGCTTATAACTAACTTATAACAAAAATAAAAAGGTTAAGGTTTCAGATCACACAATAAAAAAAAATTGAGCATTTCTTCACCTCTTTACAAAACATTTCATATCTCCGAAACTAGAAACCCTCATAAGGTACCTTTTCCCGTGGAACGTCACAGATATGGGTAAGTAATATAAGACATAAGAACTTATACTATAATATTCATATTATATACGCTCATATTGTATAAGTTTGTTTTGTATACCGTTCAAGGTGTATAACGAACGTTAGATATAACATCAAAATATCTATTTTTGTTAAGTATAACGTTATTTAAGTATAATATCATTGTATATAACGATCATTATGTATAACGTTCATAATATCTCAGATTTATAATGTATATTACTCAATACATCTAACACCAAAATGCATAATGCTCATATTGTATAACCTAACCTACTTCTCTGGCAGCAGTTTGTTTTCTGTTGGGGTCGCAGTTCTAACCTAACCTAACCTACTTTTCTGGCAGCAGTTTGTTTTCTGTAGTGGTCGCAGTTCTAACCTAACCTAACCTACTTTTCTGGCAGCAGTTTGTTTTCTGTAGGGGTCGCAGTTCTAACCTAACCTAACCTACTTTTCTGGCAGCAGTTTGTTTTCTGTAGGAGTCGCGGTTCTAACCTAACCTAACCTACTTTTATGGCAGCAGTTTGTTTTCTGTTGGGGTCGCAGTTCTAACCTAACCTAACCTACTTTTTTGGCAACATCTTGTTTTGTGTAGGGGTAGAAGTCCTAACCTATTTAGTATATCACATTTAGTATTATATTTTATAATCATTATACTAAAAGATAGTATATACTATGATCGATATACGTTATGTATGTTATATAAACTGAATTTAGAGTATTTGAATATTATATAAAAAATCATTATACAAAATGAGTATTATGTTAATTGACCGTTATTCCTAATAAAAATATTGATTTTGATGTTATAGCAAACGTTCATTATTTCTTGTGAATGTTATTAATATGAAATTATATATTATGTAGTTATATCTCATGGGACGCACCCACAGATATCTATTGACACGACTTTCAGTGATTCCGGCGCGTTTCGTCAACACCACGCCAATCACCGTGAACTATCGTCAAGGTCGTATCAAAACAAGAACTTATTCTTAAATAAGAATCGGTATCCTGGACTACAATCATTGGCTACGACCAAAAAGTGGAGCCTAAAAACAAGCCAAACTACAGTTTGTATCTTGATTTCATTACTGAACGAATGAAGTGCTTAAGAGGGGACTGCATTTTAAAAATGGTTGATCTCTAACATCGCTCCGCTGCTATCGGAGAAGGCCGGTAAAAGCTAATCGTAGATGGCATTCTCGACCATGGTACTGCCTTTTGTACGGATTTTGACAATGCCTTAAACAATACATTAGTTGCCTTCCTCATTATAGCAATTTCATTTTTTTAAGATAACTAGAGAACTGTAGAACTTACTGACCCTTTTTTGCACTTAAATGAAAGGTAATTAAATTGGTTATAACGTTATTCATCGCTATATATCTTATAGTACGAGCGGTTGTGCCGATATTTTTCCTGAAATATAGGAAAAACTAAACATTTCATTCTAAGGAAAAAAATACCCTTTTTTTAAAGTTCCATATCTCATGAACTATTTAACATGCGGCGCTGTACATGGGCTTAAATTGTTCCAAATTTAATGTTCTTTTAACATTACATAGCAAGTTTTGACTAAAAACCCATAGTTTTATAATAAAAGTGCAAAAACTGAAAAAACTCCGAAATTTTTGCAGTTTTTTGCAAATTACGCAGGGAGCACAACTTTTTTTTGCTTGCAAAACATAGTTTCACATTCCTCCAAGAACTATAAACAATATACAAAAAATACAGAACTACATCACGCATTGTTTTTTTATTGTAAGATTTGACCGGTGTATAGGTGGAATTGCCGTTGTCGATTGTTGTGGTGTCTCGAATTAAAAATCTCTATAGACAATATAGAAAATGCAAATCTGTTGATAACATTCACCCCACCACGCACCAACATTTTAAATTCTTTTGGTTAACGACTATTCGCTTTGTATGCAAGCGGCGTGACCCACGTTTCCGTTTTCGGGTCCATGTGAAAACGTTTACACAATGTCAAATTGCCTACCTGCCGTTGCAAAATACGGCCTTCCTGCCCGCTCTGCGCCCATTGTCGCTGGGGTGATACACGAATAACTGTATTAATCTCAATGAAGAACCGTGCATTACATTCAATAAGGGTTATTTATCACCAAGTTTAATAACTGTTCATGGCGAACTTAATTCGGTCAGCTCCGGTTTGCAAAAAAGGTGCCTAGAGGCGCTCACCGAAATTGAATAAACTAGGCTAAATGACATAGCAACGCTATTTGTCAAAATGCATGCACAGGATGTATGCGCCGCGTAATAGAATCTAATGGCTTCAAATTTCGTTAGTGAAACTGTAATGTTGCTTTTTGTCTAACATTTACAAAATCGTACATCCTCTTGCATTTTAAAATCGTTTCCAAATGGCAACCAACACCCTTTCATTACTATAATAAACCGTACTTAGTTGCCATTCGGAACAAACGAACGGGCCGGAACCTCTTGGCCGTCGCTTCGCTCAAATATGGAATGACATCACGGACGTTTCATCCAATTATAGTCATTAGGCCATCGACCTACATTGCGGACCGTGTGGGTACGGGATCATAACCGCAGCCTGTAATCCCACGAGGGTGGGGTTTGAGGATTGTGTTACTAAAATATTTCATTACACAGCCTCATGTAACGGTAAAGGAGACCAGCAAATGCCTGTGTGGTACTTTTCAATCGTTTTGCCGCAGGCAGACCAGGAGGCTGGATCGTTACGTTATCTGCCTCTATCGCTCTTGCTTATTTGAGTGATAGAGGCAGAAAATGTTTTTCGATTCTTCAATGTTGGCGGTAGACCCTCAGTATAAGCAAACAAGTATATAATCTGATTGTGATTATATCACGGATTTTACGACGCCCAAGTTAATAAAAGCCAAATTAAATTTGTGTATCGTAAAACTGATGTAGAGAAGAAATGTATATAATATCTTTGATTATGTATCTACGTCGTCCACACACATATGCCACGTATACTAAAAACCACATATAATAAAGTAAAACTTCATAAGTTAAGAAACTGTCTGACGTCTTTATGCTGCTTTACTATACACATACATAGAACAATTGATTGCCCCACACCTAGCACCCCTCGTCCTCGGAACTTTACATTGTATTCGTGCAAAAATTTAGTATGCATCCTATCAATCCCCGCAAAACGTGACGAATACACGCCACACTCTGAACCGTGAGCTGAATGCCGACACCAATATGCATAGTGCTTGGTATGATTTTACGACGCCTAACGCCCGCAATGTGACACAGCTATTGCCGGTGAGGCGCCAAGTATTCCGTAACTTGCAGATAAAGTTCGCGGACTCTTCAACACACATTAGAAAAGGACAGGAAGATCGAAATACGAGTCGGCCTGTGTGAAACCGATGCGAATCGTCGTCGACGAACACAGGAAACTCTCTGGAACTCTTGAGACCCGAGCTTTGCACTGATTGAATATTCCGAACGTGACACTGCTCTCTTTCCTGAGCTAGACTATCTATAAAACTCCAACTCTTTGGATTTCCTTTGCTAAAAGCAAAACAACTACTTATTCTTTTATTGTTCTATCATTAATAAATATAAAGTAAATAGTTTGACGGAAAAGAAATATACCAGTTTCCTCTAGAGAGTCTCTAGAGAAATTATTTTCACATCAATCGTAAAATTAAAATGAAATACGCGAAAATAACCTAAACCCATAAATAAATAGGTTACTTCACCATAGCAAACTCAGCTATATTCAACCTAATTATTCCTTACCATTAACAAATTTAAAATCCTTTACTTTTCCTTGCAAATCGAAAAAGAGTAACTGATTTGACCTAATAGGAAACAGGCCCTATTGCACAGATTTTCATTTCTCCGCGTACATCTGTTGACCAATCTTGCATAATTTACATAATGCCAGTCTCGAGGATGCTAGCGGTGAAACCGCGAGCCATGGAGTAATAATAACGCGGTTAATTCAGACTTAATGACTTACGAAAATTAACATAGAAATAACATCAACTTCTGAGGCTCCCTTGTAAAGTAATCAAGCTCATGAATTACTTAGGAAAAGAAATTACGTCCTTTGGGTCTGAAACCCTCGCGAAGTGTAAAGTTCTGCTTGGACATTTAATGTAATTTATTTACGAGTCCCCGGACCCGGGTATGTCCTTAAACTACGTCCAAGACCACCGGTGGACGGGCAGCAGCGTCCCTCAAATTCGGTGTACTCGACTGCGATCGCCAACCCGCCTGCCAAGCGTGGCGATTATGGCATTCACCCCCCAAAGGGGGAGGCCTATGTTCAGCAGTGGACGTCTTATGGCTGAGATGATGATGATGATGATTTACGAGTCGGTTATTCAAAATTTACAAGATCCTATATTTAAATAATTACCTACTGTTGGTCTATGTATCTATTTATAGGAAAAGTTAACAAATTTGAATTGTAGACGACTTTGTGCCTTGTCGCAATGAAAATTAATATGACAGCCAAAAGGAATCTCATATCATTGTCTCTGTGACAAGTACAAAGTGGCCCAAAATTCAAATTAGTTGAACGTGTAACCTTAAGGAGCACGCTTGGATAATTTTACACCTACTCGACTCTTAAGTTAATTGTGTGGGAATATCACGTAGGAATCCATTGATTTCAACACGAAGTCATTCCTTTATTATAAAATAGGGAAGTATTTAAGGTTTTAGTTTATAATTTCTTACAATCGTTTAATTCTTCTGTTAATCGTGTTGAATGAATGAATGAATGAAATTATTTGCAAGAGACATGGTTCAAAATTTTATTGATTCTCTATGTCTTTGCGTTTATTGCCAGACCACTATCGAACGCGTGCTGATTTTCATTTAAACACTACAAACACCTGCTTTAGTAGCCAAGCGCTTAAAAATGCAATCTATGAGTGTAGCTGAATCGAGCGCTTGTTAATTTTCATGCGCTCAAAGAGCAGCACATAGTCACGTAGGTACGTTCGGAATCCTTAATTTAACTCCGGCCCGGTGCCCGGAGATGCACCCTGAATGAGCTTCCCGCCAGTGATTGCGTTCGCGCCCGTTCCGTGACTTCAAATTAATGTCACGTCTTACTCCCGCCTCATGAGCACACTCGCGAATCCCAATATCTTATATAGCATGCTTAGTCTAGACATAGTAATTTCATTGATGTGCTCGGTCAGGAGACCTAGATCGCGGCGTAGGCGCCGATTGTCAGCTTGCATAATCCTGCCCGGCTTGCGCAATGGGTAGAAGGTCATTTAGTTGTGTACGAGAAAGTGTGAAAGAATAATAATCATTCATTATGATAAGCATATTAGATATGAGCGCCGATAGGCATTTAGCCGACGGCGGCGCGCCGGTCAAAATCGGTCGGCGGCGGCGGCGAATCGGCGGCGTGGCCTTGACTAATGAAACACCTTTGATTAATGAAAAAAGGATTTAAACCAAAATTTGACCGAAAAAACATGTTTTTGCTGTAAGAAAGTTATAAAATATGTGCAATTTTTCAACAAACCGATTTATGTCAAAAATGAGGTCCAAGGCCGAGTTCCACCTAACACTGAAGACCTAATTCCGACGCCTTTCCGTGCGAGGCCAGAAGCTGAGCTGCAGGTAAGTACAGCTTGGCAAAAAAGAGTAGAAATTAAAAAGTGGCAACACTGTAGTGTCGTCCCTTTCAAACCAATTTATATAAGAAAACGGGACGACACTACAGTGTTGCCACTTTTTAATTTCTACTCTTTTTTGCCAGGCTGTATGCAGCTTAGAATTGAACGCCAAGTGTGAGCTTGGCTGACGGTCGAATGCCCGGAACGCCGATTACGGTGCGCTTCTGTGCGAGGCCGAAGGCCAAGCTGCAAGAGAGCAGAGCTTGGAATTGAACTATTGATCCAGTGTAAGCAAGTCTGAGGGCCGATAAAGGCCGAGGCCATCACACACACACATCACATTAACGCTTTAAAGACCTGGAGCTTTCCTGCAGGTGCATTCGTGCGAGGCCAAAGGCCGTGCTGCAGTGGAGCTAAGATCGGAGAACAACCAATGACCAATCATTTTGAAAGCAAGGCCGAAAGTTAGGCTCCTAACAGGGCCGAAAACTTGGAGGTTCAGATAGCGTCTTACTCCTATGCGAGGTATGCGAGGCCAAAGATTGGGCTTCAAGAGAGCAAAGCTTGAAATTTGAACAATGGCCAAGCTTAAATGAGACCCGATTCCGTTTTCGACGCCCTTCCGTGCGAAGCTAACGGCCGGACCTTTGGGCGTTAAAACGCTTAATATCTGAAATTAACCCCTTTTTATACCTTTTAAAGACATTCAAACCATGCTTGCAATTATTAACTTCGCGGTGAATGAGGATGAGCTAGCCAGCTGTCGAAATTAGTCATTTCGTTGCCCTAACACTAGTAGCGTGGTTACCAAACAGAAAAGTTTGAATTTACCATCAATATTTTTGAATTATATGGACCTAAAATACCTTTTGAATGTTTTTAAGCTATTCAGACTGGCGCCGTTAAAGATCTAAACTAGGTAAACATATATTTTCTGATTCTGAAAGCAGTAGTATCTAACAAGGTCACGCCGATGCCACGCTGATAGCGCAGCGTCGGCGGCGGCGGCGTGTGTGTGAACCTAGCATATCAAGTGCTAGCATCTCAAACTTTTATGAGAGTTCTAGTAGCATCCCTAATAGTTCTACAGTTCTAGATGGTTTTTTTAAATAGTTCTGCTCATTTTCGCGAAAAAAATGAAATTTTACAATGAGATGCTAACTTCACATTTTGACACTCCAGCATCCCAGCCATTACCCACTCCACAGCCTCGAAATAGCATTTAAATGAAAGATACTAACATTTCTAGACGATATATAATGAGTTCTGGTCAAAACTGTAAAAAAAATTTTTTCATATATGTATGGGACACGAACATGAAAAATAATTCTAGGTAAATTTTGATTAATGCTAAGTTTGAGCAAAAATCCGAGTTTTGACAACCAGCATCTCAGCAGTTCTGGATAGCGAGCTCCCACGTGCACAAGAATAACCACAGTTCTATCTTCTAGAAGGAAATTTGACAGAGTTTTGGTAGAATATCTCCGAAAATATTCTTAAAATCGATTAAATGCTAAGTTCTGAGCGTAGCAGCCCAGCCATTGCAGGTCTGATACCCAGCATCTCAGCAGTTCTGGATAGGCAGCTTCCTTGAGCACTAGGATAACCACAGTTCTATCTTCTAGAAGATGATTTGACAGAGTTTTGATAGACTATGTCCGAAAATAGTCTCGAAATCGAGTAAATGCTAAGTTCGGAGCTGGCATCCCAGCCAATGCGGGCTAGATACCTCGCATCTCCCTAGAGCACTAGAATAACCACAGATCTATCTTCTAGAAGGAAATTTGACAGAGTTTCGATAGACTATGTCCGGAAATAGTATCGAAATCGAGTAAATGCTAAGTTCGGAGCTGGCATCCCAGCCAATGCGGGCTAGATACCTAGCATCTCAGCAGTTCTGGATAGTCAGCTCCCTAGAGCACTAGAATAACCACAGTTCTATCTTCTAGAAGGAAATTTGACACAGTTTTGATAGACTATGTCCGAAAATAGTCTGAAAATCGAGTAAACGCTAAGTTCTGAGCGTAGCATCCCAGCCAATGCAAGTCTGATACCCAGCATCTCAGCAGTTCTGGATAGGCAGCTCCCTAGTGTACTATAATAACCACAGTTCTATCTTCAAGAACGAAGTTTGGCAGAGTTTTGGAGGATTATGTTTGAAATAGTCTCGAAATCGAGAAATAGCTAAATTCGGAGCTTAGCATCCCAGCCAATGCGGGCTAGATACCTAGCATCTCAGCAGTTCTGTATAGCAAGCACCCTAGTGAATTAGAATACATGTAGTTCTATCTTCTAGAACGAAATTTGGCAAAGTTTTGAAAAGATAGTCTTTCACAACTCCGAAAAATGTATCGAAATCGAGGAATTGCTAATTTCTGAGCTTGGCATACCAGCCAATGCAGGGCAGACACCCAGCATCTCAGCAGTTCTGGATAGCCAGCTCCCTAGAGCACTAGAAGAACCACAGGTCTATCTTTTAGAAGGAAATTTGACAGAGTTTTGATAGACTATCTCCGAAAATAGTCTCGAAATCGAGTAAATGCTAAGTTCTGAGCGTAGCATCCCAGCAAATGCAGGTCTGATACCCTGCATCTCAGCAGTTCTGGATAGGCAGCTCTCTAGTGCACTAGAATAACTACAGTTCTATCTTCTAAAACGAAATTTGGCAGAGTTTTGGAGGATTATGTTTGAAACAGTCTCGAAATCGAGAAATAGCTAAGTTCGGAGCTTAGCATCCCAGCCAATGCGGGGTAGATACATAGCATCTCAGGAGTTCTGGATAGCAAGCACCCTACTGAATAAGAATACATGCAGTTCTATCTTCTAGAACGAAATTTTGCCAATTTTTGAAACATAGTCTTTCAAAACTCCGAAAAATCTATAAAAATCGAGGAATTGCTAATTTCTGAGCTTGGAATCCCAGCCAATACAGGTCAGACACTCAGCATCTCAGCAGTTCTGGATAGCCAGCTCTTTAGAGCACTAGAATAATTACAGTTTTATCTTCTAGAAGGAAATTTGACAGAGTTTTGATAGACTATATACGGAAATAGTATCGAAGTCTCGAAATCGACTAAATGCTAAGTTGTGAGCTTAGCATCCCAGCTAATGCAGGTCTGATGCCCAGCATCTCAGCAGTTCTGGATTGCTAGCTTCCTAGTGCTCTAGAAAAATTACAGTTCTATCTTCTAGAAGGAAATTTGATACAGTTTTGATAGACTATCTCCGAAAATAGTCTCGAAATCGAGTAAACGCTAAGTTCTGAGCGTAGTATCCTAGCCAATGCAGGTCTGATACCCAGCATCTCAGCAGTTCTGGATAGGAAGCTCCCTAGTGTACTAGAATAACCACAGTTCTATCTTCTAGAACGAAATTTGGCAGAGTTTAGGAGGATTATGTTTGAAATAGTCTCGAAATCTAGAAATAGCTAAGTTCGGAGCTTAGCATCCCATTCCCAGCCAATGCGGGCTAGATACCTAGCATCTCGGCAGCTCTGGATTGTCAGCTCCCTAGTGCATTAGAATACATGCAGTTCTATCTTCTAGAACGAAATTTGGCAAAGTTTTGAAAGATAGTCTTTCAAAACTCCAAAAAAGTATCGAAATAGAGGAATTGCTAAGTTCTGAGCTTGGTATCCCAGCCAATGCAGGTCAGACACCCAGCATCTCAGCAGTTCTGGATAGCCAACTCCTTAGAGCACTAGAATAACCACAGTTCTATCTTCTAGAAGGAAATTTGACAGAGTTTCGATAGATTATGTCCGGAAATAGTATCGAAGTCTCGAAATCGCCTAAATGCTAAGTTGTGAGCTTAGCATCCCAGCTAATGCAAGTCTGATACCCAGCATCACAGCAGTTCTGGATAGCTAGCTCTCTAGTGCTCTAGAAAAACTACAGTTCTATCTTCTAGAAGGAAATTTGACAGAGTTTTGATAGACTATGTCCGAAAATAGTCTCGAAATCGAGTAAATGCTAAGTTCTGAGCTAGCATTGCGGCTGGGGCCAATGCGGGTCAAACACCCAGCACCTCAGCAGTTCTGGATAGCCAGCTCCCTGGAGTACTAGAATAAACACAGTTCTATCTTCTAGAAGGAAATTTTACAGAGTTTCGATAGACTATGTCCGGAAATAGTATCGAAGTCTCGAAATCGATTAAATGCTAAGTTGTGAGCTTAGCATCCCAGCTACTGCAGGTCTGATACCCAGCATCTCAGCAATTCTGGATAGCCAGTTCCTTAGTGCACTAAAATAACCACAGTTCTATCTTCTAGAAGGAAACTTGGCAGATTTTTGGAGGATTATGTTTGAAATAGTCTCGAAATCGAGAAATAGCTATGTTCGGAGCTTAGCATCTCAGCCAATGCGGGCTAGATACCTAGCATGTCAGCAGTTCTGGATAGCAAGCACCCTAAAGCATTAGAATACATGCAGTTCTATCTTCTAGACCGAAATTTGGCAAATTTTTGAAAGATAGTCTTTCAAAACTACAAAAAAGGATCGAAATCGAGGAATTGCTAAGTTCTGAGCTTGGCATCCCAGCCAATGCAGGTCTAATACTCAGCATCTCAGCATTTCTGGATAGCCAGCTCCCTAGAGCCCTAGAATAATCACAGTTCTATCTTCTAGAGAGAAATTTGACGGAGTTTTGATAGACTATGTCCGAAAATAGTCTGAAAATCGAGTAAATGCTAATTTCTGTGCGTAGCATCCCAGCCAATGCAGGTCAGACACCCAGCATCTCAGCAGTTCTGGATAGCCAACTCCCTAGAGCACTAGAATAACCACAGTTCTATCTTCTAGAAGGAAATTTGACAGAGTTTCGATAGACTATGTCCGGCAATAGTATCGAAGTCTCGAAATCGACTAAATACTAAGTTGTGAGCTTAGCATCCCAGCCAATGCGGGTCAAACACCCAGCATCTCAGCAGTTCTGGATAGCCAGCTCCCTGGAGTACTAGAATAAACACAGTTCTATCTTCTTGAAGGAAATTTGACAGAGTTTTGATAGACTATCTCCGAAAATAGTCTCTAAATCGAGTAAATGCTAAGTTCTGAGCTGGCATCCCAGCCAATGCGGGCTAGAAACCTAGCATCTCAGCAGTTCTGGATAGCCAGCTCCCTAGAGCACTAGAATAACCACAGTTCTATCTTCTAGAAGGAAATTTGACAGAGTTTTGATTGACTATATCCGGAAATAGTATCGAAGTTTCGAATCGATTAAATGTTAAGTTGTGAGCTTAGCATCCCAGCTAATGCAGGTCTTATACCCAGCATCTCAGCAGTTCTGGATAGATAGCTCCTTAGAGATCTAGAAAAATTACAGTTCTATCTTCTAGAAGGAAATTTGACAGAGTTTTGATAGACTATCTCCGAAAATAGTCTCGAAATCGAGTAAATGCTAAGTTCTGAGCGCAGCATCCCAGCCAGTGCAGGTCTGATACCCAGCACCTCAGCAGTTCTGGATAGGCAGCTCCCTAGTGTACTATAATAACCACAGTTCTATCTTCTGGAACGAAGTTTGGCAGAGTTTTGGAGGATTATGTTTGAAATAGTCTCGAAATCGAGAAATAGCTAAGTTCGGAGCTTAGCATCCCAGCCAATGCGGGCTAGATACCTAGCATCTCAGCAGTTCTGTATAGCAAGCACCCTAGTGAATTGGAATGCATGCAGTTCTATCTTGTAGAACGAAATTTGGCAAAGTTTTGAAAGATAATCTTTCAAAACTCGGAAGAATGTATCGAAATCGAGGAATTGCTAATTTCTGAGCTTGGCATACCAGCCAATGCAGGGCAGACACCCAGCATCTCAGCAGATCTGGATAGCAAGCTTCCTAGAGCACTAGAATAACCACAGTTCTATCTTCTAGAAGGAAATTTGACAGAGTTTTGATTGACTATATCCGGAAATAGTATCGAAGTTTCGAATCGATTAAATGTTAAGTTGTGAGCTAAGCATCCCAGCTAATGCAGGTCTTATACCCAGCATCTCAGCAGTTCTGGATAGATAGCTCCTTAGAGATCTAGAAAAATTACAGTTCTATCTTCTAGAAGGAAATTTGACAGAGTTTTGATAGACTATCTCCGAAAATAGTCTCGAAATCGAGTAAATGCTAAGTTCTGAGCGCAGCATCCCAGCCAGTGCAGGTCTGATACCCAGCACCTCAGCAGTTCTGGATAGGCAGCTCCCTAGTGTACTATAATAACCACAGTTCTATCTTCTGGAACGAAGTTTGGCAGAGTTTTGGAGGATTATGTTTGAAATAGTCTCGAAATCGAGAAATAGCTAAGTTCGGAGCTTAGCATCCCAGCCAATGCGGGCTAGATACCTAGCATCTCAGCAGTTCTGTATAGCAAGCACCCTAGTGAATTGGAATGCATGCAGTTCTATCTTGTAGAACGAAATTTGGCAAAGTTTTGAAAGATAATCTTTCAAAACTCGGAAGAATGTATCGAAATCGAGGAATTGCTAATTTCTGAGCTTGGCATACCAGCCAATGCAGGGCAGACACCCAGCATCTCAGCAGATCTGGATAGCAAGCTTCCTAGAGCACTAGAATAACTACAGTTCTATCTTCTAGAAGGAAATTTGACAGAGTTTTGATATACTATATCCGGAAATAGTATCGAAGTCTCGAAATCGAGAAATAGCTAAGTTGTGAGCTTATCATCCCAGCTAATGCAGGTCTGATACCCAGCATCTCAGCAGTTCTGGATAGCTAGCTTTCTAGTGCTTTAGAATAACTACAGTACTATCTTCTAGAAGGAAATTTGACAGAGTTTTGATAGACTATGTCCGAAAATAGTCTGAAAATCGAGTAAATGCTAATTTCTGTGCGTAGCATCCCAGCCAATGCAGGTCAGACACCCAGCATCTCAGCAGTTCTGGATAGCCAACTCCCTAGAGCACTAGAGTAACCACAGTTCTATCTTCTAGAAGGAAATTTGACAGAGTTTTGATTGACTATATCCGGAAATAGTATCGAAGTTTCGAATCGATTAAATGTTAAGTTGTGAGCTTAGCATCTCAGCTAATGCAGGTCTTATACCCAGCATCTCAGCAGATCTGGATAGATAGCTCCTTAGAGATCTAGAAAAATTACAGTTCTATCTTCTAGAAGGAAATTTGACAGAGTTTTGATAGACTATCTCCGAAAATAGTCTCGAAATCGAGTAAATGCTAAGTTCTGAGCGCAGCATCCCAGCCAGTGCAGGTCTGATACCCAGCACCTCAGCAGTTCTGGATAGGCAGCTCCCTAGTGTACTATAATAACCACAGTTCTATCTTCTGGAACGAAGTTTGGCAGAGTTTTGGAGGATTATGTTTGAAATAGTCTCGAAATCGAGAAATAGCTAAGTTCGGAGCTTAGCATCCCAGCCAATGCGGGCTAGATACCTAGCATCTCAGCAGTTCTGTATAGCAAGCACCCTAGTGAATTGGAATGCATGCAGTTCTATCTTGTAGAACGAAATTTGGCAAAGTTTTGAAAGATAATCTTTCAAAACTCGGAAGAATGTATCGAAATCGAGAAATTGCTAATTTCTGAGCTTGGCATACCAGCCAATGCAGGGCAGACACCCAGCATCTCAGCAGATCTGGATAGCAAGCTCCCTAGAGCACTAGAATAACCACAGTTCTATCTTCTAGAAGGAAATTGGACAGAGTTTTGATAAACTATGTCCGAAAATGGTATCGAAATTGAGTAAATGTTAAGTTCTGAGCTTAGCATCCCAGCCAATGCAGGTCTGATACCCAGCATCTCAGAAGTTCTGAATAGCTAAAACCCTAGTGCTCTAGAATAATTACAGTTCTATCTTCTAGAAAGAAATTTGACAGAGTTTTGATAGACTATCTTCGAAAATAGTCTCGAAATTGAGTAAATGCTAAGTTCTGAGCGTAGCATCCCAGCCAATGCAGGTCTGACACCCAGCATCTCAGCAGTTCTGGATAAGCAGCTCCCTAGTGTACTAGAATAACCACAGTTCTATCTTCTAGAACGAAATTTGGCAGAGTTTTGGAGGATTATGTTTGAAATAGTCTCGAAATCTAGAATTAGCTAAGTTCGGAGCTTAGCATCCCAGCCAATACGGGCTAGATACCTAGCATCGCAGCAGTGCTGGATAGCAAGCACCCTAGTGAATTAGAAAATATGCAGTTCTATCTTCTAGAACGAAATTTAGCAGTTTTGAAAGATAGTCTTTCAAAACTCCGAAAAAAGTATCGAAATAGAGGAATTGCTAAGTTCTGAACTTAGCATCCCAGCCAATGCAGGTCAGACACCCAGCATCTCAGCAGTTCTGGATAGCCAACTCCCTAGAGCACTAGAATAACCACAGTTCTATCTTCTAGAAGGAAATTTGACAGAGTTTCGATAGACTATGTCCGGAAATAGTATCGAAGTCTCGAAATCGACTAAATGCTAAGTTGTGAGCTTAGCATCCCAGCTAATGCAAGTCTGATACCCAGCATCTCAGCAGTTCTGGATAGCTAGCTCTCTAGTGCTCTAGAAAAACTACAGTTCTATCTTCTAGAAGGAAATTTGACAGAGTTTTGATAGACTATCTCCGAAAATAGTCTCGAAATCGAGTAAATGCTAAGTTCTGAGCGTAGCATCCCAGCCAATGCAGGTCTGATACCCAGCGTCTCAGCAATTCTGGATAGCCAGTTCCCTAGTGCACTAAAATAACCACAGTTCTATCTTCTAGAAGGAAATTTAGCAGATTTTTGGAGGATTATGTTTGAAATAGTCTCAAAATCGAGAAATAGCTAAGTTCGGAGCTTAGCATCCCAGCCAATGCGGGCTGGATACTTAGCATCTCAGCAGTTCTGGATAGCAAGCACCCTAAAGCATTACAATACATGCAGTTCTATCTTCTAGAACGAAATTTTGCAAATTTTTGAAAGATAGTCTTTCAAAACTACAAAAAAGTATCGAAATCGAGGAATTGCTAAATTCTGAGCTTGGCATCCCAGCCAATGCAGGTCTAATACCCAGCATCTCAGCATTTCTGGATAGCCAGCTCCCTAGAGCCTTAGAATAATCACAGTTCTATCTTCTAGAAAGAAATTTGACAGAGTGTTGATAGACTATGTCCGAAAATAGTCTGAAAATCGAGTAAATGCTAAGTTCTGAGCGTAGCATCCCAGCCAATGCAGGTCTGATACCCAGCATCTCAGCAATTCTGGATAGCCAGTTCCCTAGTGCACTAAAATAACCACAGTTCTATCTTCTAGAAGGAAATTTGGCAGATTTTTGGAGGATTATGTTTGAAATAGTCTCGAAATCGAGAAATAGCTAAGTTCGGAGCTTAGCATCCCAGCCAATGCGGGCTGGATACCTAGCATCTCAGCAGTTCTGGATAGCAAGTACCCTAAAGCATTAGAATACATGCAGTTCTATCTTCTAGAACGAAATTTTGCAAATTTTTGAAAGATAGTTTTTCAAAACTACAAAAAAGTATCGAAATCGAGGAATTGCTAAGTTCTGAGCTTGGCAACCCAGCCAATGCAGGTCTAATACCCAGCATCTCAGCATTTCTGGATAGCCAGCTCCCTAGAGCCTTAGAATAATCACAGTTCTATCTTCTAGAAAGAAATTTGACAGAGTGTTGATAGACTATGTCCGAAAATAGTCTGAAAATCGAGTAAATGCTAAGTTCTGTGCGTAGCATCCCAGCCAATGCTAGTCTGATATCCAGCATCTCAGCAGTTCTGGATAGGCAGCTCCCTTGAGCACTAGAATAACCACAGTTCTATCTTCTAGAAGATAATTTGACAGAGTTTTGACAGTCTATGTCCGACAATAGCCTCGAAATCGAGTAAATGCTAAGTTCGGAGCTGGCATCCCAGCCAATGCGGGCTAGATACCTAGCATCTCAGCAGTTCTGGATAGTCAGCCCCCTAGAGAAGTAGAATAACCACAGTTCTATCTTCTAGAAGGAAATTTGACAGAGTTTTGATTGACTATGTCCGAAAATAGTCTCGAAATCGATTAAATGCTAAGTTCTGAGCGTAGCATCCCAGCCAATGCAGGTCTAATACCCAGCATCTCAGCATTTCTGGATAGCCAGCTCCCTAGAGCCTTAGAATAATCACAGTTCTATCTTCTAGAAAGAAATTTGACAGAGTGTTGATAGACTATGTCCGAAAATAGTCTGAAAATCGAGTAAATGCTAAGTTCTGTGCGTAGCATCCCAGCCAATGCTAGTCTGATATCCAGCATCTCAGCAGTTCTGGATAGGCAGCTCCCTTGAGCACTAGAATAACCACAGTTCTATCTTCTAGAAGATAATTTGACAGAGTTTTGACAGTCTATGTCCGACAATAGCCTCGAAATCGAGTAAATGCTAAGTTCGGAGCTGGCATCCCAGCCGATGCGGGCTAGATACCTAGCATCTCAGCAGTTCTGGATAGTCAGCCCCCTAGAGAACTAGAATAACCACAGTTCTATCTTCTAGAAGGAAATTTGACAGAGTTTTTATTGACTATGTCCGAAAATAGTCTCGAAATCGAGTAAATGCTAAGTTCTGAGCGTAGCATTTTTTAAATGGTTAATTCCTGTCTAAACTGGTGCCCGATTTACCTATGTGTTCAATCTAGAGATGGGCGCCAGCGGGTAAATACCGGGAAAATACCCAAAACTACCCAATCTACCCGATATTTACCCGTATCTACCCAAATTGTTGGGTATTTAAAATTTGTTCGTATAATTGAAGAAATTCATTATATAACTAAGATATATCAATATTATTATCGTATAAATATGAAAATAAGTTTAAATAAAGTATACAAATCACAATCTCACAACTTTTTTGTACACAATTAATTTTTTTTCGTGATTTTTTTTTATACCTATATACCTATTATTTTTTTATTGTTGTCATATTTTGGTTTTGATATTTCTACATTTTATTTTATTTATCGTTTAATACAGTAATTTTTTCGTTAGGTATATGGCCAAATTTGATTTACTATAACCAGTTTGGATGAAATTTTGTGTGTATCTAAATTGTTTGATCTCAACCAGATCCCGAAAATGAGGATTCGAGAGCCACATTAATCCGCCACTTTACCGAAAACATGCCAGAAATCAGCACTGACGAAATCGAGATGCTCCTCAGGCAGCTTAAAAATGGAAGAGCCCCAGGCGAGGGCGGCGTTACGAGCTTCTGAAAGCGGGAGGTAAACCTGCACTGAAGGAGCTCCAGAACATCTTTAACGCCGTTCTTTTCGATGGGAGAACTCCAGAGGTGTGGAGTAGGAGTGTAGTCGTGCTGTTCTTCAAAAAGGCAAATAAGGCCCTATTGAAGAACTACCGACCCATTTCGCTCCTAAGCCACATCTACAAGCTGTTTTCGAGGGTCATCACGAACCGCCTTGCACGAAGACTCGGCGAATTTCAGCCACCGGAGCAGGCCGGATTTCAAGGAGGATACGGCACCATAGACCACATCTTCATAGTGCGGCAGATTATACAGAAGACTGAAGAGTATAATCGGCCCCTGTGCTTAGCATTTGTGGACTATGAGAAAGCCTTTGACTCCATTGAAGTCTGGGCTGTTCTGGATTCCCTGCAGCGATGCCAAGTCGACTGGTGATATATCCAAGTGTTGAGATGTCTGTACAACGCAGCTACCATGGCCGTCCAAGTCCAAAACCAGCAGACTAAGCCTATCCCCATGCATCGTGGTGTGAGACAAGGGGATGTGATTTCCCCCAAATTGTTCACAAATGCATTGGAGGATATGTTTAAAACGCTCGACTGGAAGGAACATGGTATTAACATTAATGGCGAATACATCTCACACTTGCGATTTGCGGACGACATCGTCACCATGGCTGAGACGTTGCAGGATTTAGAGCATATGCTGACCGGTCTAGCTGATTCTTCTCAACGCATAGGTCTCCGGATGAATTTGGACAAAACAAAAGTTATGTTCAACAAATGTGTTGCTCCGGGACCTATTTCAGTACAAGGGGCTGTTCTCGAGGTTGTTCAGGAATACGTCTACCTCGGGCAAATACTGCAGTTAGGAAGGAACAACTTCGAGAAAGAGTCGAATAGAAGGATACAGCTGGGCTGGGCAGCATATGGGAAGCTGCGTCGAGTCTTCACGTCGTCAATCCCACAGAGTCTGAAGACAAAAGTCTTCAATCAGTGCGTCCTACCCGTGATGACATACGGAGTCGAAACGTGGACACTCACGGTAGGGTCAGTCCATAAATTCAAAGTCGCTCAGCGAGCAATGGAAAGGGCTATGCTCAGAATCTCTCTGAGGGATCGTATTCGAAATGAAGTCATCCGTCAGAGAACTAAAGTCGTCGACATAGCCCACCGGATTAGCAAGCTGAAGTGGCAGTGGGCCGGTCATATTAGCCGTAGAACCGATAACCGTTGGGGTAGACGAGTTCTCGAGTAGAGACCGTGCATCGGCAAACGTAGAGTAGGACGCCCTCAGACTAGATGGAGCGATGACCTTCGCAAGGCGGCTGGCAAGAGCTGGATCAAAGTTGCCGCAAATCGTGCTCAATGGCGTGCAATAGGAGAGGCCTATGTCTAGCAGTGGACGAGAGTAGGCTGATGATGATGAAAACACAATATGACCCAGTAGGTGGCACTGCTATCGATATATATATAGCCAATAGTGTTTTCAAACAATCCAGGTACCGGTTGAAATATATACACAAAATTTCATCCAAATCGGTTTCAGTCAGTAATTTAATATTAGGTGATATACCGACAGCAACGCCACCTACCGGGTCCAATAGTTTTTCAAACCATCCAGATACCCGTTGAAATATACATATATAATAGTCATATACACAAAATTTCACCCAAATCGGTTTCAGTAAATCGAATTTGGCTATATACCGATAGCAGCGCCACCTACCGGGTTTAATTGTTTTTCCCAACCCTTCAGGAACCCATTGAAATACACACACAAAATTTTATCGTTATCGTTCCAGCCGTTTAGGAGGAGTAGAGTGACAAACACACGTATTGTAGAACGTATGTTTAAGATATTAAGCATTTGTCAATTTTCTTAGTCAATACAAATATTATACGTTTTATATAACTACATGAGTATCAAAAAAACTGTTATTTGCAATATCTCCATTCAATTTACTACTCCGTTTCCAACTTTTATTTATACCCACTCATTTGGGTAGAAAAGGTAAATACCGGGTAGATTGGGTAAATACCCGATAAATACCCGATATCTACCCCGGGTATTTACCCGCCGCCCATCTCTAGTTCAATCAGATTCAGATGGCCCACCGCGAAAATCGCAAAATCGAAGTTTGTTATCTGCGTCTCTATCGCTCCATTATGCAAGTGCGATAGAGAGGCAGCTAACTTTCTATTGTAGCGACAGGCCCTCCTTGTATATCCTTATTTGAGTCGAAGGCGGACCTAAATTTCAGTGATCACGTTAACCACTCGCAGTCCGTCTCGCTCGCACCAACATAGTGTGAGCAAGAGGCAAGCGTACAGGGCAATAAACCATTTACCTGAGCGAACCTTGTCATTGTTCCTAATATTTGCTCTAGTGTATCTTAACTCCGCCCCTTCTCACTGATAGCCAATTATATTTGTTTAAGGACATGTATTGTGTTAGTAATTAGTACGGTTTAGGATGAAAGCAATCAGTCGCACACTGCATCTCGTTGTTGTCGCTACTACTCCCTAACTCTCTATCTGCTCTCTGAATATTCTCACGACCTTTGGCTATTCATATTGGACTCTGGTGATTTCCCTCATATTGACTCTGGCTTGTTTTTGGATTCCGATTCCGCTTCTACCCCTATCCGTTTGGATAACTTTCGTTCGAAAAAATCTTGGTTTCTACACCAATATAATATTGTTTGTGTTGACAATTATTTCGCACAATTCGTAATATAAATAAAAAAAAATCGCGTAATGTGCAACAAATTACCGATGCGCGTAGATAGGTTTGTTCTCGAACACATAGAGTACTTAGAAGGTAGAGTGATCGAAGCATCGAATGAGACCGACTTGCCTTCAACAAGCAGCTGCGAACCTCGCCAACCCCGCCCACTTGAACAGTGTCCGGCAATACCGTGTCCAGGGCTGCCAGATCGTATAATAGGCTACGAAATTCGTATAATGAAATTATTTTCGTATAGGTACATGTCGTATAGTTGGTCAATCGGTATAATTGGATACGAAAAAAACACCGATGTATAACTACTGTAAATGCTTCAAAAAACAGTGTGCCAATCAGAAGGCCTACCGCGAACCACGTTCGACGTCTTGCCTCTCTGTCGCACTTGTAAATTCGTACGTAAGTGTGACAGGGAGGCAACACGTCGAACGTGGTTCGCGGTAGACCCTCAGGCGTGGCTCACTCCGCGATTTCGTCGCTTTGCTACAGGTAGGTAGGTAAAGTACATCCGTTCCACCCCAATTTTGGGGAAAGCCATAAGCCACGCGTGGCGCTGTCGCCACCTAGCGCCCATATCTGTGCTGATCTTAACAGACGCGTTTTGTTAGAGAGTGAGTCTTCTGTAACTAGTGCTATTATTTATTCTGTGGTGCCAATACTGTTCAACGATTTAATGGAACGGCAACTACTTAAATACACGTCAACGTGGGCTATAACCGCGAAAATCCAAGTTCGCAAATTGCGCGCATCTTTCTCTGTCACTCTTATTACGCTGTCATTGGAGTAAAAGAGAAAGATCCCCGCAATTTGGGGTCTTACCGCGAAAACCGAAATTCACCAGTTATTAAAAAATTGATTTATAATAATAGTTTTTTTTGTACTCGTATAATGCAATCGAATTTCGTATAATTGCGGGCACAGGATCGTATAATCAAGATTTATGTACTGGCAGCCCTGACCGTGTCCCGGGGATAACATCGAAACTTCCAATGCGACGGACTTGGCTTCAAATATCAGCAGCGATCTCCCGTCAGTTGAACTGTGTCCGACACCACTATGCCCGGGCGGTGACCTTTTCCATACCCCTGCGAAACACGATACTTCCCAAGATCAAATATCCGATTCTTTATTAGAAATAGCAGGGATGATTGAGAAAACGATTTCCACCGATGCTCCTAAGTCAGTCATGCGTGACACTGACACGCCTCAAAAGCGAAAATTATGGAATGAAAATGAAGATTGGCGTGGCCTAGCAAATGCCGAATTAAAAAAAAAACGGCGAAAGCCAACATACTTGGACCCGTGCCCAGAATGGCAAATTATCAAAGATGTGCCGCATAGCAAATTACCCATTTTTCACAATGGGAATTTCTGCGCTCCCGTGAAAATCGATTCGACGAAAATAAACGTCAGGAATACTTGCGCGTTTGATGCACTCACGCAAGTCGTGATGAGCGGAATAGCGTGCAATAAATTGTACAAAACAAAGGTTCTTGATTCCGAGACTAGCATTATTAAGCTAGCTCACAAGGTGCTTGAGGAGAAAAAAGTAACTCAAAGACATTACGCCGAGAGAGCAAGTATTCTTTTGAATACACCCCTATTCGGGAACGAAAATACATCTAGGAAAGGCACAGAACCTCGCCAAAGGCTGGATGCCGAATGTAACGCGGCTCATTTGGCAGAATTCCTGTTTTATGAAGTGCCCAGTTATACAAAAACGGTGAATTGCGTATGCGGGCAAAAGTTCAGCAGGACCGGTGCACTTTTAAATATAAACGTGAACGTTTTACTATGCGACGGATTCGCTCAAATGCAACAGGCCGTGAACGAGGGAATAACGCAGATTTCTACCTGCCGGCATTGCCAGAACCTAAACAACGACATCCTGGACTATGGGCCACATCTTATTATAGACACAAGCGTCTTAACAGATGACAATTATGAAACCAGAAATTCCAATATAACACATGATCTCGACTCTGTGGCCTCAAACATTAAAATACAAAAAAATATATATACATTGACAGGAATCGTAGACTATACGCCCGGTCATTATTCGGCGTATATCAAGTCAGGCCTTTATTGGCACGAATACAATGACATTGGACCCGTCAGAAAAACGGTGTCCGGAAAAACAGCAATAACACCGCACGTCATAGTATATACAATATGCCAAATAGAATAAAAAGAAAGGAGCTGACTCTCCAGAATTGCTGATTTGCTGGGTGTCAGACCTGCAATTTTTCGAATAATATCCATCAGAACTTGTTTATTCTCATTCTAGCAGATAAAATTGTGTTCATCATTCTAGAAGATAGAACTGCATGTATTCTAATGTACTAGGGAGCTGACTATCCAGAGCTGCCGAGATGCTAGGTATCTAGCCCGCATTCGCTGGGATGCTAAGCTTCGAACTTAGCTATTTCTCGATTTCGAGACTATTTCAAACATAATCCTCAAAAAATCTGCCAAATTTCCTTCTAGAAGATAGAACTGTGGTTATTTTAGTGCACTAGGGAACTACCTATCCAGAAGCTGGGTAGGTGAGATGCTGGGTATCAGACCTGCATTGGCTGGGATGCTACGCTCAGAACTTAGCATTTAATCGATTTCGAGACTATTTTCGGACATAGTCAATCAAAACTCTGTCAAATTTCCTTCTAGAAGATAGAACTGTGGTTATTCTACTTCTCTAGGGGGCTGACTATCCAGAACTGCTGAGATGCTAGGTATCTAGCCCGCATTGGCTGGGATGCCAGCTCCGAACTTAGCATTTACTCGATTTCGAGGCTATTGTCGGACATAGACTGTCAAAACTCTGTCAAATTATCTTCTAGAAGATAGAACTGTGGTTATTCTAGTGCTCAAGGAAGCTGCCTATCCAGAACTGCTGAGATGCTGGATATCAGACTTGCATTGGCTGGGATGCTACGCACAGAACTTAGCATTTACTCGATTTTCAGACTATTTTCGGACATAGTCTATCAACACTCTGTCAAATTTCTTTCTAGAAGATAGAACTGTGATTATTCTAAGGCTCTAAGGAGCTGGCTATCCAGAAATGCTGAGATGCTGGGTATTAGACCTGCATTGGCTGGGATGCCAAGCTCAGAACTTAGCAATTCCTCGATTTCGATACTTTTTTGTAGTTTTGAAAGACTATCTTTCAAAAATTTGCAAAATTTCGTTCTAGAAGATAGAACTGCATGTATTCTAATGCTTTAGGGTGCTTGCTATCCAGGACTGCTGAGATGCTAGGTATTCAGCCCGCATTGGCTGGGATGCTAAGCTCCGAACTTAGCTATTTCTCGATTTCGAGACTATTTCAAACATAATCTTCCAAAAATCTGCCAAATTTCATTCTAGAAGACAGAACTGTGGTTATTTTAGTGCACTAGGGAACTGCCTATCCAGAATTGCTGAGATGCTGGGTATCAGACCTGCATTGGCTGGGATGCTACGCTCAGAACTTAGCATTTACTCGATTTCGAGACTATTTTCGGACATAGTCAATAAAAACTCTGTCAAATTTCCTTCTAGAAGATAGAACTGTGGTTATTCTAGTTCTCTAGGGGGCTGACTATCCAGAACTGCTGAGATGCTAGGTATCTAGCCCGCATCGGCTGGGATGCCAGCTCCGAACTTAGCATTTACTCGATTTCGAGGCTATTGTCGGACATAGACTGTCAAAACTCTGTCAAATTATCGTCTAGAAGATAGAACTGTGGTTATTCTAGTGCTCAAGGGAGCTGCCTATCCAGAACTGCTGAGATGCTGGATATCAGACTAGCATTGGCTGGGATGCTACGCACAGAACTTAGCATTTACTCGATTTTCAGACTATTTTCGGACATAGTCTATCAACACTCTGTCAAATTTCTTTCTAGAAGATAGAACTGTGATTATTCTAAGGCTCTAGGGAGCTGGCTATCCAGAAATGCTGAGATGCTGGGTATTAGACCTGCATTGGCTGGGATGCCAAGCTCAGAACTTAGCAATTCCTCGATTTCGATACTTTTTTGTAGTTTTGAAAGACTATCTTTCAAAAATTTGCAAAATTTCGTTCTAGAAGATAGAACTGCATGTATTCCATTGCTTTAGGGTGCTTGCTATCCAGGACTGCTGAGATGCTAGGTATTCAGCCCGCATTGGCTGGGATGCTAAGCTCCGAACTTAGCTATTTCTCGATTTCGAGACTATTTCAAACATAATCTTCCAAAAATCTGCCAAATTTCATTCTAGAAGACAGAACTGTGGTTATTTTAGTGCACTAGGGAACTGCCTATCCAGAATTGCTGAGATGCTGGGTATCAGACCTGCATTGGCTGGGATGCTACGCTCAGAACTTAGCATTTACTCGATTTCGAGACTATTTTCGGACATAGTCAATAAAAACTCTGTCAAATTTCCTTCTAGAAGATAGAACTGTGGTTATTCTAGTTCTCTAGGGGGCTGACTATCCAGAACTGCTGAGATGCTAGGTATCTAGCCCGCATCGGCTGGGATGCCAGCTCCGAACTTAGCATTTACTCGATTTCGAGGCTATTGTCGGACATAGACTGTCAAAACTCTGTCAAATTATCTTCTAGAAGATAGAACTGTGGTTATTCTAGTGCTCAAGGGAGCTGCCTATCCAGAACTGCTGAGATGCTGGATATCAGACTAGCATTGGCTGGGATGCTACGCACAGAACTTAGCATTTACTCGATTTTCAGACTATTTTCGGACATAGTCTATCAACACTCTGTCAAATTTCCTTCTAGAAGATAGAACTGTGGTTATTTTAGTGCACTAGGGAACTGGCTATCCAGAATTGCTGAGACGCTGGGTATCAGACCTGCATTGGCTGGGATGCTACGCTCAGAACTTAGCATTTACTCGATTTCGAGACTATTTTCGGAGATAGTCTATCAAAACTCTGTCAAATTTCCTTCTAGAAGATAGAACTGTAGTTTTTCTAGAGCACTAGAGAGCTAGCTATCCAGAACTGCTGAGATGCTGGGTATCAGACTTGCATTAGCTGGGATGCTAAGCTCACAACTTAGCATTTAGTCGATTTCGAGACTTCGATACTATTTCCGGACATAGTCTATCGAAACTCTGTCAAATTTCCTTCTAGAAGATAGAACTGTGGTTATTCTAGTGCTCTAGGGAGTTGGCTATCCAGAACTGCTGAGATGCTGGGTGTCTGACCTGCATTGGCTGGGATGCTAAGTTCAGAACTTAGCAATTCCTCTATTTCGATACTTTTTTCGGAGTTTTGAAAGACTATCTTTCAAAACTGCTAAATTTCGTTCTAGAAGATAGAACTGCATATTTTCTAATTCACTAGGGTGCTTGCTATCCAGCACTGCTGCGATGCTAGGTATCTAGCCCGTATTGGCTGGGGTGCTAAGCTCCGAACTTAGCTAATTCTAGATTTCGAGACTATTTCAAACATAATCCTCCAAAACTCTGCCAAATTTCGTTCTAGAAGATAGAACTGTGGTTATTCTAGTACACTAGGGAGCTGCTTATCCAGAACTGCTGAGATGCTGGGTGTCAGACCTGCATTGGCTGGGATGCTACGCTCAGAACTTAGCATTTACTCAATTTCGAGACTATTTTCGAAGATAGTCTATCAAAACTCTGTCAAATTTCTTTCTAGAAGATAGAACTGTAATTATTCTAGAGCACTAGGGTTTTAGCTATTCAGAACTTCTGAGATGCTGGGTATCAGACCTGCATTGGCTGGGATGCTAAGCTCAGAACTTAACATTTACTCAATTTCGATACCATTTTCGGACATAGTTTATCAAAACTCTGTCCAATTTCCTTCTGGAAGATAGAACTGTGGTTATTCTAGTGCTCTAGGGAGCTTGCTATCCAGATCTGCTGAGATGCTGGGTGTCTGCCCTGCATTGGCTGGTATGCCAAGCTCAGAAATTAGCAATTTCTCGATTTCGATACATTCTTCCGAGTTTTGAAAGATTATCTTTCAAAACTTTGCCAAATTTCGTTCTACAAGATAGAACTGCATGCATTCCAATTCACTAGGGTGCTTGCTATACAGAACTGCTGAGATGCTAGGTATCTAGCCCGCATTGGCTGGGATGCTAAGCTCCGAACTTAGCTATTTCTCGATTTCGAGACTATTTCAAACATAATCCTCCAAAACTCTGCCAAACTTCGTTCCAGAAGATAGAACTGTGGTTATTATAGTACACTAGGGAGCTGCCTATCCAGAACTGCTGAGGTGCTGGGTATCAGACCTGCACTGGCTGGGATGCTGCGCTCAGAACTTAGCATTTACTCGATTTCGAGACTATTTTCGGAGATAGTCTATCAAAACTCTGTCAAATTTCCTTCTAGAAGATAGAACTGTAATTTTTCTAGATCTCTAAGGAGCTATCTATCCAGATCTGCTGAGATGCTGGGTATAAGACCTGCATTAGCTGAGATGCTAAGCTCACAACTTAACATTTAATCGATTCGAAACTTCGATACTATTTCCGGATATAGTCAATCAAAACTCTGTCAAATTTCCTTCTAGAAGATAGAACTGTGGTTACTCTAGTGCTCTAGGGAGTTGGCTATCCAGAACTGCTGAGATGCTGGGTGTCTGACCTGCATTGGCTGGGATGCTACGCACAGAAATTAGCATTTACTCGATTTTCAGACTATTTTCGGACATAGTCTATCAAAACTCTGTCAAATTTCCTTCTAGAAGATAGTACTGTAGTTATTCTAAAGCACTAGAAAGCTAGCTATCCAGAACTGCTGAGATGCTGGGTATCAGACCTGCATTAGCTGGGATGATAAGCTCACAACTTAGCTATTTCTCGATTTCGAGACTTCGATACTATTTCCGGATATAGTATATCAAAACTCTGTCAAATTTCCTTCTAGAAGATAGAACTGTAGTTATTCTAGTGCTCTAGGAAGCTTGCTATCCAGATCTGCTGAGATGCTGGGTGTCTGCCCTGCATTGGCTGGTATGCCAAGCTCAGAAATTAGCAATTCCTCGATTTCGATACATTCTTCCGAGTTTTGAAAGATTATCTTTCAAAACTTTGCCAAATTTCGTTCTACAAGATAGAACTGCATGCATTCCAATTCACTAGGGTGCTTGCTATACAGAACTGCTGAGATGCTAGGTATCTAGCCCGCATTGGCTGGGATGCTAAGCTCCGAACTTAGCTATTTCTCGATTTCGAGACTATTTCAAACATAATCCTCCAAAACTCTGCCAAACTTCGTTCCAGAAGATAGAACTGTGGTTATTATAGTACACTAGGGAGCTGCCTATCCAGAACTGCTGAGGTGCTGGGTATCAGACCTGCACTGGCTGGGATGCTGCGCTCAGAACTTAGCATTTACTCGATTTCGAGACTATTTTCGGAGATAGTCTATCAAAACTCTGTCAAATTTCCTTCTAGAAGATAGAACTGTAATTTTTCTAGATCTCTAAGGAGCTATCTATCCAGAACTGCTGAGATGCTGGGTATAAGACCTGCATTAGCTGGGATGCTAAGCTCACAACTTAACATTTAATCGATTCGAAACTTCGATACTATTTCCGGATATAGTCAATCAAAAATCTGTCAAATTTCCTTCTAGAAGATAGAACTGTGGTTATTCTAGTGCTCTAGGAAGCTTGCTATCCAGATCTGCTGAGATGCTGGGTGTCTGCCCTGCATTGGCTGGTATGCCAAGCTCAGAAATTAGCAATTCCTCGATTTCGATACATTCTTCCGAGTTTTGAAAGATTATCTTTCAAAACTTTGCCAAATTTCGTTCTACAAGATAGAACTGCATGCATTCCAATTCACTAGGGTGCTTGCTATACAGAACTGCTGAGATGCTAGGTATCTAGCCCGCATTGGCTGGGATGCTAAGCTCCGAACTTAGCTATTTCTCGATTTCGAGACTATTTCAAACATAATCCTCCAAAACTCTGCCAAACTTCGTTCCAGAAGATAGAACTGTGGTTATTATAGTACACTAGGGAGCTGCCTATCCAGAACTGCTGAGGTGCTGGGTATCAGACCTGCACTGGCTGGGATGCTGCGCTCAGAACTTAGCATTTACTCGATTTCGAGACTATTTTCGGAGATAGTCTATCAAAACTCTGTCAAATTTCCTTCTAGAAGATAGAACTGTAATTTTTCTAGATCTCTAAGGAGCTATCTATCCAGAACTGCTGAGATGCTGGGTATAAGACCTGCATTAGCTGGGATGCTAAGCTCACAACTTAACATTTAATCGATTCGAAACTTCGATACTATTTCCGGATATAGTCAATCAAAACTCTGTCAAATTTCCTTCTAGAAGATAGAACTGTGGTTATTCTAGTGCTCTAGGGAGCTGGCTATCCAGAACTGCTGAGATGCTAGGTTTCTAGCCCGCATTGGCTGGGATGCCAGCTCAGAACTTAGCATTTACTCGATTTCGAGACTATTTTCGGAGATAGTCTATCAAAACTCTGTCAAATTTCCTTCAAGAAGATAGAACTGTGTTTATTCTAGTACTCCAGGGAGCTGGCTATCCAGAACTGCTGAGATGCTGGGTGTTTGACCCGCATTGGCTGGGATGCTAAGCTCACAACTTAGTATTTAGTCGATTTCGAGACTTCGATACTATTGCCGGACATAGTCTATCGAAACTCTGTCAAATTTCCTTCTAGAAGATAGAACTGTGGTTATTCTAGTGCTCTAGGGAGTTGGCTATCCAGAATTGCTGAGATGCTGGGTGTCTGACCTGCATTGGCTGGGATGCTACGCACAGAAATTAGCATTTACTCGATTTTCAGACTATTTTCGGACATAGTCTATCAAAACTCCGTCAAATTTCTCTCTAGAAGATAGAACTGTGATTATTCTAGGGCTCTAGGGAGCTGGCTATCCAGAAATGCTGAGATGCTGAGTATTAGACCTGCATTGGCTGGGATGCCAAGCTCAGAACTTAGCAATTCCTCGATTTCGATCCTTTTTTGTAGTTTTGAAAGACTATCTTTCAAAAATTTGCCAAATTTCGGTCTAGAAGATAGAACTGCATGTATTCTAATGCTTTAGGGTGCTTGCTATCCAGAACTGCTGACATGCTAGGTATCTAGCCCGCATTGGCTGAGATGCTAAGCTCCGAACATAGCTATTTCTCGATTTCGAGACTATTTCAAACATAATCCTCCAAAAATCTGCCAAGTTTCCTTCTAGAAGATAGAACTGTGGTTATTTTAGTGCACTAAGGAACTGGCTATCCAGAATTGCTGAGATGCTGGGTATCAGACCTGCAGTAGCTGGGATGCTAAGCTCACAACTTAGCATTTAATCGATTTCGAGACTTCGATACTATTTCCGGACATAGTCTATCGAAACTCTGTAAAATTTCCTTCTAGAAGATAGAACTGTGTTTATTCTAGTACTCCAGGGAGCTGGCTATCCAGAACTGCTGAGATGCTGGGTGTTTGACCCGCATTGGCCCCAGCCGCAATGCTAGCTCAGAACTTAGCATTTACTCGATTTCGAGACTATTTTCGGACATAGTCTATCAAAACTCTGTCAAATTTCCTTCTAGAAGATAGAACTGTAGTTTTTCTAGAGCACTAGAGAGCTAGCTATCCAGAACTGCTGAGATGCTGGGTATCAGACTTGCATTAGCTGGGATGCTAAGCTCACAACTTAGCATTTAGGCGATTTCGAGACTTCGATACTATTTCCGGACATAATCTATCGAAACTCTGTCAAATTTCCTTCTAGAAGATAGAACTGTGGTTATTCTAGTGCTCTAAGGAGTTGGCTATCCAGAACTGCTGAGATGCTGGGTGTCTGACCTGCATTGGCTGGGATACCAAGCTCAGAACTTAGCAATTCCTCTATTTCGATACTTTTTTGGAGTTTTGAAAGACTATCTTTCAAAACTTTGCCAAATTTCGTTCTAGAAGATAGAACTGCATGTATTCTAATGCACTAGGGAGCTGACTATCCAGAGCTGCCGAGATGCTAGGTATCTAGCCCGCATTGGCTGGGAATGGGATGCTAAGCTCCGAACTTAGCTATTTCTAGATTTCGAGACTATTTCAAACATAATCCTCCTAAACTCTGCCAAATTTCGTTCTAGAAGATAGAACTGTGGTTATTCTAGTACACTAGGGAGCTTCCTATCCAGAACTGCTGAGATGCTGGGTATCAGACCTGCATTGGCTAGGATACTACGCTCAGAACTTAGCGTTTACTCGATTTCGAGACTATTTTCGGAGATAGTCTATCAAAACTGTATCAAATTTCCTTCTAGAAGATAGAACTGTAATTTTTCTAGAGCACTAGGAAGCTAGCAATCCAGAACTGCTGAGATGCTGGGCATCAGACCTGCATTAGCTGGGATGCTAAGCTCACAACTTAGCATTTAGTCGATTTCGAGACTTCGATACTATTTCCGTATATAGTCTATCAAAACTCTGTCAAATTTCCTTCTAGAAGATAAAACTGTAATTATTCTAGTGCTCTAAAGAGCTGGCTATCCAGAACTGCTGAGATGCTGAGTGTCTGACCTGTATTGGCTGGGATTCCAAGCTCAGAAATTAGCAATTCCTCGATTTTGATAGATTTTTCGGAGTTTTGAAAGACTATGTTTCAAAAATTGGCAAAATTTCGTTCTAGAAGATAGAACTGCATGTATTCTTATTCAGTAGGGTGCTTGCTATTCAGAACTCCTGAGATGCTATGTATCTACCCCGCATTGGCTGGGATGCTAAGCTCCGAACTTAGCTATTTCTCGATTTCGAGACTGTTTCAAACATAATCCTCCAAAACTCTGCCAAATTTCGTTTTAGAAGATAGAACTGTAGTTATTCTAGTGCACTAGAGAGCTGCCTATCCAGAACTGCTGAGATGCAGGGTATCAGACCTGCATTTGCTGGGATGCTACGCTCAGAACTTAGCATTTACTCGATTTCGAGACTATTTTCGGAGATAGTCTATCAAAACTCTGTCAAATTTCCTTCTAAAAGATAGACCTGTGGTTCTTCTAGTGCTCTAGGGAGCTGGCTATCCAGAACTGCTGAGATGCTGGGTGTCTGCCCTGCATTGGCTGGTATGCCAAGCTCAGAAATTAGCAATTCCTCGATTTCGATACATTTTTCGGAGTTGTGAAAGACTATCTTTTCAAAACTTTGCCAAATTTCGTTCTAGAAGATAGAACTACATGTATTCTAATTCACTAGGGTGCTTGCTATACAGAACTGCTGAGATGCTAGGTATCTAGCCCGCATTGGCTGGGATGCTAAGCTCCGAATTTAGCTATTTCTCGATTTCGAGACTATTTCAAACATAATCCTCCAAAACTCTGCCAAACTTCGTTCTTGAAGATAGAACTGTGGTTATTATAGTACACTAGGGAGCTGCCTATCCAGAACTGCTGAGATGCTGGGTATCAGACTTGCATTGGCTGGGATGCTACGCTCAGAACTTAGCGTTTACTCGATTTTCAGACTATTTTCGGACATAGTCTATCAAAACTGTGTCAAATTTCCTTCTAGAAGATAGAACTGTGGTTATTCTAGTGCTCTAGGGAGCTGACTATCCAGAACTGCTGAGATGCTAGGTATCTAGCCCGCATTGGCTGGGATGCCAGCTCCGAACTTAGCATTTACTCGATTTCGATACTATTTCCGGACATAGTCTATCGAAACTCTGTCAAATTTCCTTCTAGAAGATAGATCTGTGGTTATTCTAGTGCTCTAGGGAGCTGACTATCCAGAACTACTGAGATGCGAGGTATCTAGCCCGCATTGGCTGGGATGCCAGCTCCGAACTTAGCATTTACTCGATTTCGAGACTATTTTCGGACATAGTCTATCAAAACTCTGTCAAATCATCTTCTAGAAGATAGAACTGTGGTTATCCTAGTGCTCAAGGAAGCTGCCTATCCAGAACTGCTGAGATGCTGGGTATCAGACCTGCAATGGCTGGGCTGCTACGCTCAGAACTTAGCATTTAATCGATTTTAAGAATATTTTCGGAGATATTCTACCAAAACTCTGTCAAATTTCCTTCTAGAAGATAGAACTGTGGTTATTCTTGTGCACGTGGGAGCTCGCTATCCAGAACTGCTGAGATGCTGGTTGTCAAAACTCGGATTTTTGCTCAAACTTAGCATTAATCAAAATTTACCTAGAATTATTTTTCATGTTCGTGTCCCATACATATATGAAAAATTTTTTTTTACAGTTTTGACCAGAACTCATTATATATCGTCTAGAAATGTTAGTATCTTTCATTTAAATGCTATTTCGAGGCTGTGGAGTGGGTAATGGCTGGGATGCTGGAGTGTCAAAATGTGAAGTTAGCATCTCATTGTAAAATTTCATTTTTTTCGCGAAAATGAGCAGAACTATTTAAAAAAACCATCTAGAACTGTAGAACTATTAGGGATGCTACTAGAACTCTCATAAAAGTTTGAGATGCTAGCACTTGATATGCTAGGTTCACACACACGGCGGCGGCGCGAAAATTTTGTCGGCGGCGGCGGCGCGCCGGCGCGGCGCTCATATCTAAAGCATATACGAGTTGTTCTTGTTATACTAAGCCTAATTACATTTTTTAAGCTATTTTCTTTGTTTTCAGGTAAGTCATCAGAAGTCTTGTAAATTAGAAGCATAAAGGTAGACTTCCGAGCACAGCGGCTCCGGCGACACTAACGCAGCGACACTGATGCGGCGACTGAGCGACAGTATTATGCAGTATGGAAATGTATGAACTTACTTCCGAGCGCAGCGTCACTATCGCAGCGACAGTGGCGCCGCGTCAGTATCGCTCGGCGATAGCGGCCGTGCAGTCGCTGCGATCGTACGTGGTTTTGAGGCTATGACAATGTTTAAAATATCTAAAAAATTAATATTAAACCGACAAAAGCTCCTGAATTTGTCGTCGTTCTCGTTTAAATGCTTTATTTTCAAGTTGGTATAAGTTCGTTCGTCTATTCTACTTTTGTAAATTGAATTGGGTAGGCTTCGCTCCATACTGTAAAAGTAACGAAGCAAAAGATCGTGATCCTCCTCTTCTTCTAAAAATATTTTCATAATTGATCGGTTTATCATAAGTATATCACGTGTGCACTGTATGGAATAACAACTGCGACTGTCGCCAGAGTCGCGCCGCTCGGAAGCGAATCTGCGTCAGTGAACGCTGCGACACTGACGCAGCGGCTCTAACGCTGCGGCCGTTGCGTCAGAGCCGCTTTGCTCGGAAGTCCAGCTTAAGCGGCGATGGTAAATAATCTAATTAAGACCGTAATTTACATTATACATCTATAGACGTTAATTATATTTAAACGATAATGGCAGACCAAGCAGGTGTTTAATTAATTGTTTCCACCTCCGGCCGCTCTGTAATTACGCCTCCAACGGGCCCGTCGGACGGGACTGGTATTCTAGACCCTAGAGAACCGGCTTCTCATCGGTTCCTGATCTAGCTCGGTGTCTAGTTACGAGGGTGTAAAGTTTCGGCGACATGGCGACGCTCGCGGCCGCACAATGGCCATACAAACGCGTCTCGGATGGCCTCGCCCGCTCCCAACAGCGCAATCAGGTTCCGCAAGTTGTAATGAATACTTGATGCGTACTCGGGAAATTCAGACCAAGAAATGCTGCTATTTGTCGACGTCCATGACGTTTCGCTGCCAAAGGGCGAAGTTTAATGTTTCATTCGTTGGAGTTTATTAACGGTTGCCGATTACAATGGTTATACGAGCCTTGAACCGTATTTGGCGGCGCTTTGGCTAATGTTGGAACATAAGAAGCCTTTATGTTGGATTGTTTCTAAAAGCCAATTTCAAGTTGAGTTATTATCTCACATTGCTCCGTCTAACTCATTTCCTGCTAACGACTTGTGTTATGAGCGTGTAATACTTGTATTGTTTTGCTTTTACCGAGTCACTTTGACATAGTAAATAGCTACATTACTGGAGTGTCATGAGGTCATGACTCATGCTTCTTTTACCCGTCAAAAAACCTTATCGACGAGCATGATAAGCATCCTTTTTCTAGAAGTTTGTTGAAAAGGGGCCGAACCTGTCAGACACTAGCATGTTAAGTTTTCTATATTTACCCTCAAGTCGACTATTATCGATAACATAAGCCGGTCAAGTGCTGTCTCACCTTACTACCCATTTATCTATGTATATTATAATAGAAAAAAGCGGTAGTGAACGTGCGAGTCTCTTACATTTTTTTTTTATCTTTATCCCGTGTATGCTATTAAACTGGCTACACCGAGTCCATTAGCGTAGTTTTCTACAGCCACGGAATACTAAAGAGTAAAAATTATAATAACCGTGGACTATTGTTCTCTTTTTATACTCGCTAATAAAGGATCCTGCGCCGGGCCCGTCACGGAATTAGTGCGGTTGCACGCAGTATACTGATTGGACACAGTATGTTCTATCAAGGACTTTTAAAGGTTTTGTGAAGGACTCTTTCGACTGTAGTGTGGGCGAGATAAATTGAAGTCTCTGCTTGGGTCATCTGCCACCTACATGACAATAATGGTCAGTTACACCAAATGGGAGGAATGTGAGGTCGTAATGTGTATAATAAAGATTTACGTCTCAAATCTGTACTACGCATTAGTTGTCGTTCATTAATTGACTTGGAAAGTAAAATAAAAAAAACTAGGATTTTACTGCCGTAAAAATAAGTTTAATGTAGAGTCTGCAGCAGCAGTAGATAACCCGCACACGCTCTTGTAATAAAATTGTGCTAAGTTTATTTTAAACACTTCTACCGTGGACCAGTTTTTGCTGCTGACTGTACCTATTTTTAAAACTCTACGGCGTAACTACAAACCTGATGAAGATGACGAGCTACACACATGGAACTTTCAATGAGATGGTTAGAATCTGTATAATGTGCGGCGGCGTGAGAAGCGATGGTCATTAATAATAGAGTGACCCGGCCGCGACCGCAGCGGCCGTGATTGATCGGCGCAGACGCTGCGCCTAGATCATCTCGACATTCCGAGAGCACAGGCGAATTAATCCTTGCAAGCGCGTTATAATCCTAAGCTTTTGTTTTTACACTAGGGTATAACTAGGGCTCGCGGTCGTGTCCGTGATTCGTGAACCCGTAGCCGTGCGCCCGGTTTCGTGAATCACGGCAACGGTTTTCTGGTCCGTTCCGCACGTGACATTCGGTTACGTGAAATTAGGGTACGTGAATCCGTGTAGATCCGTGTAGGCGTGATCACGGCTTCACGTATCATAAGAACACGCCGGTTCGGTCCGCCCGCGACGTTGAGTGAAGATAGATACGATGCGGTCTCTAAGAGCTACGAATAAAAATGTATCGTGAGTTTTTTATTCATAGCTCTAATTCCGTTTCATTACTTTTGAAATAAAATTTATTTCCAATAGTACGGCCTTTTAAATATTAATCAGTAATAAATTAAAAGAACCAAGCATTAATTACAATGAATAGCTACTTTAATAAAAGGGTTGCTAAAATAATACAACAACACTGTATGGGGTACAAAAGGTTTATTAAAATAATTTGCTCAACTTTAAAATAGATATATTATATACTAAGTGGTAACTCAATTCAATAATACATACTTAGTCCTTATTTATTTTTCTCCCGGGCGTGTCGAACCTACGAGACGTGCGATAAGTATTCAACGGAACCGAGCCCGAAGCTCACGCAGGTACGGGCTACGTATCATGGCGTGTCACGGCGTGTCACGTGAATCCGGACGCGAACGCAGGTACGAGGTACGTACCTTGCCGTGTTCGTGAAATTCGTGATCTTAGTACCGCCGGGCTTAAGAACCCGTAGCTACGGATCGGCGTGTATCACGGATATCAGGAGCCCTAGATAAACCGTATTGGCTCTATCGGTCTCTATATCTCTTGTAGACATGCCCAAAGTTGGGTTTAAAGCCTTACCCCCTTATTCATAAACGTTTACTAAAGTTGACAAGCCGATAATAATCGTTTGTCCCTTTCCATCGTACCAATACGTCTGAAAGGGACAAACGATTATTATCGGCTTGTTAAGTTTAGTAAACGTTTATGAATAAGGGGGTTATTTTCTAATTGAAGCCATATTCCCATTAAAGAGTTCTCTTTTTTACGACCAGACTGTTACTTTTGATTTAAAATCTGTAAAAAAGAGTAAGGTCAACCCAGGTAAATGCAACTATGAGATTATTGCTTCTATTTCGTTATTACTCGAAAACAATTGGTCGGAACGCAATGTTTTATTCTCCAGCCAATTTCAAAATGGGAAACAATCAAATGAGAGGATTATCATATAAATGTTTACAACTCCAAGGTGGTGCCATTTGGGCAATGACAATCTTTATTGAAAACTTTGTGACCAATGCTAAAAGTCGCTTCTTCCTCAGCCCAACGGACAAAGTAAATGGGAGCCATGGTAATTAATAACATTGTTGGGACGTTTGCAAAGTAAGACCATTTTCTAAATATGCCCGTATACAAACAAGCCGTTCTGCTTGCTGAGTCGTTATAATGTGCAGCTGGGTAACGAAAATGTTGAGCTCTAAAAAGCGTTTCGTTGTAATGGTATTAATTTCAGTGTCAGTTCCAAATTCAAAACGATATCGCTCCATATGCCAAGACAAACAAGTTTTAGTTTTTACTTACCAAGCCATCTTACAAGGTAATATGTATCCTTCTAGCCTAGGCTTTTAAAATCATTTTAACCTTAATGAGTTTATTGCTGCTTATTAACTCTCAGCTATTCAAAACTTCGGATATTTTCTTCAAAGCTAAAATCTACTCGTTTATGTATGAAGCTTTGAAGCTTAGCAAAATAATTTACCGCCGATTTAATGTCTCTCCGTTTCGTAGTTAACAAACATTTAGGAGCTGAAATTGTGTAGTATATTTCCATTTTCCAAACCCTCCTAGATACGAACTAGCATTTTAATTTCTGCGAACCTGGCACTGAGAGTAGGTTTTAAAAAATAAAAAAATAAAAAAAAATAAAAATAATTTATAGTAGTAGTAGTAGTAGTAGTAGTAGTAGTAGTAGTAGTAGTAGTAGTAGTAGTAGTAGTAGTAGTAGTTAGTAGTAGTAGTAGTAGTATTTATGGGTTTTAGTATTCACCGTATCCCCCGACGGGCATGAATCCCTAACAGCGTCCACTAGCGGCCGTGGCCGTGCGATATTGTTTATTATTCAGCCCCTAAAAATGAAAAACAAGCAAGCAGTCCGTTTGACAAAACGCCGCGCGGGCAGCAGCAGTCGACGCCGGCACTACACCTTCACTTTTCCCAATATTTGTTACACCTACCTTCTATTTTCATTCACAGGATTAGCAGGAATCCGTTTTTACTTTCATTCATCCAGCAAACGTGCATCAATGTCGGAGCGCCAAAACGAAAACGCTGAAGTTTTCGTTCACTCCACAATTTATGGAATAAAATGTTGTGTTGATTTTTACGTATCCATGTCTTCATAAATTTACTTTGTTTGTTTATGACCGGATTCGCGATCGTGTTTTCCTATTTGTTTATGCTAATTCCGTTATTGCTACTCGGCTTATTTGGAATAATAAAAATCGGCAGATCCATTGATTATTCATTTTTTTCATATATTAATAAATTGGTCAGGGTAAAGAGAACCTGCCTTTGATTCGGTTTTTACTGGTATCTACGAATTTTTGGTTGACTATTGCATTGTGACTACTTCAGAGTTCAAAAATTACTAGTTTATGACAATACTAAGGAAAAATACATTGAGAAAACAAATTACTTTTGTACCAGTAACCTCGGACCGCGTGGAAAGAATGAAGCAAAGTCTAGTTCAGGCGCTACCCTTTTTGTCTTCCGATATGAGTCCTAATAGTATGTATAATTCATTCTTTCACACTTTTATGGAACATTATAACGCGATATTTACTTCAAAATCGGTCGTAGTTAGTGGTGCATCTGTTTTTAGTGAGTGGGCTACTGCGGACTTACATCAACGGAGACGTGAACTGTATGCTTTGTATGAGGAACGGCGGTTTAATACGAGTGATGAATTTAAAGAACATGTCAAGGAATATTCGAAGAAGTTTAAAATAGATTGTCATATAGCTAAGCGGAATTATCTAAGTCAGAAAATTAAAAATAGTCCGGTTATTAAAGCAACTTGGAAAGTTATTAATGTGGAGACTGGTCGCTCGAAACACACAATGAAAGAACTGAAACTAAATATTGATAACAAAATTATAGATTCCAATTTAGAAGTAGCTACTGAATTTGAAAAATTTTTCACCGAGGTACCAGTATCCACAACTAAGGATTTAAATTCATCACCCTCATCTGCTGTTACATTATTAAAAGATAACGCTCCAGAGTGTTGTAGAGACCTTCATTTTGAACATGTTTGTACCTCAGATGTAATAAAGGCGTTTAAATCAATTAATGTCAAAAAAACGAATGACCTCTGGGGAGTCTCTGTCCATGCTGTCAAATCCTTAGTAGAAATTGTAGCGCCTGACTTGGTAGTTATATTTAACAACAGTGTCGATTGCGGCGAGTTTCCTGATTTAATGAAACATAGTAAAATAACTCCTTTGTTTAAATCTGGTAGCAGCTCTGACCCCACTAACTTTAGACCGATATCTGTGCTACCAACATTCAGCAAGATTTTTGAAAAATTAGTTCTTTCACAATTAGTACGACATTTTAACGGCAATAATTTAATGCATAATAAGCAGTTTGGTTTCACACGGGGTCGCTCAACAACCGATGCTGGTGTTGAGCTAATTAAGCATATTTTCGATGCCTGGGAGGAGGCACGAGATGCTTTAGGTGTCTTCTGTGATTTGTCTAAGGCGTTCGACTGCGTTTGTCATGAAACATTGATCAGGAAACTACACTATTATGGAGTTAGAGGATCGGCACTGAATTTACTTAAGTCCTACTTAAATGGTAGAATACAAAGGGTCGATGTGAGTGGACAGCGATCACCGGGGTCATTGGTCTCTATGGGTGTACCACAGGGGTCAATATTGGGGCCTTTCCTGTTCCTTATCTACATAAATGACTTGCCATTCCTTGTAAAGACCCACCATGACATAGTATTGTTTGCAGACGACACCTCACTTATTTTCAAAGTCAAACGACAGCAACAAGCGTACAATGATGTAAACGATGCTATTTCAAAGGTAGTAAATTGGTTCAATGTTAATAATTTATTGTTAAATGAGAAAAAGACTAAATGTATTCAGTTTGTCACTAGTAGTAACGTAAGGCATGTGCAAACAAGTGTCATTGTGAAGGATGAGGAATTGGAATTAGTTGATAGTACAGTTTTTCTTGGTACAACTTTAGATTCTAAACTTCAGTGGGGTCCCCATATTGCTACTCTTTCGAGTAGACTGAGTTCTGCAGCTTTTGCAGTGAGCAAAATCCGTCAGTTAACTGATGTGAAAACAGCTCGATTAGTATATTTTAGTTACTTCCATAGCATTATGGCATATGGTATTTTACTGTGGGGCGGTGCTTCAGAGATAAATACCATTTTTGTTCTGCAGAAGCGGGCTATTCGAGCAATATATAAATTGAACCATAGAGACTCACTTAGAGATAAATTCAAGGAAATTTACATAATGACAGTGCACTGTCAATATATTTATGAGAATATTCTGTATGTACATAAAAATATTGTTAATTTTAGGAAAAATTGTGACATTCATAATATTAATACTAGAAATAAACATAAGCTCGCAGTGCCCTTCACACGGCTCCATAAAATTAAAAAATCATTCATGGGTAATTGTGTAAGATTTTATAATAAACTTCCAAACCATATTACTGAATTATCAATTAATAAATTTAAAAATTATGTAAAGCGTAAACTTATTTCTAAAGCTTATTATACCACACAGAGATGGGCAAAATGTAATCGACTAACGATTAACGATTAAGACTAAAAGAATTAATTGCGACTGACGATTGAAAACGACGACTGATCAATCGTAGTTGTATAGAGTGCAACTAATTTAGTTGCAACTAAATTAGTTGCCGATTGATTACGGACAACTAATTTTTGTAATCGACTAATTAGTTAGACTATTTTTTCCGCGACTAATGTTAGAAGCAAATTAAATGGAAAACCTCGGTATGGCTATGTTGACAGCCAGCAGATTAGGACTTATTAACGCATGTATAAAAATGAAATAGCACATGTGTTACTTGCGATATTTTGACCATTTTTATGGAGTGTAAAATTTCTCTTATCTAAGGGTAAATAAAGATTGGGTACTTTGTGCATTGACACTTAAAACACAATTTTATAAATAAAACTTTGTATTTTGTTGTTAATCAATGTCAATCGTAAAAATAATAATTAAAATAAAAAAAATATCAAATCAACGTTCTATATACGATAAAATGTTCATATCATATGTTATGATATAAAACATTAAAAAACACAGTTATAATAAATCAAACTTTGTATATGAAACATTCAAAGCAAAAAGTATCAAAAAATCAAAAAAGCTTATAAATAATCAACATGTTTGTACATACATCATAACATTATGCATGCTCAATTAAAATTTGCGAAGTATGTTTTGCATTTGTGACATTTACTTATTATTTAATCAGTGAGTAATATAAGTAATATAAATTTAATCAGTGAGTAATATAAAAAAAATGTTTATAATTAATAAAACAGACACATTTCCAATATTGTGATAGGTTTAAAAATAAAGGATATAATCATTGGTAAATATTTTTTTACTATGTACTTTCTTTACCCATTATATATAAAGTATAACATTCAATACAATATATCAAGCTCTGCATATAATAAACTACATAATCAAAATTTGCTCATAAATATAACCATATAAATGTACTTAAAAATTAGAGTACTCACAACAAATACAACACGAGTAAAATAATCTATAGAATATGTTTACTTTTTTAAGTTCGTTTTCAATACTACTCTTTCTTCAAATAGATGATCTGAGAGCCTATTTTATTTAGGGAGATTCATCATTGTGGCATATGAAAAAACTCTCTCGACAGATGCTGAAGATGGCAAGGGTAGTGACATAGTTTTAATATAGATTTAACCGTGAAATTTAGTCGATTGAAACTAAAACTAATTTAGTTGTTAGTTGTACATTCTCACAACTAATTTAATCGCAACTAAATTAATCGCGATTAAAAAATGACGATTGATATTTTTAATCGATTGATTAGTTAACTAAAAAGTTAATCGATTAATGCCCATCTCTGATACCACACAAGACTACATGAGTGATAAAACAACGTGGGATTAATTGTGACTCGAAATAGATAATTCAATGTATGTACTTCTTTGTTAAGTTTTATTGACATTTGTTATTGACATTTAGATTTTATTCTAGAAACATTCTAGACTAGTATTTTTTATACAATTTTTTTTTATGTTTGACGATCTTTTTGTGAAATTCTTAGTATTAAATTTGATCTGTATAATAATCCAATATTACTATGGAATAATATTAACTTCAATAAATTGCTCTGATAATTAGCTTAAGATAATATATTATTATGTAAAACGTTCATAAGTGCTTGTTACTAGGCCTACATGAATAAAGTATTTTTGACTTTGACTTGACTTGACTATGCCCTTCTAAATATTTTCGCCATGATGATACAGCAAATTTGCAGTTTCCAACTGAATTCACAGTATAAATAAGTTGCCGTTAAGGGCCATAGTCGCCTGGCGGAGCGGCAGATGCGGCTATGGCGGAGGTCACCGCACCCGGAGCGCAGCTGGGAGCCCTACCCGGGACGCTTTTTGTACCGAAGCCCGGATCCCGGGAACAACGCTTAACCATAGCACTGCGATAACGCGACGCATCGTCCCTATGATTGATACTCCTATCGTATATCATCATCCGAATAATGATTTCTGTTCAAACTAGAGGTCGTGTAACCTTAGTTTGTTGGAAATGTTGGAATAGATATTATCGGATCTTTTAAAGGTTAGTGTAAAGTTACAGTGTAGTGATTCACAAGAGATACGAGTTTTTAAATAAGCTATAAGCTCAGCTCAATCTTCAACAACAACACAGCATGCGACGCTACAGGCTCTGTTGATTGAAAATGTTGAATAAGTAACAAAACCTAAGTCATATCTAATCCGGTTGCGTTAGACGGTAATCCCGCAGTCAAAATGTGACGTCAGATAGTTTTAGTTTTATCTTTTCGCCGCAACAACTTCGTGACTTGGCCCATCATCCATTCGGTCGGCGGCGTGGCGTAATTTTCTCATTTCGAGTGGTCATTAGTTCCACGGGGACAGGACTCGGCTGTCGCACGACCATTAACTTTACACGCATACCTGCTCGCTCCAAATGACAGGAAAACTTCTCCTTTATGACTACAAACACACTGAATAGAATGAGAATTGGTCGCGGCTCGACACCTAAGTAAAGGTATTTCAAAATCTGAAATCATTCATATTTGTCTGTCAAAGGACCCTAATGATGCTGCGACGCAAATGATCTGTGTTAAATATTCAAATGTATGAAACGAATTATTAAATTATTGATTGTGATCTTGATTTAGCACGTATCGAGTGACCATTCATAACAAAAACCCTGCCCTTGGCGACTGAATGCTAATACAATGAATGAATTAATTAAAGTAATAAGCAATTTAAATACAACATGAAAAAAGAGGCAAGTTAGTCTGTAGGCAGTGAAATGAAGCGTTATTGCTGAGGCAGATACTTTATCATTAGATTTGGAGAGGGGCTCGGGTACCTCGCGCGGCGGTCGCCTGGCGCGGAGTTTGGGGTGCGTTCACCGCGAGCGATCGATGCCGGCCCCAGGCCAACTGCGAAGACCCACCTACCAACGACTTGTTTTCATTTAATCATCCAGCCAACGCAAGGGGTGCCTTCTGTTCCGATCGTGACTGTGCACTTACCCTCTCATTATAACGACCCTATGAAGTTCCAATTGTTCCAAACCTATATTTTTCATAAGTAGTCACGCACTCCACCGAATTTATTTCCGCGCTTCAAGTATGCGGGGAGGTTCCACTTAACGTTTTTCCCACAGTTTGTATGTTACGCAGCATCCATTACTCTCGATCAAAACGCGGTAACAGCTTGCCGTCTGCGCCTTGCGTTCCATCATGGCACGGACTTATTCAATAACTACAATTTGTTCATAATAACACACGTTGCGTGCGGTGAACGACGTCGAAACTCGCTTACTCATCAAGCGATCCCGATATCGGATCACTAGGGCGGAGGTGCGAACAAGTCCGTGTATTAATTCACTGAGATGAAGCGTCAATCAATGTTATACTGGATCTGACGGTGCAACTTTGGACTTTTCCTCAATTTGATATCCAGCGCGGCGGCTGCCATTACAATAAAATAAATAAACGTAAATAATTACAACAAACTAAATAAGTAAACTTTAATTAATGATAATTATAATGGTCCGACAAAATATGCAGATAATAAAAATATTCGCTCTAATTGAAAGAGATAAGGCGAGGAATTTTAGTGCTACTTTACATGTGATCAGTTTTTAATAATCAGAGATAGCGTCATCAAAGACGGACATACCGATATCAAAGGATGACTACCAAGAGCTTCTACGAACGGACCACATCCTCCAAACTGGTTTGATGCAGGTACGCGGCTAAAATTATACGTAGACAAAACGGACGGTCTCCGACGAACACGAATTTCGGCACCGCTCCGTACGACGCGACGGGACGGGTCTTTGACAAAGACGCATTCCGATCGCGTATCGCCCTAACACAAAGGATACCCGGCCGAAATATTGAAGTGCTATTGTACCCACCCTGCGTTGTTGAGCTTACGTCGAAATATTAGCGTAATACTCCTAAACACGGGGTACCTTTATCGTTTTACTTGCCTTGATGTTTTATTCTTGGGTCATTGCTACTTTTAGGTACACTGAGAGAAAAGTACAACAAAAATACACTTAGAATTACAAAAATAAAATTAATCCGGGGACAAGGAGAGTTAACTAATAGGAACAAATTGACTTTTGCAATTTCTATTAGTTCTTGCAATTTCTATTATCTGTTTGTTGAAATTATATTTGGGATTACTGAGCTGTTTGTAGAAATAAATAAACTTTACAGAAATAGTGAAACGTCCGTAATTATTACTAAAACTTTATTTTTTCCCCCAGTACAGAACTGTTTTTTAATTCCTGATGGTGGTGATTATTCTCTCACTGTACCAACCTTTACCTGAGCTCTCGTTGTATCAAATTTAGCAGGCTTAAATCAAAGTTCAATAATATTTAGCGGAAACATTATCAAGCCTGTAATACTTGATTTTTAAACTAAGGGTCCTGAAGGGGATAAAACAAACAACCCGATAGTGGACAGGTACAATTTAATTGCCGGCCTGGTTAAGTTTACACTTTTGAGCTTAAACACTACTTAACGACTTATTGATAGTAAACTAAATTTATATTTATCTAACCGGGTTTTAATTATTGTTGGTGATACTTGGTCGATTGCGCTATTGGATAGTTAATACTAAAAGGTGAATAGTCCAAAATCGCAGTTTAGGAAAAAGTAGTGAAAGGCTTAGCTGCACTGTAGCGACAGTCGACGGCTCTCTCTCGACCAGATGGCCGGAGGTTCCAATAGCTCCGACTCTGGCGGGGCCAGCTGCACAGGTCGACTGGCACAGAATCTGGCCTACCAAAGGCCGCGCCCCTAGTAGACACCTCCTGGAAAATTCCGGGTACGGGATTAGTTCCACTGGCTCAGGTCACGCCAAGAATCTGTGGTCCGGGCCACGGGAGAGTCCGTTTCACATAGGAACAAGGGTTTCCATGCGTAACCCTTTGGGGTTATATTACAGTATAGAATTCAGCGCTACGCGGGATACTTTTATGTGGCCGCATGGCACGCCATACAATTTCTGACAAAAGTATATGAACGACGCCTTACCTGTCGGAGGAAAATCGTCTTGCCGGGGTTTATGAGTGATCGAATATCAACTCCGAAGTGCCCAGGACGCTCCTGGTTCGCCCTTTCGGGAAACGGGTTAACCTCAAGGTACACCTGAGGGCAGGCTGAAATAAACGGTTCACGTCAATAATCGCATAATCCAACAACAGATTCCGAATTTCACGGTCTTCACAAACGAATGTAAGATTACTTACCAAAGATGAGAACGTTGTCCCAATTATTTAATATAAAGCCGAGCCCGGCTAGGTCGGGGAAGAAAATCCAAGTCCCAAAATGGCCGAATCACTCTCCCCTCGGTGCCTCCTCCTCGATGTTGCCAGGGTTACAATCCCAAGGCATTTAACAAAACTGACGTGAAATTCTAAATACGGAAATTAGAACAGAGCGTGGTAAACGCTGCTGGACAAGCACGGTATGATATTTTTAAGAAAGGGAAAGGAAGACTCGACAATCTATACATTCCTACCCGTTCATGGAGAATGATAATAATTATTTTGGTAAGAACTAGTTGGCGATCGAACTGGTTTCGAAGGGATTCAGACCTATCTCCCTGGCAACACGGAATCGCTGCCAACTTGACAGTCCATCGACACTATTCGAGACACAGATTTAATCGCCCGTCCGGCTTCATAGAAGTATTTTGTTATCTAAATATTTTTCCATTACAAGCCTCATTCAGCTCTACAGACGATTTACACATAATAGGTACCTACTTATAATGCCGATGACCATTACCCTTCGCTATTGGGAATCGATATCGCTGCCATCGTGTCCCACGGGCCACGCTTCGCTGACTCGCTTTATTCTTCTAGAAAAAGCTTCACTTTTAATTTTTCTTTTACCGAGTAGCTGATGAAAATTTCTTTGTTCTTAACTCACTTTACTACCACAAACAAAGCGGACTCGCTTGGGAGCTTGGAGCCGAAAATAACTAAGTCCAACACGATGACTAATATTGACCGACTTAAGTTAACTGTTTATTATCCATGCCTCGAGTATAGTACGGCCGATCCATAAAGCTTTCCTATCATTCCTTCAAAGACCATGGGTGTACAACTGTACATAGACAACGTCCTTTCATGCCGGCTCGTAAATTGTTTCTCACGGTCTCGCGTCAGATTTTAACTGCCCTCCCAACAGTAAACGCCGATGCCTGTAAAGATATAATGCTTTTGAAACGTTTAGATTTTTACGGGAGTTCGTTAGCTTCGGCTTAATGAACGCCCATGATCCCAGAGCGAATTAAAAATAAACTCGTATAGTATATACTATGTGGTTGGACTATGGTGTTATATTATGGACCTACAGTAATCGCACTACACGCAAACTTTTTCACCGCCAGAAATGCTTGAGTATGGATAAAAGTGTGTGTGTTGAAACGTAAGTAGTTTTTGTATGTCTACTTTATTGTCAGAGTAGGTGGATATGCTTAATTTGGTATCTGCTATCTATATACATATACTATACGAGTATATACTGCCCGATTAGAATTTTAAGATACGTCAATTAATATATCTAGAAACGATATGGTTTTGTCAGTGTCAAAAGTGACGTTTTTGTTTGTTGAAACATTACATTTCACACTGACATTTATTAATTGACATATTTTAAAGTACGAATTGGGCCGATAGTCATCGGTAATTTGAGAAGACACGATTCACCAAAATAGCGTTTGTTCTTGCTTCTTGATTCTCAGGTTTTCAAAGGTTTTTTTTATCTTGTATTTCAGATGGAATGTAACAAAGCCAAGCAACGTTCGATAGAGGCACCGGGACCGTTTAATCGTTCTAAATAGTTTCCAAACAAAATACAGACCACACGTTCACCGGATATTTGGTTCTTAATTAAAACAAAGAGCGTGTTTGTTCGGAGAGCTAAGGAATGAAAATTTGGTCCCTGGAGTCGAATTTAGCTTCGGAAACAACATCAGGGTAACGTCGCCTTTGGGATAGCCAGTAAAGTCGGCAATAGATGTTAAGTTAAGCCATTGGGCCTGTAATACTTTATTTTTAAACTAAGGGTCCTGAAGGGGATAAAACAAACAACCCGATAGTGGGCAGGTACAATTTAATTGCCGGCCTGGTTAAGTTTACACTTTTGAGCTTAAACACTACTTAACGACTTATTGATAGTAAACTAAATTTATATTTATCTAACCGGGTTTTAATTATTGTTGGTGATACTTGGTCGATTGTGCTATTGGATAGTTAATACTAAAAGGTGAATAGTCCAAAATCGCAGTTTAGGAAAAAGTAGTGAAAGGCTTAGCTGCACTGTAGCGACAGTCGACGGCTCTCTCTCGACCAGATGGCCGGAGGTTCCAATAGCTCCGACTCTGGCGGGGCCAGCTGCACAGGTCGACTGGCACAGAATCTGGCCTACCAAAGGCCGCGCCCCTAGTAGACACCTCCTGGAAAATTCCGGGTACGGGATTAGTTCCACTGGCTCAGGTCACGCCAAGAATCTGTGGTCCGTGCCACGTGAGAGTCCGTTTCACATAGGAACAAGGGTTTCCATGCGTAACCCTTTGGGGTTATATTACAGTATAGAATTCAGCGCTACGCGGGATACTTTTATGTGGCCGCATGGCACGCCATACAATTTCTGACAAAAGTATATGAACGACGCCTTACCTGTCGGAGGAAAATCGTCTTGCCGGGGTTTATGAGTGATCGGATATCAACTCCGAAGTGCCCAGGACGCTCCTGGTTCGCCCTTTCGGGAAACGGGTTAACCTCAAGGTACACCTGAGGGCAGGCTGAAATAAACGGTTCACGACAATAATCGCATAATCCAACAACAGATTCCGAATTTCACGTCTCGTTACAGGAGCCAAGTTCTGTCCACACCACTTGACTCCTGTAACGAGACGTACCAATACTCCACAATCCGGGTAGTCTATTATCTTTTGGGAAAGCGCTTTATTTATTTATTTTTTTTATTTTGTTTGTCCATTGAAGCGACGTTGGCTTCAATTTTTTTTTGTTTTCTCTTTGTTTTGTCCCGTAGGCCTAGATGCGATTGTTTCCAGCGACGGCCCCGCGGACTCAATTGATGCCAAGGGACAAATCGACGTGCGATTGTGGGCCGTAATCCACGTCCTAGGGAAGTCCTTAGATTCCCTTCTCCTTACACCGTTCGGCTGGTGACACAGCTCGAGGGCGAGCTGGAATTTTACTCCTTCGTCTTTTGCCTCTGTCGTAAAATTCTCCTGGTTAGGGGGGTGTGTAATGGAAAAATATTTAGATAACAAAATACTTCTATGAAGCCGGACGGGCGATTAAATCTGTGTCTCGAATAGTGTCGATGGACTGTCAAGTTGGCAGCGATTCCGTGTTGCCAGGGAGATAGGTCTGAATCCCTTCGAAACCAGTTCGATCGCCAACTAGTTCTTACCAAAATAATTATTATCATTCTCCATGAACGGGTAGGAATGTATAGATTGTCGAGTCTTCCTTTCCCTTTCTTAAAAATATCATACCGTGCTTGTCCAGCAGCGTTTACCACGCTCTGTTCTAATTTCCGTATTTAGAATTTCACGTCAGTTTTGTTAAATGCCTTGGGATTGTAACCCTGGCAACATCGAAGAGGAGGCACCGAGGGAGAATGATTCGGCCATTTTGGGACTTGGATTTTCTTCCCCGACCTAGCCGGGCTCGGCTTTATATTAAATAATTGGGACAACGTTCTCATCTTTGATAAGTAATCTTACATTCGTTTGTGAAGACCGTGAAATTCGGAATACGGAAATTAGAACAGAGCGTGGTAAACGCTGCTGGACAAGCACGGTATGATATTTTTAAGAAAGGGAAAGGAAGACTCGACAATCTATACATTCCTACCCGTTCATGGAGAATGATAATAATTATTTTGGTAAGAACTAGTTGGCGATCGAACTGGTTTCGAAGGGATTCAGACCTATCTCCCTGGCAACACGGAATCGCTGCCAACTTGACAGTCCATCGACACTATTCGAGACACAGATTTAATCGCCCGTCCGGCTTCATAGAAGTATTTTGTTATCTAAATATTTTTCCATTACAGGCCCGATTCGGATTTTGAAGTAGACATCTATTAGATGTCTTTTAGACATCACCAAGATACGATAACGATATGTTTAAGATCTAACCTGTCAAATTTGACATTTGTGCGATTCTGGACATCTAATAGATATCTTACTCTATCTAACGTAAAAGTGACATTGCGCTGCAAAAGAGAACTAATAGTTGATACCTAAAATATAACGTATCTAGAATGGATCTAGTACGTGTCGTCTCTTGTGAATATCGCAATAAGTTCGAATACGGCAGTTTGTTGTTTAAAATGGTCTGCATACACACTTATTCTTTTAACAATAAATTTGTAAATAAAATTTTGCCTTTTGAATACTTACGTACTTTGCGATATATAAGATGAGAGATTAAAATAATGTTCTATATTCAAACTGCAATCTTGAAAAAAAAAGGAAAAAGGATTGTAGGTGAATATCGTTTCATGATTATTATATCTCGATATGTTAGACAGTGTTAGACGAAGGAAATATTTCTTGGAATGGTATGATGTATTTTTGAGATAATAATATCAAATACAAACACACAGACCTAGTGTTCATTAAAGCCTTTAGTCCTAAAATTCTCCCCGCATAGTTGGTCCTCGGGGTCGGAATGCCCGCCGGAAACGGCATCAGGTAGAGCTGCCATGAACCCGCCAGGTTCATGCGATCGTGGCTCTAGGGTTACCTACATATTATATAGTACACCAGCCAAAGTTGACCAAACAAAAATTGTCTTTATCTGAACGTTTAACATTTAACACATTTGTTATCTTTTAGTTCAGTTATATTTATTTTCTCCTGTTTGTGTTAACAATTTTAATTTTCTTCTTATTAGTTTTAAGTTAGTGATAAGTTAGGTCCCCACCGAAAATCAGCGCTGCGGCTTACCGTCGTAGCATTACGCTGAGTGGGGGTCCTATTTAACGTCTATGTCTCGATATTAAATTTGTAATTTAAGTTGTTGGTTTGACGTAAATAAATGTATTTTCTTTCTTTCTATTTCTTTCTTTCTTTAACATCATCAAAAAGCAAATCATGTAGACCTAGTGATACTGTTTCCTATTTTAAGTCTGTTAAAAGAATTAAGGCCGTTAGAGTTAAAGTTCGGGGTTGGAATGGCCACCGAAAACCGCATCAGCAACGTATCATTTTATAGGTCACGTTTCGGATCCAAGATGTAGGTAGGTAATGCTTCCATTTTATGACCTGACGAAATAAAGTTAGGCGTTACCTTGACATTTCATTAGGGAAAATTATGTTCGTGAATGTTGTTTATTTACGTATAAATGATGTTTACGTAGATAGGAAGACAACTGTGACTCGTTATTTAGGTTATCCGCTGATTTACCTCAGTTGGCGTAAATAAACCGATTGATTTAAGTTATAAACACGAGTAGTTACATGTCTACGTCAAAATTTGCCAATGCTTATTGCATATTGATATGACAGGACGTCACCCACCATGATAGTTATACGTTTAGTTCATTTAATTCAAGCCATCAATCTATATCCTATAGTTACGTGGTTAATCCGTTTCTGGCAACCCTAACGCCAATGTTCACGACCGCAGCCGAACATTAGCCCTAGTTTCGCGGAATAAGGCGCATTAGAATAAATTATCCCATAACGATGACGCCGGTGACGCACCGACTATTCCAGTTCGCGGGCGTTCATTAGTTGATTACATTTTCGACGGAAGGAGTGCAACAATAACGTTTTACGAGAGTTTACGAGAATTACACGTTATGAAACTACACAACGGGACTTAATCGCGTATTTAAGTTTTAAGATTTACCTCCGACGTTTCGAGGACGGCGTTGTCCCCGTGGTCTCCGAGAAGACCACGGGGACAACGCCGTGTAGTAACGTTGTGTAGTTTCATAATGTTAATAATCGTGAAAGTTTAAATCAGTGAATTACACGTTTAATAAGATCTCCGGCGTAATACGCTAATCTATACTGGTCCATGCAATTTGTTTTGATTTTTTTTCTCCGCTATTAATTATGGTCATTAGTTGGTAATACAATAATACATAATCTATATTGTACTATTGTAGCACGGTTTTGATAGTTTTAATACTCATTATTTACTTCATATAATGTCATCATCATCATCTCAGCCATAAGACGTCCACTGCTGAACATAGGCCTCCCCCTTGGACTTCCATCTGCATGATGGGGGGTGAATGCCATAATCGCCACGCTTGGCAGGCGGGTTGGCGATCGCAGTCGAGTACACCGAATTTGAGGGACGCTGCTGCCCGTCCACGACGATTCATATAATGTATATCGTACATTAGATGAATAAAACAAAAAAAATATATCGTACTTATTTCAGAGTTGTTTATCATAAAAAATTAAGTAGGTATTGAGAAAACAGTTGAAAGTTAGAGCTCACGTTTCTTCTTAATTTAATATTTTCGTTGCAATTTTATAACATCACCTAATTAAATATTCAAACATTTCGTTAACATCCGACAATATCTTGATTAAGATGCGGGGTTGTTATTCCAAGATGGGAGGCTTCCCCTCCGCGCCACCTCGGCGGGGCCTCCGTATTCATCGCCCTTACAAGTTCGCGACCTTTACCTGAGAATGGAAACCCAGATGTTTATTGAACGAGAACCATGTGGCACTTCTTGTCACTGGTACAAGATATACAGATACCTACCTACAAAAGGCGAGGAGATAGATGGACACAGTGTACTCAAGTGTACTGAATCATCATCATCATCATTGGCCACAGCATCTTTGCAGATGATAGTTGCAGCGACTAAAGAAGGTATTTTGAGGAGGTAGTTACAGCCTACATCGACTGTGATGACTGTATAGACCAATGGCCGATCGGCACTTCACACTAACTGAGAGCTATAATAAAATGTAAATTTTGGTAACCAATTTTTAACAATTGTTTTTTATAAGATCTGGAAATGTATTATTTAGGTATGAGTGTTTTTCGATTTATTTGTCACGCTTTTACATCATAAGAGGCTTGATAGGTATCGATGTCTCGATAGGGGACTAACATAGGCTAATAAACAGTTTTTGAGACAAGTTAGGCTTTTTATTATTTTCTGTTATGTTGTTACTTGTAAGGTATTTAATGTACATGGTATATGTTGACAGATATGCTTTGTGATGACATATTAATGTCACATTTTTGAAACGTTTAAAATATCCGGTATTTTACTCTTAGTCACGAAGGTGCATTATATGCATTTGTCACGAAATATAACGTCATGCACTTCCATACATCTATGTAGATAACAATAATTTGTCTATTGTTCAATCACTAACATTTTTATACCATCCTTATATTTTTAGTTTCATATACATACAGAATACTACTAGAATTTGAGATGAGAGTTTACTACGGTTACTAAATAAATAAATATTTCGATTTTAGAAAACTGCCGGGATAAAAGTATTGCAGCGAAACGACACATTCAAAAAGAGCGGCGAGTAAATACCGACCAATAAGGAATGCAGTGGTCGTAGTAAACTGAGGGATATTTTTTCTAGATCCTATACCTATAGGTAACTGTTGTAGTAGTAGTAAAACACATTTAATGTACAAAAAAAAACACTCATAATTTGTACGGTCAGCCAAGAAAGTGGTCTACCACTTTTCGACTCTTATCAATCAGATGATAGAGTTGAAAAGTGGTAGACCACTTTCTTGGCTGACTGTACAAAGGCGAACTTATCCCTTTAAGGGGAGGTCTTCCTTAACCTTTGAGCAATTTAGAGAGAATTGGAGACAGTAATAGTCATCTGTATACACTGTACAAAACGGTGTGAAAAAAAAGAAAAGTATTTAGTTTATCTATAATCACAATATAGACAATTAAACATACAATAAGCTGTAGACTGTATTCCAAAATTTTTGCCCGTACCGTAAAAGCTAAACTTTTGATACAAGCAGAGCGTGATTAAAACTTTATCCTATTTCTATCCAGTTTGATTGAATAGCGCAATTGTTATTCATTAAAGCAAATCTCCGAGACTTGTTCGTAATGAAATTGATTGAAGATTCACTTTTATCTACAGCAATTATAGAGGTCTTAACAACATGAGATCCATAAATCATATGGTATTAAGTTTATATCGCCGACAAATTTAAACTGTGTAGTTAAATAAAACCAATTATTGCAATATTACAAAGACGTTTAGTAATTTGATGGGGTCATTATTTGTTTTATAATAATGTTTTTGACAATAACTTACACTACTCACAAGAATTATCAATAACATCATGTTCAACTAATCCTTTTCGTCAGGATTTAGTTAGAGCACTATGGAGGTATACATTCGATTATAATTTCATAATCGATGGTCCACAGCTATAGACGCTATAGTTCCGTAACTTGCCTCGAGATTTCGTCGTTATCGATTTCGTGTCGAATTGTCGATTAAATAATAAAATCGTTTGATGGCCCGCGCATGTGCACGACTGCTCGCGACGCTTAACTGCCTGCCGTATATTTTATACTATCTTATTTTATGAATGCTCATATATTTATCTTAAGTAGAAAGTTGTGGAGATAAGGGGAAGAATAGAACTGACGCTCAGATTTGCTGGCAGTTATAAACTGAAAAGTTTCAGTTTCAGCAAGTTTTCACCCTCCTGCTTTCAGTCCTACAGGAGAGGGAGGTAGCTAGAGGCTAGAGTAAGAAGGTTATATCTTCCCTTCTCAGATAGCTGACTTCTGTTCTTGATTACTAGGTTTGGCAGAGAACTGTTTGAACATTCCTTAAAACGTTCACGCTCCGCCCAGAAAACGCGCCTGTGTGACGGAATTTTTAAGCAATATTTTGTTTGTTTTTATGTAGTTTAATTTTCACATAAAATCCGTTATTATGCACAGTCAAAATTGTTCATATTAATCTCAATTAGTTATTCCGCTCAAAGGCATAAAATTAACAGTAATAGTAAACCCGTTGAATCCGTTCATATTAATTCCATTTATGTAAACGCTCGTTTACGATTGCCTACGGAGCGGCATCTTACTTTGTCGTTTTTATAACGCAGGTAACACATCTTCACATCCAGCGGGCTATAAACATGCCTACATAAACTTGTTTGATTTCGTTTGTATACAGGATGTGTGTGAACCGAGAGTCCCGGCCGTGAATCACGCTGTAGCTATGCCGAGTTTATTTATATTTGTCACGCATTTTACTAAAACGTGCGCTCTTGGGACTCGGTATAACACCGTGATAAAGTTTCATGGTAATGTGGCCTTACTTTTAACAACTTAAAACAAATGGGTACCGACATGAGGGAATGTTTACTGCGTTTTAAGCCGACTCGATCCGATTCGAATGTCGAAGTTAATTGCCATAATAATAATTAAGTAAATAAATGTAACAGTTGGTACATTTTTAATTGGTATTATTGCAGCGACGGCATGGCGATTCGTACTTTTTAAATAAGTGTACCTATAGTTAGTAAAGTTTTAGCCTGTACAAGCGACGAACTGATCAATGTTAAAATTGTCGTTGTCAGCTGTCATTCCTCAGACAACTGTCAAATTCAAATACCACCAAATTTTAACTACGGTCACAGTACAGATGGTGGAACCGACACTTAAATTGTATTTTGAGTAACACAAAGTCTTTGTTAAAGTCGTAAAGCCATGCGAAAGGCGAGATTTAAGTATTAAAATAAGGTATACCCATGTGTATACCCGTGGGTACCCTATAAACTTAAACACGATACGTGAACCCAACTCGGTTAGCCATGAGCCTTGAGCTACTTAAAAGTAATTCACAAGCAGCGTAATCTTGTCCTAATATTTAGCGGAGCGCGCATTTTGCAGAAAACACACATTAGCAGTTTATTATCTCGAGAGAGCTTCTAGTGTACGCACTGGCTCTTGTATTAACGAATAGTTTAGTGAAAGAGTAACCGAAAAGTTAGTTACATTAGGATGCTTATTCTAATTATTGATATCACTCGTAATGCATCTCGCTTGTACTTGAGTAAATCAATTCCTGAAGTGCGAATAGTTCGGGCTGCGTACTTTGCATATCGCTCGCATCAGTCGAATCGCAGCCAATATTATGTGTAGTGTAGATATATAGTCATGCTGTGAGTCCACTGATTCGCATTAAATGCTATTGATCCACCCCATGTGGACTCGTGGACGCTTATCTTTATATCAATAGTATGTATAGTCTTATTTTTAATTAGCTGCAGTAAACTCCTTTGCCTTTGTACATAACATTTTTATTTTTGTTTTGTTTTTGTCCATTTTATGTAAACCTGTTTATGTGCAATAAAGTGACATACATACATACATACATAAACTGGGGCTTCCGAAGTCAGATTACTGATAGTAAACAATAACTGCAATGTTATACGTCATCAGATCAGACCGTAACGGACATTCAAGCTGCTCACAAATATCTGAACATTGCCTGTTACCACGACGTTACAGTGCATGTTCAGATATTTTTGATCACCTCGGCCCCTCTGATGTTTCTGATGACGACTGTACCATACATTCATGTTATTGAAAAAAAACGACAACGTTACACGTGTAACTGTTACACTGAGAGAAAAGTACAACAAAAATACACTTAGAATTACAAAAATAAACTTAATCCGGGGACAAGGAGAGTTAACTAATAGGAACAAATTGACTTTTGCAATTTCTATTAGTTCTTGCAATTTCTATTAAAATCTGTTGTTGAAATTATATTTGGGATTACTGAGCTGTTTGTAGAAATAAATAACCTTTACAGAAATAGTGAAACGTCCATAATTATTACTAAAACTTCATTTTTTCCCCCAGTACAGAACTGTTTTTTAATTCCTGGTGATGATTTTTCTCTCAGTGTACACTGTAATATAAAAAATAAACATCGTTTCTATCGAGTTTATACACTGCGTCTATTTATATGTACTATGTGTCCATTGGTGTGTTTAATGTCGTAACATAATCCGCTTAATTAATTAAAGGGTTTCACACTTCCTATTTTGGGTGCTCCATGGTCGTTATGTTTATCGCTAGTTGAAATTGTGTCGCCCTGAAACATTATATCACTGATAATATTCTTCTTCTTCTTGTTAGTATACTAAAAATTTGACCAAACAACACAATTTAGTTAACCAGTTAAACATTTTTATAAAATAAATACATTTTTATAAAGATGACAGCCGTAAACCTAAACTGAGCAAACGAACTTTACAATAAAATATCGAGATGGCTTAACCCCTTACTGCATGTAATAAAAATTATTTGTTGAAATTTGAACTTTAATAGCTGTCAATAGAGTTAAATATCATATCCGCCATATATGGCTTCGTATGCGGTAAGGGGGATTTCTTTTTGCAGAAGTTTCGTAGGACTGCATGGACGAGTTTGAATATCAGTTAATAAAAATGGCAAAACCACGGATGTAACCCATATTTCTAAATAAAGGCAACAAACAAAAGAAGCGATTGTAAGAAAAACTCAATTCAAAAGGAAAATTAACCTTTGAAATGATTTATTTTCCTTCCTCCTTCCTTAAATCGCTGCTCTTCGGAATAGTTAAAAAAAACACGTTTCGTTTTATTTCGAGTGAGCATTGATTTTCCAGCTCATTCCACACGGCTTGGCTCCGTCACATCGGAACGTAATGATAAAATTCTATGCTAATCGTAATGAATGATTAAAACTGAATCTGGCAGTGATACTATAACGTGTCAATAATACTCTGAAACTGATATGTATTTTGGTTATGTTGTGGTTAGAGTGTCAAAACTGCTTGTAAATGTCTATCGCATGTGTCTGCTTGACTTTGATCGCGCTCTGAGTGTTTACTTGTTTAATGTAATCATCATCATAATCATGTTTGCCTATTAAAATGTATGTGTATTTATATAGTTTTGATAAAAGAAAGGAATGTGAGATGACTTTTTACGCGAACGGATTTCGTGTTTGGCTTATAGGTACCTATTGCCTAAAGCCCCATTTAGACTGTCCAGGAACTTACATGCGACATTGGTTACAGTGGTGTCATCTTGTATATAAAAGTCTGGATGTGATTATTTTTAGCTATTCGAAAATGTATTTTTTTCCCTCAATGTGATTAACTTTTGGCCATCTACAGAAGAGATAAATTAAAATCGAAGATTGGATATTATAAATATAACACCAGTCAATATTTAGTTCGCCCAAAACAGTCGATATTTAATTACCGCACCTATTTTATTTCAACAACGAAATTAAAAACCCCTCAACTGCAGACCGCGGGGTCCGCTGCGGCTGCGACGCTGTAAGTGGGTCGCAGCTCGGCGCTGTAGGTGCCAACAAGTTGCGCCGCGGTCGCCAAAAGAACCGCTCGTGCTCATTCATGAGGCCTTCCGTACCGACTGTGAGCTGGTTCCCAGTATAACTTCAACCCTAGACTCAATAATTAAATAATAGTCTTTATTCTGTAAGCTAAAGAGGCACTTGTATAATTGATGAAAGATTGACTCTACCAATGTATTTTGTTTGATAGGGAGACCACTAACTTGTTTAACTTATCGTCGGCTGTAACCCAGTGACTGGCGTCATTAGAAATTGATTTCCTTCGGCTTGTCTATTCCACGACAATTAACCGAACACCTGACCCTACAATTCTCAAAGAAAAGCAAGCCAAATAAGGTCCGGTTCGAATATTCTTCGATGCACCGCCATCGCCATTGACCGCTACTGCCTTAGGTGCAATTTAAAATCTTCCTTATCGACATTCTCTAATATTTAAAAACGCCACGTTATTGGCTTGATTCGTAACATATTAGTCCTTATAATCGAGGGTCACACTTATGACTGGTCGGTTTGTCACGAAGTGGGGTGCTTTGTGAAGAGCTAACCAGCTGATCGCGATATCACGTGCAAAGGTCTCTGGGTTAACGGTCCGCACGTTTAATAAGCTCCTTATATTGTACTCTTAATAGCTGCAGTAGCATTCTGGCTTACCGGTGCAGTTAATCTAATTAATTAATTATAATTACTCGACTAGTTTTAGCAGTGTCAAGGAAACATTCCTACTACTAAGTAGGGTTGCATCCTAAACTGTTGAATATATACCTTACACATGTATTTTTATTACTTGCTACAAAGCATTACTTACTTGAGTTACCATTTTATGGCGACACGTAACGTAATTAATATCCTTGCTTTTTCTTCGAGACTTGTAGGGCGAAATTTTCAATTGTCTCGATCTCGGTCGAGAAGTAGATTCCATTCCATATCAAAACTACCTTCTAAAAGGAACTACCAAGTATCGTAAGCACCACCAGTACCACAGTAGTAGAACTTAGGTATTTTGTTTAGTATTAGTCAGTTAGAACCAAGAATTCCCCACATGAAACTTTATTTTAACTTGTTTTTGTTTTGTTTTCAGGTAAGCCATCCGAAATAACACACATAAGAAATCATTGGTATTAGTCGACAATAGTAAGTTACCTTTTCATGTCAACAATTATATACGATATGTTATTTACTGAGAAAAATCTAAATTACAGCCTACTCTGAAAAGTCCGTATTGTAAACGCGGAGAAAGATTTCGCCCGCATACCGTTTGACGCTCGGAACAAAGAATTGTTATCTTTGGGCACGTCGACTTGTTGAATACGCGTCTAGATAACGTCGCCATCATTGATGATGTGACGAGTCCTGATGTTGATTTTAAACGCTCTATTTTCATAGTAGGATAAATTGGGGACATTAATTACAAACATAAGTTCAAGAGCTATGAAAGTGTGTATAAATTTACATTATTTACTTATCTAGACATGCCCGTGTAGTGCTGTGCGCGTAAAAGATAAATCTAACACGTCACACGTTGACATAAGTGCCGAAAATATATACACGAAGTCACGCACCTAAACGCATATAAACATCAAACCTAAACCATTGGGCAATCCCCTATTTTAGTTAGAGAAAAACAAAAAAAGCCGTATAAAAAGGAAACCTAAGTACTTAGCTAATGTGATCTGACTTGGAGTCATCTTAAATGCGTTGAAATGTAAATGTTGTTTTGCTAAAGGTTTGATATGTTCTTGTTTAGTACACTAATGCTGAAATGGAGCCAAATTAAGAGGAAAGTTATTTATTCCGTCTGCCTGCCAAATCACAGCGGCTGATTTAAAAGCTTTTCTGTCCCTACATACTCGGCCCTTTAACAGTTGTCACCATAGATTAGTTTGTTGTTTATTTCGCCCCGCACACATAAATTGAATGGACGGTTCGGGATGTTTAAGTCTGACTAAACACCTTTGAAATTACAATTTATAAGCTTAACTTTAAATTGTCTACAACTCAGAGAACCATCGCAAAATGTACCGACTGCCGTTACCGCTTGTTGTTTTTTTACCGGAGTTTGGCTCCTTTCGGCAGTTTGCATAAATCTGTGCTGCTGCTTCCAAGATCTTGTTCTTGCTTGGTTTTATTACTTAGAGTCTGTATAATATACAACTGCGATCTGTTTTACAGACCGGCTTACCCGCTGATGCTACCATTCGATTGTGTAACTTCAGAACTCGGCCAAACAATAATAAAACGCTTGCGATTACGCACCGTTACTGCATCTCAAAACAATGTATTCCATGAATAATCAATCATGAAGATGTAATTATTTCTCAATATAATTATTGGTATCGTAATGTTCCTGCGGTATCGAACGTAGGTATCTTTACGGCTTGAACTCCCAACAATTAAATTACCTTGCTTTAAATGAATATTTAATGTTAGTCGTGAAACATGAACAGTTATCGCTAATTCAATGCCATTAGTACTGCGGTTCTATTGTGGTTGCTATTGACTGACATCAAAGATCTTCACACGCAGTGACTACTTTATGCAGTATGTAACTACATACGAAAAACAATACATGCAGATATGCAGATGCGGCCATGGTTGAGCGAATGAACTTGACCCTTAGTCTCGTTTCCCAGTGGGGTGATGACAATCTGGTCACGTTCAATGCCTCCAAAACGCAGACGTGTCTATTTTCCGCAAAACGGAGTCCATTCGACCTGACTCCTTCTTTCCGGGGAGCATCTGTACCTATTGCCGACAGCCTGGAACTCCTCGGCATGGAGCTGAGTTCAGTCCTCAGCTTCGGCTGCTTCATTGAGTCTAAAGCTCAAACTGCGGCCAGAAAGCTGGGCGTCCTAAATAAGGTGAAGCGATACTTCACACCTGGACAGCTTCTAACACTTTACAAAGCTCAAGTCCGGTCGTGTATGGAGTATTGCAGCCACCTGTGGGATGGCTCAGCTAAATACCAACTCGCCGCTTTGGACTCAGTGGAGCGCAGAGCCAGGAGGATGATTGGCGACAAGAAGCTAACGGCTAAGCTTCAGTCTTTGGCCCATCGGCGGAAAGTCGCCAGCCTGTCGGTATTCTACAGGCTGCACTTCGGGGAGTGTGCCCAAGAGCTACACGAGCTTATACCACCGTCCCCATTCTACCATCGGACTTTTAGACGCACGGCCGGTTTCCATCCTTACATGGTAGATATTCCACCAATTCGCACGAAGCGCTTTGCTTCTACTTTCCTTATGCGCACTGCCAAGGAATGGAATTCCCTGCCGGCGTCTATATTTCCGTGTTCTTATAACCCGGCAACCTTCAAATCAAGAGTGAACAGGCACCTTCTGGGCGAGCTCGCTCCATCGTAGGCCACGTCTACGCCTTGGCTAGTCTGTGGCCATGAGTAAGCCCATTCATAATAAAAAAAAAAAAAGTTATTAAATAAGCATGATTATCGTGTAGTTCCCAATTGTACAGCGTTGCTTAGTTTTCTACAATATCGTTTTGTTTAAAAGTTTTACTAAATTACAATGGGATTACAGTAATTTTAAGTCTTCGTATACCAGTGTCAAAAAATTACTATTGAATGACATGGGTTTGATATTGAAGCCCATAAAGTACGAATACTGAAGAGACGGATGATACAAATTCTTTTTGTGAATTACTATAGCCGGATATAAAAAAAAAACGAATTATGTGTATGTTTCTATGATCTCTCTCACTTCGTCTTTGTTTTACTTTTTATGTCTAACCGTAAAACAAAACAGCAAAAAATTAACCTAAATTGAGATCCAGAGAATTAATGAATGAATAATACGGAACAGTACTGAACGAATATTCATACTCCCTGCTTCAAATTTTCAATTGCGAAGGCGTCTGCCTGTAAATTTATATGTTTCAATTAGTCGTTTCTAGGCCACTCGAGCGTCAGACAGGACATCCGTCTGTAATAATAGACGTACAATTTTAAAGGGAAGTTTGTACTTGTTTTCAGTAAAAGGGTTCTGTGTTTCGTTGATCCGTCGCTATCGCCCCCGGCGCGTTTCCGCCGTCGCACCGTGCGTTGACCTCGCGACCAGCACCATTATTGCACCTCTTTATACCCAATTAACGGACACAAGCACGCGATTCTGCTGATAACAGGACCTTTGCTGGACATTCGGATATATTAACGATCTTAAAACGCTTAGTAGTGTCGTTCCGCTTTGGTCAACAACCGCTGTCCCGTGTCTATATAATTATTACGTCGTGTGATTGTTAAATTGCTGCTCGTTAGGTATAGTTATAGCAATAACCATCAGACCAATACTGATTAATGTTAAATCAATTAAATAAATGATACTAAGCCAGGTATTATTGGAATATTCATACGATAAAGATGCCGAGCAACAGATCGGAGCTTAAATTACATCATAATAGATCTTACTAAGCGTGTTGTCATAATCAAACTAAAGCTATTTTAGCGAAGCAGGGGATTTTAGCTATTTCAGAGTACCTTTTTATCCAACTACATAGGAAAGGAATACTGTTGCGCTTCTAAAGATTTAAGGCACAGGTGTTTGTGGGAGTAGAAAACACCATGACAGCTGGCACGCGGCACACCTGCCCATCTGCCACCGACCGTGGATATTGACTTCCTGCGCACAGACATTACCTACTAGCTACGACTCACCGTTCGCCAGGCGAATATCGACTTTATTGCTACTTGCATAGTTTCCTGGCCGCCTATTCCCATTGCTTACAAGACGCAAACGGACCAGAGTATTCCTCTCAATCCATGCGCTGAACTTATACTGGTTTGTTTGTTGTGCGTTGGCTTGTCAGCGCTTGGTAAGCATTCCGAAAATAACACCCCTGCTCACTAATGCATTCAGCTCGCTCGTTAAACGGATATTGCTGAAAAATGCTATCACACAGCAGTTTACATTCTTTTGCACTCAGCATGGGATTCAATATTCCGTTAGAATATTACTACGCATGCATGAATTCTCACATACGTGTTAGTTTAAAAAATATATTTCCGAGTTCATTGCACTTGGATCTTACGTAGATCGGGAGAAACATTGCAATGTCAATGGAATTAATTTTAAGAGCCTGCCTTGCTGTTTTATGTTCTAGTTACTATTCATATCATCATATTTGTCGACAAACGTAGCTATAAGACCTACATCCGTAAATGTAACCGATAAATCTATACGTTTTCCTTCCTAACCTATGATTTTACTACGGATGTCACACGTCCTCCGCTCTGCAGTAATACTGCATTTCCTCCACAGCCGGTTCGACTCCTATGTTACAATTCAGCCTAACGGCAACCGCTTCCCCTGCACGCCACTGGATCCTCTCCGATAACAATAATATTTCTTTAATTCCATACCTCGTTCTCACAAGTCGGGTTTCAATATTAATGTTAACAATTGCCCGGTACGGTGTTTCCCAAGCGGTCGCCGTGCGGATTTTGAAACGGTAATTTTGCAACGCTCCGGAACTGAAGCCTCGTAGCGGTAGGTTCTCACGGCTTCTCGGCCGAACCCGCCCACGTGCCAATCGGGATTATTGGCGTGTAAGCATAGATTACGATACCTTTATCGCACTTGTCTCAACCCCGTGTGGTTTAACTATCTCCGTTTCCAATATCATGATTGATGTTGCGTGTGCTTACACCGTAGTATCGAAAATGAAAGCATCGGATAAGTTACATCGGCGAAAAATTATGATAACTACGGTTTAGCGTGCCGAGGAGAAATTCTGCAACATCGCGTCTGCCGGTGGTCTGCAAAATTAACGCTACCGATGTTAGTTTGCGAAATATATTGGAAATGGTTAGTTTTGCGAAGCGTATGATCGATTTTATTCGAATCGGGTATCGTATCATGAAATGCAATGCAATCTACGGGCGGTGCCACGTCGCCTGCGGCACGGTATCGCCATCCCGATACTGTCTGTCTCGAGGTGATTCACGCTCGACTCTAACGCCGAAACTTGGGCGTGCTCTGTCTAATAGCCATCAAGATTATTCCACGCCTGATACAAATGTGACGTCATTACCCCCAAGTATTCACAACAAACTAACTTTGCAATAATGAGAACTACACACTTGAATCCTACGTATTTCAATAAAGCCTAAGCAAATCGTAAAGCCACTTGTTAAAGTGCTCGATCAACAAATGTAAAGTGTATAGTTATTTTAAGTGCAATATTCGAAGGTCCGACGATTCATGTCTGCTATGACTTTGAACATTTACTAGGATCTGTTATAAGATGAATCTTGGTTTCTTACGGTACCAAATCTATGTCTTTAGGACAGTGAACGGATTTAGTGAGTAGGTAAGGTAATCACTAATCGGTGAGCCTTGCCGATTCAAGTTTTTGCTTGTGGTCGTGCAGTCACGTCCGTTTGCTTTATTGAAGTGAAAATTCATCAGTTAGGCCACTTAGGCCATAATACAGGAAAACTAGACATTTAAATCGGTAATGAAATTACCTAGAACTAGACACATACTTATATTTTTTAGTAGCTTATAAAACATCCTACTTGATTATGAGTTGAATTAATCTTATCTTAGGTAGGTTTTTACTCGTAATTTGAGTCTCTAACTCCTAAATCAATGATATTTTACAAAAACCTAAGCTACATGAAAAGCTAACTGACCAACTTTGACTGAAGACATATTAAAACATGTACGAATACATAATGGTTCAATTATCTATTTGAAAAAACAGTATGCCTTTGATATTGAAAGTTGAGGTTTTTTGTAACCTTCTAACAAATTAACTCCTGCCACTGGGTAAAATATTCACACGCCACATTCTTGGCGTAAGGTCTCCGTGTTTTATTTTCCGCGCGTGTAATAAACAAACAGAAAAGGCGTGCATGACAAGCTGAGGTCGCCCTCTGAACTTTTCTCCTAATTACAACGACCACATTTTCTCTGGTGAATTTATTGTAGCTCTTGCCTTCATACAGACTTATTTAATGTTTATGTTGGTGATCATTTTGTTTATTTTATTGTGCTGAAGAGTTCGTTTCTAAGAAGTTTTCTAGACCGGAAATCCCGTAACTTTAATTTTAATTGCCTTTTTATGTCTATTTATTTCATCCCAATCTCAATAGTACTTCAATAGTATAGTGATTAGGCGTTAAAAACTGTAGCCGAGTAGATTGCATTGCCGTTACTTAAATCACATTGATATTAACAATCTTCTTGCAAAACTATATATTGTATATTGTGTGTCTTTATGTTGCTCCCACAACATATTCTCATCTCAGAAAAACTTTACCTTTATGAATAGGATAGGTAACTCTGATCAATTTGAAATTTTCAAAGGGCTTCCTCGATCGTTACAGATAGTTGTTTGGTTAAATATCACGTCTAGAAATCCCCTCAGCCCATCCTCCGAGATGTTCCGCTGGTAACCTAACTCTGTGCTCACAAGCACTTATTGTATTTTTCTTTCAAAAACAACCTAGCTCTGAGTGTTGCATTAACCTCTTACAGTTTCCAGTATCCCTCACGTCCCTATTGGTAGCGCTGCCGTAAAGTCTTGAGAATGACGTTGCGTACGGAGTCGTTAAATTTGAATCGCTGCTCGTTGATAGGCTTTCTGCCGTATCGGCGCCATTTTGGCTCGTGTTTCGGAGTTAGTATTAATAAATGTGCCGAATGTTGGACCGAAAAAACTTGGGGGTATCGTTATACTACAATTTTACACATGTTTACGTGTTACATAAGACCATTTGTTAATTTATTCTTTTAAACATAAGAAATTTCTTCAAATCAACTTGAAAATTTCCCAACGACTTTGTTTGTAAAGAATCCTTAGTATGTAGACCGTTGATGCGTATCGTTTCCTCGGAGGCAGTCATGTCGTTTAAAAGGGCCAGAATTTCGTCCGAACTCCACAAATGTATATCCAATAGGTAAGTAGGTATACCTATGTTCTCAGAGAAGGATGCGCCATGAAATAGGTGCGTCCATCACATTCTGACTGTCTTTTTGTGAAGTATTCCCACCCCTGGGAAATACATCGGGCTGAACGGAGATTCGCAAGGGATGAATTTATATTTGTATGAATTTAAAATGCAACGTATTAGCGTAAGTATCGATCGGCTGGCTCACGTTTCGGATATTATGGACGTCGACCTGTGCGTACCCGTATTTACACACAATGGCGGCGTGAGCAAGTTTGCGTGTGCAAACGATGAAATATTAGTATCGGGCGGACCCGCGTTCGAGCGAGGCTGTGTATACTGTATACTCTGCTCCCGTCTTTCCTCTACAGCTTAATATCGCCGTACATCCTTTCTTTACTACACGCTCGCTGAAAAACAACCTTTAGAGGTATAAGCTGTTTTAGAGCCTTGGAAATCTAAAAGCGACCTGTCCGCCCCCTTTCAAAACCCTCGTCCGCCACTATCTCAGAGGCCCAGTGATTTGCGGATTATCAAACTGAAATCAAATAGCTCCCCCATTTATCTAAAAGCATAAGTCCTAGTCGGTGTTGAAATTACTTTCTAGACAGCCGGAGGAAATTTGCCATGGACTTTCTTTACCGGAATAATTATTTATAACTCACAGCGACGCCTGCTGATTTATAAAATCAATTCAAATTTGATGAAGATATTTTGCTTCATCTCATCTCGTTTTTACATCAAAGAATTTCTTCAATATTTATTAACTGAAAGCGGAGTAAAGTTTGCGAGTAAACTTTTGACCAACCCTTGTTACCTCGGAAAGGCACGGGCGGGTCTAATCCCTATCGTTGTAACGATTCTGCAGTATTGGCGTACTTTCCGGGTCATTGAAGCGTTTTTACGTTTTAATCTTGTTTTGCTTTTCTCTGATTGTCCAGTATATTTATTGTTGTGTCGAGGATATCTTCAACAGATAATGTTTTGGATCGAGAGGTATGATAACGGTATTGAAGCTAGCGGAGTTTTTGTTTGGAACTCGTACGAGTAGTGTTTATATGCTGAGGGGTGTTTATATGCTCGACTCGGCCGGGCGGTTTATCTCGACGTGCAATTTCTTTGTTTGCCTTGTACGCAATTTCCCAAAGAGTGCCGCGCGCCCGGCCGGGACGAGATAAACCGCGCAAGGCCCGGCGCCTGGAGATGCCAGATATCCCTGCGTAGTTCGCCGACGTACCTTCGCGCTGCCATATTTCTTCCTCTAGGCGTGTCTCCTCGCCTCTCCCGGACGCCACAGCCGCCTTCCGCCTCTGAAATATGATTTTGATTATGAAATACGTCCGGAAAATTCTCTAGATAGGCGTTCGCACAATTTATTCACTCGCTTGGCCTAAAATGTGATGCGAAATTGTGTTGCTTTTCTGTGGCCGATGCTAGATCGCGATATATCATGCATTCGCGCGCACCTGACATCGGTCGTGCAGGATTGCTCATAGTTGTGCTAATGGAATGTTTTTTTTCTCGTGAGTTATCGGGCGAGGCGCAGGTGTCGGAGATGGGGCGAGGCGAACAGAAAGGCAGGTGTGCCTTCTTTCTCGCATTACAAACTTCGTTTCTTTTGCTAATTTCAATCTCGAATTCTGACACTAGCTATTCATTTCTTTTTTATCGCCGAAGCTGTTATAGATTAAAGACAGACCAACGTAACGATGCGATATGCAAATGACAATCTATCGCGTCACGTCGCCAATTGATTAACTGAAAGCTATGAAGTTTATGGCTCATGTCACTTTGTTAAAAAAAATAGCGATTTTATACGAGATTAGCAATAATTACGTAAGAACCCGAAATCGTCGAGCCATTTAAAAATATGCAAATAACTAACAGCACGTCAATTTTATCAAGCGATGCCCGCTCGTCACCTCGTTTGTCAACTGTACTTTAAACGTTCGAAACTTAATTTGTCCTCCCCACAGGCAATTAAGCCATAAATATGTTACGTCTAACTGTTAATTTATTGTAACGACGCATTCGATTGGTTTATGGTCAGTACCAATAGTCTGATCATTTGATCAACGACCAACCCCAATATCCACAATGCTGCGTACTCTGCATACAATAGCTTAGTAATAGTTTCGATGTCACAGAATAGGTGATTGATTTTTCATTTTATTCTAGTGTAATGGACATATTATTTCTTTAATATTAGCTATATATACACTTCATACTTGTTTTAGTAGTGGCATAGTGGTGTTTTTAGTGTTCCGTACAAAACTTTGTTATTTATGTTAAGAGTATTTTAGTTGGTTAAATAGAAGATATCTATTCTGCTGTCGTGGTATAATTTAGTTTATAATGAGGCCTTTAGATCGGAGTATGTGGCCGCCAATCGACTTATGATTTGCGTACATGCACTAATGCATAAAAACCAGGTACACCACACTTAATATACGAAGTTAATACGTGCATTCACTGCATATGGCACGTAATAGTTAGTAATGGCGTGTCGGTTATATGCAAATGCGCCTGCGGTCCGTGCCCCCGATAATAGACAATTTTGCGATACTGCGCTATGGCGTGCTGTCGCGCCGGAGCTACGCGGTATGTACATGCTATCAGTATCTTGGAATCGTAAGAAAATATCGGCAAAGATGCTTAGAGTTGTAGATGATTGCTTTTTAGAAGAGTTAGATCCTTTTTGTACTATTCAATGAAACACCACGACTCTTATGGCTCCTCTACACGATGGGCCAGCGCCGGCCACTGCAAGGGACGCTGCCATGCGGTAGAATGAGATAGCAATTTCACTTGCTTCCTCTAACGCATAAATCGTTGCTTATCATGAATAGTGACACAAAACAAAATGAAATGCCATTCGATTTTAAGTCTTACCAGTAAAAGATAGAATATTCAATGCAATAGCATTTAATTTTGAGTTGTGCCACTGTTAATCATAAGCGTCGAAATGCGTCCCTTGGAGTAGACGGCGTTGGCCCATCGTGTAGGGGAGCCATTACAGGAAGGAGCAAAAGAGTAGTCAGTGAGCAGTACGGACAACACGACATTTGAGGAGTCTTTTCAAAAGGTCTTATTTCTCTACGAATAACATACAAAAATAAGCCCTTTTGAAAATATACGTGAGGAGTACCTATTGTGTGTATGAGTATGTATTGTAATTAATAACTGCTAAATTGCTAATGTCAGTGCTGACGATAGTATTACATTTAGTTTAACAGCACAGACACACGCACACACGTACACGGTTTCTAAGTGCTAATATCTACTCTTCGAGTTAAAACATGTATAAATCAAGGTACTTTGACAAGAATTAAGTTTTACTAATTAATTATAAATTCTGATGCGTTTGTCACCTCTTCTTTATCTCTTATCTCCCTAATCTCTTCTTTATTTCTTATTTAAAAGGCTTTTCTCTTCGTTCATGTTAGAAAATTGGAATATCTAGTTCCCATAAATTTTACGTATTTCCAACCTTACCATTGTTTTCACCCTCATTCCTCAATAAGGAACTATCAGTGAAGTTCGTAGCTAAACCGCCAGGCTCTTAGACGTTATTAACGCAGGATCTATCGTTCATGAAACTTTCAATAGCAGTTTCTATAGTAATTATTTAGTAGCTTGATGGAAGAGGTGTAATTATCCTTTCCTAGACGCAAATTGTTTCAATAAAATAACATTTCATGAAGATCTTAAGAGTAAATTTGCCTTCATCTATGAAAATGATTCATTAGTCATCTTTAAATGAAACATAAACACACTTACTTTACACGTGTTTGTTATATTTTCAATTTTCAATTGTTTAAATTACTTCATATTTAACAATAAAACTTCTGTGAGACCCAGACATATTAAGAAGAGTGACCCGTTCTTAATATATTTAATACGTCATATTTCCTTATATGCTTTCATACTTCGGACACCTCTCACGTCGCTCTCCGGATAGCCTGGAAAGAGTAATAATGACGGGCAAAGTTGAAGGCACGAGACCTCAGGGCCCTCCTTCTACTAGATGGTGTGCTCAAATTACGGCACCTATGCAATTAAAACTGCACGAGACCAGATCCCTATGGAGGAACCTGGTCTTCAACAGAAGGATATGATGTCACGATCCTCAGTATTGAGGGACCGACTGAAGAAGATTTCCTTATAAGTAATTTCTATCCAACTATATTTGCTATTTCATAAGGAGTAGCTGAATCAACCTGTCAGACAAGTGCATTGGTGGCGCCTACGCTTACCTTGTATAACAATGCCTCGTGTAACTTAGACGGGTTTGACGTAGGTATATGAATATGACATTTTTATTGCTTAAACGTGGAACACATTATCGGACGAAAATACTTATACTAGGGTCTTTATAAGTAGTTTAAAGGCCCTTCTCAACACGCGTCTTGGTGTTGCGTTTCTCATATACGTCGACCTGCGTCAGACGAACTCGTGAACCTGATGTTATTCCTATTTCTACAGCGCAGGTGAGTCGAACGTTAGAACAAACCGCAAGAACACTTTCACATAATATTTGTTAGGTATCTTGACGTCAAGTCACACTGGCTCGCCTCAAAAATCTACTCCCTCACGCTTGCGAACAAGCGACCAACTGTAAAAAGTGTGCCGAAGCAGCCGATATCTACCGGTCGCACCACCTCCGTTGACCCGCTTAAATGGCTATAATGACGCCATTTCTGCACAGAGCCAATTAAATTGACATTGCCCGGTTTTATACTACTTTATGATATTAATTTGCTCTGTGCTAATCCGATAAGGCCTTGCAGCAATATCATTAACATGATTTGTTTTTCTTCCTGAATTATTTGTAGATACTATAATAATTTTATTGCTCTGACATTTACAGGTTTCTAAATTACCTTGGACGTTTTATGGCCTAGAGTGCAAAGTAGACTGGCAAGTAGGTCTCTAGAGAAAATTCGTCTCTTTTGTTTTTGTTGTACGTTGTAAATTTTTCGTGTATGTATTTTTGCTAGCCTAGAGTGGTTCGTAGTACGTACCTACTTTGACGGTGAAAATAAAACTTCAACCGAAAGATTCCTTTGAAAAAAAAGCACTTTTAGTTGTATAAACTATTTTAAAAAACAAGCAGGAACTATGCCGTACTATAAAAATATGAACTAAAAATTATTGGTATCGTCTTGGGTCGTCCCATTCGTTTTTCGTCAAGTTCTTAAATTAGTCCTATTCTGCTTTCGTCACCCATTCTACATACGTCACAATCGTCGGTGGCTTTCAATGTAGAATGAGTGACGAAAGCAGAATAGGACTAATTTAAGAACTTGACGAAAAACGAATGGGACGACCCAAGACGATACCAAATTATTGCATGTAGCGTAAATGTGGTTGACACAAACATAATTAATCGTTGATGATTATTGACATTTCATGAAACATGCGAACGTGCATGTAAAGTATGTAAGTACTTATTTTTACTTAGATAATGTTTTGTGGCCTTCAGGTAGCAATTTTATCTTATGATATCCAGTGCGTAGTAAAAATAGCATCAAACTGGTGCAGATTTTTACTTCTGTAGGTACTGTACGTTGGGTATTGCCATCGCCCACACTGTTAACTGTACATGGATGGACCTTATGCCTTTTGTAATAAGGTCCACTGATGTGCAGTTAGGAATGTTGCTGTTTGTGTGTGTAGTTATTGTGTAACCCTTTAGTTTACAAGGGTTTAAACTATACCACCGCATTATTAGAGCCGGGAGAAGCTGCCTACTAACTAGTACTTATTCCGAGGTTTAGGCAAAGGTTCAGTAAAGGTTTTTAACACCTAAACCTAATCGCAATGATGATGATGATAAGGGTACATTGGCCAGTTATTGTGTTCTGTTAGTAGGTACAGTCAAGGAATTTAAATTCCGACCCATTTCGTACTTTGTCACAGTGACAACCGTATGAGGTCTCTAGCGGCTTTCATATTGATTGTCACTGTGACAAAGTACGAAATGGGTCGGAATTTAAATTCCTTGACTGTACTACCCGCTGCAAAGCCATTGTGGGAAACATTTAGCAATCACATTGGAATTTAATATTCATTCTTTATTAATGAGCTAGAGTTTTGTCATACAAACAATTAATAGTCCTCAGTTTACTGAATACCGAAATAAACATTTGCTTTTTTAATTACATACTTCGCTTTGCCGTGTTTACAGATAAGATACAGAATTCCTTAAATTCTGAGTGTGGAATGTGGAATGCCAGTACTAACTAGACATCGCTATTTGAAACTAATGACCTCCCACTCTCGGACGTACACTGTCACACGTTCTGAAGTTTTATCACGTATGACGATGGTTATGAAATCGTTGGTGTAAAAGTAAATGGTTCAACGAATTCTTCAATGAGATATGTATGCCAGTACTAGACATCACCACATAAAATATTAAATCCCATACTCGAGGAATAAATAAGTATGCGGTGTCATTAAGAATCCGATGTATCGGAGAGGATAAGGTGGTCAATAATATCTGAACATACAGCTTAAAGCCACACATTATAGGCGCGTGTACACTTGTACAGATATTTATTAAAGCGTAAAGCCCAATTTAAACGGATCAAAAACATGCATGCAATATAGGATACAGTGCTAACTATTAGTAACTAGAGTACAATAAAATTCAGTCAGCCGACCAAATACCGCAATGTAACGAAAATCACATGCAAGTTCTTTATCCGTATAAATGGGGCTTTATACTTACATCAGATGGCGACTGTATCTAGTAGCGTTTCCCAGCGCGCGCGCGTGGGAGTCTACTATGATTTGTTTACACCGCGCGACGCACGATCAGCTGTTGTGACGCCGCGAGCACGCCCGCCGCGTCACCGTGACGCGCGGCTCGCCCACTGCACTCCGACGCCGCGCCGGGTGACGACTGTCGAGCCGTGATTAAAGAATAGCGACTTGTTATTAGCGAGGTTATTCGTTCCTACTGTGTAACGGCTTATGGATCTAGGCTGTGTTCGACAGTTTTAAAAGTAGCTTACGTTTGTATTATCAGCATATCACTAACTTTAAGCGTTATCTTTTTATCTTTTTCTAAAGTAATACCTTGAGTTCTTCAGCTCATATTTTGTTTAAGATATTATTTAAAAAATCGGACGTCTGTCATATTTAAGACCAGAATACCACGCGGTTTTAATTACGCGGATAGAAGAAGCGACTAATATATTTCAGTTATAAAATATGCTTAATTATATCATGACAATCATGAATTGGTTACCGTCATGTAACTGTTTATATAACATATCTATTATCACATACTTTTTACATATGAATTAGTAGTAAATAACCGTTATGCTACGAGTTACAGAAACTATGACGTCCACATTTCTAGGCCACGGCCTTCCTTAAAATACATATTTTTGTTCTACAAACTCTCCTTGACTTTTATTTTTCACTGGGGTAATTAGGGTCAATTGATATTGAGCGTGCCCTTAAGAGCCCTTCAACGTGCACACTAGCACCACAGCTAAATAATCGTAATTATTTAAATTTAACGAAAAATATTGAAAAAAGGGGCCGCTACGGACTGTATTGTGTATTTAAGTAACTTTTGAATACATCAAACTAGTTTTTATGTTGCTGGTTTCGTCAATCTAGGAACTCAAAACAAAAACGGCCGTTTTAACTTTGGACGCATAGATTGACAAATCCAGCAACATAGAAACTAGTTTGATGTATTCAAAAGTTACTTAAATACACAAATACAGTCCGTAGCGGCCCCCTTTTTTCAGTATCTTTCGTTAAATTTAAATAATTACGATTATTTAGCTGTGGCGCTAGTGTGCACGTTGAAGGGCTTTTAACGTACTTGTGTACCCAGTGTCAATTTACATACTTGATCGATCATATCAATTACGCCAACAAAACCAATCACAAATTCAATTATGTTTTTAACTACACCGACTACAATTACACTATAATCGACTTCATTATAATTATAACTAAACAATAGGCTACTTTACTACTAGTCAAATCAGCTTCTTTTTTAGAACTGTCAAAACGATTTACTAATATGGAATTTATATGAAAACGAATATAGTGACGTCACGGTCAACTCACGTACTTTTTATACTTCAATCCAAGTTATTAAATAGAAATTGTGCTTGAAAATAACTGATGTCCATGTTTTTCTAATAATTATCTGGTGCTTTATTTCGTGCACGGTGTGAAATCATTTATTTTAAGTAGAGGAAACATCCCTATTTCACAATGGGTGTGTTTACAATACATATTTCATAATCCGCGGGCCGCAGCGATTCGCTCTGATTTCCACTGGACCCAAATGGCCTACACAAGTACACACACAAGTATTTAACTGACCGCATATTAACGGACAACTAAAATTACTGACAAATTATTACAACAATCAACTCCCAACTAACTAGTATACTTACCTTGTATGTTTGTATGTATCGCAAGTTCCGAGGGTGCAGTAGGGTGGGAATTAGATCCCAACTTTGCAGCTGTCTTCAGGATCACGTTATCGTGTTTCTGTCGGTTGTTTTATATATTCCAAACATAATATGAACACGTACAAAATACAACAGTATTGTGCTTTCTAATAAGCTAACTATTTAACTAAACCATTCAAATAAACAGCATGTAACTTAATCGAGTATTCAAAAGTCGCGCGTGCCCGCTGTATTTCAAAATATACAAAACGACATTCCCGTAATTATGCTTCGCAACTGTATTAATTGCTACGCCAAACTCTCTAATTTGTTCCAGAGTTAGCTGTTACATAACAGTTTTATCAGTTTATTTCTATTGGTTGCGTGGTCTCGCTTATGACAGTTTCGTCCGTAACCGAACACCCCTTCAGCCTTGGTCTCACATATCTTATACTAATGCATTACCTACCTACAAGCGTAGCGAAACGTGTAACGTGTATAACGTGCGCACCGGCTCTAGTAGTCATAATAATCACTTGCCGAGTTGATCGCTCGAGTGAACCAGTATAGGTAAAAGCGCTTCACGGCTACTTACTACGTAGACTTACTGTGCGTTTCTCCAGAAACTTCTTGCCTCGTACAGCTTAGGGATCACGTTGTTCTGGTCACTGTTTCGTCAAAGAACTTAACCAAAGGATGAACTTATAGTATACCTTATGTCGTAGGACTAAGGTATATGAATAGTCACGATGGAACATACGGTCTATACGGCAAGTCGTTGGAACATGAAGCCCCGCAAATGAGGCCGGCGCTGAAGACCTGAGCGGGCTTGTGTTCGACCTAAGTTCAGGTCAGGTGAGTTCCTATGTAACGTAACATATCCGTTACATTTGAGTTCACTCAACTACTAAACATTAAGTAGGTATTTGCAATGGTGTGCCACTATTGCAAAAGTTTTGCAAGTGACCATCAAAATATAATTTTAAATGTAACAAGAACCTATTTGTTTGGACTACGGGCTAGCATAACAGAAGCTTAATAGTTTTGTTATTTGCGAAAAATTAAATGATGTGTCCTGATTTATAAATGATTTTCTTTTCAATTTCAACAAAAAAGGAATCGTTACAGAGGAAAATGTGAATATTATTTATAAAATGAGCATCAATGACCGCGTACGAAAAGCAATATCCAGTTTACATGCAGCCTGGCTATATGGGATCTCATATCCGCCTCTACATATTCCATGAGGCAATGCAAAATTTATTTACGGCCGGCTCAATTACTTTCCAGCAACCTACATATTCACTTCTACTGGGTCAAGTGATCTAACGACTTCCTGGCGCAACCAGGTTTGAGTATGTCTAAATATAAAATTGTGTTAGTCATACCCGTACATACACACGGAAATAGACACAGGCCCAGCGCAAAGGGCCGCATGGTGACATTTCTCGAGGAGCGATGTAGAGCTGGGTCGTTAATTCGAATTTCCGAGAAAATAACTGTTGTATTTGCTTTTTTTATCAAGCAACTGTTTTCGAAAATAGTTTACCTAATATGACAGGCATGTCTCCTCTGTCGCATATCTACTAGGTGATTATCCGTTTCAGTCGCAGCGGTTGCAACGTGATTCGTTTTAGCGTTGAAACCGGGTCCTTTAAATGGAAATTTCCATATAAAGTTACTTGTTTTCAGAGCTTTTTGAGTATAGTTATTTATGAATCTATTTTAGTCATACACGAGGAAATATTTTTCGAAATAGTAACGAAAATCACGTGTAGTATTATATTTTTTCTCCCGCCTTTGGTTTGTGACCTTTTCGACATTCGCCGTCCCTAAGGATGAGGAGAGGTCCATTTTGATTTTCTTTCTTGTTAACACGAATATAAAGAGTAATGGGGACATTTCCGTTACTTTGTAATATCAAAGCTTTATAAATAAAATGTAATAGGTCCCTATTATTAATTGTAGGTAAAATGTTACGGATCAATCTCAAATAGATCCTCGTAACGGGATCCGAAATTACGATCGCCCTGGTTCCGGCACCGGAAGCCCGATCATTACCAACAACGCTTTAAAACGCGTTCCTTTAAAATGGTGCATTTAGCTTTTCCGATACAAAACGTATAAAACTTCACGTTTGTACAGTCGGGCACGGCGAGACCGGCGACGTAATTCACGAAACTCTGTAAAAAGTGCCCGAAACGCTGACATTGCTGACATTGACACACTTGTCCGTGCGGGCTTCCTGCGCTCCCCATTTGTTTTAGTTATCTCCTCCGGTTCACTTTCCAACAGATTTTCAATTGTGTTCTGCGGAATTTTCAGTCGTATTCAATAGCACTCGATATTTATTTGTTTGTTCATTTCATTGCTTTATGTTTCCTTCCGTTGTTTGAAGCACTCTGTTTTTATAGGAGTGAACGCTGTTTGATTGCTCTGTTCATTTCACGATACTTTAAATGCTTATTCGTTTGGAACTGCAGTATTATTACACAAAATCGACAGCAATTTTTCTAAATTGCCATTTGTTGGTGATTAGCTAGTACGATTGTTTTTGAATGTAAATTCAAATAAGTAGGAATATAAGGCATTTAAAATACTAATTAGTTCTTGCCGAAAATAAGATGGAGACCTAATCTTTCCTTCGGTTTCGGGTACAAACGGATATCCATCTACAATATCCCACCTACATAACCCTATCCAATGTCCAACATCCGCTAATCGTTTGCAATTCGACGACCCGTGACAGGCGGTCAAACGATCGGATTATGTTAATCTGACAAAGTGCTTTCAAATGTCGCACTCGATATCTGCGAATGGACAAAAATAACTGTAAATTACCTCAAATTCTACTTACATAAATTTCACGTCTTTTGACTAGCATGTGGGATGAATTTAGTTGATACAACATCTTACATTGCATCTAAATTGCTGAGCCTGTGTATCCCTCAAGGAAGTTGATCCCCGCGCTGGCCCTTATTTATATCTCCTCCCGTCCGCCCAAATACACGGAGATAAAGGACTCGCCGTAACTTCTTATTGCGGATTCACAAACCATTTCGCTCACCAAAACTTGTACCTGCTTTATGTCGAGTAAAGTTAACGCATTAACGGCCCGAATAATCTAGTTTATCTTCACCGGTAGATCATTTCCTCTTTTGTCTTTTGGTGTTATTATCTTAACATCTGGTTTTATTGATTTATTGAACACAAGGCTCCATAACTAACTGTAGTTTTGATTAAACTTTACAGCAAAAGGGATTTAAAAAAAATTGGAATGACATCGTTTACATCAACATGGATCCACTTCTGGGCAGAGAAACCTGCAGCCAGTTGCAATATTATCACTACACCAACAAAGTCCCCCGCTGCGTCAGTCTGTGTGTTTGTTCGCGATAAACTCAAAAACTACTGAACGAATGTTCATGCGTTTTCACCTATAAATAGAGTGATTCTTGAGGAAGGTTTAGGTGTATAATTTATTAACCCGTGCGAAGCCGGGGCGGGTCGCTAGTACAGTATATTCACGATTCATATAGTAATTTAACTGATAAAGAAGCATCACTCCGACGATCGCATCTTGTCATTAGTTAATTTGCATCGGCGCTATTCCCTCCATTCCTCTGTGCGACTGTTCTTAATCGCATTAAGCTAGAACACTTAAGAGGAAATGACAACAGCGTACCGTAGCCCATAGTGTTTGACATTTCCATTTCAGACGAGCAACAACCTCCACAAAGGCTGTATTATTATAAAAGGTTTAGTAGTGGAAGAGATTACCACCAAGCCACAAACTTGAGCCACTAACTTCCAAGGAGGTAACCGTGAGGTTGATTTCATTAAAACTTCAGGAGCGCTTCCTGTCGGTTTCATTTTGCGACTATTACGGTATTGTTTGGATTGAATTACTCGATAAATGTAATGTAATGATTAGGTCTACTGACACTATTGCATATTTTGTGAGTTACACGTATTACATTTTTAAATATCTGAGACTCACGGGAGGTTTGTAGTTAAAATTGACACTTGTTCTCTAAAATCTATACATAAATATTGTTCTTGGCTAAATGAAATAGATTAGTTAAAAAGTCACAAATAAAATGCATTTCGTACCCTCATGTAGACACGAAAAACAAAAGTTTTCTTTACGGGCTGAGGCAAACATCGAAGTTTGAAGATTGGATATTTCCATCTTTATCGTTCTTACATTATACACGAACTTGGATTATGGGGTTTATACACCGACTGAAAGTTAAGGATACTGGTAGGTACTTAATTTCTGGTTGCGACTTATACCCGCAAAAACCAGTAATTTGTTTTACCAGACTGAAAACCAGCTTTGCACTACAACATTACGCTCGACCTTAGCATCGCATAATTTAATGCATGCTCAAGCTCATGAGAGGTCATCATCAAAAGTAATTTGTATTTTTTCCAATTTAATGTCAAGTTTAACATGGAAACATTCAAAGCGTGTCTATGTCTAACTTAAATTTCGTACTTTTAATGGATAGGTACATACGCGAAAACTTTCTATAGGCAGCTAAGGCACGGAAGCAAATCCTTGCGGATTTAGCTCGGGCGGCCGCCGCCTCGGCTCGTTTGATATATGAAACGAACCCGCCCGGTTTTCTGCTAAATAGTTATTCCTTTTTTATAAACTTGCTTTAAGCGAACTTTTCTCTACGGAACAGCCTTCAAAGGAACATTGGGATTGGAATCTGTTTTATTTAAACTTTTGTAGCTTTAATTTCTTCAAGTTTGCCTTTAAAGTTTTAGTTCGTACTTATGACTTGCCAATGATAAATAATCTCTTTTCCACACGAGACCTGTCCCAATAACAGGAATTTATAAATAATACGTACTGGTTTCGGTTGTTTCGTCGTCACTAGAAGACGTCAGAAAGAAAAAATTGCGCAATGACACTACGTATTACTACACTGCGGTTTTTTGCCAGACATGTCAAGGTAGGTCGTGCGCTTTTGCCAATATTAAATAGTAGGTAAATGCGGATAATTGGTTTCGTGGTGGTTTAATTTGTTGCTATCTGTGTACAGAAATAAGTACTAATCTCACACCAGATGCGCAATTCTCCGTGGACAAGTCGTTGGATATGTTTGCAATTATATTATACCAGCTGTCATATCGCTTGCGTGCCTCACGAATTACGTTAAAGGCAGCCCTTCACATTGAGATAATGTATAACTGCATGTTTTTGGCTGGACTGAAGGCGGTACCTGCAAGTGGATGAAGAAGTGAAGATGAGACGGGGGTGTATTGTGCCCGGCGGGCGACGTGATTACGGGGCGGAAAGGAAACTTTCGGCGCCGACACGCCTGCCTACGAGGCTGAAATTGCGTGCAGACTAAAAACATGTAACTTGCTATACTCTATCTTCACTGTTCAAGATTTCAGCTTCTTTTCAGTTAGGCGCCAACTTTTCTAGGAAAGTTTACACTTGATTATCCTACATTTGGCATGTTTTCTACTTTTTATGACGATCCAATATCTATCTACACGTCGACTAGACGTTAACGAAGGCCAAAAGTAAAGTCAGAGGGAACGTCAAACTTATTTATGTATTTTGGAATTATAGAGGTAATATCTAGTAGTCATCTGCAATAATATCTTATACGATGAAGCGCAAATAGTAATATATGAGCGGGTCATATATTTTTTATGTACGCTTCATTTTTACGGATCTGAAGTCATTAGGGATTAGTACTTTATAAAGTATTTTATAAGGTGAAAAGTGTACCTAATACATTTTTATGTACACTTTTCATTCACATTCGTATCTACATTGCCCATAACATAATGCACGCATGGAGGCAGATAAAATTTGTTGTTATAACCGGTGAATAAACGCGCCTAGTTTCACACTAATTTATTCTTATTGTTCCGGTACGACTACGTTCCCGGGGCGCATGCTGGCGTCCTGCGTTATCTCGTATGGCCATCCATTTGGCGGCCCATTCCTATTGCTAGCGTGAGCGCGGGCGGCTTGAGTTCTCGAATCAACAAGCATAACCTGACCTTCGAAATTCGTTACAAGTGTCTACAGAATAATTAGAGGATGATATACTGGTTTGAACGAGCTATCGACTCGCGCTTGCTAGGTCGGCGATTGGAACGAAACCCCTGATGTTTGCCCGGACAGGTGTTTCGTGCCTGTGAATATAAACTTCTACATTTGGCCCTTTATTTGAAGACACTATATTCCGTAAACATGTTTATGTTATTCCCGTTCTAGTAGTTTTTTTAAAAATTTTAATTGTCATGATGTGTAGAAAAACTGGTTTGAAATACAATTCGCTTCCACTATAGATAAGTACGTTATATATTTAAAGTTTTTTTAGTTTTTAGCGTTTATTTTAATACGGGAATAGAAGAATATATTATAGCGCCGGTTAAATCGTACCACGTCTATATTTACCATTAAACGATAAATTATAATGAATATAAACTAATTCAAATTAAGAATTCAATAAGCCAATTTTCATCGTTCATACTTCGGACACACATTGCTTACGCAAAACAAACTGCAATTGTTACAGAAACACATATACAACTTACGCAATCGAGAATTAATAAGTCCCACAGTTTCGTAATTACAGCGGGCACAGCTGATGCTCACAGATGCTACGTGCTTATTAGTTGGTCACTGCTCTTTTCTGTCCGTTTTATTATTTTAATCATCACCATGCGTCCTACTGTTGAGCACATGCCTCCGCTCATTGTTGCCCGATGGCCAGCAAAGATCTCTGTTTAATGTATGGCTGTTTTCTAAGGGTCGCAACTCGCAATTCTCAATCGATTTTCGTGTAATAACCTCCTCAAGGTTCGATAATTATCGTTTATTTTTGTCTATTTTCTTAGTGTTTGGAGGAGTCTATAGCAGCCAGGAGTCATGCAGGTTTGCGATGTCTACAGCTCATATAGCCACTAGTATAAAAGGGTTTAGCTTCAAGTCATATTGTCACCATATAGAATAGATATTGCATTTTAGTTGAGACGAATAACACCCCCATAGAAAAAGGATATAAATTATTGTTATCACTTGACGCTGTGTGCGTGACTTCATGCTCGACATCACATACGTGTTTCCTTTTGATGCCTAATCTTCTGCACCTCTTAGATAGCATTTAATATAGATGTTCCAGTCCGGAGTGGAAGATTGTTTCCTAGATTATTTGTAGAATGTAGGCAAAAGCTTAAAAGTTCGATTTCAGTTACGCGTTACCTATCTGCATTTGCAGGCAAAAATTTGTATAGAAATAAATTATATTTATTCATGCTATGTTTCGCATTAAACTGTTGGCAATAGGATAAACTACATATTCTGCCGCCGGATACCACGGTCGAGTCACGCTATGCTGCATAAAGCCGCCGTTATGCTTTCCTAAAAAAACGTTCATTCACCGAATGTATCGCTGCCAAAATTTTAACCACGCTAGTTGTTTAAATTCCCCAACTTTCTCAGTTGCCCAAACTATAGGGCCTGCTATTCCATACCCTAGATTTGTTCGCAGTGTTGTTCTAGGTCTTTTAAAAATTGCTAAACTATAGTCTTAAAAGTCGCTACAATATCCTATCATGATTTCAAATGTATTATGGAAAAATGCTGCTAGGTTAGGCTATTTTGGACGCTCGATAGGTCTAGATATTGCTAAAGCATTAACCATTTAAAAGGCACACTTGGATATTATCATCATCTTTTTGTATGTTTTTTTCTTATGCAGAAGCTTTACGACTTTAAAGAGGCAATGAGTCTTTGAATCATGTATTTTTTCTAATTTTATGTCCGTTACAGGGTTATGCTATGTTGGTAAATTTGTCGACGTGGCTTTTACCCCGCATCCGTAAATGTAACCTCGAGATCCCTAATAACTATGGTTACTCGGATATCACAATACTGGTTTGACGTAGCCTCGCCTCCATCTCGTTATACAACGGGAACGACCAGGCCCCAGTGGCTCCCTGTGGAGTTGCCGGCGTTCATTGGCTGGTTACACACACGAGAGCACAATATTCCAGTGCTAAGCGCCTATGTTTAACTAACACTATTTTTTAACGAAGGCGCCGAGGCGAGCATGAGCACGAATCGTTATGGTCCAGTAACATCGTGCTAAGGGCGCGCTAAATACCCACACCAACCACTAATTATATGCCATGTAACGACATGCAAGGTTTGGTCGATAAAATTATTCCTGAGCGTCCTAGCTAGTTACGACTTAATGAATAACAATTAACGCCCCGTGGTTTTTACGTATGTCATTGAATTCGTTATTAGAAAATGGGTATGTCGGAGGAACGCCCAATGTAGCTTTTAATGTGGCAATAAGTTCATTAGTGAGAAAACTGTTGATACAGGTGGTCACATATTTCATTAAGATTAAAAAAAAAATTACCAGTTTGTGTATTTATACAAGATAAGTACAAATTCGACGTTTTTAGGGTTCCGTACACAAAGGGTAAAACGGGACCCTATTACTAAGACTCTGCTGGCCGTCCGACCGTCCGTCTGTCTGTCACCAGGCTGTATCACACCGACCGGGATAGATAGACAGTTGAAATTTTCACAGATGATGTATTTCTGTTGCCGCTATAACAACAAATACTAAAAACAGAATAAAATAAAGATTTAAGTGGGGCTCCCATACAACAAACGTGATTTTTGACCGAAGTTAAGCAACGTCGGGCGGGGTCAGTACTTGGATGGGTGACCGTTCTTTTTCCTTTTTTTGCATTATGGTATGGAACCCTACGTGCGCGGGTCCGACTCGCACTTGCCCGGTTTTTGTATTACATCTAATTAAGTCATCATCATCATAATCATCTCAGCCATAAGACGTCCACTGCTGAACATAGGCCTCCCCCTTGATGGGGGGTGAATGCCATAATCGCCACGCTTGGCAGGCGGGTTGGCGATCGCAGTCGAGTACACCGAATTTGAGGGACGCTGCTGCCCGTTCACCGGTGGTCTTGGACGTAGTTTAAGGACATGCCCGGGTCTAATTAAGTATACCTAAGTATTTAATATCAAAAAGTTAAGAATAAAATTATTATAAACAATGAATATTTGACGGTTGCCTGACTGGTAGACTGGTGGTTCGATGGTTGACTGGTAGAGAATGCCATTAGGCATTAAGTTCGCCATTTGTACATTATTTTTATGTTTTGTGCAATAAAGTTTAAATAAATAAATAAATAAATAATATTTATAGTGCATTTATTCTTAAAACCATACATAGCTTCGCTGCTATAAAACCAGCGCTACTGAGCCCATGTAATAATATATTACCCCGCCCAGGCACAGCAGTATAAAACTTTTAATGTATAATGAAATTTGTTTATCAAACTAAATTAGTCAATGTCCTTACATCGGGCTTAGTTTGATAATACCACAAAATTACCTCTAGATGACTGACCGATGAAAGTTCAAAGGAATCATTTGAAAAAAAAAGTGATAACAAAGAACATTAGTAGTTGATAATCATATTTTTTTCTGGAAAATACATTTTAGGATGTCAGTTTTTTAAGATAAAAGTATTTACGGTATAATTCAAAACGCCTAATTAACGATGTATCTCCTATACCACACACTTTACACATATACGCAGTCAAAGGCTGGCATCAGGCAGTTAATCTATATGTTCGAAATGTCTGCAAAAGAAACACCTGCTTACAAACATGTGGACGCGTTCGATTCGGCATGTCCATGTTTCGCAAACAATAGCAGGAAATGTTTTAAATTATATGCGATAAGTTTATACAAGTTGAATAACCAAACATTCTGAATATACACACATAATATACAGAACAGTCGTTGGTTATCGCAATCATGTATCACATTTGCGATCGGCATATGTTCGATTTTATGCACAGTCTCGCCATGCATCCATTACTTTAATTGATCTATAATCCTCTTAATACAGTCATTATATGTTTTCAGACAAACAAATTAATATAGTTTTCAAACCTGTGTGACGTGATACGTCTAGGTGTACTGTTTAAAATGCACCACTCTCCCCCCCCCCCCCCCTCCACCTGACGCTCGACCCCCCCCCCCCACCTTGAAATGTGTCCCCGTTGGTAGTTTTTTGGCATTCTCACGAAAACTATAATAGATATCAAAAAAGTGTCAAGGACAGAATTAATCCTCATTAAATTTAGAACAAAAATGGTCTTACGTGTTTTATTATAAGTTGGACGGTATTCAAGCTATAAGTACTTGTATAACCTTAAAATAACAAAATAACCATACTAGTATGACGAAATGCAGAATATCTTCAAAACGGCTAGACCGATTTTAATAAAATATACCTAAAAAATCACCGCAGTGAAGCCAGCTATCAAACAAAAGAAACTACATCAAAATCGGTTCATCCGTTTCGGCGTTACGAAGTCACAGGTAAACACAGAAATACAAATTTTTTTCAACTGCACCCAATAATTTTGTAAACCGATTAATTTTGATCAATTATTTTAATGGGATCATGTCCCTTGAAGTTTTAGCTTTACGAAAAGTTAAAAAACATGGAAAACGGCCCAGTATTTTTCAAATTATCGGCATTTTCCCGATTTGTGAGTGGTTTCGTGTTATCACGCGCACGAGTTGCCCTTGACCCCTATAAAACAGGGGGTAGGGGAGGGGTTGTTATCAGTCACTTATCAGAAGTTGACCGGTACCCATATCCGCATATTTTCCCGTAAAGAAGACCTGTGAAAAATGGAAACCACTGAAGCTGAAGTCCGCCAAGTCGTCCAGCTCAGCTCCTGCAAGAGGGGCGTAGCCAACGTTCAGTAGCTGCCACGCTGAATTTAAGTCAATCTACAGTTTGCAGAGTTTACCAGAGGTTCCAACGGACTGGATCCTTTACTTCAAGACCAAGAAGCGGCCGCAAAAAGTGTACATCAGAGAGGGACGACCGCTTCATTGTCACAACATCTCTCCGAGATCGACACCTGACAAGCGTTTCCATCCAGCAGCGTCTGCGTGAGATACGAGGAGTGGCTGCCAGTGAGTGGACAATAAGAAGAAGACTTAAGAAAGCGAACTTGACACCCAGGAGGCCTGCAACGGGGCCCAGATTGCTGGCGCGACACCGTACAGCCCGAAGAGAGTTTGCAGAAAATCATATGGACTGGACCATTGAGCAATGGACCCCAGTTCTCTTCTCGGACGTGTGCAGAATATGCTTGAATGGATGTGACCGAAGAGGAAGAGTCTACAGAAGGCCAGAAGAACGGTTCGCCCAATGTTGCTTCTCCGAACATACAAATTTTAAGACGAAAAGTCGCCAATCTTGGATGTGATTTTGAACGGTTTTTTCGGGGTATGTAATTATTTTATATTTAAAAACTTTATCATAGGTATATCACAAATAGTGTATTTTTCTAATTTAATACTCTTACAAGTAGTTAAACCGAACCAAATAAATAACCTGGCTATTTTGGGCAGTAATTAATTATCATTCATTCATTATTAATGAGTAATGAAACATGATGTACTCGGATTATCATTGTTCAAATACAGGACAGGTCATAGCCAGTGTTGCGTCATATGATTTGAGTGTGTTTGATGATTTGCTATAATTATATTAGTGCACTATAATAATAACCGGGAATTATATCCGTCTAAGGGGTATTAGATGAACTAATTATTTAGTACTTTCCTGGTTAAACCCCTTTTTGCTATTATAATAACAGGATCAATGGCAAGTAACTTTAAGTTGGATCTTTACGATTGTATAATTTACAATTATGAATGTATTAGCATAAATAACTCGCACGAAAAAAAAACGAATTAGTACCAAAGACAAGAAATCATAGAAAGGGAATGGTAAATAGCTTTGAATCTACAACTAGTGGAGTATTTTGATAAATAATGCATAAAATAGGTCGGGTAAATAATGACATCGCATTAAAATAAAAAGGCGTAGGAAAGATATGATTATATGAAACAAAACTGATAATGCATAGAATTTATGTGTTGTTTTCTGCTTTTTATGTACGTAATCATGCGATTGTTGCAAATACATCGATTAAACTTTAATGGCCATTTGTAAACTTTATTGTCTTAAGTTATCGTTTTAATCGACACTTGTATGTCATCTATCCTCTATACTGGAAAACATTTACTCTTAATGATAACGATAGTTTGTATAGACTATGTCTAAAGCTTTTATCACCTGACTGGTTTTACCTGTTACTGTCATTTCGTATTAGTACGCGCATATTGAAAATGGCATTTAGCAAAATTCATTAATGTCGCATAGTTAAGATAATAATTAATTCGTTTGCTCCTTTTGGTTTCAGAAAGGTTAACCTGTTTAATCCATTAATACGTCTACTTGGGTCCTACAAGATGCATTTATTTTATTTCTGCAAATGCAAAAAGCTTTTACAAACGAGCGGACAGTTTAACAAATCTGCAGTGACTACATGTTCTCTTTATAACCTAGGATTAATGAATGCGATTAAAAAGTGGCAAATACTGTGGTGTCGTTCCGTGTTCATATATAAATTGGTTTTAAAGGGACGAGATACTACAGTATTGCCACTTTTTAATTTCTACGCTTTTTTGGCAGGCTAATAAACTACGAAAACGTAAAGATGCATTAATGGTATCTGTAAAACGGTAGTTATTAACGGTAAATTTAGTTTAAGCCGTCCTACATTCAACTTTATGACAATATCTCAGACCTCGTAGCCTTTGCTTGAAAAAGCACCATAAAGCACTTTACAGAACCTCTACCGGGTTTGATATTGTAGCGGGTCGCCTGGCAGGGTCGCTCGGCATCCGTAGTCTTATCTCGATCCACGCCCGATACATGTTATCTGTAACAAAGGCAGCCCTAACGGGTCTCGTTGATATACAAAGCTACACTTAAAAGCACTTAAACAATAAAGTCGATCTATAATGGTTTTATTAAACAGACTGTGAAACGGAAGCCATTGAGACAACATTTATTTAAATTAGCATACTTATCTAATTTGAGATAAATTGTTTTTATACATATCCAAAATCTAAACTAACAATTCTTGCACTTAATAAACAACGTAAACGGACAGAGGCTCCACCGTAAACTCCGAAGTAATTTTTATATCGCTGTAAATAAATTCTTAACAATTCGACTTCAAACATGACTCTAATGCTTTAGATTGCTTATTAGTTTATATGACACATATCATATCTTTTGGAGGTCTAAGATGTTTAATACTCAATCAATCAATCAATCATTTATTGCACCATGCTTACAACAAGAGATGTTACAATACAACATTTATACAAGTAAGTACCTCATGGACCCTAAAAGGGTATGACAGATACTATAAAGATGCGTTGACGAAACGGATCAAGCGACCACTTTAAAGAGAAAAATGGATATGGATAACGTAGGTGCCAAACGTTGAAATATATTTCAAATAGAACTGACTAAGTTATCTGTCTACGTCACAGACAAAACAGTCGCTGGATGGAGGCGTCAAATACCGCTAGAAGTCCGTGTGGAGTGACCGATGGCAGCCGTTAAGTGTTAGTGCTGTGGTCCCGGGCGTAACGGCTAGAGTGAGAAAAATTGAGTTAAGCGTCCGACGAAACGAAACGTGCAATATTAGTCGTCGGTGGTTAGATCTATTGCCGAAAAACTGAAAAAGTTTGGTTTAGTTTCTGGTAACAAGAACACTGTGAATAAGATTGAACATAGAAAACAAAACATCAGATAGGTATTGATCCTGCTGGAGCTTTAAGGTTAGATCTTGTCAATGTTCAGTCAGTTCTATATGTGGAAATCCAGAATGTTTAGAAATGCATGATTAAACATCAATAATTCCGTTTTTTTTAATTACTTTTTACATACTTCGGAATTCGTCTCAAGATAAAATAAACAAAAATGTAAAAAGTCAAGACTGTCGCATTACTTAGTTCTCCAATAAAAAGTATTCATTAAACATTTTCCATTTAAACCTGAGTACTTTAAGCCGTTGCAGCTATAACATCTAATTGCATTCAACTCTTTCGGCCGAATGAAAATTTGGCAAAGGTTAGTTAATTAACGCAGTTATTCCTATGATAGTCAAAATATTTTTTAGATAAAGTATTACCTGTTATCATAATGTTGTAATATTTTTAAGTCCAGCCTGCGGGCGATTCTGAAGCAAATTAGTATATAACTTCTCTTCGTTTCGCTAACGGTAGAAATATGCTAATTTGTTTTTAAATACAATTTCCAAGTTCCTGGGCTAACGGCGCTTGAGTGAACCGATATCAATAAATCTCCAATGCGAAAACTTTTTCAACAAACTCAATTTAGTTAGAAATATGGTTTACTAAAATCGCGATAAATCAGTGCAACGCTACATAAATTACACACGGGCCAACTATTGATGTTAGCCCAACGCGTTTTTGTGTGACTAGCATGTGTAAAGTATCACACCATACATAGAGTGAGGCATGAAACTGTCAACGTCATTTTTAATTCAGAATTCTCCATACTATTTTTACCTGCGTGTTAACGCCATTCATTCATCACTTTCGCCTCTAAAATGCCCAAGCCTATACTTAGCTTAAGTACATATCTTTTATGTTGACCAAGCCGCATGTCTCACGTAAAGATTATGGATAATATCAAAATAATGTAAACGGGACTTAATAGCGTGTAATTAAAATTACCTGCCGACGTCGTCAATCAATCTCGAGAGTGCGAGACCATGGACGTAAAGTCACGAATGAAACATCGGAAGGAAATGATAGCCCTCTTTAGTTAAAGTAATGTGCGCAAACTTAACTTAAAAACTATACTCTTCCAATTCTAACTACTTCGCGACAAAACAACGCGAACAAAGTTTACTATAGGATATTTAAGGCTCTCGAAAGTTTAACCTGGAATCATATCGAAATTACGAATTAAATAACATAAAACTATGTTTGGATTCTTGTCAAAGTCATGAAATATGGGACAACTAGACAGCTGAAACTATCGAGCCGCTGACTAATCCAGCTTGACAGTGACACGGTTCTAATCACAATCGATTTATTGACGAAAGTTTGTCAATATATAAATAACATTTACTTAGGTAAATACATTTATAAATCTTATGAACTGGGCGCTGTTTATTTGCATCGTAAGGCTTTATACGTGTTAACGTGCACATATTAATTTGAAACAAGCCCGTAGAGACTATTAACTCGTCCAAGCTCTCCTAAGCAACTCCTAAAGCTCAGCAGTTTATTATTAAACATGAAACATAGCTTTCCGGAACTATAGTGCTTAGGCTAGACTTTGGCGATAATACTTTTAGGCTGCGTTTCGAACAGAGTTGTGCGAGGATCCGTTGCGGGGATGTGTTTTAAGGCCTGTGCACACCGGCTGCGTGTGCGTGACGTGCACGTGCGCGTGCGGCGTTGTAGTATACAGATCCTTATGAGAGACGGCACACCGATTGCGTGACGTGTGCGTGAGCGGCTCCAACATTTTAGCGCACGCGCCCGTGCACGTCACGCACACGCAACCCGGTGTGCACAGGCCTTTATAGAACCAATAGAATTACTGCACGCTAAGCGAGAGACAAGTGAAGTGATTCCATTGGTTCCTAATAAACACATCTCTGGTCGAAACGCAGCCTTAACACGAAAATGTGTTTCTGTTTATACAAACTACTCGTAGGCCTATTCGAAAAGGTTTTTGTATGCGAAGGGCGAGTGTTTTTAGAGGTTCGTACCAAACAATAACAAATGGTAGTCTGTTTCCGCTGTTTGTTCTTTTTTTTATTTTTATTATTTTTATTATTTTTAGGTCTTTTCCATATCTCGGGACCATGGGGTCCCGGACCTTTGGGAGGCGTACGTGGGGCCGAAGCCAACAGCGCAGAGGCCCTTTAAGACACTTTAATCTAAAAGCAAGGGATACACGTGGCGGATACCATCCCCGAACGCACAATGTGATACATCCGGAGATGGTCCCCGCCAGGTGCAAAGACTATTGCAGTGCAGCACTTTTGTGCTGCGATGGGAACTAAGGTCATGGGCTATAGATTTGAAAGTTGGATGGACTGGATAATGGGCTATGGGAGAGACTAGCGGACACCTGCCGTGACAATCAGTCTCAAAATTGTATCAGACAGGTGGTGACTCGCCAACTCATTGAGTGGGCCCCGCAATGGCCGCACGCACAGTGCGACAACAGGGCAACACTTTGGAGTGGCTGTGAGGTTGTCGAGAGGTGAGTCTGCGGTAGCCAGATCCCGGTAATCCGTTCAAGGGCCGCCGGCGTTATGACATTTTACACTTCCAACCTGGAGCATAGGTCCCGCTCTTGCGACTCCACTCTGGCCGGCCAATCAAGGCAAGCACAGAGGCGAGGGCCAGATGACAGGGCCCTCTGGAATAGGGGTCCGCGGTGTCGCCACTCACCGTCAGCTCGCCACAAGCTGCCCCCGCGGGGTTATTATTTTTATTATTATGAATGGGCTTACTCATGGCCACAGACTAGCCGAGGCGTAGACGTGGCCCACGATGGAGCGAGCTCGCCCAGAAGGTGCCTGTTTACTCTTGATTTGTCCTTACATCTATCGAATCTTATCGAGCAGACCAAGAGGTCAAGTATTTTTCAATTGTAACTAACATTACAGTCAGCATATATATTTGCTGGGCCCCAACGTAAATGGTTCCTAATAAACACATCTCTGGTCGAAACGCAGCCTTAACACGAAAATGTGTTTCTGTTTATACAAACTACTCGTAGGCCTATTCGAAAAGGTTTTTGTATGCGAAGGGCGAGTGTTTTTAGAGGTTCGTACCAAACAATAACAAATGGTAGTCTGTTTCCGCTGTTTGTTCTTTTTTTTATTTTTATTATTTTCCATTTATTTATTTTTCTTCTTAGGCTAGGTCATTTATAACATGAATATAAAAGTAAAATACAAAAACACATAAAAAACAACAAAAAATAAGTATAAACACATTATAAAAAACCTAACCTAGGGTGCCGCCAGCAGCGGGGCAGGGCCCAAGCTGCCGGTGGTCAGGGCCGCAGAGAGAGGAACCGGCGGACTATCCGCGCCGTGTCCAAGATCACCGCCTTCTGCATCTGACCCTTGATCCAACCACCTAGCGAGAGTCTCTCAAGATGTCGGTCGAGACTCTTCGCTATTATTATTTTTATTATTATGAATGGGCTTACTCATGGCCACAGACTAGCCGAGGCGTAGACGTGGCCCACGATGGAGCGAGCTCGCCCAGAAGGTGCCTGTTTACTCTTGATTTGTCCTTACATCTATCGAATCTTATCGAGCAGACCAAGAGGTCAAGTATTTTTCAATTGTAACTAACATTACAGTCAGCATATATATTTGCTGGGCCCCAACGTAAATGGTTGCTAGACGTGCAAACATTTGTCATCGTTATGTGGAAAGTTGATTTCTGCTGTGAACAGAGCAGAACAGTGCATTACTGCATTACCTTCAATGCGCTCGACATTCTCATATTTTGTTAAATATTTGTTTCGGCATCTTGCGCGAAGATATGTATGTATGTTTTCCTAGACAAAGAAGCATTTCAACTCGTTCCTTTTGTGAGTAACGAATATGCGTATTAAATATATTAAGAACGGGTCACTAACGTATTTTAAGTCGAAAAACGCTCAACATGTTTCACTCCGTTTGAGGAGTGTCATCAAGAGCATGCGTTTGCGTGAGTGACCCTTTCTTAATATATTTAATATGTCTATTTCTCACGGAAGTTTTGATATTAATAAAGAATATGCGTATACCCTGCGAGCAAAATAAAACATGAGAAACATTTATAAAACTTCAAGCCCTTTGTTTGTTTTAATAACTCGTAACTTGGGTCATTCAGGTTGGTCTGTTATTAGGCTGTTATAATCTCATTTTATGTTACCATTGTCAAATGTATGTCTAGACTGAAATAAATGTCATATACTAAGAAAAAGTGACCAAGGCCTCCAGTGCCCCAGACTGGAATCGAACCAGCGTCCTCTGCTATCGCGGCAGGTGCCTGTGCCATTCGGCCACCGGGCCACACCGGCATAGGTCTATTTTTCCAAGTATATGCACTTCTTAATGAAGGCTTATGGCGCCCCCTGACCATCCCTAAGGTAGAAAGGTAAGGTAGGTAGGTAAGGTAGAATATTTTCTGAAATATAATTTAATTTGTTCTAATACTTCTTATAGTAAATGTATGTTTGTTTGTTGCAGGGCGGTGACGGACCCGCGCGACGGCCGGCGCGTGGCACTGAAGAAGCTGCCCAACGTGTTCCAGTCGCTCGTCTCCTCCAAGCGCGTCTTCCGCGAGCTCAAGATGCTGTGCTTCTTCAAACATGAAAACGTAAGTTCTCAAAATACGTCACAGTTAGTACAGAATACCTGCCAATGGTACCTGATAAGCTAAATACGGGTAAGTGTGGCTGGCCTTCGCATTGGGGTCTTTTCCTGTGTTTATTGCAGTACTTACATTTCCTATTTACTTGCAACTTGCTTTTGGTGCAACACTATGTATTCGTACTAAACACTAATCAATGTGTTATCAGGCCCCGGTATGTTACACTTATCCCGCAGCCATACTTAACAGCTCTTTATATGACTTTTGTGGCATTGTACGGGGCTGTTTTGTATTCACACGCGGTATTTTCATTAGAATAAAAAAGGTTTCTCGTTTGGTATCTTAATGCAAACAAAAACTCAACACTAAGCATTTAATTCTCAATAGCTACATACTTAAATAATTTCTATAATCACAAACGATAATCGCATCGACTGTCGCATTAAAATTCGCAATTTAAACAATTGTTTATTTATGAAAATGACTATTAAAGAAATTCAATAAATTTCAACTAACAATGCAATTACGTTGCAAGCGTGCATGATAATTTATTCATTTCCAATGAGTTCCATCGACCGTTGCTTTGTTGGAGGCGTGTGCAATGTCGCCGCGTGCAGAGAGAAAAAAGTACATAAGAGTGATCACTCCATACATCAGTTTAGGTACCAAAACGACTATTATTTTCGTAGTCGAAATCAGCTACTTGACAATAGACGTTGCGGCGACCGAAAAGTCTAATGCTCAAGAAGTTTCAGCTAATATTATAATCGGATTAACCTGAACTCTATTTTCAACTCCTGCTTCTAATATTAGTTGAAAATTGTTGTTCAATACAATTTTCGTGAGTTGCCACATAAGAGACATCTAGTATCGAATAGCGGCACTGATAATTCCGCTACTCGATGATGTCGACTACGAGAATAATAGTCGTCTTGGTACCAAAACGGATATGTGGAGTGAGCACTCTATTCTTACTATATATCTCTATGCCGCGTGCAAACACGGGATTTGCATCGAAATGGGGGATCGGATCGGATAGCGAGCATTATGTCCGTATCGCGAGTATGACGGACGCTAATAACACGTCACACTGCCGCGCCGGCTTAGCGTTTATAAACAACAAGAACAACAACACATTTGCAAATTTCACCACATTCCTGCTACCAATCTAACATGAGGCTAACATGAAAACGATAGTAGACATCATCAGTGTTCGGCAAACTTGGTGCCACGCCGCGGGATTCCTACAAAAAAATCTTAATAAGGACATGACTCAAACGCCGCGATCTTGGTCAAAAAAGTAATTTGAGTATTAGAATATTAAGTGTTATTTATTTATAAACAGACGTTTAAACACTGAATAAACGCATAAATTGTATCATTATTATTTAAAAACATTGATACACTTTAACCGAGTATTAATTCAATTTCCCGTATAGATTATACAGGCCTCCTCTCGCGCTCGAGAGGAGGCCTGTGCCCAGCAGTGGGACGTATATAGGCTGAGATGATGATGATGATGATGTATAGATTATAAGTCATACTTCTTCTTTTTTGCACCTGTGTCATTTTCATGTCAAAAATTATCAAGACACGGGTTTCATCTAAAATAATGTCTTTAATTGTACACGAGATCTATGTCGGTAATATACGACTTTGTTAGAGGTGCACAATCCAACAACTTTTGATTGCATTTTCCACCACCAAAAGATCTGTTACATATCGCTGGCCCAATATTACAGGGTTCTATTTTTCACTTTTATCGAACTGAAATTTGAACATTGTCATAGTGACATTAAGTTGATTTTCAACTATCTTGAAAATGTAACAATTGTAACATAGAACCGTGTAATATTGGGCCAGCGATATGTGAAAAGTTACCATGATATTATACAATTCTATCAGACAAGTTTCGCTATTCATAATGAATGGTAGATGGTAGAAAAAAATACAAATTGAAATACCACCTAAAATAACTACTGGCAGTTAGGTATTAGGGCGGCCCAAAAAATTTTTTTTTGAAAATTCCTTTCTCCACCAGTTTCTTTTCGTTTGATTAGACTTAAAACGGCGTTGTATAAAAATTTAGAGAAATCGGGTAATGTTTAGGGGTTGCTATGATTTGACGCTTTTTTGGAATGTACAGAAAAAGTAGACATATTTGTAAGGAGCACTTTAATTAAACATTTTTATATGAAAATGAACATGAAATAACATTAAACTATACTAGTATATTAATTAATTATTTACTAACTTCACTCGGATCCTTATCACCAGAACTTATTTCGAGGATGTTAGATTTTGAAGCTACGGGGTATTTCTTCCTATGCAGATCGACGACGCGGATAAGGTATTGCTTCTGTTCTTCGTTTTTTGTAATGCTTGAATTAATTTTTTGGATCAAAGCAATACCTCTGCACAGTCATTTACAACTTTCATTTGTTGTACCTTTTTCTGCATATCGACATAAGTTTGATCAGTGTGCCAGTGTGACGGGTCTTTTACTAAAAATGCTTCAGATTTCTCTCGACCATTGCTAAAGCTACATCTGTGCCAGCCATACTACAGCTTGTTGTATCTTCTCGTTGCATGATGAGAAATATCTTATCTTCTTCGTTTTGCATTATGTTTAAAGCGTCTTTTGCAGCTATATTAAAAAGCTCTAAAAGATCAGATGTAAACAGCGCCTCTTTAACACGACATGACTCTAAATCAGTTTTAATATATTTTTTTAAAAGGTTGTATGCATCTCAGAGCTTTCTAAATGTTCTTTCTGCAGTGTCAATTCTTTGCGTGGGAATCCTGGCTTTTGCCTAAATTGCTAGAACAGATTTCACATTTTTAATGCTTTGTTTCACGGACTTCTTCTCTTCTAAATGATGAAAGTGAAATCTTCTGAGCACATCACCTTTCGACGGAAGTCTCGCATTAGATATTGATTCTGTTGGTTTCCCAATGAACCACACTGCCGAGTGCTGCTGTTATGTAGCCCTAGTTGATACGGAACTACTAGTCGATGCCATATGTCACTATAGTTCTCAAATTTATCATAAACTTACATATACCAGATACTTAATATATCATAACGCAAGTATGCACAACAAAAAATACTTCTTTCACTTACGCAAGTATTAATAAGAAATGAAACAAATAACGAAACAGGGTAATGAGGGTAAACCTCGTTAAGATTAGGTACTATTGAAATTGGCCGTTGCGGGTACTACGCTTTTTAGTGAATTTTATTACTTCCAAATCATAGCAACCTCTAAACACTGTCCTAGAAAGCTCAATTTTGGTACATAAAATTTTCGTTCATAGTCGAATAAGAAAACACTGGTGGAGCCCGAAAAAATAAAACAATTTTTTTTTTCATACATTCGTGGACCACCCTATTAGGTATTTTAATAAAATTTTAAATACTAACTGTCGCTGAAATTAATCTTGACATTTTTCACTTCACAAATGAAACAAAGAATGTGAAGCTTTTAAAAACGTATTAGGCTCACTCTACGAAATTGAATTACGAAAAACGTTCCCCAGCTCCCAACTGATATTTTAGCGTTCACTTAACTTAATTTTATTTTCAGGTACTATCGGCGTTAGACATCCTTCAGCCGCCCACGTTAGACTTCTTCCAAGAAATGTATCCTTTTCGTTAAACGGGTGTCAGCTGCAGCGGGCGACGGTGACGCATGCCCGTTGCTCGCTTCCCGGTGCTCTCGGCGTGCCACGTGAGGCTACATTTTCCAATGTGCACACTTGCACAGTCGACGTCAAAGATATGTTTACACTTTTATCCTTATTACAAAGGAGTAAGGTTCAAAAGTGTAAACATATCTTTGACGTCGACTGTATATCTTTGACGTCGACTGTAATACGAAACCTACGAGATTATACCCGGAGGTTTTGATTAATACGGCCCCATAAGGTCCCACAACCTATTTTAGAATGTTAAGATTTAAAAAGTACATATTATTATACTACTGCCACGCTATGTTTGCACTGACTTGGCAGTGGGAACGCATTTCATCTCACAGGACAAACAGGAAATTTTAGCGTGGTCGAACTCAAAGGAGAAAATTTTAAAATTATGTCATTATCATTCTATTTTTATATAAATAGGTGTTGGGGTTTACGAGGATAGATAATAGATGAATAGTATATTTATTTGTATCGATTGCGAAGCGATTGGAATATAATTTTTAAACTAACTCAATGGAATATCAAGTTATTAAACCATTCCCAGTACGGATATGATGGTCGCCCACGGTGTTAAACAGTGACAGTTATTTTATCACGTGGATAAAGATGGATAAAGCTATCCATAATACGCCGGCAGATTTTTATCACTAACTGGCATTGGAAACCATGTCTTTAAAAAAGTTCTAATTTACTAACACAAATTTATGATGCTGATTGTATAGGTATCTTTAGGAACTCGACCACTAACGAAACAATTTTACCTCGATATCTCCTAAAATTGAAATAACAATATCGTATTTTATAACTTAATTTCCTACTGAAGACATACCAGCCCTGGTGAACCCAAACAATTGAAACCACCGTCCCCGGGACACCTTGTATCAATCAATGAAAGTCATTGTATCTCTACCATAAAATACCTTATTAAAACTAATTCAGACAAGGTATAGATTCATACAACCACTTAAACTACGTTTAAAGTTCCACTCACACTTAAAGTTATATGGTTTCTCTAAATTGCGGAAACTAATTGCGAACTTTATTGTGTTTGTATACTACATGTGTATTATGTATACATAGCGTAGGTATTAGGTATGTTTGTTGCTTAAAAGTTCCCCATAAGATGAAACTTCTCTTCTCGACATGCTTGTATCTAAATTCATATAGAATCTACAAGCGTGGAATTTATGCTATGATCCATCCGTACATTGTTATGTACGTGTATATTTGTCAATAAAATGCTAACATTGTCAAGTCTACTGCACAAATATGATTGAATAGAGTAGAAACGTCAGACTGTGTTGAGACTTTCTTGATTAAATTTCTAAATCCACCTATATCTCTAAATGATATAAGCTACGTTATAAGAATTTTTGTGAATGAATAGCCAACGATGCCGCATCGCCGTCATAATTGTCAAGCTTCAGCAGTTTTGCAATCATATTTTAACGTCAAAATTTATGATCGCCCGGATATCACAATATAGCAGAGATTAATGATTTAGCGCCCGGCTAGAATAGCCAAGTTCTATTTCACGCTGTCAATCCAAATAGCTGTAACGCTTAGATGGGCTCAAGTTCTGGATTTTCACCTGGTCTCCAGTTCGACCAATTTTGTCATAATTTCGATACCGCCTCGATTTATCTGGATTGGATGGATTGGATTTGTCTCGTAGAGATCGGATGTCCGTTGAAATTACTCGATAAGATTTATAGCTTGTTAGAATATATTTTTGTATTATAACGCAGGTGATTGATTGTTTTTTCTAGGTTTTTACATTATCGTTTATCGACACAATCTTTTGGGATGCGTGTATAATTCTGACGTGCGCAAAGACAATGGTCGTTCTGATTCTGACACTTTTATTAATATAATTCCCACTAATACTTCATTGAAAGTTTCCGTAATGGCAAAGGATAACACATCTTATAATTACAGAGGTAATATTGTTAACTTGCTTCTGGTTCATCATTAACCATAATGAAATGAACTCCAAATGCGCTCGTCGAACAGAGCTCCTGATTGATTGACTTTGCCTCCGCTGCTGATCGTTCCCTTTTATTTCACGCGCTCCACCCGCTGTATAGGTGCTTCAATTAATAATATTAATTATTTGGCATCCTCCGGCTGCCGCGGCGAGCGTCAGCTGGCCCCGAACACAATATCTCGCTGCCCATGCCCCGAGCCCGACAATTTATTCCCCAGCAACTTTTATTGAAATTCGAATGGCACTCTTTCCTCTCTGGCTTTACGAAGTAAAACGAGACCGGCGACAAAGGCTGCTCGAGACTAGGATCCTAAGAAATTCATCGAATTGAATATTTATTGAGACCTTTATGAGTAATGGCGGCGCTTTTGGTAAAGTATTCCCGGTCGAGTCCACTGTGGACGTGTATTTCCTTCGAATACGCTCCTTCAATTGCCGTGAAGGAATGTAATCAGTATTTATTTTATGTTGACTTCTTTATTAGGAACGAGTTTGTGTTCAAGTATTCAGTACCTACATGTTTATAGTGGGAAGTTTTAGTTTTAAGTTGTTTCATAGTTACCTTAGTGACATTACGATTGTAATATACTTTGGCAAATATAGCGAATAGCGATACACAATTACACAACAAATGCTTATTTATTTAAAAAATCGTCATAGATCAACCAAAGATTGACTAATGGGTAATAGCAAATACCTTGACATTAAAGGCCACCATTGTCTTACTGTCTTATTGTATTGTGGAGGAGGAATTGGATTATAAGTAAGAAATAAGTATTTATTTACAACATGCGGATTCATTACTTTACAAGAGGCATTTTAATCAAGAATGATGAAAGGAACCGATTATGTCTAGTACCTACAGCAAATATCGACATTCCTGTTAACAAACAATAAGCAATAATGAAGTTGCGTAGCTATCACGTGAATCAATGATAAACAGCAGTAAAAAAATAATGAGAACGTGCTCCATTCATTCCTTCGCAATCTCGATCATTGTGCGAAAGAAATTACTTCCCATTTTTCTTCGCTACGCATGGGCAAATATAATATAAGCCAAACGAAAACAATTATGAAAGTTCAACAGGCAAAATATAATATTCCATAACGCGTTGATGGACGAATCTTGTGAAGTAGGTGAAAGAAAAATACCCCAAGTTTCCGACAAGGCGACGACGCGAGGCTCTGAAAGTTTACTAAGCGAAGTAGACAGCGGATCAAAATACATAGACCATAGTACAGCATACTTTTTGTATTGCCGCTGAAGGATTGTCGCGATGGAAAAATAAGATTGCTTGTGAAATGCAAACAATAACTGATTGCTTCAAATTATATCATAATAGGTACTTACTTTTATCATCTTCTCATTAGTGTAAACTAGAAAAATTTACAAAAAAATAGGAATGTTTTTTCCAATGTTATCTTAGATTGCGTCTTGTCTATCAGTGTCCATAATTAACTTATTTTCTTTCTTTGTTTCTTTCTTTTACGACGGCCATGTAATGCCGACAAGAGCTTTGAAGTAATTCAGCTACAATTTGCTAATCAGCTAAGTAATTAAGCCGGTACTAATTGAAGCATCATCACTGCCTAGTAATAAGCCGATTAACCGCTCCGATGATTTGTTTACTCCTCGCTTTCCCATCAGCCGTCCACCGAAATAGAACAAAGTGCTTCCGCCAAATAAAATGCAGTGCCATTCCCCCCTTTGTCCGGCATTCTTGACGTTTGCAATGACTCATACTGCGTTCTAAGTTCTAAAGTAATATTTATAACATTTGTTTGAAACTATCCTTTGTGGCTCGGTATCTGTAGTTTGTCTTTCGATTTATATGGTTTTAAATATGTTTCCGGCGTTTAAGCTGCAAGTTTGCATACGCACGAGAGATAGCCGCTATTCATTTGAAGTCACACGAAGTTATTTGCATGGAATTTAACTCATGCACTTTGTCGTCTTTACTACATTATCTAAAGATTTATTGTGTTTAACATGTTTATCTTTATTTGGTGTTATGTTGATGAAATATTGCCAGAGTTAATGTCTCTTTAAGTGGCCTTTGAAACGTTCTGTTTGGTGGGCTACTGAAAAAGTCGTGTTTACCTAATTTACTTGAGCTACAATGAATCAGCCAAACCTATAAAGACTTGAAGTGGATTGAAGCCTTACAATACACCTACAACTGTAAATAACCCACGTACTCATGTTTGATGTTTGACTGACGTATGTGCTGTAAAGATAAATTGGTTGTCAATTTAAAAAGCGACAAGTCGAAGGGAGGAATTCGTAATGAATCCGTCTTTCAGTTACAATGCACGAGTTGGAAAACAAAGGGAAGAAAAGGAAAATTGGCAGCTTGAATCTTTCCGAGGCGATGACGTGAATGGACTAAGCACTTTTAGCGAGTGCCTCTCTTCGAAGTACCGACTTATATTTTTCCGATATCCTATTGCGAAGAATTTTCACATAATACATACATCGTTTTGATATAAGGGAATATACCTATATAGCGTTGAGGTCACGATTTTTGACCTTCTGATATGGTCGTTCTTAACTCAACTGACTGACCGCGTTCCAATTGATATCTTTCGATCACCTTGTCGTCAACATCTCAGACAGGGTAAGGGATAAGAAATTATAAATTTGCCAGTAAATGTTTTTTGCTTAACTCGGATTGATTTATATTGTAGCCGTATATTCACAGACAATCTTGTTGCGTAAACCAAGTTCCCATATTTCAGTAAGCGCATTCATACACACTTCCATAGCTACCAGCGCAGTAACCGTAATCTTTGGCATTCGTTTGTTCTCGCGCTTCAAGCTCCGTAACAAAACATAATTCTACACAACGCCTTTGTCTTTCTAAACTGCTTTTGTTCTTCGGCCATTTCTTTTGTTTGTTTGCGCGTTTCTTTTGTTCCACGCAATTCGTGTCTTTGTTCCAGGCAGGGCTAGTTCGCGCATCGTGCGCGGTGCAGCGCCCTTGCGCGTGCGCTTCCTAATTAGCGGCCGGCGTGGGCCGCATGGCCCGATTTAACCTCGCCGCGTCACGCCCGTGCTCTGCGCGGACACCGGCCGTAGACCGATGCACTCGCCATCGTAACCACTTTGTGTCTACGAACAGCAACGCAATCGTGGACTTTATCTCTTTGGAATAAAGTCTACGAATGGTCAACTCACTGTGTCCAAGTTTGTGAAAACAGTTGGAAAATACTGATCATTGCCTAGGTTTCTTCTTCTTTTGCACTGGCTGGTGGTTTTTGCGTTCCTGGCTATTCATATTGATTGAGGCCTTTGCGAAACTCCTCCTTTCTCTTTTTATTGTCACTATGCTTCATTTGCCTATGTTACAAAGTCAAGCAACTCTCTTTATATACATTCCTTCTTTAGTAGCTGTTAAATATTATTACCAAGAAATCGATTTGTGTCGGTTAAAGTCAGTAAATTTAAGTCTGTTAATACTTAGTAGTAAATTACGCCACAATAGGGTTTGTAAGGTTACTCGTTGGGTGACCGACCCGAGCACGCGCACCCGGCCCGCGGTTTATACCTACAATTAAAATTTACTTTGAAACAACGTAATAAAATCACGTTGTGACACTCAAAACGCTCCAATTTTCGCCATAATATTGTTGCGGCTTCAATTCCGACTTGGAAAGATTTGGAATGGTTTAGCAATCCCGATATACAAATATATAAACAAGTAAGTACGGCATTAACAGGAAATATTGGAATATTATTATTATGTGTGTTTTTAATTTGCTGCTTATCAACATAATGTTAATTCCCCGACCGATTACTTTTTCAGACTAATAGTGTCTCATTTATTTTAAATGTCTTCTGCAGTATCCTGTGAGAGATTAATGTTTTGTGATCTTTGTCTCTTGACCTTATTTAAATTAAAACAAAAACACAATTACTTGCTTCCCAGTTCTGACGAACGATGATACACTATTCCTTTGTACTTGTACATCACGACCTTGTCTCCAGAGTGAAATTCCTCGTACGGGACGCATCTCACCGAAAAACATTAAACACTCGTGGCGGGTCTCCGTGATTCACCGACACCGTGTCTTTATGATGAACGTCGCACGACGCACTGTAAAGTGCTTACAAATAAAAATTACGACTGAAGTTGATGGCTCTTTGTTCATCATAAACAGATTTCATTAAACTTGTGAACTGAGGGTGTTAATCACATTTAAGCGACTTAAAGTATTGTGTTTGTTGGAAACAAGGTTTTTAGGTTTAAATTGAAATTTATTTACATGAGATGAGTTTTTTGGGTCGCTTTACCGCATTTGTTAAAGCTGAAAACCGCAAAAAACACTGGACGTGGTTAGCGGCACATATAGATAACAATTAAGTTTTATTTTCATGCGGTAACTGTTTCGTTTCTATAAAGAGTTAACGGGTAGGTATATTCAGAACGACACAGCCCATGACTTGCTAATATTTAACATTCACGATCAATAAGCCTGTTGGAAAATTCATTTAAAAGGTCGTACATAACATAAGACTTGAAATTGTGCGTTACTCTGGCAAGACCTCATTTGTCATTAAAGTTTTATTAGGTATATTTCAGCTCTACTTATTTTAAAGGATTGTTTACTATGTCGTATTTTTGTAATTCGTCTCGCTTCGCACTTTGCAATTGCGAATGATTTCATTTATGTTTTACTTTTTAGCCCTTTGTTTTTGTTTTCATAGCCGCGAACGTAACTTTATTCCCGTATTAAAAGGGATAATTTATGAAACAAAACAGTTCATATAAAAGTCAGACAACTTTTTGCTGTTTTCTGTAAATATACATTGACCTTCGTTGATAAAACACGACATTCCTAGTAATAAATAGTTAATTAGCTACATATTGAGATAGTTTATCTGCTATATATTAAAATAATGATTGAGTGGTGTGTTATAACAGTTACTATTTGATATAAAATTATAAGTCAGTCTTGAGATCTCGAATACGAGAGCACTTAAGGATTTCATATTTTGAGACGAAGATTCCTTAACAAAGTATTCCTATATTCGTAAACATATTATTTGCTTTCTTACCCTGATTAAATGTGTACAATAATGCATTAAGCCCGAACATCAGTCGGCATACCGGTAGCCGATTTATAATAGCCAATGCAGTGTTTTATTATGTTGCAAATATCGAGTAGTCGCATGAGGATGGTGTATTTATTGCTCGCATGAGATCCGTTTATGTGATGCCAGCGACCCCGGCCGTTAAGTACGCCCGGTGCGCTTTAATTACGGCCCTGCCGTGCCTATATTGCACACTAATGCTTTTTTACCTATTCACTTTTATACCTTTTCAAATTGCTTGTGTTTTTCGTTAGTCGCTGTCTTGTGGTGTAAATATTGTAAATGAAGATGTCGACAATCTTCTTACGTCGAATAGTGGCTTTATGAAAGAATAGACTCCATATTTAGACGTCGCGATTTTATAAGTGGTTCGACTAGGATCACGCATGCATTTATTTACATGAATACATTATGCGCGATATTTCAGTTTGTACCTACACAGATTTTATAAATTGATAAATTGCCTTCTGCTGCACTCTAAAAAAAATTTGGTTGGCCCTATCAATATCTTGATGGCCGTAATCAAGCATCTTGATTCCATACGAGCCTAACAAGAACTTAAACATATCAAACAAGGTAATTCTGATTGCTATTACTATTGTTAGGTAACTGAACCAATTAAGATCTTGTTCAATATTTACACGAAAAATAATTATGCTAACTAATTGATCCTAGTAAGATCAACTAAGGGTTTGATAATGAAAACAAACAAGTTAGTTTAACTAAGATGTAAATCAATGTTAACATGAAGAATTACTGTATTAACTATTTGACCCAAATAAGTTCAACTAAGAACATGATTACACCGACTTATGGCGTATTAGCCTGAACTATGATATTGGTCAATTTGAATCTTAATTGTTTAATCATTTCAACTAAGATGTAAATCAATGTTAACATGAAAAATTACTGTATTAACTATTTGACCTAAATAAGTTCAATTAAGAACATGATTACATCGACTTATGCATCTTATTAGCCTGAACTAAAATATAGTTCAATTTGAATCTTAATTGTTTAATCATTTCAACTATGAAGCTTGTTTAGTACAATACCATTCTTGTTCAATTGTACTATGACTTACTTTGTCGCATTTACTAAAACATTTCTTTCAGATCTCTAGTTTTTATACGCGCCGTGCTGAATAATGCTGGTGGTTCTCGTTATTATTCTCAAGGAATTAGTCTTAAATACTAAAATATACATTATACATTTATTTTAGATCTTTTTGGCGATCGGCTTAGACCGGTTTAACTTGACAAACACGGGAGGAGGCGTGCTTGTGAAATGTGAAGCCTTATCGGCCTAGGCCGATCCTCAAAAAGATCTGAAATAAATCTGTAATCTGTATTACCTACTTAGTATTTAAGACTAATGCCTTGAGTATAATGCGAGTACGAGGACCAGCATTTATTCAGCACGGCGCATATAAAAACTAGCACAAAGGAAATTTATAAAATTTAAACGAATAAGTAGTGAATAAAATATAACAACAAAGAAAGGGATAAAACATAATTAAACTAAATCAAGCCCGTAGAGTTTTATAAAAAGGGGGTAAATGAATAAAACAAAAAATATTATAATAAGATGTTATTTATTCATTTAATAATTTTGAAAGTAAACGTTTTGCATTTAAATTCACACGCACGGATCCGTGTCTAAGCATACGAGGGGTTAACACTCGTTGGTCCAATCACGTTCACACTTGTTGGTCTATCCAAGCACACTACACTCACAGTGTCACTATCACTACGCGAGTTTGATTCGGATGTCACTGGTTGTTTTTTAGTCAAACAAATCACAAGATTCCACACATTTGACAGTTTAAAAACCCATCTTTACGATTAAAATTGTTCTATTTGTGAATTAAGGCTTCTCTTACCAATCTTGGTATATAGTGGCGTGCTGTCGAAATGACCTTGGGACTATGCAGCTCGATCCAGTGACTTGTACCCGACTCAAGGTGACACTGAGCAATAGCTGACTTGCGAGCGTCGTTGTTCTTGACCGCAGCGATGTGGTCTTTAATTCTGCAGGCAATAGTGCGTTTGGTATGCCCACTGTACGAACTACCACAACTGCAATCAACTTTGTACACACCAGGTTTTTCCAGAGGAATAAGTAATTGAATGAGCTTAACGCAACTGCGTGCTACAGAGACTGACTGCTCGGTCGCACGCGCCACGAGAGGGGCTCGGGCGGGGCGGAGAGCGGGTGTACAGGCGATCCCCCTACTTATCTCTTGATTGATCGGATTAACCGATTATTTAATTTAATTATTAAGAAAATCGATTTAACAAATAATTCTTAGTAGAATGGAATATTAGTTTCGTAATCAATACAATAACTTGATCATAATGGGATTGAGTGTTTTATCTTCGTTGTTCTAAATATTATATGTTTAGTTGATTCAACTACCAAATCTTATGTAAATCAACAAAGACAAAAAAATCAAATAAACTATTAAAATGTTCATAACTATTAACATATTTATCTGTTTTAATTAAATTGTTAAGGATTGAATTAACCTACGTTACATAATTATGCCAACAAGTTAATAATAGATGCGAAGTATACAATTGTTAGGATTAATAACATACCTACTTTATTAGTTCAATCACAGATACACTTATTGTTTTAAGTAATCAGCTTTCTTTGATTTATACAAGATCGTTATTGTTGTAATTAACTTAACGCCAACTAAGAGAAAACTGCTCTTAGTTGGTCTTAATTTTTTAGAGTGTGGCAATGCATCGTATAATATCCTTTTCATGTAATATGTATCACGTGACTTAAACATTCTAGTCAGATGCCAGTTGTAAATGCTTGAACAAATTCACATAAACTCGCAGCTTCCTTATTCTAATCCAGGATGGATTTAATAGCTCAGTAAAGCCTTTTATGGTGCCCCTAGACTGCGCTCCATGTGTCTATACGCGATCGCTTTACGATTTGTCATTACACGACATTCTTCACCCGCTGTCGATCACTCGTTTTATTACAAGCCACCATCTCGACACGTCATATGTCATGACTTAGTCACGATGCATGTACAAAGACTACGAAGAATCTGCGCTTGTAAGTTGTTACTGAGCGCAGAAGAGTGTCTGTTTCTATTGATCCAGTAATCCCAGGAGAACTATGAAATCGAGATTATTGTTGATATTGCCTACGTCTGCCAAGCATTTGGAATGACGGCTCTGTTTCCAACTCATACAATGTTACTTTTATACGTGGAAACATAACACGGGAAGTCGTGTGTGTCGCGACATTAATTTATTGCGTATTTATATGATAAGGAATTATGTTGGCATGACACGAGCTCTAATTTATGGAATACTAAAATAGTCCTATTTGAAATGAGTATTTTGATGTGCGAATAAAATTCGCACTATACCTAGCCTATTTTCCTTACGGATGTCTCCACGGTAACTTTTGGAAGTTTGGCTCTAACTTTTCTGCTGCCAAAGTCGTCGGAAAATTTGCGTCTATCCCGCACGTAAATATTTGCGACCACGAAACGTGCTCCGTAACATTAGCTAGCTATAATGTATAATTCAGTCGGTCTATATTTCCGCTCAAAGTAATATTTCTTTAAAGGGCTTTAATCAGACAAATGTATTTCCATATTTGCATCAATCAAATAGAAGCGAGGTTAGTTCAGACATATCTACTTATCCGACGAAAGTCGACCGACTCCAGTACGAGTCGTAAAAGGAATACGTTTTATGTTTATGATCCATCGCCATGTCGTTATTTATGTAGGTATATCTTCTGCTTTTTATTATCTTCTATACGAAACTGCCTCTCAGAGATGAATACAGGTCAAAACAGCCTCACCTTTGTATACTTCGCCGGACAAAAGTTCAAAAATGTCGCCAGCGATATTAAAAGCAGTAAAAAGTGCAGATAGCAATAAAATTTTACGCCCGTAAATAACGCTCTATCTGTACACGCGACGCGGTTCAGACTAACTTAAATCAGATTTCTTCATAGATATGCTTTGTAATACGAGAGTTACAACTAAAACCAGACGGCTGCACAACAAATTAATATTGTTCTTTCTCGGTGTATATTTGGTAAACCAACAAAAGGTTAAACAATCAACTTCTCATAGCCACTAGCTTTAGCAGAAATAATAGGAGCGTACTTTAAATTTGCCACAAACAGTTGATCACAAGATTAAAACCAGCGTAATATCCCACTGAAGGTTCCTAACAATGCACATCACCGACAAAGCATGCGAAAAATGACGTTATGTTTATGTTCTTAACGTAATGGTATGGCCGTTGCGGAACATTAAACCTTGGTTTTTATTTTCCAAGTCAACGTTTAAGGTAAAATAATCTCATCGTAAATAAGCCCTTTATATTATTCCACGACTTCATTAAGTCTTTTAATGACATAACTTAGTGCGTTATTACGCCTTTTTATCAGTATGTACCTATTATGTATTCAGCTTATTTATGTTTCACCGTTTCCATATAGCGCTTGTCCAATCTATGCGAGACGTGACTCGTTTGTCGAATCGTCGATCGATTTATTAATTTCAACGGCAAAAATATATGTGAGTGGCATTTGTGATTCGGCAAGAGCTTAGTTCGTAGCTTACGGTGCACAGTGTTTCGTCTAGAACAAGCTAGGTGGACAAAATTATTTTTTTGTGTTTTTGGGTAGTATTATGGTTAGTATTGTTCAATTAAATATAATTTACTAAAAATTTTAAAATACCATGAAAAAAACGTAAAAAATTAAAATAAAATATATATTTAAATTAATTATATATTTTTTTGCAAATAATTTATTAACAAAATAATAAACAAAATTTTACAGTTCATTAGATACATTATGTTCATACTATTTACTTAAAAATATACAAAAAAATAGAAATATAGTACAGAAAAATAATTAAAACTTAACTTATTATTAATAATTAATCTGTTAATTATTAATAACCTAATAATCTGTTCTAACTCATGTATTATATCAGAATAATAATTGTTTTCCTTGTTTTGCGTAAGTTTTTTAAAGTTCTTCTAAAGGATATAACACACTTGTACCTTTTGCAATTGGCAAATAATGATATGATGAATATTTATGATAATCAGCCTTCATTGATCACATTTTAGTCTGCTTGTAAGTTTGTATTTGTCGATTTTGACTCAATATAATATGCTAATGCCTCATTAACACTTAGCTGCCTAGAATTCATTGAAGTACCTACTGCTGTCGTAAGAACAAGACTACGTTGGCTTATATGGACTTTCTCTAATTTTTTTAAACATTTTTGCCGTGTTCTATTTTCTGCCGATCACGAATCAATCGGGATTTCGGCAGCAGTTAAAACATAGGTACTTAATTGTACCAGGTCTTTAACTCAGCGTTTTTTTCGTTTTAAAAGGGGAACTTTTGAAGTTTAATTTGGGTCTTCCTGCAGGATTAACATTTTCAGACGACGTTGATGCACTTGGTCTAGTTATGAACACTTGTTTGGCCATCCATAACACTTTTAAACTTTTCCACAAATTGTTTCTTTAAATCTTGACGCACTATATTCCACTTGGTATTCAGTTTTGATGAATAAATGCTTAAAATATTTTTCAACCGTCTCTCAGACTCTTCTTTGAAATCTCGTTAGTCATATTTTACCAATATAAACTGATAAAGGTGGAAATTTTCGTCGTTTTTCCCCTTATTTGTCCATTCATCAAAAACCCCTTCCTTAAAATAGAGAAAACGTGTTCTGCAAAAAAAAAGAAAAAAAAATGTTCTGCAAATTTCTGCAAAATGAAATATACACCATCATAAACTAGAATTATGCAAGTAAATAATATCAAAAATCTAGACCGGTGTCAAGCGGTGTCAAGTATTTGCTAGTCTATCAAAGTTCTAAAATGAAGAAAAAAACACCAAGTTTTTAAGTGCATATTTATTGCTCTATACGAGCATTATTACAACTGATATGAACATGTTTTTATGAAAAATATAAAGTGCTTACCTTCAGTAATAAGATCTATTACCAAAACTTTTCATAAAATAACCTTTTACTTGTAAGAGATGTTGTTGAACGCATCACAAAATTGCAACTGATTTAGTTGTGCAATTGCACTTACCTCATTAGCTGACTTCTGCACCCTATAACTCATAAAATTAGAAAGTTAGACATAATCTATTAATGGGTCTGGGGGTTTCAACATGTTGTTTATCATATCTAATGACTCATTAGAGATAATTTGATAACGACTTTTGTCCACCTAGCTTGTTCTAGACGAAACACTGTGCGGTGCAGGCTCTTGAGATAGGCGGCGTGGGGTCCGGCGACCCTTTCCGTTAATGTATTCTGGCAATTTCGCTAACGCCCGCGCCGGGCCGCCTCCCGGGAACTTGAGCCCTGGCTAAACCCTAGATTAAATTTGTACCCTTCTGTTTATCATTACTTTTTTGTTATTCATCCAACCGATTCACTAACGTTCCCGCTAAAGTTTCACTCACTTAGTCCCCAATCGGGGCCCATTATCGTATTTTTCTGCCTTTCAAGTTATTCTTACGCGTCTTTTGAATTTTCTTATACAACGTCGTTACGCGAAACTTTTTAACGATAAGAGCTACATTATAATGTTTACAAAAATACTCTTCAGAGAAGTTCAATATAAACTTTTTATAATATTTTCTTAGGAAAGTTCCTCGTTGGTTTATAATCCGGATTAGTGCGTCAAATTCTGAATTGACCTTCTTTGTTATGGTAGTCAGTCCTTGCGTCCCTAGCCGTGAGAGCGGCATTTAATTGATCTACCCCCTGGGTCTATGGCGCCATGTGCATCGTATGCCCGCCGCTAATGCAACGAAAACTAAATGTCAGGATCGAATGGCCTTGTATTGTTTACAATATTTTTCTGATATCGGTGTATTGTGGTTATGATTACTCCTGGTAATATTGCTTCGAAATCCACAAGAGACGTATACGAGTAGGTTACTCGTTGGCGTTATTTGTGAGTTTGTGATTGCAGCTTGTTTATACGCTTGTTTACGCAAGGGAATTCTGAATAGTTAGACCGTTGAAATTGTTGTTTGATTCACTTTCCCTTTGTAATCATTATAAACAACGTAATTAGGCCAAGTTCGAACCCACTTGGCAATTGTTTACGATACTAACCGTATAATCCGTGACTTTGCGCCTTGCAAACGGACGGACGTTATGCCAAGGATTTCTTAAGGGCATAGTCGTTTCTCATGTCCGCTCCAGTAGGTAAACGACATTGCTATTAAGTGCATGCACAGCGTCCCTTTATTTACGCAATAATAGTCAATATAAATAAGGATGTTTGCAGTTGAAACGCACTTGTGAAAATTTGTAACGAGGCTAGCGATAAACGTAAGCGGCAGATATAAATCTATTGAATATTCAGTAATAATTTTAGATGGGAAGCGAGCAGGGTTTAGACCGTGGCACTTGGCACGGGACGGCCGAGAGGCTCGTTGGGCGGAGGCTCTAGAGGTCTGTGCTGGCGTGGCTTCGTCTCGATGACATCTTGGAAGGCTGCCCGAGGCGCGCTACGCTTTAGATAAACGTAAATGCCAACGTATTGCGGCTCCTCCACAATCGAAATAGCTTTTTTATGCTGCTTTTTTTCACTAAGAACTATTCCAGATGTCGGAAGTAGCTATTGTTGCAGCTAAAATCCGAAGTCGAGTAGGTACCTACTTATACTTAATAAGGTTTTCGAAACTATATTTCTACACGTGACATGTATTAAAATACTAATTGTACATCTTCATTACGTTTAAAAACAATTTAAACAGCCCAATTCCTTAAATAAAGCCGTGCAAAAGTAGTAAATTTACCTTTCATCATTCAAATTATTTGTATGAGGGTAATATTTGACTTTGTAAGGTAATTTAGTGTTCGGTTTTTGTTCACCAACAAATGTTGCGGACATATTTTCAGCGGCCATGTTTACATCGCTCGAACGTACAAAGCCGTGGATGATTAGTTAATTACCCCGCCAGGGAAATCAGTCCCCGTTCGGACCATTTAATCACATAAGGGAAAATTCTATTAAACAATGAAGAGAAAATCTTTTTACCCCTTTAAAGTTTCGTGACAACGCAAACAATCTCGGCACTTTTCTCATAACCCGTCTGGTAGTTTTTAAGGAGTAATTTGATCAAGCTACTAAAATTTCAAGAGTTTCCGAGTAATCGCCCGATCTGAGAAATCGTGAGTTGCTCGAATTTTGTTTTTGGGAGTAGTTGGGAAAATAATCTCACAACTCTGGTTTTAACGACTCTGTTGTTTATTAATGTCGTTTCTTCCTAGTTAGTCTTGGCAGAGTAATCGTGATCACGTAAGGTCATAGCCCGCCAGATGATTCTACTCTACGTCTTGTCTCTTGCTGTTGACTCACTGGCGCATGTGTTTTAGGATGGGTATACTTATTTGTTAAGGGATTTATTTAGTCAATCCAATGATATGTCTTTGTATAATAGCGTCATCTCCATATCGAGTTATTTGATCCAAATATTTGAGGATACTTGAAAGAATTTCTTCTGAGGCCTGTCAATAATCTAACGCATTTTGAGCGTGTAAGATAAGCTCACCTGATTTTTCTTCGAAGGTTTTATACATTGAAGTTATGACAGACTCTCATTGTTTTTCCTTCGCTCCTTTGTCGATTAAGTTAGCATCCTGCAGATAGCTGCGGAGACACAGGCGCGGACGGAAATTTGTTCCCTTGCTCGACCGGCGCCGCCAGTCGGTTTGCTATTAGCTGCGAATCCATGTGGATATTAAATACTTCGCGTTACGATATTAAAACTGAAAGAATGGCTTTAGGGGTTGTAACTCACTGTAAATAGGTAACTGGTGAAAAAATATAGGCATGGGATCGCCAAGCTACAGTTCCTAATCAAATCGAATATCGCTATTTGCTTACACGTAAAACTAAGAATGTAATAGACTGGCCACTTTACTGTTTAATACAAACTGAATACGGACGATAACTGCTTAAACACTTCCCATCTTTGCGTTTAAGCATGAAATATTTTATTCGCTCAGGATTGTTTGTCAAGTTTCTAGTAGGGTGGTCTTAAATCACACAGACTCGACACGGCAGAATGTACATAAGTCCGTAATTACACCACCATCAGGAACCTTAAACATTCCTACATTTTGCCGGCGTCTTTGCATTCCGGCATGCGTAAAGAAGCTTCGTATTAACCTGAATGTATTTACATTTGCGGCGGGTTTAATTTGTTCTGATCGATTTCTTGTTTGTAACGTGTCGTGTTTCTTTGACGCCGCTTTGGCTTCCCTGCTATAGGATGGCTGCGGTGCATGCCAGAGCTCATTACTTCAGAAACCAATTTAAGATGATGTAGAGAGAAAATATTTAAGCATAAGATGATGTAGAGAGAAAATATTTAAGCATCTCATATTTACTTTAACTGAGAAGATACCACTTTCGATTACATATAAATGTTATAAAAGTCTCTGACATCAGCGAGAGTTATATTTTCGAGGAGCTCACATTGCCGGGTATAACAAATTTTTTGAACAACCCAGAAACTGCCGGCGGTTCCCTCTCGGAAAATGCCATTCGTCAACGTCCGACCCGTGCTTGCCCTTACGCTTGGCGTGTTTGTTTCGAACTGACGTATTTTAATATTCACAAAATTAGGCCGCTACCAAATGAAATTACTTAAGCTTCACAACTTCCGTTTTCTGAAGGAAAGTAAGCACCTCTATTTGTTTGCCGCTTAACCTTTTCGTGAACTGGAGTTCCTACGGTATACCTGTTGGAATCTAATTTATATAATGAAATCGCTTTAGTAAATAACAAACAGTGCTGTGAGCCCAGTAAAGAGCTTAGCGTTAAGTTATTGCCTATCTGTAATCTGATTAAATGTTGCCGTATACAATTCTTAGATGACTAAATATAAACCTAGCTTAGCCGTGAATAGCATAAAATATTTGCGGACAATTTTCTCTCGTACTTATTACAATAAAATTGTTTTTCTTTCTTTCCCGCAGGCATAATAAAGCCACTACTATTTCAGTCACTAGGTATAATCCCGCAAGGAATCCGCTTTTTTCTATTTACATTGGTAAAAACGGATACTATCCTAGAAATGTATCCAAAAAATTAACTGTAACAGTTCCTTAGCTTCTATTCATCTCATAAAATTTATGAGGCGGTTTCGTTTTGTTTGAAGCCCGTATAATCAGCATGTCAATTTGCGTCACGTCTACAAGGCCAGGTTTTCCGACTTTGCCTATGGAATGATAATTTCGGCGGTAAATATTTTTCCACTGAGACCGGAGAGCGAACATAACCAGATATTCCCATACTTGACAATTTTAAACTTGATAACTTGCTCCACCTTATTTGTATAAACAAGAATGGTTTTACATTCTAAAGAAAAACATGAAAATAAATAAATGGCCAAATACAGCCAAGTAACTCGCCGGCCTAAAATGTGACCGTGCCAACAAAGACTCTCCTGCAGTATTTATTATGTCACGGACATTCAGGGTGCCGCGTATGCTCCAGTACCTAATGCGTTAACATTCTTCATAACATACGTATCTAATTCAGTATCAGGTCAACGCGCATCAATATCACGTGTAATTACTTCGGGCCACGGACGTTGATGGATCGCCCGGGAAAGAACGGATCCGCGACGCGTTCTGCCTCCCCGGGATTATGGCCGAGATGAATTGGACGCCTAGCCCCGCTCGCTATTGAATGGTGGCGCCCTCTTACAAGGGAAAATATACCTGCTGGTCGTTTTGACCGATATAATCTCGTTCAGACCTAAAGATTCCGTAGTTAATATAAACTTTCTTACTCAAGAGACTTAAAAAGTTGTGTGGTGCCCTAACAAATTATTATTTGTAAATATATTGCTTGACATATAATTTAGTATTAACTAGTAAAAAAAACGCCGTTGTTGTCACGACAGAGAGTCTCTTCACTTGCTTTGTACACAGATGAGTTTAATATATGTAGCCCATTACAATAATGAAACACCCTATAAGTTCTTCCTTAGTCACAAAACTTGAAGATAGCCACACTAGCTTGTATATCTTTGCCTAATGAGATATCTTGCAACAGCCACACATCACATACATATTTGCGGAATTCCTTCTTGCATCTGCGGACTGCGGACCACTTTTTATCATCCGACACTCGACTATTTATGAGGGCTACATTGTAGACGTGTTTAGTATCTTGCTAAGCACATACTCGAAATTACCTTATAAATACGTCGCTGTGCCTAATAAAGTAAAACATTCTCTCAAGCACATGCATAATTAATCTGGAATTCGAGATGTTTAACTAAGAACCAATGTACAACCTACCGAGTCGCGTGTTATATATTTTTATTATTAAATTGTCCCTTACACATATTTTTCAAACCATACAAGTGTGTAAGTAAAATGCTTTTCTTTCTTGAACACATACTGATGGTGATGCCTTCTATCCATCAACGTCATATTACACTTTTCCGTAACCTAAGGAAATAAACTCTTGCAATATATGCATATGCGTTCCAAAATAGCGACATTTAAACCTGCTGTGGCTCATACAATATATTATGCATAACCATGAGTTACGGAATATTCATAGACTAGTAGCTGTGCCTTACGGCTGAGTGTGCATTGTTTAGATCCTCGTCCTGCTGCGTGCATTCGGAAACAATAGCACTTAAGTGGAACCAAAGCACTGGCCTGAACCATTTCGCAAACTGCCACTAAATGCCCCGTGGCAGACTAGCGAATAATATATAAAACGCAACCAAGTTTCCCATAAAATTACACACAACATGGTCGACTGCCGGGTCCCGCGACACAGGGACTAGTTTATCGGTCAAAAACAAAGATAACGATAACTTATCGGTTTTATTGCAACCAATCGTCATAAACCCGGTTTGGTTTCAGCCGGTTAACGTTTTTAACTATTTCAGAAACTATTAGCGCTACGAGCCCATCGTTTTTTGTTGGAATATTGTTTGTGAGCGGGTCGGGCGCACAGCTGCAGAACATCCGGTCTATTAACTACTTAACGTGCTTGCGCTTTACATATTTCGTGCTCTTCGTTCTAAATTTCAAGCGCCTGTCACTTCCCAGACACAATATAGGTACCCTTAATCTTGGTTTGCCTTTCTCAAGCTTAGCTCCAAGGTTGTGTTCATATTAAGTCGGTTACACAATTTATTTTTGTTTAGGTACTTATTGTTTTGTTCAGTTCCGCTCGGGGAGTTCTCAAAGTTTTGAAACTCGAAGAAATAACAAACGGATGTTATTGTTCATAGAAATTGTTTTAGTTGCTGATCAACTTATTGCGCACCTTTATGAGCGGGGGCAGCGACACTACATTGTAACTGAAAAAAAAAAACGCAGCAAATCAAATATGAGACCGAGCACGTAGCCCTCGCAACGAAAACCGTAGGGTTGTCAGACGCGAGCTGCGGATTAATTTATAAGATGTTTGGATTCACGCGAGCTTGTCACGCTAAACGAACAGACGGGAAGCCCTGTGAACACGAGTGACAGGAGAGTTACTTGGAGCAAATTTGCGAAACGTAATATATGTAGGTATATATCGTGTTTGTAACTCGATTCAACGTCGAGATATTTGGTTTTATTTCATGAAGGTTAGATACTATTTCATGTATAAATTCGCTGAATGCTTACTGCTATAATTTGGATAAAATATATTTGTTTTATGAGACTTTATACCTATATGAATAGTTTCATTCGTCTAAATAGGTAGAGTTAGACCAATATTAGTCTGAAACTTTTTGATAGCATACGCAGTGCAACTATTTTTTATACATCATAATGTCATAGAAGTTTGACAATTAAAATAACTCTTGCATTGCTTGTGCTATCAAAATCGTTGCAGACATATTGGTCTAACTCTATTATCGCGGGCTTACTGATGTGGAGTCCTGATTCCACTTTGCTGTCATTGTTATTATCACATTTAAGTTATTGATATTTATGCTTAACCTAAAACTTGTTCGCTTGTTCTACAGCTGGTTTAGTTAGTAGCACGATAAAAACGGTTGTCAATAAAAAGGCCCGTCCTCTACACAGATTGTTTATTATAAATAAAAATATTAGTCAAGTATTTTTCGGGCTTTAATGAAACAGACGAAACATTACACTCGCATGCATGCAACCCTGCGTGGCTCAGGGGCGGAATCTCAGCCCCTCTGTAAATAATTACCGCGTCGCCGCGGCGGGGGCTGCGCCCCGCGGCCGGCGCTCGCCGTCCCGCCGGGATGCTCCAAACTTATCTCTAATGTTTGCTTTTATCTCGCATCTAGGTGCTTGTAATAATTTACGTGTGTGAAAGATGACATGGAATCCTACACTTTGGGACTACAAAAAAGAGTCGTTTAAGATATGTGCTTTTAAAAAATAAAAAAGAGAAAACGGGGTATTGGATTTCGATCCAATCACCCGTTCGTCATGAGTGTGTAAGGATTTGGGATTATAAATAATTAAAACCAAAATATTACTCTGCTAATCCGCGAAAATATAACGTGCTAGTCAATCGATGCTAACCTGTTATACTTACTTGCGTATTTAGCACTGATTTGTGTTGGGTTAGCACTTATTAACTAGAACGTTATATTTTCGCGGATTATAAAATAAATAAAAATAAAAAATAAAAATAAAAAATAAAAAAGCCTTTTATTTCGAGTCCAATTCGTTACATTACATTATTACAACAAAAATATGTTAGTATCTATTTGTAAGTATTTATTTAAAATAGAATGTCAATTTTAATTATTTATTGTTATTGTTAAGTCAATTTTTCACATATTATAAATATACAAATTATTGATTATTTGTGGTGGACAAGAACCCCTCATCGGGTGAAGGCCTCCTCCAAGGACTTCCATCTATCCCTGTTTGTAGCTATATATTTCCAGTTTGTACCGGCTGTTTTATTTATGTCATCAGTCCAACGGCTGTTTGGTTTCCCGGAGCGTCGTTTGCCTGCAGGTCCTTTCCAGGTGGTAGCTTTCAAAGTCCAGCGCGAGTCTGACAGCCTGGCGACATGTCCAGCCCATCTCCATTTTTGTGTTTTGGCGTGCTCGAGAGCGTCTATTAGTTTTGTTACAGCTCTTATATTTATATGTGGTATTTTTTGAACTCTTTTTATGTTTAGCAAGCTTCTCTCCATTGCTCGCTGGCATTTAGTTATTTTAGATTTAATTTTTGCAGTAAACAGCCAGGTTTGACTTGCATAAGTCAGTGAAGGTAAAATACATATATCCATGACTTTTTTCTTGATTTTCATATTCATATTACTTTTCAGGATTTCCTTTAGGCTCCAGTATTTGTTCCAAGCTATTTTTACTCGTCGGTATTTTCGCGGATTAGCAAAGTAATATTTTGGTTTTAATTAATATGGATTTCCGCAAAGTAACGCCTGGTTATTCATTATGAATAATTTTTAAGATTTGATAACTACCTACATTGGAGCGTTGAAAACGAAATAAATCTTTTGACAGGATTTTAGCTGGAAGCTGTTTTATTGTTGGTGACGATAAGCATTCACCATCAGTGTCGGTTCCAGTTTAATAATCGATATGCATTTTGGCATTACCAAATTAGCAATCGGCCGTGCTACGCAATAATGCATCAACTCTGGAAGCATGAGCGAAATCTACCGAATAATGAATGAGAACAATCGTAGTCAACATATCTCATAATCGCATCGGTTTTTTATGTATTCACTTCAGCACCATTATTAGTCGCGATCAAAACGCTTTCACGGGATCACACTGGCCTTTTATTACCGCTTCCTCGGATAATGGTGGTTGATGAAATGTCATTACAGCCGGTTGAATGGCTCGGTTAGTGCTAGACGCGGTTCACCGAAGTACTGCGAAGTACCAATACCCTTATTTTTCAACTGTACAATGTTCAGTAGAGATACATTAAGCAAGCGACCGCACCGCACTACGTGACCAAGCCCGCATTACGATTTTTTTCCTTTTTTTATTATTTCGCCATTTTTTCTCTTATGTTGATGAACTAAGTCCGCTTCATTGTTCTTTTATCTCCAGTTTCTTAGTAATCAGCTCTTTCATCGTCTTACCAGCTGGATTTTGTGAGCTGTAATTTTGTTAATTGCTTGTCGGAGTGTGATTAAATTTATCCACAAAAATATTTTCGAATTCTTAGCACAATTTTTGGGGCATCTTCCTAGGCTTCCAGGAAACTCTATTGCGGACAATTTTGATGAACGCCATTATATGAACTAATCATACCTATTACTCCGTCTCGATCTCGTAACATTACGCGGCTTAGTTAGTTATGCCATCGGCAAAGCGTGAACCGAAGTTCAGCCGTCGTCACAATAACAAGTAACAAGTAATGAAGTGACAAGCTGATTCAACGAGTCGAGGTCAGCGCGAACTTGGACGTATTACGTAAACTTCCATAGTCCATACAGCCGGGTTAACTTCGTACAGAAAACTTGTTTTCGCCTCCTGTAGGCAAACTATTGGTATTTAAGTGGCTTTGAACTTTGAGTTTCAGAACGAATAAGTTATTTGGGTTTGAATAATAATGCTACATGTACAAATATCTGTAAGTTAGGTTACTATAAATTCTGGTAGAGTTGATAGTTTTCTAGATAACAGTTGATTGCTAATATTGCTTTAAGTGTAGAAATCCAAATATATTTTAATGTAGGTATCTTATTTTGTTCAAAGCTATTTCCCCAACTTTTCCTGTTGTTCGTAAAACAAACACAAAGTCGTAATACCTATGTAGTTTTCGGTGTACGTGCATTGTATCAATTTTCCGTAATTTATTTAACCTTACCCCGCCGTAATATTTCAGTAGCTCACAGCTTATATAATTTACTCGTTTCTCGCCATTTGTAAGCTGCAATTTCTTCTGACATCGTTATATTATCTTTAAGAAGAATCGCCATTCGTTACTCGCTTTACTTATCCTAAGTACGTCCGCAGCTGTTGTAGTTATGAATAAGTGAGCGTCAATTATATTCGGTTCTGCGCTAGTTTCCACCCAGCGCTAATGCGTTGGCTCTGCGCTTTTATGGCCGTTATTGAGAGGACTCTCGCGCTGGTAATGTGCGGTTCCTTCCAGAGTGCTTTCCACCGACGTTTGATCCTGCAAGTGCTTATTGCCTCTGCCTTTAACTCGATAACTTATTCGCCGACTCGAGCCGCTACTACTCAATGCGATCACCTCGGAGTTACTTGAAAGTTACACTGCAATTTATTTATTTATTTTAAACTTTATTGCACATACAAAAAGTACAACAGGCGGACTTAATGCCGGTATAGGCATTCTCTACCAGTCAACCATAGGGCGAAACAGAAAAGCAATTTGAGTCACTTGTTCTTTATTCGTAACGATATCTACATCAATTTCCTGCCTTGTCACGTCGCGACCTATACTGGCAATTGTGTGGTCATTTTCCCTTGTAGGAGTAAATATATATAACAAGATATCAATTTTCCACAAATCGATTTTGGTACCTCATCGCTCAGATCTACCGATGGATATAACATCACATAATCGTAATACACTTGATTCGTCTCGCAATTTGTAAGAAAACGATGTGATTTCTCGGCAGCAAGTGTCCTAATATAGCTATTTCAAATTCTATTCAGGAAAATATAGCGATCTTGATGTGGAATATAAAACTAGTTGAGCAATAATGCAAGCTAGAACTGTGCCTCTGTTGCCAGTCGCTCGCCGCCGCGATTCATTATTTAAAGCCGTAATGAATGAACCACCGGCGGATTCGTATCCGAGATGCTTTCATGCACACTTTAATTACTGTATCACTGCCACTTACTTAATTGATAGATTTAAATTCAACATGTATCGAATGGTTCCGGTACTTGACTCGGACGATCCTCTGGCTTTTTTTTGTGTTGATTTTGGCAATGTGACAGTTGGAATTGTTTTGCGGTCGCGCCTCGCAGCACCGAATAGCCCCGGTGTAATTTTGATAATGGGCACGGGGGGCGTACAGATAAGCGAGATAACACTGTCGAGACGGCGCGGTCCCGGCATTCGCGCCCTACGGTCCTGCAAAGGGTGGAGGGAGGACAAATTCCCGTTGCCCAGGCGCGGCCCACCCTACCGCGCGTGGGTGTTTAAATTGCGCTTTATGTTTGTCACGGATCGTAACGTTCAATACTTGATTTAGTACGGTATTGTCTTCCAGTACCGTTAACGGTGAGGCGTGCTTAAATCTTTATTTACCTTTATTATTGTGCCTAGGCTATATCGGGAAGCGGTGACCGTGACTCGTGCGAGTCAGTAAAAATAGCTCTCGTCTTTCTTGGCCTTCTTTGTTGCTTTTGTTCATCTGATAATGTCACAATCTTGATGAAGTTTTGAGATGTTTTTACAAATAAAAGCAGAAACAGCTTATAAGCATCTAGCTGTAAATATAAATAGTATATCAATATTTGTAAAATAAAATCTATCTAGCCAAGTTTTAACCTTAACCTCTACTCCGACAACTACCGACTTAAAGCACACCTCCATGCCTAATACATGCATGTCGGTTTCGGTAATACCACCATTGGTTTGATCTTCATCTATGTTATTTTTAGTTACAACGAACTTTATACATAGTACTGCTGCAAACAATTACAATTCAAATATTGCACACAAACGTTTATCTTCAACCCATCGTGATACATGAAACCTTAACCAGCGCACACAGATATGTGATCACGGAACTGCTACAGAGCGACCTGCACAAGATCATCGTGTCGCCGCAACACCTCTCCGCCGACCACATCAAAGTCTTCCTCTACCAAATACTCAGAGGTGGGTCCTATTTGCATTTCGACTTGCGAACATTATGGTGATTGCATCGCTAACAACGTTCTAGCCCTTTGGCTCTCAAATAATTGGGAAACCGAAAGTTAGCTTTGCAATTGTCATGTTTGCGTAATGTTAATTTTTAAAGATAAGATAAAGATAAAAAATAGTTTATTCAAGTAGGCATATTACAATGCGCTTATGAACGTCAAATAAACCTTTACCGGCTCCAACCGTACACCTCTGCCCCGAGAAGATTTAAATCCCCCCTCAATTGGAGGAGGGTATCCCAATATGGGACCGGCAACAAACTCGGCGGGACACATCTTTTCAAAACATTATTACATCTTATAATTAACATGCATTACGAGTAATTAAGAAAAATACAATTTAAATTACTATAGAATTCATGCAATTATACTCAGTGAGTACATAACTTTATACAAATACGTAGCTCTTTCAGAAAACATATCAAATTCTTACAAAAGGAAAATAAATAAAATCAATAAAAGAAATGAAAATACATATTATATTATATTTATTTGAAATGAGTCGCTTAACTTCAAACTCGGGTAAATCCATGTGTCAGATTATGGGATTTTGGTATTATGAAAAGGTAATAAGGTAGATATTTGCTGAGAGGGTCGAATAGATTTAAGTTAAGCGACACAAATATAATAACTTATTTCTTAAGGATATCAATATACGCAATCTCAAATGAAATGTTCTAATTCTTTATAATCTAGAATTCATATTAAATTAAAATTGACAGTAATCTATCATACCTACATAGATTGCAGGTATAGTACTGAATAGTTTACAAATATGTTGCATGGATTTATTATTTCATATAAAATAAAAAGATTTGTTCATCAAACATTAAACTGAGTTCCTTGCATCTAATCAAAGACTGGATCTCTTTGATTAGATGCAAGGAACCGTGTAACTTTTTCCATAGAAACTGGCAGGTTTGTGATATCTTTTAAATTACGACAAATCCTTTTGCTTTTCTAAATAACTCATTTCAACGATCAAAGTATAAAAACTTAGCTGATCCCTGTTTAGACGACAGCTTTGTAAAGCGTAGGTATACTTACTAGTATAGTCACTACTATAGACAGGCAAATAAATCATCATCATTCTCTTGCCCTTGTCCCATTCACTTGGGGTCGGCGCAGCACGTCTTTCTCTTCCACACCTCTCTGTCGCCCGTCATTTCATCATTCACTTGCATTCGTTTCATATCATCTCTCACACAGTCCATCCACCTTTTCCTCGGTTTTCCTTTCCTCGTACTTCCCTCCACATTCATTCGTAATACCTTTCTCGTAAACACAGGCAAATAAATCAAAATGTTGAAAATAAACATAAGACTGTACGAATGGTATCGTAATTGTCTATACAAAAACTCCCGATTCACACTAATGTCATCATTAAATGGATGACTTGGATTCCATTCAATACACATGTGCGCGATATGATTAATTGAAACACGCGTAGGTACCTAAAGAGAAATTCAGTGAAAACAGCAAAACTACATTATCTGACTCCCAAAAGATTAATGAATGAAATGAAATGAAATGAAATGAAATGAAATGAAATGAAATGAAATGAAATGAAATGAAATGAAATGAAATGAAATGAAATGAAATGAAATTGTTTAATTCCAGAAAAAACTTCCATAGAATTACAATAAAATTAAATTAAAATTAAACTATTCGACTGTACAATAAAATTAAAATATACACGTCTATAAATAATACCTAAATACAAATTAAAACTTAATATTAACTAGCCCAAGGGGCGTATCGCCCCGACCCTATGGTGACCGGTTTGTGGTAGGTCCTCCAGCGCTCATGAAGCGGGCTACCGTCCCACTCCCTCACTGCGGCCAGCAGCGTATTGGCGGATGCATTTATCGCCTTTCTGGCGGCGGCGCTCTTCGCTCTCAGCAGCGCGCCCCAGCCCGGCGCGCGCCCCTTCGCGAACATGGCGCTCGCGCTGCACCAGCGTGGCAGCCGGAACAACGCCCGCCATGCGTTATTATACTGTACGCGCATGTCTCCCACTGCTGCACAGGTGTAATCTGACCACAACTCCACTGTGTAGACACAAGTACAAAAACTTAGGAACAGCTGCCGTTTCACGTCGTCGCTGCATTTGGCGAATCTTCTGGCTAGCATGTTCGCTCGTACTGCAATAGCTCGTCTTTGCCTTTCAATGTCCCTGTGGTCTTTCAAACTAGACAGCAGGATGTGGCCTAGGTATTTAACCTCGTAGACTCTCCGCAGTTGAACTCCATCAAGTAACAGTGGCGGTACGCTCAACGGCATATTTGCCGCTTCCATGACCATAAACTCTGACTTGTCCGGATTATACTTCATGTTGTGCTGGCTGGCGTATTTTCCGCATTCCGCAAGTAAGTCTCGCATAGCGGCTACTGATGGAGCAAGCAGGACCATATCATCGGCATACGCTAGGTGGTTGGCCATTATGCCGTTGATGGAGCAGCCGACCCCGGTTTTAGTCAGGGCCTGTGAGAGCCCATCCATGAAGACACTGAAGAGTGCTGGTGACATGCTGCCCCCCTGCCTCACCCCGCAGTTTAGCCCAGTGGCGGCGGACAGAGTTGACTTCCATCGTACCATGTTCTTTTGTTGGGAGTACCACTTTTCCAGTATCTTAATAACTGGTGGGGGCGTATTTCGCTCTTCTAATTTCTTCCAGAGGAGTTGGTGGTCAACTCTGTCAAATGCCTTACTCAGGTCAAGGAAGCAGGCGTAGACAGGGGTTTTCCTAGATTTGTAGTAGCCTACTATCTGCTTAAATGCGTAGATGGCCGAGGTTGTTGATACGCTACTCTTAAATCCAAACTGGTTATCGGCAGTGTCCAGATATGGGGCAGCGAGCTGGTGCAGCACTCTCTCCAACAGTCTCGCTATTATGTTTGCCAAAGCGATAGGGCGGTAATTATTAGCACTCGATACATTTTTTCTTCTGTCCTTACAAATAGGTACTATAACAGTATCTGTCAGGTCTTGTGGTAAATAACCAGTCCCAATTATTGCTGTAAATAGTGTGGCCAGCATATGCAACATAGCATGGCCACCGTATCGGATGTGATCCACTGTAAGACCGTCCAGGCCGGGAGACTTACCGCGCGTCATTTGTTTGAGCGCTTTGGCGATATCAGTTGCCGTAATCGTAATTAACATAGGAAGGCCGCCCTCAAGAGTTTCTTGACCCTGGTGGGCTCCCGCGGGTGCCGGTTGCGTGAATAGTTTGCTGAAAGCTTCCGCTATTTTGCTGTCATCCGTTTGCCCATCCACATGCGAGGGATAGCTAGAGGTGGTTTTTAAAATTTTATTTACTTGTTGCCAAAACTTTCCGAAGTTGTTATGCTTCATGTCACTTGCTATGTTGTCCATTTTTATCTGTTCGTAATTATTTTGACAACTGCGCAGCGCAGATTTAAATTGTGATCGACATTGCTTACGTCGCTCGGCCGCTTCCCCAGTAACAGGACAGCCGGCTTCGTGCCACAGACGTAATGCGCTCCTAGACGCCGCATATTTTTCCGCAACGAATTTGTTCCAACCGGGAACTGGTGTTTTCTTCTTACGGGTGTTCTTACTTTTATGCAAATCCACTCGAGTTCCGTTCTGCATTGTTGAAACTAGCCTTTTATAGCAGTATTCGATGTTAGCAGGTATTTCCATGTCAATATTCTGAGACATTAAGTGAGAAATACAGTTGTTAACTGTACGCATATATTCCTCAATTTGAGATTTCGTACACGATTTCCAGTTCCAATGGAGTGGCCTAGTGTTGGTAACGTTGGTGCATGAAGTTAATGAAACCAACCTCAGCTCGACGAACATAGGTCGGTGGTCTGTCCAGTCGACCGCTATGTCTATGGACAATGCAGTTATCGCATTGTACGCGCTCTCAGTCGCCAGGCAGTGGTCAAGCCAGCTCGTCGTGTTATGCGCGTCACTGACGTATGAGTACGTGTCTCGCGGTAATAGTAGTTTATCGGCGTATTTTAGGTTATATTCGGTACAAAACATTTCCAATTCGTGTCCGAAACGATGCGACGGATCCGCGTTAAAGTCTCCTATCACTAGGCAATCGGGTGTACCGCTATCTTCGATTATGGAGTGTATTTGGCCTAGTAATTCACAGTATTCCGGAAAATTGTCCACGCTCGCTGTAGGCATATAAACAGTGATAAGTAGTAACGTAGTTGAATCAGAAGTGCTTATTTCCACCGCGCAGAGCCTTGGCGAGTTGCAGTCTATGGATACCACTTTGAGTTTTTTGTTGTATAGTATCCCAACCCCGCCGTAAGGTCTGCCGCGTAGTATACCAGCTGAGCTATCAATCGCCGATGTACCCACACTATTGTAGTCATTGTGAATAGTATTTAGATAGTGAATATCTGTACTTAGTAACCAAGTTTCTTGTAAAAGTACGACATCATTACCAGTGCATAGGTCATGAATGAATTTTGTAGATCGCCGGACAGACCTACAATTAACCGAGGCTACTTTTAGTTTACTCACGACTGCTTCTTATCGATACTCTTTCGAGAGTTATTGTTATGGTAGTATCTACCAATGATTACACCCGCAGGCCAGATATCAGGTTTAAGTATACTGTCTAGCTGGTCCCACGGGACTATTACCTTGAACTCTTGGTAGGTAACTTTATAATTAGGAGGTAATTTCTCTACTCTTAACGCCTTCACGTCGAGTTGTTTTAAGTAATCCGCTAGCTCCTTAGTGGTTATTGAGTCGTCTAGGTTTGCGACATAAATATTAGCTGTCCGTGTAGCGGCTCTTATGAGATTGCTAACGATATTAGTCGCGGATCCAACGATGTTTTTGTTGCGCGATCGTGTTTTTCGATTAATTACCATTTTGAAACCCTCAGCAATATTGTCAGCGCAATCATTAGCATTTTCTGGCGATATCTTGGAGGGACTGGTAGTCGTTGTTTTCACTGCAGGTTCCCCGCTACCTTTCAACGACTTTTTGTGCCGCTGTATAGTTTTATTTCCAGCGTTAACCCGCGATTTTTTAGGAGAATCTGTGCTCCGCGGTTCATTTTGTGAGAGACACGGCGTTAAACCCGTTATCGGCTCAGAATCGTTATTTAACCGTTTGGCGTTCATGTGGACTAATGCCGGGGCCTGTGTTTGTGACATCACTGTATTCCTACGATCCTGCTCAGGTGGAGACACCGGGGCGTCATTTTTCTGATCAAGGTAGCTGAAATCCTGGATTCCAATTGGCCCGCTGTTTTCTAACATAGGTTTGTGTAGATTCGCATTCCGTAGAACGGCCGGTACGGTGGGTGCATGAACACTGCTCTTAAGTTCGTCCACCTGTCTTTGGGTTGTTTCTAGTTGATCAAGTGTAGCGTAGTTGTGTTGGATGCTCGCAATATCAGCTTTCAGGGATACAATATCCTTTAGCAACCGAGTTACATCAACATGGTCGAATTTTACTGGCGGAAGTTTAGAAAGCTCTCGCGCCACGAAGATTGGAACATCATCTGGATCCACCGATTTTAGAAATTTCACAATGTCTTCGAGATCTCGCTGGGCTTTTCCTTCGTTTCTTCTAACGGTTAGCCGTTGAACGTTGGGGACTGCCTCATAAAGAAGAGTTTTGGCAGCGCGTATGTCCGTCACACTGAACCCGCGACTACATATTAGCACTATACTCTCATCGTCCATTATGTTTTGCTTATTTTGAACGAAGGCTAGTAGTTCGTTAATTATAACGTTGCACGATTTACACTTAGTCATCTTAAAAACCGGATAACGGCCGTACGCGTCCGCCTCTCTTGGGGTAGGAGGGTAGACTGATTAAGTTAAAAGGTTCATTCACTAATGCAAAACTATAGTCAGGCTTCTTGAACGGTTAAAACGTACAGCAAACTTTTCTCATTAGACTCGGCGCAATCCCCTTGCGTAAGCTCCGTACTTATATTGCCACGTACTGAGTTAATGACTCGATTTAAAATAAAAACATGCCAATCCCGCTGAGGTTTTACGTTTATTAAAATAAAAAGCCGGTATTGGGGAGGAGGGCCCTGTACCGTAAAACTTGGGCCGTTCGCCCAGCGGCTCTGTAAACAACGGCGAAGGTTGATTGCGGACTGCCCGGCGCTCACTCCGGTGCGGTGTCCGCCGATAAATTCAGGTTTAGGCCTGTTATTCTCTCTTCCTGACCGCCGGCGAGCGTTCATATCAACCCAGCCAGTATAGCTATGATCTACGATTATGTATAGTTTATTCGTTTCCCTCACGTGGAATATGGGTTGGCTTGAGATGAATGCTCGCCGGCGATTACAGATGACGGGAGTACCGCCCTCGGCTCCCGACCCGGCGCCGCGGTGGCGACGTGACGCGCCCGATGCGACCACCTCCGCCACTCCAGAGCTGTAAATCAATTATAACTCGCCATTGCTCATAATTTCTGACTACAACCCGCAATGCCAGAAGACGTAACTTAGTACATTACGTTACCACGCTGTTATTATATAACCCACACGACTTTACATTAACTAATTCCACCCTAACATTAAGCGCATTCAAACTGAAGGATGATTATCCCCTAAGCAAAATCCATTTGCAGAATGAAAAGAATCTGCCGGCTGTCCGCTCCCTCTATTATAAATTTGCGCAATTATTCGTGCAGTCCAAAGATATTTCCTGTGACTGAAGCGCTAAGGGAATGTAGATATATGCGATCGTTAAGCCTCCACTGCTGCCTGTCGCGTTTAATTAAAAACTTTATAGTTGCAGCGCCTTGATGGCCCAGCTCTAACTTGTCACGTAGACAGCGAGTCTTCCACAGAATTTTTCATTTCAGGGCCCGATGGCATAACACAGGGCGATAGTTCTGTCCAAATTCCTTAAATGAAACGTGAAATGAATGCCTTTGTTCCATTTCGGCGCAAAGAAATGTTACTTTGTTTAACTTTTACACAGAGTGATTGCTACACAAGTAAAACTCTACAAACGAAATGCAAATCTCTTCTATTTTTTATTTCGAAAGAATAATTACTCCCATGTTTTTAAGCCATGTAGATACGGAATTTAAATGTTAGAGCGATCCACCGGACTGCGCACATCGGTGACATAACAGATCTTCATTCCAGTATTGCGTAAGGGATTATTTCGCTACAAAAACGTGACACCTGCCGTCCGTCCGTCCGTCCGCTTCAAATTAATAATGTATGCTGTGCAGCCGAGCGTGACGCGAACCGAGTCACCGCACATTTGACATGCGAATGCATATTCTCAAACAAAAAGGACCCCGAGTGACAAATACTTTATTCAAATTTCATAACGCGACTCGAGCGCCCGTGTTCAATTCTGATTAATCCTGATGAACGCGGTATTGGTTCATTAAAAATTAAATCAATTATTCTTAGAGCGCGAGGAAGCGTACAGATTACATCGCAAGCTCGCGAGCACGGCGTCGCCGTAACGAGAGGAATTATGGAAATGCAGCCGTGGTCTCGCGGTGCCTCGACAATTTATGTGCGAGCTTTTTTCGTTCAGGAAATCGCCTCCGACTGAGCGTGCCCGTAATGTAAGCTACCAGGGATTTACTCTGATTAATGTCAATCCCTTATGTTACCTTCGCGCCGGTGCCTTTAAAACTTGTATCGACATTCGACTAACTGGTATGTTAATGAGTAGACGATGATTTCTTTCGGTAAAGTGCTAGGACACGTGCACGTCGATAAATGGGATCGTTAAAAAAATAAATGACGTAATTGACACAGCAGACGGATGAGAAGGGCAAGGGTGTAGACGTCAGGCGACGGAAAAACCGCTAAGTGGAAAGTGGCGTCCTGCCGCCGATGCGGCGTCTATCCCTCCCACTAATGGAATTTGCTTCGAGACATGTCGCCTCCCCGCAGAAAAGGCTGCGTGCGTCTACAAACATGTCCAATATACCACTTTTCACGTTAAAATAGGGGCTATTCGTATCTTCTAGCTAAAGGCTCACATTTAACACCTATAAATATCCCTTGACGTAGGATCTTCGAATCCATTGCCGAAATCCTTCACTCTAAAAAATGAAGACCAACTAAGAGCAGTTTCTTCTTAGTTGACGTTAAGTTAATTACAACAATTACGATCTTATATAAATCAATGAAAGCTGATTACTTAAAACAATAAGTGTATCTGTGATTGAACTAATAAAGTAGGTATTGATTAATCCTAACAATTGTATACCTTGCATCTATTATTAACTTGTTGACATAATTATGTAACGTAGGTTGATTCAATAAATATCAAGCTTAGTTGATCTTACTAGGGTCAATTAGTTACCATAATTCTTTTTCATGTATATATTGAACAAGATCTTAGTTGGCTCAGTTACATAGCAATAGTAAGATCAATCAGAATTACCTTATTTGAAATGTCGAAGTCCTTGTTAGGCTCGTATGGAATCAAGATGCTTGATTACGACTATCAAAATATTGATAGGGCCAACCAAATTTTTTTTAGAGTGTTCCATGCCGGGCTTAGACTATAATTCTGTAATTCGTCTCGGACGGCCACGGTGATGTCGTTAAACCTTCTCATCGAGCGATGTCACTGGCTTAATCCCTTCCCGGTAATTCCATAGGCTATTCATAAATTACGTCATCTATTTTTGACCCCCCCCCCCCCCCTCTAAAATCATCCACGTACCTGTTTCAATATGAGATATAAAATATAAGTACATATATGCAAATAATTGGTGTTCCCGGTAACTTTGTTGTTATCGTTATGCTGTTCACGTATTGAATGAACTTTAAATTTAACTTGGAATATCTGGAAAAATTCGACGAACGACATTGTTTATAGGAACCTACAAAAGCGACGATTTTAAACATGTGGAAGGATACTTCCAGTCATAGTAATATATTTTACTGATTGATGCAAAAATGTAGAACACTTTAACACTTGAAGGAATCGCACCTGGCTCTGTGTTCCAATCGTTTACCGAGCGCAGGCGTTTGAATGATGATCCGATAAACCTGTGACCTTGGAACAGACGTAGCGAATAATGGTTCTGGATGCTTAGACAACATGCCAAACGTTAACGCTCCGTAGCGTAGCGTAGTCATCTCTCTCTATCACGCTTGCATATTACTGCGATAGTGACAGTTGCGTTTCGTTCGCTGCGGAGCGTGAACGATTGGCATTATGTTAGCTACGCACCCTGGAGTGTTTTTACAATCGTTACCTAGTGGAGGCGAGCTAAATCAGCATAAGTGAGCTTTTGGTTACACTGCTTTAGGTATTTAACTGATCGCATAGTCACAGCTACACAGGTTCACCTTGACCTTCGACTCGCGTGCTGCCGATAACCAACGGGAATATACGGATTGGTAAAGTGACGGATAGGTCATGCGTGTGCGCCGGGTTGCTCGGTGGCAGATGGAGCAGCTTTCACAATTAACGACCTAGCGCCCGACCACAGGGCCTACCGCGAACCACGTTCGACGTGTTGCCTCCCTGTTACACTTATGTATGAATTAGGAAGTGCGACAGAGGCAACACGTCGAACGTGGTTCGCGGCAGGCCCTCAGACCACGCTAATGACTAACGCCCTATTTGCTGGAAGCTATCCAAGAAATTAACAAGTACAGGAGCCCTTGGGATCGCTTCGTGAGGTTCTTATTTACATAATGATAGATTACGTCGGAAATGTAATCAAAGTGATTGAAGCACTTAGCCGAATAATTTTGTTGTTTTTCCTCAAAATTAAGTGTCTGAACTGAAACGGAAATACAAAGAGTTTTTGTTTTTTGCCGCGTTGCGGGTTGAAGAATGTCAATATTTGGTTTCAATGTCAATGTGTTCTACAACGTAATAAAAACACTACCAAAGTGTGTTGCAAACTTGATTTTATGCGATATAGATATATATTGAAGCTGAAACCAATACAGCCAGCATGCAGTTCCTACACAAGCTGCGGCCTCGTATTGTTCTAGTCTGGTCTTTCACTCCTATTAGGAAACCTGTAAGTATCTAGTTCCACGATCCTCTTGGGCGTCGTTGCACGCGCTGCGCGTGAGCAAACATCACGGTGTGAAACGATTAACTGTTGCTAGTGTTGTTCTCCATTGTACCGGGAATGTGACCCGTGTGTTTCCAACACCAGGGTGTATTCTCATTGATTCTGCGGGCCAGATGTGATGCAACCTCGGCAATCGTAATTACCTAATAGCGCACCTACACTGGTTCTACTCTGGTTTAGACTTGCCCGTGCTATTAGGTGAACCATTGGAATGACGCACCTGAAAGTAACGTCCCATTTTGTAAATACATCAAAATAAATAAGGTGTAGGTATCTATAATTAAAATTTTCAAACCAGATACTCCAGGCTAAGACACCAAAGATGCATTCCGCTGTATCATAACACCTGGTTCAACAAACGATGTTTGAAGTTTCAACCGAAACGTGCCATTGTGTGCACTGACGTTATGTTTAAGTAAAATTCGATAAGGATTTCGGTTACTGAGAAAAGCATTTATAATTATAAGTGACAATTCGATGGATTGTAAAAAGAAAAACCCCATGAATTAATGCCCGTGCGTGACTGTATTAGAAGTTCTCTTAAGGCATATTTATAGATCTGTCTCGTATAATTAAATCCTGTGTTTTCTTGATCAGACGCTTTATGTTTCTTGTTTTGTATATTATGGTGTTGATGTGAGTATTCTAAGTTCGCTGGCCCCTAATTTTTAGGTAATCAAACAAAAAAAATTGGTATCCAAATTCGATACAGCTTACAATAAAGAAGCTCATCTTGTAATCATGTGACTCTGTACTTTAGATAAGACAAAAAGCTCTTTCAAATATGATTCTGAAGCTGGTAATATTGCATAATTTTAAATCAAATATCATTTTCATTGCTCTTTGAATATAAGTTAGTGACATCGAAAACCATAAATCCAACAAGCAGGTAAATAGCGAACGCTAGACTGTCAACTGTTTCTCGAGTGCAATTAACGTGTGCCGGTGCATTGTCCTCGTTGGGCAGGAGCAAGGACTAGCGTCGCGCTCGGGCGCGCGCGCAGGCCGACGACCCGCGGTGTAATGGACCTGCCGCCCGGGCGCATCCTGTGCCCAAACTAGCGTCACACATTGAGAACAACCGTAAAACTATACTCAGTCTGAAATAAATATCGTTGTTGCATATGACACGAGGATAGCCCTGGAGCGCTCCAGGCCACGTAGCGTAGCCAAGATGCCGATCGCTTACACTCCGTAGCGATCGAAACGCAACTGTCACTGTCGCACTAATATGGAAGAGTGATAAAGAGATATAATGCTTTTCGCTGTCGAAGCGATAGCGATTGTAAACTTGGCTAGGCGGGCAGTTGTCTCACAAAAGAGGATGCCGAAGAGCGTGCGAAGTAAAGAAGAACAGTTCGAAAGTGGACCCTGGGTACTAGACCTAATAGTTGAGGCCTGAGGCCGTAACCCGGATGACCTCTATGTTAAGAGAAATAGGCATACTACGAACCACACTAAACAAATATAACTTTTCTTTCGCAGATTTAGTTTGTCCAGCGCAATATGCTCATCCCTCTCGGTACTTTCGCCCCAATATTTATTTTCTGGTGTCTGGTGAATTTCTGAAAGTAATCGCAGAATTTACTGGCGATACTACTCGTAAGTCCAAACAATGAAAACCGTCCGAAGACAAATCGAAAACTATTAATCTAGATCATAACTTCGGTGTATCCGTTGCAAGCGAAAATGAACATTAATTACGGATGTTGAGAGACTCAACTCGAGAGCCCAAATTGCTTTGCTCGACGCTCGGTCATGGTAATGGCAACCCATGAATTTAAGTTTGGGGTGTGGAAGACCCAGCTGAAATAATGCTTATAGCCACAACCGTGTGAGAGTGATCATTTTATGGTTACAGAAAGTACATTGAAGAACAGTCCACTTTCTTACATTAAATTGCTTTATAACAATCACAAAGGTTTATCAACCTTTTAATTTACCATTCGCTATGAATGTAAAATGGTTTTAGCAAAATGCTCGTTAAAAATAAAGCTAAGTAATTAGAACTACCTCGCGTCGTATGAGACAGTTTCCTTTTACAGTTATTGGACAAGAAGTACGTAGCTAACGCTGACACATATGCTTTTAATTATAATAATTACAACAACGTGGTCGTTGTTGTCATGCACGGCTTTCTAAAATCCAGCTTAGTTCATTTACCACATTTGACAGTCGTTTCTATTTGAAAGTCGAGTAAGCTGGCGAAAACTGCGGCCCACTGGGAAATTAAACTGTACGCGACGAGTTGGCGTTAATTTGTTATGGCGCATCACCGGGCCGAGACCGGTGCCGTAGTTTACTTTGTGTTACAGTTCTTGTATTTACGAAGGCACTGATTCCATTCTGATCATAATGCCGTATGGCGAATGTGATGGTCCCGATCCTGCTAAGAACGGAAACTAGAGTCGGATCTTTGATCTTGATCTGTCATTTATCATCGTCATCCGGATGCGTTGATGTTTATGGAATATTGCTGATAATGTACAGTCAACGAGTTAATGGACAATCAGTATGAAAACCACCCATAAATAAAATTGCTGTTTTGATGAATATATGTATTTATAATTGGAAATCTTAAGCTGTCGTGTCGGTAACACAACAAAAGCACACAGATTAACCTCAAATCGTTCCAAGGCCTGTTCTGATTTTCGTTATTCCGGCGTCACAGATTTAATCTTCCAGCAACATTTCTATGGAACGTGTAGTGCTGCCACGTCGACTAGAATGCAAAAACATTCACGTACCTTCTTTTCAGTTTGCCTCAGTCCCCTGGCGTACCCCGGTTCTCCGGCTCCATTATTCAGGCTTCGTTAAAGCAAAGGGCTGGGGCGAGAGACACGTCATGTCTAATGAGCTATACTTGCTTGCCTACGCATTTATTAAGTCTCTTACAAAAGCGATCTACATTTGGAGCGCAACGCGACTCGTTAACGTTATTTATTGTTCTTGTTCGAAGAATGGCCAGGCCTCGTTAGCTAGTTAACCTGGATTGTGATACCCTACGCTTCTAATGACCTAATCCACCAGCGTATCTTCCTAAGGCATTGGTAAACAGTTTTGATTTACGACCGGAACATATCATCAACACATCAAACGAAATATGGTATCTCTCATATCAAAAGACTTAACGGGATGTGTGAGGCGTTGGTAGCTATATTAAAACTTGATATTGCGGTACCTAATGAGTCAATAAAGCGTGTTAGGTAAATCCACATGGCTTTATCGCGATGAAAAAGGAAAATCGCTTTATTATAACAAATACGTTTTCCTTCCGCGTCTTGGCGACGTCTAGCTGTCTAGTATCGACCAAACAGAAGTAGTTATCGCCGGATTAGCGGCAAGCCGCCCGACAAAATAGAATTCTCCTCATATCTAGCTGCGCGCTGCCCAAAAGTGGTTAGCAGAAGATTTGCTTACAATCACCTTGGCTGCTGATAGCGCTTGTACAATGTAGGTACATTAAATTGATTGGTCCATTAGCGACGTATCAATTTTCAATGATGCCCGCAATTTAGTGCGGCGCGTATTATCATAACATACGTAAGACACGCACATTCCACTCGTATCTCAAATATAACGCAGCTTTTAGTTTTATCGCTTTACTATATTGTTGCTAATTAGAATTAGGGTGGTCTAAGACTGCGCGGTCGATAAGAATGCGCATACGTCATAACTTAGATTCAAAGTGAAGTTCGTGGCTAACTTCAGTGTTGTTTTAAACTGTAATGGCACCTGTTATTGCCCCAGGAATTAATTTAGTTTACTGTGAAAATACGACACTCTAGCTGAGTTTGAAATTTTTATCACATGTTGATCTTATTTTTCTTCAATTTAAATGTATTGTCACTAATTGTCTTAAGTAAATTAAAAGATGAGATCTTGAATATGCATCGCGTATGCGATTGCGCGTTTGAATGGGAGTCGCTAGTTCACGTCATTTTACATCGGTGGCGTTACCAGTATGCTTTAGTGAAAATGAAGGAATGTGTAAGAATGCGCATGGTCCTACCGTGTAAAAATGCGCGCGCAGTCTTGCACATCCATTTCCACATGAATATGAAAAAGGGCTCAGAAATAACCCAGGAAGAACTATAACTGTATACCAAATGTGTAAAACCTTCACAACAGCTTGTCTCAAAGCTGCAAACCCCGCAGGTGATGCTGAAAGTTTTAAAACTACAGGAATATCGCCTTATAATCCTGAGGTATTCACTGAATCCGATTTCTTGGCTAATTCTGTAATCTATATTATAGAACGATATAATGAGGCTAATTTTGCTGAAAGCAAAGATACACATCAAGCGCAATCTACAAGCCAAGATATGTTGCTGTAAATCATGTTGACCCTCTTAGGCAGGCCCATGATGTGGCGAGATCTATAAAGATCCTATTACTGAAGACAGGATCGCGTGCATCGCTTGTAATGAATGGTGGCATAAACAATGCACAACGTACACGGGTGCTGCCGCTTTTGCTTGTGACTTATGTAAATAATTATAGCCTTTTTGGGTATCGCGCATTCTTACCCTACCCGCGCAGTCTTACACATCTTGCTGCGCATTCTTACAACACAGGTAGTGTAAGAATGCGCATTTCTCATTTTTCAATTATGCTCTAATATATCAAGATTGGTTGATCTCATCTACAAATAGTGTTTAAAATTATGTTGTCTTGTTATTCGGGAAGAAAATAACAAAAGTTGATTTCATTTATACCGTTTGTTTTTATTTTATCACGTCTCAAACCTTAAGTGCGCAGTCTTAGACCACCCTACCCTACGTGTAGTTAATGAATTTGTGATGCATCGACTCATATCGGGCATTCTATAGCTTTAAAAGTTTAGATCAATAAAATTTAATTACGGATTCTAAAGATTGACATTTTTATCGAGTCTACTCTAATACATTATTGTGCGGTGGTAAAGTTACTTTTACGGTAGTAATAGTGATTAAGTGTGGCTTTCAAGCGTCGTCGGCATTGCGTCAGTATAGTTATTACACCCCGGACTCGGTGTTATTACTGCAACATTATAGCCCCATCTTATAGCATACGTCTCCTCTTATCCTACTGGCCATGGTCATATCTGTGTTTTTATAAATCCGACGGGATTCTATGGTCAGCTCCGACAGTTCGTAATATTTACATTATTTAGAATTAATGTAGCATTAATATCCTTATGAAATGATTCAGAAGGACCTGGAATATTTTACTATATTCTAATTATTCTAATATTGAATTATGATAGAATCACTTACAATCTGCGTAAACCTGAAAATAAAAACCGGAAATGTTAATAAATCCGTAATGTCATATCCATATCACAAAACCAAGTAAAACAATCTGCAAAGTGACCAAGAAAACCTCTAGTGGCCTACTTGGCCACAATCAATTTTTTATTATTAATCTTTACAGAACAATATAAGGTTATATTCCTCTCTAACTTGTATTATTTACTAATCAAAATATTCGTTTGGACGAAAATCAACTGTAAATTCTGTTACCAGGTCTAAAGTATCTACACTCGGCTCGGATCCTGCACCGCGACATCAAGCCCGGCAACCTCCTGGTGAACAGCAACTGCGTGCTGAAGATATGCGACTTCGGCCTCGCCAGGGTCGAGGAGCCGGACGCCAGCAAGAACATGACGCAGGAGGTGGTCACGCAGTACTACAGGTCAGTGACCATACTGTAAAATGAATCTATACACGAAATCAATATCACTCTTATAGATTTTTAACCTATTCTATTGTCAGGATTTGCGATATTTCAAGCTATTCCTTGCCTAAATTATTACAACAGTACAGTAAGCAGTATTATTACTCGTAAGTAAAGGAGGTATTCCACCTGTCCAATTTCTTTGTCCAATGTCAGTGCATCTCACTTTCTCATAGCAAACACATTGGACATTGGTGAGACGCAATACACATTGGTCAAAGAAATTGGATAGGTGGAATACCACCCTTAGGCTTTTATGTCGCTACATGGGTATAGCTGACTGTAAGTACACATTGTATTTCCCACTTCAAATCTTAATCAAATCTCAGAATATGTCTACTCTATACCTATTTCGAGTACCTTAAACTGTCCTTTGAAACTTAATTGCGACGAGGTTGACATAAATCTCAGTTTTAGGCTTCATAAAAACTGTGACACTAATAAACGGTAAACGCTAAATAGGTAGTCTCCTCCTTGCAGTAATATTGTTCACCACTACTGTAGTTCGATAAAACTTTTCCACTTGCATAACCAAAAGGTTATTTGTTTAGGTGCCTAACTTGAATTTGATATTGGACTTAAAAAGTAATATAAACTTGTCCTAAAAAGGTTTTCCTGCAAACAATTCCTGATCGATACGATGTAAGGAAACTTGAGTCAGTGCGAGGCGCTGCTTCTGTGTAACGTAAATATTCGTCAGTTTTAAATAATGTTACTCTAAAGAATAAATCAGCCAAACGAAACCATTTTTTTTAAATCTTGTTATCGAAGCATCGATACAACGATACTAGCATCTCGCTTGACCAATATCATAGAGCACCTCTATGAGAAAACGATCTGAGACAAAGTCATATATTCAAATCATGTTTGGATTCTTGTAATATATGTAATAAAGTTTGTATGCCGCTCGTGCGCATAATAACTACTAGATGCTGTCATTTCTACAAGTGTATTCTTTTAGGATAGTGTAATGCAAAGCTCCCAGCCACTTGTTTTACAAAGGAATGTGTGTGTGAATAAATTATAAACTAAAGCTACCACTAAGAACAAAGCTACACGCTAGTAATAATAACACGTGCAATACTACTACAAGTGTCAGAGATAGTAATTATTATTAGCCACACGTGGAATAATCCGCATCACTACTCGTACATCTTATAAAACAAAGTCCCCCGCCTCATCTGTCTGTTTGTGTGTATGTGTGTTCGCGATAAACTTAAAAACTACTGAACGGATTTTCATGCGGTTTTCACCTATCAAGAGGGATTCTTGAGGAAAGTTTAGGTGTATAATTTGTTAAAGTTTACCCGTGCGAAGCCGGGGCGGATCGCTAGTAAGATATATATCAAAAACCCGCGCGTACCCTTGCACAAGGTCACAACATTAGTTTCCGTGCGTGAGGATATTGACTTGTTTTCGACGCCCCCGTTCGGAGCCAACGTGACGAATCCCGCCAAGCGTGAACCGCGCTCAGTGTATGACCTTTGCTTCGTTGGCCGCGTTTCTGAAAGTAGGCCGCGGTGCGTCCGTCGCGGCCTGTGAATACAAAGCTGAATAAAAAAGTGTTTAAAAACCCATTTCAATGCTGCATTTTGCTGGCTTTGAAAGCCCTTTCAATTGGTGTTAACCGAGTCATGTAAAAATCATAAAACTAGAAAAACTGCAGTGCCGCCGCTAACAAAACATGCATGTTCGAGTATCCTTCATAGAAAGTAACTTTGGGCATAAAGGGATATATTTATTTCCGAGTCTCTCCAAGATTCTGCTCCTCAATATTCGCACAAAACATTTGTAAAGTTCCAATTTACTAGCAATGTTCTTTGCCCAACCCTTTTTCTAGTTTATATAGGGGCCTACCTCGTACATTTACGTAAGGAGAGTATTGTTTCGCCCTACCTCCATTAGGTACGTGGCTCTAAAAGGTTATGGACCCGTTTCGTTTTGGCATCTGTCTCAGATTCAACAATAGTCTATCCTTAAGACTCAAAAATATGACATACCTTATAAGAATATAATTCCTAAGCACTTCGCATTACGGCAAATTCTGGATTCGCTCTCTGCTCCTAAGCTCCCAGCAATGGAGTGAGAAATGTGAAATTAATGAAGATTTCCGCGATCGAGTTTTTCACTAGATGACAGCATCGTGGCGAGAAGTCTAGCTGTAATAATCCACCAATCATGTTTAACCATGTTTTATTTTATTGGTGGATTTTGACAGCAGCTGTCAAAAAGACCTCTTGTCACGGTGTTGCACTCTAGTGAAAATCTCGATCGCGGAAACCCTCATTAGTGTCATTCCAGCAAAATGTCTGCTATACGAGTAGACGTCGATGGGCAACTGACTTCACTGTTCGTAGTCCAATAAAACCCAATCACACGATAAAAATTTCCCACTGACAATTTCCAGGGCACCTGAGATCCTAATGGGCGCCAACCACTACACGGCGGCCGTGGACGTGTGGTCGGTCGGCTGCATATTCGGCGAGCTGCTCGGCAGGAGGATCCTCTTCCAGGCTCAGAGTCCCGTGCAACAGGTAAGTCTGTGATCAGCGAGTAGATTCCATGCTGAAAAGCCAGGTCAACACAGAGCGCGCCGCCTCGGCCGTCTACACTGGCCGTTTTGTACGCAAGGAAATTGCCTCGCGTGTATGCTCCCTCTTTGTGGACCCGGCTAAGCACACGCGGGACAAACGAAGTGACAAACTAATGAAACAAAGTGAACACACGTTCCTCCTCCTTGCTTCGTTCTCCTCACTGCGGAGGGAACAGCCTGGATTTGACTGGTTTTAACCGTTTTCATAAGAAGCACCCCGAGGTCTAAGGATGACTTATTACACGAGTGTTTCTAAACGATCCGAGATATAAGGTCAATATGGGGTAGGTGATTAAATGTGTCATCATAAGTCAGATCATGACCAGCGCATGTAGAAAACTGGATTTGTGTGCCTTTGACCTGTACCTACGATAAATATCTCGGGCATTCTTTATTTTACTGCTCTAAATGCGCTTATATGCAAGTATTAAAGTTACCATTCAAGCCAAATGAGAAACACGCCCTTTTTTTAATATGCATATTTTGCAAAAGCTATCAACGCATAGTTGGTGTCAAATAATTTACATGGAGTAGGTAATATAGATAGGCTTATGTTAAAGGTAATAACGACTGTAAATTCCTTGAAAGCACTGGCCGTGTGCACGTCTTTCTATAATTAAAATTTAACAACAAATAAAAAGCTGGCGTGGCGAAGTTCTAAAGATTGACATATGTAGGGTAGTGCAACTAGTGTTCTAAAGTAGTAAGACATCGTGTGACTAGTTAAATATAGGCTGCGGACAGCCGCTAGATGTCTATCTTCATTTTGCACATTTCACTTCTAATTTAGAATGTAGAACGAAATTATAAGTCTAGCTTTGAATATAAAATTGTATGACATATTTGGTGGCGATGTAAATAAAACTTATGTTAAGAACGGCGTTAATTTGAAATAAATTAATATTTGGAATAATTAGTACTGGTTTCGATGTTGGCATTCGTGGGTTCTTTATAAACCAGACATCTTATCAGGTCTCTTTCGATTCATTCTCATAGGAATCATGAGGGACTTTAGGACTTTTTTGTTAATCTCTAAATTTGTTCGTACTTATTCGTAAAATAGCCGAGGTCACTAATGTATTGTAAGGAATAAACCTGGCGTTAACGTTTTTATAAAGACATCAGTCCCCACATCACTTTATTATTAATGTCTACACTTCCAGTAGTTGAACATCTGACAAATGAAATCGTCGCTAACATACCACGACGTCACAAAATCGCCGATATCGTAATGTCCGATAAAACTCGAATCTCGATCCAGGTCAGGTAATGTACTCCCGTACTTTTATTTGTCATTTAAAGGGTGGTGCACACACCTTTAAAACCCTACCTTATAGTTGTTAAGACAAGTCTTTAGTATATTCCCCAAAAAAGAATTTGTGCATACACGCAGTATCTTTTTGGCGATTTTACGATACTTCGTGTAAGTGGTCACACTTAAAAAATATTGAATGTAATACAGTGTTGCCAACCTTATTTTAAAAGTCACCTCTGACAAATAAGTGAACCATAGACATGTTTTTTTTTTTAATTTCATTCATTCATTCATTCTTTTCCCGCCCGTACCCTCCATTTTTGCTACTTCTTGAATTAAAAAGATTTGTTAAATTTTCAATTTTATTTCAAAGTGCTTGGTCGCAGAAAAAGTATTGTGTGCAACGTTGTTTAACCGAGTCCAAAAATACTCGTGGCGTCTTTATTAACAATTTTCGGCTTCGCCTCAAATTGTTACTCACGCCACTCGCCTTTTTTGACCCCTCTTAAACAACGGTTGCATAAAATACTATAATAGCTGAATTTTTCGTGTCATAAAATGCAATTTATTTTTATTTATTTATTTATGTTATGGAGATCCAACAGCTATCTATACAGAGTATGCCACATTAATAAGAGATGGAAAGCCAATTACAGTATCACACATGTAGCAATAGTGAAATTGAAAACATAATATGGTAATTTTCCAGTTGGAGTTGATAACGGAGCTGCTGGGCACGCCGTCGCTGGAGGACATGCGGCACGCGTGCGCGGGCGCGCGCGCGCACATGCTGCGCCGCGCGCCGCGCCCGCCCGCGCTCGCCGCGCTCTACACGCTCTCCGTGCAGGCCACGCACGAGGCCGTGCATCTGCTCGCTCAGGTGACCATCCACCACTTATACTCTGTATCTTTAGGTATTGCCTGGATCAGTCACTGAACGACCTGACAGTAACCTACATTATTTGATCATGTAATGTTTTCATCTACCCTCAACTGGCTTAAGGAGTTATTTTAAACGTCAATCTTCTATGAAAGTATGACGTATAAATAAAACTTGCACTGCGTGGGCTAGCAAAATCGCCGCAAACTTCTCTTGTTCTAACTCTAACATCCGTTCGTTTCGTAATTCTAGATGCTAGTATTCGACCCGGCGAAGCGCATCTCGGTGGTGGACGCGCTGGCGCACCCGTACCTGGAGGAGGGGCGGCTGCGCTACCACTCGTGCATGTGCCTGTGCTGCTACAGCGCGCCGCCCGCCGCGCGCCACTACTCGCCCGACCTGGAGCCCGCGGCGCCGCAGCCCTTCCACGACGCCTGGGAGCGCAAGCTCACCTCCGTGCACCAGGTCAAAGGTACGAGCGTCGAGGCTACACCTTCAGGAGCCCTGTCGTCAAAACAAAAGAAGACCCCGTATCTATGGCGGTTATTACCCCGCTCCGCACTTCGGAGCGGCGTCCGGCGCTGCGGTTTTTATCTTTGAACTGTAGAATCTTGATTTGTATGCAAAATGCGCATGGCAAAATCTTGATTTAGTAGTACAGTCACCTGCAATAATATGTTACTCTTCGAAGGCCGCAAAAATATGTGACACGCCCTTACGGCTCTATAAATAAGATCCTGTCAGATATTTTTGCGGCCTTCGTTGTGTAACATATTATTGCAGGTGACTGTACCGTACGGAGTTTTGTGCACGAACGCGGTTCGTCGTGCATCGCAGTTTCGAACGGGTATACGGAGCGAATCGGTGCGGTGGTGCGTCGTCGCCGCACGCGAATTCGTCATTGCGCAGGCTGCAACGAAATGCGGCGGCAGTGTGCTAACCAACTATAAGAGAAAGTCTTTATTCTTCAATTTAGGCATTTTACAATGCATTACCACCGATTCTAACCCTATACCACAACCCCGAGAAGATACCGGCACAAGAAACTCGGCGGGAATTGTTCATAGATTCGCCCGACATCTGAATGTGTCTTATTCTGAAAGATAGTAGTAGCTTAAATATGTTGATGCTATTGTAGCATATTTTGTCTTTTCGTTCACTTTACCTTCTCTAGTTTTCCATCCAACCAAAATAAGTATACAAGAGATTTATTTGGTAGTAGCTACCAGTACTACAACAGCAACAGAAACATTATAAATAATTGTGATGTTTATACCGTGGTCTTCTTTTTCATTCTAGTGCTCTACACTGAGAGAAAAATCATCACCAGGAATTAAAAAACAGTTCTGTACTGGGCGAAAAAATGAAGTTTTAGTAATAATTATGGACGTTTCACAATTTCTGTAAAGTTTATTTATTTATACAAACAGCTCAGTAATCCCAAATATAATTTCAACAAACAGATAATAGAAATTGCAAGTAAAAAACTAATAGAAATTGCAAAAGTCAATTTGTTCCTATTAGTTAACTCTCCTTGTCCCCGGATTAAGTTTATTTTTGTGATTCTAAGTGTATTTTTGTTGTACTTTTCTCTCAGTGTAGTATTTTTATTATATTTAAGTAACCCTTTCGCTGCGTTGCCTCTAATATATTTTTATTTTAAAATATCTCACCGCACCGCTTATCAATCCGCAGAGGAAATCCACAAGTTCATAGCGGAGCAGCTGCAAACGTCCCGCGTGCCGCTGTGCATCAACCCTCAGTCCGCGGCGTTCAAGAGCTTCGCAAGGTAAGGCGCCGCCGCCAACCAACCGCCAACCGCCACCAACCGCCACCGACACTAGGTGATTTCTTTGCGATACCTATACACGCTACACCACCCGTGTGCCACGACTCCCGGCCCGGTCAAAAGGGAACCTCGCACACGAATTACACATTTTCGGACGCTTCTTCGTCATGAGAACCACTGATTAAGATTTCCTCCCCTTTAAATAACATCACATTAATCGTGTGTTCTCTTGAATAAGAGACTCTTTTGACTTGGGCCCGATAGGACCCCTTGCGACGCGCGGGCAACACTGCTTTGAGTTTTTTTTTGCACAATCTATATCTACAGATAAATATTACTTACAATTGGTCGTGCCATATTGAAGTTCAATAATGGAAAAATATGTACATTTTCTGTTTTATAAATCCTTCAAATTATGGCAGTACCCATTGTATACTTAGGAACTATAGTTTTTTTTTCAATTTAGTCTTTATTTGAAGCACGTCGGTGTTGTCCAAGCGTCAGCTGCAGTAACAAAGATAATAAAGCAGAGAAAGCAAAAATGGTCATCACAACTATAAGTGTGGCACTGGCACTAGCAGTTAGTGCACGTCAGTGTCAGAAGTGGCGCCGCCGGTGGTCGCACACGAAGCGCCTGTGTCGATCCTTCCTCCTCCCTCCCGCCTCGTAGTGTTGTGTGTAGGTTTGTGCGACTGTACAGCGAATTCACCTACGCAACGGCTCCGTTTTCTCTAAGCCCGACTCTTGCATGGGTTTATTTTATATTGTTTATCTATGACTCTCGACGCTTCCGACTCGTCGTTGTAAATACCGCCGTTTCCGAGCTAAATCAACCCTCTTGAAATGGTGGTGCCCCCCTCGCTTTCCTTACGTAGCACCGCTGTTGTGAGTAGTTGAATAACGTTTTGCTTTTTTTTTCTGTGTTCCTGCGACAGCTCTAGAGCGGGTTCGAAAGCAAAAGTTTGTTCCCCTTTCAAGACGGCGGCAAAAATACTACTGCTATCGCCCGTGATATTTCTGTGCGCTGCGTAGCCTCGAGTCCCGCCGTAAGCGCTTCCGCACGCTTCTCTGTTGTCCATCTCTACCGCTGCGAATACTGAACCGGCCCACGCAGGAGATTGTTCTTGCTCTTAAATTATACATTAATTAATTTAGAATATTCTGGAACTAGTTTTTGACGAGCACAATCATAGCCGGGTGTATTTTGTCAGCCGGTTTTCGCGAACGTCGCGTGGTAAGGCAATGTTTAATTTCGGTTAAAGACGTAATTAAAATTAACAGGTATAAAACCTAATTAAAAGCGTGTTTATTTTTTTAACAAAATTAACGTTGCCTTACCATGTAGACGTCATTTCGGTAATTTCAAAAGGGTTGATTGTTAAAATATTCGGTCCGTCGTTGTCCGGTTCGGTTGCATGCTAACTCCATTTCTTGCTGTGAGTAGCAAGGTATTTTTATGGCAGTCTTCTATGACTTTACGCCAATGACTGAAGGAACAAAACTGTACTTTTACTATTTATTTGATGTCGGACAAGAATGTCCTATTTCCAATTATGTAGCATACGCTTAAAGTACGCAATTGTTTATTTTTCATTGATGATTCTGAAGAAGGCATGAAAATACAGCGCTACTCACTCATGCATGAACATATTCTCTTCAAATTCGATTCGATGTGGTTTCATTTCGATGAACACATTTGGTTTGAATTTGAAGGAATGAATGGGGTTAAGTTTGTTTTAAATATGGATAGTGGGCCGTTGCGCCATCCAAACTTCTCGTCATATTTAAAGCTATTTTCAAAGTAAGTTTCGTTGCTATACTGGCTATAGTGATAAAGTTTATTTTCGAAAAACGCTTTAAATATAAGAAATTTTGGATGGCTTCGTAGTGCATGAGTATAAGTAGTCGAGAGAGCACAGTGCCATGCACTTTGGTTGTGGTGATTTTTGACATTAATTGCTCGTTTTTATTATACAGGAAATTACATTTTTTATTACAGTAGTTTTCTTACCGGAGTAGTATTGATTTGTGATGCAGTTTTGCTATTTGGAATCTCTTTTATTATCATATAGTTTTTTGACCTAAATTTCTGGAATTTGCATGCATAACTTGGTAAGTTTGTTGGATTCGGGCGCTAAAAATGTGAATTTTCTTATAAAATGTAATAACTTAGATAATTTTTGGTTAAAGTTTTGAGTTTTATATGCATTCATCATCATCATTATAACTTAAGGGCTTTGAGAGGTTCTCAAAGCGTGTCGTCTAATCTGACAACAACACATCACACGCTCCGATTGTGCGTTTCGTGGGCAAAGCATAAGACGACTACAGCTCGAATATTAATAGCTACTAACGTACCATCACTTACAACCGTATTGAACGTACCGAATCCAACAAGCTCCCTCGTGGCGCGGGTGTACACGGGTCCAGGCCAGCTGTTGTGACGGTGCGGCGTGTTGCAGCTCCACGGTGGCGCACCCCAGCGAGCTGCCGCCCTCGCCACACCAGTGGGAATGACCCGACCACAAGCGGCGCGCCCTCTACACCACGCGATAACCGCACACCTCACACTACAGGGGCTACCGTGCGGGTTTTACGAGTCGCAGTTACGCGGTTTGAGAATCAAATCGAATTGCGCGGGGCGTAATCGCCTAGTCATTTGCGACTCGACTATCGGAGATGTACGATCGATGGAACATTCTACGGTTCTCATGAGACCGCTACGAAAATACGGTGTCAAAAATCTGCAGTGCGTTAAAAGCCCCGAAGGATCCGGTCGCGTCGCGTTCCAACGGTGATACGAAATGTATTAATTGTAATTAAAATGAAAAGTTTCTTTTTAGCGAACATTTTCCTATGTTTTAAAATAAGAATGTGATAGAACGCGGCGTAGGTTTTTCTTTGTTTAGATCCATCGCGTGATCTTAGTAAACGTTCTGTGCTGATGCTGATACAATTTTTGAGCTTGTTTTAATGTCAAAATTTGATTTTATGTACAAAAAATGATGAAGTAATAACCTTAGTAAATTTCGATCGGTACAGAATGAACTAGTCCTTTCGCTAGATTGTGTTTAAAGATTCCTTTGATTTGCTTTCTAATAAAACTGTAATCGATAGCTATCTGTAACTAAAATGTAAAAAACCGCACCATACCTCATCGCGATAATATTATAGAAGCGCATTCGTGTTAGATGTAATCTTTGCCCCTTTAATTAAAATTCCTGCACGAATTGTTATAAAAAGTTTCAGTTTTGGGGTTACAACTGTAGCAAAACCTTTAGTAGAAAGAGCGAGACTCCTTATCAATTAGAAATGGTAATACATATACATTCTGGTTTTGCTACAGTTTTTACCAAAATGTCGAAAATCGTATCACAATTTAAAACTCTTCATAACACTCGTGCAGTCGTGAAAGCAAAACGAGGGTCTATCAACGCTACATGTGACGTCACTCTACCAAATATATATTTTGTCCTATTTACTTAGCGTAGAGTATAGCGTTGTGTGGGTAGTTTAGCTTATATTGGAGAACGAATCGGCGAGCGGACGAGTCAACTGCGACACAACGAAAGTCGCCTCGACGACATACGAATAAGTCATCTGTTAAGTGAAAAGGACACAGTGATAAACAAGTGAAGCTTCGGCTTAATGAACTATGTAGGAGTACCTACTCACGCTCGAAGTAAGATGACTTGGCAAAGGTACGAATGGTATCTTCGCATTGAAATCGAGATGCCCTTTAGACTAGTTATGTTCATTAATTTAGCGATTCCATGTAATTATACATTTGTATGTAATTAATGTGTAGGTTTCATTGTGTGCCTCATTGTGTTTCGTATGGACATTGCTAGCAATAAATGTTGCAATATAATTAATTATTAATGCGTAATAATCGATTTGAATTTGATTTTATGTGACCGAATTATTTGGAGTATTGATTTGTTTGTGTTCTGTACGTTTAATATGTCTTGGGAAGGGTGTTGAGCGGCGCGTACTTAACGTGCTGGAGTTGTGAGACGGACTCGCATCGAATCTCGGCCGCCAGCGCCTCTTCCTCACCTCCTTGTAACATAATATTGTATCTTAAGCTTACTCCTAAACACCATTGTATGTAACATCGACTGAACATTTTTACGTAGCTAGGATAGATAGAATTAGAAGTATTAAAAACTACTAACCCGCTCTATACGACAAGTATATAAATAGATGAAACGAGTTCTCGCGAGTACTATCGCTGCGGTAGTGAGACGTATAGGGAATGTAAATGTAATGGATACGTGTGTATTTCGAGCATTTATAGATTTAGTGGTTTGTAATAAGTATATTGGGGTGTTAGTGTGCGTGCGTCACGTAGTTCTTTATTGGCGAGTAATCGTATGAATAATCGTACAGTAATTAGTTCGAAATTGATGTTATATTTGTGTTGTCATTCACGCCGCTAACATATGACTAGAATAGTGACTTTGTGTGAGTGTCGAGAGACGTCGTAGCCTTAAAACTAGTTCAAAACTATAACAAAGTGAAAAAAATGTAAATAAATGAAAGTATAGTATTATTGTTAGGCCCTAGTATGATTTGGGAGGTAAGCCTTGTAGTAAACCCACACATGTATGTACATAGGCTCCACTGCTTGTTGCAACCGTAGCGTTTTAAAGCGAAATGTTCTAATGTTGAACTCTTTTTCTTCAAAAATGTATTCAAATATTGGTTTAGATCAATTTGCCAACGAGAATTAATCAATTACATGCTTTTATTCATTCCATCGAGATACGGAAAGGTACGATCTATACGAAGACTTTTTAACTATGAAAAGGTATCTATCCTCGGTTGCAGCAAGCAGCTATAGTTGAAATTATTTGTTATGAACGTGTCGTAACTAAATTCATTGTAATATCATCTCTATTATCTAAGCAAGAAGATTGATTGTGCAAGTTCGTGGAATAATTTCAAGTATAAAGTAGGTACTGCAGCAGGCTTTAGTCCGTCGTGCGCGGACGCCTCGCCTTAGTTAACTAACACTGTGATCCGCTAGGCGTAATTATTGGAACGGGGTCGCTACAAGCTCAAGCGATATTAGGTTAAGAGCAAGTACCTATAGTATGAATTATCTCAGATGATTTTTTCGGATTCCGGCCCTAATCTGTTGAACAAAAGGTATTATTTCCTTTATGCAGTGGTTACACTGCTTACTGCTAGTAGCCTCGACATAAGTAACGTAAGTAACGACATAAGTAAAAAAATCACGAAACAGCCCAAAGAAAAGACCACCCTGATTGTTCTCTGAATGAGCTGTCACATAAATTAGAACCTTAAAACTATCATGATAGTTGCTTTTTAAATGACATGGTTGCTTTGGCACTTGCTGAAGAGCGCTCTTAAAAGAAACAAAGGCTTTTGTTTAACAGATTAGGGCCCGAGCCCGTAAAATCATCTGAGATAATTCGTACTATAATTACATATCGTGACTACTTTGAAAAAAACTCGTATCTTGTTCTATCAATCAAAATAATAATGTGGTAACTATGTATGGGATGCATACAGAGTTACTGCGTTTTAACTTTGAGTACTGATGATATCTATGTGTTATATGTTACATCAAACGTGTGTGAGCTCTCTGTAAGGTCTTGGTCACCAGCCGCAGCTGCTTAAAGCGTAACTTTGTATGGAAAGAGCATTCCTATAGAACGTGACGTGTTATGATATGATGTGACGTATTTTAGTTTTTACTTTTCACCATAACACAATTTTGAGTTTCTGTTCCACAATAATATGGAGTTAGAGATACATCGGATGCGCGACTGTCACTTGACGGATGTAGGTATTGAAAGTCTACTGATTTAAAGGAATTTCTAATGTTATTCAGTAGAAAATACTTGCCACATACTAGATTCCAACTTAGCAGTAAGTTAGTTTGTTAAATAGGTACTTATATATCGCTATTAGAGCTTGTAGCTGCCCCGATACACACCCTTATACAGTATACTATGTATGTACATATAGTCAAGTGATTATTTCCCGTATTTACATATTAATTGGTTATAGAATTCGCTTACCGGTCGACTTTTGTAAGCAAAGTATATTGCAGTCTAGTCTCTAACTTTAAAACTACATGACATCACATTTTTAAGTTGATTTTGAAATTCTGTAAAGGCAGGTACACACTGGGCCAGCGTGGGCCAGTCTGGGGGACGCATTTATGTGTTAGAGGGCGCAAGTGATATTGCTATCTTATTCTACCGCATAGCTGCGTCCCTTGGACTGGCCGGCGCTGGCCCAGTGTGTAGAGGAGCCATAAGGTATTTTTATTTATGTATAGAGCTAGACTGGGGTATGCTTTAGATATAACTTTGTAATGACGTTCGATTGGATGTATGTAAATAAGAATATAATAAGTAGACGCATAGAGGTATTCGGCGTTTGTAAAAGGTTAGGTGCGTACGCGCACACGCGGCGCCTGCGAACACGCTTCTTATTTTATGTCCCGAACATACTTGAACATGTTACTTCACTGGAAGAAATTAACATTAAATTACATACGAGAATAGATTGATAGTCATGTAGTCAAGTAGTCTACTTTATTGCATGACGGTGTCAAATAAAATCTTAGGATAGAAGATACTCGGAGTCTTATCCACGGCTGGGGTGAAAATAAGGTCTAATTCGAGCGAGATTCAGTTAAAATTTCCGCGTAAATTTAGGTATATTTCAAATGCACTAGTGCCGACTGATAATCAAATCGTTTTGCTAGTAAATCATTTACCAGGTGACAAAGGTTAAATTTTTGTCCAGTATTATTTTTTGACACCTTTGTTTAAAATGTACAATGTCACGATACTGAAAACGTTTTATGAATACCAGTGCTCAAATTCCTTCCCAGTGGAGTGCGTGGTCCAGTGTGGTCGGGCTTATGTAATGTACGTATCGCGTTTCCAGACTTTCAGAGATCTCGTATTGTTTAAGTTCCGCGTACACGACTGTCTTCACATACACAAGTGACCTTTAGTTGTAGTCTAGTTTCCTACTCGACGGTCAGTCCTCGGCTTTTCTACTATTATAATAATTTACTCGAATGTATAAGTCACTTACTCTCGTCCACTGCTGGACATAGGCCTCTCCTATTGCACGCCATTGAGCACGATTTGCGGCAACTCTGATCCACAGCAGTGACAGCAGTGAGTGGCAGTGATCAGCAGTGGACGAGAGTAGGCTGATGATGATGATGATGATGATGATGATGATGATAAGTCACTTGCGGGCTCGTTCCCGATTTAATTCAATTGTGTAAATAGTAATAATTACAATATTTAAGTTTCTTTCAATAATGATCTTAGTTTTTACTCAACACCACCACGATTTATGTTATAATTTTAATCCTGATTTATACTTACTTAAAAACTTAAAAAAAATACAAAAAATGATAAAATATCGCATTTTCTTGTGATTATTTTCTATTTACCAGTCGTAATGTACATAGTAGGTATTCTGTGCACTGATAGTCGGTTTTAAGTTACTCTAACTCTAGGTTAAAATATCAAATGGCTGTATTAATTCTCGTTATATCGCCCAAGACAAAATGTTCACTTATAAGACTTAGTAGTTGGAATGTTCGCTTGATGTGACCTCTGTCAACGTTTCCTATGTATAGTTTGTTTTAGTTTAATTTTGTAACGGACTGTAGTTTAGTTCCGAAATGTGACAGAGTGTGTAATGTAAATATTATGATACGTGTTTCTGTCGTGTACGGAATTAGTTGCATTTTACCATTGTTGCGACCTGCCAAAACTATTGTAATAATTTTGTAGCGTTATGTTCGCGACCAAGGCGTTACCGCTGAGCCCTTATGGACTCTAGATGGGACGTAATAAGGGTCAGTTTGTAACGCACTGGTCGCGGCGTAGAACGCGAGCAAGCAGCTGTAACATCGGGCTCGCGATACTGTAACAATAAAACTACTGCATAATTACACGTGTTTTTTTATTTTATCTCATTCGTCACAATTTAAATTAAGGAAAATGCGGAAAGCATTAAAATAAACTAATTTTTAGCTAAAGCTATGCGGAACTAAAGTGAAGTTTAATAGATAAAAGCGACTATGTGGAACTGAAGTGGAGTTTAATAGATTTTGTTAGCATTTGACGTATAACCTAAAAGTTTTACGATGGTTGGTTTCATTGAAATATTAATAATTAAGATATATTGTGTTGGTTACAGTGAATACGATACTCATACGACGCATTATTTTTCATTTGGCTGAAAAAGAAACAAGAATTTGGCACTATTCGTAGGATTGACAGGAAAACCTATGCGGGCGCCATCTGTAAAGTAGGTACTTCGACCGGTCATCCTCATTCCTAGACTTCCACAATATAACATAAATATATGCGTAGGTATACTGGTTGACACATACCTACAATAATATAAAAATCTGCTGGTCCAACTAGAGCTAGACTATAGGATTTCTTGTTTTTGTAAATCTCCAGGGTGCGTAGCCAACGTGCAATCGTTAACGCCCAGGTCCGTTATGTGACCTATAAGCATGACCTATCTGAGTCAGTGGCAACATAATGATAATGACGTATATATTATTCATTTTTGTTTGCATTATTCTTCATCTTATCATTTCTAGGTATTCCCTGTTTACTCAAACATGAATATGCCTGGGATGGATACCTAATCCATTTTTTAAGCAGGTTTTAAGTATAAATACTAGGTAACTATAGTATTTATTGGTTCAGTGCTTCAAAAACAAGCCGCTAGATCAGTCGCGTTAACTTATAAATATAAACATGTATATTGATAAGAGATACGGTGTTGTTTTAACATTCTTTTGCGGTAAGTTTCTACTTGGTATATTTTTATTTATTTTTGGTGGTTTCTATTTGTATAATTTTATTTAACCTTTTATATGTGTGTGGTGGTCAAAAATTGTGGGTTCACACCAAGGGCAGATCCTTCTTTATGGTCAGGGTGGTCACATTGGTCAAATTCTAAGTACTTAGTTATTTTACCGCAAATAAAACAAAAGGTTAAACCAATAGAACCAACTTTTACTATTTTTTATTTTAATTTATAAAGCATGGTATTAAAAATTTGCAGAAGTTTCTTACAATGTCGGCTTCAGATAATTACGTACCCCCCTGCATAGAAATTTGTATGCAAAGATGCTAAGCTAATCTAAATTGCTGATCACCTATGCTTTTTTGTGATCCTGAGACCCTTATATGTTTATTATTCTCATATCTGAGATTTAGAATAAATCAGTCTAATTCGAAACGTCAAACCTGTTTTACTCCACGCCACATAACAGACACATGCATTCGTGTTGTTTATCAGAACAAAAATAATAAATATTTGTCTCGGTGTTTCCATTCTGACATGCTTGAGTGTAAACAAGGTGTATCCGGGTAATTCCTAATCATTTCCTGACGCCGCGCAATTCCGAAAATGGATTTGGACTCTGGATTTTCGGGATTACCCGACATTCAGATATGATTCGAAACTACCCCAATACACCCTACCTACACTGAGAGAAAAGTACAACAAAAATACACATAGAATTACAAAAATAAACTTAATCCGGGGTTAGAGTTAACTAATAGGAACAAATTGACTTTTGCAATTTCTATTATTAGTTCTTGCAATTTCTATTATCTGTTTGTTGAAATTATATTTGGGATTACTGAGCTGTTTGTAGAAATAAATAAACTTTACAGAAATAGTGAAACGTCCATAATTATTACTAAAACTTCATTTTTTTACCACAGTACAGAACTGTTTTTTAATTCCTGGTGATGATTTTTCTCTCAGTGTATACCTATCCTATCCTTTCCTAGTGTATGTGTGTGTAACTTTGACCGCTAAAAACGTTGTCAATACTAATATCAACCTTAGCGCATTTTGATAAGGTTCATTAAAGGCGCGGCTTTCGAAGGGTGAAAAGTGTACACGGTCTATGTTGCATCAGGTACGATTTTCGACTCTATTGATCAGATGATAGAGTCGAAAAGTGGTAGACCACACTTTCTTGGCTGACTGTACGTATCTACATCGTCACGTTCTAAACATGGGAATGTTGCTTTCTCTCCAAGTGATAGTGGCCACAGCCTGCTGAAGCCCAAAGCAGAGTCGAACCAAGCGAGCTCTGCAGGGCATTTGTAATGACAAAGTGTGGCTATGTCATCATTAATGTCAAATTTCTATGAATGACGTTCCTAATGATTTTCCTTCATTTGATCTATTCAAATCAGTGGAAACTGTGCTTAGACGTACTCAATACGGTTTTTTCGTCAGTATCAAAAATATTAAAATTGCGAACACTTAATTTTCAGCAACACCACCAATAAATCAAACTAAAACAATACTCCCCAAGCCGATTGGTCATCGTGGGGATTGCGACCAATACCCTCCCACAAAACATTTATGGAAGAAATGGGAGGAGGCCTTTACCCAAACGGGATCCATACCTCACGAAAGGAGGAAAAACAACAGAAACAACAGCATAAAAACATATTTTAACAGAAACTAAAAAAGAGTTATGGAAATAAAGAGGCTATAATAATAATAATAATAGGTCCGGAACACCATTGTTCCGTGATGGGAAAGACATACAATAATAATAATTTTCAGTATCAGCGCTCGCAGCGCCACCGTCTCAGACTAAGGTGTATCGAACGGATTACACTTATAGCAAGCAGACTGATGCCTTCTACAAACTGCACACTGAGTCTCGTTCGACGGCGAAAGCCAGGGAGAAATGTGACACAGAAGGTGGGTATCAGGTCATACGGAAACGAAAATTGTATCATCTATTCCCGAGTGTATAATGAATGTAACGTCGCAGACGCCACAGCAGTAGAAAAGTGCTAGTTCCAAATATACTTATCCAGCTATTGATGCCAGCGCCCACACTGTTAACTGACAGTTCGTAAACCTTATTACAAAAGGCATAAGGTCCACCGATGGACAGTTGAGAGTGTTGCTGTTTGTAGATCAGAAACTTTCCAAAGTTGCGATATTTCCTCAAGCAGTAAATTCGGAAATCTCATATTTTTGTGTAGGAATCGTAATTTTCCATTGAGAAAATGGAAACTCGTATTTTCTTGTAAAATTTTCCTGAACATTTCAATAACTTCTTTTTAAGAAGGTTTTTTTGGCAACTTGCACATCCATTCCAGCTATTAATTTGATAAGGATTCCTATTTATTTAAAATGATTTTTATTCGTGTAAGTAACTACCAATATAATTGGAATTTAACATTGTGTAAACAAAAGACAAATTAATGCCTAAATCTATGTGTGACCTAGGTGCCAAACTGATGGTCCCTCTGCCACAAGATATCACGCAGCTTCACGCCATGTTAAAACGGTATCCGGACCTCGGGAACTACGTTCTGGTGGAGTCGGATAGACAAACGCACGACCCTGCTGGGAGCAGCGCCCATACAACCATTTCCAGTCGCCGTTACGACGCGGTGTAGACACATCTTGTGTCGACACCGTCTGTTTCGGTCACAATTCCAGTCGCAGAGTCGTCGCCGTGTCGACACAGTTACCAGAAATGGGGAAGGGTCGACACATGACACAAAGTGACATAAAGTGTGGTCGCCGTGTGCACACATTGTTACTAGTTTGCGACTACTTTATGCCAAAATCATTCGTTCATTTTGTTCCTGTCAAATGGAAACTGTCAGATGGAAAAATAGTTAAATAAAAATAAGTGACATTAATACGCCATCTCTAAAACGGATTACAAGACGTAATTATATATTGTTTGCATTTATATTACAATAGGACTTAAATTATTATGGGGAATTAAACTGCTCGAGTGATTTGATAAACTAAGTGTAATATAATCAACGCGCCACCACATTGTTTTAGTTTAGCCGGAAATGAAATTGTTTACTTCTCAGTGCCTGTGTTCATAAATATATTATTTGATGCATTTTTAGTACTTCGATGCGTATACTATACTTAAATAACAGAAATAACGCTTTACATACTACGAAACTTGTTAATTATGATGTATAAATATGGTTTAAGGCTGAGAAATATTGCAGTCACAAAGTAGTCGCAAATGTTTCGACTTTGTGTCGACTCTGTGTAGACACATGACACGCGCTGTCAAAAGTAATAACAAAGTTATTGGATTTGCAAAATGGCTCCTTGTGTTCATTTGTTTTCAGATATTCTCAAAGTGTAAAAATGCCGTGGTCAGAGATGGGACTTAATAGATTAACTGTTTATTCGACTAATTAATGGAATAAAAAAAGTTAATTCTCAAATTTTAATCACGATTAGTTTAGTCGACCTAACATAGATTGAAATTGAATTAATCTGATCATTAATCGAATAAATTATCGATTAAATCTCGGTTGGAAGTTGACAGGGGGCCATTTATGTACGTAAAAATAATAGAAATGTCTTGCATGCAGATGGTAGCCAAACACTTTGTCATAAAAGTCGAGATGGGTGTCGATTTATAGCTTTTAGGGAGTGCCGATTTCGAAAATGATGACCATTTTGGAATCCAAAATGGCCGCCATGCACTGTGTCATAAAAGTCGTCATGGATGTTGTTTTATACGTTTTAGGGGGCCCCAATTTTGAAAATGATGACCATTTTGGAGTCCAAAATGGCGGCCATGCACTATGCCATAAAAGTCGTCATGGGTGTCGTTTTATAGGTTTTAGGAGGCGCAGATTTCAAAAATGATGACCATTTTGGATTCCAAGATGGCGGCCATGCACTATGTCATAAAAGTCGTCATGGATGTCGTTTTATAGGTTTTAGGGGGCCCCGATTTAGAAAATGATGACCATTTTGAAATCCAATATGGCGGCCATGCACTATGTCATAAAAGTCGTCATGGGTGTCATTTTATAGGTTTTGGGGGGCGCAGATTTAAAAAATGATGACCATTTTGGATTCCAAGATGGCGGCCATGCACTATGTCATAAAAGTCGTCATGGATGTCGTTTTATAGGTTTTGGGGGGCGCAGATTTAGAAAATGATGACCATTTTGGAATCCAGAATGGCGGCCATGCACTATGTCATAAAAGTCGTCATGGGTGTCGTTTTATAGGTTTTGGGGGGCGCAGATTTCGAAAATGATGTCCATTTTGGAATCCAAAATTGCGGCCATGCACTATGTCATAAAAGTCGTCATGGATGTCGTTTTATAGGTTTTGGGGGGCTCCAATTTTGAAAATGATGACCATTTTGGAATCCAAAATGGCGGCCATGCACTATGCCATAAAAGTCGTCATGGGTGTCGTTTTATAGGTTTTGGGGGGCGCAGATTTAGAAAATGATGACCATTTTGGATTCCAAAATGGTGGCCATGCACTATGTCATATAAGTCGTCATGGGTATCGTTTTATAGGATTTAGGGGGCGCAGATTTCGAAAACGATGACCATTTTGGATTCCAAGATGGCGGCCATGCACTATGTCATAAAAGTCGTCATGGATGTCGTTTTATAGGTTTTAGGGGACGCAGATTTCGAAAATGATGGCCATTTTGGAATCCAAAATGGCGGCCATGCACTATGTCATAAAAGTCGTCATGGGTGTCGTTTTATAGGTTTTGGGGGGCGCAGATTTAGAAAATGATGACCATTTTGGATTCCAAAATGGTGGCCATGCACTATGTCATAAAAGTCGTCATGGATGTCGTTTTATAGGTTTTGGGGGGCGCAGATTTAGAAAATGATGACCATTTTGGAATCCAGAATGGCGGCCATGCACTATGTCATAAAAGTCGTCATGGGTGTCGTTTTATAGGTTTTGGGGGGCGCATATTTCGAAAATGATAACCATTTTCGATTCCCAAATGGCGGCCATGCACTATGTCATAAAATTCGTCATGGATGTCGTTTTATGGGTTTTAGGGGGCCCCGATTTAGAAAATGATGACCATTTTGTAATCCAGAATGGCGGCCATGCACTATGTCATAAAAGTCGTCATGGGTGTCGTTTTATAGGTTTTGGGGGGCGCAGATTTCGAAAATGATGACCATTTTGGAATCCAAAATGGCGGCCATGCACTATGTCATAAAAGTCGTCATGGATGTCGTTTTATAGGTTTTGGGGGGCTCCAATTTTGAAAATGATGACCATTTTGGAATCCAAAATGGCGGCCATGCACTATGCCATAAAAGTCGTCATGGGTGTCGTTTTATAGGTTTTGGGGGGCGCAGATTTAGAAAATGATGACCATTTTGGATTCCAAAATGGTGGCCATGCACTATGTCATATAAGTCGTCATGGGTGTCGTTTTATAGGATTTAGGGGGCGCAGATTTCGAAAACGATGACCATTTTGGATTCCAAGATGGCGGCCATGCACTATGTCATAAAAGTCGTCATGGATGTCGTTTTATAGGTTTTAGGGGACGCAGATTTCGAAAATGATGGCCATTTTGGAATCCAAAATGGCGGCCATGCACTATGTCATAAAAGTCGTCATGGGTGTCGTTTTATAGGTTTTGGGGGGCGCAGATTTAGAAAATGATGACCATTTTGGATTCCAAAATGGTGGCCATGCACTATGTCATATAAGTCGTCATGGGTGTCGTTTTATAGGTTTTAGGGGGCGCAGATTTCGAAAACGATGACCATTTTGGATTCCAAGATGGCGGCCATGCACTATGTCATAAAAGTCGTCATGGATGTCGTTTTATAGGTTTTAGGGAGCGCAGATTTCGAAAATAATAACTATTTTGGAATCCAAGATGGCGGCCATGCACTATGTTAAAAGTCGATATGGATGTCGTTTTGTTGGTCATGGTCATCATTTTCGAAATCTGCTTTTCCTAACACCTATAAATCAACATCTATGACGGCTTATATGACAAAGTGACGTGTGCGCCGATTAAGAAATGATCGGCGGCGGCGTCTGCCAAAAAATAGGCGGCGGCGGCGTGTTTTCGGCGTGAAATCGGCGTGACCTTGACTTTAAGGTTTCTTAAGAAAAATCATTAATTTGTTGTTTTTCTTGAAAATTTGATCTATGCAGGTTGCTGGTCAGTGAACTACGTATAGTTTGAATATGCTGTGAGTAAAATAGGGTTTGTAAATGAATATAGGATAGGTATAATAACTTGATTTGCCTAACACTGGCTTGCATTAATCAATCAATCAATCAATCAAGCATTTTATTCGTGGTAAACTTAAAGCTAAGATTACATACAAAAGTATTTAACTAAAAACTACAGATATTAAAAAAATTGGTAAAAGTTTACCACGAAAATGGGCTCGCCTCAGCATAATACTGACCCGAAAGTCAGAGCTGATCTTCCGGCGAGACCATTTTGAGGGCATTAAGAAGTTACCTGGTCCCAATGACCTTCGATCCGATCTATAACTCTCCGTTTTCTCAAGCTTTCCATGGCATGTCCTATTAAAAATGACAGAACTCCACATATCCTTGAAATTTGCTAGACATAGTGGACTGCTATGGCTTCTTTTTAATGGTTTTGTTGGCGCACAGGCTCACTGAGACGTATCTTCTTTCTCGTTTTCTCATTGCTGAGGATCGTGACATGTAATTTATCTCCATTTCATGCGGTCATAAGCCGTATGGACTGCACGGTGCAGATTGCTGCAAGCCAACCTCTTCATAGCGTTCGACCATCTCACACATGCTCCAACCCAAGCATGTTTGCCATTCATTCGGCTTTAAATTCATGTGTTTCTCCACATAATACGTTGGATAATATGTCCGAATAAACTAACGGCTCACCTATGGCATGTTGGGAAGAGCTGAGTGGCGATATAGAGCTCTCTGAGAATGGAGGGGTTTGTTCTCCTAGCTGTCCAAGGTATAAGCAGCAGTTTTCATTCGTTCGTTAACAGTAGACGGTGAATATACTTAGGAATCTTAGGATTACTCATTTGGTGTTTACTTTAATTGGTGTGTCAAATAGTTTCTACAACTGGCTGTTCAGTTTCATTTAATTAACAATTGATGTATATTTGACAACTGTAACATAAATAATGCAAAAAAACCATATTGTAATCGAAAAACTAACTTGGAATAGCTAATTAACAACACTCAAGGTCACGCCGATTTCACGCCGATCATTTATCGGCGGCGGCGGCGTGGTCAAAAAGCCCGGCGGCGGCGGCGCGCCGGCGCGGCGCACACGTCTACACGGCAGACATCTTGGAATCCAAAATGGTCATCATTTTCGAATTCTGCACTCCCTAAAACCTATAAAACGATATCCATGACGACTTTTATGACAAAATACGTAGCCGCCATCTTGGAATATAAAATGATCATAGTTTTCGAATTCTGCACTCCCTAAAACCTATAAATCGACATCCGTGACGACGCAAGTTATCTTTATTTTCAGATCTAACAAATTGCTACAGAATACAAAGGACAAAAAAAGAAGCGAGGAGGTAATGAAACAAGCAAAAATACAGATGATTCCTCGACGCAATTGGATGCTTCTTAAATTGTGTCCAGATTTTTTTGTCATAAAAGTTTTTATTTTTCACATATTACTCTCACAAGTTCCGTGACATTTCGACCTTGTAATTTTTTAAGTAAATGTTTTTGTTTATCTATGAGGATCTCACTAGAATAATATAATCAAGGTATGTTTATATTTGATGATTGAAATAGTAACGCAAAAAAAAATATATTTGTGTTTATATTCCTGCCGAAGACTTTTATTTTTCCTTTTCCTTCTACACAAGTTTGGTCAAGTAATAAGAATTTAGGGCTCTCAATTTTATTTTGACTTCTACAACAGTAAAGCTACGAGGCCATGTTTGGTATCGTTTTCGTATAAATGCGCAGTACCAAATTTAGTTATGGTATCACATTGACACCATTCCAAAGTAAAAACATATAAACTTACTTTCTTTTAAACTCCTCTTCACGCTTAAACTGCTGAACAGTTTTAATTTAAATTTAGTACACATATATTTTGAGTCCCGAGACAGGACATAAAAAGTTATCTCAAAAATCATCCTTTAAAGGTGTGAAATGAGGTGTAGGGGGGAATTCAGAATTGACTTCTTGAAGTTAATACTGTTTAAGTTTAGGTTTGAAGTCATGTTTTTTTTATCATTTTTAACTAAATCAAAGATGTAGACCATCCCAAATTTAATATAAATCGGTTCAGCGGTTATTGATTTCCCGTACAAATTTCCACGCCACTTTTCACACCTTCAAAAGGTTGCTTGGTTATAAGATCTATCCTATGTCCTGTTCCGGGACGCAAACTATTTCTATACCAAATTTCAACGAAATCGGTTCAGCGGTTAAGCGTCAAGAGGAGTTTAAAAAAAACCGGCCAAGTGCGAGTCGGACGAGCGTATTAAGGGTTCCGTACATTAAGTCCGACGCGCGCTTAACTGCACATTTCTAATAGGTTTTCCTGTCATCTATAGGTAAAGAACTATTTTGTGTATTCAGACGGACAGACATACAGACGCACGAGTGATCCTATAAGGATTCCGTTTTTTGCTTTTGAGGTACGGAACCCTAAAAAGATTTTTTTTAATTTTGTGGAATGGTGTCAATGTGATACCTTAAATGGATTCAGCAACCCAGATTTATACGAAAACGATACCATACACGGCCTAGCACCTTCACTGATGTAGATATATCAAGATAATATTGAGAGCCCTAAATAAACTTTCAAGAGCGGATATCTCAAAAACTATTCAACATATCGAAAAAATTGACTGAATAAACTTGTAACAAATTAAATTAACTTTCATTTTGTATAAGTGGCCATGTCGCTAAGATGCATAGTTTCCGAGATATAATCGAAAAACCGGAAAATGGGACCATCAAAGCCCCCTCTCTTCCCCCTGCTCAAGGGCTACGGCCGGGGACTTTTGATATGTTCACCTCCTAACTTGTCCAAACCAAGTTACAGAGTCAAAAATTGTGTTCCGAGCATTTCCCTCTACAACGTTTTGGAGCATTCGTTGGCTGACCTAAGTAGCTTATTGCATTTCTTTAAAAACTTTTCTGTAAAAGGTTGACGGGTGTTGGGTGTTTATATGGTTTTCATTTGCATCGCCCATGATGACTTACTAGAATTACTTACGAGCACACGAGACACTAATAGTAGTTTGACAAACCTTGGTTTTCAAGAGGTATTTTATATTGACATTTGCTGTCACAAATTTTCTGTCAGATTTAGTCGCAAACCGCACGCAAAGTGCACACAAATGTGTCGACACCTTGTTACGGAAAAGTGTACACACGGCGACGACACTTTGTTTCGAAACAATTCTAGACACGTTGTGTGGACTCTGTTACGACACATCTGACATTTAGTTACCACTTTGATGATTCTGCGACTGGAATGGTTATATGGGCGGGGAAGTGCCAATGGTTCCAAGTAAGTATACCTTCATATTGGTTTTACGTAAGTACTTAATTAAGAATTGGAATTCTGTTTCGACTGACTTCAAATTTTACACTTATTTTGACCCAAGTAAGGCCCACTGGCTGATCTAAGAAACGTACCTATAGTTCGTTTTTTTAGCATTAGAATTAGAAATAAGGTAAACAATCTTGATGTGTCTTTTAATTGAAAAACACATTTTAAAAATAAATTACGGCAAATATGTAACAATTATGAATCTAATACGATCATTTATATTCTTCTGCTTTCATAAGTAATAGTTTTTGATTTTTAAAAAGCGTTTTTCAATTAAAAGACATGTCAAGATCGCTTACCTTCTTGCAAGTTCTTTCTAATGCTAAAAAAACGAACTATAAAGTGATAACGCTTTGCTCTCTTTCTGAACATAGGTAACTTACTCTTAGTCGATCGGCTAAGATTGCCGACGACGTGCATAATTCGGTAGTCGGTACGCATCTCAAATAGATAATCTGAATGGATGATTGAAACTGAAAGGGCACGTAAACTAATTGAACAGTTCAATCACGTATGTTTGTTATTGGACTACCACGATGGAGCTTGATCATGTGAAATATAGTTAATCCATTTTATTTCTCAAAAGCATATATTTTCAGTGGATTCGGAACCCGCATACGAATTAATGGAATGCGAAGTGGTGACTCGCAATGGCGATGTCGAATCTACCGGGTGCTGGCGAGATGCGCCTTTCATTTGCAAAGTGGATGCTGCCAGTGCGCCGTACGATGAACAATGCGGTACTTATGGCAAAGGTACTCTATATTATTTACCTACTTATGTTATATAACAAGAAGTTATTTACTTTCTTTTTTCAATATTTTTGTACGTCCGGTTCAAAATTTAGAGGGACTTTTACTGGACTTTCGGAATTATTCTCTTAATTAAAAACCTTATTAAAAAACTTATAAATATTTTTAATGGCCTATCCAATGATATGCTAGAATTAGGTAAACATATTTTTTTTTCCTTTTGTACTTTTATGACTGAAATGATAATCTTACGAGTAGGTATACCTACTTAATCGTTATAGATTACATACCCAAGAAGACGGTGGGCAGCTGCTACAAGGTCCCAAAAATCGTGTACTCGTGGAACGAGGCATACGCGGAGTGCGAGGCCGAGGGCGCACATCTGGTGGTACTCAACTCTGAAGCTGAACATGAGGTGAGATAAATATATCCAACTGTAGATTACATGCCGATTGCTGGTAGTAGAAGACCATTATGATCGTGTACTCTTGGAACGAGGCACACGCGGAGTGCGAGGCCGAGGGCGCACATCTGGTGGTACTCAACTCTGAAGCTGAACATGAGGTGACATAAATATATCCAACTGTAGATTACATGCCGAATGCTGCTACAAGACCAGTATGGTCGTGTAACTACTCGTTGAACGAGGCACACGCGGAGTGCGAGGCCGAGGGCACGCGTCTGGTGGTGGTCAATTCAAAAGCAGAACATGAGGTGATGTCATATGGGTAGGTAATAAGGGGATATTTTAAATGTTTTTTGACTGTGAACTAGAGGTTATTGCTTTTCTGACTCAACGAAAAGGCAAGAAACTTTAGTAGGTACTTACTTAAGATTCGTAATACAATTTGTTTGATTTGTTTTATGGTTTCTTATGGTTTATTTTTAACGTGACATGGATATATGCAATTTGAACCTTACGTTCTAGGTGGTGAAGACCATAATGGATACTGCCGCTCCGGTGAGGGGTTCCAAGACAACCTACTTCTTTTTCGCCGGCATCCGGGCCAACCACCCCACGGACGGCACGCCGAGGGTCTTCAAGACTATCTCGAGTACGTTCAGTATTTTATAGCTAAAGAATTATTACAAGCTTTTATTTAGTTTCACCTGACCGTTGTCTGTCTGTCGGTCTGTAATCAAATCTTGTAAGTTAAATTTGATCCACTTCCCGGTTTCCGATTGAGCTGAAATTTTGCATGCATGTATAAATGGGATGACAATGCAATATTATGGTACCATCGAGCTGATCTGATGATGGAGACAGGAGGTGGCCATAGGAACTCTGTGATGAAACAACGCAACCTGATTGTGTTAGGGGTTTTTAGAATTGTCTCGATGAGTATTAGTTATCTGTCGTAAGAAAAGTACAGTCAGCGATAAAAGCTTGTACCGAAAATGAAATTGCCATTGAATTGTTTTGCCAAAAACTTATTTTGAAGAGCAAGTTAGAAGCGACGAAAGAGCTTATAGACGGTCTTCCTCAAATTAACCTTAAAACAAATGCTTGAGATACAGTTTAACAGTTATCTGGGAAATTTAAGAAGTCAATGTTTTGTAAAGTTTGTCCAGCAAACCATAATCAAGTATTTTAATTTTAACGGCATTGTCATTTATTGTAATGAAATGAATTCCAGACCAAACCCTCGAAGAGGCGGGCTACTTCCAGTGGAGCGACAACGAGCCCAACAACTACCAGGACGCGGAGTACTGCGGCTCCTTGTTCAAGAACGACGGCAAATATAACGATCTCAACTGCTCCCACGAGTATGCCTTTATATGTGAGAAAGAGGCGCAGATACTTTAAAGTTTAAACGAACGTGTTCTCCATATTTGAATCCTTGTATTAAATATTTTCATGTATTCATGGCTTTCATTCCCTTACTGAGCAATTCTCAAAAAGTTTGTACATTTCGATCACATCTTAGATTTTTATAAAAATTGGTATACTGGTAAAGTACACGAAGCTGAACAACTTCCACCACATTTCCCAAAATGTCCCAGAAACTTTCTAAGAAACATTCCTTTTTTGTTACCAGATGCCAGATGTCCTTACAACATTTGGTAACAAAAAAGGAATGTTTTACAACGTAAGGTGTTACTGTACATTTACGAATATACATATATATCAGCTTCCTAGGAAGCTGATATATAGCATAGAGTGCAGATTCCTGAAAAAAGGAAAAGAGAGAAGATGAGGTTGTGTGTGCAAAACGCGTGATGGGGGAAACTAAAAGTTATTATGGTTTATGACTGGGCTAAATGGATATTTTTCCGCCTATCAGTCAAAATAATAACAAGCAGAATTAATAACAAGGCACCTACTCGTAAATTGAGTCACTTTTATCAAATACCAACTTTATTCTCCGAAGCTATTTTAGGCTTTCAAAGTATAAGATAACAGCTTTGTGCCCGAACATGTTCGGAAATAGAAGGCCAATTACTTACTAGGAATAGAAAGAACATATTGTGGGTCCTGGGACCCGTTTCTCAAAAGCTTGCAATTTGTATTACAAGCGGGGTGTCACTTTTGATAGCTTTTGTTAGAAAGGGACTTCTGCTTGTATTATAAGTTACAAGCTTTTGAGAAACGGGCCCGGTGTAAACCCACGCAGCAGTTCCCAGTAATCATTATCGCAAGCATAAGGTCATGTAAGTATTAAGTATAGGTATAAACAACATGCGTCCTTTAAATTGATAACATTATCATACCTATTACTTATGCTGTGCTATATTCGTGTTATGTTCAAGTTATTGCATTTAGTTAGAATAATTCTTTGCTCACGGACAGTAGTGATAGAAGATTTAAGAAAATGGATTATTTATTTACAATTTTGGCTTTTGGCGTTGGTAAGTTTAATTAATAATTTGTTCAACACATAATTTAATATGCCTGGTAAATTAAAGAGTGTTTATGACAATTTAAAACTTGACTAATTCCATTGTGAATCGAGAATTCAAGTGATTTGTTTGAGTATACCTACTTCGGCATAATATGGCGAACTTTCATCTTATTTACCTGTAGAAAAGTTTGATTAGGTTGTACTTATTTAATTTGTCAATGGAATATAAATTCAGTGTATTCTGCTTAGAATCTGGAGGCCCTTTGTTCGAATCCTGGTCGTATATTACCAAAAACGGAATTAAAACAACGAAATATCAACTTGCTAGTCAATCATTGCTAAATCGATATTAGTTACTTAGGTTCAGATAGTTAGATACTTGAGTATTGTTGAGTTGCATGTATTAAAAATGTATTAATAATCCGCGAAATAACAACACTTAATTATTTCGTGGACTATAGTTCGTTTTTTTAGCATTAGAAAGAACTTCGCAGAAGTAAGCTTGTGGTTCCAAATCCGGCACTTTTAACGGTAATAAATTGAAGTAAATTATATGTATTGACCGTGCTACATTAGATAATTCAATAATTATTAAGAATTAAAGAGGCTGATAGAAACTGTACGCTTACTTCTGTGGAGTTCTTTCTAATGCTAAAAAAAACGAACTATAGCAGAGTAAGATTTTGGGGTTCCGTCAATTAACACCCGATTCTATTATCAAAAACAGCACTAGCAACCGCCGAATCTCCAGCTATCAGCAAGCAATACCGCTCAGACTACACCTACGATAGAAACACCGACTCTTTCTACAAGATGCACACAGAGCAGGCCTCGACAGAACGCGCGCACACCACATGCAGGGCCGAAGGCGCGCGGCTCATGTCGCCGGAGTCCGAACAAGACCTAGCACTGATACACGGCATGTTTAAAAAGTTCCCGGATATCGGGAGACTGGTGCTTGTAGATGGGAATGGGATAGGTCACGATGAGGCTGATGAGGACGAGGAACCCATTATTAAAAGTAAGTATTCTACACATTTTTTATAATGATGGAAAATAAGATACCGCCAAAATATAAATATACAAATTTAGTTTCCTACAAGACAATGAATAAAATTGTATTCATTTGTCTTGTTGGCACTCTTCTTCTACATACAAGCTTGTGTACAAAAATAGTAGGTAAAAAATGTATACTTTTGCGTTTTTGAGACCTAAGTATGTTTGTGATTTTTTCTAACGAGCGAAAGTTGTTTAATCAAGTTTCTAATCGATGATTATGTTATTGATATTATTTACTACAGAATGGCCTCAAGATTGCTATACATATTTTTGCCAACCTTATTATGATCTAAAAAAGCGCCACGAGTTTTCACAAACTGCTGGCTGAACCTGTTCCACCAGAAGTTTGTCTCGTGTTTTTAGTATTTTTTTTTAATTTAGTCGTTAACTGCAATATTGGTGACATCTTTCTCAGTGGAAGAGGAAACCGACTACGGCCCACGACGCCGGTGCGAAGTGGTGAATAGGGAAGGACAGATTGAGAGCTCCATGTGCTACTTCGAGCTGCCGTTTATTTGCAAAGTGAACGCCAAGGAAGCGCCTTACAACGAAGAATGCGGGACTTATTCTAATGGTAAGTTATTGTAGTTAGATAAGACTTTAACGAGTGTAAACTATATCATATATGTTAAGTACCTTTGAAAATTTTAGCCGGTAGATAATTAACTAACGCTGTCTAAGTAAGGCATTTTAGTCGAGGCATTTCATGATGTTAGCATTGCTTATCGATGGAAACTATTAAGTTACTTCTTAACAAAAAATCTAACTTACAGATTACGTCTCCAAGATCTCTCTCACTGGAAGTTGCTACCGGATAGCCAATATAAAAGCTAACTGGAACGAAGCATACGCTAACTGCCAAGCCGAGGGGGGCCACTTGGCCATCTTGAATAACGAGGGCGAGTTCGAAATCGTCAAGAGTCTGCTGGACAAAACGCCAAGGAGTGTTGAGGATTGGCAGTTCTTTGTTGGCGTGCGTGCGGAGGAGAAGAAGTCTCCGATAATATTTAGAACCATTTTCAGTAAGTACTTACTTATGATATCTTAATTGTCTTTCCATTGGAATGAACTCGCGGCCTGATTCTAATTTTAATAAACCTCAATAATTTGATCTCGATAGGTTTATGGATTGGATCTGTCGGTATAAAAATTTTAATCAGGCTGTAAAAGTCATATAAGTAATTGGATAAATAATAGCTTGCTTTTGCTGGGTAACCCTAACTAGGCCCAGTCTAACCTAACTTTGCATCGACTTAACCAAACAAAGTGAGGAGTGTCATTAGTTAATAACGTGGTAAACTCTTTGATCTATTGCATTAAACCGCACACTGAAGGCGCCATAAAAATGTTTCAGAGCGCTACAATGTTTATTTCTTTTTATTGGAAAAAGGTAAGCTTTTGACTACAATCTCCTACCTAATTGTAAGTGCCGATGCAGTCTAGGATGGAGCATGTTTATCTAAAAGATGTTTATTCACTCTCGATTTAAAATGATTCAAGTTATAGTGGACTGGGAATAGATTTGCAGGAAGCGAGTTCCGCTCCTTAGCTTAGTTGTTTATCTATTATCAATATTATCATCAGTAGCATTGAATATATCATATATCTAAAAATGGTACTAGTTCAGCGGTGTCACTCACGAATTCGAGCCAATCGTGCAGTCTAACGCAACTAATCGCGCGCGTAATGCGAACTCTTCAACTAATCGCGTTGTAGCGGTGCCACACCGCTGTACTGGCCCTATTCATGCCTCATTCTTATTACCCGTAAGGCCAGTCTTTCAATATCTACGACACTATCAATGATCAGTAGATCATCTCAGCCATAAGACGTCCACTGCTGAACATAGGCCTCCCCCTTGGACCTCCAACGTGCCGGTTGGAAGCGACCCGCATCCAGCGTCTTCAGGCGACCTTAACAAGGTCGTCTGTCCATCTTGTGGGTGGACGTCCTACACTGCGCTTGCTAGTCCGTGGTCTCCACTCGAGCACTTTTCGACCCCATCGGCCATCTTCTCTGCGTGCATGTGGCCTGCCCATTGCCACTTCATTGCATTGATCAGTAGATAAAGCAGTATTAAATGTTTTCAGATCAAACTCTAGAGCAGGTCGGGTACGCGCCTTGGGACAACAACGAGCCAAACAACTCGTTCGGCATCGAGTACTGCGTCTCGCTCCTCAGGACCACGGGCAAATACAACGACACCGTGTGCCGCAACCGATACTCCTATGTCTGCGAGAAAGAGCGCAGTGTTTGAATACTGTATTTCGTCATTAATGTTATCATTATTTACAGACACATTTTATGGCATTTTCGGTGCAGCGGAGTGGTGTTAACCTTAATATCTTTAATACCCTTAATTTCAACCCTAATGTATAAAGCGTTAATTACGTTAATATATAACCTTAATTTACCATTTCAGTTAGAATTATCTATGACCAATTCCGTTAAGACCACTCCGCTGCACCAAAAATGGTATAAAATTTACGATGTCTGATTGTTAATTTATTACTGCTCATTTAGTTTAGTCTGAAAATACAATTTGTCAGTAGAAAGAAAGCGCATTTTTTTAAATTTTTAGTTCTAGTCTAGCGCTCGCGCGTACTCGTATGGTATCTTTCCCGCCATTCTACTGACAAGAAAGTGGCTTCTCCTTCATGAATTCAATAGTACTGCCATAAATCTGACTTGTGAATTTGAGTGCTTTAAGCCAGGGATAAATGTCCCGCTACATGTGTCGGCGACAAGCCCAGCGAAGTCGAGCGATTTCGGGTGACATATCTGGCGACATCGCGCGACTTGAAGTCGTAGCGACTTCAGGCAAAATCTTGCAACTTTTCGTATAAAGAGAGCAGCATTAGTGTGTTCTATGGTTTAATAAAGTATAATTGATAGTTAACAATAAAATACAATTATTCGCCAGAATACTTTATTGGAGAATATCTACCTACTTATGCATAATAATTTCGTTAATCATCAGAAAATGAGTATATTTACCTATGCGCAATTATTAAAAATATTTAATAACATTAAAATAATTGTAAATTACGTGACAAAAATGACTTCAGTACTTATTTTGAGTACCATTCGTAGGTACATCATATTCCTTGACCGTACATCGTACATACAATCAGTTTCAAAAATACAATAACCGATGAAAGTGAACAACACGAAACCTTTCCGTTGTGTTTGTTATATTGTTCGACGATGTTACGTTTTATTTCGTTCCGTGTTAAGTAGCACGCTTTAAATATAAAACGCCAGGTAGTAATATTTAAATAAAGGTTTTTGATGGTTCGAGCGAGTGTCAAAATGATTGCGACCAAAATAATTACGTTAAGGCATGGTCCACCAGTTTGCGGTACTGTGCGGCACGAACATCAAGCATTTTACGAGCTTTTATTTAGTTTCACCTGACCGTTGTCTGTCTGTCTGTCTGTCTCTGTGTAATCAAATCTTGCAAGTTAAATTTAACCCACTTCCCGGTTTCCGATTGAGATGAAACTTTGCATGCATGTATAAATCGGATGACAATGCAATATTATGGTACCATCGAGCTGATCTGATGATGGAGACAGGAGGTGGCCATAGGAACTCTGTGATGAAACAACGTAACCTAATGGTGTTAGGAGTTTTTTTAGAATTGTCTCGATGAGTATTAGTTTTCTGTCGTAAGAAAAGTACAGTCAGCGATAAAAGCTTGTACCAAAAATGTTTTTTTTTTTGCCAAAAAACTTATTTGTACTGAATATGCTTGTGCCGCACTCACAGTGCCACACACTGATGGAATTCCGCCTTTACAGTAGGTACATTTTTAGAGTCGCATTCGCACCTATGCCTTGATGTCTCATAGGATTTTATTTTTTCAATGTTTTCTCGATATGAGCCCTTATATCATAGTGCGATCCGGGCGGAGTTTCGTTCAGAACTGTGCTTCTACAGCCATTGTCCCCTTTGGCTTGCTCCTGGTTCTTCGTGACTACTTGGGATTTTCTGGCCTCTTCGGCCTCCTCGGCCTCTTTGATCTCGGCCTCGTCGAGAAGCTCCCGGTAGGTGCGGTTCCTTAGCTCGGCTCGAGCTGTCTCCGTGAGCCTCATGGATTGCCTTTGCAGCATCTGCGAATGGTGAGAATATTACTTAGTATTTTAAATGTGTAGATATATTTTTAAATATCATACCTAATACTTAGCTTACCTATGCTTATACGAGGGTCTTTATAAAAGGGATGAGTATTTTCAAGTATAAGTAATCATTATACTTCGATTTTTTTAGCATTAAATATAACTTGAAAGAAGGTAAGCGATCTTGATATGTCTTTTAATTGAAAAACGCTTTTAAAAAATCAGTAACTATTACTTATGAAAGCAGAAGAATATAAATGATCGTATTAGATTCATAATAGTTACATATTTGCCGTAACTTATTTTTAAAATGTGTTTTTCAATTAAAAGACACATCAAGATTGTTTACCTTATTTCTAATGCTAAAAAAACGAACTATAGTTTCATGGCTCAGCGAGCGTGTATGCTTAGAGCTTGCGTCCCGTGACCTCTGGTAATTTGTCTCTACACAACAAAATACGAGTACTAGACTTATATCGACTGGGATATGGACCTAGAAGGAAATCACGGTCCATATCCCGGTCGATATAAGTCTAGTGAAATTAATCGTGAATCATTCAAAACTGTTAAAATACGAATATGCTCCATTATAGCAGGTTTTAGGGAAGCGATGATAAGGAATTAAGTAAGAAGCGATCGATTAACATACCATACTTTTACGGTTAACTTCCTTCTTTAGGCTCACTAGTTCTTCCTTCTTTTTACGACGGAACAATCCACACTGTCGGAAATTTAGAAATTATTAAATATAAGAACCACATATATATATATAAGGGTGAGTCATATTCAAAATACATCTGATAGAACTGCATATAACGTTAGGTATGAGTACAAAATATATTTTAATATTTATGAACAGAGAACGAACGTCATACTTTCTCTATCTACTTGGAAATCTTACGTCTAGGCTTAGAGCAGTTATTAAAATAACTGGAGTCGCCTTTAAGAGTTTTTACCCCACTGCCGAAATACTTGCACAATTGTGCAAACTTTTTTATAGACTGACATGGCTATTTGTCCGTTACGTACAAATCATGTACAAATAGCTATACATTTGACGTCCCCTCCCCCGCAAAAATCGGCAGAAAATGACAGCCATGACGTCTCCAGTTACTAAATGCTCTAAGCCTAGGTCAACAACCGGAAAACTTCGTCTTTATCAAACTCAGTAAATCAGTTTTAACATTTAGAAAATAGTAGCTAATTTGACTAACCAGTCCAATTCCTATACCTACCTACAGTTGAAAAACGTAATTCAAGACCAAAAAAAGTAAGATAATGTTGCCTTTTTTTTACTAGCGCGTCTTGTATTTATGTAAAAATAAGTAAATAAAAGTACTTTTTTAAATCTTAGGAGTAAAATTACCAATAAATAAATTATCTTAGAGTGTTTATTTATAGAAAGGAATTTACTATTTTACAAACACATTATGGCAACATTGTCTTACTTTTTTTTGGTCTTGAATTACGTTTTTCAGTTGAATAGGGGATATATCTATCTTCTTAAGACGCAGACCACTTTTTGCACTTTATAATTTGGTACTTTATTTTATTCCCATATAAGAGTTCAAAACTCGAATTAAAATTTTACCTACTCGGAGACTTAAGAGACTATAATAATCTGAGGGGCTACCGCCAAAACCGAAATTCGCAAATTGCGGGGATCTTTCTCTTTTACTCCAAAGAAGGCGTAATTAGAGTGACAGAGAAAAATACCCGCAATTTGCGAATTTAGATTTTCGCGGTTATAGCCCTGTATTCTACCTATCTTACCTCGTAAAGAGCGAATCCAATGAGGCAAACAATGAGTATGCCCACGCAAACTGCTACCACTATAATCCAGACAGGCACCTTGCCTTCTTGCAACACCAAAGTGGTAAGTTCTCTGAGAAACAAAATAGGACTTATTGGCGACTAGGTAAGTCGATGAAAATCGTGCCTACAAGTTTGAGAGCTGAATTAGTTAGCGTTATACAGCGCGAAACATTGTGGCAACACCATGTCACATCAATCATGATTAGGGGAAACCGAGGTAAGGGAAACAGACGGAAGATGACAAACAAAGACAATGTTGCGGTATCTGTAATCGTTTTCAGGCAAGGACGCATTATGATATTAGAGTGACCCGCAGACGGTGCGGCGCGGCGCGTCTAAACATCATTTTTTTCAGCTCAAAAACAGTTATAGATGTCTAAAAATGTACATCGTTTCAACTCACCTTGGTCTCCCCTAATCATTATGTATTTTTTTTATTTCTGTTTTAAACTAGGTTAGTAGTTAGTTAAATTCGGAAGATAACTTAAAACGTGTAAAATATAACTTATAGGTAGGTTAGCTTTTTATACTAAACTTACGTTTTTTCTTTCTCTTGTTTGTCAGCGATTACTCTGAGGAATGTTTTCACCGTGGCGTTTGATTTCTGCAAAACTTTCTCTGAAACAAGTGAACAGTAACATCATACGAGTGAATTTTGCAATTCACAAGTGTCGTCATCATCATCATCTCAGCCATAAGACGTCCATTGCTGAACATAGGCCTCCCCCTTGGACCTCCATTCGAACCGGTTGGAAGCGACCCGCATCCAGCGTCTTCCGCCGGCCTTAACAAGGTCGTCCGTCCATCTTGTGGGTGGACGTCCTACGCTGCGCTTGCTAGTCCGTGGTCTCCACTCGAGCACTTTTCGACCCCATCGGCCATCTTCTCCATTCACAAGTGTAGCAAAAAATAAAAAAATACGGTATTGTGTACGTACCTAGTTCGTTAGGTACCGTAGTCATAGGTATGACCACAGTGATGGTTTCCTTGCGATTTAGGCTTCCCAACTCACAGCTTAATCCGTGGAAGTCGCTCTTACTGTCATTTTTCAATGCGCACGAAGGCCTTTCAGTTTCGCCGTTGTATATCTTAAAATCAGAAGTTTACTTGCTTTGATAGAGTTTGATAAAGTTGTTACATTGAGTGTAAAAGGAACAGGCGTGTATATTTAATTCAATATAGGTAAAATTAAGCAGATAACAACGCAATAAATATATAGAACATATACAGGGTGCTTCCTGTAACAGGAGCAATAAATTAAACTAAAGGCTGTACTCCTCAAACTGACCAACACTTAAAAACCGGGCAAGTGCGAGTCGGACTCGCGCACGAAGGGTTCCGTACCATAATGCAAAAAAAAAAAACGGTCACCCATCCAAGTACTGACCACTCCCGACGTTGCTTAACTTTGGTCAAAAATCACGTTTGTTGTATGGGAGCCCCATTTAAATCTTTATTTTATTCTGTTTTTAGTATTTGTTGTTATAGCGGCAACAGAAATACATCATCTGTGAAAATTTCAACTGTCTAGCTATCACGGTTCGTGAGATACAGCCTGGTGACAGACGGACGGACGGACGGACGGACGGACAGCGAAGTCTTAGTAATAGGGTCCCGTTTTACCCTTTGGGTACGGAACCCAAAAAACCAACTTTGTTCAGCAACTTTTAAAAATTATGAATCCTTTAGACTTCCTCTTATTCATACAAAATAAATATTGCGTTCAATGTACGCTGACATCAGTGTGTTTGACGTTACTTGTCACGCTTTTAACATAACAAAATTTGCAATACATTGCGTCTTAGAATAAACTTTAAAGTGTAATAAAAATCAAACCATGAGTTATATTCAAAAGTTGCTGAACAAATGTTGGTCAGTTTGAGGAGTACAGCCTACAGTTTAATTTATTGCTTCTGTTACAGAAAACACACTGTATGGGCGCGCTCTTATCATACCTGTATTAAATTATCGTAAGTAATGTGAGGTCCTTTATACAGCCAGAGGTCACCAACGAGTCCGACCCAGTTGATCTCGCCTACGTTCGATATCTGAAATAAAAATTAAATAGATAATAAAAACAACAAATAATTAAAAACACGTTGTAATTTTGCAGCTATTTTAATTTATCCCTAAGGAGGTAATATTAAAAGTAATATTAAAGGTAATATTAAATAAGGTAATATAAAAGGCCATGCACTCTGCCTTTAATTTGTTTACAATGAGGATAAACACGCAAATGGCGCTGCAATCGTTTAAGAAAAATACATATCATTACTTTATCGTATTCCTGACAGTTTGTATTGAAATCCTATAAATATAAGTAACTTACGGTGTATGTATGGTGTAATTTCTTTCCACTTTTAAAGTCATCTTTACGGAAGAATACCGGTTCGCCCTGATCCGTTTTGCTGTAAATAGAGCAAACATTTATAAATGGCATACGCGGAGTTGAAGTCAAAACGTAGAGTCCCTTTCGAAGTTGTCAGTCTTTTACATCAACGTTTTTAACCCTTCAGGTAGCGTATACATTATTTTGGAGTTGATGGAATTATTTTTCTTTGAATTTAATTAAATATGAAATAAATATTCCCGCTGTGGGAGTTTGTCACTTTTTTGTAGAAAATCATATTATTAGAAAATTAATCACAAACTAGATGTAATTAATTTTCACAAGTTGTGGTTGTAAGATAAAATTGTAACGTTTTCAACCAAAAGATAAGGTTAACGATAAGGTTGATTTCATATTTAGGCTATATGGAAATAGCGCCTCATTGACAACCGGCATTTTTGGTTGAAAATGGCACATTAATAAAAGTAATTTAAACATAAATGATGAGCAGAAATACAGTAATATCAACCTTTCAATCTTCAATCCGTCAACATTAGTTATGAGATCAAACTCAATGGAACGTTTGTCGTCAGGCTTGTTGGCGGTCTCGCAGCGGTTGTACACTTCTGCCACGACCTGTATTTTCTTGGTATCGCTCGTGAGTGCCTCCAGGCCTATCTCGATGTTTTGGTCATATGCTGCCTGTAAGATTATAAGTTTTTGGCAAAAATTTCATTTTTGGTACAAGCTTTTATTGCTGACTGTACTTTTCTTTCAACAGGCAACTAATGCTCATCGAGACAATTCTAAAAACCCCAAACACAATTAGGTTTCGTTGTTTTATCACATAGCTCCTATGGCCACTTCTGGTCTCCATCATCAGATCAGCTCGATGACACCATAATATTGCATTGTCACCCGACTTACGTATTTATGCAAAATTTCAGCTCAATCGGAAACCGGGAAGTGCATCAAATTTAACTTGCAAGATTTGATTACATACAGACAGACAACGGTCAGGTGAAGCTAAATAAAAGCTTGTAAAAACTCATTTAATCGGTATTCAAGACCGATGTAATCCCATAAGTGCTCCGTGAACAAAGTCTTGTACGGAACTCTATATAGTTATTTATTTTACAAGGGGGCAGAGTTGTTGTTTAAACCCTTCGTGCTAATATTGATACATGAGCTAGCGAATGATTGCAAAATTGAACCACGAGCGTTAATTCTGTGAAATTTGCGTGCGTACCGTATATATGAGTAAAAAAGCTACCTTTTCGTTTAAATCCCATTTGCTGTTAGGCTTCAACGCTCTCTGCCGCTGGCAGATCCTGCGCGTGGCGCTATAGACGGTGCAGTGCGGCGGCGCGCGGTACACGTTCGCCGCGCCGCCGTGCACGGTCAGCACCACGCACGGCCGGTACGCAGTGTCCGCGTCGCCGTTACGCACGGACACGTCGACACGCACGGTCGACGAAGACCCGATTAGGTACGGACTCCTGTGGTTAGATCGAGTTTAGCGATTGAAGGTCCATCATGATTGGAACAATAACAATCTGTGTAATGGTAAGTCGTTTGGGATATTTAAAAAATTATATAGATGTTCGAATCTAATCTTGATGTGAGACAAACGTCCAATTAGAGGTTGCAGGGAAGCGTTGGATGAGGGCTTCAAACGACCGGTCGATGTGAAGACCGAGGCCAATGTTCAGCAATGGACGTCTGTCGACTAGTATACAAAGCGTCAGCATGTCAGCAAACTTTTTAGAAGAGCTATCCGCAGAAAACTTTTTAGAAGAGCTATCCGGAGAATCGCCAGTTCTTGGAACGCAATGAGCCAAAAATATTCGTTTTAATGGTCTTATACCGTGTTATTTTTTTTTGCCACACTTGTACCTACAAAGAGCCGCATGCGGCTCGCGAGCCGCGGTTTTCCGATCCCTGGACTAGTATAATGACGATCAACGGCAACTAAGGTAAAACACAAATTATAATCTACCTACTTACACATAATATATATATAGTATGTATATGTTACTTACTGTACGTCGGTTGTAAGTTTGACAGACAGTTTTGGTTGGCACGGTTCTCTCTTACACTCCGCCGCCCGCACGGACATGGGGTGCCACAGTTTGCTGTGGGAGCTCACGGTAGCTTTCGACGAGTCGAACAATGTACTATTTGCTGGATCGTCCAGGAGTTTAGCTGTTATGAGGAATTCGATTTCTTGCTCGTAGTCTCCGTTCTGTAACAGTAAAACTAGAATTCTTAAAATAATCCACGGCTTTCCCAGTCTTCAATACTGCCACCGAATTTGGTGTTGTATATACCCAATTAAATAAAAAAAGTGTACATAATCGAAGTGGGTACCTACCTCAGATGTCGTTACATGTATGTTCCTGCAGCCGTTAGGGTTTCCTTTATTGTCGAGTAACTCTACGTATTCTATAAAGTCTTCATATGGTTTTGCGTCTGTCAAAGTAGCATTTGGGTGGGTTATCTTGACTTTTACTGCGAATTCTGAAAATGAATACAAATTGTAACAAATAGTACTGGGAATGTAGCAAAGATGATACACGTTTATCAGAAAACGCCAACTGAAAAGTAAATGAGTTACGTAACTATAGTAACTCATTTACTTTATTTTACTTATTATTTTACACTAGTTATTGCTGAAAAAAAAGAGTGTACTTATTGTTTTTATGTACCTACATAAGAACAATAAGTACACGTACGTATAACTAGGCTTTTATTGCCTTGTCTTTTCATGTCTATCAAGTGTCTACTCTCGAGACCTTTCTAATGAGCCTAAACTTGATGTGTTTGTGTTTTTGTAGGAGTTCCTTTGGCTACCTTACGAGTACGACTGCATCATCAGATTAGCTCCATGTTAGTTTATTATTGCAGTGTCAGCGGAATGACGGAAGTAATCTAAATTTCAACCGAATAAATTACAAGGAAGTGGTTTCAATTTAATTACAAGCTAAATAAAAGTATGTAAAAGATGTATAGGAATGAGAGATGCGTAGAAGTCACGTGACACATTTCGTACGTTATTTAACTTTCAATTGGCGTTTTCTAATAAACGATTGCGACTTGGCTAGATCCTGCTTATAAAATAGAAATATAAACGATGATTTTGTCAAATTACTTACTAGCTGTAATTTTTTCTGGTTTAGGAGGATATTTCGCATTTAGGCACACATCAAATGCAAATTTAGTCTTATCAGTACGGCTCTGAAATAAATAGATATGGTACTATTAGTTCATTTAAACTTTTCGCTGCTAACGCCCTGACCGTAAGGGCCACCCCACATTTAGCGTCTTTCGAGCGTCGGCGTCTACAACTCTATGGCCGCTGCTCGACGCAACATCGACGCAATTGCGCTGACCAGACGCCGACGCTCGAAAGACGCTAAATGTGGGGTGGCCCTAAGGTAGATGTCAGGGGGCCTAGCCAAGATGACAATCGTTGTCGTAGCCCAAACTCGGGGCCCAGGGCGTTAGCGGCGCGGTGTAGCGGTGTAGCGGCGAAGACGCCAGCGGGCTTACCGCGAACCACGTTCGACGTGTTGCCTCTCTGTCGCACTTGTAAATTTGTACGTATGTGTGATAGGGAGGCAACACTTCGAACGTGGTTCGCGGTAGGCCCTCTGTTCGATTCCGGCCTCAGTCATAGCAAAGAGAACACAGTGTATAGAGAATTTCAATATTTAACAAATTAACACATATCAGTGAAAGAATAAGGTAACGATCGAAGCAAAATGGCGTTCTAACAGTTTTAATCTTCTGTCGAAAGATGGCTGTGGCTACATAATTTGACAATTCACCTCTATTTCATATTCTCTTTGGTCACAGGAAGCCTTGGGCACTTTTTTGGTATATTATATACTCGTACATTTAATTCAGTTTAAAATGTTTATATATTACTGTGACTATTTAAAACACAAATAAATAAAATATATCTATAGCAAACGTTGTTTTGGTAACATTTAGCAAAATGAAACTGATGTACCTATTAATAAAAACCTCGGTGGTCTACGGTTCACTGTCAATGTGTTAGTTTGTATGACTGTGTGATGGTTCGATGTCTCAAACACGACTACGACGCTTTCTCTGCTACTCCTACTGAAAGTTCCATAAGACCATCTCGGTTATAATATCCCCTTTTTCATCTCTATATTACTGCTTTTAAGAATTTGATGTTATTTAAGAAAACTTACAAAACTAAGACAAGGTCTTACCTGCAGGTCAGGAACAATAGTATTTATATCGACGGTGATAACTGTCAAACAGTGGTACACCGCCACACTGTCATTGCCAGGAGCTCCTATTGCCAGATCTGTGTATAATAAACTTTCATGTTTATAAATGAAAATTAAATAGTTCTAGGCTAATCTTGCATACAGGCTAGATGAGTAGATAAGAGGATTACCTATTATAAAACCAGGGACACTGGAATCACTCCGTAAAGATATATTGTATTGTATACTGTTATTAAATAAATTACAGATGTGTTAGTGCATAATTATCGTATTTTCACGGAAACGTACGACCGTGTTTTGCTATTTCAGTCAGTCTCGGTACGAAAAGTACTGACGTTGACTGAAGTATCATGACAAATACGAACGTTTCCGAGGAAATACGATGGAAAACAATTATGCACTACATCTGTGCGGTAGGTATTTGGTCGATGACTGAATTCAATGTATTGAATATTGAACGCATGTTTCCCGCGCTGGGAAACATGCGTTCAATATTTTGGAATGGGGCTTTACCACAGAATACTCGTAAGTAATAGTATTATTCAGAACGGCCACGCACCGCCCCGCCCCGACTCGCATTACCTCTCCCCACGACTGGCCGCGACATGAATCTGGCGGACTTCTGGCGTCCTCAGTAAAGCGACTTACCCACACATACACAATGACGTGTGTACAGACGTGCCGCGCACAAATATAAACACTAATGATTTTTGATGAATGGCGTGTTCGCTCTGTGGTTTTACTAAAGCTTTAAGAAGCTAAATTTGTGTATCAACTTGCCACTACAAGCGTTGTTAGAGTACTTATTGGCGACCAGACTCAGGCCCAGGTTCTGGAAGGTCTTGGGCTGGAAACGCTGCAGCCAGGAGGTGGTCATCGATTTGTCGTCTAGGGCTGACCCCGCGTACAGGTATACGGCACCCTTGCCGTCGTCTTCATATGGGGCCCCTATGACTATTTCTGTAAACAAATGTTAAACTAAATATTCAACTAATTTTATGGTTTATATTTTAGTCACTCGCGCGACATGTTTCGGAGAGCCGTCAACATTTTCAAGCACTTAATAGTGTCTAGCTATCACGTCACGGTTCATGAGATACAGCCTGGTGACAGACAGACAGACGGACAGACGAGTCTTAGTACTCTTAAAAGGGTCCCGTTTTTACCTTTCGAGTACGGAACCTTAAAACACGGGACACTTATTACACTTACCATCTTTTCCGTCTTTGTCCATGTCCCCGATGTTAGCAATAGCGTAACCAAAGAATGCTCCATTTTTATTAGGGCCTTCAATTCGCTTCACATTCTTCATAATCTGGAAATTTACGTTTATTTATTTGTTTTCTACATATTTTTATTGGCCGATTAGTTATTGATTATAAGTAGAAGAGCTGTATAATAGTCTAATATAATGATTATCTAATGCACTGTAACGTTATTACTACAAAAAGTATGGAGCAGTACAACGCCATCTGTTTTATATAACCCGCTTATTCATAAAACTTAGTAAACCTCTGATAAACTTTATTTCTTTTTAACTAAAATAAATGTCACAATGACGGATTAAGGACAAATTATTGTAAAGGGCTTGTTAGACTTCGCTGGCTTAATATTACAAAGTTCTATGTTACATTTTCAAGATAGTTGATTCGACTAAATGCCACTATGACAACAACGAAAATAATTAATTACCTAATACGTCACATACCTATGACATGACATGAACAAACAAGGAAAGCTATATATAAAAAGTGTTTTTTCTCTGTCTTCTCCCAAAGGAAAGCTATGACAGTATGAATTCTTCAAAAGAGGTCAGTAGTTAACACTAAACTCGAAACAGCACCTTTATAAAAACATTAGGGGTCACTGACCTGTCCCAGTAAATTGAGTTAGTGTGCGTGAGCTGCGTTTGTGTGTGAAATGGGGTAATTTGACAGAATCTGAAAATTTACCCTCCTCTACGCCCTCTTAAAAATGAAACATAGAACCCTGTAATATTGGGCCAGCGTCTGGACAAGCGTTTATTTGTATATAACATCATCAAATTTTAGAACTCTTCAACAATTAATGATTAATATTTGTAAAGAAACATTTCGAGTAAAACGCTGTATACTTACTTTCTTTGTCTTATGCCTATAAATGTACACGATTCCGGTGTGGTACTTGTCGTCGCCACTGAAATGCGCAGGCGCCCCTACGAGTAGCGAGGCAGAGTCGCCGTCAAGTTTCGCCGAGCACAGCGCTGCGCCGAACATGGACCCCACCCCGCCTGCCGGGTCCTCCACGTCCGACTGCCGCTTTTGGTCATTGTCAAAAATTATCACCTGAAATTAAAGTGAGTTTTAATGATTGAAAAAAATCGACGTTTCAATTGCCATATTTTTGTAGTCTTCACTCATTGCTTAATAATTTATAAAATTTGAATGTTATAGTTAATTTCTTTGATAATTATGACTTAATATAATGGGACCTACTTTGAAACTTGAAAATTTCAACACAACACAACACGAACGTTTAGGGTAATATGGTATATATACCCTATGCACCTACGTAATGTAAATGTATCACAAATAATGAAGTAATTACCTAAAAATATGTATCAAATTAATATTGCGGCCTTACCTATTTACAATTGGCCTAGAAAGTTATTCTCTACTAGTCAAATGATAAAAAACATTCACTAAAGAGCGGGCTAGTTTATATACAAATATTCTTACATAATGACCCGTTTTTATTGTTCTTGAGTACATATTTCTAACCCACCTTTCCGATGCCGTAATCACCATATGGTGTGCCGATTGCTACATCTGGCTTTGGGTATTTTGCGCGTGTTTTTATAAAAATACCACTTGCAATACTGTATCCTGAAAATAAAAACAATTTGCATAAATTACGTAAATCAATAACGACTAATGAGGATGACGAATGAGTCGCGACCCTCACGGTGCGATTCGGGAAATGAATTAGAGATGCATTAGATATGAAATAGTAAAGATATGTGACGTTCCATGGCAAAAGGTACCTTATGGCGGCTGGCGCTTACGCTATTATTATCGCCGCTCCAATATTCAGCCGGGGCAATGGTACCTTTTGCCGTGGAACGTCACATATCTTTACTATTTCATATCTAGTGCATCTCTAATTCATTTCCCGAATCGAGCCGTCAGTCGTGACTCATTTGAGCGTATTAAAAAAAATGTACATTTCATACATGTCTTCAAAATATGTATTGATTTCTTGGGCGTTATGTTACTCAGAATCATTTGTACATTTACGCCTCATACATGTAAAAATGTGTCCTAAGATTTCATTTCCAGATCGTCACATTTTTGTGTGCATACTTAATTTGTAGTATTAACGTGACGCACTGGATACTTAAATATTTTTTCATACAACATTTTGGGACACATTTTTTCATGAATGAGGCGTGGATGTACAAATGATTCTGAGTAAAATGAGCCCAAGAAGTCAATATTTTGAAGACATGAATGAAATGTATATTTTTTTGGAAAACGCTCATTTGACACATTCACTGCCAGCGACCCGCTAGGCGGGTTCTCTGTTCGTAGGCGCTTTTCGCTATACATATACGGTTTTTCCCGTGTTATCGGCTACTCTCGTAGCGCGTAGCTCGCGCTGGCACTGAATGTGCTAAGAGACAATTATGAAGAAGAAAGTTGAAGCCTCCTGAATTAAACATATCTTTAATAAAGGTTGGATAAAAAATACTTACCAAAGTTGAAGCCGTCTGGGTTAGTAGAACTAAAAATCTTAGGAGGGGAGGACTCCGACTCCGAAGGATCGATATAAGTCATCACGCGACCTAAAAAAATATTGTGAGTTTTGTAAAATGCTTTTGATTATTTATAAATAAATATAGATAGGTATTATCGCGTCGCGTCAAAATAAATTAAGATCATTTGTAATGTGTTGCAAATAAATTAGTGTTACAGTCCGCTATCGTTTTATTCAGCAGTCTAGATCTCCTGGGTTCACTAAATACCTACTACGAACTAGTTAATTTAGTTATTTTTGTTGCATACGCTCCTTTAACCTTTTCGACGCCATGTCAAACACAAGAACAGTCACCCGGACGCCACGTCACCGAAGTGTCAAATCTGTAATTGAACTTTATGCATATGCACGTAGGTCTATGTTGCCCTGTGGTCTGTGACCGATTAATCAGTCTTTGGCATTGGACCTGCGGTGCGGACATATCGATCATTGGCGTCCAAAAGGTTAAAATATTTTTGATGGGTACACATGCTTACCTGCAGCGATAGCTGGACTCCCGACCCGTAGGGCGCCCTTCATATCTATATCCATACTCCAGCCGAAGGCATCAGTCACGTTTTCTAAAAATATAGCATCATTAGAGCGTTTTACACTTTCCTTTGAGACGGGATCATTATTCTCAACTCGCCCAAAATCTATCGGAATAACCTAATAGGTACATTTCAGAGCAATACAAACAAGGTAGGTAATTACAATAAGTTCCGAGTTTGACTTGAGTCCTCAACAGCACTTTTCCTTAAAAGCACCTTTCTAAAACGCCACTATACTCTTACTATAATGTGAGAACAGGCCGCCATTTGCGAACTAAAGAACGCACTGTATTGGTCCCATTTTGATACCCTACAGAGTTGATACTAATTGTAAGGCATGTGGTGTGTGTGCTATGGCTGTGTAACGTCATTATGAAGAGCTATTATCGTCATCTACATAAAAGATGACTCACGTTAGACCGGGCCGCGTCCGGCCTGGGGCTTCCAGAGAAAAGTAAGCGCCGGAAGCTCCGGCCTAGGCACGGCTCGATCGGCCCGGTCTAACGTGAGTCAACCTTTATATGTCTAATCTTTAGTAAGATTAAGCACTGATCAGTGTATTACATTCAACTTAGCATGCCAACCTAGTTAATGTTTTGAACAGACAACATTTTACAGCAGCATACAAAAGATTAACAATCGCAAAGTATGCAATACGGGTACATATGTTTGATTGATTGATTAATTAATTGATTGATGATTGATATCAAACCGTTATACGTGCGATTGATGGATCGGTCCTCCTTTGAGATCTGGAGCATGTTGGTGAAACGGCTGCCAGGATTTTTATAGTCTTTATAAAAACAACGTCCGTTCGTGCCAAACACATTGCCTGTAAAAGAATACTGTTAGTTTTAATCGGTTTCAATTTCAGTTATTTTTTACACTTTAGACTCGTTTTAATGTCGACGTAATAATAATAAAATATCATGCTACACACACCTGCTACCTGTATTTGGCTGGTACACCGAGGAGCACAAACCTAAAACAAAGATTTATATAAGATAATTTAAAATATTAAAATACACCGTGTTTTTATTAAATTCCGTTAACTTCTCTAGAGAACTAAATGGCATAGTTATTTTTCAAACAATTTTCTTTTGCTTTTTTTTGTAAAAAAAGAAATAAGTTTAAAAAGTTATTAAATGTAGCATATATTTGTTGTTGTCGTAACACGGGCACTACATTTAACTCAACCGAACAATTGAAATCTGTGACATATCAATGTCATTTCGAACATCGATCGACCGAGATTGTATTTAAGTTTAGTAGCAAATGTATGAACTCATTCTAAACACTAATCAATATGTAAACCGGCGCTAAGGCAAGTGTACACGCTTGTAGAGGCCTTATAGGAAAATAAATAAATTATTGATTACCTACGAAATGGAGTTAATTAGAATATCGGTGTCTTTGAGAAAGTTACTTGATTTAAGCTCAGGAATGCACCCTTGAATTTAACGGAAATAAAAAAACACGGCGTATACACGGTGTAACATGAGTAAACCGAATAATTTTAACAGCGTATTCCTGATCATATTTAGAGACAAAAATGTCCTATAAACTTTTTTGAAATTCGCCTAGTTTCAGAGATATTATTAATTAAAAAAAAAATAGTTTTTATTGTTACATAGTGTAAAAGTACTTTTTGATGGTGATGTTGCTGCTATGGGACGTAATCTAAATATCCTTATTGATAGATGTCAAAAAGTGACAAGTAACACTTTGCAAGAAGTAGGTTTCACGAAAAAAAATGTAAAAATCAATTTTAAGTGACAAGTTTACCAATAACATTTATTTTTTATGTACAAATACATTCAAATAATTCAAAAAACAAAACAAAGAAATTTTTTTTTGCGAAATTGACCTAAACTTTTATTACATTTTTTACTTCTTTTGACCTCAGAAATGCGTGGTTAAAATTATTCGGTTTCCTCATGTTACACCGTGTATATTAGCTACTAAGACGATTCACTTTCATCATCATCATCTCAGCCATAAGACGTCCACTGCTGAACATAGGCCTCCCCCTTGGACCTCCGTTCGTACCGGTTGGAAGCCACCCGCATCCAGCGTCTTCCGGCGGCTTTAACAAGGTCGTCCGTCCATCTTGTGGGTGGACGTCCTACGCTGCGTTTGCTAGTCCGTGGTCTCCACTCGAGCACTTTTCGACCCCATCGGCCATCTTCTCTGCGCGCAATGTGGCCTGCCCATTGCCACTTCAGCTTGCTAATCCGGTGAGCTATGTCGGTGACTTTAGTTCGTCTACGGATCTCCTCATTTCTGATTCGATCACGCAGAGAAACTCCGAGCATAGCCCTCTCCATAGCTCGCTGAGCGACTTTGAATTTTGAGATGAGGCCGATAGTGAAAGACCACGTTTCGGAGCCGTAAGTCATCGCTGGTAACACACATTGATTAAAGACTTTCGTCTTGAGGCACTGAGGTATGTCGGACGAAAAGACATTACGTAGTTTCCCGAACGCTGCCCAACCGAGTTGGATTCGGCGGTTGACCTCCTTCTCGAAGTTGGACCTACCTAATTGGACTACTTGTCCTAGGTAGATTCACTTTAACCAGTAATAAACAAATACTTACAAATAGATATTCGTCGCCCGCCTTCACACTAGCTCCAAGCCAGAAACTATGATTATAATTATCACCCCCATGAACTGAAAAAAAAACAGTTATTAGCGAAATTCATGAAGACGAAAAGTGGATGACCGGCGCGAAATCACCTTTCCATACTAACGTAGACACTTTGACACGAATTTTGACACAATTTGATGTATATCAATCACAGTACTCCACAGAAAACCAGCGCCGTCAACCACGCTAGTCGTACCGGCTACATTGCCGAGTGGAGGCCATTTCGGCTTCAAATGTTTCGACTGTTTTATTTACCCGAATCTAAACTATGAGACATAAGTACTAACATTGAATAATTTTACTGTTTAGACTCACGTGTTTTAAAGTCACTCGCGCTCGCTCTCCGAAACATGTCGCGCGAGTGACTTAAAACAAATGATTTTAAACCGTAAAATTATTCAATGTTTTATTTACCTTTGCTTTGAGCTTGCTATGTGTGTTATTTGTATTGATTTGTTGTCTGAATAAATGATTTATATTCTATAGTTCGTTTTTTTTAGCATTAGAAATAAGGTAAACAATCTTGATGTGTCTTTTAATTGAAAAACACATTTTAAAAATAAGTTACGGCAAATATGTAACAATTATGAATCTAATGCGATCAATTATATTCTTCTGCTTTCATAAGTAATCGTTTTTGATTTTTAAAAAGCGTTTTTCAATTAAAAGACATGTTAAGATCGCTTACCTTCTTGCAAGTTCTTTCTAATGCTAAAAAAAACGAACTATATTCTATTCATTTACCTCTGGAGGTGACGGCTGCGAGTGGCATCGACATTTGAGTACAATTTTTAGTTGCCAGATCGCACGTAAACACTTGACCATCTTTATCTGCTCGAGGAGCACTTGCCACTAGCCTGGAAAAAATAACGTTATGAAACGTAAAGGACGTAAAGGAGGCCACTACGTACTGTATTTTGTATTTAAGTACCTTTTGAATACATCAAACTAGTTTTTATGTTGCTGGATATGTCAATCTATGCGTCCAAAGTTAAAACGGCCGTTTTGTTTTGAGTTCCTAGATCGACGAATCCAGAACATAAACACTAGTTTGATGTACTTATTCAAAAGGTACTTACTTTTTTGTTATATGGCTTTTACTCCTCGCTAAATTTAGCAAGGTGGATTCTGCCAATGTCGAGGAGGTACTACAGTACGTAGCGGCACGCTTTTTTAAATACCTGTCGTTAAATTTAAATAATCACGATTAAATATTTAGTAGTGGCGCTAGTGTGCACGTTGATGGGCTCTAAAACCGTTCGTGCTATTGATACCAGAGTAAGTGAATAATTCCAAAATAAAATGGAATGGAATTGGAAAAGTGGAATCTTGAGCGTTGCGAGGGTTTCAAGGCACGAGGGTTAAACAAATTTTGCCACCGAGTGAAACACGAAACACCAACGCGAAGAAAATACTATCTGTAAAATATCAAACAAAATCAACCAAATCAAATCCAAATGAACATGTTTCAATATTTGGAGCATTCCATGAAATTGTCTACCGTTGTCCCGTACAAACTCGAGGTTTCTGAAGATTTAAAGGTATAAGAGTTTCCTTTTCTATGACAAATGGTCAAAAATATGCACAGAAAAATAATCGCCTGCTTTAAATGCCGAGAAAAAAGTCGCGACACAGGAAATACAATGCGTTTTTACGGGACAGCCCGTGGAATGCTCCATTTATCATTCAAAATCATCATTTAAAAGTAAATTCTAATCAAAATTTGCATCAAATTACTTTGCCACACATGTGGATAAAATGCAACTTTACGCCTAGTGTGGTTTATAATAACTTAATTACAAATCGATAGGTACTTAGGTCTCGAGGCATGCTTTACTATTTAAAATAAAAATGTTGATACTGTTTTAGGTTTACCAGCTTGCTTCAAAATTGTTCCTATAGTTTGGGATTTTCCAACATGGCAAACGAGGAAAGTCATCGCAATACTTTGTCATTCCAATGATTATTGTCATGGATATATTTAATTATGTTAGGACTAAAGAAGGATATAAATAATTATTTTCATCCTGGCAGCTACGTACCTAATAAGTAGTTATCTGATTTACAAGGGGGCAAAGTTGTTCGAAAAGCGGTCTTAAGCGTTGCAAGGGTTTCAAGGCACGAGGATAAAACAAACTTTGCTACCGGGTGAAACACAAAATTTCCCACCACACCAACGCGAGGAAAATATGAACTGTAAAACATTTTCAAATTACACCCAAATGAATGCTATTAAATATTTATCATTCAAAAATTCCACCGGCCAACATTAAGAAAACAACTCGATATTTGCATCTATTAAGATGCTTTGCTGCTTTGGTGCTGATATTCTCTATCTTCCTATATATGGTGTATGTATGTATTTCTAACTTACTCATTATTGGTAAACGCGACGCTGTACCCGAAGAAGGCATCGTCAGCCAACGGTTCAGGAGGCCGGATTGTTGTCATGGATGGCTCGTGGAAATACGCCGCTCTTGTGGCCACCGCTTGCACCAGCAAGCAACATTGTAGCACTGTAACGTAATGACAGTTTTTATCACTGTTGCATAATGCTCAGATTCATTAACATATGAGATCGTGGGATCTAATTATAAATGTGGAAGTTTGTATGATTACATAATAGTTCATCCTTCACGATTGACAGTATTCGATAAAATTTGGCACATAGACTGTTTATAACATGAAAATAGACATCAGTACTTATAATTGAGTGTATCATAATATAATTAAGTAAAAATAAAATTAAAAATACATATTTAAACTATTTCAAGACACGAGAAAAACATGTTACAGTTTTAGTACTAAATTACAATTCGAGCGAATATATTGTATGATAATGATAAATTTGTAAATATTTATCATAAATTCAGGGCTATTATTCCTCAGCCATGACGTCATATCTCAGTATGACGTCACATCTCAAAAATTATAAGAAATAATTAAAAAATCCAAATTATTGATATATAAAAACAAATCATTTGAAATTAACACTGTTAGTAAATATTACCGATTTACTACCATTAATTCTTTTTACTATAATAATAGGAAAATAAACAACTCAAGCTACTTATTTTTTTTATTATTATTTATTACTATTATACTTTGAATAGTCTACCAGCTTAGAGGATAAACTACATATGAGGTAAACATATTTAATAAACTGGAGAAGCAGATCAATTTATCACTCGTGTGTAAGAAAAATAAACTTTAGCTTTAGCTACTAATTAAGTAAAAATATACAAAAGGATAACTTACACCACATGACTCGCCTTTGACTCTGTAGAACCAACTGACGGCCTGATTATAATACAATTAAGGAAATTATGCTGGTATTCATCATCTATAATTATAAGTTTCCTGTCAAGTTTCCGATTTTACGCGTCGTGTATTGGTTTAGGCGTGGGTTAGGCAATACTCTATTCAGTAATATAAAAGCTATTCAGTATGACCTATTTATTTACCCCTCTGAGTTTAGTCAGTGATAACAAAAGCACCCTGTATAAGTACTATTAAAATATTACACTCAATAAAAATGTGTCACTATTATATGGAAATATTTATGTAAAATGGATCTTTTAATTAACCTTGATGGCATAACTATGACTGATTGTAGTCAATACGAGTATATTGTATTTTTTGCGGTTTGCTACTAACCCTTTACATTAATCTACCTATGAATAATAATTTAAAAACTTTTTATTTCGTCTCAGTAGCAAACCGCAAAAAAATAGCTAGTTATAATGGCAGGGGCAATGAAGCCGATGGTCCTGGGTTCGAATCCCGGTAAGGGCATTTATATGTGTGATGATGATGAGCAAAGATATTTCTTCCCGAGTCATGAACTTCTGAAGAAACTGAAAGAAATCTTAACATTATAGGCAAACTTGCAACCTGCTAAGGTGCAAAACCATCAATAATAGGAGTTCAGCTAAAAATGTAAATACCTATCGTGGTTGTTACTTTTTGCACATTCTAGTTTATGTGATTCGACTAGACAAGTTATAGGCCGGATTTTATTTTTAACTTCGACCTTTAATACCTACACATATAATATAATATATGACAGTTTACATTAACATAAGAGTACCTAATGTAAATATGTGTTTTTCCTCATAAATGGCAGTTGCCGGGTTTGCTAATTATAGAGCATACGCAGGAAGATGTGTTTTTATTGATTTAAAATACCTATATTTTTAACAACTTCAGTGGTAAAATATAAAATTAAAATAACTTTGGTAAGTAATTAAAGTTGATTTAATTTTGGATATTGGACAATACCTTGTACAATAAGTTTAAAACCATAATTTTAGTATAATATAATAATATATATATGTATATATATGTGTTCTGCTATAGACGTAGCTATGGGTAAATAAAATACTTACATATGTTTATTTAAAGATAAATTAATAAAATCTTTTTGCCTTTTTTCGGTCCTCTGGAATCGTGAATTTAGAGAACGGATTGTAGTAAAATAGGTACCTATCAGCGTTTTAATTTAAAGGTTAAGCATTTTTTAACATTATTATTTAGAAATTTAAGTACTTAACAACAGGTACCTGAATAGTTTAGGCGATTAACTTTCAATCCGGACTAATCCTGAGGGTTATAGCAATGAATATATTATATTATAGCATATTCAACGTCTAAATAATATGAAATAATTTGGTAAGTAACTAACTTTTTTAAGGTCAAGGTTAAAACATCATTCAATTTCAAATTCGGTAATTTATATTTTTCTCTCAGAGTCATGCTGCTGATCGTAAGTTTGTTTCTCCTGGTGCGGACGTCAATAGCTGTGTTCTTCCACGAGAAGTCGTCGATCGTTATAGCCCCTGCTGGAGAGAGTAAAGACATTAGCTTCGGCTACAGTTTGGGCTACCAGGGTGGGGACAATGCAAGTCTTGGTAAGAACATACTAGTTGGTAGTAAACTGAACATACCCATTAGCGCCCATTGTATCCAATTAGGTATAGTGTGTAGCTTTCAAATAGAGCCCGATGGCTAATCCTATTGTCTATTGTTAAGTAAAACCGCTCGTGCCACGTGCCACAACCACCTGCATAAAAAATACGTACTTCGGTTACTGAGTGCCGGCGAGTCGAACGCTACAGATGAACCAGTCTAAAATGTGCCATCGAGATGCGTAACAAAGGCGCGTTATCGAAGAGCGCACTTACACTGGTTTTTTGAGCGTTGGATTAGCCCGCGCTCAGGTGCCAAATAGAATAATGAAGACCCTTTTTTGCAGGTAAGTAGCACGTGCGGTTTTACTTAACAATAGACAATAAGATTAGCCATCGGGCTCTATTTGAAAGCTACATACTATACACCTGGGTTACGTAGTTCTGATCTGATTTTCTACTGTGTAACTCTATCTAACAGCATTATAAGCGCTAATGGGTTAATTGAACATTGGTGGACGTTATTTCTTTGCAATATGTTTTATGAAGTGTTAGTTACTTAGTTACCTGTGGAACTCTTCATTTTATTATTTACTTTTTTGATAAAGTCTGCTGTTACACGACGTCGTACAATCGTACACGGGCTATGGCTAGTTATAACAATGACAAGAACCTCTAATGTATAGCTAAGCATGATACCTATTGGTTTTAAATCTCATGTATACAGGGTGATTTCTGGGTCGTGATCCAGAACCACTTTTTCTGACTCTGTAAATGATCCACATTATCATATGGTAGTATTTGATTAAAAGACAATTACTTTAATTATTCTTATTTTTCAAGTAAAATTAATGTTATAAGTACTAAGTAATCATGACTTTTGACATACGCTGTATGGAAAGCGACAAGACGTCACATTGAGTAGGGTCACCAAATTGTATGCCAAAATGTTTTTTCCTACTTGTCATCTGGAAAATAATCATCATTATTGGTGATAAACAATAATTAAAAACATCATTAGGCTCATCTTTGGATTCTGTATGATGTCTGGCTCTCTTGCTCCACGACTCCGAAATCACCCTGTATAGATCAATTACTATTTCTTATTTCGCTAAAACTGGTAAAACAAAACTAACTTACAGTGATCGGTGCGCCTCTGTACGACGAGACTGGACGAGTATTCGAGCGGTCCTTACGAGATATCTTGCATGGAGAAACAACTTGTGATCCGCTCGATATCGACTTTGCAGCTTTAAATATCACATATAACCGTAGTAAGTATCATATTCTCTTTAATCCTGAGATTTTTTCTTTACGATCAATAAGAAATAATAAACAATAAAAACAGACCTGCATCTAGCATGGTACTCACGGTGGTAACGCAGAGAGAGGTACTTTTAGAATATTTGCGCTGTGTTTGAGGGATACCATCTTTTGAATCTGACTGGTCTTTCCATATAACAAGTTAGGTACCAAAAACCTCTTCGTAAGACCCAAGCCAATTTTTGCATTTTTCAATTTGGCACATTCTTTAAAAGTTCATAACTCGTAATTAATTTGTACTTGTACTAGTACGTGGGGACTTACGAGGTTATAGTTGGCCAAAACTGTTAGCTAAGAAACGTTGTCCAAAATGGCTATCGGGCTTATTTGTATTAAATATTCCTACCTTTACCTACTTATTATTTAGGGCACATCCTTTTTGACATACATACATGTTGTTTTGTATTGTATTGGACAGATTTTATTGCTTAAACTGTATGAAGTTGTACATGTTTTCAGCTCTCAGCCCGGACCAACACTTTTACCTGGGTGCTTCCATAGCTGCAACGGAAAAGCTTTTTGTGGTATGTACCAGACAATCTATTATAGTAGGTACCTACGTAACTAGTTTGCGCCATTATTGTATACACCACCATCTTAGGTATTCGCGCTTGATCAAAGTGAATCAACGTTTAGCATTTTTATTTTGTGTTAAGGGGCCCACAGATTACCAGTTCGCCGGACGATATCAGCCGTAGGAACACGTTCGCGGACGCGGATTGCATAGCATCCGTTTTTGCACTACTCCTGGTGACGCGCATGCTATAGCATCCGTTATTCGTTTTAAATTTCTGCATTGAAATGCTAATCAATCCGCTTTACCACAGTATAATATTATTCACCAACTTTCCTCTATACCAGTCACCAGATTCAAAGTTTGCATACTGCCATTTTACATAGTTTTATCGAAGTTAAAAATTATCCTGTGACGTCTCCGATTGGGCCCCCCTTTCTGTGATGCACATGCTATAGCATTCGTCTTTGTATGGCAGCTCCCTTAGTAGCCCGACAGGTGCGTCTGGGAGTAGACGCGTGCAATTTGGGTGAATTTCGTGCGCGATAGCCATTTTTACGGATTGTTTATAACATCATAATTAATGTTTTTCTTACAATTTCTTTAAGTTTTTCAATGTGTTTTAATAAACAAACATGTTTACTCGTGGTTTATTGTGCTACAATCAAATTTTGATAACGGTGAATGTGAAGAAGTGGGGCATGAATGTGTATACCTATCATTCAAGTAGTTACATTACTAGTCATAGTTTTGATGATATTACTGTGAATTATAAGCCTGCTGGCGCTCGATGATCACCTCTTACAAGGTAAGAACGTTTATGACAAGTATTGTGGCATAATTCTTGTATATTTCACGCCTTATGTTTGGTGTAAATGCATCCGAAAAAGAATATAAAGTTGGGTGAATCATCGCTTGACAGGAAAAGTGGTGGACGCTTTACGTCCAGAACTTAAAGCGGCGGTGACTTACAGGGAACTCAAAAAGTGTAATACGGTAGAGATTGATGATTTTGAAAGTGGTGGTGGCGTAAATGCTGCGTATACCTTGGACAGCTGGAAGAAACAACCTCTCTCTTTTATGAGAGCTCAACCGGCTCCACTCGGCTCTCTGCAACATGCCATGAGTGGGCATTTAGATTCTTCAGACATATTATGCGGTCTCCAACGCATGATGTGTAGTATCACATAATTTTAGGTCCAATGAATGACGAACGTGCTTGGGATGGGGCATGTATGAGAAGGACATAATATTACAATGATAAGAAATGGGGGAACTAAACAGAAGTAGAAAAATGTTTGAAGAGGTCACCAATGAGTCTTTAGAGCAAAAATCTCGCCTCTAGGAAGTCAGAAGTCTCAGCCATTAAGTCCATCAAGTACGATGAATGAATGCTATAACATGCGATGTCATATAAGATCACATCTTGACTACCTCATGTGACGGAGATGCTTATGCATCCGAATTGTATAGCATTTGTTGTCACATAGCGTATAAAAAATATACTTCATATTGACGCGGATTGCATAGCATCCGCCTTGCATAGCATTACGCGTCATATACAAACCTAAAAGATATATTTGTAGTGACAGATATGATATAACAGTCGCAAAATTTCCATACAAAATTTAGGTGTCCAAATGGTGTGACTGAGCGTCCGCGAACGTGTTAAACACAAAAGGTGACAGTTCCGAACAATTAACAGGCTGATATCGTCCGGCGAACTTGTAATCTGTGGCCTCCTTTACCGTTGATTCTTGTTTCAAAAAAATACGCAGTGTTACAATTAGACCTTTAAATTAACCGATTTCACCTGTTAAACCCATAAAATATTCCTAAAATCTACAAAAAACCGGTACTGCAGGATCTATCATCCTTTACCATCCTTTTCGTACCATATCTATCATCCTGCTACATTTTATTCTTTTTGCCGATGTTCGATTGTCATCATATGGTTAGGCTTCTGTGATTATGTAATTTCTCCTTCGCCAGACGTGTGCACCACTGCGGACCGCATACGGGGCATATTTTGATGGCGATGGGAAGAAGACAAAAGACGTGTTCGGCGCGTACGGGGCCTGTTTCACCTACGACAGAAGTCACAAAGCGCACGCGTGCCAAAACTACGGTTTGGAGCACACGATACAGAAGAAAAAAACTATGGATGGTATACACTTTTATATCTTTTATCTATCGAGGAGACTTTTATAACATCTAGTATTAAATATATTTAAACGGGTCACTTACGGTATTGTATGTAGAAAATAGCTCGACATGTTACACTCAGAGTCCGTACTGACGAGGACCATCATTGTGGAGTTGTGAATTTCCGATGGCAATATTTATTTCGTTAAAGATAATTTATTTTAGGTATTTTTTTTCAGTTTACGCATACGGTAGTTCTGGTTGGAGTGCCATAATAGATCAAGACAAGAACAAGATAATTATATCAAAGTCTTTCAACACTCCCGATCTATCTTACAGCACTTTGGATCCAAGTCACAAATACAAAGCTTTGTCATCGAACCCATCATTAGCGCTTGAAAAAAATGATTTTACGAGTTTTGGTGAGACAATTTTCCGATTTTTATTCTTATTCATTTTGAACTATGTTACTGCTACTACTGAGTATTTTATTCTTTTTAATTATCATAATTATTTTTTAGGGAAAGCGATGACATTTGGAAATTATTTCGACACGGATAAAAACAAGACTTTCTACGCTTTTAGTTTGAGATATATGTCTGGAAAAGGAGCGGTAACAATATATTTAATTAATAGTTCACAAATCAAAGTATATGTGATATATGATTTAGATACTGTACACGGTCATAAGTACCTACTCTTACATTTTTAAAGCCGACCACTGACTAACAGTCCGCCGGACGATATCGGCCGGTCAGTTGTTCGGAGTTGTCAAATTATTGTTCTAACTGACAGGCCGATATCGTCCGGCGGCCTGTTAGTCAGTGGTCGGCTTAACAGTCTCGATTGTTCGATGTACATACTTATAACGATAATCATTACTTTTTTGCAGAAAAAGTATCTAGCTTTTGAAGTGTTATTTGATCCGCTACTTTTGATGGTGACTAGTATGATTAGTGGTTTTCACAATAACCCCATTTTCAAATTTGTCTCAGTCAGCCCGTATTAAAAATAAGTAACATTTCAGATTGCTTTCTACCATAGTGACGGCACGTGGAAACCATTACAAAGGTATGTTAATTTACGGTTATTTATACCGGGTGTGGCCTGTAATGTGAGCAAAAAATTTAACTGTAGGTTGTACTCCTCATACTGACCAACATTTGTTCAGCTACTTTTAAAAATAAATTGTGGTTTGATTTTTAATACACGTTAAAGTTTATTCTAAGACGCAATGTATTGCGAATTTTGTTATGTTTAAGGCGTGACAAGCAACGTCAATCACAATGATATGGCGTGGCGATGGTGTCCATTGAAGATAATATTTATTTTGTATGAAAAATAGCGAGTCTAAATACTTCAAAATTTTTAAAAGTTGTTAAACAAAAGTGTCACCGTTTGAGGAGTACAATCTATGTTTTAATTATTTGTTCGTGTTACAGGCCACACCCGGTATAGGTATGAGAAATTATGAATCGTTGTGAATAATTTCGTTTCTCTTGCCAAAATATTTCCCTTATCTTACCTAACTTTAATGTATTTTTTTTAGATTAAAGTTCAAAATTTAATACCTTTAAACGAGCAATTCTTGTTTAGGTATTTATATATAAATTTCGGGGATCTCGGAAACGGCTCTAACGATTTCAATGAAATTTGCTATATGGGGGTTTTCGTTAGGTCTTATCTCTGGGAAGACGCGCATTTTTGATTTTTTATACGTTTTCCGAGCAAAGCTCGGTCTCCCAGATATTAGAAATAAACCAATTATATTATTACAGTCCGGACTCCATCGGCCGTCGCACCCGCAAGCCATACAGGCTGGAGGATAAACACGTGGACAGCATGTTCGGCTCGGCGTTGGCCAGCGCCGACGTCACCGGCGACGGCGCAGCGGAGCTGATCGTGGGTGCGCCCGCGCAAGTCTCGGATGCGCGCAGCGCGGATAGAGGCGCGGTTCATGTTTATACTAAAACATAGTCGGTAAGATACCCAAGTGGGTTGAATTGTTTTCTAGTTGTCTTGGATTTTGTTCCCAGATAGCGTTACTATCAACTTAAATTGATTGAAACTTTCCTAATGAATCATTTTTAAACCGATGTACATAGACGGAGTTATATATGTCTCTGTACATACAGTACAGTTTGGTTCTGCAGCCGTTTAGCTCGTTATTTGACAACGTACCTACTAAATATTGGACATAACCTTTGATCCTACTTTTATAGCTTTTTCCCTAACTAAAATCATTACGACTTTGAAACCCCTACCCTATTTTTTGTGTAGATTATTTACGACTTATATTTATACGACTAGACGACTTCTGGCGTCATTTTGTAATACCAGACCTGCTAAGAAGCTGCTAATACCATGAGTTGCGTTCTCGCGCGCGTCTCCATACATCTAGCGCGACTGAGTATGGACTCACGCGCGAGAACGTAGCTTATGCTAGACCGCCTGATACTTGTAACGCATGCATGGCAATCAATTAGGTCAGTTTTATTTCTTTTTCAGGATAAGCGAGAAATGGAATTGAAACTGGTAATTTGGGGGGTTACGGACAACGCTCGATTCGGAACTACGTTGTCCACCAACGATGTGGATGGAGATTCCAATCCTGGTAAATGAAAGAAGTAAATCGTCATATAGTTGATGAAACGCCCAATACACAATATCCCGCGGTAAAAAAAATATTGTGATTGGTCAATAAGTTGTGTCGCTCGCGGCTCATTTCCCGAAGAGTCATTTTTAGGGTTCCGCACAAAAAGGGAAAAACGGGAGCCTATTACTAAGACTCCACTGTCCGTCTGACTGTCAGTCAATCTGTCCGTCAGTCAGCAGTGTCGTAAAATTTTCACAGATTATGTATTTCTGTTGCCGCTATAACAACAAATACTAAAACAGAATAAAATCAATATTTAAGCAGGCTCCCATACAACAAACGTGACTTTTTTGCCGTTTTTTTGCGTAATGCTACAAAACCCTTCGTGCGCGAGTCCGACTCGCACTTGACCAGTTTTTTAGCTCTAGTCAGACATTTATAGTTATTCTAGTTCGTTATTTTTGCAGAAATATTTGTTAGCGCTCCATTCGAAAACTCAGGTGTAGGAGCATTGTACATCCTGTGTGGGCACGAAATAAAAAATGTGAAAGAACCAAAGATCCTAGTCTCTGAACTGAAAAGAACACAAATAATTAGAAAAGAAACTCACGCAATCTTTGGATTTAGTCTTCAACCAGTGAGCGACTTTAATGAAAATGGTAGTGATGGTAAGTAACATTTATAAATCTATGTGTCGGCGGCCGATCGTAAGATCAGGCATATCGTGAAATTCCTAGGCATATCGTGAAACGTGAAAATCTTTGACTCGTTCCCTGCCTATTTCTGGGCAGTTTGCCCTTCGGGCATCTGAAGCCACATAACGAACCTGTCTTACCTATATATTGGTTTAATGTGACTATCCTCAAAACAATACACAGGAACATTACGATCTGCCTGATCTTACGATCGGCCGCCGACATATGCACTTCCCATTATTCTATTGAACTTGTGAAAGTACACGTACATAACTATGTAGGTATGACAATGTTGGGTGACAATGCAACATTATGGTACCACACAGGAGATTTCCATTTGAACACTGATAAAACAACGCAACCTTATTGTCTTTTGCTTTGTTAGAATTTTTTCGATGAGTAAGTATTCAATTGCCTGTTGAAAGGAACAGTGCAGTCGGAACTAAAAGCTTGTATCAAAAAAATGATGTTTTTACTTTGTTTTCCAGAACTAGGCGTAGGCGCACCGGGCAATTCTAGAGTAACATTGTTTTCGGGAATCCGAGCCATCACGGTGAATGTAACTTCGAAGATTTCTGACTCAGTGGTAAGATCATCGACTATCTTTTACTGACTGAAATTTTACAAAATAATTAATTTTATTTTCACTCTTTTTATCATACTTACCCATAAGAGTTGGTCAATTCATATAATAACATAGAATAACATATAATTATGTAACACGTAAGTAACAAAATTGTAAACTTGACGCATAAACATCCTAAATATTTTAATTTGTCCAATAAGTACCTAAAAGTTTATCAGGAAGAGATTGCTCTTTAGCGATAAAGCTGTCAATTTTTTATGCTCTGTTTCTATCCTCGTGCCGCCCAATGTACATTAGGATGTACACTCAGTTTCAATGGAATGTCAACCTTAATTAAAAACAAAGTAAGTAAGTAGCATTTCATTTATCTCGTAAAATTTTCGAACTAATGAAATTCAACCCAATTAAAAATACAACAAGATTCTAACTTCCTTGGCAATAATTTTGTATGGTGGGCGGCACGAGGTTAAGTATCTTGTGTTTATTTGTAAATTTATGTTAGGTTATTGTCAAATAAAATGGATTTGTATGCGCAGAGGCTACGGTTCGCGCATCGCGGTGCATTTTTAGCCTCTTATTAATTCTGCCCAATCCTCCCTTATTTCACAATGTACTATTGCATTTGTTTCAGTTGGATCCCGTTTCTGGGTTTTCTACTCTCATCTTCTCCTCATGCGTTACTGTGGATTTGCCTGTAAAACCGAGAATAATCACTACAAGTAGGTATCTACTAGAAGTAACGTATTTACTTTTATTTCCGATTGTGCTAGTACGATCACAGACTTTATGTTGATCCATCTAAGGTTCAAGCTAATTTGGTTGTCAATATTTACGTTCGTGCAACATTCGTGCACATGCGAACGCGTTAAATCGGCGAATTTTGTAACTAGCTGGTACCCTATATTTTATTAAAAATTATGTAAAGTTAACATTATATTTAACCTTCTTTGGACACGTTTCTCGACGTGGAGATGTATCCATAGAGCGACTGGTGGTGCAGGGCAGAGTAGAAGGTACCCGAGCGCGAGGAAGGTCGCCCATGAGGTGGACGGACCAAATAAAGGCAGCCATGGACGGCCCCTTGCACGAATGCGCTAAACGGCCTAAACGCGCAGCCGTCAGGGAGGAGTGGAGGCGAGCCGTCAAACGTGTCACAAAGGGAGACTTCCAATGATGACCACAACCATTATATTTATTTTGTGTTACAGAGTTATTGGTCAAAAATGTGATAAGCGGGAATGGGGCATTTAATCACAGCGGCGAAGCCACCTACGAAATCGATTTAGCGTCTAAAGAACACAGTCTTGAAGCCGGTAGCCTCAGAGAATATTGTAGGAATATCACTATTGTAAGTTCATCACTATTTTATTATAGTGATATTCCACTATTGCAAGTTCATCAGTATTTTTAGTCGACTTTAAAAAGAGGAGGTTCTCAAATTATCAGGAAGTTTGCATTATTAATTTTATGTTTTTTTTTGAAGTGAAGTTAAATATGTAGTGGGTGCCGCACTCGAAAACCGCATCAGTCTGATGCCCATCTAATTAGACAACAATAGTAGTTTGACATTTGTTGCACTGTTCTTATGTTTATCTAATTTTGTTAGTAAGTTGTTTGTCCAATCTAACAGGGTACAATAACTTTTTTATAGGTTGATGCATCTTTCTGCATCGTGAACACAACGGTATCAACTATAGAACGTATTGAAGATCAAGAAGGTAAAAATGAAATCTATCATATAATTACAAGATTAGGTACCTAAAAACACTAGTATAGGTATTTAAATGGGCTTTTTTTCTAATCATGAATTTTTTTGTGGCGCCCTTCTTCCAACGATAGGTAGTAGATGTATATTTAAAATTTGTCGTCATTTACCAGGGATTTTTGTAATTTATACCTGGGGAAAGAGTTATGATTTTAGCTTTAGTAGCTGATCAACTACTGAGCTAATTTTGGTTAGTGCGAGTGAATTCGTTTTCATGACACGCTCGGGTGACATTTTGTAAGCGACTTCGAAAGCGACAGACTAACGTGGTCTATACTCGAGTGAATATTTATATTTTTCCAGGATTTAACGAAACTTGGGTCACACTGAGTGCAGTGAGCGAGTTGACAAGATCAAATCGTTTCGAGTGCGTCTGTCCAAAACCAGGTTGCGCGCCCGAGCTTAACGCAGAACTGCGATGGTCTGGAAGGTATTCAAATCCTTTCACTGAGTAAATTGTATGGTCAAGGAATTTGATTTCTATGCCATTTTGTACCAACCTTGTACAACTTACTTGTACATGGCCTTTTTTCGTGTATCCCGCAACCCAACTCAATAAAAAAAGCCCCACATTTTCAGCAATTATACCAACGAAGTAACCGACTACCTCATCGGATCCTCCAGGTTTGAAACGGTGAAAGTAGCGGTTCACAACACGGGCACGAAAGGCTGCAGAAGCTGTACTGTAATACGCGTGCGCGGTCTGGATTATCAGCTGCAATGCCAACGCGAGCGCAACAATCTTCGCTACATGTGCCCTCTGGAGAGCTTCATGGGAAATACTAGCGTAAGACTATTTAGCATAGAGTTCAAATTTCTTGGACAAGTACGCGGCGCAGGGCAACGATATTTGTTACACTTGCCCTCGAGTATTTCGCATGAAATACTACCGTAAGACTATCGCAATAAGGTTTGCGACTGCTTAGGCAAGAAAGAATGTGCTCTTCACGGCTAAAAGTAAATAAAAGTCTAGAGCGTTTTCACATTGCCCGATCGTGCGAGGGCGGCGTCTTTAGCGGTCACGCACACTACAACAAACATTATGCCCACACATACGCATACGCACACAAACAAATATTATCGGTCCGAATGCTGACTCCGACATGGCTGAAATTATCGGAAGCGCCGCAGCATTATCGGATGTCGGAAGGCGCCCATTAATAGAAAAACAGCCGCTGGAGAGTGCCATATGGTATCGAGTCCGCATTTTTGCGTTATTTATCGTAATAATGATTAAATATTAAATAAGTAAATAAATACAGAAAAACACATATGTCTTACATTTCACTTCCATCCGACATTCGATTCCGGATGGGGCAATGTGAAAACGCTCTAAAACCTTCGTATTTTTTCAGAAAACAGTCGAGATTCAGCTAGTTATGGACACGCTAAACAACCAGGAAAACAATTTCACTGTGGACGTGGAGGTCCGAGACGATTGTGAGGAGCCGGGACCAATGACTACCCTGACAGTTCCATACAATTTCACCAAAGTGTTCAACAATGTCATCATTGATGGGTATGCTAACGTATTACGTTCAACTTCATACTATCGGACTACTAATTTAGATGGCGATGTACAAGTCCATTTGCTCTCTAAAGGGGCCCACAGATTACCACAGAAAGATGATATTAGTCTGTCAACCCTCCTAAGTCCCTGCGTACAATTTTTTGTACATCTTCCAAAATTTATTGTGAACTTTTATTGTTGTAACTAAGAGTTACAATTTCAAAAGGAGCTTAATCCCAAAATATCACACACTAAAAGTTCCATTTTGGTTTCGGCCTGACGACTAATACGAACCGAGAGTGTGTGGCCTCTCGACGATTCCGGACAGCGTCGACAGATATCGGCCGGACAGTCTGTGATCTTGGGGTGAAAACTGACGACTCTCAACTGCTAATAGTGTGTAGTCGCAGGGGTGATGGCAGCAGGCCATTGTCAGCAGGCAGTAGGCAATAATCCCTTAAATGTGTAGACGTTATTGGCCTGGGGCGACAGGCCGCCCGATAGGACCAGAGACTGCAGGCGGACTGGTAATGGGTATATTACGCTTTACGTACCTATATTTTTGTTCACAGAATTGCTATGAACCGTGATATAGCAGACACAGAAATTCAGGATGAAAGGGAAGGACTAATCTTACACGAACAAACTTATACAGTAAGTTTCTGAACTTATGAATACTTGAAATGGGCATTGAAGAAAGTAGCACGTAAAAATATAAAGAAGTATGTAAGTATAATTATAAATTATGTTTTTTTTTATTACAGATCTTTAACAACCAGTCTTTTATGTGGAAAAATATATTGGTAAATGTAACAGCAAAGAACAAGCCATACATCCAGAACTTTAGGGTGGGTCTCGAATCGAGTCTCTACATTTTTATAGTTATTTAGCATTTATTTAAGTCTCTATTTGTTAAAGACTAGAAAATAATGTAATGAATACATCAGTGTAAAGTCATTATTATCCATAATTACGAGTATATTAATAGTTTAGTTAGGTATGCCAAGTTTTTCAATTAGTTACATACATACATTGTGAAAAAAATTTCAAAAGTGACGGACGGTGTCTTTATTAACAGACTTTTTATACCACGTCGGTGGCAAACAAGCATACGGCTCGCCTGATTGAGAATCGAGTCTTTTAGAGTTTACAATAGAGGAAGGTAAAGTAGGTACGCCCGGCTGAAAAATGCATACTCACTTTATGAATGAATTCCATTCTTAAAGTGGGTATGCACATTGGCAGTTTATAGTGCTTTTGTCTATTGCTTTACCAATATTGCTCTGTAGTATGTTTACTTCCAAGTAAACGTACTACAGATATAAGTAATACATAAGTAAGGTATAAGTAAGTATACGCTTATAATGATTTTCTTCCAGGTCGCTATAAAGCAAACTGAGAAGTTTGCTGAATACAACGGCACAGAGGACTTTTTGTGGGGATGCGTTCTCAGTTTAGCCCCATATTCTATGACTAAAATTTCCATTTCTACTAATATTTTGAAAAAGGAACTCGGTAAGTCAGACAGTAAAGTATAACTAGAGTCGGATAGTTTCATTGAAGTTTGACGTTTAAAACAATACTTGCACTGCGTGGGCTATCATATCTGCTGCAGACTTTTCGTGGTCTGACTCTAACTGCCCTCTAGCCTAAGTCAGCACCTACCTAGTCTGTCTACGTAGCAAGAAGACCCTGGTTCGATCCCGGTAATGGTATTTATTTGTTTGTTTATTTGTTTACGAATCTTATTGAGCTTACAAGTACAATCAAGGAATTTAAATTCCGACCCATTTCGTACTTTGTCACAGTGACAACCGTATGAGGTCTCTAGCGGCTTTCATATTGATTGTCACTGTGACAAAGTACGAAATGGGTCGGAATTTAAATTCCTTGACTGTACTATGGGACTTGGTGTGTTTATGTAAGATTGTCCTATAATTTATTTATTTATATCAGAATGTAAATAATACCCTAACATTGATCAGTGTTGCTAATCTAACTAAGCGTTTTCAGCACAATATCTCCAAAAAGGGAATATTACTATACCATCAGAGCTTATGCTAGAATTACTCCCACATAAGGCTAAGAACAGAAAGTAAGTAAGAACCATGATATAGGTATTATTATTTTGAAAATAAAGGGTACGTTTTGTTTTAGTAAAATAATTGGAGTTTTGTAAAATATTAAGAGAAATATTCCTAATGATTTTTGGGCCACTCTGTATATCAACTCACTTTTCAAACAAACAAGTAATACTTTAAAGCAGCGGTTCTCAAACTTTTTTGGTGACGGAACACTTTTGGAAAGCGAAATATTTGACGGAACCCCAAATTATATATTTTCGTTCGTCACTGTCGACCAGATACCTATACCTATACAAGAGCTGGTTTTTTTCTTCTTATTATTACAAGTATTTTCGCGGAGCCCCAACAGAAGCTTTGCGGAACCCTAGGGTTCCGCGGAACACACTTTGAGAAAGGCTGCTTTAAAGTACTGAACCCATAGTATACATTCGATAGCGTGACGAGCGTTTGCGTTATGTCTATTTTTGTATTGGTTTTTTGAACAGCGCGCCAAGCGGGACGGTTTGGAAACTTTAAATCCCAGACAAAATGACACTTAACGCAAACGCGTACGTTATGTCACGCTATCGAATGAAATTTACACTAGGCGTACTGTACTATTGAAAGAATATTGCAGCTTAACATCAGTGCTGACATTTAAGACAGAGAAGACATTCTGGCACAACAAACCTCTCATCATCATGGTCTCCCTTCTTGCAGCTTTTCTGGCCCTGGTTATCATCACCGTAATACTGTACAAGGTATTTGATTCCTATACTTGCAGTAAAGAGTTATTAATCTCTAAAGATTCTTAAGATGGACCTAGCGCTAAATTATAGTTTATATTTTTTATAAATGTAATTAAAGTTTCATTGATTTTAACCAAAGGCCATTGCAATGCCATGAAAAACATCACACGGAAACTATGCAACGGCAGACTCCAACCTAAGGTTAGACTTGGCTAGATTGCGAAAATCAGGAAAATATGTCTAATTTTCATTTACTTTCAGTTGTATATCGTAACGTCTGATTTTATGTAAATTAAGCCTTAATTGTTTGTGAAATTCACTGAAAAAAAATATCAGTTTATTATTAATTAACAATTACATTTATTATACTCTATAATATATTGTGTTTCAGCTTAATTTCTTCAGAAGGAAAAACAAAGAAAAGCTTAAGCAAGAAATAAGAAGGCGTAGCATTGTAAGTTGTTTTGTTAAATACTTGTGTGTATGTAAGTAATATGTAGGTAAGATTAATTAGGTATCGTAGGAAGACGGCGATTATATGTTTTTACTTTTGTTTTGTGGCTGTCCGTTATATGGAGAACGTGTCTGATCCAAAGCCATTTCCTTGCAAGGATTTCCCGATCTACGGGTTTCTGCTAAGTAAAACTATGATTTATCATCTTCCTCGCGTTGTCCCGGCATTTTGCCACGCCTCATGGGAGCCCGGGGTACGCTTGGCAACTACTCCCAAGAATTGGCGTGGACACTAGTTTTTACGAAAGCGACTGACCATCTGACCTTCCAACCTCTGGGTTACTGGGTATACTAGGCCTTATTGGGATCAGTCCGGTTTCCTCACGATGTTTTCCTTCACCGAAAAGCTGCTGGTAAATATCGAATGCTATTTCGTACATAAGTTTCGGAAAACTCATTGGTACGAGTCGGGGTTTGAACCCGCGACCTCCGGATTGCAAGTCGCACGCTCTTACCGCTGGGCCACCAGCGCTTTCAGTAAAAACATGACTCAATCCTATTTTTATTTCAGCGTCGAGAAAGCAGTCGACGCCATGCACCACCGGACGCTGATGGGGCTCAAACTCAAACCACTGATACAGTAAGCAAATATAACTCGTATCGTCAACCTTTTAACCGCCGTAGACTGATAGAAGTATATGACATACATACAATAGTTCTCCATTTCATTTCGCCGCAGTCTGATAGCGTGTTGTAACTTCGTACCGGCGGCGACACAAGCACGCGCGATGAAAAATTCTAAGCGGTTAAAAGGTTAAAACGATAGTGGACGACCCGTTTCTCCATACAAATGTTGTCCTCATTTTTCTCCCTCAATATTCATTTTATGGAGAATATTTTCACAAAATGTATCGTAGATATATCGAAAAAGTCAACGAAGCGTAAGTTGCTAATGTTTAGCCAATGCCTCTTGCTTTGACTTTTTTATATTTTTTTTATTGTAAGAACTAGGATTTAAAACCAAATTCAATACAATTTTTTTAAAGCTCTAAATTCTTATAATAATTATAAAGACAAGTATCTTTGCAGACGGAAATTAGGATATATTTGTAGTTTAGCCATTTCATTCTTTGTTACCGATTCAAAAAGTTTCAAAATAAATTCCAGGTGGACTTATCGGTAGTGAAAGAAGAATCTTGTGACCATACCAACACAAGACAAGGCAGGTCCAGTTGTGAATCTACCCTCAACGCTGCGACCTCGGGTGTGCTTACCCAATGATATTTTTTTTAATACTGAACTGATTAATAGTTGATAACTAGATTAATATAAAGTACAAAACATAATGTTCCAATACCTACAGCTGATTATAATTAAATTAAAGAAATTAATAAAACGACCTACTTGATTTTTGGCTGAACTGTTTTTGAAGAAAACCTTATACTTAAGTATTTAATTATGAAAACATGGATTATAAGATAAAAAAAAAAAAACAACGGGTTGCACTCCGGGAGTGCCGGCAAAAGTGAAAACTCAATGACATTGTAACAGTTTTTCAACCAGGTCACGTGTCCGTCTTACGAATTTTCAATCTGTCGAATCTGTCGGTCACGTGACCTGTCGCGAGTTTAACATTTTTTCCCCATCACGATAAGTGCACAGCGCCGCTAAAGAAGTTTTCACTTAAAAAAAAAAACAAATAATTATCTCTTTAAGAACAAGCAAGATGCACTACGAGTTATGTCAAATCAATATTAAATTACATTGGTATTTTAAACTGATTGGGCCAAGCCAAGAGTGTCTACCTCTAGCTACGAGTAGGAACTTAAAAACCAAACCGAAATAATGTGATTAGCAGACATCGTACATTTTATAGGTAGCATTTTCCGTACAGCGGAGTGGTGTTAACGGAATTGGTATAAATAATTTCAACCCTATTTAATTATTAGCGTTAATTACGTTAATACTAACCTTAATTTGCCATGTCAGTTGGAATTATCTATAACAATTCCGTTAACACCACTCCGGTGCACCAAAAATGCTTTAACATCTACGATGTTTGGTGATTAGTTTCCAAAGACGCTGAGATTTTAAAAGTTCAAATTACGTTATTGGCCATTAAACTCATTATTTCAGCTTATTGTCCTTGTCATGATTCATGAATATTTACTCATGTTCTCATCTCATGTACCTATTGTGGTAATTCTTTCCTCGTATTGGGAATATCTAAAACAGAGTTAAATCTATATTCCGTTCCGACCATGCACAGGTTACTGTGGTTTTTAAGTTGTTAGTGTTGTTAACTTAGTAGACAGTGGGTAAGTAACATTTTAATATTTTTTTGCTATACAATAGTGTAACAGATTACGCGTTTATGGTGTAGTAAACTGATAAAGAATAGGATAAACTTTTTACAGTACATATGGTCCTATTTTCCGCACTAGCGTGCTTTTCGTGCGACGTCAAAAGTTTAAAAGGCCATGTACTGTAAAACGTTGTACGATACACGTGCGAATAGATAATTCACAACTCGTGTCGATTTAAAACACTCTCTTCGGTCGTGTTTTAATTTATGGCCACTCGTTTCGAATTTCCTCTTTTCCGCACTTGTATCGTAAATAACTATTATGACGCAAGGAATATTTGGTATTTTTTTTAGTTTGGAAGGTTCGTTTATTTGGTGACGTCATTTTATATTTCCCAGTCATAATATCACTAATTAAGTACTTAAGAGGCAGGCAATTCAGACGGCCTACCGCAAAAAACGTACATCGAACTTTCGTTACCTGATGTTCTATCTGACGTATAAGAAAGAAAGAAAGAGAGGCAGATAACAAAACTTAAATTTTTAATAAAGGGCCTCACCCGAATACTTATTTCGTTTTCAGAGACCATGTTTCGGTCAGCGTGTGCCCTGCTGTTGTCTGCGAATTTGGCGGCAGCACTATTTTATCACGAGCTTTCTGCGGTTGATCTGAAGGATGATAAAATAAACAGTGCTTATGGATTCAGCTTGGGATATCAAAGGGATGATGCGAGACTAGGTTAGTTTTAATCAAAATTATTAGTAACTATTATAAGGAAAGTTCGTTATTATCAATGTCTCAGATTAATGAAAATAAGGGTTAGTAAAACTACGTGTCCTAAATTCGCCTATGGTACATAACTTCGCCTAAATAGCAGTAAATCATGTTTTCATTATAATTTGTATCATATATCATACGATTACGTTGCTTATTATTAGTTATATCAACTAAACTGTAGAAAATGGTTGCCACATTTTTGGTGGTTGCCACACATTCAGTTGGAGCATCAATAGGACAACAATAGTTATACATATACTGATTTATTAGAACATTGATTTATTACATTTTATTAGAAGACACAATTCCCCCAATGAGGGCGTCACTGACGGTCGGTGCAGTCTTAAAAAATTAGTTAACATGTTTTATATTTAGTGACTCATGCTTGCTGCCAGTTTTAAAAATACATAAAAGTCACTGGGGATATTGGGGGTCAGCATCACGTTGTTTTTAACATAGCTAATGTATGAGTAATAGGGAAAATATTTTTGTCCATAAACTTTAAGATACTGCTAACAGTGCTAACACCGTTGACTTTTAAAGGAAATTGTCTACATCACTAATACCTTACAAAGTCCCCCGCCGCGTCTGTCTGTTTGTGTGTTTCTATGTTCATGATAAACTCGGAAACCACTGAATGGATTTTCATCTATCAATAAAGTGATTCTCGAGGAAGGTATAGCTGTATAATTTGTTAACTCGTGTGATACCGGCGCGGGTCGCTAGTAAGTAATACTAGTACTATACTTCGTTTTTTTTTAGCATTAGAAATTAGGTAAACAATCTTGATGTGTCTTTTAATTGAAAAACACATTTTAAAAATAAATTACGGCAAATATGTAACAATTACGAATCTAATACGATAATTTATATTCTTCTGCTTTCATAAGTAATAGTTATTGATTTTTATAAAGCGTTTTTTAATTAAAAGACATGCCAAGATCGCTTACCTTCTTTGAAGTTCTTTCTAATGCTAAAAAAAACGAACTATAGGTACAGAGAAGGTTCACTCTCTAACAAAACGGGTCTTTTACGAGAGATACAAGCGCAAGCGCGAGCATGCGTACGTTCCGTAGCGGTGCGCGGCAACTGCTACTGCTAGACACCAACATTGGTGTGGGCCGCATATGACCGCATATGTACTTGTAGCGACGCGACGAAATCGCGGAGTCAGCCACGCCTGTCTTTACTAATATGTTTGAAATTTTGTTTTGTACAGTTATCGGCGCGCCACTCTACAATACAGACGGGAAAGTGTATCATTGCTCTGTAAAGGAAATCAAGAATAAGAAATGCAATGAACCTGTATTCATTGACTTTAAAGGGATATCGAACAGAAGTGAGTAGGTATTTAAGAGTTACACAAACCTAAATACCATACATTCGAAGGTACGCTGATTTTAAAACGATATTCTAAAATAAAATTACATAAAACTGGATACTTACAAGCATTCAAATAACATATATCTAGTGTAGTAGTGTTCGTTGCTAGAAGTTGTAACACAAAAAAAAATATGCGAGTAAAATTTTAGCGAGTATAAGTTTTACATACAAAACGTAAGACTGTAGTTAAAGTAGCTTATTGTTATTACATTTTTTTAATTATTTAATTTTTTCGATGTTACTAGTCTGCTAAAATTTAATTTGGGTTTTCAGCTGTGAATCCAGATCAGCATTTTTACTTGGGTGCCTCAATAGCCGCGAAGAAAAATGGTTTTGTGGTATGTTTTGTTTTTTCTTTACATACAAACCCTGGACCCCTATTCGACAAGCGACGTTTGACGTATCGTGTTGATCTCCCCTTGATGTGGGAAAAATCATAAGTTCTCGAATACGTACAATATCAAAATTTGACATTAACAATCCACAGTTAGGGTGACAAGCAAACCAAACCGAACCACCCTTAATTTAGAGTTGAGTTTTGGTTGTACCAAATGATATTATCCACCGTTGATGAAATCAACACTCAGTACTTATGCAATAAAATCAACTGTTGATTTGACGTGGATGCGAAATCTGACAGTTGTACGTGTCGAATTTGGCCCCAGGAGTCTGCACCCACAATTTGTTGTGGTTTTAACACGACCTTCACGATAGTCTTGGTGATTGGTGCTCTCACGCATGTACTCATTTGTCCTTATGTACGATATTGGGGGACTGTTTATTTTTATCCCACAAGAATCTTGAGCATGTAATACTTAAAGCAATTATATTATAATTGTTGTGATAAGACTCCAAATTCGCTATTGTAGTGGCTTTATAATTTTAACCCTTTGATAGACTTTCGGGCACTCAAACAAGGTTCACAATTAAGCAACGCACGCGATAGGCGTCGCGTCAAAGGGTTAAGGAGTGCAGCTTTTTGATTTTTTTAATTTTAATCTCCTCCATCGACCTTTCCAGGTATGTGCACCGCTAAGGACCGCATATTTTGGTAATATCGATCTACATACAAAAACTAGCGCGGCGTTCGGTGCCTGCTTCATTTACGATAATATTGTTAAAACTCCGAAACCATGGTCTCTCAACTCCAATATAAGTAGTAAGTGAAACATTATATACGTATTATTAAGGTGGCCACTGACGAGCCTTCCAACAGTCCAAATAGCGTGGCTGCAATCCAAAATCGGTCCGTGAATGTAAAAATGATTAATATTAGGATGCCGTCCATTTGGATGAATCCATTGTAACGGTATCCATTTGGAAGGCTCGTCAGTGGCCTGCTTTAGTGGTTCTGTGAGCTGTACATGTCACTTATCCCCATGGCACCCTCATTAAAAAAATATGAAAAAAGACGCAAAGTCAGCAACATCTAATTATTTTGCTGAAGCTGTGTCTTCTACTGAATTGTGTATAAGATAAGGAGTACCCTATTTATCCACAAGTAAAAAAAGTAGACATTGCTAAAAATGCCACATATTATTTATGAAAGAGATTTCGCTAAAAAACTTGTAAATATAATTTTTGTCAGGCGGAATACAAGAAAATAATCAATTGTACTTTTGTTTTGTATCTTTTTACTGAGGTGTGCCAATAAAGAGTATTCTATCTATCTATCAATCTATCTATCTAAAATAGTTTATATTGAACTTTGTGGACTTTGTATAATATTAGCTTCTCGTTTATTGCTGCTGTGAATACCTCTTGCTACAATATCTTGCTACAGTTTCAGCTCTATGGGTAGAAGGAGGAGCCGGATGGAGCACATTAGTGGATGACAACGATAGAGTCATAATATCCCAACTGTTTGAGAATAAGGCTGCGTTGTGCAGCCAGACGTTAAAAGCAGAGAATTACTCTGAATGTTTTAAACCTCAAGAATTAAGCCTGGCGACGACATACGGTAAGTCAGTATTTTTTGTATTGTGTTGAATTTCCACATGGAAACATACGGAACCTCTCATACTTTTGTTTGGGATTCAAACTTTTTCATTTCACTATTAAAAGTTCCAAGTGGTCGTGTTTATAGTTTCATAAAAAGTTATTTCAAGCTAATAATAAAAATACTGTTTTTGATATACAAAAGCTGTTGTACCCCCAATGCCCCACAAGGATAAATAGTGCTAACATATTTTTGACGTCGCTATGACACATAACTTTTAATTCAATTACAGGTCAAGCTATAACATTTGGAGATTATTTTTCTAAAAATAAAACATGCTACGCTTTTAGCGTTAACTCTATAGGAATGGAGAAAGGCTATGTAAGTATTACAACATTTATTTTACACAAAATTAACCGATCATAATTATAACATTTATAACTATAAGATAAGAATAATTAGGTACTTAATTTTAATACGTTGCTTTTATAATTATTTGATAACCAAACATAAATTAAAAATCATATTTTTATGAACCACCTTTCCCACTATACGAGATGCCTTAACTGTTTCGGATGAGCGTTGCAAGCATTTGCTGCTTACCCTTCGAGTAAGCTTCGAAACATAGACTATATAAATATATGTATGCTTGCACTGCTCCTGATGTTCCCCCGAAACATATACACCTACATTACATTACTCATACTTGTATATTGTCAGTTATTACTTTGCACTAAATTCAATAGACCAAATTGAGTCGTAATTTCATAAAAAAAATTACATGAATCATGACATTGTTACACTTTTTCATTGAAATTTACATGCACAGTTAGCTTGATCTAACTATAGTTATTTATTTCCATGTAATCATACCCAGACCGCAGTATGAGGAAAAGCAAATTTGATAATATTTTTAATCAAAACTATTTTTATTTCCGCGTTGTATATTTTGTAAACACTGTGTCGAATACTTTTTTATATTTCAGATTGATTTCTTCTCCAATGATGTTCTACATGCTTTTGCTCCAGGATTAGATTGGTCGGTACTTATATTTTATATGTTTTAATTAAGAATACCTTAAAAACACTCACATACTCTCTCTCTCTTTCTTGCCGTATCCGGCAATGGCGACTCCATCAACGATTCTTATCCGGATTATGTAATGCCTTTAATGTGGCTCGCAAAACCAAACTTTGAAGATGCGGTCACACGATGCGCAATGGAGTTGTCCAGTCGAGACGTGACCTAAGACCTCCTAGACATACTCACATACTACATGTAGGTAGTCATAACTAACAAGTTATAGATATAAATATATGGGTATGCCGCTCGCACTTGACCATGTTTTAGTTTAGAACAAACAGCCATTAAAGTCACATCGTGTTTCTTTATACCGCCCTTTACATGATATCATTTGGCGCAGTCGGTAGGATCCGAACCTACGCTCCCAGTGGGTATCTGATTTCCAATATTTACATATTCATCATCATCATCATCATCTCAGCCATAAGACGTCCACTGCTGAACATAGGCCTCCCCCTTGGACCTTCATTCGTACCGGATGGAAGCGACCCGCATCCAGCGTGTTCCGGCGGCCTTAACAAGGTCGTCCGTCCATCTTGTGGGTGGACGTCCTACGCTGCGCTTGCTAGTCCGTGGTCTCCACTCGAGCACTTTTCGACCCCATCGGCCATCTTCTCTGTGATTATATTTAACTCCTATTTATTTGATTTGAAACTTATCTTTTCATCTAGCCCTCGCAGACTGAACGACAAGACTGAAAGCGTAGGCAGCATGTTTGGCGCAGCGCTTTCCAGCGCTGATGTTACTCGCGACGGTCACCCCGACCTGATCGTCGGCGCGCCAGCGCAGCACCGCTGGGCCGTCGACTACGACACCGGCGCGACGCATATTTATTCTAAATCGGTCAGTACAAACTATACTCAATTGAGGCTCTTTTTAATCCCTCTAAGGCCCACTTAAATTGCACCATTCCACTAACCCGGGGTTAATCGGTTAAACCTGGAGTTACCATGGTTACCAGTACAATTTGACATTGAATTAACGGTTTAACCGCTTAACTCCGCGTTAGTGGGATGATGCAAGTGGCCCTAAGGGTAACATTCCATTTCTAACCGAAGCTACACTACTGGTACTGAACGCGTCGGTGTTATTGTCAATTTGCATAGTAAAATGAACGGTAGTGCAATGGACTGTCACCTTAAGAGTGACATTCCATTTCCAACTGCAGCTGCAATACTGTTCATTTTACTATGGAAATTGACAATGACAGCGACGCGTTTCCATAGTAAAATGAACAGTATTGCAGCTGCAGTTGGAAATGGAATGTCACTCTTAGGCAGACCCTACACTAATGTCTTTTGAGCGTCGGTCTAGTCAGCAAATGAAGTCGTTGCGCAGTTGCGCCAACGTTGCGTCGAGCTGTTGGCATAGAGTTGACTACACGCCGACGCTAGTGTGATGGCTCCTCTACACGATGGGCCAACGCCGGCCACTCCAAGGGACGCAGCTATGCGGTAGAATGAGATAGCAATATGACTTGCTCCCTCTAACGCATAAATGCGTCCCTTGGAGTGGCCGGCGTTGGCCCATCGTGTAGAGGAGCCATGAGGATTACCTACGATCTTGATCGATTTATCGGTCCCCACAGCTATCTGACACTTAATATCAATCATCGATTCACATTATTGTTTTGGTTTCAGATTAATCCCTTCGATAATGAAACAGTCGAGATGGATTTGATACTGACAATATGGGGGGTAAAGAGTGGCTCACGGTTCGGGACGACTTTGTCCACTAACGATGTCAACGGCGACTCTTATCCAGGTAAATTAACTGTCTCTTTCTCCTTTGCTTTGTACACTCATTTGTTCATTGGCCTTTAACCTTTAAAACATGATGGAATTGATGGATTAAGCAGCGTCCATAAGAGGCATTTATGCAAAGGACTATAAGTAAGTCCGCGACCGCATAGCTGGCAGGAGAATGTCATGCCCGGAGACCAATGTGGGAAATCAGCGCGCTGGTGTCTCAATTCTCGCCTGGTAAAAGAGGTCTTTGGCCTGGTGTATACAGACCTGTGAAAAAATATAGACTCATACTCATTTAAAGGTTTCGTTTAAAACCAGTAGGATATTTCTGAAAATAGTTAACGTAGGTAAATAGTTCACTGAAATAAAAGTGTCAATATGTAGTTATTGGTTTTTATTGTTTATGTAATAAAGATAAAAATGTCAAACAGTTACCATATAAGTTATTTATACTGTGAAAAATTATAAACTCAGTCTTATAATTTACTTCTTGTTGATTCAATATTTCGTCCAAGTACCCTTATTTTTTATAACTTCTATTAATCTTTTAGGCATGCTATCAATCAACTCTTTAAGTGTATTAGTTGAAATTTCAGCCCATGTTGATCGCAATCTTTGTTTGAGTTCGTCAACATTTTTTATTATTGGCTTTTCCTGATCATACACCTTCCTTGCTAATATCCCCCAGACGTTCTCCATCGGATTTAAGTCTGGACTAAGTGCTGGCCATTCTAATACCTGTATACCGAAATCCTGAAACCACTGTTTTGTAGTTGCAGCTACATGGGTGGGTGCATTGTCCTGTTGAAAAATTATGTTTTCGTCTTCAGTCAGCGTAATGAAGGGTAGAAGGTAATCATATAACATTGCTTGATAACGAACAGCATTCATACGTCCATCAATAAATGGTTATTCTGTTTTTAGGTACGCACATATACCGGCCCAGACCATGACTGAACCTCCTCCTTTAACTCGTCGAGACATAATTTTTTTATCAAACCTCAAATCATGCCAATAATACTTACATCCATCGGGACCATCAAGATTGAATTTTTTCTCATCACTAAATATGTTGCCAAAAGTCACCTTTTGTTACATATTTTTCTGCGAACTTAAGTCGATTCATTTTATGTTGCATTTTCAAGACTGGTTTACTAAGACATTTTTGATATTTAAAGTGTTTCGATTCAGCTGCCCACTTCCTTACTAAGCTTGGATCACAATTCAAATTATATCTGTGCACCAGTGAAGATGATGATGCCCCGGTAGCCGATAATTCTCTTAAAACGGCGCGTTTTACGGGGGAGGAAAATCGACAAGGACGTCCTGAACGCTTCTTTTTGCCATAATTTTCGATTCCCAACTTTAAAAAATTTTTTACAACACTTTGAGATCTACCAATAGTTTCCGCTATTTCTCTTTGTGTTTTGCCGCAGCTTCTCAAGTCAATAATTCGTTGTTTTTCGATTGAACTCAATGTCACACCACGCGGCATATTAAATCACAAAAAGAAACTGGACAGATAGACCAATAATATTAAATTATACGTCTTGATTTTAGCTTCCGAAAACAACGATACACAAAACACGTCTTGCATTTAAAAGGTCTTGCATGCGACTGAGTTTATAAATTTTCACAGTTCTATTCATCCCGCTCGAGACAAAATTGAGCGACGCTCCGGCGTCAAGGTCGCATGGAAAAAAACTGTGCACACAAATCAATCGCGCCCATTTTACGTTATACATTTGTTACATGTTAGAGACATTTGTGGAGTAAAACACTGGAAACAGTAAAAAATATGTTTGAGTCTATATTTTTTCACAGGTCTGTATTTTATGTTAGGAAGTCGTGCTCTGTATAGAGATGTGCAAAATTGTATGGACACATTTCGTTTACACACATCGCTCGCCTCACTTTTAACTCTACCGCAAATCGCCAGTGTGATAAAGCTTTGTTAAAAGCTATTAAAAGTTTATGAGAGAGTTTATTAGAGCCCGCTGAACGATAGAACTTAATCACACCAAAAATATCTTTCAGAAATAATTGTCAGCGCGCCATTCGAGAAGTCAGGAGGCGTGTTATACATTATCTGTGGCTACGCCATACATGAGACCATCAAGAACAAACGAGGCACGATATTAGTGTTAGAACTGGCCAGGACACAGAGGATTGAGAAGAGCCAGTCTTTTGGGTTCAGTCTGCAGCCGGTCGCTGATTATAATGACAATGGGAGCGATGGTACGTACCTACCTACTTCACAACCAGGTGCGGTATTCTGATTTTAAAATTTGTTAAGGTAATATTGAAATGATATGATCGCTGGCGCTGATGAAAACTTCTGAGTCGTAACATATGGTATCTCGCTCGCACTTGATAAGATTGAGAGACGATGATGAAAATGTTTAAATTGTTGCAACGTAGAAGTACTAGCGCATTTTCGCTACATAGCGTGATAACCATACTATCGGCTAAGAAAGTAGAATAGTGCATGAATTACGAAAGGCTTAAAATTAATTAAAACTTTGTTCTGGCTAAAACATTCAATTGGTTACTTAGGTTTAAAAAAAATACTTTACTTGTATATGTATATGTATTTACCTACTATCTATAGTATCTATTCATATTTATATTTGTTTACGCAGAACTTGCAGTTGGTGCCCCGGAGGAATCGACCGTTACAATGTATAGGGGAATCCGTGCTATCACAGTCAATGTTACCTCTGAATTCACAGACTACGCGGTATGTATGTCAAAGTAAGACCATTTTTGACCCGCGTCTACAAGCGTATCTGTGGCAGTTGTCTAATAACACATAACTACTCGTATTTTGTTAGTTAGTTAGCTACAGCCGGAGATGAGTCAATAGGGAGAATATTACGCGAAACTCTGCGTAGGGGACGCCACTACCACAATCCCTCGCGGGGTCTCCAATCTAGGGGTCTACCGCGAAACAAGAAAATCGAAATTTCGTTATCTAACCTCTTTATCACTCTTGCATATTCAAGCGATAAAGAGACAGATAACTAAATTTCGTTTTTAGCTTTTCCCGGTAGATCCGTGTTAACAAACCGCCTTGATGCATCAATGTCAGATTTTATTGTCTATGAATACTTGTCAAAAACAGTTTATGGTACAGTATGTATAAGTTACTCTATGGTTTACTAGCTAGCTTAGTGCTGCACTCTGGCGGCAGAACATTGCAGAAATACCCCCTATTGAATTAATTTAATAATCTTTCAATTTTATTTATATCTATTCGTAGATAGTATGTACATACGTGCAATTAAAATAACTAGGTACCCTAAATCTAATATCCATTTTTTTATGGCAAAGTGTGTAAAGGTAATGTAATTTTGAAATGTTTCAGACAAAGACTAACACTGAATTTGGCTTTGTTTCGTGTGTCACCATTGAGAAGCCTAAAGAACCCAAAGAAATTACAACGCGTAAGTTTTTATGCGAATCTGAGTTTAAATAATTTAAATTTCGCCACATCTTTTCATTTTACCATAGATATTTAAATTTCCTAGCTTTTGTAGTAAGTAGATAAGTATTAATTATATTATAACAATAAACTGTTTACAGGGTTATTGGTTAAGAATGAGTTGACTGGCGACAAGGCTACTTTTAAAAGCGACAACAAGGATAGAACATATGAGATAGTTTTAACAGACAAGCCTACAGATATTAATGGGACTATGCACCGATATTGTCGGGACTACCTTATTGTGAGTAAATTGTATGCTTTATTTTATTCGATATTATTAGATTTGTTTTTTTGTACGGTTGAGTTTACAAATTTGTTTACAAACTAATGTTCCAAAAATGTTTTTACAGACGTAGTGCATAATTGTTTTCCATCGTATTTTCTCGGAAACGTTCGTATTTGTCATGCGTCATGCTACTTCAGTCAACGTCAGTACCTACTGTTTGTACCGAGACTGTCTGAAATAGCAAGTACGAACGTGACGTTTCCGTGAAAATACGATGGAAAATAATTATTATGCACTACATCTGTACACGACCTTTTTGTCTGTGTTAATTAATGAAGCGTTACTTGCACCATCCCACAAACCTGGGGTTAATCGGTTAAACCGTTAACCCAGTGTCAAATTGTACTGGTAACCATGGTAACTCCAGGTTTAACCGGTTTACCCCGGGTTATTGGGATGGTGCAAGTGGGCCTTAGGGCCACTTGCCCGGGGTTAAGCGGTTAAACCGTTAACTTAGTGTCAAATTGTACTGGTAACCATGGTAACTCCAGGCATAACCCGTTAACCTCGGGTTAGTAGAGTGGTACAAGTGGGCCTAAGGCCCACTTGCACCATTCCACTAACCCGGGGTTGAGCGGTTAAACTATTAACCTAGTGTCAAAATGTATGGCTAACCATGGCAACACCTAGTTTAACCGGTTAACCCCGGGTTAGTGGAATGGTGCAAGTGGGCCTAAGGTGTGTAAATTTTATGCAACTTCACACGAAGCGCCATCTCTGTGCGGTGTTAAAAACTTGGCATTTAGCTTCATCTAGCGGAATATCAAAAATCTTGTACTACAGGACACTCCACATTGAAACTTGCCCAGTGAATCGCGACGGACGTGTTAGTATTATTCATGTCGCCTAGATGGCGCCTCTATTTTTGTTTCTAGACGAGCTGTTTCTCCTGTAAGGTCAACACAACAGTCTCTTTGATGGAGGACATTGAAACTGTGAAAGGTATGCCTAATTTATGACTATTATAAGTTATTTATATTGAAATAATTCGTTTAAAGTTTATTTCCACATTCTAGAGTTCAAAAACACTTGGGTGACAATAAGCCCACAGAGTAGCTTGACGAAAGAGACGCAACCGCAGTGCAACTGCGGCGGGGTGCCCTGTAAGCCTGAATACTATGTGGAACTGTTTTGGTCTGGAAAAAGTAGCAGGTACGTTTATTTAGGCTGCCTTTTTACCGAGGCGGAGATGAGCTGAGACAAAAGACGTACGGGAATCAACCAATAGCATTGGTTGTAATGTAGCGGAGCGGAGAAAATAAGTAGATTACAAGTATTACAACCAATCAATGCTATTCGTCCATTCCCGCACATCTTCCTCATCTCCGCGACAGTGGAAAGGCAACCTTATTATTCTTCAACCTAATTATACCTAATCCTTTTTTTGCAGTGGGGTAGTCAGTTATGATTATGATACTACTGCATTTCAAAACAATGTATTAGCTAAAACATTTAAGAAGGTCTATGTGTCCTTAATAGAATTAACGCTCGCCGCGTTGCCACAATGAACATACCTTTGCATCATGAACGATAAAAAGCGAGGGTCATCAAGAATAAGTGAAAGAGGAAAAGAGAGAGTAAGAACAGGTGGTATGACAAATGACAATCGCTCAATCTTTTACCTTACCATTTCAGAAGCCATCAATACATCGTCGGTTCGTCTGACATAGAGACAGTGGCGGTGATAGTGAGCAACAATGGCACGATGGGATGTGGCGCGTGCGCGAATGTGCGCGTGAGCGGCACGCTCGTGCACACCCTGCCGTGCGCCAAGGAGATGGGAGCGTATAAGTGTGAATTGCCGGCGCCTTTCCGTACTGGCACCAATGTAAGTAACCATTTGATATTTTAGTCTGGAACCAAGTCAATCATCAATAGTAAGTCATCAATAGTCATCATTGACCGAGCGTGTACGTCTGCGTTTCAACTTGGGCAAAAATGCTTTTGAACATCCTGCTGTTCATCAACACAGCTTTTATTTTTCAACCGTTTTCGTGATTTTTTGTAATCACGTACGATAATTACCCAATTTTATAACGATTCAATTTATGACATAACTATAGCTCACTTTGTAGGTACATAGTTGTAGTGAGCAGTAAGGTATTTATTACATCTTATAAAAAAGTCACCCGCCGCGTCTGCCTACATACAGGCATTGTATTGTCGCGATAAACTCAAAAAAATCCTGAACGGATTTTCGTGCGGTATTCACCTATCAAATTATCAATAGAATGATTCTTGTTTACGTGTGTAATTTGTTAAGTTTTCGTTTATAACCCGTGCGAAGCCCCATGGCTCACTAGTATAGCAAATAATTACTTACAGAAATGTACCTATTCTGTATTGATCTGTTATAGAAAACTATAGACGTTCAGCTGCAGACAAATACCTTGAATATCGAAGAGAAGGGACTCACAATCGACGTGGAAGTGCGCAAGGAATGTAACAAACCAGACGCCGTGCATTCCTCTCTCACGCTGAACTACGATTTTGAAAATGTGCTCGAAAACGTTGTTATTCACGGGTGAGTGCCTTTGTTACACAATATAGCAAAGGATTTTTGAATTTTATTAGTTGAAAAAATTCTATAAATGTATATGCGAAATGTACTCTATTTTTTTAAAGTACCTATCATGGAAATGACACAAATTAGCAAACGTTTGTTTATTTATATACTATTCTCGAGAACGTTCTCTGTTTACTTTGGGAAATGTTCTCACTCGAGAAAATTACGACACAACTACACTACACTATACTTATTTGACTCTTATTTATTTGTTTGTTTCTCCTAATTATTATTATGATTATTATTATTTGGAGCCTTACGTGTCCCACTGCTGGGCAAAGGCCTCCCCCCAATTTCTCCAGAGATCTCTTTCCTCTCCTGTCTCCTAGACTCCTTTTTAAAGGAGTGGTCCTTTAAAAAGGAGTCTAGTTCATCCCGCCATCGCCGGCGGGGTCTGCCAACTCCCCGATTTGAGTTCACTCAAACTCAACTCTCCTAATTATACTTCATATGTAAGAATAACAAACCGTCCAAAAGTAACCCACAGCATACTCACTTACCGAAATTTTCTTTCCGGTTTTGCCTGACTTTATTGTTACATTTCATTGCCTAAGATCCTTTCTATTCTAATGTTTATATTAAAAGTAATTTTTCCCACGTGGCCATTTTGATATTTTATTTTATTTTTAATACAGAATATTGTGTTTTAAAGGTGTTTTAATAATGAGCGGTATTTTATTCCAGGTCTACTATAAATCGGGTCATTTCCGACGCAGAATTAGACGATTCGATGGAAGATAAGTTGTCAGTGGAACAAACCTATACTGTTAGTTCAAGTTTTTCTAATCTTCTACTAGCTTCTACCCGCGATTTCGTGGAATGATGATGATGTTCGATAAAAATAGATGGCGCTGTACTGCGCCATATGTTTCGCGGTCACTGGATTGTCAAACGTCAACTTTTGACAATCAGTGTTACCGCAAAATGTATGGAGTTGTACAGCGCCATCTCGTTTACCTGTCAAATTTGAAGCACGAAATTGTCTTAGATTTAACGCATGTTACTACTCTTTCAATGTATCTTTATTATTTTATTAGGGATATGAGATATAGTCAAGAAACTCATGAAATTTGCGCTGGCAATTGTCAGTTAAAGCTTTTATTTTATTTTGGATCAAAATACGAGATTTTTTTTCCAGATTTATAACAATCAGTCATTTCAATGGAAGAAGGTGTTCCTGACGATAGATGGAATGGACAACACTTACATAGAAAAATCTATGGTAAGAATATTATAATGAATAGGTTTCTATAAGCAAAAAGAATAGATAGTATAGAGGGGTCCTGTCATTGTCAATTTTGTAGTCACGGTACATTTACTGCCATCTATCGACACACGATTAAAACTTAAAATAAAATAGAAAATGTATAAAATAATCAAAATATGTTTACGGATAAATGATTCTTAATTTTTATTGTTCCATACTGACCCATTCTTTGTGACTGATATCATTCTTTCACTGATATGTGTTAAAATTATTAAATACCAAACGGTCTCGTTAACGCCATCTAGCCGAGAATAGGCCAAAGGTAATGGCGCCATCTATTCGAGAATGACTTTTCCTTGGCCGTCCGAGGCACGTTTTTTTCTTAGACTTTATTTATCTTGTACGGAGTTATATATATCTTTGCTATAAGTTTGGTGTGTTGAGTATCTAAAGGCCAGAGCATACCGGCTGCATGTGCGTAGACGTGCACGTGGTCTAAAATGTTGGAGCCGTGCGCGCACACGTCACGCTAGCGGTGTGCCATCGCTCATAAGGATCTGTATATTACTACGCACACATGCCTTAAATGGTGGCAATCGGAACCCTATTACGAAAGTGCAAGTTGTGAAGTTTTCAAAAATATAGAAAAATTCGAAATTTTCAGAAATCGAAGGAAACTTTCATTTTTGATCTGGAAAATTTTCATCCCTATAAAAAAAATATAATTTCCGTAATTTATCCACGTGGAAATTTCGCAATTATAGGAACTAGTAGTAGTAGTAGTAAAATACTTTATTGTACAAAAAGAAACATAAAACATGAAAGAACACACATCATTAGTACAAAGGCGAACTTATCCCTTTCAGGGATCTCTTCCAGTTAACCCTTGAGCAGTTGAGGGAAAATTGGAGAACGGTAGACATAAAAGCTGTGCTAAACGGCATAAAGAACTTTCCGATCAGTACCTTATGTTGTCCATCTGTCCATCACAACTTGATTCTAATTGCCTAAAGCTCCTTGCTTTACCGCTACGTTACTTCTTACTTCGTTAAAGTATTAAGGACGCTAAGCATAAAGAATTTCGTACATTGACCCGCCATTTATATTGCTGTCCCGCCCATGATGGTCAGTGCCCCTGTGCGAGAGAGACCGCAAAATAATTATTCGAGTGCGATAGAGATAAGAAGTGACCTTACAATACACCTACTGCAGTAGCTAAATGTACCTGTCTCTTTCCCACAGGTAAGGGTTGGCCAACCAAACAAATGTTCGGTGAAAATGGCGAACATTTGGAAATGTTCAATCCCCTTGGCATCGAACTCTACGACGACAATAATTGTGTCTTCAACTATTGTCAAAAATAAGTTAGGTAAGTAAAGTAGAGTTAGACTAAGAAAAGTCTGCAGAAATATCGATAACCCGCGCAGTGCAAGTGTTATTATTATACATATCATGTTTGACCGTTTAAAATAACACTTGCACTGCGTGGACTATCAAAATCACTGCAGACTTTTCTTGGTCTAACTCTAGCTCAGTATGTGTAAACAGAGAAATTAATTCTACTTTATAGAATTAAGGTCAATATGGAGAAGACCGTCTATTAAGGGTAGACACTTAGAGCATCTAATAAACGGAGTCACCTTTAAGAGCTTACCGCTCTGCCGAAAACCTGGCACAATTGTGCAAACTTTTGTTTGGACTGACATTTATCAGATATGTCCGTTACGTACAAATCGTGTACAAATAGCCACACTTGACTTGCCCCTATGCCCCTCCCCCACTAAAATCGGCAGACAGTTTTGTAAAGAACATAACAGCCAAGGCGTCTCCAGTTACAAAATGCTCTAAGGGTAGACAAGCTCTTTTTCGCTTTAAAAATTGCTTTCTTTATTATTATTATTTTTTCTTTCGAAATGTAATATTTTTTTAAATAAGCACATGTTTTGTATTTTTAGCGATCTTCCTAAAGAAGGGTACTACAAAAATAATATCAAAACTAAAGCTGCAATTAGTGCCAGACAAAACCAAGGCTAAATCGTAAGTAAGCTAATAATATAATATTACAGTACATATGGTCCTACTTTCCCGCACTAGTGCGGAAAAGAGTACTTTCCGTGCGTATGTCAAAAGTTTAAAAGGCCGTATATGTACTGTAAAACGTTGTACGATACAGTGCGAATAGGTAATTCGCAACTCTCGCAATTTATCGCCACTAGTTTCGGATTTCCTCTTTTCCGCACTTGTATCGTAAATAACTGTTGTCACATTTCTGTTTCTTTGATTGTTTTCTTTTATAAATTGTTTAATAAAGAGAGAAATGATATTGATATGTTTCATTTTAGGATATCTACAGTAATAACGTTGGAAGAAAAGCCGAAGAGCCCGATAGGAACCATTTTGATCGCTATCCTAGTGGGCTTGCTTCTCCTGCTCATCATAGGCGTTATACTTTACAAGGTTAGTCACCCCGGAAAAACAAAATATACATCCGTTTTTAATGTTCCGCACAAAACTTTGTTCACGGAACACTTATTATTAGAAAACACTTCACAGAAATACGGTTTCAAAACATTGCTGAATTTAGGCATTACTGGTCCGGTCAGTCTCAGCGTGGTGCAATATGATTAAAGATATTATCGCTTGTGATAGTTCTATTTTCACGCTGTTCCCTTCAGCTTCACTCGTATTCTGGACCAGCTGAAGATTTGAACTCGGTCACGCCTGAGTTGGTCACCTGGCTTAGCGACCTCTGCTGCACTCTGATTGTCCTTCTTTAAGCATGCCATACCTACCATTAAATACATGAGAAAAATTCTGAGCCACTGTATTTTCCGCCATTTGGTTATATTGGAAAATGGTAAACTTTATTTATTTACTTTCCAGTTGAACTTCTTTAAAAGGAAAACGAAAGAAGAATTGGAAGTGTTGAAAAGTGAAATGAGAAGACAAAGTTTGGTGAGTGGTTTGTGATCAGTCTAATTTACCAGATTTTTTTTGGTATGGATGTAGGGGCTCCAAATTAAGATACATTTTTCGAGATGTAGGTACAATATAAACTCGTATTAAGAGTCATTTAACAGTTTTTTTAATCAAGGTTCAAAATTTAAGCAGTCAGACATGTAACCAAAATTACTGGAAATCAAGTTAGTACCTACTACTTAAATATATGAGTAGATTAACAATCTGCCGGACGGTATCGGCCTGTCAGTGGTTTGGGATTGTCAAAATTTTGTTCTAACTGACAGGCCGGCGATACCGTCCGACGGACTGTTAATCAGTGGGCCCCTTTAGATTATTTATTATTGCAGCGGAGCGGCACATCAGCTGATAGTCGAACTCAACAGGCAGTTGATCCAGCAGTAACACTCCCAGATCCAGAACATGACTTCGATACGGTATCTATTTATTTCATTTGTACAGTCGCCATCAGATATATCGGAGCGGCCAAGGTGTTCACAATATCTGGACATGCACTCTAACGCCTTGACAGTAGAGGCGTGTTCAGATATTTGTGATCGCCTTGGCCGCTCCGATATATCTGAAGGCAATTGTACTTAGTCATACTTTATACTCGTAAAATGCTACAACTAAAAAAACCGGCCAAGTGCGAGACGGACTCGAGCACGGAGGGTTCCGTACCATTACGAAAAAAACGGCATAAAAAACACGTTTGTTGTTTGGGAGCCCCACATACTTAAGTATATATTTTATTCTGTTTTTAGTATTTGTTGTTATAGCTATCACGGTTCATGAGTTACGGCCTGGTGACAGACAGACGGACGGATGGGCGGACAGTGGAGTCTTCGACCTTCCAACCCAAGTCCAACCCCATTCTATCATCAAACATACCTTTTTCATCTCCAGGTGGACTTGTTCGTGGACGAAACTCCGCTGGCGAAGTCTTTGTCCTCCGATCAGCTGAACTCTTTAGCAGCGAATCCGGACTCAGTGAAGTTGGAGGACTGTCCGAAAAAACCGGATTTCGATGACAAAGATGGGTTTACGCATGTGTAATAAATATCTTAGACTGTTTTCTTATTGTTTGTATGTAAAACCACCCACCCAACTAATAGAGTCCAGTAGGTACAGTCACGTGCAATAATATGTTACACAACGAAGGCCGTAAAAACATCTGCCACGATCTTATTTGTAGAGTCATAAGAGCGTGTCACATATTTTTGCGGGTTTCCAAGAGTAACATAGCATTGTAGGTGACTGTACTATAACTATGGTCTACAAATTCAATGCGTAAATAATTGCCAATATTCTGTTTGCTTTTGTGTGGGTTTTCCTTCCATTTATGAAAATACTTTGTCAAGGAATTACCACATTTATTTACTATATTGCTTACCTTAATTTAAGTAGATATAAATTTTATTTCCAATACCCAGTAAAATAATAAATTTTTATTACCACATTTACGTATAGTTGGGACCATAAGTATTTGGAGCTTTTTTGGACTATACCTACTTGGGTTGGGGATGTGGTTGTGGAGTTTTCCTTTTTACTTATGCCTAGTTGCTTACATATTTAGAAAGTATAATATTTATTAATAGATAAACGTTAATTAAATGTTGAAATACAATTTTACATAAATTAAGTACTGTCTTTTTTATCATAATTTATGTAGGTATGTATGCCCAATTGCCCAGTGGTCGGTTGTATAGTAGAGAATACCATAAGGCATTAAGTCATACATAATGAATATTATTATATATGACTTATATAAATTAATGTAAAAAACATGGAGCACACACGGCACATCGTTACTCACCTTAAAATCATCTTGATTTTTCAACTGTCAGAAGCGAATCACGAGTGAGTTTCTGTTGCAACGTTTGTTTTGCTTGCACCGAGCGAGGTCACGCAAGTTTGCCCAGATTCTGATTTCAGGATACAAGCCTCAGCCTTCAAACACATGCTGCCTAGTCACAGAACTAGATGATAGCGGGCCCGATTCGGATTTTAAAATAGACATCTATTAGATATCTTTTAGACATCACCAAGATACGATAACGATATGTTTAAGATCTAACCTGTCAAATTTTACATTTGTGCGATTCTGGAGAGATACTCTTGAACGATTTCCACAGGATATGACTTAGAGATAAAATTCACATCTAATAGATATCTTACTCTATCTAACGTAAAAGTGACATTGGTTGCCCGAATTGCGCTGCAAAAGAGAACTAGTTGATATCTAAACTATAACGTACATATCTAGAATGGATCTTGTACGTGTCGTTTCTTGTGAATATCTTGAAGTTCGAATACGGCAGAGCGTTAGCGATGTCTGTGTGTCTAGTACAGTTAGCACAGTCAACGAACACAACTGATTGCACAAAAAATCACAATTGTGGCCATACGCGGCGGACAACTACATAATACACACGCTGCGCACAAAACGAAGGAAATATCAGAGGACTAAAGCCAGCTCTGATCCTGATCTATTGAAAGTTATTATTATTATTTATTGGAGAAGTGGCAGCCTCATGGGCCCTTGCCAAAACACAGTAAGCGTAGATTACAAGTAAGTAAAACATTTCAGAATATATAATGCATGATGTACCTAGTACCTACCGACGGTAAGAGTTTCGAGATGAGTTTTAACCATCGGCCTATCATCCGTGGTTTTAACCATGTTTCAACTGACGTGACTTTGAAAGCCAGCATAGATAATAGAAAGCTGTTCGCCAATCTATTGGTATGCATATACTCTTTGGATATATTACACCTAAAGATATTGGTACTCTTTTATGCTAGACTTACATTTCTCATAAGTCAGATCAGCTTCAGACTAATATACTCGTAATACCTTAAAATTTCTACAATAAATAAAATGATTAATTGATTAACAATGGACCAATACGTATTGAGGTATTAGATATGTAGTGTTTGAAGTGCAAAAGGTACTATTAATGTCATTCAAATAGTGATAAGTTAAAATTTTCCGCTTCCTGGCGTTGTGTCCGAAATGGTGCTTTATAGTTTTCGGAGTGCATGTTGATTCAGAACTATATATGGTACCGCTGGCGCCCGAGCAATATCTTGGCTTCAAGGATAAACGTTTAGGAGCTTTACAAGGTGAGTCAACGTATTGTATAGGTATATGTTTTATAGAATACGACAAGAATGTGTCGTCTATTAAATTATACTGCCCTAGGGCCTCAACCAATTTTATGGAGTCGGTATCCACTGCCTGTCAACATCGTGCCACAAGATTATAACAGATGGCGTTAGTATAGCCACAAAGAGCAATCTTGTCTAAAGCGCCATACATCTCCTACATCGCGCTTACGAAGTTTTGAGTATCAGTTGCAATACACCCGCCTGGAGAGAGTATACTCTCTATGTTTCTTTAACCTGATCCTAGAAATATCGAACAAAAAGTAGGTAAGTAAAATTAAAGCCGTCACTGGGGCAAGTAATAGTAGTAGTAGTAGTAGTAGTAGTAAAATACTTCATTGTACAAAAAGAAACATAAAACATGAAAGAACACACATCATTAGTACAAAGGCGAACTTATTCCTTTCAGGGATCTCTTCCAGTTAACCCTTGAGCAGTTATATACCCTTACCATTAGTACCCTTTTGAATGCTATTCAAGCAGCTCGCGGGGAAAATGGTACATTTATACGAATTTTTATCTTGTCGGCTACTTCGGGAATATATTTTTGATACTCAGTCTTTTAAAGCGAATAAAAAAATACTCATGACAGTTTTACTGATACTGACTTTATTAATTTCATTAATATTTTTGGTGCGTGTTGCGAAATCTTTACCTACACAAAATATAATCGCAAGGTCGATTACAAATTCGCTTAGCATTATGAAAATGTATATAAACGTAAATGTATATAAAAGTAACGTAAACAAACTCTCAAAGTATCTTTCACTCCGTATATGACAGAAGAAAACTAAAACGGTCTTAGCAACAAAGAAGAACTGTAAATTATTTGTAGTATCCGAGATTCCCGGCTTCCTTAAACAGTCCCAACATCATCTGTGTGACCTCGTCTCCTTGCTGGTAGATCAGCGCCGGTGGCCAGTAGAAGTAGTAGCCTCTCAGCTCATACGTGTACACCAGTTGGGTTCCGAGAGCGAAACGCACCCAATCCATGCTGCCGCCTGAGGCTTTGTCTGAAAAATAAGCATTTATGGACTCGTCACTCTAAATTTCCACATTCTGTCACATATCTTCTTCATTTGGATCATTTTGTATAGGTACTTGTTAGAATACAATACAGTTTGATCGGGTTGGTTTGGATATTGGTTTAAGATTAGGTTAATACTATTCAATTCAAGAGTTACTGCACGTAAAATTTAACGATTTCAATACACTAACTTAATTACAACCCTATAGAATTGCAACCCACTCTGATGTCACCCGTAGCCCTAGCAAATGTGCTAAAAAAACTGGCAGCATTCCATCGCTGAATGGCGAGTGATATTTTTTGAACCAGGACAGTTAATGTGTCAGCTCTTGGCATGGTCAAAATTTAGTTAAACTGGAAATTAAAAGCCTTAATATTAAAAATCTAGTTGAAGATCTTACATAGAACTTCCGCAGCGGTAGCAGGGCCATCATATTTAGCATGATTCACCTTGTACCCGTAGTCTAAAGATGTTTTGCCGATTGTTACCTGAAGAAAAAATAAATATGCCATAGACTTCTGAATTTCCTGTGTTACAAATGAAAAAAACATGCGGAAAAGCATCTACGCAGCAACGGTACAACTTAAAATCGAACAAGTGACATGTAGGCCTCAACTGGATGATGGCTCCTCTACACGATGGGCCAGCGCCGGCCACTCCAGTGGACGCATTGATGCGTTAGAGGGAGCAACTCAGGAGCAAGTGATGTTGCTATCTCATTCTACCGCATGGCTGCGTCCCTTGGAGTGGTCGGCGCTGGCCCATTGTGTAGAGACTGTAGAGGAGCCATGAGAGATGCAAGAGAAAGTAATGAGCAAGTTATGCGGATGAGAAAACGCCTTTCTTTGAAGACGGGTGATATAAAGGATGGATGGATATTTTTTAACTAGTCACTACGCCAATTCTCGGAGTTGCCAAGCGGACCCCAGCCTCACATGAGCCGTGGTAAAATGTCGGGATAGCGCGAGGAAGATCGATGGATATTTTTACTTACCAAGTCATTATAATTATCGTTATGCTCCTTCGAGTCCGAATAAGGGAGCAAAAGCATCTGAGCATCCGCGTGGAAAGCAATGTAGCCGAGAAGGTTCTCCACGTTGGAGATGTACTGAGACAGGGTTCGGGTCTCGATCTCGGAGAACGGCTTGGAGCCGCCGTAGACTTGGTAATCGCAGGGGTTGTCGTTCGCTCCGTGCTCTGAAATTTAAGTGTTATATGTGAGGTGTGCGCAAAAGACAGCTTACGATGTACCTTAGGTCCTACGTTAATAATGAGCGACTTTCACTATGAGACCTTCGAAATAATGTTTTTTTTTATAATTATAAGTGTCAGATGGTAAATTATAGTCTATGTAAAACTTATTTCAGGCGTAAAGGCAAACCACCACCCGATCCGAACCAGTCCGAAGCTGATCACAACACCTTCTCACTAACCGCCTTAGTTAAACTCATCAGCTCTTGTAGTTATTTTGTTCGAGATTTTGAGGTTGGTTGGTCCAAATGTAAAAGGAATTAAACTTACGTTACGTTACAATTAAAACACTGCCTGTCTTAAATTCAAGAATAAACAGTCTTATTTTAATATAAAGCTATTCGTATTTGAACAAATCTCATCCCGCGAGATTATTGGATGTTATTTAACAAATTGAAATCGAATTAGGTTTGGTTTGATTTAATTAAATTGGTTACGCCACTTCTATAGTTTACTTATTATATTTCAGGACTTGAGATGTCTAATCAATAAAACGCTGTTTTTAAAATTATTTCAACTATAAAAGCTTATGTTATTGTTGATAAAAATGTTTTTTTTTACAGAAAACTTATTTAATCATAGCTACTATAATTAAATATATAATAAATAAAATAGTTTCTTACTCAGCCAGTTGTAGTCCCAGTTGCGATTCGGATCCGCTCCGTAGCAGCCGTTGCTTGATTTTGAGCGAGTTTTTCTCCACATACGGTCCTAACAAATTCAATAACATAAATTAGAAATTGTAAATATGCAACAAAAAAATTAACACATAAATATTCTGAGCCACTAGATTCAACTTGAATATAAATTATTCTTCAGAAGTCGGGAGTAGACAGCAGTTGTAGCTTGACAGCTGAATAGTACTTTTGTATCCTCCTAAGGCCCAGCCATACAAATGAAAAATGCCAAATTTGCCACAGAAATTTGAACCTACAATATAGGAAATAGAGATGATTTTGCGTTGTTCAAAAACTTAACGAAACAAAGCAAAAGCAACTCTGTTCCAATCGAATAAGATTTAAATTTCATTAAACTGAATAAGTACTATAGGTAGGACCTTGGGACTTAGGAGGGTATGAAACATAATTAGTCACAAACGTATAAAATGAAATATAACAAGAACATTTTCACAGCAATAAAGCCAAAAATAACAAACATTAAAGTAATTTTTTAGTAATTTTATTTTTTATAAAATTACTAAAAAATTCATAAAGTTAAAAACTTACTTTGGTAAAACTAAAGTGATAGCCATCAGGGTTGACACTCGGAAAAATGTGCCAGTCGAATTGATTCCGCAGGGCTTCAATATCAGGGTTGTCGCTTGTGAGCAGTTGATTGATGAAATAGGTCGTTGTGGCGGGGGTGATCCATTCTCGAGCGTGGATGCCTGCAAAAAGTTCCAGGATGGTCATTCTTTTTCAATAACTATTTGAGATTGTGAAGTTTTTCTGTTTTGTAATCAATATTAAATGTGATTCCTCCTTTAGGAATCTGCCTTTTACCCTGAATTTACGCACTCTATGAAAATATGGTCTAGTCTAGCGCAAAATAAATAATGTTTGCAAGTAACTGTCAATTGACATTGCATATTTTTTTTCATGGCATTTGCCCTTGATTAAAACTTGTAAAAATACTACATATCAAGTCCCGACATACATATACTCATGGACAAATTTAATAGAACGCAAAAATTGACATTGAATGTACCTATCAATAATGTTTATGAATAAATGAATGAGTAGTAACTGTATAAATGTTTGATAGTAAAACTAGCCTCGATGAAGACAGCTGGTTTGCTCTCGGTCCTGCCTTCTGGCGTGTTAATCCCCACCCCCTTCGTCTGTCTGCCTTCTGTCGGCCTGTCGGTCCTCGTAGCTTTCCTACAACCAGCTTCTACCGTAACTGCGTAAATGTTTAGTTTACTAATAGTATAACTTGCCAGACTCAGTGAAAACAGCTGGTTAGCTCTCGGCTCTGCAATCTGGCGTGTTGATCCTCAGTCCCTTGATCTGTCGGCCTTCTTACTTTCCCACCACCAGCTTCTTCCGTAATTGTATAAATGTTTAAGTAATAGTAAAACTTGCCAGACTCGATGAAGATAGCTGGCTTGCCCTCGGTCCTGCTTTCTGGCGTGTTGATCCTCAGCCCCTTGATCTGTCGGCCTTCGTAGCTCTCCCCGCCCACCACCAGCTCGGTCCATTGAGGGTACGTCGCGCTCATGTTTTGGAGGTAGCCGTATATCTGTTAGGAATAATGAACTAGAAGATACAGAAGTTTTGTGGAGGATACCTCATTATTAGAAAACTAGACATGCAGTTTCAATTTAGAGCGATTTTAATAAAAAACCTTTTTATTGAAAAGAAGGCTAGTTAAATTTGACGTTATACATTTATACTCGATTTACATGTGACTTAGTATTGTGATTCGTGGCTAGACGGGGGCTCTCATGAAAAAGTCAAGGGTTGGAAATTTTGGAAAAAAAGATCAGCTATACCGTGTGGGTATAAAAAAAAAACTTAATTTAAAAAGTGGGTTTAGACTTACATCATCAATGTCGTAGTATGCAGACCAAGAGAAACCCTTCTTTCTTAGACTGGGGGCTTTTTCCTGCTGTATTATTCTAAAAATATATTCAAAATATCAAAACGCTATTTACCTACTAATACCTACAACGGAGGATAAGAGTGACATTCCATTTCCAACTGCAGCTGCAATACTGTTCATATTACTATGGAAACGCGTCGCTGTCATTGTCAATTTCCATAGAAAATGAACAGTATTGCAGCTGCAGTTGGAAATGGAATGTCACTTTAATGATGACATCTCCCTGGGTTTTTACCCCGTAGTTGAATATATACTTGTGTGTGCTGGTCAAATCCATCAGCTACATTGTTTACTAAATATGATACCTATGCAGCGTAACGTATGTTTTTTGTGTTTAATTTTCGAGTTAGCTCTTTTAAGGTTTTGGTTGGAGTCTGTCCTTCTTGCAATAGACTACTTTCCGTTAAATTTTTTCACGGCATTAGCCGTTGATTAAAACGTGTAAAAATACAACATATCAAGCCACCACATATACCTCATGGACAAATTTAAAGGATCGCAAAAAAATATTTAATTACTGGATTAAAGTAATTACAAAATTAGTAATTAAACTATTTGCGTACCTCTAAATTTATCCAGGAGTGTAGTTGAAGTAATCTGCGTGCTAGTGATGTGTAGATTTAATTTAATTTCAAACTCACTCGGATATATCGTCAAAAATAAGCGTAGCTCGAAGGTTTAACTTTTGGACGTATTCGTCAAAAAAGGCCACTAGCTCGGGTGACACGAGCGTTTGAAGCGAAGTTGCACTGTAGCGCTTAATGAGAAACTGTTCCTGGAATCAGATTTAGACGATGCGAGTTTCATTACATTGCGGGTTTTGATCGGTCGGTCGAACTGGACGTAACCAACAGTCCGCAATGTAACTAAAATCGCATGCAATTCGCGCGCCGTTTAAATCAGCCCTTAGGGTTGAAATAGTATTGATACAGTTAATAACCAATATTGGAGTTAGATTAAGAGTCTGCAACGATGTTGATGGCAGAGTGCAAGTGTTATTTATACGTCCTAATTTAATAGAAGTTTGCAGTTTAAAATAACACTTGCACTGCGTGTGCTATCAAAATCGTTGAAGACTTGTCTTGGTCTGACTCTATACTTGTATTTAGCTTTAGAATAAACGTGGCTTAAAGGTGTTTTCAATTCTGTATTAAGAATAGCTATCTAGGCATCTTTATATCTTTATATCTAGGGAGAGCTTAATCTAAAAGCCTTTAGTGAACGATTAAACTTTGTTTAAGAGAAGAAAATATTATACAGTTAAGGCTTATTACTTAATTCTTTATATTCTAAGTTTACTTGGAAACTTTCTACTCTAAGGTTCTAAGATTACTTGGAAAAGCAGACAATTATTTTGAGATCATCAAAATGAAACAATAATACTTGCCTCAAACCTTCTTACGCTTTCTTCAAATTTATCAAGACTTTCTTTGTCGCCTGTCACCTGATACTCTCTGTAACCACTATACGTTTTGACATCAACACTGGCCGCAAAAGCGTCCGTACAAAAATAAAACAAAAGCACGAAAAGGCAATTCATCTTTGCGTTTGCTTCGCGAAGCGGGTCAGCTATGTGCATTAACTTCGCGAAGTGGCTCAACTATAAACGATGCGGGTGAAATGCGAATGCTATTTGAGCCCATAAGTACCTGCTTAAGTATTAATATTGTGTCAATGTGTTTAAATTACTTTGCAGATAACGTTTAGTATACAGGGATGGATTGACTTTGCTTTAAAGTGGATTTTATTACTCAGAGTCAGAAAACAGAATACTTACACGAAACTTAAATTACTTCCTTACATATTAAACTAGTCAAAGTAAATAAATCACTTACATGTAAGGTTATATAGAGGGTATCCCTTTGCTTAAAATATATCGATTTAACCATCATGTATGTTCAACGAAAATTTATAATACTTTCAGAGAACGCATGAAAACTTTGTTCCATACATTGATAATATTCAGAACGGTTTTTAATTTGTACGTAAAAGATTCAAATGTTTAGCAAATTCATTCTAAACCAAATTATATGTTTTTATCTTTATAAATATATAAAACGTTCTCGGAAAGTATAATTCCCTAGAGCAGAAACGTACTTTCTTCACTCTTCATAAAACAACAATGATCCACTTTCATAGCATGAGAAATGAAAAATTATAAAAGTTCACACTGTATGTAAGTATTAAAATCGTAAATAGATTATGTTATCGAATTAAGAACCCGCTCAAATATAAAATGGTGCAACATTACAAGCATACTTCAATAATCAGAGGGCCTACCGCGAACCACGTTCAACGTGTTGCCTCCCTGTCACACTTAAGTACGAATTTACAAGTGCGACAGAGAAGCAACACGTCCAACATGATTCGCGGTAGGCCCTCTGCTTCAGCTGCTACCCACTTATTGGCTATCACAACGATACCACTGGAATTCCATACACTGCTAATAGTCTTCAATTGTACTAAAGTTTCAGAAGGAATGTCAATCCTATGTTCTGTACAATAAAGCGTAAATTGAAAGAATTCAAAAATATAGGTACAATCTTTCTCATTTCAATATTTGCTAACAGAGATATGCAATTGTACAAGGCATAAAGGAAAATGTACTTAAATACCTTTTGCCTCTATACTCAGTCCAACTAAATTGTATATCTGATTGAATTTTCTATGTGCTATTCTTTACTTATTTGTGCTTTCGTTTTATAAATAGACAATAAATAAACGCGCATTTCTATTTAAAATTGTACCCCCACTTAAAATTTAAGTTTTGCATTTTTTATTGGTATTAAATATTTCCACATAGAATCACGAGCGCTTTCGATACTAATACGAAAAAAGAAAAGAAAAGTGTCGGGTATTGATTTTTACTAAATTATTATACAAATACAAATACAAATACAAATGCTTTATTCGTCGATCATAGGTGTACACAACATGATATTACATATGATGTTAAAAAAGGAAAATTGTTCCACTATGTCGTACCCAAGGGCATACGAAATTAAGTTTGATTGCTAATAGCAATTAGCATGCACCATGCACTAATTTAAGATTTACAGGCAGTGTGTATGTCAAACAATAAATTATACTTTATATAAAGTGCTGTTTATCAAGAGATTATATTTAATATCACTTAAGTTTTTAACATACGAGTAACTCACCCATAACATATCATTAACATTGCTTTATAATTCACGTAAACTCACTTTAAAGTTTAATGAGAGTCGAAGTCTGCAGAGTTTGGAAGTTAAATACAATTCGCAGAAATGGCACTAAAATAACACAAACTGAGCGTCATTTACCTAAATACATAGCAATAAAGGCGATAATATATGAGTTTTCGTAGGTAGGTACAGTCACCTGCAATATGTTACTCTTCGTTATTATAATAAATAATAAATAAAAAAAAAATAATAAAATTGTTTATTCATTTTAAGCATTCGTTTACACTGTACAAAGTTGGTACCTCTTTTTAAGTATCAAATACCTGTATTAAGAGGCACCGCTCTTCCTTAGTCAGTATGTCAGTAATCGAACTGAAGAACAATAATTTGTTACAATATTAAATAGAATAAAAAGAAATAAAATTAACGTCTCAATGAAATAACAAAACTAGAACACTTATTTTAAAGTTAAAATTAAAAAGAGAATGAGTGTGTGTATGTGTGTGTGTGTGTGTGTGTGTGTGTGTGTGTGTGTGTGTGCGTGTGAGTGTGTGTGTGTGTGTTTAGATTTCAATAATATTATGAATTAAGTTTTCAATATCATGGTAACTTTTACATTTTAGCCATTTCGTTATAATTTTTTTACATTCATAGTATGATAACTTATATATATTCAGATGCTTGTTTATATGATTGTATATTTTAGCAGATTTACAAACAAATTGTCTACTTGCATATGTTGTATTTACTGAAACGGTTGGAATTATATTGTCTTTTCTCCGTCTATTTTGTGTGGTAGGTGTGAATGGTACAGTTTTGTGCAGTTTTATACTCGTAAATAATATGTATAGTTTATTATGGCTGCAAAAATATGTGACACGCTATTATGTCTCTACAAATAAGGCAACTACTACAAATAGTGTCAGATATTTTTGCGACCTACGTTGTGTAACATGCTATTGCAGGTGACTGCAGCACATATAAGTAGTTTAAAAGCAATCATAAACGTTATTTGTAAGTCTAGGTATAAATAATTTTTACAATTAAAGCATAATACAAAAAAAATATTATGGCGCAACGAAAAATATTGTCAAAATTAAGGGATTCAGTCACTGACTTACGGCCCAATTCGAACTTAGATACGTCAGTTAACAGATCTAGTAACGATATGGATTAGATATAGACGTTTCTGCAAACAAATACGTCACTTTTGACACTTACATATCTAATCCATATCGTTTCTAGACCTATTAATTGACGTACCTATCTTAAAGTTCGAATAGTCATGTTACATAATAGGTACGTAGTTATAAATAAGTAAACTGACTTGTCACTATCTTACTTGAGATATAATGATATTTTTAGACTGTATAAGTAAACGTACCTAGTAGTCTCCTAGTAGTAGTAGAGAAAAAAAACCCGAGGAGAAGTGCGGATCGGCCTCCTCTGTATTTTTGGTAAGGTTACAACGACTTTAGGTCAGTATGACAAATATAAAAAGTTTCGTCTTATAATTTATTCTTATTGAGACTAACTTCAAAATAGCCATTTTAGTTCTTCAAGTTTCAATTCATAGAGTAATATTTTTAGGCGGGTCATTCTTAAAAAATATGTCTGCGGTCTAATTGCCCCGAGCCTTACAAAATGTATGAAAAGTCTCGTGGCAATGAGATGCAACCGCAGACATATTCTCAGAGAATGACCCGGGTACTCTTACGTCTGGCCCTCTTTCAGGCAAAAGTTAAGCTGCGCTCAACGTTACAAACAATGCCGTCGGGGACAAGCGATTCGGAGCAAAGCGTAGATAAGCCGAGTAATGGATTACTCGGTAAGCGTTAAAAATTGTCAGGATAGCGGATAATGACGCATTTACATTATCGTATGTCTTACGATAAGGAAATGTGTGGTTTCCCAAGTAGGCCAAGAAATAAGAAGTTATAGAGGGAAATGCTAGGAACACAATTTTGACTCCGTAACTTTGTTTGGACTAGTTAGGAGGTGAACATATCAAAAGTCCCCGGCCGTAGCCCCGGTGCTGGGGGGGAGAGGGGGGAAAGAAGGTCTCATTTTTCGGTTTTTCACTAATATCTTGGAAACTTTGCGTCTTAGCGACATGACTACTGAGACAAACCAAAAGCTGATAAAATTTGTTACAAGTTTTATTCAGTCAAGTTTTTCGATATCATGAATAGTTTTTGAGATATCCGCTCTTGAAAGTTTATTTAGGGCTTTCAATTTTATCTTGATATCTACATTAGTGAAGCTGCTAGGCTGTGTTTGGTATCATTTTCGTATAAATCGGGGGTGCTGAATTCATTTTTGGTATCACATTGACACCATTCCTTAGAAAAAACATATAAACTTTAAACAAATACCTTTTTTTTTAAATTCCTCTTCACGCTTAAACCGCTCAACCAATTTAATTGTAATTTGGTATACAGATATTTCGAGTCCCAAGACAGGACATAAGATACTTTTTATCTCAATAATCATCCTTTAAAGTTGTGAAATGGAGTATGGGAGGAATTCAACTTCGTCGACGAAACTGAATTCCTGAGGTAAATACTGCTTAAGGTAAAGTTTGAAGTCATGTTAGGTATCATTTTCATCTAAATCACAGATGTATACCATCCTAAATTTCACCTAAACCGGTTCAGCGGTTATTGACTCCTCATACAAAATTCCACCCCACTTTTCACATCCTCAAAAGATGCTTTCGGTTATAAAAACCATCCTATGTCCTGTGTCGAGACTGAAACTATTTCTATACAAAATTTCAACGAAATTGGTTCAGCGGTTTAAGCGTGAAGAGGGATTTTTAAAAATATATTTTTTTTAATTTTGGTTTTACTTCGGAATAGTGTCAATGTGATACCATAAATGAATTCAGCACCCCCGATTTATACGAAAATGATACCAAACATGGCCTAACAGCATCACTGATGTAGATATCAAGATAAAATTAAAATCCCTAAATAAACTTTCAAGAGCGGGTATCTCAAAAACTATTCAAGATATCGAAAAACTTGACTTGATAAAACTTGTAACTAATTTTATGAGCTTTCGGTTTGTCTTAGTAGTCATGTCGCTAAGATGCAAAGTTTCCAAGATATCAATGAAAAACCGAAAAATTCGACCTTCTTACCCCCCTCTACCCCGCAGCACCGGGGCTACAGCCGGGGACTTTTGATATGTTCACCTCCTAACTAGTCTAAACAAAGTTACGGAGTCAAAAATTGTGTTCCTAGCATTTCCCTCTACAACATTTTTTGAGCATTCATTTACTGACCTAAAGGGCAATTTATGGGAAGGCCGTTATTTGAAGGGTTTATTCTGATTTTTTTTAAAGAAGTAAACGTTTTATTTATTTTGAACAGAATCAGGTAGGTATAAATATAATTCACCCGCGCTCACGGAATTCTTGACTTTTTCGAAACGTTTTTCTAACGTCTCTTTAATGAACACTTTGCAACTGACATGAAACTTTTCTCAAAGGAACGTTCTCACTACAGATGAGCAAGTATTTTTTTTTGATGTTGAATGCAGGCAACAAGGCCCATATTACAAATACCTTACAGACTAACATACATAAGTATTTTATAAACTTAAAACTAAACACTAATTAACACTAATAAGTTAGTAGTTTTAGCAGGCGTGGCAGGCGCGACGACATCCGCGTAAACACGATGACGTGATTTGGAGGAGGCGGGGGGGTATTAAAAAAATTAGAAAAGTTTTCGGAAATTTCAGGAACTTTCATTTTGGAAATGGAACATTTCGAGTCCTATACAAAATTATGAAATGTTTCAAGAAACTTTGCGACGGCACATCCATAGTTTTCATCGATCAGTCAATAAGGTCTAGTTTCTCTTCTCAGTTAAAACGCACCAAAACAAGGACCAAATCAAGTAAAATAGCGAAGCCGGGTGCAAAACGCTACAACCCAGAGAATGAGCGTTTTCTGCCCATACCTCAAAGTTTTTGCACTTCGTTTACGCAAACCGTGCGTAATGATGGGCAATAAACAAAACCGGGCAAGTGCGAGTCGGACTCGCGCACGAAGGATTCCGTACCATAAAGCAAAAAAAAAACGGAAAAAAATGCAAAAAGAAAACGGTCACCCATCCAAGTACTGACCACGCCCGACGTTGCTTAACTTTGGTCAAAAATCACGTTTCCTGTATCGGAGCCCCACTTAAATCTTTATTTTATTCTGTTTTTAGTATTTGTTGTTATAGCGGCAACAGAAATACATCATCTGTGAAAATTTCAACTGTCTAGCTATCACTATCACTGGTGACAGACAGACGGACGGACGGACGGACGGACGGACGGACAGCGAAGTCTTAGTAATAGGGTCCCGTTTTACCCTTTGGGTATGGAACCCTAAAAGTCTTAGTAATAGGGTCCCGTTTTACCCTTTGGGTACGGAACCCTAAAAACAAAGAAATTGCACAATATGTTAAGCTGTGTACAGGGAGCCTTAGTCCAAGGATTAGTCGCCAGGGACCGTGACAGGCACGCACTTTCAAAATTGCCGCGACAGAATTTTACAGCGCCCGAGGTTGCGAGGCAGCGACCAAGCCAACAAAGTGCCTTTTATTATATTTTTACGGCTGTATTCCCTATAGTCAGATTTTTGGAGCAGTTTGTGGAAAGTCAGAGGGCTGCGTAATTAGAAGTTTGAATTTCTTTTGAATAATGCCACTTGATTTATTGTACCTATTTTTTTTTATTTGGTGTTAGGTATTTCTGGCTATATTCACAAACTCATTCGCTACTAGGTTATACGCTTTTACGTAAAAAAAATTGCATTGAAATTAGCCCATTCAAATCATGAAGAGCTACGATGCCACAGACAGACATTGGCGTCACACATATAATCCCCTCTTTTTGCGTCGGGGGTTACAAACCACCTAAAATAGGTAAATCTTGCATTTATACTAGGCAAGTGGTTACATTTTTTAATGTCTAATCTGTATTGAAAGTTGTAGCAATCGTTTATGCAGTATCGAAAACCTTTTAGCAATTTTCTTTAAAAACTGTTTTCAACTTCGCATTAGACTTTAAGTTGACTTACCTACCTTTTACTATTTCTTTGAAATTTATTAAAAAGAAAATAAACTGCGGTGAAAGGCTACTTGGTTCTGAATATAAAATTGGCTTCGCGATCTCATTAGCTTCAGTTTCAGAACAGATTTAAGGATAGGATGAACGTAAGCTCTAGCTATAGCTTTCTTACGACCAGCTAGAGCGTTGTAAAAATGGCGATGGCATTTCTCTTTGGTATTGCAATGGCAAATTATTCAGCTACTCTTTAACGGATATTTAATTGTTTACACAAACGGGCATGCCCCGAGATAATTTCATTGTTTTTACCTTAAAAAGACTGGTCTGCCTGGACTGGTGGTTGTGTGGTCTTTCCGTGACCATAGCTGGTACAACTCAGCTAAAACGTCGGAATTTATGTACAAAACGCGAAAGTTTAAAGTTTTTTACTCTTTAACGGACTGATGGTCGCATTCGGATGTAAAGAGTGCCGGGCATCCGTTGTCTCGTTCGGTGGACGACGTTTGAAAGATTGGGGTCGCTTCTGTTCTGAATGAGGTTAGCTTACAGACAAGTGGACCGGAATAAGTGGAGTACTCCGCGTACTAGAAGAGAGGTCTATTCTCAATAGTGGGCGATAAAGGGCTGATATGACGATGTTGATGATGTTGAACTGGTCGAGATGTGGGCTTCTCTCGGATGAAGACGGGGCGTGACAGATAAAGTCATTGCGGAAATTCTTGTAGTTAGTCTCGAATCCAGCAAAGGACATCTGTCAGCTGAGGTAATGATGATAGATCCACTTCGAGTCCGTTCCAGCGGTGAATGAATGTGAATATTTTCTAACTTTAAAACGTGTGTGAAAATACAATTATAAAGCTTAACTTAATGATTTTAAATTAAAGATGTAAGTGCTGTCAAGATGCTCCCTTTTGCTTTGTTATACAGAGCTACAAGAGCTACAGAAAGCTTCTTTCAACTTTGCCTGTTGTGACGGACGGGCAATTAAGGCATCCTACGCTGAACATGGCCCTCCCGCAGCTTTGAATATTACTCAATACACTATATCCGACTATTAAATACAATGTGATTGGTCATTGCCTTTGATTGTGCGGCATTGCTATAATTGAAGCTGTAAACATGCGCACTACTGTTGAGTTTGAGTTGTAAGGTAATTTTTGAGCTCTAGTCAGACCAGGGGCAATGACAATAAAATTGTTTACTGAAAACGAAATTAAACGCAATTGTCTCTCTATCACTCTAGTACATTAGTGCGATAGAGACAGATAGCGTTTCGTTTCGTTTCTCTGTGCTATCTTAGCTAGGCGCCCATATAGACTTCTATAATTATTGCAGTTTGTTGTTGACAGGTTTTTAATGTTGCAATGAGACAATCTTCGGCAATAAGTGTTGCACCGCTGGCCGAGCACCTGGCTCGGCGAATGCCAACTTTTTGCATAATTCGTTCAATCGAATGTTGCCCGTGGGAGAAACGAAAGTTTTCTTGTTTCCCGCGCTCGCTAAATAAATGTTTGTCTTAAACTTTCAAATTTTACTTCTTATTTACTTACGGTAAATTTATAATTCTAGCAAGCTCACTGGGCTCGTACAAATTTACTGTCTTGTAAATGTTTTGTTAACAAAGTGGAAGTTTGGTTAAGTAATTTTCGTGGTCAATTAGCGTTCCCTTTTTCGTTGTTTTTTTTCTCTTCCGGCCCGATTCGGATTTTGAAATACACATGTATCTTTTAGAGATCACCAAGATACGATAACGAGATGCTTAAGATGTAACCTGTCAAATTTGTCATTTCCGCGATTCTGGAGATACCTATATACTCTTGAACGATTTCCACAGGATATGACTTAGAGATCCAATTCACATCTAATAAATATCTTACTCTAACTAACGTAAAAGTGACATTGGTTGCCCGAATTGCGCTGCAAAAGAGAACTAGTTGATATCTAAACTATAACGTATGGATCTAGAAAGTACGTGTCGTCACTTGTGAATATCTTGAAGTTCGAATACGGCAATTCGAGTTGTTTTTATTTGTGAAATCACAAACATTATTTTTAAAGGTATTTTACAGACCCGTACCTAAACAACAAATAACATGTTGCAATAAATCATAGTATGTTGTATTGTTTAACAAATAATAATTTTAAATGCAGCTGACGGAAACACAGATTACTATATAGATGGTCATAACTAGACGAAGTTTATGTGGCAGAATAAAGAGATTGAAATATTTAAATAGGTATCGACATGTCTGTTATCGATGTTATTCGTACCTTAACGTTATACTTATATGTATATTTATTACTTGATACTGACCACGATCCTCAGACATGAGGGACCGACCAAAGAGAGAGATATTTATTACATTTCATACGAAGATAGCTACCGCTAAATACACAACACGTTCGATATCTTCTATTCTTTCGTTTTTAAGTACTAAATATATGTAATAAAGACATTATGTACCGCTTTGTAATTGATTTGCATTATTGAAATTTATCGGTAACAAGAAGGTAAGGGATCTTCACATGTCTTTTAATTGAAAAACTATTTTTAAAAATCAGAATTAAAAAAAAAGAAAAAAAAAAGAATATAAATGATCGTAAAAACGACTTTCGTCAATTGTCATTTAAATATTGTATGTTACTGCCACATTAAAAATTTCGTTAGTCTTTTACTTCGTTGTTTGTAGGTACAGTTTACGCCATTAAATATTCAATCAATTCACTTCTGTTGAAAAGCACAAAGGAAAACATTAATATTTTCCCAAGAGTAAATAATACTCTCGGAAAAGGAAATTTTAACATTTATTGTAAAATGGAACAAAAACTGTATTTATGTAATTTCCTGCACCGTAATGGCTTTTTTCTAAACGAATATTAAACGAATGTAATTTTTCCTTGCGCTAAAAACAACTACCTACATATACATACTTAAATAAAAATAAGTAATATAAATACCGAACAAAACAAAATCAAGTTAGTAGCTATACATATTTTATTTGACCGAGCGTTAGCAAAGGTATCCGTTTCAGCTGGGACTAAAATGCTTTTGTATATCCTGATGTTCTCCTCTGCAGGTCGCATTTCTTACTTAATCGATTATCGTGAAATTATGTGAGCAGGTTCGACAGTTACATTTTTTTGTCGTTTCGTTGTTTTGGAAAAAAGTATAAAATGGCGGATATTGGCATTAAACTTAAGCGTCAGGAGGATCTGGTACTTAAGACCATTGTAAATTAGCTGTAATAATAACTCAACGATGTACATAAGGGTCGCTAAATACACTAGCGTCTCTTGAGCGTCGGCGTCTAGTCAACTCTATGGCTGCTGCTCGACGCAACGTCGGCGCAACTGCGCAGCGACGCCATTTTCCATAGCGCTGACTAGACGCCGATGCTCAAAAGACGCTACTGTGGGCCCTAAGGATTATAAATTTATATTTTTTTTAAACTTACCGCGAGATCTATAGCTGACAGAGCTACTAGTAAGTTAAGTACCTATTACAGTAATTACATAGTATGACACAATAACGTCAGAGACAAACGCCACATTGCAGGCTAGCATGCACTTGGCCCAATACAGAGCGGTTTTTGGAGAGCTCTGGTGAATAGTGTCCATATTCGTCACGTCAGCCAAGAGGATACGACAAGGAAGAGATATGTCTATGGTATGAGTATCACAAATTTTTTTGTTGTTCCCGTATTAAGTGCAAAGCGGTAAATTTAAATAAAAGAAACAGTAATAAACGATGAAACCATAATAACTTGCTCATTAACGTCGGTCCTAATGGACTTTTATGGTCCACCGGATTATTAAAGATAATTAATAGCTAAGCGTAAAACGAGGCTTGGAAGCTATGAAATGTCTTTATGATTCTCTGAAATATACTTAAAAAGTTACGAGTTTATTATTATTAATTATTCTTTAGTAGGTTTGTTTCTAAGTTGCTTTATCTACCGTGAAGTCGTGATGTTTTTAATCTTTTTGGGACCAAAAACAGACTGATGGAAACTACGGCTTACCCTAGGGCTGGCTCATTCATAGATAGGTTAAAGAATGTGCATAGTTCGGACCCTGCCTGCTGCCACATCTCAAAATGTAGGATCATTGGAGATTCAATCTTAATTAAAAATAATAAAGTTATGTTTCTCATGATTATTCATAAGATGTGGCCGTATAGCACGCAGGGGACGAGTTATTCAGCGTGGGAATGTAGCCAGCCTTATGGGCACCCTTCCGCAGGGGACAGATCTAGGGGACTTAAGATAGGTGGGTAAGTTTTATTTATTTATTTTTATTTCTTTAGTGTTTACCTAATTTTAATAATAATTTATAAGTTTTGTTATTGTGTTTATATCTTATTCCAGGGAAATAGTATAATTGGCGTTAGATTGGTTTTAGGCACACCCGATATGCACGTTAATATTCGCATAGATTAAAGTGCCCCTCGATCTTTTATTGACCGAAGCGTAGCGTAGGTCTACGTTTTGACTCGGGCATTTTGCTTTTGTATGTCCGGATGTTCTCCTCTACAAGTCGCAATTCTTAACCGATTTTCGAGAAATTTTGTAACCGAATTCTATGATTCGATTTTTTTTGTCGAGCCGGTTTTTGGAATTTATTTAAAATGGAAAATTTGTGACAGCTCGCGCTTAAACAAATAGTTGTATCGGTATCATAAGAGTGTATTCTTTTTGAGACATGTTTACAGATTAAATGGCCAAAAATTAAGAAATTTTATTTCGCTGGTTTTGGAGGTATTAAGATATTTAGTTTTTACTTTAGAATGAGTAGCTAAATTTCGTCAACTTAAGTAAGAACCATCATGGCGTATTTTGCAAACGTTCGGTATTTTTTGTTTGCACAGAAGGTCTGACTTCGATCCCCAGTAATTATATGCTGGGACATAACTTTTTGTATTTTTTTACACTTTTAGTATTGTTTTTTTTTTACTATATTGTCATCGTGCCCAATAAGATATGCCCGCGAGGTCTACAGCTCACAGAGCCACTAGTAGTTATAGTATTTTACTAAGGGAAAAAGTTGTTTTATGTGAGGCGTAGACCAGCACTTGCATGCAATTTACTTTACATTGAAGACTACTAAGTTAAACTCCATTCGAAAGTTTGATGAGATACCGCAATGTAAGTAATGATAATTTTTAAGAAAAAAAAACCGACTTCTATGGGGGCCGGTGAAAGATTATTGTAGATGGTACACTATGTAGAAAAGGAGGTAAAACCACCCACTTTTCTACTAGCATTTCGCTTCTGTAAGGGTCGTAGTTCTAGCCTAACCTAACCCACTTCTCTGATAGCAGTTCAGTTCTGTGAGGATCGCAGTTCAAACCTAACCTAACCCACTTAACGGCCCATGCGGTGCGGTGTACGGGGGTTTAAGCGGGAGGGGCTAGTAAGATTGGCATCATCATACTTATATACTTACACATTTTATGGTAGGTAATCATAGTGGTTTATTTAGTTAAGGTATCCTAGTGGTTTTCCGGGTCAAGGTCCGAGTCCGAGTCCGGGTCTGAGTCCGGGTCCGAGTCCGGGTCCGAGTCCGGGTCCGAGCCCGGGTTCGAGTCCAGGTCCGGGTCCGGGTCCGAACCGGATCCGGGTATGAGTCCGGTTCTGGGTCCGAGTCCGGGACCCAGTCCAAGTCAAAATCGAAATTCGTAATCACCAAATGTGTACTATGCGTTGTTGAAGAGTTCTATTCTGGTCATCATCAGCAGTTCCATTGTATCAAATGCGACAGTTTTTAATGTAAATGCTTGATTTTATGATGAAAATACAAAAAAATCTATGCATATGCCTTTAATATTTGAGGAGTTCCCTCGATTCCTTATGGATCCCATCATCAGAACTCGAGCTTGACAAAAATGTGGCTTAAAAACTTAACTTGCTTAACAAACATAACGAAGAGGAAAAATTTCGAAACGTGAACTATGCGTCGTTGAAGAGTTCTGTTCTGATCATCATCAGCAGTTCCACTTCATCAAATGCGACAGTTTTTAATGAAAATGCTTAATTTTCTGATGTAAATACAAAAATCTCTATACGCATGCCTTTAAGATTTGAGGAGTTCTCTCGATTCCTCATGGATCCCATCATCAGAACTCGAGCTTGACAAAAATGTGCATTAAAAACTGAACTTGCTTAACAAACATAACGAAGAGGACAAATCGCCAACCGTGAACTATGCGTCGTTGAGGAGTTCCGTTCTGATCATCATCAGCAGTTCCACTTCATCAAATGTCACTCTTTTGGATGTATGTGCTTGATTTGATGATAAAAACCCAAAAATCACTATATGTGTGCCTTTAAGATTTGAGGAGTTCCCTCGATTCCTCATGGAACCCATCATCAGAACTGGGTTTTGACAGAAACGGGACCAATCTGTATGCATATACATTCAATCAAAAAAATAATTTTCAAAATCGGTCCAGTAATGACGGAGATATGGAGTAACAAACATAAAAAAAAAAAAAAAAACAAAAAAAAAAAAACATACAACCGAATTGATAACCTCCTCCTTTGGGATTTGGAAGTCGGTTAAAAAATGCAAGGTCTTGCTAGTTTAAACCTCGCTTTATGTATAGTGAGCAGAAGTAAGTAGCTTAGCAGAATAACTCGTTCAGAATGATCTACACAGAACCTTATTCTCCTGACATAAGAGTCCGTGTGTAGATCATTTTGAGCACTAGGCCCGCGTAGCTACTTCTGCCGCTGACTCAATAAAGTCAAACTCAATTATGCACTGAACGTACGTACGAACGTACGAATTAACGAAGGTAACCTTATAATTTCACCTAAACAAACAGTCGAAAAAAACAACGCACGTCATGCAAACACGTTTCTAATACAAAAAAACATCAACAGAATCCAATTATTTCTCAATCACGTGCAGCATCTCAATTTATTTGAATCAACAAAACCTAATGAACAAAAGAGAAAAAACTATTTTTCTCATTCCTTTCCTGTTCCTCGTTTAAAATACAAACGGGGTAATATCACCATATATAAGTAATTCCACGTGACGCGTAACTTCGCGTCATTCTTTTGTTCGTCACAACCTGCTCCAGCGTAATTGCGTCGCCTGATGAAATTCTCGCAATATTCTACAATTCTCGACGAATTTTTCAGAATAAAAAAAGGAATTGCTTATTACGCAGCACTTTAATCCGACTGAGCGTTGTGTAAGCGAGGTACGGGTACAGTGCACTGCGTTGCTAGTGTAGTAGTTTTCTTCGATAAGGATTAACTTTCTCATTTTTCTTCGCTAATACTAGTGGCTCTGTGAGCTGTAGACCTCGCGTTGAGTTAAATGTAATGCCCGTGTTACAACAACGCTATATGCTACATTTAATTACTTTTTAAACAAAAAAAAAAACAAAACAAAAAAAAATTTTTTTTTTGAAAATTAACTATGCCATTTAGTTCTTATAAACGTACTTAACTATACCCCGAAGTTAACGGAATTCAATAAAAACACGGTGTATAGTAAATTAAAGAAAAACAATACGAAATTTATGTGTAAAAAAATACAAAAAGTTATAATATCCCAGCATACAATTACTGGGGATCGAACCCAGACCCTCTGTGCAAACAGAAAAAGCGAACGTTTACAAACTGAGCCAAATAGTTCTTAGATTGGTTGACGAAATTTAGCTACTGCTTCTCAAATTAAAATTAGTTAAAATTAAATATCTAAATACCGCCTAAACCAGCGATAATTTTTTTCTGCATTTTTTGCTATTAACTCTGTAAACATGTTTCAAAAAGAAAATAGGCTTATGATATCGATACGACTATTTGTTTAGGCGCCAGGTATCACGACTCCGCCATTTTTAAAAAATTCCAAAAACCGGATTGACAAAAAAATTTTATTTAGTCATAAAATTCGGTCACAAAATTTCACGAGAATCGGTTAAGAATTGCGACCTGTAGAGGAGAACATCCGGACATACGAAAGCAAAATGCCCGAGTCAAAACGTAGACCTTCGCTTCGCTTCGGTCAATTATGTCACCGGCGTAATATTTAGTTCATGTTTATTTTCAGCTCTGTCTGCATTTTCGCCCGCTTGGGATTAAATCTGTGCATTTTGCGGGAAAATTGTCGAAAATTTCACAGGGAACAGAATAAAATTCATTTTGGAAATGGAAAATTTAGGTTTCTATACAAAAACATAAAAATTAAAAAAAAATGTGGAAATATTGGAAACTTTCCTATGGCATATTAGTAGATTTTGTGTCATTTCCTTTTCATTCTATTGTATGCGTGTCAATAAAATTTCAACCTTAGCATTTTTAAGTAAATGGAACAAATTAGATTGCACTTGCACAAAAAATCATTTGTCGACGAAGATGAGATATTTGGATCTTTTTAGTAAACCTTTCTACATTATTGCGGCCTGATAAAGGGTTAATACGCGAGTTAAACTTCGTCTTTGTTAAGAGAAATCTAATTTCTCCTAATTAAACTTTAATTAGCAAGGAAGATTAAGTTTCAAATAATTGAATCAGTATTTAACTTTTAAACAAAGTACGTACACCAATTTTATAAAGTTATTTGTGAAACAAAGTGCCGAGTGACAAGTTGTCTCGTTAAGATTGCGAATACCATTTACTCCGAACAAACGGTTTGAGACATAGATAAATTGTTCCCGAATAATAATGGAGTTAGAAATTGCATATACCTTTGTTTTTATTTAACGAACAATGGGAGAATTGGAGCTTGAGGACTAATTTGGTCACGGAAGGTATTAGATCTCGGAATATTACAACCAAGGGCAAATAAATTAAATTAAAATTTATTTTCAAAAGCGTTTGAGGGAAAACCGATAGGACGCTGCCGGGACGATGTGGTGGACGCTGAACTGCGCGAGCTTCGGGGTGAAAGCTGGCGAGAAACGGCACAGGACCGGGATCAGTGGCGAGCAGTCGTGTTGGAGGCCAAAGACACACTTTAGGTCGCTGCGTCAGAGAAGTAAGGAATATTTCTTTATTAAAGACAACATATTGGTCCATAAATTTGTAAGTTATTGCTATTGCAATACGCACAGTTAACGAATTGTGGGGCTATCCAAAATGTACAATCGTTGATACAAAACGCCAATCGACACTTGAAGAGTGCCCTTATAAAAAAAATCAGGAGACTTAAATCTATATCGTATCAAAAATTGCTTTGCCCTTATTTGCTGCGGGGTCCTTTGGACCATCGTCGGGAGCTTTTGGGCTATGGTTGGGAGGGTACGGAAAACAGGATAAAAGCTTTATCAAAATTATGACATAAACATTATGAAGAATAATGTACATATATCTTTTTTTATCTGACTGTATCCACTCAATACCTATTTACCATGGACGCAACATGAGCTGAAACGGAACTGTTTTACTTAATATTTTATACTTTACTATACTTTTTATACTTATTTACTTAATACTTTAATACATTTCACGTAGAAATATTTACATAACAACGAAGATTTTAAGCCAGCGCAGCGGCGTCGTTTTTTATTGGAATTTGTCGCCGCCCCACGGGAAATCCGAAATACAACACCGCATGCGGCTGAGCTGGGGCTCTTCTTTAATACTAAATATACTCGTACATGTATTTTTGAAAATATTACATTTTACTAGATCCGAGATTGTTTGAGGCTTCCAAATCAGAGGTAGTTCTCACAATTGTACATAAGAAATGTTATCAAGCAGGTACGACTGCGAGTGATACTACAAAAAAATCAAAATTCAAAATCAAAATTATTTATTTGGTATCTAGGTGGATTTATACAATAATTTGTGGTGGATACAAATTTATTGTATTATTATAGAAAAGGACAAAATGGAAATATTCACCGCTTCGGGCAAGTTACGAACTTACTACTTTTCGTAAGATCCGTCCAATTGCTGTTAACCTACTGAGCTACCGAAGTTTACCAGAAGCGTGCGAATCGTACTTTTTCTTTCTGTTTTATCGCTTCAGGGAGGCACATAGCGACATCTAACGTAGGTATTTGATAGCTCAGTTGGTTAAGAGCGATCGGACTAGTGTTCCGAAAGGTTGCAAATTCTAATTGCGAATATTCCTGTCTGAAGCGGTGAATTTTTCCTTTAATGTACCTATATGATTGTTTTTATTTTTCAACCTAGCGTTTTCCCGGCCTAACGCCAGGGTCTGCCTTGCTGTTCAATCTTCTCCACTTTGCCCGGTCTTCGGCATCCTCATCCTCAGGTGTGAGATTGTTCTCTTCCATATCCGCTGTCACGACGTCCAGCTAGCGCTTCTTATAAATGATTGTACAAACATTTTAATTTTTAAACCCACCACCACCACCAGTAGCTCTGCCAAACCTGCTTACACATGCGAAAAATGCATAGGTTATAATATGTGAATTTCCCCATTTGCATTGGGGTAGCGCGAAGACTTACGCAGTCGTGAAATTTTAATATCAGTTTTATACGTAAATCCATAAATTTTAAGATCCAAGCTGGCGCATATTCGGTTATAGTGGTTACATAGCACTCGACATAAATTTGAGGACCATTCTAATTTATTAATTTAATTTGTTTTAGTTTTGATCTTATTCTGAAACGACCTTGGCATAATCATAACTTTTGAGATAGATTCTCTACCTCACACGTACCAATAAGTGTACAACTTAAAACTCAATTTTACCGGCTAATACGATGAAATAACTCGAAATAACTTACCTCAAATTTAATTAAGTGTAACATAAATGCATACCTATTTATGTCTCTATGTTGATGATTAGGTATAATTTGTTTTATTGTTCTTTAAATTAGTATATTATCTCTGTGCCTGAGATACAGAATTATATTCCTTGTTCAGGCGCAAGTAACAATGTAGGTACGTAATATGTAAAAGTGTACGCATAATACGTACTGACTACGTCTGCCTGTGTACCTACGCATATTACGTAGGGTTTGCAATCCGGATCCGAAATTTATGAAATTATTCGGACCTGGAAACTGATCCGGGGATCTTCCCATACATTTCAAATCCGTCGTGCAAACCCACTACATTAGCAATATGGTTTTCTTAATAAATTATTCTTATTATCTTAATTACTTTGCCTTTATCATGTTTTGAAGATTAAGAAAGAACCTTTACAAGCTAGTGTGGTTAAATTAATTAAATTTTGTTTATCATATTCTCAATCTACGACACTTGTTCCGATTTCCTGGACAGCAACTAAACATAACAAAGAGTTCTTCATTGAGAACACTGGGTTGGACGAGGATAATTATTTCCGAATCGCTTTTTGTGCAACTGTGCGAACGTCTGTTTTTATGGTTCCGTACCCAAAGGGTGAAACGGGACCCTATTACTAAGACTTCGCTGTCCGTCCGTCCGTCCGTCCGTCTGTCCGTCTGTCTGTCACCAGGCTGTATCTCACGAACCGTGATAGCTAGACAGTTGAAATTTTCACAGATGATGTATTTCTGTTGCCGCTATAACAACAAATACTAAAAACAGAATAAAATAAAGATTTAAATGGGGCTCCCATACAACAAACGTGATTTTTTACCAAAGTTAAGCAACGTCGGGAGTGATCAGTACTTGGATGGGTGACAGTTTTTTTTTTCTTTTTTTTTGCATTATGGTACGGAACCCTTCGTGCGCGAGTCCGACTCGCACTTGCCCGGTTTTCGTAAGACGTACACTCTATCCAGTATGTTATGTGTATAGTGTTTTCCTCCAATTAGCAGTTGGCCGTATCATGTATCGCGGTATTTTCGGACACGTTCATTAGGAATGTTTGTTTTGGTTGGGATCATTAGTAAAATACTATAATATAGGTCAGGCAAGGGGATATCTCGACGAGTGTAGTGTAGTTTATACGAATGTTTCTTCAAGTTAGGTCAGTATGTCCACAAACTTAGCTTTTTTTAAATGAATGATAAGAATAGGTATTATAAATGCGAATGTCCTGACTGACTAACATATCAATACAGAGCAATAAGTACAAAGGCTAGGAAGTGCGAATTTGCACATCATGTGTACAAGAAATTAGAAGAGGTTTTTAAAAAAATTAATCCTAAAGTGGGTTAAAAGGGGGATGAAATTTATATTTGAAACTAATTTTATTTTAAGCTCGGGATCCACGCGACCAAAGTCGTGGGCCTTAGCTAGTAAAATATACTCTTACAATATGTATGTGTAAATCCTATATACCTGTGCAAGGACCTGGGGCCTGTTTCATAAAAGAGAATAGATAGATAATATTTGTAGGAATATAATCCTCCGAGTAGTCCATGCTCAAGTCATATTTTATGATAAACTTATTGCAATAACTTATTGAAAACTGATTCACAGATATTATGAAATTCTATATTCGATATCTTATAGACGATGTCAATATTACTGATAATAATAAAAAACACAACATCGTTTCTACGGGGCGCGTTCATAATAATCACGGGAAGTATAATTAAATAGTTCTGCCATTGACAGGTAAGAGTCACGTCTTGACGAGGGATCGTTTGAGCTAAATACTTCACCGGGCAGTCGCCATGTTGGCTCCTTGTTCAACGGGAAGTACTTACCACAGGAATTTAATCACAGACTCCGCCTTTTAGCATACTTTGTCTTTGTCTTCGTCTTTGTATTTGGACATTACGGAAGCTTAAAATTGTCTGAATAGTCGAGACCAGTGCTATATATGGCATAGGTACAGTCAGCAGCAGAAGTTGCTAAGTGAGTCAGGTGTTCAAAATGATCTTGACGCGACTTTATTGGAGAATAAGAGCGTCTCATGGTAATTTTGAAGAACTCGTCCGCTTATCAACTTCTGCTGCTGCTGACTGTGTAGTAAAGGTACCTATCTATGGCTTATGCTGGGTTACATCCTATTTTGTGTACTTATAATTGATAATTCTATGATATCGTAACGACGGTTCCCTTTATGACTGAAAAGAACAAAATTTATATTTATTATAATACGGAAATGGAATACATTTATTTATAAAAAAAAAGTTTGATCAATCAAAAACATTTGTTCAATCGATTTTCCTAAAGTATTGAAAAATTTATTTCATAATTCAAATAATACATAAATACGGAAATTAATTAAAATATGTATATTCATCATTCATAAATCAGCTCTGTGATGCTTCAAAAAACCTGAAATGAGGTAACAACAAACAGTGCTTAAGATTTGTGATTATATTACTACACGACATGCAACGAAACCGTAAGTTATGAGTGACCATTGTCAATATCAATAAAGTACATATACCTTAAAGCTTACGGATTTAAATAGCCTAATATGGTTGCTGTGATAAATCGCTTCTGGGCATGCGCGCTACACATAGCGTCCGCCAATCAGCTAGCGCGCATTTACATACACCTAGGAGGAATAGGAATTATTCTGCTCAATGTTATCCTCTCCTACAGCACTTCTGCATGTATGGGCTCAAAACAAAATTGTCAGTACATGGGTAGAGCTGTGTTGATTACCTTGGTAATAAGTACCTAAGTACCCCTTCTGTCATATTCCTACCAGATTTTTTTTTTATTTATTTATAAAAAAAATGTTGGTTATTATAATGCCACCGGCCAATATCACTGCCCCAGCGGGGCAGGAAGTATACGGGCGAGTCAATGTACTAAATTTTTCGTGCCTAGCGTTCTTACTTTACTTACTTGCTCACGGCGTTTTATGGCTAACTTCTAAATTTAGTGGATCTAGTTTATTTTACCAGCAAAACCAACTTTCCAATTCCTCCCAGTCACCTCCAATCGATCTACCCTCTGTACTAACGTATACATTTTAATTGAATTCCTTTTAACCGATGCAGCGTCTAACAAAAGTTAGATTAGTTTTCGGACTGGAGACCTGAATAGGATTCCTAGCCCGATTCCTAGGCTATAGAGACATTAAAGTTTTCAATTATTCCATTTAAAAATTCCACTAGTATAGTTTCGGTTCAGGTGGAAATGATAGAAGATAGTTTAGAATTCAAATTTTCTCTTTTGTAGCTAAAATATATGGGAAATAAAATGGGCTTTATTCATTTATTTATCTTTCTTCTTAGGCTACGTCATTTATAATATTAATATAAAAGTAAAATACAAAAACACATAAAAAACAATAACAAAATACATATAAACACATAATAAAAAACCTAACCTAGGGTGGCGTCGGCATCAGGGCAAGGCCCAAGCTGCCGGTGATCAGGGCCGCAGAGTGAGGAACCGACGTAGTATAGGCGCTGTTGGCGACTGGCTGGCGTGCGACCTCTTTGGAACATACCTATATTATTTTGTAAAACCTTTCGATTTATGATTCAATATTATTGTCAATCAGTCTGCCTGTCACCGTTGTAATAACAACATCTTTATTGTGATTTATTTATCAATTAAAACCATTAATTATAAAACGTGTTTCCATCATCTCATAAGTAATAACGGGTTGGCTTAAAGTAATGAGAATTTTTGTTTTCGGACATAAAAACAAAAAGACAATGGCCATGGATTTCTGGATGTTATATTGAAGAACTATGCAATATCCAACATTAGAACCAAATTCAATAATGAAGTAATTGGCCTCCCTTGTGTTAGTTTACTTAACATGCTTCTGACCGTTTGCTTTTCACTTTGGACAAACTACCAAGTACTCTCTGACTGATCGTTTTGTAATTACACGGTAAAATTTATTTTATTCTATAATATTTTGCCTACTATCGCAATATACATATCAGAGTATATAATATTTGCCAAAATTCTTCGATTGATTTAAGTCTTGGGGATATTCTAGGGTTGGAAACGTTTAGTCGTTTTTCCGCGAGAGCCTAAAACCAGTTAAAAACGTCATTGCATACATTTTACCAAAATATGATACATAAACAATTTTCTCAAAATATCAATCAATTGCAGATTTCATGAAAATTTTTAGTCAGTTAGCAATTGTGAATGATGGCATGATATAGATAACAAGCTAATATGCCGAAATAATTAAAATTAACGGCAATAAAACGGTTATGTAATGTTAATAAAACGTTGTCCAAAGCATGACGCAGAGGGTTTGAATACCGTTATGAGAAATCGGATGTGGGAGACGTTTATTGTATATATAATGTTTTCTTGTAATTTAAAATATGCTCTTGTTTGTCATTGTAAAATTTCGAAAACCCATAGCTATTGTCTTTTTTTTAATATTTCCGCAAACGAAAATTCTCATTACTTTAAGCCAACCCGTTACAGTCCATTCCACATTAGCTATCACGCGCCGTGTCCAAAATTACAAAGCACCGCCTTCTGCATCTGACCTAAACGGGCTTTATTGATATTTTAATTTACCTAACCAGTTAAGACTTTCTTATAATAATAATAATATAATAATATAAGCCTTTTATTCAGACAAATTACAGTTTAAGAGTTTACATATTATTGTACATAACTTATCAAAATATATAATTTAACTTATTACTATTTCAGACAACATCGGTTTGGTCTGTATGCCGTTTGGCAAAGGCCTCTTCCATCCCTTTCCATTTTTCCCTGTCTCTCGCTAGTCTAGTCCACTGTCTTCCTGCGAATTTTACAATTTCGTCTTCCCATCTCATTTTTGGTGGTGCTTGTTTTCTTTTTCTATCTTTCAGGAACCACCATATAATTCTCTTGCTCCATTTCTCTTTGCCTCTGATCATATGTCCTAAGACTTTCTTATAATCAAATCTATATAGGTACCAACGCCTGAAATTAATTACAGATCCGTTTATCGTGCATATCATGACGTGATACAGCATACGTCACTTTTAACACGACGTGTTATTAAAGGCTTCAGTACGTCAAGTCGCACGCAATATCTTTCTTGCACATTACTAATTACCTTTGTCCCAGGCGACTCCATCGCGCAGTTAATTTTACTACTCACAGCCATTTTTGTCAGTACGGTATTCAATAAAGAAAATTGAAATAATTTTATGAACCATAATAGGTATACCTATGTAACTATAAATACAGGGTGCTTCTTTAACAACATCTTAACTTTCACTATAGGACCAAATTCGATCCCAACCAAAATGTGATCACATGTCGATGTTTTTAGGATTAATAATGCCGATTTGATTAAAAATGCCAGTTCACGGGCGTGTATTAATGAGTTAAGATATCGATCCAAGACTTGTTATGAGTTAAAGTAACTATTAAAATCATGATCATACTCCTAATAAGTATATATATATTTTTAAAAAACTTGCAAATATATTTTTCCAACTCCTATTATTACCTAATTCTTTCTAATTTTGAATATCACTTAATAATACAGCATTTCTATTCGTTTGGTGTTAATTGTTTGTTATGGGTTAATTGTGTTTGGTGAAAGTTGGTTAGTAAAATATTCTCTTTTCAGTTTATGGCTAAGATTTGAAAAACATCCTGTATAAATGCGATTAAGTGAAGCCGAAGACCGGCGTTATCCTACCTACGAATATAATATTATTATTTAATTGTAATTTCCATAATAATGTAGGTACAGAATTTAGTTGTGAATAGACTTCAATATTCATGGGTTGGCCGACTATCGAATAACATTTAGTACCTTCGTCGTCTCATAAATATGGAAATCCATTATACCCGCCATCGTTCTCGTGTGAAATTCAGAATTTCAACTTTATTAGGTCATTTCTAGAATTATTTTATTAGGTACTTCCTTGGAGAATTTAGACTAGAGGTACTGTTAAATTAGGTATTTCCAAAGACAATTTAGACTAGAGGTATTGTCAAAGTAAATTATGTAGTCAGTACATTTACATCGCTCGAAAAGATGGCACCATACCTTTGGCGTATCCTCGAGTAGATGGCGTTTTTTGTCATTTAACAAAAACACTACTACTACTAACGAATGGGCCAAAAACGTTTCCCAAAGTATCACATCCTAAACTATGTTTCCCAAATTATCATTTCCCAAAAAAATGTTTGGCAAAACAACTTTTCGCAAATTTTCAGTTAGCAATAGTCTTTTTTGGCAAGTTATTGTTTAGCAAATAATTACTTGGACAAGTTTTATTTTACCAAATATTATTTAGTCAAATGTATCATTAATCATAACTTACATGTCCCAAAATCTTGCATGGCATACAATTTACATAGGTACCAATAGAGAGGAGGCTGCAGAATTTTATTTGTGTGGTATTTAACTGATCATTACATATACATAATAAAAAGTAATCATTGTAGCCCAAAAATAGTAAATAACCACCAATATTTAAACCACATTTTAGTTTAAAATGTCATGCAAGTTTTTACATCTCGTTATTGTATTAAATTAATTAATCCACTTCGATGACCTTTTTCTAGTACATAGTATTTAAGTAGTTTCTGTAAGGATCGCAGTTCTAACCTAACCTAACCCACTTTTCTAATAGCATTTCGATTCTGTGAGGGTCACAGTTCTAACCTAACCTAACCGACTTTTCTGATAGCGGTTCCGTTTTGTGAGGATCGCAGTTCAAACCTAACCCAACCCACCCAAATTACGTAGAATTTAACGTACCTATAACAAAACAAAAAGTACAAATTTAAATAGAGATACCCATTTGTCAAATTTGCAAAGTGACAATTTTGACCAAACATTATAGCACCGCTCACAATCTCTCTGCTTAGCCTTAAGCCCGATTTAGACGATGCGAGAACTCGCATGCGAGTTTCATCCCATTGCGGGTTTTGATTGGTGGATTGAATTAGACGTAATCCACAGTCCGCAATGTAAATAAAATCGCATGCGAGTTCGCGCACTGTCTAAATCAGCCCTTAAGGTTGACTGGTAGAGAATGCCTTATGGCATTAAGTCCGCCTTTTGTACTATAAGATTTTTCTTTTGTGCAATAAAGATTAAATAAATAAATAAATAAACATCTTTTTGGAATATAATATTAGACTATAAAAAACGTTTGCTAAATAAGTTTTTGTCCTAATAACATTTGACAAAGTAAAATGATGCTAAATGATAATTTGACCAAATAAATTATATGCGAAGTGTAACTTTGCTAAAGGTTCCTTTGGGAAATGAAACTATTGCGATAAGTTTGTTGGGAAGTGAAATTTGGCGAAACGTATTTGGCCCAAACGAAAGTACCTACACCCAAAAACACATATCAGTGAAAGAATGAGGATCAAAGTCAAATGGCATTCTAAAAGTTTTAATCATTTGTGTCGAAAGATGGCATTAAATGTACTGACTACATAATTTACTTTGACTATATTTCTCTGTATTTCAAACTCTCTTTGGTATTTCTATTGGTGAATATAATGCCGTGCCCCCAGATTGTATAGTATAAGGAACTTATCAGTGTTGTTATGAGCTTGGTTGGATTGATACGTCATAATGTCGCACGTATTATAATGTTCACAAAGTTGTCTGACATGACATGTATTGTATGTTTAGACACAGAATCAATAATAATAATAGGTACAGAAGACTCACTCTCTAACAAAACGCGTCTGTCACGATCAGCACAGAATCTGTGCGCGGCCATATCTGATATGGCCGCTAGGTGGCGACAGCGCCACGCGCGGCTTATGGCAAACCCTAAAATTGGGGTCGAACGGATGGAATTTTAGCTACCTGTAGCAAAGCGACGAAATCGCGGAGTAAGCCACGCCTGGTTTAGATAGTTATTGTGAACTGACTGATGTATTGAATTACGAATATACTGTCTTAAAAAGGATGTTTTTTTTTTAAATTAAGTTTTTATTCTCCTCGCGTCTTTGTATGAGTAGAATTAGTATTTCCATATCACTTCCATAACAAATTTACCCTCCCTTTATGTCTCTTAAAGGATTATTTTTGGTGGCCTAGCCAAGCTGACAAGCGTTTACAGAAAACGAAACGAAATGTAGGCGTGAAGGGTAATCGAATCGTCCCATAGAAAATTTAAAATTCGCGCCTTTTTCTACCGACAAATTTGTTCGACCGGCTGCTATAGTGCGGCAAGCCAATGCTTTTTTTCGCTGGATTTTTCTCAACCAAATATAACTTCGGAAACTAGAAAAATAACGAAAACATGTAATTGAACATTTTATTAATAAATAAATTACAGCTAGACAAGTAAGAAGACAAGCGCCGATACCACGAGAGTGACATACGCTAATGATCTCGTTGCCCTGCCGCCCTGGTGTAGTTCTGCTAGGCTTTCACCTGGAACAAGAAATACTTAATTTAGTTTTAAATACCTATTAATAGAGTGCGGGTCGCTTCCAACCGGTACGTATGGAGGTCCAAGGGGGAGGCCTATGTTCAGCAGTGGACGTCTTGTGGCTGAGATGATGATGATGATGATAAATACAAATATTCATAAACGCTTGTTGTGACTGCGTTTCCACCAGAGATGTGCCATCCATTAGAGGTGTCAGTGTTAAAAGTGACGTTTTCGTTTGAATAAACGTCACATTTGACACTGAAATATCTAATCAATATCGTTTCTAGGTCTATGAATTGATGTATCTTAAAGTTCGGATCGGGCCGTAATACGCCGACAAAGTTCAAGTATGCCAAAACACGCCTCGCGTATTAAATTACCCACACGCTTTTATATTATAATAACACATAAGTTACTGCAATCATTCGTGTGCCGACACTCTGTCAACGAGCTTGTGTCGAAGCAATTTCGTATAAAAAATGATATGTACAGCAATTTCATAAGGAATCAGACGTTACGAGGTCTCGCTTGAAGGCTTCGAGGATACGTGAATTTTCCCCTTTTTATACGTACATAAAACTTAATATGCCCGTATTAGTAAAAATGGTTAATGTTTTGTACCCACAGATATAGACGGTAATTGCCAATGTTGGAACAAAGAAGGAAGCCTCTGTTTTACAATTTGATATGGTTTCCATCTTATGGCTCTTCTACACGATGGGCCAACGCCGGCCACTCCAAGGGACGCATTTATGCGTTAGAGGGAGCAAGTGATATTGCTATCTTATTCTACCGCATGGCTGCGTCCCTTGGAGTGGCCGGCGTTGGCCCATCGTGTAGAGGAGCCATTATATTGACATGACCTTGACCGTGAGCACCAATCAGCGTGCCCGCTTACGTCGATTTGCACTGAAGAAATATACAGGATGACAATCGTTTTGAGAAAACGAAACGCTATTTATTGTTTCTCTAATACTCTATAGTGCGATAGTCCGATAATAGCAAGTTGAACAGCCAACTGCAAGAGGGATTACGAAGTTTCTGTCAGGATTTTTTAGCTTAATATCGACAGTATCTTGCTAATCGTAAAAACACTACAAGTGCAAAGTGCTACATAGAGATGTACACGCGTATTCGGGAAACGAGATAATCACAAGATCTAGAAACAATATAGATATTAACTAGATTTACATTAGATATCGACTAGATGTTCATTGGATATCTAAGTCATAACTTGTCGAAATCGTTCAAGAGGACCTCCAGAATCGCGGAAACGTCAAATTTGACATACATATCTTACAAATATCTTTAAATTATCCATATAGTAACTTTTTGAGGTATAGTAGAGATCTAATACATTTTCAGAATCGAGCCGGTAGCACTCTACGTGTGTAATCATTCACCCCAAATCTCCTGCCTATACTAGCTTGTCTGAGACACCGACTCGCCTGTGTCCAAGAACCATTGAGAATACACATTTTAAAATTCAAAATTCTCCGCACGCCCCTACGGATCCTCGGACGTCGTTACGGATCCAATTTATGAAATGACTAAAGTTGCTTAAAAATACGTGAACGGGCAGACAAATATTATGGGGTGAGAAAAAGATTCATTCGGAATACCTTCCTTGGATCACTAATTTCGTGAGTCTGTTTAAGAGGAAATTGGACAAAGCCACGAGACCGCTTCTACATGCAAACGTCCCCGTTTTCCTCTCTGCCATACCATCCATCACATCATATACCATCTTAGAAAATTTTAATACATCTTAGAAAATGTTTTTACGTTATCTTAACATGAACTTCGTTTCATTTTTTTTTAATTTTTATCACTATTTTAAGTATCAGGAGAAATCCGTTTATCGCTCCTAAGGCTTTGGTTAGTAAGTAAGTAAATATTCTTTATTGCACAATACTAATATATATTACATGTAAAGCTACAAATAATTATTATAGGAAAATATTAGGTAACAACAGGCGGTCTTATCGCTTAAAAGCGATCTCTTATAGAAAACCTTGGGGTAGCGGTTTGAGTTAGTATACAATAAATTGAGTATTTTTTATTCCATAACGTCAATATCTAGACAAGAAATAGGGGACTATATTTGTATAGTGAAGCGGTCTTTTACTAGGTATCATCTAATTAGAATTTGTCTTTCATTTAATTAGCTATATTAGATCTAGATCTCATTAGGGAATCTATCTCGTGGGAGATTAATTTATAATCTAAATTCTATACGCAGAAACACTGATGAAATAATTTTGATAAATGCTCATGTACGTCAAACATAGGTTGGTATTTTACGCAATGGATCGTATTTGTTTAATATTGATAGTCCTAAATTGCAGAACTCATATTGATTGGAAATTAGTAGGCACCATTTTAGCAGAATTTAGATTTAATTACCTATGCTGTTTTTGTTTAATACAATCATGTTTGTGCCCAGTGGGCACTATTTAATATACGTACCTACGTGGTACCTATATTAAATAGTAATTTATGTTACGGATGCAGACTAATTGAATCGGAATAGAATAGAATTTAATACATTTTGCAACATTTTCATTAACCTACCTACCTAAAGCTAATTTCAGAAACAGAGTTTCATTTGGCACCGTTCGGTCCCGATCAATAAAAAAAAACAAAGGTCCTTTAATGAGGAAGTTCGATAAAGAGCTAATTGTGGAGTTCTACGATTCCATGCGATGAGAAAGAGAGAGAACTTATTTTCTTTTGGAAATCATCACTGAGAATGTAATTCATAAAGTTGCCTTCTCCATTGCGTGAAGAGACCTTAAATACTTTTCAAGTTGATGTTTCATTTTGTCAATAAATTTTTTTTTGTCACAAAATATTACAGATCGACCGTGCGGTCGTCTGCGCGGTACGGGGGCGACGGGGCGGGACGACCAAGGGTGGCGGGGAAGGTGCGGGCGCCGTACGCCTGCCGCGCAGGCGAGGACATACGGCTCGATTCTAAAAATGTATTAGATCTCTACTAGACCTCAACAAGTTACGATATGGATAATTTAAAGATATTTGTAAGATATATATGTCAAATTTGACGTTTCCGCGATTCTGGAGGTCCTCTTGAACGATTTCGACAAGATAGATATGTCAAATTTGACGTTTCCGCGATTCTGGAGGTCCTCTTGAACGATTTCGACAAGTTATGACTTAGATATCCAAGTCACATCTAGTCGATATCTAATGTAAATCTAGTTGATCTCTATATCGTTTCTAGATCTTGTGATTATCTCGTTTCCCGAATACGCGTGTGAGTTAAGCGGTCGGTCTATAGCAGGTTTAAGCAATGTGAAAGGAATGTAGTACCTTTGATGACGTGCAGTATGACCTGCGCGGGGGGAGGCGCGGGGGGCGGCGCGCGCGCCACGCTGCACGTGTAGCGGCCCGCGTCGTCGCCGCGCACGCGCGCCACGCGCAGCACAGAGTTCGCGCCGTTCAGCCCGAATTCGGTGCGAACACTGTATTAAAGAAAAAAGAAATGTCTAATTATACTTCTCCTTCTTCTCCGCACAGCTCATGGGAGCCTGAAGTCCGCTTGACAACTTATCCCAAAAATTGACGTAGGCACTAGTTTTTACGGAAGTGACTGCCATCTGACTTTCCAACTCAGAGGGGAAACTAAGGCCTTATTGGGATTACTCCGGTTTCTGTCAATGTCAAAATATACCTAACTTAATTTGGTCAGTTACGAGTAGGAGTATTTTTGTAAGGATGTAGAAATAAAATTTTCTCACTTGCCGAACCAAACCGAATCGCTTCTCATACATATGAAGAACTTCACCTGATTCCACCCCTTGTGGTGTCATCATTCAGCAGGGTGTCTCTCCGGAACCATAGCAGGGAGGGTCCCCCTTCCATTTTCAGCCCCCGCACCTCACACCGCAGCGCCACAGTGCTGCCCAGTTCACAAACTTGTTCGGAGACCTTAGCGCCTGCACCATCCACTATGCGCACCGACACTTCTGTGGATTGATTAAAATGATCAACACCTACAAGTTTTTTTAAAGCGAGGTAGGTAACTTATAAACTCTTGACAGTATCACGACACTCATGACTACATCATAATTTTTACATAATTTAAGGTGTCGCTACCCTCGTGGTTTTGGAATCTTTTGCTTGCTCGGGTATCAATATTGGGCACGAGCGGTTAAACTACAACTTTGCCCCCTTGTAAAACAAATAACAATTAGAGTCAGTTTTAATTTATAATGAAAAAAAATTATATTTTATGTTGACTATTCTATACTTCGTTTTTTTTTAGCATTAGAAATTAGGTAAACAATCTTGATGTGTCTTTTAATTGAAAAACACATTTTAAAAATAAGTTACGGCAAATACGTAACAATTATGAATCTAATACGATCATTTATATTCTCCTGCTTTCAGAAGTAATAGCTTTTGATTTTTAAAAAGCGTTTTTCAATTTAAAGACATGCCAAAATCGCTTACCTTCTTGCAAGTTCTTTCTAATGCTAAAAAAAACGAACTATAAACCATGCTGTATGCTTACCCTACCAGATTAAAGGTGACAGTCCATTTCTAACGACAGCTGCATTACTGTTAATTTTATTATGGAAATTGGCAATGACAGCGACGCGTTCAGTACCGGTAGTGCAGCTGCGATTAGAAATGGAATGTTACCAGAACTGCCCAAATCGAACTTTAAGATTCGTCATTTAATAGATCTAGAAACGATATGGGTTACATATGTCAGTGTCCAAAGTGACGTTTTTGTTAGAATCCATATCGTTTCTAGATTCATGAATTGACGTTTCATAAAGTTCGAATAGGGCTGATAATAGTCGTAACAGCCATTAAAAAACCCGTTATTTTCAGAATTAATTGCGCAAAAAACAGGAAAAGAATTGAATGAGTTTTCCAATACGGTAGCCGACTTACGATTGATTTACGGAATGTAATAACCGTGTGATATTCGATGACGCCTCCTTAGTTGCCAGGAGCGATTGACATTATAGCTGCAATCTGTCCTCGGGATTAATTGAAGCAATATGCTTGATTTAGCTGTAGTGATTAGAATTAACATAGATCAAGTCGTGGGGCTGGTTAGGACTAAATTAATTAGTTTTATCCTGAGGCTAATTTGAATTTACAGTCAGTAGCAAAAGTGGCTATGCGGGCCAGGTGTTCATAATGAGCTGCACAGACTTTAATTAGTTGAACAAAACAGTTCTGCTTAGATTACTTTAAATAACTCGATCGCTTAGCTACTTTTGATGATAAGTGTATTTGGACAGGAAAAAACACCTATTCTGTGTGGTGGAAAATTATATGGACATTATTTTAAGACCAAGTGTGGGTAGTTCGATAAACTCGCGCAGCTAGATATTGATGTCAATTTTAGCTTTCTCCGAGTCCAATGGGACAATGCCGTCCTTGAAACGTCGGAAGTAATTTTAAAGCTTAACACCTTAACACATTCATTGCCAATAACAGGTATGTGTGTTCATTTTGTACTAGAAACGGGCGCCCGGCACCAAAAGCGTTTAAAGGAAAGTGAAGGCTGTTGAGCCAGTATTTAAAAAAAAAGAAAAGTAAATTGTATTCATGATTAAAAAACTGGACAAGCGCAAATCGGACTCGCCTACCGAGGGTTCTGTACCGTTTAGTATTTGTTGTTATAGCGGCAACAGATATACTTCAACTGTGAAAATGTCGACTGTCTAGCTATCATAGCTGGTGACAGACAGACGGACAGTGGTCTTAGTAATAAGGTCCCGTTTATAGCCTTTGGGTTCGGAACCCTAAAAAGAAGCTTGTGTCGAATACATTATTATATTACAGTGTTACAGAAAACGCTCTATCATTTTCTGATAATTCGAAAACTTGGCACTTTTTTTTCCTGTTTCGTGCTAAGAAAAATAGAACGATTCAAGAGAACTTTGGTGCTCCAGTTCTGGCTCTTTGACAAAAACAAACCTTAAAAAATACGACAACGATTTGACAGTTTTCGTTTGATCTTTTTTTAACTTTATAGCAGAATGAAAAAGGTCATCTCGCTCGGCTATCGGGAGCTTTATCGGGACATGAAAAAAAAGTAAGGCTGCTATTTAACTGATCACCAGATTTAATAAAATTTAATACCAAAAAAATCTACTTTACCACCCTAAAATAATGAATGATCACCAAAATTATAACACCATTTTAATGTGAAATGATTACCAATTTTATTACATTTTACTATCCTATTAAAGGAAATGACACCAAATTAATCATTATTAACCCAAAAATTGTAAATAATTACCAAATTTCAAACCCCAATTTAATGTCAATTGATAACCAAATTTTTACATCGTGCTATCCTATTAAATAAAATGACACCAAAATAATCATTGTAAACCCAAAAATAGTAAATGACCACCAAAATTAGAACTCCATTTTAATGTAAAATTATAACCAAATTTTTAAATCTTGCTATCCTATTAAAGCAAAGCAAAATTTTCTAGTTGCATTTCGTTTCTGTATGGGTTGCAGTTCAAAACCTAACCTAACCCACTTTTCTAGTAACATTTCGTTTCTGTAAGGTTCGCAGTTCAAACCTAACCTAACCCACTTTTCTAGTAGCATTTCTTATCTGGAAGGGTCGCAGTTCAAACCTAACCTAACCCACTTTTCTAGTAGAATTTCGTTTCTGTGTGGGTCGGAGTTCAAACCTAACCTAACCGACTTTTCTAGTAGCATTTCGTTTCTGTAAGGGTCACAGTTCAAACCTAACCTAACCCACTTTTCTAGTAGCATTTCGTTTCTGTAAGGGTCGCAGTTCAAACCTAACCTAACCCACTTTTCTAGTAGCATTTCCTTTCTGTAAGGGTCGCAGTTCAAACCTAACCTAACCCACTTTTCTAGTAGCAATTCGTTTCTGTAAGGGTCGCAGTGTTAACCTAGCCCACTTAACTGATAGCAGTACAAACCTAACCTAACATACTTTTCTAGTAGCATTTAAGTATGCCTACCTAAGTTATGGGGTACGGGGGTTGAGCGGGAGGGGCTAGTAATTTTGGCATCATTTTACTTTATTTGGTAATATGTATAAATTTTTTGGTATCACAGTGGTTTATTTAGGTGAAAATATCGCATTTATTTGGTCTTCAAGATTTGGTGATCATTAATGATTTTTGGTAATCATTCAATATATTTGGTATTCGAATACAATTTGAAGTGCAGTCGTAATTAAAATGGTGGTACATTTGTAATTTTAGGCCTTATTTTTTTGGTGTTCAGTAATTTTTTTTGGTAAGCATGATTTTTTTATTTAGGGTACCAAAGTATTTTTTGGTGGTCATTATATTTGTAGCCAAAAAGTAATAACACCGATTGAATATCTTTCTTTTGAGTACTTATTTTAAATGTGTTATTTCCTTTATGTATTCACTTCAGTGAAGCAATTGGTAGGAACTTTTTTATGGATACCGAAAGGTTTATATGGGCTAGACACATGGCTGTGTGTAGTGTGTATAGCTGATTTTTATTATACCTATAGGTACCTAATGTACTCGTAAGTAATTATTCAATACTTAAATGATGAAATAAATGAATAATTTCCGAATTTCCGACGACACTTCAGTATTAGGTATTTACCAAAATATACTGAATAACAGCATTTTGATGAAGAAGAGAAATTAATACCACACCGCACACGTACTCGTATTAAAGAAGTACTACGACCTCCTATCAAAGAATTGTTTTTTTAGATAAGTTTACTTCATATACCTATTTCTAGTTAAATTGAAAAGTCCCCACGGTGTCTAAAACCGCCTCTAAATATTTAGACACTAATATTGACTTCGTTAACTCTCACAATCTGTGGATGTACGTTTCAGGAACAAGTTTAATCGAGTAACTTTAAACCTAAAAACAAATTTTAAATTTGTTTGTTGCTAAGATCCCGGGGCGGCGATAGGCTACGTTTATCCGGTAGTATCGGAACCCGGAGGGAAATTTGTATCTGAGCGGGAGCTAAGAATAGGTAGCGGCACTTATGCGTTTTCTATGGCTTTATTTTTTCGCGTGGTTCAGAAAACAGAAATAAAAACATAGCTTAATATACCTCTGTTTCAAATTCAAACAGATTTAGAAACCATTTGAAAAGATGTTTACAGAAACAACATATTTAACTGACTACACTGGTTGACACCTGAAACGATTAACAACGTTCTTAAAAAAGTGTCAACCGCTCTAAGCCGCTCTAAGCAGTTATGTTGTTTTTGTAAACATCCCTTCATTTATAAGTTCTCCGTAAGTGAAGTAATAAGGGATTGTTTTGACACCAGTTAGCCGGACGATATCAGCCTGTCAGATACCTATTCGGAACTGTCACCTTTTGCGTCTGACAGGCTGATATCGTCAGGCGAACTGGTAATCTGTGGGCCCCTTAAGGTACCTTTACCCATGGTACGTCACATATAGCCCCAATTAGACTAACAATATTTATTTGTTGTAGTTTCCCTCTTTTATTGTAAGTATGTATTTTGTAATCTGTGTCTGACGTGTGTGTTGTCACTCGTTGAGTTTTAGTTTAGATGTAGATTAGTTTTAAGTTTAAGTCAGGTACCCACTGAAAATCAGCGTCATGGCTTGCCGTGGCATTATGCTGAGTGGGGATCCTGTTTAGTATCTAAGTGGTTTGTGTAATTTGTATTGTGTGTTATTCTACACCCAGACGTTAAGGAAATATACCGGGTGCGGCCTGTAACACGAGCAAATAATTAAAACATATACGTATAATGAGAAACCAAGATTAATTCTTAAATCAACACGGGAAAAATCTCAAAAAAACTGTGTTACATCGTTTTTTTTTGGTTTATTGTAGAAATATCATGAAAAAAACATATGTCAGTATGTTGGACGTTGCCAAGATCGGAGTAAATAAAAAGATACGCCGCGTAATGAAAAGACGTCCAGTATTTTGGACGTTGCCGAGTATAGACCACCTACTTTATGTGCATAAGGTTTTTTTAGTCCAATTCATGTTTTTTAAAATAAATATAAATTTAATTTCCAAAATATCGATCCTAGAAGAAAAATTGTGAGGACCAAACTTGTAGAGAATTAAATTTCCTACAATTTTCGTCCTCACGGTTTTACTGTAAAATCAAAAATGGCCGAGTTATTCAAGAAAAACCTCTTTTGAATATACGCAGGAGCCTGATTCCGTCTACTTTTTGAATTTACACTCTCAGTGACCCCCCCGAGGGACCTAACTAATTATTCACGGGTCCAAATATATAATGACTGAACTAAATATTTTCTTATATACTCATACTTAAAAATAACATATCATTCAAGTAGTATTAGTAGTAGTTTCCTGGTAGTCTAAGTACGCTACCAGAGGAAAGTAACGCTATGCTTTAATATTTGGTGCAGATTTTTTTATCTTGGGATATCCATTATAATGGGCGTTATCGATTTAAGGGTTAAAATAAAACAAGCAATGAATTAAAAAAAAAACAGAACATTCGGAACGCTAAAGCTAGGCATTTCGCACGCGCTTTATGTCGATTGGTTTTATTGTCTCGGCGCGAATTTTAAACTACCGGCGGCGGCGGCGGCGCGTTGGCTCCTTATGGCGGCGGCGCGCCGCGGCGGCGCGCACGTCTATTACAGGCCACACCCGGTATTTCTTTTTTAATAATAATTACACTCACCCGGTACCCGCAGAGTGACGCGTGCGGTTCGAGGTGGGTGCGCCGACAACTGGCAGTCGTAAAAGGCTGCGTCAGTCGGTCGGACCTCCTTCACTTGTAGCCTCCAAATGTCTGGAGGGATGAATCGAGCTGAGTACCTGAGGAAAAGTGCTACTTGTGAACAGATGATGGTAGGTAGCTTAGATAAGCATTGGCACCTACCTAATTAGTAATTACCAAAGGTAGCACCATGATGTCTGTCATCTATATCGTAGATTAATAAGGGGCCCATTGATTAACAGTCCGCCGGACGGTATCGGCCTGTCAGTTAGAACAAAATTTTGACAGTTCCGAACAACTGACAGGCCGATACCGTACGGCGGACTGTTAATCAGTGGGCCCCTTTAAGGTTAAGAACCACACCAACGAAATGCCACTCCCGTGCAATCGAAGTTAGGTACGGTCGGCCTGATTATAATTTTAATAAATGTCAAAAATTTGATCTCGATACGATATGGATCGTATTTGTTTGAAGAAACGTCACTTTTGATACTAACAGGTCCAATTATCGTATCAAGGTCAAATTTTTGACGGCTATTGAAATTACAATCAGGAAGAGTATTTTTTAAAACGACATTCATAAATTACATGAAACTTGACATGAACATTTATATGTTCGTAGATTATGGCTGATTTTAGTAAAGGCTGTATTTTCCTGTCTAGACTAGATTTCTCAGGGGATCCCAAGTAAGTAACGTTTTAAGATTATCCCTGTTTTTTTTAATAAAATCTAATATAAACATAGGGAACAGTTTTTTAGAAGTAGAATTGTTAATGATTAGCAGAGATATATATAACTCCGTATAAGATAAATAAAGTCTAAGAAAAAAACGTGCCTCGGAAATCAAGAAAAAGTCTCTCTCGAATAGATGGCGCACACACCGTTGGCCTATTTTCGGCTAGATGGCGTTGACGACACCGTTTGATATTTAACAATTTTAATACATATAAGTGAAAGAATATGGGTCAGTATGGAACAATAAAAATTAAAAATCATTTATCCGTAAACATATTTTGATTAATTTATACATTTTCAATTTTATTTTAAGTTTTAATCGTGTGTCGATAGATGGCAGTAAATGTACCGTGACTACAAAATTTACTTTGGCAATAGCCCTCTATACTATCTATTCTCTTTGGTTATAGGTTGTATTACCTGTCGTCAGCTGTGTATTGTTGTGTGCCCGTGGTTAGTAATTCCATAGGTTCTTGGTCGTTTTTTCTGCGTACCCAGGACACCTAAGAAATAAGTTATAATCAGTCTTCAATTTGAAACACTGAGCGCCACTTGCACCATCCCACTAACCCGGGGTTAACCGGTTAAACCTGGAGTTATCATGGTTACCAGTACAATTTGACACTGGGTTAGGTTCTTAGGTTTAACCGGTTAACCTCGGGTTAGAGGGATGGTGCAAGTGGCGCTAAGAGTATTGGGTTAACGTTGCCCGCACATCGCAAATTTTTGCGCGAGTGAGTCATGAGTTCATCATCATCATCATCATCATCATTCTAGCCTTCAGTGCCCACTGCTAAGCATAGGGTTCTCTTCGTGTATGCCACTTATCCCGGTCCTTGGCTAGTCTCATCCAAAAGTGCCCCGCAATTTTCCGTATGTCATCCACCCAACGAGCCAACGGACGCCAAGCGCTTCTTTCATCCGAAACCCAAAAAAAAAAGAAATAGAAAAGAAGAAGTCATGAGTTAAAACGTATAAAGTTCTCACTTTAACTCGTTTTAACTCATGACTTCTTCTTCTTTTCTTTTCTATTTCTTTTTCTGCGTATGCGTATAGTACTCGTACGCGTAGTGACTCACGATAGTCAAAATTCGATATAAATATTTACCACTTTGTCGTGTAAAGCGTCGACTTTGCAATCCAGGTTAGCTGTGGACCCCACAAGGGCCTCTATTTCTGGTGCGGCGGCTGTGTAGATGCCGTTCCCGTTCCCAGGTCTGCTAAGCATGATTAAAAATAATGTTAATCAATATGGTTTTTTTTAAACCACTTTTCATGTTACCAGCTAGCGTAGATACATTTTCCAATATATATGCATGCTTATAATTAGTGCGATGAAATGAAAAGTATACAAATTTTATTTCTAAAACTAAATTGAACACACACATTAAGTAAATTATTGCGATATTTTTGCAATCCCATTAATTTCAAATTTCAATTTAGCTAATATAATTCGTACACTATTCGCTAAATAATCAAAGGATCCGCAAACAGAGATTTGCCAAAGCTGGCAGAAATTTAAATTAAACATGCGGTATGATATCGACATAAATTTTCGCATATATCACTGTCAGGATTGATGGATTGAGCACTTACTTACCTATCGTTTTTGTGGTGATGCGTGTTGGAGTACGTATCGAAGATGTAGTTTAAAAGCGGTGCGCTTGAACCCGTCTCGCCATGTTTCCTATGACGTCTCTCAGTCATTAGTGGTGGACTAGGCATGACAATCGTCGTCGTCTCTAGACCAGCATTTATCACACGCACAGCTCTCTTTTTATTCCTTTTATCTAACGCATTATGTACAAAATGAGCACCTTTAAAATTATTACTTTCGCCTTCACGGCAACATGTACGATTTACACTGTCTTTAAAACTAGGTAAGTTGGAAGGGTTTGTCTTGGATATCGTCTGGAGTACGTCTGGTGTGTGAAGCATTTGGTAAACTTTGTTGATAGTAGGTTGCGAGCTTTCTGTGCGGTTCTGAGTATTCGAGCTATTTGAAGAAGAGTCTGCGTCGGTGCCTGTAAATAACAATATAATTCAGTGTTTAACAAGGCCGGGATATTTGTTATATTTGTTATATTTGTTCTGTAATTTCAGAGAAAGTTGATTAAGTACTCAGTAAAACGGGCAAACGGGCATACTATGTCATTGATTATACAGTGTAATTTTATACAAACAAATCAAGCTCATATAAATCTTTTTTCTGGTGGATAACACAATTTCTAGATATTTTAGGTCAAATATAAGTAGTAGAAGTAGTAGTAATCACTTAATTGTACAATAACCTGCAATAAAATGCAAAAATATCTGACACGATCTTATTCATAGAAGTAGAACCATAAGAGCGTGAGCGTGTCACATATTTTTGCGGCCTTCGAAGAGCAACATGTTATTGCAGGCGACTGTACACAACACAGGTAATATAAAATAACTGGATTAAGTCACTCAGGGACTAGGGGTACAGTTTATCAATGTTAGTTAACTACTCGTTACAAAGATTTAAAAGAAAAATTGGAACTCATACTTCACAAGTCCAAAGCTCAAAGTATGCCGTCGGAAATTTTCTATATGGGTAGCAATTTCACGCAGCGCGCGCACAATATTTTTAACAATGAAATATAAGTTCCAATTTGTTAATAGCTGCAAAGTTTAGTCTTCGTAGTACCTATGCTTTGTATATTTATCGGTTGCGTAAATAACCAAATATATACGGATTCTCATATGCACCTTAAGAGCCCTACAACGTGCACACTAGCGCCACAGCTAAATAATCGTGATTATTTAAATTTAACTAAAGATAATAGAAAAAAAGGGGCCGCTACGGACTGTATTGTGTATTTAAGTACCTTTTGAATACATCAGACTAGTTTTTATGTTGCTGGATTCGTCGATCTAGGAACTCAAAACAAAAACGGCCGTTTTAACTTTGGACGCATAGATTGACGAATTCAGCAACATAAAAACTAGTCTGATGTATTCAAAAGGTACTTAAATACACAATACAGTCCGTAGTGGCCCCCTTTTTTCAATATCTTTCGTTAAATTTAAATAATCACGAATATTAAGCTGTGGCGCTAGACCGGTGTGAAGTTAGCAGCCAAAGTTAGCAGCCGCCGATAACCCAACCAAATTAAGAAGTCAAAATTTTTAATGTAAAAAATGTCATAGAAAACCACTAAAAGAGCACCTGATACATGTAATTACAAAGTAAACAGACCGAACAAGACTACAAGTGATGAAAAACTAAAATATGTACATTTTCGTCACAGAACTCATGCTATCTGTAATATCGCCTAATAAAACGGCAAGCTAGCTCTAGAGGTTTTTAAAACCGGTTCCATGCAGCATGCAGCAAAAGCTGCTGGGATCTATAAGTGATACTCGACCATAAACTTGGAGAAAAGGGGAGACAAAGGCAAACTGAACCCAAAATATTCTAAATAGTTGCAGTATTCAAAGATTTTTACCATGAAGGACGGCAAGCAAGGGATTTTCGACCTATGTGACAGATAGCTACTGTCATAACCTACAAACGATTGTGCGTCGCAAGTTGATACTCGATCGATAAGACTAGTCAATTAACAGAAAATTATAAAATTAAGATTTTCTTACTTAAGTGGCTGATGAGAGCTACAAGTGCTGAAACGGCCAGCAAGAGATTTTTGAAACCTGTACTATATAGCTGGATAATCATGCTATAGAACTGCTAAGAGCTTTTAGTGATACCCGACCGCAAATATTGTGAAAAGGGGATACCAAAGCGAAATGTACACAAAATATTCTGAAAAGTTGCAGTTTTCAAAGATTTTTACCATGAAGGACGGCAAGCAAGGGATTTTCGACCTATGTGACAGATAGCTACTGTCATAACCTACAAATGATTGTGCATCGCAAATTGATACTCGATCGATGAGACTAGTAAATTTACAGAAATTTATAAAATTAAGATTTTCTTACTTAAGTGGCTGATGAGAGCTACAAGTGCTGAAACGGCCAGCAAGAGATTTTTGAAACATGAACTATACAGCTAGATAATCACGCTAAAGAACTGCTGAGGGCTTTAAGTGATACTCGACCGCAAACATTGTGAAAAGGGGATACCAAAGCGAAATGTACCCTAAATATTCTGAAAAGTTGCAGTTTTCAAAGATTTTTACCATGAAGGACGGCAAGCAAGGGATTTTCGACCTATGTGACAGATAGCTACTGTCATAACCTACAAACGATTGTGCGTCGTAAGTTGATACTCGATCGATAAGACTAGTCAATTAACCCTTTAATTCGCAATGTTGAGTATGCTTAACATTAGAATCAAAAAAATATTGCAACGTAATTTTCACTTAAACTCAGTACTTTTTTTAATAAAATGATAGTTTAAAACCTAACGCATCTTCGACGAGTGAGATTATTGCCCAGGCGCACGTATTTTGACAGTTAATGGCAAAATGGTGCCACGACAGCAATTAACCTCAGGACGCAAGTTAATTAAAAAATATTAAAAAATATTTATACCTATAATGTCGATTCAAATACTATTACAATGTGTTCTTGAGGGTGTGTGCTTTGTATTTTTATGTTTTTATAACACAATAGCAGCCTAACTAACACAGGAATGGGTTACCATTATGCGTGTTGAGAATGCTCAACATTGCGAGATTCTTAGAAATATACTTAGTGTAACGCATGTTGAGCATTCTTAACACTGCGACGCTATGAATAAAGTACATTCGTGTTACGCTGTTAAGTAATTTTAACAATGCGAAGATAAGGTTAATTAAGGGAAGATGCAACATCCACGACTTGATGAATTCAAAGGTGGTGGACCGCCAAGATGACCGTTTTGCAGCGAGCTTTTCCCGTCCCAACATGCAGGATCGATATCACACACGTTTAGGTGACGCTTGAGCATGTCCGCCGTGCTTCCGCTTGCCCTCTGCTAATTCTGAGTAGAATATAGCTTTAGGCAAGCGGCGATCGTCCATCCGAAGAACATGCCCACACCACCTGAGCTGTCGCTGCATCAATAGTGCCTCCATGCCGTACATCCCGGAACGACGTAGAACCTCAGAGTTTGGAATACGGGCCTGCCATTTAATTCTGAGTACCTAAACATTAGACATCTTAGGTGGTGCGTGTCTAGTCTTTTGATATCTGGCTTGTACAGGTATCGTGTCTCTGCGCCATACAGGACTGGGATTATTACGGCCTTATAGATGCTTATCTTAGTCTCAAACTTGATATCATGAGAGCGGCTTTGGCGATGCGAGATGGTATTTCTGAAGCCAGGGTGTTGTCATGTCGTATAGGGATCCCAAGATATTTAAAATAAGACTTCATCTAGTGGTTTCCCATCTAGATTCAGTGGTTTTTAATCAGATTCAACTCCACAGGGTGGTTGTTGAGGATTTGTGTCTTGGAAATACTTATTACCAGCCCGAATTGTTGCCAAGGGCGGTTTAACGCATCAACGTAGCTTTGGAGATGCGCCATACTGCGCCCTACGCAGTAAGTGCAGTAAGTGGGGCATAAGGCATACGTCGTCAGCGTAGAGTATCTCTAATATGTAGACTCGTCGGACTTTAGACTTCGCCCTGAACCTTTAAGACACCTTTCTCAGGCCCCTCACATTTAGTTGTCTCCACTGAAAAGCATGTATATGGCACATAGTGTGGGTGCCATGACACATCCCTGCTTCACTCCGCTTGTAACCTGGATCTCCTCAAAGAGTTCGTTTTCCTGTTGAACCTGCGCTTTCATGCCATCGTGGAATTGGCGAATGAGGTTTCCGAACTTCTTTGGATATCCAGATTTTATAGATAAGAGTAAATAATGTCTGGTTGTTGTATCGGCGACAAGCAGGAGCTACTGAAAAGACTATGCTACTGAATATATTAAGACTACAACACAACTAGCAATGGAGCTGCTAAAAAGAAACTAGAAAAGTGTGAGGCGGACTCGCCCACCGAGGGTTCCGTACTTTTTAGTATTTGTTGTTATAGCGGCAACAGAAATGCATCATCTGCGAAATTTTCAACTGTGTAGCTGTAGCTACTACGGTTCATGACTTTCATGAGATACAGCCTGGTGACAGACTGTGGTGGAGTCTTAGTAATAGGGTTCCGTTTTTACCCTTTGGGTATGGAAACCTAAAAACAGGGCTAGGCCCTGTTTTTTTTAGAAGCTTCAAGTTCCAAGACCTCCACATCTTGTAGTTCAGTATATAAAATCAGTGTACACCTTGAACGTATTGCAAACTAGGATACACGAACATATTCAAAATTGATATTATGTCTCGCCTAGTAGCAAAAACAAATGGTTTCTACTCTTTTCATGACACTCAATAGAAACTTTTTATTAAGAACTATAATATTTTTATTTCTTCATTATCTCTAAATCATGCGCAATGTTGAGAGTACTCAACATTGGTTGCCATTGGTGATATTGTGAAAGTTGGGCAATGTTGAGTATTCTTAACATATGTTTTCTAGAAGATCATATACAAAATATTTTTTTTATTATTTTTCTGTACTTTATATTACCCCTAAGAACTCATTTATGTGCTTAAAAGCAGAAAAAAATTGAAAAATTTTTTTGAGCATTAAAGGGTTAACAGAAAATTATAAAAATAAGATTTTCTTACTTAAGTGGCTGATGAGAGCTACAAGTGCTGAAACGGCCAGCAAGAGATTTTTGAAACCTGAACTATACAGCTAGATAATCATGCTAAAGAACTGCTGAGAGCTTTATGTGATACTCTACCGCAAACAGTGTGAAAAGGGGATACCAAAGCGAAATGTACCCAAAATATTCTGAAAATTGCAGTTTTCAAAGATTTTTACCATGAAGGACGGCAAGCAAGGGATTTTCGACCTATGTGACAGATAGCCACTGTCATAACCTACAAACGATTGTGCGTCGCAAGTTGATACTCGATCGATAAGACTAGTCAATTAACAGAAAATTATAAAATTAAGATTTTCTTACTTAAGTGGCTGCTGAGAGCTACAAGTGCTGAAACGGCCAGCAAGAGATTTTTGAAACCTGAACTATACAGCTAGATAATCATGCTAAAGAACTGCTGAGAGCTTTAAGTGATACTCGACCGCAAACATTGTGAAAAGGGGATACCAAAGCGAAATGTACCCAAAATATTCTGAAAAGTTGCAGTTTTCAAAGATTTTTACCATGAAGGACGGCAAGCAAGGGATTTTCGACCTATGTGACAGATAGCTACTGACATAACCTACAAATGATTGTGCGACGCAAGTTGATACTCGATCGATAAGACTAGTCAATTAACAGAAAATTATAATATTAAGATTTTCTTACTTAAGTGGCTGCTGAGAGCTACAAGTGCTGAAACGGCTAGCAAGAGATTTTTGAAACCTGAACTATACAGCTAGATAATCATGCTAAAGAACTGCTGAGAGCTTTAAGTGATACTCGACCGCAAACATTGTGAAAAGGGGATACCAAAGCGAAATGTACCCAAAATATTCTGAAAAGTTGCAGTTTTCAAAGATTTGTAGCATGAAGGACGGCAAGCAAGGGATTTTCGACCTATGTGACAGATAGCTACTGTCATAACCTACAAACGATTGTGGGTCGCAAGTTGATACTCGATCGATAAGACTAGTCAATTAACAGAAAATTATAAAAATAAGATTTTCTTACTTAAGTGGCTGATGAGAGCTACAAGTGCTGAAACGGCCAGCAAGAGATTTTTGAAACCTGAACTATACAGCTAGATAATCATGCTAAAGAACTGCTGAGAGCTTTATGTGATACTCTACCGCAAACAGTGTGAAAAGGGGATACCAAAGCGAAATGTACCCAAAATATTCTGAAAATTGCAGTTTTCAAAGATTTTTACCATGAAGGACGGCAAGCAAGGGATTTTCGACCTATGTGACAGATAGCCACTGTCATAACCTACAAACGATTGTGCGTCGCAAGTTGATACTCGATCGATAAGACTAGTCAATTAACAGAAAATTATAAAATTAAGATTTTCTTACTTAAGTGGCTGCTGAGAGCTACAAGTGCTGAAACGGCCAGCAAGAGATTTTTGAAACCTGAACTATACAGCTAGATAATCATGCTAAAGAACTGCTGAGAGCTTTAAGTGATACTCGACCGCAAACATTGTGAAAAGGGGATACCAAAGCGAAATGTACCCAAAATATTCTGAAAAGTTGCAGTTTTCAAAGATTTTTACCATGAAGGACGGCAAGCAAGGGATTTTCGACCTATGTGACAGATAGCTACTGACATAACCTACAAATGATTGTGCGACGCAAGTTGATACTCGATCGATAAGACTAGTCAATTAACAGAAAATTATAATATTAAGATTTTCTTACTTAAGTGGCTGCTGAGAGCTACAAGTGCTGAAACGGCTAGCAAGAGATTTTTGAAACCTGAACTATACAGCTAGATAATCATGCTAAAGAACTGCTGAGAGCTTTAAGTGATACTCGACCGCAAACATTGTGAAAAGGGGATACCAAAGCGAAATGTACCCAAAATATTCTGAAAAGTTGCAGTTTTCAAAGATTTGTAGCATGAAGGACGGCAAGCAAGGGATTTTCGACCTATGTGACAGATAGCTACTGTCATAACCTACAAACGATTGTGGGTCGCAAGTTGATACTCGATCGATAAGACTAGTCAATTAACAGAAAATTATAAAAATAAGATTTTCTTACTTAAGTGGCTGATGAGAGCTACAAGTGCTGAAACGGCCAGCAAGAGATTTTTGAAACCTGAACTATACAGCTAGATAATCATGCTAAAGAACTGCTGAGAGCTTTATGTGATACTCTACCGCAAACAGTGTGAAAAGGGGATACCAAAGCGAAATGTACCCAAAATATTCTGAAAATTGCAGTTTTCAAAGATTTTTACCATGAAGGACGGCAAGCAAGGGATTTTCGACCTATGTGACAGATAGCTACTGTCATAAACTACAAACGATTGTGCGTCGCAAGTTGATACTCGATCGATAAGACTAGTCAATTAACAGAAAATTATAATATTAAGATTTTCTTACTTAAGTGGCTGCTGAGAGATACAAGTGCTGAAACGGCTAGCAAGAGATTTTTGAAACCTGAACTATACAGCTAGATAATCATGCTAAAGAACTGCTGAGAGCTTTATGTGATACTCTACCGCAAACATTGTGAAAAGGGGATACCAAAGCGAAATGTACCCAAAATATTCTGAAAAGTTGCAGTTTTCAAAGATTTGTAGCATGAAGGACGGCAAGCAAGGGATTTTCGACCTATGTGACAGATAGCTACTGTCATAACCTACAAACGATTGTGCGTCGCAAGTTGATACTCGATCGATAAGACTAGTCAATTAACAGAAAATTATAAAATTAAGATTTTCTTACTTAAGTGGCTGCTGAGAGCTACAAGTGCTGAAACGGCCAGCAAGAGATTTTTGAAACTTGAACTATACAGCTAGATAATCATGCTAAAGAACTGCTGAGAGCTTTATGTGATACTCTACCGCAAACAGTGTGAAAAGGGGATACCAAAGCGAAATGTACCCAAAATATTCTAAAAAGTTGCAGTTTTCAAAGATTTTTACCATGAAGGACGGCAAGCAAGGGATTTTCGACCTATGTGACAGATAGCTACTGTCATAACCTACAAACGATTGTGCGTCGCAAGTTGATACTCGATCGATAAGACTAGTCAATTAACAGAAAATTATAAAATTAAGATTTTCTTACTTAAGTGGCTGCTGAGAGCTACAAGTGCTGAAACAGCCAGCAAGAGATTTTTGAAACCTGAACTATACGGCTAGATAATCATGCTAAAGAACTGCTGAGAGCTTTAAGTGATACTCGACCGCAAACATTGTGAAAAGGGGATACCAAAGCGAAATGTACTCAAAATATTCTGAAAAATTGCAGTTTTCAAAGATTTTTACCATGAAGGACGGCAAGCAAGGGATTTTCGACCTATGTGACAGATAGCTACTGTCATAACCTACAAACGATTGTGCGTCGCAAGTTGATACTCGATCGATAAGACTAGTCAATTAACAGAAAATTATAAAATTAAGATTTTCTTACTTAAGTGGCTGCTGAGAGCTACAAGTGCTGAAACAGCCAGCAAGAGATTTTTGAAACCTGAACTATACAGCTAGATAATCATGCTAAAGAACTGCTGAGAGCTTTAAGTGATACTCGACCGCAAACATTGTGAAAAGGGGATACCAAAGCGAAATGTACTCAAAATATTCTGAAAAGTTGCAGTTTTCAAAGATTTTTACCATGAAGGACGGCAAGCAAGGGATTTTCGACCTATGTGACAGATAGCTACTGTCATAACCTACAAACGATTGTGCGTCGCAAGTTGATACTCGATCGATAAGACTAGTCAATTAACAGAAAATTATAAAATTAAGATTTTCTTACTTAAGTGGCTGCTGAGAGCTACAAGTGCTGAAACGGCCAGCAAGAGATTTTTGAAACCTGAACTATACAGCTAGATAATCATGCTAAAGAACTGTTGAGAGCTTTAAGTGATACTCGAACGCAAACATTGTGAAAAGGGGACACCAAAGCGAAATGTACCCAAAATATTCTGAAAAGTGGTAGTTTTCAAAGATTTTTACCATGAAGGACGGCAAGCAAGGGATTTTCGACCTATGTGACAGATAGCTACTGTCATAAACTACAAACGATTGTGCGTCGCAAGTTGATACTCGATCGATAAGACTAGTCAATTAACAGAAAATTATAAAATTAAGATTTTCTTACTTAAGTGGCTGATGAGAGCTACAAGTGCTGAAACGGCCAGCAAGAGATTTTTGAAACCTGAACTATACAGCTAGATAATCATGCTAAAGAACTGCTGATAGGTTTAAGTGATACTCGACCGTAAACATTGTGAAAAGGGGATACCAAAGCGAAATGTACCCAAAATATTCTGAAAAGTTGCAGTTTTCAAAGATTTGTAGCATGAAAGACGGCAGGCAAGGGATTTTCGACCTATGTGACAGATAGCTACTGTCATAAACTACAAACGATTGTGCGTCGCAAGTTGATACTCGATCGATAAGACTAGTCAATTAACAGAAATTTATAAAATTAAGATTTTCTGACTTAAGTGGCTGATGAGAGCTACAAGTGCTGAAACGGCCAGCAAGAGATTTTTGAAACCTGAACTATACAGCTAGATAATCATGCTAAAGAACTGTTGAGAGCTTTAAGTGATACTCGACCGCAAACATTGTGAAAAGGGGATACCAAAGCGAAATGTACCCAAAATATTCTGAAAAGTTGCAGTTTTCAAAGATTTGTAGCATGAAGGACGGCAGGCAAGGGATTTTCGACCTATGTGTCAGATAGCTACTGTCATTACTTACAAACGATTGTGCGTCGCAAGTTGATACTCGATCGATAAGACTAGTCAATTAACAGAAAATTATAAAATTAAGATTTTCTTACTTAAGTGGCTGCTGAGAGCTACAAGTGCTGAAACGGCCAGCAACAGATTTTTGAAACATGAACTATACAGCTAGATAATCACGCTAAAGAACTGCTGAGAGCTTTAAGTGATACTCGACCGCAAACATTGTGAAAAGGGGATACCAAAGCGAAATGTACCCTAAATATTCTGAAAAGTTGCAGTTTTCAAAGATTTTTACCATGAAGGACGGCAAGCAAGGGATTTTCGACCTATGTGACAGATAGCTACTGTCATAACCTACAAACGATTGTGCGTCGTAAGTTGATAATCGATCGATAAGACTAGTCAATTAACAGAAAATTATAAAATTAAGATTTTCTTACTTAAGTGGCTGATGAGAGCTACAAGTGCTGAAACGGCCAGCAAGAGATTTTTGAAACATGTACTATATAGCTGGATAATCGTGCTATAGAACTGCTAAGAGCTTTTAGTGATACCCGACCGCAAACATTGTGAAAAGGGGATACCAAAGCGAAATGTACCCAAAATATTCTGAAAAGTTGCAGTTTTCAAAGATTTTTACCATGAAGGACGGCAAGCAAGGGATTTTCGACCTATGTGACAGATAGCTACTGACATAACCTACAAATGATTGTGCGACGCAAGTTGATACTCGATCGATAAGACTAGTCAATTAACAGAAAATTATAATATTAAGATTTTCTTACTTAAGTGGCTGCTGAGAGCTACAAGTGCTGAAACGGCTAGCAAGAGATTTTTGAAACCTGAACTATACAGCTAGATAATCATGCTAAAGAACTGCTGAGAGCTTTAAGTGATACTCGACCGCAAACATTGTGAAAAGGGGATACCAAAGCGAAATGTACCCAAAATATTCTGAAAAGTTGCAGTTTTCAAAGATTTGTAGCATGAAGGACGGCAAGCAAGGGATTTTCGACCTATGTGACAGATAGCTACTGTCATAACCTACAAACGATTGTGGGTCGCAAGTTGATACTCGATCGATAAGACTAGTCAATTAACAGAAAATTATAAAAATAAGATTTTCTTACTTAAGTGGCTGATGAGAGCTACAAGTGCTGAAACGGCCAGCAAGAGATTTTTGAAACCTGAACTATACAGCTAGATAATCATGCTAAAGAACTGCTGAGAGCTTTATGTGATACTCTACCGCAAACAGTGTGAAAAGGGGATACCAAAGCGAAATGTACCCAAAATATTCTGAAAATTGCAGTTTTCAAAGATTTTTACCATGAAGGACGGCAAGCAAGGGATTTTCGACCTATGTGACAGATAGCCACTGTCATAACCTACAAACGATTGTGCGTCGCAAGTTGATACTCGATCGATAAGACTAGTCAATTAACAGAAAATTATAAAATTAAGATTTTCTTACTTAAGTGGCTGCTGAGAGCTACAAGTGCTGAAACGGCCAGCAAGAGATTTTTGAAACCTGAACTATACAGCTAGATAATCATGCTAAAGAACTGCTGAGAGCTTTAAGTGATACTCGACCGCAAACATTGTGAAAAGGGGATACCAAAGCGAAATGTACCCAAAATATTCTGAAAAGTTGCAGTTTTCAAAGATTTGTAGCATGAAGGACGGCAAGCAAGGGATTTTCGACCTATGTGACAGATAGCTACTGTCATAACCTACAAACGATTGTGCGTCGCAAGTTGATACTCGATCGATAAGACTAGTCAATTAACAGAAAATTATAAAATTAAGATTTTCTTACTTAAGTGGCTGATGAGAGCTACAAGTGCTGAAACGGCCAGCAAGAGATTTTTTAAACTTGAACTATACAGCTAGATAATCATGCTAAAGAACTGCTGAGAGCTTTATGTGATACTCTACCGCAAACAGTGTGAAAAGGGAAATGTACCCAAAATATTCTGAAAAGTTGCAGTTTTCAAAGATTTTTACCATGAAGGACGGCAAGCAAGGGATTTTCGACCTATGTGACAGATAGCTACTGTCATAACCTACAAACGATTGTGCGTCGCAAGTTGATACTCGATCGATAAGACTAGTCAATTAACAGAAAATTATAAAATTAAGATTTTCTTACTTAAGTGGCTGCTGAGAGCTACAAGTGCTGAAACCGCCAGCAAGAGATTTTTGAAACCTGAACTATACAGCTAGATAATCATGCTAAAGAACTGCTGAGAGCTTTAAGTGATACTCGACCGCAAACATTGTGAAAAGGGGATACCAAAGCGAAATGTACCCAAAATATTCTGAAAAGTTGCAGTTTTCAAAGATTTTTACCATGAAGGACGGCAAGCAAGGGATTTTCGACCTATGTGACAGATAGCTACTGTCATAACCTACAAACGATTGTGCGTCGCAAGTTGATACTCGATCGATAAGACTAGTCAATTAACAGAAAATTATAAAATTAAGATTTTAAGAATAGAATAGAATAGAATAGAATAGGTTTTTATTCGTAAACACACAGAGAACAGACATACATAAGAAAAAACAGTGTAAAATAAAGTGTCACGAAATGGTACCATCTCTTCATTTCATTTTCTTACTTAAGTGGCTGCTGAGAGCTACAAGTGCTGAAACGGCCAGCAAGAGATTTTTGAAACCTGAACTATACAGCTAGATAATCATGCTAAAGAACTGCTGAGAGCTTTAAGTGATACTCGACCGCAAACATTGTGAAAAGGGGATACCAAAGCGAAATGTACCCAAAATATTCTGAAAAGTTGCAGTTTTCAAAGATTTTTACCATGAAGGACGGCAAGCAAGGGATTTTCGACCTATGTGACAGATAGCTACTGTCATAACCTACAAACGAATGTGCGTCGCAAGTTGCTACTCGATCGATAAGACTAGTCAATTAACAGAAAATTATAAAATTAAGATTTTCTTACTTAAGTGGCTGATGAGAGCTACAAGTACTGAAACGGCAAGCAAGAGAATCAGATTGAAATAAATGAAAGATAAAAAATAAATACCTAAATATAGTATAAAAAAAAATTAGCGTTTAGCACAACGAAAAAAGTATGATGTACAAAACAAAAAAGGAATGAAAAACTTGTGAGACGCATGTCATTACATTAAATCACAACTAAACCAAATGTATCGTTACAATAAAAAACGTAAAGTAAATCAAAGAAAATAAATGAAAAAAAAAAACAAAATCAGATTAAAATAAATATGTAAAAAACAATATGTTAGAGTTTAGGATAGCGAGAACGATATGATGTACAAACTACTAAACGAATGTGTCGTTACAATAAAGAAACGAAAAAAAAATTAAATAAAACAAAATTAGATTTAAAAAAATAAAACGCAAAAGAATGTTATGTTAGCGAAGGGACAGACAAAAAAAATAATAAAAAAGCGGCCAAGTGCGAGTCGGACTCGCCCATGAAGGGTTCCGTAACAGCAAGTACTTAACACAATAAAATTGCGGTTTACGGTTTATGACGTATTAAAAAAAAACTACTTACCAAATCTTGTTCAAACCAATTTTCGGTGGAAGTTTATATGGTAATGTACATCATATATTTTTTTTAGTTTTATCATACTCTTATTTTAGAAGTTACACACATTTTACAACTTTGGAAGTGTCTCTCGCGCAAACTATTCAGTTTAGAAGAAAATGATGTTAGAAACCTCAATATCATTTTTGAAGACCTATCCATAGATACCCAACACGTATGGGTTTGATGAAAAAAAATTTTTGAGTTTCAGTTCTATGTATGGGGAACCCTAAAAATTTATTGTTTTTTTTCTATTTTTGTATAAAAATCTTAATGCGGGTCACAGAATACATCTACTTACTAAGTTTCAACAGTATAGTGCTTAAGGTAAAAGTACGCTCCACCGAACGCTCAATATCCGTCCGTATTACCGAATTTCTTCTATTTTAGGCTGTAAGTCGATTATTTACAGCTGATATTTACTTGCGTATTTTTTTTCCACGAGTTAAATACCTATCTCTTCCACTATGCCTCAGAGTCGGCCAAATTGTCCCGCAGTTGGGACGTGGCAACTGATCGAAACGGATCGTTGCTGCCGATTGCCACTTTGTATGGGCAACCTTAAAGAAATCGGTAAGAAGTTGCGTATATTTCTTAAGGTCATAAAACCTTTTAAATTTATTTCTGTGTTTCAAAGTATGGTTTTTCAGTGTGACTACTTAATTAGTTTGTGTATTTTAGTCAATTTAATTAATTTAGTGCAGTCATATTATCAGAAATTAAGCTTAATGTGAGTTTGGTGATGAGTACACCGACAATTTGATTGGAAGGTATTATCGAACAGCGTCCGGAATCAGGGAAAGCGTATGTTTATGAAATTATTTTTTTAATGATTGATTACGAACTATTTAGATTAACTACCTAATTTCACAAATAACTTAATGTATTTGTAATTTTATGAGCAATTGCCGAACAACAATAAGCTATATATATTATTTTAAAACTGCGTTTGAAATGTTCATGTTTTACGACTTTTTGGCATCAAAATAAGGTTTTTGGCAAGACTATTATCAAACAATAATTTTAGATATTTTAGGTCAGTATTAGCAAGAACTTTACACATGTACGGTTTTGTAATGGATTCAAGTATTAAATTTAATGATAGATTTGTAGTTATACCACATTGATTACGATTCAAATACTATTTTCAAAATCCGTTCGCGAAATAGGTTCCACATATTTTCCATGTTTCGTTCACCGAACGGCGGTTCAGTAAATGGTACCCATGGTCTCTGCTACCGAACTCATGTTTGCGTTGGCCATGTTTCTATTCGACGTTCATGAGAATATAATCCTTATTACGATAACGGCTAGGTCGATATTTATATGTTTATTTTTTGTGACCATTATTTCAATGCCAGCGCTTTTCAAACTTTAGACATACTTATTGGACGCCTGATAATAGTCTTGGAATGTGGACAAAAAAACTGAATAGGATAATAAAAATAATGAAGCAATAATATTTTATACAGGGTGGTCCGAACCTAGATGTCCAAAAATTTTTTTTAGATTCCTCTCGTCGTGGGCGATTGTGATTTTTTAAACTTTTATCTTTTGTTATGAAATTCCGGGGTTCCCATACAGGGTGGCTAAAAATTAACTACATTCCCATTCCCAGGGAGGTTTTGGGATTATACTGAGCAACTTTTACTATGGGACCAACTCCGAAATCGTGAAAAAAAATTTACCCTTCCATAGAAAATGGACGAGCCAAAATTTATGAAACAGCCAAATTTTTTTAAACACATGCGTACATGTACCTGTCACATAGGTCGAAAATCCCTTGCTTGCCGTCCTTCATGCTAAAAATCTTTGAAAACTGCAACTTTTCAGAATATTTTGGGTACATTTCGCTTTGGTATCCCCTTTTCACAATGTTTGCGATCGAGTATCACTTAAAGCTCTCTACATTTCTTTAGCATGATTATCTAGCTGTATAGTTCAGGTTTCAAAAATCTCCTGCTGGCCGTTTCAGCACTTGTAGCTCTCATCAGCCACTTAAGTAAGAAAATCTTCATTTTATAATATTCTGTTAATTGACTAGTCTTAACGATCGAGTATCAACTTGCTACGCACAATTGTTTGTAGGTTATGACAGTAGCTATCTGTCACATAGGTCGAAAATCCCTTGCTTGCCGTCATTCATGGTAAAAATCTTTGAAAACTGCAATTTTCAGAATATTTTGGGTACATTTCGCTTTGGTATCCCCTTTTCACACTGTTTGCGGTAGAGTATCACATAAAGCTCTCAACATTTCTTGAGCATGATTATCTAGCTGTATAGTTCAGGTTTCAAAAATCTATTGCTGGCCGTTTCAGCACTTGTAGCTCTCATCAGCCACTTAAGTAAGAAAATCTTAATTTTATAATTTTCTGTTAATTGACTAGTCTTATCGATCGAGTATCAACTTGCGACGCACAATCGTTTGTAGGTTATGACAGTAGCTATCTGTCACATAGGTCGAAAATCCCTTGCTTGCCGTCATTCATGGTAAAAATCTTTGAAAACTGCAATTTTCAGAATATTTTGGGTACATTTCGCTTTGGTATCCCCTTTTCACACTGTTTGCGGTAGAGTATCACATAAAGCTCTCAACATTTCTTTAGCATGATTATCTAGCTGTATAGTTCAGGTTTCAAAAATCTATTGCTGGCCGTTTCAGCACTTGTAGCTCTCATCAGCCACTTAAGTAAGAAAATCTTAATTTTATAATTTTCTGTTAATTGACTAGTCTTATCGATCGAGTATCAACTTGCGACGCACAATCGTTTGTAGGTTATGACAGTAGCTATCTGTCACATAGGTCGAAAATCCCTTGCTTGCCGTCCTTCATGGTAAAAATCTTTGAAAACTGCAATTTTCAGAATATTTTGGGTACATTTCGCTTTGGTATCCCCTTTTCACACTGTTTGCGGTAGAGTATCACATAAAGCTCTCAACATTTCTTTAGCATGATTATCTAGCTGTATAGTTCAGGTTTCAAAAATCTATTGCTGGCCGTTTCAGCACTTGTAGCTCTCATCAGCCACTTAAGTAAGAAAATCTTAATTTTATAATTTTCTGTTAATTGACTAGTCTTATCGATCGAGTATCAACTTGCGACGCACAATCGTTTGTAGGTTAAGACAGTATCTATCTGTCAAATAGGTCGAAAATCCCTTGCTTGCCGTCCTTCATGGTAAAAATCTTTGAAAACTGCTACTTTTCAGAATATTTTGGGTACATTTCGCTTTGGTATCCCCTTTTCACACTGTTTGCGGTAGAGTATCACATAAAGCTCTCAGCAGTTCTTTAGCATGATTATCTAGCTGTATAGTTCAGGTTTCAAAAATCTCTTGCTGGCCGTTTCAGCACTTGTAGCTCTCATCAGCCACTTAAGTAAGAAAATCTTAAGTTTATAATTTTCTGTTAATTGACTAGTCTTATCGATCGAGTATCAACTTGCGACGCACAATCGTTTGTAGGTTATGACAGTAGCTATCTGTCACATAGGTCGAAAATCCCTTGCTTGCCGTCCTTCATGCTAAAAATCTTTGAAAACTGCAACTTTTCAGAATATTTTGGGTACATTTCGCTTTGGTATCCCCTTTTCACAATGTTTGCGATCGAGTATCACTTAAAGCTCTCTACATTTCTTTAGCATGATTATCTAGCTGTATAGTTCAGGTTTCAAAAATCTCCTGCTGGCCGTTTCAGCACTTGTAGCTCTCATCAGCCACTTAAGTAAGAAAATCTTCATTTTATAATATTCTGTTAATTGACTAGTCTTAACGATCGAGTATCAACTTGCTACGCACAATTGTTTGTAGGTTATGACAGTAGCTATCTGTCACATAGGTCGAAAATCCCTTGCTTGCCGTCATTCATGGTAAAAATCTTTGAAAACTGCAATTTTCAGAATATTTTGGGTACATTTCGCTTTGGTATCCCCTTTTCACACTGTTTGCGGTAGAGTATCACATAAAGCTCTCAACATTTCTTGAGCATGATTATCTAGCTGTATAGTTCAGGTTTCAAAAATCTATTGCTGGCCGTTTCAGCACTTGTAGCTCTCATCAGCCACTTAAGTAAGAAAATCTTAATTTTATAATTTTCTGTTAATTGACTAGTCTTATCGATCGAGTATCAACTTGCGACGCACAATCGTTTGTAGGTTATGACAGTAGCTATCTGTCACATAGGTCGAAAATCCCTTGCTTGCCGTCCTTCATGGTAAAAATCTTTGAAAACTGCAATTTTCAGAATATTTTGGGTACATTTCGCTTTGGTATCCCCTTTTCACACTGTTTGCGGTAGAGTATCACATAAAGCTCTCAACATTTCTTTAGCATGATTATCTAGCTGTATAGTTCAGGTTTCAAAAATCTCTTGCTGGCCGTTTCAGCACTTGTAGCTCTCAGCAGCCACTTAAGTAAGAAAATCTTAATTTTATAATTTTCTGTTAATTGACTAGTCTTATCGATCGAGTATCAACTTGTGACGCACAATCGTTTGTAGGTTATGACAGTAGCTATCTGTCACATAGGTCGAAAATCCCTTGCTTGCCGTCCTTCATGGTAAAAATCTTTGAAAACTGCAACTTTTCAGAATATTTAGGGTACATTTCGCTTTGGTATCCCCTTTTCACAATGTTTGCAGTCGAGTATCACTTAAAACTCTCAGCAGTTCTTTAGCGTGATTATCTAGCTGTATAGTTCATGTTTCAAAAATCTCTTGCTGGCCGTTTCAGCACTTGTAGCTCTCATCAGCCACTTAAGTAAGAAAATCTTAATTTTATAAATTTCTGTAAATTTACTAGTCTTATCGATTGAGTATCAATTTGCGATGCACAATCATTTGTAGGTTATGACAGTAGCTATCTGTCACATAGGTCGAAAATCCCTTGCTTGCCGTCCTTCATGGTAAAAATCTTTGAAAACTGCAACTTTTCAGAATATTTTGGGTACATTTCGCTTTGGTATCCCCTTTTCACAATGTTTGCGGTCGAGTATCACTTAAAGCTCTCAGCAGTTATTTAGCATGATTATCTAGCTGTATAGTTCAGGTTTCAAAAATCTCTTGCTGGCCGTTTCAGCACTTGTAGCTCTCATCAGCCACTTAAGTAAGAAAATCTTAATTTTATAATTTTCTGTTAATTGACTAGTCTTATCGATCGAGTATCAACTTGCGACGCACAATCGTTTGTAGGTTATGACAGTAGCTATCTGTCACATAGGTCGAAAATCCCTTGCTTGCCGTCCTTCATGGTAAAAATCTTTGAAAACTGCTACTTTTCAGAATATTTTGGGTACATTTCGCTTTGGTATCCCCTTTTCACACTGTTTGCGGTCGAGTATCACATAAAGCTCTCAGCAGTTCTTTAGCATGATTATCTAGCTGTATAGTTCAGGTTTCAAAAATCTCTTGCTGGCCGTTTCAGCACTTGTAGCTCTCATCAGCCACTTAAGTAAGAAAATCTTAATTTTATAATTTTCTGTTAATTGACTAGTCTTATCGATCGAGTATCAACTTGCGACGCACAATCGTTTGTAGGTTAAGACAGTATCTATCTGTCACATAGGTCGAAAATCCCTTGCTTGCCGTCCTTCATGGTAAAAATCTTTGAAAACTGCAATTTTCAGAATATTTTGGGTACATTTCGCTTTGGTATCCCCTTTTCACACTGTTTGCGGTAGAGTATCACATGAAGCTCTCATCAGTTCTTTAGCATGATTATCTAGCTGTATAGTTCAGGTTTCAAAAATCTCTTGCTGGCCGTTTCAGCACTTGTAGCTCTCATCAGCCACTTAAGTAAGAAAATCTTAATTTTATAAATTTCTGTAAATTTACTAGTCTTATCGATCGAGTATCAATTTGCGATGCACAATCATTTGTAGGTTATGACAGTAGCTATCTGTCACATAGGTCGAAAATCCCTTGCTTGCCGTCCTTCATGGTAAAAATCTTTGAAAACTGCAACTTTTCAGAATATTTTGGGTACATTTCGCTTTGGTATCCCCTTTTCACAATGTTTGCGGTCGAGTATCACTTAAAGCTCTCAGCAGTTCTTTAGCATGATTATCTAGCTGTATAGTTCAGGTTTCAAAAATCTCTTGCTGGCCGTTTCAGCACTTGTAGCTCTCATCAGCCACTTAAGTAAGAAAATCTTAATTTTATAATTTTCTGTTAATTGACTAGTCTTATCGATCGAGTATCAACTTGCGACGCACAATCGTTTGTAGGTTAAGACAGTATCTATCTGTCACATAGGTCGAAAATCCCTTGCTTGCCGTCATTCATGGTAAAAATCTTTGAAAACTGCAATTTTCAGAATATTTTGGGTACATTTCGCTTTGGTATCCCCTTTTCACACTGTTTGCGGTAGAGTATCACATAAAGCTCTCAACATTTCTTTAGCATGATTATCTAGCTGTATAGTTCAGGTTTCAAAAATCTATTGCTGGCCGTTTCAGCACTTGTAGCTCTCATCAGCCACTTAAGTAAGAAAATCTTAATTTTATAATTTTCTGTTAATTGACTAGTCTTATCGATCGAGTATCAACTTGCGACGCACAATCGTTTGTAGGTTATGACAGTAGCTATCTGTCACATAGGTCGAAAATCCCTTGCTTGCCGTCCTTCATGGTAAAAATCTTTGAAAACTGCAATTTTCAGAATATTTTGGGTACATTTCGCTTTGGTATCCCCTTTTCACACTGTTTGCGGTAGAGTATCACATAAAGCTCTCAACATTTCTTTAGCATGATTATCTAGCTGTATAGTTCAGGTTTCAAAAATCTATTGCTGGCCGTTTCAGCACTTGTAGCTCTCATCAGCCACTTAAGTAAGAAAATCTTAATTTTATAATTTTCTGTTAATTGACTAGTCTTATCGATCGAGTATCAACTTGCGACGCACAATCGTTTGTAGGTTAAGACAGTATCTATCTGTCACATAGGTCGAAAATCCCTTGCTTGCCGTCCTTCATGGTAAAAATCTTTGAAAACTGCTACTTTTCAGAATATTTTGGGTACATTTCGCTTTGGTATCCCCTTTTCACACTGTTTGCGGTAGAGTATCACATAAAGCTCTCAGCAGTTCTTTAGCATGATTATCTAGCTGTATAGTTCAGGTTTCAAAAATCTCTTGCTGGCCGTTTCAGCACTTGTAGCTCTCATCAGCCACTTAAGTAAGAAAATCTTAATTTTATAATTTTCTGTTAATTGACTAGTCTTATCGATCGAGTATCAACTTGCGACGCACAATCGTTTGTAGGTTATGACAGTAGCTATCTGTCACATAGGTCGAAAATCCCTTGCTTGCCGTCCTTCATGGTAAAAATCTTTGAAAACTGCTACTTTTCAGAATATTTTGGGTACATTTCGCTTTGGTATCCCCTTTTCACACTGTTTGCGGTCGAGTATCACATAAAGCTCTCAGCAGTTCTTTAGCATGATTATCTAGCTGTATAGTTCAGGTTTCAAAAATCTCTTGCTGGCCGTTTCAGCACTTGTAGCTCTCATCAGCCACTTAAGTAAGAAAATCTTAATTTTATAAATTTCTGTAAGTTTACTAGTCTTATCGATCGAGTATCAATTTGCGATGCAGTGGCGGGACTTCCATACAAGCCCAAAAGCCGGGCTTGCCCTAAGGCAACTAATTGCCTTACCGAAATTACGTAGTGATAAGATCAATAAAGATTATTTTGAAAATCGCGCGCCAAACGAACCCGTATTATTAAATTCAAGCCACAGCGGCCTCGAACCGCGGCACGAGCGTGTTGCAAAATTATGCCGCGGCGTGGCGCCTCGTCCGCGCGAACTAAATCAGGCGGAGGATGTTCTAGCTATCCTGCTCGAACTCGCACTCGTTGGCTTGCAACCGTGCTTGCTTTTTCGTCCCGCTCTGGGCACTATCAGCCTACAAACCGTCAAAGAACGATGTAACTATTTGTTGGTATGTATAGCAATTTTATAAGACGATTTATGCTTGGATTTTGTGTGAAGTTAGCTGCATAAGTTCGCACAGCGCGCGTTCGCGTTTACTTCAAGTGTATTATTATTTAGTTGAGCCGAGTCAGTGGTCGAGTCGAAAGTAACGAAAGTTTGTTTAAGTGAATTTGATTAAATAGTGAATGTGAATTTGTTCATCGTTGTGGCGCTTAGTTTAATAAGTGTTAACAATGGATCAAGAAGTGGTTCCTTGTGACGGTTTGAAATGCGTCCACGTTTTAGTCAACCAAAACAAGGTAAAGTCTTTGACCTTTGTCGAAAAACGGGACCTAATTTCCGCGGCAAAACCAACACCCGACTTGTGTATTTCTCAGTCAAGTCAGTCGCGTAAGAGAAATTTCTGTAGGGCCGTCTACAAAACTCATTGGATTGTTGGTTGTTCCCATACAAATAAGATGTATTGCTGGTGTTGCATATTTTTTTCGAACGATATTAACGTTTGGAATACTTCTGGCTATAACGATTTAAATAATTTATCTGGAGCAATAAAGAGGCACATGAATTCCGGTAAACATATGTGTGCAGTGATTTCTTTTAGCAATTTTGGGAAACAAAGGATCGAGGCCTCTTTGTCGCGACAATTATCAGAAGAAATATCAAAACATAACATGCGTGTTGACAACAATCGTAGTGTTTTTCAGAGGTTAGTCGATATTGTGTGCCATTTAGCACAGCAAGAACTTCCTTTTAGAGGACACGATGAGTCAAACACTTCATTAAATAGGGGCAATTTTTTGGAACTTGTATCGTTGCTATCAAAATATGACGGCGTTCTAGAAAAACATGTTCAAAGCGACAAACCAAGCTCGAGCTATTTGTCTAACAAAATACAAAATGACATTATTCATTCCGTAGCAGACGTGCGCTATGATTAGCTCGCCTCGTCACGCTAGCAGATGCATTTGACCCCGAAGAGTGAAGATTGGACAGTTATTACGAAAACATATCTTTCGGCTTGCCCTACTCCAAAACCCTAGGCACGCTACTGTTGCGATGCACAATCATTTGTAGGTTATGACAGTAGCTATCTGTCACATAGGTCGAAAATCCCTTGCTTGCCGTCCTTCATGGTAAAAATCTTTGAAAACTGCAACTTTTCAGAATATTTTGGGTACATTTCGCTTTGGTATCCCCTTTTCACAATGTTTGCGGTCGAGTATCACTTAAAGCTCTCAGCAGTTCTTTAGCATGATTATCTAGCTGTATAGTTCAGGTTTCAAAAATCTCTTGCTGGCCGTTTCAGCACTTGTAGCTCTCATCAGCCACTTAAGTAAGAAAATCTTAATTTTATAATTTTCTGTTAATTGACTAGTCTTATCGATCGAGTATCAACTTGCGACGCACAATCGTTTGTAGGTTAAGACAGTATCTATCTGTCACATAGGTCGAAAATCCCTTGCTTGCCGTCCTTCATGGTAAAAATCTTTGAAAACTGCTACTTTTCAGAATATTTTGGGTACATTTCGCTTTGGTATCCCCTTTTCACACTGTTTGCGGTAGAGTATCACATAAAGCTCTCAGCAGTTCTTTAGCATGATTATCTAGCTGTATAGTTCAGGTTTCAAAAATCTCTTGCTGGCCGTTTCAGCACTTGTAGCTCTCATCAGCCACTTAAGTAAGAAAATCTTAAGTTTATAATTTTCTGTTAATTGACTAGTCTTATCGATCGAGTATCAACTTGCGACGCACAATCGTTTGTAGGTTATGACAGTAGCTATCTGTCACATAGGTCGAAAATCCCTTGCTTGCCGTCCTTCATGCTAAAAATCTTTGAAAACTGCAACTTTTCAGAATATTTTGGGTACATTTCGCTTTGGTATCCCCTTTTCACAGTGTTTGCGGTCGAGTATCACTTAAAGCTCTCAGCAATTCTTTAGCATGATTATCTAGCTGTATAGTTCAGGTTTCAAAAATCTCTTGCTGGCCGTTTCAGCACTTGTAGCTCTCATCAGCCACTTAAGTAAGAAAATCTTAATTTTATAATTTTCTGTTAATTGACTAGTCTTATCGATCGAGTATCAACTTGCGGTGTAAATTCTTTTGTAGGTTATGACAGTAGCTATCTGTCACATAGGTCGAAAATCCCTTGCTTGCCGTCCTTCATGCTACAAATCTTTGAAAACTGCAACTTTTCAGAATATTTTGGGTACATTTCGCTTTGGTATCCCCTTTTCACACTGTTTGCGGTAGAGTATCACATGAAGCTCTCATCAGTTCTTTAGCATGATTATCTAGCTGTATAGTTCAGGTTTCAAAAATCTCTTGCTGGCCGTTTCAGCACTTGTAGCTCTCATCAGCCACTTAAGTAAGAAAATCTTAATTTTATAAATTTCTGTAAATTTACTAGTCTTATCGATCGAGTATCAATTTGCGATGCACAATCATTTGTAGGTTATGACAGTAGCTATCTGTCACATAGGTCGAAAATCCCTTGCTTGCCGTCCTTCATGGTAAAAATCTTTGAAAACTGCAACTTTTCAGAAATTTTGGGTACATTTCGCTTTGGTATCCCCTTTTCACAATGTTTGCGGTCGAGTATCACTTAAAGCTCTCAGCAGTTATTTAGCATGATTATCTAGCTGTATAGTTCAGGTTTCAAAAATCTCTTGCTGGCCGTTTCAGCACTTGTAGCTCTCATCAGCCACTTAAGTAAGAAAATCTTAATTTTATAATTTTCTGTTAATTGACTAGTCTTATCGATCGAGTATCAACTTGCGACGCACAATCGTTTGTAGGTTATGACAGTAGCTATCTGTCACATAGGTCGAAAATCCCTTGCTTGCCGTCCTTCATGGTAAAAATCTTTGAAAACTGCTACTTTTCAGAATATTTTGGGTACATTTCGCTTTGGTATCCCCTTTTCACACTGTTTGCGGTCGAGTATCACATGAAGCTCTCATCAGTTCTTTAGCATGATTATCTATCTGTATAGTTCAGGTTTCAAAAATCTCTTGCTGGCCGTTTCAGCACTTGTAGCTCTCATCAGCCACTTAAGTAAGAAAATCTTAATTTTATAAATTTCTGTAAATTTACTAGTCTTATCGATCGAGTATCAATTTGCGATGCACAATCATTTGTAGGTTATGACAGTAGCTATCTGTCACATAGGTCGAAAATCCCTTGCTTGCCGTCCTTCATGGTAAAAATCTTTGAAAACTGCAACTTTTCAGAATATTTTGGGGACATTTCGCTTTGGTATCCCCTTTTCACAATGTTTGCGGTCGAGTATCACTTAAAGCTCTCAGCAGTTATTTAGCATGATTATCTAGCTGTATAGTTCAGGTTTCAAAAATCTCTTGCTGGCCGTTTCAGCACTTGTAGCTCTCAGCAGCCACTTAAGTAAGAAAATCTTAATTTTATAATTTTCTGTTAATTGACTAGTCTTATCGATCGAGTATCAACTTGTGACGCACAATCGTTTGTAGGTTATGACAGTAGCTATCTGTCACATAGGTCGAAAATCCCTTGCTTGCCGTCCTTCATGGTAAAAATCTTTGAAAACAGCAACTTTTCAGAATATTTTGGGTACATTTCGCTTTGGTATCCCCTTTTCACAATGTTTGCGGTCGAGTATCACTTAAAGCTCTCAGCAGTTCTTTAGCATGATTATCTAGCTGTATAGTTCAGGTTTCAAAAATCTCTTGCTGGCCGTTTCAGCACTTGTAGCTCTCATCAGCCACTTAAGTAAGAAAATCTTAAGTTTATAATTTTCTGTTAATTGACTAGTCTTATCGATCGAGTATCAACTTGCGACGCACAATCGTTTGTAGGTTATGACAGTAGCTATCTGTCACATAGGTCGAAAATCCCTTGCTTGCCGTCCTTCATGGTAAAAATCTTTGAAAACTGCAATTTTCAGAATATTTTGGGTACATTTCGCTTTAGTATCCCCTTTTCACACTGTTTGCGGTAGAGTATCACATGAAGCTCTCATCAGTTCTTTAGCATGATTATCTAGCTGTATAGTTCAGGTTTCAAAAATCTCTTGCTGGCCGTTTCAGCACTTGTAGCTCTCATCAGCCACTTAAGTAAGAAAATCTTAATTTTATAAATTTCTGTAAATTTACTAGTCTTATCGATCGAGTATCAATTTGCGATGCACAATCATTTGTAGGTTATGACAGTAGCTATCTGTCACATAGGTCGAAAATCCCTTGCTTGCCGTCCTTCATGGTAAAAATCTTTGAAAACTGCAACTTTTCAGAATATTTTGGGTACATTTCGCTTTGGTATCCCCTTTTCACAATGTTTGCGGTCGAGTATCACTTAAAGCTCTCAGCAGTTATTTAGCATGATTATCTAGCTGTATAGTTCAGGTTTCAAAAATCTCTTGCTGGCCGTTTCAGCACTTGTAGCTCTCATCAGCCACTTAAGTAAGAAAATCTTAATTTTATAATTTTCTGTTAATTGACTAGTCTTATCGATCGAGTATCAACTTGCGACGCACAATCGTTTGTAGGTTATGACAGTAGCTATCTGTCACATAGGTCGAAAATCCCTTGCTTGCCGTCCTTCATGGTAAAAATCTTTGAAAACTGCTACTTTTCAGAATATTTTGGGTACATTTCGCTTTGGTATCCCCTTTTCACACTGTTTGCGGTCGAGTATCACATAAAGCTCTCAGCAGTTCTTTAGCATGATTATCTAGCTGTATAGTTCAGGTTTCAAAAATCTCTTGCTGGCCGTTTCAGCACTTGTAGCTCTCATCAGCCACTTAAGTAAGAAAATCTTAATTTTATAATTTTCTGTTAATTGACTAGTCTTATCGATCGAGTATCAACTTGCGACGCACAATCGTTTGTAGGTTAAGACAGTATCTATCTGTCACATAGGTCGAAAATCCCTTGCTTGCCGTCCTTCATGGTAAAAATCTTTGAAAACTGCAATTTTCAGAATATTTTGGGTACATTTCGCTTTGGTATCCCCTTTTCACACTGTTTGCGGTAGAGTATCACATGAAGCTCTCATCAGTTCTTTAGCATGATTATCTAGCTGTATAGTTCAGGTTTCAAAAATCTCTTGCTGGCCGTTTCAGCACTTGTAGCTCTCATCAGCCACTTAAGTAAGAAAATCTTAATTTTATAAATTTCTGTAAATTTACTAGTCTTATCGATCGAGTATCAATTTGCGATGCACAATCATTTGTAGGTTATGACAGTAGCTATCTGTCACATAGGTCGAAAATCCCTTGCTTGCCGTCCTTCATGGTAAAAATCTTTGAAAACTGCAACTTTTCAGAATATTTTGGGTACATTTCGCTTTGGTATCCCCTTTTCACAATGTTTGCGGTCGAGTATCACTTAAAGCTCTCAGCAGTTCTTTAGCATGATTATCTAGCTGTATAGTTCAGGTTTCAAAAATCTCTTGCTGGCCGTTTCAGCACTTGTAGCTCTCATCAGCCACTTAAGTAAGAAAATCTTAATTTTATAATTTTCTGTTAATTGACTAGTCTTATCGATCGAGTATCAACTTGCGACGCACAATCGTTTGTAGGTTAAGACAGTATCTATCTGTCACATAGGTCGAAAATCCCTTGCTTGCCGTCCTTCATGGTAAAAATCTTTGAAAACTGCTACTTTTCAGAATATTTTGGGTACATTTCGCTTTGGTATCCCCTTTTCACACTGTTTGCGGTAGAGTATCACATAAAGCTCTCAGCAGTTCTTTAGCATGATTATCTAGCTGTATAGTTCAGGTTTCAAAAATCTCTTGCTGGCCGTTTCAGCACTTGTAGCTCTCATCAGCCACTTAAGTAAGAAAATCTTAAGTTTATAATTTTCTGTTAATTGACTAGTCTTATCGATCGAGTATCAACTTGCGACGCACAATCGTTTGTAGGTTATGACAGTAGCTATCTGTCACATAGGTCGAAAATCCCTTGCTTGCCGTCCTTCATGCTAAAAATCTTTGAAAACTGCAACTTTTCAGAATATTTTGGGTACATTTCGCTTTGGTATCCCCTTTTCACAGTGTTTGCGGTCGAGTATCACTTAAAGCTCTCAGCAATTCTTTAGCATGATTATCTAGCTGTATAGTTCAGGTTTCAAAAATCTCTTGCTGGCCGTTTCAGCACTTGTAGCTCTCATCAGCCACTTAAGTAAGAAAATCTTAATTTTATAATTTTCTGTTAATTGACTAGTCTTATCGATCGAGTATCAACTTGCGGTGTAAATTCTTTTGTAGGTTATGACAGTAGCTATCTGTCACATAGGTCGAAAATCCCTTGCTTGCCGTCCTTCATGCTAAAAATCTTTGAAAACTGCAACTTTTCAGAATATTTTGGGTACATTTCGCTTTGGTATCCCCTTTTCACAGTGTTTGCGGTCGAGTATCACTTAAAGCTCTCAGCAATTCTTTAGCATGATTATCTAGCTGTATAGTTCAGGTTTCAAAAATCTCTTGCTGGCCGTTTCAGCACTTGTAGCTCTCATCAGCCACTTAAGTAAGAAAATCTTAATTTTATAATTTTCTGTTAATTGACTAGTCTTATCGATCGAGTATCAACTTGCGGTGTAAATTATTTTGTAGGTTATGACAGTAGCTATCTGTCACATAGGTCGAAAATCCCTTGCTTGCCGTCCTTCATGGTAAAAATCTTTGAAAACTGCAATTTTCAGAATATTTTGGGTACATTTCGCTTTGGTATCCCCTTTTCACACTGTTTGCGGTAGAGTATCACATAAAGCTCTCAGCAGTTCTTTAGCATGATTATCTAGCTGTATAGTTCAGGTTTCAAAAATCTCTTGCTGGCCGTTTCAGCACTTGTAGCTCTCATCAGCCACTTAAGTAAGAAAATCTTAAGTTTATAATTTTCTGTTAATTGACTAGTCTTATCGATCGAGTATCAACTTGCGACGCACAATCGTTTGTAGGTTATGACAGTAGCTATCTGTCACATAGGTCGAAAATCCCTTGCTTGCCGTCCTTCATGCTACAAATCTTTGAAAACTGCAACTTTTCAGAATATTTTGGGTACATTTCGCTTTGGTATCCCCTTTTCACAATGTTTGCGGTCGAGTATCACTTAAAGCTCTCAGCAATTCTTTAGCATGATTATCTAGCTGTATAGTTCAGGTTTCAAAAATCTCTTGCTGGCCGTTTCAGCACTTGTAGCTCTCATCAGCCACTTAAGTAAGAAAATCTTAATTTTATAATTTTCTGTTAATTGACTAGTCTTATCGATCGAGTATCAACTTGCGGTGTAAATTCTTTTGTAGGTTATGACAGTAGCTATCTGTCACATAGGTCGAAAATCCCTTTCTTGCCGTCCTTCATGGTAAAAATCTTTGAAAACTGCAATTTTCAGAATATTTTGGGTACATTTCGCTTTGGTATCCCCTTTTCACACTGTTTGCGGTAGAGTATCACATAAAGCTCTCAGCAGTTCTTTAGCATGATTATCTAGCTGTATAGTTCAGGTTTCAAAAATCTCTTGCTGGCCGTTTCAGCACTTGTAGCTCTCATCAGCCACTTAAGTAAGAAAATCTTAATTTTATAATTTTCTGTTAATTGACTAGTCTTATCGATCGAGTATCAATTTGCGACGCACAGTTGTTTGTAGGTTATGACAGTAGCTATCTGTCACATAGGTCGAAAATCCCTTGCTTGCCGTCCTTCATGGTAAAAATCTTTGAAAACTGCAACTTTTCAGAATATTTAGGGTACATTTCGCTTTGGTATCCCCTTTTCACAATGTTTGCGGTCGAGTATCACTTAAAACTCTCAGCAGTTCTTTAGCGTGATTATCTAGCTGTATAGTTCATGTTTCAAAAATCTCTTGCTGGCCGTTTCAGCACTTGTAGCTCTCATCAGCCACTTAAGTAAGAAAATCTTAATTTTATAAATTTCTGTAAATTTACTAGTCTTATCGATTGAGTATCAATTTGCGATGCACAATCATTTGTAGGTTATGACAGTAGCTATCTGTCACATAGGTCGAAAATCCCTTGCTTGCCGTCCTTCATGGTAAAAATATTTGAAAACTGCAACTTTTCAGAATATTTTGTGTACATTTCGCTTTGGTATCCCCTTTTCACAATATTTGCGGTCGGGTATCACTAAAAGCTCTTAGCAGTTCTATAGCATGATTATCCAGCTATATAGTACAGGTTTCAAAAATCTCTTGCTGGCCGTTTCAGCACTTGTAGCTCTCATCAGCCACTTAAGTAAGAAAATCTTAATTTTATAATTTTCTGTTAATTGACTAGTCTTATCGATCGAGTATCAACTTGCGACGCACAATCGTTTGTAGGTTATGACAGTAGCTATCTGTCACATAGGTCGAAAATCCCTTGCTTGCCGTCCTTCATGGTAAAAATCTTTGAATACTGCAACTATTTAGAATATTTTGGGTTCAGTTTGCCTTTGTCTCCCCTTTTCTCCAAGTTTATGGTCGAGTATCACTTATAGATCCCAGCAGCTTTTGCTGCATGCTGCATGGAACCGGTTTTAAAAACCTCTAGAGCTAGCTTGCCGTTTTATTAGGCGATATTACAGATAGCATGAGTTCTGTGACGAAAATGTACATATTTTAGTTTTTCATCACTTGTAGTCTTGTTCGGTCTGTTTACTTTGTAATTACATGTATCAGGTGCTCTTTTAGTGGTTTTCTATGACATTTTTTACATTAAAAATTTTGACTTCTTAATTTGGTTGGGTTATCGGCGGCTGCTAACTTTGGCTGCTAACTTCACACCGGTTGGCGCTAGTGTGCACGTTGAAGGGCTCTTAACAAGTGCCCAAACATTTTCAAATTAAAAATACAGTGCTAAGACTGCTAAGTACTTAGAGCATTTAATAACTGAAGTGGCCATTGAGAGCTTACCCCTCTGCCGAAAAACTTGTACAATTGTGCAAAATTTTGTATGGACTGACATGGATATTTGTACATTACGTACAAATCATGTAAAATAGCAATACATTTGACGTCCCCTCCCCCGCAAATATCGGCAGACTGTTTCGTCAAGAAAATGACAGCGATGACATCTCCAGTTACAAAATGCTCTAAGGTTAAGTATCTTTAAACATACCCACTCGTACTCGTACATACATGTAGGTACATATTGACATCCTATCATACACGCTTAATACACGACGAATTGAAAGTTAAACAACCAAGAGGAAATTAAAAGCTAACAAATGTAATCAAAGCAATTTAGAACAAATGTAAAGGGTCAGACTCAAATGTAAAATCTACATGTAAGTAATTAAGGAACACTTTGGGCCGCGCTGAAGTTGTATTCCAACCCTCTGATTAAATATCATCGAAACAAACCTAGAGATTAATTTCCCATCAAGGCATCTTTCTTCCTCGCGGCCATTTTGTATAAAATCTCCCGCTGAATTAATTTAGATGAAAAAGACACTTAAGAAACACCAGACTGAACGCTCTCCGGTTATCAAATTTATTTTTGAGAGTCTTTTTCCGTTATAAAGGAAAATATTTAATAATGGCCAGTCATTTGCAGCCTTTTGTGTTATAGAGTTTGAAGGTTGAAGGGAATTCGTTGAAGATTATTCGGTTCAGATTTCGGGTATAAAATTATATTATAGCTCCTACCCGTGAGTTTTTCTGTGTGGATGATGATTATTATTTACAAAAAAGTACCCTATGCTCTCGTGAATAGGTGACAGACAGACAGGAATAGTTACTTACACATTTATGATATGGAAAGTCATAATTTAAATACATACATTATATTATTTTGTTTGTACATAAAACTGTACTAAACGGAGTGCTCAAAATAATCTGAAACGCTTTTTTTGTTACAGCCTTCATGTTCTTCAATATATTTGACATTGGCGCAACCATCATAAATTTTTTAAAAGCTATACTAGAATCAGTCCAAGAATAGTCTGCAGCGGATTTGATAGCCCACGCAATGCACGTGTTATTTTAAACGTCAAACTTCTATGAAATTATGACGTATAAATGAAACTTGCACTGCTATCAAATCCGCTGCAGACTTTTCTTGGTCTTACTCTAAGAAGATTACCTCGGCAAGGCAGAGCGGCTAGCGCGGCCAAAACAAGCGCCGCGGCTGCCGGCGCGTTCATGCTGCTACATCCTCATACCCTGCGACAATACATATTACACGTGAATTATTAATAACTAAACTTCTGTGACACATAAATAATAATGAGTCTGTGCGGAAGGAGCAGTGTCGTGGAATGTATGGGAACCAAAACAAACTACGACTCTTTTCTTGATACATGATGAATCATATATCAAGTATATGATGAATCATATTGACAACGCGCTATTTTGGTGGTAGGTACCTCATCTAAACACGGAATGGTGAAATTTTATGGGTAATATTAAAATACATATATGAAAAACCATTTTTTTGCTTTTCCCTTCTCAAGAGTTTGTTTTTGCGGTGTTATATATATGTACATAACATACCTTATACGGTTCAAGTGTAAGCCGGTAGATGTATACAGGGCAAAGCACGTCAGGTGTCCAAACATGCTGTACCTACAAAGCAGTAAATCTCAAAGCATTGCTAGGCTTCGAGGAACTGGGATGGATAGGGTAGCACTACCTCTGATATACACTCACATTAGGCACATTGGATGTTAACTTGTGGAAACTGCCCGTAGGTAACGTAAGTAAACAATCCATGTGTGAGGCGGTTATTAGAGCGCTTTCACATTGTCCGATCCAACATCGGATATCGGATAGAAGTAAAATATAAACAAAATGTGTTTTGCTGTACTTTTTACAATGACTGTGGGCTGCTCTCAGATGATCGAGCTTCAACTTAAATTTAGTATAAGTATACAAATATCAGTGGCGGGACTTCCATACAAGCCCAAAAGCCGGGCTTGCCCTAAGGCAACTAATTGCCTTACCGAAATTACGTAGTGATAAGATCAATAAAGATTATTTTGAAAATCGCGCGCCAAACGAACCCGTATTATTAAATTCAAGCCACAGCGGCCTCGAACCGCGGCACGAGCGTGTTGCAAAATTATGCCGCGGCGTGGCGCCTCGTCCGCGCGAACTAAATCAGGCGGAGGATGTTCTAGCTATCCTGCTCGAACTCGCACTCGTTGGCTTGCAACCGTGCTTGCTTTTTCGTCCCGCTCTGGGCACTATCAGCCTACAAACCGTCAAAGAACGATGTAACTATTTGTTGGTATGTATAGCAATTTTATAAGACGATTTATGCTTGGATTTTGTGTGAAGTTAGCTGCATAAGTTCGCACAGCGCGCGTTCGCGTTTACTTCAAGTGTATTATTATTTAGTTGAGCCGAGTCAGTGGTCGAGTCGAAAGTAACGAAAGTTTGTTTAAGTGAATTTGATTAAATAGTGAATGTGAATTTGTTCATCGTTGTGGCGCTTAGTTTAATAAGTGTTAACAATGGATCAAGAAGTGGTTCCTTGTGACGGTTTGAAATGCGTCCACGTTTTAGTCAACCAAAACAAGGTAAAGTCTTTGACCTTTGTCGAAAAACGGGACCTAATTTCCGCGGCAAAACCAACACCCGACTTGTGTATTTCTCAGTCAAGTCAGTCGCGTAAGAGAAATTTCTGTAGGGCCGTCTACAAAACTCATTGGATTGTTGGTTGTTCCCATACAAATAAGATGTATTGCTGGTGTTGCATATTTTTTTCGAACGATATTAACGTTTGGAATACTTCTGGCTATAACGATTTAAATAATTTATCTGGAGCAATAAAGAGGCACATGAATTCCGGTAAACATATGTGTGCAGTGATTTCTTTTAGCAATTTTGGGAAACAAAGGATCGAGGCCTCTTTGTCGCGACAATTATCAGAAGAAATATCAAAACATAACATGCGTGTTGACAACAATCGTAGTGTTTTTCAGAGGTTAGTCGATATTGTGTGCCATTTAGCACAGCAAGAACTTCCTTTTAGAGGACACGATGAGTCAAACACTTCATTAAATAGGGGCAATTTTTTGGAACTTGTATCGTTGCTATCAAAATATGACGGCGTTCTAGAAAAACATGTTCAAAGCGACAAACCAAGCTCGAGCTATTTGTCTAACAAAATACAAAATGACATTATTCATTCCGTAGCAGACGTGCGCTATGATTAGCTCGCCTCGTCACGCTAGCAGATGCATTTGACCCCGAAGAGTGAAGATTGGACAGTTATTACGAAAACATATCTTTCGGCTTGCCCTACTCCAAAACCCTAGGCACGCTACTGACAAATATAAACAGTATAAGCTAAAACCTTTGTTAAGTACCTATTATTCAAAACGTAATACAAATGTATAAAGCAGTACAAACAATCTGAATGTATGTACTCATAGAAAGGAAAATCGGAGATTGAGAGCCAAATATTTAAATATTAAGCACGGCTCAGACTTCTTTTTCAAGCTTTGCCTATGCTTTATTTAGAGCTTAATGGCTGAAAGCTACTCAGACTGTCTTAGAAATAGTAGAATGAATAAACAAATGTTTGAATGGGGAACAAAGACTGGTAAAAAGGAAAGACTGTTAACACACCAAATATCCGCACTGCAGCGCAGGTCCAACGCCAAAGACGGACTAATCGGTCACAGATCCCAGAGCAACATAGACCTACGTTCATATGCATAAAGTTCAATTTTAGTTTTAACACTTCGGTGACGTGGCGTCCGAGTGACAGCTTTTGTGTTTGACACGGCGTCGAAATTTTTAATCTCCAGATTCAATAGGAGTTGACGCTATTAGTTATAGACTTGATCCCAAGGCCAACGCTTATCAGGTGCCCAAACCCATAGATAAAAAGTTTTAGTTTCCAATCCACATCCATCAAAAGTTGACATTAACAATCCACCACACATGATACTATTAACTATGATGATACTCGTATCAACTCAAGAGAGAATCAACACATGAGTGAATCAGTTGCGATGATTTTGATGATTTGATATTGTAGAACAATAGCAACACATGATTCAATTTGTATGATAGTGTAATATATTTTATTATTTACAGTCTTATTTATTTACTAGTCTCTGATGAAGAATTAAACACGTCGGCAAACATGAAAACTAGTAAAAGTACCTACTCAATCTTTTTTAATAAGTAGGTAACACATAATAAGCCTGTCTACGCAGCAATATAATTCTTATGAAGCTGTGTAAAGTGTCCTGAAAAATATATAAGTAAAAGAAATAAAACCGGCCAAGTGCGAGTCGGACTGGCGCACGAAGAGTTCCGTACCATTACGCAAAAAACGGCAACAAAATCACGTTTGTTGTATGGGAGCCCCACTTAAATATGTATTTTATTCTGTTTTTAGTATTTGTTGTTATAGTGGCAACATAAATACATCATCTGTGAAAATGTCAACTGCCTAGCTATCACGGTTCATGAGATACAGCCTGATGACAGACAGACAGACGGACAGAGAGACAGTGGAGTCTTAGTAATAGATAGGGTCCCGTTTTTACTCTTTGGGTACGGAACCCTATAAAGGAGTAAGCTTGCTAAGCTTACTGAAGATCTGTGTTGTTGTTCTAAAAGACGATACATATAATCAATTCTTACATTCAGAGAAAACGTCCCTAACTCAGAAAGAAATAAATGCCCTCAAAAAATGCCCCGGAAGAGATAAACACACAAGTAAAAGCCCTCACCGGAACTAGAAAACGAGTACAAGACCGCAACCTTCATAGCCACGGTCGCTACCAACTAAGCTAGGACCTAAACTAATTCATAAATTAAAATATATAAGGTCCTTGATGCGGCCTTCCCTCAAATAAATACCTATTATGTACTCGTACACATAATTTGTAATGTTTGTTGTTTGTCCTTCACAAACCCCTATAATTCGCGAGCAATGTTTCGTATATTAGCTATATTTTTTGTAACAAAAACCCCTTTTAATTTAGCAGAAAATACGGGTACTATCGCCCACAACTGTACATCGGTGGACCTTATGCCTTTTGTAATAAGATCCACCGATGTACAGTCCTCCAGTGTTGCTGTTTGTGCGATAAACTCGTAAAGGAAACATAATATAGTAAGGAAGGTTTTTATACAGAAACAATAACTTATCCTGTTGATATCTTTCTCGTGTGTTGTTCATGACACATATTTGCACAATTATGGAATGGATCGAAAAACAAAACGTGTTGTTCTTTTGTCATCAAGACGATGGAAAAACGTATAGATACCTATAGACCGGGAGATAGTGACACATTTTACTGGGTCATTTGTACCAGTATGGCGGTTCGTCAGGGGTCTAAGCACGTAATGAAGGAAAGAAAAATTATGGTCATAGCGCTGGTACCGGCGGCCCAATCGCGTGGGCGTTAGTCGAACGTGTCGGATAAAATACGAGTGTCGAACGATTTGTTCCACAAAAATCCTCGTATTTTCCGATAGTCCATAAAAAAGAAGTAGGCGGTAGCGTAATGCCATACTTCTCCGGTGTGACTTACAGCCCGCCATACTGAGGCGAACACATTAATTAAAATAAAACAATTCAACCATTTGTGCCAAGCTAATTTTTGCACAGGTGATCATCGTCGAGCAGCCATTCATGGACATCACCATGCCATACTCTTCGGACGGTTCCAAATGGCCGCCATACCGCCGCAAGGGAGTTAATTTTTTTTTTGCTAAACGATTTGTACCAGTATTGCATTTAATTTTTTGGAAAGTATTTGATAAAAAAAAAAAATTAAAATTTAAACTGTTTATTTTAAAAAAGAATTAACATTCTATTAGCTTAGAACTAATCTTACATTTAATTTATTTTATTTTATTTTTATTTTTCATTTTAAATGTGACCGTTATTATAACTGCCATACTTATAGTAGGGGGAAAAAGTGCTGCCATACTTGAAAAACTTATTTAATCGACACGTTTCAAAAATACGACTATGTATACGTAAAATAATTTTTTACAGCATGGCATCATCATATTCTGTTTGTTTGGATACAATTATACCTAAAAAAAATATTTCAGATTATAACTACGGGGCGGACGACTGTGAGACTTAAGCCAAGACTTAAAACAAAAAACAATTTTTTGACGATTTGTACCAGTATGGCATTTGGATTTTTGGAAATTATATGATGCAATGTGACCATTATTATATTTGCCATACTTCTAATAGGGGGAAAAAGGGGCACCATACTTGAAATAAAAAAAATATTGTACACATTTGCCACCTCCTACAGGTATGGCATTATGAGATTTCCATTTATGATCACACAGAAAGTCTTGAAAAAAAATTACAAGATGGTACAAATCGTTTAGCAATAAAAAAAAAAATAACTCCTTTGCGGCGGTATGGCGGCCATTTGGAACCATCCGAAAAGTATGGCATAGTGATGTCCATGAATGGCTGCTCGACGATGATCACCTGTGCAAAAATTAGCTTGGCACAAATGATTGAATTGTTTTTTTTTTATTAATGTGTTCGCCTCAGTATGGCGGGCTGTAAGTCACACCGGAGAAGTATGGCATTACGCTACCGTCTACTTCTTTTTTATGGACTATCGAAAAATACGAGGATTTTTGTGGAACAAATCGTTCGACACTCGTATTTTATCCGACACGTTCGACTAACGCCCACGCGATTGGGCCGCCGGTACCAGCGCTATGACCATCATTTTTATTTCGTTCATTACGTACTTAGACCCCTGACGAACCGCCATACTGGTACAAATGACCCAGTAAAATGTGTCACTATCTCCCGGTCTACTAGAGTCCATCAAAGCTAGCTTTAAACCGACATTTTTGTACAGTCGCCATCAGATATATCGGAGCGCTTAAGCGCTCACAAGTATCTGAACACGCCTCTATTGTCAGTGCGTTATTAGCGTGAGTGTTCAGATATTGTGAACACCTTGGCCGCTCCGATATATCTGATGGCGACTGTATAAACGAGAGAACCTCATAAAATGGTCTGACCACACGAGAAATAGGTAATAGGGTATTATACTGTATTTAAAATAAATTATTTTACACCATGCATGAAATAAAGCACCAGATAATTATAAGAAAAACATAAATAGCAGTTATTTAAAAACACAAGTTCTATTTAATAAATCGGATAGAAATATATAAAGTAGGTGAGTTGACCGTGACGTCACGATGTAATGTTTCATATAAATTCCATATTAGCAAATCGTTTTGACAGTTCTAAAAAAGTAACTGATTTGACTAGTAGGAAAATACCCTATAGCCACTAACATGATTCTGGCAGCTAAGGATTCCAACAATGCGCACCTCTAAGATGATTGTGGTAGCTCAGGCAACCTAATGGATTATATGTATCTGTGGATGCACAGATACGGTATATTTAAATGCATCGGGGTTCGTAGCTAATTATTGTTTCTAGTAATACCAAACTGACCACGCTTATATTCCAAACCAGTGGCCTGTGCAATATCGAATTTTGGAAATTCGTTGCCGCGAAATAACCGGATACTATTCCAACACATTTATCTTGCTCAGACTAGTAAGCTTGTAGGTAGATCTATCATCCTGACCTAGATTTAAACGTTATTAATGCCATGTATCCTATTCGTAGCTCTACGAGATCGTGTTTACTTCGTTGTATTCAAATGCGTTTTGAGAATAAGAATTTATGTTGGCTGGTTTCAGAGATAATAGGTATCGTACCTAGTTTATGAAATTGTACTTTCAAATTAGCGTTATATGCAATACATATTTATACTGCCGTATTCGAACTTCAAGATACTCACAAGAGACGACACGTACTAGATCCAATCTAGATACGTTATAGTTTAGATATCAACTAGTTCTCTTTTGCAGCGACATAATTATTTTCCATCGTATTTTTACGGAAATGTACGAACGTGTCGTGCTATGTCAGTCAGTCTCGGTACAAAAAGTACTGAGGTTGACTATGACAAATACGAACGTTTCCGTGAAAATACAATGAAAAACATTATGCACTGTACCGTCTGAATAAAAGCTATACTGTCTTAAATAATCGAATCCAGCGCAGTTTAATACAGGTAGGTAGTTGGGTACCCAATCTTATTAAATACCCGCCCGCAAATGAGTACTGTATTTTAGTAGTAGTTTATAGCTATGGTTAACTTAGCAACCGAACTTTAGCAGCAATCAAGAAGCTAAATGAAACACGTATATCGTTAACTTTACTACTTAATTTAGGAACAAATCTTGAAGCAAGATCCTTAGTCCGAGCTTAAGGGCCACCCTACACAAGCGTCTTTTGAGCGTCGGCGTCTAGTCAGCGCTATGGAAAATGGCGTCGCTGCGCAGTTGCGCCAATGTTACGTCACACAAGACGTTGATTACAAGACGTCGTGAGTTGATTAAACGCCGACGCTCGGAAGACGCTAGTGTGAGGTAGCTCTAAGAGTTACTCAAAACCTTCGCACAAAAAATCACTTTTATCATTGTGTAACAAATGCTAGCAGCAAAGAGAATAGATAGTATAGAGTAATTTGTGCCAAAGTAATTTTTGTAGTCACGGTACATTTACTGCCATCTATCGACACACGATTAAAATTTAAAATGTATAAATGAATCAAAATATGTTTACGGATAGGATAAATGATTTTTAATTTTTATTGTTCCATACTGACCCATGTTCTTTCACTGATATGTGTTGAAATTGTGAAATATCAAACGGTGTCGTTAACGTCATCTAGCCGAGAATAGGCCAAAGGTACCTATGGCGCCATCTATTCGAGAATGACTTTTTCTTGATTTCCGAGGCTTTTTTTTTCTTAGACTTTATTTATCTTATACGGAGTTATATATATTTCTGCTAGCAGTGAAAACTAATATCAGACAAAAATGTGTTACATAAATGTTCATGCCAAGTTTCATGTAAATAGTATAATATTAAGCTTGTCGTTTGTATGGGAGCGGCTTTTTGGCTGCGGGTTCATCTAACTCTTATTATTAACGTGGAGTTTAAGGAACCCGGCAACGTTCAATTTATTTCCTTTAAAACGGTCTGGGACTGGAGTGGCTTACTTAAATGCACTGCTGTTTCCTGGACTGATAAGAACATTACGGTTGCAGCAAAATTGATGGCGAATTTAATATGTTAGACAAACCTAACCCTAATTGCAAAGATATAGAGTTCACTTGTGGTCAGTTTAGACTGTTTATGTTCATGTTTTAAAGAAAATAAGAAGTGAGAGCGATGTTTTCGTGTGTAAATAGTTTCCCTAGCATTTTGGAATAGGAGAATCTTATCACTAGGTAAGTACACCTTATAAATATACGTAACGTTTCTTCAAACAAAAACGTCAGTTTTGACATTGACATATCTAATCTATGTCGTATCTAAACTGCAAAACGTAATTCAAGACCAAAAAAAGTAAGACAATGTTGCCACTGCAATAATTTGTTTGTAAAATAGTAAATTCATTTTGATAAATAATCACGCTAAGATAATTTATTTATTAGTAATTTTACTCCTGCAATTTAAAAAAGTACTTTTATTTACTTATTTTTACATAAATACAAGACGCGCTAGTAAAAAAGTGGCAACATTTCTTACTTTTTTGGTCTTGAATTACATTTTGCAGACGTAATTTTGAAGTTCGAATCGGGTCGAAAGTCCGCTGCCGCGTCTGTCATTTTCATGGGGTTTTCATCTATCAATAGAGTGAATCTTGTGACTCTTAAGTTATTTGCTTTTAAAACATTAGGTACCGTTGAATTCCGAAATAAAATGTAAATAGTACCTACATCCTCTCTGCCCAGTTACTTACAGTGTCGCGGTCGGGTAATGGTGTGGTGCGATAAGGGGGGAATTAGCCCTTCACCCATCTTCACAGATTCACCGACCCTTCCTAACTAAGTATTTAGCGTTACTATAATATGAATAGCGCGACGAAAGGGGTAAAACAATTGTTTTATAAGTGCATCTGAACCGAAGTTAGACAAAACTAATGATCTGGCCGACTAGCCGACTAGACGGCCGATAGTCGGCTAGTCGGCCAAATCAATATTCGGTACATCACTACTTGCTAATCTTTCTATGTATAATTGTTATGTGAACTTTACTTTATGGCGCCTAGATTTGTGTGACTCTTAACACACCACCACAATGACAACATTTCCGTTAATTGAGAAATAAAATGTAAATACTATATCCATCTCTTTCTGCCCAGTAGGTAGAGTGTGGCGGTCGGGTAATGGTGTGTTGCGATAAGCGGGGAATTAGCCCTTCACCCATCTGCACGGATTCACCGACCCTTGCTAATCGGCCGGCCTTCTGTAATTCGCTTTACTTCGTCGAAAGCACAGATCATTCCCCACAGATGGACCATTTTATTTAAATTCGAATACTAAATTTTTGTTAGATTTGGGAATTTTAATTTCTATCGTTTTTTGTTTGGAAAACTCAAAGCTAAAGTAACTGATTAGTTAATAACGTAGAAACAGTGAGCCGATTACAAATTTCCACAGGTAGAAACTGCGTAAAGCACATGGCGTGCTTAATAACAAATATAATAATACTTACTTTTATTTATAATTATATTTTGCATATCTTGCTTGACAGGAAGAATGGGTTTAAACGGTGAACGAGAAGAACAAAAGATACAAAAAACAGGATGGAATTAGAAATACATAAGCGTTAAAAGTGGGAGAAGTCTCATATTTTTACTCAGAATCACGAGCTCTATATTTTATGTATTTTTGTTCAGCTGTTAGAGAATGGTAAATACTTTCGATGCCTACTTCTAATCCACTACTTTTAATCCGCTACTTAATAATTTTATTTTTTTGTAATCCGCTAATTCTTATGCAGACTGTACCCACAATACAAGTTTCAACAAACAACGAATGAATATGATATATGAATGAACGAGTGGTCCATGGACTCCATGGTGACAGCAAATTTTAATAAACTCTGCATGCGGTGTCTAAAGGAGGTAGCTTATGGTCAAAGGTCTAAGGATAAAGCTAATGCTTCAGCAGTCTCAGCGGATAAGAATGTTTTGAATAAAATATTAACCGAGTTTGTCGCGGCGTGATGGCGCGAACTCAACTTGAGCAGTTATTTTGAGTTATTGCTCGGGAAGGTTAAATTTGGTACATTTTTAATAGGGCACGTAAACTTGACGGTTTGTTTTTGTTACGCTTTTTTAGGGTTCCGGAACTCAACTGTGTTACAATTATCTTTTTTTTCTTAATTAGACATTGGTCTTGACTCTTGACATTTCTGCCGGCTTTTAAAATGATCTTATTACCGAACTAATACCCTAAATCGTCCATACCTTTCTACCTTTACGAGGCTAAGATATTGTTTGAATATAGGTAGGTTTTAGACAGTACATTACTATGTATATTACTTAAACGTCGCAGTTAGTTCTTAGGCCCACTTGCACCAACCAAAGGTTAGCTACTAACTCGGAGTTAACCGTTAACACAGGGTAAAATTTTACTGGTAACAGTGGTAGCTCTGGATTTAAACGGTTAGCCCCGAGTTAGTGGCTAACCCTGGGTGGCGCAAGTGTGGTAGAGTCTGTTCGGAAAGAGAAGAGTCGTGAAATGAATGGCAGCGAATGAAAGGCGTCTGATTTTATTCGATCTACCCGCTAGCATATCTGTATAAATACGCACACAACACATTCCACTACTCTCCTCTTTCCGTACAAACGGCGCGATTCGGAAAATGAATTAGAGAGTCTCTAGATATGGAATAGTAAAGATATGTGACGTTCCACGGTAAAAGGTACCATTTCCCCGGCTGAATATTGGATCGGCGTTAATAATAGCGTAAGTGCCAGCCGCCATAAAGTACCTTTTGCCGTGGAACGTCACTTTACTATTTCATATCTAGTGAATCTCTAATTCATTTCCCGAATCACGCAAAGACTGTAATGTAAATGTGCATGTTTTTCTATATTCATAGTGGCAGGAGTGTTGACCGTATTCGTTTTTGCCGTTCTGCTATCAAAGTTAGTTAAATACTTGAAAATATTCCATAAGGAAACCTTCATCGCAAAATTTCGACTCGCGTTTTTACATATTTTCTCCCTGTTTATATGAATACGTGACAGGCTTTGTTCACTGACGTGGTTTGTTTTATTTTACGATGAGAGCGGTTGTTTTTCGGCAGATCCAACCCAACGTACGTTTCATCACGACCGAATCAAAACGAAATATTGGAATCGAGTTTACCTTTGACAAACTGGTAGGATTTTATTGCATTTTTCGGTGAAGTGTCAATAAATAAATATTGAAAATGCAGGCACAAAATTCAATAAATGGTGGCACAAACTACTAAGAGTATTAGCGATATCTGTTGGCATTTGTTTGCTTCACTTTACTAATTTTTACAACATTTTTATAACATTTTATAGTCCTATAACAAAAATATAAATGTATACCGCATTAAATAGAATAACTTAAGTACTTAAATTTATTTTCGAAAGAAAATAATAACTTGAAAGTTCGACAGATAAATCCCACATATTTATGCCGTAACCATGGAAAATACCCTGTAATGTTATTATTTAATTAAACACATATTTCCATTCGTTTTATAACAAGAAATGAGGAATCAAATTATAAAAAAACACTATTTAAAACTAGGTTTTATACCAAAAAAACTCAAACTGTTTAAAAATGATCTCGAGCGTAAGCGGCGGCTTGCAGTTCAAATATTCTTGTGAAATATGATTAGGTAGTTATATAAACGAGCACACAAAACTACAATGCATTATTCAGCGGTAAAATATTACATTTACATTTAATTTTGAGAAAATTTAAATACTATAGCGTTAGGTCTTTTAGCTGTAGCCCAATTGAACCTGAGTAGGCCGTTACATTGGGTAAATAAATGAACATTTGTACAACACGGGGGTTTTGAAATTAAATTTATGTAGATACGTGTTGATTTTATTATTTAACTTATTTTTTAGCTTACTATTGAAATTTTGCGGTTATTCTACATAGCTGGTTTAAATATGTTTTCTTTTTATAAAATAGCTGGCATAGGTGTCCTGTTTCCATTATATGAGTATCTTAATCTTAATTTTTTCTCGAACTAAGAGACTTTTGTCGGTTCTTTCAAGAATTTTTCAATCACCTCCAATACGAAAAACTAAAAAGTGATTCGTAAAATTATATTCTTACTATTTGAAACCACGGCTGACCCTAGGGCTGGCTTATTCCTAGTTAGGCCAAAGAATAGGCATAGCTATTCAGCGTGGGAATGTAGCCAGCCATAAGGGCACCCTTCCGCAGGGGACAGATCTGGGGGACCTAATGTAGGTGGGTAAGTTTTATTTATTTATTTTTTAGATTTAATTTATTTAGTTTTTATACTTCATTTTAATGATAGTTTATAATTTTTAATTAAAACACATTATTTTACGATGTTATATAGTTTGAATTTGATTCCTGTACACTTTTATTACACATCTATTTCAGTTTATCATTACATACGTGTTTTATAGAAAACTACGCGTTTGAAAACTGTACATCTGCAGTTTACGGTGTGCCGTTGAAAGTTACCAAAATTGCGACATTTTCACATAGAAAAAATGCAGGCATTTCTCATATTTTTGTATGGGAATCTATTTTTCCGTTTCCAAAAAAAAGCGTGTAATTTTCCCTTTCTTTAATTTCCTTTCGTCCTTCCTTCTTATTTTTTCTTTTTTTCCTTTTCTTTCTGTATTATTTGCTGTAATAAGGTGTGCAAAGAGTAGGTATTTGTATTGTATTCTAATTTAAGTTGTATGTAAATTACAAATATTCCTGAAAATGTACAAAAGTATGTAAACAGGAGAACACCAGCATTAAAAAGTTTAATAATGACTTGAGGATCCGTTAGTCCATAGGCTAAGGAAAGCAAATACTCGTAACAAAACCTGAAACTAGTTTAGTGGAGTTCGGTGCAACTCAATTATCGTTTTGGTACGGATTTCATTCCAATGGCTAACTTTTTAAATATTTAAACTACGACCGAATCGCAATGGCGCTTTTATTGTGCAGTAGACCATTGATAACAGAGACTCCGAAAATAGTTCACATATTTTTGTCTTATAAAGTTTTTTTTTTTTAAGATTTGTGCTGCGCTGCGCTTAACGAATTTGCCGCTTGCCGACTCCGTCGAACAGAGAAATTCTAAGTATAAGTAATAAGAAAGCCTCAGATCCCATGGAATTGTCGGTCGAGGCTGACATTTCTTACTTTGCTGCCCTAAGTATGTAAATACTATTGATTACCTAATAGGTTTTTAGGGTTCTGTTGTCATAACGACAAAAAGGGAACCCTTGTGGTTTCGTCATTTTCGTCTGTCCGTTCGTCCGACTGTTGGTAAGTCACAGCCATTTTACTCGAAAACTATGTGTCGACTTATCTAGATACTTTGGGGCTTGCAGCTGAGGGAACGGTATTAAATTTCGCATTAACGATTTTCGTTTTTCGCGTTTCGATTTATCGAGGTTCTACTATATTGTTATAGTGATTTATAACATTAGTAAGTTGGCGAATAGAAAACTTTTCTTGTACATTGTGCATTGACTTATTTATGGCGGTTCGATAGCGGGGGATTTGGAAATGATTAGAGATGTGCTATAGTAGCTAATCTAGTGAAAAAACATTTCGTATAATAGGTACCACGAAAATCACTTACTTTAGAAATCATTTTTTTGTAGGATGACCAACCAAATAATGATTTAGGTTTAAATTTATTAAAAGTTGCAGCGTGTTTTTTAAGACTTTTTTTACTTCGATTCTTTAGAAAATAAATTGAAAAATCTTCTGAACAAGAAATTAAATTAAGACTTAGAACGGGAAAACATTTATATAATGCTCGACCATTAAGGAAGACCAATTAAGGATTTTTTTATTCATAAAAAACCCTAGTGTTTCGCTACATAGAATGATACTGCTGGTATTACTTGTCACATACCTCCTTGCTTCATAATTCTTATATATTTGCTGTGACTTATTTTTCAAAAGTGTTTTACAATAAATAAATACGTCTAAATTGCTAAAAAACGAGGTACCTATAGTAAACTAGCATCCAAGTGAGTTACCAGTATTCTCAGGGTACAACACTAGGCGTGATAATAGGCTCACGTCCGAAGGTTAGCATTGGAATGTTCCCTGGAATTCAATGCGGATACGGTCGTATTCTCATTTTTGTCAAGATCTTGGGTCAAAGCGCTGGTGGCCTAGCGATAGGAGCGTGTGACTTTCAATCCGGAGGTGCTCGTACTAATGAGTTTTTCGGAAATTACGTTTGTAGGCGCAATATCATCTGATGACGCTAGTGTGCGTGAAGCACCATACCCAAAGGTATCATCTACATTCATTTCATGCTGGCTATAATTTGTCTTCCTCAATCCCCATACAACATAACTTGACCGAATCAGATACCGATTCATATTACAGTCGTCGATCTAAGTATATGTGAAACGAGAGTTCATGGCGCTCTCTGAAAAATGCTAGGATATAGCGTCGACGACATAATAACATAAACAATATTTAACTGTATCTCAACCGAATAAGATCTAAACTTGTATAAGTACATGGACCGTCGGGATTTTTTCTTTTTGTGACTTATTTCTACCTCCGATATCTTTATAACCCGTAGAACGAATCTGTTACTGACTCGCAACTCGATAGCGGAAAGGAAATGGTTTGCGAAGTTTTTATGTCTGTGTTTTGAATTGAGAAACAAACCACAAAAACTTTCTACTCGCTTTAAAGCAAGTTGATTTAAAACTATAAAGTAAGAATTTTGTAGGTATACAGGAGACGTCTAAAAAAGAACGCGTTTTGCATGGATGGAGATGGAGATTAATATTTTTTAACCCCTCGTACGAGGGGTTAAGTCTTACATGCCAATTCGAACACTAAATGCCATTTTGATAACTAAATGATGCCATTTTTTTATCATTCGCGTGCATTTTTGTTTCATACTTATCCGTACATGCACTGAGAGAAAGTACAACAAAAATACACTTAGAATTACAAAAATAAACTTAATCCGGGGACAAGGAGAGTTAACTAATAGGAACAAATTGACTTTTGCAATTTCTATTATTAGTTCTTGCAATTTCTATTATCTGTTTGTTGAAATTATATTTGGGATTACTGAGCTGTTTGTAGGAATAAATAAACTTTACAGAAATAGTGAAACGTCCATAATTATTACTAAAACTTCATTTTTTTCCCCAGTACAGAACTGTTTTTTAATTCCTGGTGATGATTTTTCTCTCAGTGTGTATTGACGTGAGCGAGACGCAAGGGATGTCAAGATTTACATATCATTTTGATGTCAAAATGTAAGTTTGGAGCCGGGATAGCGATCTAAATTTCGTAACTCGTCGACAAACACAATTACAGCGTCGGTGGGGCTCGAATGTAATCACTTTATTAGGTTAACGTAACAACGGTCGGATTGGAATAATATAACGTGCGTTAAGAGGAAAACGGGAGGTGGCCGGTAAACATCGATTTCTTGGTTCCACGCTGGAGTTTCCTCCTCTAAACCAATTGAATTACTTTTTCACCTCAGCCAATCTGAGGGTACTTCGTTGTTTAAATGAATCGTTGACCTCAATATTATTTTTTTTAACTCCCGTTAACAGACCTTGTTATTTAGTTAGTTTAAAAACACGAAAAAGTGGAGAAAAATTAACTTTTAAAGTTCTTTTTTAATGGACGTAGGGCCAGACAAGTGTGACAAGGCAACAACACTTCGAACGTGGTTCGCGGTGGGCCCTTTGTTCCCGTTTTGTGTATGTTTTTGTGTTTATTTCAACATCAGTTTTAAAAAGATATTGTCAGCTTAATAGCCAAATTTTAAACGCGAAACCGTGTCATTCAGGTGACGAAAACACCATTATGGTAATTGCAGAATGTTCGGAGCTTTATTTTAAATCAATATTAATTTATGCATGTGTCGCTTTAGCCATGAAATGATTATTACTTAAATTAAAATAATGATGATCATGACATGAAGCGTAATGCTTATAAAGAACTAAGCTAATATCTACTTAGATATTACTACATGGTACTTTACTTGTACTTACAAGTAAAGTACCTACCTATCACTACACCTTATAAAACGAAGTCTCCGGGACCGCGTCAGTCTGTTTATGTGTTTATTCGCGATATACTCAAAACAACGGATTTTCATGCGGTTTTCACCTATCAATAGAGTGATTCTTGAGGAAAGTTTAGATGTATACTATACTAAGTTAACCCGTGCGAAGCCGGGGCAGGTCGCTAGTAATTTATAATAGTATCAATAAGCCTTTAGCTTTCGATAAATCAAACGCCAAGCTTCCAAGAAATGAAACACGTGAGCGTCTAAAAACAGTCTAAGTGCCGTCGAGAATCAATCACTTTACGTCTTTTTGAAGGAAGCCATGATCCGTTTTGCCAAACGAATCAAATATTTGCCTGTCTCTCGACATCTCGAATGCCGTTCATACTCGTACGAGGCATTGTTCGTATAATTAATTTACACCCCATTGTTTCCGAGGAGTGTGGATCAAAGTAAAGCAGGTGTTGTTAATGGAGTATGTATTCGTATTCGTACGTTCAACAGAGTCGGTTCAATAGAAGAATGGATGTTATGTTATTAACCGACAATTAGCTATAGAGAACATACTATGTGAACTGGTAGAACTTGCTATTTGGCGTGAAGTGCTAATGTCTTTCAAAGGTACCGTTTAGATTTAGACTATAAACCAGCATTACTGCAGCAGTACATTTTTGCTGCCGCAAATGTCAAAATTAGGAAATGTCATTACATTAGGCATCTCGATCGTACCTACTGGTGCGCGTGAAATTTCTAAGGACACGGCTCAGAATAAGGGTGGTATTCCACCTGTCCAATTTATTTGCCCAATGTGTATTTTGTCTCACATTTTGCTTAATGAGAGAGTGAAACGCAATGACATTGGACAAAGATATTGGACAGATGGAATACCACCCTAAACTAGATGAAAACATACATACATACATATAATCACGCCTATTTCCCGGAGGGGTAGGCAGAGACCACGGATTTCCACTTGCTACGATCCTGACATACCTCTTTCGCTTCATAGATGAAAACAGTTTTTAATAATTGGCAGCAATGTAAAATGTAACGTAAGAACTATGTTTAGCGAACAACATTTTCCAATGTGTTTCCCACTGTAATTATTAGTACCAAATATAAACGTCAAAACCAGTATTATTAAATTGATTGCGTAAATTGAGAAATAAAATTTGTATATCAATATATATTTCAATTTAAATCAATTGCCAATAACTCCGTATTGAGTTTTATTTCAACAATGCGAATAATTCAATAAAAATAACCGTCGATAATAATAGGAAAAAATTGAAATGAAAAAGAAATTGCCAAACGTAATAATTTTATTAAATAACTAATGGAATCACTTTACAACGTTATCCTTACCAGGCGGGGCTCACTCCGCGATTTCGTCGCTTTGCTACTAGGTAGCTAAAAGTACACCCGTTCGACCCCAATTTTGGGGTTTGCTATAAGCCGCGCGTGGCGCTGTCGCTAGCGGCCATATCTGTCCTGATCGTAACAGACGCGTTTTGTTAGAGAGTGAGTCTTCTGTACCTAGTACTATTATTTATTCTGTGTCCTTACTATCTAGGTATATAATATTATAAATGTGAAAGCAAGAGTTGTATTTTGGTATGGAGATAGTTTGGAGCCCGGAGAAGGACACGGGGTAGCTGTTATCGACAACTATATAAAACAATAACTATTTAAATAAGTTTTTGGCATAAATTTCATTTTTGGTAGGTACAAGCTTTTATCGCTGACTGTACTTTTCTTACGACAGACAACTAATACTCATCGAGACAATTCTAAAAACCCCTAACACAATTACGTTGCGTTGTTTAATCACCACCTCCTGTCTCCGTCATCAGATCAGCTCGATGGTACCATAATATTGCATTGTCATCCGAGTTATACTATACATGCAAAATTTCAGCTCAATCGGAAACCGGGAAGAGGATCAAATATAACTTGCAAGATTTGATTACAGACCGACAAACAGACAGACAACGGTCAGGTGAAAGTAAATAAAAGCTTGTAATAAAGAGAAGGAAATAACTTAGGTGGATATGGATTAAGATGGTTTAACGTGAAATAAAATAAGAGATATCATTAAAAGAAAACCTTAACAACAAAAGTAAGGTGGAAATGACGCTTCTACTTCTATTTTAAATAATTTGGAGTTGAACTTGACTGTTTAAAGTACTTAATCATAATTTACTTCAATGTTTGAATATTAAATTGTTTAATATTCCCTGAGTTTCTTCGTATATACAACAAACTTTACTTGATGTAAATTATATACGATTCCGTTCCATTTGAAGTTTTCTCAAGCAATTACCTTGATGCTCAGGTCTGTAATTAAATTTTATGAAAGACGAACGAATGTATATGTATATCGTATACGTACGTATGGTAATTATTGAACGAACGGTTTATATTGAACGTTATATTTTAAACACATATACACGTACAGGCCAATTCTAACGTATACTGATATCAGAATGAAATTTAACTAGTCATTCAGTTATCGTGCATTTCACTCATACTTGTCCATACATGTTTTAGCGCGGGCGAGACGCACGGTACCTAAATAACATGATTCATCATCATCATTCTGATTAAAACACGGTACGGTGTACATTTAATTTGGCCTAATATTCTTCGATCTAAGAAGTCAGATAAAAAGTAGAAATCATATACTCGTAGGTTTAGTTAAATTTTATTGCACAAAATATATATACATCAATGTACAAATGACGGACTGAATGCCAAACGGCATTCTCTACCAGTCAACCATAGGGCCAAAGGCCATAGGGCCATCGGGTTTACTCACGTTACCACTCGAAGCTTATCACGTTTTGATTATATTATGGAAATTAATGCATTTCCTCTGCACATATCGGTTAATTTGTAACTTTTTCTTACTATTGCGAAAGAAAACTCAAAAGAGAGGAAAAAAGGAGCAAGGCCAGAAAAAACAAAAACTGAGTAAATAGAGATAAAGGTCATGTGTTTTCATAAAGGAAAAGGACCAAACCCTCATTTCACCGACAAGTTTATTAGTATGTACTCTGAAATACAAGGAAAAAGACATTTTGCACAAAACTAAAATCGCTACATCACGGATAAGTACTTGTACTACAAATCAGATGTTCAAAAGCAAAAAAGCACATGAGACTATGTTTTTTATACAAAAATGCAATCTTTTTTGCGTAATACAGATTGTAATTCCCTTGGTAATAGAGGAGCTTCAGGAGCAGTAATTTACATAATTATGTGATGTCATGATGTGTGATCAACAGACATCGGATCCGATTTTAAGGGGCAAAATGTAGTGACAGGTAGATAGGTAGTTCCTATATATATATATATATATATATATATATATATATATATATATAAATTAAAATTATCAATATTTTTCCCTAATACTAGTGATCACACCTAGCTTCGTATGTAACTGTATATTATTTGTAAGTACCTATTAGTTATTACGGGATCGATAAGAAAGTTTAAATTTGCGAATAAATGACAATCAATTCGAACATGCACTGAAATAAAACCGATATTAGAATTATATTGGAATCATAATATTTTAAACTTTCGCGTTTTGAACACATATTAACTCACATTATAGACGGGTCTAACGCGAATTATATTCAATTACCTTGATTTACCGACGTTTCGACACAGGTTTCACTGGTCGTGGTCGCGGCTGACTGATGTACACATACACACACACACACACACACACACACTTTTCGTCGGGTAGATGCACAAATCTCTGTTTTGACATTTTGCTGGGACATTATCAGTCAGCCGCGACCACGACCAGTGAAACCTGTGTCGAAACGTCGGTAAATCAAGGTAATTCAATATAATTAGTATTCGTGCCCCGAGTTAGCACAGACATATTAATAAGATATCAGATATGGATTTTATGAGGTATCTATCGATATATTATAAAAATATATTTATTTACCAACACAAAAAAGGTGTAAAGGTAATGTTTATTTTATCGATATGACTGCGCAACAAAAAAAAAACAAACGCAAATATTTTCATGGACCACAGTTAATGGTTTTCTATTTGTATTACATTTATTTGTGGAACTCTCGCAAACAGCTTCAGCTGCGAATATAAAAGAAAATTGTGATACTGCAGACTTTAATAGCCATTTAAATGCTGAGAAAATAAACTCCCCTGATTCAATAAATTGTTTCAAATGATAAGTAAATAAGTAATACTAAATACATACATTTAATTTTTATTCAACTAACAAATCAAACTGCATAATTACTATTAGTTAGCAGACATTTTTTTCAATACATTTCAAATATTACCAAACTAACAGGGTATTAGAGCCGATTTTTTTTTATTTGGATATCATTTGGCTGGTTTAAAGAGCTCCTCATTCTCGGTGGAAGAAATACGAAATCCCAATCAGGAACAAAGAAATTGTACGTAAGTAATTTTCCGTTGAGTCACGAAAATACCAAGACGTTTTCATAAATCAGTGCTAGATGTTTTAGGATATACGGTGAAGCACGATTTTATTATCTAAATGTGAGAAAAAAATTACATCAAAATAATAATCGGCCCATTAAGGACCCACGTATTCGTCACATAAAAACAAACTTTTTTGTACGTTTTAAAAAAAGTAATCATCGATAACTTTCCACAAACATGATATTGCCGTTTATTAAAAACAATTTCCATATTTTTAGCAAATCTATATTCGTATTTTTTTTTCGAGCAAAAATTATAAACTCAGGATTCGTATTGATTAAGTCCCTCGGGAAAGGCCTCAACATAGCTAATTAAATTTATGGCAGCCGTGTTGTGATCCTAAAAAAGCGCTCCAACTTTTTAAAAACTCCGTTTTCTGAACCTACTGCACCTTATTAGTATTAGTGTCATTGACCCAATCGAATATTTAAGGGAGACATCACAGACAAGTACGTAACATCTCAGCAACCCACGCAAACATAACTACGCCTACGCGGTGTTGAAAGGCACAAGTGATTCGAATAACTGGCGAATCGAGCCTAAGGATCACATAGGTATTTACGTACCAGACGAAGCATACACGTATACTCCGACAAGCTGTCAATACGCATTGGCGCTTGTATAATTCAGAATAATCATTAATCAAATAATCACAGCCATAAATTCGTTTTGTACGAAATTAAGTGTCGTTTAAGTACTTGTATTGTGTGATTTGTCTTAGTGTTTTATGGGCTAAAAGCCTGAAATAAATGATATATATATATTTTTTTTATAAGAGTCATATATTATATATTTATGTCAGATGACGCAATAATAGAAAAGGCAATGAACGACACAACTTCGCACTTTTCGCGGCTGTAGTGCACTTTTTGCGAAAAGTAACGTTTTTATTAAAATGTTGGAGTCAGTTCATTAGGGATTTGATCAGTTTCACTAGTTCATTTTGGAAACTTAGTTCATAAAATGAAATCAATTTTCAAAATATAATCAAAATGCAAATCCAAATTGCAAAATGTACTTGTACAGTTGCGAGTTGTTAAAGTTTTTCACACAAATATTGCTCAAACATTAAATGCTGAATTCGAGACTCCGAACTTCTCTATTTACTTTAAATTGATTTTTGTTTCTATACAATATAGCTATCCAAAAAAAAAACTGTAACAGATGCCTACATAAAGCAGGCCACTTACGCGCCTTCCAAATGGATACCGTTACAATGGATTCATCCAAATGGACGGCATCCTAATATTAAACATTGTACGTTTTTGACATTAAAGGACCGATTTTGAATTGCAGCCACGCAATTTGGACTGTTGGAAGGCTCGTCAGTGGCCACCTTATACTTTTGAATGCGAACGCTTATCCTATTTTGAAAATTATTCCATGCAGGGTTGCAGATACTTTTGGTGCGTTGTTTCATCTGCTTTGTATTGATGCTGATTAGTTGATTAGATACCAACCTTATTAGGCGTAGGTTTCCTACAGGTGATTTTGGAACATGAGCGGTAAAGTTGTTACGTTTCAAACGTAACTAAAGTATATTCTTTTTTTTTTAGTTCCATACTCACAGCGACATTGTAATAAAACAGGTACAGGATTGTCTTCAGCGCCATCTATTCGCACAGCGAGGCACTACCACACTTGGTCGCGAGCTGTTGCTCTAGGAAACTTTATGGTTCTTATTTAGTATTAAATATTTTCTTTAATGGTTGAAATATTTAGGTTTAATTCTTCAAAAATATTAGTACTCGGTATCGTTGGTCTTTTAATATTATAATTTTCAAATATTGTTTGGGACATCGTTTGCAATGCCTGGCAAAATTCCTTGGCTCTGAGCGTGGGTTTTTGTTTGAAAAAAGTGACAGGAGAGGAAATTGATTGTCGAACGTGATCAAGTCACTGAGATTTCCGCAGCCATGTGAGGAAGTTGGTGCAGATCTTCTCTGGTCGCTTTGTACGGGAGCCATCCCAGTAAAATATGGAAATACATCTCCACTTTATGTAGCAAGGTGAGCCACAGCGCAAATCTTTACAGAAATATAGCCCGGTTTTTATAACGTTCGTCTTTACTGATTTTACATTTCTTTGTTACAGCAAACAGAACAATATGGCGTCCTACATTAAATTCCTGTAGGGAATTCTTAAAGAAATATTTTTTTATAAATGTCAGCAGTGTAGCATCAATCGCTTCACTTGAAATCCGGGTAAGCATTTGCGATTTTATTGTAGGAAATGTAACCTTTTTTTTGTCCTTGCCCATGTGTGTCGGATGACCGCATGGCCAATTTGTAGGTTTTCCTGTAAATGCCAGATCGGTGTGTTAGATTAGTAACTGTCCAGTTGATTTCAGTGGAGAATCAATCCTTTTTTTTTATATTGGGTTTCAATATGTGGTTTTTTTCCCTTTAGCTTTAATGCCGGTCCCTACCCTGGGCTTTTTCTTCGGGCACGTGTCGGCGCTGGGTGTTGCTGAGGACCTTGGGCTGGAGCTTCGTGCTGCTCATCGCGACTGTGGCTTGTGAGTTTGGTCAGCCACCTGGACGCACGCCTCGACGGTTTCGACGTGTGTCATCGCGACTTGTGTGCTGCCCCCGTGAGCTATTGGAGCAACACGTGGCCACGGCTTCACCGGCTTCTGCTACGGACACATGACTCAGGTGTGGTCAGATCTAATTTGTTATTGGCTCTTTCGAGCTCGTGATTCTTGTTGCGCATCGCGACGCGGGCGTGGTAGATATGCGGTCACTTGGACACGTGGCTGACGGTTTCAGCACGTGTCACCGCGACTTGTGTGCTGCCACCTATGCGCCTCTGGCGTGACATGTGATCACAGCCAGGCTGCCTCTTACTATAGACACGTGATTTAGGTGTGCTACTAATCAACAGACTATAATTAGCTTCACGCAATAGTGGCCTCTTAATAAACTTCAAGTGCTCAGTGCATAATTAGTGTATAGACTTAATAAACTTTAACTGAGACTGCGTAACCAGTCCGATAGCATAGTGTTCTTAGTATAATAATAGCATAAGGTTATTTTCTGTACTGCCTTAGTGTACTACTGTTTTTGTGTGAAACATTGATATTATATTTAATTGTCTCGAGCTTAAACAATAGTTTTCTTTTTCTCATCTTATTTTTACCTTTCTGTACGCTTTACAGCGTGCTGGCGCCCATTACTTCTCATTCTCCCTGTCTAAAATTAATTTCAGTTATTAAATATATTTTTAGGAATATCACAGACGTGTAGTGTGACAATACAGCGTCAGACCCACGAACCCTGAGTACCACTGATAGTCCATAGCTCTTAAAAACCAAAACACCAATATAGCCTGTTACATTTGACACCCAACGTATGGGGCCACGCTTTTGTTTTTTAATAATGTTGTCACAGTCTGTGGATTCCGAAGAAATCTCTCTGCTATTTTTGAGCTCTGTAATGCACTGTGCACATCTTTCTTTTTATTTTTAAGACGCCACTATTTGCTCTGCTTGCTTGCCTACAAATTATTTAATACTTTGACCTTTTGACCTTTTACTATTTTATCTTAATACATCAAAATATGTAATATTACTTTTACCTAAAACATGAAACTGTATTTTCTAAAACTTTGTGTAAGAAACTCTCTAAAGATTTACTACTCTGTACTTAAAATTTATCTCAAGATTTAATAGTAATATTACTCTGTATGTAAAATAGGTTTACATATGTATGCTTACTGTTGCTCAAAGATTCACTCATTTTTCTATGTAAAAAGAGACCACTATTAAGTAAAACTTTAAAATATTATTTTTTTCTCAAAATGCACCACGCGCTAGCACTAAAATTAATCTGCTTCTTTTTTCCTCAAACTTGTTGGTCGCTGGTCAATTTCAGGTCTGCGGATGTTGCTGGTGGTTCATACCTCTCAACGTTGTCTCACAGCCATCTCTGGTTCTCTCGGCACAGGTCATCTCTTCTAGAAGGTCAAAGTTAGTTCGCTCTGTCTCGCTTTAAATATACACATTTATATTTATTTATTTATTGCTTTATAGGCCTGGTAATTTAGGGCTAAAGCGTTCTATTTTTATTGCCAATACTCACTGAAAGTGAAGCTACTTTCCATGTTCTAACATATGAACACTTTACCAAGTCTGCTGGTACCTACTTATTTTGTAAATACTTAAATATATTTTTTAATTAAGGTAACTTAGTACTTAAAGTAACTTTAATTACTTAGGTCAGGAAATGAATGCTCAAAAAACGTTGTAGAGGGAAATGCTAGGAACACAATTTTTGACTCCGTAACTTTGTTTGGACTAGTTAGGAGATGAACATATCAAAAGTCCCCGGCTGTAGCCCCGCTGCTGGGGGGTAGAGGGGGGTAAGAAGGTCGAATTTTTCGGTTTTTCATTGATATCTTGGAAACTTTGCGTCTTAGCGACATGACTACTAAGACAAACCGAAAGCTGATAAAATTAGTTACAAGTTTTATCCAGTCAAAATTTTCGATATCATGAATAGTTTTTGAGATACCCGCTCTTGAAAGTTTATTTAGGGATTTTAATTTTATCTTGATATCTACGTCAGTGAAGCTGTTAGGCCATGTTTGGTATCATTTTCATATAAATCGGGGGTGCTGAATTCATTTATGGTATCACATTGACACTATTCCGAAGTAAAACCAAAATTTAAAAAAATATATTTTTTTAAATCCCTCTTCACGCTTAAACTGCTGAACCAATTTCGTTGAAATTTGGTACAGAAATAGTTTCAGTCTCGACACAGAACATAGGATAGTTTTAATAACCAAAAGCATCTTTTGAGGGTGTGAAAAGTGGGATGGAAGTTTGTATGGGGAGTCAATAACCGCTGAACCGGTTTAGATGAAATTTAGGGCGGAATACATCTGTGATTTAGATGAAAATGATACCAAACATGACTTCAAACCTTACCTTGAGCAGTATTAACCTCAGGAATTCAGTTTCGTCGACGAAGTTGAATTCCCCCCATACTCCATTTCACAACTTTAAAGGATGATTATTGAGATAAAAAGTATCTTATGTCCTGTCTTGGGACTCGAAATATCTGTATACCAAATTTCAATTAAATCGGTTGAGCGGTTTAAGCGTGAAGAGGAATTAAAAAAAAAAAGTATTTGTTTAAAGTTTATATGTTTTTTCTTAGGAATGGTGTCAATGCGATACCAAAACTGAATTCAGCACCCCCGATTTATACGAAAATGATACCAAATACGGTCTAGCAGCGTCACTAATGTAGATATCAAGATAAAATTGAAAGCCATAAATAAACTTTCAAGAGCGGATATCTCAAAAACTATTCAAGATATCGAAAAACTTGACTGAATAAAACTTGTAACAAATTTGATCAGCTTTTGGTTTGTCTTAGTAGTCATGTCGCTAAGACGCAAAGTTTCCAAGATATAAGTGAAAAACCGAAAAATGAGACCTTCTTTCCCCCTCTACCCCCCAGCACCGGGGCTACGGCCGGGGACTTTTGATATGTTCACCTCCTAACTAGTCCAAACAAAGTTACGTAGTCAAAAATTGTGTTCCTAGCATTTCCCTCTATAACTTCTTATTGCTTGGCCTATACTGCCTTACTTACCTCTTCTTGATACTCTTAAAATACTTACTTACTATAGTTAGGTCTAAGAAACTTAATTTTTTCTTTCTACTTAGAAGTAATGTTTATGATGAGAAATGTTACTCATCTCTGTGTTCTAAAAATGAACATACTGTGCTGATCATAATTGACAGTACCTACTCCTAGCTAATAGATATTATTATATTACTTTACTTTATAGTGTAAACATGTTTTTCTTATTGCAAGCATGCAGATTTTCAACAGACGATTAGATATATGTTAGTTAGAGTCTGTGCGGAAAGAGAAGAGTCGTGGGATTTGAGGGCGCGCCAGTGCTATTTTATAGTTTTTGCTATGCTGACAACACTGGTCACGTGATTATAGTACGACACTAAAGGTCATGATACTTGAATCCCTTTTGTTCCGGTTTTTTACCACGGCTTACTAAACGGAGCCTGGTGGTGGTGTCGGCTCGTCAACTCAATCCCCTGATTTAGCGCAGGCACTAGTTTTCTTTTTAAAACACACTTGTTTTTATGTCTCAGATACTAAAAAGTGACAGTGCGATTGACAAAACTGCTAAAAGTGCTAAAACTAGTTAAGAATCTGCCCAATACAACTGTAATTTTAGTACCAAACAAGATAGAGTCTCATTTATGTACTGCCTAATCTGTGCAGTCCAACAGTTATTAACCGGGTCGATCGGGTAGAAATTGGGCAATAGAACTGTAAATTTATCTGGGATATATTTCACCCATTGTAAACTTGACTTGTAATGTATGTGTACATTATTAATAATAAATATGGATATGAATAAAAATAGTGCATAAGGGATCATCCATTAATTACGTCACACGAATTTCTAGGTTTTTTGACCCCTCCCCCCCCCCTCGTCACACTTGGTCACATTTTGCAAATTTTCATTTAAAAAACCTTGTGTGACGTCACATTTAGGCAATTTTGTTTTCAACGAAATCGGCAATTTTTTTTATAAAAAAATATTTTTTGTAAAAGAAATATTAGTAATTTTATAACGCAAAACCAATTAGGAACGAATTTACCTACCTACTTCTAAAACCTCATTATTTAAATGTACAGCGATTAAAAAAATATAAATTAATTTTCGGTTACTGATGAATATTGATGAAGTTAAAGTGACGTCACAATGTTTGTGACTCCCCCCCTCCCCTATGTCACAACATGTCACATTTTCTTGACCCCCTTCCACCCCCTAAACGTGTGACGTAATTAATGGATCGCCCCTAAGTAGGTAGGCCTTATTGGGATATGTTCGGTTCTCTCATCTCACGATATTTTACTTCACCAAAAAGTCACTGCTAAATATGAAATATAATTTCATAACTAACAGAACCTACAAATAAAGAAATATTTTATTAGAAAAAGTTTTATTCTTTGTAATCGAAGTCTGAATTAAAATATTCAATGTCACTTATGTTTGAGCTAGCTTCAGAACAACCAGGGACACTCATAGAACTATCTTCATCTGAACTGGATGTGCTTGAATCCGGCACGTAGATTACGAATTCTTGCATATCACCTACTTAGCGGTCTTTTATTCGAGATACCGTAGGTACTTTTACACAATCCTGAAAAAAAAATTACATATAAATATGCATAAAATGGCAAGTATCAAGACTATTTGTCAGTTATTTTAAAGACCATGAATGACCTGCATATTTATGAAAATTAATATATTTTGAATAAATATACTTACCGATTATGTACCGGAGACAAGTTACTTAGGGGGCTTATTAAATAGGTAATTATTTAATATTAAATACAACATCAATACCCGCGAATAGCGGAAACACGTTCCGCGACTTTTTGTAAGTCGATAGTCGGCTTTTAGCCGTTTTCTTCCCGCTGACAAAACCGAACAATGTTAAATATAATTTTCCTTGTGGTTTTATGTACGGTTTTATCGTGTTTTGAAAATATTTTATACATAAAACTTGCGGTTTTTGTTAATAAATATACAATGACAGAAGTTTGTTTACTTTTTACATGACAAGGTGTCAAAGGTTTGATTGCCATATAAAATTTAAAATGTTAGTTCCCGTTTCTGCCACGACTCTTCTCTTTCCGCACAGACTCTATAGATGTTACTACTATAGGTATTATCTTAAGAAACTTATCTTTTAATTTGGGCAATGTTCAACAAAGGAATGTTGCACAGGTATTTCTATTGTTCTAAAATGAACGCTGTACTATTGCCTCTCTGCAAAGTACAAATACCTGTTTTCTCTTGTAAATGTTATTTACTTTAAATATTTTTAGGTTAGGGTCACTGACACTGGATAACTTTGCTATCTAAATGTTCCATGAACATGGTTGTGAAATAAAACAACAAAGCAAGTTATTTAGTTACTTTATTATGACACTACATGCTTAAATAGTTTGGCACGGAGCCCACTGTTTAGATTATCCTGGACTTGACTTTAGTTCACATAACCTAATAAAGTGTCTTTGTTATGTTTGATTTTCACCATAACCCAATAAAGTGTTTTTGTTATGCTGGATTTCGCTTTGATTTCTTCTATGGCTGGTTACAGGCAATGAAGATACTGCTGGCTTATGACTTGCTTGCTTGCGGCTTGTTTGCTTGCTCGCTGTTGCTTATTGACATCGAGGTTTCGTTGTCAACGAGTCTTCTTGGATGTGACTTCGTCTTTTGGATGCTTAGTGCGTCAGCTGGTTCTGCATTTAAGGTTGGTCTAGTGCATCTAACAAAGTGATGAATCAGTGCTTTGTGAAGTGAAAATGGTGATTATAAGTGCAGTGAATTGTCAATCCATGTTCCCTTGAACATTGGATGAAGTTTCAATCCCATCTGGAGCGAAATTTTTCATTATGCACTCGTAGATAACCTCCATTTTCAATTCCTTTGGCGCTTACGACCTTTTGGAATGGGAAGCCTACACGTCAAGCGGTATGCGTTCCGTTTCACTTAAAACTTAATTGGATCTGTGTTCAAGTGTTAGTTCTTGTGTTCTATATTATGGAAATAATTTTATGGTGTGTTCTGACACATATTGAGAATAGAAAAGGGGAGACTGGGGCAATTTAGTGCCCATCTCTTTTAGAAACTCTAATTTTTTATAATGACTTTAAACTTTAATTAGAAGTTGAAGTTTTCTGGGTAGGTACGTTCTGTTTGTTGTGCACTGTTTCTCTCTCTATAAACAGTGTATGGGAAATTGTTTTCACTTCTGTTGAGACAAATTCTTAAGGACATATACTTACGTAACTCTATATTTTGATAAAATAGTTTACTCTGGATGCTTCTCTTTGTATCTCTAAAAGGGGACGATAGTCTTCGGTGTGCTTCTGCACATTTGGTACAATAGGGGAGAGAGGGGTAAAATGTGTCACTGGTTTCGACACTTAGAATATTTTTGTAGTTTCTTTTAATTAGGAATGCATTTGACTGCTAACTCGTGGTCTACTTAATGTCATGCATTGGATTCTCGCTTGCGGTCCGTGCATGGGGAGTTCGTGTTCTTCTGCTGCACGCCTCCATGGAGTCGATAAGGTTGAAATGTCGTTTTCTTCCTGTCCATACGCCACGTTCTGGCGTTTCTGCAGTCTACTCTTAGCTTTTAGTGGTTGTGGAGTAGGCAAAAACTCGGACGTGCACCCCGCCTAGAATTATTCTTCGCTCGCTGCACCGCCGAGATTTACTCTCCCAATCTCTCACTAGTCGATAGTTTTCTTGCATGTTAGTTATAAACATAGTTTAACTTAATAGTTAGGATTGTGTAAACCTCATGGCATAGCCAATATAGTTAATTACATGTTTAAAAAAAAATGTTTCACTAACATTAACATTTTTTTTTATCTAAGTTGGGTGGTAATGTTACGTTTCAAACGTAACTAAAGTATATTCTTTTTTTTTTAGTTCCATACTCACAGCGACATTGTAATAAAACAGGTACAGGATTGTCTTCAGCGCCATCTATTCGCACAGCGAGGCACTACCACACTTGGTCGCGAGCTGTTGCTCTAGGAAACTTTATGGTTCTTATTTAGTATTAAATATTTTCTTTAATGGTTGAAATATTTAGGTTTAATTCTTCAAAAATATTAGTACTCGGTATCGTTGGTCTTTTAATATTATAATTTTCAAATATTGTTTGGGACATCGTTTGCAATGCCTGGCAAAATTCCTTGGCTCTGAGCGTGGGTTTTTGTTTGAAAAAAGTGACAGGAGAGGAAATTGATTGTCGAACGTGATCAAGTCACTGAGATTTCCGCAGCCATGTGAGGAAGTTGGTGCAGATCTTCTCTGGTCGCTTTGTACGGGAGCCATCCCAGTAAAATATGGAAATACATCTCCACTTTATGTAGCAAGGTGAGCCACAGCGCAAATCTTTACAGAAATATAGCCCGGTTTTTATAACGTTCGTTTTTACTGATTTTACATTTCTTTGTTACAGCAAACAGAACAATATGGCGTCCTACATTAAATTCCTGTAGGGAATTCTTAAAGAAATATTTTTTTATAAATGTCAGCAGTGTAGCATCAATCGCTTCACTTGAAATCCGGGTAAGCATTTGCGATTTTATTGTAGGAAATGTAACCTTTTTTTTGTCCTTGCCCATGTGTGTCGGATGACCGCATAGCCAATTTGTAGGTTTTCCTGTAAATGCCAGATCGGTGTGTTAGATTAGTAACTGTCCAGTTGATTTCAGTGGAGAATCAATCCTTTTTTTTTATATTGGGTTTCAATATGTGGTTTTTTTTCCCTTTAGCTTTAATGCCGGTCCCTACCCTGGGCTTTTTCTTCGGGCACGTGTCGGCGCTGGGTGTTGCTGAGGACCTTGGGCTGGAGCTTCGTGCTGCTCATCGCGACTGTGGCTTGTGAGTTTGGTCAGCCACCTGGACGCACGCCTCGACGGTTTCGACGTGTGTCATCGCGACTTGTGTGCTGCCCCCGTGAGCTATTGGAGCAACACGTGGCCACGGCTTCACCGGCTTCTGCTACGGACACATGACTCAGGTGTGGTCAGATCTAATTTGTTATTGGCTCTTTCGAGCTCGTGATTCTTGTTGCGCATCGCGACGCGGGCGTGGTAGATAGGCGGTCACTTGGACACGTGGCTGACGGTTTCGGCACGTGTCACCGCGACTTGTGTGCTGCCACCTATGCGCCTCTGGCGTGACATGTGATCACAGCCAGGCTGCCTCTTACTATAGACACGTGATTTAGGTGTGCTACTAATCAATAGACTATAATTAGCTTCACGCAATAGTGGCCTCTTAATAAACTTCAAGTGCTCAGTGCATAATTAGTGTATAGACTTAATAAACTTTAACTGAGACTGCGTAACCAGTCCGATAGCATAGTGTTCTTAGTATAATAATAGCATAAGGTTATTTTCTGTACTGCCTTAGTGTACTACTGTTTTTGTGTGAAACATTGATATTATATTTAATTGTCTCGAGCTTAAACAATAGTTTTCTTTTTCTCATCTTATTTTTACCTTTCTGTACGCTTTACAGCGTGCTGGCGCCCATTACTTCTCATTCTCCCTGTCTAAAATTAATTTCAGTTATTAAATAGATTTTTAGGAATATCACAGACGTGTAGTGTGACAATACAGCGTCAGACCCACGAACCGTGAGTACCACATTATTTAAATGTACAGCGATTAAAAAAATATAAATTAATTTTCGGTTACTGATGAATATTGATGAAGTTAAAGTGACGTCACAATGTTTGTGACTCCCCCCCTCCCCTATGTCACAACATGTCACATTTTCTTGACCCCCTTCCACCCCCTAAACGTGTGACGTAATTAATGGATCGCCCCTAAGTAGGTAGGCCTTATTGGGATATGTTCGGTTCTCTCATCTCACGATATTTTACTTCACCAAAAAGTCACTGCTAAATATGAAATATAATTTCATAACTAACAGAACCTACAAATAAAGAAATATTTTATTAGAAAAAGTTTTATTCTTTGTAATCGAAGTCTGAATTAAAATATTCAATGTCACTTATGTTTGAGCTAGCTTCAGAACAACCAGGGACACTCATAGAACTATCTTCATCTGAACTGGATGTGCTTGAATCCGGCACGTAGATTACGAATTCTTGCATATCACCTACTTAGCGGTCTTTTATTCGAGATACCGTAGGTACTTTTACACAATCCTGAAAAAAAAATTACATATAAATATGCATAAAATGGCAAGTATCAAGACTATTTGTCAGTTATTTTAAAGACCATGAATGACCTGCATATTTATGAAAATTAATATATTTTGAATAAATATACTTACCGATTATGTACCGGAGACAAGTTACTTAGGGGGCTTATTAAATAGGTAATTATTTAATATTAAATACAACATCAATACCCGCGAATAGCGGAAACACGTTCCGCGACTTTTTGTAAGTCGATAGTCGGCTTTTAGCCGTTTTCTTCCCGCTGACAAAACCGAACAATGTTAAATATAATTTTCCTTGTGGTTTTATGTACGGTTTTATCGTGTTTTGAAAATATTTTATACATAAAACTTGCGGTTTTTGTTAATAAATATACAATGACAGAAGTTTGTTTACTTTTTACATGACAAGGTGTCAAAGGTTTGATTGCCATATAAAATTTAAAATGTTAGTTCCCGTTTCTGCCACGACTCTTCTCTTTCCGCACAGACTCTATAGATGTTACTACTATAGGTATTATCTTAAGAAACTTATCTTTTAATTTGGGCAATGTTCAACAAAGGAATGTTGCACAGGTATTTCTATTGTTCTAAAATGAACGCTGTACTATTGCCTCTCTGCAAAGTACAAATACCTGTTTTCTCTTGTAAATGTTATTTACTTTAAATATTTTTAGGTTAGGGTCACTGACACTGGATAACTTTGCTATCTAAATGTTCCATGAACATGGTTGTGAAATAAAACAACAAAGCAAGTTATTTAGTTACTTTATTATGACACTACATGCTTAAATAGTTTGGCACGGAGCCCACTGTTTAGATTATCCTGGACTTGACTTTAGTTCACATAACCTAATAAAGTGTCTTTGTTATGTTTGATTTTCACCATAACCCAATAAAGTGTTTTTGTTATGCTGGATTTCGCTTTGATTTCTTCTATGGCTGGTTACAGGCAATGAAGATACTGCTGGCTTATGACTTGCTTGCTTGCGGCTTGTTTGCTTGCTCGCTGTTGCTTATTGACATCGAGGTTTCGTTGTCAACGAGTCTTCTTGGATGTGACTTCGTCTTTTGGATGCTTAGTGCGTCAGCTGGTTCTGCATTTAAGGTTGGTCTAGTGCATCTAACAAAGTGATGAATCAGTGCTTTGTGAAGTGAAAATGGTGATTATAAGTGCAGTGAATTGTCAATCCATGTTCCCTTGAACATTGGATGAAGTTTCAATCCCATCTGGAGCGAAATTTTTCATTATGCACTCGTAGATAACCTCCATTTTCAATTCCTTTGGCGCTTACGACCTTTTGGAATGGGAAGCCTACACGTCAAGCGGTATGCGTTCCGTTTCACTTAAAACTTAATTGGATCTGTGTTCAAGTGTTAGTTCTTGTGTTCTATATTATGGAAATAATTTTATGGTGTGTTCTGACACATATTGAGAATAGAAAAGGGGAGACTGGGGCAATTTAGTGCCCATCTCTTTTAGAAACTCTAATTTTTTATAATGACTTTAAACTTTAATTAGAAGTTGAAGTTTTCTGGGTAGGTACGTTCTGTTTGTTGTGCACTGTTTCTCTCTCTATAAACAGTGTATGGGAAATTGTTTTCACTTCTGTTGAGACAAATTCTTAAGGACATATACTTACGTAACTCTATATTTTGATAAAATAGTTTACTCTGGATGCTTCTCTTTGTATCTCTAAAAGGGGACGATAGTCTTCGGTGTGCTTCTGCACATTTGGTACAATAGGGGAGAGAGGGGTAAAATGTGTCACTGGTTTCGACACTTAGAATATTTTTGTAGTTTCTTTTAATTAGGAATGCATTTGACTGCTAACTCGTGGTCTACTTAATGTCATGCATTGGATTCTCGCTTGCGGTCCGTGCATGGGGAGTTCGTGTTCTTCTGCTGCACGCCTCCATGGAGTCGATAAGGTTGAAATGTCGTTTTCTTCCTGTCCATACGCCACGTTCTGGCGTTTCTGCAGTCTACTCTTAGCTTTTAGTGGTTGTGGAGTAGGCAAAAACTCGGACGTGCACCCCGCCTAGAATTATTCTTCGCTCGCTGCACCGCCGAGATTTACTCTCCCAATCTCTCACTAGTCGATAGTTTTCTTGCATGTTAGTTATAAACATAGTTTAACTTAATAGTTAGGATTGTGTAAACCTCATGGCATAGCCAATATAGTTAATTACATGTTTAAAAAAAAATGTTTCACTAACATTAACATTTTTTTTTATCTAAGTTGGGTGGTAATGTTACGTTTCAAACGTAACTAAAGTATATTCTTTTTTTTTTAGTTCCATACTCACAGCGACATTGTAATAAAACAGGTACAGGATTGTCTTCAGCGCCATCTATTCGCACAGCGAGGCACTACCACACTTGGTCGCGAGCTGTTGCTCTAGGAAACTTTATGGTTCTTATTTAGTATTAAATATTTTCTTTAATGGTTGAAATATTTAGGTTTAATTCTTCAAAAATATTAGTACTCGGTATCGTTGGTCTTTTAATATTATAATTTTCAAATATTGTTTGGGACATCGTTTGCAATGCCTGGCAAAATTCCTTGGCTCTGAGCGTGGGTTTTTGTTTGAAAAAAGTGACAGGAGAGGAAATTGATTGTCGAACGTGATCAAGTCACTGAGATTTCCGCAGCCATGTGAGGAAGTTGGTGCAGATCTTCTCTGGTCGCTTTGTACGGGAGCCATCCCAGTAAAATATGGAAATACATCTCCACTTTATGTAGCAAGGTGAGCCACAGCGCAAATCTTTACAGAAATATAGCCCGGTTTTTATAACGTTCGTTTTTACTGATTTTACATTTCTTTGTTACAGCAAACAGAACAATATGGCGTCCTACATTAAATTCCTGTAGGGAATTCTTAAAGAAATATTTTTTTATAAATGTCAGCAGTGTAGCATCAATCGCTTCACTTGAAATCCGGGTAAGCATTTGCGATTTTATTGTAGGAAATGTAACCTTTTTTTTGTCCTTGCCCATGTGTGTCGGATGACCGCATAGCCAATTTGTAGGTTTTCCTGTAAATGCCAGATCGGTGTGTTAGATTAGTAACTGTCCAGTTGATTTCAGTGGAGAATCAATCCTTTTTTTTTATATTGGGTTTCAATATGTGGTTTTTTTTCCCTTTAGCTTTAATGCCGGTCCCTACCCTGGGCTTTTTCTTCGGGCACGTGTCGGCGCTGGGTGTTGCTGAGGACCTTGGGCTGGAGCTTCGTGCTGCTCATCGCGACTGTGGCTTGTGAGTTTGGTCAGCCACCTGGACGCACGCCTCGACGGTTTCGACGTGTGTCATCGCGACTTGTGTGCTGCCCCCGTGAGCTATTGGAGCAACACGTGGCCACGGCTTCACCGGCTTCTGCTACGGACACATGACTCAGGTGTGGTCAGATCTAATTTGTTATTGGCTCTTTCGAGCTCGTGATTCTTGTTGCGCATCGCGACGCGGGCGTGGTAGATAGGCGGTCACTTGGACACGTGGCTGACGGTTTCGGCACGTGTCACCGCGACTTGTGTGCTGCCACCTATGCGCCTCTGGCGTGACATGTGATCACAGCCAGGCTGCCTCTTACTATAGACACGTGATTTAGGTGTGCTACTAATCAATAGACTATAATTAGCTTCACGCAATAGTGGCCTCTTAATAAACTTCAAGTGCTCAGTGCATAATTAGTGTATAGACTTAATAAACTTTAACTGAGACTGCGTAACCAGTCCGATAGCATAGTGTTCTTAGTATAATAATAGCATAAGGTTATTTTCTGTACTGCCTTAGTGTACTACTGTTTTTGTGTGAAACATTGATATTATATTTAATTGTCTCGAGCTTAAACAATAGTTTTCTTTTTCTCATCTTATTTTTACCTTTCTGTACGCTTTACAGCGTGCTGGCGCCCATTACTTCTCATTCTCCCTGTCTAAAATTAATTTCAGTTATTAAATAGATTTTTAGGAATATCACAGACGTGTAGTGTGACAATACAGCGTCAGACCCACGAACCGTGAGTACCACTGATAGTCCATAGCTCTTAAAAACCAAAACACCAATATAGCCTGTTACAAAGTGACATCGTCGCGTGACAAACAAAAGTCACTAAGTACTATCAAAAAATTAAAGTAACAATGCACTTTATTACACTTGTAACACGGTTTATTGTCCAATAATTTCAATGGTGTTAGTTAGTGACTTTTGCTTGTCACCCGACGACATACACTTTCTAAGTATACCGAACATAAGCTTTCATCTTCCTTTCTCCGAAAACTCTTTAGGTACGAGTAAGTGTCCAAGGAGATTTCGTATACTCTATCCATTAATTGTCAAGTACCTACAAGCGGGGCTTTGAACCTATGGTATCAGTACGGTATCAGTAAAGCGAAACTAAAAGCTATTAAATTCTTCTTTAGGCTTCTTTGTATTTTGTCCCTTATGTGATCCATTCAGCCGGCCAAGCCAAGGTTACAATCGCAATCGCTTCGACAACGAAAAGCTTTATGTCTCTCTATCACTCTTCCATATTATTGCGACAGTGACAGTTGCGTTTCGATCGCTACGGAGCGTGAGCGATTGGCATCTTGGTTACGCGGCCAGTTCACTTAAAAAGGTAGCGAGGTTACTTCGCTTTAATAATGTTATGATTTCCAAAATCCGTTAGAACCAGTCTCCTCTTGAAATGGAAACACATCAGGGCTACAAGCGGGGCAGACAAGCTGTGCAAGCAGCAAGCAGTGTTACAAACAAGCGTCTGCCAGTTGTCCATCTGTATTGCGGATTTAGACCAAATATTTGCTTTTCCGAAGCGAAATACGGCTTGTAACAGTGGTCACGCCCGCAAAGACAGGCTATACAGTGTGCATTGCTTACCTGAGACAATAATCCTGGCTTGTATTGTACCTAGGTAATAATGAATTTCGAAGCTTTTGTAGCTACGGAATATAGTGCAAGCACACCGCTAGCCTCTAGAGCAAAGAATATAATACTCACTAGGAGAAGAACGATAACTCCATACAAAAAAATGTCCCCAAACGTTTATACGTTTATACTAGTAGCGCCTTCGTTGTGTACCAAACACTAAAGTTGACAACCGGTTTAGCCTGGCGGGTATTGGTATTATAGGTATATAGTAATTCTGTTAATAAACATATTTGTTATCTTCATATCACGAAATATATGAAAGATGCAAATAAACCCTTGTTTGTGGTATTATCAATTGATTTAAATAAAAGTCATGTTTATATTTATAATATTGTATTATTTATTAAAAAAATGTTTTACTTATAGAAATATACACTGAAAACTGGCAACTGGCAACTTAATAAAAAATAGACATTAATAAAGTGCATTCACAAAGTTTTCAGTATTATACAAATAACATTAGGCATGCCTACCTATTACACTTTACACACAGATACACTACACTTTACACACGGCATTTTACACAGATTTCCAACTTGTCGGTTAACACTTCACGGTTAATTAATACGCTTTCCAGATGCGTTATAACTCGGTTCCTTCTGAACCCACTAAAGCTGTATAAATTTCACTCTGGCTGCTTCAACAGCCGTTGCTCCGCATTTAGCACATTTTCTATGTGCATTGCTGTAATCTATGTAGGTACAGACTTACAGTCTTAAGTGGTTGTACCGCTACGTTGTATTTATTATTTAAAGATTTGATAAATAAAATTTTCGTTATGAACTTTAACCACAGCAGTTGGACAGAGTCATTGACAAATATATTTTTTATTATGGTGGGTAGACGTACCTACCCTCCATATATTTTATGAACATTGATAAAGACAGTTGGAAGCAAATATTCATAATAAAACTTAATCGCGTGTAATTAAGTTTTAAGCGTTTTAAGTCCCGTTTTATGATTAATTATGTATAAAATTCGTGATAATTTAAATCAGAGTTGGGAGCAATGTTGCTGTAGAAAAATGTTTTATTTTTATTACTCGCAACTTTTTCTCGGAGGCCAACGCACACATAGAAGCTTCAGGCGCACACATGCGTAATTATTTGGGGACATAACTTTCTTAGGAAGTGAACAGGCCTTGCTCTAGAGGCCAACGCAAAGCTTTTCAAAGATTCCATGCAAAGAGCATATAATCACTACGTTTTAAGAGTCGGCACTCTCGAACAATCCTCGAACCGAATTATGAACGTACATATCCCAACACACCAAATACAGGCTTAAAGATCTCGCAACCAGGCCATAATTGTTAAAAAAAAAACCACACACAATACTACCAACACAAAAAAAAAACAACGCTAGGGCTCGACACTTCCAGTACCTACTGTTTATCGATATCGATAAATGTGCGATACGTGCTGCTGTATTTACCTACTGTACTACTGTAACAGTACATTTTGAGAATCACGTGGATTAATAAAATAAAAGAACATTATATATATAAACAATTTTATTTTACATGATAAAAATAACATAGTTTATTATTCAAGTAGGCATATTACAATATGCTGAATTCGCGCGCATTCTTTTTTAATCTGGTCCCTTTTTATTGAAGGCACTGGATGGAGAATGATTTCCACAAATGAACTTGTTTCCATTCAGCTTTTGAATAGGTAAATAAATACGCCAAATCCTCATTTCCTTTTCCTCAGCTTTGCCCATAATCGACATCTGAAATAAAGAGATTATCGATATATTGGTCGTACACTATTCGTGTCATAGGTTACTTAGTTTTTTACTTAAAAATACTTTATTCACAAAATATTTTCGTTTTAATCATGGATTGTACACGACTAAAACTAATTAAATTAGTAACTGTTAACGACTCAAAGTAAAAAATGAAAATATTGCATACAAACATCAGTTTACCGACCTGTTCGGATCAAGTGGAAATTTGGCCAAAAATGCGTCAGTAGTTAGTCTTCTTGCACACCCACTACAAACTTCACATTTCCTTAAAGATTTGGCCCCCATTTAAATAACAGCTAAAGTTATTTTACCAATTACAATAAAAAATAACCACATATTTCCACGTTCACGACAATTTAAATGACGTTTGACGTTTTACTACCAATCATACCAACCTAAAGAAAAGTAAGTATAATACGTCTATGTTAAAAGCAAGTATGGTATGTGCCACCAAAATGCAATAGCAGTAATTTAAATTCGATAAGATTATTTCTATCCCTCAATGTTGGTAACAAGTACGTTCTTAATTTATCAAAGTATGGGGTGTCGATGGGCTGGATTCCATGTATTTATCTAGCTTTGGTCCTCCTCGAGTATTGTGGCCTTCATTACTTGAACTTCTTGTAAAATTAAACTTATATTCAAGTTTTCATGGGTTAGTTAATTAAATTGTTTACACGACAAGCGTTTCACTTACTTGAATTTAAAATATGTCTCACGAAAGTTTAATATCGGTTAGTTAATTAATTTGAAAAATAAACGCAACGATACAAAATAACAATTTTACAAATATGTATAGTCTAAATGCATGTATAGTCTGGTCAAGCCATTTCCATCAGTCGAAAAGAGCGACAAATTAAAAAATATAAGCACGAGGGGCTATCGTCCCATACAAAATTTAAGCTTCGCGCCTTTTTCTACTGACAAAGTTGTTTGACCGGCTATACCATAGCAAAAATAAATAAGCTTTCCCTGATGTCAACTTAAATTTTTACCCGACTACGGCAACGCAAAAGGAGGGTTATGAATACAATTTGTTATGGTTCTGAACAGAACGTGACATTGATGATCGTCTTGGTGATTGGCTCGCATGTCACGCGCGACTTTCACTTCATTTCGTACCATGCCACACTTAACTGTCAATGCCAAAAGTGACAGTTTATGGTTTGAGAAATATCAGACACTGACAAATCGGTATCCTACCGCTGTGACTTCTTACAAGCATTGTTCGTATCTGGCCGAAAGTTTTGTTATTAGTGTTCCTACATCAGAATGTCTATGAACTCTGTGAATATAACATGCCTTATTCATGAACGTGTGTTATAAATTAAGGTATGTCACTCAGATATACACGTGTAAAAAGATACACACGACTACACATTGTAATACGAGTAGAAATAAACAAAGGGAGAAACGTAACACGCACTTCTGTAACTTTCTACATGTGTCCAATGTTTTTTGTCATTGTGTTCGCTCTTTTTGCCTCATTATGTAGCTGGGCGATTCTTATGAACAACGTACAAGGATATATATTCCTATTTAGTTTGTGCAAAAATATTTATGTGTTTTCATTTATTACAATAAAATTAAGCCGTAGATTTTTTACAATAATATTTTAAGTAAGTACGTAGTTGATACACTAAAACAATCTAAAAAAGCCTACTTTAAAAACAAGAATTTCAGTATTAATAATGTAAATACCGTCAAAAAATATAAGTAGATACTTAGCTAAAACCTCCTCTTAAAATAAGAAATAAGTGCATTTGCCTTTTTCCTACTATTAGTGGTGAAAGATGCTATAGCGTCTTGAGCACTTACAATAATACGTACAATTCGTAATAATCTCTTACCACAAGGCAGGAGGCTCGCTTTGTTAAGCACTATCGCAGTATCACTACACCTTAAAAACAAAGTCCCCCGTCGCGTCAGTCTCTTTGTGTGTTTGTATGTTCGCTGAACGATTCTACTGAACGGATTTTCATGCGGTCTTCACTTATAAATAGAGTAAAGTTTAGGTGTATACGTATACCTAATTTGTTAGCCCGTCGCGGGTCGCTAGTAAAAGTTAAAAAAAACTTTTCGTCTATAATACTTACTCGTTGAGAATTACCCAGAAGTGGACCTTTCCCCCCATTCTTATTACTAAGGGAGGCAGGCGTCAAATTTCATCGATAATGACTGTACCACGAATTCTTTTTCTATTTCTCATTATTATATTGAGGTGGAAGAATACATTTACCTTTTCGGTTCCGGTTTAGGCGTCGGCTGCGCTGATTTTTAACAATAGCCAAAATAAACCATTGTCGTTTTTGGATCCGGCATTCCTTGACAATACAATAATGAAAGAAAATCGCGAATGTACTTTTGATATTGTATTTGGAGTTAGACCAGCAAGCAAACAATGCAGAGATTTTGATAGCCCACGCAGTGCAAGTGTTATTTTAAACGTCAAACTGCTATAAATATGACGTATAAATGACACTTTTACTGCGTGGGCTATCAAAATCGCTGCAGACTTTTCTTGGTATAACTCTACGTTCTATGTTTTTCTATGTTATGCTTGAATGTAATAACGCTCTAAGGACATTTTAAATGAGTCATGCGAATAAGAAAAAGACTTGAAATTACTGTCATAAGAAGCTAGACCGGTTTGGGTCAGGGCCGGGGCGTCCGAAACTTCGTTTTCTATAGAAAGCATCACGTGATCACCTATCACCCGTCATAGAAAACGCAGTGTTGGAGGCTATTACGGCCCGGACACGGATCGTTCTAGCGAGAGTCATCCTTTAAGGCCGAGCCACACCGGCTTGCGTGTGCGTGACGTGCGCGTGTTCGTGCGCTAAAATGTTGGAGCCGCACACGCACACGTCACGCACGCGATGTGCCATCTCTCATAAGGGTATGTATACTACAGCGCTGCACGCGCACGTGCACGTCACGCACACGCAGCCGGTGTGCACAGGCCTTTATTTATATTCAAATTGAACTGTCTATAAATGTCAATAGACCGCCACTAGTTTATATTTCAGGCTGTCACGAACAAACGTTGTTATTTCAGAGTAAAACTCCGGCCCCAGCCACAACTTTTCACTCAAGTATTCATTGACAAGGCTATTTCCAGTTGATTGATAAAAAAATACAGAATATACGAGATGAATTTGGAAACGTCACCTATTTCTAGAGGCAATTTTATATAAAATCTTTTGGAATAACTATTATAGGTACATATTAATGATTCTAAGACCAAATATTTTGAACTTCCGTATTTAAATTAAATATAATTAATTATTAATTTTTATTGTTATAAGATACATGTTAAATAAATAAATAAACTACATACCTACTAATAAATTATTTTAAAACGTAACAAATATAAGAGCCTCGGTAGAGAGTATCATTTTGTACCATTTGGGGTTGAAACTCTAGGTCCATGAGGTCCCAGCGCGCATAAGTTGTTCGCAGAAATCGCGAAGCGTCTGGTTGACGTAACTGGTGACCGAAGAGCTGGCGGCTACCTCGCACAACGTTATCAGCATTGCGATACAAAGCCTCAGGGGCCTATTTTAGATTTAAGCTAGTTATTAATTTCGTTTAATAGTACCACTGTATATAAATTGTAATAAAAAATGTATATTTTTTAAACTTTTTAAACGGTAGCGATGTCTTCAATTTATGTTAAATACCTACAAGTGATGTTTTATCTAAACACCATTCGTATTATACTATATCATTATGAAATATTCTTGAGTAATACAAGCATAAATCAGTGAATAGGTATTCTATACCTGCTCTCGTAAAGATATAATAACCGGGAAAGTGCGAGTCGGACTCGCGCACGAAGGGTTCCGTACCATAATGCAAAAAAGGCAAAAAAAAGTCACCCATCCAAGTACTGACCCCGCCCGACGTTGCTTAACTTCGGTCAAAAATCACGTTTGTTGTATGGGAGCCCCACTTAAATCTTTATTTTATTGTTTTTAGTATTTTTTGTTATAGCGGCAACAAAAATACATCATCTGTGAAAATTTCAACTGTCTATCTATCACGGTTCGTGAGATACAGCCTATTGACAGACGGACGGACGGACGGACAGCAGAGTCTTAGTAATAGGGTGCCGTTTTACCCTTTGGGTGCGGAACCCTAAAAACAAGCGAAAGGAAGCTTTTGCAGCCTTATCCTTCGCTTGGATACGTGGGGAACATAAAGAAATAGTGAATATAAACCAGCGCTGAAGGGCATTTACGAGTAATATTTTGTTTACGTAGGAAATATAAGTTTATAGCGTGGAAATTTGCGACAGCGGCCATCTTACGTGCCTAGTGTAGTTGATAGTTAGGGAGGACCTCGATAGGAAGTTTGTGGTGCTGGCTGTTATTTAAAAAAAAATGTGACTTCCGCACAAAAAACCGCCATTTTGGGGAGCGCCGGGCAGCGCGAGTGGCAATGGCAGTGGCATGAGATGTATCGTGTTTACACACTCGTCCTGCCCACTTCCCTGCTCACTTCGGCTGAATGTATAAACGAGGTATATCTGGGAGACAGAGTTTTGCTCGGAAAACATAGAATAACTCAAAAATGAGCGTTTTCCCAGAGAAACGAGTAAGACCTGGCTAGATCGATTTTTCGACCCCGAAAACCCCCCGTATAGAAAATTTCATCGAAATCGTTAGAGCCGTTTCCGAGATCCCCGAAATATATTTTCATATAAATAAGCAAGAATTTTATTGTTAGTTTAAAGGTACCTATTACTTATAAAAAAAAAAATTGTTTATTCCAGATTTTTTTTTACAATCCATATTTGTGTTAGTCTACTTATATCTAAACTTAAAAAACTACATGTTAGTAAATATGTGTGAATACATAATTAAAGAATGCTATGCCCTACCCGTCACAATACTGACCCAATATACACACTAACAGTGCATAAAAACGCGAGTTACACCGTATAATTAGCCTAATAGTGTTGGTATGACTCACGACAGTTTAAAATCTAATGGTGCTCACACATTAAATATTTTAAAATGTTATGTAACATCTTGTGACAGGGACAGCGTGATTATACTAATTGTAGTGTTTTCTTATGTTATCCCTGTCACACGATGTTACATAACATTTTAAAATATTTAATGTGTGAGCACCATTAGATTTTAAACTGTCGTGAATCATACCAACACTATTAGGCTAATTATACGGTGTAACTCGCGTTTTTATGCACTGTTAGTGTTTGAAAATGGCAACCTAGGTTCTTCGAAACATGTCGCAACCTTGAGTTAAACCGTATAATTACCTAAGAAGTTAAATACTTACTGACATGTCATTGGAAAGATTCAAAATTGCAAAAATCTTGGAAATATGTTACGTTTTTTGTAAGGGGAACGAAATTTTCCATTTCTTAAAGGGTACTTTATAGGTTGCATAAAATAATTAAATAAAGAAAAACTTTACAGAATATTTAATTAATAATTTGCTACACCTGAAATATTTTTGCCATTGCCAAACAGTGTACGCAACGTTACTGAGTCAGTTCAGCCATATTTGTAACAAAAAAAACCTATTTTTAGGGTTCCGTAGCCAAATGGCAAAAAACAGAACCCTTCTATAAGGGCCCCCTATAAGGCCCAAAAAAGGCCTAAAAAAAGAGGCCTTCTATAAGGGTACCTTTCTATAATCTATATTCGTCATGTCTGTCCGTCTGTCTGTCTGTCTGTGTGTCCGTGTATGTCACAGCCACTTTTCTCCGAAACTATAAGAACTATAGGTACTCTTGAAACTTGGTAAGTAGATGTAATCTGTGAACCGCATTAAGATTTTCACACAAAAATAGAAAAAAAAAACCATACATTTTGGAAGTTCCCCATACTTAGAACTGAAACTCATTTTTTTTTTCATCAAACCCATACGTGTGGCGTGTCTATGGATAGGTCTTCAAAAATGATATTGAGGTTTCTAATATCATTTTTTTATAAACAGAATAGTTTGCGCGAGAGACACTTCCAAAGTGGTAAAATGTGTCCCCCCCCTGTAACTTCTAAAATAAGAGAATGTTAAATCTAAAAAAAATATATGATGTCCATTACCACGTAAACTTCCACCGAAAATTAGTTTGAACGAGATCTGGTAAGTAGTTTTTTTTTAATACGTCATAAATCGTAAATCGCAATTTTATTATGTTACTTGCTGGAACGGAACCCTTCATGGGCGAGTCCGACTCGCACTTGGCCGCTTTTTGCATAGATAGGAAGTTAGTTGCTTGATAGATTTAGTTTTAGCAAGAATTTTAAGTTTTTTATTTTAACAGTCACTCGGCAAAAAAGGTGTAAAATGTAGAACTATTTTGTATTTTAAGACCATTGTAACTATATTACTGCGAATAAACCACTTGTATTTGCAAGTATGGGACAGTTGTAAAAGGATTCTTCCCCACAATGTTTCCAGTTCCTTCCCGGAAATATTTAAGCGCTGGAGAAAGGAACATCACTAGCAATACAACGCCATTACCGTATTACTGCCACTTGGACGAAAACTTTTGTATTTGCTCGATGGAAGTATAGTCATGTCAAACAATGGAACGTATAACATTTCTTAATACCTACATAATTTGGTCGTATAATGTAGTATAATTTTAGTTTATAAGTTTTTATACAACATTTATATTGATTCTTACTTGAAGTATAATTATTTACGAGAAGTCGTATCTCATATTTTCAATAAAATATTTGGTCGTTAAGAACCTTTGCTTGACTCAAACTTGGTTTTGTAATGTCTTTCTTAAAATATTTATATAACCTATATATATTTTTTCTTTGACATTTTATTTTATTTAACCAGATATAATTTAGATCGCCGAGATATACCTAGCAATGTAGGAATATTATCAATTAGTGATTATCAGTATAAAGAACGAATTCGTAACGCAACGGAAATTTACACACTTTTTAGTTCCAAATTGGGAGTTAGTGTTTATTCAACCAAATAAATAAAAATCAGTCCGTGACATGCTCAATTTCAAGATAATATAATATTAAAAACAATAAATATTTTTTGTTCGAATGAACAACGACTATCGATGCGAAAAGATGTAATAAAACGAAATTTGAACAAGAGCAAAGGCAAAAGTTTCGCTCAATTGAAAACAAATGGTGTGTAAAATCTAGCAAACTTTATACATATTAAAATTATTCTAACAACTAGGATTCCGTATAAAATATAATATATTTTAGACTTGACAATTATACATTATTTTATAAAAACTAACAGTTTTGAAACGATTGTAACATTATTATTTAAAAGCATGTTGCCAGTGGACACAAAAACTGATTCACATGAGTTTTTTTTTCTTTAATAAGTTATAAAATAATACCTTAGTAAGTATTTAATAAAAAAATATAACTGTTTAATTGCCTGTTTTGAGAACTGTCCTAGCGCCCTATTTTTTTTATATTACTTATATGAAAAATAACCCGCGTACGGGGAATCTATTTGAAAAAAAATGTTCGTGGCAAACGTGAAACTTCTTGCCAAATCAACTGAGCTACCGAAGCTTATCAAAAGCGTGTGATTATTTCTATTAATTATTTTAGGTTTACACGCCTTAGGCGCTTGTTTATAGAAACAAGCTTCAAACCACAAAACAAAGAAGTAATAGAAGTGAAACGTATGTCTATAGCGTGTGGCAAGATTATGGTTAGCTGCATACACTTTCAGCACAGACTATTGTCAGTCGTGTGACAGTTCAGCATGGCGCTTTTGACATGTCAGATGTGAAAACGATTTCAGTAAAAATTACGAATATGCCGTGCTGCTCCATTTTGGAGTGTAAAAACACTAGCGGGACAAAACATATTAGATATGGAGGCATTTCATATCATCGGTAAGTATTATTTTGTGTAATAATATATGTCAATATATTTTACATTTTCGGTTTCCGCAAGGATTTTTGGATTGTTTAGTACAAAAATCAGATTTATGTAAATGAGATAAGGTTGATATCTACTTAGCGTAAAAGTCATGTACGGGTGCGCTATTCGCCCACAGTGCGAGGACCATATCAAAAAAGTTATCGATGTCGATGTTCGTATAAATATACACAGTTCGGTTTGTTTATATGTTCATACATGTTCTTAATAATTTATTTTTGTTTTGCCTCTGGATGATCATATCAAAAAAGTCGTCGCTTATGCACATTTTATATTATGTAGGTACAAAATATGTTCTTACTTATTTATTCCAATTCAATGGATTATTTGATTTTAAGTTTTTCTTATAGTATAGTATCTAGTATCCATACATATTTGTCAATTTTCTCTATTAAATACGAGTAGGTAAGGTGTCAGTTTTAAGCTGTCACATAATTTTACTGCCGGGTATTTGCTGGCCAGTCTAAAGCCCGCTCCACAAGCTTGCACAAATCTTGAAGCGTTCTTCACATTGGATGCGAGTACGCACCATGCTCCGGTAAAAACGTGCATAGTGCTATCTCGCTCGTACATCAGAGCGGCATTTCTATCCGCATTATTGCGATAAGTTGATAACCGTCTAAGTGCAAAAAATATTGTTAATATTTCCATTGTTTATAATTAGCATTTTTTAATAATTTTGCATACGAGCTTATATGTGAGATTCATATTGATGTATGACACAACGTTATTGCTTTGTTTTGCCTTAAAATAATAACGTGCTAGTTAATAAGTATTGTGAACACTTATTAACAACACTTACACTTACTTGCGTATTTTTTACGCACGCATCTGGTGAGAATATTAATTGCAGGTCAAAAATACGCATCTCGCGTATTTTTCACGCACGCACACACGCATCGCGGTGGGAGGGTAAGAAATTTGATTTAATTAAAAAAAACTATAAGTAAACAACGGGTTAGCACTAATTGGCTAGCAGGTTATTATTTCGCGTCATTACAAAGTAATATTGTTCTGGGGTGTGCTAAAGAGTAACAGTTTTTATTATATACCTACTCGCTTACAGTTATATGCGTGGTTGGTGGCGTGATTACTTTCAATACTAGATTTTTTTTTATTAAAAAGTAAGTAGGTAAGTACCTAATCGTCGAAAATAAAGTAATACATATGTATAAAAAAACTTTTTTTTTTTTTTTTATTATGCATGGGTTTACTCATGGCCACAGACTAGCCGAGGCGTAGACGTGGCCTACGATGGAGCGAGCTCGCCCAGAAGGTGCCTGTTCACTCTTGATTTGAAGGTTGCCGGGTTATAAGAGCACGGAAATATAGACGCCGGCAAGGAATTCCACTCCTTGGCAGTGCGCATAAGGAAAGTAGAAGCAAAGCGCTTCGTGCGAATTGGCGGAATATCTACCAAGTAAGGATGGAAACCGGCCGTGCGTCTAAAAGTCCGATGGTAAAATGGGGACGGTGGAATGAGCTCGTGTAGCTCTTGGGCACACTCCCCGAAGTGCAACCTGTAGAATACCGACAGGCTGGCGACTTTCCGCCGATGGGCCAAAGTCTGAAGCTTAGCCGTTAGCTTCTTGTCGCCAATCATCCTCCTGGCTCTGCGCTCCACTGAGTCCAAAGCGGCGAGTTGGTATTTAGCTGAGCCATCCCACAGGTGGCTGCAATACTCCATACACGACCGGACTTGAGCTTTGTAAAGTGTTAGAAGCTGTCCAGGTGTGAAGTATCGCTTCACCTTATTTAGGACGCCCAGCTTTCTGGCCGCAGTTTGTGCTTTAGACTCAACTGAATAGTTTACGTGTACATTGATCATTAATAAGCGTTTATCGATATCACACCGAATCATGCACATCCCTATCGCATGTGTCAACCTCATAGTCGAATATTTTATCCTATCGCATTCACTCTTGGAAAAACCATGCAAGTGTAAAAGGGATAGAGCATAAATGACAATTTGTCAATGATTTGTGTATTTTTACAAAAAATAAAAATCGTAGTGCAATTTTGACATAATTTTCTTGACTGTAAAGTTCAAATTACTGTGATGGGCAAGGGCTCATAATTCCTTTCGAAATAAGAAAATATGGCCAATTTTTGTGACAGCGTTTTGGCGACATAGGTTCTCATACTAATCCAGGCACATGCCGTTTCCCGTCAGAACGCGGCGCGCTCATTCTTTCTTCCGTGCTTCAAACAAACAAGCTTTGAGATTTGTCAATGAAATATAAAAAAAACGGACAAGTGCGACTCGGACTCGCCCACCGAGGGTTCCGTACTATTTAGTATTTGTTGTTATAACGGCAACAGAAATAAATCATCTGTGAACATTTCAACTGTCTAGCTAGTACGGTTCGTGAGATACAGCCTGGTGACAGACGGACGGACGGACGGACGGACAGCGGAGTCTGAGTAATAGGGTCCTGTTTTACCCTTTGGGTACGGAACCCTACAAAGTGAAGGATAAAGAAGACAAAATGGTCAATAAATCGTACAAATCTTAATCAATTTTAAATTTGGAAGGACCTAAAATAAATTGTAGTCTTGGAAAATTTTAAACCCTCTTGGAAAGGTAAATGTTTATTTTAGATATTCCTAGGCTCATCTAATTTAGGAAAGGTAAATTTAGGAAACAAAGTAAAGATTGAATGAAAATGGTCGTTGTTTTAGTTAGACAGCATAAAAAATCATTAAGAAGGAATGTTTTCTTGTTATTGAAAATGTAAAATACTTATGGCGAAACCAAAATAAATTGTATGGTTTTAGCAGTTTATTAAGTATGTGGGTCTGACTTTTTCTATTGATTTGCCCAAGCTAATTCTTAGGGTTCCATACCGAAAAGGTAAAAACGGGACCCTATTACTAAGACTCCGCTGTCAGTCTGTCCGTCTGTACTTAGTAAGGAACGGTTGAGGAGTATGCAAAGTGTTCAATGAAGAACTAGCTTATAACAAAAACTATCCTATGTCTTTAAACTAATTTTACGGTTTATAGTATATAGTATGTCTCACGACAGTTTTAATTCTTTCCTTGGGTTCCAGCTTACTCTATAGCCAATTTCATCTTAATTCGTTTTGATTAATTCGAAAAAGGTACTTAATTGACAAAATTTCACCTGATGGTAATAAGTGCCGATGCAGTACTTATAGGATGTTGCATGTTTTCCTAAACTTGAAGAGGCAACACTGACAGACAGAGTTAATTTGGCATTTATAATATGTATTAATAAGGCTGAATTTCCCCGAAAAACAAGTGTGTATTCCGGCAGTTTTAAATGCCACGAGCTCTTTTTAAAATGGCCGACAAACCATTAAGTAATTGTTTTTTTTATTTGCGCTCGCTGTTTTATATTGAATCTGAATCCCAAAAGCCGCGGATTTATTGCAAAAAGGCATTTCCACTTATTTCGAGCCACCAACTACACAAAAGTTTCGGGTCACCGAGCCTTTTTGTGTCCATTTATATTTCATCGATATTTAAATGTTCATAAATTAACATGAAACAAAAATAATCGTTGGGAGCGAAATTAATTTACAAGTAAAATAATCATTTTGACTATTAAATATTCAAGTACATTATAATACAATAAATCAAGCACATCGTGATTGTCATGACTTTAGGTATTGCCCGTTGCGTGGTGTAAGTGTCAAACAGGGGCCAAATTCGACATGTACAACTGTCAGATTTCGCATCCACGTCAAATCAACAGTTGATTTTATCGCATACTGAGTGTTGATTCCATCAACGGTGGATAATATCATTTAGTACAACCGAAACTCAACTCTAAATTAAGGGTGGTTCGATTTGTTTTGCTTGTCACCCTAACTGTGGATTGTTAATGTCAAATTTTGACATTGTACGTATTCGAGAACTTATGATTTTTTCCACATCAACGGGAGATCAACACGATACGTCAAACGTCACTTGTCGAATAGCACTTCAAAAGTATCTACCTTTCTCCAACAGATACTTTTGGCGTGTTGTTTCATTCGCTATTATTGATGCAGACTGTACAATAAGGGCTGATTTAAACGGCGCGCGAACTCGCATGCGATTTTAGCTACATTGCGGACTGTTGGTTACGTCCAATTCAACCGACCGATCAAAAATCGCAATGTAATGAAACTCGTATGCGAGTTCTCGCATCGTCTAAAGAGCCCTAATAATACTCCCAAATGGAAATTTCAGTATTAGGAAGTGACCAAAAATTAGGTAGTAATAAATAATTTGTTGTTATACTCGTACTTATGATGTAGGTATAATAAGACCCAACACTAATTACCACGAGAATAAAATTATACCCTATCGATAATAACAAAGCGAACGAAATGTGTTAGAAATACAAATTTTCTGCCAAATTACAGGGCACGAACTTTCGGCACTTATGTAGTTTCCTGTAGACGAGGTTATTAGGTTATTAAGGGTTTTTGGAACCGTAACTAAATACATACTCGTATGCCTACGTTACGATGCCAATAATTACGTTTCTATCCATCGTTGAAGCCTTCAGCGATGTCACTTAACTAATGATATTTATTTAATTGATGGTACTTCTGAAAAAGCCACATCACTGTCGGTTAGTGTCAATAAAAATAACAAAAATACAATCCCAATAAAAAATAACAAAAAGGTTGATTTAAAGTTAGGTATTGTAACCAATCCAGACCAGACGCAGACCCTCCATTACGCACGGCCTTTATAACGATATTACATCAGCACATTTTAATAGAAAAAAACCGATCAAGTTCTAGTTCCAAGGGTTCCGTACATAAACCAATTTTAAACAATGTATTTTTTATGTGAAACGTGAATGAAATGTCTTTAAAAAATCCTTTTAGTCTTTTAGTCTTCAAAATTTTAGACCAAGTAGTTTCGGAGATAAAGAGGGGATAAGGTACGGAAACCGAAAAAACAGGAACTGATACCAGCATACTTAATATTTCATTTAAAACTTAATGGAGTTAATTCGTGTTGATTGCCACTGCGAAAATTCAGCTAGTCTGTTACAAACGTGAAAACCGTTATAACTAAAGTGTAAAAATATGTACGTGGTTTGGCAAAATTGTAGCGTATTTTGTACGCTGCAGGCTTACGATGCGGGGAATAAAAAATTGGAATCAGGCCATTCTAGCAGCCGCATTGGGTAAAACACAGCATACTGATGGACGGCGGATTCAACTGTATCCAATGTATTAGGCAGATTAAAGTATTTAGTTACAATTTGTTTTTAGGGTTCCGTACCTAAAGGGTAAAACGGGACCCTATTACTAAGACTTCGCTGTCCGTCCGTCCGTCTGTCACCAGGCTGTATCTCACGAACCGTGATAGCTAGACAGTTGAAATTTTCACAGATGATGTATTTCTGTTGCCGCTATAACAACAAATACTAAAAACAGAATAAAATAAAGATTTAAATGGGGCTCCCATACAACAAACGTGATTTTTGACCAAAGTTAAGCAACGTCGGGAGTGGTCAGTACTTGGATGGGTGACCGTTCTTTTTTTGCTTTTTTGTTTTTTTTTTTGCATTATGGTACGGAACCCTTCGTGCGCGAGTCCGACTCGCACTTGCCCGGTTTTTAAATGACGCAATTGTAACTCACCGAGTGTTAGCGAAGGTCTCCTATCAGCTGTCTGGATGTTCTCCTCTGCAGATTGTGAGCAGGTTTGTTAGTAAGATATTTATTTTCTGTCGTTTCGTTTTTTGGGAAATGTAAAGGAGTTAAGCGCCAGTAAGGTCTATGGCACTTAAGACTATTGTGAGTTCGCTGTGATAATGACTCAATGAACCTGCAATAATATGTAGAGCCATAAGAGCGTGTCACATATTTTTGCGGCCTTCGTTGTGAAACATAATTGCAGGCGAATGTACAACGGCGGCTAGGTTTGAGTGACTTTTAAAGTGCCAAACCCCTTATGTACTCGTAAGAGTCGTAAGGTAACAATGTTTAGCCAATTACATAGTACTAAAGAGGGTGGTTACGACGTTTTAACGAATGGGAAACTTCGTCGGCGAAGTCTAGATCGTAATAAATGCAAAGTTCTTGCGCAAACAAGTAGTACGCTCGTTATTAAACTTGTCGAATTTTCAATTTGGGAGTTTCAGGAACTTTCCCCTTCGTCGACTTATAAACTGCAGTGTGGCTACCACCAGTTTGGCACTGACATAAACGCTGTCAGTACAAGCGAGATGTATAGAATGGCGTATAATGTCAGTGACTCATGGTACAGGTACAGGTTTAGAATGACATTTACGCTAAAAGATAATAAAAGTGTGTAAAAGATAAGGAATCACGTCATATGAATAAGTACTTCAAGATTAGGCAGATCTACAAAGGTTAAAACGTGACCATTTTTGAGCTTCATAATGGCCGCTAATATTTATGGGTGGTTGTATCTTGGAATATTGTTTATGTGTATGTTGAATTATTGTTTCAAAAGATATTAATGTATGCAATCACATATTATTCCTGAATTAAATACTTTCAATTTGTGCTTTTGAAAACACGCATAAGAGAGATTACATGATGATAAGAAATAACACAGAAATAAAATAAAAAATCCAATACAAATACAAATCTATTATTTACTTGTCGAATAATAGTCATCCTAGATGTATACATTCAGGTTTTATGTCATACCTATATTTAATTAAATAAGAGTTTCTTTAAACAAAAAATCATCAAATTACATCGTATAACAATGAAACAACCCTGATTCTGTTTACATCAAATTCTCTTTTTTTTTTATCTGATCTGATCTTTAACTACATTATCCTACTAGCCAAGCTCTGATCCAGGTGTGAAAGTCATCCTAAAAAATTACCCCCACTACATTTACTGTAACAACCTCTAAAAGATCAGAAAAAAAATCATTGATACGACAGGATTCGAGTCGCCGATGTCGAATTGGAACGCACACTTCGTATATTTTTCTCAAACAATTACATCTAGCATAAAGTTGTTTTTCAGAAATTCCTCGAGGACATTAAAGATTCCTCGTAATGTTGAATAAAAATGTAAATCTTCCGTCGGCCGCTTGGATCCCGATTCAATTTATTTTTCCTTTTGTTCCGAAACAATTAGTCATAATTACTTTGAGACGCCGCTGTATTTCATTGGACTGTTTGTCGAATAATAAGATCCGGCCATATCGTGTTAATAGGATTACAACATGAATCTATAGAAGGCTTTGCAGCATTTTAATTAATGAAAGAGAAGAGCCTAACAAAATATAATGGTAAATAATGAAGATTTTTTTTATGTTGCTTTATTTGATCCTTTGGTTGTAAGTGAGCCCCTAGAGTTTTAAATTATTGTTATCGAAATCGATATCTTCCTTAACAAGCCTTATAAATTATAGTTTAAATAATCTTGTAATCCTATTTCCATCCTTTATTTTGGTGATATCGAATGTCAAATTTACATATATCTTAGCACGTTTGGAGCTTACCACCTATTTTAATTTCATTGCTTAGTTATATATAATATACATATCGATTAGAATACTTAACTGCAATCATTATAAATATCAAACAACCACCTGCTGTTAAGACAAACAGGCACTACAACGTCAATTTGATATTTCGTCCTTATAGGTACTTAATATACATACATATACTTAGATAATATATACGATAAGTAATTGCTTCTGTATTCTTTTACATTAACTATGAAAATTGTATTGAGTGATCAATAAAATAAAATAAACTAAACTAATCCAAATACTTAACAAGATTTAAAACAAATTGTTTCTTAATTTCTTTCCCTTTTATAAATCCAAAAAAACGTTAAATCTACAAACCTTTTTCAGTTCAAAACATGAGAACATACTTTACTAAGAAAATAGAATTCGAAACGAGGAAAAAGCAAATATTTGCTGGTTTTAAAATGTTTTTTACGTTCACAAAATCCTTTTCCGTGCTATCCCTGTTGCGTATTTTTATTCGTGCCCATGGGAATACATTACATGCTTATGCAAGGTTACACGAGCTCACGAACCGACTGACGCCTTAAAAAAGGTCTTATTACGCCCTTAGGTTTATTCTGGGACCATCCGTCATTCGCGCGCGAGATACGGGAAACAAATGGCTTATTTGGACGCGTGACAACGGCGGATACGTTAAGCTCGCAGCATACAGTCCGACAAGAAATCGTAAAAAAATACTGAGGGCGCCACTTAATACGTAACTGTTACATTTTTAACCGACTTCCAAATCTCAAAGAAGGAGGTTATCAATTCGGTTGTATGTTTTTTTTTTTTTATTTTTTTTTATGTTCGTTACTCCATATCTCCGTCATTACTAGATCGATTTTGAAAATTCTTTTTTTGATTTAATGTATATGCATACAGATTGGTCCCGTTTTTGTCAAAACCCAGTTCTGATGATGGGATCCATGAGGAATCGAGGGAACTCCTCAAATCTTAAAGGCATACATATAGTGATTTTTGGGTTTTTATCAACAAATCAAGCATATACACCCAAAAAAGTGACATTTGATGAAGTGGAACTGCTGATGATGATCAGAACGGAACTCTTTAACGACGCATAGTTCACGGTTGGCGATTTGTCCTCTTCGATATGTTTGTTAAGCAAGTTAAGTTTTTAAGCCACATTTTTGTCAAGCTCGAGTTCTGATGATGGGATCCATGAAGAATCAAGGAAACTCCTCAAATCTTAAAGGCATGCGTATAGAGATTTTTATATTTACATCAGAAAATCAAGCATTTTCATTAAAAACTGTTGCATTTGATGAAGTGGAACTGCTGATGATGATCAGAACAGAACTCTTCAACGACGCATAGTTCACGGTTGGCGATTTGTCCTCGTCGTTATGTTTGTTAAGCAAGTTAAGTTTTTAAGCCACATTTTTGTCAAGCTCGAGTTCTGATGATGGGATCCATGAGGAATCAAGGGAACTCCTCAAATCTTAAAGGCATGCGTATAGAGATTTTTGTATTTACATTAGAAAATCAAGCATTTTCATTAAAAACTGTTGCATTTGATGAAGTGGAACTGCTGATGATGATCAGAACAGAACTCTTAAACGACGCATAGGTCACGTTTGGCGATTTTACCTTTTCGTTATGTTCGTTAAGCAAGTTAAGTTTTTAAGCCACATTTTTGTCAAGCTCGAGTTCTGATGATGGGATCCATAAGGAATCGAGGGAACTCCTCAAATATTAAAGGCATACGTATAGATTTTTTTGTATTTTCATCATAAAATCAAGCATTTACATTAAAAACTGTCGCATTTGATGAAGTGGAACTGCTGATGATGACCAGAACAGAACTCTTCAATGACGCATGGTACACGTTTGGTGATTACGAATTTCGATTTTGACTTGGACTGGGACCCGGACTCGGACCTGGTTCGGACCCGGATCCGGTTTGGACCCGGACCTGGACTCGGACCCGGATTCGGACTCGGACTCGGAACTGGACTCGGACCCGGACTCGGACCCGGTCTCGGACCCGGACTCGGACCCGGACTCGGACCCGGACTCGGACCCGGACTCGGACCCGGACCTTGATCCAGAAAACCACTATGATACCTTAACTAAATAAACAACTATGATTACCTACCATAGATATAAACTATGGATGAGCGCATGCATACGAATTGCCCGTTGCGATCTTCATGTCAGCAAAAAAGCGCCATCTCTTACACACTGCGTACAACTACGTGAGCTCGACTCTCGCGATAACTTTGTACGGGCGTACAAGGCTTGTTAAGTTTATTCGCGGCTTATATCAGAAGAGCGTCGATTAAGTTTATGGTTAATCAAAATTATTTGTTGTATTTGTTGGCGTTGTTTGATATCCGTGTCGTCGACACTGACGCTCCTTCTTACCTCTCACGACCCGTGACATCTGTACTAAAATCAGCTGAAGACGAAAAACAGAGAAAATATTCCACGGCCTGTGAAATGCGACATGCAACTTTCACACCACTTGTAACATCTGTTGACAGCGTCTATGCACCCCAAATGTCCTCCGTTATAAAACATATTATGGCAGAAACCATATCTCAACGTTGGAACCGTTCTCTAAGTACCATACTGGGCTGGCTGAGATGCAGGATCAGTAACGCCGTTATACGTGCCACCAGCATGTGCATCCGAGGCACACGCCACCGGTTTAAGTCCCCCGCCAGGTGGCTTGGGTTCGACGACGGTGCCGCCCTTCCACACATCGACTGAAACCCCTTTTCTACCCTACCTACATATGTCTTAACCTAACCCTTTGCCTATGTATTACTTATGATTCTCGTAATAAATGCTTTAGTTAACATATTTATTGTATTAAAATGGGCGAACTTATCCTTATAAGTTTCCGTTCTTCTACGTTATTTCGTGATGTCATTATCGTCTCAGGCGGCAATGCAATATTTTAAACATTCGCGCCGTGCGGTGTGCCGCCCTGTGTGAGCCGGCTCTGTCAAGGTCGACAAGTTGGCCGAGCTACTAGCTACAGCAATACAGTTCGATAAGTACCTCCCGAGCTTTCGCGAGTAAAATGCGGCGAACAACTATTTCTGTTAGTTTCTTGCTTGCAAAACAGGTAGAGTAAAAAAGAAGGAAACAGCAATACAAACTAACTATTTTGGCTCAGTGATCCAAAGAGAATCTTGGCCTCCGAAACGAGAGCGTGCCACCTGTCCACAAATATGATGCAAAAATATAAGTAGGTACTGGAAAGTATTAAATACAGCGATGTGAATTAATCGGTGTTTGAAAATGCGCGCTTTGTTTCTAGCGCTCACCTGTTAATTTTTTTTTGAGTTTTACCTACAGTTAATTAAAAACTTATACCTGACAAGAATTAATATACTAGGTACCTAAGTCAACTTTCTACTGCGCAATTCGCCACACGACTGAGCGCCGGGGTGTGATAAATGCAAATATCACACCCATGTAGCGGCCCCCTTTTTAGTGCTCGTTAGCCGCGTCCTTACGAAGTAATATATATGTCCATGTTACCTACCATAAAATTAATGTAGGTATAAAGTACGATGATGCCAATCTTACTAGCTCCTCCCGCTTAAACCCCCGTACACCGCACGGCATGCGCCATTAAGTGGGTTAGGTTAGGTTTGAACTGCGATCCTCACAGAACCGAACAAGGATTAGGTTAGGTTAGAACTGCGAGCCTTACAGAAACGAAATGCTACTTGAAAAGTGGGTTTGATTAGGTTCGAACTGCGATCCGCACAGAACCGAACTGCTATCTGAGGAGTGGGTTAGGTTAGGCTAGAACTACGACCCTCATGGCTCCTCTTCACGATGGGCCAACGCCGGCCACTCCAAGGGACGCATTTATGCGTTAGAGGGAGCAAGTGATATTGCTATCTTATTCTACCGCATGGCTGCGTCCCTTGGAGTGGCCGGCGTTGGCCCATCCTGTAGAGGAGCCATTATACAGAAGCGAAATGCTAGTAGAAAAGTGGGTGGTTTTACCTCCTTTTCTACATAGTGTAACATCTACAGTAATCTTTCATCGGCCCCCATGGAAGTCGGTTTTTTTTTCTTAAAAATTATTGACGTAAAATTCTTAAACGTGGCAACAATTTAGGATGGAAATGTTTATTTATTATTGTTATATACCTACGTCATTATTATTACAAACGTGGCCAATATTATTTAAAATTATCTTTTTTCAGATATTTTTATATTATTTTTACTAAGAACCACGAGCTCTGTCGATCCTAATAGGAGAAAAAACCTTAAAAAAAGCCTTTTTTTTTCTTCCATTCGGTTACCGGCCTACAACGTGTATGGTAACTGAACGGAAATAATAAAGCTTGGAACACTTTTTTTTCTTATTAAGATCTGAAAAGCTCGTGATTTTGAGTATAAATAACATAAAATTTTCCAAATTAAAAAAGTTTTGGTTCGACAATGATATTCTTTGAAGCCACATTCAAAATAGAACTTAAAGTTTTAAAACAAAGCTGTCTGCCAATGGCATTTTCATTATTGTGAGATAATTCCAGTGTTTGAATCAAAAGGATTACGAGTAAACAGGATTAAATACGTTTTGTTGTTAATGCAATTCTGTTTTTTTTTATTAAAAAAAAAGTTGAGTAACGTTTACATTAGGACCGTGCGATACTAGAGAATAAAGGAAATAAAATACAAAAGTCTATATTTTATGGAAATAAGGAAAACTATTGACCACTGTATATCAACCTAAGATATGATTCAAATTTCAAGCAAAACATACTGAGCTATGAAAATATGATGTTATTATATGGGTTGAGCTTCCTGACATTCTGCTAGAAAGTTCCTTGACTAAGCAGTCGTGGCGTGTGCTGCGGGCTTAAGCAAAGCGTGTGAAATAGAAATGACATATTAGACTGGTATCCGGGCCATTCCTTTACCGGCTGATTCTGCATGATATATTATATTATTTTGTATGCTGCTTGGATATCCAAGTGTCAATTTGACTGGTATTTTACTTATAAAGCAATTAGGTAATTTTAACCTTTCAAATGTTATTTTTAAATACTATAATTATTTTTACAATAAAATTAGTTATTATTACAATTAATTGTTCGGTGTTATTTTAATTGTTTTTCCATTTTGGAATTCACGGGCCTACAAATCCCGGTCTTTTGATAGGCTTGCGTGGGGATATAGATCCAACACGTAGAGGCCCCTTGGAGAGCTTTAATGTCATGTTATTTTAATCCATTTATTTATTTTTCTTCTTAGGCTAGGTCATTTATAGCATGAATATAAAAGTAAAGTAAATTTATTATTTTAATTTTCTCTTTATTTATTTATCGTCTTAGGTTAGGTATTTTTATAATATGAATATAAAAGTAAAATATAAAAACACTTACAAAACAATAAAAATACATATAAACACATTATAAAAAACCTAACCTAGGGTGCCGCCAGCAGCGGGGCAAGGCCCAAGCTACCGGTGGTCAGGGCTGCAGAGAGAGGAACCGACGTACTATCCGCGCCGTGTCCAAGATCACCGCCTTCTGCATCTGTCCCTTGATCCAACCACCTAGCGAGAGTCTCTCGAGATGTTGGTCGAGACTCTTCGCTATTAAACCGTTCACTGAAACGACTATCGGGACAATGATCGTCGAATCAACATCCCACATGGCGGTTATCTCGTGAGCCAAGTCTAGGTACTTACTGGACTTGTCCTTCTCGGCCTTCACGAGATTCTCATCATGGGGGATGGTGATGTCAACGAGCATGGCCCGACGTTGCGATCGATCTATTATCACAATATCAGGCTTATTGGCTACAATAGTCCTGTCAGTGATGATAGATCGATCCCAATAGAGCGTGGCACGACCATTCTCGAGAACAGGCGCAGGTGAGTATTTTAATTATTATTACTTAATTAGATTAGGTGAAAATAGATAGTTAATGATATGAAAATGACTAACGCTTTTAACTAATAACGTTTTCTTTTTCATTGATAATGTTTTCAAGAATGAGTCACATTTGTTATTTTGATTTGGAAATTATTTTGATAGGTATTGATAACGATTGAGTACCTTATTGTGACACGAGTATTTTAATTGATCACTGGCAGTAATATTTACGTCTTTGCCTCCGAAAACCCGTGCTATAGTAATAAATGCAAACGCCATACCCACTATCATAATTAAAACCCAATTACCTTGAATAAACTATGTGCCGTTAGTTTTCAAGTACTTGCCTTAATGACCGGGAGATTGCGACTTTCGGGTCATTTGAGCTACTTACCGACCTAGTTACCGACTTATTTCCGAGTAACTAAACTGTTTGGTGAAATGAAAATGTTGGGTTTAATTTGCATTAAATTGCACTTAATGTAGTATTCAAAATAAACTCAGACATGCGAGGGAGGTAAACGGATTTTGACGAATAAATAATGTAATTCTCACAATGACTGTTTCTGATGAAAATAGTGAATAACCCACTTCTTCATACAAACGAAATATCCTACCTAAAACACTGATTTAAACTTTCAAGATTTTTACTCATTGCTATTCACAATGACGGGACTTAATCGAGTAAAATTAAGTTTCCAACATATAAGTGAAAAACCGTAAAATTACTTAGACCTTGTTACTCCCCTTTACCCCCAGCACCGGGGCTACGGCCGGGGACTTTTGGTATGTTAACCTCCTAACTAGTCCAAACAAAGTTACGGAGTCAAAAATTGTGTTCCAAGCATTTCCCTCTACAATTTTTATTGAGCATTCATTTTCCGACCTACTACTTACAGTCTGTAACATGCTATCAAAGCCTTTTGTTTTACAAACTTTGTTCATAACATGTAGTGATATGAACATTAAACAGCACGGATATGATAGTCGATTTCATCTACGTGACAGCATGATACGGTGCCCGTCACTTTCTATCCCGCGGTGTTAAAAACAGACAGTTGTTTTATCACGTGGATAAAGCCAACAAAACGCCTGCTGTACTGCTTTTATCTACACAGAACGAATCTCCATTTAGAGTTGTGCAGCCAGTTGTAAACTAACTGTCTGCCGTATTCGAACTTCAAGATATTCACAAGAGACGACACGTACTAGATACGTTATAGTTTAGATATCAACTAGTTCTCTTTTGCAGCGCAATTCGGACAACCAATGTCACTTTTACGTTAGATAGAGTAAGATATCTATTAGATGTGAATTGGATCTCTAAGTCGTATCCTGTGGAAATTGTTCAAGAGTATCTCCAGAATCGCGCAAATGTCAAATTTGACACGTTAGATCTTAAACATAACGTTATCGTATCTTGGTGATGTCTAAAAGATGTCTAATAGATGTCTATTTCAAAATCCGAATCGGGCCCTGTGGCGGATAACATCAACATTCGCGAAGCTAAAACATATCTCGGTATTAAAAACTACGAGGTATGATCAAACAGTGGTTTCAAAGGCAAATACGAAAGGGCTCTTTGCGATATACAGTAAAGTAAATACTACCTTAATGTCAGAGAACCTTTCTGACATTTGTAAACCTTACCAGTTCTGTTATTAAACTTTTTGCAGTGGGTTATACATGTATAATATGTATATTGCTTGGCCAGGAACTGTCTCGTTTCAAATATACCTAGACTGACTGCCGTATTTGAACTTCAAGATATTCACAAGAGACGACACGTACTAGATCCATTCTAGATACGTTATAGTTTAGATTAGATATCAACTAGTTCTCTTTTGCAGCGCAATTCGGGCAACCAATGTCACTTTTACGTTAGATAGAGTAGGATATCTATTAGATGTGAATTGAATCTCTAAGTCATATCCTGTGGAAATCGTTCAAGAGTATCTCCAGAATCGTGCAAATGTCAAATTTGACAGGTTAGATCTTAAACATAACGTTATCGTATCTTGGTGATGTCTAAAAGATATCTAATAGATGTCTATTTCAAAATCCGAATCGGGCCCCGAGTGAGTCATACTGGTTTTGTCTTACGCTAGTACATACTAGCACTCAAATGAAAGGGATGAATATAGTTTTTTTGTTCTTATTTACTGACAAACTGGGGTTGCCAGGCTATAAAATGGAAGATACATAATTTTATTTAATTATTTTAAATTAATACTTAGGTACGTATATAAGGATGCATCACTGTACGGTATCATGTGAACATTTCTCCGTTCCCCGTACAAACGTAAATGATATGAACGGATATGAACATAATAGCAAATATATCTTCACCACACCGGCTCATAGGCTGTCTTTCTTCTTTAAAAACTGTTTAGATGTCCAGAGAAGAAAATATACGCTACGTTTGTAAAGAGGAGCGGTAATCACTACCTATCTACTTAATTCCGAAATCTAAAGGAAATTGAATTTTCTAGTTTATTTGTTCTCTTCGTGCCTATAGGTACAGCTTGGCAAAAAGAGTAGAAATTAAAAAGTGGCAACACTGTAGTGCCGTCCCGTTTTCTTATATAAATTGGTTTGAAAGGGATGACACTACAGTGTCGCCACTTTTTAATTTCTACACTTTTTAATTTCTACTCAGCAGCAGACGTTGCTAACCGGGCGAGGTGTTCAAAATTACCCTGACACGGGCTTATTCTCTTAACAATAAAGCCGCGTCAGGATCATTTTGAACACCTCGCCCGCATACAAACTTCTGCTGCTGACTTTTGGTACGTGTAATTGAAATAATCGTCCAAAGACGTGGATTGTTCCGAGTTGGAGCCATGTTGCTGTTTCTGGATAGTTTCCGCTAAGTATGCCGTTAAGGCGAGCGACGAACGTCTGTACAGATAAAACACAATACTAAGGCAAAGACCAGTATAAAATAGACTGCCGATCACACGAATTCCACACTACATTATGGTGTTCCCACATTGACTATTATAAATAATGGGCGGACGACGGATGCAATATACGTCAAAATCCTGTCAAACGATTTACGTAATGCTTCGTAATAAGACGTATATTGCATCCGTCGTCCGCCCAATAGTTATATACCATTGTGTGACAGGGACAACATAATAAAACGCTATCAATAATATCATGTTATCTCTATCACACGATGTTATATAACATTTTATAACAGCCAATGTGGGAGCACCTTTACTGTACACACACACCACACACTCCACAGATCCACAGATCATACGGATAATATTTTGGGGCTGAAGAAGTTAAAAAGGTGTTGTGCGCCTTGCGCGGGCGCATAGAGGTGAAGCCCTCTTACAATTACTTAAAGCTCGTGCGTAGACTGTGGGTAATTGGGAACAGTGAGATTGTGGACACAACATGTTTATATTTTTGCACTCCAAGTTGCTTTTAAATCTCTGCTCAATACCTGTAATGCTATCTTGTAAGTGTAACTATGTATATTAACTGAAATCATAACTCCAAGCGCATTCCAAAAATCGCGTATCCCTAATATTATAGTTACATATCAAAGGGCGCGCTAAAATTGCATTGCATGAGGTACCATTCTTTATCACTAACTGGTCTCTGCCTAAGGCTAGTGAATAGAAGACGCATGTGAATTGTTTGAAAATACGACACATTTTTGTAAAACCTTTTCGTTGTATTCTTTCGTGTTGCTGCAAGATACACGTCACGATTAGCACGGCAAGCATTGAGGTCGGACTGACAATGAATCGACCGAAAACTCACGGCCCAAAAAACAGGTACGAGGAAAAATACTGTATTTGTGTGTTCTTCGTACCTACAAGGGACTGTTGTCTATATTTCATTGAAATATTTAATCACTCACTTGCATGATATTTGTTATTGAATTATATTGAAGGAAAATTCATAACATTTTTATATAGCAGGAGTACTATGAAGTTATTTCACAACGCGGCCTGAAAAAGCACCATTCAGTTTCTTTTACGATTCATATAAACGGGGAATGCTTGCAAAGGTTCAAATGTGATAAAAAGTATATGAATTCTCTATTATAGTTCGTTTTTTTTAGCATTAGAAAGAACTCCGCAGAAGCAAGCGTCCAGTTTTTATCAGGCTCGTTAATTGTTAATAATTATTTAATTATCTAATGTAGCTTGGTCAATACATATAATTTACTTCAAATTGTTACCGCTAAAAGTGCCAGATTTAGAACCACAAGCGAACTTCTGCGAAGTTCTTTCTAATGCTAAAAAAAACGGACTATAGTACTATTCTCATTTTAATACGAGTATAAAATTTGTACTTTCAAATGAAATCGGTGTAATAAAATGTAGAACTCGTTTCAGTTAAAGCAGGAACGTACCACCATCATGAAATAAGTAGGCAATGAAAATTTTATAACAAATTTTTGAGACAGTAAAATACAGAGAAAAATGGCTTACTAGGTACACAAATGGACTGGAACATTATAATAATGAGGAAATATTTACGGTCAACGCCTTTGGGAAGAGCAAGCTTCAAAATAAAATAAAAATTTCGTATTCAGCTTGTGAAGGTTTAATACAGCACGTTTAATGTATATACCTAAATTTAATGGGGCCCACTGATTAACAGTCCGCCGGACGGTATCGGCCTGTCAGTTAGAATAATATTTTTACAGTTCCGAACAACTGACAGGCCGATACCGTCCGGCGGACTGTTAATCAGTGGGCCCCATAAAGTCTTTATAAAAATATTTACAGTAGGTCATATGGTGCTACTTTCCCGCGCTAGTGTGGCAATAAGCACTTTCCGTGCCTATATCGAGAATTTAAACAGCCATACATATGTACTGTAAAACGTTGTACGATACACGTGCGAATAGGTAATTTGCAACTCGTGTCGATTTAAAACGCTCTCTTCGGTCTTGTTTTAATTTATCGCCACTCGTTCCGAATTTCCTGTTTTCCGCACTTGTATCGTAAATAACTATATCACCACACCGGCAAAGGGCCTATTGATTGTTCAAAAACTAATGAGAAAGTTTTTTTGTACGCTCTGTATTTACAAGCAGGGTAGGTACACACGTTCTGTATTCATGGTGTTAACGCTGATGGCGTTGACACGTGAATTTCAACGCTGTCAAAAGCAGGCCATTTCCCCCTCTGTGTTTTGCCATTTGAGTGACACTCGTCACACTTACCTTGACATATACCACACTTCAATGCCCCATAATGACGCGGATCTAAAACCCGTGATAGGGTAATTCGCCAGTAACTGGCCTGTTTTAGTAACTGGCCGCCCTAAACTAAAAATGAATTATATTCACTTATAAATAGAATTCATTTTAGTATAAGGTGGCCAGTTATTGAAACCTTATACTAAAAATAATTCTGTTTATAGGTGAATAGAATTCATTTTTAGTTTATGGCGGCCAGTTACTCAAACCGGCCAGTTATTGGCGAATTACCTACGCCAAAAATATTTATTTAAGTGTTATAACATGAATATAACACAAATACTAACTACAATTAAAATAGCTAAAGCTAAAAATTAAAAACCACTATCAAAATTTTGTACCGTAATTATTTTATAACAAACTTTTATGAAATATGTTTGTTCGGGTCAAATCTTGCAAGTTAAATTAGACCCACTTCTAGGGTGGTTCACGTTTGTATGGGAAAATTTCAAACTCTAGCTAGAAGAAGCGGCACCTTCTCATTTTGTTACACTTGTTCTGTTGACTAAATATGCCAAGTTTTGTAATCTTATCTCAACTACAAGGGGGTGCTCAAACACTGAAATTTTTCAAAGTTGTATGAAATCCAAAAAAATCACGTTTTTATTTTTTTTAGTTTTATGTAAGTAGTAGTTTTCACATTATTTGAAATTGTGATTTAAAAGTTATTTGGTGAAAAACCATTTTTATTTCTATTGTTTATGATTTTTTGAGGTGAAATTCTAATAATCTTACTTTTGAAAAATTATAAAAAATAGAATTAAAAATGTTTTTCTACTTAAACACTTCTACATCACATGTGCAAATAATGTGAAAACAGATACTTAACCCTTATCTTGGCATCGTAACACCCGTGATACATGGAACTTAAAAAAATCTAGCAGGTTCACTTTATTACCTAACACAATAATTCTGCCATCAATATGTCGAGCTACCCTCCTTACTTATAGAAAAAAATTATTGACACGAGTGTCATTGTAAATTAATTAGTAATAATCAATATGGCGCCGCGGAAACAATAGATTTCGGTTCGTACTGGAAGTTTTGCATTTATTTCTTATGTTAGTGTATATTTTTTCATAATCTACATTTTGATATCTTTACTGTCTCTTAGTGCATACATATTTACAATGCCTTCGAATTTAAAAACGTTTAATACACAGAACCTTACATGAAACTGTTATGTATTATATTTGATACACTGCCAAGAACTCAGAAATGTACATATCGAAAGGATTGTATTACATTTAATACATTGCCAAGTTATCGTCAAAATATTTTTACATGATTTTTTAATTTTTTTTATTTTTGAGGGGTTACAAAACATGCTTCCATTATTTAATATTAGTTTTCGTATTATTTAGTTATTAAACTTTGATTTTTTTAAGTACTAGATGTTATTTAACTATAGTCTAAGTACGCTGTAGCATTATTGCTACGCCGTAGCCCGTAGCACGGAAAAATATGTGTATGGCAAAAAATGGCCCCAAAGTAAAAAAAATGATTTTGTTTTAACTTTTAATTATTTGTTTACTTTTCATATTTTACTCAACTTTTTGCTGACGACTTTTTTGAAACTTTACGGGATCTAATTTTCCGCCCATGTGATCAGGTATTCGTAGATACAATTTATTTTTACAGGTTTAATAGTCATCTGATGCTTTAGATTGCGTTTAATTAGCAGTAAATGCTTATTTCTGTTGCATTACATGTTTTATTTTTATTAAAATCTTCATTTTTCTTCTAAAAAGTAGGTAACTATTTTGTCGAGTTATTGGCATTGTATCAAATATGATACATATGATTTTCCGAAACTGGAAAATCCTGGATTTTTTTTCTTATTTTTTAATACTCTAGTATGCTCAATAGGTGACAAAAAAGTAAAAAAAAATATATTTAAGATATTTTGAGCCTTGCCAAGATAAGGGTTAAATAAAATTCTGAATAATAAATACTTGTTTTTTTGGTTTTCATACAACGTACAAAATTTTCAAAGTGGTTGAGCACCCCCTTGCAGTTGAGATAAAATTACTAAACTTGGTGTATTTTATCAGCATAATAAGTGTAACAAAATAAGGGGGTGCCCCGTTGTAAAATAAAAAAAAAATGTTTTTTGAACCACCCTACCCACTTCCCATTATTCGATTGAGCCCAAACTTCATAATGTAACGTAGACATTTTCCTAGATTTTAAATTAATATTTTTGGGTTGAATTCCTTTTCTTATTTCAACGTTTTTAACAATATCCCAAACTAACTCGATTGATTGCACTTCTTTGCATAATCTGTTGCATTGAGATGCACCTTTTGATGCTTATCTGTTGTCGGGGTTGTCATATAAGTAAAAATAATTAAAACTTGAGATATTTATGTTGTCACTCCAGGAAAACTTTGTATGATTTAGGTATGACTTTTTTAGATAAAAATTAATTTTGATGTAAAACAAAACAGAAATTACAGACTGACAAAGTGGCTTTGAAATGAAACATTATTAGATTTGATGATAAAATATATTTCTTAGGATTAAGAAAGAGTTCTCTAGATAAATCAGTTCAGAATTTTCGAAGGATTTGTGTCTTCAGGGATTGGCACCCTACTTTTGTTTTAGGCCTTTTGTTCTCAACATATCAGGAGGTCATTCTGAGGTTATTTATTTATCGTATGGCGGTTACACACTGGTTAAAATATATACAAATATTATAGGAGGTATTCAAAATTTACAATTATGCAGATATAGACTCGCATTCTTCGTTAGATTTTTGAAATCTTCAGCGGGTCCGTTGTATTTGGTGATGGGGCACTCGAACACCATGTGGTGTATAGTCTGTTCCGCATTTCCACACTCGCACGCCGCCGACTCGCTCCATCCCCACTTGTGCCAAAGGTACGAACAATTGCCGAACCCAGTCCTCAGGCGGTTCAATTTGCACCATATTTGTCGGCTTTCATTAAAGCCTTTGGGCCGCTCATCTGTGCTAAATTCATAGAGGGTGTTGTTTAATTTGGCTTGCTGGGCTTCCCATTCCTTCAACCACGCTTGGCTATCTTTCCATGTCGGGCTATGTGTGTGAAAGGATTTAGCTGGAGGGTTTCGGGACTTAAGTCGGGTGTTTTTGAGGCCACTTAGGTCTTCATGGATGGGCAGCAGAGTGTTACCGGACATTTTAGTGAATTCCCGTGCTAGACATTTTTGACGGCGGATGTCCGGTGGTGCAATGTTGCTGAGGGCCGGTAACCAGCAGGTGGGTGTTGGTATGATGCAATGATGTGAGGTGACAATGACTTTTGATGTGTGGACCCCTCCGGGGACGCACGCTCGCATGAGCCCTATTTTGTGATAAGACCACACATTCCACATGGCGGTCAAAATGGTGGAAGCAGTTCGAGTCCTTCAGTGTGTTCCACTGAGTAAGTACAAATGGAATTTAGTTATGATCAATTCCGCAATGGCGCGAAACGTTGTGGGTTTATTCTTAACCAGGTTTTGGTTCTTTACAGAGGTGACTCCTGCTCGAGGGAAGGGAGCGCTCCGCCAGAAGTCCTAACAGCTTCCAGTGCGGTGAGCTAAATTTCCAATTGTTTCATTTCTTCTCTAGCGGCCATAAAGGGCATCGGCTAATATATCCTTTTCTCGCTTTGCAGGAGCCGGGATGTTTCTAGAAGCTTTCGATGTTTCTAGAAGCTTTCGATTGTTTCTAGAAGCTTTCGATGTTTCAAGATGTTTCAAGATGCTTTAGATTTCTTTCGAAGAGGTTTTGAACTTTTAAAATGCTGTGGGATCTATCCCACGCCATCTGCACTGGCCGGCTCCAACCAGGTTAGCAGTCAGCTTCCCGGGGATAGGCGAGGTCACTCCCCGCTGCTCCAGGTCCGGTAGCAGTTTTTGAGGTCGGTCCGATGCATCTTAAATTTTTAAATTGCGTCTGCGCTCGGCTACAAATTTAAAATGTAATTTAGAGCAATAGTTATTTCAGTTTAAAGTTTTGAAAGTTCTGGTGCATAAAACTTAGGTATTTCGAAATTTAGTCTTTAGTAATTAATTAATTGGTGTAAACCTTATAACATCAACCTGTGAAGCGACCCAGCTATGCCACTGAGCTTTTGTGATATCTAATGTTTAGGAATAAAGTTTGTTAGATATCAATTTGTTTAATTGTTTCTCCTCCTAGCTTTCCTACAGCAAGGTTTCCATTTAGTTTATTTTATTTTATTTTGATTTAGCTTTATTTTGTTAACATGGCTGTTTCCATTTTAGACAAGCCGGAGCTTTTCATTTATTTATTTTTACCCCCTTTCAAAACAGCCGTGTTACAATAATAAACATATATCTATGCATTTCCATTCTCTGCTTCATGGAATGCAAGCCTGCAAATGGATTTGACGTCTGCTCAGATTCATTTGTTGATTCCTCAAATCAGAATCGCCCCGGGTATAGTGCATTACTACAGAGGCCGGGACGAATGGGGTTGCCGGCCGAAGACATATAGATCTGAGGATAGGTCAGTTAATAGATCTAGAAAAGATATGGATTAGATATGTCAGAGTCAATTGTGACATTCCATCGCAGAACTGAGATAATGGTATTTTTTTCAAAATGTCGTCACCCTTATTACCTAGGCAACAGAGTCTACCGCCGTGCGAGCGCGACGAATGGGTTGCCGCGACAATCTACCCTGCAGCAGTGAACGCATATATTTAGTATGGAAACCGCCTTTAGGAACATTACCGTTCAAATTCTCGGGCCAAATTAGCACACATACAAAATTACGCCTACATTTAAATAAGACGACGCGTTTACAGAGACTGTAATCAAAGCTGGTAAACAAAATAATAGTCATCTTTATTACACTAATGGTACATAGCTAAGTGTAGATGAAATGCATATAATGTCAATAACTACCAATCAGCGACATTAATCCGCTAATAACCTTCTTGCTGTACGTACTGGCCGCTGAGAGTTTGCGGTTCACATTTGATTAGAATATGACTTGGACAGGGATAGGTTTATGCCATACATTGAAGAACCAGTCAAATAATTCACGTATTATAATTTAATGCAGATTAAAAGATAACTAGTTAAAATGTTGTTATGATATGACAGACTAACTCAACATAAGTAAATATATCATTGTTGTATAAATGTATTCCGCTATAATAAGTATTTTGTATATTTTATTATAAATTTGTATGGCAGTGCGAAGTCACGTTCAGGTATAGTCTGTCCGTTTTTCTAAGATCAAGTACGCCATTGTAAATGTATGGTAAACTTGATCTTAGAATTCGGACTGGCTATACAGCCTGCAAAATTTACATGGGTACACGAATCGGGTCAAAAATATTTGAATAGGCGGAGTCACAATAAAGGCCAAACCACACCGGATGCGTGTGCGTGACGTGCGCGTGCACGTACGCGTCCCGCTGCGTTGTAGAATATGAAAACTCATAAGAGAGGACACACCGCTTGCGTGACGTGTGCGTGACGTGCGCGTACGCGTGACTTGCACGCAACGCAGCTCCGACGAGACAAACCGGCTGCGTGCTGCGTACAAGCCTGCACGCAGCGGAGCGGCAACGTCACTTCGATGCGTGTAGTGATGACGTTGTATTTACCGGCGTTCCCTATGAGAGGGCGAACCGGGCAGGTTCGGACACGCACCGTTCGGTGCTGCATAGGTGCTGTGCGTGTACACGCGCGGCTCTCTTGTGTTTATTAACAACTCGGCCGGTGCGCGTGGAGGTTTTTATAATGGATTGCGAAATGAAAGAAAAACTTATTGAAGTAGTGCGCAAATACGAATGTATTTATAATCAAAAACACAAAGATTATAAAAATTCGACGTATAAAAACTTGTTATGGGAACAGATCGGTGTCGCAATTGGAATAGAAGGTAAGTCTGTTTTGTTTTAGGCTATACTTTTTGTCTTGTGTATTTTGTGCGTGCGTTGACAATAATTTTATTCTCGAGTATCTCGATTAAAATAGGTGACAAATTTTTCCCTAATTGCAATTGCGGCATTAGGTGACCTTGCATTTGTACGACGCAAAGGAATTAATGCACCGCCTTCCAAGTTTTGACTCGTTGCTGCATTTTCGGGCAAGTTTTGACTCGAAGTCGGTTCATTTGGAAGCATTCGCATCATGTCGCCGTGTTTAATTCTAACAAAATTGTGCAAGCAGCATGCAGCCTTTGTAACGTGAATGGCTTTTTCAATATGGCATTCCATAGGTCTATGGAAAATTCGCCATTTTTCTGCTGAAATTCCGAATGTGTTTTCGACGACACGACGTGCACGACAGAGCCTGTAATTATATCTTCGTTTTCTTTGGTCATGTATAGTTGTTGCTCCGGGAAATGGGCGCATTAAGAATGTTTGCAGAGCAAAACCTTCATCGCCGAGTAAAACGTGTGGCACTGGTTCGGTAGTACCAGGCAGAGGCTTCGGAGGCAGTAACTGTTTATCCTTTAGATATTGACCATAAAACGCTGAATTTTCAAAAATGTTACTATCACTGTGGCGGCCGTAACTGCCAACGTCTATCACGGTAAATTTATAAAATGGGTCGGCGACGGCAAACAACACGATTGAAAAAAATTTTTTGTAACAGTAATAGTTTGAACCACTGTTGCGAGGGCATTCTACCCGAACATGCTTTCCGTCTGCGCTACCGACGGCGTTTGGGAAGTTCCAAATCTCTTGATAGCCCAACTCCGATTGTTTCCAAATCTCTTCAGTAGGGCTAGGCATATGTATAGGTGGTAAACATTCCCAAATAGCTTTTGATACTTCTTCTACTATTATAGAAACAGTGCTTCGTCCAATGCGGAATGAAAATGAAATTGTTAGAAAAGAGTCACCAGTTCTTATGTACCTGAAAAACATAAAAACTTATTTTTATACGAGTATATCGGGTAATTCCAAAAACCTTATATAAGGTGTATTCGGGTAATTCCGAATGTTATAAACCGTCAGATAAATACAATAAGTGACTCTTCTTATGATGGAATATTGAACATATTAACCTGTAGGTATTTCGAAATTATACGTCATACGAAATTACACGAATACTCCTTACTTGTATAACTTTATATTTTTGTACAGATTATATATAATTTTAGTAATTGCTTAAGGTACCAAAGCCAAGGAAGCCTGGAGAACGTTGAGAGACGGATATATTAGGCACAAAAAACAAGTGAAAGGACAAACGGGTTCGAGTAGGAAATATTCAAATTATACATGGAGTTCCCACCTGACATTTCTTGACGGAACGCTCGAGCTACGACCTACTGGCTCTAATGTTAGACCTACGCAGGCATACTCAGATCCGCCACAGTCTTCATTGGCCGGACGATCCCAATCACCGTCACCACCTCCACAACGATCACCATCTTCACCGCCACCTCCAACGCAACCACAAACACCAGTTGCACCACAATCTCGGCCATCTTCGCAAACACAACAACAACCAAGTACATTGCCGTCGTCAACGCCACGTACAACAAAAAAAAGGAATGAAAGCGACACGGGACTAGACACCACTAACAGAGTTCTTAACTATCTCAGAAATAAAAAAAAGAGGGAGTGGGATAGTGTTGACCATTTGTTTATGAGCTATGCTAAAACTTTTAAGAAACTATCACTTAGAAAACAAGGCAAAATAAAAGTTGAGTTGGCGAAAATGTTCGCTGAGGCTGAATTGGATGATCTAGAAAATAATGCAACAACTAACCCCGACCTAAACATTGAACCCTCCTCACCGGTAATAATACTGTCTCCGGCGTATTCCATAATATCTGACGATTCAGGTGACCTAAGCCAGTCTTTATTGTTCAATAACTCTCAGGAAGAAGTACCCACTCCCACTGCAAACCAAGTTGATATAAGCGTAATAGCCGATGATGACACACAGGTCCTTGATCTATCAAATTTACAATGATCTCAAGATTAAAATACCTAATAGTAATATTAATTGTTTTCAGTTCCTACTTTGTATTTGTTGATTGTCTTAGTTCATTGAATTTAAGATAATAATAATATTAATTGTTAATAGTTTTGAGTTCCTATTTTGTATTTGTTGATTGTTTTAGTTAATTGATTCATTAAGTTTTATGACAATAAGGGCCACTTGCCCCATCCCACTAACCCGGAGTTAACCGGTTAAACCTACCGGTTACCAGTACAATTTGACACTGGGTTAACGGTTTAACCGCTTAACCCCCGGTTAGTGGGATGGTGCAAGTGGCCCTATTTAAGTGCTTTTAAAATACAAACCTTAAACAAACTGCTAGCCTTTCTCTGGTTCCTATAGCCTTCCTGTAGTTAGTGTCATTTTTTAATATATGAGGTCTCACTAAATCATGTAACTCTTCAAAAGAATCTCTTGACATGTGGAAATACCAGTAAAAACGATCTTCGTGAGACTCAAGTTCACGGCATAGGTTATGATATTCACTATGATCCCCTCTTTTTCCATTGATTTCGTGAATCCACACTCTTTTAGGTTTCGTTGGAGTATTTTGCGTTAAAAGTAAGAGGAGTGCCTCCTCTTCATCCGATGAACTGCTATCAAACATTGCTAATCGTCTAGATACACTAGGGACTAGGGAATAGTACGGAAATGGCGGCGGTCGTGCACGCAGCCTGCACGCAGAGCTGCAGCGTGCGCCTGCGTGACGTGTACAGCACTCTGCGTGGCGTGCGTTGCGTGACGTGCGCGTCACCCGGTGTGACAGGGGTGCTGCGCACGTCACGCAACGCACGCCACGGAACGTGCTGCACACGCAGCCGGTGTGGCTCGGCCTTAAATCCCCACTTTCAGTTCCAATGGAAATATTTTATATGTATATAGCCGGTCAAGCAATTAAGTTTGTCAGTAGAAAAAGTTGCAAAATTAAAATTTTGTATGGGACCACACCCATTCGCGCGCTTACATTTTCTAAATTTGCCGCTCTTTTATACTGACGGAAATGGGTTGAGAGAGAACCTACATATATGTGACGGTAGAGGGTGGATTCGAATGATCAACATTTTCAGATAATGTGTGTATTTGTTAAATTAATTCAGTGGAAGTGTATCTACATATAGGAGACCGGGTATGATTATCCCACGAGTTATATCTCATGAATAGAACATATTCTAGATATCTTTCCAGGCATCCACTTAATTTCATGTCTCTATAATTGGACAGCTTTTTTCCATAGTTCTCTGCGAATAGCATCTTGTGGGAATCTGAATGGAAAGTAATGTAAAATGATAATATCAAATTTGATTATGAATTTGAAAGAATGAGGTAGTTTTTTTACAGCTCCGTCTCATGAAATAAAAAAGGAAAATACAAATCTGTAAGAAAGAATTCATTACCTACTACATTCATAATTATATAGAAAATACCTAAACCAAGTACAAGTTAATAAAATAGTCTACTTCATTTGGCATAACACCATCCCTATTATCCTCGCAATTTAAAAAGTCGTATGTTGTTATGAAAGTCGTATGCAGTTGTTACGTTTTAGCTTAGCACGGTAGTATTGAAAACAAATCGTCATGTTTATTCCAAATTTTACTGAAGTTATCTGTTTACTACAAGTGAAAAGTGATTCCACTATCCTTGGTATGAACTAAAATAACTTCTGCATCACTTCACGACACATGAAGACATTTTTATTTACAAAAAAACGTTGTTTTTATAAATCAATTTGGCCATCCGTCACTGACTGTCATCTCGGACGAACTGAAGTTGCGAATCGAATAGTTTGTAAGCACCGCCTACAATCGAATAGTTTACGTTGGGTCATAACTGAGCGGACAGAATACTTCCATGTATATCAGTTCGCTGCCCTGCAGCAATTAATCTACTTACTTGCACCTCAAGCACATAATTGGCGCGACAGTATCTCTCGGTGACATAGACTACCCGTCCCTCTTTTGTTAACATATGTAGTTAGTAAAAGACGGGTAGTCTATCTCGCCGCGAGATACTGTCGCGCCAATCATGTGCTAGCCCAGTGGTTCCTAACCTTTTCAGTCCGGTCACCCCTATGACTAATTAGGGAACCTGATTTTACCCCGCCTCCCAATGGTAATAAAAAATAAAACGTGTACTTCTGTTGTATTGTTATATATAGGTCAGCTTATTACCCCCGCAAAATACCAGTTTTACCCCCACGGGGGTAATTACCCCCAGGTTAGGAACTAGCCGGTATGGAAGGATGGTAATATTATGACTAAAATGACAATATCCCAGTTCTGCAATTGAATGCCACTTGGTGCCCATGGAACGAAATGAATGACCTAACTCTCATTTCTGTTGGTTTTTGGAGCAGGCTCCATACGATGTTGCCCATGGTCCTGAATCAAGGTTCAATGCACGGTGATTTGTTGATTATTGAAATCAGAATCGTCTCAGGCAAATAGTTTATCCTATACAGGATAGCTAGAATATCTAGCTATCCTATACAGGATAGCTAGGTTATCTAGCTCGTGCAGAAATCCAATATTTTTTTAATAATCGCCGTTTCGATTACAGCTCCATTAGTTTCCAATTTTCAAAATTAAATTTGTATGATTGACAGGCGTATTCGGATTTTAATTATTCGATCGGTTTCTGATAGAGTCTGTGCGGAAAGAGAATGGTCGTGATGTATGGGACCCACAGACAAAACATCCTCCAGACTGAGCATAGTCGCGCTACCCCCTCTGCCACGCATACGATAATTTTACTCCATGTTCGAGTCGAAAGTGTCTTTGTGTGACGTCCGTGTCTTTGAACGGACCAATCACGGCACGGGACTTCGCTCACCTCGTCCCGCTCACCCCCGCATTTTTGGCATCATCGGTTGCATGAAATAATTGCTCTAAACTCGGTCTGGAGGATTCCTAGTCTATGCCTATAATATTTATTTTTTTATTTTATTTTATCTATAACTATTTTGAATAACTTTTTCTTTGTAACCCCCTTACATACCTATAATATGGTTTCCGTAATATAAATACCTACATAACGGAAACTAAGCTACATTAAGAACTGTAAGCGACCATGCACATTATTCCAAATAAAGTTCAATATAACGTTATTTTTAATCTTCTGTCGTTCAATCAAAAAAAAGGAATTGTGACAATCCGTAAAATTTAAATTTAAATGAATCTCATACATAATTATAAGGTAAATCTCACGATTTTCCGTGAAATGGAGTAATTCGAGAGCTTTTTCAGGTGGGATTTGGTTACAAATCTTCCTGGATTTATTGCTTTGCAAAATGGGTGCTAGAAGTAGGAAGAAAAATAAATGACTCCAGTCTGTTTTAGGATTTCCTGGATAATACCAAAAAGGATAGATAGTATAAAGGGGTCCTGTCATAGTAAATTTTGTAGTCACAGTAAATTTACTGCCATCTATCGACACACGACTAAAACTCAAAATAAAAACGTATTAAATTATCAAGAAAATGTATAAATGGATAAATGATTTTATTATTTTTTAACCGACTTCCATTTCATAGAAGGAGGAGGTTCTGTATTCGGTTGTGGCTATTTTTTTTTTCTATGTACGTTCACCGATTACTCCGAGACCCGTACTCCGATTTGAGTAATTCTTTTTTTGTTTGAAAGGAGCTACCTCCGAGTTGGTCCCATTTTAATTTGGTTCTGTTCTGATGATGGGATCCATGAGGAATTGAGGGAACTCCTCAATTTTTAAAGGAACATGCATGGCGATTTGGGTATTTTCTTAAGCAACTCGAGCATTTTCTTCCGAAAACCACCACTTTGATGAAGTAGACCTGATGATGATGATTGTTTTGATGATAATGATGATGATTTTTTAAATGTAGTATGTTCAGCGATTACTCCGGCACCTGTGATCCGATTTGAGTAATTCTTTTTTTGTTTGGAAGGAGTTGCCTCCAAGATGTTTCCGTATTATTTTTGGTTCTGGTCTGATGATGGAATCCATGAGGAATTGAGGGAACTCCTCAGTTTTTAAAGGCACGTGTAAAGTGATATCGGTGTTTTCTAATGTAACTCGAGCATTTGCTTCCGAACACCGCCAATTTGATGTAGTGCAAGTGTAGCCTTACCACGAGTTTGACATTGACATATAGTGACGCTAACGTATTCGTAACTTACTTTTTATGCATCTCGCTCGCACTAATATGCCAGTACGAGCGAGATGCAAAGAAAGTAAGTACACACACGCTAGCGAATTAATCAATGTCAAACTCTTGGTAAGCTGGTAAGGCTACTGATCGGGGGTTAGGGTTAGGAGTTAAGGGGTTGGGGATTAAGGGGTCGGGTAATGGTGGTTGATGGGCTGCTGGTTCAGGGCCGACTGGTACATGAATCAAAGGTTGATGCGCTGAGAGGTAGAGTGATCGGGGGGGTTGAGGGATTGGGTCAGTGGCGGGGCGGAGGATGGATTTAGTGAAGTGACAGGAATTATAATTTCCCAGTCGGACTCAAGAAAATTCCTGATTACATATTTATTAAAGTAGGTACACGAATTTAGTGTTAATCATGATGTTGTTTTTCGCGTGTGCGTTGCGTTAAAACTAAAAATGGAAAAATAAAATCTTTTTACAAAAAAAAGAAAACCGACTTCAAAAAGGATGAAATAAAATATTATCCTTTTTAAGTCTATGCGTTACTAACTGATATGTTTGAAGTCGGTGCCAAGCCAACTTTTGAAGCATACCATGATTTTGGTGCGATTCGATAAGGATGTACGTTAGATTGCCTTACACGACGACAATGAACGTACTTTCTGTAGGTACAGTCGACGTTAAAAATATGTTTACACTTTTCGTCTTATATTTAAAAATATGTTTACACTTTACGCCATCTATCAGATAATGACTTTTTCTTGATTTCCGAGGCACGTTTTTTCCCTTAGACTTTATTCATCTTATACGAAGTTACATATGTCTTTGATAATTAATACATTGTTTCCTGGTGGTAGGTATGTGTTGGTACCTTACCAGTACAGGTAAGTTTTGCTAGGTACTTGCGTATAATGGTAAACTAGCAACCCGCCCCGGATTCGCCCGAGTAAACATTAAGAAATACACTGTAACCTTTCTCAAAAATCACACTTGAAAACGAGGGGTCGATACCACTAGATTCCTTATTTCTATTGCTCATATTTCATAAATATCAATTCGCCTTTTTCCACAGATTTTTGAGTGACGAAATCGAGCGCTCGAAATTAAAAAAATCGACCCCTTGTTATTCATATTCATTTTATTTGTATTAAACATACATTGTCATTGACATTGTATTAATAAAGAAGATGTAGTTAATGTGATAGGTAAAGGTACTTGCGATCTGAGTTAATATTAAAATAATAACACATTTTTAAATAACCATTTATAAATAGTCAGGATTTCTAGCGCGGTACAGCGCGGGAACGCTGCCTGCGTGATGGGCACCTTGCCGAGAGGCCATGGTATAGAAGGAATTTTTATTTTTAGCTACGTTTAGTTTTAGTTGTTTTATTTTTTAAGTACCTAGTATTAATGTATTTTTATATACTTTTACTAAGTAAATTTAATATTTTCAATATTTTTTAATTAACTAATAAATATTTAAAATTGAACATAATAATTAATAATAATTAAGAACCTAAGATACGTATTTTAATTTTTAAATTTTTTATTTTGTATAGAATGATGTAAACTAACTAATTCATATTTCAATGCATGTTTATATTTCAATATACATTAAAATTGACATTATCAATCACTGGAGAAGTAACGTTACAACTTAAATTAATCTTATTCAAACCTACATATTATAAGTAAGTTTAGTACTTATGTAAAATTTCGTCCGCAGTCTAAAAACCAATTATTAATTTTAGTCCTTTTTTTATAATATTCGAAAGTACATAATTATTAATAAAAATATATTTTTTTATAAAAATGGTTACCTACTTACATATAATACATACAAAATTTATATTATACAAAAAAACTAATTTATATTATAAAAAAAAATATTTTTTAACATAAATATAAAATCTAGGTACTTACCACATACAATAATCACACACTTTTCCACTACACACAGTTTCGAACACAAATGATAGTTAGTCGTGAACTTCGTAGACTGCTACGCGGTCGCTATGCGCTACGAGACATGTAGCCCGCTACGCGGTTCGTAGTCGACTGGACGGTCGGCTCGCTACGGTCATTAGATACGTGTTTAATATGACGGTTCATTCATTATACTTGGGTTTTTCTCAAGTTGGCGCCGTATTATGAATAAACTGCCGTATTCGAACTTCAAGATATTCACAAGAGACGACACATACTAGATCCATTCTGGATACGTTATAGTTTAGATATCAACTAGTTCTCTATTGCAGCGCAATTCGGGCAACCAATGGGCCCGATTCGGATTTTGAAATAGGTAACTATTAGATATCTTTTAGACATCACCAAGATACTATAACGATATGTTTAAGATCTAACCTGTCAAATTTGACATTTGCGCAATTCTGGAGATACTCTTGAACGATTTCCACAGGATATGACTTAGAGATCCAATTCACATCTAATAGATATCTTACTCTATCTAACGTAAAAGTGACATTGGTTGCCCGAATTGCGCTGCAAAAGAGAACTAGTTGATATCTAAACTATAACGTATCTAAAAATTGAATAAAATAATAATGGAATGGAATGGATCTAGTACGTGTCGTCTCTTGTGAATATCTTGAAGTTCGAATACGGCAGTTGGGTTTTTCTCAAGTTGGCGCCGTATTATGAACAAAGTCGAGTGACAAAAAAATAGTAGGTATTCTATTTTCGTATTTTTAGTTTAGATGGAATGTTTAGGCCGCAATCTACAGTCAGTAACAAAAGTAGCAAATCAAACTATTGATATTGGCATAGGGTCATTGCGCTAGTTTTTTTCCGGCATTCTACATTAAAATATATTTCGCAAGTAGCGATTTAAAAATGACATGACATGTATTATTTGTTTAATATGTCAAGTGGACGCATACTATTAGCATGTACTTTATCTCGACAATACCGGGTGTGGCCTGTAATACGAGCAAAAAATTTAACTGTATATTAAGCTGTACTCCTCATAGTGACCAACATTTGTTCAGCAACTTTTAAAAATAACTTGTTTTTTGATTTTTAATACACTTTAAAGTTTATTCTTAGACGCAATGTACCTATTGCGAATTTTGCTATGTTTAAGGCGTGACAAGCAACGTCAATCACAATGATATGGCATGGCGATGGCGTCCATTGAAGATAATATTTATTTTGTATGAAAAATAGGGAGTCTAAATACTTCATAATTTTTAAAAGTTGTTGAACAAAAGTGTCACCTTTAGAGGAGTACAATCTATGTTTTAATTATTTGCTCGTGTTGCAGGCCACACCCGGTACAATCACCTCTCGCCAAATTGACCTATTTGCCGTCAAGGCTCATTATCTAGGAATCCTACGCGGCGGCATCGAGCACTAATTAATAGTGCCATTCGAGATTCTCCTCCTTAAGCCATCCTTGCCTAGGTATTGAGCATGGCAAGATTGCTAGACCAACAAGGTATATTAATGGGTTGTATCAAAAGGATAAAAAGGATAAAAAAGGATAAAGGATAAGGAGGAAGGTGGACCAAAAGGTTGACGGATTGGTGGCCGCTTTCGGATGAAAGAAGCGCCTGGCGTCCGTTAGCTCGTTGGGTGGATGACATTCGGAAAATAGCGGGGCACTTTTGGATGAGACTAGCCCAGGACCGGGATAAGTGGCGTACACGAAGAGAGGCCTATGCTCAGCAGTGGGCGACTGAAGGCTAGAATGATGATGATGATGATGATGGATCAAAAGGATACTATAGTGTACACTGTCTTCTTCTTCCTCGCGTTATCCCGGCATTTTGCCACGGCTCATGAGAGCCTGGGGTCCGCTTGACAACTAATCCCATGATTTGACGTAGGGACTAGTTTTTACGAAAGCGACTGCCATCTGACCTTCCAACCCAGAGGGTAAATTAGGCCTTATTGGAATTAGTCCGGTTTCCTCACGATGTTTTCCTTCACCGAAAAGCGACTGGTAAACATCAAATGATATTGCGTACATAAGTTCCGAAAAACTCATTGGTACGAGCCGGGGTTTGAACCCGCGACCTCCAGATTGCAAGTCGCACACTCTCACCGCTAGGCCACCAGCGCTTTCTATAGAGTACACTGTATTGACTATAAATTCAAAAGTAGCGGATCAGACTACGGATGCCTTATTAGGGTTCCGTACCCAAAGGGTAAAAATGGGACCCTATTACTAATACTCCGCTGTCCGTATGTCTGTCTGTCTATCACCAGTCTGTATCTCTCTTTTGGAGCGCAATTCGGGCAACCAATGTCACTTTTACGTTAGATAGAGTAAGACATTTATTAGATGTGAATTGGATTTCTAATTCATATCCTGTGGAAATCGTTCAAGAGTATCTCCAGAATCGCGCAAATGTCAAATTTGACACGTTAGATCTTAAACATATCGTTTTCGTATCTTGGTGATGTCTAAAAGATATCTAATAGATGTCCATTTCTAAATCCGAATCGGGTCGCCCTAACTTGGATTATTGCGCGACTGTGCGTTTTACTGCACTTTTGTGCGCATACATACAAACACTGTTTCAAATATTTGAAACTCCTTTACATCAAATGGATTCGTATGCAAGACTGCCCATCTATATGCTTGTTCTGGGCCGTCCCAGTTCAAAGCGAGCGCAGATTGAAAAAATATAAAATTAGCCACCTATCCTCAGCGGGGTAGATTGGAAAATTTGCATTTTTATGCTCGTATTGTATAGGTATTTTATGTGCAAGCCCAGTGGGAAACGGGATGCAATCCGATGCAAAGCGACGTATTAAGTGTATTATCAGTGATAATTTATCACATTAACCTTTTAGATACCCAGGGCCTAGTTCATAATAAAACACAAGCTAATACTATCATTTAGTGATTTTACATCACTAATAGAATTAGCTTGTATTTTGAAATGAAATGAAATGTATTTATTTGTTAGAATATGGTACATTGATGTGATCTTAAATTAGAATGAATGCAAGTTCCATCATATTCTACCGTGAAGTCGGTGTACAGTCACCTGCAATAATATGTTACACAACGAAGGCCGCAAAAATATCTGACACGATCTTATTTATAGAGCCGTAAGGGCGTGTCACATATTTTTGCGGCCTTCGAAGAGTAACATATTATTGCAGGTGACTGTACAAATATTTTTACTTATATCTATTTCTTACATCTATATCTTTGGTTTACACAATATATTAAAATATAACTAGGTACAATCAAACAGCTTTTATTATGCAATAGGCCCCAGAATAGTTATTATTTACTAAGTAAATGTTCTTGGATACCAAAAAATACCATTTGACCTAAATAATGCCGCGAGCACCAGCATCCTTGGTACAAAGCCTCAAGGATCTATTTTCAGGGGCCCACTGATTACCAGTCCGCCTGACAATATCAGCCTGACAGTTGTTCGGAAATGTCACCTTTTGCGCTTATCTGACAGGCTGATAACGTCCGGCGAACTGGCAATCTGTAGGCCCCTTTAGATTTAAGCTAGTTATTAATTTCATTTAGTATGAGTACAGTTACTGTAATACCTCTGTATATATCTAGCAAAGCCCTTAGAAAATTTGGATCCTTCGATCCAAATTTTCTAAATTCGGTAGCGACCCCTAAAACGATATTAAAAATTCTGAAATAATTCCACATTTTTTTTTTAGTGAAAGAGAACAATTTAAGGGGGTGAGACATAGAAAATTTCAATTTCGACGAAATAAGCAACACACACACACAGTCTTTGTATCTAGTGAATAAATTCCCTTCCTAACTCTTTAGTGACAGTAGTTGACTTAGTCGTGTCAAAAACATACACGCGGACGCTAATCAATCAGAGTCACCACAGACAACATTCGGTTGTCTGCACACAAGTTGACACAGAGGGCCTACCGCGAACCACGTTCGACGTATTGCCCGTGTCACACTTACGTACGAATTTACAAGTGCGACAGAGGGGCAACACGTCGAACATGGTACGCGGTAGACCCTCAGATATATGATTCCTGTACTAGGTATTCCGCGCGTTCTGTGATACGTGACAATGCCAGCGCGACAGCGATTTACGGAACTCAACACTTGACGCGGTACCTATTTGTATATCTGTAAGGATGTGTTGATCGTGCTGTCTTTGTGACACGGTGATAATGACAGTCTGTGTATTTCAATCTATTATATAAGCGTAGGTTGACTCGGAACAGTCACAAAAAGTGAAATAGCTACCGTAACAACTATAAGTACATGTAAAAACGCACTTACAACATTTTTATAGTGCGAGTTAAAATAGTAGAAATTAAATATGGAACTAAAAAAATTCCACTACTAAATTGTTGCCATTTTAAGCATTTTACGTCACAGATACATGTAACAGTTACGTAGGAAGTGGAGCCCTCAATAATGTTGTACAATTTCTTGTCGAACTATACAGTATTGTTAATAAACTTTTGTGTTTGTGTATTATTAATACGTTTCACTTTAGTAAAACAATTGTAGTTTAGATTTCATATTCCTAATAATTCTTTATTAACGTACATTTGGGCCCCTTGTATTGTTACTGATTGACAGGTGGCCATGTCATTATTGTAACGGAATTTCGAAAGACATCAGGTAAATTTTTCAAAAAATTCTCACAAAAGTTTCTCCATCTCGGCTCCTGTGTGGAGTTTTGTATTTAAAATAGTAATTAGGTCACCTAAGACAAGGGTCATATAGGTCACATAAATAACGTACTCGCATGCGTGCAGCGATCTTCCGCACGGAAACAGCACTTGTCCCATTCCTTACGTCGGCGATACAGTCTAGTTTACTCGGTCACCGCAACCGGTAAAACACTACTTCAAGACTCCCATTTAGCAAAAAGCTGGTAAAGCTGCATTCGCAGTGAAGCTTGATTAATTGTCGCCTAGTACTTAGGGCATATTGAAAATTCTTGGACTGGCCACTTAGAAAAAATAAGTCGTCTCATGTATCAGAATCCAGAAACTTTCAGTATGGCCCACGTATGATTGTTTTGTAACCTAGTATGCATAATCTATAAGTAAATGAACTTCCACTAAAAACAAGATCTACCGCTTTAACACGAGATAAAAGGAAGAAAAGGAAAAGTGGTAAAATTCACTGTCTCAGGCGCGACTCGAACTTCTGACTCTGAATCACTAGCCCACCGCTCTGTTAATTAAGCATAGAATAGAATAGTATTTATTCGTAAGCACAAACAATCGAAGTTAAGATAACAGTTCATTTCCAACGACAGAGCTGCTTTACTGTTCATTTTACTACGGGAAAAAATTGACAACGACAGCTGCACTACTGTTCATTTTACTACGGAAATAATGACAGTACTAGTAGTGCAGCTGCAGTCAGAAATGGAACGTTACCATTAAGCTACCAGACTTACCCGATGACGAGAATATTTCCACCATATCCTTCAACCTGCATATGCTTTTACACCATTTTAATCACTAACATATGACAAACCAAAACCATTTCAACTTTCTTTTATTTTATTCGACAAAAATGTCGCATTGACATTCAGTATGCATACTCCCTATGTCGAGAGCGTAAACGACATTACCGTCGTAAACTCGTATCTCATCCAGTTTAGGCATTCCAAATTGAGTCTTATCTTGCGGGACATAAAGTATGAATTCGTGTCAAGTGTAAATAATACATGTATGTTTAAGTAAGAAAGTAATATATGCGTTTTTGCAACAAAATGACAACAACGGAGATACATAGCCGCAGTAATGGACGCAGCACGCTACGGTTTTTTTACGGTCCCAGCCATTACCCACGTACGTTTTATGGACACTTACATATAAATATTGCGGGATTTTCAAGATTTTCCTTTAAGCTACATCGTCAAATCTCCCTAGCAAATGTGACAGTACTTTTATAAATATTCTGCCTTATTCGAACTTCAAGATATTCACAAGAGACGACACGTACAAGATCCATTCTAGATACGTTGTAGTTTAGATATCAACTGTTTCTCTTTTGCAGCGCAATTCGGGCAACCAATGTCACTCTTACGTTAGATAGAGTAAGACATCTATTAGATGTGGATTAGATCTCTAAGTCATATCCTGTGGAAATCGTTCAAGAGTGCCTATCTCCAGAATCGCGCAAATGTCAAATTTGACAGGTTAGATCTTAAACATATCGTTATCGTATCTTGGTGATGTCTAAAAGATATCTAATAGATGTCTATTTCAAAATCCAAATCGGGACCCTAGTGTCTTAATATAGGTATATGAAAGATTACTCTAAGAATACGATAAGTTATAATATAAGAATTGTGTAATTAGTAACGATTTATTGTCAAGGAAACTTTATTGTGCAATAGGCGGTCTAGCATTAGTTGCATTATCGCGCGTGAGTCGTGTGTAAATGTTTTTGATAAAATTATTGGATTCGTTGATTTACACAATCCGATTACAGTAAATAATTTAGGTTTAAATTATAACGCCAAATCCTTATGATTTCGTGGAATAGTCAATTTTCATGAAAATGTTAACCTACATTTATAAGACTAGTTGAGGTTATGCTACGATTCAAATATAATTATCTGTAGACCTGATTTGAGTAATTAGCGTATTCAATTCTCTTTACATATTAAATCATACGAGTATTATTATTAAATTTAATCTTACCTTTTAATACTATTGAAAATTTATCTTGCTTGTTGTGTGTTTATCACCAATGTTCCTAAAATATGGATGTTATCTCAGTAATTAAGTATGTTATATCAACTATCTATTATACATATACAGGGCGATCAATGCATTCAGTACAAAATAAAAGAAAAAAAACATACGACTTTTTATTGTTTATTTGACGGGTATGAATATAACAGATGTGAAAAGGGCTATTAGTTACTAGGGAATGCAACACGGCTCTTCTTATGTACTGACAATTTTTTTTCGAGCCCATGCATGCAGCAGTGCTGTAGAAAAAGACAATAAGATTTGGATAATGTTTTTGAAAATCACTTTTATTTTCACAAATAAAAGTCTCATGCGGTTTTATTATACGATCATAATAAACTAGATTAGGTAAACATTACTATTAAGCAGGCCACTGACGATTCCAAATGGATGCCGTTACAATGGATTCATCCAAATGGACGGCATCCTAATATAAACATTGTACGTTTTTGACATTCACGGACCGATTTTGGATTGCAGCCACGCTATTTGGACAGTTGGAAGGCTCGTCAGTGGCCACCTTTATGTTACTTTGGGGAACCCCATTACTTTTGGGTCATTTTATGTTCATGTGTAAAATTTATGGCGGATTATCCTACAATGTGTTGTAGGTGTTTGTTACAATATTTTATAAGTTTTATTTACTGTGAGCATCTTAAGAGATATAATGGTAACGTGTTTATGAAATTTAATTATGCGCTGTGAATATAAAATGTTCATAAAATGCTAAACTTTATAAATAATGGTGCAATAAAGCAATATTTGCGTTGAATATAAAGGAGTTTATGCTATTTGTATTCAAAGTCCGTTAGAGAAATATCGACGGAGCGTGTTCCTTGAGTCTAAAATACCATTTCTAATATTATAAGTCATATTAGAAAAGGTATTTTAGGCTCATTATTTACAAAGGGTAATATGCTTTAGTAAGGTTGGGATTAGATTATACTAGGGATTTAGATCGGTGTTGCTTTTTTTGTAGTCTGAAAGGTCAAATTGCAGAAATTTTGATTAAGTACCTAATTGTTATATGATTCCAAATTATTCTAGGTCCGACGCAAGCAAGCCTGTCAATGTTTACTGATACGCGATACTTCCGGTACATACTCTTGGAACTCAAATCGTGACACTTAACTTCCTTTTTTTGATGAATCCCGCTCTATACATAGCATACTTCCTACCTAAAAATCTGTTGGAAATTCATAGGTACGTAAAGAAAATACATCTGAGCTTCTAAGTGTAAAATTCATTCGATAGCGTGACAGTAGTAGACGTTTGCGTGAAGTCTCATTTTGTATGGGATTTTGAACAGCGCGCCATGCGGGACGTTTTGGAAACTCAAACTCCCGTGAACGTCTCGTCACGCTATCGAATGAAGTTTACACCAGGGGTACTGAAGAAAGCTACATTGCATTTATTTCAAGGGACCATTCCCATTACAGGATGTATGAATTGTCCTACAAACGTATAGGTTTCTTTAGAGTTAACAACTAGAAATATAAAGTTTAATACAGTATTAAAAATATCCTGCCGTTGTTATGTTTAGCAACTTAACTTCAAAAACGGAAACGAAATTAGCTACTCAAATTGTCGGCACGGAAAACATAACAGATGTTTGGCGAAAAGTTTTTCTGAAAAACAAAGCAATTAGTCCAATCCAACTCATATTTTAGGGTTCCGTACCCAAACGATAAAAACGGGACCCTATTACTAAGACACCGCTATCCATTCGTCTGTCTGTCTGTCTGTCCGTCCGTCTGTCTGTCCGTGTGGCTATCTCATGAACCGCTAATAGGCAGTTGAAATTTTCATAGAAGATGTATTTCTGTTGCCGCAAAAAACAACAAAATACTGAAAACAGAATATAATAAATATTTAAGTAGGGCTTCCATACAACAAACGTGATTTTTTGCCGTTTTTTGCGTAATGGTACGGAACCCTTCGTGCGCGAGTCCGACTCGCACTTGGCAGGTTTTTTTTATTTTTACTGACGATTAAAAAGTAATACCTGCAGCACAAATTCGTTGAACATTCAACTCAGTGGTTATTTTATTAAGACTCAAATTAAAACTGTCAAAAACTACTAGCAACTTTTTAGTATAATTTTCGGATCACTTCTCAAAATACTAAGCGCCAGGAGCCCGATTCTGATCTACCAATTCGTTGCGGTTTTGATCTTCTTTTGAATCGATCTTAAAAAAACGCTCACTCGTATTGGTGTACCATCGTCCACACTGTTAATTGACAGTTCGTAAACCTTATTACAAAAGGCATAAGGTCCACCGATGGACAATTATGAGTGTTGCTGTTTGTATGCGAAATGCGCTAATCAATCTAACCTAACCTAATCACCAAGACGATCGACAAGGTCGTATCAAAACCAGTTGAAACCCATAACAATTTGTTACGTTAGAATCGACCCCCCTGCGGCCACCATTTTAATTGAGGTTTCGAAGCTAACGAAATGTTTCGATGGAAAAACGAAATTACCTTAAAGCAATTTCGAATTTTCCTAATGTATTCCGAAACACATTTTCGATTCCAGCCGAGTTCTTGTTTGAACATTGTAGTACGAGTAGTCCAGTACGATTTTTCTTTTTCTGAAGTCGTAGAAAATTAAATTACGCTGGCAGTTCTGTTGCGGCAATTTTTATTTTTTATTTTTGGTATTTGGTATTTTTTAATTAAAGAAGGCCCATTGCCTTTTTTCCCTTACGTTTAATATAAACTTACAGTTTTGTCTATGTTAGTGAACCTGAATGGGTGGTGGCTAAGAAATAAGTGCGAGTTCGAGGTTGGATCCATAGTAAAAGTTGCTCAGTATAAAAACCTCCCTGGCAACGGGAATGCACTTATTTTCTTGCCATCCTGTATAATAAAAGTATAGTACCTACCTATGATATATTATTTATATAAAAGATATATACAGTGGGGTAGTACCACATAAACTCAAACATCAAACAAACATCAACATTTATTTAGCAAATAGGCCACAAGGGCACTTTTACACGTCAACATTGAATTTACATAAGTACAAGCAAAAATAATAACATCAACAATGTTATAAAATACCACTAACAATTCAATCTAACTAAATTAATAATTAGCTTAAATCTAAAATAGTCTTTTGAGGGATTGTACCAAGGATGTTGGCGACATTTAGATATTATCATTTTGATGTCACAATCGGCCCAATTCGAACTTTATGATACGTAAGTTAATAGATCTAGAAAAAATATGGATTAGATGTGTCAGTGTCAAAAGTGACGTATTTGTTTGAAGAAAAGTCACATTTGACACTGACATATCTAAACCATATCGTTTCTAGATCTATTAATCGACGTATCTTAAAGTTCGAATAGGGCCGAATATAAGTTTTGGAATTGGTCCGCTATGTTTACATTCTCACCCAAGACTTGTTTGTCGACCCCGACTCACCTGAATGACATGGAGGGCTCGGTAAGTCGTTTGCTTGTCAAATACACATTACCCTTTCATGTTTAAACGAACATGCTAACAAGAGTCTTGGGGCCCGATTCGGATTTTGAAATAGATATCTATTAGACATCTTTTAGACAACACCAAGATACGATAACGATATGTTTAAGATCTAACCTGTCAAATGTGACATTTGCGCGATTCTGGAGATACTCTTGAACGATTTCCACAGGATATGACTTAGAGATCAATTCACATCTAATAGATATCTTACTGTATCTAACGTACTCTATCTAAAGTGATATTGGTTGCCCGAATTGCGCTACAAAAGAGAACTAGTTGATATCTAAACTATAACGTATCTAGAATGGATCTAGTGTCGTCTCTTGTGAATATCTTGAAGTTCGAATACGGCAGAAAGAGTCTTGTCATGTATTTCAGCGCCTGGGCGATTCATAGCACACTAAAAAGAGCTAAAAAATTGCAAATTACCTAAATAAAAATCTCGGAAAATAATTTAGGTAAGTAGGTACCGACTTTATGTTACTTACGGATCAATTACTGATAACATTACCTTTATACCTGATAAAATGACATGGTTGACATTACTTTTATACTTAGTAATGATAAAAAGGATGGGTATGGGCTGTATTCCGATATTATAATAAAAAGGGAATTTACCATCGACATTATTTTTATTTTAAATATTGAGAAATAGATACACGATATCACAACTATGACAAGAACCAACCAATATGAAATAAGAACCTGAATTATCTATATGTATTTTTCTTTAGAAGTACATTTTTTTAATTTAAAAATATAAAATCATAGGCCCATTCGAATTCGTGCACTGACATCAAACCGATATAAGAATGATATTGGAATCATGTTTACTGGTCAGCATGTCAAAGTGTAGTAAGTTAACTTTTAAACTTAAAACTTGAAATTAAAAGAATGCTTATGACACGGTGCTGAATAATTAAGAAAATTTCATCTTTGATGATACAAAATACAACGAGTATTTACGGGATTAATATTAAGTAAGGTTTTATAATAAAATTATCCCTAAATAATATTATTCCATAACCCGTAGAATCCGTAGATCAAAGATGTTGCGTTCACCGGTAAATTACTGGCCTCGGGAATTAACCGAAGCGCGGTTATCCACTGTGCTCGGTTTCGACTTTCTTCCGACACGCTTTAAATTGTACAGTGAAGTTATTAAATACGGACAAAGTACAAAATTATGTGCAGTAAGCTAACTGCTGCAAACAAGTTTATATGCAGGGGCCAGTTATCTCTGCAGCTTACCTTAGCTCAGCTTAGCTTAGTATACTCTACCTTAATGTATGGGTAATAACCATACCACGCAATCGAGGTAGCAAAACCGTAGCAGTTGCACATTAAGGTTGACGCATATATACGTATTTACTAAGTCAAATACAAAAACTATGTTTTAAATTAATTATTTAAGATCTGTTTGCGTGTGATTACGCTAAATAAGGTATTTACATCCTTGTCCTATAACGTCATTACGTTATAAGTAGGTAGAATTTATTTTGTATTACAATTTAAGAGTAAACAAATTGGGATCAAATAAACAAAAATTTAAAGAAGTAATTTAATAATTTACTTTCCTGAAACACAAATTTAACTTTAAAATTTAAAAAATAGTGGCTTTGTTATCATGAGCCATGATGATGATTCATGACATATGAACGCTAACCTTTACGTTCAACTGTCATTTGCTACGGTTTTGCTAACTCGATTGCGAGGTATGGTAATAAGATCGTGTGTACATATTTTTAGCTCCTTTTTTGAGACGATAATTAGGACCTTGACTCTATAATTACGCTGATGTACAGCCGATATGAAAGCAAATGTCAACCGTATATTTTTTTTCTTAAGAAATATACAAGTTTAAATAAATTCTATGTGAATTAAAGACAAACCTATGGGTATTTACATAATATTTATTATTTATATTTCTGTCAGCTGCTTTATTTCTGTGGGTTATAATATTATTTAACAATATTTCCCAAACGAAGTCTTACAGACCTAACCTACTTCTTTATGCAGATATGTCAAATACATTGTGGCTTCGTGACGCAACGCAACCAACACTAAACAGATGGAGATACGTGTTTTCATCATCATATCTCATACACGTACAGTCCACCGTTAGCTGTCAGCAAGTAACAATGTATGAACACGCACTAAACACTAACGCGTAAACAGGCAATTACTATTTGCTGCTAGACATGTTAAGCGACATACGGACAACTGCGCTACATCGCCCAGCACCGCCGGGACATTTATCACCTAATTAATTCCTGTCTAAATCGGCAACAGTGTACAAACACAGCAAGCGTGAAAAGCCCCTGATTGCCCGTTAGCGATGTTTTGATAAAATTCATCCATCTCTTCGAATTTTCTTTGAAATCGGGATTTGCCCTGAGATCCTAATTTAATCAGTTCAGTTCCATGGATTCGAAAAATTTGGGTAAAATTTTCAACTAGCTATAGGTCTTAAGGTCATCATCATCTTCCTCGCGTTATCCCGGCTTTTTGACACGGCTCATGGGAGCCTGGCGTCCGCTTGGCAACTAATCTCGAAAATTGGCGTAGACACTAGTTTTTATGAAAGCGCCTGCCATCTGACGTTCCAACTCCTTGAAACTATGCCTTGTTGGGTTTAGTCCGGTTTACTCCTGATGTTTTCCTTCACCGAAAAGTGACTGGTATATTATCAAATGATATTTCTTAGATAAGTTGCGAAAATCTCATTGGTACAGTCAGCAGCAGAAGTTGCTAAGCGGGCCAAGTGTTCAAAATGATCTCGACGCGACTTTATTGTTAAGAGAATACGAGCGTGTTAAGGTAATTCTGAACACCTCGCCTGCTTAGCAACTTCTGCTGCTGACTGTACGAGGGTTTGAACCCGTAACCTCCTGATTGAAAGTCGCACGCTCTTACCGCTAGGGCACCAGCGCTAATATGGCATAAAGCCGGCAGCTTGCTGAACGGCCTACCAGGATCTGGCTACCGCAGACTCACCTCTCGACAAACTCTCAGCCGCTTCAAAGTGTTGCCCTATTGCCGCACTGTGCGTGCGGTCATTGTGCATGGGGCTCACTAAACGAGTTGGCGAGTCAACACTCATCTTTTACTATTCCGAGACTGATTGTCACGGCAGGTGTCCGCTAAAATCTTCCCATAACCCATTATCCAGTCCATTCAACTTGCAAATCAATAACCTATATGACATTACAATTACATCCCATCACAGCACAAAAGTGCTGCACTACAATAGTCTTCTAAGTAGTAAAAATTTGCATAATATTACTTTGCCACACTTGTGGATAAAATGCAACTTTCTCATGAGTGTTTAAAGAATAAAGGCATAGGTACGAGTGGTGAAAAATTATTTTCTTAGTTTGAAAAGTGCTAAGCTTTTTAGGCTTAACAGGATTGGGATCCGAGCTTCCATTTTAACCTGATTGGAACTTAACGAACTCGTGTCATTAGGCTTACATATCCTGATTACAACTCTGCAATTGAGTTTGGTTTGGTATTTCCGTTCCCCATATAAATTGGTGCAGCTATCAGCGAAGCCGCTGAAATAGCGAACAGTAGAAAATATGTATAGAATATTGCACCTTACGTCATTGTGATAAGGCGACAATTGTATACATATATTTGACGCGGAGTGTGTTAAACGCAATTATCTCCGTCCTCGGAATGTGATTCGATATCGTTAACGATATTGCGCCTCTGCGTAATCGGTACACCAACCTATACAGGGAGGGCCCGTAAAACAAAGGACACTTAAACTACCTACAAATTCCGTAATAATAGTATAATATATTCGAGTAAAAAATATTCCTTATTGTCCATTTTTAATTAGTTATAAAATCCACAATAATTTAATTACGCAGCTCGCTGTTAGGACTTAAGTTTTTATTAATAAAAATAATAAAAAAGCCAGTAGATCCACAGGTCCAGTTACATCATAACAACTACATAGTCACCACAATTTGTACATATTTATTCAGCGCTCGACAAAGCTAGAAGCATTTAATTAAAAACAGAAGTTTGTGGCAAGGATTTGAATAATTAATTCCGCTCTCTGGAAGGCACGTCCGATTTCACAAAGACTTTGGTCCAAAAATTGGCTGCTTCTGATTTTGCACAGAATAGTGAAATGGGACTGATTTACATAGCGTCTAACTTATAAATAAGGGCCTGGGATACTGGTATCATGAGCAAAATGTATAAAAGAAGATATGAAAAATAGATATAGGTAGTTATAAAAATTACATTATTGATAAATATTAAAAAAAATTTTTTATTAATATTTTTGCAACAATACAAAATAGTAGGTACTATTTTGTATTGTTGCAAAAATATTAAAATCTACAGATAAAAAATAGAAAATAATTTAACAAATTTTCCACATATTGTAAATGTGTACGTACGCAGGATTTCGTGTATACCCTTAACTCATTCTAAATGGGCGCGCTGTACATGAGAAGGGATGAAACAAATATTCACACTACCAAATAAGTTCAATACTTATATTAATAACAAATCCCGACCCATATACACAAACCCGATAAGAATTTCGTTAGCGAGATGTACGAATCGACCCGGCCGGTTCAGCGCCATCTAGCGTAATATTTGGTAAGTAAATATTTTTGTACTATAGTTACTACACGGACTTCCACTTGCTTCCGAAGCACTCCTGGCACCGGCTAATGCTACGTAGCGAACGAAGCGCAACTGTCACTGTCACACTAATAAGGAAGAGTGATAGCGAAACATCACATTACATGCATCACAGAGCAATAAGCATCAAGGAGATCAGGTACTTACAAACTATATGTACCTACATGATCTCCTCCTAAGATATGTCACAAGTTTGATCATACGCAAAAGTTACCGTTTCCAAGTTTAGAGTACCATACAGCTACAAGTATGTCCTCTATTCTGACATGCAATACCAGTAGATACCTTACTGAGGATCTGCAGTCGGATAAAAATATTAACACAATTCCTATTATTTAAAACAAATTAATTCGAGCCACGTCCGGAGTAAGGACCATTAGGGGGTCATTTGTGTGCCGTGAATCCAAAGGCCGAGACGTGACACGGTTTCACATATTTGATCCCTTTTTAATTTTTAAAAAGGCATTTTTTTGTCACCAGAGAGTTTAGTCTATTCTGAATACATGATTGTAATACAAAACAGAAAATCAGACACAATTATGTATACCTAGCTCAATCGAAATAAGACAAACCTCGAAATTTCTAGGACAGTCCAGAAAATTGTTAAACAGTCTGGCAACACTTTAATTTCAAATACCTGCAATGAATTTTTCGTTTCATTTCCGTTCCGATTTTTGAATTTCGATCGCTCGATTTCGTCACTCTAAAATCGGTGGAAAACGGCGAAATGCTCATTTTTAAAATACGAGCGATCGAAATTTGGAATCGAGTGGTAATGACCACTCGTTTTCAATTCTATTAATAGAATTTAAATGCCTAGTAGTGGAGATATTATTGAACGAAATACACCAAATCGAGTGGTCGAAATTCAAAAATCGGACCCCAGTAGTTTTTGAGTTTTTCGCAAACATACATACATACATACAAACAGAGAGACGCGGCGGGGGACTTTGTTTTATTTATAAGGTGTAGTGATTAGCAAATATAAATATATCTTATATTTATCTATGGCAATAATTGAACAATGAAATATTTGCTAAGTAATTATTACAAGTGTTTTATACATTAGCTAATATTTCTTTTTTTTTTCAACCGACATTAATCATTTTTGTAAACAGTTTATTGAAATACTGATTCGATTTCTGGCTCCAAAGTTTTCTTGCAAGGGTCTACAAAAAATAAGTTGTAACAATATAAAATCAGTTGACGAAGCATTTCAAAAGTAGGTATAAGTAAACCCGCATTGGTGAAAAGTTTCTAAAAGTTATGCACCTTTTGGGGAAGATATTTTCGCCCTCCTAAATTATATGAAACGAAAACCGCAAAGGTTCTTCACCGAAGGGCATGGCAATGAAACTTTGTTTAACATTTTGTTACAAAGTTACCCATTTTTATTGATGGGCTTTTATCAATTTACTAGGTTCTTACTGTACTTTCAAATTTTCCAATAACATCCAATTTCGATTCAGAAGTTGGTACGAACATTTTCGACCTTCAGAAAGTGAATAGTAAGTAAAAATATTATTTTACCTAGTTTTAATTTATTTTTTTGTAAATTCACATCGATTGTAAAACATTAAGTCACCAAGTGCCTACTACTTATTATGCCAAGTCCATATGCTTGGTAACAACAACAAAATATTCCCATCTTTAAGCAGGCTCTAGGTAATTTTGATGTTTTGAGTTCCGTACCCCAAAAGTAAAATAGGAACTCTTATACCTAAGGATGGATTTCATTTTAAACGTTTGTGTCTGTTTTTAAAAACTCTTTCCTCAGAAACACTAATCAAAGCCAATCTCTTGGTGCCTGTTTTTCGATTTTTCTTTCAATGTGCCCGAAGGCGCCTCGTGCTAAGACCCACTTCGCCCACGCCTAGCTTATTTATGAATACCTGCTTTGTCGTGTCAGCAACTAGGTACCGTAAAATGGGGTGAGTTGGGTGAAATTTGACTTTCAAACCTCGATAAAATTTTATTTTTACATGTGTAAACTGAATGGTGTATATAATAAGTGGTTCGGACGTTTGTATTTTATTTTGGGTAGTTCCATTTCATAACTTTGACGTTAAAGAGGAAAACCCACCTCACCCCGTAGTGCCTCGTATTTGGGGTGAGAGGGTTTTTCATACAAAAGTGATTTTGGAAGATTCTTGGATCGATTTTTTTTATTATGCGTATTACTATAGCCCCATTTTAAATTGGAATACATTATTTTTGTAGTAGTAGCCTTAAAATCCCTTCTCACCCCTCTCTCAAACCTTCTCTCCCCATTCATAACCCAACTCTCCCCGCGAAACCTACTCACCCCGTTTTACGGTATTTAATATATGTAGGTATTCACAAGCTATAGGGTATAATATGTTGACTTAAAATCTCGAAAAGCAAGTGTTTTCCTCACGTTTGCGAGTTCAAAAACACCATTATCATACATTTTAAGCAACACGCCCGAAAATACGTTTACTATCCAACGTGCCAGTTTGAACTCTTGTTTCATAACTCCGTAACTTCCTAGACTAGGTGTTAGTGTGAACATTGTTGTGGGGTTGAGAACTGGTGATTAAATCCCAAGTCGAACTAAATAAAACAACATGCTTAAATTAAATTAAACTTGGCATAAATACTTACGTAATCACCTTATAAAACAAAGTCCCGACCGCTTCTGTCTTTATATTAATGTTACATTAGGTTTATGTACCTATGTTAGTTAGTTTTAGATATGTGTGTTTATGTTTTTGACATGTAGGTACATTTACACCGTATTATAATCTGAATATGAGTCTGTATGTACGTAGGTATGTATCTTCGCGATATACTCAAAAACTACTAAACAGATTTCATACAGTTTTCATCCATCAATAGAGTGGGGCGATGCGGTTGAAGCGGACTTGCGCGATCTCCATGCCGATAACTGGCGGGAGATGGCACAGGATCGAGACAATTGGCGTGTACTCATGTCGCATGGTCGCTGCGCCATTCAAGTAAGTAAGTAATAGAGTGGTTCTTGAGGAAAGTTTAGGAATATAATTTGGTAATAAGGTAAGGTTATGTGTAACCTGTGCGAAACGGGAGCGGATCGCTAATCTAAATCTAACCGTTTGTGAGATACAGTTTGTTATACATTAGTGCAATCTACATGTTTTCAACCCTATAGTTCGTTTTTTTTAGCATTAGAAAGAATTCCGCAGAAGCAAGCGTGCAGTTTTTATCAGGCTCGTTAATTGTTAATAATTATTGAATTATCTAATGTAGCATGGTCAATACATATAATTTACTTCAAATTGTTACCGCTAAAAGTGCCAGATTTAGAACCACAAGCGAACTTCTGCGAAGTTCTTTCTAATGCTAAAAAAAACGGACTATAGCAAGAAGATCCGAGCATCGAATGTAAAGTCAAGTTAAAGACACATGTTAATTTAAAATGTAAATTTAATAACTTTGTAGGGTTGTCGTTGGTATCAAAATATTAAATATAAATGATTTTGTTTTACTTTTTAATCCAGCTTTACGATTATAATAACTTGATTGTAGATCGATCACCTAAATAACACTGTCCTTTCAGCTCAGTCTGTAGAAATGTTCCACTCTGTATAAGTGAGTCAGCTATAAAAAAGTTTGTCCTTCATAAATAACGAACTTCAAATGCTCATTTATATTCTGACCACTACAACACTAAATTAAATACTTCTCTAGAAACGAGATAAACATTGTTGCCAACCTAACAAAAACTATAAATCAAGCCTGCGACAAGTGTACCAACTTAACTAACAGTCGTTAGGATTAGCTATGACCATAAACAAGTAAATATTAGAGACTACTGATCTCCGTACATAGATATACCGGGTGTGGCCTGTAACACGAGCAAATAATTGAGCAATTAATTAATTAACATAGATTGTACGCCTCAAACGGTGACACTTTTGTTCAACAACTTTTAGAAATTATGAAGTATTTAGAGTCCCTATTTTTGATGCAAAATAAATATTAACTTCAATAGACGCCATCGCCACGCCATATCATTGTGATTGACGTTGCTTGTCACGCCTTAAACATAACAAAATTCTCAATACATTGCGTCTTAGAATAAACTTTAAAGTGTATTAAAAATCAAACCACAAGTTATTTTTAAAAGTTGCTGAACACCTACAGTTTAATTTTTTGCTCGTATTACAGGCCACACCCGGTATATCATATATCAATAAACTTTCTTGAGGTTTTACACGACACAATTTAATCGGGGATACGAAAAATACATTTGCTCAGTGCAAACATAGAAAATAGCCCACAAAATGGCATTACAGTGTTGAGTTTGCTAGGTTGCGCTAAACAAAGAATATAGCCCTGTAACCTCCCAGTCCCGGAGTCATGTTTGCAGTTTTGAATTAGGAACCTTCTTTAATTCTATTATAGTTCAAAGTTCGATTTTATTTTGTCCTTTGAAAAGGACTTCGGAACGTAACGTAGGAGGGTAACCTGTAACCTCACTACGCGACACGCCATTTACGACAGTCGTTTGGAGACTACCAAAAGCGGTATTCGTATTTTAAAATCTCAGTTTGATTGATTATTAATATGATACGATCGTTCGCACTTATTGGATACATTATACACAGCAATATACTTACCTACACATACGCGAGTCATGACAGAGTCGTAATTATTAAATAAACGAAAAAATTAAAATAAAACACCGCTTTGGGGTTTAACTATACCAAACGGAAGAAATTGAAAAACTCGAACCATTCTGCGTTGCGTTGCGTTGGTAGCTCAGGTCTTCTTCTTTCTCGCGTTATCTCGGTATTTTGCCGCGGCTCATGGCATATTTAGGGGCCTGGGGTACGCTTGACAACCCCAGGCTCCCGTTGGTAGCTCAGTTATTAAACAAAACTGTTGTTTTAAAACACCACAAGTTCGAATTTTGCCCGAAGTAGTTTTTTTTTTAATTTTTCCTTGAGTTTAGTAATTAGTAGTATCCCTTAGGGCCACTTGCACCATTCCACTAACCCGGGGTTAACCGGTTAAACCTTGAGTTACCATGGTTACCAGTACAATTTGACACTAGGTTAACGGTTTAACCACTTAACCCCGGGTTAGTGGGATGGTGCAAGTGGCCCTTACAGACGTATCTGCTTGAAAAGAAAATAGTGTCGGAGCCGTGTCAAAGTGGTACCATAACTACATATAAATAATAAATATTTTAAAATTTCAATACCAGTGTGATGAATCAAAGTCCTTCGTACAATCAATTACTTTTATTTTACTCCAACTTCTTACTTCAACACTCTTTGACAATATTTAGTTAACAAGCCGTAACCTTCGTGCTACATGTTACTGGTTCAAGCGCCAAGCGAGAATGATCCTTCCATCCCATGGTAAGTTACATTTTATACTTTTCCCTCATTAGAATTGGCGGGTAGGAGAGAAGGGTCATTTTCGCGACTACCCACAGATTAATTAACAAATATTCGGGTAAACACAAATCACATTTTTAATCACTACCCACTGAATGCCATAAGTTTAACATAACTCACGCAAAATAATTATAATTTATTCTTGAAATCTTATGAAATATCACACTCGGCCATCCGACTGCGTGCTACCTCCGGTGCACGATCAACAATAATATCACACTCGGCCGTGTTGCCTATTGCCTTTCAATCCTATTTTAGTTAAAAGTAGTCTGTTTATACAATACCAATACTCTTCATTGTACACCAGAATACAATAAAATAATACAAAGAATTACAGCAACTTAAGTAGAGGTAAACTTCAAATTATTTAATTTACTCATGGTAGCAGGTATTGCAGAAAGTAAACGGTATTTATTCTTCAGACTAGTATTATTGTTACATAAAAAGGGATATTTAAATACCTACTTATACTACTAATCATGTAAAGGTTCACGAAATACATCGTCCACACTGTCAAACCCTTTACTTTTACTAAAATTTACATCCCCATACGATAAGATATTTTAACTAATTACACGCAGGGTTATAGACACATTATTATCGGCACGTGCTTATAGAATATAAGCCCAAATTTCATTGCATTGATTTTAGTACTGTAACATACTTATTTTCAATTAAGTTCTACTTATAACAAACATGAGCAATAAAATTTTGCCTGATATAAGAAGAAAGAAACAACTTCCACAGCATGAGCGATAATAATTAACATTAATAATCTAATTTTTAGACCTTCCATAGTAAATGTAGGAACTGTTTATGGAAATAATATTTTGGGGAAGCTACGTGATTACATTAACGGCTTAATCAGGTTTGTAATTAACAGATGCAATTATCTAATGATTTTTTTCTCTGAAATCAGATTTTTTTTTTCAAATTACAATACTTTAGTTACAAACTTGATGACGTCCTCCACTGTAAGTCCCTCTTGAGCGTCGCCTTCTTCGTACTGGTCATCTGAGAGAGGCCCCCGTCGTCAGCGCCTACTGTGGTGACGACATCTGTCTTCAGGCCCCTCACGCTCGGCTGTCGCAGTCCACAGCGTCCTCTGTGGTAGATTCACCGTCGCTGACTTTCAGCCTCTGCCGCTCGCGACTCTGCATCCGTCGTGCTCGTGACGACAGTCTAGGTGATCTCGGGGTGTCAATATCGGAATCCATTTTACCCTGTAATTAAATTTCAGTGCGCTGCATGATTGGTTGTTAAACTTTGTTATCACCCTACGCCAGCCAGTTGTTAAACTCTTTAAACTCAAAATAAACTGTTTAACTCAAAATAAAACTCTAAACTGTTTAACTCAAAATAAAACTGTTTAACTCAAAATAAAACTCTTTAAACTGTTTAACTCAAAATAAAACTCTTTAAACTGTTTAACTCAAAATAAAACTCTAAACTGTTTAACTCAAAATAAAACTAAACTGTTTAACTCAAAATAAAACTCTTTAAACTGTTTAACTCAAAATAAAACTCTTTAAACTGTTTAACTCAAAATAAAACTCTAAACTGTTTAACTCAAAATAAAACTAAACTGTTTAACTCAAAATAAAACTCTTTAAACTGTTTAACTCAAAATAAAACTCTTTAAACCTTTTACTCAAAATAAAACTCTTTTAACTGTTTAACTCAAAATAAAACTCTTTAAACTGTTTAACTAAAAAAAAACTCTTTAAACTGTTTAACTCAAAATAAAACTCTTTAAACTGTTTAACTCAAAATAAAACTCTTTAAACTATTTAACTCAAAATAAAACTCTTTAAACTGTTTAACTCAAAATAAAACTCTTTAAACTGTTTAACTCAAAATAAAACTCTTTAAACTGTTTAACTCAAAATAAAACTCTTTATACTGTTTAACTCAAAACAAACCGTTTATTTTGATTTTGATTTGATTTTGAACTCAATACAAACCGTTTAACTCAAAACACACAGTTTAACTCAAAACAAAGAGTTTAACTCAAAACAAACAGTTTAACTCAAAACAAACAGTTTAACTCAAAACAAACAGTTTAACTCAAAACCAACAGTTTAACTCAAAACAAACAGTTTAACTCAAAACCAACAGTTTAACTCAAAACAAACAGTTTAACTTAAAACAAACAGTTTAACTCAAAACAAACAGTTTAACTCAAAACAAACAGTTTAACTCAAAATAAACTGTTTAACTCAAAACAAACAGTTTAACTCAAAACAAACTCCTTAACTCAAAACAAACTCTCTAGCTCAAAACGAACTCTCTAACTCAAAACGAACTCTCTAACTCAAAACGAACTCTCTAACTCAAAACGAACTCTCTAACTCAAAACGAACTCTCTAACTCAAAACGAACTCTTTAACTCAAAACGAACTCTTTAACTCAAAACTAACTCTTTAACTCAAAACTAACTCTTTAACTCGATCCAACTCTAACTCTATCCAACTCTAACTCTATCCAACTCTTTAACTCTATCCAACTCTTTAACTCTATCCAACTCTTTAACTCTATCCAACTCTTTAACTCTATCCAACTCTTTAACTCTATCCAACTCTTTAACTCTATCCAACTCTTTAACTCTATCCAACTCTTTAACTCTATCCAACTTTAACTCGATTCAGCTCTCTAACTCGATTCAGCTCTCTAACTCGATTCAGCTCTCTAACTCGATTCAGCTCTCTAACTCGATTCAGCTCTCTAACTCGATTCAGCTCTCTAACTCGATTCAGCTCTCTAACTCGATTCAGCTCTCTAACTCGATTCAGCTCTCTAACTCGATTCAGCTCTCTAACTCGATTCAGCTCTCTAACTCGATTCAGCTCTCTAACTCGATTCAGCTCTCTAACTCGATTCAGCTCTCTAACTCGATTCAGCTCTCTAACTCGATTCAGCTCTCTAACTCGATTCAGCTCTCTAACTCGATTCAGCTCTCTAACTCGATTCAACTCTCTAACTCGATTCAACTCTCTAACTCGATTCAACTCTCTAACTCGATTCAACTCTCTAACTCGATTCAACTCTCTAACTCGATTCAACTCTCTAACCCCATTCAACTCTCTAACTCAATTCAACTCTCTAACTCAATTCAATTCTTTAACTCAATTCAACTCTTTAATTTAATTCAACTTTAACTCTTTAACTCTTCAGAACCTAACTCTGACTTTCGACCACATCTATGGACTCTCTGGCAGCACACTACATGGCCACACTCATAAACAACACAGCTGCATGGCTGTAGACTCTAGCAGCACACTACATAGCCGCACTCATAAACAACACATCTACATGGCCGTAGACTCTAGCAGCACACTACATGGCCGCACTCATAAACAGCACATCTACTTGGCTGTAGACTCCAGCAGCACACTACATGGCCGCACTCATAAACAACACATCTACTTGGCTGTAGACTCCAGCAGCACACTACATGGCCGCACTCATAAACAACACATCTACATGGCTGTAGACTCCAGCAGCACACCTACATGGCCTCGCCCATGAACAGCACATCTACATGACTATCGACTTTCTAGCTGCGCACTACATAACCGCACTCATAAACAGCACATCTACATGGCTGTGGACTTTCTGGTAGCACACCTAATAGATGGCTGCACTCATAAACAGATGCACTCCTAAACAGCTCGCCTACATGGCTCAAAATAATTCAACTAAATAATCAAAGCGATCACACATAACTGGCTCATTAGACGTTGGGTCTAGCTATAACATACCACCTCCAAACAAACCTAAATGGTACCCGTAATGTAGTAGTCTTAATATCCATTTGCAGTGAACTCAATAACAGATCTCATGTGGTTTGTTTGTCCTGTACCCAATGATACTATCAAAAACATATATATTCAAACCACTAATCATAGGATCAAGCTCTTGTGTACGTAGTATAATATTAAATATATGTAGGTAATAACGTGGCAACTAGATCGTTCTTCCCGTACTCAGGTAATGGAACATCGGGTCCACGAGCAACATAGCACTTACAAGTTAACTAACTACACCATAACAACCTACATAGGTAACTAACCATTAAAACTGGTTATAGGGTACCGCCTATATGATATGTTACGATATATAGCTTCCCCATAGTTCAACAATTTATCAATCAGCGCAAGAGTTCTCATATTTAATAAAGCAGGAGCGATAACGGGCCGCGCGCGCCGTGTGCATACCCCGCCATCAACTCGATATTCATTCAGCCGGTGACCGAAACAATAAAAATTATAAAACAACTCAAAAAATAAAATAAAAATAGTCTTGGAGTCGATGAAATCCCGCCCGTTCTTGTAAAGTTAGCACAGCCACTGACAAAACTGATTAACCAGTCATTTAATCAAGGAATATTCCCGGACTTACTTAATATCCATGAAATATCCATTATTAAACCCATATTTACAAACGGTGACGTAATCCATCCAAACCAATATCGACCTATCGCACTCTTACCCGATTTTATCTTCATAAATGGAGTCTAAGACAACTTTTTCGTAAAGTACAGTATTTTATCATTTACATTTTATTAATACATACAGAACATCTTAGGTCATAAAGACAACAGAACACATAGTTTAGGATTTTTGGTGGACATGACAAAAGCGTATAAAAAAGTATCACACGAAATCTTACTCTGTAAATTGTACGGGATGGGAATACGCGGCACTCTGTATATTTGGTTCAAATCAAATCGTACCTCTGAGACCGTAAACAATGCGTGTAGAACACTTAGATAAGGACCGCGAGGAACTAAAGACCGTGACATCAAAATCGCGTCATATTGTTTATTCCATTATGTCAATATTTCAGGGAAGCGTTTGTGGATGCCTACTATTTCTTGACCTGCCAAAGAATCTTAACACAGACACAACCTGCGTTATGTTTGCTGACGAAGCCTTTCTTCAAGATCATGGACTAACACTTTGTAATTCAGTGCAGACTGACATAAAGGAATCAAAAAGTGACACAACATTCAACAAAAACTGAAATCATTACTTCTAGAACACGCTTATTACTCAATTGACGAATCTATATTATCTATGCAAAACGATCATTGATTCCAACACATCGTATTGAATAGGGTTCTAAGTCCTAACAGTTACCTCCCATTATTAATTACTTATTTACCTACTATAACATTTTCACTTATTATAGTTAATAATAATTTTATTTGTAAAAATCGAATGACATGAAAAATTTACCAATAAAAATCTGTATAACAAAGACATTAGGGTCTGACCCGTCTGACTATGATGGTACACCAACTACATGGTGACTACACTGTTAATGACAACGTGTCATTAACCTAATGGAGCCCTTTATTCATTTCAGAAACCAATCAAAGGCGTTATCATGTATGACTTTACTTATTAGATCATTTAGCTCATACTATTTATTAGAATAGATTAAGATCAGTATTCGAAACTCACGTATATATTTAATATGCATGATGTAAATACTTTCATTTTAACGACAGCAAGTATTTAAACAAAATCTGCATGACAACAGAGCACTTCACACTGTATGTTTCTTCACAATATGGGCTATTTAAATTTAAAACCACTCTGGTAAATGAAATTGTTCCTTTAATGACAATAAACTTACCTACTTGCCTATAACCGTACACGTACAATTATACATGTTTGTATCTTAATTGCTAATGGATTCATTAAATATTTATCCAAATCGTATCCAATTTCACTATAATCGCGATCACGTATCGTATATGCCTATGCTCGGCTAAACATCGATATTACACAAAAAAAACATACTACTACACTGTACACACTAATCGTAAGTAAGTATTCAAATTCTAAGACAACTTGTAACCACGGCTCTTGTATAAAAAAAAAGGTTAACTCGCTCAATACCTGTACCGATTTTGATTACCAGCAGAATTCTAAATTATGTAATAAGTCTGCATTCGTTACTTCAACTTGACCATGATCGCGAATCTACATGTATTCTTAATCAGGTTTTGAGGTTACAAGCATTGCAACTTAAAACTTACTACCAACGTCTGAGTATATAAAATATGTATATGTATACTAGGTACTCACACGTTCTAGTCCTTTTATGGGCGCCGTTGATCACCGCTTCTGACTTGTGATGAATCAAAGTCCTTCGTACAATCAATTACTTTTATTTTACTCCAACTTCTTACTTCAACACTCTTTGACAATATTTAGTTAACAAGCCGTAACCTTCGTGCTACATGTTACTGGTTCAAGCGCCAAGCGAGAATGATCCTTCCATCCCATGGTAAGTTACATTTTATACTTTTCCCTCATTAGAATTGGCGGGTAGGAGAGAAGGGTCATTTTCGCGACTACCCACAGATTAATTAACAAATATTCGGGTAAACACAAATCACATTTTTAATCACTACCCACTGAATGCCATAAGTTTAACATAACTCACGCAAAATAATTATAATTTATTCTTGAAATCTTATGAAATATCACACCAGTCTTTATTATTCAGCTGTCTCTGTAAGAACTTTGAAAGTGGATACATTCATTTAGGAGAGATTATCTTGATAGTTACCGCGTAATGCCTCGGGTGTTAGCTTGAGGTTGATAAGTCGTGTTTTGAGGTGTATTTCAGTCGCCATCAGATATATCGTAGCGGCCAAGGCGCTCACAAATATCTGAACACGCCTCTATTGTCAAGGCGTTAGAGTGCGTGTTCAGATATTGTGAACACATTGGCCGCTCCGATATATCTGATGGCGACTGTACCTACCTACATCTAAAATATTATATTTATAATTAATTATTAGTACATATTTTGCTAGACATGTTTCTGGCTGTTTAAAAAATAATTCTTTGATTTTGGCTTGTTGCTGGCTGGCTACCTTGATTTTTCTGACTTAATGGTCTTATCTCTCGATCAATGGCGTTTCAGCAAGATGCTTGAAGTCACCAGAAGTATGTTGAGATGAGGTCATTTCGTGGCACTTTCTTCTTTGTTTTGTATATTCTAAATATATTATACCGGGTGTGGCCTGTAATATGAGCAAAAAATTCAACTGTAGGCTTTACTCCTCATACTGACCAACATTTGTTCAGCGACTTTTAAAAATAACTTGTGGTTTGATTTTTAATACACTTTAAAGTTAATTCTAAGACGCAATGTATTGCGAATTTTGTTATGTTTAAGGCGTGACAAGCAACGTCAATCACAATGATATGGCGTGGCGATGACGTCCATTGAAAATAATATTTATTTTGTATGAAAAATAGGAAGTCTAAATTCTTCATAATTTTTCAAAGTTGTTGAACAAAAGTGTCACCGTTTGAGGAGTACAATCTATGTTTTAGTTATTTGCTCGTGTTACAGGCCACACCCGGTATATCTATTCTATTATATTCTATTCTATTCTTAAACAAGCCTTTCTAATAAAAAATAGCTGTACTCCAACATAACGTTCCTTTGTGCACTATACATATAAAAGCGTTTTAAAGTTTTGTGTGTATCTTATAAGCATATAAAATCCCTCTCACCATTTTGTTAAAGATTTTACCTTATTGCAGCTTTACAGAGCTTATTTCAAGTGTGAGCGGAGTGGAACGCAAACAACAAACTTTCTTATATCAAAGATCCTTTAACACTGTAGAGCAGCGTTTAGAGTTTCAAGTGAATAATATAAAGCGTTTTTGATTAAATCGCTACTTAAATAATAAAGAGAGTAGAGGTATTTTATTTATTAACTTTAACTTTAATGCACGTAAAAATAGCATAATGGCGGACTAAATAGGTCAAGGATTAATTTACTACAGTCGCCATCAGAATTATCGGAGCGGCCAAGGTGTTCACAATATCTGAACACGCACTCTAGTGCCTTGACAATAGAGGCGTGTTCAGATATTTATGAGCGCCTTGGCCGCTCAGATATATCTGATGGCGACTGTACCAACCCAATCAAACATTGGTCTGTAAAAATAGTAGATTTATACAACAAAGCATAAAGTAACCAATGTTATCCAAGGTAATTTATTTCTTGATTAAATTCCTCGCTTACTCTCGAATAAAAAATAAAACCGGGCAAGTGCGAGTCGGACTCACGCACGAAGGGTTCCGTACCATAATGCAAAAAAAAACGGTCACCCATCCAAGTACTGACCGCGCCTGACGTTGCTTAACTTCGGTCAAAAATCAAGTTTGTTGTATGGGAGCCCCACTTAAATCTTTATTTTATTCTGTTTTTAATATTTGTTGTTATAGCGGCAACAGAAATACATCATCTGTGAAAATTTCAACTGTCTAGCTATAACGGTTCGTAAGATACAGCCTGGTGACAGACGGACGGACGGACGGACGGACAGCGAAGTCTTAGTAATAGGGTCCCGTTTTACCCTTTGGGTACGGAACCCTAAAAATAGATCGAAGAACTTCGATTGCTAGGAAAATCAATACCTACAGCATTATATCAAATTTTTAGCCTTATTTTACCGCATTTATTTAAGAGTAGGTAATTTATTTAGAAATTAGTACTAGGGCCGCGCAGCAGGGTCGCGGACGCGTTGACTGTTAGCTGCAGCCAGTGGCAGTTTGTATAGCAGGTTTTGTACTTTATTGCAAGATCAATAAGGGTGGAAACGTAAGTAATTTCACTTTATACACTAGAGCATAAAAGGGAACTATATACCGCTTACAAACAACTTAAACACCAACTTTACGAATATGAAAAGTGCAAGTTCAAATATGTTCTTTTTACATAGAAAATGAAAATAATACAATATAGCTATACCGGGTGTGGCCTGTAATATGAGCAAAAAATTTAACTGTAGGCTGTACTCCTCATTCTGACCAACATTTGTTCAGCGACTTTTAAAAATAACTTGTGGTTTGTTTTTTAATACACTTTCAAGTTTATTCTAAAAGGCAATGTATTGCGAATTTTGTTATGTTTAAGGCGTGACAAGCAACGTCAATCACAATGATAATGGCGTCGCGATGGCGTCCATTGAAGATAATATTTATTTTGTATGAAAAATATGGAGTCTAAATACTTCATAATTTTTAAAAGTTGTTGAACAAAAGTGTCACCGTTTGAGTAGTACAATCTATGTTTTCATTATTTGCTCGTGTTACAGGCCACACCCGGTATACTAGTTTACCAATTAGTAATGTAACGGCAATTAACTTAACAAGGACTGTCAGTAATGGTCCCAAAAATAACTTTTTATTCTGTAATCCGTAAATAAGTACCTACTCTCATAAAAATAAAATAATTCAAATCAAGTGGGATACTAAAATAAACTTTTTGTTATCCTAAATATAGATATAGGTATATCCTTGAATTCTAAATAGCGTCGGAGTTTCGAGGCAAAAAGCGTTTGCCAGTAAATCGGGACCTTTTAAATATTAAAGACACCTGAAGTGGAGCGCGGTTTGTAATAAATCGATTAGGTTTCCAGGTGTGTTTTGTATTTTTCGCAACTGTATGTTTTGCTAGAGCTTATAGTAAGAACATGGTGTAGGTAGTTAAGAACTTTATTGTTGTATATTCTTAAAATCTCTTTCTGCGGTTGCAGAATGGAAACAAAAATTGTATGCAAATATCGGCTTGGTTTCAGATGCACTTTCGAATTAGCCTGACTGTAAAATACAACATTAATTGTTTTAAAACTTGAATGTCTGAGACGCTTCACAGCCATCTTCACAACTTCGTATCTTTTTTTATACAATCGACAAATTCAATACTTTATACCGTCTCATATGGCAATGCTTTTAAGATTAATCGAGTTGAAAGACGACTGTCACTGTAAGGATATCTTTGATACAACACGTCTCCTGTTTCTTCTATGTTTATTTTTATCCGATACATAAATGGTGGGTTCAACAACTCAATTATTTTTTTACTACCATCCCGATTCGATTTCCTTGCGTATTTAAATAGGAAACATACCTATCGGGATTTATTATTTAGTGATTCGTTTTTGTTTTTGAACTCTATTTATTTTTATATAGGAATATGCTGTAGAATATAATTTTTAAGAAAAATAATTTGGCCAAGCCCGAGATAGCTCGAGGCATTTAGTGTGCCGTACGGCTACCATCAGTTTGGCATTGACATAAACGATATCGTGAACGTAATTTACTTCCTATAGGTATATCTCTTTCGCACACGCTGACTTACAGAGGTTGTTTGCCTGTTTTTATTAGGATACCGTATTCAACTACACACACAGAACAATAGTACAAGTGTCTAAGTGCGAAGGCCGAAGGCCGAGCTTTAGCAAAATGACAGTGCTTTAGCACAGAGCAATAGTACAAGTGTCTTAATGTGAAGGCCAAAGGCCGACCTCCGCGTAGCCCGAAAGCTCGAAGCGTCCAGGATGTCAGTGCTTTAACACAGAACAATAATAGTACAAGTGTCTAAATGCGAAAGCCGGAGGCCGAGCTCCGCGTAGGGCCGAAGGGCCGAAGCGTCCAGGATGTTAGTACTTAAACACAAAACAATAGTATAAGTATCTAAATGCGAAGGCCGAAGGCCCGAAGCGTCCAGGCCGTCAGTTCTGTGTTTAACCACTGACATCTTGCAGGCTTCGGGCCTTCGGCCCTACGCGGAGCTCGGCCTTCGGCCTTCGCATTTAGACACTTGTATTAATTACCTGTGTTTAGAACTGACCTCTTGGATGCTTCGGGCTTTCGGCCCAATGCGACTTCAGCCTTTGGATCTTGCGATTTAGACACTTGTACTTAAAAATACTTGGAAAAGTTACGGGAGGCGCGCGTCTGTCGGACGCTTCGGATCTTCGAATCGCTCCTTCGGCCTTTGCATTTAGTTAGATTCTTGTACTATTGCTTTGTGTTTGAATACCGAAGTCGAGCATCTCGCGAATGCTTGATGTTATGATGTATTATAATAATTTAAAGTAAGGCCAAGCGCGCACCACGATTTTTTGTCGTGCGATAATTTTGTCGCAGAAATGCAACGTATGTGTTTATATGTTAGTGCGCGCATATGCGACAAAAAAATCGCAGCGATTTTAAAATTGTGATTTGTCACATTTTTCTGCGATTGTTCGCGACGCGATTGTCGCAAAGTGAATTGCAGCATGCGGAGTTGTATGGCCCCGCGCGCACTATGATAATAAAATCGCACCCCGGCCGGACCTCAGTCGGCATTTCGCTCTCCAAACCCCAACATCTCGGCACCTGCATCTCCAATGGAGTCTCAAAATGAGACGCTAGATGTTGACCATTTAATTATGGAAATAGACGCGGATCACCTTTGTGTTATAAATGCTGAAAGTCATACAGCAATCGCATATTAAAGACACGTTTCATGACAAGCGACTGGTACGAAATCCACGTTGAGAATGAACAAATCGTCGACTTTTTCATCGCAGTGCCTGCAGTGAATTTTCTGCGATATATTACAGTGCGATTCTAAAATCGTGTCGCAAAAATTAAAATCGTGGTGCGCGCTTGGCCTATAATACCTTAAATGTATACTCCTTCAATTTGAATTTAGAACTCATTATTTTTTTTATTTGATTTTGTTTCTAGTTCCATGCCATATATATAGACTTTTATATTATTTAGAACTGCTAAAAAATAAAGAGTCCGTCTAAGCTAACAAAGTGAGAGTGTAAGAGTGAGATAAACGTCATATTTTCATAGAAAATTGACATTAATGATGACACAGTCACACTTTGTCATTGCAAATTCCATACAGAGTTAGCTTGGTCCGATTCTATCAATAATTGGACGTAGTTTAGGGAAAAGGATATACTTAATCCACGATAATCTGTTAAATAAAATTCAAAACAAAAGCCATTAATTTAAATGACGTAGTTTATGGATGAATCCTTTTCGCTAAACTACGTTCAATTGATACGAAACTCAGTCCGAGTTTATATAATTAGAGTTAGACCAAGAAAAGTATGCAGCGATTTTGATAGCACTCGCAGTGCAAGCGTTATTTTAAACATCATACTTCTATGAAATTAATGACGTATAAAAATAACACTTGCACTGCGTGGGCTATCAAAATCGAATCGCTGCAGACTTTTTTCTTGGTCTAACTTAAAGTTTTTATAATGTAAGTACTTCTAATGCAATATAAACCGCATTAATAGGTTTATTTAGTGTTATTACTGTAGAGTTAAGCTGACAAAAAATATAAGTTATGAGTATGAGTCAGTTATGAATATTTTCTGCACGTCTTGAATTTTGGCCGAGGAAACGTGTTTTTCAGAGAATTTAAAAAAGAAAATCTTTGCGATTACTGTATTTAAAAGAAAAAATATTTTAGTAGAACTGGGATTCATGGGTACCAAATCTTAACTGACATTTTTGTCTCTGCGCTGGCTGTAAGGTTGACGAAATATCTCTCAAACAAGTTTGAACAAGATCGGCTTACTTTAAATATTTCGTCAATTTACCTTTGTTTCTAAAAACTGTGATATTTAACTGTCATATACTATTAATGTCTTCCAAAATTATTTTCTCGTAACAGGACTGAGGGGCTACCGCGAAAACAGAAATTCGCAATTTGCGGGGATCTTTCTCTTTTACTCCAATGAAGGCGTAATTAGAGTGACAGAGAAAAATGCACGCAATTTGCGAACTTCTATTTTCGCGGTTATAGCCCTGAATCTTGTTGCTCACCGATCCGTTCAAAAATATACATAAGTACTGAATATAATTAATAGATATTATAATTATACAATTAATACATAAATGTGATGGTACTTATAATTAAAAAGAATATTGTGTATATTGTTTCGACGAATCAGATACTCTCAATAAAATCTATAGATGAGGCCAAAGCTGTTCATAAATATTAAATTTAAATGACTTTATTATCTCTATACGCCTTACGAACTCTATGTGTCCTATTATGGAAAAAAAAAAACACAACGACAGTGAAGAACGGAATTCTTAATTTGAATTTTTCAGATTTTTGAGATGCCTAGTCCATTGGTTGGAAAGCCCGTTCGAAATTTAAACTTATTTGCAATATAATAAGGTCGTATTTTGTAGATCTCTCTCATACTTATAGTAGGCTATTCAGATAAAATTAAATATCCCACAAAAATAAGCAAGCAGAATTAAACTTTGTGTCAAAGACATAAGTCATAAATTTCAATGCCAAAGTTTTAACTAAGGATCTTTCTCGTTAAAATTAGGTACTGCCTAATATGAATTGACCAGTGTAAGCATCAGTAAGCTAGCCCTAAGCAACCAAAGATCAAGCTGCAGTTGAAAAACTAATAAAGATAAAGTTAAGCTGATAATTTTCCCGCCGTCTCCATGCTTCTTTAAGTTGGGTATTGACTGGTCAGCTGCCTGTTAGCTATAGTTTTCGCGAAAATCGCCAGGACAGAGGTGAAAATTTTTGTATGAAAACTTGCAACTTTAAATGCATTTTTTGACGAAACTATTGCAGTCTAAAATGAAGTCAAAATCAGTCCATCGACTCAATTTTTTGCAAGCTTTCTAATGGTACCCCACACGATTCTTACAAATGAAAGAAGTTTCAGCCTACCCCTCTCAACCCCCTAAATTTCCCCCTTTAATAAGAAATAAGCAGTTTTGACTTATTTACAATATGAGTGGTGGTAATTGCTATAACTGTTCCAAATTTTAGGTATCTATGTCAAACGGTCTCTGAGAAAAACGTATTTAACTGATTTGCAAGACCGAAGTGATCCCATAAGTGGTCCGTAAACAAAGTTTTGTACGGAACACTAAAAAACCGACTTCTATGGGGCCCGGTGAAAGATTATGGTTGATGGTGCACTTTTGTTCGGTTCTGTGAGGATCGCAGTTCAAACCTAACCTAACCCACTTAACGGCGCATGCGGTGCGGTGTACGGGGGTTTGAGCGGGAGGGGTTTGGCATCATCATACTTTATACCTACATTTTATGGTAGGTAATCATAGCGGTTTATTTAGTTTAGGTATCATAGGGGTTTTCCGGGTCAAGGTCCGGGTCTCTGAGTCCGAGTCCGGGTCCGAGTCCCGGTCCGAGTCCGGGTCCGGGTCCGAGTCCGGGTCCGATCCGGGTCCGGGTCCGAGTCCGGGTCCTAGTCCGAGTCCGAGTCCAGGTCCAGGTCCGGGTCTGAACCGGATCCGGGTACGAGTCCAAGTCAAAATCGAAATTCGAAATCACCAAACGTGTACTATGCGTCGTTGAAGAGTTCTGTTCTGATCATCATCAGCAGTTCCACTTCATCAAATGCGACAGTTTTTAATGTAAAAGCTTGATTTTATGATGAAAACACAGAAAATTCTATACGTATGTCTTTAAGATTTGAGGAGTTCCCTCGATTCCTTATGGATCCCATCATCAGAACTCGAGCTTGTCAGAAATGTGGCTTAAAAAATAAAAATAAAAAACATACAACCGAATTGATAACCTCCTCCTTTGGGATTTGGAAGTCGGTTAAAAACTAAACTTGCTTAACAAACATAACTAAGAGGACAAATCGCCAAACGTGAACTATGCGTCGTTGAAGAGTTCCGTTCTGATCATGATCAGCAGTTCCACTTCATCAAGTGCGACAGTTTTTAATGAAAATGCTTGATTTTCTGATGAAAATATAAAAATCTCTATACGCATGCCTTTAAAATTTGAGGAGTTCCCTCGATTTCTCGTGGATCCTATCATGAGCACTCAAGCTTGACAAAAATGTGGCTTAAAAACTTAACTTGCTTAACAAACATAACGAAGAGGACAAATCGCCAAAGGTGAACTATGCGTCGTTGAAAAGTTCCGTTCTGATCATCATCAGCAGTTCCACTTCATCAAATGTCACGTTTTTGAATGTATATGCTTGATTTGTTGATAAAAACACAAAAATCACTATATGTATGCCTTTAAGATTTGAGGAGTTCCCTCGATTCCTCATGGATCCCATCATCAGAACTGGATTTTGACAAAAACGGGACCAATCTGTATGCATATACATACAATCAAAAAAAGAATTTTCAAAATCGGTCCAATAATGACGGAGATATGGAGTAACAAACATAAAAAATAAAAAAAATAAAAAAAACTAAACTTGCTTAACAAACATAACTAAGAGGACAAATCGCCAAACGTGAAATATGCGTCGTTGAAGAGTTCCGTTCTGATCATCATCAGCAGTTCCACTTCATCAAATGCGACAGTTTTTAATGAAAATGCTTGATTTTCTGATGAAAATATAAAAATCTCTATACGCATGCCTTTAAAATTTGAGGAGTTCCCTCGATTTCTCGTGGATCCTATCATGAGCACTCAAGCTTGACAAAAATGTGGCTTAAAAACTTAACTTGCTTAACAAACATAACGAAGAGGACAAATCGCCAAAGGTGAACTATGCGTCGTTGAAGAGTTCCGTTCTGATCATCATCAGCAGTTCCACCTCATCAAATGTCACGTTTTTGAATGTATATGCTTGATTTGTTGATAAAAACACAAAAATCACTATATATATGCCTTTAAGATTTGAGGAGTTCCCTCGATTCCTCATGGATCCCATCATCAGAACTGGATTTTGACAAAAACGGGACCAATCTGTATGCATATACATACAATCAAAAAAAGAATTTTCAAAATCGGTCCAATAATGACGGAGATATGGAGTAACAAACATAAAAAATAAAAAAAATAAAAAAAATATAAATAAAAAACATACAACCGAATTGATAACCTCCTCCTTTGGGATTTGGAAGTCGGTTAAAAATAGGCTCAAGTCTGTTGAAAAGATGTAGAATGTAAGGTACATACAATAAACGGACAAGGTAAATTCTGTGATTGTGTCACAAACAAACAAAACTACAACAAATGGTTATTATATGTGGTACATACATCTATGTACATGTTTGGATTTATTCTGTTTACCCCCAAATTTTTAAATCTAGAAGTGGAGCTCGACTATTCTTCTGGTAGTTACTCTAATCTCTGTTTTGAAATTTTTCTGGGACATCAGTTATCTACGCCACGACCGGACGGTGTAACCTGTGTCAAACTGTATTAAAATAAATTCGTGTTAGACCCGATATTATAATTATGTTTTCATAGTTGGGAGGTTTTATCGTTCTGCACAATAGGCTACTTTCCTACTAGTCAAATCAGCTTCTTTTTTAGAACTATCAAAACGATTTGTCAACTCACCTACTGACCTGTTGACTGTCTATCCGATTTATTAAATAGAAATTGTGTTTAAAAATAACTGCTATATATGTTTTTCTAATAATTATCTGGTGCTTTATTTCGTGTATGGTGTGAAATAATTTATTTTAAATAAGTAGAGGAAACTTCCCTTTTGCGGACTCAGAACTATTGCGGGTTGTGTAATCTTGCTATACTAGAAACAACAGAAAGGAAATGAAGCGTGCGGACGCATTATCCAATTCCATGCCAAATGGAAAGCTAATGGTGTTTTCCGTCAAATATAATGGAAATCTATGTAATACTATATCTGAGAATATGGCTAGAAGCTTTTAGCTTTAGCTTCACTTGTGCTTAGTAGTGATGTAATGGGCGCTAACTAGCTTTTAGTTTTAGGCACGAGATGTGGAAATGGGTGGTGCCCAACTGACCTTGCTTCTTCAATTACCTATACCTCATTTTTTTTAGCATTAGAAAAAAGGTAAACAATCTTGACGTGTCTTTTAATTGATAAACACATTTTAAAAATAAGTTACGGCAAATATGTAACAACTGTGAATCTAATACGATCATTTATATTCTTCTGCTTTCATAAGTAATAGTTACTGATTTTTTAAAAGCGTTTTTCAATTAAAAGGCATGTCAAGATCGCTTATCTTCTTTCAAGTTCTTTCTAATGCTAAAAAAAACATACAACCGAATTGATAACCTCCTCCTTTGGGATTTGGAAGTCGGTTAAAAAAACGAACTATACTTAAACGTAGGTAGCGCGCTACTCAGAGCGCTGGTAGCCTAGCGGTCAAAGCGACTTTAAATCCGAAGGTTGCGGGTTCAAATCCAGGCTAGTATTAATTAGTTTTTCGGAACTTATGTACGATATATCATTTAATATAGCTCAAAAACATCGTGAGAAAACCGGACCATTCCCAATAAAACCTAGTTTCCCCTCTGGGTTGGAAGATCTGATGGCAATTGTTTTAGTAAAAACGCAACTTCTTGTGTTTAGTTGCTGAGAGGGCCCAGGCTTCCATGAACGTCGTTAGTTACCATAGTTTGAGTACGTTTGCTATTCCATGGGTGGCATATTCACGTTCCAAACCAGGTGTTCATTCGGTCACTGCCTGCAATCCTCCTTAGTCTGTAGTTGAAATACAAATACCTAGGGGCCCTAGCGCATAATGTTCCTTGTGAGTAATTGTATACGTCAAATGATCAAATTACAAAGCCTGGCAGATAATACTTAGGTGCTATAGGTGATTGGCGAGTGAACTGTAATTTCTCAGTCTCAGTGTTCCAAAGTCCTATGTTACACTTTCATGTTAGTTGAAATTCGACTTAATGTCATTATCACAATGTTTAAATTACAGTTCGATAAAAGTTAAACATAGAACCCTGTAATATTGGGCCAGCGATTTGTAAGAGATAATAGATACAGTTATCACTATACGTATAAACTATGTCTATAGCTATTGGCTAATGGCTTGTGGTGTACAATATGACAATGTAGCCACCGTCGCAGTAAAGTTAGGACAGTGTTTCAGGGTGATCAGCACGGATATGATGGTAGTTCATGTGTACGTGACACTGTGATAAAACGGTATCCGTCACTTTCTACCCCGCGGTGTTAAAAAGTGACAGTTATTTTATCACGTGATGGTTTTTGACGGCAGTCCCTTTTGGTTAATCCATTGTCGTTGTGCCTTGACTGAAATTGTGCCCGTCTAAAAAATTAGAGTAGGTATATTTAGAAACAGTTTTTCCAACAAATAATTTGGTAAAATTTCCTGTTGCATTTAAATTTTCAAATATTTAATTTTATATTCAAACACTTAAAGAGGTTTGAGATGGTACACGTTTTCTTGTACTCCTTCCCTCCTTCCATACTTAATCAGTAGAATTTTGAAAAGTTTGAAAGTTATCCAATTCATATTCTATTCTTGATTGTGCTCTTGAAGCCGACAAAACACTTCGCCCTATTTACCGAAATATTTGTTGGATCTCCTTCCTTGATATCGCAAAACCACAGCCATAGAGAAATATAGTAAGACAAGAGTCCGCACTCCATACATCAGTTTTGGTACCTAACATCTAGCATCGAGAAGCGGAATTATCAGTTCTTTAAGTAGCAGTAGCAGTACTGTCTAGTGACAATAGATGCAGCACTGACCGGCAAGTCTAATGCTCAACAACATAAGACTTTACATTACTATTACTGCTACTTAAAGTACTGATAATTGCGCTACTCGATGCTAGATGTCGACTATGAAAATAATAGTCTTTTTCGTACCGAAACTGATGTATGGAGTGAGCAATCTATGTATTTTTTTCTCTATGCCACAGCGGAGTGTGGTGCGGGTATTGTAGGAAACGTGGATGGTTTGCGTTTAAATACTTGCACTATAGTAGTCACAGTATCACGTGACGACTGAAGTTATAATGCCATCCCTTTCAAGTCTAGACAAGCATGAAAGACGTAGCATTATGACATCAGTCACCAATTGTTAATGCAGATAGGACCTACCGTAACCGTACCGTTTTTGAAGAAAGCGAAGAAAATATATTTGTAACTACTTTTAAGTTATTTCGCTTTAACTGACGCGACGCGGTTGGCAAAGTTATGGTAAAAGGACAAAATTTTATACTGTTGCAATATAGCGTCTATTAGCTTATCACTTATCAGATTTATCTTTAACTGAATATCTTGTTACTAAAGCAGAACTTTCTATTGTAATCAGTAAGTTTTAGGTAATAGCATTTAATTAATTACGGTTATATTCAATGACTGAAAGGACCTACACGTGTTAGCTTCGGCTAACTCAAATGTCGTGTATACCAATAACACGTGTAACGGCCCGATTCGATCTTTAAGATACGTCAATTAATAGATCTAGAAACCATGTGGATTAGATATGTCAGTGTCTGTCGTTTCTTAAAAAAACGTCAATTTTGACACTGACACATCTATAATCCATATCGTTTCTAGATCTATTAATTGACGTATCTTAAAGTTCGAACCGGGCAGTAAGACGTTAATAGAATTTAATGTAACTGAATAGTACAATCAAAACAAAACGGCACGTGTTAACATGTTGTCAACCACTGAAACACAAGTTTTCGTATGTAACATGAAACAGTTTATCGAATTAAGTGTTACATGTTTACCTTTAAAGTAAGGGCCCGACCCGACCCTCCAGGGAATACTGCCAGGTGGATTAAATTGCATAATATAAGTACCAACATGGGTGTCGCTCGAGCAAAATGTACTCTATGTATATATGTATTGTAGTTTTATAAAGGGTAAAGACTAATCGCTTCTGTACATTTAAAATATTGGATGGTCGTTGGACTTATGTTTGATATAAAATGAGAACAGCAGAGCCGTTTGCTCAACCTACTTTACAGGCTATAATGAATTTGCCGTATTATTCAGAACCCACTGTGTCCCACTGCTGGGCAAAGGCATCCGCCCTCTTCTTTTACTCGTCTGTTTAGTGCTATATCTGGCCAGCCACTCAAGAGGGAGTCTAAGTTATCCCGCCATCGCCGCGCCGACAAGGCGAATTTCCCGTAATGCAAACGTAATTTTTTTGAGTTTTGACTCGAGAAATATGTTATTCTGGTTTGCAACCAGGTGGAAGTATTTGGGAACAAGAATATAGGTCCCCGTGCACACTAAAGAAGGCACTTAGCAACCTGAAAACCTGCTAGGTTGAGGAGCTGGATAACCATCCAACTCCTCAATCAAGTCTAACCAGACTAGTAGTACTATCCCTTACCCTGTGGCCTTATGGGAAACGGTCGAGTCAGATCCGGACACCGCTACCAACTTTTAGTATGTTGTTGGGCATGGCATTGGGTCTCCAAAACTGCCGGTAGACAGCGGCGCCGGCCATCTAAGTACTTCAGCGGAATTACGTCATCAAAATGACTCCCGCCTCGTTGCGAATATTGCATTTTTGCAACCAAGCATGTGCCATACACGTGTGGGGTATTAAATAGCGCTACCTCGTTTTGGTTGTCGATTTGAGGAAAATTTCCTGTATTACTAACTAATTAACATACTGTCCATCATCTTACTGCGCCACTGGACACGGGTCATTCACCAAAACTAATTACCGTAAACGCTACATTACACCGCCATAATGCGGTATTAACGTCACTCTAATGTCAAAACACGTCGTTTGACAATACTAATTTCATCTGATATCAAATGCAATCTCATTAACTCGCTACCAAGACTGATCTGGTTAATTATGGAACCATAAAATGGGATAGATCATCATCATCATTATTCTTAAGAGCCTAGCTCTTGTCGGTGGAGTAGTCGCCATTCCATTCATTCATTCCATTCATTGCATTCTTCTCTCTGCCACTGTTTTGAGCTCCTGATACGTTACTACGTTAATTTTCTCTTTGCATGCACATCTCGGTCTTCCTCTGCCTCTCTGTTTTTCTATTCTGCCTTCAATTATAGACTTTATGTAAGTATCGGGACGTATCAGGTGCCCCAACTTGTTTATATTTATATCGAATAAAAATGGGATAGATGAAGAGGGAAAAGATAAAGATGCTGTTTTGTACTGGCTAGTTGTTTCTTTCTCATGTATATTTATATTAGCTTTTATGGGCCATTTTGTTTAAATTTTTAGTACAATGAGCTTCAAATAAGCGTGGAGAAATTTTTGAATAAATTAATTGATAAAGTCGCGATTCACTTTTACAGCTGATGGTACACTATTACAATTTTTCATATTTGAGAATCTTTATGTTATTTCTACTAAGAATCACGAGCGTATTCGATTTTGAAATCAGTAAAAAAAACCAAACGTACTTTTTTAGTTGATTCCATTCCGTTCCGTCCGTACAAAACAAAACACAAGTTATTTTTTGGTCAGTTTGAAGAGTACCTACAGCCTACAGTTTACTTTATTGCTCTTAATATTACAGGCCACACCCGGTAAAAAAAATTTACAGTTAAAAACGGTATAATATATAGGTATACATTTTAAAACATCCCGGCAATGAAGCGGGCTCTTTCAATTAAATTGCAGCGATACGCGGAAAAGGCGGGCCCACAATCCTTTTAAAAGTAGGGATATGCTATACGAGTATATATCTACATACGTATATTATACAACTATATTTTAAACACTGTGCAATAAGGAAGATGTTGCAAAAAATGTTACCGAAAATGTTACTTGGTTACTGGCTTACAGCTTAAATACATTACCATCAAGCGATCCGTAATCTTGCTTGCCACTGACTCTTAACTTTTCGGCTGTGTTTGATTTTTTCAGTCATCCTTTTTTTAGTACGATTGTTTATGCTTATGTGACACTATAAACGACCCAGGTTTGGTCATTTTTCTGAGACTCATTTTTCAGAGCCCACTTTTGTTTAACTTGTAAGATGTAAAAGGTTTTACCATGCCTATAAAGAGAGAGTAAGATTTTTTTTCCTTAAAAAAGGCTTTTATTTCCTTAAAGACAAGGGGACACCTTGCCAGCAGTGGGACACCTTAGTAGGCTAGCAAAAAAAATAGGCTTATTACATGACGTCCACAAAAACGACGTAACCTTACTATATCTATTTATTTAAACTTATCAATGGATTCCGTAACCATGTTTATCCTCCACTTGTTTGTAGATAGCGTCTCAAGCGTTGTTTCGACCGGTTTCAATCGAAAGGCTAAGCCTTGGAAGTGATTTCATTTGCTACACGAGCATGAGCGAGCCTGAGGCTCAACCTAACTGGACGTACTTAGTACTGCGAACGGGAACCAACCCACACTAAATCTCCTTTAAAATTTTCACTACACCTTTTAAAACTAAGGTCCAATATTCTAAATTTATTTTGTGCGGTTAGTTCACTCTGTCATATTTAGGACGATATTTCTTTGTGGCGCTTTCTACTTCTAATAAAACACTAATATCGAACGACGAACGAAAAAGATAAAGACGAACTACTACTACTGCTAAGTACTTTGAATTAAGGTTCCCACTGGGTCGTTTCTCGGTAGAGGCAATGTGGTGCATGAAAAGTCATCAGGTGACAACCAGACCTCAGTATTTGCAAAATAAAATAAAAATGAACCTTTGTGTTAGACCTAGAAAAGTTTGCAACGATTTTGATAGCACACGTAGTGCAAGTTGTTACTTTGAACGTAAAACTTCTATGAAATTATGACGTATTAATAAAATTTGCACTGCGCGTGCTATCAAAATTGTTGCACACTTGGTCTAACTGCCGTATTCGAACTTCAAGATATTCACAAGAGACGACACGTACTAGATCCATTCTAGATACGTTATAGTTTAGATATCAACTAGTTCTCTTTTGCAGCGCAATTCGGGCATCCAATGTCACTTTTACGTTAGATAGAGTAAGATATCTATTAAGTAGATGTGAATTGGATCTCTAAATAATATCCTGTGGAAATCGTTCAAGAGTATCTCCAGAATCGTGCAAATGTCAAATTTGACAGGTTAGATCTTAAACATATCGTTATCGTATCTTGGTGATGTCTAAAAGATATCTAATAGATGTCTATTTCAAAATCCAAATCGGGCCTTAACTCTATTTTGGTACTGGCTAATTTTGATACTAACTTTTGATAGTAGGTAATTAGTAAGTGGTTGTCACCTGACAGAATATCGAAATAATATTTATAGAATTGAGGAAGAGGAAGTAAACTAAAGGTAAGAAATTATACAGGCTGTTTGGTACATCGTTTGCCAATTTAAAACGGCCTCTAGGTTGAGTCATTATGCTATTTTCTCAGGCCTAGCAATTTTTAATTTTGCGCACTTTCCTTTTCTAGCTCTATACCAGTTTTTCGTAAATTTCAAATTTTTACTTGCGCAGTAGTAAAATAAACCATGGCCAATTTTTTTTTTCTAAGCATGAGAAGGTTTTTTCTAAGCAAATGACTCCACCTATCTGCCGTTTTAATTTGGCAAACGATGTACCAAACACCCTATATTAAGTATGTAGATTACACCCAAAAGATGAAATTGTTTTTAAGTAGATATTTATTATTTACAAAGTACAAAGGTACATCTGCAAAGGTACACTGCCTTGCATGCAAACTCTGCTCGCTCTCGCAAACAATAGGAATACACTCGGGGTTTACAAATAATGGATGTTGTTTGGAAAACACTTTCCGGTTCAAGGGGGTTGTTGACTTTTAACGCTCGTATTATTCTAGGATAAAATGTTGATTTTACGAACCTCACTGAGATAATTTACTATAATTAAACGCATCTCCAAAATTATTTTAGAAACAAAAACAATAGTGTAAAATTGTCAGCTTTTCCTAAGGAGTATTTATATTATCAATAAAATATGAGTATGAGTATGAGTATGAGTCCTGTCTCAGAGCATAGAATACTAGGGTAAGACCACCAGTGAATGAACACTTAAGCAATTATCCAAGTTTGAAAAATCATTGCTCAGCATTCATTAATAATTGAAATAATTAACTGCAATTTAATCAATCCTCATTTAATAAATAAGAAAGTAATTTCTGCGATTTTTAATTACTTTCATAGTTTTTGAGTTATAACAGAATTTACCAAAAACTACCCAAAAACCTAATGAATGAACATAAAAACTAGCGAATGAACACCGTAAAACCCAGTGAATGAACATTATTTAAATCTTTTTAATTAGCATAATAAAATCATTTTTATCACAAACACCGTTTCCGACTCTATTTTAATAGGTATAGCGATAGCGTTTATATCTTTTTATCGCTCCATATTGACTTCAAATTGATTAGAATGTAATTAAATGATGGTTATTCACCAATAACACAGAAACCCGTTACATATTAAAAGGAAAAAATAAAATCAACCATTAAAACACGAACCAACGTGCATGTTTTGATGAAAAGGGGTCATGCTCACCAAATAATGCTTAAAATAATAAACTTGTCACTGCATTGTTCGTGGTTACACTGTTCATACATAGAATTAGTAGAAATCCAATAAATGAACAAGCCAAATTTTGTATTGTTCATACATAGGCATGACAAATCTAGTAAATGGACTATAGAAATTTGGTTTGTTCCAATACTGGCTAAATGAATCAGAATCGTTTTCTATGCAGAATTACAAAAAACAAGCTCAATACGATTGCGTTTACATATACATTTGGGAAAAAAATGAAATCTACGCGACACACTGTTCATTTACTGGTTTCAGAACATTTGATGAGCCAGTAATGGAACTATAAAAAATAAAGACTTAATCGCATAATACGCCGACAAAGTGTACATAAATAGAAGGTTTAATTCTTAATCTAACTAAATAACTAAACTTTGTACTGGTAAAGATTAAATAAGCACTTCATATGTTGCTCCAAACGTACACTGTTCTTATCTGGGATCTAATGTTTCCATACAAAACTTCAAATCCAGAAACACGTAAACTTTAAACGCCAGTCACATCCCAACTGGTCGAAAATAAATTTATTACGGGTTGTCATTGCATAGGAAATAGAGTTGTTAATAAGAAAAAAAATAAGACAAGTGGTAGAAATTGCTATAATTCTTATTTTAGACAAAAAACGTGATTTTGTTCATTCACTGGGGGGTGTTCATTCACTGGAGGGTTTACCCTATATCTGTGAGTCCTGTTCATTATGGATATGATGGTCGGTCGCATTTATGGGGTTATCGTACACATAATAACAACTAATAAAATAATATATAGATTTGTAACAGTTTAGTTAAAAATTTAAGTACGAGTATCAAAGGAAATAACTTAAATCTATCCATTACTTATATGTATAGGTAATCGGTTTCGGTCGTTTCGTAGTTTTAATTTTGATTTCCTCTCCACTATAAAACAAGAACTGTAATCGTAAAATACGGACTGTAATGTTCTATTAACTTCTTGATATCCTAAGTTTAAAATCTAGGCCACTTAGGGTGTAAAACTGGGACGTGCCAGATAAAATGACTCACCAGGAAGACAGTCGTATAAGTCCACAATGGTTAGTTTTCAGTACTATCTAAAGCCGGACGACTTTTGGCTTCACAGCGCGAAAATGAATTTCAGATAAGTTTCTGAAGTCATACGATTTTTAACCCTTTAACTTACGAGTACCTACTCAAATTAACTAAGGCAGAGAGTTCAAGTTTCCTTAACGCTTAATTTTTCTAACGATTTTATATTAAAAAAAAATAAGTAAGGGTCAAATTTTTACGAATAATGCGGAAAAAAGGGTTGAACGGAGCAAATGACCGTAGTAATCAGTAGATATAGTCAAAAGCAGAAGTTGCTGAGCGGGCCAGGTGTTCAAAATTACCTTGACACGCTCTTATTCTCTTAACAATAAAGCCGCGTCAAATTCATTTTGAACACCTCGCCCGCTTAGCAACTTCTGCCGCTGACTGTACAATCACCATCAAAAGTAACGGTCTGACCCGTTACTTTTAATAGTGATTATACTGATTATAGTTGTATATTGCAAGCTTTTTTAGTAAACCTCTTCAAATAATATGTATATCCATCCATATGCTACTATTAAAGTTTAATTGTACATAAGGCATGGTCATTTTAGTTTAATTATAATTAATAAAGTTTTATTTTAATATTTCTTTCTAAGGTGTATCTATATTATCTATATTAATATCTAGACTTGACATAAGTGACGTCAAAATGGCTCACCCCTGCCGAGCTCTGCTAATAACTAAACAAAAATGAATATGCCTCTATGTTTAGAAGAAAATAGGGTGTGAATCGATATACATATGTCTACATATCTCTGGCTGGAAAAGTATTCCAGGGTGGCATATATATACTTTTGGCGCGTTGTTTAACCCACTACCATTGATACTGACTACAAATATTGACGCCAAATACATATGTATTACAACTACTTAATAATTTCTTTTAGTAATACCACTGTATGTATCTTGTTTGTATTAAAGAAACGTTAGGAAATGCCTACCTATTACGCCTAAGCTAATAATAGCCTCAGAAGGCTCTTAACCCGAGCTCAGGTCCAAAGTAAGTATATCACGCGTCCATCAATCGAGGACCACTTACCCCTCGTTTCCTTATAAAAACAACATCCCTATAATTTCATTTCCAAGGGTTTGGAAAATTTGTACGCTTTTCTTCGAGCCACTTCGTGACTATAGCCACTCGAAGTAATGGCTTGTTAATAGAAAATCGTATGTATTTTAGTCTATTGGAGCATTCCATGAAATTGTTTACCGTTTGTCCCGTACAACGCGAATTTTCTGGAGATTTGCAGGTATAAGAGTTTCCTTTTGTATGGCAAATGGTCAAAAATATGCACAGAAAAATAATTGCCTGCTTTAATTACCACAAAAAAAGTTGCAACACAATAAATAAAATGCGTTTGTACGAGACAGCCCGTGGAATGCTCCATTACATAAATAGTACATACCTAGAGGAGACCGAGGTGACTTGTGCCAGAGGCGAGTGGTGACATCTTTGATTTTTTTGGAATCTATCTTATACCTTTAAACGAGAAATTCTTGTTTATTTATACATAGATATATTTCGCTAGAAGAACGTAACTAAACTTAAATGCGTTAAATTTCGCCTCTAAATACGGCAACACCTCATTAGCCACACACTGGTGGTGGCGGCCGACAGTTTACTGGTTTTCGCATCGACCCGTGAGTGGTGGGTCACCATTAACCATTAACGGGTTGACCGCCACTGGAAGGGATAATATTGATTGGAACAAATTGAAATTAGAGCATTCAAGAAATAAGTCAACTAAAAATACCACTTACAAAGGCTTTGAACTTCCCCTGTCCTTTTTTGCATCTTTGATAGAAAACATTTTGAGCGAGACATGGGTAAGTACCTTCGTTCGGTGTTCCATTAGTTGTTCCATTAGTATTTTGCTGGGGCTTTTTGTACGAAGAAACAGACGGCAAATAATTGCGGTAAATAACAAAGAGACAAAACAAGTAGTGTTGACAGTAGAATATTATGTAAGTAGGTATTAGTGTGTGGTGTAAAAAAGATGTTGTATTTACAAGAGTGAAATGATGCTTGTGTGTGTAAGTATTTATTCGACCACCTACTTCGCACATAGCAAATTAATCGCATACCTACTTTAATTATTTTTTTTTTAGCTTTAGTTATCTTATTTGTAGTTCATTTTAGTTTTATATTCATTTTATAAGACTTATTATGCAATAAGTAAGTTCTATTTGTTCGCATACTTGCCGCTTCTAATTATAGTCAGCAAAAAACAAAATAAGTAGTTATTTATGATAAAAGTGCGAAAATATGAATTTCTTTGGCAGGATTGGTCCTTAGGACCTAAGGGTGGTTTTAAGAAAGACTTCTTAAATACATCTTAGGAACACAAAGATTATTTCTGCTGAAGGAAACCTTTGGTTCGAAGAAAGCCGTATTTGACCTTTTTATGGGCCCGATTCGGATTTTGAAATAGACATATATTAAACATCTTTTAGACATCACCAAGATACGATAACGATATGTTTAAGATCTAACCTGTCAAATTTGACATTTGCGCGATTCCGGAGATACTGTTGAACGATTTCCACAGGATATGACTTAGAGATCTAATTCACATCTAATAGATATCTTACTCTATCTAACGTAAAAGTGACATTGGTTGCCCGAATTGCGCTGCAAAAGAGAACGAGTTGATATCTAAACTATAACGTATCTAGAATAGATCTAGTACGTGTCGTCTCTTGTGAATATCTTGAAGTTCGAATACGGCAGTATGTCATGTTCAAACGCAACTACATAATATTATAAAGTTTAAAATAAATATACCCTTATGCTTTCTAACTAGAAAACAGAAATAGGCTTGAAATATTTTAAGGCAGTAAGCATAGCAGAGATTGCTGGAACGCGTGACAAATAAAAATATTCCAGTGCTAGTTTTTTATTAACGGTTACAAAAAAATGCGACGTGAAAAACCGAGAGCGTGTAGTGTAAAATAGTGTCACCCGTACGTTACGTCAAGCAATGCGATAAATTGCCTCGTGAGCATTGACACATTATGCCCGCGGGCTTTTATTAGAGTTCCGTAGAAATAAAGAAATACCGTGCGGATTTTTATACCAGCCTTTATCCCAACTTTGTTACAGGTTTTTTAATCACCTTGCTCGAAAAAGGTATCACATTTTCTAGGCGATGCAGTCCGTAAATTCTAAATTTCGGCGGAAATCAGGCTGAAGTTTTATTTATTTTTCCCTTTTTTTTTCTTACAAGTGTGATGAAAATTGTGTGTGCCACAAGAGGTATAGGAATTCTCGTGTTAATTTAATTCACACTCACCGTTCTTAAATTCTGGTTTACCACCTTAATACAGTGTGTGTCTGACCATGGGACTTTTAATTCAGGGCTCGATTCTACTCGCTACACTGAGCTACTTTTACTATGGCACCAACCCCGAAATCCCGATTTTTTTTTAATTTTTCATACATTTTGGCTGATCAGATGTCGACGTTTTCTATGCAAAAGCCAAAAATTTTTCCCCGATTTGAAGGTTGGTCCCATAGTAAAAGTAGCTTAGTTTAGCGAGTAAAATCAATCCCTGGATTTAAAGCCCAATGGTCAGACACACCATGTATAAAATGTACTTTTTAATTCGTTTAACGCAATCCCCTACAAACTTTTATACCTAATTCGACTTCTACGGTATGATTGGGAGGGACAAAGAGTTTTTTCATGTTAATCCAGGTTAGGCTATCGAGTTTTATTTTAACATTTTTATCAAACTGTTCTTGCATGACAGTAATAATAAAATTCCTTTCTTTAGTAAGATTACAAACCTTACTGGTTTAACGATACTTTTGTAATTAAACTTAAATAAAAATAAAATAAAATAAATGCACTGAAAATATTTTCATAATAAATACCTTACATAAAGGCATCCAGTGTGAACCTACAGTAACATTAGTCACATTACACGTCTTACCGTATAGGAACAGTAGTAAAGCGCGGTGCATTATGGTTTTTATAGTCGTCGGCCGCACATAAAGCTCAGGCCACGGACTGAGGCGGGTTGGTCGTGGAATTCGACGCAAGTTACAAGCGAACACAGTCAAAACGTTATAGTTAGGGAGGCGAGGTAGCTAAATGGCGTAATTCAACGGCGCCGTCGAGACCTATCAAAATCGAAAGATAAAATAATTTCGAAAAGAAAAGCTCGTATGGCAAAAACCATTTTAGCGGTGGGTTTGGCGTGTACGGTTATTCAAAATTGTTAAAAAAAACAGTTACTTGGGCATTCTCGAGCGCGTCAGATATTCATACTACGTATGCCCCGAGTGCCTCTGATAACAACGGTATACTAATCTGCCGGTTTGCGTGGTGGGGGTAGGCATATAAAGTAGTCAAAAATGCAAAAAAAAAAATTTACTCGGGCGCGTCAGATTTTCGGAAGGGGTGTTAAGTAGGCCCCAATGAAGCTTCCTTTAAAAAAACTGACGATTTCGGCGTGACGATAAGTTACGATGAATTTTTGAAAATGCAAAAAAAAAAAGTTTTTTTGAAATACTCGAGCGCGTCAGATTTTCATAGGAGAGGTTTATCTCCACAAAACAAAGAAGTAATAGAAGTGAAGCGTATGTCTATAGCGTGTGGCAAGATTATGGTTAGCTGCATACACTTTCAGCACAGACTATTGTCAGTCGTGTGACAGTTCAGTATGGCGCTTTTGACATGTCAGATGTGAAAACGATTCCAGTAAAAATTAGAAATAATTACGAATATGCCGTGCTGCTCCATTTTGGAGTGTAAAAACACTAGCCGGACAAAAAATATTAGATATGGAGGCATTTCATATCATCGGTAAGTATTATTTCATGTAATATTTCAATATTTTGTACATTTTCGGTTTCCGCAAGGATTTTTGGATTGTTTAGTACAAAAATCAGATTTATGTAAATGAGATAAGGTTGATATCTACTTAGCGTAAAAGTCATGTACGGGTGCGCTATTCGCCCATAGTGCGAGGACCATATCAAAAAAGTTATCGATGTCGATGTTCGTATAAATATACACAGTTCGGTTTGTTTATGTTCATACATGTTCTTAATAATTTATTTTTGTTTTGCCTCTGGATGATCATATCGAAAAAGTCGTCGCTTATGCACATTTTATATTATGTACAAAATATGTTCTTACTTATTTATAATACAGTAAAATTATACATTTTGCGTTTGCGTCAAATCCGGTAGTTCTGATTTTTTGGAGGCTTGTTTATGATGTTGGCCCAATGAATAATCCAAGTTTGTGACCTCGAGCGCCGAACGCAACTTTGTCAAAAATCGAATAAACCGCAATTTTTTTTAGATTTGGGCGATTATAACCCTAAAGAACTAGTTTTTGGTAGTAACTTCCTAGGGCGTTTTTAAAGTAGACTAAATTTGCTACAATAAGATACTAGAATTGTCTCTGTACATCTAATATTTTACGAGATAAATCCTTTCAAAATTTTACAATTTTACATCAGTTCTTAGGTATAATATAAGGGTTAGGTAGGTAATTTATATGTAATTCATCACCGCCACGATCTACAAAATATTCATTTTCCATAAAAAATGTTTTTTTTTTCGAAATTGGCACTCATACATTTTTTTTATGGATAATAAATATTTTGTAGAACGTGCGGTGATGAATTCCATATAAATTTCCTACCTAACCCTTATATTATACCTAAGAACTGATGTAAAATTATAAAATTTTGAAAGGCTTTATCTCGGAAAATATTAGATATACAGAGACAATTCTAGTATCTTATTGTAGCAAATTTAGTCTACTTTAAAAACGCCCTAGGAAGTTACTACCAAAAACTAGTACTTTAGGGTTATAATCGCCCAAATGTAAAAAAAAAATGCGGTTTATTCGATTTTTGACAAAGTTGCGTTCGGCGCTCGAGGTCACAAACTTGGATTATTCATTGGGCCAACATCATAAACAAGTCTGCAAAAAATCAGAACTACCGGATTTGGTGCAAAACAGCCAGGTTACAAAATTCGACAAATTTACTGGATTATTATTCCTATTCAATGGATTATTTGATTTTAAGTTTTTCTTATAGTATAGTATCCATACATGTTTGTCAATTTTCTCTATTAAATACGAGTAGGTAAGGTGTCAGTTTTAAGCTGTCACATAATTTTACTGCCGGGTATTTGCTGGCCAGGCTAAAGCCCGCTCCACAAGCTTGCACAAATCTTGAAGCGTTCTTCACATTGGATGCGAGTACGCACCATGCTCCGGTAAAAACGTGCATCGTGCTATCTCGCTCGTACATCAGAGCGGCATTTCTATCCGCATTATTGTGATAAGTTGATAACCGTCTAAGTGTAAAAAATATTGTTAATATTTCCATTGTTTATAATTAGCGTTTTTTAATAATTTTGCATACGAGCTTATATCGGAGATTCATATTGATGTTTGACACAACATTATTGCTTTGTTTTGTCTTAAAATAATAACGTGCTAGTTAATAAGTATTGTGAACACTTATTAACTACACTTACACTTACTTGCGTATTTTTTACGCACGCATCTAGAGAGAATATTAATTGCAGGTAAAAAATACGCATCTCGCGTATTTTTCACGCACGCACACACGCATCGCGGCGGGAGGATAAGAAATTTGATTTAATTAAAAAAAACTATAAGTACACAACGGGTTAGCACTAATTGGCTAGCAGGTTATTATTTCGCGTCATTACAAAGCAATATTGTTCTGGGGTGTGCTAAAGAGTAACAGTTAATTTTTATTATATACTTACTCGATTACAGTTAAATGCGTAGTTGGTGGCGTGATTACTTTCAATACGAGATTTTTTTTATTAAAAAGTAAGTAGGTAAGTACCCAATCGTCGAAAATAAAGTAATACATATGTATAAAAAAACTGAATAGTTTACGTGTACATTGATCATTAATAAGCGTTTATCGATATCACACCGAATCATGCACATCCCTATCGCATGTGTCAACCTCATAGTCGAATATTTTATCCTATCGCATTCACTCTTGGAAAAGCCATGCAAGTGTAAAAGGGATAGAGCATAAATGACAATTTGTCAATGATTTGTTGTATTTTTATAAAAAATAAAAATCGTAGTGCAATTTTGACATAATTTTCTTGACTATAAAGTTCAAATTACTGTGATGGGCAAGGGCTCATAATTCCTTTCGAAATAAGAAAATATGGCCAATTTTTGTGACAGCGTTTTGGCGACATAGGTTCTCATACTAATCCAGGCACATGCCGTTTCCCGTCAGAGCGCGGCGCGCTCATTCTTTCTTCCGTGTTTATCTCGGTATCCTGAATGCATATTTTTTTAATCTGACAAAAATGTTGGTGGGTTCTTTTAATCTGACCGAAAAAGGTTTTTTGGTTTCTTTTTTTTCCTTTCTTTTTCCTTGATAAAACGGGGAATTTAAGAATGACAATAAAGCGATAGATACAACCAACGTAAATGTAGATGAAATGTAGTACGAAGTGTATTATTTATTGTATAAAAAAATGAAAACGTATAAAAATTGGATTATAATTGTATTGTTATGTATGATCTTTACATTTTTGCTCAATACAATTCATCTTCTTCTTCACTGGAACTTTCATATTGTGGCTCCTCATCCACAATTCTTTCCTGCTGAGTGCCTGCAACATCCGTAACAATTATTTCTATTCAGTAATTTTGTTGAAAGAATATTATAGAAGTACAAAAATTTACCTGAATCAAGCGTCTCGTCATTGCTGTCCTCAGTGTCATTCTCGTTGCCCAGAATATCCGGCGATACAACAACATTTTCATACGCATCGGGCAATTGATTCCCGATAAACCACGTGAACTCGAATTTATTATTATTTTCATTCCACCCATGATCGGTTGGTGCAAGGTCAGTGATGTCGGATTTGTAAGCATTCCTCCACAAATTGGCGATGTACCGAGTTCTGAGGCAATGTTGGTATAGCTCTGACTGGCATGGGGGTAAATTGCAAGCGTCGTAGTTGCGTACGTCCAACGAGAACGGCTTCGATGTGTCGTGCACCTTGTATGTTTTATTAAAAATGTCGAATCGAGCTTCGTTGACATCAGCGAGTTTCTTCAGTCCGTACATGTGACATATAAAAGATTGAAGCGTGGGGAAAATTGTTTGGATATCACAATGATCGGACCCTACATCAGCGAGCGCTTTTTGAAAGATCTCAGATTTTCTCAAAATATCAAAAGGTCTCTTTTTGCCTCGTTTATACAATGCTGGATTAAAATCGCATCCTGTTAAAGCGTGGAAAGCAGGCAGTGCGCGTGAAAGCATTGAGCCTAACTGAACTGACAGTGCCGAAACATCTATATAGCGACGTGCATTACCGACTCCGAGATCCATCCACACTCTAACCGATTCGTTCAAATGCTCCACATTGGCCAACATTGGACAAAAATGTAAAGAGACCTTTTTTGTGTAAAATAAAATTACCTTTTTTGTTTATTTAAACTTTTTTTTGTAAAATGTATCGTTCGCGACTTATATGCCGCAACGCATTCTTAGGAAGACGAAATGGCTCCTCCACACTTCCGGTCATGCGGAAACCGGCAGATTTTGTATTTTTAGTAAGTTTTAGATTATATTCTTCAAAATAAAAAATAAAAAAATCGCGCTCGAGAATGCCGGATTAACGTTTTTTTTTTACAAGTTCGCGACCCTATAACTCGGCGGCGTCAAGGACTTATCGTCAGATTAGTTAAATTTAGTCTTTAAACACTAAAATCAACCCCCAATATCTTAATCTGACGCGCTCGAGTATTTCAGACTATCCATTTTTTTTTACTAATCTGATCGTCTATCCTAGGCGCGCGTCACTACATATAGAGCTAAATACTTTACAAGGTTGTTCTATTAGGTCTAAGGTATCTCTCATATCTTAAACTGCCACGCTCGAGTATTGCCGAAAATTCCCCTATTCGCCTCCCTAACCATTAAGGGGCCCACTGATTAAAAGTCCGCCGCACGGTATCGGCATGTCAGTTGTTCGGAACTGTCAAGATTTTGTTCTAACTGACAGGCCGATACCGTCCGGCGGACTGTTAATAAGTGGGCCCCTTGAGTTAGAGAGTCAAATAAAAAAGGTTAGATGTGATTAAATCTTATATACTCAAGTAAGAAAATTATTAAAGAGAAACTTGATTTTTGAGGAGTAACATCCTTGAACGGTTAGTGAGATTACCTTAAATAGTCCAAGGTAAATTTTGGATCAAGGTATTTCAGTTGAGACATGTCTGGTTCTTGACAAAATGATATTTTTATCTGTAGGTACAATTTATTTTTCTTGCTCATAAAGGTTTCTCTCTAACCAAGGTTTCTTTGAATCGATCTGAATAATATTAGAATGGTTTACAATCGCTCATCCGTAAACATATTCATAGATACTTATTTAAATAAAGGTCTACTCAAAGATCACAAGAATTTCAACGTCTATCTTTTTTAAATGTGTGCTCAACTCTTTTGATAACCTTCCACCTGAGTCCGTCCGTCCGCTCGCTGCCCATACCCTACGTTCCCAAGCTGTCTCTGATCGCTGAATTTTACGATTTTCGATTCTACTTCCCCAACCCCGTCCAAGGGATGAAATATTTACATACGGACGTGTCTCAAGTAGCTTTATTGAAAGTCCCCGGTATCAAATGCACGGATTCCTCTGCCTAAATAAGGTTCCTTTTAAAGTTATTTGCTTGGAAGATCAAAGACTTCTTTGACGTAACATACCTACGTAATTGCACGTGTGCATATGTACTCGTTAACCTTACCAGTTGTGAAGTTTATTTGGGACTTTCTGAATTGGATATTAGGGAACGAGATTTCAATAAAAATTTGGTATACCTAGCTTAATACCTATTTTTCATCCACATATCCTAGCTGGCCTTATTATTTACTAGCTTATGCCTGCGGCTTCATCTACATAAAATAATAAATAATGATGATTAATAAAAATTATATTATGTCCTTTCCCGGGACTCAAATTATCTCTATACTATTTTTCAACTAAATCGATTCAGTGGTTTAAGCGTGAAGAGGTAACAGACAAACAAACAAAGTTTTTCATTTTTAATAGTACAGTTGAATCGCTCGCGGCCATCTCGCGGCACAATTCTTGTGGGGTCATTTTTGAGGTCTAGTCAGCTAGACGTGTGCGCCGCGCCGGCGCGCCGCCGCCGCCGGGCTTTTTGACCACGCCGCCGCCGCCGATAAATGATCGGCGTGAAATCGGCGTGACCTTGAGTGTTGTTAATTAACTATTCCAAGTTGGTTTTTGGATTACAAAATGGTTTTTTTGTATTACTTATGTGACAGTTGTCAAATATACATCAATTATTAATTAAATAAAACTAAATAGCCTGCTAAATAACTGCTGCTAGTGCTGCTTATACCTTGGACAGCTAGAAGAACAAACCCCTCCATTCTTAAAGAGCTCTATATTGCCACTCATCTCTTCCCAACATGCAATGGGTGAGCCCTTAGATTCTTCGGACATATTATCCAACGCATGATGTGGAGAAACACATGAATTTAAGCCGAATTAATGGCAAACGTGCTCGAGTTGGAGCATGTGTGAGATGGTCGAACGCTATGAAGAGGTCGGGTCGGCTTGCAGCAGTCTGCACCGTGCAGTCCTTACGGCTTATTACCGCACGAAATGGAGACAAATTACATGTAGTCGCAAGCCTCAGCAATGAGAAAACGAGAAAGAAGATATGTCTCAGTGAGCCTGGTGCTTGTACGACAAGAAAACCATTTAAAAAAAGCCATAGCAGTCCACTATAGTCCTTCCTTGCCGTATCCGGCAATGGCGACTCCATCAACAATTCTTATCCGGATTATGAAAAGCCCTAATGTGGCTCGCAAAACCAAACTTTGTCTTGAAAATGCGGTCACACGATGCGCAATGGAGTTGTACAGTCGAGTTGCGGGTGTATGTGTAGGAGGGCTTAGGTCGCGTCTTGCGGATATGACGCTTAGCATCTAGGTCTTCCAGACGCTGCTGCTCAAATTGATCTACTTTCTTATGGACACTAGAACGCCATTCCGATCTTTGTAATGCAATACCCAGCTCAGGTATCCCAGTCGGCACGCGACGAGGTGGCGTTTGATAACATCTTTATGTCGCAGATATTGGCTCCCCTGCTTCCGCTTTCCACAAGAGAGCTCCGAGTCGAAAATTGCTTTGGGCAGTCTCTTATTCTCCATACGCACGACATGGCCACACCACCTTAGCTGATGATTCATGATCAGTGCTTCAATACCAGGCATCTCGAGTCATCAGTCCACTATAGTCTAGCAAACGTCAAGGATATGTGTTCTATTTTGTTAAAAAAACGTCATTTTAATAGGATAAGCCATGAAAAGCTTGAGAAAACGGATCGAAGGTCATTGGGACCAGGTAACCTCTTATTGCAAGCCAGTTACTAGGGAAAATAAGTTATTATACCTATCCTATATTCATTTACAAACCCTATTTTACTCACAGCATATTCAAACTATACGTAGTTAACTGACCAGTAACCTGCATTGATAAAATTTTCAAGAAAAACAACAAATTAATGATTTTTCTTCAGAAACTAGAAAGTCAAGGTCACGCCGATTTCACGCCGAAAACACGCCGCCGCCGCCGATTTTTTGGCAAACGCCGCCGCCGATCATGTTTTAATCGGCGCACACGTCTAAGTCAGACTTCTAAAGTTATAAGTAAAAATGTAAGTAAACACTTTATTGTTTACTGTGTTTGTTATACTGTTAGTACAAATGCGAACTTATCTCTAAGAGGGATCTCTTCCATTATTCTTGATCATTGATTTTAAACTATCAATTCCCGGGTGTGATGATTGTAGAATACCTACCTAAATATATTAGCTGTAGACAAATATTTCATAAGAATAAAATATAAAATATCTGACCACTTTTATGTTTTCCACAACAATACCTTTACTATTCCATGGAACAAAGATACATTTCAAGTAAAGGGACAACAATGTAGTGCACGTTTAGAGCCCCCGCACCACCAGATGTTAGGACCATTAAGGATTGATGGCATCTAGTCGTAAATCATAACAGGATATCGGGTAAATCATACAAGGATATTGAGAGGAAAACGATACACATCCTGTAGATATATGTGTGTATATAGACATTGTATTGATTAAGACAACTGGATATGTGCCAAATAATACACTTTGAGGGAAAGACAGTTAATCAGTCAGATATCGAATTATTGTTTACATTAGTTGTCTTGATTAGTACTTTAGCGCTTAAAATATGCGTATTGCTGGCTGCTCAAGTGCTCACGTCTCATGAATCAGCCTGTATTTTATGCTATGAACTGATAACATGAATATAACCTATAGGTACCTAGCCGTTTCAAATAAGTGATACAAGTTCAAAGCTTTGAACAGTAATATATTTTCTACTTCTATTATATTACTTCAGACATTGAATGCAAGGTATTGTAGTCAAAGAGAATTAAATTTACAATAGGTACTTAGGTAGGTACTTTATTTTTCTTACTTAACGAGAACTTTATGTACGTAATAACAATGTCACGTAATAGTACATTACTACAGAGGCCGGGACGAAAGGGGTTGCCGGCCGAAGACATATAGACGGCCGAGCGAAGCGAGGCCGGATAGGTCTGAGCGCGGGCAACCCCATTTCCCGCCGAGGTATGTATAGTGCTTTTCTCAAACATGCAATGAAATAAATAAAATAAAAAATCCACGAAACCCAAGTTTTATTTATAGAAAAAACTAAAAGTAAACTACACCCAAAATATAACCAACACGTACCTATATCATTATCACGCGTATGTTTTACACGAGTCGTATATTTTTACTAGGTACCCGTATATTTTCATGTATCTTTGATTTTTTCGCCTTGTATCCGTCTGACTGTCGTTTTCGTCACATAAGTTTACATAGCCTTTCATGTTGATATCATGTTTCACATACATCGTTGCTTTATGCATAGAGTAAATAAGTATAATTTCCACAGTGTTGACGAATTTGTAGTTACATTCATTTTAAAATATGCCACAGTTTCAGAAACATGTTTCTAATAAACTGTAAGCCATTTTTCTTAGTTTCTCAAATAATAAAATTGCCATAAGCAACCATATACATACTTCGTCTTTGACTTGGCGGCAGAGGCAGCAAGTTATTTAAAATCAATTCTGCTTACGCTGCCAATTCCAACACCTACGATTACAATTAATTTCATTATTTCGTCGGAACTCATATTAAAGTAAAAAAATCAACAACGCACCATAAATCCAATAAAACAGATTGAAAATTTTTCAACTTTACCTCCATAACAATTTAAAAAAAATAACTACGCGTGTTTGAGTAGACCTTTTTACCGCTAACGTTAGATAAAATATTTTAAATGTTTTTATTTGTGTAGTTAAATTTATAATTTAAAATTATAAAATTTGGTTAATAATGTATTATTTATTAAGTTCATGTTGGTTTTATACAAATAAAACTGCAAATTATAGCAAACATTGTTTTTTGTTTTTTTTCTTTTATAGGCGTAGTGGCAGTGTCATTACGAACCATAAAGCCAATACTGCCTCTAGTTTTTTTTAATGGATGAATGCCACGATGCTGTGTCACAAATATCTGTGAAATGAAAATTAAAAAAGAGGACTTTGCCGGCCTAGGCCTGCAAGATTTGTATGAAATTCCATTAAATACCTTTTGTCCTAGCCGCACCTGAAACGTCATACTTCGCAGCCTATTATAAGGAACATAACATCAATATTTCATTGCATGTTTGAGAAAAAGCTTTTTTTTTAATGTAGCCGTGACAACCGTGCTTATTTTTTATAGTAAAAGTTTCTCATCTTATTTATTGAAGATTCGGTAGTTTAGTTAGAATATACTTAAAGAGAAAAAACTTCAAATATGCTAAATGTTTCAAATGACAATCATTTTTTTTGCTAATATAAAGTTTGCTTCATAGAGAACTGAATTAAAAATACATTGCACCTACATTAATTGTCACGATTTTCACTTCATTTTGCATGCACCAAATCAGAGTAAACAATCTTCATGTATAATGATACTGAAAACAGTCCTATTTTTTAAGTTCCGAGCACCTTACCAGAGTTGCGATATTACTTAACGAGAAGCAAAATAAAGCAATATATGTACCTGTTTATTAAAACTATAAAAACTGAATCGAAAATACCAAGCATGGCCAGTTTCTGTCTCACTACTAAGACAATGTGTGTAATATTTACCCAGAGTGTACGAGTAGAAAAAACAATGATCCTTCGGAGTAGGGTAGCTATAATTCGGTTTGCGCTAACTCGATGATATCTTAACGAACTTCGTCACCTAAGCAAGCATGTACGTGTTAGTTTCTATTACGTCAAAGTTCCTTTCCGGCTGGTACAAGTAACAAAAGCAACGAATATAAAGCTTTTTAAGAGAAATGTGAAGTACCGTTTTTATGGACAAGCCCCCCACCTTCCTTTTAACTAAGGATTAAAATATTGTCGAAACTGAAATACATTCTGACGTTTCGAGCGCATTGCCAGGGCTCGTGGTTACTCGTACCTACTGATGTTTAGTTCGTGGTCGTAGTATTTCAGCAATGAAGTTAGTTTTTGAACCTGAATGATACTAACGGAATCTTAATTATAATCCTACTTACATTTTTTTATCACCCCTAACCTTATTACCTAACCTGGCAGACGCGGACATTATGAAATAAATAAGAACATATTTTTTTTTATTTTTGACTAGGAAATCCTGTAAAGAAGTGTTTTATCTCTCTCAACAAAATTTTATCCTTTGTCTCATACCTCGAGTGATTTAAAAAATGACTTTTTCTACGCCTTTTATTGAATTTTTTTAGGGAACCCCTCAATATTTTCACATACGACTTCTGTATGTAATCCTAAAAGTATAACTGTTTAGGTGCTAATCAAGTCCAGTCCGCCTCATTCGGTTCTTTAAAATTGGTACCTAGTAAAAACTTATATGGTATTGTACCTAAGTCGTAAATATCTAGCAGAGTACTTTTCAACTCAACTATTACGTTATAAACTCCTGGAAAACAGAGCAAACGAGCTCCCAGCCTCATAACCTGGCACTATTTTCAATATCTATAAAACGCGGCTATCCAAATAAACCTGTCCATCGAAGGCATAGTTCCATTTCCGAGCACCATGTGCCCCCAGCTTTACGATGGGCGTTAAACTGAGAATAATATAGACATGGGTCAATGGATATTGGTAAGGGCGAGTTATATTTACGATCCGGTATCTCTAAGCTTGATTTATTAATCAGAAAGCAAGTATGTTGTACAAAAATTTTGGCGTACATAGCCCATTCCTTTTTGCTTAGTCGATCACGCGTTTTTCATACAGCAGAAATTGTTAATCGGGTAAGGTGTCCAAAATCATCAGCACAATGGTGTCTTACATCATTTTATACTCCTGACGTGACATACTTTTCATGCTTACTGTAAGTACCTATTATAAAAATTAAAGATAACTTAAGTCTTATCCGCGATGTGAATGATAAAGATTTAGTAAGAAGTAAATTCATGAACAGTTTTATTGTAGGAGAAACCGTTTTTATGACGAATAATAAAAAAACTGCTATTCACATTCTGGGCACAAACGAGGCAGGTTTGCGTTGAAAACAACTTCACGATTTGACTTCACCTTTTTTTAGTGTACCTACATGTAAAAGCGATAGAGTCTGTGCAGAAAGCGAAGAATCGTAGAATATAATAGAGCTCCTTACATTCCACGAATCTTCTTCTTCCGCACAGAATCTAAACAAGATTACTTATACCTTTTATTAGATTTTGTTAGTTTACTTACTGAGGAGAAGTATTTTTATAATAACAAGTCATAAAGGTGACGTAGGCGTCATGTGTTTACTGGGACCAAAATAAACTTCCCCGTACCTGGTCGTAAATTATTCATTTATGAATCACTCAATTGAGGCGGAAAAGTTAACTTCCTCTTCGTAATTACTCTTCGATCAACAATCGAATTAAAACTTAGTGACTTGTCTACTTAATTTAATTTAATTCGAGCCTTTCGTTATCTTTGTTCACTTCATACACAGTGCCTTAGAAACTGTGGATATTATTATTAAGTATACAGTGTGGAAAGATAAGTCGGGTCCTGGAGGGAAACTACCTTAAATCCTTAAGCTGGCTCATTTTACTTAAAGGAGACATTCTTTATTTTTAAAAAGAAACAAAACTGCATTCAAAGATTTTCTTAAACTCGCTTGCCTCGCCCGGGACTCGAACCGACTAAAAATTCCAAAAAATTAAAACTCGCAATTTTATTATACTAGTCGATACAGTTAATGTTGATGATAACATTTCTCCAAGAAGCATTAGGTCTTACACTCGTAAAATAGGTAAAATCAAATATTTAGTACTCAAGATTTTTTTAGACAAACCAAATTGAAGAAAAAACGAAAAATACTTTGATTGCAGTTTTGTTTCTTTTTAACAACAAAGGAATGTCTCCTTTAAGTAAAATGAGCTAGCTTAAGGATTTAAGGTAGTTTCCCTCTAGGGCCCGACTTATCTTTCCACCCTGTATATTATCTGTCCATCAACATTCTTATTTCATATCAATATATTTTTGATATATCGGGAAGAGAACTATCTTATACCTTTAAACGAGCAATTTTTGTATATTTATTTATATTAAATTTCGGAGATCTCGGAAACGGCTCTAACGATTTCGATGTTTGTTAAATGGACCACCATTTAACAAATTTTATCGAAGTCGTTAGTCCCCGAAAACCATTTCGGGGGCGAAAAATCGATCTAGCTAGGTCTTATCTCTGAAAAAAAGCGCATTTTTGAGTTTTTATGTTTTCTGAGCAAAGCTCGGTCTCCCAGATATTGACTATAACGTATGAACATGAACAATGATTAAGGTCCAAAGATTGTAAGTTATTAATATATATACCTATATCTGGTGCTAGTTACCGTTGATCAACTTTTTGATTAACAAAAGCATTAACCGCAAAGGAAAAAATACCTCGAGTAAATCTATTGTTCAATAGGTAATTAATTTCCTTCGATACATGGGTCAACACGTAATACTACGATAAATAAAATACAATCTAGCGTCCATAGTTTTCTTATAAAATACGCTTTATAACCAAGATAGTCCAAACGATAGTACTCGCAAAATGCTCGGTGAAAATATCCACCACATTGCATTTTATCCTTCTGGCGAAACTGAGACAAAAGAATACAAAAGGCAGAGTTTGAAACTCGCTAGAACTGTGTTTAAACTTGTTTCATCAATCATACTGAAGCCGAGTCCCCTCCGGCACAGTCTATATGTCGGCGGCCGAACGTAAGATTGGGCAGATTGTAATGTTTTGATGATAGTTAGTGACATTAAACCAATATATATATATGTAGGATAGGTTAAGTTGCTTCAGATACCCGAAGGGCAAACTGCCCAGAAATAGGAGCGGGGCTGCGTCGACTCAGGGAACGAGTCAAAGATTTTCACGTTTCACGATATGCCTAGGAATTTCACGATATGCCTGATGTTACGATCGGCCGCTGACATATATATCAATACAGTCATTCGACGCAGCCGTCTAATCAGGGCAATCGTACATAGGTACATCGCCATTGTTAGTAGCTTGACTAGGTATATACTTACAGGTCTCATCATCATCATCTCAGCCATAAGACGTCCACTGCTGAACATAGGCCTCCCCCGTGGACCTCCATACGTGCCGGTTGGAAGCGACCCGCATCCAGCGTCTTCCGGCGACCTTAACAAGGTCGTCTGTCCATCTTGTGGGTGGACGTCCTACGCTGCGCTTGCTAGTCCGTGCTGTCCACTCGAGCACTTTTCGACCCCATCGGCCATCTTCTCTGCGTGCAATGTGGCCTGCCCATTGCACTTCAGCTAACTGACTTACAGGTGTAGCGTGACTTATTTGAATTGTTTGGTATGTTTGTGTGTAAACGTCTGTGAAAACTACTGTGTTCTTGTGCGGTGTCAGCATTTCAACAAACATCAAAGGCGTCGGTCCACTGTTACTTTAACACTGTACCTCCGACGATTATAGCGATTCCACTTCGTTATTGTTCGGTTTTCGAGCCCGTTTTGTGAATGGTTTCCGTGAATGAGATCACTGAGATGAGCGTGAGTGAATTGAAGAGTTACAGGTTTGAGAATATTACGCAAATAAGTTCTTTAAGGTGGCACGTTTTTGTTATTTAATGCTCACTGGATGAACTTGAGTGCTTCTTTATTCATACTACAGTGAGCAGCAAGTTGCTAAGCGGGCCAAGTGTTCAAAATTACCTTGACACGCTCTTATTCTCTTTACAATAAAGTCGCGTCAAGATCATTTTGAACACCTGGCCCGCTTAGCAACTTGTGCTGCTGACTTTACACGTAGGCAATGTATCGCTGGCTCAGTATTACAGGGTTGACAGGGTTCTAAGTTTCACTTTTATCGAACTGAAATTTAAACAGTGTCATAGTACCTACTCATAGTGACATTAAGTCGAATTCAACTATCTTGAAAATGTAAGGGTTCTAACCCTGTAATATTGGGCCAGCGGTATGCTAACTGTATATCGAGGGGTGTGCACTGTGCGGTCAAACCCAATAAGTCCAGATATTTATTCATTTACATTTGAACTCACATACCACACATACTGCCAATTCCAAAATTATTTTCTCGACATATCGGGTTTGAATATTAATCTATTTCATTAAATTAATCTGAGTAAAAAGAGTAAGACCAAGACATTTGCTAAGCATAAGAGTCACTAGAGAACATCCTCAAGACTAATTAAAGCCAACCGTGTTGTCAATTTAACTACCTAGCAATCTTCAAAAACGTGGTACGATTTTTTAAAAACCCCGCTCTCTGAACGTACGGCACCTAAAGACATTTCTCTACCCTACCGAAAGAAAGCCCGTAAATAATCCCTGAGGTACAATCATGAAATATAAGTATGTAATTCCAAGTTTATAAAATCAACCGTCACGGACCGTCATAAACATGGCACCTCGCGGAGCGGAAAACTTAACGCCCTCCCCCAACGTCACGGAGACCAATTCGAACTTTCTGATATCTAAATGGTGTCATTTTATTATTCCTCGTGCGTCTCGCTCATGCCAAATACATGTACTTACGAAATATGAACGAACAAGGAGGCCAATCGAAACACATCATAATAATGAAAATCTGTTCTGTACCTATTGTGTTTTTGTGTCCTAGAATTCTTATATCGAATATGAAATACCTACTGACATCAATTTATTAATTTCCGCTACCTAAAGGTTATCTGGAAGAGATCGCTTTTTAGCGATAAGACCGCCTGTTGTTTAACCTCTTCTTCCTGTATTATTTATATTGTTTTCTGTAATGAGGTGTGCAATAAAGAGTATTTGTATACTCTAAATGATGTCATGCGTGCGTGCATTTCGTTCTTACTTGTGCGTATTGACTTGTGTGAGACACACGGGTGACTGACAACTTTAATATATAATCTTGATGTCACAAAGGTAACTGTTATGATTGGCCTCAAAAAAGAGCAAAACGCACGCGCGAATGATAACAAAATCACATCAAAATGTAGGTAGGTATGTTCAAATTGGCCCCCAGAAGTTATCTTGTATATCCCGTGTCACAGCGATTTACCCGGGACGAAGTTGCGTCGTTGGTCGAAGACATAATGAAAGCCCCGATTTCACACCCCGCCGCCCAATGGACGAGGATACCGACTGACACTTGGGAAAAAAACGATAACACCCTTATTTATAAAAGAGTAACCGAGAAATTGCTCCAATAGAGTGGAGCGTCTGTCGACTTTGAATGTGATGTAATTATCGTTTTTTTTTACCTTCTTTAGGACCTTGAATGTTTGTTTTTGTGAAATTTCCATTTCACGAGAAAACGGTTTCCACTAACTTAATCTTAACAAATCACTTTGATTTTGATGTCGATCGCTTCAGCATAATATATTCTAGGTTTATAGATTCCTTTTAATAAAAAATACTGCAAATTTGAAGAAAAAGGAAAACTTATAAACCTAGTCCTTCAATGTGTCAAAAACGTAAGTACAAATAATCATGGAGGATGGAAATATTCAGAAGTGGAAAAACATTTTCTATTTCTGTATGGATGAGTACGTAGTATTCTTATCTCTTAAGCTCGAGTTATTTTGAGCCGAGACAAGAGCACAGAAAAACATGAGAATATTATCATGTAAAAGTACTACTACGCATGTAAGTAGCGGTAATGTAATTAATGTATGTGTAATAAATATGCATGTTTATATTATGTAACTCCTATATATAGTTATACACATATATACTAGTAATTGGTCGGTCCCTGCCAAAGGATGGCGGTCAGTATCATGGTTGCATCTGGAGCGGATGATCTGCCTCCACCGGTTTATGTCCAACGCGTCTTTGACGACCGTGTAGAAAGCAGAGGATGACGAGTCTTTAATTTAATTTATGTAACAAGATACTCGATATGTAATCTAAAATTCAATAGCGGTCACCATTTGAGAAACAATTTTACCGTGGAGGTCATTAAGGCGTTTACTTGCCTTTAGAGCTTTACCGCCCCATCGATCATCATAACAAAGGCTACTTTATATAACACTGTCAAGGAAGGGCTCAAAGTGTTCAACACAACAGCCAAATGAGACGTCGGCAAAATAACAGCGGACGCAAACGACTTTAGCCGGGGTCGAAGTTTAAAGTTTAAACCTTGTTTCGTGTTAGTGGATCGTTAGCCTGATTCTGTGGCAGATATCGCTATCAAAACAGTCACAATGATTTTGGGATCATTTTAATAACAAAACTTTCGTGACAGAGAAGTTAAATATATTAACACGGGTCATTGCCTTATCTTTAGCGAGTACCTAGACCGTCCGCTTAAATGAGTCCTCGCCTGCGCGGTATTACGGGGGCGACGGGGTAAGACGACTAAGGGAGGCGGGGAAAGTGCGGGCGCCGTACGCCTGCCCCCGCACCTTCCCCGCCACCCTTAGTCGTTCTATAATATACGTAGTGTGTGTAGTGTGCAAGCCATAATTTGACAAATATGCCAAAAACGAGGGTAGTTTCTTGTATACCCTACCACCGCCGCTGCAGTTGCCAGTACGGTGCATCGGTCACGGAGACCTGCCAGCAGTTTGCGTCGGTCTGCCATCGCGTGCTGCAGATGAAGCTCTTCGTTATGATATGGAACATTTCGAGCAATCTTCGACTTAAGAATACGTGCGATGAGCACACATGCTGAGGTAGGAGGCAAGGTAGGACCTAGAAATTGTAAACATTTATTTTACAAACATTAATTACTTACATTAAGACAAGTACGGATGTCTACCGTCTCCAATTCTCCCTTAATTGCTCAAAGGTTAACTGGAAGAGATCCCTTAAAGGGATAAGTTCGCCTTTGTACTAATGACGAATGTTATTTTTCCTGTTTTGTTTTGTGTTTTGTACAATAAAGTGTTTTACTACTACTACTACTACTACAAGTATAAGGTAGTTTTACGTTACAGGATCGAGATGGCCACTATGGCAGTATAAAAAAAAATTAAAATTGTTTATTTCGGACCAACATAATTCTAGGTGTGTTAGTAAAGTATAGCTTCTGCAGCGTTAACATGCGTGATGTTAATATCACTGTCAAGTGTCAATCTGATTAATATAACGAATAATCGCGATAGCAATGCGGCATTGACATCGACACAATTTATCAAAGAAACATTTGATAGTGACATCCCCCGCATCAACGCTTCAGCAGTAGGTGATCAGATATAATCCGAATTTAACCTTTCAGATCTAATGCCATCGCCATTGCGTTATCTATAAAATGGGGCTACAAAACTGATATGTATATACGTAGTTATGGACCTACCGCCAGTCTTTAAATAAATCGCCTACTGAACGTACGTGTGATTTTCCTTTAATGCACCCTGCACATATATTAGGGTAAAAGTGGGATAGTTGCCCCACTTTTTCTAATGTCCAATTATTTTGCAGAAGATAAGCTTTGAGTAGCCTCAAACATTTTTTATTATTAGTCTATGTATTAACGAAGAAACTTATTAAGATAATTTGATTCTGTGGATGTTCGTTGTTAAATAATGAATGTAACAAAAAAACCTCACGTGAGAGGATACATGCCTACTGTGTGGGTTAGATGCCCCAGACATCTAACCCACAACACAATAAATCCTAGAACTAATCAGCATAGGTATGAGCTAATTAGCGATTAATTGTTTGTCTTAACTAATTTGTTATACCGGGTGTGGCCTGTAACATGAGCAAATAATTAAAACATAGATTATCCTCCTCAAACGGTGACACTTTTGTTCTACAACTTTTAAAAATTATGAAGTATTTGGACTCTCTATTTTTCATATACAATAAGTATTATCTTCAATGGACGCCATCGCCACGCCATATCATTGTGATTGACGTTGCATGACATGCCTTAAACATAACAAAATTCGCATTGCGTCTTAGAATAAACTTTAAAGTGTAATAATATTAAAATCAAACCACAAGTTATTTTTAAAAGTCGCTGAACAAATGTTAGTCACTACGAGGAGTACAGCCTACAGTTTAATTTTTTGCTCATGTTACAGGCCACACCCGGTATTATATTGACGAAGAGGATGGGATCCGAATCGACGCGTGCAAAACACAATAAATCCTAGAGCTAATCAGCTTCGGTGTGAGCTAATTAGCGATTAATTGTTTGTCTTAACTAATTTGTTATACCGGGTGTGGCCTGTAACATGAGCAAATAATTAAAACATAGATTATCCTCCTCAAACGGTGACACTTTTGTTCTACAACTTTTAAAAATTATGAAGTATTTAGACTCTATTTTTCATATAAAATAAATATTATCTTCAATGGACACCATCGCCACGCCATATCGTTGTGATTGACGTTGCTTGTCATGCCTTAAACATAACAAAATTCGCATTGCGTCTTAGAATAAACTTTAAAGTGTATTAAAAATCAAACCACAAGTTATTTTTAAAAGTCGCTGAACAAATGTTGGTCAGTATGAGGAGTACAGCCTACAGATAATTTTTTTTGCTCATATCACAGGCCACACCCGGTATTATATTGACGAAGAGGATGGGATCCGAATCCACGCGTGCAAAACACAATAAATCCTAGAGCTGATCAGCTTTAGGTGTGAGCTAATTAGCGATTAATTGTTTGTCTTAACTAATCTGTTATATTGACTATGATGTATGAAAGAGATAAACCATTAATTAGGTCTCTAATGAGGCTTGTAAATGTTTATGAATAAGGCGTTGTATATTATAAGCACACGTGTTATCCATTCGCATCACTATGCCAATAGAAATTAGAGTTACGTAAACCAACCGCGTAGTGAATGTTTAGATTAGGGTCAAACTAGTGATTCTTAATTGAGGCTGGCTTAGGGGTTCCGCAGCATCATGACATGTAAATAAGTAGTTTGCTAATCGATTAAGTTAATTGGTGTTAATTGTTATTTAAAGGGCTGACCCACATTGGGAATTGTGGTCTTTGTGTGTTGGGATTGAAATTACATTAAGGGGGGGGGGGGGGGCTGCGGTATTTGCCGTCGGTATTTGAATACAGGCATAGATAAATAAGTAAACTTAGAGTGCTATAATCAGATGTAATGTAGTCATTTTTACCACACGGATAAGGTCCAATTATGACTGAAATGTATGTACAGAAAAAACTGTAAAATTTTATAATTGAACCCTACCTAAGTACTTGTTGTTTAGTGGAACTGATAATATTTCCTTTAACTTTACTATTAAACTAATTCTGGAATATCAAAATGATTTAAAACGGCTTACTCGCGTATTAATTTAAGTGGAATAAACGCTCGACATGTTTCGTTCCAATTTTTGAGGATCTTCGTTTAGGAGCACCGAATGCACTGCCGTTACTGATAGAACGCGTAACGTGTACCTATTTAAAAATAGTATTAACATAACGAAAGTTTTGTACGTAGAAATTCTAAACTATTAATTTAACTAAACATTTTGGCTTCGCCCCTCCGTTTACAGCAAATATTCAAGTTTGTAGAGCGTTTGGGCTGCAAACTCACTGCAGGTTAGATTAACGAGCTTACATAGTCTAATGAAATCATTTACATATTCCGTGGGAGTCGCCGCGGGCTGGTATTCGAGCGTTTTGTTCAGCGGATCTGACCTCATTTCACACCGTGACAACTGTTCCTAACGCCACGTCAAAGATATGTTCACACTTTTGCACCTTACTTACCTACCTTTGTAATAAGGCGAAAGATGTAAAGATATCTTTGACGTCGACTGTCCATAGTTTCATAGTTTATCGAGAACCAGAAGCAGTTATTTGGTTTTGAATTTGGAACTCTTATGGCGGACGTCAAATACGTCTGTTAAATCTACCAAACCTTTGATCATCTATTGTCCCTATCCGTAATTTTGACATTTCTATTTGTTAGAAGAAGAAAATTTAACAAAGGTTTATAAGAGGTTGCTAAGTTTTATGGGTTGTTAGTCACTCAAAAGTTCAAAATGTATTGTGGAATATGTAAATAAATGTACAGTGTACAAATAAATTGAAATGAAAGCCTCTAAAATGTACCCAAATCGTTAATTTTCGTATTGCATAGGAAAGGTGTTACAAGCCAATTTGAACGTATTAGTTATACTGTCATCGGAATGAAATTTGTATCATGTTTTTTATTTAGTTATCGTGCGTCTCGCTCGCGCCAATACAAGTAAAAAAAAGTATACGAATTACATTATAACTGAATGGCATCAGTTAATGTCAATCTGATATCGAGCGTATGTTCTAATTAACCTGCTAGATTTCCCGAAAATTTTTGACTCACCTGCACAGTATAAGGAAGGTGTATTTTAGACCCAGTAGCCCAACTTCGAGCAATTTATAATTCTCGTTCGAAATTCAAAATCTCGAACACATTTTCTTACCCGCGACATTCCACCCGGGCTCCCAGAGAAGAAACCTGCTTAAATTTGTCGCGTCTTCACTTGTTTTCAACCGAGATCCGGTCATTTTTGTTGGTCGAGGTTACACGGTATAAATCTGTGTATTCGCTGAACACTAAGTACGGTGTAATGCGCGCCCGCGTTAATCCAGTCGAAGTTTCGCTCGCGTATTAACGAACAATGAAACAAAAACGTGTCGCCATTGTTGAATGGAACTCCGGCTTATGACTGAGTGGAGCTCTTAACAACAATAATTAGAACGACGAACCGCTCCCGGCCTATTGTCCGAGGGAAATCATTATAACCTACCATTTGCCTGAGCCACTTGCAAATGATGGGTGATACAGAAGGCTTGGATTATATCTGGATTATATTAAGCGGAGACCAAATCCACTTACAAGCGGTGCAATGACAGATAACTCATATGATTCTAATATTATAGGTTTGATGTCAGTGCACGTCCGAATGGGATTGGCCTTGGCCGGTTAAAATATTTAGCAGATGGCGCCGATGGCGCCACTATAGCTTGCCATGTCAATCCTTAAGCCCCCTCTTCACTCATGCGCGAATCGCGGCTTGAAGCCGCGAACGCGAGTGTGGAGGGGGCTCGAGAATTGTGTGAAATTTTTGTTTTTTTAATGGAATTTTATACCCTGGATGCCAGCTCTTTAAGCCAAATCTCATAGAAAAAGGGGCGAGCATGGCGCCATCTATCGTATCCAGACGTAATATTTGACTTATCTTAAAGTTCGAATCCGAGAGCGACTGGTCGTACAAGGAAGAGTGGAGGGAACCAGATCGCGCGGCAGATCACCTATGCGCTGGACTGACGAAATAAAATCCGCAGTGGGAAACCGCGTATCTGACTATACCAGACAGTCTGCCAACAGGGAGAGATGGCGGGAGATCGTGCGAAGAGCTGTGTCCGCCTCTACTACCGATGCGGACGCCTCAACGTGACCACGACCGCTCTGTCAAGAGCGATACGACAGAGAAGAAGAGAAAGTTCAAATCGGGCCGAATGTCATGTCTCTGAATTTATAAGAGGACCAAACCTTCTGTATTTTGTACAATACCACCGCTCCGATAACGAGCACGTGTCGGACGCGGCCGCAAATTATCCTGTCAGGTACGACTTGAAAGGAATTGCCTTTAATGGGGCTTATATTATTATGTTACACAAACACGAAACGTTAATAAGGGATTAAAAAATAATTGGGACTCATTTGAGCTGCGGGAGATGTCACATACTACGTAACGGTGAGAATGAAATTGTAGATATATTTAAATAACACCTTTGTCTTAAACTTTTCATAGTTAATTGTAGATTAGTATTACTACTACTACTGCTGTGGCGCAACGACCCGAAGTGGATCTTGGCCTCTGACACCAAAGACCGCCATGCTACTCTGTCCAAAGCCGTTTCTGTCCATATCTGTGTATTGTGTACAGTATCTGGGTACGGTAAGAAATATCTTCTTATAGTACTTACCCGATCTTAAATCGATAGTGTTTTATGTGACATGTAATTTTTTTCCACTTAAAGCGTCACCTTTTAGTGAAAAAAAAAACAATAATAGAACATTTGCTGTCGATTCTGACTAGAATAAGTCCAAGAAAGTCCAGAATTGTAAGAATCATGATTTCAGTTTTTTTTAAACCCTTAGATAAACGATTTTCCATTAGAAGTTTGCGATGACCGTCACAACTACATCCCACACTCATTAAAAACAAAAAAAAATAAAAAGAGACTCTAAATCCTCCTGTCCCATTAAGCTTGCCTCCACAGATTACCTTCATTTCTTTCCCCTTAATATCAACCGGCATACCTCGGCACATCAATCAGCCCCCAATCTAGGATCACCCGATTGCATCCAAATACGACATTGAATGATTCAGTATTTTCTCGAGGTGAGACACAATCTCACTAATAGGCTGTTCGAGGGTCTATTCTGCGCGTGTAGGTGCGCGAAATGGAAAAGTCAAGTCGGTAAGATGTATCGGTGATTTGCGGCTGTGGAAAGATATAAATAGAAAATATGATATAACGTTGCAATTTGAAACAATCTATTGATTGTAGAAACTTTTATTGACATATAGTTTTTTTTTAATATATATAATAGGACATTCTTACACAAATTGACTAAGTCCCACGGTAAGCTCAAGAAGGCTTGTGTTGTGGGTACTCAGACAACGATATATATAATACACAAATACTTAAATACATAGTAAATATCCACGACTCAGGAACATATATCTGTGCTCATCACACAAACAAATGCCCTTACCGGGATTCGAACCCAGGACCATCGGCTTCGCAGGCAGAGTCACTACCCGCTAGGTCAGACCTGTCGTCAAAAAAAAATATATACAGATATTTTACAGTGACTGTATAACTATTTAAATCTTCTCGGGGCAGAGGTGTACGGTTGGAGCCGGTAAAGGTTTATTTGACGTTCATAAGCGCATTGTAATATGACTACTTGAATAAACAATTTTTTATCTTTTATCTTTATCTTTAGTGATTTAAACTTTCAAGATTTTTACACATTATTTAATTGTACAACGGGACTTAATCGCGGGGCTTAACGTGGGAGTTAACATAAATCTTAAAACTTAAATATGCGATTAAGTCCCGTTGTCCAATTTATAGTATACTGTACAAATACTTAACTAAATTAATAACTAGCTTACCTAAATTTAAAATAGGCCCTTGAGCCATTATTATCAAGAAACTTTAGTTTTATAAAGCGAAATTTAATATTCTTAATTTTCAGTTCAGCCAACATAGCGGATTTGCGTTTCAACCATTATTATTATGAATATTCATTATCTCAATAATGTATTGCTAAGCCGAACGAATGAAATACAGGTGTATTCGGGTAATTTCGTATGTCGGATAATTCCGAAAATCAGATGAAAATAACCCAAAATTCCATCATAATAAGAGTCCGTTTTCGGAATTATCCAACGGTTTTCGACATTCGTAATTACCCGAATAACACAATTACCATTAAATAGGTTTATAGGAAACTATAAAGCTTGTTAAACAATATTTTAATACTTAATCAAATTAGCAGATGTCAACGACTATTAATAACTGGTTATGAGTTTATTTGATGTGTTAAAATTAAATAATATATCCTCATTTCCACTTTAATAATAACGACTTTCATAATGAGTTCGTTGCTGTAATTATGAATAACGCATGAATTAAATTTTTTTGGCAATGCTACAAAATAAGTATATAACAACATGTATTACATAACACCTTTTATTGAAGGAAAAATGGAAAATTTACCACCTTCGGCCAGACTCGAACTAAGCTACGGAGGCTTACCAGAAACAAGCGAATCTTTCCTTTCCTTCCCTTAATGTTTACTTGCCTTGAAATTAACGAAAATAAAGCAAGATTCTCTCGCTTCTGGTGGTCGTGGTGGTGTTCTGGTGGTGCCCGGCCCGAGGCGTCCAACATGTCATTTTCTATGACGGCCGATCGGTGATCACGTGCTGCTTTCCATAGAAAACGAAGCTCCGGAAGCTCCGGCCCGGCCACGGCCCGGTCTAACGGCTCGATTCGGAAAATGAATTAGATTTCTACTAAACTTAAGTTTAAGTAAAGTAAACTTAAGTTTAGTTTAAGTTCGCCTTTGTACTGCCTATCCTGTGCCATAAATTTGTGTTTTGTGTTTTGTACAATAAAGAGTTTATACATACATACATACATACTTCAACAAGTTACGATATGGATAATTTAAAGATATTTGTAAGATAGATATGTCAAATTTGACGTTTCCGCGATTCTGGAGGTCCTCTTGAACGATTTCGACAAGTTATGACTTACATAGATATCCAAGTCACATCTAGTCGATATCTATTGTAGATCTAGTTGATCTCTAAATCATCTCTAGATCTTGTGATTATCTCGAAATCCGAATAGGCCTGTAAGACCCGGCGGTCGGTATAGTCACGTACGTGACTAAAAGTCACCCGCGCGACATGTTTCGGAGAGCCTAGGTTTCCATTTCTAAGCCCTAACAGTGTATGAGTAGAGGTCACAATTTCCGCGCGCCGCGTACTGCCGCTCACCGCGTAGCTCACTGGACCTGTTGGGGGCGGTCTTGCGACTCTTGGGCTGTAATTGTTGGCAAGCCAGCGTGGAACTGACACAGTATGTATCAATTCAACGCTTTTATGCAATCAAGAACGTTCGAAGTGAATTTAATAGTATCTATATAATTGCTACTAGCCTTTAGTTGTTTCACAAACCTCGCCTATTGAACTATCCGATCTTGGATGTTTGTTTTCACCCCAGTTCTAGTTTCAGAGAGTTGTATCACTATTTGTTGGCTTCACGGTCTATGCACATTGTTTTGCTTTGTATGACGCAGTTCAATTGGAATTGGAAGTTTGTATACGAGCATGAGTTTTGCTTGAAATGAAATAGTTATCGAGTTTAATCAATTTTATTTTACTCGAAGTAGGTGGGTAACTATTTCGAATAAAATAAAATTTATTAAACTCCTCTTAATGGTTTAATACTTATTAAAATTGCGGACGCGCCAACCATAATGGACGAAGTGATTAATATTTCATATATTTAGCAGAGAAATATGGAAGTTTTCTCATACAATAAACGTTATAAACGGACTACTATTACAGACAATTTGCTACAAGTGCTACAACCTATCCAAGTAGTCAAAATCATTTATAGTAGAAACCATAAAATTCAAAGAATGTGATGTACTTTAATTGATTAAACTAAACCCTATACTTATACGTTCAAATGTCACCACCTTTTAGAAACTAGGTACCTATTGTGTTTTTAGCGCTGTAATTTGGTCAATAGATATCATTTTCAAGGGCTACCTACCAGAGGCTCTACCGCAAATATCGAAAATCTAAACTCCATTATCAGTCTCTAGCTGAGCGATTCGAACTTTAAGATACGTCAATAGATCTAGAATCGATATGAATTAGGTGTATCAATGTCAAAAGTGACGTTTTGTTTGAAGAAACGTCACATTTGACACTGACATATCTGATCCATAACGTTTCTAGATCTATTAACTGACGTATCTTAAAGATCGAATCGGGCCGTAGCGCTCTTGCATATTCGAGCGATAAAGAGGCAGCTAGATAATGAAATTTAGATTAAGGTGCAGGGGCGCAATTTCGATTTTCGCGGTAGACCCTCACTGCCATATTCGAACTTCAAGATATTCCTAAGAGACGACACGTACTATAGATCCATTCTAAATACGTTATAGTTTAGATATCAACTAGTTCTCTTTTGCAGCGCAATTCGGGCAACCAATACCACTTTTACGTTAGATAGAGTAAGATATCTATTAGATGTGAAATGGATCCCTAAGTCATATCCTGTGGAAATCGTTCAAGAGTATCTCCGGAATCGCGCAAATGTCAAATTTGACAGGTTAGATTTTAAACATCGTTATCGTATCTTGGTGATGTCTAAAATATATCTAATAGATATCTCAGTTTAATGTGTAAATAACAATCGTTTTCAGAATAGAATCCCTTATCCAATCGCGGGTATCTACAGGGATCCGCCACTAATGCCCGCATCGCCTGCGCAATTGATATCTGAACGAATTCCAGCAAAGTTCTGGCCCTAATCAAAACGAACGCTAAGTGATTTAGTGAACTTTTGCACAAGTTTGTAGCAATTATTCCGATTTCACGCGTGATTTATTGCTATTCGTAGTAAGTTAAGCTGTGAATAAATTTATTCTTAAGAGGATTATGCCTATTGAGCATATCTGCCAGAAAAAGCGTGTGTTTGTGCGTTTTTTACCCCTTCATGTTTAATGAAGATGAAAGTACCTTTGGAAATAATTATGGTAGGTACCGGGAAAAGACATAGAATAGTTATTATCATGGAAATTATCATTCTAAGTTGACGAATTCGCTGGTAGAGGAGTTCGTTATATTTGAAAACGTGATGTTTTTTCCAGTCACATGTGAGTAATCACATCCGCAAGAGGTATTTTTTACAATCATATTTTTTTATCATTTTGTACACAAATATCTGGGAGACCTAGCTTTGCTCGGAAAACATGTATAAAAACTCAGAAATGCGCGTGTTCCCAGAGATAAAACCTAGCTAGATCGATTTTTCGCCCCCGAAAACTCCCATATAGCAAATTTCGTCGAAATCGTTAGAGCCGTTTCCGAGATTCCCGAGATAAATAAACAAGAATTGCTCGTTTAAAGATATTAGATAGATTACACAATTATTCTGACTTCGAACGATTGCGTCTAATGACATAGCTAACTCAGTTTCTAAAAACGTAATTTCCATAATTCATCGATGTAATTTTGTGTTAAAACATCGTACCAAATTCGTTTCCTTTCCAAAATTGAAAGCGGCCACAAATCACTTTCCTAACCTCATAAAATATGTTTTGACTGGGAATGAAATATACGAAATCGAAACCCAGAAATGAAAAACGGATTGCGTTAAGGAATAAATAATTATTACAAGGCACGCCGACGCAAAACTTTTGTAACAAACAAAAAAATTATAAAAATGAGTACTTACCTAAAAATACCTAAATACTTAAATAGGTTAATCTTTTCATTGCAAATTCTGTTAGTAACCAACATTCTGATCTTAGTAGGTTCATAGAAAGGAAGGGGAAACATTCGGCATTTATGTATTTTTTCGTCAAATGCAAGAAATTTATCTCGTGTTTACGGACGATTGGGTATTGAATTATATAACAAACATCCAATACACAATACACCCACTAGATATTTATGTAGAACCATTCTCTCGTCACCGCAGTCACTGTATAAAATAAAACGTTTCTTTCATATCATCTAAAATGTTGACACACAGACATTTTATACAAGCGTTTAAAATAGAAAAGTTACTTACTTAATCATGTTTAAATATATCCAAATAAATATTTAATCGTTCCGTCACATTACGTTATTACCTTCAATGGAACGTGGGCCTGAATTCTGCTTGTCTTGATATAATTCCGAATTGAAGCCAATTTTCGCACTAGAATAAACATTTCTATGCAACAAAGTGGGCTATGTCATATCAGAAGTTAGCATTGCACTTTCTAACTATCCCAGCAACAATTAGTCGGTTACGGTCACAACCAACAACATTTTCAACGTCATTCCCGTGTGTCCTGGCCAATGAAGCGGCTGCTTAACTGAGTAGGGCAAAATTTTAAGTTGTTAGTATAATAGTCTGTATCCAATGGCATGAAACGAATCCATACAATAAAAGAATTAAATAACGTTATTTATTCAGATAGCGGTCTATCTGAGGACATTTTTTTATATTTGTTTATCTTTACTCGTCACGGAACAATGTTGTAAAGTTGTATTATTATTTGGTAATGGAATTAATAGATTTAAATTTCTGAGATTAGTTGTTCACACAAAAATGTAATTTTACTCCTGTTTTCATGAAGGTACGTGCAATTCAGTGATTTTAATACATTTTTATAGAATATTTATGTTACACGTTTAGGCGGGACGGTAAGTGATATCATGTGTCATAGGCCAAAGGATAGGCTATATGCATTCATGTCCGCGAATGTGTAAAGAATTTCTGAATTCAGCTTCTGTGTAATATAAGTACATAAATTATGTACTGACAGCTCATTATACCTGCCACGTTCAAGCGTGAAATTGAGTTAACTTCAAACAAAATGAACGACCTCGCCGCCATTGCGTAAGCAATTTAGACGAAATTATTACTAATTTTAACCCTACAATGCATGACTTTTTTGTTTATGGAAATAAAATTATATGTGATAAATATATGTGTTTACTATTAGGGAAAAATAATAAAAAAAATACCCAACGCATATTTTGGAAAATAGAAGGTTTTTTATCTGTGTTCCATATGTGGAACACCATGCATTAAAGTATAGAGTATATACATTTAAAAATATATGGCACATTTTCGTTTTTACATATTCCATTTCTTTTTGTAATGCTATCAACAGTTTTTATGGATGTGGATTGCTTTTAAGTGACTTTTGTGGATTTAGCGGCCTTGAATGATGTTTTTGACGAGATTTTTGTAATTTTACTTAGTCCTGATGAGGCCAGCTTGAAGCTCTACTGGTGATGTATTACCAGCATCAGCATTCCAAAAACTTCTGGTATTGTAGGTTGACTTTACAGAATTAAAGTGTAGGACGTGCAGGTGATCATGGAACACATTGGTGACCTATTATTGAACTTGATACCAACTCCGAAATTCTGACAGGTGATTCCGATGTATGGAGTTGTGATATAGTTAAAAATAAGTCATATCAGTCATATGTAACTGGCGTCAGCTCAACTAACTCAGGACATGACGACCGACTATTTTCTGAGTCGCTAAATTCTTCAGAAGCCTGATTTATTGTTGCCCGCATTATTTCAAAGACGAATTCACTATCGGCACTCTAATATCCCATTATCCAGATCACGATCATCTTTACTTGCAAAGGATTGATAAAAATGATAAATAATGCTCATTATCTGCATTCCGTAAGGATTTACTTTCGCATCGTCTAAAAACTGTTCATAATTATTAATTAATGAGCTGTTGTGAGCTCTAAACAAAGGTTAACGATTTTGAGCCTTATGCCTTGGACAGAAGTTCTCAAATGTATACATATTTTAACGTGAGTGTGCCGTAAAACCATAAATAACCGTTCCTACAGATTACGCCAAACTAAAACTTATGCCAACGTAATAAAAACTCTGACAGGTGCAAGCGTTCCTTACTTGTTTTGTGTAAGCAATATGAACCTCAATGCATGGTGTGCCATATCGGAAACGTTTGAAAAATATTGCTTGACGCTATCTAAACGTTGCAAAACTATAAAATTAAACTTACCATTGAGTAATATACAGATTAACAGTCACAATATATATTTTTTCTTATTCTTTAACTTTAAAATGATTTTTTTGTCGCACTTCGAAACTTGTCAAAACTGATTTTTGCACCAACTCCCAAAATTTGACCGATTGTCCGTCACCATGGATATTTACTGCTACCTAGCGGCAACATGCCGAACTATTATAGTAGCCGTGAGTGTAAAGTAACCTTCAAGGTATAACAGATGTCGCTGCCTACCTGAATCTTGACGGAATTCGCACATATTTCAGTTGTGCCATATATGGAACTGTATGCATTGTAGGGTTAAATGATCATAGAACCATTACGGTAAACATTGTTTCTAAGAAAAATTGTTTCTGTACCCAGCGCCATTGAGAAAGCTAATAGGGTTATACATATATGACCTATGATCTATATACACAGACGTAATATAGCGTCCTTTTGGACTATACACACATATATGAGTGTTTAATATACTCCACTCAATTAGTCTCTATATTTTAGAATATTCAGCACACTCGATAATTCATTAGGTAGACGTGGAACGTGACCACGAGCTTGCTAATATTTGTCACAAAAGCCGCGGCGTTGATTCTAAATCATGCCGCATTTGGTTACGTCTACACTGTCACGATTCATAGGATACCTTTCATAAAGCATAATCCAATTAAGTATCACATTTATTTAATTTAAGATGGTATTTATGTATATATATAATTATGTTTGGTGCAAATATGTCTGGGGTCATTTTTTCTATTTAAATTTATACACATGTCATGATTTACTCATACGGTTTTAACTTGTTCATTGTAGTTAAGTGTTTTATTTGTATAGAATTTATAGGTTTTACTATCTTATGTACATTATACCTAACAAATTTATATAATACTACTCTATTCAATTAGTCTGCATATTTTAGAATATTCAGCACAATCGATAATTCATTAGGTAGACGGGGAACGTGACCACGCGCCTGCTAATATTTGTCACAAACGGCGCGGTGTTGATTCTAAATCATGCCGCATTTGGTTACGTCTACACTGTTACTATTTTAGGATACCTTTCATAAAGCATAATCTAATTAAAAGTCACGTTTATTTCATTCAAGATGGTATTTATTTATATAATTATGTTTGGTGCAAATAAATATGTCTGGAGTTTTCTTTTTCAATTTTAATTTATACACATGTCATAATTCATGTACTTATACGTTTTTAACTAGTTCATTGTAGTTAAGTGTTTTATTTGTATAGAATTTGTAGGTTTTACTATCTTATGTACATTATACCCAGGGTTGGGCAGTATTTCAATTACATGTATTTGAAATACGTATTTGAAATACAAATTAGTATTTTGTATTTGTATTTCAAATACTACTTGGAAAAGTATTTTGTATTTGGTATTTCAAATACTGCACTCGCATGTATTTAGAATTTTGTATTTCAAATACTTCAAGCTTCAAAATACATTTCCACAAAATACTTACATTTCATTAAATTCGAACGTCATGGCAAGTTGGTAACCTTAGACCGTCGAAACATTTTCAACCGTGTGCCCGTGTGATAGCCCCTTTAGAACATAGTGGCATTGACAGCAGCAACACTGAGTGTAAGTGTCAACGTCAAGTGTCATAAGTGTCAAATCACTCTGGAATTTAGTTCGTTACGCCGGTTACGCGGTATTTCTGTTACTTTACTGTATTAAGTTTATAGTAGATTAAGTTTATGGCGTTGGGGATCGGCGATTATTACCTATTATATGATGAATTCAAATTCAAGTCTATCTTCTGCGAGGTCTGTGGCATCGATATCCAGAGAGGAACAAGGCAGTGGTGTTGACAACAATGACAATGTCGGTGGTTGTACCTCAACAATGACAACAACTTATCCACTCATTTTAACTGGTGGCAAATATTTCGAAGTGAAAGTGACGACAGACATCAATGCCCTCGGTGGTAGCAAAGATCCAGAAAAAGTTGAAGCAACTTGTATAAAATGTCAAACAGTTATTAAAGGTAGTCTTAAGGCTACCAGCAACTTTAAAGTACATTTGAACTATTTGAAGGTAAGACAGTTAAGAAAAGAATTGAATAATTGAATTTTGTACATGTCTTGTTCTTATCCCTACTTCCAAGGCCATCTCAAACTATTTTGGGGCCCTTGGGCATTGCGCACATAAGAATTGGGCCCTTTTGGAAAGGAAAGCAAGCGAATTAAACTAAAAATTCTTTGATCGGTATATAATTTAATAATTTATGATGAACTTAAGACTACATACCTACTATACTATATACCATGGTTTTGTCTGAATTATGTATAAACCACAAAAGGTATTTTATTTAGTGAAAACTAACATTAATGTTTTTAGGGTTTCATATTTACCTCAAAATTTAAAAAAAATGGAACCCTAATAGGATCACTTGTCTGTTGTTGGATATATTATTATTGTCACATGTTTTATATGAGCAAGATTTATGTAAACTTAAGAATTATTTACTTACATAATTTATATGATTTTATTTTAGCGTAAATATCCGGATGCTTTATTAGAATATGAGAAAGATAAAGAAAACACCCAGGGCAAAAGGAAAAAAAAACAGAAAACCCTCAATGAGAAAAGTCTAACACAAATGAAATTGAATATTTCAAGTTTCAAATCACAAAAAGAACATTCAGTGCAACAAAAGCTAGATAATAACATACTTAACTATGTTGTCAACAGTATGAAACCACTAAGTACTGTGGATGATCCTAACTTCGTAAAGATGTTTACTGACATATCTGAACAGCTTCAGGTTATGTCCAGAAGAACATTAGGGAGAAAAATTGGGTTTACTAACGAATGGGCCAAAATCGTTTCCCAAAGTATCACATCCCAAACTATGTTTCCCAAATTATCATTTCCCAAAAAAATGTTTGGCAAAACAACTTATCGCAAATTTTCAGTTAGCAATAGTCTTTATTGGCAAGTTATTGTTTAGCAAATAATTACTTGGACAAGATTCATTTTACCAAATATTATTTAGTCAAATGTATCATTAAGCATAACTTACATGTCCCAAAATATTGCATGGCATACAATTTACATACCAATAAAGTGGAGGCTGCAGAATTTTATTTGTCTAGTATTTAACTGATCATTACATATACATAGTAAAATGTAACGTCAAAAAAAACATTCTTACTGCCAAAAATATGTAGTAAATGATCACTAAAATTAAAACTCCATTTTAATGTAAAATGACAACCAAATTTGTTACATCTTGCTATACTATTAAAGCAAATAACACCAAAGTAATCATTGTAACCCAAAAATAGTAAATAACCACCAATATTCAAACCACATTTTAGTTTAAAATGTCATGCAATTTTTTTACATCTCGTTATTCTATTAAATTAATTAATCCACTTCGATGATTTTTTTAGTACATAGAATTTCGTTTCTGTAAGGACCGCAGTTCTAACCTAACCTAACCCACTTTTCTAATAGCATTTCGATTCTGTGAGGGTGACAGTTCTAACCTAACCTAACCCACTTTTCTGATAGCGGTTCCGTTTTGTGAGGATCGCAGTTCAAACCTAACCCAACCCACCCAAATTACGTAGAATTTAACGTACCTATTATAACATAACAAAAAGTACTTTAAATAGAGATGCCTATTTGTCAAATATGCGAAGTGACAATTTTGACCAAACATCTTTTTGGAATATAATATTAGACAATAAAAAACGTTTGCTAAATAAGTTTTTGTCCTAATAACATTTGACAAAGTAAAATCATGCCAAATGATAATTTGACCAAATAAATTATATGCGAAGTGTAACTTTGCTAAAGGTTCCTTTGGGAAATGAAACTATTGCGATAAGTTTGTTGGGAAGTGAAATTTGGCGAAATGTATTTGGCCGAAACGAAAGTACACCGAAAAATTGATACAGCCCAAAAAACTGTTACAGATAAACTTATAAGCATTTTCAGTAAATTGGACTATGTGTCCACAACAGCAGACATATGGTCTACAAAAACCAGAAGCTTTCTTGGTGTAACAGCTCATTGGGTATGTATGTCAAGTATTTATATTTTACATTTATATAATGTGTAAATATCGTGTAAGTATGTTTAAATCAATTACATTACACCAAGATGTAATAATAATATAATCTATAAAAAGTCTATAGTCCCAAAGAGCAGTCTAAAAATATATATTTATTTTTTGTTAAAACTTATGACTAAAATGTTTTGTTTCAGATCAATGAGGCTACACTTGAACGTATGAGCTGTGTCTTGTCATTCAATCGCTTTAAGGGTTCTCACACATACGATAAAATTGCTGAAATGCTGTTTGAAGTCCAGTCAGATTTTAGACTAGCACATGATCAAATGATATCTACAACCACAGACAACGGATCGAATTTCGTTAAAGCATTCAGAGAATTTGGTATTGTCGACTATGTACCAGATTTCTCAGGTCCTGAAGGTGAACATTTAATTTTATTCTTATACAAATAATTTTCCACATTATATTAACTGTGTGACCTATGTTAGATTGACAATTTGACATGTATCCTAATATTTATTTCTTATTTTTAGATACAATGGAATTGGACAATTTTAGCGCAAGTGACACTGTATATGAAGAGGTGCTTTTAGTTAATAATTCTGAAGAACTTGAAACAAGGGAATTGTATTTGCCACGACATCTGAGATGTGCCAGTCACACTCTAAGCCTTTTAGCCACAACAGACTTGAACAATTACATAAAAAATTCTCTCATTAGCAGAATACATTATTCTGCCACTGCTAAATGCACTTTGCTCTGGAACATGTCAAGAAAACCAAAGTCTGCGGAAATAATCAAGGAACATCTTGGGCATCAATTATTATACCCATGTCCAACAAGGTGGAATTCCCTCTATGATGCTATTCTCCATCTCATGAAAAGCAAAACTAAACTAAATAGTTTATTTGAACAGTTAGGCAAGGCAAACACATTTTCAGCAGTAGAACTTGAATATTTAGAAGAGTTATTGGAGGTTTTGAAACATATCGCGTCAGCTCTTGACTACCTTCAGGGTGATAATTGCTAATTGGTAAACTGTTACCCACGTTGATGACTATTAAAACCAAACTGGAAAGACTACAAAACAGTAATCTGCGCCATTTCTCTCGAGTTGTACCAAAACTACTAGAAAGTTTAGAAAAGAGGTTTGACAAATTTCTCCAATTGAGACCTGAAGCCAATGAAGCTATTTTGGCAGCTTGTTTCCATCCAGCGTATAAAATGCGATGGCTACCAGAAACCTGTTCAAACGAGGACAAGCAAAGGTTACAAAATCTTGCGATCACAACGTTGGAATCAGTTTCAGTGCTTCCAAGAAGTGGTAGTGGTAGTTCTAGCATTAGCAAGAATGATGACGATGATTTCATCATCTTCTCTGATTATACACGTGATAGGCCAGTCACATGTATGGAAGTAGAATTAGTGAGTTTTTTAAATGAGAAGGGGAAAGATCTCAGTGCCCTTGAACGCTACCCAAACATTAAAAAAATGTTTATTAAATTTAATACCAGCCTATGCTCTTCCGGTCCAGTTGAGAGACTGTTTTCATTGGCTGGATACATTCATTCGCCAACTAGACGAAACTTATCTGACAATACTTTTAGGAATTTAGTTTTTATGAAAGGCAATTCCTTCTTCAATTCATAATCATAAAAACATGAATGTTATGTTAAAAGTGTAAAAGTATTTTGTATTTTGTATTTCAAATACATAATTGTGAATACTGTATTTTGTATTTTGTATTTCAAATACCTGTCACCAAAGTATTTTGTAATTTAAATACATTTTTAAATGTATTTTATATTTCGTATTTGAAATACAATGAAGACAGTATTTTGCCCAACCCTGATTATACCTAACAAATTTATATAATACTACTCTATTCAATTAGTTTGCATATTTTAGAATATTCAGCACAATCGATAATTCATTAGGTAGACACGGAACGTGACCACGCGCGTGCTAATATTAGTCACAAAAGCCGCGGTGTTGATTCTAAATGGGCATTTCTCAGGAGGGCCGTTTTTACGTGTCCGGGGCAGTAATTCATTGAATTTACTGTTCAATAAATCTGAATTAATTTAGGCATGATCTTCAGCTTATATTCTGTCTGGGACACTATCAAATTATTTATTTATTATTTATATAATACAAGAAAAAAAAATTCAAATGCCAAAAATGATGTTCGGTGGGCGTGTCCCGCACCCAGATTTTATGAAACAAAAAATTATTACTCAAGATTGGGCATGAGATCGGAGTTATTATGGGTATTCACGCATAGGGTATTAGTTAGCTTATCATATTCTTTATATCACAATAATGTGTTTGCTCAACACATTGAATAAAACCAAATTTACGATGTGTCCCGGGCTAGTGACTGATATCGGTGTAATTTGCAAAACATGTCAGTACTCCTTCAAAGTTGTAGACCAGGAACTCAGTGTCTCAAACATAGTATGCTTTAGTTGTGCCTTAACCGTTGAATAAAGTAGAGGTACAGTCACAGTACAACAAAGTGATTTTTTAAACGTTTCTCCGTCCTTCGCTGGGTTTGGTCCTATGTTTTTTTGAGATCGGTGGTGCAATTTACTCCGAAAGTTTTAGTGCAATTATCGTTATATAAGTGATTAAGAAGTCATCGAAAGTACGTAAATCCACCATTATTACATCTTTTCTGTATCGTTCATGCTATTTCTGTAATTGCTAAAAAGCGATTAATTTTGATATCGCTAGTGTTGATTTCCCTGGTTTCGGTGGATTTTTTGACCACCGATATCAAAAAAGTGATCACTGAATTCAAATCCTGCTTTGTAAACTAGTTTGTTGTACTAATTTATCATGTCTAAAAAGTGAAAGATACGTTGTACAAACGTAAAATTATGTTTGTAAGTAAATTATGTCATAGTAGGTACACAAAATCACTAGTTCACTATGAGTAGTTTTTTAAACCAGACGTATAGACCCAATGTTTCTTTCTCTGTCTTGATATTCTTTTCCAACCAATTAAGTAAATTATGTTCGTTGTCTTCTGTATCACCGGAGGCCCTACACCTCGATACCTTTAAACATGTCAGCCATGTTAAATAAATGTAGGTAGTCAATTAGATCCCACTTTTTTTTAAATAACTTGTGTATGTAAGTACTATGCAAGGTGAACCCAAGGGACAGGATGTACAGAACAAGGGATTAAAAATAAAATAGCATTCTAATGTCGAGATCGCTTCAAAGGCACTTAGCGTACCTACTGATCGATATTTCTAAAGGATAGCCATAGAGACAAATTGAACACAGCAAATGTTTTAACAATCCTCAATGTCTTATGTCTTTGTCAACAACTTTGTTACGATTTAGCTCAAGTGTTTGAGGGTGCTGGAGATCATAATTAATTGGTAATTGGATCTTCAAGCATTACTCGACTACTTGAAATATTATAGTTTTAAATTGACGGAGTTCACGCTTTAAAACTCTTTTATTAAAAAAATACTTGTTTTCCGTATTGCATCACATTGCTTTATAAGTACATTAAATATTTAATGAGCAATGAACACCACTCAAGAGTGTATTGTTTATCGGGTGCAGGTAACATAAGTTTTTTTTAGATGCGTGTATTGCGTGTGCGGTCGGATTGCGTGAAACAAACATCTTCTCCTTCATGGATATAATAATGCAATGAATAAATGATTATAATGTGCGAATTTGTGGTCTGAAACTCATTTCAGGACCATCCATCACCCTATTATATGAGGCCAGTCATATAGTGTGGGATATCTTCTAGAGATGTTGATTTACAAGCCGCTGCTTTCTGGGCATCCACTGTTTAAATTTAAGAGGAACCTCGACACGAGAGAAGAAGAAGAAGCCGTAATTTGGTTATTTTAAAATCTTGAGTCTATATCTATTAAATTTATGTAAGCGTTCGAGATCATTAGCCTTGTTACATCGCTTATCAACAAATAGGATTGAAAAATATGATTAAAATAATTATATAATTGAGATATAAAACTTAAATGTGATTTTGGTGTAAGCATTATTGAATTCGGTGACGCAAATTGATTTCAGTGCCTGCACATGATTTCGGTGGTTTTTAAATCTCAAATATCTTGAAAACTATAAGGTTCTAATTGAGGCCTCCACTACCAATATTTTTTATATTAAGGGTAGATTTTAGGAAATAAACTCGCATATTATATAAGTTAAAAAAAATTTTGGAACCGAAGTCAGGCACCGAATGTCATCTCTGAGAATCGCCCAAATCATGCCGCATTTGGTTAAGTTTACTGCCACGATTCGCAGAACAGTTCATAAGCATTATTAAAGTAAAGGTCATTATCATTTAGAATTAATTTATGTTGTTAAGATTATGTTTTATCACTCCAAGATTAAATTAGCAGGCGTATTATGGATCGCTTTATCCACATTTATCCACGTGATAAAATAACTGTCACTTTTTAAGTCCTCGGGATAGAAAATGACGGACACCGTTTTATCACGCTGTCACGTAGACAAAAACGACCATCATATCCGTACTGGAGAGAGAGAGAGTAGAGAACTAAAATGCTGTAAAAATAGTTCATAAAACTACTTACCAAAGTTGATAGTTTATAAATCCATGGCAGCCTGAAGTAATAGTTACATATATAAAAGTAATTTTACTAAAGCGCCTACAGTTAACAAAAATCTAAATAAATTATAATAACAATACCATTGTTTGATAGAAAACATAAAAGCATCTTGTTCCTTTCTCTCTCCTATCTGAAAATCGAATTAATTCTCGGAAACGTCTGGGAAAAGTCGGAGCCTTGGCAGAATAATGTCTTATGTGCCAATAAGGCTTAAGAGCGTTATTATAGTAATAATATGAAAATGTGTTTTTTTTTTCCTTTTATTAATGTCTGGTTTATATACACGGGAAACAGAAGGAGCGCGCCGCGCCCTTTGTGTTTTTATATTACTTATATTATGTTACACGTCCTTCATATTTTCATCTATATGAATGATTTTTAAATATTTTTAGATACTACTAACTTAGTAGGTTTTAACTGATTAGCCGAAAATAAATGCCGTTATGTACTTACAAAAATTTTGTTTGAAGAAGAGAATTATCATTTAATTCGTTATATTGTGGTATTTGGTCAATTGAGTGAATTCGTTGTACTCAGAGTTAGAGAGGCCCACTTATTACCAGTCTGCCGGACGATATTAGCCTGTCAGTTGTTCGGAACTGTCACCTTTTGCGTTTAACTGATTGGCTGATATCGTCCGGCGAACTGGTAATCTGTGGGCCCCTTTATAGCAGTGACCATCTGAATAGGCCTTATGGGCTGATTTAGACGGTGTGCGAACTCGCATGCGATTTTAGTTACATTATTGCGGGCTGTTGGTTACGTCCAATTCGATCGACCGATCAAAACCCGCAATGGTATGAAACTCGCATGCGAGATCTCGCATCGTCTAAATCAGCCCTAAGACTCAAGCTCGCATCGCCTCTTAAATACACATGTGACATTATTTCATCAAGTGCAATGTTAGCTTTACTTGTGTGCCATAAATCTACTGAGCCAAGTAACACGTGGCCAAATAAATATATTTTCTTGTACCGACTAAAGTTGGCAGGATTTCGTGGCTGGGTCGGCGGCAAAAACATTCCTAATGAATTAATGCTAAGGCTCATATTTCAAAAGGGTCGTGTAACTCGTGTACAATCTTGTTAGCGGCATTGTTTGGAATAAATTACACATGTGAGAATACATTTGAAGTTAACATAATGATTGTCATAAATAGCTGTTAGATGTTACGAGGCCTAATGTTGCGTGAAGTATTGTTGTTAGATGTGTAGACGATTAATTATTGTGTGAATCGATCTCATTTGGTTATCGTTCGTCCGTGAATATTGCTCTTACTTACGAGTATACATATATCATTGCGAGCGAGATGCGATCTAAATAAAAATACTAAATCAAATCAATGATATATTGTTAGTTTGAATGCCACGCTCACTCGAGGTTATAAAAACAAACGCCACGGGCAAATTCTCCAAGATTTAAGGCAAAACATTGTATTTCGTATTCTATAGGTATTCGATTAAATTTATATATAAAGCGTGCTACTCGTATATACTTTACAGCCGTATAATTTAGCAGAAGAAATTAAAGGCCCTACTCGAGATAAATGAGATCGCAAAGTTGCTTACAAAATATGCGACTGGCAGGTTTCTAATAACCTACAAACTTTACAAAATAAGGAACTATTTATACAAAGTGTATGCAAACTTTGTATCTTCCGTATACAAATACAATATCCGGCCCAACGACTACGACAGGGAAATTCATAATATGCGAGGCTTATCCAATATTTCAGTTAATAAGTCATATCGATGATTAAGATGCAGTAGGTAGGAGTTAGGTGGGGTAGGTAGGAAGGAGTAGGGTAGGTAGGTAGTTAGGTAAGTAGGTAGGTAGATAGGTTTTTGAAAAATCGTAGGTAGTGCTTTTTTAGTTCATAAGATGTTAGTACATCTATAATAGAATAAATAGAATAGTAATCTTGAAATCTTTCCTTTAAGTTAATCAAGTGTTCAAACAATGCTTGTTACTAATTAATATATTATGTAAGAAACGGGTCTCTATTGCCCTGAACTACATGCGACATTCCTGAAATGGGGTTACAGTGAACGAAATAAGAGGTAATTTGTGACTTGTCCCGCATCGATCAGTGCAGGCTGCACTGTGCGCAGTGTCGTTAGCGAAACAGCAGGTAAGCCTGCTTACATGTTAATGTTGCATGTTGCATGTTGTACATGTTTGCAAAGTTTTAGAAAATACAGGGCTAGCGTGTCTTATGGCCCGATTCGAACTTTGAGATACGTCAGTTAATAGATCTAGAAACGATATGAATTAGATGTCAGTGTCAAAGGACGAAGCTTCAAAAAAAATGTCACCTTTGACACTGACACGTCTAATCCATGTCGTTTCTAGATCTATTGATTGACGTTTCTTAAAGTTCTAATCGGGCAGTTATAGTAAGTCAAGTGTAAGTCTTGGACAATCGTGTAAAAGTCTGACAGTGACAACCTTACTATGTTCTTGTGCGGTGTCAGCATTTACGCAAACATCAAAGGTGTCTGTCCATTGTTACTTTTTACACTGCGCCCATGGCATTTCCGGACCGATACAACCTTCAAACTTTCAAGAAAAAAGCGTTATCTCATCTATAAGTACTAGGGTGGAGCGAAATTCTTTTTTTTGGATTTTGGATTTCTAATAGTGATAAAAAGTTGCCTTTAGGGTTTAAGATAAGAAGTTATTATGACGACTTTACTATTAAAAGGGAGTAAGTGCCTCCGCAAGGTCAATGAACTTTTGTATGAAATTTTTTTGTCCTGTATATAGCACCAACTTTGTTTAAGGATTATTTGGACTTAAAATGACAAATTTAGGTTTTATACTTATTAATTATTCTTCTTTATTTAAAGTTATTATTTTAGGTGAATAAAAAGTTCAATCAGACATTCACCTCTATAGTAATTATTGACTATACCAGTAGTCAAATATGGGCCGTATCCACTGCAATGACGTATATTTGAAATATAGTAAAATTGACCAAGTAGTGGTAAAAAAGTATGTTTTATGTCTTCATTATATCAGCGATGAAAGTGAATCCATGCTATTGCAAAATATAGATACCAATTTGACGAAATTTTCTGCGAATTCCAGTTTTCTATCTGATGATTAAGTGGAGGAGGGATATATATCGCTTTGGCCTTAAATATTGATTATAATATTATAAATAGGTACACAATTATATTGTTTCTGAATTATTTATCAAAATTGATTATTATTGTTTCAGAAGACACTTAGTTTGTCGTTGTATATAACTTATATTGTAATTAATCACGTTTAATATCTTGTCGTCCTGAAGTGGGTTATACGGTGAGAAGAGTGTAGTCTTCAAATATCTTGCAAAACTTTTTATGGAGCCAAAATAAAAGAAAAAACTCTTTTAACACCTAAATGTATTCCAATACATATTTATCTAAAGTAAGAACCTTTTAAAAAAAAAGGAAAACAATATTTAACACATACATATGAGAGTAAAAGTTGCTTGCACTCACGTAGTGTTGGTGGTTCCTTCTTAGGTATTTGAAACCATTTATTATGGTTTATTTAACTGGGAAATGGATAATATCGAAGAAGGAAAACATATTTTTATGATATACAATAATCAATACATACCTATCATGTTTTATTTTTTTATTTCGGTTATTTTCACTTTAGCGATGTAGATGCTGCCCGTAATGGATTTTAAAGGCCCATTTCATCAAGCAATATATTTTTTTTATAATTGGTACTTATATTTTTAATAAATATTTGTTTACTTAGGTGCTTACAATAACTGTATAATTAAATATTTAGGCTGGAAATAAAGCTTTAATATCATTTTTGATGGTTACACACGTGTCACGTTTTTCCACTTCTTTAAATATTTGAAAGGTGATGCGGAGGCACAAGATGACGTCATAAAAAAATATAAAAAATCACACAATATACTCTTACCATAAGACAACTTTTCCGCACTATTAGAATTGAATCTACGAAAAAAAATTTTTTTCCATACAAGCGCGCTCCACCCTAATAAGTACTCTATATTTTTAGGTATTTCAATAAAAATAAACAAATAATTTGTACATTTTCGGGTAGTTATAAAATTTCTTATTGGTTAATCAACCAATTACAAAACCGCCTGGATCAGTCACTGAACGACCTGACTTTAACCTATACGTTATTTGATCATGTAATGTTTTCATCTAGATTAGAGGGTAGATTTTGTTTACTTTTATATAAATACCTAAAAAGACAGTTCGGCAACGCACTTGCATTCTCTCTGGTAGTGCAGGTATCCATGGGTGACGGTAATTACTTAGCATTAGGCGATTCGTCTACTTGCTTCCTACATCATGACCGTCTAATTAACCCTATGAACATATATCTTGGTTTCGGAATATACATCCTTTCCAGATTTTCTAAAGGTCTCTGCCCACTACACCGGAGCATACCATGACCGTGCTATGAACGTATTAGGCACGGAATGTAACGCGATACGGACTACTATGCCCACTACACGGTGTCCACATTGTACATAACGGGTTTAGTGCCCGTAGTAACCGCGCATCATCCCCATAGCATCCGTCTATAATTCCCGCAGCATCCGCGTTTCATCCCCTTAGTAGGTACCCACGTTTCATTCGCGAGAACAATACTCGTCAGAAAGAGCCAGCGAATAGTTATCAGACTGGTAAAAGCGAGCAAGAAATATAGCAACGTTTATAACGGGCTTAGAACGGTCACCATACGCGGTTAAAACCGTATGCCCACCGTTTCGCCGCCTGCACGCACCGTTCTGGCAACGTTGCGCGCCATGCACGGAGCGTTTCGGCACCGGCAAAATATCCTCGCCGACTATTTTTGCCGGTCCGTGCATGGCACGCGACGGGTATGGTCGGTGACGAAACGGGCTAGTGTGCATAGTCTCATACTTTTTCATACAAAGGATATTTTTTGCCGGACACGTTCATAGCACGGTCATGGTATGATACGGTGTAGTGTGGGCATAGACCTTTAATGTAAAATTACGGCTTAGGCAAAGTGTAAACAATCATACTGCTACTCTGCTATCTACTGTGGCTGATGTTCAGCCCTGAATCGTACAGAAACCTCGCTCAATTCGGAATTACTAGGACACATTGTACGCTTTCGAAAACCTGATCGAATCCGATCCAATTGCGTTTAAATAACAAACCAATGACATGCAGCCATTGCAGCCTGATCTAGATTGGCGAGTGGAATGAATTGACCAAAAAACCGGGCAAGTGCGAGTCGGACTCGCGCACGAAGGGTTCCGTACCATAATGAAAAAAAAAAAAAGCAAAAAAAAACGGTCACCCATCCAAGTACTGACCCCTCCCGACGTTGCTTAACTTTGGTCAAAAATCACGTTTGTTGTATGGGAGAGCCCCATTTAAATCTTTATTTTATTCTGTTTTTAGTATTTGTTGTTATAGCGGCAACAGAAATACATCATCTGTGAAAATTTCAACTGTCTAGCTATCACGGTTCGTGAGATACAGCCTGGTGACAGACGGACGGACGGACGGACGGACGGACGGACAGAGGGACGGACGGACGGACGGACGGACAGCGAAGTCTTAGTAATAGGGTCCCGTTTTACCCTTTGGGTACGGAACCCTAAAAACTAGTGGCAACTATTAGTGTTGGGAAAGACTGGACTCTTTTGGGGTTTTTAAGAGTACAGTCAGCAGCAGAAGTTGCTAAGCGAGCGAGGCGATCAACATTACCTTGACACGCTCTTATTCTCTTAACAATAAGGTCGCGTCAAGATCATTTTGAACACATGGCCCGCTTAGCAACTTCTGCTGCTGACTGTATCTGTCACGTAAATTGTTTGTAAACCATTTTTGGATGTTTAGTATATTAATTTATTTATAAACGTAGGTAATATTTTATTTTAGTAATCAAAATACGGTAAACATATCAATATTTCTTCACTCATTTTTTAAATTAAGCTCAACCAAAAGAGACTAGAAGAAACTGTCTCCACCATTCATCACCTCATCCATCATTCAACACGAGAGATATAAATATAATTATTTGTTACGAAAATAAACCCCTACTGCAGCTTACTCTCTTTTACGCGTAAATTTCGCCAGACTTATTAATCCCCTTCACAAATAACTGCTACGCTTCAATTTCCGTTTCCGAATAACTTAATTTTCTATCACTAATTTTCCTTTCAAGTCTCCGATTAAATTCCTTATTACGGAGCTTTGTTATATTTTACTGGAAGCACGTGCCTAACCAAATAATAATGGTGGTCATCAATAAGCCGGGGTTTCCTAGGTGCTATTCCCTTGGCTAAAGGGGCGTAGGCGTACCTACTGATGACTTTCATTATGTCAAAATAATAGCCGTAACATCAGAATTAAGATTCCCACGTTACAACCGTTACCTACATGCTGAGCCTATAGTGTGGTGATCACAGTACTGCATTTATTGAAAGTTATGTAGGTATTTCTTGAAATAAATGTATTTTGAATTTGTAGATAGTGAAGAGCAATTCGTGCGTGAAATACGCGTTAGTCAATAAGACGATCGTTAAAGTCCTATCAAAACCATTTCCAACCCATATCAAATTGTTAAATACGCCACTACATCCACTTCATCTCTTTTGTAGTGTGTGTGCCGCAACCGCTGCAGCGGACCATCGAGTGCTCCGACTTCTGCCCGAAGGGTGTCGTGTTTCGGTTCTAGGGCAAACTGCAGAATCCGACACAAAACCAGACGATTCAACGGAGCCACGCCGTTTTATCGCCTAAATAGTGTATAGTTTTTAAGCTTTTAAAATATATATGTTAGTCTGTAGGTATTTGTAATAATATGGGCCTTTGTTGCCCGATTTAAATTTTAAATATCGACGCTTATCATGAATAGTGACACAAAACAAAATGAAATGCCATGCAGATAGAATATTAAATGCAATAGCATTTCATTTTTAGTTGTACCACTGTTCATGATAAGCAACGATATATCTGAATCGGGATCTTGATGGTTTTTGTGACCGGTCGATTCGCCAGCACTCGTTAAAAAATAGGACGAAGGCCTATTCGTTATTGGGGATTTTTAAAAGCGCTTACATTCTTGGCCGTGTAATGCCGGAAGAAATTTTTTGTTAAGGGTCGTTCGAGGAATACCAATATGATGGACAGAACGCGGTCGGGGGGATTGAAATATGGTCAACCTTTAACCTAGCTATAATGGCAACAATAGAAGCGCTGGTGGCCTAGCGGTAAGAGCGTACAACCTGCAAATCTTGGAATCCGTAGGTCGCGGGTTCAAACCCCGGCTCGTAATAACCAATGAACTTACCCTATAAGTATGTTCGAAATATCATTTGATATTTACCAGTCGCTTTTCGGTGAAGGAAAACATCGTGAGCAAACCGGACTAATCCCAATAAGGCCTAGTTTACCTAATGGGTTGAAAGGTCAGATGGCATTTGCCGTCATAAAATCTAGTGCCTACGTCAATTCTTAGGATCAGTTGCCAAGCGGACCCCAGGCTCCCATGAGCCATGGCAAAGGCCGGGACAACGAGAGGAAAATGTTGCTAATAAATATTTCTTATCTTAAATTTTATGTTTAGTTTATTCAGTATTAGAAGCATGGAAACGCTTAGAGAATTCCATATTCCCGCATTTTATAAATCGAACGCCGAAAACCGGTAAACCTTGCCACCGAAAGGAAATGGAGAAAAAAAAATGTATATCGAAATAAGATGAGATATTCAAATACTATGGAACTTGCGCGAACAACATTAGGGAAATCGGTCTCTAGGGAATTGTGAGACCCGGGGCGCATCCGAATTCAGTAATATTGTAAATATGATAGTTTTGCCTGTTGTTGTGGTGTGGTTAGTATTTTACTTTATGAAATTGAAGCAATGTTATGATGTAAGAATAAGTACTCCTAATGTAAATTGAATTCGACAGCGTGAGATTTTGAGTTTCCAAAATGTCCCGCTTGGTGCGCTGTTCAAAATTTCATACATAAAAGTCATAACGCAAACGTGAACGCTGTAGGTAAAAGTTAATAACCAAGATCCAAGGCGAATAGTTCGAAAAACCCGCGAAAGATGAATAAAATAAAATATTTTTAAAAGATAAAAAGATAAAGATAAATAATCTTTCTCCACTTTGCCTCCAGGCTGTATGCAACAGACTGTTCATTACGAATCAGTTCAGTTTGTGACCTTAAATACCACATGTCAGTAGCATGCCTTCTAAAAATAACAACTACTAAAACACACTGTAATACTGTTTCATAGGTATCTCAAATGACCGCAGGAAAATTACAGTTGTTACAAAACTGAGCTTTCAAAAGCCTTATAAAAAACTTTCTTTACCATCCCTCTCACTCTTTAACAGAAACCATCTAGAGGAAACGAAACAAAACGAAAGGGAATTCAAGTTTCATTACTACTCTTTTCACTACTCTCGTTATAAACATCATAATTTATTTAACTTTTCAGTAGAAATTTAGACTTTATTGGGAGATGATAAGGTACAATTTAGCATTGTTCTATTAGTGGACTTAATGCAGTGTAGTTTTAGGAATAGAAGGGGCATTAGTGCTCAGGTCACGTGCGAGGCATGCTTACGTCGTGTCCGAACATGGTTATTCTTATCACTTGCATAAGATATCGTTACAAGCAGACAAATCAAGGTTAGAAGTTACAAAACTGTGTTCACGTCTTTCCTGTAAACATACCCAAAAGTTAAGGGCTATAATAAGGTTAATTCTCTTATTATTTAACGTTTATCCACATGAAATAGTAGATGTTCGTCTCTTCTCGTCCGTAGATGGAGCGAGCGAGCTGTTAAGTGGGGAGTAGGCCAGGCATGTGCTTAGGTATCTAATACCCTTGGTTGCACCAAGTGGCATCGTCGCGTTTGCCAGATATTTGCTTGGCTATTTGTGTACCAGTGGCTAACTGATGAACACCCGACCCTACTTCTTTTATTTGGATAAGTATGATAAAATAATTACCTACATGCCTGCAAGCTGTTAACGGGAGTGAAAATTTGTGTTCGTCAGAACTGTACATTTATTGAAATTAGACGCTTACGCAGACATTCTAAGAATAACCGTGTTTGGTTGGGGACTTAGACCGGCCCATCTCGAGCGAGAGCTATCTCGGCGATGGGAGTAAAAAGCTGGACCTTTCATAATGTCCAGAACACTAATGTAGTGGGCGTGACGTGTGCGCGAATCACGAGAGGTTGCTCGATTTTGTTTTTTTAGATAAGTTGTACCTTAGTTGTAACTTGGAGAAAAAAAACAAGTCCTACCACAATTATTCAGAACAAGCAAGGAATACTGTGGGATTATTCCATATTAATTAATTAATATTAGGTATTGTATTTTCAGTATTCAGTATACCGGGTGTGGCCTGTAACAAGAGCAAATAATTAAAACATAGATTGTACAGTCACCAGCAATAATATGTTACACTTCGAAGGCCGCAAAAATATGTGACACGCTCTTATGGCTCTGCAAATAAGATCGTGTCAGATGTTTTTGCGGCCTTCGTATAGTAACATATTATTGCAGGTGACTGTACTCCTCAAACGGTGACACTTTTGTTCAACAACTTTTAAAAATTATGAAGTATTTCGACTCCCTATTTTTCATACAAAATACATATTATAATCAATGGACGCCATCGCCGCGCCGTGGTATTGTGATTGACGTTGCTTGTCACAGTTGTCACGCCTTAAACATAACAAAATTCGCAATACATTGCGTCTTAGAATAAACTTTAAAGTGTATTAAAAATCAAACCACAAGTTATTTTTAAAAGTCGCTGAACAAATGTTGTTCAGTATGAGGAGTACAGCCTACAGTTTAATTTTTTGCTCATATTACAGTACACACCCGGTATTTATTGCATCATCATGTTGTTTTTACAAGGTGTTAAAGTATTTCATTTCTGGATCAAACACGAACCCTGTTAGGGCATAGCAATCTTAGGGGTCATCCATTAATTACGTCACACCAATTTCTAGGTTTTTTGACCCCTCCCCCCCCCCTTGTCACACTTGGTCACATTTGGCAAACCCCTCCCCCCCTAGTGTGACGTCACATTTTTTCTACGAAATCGCCAAATCGAATTAAGTAAGTACCTAAGTATAATTAATATTTTATCAAAATATTTTTGACGATATAAATATTAGTAATTTTATAACCCAAAACTCCTTAGAAAAGAAAATTAAACGAGTAAAAACTATTTTCGTTTAAAAAACTTTATAATTTAAATAAACTTTCGGTTACTGATGAAGTTAAAGTGACGTCACAAAGTTTGTGTCTCCCCCCTCCCCCATGTCACAATATATCACATTTTCTTGACCCCTTCCCTCCCCCTAAACGTGTGACGTAATTAATAGATGACCCCTAATATAACTATATATATATATATCTTATATCTAATAATTTACATCATACAATTCTTGAATAAAATATAATTTAACATATAACATTAAAATTTGCTGCAAATCATATTTAAAAATTAATATTCAATATTAACTTGGTTAAAAGTACATTAATTATCAAAATATTATTATAAATAATTTTTTTTGGATATAATGGAGTATTAGCAGACTAAATAGTGTACATATATTAATAATTACTGTAAAGATAGATACGTCCCCATATTCTAGCAAATTTCCTGCAAGGCGCGTGGCTATATTAAGCCCACAATCTACAAACATGTTTGCTCATTCTCTAGCTCTGGATGTAGGACCTTAATAGAATCGCTTTGAAATACCCGCTATAGAACATTGACGGTCTTTCAAAATACCATGTAAGTTCCTTAGTAAATTCATTTTGTATTAAGCAGAAACGTCTGCGTACAATGGTATGCTTAGAAACAAAAGATAGGGCTTCCCTGAGGCTGATATTCAAATTCAAATACACATTATTCACGTAGGCCTAGCAACAAGCACTTGTGACTGGTAAGATGTTATTACATATATGGGGCATTATCTATGAAAAGGGACCTTATTGTCGATGGCGCTTACGCCGCACAGCGTCGCGCGGCATTGTATTTATATCGGAGCATCGTTAGTAATGGCGTAAGCGCCATCGACAATAAGATCCCTTTTCATAGATAAGGTCACATATATTATCTTAAGCTAATTATCAGAGCAATTTATTGATGTTAATATTATTCCATAGTAATGGATTATTATACAGATCAAATTTAATACTAAAAATTTAACAAAAAGATCGTCAAACATAAAAACGTATAAAAATTATATGGTGATAATAGACTACTTTCATACATAACAAATAGTACAAGTAGCTACCGTTAATTAAATGCCGAACATCTGTACTGTAATCCCACTGTATATTTAATATAAGCGAGCACCATCCGTCACCGTCGCCGTCACATTATTATCGGGGAGATTGATGTTGTCCCGACCGCTTTGTCTGACTCATTGTACTCCGCTCTGGATGCTGATATTAAAAAAAATGTATGGCAGACGCCATGCAAAAATGTAGATAAGTTTGTTATTAGAAATAAGGTTTTGGCAAAAATTTCATTTTTGGTACAAGCTTTTCTTTCCACAGGGACCTAATGCTCATCCTGACTATTCTAAAAACCCCAAAGACAATTAGGTTTCGTTGTTTTCTCACATAGTTCTTATGGCCACCTCCGGTCTCCATCATCAGATCAGCTCGATGACACCATAATATTTTATTAATATTTCATTGTCACCCGACTTACGTATGTATGCAAAATTTCAGCTCAATCGGAAACCGAGAAGTGGATCAAATCTAACTTGCAAGTTTGATTACACACGGACAACGGTCAGGTGAAACTAAATGAAAGCTTGTAATAAGCAGTTGACAAAAATTTCACCTGATGGTAAGTGTTGATGCGGTCTAAGGTGAAGCATGCTTACCGGAGAGATGTCTATTCACTCTCGATTTAGGTTAAAAGATTCATAGTCGTCTAACCTATCAGATTAAAAAATTTTGTCTAACCGTCAAAACTTTACAGATTTATATAGGTATTCAATGGAGGTCAGAAATGGCAAAACACATAACTTTTATATACAATAGGTTAGGATCGATTGACCTAACGCATAACAAACTTGTTTAAATAAGTAGTGATTTGTCTGCTATGTGCCTGAGATTATTTTTAAATATCAAATTACCAATTCGAGCAGCAAGTAAATAAATATGTGCACTAAAACTTAGACTGGAGACTGCTTGGCAGCAGGGTGTTAACCTTTCACTTCATGGATTAATAAATGTCGGGTATCTATATGAAACATCAGACAAGTTTAATGAAATCCTGGTAGCTACAGTGACTAAACTGTGTGTTGGATTAGCTAAGCTTTGAATTCCATCTCCTTGGATATCACGGGCCTATAATCCCGGTTGTTTGATAGGCTTGCGTGGGGACACAGATCCAACACGTAGAGGCCCTTTGGAGAGCTTTTATGTCATGTAGAACGCCTGCTGGAACCCGTTCACACGTGCAACAATGGACACCCGTGAACCGGTTTCAGCAGGCATTGGGACTATTGTAGAAAAAGAGAACAGTATACCGGTCTAATGGATTGAAGTTTGGGTGGACTATGAGACTAGGCTATTGTAAAAGAGGTCCGGACACCTGCCATAACAATGTTAACACCGTCATCGAGGCAGGCGGTGACTCGCCGCTGACTAGATGGGCCCCTGAAACTGCCGTCGTAAAGACGACCAGGAGCAACATCGGTGTGAGCGGCTCAGGGGTGTCGAGAGGTGTGCGCCGCTTTCTACCTAACATAATATTAAAAATTCCGTAAATTTCATAGGTAAATCTATTTCCAATGGATATCTACCAAGCAGTCTTTAGCTTATCAAACACAAGTTAACCTAATGCCCTAGAATATGAGAACCAATATCCCGCGTTTCGAATTTTGGAATCTTCACAAGAAAGGTCTTAGGGCTTAGGAGCGAGTTTCATAAGTTTCATTGTGCGGTCGATGTCGAAAGTGTGTATACATTTTCTGATCTTATTCCCAGGTAATAAGGCCAAAAATGTATACCTATTTTTGATGTCGGCTATAACAATGTTTACGTTAGTGCTTAGATACCTATCGGTAAAGTCTGATAGAATCGTTAGCCTTTATTATTGAAGTGAATTTGTATTTTATGAGTTTTATGCAAACGTATTAATATTGAATATACATAAATAAGTGATTAAATGCGGTTGACATTTTTTGATGACGGTAAAAGTTGAGCTAGAATGAATTTTATTTTGATAGTGAGGCGGAGGCAGACCAAATAACTTTGGCAGGGCGACCCATTTCAAGAAAGCTATAGCTGATAGCGAAGTGAAAGTTCCTTTCTGATGAAAGAAGTTAAAAATGAGCTTCCACTTGCTATAAAAGTTACAAGTTTTCATAAAAGCGGCTAAGAGCAGAATAATCCGTGAGCTGCTTTAATTTTTGCGCTTATTTCAGACCCCAATCAAAAAATCTAGATGTGTAGGCAGCAGTGGGGCCCGTGAAAAATATAAATGCTAACCAAAGCTAACTTAGAGATTTATTTTTCTCCATTAGCTCAAGGAAAATTGCTAAAATGTCTCAAAATTAGGCAAGCTATTAGGAATCGAGCTTTATGTAGCATATTTTTATGATACTCCAGCAACCGCCTCCGTCAGCCATTATACTAAAGTTTCTAAATTTTATCACCAACGATCATAATCGATCATCCAAGCAACGGCCAAGTTTCTTAACGCTTTAAAATTAGAATAGTTCCCCGATATTAGGGTTAAACGAGCCACTTTAACTTCCCCCCACAACCCTGCGAGAGCAAACAAGTTAGAACGACTTGAATGGAAGATATAAAACTGCAATTAAGTACAGTCTTTCGCGTTTTGAGAATGGCGTCGGTCAAGAAAGTTATGCCTAATGCTCTGATTATGGGGTGACGAAATTGTCAGCTGGGGATATTTTAAGTCTTTAGGCCGTTATCACACTGCTCCGCACTTCGGAACGACGTCTGGTGCCGCGATTTTAAACTTTGTACCTACTGTCTAACCTCAATTTTGTATGTATGGTCTTGCACATTGGCTCCGCCTCTCAACTCTCTCAAGTTACAATAATAAGTTTAATAATGCTACTGACATCTTATTTAATTTTATTTTTTAATAAGCAGAAACGTCCGCGAGCGATGCTATAAAGCTTAGAATAAATTTAAGAGTGGAAAAATTACTGTCTTGGGTGAGACTTGAACTGTCAATATACTTAATTCATATTGCTGAAGCGTTTTGTTTTGAATAAAACAACTTTCTCAATTAAATAATTCTTTATTGGAAATCCCCACATCAAGTAAAAATACGATTTTGAAAAATATCGTAAGAGCTAATCAAAAATAATAAATAAAATATTTCACGGTGCGCGCTGTAAAGTTATGGATCGAATTGCCCCTGTCGCTCAAACAGTCTCAATCTGTTACGTCACACGTCAATCAAAGCTAATTTGAAGAAGCTATGGCTTTCCAATTAAGAGTGATTTGGTTTAAGTACTAACCTTTATTTCTTACACATGTAATGTTTACATTATGTAATATATATTTATGCTAGTATTTAATTTATCTATATATAATATGTAATTGTGTCGACGAAATAAAAACTAAACTGTGTTGCTCTGAAAGAGAATATTTTATTAAGTACAAAGTACAAACAATGATATTTGAATATCACAAACTGAAATAATAGGTAATAACTAAAACTCTTACCTGAAAGAGAAACAACATTTAAAGCTAATATTCCATTATTATCTACGTATTTTATATAACTTATTTAATTGAATAAAGCCTTTGACATTTAATGTGAAAACATATGTCATATCATAATCATAGATAACCAGGCAGTACTAGGCGTACAAAAAGGCTTTATTTACATCTCCCCCCCCCCCCCCCATCTCATAAATGTCTTCAATATTTATGAGAAAATATACTATGTTAGTTATATATATTACTAACCTACTTAAAATTCTTTTAATATTGGAACAAGTTTCGTTATGTGAAAAAAATTCGACTCTAATTTCCTGTGTCCCGTGTTTATCTTATAAATTGAGTCTGATAACTTTTCTATAATTTTATATGGACCAACTTTTATTTCATCAAGTTTCTTTCTATTTAGGCGATTTCCGTTTTCAACATATACTAAATCTCCTACTTTGAGATCACACATTTTTCTATTCTTATCAAATTGTTTTTTATTATAATTATGTGACTTCATAGTATTTTCTAACGCAATTTTTCTATCTTCTAATAAGTTCTTCCATATTCCTCCTTGCTTCAATTCTATCGGTAAAATATCTACACTTTGTCCTTCCAACAAATATTTTGGAGAAAACCCTGTCACTGTGTGTTCCGTTTCATTATACCTCTGGGTACATTCGTGAGCAATTGTTGTCCATGCTAACTTATCCTTTCTTTCATTAATCTTACATCGGATTTTATTGACCAGAGTTTGGTTTAATCTCTCATTTAATCCATTTGAAAATGGGGCATTTACTGCAGTAAATATAATGGGTATGTTTTCATTTTCTAAATAGAGCTTGAATTCTCTTGAATTAATACCTGGGTACTGATCAGATAGAATCATACCAATTTTATTGCCCTGCGGAACTTTTTGAACAAGCTTTATAAAATCACTAGCATTCTGTGTTTTTGATGTCAAAATAAAGGCATGTCTTGTAAAGTGATCTACAAGTAAATGCAAATATGTTTTCGTGGAGCGTGAGCCACCAAATCCGCCAATAGTGTCTATGGACACTATTTCAAATGGGAATCTAGCAGGACCTAAGTGTGACATTAATCCAAATTTATATTTTCCTCTGGATTTATTTTTTATACAAATTTCACAGTTGTCACAAAATTCCCTGATATGTCTTGATAAATGTTTTGCTACATAGAAAGGTTTAATTTTGTTTTCCATTTGTTTTATGCCTATGTGACAGTAATAATTATGTGTATTTTCAATTATTTTTTTACAGAAATACTCTGTTAGAATGATTTTATCCTTTTTCCGAATATTCTTATAGTATACATTATCTTTTAACTTCAGTTTGTCTCTATTTTGTTTTATATCTTCATTATTATCTTGATCCTCTATTATGTCTTCTAATTTGATAAAGTTTACGATTTTTAATGTTTCATCTTGATTTTCATTTGGCTCTAATACCGGATTCCTACTTAAACAATCTGCTTCTATGTTGTATTTCCCTGGAGAGTAAACTACTTCAAAATTAAATTGTGATAGGTAATATGTTAGGTCTCCTAATTCTTCATCCGTCCTAGCCTTAATATTCATCCTTTCAAGAGGTTTATGGTCTGAAAAAACTGTGAACTTCTTTCCTATGAGCCAATATTGCCAGTATTTTACTGCTTCTTTGATCGCTAAACATTCTAGGTAAATAGCTTTCTTCTTTTTTTGGGTGTCATTTAATTTTCTTGAAAAATATGCGCAAGGTTTCTCCTCTGTATTATTTTGTGGTTGTTTCAAAATGGCGCCTATGCCTTGGATTGATGCATCCGTGTAAATGTGCATTGGCAGATCTGGGTCAAAGATTGCTAAAATTGGTTTTGAACATAATAGTTTTTTTATAGTGTCAAAGGATTCTTGGCATTTTTCTGTCCAAATGAATGATTGTCCTTTTCTTAATAAATTATGTAAAGGGTCTAATACAAGTGATATATTTGGGACATATTTTCCGTAAAAGTTTATTTTACCCAGAAACTGACGAACGTTTTTTTGTGTTTTTGGTATAGGGAAATCTTTAATAGCAATCAAATTATCTTTTAGCGGAGATATTGTATTATTTTGTATCACATGGCCTAAATACTTAACCGAATCTTGTGCGAAGTTACATTTTGAGAACTTCAACCTAAACCCTTCCTTTGATATTGCCTCCAACAGTAACGACAAGTGTTGTATGTGGTCTGCAAATGAATCCGAAAATACTAAAATATCGTCAATGTAATTTACGGTGAAATCTGATAACCCATGCTTTCTTATAATACTACTCAGTACTCGCTGGAAAATGGCAGGTGACGTCTTCAAACCGAAAGGAAGACAGGTCCATTGATAATGCCCTTCTTGAGTAACAAAAGCAGTTTTTTTTCTATCTTCAACCTTCATAGGGATTGACCAAAAAGCTGAGTTTATGTCTAATGTTGAGAAAAATTTACACTTCCTTGTTTTTATCATTAAGTCCTCAATTAGAGGAAACGGTTGTGATTGAGGAACTACAATTTTATTTAAGTCTCGAAAATCTATACACAACCTTGTTTTTCTTCCGTCTTCTTTTTTGAAAGCTAATGTTACTGGAGCAGCAAAAGGACTATAAGACTCCTCAATCATTTTTTTCTGTAATAGCTGTGATACCTGTTGTTCTATTTCTTTCCTATCTTCGATTGTGCACCTGTATGGTCTTTTACTACAATATTTATCTATTTGTAGGTCAATATGTGCCTCATAATCTTTCACCGTACCTATATCAAACTTATCTTTTGCAAAAAGTGCCTTATGCCTACTAATCAGTTCATCTATTTCAGATTGCTGCTGCGAAGTCAGATGACTCACTGCAACATCAAAATTTTTCACCTCTATGTGCTCATTAAAGTTTATTTCATATATGTTTTTTGTTTTATTTTGAGTTTCTTCTTTTATACATAAATCATTATGTTTTAAGCTTATATTTTGACTTTCATCTATTTCAGAACCTGGTACACAGGGATACATAATAGCTGGAAATTCTGTATCGATTTTTTTATCTGTTTCATCATGTGTATTTTGTGTAATCTCCAATGTGTCATGTTGGGTGAGGTGGAATTTTCTTATGCAGTCTAACCCTATCAAGAAATCATAGTCAAAATTTTTCTCATCTATAACGAACACATTAACGTCATGTTCCATATCAAAAATCTTTATCTTTAAAGTTACCATTCCTATAGGATTTTTAACGCCATTAATTGTTCTCAAGTTAGCAATTACACCTTTATTGACAATTTTATTATTTTTAATACGTAACAACTTCGAACTTATCAAAGATACATTTGATCCTGAATCATAAACTCCGAGAAGTTGTAACGTATTATTTAACAATAGCTTAGTTTTAATTAATGGCGTAATTTCTAGTTTTTTGGATCTATTTCATTTAATTCTACCTCTAACTCCGAATGATTAACGCTTCTTATTTGCTCTCGTTTTGGCCCATCATTATTTTTATTCTTAAACCAACAAAGGGATTCGGGATGATACCGATTTGCCCTGTTTTCTTTTTCACAAATTCTACATGGATGATAATCTTTTCCATTCTTCTCCTTATTCTTATTTTCTAAGTTCGCTGACTTTTTTTCCCAAATCTTTTTGCTCACCAAGTGTTCTAAGCCTCTAAGATTGTTAAATAAATCCTCAGTTTCTTTAAGATCTTCTCTGTCTATCCTATCAGCCACAAATATTGGCAACCCTACAGTAATAAGGTCTATCAACGTAGATTTATCCATCTTTTTATTTATCTCTAGCAGAAGCCTTTCTTTTTTTATAGCATATTCAAGTAAAGATCCCTGTCTATATTTAAAAAACATCGCATACCTGACCGGCGACCAACCTTTGTCCGCATAAGTGTCACAAAACATTTTGCTCCATTGCGACCAGTCCGAGTCTATTGTAAATTTAATTATCATTGACCTGTACCAGTCCAAACAGGAATCTTCCAAAAACAACCTAAGCGCCTCAATCTTCTGTGTATCATCTTCTATTCCTACACGACGGCACTCAGTCTCAAAAGTAGACAGCCATTGACTCGCATTTGTCGTCTTATTGGTAAATTTGTCTAAAACTATTTTCTCGTCAGTTTCTTTATGTTCTGTTGCTTACATATATCTCTCTTTTTATCAACAAAATTCTCCAAGATTTTTGCCAAGGCCTCTTCTGAAATACCCGTAGCCTGCGCCTGTAGTTGAGGTTTAACTGTAGACTCTTCTAACAAATATCCTTTAAACTGCATATTTCCGTCTTCATCCTTATATACACTGATCTGTTCTGGTGTCATTGATATCCATACTTGTCTCATATCATGTCTTTTTTGTAATGTAAGTTTGACTTTTTCGTATGCTGGGGTTTTAATAATCATCTCATGCAATCTCACTGGCTGCAGTTTCTCCGGAATCAAAAAAATATTCTTGTCCGCATTTGTAATCGACGTCATGCAGCATACGTTTGTTTTCGGATCTTCACCCGCTTTCACAACAAATTCAAACTTCAGTTTTTCCATAATTGTTCAGAATAGCTGTAGAAATGTTGTTTTATAATATGTAATTGTGTCGACGAAATAAAAACTAAACTGTGTTGCTCTGAAAGAGAATATTTTATTAAGTACAAAGTACAAACAATGATATTTGAATATCACAAACTGAAATAATAGGTAATAACTAAAACTCTTACCTGAAAGAGAAACAACATTTAAAGCTAATATTCCATTATTATCTACGTATTTTATATAACTTATTTAATTGAATAAAGCCTTTGACATTTAATGTGAAAACATATGTCATATCATAATCATAGATAACCAGGCAGTACTAGGCGTACAAAAAGGCTTTATTTAATTTATCTATATATTATTTAAGTGGGTACCTATTGTGGACAATGTGTTAATACGTTACACTTTCAAATGTTTCTCGTTCATAAATTAAGTCATCCTACAACCATATTCGTTCCTACAGAGATGTTCTTGCCGCTGAACAAATGCCTTCCCAGTCCTGCCCTGCCGTTGTTTTTTTCCCATAATTCTTTTAGAATGCGTCCAAGCCGTTCCGCCATCTCCTTTTCGTTTATCCATTACGCGTGATCATTTGAGGTCTCCCGTGGATCGATTAGTTATTTTTTTGCAAATTTACACGACGTGGTTGAATTGTAGAAAGATGATAGTGTAAGACACGATTGTCGAGAATATTTGCAGGACTAAGGTCATCTGCACCGGCATCACAGACATTATTTTGATTTTGATTGGATCAAGTGCCATTTGGCCATGAAAAATTTTAACTGTTTTTTGTAGTTGTAACGCGTCTGGACCTGGAACTTCATAAAAATTTAGTAATTTACTTAAAAATCCTGTAAAACTCAAAAGTTTTTTAACGGGCTTACAAGTAACTCAAGCAACATATCGCTCGAGATTGAGATGTTTCGATATATTTTAATAATCGCCTGAATGTCCTGAGATATGCAATATAAATATATGAGTGGATTGTTTTAAATCTAATGTAAGTAAAATATAACTAGAGTTAGACCAAGAAAAGTCTGCAACAATTTTGATAGCAAACGCAGTGCCAGTGCCAGTGTTATTTTAAACGTAAAAACTCTATGAAATTTCGACATGTTAAATAATATTTACTCTGCGTTATGGTATCAAAATCGCTGCAGACTTTTCTCGGTGACTCTTATTTGATAAATAACAATAAGACAAAAGTAATGTCTGAACGAAAGAATGAAAGAACTTGACGAAAAACGAATGGGATGACCCAAGACGATACCAGTAATTGAATACATCAAGAGTGGCAAAGTTATTTGATGCAATTTTTGAGTTTTTACCTTAGGTATATTGGCTGGTAGAATTGACTTTTAAATGATGATTTTGAATTATAAATATTTAGAGTTCTCTGGAATTTTATTTTTGTTTGATGTTCTACCGTTAGTATTTTCCTAGCGTTGGTGTGGTGAAAATTTTTCGGTTACACTTATAAGCTCAACCTGGCTTGTGCTGTGGGTAATGATATAAATATCGTTGTCTAAGTACTCGCAATACTTAGATTGGCCACCGGTGGACTTGGGCACTTTTTTTAGTGAATGATTAAATTGATTAGACACATAGACTTACTCCTAAGCAGCGCGTTGTACAGCCTGGCCATAGCTCTCCTCAAATCGTTTATTTCATTGTGCGCCTGCTGACCAGCGTAAAGCACGCCAATAATGGCGCCCATAAAATTTATCAACTGAATTATAGTGTCAACTGGGTTTCCATGATATTGTGATTCCTAAAATTTCAATATGTATGAACAAATGCTTACAACTCGTAATACACGGTGTATACCGAATCGATATAAAACTTTTAAAGAAATTCAATTGAAACATCGCATAAGATATTCGCCTATCAAAATATTAAAGTGTTGACTTACTCCAGCCTGCAACAAAGATGTAATTCCACGATAACAAAGAAATACGTAGAACAGTGAGAGGTTGAATATCGAAAACACGACCTGAAAGTATTAAAGTGCTTGTTAATGATATAGATTTTATCATGTGTTTCAAATATCGGTTTGATGTCAGAGGTACACTTTCGAATTTTCGAATTGGCCTGTAAGTTTTTTTTAATAAATATTATATTTACATTATGAATTTCATCAATGTAATCATACAAAATAATATTTACCTGTACCCCAAAACATTGTTTGAGTTTAATACTGCATATCTGAAGGCGATTAAATGCCACAATTGATTCCTTTAGATTCTCTCTTAAATTATTCATATTGACTCTTATGTCCTCGCTTTCACATTTCGTGCTATCATAATTTTCTAATATGTCGAGAGGTTCGGTTAAATTTGTTTTTATTTGACTAATCGCCAAGGTGATTATACGAATTATAACGTTAAAAGTTAAAATTTTAAGAAAAACCTGTATCTCTTTCCAAAAATTTATAATTATTTGCAGCGCAAGCAGGGCGCCGTGGTATAAGTCATGGTTTCTAAATGGTCTGTTAGTCAATTCAATCACTACGAATGATAGTATCAGAATAATCGAATTGACTTTTACTTTCCAAGTCAATATTTGAAGGGCTTTAGTGTAAACTTTACCCCTCGAGCAGTATTTATGAACGAGGTTGATCTTCGAAACGATAATACAAAACGTCATCGAGTCTTTTATACTAAGAATAAAATCAAGCAAAGTTATTGTAGTTGTCAATACTGCATACGTAACTTCATTGACAAAAAGCATAAAATTGTTGTCATGTAGGTATACACTTTGATACACGAAACTTATTTTATCTATACATGCCAATATGAAAATCGAAGATGTGAATATGACTCTACTTATTACTCTTATCTGTCTCTGTCTAGTGAACGAAAAGAAATTTCTGTAAATGCACGACATATTCTCTCCGATGATCACCATAGTCAATAACTTTATTTCGGATTTTAGGCCCTCCATGTCTTTCAACACATCTAGCTTTGGAAACGCTTCGAACATAATTGAATATTTCAGTACATAATCCATTAGTCAAATAGTCAAGTTCGATAATTAATCCACTTAGGTTATTGTAAATTTTTAAGGTAACGTTATAAATGTGAAAGCAATTATATTAACCCTTAATGGATATTTTTTCTGATACACGTTACATATTTATAGGATAGGGAGCTAATTAATGACTAAAAGATGACTCAGTTCTCAGTTATAGACGAAGAGTTAGCCTCGAAAACAGGTTTACAATTTTGAGAGCATCAAAACCCATAGCTTTTCTTCTCCGTCTTCCACCTAAGCCTTTAAGCCAGGTCGCCTCTACTTATCTTCTTTCTTCACACAGGACGATTTTTTTGAAGCTTCGGTGTTTATAAATTTTAAAATGGCAATTTTTGACCTTTGTAATATTTTTATTTGTACAAGTACATTGTTGTTTAATTTATTGTATTACAAAAACATTTACATTTCAGTCAACATTTGAAGTAACAAGGTATAACTTATAATGTTAATTTACCAAAACGAGTTTAAAAGATTAAATAAAAAATATTCTTTACAAGGAATTTGAAAACCTGACCTTTTGTACGTACTTCTAATTATTGTATCTTCACTAAATTTAATTGACATTACACTGTCACTGAGATCTTCTAAAATATTAGATTAACGACGAATATTAAAATCAGTCTGTCCTATCCTAATGAATTTGTGAAATAATTGTGTTAACTTATAATTGACGTCATATAAATCATTTCTACCCCCGTCGATTTATAAGGGCGAATGTTCCGTGTCATGGAATTAGTAATAACAAGCAGACTGGATAGTGCTCTTCTAAAATTGGCCAGCCGAAAACTTCACGTGTTGAATATATTTTTTTTTAGCCTAATGCACACTGCTGGGCAAAGGCCTCTCCCCCTGATTTCTACAACTCCCGCTGTAGTGCCTTCTCCAGCCAGCCACTGATGAAGGCGTCTAAGTCGTCCCGTCTGGGCCTGCCACGTCCGCGCTTCTTTTGCGGCATCCACTACAAAGAATATTATACAAGCTATAAACGATACCATGAAAGTAATACCAATACTAAACAAATTACAGGACCCTCAGATAAGCAGGGTATGTAATACACTGCTCAGTATATTTTGAAAAATATTAATACGCCTCTAAGGGCCCGGTGCACCAACCACACTTAACTGAACTTAATACCCACTAACGTGGATCCTCGTTCCGTCATGCGAAAGAGTAAAATAAACACTTCTTTATTACAAGCTCTTATTGTGTAGGATGTGTGGGGTCAAATCTTGGAAGCTAAGTTTGACCTACTTCCCGATAGCCTATTGAGCTAAAATTTTGCATACATAATGTAAATCGGATGACAATGCAATATTTGCAATATCAGTTATGATAAAATGGAGCTGATCTGATAATGGATAAAACAACGCACACTATTTGTGTTTGGGCTTGTTAGTATTGTCTCCATGAGTATTACACCCGTATTCGGCAAACGAGATAATCACAAGATCTAGAGACGATAGAGATCAACTAGATTTACATTAGATATCGACTAGATGTGACTTGGATATCTAAGTCATAACTTGTCGAAATCGTTCAAGAGGACCTCCAGAATCGCGGAAACGTCAAATTTGACATATCTATCTTACAAATATCTTTAAATTATCCATATCGTAACTTGTTGAGGTCTAGTAGAGATCTAATTCATTTCCCGAATCGAGCCGTTAGTTGCCTGTGGAAAGAAAAGTATATTCAGCGATAAAAGCTTGTACCAAAAATGAAATTGTTGCCATAAACTTTTTTTCCTTTCTAAATTGTTCTCTTGACGGCCGTTTTATCCGTTTCCAGTCCTTCCTCTTTTATAATTTTACGTCCATGTCTCTGAATTGAGTTATACCAGCGAGATGTATTACAAGTTTCAAATATTAATTTTATATTTATGAGTGTCCTCTGATTTACGTCGAATCTCTGTGGGTAACAACTGACAACTGAGGTTTGTAATTCTTTTTTCACCACACCAGCTCGGAAAGGCTTACTTTGCATTTCAAAGACTAATAGCAAAATTGCATTTTATTCACATGTGAGGCAAAGTAGACAAATGCAAATTTTCAGTTGTTTTCTTACGTTTGCTGGTAGAATTGACTTTTAAATGATGATTTTGGATGATAAATATTTAATAACATTAATTTGGTGTTGATTTGGTTTGATTTTGTTTGATATTTTACATTTAATAGTTGCTTCGGGTTGGTGTGGTGAAAAATGTTGTGTTTCACTCGGGGACAAATTTTGTTTGCACGAGTGCTTTGAACCCTCGCAACGCTCAAGATACCATTTTTCGAACCACTCGCTACGCTCGTGATTCTATTTTGGAATCTTTCGCTTGCTCGGGTGTCAATATTAGCACGAGCAATATAAACAACAACTTTGCCCCCTTGTAAAACAAATAACTATTAATTACTTGTCTATTGGGACCGTGCTCGATGGCAGCGCAGATGCCTAGCGTTCGCAACATCGCAATGTGGTCGGCGCTGTCAAATAACGAACGCAACAAAATAAAGATTATTCCTTAAAGTTATTTACTATAATGCACTTAACAATATGCGGAATCTTTTAGTTTTTAATGTTAAATACACTTGGTTTTTGCTTTAGTAAAAACAGTAAGAATTATCTGTGTATTTTATATTATTCGGTCAATTTTCTTCGTTGTTTCGTTACAAATTCAATGAAAAAATGTATGTTTCATTATGTTTTGATGACTTACTTGGTGATCCTCTTCCTGGGTATACGTACGATACGTACTCATCACACAAATAACGAGTACCTACAAATAATAAAGTCTCGTTAAGAATCAACGTTAATAACTGGACCATAGTTATACTTTAGGACTATAAATCAAATCAAATCAAATATCATTTATTATCAGGCAACTAAGGCCCATAGATACATACCTTACAATCTAACATACATACAATAGTAAAATCTTACAAGCTAAAAAAATATTTCGGCGACACGGCGGTTTTCAGTTGTGTCGCATGTTCCGGTGTAGGATTTGGCAGATTCCCACGGAACCGCCGAAACACCACACCTTCGGCCAGAAGTCCGCTCTCGCGATGGTTTCCAGCAGCGGCCGCGGCACGCGCACGACGAAAGAGCTGAAGTGCACGTAATGGCGCGACCGATGGTATGTATGATGTATATGTAATTATGTATCTGATGTATGTAGTGGTAGGTACACTATAGCTACCTGATTTTACGGTACCTATATAAAACCCTTCTACCTCTATATACATCCGTTATCAATCCTTCCCTTATCCCTAAACGTGGGTATTCACCGGTTATCTCCGGCTGTATGGAAGGTCGAACAGGGACATCATTTACAATTGTGATGTTATTGGCTGATATATTAGCATAGTAACTAAAACGGGCGGAGAGTAAAGGATGGCTCACGCTAGTACGGTCCATATATAGCTTTATCCATCTTTATCCACGTGATAAAATAACTGTTACTTTTTAACACCGTGGGATATAGAATGTGACGGACACCGTTTTATCACGCTGTCATGTATGTAGACAAGAACGACCATCATATCCGTACAGGTCCGGGTGAGCCGTCCGACACTTAGTTTCCATGACAGATAATCGATGGTCACAAATGGTGACAATATGCCATGCGTTTGTTGACGGGCCTTATCTCATAGTATTTAACAAAAATTTATTACATTGAAACAATCATAAGTACATAGGCAAAGGGTTAGTAGTTACGTTGAAAGTGGCTAATTATATAGTAACACACCTTTCCTGCTATAGAAACCAGGGATGTTGCGGATATTCGCATCCGCATCCGCGGAACATCCGCATCTCCATCCGCATCCGCATAAAATCGATACGGAGCATCCGCATGATGCAGATGTCGACCAAGTCGGTAACAGGAACGTATTTAGCGGCGGCGCCGCCGGCGTAAGTGCTAGGTAATTTCGTCAATATATATAACGAAATCGTCTAGATCCCAAAAAGTCCGCCAAGTTACTGTTTATTCAGTATAACGCACCTATATTCTTGGTCAAATACTAAACGTTTCGTTTTTTTAAATAAAATGTAATATTTAATCTTTTTTAAGTAAAAATTTTGAGGCTTTAAATATCCGCATCCGCATCCGCGGATGTCAAAATATCTGCATCCGCAACATCCCTGATAGAAACTAGAATGTGTTACGAATTTACGATATAATATATTTAGCTACTTTGGCTGTCATTATCCAAACTTATGTGGGACCCGGGTATGTCCTTAAACTACGTCCAAGACCACCGGTGGACGGGCAGCAGCGTCCCTCAAATTCGGTGTACTCGACTGCGATCGCCAACCCGCCTGCCAAGCGTGGCGATTATGGCATACACCCCCCAAAAGGGGGAGGCCTATGTTCAGCAGTGGACGTCTTATGGCTGAGATGATGATGATGATGATGATCCAAACTTATCGTCCTTTACAGTTTACATTCGACAGAACATTTAGTTGAGGTTGACTTAAGGGGGGTTGCACACTTGGAGAAGATAAAACAAAGATTTTTACGATTTATTACATCTAGATTCTAGAGACAAGAGCATTTTATTCCTGTATGTCGCAGATATGCAGATTTTTTAACTTAATTATATTAAAACTATTGAAACGGATTATATCGCGTATATTGAATTCTATATACGTTTCAATAGTTTTATTTCATGAGTAACTATCGCGGTAACCGTAGACAATATTAATAAAATATTAAAGAAATATTATAGGGACATTCCTACACAAATTGACTAATTGTAAGTCCCACGGTAAGAGACGATACGTACTAGATCCATTCTAGATACGTTATAGTTTAGATATCAACTAGTTCTCTTTTGCAGCGCAATTCGGGCAACCAATGTCACTTTTACGTTAGATAGAGTAATAAATATATCTATTAGACATGTGAATTGGATCTCTAAGTCATATCGTGTGGAAATAGTTCAAAAGTATGTCCAGAATCGCGCAATTGTCAAATTTGACAGGTTAGATCTTAAACATATCGTTATCGTATCTTGGTGATGTCTAAAAGATATCTAATAGATGTCTATTTCAAAATACGAATCGGGCCTTAAATCAATTAATAATGTTGGTACTTACCTACATTTATGAGTCTATATGTATAGACAACAGGTACTCCGACGTTTCGTTCAGCTGATTGAATTACTAAGAAGGTAATTCATCGATTCTTCTACTAAGATTTTAACATATTCGTTAAAAAGTTATTATTAGTAGGTACGTACTCAATAAAACAAAATTTCTCTGAACAGAAATACAAGATCTCTTAAAAGTATCGTCAATGAACTTACCTACAGGCTTATTCGAACGCACACTGATATCAGAATGACATCTAACTGACGTCATTTGTTTATCGTGCGGATTTCGTATTACGTAAATGCGTATAACGTATTTCGCTCGTATAAATTAATTCATACTTGTCCGTACATGTTTTGGCGCGAGCGAAACCCACGTAAATAACATCATCATCATCATTTCAGCCATAAGACGTCCACTGCTGAACATAGGCCTCCCCCTTGGACCTCCTTTCGTACCGGTTGGAAGCGACCCGCATCCAGCGTCTTCCGGCGGCCTTAACAAGATCGTCCGTCCATCTTGTGGGTGGACGTCCTCCGCTGCGCTTGCTAGTCCGTGGTCTCCACTCGAGCACTTTTCGACCCCATCGGCCATCTTCTATCGGTAAATAACATGATTCAAATATAATTCTGATGTCTGTGTACAATAAAAAAAGGGGCCATCCACAAACCCTAATATACAACAGCCCTAACTCAGGCCGGCTTCAAATATTATCAGCCGTGCACAGGCGACTGGTTTTCGGACTCCACCACGGAAATAAAGGCTTGGATCCATTAGTCATTATTGACGCTACGGAACTTAACTCATTGAGTGGGATGCTTTATTATGCTTTTACTTTGATGAAATCCGCTTAAGATTATTACTTATTTATTATGTTTGTATATACTATGTAGAGTACAGATGGTTCCAAAACTACGTTCACGTTTTTTTAATGTGCATACGAGTATTATTGATAATTTTAACAAAGCTTTGCATTTGTGTATCAATATTTTGAATATATACCTATTTTGTTTTAGTTAAATACAGCCTTTGAGTACTATTTTATTATTATTAATTTTAATTTTATTTTTTAATCATAACATAATCATTTATTTGTCGCAATCCATGGTATTACAGATGTTTTAAATTTAAATGAGTACAGCATGGACACTACTAGGGCGCGGCAACAAATTTAAAAATTTACATAAATTTTTGGCGAAAATTAAATTTTTGGTACAAGCTTTTATCGCCGACTGTACTTTTCTTAAGACAGACAACTAATACTCATCGAGACAATTCTAAAAACCCCAAACACAATTAGTTTGCGTCGTTTTATCACAGAGTTCCTATGGCCACCTCTGGTCTCCATCATCAGATCAGCTCGATGACACCATAATATTGCATTGTCACCCGACTTACGTATGTATGCAAAATTTCAACTCAATCGGAAACCGGGAAGTGGATCAAATTTAACTTGCAAGATTTGATTACAGACAGACAGACAACAGTCAGGTGAAACTAAATAAAAGCTTGTAAAAATGAAAGCTATTGTTGGCTTAAAATAAAACTAGATACTGTTTCCAAAGTCTAGTTTTGAGAAACAGAGGCTTTCAAAATGCATAAGTGTCAACAACTCAACAGAGCGCATTAATGTCGCGCTGAAGAATATCGAGTAGAAATATGCCAACAACTATTACCCTAGATTCTTTACGTGATTTGCTTTACTATTTTAGAGCGTCGTCGTATATTTAATACTTAATTTTAGAGACCTCTTTCCATTTGAACGGTTCAATCTTATAAAATCATAAAATCATAATACATGGGCAAAGAGGTAGATAATACGTACATAGGTAGGGTAGGAAAGGGATTTCAATCAATGTGTGGAAGGGCGGCACCGTCGAAGCCAAGCCACCTGGCAGTAGACGTAAAGCAGTGGCGTGTGCTTCGGATGCACATGCTGGTGGCGCGTATAACGGCAATACTGATCCTGCATCTCAGCCAGTCCAGTGCTGGTGCTTAGTGAGCGGTTCCACCGTTAAGATATAGTTTCTGCCTTGTAAAAGCACCCTCAAAATAAAAGTACTACAGTGGAACCTGGATAATTGCAATCTCAAGGGACCGGCCAATTTTTGTCAATTAACCAGGTTTTTCATTTAAGCAGGTCGTGTCAATTAACGAGGTTCAAAAAGTCGTTGTGTCAATTATAGAGGTTTTCATTAATAGAGGTTGCGTTCTGACAAATTTCTTTTGTGGAGGTGCAAATAACCATTTTAAGTAGATTTACACGCTTACATTCTATATATTGCTTCCATCTATACTTGCACTTTTACACTACATTAATTACCACTTTATTTTCTTATCATTTGGGTTTAAAAAATTCACTTGAATTGTAGAAGAAAGTTTTATTAGAATAGAAAAAGCATACTTTGTTTTTTATTGATCAAAACTATTTCACCTACTACACGCTGCGATAGATACCCAATAAATAAATTAAATTCTGGATGGAGATATAAATAAAATGATCATTGCTATTAAAATATTGTTTCTGCTGTATACAACTACATTATTTCAATTACAGAGGTAATAAGCAAGACTCGTTTCAATAATAGAGGTAAAAACAAGAGCCAAAATAACGGATTTTTTTAGCACAGTGTCAATTATAGAGGCCTTAAGTTGCGATGTGGTCAATTATAGAGGCAAAATTACGAAAAGCACTAAAATCTAAATTGCAATTATAGAGGTTCCAAAATTTCAATTATAGAGGCCTTTTGGTCTCAAGGGACCGGGACCGGACTTTTGGTTGCAATTATTGAGGTTTTCCATTTATCCAGGTGCCAATTAACCAGGTTTCACTGTATTATGAAGCACCCGGCAACGCTTTACAAAATAGTCTTTACGGTATCTTTCATAAAGCTGTAGTGAGTAGTGCAATAAGGTACAGCTACAGTGCATATTGGACAGAAGGGGAACTTTAATTTTTATTACGTGTTTTTATTTAACTTGCAATGTTTGGTTGTAATAAATATGTTTCTTCGGGTCAAAACTTGCAAGCTAAATTTTATTATAACCACTTAGTTATAATAAAGAAATTTTATACATTTAGCGTTTGCGTTGAAAAATCTGGTTGTTCTGATTTTTTGGAGGCTTGTTCATGATGTTGGCTCAATAAATAATAAGTTTGATAACTCGAGCGCCGAACGCAACTATGGGTCCGATTCGGATTTTGAAATACATATATAAATACATCTTTTAGACATCACCAAGATACGTCAACGATATGTTTAAGATTTAACCTGTCAAATTTGACATTTGCGCGATTCTGGAGATACTCTTAACGATTTCCACAGGATATGACTTAGAGATCCAATTCACATCTAATAGATATCTTAAGGCTTGGCCACATACAGAGCGCGACGCAGCGCCGCGTCCGCGCCGCGTCCACGCCGCGCGACCGCGGCACATGCTAACAGGTTACCGACGTCAAACAGACTGCGTCCCGCCGGTATCACGCCCCGCTTCTGTCGCGCCCCGCGCCGCGCGGCCCCTTGCGTCCGCGCGGCGCGTGCGCAGCGCTGCGCCGAGCGAACGCGGCGGCCCGCCGCGTCGCGCAAGGTCACATCAGTAGGATCGGACGTTAGGCAGCGAGCGGTGCGCCGCGTTCCCGCGCGGCCGCGCCGCGTTCACGCGCGCCTTGAGGGCGTGTTGAGAGCGTGAGGCCGGCGCGATCGGCGCGCGCCCTGTTTGACCAGGCTTTGCGTCGGCATCACGCGGCGCTGCGTCGCGCTCTGTGTGTGGCCAAGCCTTTACTCTATCTAACGTAAAAGTGACATTGGTTGCCCGAATTGCGCTGCAAAAGAGAACTTGTTAACATTTAAACTATAATGTATCTAGAATGGATCTAGTACGTGTCATCTCTTGTTCGAATACGGCAGTATGTCAAAAATCGAAATAACCGCGAAATTTCGGATGTTATTTAGATTTGGGCAATTATAATCCTAAGGGACTAGTTTTTGATGATACCTTTTCAAGACGTCGCTAAATTAGACTAAATTTGCTACAATACGAGACTAGAATTGTCTCTGAAGATCTAGTAGTTTCCATGATAAAGCCTCTCAAAATTTGTAATTTTTGGATATTGTATTCGTAGGCTAAGTGAGTACAGTGAGTATGCACTTTTGTCTCAGGCGATGCAGCTTGGCACGATTGTTCCTATAAGCTGATTTGGCCCCAGTGTTGGCAATTGGTATTTTGAAAAAATGCTCGACTAATATCTCGATTATGCCAAAATTATGCCAAAGATTTTTGAAATATGCTAAAAAAATGCTAAAATGTCACTTGAAATTAGACACTTAAAACAAATTCATTTTTCAAATTTGCCGCCTTTTTCTACTGACAAGATCTGCTTGACCAACTTTATATAGACCGTCGACGTCCACCCGTCCACAAAAGTCAAAATTCATATGAAAATATGAACCACATAAGGTGATGGCGCATATTGTTGCTGCCAAGTTGGTGCAAACTTGGCTTTGACTGAACTATGCTAAAAAATATGCCAGTTGCTAAATGCTAAATGGAAAATTTCGGCGAGTGAAAATATGCCAAATCTGGCATCATTTATGCCAAGTTGGCAACACTGTTTGGCCCGGTAGCTCGAGATCGTATCGTGCCTACCCCACAAAAAGGGAAGGGCAAGGGTCGGATCCCCATGTCCAATCTATGCCATATTACTTCCTGCTCTTAGCAACTAGGGCAAGTTATATATCATTTTCATATAAGTAATTTATATGCGATACTTTATAATTTATTTACATACAATATATAAACAGACGTCAGTAGTACTTACTACTAAACGAAATTAATAACTCTAAAATCTAAAATAGGCCCCTGAGGCATTGTACTAAGAATGCTGGCGGCATTTCCCCGCTGTATCGCAATGCTGATGGTATGAACTTCATAATTATGAAGTGATTTGCAACTTCACTGCTTCTCATCTACACTGCGCTCCTAGCTGTGCTTCTCGCATGACACAAAGAGATTAGAAATCCGACTTTATTGCGAAATAAAGTGCCCAAAAAAACCGTAAAACGTATCTGCCGTGGCCTTTCGACTTTTATCACAGCGCGTGACCATTTTAAAGAGCACCGCACGTACTGGCACGAGTGGGCGATGAGGGGGTCAAACTTTAACACTTTTTAATCTGCCCCCGCCGCAGGGGGGTTTAGTTTTACCGTTGTAGAATGATACTTTGCTTAAGGATTTAAACGGGGTTTTTGATTTTTATTGCCGCTCATAGCGGGCGGGTTAAATGGAATAGATCAAGTTTGTGTAAGATAAACGTACTAGTGCTCGACATGCTAATGCCCAATAGATGACGCCTTGCTGTTACCTCTATTGACAATGACTTAAGTTTCAAGATGACACATACTGGGACCGCGTCGAGCACCAGTACGTTTACCTTACCTGAAGGTTCAGTGTTGCCAACTCGGCATAAATGACGCCCGATCTGGCATATTTTCACTCGCTTTGGCACCAAATTTTTCCATTTAGCATCTGGCATATTTTTAGCATAATTTAGTCTAAGCCAAGTTTGCACCAACTTGGCAGCAACAATGTGCGCCATCGCCTTATGTGGTTCATATTTTCATATGAATTTTGACTTTTATGGACTGATGGACGTCGACGGATTATATAAAGTTGGTCAAGCAGGTTTTGTCAGTAGAAAAAGGCGGCAAATTTGAAAAAGAGCAAAGTTGTGAAGTTTCGTGGGTGGCATTTCGGCTGCCTCTCCACTGAGGCGGGGATGAGCGGACACATGCGGAAATCAATCAATAGCATTAGTTGTAATCCAAATCTGTTCTCCGCTCCGCTGGATTACAACCAATGTTATTGATTAATACTGTCATGTACAGTCATCTGCAATTATATGTTACACAACGAAGGCTGCAATAATATGTGACACGGTCTTATTTGTAGAGCCATAAGAGCGTGTCACATATTTTTGCGGCCATTAAAGAGTAAGATATTATTGCAGGTGACTGTACGTCTTAGTGGAAAGGCCGCCTTACTATTTTTAACCGACTTCCAAACCCCAAAGGAGGAGGTTATAAATAAATAAATAAATATTATAGGACATTTTTACACAAATTGACTAAGCCCCACGGTAAGCTCAAGAAGGCTTGTGCTGTGGGTACTCAGACAACGATATATATAATATATAAATACTTAAATACATAGAAAACAACCATGACAGATATTTGATATGATACAGATATTTGTTCCTGAGAACAAATATCTGTATCATAATACAAATAAATGCCCTTACCAGGTTATATATCAAAAGTTGGCAATTGCCAGAATCAGAATCTAACTAAAGAAGAGTATTAGGCACTCATGTAGCGGCAGCTACTTATACTAGCGGTACCTACTTATACTAAAGAAACAAATATAATAAAAATGAAAAAGTAAGAATAACAGTACCTATACAGGATGGAACATTTCTTGAAACGGAGCTGAAAGGATAGTGTCAAGTGATCTACAATTTAGCTATTACGAACGCTAATTTATTTGGATTGGATTATAAAGTAAAACCAAATCAATAAAATTAATTATTTTTATATCAGTGACAACCCTACAAAGTTAATTACACAATTACATTTTAAATTGACACATGTCATACTATTCATAGGATCTACTTGCTACGGTTGAAACATACTATTTCCACTAATGTTTTACAAACTATCCCAAAAAAGGTTAGAAATATTACCGTGATTAATATGTGAAAAATAAAGTACGTAGGCCCAACAATTCTCCTTTTGCATAAAAGTCCCTCATTCTCTTCCACCCGATATTTTAAATGACTACATCTGTACATACGTCAAACTGTGTAACAAATACGTGCGTATTTACTAAACTCGGAAGGCAATCCAAACTTCCATTGTGGCATCAAAATGATGTCGGTCACGCGCGCGTTTCGCTCGTACTTGTCCGTACATGTATTGGCGCGACCGAGACTCACATGCGACTGACATCATTAAGATGTAATTTTGATGTCCCAGTGCAAGTTTGAATAGGCCTCGGCTTGATACGACGCCCTATCACAATGACAAATGTTAAGCGCCCTCGAAAATGTGACAAGTAAATTACAGTCCCATTTCGCTGCTTAGTGCTATGTTTCATGCTGATGTTATTAGATTTCTGGAATTATATGAAACATGGGCTTAGTTTGAAAGGACATGTTTCATAATAATTAATTATTTATTTATTTATTTATTTATTAGTCAAATAAGTAACACAGCATTACAGTAAAACCAAGGCACTGTGAAACTACAAAATAAAATACAATAAGTACAAAGAAACTACGAATAAAAACCAAAGACAAATTAAACATTAGATTTGGGCGACGACGTAACAGCGTGGCTCCGTTGCATCGTCTGACTTGGTGTAGGATTCGGCAGGTTGCCCCGGTACCGCCGAAACACCACACCCTTCGGCCAGAAGTCTGCGCTTGCGACGGTGTCCTGTAGCGGCCGCGGTACGCGCACCACAAATGAACTGAAGTGCACATAGTGACGCGACTGTAGCTGGTGCACCCTCAGCGTGTAGCCAGTCTTCCGGCGGACGTACTCCACCACCTCGTCGGCAACGTTGGAATAATGCAGGCGAGACACGTAGAGCGCCTTACTCATGTGAGCGCCTTATTAATGTTTCAGTAGATATTTTTATTCAAGATACATTTTAAAAAATTAGAAGATTTTGTAAAGTGCACAAGCAAATCATACACAACGTACCATAACCATAGATCATTCTGTATAACTGCTGTTCCCTAGTGCAATTTGGAGTTATAGTAGGCGTAGGTTTTTTTTTTGTCAGAGGTGGAGGTAATCCTCATTGGATACTGCCGGCCCGGTATCCGGCAGCATGCCCGACTCGGCTGCATTGGAGGTAGGTATGACATGATTTTTTCCATGGGACCAAATCCCTCCTCCTCCTCCTTGTGTCGTATTCCTCGTTGCTGAGGGTCGTGGCCTCCACGAATTATTTTGTGAACTAACTCCTTCCACTTGTTGCGATCTTCAGCAGTGTGCAGTACATCGTGTATTTTAGATTTAGTGCCTTCGCGGATCTGATCTGTCCATCGCATTGGGCTTCTTCCACGTGGTCGCCTTCCTTGGACTTTCCCCGTTACCAGAAGCATTTCCAGGTTGTCATTTTTCTTTCTGGTTATATGGGACCAAATACTGAATTACAAAAATAAACTTTTATTCCATAAAGATAAAAAAGTCAGGGGTACTATTTCGCGATGTTTATATTATTGATACAATAGAAAAAGGTTATTCCATATCATACAGATTATCTCGTACCTATCATAAAGAAACAAGTGGGTAAGCTTAGATTGCTCACTCATGACATAGATGAAACCCTATTTCTAATAAGTTTTAAGCGAGTTTTGCGAAAATGTATAATAATATTTCAGCACCACACAACTTATATACCTGCATAATAATCCAGGGCTATAATCCAGGTCTATAATCCAGGGCTATAATCGCGACAATCGAAGTTCGCGAATTGCGGGGATTTTTCTCTGTCACTGTTCTCTGTGACGTGGTTACTTAAGTTGGGGCACTGTACTTACATCAATACTTTTAACAGACCAATTGACCATCGGTGAACCGTATATCTTTGCAATAAGGGCTAGAAATTGTCAGTTAACAGTAGACAGTTGCGTGGCACTAAGTATTCAGAATCTGTGTTGCTCCTTAAGAGCCAACAGGAGTGGTCATTTCTCCATACAAACGTACTCGACTGTTTCCGCCGTGGGTTTTGAAGCCAGAGCAATGATTTTTTCAACAAAGATTAATATTGTCAATGTCTGTGTCGGACCGTTTAGCTTTTTTTTAATGTTTTTGTTTTTTAAGGCGCTAGAGCCCTTCAAAAATGGCCAAAATGGCCTAAATGACTATGCCGCAATGAGAAACGTGGTATTCAAAACTGATAACAATTAGCCAAAAAAGCAAAACGTTCCGACACAGATAATTTCATATTTTTTTTTTTATTATTATGAATGGACTTACTCATGGCCACAGACTAGCCGAGGCGTAGACGTGGCCTACGATGGAGCAAGCTCGCCCAGAAGGTGCCTGTTCACTCTTGATTTTGAATAATTTAGATTCGAAATTTGGTTACGATTGGATAAGTTTTGGAGGAGGAAACAGTCGAGTACGAAACCTCGATTATTGAGATTTTTCGCAGGAGGTCCTTATCGCACCAGTTTTAGGAGCCGCTTCCGTTAGCGAGACGGGTATATTTACCTAAAATATTTAAATCGCAGCTCCTGTTTCGTCTTAACCGAGTTGGAACGATTTGTGGTCGCCAAGGACTCTCGGCTCGCGAAAATTGCTTTACGCTACAGTTCGTTTATGACTGTACTTATACATCTACCTACCTACTGTACTGTACCTAATAGCAGTCGTGTTTCGGTTTCGTCTGTTGTTTAATATAGTTCTGAACTGTTTTAGAAGAAGAAGAAGAAGAAAGACATTTATTCCATAAAACACACATACACAGGACAATAATATGAAAGAAATAAGATAATTAGAACAACAAAACAAAGAAATTATGTACACATTAAAAAAACAAAACAGAAAAAAAATACACACTTGGGTCCAGCAATGTGTGGCGTAGGGAAAAGGCCCTGTCTCAGCATATTGTTGCAATTTGCAAACGAGGCAAATTCCAACGCTGTTATTCTGCCAAGGCCTTAGGGAGTGACATTAAATGTTTCTAGATTAATACTTTAACATTAACTATGTAGTAGTTTAAAAAGTGTAGTTACTTATATATTAATAGGTCGGTAACATAGGTAACAGGTGGGTCGGGGTTAGTTGATGATCGGTGGCCAGGTTGAGGGCAGAAGAGGCAGAGGCAGAATAGGGTATACACGCTGGTTTGATGCCATTGAGGCAGTCACACGCGTCAAGTTCCAGAGGGGCTACCGTGAAAACCGAAATTCGCAAATTGCGGGGATCTTTCTCTTTTACTCCAATGAAGGCGTAATTGGATTGACAGAGAAAAATGGCCGCAATTTGCGAACTTCGATTTTCGCGGTTATAGCCCTGGGCTCTGCGGCCCATGCGGAAGGCAGAAGATCGGCCATGTTCACGAACCCCGGCCTACCATTTACTAGAAATCATTAAAATAATGCATGAATCCGTGGATGTTCAAATCGTTTTCATACGAGATAAGGTACCTATTTGATTGTATTTAAAATGATTTTACATTACACCATGTATGAAATAAATCACCAGAAGATCAATAGAGAAACGTAGACAGCAGTTATTTTTCGACACAATTTCTATTTTAAAACTCATATAAAACTATAAAGAGTAGGTAATTTGATTGTGACGTCACATGCTAGTGTTGCATATAAATTCCATATACTAGCAAAATTATTTTGACAGTTCGAAAAAAGAAACTGATTTGACTAGTAGTCAATACTCTATTCTCAAAGTTCAGTACTAATCATGCGCCATATTTAATTAACCAACCTATACATAAGTAAGAAGAAAACTACGAAACGTCTAACATACTTGCACATCATACTGCCGTATTCGAACTTCAAGATATTCACAAGAGACGACACGTAAGTACTACATCCATTCTAGATACGTTATAGTTTAGATATCAACTAGTTCTCTTTTGCAGCGCAATTCGGACAACCAATGTCACTTTTACGTTAGATAGAGTAAGATATCTATTAGATGTGAATTGGATCTCTAAGTCATATTCTGTGGAAATCGTTCAAGACTATCTCCAGAATCGCGCAAATGTCAAATTTGACAGGTTAGATCTTAAACATAACGTTATCGTATCTTGGTGATGTCTAAAAGATATCTAATTGATGTCTATTTCCAAATCCGAATCGGGCCCGTAGTGTAGCGTCAGTATTTCACAAAGCGTCAACATTCCGGAGCGAGGGAAACTAAAACACTCTGAGTAAAGACTGCACTTTTCGCCTCCGACGTGAGCGTTGGCACGGACTCAACCGAGTCCTAAACTGGATAGAAATTGACGGCCACACAAATACACCGTTTACTCTTTTGACCAAGGGAAAGCGAAGGTCACCATTTTAGATTTTGCTTTCGCACTTGTATTCTCTTCTACATTGTGCATTGAGCCGATTTTTAGGGTTCCGTACCCAAAGGGTAAAACGGGACCCTGTTACAAAGACTCTGCTGTCCGTCCGTCCGTCTGTCACCAGGCTATATCTCACGAACCGTGATAGCTAGACAGTTGAAATTTTCACAGATGATGTATTTCTGTCGCCGCTATAACAACAAATACTAAAAACAGAATAAAATAAAGATTTAAGTGGAGCTCCACAACAAACGTGATTTTTGACCGAAGTTAAGCAACGTCGGGCGGGGTCAGTACTTGGATGGGTGACCGTTTTTTTTGCCTTTTTTTGCATTATGGTACGGAACCCTTCGTGCGCGAGTCCGACTAGCACTTGCCCGGTTTTTGAATTTCGAACGCTCGATTTCGTCACTCGAAAATCTGTGGAAAACGGCGAATAATTCTAAGAATTTTCTTAGTAGAATTGAAATGCATAGTAGTGGAGATATATTGATGGGAGCCACACGAAATTGAGCTCTAGATATTCCATTTTGACGACCAGTCTGGCTTAGTGGGCAGTGACCCTGGCTGTGAAGCCGATGGTCCTGGGTTCGAATCCCAGTAAGGACATTTATTTGTGTGATGACACAGATATTTGTTTCTGAGTCATGGTTGTTTTCTATGTATTTAAGTATTTATATATTATATAATATCGTTGTCTGAGTACCCACAACACAAGCCTTCTTGAGCTTACTGTGGGACTTAGACCTTACTCAATCTGTGTAAGAATGTCCTATAACATTTATAATAATATTAATATTTGATATCGGCCCCCAGCGTGCAGCGTAGGTATGATCATTATCCTAAAACCTAACCTAACCAATCGTTGTGGAGATCCATGAAGGAGTCATTCATTCATTTATTCATTTAATCATTGCTTTGTGTGTACAAAAAGATCTTATGATTATTGTAAGTACATATTATGCTTCAAAACAACCCTGTAAGAGCACTGTCATTTAATTTGTAATGCTTAGCGGTTGAAGCCAGCCTGCCAGCCTATGAATCCGATGGTCCTGGGTTCGAATCTCGGTAAGGTCATTTATTTGTGTGATTGAGCACATGCAGATATCTGTCCCTGAGTCATGGATGTTTTCTATGTATTTGTATATTATATATGTATGTATATCGTTGTTTAAGTACCCACAGTGTTTCTGTGCCTTCTTGAGCTTACCGTGGGACTTATAAACGGATGAAAAATACCATTCATATTTTCTTTATCAAAACATATCTAGATCTAGATAGATATCACGGTGCCCAAAGGCAAGTGTTTGTTTCGTATGATTAAACATAGGTAAAGATAATTATAATTTTCAACATTTGTATAGCCGTCGGGCACGGGCGCGCAAACTCACTCGGCAAAACAAATATGGCGCAGCCTCCTAATGAAATTCTACTGCTCAATTGTTGAACAAACACTGGTGTACTCTGATTTCTTTGAAGACTAGGTCATGGATAACGAGAGGATAAGCTTTGAAGGACATTTATTTAGACAAAATACGAGTATGATAAATGAAGTAATCTCGCATCAGACTTTTGGAACATCTGTGAGTAAAAAAAAACTGCACACTGTAAAACGGCTTTTTTGTATAGACGCCGTGTGAACGATTTTGAACGTTGCCATAAAAATTTTGCTGTCCCTACGGTATTCGATAAAAGGCCCTAGGTATACGATACGGCATACGGGAAAATTATCGCCGTGTGAACCTAGCCTAAGACTACTAGACTAGAGGGTGGCAAATACTTTTTCACCACACTAGCTCGGAAAGGCTTACTTTGCACACTTCAAAAACGGATAGCAAAGTTGCAGTTTATTCACATGTGCGGCAAAGTAATCAAATGCAAATTTTGAGTTACTTTCTTATGTTTGCTGGTAGAATTAACTTTTAAATGAAAATTTTGGATGATAAATATTTAATAACATTCATTTGGATTTGATTTTATTTGATATTTTACATTTAATATTTGCTTCGATTAGGTGTGGTGAAAATTTTTTGTTTCACTCGGGGGTAAATTTTGTTTAACCCTCGTGCTTTGAAACCCTGGCAACGCTCAAGATTCCATTTTTCGAACCACTCGCTATGCTCGTGGTTCAATTTTGAAATCTTTCCCTTGCTCGGGAATCAATATTAGCACGAGCGGTTAAACAACAACTTTGCCCCCTTGTAAAACAAATAACTATTAGCGTGTAGCTCTATCCGGTATTATTCATACTGACTGTACAGTTTTCAGCCTTACATTTTACTATTCTTCGAGTTTTTAATTAGAATCGCGGTTTCCAAATAGGATACTGCAACGGTATGTTATCTTTTATTTTTTGTGTTTTCGCTCTCGCATCGAATATTTCATAAATCCTTACATTTTCGGATATTCATGTTGCAACTTTTTCCTTAGTACATAAAATAAGCAGCCTTGTTTGCTGAAAAAAAGGAAAACTTAACTGTTGATCTCGACGAATATGTTAAGGATGACTCACGCTAAACCGGGCCGTGCCCGGGCCGACGCGTCCAAGATGTCATTTTCTATGACGGCTGACCGGTGATCACGTGGTGCTTTACATAAAAACGAAGCTCCGGGCTGGTCTAGCGTGAGTCATTATTTATTTATTTTATTGTATTTTATACATTTATTTATTTATGGCATTTAATTTGTCAAATTATTGACCATCCCTGATAGTGATAATAACTAAAAAACTTCTGTCCACTTTCATACAGAAACGCGGAGCACGTTCTTTATAATCCGCTTAAATCGAGTTTGTCATCCCTAAAACCCCCAGTAACGATCACAACATCCTATCTCGTAAAAGATTAAGGGCCATCAAGTAAATTGGCGGCTGGTCGTAAAAAGAGCTCATTATAAAAATGGTTCGTTCCTATAACAGTATACTAGATCTCGATTACGGAACACCTGCTAACGGCACATACGCACGCAGAGTACGAACGGCCAGATGTCACAGTTCGTAAATATTATGCAAAAAATGTCCCGCTTGATGAAAAGTGCTGCTTTTCCGCCCTTGTTTGAGATTGCTTACTTCCCCAACTTTTACAAATAAAAATAGTATAAAATCTCTGTTAAATATTCATATAAATAAGGGTTGTTTATTAGGTTAGATATACAGGGTGTTACTGACCATCGGGCATTAAATCCAGGGCTCGATTCTACTCGCTAAACTGAGCTACTTTTATTATGGCACCAACCCCGAAATCCCGAAAAAATTTTTTACGTTTTCATACATTTTGTCTGATCAGATGTCGACGTTTTCTATGGAAAAGCCAAAAAAAAATCCCCGATTTTAGGGTTGGTATAGTAAAAGTAGCTCAGTTTAGCGAGTAAAATCAGGCCCTGGAATTAAAGCCCCATAGTCGGACACATACTGTATATGTGTAAGTCGGCGGCCGATCCTATGATCAGGCAGATCATGAAATACCTAGGCATATCGTGAATCGTGAAAATCATTGTCTCGTTCCGAGTCGACGGAGTCCCGCCACGCGGAGTTATTATTTCTGGACAGTTTACCCTTTAGATATCTATCTGAAGCAACTCGTATATAATTCTGTTAATCAAAAGAAAAATGTGGTATCTATGTATGGGATGCATACAGACTTACAGAGCTACTTACTGCCTTTCAACTTTGAGTAGTGGTGTAAGATTTTTTCAAAGTAATGCCGATATAATGGAGACCAAGGACTAGCAAGCGCAGCGTAGGACGTCCACTCACAAGATGGACGGACGACCTTGTTAAGGCCGCCGGAAGACGCTGGATGCGGATCGCTTCCAACCGGTACGAGTGGAGGTCCAAGGGGGAGGCCTATGTTCAGCAGTGGACGTCTTATGGCTGAGATGATGAATGCCGATATATTTTGTATCGTAATAAAAATGTCACCCAGTACCTATTTTGCCAAAGTGAAAAGTCTGTTACGGACTATGTTGTTTTGCCAGGCAAGTGCTCCCATTTTCACGCCTATACACGAAATTGGATATTTCTACGCGCCTCCAGAATAACCCAATTAGAGACGCAAATATCCGACTCCTTTTGTGTGACATTTCTTCGTCTCTGATAACATCAAGATGAATGTTTATTTAAAAGGCACACTTCCTGTTGAATTTATTTATAGCTTTATGGTTTAAATATCTACGAATATAGATAGATAGATTGATAGATTATAGATTGAATACTCTTTATTGGCACACCTCGGTAAAAAGATACAAAAGAAAAGAACAATCGATTAAATGTAGAGCCAGACAACAGGCTGTCTTATCGCTAAAGAGCGATTTCTTCCAGATAACCTTTGGGTAGCGGAAACAGAGGAATAATCGAAAAAGTAGGTGTTCCAAAAACATTATACTTGTACCTATATATCTATATTCATGTAAAAATGGTATGTATTTGAGTGCCCTTTTATATGATCAGTCGCATAGCTAGATTGGTTCACTCTACGCCACTGTATATGAAATTGAAAACATGTTACGGTAAATACAAAGCTTGTTTTCTATGACCATAAGCGTGCGGAGCAAATTTATTTTAGGCATTTTGAATCGAATTGCAATGAAACCGATACTGCGTTGTGAAAATCCATCAATATGAGTGGGGCTTTTAATATGATGAGCTTCTATAAATTAAACGCACTGTTAATTTGTTTGCAAAACGTTTTATGTTTATATAATGTCGCCATTTGTAAATTAAAATACCTATATACTCGTACAGTATGTATCAGGACGAAAGGCCAAGAAAGAGACACATTAATGTTTAGGTCATACTGAGCAACTTTTACTATGGGACCAACCCCGAAATCGCGGAATATTATCTTAATCTAATTATCAGAGCATTTTATTGATGTTAATATTATTTATTCCATAATAACATTGGATTATTATATGTACAGATCGAATTTAACACTAAGAATTTCACAAAAGGTCGTAAAACATTAAAAAAATTGTATAATAAAATACTAGTCTAGAATTTTTAGAATAAAATCTAAATGTCAAAAAAAAACATACAATTATATGACCTTATTCCATTGAAATAATGAACGATCACAGAGACCGCAAGTTTGTAGATGTGGATCGATTTATCAAAATCAGTTAAGTTGTCCTCCTTAGTAGCTACCCATTAGTTCTGCCAGACCGTTCAGGGACAAATTGCCCACCTAATATATCACTATAGAATGATATATGCCATCCAGACTGTGTTCAACTATTAGGCAAGCTTCTAAGCCTGGACACAGATTAATCGGTCCGTGTTTTTTTTTATTATAATCTGTATTATATTAAATATAAGAACTGGGAATGATATTACTCTGTGGCTTGGTTAATTTAAAATGCACATACGTTCATATTAGATACATATATAATATCAGACGCGCTTGCATTTCATTCGTACTTGTCCGCTCGGGCGACTGACATCATTTTGATGTTTCAATATAAGTAATATGAATTGGCCTCAAGGTTCGTGGTTGAACTTGAGTGACTTAGAAATTAAAGGGAAACAAAGCACTTCAGCAAACATGATTTGCTTAAAAAAACCGAACAAGTGCGAGTCGGACTCGCGCACGAAGGGTTCCGGACCATAATGCAAAAAAAAAAAACAAAAAAAAGCAAAAAAAAACGGTCACCCATCCAATTACTGACCCCTCCCGACGTTGCTTAACTTTGGTCAAAAATCACGTTTGTTGTATGGGAGCCCCATTTAAATCATTATTTTATTCTGTTTTTAGTATTTGTTGTTATAGCGGCAACAGAAATACATCATCTGTGAAAATTTCAACTGTCTAGCTATCACGGTTCGTGAGATACAGCCTGGTGACAGACGGACGGACGGACGGACGGACGGAAGGACGGACGGACAGCGAAGGGTTCCGGACCATAATGCAAAAAAAAAAAACAAAAAAAAGCAAAAAAAAACGGTCACCCATCCAATTACTGACCCCTCCCGACGTTGCTTAACTTTGGTCAAAAATCACGTTTGTTGTATGGGAGCCCCATTTAAATCATTATTTTATTCTGTTTTTAGTATTTGTTGTTATAGCGGCAACAGAAATACATCATCTGTGAAAATTTCAACTGTTCGTGAGATACAGCCTGGTGACAGACGGACGGACGGACGGACGGACGGACGGACGGACGGACGGACGGACGGACAGCGAAGTCTTAGTAATAGGGTCCCGTTTTACCCTTTGGGTACGGAACCCTAAAAATGTACCGCCATTTATTCGTTGGAAAAGTTTCTGTTCGAAATTCCCACCAAAACAGGAATTACGGGCATGATGAAGTGTTGAAAATTGTCACAAAGTTTCTGCCAAATGCCTCTCAAAAGTATCTTAAATCTTTTGCTTCGAGGCCACAAGTTTTTTTATTAAGTTGTGATATTACCCTGAACCAAATAAGAAGAAAAATAAGTGAAGTGAGGGTTTTTTTTATATATTAAAGCATATGCGTAAGCTTTTTTTAAATATAGATTCTGATCACGCAGCACTATATTTCATGCCAAGTTTTAGTTCAATTGCGCGTATCATTGTCAAAAGTATATAACATTGTTCCGCTAGAACTTGTATGTATGTATGTATTTACTTTATTGTACATAGAAATATAAACACGAGAAACACAGTTACAGAGTCAATTAAATACAACAAAGGCGAACTTATCCCTGAATGGGATCTCTTCCAGTTAACCTTTGAGGAAATGAGTAGAACAGAAGTAACGATGAATGACAAACAAAAGCAAAAGTGTACAATCCCTAAAATAAATAAAATGCACGTTTTGAATACACATTACTCCAAATATACATAAATAGAAATATAACAATACAAGAGTACATATACATATAATATATATAGGTATAAATAAAAATAAATAAATACTCAACATATAATATAAATAGATATATAGATATTAATTCGAACCAGAAAAGTAAAGGAAATGAAAGAAATAGGTACTTAATCGTACTTGTATCATGGGTATAAGTAATTTAGAATAAGTTTTAGTGAATATTCACGGTTAAAACGAAGTTCACGTCGGGTTGTAATTGTTGTAAAGTTAGGGCTTTGGCTAAGTCGGGCACCACGGTGAAGTTAGGGTTAATAGTTTTGCCAACCCTGATTTTCAATGTAATAACGGGGTCTGTTGCAAACATATGATGAGATTTCACTATACATATCGACCGGAATATGAACCGTGATTATTGTTCGCGTGCGTACTTCCATAGAATAGCTTTCATACAAAGATATTTACCAAATATCACGCTAGATGGTGCTATACCGGGAGCGGCGATTTCTACATCGCTACATCGCGCTAACGACATTTTTATCGGGATTGTATATAAGGGTTTGGGATTATTTTTAATTATTATATTGGCTTTATTTTGTGACTGATTGTTTATTTTCGTAGTCAATCCTTCATTTTTAAAGAGCGCCGTTTTTGATAAGGTTAGGAGTACATACAATTACCTTATAATGAGGTTTGTTGGTATAATAATATACTCCGCCTGGTACTCTCTTCCCGTCTTTCCGTGGTCACGTGACTGACACAAGCCTACGTCATCATGCGACAGCGCTATATGATAATATGCGATAGCGCTATATTAAGTGGCAATGTTATTTTGACGTAGGCTTGTGTCACTCTGGGAAGAGAAGACCATGTTTTATTAGACTATGCATTGTCATGAGGTATCTCCTTAGTTGATGCTAAATTTAGTCGGATTCTATTTAGGTTTCATAAAAAAATATTAAAGTAGGTAAATCTCGCTCCCGCTAACTTGGTTGGTGTCGCTGAAACTCGCTCGAGATGTAAACGAGATACATTAATCGCTACTACAGTGAGAATGTCACATGATGCCGAGAGTCAAGCCGTCGATGAAGAAAACATTGTAGATACGGGTTTTAAGCATACGGCAGGGCTTTTTTATACTACGTCGGTGGCAAACAAACATACGACCTATCTGATGGTAAGCAGTATCCGTAGCCTATCGCCTGCAACTCCAGAGGTGTTACATGCGCGTTGCCGACCTTGACACTCTGCACTCTCGTTGAGCTCTGACAGCCTTACTTACCTGCAGGAACACTACACTATCGGCTCGATTCGGGAAATGAATTAGACACTCACTAGATATGAAATAGTAAAGATATGTGTCATTCCACTGCAAAACGTACCTTATAGCGGCTGCGCCGCGATTCGGAAAATGAATTAGAGAGTCACTAGATATGAAATAGTGAAGATATGTGACGTTCTACGGAAAAAGGTTCCTTATGGTGGCCGGCGCATACGTCGCATAGCGCCGCAATAATATTGGAGCGGCGTTAATAGTAGCGTAAGTGCCAACCGCCATAAGGTACCTATACCCGTGGGACGACACACATCTTTACTATATCGTATCTAGTAATTCATTTCCAGAATCGCGCCATATGAGTAGGGTCTAGTGTTATATGGCTGCGATTCTCTGTAAGGTGGAATGGAAGGTACTTCCCCAGTTGTACAATAAGTCTTATGAAATCTCTTCTTTATAATTCAATGGGGAATATGCATCTAGAACATTACATTACTTGTATTTATTATTTTACACAACATTATTTGTATATGTGTATGTATTTCTGTTTTAATTAGTGTCTGAACACTAATTAAAACAGAAATATTGCTTTGCTACTGCGCCTTGCGCCAAAAATCTACGGCTCCCGTGCCTCCCGTTTATGCGCTGCCTATATAGACATCGTTTAAAATAATTTAAGAAAACATCAAAAATATCCATCCAGCCTAGTAATTTATTTATGTATTTTATTTTAAAACTAAACACTATTTAGTCGACAAAACGGCGTGACTCCGTTACATCGGCTGCTCTTGTGTAGGATTCAGCAGTTTTCGAAACACGAGACCTTTCGGCCAGCGTGGTAATGCTGCGAGCATTTGCTCTGGAACAAGCAACGGGTTTGACTAGTTACTTTGTACTTATTTGTAACATCATGAAATAAATCAAATTTTCCAATACTTCGTTAGTATTTTAATTAAAAAAAAACCTAAGTAACTCGTATCATAAAATTTACTAACGATATTAATATTTACATACGTTTATTTAATATTTACATTCCATATCTATGTCATTAATTGCATCTACAAAAAGTTTTAATAGTTACAAAAATACAAAACGCGGACGGCGAAAAATGTGCTTCAATATTTTACATGTTTACATCCAACATTTTATACTTTTAAAATTATTTTCACGGAAGAGCACTAGAACGGGGTTACGGATTTTAGTTTTATTTTTCGTATTAATTTTCATGTGACCGACATTAGCCGTGTAGAAAAATACACTTGTTTTTTGAAATATTTTATTCGCAAAATAAGTAGGTACGCTTGTATTAAAATTAAGATTAGTAGACTTAATCTTAATTTCAATATAAGCGTACCTACTTATTTTGCGAATAAAATATTTCAAAAAACAAGTGTATTTTCTATACACGGCGAAGATGATTCCTTACATAATATAGAATTTGACAGCTAGAGGCGTATTCTATACTGCAAAACGTAATTCAAGACCAAAAAAGTAAGACAATGTTGCCACTTTTTACTAGCGCGTCTTGTATTTACGAAAAATCGTAGGAGTAAAATTGCTAATAAAAAAAATATCTTAGCGTGATTATTTATCAAAAGGAATTTACTATTTTACAAACAAATTATTGCAGTGGCAACATTGTTTTCATTTTTTTGGTCGTGAATTACGTTTTGCAGTTTAATTGTAATAACAGGCAGGCACTAAATAGGCATGTATCAGAATAAGCCACCAGATCAGTTCTTGCCATCGGCGTGATCTGCCGTCATCCAGTTATGAAATAGGGTATTTAGCAAACTAGAAAATACTTCTCCACCCAAGTGCGATGAAATGAAACCTTCTGTGCATTTAACAATTGCACATTTGCACATTCAACCAAAGTTGGTACTTTATATCCTGTTCAAGTCATGCATTGTGAAACAGGTTAAGGAACACTTAGGGTCGGTTGCACCAAAATGTTCGTATCGTTAAAGAGATCGCAAAATTTTTATGTATGGAAAGTTTCATAGAAAAGCGCTGGGGCGCGCCGGCTGACGTTGATTAGTCTATCAAATGTGGTTGGTGCAACTGGCCCTTAGTGGCCTTAGTAGCAGAGAAAAATAAAATATTAAATCTGTATTTATTTATTACATAAACAATTTTCTACACTAGTCTACACACACACCTAAATAAACTAAGATATTTGTTTTAAAGCCAAATAAAATGGTTGGTACAGAAGAAAGTATTTATGACCCATTTCGTACCTTGTCACAGCGACAATCAATATTAAAGTCGCTAGAGACCTCATACTATCGTATCTGTTAATCAGGGGGCAACTTAAGGCCTGAAACTTAGACTTAGTAAAAAGAAGGTAACCTATAAATGAGGGCCCCGATCCCCAGATTACAGACTTTATTATTCTATGAAAATGTCACATTTTTTTGTTGAATCGAAACAGTTACAGTTATATACCTACAGATAATTTAAGGCCAAAAAGTACATACCTGGCCAGTAGACACATCATGTATAGTGGCCTGAGGCTTAGACTGAGAGTAAAGAAAAGATAACCTATACTTAAATGAGCATGCGTGTTCCAGAGGAGTAGTTAGTTCACACCACATGGTTAAATTGCAAAAGAATAATAGTATTCGAAATTACCGTGCTGACAATGAATGGCAGCATCGGCATATGTAAGCGCACTCCGGTGGTTATTTCAATGCCGGCGGGGTTCACCAACATTCGACGACGAAGGTTTTTCACTGAGTTCCTTAACTCTGGCACTCCGTCGCCGTTAACTGCAAATAATCATATAATGATTGATAACATAATTGACGACTTGTTTCTACTTTCTACATCCCATTTTTTTTCTACACTGGAGGAGGGTTGGGGATTTAACTAGAAGATTGTAGACAATGACATAAATCGATTCATTTTTATCCGAGGAATTTTATTGGTCCGATCGCAGCGACGACCAATATAGTCCACGATAAAAATTGACATAAATGCCTGGGAGTTATACGCTCAACTATTCACTTCGATTGTGAATAGGATACCTAATGGTAACATTCCATTTCTAACCACAGCTGCACTACCGGTATTATACTGAACGCGTCGCTGTCATTGTCAATTTCCATAGTAAAATGAACAGTAGTGCAGCTATCGTTGGAAATGGACTGTCACCGTAAAACATCCAACATTGTAGGTTATTTTACCGTATTTATTCAAGACTAAAGAAAATGGTACTCAGGCCGGTCGGGAGCTTGTGTGACAGATTTCGGACTTTATTTCCTCCTGATAGATGATTTTACTTTATGATCTAGAAAATAATAAGGATTTTTATGTCGTTCACGTAAGACTTAAAGTCGAATTTTAAATAAATTAATGTGCCAAACTTCCAAAAATGTCTACACATTTTTTACGTCATCATTCGACGTGAGAGATAGTTAGTAAGCCCCATTTAGACAATTTAAGAACTTGCATGCGCTTTTTCACATTGCGGTATTTGGTTGATCGACAGAATTCATTGTACACTGAAGATGTAGGTAGATGTCTGTAGTTAGCAAATGTCCAAATGGGGCTTTACATATAGGTACTTACTCCTCAAAAGTGTGCTGTGCAACCGGGTCAACATTCCGATCAGCCGATTCGCTTCGTTCTGTGCCTTTTGCGCGGCATATATTATAAACGAGGGCGCCGATACATAATTACATAACAGTAGAAGCGTAGTGTAACTTCCTGGCTTATTTCTTTCCGTCTGTTAAAAAAAAGCAAGTCATTTAACACAATTATGCAATAAGTGGATTTCCACTGATGGAAAACTAGATAGGTACTAGCGCATAAGTACATTTCGATACAAATAAGAAAAATAGGAAATCGGCAACGACTGCAACGAGTCGCGATAAATTGAAACACAACCGAAGGGAGTGTTTTGAATCGACCACCATTGCAAATTACCTTTTTGCACGTGTATTTTATAACGTTTTACAGTACCTACCTATATGGCCCTTTAAATTTTTGACATACGCACTAGAGCGCTAAAGTAGCACCATATGTATACTGTAAATGAGTTTTACTTTTAAAATACTGACGCCTATATTTTTTTTTTTCGTTTATGTTGTAAAATATTTAATTTGATTAATTGAATACTTAGCGATTTAAAATATTTTTACACAATTTACAATCGTGGCTAGATGCCGGATGGGTATATGCCTTCGATATCTGTCAAAAATTATAATACGGTGGACAAATGTTTGCCACCATTTATGAGAATTATTTCGCATAAAATTTATTTTTTTCTTCGGAAGTGTGATAAACACAGTTTGTTATTCTGTTGTGATGTCTAGTCATGAATTAACACCCTCGTTTTCGATATTTCACTAACCCCCCTCGTTTAACAATGTACAATTTTAATACATATTACGTAGGTTGTTCCATAAGTCTTGCAAAAGTGTAACTTCTTATTAAGCTTTTTCAAAATAAAAACCATCACTGTTAATACACTTATGCATGCGTTCCAACCATGTATCAAACATGACCTTCCACCGCTCCTTTGTGACAGTGGCGCAGGCTTCATCCCATGCACTCACTAGCTCGTCATCAGTTGCAAACCGTCGTCCTTTTAATTGGCTCTTGATCAGCAGGAAGAGACCAAAATCGCACGGTGCAAGGTCGGGGTTATAAGACGGATGGTACAGCACAGTAAGCCCCGATTGCTCCAAAAACTCCCGAGTTCTAATCGCACGATGAGCAGGAGCGTTATGATGGTGGAGGTGCCAACTGCCCAGATGAGGGATCCAGAGAGAACATAACTTTTTAACTTGTAGGTCTTCGTGTAAAATTGAATTAAGTGTTGATGCACTAAAGTGGAGAATGTCCTCAATCTGCCTGCACGTAATTCGCCTATTAATAGTTATCAGTTTTCTAACAGCGTCTATGTTTTCTTGGGTCCTGCTTGTAAAGGGTCGGCCCGGTCTTTCGTCGTCGTCTAAATTATAGTTGCCTCTTTGAAATTCCTTGTACCACCTGAATACGGTAGAAAGGGAAGGGCACTCTTTACCAAAAGCACCGAACATTTCCCTCGTGGCACTCTTGGTAAAATAATCCACGTTTGAAATTATAATAGAAAATCACTCTGTACTCGCGGTTACCCTTTTCACAATTGTTTCGATCTATTTACCGACTATCACTGCGGGCAGGCTCAACAAACACATCATGTAAGAACTTGTAATTAGTGGCACATAACCATACGCTCAGTCATACATGTCAAAGCTTGTTAGATTCCTTCCATTGCAAGACTCATGGAACAGCCTACGTATTAATTACAGTCATGGATACTTTAGACAACTTGACAACATTATATTATATCATAAATTAATAATTTGTAAAGTCAGTCTAAACTTAGAAACAATAGTGCATATCTTTTTAGAAAAATGAACTTACTTGAGAAATAATCGCATTGAATCCTTTATAAGATAGGAATATAAAATAAATAATTCCAAGGAATAGAGAAAATGCAATCTGAAACATTAAATACATTTAAGAATCAAGGTACAGTAGCGTACACCCATAAAAACAATCCTAATAAAGGCGTTTCGGAAACTAGTTTTAAGTAAAAACGCGATTCACCAAGGCGATACGGGAAACTAATTATGACTAGGTAAAACGCGTTTCACTTAAAACGGGGTTTTACGGTAGTACCTATATCTACTAAATTACCTGAATACCGAAGCACTTTCTAAGCTGACCTCTGCACACAGACAAGTGATGAGCTATAATAGCCGAATTTTCTATATTCGCTCGAAGCTCGTCTGTTAATCCATTCTGTGCAATCTCACAAACAAAATTATCATTCTCTAATATGATTAATGATTTCACAACAGCCAGATTTATAAACTTCACCCCTATACAAACTATGTCGATTAACAACATAACACACAAGAGCTCTATATAGTAACGGTACTCCATAATCATAAACTGAAATGTGTAAAATGAAAATGATATACACTGGATCATAGGCCACCTTTCATTTACAATTTTTTCAATGGTACTACTCAAATATTGCAACATTATTGTCGCATTATTAATGACATACAGACTAAATATTATTATTGCAAACATTTTTGCCTTTTTTAAAGATGCTTGCGTTTTTGTACACGATTTTAGCTCAGCATTAATAGCTCTAATATGCAAATATAAGACTTTGTATTCTTTAGCATTTTTTAGGGCAAGGAGGATAACTAACACTGCGTTAACCCTTGACAAACACAAAAGTGATGTAGTATATACTGTATCCATATTTATGACATGTTGGATGAAATAAAATGATGTGTAAATGCCATTTGTAAGAACTGCCAGTTCTAAAGTTACACACACAATTGCAAATATCTTACGATATTTATTTAAAAATGAGAAATTTCTATATACACATGTAATGTTTTCGGCCACAAGAACCCTTCTGATTATATCCATGGCTGGTCAAGGATTGATCGTATTTTACCGTATGTTTACGGAAGTCATTATTATACTACTCGTAAATAAACTAAGTTGTTGAAAAGTAATCGAATGTTCATATGACGGCGTTTATTTACTAACTGTCTTCTAAAAGCAATTGTCTTGATTGATCAATTTTCAATGATTTTATTATTTTATTTGGAAAACAAATAAAATAAGAAGAAGGTTGCAATCTTTAGATGTACTTAGATAATATTCCTAAGTAGGTAGGTATGTATGTTTGGTGTGAATAAAATATGACTCTGAAAGTTAATTTACTATAACAGCACAACCAATTTTAACATGAGAATGAGGTTAAAGCAAATTTGTAGTTTTATCTTTGACTAGACAGCCCCGTGGCTCCGCTCACGTAAATGAAATAAAATAAAGAGTCTTATGTTATTTGAATACTGCCATTATTATGTATTCATCCCCAGAGATGTGAAAAATACTTTATAAAAAATATTTAAATACAAATACTTCCTTGATAATACTATTTCAAATGCAAAATACAAAATAGTTTTTTAATTTGTATTTAAATACAAAATACGAAATAGGTATTTTCAAAATACTTTTTAAAAATACAAATACCTTGCGATAAAAGGTACTCTGTAGTAGTGAATACCTAGTCTGAATTAAAAAGTATTACTCGGAATTTCCGAGTCGAAAAGACTCTCTTTATTCTTTGAAATCAATCCTCTATCTAAAGTGCAAATTTCTAGTTGTTTGCTCATATTAACCGGTAGGATGTAGGTATGGATGATGGTTTTTAACGGCCAACTTATAAAGCATTAATTTGTAATGTTTTACAGCTAGTATAATGCCTCTCGTTAACTAGTGTGATGAAAACGTCTCGTTTGTGTTTCACCAGGGCAGAAAAGTTTGTTCTCCTCTCGTGCCTTGAAACCCTCGCAACACTCAAGATTCCACTTTTTTAACCACTCGCTACGCTTGTGGTCATGTGCGACGTTACTAAACAGATTCAACAGTTCCATGTTAAAAGAATGAGAGAGTTGCCAGGATTGTAACATCAGAAGAGATTGTAACTCCTACCTACATTACCTACCTACTATTAAGTATTTTGTATTTTGAAAATAGAAAATAGGTCCCTAAAACTATTATACTAAATAAAATATAACTATTATATTAAATAAAATATAAAATAGTTTTCTTCAAAAGGTATTTAAATACAAAATAGGTATTTTGCATTTTAAATACAAGTATTTCAAATAAGTCACATCTCTGTTCATCCCTGCCAGTGTTCATAACTCTGATAGGGACCGTCAATATAGCCAACTATGCCCGCTTTTTCTGAAAAAACACGAATTTCTCAAAAAAATATATGACATCTTATGACTTTTTTTACTCAGCACGTCCATTGTCATGGCATCATGGCATCAGTTTACTTGAAGAAATAATTTTTAAATCCTGTTTTACCCACTTTTTTGGCGTTTTAGAGGGCGGGCAAAGATATCCGGGGTTATCGCCAACATTGCCCACGACAATTTGGTGCTGAAATACAGCTCTTATGATGATGATGTCTAAGAATCCTACCATTCCCTGTTAATAACTTATCGATAAGTATGTAAACTTTTGAATAAATCGGGTGGGCAATGTTGCCTACCCGTGTTTGCCCTTTTCCATACAAGACTCACCTAAGCATTTTACAAAGGCTAGGGTTGTCACTTTAGAGTAAACCTGTTACAATAGTTTAATGGCCTAAAATATGAGTTTTGCTGTATTTTTCATGCGTAAAAGGGATAAAACATCTAAATAAAGGATAATAAGACCTATCAAATACAGTATATATTTATAAACTTACTTTAGTGTACAAACATAACCTTCTTTTACTTGCGAAGTTGGGTAAATTTGTCAAAAGTGACAACCCTAAGCCGTTTTTTGTGGTGGGCAATGTTGGCATCCATAGGTCTGTAAATTACCGAATTACATTGCCCACCTCCAAAACTTTTGTGTCTTTAGGCCTTTTTAGATTAAACCTCCATGGACATAATCTATGATTCATGTTTTATAACTGAAACCCGAAGATATTTGTCAAAGGGTTCTCAATTTTTTTCTACATGCATTCATTTTTTAACAATTTTTTGCCCGCCGAAATATACCATATATTTGAAAACTCGCTGAAAATTCACAAGTCAAGTTGTGCACATGTTTGGTGTATAGTTTTGTCACAAATTTAACCTATTTTCTGATAAAAATAGCAGGTTGGTCATAAGTATTTTAAATTTTTCTACATTAACGAATTTGCTTAAAATTGTCGTTTTGGGAAAAGTTTCCCCTGGTGGCAAAGTTGGCTATATTCACGGGACTTCTTACCAGTATCCGTTATTTCGATAACTTAATTCGCAAAGGGTATAACCGTGTTTGTATGGGGCATCGGCCCGAGAAGCCAAATTGATTGCCGTTTTGCCAATTTGTTAGCCCAGATTTAAAATGCTATTTCACCAAATAAATCACCCTAAAATGCTTCAGGTTTTTGAGAAAACTAAAAAAAAAGAAAATTGGTTTTCATTTTTTTGTATGTAAACTACTGAACCGATTTTTTTGTAACTTATACACATTATGTAAGTAATCTAGATGTATTATTAAGAAAAAATGGAGTCCCAAAATCCTTATAATTACTAAAATTTTAATGATACATATTTTTTTTTATATTTCCGTGATAGGGACCCACCAATTTTGGGTATTTTATGTTAGATAGGTAAAAACTAAAACATTTTTTTTTTCAAAAACATTCACTTGGCTTAACATACCCAAAATGAAACAAACTTATGGTATAACATACATTTATTGGACTTAATATGACTAACACGTCACCTATCTACAAGAATCTAATAAAAATAACATAAGAGCATTGTCAAAATATTTTTTTATGTTACCACTATAGATAAAACATTGATTATTGTATTAAGATGTATTAATTAATAAGTACTAATTGTCATTCCTATCTGTCTCAATCGTTACAGCCTCCATTTTGTATGATTTGAGGTATATTTTACAAAAAAAAATGAATTGTATGACTTCAGGAAGTACTCTAGAGGTTTTGATGATCAACAGTGAGTCAGTGACGAAATCGGGTTTTTTAGATATTAATAAAGTCTACAGTAGGTATGCAATTGAATTATTTTTGCTTAATAAGTCGACTATGACATCATATTCCGAGAGTTTTGTTTATCTGGTATAATCCAAACCCAAGTTATGAGGGTTCAAAAAAACGACGAAGCGTTTCGAGAAAAGGTAGGTATATAGTGCCCTTGCGCTACGCTTTGCTCGTCTTGGCGGATTACAGACTTTATTATTCTATGAAAATGTCACATTTTTCTGTTGAATCGAAACAGTTACAGTTATATACCTACAGATAATTTAAGGCCAAAAAGTACATACCTGGCCAGTAGACACATCATGTATAGTGGCCTGAGGCTTAGACTGAGAGTAAAGAAAAGATAACCTATACTTAAATGAGCATGCGTGTTCCAGAGGAGTAGTTAGTTCACACCACATGGTTAAATTGCAAAAGAATAATAGTATTCGAAATTACCGCGCTGACAATGAATGGCAGCATCGGCATATGTAAGAGCACTCCGGTGGTTATTTCAATGCCGGCGGGGTTCACCAACATTCGACGACGAAGGTTTTTCACTGAGTTCCTTAACTCTGGCACTCCGTCGCCGTTAACTGCAAATAATCATATAATGATTGATAACATAATTGACGACTTGTTTCTACTTTCTACATCCCATTTTTTTTCTACACTGGAGGAGGGTTGGGGATTTAACTAGAAGATTGTAGACAATGATTTATCCGAGGAATTTTATTGGTCCGATCGCAGCGACGACCAATATAGTCCAGGATAAAAATTGGCATTAATGCCTGGGAGTTATACGCTCAACTATTCACTTCGATTGTGAATAGGATACCTAATGGTAACATTCCATTTCTAACCACAGCTGCACTACCGGTATTATACTGAACGCGTCGCTGTCATTGTCAATTTCCATAGTAAAATGAACAGTAGTGCAGCTATCGTTGGAAATGGACTGTCACCTTAAAACATCCAACATTGTAGGTTATTTTACCGTATTTATTCAAAACTAAAGAAAATGGTACTCAGGCCGGTCGGGAGCTTGTGTGACAGATTTCGGACTTTATTTTCTCCTGATAGATGATTTTATTTTATGATCTAGAAAATAATAAGGATTTTCATGTCGTTCACGTAAGACTTAAAGTCGAACTTTAAATAAATTAATGTGCCAAACTTCCAAAAAATGTCTACAAAATTTTTACGTCGTCGTTCGACGTGAGGGATAGTTAGTATTTAAGAACTTGCATGCGCTTTTTCACATTGCGGTATTTGGTTGATCGAAAGAATTCATTGTACACTGAAGATGTAGGTAGATGTCTGTAGTTAGCAAATGTCCAAATGGGGGTTTACATATAGGTACTTACTCCTCAAAAGTGTGCTGTGCAACCGGGTCAACATTCCGATCAGCCGATTCGCTTCGTTCTGTGCCTTTTGCGCGGCATATATTATAAACGAGGGCGCCGATACATAATTACATAACAGTAGAAGCGTAGTGTAACTTCCTGGCTTATTTCTTTCCGTCTGTTAAAAAAAAGCAAGTCATTTAACACAATTATGCAATAAGTGGATTTCCACTGATGGAAAACTAGATAGGTACTAGCGCATAAGTACATTTCGATACAAGTAAGAAAAATAGGAAATCGGCAACGAGTCGCGATAAATTGAAACACAACCGAAGGGAGTGTTTTGAATCGACCAAGTTTGCAAATTACCTTTTTGCACGTGTATTTTATAACGTTTTACAGTACCTACCTATATGGCCCTTTAAATTTTTGACATACGCACTAGAGCGCTAAAGTAGCACCATATGTACACTGTAAATGAGTTTTACTTTTAAAATACTGACGCCTATATTTTTTTTTGTTTATGTCGTAAAATATTTAATTTGATTAATTGAATACTTAGCGATTTAAAATATTTTTACACAATTTACAATCGTGGCTAGATGCCGGATGGGTATATGCCTTCGATACCTGTCAAAAATTATAATACGGTGGACAAATGTTTGCCACCATTTATGAGAATTATTTCGCATAAAATTTATTTTTTTCTTCGCAAGTGTGATAAACATAGTTTGTTATTCTGTTGTGATGTCTAGTCATGAATTAACACCCTCGTTTTCGATATTTCACTAACCCCCCTCGTTTAACAATGTACAATTTTAATACATATAATTAATTACAGTCATGGATACTTTAGACAACTTGACAACATTATATTATATCATAAATTAATAATTAGTAAAGTCAATCTAAACTTAGAAACAATAGTGCATATCTTTTTATAAAAATGAACTTACTTGAGAAATAATCGCATTGAATCCTTTATAAGATAGGAATATAAAATAAATAATTCCAAGGAATAGAGATAATGCGCTCTGAAACATTAAATACATTTAAGAATCAAGTGTACAGTAGCGTACACCCATAAAAACAATCCTAATAAAGGCGTTTCGGAAACTAGTTTTAAGTAAAAACGCGATTCACCAAGGCGATACGGGAAACTAATTATGACTAGGTAAAACGCGTTTCACTTAAAACGGGGTTTTACGGTAGCATATCTACTAAATTACCTGAATACCGAAGCACTTTCTAAGCTGACCTCTGCACACAGACAAGTGATGAGCTATAATAGCCGAATTTTCTATATTCGCTCGAAGCTCGTCTGTTAATCTATTCTGTGCAATCTCACAAACAAAATTATCATTCTCTAATATGATTAATGATTTCACAACAGCCAGATTTATAAACTTCACCCCTATACAAACTATGTCGATTAACAACATAACACACAAGAGCTCTATATAGTAACGGTACTCCATAATCATAAACTGAAATGTGTAAAATGAAAATGATATACAACGGATCATAGGCCACCTTTCATTTACAATAGTTTCAACGGTACTACTCAAATATTGCAACATTATTGTCGCATTATTAATGACATACAGACTAAATATTATTATTGCAAACATTTTTGCCTTTTTTAAAGATGCTTGCGTTTTTGTACACGATTTTAGCTCATCATTAATAGCTCTAATATGCAAATATAAGACTTTGTATTCTTTAGCATTTTTTAGGGCAAGGAGGATAACTAACACTGCGTTAACCCTTGACAAACACAAAAGTGATGTAGTATATTCTGTATCCATATTTATGACATGTTGGATGAAATAAAATGATGTGTAAATGCCATTTGTAAGAACTGCCAGTTCTAAAGTTACACACACAATTGCAAATATCTTACAATATTTATTTAAAAAAGAGAAATTTCTATATATACATGTAATATTTTCGGCCACAAGAACCCTTCTGATTATATCCATGGCTGGTCAAGGATTGATCGTATTTTACCGTATGTTTACGGAAGTCATTATTGTACTACTCGTAAATAAACTAAGTTGTTGAAAAGTAATCGAATGTTCATATGACGGCGTTTATTTACTAACTGTCTTCTAAAAGCAATTGTCTTGATTGATCAATTTTCAATGATGATTTTATTATTTTATTTGGAAAACAAATAAAATAAGAAGAAGGTTGCAATCTTTAGATGTAGATAATATTCTTAAGAGCCAATAAGAGTGGTCATTTCTCCATACAAACGTACTCGACTGTTTCCTCCGTGGGTTTTGAAGCTAGTACAATTATTTTTTCAACACAGGTTAATATTGTGTCGCACCGTTTAGCTTTTTTTGATATTTTTGTTTTTTAAGGCGCCCTTTAAAAATGGCCAAAATGGCCTAATTGACTATGCCGCAATGAGAGGCGTGGTTTTCAAAACTGATATCAAGATATCAATTAGCCAAAAAAGCAAACCGGTCCGACACAGATAGTTTCATAATCATTTAGATTTCCAAATTTGGTTACGATTGGTTAAGTTTTGGAGGATGAAACAGTCGAAACCTCGATTTTTGAGGTTTTTACGCAGGATTTTTCGCCTTGTCCTTATCGCACTAGTTTTAGGAGCCGCTACCGTTAGCGAGACGGGTATATTTATTATTCACCTAAAATATTTAAAACTCAGCTCCTGTTGTATGTTTGGATATGACTCTGAAAGTTAATTTACTATAAAAGCACAACTAATTTTAACATGAGGGTGAGGTTAAAGCAAATTTGTAGTTTTATCTTTGACTAGACCGCCCCCGCGGCTCCGCTCGCGTAAATGAAATAAAGAGTTCGTCTTGTGTTATTTAAATACTGACATTATTATGTATTCATCCCTGCCAGTGTTCATAACTCTGATAGGGACTTCTTATCTGCATCCGTTATTTCGATAACTTAATTCGCAAAGGGTATAGCCGTGTTTGTATGGAGCATCGGCCCCAGAGGCCGAATTGATTGCCGTTTTGCCAATTTGTTAGCCCAGATTTAAAATGCTATTTCACCAAATAAATCACCCTAAAATGCTGCAGGTTTTTAAGAAAACTAAAAAAAAAGTTTTTTTGTAGGCACCTCAATTACTGAACCGATATTTTTGTAACTTATAATGGAATCCCAAATATCCTTATAATAAATAAAATTTTCAGTTTTAATGTTTCAAATTTTTTTTATATATTTCCGTGATAGGACACCCACCAATTTTGGGTATTTTATGTAGGTAAAAACTAATATTCTAGAACATATTTTTTCAAAAACATTCACTTGGCTCAACATATCCAAAATGAAACAAACTTATGGTAGGTATAACATACATTTATTTGACTTAATATGGCTAACACGTCACCTGTCTACAAAAATGTAATAAAAATAACATAAGAGCATCGTCAAAATAAAATGTTTATGTTACCATTATACAACCTTGATTATTGTATTAAGATGTATTAATAAATAAGTACTAATCGTCATCACTATCTGTGTCAATCGTTACAGTTAAGCCTTCATTTTGTATTTTTTGAGGTATATTTTACAAAAAAAATTTAACGGTATCGTATCATAAATCAGAAGCCCAAACTTGGTATGTAGTAAACATTATTTTTACTTATTCTAATTTTTAGAATGTGTCTGAAATATAATGATGTGATATATTTTTAGAATCGGCTCAAAAGCCTTCACGCATGATAGGTTCCTGGTCAATTTTGCTAAGCTAAGGCTTTGCTGTGCTAAGGGTCAAATTGATTGAAATGGCCTAAAGAACAATCGTACCGAGATTCATACCTTTAACACCATTTGCAGCATATTGCTGAATTTCGGGGTATTCCGCTAAAACACTATATAATTAGTTTGAGGCATCAAATACATGGAAAGATATAACCCCCTTAGGAACAAAAATTTTCTAGTTTTTGAATGTCTTTGTTGTTTGTGTACTAATACTAACTTACATACCAAATTTCAGCTTCCTTGGACTTCAGGAAGTACCCTAGAGGTTTTGATGATCAACAGTGAGTGAGTGAGTCAGTGACGAAATCGGGGTTTTTCAGATATGAGTAAAATCTAAAGTATAAGAGCAATTGAAATTTTTTTTTTGCTTAATAAGTCGACTATTGATAACATATCCCGAGAGTTTTGTTTATCTGGTATAATCCAAACCCAAGTTATGAGGGTTCAAAAACACGACGAAGCGTTTCGAGAAAAGGTAGGTAGTGCCCTTGCGCTTCGCTTTGCTCGTCTTGGCGGGGGCACTGCCATGCCTCCAGATTACAGACTGTATTATTCTATGAAAATGTCTCATTTTTTTGTTGAATCGAAACAGGCCGCGTAGCCAAGATGCCATTCGCTTACGCTCCGTAGCGATCGAAACGCAACTGTCACTGTCGCGCTAATATGGAAGAGTGATAGAGAGAGATAATGCTTTTCGTTGTCGAAACGATAGCGATTGTAACCTTGGCTAGGCTGGCAGTTACAGTTGTATACCTACAGATAATTTAAGGCCATAAAGTACATACCTGGCCAGTAGACACATCATGTATAGTGGCCTGAGGCTTAGACTGAGAGTAAAGAAAAGATAACCTATACTTAAATGAGCATGCGTGTTCCAGAGGAGTAGTTAGTTCACACTACATGGTTAAATTGCAAAAGAATAATAGTATACGAAATGACAGTGCTGACAATGAATGGCAGCATCGGCATATGTAAGGGCACTCCGGTGGTTATTTCAATGCCGGCGGGGTTCACCAACATTCGACGATGAAGGTTTTTCACAGAGTTCCTTAACTCTGGCACTCCGTCGCCGTTAACTGCAAATAATCATATAATGATTGATAAAATAATTGACGACTTGTTTCTACTTTCTACATCCCTTTTTTTTGTACACTGGAGGAGGGTTCGGGTCAATTTAACTAGTAGATTGTACACAAGGGCATAAAGCGATCCATATTTATCTGAGGAATTTTATTGGTCCGATCGCAGCGACGACCAATATAGTCCACGATAAAAATTGACATAAATGCCTGGGAGTTATACGCTCAACTATTCACTTCGATCGTGATTAAAACATCCAACATTGTAGGTTATTTTGCCTATTTATTCCAGACTAAAGAAAATTGTACTCAAACCGGTCGGGGGCGCGGGGAACGCCAGCTTGTGTGACAGATTTCTGACTTTATTTCCTCCTGCTAGATGATTTTACTTTATGATCTAGAACATAATAAGGATTTTTATGTCGTTCACGTAAGACTTAAAGTCGAACTTTAAATAAATTAATGTGCCAAACTTCCAAAAATCCACACCAACACCAAAATAGGAATACTAGAGGCTGAAAATTTAAGCCTCAAACAACAACTAAACGCACTTAACAACAAATTTGATAAAATGGAAAGGTCCTCTACTGTCGACAACACTGATAAGACGCTAGTACTGTATGGGCTAGACGAATACGACTATGAAACTGAAGGCGACTTATGTAGACGCCTTAATAATATGTTTACTGAGCTACTAAATGTACAAATCAATGGATACATAGAAACAGTTTTTCGTTTGGGAAGAAGAGGCCAGCGACGACCACTACAGATCGAGCTGGTCAGCAAAAGGATGGCTAGACACGTACTTAAAAATGCACATATTTTTAATAGTTACGGCTACTCTATCTCTAAACTTCTTAACAACGACCAGATGCAACACAGGAAACTACTCCGAGATAACTTAGTCAAGGCTCGTCGAGAGGGTAATTACGCAATAATCAGAAACAACAGATTATATATTAATGGAAAGGAGTACATACCACCATCCACACCAGCCCCCCATAGTCCCGTTACTCATAAATCCACACTGAAATCTGGTACGATGACACCATGCACCAATGCGTCCATCACTTCTGAGGTTACACACCGACTAAGCACTACAATAGAACATGATCTAACCGGCGGCAGCAGCAACGGCGACGGCGGCAGCACCGGCGGCGGCGGCAGCACCGGCGGCGGGGGCAGCACCGGCGGCGGCGGCAACACCGGCGACGGCCGCACCGGCATATCAACTAATACCTCGACGTCACCACAAAATAGCACGTTTTTTCGATAGTAACCCTGAACGAGATACCAACACACTTCCGGACGACTTAAAAAATCAATTTAAAATTATGTATCAGAACATGCAAAGTCTTTTCAACAAACAGGTTATCTTAGAAGCATTTTTGAGCAAACATCACAATAACTACAATGTACTATGCCTCACAGAGACGTGGCTATCTAAAGAAAAACAACAATTAATTCACTTTAGCAATTACGTCATCGCGTCGTCATTCAATAGGACTAACTACACGGGAGGCGGTTGTTGCATACTATTGCGCGATCAAATAGAATCTACCGAACGTAAGGATATCGTGGACATGTCCATCGAATATGTTATTGAAATCTCAGCCATAGATTTAAGTAAACTAAATATTTTGATTATTGTTATTTACTGGAATAGTAGAGAGGCTGAAATCTTTTTTAAACAGCTGTCACGGGTATTAGATATCTTATCAAAAAAAGACCAGGGCAAAAAAATTATAATTGGCGGGGACTTTAACTTAGATATACTGCAAAATACTAACCAATCAAGACGCCTTATCGATCATATGCTAGAATACCATTTTACTCAACATATTAAATTCCCGACCCGAGTTACGAACACTACGTCCACGTGCTTAGATCTGATTTTCACGCACTTCACTGATACCATACTGAAAACTGATGTATGCGACCGAGGATTTTCTGACCATAAAAGTACTGAAATAAGCATCCCCATACGTAGACAACAAAGGGATAATAACTCTTTCAAAATAAGTAAAAGACTATTTACTGAGGAAAACATCCAAGCTTTCAAAATAAAACTACAAGATATAGACTGGAACAAACTTATTAATCCGAATCATGACATTAACCAAAATTATAAAATATTCAACGACACCCTAATAAATATCCTTAACAACTGCATTCCTATTGAACAAGTCAAGGTCAACACACGTTTTAAAAAACCCTGGCTCACGAAGGGTATAAAAATCTCATGCCGAACAAAAAGGCACTTAAAAATCTTAGTTACACAAACAAAAAATGATATACTAACTCGACATTATAAACAATATGAAAAACTGCTTAAAAAAGCCATAACCGCATCTAAGAAAATACAATACACCAAAAAAATACGAAAGTCCGATAACGTAGTAAAAGCCATGTGGCAATTAATAAAAGAGCGCACGAACAAAATTCAAACACGCACTCGACAAAATATAGAACTAGCGATCCATAATAAACTTACGTCCGATCCTAAAACTGTATCGAATAACTTCAACACATTTTTTGCGACTGTGGGCTCGGCCAACGGAGGCAACCCACCGCGCGGCCGTCCTGTAGTTCTACCCACTGTAAACACATTTTATTTGACCCCGGTATACCCGAAAGAAATTAAATCAATAATAATGAAACTAAAAAATAAAGTAAGTCATGGAATAGACGAGCTGCCACCAATTATTTTCAAACAATGTGTAGAAGAACTAACTTTCCCTCTATACTTTTTAATAAATCAATCTTTTAATACAGGAATATTTCCGGACCTTCTAAAAAAATCTTTAATTAAGCCAATACATAAAAAAGGTTCCAAAACTGACCCTAATAATTACCGCCCAGTGGCTCTCTTACCAACGACCTCAAAGATATTCGAATCCGCAATGAATAAACGCTTGTACTCTTTTTGCGAAAAATATAACATCTTCGATGACGCGCAAAACGGCTTCAGAAAAAACCGATCTACGACTTTAGCAGTATATAAATACATCCAAGATATATTAACCACACTAAATGATAAAAAATACGCTATCGGAATATTGCTAGATATGTCCAAGGCCTATGACATGGTCCAACATGATATACTCTTAAATAAACTTTGGGGAATAGGGGTGAGGGGAATCACACACAAATGGTTCGTTTCTTACCTAAAAAATAGACAACAATATGTAGAAATTGAAAATGTTGACTTGACAACAAGACAAATTAAACGCATTCGATCTGACGTACACTATATGACCCATTCCATCCCCCAGGGTGGAGTACTCGCATGTTTGTTATTCTTAATATATATTAACGACATTCCAAAGTCTATAAAAAATGACTATACTTGCGTTCTCTTCGCAGACGACGTATCTCTCCTTACTTCATGCAAAGACAGTACGAGCATCAACAATGAAATAAACCTAACGCTAACTTCGTTGATAGAATGGATGGAAGACCACAATCTAAAATTAAACATATCCAAAACCAAAATCATTCAATTTAGGCCGCATCAAAAAAACCCCCTAGACATAAAAGTAACGCTTAACGGCATGGAGTTGGCATGCACAGAGACAGCAACACTGTTAGGGTTTGATATCGATACTAATATAAATTGGAAAAAACATATCGCCAAATTAAAAACAAAATTGTCATCTTTTATTTATGCATTGAAAGAGCTTAAGAGATCGACTGATTTTCAGTCCGCGCTTACCGCATACTATGCGTACGCCTACTCGTGGCTTAAGTATGGTATAATACTATGGGGAAATAGTACAGATGTGAAAGATTTATTTATACTTCAAAAAAAATGTGTTAGAATATTAGCAAATATTTACTGCCCAGAAAGCTGCTTAGAGTATTTTAGGGAATATAAACTTCTCACGCTGACCTCTATATATATCTTGGAGATGGGTAAATTTGTTAGAGAAAACTCAAACCTATTTACCTGTATTGAAAATCAGCCGCGGCGATATGAATCCCGATTTAAAAATAACCTGGTAGCAATAACAGGCTCTAAATTAAAATTATACAGCTCAAGCCCGTACGCCATGGCCATAAAAGTGTACAACAGAATAGATGACAGTATAAAAGCAGAAAAATGTAACAAAACCTTTTTGACTAGACTTAAAACTTATTTGATTGACAAATGCTACTACAATTTAGAAGATTTTTTTACTGACCAGTCTCTTTAGCAACACCACTAATTTTGTGCACTAATTTTAAATTCGGACATTATTATCTGTATACTTACAAACCTTACTAGGTTAAATTGAATCAATTTGTTGACATATTGCATTTAAATATTAATCCACTTTTACTGCATTAAATCTACATTCTCATTATTTTTATACTCATTAACTTGACATCACTTAATAATTAATTCGTTGCCTATTTGTATTGAATACACATACTGACAATTAACTGATTCAATTCGACTTTCATATAAAAAACTTGACTTACTTTCATATTATACACATAGATTTAAGATTAGATCCTAAGCATGTAATATTGCTATGCCCTCACAGGGTCCATGTGGAACTACCCAGACATTGTAATATCTATAGAAATACCATGGTTGCAATAAATAAATATGATATGATATGATATGATATGAAATGTCTACAAAATTTTTACGTCATCATTCGACGTGAGAGATAGTTAGTAAGCCCCATTTAGACAATTTAAGAACTTGCATGCGCTTTTTCACATTGCGGTATTTGGTTGATCGACAGAATTCATTGTACACTGAAGATGTAGGTAGATGTCTGTAGTTCGCAAATGTCCAAATGGGGCTTTACATATAGGTACTTACTCCTCAAAAGTGTGCTGTGCAACCGGGTCAACATTCCGATCAGCCGATTCGCTTCGTTCTGTGCCTTTTGCGCGGCATATATTATAAACGAGGGCGCCGATACATAATTACATAACAGTAGAAGCGTAGTGTAACTTCCTGGCTTATTTCTTTCCGTCTGTTAAAAAAAAAGCAAGTTATTTAACACAATTATGCAATAAGTGGATTTCCACTGATGGAAAACTTGATAGGTACTAGCGCATAAGTACATTTCGATACAAATAAGAAAAATAGGAAATCGGCAACGAGTCGCGACAAATTGAAACACAACCGAAGGGAGTGTTTTGAATCGACCAAGTTTGCAAATTACCTTTTTGCACGTGTATTTTATAACGTTTTACAGTACCTACCTATATGGCCCTTTAAATTTTTGACATACGCACTAGAGCGCTAAAGTAGCACCATATGTATACTGTAAATGAGTTTTACTTTTAAAATACTGACGCCTATATATTTTTTTTCGTTTATGTTGTAAAATATTTAATTTGATTAATTGAATACTTAGCGATTTAAAATATTTTTACACAATTTACAATCGTGGCTAGATGCCGGATGGGTATATGCCTTCGGTATCTGTCAAAAATTATAATACGGTGGACAAATGTTTGCCACCATTTATGAGAATTATTTCGCATAAAATTTATTTTTTTCTTCGCAAGTGTGATAAACACAGTTTGTTATTCTGTTGTGATGTCTAGTCATGAATTAACACCCTCGTTTTCGATATTTCACTAACCCCCCTCGTTTAACAATGTACAATTTTAATACATATTACGTAGGTTGTTCCATAAGTCTTGCAAAAGTGTAACTTCTTATTAAGCTTTTTCAAAATAAAAACCATCACTGTTAATACACTTATGCATGCGTTCCAACCATGTATCAAACATGACCTTCCACCGCTCCTTTGTGACAGTGGCGCAGGCTTCATCCCATGCACTCACTAGCTCGTCATCAGTTGCAAACCGTCGTCCTTTTAATTGGCTCTTGATCAGCAGGAAGAGACCAAAATCGCACGGTGCAAGGTCGGGGTTATAAGACGGATGGTACAGCACAGTAAGCCCCGATTGCTCCAAAAACTCCCGAGTTCTAATCGCACGATGAGCAGGAGCGTTATGATGGTGGAGGTGCCAACTGCCCAGATGAGGGATCCAGAGAGAACATAACTTTTTAACTTGTAGGTCTTCGTGTAAAATTGAATTAAGTGTTGATGCACTAAAGTGGAGAATGTCCTCAATCTGCCTGCACGTAATTCGCCTATTAATAGTTATCAGTTTTCTAACAGCGTCTATGTTTTCTTGGGTCCTGCTTGTAAAGGGTCGGCCCGGTCTTTCGTCGTCGTCTAAATTATAGTTGCCTCTTTGAAATTCCTTGTACCACCTGAATACGGTAGAAAGGGAAGGGCACTCTTTACCAAAGGCACCGAACATTTCCCTCGTGGCACTCTTGGTAAAATAATCCACGTTTGAAATTATAATAGAAAATCACTCTGTACTCGCGGTTACCCTTTTCACAATTGTTTCGATCTATTTACCGACTATCACTGCTGGCAGGCTCAACAAACACATCATGTAAGAACTTGTAATTAGTGGCACATAACCATACGCTCAGTCATACATGTCAAAGCTTGTTAGATTCCTTCCATTGCAAGACTCATGGAACAGCCTACGTATTAATTACAGTCATGGATACTTTAGACAACTTGACAACATTATATTATATCATAAATTAATAATTTGTAAAGTCAGTCTAAACTTAGAAACAATAGTGCATATCTTTTTAGAAAAATGAACTTACTTGAGAAATAATCGCATTGAATCCTTTATAAGATAGGAATATAAAATAAATAATTCCAAGGAATAGAGAAAATGCAATCTGAAACATTAAATACATTTAAGAATCAAGTGTACAGTAGCGTACACCCATAAAAACAATCCTAATAAAGGCGTTTCGGAAACTAGTTTTAAGTAAAAACGCGATTCACCAAGGCGATACGGGAAACTAATTATGACTAGGTAAAACGCGTTTCACTTAAAACGGGGTTTTACGGTAGCATATCTACTAAATTACCTGAATACCGAAGCACTTTCTAAGCTGACCTCTGCACACAGACAAGTGATGAGCTATAATAGCCGAATTTTCTATATTCGCTCGAAGCTCGTCTGTTAATCTATTCTGTGCAATCTCACAAACAAAATTATCATTCTCTAATATGATTAATGATTTCACAACAGCCAGATTTATAAACTTCACCCCTATACAAACTATGTCGATTAACAACATAACACACAAGAGCTCTATATAGTAACGGTACTCCATAATCATAAACTGAAATGTGTAAAATGAAAATGATATACAACGGATCATAGGCCACCTTTCATTTACAATAGTTTCAACGGTACTACTCAAATATTGCAACATTATTGTCGCATTATTAATGACATACAGACTAAATATTATTATTGCAAACATTTTTGCCTTTTTTAAAGATGCTTGCATTTTTGTACACGATTTTAGCTCAGCATTAATAGCTCTAATATGCAAATATAAGACTTTGTATTCTTTAGCATTTTTTAGGGCAAGGAGGATAACTAACACTGCGTTAACCCTTGACAAACACAAAAGTGATGTATTATATACTGTATCCATATTTATGACATGTTGGATGAAATAAAATGATGTGTAAATGCCATTTGTAAGAACTGCCAGTTCTAAAGTTACACACACAATTGCAAATATCTTACGATATTTATTTAAAAATGAGAAATTTCTATATACACATGTAATGTTTTCGGCCACAAGAACCCTTCTGATTATATCCATGGCTGGTCAAGGATTGATCGTATTTTACCGTATGTTTACGGAAGTCATTATTGTACTACTCGTAAATAAATGAAGTTGTTGAAAGGTAATCAAATGTTCATATGACGGCGTTTATTTAGTAACTTTCTGTCTTTTAAAAGCCATTGTCTTGATTGATCAATTTTCAATGATGGTTCTATTATATTATTTGGAAAACAAACAAAGAAGAAGGTTGCAATCTTTAGATGTAGATAATATTCTTAAGTAGGTATGTATGTTTGGTGTGAATAAAAAATAACTCTGAAAGTTAATTTACTATAAAAGCACAAGAAATTTTAACATGAGGATGAAGTTAAAGCAAACTTGTAGTTTTATCTTTGACTAGACGGGCCCGCGGCTCCGCTCGCGTAAATGAAATAAAGAGTTCGTCCTGTGTTATTTAAATACTGATATTATTATGTATTCATTCATCCGTGCCAGTGTTCATAACTCTGATAGGGACTTCTTACCTGTATCCGTTATTTCGATAACTTAATTCGCAAAGGGTATAGCCGTGTTTGTATGGGGCATCGGCCCGAGAAGCCAAATTGATTGCCGTTTTGCCAATTTGTTAGCACAGATGGAGATTTAGATGCTATTTCACCAAATAAATCACCCTAAAATGCTGCAGGTTTTTGAGAAAACTAAAAAAAACAAAATTGGTTTTAATTTTTTTGTAGGTATCTAAATTACTGAACCGATTTTTTTGTAACTTATACACATTATGTGAGTAATCTATATGTATTATTATTTGTATGTCTTTTCCATATCTCGGGACCATGGGGTCCCGGACCTTTGGGAGGCGTACGTGGGGCCGAAGCCAACAGCGCAGAGGCCCTTTAAGACACTTTAATCTAAAAGCAAGGGATACACGTGGCGGATACCATCGCCGAACGCACAATGTGATACATCCGGAGATGGTCCCCGCCAGGTGCAAAGACTATTGCAGTGCAGCACTCTTGTGCTGCGATGGGAACTAAGGTCTTGGGCTATAGATTTGAAAGTTGGATGGACTGGATAATGGGTTATGGGAGAGACTAGCGGACAATCAGTCTCAAAATTGTGTAAGACAGGTGGTGACTCGCCTACTCATTTAGTGGGCCCTACAACGGCCGCACGCACAGTGCGACAATAGGGCAACACTTCGGAGCGGCTGTAAGTTGTCGAGAGGTGAGTCTGCGGTAGCCAGATCCCGGTGATCCGTTCAGCAGGCCGCCGGCGTTATGACATTTTACACTTCCAACCTGGAGCATAGGTCCCGCTCTTGCGACTCCACTCTGGCCGGCCAATCAAGGCAAGCACAGAGGCGAGGGCCAGATGACAGGGCCCTCTGGAATAGGGGTCCGCGGTGTCGCCACTCATCGTCAGCTCACCACAAGCTGCCCCCGCGGGGGTATTATTATTATTATTAAGAAAAAATTATAATTAGTAAAATTTTCAGTTTTAATGTTTCCAATTTTTTTATATTTCCGAGATAGGGACACCCACCAATTTTGGGTATTTTATGTAGGTAAAAACGAATATTCTAGAACATATTTTTTTCTTAAACATTCACTAGACTCAACATATCCAAAATGAAACAAAGTTATGGTATAACACACATTTATTGGACTTAATATGGCTAACACGTCACCTGTCTACAAGAAGCTAATAAAAATAACATAAGAGCATCGTCAATATAAAATGTTTATGTTACCACTACATATAGATAACACATTGATTATTGTATTAAGATGTATTAATAAATAAGTATATTATACTAATCGTCATCACTATCTGTGTCAATCGTTACAGTTAAGCCTTCATTTTGTATCATTTGAGGTATATTTTACACAAAAAAATAGAACGGTATCGTATCATAAATCAGAAGCCCAAACTTGGTATGTAGTAAACATTATTTTTACTTATTTATTCTAATTTTTAGAATGTGTCTGAAATACAATGATGTGATATATTTTTAGAATCGGCTCATAAAGCCTTCACGCATGATAGGTTCCTGGTCAATTTTGCTAAGCTAAGGCTTTGCTGTGCTAAGGGTCAAATTGATTGAAATGGCCTAAAGAACAATCGTACCGAGATTCATACCTTTAACACCATTTGCAGCATATTACAGAATATCGGGGTGTTCCGCTAAAACACTATATAATTAGTTTGAGGCATCAAATACATGGAAAGATATAACCCCCTTAGGAACAAAAATTTTCTAGTTTTTGAATTTCTTTGTTGTTTGTGTACTAATACTAACTTACATACCAAATTTCAGCTTCCTAGGACTTCAGGAAGTACCCTAGAGGTTTTGATGATCAACAGTGAGTGAGTGAGTCAGTGACGAAATCGGGGTTTTTCATATATGAATAAAATTTAAAGTATAAGAGCAATTGAATTTTTTTTTTGCTTAATATAGTCGACTATTGACAACATATCCACAGAGTTTTGTTTATCTGGTATAATCCAAACCCAAGTTATGAGGGTTCAAAAAAAACCGGGCAAGTGCGAGTCGGACTCGCGCACGAAGGGTTCCGTACCATAATGCAAAAAAAAAAAGCAAAAAAAAATCGGTCACCCATCCAAGTACTGACCACTCCCGACGTTGCTTGACTTTGGTCAAAAATCACGTTTGTTGTATGGGAGCCCCATTTAAATCTTTATTTTATTCTGTTTTTAGTATTTGTTGTTATAGCGGCAACAGAAATACATCATCTGTGAAAATTTCAACTGTCTAGCTATCACGGTTCGTGAGATACAGCCTGGTGACAGACGGACGGACGGACGGACGGACGGACGGACGGACGGACAGCGAAGTCTTAGTAATAGGGTCCCGTTTACCCTTTGGGTACGGAACCCTAAAAACGACGAAGCGTTTCGAGAAAAGGTAGGTAGTGCCCTTGCGCTTCGCTTTTTGCTCGTCTTGATGGGGGCACTGCCGTGCCCCCAGATTACAGACTGTATTATTCTATGCAAATGTCACATTTTTTGTTGAATCGAAACAGGCCGCGTAGTCAAGATACCATTCGCTTACGCTCCGTAGCGATCGAAACGCAACTGTCACTGTCGCGCTAACATGGAAGAGTGATAGAGAGAGATAATGCTTTTCGTTGTCGAAACGATAGCGATTGTAACCTTGGCTAGGCCGGCAGTTACAGTTGTATACCTACAGATAATTTAAGGCCAAAAAGTACATACCTGGCCAGTAGACACATCATGTATGTATAGTGGCCTGAGGCTTAGACTGAGAGTAAAGAAAAGATAACCTATACTTAAATGAGCATGCGTGTTCCAGAGGAGTAGTTAGTTCACACCACATGGTTAAATTGCAAAAGAATAATAGTATACGAAATGACTGTGCTGACAATGAATGGCAGCATCGGCATATGTAAGGGCACTCCGGTGGTTACTTCAATGCCGGCGGGGTTCACCAACATTCGACGATGAAGGTTTTTCACAGAGTTCCTTAACTCGGGCACTCCATCGCCGTTAACTGCAAATAATCATTCAATGATTGATAAAATAATTGACGACTTGTTTCTACTTTCTACATCCCATGTTTTAGTATACTGGAGGAGAGTTGGGGTTAATTTAACTAGTAGATTGTACAACAAGGGCATAAAGCGATCCATTTTTAGCCGAGGCAATTTATTCTCGTTTGCTCGGACTCAGACCAATATAGTCCAGAATAAAAATGGACATTTATGCCTGGATTATTCACTCAACTTTTCACTTCGATTGTGAGTAAAATTTACAAAAATATCCAACATTGTAGGTTATTTTACCGTATTTATTCAAGACTAAAGAAAAAAAGTCACCCGGACCGGCCCGAGTATTTTTTTTTATTCTGGACTATATTGGTCCAAGTCCGAGCAAACGAGAATAAATTGCGCGCCAGTCGGGGTCCAAATGGGGCTTTATTATTATGTACTTACTCCTCAAAAGTGTGCTGTGCAGCCGGGTCAACGTTCCGATCAGCCGATTCGCTTCGTTCTGCGCCTGTTGCGCGGCGTATATTATAAACGGGGGCGCCGATACATAATTACATAACAGTAGAAGCGTAGTGTAACTTCCTGGCTTATTTCTTTCCGTCTGTTAAAAAATAAAACAAGGCATAGTAGTTTTAACACAATTGTGCAATGAGTGGATTTTCACTGATGGAAAACTAGATAGGTAGGTACTAGAGTATCATTAGTATCATTACATACTACTACATTTCGATACGAAGAGAAATAGGAAATCGGCAACGAGTGGTGATAAATTAAAACACAACTGTAGTGAGTGTTTTGAATCGACACGAGTTGCGTATGACCTTTTCGCAAGTGTATTTTACGTTTTACAGTACATATGGCTCTTTAAATTTTCGACATACGCACTAGGGCACACTAAAGGGGCACAAATGATTAACAGTCCGCCGCACGGTATCGGCCTGTCAGTTGTTCGGAACTGTCAAAATTTTGTTCTAGCTGACAGGCCGATACCATCCGGCGGACTGTTAATCAGTGGGCCCCTTAAAGTAGCACATGAGTAGCACCAAATGTATACTGTAATATGCGTTTTACTTTTATACTCACATTTATAGTTTTTTTCTGTTTATAATGTTTTTTTTTTAATTTAATTAATTCCGGATGCCGGATGGGACTGTGCCTTCGATACCTGTCAAAAAATTACATTATGGCGGACGAATATTTGAAATGCCACCGTTTTTAAGAATCTTTTCCTTATAAATTATTTTTTTCTTCGCAGTTGTGATGAACAACATTGTGTGTCATTATGTTGTGATGTTTAGTCGTGAATTAACACCCTCGTTTCCGATATTTCACTAACCCCCCATGTTGGACAATGTATTATTTCATCACACTCGCTCAGTAAATGTGCAATTGCCAGGTTTAGCGGGAGTTATAGAAAAAGCGTTTTTCCTAGGGAGTTATGAAGTTTCTAGTGCCATAATTAACAGATTTTTATCTTTATACTTAATTTTTGTATCGCAAGTGTGATGAAAAACATTGTGTGTAACTCGGGGCGTAATAATATTGCAAACTCGAGTCTATAAATCGCTCCGTCAAGCCGTCGTGATTTAACTTACTCTCGTTTGCAATATTTAACTTACGCCCCATGTTACACAATGTACTTACTATTTATATTCATGGTAATGTAAATTGTAAGTTAATTACAGTCATGGATACTTTAGACAACTTAACAACATTATATAATAATAAAATAATAATTAGTAAAGTCAATCCAAACTTAAAAATAATAGTGCATAGGTATCTGTTAAAAAATTGAACTCACCTGAGAAATAATCGCATTGATTCCTTTATAAGATAGGAAAATGAAATAAAAAATTCCAAGGAATAGAGAAAATGCAATCTGAAACATTTAATTACATTTAAGAATCAAATGTGACAAGTGTAGAGTAGCGGATACCTCTAGGTATTACATATTTACGCTCTATGTAATTTTAGTACACGTAGAAGCCGTGAAGACTTTCAACTCCTCTGTTTCAATAAGTTTTCACCGAGGCACTTAGCAATAACTATTAAATCAAAATTTAAAAAAACCCCCTACGCATTATGCAGCAAAAAATCCGTTGTATACCTAAAATACCTTACATAATTTTGGAAAATAGCTGATATTTTGCGAACTGCTGGATCGATTTTTATCAAACATAGCTAAGAACCACCACAAGGGAACGAATTTGACGGTTTATTTTTACTTGAAAGCGTCAAGTAAAAATAAACCGTGAAATTCGGTCCATACATATGAGAGCTACGGTGCCACATAGAGACACACAGATAGACATTGGCATCCAACATAATTAGACCCCTTTTTTTGCGTCGTGGGTTAAAAACTAATTTTAAATGAACAATCATACCTAACAGGGCTCGGAAACCGTTCTCATTTGTCAAACCGGTTTCGTTCATTCGCCCGGGAAAGAAAATGATTTCGTTACCGTTTGCGGTTACCGGTTAAAGAACTATTCTTTTGAGATAACGGTTTATGCCATATACGTTCTCATTTCGTTCTCGAGGAACTAAATTAAGCGGTTAAATTGAAAATATCGAAGCGAGATAGAACGAGTAAGTATTGCTATATCTTTCACGTATGACAACGAGTTTAACCGAGAGTCTCCGAAAGCCAAGAGTAACCAGTATTATATAATTCCCTGCGAACCATAAAGTTCCGTTCCCTCTTCTTACTGATTAGGAGAGAGAACGTAATTTGTTAGTTCGCGTTCCATCAATTAACCGGTTTTATAATGAACGAAATAATATAATGGTTTTGGAATGATATTAACAGGTATTTCAATACCGGTTCTGAGCCCTGCTACCTAATAAAGGCATTTCGGAAACTAGTTTTAAGTAAAAACGCGTTTTCTCCAAGGCGATACGGGAAACTAGTTTTGACTAGGTAAAACGCGTTTCACTTAAAACGGGGTTTTACGGTAGCATATCTACTTACTAAATTACCTGAATACCGAAGCACTTTCTAAACTGACTTCTGCACACAGACAAGTGATGGGCTATAGTAGCAGAATTTTCTATATTCGCTCGAAGTTCGTCTGTTGATATATTCTGTGCAATCTCGCAAACAACAATATCACTCTCTAATATGATTAATGATTTCACAACAGTCAGATTTATAAACTTGACGCCTATACAAAGTATATCGATCAACAAAATAACACACAAGAGCTCTATATAGTAACGGTACTCTATAACCATAAACTGAAATGTGTGAACTGAAAATAATATATAACCGATCATAGGCCACCTTTCACTTATAATATATCTAATGGTAGTAGTCAAATATTGCAACATTATTGATGTATTATTTATGAGATACAAACTAAATAAAATCATTCCGCACATTTTTGCCTTTTTTAAAGATGCTTGCGTTTCTTTACACGATTTTAGCTCATCGTTAATGGCTCTGATATGCAAATATAAAATTTTATATTTTTCAGCATTTTTAGCGCAAGAAGGATAACTAAAATTGCGTTAACCCTTGACAAACTCAAAAATAACGTAATATATAATGTATCCATATTTAAATCATCTTGAATGTAAGAAAATGATGCATAAATCCCATAAGTAATAACTGTCAGTTCTACAGTTACACACGCAATAGCAAATATCTTATGATATTTATTTATAAATGAGAAATTTCTATATATACATGTAATATTTTCGGCCACAAGAACCCTTCTGATTATATCCATGGCTGGTCAAGGATTGATCGTGTTTTAACGTATGTTTACGAAAGCCATTATTGTAATTCGTAAATAAAGTACGTAAGGTTTAACTGTTAGTGCTAATTGTAAAATAAACAAATAAACAAATAAATTTAATAAATTAGGTTGTTGAAAAGTAATCAAAAGTATGACAGCGTTTAGTAACTGTCTTCAAAAACCAATTGTCTTGATTGGGCAATTCCAATGATGGTTTCATTATTTTATTGGAAAACAAATAAAATAAGATATTATTCCTAAGTATGTCTGTCTATGTTTGGATTGAATAAAATATGCGTCTGGAAGTTCATTTACTATAAATAAAAGCACAACCAATATTAACACGAGGATGACGTTAAAGCTAAATTGTAGTTTTACATTTGTATGTCATCATCATGGTATAATAATATACTCCGCCTGGTACCTACTCTCTTCCCGTCTTTTCTAGGTCACCTGACTGACACAAGCCTACGTCATCATGCGACAGCGCTATATCATTATATGCGATGCGATAGCGCTATATACTTATAGCGGCCATGTTATTGTGACGTAGGCTTGTGTCACTCTGGGAAGAGAAGACCATGTTTTATTAGACTATGGTCATCATGATTCTTATAGTTAAATTAATACCAAAATGTCAAATTTACACGGAAACTACCCACAAAATCTTGGAAGCTTAACTTTAACTTTATTGACTTGATAGAAGAAAATCACGAAATCTTGTCTAATTTTCATTTATTTTCAGTTATATTTCATTACCCTGATTACTATAGCAGTATTTTAAAATAGCCAGTGATAGGTATAGCCGCTGGATCTGACAAGACAAAATTTTAAACACAAGTATATTTTCAGAGTAGGTAAAAGATAAAAAAAGAACTCGAGCGGTGGCCAAATCTCCACTTCCACTTCTATTGTTCCACTTCTCGGAAGTGAGCAATAGGAAGGGGTAATAAATGGTTAGTAAATCGTTATTAAGGCTAGAATGTAGTGACTACTTGTACACCTGAATCAAGAATCCCGAGTATATACTTCTTAACATATCAATTTTAATGTTTGTGATATGTAGGTAAGTATAAGAAATAAAATATTTCAATTATTACTACACTAACGCATTATTCTAATCGAATTGTCTTAAAAGCATGCAACGTATAGTATAGGTATATTTATTTGCGTGAGAACCGCGCCTATTATAATTTTCGTTGCATCCGTGTTCAGTATTTTCGTTAACATAAATCATAAATCTGAAATAAACAAGAGCGTTAATACCATCGCGACAACGACAACGTTTGTTCAAAATTTCCGTCACATTCTTTTGGATCGTATAAAATGATCATACGGATGCCTAGCACGAACGCGTCTCGAGGAAGATGAGAAATAGAATTGCAATCCGAAATACAGACACTTGTGATGAGCGCACGTGCTAGGCATGTCGGCTAGTCGTGTTCTCTTAATCCCTTCTCTAAGGTCCCAATTAAAGTAGCGCTGAAATTCGAATTTTAAATTAACGGTCCAGGGTTTTAACCCCATATCGTGCCAACGAGTTTTTCGGAACTTATGTACGAAATATGATTTGACGCATGTCGGCGAAGGAAAACTTCATAACGAAACCGGACTGATCCAAAACAGGCTTCCCTGAGGACAACACCAATTATATTATAATATATCTTTAGATAGGTGTTCCAAAATTGAAGCGCTTAAATTGTACAAATTGTATCTACAGTTGCTCTTTAGTCGGCAAGCGAGAAATGTGCACGTGCTCACAAGCTCCCGCACACGGATAGAAAATGAAACAAGGTTATGTTTTTAACAAGAGTATAATAAAGATGAGCAGGTAGAAAAATCATCTAGAAAACGGATTCATTCGTAGACAGTGTTTCTCATTATGTATGAGTATAACCTATCTGTATAGTTATTTAGTAGTTTCATTGGACAACGCTGGGAAAAAGGAAAAATATCGCTTACAGAAATAGATATCATTGTACAACGCTAATAGGAAAAAGAAGAAGATCGCTTAGAGAATAGCTCCCAAACATGATCCGTCGACAAGGGCCGATTGTGTCGCTATCGCTACCAAGTTCGGGCTTTGAGATCGTACAGTACTTAGTGCTGTTCCTCGTCTTACATGAAGATAGGGGCTAAGGAATGCATTAACCGGCCAAACTTCATAACCGGTTAAAATCGGTTACGGTTATTTTCACCAAAAAATTATGAAGTAATTAAAAAATTACGAAAATAAACGTACAGTATTAGGGAATGTAAGTATAAGTCCTTGTTTTTTAATTGAACACTCAAAATACAGTAAAAGTTAAATATGACCTTGGACGTGATACAATATTCAATAAAAATATTTGATAAATAAGGGAAGTTAATTTGGTATATTTTCTTTCATTATTAAAGTACACGAATAACAAAAATTATAGTCACTGGCGTCACAGTAAAAAAGGCAAGATTTTGTAGTCATTACAAATGATAAAAACAAAGAATTTAAGTCATACATAAATAACCAGAAGTAACCGCATCCGCTTATTCGAGTTTCCAATAATCGGTTATTAAATTTTGACAAAATAATCGGTTATAACCGATTATTTCGGTTACGGTAATAACCCATTTGCATTCTCTAATAGGGGCCAAATCTCGTTTTTTATTCACGTTTGATTCCAGTTGAGACATTTTATAAATATAAAAAACCCTAAAGTGAAAACGCGTTTTCCCTAGTTCAAAATAGTTTTCTCTAACGACTAAGTTAAAAGGTTTCACAAATTTTCCGTACGTTAAGTCATGCTGAAAATTACTTTTAAATACGATTCTTCATTTAAAACTAGTTTTGACTAGGATAAACACGGTTTTACTAGTTAAAACACATCCGATTTGTTTATAAATTATAATAATAAGTTGACCAAAAAGAAGTTTTTATTGTGTTATATAATTTTTTGCATCTCGCTCGCACTAATATGCCAGTACGGGCGAGATGGAAAGCAAGAAAGTACGCAGACGTTACCGAATATGTCAGTGTTGACACTGACAGTGAATCGTGGTAAAGGCTACTAATATCAAGCATTACAGTTAGCCCTCGATAAGATCAGCTGTGGTGGAGAGATACGGCGCTCGTTAGGGAGAGCGTCTTTCGCCACATCTGCTTACGGACGCCGATATGAATATTACAAGACGTCGTGGCACGCCCCGTTACACAGTAAAGTAATTTACAGTAAGAGAAAACAAAATTAAGTCACTCCTCTTGCGTCAAATGATGATATTTGTGTTATTTCATCATAGATCTAGTATATAATTATATTTTCTATAGCTGTGCCGTGAGTAGGGAATGCAAATCGGTTATTTTCGGTTATTTTTTGTATGGAAATAATCGGTTATTAACCGAAACCGCGGTTATTTCCATACAAAAAATAACCGATTTGCATTCCCTAGGCGTGAGGGACAGAAAAATTAATAACACGTATTAACATGCCTGTCAACATACCAAAACCAATCTAGGTATGTAATTTGGTCGGGTTATTTGTTACCCACATAAACCATATTAAATTTACGGTGGAAAATAAAAAAATGTGAGACTGTTACAAAGACACACAATACTTAATAGCGCTTTCTCTGCTACTCCTGCTGAAAGTTCCATAAGTTCGTTCGGTCATCTTCCGATTCTACCATTTCATCTCTACATATACTAATGGTCATCGTAAAGTAGGTACAAAATTCAACACAACAACAACAAATTCAACATTCTGCAATCGTATATCGCCAGAACACAACAAAAATCAGGCGATCGACTGACTTGAGTAGAAAATATATAAATATGATCTAGACTATAAGTATGAACGAAAATAAGTACAATATTTGATTTTTTTAAATTCGGTCATAACCGCTTCGGACCAGATTCGTCAGAACAGCTCGTAATAGCCTTCTAAGGTTGAAATATAAATATTTTATAACCACCGTTACTTAGGTACTGTTATAATTTGAATATGACAAAGCCCTGCAAAGGGTATTTGGCGTAATAAACGGCGTTGTCGTTATCCCCAAACTGCTGCAAGCCACACAAGTCACATAACAACGGTAATTTACCCCACAACGATGTTTGCGTCGTTTAATACGTGTTGTTTATATTAGCCCGCTGTCCATTAAATGGAAATTTACAAAGCCTATTTACTTATTCATTTAATTTTTATTGCACGATGAAACAAAGTAAATAGACGTTATGATGAAAGGCATTTAAGTCCCGTCTGAGAATCGTTGACTGCCAAACGAAAATCGGCGTATTTTTGCTCGGGGAGTTAATATTAGGACAATAGTTAAACAACACAATAGGACAATAGTAAAACGAACACGTCCTTGTATGAAGATTGAAAGTATATCATTTGCCTTTTTTATTTCTCTTCCAAAGGAAATAGTTTCAAGCCTTATTATCTAAATTGTATTTCCTAACACCTGAGCTCATTACTTCCTGTACAATCTCATGTTTCACGAGTGAGATCCAAATACTTAATTGTACTCTAACGAGAAAACGAAGTTAGTTTTTGCAACGAGTGTTGATTTGGAGTCCTAACGAAAAAGTTATTAAAAAAATTTAAGCATAGCTCAAAAGACAAACAACTTAAGTCTCGTGAGGCGCCTACAATTTTTACCTCGGCAGCGAAAATATACAGAGGTAAAAAATACAACGTAGAAAATAATTTGATCTCGGAAAATGTTGTTTTGCTTAGTTTTTAAGAAGAAAGGAAAGCTCTTGTTTGAGTGTTATTTTCATTATTGTATTAGTTGATGGGTCTCTCTAGTGTACACTGCTAGACTTGAACAAAGCATTTTTAATTTAAACGCCAGTGTTATTTTAGTACATGATAACAACTTCAGGAAAAACGTGAATGTTGAAAGAAAGAAAAAAGTGGAGTTAAATGAAAGTGCCTTCAGTTGCAGTCGAGCAGTTTTGTCTCAGAGCAACGAAAGATATTTTAACAAATAAAATCAAAATAAACAAACGATGAGGCATAAATGTGGCTAATATGATGTCATCATCATCATCATCATCTCAGCCATAAGACGTCCACTGCTGAACATAGGCCTCCCCCTTGGACCTCCATACGTGCCGGTTGGAAGCGACCCGCATCCAGCGTCTTCCGGCGACCTTAACAAGATCGTCTGTCCATCTTGTGGGTGGACGTCCTACGCTGCGCTTGCTAGTCCGTGGTCTCCACTCGAGCACTTTTCGACCCCATCGGCCATCTTCTCTGCGTGCAATGTGGCCTGCCCATTGCCACTTCAGCTTGCTAATCCGGTGGGCTATGTCGGTGACTTTAGTTCGTCTACGGATCTCCTCATTTCTGATTCGATCACGTAGAGAAACTCCGAGCATAGCCCTCTCCATAGCTCGTTGAGCGACTTTGAGTTTTGAGATGAGGCCGATAGTGAAAGACCACGTTTCGGAGCCGTAAGTCATCACTGGTAACACACATTGATTAAAGACTTTCGTCTTGAGGCACTGAGGTATGTCGGACGAAAAGACATTACGTAGTTTCCCGAACGCTGCCCAACCGAGTTGGATTCGGCGGTTGACCTCTTTCTCGAAGTTGGACCTACCTAATTGGACTACTTGTCCTAGGTAGATATACGAGTCAACAACTTCGAGTACCGAGTTCCCAACAGAGACTGGGATGGGCACAACATTGGCATTTGACATAAGTTTCGTCTTGTCCATGTTCATTTTTAAGCCCACCCGTTGTGAAACTCGGTTGAGGTCATCGAGCATCATGCTGAGTTTCTCCATCGACTTTGCCATGACTACGATATCGTCGGCAAACCGAAGGTGAGTGATGTATTCGCCGTTGATGTTGATGCCAAGTCCTTCCCATTCCAGGAGCTTGAAGGCGTCTTCCATTACGGCAGTAAACAGTTTCGGAGAGATAACGTCTCCCTGCCTTACGCCTCTTCGCAATGGAATCGCCCTCGTGCTCTGCTCCTGTACTCGGACCGACATGGTGGCGTTACTATACAAACACTTCAACACTTCGATGTACCGATAGTCAATATGGCATCGCTGAAGAGACCCAAGCACCGCCCATGTTTCCACCGAATCGAAGGCTTTCTCATAGTCCACAAACGCTAAGCATAATGGCAAGTTATACTCTTCGGTCTTCTGTATAACTTGCCGCAGCGTATGGATGTGGTCTATGGTACTATAGCCTTTTCGGAAACCGGCTTGTTCGGGAGGCTGGAAGTCATCAAGTCTGTGTTCGAGACGGTTCGTGATGACCCTTGAAAACAGCTTATAGACATGGCTCAGAAGCGTGATGGGTCTGTAGTTCTTCAATAGGTTGTTATCACCTTTTTTGAAGAACAGCACCACCTCGCCTCTATTCCATGTTTCAGGCGTTATGCCCTCGGACAAGACGGAATTAAAGAGCTTCTGGAGGACTTAAAGTACCGGTGTTCCACCCGCTCTCAGAAGCTCTGAAGTGATTCCGTCTTTGCCCGGCGCCTTGTTGTTCTTAAGCTGCTTCAGGGCCATCCTAATCTCGTACAGACTGATGTCCGGGATATCTTCGGTATAATGTCGGGACAGCTTGGCTCTTGGATCTCCTACCAAGCTGTCAACGGGCTTTGCGATCGAAGTGTATAACTGTCCATAGAACCTCTCGATCTCACCTAAAACCTCCGCTTTGCTCGACGCTATGCTGCCATCTTCCCGTTTCAACTTTGTCAGCTGGCTTTGCCCAATAGACTTGTCCTTTGCGAACACTTTGGAGCCTTGGTTTCGCTCAATAGCCTCTTTAATACGGTTAGTATTAAAGAGACGCAGATCATGTCGCAAGGACTTAGATATACGTCTATTGAGCTGCCTATATGACTCCGCGTCATCAGGAGACTGCAACTGTAGCGAGCGTCGTTCAGCCATGAGGTTTAAGGTTTGCTCGGTCAATTTCTGAGGTCTATCTTTACGGCGGGGTCTAAAAAACTTAGACCCTACTGTGTGGACAGTTTCCACTAGCCCGTCGTTGATTTCGTCCACTGAAGCCAAGTTCTCTAGGCAAGCAAAGCGGTTAGAGAGCTCGAGTTGAAAGCTTTCGGGGTTTTGAACATGGGCTCGAGTAGGTCGGAGCGTAGACTTCATCAGGCTGGACCTTTCAAGTTTAATATTGATATTCAGTGTGCCTCTTACGATTCGGTGATCACTACCGGTCTTTACCCTGTTGATCACAGAGACATCACTGATCATGGTTCATCGGTCATGATGAAGTCTCTCGTGGAACCGTCAGGACTCATCCAGGTCCATTTCCTGTGAGGCGGCTTCTGGAAGAAAGAGTTCATCATGAAGAGTTCCTCTCTCTCCAGAAAGTCGGCCAGCCTCTGACCCCTAGGATTCCGTTGCCCATACCCAAATTGCCCCACTCTCAACTCATCCCCGCTTCTCTTGCCCAACTTTGCGTTGAAGTCCCCCATAACAACAGTAAAGTAGGTTTTAGAAGTATGTATGGCCCTACTTACGTCCTCATACATAGCTTCTACTTCATCATCGGAGTGTGACGAGGTCGGTGCGTATACCTGAATGACCTTCAGCGAATATCTTTTGGATATTCTGAGTATTAGGTATACCACCCTGCTCGACACACTGTCGATGGTTATTATGTTGTTTACGAGGGACTTGTGAACGAGAAACCCGACACCACCTTGGGACTGTTGGTCGCCCTCCCGGTGGTAGAGCAAGTTACCAGACTTCAGGGTTGTCGTGTCCTCCCCCTCTCTACGGACTTCGCATAACCCTACAATGTCCCAGTGTAACCTGCTCAGTTCCTCTTCCAGCTCGCAGATCTTTTCGTCAGTCCTCATAGTGCGTATGTTGTGTGTTACCAGGGCCAGTCGTCGTCGGGGCGGGTAGCCGGATCTTTGCCGGAGATTCTTAGCACCCCTGACCCCGCTAATGCCCTGACCGCTACCATAGCCAGAGCACCGGGGGTCGCCGGAACCTCGGGGCCGTGGTTTTATTGTGCTCATCATGATGGGGGGTGAATGCCATAATCGCCACGCTTGGCAGGCGGGTTGGCGATCGCAGTCGAGTACACCGAATTTGAGGGACGCTGCTGCCCGTCCACCGGTGGTCTTGGACGTAGTTTAAGGACATACCCGGGTCCTGGACGTAGTTTAAGGACATACCCGGGTACACTTTACTGGTAGGGAGTTCCAAACTCCTGCCTTTGGTAATTTACACATTTTTCTTGGTCGTGCTCCCAGATTTCAATTGAAGTCGGAACGGAACATAGTTGGATTCTGTCGATAGGGAACAGGGCTATAACCGCGAAAATCGAAGTTCGCAAATTGCGGGCATTTTTCTCTGTCACTCTTATTACGCCTTCATTGGAGTAAAAGAGAAAGATCCCCGCAATTTGCGAATTTCGGTTTTTCGGCACATACCTACCACTACTCTTATTAAATATATTAAGAACGGGTCACGTATTATAAGTCCAAAACCGCTCGACATGTTCCACTCCGTACCATTTCCGACTACGAACGACGACGACATAGCGCTTTTCGATTTAAAATACGCGAGTGACCCGTTCTTTATATATTTAATACGTCTGTGTCTCACGAAAGTTTTGTTATTACAATCCCACTACTCGTACAGTTTTTATTCATGACAATTTTCGAATTCATGGCATTCATGGCCCCGTAATCCAGCGCACTATTTCTAAAACGAAGCGCGCATTCCCGTGACACCTGACACGATAAAACATTTTTTGTTCCCTGCGGAAAGTTGATACTCCCGTGGCTTTACGTTCACGGGCGACTCAGACTCGTGGTTTTAGTCATGGCTATGTAAAAAACACGTGCTGGGGAAATACAAGCAACGATATAAGTGTCCCAAAAGACGAAACAGGAGCTGAGTTTTAAATATTTTAGGTAAATATACCCGTCTCGCTAACGGAAGCGGCTCCTAAAACTAGTGCGATAAGGATAAGGCGTAAAAATCTCAAAAATCGAGGTTTCGTACTCGACTGTTTCCTCCTCCAAAACTTAACCAATCCTAACCAAACTTGGAAATCTAAATGATTATGAAATTATCTGTGTTGGACCGTTTTGCTTTTATGGCTAATTGATATCAGTTTTGAATACTACGCCTCTCATTGCGGCATAGTCAATTAGGCCATTATTGACATTTTGAGGGCTCTAGCGCCTTAAAAAAACAAATATAAAAGCAAAACGGTCCGACATAGATATTGACAATATTAATCTGTGTTGAAAAAATCATTGCTCTAGCATCAAAACCCACGGAGGAAACAGTCGAATACGTTTGTATGGAGAAATGACCACTCCTGTTGGCTCTTAAACATCGGGGCGGCGTAATGGGTCTACACAAAAGTATACGGTCAACTCTGGCGAATGCCTTACATGTGTACCTAAGAGTCAGAACGGAGTTGAATGGAAAGTGACGAAGCTTGAGAATGCTGCAATGTGTAGACGCCATATTTGTGCTCGCGCATGTTGGCACCTCACTCACCTCAATTCTTAGCTAGCCGTGTATATTTCCATTAAATAGTAGTGGCTTGATCGATAGGAATATCATTAGACTTATATCGACTGGGATATGGACCGTGATTACCTTTTGTTTTCTGTTTGGTTTTGTTGTGATCCCAGTCGATATAAGTTTAATAAAACTAACCGTGAATCATTCATATGTGTTAGGAATATTTTTTTTTTATTCCATTCCAATCCTGCAAGCTGTCTATCTTTGACATTTAGCTGGACATTAAGTATTTTTAATAGTCGTGCGTGGTGCGATATCCTTTGATACGCCCATCAATTTCATAAAATCTTATATTTATTTTATAAGATCTTGGGGTGCTCTTCTTTTCAGCCTTGTAAAAGTAGTGTTGGGTGGTTCCTTCATCAGGTTTCTCGCTAGTAAGTTTGGGTGTTTCTCCATTCGTTTGCGATATTTGTCTAAGGTGTCGGACACTTCTTGGTTTATTGTTTTGATTTTGAGATCTCGATGCAAATTCTCGTTTTTGATGTACCACGGGGCTTTAGTGATAATACGTAGTATTTTTGATTGGAAGCGCTGTAGAATTCCTAGATTGGATTTTGAGGCTGTTCCCCACAGCTGGATCCCATAAGTCCATATTGGTTTTAGTATGCACTTGTAAAGTAGTAGTTTGTTGTTTAGGCTGAGTTGAGATTTGCGTTCTAAAAGCCAGTACATCTTTCGCAGCTGCTGTCCGAGGGCTTTTCGTTTTGTAAAGATGTGTTTCTTCCAAGTTAGTCTCCTGTCCAAGTAGATTCCTAGGTATCGAACGTGGTCGGATTGGGGTATATATATGTTATTAAGTTTTACTTCCGGGCACGTTTCACGTCTTAGCGCAAATGTTACTTGCACCGATTTTGTCTCATTCGCTTTAATTTTCCAGTCTTTGAGCCATTTTGATATATCGTCGAGACTGTTTTGAAGCTTTCCTGATGCACCGGCGGGAGTGTCGGCTACTGCTAGTATAGCAGTGTCATCGGCGAAAGTTCCTGTTAGAACGTTTTCGGCGCTTGGGAGATCCGAGGTATATATGAGGTAGAGTAATGGGCCCATGACACTTCCTTGCGGCACACCGGCTTCTATCCCATGAAGGTTTGTAGTGCTACTGCCATAGCTTACATAGAAGTGTCGTTCGTTGAGGTACGAAGTGATAAATTTATAATAATTGATAGGAAGGTTTTTTAATATTTTAAATAAGAGTCCGTCATGCCAAACCCGGTCGAAAGCTTGGGATATGTCCAAGAACGCTGATGACACATAAAGTTTTTGTTCAAACGCAAGGTTTATTTGCTCCACTAGCCTGTGAACCTGTTCCACAGTACCATGTCCTTGCCGGAATCCGAATTGGTGTAACGGGATCAAATCAGTCTTCGTAACCTCTGCTTTTATTCTTTTCATGAACAATATTTCTAAAACTTTTGAAGGTATTGGTAGCAGGCTAATCGGACGGTACGATTTTACTTCTGTGGGTTCTTTGCCAGGTTTTGGGATTAGAATTATTTCAGCAACTTTCCATTGCGGAGGGACAAAATTTCTCCAGAGCGCGGCATTGTAGATGTGACTTAGGAATTTGATTCCAATGTGCGGTAGTTCTCTGAGGATTTTTGCAGTAATGAGATCATATCCTGGAGCTTTATGTATGTTGAGGCTTTTGATCGCACCGATGACTTCTGTGTAAGTAAATTTTTTAATGGGTAAGTCTAATTGGTGAGGCTGGCTTAGTGTTTTTGTTATTTCTTCCAATTTTGTTGAATCAAGATCGTCATTTGGCGTGAAAACTGTGGATAGGTGTCTCGCAAATGCCTCTGCTTTGTCAGAATCTCTTTTTGCCCAGCTCCCATCTTCATTTCTGATCGGGGGTTGATGGGCAATGGGCCTTTTCAGATTTTTTGTTGCCTTCCAGAGTGAATAATCAGTGGCTTTTGTCGCATCAAGGTTTTGTAGGTATATTTCTGTTTCCCTATTTCTGTCTGTGTCTTGCAAGGGCTTCCTTGAGTTTAGATGCGAGGTAGTTAAATTTCTTTTTATGGCCTGGGAACTTGGTTGATTGCCACAATTTCCTGGCCTGGCGTTTTTGTTTTAGTAGCTCGAAAATATGTTTAGGGTATAGAAACAGTTCTTTGTTTATATCCTTTGGGATAGGAGTTGCAGCCCAAGCAGCTTGTTGTACGGTAGTATTAAATAATTCGACAGCTTGGGTGATATCCTCGTCTGATTTTAGAGGGATTTGGCAGTCCAGTGATTGCTGGATTAGTTCCCGAAAGTATGGCCAGTTCGTACCTTTCGTGTGCAATTTACACTTTTTCGTAATAGGTGAGATTGGGCAATTTACTAGTAATATAATTGGAGAGTGGTCTGAGGACAAGTCCAAGCTTGATTTGCATTTCAGAAAAGAGTTATGAAATCCCTTAGTAACTATGAAGTCTATTAAGTCCGGTTTCTTGTTTAAATCCGAAGGCCAGTAAGTGGGTTCACCGGTTGACGCTATACCGAGTTGGAGGGACTCGATTGACTTTAAGAGCTCTCGGCCTTTTGGTGTAATTAGCCTTGAGCCCCATCTGGTGTGTTTGGCGTTATAGTCTCCTCCAGCTAAAAATCGATGCCCAAGTGTCGAGAAGAATGATGAGTAGTCTTCCTTTTTCAAGTTGTGCTTTGGTGGTATATACAGGGCTGTTATGTTAATCTCCCCTTTGTGATCTTCGGTTATTATGCTTGTGGCTTGAATTTTTTCCGTGCAGTATGGATCGACTGCATAGTGTTTTAGTTTTTCTTTTATTATTATTGCAGAGCCACCATGGGCTTTTCCATCCGGGTGCATAGTGTGGTACAGTTTGTATTTGGGGATTTTAAAATAACTCTTACTCGTAAAGTGAGTTTCTGACACTAACATAATGTCAATGTCATTGTCTTCTAGAAAATGTTTCACTTCTAAAAAGTGTTTTGGCAGCCCGTTGGCGTTCCATTGTGCAATTTTTATTTCGCTGAATTTTTACACATAATGGTCATTAGATTTGTTAATAGATTTGTCATTGTACTTAATTGGTTCAGTATTTGTTTAAACATCTCTGTTAATTGTTTCATGTCATTATTAACGTTTCCACCGGAATCTGTGTGGTTATTATTATTATTGGGTTTTGTATTCCAGCTTTTTGTATTCCAGGAATATAATTGTTTCGAGTTTTAGATAATCCGAATGTTGAATCGGTGTCCCTAACCCGATTGGTTTTGCGGACTCCTAGTATGCTGAGGTCCATTGCTCGCTGGTGAATCTTGACTCGGGACATCAGCGCTTCCGTTTTTTTTTTTAATTTATATATATTTAAATTTACAACTAAACATTTATATCCTCGCCAAACTGTTACGTTTGATGGCGAGGTGCGCTCAGTTTTATACACTTAACCTATTTAACTAATTATATATTATATTTAACGTAAACTAACAGTTTCATAGGCCACACATGTATGTATATAATATAGTAATTTGTTGTGACCAAGTTTGGGAGCCGTAGCTTAGGATAGGCAGAGTACCATGTCGATAAGTTTGCGCTTTACTGCCAGTGCATTAGCAGACCAGAAACTCTTCCAGGCGTTTTTGATGGATCGATGGATTTTTTTGGACTTTCTGTTACCGAAGAATGCTATCTGGCCCAAATAAGTACATCTATTATTCATCGACATATCATATATACTTCCCATTGGTTGCCCTTGGTCATTAACTGGGTTTTGACCCTGTTCATTTCGAGTCCGAGTTCAAGACGTGTGGGTGTTAAGGCCGCCAAGCTCAGGTGGGATTGGGTGGGTATTCGTTTGCCGTGTGCATTTGAACACAAAAAGGCAATAAAAAACCGGGCAAGTGCGAGTCGGACTCGCGCACGAAGGGCTCCGTACCATAATGCAAAAAAAAAAACAAAAAAAAGCAAAAAAAAAACGGTCACCCATCCAAGTACTGACCACTCCCGACGTTGCTTAACTTTGGTCAAAAATCACGTTTGTTGTATGGGAGCCCCATTTAAATCTTTATTTTATTCTGTTTTTAGTATTTGTTGTTATAGCGGCAACAGAAATACATCATCTGTGAAAATTTCAACTGTCTAGCTATCACGGTTCGTGAGATACAGCCTGGTGATAGACGGACGGACGGACGGACGGACGGACGGACAGCGAAGTCTTAGTAATAGGGTCCCGTTTTACCCTTTGGGTACGGAACCCTAAAAATGTTGGATCACCTCAATGGATTGTCTCAAGAACTAGCCGCATAGAACACTGTATTGACTCAAGACCACGTTAAAATAAGATAAAAGATTAAGATAAGATAAAATTTATTTCATTAAAAAATATCCAAAAATTAAAACAATCATAATACGCTTAAAATAGTTACTTAAATTATGAATGAATGAATGAATGAAATCTTTATTTCAGGCAACTAGTGGCCCATACATAAATACCTTAAAACTAGCATACATATTATAAAAATATATTCTAAAACTAAACACTACAAATCACATTATGGCTGCATGAATCCGGTCTTCGTTTTCACATACTTTACGATGTCGTCGACCTTCGTAAGGTAATGTAGACGGGACACATACAGCAGCGTCGACGGTGTTGCAGGACGCAGCAAATGGTTGGGTCCAGTCGGTGCGGTACCACACTGATTCTGACGAGCCGGTTTTCTTCTCTTCTCCACCTTCTTGAAACCGTCCGCGTCGCATCGCGACTCCCTTAGAGTCGGCTGTGATTGGTCCTTGTGAACAGGTTCACGAAGGCTCTGCACCCCTTTCTTCGGCCGCTGCTTAGGCTTGGACACAGCAGGCGGCTTAGCAGCAGTAGCAGCGTAAGAACGTTTCGGGGTTAACGTACTCTCGCGTGACGTGTGCGTCTCCGGTGACGTAGACGGGCGGGCGGCGGGGCGCGGGTCGGCGGTCGCCTGCTCAGCAATCGCCGACGCATCCAAATTCGCGGGTTCAATACCGCCGCTGGACACATTCCGCGCAACGTGACACACGGCTATGTTAGAGGTATCTGACCTACATTCCGAACGTGCGCTACGTAATAACGCCAATTCTGAACGTAGCTCACTGATGGCATTATTAGATACCTCTAACTTAGCCTGCACTTCTGCCAGACTCGTCTTCAGGAATGTTATGTCCTTCAGCAGCCTGGTGACATCGACGTGATCAAAGGTAACCGGCGGTAACCGGTCTAGCCGCTTCGCAACGAAGGCAGGCAGGTCGTCTGGATCGATCTCCTTGAACAGTTGTATTATGTCCTGGAGACTCTTCACGCCCCCTTCCCTCCGACGGGGTGGCATCTGGTCAGTTTTGCCGAGCGTCTGGAAGAGCAGCGCCTTGCCACTGCAAATGTCGTCTTCACTGAAACTTGATTTGCAGATCTGCCTGATGCTGACTTCATCCATGGTGTCTATGGCATTCTGTACAAACGCCAGTAATTCATTCGCTATGAGTTGTTGCGAACCCATCGCGAAAAATACGGGGCAGCGACCTAAATCACGCCGATCGCGAATAAATATGTTATTCGATATTATGCAGTGAAACGCGTCCGATTCCAAGCGCGCATCACACTGCACTCAATCAATTATAAATGTACAATCACAGTGGTTGGTCCAAGAACTCGACTCAATCTCACCTATGTGAATCTGGCCACAGATGTGTCGTTAAGCGAGAAATGTGAAGCCGGCAATCGGAATATCATTTTTCCCTTTATTTTAGTTTTTCGCCTTTTGTGAGAGCGAATATGTAATATGTATTGTATTCTAGTTTGTAATGGCGGATGATGTGTATGAAATAAGAGTTGCAAAACTATTGATTACAAATGTAAGAGAACTACAACTTTAAGTAGGTACTTAGTTATCTATATAACTTAACTACCTATAATTCAATTGAAAAAACAATTGGTATGGATGAGTTAGTACTTAGGTATTTATTGACGTGATAACGTCTTATAAATCGATGAACACCGGTAGCATGCACGAAAGTGTCACGTTGTGGACAGTTCTCCATGGTAACGTTGTAGAGAGATCTCCATGGTAACGTTACGGCCATGTTTTCTTGTGACGTTATCACGCAAAATTATCGTCTGTAAACCGACTTTACAGACAACCATATTTTTTATTGTTGAGAGAAAGAGGACGACTTACCCAGTCGAAATTCAAAATTTGTCCAATTAAATTTAACTCTATCAAATTCACAAAAAGTCAAATTTTCATTTGGGACCTATGTGCCTAGCACGAGTAAAACGCGGGTCATTATTAAAGTATGTACCTATAGGTACAATTATAGTACAAAAACACACAAATATAGCTATAATTAAGTAGGTATATTAGCCACGTAATTTCAAAGTGACATCATTATTTCTGATACACAAGACATAATGTTACATTGCGGTTATAAAAGCATTATTACTCGTATACATTATTGCAGCAGTGGGAAATGGACGATAACACTGTCAATCGTCTCCTTAAATATGAGTGACGGAATATTTAACCTTAAGCCTAGTTTTCCACTAAAGTGTAGACAAGTGGAGATTCTAGAAACCACCCAAGGGCATTGGTTGTAATCCAGCGAAGCGGAGTAAAGATGTCTCATCTCCGCTCGTCTCCGCTTCATGGGAAAGGTAGCCATAAGACTTTTCCCGCAGGTATTATATAGTCAGTAAACTTTCGCTTTCGCGCGCACAGAAAACAACATACTTAATAAAACTACATACATCATAACTACGACTTTGTTAGTTATTTCTACGTAGGTAAGTACTAAAAGACTTACTCAAACACGGATGAAATATTGTTGGCAACATTTGTGAGATGCTCAAATAAATTATCACAAGAAGAAACCCTCGCTTGGACGTTTCAATTTGTAAAAATAAAGCTCCTATCCATCATAGCGGCAATCTCCGAGAAGTGTGCTGGTTTTTATTTTTGAATTTTCGTTCATAATTTTCATGAGAAAATATCAGTTTTAATTATTTTAATTTATTTATTACGGTGCATTAACCAGCTTCAAAAGCAGGGTAATTTCGGAAATTGCTTATTTACCAACTATAAGCACTTTATATTTCTACTGTAGTAAAAGTAAATAAATGTTTTTCTATTCTATAAAAGTAAGCATTGTAATAACGTAACGTTTGCTAAACTAAGGACCCCTATTCGACAAGCGACGTTTGACGTATCGTGTTGATCTCCCGTGGATGTGGGAAAAATCATAAGTTCTCGAATACGTACAATGTCAAAATTTGACATTAACAATCCACAGTTAGGGTGACAAGCAAACCAAACCGAACCACCCTTAGTTTAGAGTTGAGTTTTGGTTGTACCAAATGATATTATCCACCGTTGATGGAATCAACACTCTGTATGCAATAAAATCAACTGTTGATTTGACGTGGATGCGGAATCTGACAGTTGTAGGTACATGTCGAATTTTGCCCAAGTACGAAATGCTTTTGTTTTAAAAGATAATTTAGCCATTTTCAAAACTACGAAACTACGGGGTATTTTACTTTCCTCTTAAGGTGGTTCGCTTTTCATACAAAATTCAATCAAAGCTCATTAAGTAACTACACACTATTAGTACACAAATATTTTCGCATTTATCTTCTTTCGAATATTCGTTTGCGCGAAATTAACAGGAAAACAATGTTTCATACAGAAATCATGCAAAAATCATAGTTAACTTTTCATCAATTTTACGTATGTGTGTGTCACAAATGTCGTGTACAGATACATTTGCGACGTTGCCATTCCATTTCCGACGTTGCCGGGCTGACCACGGCTCGAATTTGGAGTGCCGTCATGTTTAGTGCAATTTTGTTGACACTGATATTTGACAGGTAGTTAATTGACCTAAGCGAGAAGTTCGTCAGCTTAGCTAAGAACTATCATGGCGTGTTATGCAAACAGTCGCTTTTTTGCTTGCAAACGGAAGATTCCCGGTTCGATCCCCAGTCATTGTATGCTGGAACATAACTTTTTGTATTTTTGTTACACCTAAATTTCGTATTGTTTTTTTATTTTTATTTAATTTTTCTTATTATCATAAATCGATTATTAAGTATGGGCTACACGTATTGTTTTATTTTTACAAAGATAATTAGTAATTATACTCTACCTAATCTCTCTGATTTTTACAATCAGGACATCTTCACTGCAATAAAAACCGGGCAAGTGCGAGTCGGACTCGCGCACGAAAGGTTCCGTGCCATAATGCAAAAAAAAAAAACAAAAAAAAGCAAAAAAAAACGGTCACCCATCCAAGTACTGACCACTCCCGACGTTGCTTAACTTTGGTCAAAAATCACGTTTGTTGTATGGGAGCCCCATTCAAATCTTTATTTTATTCTGTTTTTAGTATTTGTTGTTATAGCGGCAACAGAAATACATCATCTGTGAAAATTTCAACTGTCTATTACGGACTATTACGGTTCGTGAGATACAGCCTGGTGACAGACGGACGGACGGACGGACGGACGGACAGCGAAGTCTTAGTAATAGGGTCCCGTTTTACCCTTTGGGTACGGAACCCTAAAAAGTAGTGTATAAAATTTCCTGTGGTTAAAAATAATGGATTTTGTCTATGAATGAAAAACACAATTATTACTATAGTTTGTTTTTTTTAGCATTAGAAATAAGGTAAACAATCTTGACGTGTCTTTTAATTGAAAAACACATTTTAAAAATTAGTTACGGCAAATATGTAACAATTATAAATCTAATACGATCATTTATATTCTTCTGCTTTCATAAGTAATCGTTTTTGATTTTTAAAAAACCTGATAACACTGAGTATGTGGGGGAAGCGCTGCTGGCCTAGCCGAAAGCAATTCGGAGGTCACGGGTTCTAACCCCGGTTCGTACCAATGATTTTTCGAACTTTTGTACGAAATAGCATTTGATACCTACCTATTTACACACCGATACCTATTTTTCGGTGAAAGAAAACAATGTGAGGAAACCGGACTAATCCAAATAAGTTTACTCTCTGGGTTGGAAGGTCAGGGCAGTCGCTTTCGTAAAAACTAGTGCGCATGCCAATTCTGGGATTAGTTGCCAAGCGGAGATTGAATATCTGGGAGACCGACCAAAGCTTAGAAAACATAAAAACTCAAAAATGCGCGTTTTCTCATAGACCTAGCTAAGAGATCAAACCCCTTATAGCAAATTTCATCGAAATCGTTAGAGCCGTTTCTGATACCATCCAAATATGTATATAAATAAATAATTATATATATAATAATTGCTCGTTTAAAGGTAAGATAACACAAAGGAGAAACGAAAAGAAATTACCTACTCGCACCAGTCTTGAACCCCAATCCTCTTGCACGTATTTCCACGAACATACCGTTACGCTATTGCAACATACTTACGTTGTGTGAAATTGTCTACTACAAGGATCACGGAAACACTGTTTGCATGTGTGAGTAATAGTAGGAAAAAGCGTGACAGCAACACTCCGTCGAATTAAAAAGGTGGTTTTTGCACAATGAAGTATTCAATGTTTATTCTAATAGTTCAATATTTACTTAAAAAGTGCGCGAAACATACTTTTAAGTATACAAATACCAAGACCATTTCACAAAAAAATAAAATCTGAAATTTTGCAAAAGTGGTGCCATCTAGCGAGAGTTAAGTTTTGAGTAACCTAGGCGAACCACCTTAATCTAAATAAAAATAAGAAAACCTGGCCGAAAGGCACCATTTCATCCGTTGCTTAACAAAGTATACATTGTATCTGTCGCTGTATATTTACATTGCATACTGCCAGTATGCATTCAATTTTCTTTATTTATTTATTGATTATTCGGAGAACCAACAGCTATCAATTGCACAATAGTTATATATATACTTGGCTGGCGTTGGGTACACATGGTTTATGACCGCACAAAATGGAGACAAATCACATGTGGTCGCGATCCTCAGCAACGAGGAAGAAGAAGAAGATATACAATGTAAGTAACAGAGAGCCAATAATAGGTTCCCACCAGTAGCAACAGGTTAACAAACTATTGGTGGTTGGCACTAAATTTTAGAACGTGTTACCACAAAATTTAATATTCTATGAATATCGCTTCTTCGTTAGTTCATTTAGACTTTATGATTCTGTTATCTCCGTACTATAATATTTATGAATATAGGTAATATCTAGTACGACATAGTTGCCTCATTTTATCTTAGCAAACCCATTGTAACGCTTATATCAATGCGTACACGTGTTTATTATTTAATTAACTGATACACATGAACTGAAAAATAAATATAGAACCAACGGCATCGTATTAAGTCAGTCAAACAGTGTGATGTACGTCAGACGTAACAAGTATTAAATTTAATACTATGTTTTTAGTAATTAGCTAATATTGGAAATATATCGTTAACCATGATGTGTTAAAACTTTAATTTAAAGTGATGACATTATGCGTATAAAATAAATTCATATAAAGTGTGATGAACAAAACTAAATAAAATGACAGACGCGAACGAATCCAGTGACACAAATAAAAAGGATGATAAGTTTAATCTGGACAGAATATTGGTGGAAGAAATAGGAGAAGGGAAGTATCAAGTTTATGCGATTGCTCTGTGTGGATTGGTTGCATTCTTTTTTGGATTGACAGCGAATGATTTTATTTTCTTTGCCGAAAGAGTGAAAACTAGGCAAGTATGTACTCGTAGTGTTACTAGTTACTACAGAGAAATACATCTGTCATTCGGCCCGATTCGAACTATAAACTACCTACGTCAAATATTAGGTCTTAATACGATATGGATTAGATAGATATGTCAGTGTCAAAAGTGAGAGACTTGCTTGACCAGGCTAAGGCCCAACCGCGGCAGTAATGCCTCATATAAAAAGTGACGATTGTTCAAACAAAAACGTCACTTTTCATATTAACTTCTAATCCCTATCGTATCGTATCTGTATCGTATCGTATGTATCGTATTCGTCATATGTTAAAGTTCGAATCGGGCCGATTGTGTTGTGTAGAGATTTCGTAGGAAAAACTTCATTAACTGATATCACATTGTACACGATTTCATTCAAGCATTCTTCTATAAAAAAATATGTTAGACTTACGTTTAGAAATTCAATACAATAACAATAACTAATATAACAATACCTACTGCTTTAGTAATTTCTGGACGTAATAAATTATCCGCCGTATTTTACAAAATTTTACCAAAGGGATAAAGTTAACCCCTCTTGTACGGTCAAGGAATCTGATCCCTAGCGGCTTTCATAATAATGAGTATCATTGAGACAAGGTACGAAGTGGAGAACTTAATTTCTTGAACGTACTTTCGGCTTGCCTAAAATCACGCATGATCGTCGTCATTATACTATTTATTATTTCAGATGTAAAATCCAAGAGTGCGAAGAAAACGCCCCGTCCAGTTTTTCACCACCTTGGCTAGAAAATGCAATACCGCCGTTTGGGGACGCATTTGACAATTGTCATCGATATGCGTCCTCCGATCATTTGTGGAACGTGTCTGAAGAATGTCCTACAAACTTGTTTGACAGAAGTACCACAGTGAAGTGCAGCGATTATCTGTATCAATATCAGAATTCCGCAGTTTACGAAGTAAGTTCTTGGATTGGCTGGTACCTATACAGGGTGGAAAGATAAGTCGGGCCCTGGAGGGAAACTACCTTAATTTCCTTTCTATATTGTTTGGAATAAACGTTGAACACCCATGTAACGCATGCATTAATTATATAAATATACAGGGTGGAAAGATAAATCGGGCCCTGGAGGGAAATGTAAAAATACTTTGAATGCAGTTTTGTTTCTTTTTAAAAATAAAGGAATGTCTCCTTTAAGTAAAATGAGCCAGCTTAAGGATTTAAGGTAGTTTCCCACCAGGGCCCGACTTATCTTTCCACCCTGTATACAAGGTTAAATATATCCTAAGAGTGAACTTTATGTGCTCTCGGCGTGGTGTTGATATTGGTTTTTAAACATGCTCATGATAGTTTACTTTTCTCTGAATGGGTATTCAGCGATATATCCTGTACTAAAATGACGTGATTGTAATAAAAATAATACATTAAAATGTACACATATACGTGAAGTGCCAGTTTATCATGACAGTGATCTCTCCACTTTATTTTGGTGAATCACCTCACGTAATTATAAATAATGAATGTATTTAGACTGTTACATTTTTTAAATGTATCAAGGGTATCACCATTAGATACTTGAGTTGTCAAATTGAATACTTACAACAGGGCACAGGGCCGGAATTGATTCTCTAACTCAATATTCTTTTAATTCCAGTTCCACCTAGCGTGCGATGAATGGCGTTGGTTTCTATTCGGTTTCATGCCACTCCTCGGCATGACTGTTTCTTTGCCAGTAGCTGGCATCGTGTCTGACCGATGGGGACGTCGCTTCGCCCTTGCCATCACGGCTTTCAACATGGCTTGGATCAACGCTGCTCGCTATTGGGCTAACTCTTATACTGTCTTCATTTTGATTGGATTTTTGGGAAGTGCTTTTGGATCTGGTTGCATGTCGTGCTGTTATACATTAGGTATGACTGTGTAATTTAACCATAAGATATTGTTTAATTCTGATTTACTCAAAAAAAACTCCACGCAGTATTATTCTTTGAACATCCAAACATTCATTAAACGAAGTTACCGGTGAAGCTCTTACCAACACCCTAGAAGAAGTGTGAGTTTTTTTTATAAAATACCTATTAAATACTTAGCTATTTGACATGGTACTTCAAGTGCGTACCTAAAAGTTATTGATCTTGTTTTTATTTCCAGCGCTGGAACTGGTCAGCCCTACTCGCCGCATGGCTGCTGTCAGCGTACTCACCAGCTTTACCTGCCTAGGCGCGGTAGTAAAAGGACTGTTAGCGTGGACACAGCCTTACTGGCGAGACCTTATTCTCATGCTTTATCTACCAATGTCAGTCTGCATCAGCTATTTCTGGATCGCGCCGGAATCTGTACGGTGGTTGATGAGTAAGAAACGCTATGAAGAAGCTAAAATCATCTTGCTAAAAGCGTCTAAAATGAATGGAAGAGTTTTATCAGACAAAACTTTAAAGAAAATTACTGATGGCGCGAACTGTGCGAAATCAAGGGGAGACAATGAAACCAATCTATTTTCTGTTATGTGGGAGCATAAGACAATACTTCTACGTTGCATAGCCATGTCAGTTTGGTCACTGTCATCCGCATTTATGGGGAAAGGCTTGGCAATATCTTCAGTAAGCATTTCCGGTAATAAGTATGTGAATTTCTGCATGGTAGCTATTGTTGGCATACCAGGCTTCTGGACCGCTACCTTTTTAAACGATAAAGTTGGCAGAAGAGGTTTCTTGTTTGGTTTATTTTGGGTCAGTGGACTTTGTCAATTGATAAACATATTCATACCAAAAGGTGAGTTTTAAAAGAAATGGTGAATTCCTGAAAAAAAGCAAATACACAATTTTATAGATAAGTTATGCATACAAAATAAATAGACCTCCAGGTTTGAAAATACTTAGTATATAAACTCCAACTGAATAATGTAGAGGTATTAATAACGAATAACGACTTAGCACCTGTCCGCTAATTTGGTTATCCAATGGATCCCATATTTATGTCCAAATTTATGCCTCGAATAATTTTGCTGTGGCGGGCAGTTTTTAAAGCTTTGCTTCACTGTACCTATTTCTATTTAATGTGAAATTTAGTGAAACGTACTATTTTAAAGGGGTTAAATAAATTGCAAAGCTCCGGCTTGTTCAAAGAAAGCTATAGCACGTTAGCACAAAAAAAATGAAATTAAATACTTAGTAAAAATGTGGTGTCTAAAATTGCTTGCTAGAGGAACCTAATTTGGGAGATGAAAAAGCGAACACAAATTATATTATAGAAACTTTATTAATCCTAAGATCTTGCCAGTGGTAAGTTAGTGATTTAATCCTAACCTGCGAATCTGTGTGAACCTTTAACTTGATTTGACGACACCTAATTTTAGAACTTAGCTCAGTGGAAAGCTGGGCCGCTTAACAGGTCCAGAATAAAGCTTCACACAGAATTCTACTTATTTTAAGAACTAATTTATTTTTATACTAAATACTATGTACCAGGATTTTCAAATGTCTTTATCTTACTTTAGTGGTTGCTCAAAATTCTAAATTTACTCTAAACTTTGCAGCTGGCGCTGATGCCCTACTAAATTAAATCATGGAAAGGACCGACCTCAGAATTTAAACGTTCCTCAGATGCAGCGGGGTGACAGGCTGCTTTCCCCGGTGAAGCTAGATGCTGAGCAGTGACGTAGAGCTCAGGGGCCGCGCACGTGGTACCAAAGTGACGTGGCAGAGGCAGATGGCGTGCTTAAATTCCTCGCTCCAGGAGGTCTCCAAAACTAAATTGACTTCTAGGATTTTGAAGCTTTTTGAGATAAATTACTCAACGAATGAAATAAATGAATGAATAAATAAATGGATAAATCCCGGCTCCTGAAAACCGAGAAAAGGTTATATTAGCCTACGCCCTTTATGGCCGCTAGAAAAGAGATGAAACCATTGGAAATTTGGCTCACCGCACTGGTAGCTGCTAAGCCTTCTGGCGGAGCGCTCCCTTCCCTCGAGCAGGAGTCTCTCTGCAAAGAACCAAAATTTGGTTAAGAACAAACCCACAACGTCTCGCGCCATTGTGGAGTTGATCACCACGAAATTTATTTTCTACTCACTCAGTGGAGCTTCCGAAGGACTCAAGCCGTTTCCATCTTTCAGACCACCGTGCCGAAAGTGTGGTCTTCCCACAAATTGGGCTCTTGCGAGCGAGTGTCCCCAGAGGGGTTCCCAAATCAAATGTGCCTATCATTCTCGAATGATCTCCAATAAGGAGTCCCTGAGAGCCCTATTAACAAAAGGTAGGGTGGCAGTCCCTTGAAGACACAAATCCCACGAAAATTCTGTCTGAATTATTTAGACAATATCACTCCTGAGCCTAAGAAATATATTTTTACCATTTAATCTAATATTGTTTCATTTCAGAGCCACTTTGTAAGTCTGTAATTTCTATGTTTTGTTTTAAATCGAAATTGTTTTTTATCTTATAAATCCTACCTACTTCATACAAAGTTTTCCTGGAGTGACAACATAAATATCTCAACTTTTAATTATTTTTAGTCATATGACAACCCCGACAACAGATAAGCATCGAGAGGTGCATCTGAATGCAACAGATTATGCATAAAAATGCAATCAATGAGGTTTGTTTTGGACACCGTTAAAAACGTTGAAATAAGAAGAGGTATTTTTCTTTTAATTATCAATCGACCCAAAATATTTATTTCAAATTTAGAAAAATGTACTACGTTACATTAGTTAACTAGACCTATGTTTGCTTTCAAATTTAAATGTCAAATATTTGTTTTTTTTTAAAGTATAATTGATTTCCCAGGCTCCCACGGGATACAATTGACCTTATACCTTCTCACCAAATTCTGCGCGGCGGCCACCGCTAACACGATGGTTGTGTACAAAGCCGAGCTATTCCCTACAAGCTATCGGAGTCGACTGACGGGCTTTACTTCCATATTTGCCAGATTAGGTGGCTTCACCGCACTGCTGATACCCGCTTTGGTAAGTCGAAACGTAGAGAAATATGTAATTTGAAAGTAAGGAGTGCTCACTCCATATATGGTTTTCCTTATTTGACAATTATTTGTATAGATCTAGTGCATAAAAAAACGTACGAACGTGACTTGCTATTCCAGCCAATCTCGGTAAGAATGTTTCCGAGAAAATACGATGGAAAACAATTATGCACTACTTACATCTGTATGCATTTTACGGTTACAAGTTCAAAACACATTATCTGTAAGATCAGAAAATGCGTACAAATAATACAAATAATTGACAGTGTGTATAATGTTTCCGTCTGCCATTTCCTTGACTTTGTTGCGTCATTTTAGTGCACTCTTATCATTATCACTCTTATCAGCCTGCATAACAATAAAATTGTCATTATTAATTCATTACAGACTGATCGTGTATGGAACTACCTACCGAACGTACTATTCAGCATTCTGGCATTCGTCTCTAGTGTCCTACTACTGTTTACCCCTGAAACTCTCGGCGCATCTCTGCCTGAGACTATGGAAGACGCTACCCGACTTGGCAAAGACGAATGCTCTCCAATTATGGATTTGCTGAGAAGAATTATTTATAGAAAACACTATGATGTTACTCATGATGATGGTCATGTGGATGTAGACAAAATATCCTGATTATATCAATTAAATTGGCTTATTATTGATTATAATTCTTGTTTCGGTAATTTCTCCGTGACAATATTGAAAATATTCTTAGAAAATTGCTAACTACATTTACACTGATATAAAAGTAAACTTATTATAAACAGTAACTTTTTTCAGTTATTAATTATCCTTAGGAAGTGTAACGGTCTTACGGTAGATGTCGCTAGAGGGAGGCATCCCTATGAGCCCCATATGGTGGAAATATTTGCTGTACCTATTGGGTGAGGTCTTGGTAGCTCAGATGGTCAGCACGGGGCTAGCGATCCAGTTGCCGAGTTCAAGTCTCAGATTTTAAGTTTCCGACAGTTTATATTTTCACTTTTAAGTCATTTCTAAGCTTAATAAAAGCATCCTTTGCTGACGTTTTTGATTGAGTACAGTCAGCATCATTTGGGTAGTGACGGTCAAAGTGGCCAAAATATGTATATTGTAACACACCTTTGTTACCATAGAAATAAGGATTTTTTCCGATATATTTGGCCACTTGGCTTTGGCAATAACGATATAGGTAAGATATATAATTATTTTGATGTGATAAAAAAAACATGTAATATGACAAAAAAATATAAACTAAAATTAAAAACTACACAAAGCTAAAACTAACTACAACATAAACTAAAACTACTTATAAGTAAAAAACTGGCTCCAACTTTGTGCCTTTGGGCAGGGTGCCAAGAAGACAGAAGATATAAGTATACATATATGTGTCGGAGAAGATGGTCCTAAATGTCGGTGGGCGCATGGGCGTAGTACCTCGATGTATTAACTTCACACCTAAATTAGTATGCTACCATTGCCACCAGTGCATGAAATAAACATTCGGACTCGTTAACCATACTAGCGCCTACACATTTCAGTACTAAATGATGAAAAGAACTAATTGCTATTCGGATGTATTTGGATTTAATTAAAAATAAAAAGATCACATGGAACGTTCAAATCTTTATTCAAGTCAAGCTAGGCCGGCTCCAATCCTACACCTCTGACCTGAGAAGATTTAGCCCAATATGGGACCGACAACAAACTCAGCGGGACACATCTTTTCAAAACAACACATCCTTTCTTCATTTCACAAAAGTAAACTTCTAATTAAACATAAAAAATCAAAATAACACAATTTTATTTCAAATAAAACACTTAGCTAAATGGATAAAGAACGTTGGATTCTATAAGCTTTCAGAATAATTCTTCAGGTATAAGCCTTCAAGAACGTGGCAAGTTATTTAGGCACGAGGTATGGTATAATAGTTAAGTATAAAAACCGGGAAAGTGCGAGTCGGACTCGCGCACGAAGGGTTCCGTACCATAATGCAAAAAAAAAAAACGAAAAAAAAGCAAAAAAAAACGGTCACCCATCCAAGTACTGACCACTCCCGACGTTGCTTAACTTTGGTCAAAAATCACTTTTGTTGAATGGGAGCCCCATTTAAATCTTTATTTTATTCTGTTTTTAGTCATTGTTGTTATAGCGGCAACAGAAATACATCATCTGTGAAAATTTCAACTGTCTAGCTATCACGGTTCGTGAGATACAGCCTGGTGACAGACGGACGGACGGACGGACGGACGGACGGACGGACGGACGGACGGACGGACGGACGGACGGACGGACGGACAGCGAAGTCTTAGTAATAGGGTCCCGTTTTACCCTTTGGGTACGGAACCCTAATAATATACATGTATGTAGAGACTCTTACCTGCAGGCAAACTGTAAATACAGTTTTGCAGGGATCTGTATAGATTTAAGCTCTGTACTGTGTATTAATAATAAATAAATAAAATAAAATAACGTCCGATCTCTAGCGCGGTCAAATCAAGAAGAACCACCAGCGGCGGAGCTTCACTGCTCCCACCTCAATGTCAAGTTGGCCAACCTGCTTGACCAGTCTACCAACATAACGACAAAACTGCCACCTCGTACCGAACTTCACCCAAGTTAAACCACTTGACGTTCCCAAGCCTTCCACCTGTAATCTTAGTTCCACAATACGCCAATAGACGGCGTTACTCTCTACGTTAGGAATTTCGTTACAACCAAGTAATACATACGACTCGTATGATCAGTCGATTTTTGCGACTGTTGATTTCAATGTATTAGGAAACTATCTATACTGGAGTCAGTTATGTAACGCTGCCATACATGACCCAAAAAATTTTTATTAAGCTATGAGCTTCATCACATCTGATATTTGAGTAATTCTAAGCATTTCTAGCCTGAAGTGGGGGGGAGGGTGGGGTACAAAGACGGCCGCCATCCGTCATCTTTAAAAAAAATCTACTCTGATCCTGGTGGGTACTAGGGCAAGTTTGGTATCATTTTCGTATAAACCAAAGACGTAGAATTCATTGCTGATATTTGTTTTTTCAATTTCATAGTAATTTTACAAGAAAAACGTAAAAAGGTGAAAAATTTGGTTGGAGATTTTTGCTACGCGGAGCCGAAACTACAAAAGATAGAAAGTTGAAATTTGCACACTAGATTACATTTATAAAGTGTACAAGAGATAAGAAGCGATTTTGAGAAATTCAACCCCTAAGGGGGTTAAAAAGGGGATGAAAGTTTGTATGGGGTTCAAGTTTTATTTTAAGCTAGGAATTTGAAACTTCGTAAAACGATATATTATTAAAATACAAGAAAACTAATTTCAGCGTTTTTGAAAATTCATCCCCTAAGGTGGTGAAAAAGGAGTTGAAAGTTTGTATGGATATCAAAAAAATTTTCGAACGCGGGACTTGAATCTTTGTATTTGGGGATATTATTAAAAGACAGGAAAAGTAATTTCAGCGTTTTGTAAAATTCATCCCCTAACAGGGTTAAAAAGGGGTTGAAAGTTTGAATCCATTACAAATCCGAGTAGACACACATTTCTTATTGCCTCCCAGGCTTGAAATGCTTAGAATTACTCAAGGAACATATGTGATGAAGCTCATAGCTTAATAAAAAATTTTTGGGTCAACTTTATAACTGCTTCCGCTATCTATGTGTGTTGGTATTGTCATGTTTAACAAGCTTTTATTTAACTTGCCTTGTTAGTTATGTTTTTTATTTAGTGTGGGTCAAATCTTGGAATCTTAATTTGACCCAATTCCCGATTTCGAATGGTTATGTTGACATGGAGCTGATTTAATGATGAAGACAGGAAGTGGCTAAGGGAACTCTGTGATAAAACAACACAAACTAACTGTGTTTGGAGTTGTTAGAATTGTCTCGATGAGTATTAGTTGTCGGTGGAGAGAATAGTACAGTCAGCGATAATAGCTTGTACCAAAATTAAAAATTTTGCCAAGATCTGTTTTGTATATAAGTAAATTGTAATTTTCCATTTCTAAAATGAAAGTTTTTCCAAATTTTTGGCAACTTTCCGCAACTTATCTATATAATATTATATAATATAAGTAGAAGATACCGCCCAACCGATTTACATTATTATGATAATAATTTATGTTAATAAAATATTTACGTAGTCACCCCCGATGGATTATCATTTCAAAGCATACCAACGCGTATTTATATCTAAGAATATTGTGCGTAAACATTTACTGACGATAATCTTATCATGTGATTGAGATTATATTATGACTTAATAAACAAGCGACATAATTCCATTTACATATTTAGTTAATTCTGTTCTTCCAAGCAGTAAGTGACCTGTGTACCTAACTGGACTAGGATTCGGTATATATTATAATCCTTAAAATAGGTAGGCAAATATTTAATTTAATAAAAAAAGGAAAATTTTAATCAACTACACATATCTATTTTGTATTGTTTTTTGTACAATAAAGTGTTTTACTACTACTACATACTACATTTCTACCATCTAACTTGTAATAATAAAATTATAACCTCATCATCATCATCAAAATAAAATATATTCAATAAAATATTCCAACCTTAATGACAAGTAAAAAAATACAGTGATATGACAAATATATAACAACATTTATATATAGGTACAATAACCAGTAGTTGGGTAAATATATACTGGTAATTAATACATTATAATAGTTACAAAAATAAATAATTTAATAACTAAAACATAACGGAGATCTAAGGTAAACGTACTGGGCCATAACCGCGAAAATCTAAGTTCGCAAATTGCGGGGATTTTTCTCTGTCACTCTAATTACGCCTTCATTGGAGTTAAAGAGAAAGATCCCCGCAATTGGCGAATTTCGGTTTTCGCGGTAGCGGCTCTGGAGCTCGACGCGGTCCCAGTACATGTCATGTCTTGAAACTTAAGTCATTATCAATAGAGGTAACAGCAAGGTCTCATCTATTAGGCATTAGCATGTCGAGCACTAGTACGTTTACGTTAAGATAATATACACACACTAGCTACTTCGTCTACATGGGATGATGATGATAATTGATGAAAACTCTCCTATAATATAATGTAATAAAATAACTGACAAAGCGTGGTATTCCAGGTACAGAATGGGACACAAAGTAAAAGTTCAAGAGCTGGATCCACAATCTTCGTGGCTTTTAAAGCGTCATTTTAATCGTATGTACAGATATTAGTACACATACATGTGCAAACATAAGTTCATGTTAAGCCTAAGTACTTACTCTCTTCTTCTCCGTCGAATTACTCTTGACAGAGCAGTCGTGGTCACGTTGAACGACGAACGATTCTACGCCAGTTCTCCCTGGCAGATGCTTCTCTGGCACATGTGTTAAGTGGGGTGTTGGTAAGGGCTTTTATCTGATCCGTCCAACGCATTGGGGAACGTCCTCTTGACCTACAGCCATTGACCCATCCCTGGACAACAAGTCTCTCCATGGCCTGCTCTCCACGTCGCGTCACATGTCCGAAGTATGTGAGGATACGCGCTCTGACCGTAGCTGAGAGCCTCTCTTTCACCTTAAGTTCTTCAAGTATGGAAACGTTTGTACGGTGTTGTGTCCAAGATACTTATACTTAGTACTTACTGGTGGCCATAAACTTTCCAATAGCGCGAAAATTTCAAATTTTGACAAATGCTCATATTTTTGTATCGTGATCGAAATTTTTTGTTTCCTATGAAATTTCCGAGTGCATTTTCATTGTTTTTGAAACTTTTACCTAAGCCTAAACTATTTTTTGTATCTATATGATATGCTTGTTTGTTTACATAATTATTTTTTCTTTTATATGTACCTAATTACAAATTTATTTTAGTATATAATTTTTTTTATAGTTTAGACCAGACCAAATATTAGTAAAGTATTTTTAAACCTAACTTAGGTACATATCACAGATAAAGTATTATATCTATAAACTACAAAATAAATAAATATTTATATTGTTTTATTAATTAACCAAGCAACTTCACTAACAGGAATGTTATAATTCTTAAGAAATTTGTTTAAACAGACAAATCAAAATACGGCCGTTTTGGAGACGCTGGAAATTGTCAACTCATGCTGTATAAGGACGATGCTGATAACTATAGAAATATGGTCGTAAGACCGGACGATGTGTGGGTGGCCACGTTTCCACGCTCTGGTAAGGGTCTATGACAATTTTTTTTAAATATATGGCTTTTTTTAAATATTTTTTTTAAATAAAAAGAAAATTTTTTTAAAATAAAAAGTACTGAAGTTGAGTCGTAGTAGCATGACAAATACGAACGTTTCCGAGAAAATACGATGGAAAAGGATAATGCACTAAATCTGTAATGTACCTAATATAACTCCACAGTTGTAACATCCGCTTTTCAAACTGTGTATTGTAGGTATAAATATTTAAGTACTTATTTAAGTAAATATTTAAGTTGCGTTCGTATATTATTAATAGTTTGATTAGGTTATTGTTTATGTACCGACCCACCGTCAAACTGAAGGAAATGTATTAAAACAAATGTATTATATTAGGGACAACTTGGACGCAAGAAATAGTCTGGCTGCTCATGAATGACTTTGACATCGACAAGGCTGTGAAGATACCTTTGCAAGACAGATATATGTTCCTGGAGTAAGTCGATCTATGAATCTTCTTAATAAAATACTTTGTAGGTCATTGAAAAATAAAATAACTAAATCATAATAAAGGCCATATTTTCTGCGTTTCAGCTTGTTATTACTGAATTGTGATATACCAACAAACATGTACCACCTGATTTCGCCCTTCCGAGTACTAAAGTATGGAAGCTAAGCGCAAAGACTTTCGTTACATTAACTCGCCTGTTACTATTTTTATCGCATGCGCATAATTATATTACTGTCCCGCTCATCATTTACATATATATCTTCTTGCAGAGTGAAAAATGCACTGTATATGGAACCGCAAAAAATACAAAGCATGGATCCAGAGGTACTCAAAGAAGCCATGTCGTATGTGCTTTCTTATGATCAAGTGGTCGCCGCACCTTCTCCGCGGTTCATCAAGACACATTTGCCATTCTCACTTTTACCTACTAACCTACTGGATACTGCCAAAGTGGTATATGTAGCCCGAGACCCCAGGGACGTTGTTGTGTCCTATTACCATCATAACAAACTCTTGTTGAATTATACAGAAGATTTTAAAAGTTATTGGAACCTTTTTATAAATGATTTATGTGAGAAACATTTTTTTTATCTATTGATATGACAGGTCATGAAGTTGCGCAATGGTTTTTACTAGAAGGTACCTAGTCGATATTGGTAATGAAGTATACAAATCAGCTTTAGACAGTAGAATTTATCAGTCACACAGTGTTATAGGTACCCGGATTTGAAGAGTCAGTGTATGTAATGTCAATAATAAATAATATTCTCAGTAATTTAGAATAGGTACCTACTTCATAAGAAAAGCCAGAAACTTATGTTTTCAGAAACTAAAGAAGTTTCCAGAAACTAAAGAAGTTTTCAGAAACTAAAGCAGAAACAAATTTTGTTATTTGAAACGACGAATTTGATATCTCCATAAAAACTACTGAAAAATAAGGGATAATATTATGTATTTGATATTTTTCAGTTCTCTGGTGTCCATTTTTCCCGCATATAAAAGAGGCATGGGCACTCCGCCATCATCCGAACTTAATGTTCATATTTTACGAAGACATGATAAAGGTAAGTTTTATCAATAGGTATTTGCAATCCTACTTATCTATGAGTAGTTACTATGGAACAGTAAGTAACATAACGTAAAGTCCCACCTTAATAAATAAGTGCCATCTTATATCTTGGACTGCCTGATTCCATTAGCCTGGCATCACGTTCGTGACTTTATTTTTCTTTTACTTAATGACTTGGTGCAATGGGAGATAAAATATTAAATTATACAATTGTGTATGGAATTCTTGCATGTTAGTTTTTAGTTTTTGACGATTGTGATGTAAATTCTTATAATTTTGGCTTAGGCAAAGTTGTACTGTAATTTATTTCATGAAATAAATAATCTAATCTAATCTAATGGGTTCTGGTATCAGTTAAAGAAAATCGTAGAGCTTTTGACGTGATAACGTCTTATAAATCGATGAACACCGGTAGCATGCACGAAAAAGTGTCACGTCGTGGACGGATCTCCTTGGTAACGTTGTGGACAAATCTCCATGGTAACGTTACGTAATGTAATGGTAATGTTTTCTTATGACGTCATCACGCAAAATTATCGTCCGTAAACCGACTTTACAGATAACCATATATTTTTTTAAATCATAATACGGTTGCCAAAAAATATATAAAGAGCAATTCATGAAGCATTTCTTCATCGATGTGAAACCTGCACAAACAACTTTTGTCCGATTAAAAAAAATCAAAGCTGTCGAAAATCAGTTCTAAATTGAATTCATTGATTTGCGTAATGAACTCTGATGAAAATAACAATGATATCCTTGATCCCGGGATCATGCGTACACGGGTACGCATGGCCGTCCGCGCAATGCTCAGCCTAAACTCACTGCACCTTACTCACTAGATCTTAATAGGTAACTATAATTTATTTCAGGATTTGCCAGCAACTGTTAAGCGGATGGCAGATTTCCTTGGCAAAGAAACTACGGACGAGAAAATTATGAAGCTTTGCGAACACGTGGACATAAAGAACTTCAGAAAGAATAAGTCAGTGAACCCACCATGGATGGCCAAGATTGGCAACCCTAACAACGAGGGCTTTATAAGAAACGGTAAGACCTCTTACCTTAGGTACTACAACTTACCTAACCTAAATGTTACCATGTTACCAAGCGTTGTCATTGTCTCTAACTTTAAGTATGACATTATGAGAATCGATTTGCGAGTTTTATCTTTCTAAACAGCCGGCCTAGCCAAGATTGTTGTCGAAGCGATAGCGATTGTAACCTTGGCTTGGCCGGCTGGATTACTAAAAACGAACAAATATTGCAAATGGCTCAGAATAATTCGGTAAATTAGTGTACCCTTCTTTAGAATACTGTTGTTTACTGTTTTATGAATCTGGTGGATCCTGAAGGATCCTATATTGCCCAACACCGGTTAAAACGTAGATTGTATCAAAATCATGGGCATTTGGATTTTTTACCAAGGAACTTAAGGGCTAGTATTAATATTTTTTAACCGACTTCCAAATCTCAAAAGGAGGTCATCAATTCGGTTGTATTTTTTTATTTTTGTTACCGACTCCATATCTCCGTCATTTCTGGGCCGATTATGAAAATTCTTTTTTTGATTGTAAGTAGGTATATTTTTAATGATGTTTTTATAGATACGACTGTAAAAATAATAAGGCACTGGTTTCGATGGTAAAACAAAATGTAATGTCAGTAATAAACAGACAAAAATAGTATCAAAAAAACATAGACAATAAAACGTATATTTATATAAAAAGGTTGTGTGTTGCACATTCTCCCCTTTTTTAGAGAGAGACGAGGACCTTCGCTAGTTTTCTCAGGGGTCTGCGCAACACGCCAACGGCGGTAACAACATCCGCCACTCTTGTTATCCCGTCTCTACCAGGGTAAAGGGCGGTAACGCGACCCTTGGGCCACGAGCCTCTTGGTAGGTTAGGATCGCAAACTATCACAATATCGCCTACTGCGACATTAGGCGGCGACCCTCCCCCCGTACGTGGCGCCAAGTAGGGCAGGTATTCCTTTACCCAGCGCACATAAGTCGGAAATCACGATTTAGGCCGCCAAAAATATTTTATTGCATATTTGCGCTTTATATACGATTTCTAACTAAGAAAACATATTTTTAGATAATTACAATTATTATTTTTAAATTTTGGCCCTTTTTTCCATAAAATGTTGATTTTGATCCTCCTCGCTTTATTATTTTATATAGGTACGAGTATTAATGATAGATAATATCGTAAATAAATATGTATTTTCTTCAATTGAACATACAAATAATAAAATACACATATATTTATACATACATATTATATTTAGGTATAAGAGTAACATATGTATTACAGAAACTAATAGAAATATACAAAGGTTGTTATCTAATATTATTACGATTGATACATTTACCCAAAAAGATTAATATAAATAAATAAAACCCTCGCCACATTTAATCATCATCATATCTTAAAGAAAAATTCAGCATCGCTTGGATAGCATTGATCATTCTCCGCTCTCGCCTTATGTGGCTCAGCAGAAATCAATAGCTGCATAGTTTCTGACAGAAATAATTTAACTCGAGGTTTCGTTATCTTTCTCGTACTGCTGATAAGCGGATCGGAGGTCAGAAGCAACCTATGGTAAATTTCCAGGCAAAACTTTCGGGCATCGTTTAAACGATATGGCCGAAAGTGTTTGTTTCGGGCTTCTGCAGCTTCCTCCGAAATATGTCCTAAGGGAACTATTAAGTTTTCAATAATATGTAATTCTGCCATGGATCAGTATTTTGTGCATTGTCGGTGTCGTCGGATGCCACTCATACAAATTTATATAAAGCTTTGCCGTAACCAGAGCGTATGAGCGGAGCGGCGGAGTTTCCTTTCAACCAAGATTCATTAGATATCAGAAAATGTTCCACAATGCGACGTGATCTAATCCATCTCTTTTTAAATTCTGATTAAAAATGTGAAAATTTACGCTTCATGTTCTTTTTTTCTTCATCTCCGTCACCTGAGCGCATAAGGAGATAATTTTCCAAAAAGTCCAATTTTTCAGTTATTGATTGAAAATTCTGTTCATTTAACTTATCAGACAGGTATTTTCAAGTCACAACTATTAACCCAGAGGCATTTGATGAACCTAGAATAACAGAAAAGACATTTTAACGCTAATGAAAACAAAACGTAATAATTTGCTATTTCCGAAATTCTTTTTTGAAACTCGATATTTCACAAAGTGCCCAAAAGTGCCCTCCAATTTTTTCATAAAATGTAAAGATATAGTTGATTTATAGAATGACATAAAAAATATAACTGGGACGTGCCCGGAAGTATAGTATTTTCACAATTGAATATGAAAAAATAACAAAATTTTCATCACGAAAAGGGTCATGTTTAGTGGGTTATATATATATCATAAAATAAATATTTCTAATTCAAAATAATTTAAAATAATAGAAATTTACCTGAATTTTTGATATCCATCACTTTCACTGACAAACAAACTCCACAAAAATAAATATTGGCTTAGAAATGTTTGCTTGGGATAACAGTGCTAAGAACCGCGCGTGCAACGTATGTGATGACTGAGGTTTGAGAACCTGGTAGATTACCTACGTAACTGATAAGGGTGGTGGTGGGGTGGGATTAATTCCGTGATAGTGTGGTGTTTTTCGAGAACTAATTAGTTTTGCGATAAGCCGACTTTTAGAAAGTTGACTTTTGGCGGCCTAAATCGCGATTTCCAACCTATGTGCAGCGCTGCCAGAAATGGTCAGCCAGTCTCACCGCCTTGCGCCACTTGCTTGGACTAAGGAGATCCGCCTCGGTCACGGTAGCGGGTATGGGGCGGCCAGGTGGAGATGTGAGTATGAAGTGGGCCGGTGTTAGAGCCTCTTCAGCTTCGGGATCAAGCGACACATGCGTAAGCGGACGCGTATTTACTAGGGCTTCAGCCTCCGCCAATAGTGTGCTTAAAACTTCGTCTGAGGGAGCCTGTTCTCTGAGGGTCACTTTTAAAGCTTCTTTAACACTGCGAACTAACCGCTCCCACGCCCCACCCATAAAAGGTGCTGCGGGAGGAATGAACCGCCAATTGATTGATTCGTTGGCGGCAAAATCTTCAACAGAGTCACCGTAAAGAGCTCGTAACTCCCTGTTTGCCCCAACAAAGGCTGTTCCGTTGTCTGACCAGATCTCATGTGGTGTTCCTCGACGAGAAATAAAACGGCGTAGACACATTATGGCTGCGTCCGTCGATAAACTGTGTACCACTTCAAGATGTACGGCGCGGATGACGAGGCACGTAAATAGGGCAACGTAGCGCTTCTCCCTTCTTCGACCAACCGAAACAAGTATGGGTCCAAAGTAGTCCAGGCCGACGAAAGAGAACGGTCTTTGATGATGAGCCAAACGAGCCTCCGGTAGATCTCCCATCGGTGGTTGGAAAGTTCTGGCACGGTGAAGTTTGCAAAACTGGCAGTCATGGGCCACTACACGGACAGCATTTCTAAGGCCTAAAATCCAAAATCTTTGGTGGAGGTCGTTCAAGACTTTTTCTTTGTTCGCATGACCAGCTTTTTGATGATATCTGGCTATTAGTAGGCGTACTGCTGGATGTTTCCCGTCTAAAATCAGCGGTCGTTTAACTTCATCGGTGACGCCTGGTGCTGCGACTATACGACTGGACATTCGAAGTTGTTCGTTGTCATCTATGAAGGGGGACAGTGTGAAAAGGCGGCTGCTTCGTGGCAACGGGTCTCGATTTTTTATCCGCAAAATATCCTCTTTGAAGGAATCCAGTTGGCTTTGCCGCAAAATATGGCGCTCGGCAAGGCGTAAATCGGTCGCGGTTATTCTTGGTAGGATGTTAGGGGGATTAGAGGTACCAGGAGAGGATGTGCAACTTGGATGGAAGGAACATAAGAGTCCTTCAAGACGAGGAAGATTGAAGTTAACGTCTCGTCTTCTTATACTACGCATTCGCAATTAGTGATATGAATTGATGCGCTTTTGCCGTTGCTCGCACCATTCTCAGCCATGAGCTGAATCGACTTGGATCCGCAGAGACTGGTGCGGGCAGATCAGTCTCGGTGATAAGATGAATGATATTTTTATACTCTTCGCGGCCTAGTCCGCTGACATCAATTTGAGGTTCAGCGGGCCAGTCCGAGGAAAAGAGAAAGGTAGGCCCTGAGATCCAGCGAGATTCTGGAGAGAGCACAAAACGTTTGACACGTGTGGCATCATCGGCTACGTTTAGGTCGCTCGGCACCCAATGCCACTCGCTGATGTTAGTAAGCTCCAGTATCTCGCCAACTCTATGAGATACAAAGGGTTTAAGGGTGCGCGCATCACTGCGAAGCCAACCCAGCGCAGTCATTGAGTCGCACCAGAAAACACGTCTCATTGGCTTCAGTCGATGGGATTCGCATATCGACGTGGCAAGACGCGCGGCCATTAGAGCACCTTGAAGTTCTAAACGAGGAATGGAGACAGGCCTAATTGGGGACACGCGGACTTTACTGCAGATGAGGGAGAGCCCTACATCGCCATTTACATAAAGAAAGCGCCAATAGGCCACAGCGGCGAATGCGGACTCACTTGCATCCGAAAACACGTGCAATTGGCACTCTACTACCTCGAGATCGCTCAAGTTATAGCGGCGTGGTATCCGTAAACTGGAAGTGGAGATCAGGTCTTGAAACCATAACTTCCACGCGGCGCTGTCACATTGAGAAAGCTCTTGGTCCCAGTTCAAACCCTTGCGCCAAGCGTCTTGAAACATAATACGACCACGAACGACGATTGGTGCAAGGATTCCTAGCGGGTCATAAATTCTCATTACGTGCACTAGAACCTCTCGCTTTGTTAGCTTCTCTGGCAACGCGGTATCTTTCCTAATACCAGTATTAAAACCAATCAGGTCGTTTCCGGGTTGCCAGGTAAGACCTAGCGTGCGAACCGGCGTAGCCAGACGACCTAATTCAACGTCAACATTATTAGAGTGAGGGACCTCAAGCAATGATTCTTTAGGTAACAACGAAAGCGCACTAGGGTTATTCGACGTCCAGCCGCGCATTTCAAAACCGGCGTGAGTGTGTACGGTGTAAATATCGGCTGCCAGCTTGGCAGCCTTGCCGACGTCGTCTAAGCTAGTAATGCAATCGTCCATGTAATGGTCGTCGATGATTACTCGAGCCGCGTCAGGGTAAGTTTCCTGCCATTCTAAAGCATTTTTATTTTTTATGTGTATGGCAGTAAATGGGCTCGACGCGGCGCCAAAAATCATGGATGACATGCGGTACGTTCTAATCGGTTCACCCGGGGTATCTCGCCACAAAAACCTTTGCGCGTCTCTGTCTTTTTCAATAATTTTGATCTGCGGAAACATTTCACGAATGTCAGCATTTAAAGCGACGGCACCCTCGCGAAAACGCATCAAAACACCCAGCAAAGGTTGCAAAAGATCAGGGCCAGTCAATAACAAAGAGTTTAATGACACGCCGTGAGATTTTGCAGCCGCGTCGTGTACCGTTCGCAACTTATTGGGTTTATTTGGATTAATCACGCCAAAGTGCGGTAGATACCAAACGGGACGTCCAGAAGCAGGGCGAGAAGAACATTGTTCAGCGTATTCTTTGGATAGCATGTCATGAATATTGCGACGATAACGTTCAGCATAGCAAGGATCTTTAATCATTTTCTTTTCTAAGCTGAGGAATCTGGACAGTGCTAACTTGTAACTGTCAGGAATGTCCAGATTATCAGCCTTCCATAGCAATCCTACCTCAAAACGACCACCCGGCAGACGGTGAGCTGTGCTCTCTAGTACTTGTATGGCACGCTCATCATCAGCGTTGCGGGCCTCTTTTTTCGATATACCAATTGAATCGATCTTAAATTGCTCCCTAATAAGTCGCTCTACAGTAAAATAATCACTATCGGAGTCAAGTTCGCTTACTGCGATATGATTGACAACGTCAACCCGTTTAGTCTTGCTGCAACCGAAACCAAACAAAACCCAGCCAAGAGCTGTTAAAATAGCTGCAGGTTGTGTCCTGGTTCCTTTGCGCACGTCTTTAGCGAATGACAAATGCCAATTGTCAAGTCCTATGATCAGCATGGGCTTTATGTCCCCGTAGCAAAATTCACCGGCTATATCAGCTAAATAAGAGTATTTGCGCACACTATCTTGATGCGCACACTGCCGCGCAGCACCTAAACTATTAGTCGATCTAGCCTTTTTAATAGAGTGAACTTCGGTTGAATGACGACCCTGTATATTAAAATTGACATACTGCACTTTAACGTCCTTGCTTAAACCAAGTACGCAATCTACGTGAATTACCCTATCGGAGGTTTTCGCTCCAATTCGTGAAGTAATTTCAGAGTCAATATACGTGCCTGAGGACCCATCGTCCAATAACGCGAATGTGTCAACGCTACCAGAGGGTCCAGACACAGTGACGGCAACTATTTTTAACAACGGCCGTTCAGAAGGCACTTTGGGTAATGAAGAGGTCGCATGCGTCAGAATATCGTGTTCCGAGTCGTCAGGTAGTGGAGCTGCAGCGGGCGCGTCGGGCAGGCTGCCGGCCGCGGGCGCAGTCACGCCAGACGTCGATGGCACTTGCTCGTCGTCGTCGTCGTCGGAGTCGCCGTCGGCGGTGCCGTCGTTGTCCTCCACGTCGATGTGCGCAGTAACGACGCGTTCAAATTTAGACCCGTGTAACAAATTATGATGACGCATTTCGCAACCTTCTACACTACATACTTTTTTCATACATGAAGTTTTGTTCTTATGGAAACCTTTTTTCAAACACCTATGACATATTTTATTCTTTTTGATAAATTGCCACCTATCATTTATTGACAGTTTGACAAACTTGTCACAATCAGATAAGTCATGGTTTTGTTTGCATAATGAACAATTATTACCAGAATCATTAGTATTTACTGATGTTGGAATGCTACCGGACGAATGATTATTTTCAGCAATAACGTTTACTCTGTCCCTACTACCGATCGGCCGGGAATTTAGGGCCGGCGCATAGTCAACTGCGCCTCCAAATCGGCATTGCAGGTCGACTTCGCGCGAGAGGAAATCGGCAAACATTTCAATTTTTGAAGCGTTACCATTGCACGAATGAGCATAATCTAACCACCGTGGACGCAGCAGCGCAGGCAGCTTGCTCCATAGTGCTTGAAACAGCTCAGGCGAGCGTAAATGGTCGGGCTTATTTAACATGCGGATAACCTCTACGCAGTTACGAATACGACTTGCGAAAATCACTAGATCCTTACCGTCGTAGCTTACCTTAGGTAGGGCACGCACCGCTGTCACCTCATGCATGACGACGAGCTCGGGACGGCCGAAACGCGCGTCCAGCGCGGCCACTACCGCGCCGGGGTCGCGGGCCGCTGCCAGCAGGCCCGCCACGGCCTCGCGCGCCGCCCCTCGTAGGGCGCGTGATAACCTAGCTAAATTTTCAGTAGGCGAGAAACTATCTGCTTTATTTTCGTACACTCTTTTTAAAGCTAACCAATCTAAATATGACTTGCCGTCAAAGGTCGGCAGTTCCGTCTTCGTTTGGTTCACTTTATTTATTAACTTATCGAGCGAATTTACTAAGCGAGTCACTCCTCCGTCTTCAGGGCGATTTTGCTCAGGAGAGTTTTCGTATGCCACGGCACTCGTGCCGTGCGGCACTCTCGGTCCCAGTGGCTCGCGCTGGGCCGCAATATCGTCGGACCTGAAAGGTGGGTTGGCACTTAATAAAGGTTGCTCAGTAGTGTTAGGAATCGTATTATTCAACCATTCCTGTACACTTGCACGACTGCGCGTGCCATGGCTTCCATGTCGGCTCGGGCCCGCCGCCTCTATGGCGGCGAGATTGGCTTCCAGTTCGAGATCAGCAACTTTACGCTCGCGCTCAGCTCGCTCATTGTCTATCTCAGCCAGACGGCGCGCATGTTGCGCTCTCGCCTGCAGCTGGCGCGCCACAATGGTGGCGGATGAGCGCGACGAGGCGCCGCTTGCCACGCGGGAAGGTGTCGGCCTTGGTTCGTGAGGGGCAGGGCCCGCGCCTTGCTGCGCGAGCGGAGCAGAGTCCCTCCCGACGGCTTCACCGTCTCCCTTATGAGCCGTCTCACTCATTGCACTTTTTGAGCGAGTTATCATTGAGGTTTACGGTAGAAGAACCAATTTTATAGATACGACTGTAAAAATAATAAGGCACTGGTTTCGATGGTAAAACAAAATGTAATGTCAGTAATAAACAGACAAAAATAGTATCAAAAAAACATAGACAATAAAACGTATATTTATATAAAAAGGTTGTGTGTTGCACACAACCTAAATATCAGGTAAAACTGGCACAAGGCGCGAGCAGTTCGACGAGGAGATGGTGGCGCAGGCGCAGCGCTGGATGCGCGAGAATCTCGGCGGCTCCGACCTGCGTTTCCCTGACGTTTAAAGAATGGATTAAGCTAATATACAGACAATTTATAACAAAGTCCCGACAAATATAAGTATAAACAAGTGAAATATCGCTAATGATTGTAACATCTGACATACATAAATTATAGTTTAATAATCATCGGTATTTGTAAATTTAACACAGTTTTATTTTACAGGTGTTCCGGTAAGTCTTGAGTTTTAACGTACCTTTTTTGTTTAGTCATGATGAATATGTTCAGGACAATTATCTTCTCCTGTTACTCGTACAAACTCACTAATAAAAAAATATATGTACGTATAATACCATATAAAATTGCTTACTATGTTATTGTTCTTGAACAAAATATTATATAAATTAGGCACCTTATCTTGATAAGTTTTTTTATGTAATTTAGTTTGTTTGTTAAGATAAGATATTTCCTAACTGCATTGATTGCAAAAGAAGATATCGTAAATTTTTGTATTTTACTATACCTATAGGAAGTTGCTGATGTAGGTAAAAACGAAAAAGATTAACTAAACTATTTTACTTTAGATTAATTTTGTGCTGAGTATATTTTTAAGATACTTAAGTTTTTAAGCTGTGTATAATTTTAAAACATTGTAAGTACCTTCAATAAATTAATAATGAGCTAAAGTAACATATTTTTATAGTACCTACAAATGAAGTCATAAGTTGACTGAAGAATCGAAATTAGCCATTAGGCCTTGAAAGTGATTTACTAAAAATGGATCCGACTACGAACCAGACTTTTAATTATAGTAAATCAAAAAAACCGGGCAAGTGCGAGTCGGACTCGCGCACGAAGGGTTCCGTACCATAATGCAAAAAAAAACGGTCATCCATCCAAGTGCTGACCCCGCCCGACGTTGCTTAACTTCGGTCAAAAATCACGTTTGTTGTATGGGAGCCCCACTTAAATCTTTATTTTATTCTGTTTTTAGTATTGTTATAGCGGCAACAGAAATACATCATCTGTGAAAATTTCAACTGTCTAGCTATCACGGTTCGTGAGATACAGCCTGGTGACAGACGGACGGACGGACGGACGGACAGCAGAGTCTTAGTAATAGGGTCCCGTTTTACCCTTTGGGTACGGAACCCTAAAAAATAAGCGATTTAAGGGCCTATTTTAGATTTAAGCTAGTTATTATTTTCTTTTAGTAATACCACTGTATATATCTTATTAGTAAATAAGTGAATTCGAAATTGACAGCGATTATAAATGATTTATTAAGAAGTCAATTCCATCGTCTGTGTATCGTTGTAATTTTCCGAAGTGTTGACTCCAATATTTTCCAATCGTCATGCGCTCATTTCTGTGTCCTTTTCGTCAACTGAAAACATATATGTAATATTATTATTAATTAGCACATTATTCTTTATTCAGGCAAACACTAAGTATCATTGAATAACTTGAAACCATATCTAATAGAATCTAACTAGACTATATCTAATAAGGTATTATGAAATAAAACTGGACTTAACATAATGACTCAAATCATCTCAAATTACTGAATGCAATTGCTTTCATTAATTGTTGCGAGCACGCAGTTTTGCGACATTTCGCAAAACCGCGGATATTATGGTTTTGAATTTTAATTTCAAATGTAAGTATGTTAAATCAGGATTCGAAATAATTGCAAATTAAATTTTTGCCAACCGTATAAGTAGTGATTTAAACTCCGCTCTTTGAACCACCTTAAGTTTCTATTGGCCTTTCTATCAACGATTGTCATCTTGACTAATCCCCAAGGAAAGTTAAGTTCTAAATGCACATAATCAATTGTTCGTGTTCTACTTACAACCATCAACTACGAAGATCTGAGGTGCAGGAAGTGCGTTGACCATCTGAAATAGACATAAATTGCATTAAAAATATAGGTACCTACTTTTGATGCATTGTGCTGTAAAAAATATTCAACTTTGCCAGCGTCAAAGTTGTATGGCAGTATTTTTATACCTCTATTACTACCTCATTTCTGAAATTGCACTTAATCTGATTTTGGTCGTACTTTTGATATTTGACTTTGTATATCTGTGGGAATTTTACACCTTACTGAGACATAACAACTAGTACCTACTTACTGAAGTGTAGATTATAATATTAGAATACTTCTACATTACTTGCCTACTGTTGAATATGCATCCTACTCGTAGAGTAAGACCAAGAAAAGTTAGCAACGATTTTGATAACACACGCAGTGTAAGTGTTATCTTAGGTGTCAAACTTCTTTGAAATTATGACGTATATATAACACTTCAATGCGTATGCTATCAAAATCGGTGCAGTTCTTACTCTATCATTTGTTGGCTCAAAGATACGAATTAGAAACATTTTGGCTGCGGCATAATTGTTGATAGTTAAATTGATAATATTAACAAACGTTTACTAAACGACAATATTTGAAGATTAACACTTTTTTAGGTAAAATGTAGTTTTAATTTATAATGATTTTTTGTAAATGGCGTGTAAGTAAGTAAGAAAAATATAACAAACTTTTCTTACTTTTTCTTTGGATTTTTGCGCGCCTGGTTATATGCTGAATGTTATATCCAATTTTTTCCTTAATGCACCTACATCTTATATTTACTTAGGACTTGTTAAATATTACAAGACAGAGATGATACAATTTCAGAAAACAGACGTATCAATATAAATATTTACACTAACCGATAAAACGATTACCATCACCAATAAGACAGAAAACAGAAATTTACGAAACATTTCTTTGCAACACTTGATATTGGGTGCTGTAGAAGTGTAGACGTAATATCGAAGTTTACTTAAGTAGTACCTTGATAGACTTATATGTCTCATGTGTATTTTGTAGTGTAATGAGCGTAGGTACACACGGTTGTAAAATTAAATATGTATAAGGTACCGTAAAATGGGGTGAGTTGACTGAAATTTGACTTTCAAACCTCGATAAAATTTTATTTTTACATGTGAAAACTGAATGGTGTATATAATAAGTGGTTCGGACGTTTGTATTTTAGTTTGTATTTTATTTTGGGTAGTTCTATTTCATAACTTTGACGATAAAGAGGAAAACCCACCTCACCCCGTAGTGCCTCGTATTTGGGGTGAGAGGGTTTTTCATACAAAGGTGATTTTGGAAGATTGTTGGATCGATTTTTTTTATTATGCGTATTACTATAGCCCCATTTTAAATTGCAATACATTATTTTTGTAGCAGTAGCCTTAAAAACCCTTCTCACCCCCCTCTCAAACCTTCTCTCCCCATTAATAACCCACCTCTCCCCGCGAAACCTACTCACCCCGTTTTACGGTAATAATTTTTTGTTGGTCTGTTTATTATTATGTGACCCTAGAATTCATCTATCGTATCTAGTTAGAACTAGAAAAGTAAAAGACTCATAAAATAACCACGTTATGGCATAAATCTTATATATTTTACGGATTAAACAGCGGTTTAAAAATGAAACGTATTCATATTCTTATAGTTGAAAATCACGTTTGAAAAATAAGTCACAGAAAATAGGTAATAAAAGTTATATGATCATTCTGTTAGCGTCATGATTCAAATATGGTGTTATTATAGGTATCAGTTTACCAATGTCGCCATAGAATGATGTCGAATGTGTTCATATCATACCTAATCGTTTGGTAAGGTGTTCTATGTGTGTACAATTCCTTAGTATCTTCCGTTCGTACCTAATTTCGATTCTATTGGGTAATTTACATACATTTCACACCTCAATACCTTTTACGATTAAGATACCGTTGAAGCATGTATTACCTATGTTTACTCTGTATTTTTAATAAAGTCTTAGTTAAAAAAATAATGAACAAGCCGATCAATAAAATTACACTAATAACCGAACAATTGGACGGACGGACAACATAGAGATCCTATATGGGTTCCGTTTTTACCTTTTGAGGTACGGACCCTAGAAAAAAAGAAAACCCGGACTGAAAAAAGAAACACTAAAACATTACACCATTTATACAGCTACCAATTGATACCTATGTTTCAAACGAAGAGATCAAATCGCCAAACGTTAAAATAAATACCTACATAGGTACATAGTTTCATTTTGCTCATTTTTCGCTTTATAAATTAACGGCAAATGGTGGTCACATTTTTCGTTTAGGTTATTATACGAGTATTAACGTTATGAACAAAGCAGTTTGATTTTAGTTTTAGCAGTCAAAAGCAGATGGTGTTTATTTCCTGTGGTTAAAAAAAAGAAAGATACACTCGTGTACGGAATTTTCTGCAGAATTGGCCGCATTACGCTTAAACTAAAACAAATGACTAATTGTTAAAGCTAAAATACCCCCGGATGAGACCATTCAACATTACGCACGGGCTAGAGTAGCAGATAAACTGCCCCTCGCGGTCACTTTATACATCGCCTACTATCTCACATGAGAAATGACCACAGTTACGTCACAAAAGGGCGCGATATAATTTCATGCCAAGCTCTCGGATGCCACTTTAAGCCTCCTAGTAGCACACCAGCGTTGTGAGACCTCCCGTGTCCTCTATTTAAAATTGTGGGATTTAAACCGCATAGATTCCTCAATAAACTTTACTATTGAATTTGTCACATGGGATCCCAAAAATGTTATTAACTTTTTTATTTTTTCTAACTTCCTTATTACTAGAGGAGTTGTATGAAAACTTGTAGGTGAGGGTCAAAATAATTCCCACAAAGACGGGGTTTGATTTTTTTAGTTCTTTGTGTGTATCTTTATGACATACTAAAAATATATCAAAATATATGCATGCAAAACGCATTTATTGACATTTGAAATTTGAAAAATCAAAAAAAATATTAAAAATCGTGTGTGGTATCAAATGACAGGAAATTACACGCTAAAAAGACTGTGAGGTTGATTTTACAAAATAAAATTAAAAAACAAAGTGGTGGCTTAAAAACTGATTTTATTTTTCAATGTTGAAAATTATTTTCTACACTGAAAACTAAACTAAACTATTATAGTTTTACACATAAAAATACATTGTGTAAAAGAAAAGAATATTTAATTCATGAATACTTATTTTAAATTATATTAATATAATATGAAAAATATAGGCTCTATATTAATTTTAAAAGTTTTATCAATAAACTGAACGCACTTCAAAGGAGGTGCTTGGCAGAATATAAAAAACAAAAAACGTTTGTAGACTGGTCATATTTTTGTAAAAATCGATTTCGACTTGCAAATCATATTACTTTTTGGAAACCGGGTTTTTTTACCCTAATTAGACCCCGCTGAATCCGAATTTGCTCGATCGAATTCTTGGCCGGAAGTGAGATATTTGATATTAAAGGTCCCTTTTTTCTACTATGTCGTAAATAACTATTAAACGGTGGCGCATAGCAAAAATGTTCTTATACATGAGTAATCTGCATAAAATTGCCCACAAGAAAGATTCAGTACAATTTTTCGCTAGGATCAATATTCAAAGAGATATTAACGCGGGAAAGTTAATTATAATCACTTCTAAGGTCCCTTTTTTTAGTTTTTCGTGAATAACTCGTGAACGGTGGCGAACATAAAAAAATGTTGTTAAATGTTAATAATCTACACAAAATCCTCTATAAAAAAGATTCAGTACTCTTTTCGCAGGGATAATTACTTAAAAAGAGAATAAAGAGGGAAAAATTAATTATAATAAATTCTAAGGTTCCTTGTTTTTATTTTTTCGTTAATAATGTGAAAACTATGACTCATACCAAAAAAAAACTTATACATAAATAATAAACATAAAATTTCCTACAAGAAACATGTAGAACACTTTTCGCTAGGAACAATATTTGAAACGATATTAAAGGAAGAAAGTTCATAACAATCAATTCACAGGTCACTTTATTTTAGTTTTTCGTAAATAATTTGTAAAGTATGACCTATTTTGCTATGGGCCACAGTTTACAAGTTATTTACGAAAAACTAAAATGGACTTTAAAATTTATTATAATTAACTTACCCGCTGCTTTATTTTTTTAAATATTGATCCTAGCGAAGTGTTCTAAATGTTTCTTGTAGGAAATTTTATGTTTAATACTCATGTATAAGTTTTTTTTTCTTATGAGTCATACTTTTCGAATTATTGACGAAAAAGTATAAATAAGGAACCTTTGATTTTATTATAATTAACTTTCCCTCTTTATATCTTTTTAAGTAATTATCCCTGCAAAAAGTGTACTGAATCTTTTTTATAGAAGATTTTGTGTAGATTATTAACATTTACCAACATTTTTTTATATCCGCCACCGTTTACGAGTTATTTACGTAAAACTAAAAAAAGGGACCTTAGAAGTGATTATAATTAACTTTCCCGCGTTAATATCTCTTTGAATATTGATCCTAGCGAAAAATTGTACTGAATCTTTCTTGTGGGCAATTTTATGCAGATTACTCATGTATAACAACATTTTTGCTATGCGCCACCGTTTAAGAGTTATTTACGACATACTAAAAAAAGGGACCTTAAATATCAAATATCTCACTTCCGGCCAAGAATTCGATCGAGCAAATTCGGATTCAGCGGGGTCTAATTAGGGTAAAAAACCCGGTTTCCAAAAAGTAATATAATTTGCAAGTCGAAATCGATTTTTACAAAAATATGACCAGTCTACAAACGTTTTTTGTTTTTTATATTCTGCCAAGCACCTCCTTTGAAGTGCGTTCAGTTTATTGATAAAACTTTTAAAATTAATATAGAGCCTATATTTTTCATATTATATTAATATAATTTAAAATAAGTATTCATGAATTAAATATTCTTTTCTTTTACACAATGAAACCTTTATTCTAAAATGAATGGACAAAATATTAAATTACATAAATTACTAAAAGACATAAATAGGGATATAAAACTAAAACTAACTACAATTAAATTAATTAAAACTAAAAATTAAAAATACCTATCAAAACTTGGTGCCCTCGGGAGGGTGCCCAACACGCAGGCAGCGTTCCCGCGCTGGATTGCGATGGCAATTCGCTGCGCGAGAAAGCTGCCCGCGCGGGGGTCACCCGTTGCCTCCCTCAACCTTTTCCCAAGCGCCTTAAGGAGCATATGTGCGCCTCTGCCCCACGAACCAAGTGTCTCGACACCAAATGCAACGAATTCGTATTGGGCGCCGAGACAGCTGTACTTGGCTACCTTTAGACGCTCCCGGGTGTCCGCCGCCGCGCCAGCACGCCTGCTGGTCGATGGAACGTATGACGCCGCTAGCGTGTCAGCGCAAGTGGCGTCCCATACCAACGCACGACCCATCTTCCAGGGAATCAGTGACAAAATGTATTTTGATGTGTAAAACTATAATAGTTTAGTTTAGTTTTCAGTGTAGAAAATAATTTTCAACATTGAAAAAAAATCAGTTTTTAAGCCACCACTTTGTTTTTTATTTTTATTTTGTAAAATCAATCTCACAATCTTTTTTAGCGTGTAATTTCCAGTCATTTGATACCACACACGATTTTTAATATTTTTTTTGGTTTTTCAAATTTCAAATGTCAATAAATGCGTTTTGCATGCATATATTTTGATATATTTTTAGTATGTCATAAAGATACACACAAAGTACTAAAAACATCAAACCCCGTCTTTGTGGGAATTATTTTGACCCCAAAGGCTATATCCTCTCTACTATATCAACGAGAAATTTACTCTAAAATATTTGTAGACATTTTCCACACGAAGCGAAAAGTCATTTCTCGTTGTTAAAAGGTTAGGGATTGTGCGTTAAAAACTGTTTCATCTCGTAATTTTTTACACACCAAATATATAATATAATATTCAATATGTTCATAGCAGTTCAAAAACGGTCTACAAAAGTGCAAAATAACATTATTTTTTATGCCGAAATCGAAACTTCCTAACTTTATAAATTCTTTTACTCGACATCAAAACCGTCACCCCCAGCTTCTTAATCAGATCGACTAAGGCTATGGAGATCGTATAATAAAAAGAGGAAACCTATTTTTATTTATATCTAATAAGACATTTTTATTAAATTTATAAAAAGAGTCTATTTCATTTGCCAGTTGCAAATCGTATAAGTCCGGAGTTCAAGTATGAGTGGCCAGTTAGAGCGCGATAAATCGCCCAGCGCTGGACAAATGCCCGTCAATAAATGAAATGGTGATGAAGTATAAAAGGTAGTCATTTCATGTTACCGCCAGATGGAGCGCAAGTGTGGAATGGGATGTATTGTGTTTCATTGAAAATTGATGAAGATTTTGATATAATAATATGGCAAGTCGCTTGTTGGTGGAGCATAGGCGAAAGTTTTTATTAGGAGAGGAATGTTTATTTTAGGTGAACTTTGCTATCTCCATTATTTTAAATACTTTCCCTCCTGGTGGTACCTAATATTAGAAAATTAAAAAAGAATACATATATATTATATATTTTATTTATTTTTATATTTTTAACAGTGAAGTCAAATGAAGATGTGAAATGGATATATGGAGTGTATATTATGTGGATATTAGATATTATAATATAAAAAGAAACCACATATGTCTAAATCATATGACAATATTAGTCGGAACATACATATTGAACTGTAAACAAACATTAAGCAATTTCAACATTTAACCAAATTTAGTTAAAAGCAAAACGATTTATTCTTATCGATATGCAAATTTACGGGACGCCTGAAATGAATAATGTCACGATTATCCGGCTCTGATAACTCTGCCCCGGGCCATGTTTTGCACATGCCCTAATTACTAATGTATTTTAAATTGATCTTATATAAGGTAAACGTACTAGTGCTCGACATGCTAATGCCCAATAGATGACACCTTGCTGTCACCTCTATTGACAATGCCTTAAGTTTCAAGATGACACGTACTGGGATCGCGTCGAGCACCAGTACGTTTACCTTACTAGCGTCTCTGTGAGCTCTAGAATTCGCGACAGGCTTAGAAGTTAACAATATAACGAAGAGATGTTAACTGTTAACCATGCTAGTCTATAATGAGTAATGAGAAACATTTATCAGTCTGCAACAATTTTATTATTACTATGTTTTATTGCAATATTTTAATAAGTTAGGTACTCGCCTGAAACTTTTTGCATTGCAATGTTCTTCATTCTTCTATGATAAGAAGATTATGTCATATGTTACTTTAAACTTAACCTGATCCTACCCAAGCACATTTTCAGAAATCCTGAATTGTTCCTCATGCTCTCAGTTAAAGCGAGAACCCGGCAAGAACCACATACTACAATCAAAGTCTTTACTAAATACCTAATTATACAGGGTGATTTCGGGGTCGTGGAGCAAGAGAGCCAGACATCATACAGAATCCAAAGATGAGCCTAATGATGTTGTTAATTATTGTTTATCACCAATATTGATGATTATTTTCCAGATGACATGTAGGAAAAAACATTTTTGCATACAATTTGGTGACCCTACTCAATGTAACGTCTTGTCGCTTTCCACACAGCGTATGTCAAAAGTCATAGGGTGACCATAATTTAGTATAACATGAATTTTACTTGAAAAATAAGAATAATTAAAGTAATTATCTTTTAATCAAATACTACCATATGATAATGTGGATCATTTACAGAGTCAGAAAAAGTGGTTCTGGATCACGACCCAGAAATCACCCTGTATATTTACACTCTGTATGTGTCTCTAAAGTAACTACCTTGTCTTGCCCAATGTATATTGTACATTGAGCAGGACGAAATAGTTACTTTAGAGATTGTTCACGATCTCTCAAGCATAGATGCGATTATTATGGGCCGGTAACCACAATCAAATTTGATATAACAAACCTATCGAATGTTATCTAGTAATCACTGAGCTGGAATCATTGGAGTACACTGCGTGTAACGGAGCGTAAAGGCATTACTGTTATTCCTACCCCATTACGTAACCATTGTTACATAGGTAGGTACCTAAACAGGTAGAAATGGGGTTGGCTGGTTTGCATAGATGGCGCCATAATAGCTTGCCCATGTCTCTAGTTTGAATATGACCATAGAAAATAAAGTAGGTATGAGACGCCTCGACCCGTACCCGGGCCGTTCTAGCGTGAGTCATTCAAGTCGCCTAAACGTTAAACACAAAACATAATATTTACGCTGGCAACTCGTTTTCCGGTCTTCTATGTATAATGACATATCCACTCCCGTGACCCCGACGAGGGTCTAAGCGACAGCTCAATCGGCCATGTTTAATACCACTTGTAATTTTATAATATACTGATCTTTAACACATATTTGAGCGTCCCTATGTCCCTAAAGACCACTCCGGTCGCTCGTGAGGACCTATAATTATATACCTAGTACCTTTATCAAAAGTTTTATTAATTTTTTACTTCTTAGAAGTTTTATTTACTTCTTAGCAAATCGTAAACTTATTGTTGTGTAATATATTAATTATAAAGTTTATTTGTAGCCGAACCATATAGTACTGGAAGGCTTCGATCGCTGAGTAGACGCGCAAATGCACACGGCTGTAATATATCAACAAGGCATACCAAAACCGTCGTTATGTACCCGTACCGAAAATCAAAAATATTCTATTGTATAGGTAATACGGTATGAGATAAAAATTAATGAACTCCTACTGCTCTTTGATACACGTCCTACTCGTAAGATATATTATTTTATTTTTATTAGGTACATTAAGTAAGTCACTCAACACTGGATCCATATGAGTGTTTTTTTACTGTCATTTCTATTGAGTAACAACCAACCAACACAACATACAGTAACAACTTCAGGTCAAAGAGAATTTAGATTAGAGGAATATTGTCAAAGTAAATTAGGTACGTATCTTATCTTATCTTAGTAAATTACGTAGTCAGTACATTTACTGCCATCTTTCGACACAAATGATCACTTGATCCTGACTTTTTCACTGATATGTGTTAAAGTTAAATTTCAAAAAGTAATGACTACATAATTTATTTTGACAATATACTCCTGTATTTCAAATTCTCTTTAATCGGATCTATGTTTAACCTAAAACAAAATAACATTCCTAAAATTTTCCACTCGCTACAAACGCGTAACGTCATTAATTCAAACTCCATGTTGGCTGGACCCGGTCCCATTAACAACTCCCGAGCCCAATGTGTCCCCTAATTGAATTCCTTCCACGAGACCCATTATAGACCCTATCCGTGATTAAGACTTAACGGTACATCTACTGCGCATTTGGGCTAGAGATGGGCACAGTTTTTCTTGTAACGAAATAACCGTTTAACCGTAGAGTAAATAGACCTCATATGAGTCGCTTAACTTCAAACTCGGGTAAATCCATCTGTCAGATTATGCGATTTTGGTATTATGAAAAGGTAATAGGGTAGCTATTTGCTGAGAGGGTCGAATGGATTTACCCGAGTCAGAAGTTAAGCAACACATAAGTATACCTACTAAAGAAAAAGAAACAAAGCATTCCCGGGTCGAAGGCCGGAATTGAACCGGCGTCTTTAATTTTCCCGGCTAACATCTTTAGACCTAGGCTAGTCCGTCGTGGCGGTACCCGTCACAATTTCTCGACAGATTCGTCGATTTCTGTAAGGGCCGCCATACACGGACTGCTTTGAGCAGTCAGTGCCAACAGCTTCAAGCGGTCGCCGTTGGGTGATCTGCAGTTTCAATACAAAATCGTCATTCGCAATACACGAACCGCTCAAGCAATTGCTCTGCTTCGGGCGGTTGGCTGCGCGGTGAAATTTCATCATGCGGTCAATCTGCAAAAGCAGTCCGTGTATGTTGATCACCGGGTTACTGCTCGAGCAGTCCGTGTATGGCGGCTTTAAGAAGTGTACTTTGCCTTGTATGCCTACGTTGTAACTGAAATTGGTAAAAAGGGCTAGTCATATGGAACATTCTTAGAGCATTTAATCTGCCGAAAAACTTGCACAGTTGTGCAAACTTTTGTATGGACATGGGTATTATCGTCCACATCATGAAAAAATAGCAATACATTTGACGTACCTCCTCCACATAAATCGGCAGACTGTTTAGTACAGAAAATGACAGCCATGATGTCTCCAGTTACTAAATGCTCTACCATTATACCATTATATATTTTCTTGGCCTAAAACAGGACTCGGGTAAACACTAAATTGAAATTAGTAAATGTAATAAAATCCCACGCCATTTCCTAGCATCTTATAGCATTTTTCTAAATACTTACGGTGCATTATTATTTTAGATTATTTTCACTAGCTAGCATGACCCTACAAGAAATAGTTACAATCTTATGTAGATGTCGTGTCGCGACTAAATGAAAGAACGTTAAAGTTTTTTGCGGTAACGTTAATAGACTGTGATTTTAGTTCATGTGATGATCGATTTGCAGTCATGGTAGCTTATAATATAACCTTATAGGTTATAAGTGTGAGCACTACTAGGGCGGGCAGATAATTTCATCAAGCATGCTAATTAATGTCCCACTGACAAATCAGCGCCGCACGTGCCTCGTGTAACGGTTATAAGTTATAACCGTTTTTAATAACAACAACGCCAATCGGTCAGCCCTAATCAGGGCCAAGTTGCTTTATTTCTTTGGCAATTTTGTTAGTTTCGCTAGATGTGCTGCAAGTTTTTGTGTAGGTACCTATTTGTGGATGTGGGGAGTTTGAACTTTCGTCTGAAAAAAGGAAATGAATATAACTTTTAAAGCATCTCATCTCGATAATGGATTCCGGTGTTATTTCTGGAATTCATTGCTAAAATGGCCATGCACTTTTGCAGCTCGCTATACCTTCTGTCCCCTATGAAAGGTTAGGAGGGCCATTTTTAAATAAACTTTAATCCTACATTAAAACTTTATTACTCGTTTCTAAATTGAGTTTTTAGGTATTTAACTCAGACTTAGTATTTAACCTTACCGTACTAAAAGTTAAAGACTGCAGACAACGACCGGACTCCTTTATTCTGAGCAAACGCTTTTAATTCAAACGGTAATTACTTTAAACTTTAAACAAGGCTAAGAAGTGTTCAAAGGGTAGATTACTTTCCTATAGCACCTAGCATTATGCAAAGGAGAATTTTTAAAAATTACTCATGTATTGAAATGTTCACGGTATTTTTTCTGCGCGTTTATTGCTAAACCTCTTAGTGTAAGGCCTGAGTGGACGCTCGAGTTGGGCGTGCAGCGGGGCGGGGCGTGCGGCGTGCATGTTAAGGCTCCTCTTCACGTTGGGCCAACGCCAAAGCCAACGAGGGACGCAGCCATGCCACGGTGGGCTGGCCTTAGGCCATAACTCATAAAAACGCATGTGGTATTTTTTGGTTTCCAATGACTGAATATTATTAGCTAATAAGTGTACTTTTATCAGGTGTAAATAGATCCGGCATAACTAATCCCATCAAAAACATTCTGTAAAAAACTAGCCAAGTCTCGATGGAGCTGCTTGTTTATCTCTAAAAAGTAATGAAATCTAGACAAAGTCGTGCCAAGTCTAAGGTTCCTTACTGCGATTTCTTTATTATTATAGTTAATGTTGTGTGACTTGGCCGTTGAAGGGTACACAAGGGTACTAAACCAGGTGCTCGATGACACCATTGCACCAATCTGTCGCCAGAACCGCTACCCATTGACGATGGAAAATTGCCACTTGGAAAACGTTGATTCAATAACCAGTCAATTGTAGGCTTGATAAAGCTGCGTATTTCAATAATACTTATGTATGGGCGAGCCTGAAACAAACACTTCTTTTTGGTGCAATGGCAGATTGGTGCAATGGTGTCATGGAGCACCTGGTTTTGTACCCTTGTGTACCCTTCAACGGCCAAGTCACACAACATTAACTATAATAATAAAGAAATCGCAGTAAGGAACCTTAGACTTGGCACGACTTTGTCTAGATTTCATTACTTTTTAGAGATAAACAAGCAGCTCCATCGAGACTTGGCTAGTTTTTTACAGAATGTTTTTGATGGGATTTCACTTCTTTTTGTAGAAACGTGGTCATATTGATTTATTTTATTAGATTTTCTTATTTAACACATTTTTTTTCTTTTTAGGAGTAGTTTTTTTATTATTACAAATCTTTCTTTTCTTTTTTTCCGGTTCTGATTCTTGTACAGTAGCAACAGTTTTTCGTATTGCCCATTCATTAAATCTAATAATTAAATAATAATCAGTAATCCGTCACTAATCATCATATAATGACTTGGCAATCGCACATAATGCTTTACTCGTACCGTACTCGTAAATATGTGTAATGCTCAAACTGCAATTAGCGCTAGCGTTATGTTCAATTAGAATTATTTTTAATAGGTGACGATGATCCTTTTGTCATTATGCAACCGTGCGATGGCCAAGTCATTATACGTATTACAAATTAAAGATATCTTATTGATACGGTTTTAACACCCCCTGGCACTGATTAAAATAACCGACTTGGTTTCACATTACATCTCAAAACTTTTTTGTAGTAAAAGCGTTGCGAGACTTGCACCTTTTTACATGTAATGTTTTTGATGGGATCTCATCTCTTTTTGTAGGCAGTTCTTCTTTTCGGGTACTCATACCCATACTATGTATACACATATCATAACTAAACATATCTTCATTCATACTCACATCGTACATCGTAGTGTACCTTTACTTTACTTTACCTACTATTTGTAGGAACTGCAACAGTAACTTAGTAATATCATATATTTATATGGGATTACAAACTTACTTATGCAGTTCTTAGATCTTTAAAACGTGACTGATATTGCAATATTTTTAGGTTTTCCCTTTATATGGCCATTAAACCCTAACTCTGTACCAAATTTCAGCTCTCTGAGTTTATGGGAAGTACTAGTTCTATTCTGATGATCATGAGTGAGTTTCATAAATGCGAAACTTTGCTTTCGCTTAACGTCGGAACTAAATGACCTACAGACTTGAAATTTTGGATTTTAAGTATGTGATTATAGCTTACTGGATGACCAAAATTTCTGCGTTCTGGTCTTATCCAGAGGTTCTCAAATAGGGGCCTGAAAATGCGGCGAAATGGTTCCAGTAAAGGATGGTACGGCAGTGTTTGCTTCGCGCTCAACTTGGCGGGGGCACTGCCGTGCCCCCCGATTACTTTCATTCTCTAACAATCCTTGAAAGTTAACGCAACTCCCGTTTGTACGCGCTCTCTTATCAGAGGCTCATTAAGTGAACGTCATTAGTAGTGAATTCCTGAGGCGATAGTGATTTTAGTGATTATTATTAATATGGAGCTTAAAGAATCAGGTATGTTGTTTCATTTTATATACAAAGTATAACTTTTTCATTAAAAGTATATTTATAATAATAGGTCTACGAGGTAACAGAAAGTCATACAAACAGGATTAGAATATTTTCTTTACTTAAACTTCTAGTTATGTTCCTAATGAATTTTAACATTGAAAGTAGTATGGTTTTGAAGCTTGATATCTCTAGATTAACGGCCATAAAAGATTATATGCAGACGCCTGCGGGTTTGATAGTTAAAAGACTGCTACGCCTGCGTAGGCCAACGCGTAGCAGTACTACGAAAACATTACGAATGGAAATTTACCCATTTTCTTTCTTTTTTCAGGTGATGTGTAGGTCGGATCTTTTACAAAGGGATTTTTATTTAACTTAATAGTTCAGATACAGAAGGATGTTGCCAGTGCTTAAAACAAATTAGTAGGAATGTTGCCAGATGTAGAAAACGTAGGTACAAGTGATTTGGATAACATAATAAAGTACTTACATTGGTAGTAGACTTGTAATTTATTGGAAACCATCTTTGCGAAATCAGTGTATAGTTCTTAAGAAACATTCGAATTGGTTAAATGAGAAGCAAAGTGATAATTTTCCAATAAAAATAAGGTGATTGAAAAGACGTTAAATATTGAATTGGGACAACCGTCATCATCGGGCAATTCGGAACCCTCTACTTAAGCCGGATGGCCAAAAAAAGGATTTTTCAGCTTGTAGTAAGCGATCAAAACGCAGAAGGTTACCAGCACTAGCAACCTTGGATGCAACAGCAGTCAACAACCTGACGAATATTAGCTAATTTAGAGACCAATCAAATCCTTACGATGCATGTGCTATCTCTTCTCACAGAAGCTATACTAACATAACTCCAATATTTGTTACTACGTACTTTTATAAATTTTCGAGTTTATCCTGTTTTACCTTCGTTTGGTAAAGTAATTGTGTGCGCGCACATAGACAAATACGAATCTCTTAAATCATTTTCTAGTAAATTCGGACCCTATGATTACGGGTCGTAGGAAACTACCAAAAACAAAAAATCAATAGTTGTCACAATGAGTACTTATTTAACTAGATGTTTAAAATACATTTTAGATTAATCTACAATATTAGTTGATCTATGTTAGTTTTTTAAGGTGACTGACACGTGACGTGAAATATTTTGCGTTGCATAATTTGTATGATATTAGCATCTCTGTAAATATATAATTATTAATTTTAAATATAGATTTTTACAATATAATTGATAAAAACTATTTGTTCTATTATATTATTCAAGAATACGTTGTAATTTATTTCTTAATTCTATTTTTATAAGGCTTTAAAATTGTACGTATTTTGCATATTTTTTTGTTATCAGTTAGATTTTTTTTATGCTAAAATATACAAAGAAGAACTATTTATTACTGTTTTTTTAGTAGATATTTAAACAACAAACACGAACATATTTTTATTTTGAGGGTATCTTTGATACTTTCGGAGAAATCGAGTTTTGACCCTTTCTCCATACAAGCCGAGCCACCGTGCATGCGGTAGAATGAGATAGCAATATCACTTGCTCCCTCTAACGCATAAATGCGTCCCTCGTTGGCGTTGGCGTTGGCCCAACGTGAAGAGGAGCCATTAAACAAATGCAAACGTATAGGAGCGACCTTAGTACACGCTGCGCTGCTCATATCACTTGTGAGCCCGACGCCACGCTGCACGCCCCGCCGAACACTCCGCTTCGACCTTACACTTACACTTACAGTTCGTCATACGGAATTATATAGCCGGGGTTTCAAGTTCACAGGCAAAAAAAATATATTTATAGCATTAACAATCTTATTGCTAATCGTAAATCGAATCGTGCCCCTAGTTATATTTTGTTTTATTTCGTATAATTTAAACATTTTATTTCACTTTATGTGCTTGTTCCAAGATAGGTACGAGTAATGGAATGGGGTAAGCTTGGACACCAAAGTTTTGATGAGATTTATCGTTGTAAGACGGATAACGTAACATAATTCTTAGTTACCTACGTATAAACATTATTTTTATCGAACTTTTCAAGCATCTCCTTTTTATCGTATGTACATACCTAACATTCTTTTAACAGGACCCGGGTATGTCCTTAAACTACGTCCAAGACCACCGGTGGACGGGCAGCAGCGACCCTCAAATTCGGTGTACTCGACTGCGATCGCCAATCCGCCTGCCAAGCGTGGCGATTACGGCATTCATCCCCCAAAGGGGGAGGCCTATGTTCAGCAGTGGACGTGTTGTGGCTGAGATGATGATGATGATAACATTCTTTTGTAAGGTATAATTTTAGTTTATTTTATTTTATAATAGGTACTGATTTTGGCTTTAGTTTTAGTTGCATGACAATTAATTATTTTGGTATAATTACAAATAGCAACTTTTGCGGGACAGCGTGAAGCTAGTGAGTAAAGTTACCTTTGGCTATTATGCTGACCGCCATAGCAACTTTGAAGTCTAAATATTAATAACACTGACTAAAACAGGGGTCTTCAAACTTTTTTACCTGAGGGCCATATTGCGCCTCAGAAACCTGGCGCGGGCGACCGGCGGTGCTGAGGAGGGAGGGGGGTCTATCTGGTTGCTGCTGTTAGGGTTGAATCCCTGGGGCCTGGGATTCCCTGGGCCGGGGTTTGGAGAGCCCTGGACTAAAACAATCAACACAGCAGATATCGGATAATATAGGTTTCTGCAATAGACAGACACAAATTGCTTTGTACTCATCGTTCATATTCGGTTCAAATACGATATTCACTGGCATACACAATTCTAACCACCAGTAATCGAATCCCTGTGGTTAATACTGATATACTATTGCTATAATACATAACGACACGTCAACTATACATACCTTACTCAGAATACCTACCTATACCTATCTGCAATTTTAAACACCTCGCCCGCTTAGCAACTTCGGCTGCTGACTGTACTTAGACTGCAGATCTGATTTGAAAATCAAATAAAAATACCTATAATATATTTTTGTTGCATATAAACTAAAGATAGGTAACAGTTTAATTGATCACGGTATAAACCGTGCAATCGGACCGACGCACACTGAAAAAAAAATCGGTTGAAACAATTGAAATTGCGTTAAATTTTAATGTTTTCAACAGTTCCAGGGGAGCCTATTGAACCAAGCAGTAAACTTAACTGTTTGTACGTTACGTACGAACGAACGTACATTTGTTGATATTGTAATAGCAGTTAATCTTAATGGAATAATTTTAATGTGTGCTCGATAGCTCATATTTTTTTCAGGTTGCATCACAAATCACAACGTCATAGGTTGGTATTCCACCTGTCCAATGTTCATTGCGTCTCTCTCTCACTAAGCAAAATGTGAATGGTGGTTTCTACTGTGGTTGACCATTCTGAAAAGATTTCGACCCCAAATATGTAATTTGTCTGTGATGCTTAATCCTCTCTTAAAGGGGCCCACTGATTACCAGTCCGCCGGACGGTATCGGCCTGTCAGTTGTTAGGAACTATCAGAATTTTGTCCTAACTGACAGACGAAACAGGAGCAGAGTTTTAAACATTTTAGGTAAATATACCCGTCTCGCTGGTTTGAGATGTGGTGTTGGCGAAGGCTCCTACGCATACCCTGGACGGCTATGAGAACCAACAAGTCTATCCTAGAGGAGCTGAAGATCACCACACGGCTCTCTACAAAATGTCAAGAACGCGCACTCAGCTTCTTTGGTCATATCATGCGGTCTAAAAAGCACGACCTAGAAAGGCAAATTATCTTGGGCCAAATAGAGGGCAAGCGAGCGCGAGGAAAAGCACCCACGAGATGGTCTGATGTTGTGAAGAGAGTGGTTGGCGGCAACATGCAGTGCGTGACCCATATGGCTTATGATCGCACACTGTGGAGACGTAGCATACATGGTCGCGATCCTCAGCAATGAGGGATCGAGGAAGAAGAAGACCCGTCTCGCTAACGGAATCGGCTCCTAAAACTAGTGCGATAAGGACAAGGCGAAAAATCCTGCGTAAAAATCTCAAAAATCGAGGTTTCGTACTCGACTGTTTCCTCCTCCAAAACTTAACCAATCGTAACCAAATTGGGAAATCTAAATGATTATAAAATTATCTGTGTCGGACCGTTTTGCTTTTTTGGATAATTTATATCAGTTTTGAATACTACGCCTCTCATTGCGGCATAGTCAATGAGGCCATTTTGGCCATTTTTGAAGGGCTCTAGCGCCTTTAAAAACAAAAATATCAACAAAGCAAAACGTACGTACACAGATATTGACAATATTAATCTGTGTTGAAAATATCATTGCTCTAGCATCAAAACTCAAAACCCACGGAGGAAACAGTCGAGTACGTTTGTATGGAGAAATGACCACTCCTGTTGGCTCTTAATTAATAGTGGGCCCCTTTAACGAATTTTGGCATGGAAATAGTTTGAGGCCTGCAGAAGGATATATAGTATTTTTTATCAATCATCATCATCATCATCATTTCACACAGAAAAGTCGCAGACAGAAGCTCGTCTACAATTATATCCAATCTACAATAATTTAAACACCGTATATATCCATGCAATCAGACCGCCGCAGTCGCGTTAACGCGTTAATGACGCCATAGACGGGATTGGAATAAATTGTTTTAATACTGCTAGTGGGATATGATTGGACCGTGAATTACAGAATTACACACAGCTAGTATGGGTAATTACTTTTTATCATGCCAAAATTGGTTCACAATTTGGAAAGCAATTTTACCAAATTTCAACTAAATCGGTTCAGCGGTTTAAGTGTGACGAAAATAAGCGGTTTAACCGACAACCCAGTGTCAAATTGTACTGGTAACCATGGTAACTTCAGGTTTAACCGGTTAACCCGGGGTTAATGGAATGATGCAAGTGGACCTAAGTCGAATAAGTAAGTATGTACCTACTTGACATGTTTCGATCCGTTTTTGATGATCTTCGACTGGACTGGAGTAACGACTGCACCGTATTTAATGATCGAACGCGCGACATGTGTCGTCTAATATCTCAACACTATCTACCTATACATAATATAATATATATATGCGAGTATCAAGATGTGTTAGTATAAAATGCCACGCCTAAATCTTATGTGAGCTAAGCATCCTGTAGAAATAATACTAGCTTTGGACTTTTGATGGTTGACCTGATTGAAGATTTGGGAAAACTTTTTTTACTATCGTCCGTCCACATTAAACCTTTTACCGAATAATCCAACTTTGGAGGAGTTATCGTCCCGATATGCCGTAAATCCGCGAAGAATGGTCCGATAACAAACCAGGTATTCCCTTTGGTCATTCAGTCGAATGCTTTAAAAAAACTAGTTTAACTCTGACCCCGAGGCCCGTTATAACTAAATATATCAGAGAGCATACTTACACAAGTCTGGGTGAGCCTATAACTCAGTGTGCGGATATAATAAAGCCTCAGTTATTGCATGTTGAGTCCAATGCGTCAGTTTAACGGCTCGTTTAAAGCGATTTTGTGGCTTTCCACTCGTAAAGGCAGTCGTAAACGTAAATATATTCGGGGTGACGATACATCATTACGTTACGTACAATTGTATAGACTTATAGAGCGAGCCCATAGGTTTCAGCAAGGGAGTAGGTGTGTAGTGTGTAGTCGTTATTTTTACTACTACTTGTACTATCTAAGAATGACGCTTACGCTTAAAGATATTTTGAAGTGTACAAAACGGAAGCCATCACGTATATATCAGTAGGTATGTTTAATAAGTGAGAAAGAGGCAAACTACAAATGAAAAAATGTGACCACTTCTGAGCTTCACAGCAGTCGAGAGCGGTCGCTGCGCTGTAGGTACTCACTGACTGCAAAATAAGAAAAGCTCTATAAGTGGGTGATAATAGGTATCTTAGAATAATATATTGTTATACATGCAAGCTAGTGTATAAAAAAAATACGCCTCTGGTCACCCGACATAATTTACGCAAGATCACATCGTCGGCCTAAATCGCAAACCTCGTAACTCCATTTCAAGGAAATTAATAATTGCTACCTTGGACAACAATACTTTTACACGCGTATTCGGGAAACGAGATAATCACAAGATCTAGAAACGATATAGAGATCAACTAGATTTACATTAGATATCGACTAGATGTGACTTAGATATCTAAGTCATAACTTGTCGAAATCGTTCAAGAGGACCTCCAGAATCGCGGAAACGTCAAATTTGACATATTTATCTTGTCGAAATCGTTCAAGAGGACCTCCAGAATCGCGGAAACGTCAAATTCGACATATCTATCTTACAAATATCTTTAAATTATCCATATCGTAACTTGTTGAGGTCTAGTAGAGATCTAATACATTTTAAGAATCGAGCCGTTAGTCGCAAGCCTCGTAACTCCCCCGGAGGAGTTACGAGGTTTGCGATTTAGGCCGAAGAATAATTCCAATAACACTTGACATCATTCCAATTTTGGGTACACTTCCGATATTGGACTGGCAATCGTTTTACATTGTATATCTGGGCTATCAACTAGGAGCTATAGTCAGGAAAGCGCAGGTCAGAGCCAGCGAGGTTCTCGCGCATCCAACTCTGCGCCTGCGCATCTCCTCGTCGAAGTGCTCGCGCCATCCGCCCGAGACACCTGAAATAAAATAAAAACTTTTTGATCTTTATTCTTTTATCTCTCTACCCTCAGCCCTCACACCGGTGTTGCCCCTTCCTTGTCTTTGACCTGCGCTGCTTAATATTTATGGAGCGCCTAATTTAATCCCGTCTACAGTAACAGATTTGTTAAAGGAGACTACAACTTATATGTCTTTGTATAAATTTGTACATAATTCTGTAAATATGTTGTAAATTTATAAATAGTGTTTTTATAATTTAAGTTCTAAGTGTTGTAGGTACTTGTATTGAAACTAATATTAATATTGTTACGAGAATATTACAGTATTTGTCTAATTGCTAAAACAGATTTGAATGAAACAGAATGAGAATGGATGTTTAATGGATATGACCAAATAACTGGAAGAGACGCTTTTACTTAAAGTATTATAAAAATACCTAATATGAATAGTATTTACTGAAGACGTTTACCGGATTGAACTTACTGAAAAGACAAAAAAAATCTACTCATGACAAGCAAATGACAAGGCAGTATGGCTTAGAGCTTTAGCCTGTCCAGATGGACGAAAAAAAAAAATTGTCTTTGACCGCCAGAAGCAACTTGAGGTCGTCCGCGAATAGTAGACATCTAGCTTCCTTGACTACTTCCGGGAGATCGTTAATCATGATTATAAATTCTAACGGCCCCAAGTTACTTCCCTGACTTACTCCTGTCCTGGTAAAATACGGTTCAGACTTGTACCCTGCATACTCAACATACTGCTGGCGGTCCCTCATATAGTCTGCGAAAAACTGCAGTAATTTGGGTGTGCAGCCAACCGCCGCCATCTTTGCCAACAAAACATCATTATCCACCATGTCAAATGCTTTTTTGAAGTCAAAGTACGCGGCGTCCACCTGCACCCCAGCGTCAACATAAGGGACCGCGTAAGCAATGTCGTCGAGTAGGTTGCTGGTCGTGCTCCGCGCCTTCCGGAATCCGTGCTGCGCGTCCGACAGCTGAGCGGACACCTGCTCTTGAATGCTGCGCTGCACCGCCGACTCAAAAACTTTTGCTGGCGTAGATAATATTGCCACTGGTCTAAATCCACTTACCTCCGACCTGGAATCCCCTTTGGGTATAGGAATCACCCGAGTGACTTTCCAGCGTTTTGGAAAATGCGACATCTCCAGACACAAATTAAATATGTGCAGAAGCGGTTCCTCAAGGGCTCTGCCGCAATCTTTGATAATGAAAGCGGGAATGCCGTCCGGTCCCGCCGAGCGTTTTGGCTTGAGCGCAGTGAGCGCAGCGCGCACTTCACGCAGCGTCAGCCGCTGCAGCGACACGCGCGCCGAGCCCGCCCCGCCCTCTCGTATTGCGTCCTCCACGTCCAGCTTCGCCGGTGACTTCCCGTACACTGAATGAAAGTAGTCAGCAAATTCCTTAGCACATTCTGGATTCCTTAAACTACTTCCATTCTTCGTAACTGTCTTACGGTTTCCCGCTCCCCGTTTGGATCGGACGTAGTTCCAGAATGACTTCGGATCTTTTACTATCTCACTTTGCATCCGTGTCTGGTACTGATCGTGCGCCTCATTTATTAATTTCTTAACTTTGGCCCTACAAGTAGAAAAAGCAACATAATCATCTCTCGATCCGCTCGATTTATAAGCCTTGTGTAGTTTGGCTTTCTGATGTATACACTTAATTATATCGATAGTGTACCATTTAGGATAGACGTACCTGCCGTTGCCAATTTTTGGCTTCTTTTTAGGGACACAGTTATCTATAATTCGCTCCACTATATCATAAAAATTATTAAGTGCATTCTCTGGCTCGCGTAACCCAAACAAAGGATCCAAATTCCAAACACTGAAATCTGCTTTTGCAAAATTCCACTGCAATGAATTTTGACCCATATTTGACTGCAAGTATTGTACGGAACCAGGCGTATAGTCCTCGCGGACCCCGGCACTGTCGCCGCGCACGGCCACGGCCACCGCCAGCGGCGGGTGGTAGGCATCCACGGGCACCGGCGACTCGTCCGCCGCCTCCACCGACACCCTGTCCGACATGTCTCTATTACATAACACTAAATCTAGTTGCCGATCATTACAGTTTGGTACATTATTTTTTTGGTCAAACTCGCAAAAAATACGAAAATATTCAAAGTAATTGTTAACATTATCACAACATGAATACAGGTTAAAGTCACCTAGTATTATATAATTTTTATATTTAACACACCATTGTTCTAAAATTCTAAATAAAGTCATATATTCGCGTTCATTACTTTTTGGTGGGATGTATACCACACAACATAAAAACAAGTATCTATTATTAAGATAAACTGCAGCGCCTACCAACTCAAACGTACAGTCATCAATATTGACGACACTCGGCATCGCGACCGGCCGTAGCTCAAACCGGTGTGTGGCCACGAGAAGCGCGCCGCCGTGTTTTCGCCCATCCGCTCGATCACACCTTATAATTTGGTACCCTGGTGGGATAATTTCTGCATCTTCTATGGAGGCATTGCACCCAGATTCCGTGATTCCAAATAAATCTGCACCTGAACTATCTATATTACTACTAAAATCATTCAATTTAGTTCGTAAACCTCGTGCATTTTGGTAAAAAATGTAAATCCTATTATCTTCCTTCTTTTGTTTTACTCGTTGTTCTCCGAAACCAGATCCACTCGCTGAACTCGGTATTCAAAGGCCAGATTTCCGGGTTTATTAATTTATCATAATCGCTTTCCGATACACTTATTATAAATGAAGCATAACCTCTATCCTTCTTTTGCGTTACCTTATCTACTTTTAAATTAACCTGGGAGCCACATATTTTTTTAATATACATAGTTAAATTTTCTACAGTGGTATCCTTTTGTAATCGCCATACGTGCAAATATTTCATTCGTTCCATAGCCATAATATCCGTTATGCTCTTGTTACTACCTCTTTGAACATTTTTGAGGTGAGATGTACCTTTTTCCTTTCTATGAGTCTCGAGTCCTTGAGTGTTACTTGTTCCAGTATTCTTATTTGCATGCTCATTTCCTGACGAGTGCGATAGTACTTTGGTGGAACAAGTTGACGGTTGTACGGATGTAGGGGTTTTTCTGTTTCTAGTGGTGTCACTCTGAGTTAGCGTAACTTGTAACGTATTTGAGCTTATTAGTTCCTTTTTATCTTTAATATATGTAGAAGTATTTAACCCAGTAGTTTGCATCTTATCTGTTAATGGGACCCCCGCGCAAGTTGTAACGCCCGCCGCTGCCGTTTTTGTGGCCCAACTCTCGCTATTATTCTGCATACAGTGGATACTGGCCACGGCCGAATCGCTTGCGCTTGCTCCTGCAGTTTGTATCCGCGCCCCGTTAGTATTGCACTTCTTGTTTTGGTTACACGATCCAATCCTATGCCTTTCGATTCTGCTATGAACTTATCAAGTTGTTGAGGGTCAATTTTTGAAGAGGGTGTTTTTTCGACATTTGTATGGCAATTTTTTATTTTTGAAAAATCTGATTTATAATCTTCGTTTTAGAAAGGGTTCTTAACAACAAAAAATATACTGTAGGAGGCACCTCTGTACTTTTTATAGTTAGCTAGATATGGACGTTTAAAGATCGACATTTGTATGACACTATTTAGCCATTTGTAAGGCGTTTTGGACATGTATACGGCATTTTTTCGACATTATATGGCAGTATCAACATGTATATGCCACTATTTATTATTTTTGTTGCATTTATAAGACCCTGACGACATATGTATAACACCTTCTCGACATCTGTATGGCACTATGTCGACATTTGTATGCCACAATCGACATTTATACGGTCAAAATAGCCGTATAAATGTCGCCATACAAATGTCGCGACATGTCGCCAATAATATTTTTTAGCGATATTTCCTACACAATACAACAGATTCACTTATTTATTTTACTATATATTTTAACACTATATTTGCAACTATTATTATAAAAGAAACATTTTTATTCCAACTACGTACCAACGTATTCAGCGTCCATACAAATGTCGTTGTAGTCGTACCAAAATATATCGAAAGAGATTTTTATCTGTTTTTAAATTAATTAAACTGTTTCCGGGTTTACATTTGATGTCAATCGATGACCAACTAACCGCACTATTGCGTTGTAAATTTAATCTAACCGTTATTCAATAGACAAAGAAGATTATAGGGGGTATATTTAAGTCATAACAAAACAGGTGCCGCGCGGGACAGCGATAAAAAGGCTTCCCTTGTTTTATGAAATAACGCATTAATTTATCAATATGATTAAATCAATTCTCTAGAAAATGCTCTTTATAGAAATACTAAGTTGTTTATAATACGTTGCCTACATCCAAAGTTATGATTTTTTTTATTGCGCGATGCCGCCACTGGGACACGCGAAAAACGGCAAATTTCGCCGTTTTTGGAACTTCAAATGCGATTTTGTCAGGACCAAATAATATTTTTGGTACAGTTGTGCATGATTTTTAAAGCTTATAATACACTGAATGAAAATATATACATACCCAGTCTTTTAGTCCTATGGACTTCGAGTTTTAGCCATGGGACAGCAAAAAATGCCTATTTGAAAATTGACCCAGAGTGGTAATCGATTTTTTTATCTAGTTGTTGTTCTAATGTCTTGTTAGCAGTAGTATTGTTTTGCAAGGTGGACTTTAAGTCATGCAACTGCTCGCTCGTAGCCTGACATACCTGGTAGATGTTTGTAATTATGTGTGTCTGAGTGTCCAATCGGCTAATTAACTCGGATCGTAAAGGATGACTCACGCTAGACCGGGCCGTGGCCGGGCCGGAGCTTCCGGAGCGTCGTTTTCTATGGAGAGCATCACGTGATCACCGGGGCTCGGGCGTGGCACGGTGCGGGCCCGGCCCGGTCACGTCCCGGAGCCTCCTGACAACCTATTTTTCTCTTTGGGTAGTATTCTACTTGTTTAAGATCTTTGTCCAATATGCATTGCGTCTCACTCTCTCATTAAGCAAAATGTGAGACGCAAATACACATTGGACCAAGATTGGACAGATGGAATACCACCCCTGTGTCGGAATATATTTGCCAAAATAAGAAGGTTGCAAAACGTCATAAATTTGTTTGTTAAATATGATGGTATAGCTAATTCGTTACTTGGTCGGTTTATATTAGGTACAGCCGTCTTTGATATAATAAACGTCAAGATTATATAGGTTGGATAATGTCTTGATTTATTTTGTGAAATATGGAAGTGTTTCTGAAACGTAATTTAGTCGGATTATATTAAATGAGACATCTATTGATGTTACTGCTTGTAAAAATGATTCAATAATGAGCATGTAGGTTTATAATGAATATTAAGATACTATACAGGGCGTCCCACGGCTATGCCACATGGAGGGAAAGTACCCTAAATATTGTAGATGGAACATTTTACTGAAAGAAGACATTATTTTAATTAAAAAAAAAATTTAAACTGCATTCCTAGATTTTTAAATAATTACATGGTTGAACCGGGAATCGAACCCGCCGCACGAGAAAAAAAATCACCCTGTAGCTTTATCATACCGATCGAAAGGCTTGATCATAAGGATTATTTTTTGCTAAAGAACATAGTGTCAGAAACAAAAGGAAGACCATGAATTTTAACATTTGATGTGAAATTTAGCGAAATAATCAAAAGAGTGCGGCTTTGTATTCAACAGAATGAGACTACATTTTGAGCATTTGATAAATTAAATTGATTAATTTTGAATTAAAAATGTTAAAATTCATGGGCTTCCTTTTATTTCCGACACTATGTTATTTAGCAAAAAATAATCCTTATGATCAAGCCTTTCGATCGGTATGATAAAGCTACAGGGTGATTTTTTTTCTCGTGCGGCGGGTTCGATTCCCGGTTCAACCATGTAATTATTTAAAAATCTATGAATGCAGTTTAAATTGTTTTTTAAATTAAAATAATGTCTTCTTTCAGTAAAATGTTCCATCTACAATATTTAGGGTACTTTCCCTCCATGTGGCATAGCCGTGGGACGCCCTGTATAGTTTTTTCTCACATTACCACTTATTATATGGAGTGTAGAAGTAACTTATTACTTAGATACTTTTTTATTTCGTACGAAGTTCATAGAAATATATATGACAATACCGTATCTATAGTTGGTCAAACCAAATTTGTCAGTAAATAAGAACAAAAAAACTATACTCATCCTTTTCTTTTGGGTGTTAGTACTAGTGTAAGACCAAGATAGTATGATTCTCTCTATCTATGTTTGAAATGAGACAGTCCTTTGACAAACTATAATAACCATTTTTATTCATTCATTTAGAGTTCAACTGATCTTCTCTGCCTGCACAGAGTACAAATTTACATCATAACTATGCCTTAAAAGCCCACTCCACACTCGTGCGCGAATCTTGGCTTCGCGCTGTGATTCGCACACGAGTGTGGAACGGGCTAAACAGTTTTATGTCAACTTTTCACCATGATATTGATGCATACTTACTTTAATCTTTGCATCCAGGTGACTTGTTTACAAATGGCTTACCGCAAAACGCGATAATCAAAATTTCGTTATCTGCCTCTGTCGATAAGAGAAGCAGATATCGAGTGATTGCCTCTGTCGATATGCAGGGAAGCAGATATCGAGTGATTGCCTCTGTTGATATGCAGAGAAGCAGATATCGAGTGATAGAGAGGCAGAAACCGAAATGTTGGTTTTCGTGTTTCGCAGTAGGTCCTGGGGTTAGTGAGAGTAACGCCCCATACGCAGAATGTTCCGTAATATTCCTTATTTCCTGCCTAAAATTACCCAAAGGCACTAACTACTGAAATAATACGATAGAACTCTTCGTATATTTTATTGTTCTTATATAAATGACTAAGGGTGGTATTCCACCGTCCTATCCAATTTCTTTGTCCAATGTCATTGCGTCTCACTCTCTGATGTGAGACTCAATAGAAAGTCAGACCATGAATAGTCTGCAGCATATTTGATAGCCCACGCAGTGAAAGTGTTATTTTAAACGTCAAACTTCTTTGAAATTATGCCGTATAAATGACACTTGCACTGCGTGGGTTATCAAATCCGCTGCAGACTTTTTTTGGTCCGACTTTACACATTGGGCAAAGAAATTGGATAGATGGAATACCATCCTAAAAGACGTGGAACGCGTCCGGGGGACCGCTAACCATGCCAAATAATCATATAAGTGCCTCTCTTTCGCGCAAATAATCATAAGAGTGATAGAGAGGCAAACATATTAATTAATGAAGTGGTTCGCGGTTATAACCCTGACTGTATAAGAATCAAACCAGGGTATACTGCGTGTGCAACAATTTAAATTACAATTCTGCTAGGGACGGCCATTCCGTGAGCGTCAGGATGGCGGGTGGACCTCAGCGAATTTGAACGAAATATTTATAAACATATTGTACCTTCGGTGAACTTTAGTGTACTTTTAATAGAATCCAGTGTACTTCTACCGGAAACGAGATATTTAACAAAAAAGGTCCACCCGCCATTCTGACGTCAGGAAGGCGGGTGGACTTGTGAAATCTTGGATTATACCGCACTCCAAGTATGTAGTTATAGTGTACTTTTAGTGTACTTGCGTAATGCTATGAATAGAAATCAGTGTACTTCTTGTAGAAACGAAATATTTATCGAAAAAGGTCCACCCGCCATTCTGACGTCAGGATGGCGGGTGGACCTGTGAAATATTGCATTATTTCACGCAAAAAGTGTGTTTTTATATTGTACCTACAGTGTACTTGCGTAAACTATGAATAGAAACCAGTGTACTTCTTCCGGAAACGAGATATTTAACAAAAAAGGTCCACCCGCCATTCTGATGTCAGGATGGCGGGTGGACCTGTAAAATCTTGGATTATACCGCATTTTTACAAGCTTTTATTTAGTTTCACCTGACCGTTGTCTGTCTGTCTGTCTGTAATCAAATCTTGCAAGTTAAATTTGATCCACTTCCCGGTTTCCGAATGTAAGTCGGGTGACTATGCAATATTATGGTGTCATCGAGCTGATATGATGATGGAGACCGGAGGTGGCCATAGGAACTCTGTGATAAAACAACGAAACCTAATTGTGTTTGGGGTTTTTAGTATTGTCTCGATGAGTATTAGTTGCCTGTGGAAAAAAGTACAGTCGAAGATAAAAGCTTGTACCAAAAATGAAATTTTTGCCAAAAACTTATTATTACATATCAAACAGCAAAGAATAAAAAAATATTGAATAGGTATTCATGATCTCCTTAGATGTGGCTGCTACAGTCTTGATTTGCCGAGTGATCATCGCTTTCCGGTTGCAACTTGGTGCCATCGAGGAATGTCCATGGTACATACATGAAAAAGAAATCGTTTATAATACAATTAATTGTATCACAATACCTATTTTGATTCTATCGCGAGCATATATACACTCTTTGGTACTTTGTTTTATAAGCTAGGTGTACCTAGTGATTATACTCGCTGTGGCCAAGGCTTAGCCCGTGTGGAATTTGGGCAGTTTCTCTTCCTTCCTCTCTATAAGTAATATTTTTATTAATAAAACATAATCAAAACATATACCATCAAAATTATTTACGATACTTCATGTCATAACAATAACATTATAATACAGTCGCCATCAGATATATCGGAGCAGCCAAGGTGCTCACAAATATCTGAGAACGCCTTTATTGTCAAGGAGTGCATGTTCAGATATTGTGAACACCTTGGCCGCTCCGATATATCTGATGGCGACTGTACCTAAGCACCGAAACCTTACATAGCGCTGTTTTTTGGAAATACTGTAGGTACATTACATACATACATACATAATAATTATTACTATTTGATTTATCTTCACAGGACCGTAGGTCTACGCTACGAAGTCTAGGAGTATATAAAAGGTTTCAACTCAATACGGACCCGTTCCCGAAATAAAGGGTATCGACAGACAGACGGCCGGACGGGCAGACGGACAGACGGACGGACGGACAGACGGACAGACGGACAGACGGACGGACGGACGGACGGACAGACGGGCAGACAGATGGACGGAAGTGATCCTTTAAGGGTTCCGTGTTTTCCTTTTGAGATACGGAACCCTAAAAATAACTTTTGCTTATCATAGCGCTCTTTCTTTGGAATTACGTGTGTACAGTAATATTAAATTTATTTTACTCCTCTTCTTATTTCTCACGTATGCAAGTAGTACGTACCTACTTGAAAAAAAAACGTGAAAGACATCACTGTTAAGGTTACTAGGTATTACTTCTAGAACCAAAAAATATACTTACAGACAAACCTACGTACATACAATATACTTACAAATATTTTAAAAACAATCCTCCTACTTCAATATCATGGGTGCATGCCTGCATGGGCCCCATATGATATAGACATTTGATCCTTTACAAAAAACTTATCATCTAGCCTAGCCTATTGGTAGTATTTTCTCGAGCTTTACGCAGTTAATTCAGGAAGTTGTCATACCTACAAGACAAAAGCATTTCGAAAGCCACATAATCATGGAACACCTCATCTATGTGTAGTTAATGCAAATGCTGTATTTGTCAAAGAAAATAAAATCTCTTCACACGATCAGGGTTTCACCCTTAAAACACAGAAATAATTTGGGTTCGTATGTTTTGGCGCAAGATAGGGAAAGCTGGAAGATACTCCACCGACAAGAGAATAACTCTTAAGTTAATGATGATGATGATGATGTTTTGGATAGCTAATGAAATCCTAAAATACAGACAGACAAACACCCTGGGGAATAGAACAGCATCAATGCATACTAATATATAGGTATTACAAAGGCGAAAGCGGGTTCCTATGCAGATTCAAACGGCACTAACACCATAATCATACCTATTTTTGCCAATACCTTGACGCGCGCGGTAACACGATACATTACCTGCATTCAACGTGTTCTTGCATATTCAAATACATTTAGTATCTTTCTACAAATTTAATATCACTATTTTTTCTTTTGACATGTTTATTATACTATTCGAAAAACATGACAGCGTCAAATATTTAAAAGTCGTAAAATGTAAAAAGGTATAAGAAAAGAGTCCAAACATATTATTTAAGAGTCGGACCAAAGAAGGACTTTTTTTAATATTAGATCTAAGCATTAGAATCTTAGTACTTATAGGCTAAGCCTGCCATTGCAATGCAAGCTAATGAATAAATATAAACTAGCAACCCATATTTAAAATCAATTATATTGTTATCTTCTTCTGCACGACTTACAAAATATACCTAATTTCCAAATCGTTATCTTATACTTTTTGAGTAAAATAGCTGTGACATATGGACAGACAGACAGACAGAGACAGACTGACAGGCAGACAGACGGACGGACATGACGAAACTGTAAGGGTTCTGTTTTTGCCATCTTGGCTTCTTTTTCACCAGAGGAAAGTAGTAAGTAGATAGTTTATTTTTTGTAACCGACACAATTCTATCTTAGTGTAACGAGCTTAATCGTTTTTATTTACTTACTTATTTTATTGAGAGCGCACCACCGACATTCTTAGTGGTGGTACTGTATTCGCTGTGGCCGAAAACAGCTTGTAGATAATTATCTTATACCGATACTTTTTAAATTTTTGTTACTTTGTCGCAGCTATTGCAAATTTCTCCTCTTTTAAACTCGTTTTTCATGCATGGGTTCCTGAAATTGAACATATCTGAACTGAACACATGAACACTGAAGAACGTGGCATTGATGGGAGAAAATAATGTCAAAACCAGATAAGCTGAAAAATCTACATTTGTAGAATGTAACTAAATGCATTGGGTACCACTACAGTTTGCTGACGACTACCTAAATATTCCATAATATCAATATCCAGTGAGGAAAACGGGAACTATGTTTGTATGGAGAACCGGTCATTCCCTTTCCTCTTAATAGCTTAATATACTTTGGCACATGATTATACATATTTATTAATAGGTACATGCACTGTATTTCCATATCTTACCTTAAGCAGAGAGCCAGACGGTGAATGCTGGATATTGGTTTCTGAAATCTTGTTTTTGTTTTACCAAACGTTGTTTAATTCTGCCGTGTGGACGGCTTCGAAAGAATCTTGAGTTATATGTAAATAAAGCTCTTTACATCATGTTGTATGTACCTATTCTTATTTTTCCGAACGTGTCGACGTGGATGTACGCCCTAGAGTATGCAGTAGCCTCTTAATCAGTCATTAAGGCAGCTAGGGCCAATATTTTGATTATATTATTTCCTTCCATATCCGCTTGCTTCCGATCGAACCATTGTTTTCAATCTGATTGACATTTATTATGACATTTGTCATGAACAGTCAGCTCTGACGTCCCGGTCGGCTCGGATAGGGCTGGGTAGGACTCGAATCCTTTGAATCCTCTGCTTGAAGACTACTCAATTTTCTGACTCTTATAATTAAGTTTAAACTCGAGTTCTTTTCAACTAGATAGAGACCAAAGTCTCTTGTAGAGACTTGAGTACTTTTCAGAGAACTCTCGTTTTTTTACAAAAAAAAAATCGAAGTGCATTGTCTTTATGTATAATTTGTAGATTAGATACGTACATAAATCATAAAATAACGCTTAATTTCGTTACTGTTATATAGGAAAAACCTATAAATTTTTTCACGGAGTCTTTATTTGGAAGCTCGAGTCCTTTTGAGTTGCTCTTAAAAAGGACTACAAAGGACAGAAGTCGGGAGAAGTTTTTTAAGCGCAGAGTCTTATAAAACGAGCTGTGCCTACATCAAATTCAGACTCAAAGGACTCGAGTTCCTACATGTAAACACTAGAGGCTCGGACATTGCTCGGACAGCACTAGTGTTAATGTAATAAACGGGTGGCCCTGACGCCTCGGCCCCGGAACGGCCCGGTCACGGTGGCGCTCCTGACAGCTCCTGCGTCGGCTCGCTCCGGCCCGCCCCGGTCCGGGCACGGCCCGGTCTAGCGTGAGTCATCCTTAACTCTCTCAACTCAGCCAAAATACTGTCTTGACCGGTGTTTACGTCGTGATCATGTATTAGTGATGGTTGTGTTGTTTTTTTTTTTAATATATTTATCAAAGGCACATATACATAATCAATTTTAAAGTTACTCGCCAAACTACGTAGAATGCAGTTTGTTGGCGAGACAGCGCTCATTTTATACACTTTTATGCACCTACTTAAGTTGCTATCATTCTAAAGCTTTGATGCGGTTACCGCGGTAAGTATTGACATTTGTACTTATCGGGAATTGTTATCGATGTTCTGGAGTACCTCGTACTGGAGTGTTGGAGTCAATACGTGTAGGTTTCGAGCAAACACACTCCGGGCATACCCACGGTTGTTTTAGACCCTCCATAAATGACTCGAAGTCCAGTGGTTGCACTCCAAGGCATTCGATGTCGTACACTTTCATGCAATTTAAGCGAGTACACTGCATTTTTAGTTTGTCCGTAACATCGATACCGCACGCACTACAGTTTTGTGTCATTTTGAAGCCGTATCAATAATTAAATTCAATAAATACAGGGAAGGAATCAAAAACACGTCCGCACAGTCCAACGGTTTTTTTTTAATACTTTAGTATATATGGTTTTTTATACATAAGATATCTCGGGACTATGGGTTCCCGGACCTTTGGGAGGAGTGCGTGGGGCCGAAGTCAACATCGCAGAGGCCCTTTAAGACAAGTTTGATGTCATGTAGAACGACAGCCGGAACCCATTAGTACTATCATCTAATTCAAATGCTGTGTTCTAAATGTTCTTACATATGACTTATTTTGTTTGTTAATTACACATACGAGTAGTTAATGATCTTAAAAAATGTAACCTTTTAAATTTATGATTAGGACCTAAACTTGTTATTACCGTGTAAACGTCTTTGCTTATTGGCATAAATGAGAAGTCGGTTTCTTTTTCTGTTAAAGATTATCTTCATTTTTAGGGTTCCGTACCCAAAGGGTAAAACGGGACCCTATTACTAAGACTTCGCTGTCCGTCCGTCCGTCCGTCCGTCTGTCTGTCACCAGGCTGTATCTCACGAACCGTGATAGCTAGACAGTTGAAATTTTCACAGATGATGTATTTCTGTTGCCGCTATAACAACACATACTAAAAACAGAATAAAATAAAGATTTAAGTAGGGCTCCCATACAGCAAACGTGATTTTTGACCAAAGTTAAGCAACGTCGGGCGTGGTCAGTACTTGGATGGGTGACCGTTTTCTTTTTGCATTTTTTTCCGTTTTTTTTTGCTTTATGGTACGGAACCCTTCATGCGCGAGTCCGACTCGCACTTGCCCGGTTTTTTATTCCAGCTTTATGAGCCTGTATACTGTACCTATAGTGGGTGTGGACCTGGCTAATAAATAGCAGGATTGCGCCAAATTGCCCGCCATTCAGTGGCCGAAGCGGACATTTTTGAAAATAGGATGTCGTTAGGATTCAATTCTGACTGCCAACTTAACTAGTACCTATTTTATGTTCCAAGACGCCTTTACAATTTTCTGTACAGAAATGTCTGCCGATTTTTGCGGGGGAGGGGCACGTCAAATGTATACGTAACGTAAAAATAGCCATGTCAGATAAAACGTCAGTCCATAGAATGTGTATGACCATTGGCCGCCTATTTTCGTCAGAGTATTTTACACCGCCTGTTAATTAATAGTGTTAAAGGCTACTCCGTCCTCAAAGTATTTTATTACGAACTCAAAGGATAAGCGTCAGGCAACACGATCAGGTTAGTTCAAATATATTTATTTTATAAAGTAGGTACCTACAGCTTGGCAAAAAAGAACAGGAATTAAAAAATGGCAACACTGTAGTGTCGTCCCGTTCAAACCAATACATATATATAATATATAAGATAAGGGACGACACTACAGTGTTGCTACTTTTTAATTTCTACTCTTTTTTGCCAAGATGTAATATCAAGTTGAACACTTCTGATGAAACGCATGTGACAATATTGAAAATCAGCTCAGCCTTGTACTTTATTTCATTACAATAAGGTTGATAATTAAATACACAGTTTAACATTCTGTTGTTATGCGCAGTGAGGATGCCCCTAAGTCTGCGAACAGAGCCCTACCGCGAAACACGAAAATCGAAATTTCGTTATCTGCCTCTCTATCACTCTTACATATTTTAGCGATAGGGAGGCAGATAACGAAATTTATATATTCGTATTTCACAATAGGCCCTCAGCATTCCTTCTCGAAGCTTCGACGTTGCTGGACTTTAATTAAGACACGGACGCCATATTAACGAAGCACATGCTTGGGACAGTTAAGACTCAGGACCTTAATGAAAGGAAAGGGTATACAATAAGCCAATGTCTTAAATTACGGAAAATTGACCATTCCCTGTAATGTGGATTCCAGAAAAGAGACAAGTATAAGTTCAGTTATAACCCCCTTCATAAAACATAGCAATCTCTTACAAACTCTGTTAAATTTTGTCTCTTTCTAGCACACAGAAATTTCAAAATGACAGATAGGAACAAAAGGTTATCAACGGCTCGTTAGATTTCACAGACGTCAGAAAATCAGTCTTCTAAAACGTACTTAACGATAGCAAAAATCAAGGACTAAGGGTCACCCCCCACAAGCGTTTCTTGAGCGTCGGTGTCTATAATAGTATAATAGTAAATGCTATGGAAAAAGGCGCTGCTGCGTAGAGTTGCGTCGAGCAGCAGCCAAAGATTTGTCTAGACCCCGACGCTAGGGAGACGCTATAGTGTGTGGTGGCCCTAAATGATTTTTGCCCTATTAATTTAATTTGATACACATCGGTACAACCTCTAGCGGCAAAGGTGTAAGACATGTTCGCCTTATTGCAATTGCATAAGGTGCAAAACTTTTAAATATATTTTTGATCTTAGTGTTCCACCGGCATCGTACACACGGCGCGCTGTTTTTAATTACTTTCAGGCTTCATACCAGTAATTAATTACTCACACGACATTTTTGGCGAGTTTCCGGCTTTATCAGTTCACAGACTATAAAACACAAAAATAGTCACAACCGAATACAGAACCTCCTCCTTCTATGAAATTGAAGTCGGTTAGTAAAATATTTTAAGGCTACAAATATAATGATAGTGCCATGCCTTATGGGAAACGATCGCAGAGATAGTTCAGAGCCGGAAACCGCTACCAACTTTTAGTATGTTGTTGGGCATGGCATTGGGTCTCCAAAACTGCCGGGAGACGGCGGCGCCGGCCATCTACTTCAGCGGAATGACGTCATCAAAATGACTCCCGCTTCGTTGCGAATATTGCATACTGCACCCAAACTATGCATAGCACATACACGTGTGGGGTATTAAATGAAAGCCAATTAAATAAACTATATTTTATTTATACAAAGTGTATCAAAATATGCAACAGTTTCAGAGAAATTTACAAAATAATAAAAATTACGTAAAAAAATATTCGATTATTTGGGTTTTACAACCAAACCAAAAGTCGGACGATAAAGCAATGTACTACAACATTAAAGATGACGTCTCAAGCCATACACTGATATCAATAAAATCAAAATTGGACCAAATATGTGGAAATTATGCATCAAAATGTAGATATTTGCCCATACAAATGCATAAAAGTTTAAAAAATCCAAATTGGTTATTTTCAGGATAATCCGCATAAGCTTCTTGTATGTTATTTGCAATATGACCTGGATTCTAAAACTGCCGGGAGACCATCTTTATTGTCCCCCAGTCACGAATTATGAGGTCATACAAATAATCACTGCCGAATTTCGTAAAATGTAAATTATAGCTATACTATGAGTCACACATACATGTGTGTTACATGTAATGAAAGGTTATTAAATTTAGTATGATTCACCTAAACATTATTTGTAAAAAAAATGTACAGTTTAAGAGCTAGAAACAAAGAAATACCACTTTTTATGGAAAAAGTAGATGTATATCAATTTTATAGCTAAACTAAAATCGTCAATAAAACGTTGCATATAACATTTAAAAAACCAGTTATTCAACTATACATCACAGTTTAAATTTTACATTTTCGATAAAAACTGTGGAAGTTGTGGAAAAAAAACTAAAGCGCGCCAACAATTCTACCTTAATGCGCTCATATTATGCAAAGAATAGTTCTATTGATCGAGTATTAAATGAATGAACATTACATAAAACACATGAAAACGACATTTTTGAATGGAACCATAATTAAAAAAATAATAATTTACTTGATAAGTAAGCAAAATACTGTTTCTTTAAGTGCATAATCTCCTCCTTTCAAAGTCGGTTTAAATGTGGTTTTTGTGACCTGGGCTACAAAGACAAATAAATTGACACCTAATTTATCAAAATCAGTTCAGTAGTTTCATGCAAACGGTACCTACACATGCACGCATAGTTCGATAGCAAATTCTGCCGTAGTCGGACAAAAAATTAAAATTCAATAATTAGACCTTTACTATTATGGCCTGGCGAGGCTTGGCATCAAACGTTGAAACCCTCAGGCCGTAGATGTTAGCAGGCCTAGCGGGCGTCGCCTCGATGAGTTAGCAAGATGCCTTATGGAAGCTTCGAAGGACCAGAGGGGTGACCTGTATTTCGGAGGATCAGAGGGAAAATTCTGCCAGCCTTCTCAGCTCAGCCTTGAAACCCTTGCACCACTCAAGATTCCACTTTTATAAGAATACCCAACTGGCGCGAATTGGCGCAGAATAGGGCAGAGTGACGCTCTTTTGTGTCAGAGGCCAAGATCCTCTTTGCTTTGGGTCACTGAGCCAGTGATGTATGTATGTATAAGGCTAATCGAGGCTTAAATATATAATTATGTATCGCATTAAGTGAACTGATATGGCATTTACCTCGATAAGGCATTTTGTATTAGGCATGTACCTACTTACTGGCATGTAACTTCACATTTCTCTAATAATGTAGCGTAAGAGTCTATTTCATATTAATATTTACCGCGACTACAGCAGGAACTGCTGTCTACGTATGTAATTATGAATTTTTTACATGAAACAACTGATCTGATTATGATAAATGAGGTGTCAATTTATTTGTCTTTGTAGCCCAGGTCACAAAAACCACATTTAAACCGACTTTGAAAGGAGGAGATTATGCACTTAAAGAAACAGTATTCAAGTCAAGTCAAAAATACTTTATTCATGTAGGCCTAGTAACAAGCACTTATGAACGTTTTACATAATAATATATTATCTTAAGCTAATTATCAGAGCAATTTATTGAAGTTAATATTATTCCATAGTAATATTGGATTATTATACAGATCAAATTTAATACTAAGAATTTCACAAAAAGATCGTCAAACATAAAAAAAATTTGTATAAAAAATACTAGTCTAGAATGTTTCTAGAATAAAATCTAAATGTCAATAACAAATGTCAATAAAACTTAACAAAGAAGTACATACATTGAATTATCTATTTCGAGTCACCATTAATCCCACGTTGTTTTATCACTCATGTAGTCTTGTGTGGTATAATAAGCTTTAGAAATAAGTTTACGCTTTACATAATTTTTAAATTTATTAATTGATAATTCAGTAATATGGTTTGGAAGTTTATTATAAAATCTTACACAATTACCCATGAATGATTTTTTAATTTTATGGAGCCGTGTGAAGGGCACTGCGAGCTTATGTTTATTTCTAGTATTAATATTATGAATGTCACAATTTTTCCTAAAATAAACAATATTTTTATGTACATACAGAATATTCTCATAAATATATTGACAGTGCACTGTCATTATGTCAATTTCCTTGAATTTATCTCTAAGTGAGTCTCTATGGTTCAATTTATATATTGCTCGAATAGCCCGCTTCTGCAGAACAAAAATGGTATTTATCTCTGAAGCACCGCCCCACAGTAAAATACCATATGCCATAATGCTATGGAAGTAACTAAAATATACTAATCGAGCTGTTTTCACATCAGTTAACTGACGGATTTTGCTCACTGCAAAAGCTGCAGAACTCAGTCTACTCGAAAGAGTAGCAATATGGGGACCCCACTGAAGTTTAGAATCTAAAGTTATACCAAGAAAAACTGTACTATCAACTAATTCCAATTCCTCATCCTTCACAATGACACTTGTTTGCACATGCCTTACGTTAATACTAGTGACAAACTGAATACATTTAGTCTTTTTCTCATTTTCTCTCATTTAACAATAAATTATTAACATTTTGCTTACTTATCAAGTAAATTATTATTTTTTTAATTATGGTTCCATTCAAAAATGTCTTTTTCATGTATTTTATGTAATGTTCATTCATTTAATACTCGATCAATAGAACTATTCTTTGCATAATATGAGCGCATTAAGGTAGAATTGTTGGCGCGCTTTAGTTTTTTTTCCACAACTTCCACAGTTTTTATCGAAAATGTAAAATTTAAACTGTGATGTATAGTTGAATAACTGGTTTTTTAAATGTTATATGCAACGTTTTATTGACGATTTTAGTTTAGCTATAAAATTGATATACATCTACTTTTTCCATAAAAAGTGGTATTTCTTTGTTTCTAGCTCTTAAACTGTACATTTTTTTTACAAATAATGTTTAGGTGAATCATACTAAATTTAATAACCTTTCATTACATGTAACACACATGTATGTGTGACTCATAGTATAGCTATAATTTACATTTTACGAAATTCGGCAGTGATTATTTGTATGACGTCATAATTCGTGACTGGGGGACAATAAAGATGGTCTCCCGGCAGTTTTAGAATCCAGGTCATATTGCTAATAACATACTAGAAGCTTATGCGGATTATCCTGAAAATGACCAATTTGGATTTTTTAAACTTTTATGCATTTGTATGGGCAAATATCTACATTTTGATGCATAATTTCCACATATTTGGTCCAATTTTGATTTTATTGATATCAGTGTATGGCTTGAGACGTCATCTTTAATGTTGTAGTACATTGCTTTATCGTCCGACTTTTGGTTTGGTTGTAAAACCCAAATAATCGAATATTTTTTTACGTAATTTTTATTATTTTGTAAATTTCTCTGAAACTGTTGCATATTTTGATACACTTTGTATAAATAAAATATAGTTTATTTAATTGGCTTTCATTTAATACCCCACACGTGTATGTGCTATGCATAGTTTGGGTGCAGTATGCAATATTCGCAACGAAGCGGGAATCATTTTGATGACGTCATTCCGCTGAAGTAGATGGCCGGCGCCGCCGTCTCCCGGCAGTTTTGGAGACCCAATGCCATGCCCAACAACATACTAAAAGTTGGTAGCGGTTTCCGGCTCTGAACTATATTCCCATAAGGCATATGACTATTAATAGGATAGTAAAATGTAATAAAATTGGTAATCATTTCACATTAAAATGGTGTTATAATTTTGGTGATCATTCATTATTTTAGGGTGGTAAAGTAGATTTTTTTGGTATTAAATTTTATTAAATCTGGTGATCAGTTAAATAGCAGCCATATTTTAAAATATGGGATCATTTCCAGTGCTCTCTAGTGGCAAATGCTGCCCCACTGTACCATAAATAGCCATAACAACAATTATAAAACTCATTCAATTAGCGACCGTATTCTCGCACAATAAATTCCAAATTCAAACTGGTTTGTTACGACTTTTATGCTAAGTGAGGCAGTGTAAATCAGCCTCAGAAATTAATCCCATTATTATTTAATTTCATTCACAATACCCGTAACCGCCATAATGTTAGGCTGTATACAAACTTGCGAACATTGGACACTGGACATACATATCGTTTCCGGGTGAATCAATTTTTTTTTACACTCGTTGCCATGGTTACGGTGGCATGGGTCACTGTTAAATCCCTAGCTGGTTTTCCGTCAAAAGTAATCAAACACTACCAAACATGCATTGTAGTTGTTGTGATAATTATTAGACCAAGCACGATAATATGACGTGGAACAAGAGTTATTCTAACAAACTGTGCTACTATTGCAATTAATGAATTCCATTCATATGAATACATTTCATAATTTAATTTTAATAAAATGACACTGATTAAAGTCGTCGCGCCATCTTCGCCTGAGCCTACCCGTAGGTACCCGCCCACGCCCCTCATCCAAAACATAATGAATTCGATTCATACTGTGTCCATGCAATTTTACAGTTCGTTGTATGGATGTTTGCATCATATGTTGCCTGTGAAATAAAAAAAATAATAATGCGTTAAAAATAACCCATCCACTCAATTCCTTTGCTGCCTTCAAATTACAAAATAAGCTAACATTTTCACATTTAAAATCCTTTGAACTTCTGAAAAGCTTTACAAATTGAAACTTTTAAGATTTATTTGTTTTTCTGTCATTTTTATCCTTTTAATAACGAATACACATCAGCTCATCACTCACGTCTGTCCGTGGCTTAAGGCGATGTGTACACAAACCGAAATTGCGAATCGCGTTTCCACGTCCATCAGTCAATGGGCCGACGAATTGCATTTTAATTGCCTTTTAAATTCCTTTCATTTCAGTAATTACGAATGGTTTGATTGTCAAGTTTGCTATTTGTTAAATGTAGTAGGTAAATAGGGGCAACATTTGTGTAATTCTATTTATAAAGGACACTACATAGGTAATTCAGGCAGATACCTAATTAAGTTCACAACTAAGGACTTTTAAACACTACCCATGAGCTCCATCATCCGACACATGGAGATGGTGGGAAAAGCTCTTGAGAAGTTGACGGACTTTTCCTAAGGGATAATTGCACAAAAGATCGAAGTACCTATGTCCGCAAGGGCCCCCGAAAACGCTTAGGTAAGCTCACAACTGACCCGTTCAGTCTTGACATTATAATTACATCATGCGTTGTCGAATTAACTTAACTTGAAACTTTGGTAAATCCATTCGACCCTCACAGAAAATATGGTATATTTGCTGTGAGGGTCGAATGGATTTATTACCTTAATACCAAAATCGCATATTTAATCTGACGGATGGATTTACCCGAGTTTGAAGTTGAGCGACTCAATTTGAGTGTCATCGGCAATCGTTACCGATATTTCAAACTTCCGTCTACAATTTTCTGAGGGCCTACCGCGAACCATGTTCGACGTGTGGCCTCCCTACCCTCCCAACCATACTTACGTACAAATTTACAAGTGCGACAGAAAGGTAACACGTCGAACGTGGTTCGCGGTAGGCCCTCTGCTTCTATAATAACGATCGAAATGGCTAGACAAAACACTGTAGTCATAACATAATAATTTAATATTACTAACCGGTTTTTTATAATACGAAATTAATGTCAGTGTATAGCCACGTCAGCATCACATACAAGTTATAGAAAACTACTCGTACCTATGAAATATGGTATTTATACCTACCTCACCTGCCTATCATATATTTTGGCAAAAAAAATTTGGCAAAGAAAAAAAATGATACCTACTTATATAATATTTTTTATTTTCTTTTCAATATGAGGTGCAATCCATATGGTTTAAATCGTTACTTTAAAAAAACATAATATGAAAAGCGGAACTAACAACATAACACAGTCAGCAGCAGAAGTTGCTAACCGGGCAAGGTGTTCAAAATTACCTTGACACGCTCTTATTCTCTTAACAATAAAGTCGCACTTAGCAACATCTGCTGCTGACTGTACCAACCAAAACTATGAAGCGCGGTTGAAATAGTTATTTGTACAACAAGAGATCAAAGTTTGATATTTCTTCGAGTGCTTATTTTGAGTCCCGTGCAAGCGAAAGATTCTATAATAGATTCACGAGCGTAGCGAGTGAATCTAATTTAGAATCTTGAGCGTAGTAAGGGATTCAAAAGCGCACGAGATGTAAATAACTTTGATCTCGTGTAGTACACAAAAAATTTCACCCTAAGCAGTGAGAACATACCTAGAGGGACAGAGATAATAGAACCCAAGTATCGAACTTGTATTAGACCCCGCATGTTGAAATGACTCAAGGCTGGAGCATACTGCGGCGAGACCGCGCGACACCGTGCGGCGGCGTCCTGCTGGCCGCCCGCTCGCACTACGCAATGCGACGTCGACGCGACTTCGAGACGGAAACCGGTGAAGACTTATGGGCATCACTAAACATCAATGGACTTAACTTGTATGTATGTGTCGTTTATATAAAGCCTAGTGCAACAGACAATTGTTATATGGACTGGTTTTGTAAAGTCGAATCTGTCAGCAATTTTATCAAATGTCCCATACTGGTTTTCGGAGACCTAAATTTAAATAGCGCTTCACAGAATATTGTCAACTATTATAATTATTTCTTAAGTTTCTGTTGCATGAAAGAGATGAATGATGTGATGAATGATAGGGGAGGTATCCTGGATGTAGTTCTAACTCGGGAGTGCGTTGGTGAGGTGAGAGTGACTCGTGCTGATACAGACCTGGTGTCTCTCTCTGGACGCCTACCACCCACCGCTAGACATAGATATCACATTTAGTGCCAAGGTAAGGTCACGAACGCTGGATCCTAGTAACGTAAATGTAGATCGCGACTACAATTTCAAAAAAGGAGACTATTCACGTCTATATGATTTACTTAAAAGCGAACAGTGGCAAAATGTATTTAGGGAATCTGACTGCCTAAACACGGCTACGAACCACTTTTACGAAACCCTGTATTCACATTTTAACGCCTGTATACCAAAGAAACGACGCGCAAAAGGTCGTAGCAACACGTACCCCGTTTGGTTTAATGGTGAAATAATAAGGGACTTGCGCCGTAAAACGGAGTTACATCGCCGATGGAAACGCACTGGTGACGAGGACGCCGGTCAGCTGTACAACACCCTACGAAATGATTTAAAGGTAAGAACAGTAGATGCATACAACATACATATGAAACGCATTGAAAATAATATTAAAATTAACCCACGGGATTTCTGGCAACACATATCCAGCTTAAAATCCAAAGGCGGTATGGTACAGTCTGTTACGTACAAAGACGAAGCGTACAGTGGCATTGAGGCGGCAAATGCATTTGCTAATTACTTTAGTAGTGTATTTCTCCCAAATAACCCTACTCTCAGCACCGACAGCTGTTGCAATGCACGTGAGTCCCTTACATCTAGCAGTAACCTAAATATACACATCCGACGTATTACTACAAAACAAGTCTGTGAAGCACTAAAAACTTTAAAACCTCACAGTGCAATTGGACCCGATGGAGTGCCGCCATACATCCTACGTGCCTGCGATGGTATCCTTGCCAAACCGCTGTGTCATATTTTCAACCTTTCACTTACAAAACATACATACCCATCCCCATGGAAACTCTCCCGGGTCACGCCCATACCGAAAACTGATGATAAGGTAAAAGTGGATGGGTATCGACCAATAGCCGTTCTCAACTCAGCAGCTAAAACTTTTGAGACTATTTTACATAAGGAAATTTACCGTCAAATCGATCCATTCATCTGCGACGCCCAGCACGCTTTTAGGTCAGGCAGGTCAGTGAATACTAATCTGCTGATTCATGTTGACTTCATCAGTAAGTGTCTTGATAACGGTACCCAAGCTGATGTAATTTATCTCGATTTCCGGAAAGCATTTGATACCGTTGACAATGACGTACTTCTATCTAAACTATGGAGTATAGGGTTCAACCACGAACTGCTCGCTTTTTTTGCTGACTATCTAAAAGACAGGACACAATTTGTCAAATATGGACCCTATATTTCATCTCCGTACCATACTCGATCGGGTGTAAGTCAGGGATCAAGCCTCGGACCTTTGCTTTTCTTAATAATGGTCAACGATCTTGTGAGTGACCTCAAGTACGCCAAATGCTTACTATACGCGGATGACCTCAAGCTGGTGATGGATATCGAACAGGAGTCGGATTGCTTAAAGCTTCAGGAGGATCTCGATCGGGTATATCGTTGGAGCGTCGCGAACAAACTTCACTTCAATAACAGCAAGTGCCAAATAATGACATTTACACGTCGTCAACGTCCAATTAGCTTCAACTATGAAATAAACACTCAGGCGATAAATCGTGTAGTTTCAGTTAAAGACCTTGGAGTCAAGTTTGACCGCGAGCTCACATTCCATGAGCACATTAATAGCCTCGCCAAAGAGTCGTATCGTAGGTTAGGTTTCGTGATGAGGAACGTTAGGGACTTTCACAATGCCGGCGTCATCAAACTCCTCTATACGGCTCTAGTTCGTTGCAAGCTGGAGGCTGGCGCCTGTGTCTGGAGTCCTAGTGAGGCCAAGTATAAACTTATTTTAGAAAAGGTTCAAAAAGCTTTCCTGCGCTTTTTCTACAAAAAGCTCTATGGATGTTACCCATTTATGTATCCGACTAAGTTTTTACTTGGCGTTCTAGGTCTTAACTCTTTGGAGGTTCGTAGAGGATGCGAGCGGTTGGTAACAGTGTGTAAGGTGCTTAGTAACAAAATTAACAGCATGGAGTTACACAATGTTCTCAACTGCATAGTCGTGCCTCCGAATAACTCTCGCCGGCGACCATACCTACAGCTGTGGGACGGTACAGGACCGCGCGCAACCGCTGCGCGTCGCAACTCGCCGCTGTGCGACATGATCAACTCACTCAACGGGCTCCTGCGCACGAATCCACAAGTGGATATTTTCATAGATAAGTGGCCTAAACTAATGTCCAGGTGCCTCGCTTATTGTGAGAGTGAATGAATAGATGATGAATGGAAAACTTGTAATGTGAGATTTTATTGTTATAATTGTATACTTAATTTTTAATGATGTTATAATGTGGTTAAGTTTTTTTTTAAATTCTATTGATATAATTGTATAACTTGTATAAGTAGTAGCAAGTGTAATTGGTATAAGTATTACTGTAACCGTTCTTGTGATATTAATAATAAATAAATAAAATAAATAAATGACACTTGAATGACATTTTGTCTCACTCAGTGAGCAAAATGCGATTTTGCTTACTCATTTCGTCTCACTCAGTGAGCAAAATGCGATTTTGCTCATTGAGTGAGACAAAATGACTCAGTGAGCAAAATCGCATTTTGCTCACTGTTTTTAAGAAGCAAAGTACCCTTGTTCGAGCTGCTGAGGTGAAAAACATTTATCTTTCAAATTTTAATTATTGTGCACTGTTCATTGCTAAGCATTATTACTATCCATTTTTAACCTCGACGCTTATTTTCTGCGTAAAAACATGTACTCACGCTCGTATTTTATGTACAAAAACCTGGGCGCCAACGTTCAAACTAAAGGCATAATTTAAAGCTCACAAAAAAAGAAAAAAAAATCAAAATGGCGCATTGCGCCTCTTTTCTGGCGATTTCGGCTGTAACGAGCTCTCGGCGGCTGAATCGCGTCAAAGACTGCTCTAATGGGCTCAAATAAACTTAACTTGCCTCTAATTGAAGGCCCTGAATCTAAATGTATGCTAAATATTAATAACTGAGATTTAAGGTCATTTTTTAGGGTTCCGTACCCAAAGGGTAAAACGGGACCCTATTACTAAGACTTCGTGTGTCCGTCCGTCCGTCCGTCTGTCACCAGGCTGTATCTCACGAACCGTGATAGCTAGACAGTTGAAATTTTCACAGATGATGTATTTCTGTTGCCGCTATAACAACAAATACTAAAAATAGAATAAAATAAAGATTTAAGTGGGGCTCCCATACAGCAAACGTGATTTTTGACCTAAGTTAAGCAACGTCGTCGGGCGTGGTTGGTACTTGGATGGGTGACCGTTTTCTTTTTGCATTTTTTTCCGTTTTTTTTTTGCTTTATGGTACGGAACCCTTCGTGCGCGAGTCCGACTCGCACTTGCCCGGTTTTTTTTACTCTGGGGGCTTTACGTGTTATTTGAATGAGACTGTAAAACTAATAAAAATACGTAGTACGTTCGACTTCTCGCAAATCTAAGAGCAGGAGGCGTACCGGCAATTAGGATTGTTCATTTTTTTTCAAATGTTCTATTTCGAAAACCATTTCGAGATATAAGGTTTTTAAACAGTTTCCCACATTTGCTGCGATATAATAATTGAGGATTGAAGATATTTCAACAAATATCCTTATGACCTTAGTTTGACCTTCTCCTGGGCTGAATGTAAAGTCATTGCATAATAAAAGTTATCGAACCATAGTAAATAAATCCGTCACTCACGTATTGTCAAAGTTATCATTGTCATCGATTGTCATAACAAAATTTTTCAGTTAAACCGCTGCGCTTGTTTGTTACAATTTGATTTATAATTAATACCTAAACAGTAGATTTCATTGCTTAATAATATATCAAAAACCTTGTTCCTATGTGTGGGAATGATTCACAAAAATAATAGTTCGAATCCACGAAGACCTACGACGTGAAAGATGGTGCCGTGAATTAAACTTGGAATACCTACCTACCTCACGTGTTACACACAGTATTGCTGTGAGAATCACGTCGATGTAAGTATAAAATTAATATTAATTTACTACAATTAAGTATTTAAAAGCTCACTTTATTGGTAGGGTCGTGGTATCTATTTATTTTCTGTGGTAACGTAGCCAGAGTCTCTAAAGGCAAACCGTTAAACAGAGATGGTGCCTACTAGAAAGAAGGAATATACAAGAATACATAGCCATACTCAAAATTCAGCCTGAAACTGCTTTAAAAAGATATAATTTCTAATTTCCAGGTACATGTTGCAGTTCAAGCTGCTGATATCATGGTGGACAAGACTTAATAAAGAGTTGTGAATAATAAAACATGTTTTTGTTTACCTACTTTTTTATTAATTTGGGAAATATGTTATATATGTTTCCAAAAAAAATAGTAACTTTACATTAAACGTATGTTTATCATGTTCTGCACGAGCATCTGACAATGATGGCTTCTTGTTGACCATCCAGAAGAGAAGTGTATGGTTTGTTATTTACTCTGTTCCCAGGCATTATTTACGGTCGTAAAGTATTACGACGATTAATAATTAATATGACGTTCGTTTCAATACAAAATGCTCAACTTTGTTCTGGGCCCAAGTGCAGTTACATATCTCACAGCTGTATCTAAATAGGAATCACGATGACCTGAAATAATAGGATATAATTAGCAAAATTGGCATGTTCCTAATATAGTAGTATAAGTATGTAGTACAATATCCAAACAATGGTGACAAGCCGGTAGAAAGCACCCACTGGGTGCTAAGCTACCTTTAGCAATGGACGCTTGTAACGATTTTATGAATCCAATCTTCTTTCAAATCGAATCAGTTAAAATATATATGATGTAGGTAACTTACATTTGTATTTTTGCTCCCTTGATTTCAGCCAAGTTATGGTTGGAGTTGGATGCTATATGGATACATACTCCAATAAAACTAAGTTATATTATATAACTTAGGCAGATTTCTGGAATCAGCTTTCTCAAATTTATAGCGTAGATATTTTGAAATTAATGATTCAAAATAAACGAGTTTTCCATTCCAGACGATTGTTATTTATAGAAACACGTGACACTGACATTGTCGACAGGTGACATTACAATCAATTGACATTGACAACTATTTTTTTAATGCTTGTTGTTGCTTGTGCATTATCCTAATCAGCCGACGACGTGTAATTTACGAGAAGTCGTATCTCATATTTTCAATAAATTATAAATATTCAACCGAGCCACGAATTACTAAATCATTCAAATTGGTATCTTAAATTAACCTATATTTTCAGAAAATAAAATAAAAATGGGGGTCTAAAAAAAATGAACAATCCTAATTTCGAAAAATCTAAAATCATTCTCTGCCTCTCTATATATTACTCTCGCATATTCGTATTACTGAATCGCGATTAGAAAGGGATTGAGATAGCTGTCAATCCATATTGATTTTGACGTAAGTGTATGGAAATCTGTTATTTCTAATCCCTTTCTGATCGCGGCATGATAATATATGCGAACGCTCGTGCGTTAGAAGGCAGATAACGATTTTCTAATTTTAATATTGGCCGTAGGCCCTCAGAATTCCAGGAGTTAAGGTTCATTGTATGACGCACTTACAACATTCGGCTTTAAATTATAGGTACCCCCTTTTTTCAGATTAGAAATTTTATAACCTAAAGGTAGTGGCAACATTTTTGCTCCAAAATTAAATCTGAGTAACTATGCTATATATATACATATATATATATATATATATATATATATATATATATATATATATATATATATATATATATATATATATATATATATATATATATATATATATATATATATAGTGTCGTTTACATATGTACTGCAATAATAGATATCATAGGAAACCTACTACCCTACTACTACTTAACAAACCGTACCTTCCTAAAAAACTGTAGGTACTATTATTTAGATAGGTGGATGTGAACTGTGGGATATACATGCACGGTTTAAGTAAAATGAGAATTTTCTTGGGACGATACCGTGATACTATACTACTTATTTGATAGCTGTCTATAAGTAGCCACAGCTGGGCAAAAAAGAGTAGAAATTAAAAAGTTGCAACACTGTAGTGTCGTCCTGTTTTCTTATATAAATTGGTTTGAAAGGGACGACACGACACTACAGTGTTGCCACTTTTTATTTTCTACTCTTTTTTGCCAAGCTGTATATATGTACTTACCTAATGTTTCCCAGTCCAGTGGAAGTCAAGATGGTACCGAGCGAATACCTTTTTTATGCCAGTCAAAATACAGAGAAATACGAAATTGAAATTGTTGGAAACTGGACACTTGGCAAGGTCCCAAATTGTTGCCGACCCTCTTCCACGTGCTACACAGACAGCGTTTATTAAATGAGTTTTATTTTAACAAAAAATACACACTTATTAACCCTTAAATTGGCAACGTACACTACGGTGTACACTAATCTTTAAAAAAATACTGGCATCAATTAAAGACATTATTTTAATAACTTTTATCAACATGTCAAAACAAATTTTGTAATGTAGGGTAGGAAAATATATTGACACAAATAACGCGTTTGTAAGCATGTCAGTGTTAAAATGAAGTCGACTCGGAAACACTTGTCGTTACCCCGGGTAAGTTTTTAATTTTTTTTTAAAGATTTTTATACTAAGACCACGCATGTTGTTTGTGTTTATTTATCGCCAAGGCCTTAGTAATCAAATGATATATTTCAATACCGTGTAGATTTCAAAACCAAACATTTAAAGACTCATTACTTTCTATGTACACTGTGGCTACCGTTGCCAATAACACTGTAAACAACCTTAATCAGCTGACGGTAACCACAGTGTACATTGCCAAATATGTAGAAAACTTCTTTCTAAAAGTGTTGGTATCCACAGTGTACATTGCCAGCTTCATAGTATCGTTCACTTTTCTGTTTTTTTGGTAATTTTGAGGTTTCTTTTTAAAAACTGTCTATAGTTTTAACCTATTTTATTGTTTTTTTTCTGCAGAGCGTAAATCTAACGCGTTCACACAAGATTTTAGCTTTGGTACCAACAATAAATGCATGTTCAGACGATGGGTCTGCTTCCGAAGATGAACCTAATTTTTTGCAAGAGCCTGCTTTATCCGATTCCGATATAAGTTCTGATGCACCTTCACTAGATTCATCATTTGAAAGGCTAAATTTACTAGATAGTAGTAGCAGTACTTCTAATGATTCTGACGATTCTTTTGAAACAATTACTTTGGAAAATAATACAGCCACAACTGAAAATATACCTCTTACGCCGATATTCAATGAAGTGTTTCCGTCTACTTCCAAAACCAATTACGACATTTTGCCATCTATAGATTCTGTCCAATCTATGCCGACGCCACCAGCCCCGGAGTATTCCCCGCATCCAACACCATTGCCAAGGGCAACAAATAACCGCAACAGACGCAAGAAAAGCGTACCTAAAATTACAGCAATAAATAACCGCAACAAACGCAAGAAGAGCCTACCTAAAGTTACAGCAAAAAAAGTTAAGAAAACTCGGTTGGTTCTTAATTTGAAGTGGTTAAAAACTACGCTAAAAAATAGAGGTTTTATTGATGAAAATTTGTACAAAGCTCCTAATGTTCGATTAGAAACAGCTTTAAACTATTTGTATCTTTTCTTAACGCCGGACATTATAGAAGATATTGTGCATAATACCAACTTGTATTCGGTCCAGCAAACTGGCAAGTCTATACAATTTTCAAATGGCGAATTAAAAAAGTTTTTGGGCATTGAAATTTTAATGGGCATCATAAAAATGCCCGCATATACCGATTACTGGGCCAGGAAAACCCGGTATCCTCTGATAGCTGACGAAATGCCTCTTAAACGGTATCAACAAATACGACGCAATATTCATTTTGTCGATAACTCATTTCAAAATACAGACAGATATTTTAAAATAAGGCCCGTCATGGAAAAAATCCGACTAAATTTTCTGAAACTTGAAGAAGAAGGAGAGTATTCAATAGACGAAATGATGATTCCTTATAAAGGTACAAAAGCTGGAAATAGACGGCAATACATACAAAATAAGCCTAAAAAATGGGGCTTTAAAAATTTCGTACGTGTCGGTGTTTCGGGACTAATCTACGATTTTATAATGTATGGCGGCGATGATACTTTCCGTGGGTATACTTTTACAGATGCAGAGGAATCAATTGGAATTGGTGGAAAAGTTGTTATTTCACTATGCAAATCAATCCAAACAAAACCGGCCGTTATATTTGCAGACAATTTTTTTACTTCTCCAGAGCTGGTTTATATTTTAAGAAATGAATATGGCATATTTAGCCTTGGCACAATTAGAAACAATCGCCTCCGAGGCTGCCAAGACTTGTTACCATCAGACAAGGAGATGAAAAAAAAACCTAGAGGTAACAGTGCACAAATTGTCTGCAATCAAAATAACTTAGCGGTAGTAAAACGGTCCGACAACAAAGTGGTGACGTTTATAAGCTCATATATGGATTCTCATCCCATAGAGACAATTAAGAGATACTCAAAGGATAAGAGAGCTAAAATTGATGTTCCATGTCCACAGGTAGTAAAACAGTATAACAAACATATGGGCGGAGTTGACCTGGCCGACATGTTCATATCATTGTATCGGATCCCTTTTAAAAGTAGACGATGGTACCTGGGCATATTTTCTCAGCTGATCGACATGTGCATCAATAATGCCTGGATTTTATATAGAAAAGAACATGGGCAGAATAAAACACCTTTAAAAAACTTTCGGCTCGAAATCTATGAGGGATTATGCAAATTTAATAGAACGGTTATTGACGAAAACGGTGAAAATATATCGAAAAAGCATATCATACAAAAACCAGTGATAGAACGCCCGACGGACTGCATTCGGTACGATAATGTCGGCCATTTTCCTGAAATCGGAGAAAAAACAATGCGCTGTCGGTTTTGCAAGGACGGCAGAACAACTATATACTGCATAAAAGGTAATATGCCTCTTTGTATTGTGGCAGGAGAGCGTAAAAAAAGGAACTGCTTTAGACAATTTCATACAAAATAATGTCTAAATATAATTAAATGATATTTTTTTACTACTAATACATTTCTATTTTTTTGGCGACGTTAACCACAGTGTACACTTTAAAATTAGGCCGTTTCTATGCTAAATTGGCAACGTGCATTGTAGTGTACATAGCTTTTCACGAAAACGGAAAAGCCTAGATTTTTTTCATTATTTTTGTAAGGTGTTAGACATCATAATAAAGTAAATAAATCATATATATAAACGTTTTTCATTAATTTTAAATCTTGCCAAATTAAGGGTTAAAGTAAAACGCTTACAAAAAAGAACGAAGGTGATAACCTGATAACTTAAGCGCTCGGTTGTTTTTTGCGATCAACGCTGCGTTGAACGCATGCGATCAACGGAATGTAGGAAAAATGGCATTTTAAGCCAAGCGCGCACCACGATTTTTTGTCGCGCGATAATTTAGTCGCAGAAATGTAACGTATGGGTTTATATGGCGGTGCGCGCATATGCGACAAATAAAATCGCAGCGATTTTAAAATTGTGATTTGTTACATTTTTCCGCGACAGCGCGCGACGCGATTGTCGCAAAGTGAATTGCAGCATACGAAGCTGTATGGCCCCGCGCGCACTGCGATAATAAAATCGCAGGCGGGACCTCAGTCGGCATTTCGCTCTCCAAGCGTCAACATATCGGAACCTGCTTCTCCAATGGAGTTACAAGATGAGACGCTAGATGTTGACCGTTTAATTATAGAAATAGAAGGAGATCACCTTTGTGGTATAAATACTCAGTCATACAGCGATTGCATATTGTTTCACGACAAGCGACTGGTACGACATCCATGTCGAGAATGAACAAATCGTCGACTTTTTCATCGCAGTGCGCGCACTGAATTTTCTGCGATAAATTACAGCGCGATTCTAAAATCGTGTCGCAAAAATTAAAATCGTGGTGCGCGCTTGGCGTTAAATCAGAATATCTGTATCTGTCAAACATATAAAAACTCAAAAATGCTCGTTTTCCCAGAGATAAGACCTAGCTAGACCGATTTATCGCCCCCGAACCCCCATATATCAAATTTCATTGAAATTGGTAGAACCGTTTCCGAGATCCCCGAAATATCGGTCTCCCAGATATTAACCATTAATAACCGTTAAAAAATATAGTTAACAGATACGCAATTGCCGAAAAATCAAACGAAATTGATCACTTCGATTCGATCAGTCATCAAAGTAAATAAAATTATACAAATTTGATATTGGTAGTGACTACTGGCTATATCCATTTTCACAGAAAATTGGATTGCAATCGAAGCCCGATTAAATTTTATTCCCGAATATTTACTAGCACTTAGCAGCCAACAATCTGAATATCTTGAATAAAATTGGTGTAATTTCTTCTCTATTTTGTTGTAATTTAAATAAAAATACGAAAATTATATTAAAGGGCGACTATATTTGATGATATGACAGATGTGAGTGAAAATTTGGTGACACATTTCTTTTTACTATGTTAAATTCAAATTTATGTCATTATCGAATACATTAGGAAAGTAAAAAGGTTGCAGTCTGAACATGCCGCCCGCCAAGAACGACTGTTCTTAACTAACTTAGATTACAATGCAATGCTGATATTAAACTAAACAAACTACTAAATTGTAATCATCATGATAATAACTCTTATGTAAATCTTTCGATAGCTCTGATAAAGTTCACACAACATAAACAGTTCCTTCAACTTGAAAACATAGCAATCATAAAAACAGTTAAGCGAAACCATTCATTATAAAATAAAATAACACCAATGTGTGTTATGAATAGTTGAAATAACAATACAATACATTGAAACAAACAATTAATCTGCTAAAGGTAAGACACAAAGCTTAGACACTGGTCGTTTGATTAAAGAATTTTTATAGCGCAACGTGACAACTCGCGTAACGTTGTCCACTCCAGGGTGTTTCTCAACAATTTGACCTAACAACCACCGAGCTGGAGGCAAATCAAGCTCCTTTACTAGAACCACATCTCCAACCTTTGGTTCAGGGACAACCTGTGTCCACTTATATCTTTGCATGAAACGTGTAAGATATTCTTGCGACCAACGCCGCCAAAAATCCTGTAACATTCGTTGTAAAAGTTGCCATCTTCTTAATGAATTAACTGGCGAATGTTCGTAGTTATGATCTGGAACAGCTAATAAAGGTTCACCCACCAGAAAATGTCCGGGTGTTAAGGGCATGGGATCACCTTGATCTTGGATACATGTCATTGGTCTTGAATTTAGACAGGCTTCAATCTGCGCAAGCACTGTAGTTATCTCTTCAAACGTCAGTGTTGAATTGCCAATTATTCGCTTCAGATGAAATTTACAGGACCGTACACCAGCTTCCCAAAGACCTCCGAAATTGGGGGCTTGTGGTGGAATAAAGTGCCACTGTGTTCGGTTTGTAGCCAAACAATCTGCGATCTCGGGTAGAAATCTTGATTTTTCTTCATCAAACAACTCTTTTAACTCTCTGGCTGCTCCCACGAAATTTGTCCCATTGTCACTGTATAATTCGCTGCAATGACCTCGACGTGACACGAACCGCTTGAATGCAGCCAAAAACGCCTGCGAAGTCAAATCGCTCACTGCTTCTAAATGTATAGCACGCGTTGCCATACATACGAATAGACATATGTATCCTTTGTAGGATTTATTACCTCGACCCTTTGATACCCGTATGTTTATTTGGGCCTGCGTAATCAACGCCTGAATGAAGAAACGCTCTACTTATGTTCACTCTCGGTGAAGGTAATTGCCCCATCAGTTGAGGTTTGTTTGTTGCTGCGTATCTAATGCAGGTGACACATTTCCTGCAATATAATTTAACTATTGATTTAAGACCAATGATATAATATTTATCTCGAATGATGTTTATCATCAACTGTGGCGCTCCGTGCAGTGTAACTTTGTGTGCATTTCGTATAACGAGAGTCGTCAACAGCGATTGCTTTGGTAAAATGATGGGATGCTTTTGGTCTTCATCTAATTCAGCGTAATGCAGCCGCCCACCAACTCGGAGTAATTCCGAGTCGTCCAGCTGTGGATTCAGAGTGGTAAGTACACTTTTCTTGCTTACTGGTTTTCCTTGCTTAACATCCTTCCACTCCTCAAAGAATGCTTGAAGTTGACACTTTTTTATCATTATTATCAACGCATCATCAATTTCTTTCTTTAGGAGGTACTGATGTTTTGGTTTCTCTTTACACAGGAATCTGCGGCAATATGCTACGACTCTCAGCAACTTCGTCAACGATGAGAATTTCGCCCAGATGTCGTCAACTTCGCCGTGATCTTCTACTGAAGTAGCAAGGTGAGTTTTTATTTTCCTTTCTTCTAAATTTGTCTCCAATCCCTTAGGATTAGGATATTGAATATCCTTTTCATTCAACCATGAAGGTCCTCTTAACCAGAGCTCCAATCCAATCAATTCAGAGGCCCGAATGCCCCGTGATGCACAATCTGCTGGATTATGTTCAGATTTGACATGTGACCATTGGTTACGGTCTGTGACAGTCAGTATCTCTGAACACCTGTTCCCGATGAATGTTTTCCAACGACTAGGATGACTGCTCAACCACGCAAGCACTATCTCAGAGTCAGTCCAAGCGTGTATATTTGATTTCGGTATGTTCAAAACACCCGACACTTCAATAAGCAGTTTCGCTAGCAGAACAGCACCTGATAATTCCAATCTTGGAAGACTGAGTTGTTTGATTGGGGATACTCTTGTTTTTGCTGTAATCAAACTGACATGAACTCCTCCTCTTGCATCTATAACTCGCAAGTATATGACTGCAGCAAATGCAGAATTGGAAGCATCACAGAAACCATGGAGTTCCACTAACTTCGCGTCAGACTTGTAGTATACCCAGCGCTTCAACCGACATTGTGTCAGGTCAGAAAGATCTTCCCTATACTTCGTCCATTCTTGCAATAGCGGTTGTGGTAATTCCTCGTCCCAGCCGATACCCGCAAGCCATAACTTCTGTATGAAAATCTTTGCCTTGATTATACTCGGTGCTATCCAGCCTTGTAGATCGTACAACTTTGAAATATCCGAGATAACCTTTCTTTTTGTTACAGGTGCAGACATCGGAGGCAACTGAACTGCGTACACGAACTCATCGGAAGTTCGACTCCAGGTAAGTTCCAATATCTTGTTAGTAGCTTCTAATTTGACTTCTATCTTCTTTTCATCTTGCTTTCCTAAACTGTCTTGTTGTATTTGCTTCAACATTACTTCACTGTTGCTTGCCCATTTTTGCAATTCGAAACCTCCCCTTTTTAACAATTCATTCATTTGCTTGTATATTTCGATTGCTTCTTCTTCGCTTTCGCAACCCGACATCAAATCATCCATATAAAATTCATGTTTTACTCTTTCAGCTGCTAGAGGGAAGTCTTTCCCTTCATCCTTTGCCACTTGTATCAAGCTCTTTACAGCCAGATAAGGTGCTGAAGAAGTTCCAAATGTAACGCGAAGCATCTTGTATTCCTTGATGTTCTCTTCCGGTGTCTCACGCCACAAAATACGCTGGAATTCTGAGTCTTCGTCACTAACCTTTATTTGGCGGTACATTTTGACTATATCTGCAATGAAGCAGATTGGATACATACGCCAACGCATTATTATATGGCGCAACTCTGGTTGCAATCTAGGGCCTACCATTAAATCGTCGTTTAAAGATACGCCGTTCGTGCCTTTGCATGACGCATCAAAGACCGCCCGAAACTTGGTAGTTTGTCTGTCTTCGCGTATGACAGCGTGATATGGTATGTAACAACCCTTTGCTTTGTTGTCATGAATTTCCTTCATGTGATTTAACTCTAAGTATTCATCAAATACTTTCTTGTATTCCTGTTTCAGACGCTCATCTTTCTGCATTTTCTTCTCAAGATAGTGGAATCTCTTCAACGCAATGTCCCGTGAATGACCATCGGCGCAGGCTGGTTCACTATCTCGAAATGGAAGTTTGACAACATATCGTCCCTCTTCATCTCGTGTGGTGGTTGAATGGAAGATATCTTCACACCGCTGCTCTTCGATTGACAAAATCTTATGTTTGTTGGACGGCTCTGCTTCAACCTCCCAGAAAGACTTAAGCAATTCTTCTACAGGCTCTACATGTGTGTGCAATGTTGTAACTTTGATGTTTGTGTTTTGATCCGACTTGACCGCTCCAAATAATATCCATCCCAGGGTTGTATTTTGTGCCGCTAAAGACCCTGAGGGACATTTGATAATACCATCTTGAATAATCCTAGCATAAACCTCCGCCCCTAATAAGATGTCTATCTTATTCGAAGTGTGATATTCCGGGTCAGCTAACGTTACGAGTTCTAACTCCGGCCATGAGGTGATTGATACAGCAGTTGAAGGTAAGTCTCTCGTCACTTTGTCGAGGACATACGCTGAAACACGAAACACGCAACCTGGATTGAGACGTGAACTGATTGATACCTCTACTATGGACCTTGTTGAAGGGCCCTGTTCACCTCCCAAACCTGATGTATCTACCCTGGTTGGTGTGGTTTTTAATCCAAGTAATTGAACTGCTGACCTTGCAATAAAGGACTCTTCCGACCCTTGATCTACAAGAGCTCGCAAAAGTTGATGTTTCCCGCCATTTTGTGATTCAGCTGACACTACAGCTGTTGCTAATACCTTCCGAGGTGCTACACCCTTAACAAAATGGCTGGTGATGTGTGTAGAGGTTGATGGATGCTCCTCAGATGATGAAGCATTGACAGGTGCTTTGATTTGACTCACAACTGGTGAAGCTTGATTGCCAATGGAATGATTCGCCACCGTAGTGTGCGATTCGCCCTTTATATGTAACAATGAATGGTGCCGTTTGTTACATATTTGGCACGATGTGGTACTTTTACAGTGTTTTACCGAATGATTGTTGCCCAGACAATTGAAACACAACCCTTGTGTTTGCACAAAGTTACGCTTGCTATCAAGATCCCTATTAATAAAATCCTTACAGCTTCTAAGATGGTGATTATCTTTGCACAATGCACAACTTGACTGAGCTACATGAAACGATTGATTTATTTGATTACTGTGAGAATTAAAAGTGCGCTGTTTCTGAACAAAAGTGTTTGATTTTGAATCTAAGAACTCCAACGAATGGTATTTGTTTTCCAAAAACTCTTTAAATTGTTTAATTGTTGGCAAATTATCTGAACTCGATACCAATTCGCTGACCTTAGACTCCCATTGCTTCCTACTCTCCGAATCTAATCTCTGGCTAACAATATAAATTATCATGACATCCCATGTACCAGTGTCAATACCTAACCCTTTCAAGGCATTTAAAGTTTCTGTTGTAACATCTAGTAATTGTTTGATTGCACTGGAGGACTCGGTTGAAATGCTTTTTTGACCGAAAAACCGCTGTAAAATGCTATTAACTAAATACTGTTTATTGTTGTATCGGCTTTTCAAAAGAGTCCAGCATTGCTCGTAACTATCATTAGTTATGGGTATATGTCGTAATAATTGTTCAGCTTCTCCCTTGAGATGTCCCTTCAAGTGATGTAATTTCTGTACATCATCAATTTCATTATTGTCGTGAATGAGTGAAACAAATAGATCCCTGAAACTCATCCATTCTGTATAAAGTCCAGAAAATGTTGGAATTGTAATCTTTGGTAGCCTGACATGACTGGTCTTTGAAGTTGTAGCCTTTGACATGTGCACCGAAGTATAGAAGTTACTTGGATTTGGTTTCAATCGGTTGAGTGCATCTTTCAGTGCGCATTTATAATCCAAGTAATTTTCCTCAGTTACGTCGTATACTGTTTCCGTTCCATACACAGAATTTGCCACATCTTGTGCTGCGTAGGCTTTAATCAATTCGTCATGTCCTGAAGAAAACTTTTTCCACAGTGATTCCAAATTTTCTAGTCGCGATTCTACATATGAAACTGTCACGCGTTCCTTGGGTGACTTTCTGAAGTTAGTATGTCCTTTCGCGATGCGTACAGAAACGTCAACAAGCAATGATATTTCCGCGTCCATATTGACAATAATGAATTGAAATTACAAGTTGAAGTGTTCCAAAAAAAAATTCCAAATCCAGAGATAGATGAAAATAAAAATGTTCAAAGTCCGTTGAAAATTTATAATTTAGTCGTAAATAATGTTTTAGAACAAAAGGGTATCATGTCCGCAATACTTTTGTTGAAGGTGTACGAAATTGGTCACCTTTCCCCTTTTCATTTTTCCGGGGGGTACGAAACGTATATGATTTCCCCTTTTGCGAATTTTGTTGAAAATGGTTTTTGATTATTGTAAGCACTTTTAAATCCGTAATTGATAACTGGAAACCCGATGTGCGACACTAATAATTAACTTGAATGTACTCACAGTTTATCTTCTTAGATTGAAACTTAAAAACACTGCACTTCCCTTTATATCCGGTTCGAAGGACCATGAATAAAATTGGTGTAATTTCTTCTCTATTTTGTTGTAATTTAAATAAAAATACGAAAATTATATTAAAGGGCGACTATATTTGATGATATGACAGATGTGAGTGAAAATTTGGTGACACATTTCTTTTTACTATGTTAAATTCAAATTTATGTCATTATCGAATACATTAGGAAAGTAAAAAGGTTGCAGTCTGAACAATCTACTAGAGTTAAGCCACTAAAAGTCTGCGGCGATTTTGATAGCCCTCGCAGTGCCAGTACATACAATACATACGTCATAATTTTATAGACGTTTGACGTTTAAAATAATACAACTTACACTGCGTGGGCTATCAAATCCGCTGCAGACTTTTCTTGGTCTGACTCTAAGTATTAAGCGTCTCAAAAAAACGTCACTTTTGACACTGACAGTCCAATCCATATCGTATCGAGATCTAATTTTGACGTTTATTAAAAATTTGAATCGGGCCCTGTGTCTTGTTTTAAATCTTAGAGGATATAACCAATGGAGACGCCATGTCTATAATTTTCGGTACAAAATAGTCTGCCGTTTTTTGCGGGGGAGGAGCACATCAAATGTATACGTAACGTCAACATAGCCATGTCAGATAAACGTCAGTCCATACATGTGTTTGACATGTGGTTGACCATTGGCCGCCTTATTTCGACAGAGGGGAACGCCTGTTAATGACCACTCCGTTGGTTATATTCTCTAAGATTTAAATACTTTACTAAGGCCCACTTGCACCACTCCACTAACCCGGAGTTAACCGGGTAAACCTGTAGTTACCATGGTTACCAGTACAATTTGGCACTGGGTTGACAGATAAACCGCTTAACCCCGGGTTAGTAGGATGGTGCAAGTGGGCCTAAGGGTAGGGCTGGGATGGGACCGCTACAATGAGGAGATAAGAGTCGTGTCTTTATTTTCCTTTCGCGTTGACGTGACGCGTGACCTACTTAGTGGGGCAACTTAGAACAGCTAACGCTTGACGAAATAAACGACGTACAAAATTACAACAAAACTATTAGGTACTTGCTAATCCGCAAAATGAAATAATTACTTGATACTTAGTTAATCAGTGCTACTAAACTTACTTGCGTATTTCTAAAAAAAAATAAGTACTCAAATATTTATAGGCCAGGATTTAGAGACCTAGGGCCCCTAGGCACTTGGTAATATGGCACTTAGAATATAGGGGGCCCCCTTTCCCCAACCACCACCAAGAGTAGGTACAAGATTCGACACGTGTTTCGCCTCTTTACGAGGAATCATCATGAGACGGTGGATAGTGGAAATGTTGACGGTCAGGCGTCCAAGATATTTTGCGGATTAGCATAATATAGATTTCCGCAAAGTACCTAACACCTGATTCTATTAATGATGAAATAAACGACAGACAGTGATTAATGATAAAATATACTTATGTACCAAAAAAATACCTAAAATTTTCATCAGGTAGTAGCCATAATTATATACCTACTTACTAACTCATTAAATGATTAAACCATGATTAAACAGATCCCTGAATTTAGGTTAGGTTTGGTTAAGTACACGAACATAATTTAGGTGTTAATTTTGGAGGATTCGCGTTTAAATATACTTATGCGTATGAGTTTTATGAGCAGGTAACTAAATACTTAGTGTTTTTATTTAATAAAAAGTGTTCTCTCTGTTGTTTAGTATGGAAGCAAAACGTGTGTCATGTCATGAGACGCCGGGAACCGGAAAATTCAGCGTATTTTACGAAAACAAGACTGGATATAGAAAGTATAGTGACAAATGCTCCTTCATTTTGAGCATGATTGGTTGAAATAGCCTACCATAAGAACGCGTTGTGTACGCGTGCTTGTGTTTATTTACAAAAAAAATACTAATAGCAAAAAAAGTCATAGAGGAATATATACCTAGGTATATTTTTTTACTAACTTATTATTGTTTTATGTAATTATGCCTTGTAAAATACCTATAGTATTTTAAAAATAATTTCCAAAGAAATAAAAAAGAAGTGACTAAAGTGCAAAAATGTAAGCCATCCTATATCCCACTTATTTTCATGGAAATAAATAAAAAAAAAACACTAAAATAATACTAAAATTATATTTCTAACATACGGCACGCAGAGGAGAGCCGTCAGTTTTAAATTCATATTGTAATTGAAATTAAAATTTCACATTAATCAAAATAATTTCACGTAATTATCCTGTCAACCGTAGGTATACGAGAACAGACGGTGCTTCGTCTAATATATTCTCGTATGCAGTAAAATTTGACAGGACCTACTTGGAAATTCTGAATTTTAATATTATGCAGATTAGGCGGACGCTCTCCGCGCTTGACTCTAAATAACCTGAAAGTCTGCACTAATAAAAACTCTGTGGTATTTCTACAAAAAACCTTCCGAACAAATAGTATTAACTACCCACAGTCCGTTTTTTTTAGCATTAGAAAGAACTTCGCAGAAGTAAGCTTGTGGTTCCAAATCCGGCACTTTTAGCGGTAATAATTTGAAGTAAATTATATGTATTGACTATGCTACATTACATAATTCAATAATTATTAACAATTAAAGAGCCTAATAAAAACTGCACGCTTGCTTCTGTGGAGTTCTTTCTAAGGCTAAAAATACGGAACCCTAAAAACGAACTATATAGAGAAGGGACCTCTACCGTATTAAAAAGCTATTAAGGTAGGTATGCTTATTTTTTTAGATATCATGAAAAAATTAAAATGGAAAATGAAAAACTTAGCATTAGTTCCCTAAGCTTGCATCCCTAGTGTTTCATCACTTTTGAATGAAATTACCTAATTACAGGCTAATTAGGTACCTATCTATTTCTCAAATCGATTGCTGAAGTACAATTAAGTAATTAAGGTGTATTCGGGTAATAGTAGGTACCGAATATCGGATAATTCCGAAATTCAGATGAAAATCACCCTTAATTCCATCATAATAAAAGTTTCTTTTAGGAATTATCCGACAGTTTTTGACATTCGGAATTACCAGAGTAAACCTTATAATTATTGTACATATATTTGATTGAACGGTGCCGTAAACATAACGTAATAACACACCACGAAGCAAATTTTATGCTTTATGAAGCTACTGAATTTAAAGATGTAAAACTAACCGTCGGTGGCACGTTTGCATCGTAAGCGGCCCGCGTTCAGACGTAATCTGGCTAATTCAGATGAATTATTCAGCAGTGGTACGACCTGATGACGTGTTAACGCCGGTGCTAATCGGCCCAGTCAGTTGCCGTTTGCTATTTAGAAGGAGCACAGTTTGCCAAAAGCTGGCTGCATCGCATTTACGCTAGTTGTTCTTATAGACTTTAGAATTTAGTGCAGAGTGTAGGAATAATCATCAGCATTACTCATTAGGAACTCGTATATTTAACCTATATACAAGGTTATTCGGTTCAAAAATAGACAACTTAATCCAGACTTGGACCAGATTTAAAAAATCCGAGGCCTCATTGCTAATTAATAGTTAGTCTTAAAATTATTGCCTAAGAAAACATACTAAAAGATATTGTTATAGGGTGGTACCTACTTAAATTATTGCCTAAAAACTGAGTATGCCCTTTGAAACGTGTCTTGCTACTCGTATTTCAGCCAGTCTCGGTACAAAAAGTATAGGTAGGTACATTGACTGAACTAGCATGACAAATACGAACGTTTCCGAGAAAATACGATGGAAAACAATTATGCACTACATTTGTATACTATACTAATGATAGTTGAACTCCCTCTATTATCACTACCTACCTATAAGCGCATGTCGCATGCAATTAAGCAACTGCTAGTGAATTATTTCTTTAATTTAAGCGAGTGTGCGCGCCTCGGAGTATAAAGTAGACAAAAGTTAATTAGGGATTCTGCTAGGAGGGTTTTTCAAACGACTGCGATAAATCTTAGACATCTGCCGCCTGAATGGAAATAGGGTATTCTCCTACTAGTCAAATCGGTTTCTTTTTAGGGTTCCGTACCCAAAGGGTCCGTCCGTCCTTCCGTCCGTCCGTCCGTCTGTCACCAGGCTGTATCTCACGAACCGTGATAGCTAGACAGTTGAAATTTTCACAGATTATGTATTTCTGTTGCCGCTATAACAACAAATACTAAAAACAGAATAAAATAAAGATTTAAATGGGGCTCCCATACAACAAACGTGATTTTTGACCAAAGTTAAGCAACGTCGGGCGGGGTCAGTACTTGGATGGGTGACCGTTTTTTTTTGTTTTTTTTTTGCATTGTGGTGCGGAACCCTTCGTGCGCGAGTCCGACTCGCACTTGCCCGGTTTTTTTAGAACTGTCAAAACGATTTGCTAATATGGAATTTGTATGAAACATTACACAATGACCTCACTGTCAACTCGCTTACTTTTTACATTATATTTCCATCCGAATTATTAGATAGAACTTATGTTTAAAAGTAACTGTTCTGTTTGTCTCTTCTTCTTCCTCGCGTTATCCCGGCATTCTGCCTGGGGTCCGCTTGACAACTAATCCCATGATTTGACGTAGGCACCAGTTTTTACGAAAGCGACTGCCATCTGACCTTCCAACCCAGAGGGTAAACTAGGCCTTATTGGGATTAGTCCGGTTTCCTCACGATGTTGTCCTTCACCGAAAAGCGACTGGTAAATATCAAATGATATTTCGTACATAAGTTCCGAAAAACTCATTGGTACGAGCCGGGGTTTGAACCCGCGACCTCCAGATTGCAAGTCGCACGCTCTTACCGCTAGGCCACCAGGCTGTATCTCACGAACCGTGATAGCTAGACAGTTGAAATTTTCACAGATTATGTATTTCTGTTGCCGCTATAACAACAAATACTAAAAACAGAATAAAATAAAGATTTAAATGGGGCTCCCATACAACAAACGTGATTTTTGACCAAAGTTAAGCAACGTCGGGCGGGGTCAGTACTTGGATGGGTGACCGTTTTTTTTTGTTTTTTTTTTTTGCATTGTGGTGCGGAACCCTTCGTGCGCGAGTCCGACTCGCACTTGCCCGGTTTTTTTAGAACTGTCAAAACGATTTGCTAATATGGAATTTGTATGAAACATTACACAATGACCTCACTGTCAACTCGCTTACTTTTTACATTATATTTCCATCCGAATTATTAGATAGAACTTATGTTTAAAAGTAACTGTTCTGTTTGTGTAATCTTTATTATTCCATGCATGGTGTGATTTTTTTAGTCAAATACCCTATTACGAGTACTGCATTGTTGAACTGCGACAGGACGGAGGGTCAATGCCCCAATAGTCATTGATTGTTACCTAGGTATATGGTTTTTAACCCCCGATGCAAAAAGAGGGGTGTTATATGTTTGTAGCTCTCCAACGAATCGACCGACTTCGATGCGATTTTTACGTAAAAGCGTGTTTCCTTGCGGTGGTTATTAAGCTATGTTTGATAGAAATCGATCCACCAGGTTGAAGAGAATCAGCTCTTTTCCAAAATAATGTAGGCATTTTTGGCATAAAATGCATTTTTTGCATAAGGTGTATTCGGGTAATACCGAATGTCGGATAATTCCGAAATTCAGATGAAACCAGGCGTGGCTCACTCCGCGATTTCTTCGCTTTGCTACAGGTAGCTAAAAGTGCATCCGTTCGACCCCAATTTTGGGGTTTGCCATAAGCCGCGCGTGGCGCTATCGCCACCTAGCGGCCATATCTGTGCTGATCGTGACAGACGCGTTTTGCTAGAGAGAGAGTCTTCTGTACCTAGTACTATTATTTATTCTGTGTCTTAACGTCGGATCTATCGGGTTAAAGGTAGAATAAAACATATTGATTATACATGCATTGTATTTTATTACACTGTACAATAAATATTGGGCTGTATACAAAATATAGAGGAATTCCAAAAGATATTGTCAACACTCTAGCATACAATAACACGAGTGTAAAATGACTCCTAACAATATGTTTAAAATTCGTAACGTATAACTATCTAAACCATTTTTTTCAAAACATTTCTGCGTAAATATTAAAAGGACCTAGATTTGCACTTTTACTTTTTAGTACAGTCACCTGCAATAATATGCTGTTCAAAAGCCCCAAAAATATGTGACACGCCCTTATGGCTCTACAAATAAAATCAGATATTTTACGGCCTTAGTTGTGTAACGTACTGAAGGCGACTGTACTTATTCAAATGAATATCTACAGTTATCATCAACTGTCAAGTTCACAGGCAAAAACCTACATAGCTCGTAAAAATTACAGGGTAGGCTAAAGTAAGGACGCTAAGCACGATTAATTTCGTACATTGACCCGCCATTTTCTAGCTCTGTCGCACGCGCATAATTATATTGCTGTCCCGCTCGCACAGTGGCATTAACCACCGGCATCATCGGCGGAACAGCAATATAATTATGCGCGTGCAATAGGGATAGGAAATGGCAGGTCACTGAACGAAATTCTTCGGCGTCCATAACCAATGAGAATATAACTTTTAATCCTTTTAATTTGTACGCACAAATGTTTGAAAAGGCTATAACCGCTTATCCATTAGCCTCGGGTGCTATCTTTATTCTGCCAAATAATTTGTATAAGCCAATTAAAATAATCTATATCTAAGGTTCACTTGGTGTTACGTAAGAATTGACACCCTCGGCTTCATTTAGTAACACTACTTGATGCTTAGAGTCACTGTTACATGATAGTACCATCGCTCACACTGCTAACTGTAGTCGCCATCAGATATATCGGAGCGGCCGAGGTGTTCACAATATCTGAACATGCACTCTAACGCCTTGACAATAGAGGCGTGTTCAGATATTTGTGAGCGCCTTGGCCGCTCTGATATATGGCGACTGTACATCGGTGGACCTTATGCCTTTTGTACCTCATACAATTAAAGTTTCGTTCATTCCATTCGTGCCAGAGGGCGTACCGCGAACCACGTTCGACGTGTTGCCTCCCTGTCACACTTACGTACGAATTTACAAGTGCGATAGAGAGGTAACACGTCGGAACGTAGTTCGCGGTAGGTCCTCAGCTTTCGACCTGTAAATAAAAAGTATATAATGTTGGATGAGGTAAGATTAAGATTGTGGCAAAGGTAAACATTTGTAGGAAATCCTTATACCATTTTCCCCTGTCCCGAACAAATTAAACTGTATCTCTAACCCCACATGACCTTAGTCGTTTCAAAATTGGTTTTAAATTGCTAATTATTTATTTCTGAACTTATCTATTTTCTTAATTATACTCATGATGTAACAGTAATTCCTGCACCGTCATAACAGCATCATAACAATCACATCGCCCGACTTGGTCGCGGCTCTTTGAGACCCATATTCCACCTCCTAACCTAATCGTACCATACCATCCCGCACGGGAACATTTTGTAACAACCTAATCGTACCATACCATCCCGCACGGGAACATTTTGTAACCATCAGTGTAAAAATAACGGCCAATTGTCGTTCTTAGAATATAGGTCAAACACATTTCAGAAAAAGGTCACTGCGGACAATACAGTAAAACGTGGTATACATGTAAAGTTGAAACTGTTTAAGGGCCATAACGCACTAGCGGTTAACCGCGGGAGCGGCAAAACCCGCGCGGCTAGCCGCTTTTCCAGTTTAATATGCAACCGCTAGTGCGTACATAGCCTACGTAAGCTGACCGTTTAGCTAAGAGATTAGTTTGTCGAAGGACTGCCTCACTTCAATCATAGACAGAAATAATCACACTATCTTTGTCTCACACTAGTACTAGCACCCAAAAGAAAAGGATGAGTATAGTTTTCCTGGTTCTTACTGACTGACAAATTGGTTTGACCACCTATATCTTGTGAACAATGACATTGTTCTCTAATGTTTAAGGCTACCGCCCATAACAAATACATAATAGCAATGTGTATGACCCATCAGACATTATCTTATTCGGCTACGGATGGACACCTATCCAATATTTGATCAAATTTATATTTGCATCTCACATTTTGCTTAATGAGAGCGTGAGACCTAATGCACATTTGATCAAATATTGGACAGTTGGAATACCACCCTAATGAACAAAGTCTCTTTTACCTAAGAACGGCATTTGAACCATAGATTTACCATTTTGAGTTCGCTATCACAAGTAACAATGACACAAATCGTGATCAGTTATTTTTGCTTTACAACACTGGCTTTTAATGGAAATACAGGATTTTTTTTTTAATTCTTAGGACAGTTAACTTTTTTAATGCATACATTAAACATTGTTTGAGCTTCTGACAAGCGGATACATACGACTATGTTTGCTGTGTACTTGACTTCCAAATACTAAGATACAAATCAAATCTTTTAGTGTTAAATCAATTCACAAAGTTGAATTTCACAAATATCAATTTTAAACCTGGCGCCTATTTCACCAACTTGACAAGTGACATCTGACACAGACAATTTCCTGTACATTTCCGGGTCGGTAAGCAACCACGGCTATCATCAATATTTACTTGTTGAATCAGAAATGAACGGTGAATTAACAATGTCAGGCGACAATTGTCAGCGTAGTGAAACAGGAGCCTGGGTTTTAATATTAAAGTCATATAACAAAACCTTTCACAGATCAAAGTTTTAGGTAATATAGCCAGTTTTAGATTTCGAACTTTGGTATCAAATACACTGTTAGTTCATTGACATATTTTTACAATTACGTTGATTAAAACCATCACAAAAACTAAAAGTACAACCAAATTAGTTATTAAGACAAGCATTGTCAATTACATTTAGCTGCATTTTGTACTTTTTCCTTTTTTTACAAGGTTTTAAGGGCCCACTAGACCATCGAGCCTCCCGAGCGGCGGCGTCTAGTCTCTATGGCTGGCTGCTGCTCGACGCAACGTTGACGCAACTGCGCAGCGACGCCATTTTCCATAGCGCTGACTAGACGCCGATGCTCAAAAGACGCTAGTGTGGGGTGGTCCTAAAGAATAAGGTTTTAACTTCGAGACATAAGTACTTGTTGTTTAACAAATATCAATCCTATCTTGACATTTTATACACACACTTTGCCACAAAATGTATTGATATAATTGTCCGGATTGAATTTATCTGAACTATAGTTTTAAGCGACTAAGTCCTTATAAATGTCTACTTTGTCGAGGACGCATATGGCAGATATATGTTTACCTTAATAACCTGAAGAAATCTATATTATTATACTGTAGAATGTACAGCCAAGTTATTAAACGTTATTATACCAAATATTGGCTTCTTAACTTTATCAGAAGCGTTAAAAAAATTGCGTCACGTAGCCGACACTTCTCTGTAATTCTCGTATATAGTTCATGTCAGATAAATCTAATCCTCAAAATCGGACAGGTTATAAGAATTTTATAAGTAATAATGTTAACATTAAGTCCAAATTATACTTTTTGTAAACCTTAGTAGCTAGTCTCTACAGGCGGTTTAATAGCATAAGTGTATGAAAGGTAAGTTATACTATGGGACGTCTGGTTACTTTTTGCTGTATTCCCAATCGTTTCAAGATGGCGCGTTACGAAGTAACCGCTGACTCAACCGAGCCGCCGCCATACTCGTACAATCGAAATTACGCTCTAATTAAAAAAAAAAAACAGAAATTTAACATGCTAAAAGTGTTTAGCAATGAAAACTATAGTTCGTTTTTTTAGCATTAGAAAGAACTTCGCAGAAGTAAGCTTGTGGTTCCAAATCCGGCACTTTTAGCGGTAATCATTTGAAGTAAATTATATGTATTGACCATGCTACATTAGATAATTCAATAATTATTAACAATTAAAGAGCCTGATAAAAACTGCACGCTTGCTTCTGTGAAGTTCTTTCTAATGCTAAAAAAAACGAACTATAGTACAGTCAACAAGAGCTATGAATACAGGCAGTGTCAAAAATATGTATACAGTACTTTATTGCCTGTACATTATGGTCGTGTATACAAATACATACTTTTGGCACTTTGCCTGTATTCATAGCTCTGTTGTTGACTGTACCAGACAAACATAATATATGTTACGAAAATGTTCATGTAATTTAGTTGTCTTTTTCAAATGAAAGCGTAACTTCCATTGTATGCGAGCGGCTTTTAGCGGCGCGGTTTCATAACGCTTACACCCCAGCGGAACATTTGCGTCATCCGTTAAAAGGGTTACACTGTGTTTTTTATGAACTTATTTTAATTGGGAATTCTAGAACCCAAGTTAATAGTTTGATCTAAATATCCCGTAGTGAAACATACCCTTACAATTTTAAGTGTTGACAATTCGTCTATAATTTCAGTGGCAACCGTTTGTACACGCGATGGCGCTCTTAAATGCAACGTATCACTATTATGGAAAACGCAAACCCATACAAACCCCTCTACCAAGACGGTTGACAAAACGCGAAGTAAATTAACCTATTCTATTAATGAAATTTTAGCGTTTCGGTCACCACCATACGTATATCTGACGTAAGCATAAGCATTCGTGGGCGCCATTTTGTAAAAAAGTACCTACCTACATGTTACAATTTGACATGTGAAAACTGGTAACATTGATGCGACTGACACTTCCTTGGCCAATGACGAGTGGTTTTTTGACCCGTGTTGCCAGTTTAGATTTGTTAAATTGTACTTTTATAAAATAACGCCCTGACTGGCCTTATTTATTGTATAATCATAATGTATTGATGTATTGGTTCCCATATATTCCACGACTCTTCTCTTTCCGCACAGACTCAAATTAAAAAATAGTGGAGTTGACTTTGAAGATTTAATTAAATTTTTTGGCAATACACATATTGCAATTTTAGGGAATGACTTAAAAATCCAAGAATAATTTACAACCAAATTTCAATTTCAGGGTATGATGGCAACGCTAAAATATACGGCCCAATACCGTGATGTAGGTACACAATAAAATCATAAGAGGTATTTACAAATATAGCCTCAAATAAACCATACAATTACACAGATAATAAATAGTACTTTTGTAACGTAAATAAATTTTACCTTCTATCCAATTCCAAATAAATACACTAAAGCTTATGAAACTTATATCTAAAATGAGTATAATTATTATGATCATAATTATGCAATAATATAATGGTTACTAGGGTTATTAATTCAAGGCAGCAGAATAAAGGCTGTAGCTTTTATTACGCGTTTGTACTTTTACGGCTTTTTTACCCTCTCCCCACAAGATGCTGCATTTTCTAAATACTTTTTTTTTTCAGGACTAAACGCATTCACTGCCAACTATTTTATAGCACTACATGCGTAGCCGACTCTAGCGTTTTACCGCTTTGTAGAGGAAAGCGACTACGAACAGAGCGCCCGCCGAACGGGTTACCGGCACTTAATGTGTTAAACTTTCTACATAAGCAAAATTCCATAAAACCAGTTCATTTAGCGCTGAAAAGGTAAGAATTAAATTTAGTATTCACGAATTAATAAAAAAAGAAACAGTTATACCAATATTAAACTGCCCAAAATTAACAATCCCAGACCAGTAAAAAATCAGACCGTTTATACCGAATGTACCAAATTATGTACCGAAGTGAGTTGATCGTACCTTACGAGACTTTAATTTGTGCCCTTTTAGGGCCTCCACTAAAACATGCGCGAGTGAAACGAGTCCGCTTATACTATTAATTCTATAAATTGTATATACAGATGTCTACCACCATCCAAAAATTAACAATGATCCACTTTGGCCAAGCTTCAATCAATGGCGGGCAAGGGCGGCAAGATATTAGGGGCGGCAAATTGTGACAAAAAATTCGTTGATGATAACAAGAAAAAAAAAATCTCAAAATGTAGTCAATATCGTCGGGTGACAAGCAAAAGTCACTAAGTACTATCAAAAAATTAAAGTAACAATGCACTTTATTACACTTGTAACACGGTTTATTGTCCAATAATTTCAATGGTGTTAGTTAGTGACTTTTGCTTGTCACCCGACGATATGATGGATGCTGAGAAAGGTGCGGCTACAGGGCCTGGGGCCTAGGGCGGCAAAGATTGAAAATCCGCCACTGGCTTCAATGCGTCACGGTTCAAGAACTTGCATACCATTTTCGTTACATTGCGGTAGTTGGTCGATCGGCTGAATTCATTGTAAGGTGGTGGTACGAGTGCTCGACATACTAATGCCCAATAGATGACACTCTGCTGTCACCTCTATTGATAATGAATTAAGTTTCAAAATGACATGTACTGGGACCGCGTCGAACCAGGCGTGGCTCACTCCTCGATTTCGTCGCTTTGCTACAGGTAGCTAAAACTACATCCGTTCGACCCCAATTTTGGGGTTTGCCATAAGCCGCGCGTGGCGCTGTCGCCACCTAGCGGCCATATCTGTGCTGATCGTGACAGACGCGTTTTGTTAGAGAGTGAGTCTTCTGTACCTAGTACTATTATTTATTCTGTGGTCGAACACCAGTACCACCACCTTAAGCTTTAGTGTGATTTTACATGCAAATTCTTGAACCGTCTATTATAACTGGAGCTTATGTTTCACCGGTCCTATTGTCTATATGTCTGTAATCAAATCTTGGAAGCCAAATTAGACCCACTACCAATTATTTAATTATTGAGCTGAAACTTAACATACTTATATAAGTTGGTATGTAAGTGGAGTTGTATATAAAATTAAATTTTAAGAAAAAGCTTGTTTAGTATAGAAACGTAAGCGTGTACCCGCGCATGTTTTAGCGGAGGCCCTAATATTATAAAAAATGTAAATAGTAGAAAAAACGCATAATTAAAACAATATACACTAGAGCATCTAATGAGATTACATGTCTTTGCAGATGTGAAGAGGGACGGATTCTTCGCAAGAGTTGAGACGAGTTCATAATGAAGACTGCTTATGCCCACTGCAAAATAGCGTTCCTATTTTTTAGGTAGCGTTACCGAGATCACGACAAGATGTTTTTCACAATTCGAACGCCTTAATTCATGTACAAAAATCGCGCAAGCATGCCAAAACGAGCCTTTGAAAGTTTTGAAACATGGTTACATTGGCATCGTACGCCATTACACTTTGACCGCAAAAGAAGGCCCCAGACGCGCGCGGTTAGTTTAATATTAACCTTCGTGCATTCTAATAAGGTTCACAATGGCTCGTTAGCTATAATAGACGTGGCGTTAAAGGGTAAGAGTTCTTGGCGTTGTGTATGTCGCCATACACTACCCGGGACGACTTTAGGCGTCTTTGGCAACCAAGGCTGGCGTGTAAAGAACACATTCAAAGTATTTAGAGGTACTAGATGGCGTTTGCTCCCAGCAGTAATACAATATGTAGGACGTTACAGCCTCCCACATCACTAGTCAATAAAACTAAAAGAATATGAAGATAAGCAGTCTCTATTGTTCACTCGTCTCTCGCCAGTAGCACGTGGAAACGAACTCACGACACGTGACAATATCACAAGGATATAAATATGGGTTTAAAGTTCAAAACAATTATGCAATATTGAGCGTTAGTACCAAATAGTCAAAAGTGTTTTCCAAAAAAATATTTCTTACAATGAGCTTGTAAAACGTTGCTGTAGCAGCTTTTAATTTCAATTTAATCACAGTAAATGTAATTTTGAAGAGAAGCTTTCGTTTCCCTTAAACTCTTAAAGCAATAGTTCCCAACCTTTGCGTTGAGCCAAGTAAAAAGAGCCCTTTTAAATTTTGTGGTGACAAGATCTTTGAAAATCTACGGGTTTGCTATATTGCTGTTAAACTTTCCGCACCATCCTAGTCTTATTATTGCTATCTTGGGTTGGGAACTTCTGCCTTACAAGGAATCAGGTGTCAGCACTGATAGAGGTATTTTGAACCAAGGCAACTTATTTTCTGTGATTGGCACTTTACTGCACCATATACTTACTTACAAAGTTTTATTTTTGTTAAAAGTGTTTTTTCTCAATTCAAAAGACCTATTCTACTCATGCGACACCTATCGGTAGTTTGTGACATTACACCTTAAATAGAAGAGACCGCAACGCACCTGGTCTCGACTTGGCACTCATTATATTGCATGCCCATCAGGTTCAACCAGAGACATTTTAACAGACTGCTAAATTTCATACAAAAAATGTGTATTTTCGTATTCAGCACCTCTAGACGACGTTGGGAAATTTGCTGAGACCGGTTCACAAGATGGCGCTGTTATTTGTATCTGTTCCTAGCGCTATAGATCATACCTATATATGGGACTGAAGCTTCACGTATAATGACGCCATTTCGAGATACTACAACAAAGAAACGGTATTTGTATGAAGATTAGCAGTGTTTATTATTTAATTGTCTCTGATACAACTTACAAATTCACATAAGCTTTAAAAAATCGATATTATCACTTGTCACTTGGCAAAAGTTTTGAGCGTAGATACTACAATTCACTAATAACTCTAAATCCGAGTAATAATAACGATTTTTGGAGTTTAAGTAACAATCATTCGATGGACTTCGAATAACCTAATGGAGCATTTAAAACAATATTGCTTTACACAAATTTGTCCATGACAATAAGTCTACCCCCACTAACTACTACAGTCCCCTACGTATACTCGTAGAAACGTATCCCTTAAAAACGTGATCATAATAATACATTTTTCCAAGTGCAAAATCTACATTTTTTGGTCATAAATATACTGATATACAAATATCGTTACGATAGACTATACATAGCTTTTACCATTTATTATTGGTAAATAAATACATGTCAAATTACATATTTTACAACAATTAGGCCGCGCGGAGGCCCGGAGTAACTAACATAAGGAGCATTCCATGAAATTGTCTACCGTTTGTCCCGTAAAAACGCGAATTTCTGAAGATTTGCAGGTATAAGAGTTTCCTTTTCTATGACAAATGGTCTAAAAATGCGCACAGAAAAATAATCGCCTGCTTCAAATGCCGAAAAAAACTCGCAACACCGGAATTAAAATGCGTTTGTACGGGACAGCCCGTGGAATGCTCCATAAGTGTCTTTCATATTATGCACGCCGATATCACAATATAACACTATCACTGTAGCATAAGTGATTCAAGGTTACGGTTAAGGATGGTGTCTTTAACGGAGTTGAAGACGACCTCAATGTTGTACGTGTCTATGGCTGTTGTGAAGTGGTGATACAGTGTTGTCTTTGGTTCCCGGCGAACGTTCGCGAACATGTCCAGCAAGAACATTTGCACGTCCGCCAAGTTATGCGGGTCGCCAGCGAACTGGGGGTAGTACCAGCGAATGTCCGTCTCTTTGCTAGCGACCTTTTTCGCTAGTAAGTCTGACTTGTTGAGGAACAGGATTATGGAAATGCCTTTGAAGTTGACGTTGTTCACGATCGTGTCGAAGATGTTGAGCGCCTCTTCGAGACGATTCGTTCTCCTGGAATGAAAAAATAGAGAAATTAGAAAAGCGTATACGAACATAGTACCACAGAATGAATAATAGTACTAGGTACAGAAGTATTACTCTCTAACAAGTCTAACATAACGCGTCTGTTACGATTAGGACAGATATGACCGCGAGGTGGCGCAAGCGCCACGCGCGGCCTGTGGCTAGCCACCGAAATTGGTGTGGGACGGATGTACTTGTATCTACTTTGTTACATCGAAATCGCGAAGTGAGCCACGCCTGATAGTACACCAAATAGTTTGCTAACGCCTCACAATACATAAATTAATAACGGTAACGGTAGGTAGATTAATAACGGGCCTTCAAATTTTCAAAGTGCGGTAGCGACCCCAAATATGTATTTATAATTTTTGAAAAAGAATTACATTGGTTTTTTGTGTTAGATTTTACATTAAGCGGGAGCCCCGTAGAAAAATATAACTTCGACGAAATAAGGACCACCCTAACGTCCATTCCATACATCTTAAACTTACACAGGCTCTCAGAAATAACTCAGAAAAAATATGTTTATATATTTTATAAAAATATAGATGTAAATAAAAATACCATTTTTGGTTAATGCCTTTATAGTTGCTAATAGGAATATTTTAATAAGCAAATGATAAGAAATTTCAAGAAATGTACTGTGTCACTTTTATTTTAAACTGGCATAACTCTAGCAGATCTTTATATCGTCGGGTGACAAGCAAAAGTCACTAAGTACCACCACAAGTTCATATACTGAAAGAAGGTCGATTTTTGTTTAATATTTTAGTATTAGTGACTTTTGCTTGTCACCTGACGATATTATAAAAGCAATCATAAGACATTTCCATATAGACACAAGATATCTTAAATTCCAGTGTGTCACCGCCATCGTGAATAAGCATAAGAATTGCGTAAAGCGGATTATGCATAATTATGCACACCACAGATACTTATGCGGCAGTGAGTCATTTCGTGTTTATAAGCGAGGAACTAGTTTAAATCTGCCCTATTTTAATTTTATTGCAGTAAGGCAAACCTGGGTAAATGGGACCTGAGGCCCTACTATGAACAACGAAATTTCTTTACCTGCCTCACTGCCTGTCTATCGCACAAATATGCAAGAGCTATAGAGAGGCAGAGAGCAAAACTTCGATTTTTATTATTCACGGTAGGTCCTCTGAAAGTCAAAGCATTCGTTGCGATAATAAGTCCGCTGCATAACGGGAAACCCTCAATAATAACAGTTATTACAGGAATTAGGTACCTCTTTCAATTAAAATCAGTTTTGAAACTATTATGTCAATACAAATACGAAGTCGATAAAAGCACATATTCGTTTTTCAAAAGTGTATAATTATACTTACGGAAATTAACCTGTATAGTTGGGTGTTGTGTACTTTATACTTCAGTGTATATACTCACTTTTTCCAATTACTATTAGACTGTGGTACAGACATTCGTAAACTAGTCAAATTTAACATTTCATTAATAACTAATTATCTTTAACATTTAGTTTCACACAATTAAATGGGAAATGAATTTTATAAATTAACACAGCTATTTTTAACTTCAAAAACTAGTCCTGGAACTCCGCATTTTTGATACCATGGGATTCCATTTGCCCATGTTTCACCGTATGAATATTCAAAGGGAAGACATTAGCGGCCGCGTGAGGATACCACAACTAACTACGATTTATAATTAGCGAAATTACATAAGCGATTAAAATTTTATGATGTTGTTTGCCTTCGTAAAAACAACTATGTAAATATCGATACCGTCTCAGCGCCCGGTTTGAAACTGCAATAAAAACTTATTCAAATATTAAACGTCACTCTCGTATGAGTTCTTATTAGGAACACATTGCTTTCTCTGATTTTATTTAATCTACAGTATGTGTCTGACCATGGGGCTTTAATTCCAGTTCTTGATTTTACTCGCTAAACTGAGCTACTTTTACTATGGGACCAACCCTAAAATCGGGGAATTTTTTTTGGATTTTCCATAGAAAACGTCCACATCTGATCAGCCAACATGTATGAATAAGTAAAATATTTTTCGGTATTTCGGGATTGGTGCCATGATAAAAGTAGCTCAGTTTAGCGAGTAGAATCGAGCCCTGGATTTAAAGCCCCATGGTCAGTAACACCCTATATAAAGGCTCATGAATCCTGTAGCTTAACCTTTTAACGCCATAGAATATTTCATCGAGCGTGCTCGTGTCGCCGGCGGTACGAAGGTCATGAAGTTTTGTCGGCGAAATGAGCCCGAATTTGTTAATTTTTGTATATTGGTTAAAAGGTTAAGAAATAAATATTCTCTCTCATTCTCATCTCTTTCACTCCTGCTACGACTATGCAAGTGAGAATGAGAAGTTTTACGCCCCCAGTCGTCATTTTGGTTTGCGGATAGTATAAAAGCCTACAGTTCAATGTATTGTATTTCCGACGAATCGTCTCTAATTCACCGTGACGTATTTCATGACTCGCTTATAATTTTTGCACATGAAATTGCAATAATTGAATATTTTTAGTCAATCATGTGACTGATTTTCTAGTCACGTAGACACAGAAGTGTGGTTAATTAATACCTTGTAATACGTGGGAGCCACTACAAATAACCCGCTGACTAAAGTGGTTAAAGTGAAATGACGAATGATTTCCCTGGAATTAATTACGTTTTCAGAAGTTAATGTTTATTTCAAAAGGGTGTACTACGATTTAAGTTGTATAATTCAGCATTATTCATCCGTCATCATTCATCAACTCATCAGCTACAAGTAACATTATGAAGTTTTCGACATAAGCTTTTGTTCGCTTCTTATATTAAACGTAAAAGAACCAAACTTATATTTTTTCTTTGCGATTAATATGAAAAAGTGTCCCGCTTGAAGCGTGTACTTTTTTTCTTTATAATGAAAATAACTAGTTTCTGCTTAACTAAATGAATGAGGAATGGGCGCATTGTTGCCGACGATTCCTGCATAATTTTAATTAAAAATAACGGTCGGTATCACCAAGTGTTTTTATCATTATAAACAAACAAACGACGTGCGAATCATGCGCCTAACTCCGAAATTAATAAATGAAACTAACAAGGAGATTACTAGAGCGTCGACGTCAATCGTAGTATAGGTACTGTAATGAGATGAGGCGTACATAATGCGTACAATGATGGAGTCACTAGAGTGACACATCTAATTGGATACGGGTAAACCACTTCATCATTGCTTTTATAAATGTGTGGGTAAATATGAAAATATGCATAGTAAGCGTTGATAAAAAATATATTACAGATACACCAGGAGATGTCTAGCCTTGCGGCAGCGGATAAATAGGTATTCAACGGCAAAACGCCTCAAATCTAAACCAACGTATCTGTCTTTCCGCAACACCTGCGGCGGTAGCGGTCATCCTTCACCATGCCTGTACGTTCTAACAAGTATGTAAGTGCGAAAGTGACAGGCACAGTGACGCTGGGGCTGGTCGAAGTCTGAAGACAAAATGAGGAACAATATTGACGTGACCGGGTCAAAGCACTGTGTCCACTACTGCCGTTGCGTCCTCTGCCCGCCGACGTCCACAAACACGAAGGGCACATTGTTTATATTTATAGTACCGTAGAAGATCCCTATAGTAGCCTTGTGTAGTGGAAGATGTAGCAAACTAACCTGTCTTCAGACAACACCTGGTCGAACTCAGACGAAGACACGAAGAACAATATCGACATGACCGAGTCGAAACATTGCGTCCACTTCTGCCGTTGCGTCCTCTGTCCGCCGACGTCCACAAACACGAAGGGCACATTGTTTATATTTCAGTACCGTAGAAGATCCCTATAGTAGCCTTGTGTTAGTGGAAGATGTAGCAAACTCACCTGTCTTCAGACAACACCTGGTCGAACTCCGACGAAGACACGAGGAACAATATCGACGTGACCGAGTCGAAACATTGCGTCCACTTCTGCCGTTGCGTCCTCTGCCCGCCGACGTCCACAAACACGAAGGGTACATTGTTGATGTTGATGGTGCACTCGGAGATGCCTTTGGTGGCTTTCCGACAGTGCAGGATGTCTTGGTGGGAAGGCATGTAGTCTGGTCGCGCTATGCGCTCCAGCTCGTCAAAGAAGTAGCTTACAGAGTCGCTCTGGAAATAGAAAGGGAAGAATGTTATGTACCCTGAATAATAAAACTTAATAAGCTTATTTTTAGCTTAGAGTTTGTTGGTTTAAAGTGTGTGTTAGCTGAGGACAATCTCATAGGGTTTTATAGAAGCTAATGGATTAGGTACTTTGTAATCATAAATATTGCAACTTCTTTTTTCACGAGACAGTGCTGTGCTTTTTGATAAATTAGAACGGCTATCTGTGCGAAATATTTTGTTTACAATCTCCATTGGCACACGCCAAAAAAATTATACATTTTTATCCTTTTGCTCAAAGAAGCCAATGTGGCATATTTGAATTTCGAATAAAATTTCAAAAGCAGCTTTCCGTGTACCACAATCGTTTTCCGGTTTAACCGCCTTCTAAAACTCGGTGCACGTAATATAATCTTATTGTAATATTCTCAACAGGTGTACAGAATTGAATGGCACATGGTGAAATCCCCTGGCCTGATTTGGTATTCTGTAGCATTCTGCACCCACACAGACATGGGCTGTTAGCCTGCTATTAACCGCCATTGCAGTAAGAGGACCAGTATAAAACCGCCTGCGACAATTTATAACAGAGCTGAAAGGACATAATCTAGTTAAATCCTGTAATTATGACTAATCAAAGCGGAAATTTGATTTAAAGCAAGTTAAGTTTTTTCTACAAATATTAAAATCTTTTATTTTTTAGCTTGCAGTCAATAATTGGTGCCAGTTTTGACCGTCGTGGCAGAGGGATGGGACTGCCCCTAATCACACTGGACCTCTCAACAGCAACAATATATTTGACGTTGTCAAGCTACGCGCAATATAGTTGAGTCGCTCGCGGCACAATCCACGTAGGGTCATTTTTGAGCTCTATCACAGAATAAATAATAGTCCTAGGTACAGAGACTTTTCACTCTCTAACAAAACGCGGCTATAACGAGAGATATAAGCGCAAGCGCGGGCGAGCGTCCGTTCCGGAGCGGTACGCGGCAACTACTATGGCTAGACACCAAAATTGGTGTGGGCCGCATGTACTTGTAGCGACGCGACGAAATCGCGGAGTGTGCCACGCCTGGCTATAATCAGACTTCTATAGTTAAGTAATGAATTTGTTGGATGTGAAGATGAAATGCAATATAAGGGTCAAGTTATAATGACAAATCGAGTTTTTGTGAATCGCATAGCTGCTGATTGCTGACTCGGCCGCAGGTTTCGCGGAACGACATATACCGGGAAGGTTTCGCAATGTTGGTCTACAGGTCCTAAGAATTGTTGGCTAACTAAGCACGTAACTATATTTGTTGTTCCAATGTAAATACCTATTACAAGAACTATTAGGTATGTTAAGTTCTCCGTTGAACGGTCCAAAAAAGGAAATTAAACCAACCTGTAATCATATCCCTTTTAGTAGGTACATTTTTACCATCCTCATCATTTCCTCGCGTTATCTCGGCTTATTGGCACGGCTCATGGGAGTCTGGCCCGCTTGAAAAGTATGTAATCCTAAGAATTGCATAAAGCATTCGTTTTTACGTTTTAATATTCATATTCATATTCATTTAATCCATTGTAATTGATTGTATATGATGGGATTGATGTGTTAAGTCTAAGACGAAATTTAAGCTGTTTTCAGTTGTCAGCTGTCGCCATGTACTTCTCTTAAACTCGGGAACAAGGTTTGTTTACAGACTGTACATATCTTACAATCAGTTTCATATCTCTGATTTCTACGTACCTACTAAAAAGCCCGATAAAACATTATTTAATCCCTCAAGCCGCTGCAACTGTATTTTAGCGTACTAACAAAAACACAGCATGTTTGTAGGTACTTAACAAGGATTCGCTAAATAAGTAGATGTCAGTGGCCCACAAATGAGTCCGTCACGGTATTCGTTGTGGATTTACCGTATGTGTCGTAGGTGCGAATTTACGCTAAGTCACTTCTGATTGGTCCAATTTCGTGACTCCGCTGTTGTGATATTTCACATGTTAAAGTCAAATAATGTGTATACAGTGTTATTTTATTGTTCTACAGGTACCTATACTCGGTGCTGCTCGAAGCATTCAATAGCCGGTTATCACTCAACACAGCGAAGCAGCATCATCATCATCTTCCTAACGTTGTCCCGGCATTTCGCCACGGCTCATGAGAGCCTGGGATTTGCTATGCTTGCTTGGCTTGGCAACTGGTACTAAGAATCGGCGTAGGCGCTAGATTCTACTAAATTTCATCTGACCTTCCGACCCAAGGGGAAATTAGGATTTATTGGGATTAGTCCGTCTTCCTCACGATGTCTTATTTATTACAGTAAAGTTTATAACGCGCAACTTGCCAACCCTAGCGAGCTGAAACTCACCGTGCTTTGTTTAGGGATGAACAGTATATTTACTTCAGCAGTCAAACATAGATTTTGTTAGACAGTGGACCTTCTGCATAATTAAAGTGCTTATTACTTTTTTTACACTGTATACTTGGGCCAGGTAACGTGACATATTTATAATGATTATGAAACATGTATTGAAATTGGGTTATATTTGACGATTTATTCAAATTACAAGCCTTAATGGCTTGTAATTGAATAAATTCGCTTTAAATCTACGCTTAATCTGATATCAACACGAAACCAAAGCACTTTCATGGTAAAAACGTTGCCCAATCTAGGTTACAGCATGCCATAATAAACGTTTAGTCTATCTATAATTTCGAGAAGTAAATCATACCTGTCGTTGACTGACGCTGGTATTCGAATTTGAATCTTGTGTCTTTGACTACAAGGTTCGAATTAGAAATAAAATGTCACAGTCAGTCTAATAAGTCCACAGATTTATATGTACAAGATTACTTGCCAAAGTTTAAAAATAATAACACCGTTGCGTTTTGAGTGTCATTGGAACCATTAAAATAGGGAAATAAAGTGTACAAATCGCAATCGTGCGCATGTAGTAGTAGGTAATTTATGTTACAATCTAACCTTTGTAGGTATCTCTCCACTTAAGCCGTCCACTGACTAACAGTCCGCCGGACGATATCGGCCAGTCAGATGTTCGGAGCTGTCAAATTTTTGTTCTAACTGACAGGCCGATATCGTCCGGCGGCCTGTTAGTCAGTGGTCGGCTTAAAGCCTTAAGGGACTTCACTGACAAACTGACTAACGTAAACTCCTAAATAAAGTTAAATATTAGTACTTATGTTTAGGCATAAATCTAATCTAATCTAGTTTTTAATTCATTAACTGGTTGCCTAGGATAGAGGCTATGCCTAATTTGGGGCCCCAGTTCATACTGTTTTATATAAAAGTATCGCTGTATGCATGCAACCTCGACTTTATGTTAAACCCACTGTTAAACCCATTTTTATATGTGCAAAAATAAAATAAAATATTTTTCATTTTCATTTTTTCATTCTAAGAAACAATCATAACCAAATTTGTCATATGGCAATTTCTGGCAGATTTTGATGAACTGCTGCCGATCTCAAAGTGATTGGTCGTCGATGATTTAAGAGCCCATTCACGTGCACATCTAGAGCCACTGCTAAATAATAGTGATTATTTAAATTTAACGACAGGTATTTAAAAAAGGGACTGCTACGTACTTGTACTGTATTGAGTATTTAAGTACCTTTTGAATACATCAAACTAGTTTTTATTTTGATGGATTCGTCAATCTATGCGTCCAAAGTTGCAACCAACCGACTTTATAAGTAAATAAAAGTACTTTTTAAATCCTAGGAGTAAAATTCCTAATAAATAAATTATGTTAGCGTGATTATTTATCAAACGGAATTGACTATTTTACAAACAAATTATTGCAGTGGCAACATTGTGTTACTTTTTTTTATTTTAGGTCTTGAATTACGTTTTGCAGTATAGATCGACGAATCCAGCAACATAAAAACTAGTTTGATGTAAATCACGATTATTTAGCAGTGACGCTAGTGTGCACGTTGATGGGCTCTTAAGCGCAGCCTCCTTATATGGACCATCTTAGACAAGTGGTCTGTCCGAACGAGTGGTCAGGCCGGTTCAGACCCTATAAATTAATGGTGCGACGTAGTGACGTAGACATCTCTGTCGTCAATGTTAAATGGAGATTATTAATTAACTAATGCGGTAGTCGGGCAGATAGAAATAGAAATAGTTTATTCGTGGCATAAAAAATAGGTAACAGACAAAGAGAAAAAAAGAGGAACAAAAATAAAAAAAAATTACACATTAGTGATAGATAGTGATGAATTACTACTGCTGTTCTCAAAGTGTACCCGTAAGCACAGAATCGATAATAAATAGTAAGTCTAGTGTAAAAATATGGGTGCACAAATCATCTCAAAAATATGTCCCATAGCTCTTATGTCAGCGAATTAAGGCCTATGGGACATATTTTTGAGTAAGTTGTCTACACCCATATTTTTACACTTGACTGTACAGTAAAGTGCAATGGAGTAATTTTAAAAATGGCAAATATCTATTAAACTAGAAGCGCTTTCTACTGTATTACATTAACAATATTAACAATAACGTGCCTTGGTAAGGTAAAGATTGCAGTCCTAGGTAAGTGAGTCTGGTTAATTTTATAGATATTTGCCATTTTAATTTAATTAAATACTCCTCCCACCCGCCGCCGCACCAACTCTATTCTCAAACAATTAAAAATAGAAAAGACCCAACGTCTATCCGCAACCTGCTTACAATGAATATTGCGGTATTTTGGCCATGTTGCACGCAGGGATACCAGCAATTTGGAACGCCTTATCGTGACCGGTAAAATAGAGGGAAAAAGGTCTAGGGGTAGAAGTCCCAAACGATGGTCGGACCAAATAGCGGAGGAACTAAAAACACCTATCAGCGACGCACTCCACCAAGCTACAGAACGGGGCCGGTGGAGACAACTAATTGACGGAATCAAACGGAGTCACGATCCTCAGCAATGAGGGACCGATTGAAGAGAGAGAAATACTCCTCCATAAATACCAAAAAAGAATGGCTACACATGCAAGCTCGACAAGTCTTAGATAGGTAGTCCCCATCCCCAAGTCTTAGAGGTCTCAACACTCTCATTCTCAACGTCAAAAAAATTGAAGAAATCCAAATGGGTGACCAAAACAAAAATATTGAGAACCGTTGATGACCGTTCGGTTCATGCGTCCTATTGTCGATTAAATATATTGACACCGATCGAACATGCGGGTTGTGTTATTAACAACGCTAACGTACTACTGAAACAAACCAGTATTAAATATGTATGACTTGAATAAGCTTATAACCTTTTTGTCGAATGATGGTGCCTATGAACGTTCCTTCAAGTATTATCTTTTGGTTGGACTTAATTAAAATAATAATTGAAGAAATATGTTGTACCGCATTTTTATTATAACTATAAACGTTTAAATAAATAAATTATGTGCTAAACTTCCCTACAAACGTTTTACGTGACGTGACAGACATCATTCGACGGTGCCATTCTGTATCTAAAGGGTACTTAATGTCGGTTGTCAATAAGGCGCTGTTTCTATATGGCTTCAATTTGAAATCAACGTTATCGACAACCGACAATGCGGTACCTTTTGATCGAAATCGTCACCGACGCAAGAGATATAGTTTGAACTGTGTCATTTCAAATATAGACAGATAATCATACTATCTTTGTCTTACACTAGTATTAATAGCACCCAAAAGAAAAGGTTGAGTATAGTTTATTTTGTTCTTATTTACTGACAAATTTGGTTTGACAAACTATAGTTACCAACTTACCACTATTAGGGGGTCGGCGTATACTAGACATGGGGAAACAGTCAGGAAGAAGTGTTTTGTGAATACGATAGATGGGATGTGGTGTGGGAGGCGCCCGCTTAATACACAGCAGGATACATTTTTGACTATTATGATATACCTATAATGAAATAAATAGTTGTTTATAGTTGAGTGACCCAACATTAAAATTAAATTTTAACTTGACATATATTTAAATGCATCTCGCTCGCACCAATATGTAAGTGTAAGACCGAACACGATGCAATGATAAGTACTAAAATTAAAATAAGAGATCAGATTTCAAAATTTTAAATGCCGGCCGCTCCTATTAAAATAAAACGATATAAAAAGGCTCAATCTAACAGCATGAACTTTAAACCAACATGTAGACGACATTCATAACTGTTTTCTTCTTATAATTAAACTTAATATTGCTCATTTAATAGCATAGGATACAGTGATACCCAGGTATCATAAAATTCTTTCGATAAGAACACAGAATCGGTTTATACGCCACGCCCGATGGCACAAGACGAACGTTGTTCAGAACGATAAAATGGTGCTGCTGCATTTATATCGATTAAATACGGTTTGATCTTTGATTATTGTTGTATACTGAAGGAAACAAAACAATGCGACATTAATTAATCATGAGTATTGACTTCGCAAAAAAGAATGAGAATGAACTTGTCGCCTTATAAAAAAAATGGATTGGTCATTGACTTATTTATAAAACTTCGCAACCTCTTACAAACCCCCTGTAAAATTTAGTCTCCTAACAGAAATGTCAAAAAGACGGATAGGGACATTAGGGAGTCTAGTTCAGAAGTGAAGGGATGTTTTTTTAAAAGAAACAGCGCGGTGGGACCATTCAAGAATTCCAGATTTGATGGACACCCCAGCGTTTTTCATAGTTTTGATGTGCAGCGACACGCGTGCTAAATTCGACCAAAATGTCTAAGGTATTTTACATAATGCCGGACCGTTTACAATTTGCCTGGTTTAAATCGTCGATTTGACAAACGTTTATGAATAACGCCATCGTTAACTTTTACACTTATTTAATTCATCAAAGTAACCATTTCACTTGGTTTGATATCTATTCATTTCAAATCGAGCCCTATTTCGCTCCGCAGATCTAGCTCGCCGCTCATTGAAACATATCAGTGTTTGAAATAAACAAACCATTCATTCGTTCATTCAGATTACGCCCTAGATTATCTGAACCTAGAGTAGAGATACAACTGTAAATCTCATAATAGTGGCAATATATCTTGCAATTGTTACATACTATGCGTTAGTTGCTTTTGTAAATTTCCCTATAGATCACATAGACCAGCCATTCTCAAAGTGTGTTCCGCGAAGCCTCTGTTGGGGTTCCGCGAAAATGTACTTGTAATAATAAGAAAAAAACCAGCTCTTCTATAGGTATATCTGGTCCACAGTGATGAACGAAAATGTTTAATTTGGGGTTCCGTCAAATATTTCGCTTGCCGAAAGGCTTCCGTCACCAAAAAAGTTTGAGAATCGCTGACATAGACCGAAAGATTGGGCGGTCCAATTTGCGTTGGTTCTATTTTATTTTGATTGTTTGTTAATACATAGTAGGCCTAGCACAGGAGCGACGCGACATTATCTCGGCCGCGCGATAGACTACCTGTCCCTCTCTAATCGATGCAATAGAGTCTATGTCGCAATGTCGCGAGCGAATTACTGTCGCGCCGTTCCTATGCTAGGCCGTCAGATTTGTATTAGCTTAATAATCGAATAATTACCTACCTTACAAATACTTTAGTATTTATTTTGCCCTTATGAAACTTGTCCGTGTAGACACGCGATAGTCCTTAATCTTGTTATGGCATGTCACCGCATATGCTAATAAAATGTCAAGCGAAGCGAAATAGGTTCAAATAGGTCATAAATTGTTAGTTGATAATCGGAACTCACTAGCTACCGCTTTTAGAAATCGCATGTCTCTCGTCTCTATATAGGTACCAAATCGATACATAATTACGACATTTACGACTTCTGGGCTATAACCGCGAAAATCGAAGTTCGCAAATTGCGGGGATTTATCTCTGTCACTCTAATTACGCCTTCGTTGGACTAAAAGAGAAAGATCCCCGCAATTTGCGAATTTCGGTTTTCGCGGTAGCCGCTCTGTTCCAAGTAGGTATTTGTTACTTTGGCAACGGCGTAATTAGAACAAACGATGGCTTTACAGACGAGACATTTCAAGTAACGGATTAAGCAAAATAAGGCGTTTAGATACGGTATGTAGTTTTGTGAAGGTGCTCATTTCAGACCATTATTGGGAACGAGAAAAATACGTGAAATATTATTGTTTGAGCATATACACAATCTTCATTAAATGGAAGGCCATGCCAGGCGTCCTTACTCCTTAACCACGAAACGATGTTAAAGATACAATCAATGTCATAAAAATACATACAATAATCTATACATCTTTTAAAACAAAGTCCCCCGCCGCGTCTGTCTGTTTGTATTTTCGAGATATTATTGTTATGAGCCTGTTGTGTCCCACTGCTGGGCAAAGGCCTCCCCACTCTTCTTCCACTCTTCCCTGTTTTGAGCTACATCTGGCCAGTCTCTCAAAAAGGAGTCCAAGTTATCCCGCCATCGCCGACGAGGTCTGCCGGATCCCCGGTTTGACTCGTGGGGCACCCACTCTGTGGTTAACTTGGCCCACAAGTCGTTCGGCATGCGGCAGACATGACCAGCCCAATCCCGCTTGGCCGCTTTTCGAGCTACATCTATTATCTGAGTTTTAGTTCGAGATATTAACAACACAAAAATCGATTCGTCCCTTTTTCGCCTAGTGTTTTTTATGGCAGGAGTGACCTACTATATCTCCAGAGGCCTTACCGCAAAAAACACGAAATTTCTTAAAACATTTCTTTTCTTTTTTTGTAAAACGAAAATCGAAATTTCGTTATTGCCTCTCTATCGCTCTTGCATAATCGAACGATAGAGAGGCAATAACGAAATTTAAATTTTCGTTTTACAAATGTTTATTTCTTAGAACTACCATATTCTAAGAAATAAACAATTGTATTTGTATTTTGTAAGGGGGGGGAGGGGGAAGTCTAAAAAATCGAGATTTAGTGTGATGTAATTAATGAACGACCCCTTAGGAATCTCATAACAATCCCTTATTGAAAACTAACATTGCTTATTTCTATTTGCACTAACTAATTACGCTACATCTCTAACAAAGCGAACATTGATAACCCAATTAATTTGTTATGGAAAGCCGTTATTTATTACCCTTTCGTAATTATACTCACGAGCTATGAAAACGGGTCACTTAGTATTCAATTCTCATTTAAAGTGTGTCCGTTTGAATTGGCGTTGAGTGTAATATCCGCCTTATGAAACCCGTTGTTTATTTACTCGTATGAATCATTATAGTTCGTTTTTTTTAGCATTAGAAAGAACTCCACAGAAGCAAGCGTGCAGTTTTTATCAGGCTCTTTAATTGTTAATAATTATTAAATTATCTAATGTAGCATGGTCAATACATATAATTTACTTCAAATTATTACCGCTAAAAGTGCCGGATTTGGAACCACAAGCTTACTTCTGCCAAGTTCTTTCTAATGCTAAAAAACACGGACTATAGAGAACGTTAATTAAGCCCTAATAGTGCTAAGGTTCTTTTACTTCGCACCCAGCAATTAGTAAAGTCGCCATCAGATATATTAGAGCGGCCAATGTGTTCATAAATATCTCAACATGCACTTGAAACAACACATCTGGAAAGAAACTTTTTTTTAGATATTTGTGAACACCTTGGCCGCGCAGATATATCTAATGACAATGATGACTAAAAACCCGTAAGATACCAACTATGACAATTACCTAGAAGAATTAAGTTTGTTCGAGATAAGATTATCGAACGAAATTACATTACAGTTATGCAAAGATATGAACACATGTGTTATAAGTTATAAGTATGTACGTGTAATTTGGTGCGTCTGCTGTCAAAGATATGTATACTCTTATGTGCTTTATAGCATTGTAATAAGAGTTGAAATGTACAAATATATTTAAAGCTCGTACTTTATCTACTCTTATGCGGTGATTCATTTACTTGTTGTGATGTAATGTAGGGAACAGAGAGGTTTTTTATTCCATTTCGCAAAAAGTGGATTTTAGTCGGTTCCGGGTGGAATTCTGTGCACATATCGCGCGGCATATATCTCTGGGGGCCTAGGCAAGATGACAATCGTTTGCGCCAGCCATAACGAACGAAACGCCTAGAGAGGCTATCTATCACTCATCGATAGAGACCGCGCTAATATGGAAGAGTGATAGAGGCATTAGCGTTGCGTTCGCTATGGCGCAAACGATTGTCATTTTGGCTAGTGCCCTGGCCATAATTCGGAATGTCAAGTCTGCTACATGTCTCTGTTACGGCCACCCCACACTAGCGTCGTAGCGTTAGCGTCACTAAGCGTCAGCGTCTAGTCAGCGCTATGGAAAAAGGCGTCGCTGCGCAGTTGCGCCAACGTTGCGTCGAGGGGGCAAGCAAGCAAGAGGAGCAGCCAAGTTGACTAGACACCGACGCTCGGAAGAGGCTTGTGGTGGCTCTTACCCTTACCTAGGGTTGCCAGATCGAAAGGCGCTATTATCGGGAAAAAATATCAATTTTTCGGGATATTGGGACTTAAGTCGGGAAAAAAAACATTCAAATTAAAGTAATTGTATTAAAAACAATGATATTTTACATTATTGGCACTACGTCAGCTGCTCTGCCCATAGACGTTTTCATATAAAAATAGTATAAACTCTTTTAGATCTTGAACTAAAAAAAATGTCTTCGACGCGGGTCGCTTGATCGCTCGACGACAGTTCGGAATCTGAAATTATTGTTTTATATCGTGAAGCTGTTTTTCGGGACAGTTTTCACTTTGTCGGGAATCGGGAACACATGCTAAAAAAATCGGGAGAATCCCTACAAATCCCGACCATCTGGCAACCCTACCCTTACTATGCGTTTACCGCGACCATTTACACTAGCAACTACGTCAATGCACTCTCAATGGATCTCGTTCATAGGTACACTCAACTGTAATAATATTGGTGCCCAAATCATCTCATAAATATGTCCCATAATTCTTATGTCAGTGAATTAAGAACTTTGGGACATATTTTTGAATAAGTTGGCTACACCCATATTTTTACAGTTGACTGTACCAAATGTACAATACATTTGCTTATGGAGCGAGTGAGACGCGCTGCGAGTTTACGAATTATGTCCGTGAGTATTGAGCATACTCATGTAAGGGTACTAGCATCGTATGCCGCAAATATTAGTCGGCTATCGTGATTTAAACGGTCCCAGATGTGGTGAATCACTCGTGTAGACAAATACGTAGACCATAAGTGGTTGTACGTTTAGTTAAATGTTTATTAGAGGAAGAGCACATTGTAGGCCGTTATTACAAGCTTTTATTAGTTATACCGTTAGTTGTTTCTAGCCTAAAAAGACTAGCAGCCTTCCTGTTATTGTACAGTCGACGTCAAAGATATGTTTACATTTTTGCACTTTTGCTTCTTTGTAATAAAAATAAAGGCGAAAAATGTAAACATATCCTTGACCTCAACTGTAAAGAGGAGTACAGAATTTAGATTTTTCCAATTTTCAATAAACATAATTTAAACGCCAAACCAATAACTGTGGTCGGTCTTTGAAATTACATAACTTGTATTTGCAGTGTAGTGCCTAGCTTTTTTTTCTAAATAATTTTTCGACCCAAGGTTTTGCTCAAAGCTAGTAGTAATTATCATGTTCGGACTATTTCGGACCGCATTCAGGTACGAATTGAGAACCGGCGACGCGTTCTGTCTTTGAGTCGCTGACTTCGAATGATACCTTCTTCATACATGTACATAGACACCAGTCGTGTCGCCGCGACGTGTTTGCAGTCGCGACACGACACACGATTTCCTTTACCAGAGCTACAGGAAAATAGGTACCAAAACGAATTATTCCATCTAACACCACGTCTCGATCTCGTAGGTATGAGCGTATGTGAACATATAATTGTAATTACATTCCTTATCTCTTTAGATTAGTCATTGGCCTGTTGCGTCATACATCGGTAGCAATAGCAACCGACACATTCGATTCTTAAACATCTTTAAAATAATCACTTGATCTTGGAGGTTTATTCAGAAATTCAGATAGATGTGTAAAATATTTTTATTTTATTTTATTTTTATTGTCAATTTTACTGACTGACACCTGTTTCTGACTAGGTACTTTATGTTTCGAGCATTTGCTCCTAACAATGAATAAAATGAGACCATACCAGTCCTTACTAATATGTACATATTATAAATACAAAAATAACTCTGCCTGTCTGTTACCTCTTCAACCGATTTAGATGAAATTTGGTGTGGAGATTCTTTGAGGCCCGCGGCGGTAACACGGTCGCATTTTTATCTCCTGTCATGCCATGCATCACTTTCGCACTTACGTATTTGTTAAAACGTGACAGGCAGGGTGACAACTGATAAAGAGCGGACCATCTTAGCCTTACAAGAAGAACGGAGACGTTTTTATCAATCAGCCGAAGTCGCGGCCAGAAGCTAATTAGATATATGAATGCAAGTGCGATACACTGATGATATATAGAAATTCAATTGGTCTAACATTCTATTTATAGTTATATACACCTCTATGTGCAATTTACCGAGCATGATAGGTACCTAATATACCTATAGATAACTATTGCATGATAAATGTTATGCATAAAATCTAGTAGCACTTGATCACGTCCGATCAATTTCTTCATAGGCTATTACAGCCATTTCACACTTGACATTTATACACGGTGTAACATGAGTAAACCGAATAATTTTAACCACGCATTTTTGAGGTCAATTTTTTGAATGTATTTGTACATAAACAATAAATGTTATTAGTAAACTTGTTACTTAAAATTGTTTTTTTACATTTTTTTTCGTAAAACCTTCTTTAAATTGCAAAGTGTTACTTGTCACTTTTTGACATCTATCAATAAGGATATTTAGACCAAAGAATATAATACTCACTAGGAGAAGAACGATAACTCCATACAAAAAAATGTCCCCTTCAAAAGTTCGTTTATACTACTAGCGCTCGGTAGGATACCATAGTAATTAGAATTGACAACCTGTTTAGCCTAGCGCCCCTAGCGGGTATTGGCCGTAATCCAGTTCAGGATGCTTATGGTCCTGGGTTCGAATCCCGGAGAGGGAATTTCTTTTTGTATTATTTTATTTTTTGTTGGGGTCAGGTTTTTAAGAGCCCATCAACGTGCACACTAGCGCCACTGCTGAATACATTAAACTAATTTTTATGTTACTGCATTCGTCAACCTACCCGTTCAAAACTAAAACGGCCGTTTTTGTTTTGAGCTCATAGATTGACGAATCCAGCAACATAAAAACTAGTTTGATGTATTCAAAAGGTACTTAAATACACAATACAGTCAGTAGCGGCCCCTTTTTTAAATACCTGTAAAATTTAAATTTAACTTAAATAATCACGATTATTTATTTTAGCAGTGGTGCTAGTGTGCACGTTGTTGGGCTCTTAAATTAGCATATCACAAATAAATAAAGAAATACGTTATAAGATAATGATTAGGTACTATATTTAAAAATTCGTCAAATATAAAAGGTTACAAAAAGTTACGTATTATTAAGATATAAATATTTTCATTCCTATTACCCCGGCTACTCACGTAACGATAAATCGTTGCGATAAAACTGTGCAGTCCGACTGTGCAGATAAATCGAACCGTGTGTATGACAAATCGTTACGATAATCGACATACACACGGTTCGATTTATCTGCACAGTCGGACTGCACAGTTTTATCGCAACGATTTATCGTTACGTGAGTAGCCGGGGTTAGGATTACTGTATATATGTTAGGAGCAATACATATGAATACATACATTGATATGGCAAATGGTTACAAGTTGTTATTACATCTATCCGGTTATCGGACATTTCTGCTCCACAGCTCCACGCAGCGTTCTTGGTCACCGGAAAACTAGTCTGTATATGCAGCAGATACGTGCCCTTTGAGCTTTTTCCAAGAAATCATATGACGGGCCAGGATTATATTATTATCTCAAGCTCAAGCCATGATTCACTTTCTAAAACAAAATAGTCACAAATTAAACAATATAATATAACTTCCTAATAAAATTACTAACGTCGCTAATTCCTAAAGTCTAAATTTACCAGCTTACTCGTAAACAATGAGAGGTTTACTTACGGGGATAGTAAGATTAAATTATTATATTTGAATTTGGTAATTAGTACGCTCATTTTTATTTAAAAATTGATATATTTCTTACCTTGAAATTATCGCTGTTTCTGGTTTACTACAACGGTTTCCACACACACATTAGGGCTTTTCATAATCCGGATAAGAATTGTGGATGAAGTCGCCATTGCCGGATACATAATACAGCAAGGAAGGAAGACAACGTATTAAATTTAACTAAGTCTGTGCGAAGACGCATTTAGATATGTTGCTCGTTCATATGAATAGTTTTTATTTTTAAATTAATAGGTAAATAAATATATTTCAAGTGAATAAATCGTTTTATATGAAAATTTATATTTTTGGCGTTAAATGACTTAAATGACAGCATTGACATTACAGACTTTTGTCTTGTCTATGTTCTTACCGGCCAGACTCAAATCAAGGCCTATCAAAGAGGCCTATTGACAAAGATTTTTTTTAAATTTTATCACGGAGGGTAGAGGCACGTCTACCCTTCATAGATTTTATGAACATAGACAAAGACAAACTGAAATAGATAATAATTTACATATTTCAAAAAATAAATAATAATTTACATATGACTTTGACTACTTCATAAAATACAAATCAATATATATTTGATAAAATAATTGGATTTGTTCCTAGAAATCGTATAGACAAAGCCAGTTCTAGCAATGTTGCTGTAGTAAAATATTTTTATGGTAATTACTGGCAATACAGCTCTAGAAACGGAGCACACATGTACAATTATGAAGGGTCACGTCATTCCAAGGAAGTCAATAGGCCTTGATTTAGACTACGTCCCATAGCAGCAACATTACCACCAAAAAGGCCTTTTACATTATGTTACAACAAAAACTTGTTTATTTTTAAATTAATATTATCTCTGAAACTAGGCGTTTTTAAAAAAAAGTTTATAGGACATTTTTGTCTCTAAATATGATCAGGAATACGCTGTTAAATTAAATTATTCCATAATAAACCAACATTTGTAACTCTTTACATGGCACTCTTAGATATTAGAGCCACCCCTCACTAGCGTCTCCTGTGCGTCGGCGTCTAGCCAACTCTATGGCTGCTGCTCGACGCAACGTTGGCGCAACTGCGCAGCGACGTCATTTTCCAAAGCGCTGACTAGACGCCTGAGCGGCTACCGCGAAAACCGAAATTCGCAAATTGCGGGGATCTTTCTCTTTTACTCCATTATCTTTATCTTTTACTCCGTAAGGGCCCTCTCCACATCTGGCGTCTTTCGAGCGTCGGCGTCTGTCGGCGTCGGTCCAGCGCTATGGAAAATGACGTCGCTGCGCAGTTGCGTCGACGCGGCGTCGACGTTGCGTCGACGTCGGCCATAGAATTGTAGACACCGACGCTCGAAAGACGCCAGATGTGGGGGGGGCCTAATTAGAGTGACAGAGAAAAATCCCCGCAATTTGCGAACTTCGATTTTCGCGGTTATAGCCCAGCACTCAAGAGTGTGAGTTTGAATTCCGCCTGAGGCTGTGAACTTTTCCATGTTCTTCAGTTATTTAGGGTTCTGTACCCAAGGGTACAAACAAGACCCTATTACTAAGACTCCGCTGTCCGTCTGTCCGTCACCAGGCTGTAACTCATGAACGGTGATAGCTAGACAGTGTAAATTTTCACAGATGATGTATTTCTGTTGCCGCTATAACAATACTAAAAACAACATAAATATTTAAGTGGGGCTCCCATACAACAAACGTGATTTTTTTGTCGTTATTTGCAGAACCCGTTGTGCGCGAGTCCGACTCGCACTTGGCCGGTTTTCATTTGCAATTTATTTAGCAACCAGTCCTGTTTAGTACATAATTGGTTAATTACCTAATGTGTAAATATTGGAACAAACAAGGTTTGATGAAGGTTGTTTGATGTGACTAGACACAAGACAAACAACAAATACCCATAACAATGATTCATGTGGTTTGGTGTTTCCAATTATGAAATCACAAGTTGTACAGGTGATGTGATGAAATTCTTTATTTATTTAATAAAAACAGAAATTGTTTTAGACATCCAATGTTTGAATGATTTTTCCTTATGGTTTATTTGAATACTAGCAACCTGCCCAGGCTATGCATGGGTTAACAAATTATTATTGTACATGTAAACCTTCCTCAAGAATCACTCTATTGATAGGTGAAAACCGCATGAAAATCCATTCAGTTTTTGAGTTTGTCGCGAACAAACACATAGACAGACACGGCAGGGGACTTTGTTTTAGAAGGTGTATTGATTATTCAATTGTTTATTGGATTTCAATCTTCATAGTATTTATAATCTAGCTAGGCCTTGTTTCAAACCAAGTCAAATCTAAAAAATCATTTCTTATTCAAGTAGGCCTAGAAACTAGCATATTCATATTATAAGTTTGTTTAATTTTGCCTTGTATATTTTACAAATAACAACCGGCATCTTATTAGACATCAGATGTAATGTAGTTTTAAGCATATTATCCAGATTGTGAGACGGAACCCAAAATAAAAAGAATTCTTGGATTATATTTTTTTATGTTAAAAGTTTTTGTGTCATGTTCGTTTTTAAATATTAAGTGCAATTGCATTGCAAAAATTAATGAGTATACTGCAGTCTTAGAAAATATAAGCATAAATATGCAGAAAATCTGTCACATAATTGTTAAGAGCAACTTATATAATAATTCATGTTTGTTTTGTTCCTATACGTTATTAAGTATATACAATATAGTAAAATTATTTAAAGAAAAATGAAACCCACAACATGGATGGATAATTTAAGTATTTCATCATTGAAATATTAAAAGTAACCACAACACTACAATTCTCAAGAACTCATTAAAAACGAATATCTTTGTATGTCACAGAATGATTACACCGAAGATAAATATTATTACAGTTAATTATACCACCTCCCCATTTAAAAAGTTACACATAAACACAAGTGTTGTTGCACCCTAATAAAATGTAAATAAAAAACCCCTGACACAATTATATTGGCAAGAAACTGCATTGTCCACATTAACATTCAGGAAAGACCACAACATTATTATTATTCACAGCACTGTCTTTGTTTATGTCATGATTTCTTTAAAAATTACAATGTGTTGACTGCTAAGTATCATAGCCTACCTGTATAAATGAATACCAATTATGCAATAAGATTAATAGGACCAGTAAGATTAGTCACTACAGAATAAACAAAGGATGTTTACTTACCAGTTGGAACTCTCTCCGCCTGTCATAGGCCCTCTTGATGGCCCTGTCGAGCCACAGGGAGTGTATGTGCGGCGCGTAGTGCATGAACAGCCGGCTGTCCAGAGTCTGCGTGCTGTTAAAGTGCAAAGCCTGCTGTCCCACATCCAAATTTCTAGGATTCTCCCACGGTATCGCCAATTTGTCCCTCGCGTCAACTAGAACTTGTATTCCTTTCACTATATTCTGATATATCACATGCTGGTACTCCCGCACCAACTCAGGCTCGAACTTCACTTTGTGTATGATCCTCATCTGTTTGAGGAATGTCGACTTCCCGCTTTCACCAGCGCCGAGCAGCAGCAGCTTCACCTGCCGTCGCAGTGTCTGCTTGTCCTTCTCTAATATCCGGTCGATCTCTTTGCTCCTGTAGCGCTGCTCGATCTCCTCCGGAGACAGCTTCAGCCGCAGCCAGCAAGTCAGCGCCTCCGTACAACAGGTACATGACCACAAATCGTTGGCCATTTTGCATGATTATCTACGCCCATAGAAAGTGAAATTAAGCACGTGATGTTAAACACATATTAAACGGTTCATTGTACACATATTATCGTAATAGCACTACGTATGCACTGATAAATATTTTTTTAAACTCAATTCAGAAATATACACGCATTCCAGTAATCACCCCTCCCAAACTCAAGAGAAAACTTGGGCTGCATCAGCCCATCGACACCCCATACTTTGATAAATTATGAAAGCCCTTGTTACCAACATTGAGGCATAGAAATAATCTTATCGAATTAAAATGACTGCTGTTGCATTTTGGTGGCACATACCATACTTGCTTTTAACATAGACGTATTATACTTACTTTTCTTTAGGTTGGTATGATTGGTAGTAAAACGTCAAACGTCATTTGAATTGTCGTGAACGTGAAAATACGTGGTTATTTTTTATTGTAATTGGTAAAATAACTTTAGCTGTTATTTAAATGGGGGCCAAATCTTTAAGGAAATGTGAAGTTTGTAGTGGGTGTGTAAGAAGACTAACTACTGACGCATTTTTGGCCAAATTTCCAACTTGATCCGAACAGGTCGGTAAACTGATGTTTGTATGCAATATTTTCATTTTTTACTTTGAGTCGTTAACAGTTACTAATTTAATTAGTTTTAGTCGTGTACAATCCATGATTAAAACGAAAATATTTTGTGAATAAAGTATTTTTAAGTAAAAAACTAAGTAACCTATGACACGAATAGTGTACGACCAATTTTATCGATAATCTCTTTATTTCAGATGTCGATTATGGGCAAAGCTGAGGAAAAGGAAATGAGGATTTGGCGTATTTATTTACCTATTCAAAAGCTGAATGGAAACAAGTTCATTTGTGGAAATCATTCTCCATCCAGTGCCTTCAATAAAAAGGGACCAGATTAAAAAAGAATGCGCGCGAATTCAGCATATTGTAATATGCCTACTTGAATAATAAACTATGTTATTTTTATCATGTAAAATAAAATTGTTTATATATATATAATGTTCTTTTATTTTATTAATAGGTAGTACAGTAGGTAAATACAGCAGCACGTATCGCACATTTATCGATATCGATAAACAGTAGGTACTGGAAGTGTCGAGCCCTAGCGTTGTTTTTTTTGTGTTGGTAGTATTGTGTGGTTTTTCTTTTTTTAACAATTATGGCCTGGATGCGAGATCTTTAAGCCTGTATTTGGTGTGTTGGGATATGTACGTTCATAATTCGGTTCGAGGATTGTTCGAGAGTGCCTACTCTTAAAACGTAGTGATTATATGCTCTTTGGGCTGCATCATAGACAAGTTTTGATTGACGTTTTAGCACACCTAACATGATTACGTAGGAAAACTGAAATGTAACATTTGTATTAGTTATTTACAAATGACAACTACTTTATGAAGAAATAAAAAATATAATGAAAACATGTTTTACTTGGACGTAGTTAGGAATTTTATTTTCTACAAAGATTAAACGAACGAAACCAAAGACAAATAGTTGAAGTGAAAGGGCTACTCGAACTGATTCAGAACTGTCATTATCGACATTTACTTCCATTCATTCGTTCAATTCATTCATCCTTTCACAACAAATTCCCACCAATCCGCAACGATACGTGTGACGTAGAAAAGTGCATGTTCGCACGTGTAAAGTTTTAGCTCTAATCTTCAATTTATTTTTAGTCTTAGTTATAAATTGTATTTAAAAATTAATTAACCAACAGGTTTACTTAAATTTTATTCGTGAAAACCTGTATACTTGTTGTTCGTGATCGTTTCACAGCCGTGTAAAGATGTGAAATATAGTCAAGAAATGTCCAAAGAAGGTTATAGTTCCGAAAAGAAAGAAGGTGAAAATAAAGTTTTGCTCTTAGAAAGACTGCAAACGTATCTAAAAGACAAGAAGAGTTCGGACGTCTCCGAAGCGGGGCTCAGTTACAGCAAACCGAGCACTAGTTACGAGCACGACCATCCACCACCGTTCCTCGAGGAATCCTCCAACATATTGAGAGACGTGCTGAACCACAAGAGGGCGGAACTGCTGCGGCAACCGGAAATAGTAGCTTTTTTAAAATCTGTCTCTTCTGACTTGAAGAAATAAAGATGGCTGTCGCAGCTCAGAAGAGCATTGCGTCGCTGATGCGCAAGACGCTGGACCGGCAAGAGGCCACGGCACGCATCAACTTTAGATTCAAGGAGCGACAAGTCGAGAAGATTATCCTACGTGTAGTTAAAGATAGAAACTCTGTCCCTTACAACGAGTTAATCAAAGTGCTTAGAGAATATCCTCTAAATGACGATAACTATAAGATCTTAATAGAGGATTGCTTGACGTGCGTGATGTTATTAGGACGCGAGTTTAAGCAGTTTTTGGCGCTTGTGTGTAAGGTGGACTGGTCGGGGCGTAGCGAGGAGTGTGTAGAGCTGTTTGGCCGTTTCATACTTAATCTGGTAACGGCACACACATACCACTGCCCTATGGTGCTAGCTAATTTAATAACACAATTTAAAGGTAATCAATTTTAACTATAAGGTTTTGTGGAATTCTATCTATCTAATAGCCTTTTTTATCCTAAGTATAAGACTAGAGTATATCTTTTAACTCAGTGTGCCACTTGCCAAAGGCCTCTAGCTCTTCCACTAGTCTGTCATGGGCCACTCTCCTCCATTTCAGGTCTGTTGTTAAAGCGCATCCTCCCATCTTAATAGAGGTGTTTGAACTATTTTTAGTCGCTATTGGCAACAATATCGGTCCCGTAGTTGGGGGAGTTTAATTTCGAAATCTTAGAACATTAATTTGTTTTTGTTTCAGCTAATGGTGACAATTGGGACGAGCATCCGCCAGCTGAGACTGTAAAATTATGGTCCAACATACACTCCCTTATTGCACAAATAGTTGCAACAATGCCTATGTAAGTATTTGGCTACTTATAACTATCATCTGTCTGTTTCACAATATTAATAAATATAAACATATTATTAAACTGCCATGTTTATGCCACCTTTTTGTTTTTAACACTACTATATACTTATTGCAAAAATTTTGAATAATAAATGAAACCTCAAAGAAAGTTAATTATTGTGCAAACTTAGAATATTATTTCATAATATTATCAAGATTTATTTGAGTTATAACATTTAAAACTTTCACATTTTGAACAAATATTAAAATATATTTAGTACTGGGTCTATCACAAATTTATTTTGTTACATTTTATTTCTGATGTTTCGACACACCACAACCAGTGAAACCTGCATAAATTTGCGATAGACCCATTTATAAATATGTTTCAATATATATTTGTGTTTTACCTTTTTGTATAATTACACTACACCTAGATTGAAAAAGATTTTTAAGTGATTATTTCAATTTTTTTAGGACCAGTGATCTACTAATGCAGATAGTGATAGAACAGTTTCCATATTACAAAGCTGGGTGTTTCCCCAATAGGGCATATATACACAATCTGATCTGGATGACCAAGTACCTTCCATCTCTTAGGGAACATATCATGACAGCTATAGTTATTAGGTAAGAACGAAGATCTTTTATATCATTTTAATAAGTTAGGACCCGGGTATGTCCTTAAACTACGTCCAAGACCACTGGTGGACGGGCAGCAGCGTCCCTCAAATTCGGTGTATTCGACTGCGATCGCCAACCCGCCTGCCAAGCGTGGCGATTATGGCATTCACCCCCCAAAAAAGGGGGAGGCCTATGTTCAGCAGTGGACGTCTTATGGCTGAGATGATGATGATGAATAAGTTAGGTTTAGCACTTAAAAAATATAACAATGTTTGTATTCTATTATATTCAACACGCCAATCTGGATTTATTAGATGAATTCATCGCTCAGAGACAGTTTTACTCATAGCATGTAGTGTTTAATAAAATAGTGATTATTTGGCTACCAGTTTTGTGTCATTTAAAACTAGATCGTAAAGCAAAGACTGACAAGGGGGGGAGGGAGTTGATATCGCTGAGGCCTAGAGGTCGGACATCTATCTATTAAGCTCTTTTATTCTGAGTTAGAATATGTCTCTAAGCTCAGTGTGTCACTTGGAAAATGCCTCCTCTAGCTCTTTCCATTGAGGTTGTCGTGGGCCACTCTTCTCCAGTTCAGGCCCGCTGTGAGTTTGAGTTCATCCTCCCATCTTGTACATACATTGTAAGTAATATTTGATCTTTAGGGAAGCAGCTGCATGTAATTATTTTTATTATACCGGGTGTGGCCTGTAACATGAGCAAATAATTAAAACATAGATTGTACTCCTCAAACGGTGACACTTGTGTTCAACAACTTTTAAAAAATATGAAGTATTTAGACTCCCTATTTTTCATACAAAATAAATATTATCTTCAATGGATGCCATCGCCACGCCATATCATTGTGATTGACGTTGCTTGTCAAGCCTTAAACATAACGAAATTCGCAATACATTACGTCTTTGAATAATCTTTAAAGTGTATTAAAAATCAAAGTACAAGTTATTTTCAAAAGTCGCTGAGCAAATGTTGATCAGTATGAGGAGTACAGCTTACAGTTAAATTTTTTGCTCATATTACAGGCCACACCCGGTATTATTATATGTAAATGCACAGGCAGCTTAAAGCTGAAACGTGCACATCAATGTCCACATGTGTTTTGTAGTCTACGAAAGTGTTCATCAAGTTTGTTTTTAAAAGAGTTTATCGAAGGTGCACTGATCACTGACTCGGGTAAACTGTTCCACACTTTCACTTTATTCTTACACATTAAATTTCACCCATCTCTGTTGTACCCCGAGTCCAGTTTGACTGAAGAGTTAAGAGATGTATTCTCTTCCCATCTTTTAGTAAGGCATCCAATCTAAATATTCTGTATTATTTCAGAATGGTAGAAATGGACTCGAACATAGTAGACCGAGCAAAGAACAAACAGCCGGAGTTGATGTTCGAAATGGAGACGGACGAGAAAGACGAGCTAGCCCCAACATTGGATTACTGTATGCTCGAGATGCTGCGGTGGCTGGAGGATGAGCGGGATCCGGTACTGTTCACTATTTGCAACGTGTTTGAGAGGATTGTACTGCCTACACATGGAATCAAGTAAGTACACATTGATTAGAAAGAATCACATTTATTTAACGCCACAACATAGTATATATAAAAGAAAGGCATGCAGACATAAAAAAAACAATTGGACGCTAAAATAGGATCCCCACTCGGCATAATGCCGCGGCAATCCGTGGCGCTGGCTGTGGGGACCTGACTTAAATAAAATTAATGGTCTCACTTAATCTAGAATTATTGCTTGTGATCTTACTGAGTGAGTTGGAGTTGGGACCGATAATTGTTCAAATTTTCAAATGATGTGTTATTTCTATTATTAACTGATAATAAAAATAATATAAAGTGAAGGTGGGCTCAAAACCTATTGTGGAAAATAGAAAAAGAAAAAACCGACCAAGTGCGAATTGGACTCTCGCACGAAGGGTTCCATACCATTACGCAAAAAATAGCAAATAAAATACGTTTGTTGTAAGGGAGCCCAACTTAAATATTTATCATATTTTGTTTTTAGTATTTGTTGTTATAGCGGCAACAGAAATATATCCTCTGTGAACATTTCAACTGTCTAGCTATCACGGTTCATGAGATACAGCCTGGTGACAGACAGACCGACTGACGGACAGCGGAGTCTCGGTAATACGGCTCCGTTTTTATCCTTTGGGTACGGCACCCTAAAAAGCATAAATTAAATAAGTAATGTCAACTTTCCTTTATGGTGTTTAGCGCGAGTCTAAAGGCTCGGTCACACTGTAGCTCGTGTACATTGTAGTTGAGAGTATGACGCGCCCCGCTCGCTTCTCGCTGTAGTGTCTTTACTCGTGTGTTGTTCCAGGCACGTCCAATTCCTCCTACTGTACGCGACGTCGATCAGCCAGGCGTGCGCGGACCGCGTGCTGGAGCGGCTGTGGGCGGCGGCGGCGGGCGCGGGCGCGGGGCTGCAGGGGGGCGCGCCGGCCACGCGCCGCACGGCCGCCGCGCACCTCGCCGGCCTGCTGGCGCGCGCCGTGCGAGTGCCCAACACCAGGTCAGTGCGCACACACACACAGCCAGGCGTGCGCGGACCGCGTGCTGGAGCGGCTGTGGGCGGCGGCGGCGGGCGCGGGCGCGGGGCTGCAGGGGGGCGCGCCGGCCACGCGCCGCACGGCCGCCGCGCACCTCGCCGGCCTGCTGGCGCGCGCCGTGCGAGTGCCCAACACCAGGTCAGTGCGCACACACACACAGCCAGGCGTGCGCGGACCGCGTGCTGGAGCGGCTGTGGGCGGCGGCGGCGGGCGCGGGCGCGGGGCTGCAGGGGGGCGCGCCGGCCACGCGCCGCACGGCCGCCGCGCACCTCGCCGGCCTGCTGGCGCGCGCCGTGCGAGTGCCCAACACCAGGTCAGTGCGCACACACACACAGCCAGGCGTGCGCGGACCGCGTGCTGGAGCGGCTGTGGGCGGCGGCGGCGGGCGCGGGCGCGGGGCTGCAGGGGGGCGCGCCGGCCACGCGCCGCACGGCCGCCGCGCACCTCGCCGGCCTGCTGGCGCGCGCCGTGCGAGTGCCCAACACCAGGTCAGTGCGCACACACACACAGCCAGGCGTGCGCGGACCGCGTGCTGGAGCGGCTGTGGGCGGCGGCGGCGGGCGCGGGCGCGGGGCTGCAGGGGGGCGCGCCGGCCACGCGCCGCACGGCCGCCGCGCACCTCGCCGGCCTGCTGGCGCGCGCCGTGCGAGTGCCCAACACCAGGTCAGTGCGCACACACACACAGCCAGGCGTGCGCGGACCGCGTGCTGGAGCGGCTGTGGGCGGCGGCGGCGGGCGCGGGCGCGGGGCTGCAGGGGGGCGCGCCGGCCACGCGCCGCACGGCCGCCGCGCACCTCGCCGGCCTGCTGGCGCGCGCCGTGCGAGTGCCCAACACCAGGTCAGTGCGCACACACACACAGCCAGGCGTGCGCGGACCGCGTGCTGGAGCGGCTGTGGGCGGCGGCGGCGGGCGCGGGCGCGGGGCTGCAGGGGGGCGCGCCGGCCACGCGCCGCACGGCCGCCGCGCACCTCGCCGGCCTGCTGGCGCGCGCCGTGCGAGTGCCCAACACCAGGTCAGTGCGCACACACACACAGCCAGGCGTGCGCGGACCGCGTGCTGGAGCTACTACGTGCCATACGTGGGATAAGTGTGTCCCTGCCTTAAATACTGAACGCTTGCAGTACTTTTTGCTACCCAAAATTCAAAATAGAGTATTTTTCTGACTAGTCGAATAAGTTCGTCAGTTCGTTCGAAACTTAGACTGTGGAATTTATATAAAAAAACATAACATGTGCCGTCACGGTCAAGTTATCAACTCTTTAAAATTCTATCTGATTTATTAAATAGAAATTGTGTCAAAAAAATATTACTGCCTGTCGGAGCGTGACTCCAGGAGCACGTATTGCAGCGTTACAGTTCATAGTTAAAGACGCCTGTAGAAAGTCGATTAGAAATGTTTTGCTACGTATTACTGAGTTGTAACGAAATTCATAATGTTGCGTAGAAAGTAACGCCATCTATTGGCATGTTGTTGAACTAAGATGACAGTTAGAAGGCTTTGGAACGTCAAGAGGTTTCTCTTGGGTGAACGTAGGCATGAGTTGGCAGTTTTGTCGTTATGTTGGTGGACCGGTCGAGCAGGTTTGCCTACTTGACTTAAAGGCGGGAGCGGTGAGGCTCCGGCAGCAGACTTGATTGAGCCGCGCTAGAGATCGGACGTTAGCCAACCTCGTGCCTAATTCGCCACGTTCCTGAAGCATACTGAGTTAGGTGTGAAGTAATTACATTGAGAAACTATGCCCACCCGCCATCCTGTACACACCCATGCTGCTCCCTCCGTCACTGCCTATTTTATTTTATAATTTGTTAGTGCTTAATTTTGTGCACGATGTTACAATAAGTAAATAATACCTACCTATTTACAATGCCTCATGAAAAATACTAGCACCATTTATAAAACGCTATCGCCTATCTTTTAAAAAAAAAATTACGCGGCCACTATGATTCCTAGGGGTCATATTCCACCTATCCAATTTCCTTGTCCAATGTCATTGCGTCTCACTCTCTCATTAAGCAAAATGTGAGACGCAATACACAACTAATTTATAATATTCTATTCCAGACTGATCCACTACTTGAGAAATATGTCGGAATGGTGCCACTCTTATATAACGGCGACGCAAGAAACTACCTCCAACGACAATACGAAAGTTCACGGCGCCTTCCACGCGATCTGCCACTCGATATTCTACCTTGTGGCCTTTAAACACCACCATCTGTTCGCTAGCAAAGAGAGTAAGTGTTTAAAGTTGAAAGTCCCGTGAAACTGCTGAGTAGTTTTCTGAAGTTCATAAGTTTTGTTAATGATAATTAGGTACTAAACTTGCTGCCCGATTCTAACTTAAAGATACGTCAATTAATATATCTAGAAACGATATGGATTAGATGTGTCAGTGTCAAATGTAACGTTTCTTCGAACAAAAACGTCACTTTTGACACTGACACATCTAATCCATATCGTTTCCAGATCTATTCATTGACGTATCTTAAAGTTCGAATAGGGCCGTTCGTCTAAAAATGTGGCTATAATATTAAAAAATACCTCAGCTTTCACCCTCTTAACCCTCTGACCACCGAACACTTCAAGGCTCAATATCAACCGGTCATTCCAACAAGGTTCTCGATCGGCGTGTGGCGTTCAGAGGGTTAAAGCATTGTATCAAGGTACAGTCGGGTTCCCAAACACACACGTCCTTATTGTCAGTGTCTTAGGGCGGTATTCCATCTGTCCAGTGTTATTGCGTCTCACTCTCTCATTAAGCAAAATGTGAGACAAAATACACATTGGACAGGTGGAATACCTTAGAGGCGTGTAAATTAGGCATGTACCGACTAGTCGGGACAGCCGACTATCCGGCCTCATCTATAATCGGTGATTAGTCGGCAAAAATGGCCGATTAGTCGGCACTTTATAAGTGACAGATAAACAGCAAATACTTTCATAAGCTTTTCACCTATTTTATCCAAATGCCTATTTAACGTGCTTACGAAAACTTTAATTTGAAATACACGGTCAATACGTGTGGTCGCTTTCTTATGTCCGACTGTCCGGTCGTCGTATGAGATATAGCCTTAGGATTTTTAGTGTTCCGTGCAAAACTTAGACCAAACTAATGATCTAACTAGTCGGCCGACTAATCGGCCATCCGAGCGCCGATTAGTCGGCTAGTCGGCCAAATCAATAGTCGGTACATCACTAGTGTAAATATGTTTTTGGAATGTTGGCTTATAAGATTTTTGTGAGTAAGATTTCTGTCCTGACGACTGTTCCAAACAGCTTTCACTAATTCATGTTACGCAGTCATTTAAAAATGTCCTTTTTTTCAGATGTAAACTTCGTTGAATCCCTAAACCTGCCTCGGCTGGTAACCTGCAACCTGAACCCCCTCCGCACGTGTCCCCCACAAGTGACCCGCGGCTTCGCGTCGGTCACCAGGTCTCACCAGGTCGTCTACTGCCAAGCTATTATTGAGAAGAACAGTCGAGTGACGCTCCAAGCGTCCAATGTCCAGGAGTATGATGATTGGTTCCCGTACGACCCTTATATGCTGCCTGTGTAAGTATTTTTCTCAAATATTCCTAAGAGTCAGTCGCCAGAGGGCCTACCGCGAACCACGTTCGACGTGTTGCCACCCTGTTACACTTATACGTACGAACTTATAAGTGCGACAGAGAGGCAACACTTCGAACGTGGTTCGCGGTAGGCCCTCAGGTCTCACGTCGTTTTCGTCACGTTTTTAGGGTTCCGTACCCAAAGGGTAAAAACGGGACCCTATTACTCCACTGTCCGTCTGTCTATCCGTCCGACTGTCCGTCACCAGGCTGTATCTCATGAATCATGAACCGTAATAGCTGAAATTTTCACAGATTATGTATTTCTGTTGCCGCTATACTTAACGACAAATACTAAAAAGCACGGAACCCCCGGTGGGCGAGTCCGACTCGCACTTGTCCGGAATTTTTACATGAGTTTTCTTTTAGCTCGTGTTAAACATATTAATTCCTTCACCAGGTCCGGTAAAATGATCTGGCCCCTCTGCGTCGAATACAAAGATTGGGGCAGAGACAACGAAGACGAAACTCAATATTCCGGCATGAAACGGAAGCTAGAAGAGGATGATGACTTCCTTATGACTGCCAGTCCTTCGCAGAAACTAGCTAGCTCGCTTTCCAACTGCGTTTCACCTGGATTTAGGACGAGTGAGAGTGTCATGTAAGGGTCTCCCCAGATATATCAACGAGCCCCGGCAAAATCCGATAGGATAAAGCTTTATATCCGCGCAATAAGAGCGAAAAAGCTGTCGACGCGTCATCAGGCGTCGGTCGATGCGAGCCGAACGACGACTTTTTCGCTCTTATTGCGCAGACATAAAGCTTTTACCTATCGGATTCTGCCAATTTCGCGTCGACATAATATGAGTGGGAACCCTAAATGTGTTAATTCCTCAGCAATCTCATTCCCCTGCCTATACCTATTAGCAAATTCCCAGGAGATTCCGCTAAGCAGTTTGTTGTAAATGGAACCATGATGGGACATGGCACAGGTTACACCGTCACCAAAATCGAGATGCTAATAGAGCAGAATCTCCTGGGAATTTGCGATTAGGCGATTTGCCAGGGGAATGAGAATTTTGTAGAATGACCCAAATATAGACTCAAGTATCATAGCATTAGGGTATAAACTCTGATATTAAGCGCAAACTAGATATAGATTTTCTAATGACTGCCAGTCCTTCGCAAAAACTAGCTAGTTCACTGTCCAACTCTGTATATCACCTGTATTCAGAACGAGTGGGAGAGTTATGTGAATATCAACCCTATTGTTATAATATTAAAGTACGAACTTTCTTACCCAAGGCATTCTCTATATATCTTAAAGGTAGGTAGCTCGCAGTCCAACTGCATGTTGCCTGGACTTAGCCCCCCCCCACATCTGGCGTCTTTCGAGCGTCGGCGTCTACAATTCTATGGCCGCTGCTCGACGCAACGTCGACGCAACTGCGCAGCGATGTCATTTTCCATAGCGCTGACCAGACGCAGACGCTCGAAAGACGCTAGATGTGGGGGGGCCCTTAGGACTTTCAACTTTAACGTTATAGCATTAGAGTGCAAACAGCAACACTCCTAACTGTACATCGCTGGACCTTATTACAAAAGGCATAAGGTCCACCAATGTACAGTTAACAGTGTGGGCGATGATAGGCTCGGAGTAATTAACAACGGAGACGCCATGTCTAAAATTTTCGGTACAAAATAGTCTGCCGTTTTTTGCGGGGGAGGGGCACATCAAATGTATAGGTACGTCATGTCAGATAAACGTCAGTCCATACATATGGTTGACCGTTGGCCGCCTATTTTCGACAGAGGGGAATGCCTGTTAATGGCGGCTCCATTGTTAATTACTCCGAGATGATAGGTACATTACATACTTCTTGATGACACTGACACCCAGTACCCAGTTCTCTGGTCACCCAGGTCTTTAGAACCAGTGAATGTTGTATGAATTTATTTATTAAACATAATTTTAATAATACGGTACTAAGAGTTGTAATTCACTCAACAAGGTTTTTTGAGACCAAAATGATACAAGTATCATATTTTAATTTAAGTGGTCATTTGTCAATCTTATCTGGTCAACCATAAGGCACTGGTCCCACCGCGAGCTAGTAAGCTATGAGCTATCGGCTATAAACACGAACAAAAGATAAGCACTCCCGTGTAAATAAAAGAGACACGGCGATATTTATAGTTACTCGCCCAGCGGTGAGCTATAAATATCGCCGTGTCTCTTTTATTTATAGCTCAGCTTACTAGCTCGCGGTGGGACCAGTGCCTAATGCTGTCCTGCTGCATTGTTGAGAGTAAACATTTTTTTTAAATCTTCCATTGGTATGGAATCCAGTTATTTTACAACTGCGCAAATTAAAATATATTTTTAAGTAGCACACTTTTTTATGTATCCGTAGTATTAGTTTTTTTTATAACTACATAATTAAAAAATATATACAGTGGCATTTTAAAATTGAAATTATCATTCAAAGTTGTAAAATTCTCAGGTTTTTTTTGTTTTTTAGGCCAAATAACAGAAAATGTGCTTAATTAAGCTTTGTATGTTTAGCGCCGCCTATCCTAAGCACATTCTCTGTTAATATATTTTGACGTTTGCAGCAAAAGGTACTTACTTTTTCGTCAGTCGACAAAGTCGTCAGTTTTCCTAGTAACGCCACATTTAGGAACCTTAATATGGTTTACCCTTGAATTGCCGACAGACATTTCATCGAATGTTATTTGGAAGACAACGTTTCAAGTATTTTCATTTCATCGACAAGTTATTGCGTCGAAGAATCGATACTAGTAAATTTAAATCGGGGACTTTTAATTGGTACTTGAGTTATTTTGTATATAGTTTATATCGTGGTATTTCTTTACGGGTTTTCTTATTTCATTTTGTATCTAGACACGCGGCAGCGTGTCAAGCCAAGTTCAAGCAAAGGAACTGGCTAGCCAGCGCCGAGTGTAATATTACACGAACCACTTGGTGCCACTTTTGACCCTTCTATAACTCAAAACATCTTTGACGTAAACACATAAAACTACGTGTGTTTAATTATATCCATAAGGACATCTAGAAGCCCAAATTTCATGAAGCTAGCTCAAACGGTTATAAAGATATGAAGGTCAAAAAGTCGTAAATTTTAAGACTGACTTATGACTTATAGTACCTAAACCTAACCTACTTCCAGATGACCTAGAAGGATGAAATTTGGAATCCAGCTCGGTTATTGTGTGTAACCGTAGGAAAAAATCTAAAAATAAAATAAAGTTAAAAAATAGGGGGGGTCCCCATACAAAAAAACCACTTTTTATTGGGACTGACATATAAGTACCTAAACCTAACCTACTTCCAGATGACCTAGAAGGATAAAATTTGGAATCCAGCTCGGTTATTGTGTGTAACCGTAGGAAAAAATCTAAAAATAAAATAAAGTTTAATAATAGGGGGGGTCCCCATACAAAAAAACCATTTTTTATTGGGACTGACATATAAGTACCTAAACCTAACCTACTTCCAGATGACCTAGAAGGATGAAATTTGGAATCCAGCTCGGTTATTGTGTGTAAGCGTAGGGAAAAATCTAACAATAAAAAAAAGTTAAAAAATAGGGGGGTCCCCATACAAAAAAATATTTTTTATTGTAGCGTTGGAACCGTTACAAGCAGATATTTGAAACTACCCCAATATATGTATTATTATATTTGCTATATTAAAATAAAGTTAAGTCAAAAAATAAGTGGTGTCCCCATACAAAAAACTTGTAATACGCTCTAAACAACCGGCCAACGGTGTGTCGTCGGCGGCGCGCGGCACCACATAATTATACAAAGAACAGAAGTAAAAACCATACAGCGGAAACACAAGAAAAAACATTAAATCTCAATACCTGCCTAGTTTTCTTTACAAAAAGTATTGATATCCCACCAAAAACATAAATGTAAAAAAGGAGAGCCAAGTTCAATACAAAAATTATGCTTGGCTGTGGGGCTCGCCCAAAGAATATAATACTCACTAGGAGAAGAACGGTAACTCCATACAAAAAAATGTCCCCAACCGTTTATACGTTTATACTAGTGGCGCCGTCTTTGTGTACCAATGGAACTAAAGTTGACAACCGGTTTAGCCTGGCGAGTAATTCTGTTGATAAACATATTTGTTATCTTCATATCACGAAATATATGCAAGATGCAAATATTACCCCTTGTTTGTGGTATTATCAATTGATTTAAATAAAAGGAATGTTTATGTTTATAACATTATATATATTATTTATTAAAAAAATGTTTTACATATAAAAATATACACTGAAAACTGGCAACTGGCAACTTAATAAAAAAATAGACATTAATAAAGCGCATTCACAAAGTTTTCAGTACCTTTTATACAAATAACATTAGGCATGCCTACCTATTACACTTTACACACAGATACACTACACTTTACACACGGCATTTTACACAGATTTCCAACTTGTATTCATACATTTCTTCACGGTTAATTAATACGCTTTCCAGATGCGTTATGACTCGGTTCCTTCTGAACCCACTAAAGTTGTAAATTTCACTCTGGCTGCTTCAACAGCCGTTGCTCCGCATTTAGCACATTTTCTATGTGCATTGCTGTAATCCATGTAGGTACAGATACAGACTTACAGTCTTAAGTGATACGTAGCGGTACACGTTGTATGTATTAATTAAAGAGTTAATAAATAAAATTTTCGTTATGAACTTTAACCACAGCAGTTGGACAGAGTCATTGACAAATATATTTTTATTATGGTGGGTAGACGTACCTACCCTCCATATATTTTATGAACATTGATAAAGACAGTTGGAAGCAAATATTCATTATAAAACTTAATCGCATGTAATTAAGTTTTAAGCGTTTTAAGTCCCGTTTTATGATTAATATTGTATAAAATTCGTGATAATTTAAATCAGAGTTGGGAGCAATGTTGCTGTAGAAAAATGTTTTTATTTTTATTACTCGCAACTTTTTCCCGGAGGCCAACGCACACATACAAGCTTAAGGCGCACACATGCGCAATTATTTGGGGACATAACTTTCTTAGGAAGTGAACAGGCCTTGGGCTCGCCGCAAAAAGAATGGAGATCTAAATGAGTGCCACTGCCAAGTTCTATGCAAAATCCAAATATGTATTTATAGGAACAAAATAACATTATAAACAAGTATTAAACTCTATTTCTTTGCTTTATTGGATACCTATAACAATTGCTGTTATTTAAAAAAATGTGAGATCTTAAAGTAGGTTAGATTTGGCTTGGCCAGGTTTTATCAGAATTACAATATATATAAAATGATTGATATAATGAAAACTGGCCAAGTCAAATCTAACCTACTTTAAGATCTCACATTTTTTTAAATAACAGCAATTGTTATATACTGCGTCAAGCCAATCTTGTCAGTAGCAAACGGCGGCAAATTTGAAAAATCGCGGGTTAGCAACACTGTGTTCGAATAATTCGAAAATCGCGTGTCATCTTTGTTTTATCTGTGGAATGTGGATCGCGAATGACAGCCATCATCATTGTTTACATTCTGAATCGATTCTATTTCCAGAGATATTTCTGCTGTGTCGCCATTAAATACCAATATATTAAATAAAATTGTGCTTAATCAAAGATAAGGTGCCTACAATGCTTACAGTTCCAAGATATAAATCTAATAAAATATTAAAATCCAATAGGACATCTACCTGCTGAAGCAATGATTTTATTCATTACATTCTTGTTTAACGGCATATTCCACTTCTAATTTTATTTTCAGATCTTCAAATTCACCACACACCGCTTTTAAATTGTCCGTCCATACCATTTAAATGCCATTTAATAACAATTTCAAACATTTTCAATAGAGAATCCACGAGTGACAATTTGAATTGACGTACGTAACAGGGCGCGCTCAGCGGAAAAAAAAGTTTTGGTTCGATGTACATTGTACATTGCTGCTTTTCTTAGCGCAATACTACTCTTTGAGTGTTGCCCTACTTTAGTTTGCTTTACATTGCTACTGACAAGATTTGCTTGACGCACTACCAATAAAGCAAAGAAATAGAGTTTAATACTTGTTTATAATGTTATTTTGTTCCTATAAATACATATTTGGATTTTGCATAGAACTTGGCAGTGGCACTCATTTAGATCTCCATTCTTTTTGCGGCGAGCCCCACAGCCAAGCATAATTTTTGTATTGAACTTGGCTCTCCTTTTTTACATTTATGTTTTTGGTGGGATTATATTTAATAAAATTGATTACGCGTAAAATTACTTCAATTTGTAATATTTCTTATCGAAACAAGGCTGCCATTTTCATTTTGGCCAAATTATAAATAGGTATAATTTAAGCCATTCATTTCTGTGTAGGGTCGCAGTTCTAACCTAACCTAAACCTACTTTAAAAAGCCGTTCGTTTCTGTGTTTGGTCGCAGTTCTAACCTAACCTAAACCTACTTTGATAGCCGTTCGTTTCTGTGTGGGGTCGCAGTTCTAACCTAACCTAAACCTACTTTGATAGCCGTTCGTTTCTGTGTGGGGTCGCAGTTCTAACCTAACCTAAACCTACTTTAAAAGCCGTCCGTTTCTGTGTAGGGTCACAGTTCTAACCTAACCTAAACCTACTTTGAAAGCCGTTCGTTTCTGTGTGGGGTCACAGTTCTAACCTAACCTAAACCTACTTTGAAAGCCGTTCGTTTCTGTGTGGGGTCGCAGTTCTAACCTAACCTAAACCGACTTTGATAGCCGTTCGTTTCTGTGTGGGGTCGCAGTCCTAACCTAACCTAAATCTAAAATTCTTACAACAGAAAAATGTATAAATGTATAGTACGACATATAAAAATGTATTAAAGTAATACGTCGCACAAATGAATTGCGATGTTTAGTAGTTGTGCCAATCAAAATATTTTGAAACGAATTAGCGATCAAGTAATATTCGTTGAATAGTATTCCTACGCAGTAAGAAAAATTGAAATAAATAGTATATGAAACAAAATAACGCCAAACAATATTACTAGTACTAACGTTTCGATGAATTGTTGTCGATGAAATAATATTCGATGAAAAGTTTGTCGGCAAAACAAGGGTACACCCCTTAATATATGTGTCTGTACCCTAAATACAATGGAGCCGCCATTAACAGGCGTTCCCCTCTGTCGAAAATAGGCGGCCAATGGTCAACCACATGTCAACCATATGTATGGACTGACGTTTATCTGACATGACGTACCTATACATTTGATGTGCCCCTCCCCCGCAAAAAACGGCAGACTATTTTGTACCGAAAATTTTAGACATGGCGTCTCCATTGGTTATATCCTCTAAGCCTAAATATGATCACAATGATTTAAAAAAATGCTAGTTTTTGGTAACAAGTTTTACATATGTTTGTTTAGGTACATAATGTGATTTGAAATCATACTCTTTTTTTTGCTGACGGTATGGACATCTATTGCTTTCTGAAATTATTTTTATACTATTAGAAAATGTCGTTATAAGACGTAGATTTTTTACCAGTGGTTAAATTTGCCTTTCAAATGTTAATCTAACTTTATATTGCTTAGATAATACTTGATATAAACATAATAAGGTTGTTTACCCAGTGTTTAAATATATTTGTGAAGAAGGCTAGTAAGTTATTTAGTTTTATTTGAATAAATAAATGTATTTATTAAAACTCTGTGTTTCAATGAAATCCAATGTTAGGGGTTAATTTTATATTGAACATTCAACACAAGAACACGAACACGTAAGGCTAAATCCTAGCAAATAACTACTAAATTCATTAAACTTAATACAAAAATATTAATATCAGACTTTACTTAATGTTCACAATACGTTAAAACCTATAGTTACATTGAATATCAGTTAAATAATTGATCATGGTGACCCGCAGTTAATTCAACAAATTTTAACTCTTTCCATGTCATAATCTTAACATAATAAATACCTAGAGTCAGACCGAGGTAAGTCTGCGACGATTTTGATAGCACACGCAGTGCAAGTGTTATTTACGTCATAATTTGATAGAAGTTTAAAATAACTCTTGCGCTGCGTGTGCTATCAAAATCGTTGCAGACTTATCTTGGTCTGACTACCTTAAATTTGTTGTGAGTAAAAAATAATAACAATCACATGTTAAAAATATCATGATTTCAGGTAATAGAAAGACAAAGTACCTACACTACACGATTTAAATATTTATGAGAAACAAAAATATACTATTTGTTTTTCAAAGCTTCGGTTACGTTGAAAACTATAGTTAGGGCTCATATAGACTGCGCGCGAACTCTCATTAAGGTTACAACAATTCACCCGACCGATCAAATAACGCAATGTAATGAAACTTGCATGCGAGTTCTCGCACCGTCTAAATGAGCCCTAAAGTATGAAAAATATTTTGTTTGGCACTGAATGTATTGGTCTAAACTTAGGGTCACCTTCATTTCATTTCACTATTTCAAATGATGATCACGTAGGTACATTTGTTTCAACAGCATGGATATTTAAATTATTCCCGAACTACGATTAATATTTATTTTCATACTCTAAAATCTCAAGGGTAGGGTGACTGCCATAGTTAGGGGTCATCCATTAATTACGTCACACGAATTTCTAGGTTTTTTGCCCCTCCCCGCCTCCTTGTCACACTTGGTCACATTTGGCAAACCCCTCCCCCCTAGTGTGACGTCACATTTTTTCTACGAAATCGCCAAATCGAATTAAGTAAGTACCTAAGCATTATTAATATTTTATCAAAATATTTTTGAGGATATAAATATTAGTAATTTTATAACCCAAAACTGCTTAGAAAAGAAAATTAAACGAATAAGAACGATTATCGTTTTAAAAACTTGTTATTTAAATGTACAGCGAATAAAATAATTTAAATAAATTTTCGGTTACTGATGAAGTTAAAGTGACGTCACAAACTTTGTGTCTCCCCCCTCCCCCATGTCACAATATGTCACATTTTCTTGACCCCCTCCCTCGCCCTAAACGTGTGATGTAATTAATGGATGACCCCTTATTAGCAGACATCGTAACTTTTACAGCATTTTGGTGCAGCGGAGTGGTGTTAACGGAATCGGTATAGATAATTCCAACTGAAATGGTAAATTAAGGTTAATATTAACGTAATTAATGCTAATTAATCATTAGGGATGAAATTGTTTATACCGATTCCGTTAACAGCACTCCGCTGCACCAAAAATGCTGTAAAAGTTACGATGTCTGGTTACTAGCCACTCTTAACAATAAGACTTATATTGGCTTGCTTCTTTCTGCCTTACTATGGAGTGACCAATAACTTATAGGTATAGCACAGCAGTCACCCCAAGGTTTCTCATATAAATCTTTCACAAAACATGTACAATGAACACATGACACCAAAACACGAAAGGAAGCTCTGTTTCGTTAACGCATTCACTGTTAAGCTACGCTTGTAGCACTACGTCGTAGCTGGTGTGAACATGAGTTTCCAGCTACGACGACAATATTTTAGCGTTAAATGGGTTAATAAATATCCAATTTTTTACGAGATTCCACAATAAATCTACAGGTATTTAATAGTGAATGTAAATTTATAGCCTAATAAATAAGGCAAGTAAATACTAAATAGACTAATTTATCCACAAAATGTAAGAATACAGACAACAGTGTGGAATCTCTAGTGCCAAAATTGGTGTGTTACCTACAACAAAATTTCCGAAAGCTACTTCTATATATGTGTAAAATTATTATCTAATACTGATAAACTTTTTTGTAAACAGGTCACGATTAAATTACGAGATTAAGATTTGTAGCATTTCAAAAAATAAGTCACAATTTTTAAAACAATTATCTAAGTGGCAACATTATTCAAATAGCCTCCCAATGTTGCCAGTAATGAACTTGTAATTGCAACTTGAAGCTTTATGAAAAACTTACAGCAAACATTCCAACGTGATATAAGTGCATAAAAGCAATGTGAAGGCGATTTGTTATACATTAAAATTTGCGTAAATATTGCTTTTGCGGATATCAAGGACCTCCATTCGACATGCAGATAAATTTTATCTCTTGATTGATACACATATCGAATAAAAGCCAAAGTACATGGCAGTGAACAAACTATTAATAATATATTCGACAATCCATCACTTTAAATGGATTTCAGCAAATATATGTAGTTAATTCCAAAAGGTACCTTACGGCGGCTGGCGCTTACTTCGCGTCGCATAGCACCGCGATAGTATTGGAGCGGCGTTAATAATAGCGTAAGCGCCAACCGCCATAAGGTACCTTTACCCGTGGGACGTCACATATTTAAACATACTTTATCTTTTCCTATGATAAGGATGCCTCCGTCTAAAGGACGTACTAGGCTTCTGCGGCTGATGCTGTTTCGTCTGATACTGCTTAATGATTGGCGCTTCGTTGGCCGCTAGCTTGTTGACAACGAAGTCATCGCCGGCCTTCATGTTTTCCATCATCTTGAGTTTGGCCTCGATGGATTGTATGGCGGTCTTCTTGCTTAGCTTTAGTTCTGGCTTGGCTCCGGAGAGGGCTGGTATGCCTAGTTCGGGTTTAGGCCGTTCTTGTTCCTCCTGTGGAAAAACGAATTCTGTTAGTATTCATATGGGAATAGCCTAACTCTAAGGGCCACCCCACATCTGGCGTCGGCGTCTATAATTCTATGGCTGCTGCCCGACGCAACGTCGACGCAACTGCGCAGCGACGTCATTTTCCATAGCGCTGAGTGGCGCTGACCAGACGCCGACGCTCGAGGGACGCTAGATGTGGGGTGGCCCTAAGCAGCACATAAACCTGACTGAAGTTACATTGCAGTGTATGCCCGTAATAAATAAGCGTCGACTACTCACAGTGCCGTCCAAGTGTTCATACAATTTTATTGCATTAGGAATATTAAAGTAAATCTTTTAACCACTTAAAGTCCAGTATATTAAAGTGCAACTGACCGCATAGTTCTTAGCTAACTTCACACAAATCTTACAGCCTAACAGTTGCCTGTTAAGCGAGTTCGTGGCGAACACAGCATCCTGTCTAGCCGTCTCTGGTATATAACGAAGTCGAACCCGCGCGGCTGCCCCTTGGAGTAACTATAAAACTTTCAGAAAAAATCCAACTCACCGCCGAATTCATAGCGACCTTCACACAGATCTTACAGCCCAACAGCTGTTCGTTAAGCCAGTTCATGGCAAACACAGCATCCTGCCGTCTCTGGTATATAACGAAGTCGAACCCGCGCCATTGCCCCCTTGTACTAACTACACTTTCAGAAAAAGTCCAACTCACCGCCGAATTCTTAGCGAACTTGACACAGATCTTCTTACAGCCCAACAGCTGTCCGTTAAGCGAGTTCATGGCCAGCACGGCATCCTGCCTCCTCTGATACGTGACGAACGCGAACCCGCGCGACTGCCCCGCCGCGGGCCCGCTGCGGTGGAACAGCATGTCGAACTTCTCAATAGAGCCGTACACGCGGACCATTTTCAGTAGTTGATACCGGTAATGAGAAAATTTTAGAGTTATATAGGTGCAGGAAACTAAAACCCTCTTTAGTCTAGACAAGGTTTTGAGATTTCTTACTCTTAAAGTTTTCTAAACTAGTGGTCAGGGCTCGGAACCGGTATTTTTCAAAAACCCCGAAATAGACCAATATTTTGAATTATTTTATGCTTTTTACGTAAGACTGGATCATGTATTTAGGTAACGAATTTGTGTTATCAGATTGTCCAATTAAAAAAGAAATAATAAACCAAAGAACGAAAAAGAACGTAATAATACCGGTATTTTTGTATGGAGCAAATACCGGTTTCCGAGCCCTGCTAGTGGTTCTTAATATTTAGCTATGAACCCTTTATGGAATAAACTAGAGATGGCAGAATATAGAATTTGCCTAATATGTATATTCAGCCGAATGTTCAGTACAGATCTTACAGTACTGAACATTCCACAGTATGTGTATTTGGTTTATTTGTGTCATTCTAATAAACCATTTGAAAACTCTTAATTTACTGTCAGTCCGTAAAGCAAAAAGAAGGCAACAAACAAAGTGAATAAAGAAACAAGGATTTCAACTGACGCTCGCAACTACAGCCCAAAATCAACTATTGTGTATTCCGACAAGGCTTACATTGACGACGCGCCACACACGGTAGGCTTGACGTCGTGAAAAAGATGGGTAGTCAGTCTCGCCGCGAGATACTGTCGCGCCAATCATGTGCTAGGCCTACAGGTGACTTACAAAACCTTATTTAGATATTTGCAGGGATTGGCCATGCAAAAGGATAACAAATCAAGTTGCTTTTATTGATGTATAAATGAGTCTTTTGCAAACAATAACACAACAAGAGCGAAAATACAGGGAAAGCATATTGTGTAGCAAAATAAAATGACATACTCATTAACCCTAGTATCCAAGTTTCCGATCCACAGCCTCTTCTCGCAGAGGTCTTTGGGCTGCATCGGCTCCAAATGTAAAGGCACCTGGAACCAATTTCTAGAAATGAGATATACACATTCGAAAGTATACGGCCGAAAGATACGACCACGAGTAGAAGAGTTGATATTAACTTTATTAGTAAGAAACAAATTTAGAAGGCATATAAAGCTAGTTATTGGTTCCACCCAAGCCAGATAAGAGTATGCTGTGAAAAACTAACTTAACTAACGATTAAAACAATATATTTTATATTTATAACATATACAATTGATGAGTGGAAGGTTCAACTTACGCTTGCTTCGTCCATTATATTTACTATTGCTTATATGACTTTGAAGTACTAAATATCACTGCTATAATTGGTACATTCTACGGCCGAATCTCTCGACACACCACAAAATATTGATTTTTTATTCACACAGAGAGTTGAGAAACACTAAACAGAACGTACGATTCTCTACTTGACATTGACATTTCAGTTTTTTTTTGTACCTTCTTGTCTATCGTGTCAAGTCGTGCAACTTTGAATTCTAGTATAATTGCCAAATTTAATCGATTAAAGTATAATTTTAACCGAGTACACATTTATTTTGTATGCAAGGGCCCAACCTTTTCTGTTCTCTTTCACGACGCAGCAACTAGTATCATTTCTCTCTCCTCGCTCTTTTAAAATGCCGTTTGTCAAAAAAGGACAACCATACTGTTGACAAGGTGGACTTCAAATCAAGTGTTGCCTTTCTTGATGCGCCCAGGCTGTGTATGTGTGCGTAAAAGCGTATATGTGTGCTCTTTTAGGGATGTGAAAAGTCGATTTTAATCATGTTATATATCGATAAACGCTACACAGCGGAACGAAATAGCAATTAATTGAAGCTTCAATATCTTCGTTAAACATAAACATAATTGAAATGCTAATGGATAATGAATATATTATAATATAATAATATAATTCAATTATTGCGGAACACCTATTTTAGGAGGTATTTATGTATTTTAATTAAATATCTGAACTTTCCCTTGGTTCCCTGCTGGGGCGTGACTATAAAATTGTGATCTGATAACCACAATAAAGAATAAAAGCGTTTTTGGTCATTTTAGGTATCGTTAAGCCTTTGCAGTAAAATTAAAATTGCAAGAAATGTCGATAGTTTATCGATATGACTTTATCGACATGGCTACAGCAACGTGGGCCTCATTGTTAATCGTACACTAAACAAAAGTGGCAACAGTAACAGCTCGCTGAGACACCGTCTATATATATATTATGTTTGTATGATTTTCTATTTCAAATGGCCGTTCAAAACGTCACAGCATGTATTTGCAATACATTACGGCATTTGATCGATCGATTGAATTCCGCAACCCATTGTTGCAACGTATGTTGAGGCCTTAATCCACCTTAATCGTTCATTTCATTCGTTCTTTTATGGTACTGACAGCTGACAGTGACAAATGTCAATTGAAAAGCAAGGGAAGGGAATTTGCGTTTGCGTCGTTTTCCTTAAGTTTCGTAATATTTTGATATTTTTGATTATCAATTGCTTGCTTTTATTAACCACTTACACATTGCTGAGTAAGACTTTCGAAATTTTCTTATTACGCTTTGGAAGATGACAGTACCTCCGACCATGAAGAAGATAAACAAGAAAATACCTGGAATTTTACCACCACCACCTAAGACAGAAATTGACGGTAAAATAACTGATTTATGCTCCAAAACCGTTGCAGAACTCCGAGAATTGCGTGACAGGCAGTTGAAGCTGTTGAATAACAAGTCTTTTATCAATAAACTGGCTGACAGAGGAGCCAAAATTCAAGCCTTACATGATAGAATTATTAAAGAGTTAAAAGCAAAGGAAGATGAAGAACAGGCTTGTCGGCTTCTAGATAACCTAACCCTCAATTCCGTGAACAAACAAACAGTGCAGGATCTCGAATGGCATGGAAAATCGAATAAGTCTGACACATACTTAGATTCAGATGATGACAGTGATCCTGAAGATGTTCTACAAATCCTAAGTCAAAGTACAGCTCACGAGAAAACAGTCAAAGTATTACCACCAGAAAAACCTCTAGTGACACCAGAAGATCTAGCCAAAATAGAGGAACTCCCACATATAAAGTATTTAGTCGAGATGACTGAAAGCCATCCGAAGCCAAAAGCTACAGGAAACTTCAAACCATACAAAACGACAAAGTCTGATGTCCATAATCCTGAAAAGGAAGTGCTTAGGAAAAAGCATAAACACTGGGAAGTTACAGCGGCAACCCCACCGCCGAGTATCCATGGGCCGGCTAAAGTATTAAGTTTAGAGGAATCTTTGAAATTACAGAAAGACTATAATTCACATTTGAAAGAGGTGGAAGCACAGCATGCTGCTGAGAAACTTATGGAAAGGACTGGAATTAAAATGCCAGCTTTGCCGAGAGATGTGACGTCATTTGGGCAGTACAGAAATACTGGGGATTCCGATGACTCCGACATGGAGGGGAGTGACAAAGAAGTGATTGATGAGGAGCCTGATAGAGGGGGAGTTGTATTTACAGTTGCTAAAGATTAGTAATTATAAGAAAGTTAATAAATAAATAAAATAAAATAAGCCTTTATTACAAACATGAACCCTGAAAACAATACACTCTTTTTGTTTGGGCAGTCGTGTAATAAAATAAAATAAGCCTTTATTGCTGCTCCACAGTGATAACAATATTAAGTATTTCTTTTCCGACGGTTTTGTAACAACAGCTTGTCTTTTGACAATTAAAGGCCTCCTCTAAACATTGCCATTTCTCCCTATCTCTTGGGATGAGAAAGTTTAAATGAGACAAATTTCACAATAATGTTAAGTTACCACACTGAAGACAGCAAATTATGTTTTTTTAATTGTAATTCTAGTTATATTGGATTAAAGAAATATTATTAAAGTTATATATAGAAAATCACTCAATTGGGAAGTAATTTTAAAATGTTATAGAAATCAGCAAGTAATGTTGTTAAAAAATGGTTAAAAAGGCCTGTGAAATGTACTAAGTTATTTTTAATAAAATTTTATTACTTAATTTTGTTTTCTTGGTCCCTAATTTCTCCAAATAATACCTATACAAATTTGAAACAGGTAATTATGCAATTGTGTTCATTAAGAATTTAAGATTTACGAAAAGGTAGATATTATAATAAACCATGTAAGTAATATTACATGGTTTATTATAATATCTACCTTTTCGTCTCACGCTTTCTTATATTATTTTCTTGCCACTACCTCTACCTTCTAAATTACCTCTTACCTAAATATACTAAATACCAGGGACTTGACAACATCAATTTCCTGTCTCTCAGCAGAAACGGAATAACCCCTTTATGTCCAAACAATGCGTACACGCACACAACGCGCTGCCATTCATGTTTTGTTTCCTTTCACGATTTCCACAACACACGTCTGAAACGTCAGTCGACCGTGGACGCCCGCGGACGCCGCACGTTTCTCAGTACTCGTGTTGTGAATATTCTCAAGGGTTTCGTTTCGTTACACAACAAACAATAACGATGCCTGTTTCACCGATTGTGGGAATCGACGATGATCAGCGCTTCGCTTTGATGAAGGTACGATTTTGTGATTGATTATCAATGAGTTATCAGCGTAATTTTAGATAATTAGAATGAATGGGACCAGCTACACACAAAGTGAATTGGTGTTTGAAACAGCAGATTAGCATAAGTGTAGCTAATGTAGGTAATATGCTTTATAGTAATTTACGGTTTCCTCGTTTCGTCCTAGCTACTTAAGTATAGGTATTTGGCAGGTAGGTATCTAGCTGAAAATACGATGAGATTTGCGAAGCGGCGCAAAATCATAGTTTGAAAACTAAACAGCTGACTAACGAAAATGACGGTAAACTTTAAAACCATAAGTATTTTTTTCAAAGCAACCGTGGAGACTCCTATAACTGGTACCATACATACAATATACATACTTTCCAGAGTCAATCATTTCATAGGTATTTTAGATAATTATGTACCCTACTTTGCCTATGCCTACTTACCTTTAATATTGTTTTACTTGAACTTGAAATTTAGGCAACTGAAATTATATAAAATTACCGACTCTAGGTCCCTACCTACTACTTTTGAATTAAATTTAACACACCTTGTATATTGTTTACGGCGGGCTTAGAAGATTTATGTTTCTATCATCCCCAAGACTTGTTTTTCAACTCAACCTACCCTACAGAAAAATATTAAGTAAGTATTTTAATTTACAAAAGGGCAAAGTTGTTGTTTAACCCCTCGTACTAATATTGATATTCGAGCAAGCGAAAGATTATTAAATTAAACCAAGAGGATAGCGAGTGATTTGAAGAGTGGAATCTTGAGCGTTGCGAGAGTTTAAAGGCACGAGGGTTAAACAAACTTTGCTATCGGAACAATGTGCAACAACTGGTTCCGTTTTTTTCCTTTTGAGGTACAAAAAGTGGAAAAAAAACCCTAAAGTAACATTGATATTCGTACTTATTGAACTTGTGGAGCATTTTTGTAAGTTAATGTACAGGGCAATTTTACAGCACATAATCTGCAAAACTACATTTTCTCTTCATGTCAAATTTTCCATGGGACGATTTGTAAGTATAGTTCGCATGGTTAAGTCATTGTTTATGTAAGTACGAGTACAATGCAAGTATGCAATCAACAGTGCATCTCTCGATGCATTCGTGCATAACTGCAATGTTGACGGTGTCAATACAAGCTGGATTTTCTCGTATTTGATCTACCAGGGAAATTGCAAAAGACCAAGTTTTAAAAACCTACTTTTAGAAAATTTTATAAACTTGAAAACTTACGAAGTCCTTGCGAACTTTTGAAAAGAGCTTTTTCACACTATCCGATCCGATATCGGATGTCGGATGACCTTTGGAGAAGAACAGCCGAGTCGCTTAACTTCAAACTCGGGTAAATCCATCTGTCAGATTATGCGATTTTGGTATTAAGAAAAGGTTTGCTAAGAGGGTCGAATGGAATTACCCGAGTTCGAAGTTAAGCGACACAGTCCTTTTATTTATGTATTGACACTTTCTTTTAAAAACAGTCAATAATTGAATGAATATAATTATGAATATTAAAAAGGCCTTTTATTCTATGAAAATCAATACCTATATAGCACATTGTGCACGTGGGGGCCTGGGGGGTAAGTGAAATATTGTACGAGAGTCTGTATATTTGTATATTCACAACAGCCGCAGGCTGGAGTGAATTACAATATTCTTACCCCCGGAGTCACACACAATGTTTTTCATCACACTTGCGAAAAACAAACTATGTACCTATATGGAGGAGAAAATAGATAAGATTAAGATTAGTTTAATTTTTTTAGATTTAGTTTTTAAGTTTTGTAAGTAGGTTAGTTATTTAATTATGTTTTGTTTCTAGGTATGTATTACATTAAGTTTGTATGCACTAATAAATAAACACAGATTTATAAATCTGAAAAGTTCACACGCTAAAAATGTAAACAAATCATAGTTTTTGCTGACTAACTGTCAAGTTAAGTGAGGTGTAACTCGGTAAACATTGTTTATTTTAGAGCCACAGCGCTAACGCCACGGTAGCTATATAAAGGCTAATGTGTTGCAACTGCATCCTTGGTCGTTAATCGCCGCGCCGTTCGAGTCAACCAAGACCTCGAGGTGGCTGACCCCCATAACTAATGTAATGGGAGTAATGGGTGAAAGTCATTAAAGACAACGTGGCTGTACTGGTTATTAATTGGTGAATTTGGTGACCATATTTATTATTTAGCTCGGAACCACACGAGGAATAAAAAGTAGGTACATTCGGACGAAGTTAATAATTCCGCATGACATTCATTTGCAATAACAAAGTGTGTGATGCTGATGCCAATGTTAATGTCAAATTTTTATGAAAATATGACGTACCTACCTATAATGACGCAGCCTCACTTTGTTTTATAAAAACCGGTGCGTAGTTAAATTAGACTCTACCTAGCTATAGAAGAAAAATTAGTTCAATAACTTAAGGTAAAAATTTGGGTCATCTAACTCATCTATGTTTTTAGTAGGTTTTTTGAATACCCGTAAAATAAAAATCCCATCAAAAACATTACATGTAAAAAGATGCAAGTCTCGCAATGCAATTCTTCTAGTACAAAAAAGTTTTGAGATGTTATGTGAAACCAAGTCGGTTATTTTAGTCAGTGCTAGGGGGTGTTAAACAGTATCAATAAGATATCTTTAATTTTTAATACGTATAATGACTTGGCGACTTTTGCTCGACTTGGCGGGGGCACTGCCGTGCCCCCAGATAAAAGAAATTCTTTGTTTTTTTTCGGACCAGAAGTTTAACTGCTTGCAACTGAGCGCAATTATCATTTTCACTGTTGTTTATAACTTTTATAAGTAAAAAGGTATAAAGTCGTAATTTTGACCGAGCCCGCTTGATATAAAAGAACCAAAGCAACTCTAATACGTGTATCATTTGGAGTAAGGCAATTCAAAACGATCATATCACGCAGATATTATTAAATTAGTTTGACGTCGAATTATGTGCCGTGGCGTCATAACACTCATAACTTATAAAAGTTGATTGCAGCTTACGTTGTGCAACTTTCCAATTTCCATTGCATTTTCTGTTTCGCTCTGCTCTGCGTATAAAGTGTATAACATATAATGGCTGTCCCTATATATGTACCTAAGGTAATAAATAACCGCTTAAAACGCATGTGCATAGAAATTGCATGCAGCGCCAGTTACGGCTTTAGAAAATTGTGACATCACACCACCATTGATGCGTTGCGGTGCACTGTTGCATAATTAAAGTATCCGGTATATTTGAAAACTTCTCGTAAGTTGTGTCGAAAGCGCTCACTTTTATTTTTATTTTATAAGGGCATTAAGTATTTCGTTGTTACATCATAACATTCTGAATTAGAGATTGATAAATAAACTTATGTAATTATTTAAACTGGGTAACATGCACGTGAGATGAGAATTAGGGAGATAGGTACTTAATTTAATAAGGGATTTACTCTGTCATGAATTCATGACCGTGGGTAGGTATGAAGTGTCGGTTTCGGCAGGTTTTGGCTTAAAATCATGTTTCGGCCGAAAAGTAGATCCGCGCTAAGAACCCGCTGAACCTTTCGACCGTGCAAAACTGTATTTTCGGTAACGTCCGAAATAAATTCCGGTTGTATGTAGACTTGCAGAGCAAAACCGAACCCGCTGTTTCACCAAAAAATCCGTTTTCGGTCGTACCAGACACTAATTATTAGGTAAAAAAAAATGTTTTTAATAAAATATTTCTCGGCATGTACGAGTAAGCTTCACTTATGTGCGTTACTTATAATATGTATGAGTACCTAAAAGTAGAGCAGGGTCTTAACGGAGCTTGCATCGAATTAAAGAAAATACTTTCACTATAAAATAAGATGCACCAATAACAAAACTGCACCTGTATTTATGGGTGTTGACGAGCTCATTGCCACCGCGCTTGCAACACTCGGCAAGGTTAGGAACCCGCAGGTCGCTGTTTGCGTAATGCCGCTCATCATCGTCTGGTTGCAAAAAATATAGTAACTACCTATATATGAGTCGCTTAACTTCAAACTCGGGTAAATCCATCTGTCAGATTATGCGATTTTGGTATTAAGAAAACGTAATAGGGTAGATATTTGCTGAGAGGGTCCAATGGATTTACACATATCTGCGTCATAGAACTCATACACTGGCCAGCCAGCCGTGTCACATTTAAATGCTATATTTTTAGGGTTCCGTACCCAAAGGGTAAAACGGGACCCTATTACTAAGACTTCGCTGTCCGTCCGTCCGTCTGTCTGTCACCAGGCTGTATCTCACGAACCGTGATAGCTAGACAGTTGAAATTTTCACAGATGATGTATTTCTGTTGCCGCTATAACAACAAATACTAAAAACAAAATAAAATAAAGATTTAACTGGGGCTCCCATAAAGCAAACGTGATTTTTGACCAAAGTTAAGTAACGTCGGGCGTGGTCAGTACTTGGATGGGTGACCGTTTTCTTTTTGCATTTTTTTCCGCTTTTTTTTTTGCTTTATGGTACGGAACCCTTCGTGCGCGAGTCCGACTCGCACTTGCTCGGTTTTTTAATTCTATATAATGCAACAATTTTGCCTATTCAATATAATGGCAAAAAAATTTAAGCAATTGTACCTTAGTAGAGTCAGGGGGTCTACCGCGAAAACCGAAATTCGCAAATTGCGGGGATCTTTCTCTTTTACTCTCATTAAGACGTAATTAGAGTGACGGAGACAAATGCCCGCAATTGACGAACTTCGATTTTGGCGGTTATAGCCCTGACCAAGAGAAGTCTGTAAAGATTTTGATAGGACACGCAGTGACTCCACCTAGTCATTATTACAGTCTGACGTATTCTCTTAGTGCCACTTGCACCATCCCACTAACCCGAGGTTAACCCGTTAAACCGTTAACCCAGTGTCAAATTGTACTGGTAACCAAGGTAACTCCAGGCGGCGTAGCACGGTGGCGTTTTTATCCCTTGTCACCATACCTGTCACGTTCTAACAAGTATGTAAGTGCGAAAGGGACGCGCTTAGTGATAGTCGATAAAAATGGAACCGTGCTGCGCCCGCAGGTTTAACTGATTAACCCCGTGTTAGTGAATAGTGCAAGTGGCCCTTAGATGAGGAAAAAAGGTTGTTACCTAGTTCTTTTTGCGGGGAGCCGTTGAGTCCCAAGAAAGTCTCTAAAAAATATTGCTATAGACGGTCAAGCGAATCTTGTCAGTAGAAAAAATTGTATAAATTGTAAACTATCTAATTTATTTTGGACTGATTTTACATCTTGACGTTACAGTCGACTAATGGCCAGCTTTAAGGGGCACATACCCCTATGTGCGACACTACAGTGTTGCCACTTTTTAATTTCTACTCTTTTTTGCCAAGCTGTACGTAAAGTTTGTTTCTACAGAAACCTAGGAAACGGCATACAAAATTAAAAACTGAAATGTGAGTAAAGTTTTTAACACATCAACATCGTCATTATCTATTCATAATTGCTGAACAAAAAGCAAAATACAAAATAGTAGAGATGACCTTACTTGTCAGACTGGTACGGAACTTATGAATTATTTACCTAGTCTTATCTTCATTCTAGTCCTTTTATGTCTACCTTGAGAATAGGTACCTACTTATTACTTAAACACGTTTTTCCTTTGAAATGTTTAGAAAATCCTTATTTAGAGCAGATTAGTGTAACAGGAAAAACTGATGACTTGATGAGTTTCCTCTGGTGCAGGCCTTAGGGCTACCCCACATTTAGCGTCTTTCGAGCGTCGGCGTCTACAACTCTATGGCCGCTGCTCGACGCAACGTCGACACAACTGCGCACTCGACGTCATTTTCCATAGCGCTGACCAGACGCCGACGCTCGAAAGACGCTAAATGTGGGGTGGCCCTTACTTGTTTTATTTGTGGCAAGGTATATATTAGGTAGTGTGTAAAAACAAAGATACATCGATTTTATAAGTGGTATCCATAGGCTACGGTGACCACTTACCTTCCGGCGTATACTTGATTGCCACCGACGTAATATAAAAAGGTGTAAAGTCTAAAACAAATTCGTGCTTTGAATTTGACAGCTGATGTAGATGGTGCTATACGTTTTCTCCATTTGTGTTGTGGTAACTAACTTTCAAAAGTGGTGTGAAGTTTATAAATCCAGTGACCACAAAACATATGACACAGTAACAAGACCATCTATTTCAGCTGTCAAACTAGGGGACTCGTTAGGTTTCATTTCTACAATCAATAACTATTTGGTAGTAGCGAATATTTAAAATGTTGAATGTCTTATAAAAAATTAAAACAATGTACTAAACGATCGAACTAACTTTTGCTATGTATTAAAATAACAAAGTTGTATCACAAAATAATATAATATCGTCATTTTATCTAAGTACATATAAAAATAATAGAGCCATATTGTCATGATTAACTTATTTAGGCCTGATGCCCATTTCACAATGGCAGGCATTTAAGAGAGTTAGGTATTTCACGAAAACATAATGCGACATAATTAAAAATCAAAACACGTACTTACCTACTACCTACGTGTTTTTTTTTCATTCATTCATTGGTATATATTTAGAAGTAAATAGGTACAACACTTTTTGTATTACGACATGAAAAAAGGCACACGCAAACAAAAAATTGTGACTCGCGCTACTCATATCGGGGAATCCAGCTTTTAAGTGATATTCAGAATTGAGAGTCTCCTTTCTGTGCTACGCATTTGATGTTTTAAAAATGTTACTGTTTCAATTTGATCTTTTCCGTGGCGAGTGCTAGTTTCCTGATGTTACACAAACAGCCAGCGGATGCTTCTTGGAGAATCGGGTCCTTGGAGGCAATGGTTTCAAGCAGGAATTGGACAACGCCAGCCTGGAATGAAATAAATATTGATTAAACCTTAAGACCGCTAAAGACGTCAACTGACGCTCGCGGCTACAGCTCAATATCAACCTTCATGCACCGGCTAGGTTCGATAGGAGTGGTATTCAAAGGATAAGTAGATTAGCCGAATTCTATCCCAGATGAGCGTGAAGACCGAGTATTGCACGTCGCTCCAGCCAGTATGCAAGCGAGACGTCGCTCTATACGTGCCTAACGCGATCATTCATACACCGAAACGGTGTAGGGATCGTGTAATAACCAGGTTAGTTTGTGAGCATTTCACGATCCAGATTTTACAAATCCACGCTAACCATCCAACACGCTACGTTAACCATCCCAGTCCCTCCACCAAGTTAACCATCCCAGTACCTCCAGCAAGTTCTAGCAATATGGCTTAGTTATAGAAAAAGTTTTCATAAATTTAACCTTTTAGGTGCACTATATGATTTTTAAATATAATAAAATCAGTAGCCATAGACAATATCTGAATTTATTCCGTAACCATTGATTTCAATGCTTAATTTTTCATAATTTCAGCTCATGTGTGATGCGCCTTACGCATAAGGAGAGAGTTTTAAAACAACTCTTTCTTTGTTAATTTAATAAAACTATCTATGCATGTCTTGCGTCGTTGTAGGTACTTTGTATTAAGTTAATCACTGGATCAACCAGTCGGCTAAATATGGCAATATCAAACTCGATCGCATTTATTAATCATAGTCAATAGGTAACCTTCGTATAAATAACATATAATCATGCAAAGAGTATATAAAAACACTACCACAGAGGTCGTCAGAGATTACCAGTTTTAATGGTTAAACCTACCTACAACTTTAAAAAGAATACCAATTAATGTAATATGTATTTCATTTACTTAAGGTGAACTAGGGGTAACTTCGTAAGCGGGAAGGTTTCATTTCAAAATTACCCCGCTTTGAAGTTCTCCAGTGCACATTACCAAGTTACTTAGGTACCTCATAGTCATAATATTGTCCGCAATATTTATTCTAAATTACCAAGCCAAGCCGGCAAGGCCCAATCATCAAAGTTTCAACATGAACCTCACACTCAGCAGCCCATATAAGGATTTCCTGCATCTTAACAACTTTCCAGTGACTTGCCTCGAATAACATTCTTATCCATCCACATCTTAGGGCCCCCCACATCTGGCGTCTTTCGAGCGTCGGCGTCTACAATTCTATGGCCGACGTCGACGCAACGTCGACGCAGCGTCGACGCAACTGCGCAGCGACGTCATTTTCCATAGCGCTGGACCGACGCCGACAGACGCCGACGCTCGAAAGACGCCAGATGTGGGGGGGCCCTTATCCATCACATAATATCAATCAAGGCACGTCACTTTCGTCGGGGTCACACACGTGAAGCCATCCAGTTGACTAGGAGCCCACTGATTAACAGTCCGCCGGACGGTATCGGCCTGTCAGTTAGAACAAAATTTTGACAGTTCCGAACAACTGACAGGCCGATACCGTCCGGGGGACTGTTAATCAGTGGGCCCCTTTAGGGCGTGATGGGGCGCCCCGCCGCTTGTTGAACTCTAGGCCCAGTTGCAGCAGTCCAATTCCGTGTCTTATGAACTACGTAATAAAGTAGAAAAACGTACAGCATGCATAGTCACGCAGTTGATAGAGAAGAAGGACAGGTGATACAGGGCGAGGGCAGTCGCGCGGTGGACGTCAGGGTCCCGTGACGTCATCCAGTTGACTAGGGGTGTGATGGCGCCTCGCTTGTTGAACTCTTGGCGGTTCTGGGCCCAGTCGCAGCAGTAGGCGATCGCCACGCCTAGGTTGGCTCGGAGATGGTCGTCTGTTGTGTTCACTGGAAGGCATATAACGTTCAAACATGTCTAGCTGTGTCTAGCTTTATCAAAACGGTACCGGTAAAATTTAACCAGAGCCAGAACTTAATAAAATCCTCGATTGCGAGATTGGAACCGAGGAGTAAAATATCCTTCTGATCTCTAAATACCTAATGAAACATCATAAACATTAATACATATAATAATATTTTTGCCTCATTGTCAATTTAACAGAAATTAAATGTTTATTTTTGAAAATGTTTTAAGCCGGTTTGTCACTCAAACCTATCAATCAAACGTTTCTTGTTTTCATAATGTTTGTTTATTATTTTTTCATGATTTCATGTTTTGTTGTGACTCTTACCAGTCTTACCATTACCACCAAATTAACATTACGTCCATCAAAAATTTAGTAGGTAACTAATAACTTTAAACCAAAATAAATGTCATAATAAAGGAAAAAATTACCAAGGCCTCCAGTGTCCAGAGCTGGAATCGAACCAGCGTTCTATGTTTACGCGATAGATGTCTAGACAGCTCGGCCAACGGTCACGGTGGCATTAGTCGAAAAATCCAAGTATATATAATTATGACAATTTCCTGAGGGCTTGTGGCGCCCTCTATAGACCGACCGCTTAAATGAATCCTCGCCTGCGCGGTACGGCCGTACATCTGCCGCCCGCACCTTCCTCGCCGCCCTTAGTCGTCCTACCCCGTCGCCCCCGTACCGCGCAGGCGAGGACTCAATTTAAGCGGTCGGTCTATAACTAATAACAGTAATAAAATAACTACTAAATACTAACCTAACTTAGAAAGTTTTCCAACTACGCCATGATCAGATATAACTGCCAGATTCTCGTTGTCCTTCGCTATAGTAGCGATAGCTGCGCAGACGGCTGACAACACGTTGTGGTCGTCAGAGTCTAGGAGATCCACCGTTAGTTCCAAAGCACCAACAAACGACCTGTTGATAATAGGAAACAAAATACCTATTCTATTACAGATGCAGTGCTTTAATTATTTTCCATCGTATTTTCACGGAATCGTACAAACGTGTCTTGCTATTACAATCAGTTTCGGTCTGAAGTTGACTGAAGTAGCATGACCACAAGCATGACAAACAAAACGATGGAAACAATCTGTAAGTAGGTACAGTCAGCCAAGAAAGTGGTCTACCACTTTTCGACTCTATCCTGGCCGTAACCTACTTAATTTAGTTTTTACTTGACAAATCGATTTTAAGAACTAAGTGCGTTGTTTATCCTTTCGTATGGTGGTTGTCATAAATCGTGAGTTCAAAGTAGTTCGAACATCGACTGTACTGTATAGAGCAGAAAAAACCGGGCAAGTGCGAGTCGGACTCGCGTATACGCCACCGGTTCCGTACCATAAAGCAAAAATAAAAAACGGAAAAAAATGCAAAAAGAAAACGGTCACCCATCCAAGTACTGACCACGCCCGACGTTGCTTAACTTTGGTCAAAAATCACGTTTGCTGTATGGGAGCCCCACTTAAATCTTTATTTTATTCTGTTTTTAGTATTTGTTGTTATAGCGGCAACAGAAATACATCATCTGTGAAAATTTCAACTGTCTAGCTATCACGGTTCGTAAGATACGGCCTGGTGACAGACAGACGGACAGACGGACGGACGGACAGCGAAGTCTTAGTAATAGGATCCCGTTTTACCCTTAGGGTACGGAACCCTAAAAATCGTTTTAAAAATAGGACAAGAGGTTAATTCGGTACGGTCAAGGAACCTGGTATCTTGGAATACCTGGACCGGTTTTGAGAAAAAGGGACCTCAATCTAAACCTGATTTGCGGGACCGTGCGCAAAAACCAATCATATGTTGCAAAAACCACATAACAAATCAACACAAAAATATTAAGTAGGTACTCAAGAATCAGGCTTAATAATTTAGCAATAGCACTTAAGTGTTTGGTGATGTTACCAAATTATTTCAATTCACACTTAACCTTTCACATGTGTGTTGATTGTCAAAACTCGTGGGTTCAATCAAACTTCAAACCACTGTGGTGTTGTATAGAGCGGAAAAATGCAAAAAAATGACTAAAAATTCGGTCGGGACTCAGGATCCATATCATACACAGAAAACAGGATAACATACAGCACCCTCACTACACCTACAGACCTGACCATCTCCCCAGAATCCGCCGCATTTTGCACGCAAGGGCTCAAAGCCAGAGCCGCATTTGTCTGAACTCTAGGCGAATCATTCTTGAGCAGGGACCACACAAGTCGCACACCATCGAGTTCGTCTATTGCGAGCATGCAACTGGGTTCCTTCGCGCACTCCATTATGACCAGGGGCACATTTTCGAGAAGAGGCTTGTGTGTGTTGTTGAGATGGTGAACTGTAATCAATGGTCGAATAATGAAATGCCTACCTAATGAATTTTATCGGACTAAATGACTTATGCAAGTAGATAAGGTTGAAACTATCACAATTGTTAATAATATGTTCACTCATATAAAGTAAGAAGCGGGCTCATAGTGATTATTACGACTTAGGTACCAATATCTGTTTACCAATGTTTGTTTGCTGATCTGTTTTGTAAAAATCCATAAAAGTATGCCTAGGAAAAAAATCCAAAATAAAACAACTACGAATTTAATTGCGACAAGGAGGTACCTAAGTCCCATCCGCTCACCAATAATATACGAGACTAACATGCATAATTACAGTTCGTAGCATCTAACAATGCAAGCAGTATTACTCACTTAGCATAGGCATGCCCCCAGCGGCCCTAATTTTGTCCCTATTCGGCGGCGACTTGGCGCACTCCGCCAACGCACCAGCCACATTCGTCAACACTCCATCATTCTCATCATCCAAAAGTTTCACTAATATAGGCACTGCTTGAAGAGTATCCAGCCTTTTCACACTAGCTTCACTATTAGCGCATTTCCATAGAGCCCCTGTCACGGCCGCCATGAGAGGTTTGTTTGCTCTGTTCGAAGGATCCGAAGCAGCTTCTACGAGTAATTCTAGCCCTCCTGCTTCTCTGATCATGTCTCTAGTGATGGGATCGCTTGTGCATTTGTAGATAGCCAAACTGCAATACGTCTGAAATCAGATCGCAATTTAAAAATCAAACATCTATTTTCTCGGCTACCGCTTGTTTGGAATGTTGTGTTAACCTTTCTTACTTATGTGTACGGTGGTCAAAAATGGTGGCTTGGAACCTCAGTTGTGCTGTAGGAATAGAGCAGAAAAAATTGTTTTTGAAAAAATGCGAAAAAATACTAAAAATTCGGTCAGGGATCCTTTTCTGGTTAAAATTTATAAACACACTGTTATACGGATTGCGGTGTAAAAGTAAACATTTTTAATTGGGCATTGACGATACCTCCTTCGATTATTTACTAAGCACCCATATCATCGTAAAATGTTGGTTAACAACACACACAGACCAACCCCTATAGGCAGTTTTCTGTGTACACAGCATAGGTCATTATCAAATAAATAGTGAACGGCCAAATACTTATATCCCACCAGGAACACAAAATAGAGTTAATAATGAATGTTGCGTTACAATTTCATTGTTTGTTACGGTTTGCGAGTAAAAAACTCGTAAATTATGCAACGGAGTCAATGTCTGCCGGAGCGTCTGGCCGCGAGGTTGGCAAACAGTTTCCGATATGATAATATAATGTATATATGTATGAGTGATTTCTAACATTCTAACATTACCTACTTTAAGGCTTTATAACCGAGGATGCATTATCTATAAATATATACCTACAGACGATTACAATTCTCATGCCAGGTTTTATCACAATTGACCTGCATAATTACCTACATATAAAACTCCCTGAGAACATGAGGTAATCGGTTATTAAGCAAAAACAAACCGGTACGAATGGAACGACGTTTGATATTTATCAACATAGTCACACATTGTACGCCGTGTTCTGATTGAAATGATTTGAAAATCGCGATAGTAATGAACTAATGAATGAAGCATTTCGCCATAGAGCATCGCTTATCTATCGCCACTTTTAATAGTTTTAATTTCTGATGTGCCCCGTCGAAAACTTTCCAAAGTTTTGGAAACTTTTATATTTTTATATAGGAATCAAAACTATTTCTAAAATGAAACTCCATTGTCTACTGTGATTTTTTTCCTGAAACTACCGTATATTTTTCCGTCTTTCCTGGAAAACTATCCGCAACTGTCACATTAGTTTTATAATACTAGAAGAAAATATTAATGACGATTGGCAATCGAAATGCTGCAATAGATAGAAAGAATCGGTTTGCATGATTGTATTTACAATTATAAATTAGACTACGCGTATAAAGCGTCTTTCTGCAAAGACTCTATGTAGTTTTAAAGTTGACACTGATAATATCCACACTAATATTTAATATATATATATATATATACATATTATAAATGTGTCTGTCTGTCTATCTGTTACCTCGTCACGCTTAAACCGCTGAACGGATTTAGTTTAAATATGGCATAGAGATAGTTTAAGCCCCGGGGAAGGACATAGGATAATTTTTGTGTCAGAAGTCATCCCTATAAAGGGTGTATATAAATGAGAAATCTAATAAAGTGGCTGTTAATAGGTGTAAACAATTAAGCATTTTATGCAGGCGCTGTACTTACTCTAGCTGCTGGTATTAATTCCATGCAGATGAAGTCGCGGGCAAAAGCTAGTACTATATATGTATCTATAAAGACTTTTAAATCTAAATAATATTAAATGGGGTATGATAGGTACTTAAAATACATAAAACAATTGATAAATGACAAATGCCTATGACAATTGATAATCGTTGACGATTATTACCTATAAATCCTATAATGTTTTTCGACCTTGACAGTGAAGTTGAAGGAACCATAAACCTACCTTTAAATCCTTATCCTCATTAGTCAAATGCTTTATCAAATCATCGACCATCTTTTCCGTCTGTATAGCTAGTTGGAAGGAGGTCTCATTAGCACACATTTGGAGGAGTCCGGTGGACGGGATTGCTACGTCCAAATGTATGGTCTTCAAGAGTCTCGCGATGAGAGGGATTATGCCGTACTTTCTCATGGCCTCTCGGTTTCTTTGTGAAGAAGACATGGACCATAGAGCCTTGGCGCCGGCGCGCGCTATGTCTAAGAACTGTAATTCGTCTTGATTCAGCTCTCCTCGAGGCGTTACGAGATACCTGCCAAGTATCAAATGTGTAAATGCTACATAGCAGTTACGTGGTAATTCTGTTTTATGTACTATAATTTACTGGTACCATACATATTTACGAGCAGAGATGTGAAAAATACTTTATAAAAAGTATTTAAATACAAAATACAAATACTTCCTTGATAATACTATTTCAAATGCAAAATACAAAATAGTTTTTGAATTTGTATTTAAATACAAAATACGAAATAAGTATTTTCAAAATACTTTTTAAAAATACAAATACTTTGCGATAAAAGGTACTCTGAGTAGTGAATACCTAGTCTGAATTAAAAAGTATTACTCGCAATTTCCGAGTTGAAAAGACTCTCTTTATTCTTTGAAATCAATCCTCTATCTATCGTGCAAATTTCTAGTTGTTTGCTCATATTAACCGGTAGGATGTAGGTATGGATGATGGTTTTTAACGGCCAACTTTTAAAGCATTAATTTGTAATGTATTACAGCTAGTATAATGAAACTGAAACTCTCGTTAGTGTGATGAAACGTCTCGTTTGTGTTTCACCAGGGCAGAAAAGTTTGTTCTCCTCTCGTGCCTTGAAACCCTCGCAACACTCAAGATTCCACTTTTTTAACCACTCGCTACGCTTGTGGTCATGTGCGACGTTACTAAACAGATTCAACTGTTCCATGTCAAAAGAATGAGAGAGTTGCCAGGATTGTAACATCATAAGAGATTGTAACTCCTACCTACATTACCTACCATAAAGTATTGTGTATTTTGAAAATAGAAAATAGGTCCCAAAAACTATTTCAAATAAAATACAAAATAGTTTTCTTCAAAAGGTATTTTTAAATACAAAATACAAAATAGGTATTTTGCATTTTGTATTTGCATTTTAAATACAAGTATTTCAAATAAGTCACATCTCTGTTTACGAGAATGATGTAAGAGTAATAAAGGGCTTGGGTTATGAGTATATATATACGTAATAAGTAATCATTAATTAATACTAGTAGGTAATCACAAACATTTATGTGCGTAAGTCTAACTTTCATACCTTCTGTTGATTAGATACGCTAAAATATACCTAATTAAAGATTAAAGAATTCCTGATTGATTATTAATTTTGATATATAGCCTTGAAGATATTTTCACAGTCAAAAAAAAAACAATGTTTGTTGTTACTATGTCGACTTTATTTCAAGGCTATCGAGATTTAGAACTAGGTACCTATTCAATAAGCTATCGGTTAATTTCTACAACTGCAAGTATATGTACATGCCTACATAATATTTATTAATATCGAAGAAAAAAAACAATAAGTACAAACCACGAATAAATAGCTAACTAACTAAAATCGATGCAGTTTACTCATGCAGGTTGGCAGAAAGTACGTGTAGGTAGGTAGCTAGCTAGCTAGGTAGGGTAGGGTATTAGAGTTATTGTACCTAATTCCTCAAATTTAAAAATGTTACGTTCTTAATATTAATCTTCCTAGTTAGTATAGTGACGTTTTTATCCAATTATTATCAGCAACCATTAGGTAAGTACCTAGTTACGGAGTGTGTTGGGTGAAATTACCTTTCCTTGACATCCAGCAAATCGATTAGCTTCGGCAAACCTCCGTATTTTCGACAGAACTTTCTGCTCTTCCGAATCTTGCCTAAATTGGCTATAGTCTCCGCCGCAAGAATTTGAACATCCCTAGCTGGGTCTGACAACAAACCTACTAGCAAAGGAATCGCTCCGAGATCCGTTACTTTCTTCCTTATTTCAATATTAGGGGTTATATCTTTAAGAACAGCTAATCCGCCTAAAACACAGCAAAGGTCGCGTGTTTCAAGTAAATTGACAAGCAACTCTAAACCTCCGATTTCCTGGATAGCTCTTTGATTTACTTCGATAGTCAAATCATGGTCTTTCAAGCAAGAAAGCGCTACCATTGTCGCTGTTTGGTTGCCGGCTTTCATGTACTTGACCAGTTTCTGTATGTGCCAGTACTCTGGTGGTATTTCTGAGGACTTGATTAGGTCGGCCCAGTTGTCTTCGGAAGAGGAGGTGGATGAAGGGGATGACGCTGAAGTGTCAGAACCCTCTGTGACCATGACGATCCGTGGCAAGCCTACCGTGTCCTGCCCGCCTTCGACACTAAACGCTGACAGATTGTCCGCGTTCTCCGCCATGATTCGTGATTAATACGTGATACAAATTAGAACTCTCGATACGAATATAAAAATAAAATAGAAACTAGATTTACGGTAATAAGAGTCGTTTAGTCAATCAGGTTGCCTGGCAACCTTGTTTTGTCAAATATCAGACAGCGTTTCGTAAAAGTATTCGTAATTTGCAGTGTTATATTTTATTCTCACGAAAAAAATTTTTTGTATCTAATTTCGTTTTAGATTATAGGTAATAAAATAATCATCATCTTTATATGCACATATAATTTCAGCTTGGTAATATAAAATGTCAGAATAAGATGGATATCCAATAAATTGCGCAATAAAAGTGACGGCTCCTTTCATGGGAGCAAACATTAGTTTTTATTTGTTTGTATTGAATTGAAGGGATGTTTACAAAAACAACATATATATATATATACTGCTTAGAGCGGTTGAAACTTTTTTAAGAACATTGTTAATTGTTTCAGGTATCAACCAGTGTAGTCAGTCAGTTATGTTGTTTTTGTAAACATCCCTTCAATTGTTTGCCGTGTGTTTCTCTATAAAATGACGTTCAAAGCACTAGAATTTATACTAGAATCACTGCTATGGACCGTGTTAGTGTATCCCAAGTAGTAAGTACTGTAAGTAGGTGTGTGCAAAGGTTAAAGTGCGCTATGTAAACAAGAAAGGTAGAGGTACCTCTACCCTCCATACTGTGGGTTATAGGTATGTTAAGATCCTAGTGAGTATACTAGTATTATATTCTTTGATCAAGATACCGAGCAGCGATAACTTCCCATTTCCCGTCATGTATACGAGTTGTGGGAACACTCGACTGACATCATGTGTTTTGGCAGAAACATAGAATTGTTCTGAAAAGAACAGTTTGCGATCGACTGACACTCTGCGATTAAACAGAGAAACATGACGTGCCCTGACAAGGGCAGTTTTATGTTGCTCTGAGAAGAGCATTTTACGTTGCCCTGATGAGGACAGTTGCGTGCTCAGAAAAGAGCACTTTTATATTGTCCTGAGAAGGACAGTGTAATATCCGGAGCCCGCAGCATCCTCGTCGATCGCAAACTGTTCTTTTCAGAACAATTCTGTGTTTCTGCCAAAACACATGATGTCAGTCGAGTGTTCCCACAGAGTTATACGACTGCTGCAACGGCCTTTTTTCTGACCGTAAACTTAAGGAATTGTGAGAAGTTGACAGTTTAAATATACGAGTAAATGTTTATAATATAACCAAATTAAGTTTAACTCTGTCTTTGTTACAGTTCCGTCGCAACGTCAAAGATGTCACAAAACCAGAACACGATGACCACTTCCTACTGAGATGGCTGAGAGGTAGGTAATATCTAGCAAATACATGTAGGTAATATTCTTACATTTTTTCTTATATTCTTACTAGGTAGTAATCTGACTCCGATCCTGTGATCCTGGGGCCAAATTCGACATATGCAACTGTCAGATTTCGCATCCACGTCAAATCAACAGTTGATTTTATTGCATACTGAGTGTTGATTCCATCAACGGTGGATAAAATCATTTGGTACAACCAAAACTCAACTCTAAACTAAGGGTGGTTCGGTTTGGTTTGCTTGTCACCCTAACTGTGGATTGTTAATAATGTCAAATTTTGACATTGTACGTATTCGAGAACTTATGATTTTTCCCACATCAACATAAGATCAACACGATACGTCAAACGTCGCTTGTCGAATAGGGGCCCTGGTTAAAATACTATAGATAGGACGACAGAAGATGCGTGAAGCGTTTGTTATGTTAAAATGTTAAACTGAAAGTAAGGTATAAGTAAGGTGTGTGAAGCGTTTAACTGAAAGTTTCTGATAAAGTTAATAGAACAAAATGAGCATTATTAATCTTAATCTCTGCTTCAATAATATCTTGGTATTTTTTACTTTTTTAGCGAGACAATGGGATGCGGAAGCAGCAGAAAAAATGCTTAGAGACGTAAGTGATTTGCATTTTAACTTCACTTATAATTTTTTACTTACTACTTAGTAGTTTTTAGTAGTCCTACCTTCTAGAAAGTAGATACCTGCTAGTAGCTTGCCACAAAAAAAAACGTAAAACATACCGAAATTAATTATTAATTTTCTAAGCATTAAATTTTTTAATGAAAAATATGTTAATGGTTATTAAACTGACATGTTTTACCCATGTTCATTTCAATATGATAACTTGTCTACCATGAATAAAATGAATGAAAAACATGTCACAAACGTTAAACGAACACTGTAGGGGAGACTGGGGAGACTTAGTCCCCTAAATTCTTTCATTCAAAATTAGTCTGTCAAGTGCGGATAGTTCAACTGAGTCCTAAAAATAAAAGAGCCACTTATAATTTGTCGACCCTACCGTTGGGCCAATATTGTCTAAATCTACGGGACAGAGTTATTATCGAACGAGCACATCAGACTAGGCTAACATGAAACTAGGCTAATCCAGACTTATTTTTTTAGTCCCTGGCGTGGCGTGAAAAATGGGGCATCGACTCAACATTACCGGATTGGCAAGCACCTGAGGTTCTGGAGAAGCACTTCCCAAGCGGCAGCACTGGCTTCGACAAGGAAGGATCACCAGGTAGCAGCTAAAGTTGAATTAAACTTTTAGATTTTTTGGCGCCATAATAAAATAACCTTAATTAGGGACATGGATTCGATCATAAAGTTATATACACCAAGAAAAATCTGCAGCGATTTTCATAGCCCACGGATTTCATAGAAGTTTGAGGTTTAAAATGACACTTGCACTGCGAGGGCTATCAAAATCGATGCAGACTTTTCTCGGTCTGACTCTACGTGTTTTATACCGACAATTCCTTAATATGCAATCCCAGCATTTCATTTATGAATTTATGTTTGGCAGTAATAATAGTCCCATTCGTGGGTCTAGACGTCTGGGGCCTGTTGCACTCCGTGACAAAGACCGACGTCATCAGGATGATTCTCCGCCATCTTGAAAACTACCTGACAATCGCGCGCAAGCAGGCAGAGACGCGTGGACCTCAGGCTCTTAAGGTTTGTAATTTGTAATGTCCACCTGTCCAATTTCTTTGTCGAATGTCATTGCGTCTCACTCTCACATTAAGCAAAATGTCTTTGCTTAAGCTTAAGCAAAATGTTTTCTCACATTATTCTCATATTGGACAAATGGAATAAGCCTGTCGAATCGTTAGGGGAGACTGGGGAGACTTGATCTTAGAGGAGACTTTGTCACCTAAACTATAAAACCATAATTATGTAGTTGCCAATATTTTTTTATACCACGTCGGTGGCAGACTGCCTGATGGTAGCATAAGCTTAACATAAGCAAAATATTTTACTGTAGGCTGTACTCCTCATTAGGTAGGGTAAAAATATGGTAGACAATAAAACCTATGAAACGACCAGTAAACCCAGTTAATTATCAACCAAAACTCGTGTAGATCACGTCATTTGGCATGTCGGCCTTGACATTCGTCCGAGAAGAAGAAATAACAAAAACATTTATATAAATGTTTTAAACTTTGAAACTATTGAATTACTAACAATCGCGAGGGCAATCGGTCGCCGCGCATTGTCTCCAGGTATATTAAGGCCAAATTTTACTAGACTAGATAATGTGGCATGTTCATGTTCTAGAAATGCTCAAAGTGAAAGTTGCCACACCCTCATCATCTCAGAAATAATGTTAATTTAAAAACTAATTAGTAGAACGTCTCTGCGATTTCACTCAACATAATTATATTATAATAAGTATCTATTAGTTTTTTGTCGAATCGTTCAAGGACTCCTAGCTCTAGGCGTTTAGGTTTCAACTAGTTTCAAGTAGGTAGCCTAGAAAAACCTGTTGCTCGAATTAAAATAGGATTCTATTGAAAGTTGTTTGTGCAATACTTACTAAAAATCTCATAAATTACTTTTATGTTATTAAAATGCGAGATATATTGTATTATTAAAATTGTTAAAAATCCGAACTAACTTAATTGGCGTTACGTAAATATTTCAAACAATTTATTGCACACAGACACCCTTTATAGGGCAAAGGTCTCAAAAAGGACCAGCCTGTAACATCATCTTTTTGTATTTATTTCTTGTACAGAATTTTTTGGACTTGTGATTGGCGATGAGGCTTGAATTGAGGATATTTTTCAGTCTTGCCCGTTAAAGGGTTAAAATTGGTATTCATTATAAGTGACTTAATTTTTTTAACTATTTTATTGTATCAAAGTAGTTAAGTAATTGTTAAGTCGAAGTTTTGTTTTTTCTTTGCATGTGGCTTTACATATTCATGTAGAGTAGGTTTGGAGTGTTTGGACCTAAGTATTTAGACTTGTTTTTTTTACATCATGATGATGATGATGATGATGTCCTCCCAGACGTATCCGTCGACGGCGACACCCGGGCAAATCAGTATCAGGTATTCAGTAAAGCCTGACCTGCATGGGCTCGAACTCGAACGTGACTTGCGAAACCGAGTTTTGTTTTAAACTTCCGGCCGCAAGACATGCAGTAAAGCTCGCCATTTGAGTCGTAAGTGTATGTGTAGGAGGGCTTGGGCCGAGATTTTCGAAACTGGCGTTTAGCGTCAAGATATTCGAGGCGTGCATTTTCGAAATCGTTGAGACCAGTTTTTACATCAGACACTAATATGTCCGTTGCAGCAACTTTTTAAAAAAAAGAACTGCATCACGCAAACCGAGACTAGAGTACCTACTTTCTCTGGCCCTAATGATCTTTGAGAACCACAGTGGCTGCTGCAAAAACTGCCTCTCAACGATGAACATTACGCCACAGTCTACAAAAGTTATTATGCGATCACTTGAAAACTGCGGCATCGACAGGCAACACTACACTAATGGGATTTATAATGGCACCTTAATCTTCGAAATGTAGTGACTCTCTAGCTAATCGATTATAGCCTTTAACTGCAGGTTATTTGTAACTCTATCTATACTTATGTTTAAAATTGCGTATAACCTGAGAAAATGATTGTGCATAATCTTCCGTGTTTCGTGATGTGATTGTATTGCTGGGTCAAACAGATCACTGTGTTACATTCTTTCCTGTAGACATACCAAGAGTTAAGGGCTATAAAGGTTAATTTTCTTATTTAATTAACCCTTACCCGCGTAAAAAGGTCCTCCTTTTATTTAGAGAACTAAAAATCATTACTTACATGCCCACAAGCTGTTAACTATTGCCCACAGGAGAGAAAAATGTATAGTTCGCGCGAACACGCTAGTTTTCTCTCCTGTGGGCAATAGTTAACAGCTTGTGGGCATGTAAGTAATGATTTTATCATAGTTCTCTAAATAAAAGGAGGACCTTTTTACCTGGATAAGGGTTAAATAAGAAAATTAATCTTTATAGCCCTTAATTCTTGTGTATGTCTACAGGAAAGAACGTAACACAGTGGTCTGTTTGACCCTGCTACGTGCTAAAAGAACTGGGAAGTACCTACCTAAGTTTTTTTCGGCGTCTATGAATGTCTATTATTGCCATTATTGGGTCATTCTCTGAGAATATGTCTGCGGTCGCGTCTAATGCCACGACTCTATTCTTACATTTTGTATGAGTCACGGCAGTTAGACCGCAGACATATTTTTTGAGAATGAGCCTATAGCAATTACCTATCTCGTGTAATTTAAGGTAATAAGCGATGACGTAAAAATTATAATTAAATGTATAATTAAATTACGCAAACAAGCCCAAAGTAGCGGCCCTTTGCTACCTATGTGAAAGTAAAAAGGGCTTTCATCAAAAACGTAATCTCGGATCGAATAGTACTTAAGCAATGAAATAGTTATTTGTTTTACAAGGGGGCAGAGTTGTTGCTTAACCCCTCGTGCTAATAATGGTACCCAAGCCGGTAGTACTATTAGTTATTCTGTGCCCGAGCTAGCGAAATTCCAAAATTGAACCACGAGCACCCTACCCCACAACCCGATTGTCTCGACGCCAAAAGCTACGACTCGCAGTTGGAGCCGAGACAGCTGCATTTGTAGGCCTTATAGTTCGTTTTTTTAGCATTAGAAAGAACTTGCAAGAAGGTAAGCGATCTTGACAAGTCTTTTAATTGAAAAACGCTTTTTAAAAATCAAAAACTATTACTTATGAAATCAGAAGGATATAAATGATCGTATTAGATTCATAATTGTTACATAATTTGCCGTGACTTATTTTTAAAACGAATTTTTCAATTAAAAGACACATCAAGATTGTTTACCTTATTTCTAATGCTAAAAAAACGAACTATATAGAGCCTGTATTAGATTATTATTGTTTCACAATTATAATGTTTGTACAGGTGACAGTCCTCTTTGACCTGGAGGGCTTCAACATCCGCCAGTACGCGTGGAAACCGGCTGCGGAGATGGTCTTCACCCTACTGCAGCTGTACGAGGCCAACTACCCTGAGATACTAAAGTCCTGCTTCATTGTCAACGGTAAACATTTATTTACTTACTTATTACAAATATTTAACCAGGCACCACAGTATGAACTAATGCACCAAGTAAATTGTCGTATAAATAACACTTACACTGCGAGCCTATCAAAATCGCTGCAGACTTTTCTTGGTCTAACTCTAAGAAAACATGATATGGTGTTGTCGCACCTTGTTGATGCCGAGTAATAAAAATGGGTTTAATACAGCTTACAAACTTGTCTTCTAATATAAATAGGTAGGTGGATCAAACACATTTTAGAAAGGTCACTTCTGTGGACAACACCTTCAGCTTTACGCGGAGCTCGGCCTTCGGTCTTCGCATTTGGACACTTGTACTATTGCTCGGCATTTAATCTTCCTTATCCAAGTTACTTTGTTACAAGCCACCGCGCCATAACACTTCCTGTTACATCAGGTTTATGATCTTTTTTTAAGACGGCAATTCCGTAACTAACTCAATGGTAGACCTAACAATTAAGGAGACAATTATGCGAAAGGTGTGTGAGTATCCTGCTTTAGCTCTCAATCGTTTACACAACTTTGTTGCAAGTGTAAACGTTAACGAGTTCCTTTAAAATAACATCCTTGAAACGACCATAGTTTACATAGTTCGAACTGCATAAAATATACCTACATATAGTCCATTTTCTTTAGCATTAGAAAGAACTTCGCAGAAGTTCGCTTGGGGTTCTAAATCTGGCATTTTTAGCGGTAACAATTGGAAGTAAATTATATGTATTGACCATGCTACATTAGATAATTCAATAATTATTAACAAATAACGAGCCTGATAAAAACTGCACGCTTGCTTCTGCGGAGTTCTTTCTAATGCTAAAAAAAACGAACTATAAATAATAATAAATATTAACACTAGAGTGTTAAGTGCAAATGCGTATGTCACATCTTATATCTAAGTATTACTAAATACTTATGAAGAGAAGATAAAACTGGAATCCAATTAGCACATATTGATTAAAATTTCATGGTTATTTAGGTAACATTGGTTTTTACACGACTGCCCAAACAAAAAGAGTGTATTGTGTTCAGCGTTCATGTTTGTATGTATGTGAGTTTCTTTATTCCACCATAACTTCTGAATGCCTTAACCGATTTAGATGTATGATATGTCATTAGAATCCTTACGTCATCCCGGGTGACATAGGCTATATGACGTCATTATAAAAACAATATGGCGGACGTAATACACAATATTGCGTGACGTTTAGAAAAAAAAATCTTGCAAACCTATCGAGTGGGGTCTCAAAATGAAGAGCTTTGAAAGGCGATTTAAAATATATATGCAACATACGCGCTTAAATCTTATTTTGGTTAAATAAGGATTTACAAAATGTGCTAAGAAAAATAAATTCTTCTATCTTATTTAGTGAGCTATCAAATAAAAAGATATTTACCGCTGATGATAAAAAATATATACAAATCATCCATATGACTTGTATAGGTATATTTTTATAAAGTAATTTTAGGAACTAAATCGCCCTATTGAAATCTAAACGTGTGAACTTCGATTTAAGCGATAGGGTTTGAATAATACTAAATGAGTCGGGCATAGCACGACATACGTGGCGCGCTGCACGTGGTCCAAAACCAGGCGCCTTCGACCTTCTCATACTAAAAGAGTCGGGCGTAGCCCGACGTTGTGACACGTTTTACGCTTACCAAAGCCGGGCCCGCCTTCGGCGCCCTCATACTCAAAGCGTCGGGTGTAGCCCGACGTACGTGGCGCGCTGTACGCTTACCAAACCCGGGCGCCGTCGGCGTCCTCATACTCAAAGCAGCCCGACGTATATGGCGCGCTGTACGCGTTCCAAAGTCGTGGCGCCCTCATACTAAGAGAGTTGGGCGTAGCCCGACGTACGTGACATGCTGTACGCTTACCATATCCGGGCGCCTTCATACTTAAAGCGTGGGTCTTAGCCCGACATATGTGGCGCGATGCACGCGTTCCAAAGTCGGGCGCCTTCGGCGCCCTCGTACAAAAAGAGTCGGGCATAGCCAGTGTTTAAATGCGAAGCCCGTAGATCGAACTCCGCGTAAAGCCGAAGGCCCGGAGCGTCCGACAGGTACGCGCTTTCTACAATTTCTCCTAGTATCATAATTGAGAAGTCGCAATTCCACGCAAGGCTGAAGACCGAGCTGCGGGAGGTTAGTACTCGCGGAACTTGGTCAGATATTTGAAGAAATTGCAGGAATTGCTAGAATCCCTAGCCCTTCAACTTACGCGGAGGTCGGTCTTCAGCTTATGTATTTTAACACATGTACCTACAGTGGTTTTGTGTTTCACCGCTAACGTGCCGCAGCTTAGCCTTCAGCCTCGCGTAGAAACTCGCTTCTCCTGGACGCTTTGGGTGTTCGGCCCTACGCAGAGCTCGGCATTCAGCCATCTGGTCTGTCAGGGCTACCTACTTTTATTTGGAAGTTCATCATTTGAATGTAGGTAGGTACCAGTGGCGGCGCGTCCATAAAAGCCGATTCCCACCAGCTTGCCTGTTTTTGGACGTTTGAGCAGAGTTGTAAAGGAAATATGTAAGCCTAATTAGCCCCGGCCTGCCTATGGATATGTTTGACGCGCCGCCACTGGTAGGTACTAACACTTAAAGATATTAGCGTCGAATAGGCCCTTTTACATACAGTCTGTCATTATTGATCTTATGTGACGTCATTATAAAACCAATATGGCGGACGCAATACGCAATATTGCGTGAGGTTTAGAAAAAAAAATCTTGCAAACCTATCGAGTGGGGTCTCAAAATGAAGAGCTTTGAAAGGCGATTTAAAATATATATGCAAAATAGGTGCTTAAGTCTTGTTTTGGTTAAATAAGGATTTACAAAATGTGCTAAGAAAAATAAATCTATCTACCTTATTTAGTGAGCTATCAAATAAAAGGGTATTTACCGCTGATTATAAAAATATATACAAATCATCCACATGACTTGTATAGGTATATTTTTATAAAGTAAATTTAGGAACTAAAGCGCCCTATAGAAATCTAAACGTGTGAACTTCGATTTAAGCGATAGGGTTTGAATAATACTAAATGAGTCGGGCATAGCACGACATACGTGGCGCGCTGCACGTGGTCCAAAACCAGGCGCCTTCGACCTTCTCATACTAAAAGAGTCGGGCGTAGCCCGACGTTGTGACACGTTTTACGCTTACCAAAGCCGGGCCCGCCTTCGGCGCCCTCATACTCAAAGCGTCGGGTGTAGCCCGACGTACGTGGCGCGCTGTACGCTTACCAAACCCGGGCGCCGTCGGCGTCCTCATACTCAAAGCAGCCCGACGTATATGGCGCGCTGTACGCGTTCCAAAGTCGTGGCGCCCTCATACTAAGAGAGTTGGGCGTAGCCCGACGTACGTGACATGCTGTACGCTTACCATATCCGGGCGCCTTCATACTTAAAGCGTGGGTCTTAGCCCGACATATGTGGCGCGATGCACGCGTTCCAAAGTCGGGCGCCTTCGGCGCCCTCGTACAAAAAGAGTCGGGCATAGCCAGTGTTTAAATGCGAAGCCCGTAGATCGAACTCCGCGTAAAGCCGAAGGCCCGGAGCGTCCGACAGGTACGCGCTTTCTACAATTTCTCCTAGTATCATAATTGAGAAGTCGCAATTCCACGCAAGGCTGAAGACCGAGCTGCGGGAGGTTAGTACTCGCGGAACTTGGTCAGATATTTGAAGAAATTGCAGGAATTGCTAGAATCCCTAGCCCTTCAACTTACGCGGAGGTCGGTCTTCAGCTTATGTATTTTAACACATGTACCTACAGTGGTTTTGTGTTTCACCGCTAACGTGCCGCAGCTTAGCCTTCAGCCTCGCGTAGAAACTCGCTTCTCCTGGACGCTTTGGGTGTTCGGCCCTACGCAGAGCTCGGCATTCAGCCATCTGGTCTGTCAGGGCTACCTACTTTTATTTGGAAGTTCATCATTTGAATGTAGGTAGGTACCAGTGGCGGCGCGTCCATAAAAGCCGATTCCCACCAGCTTGCCTGTTTTTGGACGTTTGAGCAGAGTTGTAAAGGAAATATGTAAGCCTAATTAGCCCCGGCCTGCCTATGGATATGTTTGACGCGCCGCCACTGGTAGGTACTAACACTTAAAGATATTAGCGTCGAATAGGCCCTTTTACATACAGTCTGTCATTATTGATCTTATGTGACGTCATTATAAAACCAATATGGCGGACGCAATACGCAATATTGCGTGAGGTTTAGAAAAAAAAATCTTGCAAACCTATCGAGTGGGGTCTCAAAATGAAGAGCTTTGAAAGGCGATTTAAAATATATATGCAAAATAGGTGCTTAAGTCTTGTTTTGGTTAAATAAGGATTTACAAAATGTGCTAAGAAAAATAAATCTATCTACCTTATTTAGTGAGCTATCAAATAAAAGGGTATTTACCGCTGATTATAAAAATATATACAAATCATCCACATGACTTGTATAGGTATATTTTTATAAAGTAAATTTAGGAACTAAAGCGCCCTATAGAAATCTAAACGTGTGAACTTCGATTTAAGCGATAGGGTTTGAATAATACTAAAAGAGTCGGGCATAGCACGACATACGTGGCGCGCTGCACGTGGTCCAAAACCAAGCGCCTTCGATTGTCTCATACTAAAAGAGTCGGGCGTAGCCCGACGTACGCGACACGTTGTACGCTTACCAAAGCCGGGCGCTTTGAGCGCCCTCATACTCAAAGCGTCGGGCGTAGCCCGACGTACGTGGCGCGCTGTACGCTTACCAAACTCGGGCGCCGTCGGCGTCCTCATACTCAAAGCAGCCCGACGTACGCGCTGTATGCGTTCCAAAACCGGGCGCCGAATCGGCGCCCTCATACTGAAAGAGTCGGGCGTAGCTTGATGTTACGTCACACGCTGTACGCTTACCAAAGCCGGGCGCCTTTGGCGCCCTCATACTAAGAGAGTTGGGCGTAGCCCGACGTATTTGACATGCTGTACGCTTACCATATCCGGGCGCCTTTGGCGCCCTCATACTTAAAGCGTGGGGCTTAGCCCGACGTATGTGGCGTAATGCAGGCGTTCCAAAGTCGGGCGCCTTCGGCGCCCTCATACAAAAAGGATCGGGCATAGCCAGTCTCTAAATGCGAAGCCCGTAGATCGAACTCCGCGTAAAGCCGAAGACCCGGAGCGTCCGACAGGTACGCGCTTTCTACAATTTCCCCTAGTATCATAATTGAGAAGTCGCAATTCCACGCAAGGCCGAAGACCGAGCTGCGGCAGGTTAGTACTCGAGGAACTCGGTCAGATATTTGTAGAAATTACAGGAATTGCTAGAATCCCTAGCCCTTCGGCCTTACGCGGAGGTCGGTCTTCAGCTTACGTATTTTAACACATGTACCTACAGTGGTTTTGTGTTTCACCGCTCACGTCCCGCATCTTAGCCTTCAGCCTCGCGTAGAAGCTCGCTTCTCTTGGACGCTTTGGGTGTTTGGCCCTACGCAGAGCTCGGCATTCAGCCATCTAGTCTCTCAGGGCTACCTACTTTTATTTGCAAGTTCATCACTTGTATGTAGGTAGGTATACTAACACTTTTTAAAGTCATTAGCGTCGAACAGACCCTTTTACGTGCAGTCTGTCGCGTATTATTGATATTTGAAATCAAAAGGTCCCCCGACTGCAATTGAAATTAAATATACACGTACCTACAGTCACGGACATAAATGTGCATAGCTCTTTGTATTTACTGTGAATGACCGTGAGTGTACATTTACATTCCAATTAAGATTCATAAAATTATGTAACTAACATATTAACATTATTTTTAGCTTTTCAGTTCGCTTTAAAATGCAGCAGTCGTGTTTTTATTTTTTAATTATTTAACAGTTGTGTCAATGTGTTAGGCAATCAACTTTTTGACCGACACAAACCTGTCCAGTCCACAAATTTTTAACTTCTTTGTTAATCTCTCTAATCTCACCTTTAAATAATGGCTTTTCTATATGATTTAGTTTATGACGTATGTTAAAATTTCTTAGTTCAACCATTATTTTGGAATACGACTGTCGACTACCTGTGTAGGTACTTACCGATTTAGTAGGTACCTAATACCTTCATATCTAACATTCCTAAAGTGAAATGTACTAATATGACGATTTGTTCGGAAAACCAAATTGAATATATCTAATCCAAATTTGTGTATGGTCAATAAGTAAATAACACGATATACCTATCTCTCTCCATTCCAGCCCCCAAAGTATTCTCCCTCGCATTCTCCGTGATCAAAAAGTTTATGCACGAGTACACCATCTCCAAGATCAAAATCTACGGGACAGATACCAAGAAATGGCAGGCGCAAGTCCTAACGCTGATCGACAAAGACCAACTTCCGGTGCACTATGGCGGGAGCGTTGTGGATGACAACAGGGATCCACGGTGCAGTCTTATTGTAAGTATATAAAGACATCACATAGGGTTACTAAGATATACCATCTCCAAGATCAAAATCTACGGGACAGATACCAAGAAATGGCAGGCGCAAGTCCTAACGCTGATCGACAAAGACCAACTGCCGGTGCACTATGGCGGGAGCGTTGTGGATAACAATGGGGATCCACGGTGTAAGCCTTATTGTAAGTATATTAAGATATTACATAGGGTTACTAAGATATACCATCAAGATCAAGATCCCGTAGATTTTGACACCAAGAAATGACAGGCACAAGATCGAAAAAGATCAGCCACCAGTGCACTATGGCGTGCTCGTGGTGGATGACAATCCATGGATCCACGGTGTAAATATTCTCTTAATGTAAGTAGGTATCTAGAGGTATCACGTTTTTACTAAGTTAAGAGTATGGACAGCATCTCCAAGATTAAGATCTATGGTTTTGTATACTTACTCCACAGACACCAAGAAAAAAAAGATCAAACTGCCGATCACTATGGAGGAACCAGTGTGGTAAATCGTCAGGTGACAAGTAAAAGTCACTAATTACTAAAAAAATTTAAACAAAAATCGACCTTCTTTTAGTACTAATATATGGTTCACTATAATCACTATGGCTATGCACTTGTCACCCGACGAAATGATCTTATTGAAGTAGGTATAGAATAGTTATGCTGACAACAGGGAGAGCTTAAAAATTGTTAAGAATTTTGTAGTTGTCTACTTGTTCAATATCAACCTTTTTTAAGTAAGACGCAGGTCGTATTTGCAGCCAATTTAACCTTGTAAATTATCCAAATCTAATACCAGTGTCATCTTTTTCCAGGTAAAACCAGGAGGCAAGGTGCCGAAGAGTTACTACTCGCGAAACACGACCGGAGACTCCGAGAAGGAGTTCAAAAGAGTCACCATCAAAACGGGCGAGAAACACGTCGTCGACATGCTGTGCGGGGAGGGGGAGAGCGTGCTTAAGTAACTTCTGGGCTTAATATTTACGATGTTGCGATTTGAACCTACGGTTTTTTTTATGGAAACAAAGTATAATATGCCAAAACAAGATAATGGCTATTCATGAACGTACCGAAATAGAAGGACCGTTAAAATAAACCTGGGTCCATTCTGTGTCCATCGCATGTTCTTATTTGGGTTTTATAATTGTTTTCTACAAAGATCTTGTCTTGACTATCATTTTAAATTTTAAAATGTTTTTCCAGGTGGGAAGCAGGAGTGGACCACCACGAGATAAAGTTCGTGATCAAGCGAAAAGATGAGGAAGGTGCCGAGACCGTTGTCTACGGTCCCAAGAAGATCGGCGAGGGGCCAGTGGATGTCGGCATTATGCCTATCACTGGGCCTGCAACTTGTAAGTATATTTCTTCATAAAAATTCAAAGAGAAGGAAAGAGCAATGAAGTGACCTGGCAGTTCGGTGCCTGTCGACCACTGACGCCTGCTACTCTTAGCGCCACTTGCACTAACCTGAGGTTATCCGGTTAAACCGTTAACCCAGTGTCAAGTTGTACTGGATTACCATGCTGGTAACTCCAGGTTTAACCGGTTAATCCCCGTTTAGTTGGATGGTGCATGAGTGAGCCTTAGTGACCTAGCCTTTTACGTAATACGTGTGTAACCTATGTAGGTAACTAAAGTATAACGTCTACACCGCGTATCCCATTTCGCCCACAATGGTCCCGCTATTGTGAACCAGCAGTTGGTCTGTAGATCGGCGCACTTGTCCCTGGAGTGGAGTCTCAAAAATATCAAATTTCAAACCTCACATCGTCTTAGTGCTTTTTATATCTAGACTGGTGACGTAAAAATGACCTTTTTAAGTTATGACCATTATTGGCTTTCAAGGCGTCAAATGTGGCCTTTAAATCGACATAAGAAGAATTAAGGATTGATTCCGATGCACATGTCTGTGTAACTTACATACGTTGATTGTGTTACAGATTCAGTGATATTCGACAACAAGAGCTCCTTCCTAAGAAGCAAGAAGGTATTTTATCACGTCATAGTGGCCGTGCCCGAGCGAGATCTCAACATGATCGTCGAGCCCGACGACGATAAATAACCTGAACCATAGACAAAGTAGACTGTAGGATAATTGCATTGTGATACTTTTTATATAGCTTGGTAAAAAAGAGTAGAAATTAAAAAGTGGCAACACTGTAGTGTCATCCCTTTCAAACCAATTTATATAAGAAAACGGGACGGCACTACAGTGTTGCCACTTTTTAATTTCTACTCTTTTTTGCCAAGCTGTATATAACTGAAATAGATGTTTCACCGCACCAACTGGTAAAGGCTCTCTTGATGGTTCAAAAACTGATAGCAAAATTTCATTTTATTCACATGTGAGGCAAAGTAATCAAATGCAAATGATGACTTGTTTTCTTATGTTGGCTGGTAGAATTGACTCTTAAATGGTGATTTTGAATGATACATATTTAATAAGTACCTACCATTCATTAGGATTTGATTTTATTTAATATCTTATAGTTAATATTTTCCTCGGGTTGCTGTGGTGAAAACTTGTGTGTTTCACTGGGGGGCAAAATTTGTGTAACTCTCGCAACGCTCAACCCTAGTAGCATTTTCGTTGGGGCCCACGGTGCCAACGGTAGGGAAAACGTTGGGATGAGGTTCGTTCCGTAGCCAACGTTAATTTTGTATTGGCCCACCATCGCATTTACCAACATTCGCTGTGGCACAGATGCCCAACAATGGGCCTTTGTGTATTTTGGTACCGTTGGCTAAACAACGATAATATTCGTTGGCCCAATGATGACATATATCGCATTTACCAACATTGGCAGTGGCAGTGATGCCCAACAATGGGCCTTTGTGTATTTTGCTACCGTTCGCTAAACAACGATAACATTCGTTGGCCCAATGGTGACGAATACCGCATTTACCAACATTGGCTGTGGCACGGATACCCAACAATGGGCCTTTGTGTATTTTGGTAACGTTGGCTAGTCAACGATATCATCCGATAGCCCAATGATGACAAATATCGCATTTACCACCATTGGCTGTGGCACTGATGCCCAACAATGGGCCTTTGTTTATTTTGGTAACGTTGGCTAATCGACGATATCATCCGATGGCCCAATGACGACAAATATCGCATTTACCAACATTGGCTGTAGCATTGATGCCCAACAATGGGCCTTTGTGTATTTTGGTAACGTTGGCTAATCAACGATATCATCCGATGGCCCAATGATGACAAATATCGCATTTACCAACATTGGCTGTGGCACTGATGCCCAACAATGGGCCTTTGTTTATTTTGGTAACGTTGGCTAATCAACGATATCATCCGATAGCCCAATGACGACAAATTTTGCATTTACCAACATTGGCTGTAGCATTGATGCCCAACAATGGGCCTTTGTGTATTTCGGTAACGTTGGCTAGTCAACGATATCATCCGATGGCCCAATAATGACAAATATCGCATTTACCAACATTGGCTGTGGCACTGATGCCCAACAATGGGCCTTTGTTTATTTTGGTAACGTTGGCTAATCAACGATATCATACGATGGCCCAATGACGACAAATATCGCATTTACCAACATTGGCTGTAGCATTGAGGCCCAAAAATGGGCCTTTGTGTATTTTGCTACCGTTCGCTAAACAACGATAACATTCGTTAGCCCAATGGAGACGAATACCGCATTTACCAACATTGGCTGTGGCACGGATGCCCAACAATGGGCCTTTGTGTATTTTGGTAACGTTGGCTAGTCAAAGATATCATCCGATGGCCCAATGATGACAAATATCGTATTTACCAACATTGGCTGTGGCACTGACGCCTAACAATGGGCCTTTGTGTATTTTGGTACCGGTGGCTAAACAACGATAACATTCGTTGGCCCAGTGAGCACAAATATCGCATTTACCAACATTGGCTGTGGTACTGATGCCCAACAATACCAGTTGAGTTTGCTTGTGGCGTCACTAGATGGCGTTACTGTCTCCAAACATCGAAGTTATAGTTATTTTCTCGATTATTCCGGATATAATCATAATATTTTTTAAAAGTAACTTATAAATCTAATAGCTATAACTATAAAATTTATACATAAATTTAAAAAATTGTATTTTACCAACATTTTCTCAATTTAAATCTCAAAAAACATAAATCTCGCTTACGAAGTTTTGAAGTGCGGTTAGTATATATACAAATTAGAATGTATAGTAAGTGTACTTGCTTCGGCAGTACATATACTAAAATTGGAACGATACAGAGAAGATTAACAACAACTGCTGCCTAGGGCCTTCATGTGTATACAACCAATGCCTACCGTAGTGTAATTGTAATATTTATCAGCAAAGGCCCAACGTCGTATTACACAACCACTTACCTAACGTAGGGTAACTGTAGGACTCATAAACAAAAGCCCATTACATAATTAGACTGTAGGCACACTATAAATTACACAACTATTTACCTACGGTAGTATTGTAAGAATCCTACACAAGGCCCAACGTTAAAGTTACAATGTTGGCCCTTTGTGGGACAAGCTGTGTTGGGCCTTCAACCTGGTGCACGACTACCTACCGACCTACCTGACTTGCCGATGGGTAATTGTAGAATTTGCAAACAGAAGCACAACGAAAAAATTGCCCTTTTTTATTTTTTTGCAGTTGGCCCTACAGCAAGCCATACGGCCAAATGTAACAATTAACCAACCATCAAACAAATGAGTATAGGCCCAACCACGGCCCAACCAAAACCACCACCGTTGAATAATTGTATGATTTATTTAAATAGGCCCAACGAAAATATTACTCTAATGGCCCTCTGTTGGGAATCTTCGGGAGGGCCTTTGTCGAGGGCCCTCCAGCAAATCGTACGGCCAAATATAACGGTTGCCCAACTAATACGTAAACAAAGGCCCAACAAAATCCCTACAAGAAAATGCTATTAGGGAAGATTCCATTTGGAATATTTCGCTTGATCGGGTATCAATATTAGCATGAGCGGTTAAACAACAACTTTGCCCCCTAACAAATAACTATTGCATTCATGGCAAATCACTGGCATTTCAGCATTACATGCAATTTGAGTTACGTTTAATTGCGGCATTTGATCGATCGATTGAATTCGTTGCACCTACAGAGGGCTTACCGCGAACCACGTTCGACGTGTTGCCTCCCTGTCACACTAACGTACGAATATACAAGTGCGGCAGAGAGGCAACACGTCGAACGTGGTTCGCGGTAGGCCCGCTGCTTGGCAAAAAAGAGTAGAAATTAAAAAGTGGCAACACTGTAGTGTCGTCCCGTTTTGTTATGTATATTGGTTAGAGAGGGAGGACACTACAGACAGTGTTGCCACTTTTTAATATCTACTCTTTTTTGCTAAGCTGTACTTAGCCGGCGATTATCTAAAATGTCATGCAATTTGTTGAAATGTGAGTATAGCCTTTAAAAAACCAGCTTTGATATTAATTCGCTCAATTGTTTAAAATAAACGAAACGAAATCGTGCAAACATAAATAATCTTTGTACTGCAAAAATTGATCTCTAATATTCACATGCATTCCTTATGATAGATAGAATATGAATTTATTATGACATATTATGAGTTTTGTTTGATTGTTTATTTTACTACGTAATACATAAGTTTCTGTGATAAATTGGATAGGTACGTGCACTACTGCTCCAAGTGTGGTAAATTACCCAATAATTGGCACAGAAAGTAACTACAGTAATTGGCACCTATTTTTGTGGGTAAGTCACAGTTGCGTTACATTAGTTCGGTCCCTTTAATAGGGTATAGTTTACCACTCTGTTTTTTTTTTTTATATTACAGAAGACAAATGTAAATAATTTTCTTTTGCGTACCGACATGCGGGTATCAGCCATAATATAGGTACCTAATATGGGGCTGTCCATAAATTACGTCATCGATTTGACGATTTTTGACCCCCCTTCCCTAAAATCATGCTTCAAATTACCCCGTTTCCTCCTACGTCCTGCTACCATCATCCGATGCCCAGACTCCCCCCCCTAATTTGAAATGACGTAATTTATGAATAGCCCCTATGCTCTATATCCTGTATGGTCCTGTATGGTGGTAGCGAGAAAAAAATACGCTAATATTTTTGCAGTCGAGTGTACTTCAAGAAATAGACTAATTATTATGTGAATTGTACCTAAGTGATTTTTTAGGGTAGGTGTGTTATTCGTGGTTTAAATTTTTTTACTTGGTTCAATTAAACAAAATATTTTTATAGATCTGGCTTTAATTTTGCTATTTTTTTATGGTTCATCAAACAGATTTTTGTGGATTATAATCCTTTTTCCTAAATTACGTCCACTTGAATCACCCAATACGCCACGTCGCAATTGGTGTGCAAAGTTAGCGTAGGCGCGAGTAGTACGCTTGTGTAGGTAACTATTTAGTATAGTTCGTTTTTTTTAGCATCAGAAAGAACTCCGCAGAAGCAAGCGTGCAGTTTTTATCAGGCTTGTTAATTGTTAATAATTATTTAATTATCTAATGTAGCATGGTCAATACATATAATTTACTATAAATTGTTACCGCTAAAAGTGCCAGATTTAGAACCACAAGCGAACTTCTGCGAAGTTCTTTCTAATGCTAAAAAAAACGGACTATAGAGTTACACCAAAATAAGTCTGCAACGATTTTGATAGCACACCCATACAGTGAGTGTTAATTTAAACGTCAAACTTCTATGAAATTATGACGTTTAAATCACTTGCACTCACTGTATGGGTGTGCTATCAAAATCGTTGCAGACTTATCTTAGTCTAACTCTACTAAATAGTTACCTACACAAGCTTACTGGCCCAATAATGGATGACTCACACTAGACATGTCATTTTATATGACGGCTGATCGGTGATCACAGCGATGGTGCTTTCATTAAGCCCCCTCCACACTCGTGCGCGAATCGCGGCGCGAAGCCGCGGAAGCGAGTGTGGCGTCGATTTTCGCAGACAGCGAAATCGACTCCACACTCGCGTTCGCGGCTTCGCCCGCGATTCACGCGCATAGTCTAGAGGGGGCTTTAGAAAACGAAGCGCCGGAAGCTCCGTCCCAGCCCCGGCCCGGTCTAGCGTGAGTCATCCTTAAAGATGCATGTTTATTTATGAACAATTCTAAGGAGTTATAAATACTTCAAATAACCTCCGTAAATTATCGGGGTCATTAAGCTCGGTCTCCTCCAGCCTGTCTCCCTGCCATTTCAACAGCGTCGGAATACGACGGATCTTCGAGCGGGGATCCGTCCTGAACACGCACTTAGGGTTCCTGTAGCTGTAAAAAATAAATAATAAATTATCTGTGTTGGCCAAGCGTTAACCTTTTGGCCGCCGGACCTAGTCCGCAAAGACGCTCACTCACACGCCAGAGTAAATTCTAAGTAAACAACTAATAAAAAGTTTAGGGATTGCAAAATGTGTTATCGATATTTACAATTTATGGTAAAAATCTTCTCAATTTGGCTTTGTTCTTAACCAACTTTAATTTATTTCGAGAATGCCAAAACTTAACATATTTTTTACACACGACAATGTTAAAAATAAAGGTCTTTATCATTAAAAACAACCACTAAACAATATCGATTCATGACGTAATATCACCGCACTAGGCTCTACGAGAAGTCTTGTATATGTCGGCGGCAGATCGTAAAATCGGGCATATCGAGATATTCCTAGGCATATCATGAAACGCCGCCATTTCATGATCTGACTAAGATTTGCCCAGGCATATCACGATCTGCCTTATAAAAGAGGCGGCAGATCGATCAGAGCATTGGCATTCGTTGATATTCCTAGCTTCATACCGGGCGCATCGTAAAATAACCTCGTGAGGATTGCACGATATGGCTGGTGTTCGCTAGGCATATCATGAAATGACGGCGTTTCATGATCTGCCTAGGAATATCATTCTGTGAGGTTTGCACGATATGGCTGGTGTTCGCTAGGCATATCATGAAATGCCGGCATTTCATGATCTGCCTAGGAATATCATCCTGAGAGGTTTGCACGATATGGCTGGTGTTCGCTAGGCATATCATGAAATGCCGGCGTTTCATGATCTGCCTAGGAATATCACCCTGTGAGGTTTGCACGATATGGCTGGTGTTCGCTAGGCATATCATGAAATGCCGGCGTTTCATGATCTGCCTAGGAATATCACTCCCTGTTGCAAAACGACGCGGTTTTGGATGCAATGCTGAGATGCAATGCTAATTCACAACATTCAGGATCGAGCATAAATATCTATACTCGCCGGTAATAAACGGTACAACACGATAAAATAACCAAAGGATATCACGCACTGGGCTGACCTGATACTGCAGCAATGGCGGAATCCTCTCGATGCCACTAGTTCTTTTTTTACGTTCAGCACCTTCTCCTCTTTTTACACGCCGGCCGGCGGCACGTTAAACAGTCTTAGGCCTTTTGTCACGCACGATATATCACTAAAACACTTAGTTTTGAAGGCTTAATACATATAATGTGATTTAAATCGATAGCGGTCGATCCGCATGCCGCGGCGTCTCGCTAGTTCTCTTTCTCGCCAACAGAGGCACTGCTGAGACTCGTCCTGAGCGTGCCGCCCGAGAGTTTTGGACGATCCTATTGGCTAAAATGTCAATATTGTATCGCTGTGAAGTGCGTTTTGGCTTTGCATCGATAAACGGTAGAAGCGCGCAGAAATTTGATTAATTACTTAAAAACTAAACGTTAAGAACGGAACACCCCTTGAGGTTGGCACGATATGGCTGGTGTTCGCTAGGCAGATCATGAAATGCCGGCGTTTCATGATTTGCCTAGGAAAATCACCCCGTGAGGTTTGCACGATATGGCTGGTGTTCGCTCGGCATATCATGAAATGCCGGCGTTTCATGATCTGCCTAGGAATATCACCACTTGAGGCTTGCACGACATGGCTGGTGTTCGCTAGGCAGATCATGAAATGCCGGCGTTTCATGATCTGCCTAGGAAAATCTACCCCGTGAGGTTTGCACGATATGGCTGGTGTTCGCTAGGCATATCATGAAATGCCGGCGTTTCATGATCTGCCTAGGAATATCACCCCTTGAGGTTTACACGATATGGCTGGTGTTCCCTAGGCATATCATGAAATGCCGGCGCTTCATGATCTGCCTAGGAATATCACCCCTTGAGGTTTGCACGATATGGCTGGTGTTCGCTCGGAAGATCATGAAATGCCGGCGTTTCATGATCTGCCTAGGAATATCACACCCTACTTATTTGATATGCCTAAACGTAGCCAGGCAAATCGTCAAACGTTGAGGTTTGAACGATATGGCTGGTAGTCGTTAGTCAGATCATGAAATGGCGGCGTTTCATGATATGCCTAGGAATATCTCGATATGCCCGATTTTACGATCTGCCGCCGACATATACATGACAACGGCGCGCATGGACTGCCCGCAGTGCAAACCGACAAGGACCGTTTCCGCGCGGATTAAGTAATAATAGTCTCTAGGTCAACGGCGTAAGCGCTTGTCGGTACGTAAACTTTATAAGCGTATGGTTAGAGCCGCGCATCGTGTGTCGATAATATAAATGTACCGGAACTGCATTGGGGAAAATGACACGTGGGTTGAATTGTCAATGAGTGAAGAAAAGTGAAGAACTATTGGAAAAGGGTGGGGATCAGAAATGTTCGGGAATGCATGTTTCACATTCGACATGTTCCTTAGAAGAGCTTGTTCCCGTATTACACCCTCCCTACCATAATAATTTTTCGTCAATTTCAAATACATAACATTCTCATAGTTAGGCGACACTGACTAGTCCGAGCCTCCGCCTGTAGGTACTATTCTTGTGCGAAGCGGTCACTGCAGGGTATCACTCCCCACTACACTATCATCTCAAAATGAATCATTTGTTCTGCAAATAGACCACAAGGACAGATTTACTTGTCTGACTCTACTATGGACAGCTGAACAAGTTCCCTGAACTCCAGCTATAGTTATGCCTGTCTCTCTCTCGTTTAACGTATTCTAGTTACTAGTTATCACCAATTGGCATTTAACAGGTGTTCAAATGCTTAAATAAAACCAGATTGGCCACTTGATATTTATTTTGAATATTCTCTAGAGATGCACCGGATATTCGGTTACTATCCGGTATTCGCCCTATCCGGCCAGTATTTTAATATCCGGCCGGATACCAGATAGTGCCCTACTATCCGGCCGAATACCGGATAGTACCATTGCTTGATTTTGGAGTAAACAAATTGGATTTAAGAAACAGTCACGGTCATAACGGTCATAATGCGCACCTGAAAAACCGAAATGTAGGTGCAGCTCTGCTGGCCGATATTCGGCGGCCGGATATGGGATATTCGGCCGATGGTCAGGCCGAATATCCAGTATCCGGCTAAACAACTATCCGTTGCATCTCTAATATTCTCATATCGAATTAACATTCCCATCCCTAGCTGTCTTGTATACAAGACAACGGCGACGAGGAACATGAAAAACGTTGAAAACTGGAGCAATTTTTTTGATTGCCTTATTATAAAAGAATGGATTTATTTATCTGCTTTAAATGCAATTATTTTAAAAATCAAAGACCTAAAACATTAACACGAGTGTAAAAATATACTACAATTGATGTTTTTTCACATTTACCGAGCGGTTGAATTTGTGTCTTGTATACAAGACAGCGGCGCCAGTGTATCGTTCTATCTTTGTCTTGTATACATGCCAACGGCGGTCAAAGGGTTAATTACAATTATCCATTATAAATTGAACCGTAAACCGTAACGGACGGTTACAGTTTACGGTTCAATTTATAATGGTTAATGGCCAAAAATGTTTAATTGCATTAACGTTTCGACCAACACTAATCTGTGTTACAAAAACAACTGTACCTAGAGATAAATCCCTATTTGGAAAAGTATTTCAGGATGGCGTGAGGATTGCAGATAGTTATGGGGCATAATAGCACAGAATAAATAATAGATAATAGTTTCATTCTCTACTATTGATGCTGATTTGTACCTTATTGCTTTGCAATAAGGTTTACAAAATGTCAATTAACGATGTACTTACCTCGAAATCCAACCAGAATGTCTTTCTCTTGAATAGGTAGCCCAGGAAATTTACCCAAGAATACCTAACACCTCTCTTTCGATCTCTTTGCCCACCACTATGTAGTTAACGAAACAGATTGAGGGTGTAAATGTGTAATATTTAACAAGACATTTCCGCGAAGCAATTTAATTGTTAAAATAACTTACAATTCTCTTTCACCGCAGTCTACATGCACAAAGATTAGCTCCTTCTTGACTTCGCGCAGAAATGCCCGCACTATTGGCTCCGCTATAAAAAACATGCATGTCTCAGTATTGTTGCAGAAGCGTCAACGAAGCCATATTTTATAGCCAATGGCGTTTCAAGTAGGGAATGCAAATCGGTTATTTTTTGTATGGAAATAATCGGTTATTAACCGAAACCGCGGTTATTTCCATACAAAAAATAACCGATTTGCATTCCCTAGTTTCAAGTCTACCATTAATTGCTTATCACTCATATAAAGTTGTTTTTTTAACCGACTTCCAAATCCCAAAGGAGGAGGTTATCAATTCGGTTGTATGTTTTTTATTTTTTTTATTTTTTTTTTTATTTTTTATGTTTGTTACTCCATATCTCCGTCATTACTGGACCGATTTTGAAAATTATTTTTTTGATTGAATGTATATGCATACAGATTGGTCCCGTTTCTGTCAAAACCCAGTTCTGATGATGGGTTCCATGAGGAATCGAGGGAACTCCTCAAATCTTAAAGGCATACATATAGTGATTTTTGGGTTTTTATCATCAAATCAAGCATATGCATCCAAAAGAGTGACATTTGATGAAGTGGAACTGCTGATGATGATCAGAACGGAACTCCTCAACGACGCATAGTTCACGGTTGGCGATTTGTCCTCTTCGTTATGTTTGTTAAGAAAATTCAGTTTTTAATGCACATTTTTGTCAAGCTCGAGTTCTGATGATGGGGTCCATGAGGAATCGAGAGAACTCCTCAAATCTTAAAGGCATGCGTATAGAGATTTTTGTATTTACATCAGAAAATTAAGCATTTTCATTAAAAACTGTCGCATTTGATGAAGTGGAACTGCTGATGATGATCAGAACAGAACTCTTCAACGACGCATAGTTCACGTTTCGAGATTTTTCCTCTTCGTTATGTTTGTTCAGCAAGTTAAGTTTTTAATGCACATTTTTGTCAAGCTCGAGTTCTGATGATGGGATCCATAAGGAATCGAGGGAACTCCTCAAATATTAAAGGCATGCGTATAGAGATTTTTGTATTTACATCAGAAAATTAAGCATTTTCATTAAAAACTGTCGCATTTGATGAAGTGGAACTGCTGATGATGATCAGAACAGAACTCTTCAACGACGCATAGTTCACGTTTGGCGATTTTTCCTCTTCGTTATGTTTGTTAAGCAAGTTAAGTTTTTAAGCCACATTTTTGTCAAGCTCGAGTTCTGATGATGGGATCCATAAGGAATCGAGGGAACTCCTCAAATATTAAAGGCATACGCATAGATTTTTTTGTATTTTCATCATAAAATCAAGCATTTACATTAAAAACTGTCGCATTTGATGAAATGGAACTGCTGATGATGACCAGAATAGAACTCTTCAACAACGCATAGTACACATTTGGTGATTACGAATTTCGATTTTGACTTGGACTGGGTCCCGGACTCGGACCCAGAACCGGACTCATACCCGGATCCGGTTCGGACCCGGACCCGGACCTGGACTCGAACCCGGGCTCGGACCCGGACTCGGACCCGGACTCGGACCCGGACTCAGACCCGGACTCGGACCCGGACCTTGACCCGGAAAACCACTAGGATACCTTAACTAAATAAACCACTATGATTACCTACCATAAAATGTGTAAGTATATAAGTATGATGATGCAATCTTACTAGCCCCTCCCGCTTAAACCCCCGTACACCGCACCGCATGGGCCGTTAAGTGGGTTAGGTTAGGTTTGAACTGCGATCCTCACAGAACTGAACTGCTATCATTCTCATTTCATCTCATTCTCATTTATTCGTGATAAACTATAACATACACAAGTAAATAACAACAAAGAAAGTTAAACATAAAATAAATAAATAGTTTACCACGAAATGGTCCCGCCTCAGCATAAAATGCTAACCCAAAAGTCAGCGCTGATCTTCCGGTGAGACCATTTGTGGGTCACGAACGCAGCTGTACGACACGGCCCCATCATAAAACAGAACGCGACTTGGCGGCGGAGAGTGGATGGGCGGACGGGCAATCAGCGCCATCTGCCGGTGAGATGTCAAGATGACATAAGGCCATGTCGTACAACACGTGCTGTTCAATAACAAGTCCATTCATTTTATTATTATCTTCTAAAACGACTAAAACACTAGTATCAGTGCATAACACTAAAGAAAATAATCGTGATTACATGATGAATTAAAAGAAAAGTACAATCTTACAACAAAAAACAAAGAATACTACCTATAGGTGATTAAGGTTTACAATTACAAAAAACAAAAAAAAAGACTGACAATGGAATAAAATAAAGCTTGACTTTTCGTTTTTACGAGTTTTTTACATGAAGAAGATGAATTATTACTTAAATATAAATATAACGCACAATAGTGATGCAAGAAGAAATGAGAAAGAACAACAGTTTTCAGACGCATTGAGTGAAAGTGAGGATAGGACAGAAAAGACAGGTAACCTATATTACAATATTATTGATTTGCCCACAAGTATATATAAAAAAAAAAGTAAAAGTAAAACAATTAACAACCACATAATTATAGGAATAAGAAATTACACTAAAAGAAGCTAGTATCATGTCTTAAAGTCTCCTGTTGCCGCTGGTGTTGTAGTGTACATAGTTTAAGCTTGGCTTTAAAACTTATTATGCTTTGTAGGTTCCTGAGGGGTGGAGGAATGTTGTTCCAGCAGCGGCTTGCCGTGTACCTAAAGCTCCCACGAAAAGCTGCCGAAGCATGTTGAGGTGTCACCAACTGCACACTGCAATTACGCGCCCCAAGTGACCTACGGGTGGACATCCATGATAACTTCTCGAAGAGATACAATGGGGACTTGTGTTTTACTACGCCAAATAAAAGATAAGCCAGATGAAGCTTGCGACGGTGTAGCATTTTGAGAATACTGTGCTTATTTAGAAAAGGAGTCACGTGGGCTCTTGGTGGAATGTTGAAGCAGAAACGAGCACAAGCATTTTGTACCCGCTGAATAAGTCGCTTTGTTTTTGCCAGAAGACGTGGACCATAAACCAAATCCATATAGTTTAATTTAGACAGAACAAGTGTTTCAATCAACTGAATGCGCAATGTTTCATTAATGAACGGTCGTATGTTATATAAAAGTTTAAGCCTGTAGAAACAGTTTCTCACAGTTTCCGCAACATGCTTTTCAAATCTGAGTTCACTATCTACAGTTAAGCCTAAATTTCTAGCCTCATACACTCTTTCAATGGGTTCACCCGATAACATAACATCTCTAGCAGGTCCTATGTTGCTCAACTGAATTTTGGTGCCGAATATCAGATATTTTGTCTTAGATGGGTTGAGCATAAGACTATTGTCTAGTGCCCAAGATGCTATGTTTGCAAGATCTATATTAAGTTTTTGTATAGCACTGTCAATTTCAGATGGTTTACAGGAAATGTATATCTGTATGTCATCTGCATAAATATGATATTTGCAGTGTGTAATATGAGTCCCGATGTCTGCTGTATATAAAATGAACAGGATTGGGCCGAGTATCGATCCCTGTGGTACACCTCTGGAAAGGGCCATTTTACCTGAGACTTTAGCTGATCCATCACTTAAGCTCAGTTTAACATACTGCTGCCGCTCACTGAGATAACTATGAAACCAACGCAGTGCACTGTTATCAAAGCCATAATAACTTAGCTTAGACAGCAGCAGGTCTGTATGAATGCAATCAAATGCCCTAGAAAAATCAAGCAGTACAAGTAGTGTGCACATGCCCTTATCTTGTGACCAAAGTATGTTGTCTGTGACATCTAGCAAGGCCGTCACAGCGCTGCGCCCCTTCCTGAAACCCGACTGCACATCTGGTAAGATACCGTTACTCTCAATGTAGTTATTTAGTTGTTCACACACAATCTTTTCCAGTATCTTAGACATACATGGTAGAATGCTGATAGGCCTAAGGTCCTTTAATTCGGAGGGGTTAGAGGTTTTAGGAAGTGGGCGCACGATGGCCACCTTCCAACTGTCAGGAAAAGTGGATGTTAAAATAGAGGTGTTTATCACATCAGTCAGTAAGCCTATAGTATAAGGAAAAGTCATAAGCAGCATTTTTAAATTAATTAGGTCATGCCCTTCTGCATTTGATTTGAGTTTGGATACAATTTTTAGCAACTTATCTGAGCTAACTGGTTCAATATGAAATTTCGACTTGTTGTAGCTGTTGAACTCAAAGTAAGTTAATTGAGAAATTGTGACATGTGACGCAATTGGTATGTTTAAAAAATGTTTATTTATTATATCAGGGTCGCTGAAAGTAGATGGCAATTCTAAATTATTTTTAGGCAGAATGGTAGATTTTAGATTTTTCCACAGAGATTTCGGCTCCTTAATTTTATTATTTATGTTGTAGTTAAAGAAAGCTAGTTTTTCATTGTATATGGCCTTATTTACTGTTGACTTTAGGTCCTTATAATAAAGTCTTTTACTCTCAGTCCCTGTCTTATGATAATCTGCGGCAGCTTGATCACGTATACGCATCATCAGTTTCACTGTGTCTGTGATCCAAGGATGTGAGGGTCCCTTTATTATAGATGTTTTCATGGGTGCATGCATGTCAAATATATTGACTATATGCCTACTCAGTGCTTCCACCTCGTCATTAACGTTCGGCAGCGCAGACATCTGATCCCACAACACACTACGCAAATCATTGTCAAAAAGAATAGAATTGATGTTATTAATAGGCCTGTGCAATATAGTGTAGGGCTTTGGTTTGTCCCGCTTAATCGCGAACTCGCACATAACAATACAGTGCCCAAGGAGTGACCCTACATGCTCAATATTAATTTTTTTGGCAATTAAATCGGTGCAAACCACATCAATAAGTGTTTGGCTTGTATTTGTAAAGTGCGTTGGCCCTGTCACAATTTGTGCTAAATTAAAACTGGAAAGGAAATGGTTAAACTTTGTTGTTTTAATATCATATGCAGTTAACAAATTAATATTAAAGTCACCCAACAGAATTAAATGTTCATAACTAGTCAATGAGCTAATGGTGTCAGATATTGCGTCTAGGAAAAGGTCAACGTCCTGCCAAGGTGGGCGATACGCAGTGCCAATTACTATTTTTTTCCCTTGTACTGTCATGTGTATCCACATTTGTTCTATCGTCTTGTGTTTGGGGTCCACGGGATGTGGTAAGTTACGAGCTGTGACATTACGCTTTATGTAGAACCCGACCCCCCCACCACGTGAGCGTGGGCCCTGTGGTCGCGGAGTGTGGCGCAGCCTACACCCCGGGAGCACAGGGGCCCGACCCTCATCCCCCCCTCTCAGCCAAGTTTCATTAATTGCTAAAACATCCATATCCAATCGAGTGCAGGTTGCTATGAAGTTATCATGGTTTGTGCCCAACGAACCCGCGTTGAACAAACCGATACGTAGCTGATTTCGACTCATTTTACATAGCGTTTAAAGATAAGGATAAGCGGTCGGCTAAACAGAACCGGTTTTGCATTGCAACCAGATGCGGTGATCGTGAGCGAAATGAATTTGAGGTTAATTATGCAAATGTGTTTTTCGGTGTTTGGTTGTATAAAATAAGTAGGTATTCGAGTAAATATAGTGAAAAGTACAAAAATATTTAATATACTAATAAGTGTAAACATTGTATTCTGATTAAAATAACAAGTGTAATGTGTGTATTGATTGTTTACGTGTATGGTGCGTTTTTCAGTAGTGTAATAAGTGTTAGGCGGCAACAGTAACAGTGGTAGACAGACGTTGGTGGCAGACAAATGCACTAGCAAGCTACATATCAAACTAATATTGTGGACAAACCTATATTGAGCCAAAAACACGACCTAGGTCTAGTTCAGTGCGAATGCGGTGTCGGGGCGAACTCGTGCCTGCCTGCTGCCGTGCGAAGATCTTTCCGTCCCGGGTCCAGACGTACCTCCAAGAGTGCTGCTGCTTCAGCTCCCGAGCTTTATATAAGAGACGTCGGTTGTGAGGAGTCAATCGCTCGTTCACATAGAAGGCACTGGTACGACCAGGGATGCCGGTGCCCTCCGTGGTGACCCCGCGGCGCACGCGCGCAGCCTGGAGCAGGCGATCCCTGACGGCGCGGCGTGCCAGGCGCACCACTAGCGGCCGCGGCCGCGCTGCTGGGCCGTGGAGACCATCCTCCAGCTGAGGTGCGCGCCCCACACGCGCGGCGTCGACGATGTCGTGCTCGGTGAGTTCAACTCCCAACTTTTTACCCAAGGTTGTCACTAAATGCATAGCGTTTTCGCCCCTACTCTCCGGTACGCTGGATATTTCTATGTCATTTAGTAACAACTCTTGGTCGCGGTCGTTGAGCTCCAACCTAAGCTGCGATACGGTTTCGACAAGAGAGTTGTCGGGGGCAGTCTGAGACTGAGGTCTGCTCTCCAACGACTCGACACGGGCACAGAGCGCGTCGATGCGCCCCTCGCAGTTGTCGATCCGCCCATCGCAGCCATCGATCCTGGCTGTCAGGCTCTCCAGGGATGTGCGAAGAGCGTGTATCTCCTGGCTCATCACGCGCATCTCCTCGCGGAAGAGCCGGAGCTCGGTGACCAGCAGCTGCGTGTCGGTGACGCGGGTCGAGTCCAGTCCATTGTCGCGCGGGGTGGTGTTGTGTCCCTCCGTGTAGGACACCTCCATGATGGAGCTGTGACCCTCGGGCTCCGTGGGGCTCAAGACGACCTGGGTCCGTGCACCCCGGCACATGTTTATATTTTCACACCGTATTGGTGTGTTTGTGTTGTCCCTCCGAGGCTCGACACTTTTACACTCGACACACTTCCACGAAAGTTTCTGGTCAGGTCCCATGCCATTATAAAAGTCAACTAAAACATTCGCACAAAGGAGGTCGTACAGTTTTAGGCAGTTGCAGCATTTCAAAACTCTCCCGTCGGTTATTTTTCGAAAGCATCCTCCACAGCTTGCCATTGTAAATTGTACTGTACGCCTACGGAATAAGTTTCAAATTGCACTAAATATCAACGACACACTGATAAATGCGCCCGCGCAGATTCTAACAGCTGATTGGCTGTCACCGGTCAGCTGACCCGAACAGATGATGACTTTACACTGAATGTTTAAACTGTGTTTTATAGCCTAAATTACATTCGTACACTGCACAATTGTTTTTTTTTTAGTAGCCTCTCTTACTAGGATTAGTATTTAACACCAATTAAATTTTAGAACAGCTAATTACTAGGTTTTTTTAGTAAAAATCACGGAGCGAACGGAAAGTACGTATGACAGCTCTGACGTACGTCACGTGACCCTCAGAGAAGTGGGTTAGGTTAGGCTAGAACTACGACCCTTACAGAAGCGAAATGCTAGTAGAAAAGTGGGTGGTTTTACCTCCTTTTCTACATAGTGTACCATCTACAATAATCTTTCACCGGCCCCCATAGAAGTCGGTTTTTTTTTCTTAAAAATTATTTTACTTAAACACAATGGGGAAATCCAAAGGAAACGTTCTAAATATTGTTCGGTAACTATTGACGGGAAAATAGGTATATTCTTGAGATAATACCAAAGACTTACCGACAACGCAATCAGGGCACCAGCTCGTACCATCGGGCAGCTTAGAATCAAAGTAGAAGTACACGGGAGGCCCTTGAGGGTCTATATTATCCGTATATTTTACGAACTCCTCAAACCCTTTTATAAACACCTGAGTTACCATTTTGCACAACCGACTGTTCAATTGCAAACAATTTAGTAATTTATCTAAAGCTATCTAAAACTTATCTTGCCCGAAGATAATTTCTTGCATTTTCCGTAACTCGTGAAATTACACTTAAATAGCAATATGATAAAACTCAGAATAGCAGATTTTTTTGCTAAGACGCTGTCTTAATGAAAGTCTAGAGAAAATTTATTGCATTATTGTAAACGTGAAATTAAACTTTAACGAAACTGTGATAAGGTTCATTATTAGATTTGATCGCCGCTATAACACTGATGTCTGTAACTTTAAATAGGTATTTAGGTGGCAGGTAAGTAAATAAGCGTTTCTAATGAGTAGGTACATGTTCATATAAATAAAACTCATACAACATGATTAATGACAATAATGACCTATTGTAATCAACAAGCGTAGCTATGGATATGCATATAGGTAGTCATTTTCGTTTGATTTATCTAAATCCATTTGTGTATTTATTTTGTTCGATCACGTAAAGCAGGTACCTCCTACAATATTATCCTCACGTTTTATGTAATCTTTATGGCTGAAACCATGTTGAAACGACTATATATTTATTTATAATAGTTATCCTACTTCTTGGCTACTATGTGGCGTAAAACGTAGCGCGGGAAGGGACCCAATAAGGGTCGATCTAGCATATTGAAAATTGCTATGAGACTGGACTGTTGAATGGGGAGAGCACAAAACATTAAGGCAGTCCTAACGTAGCACCTTTGTCCAGCTGTGTATGTGTTGCCGGTGATACAAGCACAGTATTATTCTGATGCTATGATGAGTAATGTCACATTACGTAGCCATTTTTTCTGCACGCATTCGATTGCGCCTATACTGCTACATTTCGGCGCGCCTATACGTGCCTCCACGCGGTTTCAAATACGAGCTAATACGCCAGTATTTTCTAGTCTGAAAGTCTAAAACCACCCTTTATGTAAGACTAATTTAAATAAAACTTTTAATTCAAAATAAAATACTGATGAGCAGAAATGAAACAGTAACATCTTAAAAATTATATATATTTACATAAAAGATTATAAAAGCATGCCAATTTCACTTATCTGGAAAACAAAGTTCATACCTCCAAATACATCTTAACATCAATACTCTTTTAAAACCTTAGTAATGTGAGAAGGTTGACAGTTAAGTGTATTTTGAGGTAAGAACCTTTTCAACATAGGGTAAGCTACCCTATTGTCAGCACTTTAATACATCAGTGCATGGTGACTTTTCTATGACTTTCATGGGATAATTTACCCTATAAAACATATTAATGCACTTTACTCTTCATCTTCTTCGAACATCATCTGCAGCAGTTCGCGCTTGTTGCACTGGCTACCCTCAAGCCTTTGGACACCTTTCCATCGGAGCAGTGTCGGAATGACCATGAGTTTGGTGCGGGGGTCCGTCCTGAATGGGCACATTTTGTCTTTCCAGCTAAAAATAAATAAAAGACACTATAACAGAAAATAGCAGCCATTTTAAAAGTACAACTACTTAATAATATAGGATGTTACATTAATTTCTTCAGTCATTTCAAAGTTTTAAAAAAGTTTATGGTTTTCTTACTAGTCTCTGTCTCCAACATCCACATATGCGAAAATAATGCTTTTCTGTAGTTCATTGAGGTAAGCCTGCACTATAGGTTCAGCTGGAACAAAAAAAATAGGGTTTATTTTATATCTTACAATTCATTAATTAATTTAAATTGTACCAACGCCCACACTGTTAACTGACAGTTCATAAACCTTATTACAAAAGGCATAAGGTCCACCAATGGACAGTTAAGAGTGTGGCCGTTTGTACTTGTAAAAAAACAAGGGAAAAATTCAATCCATCAACTAATAACTAGTGGTAAAAACCATAATGTTGTTTAGGAAAGTTTATAAAAGGTAGGTTTAATGTAGGCAGCACTATCACTTTGTGATTATGATATAAAAGATATCTTTTTATGCTCAGATTAACTTCTATAAGAAATTAGGAAAACTAGTAACCATATGTCGGACTCCAGCGGGCATTGTCGTGGCATGTCAGAATGATAGGTAAGGTTCGCAAATCAATCAATTCACTTTCGAGTATTTGTACTTAGTATTTGGTACCTAGTATTTATAATGTGAAATTCCAAATATCATAGCAACTAACTGCATTATTTATAAACGTACTTGGACTACACATAAGTCAAAATGGCGAAAAAATTCGTTTGGCTTTATCCGTCACTCAGACAATTGCAGCTGTGAGAAAGGAACAAAATAAATGAGTTAACTGGGCATGTCAAGTTCTATGAACACGGCTATGTTACAAATACTAGGTACATTATAATACTCGTAAGTTAAGATTTTTTTGTAAACCTTACCTTGCCCTCAAACTGCCCCCTATAGTCCGACGTATGCTAGTAACAAACCCATTTGGCAATAAATACACCAGCCTCTACCATTTTCTTTTTTACTAGATAAGAAAAAGAAATAAACACGACGGCTTTTGCTTTTCAGGGTATCAAGAAAATTTGAGTATTCATCAAAGGTATTTAAATGATGAAAATCAATTTTTGGCTTCTTTCTCTTAGACATGTTAACAAAAATAAAATAAAATGACAAGCACACAATAAACTTTTTTTAATATCATATTAAACCTACATCGTTGTTTATTTGTTTATTTTTGTTGTAACCAAAGAATATAATACTCACTAGGAGGTTGTAACTGTTTTATGTTTACAGGTGGGAACATGTAAACACATCAAAACAAATAACTTTGGAAATTGCAGATAAAATTATCGTTATCCGTAGTGATTCAATAAGTTTTCAGACTCACCCTCAACGCAATCTGGACACCAACTACTTCCATTAGGCAACTTAGATCCGCTAAAAAAGAAGAACACCGGCGGCCCCGACCTAGCGATGTCTTCGGTGAACTTGGAAAAGGCATCCATCCCTTTGATTTCTACGCGAGTCACCATCTTCAGGTTTTTCTTATGGTAAGGTGTTACACCGCCCACAAATATGAGCTAATAAACAAGCTTTAAAATGATTTTAGTGATGATAAGCGGAAACACCGGATCGGATGACGGATGACGACGTTGACGACTGAAAAATGACATTGACACATGTCAATAACATTTTATCCTGTCGAAGCCACTGTTAAATCTGCCGAGACAAGTGATTTTATTATAAATTTTATTATAAATATGTTGGTTTTTTTTTTAATTTAACTATACTTGGTCAAGCATATCTTGTCAGTAGAAAAAGGCGGCAAATTTGAAAAATGTAGGCGTGAAGGGATATTGTCCCATAGAAAATTTGAATTTCGCGCCTTTTTTTACTGACAAGATCTGCTTGACCAGCTTTATTTATTTATAATTAATTGTATGGACATTTAGTTAATCTGATTTATTTTTAGATAATTTTACAGAAACAGATGCGAACTCACATTGCCGCGTTTATTCAAACATTGATGTTGTATCTCTTTCTTCACTATGGCGAACGAAAGTAACGCCGCTATATTTCGCAATTGTTCGTCGACTTCATAAAATAATGGAAATGCGTAAAACGGATCTTTATTCGAAACGGCATAAACGGCCATGGCAGCCATGACAATTGACATGACAGTTACATATTTGAAATTTTGAATGTTGTGCTTATCTGACGCTAAACTAAAACAAAACCTTGTCAGGATTGTTATTTTATATTTTTTCCGTGCTTCTTGTGATTGTGTTGTGACTTAATTAGTTGAATGAATGAAGATGGAGCAATCAACGATGCAGAACATATCCTTTCAGCCAAAAACTATGGCGGAGTTGCTTCCAGATCTTGCCCTGAACGGTAAACCAACTAACAAAGCTTTACTATTCTTTCAAATTGTGCTTTTAATTGGAGCTAATTGAACAATTATTACTTCCTAAGTGTATATAGAAATGATAATCTTGAATTTTATCGTTCTAGGCATAATATCTAAAGAAGCAATACTGACGCTTACTGGTAAAAAGAAGCCTCGAAACACTATGACAATTAACCGAACAGCTGAGAAGGCCGTGAAGCCACTAACTATGGCTGAAATGAGAGCTGAATTACAAGGTAACCTTTAAAACCTTCATAACAGAGATTCTATTTACAGTATATTTTTATAACCCTATTATAATATCACTCTTATTCATAATAAAATAGACTACATTTTGGGGCTCGGAAATCTGGTACCCAACAGAATAGGAGTAAACCGACGACCGGTCTGGCCTAGTGGGTAGTGACCCTGCCTGTGAAGCCGATGGTCCTGGGTTCGAATCCCAGTAAGGGCATTTATTTGTATGATGATACAGATATTTGTTCCTGAGTCATGGGTGTTTTCTATGTATTTGTATATTATATATATATCGTTGTCTGAGTACCCACAACACAAGCCTTCTTGAGCTTACTGTGGGACTTAGTCAGTCTGTGTAAGAATGTCCTATAATATTTATTTATTTATTTATTTTATTTTATTTAAACCAATGCTGGATTGTTCGAACTGCCCAATTATTGTATTTGTATGGGAAATTAAAGCTTACTTGAAATACGAATTTTAGAAATTGCAAATCTAGTGGTATTAACCATACATTTTCTATTCTATTAGTATAATTAACATGTCTAGGAGTAGAGATATATTGATACATGCAATCGAGCCCTCGTAATAAAAAAATCTGTATATAATCTGTTTGGCTGCGTAAACTGCTGGATTATAGAGTGGGACACCTGAGTCACTGATTAATGAGCATTCCAGGTTGGCAAGAGCCAGAATACCAAGTGAGTGAGAACATACTGTAGAAAAGTATGTAAAGAAATTTTTAAAAATTTTTATTATTTTCCAGCTTTCAAAGGCCGCACCCCTTGCAAGGCTCAACCGGCGACATCAACAAAGAAGAAAGGCTGGAACTCTTCAGTGAAAGTGGAGAAGAAAGTAAACCACACGGCAGATGGGAAGCTGCGCAATAATGTGGTCAGAAAGGTTCTCAATTTCCAACCACCTAAACCTGTAGCTCCACTTCAGAACAAAGTATGTTTCTTTTGTTTTATGCATGTGATGCTTGGTGTTCTTGTGCATGTTCTTATGACCAATTAGACCTAGTTTTAGTGGTTTCACATATGCAAAAAATTATTGATTATAGTAAGAAGGGGTTGTGCACAAATCACGCGAGGTGTTTTCGGCTACTTTTTGACCCCCGCTCCCCCTTGGTGATATTTGGTGAGGTTTTTGGCTATCCCCCTCCTCCCACACAACCACACGTGTATTTTCTTGAAATTTTTTCATTCGACCTAATTTTAAGATAAGTAGTATTTTATATAGAAAATCTTGTTTATATTTCTATTTTCGTTAAATGGACTCACTATTTTGAAGTGCAAAGTGAAGATTTATGTTTAATGTAACCGAGAAAAAGTATCTACTCGTGTGGTAGGTCTTTTTTTCTTAGTTTCGTTCACTGTAGAAAAATATACGTGAGGTTTCCTTATACCGTCCTCCCCCAACGTGATCTATCGTGATTTTTTCGTGACCCCCCCTCCCCCTATCGAACCTCGCGTGATTAGTGCACAAGCCCCAAGTAGTATACAATTAAAAGTTTTGTGCTTTATCAAAAACTTTATTTGGCGTACATACAAAGTATTTTGTAAAACTTATCAAGCAAAGTAATTTAAATTTGGCATGTGTACATACAAAGTAGTTTGTAAAACTTATCAAGGAAAGTAATTTAAACTGTGATTATACAGCACCTTTGGTTAAATTACAATATATATCTCTTACATATTTCACATTCATTGAAACATACATAAGTATGGACAATGACTGTTGAAACCAAGTTGAAACAAAACAAATATTAATTAATTAATTTCTTTTTCAGACAATATCAAATGCCCGTGTGTCAATGATGCCACCTGCTCGCTCAAGAATGACTTTAACAGCAGCTGTAGCCAATGCCAGGATGACTCTCATGCCTCCTGAGACTCCAAAGTTTCCCAAACCAGAACACAGAGCAAAGAAGTCACTGTATGTTCAAGGTAAGGGGTTTACAATACAATACTCTTTATAATGTCATCATCTTCCTCGCGTTATCCCGGCTTTTGCCACGGCCCATAGGAGCCTGGGGGCGTGGCAAATAATCCCGAGAATTGGCGTAAGCACTAGGTTTGACAAAAGCGACTGCCATCTGACCTTCCAACCCAGAGGTAAAACTAGGTCTTACTGGGATTAGTCGGGTTTCCTCACGATGTTTTCGTTCACAGAACGCGACTGGTAAATATAATATCAAATGATATTTCGTGTATAAGTTCCAAAAAATACATTGGTACGAACCGGGGTTGGAACCCGCGACCTCCAGATTATAGTTGCATCAGCATATCAGCCAGATTAAGGTTGAATGGAATTGCAACAAATGATCTTTTACACCAAACACTTGCACTATTTAGATTTAGATAAATCTACCAACTTCTCATTAGGTAGTCGTACTAATATCGGCTCCTCTCCAATTACTGGCCTAGCCCATCTATAGTTCGTTTTTTTTTAGCATTAGAAATTAGGTAAACAATCTTGATGTGTCTTTTGATTGAAAAACACATTTTAAAAATAAGTTACGGCAAATATGTAACAATTATGAATCTAATACGATCATTTATATTCTTCTGCTTTCATAAGTAATAGTTTTTGAATTTTAAATAGCGTTTTTCAATTGAAAGACATGTCAAGATCGCTTACCTTCTTGCAAGTTCTTTCTAATGCTAAAAAAAACGAACTATAACATTATTTAAAAAGGGAAGGAAGTGGTGACTTACCTGCAAAAGTGGCAACAAAAACCAATTAGGAAACTATCATACTTAAAAGAGCCAATTACTGGGCAGCTTTTCCTATATTATTTCTCAAGACCTTTAGACTGCACGGAGTATTGTAGTACTAGTACACTTTATTAGACACATTTATTTTTTACCATTTCATAGGATAATCATCAAAGATTTTATTGTTGTTTTGCAGCTAAAACGAATGTACGGATCAGCGGCATATGCAAAATTCCAGAAACACCAATAGAAACTAAACTAGATAAAACTAAAGTAACTATTGCCAACAAAGAAAACAGCTCATACCAAGCTAATATAAACAGAAAATCCATCGCTCCCGCGCTCATAAACCACAAGAGGCTGGCCCCACCCCCCAAAGCTGACACACCTTTATCAAATGACTCCTGGAAATCTGGCAGCGATGCCAGTTTCATACAAAAAGAAAAGGAAATCCATGAAACTGAGGCTATGACAGATGCAATATTAGACGCCCAACACACTCTTGAGAACATAGCCGAGGTCTCACCACCCATCGCAACACCATTCAGGGACTACAGAAACAATGTAGAATGCCACAACAACTCCAGTGTTATGGACAATTCTAATACTGAAAATGACACTATCATGTGCTTTGATAACCCTACTATGTTAGAAAGAGTCAATAATCAAGATGAAAGACTAAAAGAAAGTGAAAAAGTTGACAGAGAAGAAAGTGTGATTGTGTCATTATGTGACATGCTGAATAAAGCTACTGTCACTAACTCTGAGAGCACATCTAAGCTGGATGAGCTACTTGAAGTTGAAAGGCAGACTGAGCACAACATTAAAATGATAGAAAATGGTATTCAAACTCTTAAAAATATCAAAGAAGCGCAATATAAAGCACTATCTCAAGTGAGGAAGCTGATAAGAGAGAAAAGAAGCAGTAGAAAAGTGTCAGACAGTGAAAAAGATACCACTTTAGTTAGTAAAAATGCTGAACCCCAAAGTCCTAAAAGTCCAGTGCTCGGTCACCCTTGTTCAGTTATCAGATTAAGCCCAAAATCCCCTTCTTATAAAATACCTAAAAGAACGCCATGTTTGAGGAAAAAAGTGTTTTATAAATCAATGCCTAATGTAGTGTCAGACATGAGCACTCCAGTGAAGTTAGAAGGCGGGACGGCTTTAAACATGTATATGAAGATGAAAGAGCAGTTGCATTTCTTGAACACTCCGCTGGTGAAGTCGCGGCCGGCACTGGTGCCCGACACGCCGGCTATCACCTCGCAAAATCTTCAGATGCAACTAAATAGATTATACAACAAAAGCTAGTAGTAGTTATACTATAGAATATAGATTATGATATGGGTTTAATCGATCAAATTTAAAAAGACCTTAATTTTAAGGGATATTTCCAGTAGCCCCACTACATGTAATCATAGGATTGCTGTTGGGTAAATAGATGGAAGCTCCTTTGGTATTACTGGAAACGTAATTCTTACTGGATTCTTACAAAACACTTTGATGGTCAAGAATTGTAGGGAGAAATTAAAAATATTTGACATTGAATGGTACAGGTAGGTACATTAAATTATAATTTATATTTCACTCTTAACTGTAGAAGGAGGCTGCACCCTTAGAGGATATAACCAAACGAAGACGCCTTGTAATTTACGGTACAAAACAGTCAGCCGATTTTTGAGGTGGAGGGGCACGCCAAACGTATACATAACGTAAAAATAGCCATGTCAGATAAACGTCAGTCTGTACAATGTGTATGACCATTGGCCGCCTATTTTCGACAGAGGGGAACGTCTGTAATAGCTACTCCGTTTGGTTATATCCTCTACGGCTGCACCAGTAGGCCTCGGCTGGGCGGAGCTAGAAGAGGCCGCGCTGGACCGCAAAAAATGGAGATCCCTTCTGAGAGCCCTATGTCCCTGATGAGGGATAACAGGATATCATCATCATCATCATCAACTGTAGATAAGGCAACCGACCATATGTGTGTCTATTAAATAATCTTCTACTCTAGCCTTTTTTTATTAAAGTATGAATTAAGTATCTTTTATAATTACATTTATAATTTTATACATGTCATATTTAACATTTATCAATTTGGTTAGAAATTGCCAATTGTTCACTACAGATATACAGGGCGAATTGTAAACATTTCAGTGATGGGTGATAAAAGATTTATGTCTGTTGTTGCCTTAGTTAAAGTATGTCGTCCCACTTGACTCTCCTCTTTATACTCGACAGCTGCATCTATGTTATGTAACATACAACAGTAAACTCTATTTAGGATGTGTTAAGGTTCAATTTTCTCTGTAACCATTGTCGTCTATTGTTGACTGTCAAAGGGTTAACGCATTCACTGCCAGGGGGCGTGGCCTAGGAACAAACTTGTATGACGGTGAACGCACATGTGCGTCGGGGCCAGTGAATGTGTTAAATCAAAACCTGGCATTCAAACTACTGAAATTTTCTTGAACTTTTCTAACTTTGGACACTTTCCGCAACTTGCACATCTGGGCTGTAACAGCAAAAACTGAAGTTCGCAAATTGCTTTATAACCGTGATTAGACTAACAGAGAATTTGCGAACTTCAGTTTTCGCGGTAGGCATTCTTTAATTCTAACCAACGGAATTTCTTCTAATCACTGGGCGCCTTATACTAAAGCGCCATCTGCGTTAAGCTTTGCGTTTTTACTTCTATGTAAAAATTTCTACTAAATAAATTATTCAAAGTAGACAGCACTGTTTGAAATATGTTTTAAAAATATTTTTATTTAGAAAATATACCTACATATGTATTTAGTAAGCGTTTATTGCCTTTATTTTTATTAGTTGGATGTAGTGGGAACAAATAATGAATGTAATATTAATATATTGTAAAATATTTGAAATAACTTAATAAACTGAAATACATAATAACAATGATTATTAATCCTTTGGCCTATAGGCAACTGCTTTTTGTACGAGATTTGAACTGTAACATTTTCTATATTTCGCCCTTACGTATTTGAACGATAGAGAGAAGAGAGGCCAATAGACCAACGAACGGCGAAGTGGTGGCAGGTACTCTGCTGTTCAGTATGTTCAAAGGATAATTTGTACAAGGTGCCTTGTATGGTCATATTTTAAACTTTTAACCTTTTGGCCGCCGGACCTAGTCCGCAAAGACGCTCACTCACACGCCAGAGCAAATTTTAAGTAAACAACTAATAAAAAGTTTAGGGATTGCAAATAGTGATATCGATATTTACAATTTATGGTAAAAATCTTTTTAATTTAGCTTTGTTCTTATCCTGTTTTAATTTCATTCCAAATTGCCAAAATTAAACATATATTTTGCACCCGAAAATGTTTAAAATATAGGGATTTAACATAAAAAACAACCACTAAACAATGTCGATTCAAGACGTGATATCGCCGCACTAGGCTGTACGAGAAGTCTTTTATACAAGACAACGGCGCGCATGGACTGCCCGCAGTGCAGACTGACAAGGACTGTTTCCGCGCGGATCAAGTAATAATAGTCTCTAGGTCAACGGCGTAAGCGCTTGTTGGTACGTAAACTTAATTGGCGTAACGTTAAAGCTGCGCATCATGTGTCGATAAAGTCAATATACCGGAACTGTTTTAGTGAAAATTACACGTGGGTTGAATTTTTAATGAGTGAAAGATATTATTCCGGAATTAGAATCTATCATTATAATTTCAGTTTGGTTTACATTAATCTATAGGTAAACTCTTATCAAAAAAACGTTCAACGACTTGTTATTAAAAAATTACACATTAACTTCAATGTTATAACAAAAAACTAAAGTCTGATAAACAGGTATGTCCCTGTACCACTCTTGTGCGAAGCGGTCGCTGCGGTGTATCCCTTCCCACTAAGCTATAAAATAACATCAATTATTATTTTTATTTATCTCTTCTGCAATTAAATAGTCCACAATCTACAAGGGCAAATTTACTTGTCTGACTCTACTTTATAGAGCTAAAGAAGCTGCCTGAACTTTAAATATAGTTATGCCTATCTGACTCTCGTTCTACGTATTCTAGTAAGTAGTTACCTACTGTTTGTTGAAAAAAATTGGCGATTAACAAGTGTTCAAATACTTAGATAAAAACATATTTCTGACTTTATATTTACTTTAAAAATTCCCATATCGAGTTAACATTCCCATCCCTAGCTGTCTTTTATACAAGACAACGGCGACGAGAAACATAAAAATTTTGAAAATTGGAGCAATTTTTTTAAATGCCTTATTATAAAAGAAGGTATTTATATAGCGGCTTAAAAAGCAAATAAATGAAAAAACAAAGACCTTAAATATGAACACGAGTGTAAATGAAATTGCAATTGTTATTATTTTCACATTAACTCAGTGGTTGAATATCTGTCTTGTATACAAGACGACGGCGCCAGCGTATCGGTCTATCGTTGTCTTCTATACCGGACAACGGCGGTCAAAGGGTTAAATGTCTAAAATCTACCGAGATTTGAAGAAAATGCGTTTCCCGCCATCCTATAAATATGACAGTGACAGCACTTTATAAGCTCCGTCCAGACGGGACAATTTTTCGCCAATCTGATAAAATTGTCCGATCAACTCGAGCCGTGTGACTGTGGACGCAAACGCTTCTCTTATTATTACCGATAAAATGAAGGTGCGGACGCAAGAATACCAATTTGTGACGCTCGTATTTTCGTTTGGGGGCATTTTTTTTATTTAGTGGGCTCAAATATCACCATTAATCTAAAATTGCAGCTTGACACCAATTTCGTTTCTGAAGAAATCGGTCGATTTGATCATCCCGTCTGGATTCTACTAAAGGGCATTCGACTAAACCTCCATTCACCATTAAATTCCATCAAATCTACCACTGTGTTGCCAGTGAAATGAAACGTTTTATTAATAGTAAATATATTATCAGCGGACAAATGCACATAAGTAAATAATTTACTATTAATTTTAAATACTATATTTAAATGCTTATTTTAAATAATCAGTGTTCTAAAAAAAGCTGTTCCATTAATTATTATTGAATTATAACTATTTTGAGGTAGAAAAGTTCGTATTGAATTGGTAACACTTCAGGTCTAAACAACATTTGGTATTCCGTTTTAATACAATAACATTATCGTCTTACCATGTGCGTATATTTTTATACTTTAAAACGTAAATTCGAAAACGACAAGTACAGGATAGTGTAAAACAGCCTTATGGGTACCATGATGAATTTATGGCGGCCATGACACATACTTGTCAAGTCAAGTTGTCACTTCATTCGGCATGACGTCTGTTTTGAGCGCTCGAATGTTTTCCTATCTCGTCGTGGTGATTTCCTTTGTTAAGTTTTTGTTTCTTGTTAAGTTTTTCGTTAAGTTTGTGCTGTTTCTTTTTGTTGATACTAATACTGTGTTAAGTTTGTACCGCGAACGTGAGTTTTGCTTTTACGAAAGCAAAATGGAACCTGTGGCAGGTCCCTCTCACATGAAGGAAAATATTTCTCTTTCCCCTATAAATGTTTACTATATAAATAAAAAAATATCTAAGAGTCGAAATATAGGCGACACATTTAATGAAAGCCCTGCATTAATGTCGTTGGCTGCGTTTCAGTAAAGGTATAAAAAATGGAGTCTATATTTTGACGTAGCTTCCATATTCCATACAAAAAGGGATTTTATTAAGTACGTTTTTTACCCTCAGATAATTATATTTTATATTATCACAAAAAGGTTGGTGACATCTGATCCGTCATACTGACGTTGACAGATGTCATTGTGACAGTGACAGTTCTTGGTAGATTTGATGGAATTTAATGGTGAATGGAGGTATATCTGTGGTCCGGCCTTTGAACCGAAAAGGAAGTTCACTGTCACTTTGCGTTTGTTGATAAGTGCCGATAACTTTATCAGTTATCAAAGTGGAATAACATTACACGTCTTAATAAAGTAATTACACTATCAGTGCCAGCATAACGCTAAATTAAGACGGTTGTTGCATTTTATCAAATAATTAACCTATAAATTCCGTAATGGCCTTATCGAAACCGATCATGAATTTGGTGGCATCATACTTGCAAAACCTGTATTTGAATCCTATTAAAACAAAGGCAATCACAAGGTAAGTACATAATGATGAAAGTAAACATTCCTGCCACTGAATAAAGAGTCGATAGTCAATTGTTGAAAAGTAGAAATCGAAATGACAAAGTTTTTGCATTTCCATAAACGATTGAATACGATGGAAAACAATTGAGTCGCTTAACTTCAAACTCGGATAAATGCATCTGTCAGATTATGCGATTTTGGTATTAAGAACAGGTAATAGGGTAGATAATTATTTGCTGAGTGAATCGAACCTGAGTTTGAAGTTAAGCGACACAATTTTAATACTTAAAAGTATTACCTAGATTTATAATATATTTAATCAATGCTATTTATAATTTTTGTTGGTTACATTTAACTCCGCATTCCTTGCATTTCAGCTGTGTTGTGGGATCAGCAGCTAGCATTGTGTCACAAGTTGTAGCCGGAGACTGCGTCAGACTTGATCCAGTCTTAGCTTTTGGATTATACGGGTAAGATATAGTTAAATACAACATATTTTTTAAAACTAGGCAGATCATCAAAACTTTCAAAATTATAATCTTTCAAGGCCAAAGATGAAGTCTCTTCTTCTTTTAATCCTCTTAGCCTCTGTTGTAGTCTAGGATTCAAATCATATTCTTCCACTGACTCTGGACCCGGGCAGTTTGGGTAACAACCTGCAATATCCCATCCCCAATACACCCAATTCTTGCTTCACAGAAGGGTGCCAACTAAACATAGTTAATTTGTACATTTCATTTCCCCAGGTTATTATTTGGTGGTACAATCCCCCACTACTTCTACAACATAGCAGAGAGACTGTTTCCCGAAGATGTAGTGGCCTTCCCTCTAGCAAAGAAGCTATTATTTGAAAGGCTGGTATTTGCTCCGTTCATGCAGGCCTTCTCGCTCTACACCTTGGCCAGGTTTGAGGGCAAGAACCACTCCGCTGCCGTTAAACAGCTGTATGCATTGTACTCAACGGTTTTGGAAGCCAATTGGAAATGGTTGACACTGTTCCAAGTTATAAATTTGGCATTTGTGCCTCCAATGGTGAGTGAGAGCCTTAATTTTATATTTGCAAAAATATTTTTTTTTTACAGTTTCTATATAAACTGTAAAAATATGACTTTGATGAATGAAAGCTTTTGTTTACATTAAAATTCTGATCAATGATTTGATTTGATTTGAAAGGTGAATTTCACTTTTATGTGACTATTAATTTCTACCAGATTTATTCTTATTTGGTTGGCTGATTTTTATATAAAATATATTTTATTGCTAACAAATATGTACTCTAAAGTAAGAAATTAATAGGTAAGGTCAACGTGGTTAAATCCGTCATAGGGGCTATTCCGTCCACTAGCGTTTTTCTCGAACAACATTGATAATTTCATAGACAAAGCAGTGATTGCTTTTAGTTTCAGCAAATGGTTCTTTTTTCCTACGATTGAAAATCAAAGAAATATACGTTCGTGGACGGAATAGCCCCTATGACGGAAGACGGAATTAGCCACATTGATCTTAAAACACAGACAATTTATAGGTATCTTTTAATATATGTGCATTCAATCAGTATGTAATTTTAATTTATTATAATCGTATACAATATCCTTGACCCCACTGCTGACTACTATCAACAAGTTAGTGCAGTATCTGCAAATATTTTTAAAATGTATCTCTTTTTCAGCTGCGAGTGCTGTTCATGAATTTAGTTGGTTTCGGCTGGGCAATGTTCCTGGCTACGAAGAGACGCCAACGCCAACAGAAGGAGGAAAGAAAGGAGTAATAAGTAAAACTAGTAATGATACTATATGGTGGGGGCTTTAAACAATGGCATCAAATGTCATGCCTTATTATTCTGAAGATAGTTATACCTGTTGATGACTTTTATACATTGTGGGACCATGTTATTGGTAATAGGACTAGCAATTCTAGAATATCAAACAGGCCAACTAAGGTGTTAGCTCTAGGTCACAACTTTTATATGTTAAGCAATTGGTTTACAAACTTATTAGGCCTTTGGTTGTTAAGAGATAAAACAAATAAATATCAGACAATCACTGATTATCAATAATTACATAAATAGTTGGCAATATTAATATCTCAAAGAAAATAATTATCACTTATCACGCTTTTTATCGGAAATCCTATCTTCTTTATCATGTTAGAACATAAGTTTTAAAAGTCTATGAATGTTATTATTTTTCTACTCGTTTTAAGATAAAATCATGTCATGATAAAACTGTTGACACTTACAGGGATTTTAATATTGATGTCAAATAATGGTTACTTAAATTTAAATCAAATGTTTGGCGTCCATAAGTGGAACTAATGAGTGAGCTTTGTGACTGAAATAATTATTTTTAAAATCTATTTTTTTGCATAATCCTCTTAGTAAGTATTGACCATTCCATTGGAGTAATGTTATTAGTGCTGAGTATGGTAATTCGCCATTAACTGGCCGCCGGAAACCGAAAATGAATTCTATTCACCTATAAAATAGAATTCATTTTAGTATAAGGTGGCCAGTTATTGAAACCCTATTACTAAAATGAATTCTGTTTAGGTGTCGGTGAATGGAACTAATTTTTAGGGCGGCCAGTTACTAAAACCGGCCAGTTACTGGCGAATTACCCTATATATACTTTTATTGCTGTTATTGTCATAGTAATTCTAGTATGTAAGTATATACATACTTATGGAATATGTTTTTTGCTGTTATTTCTAGTGATGCGAGGGAACAATTCCGTGCTTAAGAATTAGGTTAGCTAAGAAATGTTATAATAATGAAACAAATGGCTAAATGGAATGTATTTATTTGACAACAGCAATTGGATCCATTATATTTTTTATGTATTTGTCTACCCACTTATTTGAGAAATTGTTTCAACTTATATTACGGTGGCTGGCAATACCAACTCATTATTTATGGTGCATTTATTGAGATTCGTTATGTTCAAATACTTATATTTTATTTATTATCGTGTATATCATACAATACATTGTATTTTGTTATAATATGAGTATTATTTCAATATCCGCCCAAATACAAATTATTGCTTTTTAATCAACCTTTTTCACATGATTTCAAGTCATTACAATTTTTTGCTAACTTTAACTTTAATTACTACAAATACAAGAAACCACTTCCGTGGCACCTATAGTAATATTTTTAAATACAACAGCATTTAATTCAGAGCATTAATTAGTATAAAATAAATTACCGTGCATGACTAGTAAACTTAAACTAGTTTGGGAAATTGTAAATATGTATAATAATATTTTTTCATTAAATATATTGCACCTTACTAATTAAAATATAAATATTAAAGAGTATTTTTGGTACTGTTAGAGCTTATATCTAAAAATAATTTAAAATAATATTACCAACAATGAGTAAAAGTGTAAAAATAAATAAAAAATAATAACATTAAAAACGTAAAATGTTGTAGGTACCTATATGACTGACCACGAATGACCAGGAATGATTACATTTGGACTAGATTCAATAATTAACTTAAAAATAAGGGTCTCATTATTAAAGTAGTTTTTTTTTTAAATTAAGTATATCCATATATGACTAGAATTCCTCGATGTTCTTTTAACTACAATTGGTAAGCGTGTTTCGTGTCACTATCGTGAACAAATATATATGATACTTAATACAGAGAATACATATGAAACACCTATATTGTACTAACCCATATTCACACCTATTTGGCCCGTAAGGGTGATCACTGATCAAAATAAGTAAATTAACTTTTTACAGGTTTTGATTCTGACATCAATTATTTAAAACTCAAACTGTTAAATCGATTAACTAACAGTTTCGTTCTTTGCCCAAAAATAAAACCTAATTTTACTCGTGTATTAGGTATGGGTAATTCTAATTACAAGGAGTTATTGACTGTGAGACGTATACGGTCTTAAAAACATCGTGTCTCCTAGTTAACGCATAATATAAATTCTACCAAATTCGTGGTAAGATTTTTTTTGAGTTAACACCTACTATTAACAACTGTTTGATAATCATAAATACTTCAACTCTGAACTGCTTCTACAGCCCTGGAGTTTAGGCATTTTTCCACAAGATGGCGTAAGTTTCTGCTTATAGAAAAAAAATCTGTCTGCATAAAAAAATCAACCAAAGTCGTCTTAGTCCCGGTCAGGCTTAGGCGAGCGCGACCAACTGCGCTCGCTAGAGCTGCTGTAGCTTCCACTGGACTGCGAAGATGGCGTCGGCCTGTGGTACGGGATCGGCCGCTTACGTGCGCTGTTCGGTTAGTACACGTTAGTAGGATGCAATGGAGTTAGTAAGGTTATGATAATGATCAGGAGGCCTACCGCGAAACTCATCTGCGTCTTTATCGCTCTTGCATATTCGAAGTTCGAGAGGCCGATAACTAAATTTCGGTTTTCGCGGTAGGCCCTTAGCACCTATACATTTTTAATCGCGTTAGATCGTATGTTACACAACCTCGTTAAAAAAGCTGAGCTAGGTAGCCTGTTTAATTGCACATTTGTCTCGCAGGCGAATAATTAAAAGTTTAAACTGCAATTGTCATCAAAGTTCAAGTACCTTGACTAAATGACATTTCAGCGCCGAATAAAAGTATTTTACTGACCTTTCCTGCATTAGCAATCTCTATTATTTACTAGTCGCTAAAAATATTGGCTTTGTTCAGTTCCACCGTTATAAATATAATTATGAAGTTCATTTGCTTCTGGTCTAACCTATAACCTAGACGCCCGATATCTTGTGTAACAACAGTTTCAAAACAATCGTCATCAAATTATTATCAGAACATGCAGTGAGGAAAGTGATATCTGTAAAACCATGCGGTAATTTGTGTTGGTCCCAAGGAAAATAAACCTTAAGTGGTCGAATTAAAGTCGCTTTTGCATCGTTATTGATGACATTAAGTATAAAGATTAAAGATATACTTTCCCTGAGGACGTCAAATAGAAAATAACTTGAAATACTATTAACAAATGGCTTACCTTTCATTCTGGCCAAATCAAAGTAGCATAATCATAAAAACACTCAGTGTGATCTAAAAAAAGTTCTAACAATTTTATGAATACAATAATAGCTCTACCATGCAGCGATAACGAAAAAAAAAACAACTTAAATATACGATAAGTAACTTTAATTAGATAAAACAATTGAAACAAAACACACATCAAAATAAATGTCCGATAATATAGCACTTCATCTACTGTAGTGGCGGTCGACTGCTCCCACGCAAAATAGTTCATAGCTCTTATCTTCTTCTATACTTGAATTTATTTGATGTTAGATCTACAACGGGTGCGCTACGGAGGAAAATAAGACCATTAGTCCATCTATTTGAGTTTAATATGGCACTGTCAGAATATTGGACTAAATCTCGTTACTGGTTTATCATACTTTTCTTTAGCACTAACTGAACTAAGACGTACAAAAACTACAAGGACTCGCGTCTCATTTTTACTAGATGGCGCTGCCTAGTTTTTTTAATAAAGTAAGGTTTACAAACATTTTTATAAGCCAAGGTTCCAAGAATATTTACCCGACTTTATTGTGTCTTAATTAAGAGTCGTGTAGATATATTATTTAAACGTTGGCATGTAAAGATGTTTGTGAACTCGACTTGATAAAAAAACTAGGCAGTGCCATTTAGTAAAAATGAGGACACTGAATGCTAATTTAAATCGCACGTCCATCAGTTCATCTTGTAAACCAAACATGTATAATTTATATAAATGATACTTTAAATACTGATCAATGAATGTTAACTTATTCTAATGTTTAGTAGCACACCCAAGTTAATTATAAAAATCGTTGTCACTCAAATCCATACACTCGGTTTAATACAAATTCAACTAAAATAAATATCGCATGTTAGACCAAGAATTCTACACAACTGCGGCAAAGTAGTTAGACGCGCACACACAATATATATAAATTATATGTTTATGAGTATTTACAATCTGTGTCCATAAGTTAATTTACATTAAGAACTATTTTCCCAAATATTCAAAAAAAATTCTGTCATTATTTGTTTATTGAATACTTATTGCACAAAAGAACAACTCTTTGTGCAGTTATTATTATAGGGGTGTTGCGAGCCTTTGAGTACCACGTCGACCAAGCAGTGATCTATTGTGACGGCACTTTAAAGTTCATTAATCATTACTAATCCCGTTGAATCCAGGAAGTTCCTGATTCTTTTGTACAAACATTATCTACCAGTCAGCTCTAAAGCATGCTCATAAATCATCACAAAAACAAATGCGGTATTCACAGCCTGTATTCTAAATAAAAAGTGCCAAAAATTATTACTGATACTAATAAAAACAACATGTGATTTATCAATGTATTGGAAGTATTTCATAGGGATAATTACAACGCACATAGCTTAGAACTAGACTAATACACTAGAACACAGTCACTTCACTAATTCACTAGTCGGAGCTACTACTGCTGTCCTCGGAACTCGTGCTATGCTTTCGTGACTTTTTTCTATAAAAGATGAAACAAAAAAAAATACATATATATGGGAAAACAAAAGTTGCCATAATATAGGAAACAGAAGAAATTAAGAAATTCAGTTTTGTGTTGTAAGTTTCTAGTAGATGTATTTAAACTGCTCAGTATTATTTTATGTGTGGCTAGTACAATAAGAAGATTCGTGAGCAAAAGAAAATGTCAATTAATATGGAAATATCCATACACAGTGACCCTGTTCTCTTTGCCCTTGAGTCTAGTTTTGTTTCCCATATTATGGCAAATGGCGAAATCAAATTAGAAGCCCAAAATAAAAAGAATTAGCATAAGAAAAGCGACACACGAACAATGTTAAACCGAAAAGTCAAACAACTACGACCGTACCAATGATGGCATAGAAAACCTTTCTTTCAATAACCGACATTCGTACGCTTCTACGCAGCCCGAAAAAAAGTGCTTTAATAAAATTGTAAATTGATTCATTTTCAAATTTGGTTTATAGATATGAATTTTAATTTACTTTTCAAAAATCTGTCAATGAATCAATTTTACTCTGGTTTTACGGAAACCGGGTAATTTTGAATAAAACCATTTACTTTTAGCACTATTCGGCCACCTAAAACTTTCCTATCGTTTTTTCGATGGGCGTAAAAGTTAGTCGAAACCCCAAAGCAAAAACACAGGATGTTATTAGATGACCAGAACTCAAAAACTATCCAGTTTACATCTCCGGTCACAAGCCAGTCCATTCTAGATTTCACATGAAGCTTCGTGAATAGCATCCGCACGATCGTAAATTTCGAACGAAATCAGTCAATCGACCGGAAAACTAAAGCTCCGTAGAATTTCGAGCGTTCGAGCGTGGGCCCTAACGTTCGAACAGACTGGCAGGTGCCGGCGTAACCGGCTACAAGTACAACGTCAACCAGGCGGGGGCACCCTTCACCTGGTGATGCGGCGCCGGTCCAGGAAGCTCGGCGAGCCGGCGCGCCGCGGGATGGACGGCGACCGCTCGCGCGCCAAGCGCCCCGCCGGCGACCGCGGTGACCGCGGTGACCGTGGCGACCGCGGTGACCGCAGTGACCGCGGTGACCGAGGGGCCGATCTACGGTAATCGGCGTACACGCCCGTCATTGTTCTGTATTCGTTGGTATGAGCGAGCATGCATATACGGAAACAAAATTGTACGTGTTAATGCCGTCGGAACTTGGCTAGAGTCTGTCAAATTGTTTTTTTAATCAGTTTTTGGTCTAATGACATGACGTACTCGATCGAGTTTGTCCCGATTTCCTCCTGGTATAAATTTGACAGGCTCTGTTGGCGTTTACAAATTGTATCATTAATTTCTTCGTAAGCTTGTGTGATGTTTTGTTCGTAAGTTTCATAAGCGTTTCATAACTATAGATAGGAGAATCGAATCGCAAGAAATACGTAATGTGACATCGAACAAACTTTTACAAACATAATTTTGAAGTCACATCAGGAACTTTACTATAACTGCTTGAAATGTATTAAATATTCAACGTCTATAACCTAAAGTTTTTGTCTTAAATCGTACTTTAAAATACAATAAAGTTCCTTCAGTATAAAAACACAGCTCTATCCAATCATCGAAGTTCATCCTATAAATTAACCGTATATTTCTTATTTTCACATATAATTGCCAGCAAAATAAGCTGATTCAACAGACCATTCGCTTTCACCCAGTGTTCTACATCCAAAACATAAGAGATCTAATATATTTCAAAAGAAATTAGGCAGAGTTTGAAGGAAACATTTGTCTTTAACAGACGCTTAAGTGCCTTTTCCATTTTAAAGTTTACAAACGGAACATCAGAGGCATGAATGGGGTTAACAACTGTCAAAGGTTTGCATAGATGGCGCCGTCATAGCTTGCTCTTTTTCTATAAGATTTGGCTTAAAGGGCAGGCATCCAAGGCATTAAAAAAAAATTGACACAATTCTAGGGAATGAATGGCAAGCTATGTATGCTGGCGCGATTTGTAATACTTCGATCGGCCAACCCCATTATACAGGTTAGTAGAACAACAGGTGAGATTGTATGGTCGCGGTTAGTCCGGGTTTTACCTTGAAGAGCGAGTCGACGTGGAGCGGGAGGAGCGAGACGAGCTCCGGCTGCTGTACGAGCTGGAGCGAGACGAACGGGAACCTCTGTGGGGAAACGATTACGGGTTAGAATATACCCCCTAATTCATTAAACTTTACGCCTGATTCAATTAAATTATGTTTTATCCCTTTCTTACAAATACATAAGTCAAAATTACAGATAAAGATAAACGATTCATAGCTAATACAGGCCCGTAGCGCGTTTATGATAACGCCATTACTGTCTGCAGGCCAAGCACATGATTGGCGCGACAGTACCTCGCCGCGTGATGGACTACCTGTCTTTTTCTAACTGTATTAATTAAAGAGGGACGGGTAGCCGATCTCGCGAGATACTGTCGCACCAATCATGTGCTAGCCTGGCTGGAGATGGAAAATTATCGGCTACTAAGTATTATACTCCTACCCTGGCCTGGTACCTACACTGAATGAGCTTTGCTGAGTGCTATTCCACCTGTCCAATTTTGTCCAATGACAGTGCGTCTCACTCTTTCATTAAAGCAAAATGTGAGACGCGATACACATTGGACAAAGTTATTGGACAGATGGAATACCACCCTTATAGTAATAAAATTTTGGAACTGACGACTTTATATCTGGCAATAGTGGCAATGCGTGCATCATTTTGAGTAAATCACATCAATGTGTCCAGAGCATAAAATATAGTGTGGCTGGGACAGATTCAATCAAAGACAGCTGGTTTAAAAGTAGTATGTCTTCTGAATATAAGAATTATTTACGTACCTTGAAGAGTAGGACCTGGATCTAGACCGCGAAGACCTCGAGCGCGACCGCGACCTCGATCGTGAACGCGACGACTTCCCACGCGACCGCGACTTATCACGCGATCTCGACTTCGACCTCGATTTCCCGCGCGATCTGGACTTGGATCTCGACTTGTCGTGCGACCGGGACTTGCGTGATCTAGATTTAGACCTCGACTTGCCGCGCGATCTCGATCGTGAAGACCGCCAACCGGATGATCTCGACCAACTCCTGCGAGAACCACTTCGCTTTCGAACTTCTTTCCTACGTTCTTCTGGAGAACTCTCTATATTCAAAGGACTTTTGTCCTTTTTAGGTTCCGGCTCCTTTACTTCCTTTACAACCTCTTTGGGCTTCTCAGGAGACTTCTGTTCAGGAGTCGGAGTACGTTTAATTTCGACTGGCGGCTCTGAGCGGGAAGTGGTCGCTTCTTCGTCGCGTCGCCGCTCCATAGAGGCTTTGGCTTTTTGAGCTAACCGCAGTTTCAGGTCGTGGAATTCTTGTAAGTCTAGTTCGTTCTGTCTTGCGCGTTCGTCGGGCGGCAACGTATCGCCGTCGCCACCATCACCGCTTTCGCTTGAGGAACTTCTCAAGCAAACAGCGGTCGGCTTGACATTTGAGGTTTTCTTTTTGTCCGGGACTCTGATGTATTTGCGTTTGTCTTTCTCCGGTAACTGGTCGATAATATCACGGTAGCGTTCCGGGCTTCTTCTCGCCGGCGAGTAGCTGAGGCTGGATGTGCTGCGGCTGCGATTTCGCGATCTAGATTTGCGTTCTCGCCGCTCACGTTCTCGGGAGCGCTCATGGTTCTCCTTCTTCTCTTTATCTCTGTTTACAGTCGGGGGGGGAGATTTTCGTTCGACGGACTTTCTGAACTCTCTGCGTCTATCTCTGACGGGGGAGCGCGATGGTTGCCGTCGTCGGCGGTCTGGGGTGGGTGATCGTCTCCGCTCCGGGGTCGGTGACCTCCGGCGTGAGTTGGGGGTCGGTGACCTCCGCCGCGAGCTCGGAGAGTGTGACCTCCTCGACCGACTGCGGTCGCGCTTGTGTTCCACAGGTTTCACTGCGCTCTTGTACTTATCCGCCTTCTTAGGGGAAGGCGATCGTTTCCTCCTGTAGTCTGGGCTCGGACTTCGTCGACGCTCCCTTTGTGGCGACGGGCTTCTGTCTTTGTAATATCTTGATTTATCTTTAGCTTTATTTGACTTTTTCTGTTCGTCCTCAGATTCTGAAGACGACACGTGCCTTTCCGGCCTCAAGTTTTTGTAAGATTTTGCGGGCTCCTTCCTATCTCTGTTCCGGTTTTTAGGTGAACGGTCTCGCTCCGGTGACGGCGACCGTTTATTTTGAGAGGGCGATGTCTTTCTGCGTTGATTTTTGTCCTCGTAGCTCTCTCGGTATCTCCGAGGTTCCTCGTAACTCTCTCTATTTCTGCGCGGTTCTTCGTAATTCTTCTTTCTCGGCTCTTCTTCTGGACGCTCATGGTTGTTCCTTCTTTTATCATTTCTATCATCCTTTCTCCCGTATGATTCCTCGCGTTCCTCTCTTCTTTTCTTTCTATAATCAGGTGATTCGCTCCGCTGCCGTCTCTCTCTGACTTCTGGGCTTTCTCTGCGTCTGTTGGGTACTTTTTCCTTTCTGTAATGGTCGTCTTTTCTGTCATCTCTGTGTCTGTCAGGGGAGTCGCTTTTCCGTCTACGTTTCTCAGTCGGTGAGCCGCTGTAGTCGCGTCGTTTCTTTGGTTTGTCCACTCGTTCTTGGGACTCGTTGGAGGATGAGCGATCTCTTTGCTTGCGCTTGGGTGGCCGTTTCTCAGAGCCTTCTCTTGACGGTTCTCTGCGATTGTCTATTTTAGTGACATAAGACTTATGCCTGTACTGTGGCGAGGCCTGACGCTCCGGGCTTTCATCCCTCCGTCTAGATTCACTTCTTCTCTTTTGCGATTCGCCTCTCTTCTCATATTTCCTGTTTCTATCCTCGCGATCTCTGTTTCTGTGATTGTCATTTTCTCTGTCGTTTGTATCTTCCCACTTCTTTTCTTTGGGAGCCTTCTTGTTTTTCACTGGTGAGCTGTAATGCAAATTACGTCATTATTGTTTGCAGTTTACAAATACCACACTGTCAATAGCTGAGTACTGTGTTTAACCAGGTGTGTGTAATATTGACCACGATGAATCAATACATATTAAGAATTTCCAATACTTTTCAGATTGTTTATTAAGTCTGACAATTAATCATTGTGTATGTGAACAAGTGGACGTTCAAATAAATTATTTAGTAAGGAAAGTTTTGATTTATTGTTGAGTCTGTGACATGATATTTCACCTTGTACAAGTGCGAAATAAAAACATTGAGCTTTATTATGCCATTAAACTGTGAAAAGGGGACTTATTTACCATAAATAAATTTTAACTTAAGAGTTTTTATTTACCTTTCTCTAGTAGAGGGCTGACTGCTGCCGCGACGTCTTGAGCTCGACTTTTTCTGTTTAAATTCAACAACAAACGGTGAATAATTAACGCAATAGAAAACTGTCATCCAACACCGGTGCCAATACAAGAAGTCTATAGTGGTAGGTACGTTATGGCAAAACAAATCTCTCGCACATACGAGGTCTTCGTAGATTCTTCAATGAAAAAGCGAATCACAAAATCGTCTAATGAAGAGATTTCAGAATTAAAATAATATACCACTGTTACACATGCACTCTAAATAACCATTTATAAAATTAATAGACGAAAAATAATAATTAATACTAAAATAAATGTAAGCTATCATGTAAGCAAGTATAAATGAAATGTATAAAGTGTTTTGTAGAATGTTCAGTTATTATTTTATCCATAACATTCTCATGAAACAATCAATAAAATAAAATATATATAAATGGTATTTGTAAATGGTTCGATTCTTGGCACCAGTGCGAGTGAGATAGATATAATATTAGTAACACAATTACAATGTCAACATTTAGTATTATAGGTAAAATACATAAATACATAGACACAAAATCAAATGGTAATAACACTTCGGAAACGTACCTTATTTAACAAACGGTGGTGGTATTGTATACCATTTAAACATGTGGAGCATCCTTAATTAGTTTTGGGTAAATGAGAAGAGGGAGAATGTTATGGATTAGTTACATTTTCACATTCAATCACAGGGCAGGGCCGGTCGGTACGGAAACGTGTCGGGTCCGGGTCGGAGCCGTCGGGCGGTGGCAAGGTCGCCATGTGAAGGCCGGAGAGGCGGAGCGGACACGTTTCCGTGACGCGCCGCCTGCGCGGACAATATATAACCACCATCTGTTTAAAGGACTACGAACACCATGCAAGTAACTGTGCACTCTAGGACCCGCAAGCACCCGTTCGAGCGTTAATCACAGATGTTAACTCGAATGCGTTACCGATTGGCACGGAATACGTACTTTAGTATTCACCTAACATAGTGTTTACTGAGTGTTATTGTTTTGTGATATACTTACAGTATACGTTATTTCTTCAGATAAAGATGGCTATCCTATGAAATGATGCACAGTTAAACAGATAATTTTTACTGTCTATTTCTTGTATTTACAGAAAAATAAACTAAAAAAATGAAGTATGTAGGAAGACAAAAACCACATTCACAAAATTCCCCCATAACAGTTAGAGCTTGAAGTGTGGGCACCATAGCTAAGAGATGAAGCTTGGGGGATAGATCGCAACTGAATTTCGTGATAGCTACGTTTGGTTCTGTAACTATTGCAAAAGTAATAAGAAAGAGGGCGGTGTAAGGAGATAATAATATTTAAGAAAAATAAAATGTGACGCCCAAATTTATATGCAGAGGATGGTGCGAAGTATTTTATAGTAGATCCCTTCAAGCCAATGTTTGAAATATAATAGGGGAAAGGGTCCATCAGCTATTCGGGGGTCCTGAAGCTAGGGAATGAGGTGTGTGTAGGGCCCAGTGAGTCTAGACAGGACACGAGTGAAAATAATCTTAAAAGTTCAAACATTCCCCAAGTCCCAAAGTAATATGAATTTTAACCAACATTGTTAGAACACTTTATGTTCGAAGATTATGTTTCACATTGAATAATTTATAGTGTATGTATTTAAATCAAGTAATAAATAAGCAAATTCAAAAACGTTCCACTATCTCAATTCCATTTAACAAATTGACTAATTTTATCAGTAAGTTACCAAAACAGCCTTTTCAAAGACAATCTAAATTCAAATTCACTAAAAACAGTTAACGTTTTAAACACAAATTGAACTTTTCGTACCCTGCTTAATTGCAAGTATTAAAATCTATAATTACATTAAATAAAAAATAAGCATGAAACAATTAATTTTCCATATTAGTAGATTGTTTTATACAATTCGCCTTAACCTCGTCCTTCAACTCCCACTCCCCATAACGTATTTCCCCAACAGTGTAACAAAACATAATCTTCGATGGTGGCGGGCGGGCGTATCAAGTAACAATTACCTTCTTCTTCCTGCGTTTGTCGTCGTCGGAGCTGTCGTGCGACTCGCTGGTGTCGCTGTCGCTGGAGCTGTCGCTGTCGGGGGATTTGGAGCGCTTCTTCTTTCTCTTTCCGTCTTGCCTGGGGGGAAAAGAGTGGTTAGAGTTACTAGGACGAGGGGCGAAAGTAGGCGTTTTTTAAAGGCATTTTCATACCTATTACTTGACATGTCCGATTTATAGGAAGATCTTTTGGGTGAATCAACTTTTTCTTGTCACTAGTTACCATGGTTATGGTCTCCTGGGTCACTCTAAAAATACTAGTGATTTCGTATTTAAATGAACCAAACTTGATTTTTTGGGAGTTATAAGGCCTTTCCATAATGGGACATCTACTAAGCACGTTTGTAGAACATGGCACAGCAGCTCTTTTAAGAAGCTATGCTACTATTGTCTCCTGGCTGATGGGACAGAATAACAACAAGAAATAGTTGATCGACCCTTTTAAGTAATTTTCGAACATTTACATAAAATAACCCATAAACAGAATAAGAGATTGATTGCTAGAAGTGGGGGCTATAATATATTTACATCACCACATATATTTAGGTTTCACCTACGTCGTTTATTATTTTGAGTTTTGACATGCTGTTTGTAAATTTGTGACGTTATCTATGAAAAGGGACCTTATTGTCGATGGCGCTTACGCCATTATTATAGATGCTCCGATATAAATACAATGCCGCGCGACGCTGTGCGACGTAAGCGCCATCGACAATAAGGTCCCTTTTCATAGATAATGCCCCATTTATCCTCAGTGATTAACGACATAAATGCCACCACAGGTTTAAGACCATCAAACCTCAAAATTCAACTCTTTACCTAATGAAACTGTGCTAAAATACATTCAGAGGAAACATCGAGGAAATAGAAACAGCGTGAAATTCAATTCAATTTAGGAGTATATTAGAAAACCACTTTAAGGATACAGAAGTACTTCAATGATAGTTGACTAACTCTGCTTCTAAATTACCTTAGTGATTACTGATTTGTTAGTTTAAATACGTACTTCGCAAAATGCTTAATTATCATACAAAATAGGAAAAACAGAGGCTAGGTTAATTTATACCTTTTGGCTTCAAAATAAACATAGGAAATAAATAAATGTTATTATTTTTAAATAAATAAATGTAATTTTAAGTTGTCATAAAAAATAAACAAGCACAAACTGAAATTCACATGTTTTTTACGGTAGGTAGATGAGGACAAAACCCCTAATGTAAATTTTATTCGATAGCCTGACGAAGTGTTCGCGTTTGCATTATGTCTATTTTTGTATGAGAATTTGAACAGCGCGCCAATCGGGACGTTTAGGAAACTCAAAATCCATACAAAATGACACTTACGTCACACGCGTACGTCACATCACGCTATCGAATGAAATTAACACTACGGGTATAAATAAATAAAATTTTTGCTTGTGCTTGTTGTACAGTCAGCAGCAGAAGTCGCTATGCACTCCATGTGCTCAAAGAGAGGTAAACGTTTAAACTGTCAAAAAGTTGTTGACTGTCATGGTAGTATTTACTTGTGAGCGCTCAACGTGTCACAAATATGTTAACAGTCGCTATTCATTAATTTCAACACTTACAACAAGTCATTGATACCTTAGCTGTCAAAAAACCAATGGTATCTAAGCGGTCAACGTGTCAAATATATCTGAACAATATGGAAAAATAGACTTTAAAGCATACAAGTATGGTCGAATATTGAATAAAAGATAGCCATGCTAATTTCAGCGAAAGCGTTTTGACAATCATCGAAAGCAGTACAGTCTTGTCATCACATACATCTATCTCACGTTTTGCCCTTCAACCATTTGACAGGAGCCTTTCGGTCAACTTACTGCAAACTATTTCTTTTAACAGAATCGTCAAGACGAATGACACATAGCAAAAGCTAACTGAAGCCGAATTTAGAGCCAATTGTCAAGGCACGTCGTGGTCTCAGTAACAGGCGTTTGCTTTTCAAAGCAGAGACTGCGGGTTCAAATCTCAGTCGTACGCACCTAGAGATTACAGCTTTTTGTTTTTTTTTTTTGGGTTTCATTTCTTTTATTAATTTGTGTCTTCTGGTTTTATGTTAATTTCGCATTAGTTTATATAATTTTTGAAGATAATGTCACATGTAGCGTATGTACGACTTTCTATCAGGACGTTGTAGGTTTGAACCCGCAGTGGGCGTTACTTAGATTACTCCTGTGCGGAATGCCATTTGATATTTACTACTCAAAAATCACGTTTGTTGTATGGGAGCCCCACTAAAATCTTTATTTTATTCTGTTTTTAGTATTTCTTGTTACTTATAATAGCGGCAACAGAAATACATCATTTGTGAAAATTTAAACTGTCTAACTATCACGGTTCCTGAGATACAGCCTGGTGACAGACGGACGGACGGACGGATGGATGGACAGACGGACGGACAGCAGAGTCTTAGTAATAGGGTCCCGTTTTACCCTTTGGGTACGGAACCCTAAAAATGCTGGTCTCTTCGAAAACTGACTAAATTGAGACCTACAAAATCGATATCTAAATAGAAATAGTCTTAAGTTTTATTTTTCAAAACGTTCGGGGTTCGATTCCCGAGCTGAGTACACATTTTTTTTAATGTATGAATGCAGTTTTTCGTGTTACTAAAATCGATGACATGATTCCTAAGAAGAGATCGGTGTATATCTTATAGTATCAGATTTTCCCATACTGGCCGATCTAAATGGGCCACCCTGTATAGTATATTTTACTACAATAAGTGGGCTAAATAAATATATTAACATAGGTATATAATATGATCAACAGTTTGGAAGAACAGCCGCATATGACAGTTAAAATAAAAAAACCGATCATTCTAGTAGAACCTACTTATTTATTGTATAAGTTTGACACTTAACGATAAAATACTTCTTTAAGAAAGGAGGTGTCAATTCGTAGTGCTACAGTATTTATTTTAAAGTTAAACAGATAAAATGTTGATGCTTAGTTACCATTAAAATAACAACTGCTTAGCAACTGGTGGCACCCTGGCTGCTGACGTACGTGATTGGCAGTGCGTATAGGTATTAATGACAGCAGCTTGAATTTGATTGCTTAGTTACCACTGACTTTTTAACCGTTATTGTCATTGTGATTAAATAAGGATGTATGTGTTAAAGAAAAACTCAGAAGTTAAGGTATTTGTGACGAACTGAAAGCCTACGTGAAAATGACATCTTAGATGTCCTTATTTTTGTGACGATTGAAGTGTATATGTTTTCTTGGACACCTTGCCCGCTCAGGTATATCTGCTGCTGACTGTATAGTTCAGGTTATTGCTCGAAAAACATGAATATAATATTTCTCACATTTACCATACCTACTTATGAAATCCCATAACATTTTTCTCTCGCTGAAATTAGCAAAATATATCGGCTAAGTACATTTATAAACCAGGATAATATTTTATATCCAATGAAAAATACTCTAATATACTTGCCTCTTCGATAGCGGCAACATAACCTGCCTGGGGTTGAAAAATCTCCAATATTATAATTATAAACATGCAATAAAACATAACAACAGTAAAAGATAACTGACAAATAAACTTACTTTTCTTTTTTGTTTTTCTTCGATTTTTTCTTCTTTATTTTCTTTGTTTCAGGCGATGTGCTGTAAACACAAAAGCGTCGATAAACAATTGGTTGGATAAAGAATGAACTGTCAACTACTATTGTTGTGGTATGTTGTGGCAACTCTATTGAATTTGCCTGTCACTTGCCAATAGAAAAAGTTGATTAATTACATAGAATTTACCAAGTCACGCCACATGACATACCTATGCTGTTACAATAAAATTGATTAATACTGCCATACCTATATTTTATAATTCACACATTTTTACGTAGATGTAAAGCTCGTTAGAAAGTACTTTTAAGAAAAAAAGCTGATTTTATTTAAAATCGTATGGCAAACAAGATTTCGAGTCGCTTAAAATATTTAAAAAAAAATTAAAGATCTAATGTCTCCGCCCATAGGGCTGATGGTGCCTTGTCATATGGTGCTTTTCTTTCAACCACAATTAAACACACGTCGAAGTAATAATTTTGTATGTGTCCTGTATCAAAACACATTGAATAATAATTTTATACGTCCCGTACCAAAACCACTAGAATGACAAATTTGTTAATGTCAAATTTAAGTTCCCGATTTAGGTCATGAGATGGCAGGCTCCACGCAGAAGTCCCTATTATTTAAACTCGTGTGTGAGCTATTACCTTCGTTTCTTTTTCTTCTTGGGCGGCTGCGGGCGCTCCTCGCGCTCATGGCTGGGCGTGCGCACTAGCGGGTAGCGCTGCGCGTGCTCGCGCGCGCGCCGCTCCGGGTCCAGGCTGGAGCCCTCCACGAAGCGCGGCGAGATGCCGAACGCGTCGCGCAGCCGCGCGTTCTTGGCCTGCTGCGCCTCCGCCACGGCGTGCGTTTCGCGCACGCTGAGGACAAGCGAGCTAGTCAGGACGGCTGAGACAAACTGATAGCTTTGCTATTAGGTATTACTAAATGTGTCAATAGCTGTCAGACACTATAATGACAGGTCAAAGTGCCATAAGTGAATCATCACCATTTTGAAAAATTTCAATGCATTTATATTTAGCATTATTCGACGAATGTTGTATTTAGCATGTGACATGTCATTTGTGTCTGAGACCTATAGTCAAGTAAATTACTGTTAATCTAATGATGATAAACGTGTTACGAGTATACACAATTGAAAAGAACCTACAATCGATGCATGTGTTTTTATCTATATGGAAGTGTTCCTAATAAAGCTTCAAAGAAGACTAACGAATATTTACCTGAGCAGCACCTAAGTGCGCTAGAAATGGGGAAACATTAAAATAATTTAACATACTTAATCCATACTGATAAGTTTGTAATAAAACGAAGCATATCACAATAACCAAGCGTTGGCTACAAACGAGTATGAAATCGTTTAATTTCCAATCAAGTCGATAGCGCGCTTTCAATTAACGATTAGGCTGACGCCTGCAACCTACATACTAGTGATCGATAAAATGCACACCTTATGACGGACCGCATGGACTTCCTCTCCTCGTCATTGGAGAGACAGACCTGCAAATTATCGTTATAATTGCGTTCGGCCGCGGCACAGCCGCAGCGGCAACAGCAGGTGCCGCGGAGGCCCGCGAGCAGAGTGCGGAGCGCCGGCTCGAGCACATCGGCCGCGTGCGAAGGCCCCTGAGTCTCCGGCGGCGGCGGTAGGGGCTCCGGTAGAGGTTCGTGCGACGCCGCTCGCGGCCGCCCGCCTCGCCCTGGCGCGACTACCGCTTGGAACGTCCCGCGCCATAGCCTCTCGAAAACTACTCTGTTTGTATTTTGTTCGCGACGCGATCCCCTGCCCCTTTGCATACTTAAAACTAGTGGAAGACTTGGTTTCTTAAGCTAAAGATTATTAATCTAATGGAAGACTTGCGTGATTGCGGGGGCCGGGTACGTGAGAGCGGCCGGCGGCGGGCCGGCGGCGCTACTGCGGGCGCCGCGCGCAGCCTGCGCAAACAGGATCTCCGCTCGACGCACAAAGGGAGCGCTCCCCTTTTACCCCGACGGGAAAACACTCATTATTTTCCCCGTTTAGGAATTTTCGCAAACGTTGAGATGTTTTAAGCGTCTTTGGTACAGGAAATTCGGTTAAAAACGCGTTGAGTATCAACATGTAGAAATGGTAATAAGGAAGAAAGTAATGAATTCATATGTAAACGTCGTATAACGTTATTTACGCATTATTTTCTCTTTAAACTAATTTTAAAATTCTTCAAGCCTTTTTGTCCCATTTGTAATAGAGTAATCGATTACAATGCGGACTCGTAGATTACCTTTAATGTAAAATCACTCACTTTTATAGTTACACGCGTAGTAATCAATGACCACGATAACTTGTTTGTAAGATTTAATCGAATATTCTTACTTTCAATCGCGTCAATTTTATAATGCATCATTTTGATTCAAAACAGTAGAAAGTAAATTACATATTTTTTATTGCTTTCACCTACATTTTGTTACATAAATAGTAACGGATTAAACTGTCTAGCTTTATTTCTATCAATATAACTAATATGATTTACAACATGAATGGCGTGCAGAACGCTGTGCGGCGAATGGCAATGTGGCGTAAACTATATTTAATACATATGTTCATCTAGTCAGTACACATGCTATTTAATTTATATAAAATTATTTACGACACTTGGAAATTCTGTAATTCAACCATATCTAAGCTACCTTGAAGCAACTTTTTAATCAATCTTGCAGTTGACTGTTGAACTTGAACCTGAACACTTAATTTTAAAAGCTGATGTCATTACATGACATGTAATGGGCGTGACGCCTGTCCAAGATGACAATCGCCAAACGAATAGAAAAATGTATCGGGATGACCTGACAGATCCTACGAAAAGCCACGTGACTTCCATACATTATTTAAGTTTCGATTGTCGTTCTCATCATTATCATCTAGAATAAGTCTCGTAAACTTTGGTGTTCGATGCCTGCCTATGCACGTAGCGTCCGCCCGACTCGCTGTAATTCATAAATCAAAATACGTAGACAGTTACAATTTTCATAGTGTAATATATTGTCAACTAAGTACCTTTTTAGGATTCTGTAGTCAACTAAGGTACCCTTATTTAGCTTAAAGGGTGGTACACTCCCTTATAATGAGGCGTAGGCGCGGTAATACTGCCAGCCTTAATTAGGAATAACATTCAGCTGTCTGTGTCCGTTATAGTTAAAACTTTGCGTGATAAAAACACTTAATGCTGATTGCTGAATAACATTAGTTGGCAAAATCAAGGGAATTAATTAGCTTCAACACGTGGTTGTGTTGTGGTTTTATTCCATTACAGGGTAAACCACTAGTGTCACTTAGGTAAGGTTGACGAAATATACCTAAAGTGAGCCGATGAACAAGATCGGTTCACTTTATATTTCGTCAACTTTACTACTGCCGCAAATCAATTATAATTACTGAAAATGTGATATTACTGCGATTACCGGTCTGTAATTTTTTTAAAGTGGAGTCATAAAATACTGGGTGACATTTTTTTTGGTTATACTTACAAGATTTTAGGTACTCTTTTCAATGAGCAATTTTTACAATAGCAGCAACTCTTAAATTTAGTTTCCATACATCGTGTAACGTTTTAAATTGATTTTTATTAGAGATCTTAAGATTGTTCTCTCAACAAAAGTTGCTCATAGTATTTGGCATAGTCGCGTATATATTTATATCTTGTATTATTTTATATGTACTTGTGATATATATAACTATGGGACAGATATGTCGTGATCATTTATCTTAATCGGCTTAAAAAAGCAAGGACGATTATTTCGTTGTGCATAATAGCAGGTGTACTCAGTAATTAAAACTTGCTAAATGTAACCACATAGACTTAACATGTTGAAAACGTAGGTAAACACATAATTTATCTTCAGAACTCCAATATTTCAAACGAAATCTATTGCTGTGTCGACGTCAAAGATATGTTTAAATTTTTCGCCTTATTACAAAGGAGTAAGGTGCAAAAGTGTAAATATATCTTTGACGTCGACTGTACTGAAAAATATATAAATATTATCGTCAAGCGAACATTTCTAGGCCAATTGTTTCCGGCATGGCACACTTACGTCAGATGAGTTATATATTGTTATATATTGCACCCAGTATTCACCCGCAGTGGAATAAACATAACATAACAAATAACAATGTATTTAGGTTTATGCGAAATTATTTGAGCTTGTTTTACTTTGGATGCGATAAAACATATTTATTATAGGTATTCAGTTTTTAGTATTTGTTGTTACAGCGGCAACAGAAATACATAAAAATTTTAACTGCCTACCTATCGGTTCATGAGATACAGCCTGGTGACAGACAGACAGATGGACGGACGTACAGCGGAGTTTTAGTACCTATTAAGGTCCCTTCTTTACCCTTTGGGTACGGAACCCTAAAAAACCAGGTCGAACAAATAAAATCTAGTCTTATCTAAACGAGTACACTTTTTATGCGTCGCATGTCCACGGGTTGAGAACCCCTGATTTAATAAGCAAACGTAATCTACTGACATAAATTTAGACAACAGCACGCGACCTGCTTTCAGGGGTGCGGCAAATAATTTAATCTATTATAGTTTTGTTGTTTTACAAGCTTTCTGATTAAAATGAAACAAAATACAAATAAAATAAATATAAATAAATAAATATAAATAAGTTGTTTTTTAGGGTTCCGTACCCAAAGGGTAAAACGGGACCCTATTACTAAGACTTCGCTGTCCGTCCGTCCGTCTGTCACCAGGTTGTATCTCACGAACCGTGATAGCTAGAGAGTTGAAATTTTCACAGATGATGTATTTCTGTTGCCGCTATAACAACAAATACTAAAAACAGAATAAAATAAAGATTTAAATGGGGCTCCCATACAACAAACGTGATTTTTGACCAAAGTTAAGCAACGTCGGGAGAGGTCAGTACTTGGATGGGTGACCGTTTTTTTTTTTTGCTTTTTTTTGTTCTTTTTTTTGCATTATGGTACGGAACCCTTCGTGCGCGAGTCCGACTCGCACATGTTATGAATAGTTAAATCTTTTGACCTCCTAAGACGCGATACCAACTGCATTCCTACAAGGTTTACGATGACGCGTCGCCCCTTTTCAATTCATACGGGAAAATGTGTGTTTGGTAATATAAATGTAGTCAGAAACAATAAAAGAAATGGCTATCACACTACATCTTTCAGAACTATTTCTATCTATTGGCTCGAACCCTAATATAGAAGACATCTGTAGCATACTGAACGGGTCCTCGAAGTTACAAGTCGGCTCAGAGCCAAGACTTATCGTATTATACAACTGAAAGTGGCGAGACAGCGCAAAAATATAATCAACCCAGTTAGTTGCAGTTATTGCCCTACATGTATACCCTACATGTTTAGCTAGGGTGTGCGGAGCCATATTAAAATCCGCCCCTGCAGGGGGTGAACGGCTGACGTCATCGTCCGATCAATATCCCCACGAATAGCACTCACTGAGCCATGCGAGACTCGGCTTTCTATGAACCAGTATAAGTGAAACCTCATGACTAAAGCCCCATTTAGACAGTTTAAGTACATTTCGGTATTTGGTCGATCGACTGAGTTCATTGTAGGCACTCTATTGATAGCATCGAATATATAATATTGCATGCAAGTTTTTGAATCATCTATAATGGAACCTAGTGTAAAACTTAGTTCTTAATCTCATTATTTAAAGTTTAGTCAATCAGTCGATAGATGTCGTTGAACCGAGCTCGGCGATTTTTACATAGCGCTAACGATATTTTTTATTGAGTTATGGGAAATTATTTAAGAAGTGTCTGCTGCGTCCCTCTGACATCGGCATAAGGACGTATAGATACCCTTCACTTGAGTAAATAGAAAATATATGTATGGGGAATCAAAAACTCCTCGGATAATGAGGTGGTAGTTTCATAAATTCGAGGTGGTAACAGCTTCTTTGTTCAGCAATCCAGCAGTGCAGGAGCGCAGACGGAAAATATCCTATACAAATTAAGCTTGATTTGTGACTTGTTTAATTTTATTTGTATCTGTTATTGGCACGCTTTGGGCACTCGTTGAGCGTTGGGAATCACCTGAACGAAAGTCCTAATCCGCTATCCATCGCCAGTTCAATATACATTTTGTAACCCGAGCTCTTGCGGTGACGGTCAATGGATTGCATGTAACGCTATATCGTGGTCGGAGGTCGCGTTTCGGGCATCAGGGCTATTTTAGGGATTTCGTGACATTACGTAAATGTTGTCGTTTACTTACGAAATCTAAGTGGAAAGGTCAAACACCATTTTCCATGTTGCCAGAAAGTTTTGGTGTTTGGGGATTTCATAACTACGTTAGTGACAAGCTTATGGTTTTATTGTTCATAAGTAAGCAGCTAACTATGTTTGTAACAAGGCTCATTACATTAAAAAAATTGTTTGCGATGTCTCTGAGATAAAATATTTAAAAGCGATCATTTTGATACAGACTGTGCCCCATATTTTTGTGCACTTTGTTATGTAAGATATTATTGCAAACTGTACCCTAGTAAAAGCAAAGTCCAACTGTATGATATGATAATGCTAATTTCGATCTGCAAAGAGCTCGCGAAAAAGCAGATCTGTTATTTATTTACACTTAATTACATACGGCAATTAAGAATAATTACATGTGGGGTTCACAAGCAATATGTTAACTTAATTGTCGATAGTCAACAACACACCAACTATGTAGTAACTTTAATTAATCTAACAAACACTGGATGAGCAAAACCAGCGAGGTCAAAAAAGTAAGGTCGTAACGAAACAAAATCACAACATGGTATGTATGTAGTTTAAAACCGATACATACTGGAAATACTACCCCTTAGAAACATCGAGATACTTCTCAATATAGCTCTCCAATTAGGGTTGAGCCACCTGAGCCTAATGCCTTGACCCTAATTAATAGGGATACATGTCGGAATATGTGGGTATCTATCAGTGGCGGCGCGTCAAACATATCCAAAGGAAAGCCGGGGTAATTTGGTTTACATATATTTACTTTACAACTCAGCTCAAACGTCCAAAAACAGGCAACCCGGTGGGAATTGGCTTTTAAGGACGCGCCGTCACTGGTATCTATACTACACGTAACTGGATGAACGATCAATGATCCCAAGAGTTTATAAGACCTTTACAAGAGTTTACGAGGAGACGAATCGCCTGATGGTCGGCAATGCCGTCGCCAATATGTGTTGCCGGCCTTTAAGACGGGAGCAAGCTCTTTTCTTGAAGGTTTGAAAGTAGTATCGATCCAGAAATACCACGGGCGACGATTCACGTTAGGGTCTTCATGAGTTCATGACTATTCCAAATTTAATATATCTAAATCTGGAGCTTAAGTAGTTCTCGAGATACGAGTATTTACAAATGTGACAGACGGACGGACAAAGAGTCGCACCATAAGGGTTCCTTTGTACCTTTTTGGTGCGGAACTTTAAAAGGGAGGAGATTAACAATACCTTGAAAATATTCATTTTATGACGTAATTATCTCAATAGTTTTTCACCAAACTTACAGCACACCTCGTAAATGTCAACCAGTTAAATTGGCAGCTACTTACATTAGTCAGGCTATCGCCGAGCCGTTGATATGTATAATTGATTTATATGCGTCGAGACTAAGTAGTCTTGTTAGTGTAAATTAAGTTACATGTTTTAAGTAATTATGTCAGAAATCGAAGGCAATTGAAGGCCATGAGTAAGCCCATTCATAATAAAAAAAAAAAAAAGAATTCGGTACGGCTACGTTGATTTTCTTTCGTAATAAAATGAATTCTTCTAACCGCGGATTGCCATATACGTTGTACCATTTTTGTCCGCGTAAATCAGTGGTTCTTAACCTGGGGGTAATTACCCCCGTGGGGGTAAACTGGTATTTTACGGGGGTAATAAACTAACCTAATATAATAATACAACAAACGTACACGTTTTATTTTTTATTACCATTGGGAGGAGGGGTAAAATCAGGTTCCCTAGTTAGTCATAGGGGTGACCGGACTGAAAAGGTTAAGAACCACTGGCGTAAATGGTTCACATTCGTTCATGCATATTATCATGTGCTTTTTGGATCAAGAGGGTTCCAAATTAGGTTCATGCCGCTGAGATTTCCCTAAAAATAGCCCATGAAAAAAGTAGCCACCATAAAATCCACGCTTACATTAAGTACAGCCATAGAACTCCGTATGGATTTCGGATTCTTAAAAATAACACAATACTAGAAAAAAATAATTCGGATCGGCTGATAATGAAAAAAAAAACTGAATTATATTTATAAGTAATAGCATAGTTACTAGGTCCGCAATGAAGGGTTACCTTAACTCAGCTACTTTTAAATAATAACTAGATTTAACCCTCTTTTTGCATTTTTTCCCTGTCCAGTATCAACATTAATCCCATTAAGCGCTGAGGAGGTTTGAATTTGAACTCACAACCTGAATTATTCAGAAGCGGCTACTTTTTCGTAAGTGAGGCTTAAGTATTAACAACGTGGATGAACTAAATATGACGCTCGTATGAAACGATACATCATCAGCTCGGCGCTCGCCCGATTCATGTAGCCGCCAATTATATTAGCGCGCCGCGCTTGTCCACATTAATTAGGTGCGAAACGTGTAATTAAAATTTAATAAAGATTAAGCGAAATTAATGTGTAAAAGTCGGTCAGTAGTGAAGACTAAGTGAAAATCTTAAAATGCTACTGAAAAAGATTTTTTTACGTTTATGAACAAAAGGCGGAAGGTCGCTACCTGACGTATGAATAAGAACACACGATACGCACAATATAAGAGACGAACATATAATATTTACATACAATTAAACGTTGAATCTGAAAGATGCAATGTATTAGGCGTGAGCTTATAAAGTCTCTCGGCCCTCTGCACCACAGTGTTTAACAATCACAATGTATTTGGATGAAAGAGGTATAAAAATACTAGATTGTATGCTTGGTAGAAAACCGAATCTTAAGAGCTTGACTCTGTATTACGCGAGACTTAACAAAATACCAAATTCATTTATTAAAAAAGAAACAAGCTTGCTGATTCGTTACCGTGTTATCAAACAATTAAATTTTGTAATAAAAATCCGAATTCCCTTCGCTAGAATTTATAATCTAGGCGTTGTTTTACAACGCTGTATGCTCACGCGCAATCGTGTATTTTAACGCAACTGTAATACTAATTAAGTATGCGTTCATCTCTACAGTCAGTGGTCGTGTGTTGTTGTCATTTACGAAAACAATAACAGGCATTCCAAGTATTGCGCGAGCGGTCTTGCGATACTGCCAACACGCCCTACAATCCAAACGTATGCAAATACATCAAAGATGTACACAGTGAAAGTGTAATGCTATATTGCAAGCCTTACCTTTTAACTCTCACCTTTTTTCACTAATGGAACTCCTATAAAAGGGACGGTATGAATAAGTAAAAGGTACTCACGCTACCCTGCCGAATTCGTCCCTGGGCACGTCCTTCTCGCTGGTCTCTGATATCTTCGCCCTGAATGCGGCCACCCGCGCCGCTATCTCCTCTCGCGGCAACCTACGCAACCACACCAAAGACACGCTCATTATTTAAAAAAAAAACACAATTCGAATTTAAAAAAATAGTGTAAACAGTAGTGGACTGCTCAGTGTGAACAAGTGGCACGTAATGATTTTTTTTTATTAAATTCGCAAGCGTCACTACCGTGTAACACCTGTACCAACCAATGCATAGCTGTCGCGGTGAGGCAATCGAGTCGAATTACTTTTGAAAAACAATAAAAGCGATAAGACGAGCCCCGTGCGCGCTCGTGTGCCGAGGAAACTTGAATGAACAGTGTTCCACTGAGGGTGTGCGCGTATTGACTACACTCCGGCGCAACAGGGGCATCGCCCCTAAACGAGGGTGCGAATCGATCGATGTTCAACAACCCTTACATTTATTTTCTATTATACAACTAGGATTTATATGGTCAATAGATAATATCTTCAGCATGTGAAAGAAACAGGTTGCACATAAATTGTTGCGGTTTTTATAGCGATCACGGCGCGATAAAAATAACAGTAGCCCAATCTGCCTACGCCTTGTTTACACGTTGCCCCTACGCTCTAACGAGTTTTCAGGTCATGCGAGATTAGCACTACGCTGGAGTTTTAAGAGAGAAAATTCTGAGGATTATAGCTTTAAAGTCTTAAACAAACCTACCTACTATTCAATTGTCCCAAAGCAAATTGCAGGAGCCCAATATTTATGAGCCCAATAAATTACTTCAAGTAAATCTAGTTATTGCAATAATCACAAATATTTGCTTTGGAGCGTACCCAATAGTGTGTTCTCTTGAATTTGGCTTGTCGCCAGCATGTACTGGTCAAGCGTAGGGACCGTATCTTTTTATTGGGAATGAAATTGATTTACGTCAATTGGACATTTACGTTGATACATCTTTATGTTGCTGACGTAACTGGACCAATAAATTGGTTGAAAATACATAAATTTTCGCACGTGGGGCCAGGAAATAAAAAGGGAACAAAAGATACATCGCGCCGCACGAAATTTGCGACGGAAGATTTTTTTTATCGAGCCAACCTTTTAAGGTTTTGGTTGGAGTCTGCCTATGAGGTTTCTAAAGGGTCTGTAGTCCTAGAGCAATCTTTATGGTGGTACGAAGCTTAACACATTCACGTTCATCTTAACGTATGCAGAGTGAAATTTGGACAAAGTTCAATATTGTTTTAAATAAAAAAAACACCATTCTTTTTTAAAATAATTATGTTCTTATAATAATGTATATATCAAGGCTTAATGTATAAAATAGTTTACTCCCATGCGAGATGCTTTGCGGCAGTTCTGTGGTACTTTGTTCATCGCTGTCGAAAACACAGATGTCGGCACTTTATTCGGCTCCGATTTTATTTTTCGAATCAAACTATGTTGTATGCTGTATGTTGGTTGGGACGAAAATTATTGCAATATACTCGCCTCTTTAGATTTGCCCAAAAATCTTCTATAGGGCGAAGTTGCGGAACATTAGGTGGATTTGATGTCTTCGGTACGTATGGGATGTTTAACTGCGCCATTTTGCTAAGGGTTTTTTTGGAATAATGGCTTGAGGCTAAGTCTGGCCAAAACACTACATTTTCTCCTCTATGACTCGTATTTATGAAATCCCGCACTAATGGCAAACAACGCTCTATGTAGCGGTCGGCGTTCACAGCTAAACCTGATTCAAAGAATACAGGCTTAGACATTCCGCGTCGACTGATGGCAAGCCATAGCAAAACTTTTTTAAGAAATTTATACTCAATTTATACTCAACATATTTCACGTTCTCATCGGTTGGACCATTGGTGTTCTCTAAATAGTAATTGCCTTGCCACTCGTTCCCATCTAACGTGAAATATGACTCGTCATCCATAACGCAAGTGACATTGTTTATAGCGTAAAATATTTCTTTGACTAATTTACGCAGCCGTACTTTCTGAGTGATTTCTTGGTTTTCAGAGACAGTGGGCTTAACTTTTCTACATCGCATATCGATGCCCATGTCTTTAAGATATTTTTAGTTAGTTAAACTGTTAGTTTTGCCGTCAGTTTTAAATTTTCTGCCGAGCTCTCTATAAGATTTTGCGACACGGCCGGCCGTAATTTTCTTTAATCGAGCTCTCTCCGAAACCTTGCTCAAGCTGGAATAGTTTCCAGAACCAGGCTTTCTAGCAGTGGTTTTCTTCAAGGCAAAGGACGCCAGAATATTGTAAATAGTGCTTCGACTCTCACCCATTTGCACAAAATATTCCACCACCTTTGATTTCGGCCATAGGGGATGGCTACTATAGAAATTACATACTGTTTGACGAAGGCGTTCTTGTTGATTTACCATAATTACAAAATTAAACACCCAATCTTTATGAGACTTACCAAACTGATTGACAGACATATTGACTTTACATTGACGACACATCTTTTTTATTTAGATTTTTGTGTTTTTATATTTTATATATACCAACTTTGTCCAAATTTCACTCCGCATACGTTATAGTGGAAACGGGGCGCCCGGCACCGAAAGTGTTAAAGCTTCGCCGAGGCTTAAAATTTTAAACAAAACAATACACTTCACCAATTAAATCCAATTGGGTACCCAGCACTTATAGTTCGTTTTTTAGCACGCATTATAAAAAGACTACTCGATCTTAACGTGTCGTGTTCTAAGAATGTAAATAATCATATTTGTTACATATTTGCGATGACTTCTTTTTCAAAATTTTCAATAAAAGGACACGTGAAGATTGTTTACTTTTTTAATGCTAAAAAATCGAACGAGGTATAACAGATTATCACATTGACAAAAAAAAATATAATCAGGTTGATGTGAGATATACCTAAGAGATGTAAGCGTTGGTAAAACATAAATGTAAATACTCCATAATAATAATTCGTAACCCTTTACATTTTTAAGGTTCCGTACCTCAATAGGAAAAAACGGAACCCTTATAGGATCGTGCGTCTGTCTGTCCGACCATCCCCCCCCCCCCCGTTTATCTCTGAAACTACTGGGCCTTAAATTTGGAAAATAATACACAATAGTACTTTACCTATAGAGGACAGGAAAACCTATTAGAAATGTGCAGTCAAACGTGAGTCGGACTTAATGTACGTAACCCTTGGAACGTGAGTCCGACTCGCACTTGGCCGGTTTTTTAATGTTATCAATCAATGTACATTTTACAGTCACTAAAGTAAGGGCTACTAAGTAAGGGGTAGGACGTCCACCCACAAGATGGACGGACGACCTTGTTAAGGCCGCCCGAAGACGCTGATTGCGGGTCGCTTCCAACCGGTACGAATGGAGGTCCAAGGGGGAGGCCTATGTTCAGCAGTGGACGTCTTATGGCTGAGATGATGATGATGAAGTAAGGGCTTCTACGTCGATGCGTAATCGGCAAAATCCGATAGGAACAAGCTTTATGTCTGCGCAATAAGAGTGAAAAAGTCGTCGTTCGGCTCGGCTCGCATCGGCCGGCGCCTGCTGACGCGTCGATGGCTATTTCGCTCTCATTGCGCGGACATAAAGCTTTTTCCTATCGGTGTTTGCCGAATGCGCGTCGTCATATCTGGGGAGACCCTAAATTTCCTGATGTATGTAGGTACGGAAACGACGAATCTTTTCCGTTATTGCCAACTTGGCTACAGGATAAATAAATTTGTTTAAAAACGTGCATTCTAGGTATTCAATATTATGATATTATTCATACACCTATTTCAAAACATTGCGCAACACTTTGGAAGAACTGTTTATTCCATTGTTAAATTTGTTGAACTCTTCCAAAGGATGCTGTTTTGTAAGAAAATGACTGAATGAGTCACGGTGTGTCGTCTCTCATAAGGATCTGTAAACTACAACGCTCACGTGCTTGTGCACGTCCACGCACACGCATTCGGTGTGCACAGGCCTTTACCAGAGGAACTCCAGCTCCAACTCTAAACTTTTTGACCCAAGGGTCAGACATCCATTTTTCGTTACAGGCCAGATTAGACAGTCTGAGCTATTATTTGCCTGACAAAGATACAGCCATGAAATAAAACTGAAATTGAAACGGATTATATCGCGTATATTGAATTCAGTAAGGATATGATGGTCGTTCTTGTCTACGTCACAGTGTGATAAAACGGTGTCCGTGACTTTCTATCCCACGGTGTTAAACAGTGACAGTTATTTTATCATGTGGATAAACATGGATAAAGCTATCCATAATACGCCGGCAGGTATATCAATATACGCAATATAACCTGTTTCAATAGTATTATTTCATGAGTAACTATTGGAGTAACCGAAGACAATATTAAAGTTTCGGCCACTTTAAATTACTTAAAAGGCTGGCTATAAAATTTAGGGCTGGTGCTACAGTCTAATCAGTTCAATTTTCTGCCTAAATTGACAACTACTGATAACATTAGCAAGTAGAGAATTTTTCCAATTACCTAGTGATTTGTCACAGTAAAAGCTATTACTCCTTCGTAATTGATTATGAAAGGCATTTTAATTACTTTATTTCCTTTTCCAATGTACTTGTTTGAGTATGGATTATTTATGGATTTTGCTCATAAATTAACTATAACCTATATCATAATTGAAATATATTTCTGTAGGCAATAAATGATATGCCCAAAATAGAATGGTTATTTATAGTTCCACTGAAAAAATTTATTTTTTATCTGGTGCTGATACTAGTATTAGGCCCACTTGTACCATCCCACTAACTCGGGGCTAAGCGGTTTAACCGTCAACCCAGTGTCAAATTGTACTGGTAAACATGGTAACTCCAGGTTTAACCAGTTAACCCGGGATTAGTGGAATGGTGCAAGTGGGCCTTAGTAGAATACTTACACTGTTTTTGTTAATTACACTGTTTCCCAGTAAACCTTTGGGAAGTCTAGGCAAGAAAATTAAGTTATATGGAAAATGTATAGTATCAGTATCAGACAAAAACTTTACCTTTTTGAAATTAAAATAACTGATTAGAAAATGTAAGTGATTTCAATATTGTAGATTTGACCTTAGACGAACGGCTAAAATGACATCAATAATGATGTTGATATTTTAATTTCACAATACCAAGGTGAATTGAAAAACAACTTGGTTACTGTTTTAACAGCTGTATTTAGTCTGATATGTAGGTAATAAATAAGTTCTGAGATGACTCAATATGGCAAAGGTTTTAAGATTGTAATAAACAATAATTATAAGAACACAACAACACCGGTCCTGTGGTTTTTTAGGCTTAAACCTAATGTAGTGCCAAAATCAGGTAAAAATTCCACATGCAATAAGTCTAAAATGATATAAGCATAAAATAATATTCACAAAACTAAAATAAGAATCGCTAAATTACTCGCCTATCTATTGTTTAATGTGGAACACTGAAATTATTTGAGTTGGGCAGTGATAGTATGCAATTTTGTTTAGTGTAATCTAATATTGTGGTTTACTTACCCCTGCTCCTCCAAGCTGTCCTCAAGCTCCGCACACTTCACTTCGATCTTCCTCTTCCTCTCATGGTCGAGGATCTCCTGATTTGGCTGCTTATTGGAAGCCGAGTCCAATTTGGCTATCTCCTCCTCAGTACGATAGTTCACGGAATCTTTGGTTTTACGCACTGATGCCCAGTTTCTTTGCACATAGCCGTTGGTTCCCGACCCTCGAGGTGTTGTCAAGCCAATGCCGTTGTACATTTTGCCGATTTGTCAGGCTAAAACGAAATTATATACAGTGAGAATGTATATTCGTAAGTTTGACGGACATGTACCAAAGCGCAATTTCTTACGTCGACAAAAATGCCGGTGAGGGGAATTGAGTGAATTTATGTAAACTTGAAATAATTTGTTACAAGTGAGAGCAAAGAAGATGCCTTACCTATATAAATGCTCGGCTTTTTGTAATTTTTTTGCACGTTTATGAACTTCTACAACACGACCATCTTGGTAAAATATTTTTTTAATATTTTAACTAATTTGTCTATGGTTGAAATGGAGTTGCCAGGGTATGAGTAATCATCCCCCTTAATTGCGAGAATCACAATTTTGCATGTCATGTTTACAATACAAATCTATGGGTTTCTTTATAGTTGTATATAGCTGTTTATAGAGTTTATTCTTTAATCAGTAGTTGAGCAGTAGAGATATTGTAGTTAGGTTTATTGATATAGGTTTTCTTAGAATAGATATTATAGGTATCCATAATAAATTGTTATATGAATGAGCACAACACAATTGTAATATAAAGTTTGCTGTTTGATAAATTTGCTTGGAAAACATATGATAGTATTTTATTACAATAATTGGTTTAAAATAATAAAAGTGTATTAATATAAACTCTAAATTATGGTGATAAAGTGTAGTTGGCAATACAATCATAATTAAAAAAAAAGATAATCATCTATGAAAAACGTTTACGAATCTAGCTAATATGTACTATAAAATGTTTTTGAACACAATAAAACAGTATTAAATCATAAAAATAATATTATTCGATGATCATTAGCTTAATGTTATCAATTTATAATTATTTATATAAACTTTCAAGTACAAAGTTTACAAAGTTCAACATTTAATAAATTCATCTGAATCTGACATTGTCTGATTGACACAAAGTGTCAAGGTTGTTAGAAGAGTTGGAAGCTGATATTTGGAGGTTATGTTTGGTTTTGATACATAGTAAATAGTTATGATTAACGCATAATATTTAAAGGAAAAAGTCAAACAAAACAATCTGTCGCGAGTGTTTTCATAGAAGAAAAGTATCACAATGCTTGATAAAATTCTTTATAACACCGTGTTATGCCAAACATTTTCACCTTGCGGTAAATATTTAGTGGCCGGTAACATTTACGGACAAGTAGCTGTATTTGAGTAAGTATAACAAAAAAGTTGACTTATTTTATTAATTTAAGGTAGGGACTATATAAATATTTATCCTTCCAAAGGACCTTATATGTAAGAAAGGAATAATATTGTGTCTTTCAATTTCAGCCTTGACAGAATACTAAATCCAATCGTAGAACTCCTTACGTCTGATTACAACAAGCCCAAACAAATCTACAGAATCGAGTCTGGCAAACAAATATGCAGCTTGGCCAGTTCTGAGAATTTTCTCATTATTGGAACAGTTAATGAAATTACAGGTAAGCCTTTAGAATTTATAAAAAGAAATAATTGTGTATTTATTTGTACTGCTGCTATACAAATACCTCCTCTCTCTCTGTTTTCGCTTTTAACAATGCTGCATAAATTCTCTTAATATTTGATTGTTACTCAAAAATATATTGTTTATGGGCCATAGATACATACATAGTTGCCATAATTAGTCGGAACTGATACGGGACAGTGGTATTCTAGAGCAGGGTCCAAACTTTTTTACCTGAGGGCCATATTATTGCGCCTCAGAAACTTTCGGGCCACCATAGGGGGGGGGGGGTGTATACTGTTCTACAGCGCTATTAATTGACTAAACCAGTAAAAATATGGGACGTGATACTTAAATACGGTGACAGCCCTGTATGTACGGGACGTATGGCAACCCTATAGATACAGCATAATGCTTAGGTAAGGGTAATAAAGCCATATTTTCGCGAATCTTATCCTTAGTAACCATTACATGGTTCAGATTTAAAAAATACATGATTGGCTCATTGCCTAATCGAAGTCCTGAAAATTCTGCATAAGAAAAAATACAAAGAGAGGATGTTATTGGGTGGTTATTTTTGCCATATGTATAATATCTAAGGGCCCCCCCACATCTAGCGTCTTTCGAGCGTCGGCGTCTACAACTCTATGGCCGCTGCTCGACGCAACGTCGACGCAACTGCACAGCGACGTCATTTTCCATAGCGCTGACCAGAGGGCCTACCGCGAACCACGTTCGACGTGTTGCCTCTCTGTCGCACTTATAAATTCGTACGTAAGTGTGACAGGAAGGTAACACGTCGAACGTGGTTCGCGGTAGGACCTCAGACGCCGACGCTCGAAAGATGCTAGATGTGGGGGGGCCCTAAGTGTGCCCTGTAAAGTGTAAAGGATTAGGGCCCACTCATATTCATTTTCCATTGCACTATGTGATAAAATTGTCACTTATTTGCACACAGGTTGTTACTTATTGTCTACTGGAGCGACAATTTTAGTATAACCATTTTGTATGATCCTTATAAACAAGTGCTATATTTTTGTCCAAAGGCTGGGAGTGGAAGGCAGTAGTTTCTGGAAAATGGTCCAAACCGTCATGGACCATAACTATACCTATGAAGTCCTCCATGGAACAATCTGATGTGAACAGCCTATGGCTCTCCGAAGACCAGTCCAGACTGTTTGCCGGATGTGGCGACAACAATATTTACGCTTTTAATCTGGAGGATGGCAGATTGGTGATAACTTTTAAGGGTCATAATGATTATATTCATAGCATTCATGGCAAGTGAGTATACACTTCCAATTCATATTATTTATGATGAAATGAAGCTCCCTAACAGATCATATGTCAGCTAATTTTAAGCCTTTATAAGTTAGAGCAGAGAACAATAATTTTGAACTTTATTTTAAAGTGATAGGATTCAATTTTGTTTCATTTTTGTCACCCTTTTAATAAAGACTAACAACCAAGTGAAAACTCCCATATAGCAAATTTCATGGAAATCATTAGAGCCGTTTCCGAGAACCTCGTAATATATAAATATATATACCAATATTTTGCACTACTTTACACATTTCACTGTTCCTTTATAAATGAGATTTAATCAGTATTATTTCAGGGCCCAACAACTTATATCTGGCGGTGAAGACGGTCTAGTCATGCTTTGGGATGAGAGGACCGGAAAATGTAATAACAAACTGGAGCCCCATGCCAACAGCAAAGTTAGCCGGCTGGAGGTGGGCAAGTGGATAGGGGCTGCGTCTCTGGGAGATGACTGGATTGTGAGTATATTTTTAGATTAGAATACATATTTAAAAAGTATAATTGAACAATATCACACTTTGTAATCTTATTTTTTTATTAATAAGGCGAAATATGTACAGATATGATGTAGTGCATAATTGTTTTCCATAGTATTTTCTCGGAAACATTCGTATTTCTCATGTTACTTCAGTCAACCTCATTACTTTTTGTACCGAGACTGACTGAAATAGCAAGACACATTCGTACGTTTCCGTGAAAAAACGATGGAAAATAATTATGCACTACATCTATAAACATACTTTGACGAATTTGACGGTGACTTTACATAAGCTACAGCCTTTGCAAGATAGAAATACAAATTTTAAGTACTTAATTGTGATGTTTATAAACACTAAAAACTATTTTTGACGCTATGACCGCCGACGACAAACACTTTGGCTGGTTATTGGCCTGAATTAGCTTTGAATCGTTTGTTTTTATCTGTCCTTTGGACTTATGTATTTGTAAGAAAGGAATAAAACATTATTTAACTAAATCAGTCCCGTAAAGTTGATGAATATTTTTTTTTTGTCACTAACATCTAAACTTTTGTGTGACGTCAACATTCTATTTCCTCAGGTGTGCGGCGGCGGCCCCCGCCTAGCCCTCTGGCACCTCCGCTCCCTGGACCCCGTGACGACCTTCGACCTCCCCGACCGCGGCATCCACGTGGCCTTCTTCCACGACGACTGCGTCTTCGCCGGGGGCGCCACCAGGCACCTCTACCAACTTTCATACTCCGGAGACATTAGGGTTGAACTGCCAGTGTCGGCGACTACTGTGTATTCGGCGGTGCTGAAGACTAGCCCGAATGTTTTGGCCATCGCTGGGTCTAGTCCGGAGATAGATTTGTGTACCACGTTTAATTATAGAGATCAGGTGCTGCATTTTCGGTAAGTTACCGATGCAAATGAATGATTACTTATTAGTGTAAAGCTATATCTTCTCTCCCGCTCTGGCACGACTGTAAGTACAGTCAGCAGCAGATATACCTGAGCGGGCAAGGTGTCCAAGAAAACATATACACTTCAATCGTCACAAAAATAAGGACATCTAAGTTGTCATTTTAGCGTAGGCTTTCAGTTCGTCACATATATCTTAACTTTTGAGTTTTTCTTTAACACATACACCCTTATTTTATCACAATGACAATAACGGTTAGAAAGTCAGTGGTAACTGAGCACTCAAATTCAAGCTGCTGTCATTAATACCTACACGCACTGCCAATCACGTACGTCAGCAGCCAGGGTGTCACTAGTTGCTAAGCAGTTGTTATTTCAATGGTAACTAAGCATCAACATTTTATCTGTTTAACTTTTAAAAAAATACTGTAACAGCTACGAATTGACACCTCCTTTCTTAAAGAAGTATTTTTTCGTCAAGTGTCAAACTTAGACAATAACTAAGTAGGTTCTACGAGTAACTATGATCGGTTTTTTATTTTAACTGTCATAGGCGGCCGTTCTTCCAAACCGTTGAGCTTATTATATGTTAATATATTTATTTAGCCCGCTTATTGTACTAAAATATACTATATAGTACTATAATACGATACTCCGAATCGATCAAAGAACGAAGGAGAAAATAATAGAATTGAAACTTAACACGTTCACTGTCCCAATCTGACATGTAAACCTTATGGCTATGTAATAGAGGCTAGCCGTGGCCCCACGTGAGGAGCACGGGCTGTAAAGGTGTTAAGCATATCCAACTATGACTCCTCTCTTTATTTTGTTGGTTGGACTCATGATCCGCAAGAACGGTGCCTCCTCTTCTATAGATGTACCTATGCGATAAAACCATCACTGCCATGCATATACCTACGTAATATGCTAACTGTTGACCATAGGAATGACGAATTTTGTTTTTACAACTTAGCAGAGAGGATAGAGTATACGGAGTTATATACAATATGTATCAGAACGAAAGGCCAAGAAAGAGACCCATTAATGTTTAGGTCATACTGAGCAACTCTTACTATGGGAGCAACCCAGAAACCCCGGAAAAAAATGTACTCTCCCATAGAAAATTTCAACATCAGACCAGCTAAGTGTATGAAACTTCCAATTATTTTTCCGCCTTTTCGGGGTTGGTCCCATAGTAAAAGTTGCTCAGTATGACCTAAACATTAATGGGTCTCTTTCTTGGCCTTTCGTTCTGATACATACGGTATATCTTTGAACTTATTGTTAGTATAACCTAGTAAGTAGTAAGTATCAAATGGCATTCCACACAGGAGTAAAGGAACGCCCACTGCGGGTTCAAACCTACAACGTCCTGTTAGAAAGTCGTACATACGCTACATGTGACATATCTTCAAAAAACATATACTTAATATAAAACCACAAAATTAATATAAAACCACAAATTAATAATAGAAATGAAACCCAAAGAAAAAAGCTGTAATCTCTAGGTGCATCCGACTGAGATTTGAACCCGCGGTCTCTGCTTTGAAAAGCAAACGCCTTAGTAACAAGACCACAACGTGCCTTGACAATTGGTTCTAAATTCGGCTTCAGTTAGCTTTCGCTAAGTGTCACTCATTCGTTTTGATGATTCTATTATTAGGCCAAGAAATAAGAAGTTATAGAGGGAAATGCTAGGAATACAATTTTTGACTCCGTAACTTTGTTTGGACTAGTTAGGAGGTGAACATATCAAAAGTCCCCGGCCGTAGCCCCGGTGCTGGGGGGGAGAGGGGGAAAGAAGGTCTCATTTTTCGGTTTTTCACTTATATCTTGGAAACTTTGCGTCTTAGCGACATGACTACTGAGACAAACCAAAATCTGATAAAATTTGTTACAAGTTTTGTTCAGTCAAGTTTTTCGATATCTTGAATAGTTTTTGAGATATTCGCTCTTGAAAGTTTATTTAGGGCTTTCAATTTTATCTTGATATCTACATTAGTGAAGCTGCTAGGCCGTGTTTGGTATCATTTTCGTATAAATCGGGGGTGCTGAATTCATTTTTGGTATCACATTGACACCATTCCTTAGAAAAAACATATAAACTTTAAACAAATACCTTTTTTTTTAATTCCTCTTCACGCTTAAACCGCTCAACCAATTTAATTGTAGTTTGGTATACAGATATTTCGAGTCCCAAGACAGGACATAAGATACTTTTTATCTCAATAATCATCCTTTAAAGTTGTGAAATGGAGTATAGGGGGAATTCAACTTCGACGACGAAACTGAATTCCTGAGGTAAATACTGCTTAAGGTAAAGTTTGAAGTCATGTTAGGTATCATTTTCATCTAAATCACAGATGTATACCATCCTAAATTTCACCTAAACCGGTTCAGCGGTTATTGACTCCTCATACAAACTTCCACCCCACTTTTCACATCGTCAAAAGATGCTTTTGGTTATAAAAACCGTCCTATGTCCTGTGTCGAGACTGAAACTATTTCTATACAAAATTTCAACGAAATTGGTTCAGCGGTTTAAGTGTGAAGAGGGATTTTAAAAAATATATTTTTTTTAAGTTTGGTTTTACTTCGGAATAGTGTCAATGTGATACCATAAATGAATTCAGCACTCCCGATTTATACGAAAATGATACCAAACATGGCCTAACAGCATCACTGATGTAGATATCAAGATAAAATTAAAATCCCTAAATAAACTTTCAAGAGCGGGTATCTCAAAAACTATTCAAGATATCGAAAAACTTGACCAGATAAAACTTGTAACTAATTTTATGAGCTTTCGGTTTGTCTTAATAGTCATGTCGCTAAGATGCAAAGTTTCCAAGATATCAATGAAAAACCGAAAAATTCGACCTTCTTACCCCCCTCTACCCCGCAGCACCGGGGCTACAGCCGGGGACTTTTGATATGTTCACCTCCTAACTAGTCTAAGCAAAGTTACGGAGTCAAAAATTGTGTTCCTAGCATTTCCCTCTACAACGTTTTTTGAGCATTCATTTACTGACCTATATATAAAAGAAATAGTTTGCAGTAAGTTGACTGACAGGCCCCTGTCAATGGTTGAAGGGCAAAACGTGAGATAGATGTATGTGATGACAAGACTGTACTGCTTTCGATGATTGTCAAAACGCTTTACCTGAAATTAGCATCGCTATTATTCATTCAATATACGACCATACATGTATGCTTTAAACGTCTATTTTTCCATATTGTTCAGATATATGTGACACGTTGACCGCTTAGATACCAGTGGTTTTTTGACAGCTAAGGTATCAATGATTTGTTGTAAGTGTAGAAATTAATGAATAGCGACTGTTAAGATATTTGTGACATGTTAAGCGCTCACAAGTAAATGCTACCATGACAGTCAACAACTTTTTGACAGTTTAAACGTTGACCTCTCTTTGAGCACCTGGAGTGTATAGCGACTTCTGCTGCTGACTGTACTAATAAGACTACTAAGTTTAGGTAATTTTGTTTTTCTATAGTCTGGCAAACCATTAGACGCCATCAAATACCACCACTCAACCATTCACCACCACCATTCCACCGTTTAAGACTAGACGGCGGAAAAAGATCCCAAACATTTTCGTTATGCTTTTTAAGTAAGTATTTACTGACAAATTGGTTTGCCGGACTATAGGTACTTACCTTGCAATTTGCAAATAAACCTCTACCTGTGTTACTTAAGCGTCAGTTTTATGTCCCTTTGTGACATGAACTATATTGAATTTATGTAAAGACAGACAGACTCGGATCACGCTAACCCATAACCTAACTTTGCACAATATTGGCAGTAAAAATGCATACCTATATGTGGCTTTCCATCAGATAAGGGTCCTTATGCTTCATCTGGATTACGGACTTTTTTATCATAATAATAATAATAATAAGCCCGCAGGGCAGCTTGTGGCGAGCTGTTGGGGAGTAACGACCCCACGGACCCGAGTGCTCCCGAGAGTCGGTCAGGGTCTCCGTCTCCGGCGTGTCTTCGTCGGTCGGAGTGGACCCCAAGGGGACCCGCAGGACTCTCAGCTCTGGCTTGCCTTCATTGGCCGTCCAGAGAGGAGTCGCTAGAGCTATATGCTCCAGGGGTGGAAGTGAAAGATGCATAAGACGCGAGTTGGCACAGTGGCTGTTAACAGTCACTGGGTAGAAAGCGGCGCACACCTCTCGACACCCCTGAGCCGCTCACACCAATGTTGCTCCTGGTCGTCTTCGCGACGGCAGTTTCAGGGGCCCATCTAGTCAGCGGCGAGTCACCGCCTGCCTCGATGACGGTGTTAACATTGTTATGGCAGGTGTCCGGACCTCTTTTACAATAGCCCAGTCTCATTGTCCACCCAAACATCAATCCATAGACCGGAATACTGTTCACTTTTTCTACAATAGTCCCAATGCCTGCTGCGACCGGTTCATGGGTGTCTATTGTTGCGCCTGTGAACGGGTTCCAGCAGGCGTTCTACATGACATTAAAACTCTCCAAGGGGCCTCTACGTGTTGGATCTATATCCCCACGCAAGCCTATCAAAAGACCGGGATTTATAGGCCCGTGAAATCCAAAAGGAGACACAAAAATAATAATAATAATAAAATACTTTATTGCACACTACAAAACAAAAGATACAGAAAAAACATTGGAGTAACATACATACGTGGACATAATTTCAGATGGAAACGTCCTGTTGACGCCTACGGACCCTTCTGTGGTGGAAAGCCACATACATCCCTATAAGTTCCGTAGGTACATGACTTAGCACTCGGTATGAAAATTTAGGGTGGTCCGACTCTAAATGACTTAAAGGTATTGACTGAAAATAAAATTGTCAAACACATCAAAAATATTTTTATTAACAATAACTTATTAATTATAAATGCAAATAACTGAATTAATAAATATGCCCGGAAGCAAAATGAATCTGCAACCTTTTGAATCTCACCGACTCGATCGCCTAGACCAGAGGTCGGCAACCTGCGGCCCACGGGCCGCATGCGGCTCGTGAATCTGTAACTTGCGGCCCGAGAGCCGCCTTGGCTATTTTGTATACTGTAATAGTGACAATGTCTCATAAAGTCATAAATATTAACAAAGTACGGCCCGCGTCACCTCCGTTAACTACTATTTGGCCCTTGGCTGCTAAAAGGTTGCCGACCGCTGGTCTAGACGGTAAACGCCTCAAAATTAAATTTTAGACCTCGAAACAAAATTATTTTACAGAATTTTAAAATTCAACGTCGTTTTGGCGTTTAAACTCTGAGTTGACTTGAGCCTTCAGAACTGACGATGTTTTTTTTTATCAATATTATTTTATGAAGGTTTCGCATGACTATTTTAACACTTTTGAATTACTTAAGATTACAATAATTTAAATATACCCATGACCAGCTATAACGGCCGGTATAAACCCCTGACTGCCATCTCTTTTCCTCACATAGAACCAGTCCGCGTCCACATCAGTCTCTCCCCTTTCCACCAACACTACCACATCTCCCTCTCTCACTGTCAACGTTTTATTCAACACACTTCCTTTATAATCACTATTCACTACTAACAACGTCTGTCTTTTTGTTTTTCTTTTGTCTATGGTAGACTTTTTTTCTATGTTGTCTATATTGGAGCAGACGGATGTGGTCCTTAAGTATAAGGAGTCAAAATCCTTTTCCGCGCAGCGCTGCTTGCGCGGTTTGTAGCGGGTTTCGGAGCGGGTGCGGGTGCGAAGTTGTTCTTTCTCGTTGTCGGTTAGATTGCCGCAGGGGCGAGGGTAGATGTCTGTGCTGCTTTCCCAGCATGGCGTCTTCTTTTGGGATGTCCTGCAATATAGAAAACGGTAAATTTAACGAAAATAAGATCTGCAATCTCGTGGCCTAAATCGGAAACTTAAGCTTGAAATTACACTTAAAATTAAAACAGGTGCTGCCCCCTACAGTTCATGCACGCTTCCTATAGTGTCTTAGGGCTAAGTATGCATTATTGTGTAAATTATTTAGGATGCATCTGAAAAGTGAGGCTAAAGGGGCCCACTGATTAACAGTCCGCCGGACGGCATCGGCCTGTCAGTGGTTCGGAGCTGTCAAAATTTTGTTCTAACTGACAGGCCGATACCGTCCGGCGGACTGTTAATCATTGGGCCCCTTAACAGTGTATTTTTCAAGTAAAAAGCACCTTCTTGGTAACACCAACGGTCTTCGTAAACGCTTCATTAGTGCAATTAGTGGGTAGTGGTTTAAGGTAAACGTACCTATTAGGCAGTATCCCGAGCGGCAGACACGCACTGTACATGACATATCCCTCATCCCCGTGTGGTGTTTGCACGTACAGCCACTGCTTGTTTTTGAATACCGCGTTGACCACCGTACCGAGCGGCAGCGTTAGCTCCCTTTGCAGGTCTTTCTGGGTTTGGTACAGCGTTGTTGGATATGCTATCACTACTGGAATGTTGCCTGGGCGGTCTATTGACGCCTGAAAAGAATTAAATGGCTGGTATCAAGTGGTGAAATTTTGTTATTTGAGGAGGGCAAAATTTTGGTTCAGGCTGTCAATTTTTGGGACCTTATTTACGTTATAACTGATTCATTAGTTAAGTTGAAGAGTTTTCTTGATAAGTAAATCTTACGCTTTTGGGATATTGCTTATATTAAATAACAGCGAGCTCAAGCGCAATTTAAGTAATGACATTAAAAAGTAGGAAATTTAATGTTAATAATTTAAAATTCTCATCAACTGAGGTCGCAAAGCCGGGGCGAGTCCATCAGTTGAGCAAACCAGTAAAGAAACCACTATCCCATTATGCAGTTTTATTGTTGCTGTCGTTCTAAAGCAGCAATAGTTATAGGTATCTATACATAGATGCTTTAGGACGGACTTTCGTTTTATGTGCCTTCATAGTTTAATGAGTGTTATTAAAAATAGAAGAGGAAGAATGATAGGACACCTGCTACGACACGACCACTTCATCGGAAACATTATAGAAGGGAAAATAAATGGAAAGAGAGGGAGGGGAAGACCAAGGAAGAGCTATATGAGCCAAGTAAAGGAGCATGTAGGGGCCGTGTCGTACCAGGGACACAAAGGGGCTGGCTTTGGACCGACCAAGGTGGAGACATCTTCATCACGCTGCACCGACAAGAGCCCAGCTCTTAAATTGAAAGAAGAAGAGCATAGTTTCATACTTTTATTGCGGCCTGGCTGGGGCATCTTTCTCTGTCACTAATTACGCGTTCATCGGAGTAAAAGAGAAAGATCCCCGCAATTTGCGAAATTCGGTTTTTGCGGTAGGCCCTCGGCTCATTCCAACTACTCGTTTCTCGCTTTCGGCGACATTAATGCACAGATAACCCAAATCCACGGCTTCATTCTGGCGAATTCCATCCGAAATCTATTCGCATCTCTGCGCGCATAGTGGTTGAAAAACTCACAAAATATCGACTCCGATAAAATGGCCACGTCATGAGACGCCCAACGCCACATTACGAGAAAGATGGTGGAGATTATCGAGCAATCTAAGGTACGCGGGAGACTTCAGACTAGACAACATGGATGTAGCTCTTGTAAAAATCTTGACGATGACGAAGCAAAATTATCATCCGAGACAACCCAAGACAGACATCCTGAAGACACCGTATTACGAGAGCCGATCCAATGGGATAAGACTTGGAAGAAGAAGGAAGGATATCTGGACCACTTTACACTAGTTAGCCTATGAATTCGACTCATGAACTCGCACAATCAAAAAAAACGGGCATGTGCGAGTCGGACTCGCGCACGAAGGGTTCCGTACCATAATGCAAAAAAAAAAGCAAAAAAAAAATGGTCACCCATCCAAGTACTGACCCCGCCCGACGTTGCTTAACTTCGGTCAAAAATCACGTTTGTTGTATGGGAGCCCCATTTAAATCTTTATTTTATTCTGTTTTTAGGATTTGTTGTTATAGCGGCAACAGAAATACATCATCTGTGAAAATTTCAACTGTCTAGCTATCACGGTTCGTGAGATACAGCCTGGTGACAGACGGACGGACGGACGGACGGACAGCGAAGTCTTAGTAATAGGGCCCCGTTTTACCCTTTGGGTACGGAACCCTAAAAATACATGGCCAGACAAATGAACCGCGACCCGTACATTTTTCAACCGTGACATATGGCATCATGGAAGGCAATTAACACCGTGGCATTTAACCCCGCACACATATCGTTATTTTAAATAAACCGCATTGATGAATGGCCCTTTCTACTTGAGATAATCGCAGTGCAGGCGCAGTGAAAAGATTTTTGACAGTATTTTAATTTGCGCGCTCGAACCACATTATTTAGTTAGAACGTGTATAAAATTGCCAGCTTTTTTTGGCCTTAATGGTTTTTAAATTTTTTGTGGTCTCCTGTAAATAATCCTGCGCCTAATAGACCCAACATCTGGAAAAATGAGGTTAATTTGTTAATATCGACTAGCTAAACTAACTAGGTACTTATGTAGATCGGATTTCTTAAAGTTAATTTTCGTTAATTTCTTTTTGATTTTAATGGGAAAAATGCGGGCAAAGTAGATCAGGAACTTTAACTGTTATACCGGGCTTGTTATTTGTTTTGATTCAGCTACATACTCGTACGACGCCAGAATACATATTATCTCATTTGATCTCATGGGAATCACAAAAGGGTGTCGCTGTCGATATATTTCTACACAGGAGCCCAGATCTGGTTTCCAAAAAACGTTATTTTAGACAGTGCAAGTAATATCGACTCAAGAACACTCAAGATATCGTTTTTATTTTACCTTTTGAATTTGGAATCCATCGTACGTCTCTCCATATCACGGCAATTACTCGATAAAATACTGGTTCCATTGTTTGACCGTGTAATCGTTGCATGCGAGCGGCGAAACAACACGAAACCCACTGTCATAAGGATTATTATCCACAGATTTAATATCGAAAGCAAAATGCGGATAAGCGGCACGAAACTCTTCATTAAACGTCCGGAAAGTATCTCGATGTTGTAAATGACGTGCAATTTATGCCTTGTCCAATTTTGCACCAATTTCGAGATTCGAGAACGGCTATGGAGTTTATGTTTGGCGTGTGTTCTCAATCCTTACCAAGCGCTGGTGTCGTACGGTCAAGCGAACCAACCTACTGCATATGGTCTAAGAGTAACGAAATCCCTCAGGGGCCCGATTTTTGAATTTCGACCGCTCGATTTCGTGTATTTCGTTCAATAATATCTCCACTACTAGGCATTTAAATTCTACTAATAGAATTGAAAACGAGTGGTCAATACCACTCGATTCCCAATTTCTATCGCTCGTATTTCAAAAATTAGCATTTCTTCGTTTTTCACCGATTTTAGAGTGACGAAATCGAGCGATTCAAAAATCGGCCCTGGTTTGTGCCCAACCCCATTGTTGCCCAATCACTGTCAAACCCACCGCTGAACAGCTGCCAGGCGCCCGAATTAATTGATAATGATAGTATGGCACACTAACTAGAGGGATTTCGTTGCTCTATAAATTGCAAATCTATTTCCCTAATACTCCGTCTAATACTTTTTATCTCTATTACGGTGGTACCCATTCCAAGTCCCTACTTGGAATTTGTTGCCTAAACCTACTAATATTATGAGTTCACCAAGTAAGACTAGCTGTGTGTGTCTTTATCATTTCTTTTAGACCTATAGGGATAGGATGATTTTCCAAAAATAAAAGTGGCTCAATGCAATTTTTACATGCGCTTGGTAAGTTGTTGGAACATCATCGCTCGGACCGTAAGGCACAAAAAGCTCCTACAAGACCTTACAAACCCAAAACAGCCTATCACCTCCGCTTATACTACACCTATACGACTTTTCTCTCAAACAAAGCTGAATGCCTACTATTATTTCATAATATCCCAGATATGAATAATGATCGAGATTGCAGAGTTTAAAATTCTTTTGTAGAGATCCCGAATCGTGTCGAAACCGAAAGATGAATTGCTTTCCGCGCAAATTGAAACTGTTCTTTTATTCAACCCTTTTTACGAGTACAGTCAGCAGCAGAAGTTGCTAAGCGGGTCAGGTATTCAAAATGATCATGACGCGACGCTGTTGAAGACAATAAGAGCGTCTCAAGGTAATTTTGGACACCTCGCCCGCTTAGCAACTTCTGCTGCTGACTTTACCTATCTACATGGTTCCACTTACGAGCTACAAGACGTTTCTGCCGGTACATTTTTAAAAGATAATACTTAATCGATTTCTGTATTTGGTAATATTGATATCAACGGTAAAACTGTACAACGAAATTTGTTTGTGACCTTAAGGAGAGAAATTGCTCTACATCGCTTTTTTTGGCAAGCACAAATTGTCTCGATTCCTGTCTTTACATAACTTTGCCTGCTATCGCCAAAGATTCGGGAAAATTAATTGATCCAGATCCGTTACAAAAACGCTTGACACACGTTACTTTTATACTCTTGTTTACATTCCTGATACGAAACAAAAACAAGTATATAGGTATAAAGGTACCGTCAAGTGGAATAACTGGGGACAGGAAGGACAACATACAACTAAAACTCACTACGTAATTGCAAAAAAACTTAATTTGGTACTAGCACTAACTAGCACGGTTCATTAAAACATTATAGCTCTTAACTTGTGCTAGTACCTAAGTAATGAGTTTTTGGTCGATATAGCGATTACAGCTTGACGCACTAAAGCTCTGACATGTACAATTATAGGTAAAAAATATATGAATAGGTCGACATACCTCACTCAGGAAGCTGTCCAAATCCCTGATATCGTATCCGAACCGCTCCTGATTCCTCTTCTTCCTCCGATGCCTATGCCTGTGTTTCCTCCTCACATACTCCTCAGTACTAGTGTCGTCTGACAGCGTGTCTTGACTGACGAATTCCTCGCAAGCGCTCCGGAACCGAAGGTTGTGGTAGTACTCGTTTCGACCAACGACTCTGGTTTCGCGTAGCTTTGTGGTTTTGAAACGGTCTTCGAATTGACGCTGGTATCTAGAAAGAATAGGGGAGATAATTAGTGTTGAGTCGCTCACTCGCGAGGCACCTCATTTGTACCACTCATTTTGTTAATTTGTCGCAGTACTTCATACCGCAAAAATGTCTTACTTCACTCCTCTATTCATGTTACTCATTTACTCGCGCGCATCACAAACACCTCTTGCCACACAAATCATTCACACACTTCAAATTTCAAAAAACTCTTATCCTTTCCGCGCCGCGCCGCGTTCGCGCGTTGTTCGCCTACGTAAGACGTAGCGTAACGTACGAATTTACAAGTGCGACAGAGAGGCAATACGTCGAACGTGGTTCGCGGTAGGCCCTCTGATAGCTGACAGTGACGGAACAAATAACAAAAGTTTGCAACGAGTTCATCGTGATGTTCAGATAATTTAGTTTTGTCTTATATTGGTAATACTAATATATTTACCGAAATATCTAAACAGGGACATTGTTTACACGTTTAAATATACCCGTGGCTCTACCTTGGTGTCTTTTGCATGCAAAAATGTAGTGAAAAATATTGCCGCCTGCGTTACCGGCGGCGCGAATGTTAGTGTGCTTTTATTTACATCACTTTGCTGTTAAATCATCTGAAGTGGTAAGTTAGTTATTTTTATATATAATGATATCTAATTAGAAGAAAATATGGAATTTGTTCTCCTTAGTTTGTTAAACAGTCGTACAGTTTTAAGGTTACTATTCTAATTGAAATATATTATTATTAAACTGTAAATAATATCAAGTAGCAAGGATTAAAATTGAACAAACAATAAAAATAATTTACAGCTAAATTAGAACCAGTTTCATAAAAGCATCAAAGTTTCTATGTCGGATGTGGGGGCTAGGTCCTTGGTTTGATTCTTATTTCTTAACTTTATCTGTCTTCTGTTGTTCAAGTTCTTTTCTTCACCTCGAGAATTGCATTCAAATTAAACATTTTTATGTGTAAAGGATGCTAGGAGTATAATTATATTATATGGTTTGGCCCAGGACTGTCTCATACCAAACATAGAGAAATTCATCATATACACTCAAAAGAATAGGATGAGTATAACTTTCCTGGTTCTTACTGACTGACAAGTTGCGTTTGACTATAAAAATAAATCCATTGTATCTAGTTTTTGTTTGCCGATGGCGTTCAGAGAAATTCAGAGAATATAATAGCCGATACTGAAAATATGCCAGTACCTCACCTCATTTGAAGTAAGACATTGTAACACCTCATTTTTGAAAATGAGGTACTCATACAAACTCATTTTAAATTGATGTCCTACCCATCACTAGGAGATATTGTTTTTATGTGTGGAGATAGTGTACAAATTTTAGTCATTAACTGCACGTAAGTAAAACTAAATCACAGAATCTAAACTATCTACGTTAAATATATGTCTTAGGCCCCGTAAGGCTGTTGCCTGTTACTGACTGTTCTGGATCTCTGCGTACACGACGTCGCGCGGAGTGGGGGTCTTGCTGTTGGCTAGGAGGGTTCTTTATCTATCTAGGGTTCTTTACCTAGTAGGGTTCTATTGGTATGTACCTGACATCGTTCTGAGGTTTCGTATTCTCCGCATTTTCCTTCAGCACCCACGTGAGCGATATCTTGGACTTGTGCCGATGAGCCAGCGGCGTGGAATGCCACAGACCCATCTCCTGCACCGGTTCGTGGATCTCTGCGTACTCGACGTCGGATTGGGCCGGGATGCCCGGGATCTTGCAGCTGGCTAGCAGATCCAGGACTTCGCATGGTGGGATGGGATTCTGTAAGAAACATCTCGATTTAACTCTTTGAACGCTATCACGCCTATTGTACGCGGCGCGTCATCGTAAACCTTGTAGAAATGCACGAAGGTAATTGATATCGGCTAACGTCGAAAACCTCTTAAATCTATTTCAAAACTACCTAAAGTCGTAATACCTCTTAACTCCTCGGAGGAGTTACGAGGTTTGCGACTTTAGCCGACGTATTTTGCTGTAGCCGCGCACGTCAGTTTACTGTTGAGCATTTGTGGCATTTGTCTTATGCTCCATGTGCATAAAAACCCTTCTTTAATGAAAAGACACATTTTAGCCTAAACTGCAACGGAGACGCTTCGCGCTCCCTCGGAAAATAAATTATTTGCACCGATTCGATCGGAGTATGTATGATTGAATCCTTTGATCGCGATCGAGATTTTAACCTTTGAGGTTAAAAGAGCGTTGCGACTGTTGCGAGGGTTTCAAAACACGACATTTACTTAAACAAACATTGAATAATCCTAATCCATAAACAATACATAAACAATCAAGTACATATAAGATTAATTCTACCATTTGTCCGTTGTTGTTAATAAATATATACCTAAGGTTTAAATAATAAAATAACAAAATTCGTGGTAGGATATTAGTAAATTATAAAACTGACAATTTTTGTATAGTAGACAGGTAACAAAAAAATACTTACTGGCTCATATGTTTCCTGTGGATCGGCGGGGACATCCTCGCTCTCCCGATAAGGCGGCGGCAGCTCTTTGAACAGAATTTCTGAAACGACACATTTTTACATGTTCAATTAATTTGTCTAAGGGCTGTCGGTTCACCAACGATATATAATAGGCAACGCAACTAATTAAATCGGTATAAAAATATTTCTACAGAAAACAGGCAGAACATTTTAAGTTTTTCTTTTCAAACAAGTTATAAGTATGCGTAGGTAAACATTAGTTTTTATTTCGAAAAGCTTGGTACCTACTAGGTCGATCGGTGTAACTTCTGGCAGCCTATGGAGAAGCCTAAAATAAGTCATTTGAATGTTTTTTTTCTGACAAATTAGTACTGCGTCTTATAGATTTTGGGTTTAATTTATTATTTTTTTATTTGCAAGCTTTTATAGCTGACTATACTTTTCCTGCATCAGGCAACCAATATTCATCGAGACAATTGTAACAAACCAAAACACAATTAGGTTGCGTTGTTTTATCACAGAGGTCCTACCGGCCTGCTCCTGAGTCCATCATCAGAGCAGCTCAATGGTGCCATAATATTGCATTAATTATCATTATCACCCAACTTACATATGTATGTGAAGTTTCAGTTCAATCGAATAATGAGGAGGGGGTCTATTTTACAAGATTTGACGCGAACAAACATTGCATGTTATATAAAAGCTTGTAATAATAATTTTTAAGAAAAAAAAACCGACTTCCATGGGGGCCGGTGAAAGATTATTGTAGATGGTACACTACGTAGAAAAGGAAGTAAAACCACCCACTTTTCTACTAGCATTTCGCTTCTGTAATGGCTCCTCTACAGGATGGGCCAACGCCAGCCACTCCAAGGGACGCAGCCATGCGGTAGAATGAGATAGCAATATCACTTGCTCCCTCTAACGCATAAATGCGTCCCTTGGAGTGGCCGGCGTTGGCCCATCGTGTAGAGGAGCCATAAGGGTCGTAGTTCTAGCCTAACCTAACCCACTTCTCAGATAGCAGTTCGGTTCTGCGAGGATCGCAGTTCAAACCTAACCTAACCCACTTAATGGCGCATGCGGTGCGGTGTACGGGGGTTTAAGCGGGAAGGGCTAGTAAGATTGGCATCATCATACTTTATACCTACATTTTAAGATAGGTAATCATAGTGATTTATTTAGTTAAGGTATCATAGTGGTTTTCCGGGTCAAGGTCCGGGTCCGAGTCCGGGTCCGAGTCCGGGTCTGAGTCCGGGTCCGAGTCCGGGTCCGTGTCCGGGTCCGAGATCGGGTCCGAGTCCGGATCCGAGTCCGGGTCCGAGTCCGAATCCGAGTCCGGGTCCGAGTCCAGGTTCAAATCCGGATCCGACTCTAGGTCCGGGCCCGGGTCCGGGTCCGAACCGGATCCAGGTATGAGCCCGAGTCCGGGTCCCAGTCCAAGGCAAAACCGAAATTCATAATCACCAAACGTGTACCATGCGTCGTTGAAGAGTTCGGTTCTGGTCATCATCAGCAGTTCCACTTCATCAAATGCGACAGTTTTTAATGTAAATGCTTGTTTTTATGATGAAAATACAAAAAAATCTATACGTATGCCATTAATATTTGAGGAGTTCCCTCGATTCCTTATGGATCCCATCATCAGAACTCGAGCTTGACAAAAATGTGGCTTAAAAACTTAACTTGCTTAACGAACACAACGAAGAGGAAAAATCGCCAAACGTAAACTATGCGTCGTTGAAGAGTTCTGTTCTGATCATCATCAGCAGTTCCACTTCATCAAATGCGACAGTTTTCAATGAAAATGCTTGATTTTCTGATGTAAATACAAAAATCTTTATACGCATGCCTTTAATATTTGAGGAGTTCCCTCGATTCCTTATGGATCCCATCATCAGAACTCGAGCTTGACAAAAATGTGGCTTAAAAACTTAACTTGTTTAACAAACATAACGAAAAGGAAAAATCGACAAACGTGAACTATGCGTCGTTGAAGAGTTCTGTTCTGATCATCATCAGCAGTTCCACTTCATCAAATGCAACAGTTTTTAATGAAAATGCTTGATTTTCTGATGTAAATGCAAAAATCTCTATACGCATGCCTTTAAGATTTGAGGAGTTCCCTTTATTCCTCATGGATCCCATCATCAGAACTCGAGCTTGACAAAAATGTGGCTTAAAACTTAACTTGCTTAACAAACGTAACGAAGAGGACAAATCGCCAACCGTGAACTATGCGTCGTTGAAGAGTTCCGTTCTGATCATCAACAGCAGTTCCACTTCATCAAATGTCACTTTTTTGGATGTATATGCTTGATTTGTTGATAAAAACCCAAAAATCACTATATGTATGCCTTTAAGATTTGAGAAGAGGAGTTCCCTCAATTCCTCATGGATCCCATCATCAGAACTGGGTTTTGATAAAAACGGGACCAATCTGTATGCATATACATTCAATCAAAAAAAGAATTTTCAAAATCGGTCTAGTAATGACGGAGATATGGAGTAACAAACATAAAAAAAAATAAAAAAAAACATACAACCGAATTGATAACCTCCTTCTTTGAGATTTGGAAGTCGGTTAATAAATAAGCACACTTACTAAATTTCCGAACACGATAATAACTTTACTATCACATCTCCGTATCTAATAAAAACCATACACCCGCGAAACTCGCAAACCAAACGCGAAGTTCCTAAACATACGCACGCGCACAATCCTTCCGCCGGTGACTGCGGTGAGCTCTCGACTGACCCTGGGTTATGAGATGAGGCTGATGATACAACGACAATTGCTCCGAAATATAGCAACAAACAAATAAAACCATACACCCGCGAAACTTGTACACTAACTGACACTATAAACTATAACATGCCTACGCGCACAAACCTTCCGCCGGCGACTACTGCAGCGCGCTTTAGACGCCTTTGGCTATGGAGCTGATGATACAACGATAGTTGCTCCGAAATACGTCAACAAACAAAATAAAACCACACACGCGCGAAACTCGTAAACTAACTGACACTATAACATGCGTACGCGCACAAACCTTCCGCCGGCGACTGCGGCGCGCTTTCGACTGGCCCTTGGCTATGAAGCTGGTGATACAACGACAATTGCTCCGAAATATGGGAACAAACAAATAAAAACACACCCGCCAAACTCGTAAACTAACTGACACTATAACATGCGTACGCGCACAAACCTTCCGCTGGCGGCTGCGGCGCGCGCTCGACTGGCCCTAGGTTATGGGGCTGATGATACAACGAACAGTTGGTCCGAAATATGGCTTCCGAAACTGCCAATAGGCTGAACATGTTACACTTTGTTCGTTATTATCACAGACTTAAATATTTAAGTCTGTGGTTATTATGGTATGGAAGTGACTATCGCATACTTTACCTATTAAAACTAGTAAGTACAAATGATAAGCGAGCTTTAGAATAAGTGTTCCAAATTTTTTTCAGATCTTGCGTAGGTATGTGGTAACATGCACACTCTCTTCATATCTCAATCTCTTCTTATTTCTTGCACAAATGATATATAATACATACTTACATATGTATGTAACCCGCTGTACAAATTTCAACTTTATAGCTTTTGTAGTTTCGGCTCTACGTTATCAGATAGGACTGCATATAGGACATATACGCATTTATAAAATATATAGATTTTAGTAAAGTTCACGAATTCCAAAAATTTTTTTTTTGAGTAGATGACAAAAAAATCTTGTTCCTCTCATACCCAAGAGAGGGTAAGCCGTTGTGGTCTACGTAAAGTACCCGTTTTTACCCGCATAGCTAGCTCTATTATATAATTACATTAATTGCCTACTTTAATTATGTAATTTTATTCTTTCATAGAATTACATAATAGATTCACCCTCCGTATAAAATGAATAGCTAGAAAACTAAATTATGCATGCATTTATACATAATATGCTTATAGTGTCTGTCTATTCTTCCAATGCAAAGCCTCGGCTATTATTAAGGCGTTAAAGTTCATGTCTAGAATAGTCTAGATATTTTTGAGCATCTTGGCCGCTCCGTTATATTTGATGGCGACTGTATTTAGGATTGTTCTTTGAAGTGGAAGTAGTTTGAACACGATTTTCTCAGCTGCTTTATATGGAATGGAACAAAAGTTAAGAAATAGCGCCTACGGACCAATTATGAAACAAAGTTGCTGGACTTGCTTATATGAAAATTATTTTAATAATAATTTGTTTTGCTTCAAGGGGTTGACAAGGGATAGTTTTTATACTTATTGAATGTATACCTATACGTTTTAATCAACCGCAAATGCCATGAAGACTTAGCAAAACTTTAAAAGGTTAAAGTTAGCTCAAAGAAAAAAAACAAAATCATGTCTAATTTTCAGTTGTATATTTTTACCCTGCATAACATAAATAGATAGAGCAATATAGCTAGTCTTATAGCCGAGGGTTCTGAAAGCCAAATAAACAGAAAACGTTCTCTCATTCATAAAAATGTAGTGTTACCTACACGAAACCTAAACCACTTACTTAAATGCAAATCTCAACCCAATAATTTCATTGAAACTTGCTAATACACGGCCAGCCAGAAATTTATAGGCATTTTCACGGCACTTACATTCCCAGAGTCCTTAATCAAGACATCTTCTTACGCAATTTTCTTATCGATCCATTTAAGTCCCATTGTAGCCCATCGTGTGAAATCGTAAAGGAACCGTCACGTTTTAAGTAATTGCCAGGTGTTAATGTCTAGCACAATGTCCGTGTCTAAACGAGTTGTTTTAGCACTCTCACGCTTTAAATTGGATAAATAGCACCTGTGTTGGTTTTTCGTTAGGGCGTTATTAGTTTGTCAGGCTTCCAATTTGTTGAAAACTGTACATACCGCATTAAGCAACTGTTTGCTTATTACTTGTATAAGGGTAGGTACCTAATGATTTTGTAGTATGTAAGTACTTATGTAATGTTTTACATAAGTATTTGTTTTTTTGGGATACTTGATGAATTTTATTAAAAATCTAAGTTCAAAATTGATCAGTTTCTTTTGAAATGACACTCCTCATGTTTATATTGAAATTATTTGATCGACAGTCAGATCAGTCTTTTAGATTCACCGCAACGCGCACAAAAATTTAGATTTTTGTGAGAGGTAATTTTATATTTAGCAACTATAGGTACCTAATAGGATTTGGTTAACTACTCTTAATCCTAAATTAATCTTGTGTAGAAAAGGCAATCGTCCATACATATCCAGACACAGAGATCAATTATAAGTAGTATCTCAACAACTGTGCTAAACATAATCTCACCGCAGAACAAATATTTGATAGTCTTCAGACACATTTGCCGGCAAATCAACACTTGTAACTTTGCGGTCACTTAATATGTTCACTTGTGGTCGACTTTATTAAGTTTTAACGTTCTTATTTTACACGGTAATGTAACGCAAACTACCGTAAAACTCAGTCGTAACGTAACGTTAACTATATTTACAATGAAAAATGGAAAGTGAGTGGTTCTTCTTATCCCCGCTACTTTTTACGCTTTTTACTTAATTCTTAGTTGTATACAGGGTGATTCCGGGGTCGTGGAGCAAGCGATCAAGGCATGATACACAAGCCCATACTGAACAACTTTTACTATGGGACCAACTCCGAAATCGCGAAAAAAAAAATTGGTAGTTTCATACATTTCGGCCGATCACATGTTGTCGTGTTCTATGGGAAGGCCAGTTTTTTTTCGCGATTTCGGATTTGGTCCCATAGTAAAGCCAGCGATCAAGGCATAATACAGTGATCGGCCGAAATGTATGAAACTACCAATTTTTTTTTCGCGATTTCGGAGTTGGTCCCATAGTAAAAGTTGTTCAGTATGGGCTTGTGTATCATGCCTTGATCGCTTGCTCCACGACCCCGGAATCACCCTGTATATTAAATCATATGTTTAGACAACTTAGATAACATCAGCTACACGATATTTAAATCTCTCTCTTTAATATTAAATTTGCACATCATTATTACCGCAATATTATGTAGGTACCGGTGTATTAGATGTAGGTACGTACTACATCTAATACGTATAAGAACACTGAAGAAACCACATCAACGTGCCTATGCCTATGAAAAATGTTTTTACACTTCTGTATTGACTTTACGAGTAAAAGCTACAGATTGTGTCACGATTGTAAAAAAAAACTATTAAAATAAGAGTCCAATTACTATCGAAACTTATAACATACAAACTCGATTCGAAACTTGTATCCCCATTTTTTGCGCTCGTACAGTCATGATTTATGGTCCGTGAAAATCGAAGACAATCGTTTAGGGGACGCACGAGCATATCGCTATGAGGGGAATGTGACCAATCCACAGGAATTCCAGACACGACCCGAACTCACGCAGATAGAAAAAGCGTATAGACCGTTGAATCTTTAAGGCACATAACACCTTTTTAAATCACACCTACGATTACACTTCACGTTTGAAAAGGGTGTGTATGCCATCGGTTTTTGGTTGTTTTAAGTCGTTTTGGAAGGGCGAGTCGAAAACGTGCGTGCACGCATCGGAGCCTCGTGACACCCCTGCAGCCGAAATATCCGAAATATTTGGTGTTAATAGAGCGATTGTGTAGACGATTGTGGCTTGAGTTGCGGGAAGAATGTTAACATGTTCAGTCAGCAGCAATAGTTGCTAAGCTGGCGAGATGTTCAAAATGATCTTGACGGGACATTATTGTTGAGAGAATAAGAGCGCGTCAAGGTAATTTTTAACACCTCGCCCCATGGGCGTACGCAGCATTTTTTAAGGGGTGGGGCAGAAGTAGGGGAGGCTGGGTACGTTGTAACAGAGTACGGTTGAAACAGAAATTCTTAGCTCATGGTCAGAGACCAGGGTGGGGCAACTGCCCCACCTTGCCCCACCGTGGGTACGCCTATGCCTCGCCCGCTTAGCAACTTCTGCTGCTGACTGTGAGAGGGGTTGAAAGACCCAATGTAAATCTTTTGCTGCCGCGGAACATGACATGATGACATGATGAACATGATTTTAGTATGCGAAATTAAGAGTGTGACGTTTAACGGGTTAATTGAATTACCTACGAGTTAAGCTAATTGATGCAGCGATGGTATTAAAGGGTGAATTAATTACAACTGTAGGTAACTTGTGTTAATAATGACATGTATTTTCAGATGTACATAATATGGCACGGAAATTATTCCTTTAAAAAAGTTGATTCAATTGAATAATGCTTTTCTGTTATTAATCATAGTTAGAAACTAAAATATGTTCATCTCTAACCTGTAGTAAAATTGTCACACGCCACAAAAAGTAGATATTTAGTTAAGTATACAAAATAGCATTTTTAAGTATGATTTAGCAAGATTAGGATTTAATAACATCGGTATTATCATGCCCGTAGGCATTAATAACGTTGGTATTTTGCCCGTTTCTAGAAATTCTCCAAGCATCTTAAACTTTTAAGTCTGGGGCCGAGATTTGAACTTTGAACATCAATTAGTGTAAACTTATTATTAGGCAGATGATTATCGGATAGCTATTATGTTGGTCCACCTACTATTGGAGAAGACACGCCCCGATGAATTGGAAACACATATGCATTAAGTTTTATGTGGGAAGCTTTATCGAGATACATCATGACGAGAACAAACTATGAATTTATAAAATGTGTGATACTGATATTACAAGTAGGTAGAAAGTAAAGGTCGAAAAAATCACACAGCATTTGTTTTGAACAACACACGGACTTGATGGACTTCGTAGGCTACGCAATACGACCCGAACTGACAATGTAAATTCTCTAATGAACTTTTCAGTATACTTACCAACATATAAAATATCCGTCATATCCGTTGTTTATGCATACAATTTTTTTGGAGTTCCACGAACGTCTACCGTTGTCCCGTACAAACTCGAAATTTTCAAAAGATTTGTATACCTAGATACGTATTTATCTTGCTAAGCGCTTGAAAAATTTTAGTAAAATAATACACGAGTTCCAAAGTTGGCAAAAAAGCCTAAGTAGTAGGTGCACGAAATAAAATGCGTTTTGTACAAGAACGCCGAACTAAAGGAAGGCCGTGGAATCCTCCTTTTAAATAAAACTACATATTTAGATAAAAGGGGTCATCCATTAATTACGTCACACGAATTTCAAGGTTTTTTGACCCCTCCCCCCCCATTGTCACACTTGGTCACATTTGGCAAACCCCTGGTGTGACGTCACATTTTTTCAGCGAAATCGGAAAATCGAATTAAGTATTATTATTTTTTTGTCATAATATTAGTAAATTTATAACCCAAAACTGATTATGAAAAAAAATTAAACTAATAAAAACGATTATCTTTCCAAAAACTTGTTTTTGAACTGTAAAGTAATTAAAATGATTAAAATAAAATTTTGGTTACTGATGAAGTTAAAGTGACGTCACAAAGTTTGTGACCTCCTCTCCCCCTTGTCACAACATGTCACATTTTCTTGACCCCCTCCCCCCCTAAACGTGTGATGTAATTAATGGATGACCCCAAACCATCTTCGCCTTCAAATTCAGTCCATCTAAAACCTAAAGGCATCTAATTCTTTTCTCTCTTTATATAAATGACATAGGAGACATTATTAAGTATAGTCAACATCTACTGTATGCAGATGATACTAAATTATATAGAACTATTAAATGTATTGATGACTGCCATAAATTACAATCTGATTTAGAAGCATTATCGTTGTACTGTTCCACTAATCAATTGTTTCTCAATGCAGATAAGTGTAATGTAATAACATATTCTAGAAAAATGTCTCCTATTCAACACGACTACAGGCTTTGTGGTAATCTCCTTAACCGCGTTAACCAAATTCGCGACTTAGGTATCATTCTCGATGACCGACTAACCTTCACATCACATATTGATAGTATAATCAAACGAGCATTTAGAAGTCTAGGTTTCATAAATAGAATTACAAAACCATTCAAAAAAATTATCACTCTTAAAATCCTATAAGTATTTCGCTTTCGTTAGATCTATTCTAGATTTCGGATGTGTAATCTGGAGCCCGTATTACAAACACCACATCGATCGTATCGAAAAAGTGCAAAGAAAATTTATTAAAATATTAAATTATCGACACAATCGTCCCAATGACCATTATGCCCATTCTTTGACACACTACCAACTCACGAGTCTTGCAAACCGCCGCAAGCTGTTCGATATATCCTTCCTTTACAAAATTGTCAATAACGAAGTTGATTGCCCTTTATTACTCTCAAAATTAAACTTCATCACTAAAGCCAGACTTCCCGCTCGCCCCAACCGTAACCTTCATATGTTCGTACCACCCATCCGTCGAAAGAACTACACTAGAAACAGTTTTATTCCCCGTATTATGTATCTTTACAACAAAGAATTCAACGAAATAGAGCTTTTCAATACCACTCTTAGAGGGTTGAAAAACAAGATTAATAATAAATTAAATAGTTACGATTAATACAATCAAAAGTGAGTAATAATAATGTATAACATAAGTACCAGCAACACGCTAGATATTAAGTAGGTAGTAAACAATTGTACTTCTTCTTATAGTTTAAGTTAAATAATTCAGGTCCGTTGCAACAACAATATTAACTATAATCTACAACGTTTTCGGCACTGTATTGTCAATCTTATATGTAATAGTTTTCAATGTATCTTTTTTGTAATGACTGTTTGTGCCAAAATAAAGAGAAAAAAAAAAAAATATTCGTGAACTATTGCGGAAACTATCACAAATCACAACACGAAACCCGCACCACAATTACACAAAATAGAAGCACATAACAGCCACGAGTGTTTACAAGTAAAGGCAGCTAAATAAGCACTGAAATTAAGGGTAGTTCAGGCAACTGATAATTGCGTGGGAACCTGCGTCCGCGCAGACCGACAGCGCACAACGTTTACAACAAAAAAAGTTTAAATTAAATGCCCTCTGTAGTTGAGGGTGTTTACCCAATTTCATTTATATTAGAACAAACTTGAGTATCAAACTATCTTCTGACAGTTCAGCTTAAAAACATCGAAATGCCGGGACGTGCCGCTAGTCAGCCGCGTGATCCAAGTCGAATGTAAGAACTTCGCTTCGCTTCGCTCGCTCGTTCGATTATAATTTTAAGAACTATGAGATTGTCTACTAAGGTGTAAAATTTACTAATATTAGCATAAACACACATCATTGCCTCTTAACACACGGTCACGCCTATTTACAATCACACTATATGTTGTGGCGAGCACAATTTGTAGCATTCAACGCCTATCTACTCGTACATCTCAGCGGTGTACGCGTGTGAAAAATCGGCAAGGAAAGCGTTGCGAGCGAATTTCTAACTTTCTCTGGTCAGACAAGTACCTACAGTATTTAAATGCCACACTATTCGGTGTGTAAAACTAGTGCCTACGTCAATTTTTGGAATTAGTTGTCAAGCGGACCCCAAGCTCCCATGAGCCGTGGCATAAGGGTCACCCCACATTTAGCGTCTTTCGAGCGTCGGCGTCTACAACTCTATGGCCGCTGCTCGACGCTGCGACGAACTGCGCAGCGACGTCATTTTGCCAGACGCCGACGCTCGAAAGACGCTAAGGCCCCCCCCACATCTAGCGTCTTTCGAGCGTCGGCGTCTGGTCAGCGCTATGGAAAATGACGTCGCTGCGCAGTTGCGTCGACGCTGCGTCGACGTTGCGTCGAGCAGCGGCCATAGAATTGTAGACGCCGACGCTCGAAAGACGCCAGATGTGGGGGGGCCCTAAATGTGGGGTGGCCCTAATGCCGGGATTACGCGAGGAAGAAGACTATTTGGTGTTTAAATGTTTCTTCAGGAATTCATTTTTGGCATTCGGTAACAGAAGACATCAAAACGTAAAATTATGTCTATTACCCATACTAAGTATGTTTGTTTTTCAGATTCAGAGATGATTAGCAGATCGAGCGAAGCGATATTTTAGGGTCATTTGGGGTACAAATATGTATTTTTCTAGAAGCATAATTTTTATTTATTTATTTATTTTCTTTATTGGAGAAACAACAGAAGTAAGTACATAATAGTTAATGGTAAGTTATATAATTCAAAAGATGTGCACCTACCTCCTAAAACGCTCTCACTTAGAACTATACATAATATAGGTAAAGGTATGCTACGGTAAACTTAACTAAGCTAACGCACACTAGCGACAAGATGCAATGAAACCAGCTAAATATACAAAGAAATTATGTTGTCTCAGCTAGAATATCAAGAATTTGTTTTTGGAATCGTGCTCTGTTTGTGTTGAAAATGTCCACGGCCGTGAATAATGAATGAATGAATGAAAACATTTCTTTTCAGGCAACTATTGGCCCATAGATAAATACCTTAAAACTAGCATACATATTAATACAAAATATATCTTAAAACTAAAAACACAATTATGGCTGCGATAATATTGTAAGTATTGCAAAGGCGGCGCAAAGGTGCGCGGATCCCAGCGTTAGATGAACAAGTTGGGACGGCGAACAAGGCATTAGAGCGGGCGGTACTGCGTGAGGGGACCCTAAAGCAAATGTTGTCAAGCAGCTCTGAGCAGTCGTACCCGTCATGGCAGATGTTGTGGAGAACCATCATATCAGAACACATGCGCCTTGAGTCGAGGGAGGGTAGCTTATAATGTTTTAATAAATTACAATAGGACATGCGTTTGCCAGTTAAGCGTCTATGTGTAGCCCGCAAAAACTTTTTTTGGACCATTTCAATTGCGTTCGAATACTTGGAGTAAAATGGGTTCCACACAATTGATGCATATTCCAAATGCGGTCTAACAAGAGCTTTGTATAATAGAATGTACGTGGATGATTTTTTTAAAACTTTTGCTGTTCTTAATACAAATCCTAACATTTGATATGCTTTAGAGATAATTCGTTCAATGTGACTGTTACAATCAAGTTTATTGTCAAATAATATACCTAAGTCACGTACAGACGATACTTGCTATACAATATCGTGTTTTTTATACATAACTACACAGTTTGGTTCAGTAGGACCGTAATTCAGATAATTTACGTAGTTACAGATTATTAAGTTGTAATATGTATGGTGTATGTATGTAACGCGATCTCTGTTTTGCGCGCCCGGGCGGACTAGCTTAAAGTTACTAAGTTTACATAGTTAATAAAAAATATATCAATATTACACCGTGGAACGTTTGTGCTGACGCTACGGCCCGGCACAGCACGCAGCAATCGGCGAAAAGGCGAAATTGCCGCATTACGATCCCGGCCGATGTATCCCCATGCACGAACACGTTCTCGGCTGATGCCGGCTCATTCCCGATACTACTACAATACACGGTGGCACAGAATAAATAATAGTACTTGGTACAGAAGATTCACTCTCTAACAAAACGCGTCTGGGCTATAACCGCGAAAATCGAAGTTCGCAAATTGCGGGGATTTTTCTCTGTCACTCTAATTACGCGTTCTTTGGAGTAAAAGAGAAAGATCCTAGGTGGCGACAGCGCCACGCGCGGCTTATGGTTAGCCACCAAAATTGGTGTGGGACGGATGTGCTTTGTAGCTACCTGTTGCAAAGCGACGAAATCGCGGAGTGAGCCACGCCTGACGGTGGTTAAAAAATAACTGCATTCCCGTTGCCAGGGAGGTTTTGGAATTATACTAAGCAACTTTTACTCTGGGACTAACCAAGAAATCGCGAAAAATATTACCCTCCAAAATGGACCAGCCAAAATGTATGAAACAGCCAAATTTATTTTCGCTATTTCGGGGTTGGTCCCATAGTAAAAGTTGCTCGGTCGGTATAATCTTGAAGATCGTCATGGTCGTATCAAAACCAAGTTCAAATCAATAACAAATTTCAAATCAATAAATTATAATCAACCTCCTAGTTTTTGCGAAAGTAGAATGACCCGAACTTAAAAGTTCTTGGAATATGTGTACTTATAGAGACAGGCATGAATTATAATAATTACTCGCGCTGATATATGGATCATCAACTCGATTGCGTAACACCCATCATAGGGCATCACTGCTCTTTATAAAACAAAGACCCCCGCCGCGTCTGTCTGTTTGTATGTTCGCTATAAACTCAAAAACTACTGAACGGATTTTCATGCGGTTTTCACCTACCATTGTTGATTTATGTGTATAATTTGTTAACCCGTGCGAAGCCGGGTCGGGTCGCTAGTTACTTCTAATTCCTGGCATTTTCTGCACAGTTGATCACCGACAACGTTATAGAGTCAGACCGTGAAAAGTCTGCAGCGATTTTGACAGCCCACGCAGTGCAAGTGTTATTTCAAACGTCAAAATTCTATGAAAATATGACGTATAAATAACACTTACACTGCGTGGGCTATCAAATCCGCTGCAGACTTTTCTTGGTGCGACTCCAGTGCCATAAATATTTCTTGACCCGAACATGACCGTAATAATGTAAACAAATGAAAGTGAGACCCGATGTCAGTAGAGCGTGTGTCGTATCGAATAGGTAATGAGGTAATGACGGACATCAGTAGATTCGATGCGGGCCCTGCACTTATGGTGTTGCGAGTGGAACAGCGAAAGTGGTTAATGTCCACATTCAGACTGTGATGTGAGGGTATGCTAAATTGAGTTATAATGTCAATCAATACATGTGGGTTATCTAAAGGAGAAAATTATGGAGTGTAGAAGTAATACCTACCTTCCATAGAGAAAATCATTAACGTAGGTACTTAGGGCTTGTGCACAAATGACGCGAGGTTCGATGGGGGAAGGGGGGTCACGAATAAATCACGATAGATCACGTTGGGGGAGGGGGGTATAAGGAAACCTCACGTGTATTTTTCTACAGTGAACGTAACTAAGAAAAAAAACCTACCACATGAGTAGATACTTTTTCTCGGTTTCGTTAAACATAAATCTTCACTCTACACTTCAAAATAGCGAGTCTATTTAACGAAAATAGAAAAATAACAAGATTTTCTATATAAAATACTATTTATCTTAAAATTAGGTCGAATGAAAAAATTTCAATAAAATACGCGTGAGGTTGTGTGGGGGGAGGGGGGCTAGCCAAAAACCTCACCAAATATCACCAAGGGGTAGGGGGGGTCAAAAAGTAGCCGAAAACACCTCGCGTGATTTGTGCACAACCCCTTAACTACTTTTTTCTATCTTTTTATTTCCTAAATAAATTCTTCTTAGGCTTCCTATATTCCTATTAGGAAATTATAGAACTCGTATTTTTTAAATAGTTCCTATAAGTCTCGGCAATGCAAAAATTTGAATTGTCCGTTTCACACATTTTGGGGGAAAAGTTTTAGTGCTAAATGGATGCCGTGAGATTCCATGCAGGAGGTAACTATTAGGGGGTTAAAAAAATATGAAGCATTTTCTCCCCCAGGGCATCATCTGGTTTTGAACCCTTCTTGGTTTTGAACTCAAACCAAATTGGGGGCAATTTTTGAAAGGCTATAATCCTACTTCCTCCTTTATTGAGGAGCACGGGACCAGTTAGTAATCTATGCGCTGCTACAACCGCTTTGACCAAGTCGACTGTCGCGTTTGTAAGAAGAATATAGATAGACTGAGGGTCTACCACGAACCCCGTTCGACATGTTGCCTCCCTGTCACACTTACGTACAAATCTACAAGTGCTACAGAGAGGCAACACGTCGAACGTGGTTCGCGGTAGGCCCTCTGGTGCGTTTCTCCTGGACAACGGTCACACGCTTCATTTCTCGTAAGATGCAATTACGATACACGCGCACGCGCTCGCCGACAGTGGGCGGGGCAGCGACCTGCATGTATGAACTTGGTATTCCACTTAGGTAGTTAGTAGAGACTACGGAAATGAGTAAATTTAATGGAAAATTCAGTTGTTTCGGTGTCAACCAGTAATTTTCCATAACGAATAGATTTTCAAGACACCTGTTTATAAATTTACGACTAGGGCGTACTTTAAGGCTGAAATTGTGTGTGAAAACCAGAGCCAGAGTGATGAAATTGACACATCTTTGACCATGACGAGACGCTTTTTGTAAACTCTGATAGAAAAAACATCAACGCGTCACTTTGGAGTGACGTGATTTCGTTTTAGAAATCTACACGAATAAATACACGGATTGTAACTAAGAAATTTAACTATTCGGATAAAACACCAACCAAAAAGCATAGCATAAGTCTTGGTTCACACGGCGTCTATGCGGGAAAGCCGTCTAGCAGTGTAAACGATTTTAAAAGTTGACAGCAAGCCATACAAAGTTTGCTGTCACTGCGGTATTCGATAAAATCCCGTATACGGTATTCGGGAAAAATTTACGCCGTGTGAAACTAGCCATACGCTCTTGCAACGCATGTCCATATATTTCATAAGTCTACGTCGGAGGGCCGAAAGGGTCGACTCTAGTATCTGATAGTGCGTTTTGATCCTTTTGTTGGGAGATTAATTTACACGAAACATGCTGCGTTTTAATACTTTTAATAAGTAGAAATAATAAATATATGTACAGTGGGAAGGCGTTCTTGTAGTTAATGGAAGGTCAGCTTCTTCGAACCCTTTAGACGTTACATGGCTCGTAACACTGATTGTTGGGAGAGATTGATTGAGTCAGAAATTATAATCGCACGAGTGAATACCTACGCTAGCTTATACACGGTGTACCTACACCTATATATGTATACCTACTAGAGTTAGACGTCATACGTCATAATTGTGTCGCTTAACATCAAACTCGGGTAAATCCATTCGACCCTCTCAGCAAATATCTACCCTATTACATTTTCATAAATCCAAAATCGCATGATCTGACATATGGATTTACCCGAGTTTGAAGTTAAACGACTCAATTTAGATATTTGACGTCTAAAATAACACTTGCACTGAGTGGGCTATCAAAATCGCTGCAGACTTTTCTTGGTCTAACTGTAGTATTAAGTAGTTTATCGAGAACCATTAAGAATAGGTATCAATATTCTAGAAAATACGGTAGATATAGTCGTTCGATTTGTAGCAGGCCCCGAACGGCTAATCCTTTGTCTATCGTTAAGTGAATCCGCACGATTAAATTTGCGATGTCTACAGGAAAGACGCGAACGAGTTTGCAAAAAAATGTGTACGACCCGTAACTACGTTTGTATGGAGAACCGAACTTGCTGCGGTCAGGCGTGGCTCACTCCGCGATTTCGTCGCTTTGCTACAGGTAGCTAAAAGTACATCCGTTCGACCCCAATTTTGGGGTTTGCCATAAGCCACGCGTGGCGCTGTCGCCACCTAGCGGCCATATCTGTGCTGATCGTGACAGACGCGTTTTGTTAGAGAGTGAGTCTTCTGTACCTAAGGTAAAGGGCCCCTGTTTCGGCAGGTTAAGGCTCTTGAGAGTGAGTTGAGAGTTTGTGTATTTTTTTAAATATTACTAAGCATATCAATACCTTGAAAGCTTTTGAATATGTTATATTAGTTCTTTGTTAATAATTTAATGTATAAACTGTAGGGTTTTAGTTGAAAATTTTTTTTATATGAATTTTTTCGTGAACCTCTTATTTGGCTCCCATTTCGTGATACAAATTTAGGTCAGCTCCTAAATTCGTGAATTCGTGTCCCCTGTTTCGGCATAAAGTTTTCTTAGAGTAATTGGTGAAAAATTGATAATTTGCTGATAATCATTTTAAATATTTAACGGTCTTACCTACTTACGATAATTGTAAGGTCAAATTAATAATAAAAAAAATTAAATTGAGAGCTAGCTTAAAGTTTTTTGTACTCGTCGACTTTAATGGTTGAATTAAGACTTAGGTAAACCATATGGGTACTTTAATACTTGATTAAAAGTCAAACTTTTTAATTTAAATAAAAAATAAAATAATTAATTTAAAAAATAATTAAAAATAATAATTATTTACAAAAAATAATTTACTATCTTATACGTTAAAAATAAACATACACAAAAATAAATCAAATTTCAATAATAAATAAAATTGTGCTAGTAGTTAAATATGAGAATATACGTGGAACATACCTTAAAATTTTTAACTCGGGTCACATTCAAACTCGTTTTATGAGAATTCTAGTGAAAAAAACATATACCGAATTTCGCTCATACGAAACTTCATGAAATACATTAATTGTTTTCTAATTTATTTTTTTAATTATCTTTGTTGTTATATTTAAAAACAAGCACTCAAAATGTATCTAGGAAATCCTTGATTCGTTAGTGGCACGAAATAGGAGACACACGTAAGATAAAATGACCGCTATTTCGTGAGTCGATTTATTGCAATTTTAAGTTATTTCTATGCATATATTCAATCTTTTTTCTTATCAAATCAATTACTAAGAAACCCACAGAAACACTCCCAAAAACTTTTATTCGAATGGGTTTAGCTTTTCCTTCCTATAAGCTTAACAAGTGAGAGCGCGCACCTTACGCCTAAAAAAAGTGCACGCATACAACACAGCTGTTCGCGGCCGTCTGACAGTTTCGACCGTCGTATTACTCTTAGTTTAATCACTAAAATATTGGTTATCATTTTATTGAAGAGATTAAATAATACAGATTTTTTTCATATGTATAATTTGAATAAAAGATATTTGAATTCCTTATTATTTGTGCCAGAAAAAAAACTAACGAAATAACGTACTAACACGAACTTGGGGCCGTTTACCTTAGTACTATTATTTATTCTGTGCTGCAGTTAAAACATAGCTCAACGTTTGCGAAAGAAATCGTGATCGCAGAATTAAAGGAGATGCAATTTCTAAAGTCCGTCACCTTGACGCGCGGGTTAAGGGTCAGCCCGCCCCCCTAATTGCCGGTTGAAATCGCCGCAAATAAATATTTTTTATCCACCACGGGAATGTGGGGCCTCTTGACCTTAAATTACGGTTTTTTGCGGGTTTTATCGGTTTCCAGAATGAGATACAATCGCTACAACGAATTGTTAATCATATGGTATCGAGTGTCGAGTCTTTTTGAATGTGAAAAGTTATAAAGTACCTAGGTATATTATATATATGTAAGGGAAACGTGCTAGTGCTCGACATACTAATGCCCAATAGATGAGACCTTGCTGTCACCTCTATTGACAATGACTTCAGTTTCAAGATGACATGTACTGGGACCGCGTCGAGCACCAGTACGTTTACCTTACCTAGGTACTCTACCATTACCGTCCCCAGGCCTAGTTAAGACCACTGCGGTTGTGTATAAGATTTTAGTAGTTTGAGTCAGAAATGGGTTTTGACAAAGAATAGGATCAACTTGGAACTATATCTTAGGTACTTTCTAACAAAAAAAATTTTTTTCCAAATGACATACCTAGATTTGTTTTGAGGTAGCTTCGCGTGGTGTCATTGGCGGGAGTACGCAGAAGTCCAGCTAACTGTCGGATTGGTCAGAGCACACCAAATAAACAACTACTATATGTAGTAGGTACTATAGGTACCTATGTAGGTATAGAGGTAGAATCACTCACTTTTCTTTAGATTCCCGGAGATCCTCAACATGGCGGCGGCAGTCAGAGCTGCAGAGAACCGTAACAAACTTGCATTTAGGTCAAAGTGGTGCTAACGTATCGCCAAACCACATTAAGTACCTACAAAGTTCTGATTTAAACTTTCACGATTATTTAACATTATGAAACTATTGAAACTACTGGGACTTAATCGCGTATTTAAGTTTTAAGATTTACCTCCGACGTTTCGAGGACGGCGTTGTCCCCGTGGTCTCGGAGAAGACTGGCTCAAGTTGACATCAACATCTTCTAGCCGCGCGAGCTTTTCCGAACTAGGTACGAGTACCCGCACTTGGTCTTGTTTATCAGTTGATACGCGATTAAGTCCCGTTGTGTAGTTTCATTACCTACAAAGTTATCAATACAATAAGGTTTGAATCACTCACTTTGCTTAATTTTTCTGTAGACCCTCTTTATGACGAAGCCGGGAGCACGTGCTCACCAATATATGACTATGTTTTAAAAACACTCACTTTGCTTAAGGTTCCTGAAGATCCTCTTCATGGCGTCGCCGGCGGCGGCACGCGTCCAAATGCAGCCGGCCAGGTAGCCGTCACGCTCCGCCGGTAGCGGGGTAACGTCTCGCCAAACCATATACACCACATACAAAAGCTAGTTATCAATGCAATAAATTAGTGGTGCATACACGTATGTACTGTACTTTCAATAGGGACGAAGGCGAACCCTATAATTAAGTCGTGATATTAATACTGCACCACGCGGAACGTGACGCTATTTTTATGTACACAATTATGACTTGACTCACATGCTTTTAATATATTGGTATAGCTGACGTTCTGATAAAGCTAAGAAGCCGATATTTGGTATGATAGCGTTTGATAACACATACAGATTTCTGCAGGTTATTCAGGTACCTAGGTATATTAGCCATACGCGTCACCGCGTCAGTCCTGGAGGCTAAGATTGCCATCTTTCCTACACCTTTGATAGAAAACGCCAATGGGCACTTAATTAATTAATGAGTGGAAATAGTCACGTGACATTTCGTACCATCTGTCAACCTATCCGTCGTTTGTCGTGGGTCATCCTGGCTAGAGGCCAGTCAAATTTTGTTCAGACTTTTACATTATACACATTGATTTGGTAACAATTATTTAAATTGGTAAGAGAGCGCAGAGCGCAACAATGAAGTAACTAATTGGAAAAGCTTCTGTTTTTATGAAGCTATTACCCATTAGTGGCCATGTTATTGTCTTATTAGCTTATTATTACGCTCTATATAGTCTAAGAGCTACCCCGAAAAATATACACAGTTTACTTATAGAGCAACGAAGCCTAATAGCTATTGGGCACTGAGCTCCTTTTTAGTCTTTTTACCCCGATAATGCGAAAGAAGCTTTATTTTAGCAGTCCGTGTATGTGTCGGCGGCCGATCGTAAGATCAGGCATATCGTAAAATTCCTAGGCATATCGGTGAAACATGAAAATATTTGACTCGTTCCCTGAGCCGACGGAGCCCCGGTTTGCCCTTCGGGCATCTGAAGCTACCTAACGAACCTATCCTACCTATATCTTGGATTAATGTGACTACCGTCTAAAAATTACACAGGAACATTACGATCTGCCTGATCTTACGATCGGCCGCCGACATATGTATTGTGAGTGTGTAAGTTTGTTTCGTATGTTCAACCATAGCGTCATAAACTACTGAGCCAATTTTTATGAATGCTCATATGAATCGATTTGTTTTTATGGGTTACCTAATCTTTTTGCTGGTACAGTCAGCCATGAAAGTGGTAGACCACTTTCTTGGCTGACCGTACTACTCTGATTTCCAATGTATAACTGCTAGGCGCCCGGATTAAGTAATAGAAAGTATAGTACCTAGGTACATCCTCCAAAGTTCCAGAGCCATTTTTGCAGTTTCGAATTTGAACCTTCTTTTATTCCATTATTGTTCAAAAATCGATTTGATTTTGTCTTTTCAAAAAGACATTGTCCGTCTAGTAAACTCTGCACCGTGCTTGTCGTGACAAAATGTTGCGTCGAGTAGAGTAGTTAGCTATTAGAGCCAATTAACTACAATGGATTTCGTTGGTCTAGGTATATGTTGTTGTTGCCCATTTTCCGGGGCTACCTCTTGGCCTGTTTACGCGAGTTACGATGATTGCGTGCGCTTGATGGGCGTGGTGTAATTACATGGTAACTTTATTGCGGTTTTATGACTTTTCTGTTAGAGACAATACTTGGTAGCATTACTAAATCTGAAATTCGATCAGGTTAGGAGCAATGAACATGTTGGCATTTGTTTTCTTAGCTAGTTAGTGAGACTATAGGTACGGTCAGCTAAGATAGTGGTCTACCACTTTTCGCCTCTATCATCTGAGTCGAAAAGTGGTAGTCCACTTTCTTGGCAACTGTATCTTAAAGTTTTATTCGGATTAAATATAATTATTATGTATATTCCGTTTTTGAGACAATAATTATGATCTGAATATGCAAGCATAATATATAGGGTGGTTAAAAAATGACTGTATTCCCGTTGCCAGGGAGGTTTAGGAAACACTGAGCCATTATTACTATGGGACCAACCCCGAAATCAAAAAAAAGAATTCGGCTGTTTCATTACATTTTGGCTGGTTTATTTACTATGGGAGGGTTAACTTTTTTTTTGCGTTTTCGGGGTTGGTCCCATGGTAAAAGTTGCTCAGTATAATCTCAAAACCTCCCTGGCAATAGGAATGCAGTTATTTTTTAGCCACCGTGTATTGCTATGGCGACCTAGAGTCAGTCCATGAAAAGTCTGCAACGGATTTGATAGCCCACGTCCACGTGTTATTTTAAACGTCAAACTTTTATGAAATTATGACCCATAAATGACACTAGCACTTCGTGGGCTATCAAATCCGCTGCAGACTTTTCTTGGTCCGACTCTATCTAACAAACTATACTTCTGAGACATCGGCGCCTATGAATAAAGTTGGAATAAAGGTTTTAACCCCATAATTAAATCACCCGCCGGCGTGTAAATCATCCAGAGACAATTACCAGGAAAGACAGCCAAGGAGCCATGCGTGGCCGGAAGCGCGCTCGGCGGAGCGCAGCGTGCGATATGCTCCGCGGCTTGGGTCGTAGACTTTACACCTATTTATACACCACAGTTTACCCCGTATGTGGACTAATCAACTTCATGATCACGAGATTGATTAGTATTCGTATAGGTAGAGTTAGACCAAGAAAAGTCTGCATCGATTTTGATAGCTTACTTCTACACTCCATATAGCCCACGCAGTGCAAGTGTCATTTTAAACGTCAAACTTCAATGAAATTATGACGTACTAAATAATACTTGCCCTACGTGGGCTATCAAAATCGCTGCAGACTTTTCATGGTCTAACACAGCGGTCGGCAACCTTTTAGCAGCCAAGGGCCACATAGTAGTTAACGGAGGTGACGCGGGCCGATTTTTGTTAATATTTATGACTTTATGAGACATTGTCGTTTGTCACTATTACATACAAAATAGCCAAGGCGGCGCTCGGGCCACAAGTGACAGATTCACGAGCCGCATGCGGCCCGCGGGCCGCAGGTTGCCGACCGCTGGTCTAACATATAGGTTGTAACTTTGAGTTGTATGAAGGATTCATTATCTACCTACAAGAAACATGAATAAAACTTTTTTGCTGCATACATTTTGACAATGCCGATAATTTGTCAATAAAAATGTCAAACATTTGTTTAACACTAAAGCTAAAGTGATTTTTTTCTTCACAATTAATTCTTATCTTGCTCGTCAAAATGAGTGCAACCGCAACTATAACATTCGACACTGCAGCGAACGTGTCCCACCCTAGTCAAAATAGCGATGAAGCCATCGCCGCTAAAGTTAGCAAAATAGCGTTCTCTTTTATGGACAAGCGGCTTAACACCCGCGTTTTTGTGGACGACGTCGACTTTACTCCTGACGACATAGTGGATAGCAGCTTTCCTACCATGATGGACACCTTTTCACACGCTGCGTTCGAAGTTCGCGTCCGCTCTACCGTCGCTATTGTCAAAGACAAGACTATAGCAGACACGGGGGACGGCGGCCCGAAAGTGTTCGCCACAACCATCTCCCTTGACGACATAAAAATCGATCACACGCTTAACACAGAAGAGGGCTACCCTCCCGACGACGTCGACCTAGATAAGGCTCCCTCCGCGTTCTATTTGCCTAGAAGGGACCCCCCCATGTCTTATCCACCAAATATAATGGTAGTCTTCAAAGAAACCGAAACAGTATTCCTGTTAGACCTGCCTTCGTTTTCCTTTGATAAGGGAACGCCGGAAGGAAATGCAGTCGAAGAAGCGAATGAATTCTATAACTATATCACTGTTGGGAAGGGCAGGAATCGAAAGATGGTGAATGAAGAGACCCAGACTGAGCCAGTGGTGGTCCAGTCTCGGCATACACTAGCGGTTCGACCGCAGAAAAAAAATGCCGCGTCTTTCGCGTCCGTGTGGGACATGCACGACACCTACGAGAAGCTAAAGCTCGCCCGCGCTAGAGAGGTACCCGACGAGATGGTGCTATACCAGTCCGCGGACGCGAGGCTGCTGCGCAAGAAGAAAATAGTCGACACCGGCCCGAGGCGAGGCAAAACCTTCCAAGAGATAGGACAGACTCATAATTTCTACGATGCAGTAATGTTAACTGAACGCGTTCTAGCGGCTAAAGCTTATTCCGATGCGCAAAAGGTCTTCAGAGGCCTCATCCCTATGGATCCGCTCTCGCTCGACTTGGTGTACGTTTACACGATCAAACGCCTATGGACGTTTGAGTGCAATGAGACTGATGGACATCCCGTCGTGATGATGGCTTTCAATCCTAGGAATAAAAATATATTGGCCGTGGCTTACGGTGACATTGGATGTGAGAAGTACTTCAATGGCCTACTCGCTATCTGGTGCACGAAGAACCCTATCAAACCAGAGCGGTTATACCGCTTCGATGAACCGCTAACATCCATTGCATTTTCCGCGAAGAATCCGAACTGGCTCGCGTGTGGTTTTTCAAACGGGGACGTTATAATACTGGACGTCACTTCATATGACACCAAGATTGTAGCTCAAAGTACCCGTGACACCAACCCCAGCTTTGAGCCAATCTGGACGGTAACCTGGCGCGCGGTAGACATTGACAACGAATACGTTTTAACCACGGGCCAAGACGGGAGAGTGAATCGATTCACAAGTACGAAAACGCACGATTTTATCTGCACGCCTATGATGCGTTTATCCACCGTTGAAGGCAGTTTGAAAGGGCTTCAAGTTACAAAAGCGTGTCTAAAGGTGGATGTGCCAATAAATAGACATCCGGCAGGGCATTGCATCATGTGGCATCCACGAATCAGTCACATTTATTTCGTAGGTACGGACGAAGGCTGCATCCACCAATGCTCGAAGAACTATCTAAACCAACACATGGACGTGTTCCGAGCTCACGCGGGCCCAGTTTACGCTTTACACTGTTCGCCTTTCATGGAGAATTTGATGATGACTTGCGGCGCTGACGGGGCTATAAGATTGTGGGTGGAAGGGATAGACGATGTAATAATGACGTTAAATTGCAAAGGGGCAGTTTATGATGCTGCATTCTGTCCTATTAATGCGACTATAATTCTTACCGTCAGCACTAATATATTATCTATTTGGGATTTGAGGAGAAAGACTCATATTCCTTGCGCGGAGTACACATTGACGGAGCAGGGTATCCTGACGTGCATAAAGTTCGGCGCACGCGGGGATAGTGTGTTCGTGTCGGACAGTATGGGGAAGATCCATACGTTTCACTTAGAAGATACGCCGATCCCACCGTACGACCAGCGGAAAATGTTAGACGACGCCATTAAGAAAGTGTTGTGCACGAGGCCGTACCTGCTGAAGCAGCTTGAGAAGATGGCGGCTTATCAGAAAAGACACCCGTAACCTAATTAGTGCGATATTTTAACCCTTTTCCAGGATCGACCACATATGCGCCAATAGAATTTCAACCTTAGTAATCCGAATTAAGGAATATACTGGATTTTCGGGGAATGTGACTTGTCTTCAAATGAATCTTCAAAGCTGAATGAATTGGAATATATGTTTCTTTTTTGGGAAAATCGTGTATATTGGTGCGGCCTGGAATAGGGTTAGAACATTCTGTCTGTCATACGCCAACTTCATTGCAAAATAGCTAAAGTAAATCGACTTGGTGCGACCCTCGAGTTATTGCAAGACCTACAACAAAAGTTCATAAGACGCATGATCGATTCTTTAAACTACACAACAGGTGATACCTACAAGACTGATCTTCATATACCTACCAAGTTATCTAGTTTATAATTTTTTCTTTTTTTTTTAGGTGTAATCATGTTATCTATTTTTATTTAATTATATTAATAAAAGTCATAATTAGAATAAAATAATTTTCACTTTCATAATATCAGATTTATTATTTTTAAGCTTACCTAAGAAGTAAGAATTAGGTATAAATAACACAGTATAAATATATGAGAATATAAATAATTTCGTAAACAGAACAGGCGTTAATACATACAATAAATAATTGAACTAAGCCTGGTGACTAGGGCCGGTTAGAGAGCATTTGCAGTTGGTATTCCTTCTTCAGTTCCTTCAGGTTCGCTTCTAACATTGCCACCTGTGAAAGAAAGACGACCTTTACCCGTGGGACGACGAAAAATTTGACGTCCCACGGGTAAAGGTACCATATGGCGGTTGGCGCTTACGCTATTGTTAACGTCGCTCCAATATTATTGCGGCGCTATGCGACGTAAGCGCCATCCGCCGTAAGGTACCTTTTGTCGTGGAACGTCACAAATATTGTCCTCACTTGTGGTAACTGATGGAAAGACTTCACACACACAAAATAGCTAAAAGAGGATCATAAATACCTAAAACGGTTAGTACATTTACTTTTTTGGCAATCAAAATAAGAGAACGCAACTCATGCTAGACTGCCAGGTTAGCTAGACCCTGCAGTCTTCTTCCTCGCGTTATCCCGGCATTTTGTATATCCGGCTGGCTAGGTCCGGTCACTGCAGCCAACGCTCCTTCTTGCTTTATTCGCTCGCGTTCCTTTTGTTGTACTATTACTTGTAATAAACTCACCTCTTCAAACCTCAACTCTCTCCGGGCCTCTTTAATATAGCCTCTAATAATATTCATTTGCTCCAAAATGGGGTTATTCTCATCATGACGCTGCATCAGGCTGGCTAGGTCCGGCCGCCGCAGCTAACTCTCCTCCTTGCTCCATTCGCTTGTGTTCCTTCTGTATCTAATGTACTATTACTTGAAATAAACTCACCTCTTCAAGCCTCAACTCTCTCTTGGCCTCTTTGATATAGCCTCTAATAATATTCATCTGCTCCAAAATGGGGTTATTCTCATCACGATGTTGTACATCAGGCTGGCTAGGTCCGGCCGCCGCAGCTAATGCTCCTTCTTGCTCCATTCGCTTCGCGTTCCTTTTGTATCTAATGTACTATGACTTGAAATAGACTCACCTCTTCAAACCTCAACTCTCTCCTGGCCTCTTTAATATAGCCTCTAATAATATTCATCTGCTCCAAAATTGGTTATTCTCATCATGATGTTGAACATCAGGCTGGCTAAGTCCAGCCGCCGCAGCTAACGCTCCTTCTTGCTCCATTCGCTCGCGTTTCTTTTGTATCTAATGTACTATGACTTGAAATAAACTCACCTCTTCGAACCTCAACTCTCTCCTGGCTTCTTTGATATAGCCTCTAATAATATTCATCTGCTCCAAAATGGGGTTATTCTCATCATGATGTTGTACATCAGGCTGGCTAGGTCCGGCCGCCGCAGCTAACGCTCCTTCTTGCTCCATTCGCTCGCGCTCCTTCTGTATCTGTCGCTCGGCGCGCTCGTACCGCTGCCGACGTACCTCTTCGATTTGAGCCTCAGTTGGCAACTTTCGCAGTGATAGAAGTTCCTCCTGAAAAGTTTGCTTGGTTAATAAAAAATGTTAGCAATATGTTTCCCGCAGTCACATTGGGTGATGTGTTTAATAAGGCATTTGTCATTTTTTTACATCTCTGACTAGGTTTGCTAAGGATCTCTTGGAGCCACTAGATCTTTATAATTATCACAATCACATCAAAAATGCTAAAATTTCCAAACGCGCCCATTTTTTCCAAGTCTGAAACCGAAACTTAAATAAGCAATAAGCTGTGATAATTTTTACGTGATGTAAGTACGAGTGGGTAGTAGCAGTTTGCCGTATTAAACATCTAGGTGGGTACCTAATAATATTCATCTGCTCCAAAATCGGGGCCGAAAACCCCTATATCTATATATACTATATATAGCAAATCGTTAGAGCCGTTTTCGAGATCTCCGAAATATATGTATACATAAACGAGAATTCCTCGTTTAAAGGTATTAGATTCGTTTTCAATACAATAAGATCAAAAACATAAAAGTTCATAATTGCATCCACTATTTCCAGTTCTGATGCCGGATCTCAAACATGCTAGACACTTAAGCCGTGATACCTCAGTGTGACGGTTATCCGCTTTTTATGCCACTTTTTATATCACCACATTTTACATAGGTAGGTTAGGTTCGTTAGGTATCTTCAAATGGTCGAGGGCCAAACAGCAAAGAATAGGAGCCCCGCGGAAGCGGGGCTCCGTCGACATCGCTATAAAGTTAAGATAAAACGGAAAAAATAATTCGGGCTATTTGCGTTCTAGACCCTTTGCGATGTAGACTAATTGCGATTTTTGCGTTCTAGACCATCTGCGGATAACCCAGTGTAACTACATAATATAGAATATAGTAACCCACCTCAAAAATGTTCAAAAAATGAAAATAAAAGATGGCAGCCACATTTCTGATACCGGAATGTAAAATATACTAAAGTTACCTTGATGTAACTAGTAGCGGCCTGCCGTATAGAGGCATATAATTTCGCTTGCCTAGTCCCCGGTTCAGCCGGGAAGGCAGCTATATGTTTGCTGAGCGCGTCGACGCCTTCAGCGAGTTTGCCGATGCGCCCGCGCATGGCATTCACGTCGGACAAGTTGTACGTGCTCTCGCCGTCGAAGAGGCTTTGACACATCTGAAATTAAAGGTTGAAATATTTTAATTGTTTTTTTTACAACTGGAGTAGATGGGATAGTATAGTAGTCACCTGCAATAATATGTTACGCTTCGAAGGCCGCAAAAATAAGTGACGCGCTCTTATGGCTCTACAAATAAGATCATGTCAGATAGTTTTGCGGCCTTCGTTGTGTAACATATTATTGCAGGTGACTGTACTGAACATTAGAAGCACTGGTTTGAAGCGGTAAGAGCGTGCGACTTTCAATCCACAGGTCGCGGGTTCAAACCCCAACTCGTACCAATGAGTTTTTCGGAATTTAAGTACGAAATATCAGTTGGTATTTACCAGTCGCTTTCGGTGAAGGAAAACATCGTGAGGAAACCGGGCTAATCCTAATAAGGCCTAGTTTCCCCTATGGGTTGGAAGGTAAGATGGCAGTCGCTTTCGTAAAAACTAGTGCCTACGTCAATTCTTGGGATTAGTTGTCAAACGGACCATGAGCCATGGCAAAATGCCGGGATAACGCGAGGAAGAAGAGACTGTACTGAACATTAAGCAGTAATTAGGTTCAAGCACTTTAGACGTAGTACTATTATTTATTCTGTGCTTTATGCAAAGTTACTGTAATACTTTGACACCATACACCGCCTACAAGTCTATTTGGAACTTGCGAAGTCGGTGGCGCTGATCGTCACAAACACAGGTAATCTTATGGAATGTCCGACATTAGTACTAGCGGCAGCCGCTTGAACTAATTTTACTCCATAAGATTTAACGTAGAAATTCCGACAAAATGAGGGCAGCACCAGTCGTGCACATAGCGAATTCTTTTAAATATAACTGTGATGACATCATAATCCTCATACTGTCCATATGTGACGTAATTCAAGAAGCAGTCTAAGTGCAAAAACAAGTGAATGGGTATTTTATTGGATTAATATGACTACAGATGTAGTGCATAATTATTTTCCTTTATATTTTCACGGAAATGTACGAACGTGTCTTGCTATTTCAGTCACTATCGGTACAAAAAGTACTGAGGTTGATTGAAGTAGCATGACAAATACGAATGTTTCCGAGAAAATACGATGGAAAACAATTATGCACTAAGTACATCTTTATCATACAGTACCATAAATCATTTATTTTTTCGTGATAAACTTAGTGTACATACAAAAGTAACATGATAAGGTTTAAGACATACATAATTACATTGTTTACCACGAAATGGGCTTGCCTCAGCATAAGTGGACGCTAAGTGAGTAAGTATAAGTAAGGTAAGTAAGTATAAGGCCTGAGTGGACGCTCGGAGCGGAGCGTTCGGCGGGGCGTGCAGCGTGGCGTCGGGCTCACTAGTGATTTGAGCAGCGTGCACTAAGGCCGCTCCTATACATTTGCATTTGTTAACACGCACGCCGCATGCCCCGCCCGGCTGCACGCTCAACTTGAGCGTCCACTCAGGCCTTACACTAATGCTGACCCGATAGGACAATCATACCAAGTAAATTATATACCTTTTCATACATAGCGACGGCAGGTTTAGCCTGATCCATCAACCCCCTCATCTGCTCATACGCCTGTACAAGAGCTGTCTTAGCATTACGACTCTCTTGTACTTGTTTCCGGAGCTCTATGAGATTGTAACAGTGCTCGCAGAGACGAAGGCCTGTCTTCTCTGTCACCTCGTGTTCTGAGGGCACTAGGGGCACTGATGGGTCTATTATTGATCCTGAAATAAAGAGTACTTAGAGGTGAACTATAGTTCGTTATCATCGTCATCAATATTTAAGAGCTATGCTCTTGTCAGTGGAGTAATTGCCACTCTTCTTTTTGCTGGGCCAGCCTTTTAACTCCCTTGTACGACACGACAGAAACTCTATCTTTTATTTGGCTGAGATATGTAGGCCTTCCTCTGCGTCTATTCCCCCCAATCTTGCCCTCCAAAAAATCTCGCCTTTTCTGGAGCTGGAGTGAGTGTGCGTTAAGCCTTACTGCCAAGTAAGCAGGATCAGAGTAATGAACTATAATACTTACTAGCTACATTAATATCTAGGAATGTGGAACAGTCATGGCACAGGATGGAGCCGCAGAGCCGGCAGTGGTGCTTGCGGCGCGTCAGGTTGAAGGCCTTAGCGCAGTTCGGGCACAGCTTCACCGATGAACCGTCTAACCATGGAACTACCTGAAATCAAATTTGTGCTATAGAGTACCGGCTGTAGGACATTTTTATATACTGGTTTGCATACTGGTATCCGGTAAATTATAACTAACAAAAAAAAAATTTAAATTTATGAATATTTCAGTAAAGTTTAGTGACTTATATTTGGCACCGTAAAATTGTAAACACTAGTCAGTTTACAATCTCGCTAGTTAAATTATAAACTGACGGTTGGGAGATTACAATCTAACCTAACCTACGTTAGATTGTAAACTAACGGGTTCACAATCTTACAGTGTCATATTCGACCTGTTGTAAAGTGTCCGAGTTAATGGGGGACATTGTGTGTTTTTCAAGAATGTTACAAAAAGTAATTAAGTATGTTCACTAATTAACTGAGTCTGCTTAAAAGGCAAAATAACAACTTTAACAGTTTTAAGCAAGTTTTGCCAAAATTTATTTGTAATATAATTTAAGCTTAACAAGTACTAACTTTTAAAAAAGTATTAAACTTATTAATAATATGTTTCACCATACCTCCTATACGACTTGTTATTTAAAGTAAGGCAACTAATGTATGAAGTAAGCAATCTAAGCTCAGTTATTTTTCTATGCCTTAATCCAGGGGTCTCCAAACTTTTTCGTTTTTTGCGCCGGTGGAAGGTGATGTTAAACCCCTGGAGCCTGGCTCCCCCGGGACAGACAGTGGGCACTCGCTTTGAGTGTTGGTGGGCCGGATTGGAACGCGTCGCGGGCCAGATTTGGCCCGCGGGCCGGGGTTTGGAGGCCCCTGCCTTAACTAAACCAGGATTTAAACTTAACCATAACAATCTAAAAGTAGAATTCAATTAAACTGACCTCTTGTTCATGTTGTCTCCTCTGGTTGGGTTCAGTGGGCATGTTGCCCACCAATTTGTCTAACCTAATCAACAACTTGTTTGTCTCAGTCGCATATCTCTCCAATCTTGCCGACCTAACACCTTTGAAATAGTCAGTGGAGCTCCGAGACACCCCCACTGTCTGCTCCTCATTAGATTCATAATAGTCCTGGGAATTAAACTTTAAAGCACGATCAAACGTCTCCTGAATATCAGCATCGTCATTATTAAGTATTATCTTTTTCGCTTTCCCAAATATCTCTTTTAAAGACCTCAAAACATCCTGTTCTTCTTGGTGCAAACTCTCAAAGTGATTCGTAAGTTGCGAAGCGGTTTTCAAGTCGGCCTTGCAAATGGGACAGAGGAAACCCTCGAGGATCTCCTCGTCGTTTGCCGTCGCCATCGTTACGCACTGATTCCTACATGCACATGTTAAATAAACAATCAGTGCAGTTAATTTCTAGCGCAAAAAAGAAATCCTCCCATTCTAATTCACTGCTGATTAGTAAGCGTTTGATTATTGCAAAGCCATTTGTAGTGTAGTTAACATAGAGTATATTTACTAAGTAAACATCATCGCAGGAAACTTCTTATTATTCTATTTTCCATTATTAATTAATAGAACGAATTTTAACTTTAAATATGACTATACGGGTGCAATAATTTAATAAAATGCAATATCAAAACGCTTCAAATGTCAGTGAAACTATTTGAGGCAATGTTAAAAACGCTCTATTTATTCCACCCAATTTGGCTGAATAAATTTGTCTTAGCCCAAACTTAGAGATGATTATTTAAAAAAAACATGTACGGTAGGCAACAAAGATTTTTTCCAAAATTTTTCATCTAGCTTATTCACATTTTACGATACTTTGTGTGTACTGTACAGGCTTACCGCGAACCGCGAACGCCGAAGTTCACGCCATTAAGGCGTAATTAGAGTAAGTGACCTACGTGACAGAGAAAGCTAGATGCCCGCAATTTTCGAATTTCGGTGTTCGCGGTAGGCCCTCAGAATATTAATGGAGGTTTTGGAGGGAAAATTAAACACTTAATTTACATAATAGATTTCATATATTCTGTTACAGTACTAAACAATCCCTTCAGCTGTTCAAGAGCATCTGCCGTCTCTGGCCAGTCTTGCTTCTCTGCCGCCCGTATAACGGCCTGGGCCGTTAGCCGCGCGGAAGACAGTTGCTGGTCGGCTTGCGCTTTTTCCTTATCTTCTGCCTCTTGTCTAGCTTGAAGACTGTATTCTAGAAGATTTTGCGCGAGGTCGATGACCTTTTTGCATGTTTCTGGACTGTTGGTCCAGCTCCCACTCTGCAATAAAAAAAATCATAAATGTGTTATAAATGTGTGTGTTGTGGGTGTTCAAGAATCTCGGGTTGACTGGTAGAGAACGCCTTAAGGCTTTAAGTCCGCCATTTGTACTCATTTTTATTGTGCAGTAATGTTTAAAAGTTAAAAAAAGTTAAACAAAAATCGACCTTCTTCTTGTACTAATATGGTTCACTATGGCTATGAGCTTGTGGTGGTACTTAGTGACTTTTGCTTGTCACCAGACGATATATAAGTAACTAAGTCACAAACTGCAGCCACATTGCACGCAGAGAAGATGGCCGATGAGGTCGAAAAGTGCTCGAGTGGAGACCACGGACTAGCAAGCGCAGCGTAGGACGTCCACCCACAAGATGGACAGACGACCTTGTTAAGGTCGCCGGAAGACGCTGGATGCGGGTCGCTTCCAACCGCCACGTATGGAGGTCCAAGGGGGAGGCCTATGTTCAGCAGTGAACGTCTTATGGCTGAGATGATGATGAAGTCACAAACTGACCTGTAGACTCTATAGGCCTTCAGCAACCTTTGTGCCTGCAGCAGTCTGGTGGGGCTCAGGTCGGCGTATAGCTGCCAGATCTCCGGCTTGTTCTGGTGTATTGATGTTATGCGGCCGAATAGCTCTAGTATAACTATGATAATTCATCAGGTGGCAAGCAAAAGTCACTTATTACTAAAAATAAGTTAAACAAAAATCGACCTTCTTTTGGTACTAACATGGTTCACTATGGCTATGAGCTTGTGGTGGTACTTAGTGACTTTTGCTTGTCATCCGACGATATATAAGTAACTAAGTCACAAACTGCAGCCACATTGCACGCAGAGAAGATGGCCGATGGGGTCGTCTGGGGTGCTCGAGTGGAGACCACGGACTAGCAAGCGCAGCGTAGGACGTCCACCCACAAGATGGACAGACAACCTTGTTAAGGTCGCCGGAAGACGCTGGATGCGGGTCGCTTCCAACCGGCACGTATGGAGGTCCAAGGGGGAGGCCTATGTTCAGCAGTGAACGTCTTATGGCTGAGATGATGATGAAGTCACATACTGACCTGTGTGTATCCTCTATAGGCCTTCAGCAACCTTTGTGCCTGCAGCAGTCTGGTGGGGCTCAGGTCGGCGTATAGCTGCCAAATCTCCGGCTTATTCTGGTGTATTGATGTTATGCGGCCGAATAGCTCGAGTATCCGTTTTCTCAACCTGAAATTAGTAATTTATACAATACAAGCATACTCACATAATTTTATGTAAAGCATTATTAGGATTTTTTTAAGTGAAAACTTCTTTAGCGGCGCTGTGCATTTTTTGAGGTGGGGAAAAAATGATAAACTCGATACAGCGTAACGCGTAACGTAACGCTGACGTCATGTGTCACGGACAATGTTATTCACCAAAGAACTTTATCATAATCAGGTCAATTTTTTAAAACTGGACTTTTATACTAAGCAATAAAGCTCAACGTTCTAATCTTGTACGGGCTGAAATACGAGAATCTCACAGTTACATTCTAACTTTATATCACTCAAATATAATTCAATAAAGCTACATCTTGATGGAATCTCTAATAAAAGTGAACTCTAGTACTGGTGAATAAAACTCAAAATATCATGACCAAATATATTTAGATACGAGGTGTGCAAAGTAACTTTACAATTTCTATTCGAATTTTAAACAATTAACGCTACAAATTTAAATTTCAAATTTTAACCAAGCTGGTCAGTGAGCTTGGTTAAAATTCGAAATTTCGGAACTAAAGTTTTTCAATAGAAAGGAGGATGGGTCAATTATACATAGGTAGTGCTGCAGACATTTTGAACTAGTCATTGAGTTTTCACTTCTGTCAGCACTCCCGGAGTGCAACCCGTTGTTTTTTTAGCGTTACTATAATATGATGAATAGCGCGAAGAAGGGGGAAAAACGATTGTTCTTTAAGTAATCTGAACCAAACTTAGATAAAACTAATAATCTGGCCGACTAGCCGACCGACTAATCGACCATCCGAGCGCCGATTATTCGGCTAGTCGGCCAAATCAATAGTCGATACATCACTATACAGTATGTGTCTGACCATGGGGCTTTAATTCCAGGGCTTGATTTTACTCGCTAAACTGAGCTACTTTTACTATGGGACCAACCCTAAAATCGGGGAAATTTTTTTGGCTTTTCCATAGAAAACGTCGACACCTGATCAGCCAAAATGTATGAAAAAGTAAAACAAAATTTTCGGGATTTCAGGGTTGGTGCCATAATAAAAGTAGCTCAGTTTAGCGAGTAGAATAGAGCCCTGGATTTAAAGCCCCATGGTCAGTAACATCCTGTATAATATATATTTTACCTAGCACTACTGTTTCCATCGGCGTCGTCCTTGTCCTGTACAACCGCCCGCACAAGTAGCGCCAGCACCTCGGTGTCCTCGAACTTGTGCTGCAGGTCCAGCATACGGTGGGCGCCGCGGATCGCGTCCTCGAAGTGCCCGGTGTCCATCGATACTATTATCACGTTCTCCCATAGCTGAAACAAGATTATATTATTCAACTATACTTCGTTTTTTTAGCATTAGAAATTAGGTAAACAATCTTGATTTGTCTTTTAATTGAAAAACACATTTTAAAAATAAGTTACGGCAAATATGTAACAATTATGAATCTAATACGATCATTTATATTCTTCTGTTTTCATAAGTAATAGTTATTGATTTTTAAAAGGCGTTTTTCAATTAACAGACATGCCAAAATCGCTTACCTTCTTGCAAGTTCTTTCTAATGCTAAAAAAACGAACTATAGGTAGGGTAATTCGTAACTTGCCTCTGTTAGTAATGGGCCAGCCTAAACTAAAAATGAATTCTATTCACCTTTAAATAGAATTCATTTTAGTATAAGGCGGCTAGTTATTGAAGGCCGGCCAGTTAGTTATTGAAACCTTATAGGTGAACAGGGCAGAGTGGATGGCACAAGACCCAGATTGCGGCCTTCAATGCGATGGACTGACCAAGTTAAAGCTCTCACCGGGTCACCTTAATCTGTGCGTACGGAATGCAATAAATAGAGAAGCATGGCGGGAAACAACAAAAAAGGCCGTACAACGACCTCAATGACCACGACTGCTCTGACAAGAGTATCCGACTAAGAAGAAGAAGATAGGTGAACAGAATTCATTTTTAGTTTAGGGCGGCCAATATAACAGTGGCTAGTTACTGGCGAATTACCCTACTATAGGACAAATTATTTGGCGATTCTCTGGAAAAGTTCTGTACCGTACCCATTATTAAGTCTTCACTGTCCGTCTGTCTGTCCGTTCGTCTGTCTGTCACCAGGCTGTATCTCATGAACTGTGATAGCTAGACAGCTGAATTTTTCACAGATTATGTATGTAGGTACTAAAAAGTACAGAAACCTCGGTGGGCGAGTCCGACTCGCACTTGTCCGGTTTTTAAAGGTTTGTGTACCACTAAGACAAAAGCATAATCTTCACCACACACCAGAAAACTACTGAAAATAGTATTATTATTAGGTATCTCTCTATCGAGGTAGATAATGATATTTCAATGTACGCATTACGCGGTAGACCCTCAGTGGATTTTTTGAGAACATCCAAAAATAAAATCAATTCATAATTACCCGACTATGGCAACGCAAAAGAAGGGCTATGATTTTTAAGTATAGAAGTCAGTTAGATTTTTCTCATAGACTAGGAATCCTCTAGACCGAGTTTAGAGCAATTATTTCATGTAACCGGTGATGTCAAAAATGCGGGGGTGCGCGGGACGAGGTGAACGAAGTCCCGTGCCGTGATTGGTCCGTTCAAAGACACGGACGTCACACAAAGGCACTTTCGACTCGAACATGGAGTAAAATTACCGTATGCGTGGCAGACGGGGTAGCGCGACTATGCTAAGTCTGGAGGATGTTTTGTCTGTGATTTTTAGGGTTCCGTACCCAAAGGGTAAAACGGGACCCTATTACTAAGACTGCTGTCCGTCCGTCCGTCCGTCTGTCACCAGGCTGTATCTCACGAACCGTGATAGCTAGACAGTTGAAATTTTCACAGATGATATATTTCTGTTGCCGCTATAACAACAAATACTAAAAACAGAATAAAATAAAGATTTAAGTGGGGCTCCCATACAACAAACGTGATTTTTGACCCAAGTTAAGCAACGTCGTTTTTTTGCCTTTTTTGCTTTATGGTACGGAACCCTTCGTGCGCGAGTCCGACTCGCACTTGCCCGGTTTTATTCTATATTGAAACATACCTTCCAGTTGTCATAGTTGAACCGTAGCGCCTCCATCAGCGCCCTGTACGCCCTGTTCTTGTCGCCCTGCTTCACGTACACTTTGGCGAGATTGTTCCACGCCTCGAAGGTGTTGGGCTGCAGGTACGTGTAGCGGCGGTAGGCGCGCGCTGAGAGCTCCCAGTTTTCCGTCTCCAGAGCTGCGAACCTGAAGTAAAAGGTACAAATAAGTTTTTGGCAAAAATTTCATTTTTGGTACAAGCTTTTATCGCCGACTGTACTTTTTTTTCAACAGGCAACTAATACTCATCGAGACAATTCTAAAACCCCCAAAACACAATTAGGTTTCGTTGTTTTATCATAAAGGCCCTATGGCCACCTCCGGTCTCCATCATCAGATCAGCTCGATGACACCATAATATTGCATTATCATCCGACTTACGTATGTATGCAAAATTTCAGCTCAATCGGAAACCGGGAAGTGGATCAAATTTAACTTGCAAGATTTGATTACACACAGACAACAGTCAGGTGAAAGTAAATAAAAGCTTGTAAAAATAGGTATAGGTATTAGGTAGTAGTAGCGGTTGACCAAAATCAGCTGCAAATGGTGTTAAAGGTATGAAAATCGGCACGATTAATCTTTAGGCCATTTGAATCAATTTGACCCGTAGCACCAATAAAAAAAAACAAACGGAAAGGAGTTATGACGTCATCTTTTTTTTGTATGGAAAAATAAAAAAAATTGTTCAGAAACCTATCGTGTGTGGTATTAAATGAAAGGGTATTTTGAGCCGGTTCTAAAAATATATCACATTATTATATTTCCGTCACTTGCATTCAATTAAAATAAAAATAATATTCAAACCATACCAAGTTTGGGCGCCTCCAGATACGAAACTGTTGAATTATTTTTTGCGAAATATACCTCAAGTAATACCCAATATCCTCATATCTAACCCCAAGAAACCAATTTCGAAAATATTTAGTTGAAGTATTTTTTATTTTATTTTTTATTATTACAAGTTGTGATATATCAATCTATCAATGAAACGGCCTCCTAGCCTAGTCGATAGTGACCCTGCCTATGAAGCAGGAGGTCCCAGGTTCGAATCCTGGTAAGGGCATTTATTTGTGTGTTCACCATCATCATCATACAAATAAATTCCCATATACACATATACAAGCCCTGGCAAGGGCATTTATTTGTGTGATGATGATGATGAACACACAAATAAATGCCCTTACCAGGATTCGAACTTGGGACCTCCTGCTTCATAGGAGGAGTCCAAACTTGGTATGTTTTGAAAATTATTTTTATTTTAATTGAATGCAAGTGACGGAAATATAATAATGTGATATATTTTTGGAACCGGCTCAAAATGCCCTTTCATTTAATACCACACACGATAGGTTTCTGAACAATAATTTTTATTTTTCCATACAAAAAAAAGATGACGTCATAACTCCTTTCCGTTTGTTTTTTTTTATTGGTGCTACGGGTCAAATTGATTCAAATGGCCTAAAGATTAATCGTGCTGATTTTCATACCTTTAACACCATTTGCAGCTGATTCCCGAATTTCAGGCTGTACCGCTATCACTAAGGGTCTTCCCAGATATATCGACAAGCATTCGGCAAAAGCTTTATGTCCGCGCAGTAAGAGCAAAAAAACCGTCGACGCGTCGGCAGGCGTCGGTCGACGCGAGCCGAGCCGAACGACGACTTTTTCGCTCTTATTGCGCAGATACAAAGCTTTTTCCTATCGGATTTTGCCGATTCCGCGCCTAAGGAGGCGGTATCGTAAACTATTAGTGTTTTTCAACCTTTTCGACTTCATGGAGGGTCATAAGGGCTCGAAAAGACCCAATAAAAAAAACTGTTGCATTTTCAACTACCCGGTTTATGTATCCGCCAGCGAACTGATATACATGGAAGTATTCTGTCCGCTCAGTTATGACCCAACGTAAACTATTCGATTGTAGGCGGTGCTTACAAACTATTCGATTTGCAACTTCAGTTCGTCCGAGATGGCAGGCAGTGACGGATGGCTAAATTGATTTATAAAAACAACGTTTTTTTGTAATTAAAAATGTCTTCATGTGTCGTGAAGTGGTGCAGAAGTTATTTTAGTTCATACCAAGGATAGTGGAATCACTTTTCACTTGTAGTAAACAGATAACTTCAGTAAAATTTGGAATAAACATAACGATTTGTTTTCAATACTACCGTGCTAAGCTAAAACGTAATAACTGCATACGACTTTCATAACAACATACGACTTTTTAAATTGCGAGGATAATAGGGATGGTGTTATGCCAAATGAAGTAGACTATTTTATTAACTTGTGCTTGGTTTAGGTATTTTCTATATAATTATAAATGTAGTAATGAATTATTTCTTACAGATTTGTATTTTCCTTTTTTATTTCATGAAATGGAGCTGTAAAAAACTACCTAATTATTTCAAACTAATAATCAAATTTGATATTATCATTTTACATTACTTTCCATTCAGATTTCCACAAGATGCTATTCGCAGAGAACTATGGAAAAAAGCTGTCCAATTAGAGAGACATGAAATTAAGTGGATGCCTGGAAAGATATCTAGAATATGTTCTATTCATGAGATATAATTCGTGAGATAATCATACCCGGTCTTCTATATGTAGATACACTTCCACTGAATTAATTTAACAAATACACACATTATCTGAAAATGTTGATCATTCGAATCCACCCTCTACCGTCACATATATGTAGGTTCTCTCTCAAGCCATTTCCATCAGTAGAAAAGAGCTGCAAATTTAAAAAATGTAAGCGCGCGAACGGGTGTGATCCCATACAAAATTTTAATTTTGCACCTTTTTCTACTGACAAACTTGCTTTACCGGCTATATACATATAAAATATTTCCATTGGAACTGAAAGTGGGGATTTATTGTGACTCCGCCTATTCAAATATTTTTACCCGATTCGTGTACCTAGTACCTACCCATGTAAATTTTGCAGGCTGTATAGCCAGTCCGAATTCTAAGATCAAGTTTACCATACATTTACAATGGCGTACTTGATCTTAGAAAAACGGACAGACTATACCTGAATGTGACTTCGCATTCGCACTGCCATACAAATTGATAATAAAATATACAAAATACTTATTATAGCGGAATACATTTATACAACAATGATATATTTACTTATGTTGAGTTAGTCTGTCATTTCACAACAACATTTTAACTAGTTATCTTTTAATCTGCATTAAATTATTATACGTGTATTATTTGACTGGTTCTTCAATGTATGGCATAAACCTATCCCTGTCCAAGTCATATTCTAATCAAATATGAACCGCAAACTCTCAGCGGCCAGTACGTACAGCAAGAAGGTTATTAGCGGATTAATGTCGCTGATTGGTACGATTATTGACATTATATGCATTTCATCTACACTTAGCTATGTACCATTAGTGTAAAAAAGATGACTATTATTTTGTTTACCAGCTTTGATTACAGGCTCTGTAAACGCGTCGTCTTATTTAAATGTAGGCGTAATTTTGTATGTGTGCTAATTTGGCCCGAGAATTTGAACGGTAATGTTCCTAAAGGCGGTTTCCATACTAAATATATGCGTTCACCGGTATCCGCCGATTGGGAGCGAAATGGACGACATGTTATCACGATCGCTAGAGGCACGATTTCGGGCTACTTAGATTATTCGAATCCAAAATACCTATCTTTCTGTTTTTAACAAGTTTGAAAATAGTATATAAGACGATGGTTGATTTCAATAAACGTTTATTATTCATCTGATATTACCACTATTTTCGTTACCCCTCCTTACGCCTAGCGCATGATTGGCGCGACAATATCGCGTGGCGAGATAGACTACCGATCTTTTTCTAACTACATTTTTTTTTTATTAAAGGGAAACAAACAGCGAATATTACACATATTAACAAATCAGTTAAGATATTACATTGGCCAAAACAGTTTCCACTTATAGATAATAACAATTCAGTTGCTCAGAAAAGACAATTAACAGTTAGAAATTAAGTTGTGTTGTAATCAAAATTTATATCATATCTTAGTTAAAGAGGGACGAGTAGACTCTCGCCGCGATACACCGTCGAGCCAATCATGTGCTAGCCCGGCTCCCTGGATAAAACCCTAATTCAAATGATTATGCCACCCTTACCCGAGCCTGAGCCACACGCTCTCCTGTATGCTGTTGATCTCCCGTCTTTTTCTCACTATGTATGTTAGTTAATGACGGACGGGTAGGCTTTCTCCGAGAGATACTGTCGCGCCAATCATGTGCTAGCCCGGCTCCCTGGATAAAACCCTAATTCAAATGATTATGCCACCCTTACCCGAGCCTGAGCCACACGCTCTCCTGTATGCTGTTGATCTCCCGTCTTTTTCTCACTATGTATGTGAGTTAATGACGGACGGGTAGGCTTTCTCCGAGAGATACTGTCGCGCCAATCATGTGCTAGCCCGGCTCCCTGGATAAAACCCTAATTCAAATGATTATGCCACCCTTACCCGAGCCTGAGCCACACGCTCTCCTGTATGCTGTTGATCTCCACCGACTTCTCGAAGTGGGGGATGCACTCCTCGTACTTCTTGTGGCTGAAGAGGAAGTTGCCCCAGTGCCGCTGCGCGCGGCTGCTCTTCTGCCCTGAGAACTCCCACGCCTTCTCGTAGCATGACACGTCATCTGACGATAACAACAAAGTATAATAACTAAGAATACTATCCCACTGTTGGGCACAGCATTTAAAGGAAATATTCTTGGTACCAAATTTGTATGGCGAAAATCGAAAAATCTCGGCTACGGAACTGTTTCTGCACAAAAAACTAGTGCTAAAATCACACCCTTGGCCTCAATCCTGATTGGGGACTGAATTCTTTATAGATGCATGATGCTTATGCGGGTTCCTCACGAAGTTTTTCTTCACCGAAGAGGAACTAAGAAACATCAAATGACATTTCGTACACAAGTTATGAGAAACTCATTCGCCGAACATCGAACCACTTGATGTGGATAGATAGATATCTATGCAAATAAATATCGTCACAACCAGAAATAGGAAAAAATTTTAATCCAAGAATTGAGTAGGATCCACATATGAAACTTTCAACTTCTGTTATAATTCCTTTACAGATTCTAACCTGTAGCATCGCCCAATAAGCAATAAAGTTTGACAGTCGGCTGGATGTCAATCTGTTGCTGGATCACCTCCGCAGCCTGCAACACAGTAATGTACATACTCTTTAACCTCTTGGGGTTCTATGTCCTAATACTAGTACAAATTACCTCCAATGAAATTTAAATCTTAATGAAATGGAATAGAGTTTCTTTTATTTCGTTTCGTTCGATTTTAAAACAACACAAATTCAGCTCTATTTTCTAACACCGTTGATTCAAATTCGATTGCCAATTTTCCTTGTATGGTGGGCCGCTAGAGGTTAAATAAAACGCAAAATTGCACTTCAGATGTTGTTATTAACTTAGAATAAGCAATAGTACTCAAGTACAGAAAGTTGAATAGCCTCAGACCTAAATAGTAGTAGTGAATAAGTAAATAACATAATGGTGGTGACCATTATTTTTTGATTGCTGCCATCCCTGCGAATTGCAGAAATATCTATCGACCAACTTTAGTATAATTACAGTGGGTATTAGGTATCCAGAATTCGATTAAGTAAATTTCTTCATTACATTGTGAGCAGGTTCAATAATAATAAAAAATATTTGCGTCCATTCGATTAAAAAAAAATGTATGGCTGATCGAGCCATGTGGGTTCGCAAGGTGTACAGCTCAGAACCTCTAGTTACCTTATGGCGCAATTGCAACATAGTATAGCACACTATAACGTCCTCCCACAGCTGTAGCCGCTGGTATTCCTCTAAAGCCGCCTTCACGAGCCCCAAGCTGAGGTATAAGTCGGCTAGCTGCTGCCGCCACGCCCATGCTGGGCCCAGCCCTGAAGCCCATAGGTAAGATAACCTGGAAGCAGGTAACAGGACGTTTTGATATTTTAATAAGTTTTTGGTGGATCCAAAACAGACAGCGGATCGGGCTCTGGTACCTTCTCAGAAGACCTGAACATGTCAATCACCACTCCGCTAGGAGCCCATAACTCGGTATTCCAAGCTAAGTGCCCGTACTACAATACAATACAAGTTTTTGGTACATTTATTGCTGACTGCATGTATATGTATTTTACTTTCCACAGGCAACTAATACTCATCAAGACAAATCAAAAAACCCAAAAGGTTGCGTTGTTTTATTCCAGAGTTTCTATGGCCACCTCGTGTCTCCATCATCAGATCAGCTCGATACGCGATGGTATCATAATATAATATTGCATTGTCACCTAACTTACAGATGTATGCAAATTTTCAGCTTCATTGGAAATTGGGAAGTGGGTCTAATATAACTTGCAAGATTTGACCCATACAGTACCCATACAACCTGCAATAATATGTTACTCTTCGAAGGCCGCAAAAATATGTGATACGCTCTTATGGCTCTACAAATAAGATAGCGTCAGAAATTTTTGCGGCTTTCGTTGTGTAACATAGGTATTATTGCAGGTGACTGTACAAACATAGTTAATAAATATATACATTGCGAGTTAATCGAATTTAAACTGTTGTGAGACATACTAACATTGAATAATTTTACGGTTTAGACTCACACACACAACACATACAACAAACAATAACATGTCGCGCGAGTGACTAAAAACAAGTGAGTCTAAACCGTAAAATTATTCAATGCTACATTGTGTACTACAATCTTGTACATCTTATAAAATTACCGCCAAAGATTGACTTTCCAAGTTTTAAAAAGCACGAGGGGGGTGTCCATTATTCCGTGAGGCGTTTCTGAAGATTTTTGAACCATTACCTGGTAGTGGGCGCCACTTCCTTCTTCTCATTGACAATGGTCTCGCACTGCAGCATGGCGCGCTCCACGCTGCGCTTGTGGCCCGCCTCCAGCTTGCAGCGGACCAACAGAGCCGCCACTCTCGTGGCCCACGGGCCGCTCTTTTGTGATAGTATGGCTTCTATGTAGGGTGACAGTTCTTCGTGCATCAGATCGTCTTTGGGTTGCGATTTTTGGAGATATTGTCTGGAAAGTGATTTTGATTTTTAAGATATGGTAATTAATTGTAGATATATTTAACTCGGGATAAGTTGATATGCTGAAAAGAAAGATAGATTAGATTTTTGGCAAAAATTTAGTTATTGGTACAAGTGTTTATTGCTGACAGTACTTTTCTTTCCACATGTAACTACTACTCATCGAAACACTTCTAACAACCCCAAACACAATTACTTTGCGTTGTTTTAGATATCACAGAGTTCCCATGGCCACTTCCTGTCTCCATCATCAGATCAGCCCTTGTCATCAGGTCATCACCCATCATAATATTACATTGTCATTAGATTTAGCTCAATCGGATATCGGGAAGTGGGTCAAATTTAGCTTCCAAAAGTCGACCCACTGTAAGGGAGAACATGGAGACATCTTTACATAAAATACTTTACATACATTCGGAAGACTTGATTTTTTTTATGACATAGGAGGCAAACGAGCACATGAATGGCCTGTTGGCAAGCGATTATAGCGTCGCCCATGGACACACCCGCAACAGCAGAGGGTATGCTCTTTTCTGGTCAAGAAAACTTATTTACACAGGTTTCATACACAGAAATTTGCACTTGCTAACAAAAAAAAACCGGACAAGTGCGAGTCGGAGTCTCCCACCGAGTGTGCCGTACTTTTTAGTATTTGTTGTTGTAGCGGCAACAGAAATACATCATCTGTGAAAGTTTCAACTGTCTAGTAGTCAGACGGACAGTGGAGTCTTATTTATAGGGTCCCGTTTTTACCCTTTGGATACGGAACCCTAAAAACAGTAAAAACACTTACACTGTAAGCATGCACAGCATCTGCTCCAAGCTTGGTAACTCTGCCTGCCTGATCTCCTCCAGATACTGAATCTTGTTCAGTCTCACATCATCTTGTAACTCTACATCGGGAGGCAGCTCTGCTTCGCCGTGGCTTTCCTCGGCTGATGGTCTCTGCACATTTGAGTCTAAGGCGCTGGTCAATGCTAGCTGGGGCAGGGTGGTCTGCTGCCACTTTGTTCTCTTACCGAGGACCCCTGTAACAAAGTAGTTTATTTTTAATTCATTAAAAAAAAGTTCAACAGGGTAATTCCACAAAAAGCATAACTGGCCTAGCATTACATTGCAAGTTTTATTTATTAACTCTGCGCAGGATACGCCACTAGCACAAACTGTAAACAAACCACCTTGATGGATCAATGTCATATTTATTCGTAACATATAATCTGTGAAAAGTTGTAAAAAAACTGTTTAAGGCATAGTATGTATAAGATATATAGAGTAACTTTACAGTTTACAGTTTGTGCTAGTGCTGCTTCTGGCAGCAGAACATTGCAGTATTTATTATTGGATCAGTATCCTTCAAGTTTTAAATTTGTATCAGAAGAGTTGGAATGCACGGGCATATGACAGGTTAGGCTTTAAGAGAATAAATCAATATAATAACTACCCGTTAGCTCCAATTTCAATCCAGCCAGCTCTCTAGCCTTAACCAAATGTTCCTCAACCTTCTGCACCCGTCCATACACGAGGTACGCCTGAGCGATCTCCGCCTGCAGCAACACGGCCAGCCTCTCATTGTCCAGCGTGTTGGCCTCGTTGGACAGCCTGGCCATCAGCAGCTCCAGCTCACTGTAGATGGTCGCGCTGTTGTCTTCCAGGGCTCTCTGGTGGATGACTACGCTTCGGAAATACCACCATAGATGAACCTGAAAATTGTGTGCAATAATTGTTAGTAAAAAAGATAACAATTATGATTTAGATAAAATATAGAAGACAGTAGTGACATATTGTAATATTTAGTGTAATTTATATCAAAAGGGACTGTATCCCCATTTATGTGCTTAGTGATACTTATTGAAACTCTTAGGCCCCCCCCCACATCTGGCGTCTTTCGAGCGTCGGCGTCTACAATTCTACGCAACTGCGCAGCGACGTCATTTTCCATAGCGCTGACCAGACGCCGACGCTCGAAAGACGCTAGATGTGGGGGGGGCCTAAGATGTCTAATCAAATTGTCCCTTTGTTCACCATGTTTTGTCAAAGTACTTAACAAATTTTCACTTTAAAATCTTTGACTAACTTGTAAGCAAGATAAGGTGCATGATAAAAGCAAATTCAAGGTGATATCATAAAGTTTATGTTGGATTTTCATTATTACTATAAAAATAAATATATTTGTTAGATATTTGTGTAAGCCGAAACTGATACTAAGAAATATGATTTGTTGCATCAAATAAAATTGAACTTACCAAATTCTGTTGAACGGCATTAAGAGCATTAAATATTTGCAGTGAAAAATATAATAACTCTGGATGAGCTATGTTCACATACACTGGCTCCGAATCCCGCTGCAATTTTACTGCTGCATCTATATTTGTAGGCCACTCCTGGCCGAAATACTCTTGCAAATTCAGTTTCTCAGGGTGAGTGTTCCAATTTTGTTCACAGAAAGTTAAGAATGAACTAACAGCAGTATAAAGTATGATGTCTAATGAAGAGCCGCTGTCGAGGTATTTAGTGAGAACAGCTCTGAGTTGTTCAGTGTCTAATCCTGTTGCCAGTAGCTCTTTACATATGTCAAGATGATTTATTTGCCATTTACCTGACCATAATTTACTGATGTGCTCATGTTCTGAAATATAAACAAAGTTGTAGAAATTCTTCCATGAAAATAATTATAATTATGAAATAATAGATTAATCCTGAATAATAAAAAAGTAAACATTACCTGAGTTGTGAAGTTTTTCGTCAAAGTTGCACAAGTACAAAATGTTAGTCTCAGTTAACATTTTCTCTAACTGTTCCGTTACTTAAACTTCTATAAAATGTTATTATTCATTAAAAAGCGATATATATGCAGGTTATAACCAAGTTATAACATAGTTTAAAACACTTGCAACATGTATTCAGATTAATATAACCTAAAAAATCTAGAAAACTGTTTAACACTGACATTGACATTTTCCTTTCGTTCAGGAACACAAAGGTGTTTTAAGGTTGGCAATCATGACTCTTGCACATGGCGCATTTAACCCTGCCAAATCGCGAGTTACGCATGTTCTGATCAGCATGCTCAACCTACATGCATTTACTCACGTGCTCACGTGTGCATTTTTATTACGAATGTAATAAAACTGGCGTGGGCTCATGTGGGCTGTGTGGGCTACTTGCGCAAGAAGAATGCAGTTTCAAAGGCAGGTGTTTTCAACGCCAGCTGCATCCGGACGTTTTTGTTTTGGTCTCCCGTAAAGCTTTTTTTATATGGCAACTCTAGTTGCCATCCAATGAAATCCATGGAAGTTGCGGGGGTGGGTGAACTGACGGAGACGGGAGAAATGTATTTTGGAGGTTATGATTGATATAATGTAATTTTTATAAATAAAATAAGACTCAAACGTCTCAAACAAAATGGATTATACCGTTAAGATGGAATCAGTGTTAATAGCAATAACTACAGTGTTGTGTGCTACATTAGTTTTAAATTTAATATACAAACTCAGGTAAGTCACTTTGAGGTTACGTAGTCCCGCTTTCCCGCCTGATCTAATAATATTATCTTCAAAATCTTTTCTTTTGTATACAGATTAGCGCTTCCATGGCGTGTCAACTGTTGGTTTTGTAATCAAAACTTTTGGATGAAGTTTATAGTTCGAAACAGCTGGGTTTGCCCGAGTTGTGAGCAGTACAACGGGTTCACTAAGGTGAGGTTATTTTTATATTTCAATACCACTACCCTTATAAATATTTAAGATTTAAACGCTAATACGTTACAATGTTATTGTTTTTAGGATGGCGACTACAATAAGCCGGTTGCTAGCATAATAAACGACTCTGCCATTAAATCACCCAAAGTCTTCCAAAGAAGTCCCCCAAAAAATGGATTGTGCAAAATGTGTAACGTAAACCAGCAACTGAAGGTCGCGCAGCTCGCCAACTTCGTGCCCATGCATGAGAGGAACTTCGACAACGAAATTGAAAATTACAAGTATGATAATTTTAATCTGAACTGCCCTAAAAAATTATCTCAGATTGTTATCAACATGAAAAATTTTGATTACATACATCTGTTTACAAAATTTGATTGGCTGATAACACACTTGGTGGAACAATCTAAATAATTAGTTACATAAGTGATAACAATTTGGTTAAATAGAGATAATGAAATTACCTACAATATACTGGAGTCATAAGTTTCTTCAAGCCCAGTAGTAAAAAATTATATAGATTAATAATTAAATTTCAACTTTTTAAAACTAAATCCATTTATTTTCAGGATGCAACTTGAAAAAGCATACAAACTATGCAGCCCTTGCAGAAAAGTTCTACAAAAGAAATTGCATAAAGAAAAAGAGGTACTATTAGGTTCAAAAGTAAAAGAAACGAGGAGCCCGGATAAAAAGAAACAAAAGAATGAACAGAAGAGCTCATTATTAAAGAGCTTTATAAACAGAACCTCCATACTCATTGCTTTAGTCCTAATGATTTTAGTATCATTAGAAAGCTACAATAACACCAATGAATTACCAAGTACATTAATGAATTTAAAGAACATACTCACTGGACTTCTAGATAGATTGATGACCATATTGAAAATGAAACTTTATTTGACATTCCCAACTTTAGAAAATTACTCATTTGACTTTACTAATACTGAGATACATAAAATGTTTAAGATTAAATTAAATGTGACTAATATAGGATCATTAGACCATTTTAATGAAGTGACGCAGAAGACGCTAGGAGGCCTCGTATGTTTGATGCAAATAATAGGACATGTTTGTAATGTGAACAAACTGAAGGATACAGTATTGATTGATATACTCTGGTCAGTCTTTGTTGTGATGTCTGTGGCTGATAAATATGTGACCATGGAACCAATTTACATCAATTTAGTTAAGGTTGGTATAGTTTTATCTTGTTATATTTGTTCCTAACAAGTAATGCTGTTTTTAACCCTTAATCTCTAGCCGCCCAGACGTGAAAACTTGCAAGAAAAATGCAATTTTTCACATTTGATTTGTCAAAACAAAGATTCAAATTAGAATGGAACAGGAGACCTTTTTATAGGTCTCTGGGCGGCTAGAGGTTGATACAAACAAGAGGGTATCACAAAATATGTCTTTCATGTATTTGTGTGATCATAGTCCCCTGTTCTTTCCATTTCCATAAAATTACTTAGGATAAGCTATCATTTAAATGATTTGTTTTGAAAGACGAAATTATTAGGTATCGTCTTGGGTCGTCCCATTCGTTTTTCGTCAAGTTCTTGAATTAGTCCTATTCTGCTTTCATCACTCATTCTACATTGAAAGCCACCGACGATTGTGACGAATGTAGAATGAGTGATGAAAGCAGAATAGGACTAATTTAAGAACTTGACGAAAAACGAATGGGACAACCTAAGACTATACCAATTATTAAAATTGACTTGGTTGTGATGAAGCAAGATTTGAAAAAAAAAACTTTTACACTGGAATGATAATTAATAATATATTTCTCTTGTTTCAGTTGACAAGTCTATTTGCGGTATTGCTTGTTTATAAGAATATGGATAAAACAACACCTACACAAAAGCCTGTGAAGATTCATACCTCTCCAAGGATAAAAAATTTAAGAAACGGACCACATACCTCATTCCTGGATGAAGACAGTGACATTATGTTGGAGACGGATGATGATGTATCACTCAGCAAATTCGGATTGCACAATTTCACAGATTCTTCCACAGAAACTATCAGTCCCCTGAGTTCTAGCATGCTTAATGGTAGATGCTTCACTCCAAAGAAAAATGACAGCATTTGGAGCAAATCCAGACTCAATTCCACATTCTGCGTAAATAGTGTTATGAGCAAAAGTCCAAGTTCCGTCTCAGATACTTTATTTACTAAACCTTCTTTCAATAACTTTCAAAATCTGAAAGATGAGTCTGATTCTGATTTAGACGAGAGTATAAGCTCTTTGTGTATTAGTAGTCCGAAAAAATCGAGTCAAAAGAGCAATTCAATTTTTGCTCTTCGCAAGTTCACTGCCACTCCTAGCTTTGTCGCTCCGGCGCCGTTGAATCGTTCCAGACCATTGATATCTCCTAGTAAACTAGGGCATAGTACGTCGTGGGTCGCGGGAGGCTACTGGGGATCAGAAGGCGAGAGGCCGATCTTCAGCGTGAATGGGAGTCGTTCGTCAAGTCAGAGCTCGGGGTTTGAATCGCAGGCGTCGAGCGCGAACCAGCGCATCGCGTCGCAACCGCCGTCGCGCGAGGAGTCTATCTGCGGGGATCCTGCGGCGTCTCTGCTCGAACGCTTCCAGAATTGTAACACGGGAGGTTACTCTAGTTACCAGTCTCCGGCTAGCTTCACGCGCGTGAGCTCCCCAGTGTTCCCTCAGATGCAGTACAATGGGCACGTTCATATTCCTCAGGCCAGATTCGCGCCTCAGCCCGCGCCCTCTAGTATATTTTCACAGGCTTCTCAAGCTTCGCAGCAGTACCCGCACGGCCTGCTCAAGCCCGGCGGGTCCGGACTAATCAATCTCGCTCAGCTACGCTCGCTTAGCACCAGATAATCTCACTAGTCAGCCATTTTGACTCTTTTCGACGCTCTTGACTCATACGTATATTTTTCTTTTATTCTTTGATTCTTTTTTTTCTAGTATATGGTAAACTGCCATTATGATAAGCGGACTCGTTAAGTTAATGTTAGTATTAAGCGGTTGTAAGGTTTGAGACTAAACCCTAGTGTTAAGTTGCTGATCTCGTGTTTGGTGCCAGTCGTGGCTGATTGTGAAAGCATGAAGAATTATTCTATTGTTACTAAATAATATGAGGACGTCACTGTCCTCGTCTTGAACAAAATGTGATATTTTAAAAGACTAGTAATTTTCTAAGATGAGAAAGAAATGATTCTTGATGTTATCATTGTTTTTTTTGTTTTGGTTTAGCCAATGGTTTTGTCATTAAATATCGGAAACCTTTTGTAAAGTTCCTGCAATAAAAACATGTTGTAAAATATCGTTATTTTTCTTTCAATGTAGAAAATTAAGTCGAAAAGTTGTCAGCGATGGCTATGTGCGCGACTTGGACGCCATACATAGGCGGCGTCGTCGGTTAACGGGTCATATTAGACTTATTGACTGTACGAGTATACATTGTCATCACTTTCACTTTTCCCATACAAGTTTCGCAATAAGTTGATACCGTCAAACGCGATTAGCATGGATTAATCTTGCATACCTAATAAGGGGGAGGCCTATGTTCAGCAGTGGACGTCTTATGGCTAAGGGGGAGGCCTATGTTCAACAGTGGACGTCTTATGGCTGAGATGATGATGATGATGACCTAATTTGCCTATTATAATTTCTTTACAAGGCAAATTTCTCGCATACAGCCACGCGTCGTAGCGTAGTGGGCTCGTGATTCCGTTCTCGGTGAACACAAGATCTGAATCTGATCTCATCGTAAGATAAATATGTGGATTACCAATAATATAAGTAGATAGATTAGAAAGTTAATGAGGAAAATCTAAGCTCCCACGCAGGGGCGTATTTAACCTAGGGCCATCCGGGTCTGTTTGTTCCGTGTCCGGGGTTGTTTTTCATCCTTGACTTTAGGGCGCCGAAACTTATTGGCGGGGCGCCAAATTTCAAAATACGCCCCTGCTCCCAAGATAAGTCCATAGCGTATAAGACAGATTCCAAGACTTACGAATTCCTAGCCTTCCGCTCGCACGTCTGGAGGTATTGATGAGGTCGCGGTGGTAGATAGGTGTCATCATACAGCGAAGACGCGTAATCAGATACGTCCGTGCAGGCCCACTCGTGCTCTTTGTACCTTTTTAGACCCCATTCGGTCTTGTTACCCTAATGAACAAAGTTATATATTATAGGTACAATAAGAATAATGAAATGGAGGTATTACCTAAGTAGTGCTAGATGTCTACTAGAGAGCCATCTGTTGGCGCTGGTGGCCTAGCGGTAAGAGCGTGCGACTTTAAATCCGGAGGTCGTGGATTCAAACCCCGAGCTCGTACCAATGAGTTTTTCCGGAGCTTATATGTAATAAAATATCATCGAGATTTACCATCAGTCGCTTTTCGGTGAAGCAAACATCGTGAGGAAACCGAACTAATCCCAATAAGACTTAGTTTCCCCTTCCCTAGCACCACGCCACACACGCCAGCTAAGCTATCGGTCGCCTTCCTCGCGGCCCCGATGCCTGGCCCTGCTCAAACGGTATCACCGGGCTAGGGGTCGTGGGGTTGGGTAAACGATCGGTAGCGAAGAGCTGGCCCGCACTTGCAACACCGTCATCCCCAAAATGATGACTGACCTCCCCACGCGGTGGGGAGTGACCCGCCACAGCCGTCGCAGCCGAAAGGCGGGCACGGCCGCTCATACCTCTCTAAATGAGAGGTATCGAAGGATATACAGCAGCAGCCTAGTTTCCTCTCTGGGTTGGAAGGTCAGATGGCACTTGGCTGTCGCTTTCTTAAATCTAGTGCCTACTTGGGATTAGTTGTCAAGCGGACCCCAGGCTCCCATGGCGAAATTCCGGGATCAGTTGTTTTAGATTAACTAGGAACATACGAAGCACTTCAAATTATCCGGTTGCGGGTACCACTGGTGCTTGCAGCGCCGGTAATACCGCTGCACGGGCCCGCACAGAGGCTTCGGCTGATGGTTGTACAGGAGGTCGTTGGTCGTCGTGAAGTTGCCGCAGTTCTCGTGGCTATCGTGAAGGTATACCGATTCCACGTTGCCCTTAAGGAAATCAGCAGATCCTATACTCTGTATCTTTAGGTATTAAATAAAAGTAAACATAATCTACCCTCAAATGGCTCCTAAGCTAGTTCAGGGTAGAAAAGCGCGAGATAGACTACCCGTTCCTCTTTAATTAATACATTTAGAAAAAGACTGGTGGTTCATCTCGCGGCGAGATACTGTCGCGCTAATCATGTGTGCTAGCCCAGCTGGAAGTAAGTTACTTACTTCTTTCGAATAGATAGCTATTAAGTATCTCAATAGTTTGGCCAAATCCAACCCAAACAGTTATTCAAAGCTACCCAAAGTTAAATCATGACTGGTTATAGATGAATCATTTTTGTGTCACGTCACCTACCCGCAAACTGTTAAGTTTATTTAATCTAAGCTCAGGCATTCGGGATTCGGGCTTCATCTTTTCATAGTCGGGTTCTTCTTTAGGTGGGAAGTAGAAGGTGCCTTGCTTGGGGCATTCTATTCTGTCTTCTACCCAGTTGCTGCCTGGACAAAATAGCCAAATTGTATATTAAGTTCACGTTATGTTTATTTTGTTGTTACCTGGTTAATATATACGAGTAGGTAGGTATATTAAGCTGAGAGAAATGCCAAATGCTCAACCATCCTTAAACTCACTGACAAAACCATCCGTTTTCTCAGCTCGAAATAACAATCTGTGCACGAACTGAATGTTACTGAGTATTGAAATTCTAAGTAGGTAAGTACCTAAGGTCGTCAGTAGGGTAATCCATAGCATATGTAGGTAATACGGTCAACGCAGGTCTCCAAATAATGGCCCGCGAAAAGAAAGCAAAGGCTTAGCCGTAGCCCTCTGATCAAGTTAAGAGACAGCTGCTGTATTATCTTCTTCTCTGTCGTATCGCTCTTGACAGAGCGGTCGTGGTCACGTTGAGTATCCGCATCGGTACTATAGTTCGTTTTTTTTAGCATTAGAAAGAACTCCACAGAAGCAAGCGTGCAGTTTTTATCTGGCTCTTTAATTGTTATAGTCCGGGAGCCGGCTGCATGAAACAAACCTCATCAAAAAATAGAATATACCTACCCTGTAGAGGTACCTGACATTTAGTAGATTCCAACGCACTTGGTCGGCCTAGGCTTAACCTGGCAGATTTTGTACAAATGGCAAAAACGTTGGACAAAAATTCATCAAAAAAAACCTCATCGAAAAATAGAATGAAACTTGTATGGTAGGATACCTGACCTTGAGGACAGTAAAAAAAAAGTGGTCGGCCTCACCTTAGCCTGGCAGTTTTTGCAGTCCGACCAGATTTATTGGGTCACGTGAGAGCTACAATTTACCTCATCGAAAAATAGAATGAAACAAACGGATTATAATAGCTAAAATAAGCCTGTCGACGTATGTCTTGGTCGGCCTCACCTTAACCTGGCAGTTTTTGCAGTCCGACCAGATTTATAAAAAAATCATCAAAAATTTTTTATCGAAAAATTATGAAACTTGTATGGTACGATAGCTGCCTTTGAGAACAGTAAAAAAAAAAGTGGTCGGCCAAATCCTGTGTATGCAGGTTCCTGTGTCCGACCAATTTTGTGGTACCACGTGAGAGCTACAATTTACCTCATCGAAAAATAGAATGAAACAAACGGATTATAATAGCTTAAATAAGCCTGTTGACGTATGTCTTGGTCGGCCTCACCTTAACCTGGCAGATTTTGCAGTCCGGCCAAATTTATAAAAAAATCATCAAAAAAATTTTATCGAAAAATCGTGTGAAACTTGTATGGTACGATAGCTGCCTTTGAGGACAGTAATAAAAAAATGGTCGGCCAAATCCTGTGTTTGCAGGTTCCTGTGTCCGACCAATTTTGTGGTACCACGTGAGAGCTACAATTTACCTCATCGAAAAATAGAATGAAACAAACGGATTATAATAGCTTAAATAAGCCTGTTGACGTATGTCTTGGTCGGCCTCACCTTAACCTGGCAGGTTTTGCAGTCCGACCAGATTTATAAAAAAATCATCAAAAATTTTTTATCGATAAATCGTATGAAACTTGTATGGTACGATAGCTGCCTTTGAGGACAGTAAAAAAAAATGGTCGGCCAAATCCTGTGTTTGCAGGTTCCTGTGTCCGACCAATTTTGTGGTACCACGTGAGAGCTACAATTTACCTCATCGAAAAATGGAATGAAACAAACGGATTATAATAGCTAAAATAAGCCTGTTGACGTATGTCTTGGTCGGCCTCACCTTAACCTGGCAGTTTTTGCAGTCCGACCAAATTTATGGAAAAATCATCAAATGTTTTATATCGAAAAATCGTATGAAACTTGTATAGTACGATAGCTGCCTTTGAGGACAGTAAAAAAAAATGGTCGGCCAAATCCTGTGTTTGCAGGTTCCTGTGTCCGACCAATTTTGTGGTACCACGTGAGAGCTACAATTTACCTCATCGAAAAATAGAATGAAACAAACGGATTATAATAGCTTAAATAAGCCTGTTGACGTATGTCTTGGTCGGCCTCACCTTAACCTGGCAGTTTTTGCAGTCCGGCCAAATTTATAAAAAAATCATCAAAAAAATTTTATCGAAAAATCGTGTGAAACTTGTATGGTACGATAGCTGCCTTTGAGGACAGTAATAAAAAAGTGGTTGGCCAAATCCTGTGTTGGCAGGTTCCTGTGTCCGACCAATTTTGTGGTACCACGTGAGAGCTACAATTTACCTCATCGAAAAATAGAATGAAACAAATGGATTATAATACCTAAAATAAACCTGTTGACGTATGGCTTGGTCGGCCTCACCGTAGCCTGGCAGTTTTTGCAGTCCGACCAAATTTGTGATACCACGTGACAGCTAGAATAGGACCACACATGCTGTATTCCATACGCATCATGACTTTGTGTACCTATCTGATGGGCGGGCGTATATGAAACGCCTTCTTGTACGTGCAGGTGATCCAGGTATACACCAAAGCTTAGTTTTCAATCGAACACTTGTAATATAAGAGGAAAAACTACACGTGATCCTTCCAAAATTTAAATAAATGGTAAAATGTTCCTCCACGATGTTCTCAACGGGCATCTAGACTGCGTTGGATTGCTGTCACAGTTAGGGCTCCGCGCTCCCACGCGCCGAACTCGTCACACCACACTATTCCATATTCCCTGTCATCGTACCAATTATGGCCAAAATTCTATTCTATTAAATTCTGAGTAGAATCGCACGTACCTATAATAAATCGTTCCAAAACATTGACCCTTTCTTCTCCTCCAGACGTGTTTTCAAATCACAAATTGCAAAGCAACTTTCCTGGTAGTCACGCACTATCACACCCACTTACACACATACACCCCACACACACACACACACACACACACACACACACACACACACACACACACACACACACACACACACACACACACACACACACACACACACACACACACACACACACACACACACGAACACATAAATTCCAATAAATGCATACAAACTAATAGATTCGCTCGCTTATGTAGGTACTGTATGTATTTTTATTTTACTATTTTTTATTTATTGTTTACGCAAAATTAGAGCTATACCTACTATTTTAGGATTTTTTTTCCAGTTTACAGTTATTATTATTTTTTTCTCTTTTTCCTTGTACCTTAAAGACTTACAAATTAAGTTATATTTACGATTCTTGTACAGCACAAATTACAAGTCTACCCACAGATGATTTTTTATTATGTATAAATTACAGGAAGTTCTGTTATTGGCTATGCTATAAGTTCTCATGTTTTTTGTATATTATTTAATGTAAACGCTGTTGAACTTCTCAATAAATATAAATAAATAAAAATACACAAGATAACCTCACATATATTAAGTGATTATCTTATTGTTATTTCTTCGACTCGCAAAGGCGTTATGTGTCCTTCAAACCATTTGATCTTATACATTTCATCTCTTAATGTCCAGCCACAATGTGTTGCATCAAATTTGATGCAAGTGGATTCTGCCGCACACTGCCACATTGAATTTATGAAAGCCGCCCGTAACAAGCCATACGTCAACAGGGTTATTTTAGCTATTATAATCCGTTTGTTTCATTCTATTTTTCGATGTGGTAAATTGTAACTCTCACGGGGTACCACAAAATTGGTCGGACACAGGATTTGGCCGACCATTTTTTTATTACTGTCCTCAAAGGCAGCTATCGTACCATACAAGTTTCATACGATTTTTCGATATAAATTTTTTGATGATTTTTTCATAAATTTGGTCGGACTGCAAAAACTGCCAGGTTAAGGTAAGGCCGACCAAGACATACGTCAACAGGCTTATTTTATTCCGTTTGTTTCATTCTATTTTTCGATGAGGTAAATTGTAGCTCTCACGTGGTACCACAAAATTGGTCGGACACAGGAACCTGCAAACACAGGATTTGGCCGACCATTTTTTTATTACTGTCCTCAAAGGCAGCTATCGTACCATACAAGTTTCACACGATTTTTCGATAAAATTTTTTTGAAGATTTTTTTATAAATTTGGCCGGACTGCAAAATCTGCCAGGTTAAGGTGAGGCCGACCAAGACATACGTTAACAGGCTTATTTAAGCTATTATAATCCGTTTGTTTCATTCTATTTTTCGATGAGGTAAATTGTAGCTCTCACGTGGTACAGTCAGCAGCAGAAGTCGCTATACACTCCAGGTGCTCAAAGAGAGGTAAACGTTTAAACTGTCAAAAAGTTGTTGGCTGTCATGGTAGTATTTACTTGTGAGCGCTCAACGTGTCACAAATATGTTAACAGTCGCTATTCATTAATTTCTACACTTACAACAAGTCATTGATACCTTAGCTGTCAAAAAACCAATGGTATCTAAGCGGTCAACGTGTCAAATATATCTGAACAATATGGAAAAATAGACTTTAAAACATACAAGTATGGTCGAATATTGAATAAAAGATAGCCATGCTAATTTCAGGTAAAGCGTTTTGACAATCATCGAAAGCAGTACAGTCTTGTCACCACATACATCTATCTCACGTTTTGCCCTTCAACCATTTGACAGGAGCCTCTCGGTCAACTTACTGCAAACTATTTCTTTTAACAGAATCGTCAAGACGAATGACACATAGCAAAAGCTAACTGAAGCCGAATTTAGACCCAATTGTCAAGGCACGTCGTGGTCTCAGTAACAGGCGTTTGCTTTTCAAAGCAGAGACCGCGGGTTCAAATCTCAGTCGTACGCACCTAGAGATTACAGCTTTTTGTTTTTTTTTTTTGGATTTCATTTCTATTATTAATTTGTGTCTTCTGGTTTTATGTTAATTTCGCATTAGTTTATCTATTTTTTGAAGATAATGTCACATGTAGCGTATGTACGACTTTCTATCAGGACGTTGTAGGTTTGAACCCGCAGTGGGCGTTACTTAGATTACTCCTGTGCGGAATGCCATTTGATATTTACTACTCAAAAATCACGTTTGTTGTATGGGAGCCCCACTTAAATCTTTATTTTATTCTGTTTTTAGTATTTCTTGTTACTTATAATAGCGTCAACAGAAATACATTATTTGAGAAAATTTGAACTGTCTAGCTATCACGGTTCCTGAGATACAGCCTGGTGACAGACGGACGGACGGACGGATGGATGGACAGACGGACGGACAGCAGAGTCTTAGTAATAGGGTCCCGTTTTACCCTTTGGATACGGAACCCTAAAAATGGTGGTCTCTTCGAAAACTGACTAAATTAAATTAAAGGATATGAAAACAATGCATTTTATTCATTTCAGACATCATGTTTTATAGTAACATTTATTGCTTAAGACCTACACAATCGATATCTAAATAGAAATAGTCTTAGTTTTATTTTTCAAAACGTTCGGGGTTCGATTCCCGAGCTGAGTACACATTTTTTTTAATGTATGAATGCAGTTTTTCGTGTTACTAAAATCGATGACATGATTCCTAAGAAGAGATCGGTGTATATCGTATAGTATCAGATTTTCCCATACTGGCCGATCTAAATGGGCCACCCTGTATAGTATATTTTACTACAATAAGTGGGCTAAATAAATATATTAACATAGGTATATAATATGATCAACGGTTTGGAAGAACAGCTGCATATGACAGTTAAAATAAAAAAAACCGATCATTCTAGTAGAACCTACTTATTTATTGTATAAGTTTGACACTTAACGATAAAATACTTCTTTAAGAAAGGAGGTGTCAATTACTAGTGCTACAGTATTTATTTTAAAGTTAAACAGATAAAATGTTGATGCTTAGTTACCATTGAAATAACAACTGCTTAGCAACTGGTGGCACCCTGGCTGCTGACGTACGTGATTGGCAGTGCGTGTAGGTATTAATGACAGCAGCTTGAATTTGATTGCTTAGTTACCACTGACTTTTTAACCGTTATTGTCATTGTGATTAAATAAGGGTGTATGTGTTAAAGAAAAACTCAGAAGTTAAGGTATTTGTGACGAACTGAAAGCCTACGTGAAAATGACATCTTAGATGTCCTTATTTTTGTGACGATTGAAGTGTATATGTTTTCTTGGACACCTTGCCCGCTCAGGTATATCTGCTGCTGACTGTACCACAAAATTGGTGAGACACAGGAACCAGCAAACACAGGATTTGGCCGACCACTTTTTTTTTACTGTCCTCAAAGGCAGCTATCGTACCATACAAGTTTCATACGATTTATCGATAAAAAATTTTTGATGATTTTTTTATAAATCTGGTCGGACTGCAAAAACTGCCAGGTTAAGGTGAGGCCGACCAAGACATACGTCAACAGGCTTATTTTAGCTATTATAATCCGTTTGTTTCATTCTATTTTTCGATGAGGTAAATTGTAGCTCTCACGTGACCCAATAAATCTGGTCGGACTGCAAAAACTGCCAGGCTAAGGTGAGGCCGACCACTTTTTTTTTACTGTCCTCAAGGTCAGGTATCCTACCATACAAGTTTCATTCTATTTTTCGATGAGGTTTTTTTTGATGAATTTTTGTCCAACGTTTTTGCCATTTGTACAAAATCTGCCAGGTTAAGCCTAGGCCGACCAAGTGCGTTGGAATCTACTAAATGTCAGGTACCTCTACAGGGTAGGTATAATCTATTTTTTGATGAGGTTTGTTTCATGCAGCCGGCTCCCGGACTATTAATAATTATTGAATTATCTAATATAGCATGATCAATACATATAATTTACTTCAAATTATTACCGCTAATAGTGCCCGATTTGGAACCACAGGCTTACTTCTGCGAAGTTCTTTCTTATGCTAAAAAAACGGGCTATAGAGGCGGACACAGCTCTTCGCACGATCTCCCGCCATCTCCCTGTTGGCAGACTGTCTGGCACAGTCAGATACGCGGTTTCCCACTGCGAATTTTATTTGGTAAGTCCAGCGCATAGGTGATCTGCCGCGCGATCTGGTTCCCTCCACTCTTGTACGACCAGTCGCTCTATGGAGTCGTTATCTCGCCTAGAGACGCTGTATTATATATGTACAATATTGTGCACTTAAAAACTTACCTATGAGAACTCCACTACTGTAGAAGGGCTGTGGCCTCAGAGCAATGGCGATGGCTTCAGCTCGCGTCGGGGATTTTGCTCGAGTATTCATCATCGTTTTTCAGTATATTATATGCTAAGAATGTTTTATTTGATTGAATGATTTGTTGGTTTAAATAAAATAGAGCTTTGGGACTAAATAGCAGAATTATCTAAGAAAATATTGAAACAAAATGTTTTGTTTACTTTGCCTGTTTGAATGTTTAACGTAGTTTACTCTTTGGTTTTTAAAAATAATTGACAGCTGTCTATTAAGAAAATAAAAGCTCTTTTCTATACCTCGTTTTTTTTAGCATTAGAAAAAAGGTAAACAGTCTTGATGTGTCTTTTAATTGAAGAACACATTTTAAAAATAATTTACGGCAAATATGTAACAAATATGAATCTAATACGATCATTTATATTCTTCTGCTTTCATAAGTAATAGTTTTTGGTTTTTAAAAAGCGTTTTTCAATTAAAAGACATGTCAAGATCGCTTACCTTCTTGCAAGTTCTTTCTAATGCTAAAAAAAACGAACATAACTGTTATATAAGGGTTGTAATTTTGTTGTAATAGGTACAGTGAGTATTTTATTATCAGTGTCAGCCTTGCTAATTTCTAGTTTCCATAAGGGTGTGAATCAGTCGATTCAATAGGGAATATTAAGCTAAACTCGGACAAGAGGACGTCATCAGCACAATCACAAATCGAAAGTTCGTTTTCTGCCTCTCTATCACTCTTGCTTATTCGATCGATAGAGAGGCAGATAAACTGTAAACATGTCATGCATCAATGTCATAGTCATAGTGAAAACTTGTCAAAAAACTGTTTAAGGCTTAGTATGTATAAGTTACTCTATGGTTTACTATGTGCACTGGTGCTGCACTGTGGTGGCCTCGTGGTGGCAGAACATTGCAGTAATACTCCCTATTGAAGGACTATCACAAATGCTAGAACTGATATTACCTTAATAATTGCCCAATAGGTACAGTATTTGATGATAAAACAGCAAACAATATCAATTAAAATATAATTCACATTTGATCAATTACTATGAGACAAAATAAGTTGAGACATTAAAGGCTAATCAGCATTAGTAGTCTGTGCAGAAATAGAAGAGTCGTGGAGAGTATTGGGCCCAATACATTCCACGACTCTTCTCTTTCCGAATGGACTCTATCAACAACTTTTTCACATCTCTAGCTTAGTCAATTTTTATGATATCTGATATAAATCACGTTTAGGGGTCTAGGCACATGCTCTGGTCCAGGTTCGTATTGACAGACTGCCTTTTCACAACTACCTCACTTTGTACACAAATGTCAAAACCTACCCTCATTGTCTATACATAACAATATCAATCAGTCACACAAATGGCAATGGTAGTCAATATAAATGGCAGTTACTTGACAGGTCAAACAGAACATAGATTTATCAAAATATTGCTGCTGCTACTGGCACTATTCAAATTGAAATGCTATCGCATTTAATAAAACATCTTTTACTGCTAAGATTTGAAATCGAATGGCATTCTATTTTGTTTTGTGTCACTGTACTTGATTAGCGATATATTTACTTCTTCTGTCTTCACATCATTGACCTATATCTCAGGAGTGGCCTTATGGGCAATTAGATATGAGCGCCGCGCCGGCGCGCCGCCGCCGCCGACAAAATATTCGCGCCGCCGCCGCCGACGCTGCGCTATCGGCGTGGCATCGGCGTGACCTTGTTAGATACTACTACTTTCAGAATCAGATTTTATCTAGTTTAGATCTTTAACGGCGCCACTCTGAATAGCTTATAGACATTCAAAAGGTAGTTTAGGTCCATATTGTAGTGTGTGTACTACGCCTTACCCACACACGTGCATAGCTTAGTATATAATGGCTTGTACTTGTTATTTAAGTCAGAATAAACCTATATTTCGCACTATCGAGTTCTCCTTTACGTCCCACCTCACATGGCGACCCTGCCAGTGCGGCCTTGCGCTGCACTGGCGGCGCGCTGCGCCAGCCAGAAGTACTGGTTTTAGTGAAAATATTCGAACATTCAGTGTAATAAAAGACTATAAAATACTCGTAATACAAAAAGTGAATGTGAAAGTTTGAGACTAATTATAACAATTAAATTATGTGCAACGTGGACAAATACCTAGTGATGAAATAGCAAGTGAAAAAAAACCAAAAGTAGACGTGGAAAAAAGACAAATGTGAAAATAGACTTAAATAAAATAAAAATTATAATAAAATAAATAAAAACCGCTGATAAGTTGGAAGTTGCAGCCGGGAGCTTGTTCGCGTCCCGGACCCCAGACTTGACCTTGCCGGAGTTGGAGTCGAGGACAAGGTGGAAATGTAATCGAGAGATATTCAAAGGCAGGTGCGGTGCACAGTGTGGTGTTACGTTATGAACAGTCGATTGTCCATTTCTTTTCACATGTTAAATAAGTGTAGTGTTATTTTCCTTATCATTTCTTATTTTACATTTCTTTTCTTTTATTAAGTAATAAAAATAAGTGACATTATGTAATATTAGCTATTGCTCTCATGGAAATGAAGTTTACTTTCTTTTTTTAATTTTTCCTAAATTGGTGCTAACATATAATTTAAAGATGTGGCTTAATATTTCTTTTTTTTTCATAATTTAAATAAGTATGCTGTCTAATAATGAAATAATAGTATGGTTAAAAGAAATACACATATTGATTTCATTTCCTAGCTCCATGTAAATTAATCATATTTTTTTAATGCATTTCGTAATTTTATTTTATTTGGTAAACTCAACAATAGATTATTTCTGCACTTAGATACAAAATTCGTCATAGTGTACAACTGTACAAGTAAGGCGCGCCATCCGCGGCGCGTGTTCACATAAAAGGGATTGGAATTTCCCAAGCAGCATGGAAGTGTCGGCAACATCAATATACCAGCCAATTTAGAACTAAGAGTGATTTAAGGGATGTATAGGAGTGTCAGAAAAGATTTAAGCTGCATAAAAGGTATTTTACAGACATTATACAGCTCAAGCTGTATAAAATCATTATAAAGGATTCTGCGGAAGCATGGGGTGCTTTATCAGAATATAAAAAAACTACTTTAAAGCGAAAAGTGCTGTGAGACACTACAAGCTAATTCTATCGTAAAAGCTGTTTACAGGCTGTATTGTAGTAACACTTGGCACTTTTAGCTGTACAAAAGTATCTGTCAAGTCCGTTTTAAAACTTTAAGTGTCGTGAAACACTACAAGCTAATTTAATCGTAAAAGCTGTATACAGGCTGTATTGTAGTATCACTTGGCACTTGTAGCTGTACAAATGTATTTGTCAACCCCGTTTTAAAGCTATTTCTTATGGCGTAATTTTACTCTCCTATAAGAATAGTAGTTGTATAACTTCTGTCTGTAAGGGTATTATAAAACTAAAAGAATAAATGGCAGCTATAGTACAGCTTTTTTCAGTATTACTGACAGAGTTGCTTATTTTGGCGTAATTTTACACTCGTATAAGTATATATTTCGACCACGAAAATAAAAAAAATGTAATGAACAAAATTAATAATTTAGAAAATTATGAAATGGAACGAAGAATAGAAATAGACATTTGGACCTAAGGGTTTTTTTATTTGTTATACGGATTTCTAAAGAGACTTATAACTTATGTACGGAGAACCGAAATACAGCCAAACGAATACAAATATCCTATTATAAAGCTGTTTTAATTACAAAAGCTGTAAATGATACTCCATTTATTACACAGCACAGCTACTAAGATTATAATACTCTCCAACTAACCTGTAGGCTGCTTAAAAATTGTCGCCATTTTACAATGAAAATAAAACGTATTTGTAAATATAATTAATGAAATACTTGCAAATATTTATCAGACTAACATCGTGTTATGATTACCAGCTAAAATAAATTAACTTTAGCCTTAGAATTAATATTTATAAATATTTTTGATATTCTAACCTTAAAAACAAACACTAACTTTACCGATTTTTGATATTTTCCTTATGGTTTCTCTTTGTTATTTTGCAGGCGCGTGAATATTTTGCCAGAAAAGATACATAGGTTCGCAATAAATAATAATCGGCACTTACCAATAACATAATATTCCACTCAAGACCTCTATAATATGTATTTACTTTTACTTTTACCATCCACTATGACACTTTATTGTCGCCATTACCTACTATTTTACGGATGAACAAGATTAAGACATTTTAGTTTCTTAAATGATTATTATTCTCTTGTAATTATTTTTAAAAGCTAATTTAAAACTCATATTCTTATATCGTACTTATAAGAGATTATCTGTAGTGTTAAGGTTACCTGTTACACCGAAATATAGCTGTAATGCGGCTATTATGCAGCTTATGTATTGCTTATACAGCTACTCTACAGCTCTAATAACGCCAAAGGCTGTATAATTTGGGCCCTTTTTTGACTTATAAGGGCTGTATAAGCGCTTATACAGCCTTTGTACAGCTTAACTGTACAGCTTATAGTATACAAATAAACTGGAATACAGCTTATATACAGCTTGCAATGCTACTTGGGTTAGCTTCTGTTATTACATCTCGAATTTCAGTTTCAACACAATGTCTTATGAATGTATTGTGCAACAATTTAGATTATTTCAATTTTATCGTATTTAAACTTAATAATTATATATAGATACATGCCGACTTTTAACCATGTTGATATAAAATGTTAGTACTTAATGGATATTATTTTGTTGTGTTTAAATTTAAGATTTTAGTCATAGGATTTTTTTTGTTTGGACTTGACGATAATATTTTTACACGGATGAAACAATAACAAGCACGGTATATGACATTGTAAAATTAATTAAAAAAAAAATATAGGAGATTGAATCACAGGAGATATTTACGAAAAGATAAAATCATGTTGTTGATAACTATATATAGGAATGGGAATGGATACAAAAAGTTTATATTAATTAGGCATAAGAACGTTTTGATTTGTTTTGACGTTGGATTTTATGGCTAGAGGTATTATTACAGTTTGTAATTGTATGTATATGAGGTGAGAGAGAAAGGAATGGGTCTGAGTTTTTAAATTATATGCAAGTATAACTGGATTTTGGTTGGAATAATTCAATTAAGGGGATGGTATTTGTTTGATATTAGATGGCGCGTTGGTGATGTTCGGGTAAACTGAAGCAGATAAGTATTTCGAAAAGCGATTAGCCTGATCAACTAAGAGTTGTTGAAATTCTTATTTGTTGAAGTTTGTATGGTGTTGTGTTATGTGCTTGGTTTATGAATGATTTTTTTTTGACAGAGGGTAATATGAAAGATAATTAATTCAATATGCCTATCGCATCTTCGGTGGCCCGAGAGGCGGCCTTGAGCGATTGGGGTAACAAGGGTACACCAGGATACAAGGCAGGTAGGGAATCCTTGGATGTCTGACCATGATTCGATCGAGCATCAATCGTGGAGACTCCTTGGACACATGGAAGGTTATGATGAAAGGAAGTGTTAAAAGAACTGCCTGAATGTGAATATAAAAATAGTATGTGTGCGCGCTTAAAGTTAAATTTCCTTGTATCCTGAGCTAATAAATAAATATTATATATTGTAAGGTCGGCCGACCATGAAAATAAATGCGTTGTGTACCCTTGCCATAAAAAAGAGAGGCACGCTTTAGATGCATTATTAAATGAAATGTTATTATATAATAAATAAAAAACTAGACGTCTATTACTTAAAAAATAAGACTTGCAAGTGAATTAATATACTGAAATAATTATGATTATGAGAGTTATCTCAAGGTACCTAGGAACTAACACACATGTACGCGTACGTAACATTTGGACTATGAAATGTATTGACGAATACTTTTGGATGAGACAATTTATAAAAAGAATACCTACTGTAGTTTTAAGTTCTCGTTTTTAAATCAATTGTGTTTAATTCTGAATCTTATCGTTTAAGTTTTAATAAGAATGTTGAACTTGTTTGTATTATTGTGTTGTATCCTGAACATGTAGATGGAATATTAAAATCAAAATACTGATACCTTTTTGTGTTTTAAAGACCTTTGTTATTAACATTTACAATTTTTCATTTAATTTCAATATAGGTAATAGGTATCTTAAGGAATTGAAAGTATCCGCTTGCCAGATTTACTTTTTTCGTTTTTAAGAACTTTGTTCTCTTAATCTACACATTTGTTTTTGTAAAAGCTACTGCATGTAATTCAGTTTATCAAATTAGTTTTTTTTATTGTTCTCTGTTATTCTATTTACTCTTCATTAAAAAAAAATAGATCATTATGTTTGTATTCAACAATAATCATTTTTTTTTACTTTAAGGGGGAAGGTGTAGTGTGTGTACTACGCCTTACCCACACACGTGCATAGCTTAGTATATAATGGCTTGTACTTGTTATTTAAGTCAGAATAAACCATGGACTTATAAGATGGACTGCACTGTCACTTTTTTTGCCATACTAAATTGAACTTTATCACCGAGCTAGAAAGACGTTCGTACCAGACTAGAAAAAACGGTCCACTTGAGATAGCAAAGGTGGGTCGCGGTGTCTCACTCGCACGTGTTGCCAATGTTAAAAATATACCATTGTGGTAGTATTTATATCAATATACTACTCAAATTAAATAACTTCTTATATTATTTAAATGCTATATTCAGAGTAAGGTTCTGATATCTTTTAAGAAATTTGTAAATAAGTATGATGTCAATATTATTAACTGATTTAACCAAGCATGTGGACAACAAAAAAAAACATTAATTTTGGTGTGGTAGACATTGTAGAAACTTTGAATGTTAATTGGTATCCCTATCGTCATGACATGTTATCAAAACACGTGAATGCAAAATTTCCTAAAAATTGTGTAAATATGTTGCGTTAAAGGTTGTGGGAGTGAAAGAATTTCTAATTGTGGAATATTGTTTCTCGGGGAAGCCACAATTATTACATTTTGCGATAAAAATACAAGACAACATTGTCAAACTCATTAGGGTGACTATGATGTCGGCACGATGAGAATCAGTGTTACACAATTTTTATTAGGTACTTAAGTAAGTTTATATAAATAGATATGTATTTATTTCGGCATGTTTAAATTGGTGAAATGAGAGCCAATACAGAATAAATAATTACCAAAATTGAGATCCAAAGTCCTTAAACATTACAGACACATTTATGCATTGTTATAATAATAATAAACACATTAATAAAAAATAGAACTTTATCGTAATTTACTGATTTTTGGGACGATACTAGAAACGTTACTGGGAATTTACCCTCTTTGGAAAAATTACTAAGAACGGCACATCACTAATTTAGTAATTTCTTTACATTTCACGACTCTTCTCTTTTCGCACAGGTGGCCTAGCACCGTGAACACCGAAGTTCGCAAATCACGGGCATCTTTCTCTTTTACTCCTATAAAGGAGTAATTACAGTAACAGAGAAAGATGCTCGCAATTTGCAAACTTCGATGTCTATGGTCCAGTGACAAGCGTCCTAGTTAAAAACGATAGCAAGCGGGCGTAGCGGACCCACGCGACCCTCAGGCAGTTACGAATTTGCCCTAAGACCGAGTAGGCCCGGGCCTAGGGCGGCCGGATATTTTGGGCGGCAGTCTATATGATGGGTGCTGAGAAAGGGGGGGGGCGGCTAGAGCTTGCTATGTAGGGCTTGGGGCCTAAGGCGGCAAAGACTGTATGTAATTCCTCCACTGTCCTGAGAGCCTTCCCCGTTGCGTCTTTGTCGCACTTGTAAATTCGTACGTAAGTGTGACAGAGAGGCAACACGTCGAACATGGTTCACAGTAGACCCTCTGGTTCTGTCAGCATATTTGTCTCTCTATCTCTCTCACTCATACCTGTGTTCTTGACAGACGTTACGGCGGACCACCTTCCTGACGATCGACCATGTTCGTGATCCAGTACCTACGCCTACTAGTAACAGCTTTTCTTCTTCACTTGGTCCCTCAATACTGAGGATCGTGACATCATATCCTTCTGTTGAAGACCAGGTTCCTCCATAGGGTTCTCTTCCTCGCCAAGCGCATGGCCTCGTGCAGTTTTAATTGCATAGGTGCCGTAATGTGAACACACCATTTAGAACAACTAAATTAAGTACCTAAGGTTGTGTGAAGCGTTTTACAGAAGAGAAAAATCTATATCCATCCCTTTTTAGGCGAAAAGACAGTATGATTTCTATTACTAATATAACTATGCACGATTAAGGAAAGATCCTGGTCAAACTATATATTTAAATGTTATCCTAATATCCCACATACATAAGACGTATGGTCACCCTAATTAGAAAGAGATACAACGGCCCACCTTGACTATCTCATGTGGACACACTTTTTGGCCAATGTCCGCCATCCAGTTAATCTCTACGTCCGTGGAATAAACCTATATTTCGCACTATCGAGTTCTCCTTTACGTCCCACCTCACAATATAATTCAAAAATATCGAAGGTAAATTCAAACTTTTCTGTCTGGTAACCGCGCTACTAGTCTTAGGACAACGAAATTACAAATTTTGCCAGATGGTTAGGTAATCCGTCATTCACCGCGAAATTAACCATTGCAAGCATGGCTGAATGTTTTTAAAATGTGTAAAAAGGGGTTAATTTCAGATATTAAGCGTTTTCACGTCCAAAGGAAGGGCGTCGGAAACGAAAACGGCTCTCATTTAAACTTGGCCGTTGTTCAAATTTCAAACTTTGCTTTCTCGAAGCTCAATCTTTGAATCTTTGGCCTCGCATCGCTCGCATGGATGTATGCCGCTATCTGAACCACCAAGTTTTCGGCTCTGTTTGGAGCTCAACTTTCGGCCTCGCATTTAAAATGTTTGGATCTCCAAGTTTTTAACATTAAGGCCTCTGTCTTTATCGGCCTTCGGACTTGCTTACACTGGACCACTAGTTCACTTCTAAGCTCTGCTCTCTTGCAGCTTGGTCTTCGGCCTTGCACAGAACCGCACCGCAATCGGCGCTCCAGGCATTCGGCCGTCAGCCAAGCTCACAATTGGCTTTCGATTCTAAGCTGTATGCTTAATACCAGCAGCTCAGTCTCTGGCCTCGCATGCTCACATGGGAAGGCGTCGGAATGAGGTCTTCGGTGTTAGGTGGAGCTCGGCCTCGAGCCTCACCTTTAGACATAAATCGGTTTTGTTGGGTTGATTTTGGTTAAGGACAAAGCTTGATTTTCCTCACTTCGGCTCTTTAGAATATCGACAAGACGTTTTCCTGATGATACAGTCAATCCGCTACTGTTTAGTTAGCACAAAAGATAAGGGCCTCGCAAAGATCTTCCGGCCAGGGCCTCACCAAGATTAAGACCGGCTCTGATGCAGCACGATACCGTTTATGCGAGTGTTTATACTATATAAAACTATTTTCGTACGTTTACGCAATAAATTATCCTTGAAGTTGAATAATGCACTTATTTTATAACTTTCTTACAGCAAAAACATGTTATTTTGGTAAAATTTCGGTTTGAATTATTTCTTCATTAATCAAAGGTGTTTCAAGGCCACGCCGCCGATTCGCCGCCGCCGCCGACCGATTTTGACCGGCGCGCCGCCGCCGGCTAAATGCCAATCGGCGCTCATATCTATGGGCAATAGAATGGGGCCAGTACAGCGGTGTGACACAGCTACAACGCGATTGGTTGATGAGTTCGGATCACGCGCACCATTGGTCGCAACTCGTTGCATTACACTCGCTCGAATTAGTGAGTGACACCACAGAAACTACCATTTTTAGTGCCCGTAAGGCCCATCCTGAGATATACGTCAATGCTTCACATAAGCTTAAATTTATCAAACTAAGTTGGTGTTTTCCTTAAGTTAACAATGTCATTCCGTGTCCATGTTCATTTGCAGGTTGGGGTCTGGCAGGGCTCGGAGCAAGGCATTTAGCTGGCTCTCCAGGGGACCCGCCTGGCTTACAATCCTCTTCATGTTGTTCGCTATTTGCAGCAAATCTTGGTTTATTGACTCCATTCCCTGTATGCCGCAAAATAATAATACTAATTATAGACTTCATTAGATCAATTATATACATATATTTTATAAGTATAGGGAAAAAGTGTTAAATATGCTTTAATTTAAACGTTATGTTTTTTAGAATGTTTTGAAAAGTATCAGTATTTCCATACGTTTTACAAAATGCTTCAATAAAAAAACTTTTTATTGTTAAAATGCACCCTCATTATATTATTTTGATTCCTCACCCCATTCAGTGGGTTATGAAAAACCGGCGTTCCAAACAGATCTAAGAATCCCAAGAATGTACTCACCTCAATAGCAGACAAATACATTTGGGAGATGGTCCGGTCATTGCATGTTATGAACCCACTAACGTTCGATTCACAGTCCGATGCCATGGAGGTCATTATTTTTTATTTAAATGTTAATTATTTGATAAAAATAGCACAAACCACTTTAGTTCATAGACCTAGGATTCGCTTGCGCTTGTCATATAATTCTTTGCTTTAGTTAATCCAGTAATATAACGAAGTAAACAAAGTTTGAATTAATACTGTGACATTAACATTTTTTAAAATAATTATGGCCTGGATGAGAGTTTTTTAACCAATGACATTAATATCGTTAGAGCGTCACTGTTTATAAAAATCTTCTATAAAAATGTAAATAACGTTTTTGCAACAATGTATGCAATATATATGTTACAAATATGTAAGTTTGATTCTTTATAATAAATTTAATTTGGGTTAAAGAACTCGCATCCAGGCCATAATTGTTAAAAAACATAAAAAAAGACATTGACATTACGCTAACGTTCAGAAATTGGCTGACAATAAATAATCAAACATCAAAGATTACAATTAAATTATAGAAACACATATCACCAAAAGAGGGTATTGCATTCTAGCATTATCTAGCTAGCTAGAAGCTATACATGTTATAATAATGCAATAATTATTTTGCTGTTTTATCAGAACAGAAACTTCTTTTGAGCGAGTATGGTTTTTGAACGATTCGCTCAGCTCAATGTCAATGTCATTCACCTGCAATGGGAGAAGTATGGATTTTGGCGAAAATTTTATTACAGCCTACAATTGACGAAATTTTTCTTGCAATCGTGATTTCTGTGTGAAAATTTAAGAATAAGCATTGTATACAGTGTTCCATCTCTATTAATATAGTGTTGATTGATGTGTGTCTGGTGTTCCCTTTCCTACCCTATCATTTTATCCCGATACTTCTGAAATTATTGATTAATATTTTTCTGTGTTATTTAGTTCGAAATTAGTACCTTAAAAATAATTTTTTGGAAAACTTCGTACTGGTAAGGTGAATACTCATTTTCGTAGTTATTATAAGAAGTAATAGTAGCCAGTGTTTATACACAAAAGTTGTTTATTCCATGAAAATCTGTAGAGTAAATAATATTTTAGATTAGACCAGATATAACACAATATTTAAGGAAGTTCGTACGTACGTACCATTATCGTCCTTATAATTATCTTTTAGCACTAATTCATAAGAAAATTACTACTATTATAATGGTAACAGTAAAATTTTTGATGCTGGTATGAATCTACTAATTCCGTATATATTTGTTATATTAGAAAAGAATATTCTGGATATTGATGGATTTCTTTTGACATGAAATTTTACTTAATAGCCAAAGACATTTATTAATAATTAATGTGATTTGTCAATAACCTGACTAGAAGTTGTGTATTAAATGAGTGAATCCATTCCCTTTTATACGTTTCTTCATCATTCATTTTTGGTTTACTTTTTATAGGTCTAATTTAAACTTTTGTATCATATTGCTATTTCTATAACAAAAAAAAGGTTTTTCGGTAAATATAGGAATTTACTTACATGGTCAAAATTAAAATAATTAAGTAATGATCTCAAAGTCAAAGTTTTTTTGGGTTAAAGTGAATTAATTTGTAACTTAGAAACCATGACACATTCTACATATGTAAAAAATTTGCTTTAGTTCCTTTTCGTAAAACTGTTGATTGATTGGTTTTTACTTTTAAGTTTCTAGTTTGATCTTATTTTGTTTCCATCACGATGTTCTTCATATAATGTATAGTCATGGGTATGATTGCTATGCCACTTAGTACCTTGTCACGGTGACAATAATGTTTGATCCATTGCGGCCTTCATATTGTATCAAGCTAACAAGGTAAGAAGTGGCTCAAATTCAAATACCTAGTCATCTGCTGACATTCGAATGATCAAAAATATTACAGCAAATCAAGTAATAGTGGAATTTTTAATAAAAAAATACATTAAGCTAATTTATTACAGTTTCATTTAGTGTAGGACCTAAACTATTTGTTTTTTGAGTATATATATTTATTTTAAAACTTTAATATAATCCACGCAAAATAATACGAAGTTATACACTAGGTAGACATTAAAGATTATATTTCATGCCCCATAATATTCTTCCTTCTGATTTGTCCCATTAGTTGGTTAGTTGGTCACTGCACAATGTGAAGATGAGTAGGGTTGATTGAATAAGCCGGCAGTGCGACGCCGTAGGCGCCGGTCGGGCTGGCGTCGCGACGTCGCGGCCCACCCTCCCCTAGTTTACCCTCACCCCCACACCCAACCATAACACACAGGCATTCGCTTCTGTAAACTTGTTATGGCTAGTTATCTCTGACTATAATCCTTTTATCCTGCAGTCCACATAATGGCATAAACGATGTGTACATAATACGCGACTTAGAGACATGTCAGAAAATGACGCTTGTGCAAGTGTTCAAAATACAGAGGAAAACGGTTCTGAAGTGAATGATGTCGAGAAATGCGCTAAAGAAGATACAGAAAAGGACAGTGAAAAATCGGACAGTTTCAAAGACGTGTCAAAGGATGAAACGGCGACGGAAGACAAAGTTTCAGAACAAAGAGGGACTCTTGAATGGGAGCTGGATGGTTTCAAGTGTAAAGTGAAATGGAAGTTTCCGGAAGGTACGACGACGCCGAAGGACTACATCGCCTTGTGCTATGCAGGTGAGATTGATCGGCAAAACGTGATAGGATTGTGTTGGCAGGGTTCCAAATCACTGGCTAGACGATAGGCGTAATCGCTGTCCAGACGTATATAACAAAGGATAGCCTAGACTATTAGCATATCTCTGCAACCTGATTCCGCAATATTGACGATAGGATTTGTTATCTAACATAGATCTGGATTGCCAGTAACACGGGTTGTCATGTCTGTTATCGGAATCTAAACCTCTTAGAGCCCCGGGGAAGGCAGAGGCTCTAAATCTAAAGAGAGTAAAGAGTCGTTAACGTTAAAATGTTTTTGACCTCATTCAATACTCGTACAATTTCTAGATCATTATACAACAACAGTTAGAAGTAAAAAATAATTAAAACAAAAACCCGGAAAATTCCGAGTTGACCACACACAATGTAGGTGATTCTTTTCGGTACTTACTACCTCTACTCGTAAGAGAAACACGATAAGTGTGGCATTAATTTCCTTCTTTTTATTCAGAAGGGTATTTTTTCGGCTATAACTCAAAATCGGAACCAACCATCTTAACCCCTTAATCACCAAAGCAGTTTATTCATACCATTAGCAATTTTTTATCTGCTTATAATCTAGTCAACATTTCTTGTCCATGTCTATACTTTGTTGCTTTACGTCTCATAATCGCCGTCTCGTTAAGGCGCTGCTGCTGCGTTTTTGTGTAATTCTCCGCCTTGTATGTCCATCGTTTACCTAGCAATTGCTTATAGCGAACCAGTCTAAGCATGACCTGACCATCCGTAAAAAGCTTCAGCTCATCAGGACCACGTTATAACTGGATTTTCTGAAGAGAGATGTCGGATAGTATAACAGTCCTGGCTAGAGTGACTAGCTCAGCTCGGAGGCATTATAACGGGACAGCCACCGGTTGCATTAATTGGCATCAGGAAGCGAGGAATCTCTCATATAAGCCTACTCTATAAGTCTAGACCGCGGACAATTCAACCGGTACACCAGCATTAAAGGGCGCCAAAACATGCGTTAATTACAGTGCTGCCTTGCATCGTCCATGCGTCCCTTTCGCACTTACATACTTGTTAGAAAGTGACAGGCGATACACCTGAACGCGACCATGCTAAAGCCGTGTCTGAGCAGTGCTGGATTGCCTAAGACATTTTGGTGCATTTCAGATTCGATTGATTCTTGATATGTTGGTGATGACTAGATATGGTGCCATAAGCAATTGCTTAGTTGGTTTATTGGTTAACTTTTCGTATGCCGGAACGTGGAAGCACGCGAGAGGTTAATCTGGAACTGGGTCCGAAGATCAAGTGTGATCGCGAGTATCGCGACCTGTTACTAATATAGGTAACAAACAAATACAAAAACACGACTGGAACTGTCCGGTTAGTTTGAATAATGGTCATCGATATATACCTACAGTACTACATAGGTATTTAAATCGGTTTTTTTCGGTGATATGATATCACAACTGAACTTACCACTATTTTAGATTAACTCCTTCTAAATCCTGTTTGTAAGTCCTCGTTCTCATCTCGCCTACAGGTTCTGACAAAGATTCTGTTATAATTCAAATCCGTCCAGTATTATAGAAGATTTTAAAGACATCACCACACTATATCTTAGATTCTTAGACAACACGCGTCAAAAACATAATCCGGCCTACGCTACTCGCAGCCGGATGAATGTAAATATAATATAGGTATACTTACATATATGGAAGTTCGAACTAAGCGCGAGAAGTGTTCATATCGCATAGCTTAGCACTTGATTATACCTTCAAGGCATAGAGAGATGAGGCAAAATGTTTTCTAACAACTACACACTCCCACCTCATTACATCTATTTATGTCATTATTTTCCCCTTTGCATTAAAAAAAACCTTTTGCCATTCATAAAGATTTAAGTAAGTACATATTGGCCAATGTTACCTACAGCTTTTAGATTTTATTCAAATATTTATTGTCACTGCCATACTGCCATTTCCACACCTCTGTGTAGGTATTTTCTGTTGACAAGCACACTTGGCACTTTGCTCCTTTCCCGTATTTCCGAAAGTGCACCCACGCATCATTTTAATTGAGCGCGTGGTGAGGTAATTTCACCGCCTTTAGTTCATATGCTAATGCGTTACTTCCGAAACCTCGCATTTTATACAGCAGTGCATAAGCTATCATATCGTTTACTAATTAAAGTCTATATTTATGCAGCACAGGTTTACCAAAACTCAGAAATGGCATAACTTTTTAATGAGCATTTATTCTTTTAAACATGCCATGGAGTGTCGGTATAGAAAACTTGCACTTATATATGATAGAATTTCCTGATATATCGATAATATAATTTGTTCAATAATCGTTTTAAAATTTTCGTGAGTCATATTAATAACATTTATTTTATGATTCAATCATCATAACACTACTTCTGTTTAAGTACGAAAAGAAAGGAATATTGGTTACATCAGACAAAACATGAATGAATTATTTATCTGTTAATGCTAATATTACTAATATTACATTAAAAAATAAAATAAATAAATGGAATAACTTATATGATTAGAAGTTTTACATACAAAACTTCTACGAGTATACTCTCTCTATTTTCTTTGTATGGTTTCGAAACAATTAGACGAACACTGCCAAAAAATTTTGCCAAGACCCCATGATTCGCAATCACTGATTGTCATCAATGCGCGGTGATGAAACGTTCAGGCCGCCTAGCCAAGGTTACAATCGCTATCGCTTCGACAACGAAAAGCATTATGTATCTCTATCACTCTTCCATATGAGTGTGACAGTGACAGTTGCGTTTCGATCGCTACGGAGCGATAGCGATTGGCATCTTGGCTACGCGGCCAGATGCAACTTTGGGGCGGCAATAAAACGTCTATCGAAGTGCAGTTGCATTGTGCAGGCGCGTGGTTAGTGGGACTGTTACATAACTGCACCCTTTCACTTGCACCGTTGCTGGCAGTTCTGCCTTGCAAAACCGACGGATTGGCTGCTGATGTTGCCATTACAGTTATATTTCTCAGCTATAGTCGAATTATGATCGTAAAGCCCGTTTTCTTCACTGCCTATTCATTAGTCGCTGCTACTATCATTCTGCAAAGATGCTGTGATGCTGTGAGAACCTAAGAAATGCTGGATATACTTATCTATTATTTTAGTAGTTGCTTTTCCGTCGCATAATCAACTAGTGTGGAATTGAATAATTTCTGAAGTAATCTAGGCAAATAGTACAGTCGTTAGATTATACACCTGATACACCGGAGTGAACAACATGCTCACAAATATCTGAACGTAAATTAATTGGTAAAGGTTCAGAAATTTTGAGCATCCTGCATAATTGCAAATACATATTTGTAAATGACAACTATGACGAATCCAAAAATTTACTTAAAACCTAGATTAGATATACGAGTACCTAATTCGACCTAACCTTACTTAATGTCGACAGTTAGGAATTAACGGTATTTTTGATTAATTAAGTTACACGCTTGTGTTTAATCTCTTTATAATTATAACTTAATTGCCTCAGTTCTTAATTATCAAAATAACGCCCCATTTCATGTATTCATTGGAAATGTCCAATGAATACCTACAAACTTTAAGTGCAATGTGCATTTCGCGATCGCCGGAAGCAGATTTGATGTCGTAGCATTATAATTAGTGGTTGCGATTGCACGACACGGTGCATTGCGCAGGCGGCGCGGTCAGCTCCGCTCCGACACTGAGCATGAATGGGTCTTGCCCCGCCACTGGTTGTGAATGAACCCCCGCCGGCGCGTGCGCTACGCTCAGTCGCGCCGAGCCGTACGCGCCGCAACCGCATGCGCCTATTTTCAATTTTGACGTTTCGAAATTCGAAATCGCGCGTGCTACTGTGTTATGTTATCAGACTTGGACTTCAGTGTTGATATTTTTGCTAGCAATTATATCCTTTTAAGTTGAATCTACAGTGAGACTTACTTGTTGCGATAAATCAGTGAGAAACCAGCCCTTGTGAAAGCCGGCTTCGCACACCGGTTGTCAGCTCGAATACGGTAAGTTTAATTAAAATTAAATTTTCTCAAGAATATCGCGATAATCGCGGTATGAAGGTTAGGCCATCTGCTGTGACACGTAGGTTAGGCGAGGCGGTATTATACAAAATACGACAGTGGGTTGGCCTGTAGGTGGGGGCCTACGCAATTTCAAATAGTAGGTGTAGTTTACCTATATACACGTTGTCATCTTCGGTACGATTAGCTTGAGCAATGTAGATAATTACGATGTAATTTGTAATGTAGAGTTACTTTCACTAACAATTTATGTGCCGATTAGGCCGCGCGAGCACTCTCTTCGCCTGCACTGGATGGATCCAATTGACATCGTACTAGTCGAGCTGTTTAATTTCATTTCCATTGTTAATTTGAGACCGTAGAAAGCTAGATTTCACATTCGAAACAAAAGTTTAAATGGTTTCGAGCAGATGCGTTTTGGGTTAGATGTTGGAAAAAATGGTCAAAAGTTGGCGCCGTGCGTGATACAATGGTCCATTTAATAGGCGCTCTCTCAGCTCTACCTGAGATTGTTGCCGATTTTTTCTCACACGAATTGTGTTGTCAAGTCACATCTTTATTGATGAGGTCCGATTGTTTGGAACTGATACACATCTTTCGTTTTAATTCGCTATATTTTTTGTTACAAAAATGTAGGGTGCCTAGAAAAAAAAAATATCAATGAAGTAAATAAAGCTACATCTATAACGTTTAAAGTAATTCAACTAATGCAAGTAATTAATTTTAACTACGTGGCAAAAGCTATGGAAACGGTTTTTATAACAGCACAACTGGGACCGATTTCAGCCTACAAGATCCTTAAGCCCATTATGCAAGAGAAAATTCTAGTTATTACAAATTTAATCTCCCTCACTCACATAATATAAATTACGTAAGCTCCCAAGTTCCAACACAAATTGACTGCAAACTGCAACTGAGTGTAAAGTGCAGTTTCAACTTTCAACCGTAACGGTTGCTAAGCCCTATCACAAGTCCTTGCCGGCACAAGTCGTCCGGGCATGGGCGGCCACCGGCGGATATTAAATTGACACGCCTCGCTCGAACACTCCTTCATCTCATATCATTACGGTGATGTACTCGTACTAGCCAAGGGGGTTACTTGATGGTTATAGGTTGTTTGTGACTACAAGTATTTTAAAGTGTCTTATTGGTTTCTTATTAGATTCTGCATAGTAAATTTTTGATAAGTAATGAAATAAATTACCGTAAAATTACTATATAGGTACCTAAATGAATCCTCGTCGTACTGGCCAGAGGTCAGCAAACCACGGCTTTTCAAGACATCCAAAAAATAAATCAGAGGACATTAATAGATCACTTAAATCAAGTTTTGTTTCTCTTTGAGATCTCTAAAACTGATTATTTCTGCTACGATTGGCTCTTCTCTTGAAAAGTTTGCCGACTACTGTGGTATACATAAGATCTAGAAATTACCAGTTACATGTCCTGCTGTGGTTACAAAAGCTTTCCTATAAGACAACGTTAATGTAGCGAAAAAATATCATCTTAAAAGTGTTAAAGTTTCTTAGCGAGAATAAGATGCTCCCCGCAGCGAAGCCGGATGGACCGATAAAATCACAGAGCAATATCTGTTCGTAATATTTCTTCAAAGGCATTTAATTTATCGTCGCGCTCCAACAAACTTCTAATCAGGTTGAAAAAAACTTAACAATACGCGTTCCGTGGTCGCCGTCATTGCTTGTTACAACGTGGGGGCGCGCCAAGTATGCCGCGAAGACATCTTGTCCGAGGCATTCCTTGCACATCCCATCGTTCTTCTAATGATATTTATTCGATCTGGATATTAATGCGAATAAGTCATTATGACACTGCATGGTTTGATTGCGCAGTCCGCGCAGACACTGGCGCAAAAAATGCGACATAGTTATAATGCAGTATCATTCAGTATCAAAGGCAATAATCGCTACTGAGTATAGGTAAATATAAATGTAGTAAGTACCTAAATAAGTTGTACCCAGAATTGTGTTATGAATTATGGATTTCATTTCAGTTTCAACACTTCTTTTAATAACTTTGTTTATTAATACCGACGTTCGAACTGTCCATCGACTTTTGAAGCTGAAACTGCTGGGTGGTGACGCAAAACGGAAATTAAACCGACACGCCTGTGTTCCTCATCTAGCACCGCTTTCATTCTACCCCTGTACTGTCTTACGCTTTTATAGGGTATGAAGGGTTAAAACAAAAAATCTCTAAGGAAAGGTTGAGGCGACTACTCTTTCTCGCACGCACTATAAGCTATGTTTGCCGTATTTAGATAAACAGACCCTGTATCATAACAGCTAACGAACACAATAATCTAATCAATTAACTAAATTACTCTCAAATGTTGCAATTACAACATGCGATACATGAAGCATTCTCACGATCTCTTCACGTCTGCGTCGACCATTAGTCAACCGCCGCTGAACAAGTAAAAGAAGTTGCGAGATCTTTTCTCACGGCTTACCAAGAAACCAACCCGCTGTTTCGTTTAATTCATTAAGTAAGTTTTAAAACATTCCCTCCCGCCAGGTACTTGCAATGTTTTCTTGCGAGGCACCAGCAACTTTTTGATAAACGAGTTTGTTCACCGAAATGCCAGTTTATTCGATAGGGACAACTAGAAGCAAAGCGAGTCCGTCACGCGATTCAATTGCTTAACTTATAGTACAGTTACGGCTTGACGTTGTCTTCCGTCGGATCCACGGACTCGTTAAAGCAAATTACTCCTCGACACGTCGTAAAGACATTAACTTCACACTCGGGAGAGTCGAGCATTGTTGCCGAGTGAAAAACACTGAGAGGAAACGATAAATTATGTTCGAAGTTTATACGATCGGCCGGTAATGGGCCCGTGCGCCCGCGCTCCTCCCGCGCCCTCAAAGGAATCTGTTTAGATTCGATATTCCTAACGGCCGGCGCTTCCGTTCCTATCAAAAATATTCTTATCTAAATGGGATAAATACTCTTAGCGAAATGCTCTGTGATCCTCTAATTAGTCCCTTTCCGTAATAAGTGGTTTCCGATACAAAATTTTCTGTGACAGAGGAACCTAAGTTCCAAAATGTTTGGGAAAAAACAATAGTTAGTAATTTCTACATCAAGTTCTAATACTGTTGATAACATAACCTATTGTTACTTATTGTTGTATTTAATTGACTCTGTAACTGTGTTTCTCGTGTTTATATTTCTATGTACAATAAAGTAAATACATACATACATACATATAACCTATTTCAGATCAATATTGTTATCAGTTATCATACAAATGTATAGTCCGTACGTTACAAAAGTTACGGTTACTCTAAATAAAAAAGCGGAAATCCGCCGGCGGAACAAAAGTCTCATTGACTTTTAAACGTTTATTAAATTTAGTCTCTTCCGGAACAGCCCTCGAAAGAGGGTGGAACTCGCTCATGCAAAAACGGAAGTAGCATGCGTCCGCCATATTTTGATTCTGTAATTGTGGCACGGGCTCCGCTTCCGGTTTCTTTGAGCAATAGAAAGAGTTTACAAAAAAAAAATTGTTTATGAATATATTCCCACAGGTATATTCATTTTTTGCCGGCGAAAAAAGAAGCTGACGTTCGGCGTCGATTGTAAAGATTTGGCTGCCATTTCGGTTTCTCAGGATGTTGGTTGTACCCTTGAGAAGATTAGTGAAGGGTGGAGGTGCTAATGCTTGTGTGTACGCACATCCGGTCCGGCGGCCGTTAATTGGTCCCCGTAAAAGGGATATCGTGTTCCCCGCGCCCTCGGCTTCCTGCGACAGGTCGCAGTCGTGACATTCGGCCACTTTAAACAGAAAGCAACGGTTTACTCTCCAATTAATGGTCACATCAGAGTTCTGTCCTCAAACATAATAAGTCACGATTTAAGCAGGAAGCAGAATGAGAACGTAATACTTGTATTTGATGAAATTTTTTAGCTAATATGACCAGATGAGCAAACTTTTAAGACATTAAAATACTGACGATATGAAATTGCAGACGAAAGATAAAGAAATAGACGCTGGTAAAATTTACTTACATAGCCTCGAAATACATTAAGCCGTCACTCGAGTAAAATATAGTCTTACGCATTATGAGAGCCTTTAAATATGTAAAGGCTTTCAACTTGAGTTCCCAGGAGCATTCCAATTATTCAAAGTACAGAATCATGAAGCGTGGCATGTAACTTCCCATCTTTGCGATGGAGCTATGAGTTTTGTAATCTGAACATCATGATTTGTTCCCATGACGGTTTTCTGGACTGTGACGAACTCCATACCATACCTACCACTCATTAGTATGAATTTACTTGCTTTTGCCGTCGTAGAACTTGTTTCACCTTTATTTGTGGTATTATCTATGAAAAGGGACCTTATTGTCGATGGCGCTTACGACAATAACGTCGATGAATAAAATACGTAGTAGGTATAAATTGGACATTCTGGCTCATTTCGGTTCGCTCTGTCCCAATTTAGCAATTAAGTTTCTTAATACTGGAACATTCAATTTTGTTGTCTATCCATTGTGGAGGTCAATTTATGTTGTGTAACGTTGATGAACTGATCAGTCATCGGGTTAAAAGGTCCCTTTTTATAGTTTTTTTAAATAACTCGTAAACGGTAGCTTGTAGCAAAAAATGTTCTGATACCTAAGTAATCTACATACAATTTTCTACATTAAACATTCTATACACTTTTTCGCTACCTTCAATATTTAAGGGAGAAAGTAAATTATACTCAATAAATAAATAAATATTATAGGACATTTTTACATAAATTGACTAAGTCCCACGGTAAGCTCAAGAAGGCTACTTAGACACTAGTTGTTGGTACTTAGACAACGACGTATATAATATATCAATACTTAAATACATAGAAAAGCGGACCCTGGCAAAAGCCGGGATAATGCTAGGTAGAAGAAGAAGACTTAAATACATAGAAAACAATCATGACTCAGGAACAAATATCAGTGTTCATCACACAAACAAATTTCCATATAAGGATTTGAACCCGGGATGGACGCACGCCTCCCAAGTCCCAAAGGTATTAGGATCACATGGTCCCGAGCAGGAATGTAACGGATGCAGATTTTTTGACATCCGCGGAAGCGAATATCTAAAGGTTCACATCCGCGGATGCGGATGTCAAGATTAGGTACTTAAAAACTGTCAAATTGTTATTTGTTATTTAAAAAAACGTAACGTTCAGTATTTGAGCGAGTATATAGGTGCGTTATATTTAGTAAACAGTAACTTGGCCGACTTTTCTGATTTCTTAATTTTTAACAAGCAGAAATGTCTGCGAACGATGCTATTAAGCTTAGAATAAATTTAAAAGTGGAAAGAATTACTGTCTTGGGTGAGACTTGAACTCATGGCCTCTGGATCGATACTCCAGCGCTCTGCCATCTGAGCCACCAAGACCTCATCCATAGCCAGCCAATTTTTCCACCATATTACAGGTTAAGGGGACCCTAGCGACATCTACCTTGAGAGTGTTACACTTCTTAAACGGCTACTGGAGTTCCAAGTTACATTGGAAATTCACCAGTTATGATGTGCTCAGATGGCTCCGCGCTGGAGTATCGATCCAGTGAGTTCAAGTTTCACCCAAGACAGTAATTTTTTCCACTTTTAAATTTAGACAATTTTACCTAGCAGTTACATCGCCGTTAGGACGTTCCTGTACCGACTTGTTCGACATCCGCATCCGCATAAGGTCCGCATCTATTTTATGCGGATGTGGATGTCGATAATAGTGCGGAAGCTCTGCGGATGCGGATGCGAATATTCGCAACATCCCTGGTCCCGAGATATGGAAAAGACATAAAAATAATAATAATGACGAGCGGCGAGTCACCGCCTGCCTCAATACACTGTGGATCGCAATGTTATAGCAGGTGTTCGGACCTCTTAGAAATAGCCCCAAATTTAAACCACTTACCACGAACCTTTCCATTTTTACACACTTTTATTACACACTTTTATTTAGCTTCACTGCGTATATCTCTTTGTATATATGGTGCTTCAAATCTTGTAACTTAAACTTGAACTACTTCCGGGTGTCTGGTTGAGCTGAAATTTCGCATACTTCCATGTTTCCGATGACAATGTAATAATAAGCTAACATGGAGCTGATCTGATGATGCAGTCGGAAGATAGCCAAACGAACTCTTCGATGGAAAAACATAAACACATTGAGTTTAGGCTCATCTGAAAGGTCTCGAGAAGTAATTGATGGACATGCAAAGGAGAGAAAGTACAGTCAGCAATAAAAGTGTGTATCAAAAAATATTTTTGACGGTTACTTGTTCTACGATAGCCTCCAATGCCTGCTGAAATCGGTTGTTTACGGATATCTATTTAAATACTCGTGAATGGGTTCCACCAGGCGTTCTACATGACATCAAAGCTCTCCAAACGGCCTCTGTTGGATCTATACCCCACGCACACTTTACAAATGTCCGGGCTTGAAAACCCGAGAGTTTGTGACGGAGATATAATAATAATGAAATATTTTATTATGCACTACAAAGAAAAAATACATGTTACTAACAAAGACAGGACATAGTAAAGTAGGTAACAACAGGCCGACTTATCTTTAAAAAGCGATCTATTCCAGACAGCCTTCAAATAGCACTATTATAAATGTTAATTTAAACATTTATTTTATCAAATATATATGTATAAGCAGAGTTTATTCAACACAAGGGGAAATCAATAATCTCGTCAATCACATATTTGAATGCATGTCATGTCGACCAAGATTACAGCAAGGAGTACATACTATTTTACAAATGAATGAAACCCCCAACACGCCCTCTTAATCTTGGACGACTTCCATCAAGTCCTGAACAAAAGACTCATGCTTACAATATTGCAAAGCCTTGGTAAGTACATCAGCAGTCATCTGCTCAGTAGGCATATAAGTCAACTCAATAACGTTGTTCGCAATAGTCTGACGAATATAGTGATATCTAACGTCCACATGTTTAGATCGTTTGTGGAATACTGGATTAGTGGCCAGTTTAGCAGCAGACTGGTTATCAGTATCACTATACAAAGTAACAGTATTACTACAACCTGTCAACTCAGCAAGAACCGCACGGACGTATACCGCCTCTTTGGCAGCTTCAGACAAAGCTATATACTCCGCCTCGGTAGACGACTGTGCGATACAAGATTGCAGGTTCATACCTAGGACTTAGGAGTGATACATAAACATTGCTATTTTCTTCTTAGAATCTCCAGCAAGCTGTCACCACGATTATAATTGCGTATTTCTCGTGTGATGCTGGTGACACGCATAAGGGTCATGTCATCATATGATAGATAAAGGAAAAATCATTTATTACAACAATCAAAAGGATTAGGTAATACATATGTGGGTAGGGTAGAAAAGTGGTTTCAATCAATCGATGTGTGGAAGGGCGGCACCGTCGTCGAACCCAAGCCACCTGGCGGTGGACTTAAACCGGTGGCGTGTGCCTCAGAATTGGCTCGGGTACACATGCTGGTGGCGCGTATAACGGCGATACTGATCCTACATCTCAGCCAGCCCAGTATGGTGCTTAGAGAATGGTTCCACCGTTGAGATATGGTTTCTGCCATATGTTTTATAAAGTAGGACATTTGGGGTGCATAGACGCTGTCAACAGATGTTACAAGTGGGGTGAACGTTGCATGTCGCATTTCACAGGCCGTGGAATATTTTCTCTGCTTTTCGTCTTCAGTTGATTTTAGTACAGATATGACGGGTCGTGAGAGGTAAGAAGGAGCGTCAGTGTCGACGACACGGATATCAAACAACGCCTCCCTCTGCGCATCCCAAACGCCGCGACAATATAGATCTGCACGTAGGCCGCAGTCATTTTCCGAGATTATTGGTTCTTTTGTTACGTTGCCCCACGCGTGTTGACAAAGTTCACAGAATAAGTCTCTAATCTCATTATGCCGCCTTATGATTAGGCCTCCAGTTTTACAGCAGAGCACGTGGTCGATGTTGAAGCTCCCGTTGCCACAGCCGTCGCATGATTGCGGCATGGCGTTTGGTGTTCTATGGTAGCGTACTGATAACGCATCTCTGTATTCGTATGGGGATAGATCGAAGTGATCTTTTTTTGTTGGAATAACCGAGAGCCAATTTGAGGACTTCGTTTTCATCTTGGCTGCGATGGGCCTCTCGATTGCTCGTTTTTTGTTAGGTGTAAATTTTGCTAGGATAGCTTCTAGAAGTTTATTATCAAGGTCTTCTTTTTCTTTGCGGCCATCTTTGCGAGCGTCTTTTATGAATGTATAGTGATCTGAAAGAACAATCTCTTTATTTTCGATAAGGGCTTCCGTGAGAGCAGTGCAGCTTTTTTTAGAAATTTCATAATTTAAATTAGTAGCATTAAAAGGGTCGCTAATAGCCAAACCGCCTTTATTTATAGGTAGGGAGAATAGGTCGGCTTCAATTGGGGAAACGTCACTTCCAAAGAGCGTTGGGAGGAAGATAGTGCGTATGGCATGTGTTAGTGGTTCAAAGAATTCGTGGGAGTTTTGCAGGACACGTAGTAAGTATGACCATTTGAATTTAATTGCTTTGGTGAGGGCGGTGTAGGCTGCTTGCGGGGAATCCTTGCAGATAAGAGATATTTTTTCAACGGTGGAGACGAATTTATTTACATTATTTTTTATGAAATCCTCTTTTCCTTCACCAATGTAGCTTCCCAGGAAGCGAGATCCGGTGACAATAGTTAGATTAAGGGGGTACCCTTGAAGATCTGATGAGCTATTTGTTTGTCAGGTTCGGATACTATGAGCAATGTCTTTTTGGCTTGCGGAAAGTAGCCAAAGGATGGTCCTGTCATATTTATATTGTTCCACCAATTTCGTAGATTTTTTAAACTACCCTGTGCTGAGGAATCGTCTGCATACCAAGATTGTAAGGTATTTTCATCTTTCATTTTGTTTATGATGGGCAGAGTTGCAAGAGCATACAGAGGCATGGCCAGTGGGTCTTCTTGAGTTACACCTTCTCTGCTGTACAGTCTCATGTCGGAATCGCGAATAACCAGTTCCGCGTGACCATTGTATGTATTATACAGAAACCGGGCACAGTGTAGCCAATATATTCTTGCTTGCTAAAGAGCCAGTTGTCTATTGACAGCATTAAATGCATTATTTGCATCAACAAAAAGCATTCCCCAGTTTGAGTTAGGTTGACAATTATTTTGAAAGATGTCATTCATTGCGTGTATTGCACCTTCAATGCCGCTACTGAGGCCACTACAGAGTTGTGACTGGCCACATGCTTCCGTTACTTAGATATGATTTGATTTATTTATCACATAATATTCAATTTCATTTAAAATTACACGCGATCAATTCATAGTCATTTTATAGTGATTATCACCTTCTTTTACTTAACAATATATATTTCAATCATAATTATAAAAGTCAGGTAATAAGCTATACTATACCTAAACAATTATACCTACTTATAGGAACTTAAATCACCAAGTATCATCACTAAGCTAGCAGTAAAACAAACAAAGTAGACCTTAATACCTTAAAGTATGTAGTTCAACATTATTTCGTAACAAATCCTAGGTGAGGCGACAGCGGTTGGGAAAAGTCTATATAGATTTAAGACTCAACATAAAAATACTTTATTGTGTTTTATTTGTATTCCGCTTACAAAGTAAAAATACTGCCTAAAATAGCGTTTTAAAGCATCCTTTTTATTTTAATATTTAAACATCTCGTTGGTAACCGTTAGGTTGGTATTGGTAATAAATGGCTGCCAAGTGACATGATGGGATATAATTTTCGGCAATTATTTAGAAAACACACATAATATACGTTTTGGATAGTCTAGTAAATACTCAGAAGTCTTTAATGTAAAGTTTCTACAGCCACATTCTCATGCAGTATCAAAAATTATGCCTCGCCGATTTCACGCCGATCACGCCGCCGCCGGTCAAAAAATCGTCGGACGCCGCTGCCGACAATTTTGCCATCGGCGCACATCTCTAGTCCGAACACCTGCTATAACATTGCGATCCACAGTGTATTGAGGCAGGCGGTGACTCGCCGCTCGTCATTATTATTATTTTTATGTCTTTTCCATATCTCGGGACCAGGGATGTTGCGAATATTTGCATCCGCATCCGCAGAGCTTCCGCACTATTATCGACATCCACATCCGCATAAAATCGATGCGGACCTTATGCGGATGCGGATGTCGAACAAGTCGGTACAGGAACGTCCTAACGGCGGTGTAACTTTCTGCTAGGTAAAATCGTCTAAATTTAAAAGTGGAAAAAATTACTGTCTTGGGTGCAACTTGAACTCACTGGATCGATACTCCAGCGCTGTGCCATCTGAGCACATGGTAACTGGTTCCAATGTAACTTGGAACTCCGGTAGCCGTTTAAGAAGTGTAACACTCTTAAGGTAGATGTCGCTAGGGTCCCCTTGACCTGTAATATGGTAGAAAAATTTGCTGGCTATGGATGAGGTCTTGGTGGCTCAGATAGCAGAGCGCTGGAGTATCGATCCAGAGGCCGTGAGTTCAAGTCTCACCCAAGACAGTAATTTTTTTCCACTTTTAAATTTATTCTAAGGTTAATAGCATAGTTCGCAGACATTTCTGCTTGTTAAAAATTAAGAAATCGTCGAAATTCTGAAAAGTTGGCCAAGTTACTGTTTACTAAATATAACGCATCTATATTCTCGCTCAAATACTAAACGTTACGTTTTTTTAAATAAAAATTACTAAAAATGATATTACTTGACAGTTCTTAAGTACCTAATCTTGACATCCGCATCCGCGGATGTGAACCTTTAAATATCCGCATCCGCATCCGCGGATGTTAAAAAATCTGTATCCGTAACATTCCTGCTCGGGACCTTGGGGTCCTATACCTTTGGGACTTGGGAGGCGTGCGTTCATCGCGGGTTCAAATCCTGATTATGTGAATTTATTTGTGTGATGAACACTGATATTTGTTCCTGAGTCATGATTGTTTTCTATGTATGTAAGTATTGATATATTATATACGTCGTTGTCTGAGTACCTACAACACAAGCCTTCTTGAGTTTACCGTGGGGTTTAGTCAATTTATGTAAAAATGTCCTATAATGTTTATTTATTTATTGAGTATAATTTACTTTCTCCCTTAAATATTGAAGGTAGCGAAGGTAGGTATTGAAGTGTATAGAACGTTTAATGTAGAAAATTGTATGTAGATTACTTATGTCACACCCCGGACACTGGCGATCAAATGTATGAAACAAACGCGTTCCTACGCGCACAGCTAAGCTCGTGTAGGTGAACGCGTACTACGCGTGTGTGAGTGAGATAAGACGTGTGAGGGTTCTCGCCATTTTGTTGTCAAGTTCGATGACCTCAGTGACTCAAAACTCATTGCACGAATTATAAATAAATAAGAATCGTATTATGCTGTGAGGTGGGTATCTAAGCTCGATTTATACAATAGTTTCCTATTTTGAATCAGTATAAACGAAGTAACAAAATTTTTGTAAGGAAATCAGGCCATCAAAATATTACGTAAGTTGAAAACATGATTTTCTTGTTCATATAGATATTGTGTTGTTTTCAGTGTGATCTGATAGGTTTTGTTAATATTTGTTTAATATTTGAACATTTTGCGTGGCCTCCGCTCTGCGCACAGCGTCGTCGCGTCCTTGCCAGCCGGTAACTGTGAGGTAACCAAGAGCGGGTGGGCGGCACTTTCAACGGGAGGCAGGGAGTGTCCATACTGTACGTTAGTACTCTTTATTATACTGTCCTTACGTATCAGAACATTTTTTGCTACAAGCTACCGTTTACGAGTATTATAAAAAAAAAACTATAAAAAGGGACCTTTAAACCCGATGACTGATCAGTTCATCAACGTTACATAACATAAATTGACCTCCACAATGCATAGACAACAAAATTGAATGTTCCAGTATTCACAGAAACTTAATTACTAAATTGGGACAGGGCGAACCGAAATGAGCCAGAATGTCCAATTTAAACCTACTACGTATTTTATTCATCGAAGTTATTGTCGTAAGCGCCATCGACAATAAGGTCCCTTTTCATAGATAATACCACATTTATATAAATTCCTACTCTTACTCCTTATTAAACCTCATAACATGATGTCCTTGACTGGGTTCAACTATTAGCTTCATTTCAAATTTATTACAACTTAGTGGTTTAAACCCATATCTGGGGCTCAAGGCTAAAGTTTTGTACATAAATGCTTCATTTTATCAAAACCAGTTCAAAATTTATACTTTATGCCGGCCAAAGGTAATATTGTTGTTCAAGTTGCTCAAAATTTCGCGTTCACTTATTATATAAATATTAATATGTATATGGATTAGTATGGAAGTATTCATGCGCAATCTTGAAGCAAGTTTTACCTATATTTACTTCATTCCATCACGCCGGTTCCATTGATAGAACCGGCGGTCATGTGTTTACTAGTTCATAATATATACATTATGAATCCACGTGCAATACATTGTATTTCCCTCTACAATTTTCCTCAATTTAGGGTTGTAAACAAAAGTGGCAGTGTTCGTAGAAATTCTGCAGATATTCCAACGCCGGCAGTGCCAAAAGCTGCCGTCCGGAGAATTGAACAATAGTGTGGCGTGGTTCCTAGAAGTCAATAGTTACGTGCGTAGCCAATGGATATAGGGAAAATATAGGAACAATAGGTGGTAAACACCAACAGAATTCGCCAAATAGATTGTCCATTAATAGAAGGGTTATCAGACTTAGATCAGATCATCACAGCAAGAATCCTAAAATATATGAAAAGCGAGACACCAATTATCGGATATGTAGGGAGAAATTACTTAAATATGGAGAACTTTACCAGTCAAGTGCGAATAGGACGTAAGGTATAAATATGTATAAAAAAATTGTCACAACGTTTTTTATTTGTATCTAACTATCTAGTATGGTAACTTTGTATAAGTCGGGACGCGATCATTTCGTAAATAACCGAGAGGAAAACCGCAACCAAAAGCTTATTATCATTTATCGTAATGATCTAATTGAGCTACTTGTATGCGCGCGTTTGTTTTGATTCGCACTGGAACATACGAATAGATCATTGTGTAAACATAAAGCAGCCAATGAATCAACTGCCGTAGCTACCTTACCATTGTCCAACAGGAATTTTACACCAACGATAAAATGCATTGAATGCGTTTAATGTTATTATAACATCTTATTTTGCATTCTGATTCCGTGATTTTATCAACGTTCGTATCGAATCAACAGTATCTATAAAATGTAAAACGAATTTGCTTAGCTTAGGTATCAGATTTCTCCTGATTTATTTTATTTGTTGGTTTTTTACCAATTTGCCTGCTATGTTTCATCACCCATTTCTATCAAACGTTTCGATTTATTTCTCTTTTTGTGTTTCGAAGAACCGAAGACTTGTCCTTTAGATTTATTTTGTCATCAATAATCTAATCCGGTCTGGTATCAGGCAATTTATTGGCGACAAGAGTGGTCCGGTTCCGTCGCACGCGCAGGAAACCCTCGTGATATATCTCAGAATTAGATTCGCTGGGCTCTTATTCGGATTGCTTCCAGAGCATTGGCAAAGCGCTCATACGAACCAGTATATTTAAGTGCGACTTTCGACAACCAGGTATTATGAAGCTTTGGATCGCAGTTAAATTGGTTTAAATCACCTGCTTTCGGTAAGCCACGAGAATCCACGGGCTGGCCGATTGACGCCGGACCACTTGCACTATATCGACCGCACTTCCCATATCCGGTATACATAAGCCCCCACTAATGCTTTGCTTAGCCGGTTAATGTATGCAATTACTCACTGAGTTTGTTTTGTAGATACCAGCTGTAGTTCCGGTGCTTTACGACGGTCAAATGTTTTTTCTGACTCCGCAACCACCAGATCAGTTGGACGGCGTTTAATTCTTTGACGTCTACACGTTTCCGTCTCGTTGCGTTGTAAATATACGTTTTTACATCGCTTTTAAATCACGGAATTCGCGTATCGATACATTTTCGATGTTTTCGCAGCGCGGAGCGGAAATCATTATGCGTTTTCCTTCGAGCGTTGTACGTTGTCCTGTAAAATTGTATTCATTAAATCAGCGATTACGCTCCCACCGGTTTTTTCTCGCGAGATTTATTTCGTCAGCCGCCCTCTGATGTCTCTGTGTGGTTTTGTTCGTCGAGTTTTAATCATTTCTCCCACTCGTTTGCTTTACGAGTCTGCCTTTTGATCTGGGCTTTTCAAATGGTGTGCGCAATATACGTACGTTTTCATGCAGTGCCGGCGGGGGCATGCGACAAATATTGACTGGACAAATATTTGGGAAGCATGGCAAACATGCGGCTCTTATGCCGTGTAGGTGGCGCGGGCGACGCGACGTGTCTCGCGGATGAGGCCTGGACCACGGACATAACCTCTGTTTGCGTATAACAAAATCATGTTTGTTCACTTTTAGTTGTATTGGCTGCACGGATCACTAGCTCGTGGATGGATAAAACGTCACGTTCTGTGTGCACAGGTTTGTATGCGGCTGTGTTCGATGTCAGTGCAGTGTGATGCATCGATAAATATTATGGAGTGTTAAAAGTTTATGACTGGCAAGCTGCACATAAAAAGGATTACCTTTTATAATTTAGACAATCGATTTACGTTTACACAAAAATATGTATTCTATAAATTCCCTTAAAGATACTTAGATATAAAATGTTGTCGTGCAACTTGTGTATCACAACATCATTCACCTCGGATAAATTGAACTACCTGTTTGAGAATGAGGTGTGTTTGTGGTTAAATTCTAAACAGTATTATTTAGCAAAAAACAAATTCTTGTAGTCGGCGTATTCCAACATAATACGGGTTTGTAAAGCCAGCATCCGTAAACACATCGCGGCAAGGCCGTTCGTGTTTACATGTCTTCTAGCATGCTGAGGTGGTATATTGGTATTAGATACCCAGTAGGTGTTAATAATTTAAGAGCGTCACCCCAGCATCATGAGGAAGCAATAAATTTAAAATAGTTAGACGGACAAAAACAGCGGGCTTAAATAAATAACAATAAGTTCAAGCGAAACCATAGAAACAAGTGCAAGGGTAATTTATAGCTTCGAAGAAACTACAGAAAGCTACGCAATTCAACGTTTATACTAGCTTTCACTGGGAGAGATAAAGGGCCGTCACTGTACACAACGGTAAACTAATCTAGAACCTCAACACATGACCCTAAGGTCTACAATACGATACGCAGCAGTATCTACCTTGGTTTATTCGAATGTTTCAGACGACATGTGCGAAACATCCCCTGGCCTGCGCTTGCGGCGCCTACGAGGCACTTTGACATTCTTATGCGGGCGCGAGATAGAGCAACGCTGGCTCCATGTGCGGGAGGAAGACAACAAATCCTGAGCGATCAACTTCGGACGGGACGTCGCGACAAACGGGGTGTGCAGACACTTGTAGCGAGAATGTATTTTATTCACTGTTAATAAAGTCGACCCTAGGTTAAGTAGAGATAAGCTAGTATTGTAAAGGTTTTTCGCTAAGAACAGGGGATGAAGGAGGGACACTGAGATTCGAGACACCAAAGAGGACGGCGCGACCATTAGATTTGCTCTTGCTATGAAATATCGCCAAGTGTTACCTAACTTTGTAAAGTAAATTATATTTAATCCTGTATAAAACCAGATCTAGAATCAGTGGTTCCGGTTGGGCAGTATAATCCAGTTAAGTACCTAACATTAGGCCAAGAGTTAATAATGCTACCTGCCAAACTATATTACGAGTATTTAAAGGTGACATTCTATAATTATATACAATGAGTTCGACTCTCATTATTGTTAATACATATGGTTAAACACATCTATAGAATCAGGGATTCAAGTTCCCGCAGATAATTTGATGTAAATGAATTGTCAATGGAAATATGTACTGATATTGTATTATGCAGTTGAGTGTTACAGACTAATTTTAACATGTGCATGTTAAGCCGTCATCCGCAATTATGCTGTGTATACTGTTTTGGAAATTACTAGTAGATTGTTAATTGTTATTGTTAGACAACTGAAACTTGTAAGCACCAATGTATCTAGACATTACAATTTTGATTATTAATGGTCGAGCCAAGGTTTTCCTGGGTTTTTCCTGGTTCGACGAGTTTACATACATATTGTTCCCAGGATGGTATGTGCGTTAGTTATTGTCATTGTTTAAAGACTTCATCAAATTCTGGTAATAGTTCGAGCAATAAAAGGCATAGGTTGCACTTCACATTTGGATTACCACAGTGTAAATATTACTTATTGAGTTTAGATCCAAACACAAATAATTAACTTCTAGGCACCTAATGCCTTATATAACTTTTCATAGGAACGCACTATACCATACAAATTTGCGATAATAAATTCAAGTATATAAATCGCCATGCGCATTTTCCTTACAAACACCCCAAAGTAGTTCAGACCGTTTATATGACAGTAAATGCATCTAGTTTCTCTCTTTATGATCCAACGATTTAGAATGGTACATTTAATCAACCCCAAATACCATCTCAATGCGCAATGCCCAAACAAATTACGGACGCCATTTTTATGCCTTACTAATTATAATTGCTGGCTTTTAATCGCAATGCTACCTGAAACGACCTCAATGCTTTTGATGTTTTGACATTGTCGATCTTGTTACATCATAATAATATGATTAAACCATCAGTTTTTACTTTCACAACGTTTAGTCATGCCTGAAGTGATCTTATTTCTAGCGTGGTCCCTGCTGGCTTTTGCCTTAGCTAATGGATTGGTAGCCTGTGGTATTACCAGGATTAAGTATGATATTAAAATAGCAATTTAAATCTAATTCCTGCACACCAAACTAAAAGCTAAGTATAGTCGCACCAATAAAAGTCTGCAGCGGATTTGATAGCCCTCGCAGTGTAAGTGTTATGTATACGTCATAATTTCATAGAAGTTTGACGTTTAAAATGACACTTGCACTGCGTGGGCTATCAAAATCGCTGCAGACTTTTTACGGTCTGACTTTATACTTGTAGAAACCCTACTTATATGACCACCAAGTTAAGACTTGTATGTGGAAGACTACAAATTATTTATTATACCAAAGTACTTAAATATCCAGTGGCGCAAACTGTCTGCCATCCACCATTGGCAAAGGAAATGGGTTGTCCGCGTCAGAGTGAAAAGCGTGTAGTTTCCATCGTCCTCGGTAAAGCTGACAGTTAATAAACAATCCGTTGGTTATGCGGATGTAGGGCTACCTGGCGTCAGAGTTGTCTGGAATTCAGATATTTTGCTGGCAGATATAAATGCCGAGAATTTTGTTAGTAATAATAATAAGTACATAATTGCATAAGGTACAATAAGGAATTTGATTACTGTGACAATTAATATGATAGAGTTAGACCAAGAAAAGTCTGCAGCGATTTTGATAGCCCATCAAGTGTCATTTTAAGCGTTAAACTTCTTTGAAAATATGACGTATAAATAACACTTGCACTACGTGGGCTATCAAAATCACTGCAGACTTGGTGTAACTCTAGCTGCTAAGTAGGAATCTAATATCGTTGTCAATGTGACAAGGTACGAAATGGTACAGAAATCAAATTCCTTGGCATTACCGTACGGAATGTTTGCTAGTCATAAATTTGTATGTTCTAAGCTTTCAGACGGTTTCATAATACTTTGAAAGTCATCACTCATCACGATAATTTTTCAATTAATTTTTGTAAAGTTACATAGATTTTCCTATTTTTATATGGAACATCCAGGAATTTTACAGGTTTTTTTTTTAATATCTGGTAAACAGTACCGACAGCTTCAGTATCTGCTATTAAATCTGGAAAATCCATATTGGCAACCCTATAGTGGCATGTTGCAAATCGTCAGCGGAAACGGGTGCCGGTAATGAGCTTCGGATGTCGCTCACCTATTGTGCCAGCTAATAGATATCGACTTCCTCAGCTCAGGTACTGCCCGCATGTTCTCATTGCTCTTGCGCAAGTGACCTGAGCTCTCCAATCCAGTATAACGGGATCTAAAGATCCCTTAGTAACTATGCTTAAGCGGAGCGGTCTTAGACTGGCTCGCCTGGTTAACTTGGCGGTGTGACTAACAGCATCGGTGGCCACAACTGAGCGTAATAGCGTATTGTTTCTGCGTGACCAAGTCTCTCCAAAGACCCAAGATACGTCCGGCGCTCTGAATACTAAGCTGATTTGAATAATTAGTTGGCATCTGTTGTATTTTTTATAATACAACAGCGGCAAACAAAGGCTAATAGACGCTTGAAACAGCAGATGTGTCACATTCGTTGCTGACTTTTTCAAAATTTATGATATGAGGATTAACTGTGTTGCTGTTGACATCTTAAGGGCGAAATGCAGGTCAAATTAAAACCGATTTCTCGAGTGATCGTTCTGTGAGTAAGTGAGCTGATCCAGCAACACAATATAGATTTCCCTCAACCAAGAATCCTGTACTTACTCCAGACGCTAACATAGTGATGAAGTATAACAGCTTTACAGTGATTTAAATATGCAAAAAGCATTTAAACAACATTAAAGCACGTAGACACATAACCGGCAAAGCACTATCTGAACCAGGTTAGCCTGTCACGGATCTACAGCGGTACCTAAAACGATAATGGCTTTGGCATTTACTTCACAAAGTTTAGCCCTTGTATTGCACGCTTTTAGCGAGCCTTTGACTCATAGACCGGGAGATAGTGACACATTTTACTGGGTCATTTGTACCAGTATGGCGGTTCGTCAGGGGTCTAAGCATGTAATGAAGGAAAGAAAAATGATGGTCATAGCGCTGGTACCGGCGGCCCAATCGCGTGGGCGTTAGTCGAACGTGTCGGATAAAATACGAGTGTCGAACGATTTGTTCCACAAAAATCCTCGTATTTTCCGATAGTCCATAAAAAAGAAGTAGGCGGTAGCGTAATGCCATACTTCTCCGGTGTGACTTACAGCCCGCCATACTGAGGCGAACACATTAATTTAAAAAAAACAATTCAACCATTTGTGCCAAGCTAATTTTTGCACAGGTGATCATCGTCGAGCAGCCATTCATGGATATCACCATGCCATACTCTTCGGACGGTTCCAAATGGCCGCCATACCGCCGCAAGAGAGTTAATTTTTTTTTTTTGCTAAACGACGGCTATCAGGCGAGGTGATCAGCGTTACTTCGAATTTAGTAACATCTTTGCGTTATTCCTTAAGATGATAAGATTACTCCACAATACGTGTTCTGTTGCTCGAGGACCCTGTCTCTCAAATAGAGTGCCGCTCACCGGTAGTAATCGCTCCTTGTCTGACTTATTCTCAAGCAGTAGGGAGGCAAGGAAATAGTAACCATTCGATGGCCCTGTTCATCAGGGGTACTGTGTCCCTGCAGCGGCGTAGCGTATGTGTTTGCCGCCCGGGGCCGATCAGAAATTTGCCGCCCCGTTTATGATCAACATTAGAGGTCAAACATGACAAAGTTCGGTAAAAAATTTAAGATATTTTTTCTTTTTTGGCTGGCTATCATTTATTGAGAACTGAGTGCAATTACTTGGATACTACAAAAAAAATACCTACTTAAAAACCAGAATCAGAATGCTTTATTTGTAAAACATAGGTACCTACACAATAGGTCTTAGGTAGTTAAGTATGTTATATACATTTGAACACTATGTTTTGCTAGTTGGCATACAAATGTCTAAGAGAACGACAATCTGATTCAATATTGCAAAATGTTATAACTTATAAAATAAATAAATTAAAATTAGTATTTAAAATTAAGATACAATTAAAATAGGTACAGTTCAAATACAATTATGTTTTATTGTATTGTATATGTAAAAAATTATGCAATCCTTGTAATCAAAGAGATGCCTGCTGTAGATTTTTTTTAATTCCCGCGTTTTTGCTTGTCCAACTTTCATTAGCCAAACTCTACTAATGCTAATTGGGGACACTATTTTCTGAAAACTCCTTACACCTTTCAACATAAGTTCATAGTGTTAATTGCTGCTCTGGCTTCTTTATTTGTTATCAAGCTAACAGTAAAATAAATACTGACCGATAGTGAATAAAAATAACGAACACAGCTGTGTTTATGTGTTACTTAGAAAGTTTAATAAATGCGTCCATTCCATGCACGTGTACAACTTGTGCAAGGCACAAACAATAGATAGAAGACCCAGACATTTCTTTTGGATTTTATTGCTATGAGTTCGGGAGATTCCAAGTAAGACGTCATTATAAATTTTGCTAATTACGATTTACGGAGTCTGCTCTTTGAAATTCGAGTATAAATAAGTAACTACTATCAATAGCTCACAGGGAATTAATATTTTGTTCGAGTTACGGAGTCGAAATAATTCTATATTTACCGCGTTTTTTCGATTTAAGTATTTTAGGTACTGAGAATTACGACTTAACGAGGTTCGGGTTATCGAGATTACAGTGTATTTCCAAAATAAAACAGGTTCATATTATGTAGGTACTTACCTATTACTAATTATTCGGTACCTAACTAAGGTAGAAATGTACCAAGTTTACGCACATACGCCTAAAACTTTCAAACTAGAAATATTTAATTACTCAACATTCAAATACAATAAAAATAATTAGGTAGTTACCTTTCGACAATAATTAAATAATAATTTGCAAATCGAATCTACATATTATTTTTTTCCGTAGGAGTTGCACTTAGCACTTGTTGCACCGTTCTCAAAATCGAAACAAATGACGAACTTCAAATTTGTTTGTTGTCATTACTGTCTCAGTAAACAGTTGACATAAGTTCGAGAAATAAAAAACCCACACATTCCAAAATAAGGTTTAAAGTTATAAAAATAAGGAGTAATATTATTGTACAGTAAAACAGACCCTTAAGCTCTTTCGTCCGTTCGTGTATAATCTCGGCGGGCGCTCGGAACGCCGCGCCCCGGCCGGCAGCGATCTCGACATCCACACCGCCGCCGCGCGACGTTCGTGCTACCATCGCATCAGTACGATTTGAAAATCGTGATTTCTTAATTATTTATTTTTTAAATTCCGTGTTTGCCGCCCCCGCTTATGTGCCGCCCGGGGCTATGGCCCCCCTAGCCCCCCCCACGCTACGCCTCTGTGTCCCTGATCTCCCTAGATGCAAAATGACTTGTGGTTTGTCATGATGACGCTAGCCAGTGGTCGGTAAGCGACAGGAATAAAAACACAGGTAATCGGTATGCATTCACGCTCGGTTCTTGATTCAGTTTCCAAGCGGTACGCCGCCGTAATCATAGATCACGAAGTGCCCCGTGCCCTTTGAAAAAAAAGCTTCGTAAAAAGTCTGATATGATACGCGTATTTTTAGTACAGCACCGCACCGTAATAGTTATAGTGAGTCAAGTAAGATTTTTCGCTGAGAGACTACTTAAAAGGGTCACGATCCATTACTCTGCAGTCGATGAAATAGGTAGCTCTTGAATGTTATTGTTTCTCTGAGAGCTTTTTGGCAATTGTAGCGTACGAGTAGTACATATTGACAAGCAGATTTTTTGCGGAAGTATTTAGGTAATTTAAAGAGGACGTTGTTAAATTCTATGTTCTCTTATCTTAAAAATTGATTAGCAGCAACTTGGTAGATCAAAACTGATATTAATTAGCCAAAAAAGCAAAACGGTTCGATAGATAATTTCATAATCATTTGGATTTCCAAATTTGGTTACGATTGGTTAAGTTTTGGAGGAGGAAAGAGTCGAATACGAAACCTCGATTATTGCGATTCTTATACGCAGGATTTTTCTCCTTGTCCTTATCGCACTAGATTTAGGAGCCGCTTCCGTTAGCGGGTATATTTACCTAAAATATTTAAAACTCAGCTCCTGTCAGTAAGTAGCTAGGTAATATCCGCATTACGGCGTGTCAGTGCAGTGTTCCAGCACGCTCTTCGTCACGTTCCGCGCCCCGCCTGGGAACACGATACACGACACGCTTCATTCTTCAGCAGTTCTCTGTTTACTTTAACTTTAGAAATAATTTGCCAACTTAGAAACAATGACTACACAAAAGTTGCTATGCTGCGAATATCTATCGGTTTTATATCAGTTGAAGAAATCGTTAATTCGGCAATTGACAATCATTTAAGTACATGCGTTATTCATTTGTTTGTTCCCAAATTCCAACCATCTTTTTATGGGTATAAAAGGCTAGTGGGAAAAACAAGTAGTGGGTTAGACAATTGGTTAAATTACTGGAGCATTTACCCGCGATTCAATCAATTACATTAGAGACAATTTAGCAGAGACACCCTAAAAGTATTTCTGTGGCCTTTAATCACAATATCGGGAAGTTTTTACATATACCTACAGCTACACCTACCTACGTACATACTAGGTTGGCGCTTTAGTAGGTTTACCTACCACCAAGTACTTATAGCTTAGGGTCACATCGTATAGTGATCACTTATAATATTCCTTACTCATACATATCTACATTATCTAACTTTTATTACCTACTCATTTGTTATGTTGTCTGACCTTTTCGACCTATTTGTTGCATATTATCCTGGCATTTGCAATGAATCACGTCGTAAATAACATTTAGCAAAATATCTTAACATCAGTTACAGTTACACGTACTAGGCTAGCAGGATCATGGCAGTGGTAGGTAAATAGGCACACCAGCTGTAGCGGGCGTCATTACCTCGCGTCGTAATCCCTCGGTGGCACGCGCGGGCACGCGCGCTTAAGTGGGTTACCATGGTCCCGTCCGACCACGAAGGTCGCCATGTTGCATTGGTTTACGTCTTCTGAATTAATGTTAACAACGACTACGTGATCGGGACTCTTTTAACGGCGATGGGAGAAATGTAGACAAACCACGAAAGTTAGGTCCGTAAAAGTAAAAGCAAATTGCGAATTTCCCGAATCTATATTTACGAAAAAGTTATGATGCAATTTACTAAACATATATTATGTATTCTTGGAAGCACGCATTGCGCGATTTGCGAGCGATTTTATGAGATGGATATCACAAACTATGCGGGAGTATTCATAACAAAAATATGTAGAGGTACGTGTACGTAAGAAGAAGACTCAGCATGCTTTTGATAAGAGATTGAATAGAAAGTGCGGGCAGTGAGGCATGTCATTTTCACTGTACACACAAAATTAAAGATATTATGAAATTAAGGCAAAGTAATCAAGATTTTCTGAAGAAAGAAGTACATTAATTACACACAAGTAAACGGTGTTTGACAGATTATGTTATAAGTAGCGAAAATAGGTTATAGGTCGCAATAATCACAACTAAAGCTCCGCAAGCCAAACTCTGCTTCGGATATATGATGAGCTAGATGAGCGATACACAAACATCCTACTAAGAAATGTGAATCTTGCTGACGTAAATTATGAATGGAATTATAAATTCGGTTCCAATCCCATCGTCCTTGATATGGTTGGGCTCGTTCCACTTCCTGCTACGGCGAATTGTATACACAGAGCACGTCACTCATTCAGACGCAATCAAAGGATCGTGAATGAGATGTTTGCCGTATACCTATAGACTGTTGATTATGTGCAAGACTTGAAGCGTTTCCTGTTATGTGGACCGATGTGGTTATGAACGATCCGTGGGTTGTAGGACTTCTATAAAGTTTGCTGGAATGTGCGGCAAAATCGGACACAACATGGACTTTCAGATTGCTACTGTTTTCTTAAAGTGTATTGATGAAATGTTGGCTGACTGACCGGTCCAGTAAGGATTGAGCTTTTTGGGTCTACTAAAATACATAAACTAATATTATTGTATGATTGTTGCAGGTATGTTGCTGTTTCTATCGGAGCGGTTGCACAAAATTGGGTAAATTAAACATTAGGTGCCCTCGTATCCAGTTTGTCTCTTCCCGTCAGTGGAAGCGGTGGTAAATAAATACTAGAACTCCCTAGAAAATCCATATATCACAATAGGTACTATTTTCATTTCATATTTGTTTTTCTGAAGAGTAGTCTCAAATACAGCTTGCTGCTGTGCCATAAGTACTATGTTACTTCCTATGGCGCCTTATCGCCACTTATAAGCTCTATCATACATTATGTATGACCGCGTATCATTGCACAGTATCAATAGATGCGATGTCTATAATTAAGAACTAATAGCGATCATTTGTATCCATGTTAGTCGCAAGGGCCGCAGGGCCGGGCGCCAAGGCCAGCGAGTTCGTTAGGGCCATTCATGGATGCCTGCGCGTGCACACCCCCCACCACCTCGCCACTACCCCCCGCCGCGGCAGGATATTCCTCCGCCGTGTGCTATGCTGCTTGCTCGATTGATCGGTTTCTTTTTACTTTAGAATCGGACTGAGGCAAAAAGGCATCACGAGCAATCGTAATTCACCGGATGCACTAACGAGTGTACATTTTTTAAGACTCGCCATGCGGCATTTGTTTGTTTTTGTTAAAGCCCGTGTTTCCGCTATCCATAACTCGCTATTATTCCGCTAGCACAACATTGATACAAAGTAAAGTTTTCTCTGGCTGCTTCTATAAAACTAAATGTTCGTCAGCGACACAGCCTCCGAGTTAATGGCTTAAGCATTTTCATGCAAAGGCGCTGGGACTTTTCCGCGCGAGTCATTCATATTTCATCAAAGCAAAGCCTCTCGTTAGGTAGTCGGCGCGTCGCCTAGAATACCTTTACCATACAGCTTTTTTATGAGGATGTCTGCTGCGACTCCATTTTATAGGTTGCTCTGTCGATTCGATTTTTACGACCGTGCATTCCGAGGACTGTCCGCTGTAAATGAAATATTAATGAGACTCTGAACCACCTTCGACAATGCAAAACCTCTAAAGCTTTATGTTTCCAAAGGGTCTTAAGAATTAGAGTTATTCTTCATTTGAAACAAAGCTTTAATTTTAAGCAGATTAGATTCATTTCCGCCTGACGTTTCGCTTTGGGGAACGACGCGTTATGGACGTGCATTGTGGGCAATTCGTCATGATTTGCGTATGTAAATCGATGAATTTCGGTTGCGCGGGTGTAACGGTATTTTCGTCGGTCTATGGCAGGAAGGCGAACGCTATAAACACACTTTCAGTCATGTAACACTCATAAGAGCGTTTTAGACAATAGTTCACTGTGCTACTTAATGGAACTTGTAGACACGAGTTCCATCACAGTTATTGTTTTAGGTAGTATGACCTGACCTGAGATATTTTATACAACGAGTTCAATTATAAAATAACTGGTACTCTTATAAAGTTACATTCACCTAAACATACCATGTACTTCATAATTCAAAATTGGTTTCTTGCAGAACTTACATCACAAAAAAGAGTGCGTTAATAATGTAATAAGTTTATAATATGTGCCTACTTACTCGTAAATCATCAAAAGTAATTTCGACATAGATTTACATTTTTTAAATTTTGGCCACCTGGCGCTGAACGTAATTTATTATGCTCCACACTTTAGATTATGCCATTCAAATTCATTCATAAACGCGCTTTCAATGTAAACGGATTAGATCAATTCAATAACCCGAGAATTTGGTATTAAAATATTGCGAGACTTCCTCAATAAAACTTCGTCCATATTTTTGTACTTAAATTATAATCCAGAAGTCTCTTTTTCTTTGTCTACTCAAAGTTGATTTTCGTGGGCGAAATTCTTGAAGTCATAATTTGTATATGGCTTATGGTCAATGGAGGTGAGTTCGGAACAAAAAGCGGGGTTTTTGGCGAATATTAGGCTTGGACTAGACAAAGGAGTCTAGGTTTCGAGTTCGCTGACTATCCTATTCCACCCGGCTATACTAAGTATTCTCTTTTCTAGAGCATATTATGTGTCCCTCTGCTAAGCAAAGTCTTCCCCTCTCTTGCACTTGTCGCGGTTTGGTGAATGACTTTATGATTCCCGCTACAAAATGTGCCGAAGTTTCCCTTTTTTTTTTTAGTCTGCCTTTGGCCCGGCTATCCTGCGTAGTGTATTTTATTCTAATGACATAATTTTAATTGTGGACCCGCGAGGTCCAGAGAATCCCGGTAGGGATAATCAGAGTCAGACTTAAATATGTACTCGAATTTCAACAAATAAAGCGATGCCATCTGTTCCATCCATATGCAGCACTTGGCTGTATTAGGAATGGTTCGGTGAAAGTATCGCACGGTATTTCTCAGCCTATTTTCTGATATGGTGTAGCTCAAACGTGAGTAATTTCTTTTAGAGAACTTAATCTTGGGCCAGATCATTTTAAAACTACCTAGTTCATTTTCGACATTGTTATTTTTACCAAAGTAACTAAACTGATTGATAAAACAAGGTAAACCACAATAATAGCTAGTAGAGCACATAGAGCAAAACAGGTTTATAAAAACGTTTAGGTAAATCATTAACATATCTACCTACAAAATATCGCCACTGTCTCTGTGATATACAGCAACTTCTAAATAGTCTATGACGGCTAAAGTTAATGATGACGGATTTGTACGAGCCCTACAACATAATGAGCGGTTGCGTCGCTTCCGTACCGGCGCTTACCTAAGAAGGCTTACACGTAACGTAATGATTGCCTCGCTGATGAGAGAGACGAGGCTTAGCAAAGTGTCAAGCTAATATTAACGGCATGCACGTTCGCATTGGGCTAACAATTAGCTATTTACTTATATTATATCCATCGTAATGTGAAGTAAATAGTCCATCACCCACGCCAGCCACAAAACCGGCCAATACCTAATTGAAATGTCGTAAAATAGTGTCTAAAGAACAATTAGTATAACTTGATTCTTGAAAATTGATGAACTTTGTAGACTCCTAGTGTCACCGACAAAGAAGATTTATTCAGCCTGTATATGAATTCTTTACATAACCCAAATTTTGCTGCATTTCCCGTTTGTGTAACCGCCGCGGTAAGATATGACCGCAGTTTATTGGTTTACATGCCATAACTCGAGAGCTAACAACGCTGCTAGGGAGCTATGGTGCCGCCCTCGGTCGCCCACGCCTGTGTATGTCCCTATACGGTGGATTTCAAAAAGCATAGAAAACTGCTGCAAGACTTACCTACGCTCTGAGTATCTGGTATATGGAGTTTTACACTTGAGCCGTATGGGTCTTATTTTGGAGAATACTCGGTTTGACTCGAATTTGGTAAAAAGAATCATCAGTATAACAAAAGTTCGGGGAATGACAACGCTCCTAGAATTTTAAAGTTCAGAATTATTACTGACTTTTCTAGAGAGCACTCGACTGATTCGAGCCTCTATAGAAGAATCGTGACTCCAATAAGTTTCAAAATCTACAAAACTGTGTATAGGTACAACGACTATACTACTAATACTATTAAACTGAGTATAATCTCCGTTGTGATAACTTGATACCTAACTCCAAAGACTTCTTGGTAAAGCCACGATACTTGTTCAATAATCCCGCCCCCACATGGAAATTTGTCAATCACCAAGGATCGATTGAATGGGATTTATAAGTGGCGAATGTGGGCGCCGTGTCGGTGAACTGCGCGGGCGCCGGTGGTGCTCTAATTGAATTTAACGACAATCCACTGCGTATGGACAACAATCTGGCGCTGTGTTCCCATCGCGAGCGAGTTGAAATGCGACTCAAGATTAGGTACTAGATTGGTTCTTCTTTCGTTCTTAAATAGTAATCGGTAGCTTGGAGATAGTCTATGTCGAATATAAGAATGCGATCACTTATTTACGACAGGTTTTGCTTCACTGAGAAGAACTTTATCGTCATCTGCTACCGTTGATTCTTTCCTTATCAAGTCTTTCGATAGTCCGTTCGTGTGAGTTTAATATGCCTTGGTTTCCAGTGACGCTGGCTGGACGCTGCGTGGACCAGATTTTGCTATCTTCCCATACAGTGTGAAGCTTAACCTAAGCGTCAAGCGTCAACTGGGGATCGAGACCTCACATAATCGGAGAGCACCCAATACTGGTTCACTGTTCACCCAAGCGTCGACTGTTAGCAATGTTTAGAATAGCACTCGTAATACTCTGCTGTCGCCAGCATTACTACACAGTGATTATATTACCGGTGTTAAATAACCAGATAAGCTCACAGATTAATTTACGAGCTTTTAATATCAAAAGTCATATCATGTAATCGTTTTTATTATTAAGATGAAACCAAGATCTTGATTTAACACTTGAATCTTAACACCCATAATAAAGTTAGACGTTAACTACTAAACGTCGTTTTATAATAGTGGTTTCATATTTCTGGGAGGTTCTAAACTACGGCTTTAAATGACTTTCGTTGGAAATATGTTTTTGTCGTGTAATGATTCAATTAAATGTTTTTCTGTTTAATTTGGTTCTCACGATACGAGTTGCTATTGTTTTAGTGGTAATTTTGAGCTGCGCGTGGACTGGTTTTGCAGGAAAAAATCTTGAGATTTAAGAGTTTCATATTTTGAAGGAGCTTATTATTATCCGATTTCAGATCCGAATTCAATATCTACGACAAACGGACGCAAAAGTATCAATTTGGTATTTTTCTAAAGAATCTGAAGTATCTAAAATGTTTGCTTTCGTATAGCAATCAGGTTAAATCGCAGCAATGGAGAATGGCATCATTACATTTTGAATTTAGCATTGTTCTTTCAGAGGTAACATACTCGTATACTCACACAGACCCACTTTGTCAGTAGGAAAACGCGCGAAATTCAAATTTTCTTTGAGAAGTAAAATCTCCGCGCCTATTTTTTTTTTAATTTGCCGCCTTTTTCTACTGACAAAGTACTATTAAGATGAACATGTGTTAGAGTACCTATTCTATTTTTTTAAACCTCCCTCCTGCATCGGTCCCTCATCATTGAGGGTCGTGCCCACTTCTAGGGAACAGCTTCTCTTTGACAATTTTTTTAAACAAATGTTTTAAATGGCTCTCGCTAGAAATCCGTATCTAACGATCAGGTCTTCGTATTTTTTTTTCACAATTTCCTTTCTCACGATCTCGGGCTGCATTGTGTTTATAATTTCGCGCGTGGACCGGATCTGCGAGGATGGACCGTGTCACCTTGGGTGCCGGATGCCGGTTCTGACGGAGGAGTTATCGGCCGTCAATCGCCGAGACCACAGACACAATAGTAGACCACGCTACTGTGCATAACCAAACCAAACCAAACCACCAAAGATCGTATGCTATGCAGGTCGAGTCTCGTACGTTTTCCAACAAACAGTTTTTTAAAACTCCATCTTTTCTTATTTGTTCGACTAGATTCAAATTTTTATCGATAGTATAATCTATCACATCACATGGTGAATTCTGGTAAGCTTAAATAAAGGTTCGGCAATGCGTGTGTGACTCCAATCGAGTAGCAAGCGCACATTAACATCACTAAAATAAGCCATTTATCTTTGAAATAATCAAAGATTTCTTTAATACCCCGACGATGGCAAACGAGCGTACGGCGGTCACACGCTCGTTTGCCATCGTCGTGGTATTAAAGAAATCTTTAATTATTTGAATGATAAATGGCTTATTTTAGTGATAGTCAATCACTAAAATCGTTTGGGTATATTTTAATCACGTGAGGAAACATTTACAAAAAGGTTAAAGGATGTCACTCTTAATTTTCATACAAAACACTGTAGTAGGAACATGCCATGCGGCATCTACTTAGATATATTATATCTGCGGTCTCGCCATATATTTATAGGCGTCTGTAGTATCTCTGTGAGGACCGTATTTGTTTTACGACCGTCCACGTCCGTTCCTTAGTCCTGCCCAAGGTTAAGGCGACACAAATAAAAGTCTCAATCGATTGGAAACAAGTCTCAATCGACGTATCAAGTAAACGTGCTCATGTGAAAAGCAAATAGCCGTAGGTTTCAAACATTACACTGTGAACTTTTTAAGAGATGTTGTCTGTTAGGCCGGAAATGTATAGAACGGGTAACGCCTACGTCAGAGTGACCGCTCCGTGTTACACCATTTGACTAACTTACTAATTGTATTGTTGGTCTCTCTACAATACCATTTACATTAAGGCCCAACTTCGTAGTGTTGATGAGGACTCTTCATAAGAATCTGAATTTAAAGAACTTGACCTACTAGTGATTCTGCTCTTCAATATTTCAGAATCTTTCGAGTCGCGCATTCAGTTTTTCTTTCGGGCTAATTTGAGCTTAAAGCTTAATATTACTCCTCAGAAGGCTTAGCGAAACTTGGGTCTTCAGAGCTTCAGAGCGAAATTTGGGTCTCTACAACTGACGTCTCTAACAAATCTAAATATGTACTTATTTTTAAAAGTAGGTCGATATTTACAGGCGAGGTCTCCAGTTTCATTTAACATCAATGTTACCAGACTTTTTAATCCTATTAACGATTGACGCGACAAACTAACAATACCAACAGGTGGGCACACAATTCAGATCCGTTTCCCTACAAGGACCCAGAACATTAACAGCAGCGCAATTTGTAACGCCTCGACTTAGTTCACTTCCGTATCCGTTTAATCTCTCTTTAATACCGTTCGCACTTGGATAGTAGGCTTGTAGGCTATCACACTTTATTTCTATGCATGTAAGAAAGTTACCGACACGTTGATTGAAAACTATACAAGAACACAAATCGTGTTCAGATTCAGTAATGTCTACTGTCGTGACGAATGACGATACCACACTTGAAACTACAGAGCATAGACTGTACCTACTTTAAGCTTCCATCACATTTTCAAAGGTTCACCGCTGAGCATAGGGAATCTCAAGTCCATAAACACTATTATTGGACAAGAGCATTAAAATTAAAATGGCATCAAATTTAACGTTTCTGAATAGCTCCAGTTTAACGCGCACAACAGCACAATTTGTAACACTATGACTTATTTCCGTATCCGCCTCGCTGCTGTCCACTGCAATTTAATCATCTCTTCAAGTGACAAGATGTATTAGGGCAGTTCCCAACCGCTTTATTTAAATTCCATCTCTTTTTCTAAAGTTTTAAGGTTGGAAATTGTTTGATAGGCGAATTCCTTTTGATGTACAACGGGAATATAACGAAGACGGACGTCCGGTGCCGGTCAGGATTTGTTTCACACGATGGCTGCTCCGTTCGAATAAAATATTGTCTTTAGTTTAATATTTAACGTGGCCTATATTGCTAATCATAAACTAGTGAAGTAATTGAGAGGAGGAGAGGAGAGAGGAGACTAAGTATGATCCGTTGCGCATCCCTTGTTATCATTAGAAATTGTAGAGAATGTTTGCTTACAAATATGATTGTTGACAGAAAAAATATAATCTGACAGCGTAATCCGTAGTGATCGAGAATAATACCCATAAAATTCCTTCCGGTTCTTTGGCATTCCGGATGAGCGGCGAGTCAAAGGGCCGATCCATTGTGCCCGCTGTGTAAACACCATTGTCGCTCCGCTGTGTGATTTCAGGCCTTACATTCCCATTCGTTGCGTGAACACAGGTGACAGTACTACTCGTATCAATGCGTAATTACAGAGTGCCATTAGATATTACGAAGCTTCCTAGAGCGTTCATAGTGCTGATGCTTCTAAACGGACGAAAGTTAAAGGCGAAAGTGAGCTGTTTCTGTTTCCTTGGAAAGATCGTGGTTCAGGTGAGGTGAGCCAACGGAAGTTTAAGAGTGGCCTTGTCTAACAATATTGGCGAGACTAAAACATTTGCCTCCGCAGGCTCTAGTGAGTTAAAAGAATGGCGAAGCTAAAATGGCCGATATATTAACATAAGAACAAGCACTAGTTGGTCGTTCCAGGTACTACCGGTATGACTGGCAACTGCATAGGACCGAGACAACTGGCGTAAATTCGTGTCGAAACCCAAGACTGTCGTAAATTCGTGTCGAATACTAGTTACGCTTGAATGTTCGCCTCACTCGAGCTACTTAGGTAATCGATCGAAATGCCCGACGGAGCTGTTGTGGTGGTTTTCACAATTACGAGAATCGTTTCGGACAAACCAGGGTACGTGCCATCTACGACGACGCACAATTTGTGAGGGTTTCGAGTTCAAGTTACACTAGATACGAGACAACTGTTGATGCAACCCGTTTTATGAATGATGTAGCTGCTTTTTGTAACTTTACTACGTTCGTAGTGATTTAATCTTATTATTTATGTTTATCCGGAAGTAGTAATGTGTTAAATGGGTTCGGATGCGACGGGTACAGTGTACGCAAGCAATCGCCTACGCAGTTTTTGAGCCTGTTTGTGTAAATTGATATGTTTACGTAGCCCACCGTCAGCTGCGTTATTAATCAGCGTTCATAAATTAATCTACATTATGAAAAGTGCTGCTTAACTACATATTTTAGAGTAACACTCGTTCGTTTATTATTGCGTTTAATTTATTGGAAACACTTCCATACAGGTCATCCGGTACATAAGTAAGATTATTTAAATGGACGTATGCTTCTGAAGAAATATTGTTTTTATGTTCTCTGGTATTATAGAGTCTTTGAACTCACTCAACTGCTCACTAGTCTCCGTTCTCTACGAAGCTTATGGCGGGAGGTGTAGCGTAAAGTAAGTCAGTCAGTAATCGTGGTCTATCTTTTTGTAGCTTAATTTTAGTGGTCTTTGCATATGTCGCAAGCTGTGTTTCTGGTATTCTGCCTGTGTTTCTAAATGGTCTCCATACTTCGACAGGGTTCAAGATAGCGGTACCGTGCACCACCGTTACCGCAATATTCGGTTTGCGAACGCTTTGCATACAATGCCCTTATTGGTGCGCCCGCGCGGTCAGGCGGATGTGACGCTGCGCCGAATCAATGTCTAGATGTCTGCGCTAGATACAGCTATTGCAACCTATTGAAATGTTTGTCTAGGAATTACTTGGCAATGTCCGCCTTTTGAATAATGTGGAGAGTTATCTTGCCAAAGAATGACAATTGAGCCTTTACATAACCTAAGTCAAAAATAATAATAACAAAAATCAGAGATTTTAATGTACCTATTTAAAGTTTGTTTACAAAATATGCAAATAGTACATACAAAACCGTTTTAGTTAGGAACTATAAGCATAGTTGTGTGCCATATGCCATATGCCATATTTGTTTAAAATATTCTTCTAATATCCAACAAATATGTATATACCTACGGAACGAAAACACGGAACTCTCGGTTTTTCTAAAGATTTATGTGAACGGGTCGCAAAGGTCAAATATAAATGATGATGAATTTGAATTAACGACTCATTGTGTAGGGTACGTAATTATTAATAATTTAGAAACTTGATGCCTTATTAATATTTATGTGATGGTAGTTAAAGATCCAGTTAAAACGTTTTAACATAGATAATTCCGTAAAATTGGTTCTGAACTGAAATCCAGACAGCTTATTCTGATCGCGGTATACCCGATTATGGTAATTTATAGTTCGTTTTTTTTAGCATTAGAAAGAACTCCGCAGAAGCAAGCGTGCAGTTTCTATCAGGCTCGTTAATTGTTAATAATTATTGAATTATCTAATGTAGCATGGTCAATACATATAATTTACTTCAAATTGTTACCGCTAAAAGTGCCAGATTTAGAACCACAAGCGAACTTCTGCGAAGTTCTTTCTAATGCTAAAAAAAACGGACTATAGTGGATGTGGATTAGAGAGCAGTTCAGTTTCGCTTGTACATATGAAACCTGACGGATGTTTTTTCCCAGCGCGATAAGCGATAAAAACGCAACCATAAATATTATCTGCGCGAAACGCGATCAATCTTGCATGGATTGATTATCAGACTTATAAAGGTAGTTTGCATGACTAGGTTGAGCGTAGTACGCTGTCCAACCGGCTATGGGTGGTCCCTCGAGTAACAAGGTCAGCCTTGACACTTCCATACAATACGGGCTCGCCATACATGCAGCAGGACAAACGTAGCCCGTGCCACATCCGGTCACAACTCTATGTAAATCACACTCACCGTATTGTACCCGCGTCCTTGCAACTATAGTATCCTAAGGGTGTTTGTAGAGAAGCCTGATTCTCCCATGCTCGTACACATTAATAAGTTAATGATCATGGATAATAGTTAACTGTGTAAATTTTATTTTAATATTTGATTTTATTTATTGTGAATTTTAATTTAATTGATTTTATTTATTGTGAATTTTAATTTAATTGATTTTATGTATTGTGCATTTACATTTTATTAATTTTATTTATTTAGTTTTTTAAATCTTAACAATAGATTTTAAGTCACTATGTACCTAACCCATTATGGATCCTAGTTATCTAAATAAATAAATAAATTATTATTATTATTATAGTAGTATAGTCCACGCATTCGATAGTCGGTTCACTTGTTCCGATAATTTGAACGCTCGCAACGGTAAACGGCTATTTTTCCGTTCGCCTAAAGTGTACGGGTAGGCTCACAAATTCGGTTGCGTCGACTACGCCCAGTTTCCTTTCTGAATCATCGCTTGACCAACCGCTGACATGTACTGAATTAATTTTTGATGTTGAATTCCCGTAATTAATTCCTTTCGTACACGCTGTGGTTAAACGTGTGTCTTTAAATGCCAGCATGAGATTTTATGGGACTTGATCATAAAGGCGGAGAATCCGCAAGGTTTTTCAGGCTGAAAATCGTAATTTTTTCCCGCATAGCGTTTAGTGTAATCACATCTACTCTACCGTTCATCGGCCTGTATTCATTCATATTATGCAATGCAATATTACATGGCCATTACTCGCGAGCATTAAGTAAACCACCAGTACATTTTATAAGATAATGAAGTACCGAGCGATCGGAGAGGCATACACGCCATACCCGCAGCGAATGAATGCCCTATCTCCTTAATTAATCAATGGCTGTAAACGGGTACGGAATGTAAGCTCCGGGCTTATTTATTTTATTTTTATAGGCCTGTCTATTGAGTGAATAGGTTAATTTATGTTATCTATGAAAAGTTTAACTCTTGCCATTCAGCGGGTCGTAACATCCCACGTTGCGGCTGTATTGCAAACATAACCGTGTAGGTCTTTAATACGTCTGAATAGAATATTAAAAGCTTCATTACTCTTCGGATTTTTGACGGGCGCGTAATTGCAAACCTGATCTGGAGTGGCCGCGCAGGTTCCTACGTGGGAATGTACTGCAAGGGCTCTGGCTCTGACAGAACGATACGAACTTCCGCACCGATGCGTGGGAACAGGATATAGGCTGGAAACGCAAAACGAACTGCATTTGCACTGTCTCTAATTAGTTGTGCAGGAATATGTTTACTTGGTTTTACTGGCTCGGCGCGTAGGCGGTCCTATCGCGCTTAAGGACATGTACAAATTATCTAGACAGAAACAAACGTCCTCCTTCCTGTGTCCTTGCTGAGATAGTCAAATTGAATGGTTCTGATAATATACGTAGACTTTTTGTTATGTTAAATCATTGTAGTCTTAGTCAAACGTGAGTTTTCACAGACGTAGCAATGTCAGACGTGGCAGGTGTGAAGTTTTCCAGTAGAAGGTTCGCGAAGCAAAAGATCTGGTCCCTGCGTAGACAACAGCCGGAGCAGCGGTACCCGCTCGGTGGGAATGCAACGCTCTACTTATTGCTCGCCTGTTATTGCCATTGTTTATTTAGTTGCTTCTGAACGACCAGCATAAATGCCACCTAGAGAGTTGTAAGAGCTATTGCGTAATCAGAGATCACAAACTAATTAGTTCGCTTGTGGCTATACGTTTGGAAAGCGATGGAACAACACTGCAGTCTATGTTACCATTCGCTAAAAATATTAGCACTCAATGCCTGCCATCTATTTATGGTCCATGAAGCTAAAAAGCTACCTGTAGAAATTAACGTTACCAAAGCGTTATGAATTATGAACGAGAGTAAGAACTAAATTACTCTTCGTTATTATACTGTATAAATTTACTGTAAATAATCTCACCATTTTACTAGCTTTGCACAAGTTAACATGAAACCGGGACAGGTTAATCGCCAGGACTTGATTATATTAGTACCGGTAATATAGTAAACGCTAAAGTATCCCGATCGACATTATCTAACGATTTATCCAGGAATGTCGGATCGTTGGAGACGTAGGCAGCCAGCTCGCTACAACTCTATAAATACACGGGTCCTGGGTTCCCGGTAGATGTCTTGTTAACCGGGAAATATTGAGTGCCGATATGAACGATGAGTCCTATGATGGCTGTGATACTCGTTGTACCCTGGGGTACTTAAGACATGTCATGTTTAGTAATAAAATACAGAAAATTAATATACCTATAATAATAAAGCTTTATGATGATACGTGGGTTTTGAGACTACATAATTATTTATAGGACAACAAGATTAAGCGTTAATTATATGGTGAAATTATACCTACAAATCAGTCATTAAGACAGATAAGAAGCTTGTTAGCGTGCATGTCTTTTCCAAAAATGACGATTTGGACTTCACAATAGGCTTTGTTATACGTTTCTCACTGTTACATAAAAAGCGGCTAATGAGGGACTGCAGCACAATTGTACATTTGTTCTAGCCGACAACAGTTTTTGCGCAACCATTGTCAGTGGATATGTAAAGATTCTCACGATATAAAGTGCTGTTCCGAAATTATTTGAGATAATCTAAGCGCGTTCGTGACAAGATAATGAGAAATACCGAACAAACAACATACCTACCCGCGAGGCGGAAATCCTTAGCGATGACTTTTGACATTTCTCTGATCATGGTCAAAGGCCATGAGGTCTCAAATGGCGAGTATGGAAATCGATAGGTACGATTCGATTTTCGTACATACCGTTTACATACTTGTACAGGAAGTACGTGCGGGAATTCTGATCCATTGAAATGCCGGTTCATAATTCGTTCGGACCGGTTGAAGTAACTAGCCGCGGGCAAATTAATTCGATTCATAAGTTAATCAAATCACACGCGCCGTCCGTTTCGGTTTTATTATTTGCTGCGACAGTTTCTTGCGGAGATATACTTTCAACGAGTTCGGATAGGGTCACGAAGCTTGAAACTATATTTTATACAGATGTAATCGCAGTCACCGGCCAATTGGGCATTTGTATTCGTTTTACAGACATAGAGGTCGTTCGTCCCGGTTCTTGTCTGATGTGAAGTAGTTACCAATTCTTTAGCATCGCGGAGCCGGTCCCCGATTCCATGTGCGTGCCAATATTAACGCATTGAAAGCAATACGCCTCCTGAATGTGTAATGAGCTCGTGGAATTTCTCACTTGCAAAATTATAAGTAGCTCCGGTATGGGTAATGGGGTAGTCCTACCATAACATACTACCTACGTCGATGTTACAACCTTAATTATTACAATTACAACATAGTTAGAAATAAACATTTACCGTATTTTCCATTATCTATTAAGTAACCAGCATTTGACTCTTACTTGATGGGAAGAAATCTTAAATTCAAAAATTTTACTCACATCTTTCAAATGGTATTGTCAGTGTAAGGCCTTTACAGAACCGAAATGTTTACAAGTCGCTTGCCTTTTTGTAACATGTTAAAGTAGTCGTTGTTATAAATGTTTCTAACGTCTAGATGTCAGGCAAAGAGACTGCGAACGTCACGTATAACCTCACCCACGCGCCGGACGCGCCGAAGTGCGAAATATAGCGACATTTTCGTCATGTTTTTGCATGGACAATTTACAACGACATAAACAGGGTATTATTCCGTATCACTGTTTAAATTATTGCCTCGAGGAGCATCAAAGTTACGATTTTAGCTTACAAATTGTCGTGGGTAGAAGGTGGGTAGACACAGGTTTCAAAATTAATACGTTTGTATCTGGAGTATAGTATAGTGAGGGCTTACACGTTAAGATTATAAATAAACTGCTACCATTAATGATTGGCAAATACAATAGCACGCAACCGTTTCTCTGAGAGTTATTGTCTTCTATTTTCTCAGCATGCGCTTTTTACTGTAACTAATGCATTGTGTGTGCATTTCCTTGCTTTCTTGCACGCACTTGCCACCCTTGAGCCTCCGTACCTGACATCTGTTTTCCATTAGTAGCGCCATGTTCTCTGCGCCAATTTGCATAAATGCATATTTCATAAAGCCTGCACATTACTCAAGCAAATGCACTCTACGCGTTCTTGCTAAAGACAACTAGGCGATGCGACAAACAGTAGTTTCTGAAATACCGCTTATACCTACATGCTATTGTCAACACAACAAGGTGACACTTTCTTGCAAAGACAACAAAGCTTCACTATTCTGCGTAATTTCATGTTGTCTACAAGCAAAACTACAAGCCTAATTATTTTAGTACATGTTCCTAGCAAGTGCTAATAGTAAGTACCTAATCGTGGGAGTTGTTGTCTATTGCCTATGCCTATCAACCTGACCACAGGTTGGCGGATGTGGGTGTTCGCAAATATTAACTTGCCTAATTCACTTGTTTGCTTTATTACCTAATCTGCCGGCTGATCTTATGGTTTAGTTGTCACCTGCTTATGTCTCATTTGGGCGCATTCCGGCGAACCGGTTTGGAGGCGTGAAATGGATCCCTTTATCTATCGCGTGTCATATCGGATTGTCTATGAATAGAGAGAGTAGATGTTGGCACGACCGGTTACAATAGCTGAATTGTTTTTATGTGACTTCATTTTTGTTTTACAACGTGTCTTTCTGTTGAAATGAAGTTAGTCAAATTGAAATGATCTGCACACTATTTCTATTGTAAAAAGTAGAGGGCTTGCGCGAATATTTTTGAGGAAATGATACATCTGCCGGCGTATTATGGATAGCTTTATCCATCTTTATCCACGTGATAAAATAACTGTCACTTTTTAACACCGTGGGATAGAAAGTGACGGACACCGTTTTATCACGCTGTCACGTATACAAGAACGATCATCATATCCGTACAGGTCACTTTTCTGACTATTTTTAAAGGAAAATTTGCTTCTATTAAAATTAACAACAGTAGCCACGCACTTGATATTAGTGTTTTATTGACGTGATGAGATTACCGTTTAAGGCAAATTTGTCCGCACTTTTTGCCTCTGACTGTCCTATAGAACCAAATACCTCTTGCATCGCAATGTAGTACTAAATACGGAATATATCTACGATTGCATTTCGTGGCCGCAACGAGGTCGGATTCGCCGCGCGCGCGCAATATCAATGAACCAGCCCCCTCCAACTCGAGTCATGAATGGACCGTAGCTACGTGTCAGCGAGTTGCAAAACGATAACGAAACCGCGCAACCAACACAGAATCATTGTAAGCAGAAAGTTCGACGACCCTAACCTAATACGATTTTCATTCGGAATTATCCAAAGGCGTCTCCGCCCTGTCGCCTTGTCAATATAAGTAGGTGGAATATTTAAGCCAATCATTTCGAAAGTATCAGTGCTTAATTCGGCTACGGAGAGCATTGGAGCGTTACTGTTTCATAAATGTCTCTGCGATCTTTTATCAGGATAATGTTATCAGTGGCTTTGATCAGTCATCGCTAATTGACAGTTAAAAGGGGTATTACTACCGACGTAATTGAGTACCGAGCCTCTGTGATAATGGCTAACGGAGCGACTTAACGCCTACAAGCTTAGCAGCTTTATTTTTCCATTGATAAAATAAAGCCATCCAATCGAAGTGTTCGATTTAGGTGTCGACTCGACTCTTCGCCATATATGGCGTAACAGGCCTCTCCATCTTTGGCCTTATAGGGTAGGCTGCCCTGTACTATATTAAGGATCGGCTATAAGCAAGTTCAGCCAGTTTTGAGCCCTAATGTGGTGAGAACCATATCTAATAGTCGTGTCATAGCTCCTTATGCAGATGTATCTAAAGCAGCTCCCTAATGTTTTGTAATTCTATGTCCATAAACGTTTGCCTGTCATAGTTTAATGTTTATGGTATGAACATGGTTAATTATTTTCATTGGCTGCCCGTTACCGAAGCCGTTATACCAGGTACTGACCTACCAAAATAGGATAACCCGGTATTAACTATTGAAAATCTGAGATATAAGGAAAATTAATTACGCAGGTATGTTTATATCTATGTATGGCCTAAGTCTACAATTCCGTGCACTAAGTTCGTTATACTCACACCAATATTAATTTGTATTGTATGTATGCAACGTAATCAATCACACCGCCGTGTTAATGAGAAAGATGCGTATCTTCTCAAATTCTCTCAGGGAAAGGTGACTGAAGCTATAGCGGGTATTTAATTAATAGTCATAGTAATCAATCAAATCCGGCGCAATACTCGCGCGTGGTCGTCGCGGCTGCGCGTGCGTTCTTGAATTACGATTAGCAGCCTTCTTCATATCATTAACCGAGTGTTAGTTCAGCTGAGGCAGAGTGTCATCTCTGGTTACCAATTGTTATTACAGATCTCGAGATCGCACTTATAATGCGCCTGAGGCAACCGCCTGGTAGGCAATGAAATTAACAGTTGTCTAATGGCAGTAATGGCAAATGAGTCACGCCGGATTTACATATCTATGTGGAAAAAATCAAGAAGACCGAAGGTCAAGAAAACTCATTCATAGTCATTATACATTGATAGGTTAGTCAGAGTAGCGAATTACCAGGAAATAATAAGATTATGTGAAATACACTTCGTATATCTGACATGATATACATAGGTAGTAATAGGAATTTAATACGAGATGTTCGGCAGGTGAGCGCGCTTGATAACCAAGATTTACGCTTTACGGCCTTTGTAAATCCACGTTACAAAGCCAGGTTGAGCTGTTTCCTTATTACCTCGTAAAACACATCCATCATTAGTATTGACTTTGGAAGCGATAAGTGTCGCGGCATTATCTCGGGGAGGTGCTAATGGACGACTTCGTCACCGTATTGTACTTAACTTCCAATTTCCGCTGCGATTTGTAGCCCGAATGGTAGAATTTTAAGTGGTCTCCACTCGTAAAATTAACCGGTCCTTAATGGATCCTTGAATGAAAGGAAAGGAATTTAAAATGCATTTGCATTCGACCGGTTTACGATACCGCAGGACTGAATGAACGTATTTATGGCTCGCGAGTTAAATAAGCTTCGGTCTGTCTGTTCTCCGTCGACAGCTCGGAGGGCTGTTAATACGTTGAAAGCTCGCCGTGTGAACTTAGAAACAAAGCTTTACAGCCGTCAACATATTCCGACCGCAATCGTGAAACTGTCAAGTTGTCATCCCGCTAAATGGGGGTCCGTCGTCAGCGCCCCTTAAACACCCGTTTCCTGACTTACAGTGTAATTTTGGCTACTTTAAGGCGGATACAGCTAAGCGTTCGCAGCAGACGGACTCATTTACGGATGGAATTACCTTTAGAATCGTTGTTTTTTTACAATTATCTTGTTGATCGCAGGCAACAGAGATTAACAGATGGGAGCAGACGGTAGACGATGTGTTAATTAGTATGGTGAATGAAATACTAATATATGTAAATGTATCAATGATAATTCAGAAAAATAACATTATAGTTTCTTTTTCACAAATCAGACGAAATTACAACTTGTGTCAGTATCAAAGACTAACAGGTGCAACCTTTCAATTTATTTGTAACGTATACTATCTACTTTCAACGTCGCATCTGTAAAATGATTCTCGGTAACATCAGCATCCCATACGTACTTATGGGGTGTCAGTAACAAGATAAAGATCATCTCGTGTGAAATCAAGGGTTCCACTTAAAAAGACATCAGTCCGTACAAAAACATGGTTAAAACAGAGCGTAGGAGGACAGATGCGTCGAAATAGGGGTCGAGGAATGACCGTATTAGTTTAGTTTAACTATTGGCTTCCGTCAAACAACTGAGGAACGGAGCGCTGAAGCTGACACATAATGCTTTACCGCACTATAAAGACGAATCTCTCTACTCAATTTATTAGGGAATACGCTCTTTTAGTAGAATATTAGAACCTGCTAACTGAAGCGTAAAGTTTCTCAGAGGGGCTTGATTAACACCATGTGAAACAACTTCAAACTGAATGATTTTCTTAGTAAAGTTTCGGTGAGTAATATTTGTTACTAAAATTGAGTTTACATCATCGCTAGCTGTTGTAGTCGCGAAAATATTTTTTCTTCTTATCCCTCGGGGAAGCTGTAAACAGATGTTTCCTCTATATTTTAGCCACTTTATTTTATTCGATATTAAGTGGATCACCATTTGTCTGCGGAACGAGCGGAAGTGGTCTACGAGCCAAATTTTTCTCATAATCGTCAGCGGATTCTAGGAATAGAGTGGGCAAACAGGGTTTTCCATGAAACGAAACGTTTCGCGACATGAACCATGCAAGTTATGAAGATCGGGGACCTCCTATCTGCTTGACATTTTCTCAACTATAAACCTTTCTAGACCTAAACCCTAAACCCTTTATAAACCTTGCTAGATAAACCTTTCTGATAAACTTTTCACATTGTTACCAATTTTAGCGTAGAAAATGTACTTACCTGTCCGTCTTTATTGTGTCTTCTCTTCCGAATGAATTCCAAATCTCTGATACTTGATTTATGTTAAGCTATCAGGCAAAGTGCTTTTCCGGAATTGGTTTAAGACTACCGATCACCGACCATTTAATCTTGGATGAACTGCATGTTTTGAGTAGCGCACAGTCCGAATGTTGAAGCTGCGTCCGTTTGCTGTCACACATACATTATCATCACCTACCTACAATGAAACAAAGCCGCGAACACCCCCGAGGACCATATCGCAAATCCCGCTTCCTCGTCTCATCTCGACGTATCTCCCATATCCTGCGGAACTCGGACGTTGCGTCACCGACGGAAATAGCTCTGTGTCACCGCTGTCGTCAGCGACTCGTCATGAATTTGGTTCACTAATCGACTTAAACTTGCAGATGGTGGTAACTTATACGTGAGTTTTAAGTGAGTTTACGTCTTTGTTTCGGAACGCTACGCAAATCCGGTTTTATAAATTAGTTTCAGATTACTTCATTTACCGAGCTAAGCGAAGGTCTCGGTCTCAAGTTGGGCAAAAATGATTTCGTACATTATATGGCCGGATGTTCTCCTTTGCAGGTGTAGGTAATTATTAACCGAATCTAGTCAAATTTTGAGAAGGTTCGACAATACTTAATTTTTTTTGTATATTCAGTTTTTGGATTTTTTCAAAATTGTGGAGCCATGAGAGTTCGCGAGGTCATGTTGATACAAAAGTTGCTGTCAACGTTGACAGGGACAGAAAACTATTGCAACCGAATTACCAAGATTTACTAACAAGTCCTTCGTGTCTTTGCACTTTTTAGTACCAATTACCTTAGCCTTAGTACCTGTAGACCCTATAGTCCTATACAGTTTCTGTTATGATATAGGAAGAAAACGTAAATGGAAAAATAATATTTCATAAAATAACTCTATTTTTTTAACCTCGCAAGGCCCACCATACAATTTTCCTATTTTAAATTTGAACCTTGTTGTAATATATAACATATAACATGGGACGATTATCATTTAATTTTAATCCGATTGAAACGGTGTACATTGTAGTGCACATTGGGTCTCCCTAGTTTAACAGTTGTGTTAAATTTAATTTAGGCCATGTTTTGTAAATTCAACAGATACAATTAGAAAGTCCCGCCCTTTTCTTAGCGGCTGTAAATCTCACTAGTCTGTTACACTAATTATCATTAGAGTTAACTCTGTGCTGCTTAATCGTGATTACCCGATAAGCACCCTAAAGGAAATGACTGTCATTAAACAAGTAGGGCTGCATACGTGCTCATGACGTCTTCCAAATGCTGTGGAACAAAAAACTAATGGGAGCTATCGATCTCGAACTGTTGTCTTTAGGTAACTGTTCCAAAACGGAAACGAACTAGTGATTATACCGCAATTTCGATAAATCATTTTGGACTTTGGGATTGGTTATCTGCATCTGTTTGGGTAATTATCACGACTCTACAACAACTATCATTAGAGATTTCTTATAAGTAACGATTACGCTTAATATCAAACGTGAAATGTAATAAACATGCGGTAATTGCATCTCCGATTATACACATTATTTAATATTTATGATCGCCAGGAGCAGTTAATCGAGCAGGGAGCTGACCCGTCTCATATATTAAGCCAATCAAAATATGGTAATGCTCGGCAGGACTGATCCGGGATGCGTTGCAGAATCAATTTGCTTCCGCGAAATTTATGGCCGTGTTCCTCCAATTAACTGGCAATTCGGTGGCTTCGATTATTTCGCATAAAATGTGCGGGCGAGTCCCGCATCCGGTGATTAGGGCTCGCACATAATTTGTGATGCGCTGCGCCCGCGCCGCTGCCGCGGCCCACGCCCGGTCGCCTGCCGCTCGATTGTTGTTAGATAAAAAATGCAAGGGCTCACCGTGCTCGGTTCTGCGCGGTTCGTTGTTTGTTTTTACTTCTGCGTTTTGCACCTGCCCCGTGTTTTGTTTTTCATGCGGGTACCCGACAGCGCTTTTAAATGAGATATTTGAACTCGTAATTTTTGATTTTGTTTGCGAGGTTCAGCCCGATCGCTTCCTCTCCATATTTTATGTGGCCGTTTTTAAACCTGTCATGTATACGTATCTTCTTTGAATATGGAAACGAACATAATCGATAAAAATACATCTAAGATTGCAGCGTTCGGAGCGATCGTTTATGTTTATGTTGGAAATAAAGTGAGAATTTATGGCGAGCATGATAGGTTGGAATGTTAGGCGTAACAAAAACCGATAGTGGTAATATATGAGGACATTTGTGTGTTGCAGAGTCGGGCGGCGTCGTCGGGCGCGTGCCGGCGACCGGATGCGCCAGCGGCGGCATAATGTGGCTGCTTGATGAGCCCAATCAGCCGTACGAAGGTAAGCACTTGCTTCATACATACGCATGAGACGGCCGTTTGAGCTCATCAATCATTGTCTAGTAATTGTAACTTTATAGATAGGTGTAGTGTATAGGTATACTCGCTACCAAATGATGTCCATGAAGAAAAACCGATTATATTAACGTGTCGGTTGTCGTGTTTCAGACTGTGAACAGCTGCTATGTTTCCGGTACTACAATGGCGAGGAGGAGGAGATGGAAGCGGAGGCGCCGGCGCTGCCCGCGCGGCTGCGCGCGGAGCTACGCAAGCTCCCACATCGCCTGAAGGAAGGCGTCTCGCGCAAGCGCGGTGGCGAGCGGCAACCACCATTCTCGTACCACAACGAGAGCTTCGAGCTCGGCTCCGAGCCCGACCCCGCCGAGGTCGCTCGCCTTGTCGACAAATGCTCAATTAGCACTCTAGAAAGCAACGGGAACGAGCCAAAACTCGAACAAAAATGTGATCCTAGCAAATTTGTAGATACTAGTTTAAGTAAAGAATCTCAATCTGTAAATAGTGAATCTCGCGCGACGACGTCGGGGGTGAAAAAGAAATGCCCACCGCCGGTGGACACGGGCGGTGGGGTGGACCTCGGTGTCAAAAAGAAGTCGAAAATGAACAGCGGCTTCGAATCACCTACGTCGCCCGGTACGGAGTATTACAAAATATGGTCGCCAAAGAATCCTTGTAAGATAATGAAGTTTGTATATGAGGTGGAAGGGGGGAAGGTTCCTGAAGAAGGTCCGCGGTCGCCCGGGCCGCCGCTGCCGCCGCGCGCGGCGCACAAACCGCTGGAGCGCTCCAGGGCGCTCTCGCCCCCGGCTCACCCTCCGCAAGTGCCACGACATCGGAAACCCAAAAAACTCAGTAAACCTGAAGACTCGTTCAACTTCGAACTGATCGACACGGATGAGCAGTTTTTTACAGACAACAATATCTCTAATTCGGCCACGCTTCAGAGCGGCATCAATGACTTCAAACCGGGAGAGTTTTACACCGGCAAACAGGTCGCCATGTCTTCTACGGCGAGCTTCTGGCGAGGCGGGCAGAACGTCGCCCCGCTGGCGACGCCCGAAACCGACGGCAGCTTATGTGAATCTACAATATCTTCTATGAAATTATCTAGGTTAGTAGACGAGAAGAAATCTAAAGATGTACCTGATGGTTCGCCTAGCGTAAGTAGGAATAAGGTATTATTTATTAAAGATATTGGGCCCGATAACTACATCACGACGACGTTCGCGAGGAAGGATAAGGCCCCGACTGATACCGTTGACGGTACGAATCTCACGCCAAACCACGCCAAATCGGAGGAGAAGGCGCAGCATACGTTTTTAAATGACATTAGCAATCACTCGGAGTTTGAGGATGATAATAGAAACCAGATAGAAGAGAAAGAAATTACGACTCTAAAAGGTCACAAACCATTGACGAGGCAGAATTCAGGTCGCGCTACGCCCACAATGATGACTGCGTTTTTAAATTCGCACTCGTCTCATACCGCAACGACAACTCAAGAACAGCCTGATAACGGCAGCTCCAATGCACCTAGTTCATGTAATTCTTCACATTCGACGTCTCCAGTTGAAGACGGCAACAAGACGCTACCCAGCGTAGGGACGATGATTATGAATAGGAAGTACTCCTGCGAGAGTTCAACTCCAAAGCATTCGAGTTTGCCGCGGCATCTGTTAAAGAACTTGGGTTGCGAAGGGACACCGAAGCATTCGCCGACCAACAGCGGGATGAATAGTCCAGTGCGGCCGCATCCAAGAGTCTTGACGAGGGTGGCAGCACTGGCAGGTGCTGCACCGCAATGCCCTCCGACCCCGACACACCACGCGCGGCGCCCGCGCCCTGCGCCACCAGCCGACCTCACACCACCTCCAATACAAAACTCAGAAAACTTCGAAATGGTCGAATTCACCAACGAACTTCGTACAACAGAGATCAGATCTCCCAACATGGAGTTCGCGAACAGCAACCATTTCACCATCGTCCACGCGGGACCTCCTGAAGACGTTGTTCTTCGAAGACCTAGACCAGAAGACAGTGATGACAATGAGAATGGTGTAGCCTCGCCTACGCCTCTAAGGCATATGGCGGGCATAAGACTGCCTTCGATCCCTGAAAGGGCGTCGAGGCAAATGGCGTTGACTGGAGATTTTCCCGCGAATATGATTGGTGGGATTATCGAGTGCGAGGAACCTTTACCAGCAGGTGGGTACTATCTTTTACTGTTGAATAATTAGAACGTTACATATATATCTTGGCTTGACAAGGGTCTCGTAGAAGCTGAAAGTTACACTGTAAGTCAGAAAGTCAAGAGGGTAAATTAACGACGAAACGCAGGCTAGGATCACAACCAATATTACTGAATGGATTGTGTAATGTGTGAATAAGACGAGTACGAAGTATGGATGAAAAATTTACTGCATTAACTCCAAATGGATGTGACATATGGACATTTTATTTACATGATTGTGTGTATTCTTCCAGGCTGGGAGGCTCGCATGGACAGCCACGGGAGAGTGTTCTACATCGACCATATCAATCGGACCACGACGTGGCAGAGGCCTGGGGCTAATGGAACCACGCCGAGATCCCCTGCGCCTGAGGTGCAGAGGAGGCAGTTAGATAGGAGGTAACTGTCTAAATCATTTCAGGTTATTTTAGTTTGGCAATTATAAAATGTAGTTTGATGCGTCTTCTACATATTATTTACTCTGGAGTAATCTCTGGAGATTATAGTAAATATTGTAAGTATCTACTTACGTATCAAATATCATTAGGTGTTCGCTAGTCGCTTGTTAAGGAATACACGCCGAGGAAACTGGATTACTTAGAACCAGCGAATCCTAATTTTCCCTCTAGATGAAAGGCTAAGGTCAGGTTGCAGTCGCTATAGCTGTCTGCGTATAGCTGTCTGTGCCAATCATAGGATTATGGTGCCGAGCGGAACCCATCTTCTCTAGTGAGCTAGGAAAAAGACAAAGTCTATCGGTACCTCATCGTGATCATTCGTATTTAATTAGTGCTTAGTTTGAGATGACGATCAAACAAAAAGGCATCTTATGCACAGTTAATTACAGTTCAAAATGGTATAATTCCAGATACCAATCAATCCGGCGCACCATGACGCGCGCGCAGCTGGAGGCGGCGCGCGCGTCGCCTCCCCCCGCGCCCGCGCCCGCGCCCGGCCCGGCGCGCGCGCCCGCCGCCGCGCCGCACCCCGCCGCCGACTTCCTGGCCCGCCCTGACTTCTACTCCATACTGCACATGAACCAGGTATCTGATTCGATGACAAATGACACTCGAGGCCCACTTGCACCATTCCATTAACCCGGAGTTGACCGGTTAAACCTGGAGTTGCCATGGTACCGGTACAATTTGACACTAACGGCCGCTTGCACTGTCCCACTAACCCAGAGTTAAGCGGTTAAACCGCTAACCGTGTGTCAAATTGTACTGGGAACCGTGGTAACTCCATATTTAACCGTTAATCCCGGGTTAGTGAAATGGTGCAAGTGGCCCTAAGTTAACTGTTGAACCGCTTAACCCCGGGTTAGTGGGACGGTGCAAGTGGACCTAAGTGTCATACAACAGAAGGCCTCCCGCCAACATCGAAAAATTTAAAATCGTTACCTGCCATTTTCAATACTGGGTGTCCTTCGCTCTACTACGTACAGTCACCTGCAATAATATGTTACACGACAAAGACCGCAAAAATATCTGACATTATCTTATTTATAGATCCATAAGAGCGTGTCAGATATTTTATTGCCTTCAAAGAGTAACATATTTTTGCAGGTGACTGTACCACGCATCAGAGACCGTTGGTTCTCTCACAAATATCGAAAATCGCAAGTTCGTCTCTTTCATCATCATCATCTCAACCATAAGACGTCCACTGCTGAACATAGGCGTCCCCCTTAGACCTCCATTCGTACCGGTTGGAAGCGACCCGCATCCAGCGTCTTCCGGCGGCTTTAACAAGGTCGTCCGTCCATCTTGTGGGTGGACGTCCTACGCTGCGCTTGCTAGTCCGTGGTCTCCACTCGAGCACTTTTCGACCCCATCAGCCATCTTCTCTTTATCGCCCGAATATGCAAGTGTCATGCACAACCCTCTCGATTGCCTTTCTGTGCGCTTCATTAAAACAATCATCCCTTGAATTAAAACAACAGTCGATTATACAAACCTTCCCACCCACCGTTTCTATTCTCGGCTACCTTTGACTTCTTTCTCTTCTTTGAGGCCTCGCCTGACTACTGTTAAATTTAATTGACCTCCAAACTAATATAGAAACATTATCAAACTCATTTTCTTTTTATTTTCAGGAAGCATCGGAACTCTACAACTGCAACTCCACCCTGAAGCACATGATATCTAAAATCCGTCGGGACACGAGCTCTTTCGAGCGCTACCAACACAATAGAGATCTCGTGGCTTTAGTCAACATGTTCAGTGACTCTGACAGGGACTTACCACTCGGCTGGGACACGAAATTGGACCGTAACGGCAAGGTAATATGGCATACTCTTGCACTTAACCTTTGATAAAAGAGCTTGTATAAGGGCCGCCCCACATCTAGCGTCCTTCGAGCGTCGGCGTCTACAACTCTATGGCCGAACGTCGACGCAACGTCGTCGCAACTGCGCAGCGACGTCATTTTCCATAGCGCTGACCAGACGCCGACGCTCGAAAGACGCTAGATGTGGGCGGGCCCTAAGATTCACTCTTTTGTAAGAATGGTAGAAGTAAAATGACGGCTTACACTGTTTGCAAGCTAGCAAGAATACGAGCTAGAGGTCCGTTAAAAGTACGATTTTAGCTCAGAATAGATAATAATCAGCATGAAACTTGCGTCCCTGGTGGTGGTAATGAAACACGACTAACCAATCCCGTGTAGCTTAATTATGTATTTGCATATTTACGTTTCCTATACGTACTAACATTTGTAGCGCTTCTTCGTGGACCACGTGATGCGGCGCACGACGTTCATGGACCCGCGCCTGCCGCGCGCGCCGGCCGCGGGCCCGTTCTCGCCGCTGCTGCCCGCGCGCCGCCGCCCTCTGGTGGTCGAGCAGGTGCATATCGTTGGCTTGTTGTGTAGCGCCCGGTGAGATGGGCTCCGTGGGTGACGTAGTTCGGCGCGGAGAGGGTAGATGGCGGTACCGGTGGCGTGAGATTTACAACTATCTGTAAATATCAGTAATGTAATCTGTAACTGTGGAATCTAGTGTAAAAAAGCTAAATACATACATAAAATAAAAGTTACTGATTACACTCCATTTGCGGAATAAAATAAGTAAAATAACATTATAACAGTAATACAGGTTATTAGTTTTGCTGAATCTCACCCTGCCAATGTATATTGTGCCGTGTGTGAGCGAAAATCTAAAATATCCTTTGGAAATAATACTGGCAAAATGGCGACCCCGATCGTTTTTAGATATTTATTCCAATTCACCAGATCAGACACTCCTATATTAGAATGTATAATACGTTGCCAATGTAATGGACTTTGCAACTTTAATTACTGTTAATTTTTTTCATCGGCCAAAAACATTGTACTTACATTTGAATGGCACTATAAATAGGAGTGTCAAATCTTGCCAGTATTATACGCTTTTCTTTTGACACATGCCTTCGTGAGCTATCGACGTGGAAATTATTTTGACTGGTTTTTGTCGCCACTTAACATTGTTTAAACGATCAGTAAAAAAAAATCTGGCATTAAACGGGTCGACTAAGATCGAAAGCAAAACCATTTTTGGTCGTATTTAGTGCCCAAATATTGCTTTCTTACTATAAAACAGCTAAATCGATACATGACCACATTATTTTTTCATTACTTTAATTACTTCAACCAACACAATCTCGTATATCATTACTTGTTATGAAATTGTAATGTCTGATAGGTACCAACACCGTAAGAGATAGGTACGTTTATTCCTTATCAAAACCATAATTTTTGTATTATAATATACATATTTGTCTTCTAGTCAATAGTAACATCTCCAGAAACCAGTCAAAAAGTCGATTGATCCATCCCTCACCGTTTTTCACCATGGTTGCCTTCTGTGATTCTGATTAATGCAGTTAACTAACATCCAACTGCGAAGTATACAGCTTTATGACATTAAAAAAAAAATATGCCCGTATTGCTTTACATATACATACATATGTGTATTTATGCTTACGACAGTTATCTTTTTACAACCTGATTGAAATTATCTAATCCATTAGATTCAGTTTTGCAGTTGTAAGAGACATGTGTTGTTGTCTAGAACAAGTTACCTGGGCCCCGTTTCACGAAAGTTTGTGATTGCGTTTGTGTGACTTTAGCAGACGTAACTCATTTTTATTTAGCCAACAAAAATCAAGTAATTCAAAGTAAATCCTTCATTTTAAAATCCGACTGCAAATAAAGGAAAACGGCTTATAACGCATAATATTATATATCCTGGTCACGGCACCAAATTGTAACAATCGATAAACTAGATTTTTTTTCTAGTGTCTTACGATTCGGGTTAGTTCTTGGGTTCCGTGGAGTTTTGGACTTTAGATTAATAGAGTTGACGAAATCAAATGAGTGTAGTCAGTATGTAGGTTAGTAATTTCAACCGTTTCGATTTGTTTTACATGCTTTCGTTAAACGACGGCCAGGCGTTGTACATAAACATAACTAAAGTCAATGTGGTTAATTCCGTCATAGGGTCTATTCCGTCCACTAGAGTTTGACAACATTGATAATTTCGTTGACAAAGCAAGGATTGGTTTTAGTTCCAGCAATTAAAAGCAAATGGTTTTTCAAAGGAAAATCAAAGAAATATACGCTCGTGGACGGAATAGACCCTATGACGGAATTAGCCACATTGACTTTTTAAGAATCATGGTTTCTTCTGTTTGACGACATTATAAAGTTAAAAATGGTATAAAGCAGTATATTTGTTGTCGCAAATGTCATGTGAATTCAACGGCTAATTCTCTTTAAAGATTGACATGAAATACCTTTGCTTCGGAATCGGGCCGACTCCGGTACGTTGTTGTTGGAATTTCACCCTTATTCCTAGCTCGCTACGTGTCATCTGTCGTTTCCTTCTGATATGTTCTTTGCACGTTTTTGGATATGCGATGCGACTGTCATTTGGTTTCGTCTTTTCAATTGTTTTTTCTTTGCATGAGTTTGGTTTGATTTCTTTTTTTTTGTGTTCGTTTTGACTAGGTTTCGTGAATTTTCTTTACAGCTACTATTTTATTTGTGAAATACTGGATGTATTTAATGAACGACGTGTAAAATGAACAGCATGTAATACATTTTCATTGTACACTGATATGCTCGGCCGCTAGCATAAATTCTACTTTTATATGTATTTTTTAAAAATCTAGATGACTATTTTATATTTACGTCAAAAGTTGTCGGTCAGTAGGAATTGATTCTTATTAAAGCTAGAAACTGTACATTTTATTTACGTAGATATTTAATTAACTTTTCAAAAACGCAAGTTGCATTTTTCGAATAGTGATATCTATGTACTTAGTGCAGATTTTTGAATGACATTTTTTATCATAACCTTTGGACTACCACTTGTTCTACCCGCTTCCGATTACAGACTTTTATATGATATAATTGATATATCATATAGTAATAAATTATTCAATGGCGTCCAATGGTTTCGAAACTTGTCAAAACGTACCTCTCTATTATATTGGTTTATCTTATTTTTTCTACTTGGGCATCTATAGCCTCCTGAGACCCAGAAGCATTTGTTTTATTTTTGAATTTGGAACCCTTTAGTTACTCAACAAGAGTCCAATAAGGGGTCTTAGGAGATTAAAATTCTATTAGAGGTTTTCTTAATGTGTAGCCCAGACCAAAATGACCAATTATGTGCTTCTTTGCCTAAAGATGGTATTCCACCTGTCCAATTTCTTGGTCCAATGTCATTGCGTCTCACTCTCTCATTAAGCAAAATGTGAGACAAAATACACATTGGACAAAGAAATTGGACGGTGGAATACTAACCTAAACTAGAAGTTTTTATTTAGAGATTAAAGTGGCTAAAAGTATTTTAGTGGTAACTAATCCTTTTAAACCAGTGTTACCATATTTGTTTGTGTTAGAATATGAATGAATCTGAGTATTATATTATTATTTAAATATATTTACACGGCATCACAGCATATGCCAATAACTCGTTCTATATAATTACCTCTTTGGAACGTATAGAGCGCCATCGATATAAGTAAGAACCACAATAATACTGTGCGGTGGTTACTCCTCTTTTTAAACAGGGTGAGCATCGTTTGCTTCACATCGGCATAAGGCACGTAATTAAATTAATTACGTATTACAAATACAATATATTTATATAGTAAAATATAGGTAAACATTAAAAGTCAAATGCAAGTGCTAGAAAGCCTTTCGTCCATCATCTCCCAAGTACGTATGCACGGTGTGTTAACTGGTTGCGTGTACGCAGGCCCCGACGCCGCCGCCGCGGCCGCCGCTGTCCGCCGGCGACGCGCACGCGCGCACTATGCACGAGATACCCGTCGCGTACAATGACAAGGTAACATTTTTCTACGACCCATATTATTTTATATTTTAGCGTTTTTTATGTGCATTTTGCACATCATCAATCATTTATATTTCCAAATTTGGTTACGATTGGTTAAGTTTTGGAGGAGGAAACAGTCGAGTACGAAACCTCGATTTTTGATATTTTTACGCAGGATTTTTCGCCTTGTCCTTATTGCACTAGTTTTAGGAGCCGCTTCCGTTAGCGAGACGGGTATATTTACCTAAAATATTTAAAACTCGGCTCCTGTTTCGTCTTCAAAAATAATTCTGTAATTTTTTCCCCAGGTGGTAGCCTTCCTCCGCCAACCGAACATCATGTCGATCCTTCGAGAACGTTGCGGAGGCTCCGGCAGCGCCCTAAGAGACAAAGTCAACGCGGTCCGAGTGGAAGGAGTACCCGCCCTTAACAGATACCAGAACGATGTTCAGCTGACCTGCATGCTAAGGTAAGTGCTATTCGTATGCAGTCAAGGTTTAGGATGGCACTGTCACCGAACGGTTACGATTGCCATCCCTGAACGATGTGCTAACTTGCCTACTTTTAAATAATGCTATATACCATTGGCTTTTTAGTAGGTAAGTACTCGGTTTCTAAATATAGCAGGCCGCATGGAGCTCTCTTTATCAGTGAAGGATTCATATGCAATGCGGATGCAATTTCACCAAATTCCTGTGATGGACTGTACATATTATTTTCCGTATAATTTCGTATCTTGTCACAGTGACAATCAATGTGAAAGTCGCTAGGGTCCTCATACTATTGTAACTGTGACAAGGTACGAAATGGATACCTTATTACTCGATTTTTCGCAGCTGATAATTCTACGCCAACTTTATCGATGTCAAACTCCCCCACGAGGAATGATGTAAACGCGTTACGTCTAGGCGGATTATATAAATCCATGGTTAGTCTGATACCCCATTACACAAATAAATTATAGGTCTTATCTTAACCCTATAAAACCCATTCACCAATTACATCGGTGTCGCAACCAACATTAAGTGCTCTCGATTCTATCACGCGATTTCCCCATATTGTTATTATTTCCCTATTATCCTTCCTATTTAGGACACCCAAAAAACCAAGCTAATTTTAACCCTAGCTTTATAAAAATAAGGTTGATAATACAACGTGAGTACGATCAGAGTTCTCTAATAAAATACCTTGTCATTAGCTCATTTGTTCGGTTTGTTCAAACTATTAATTTGGTTCCATACTTGTTCAGTTTACTGTTAGTTCTCATGTTCTGATTCACTTTATGATAGACTGTTAAAGTATACCAAAAATACCTCAAATCTACTGATAGGTACTTTTCGCTATAATGAACTTTATTGTCGCTTATATTAAGTTGATTATTGTTCAATGCGTTTTGAGGCTTATGAAGTTTCGGAATAAAGTAGCCCGTATATTTGTTATGTCGTTGTAAATTAAGCAAACCGCACATTAACATAATTTTGGCAAAATGGTATAAATTATACGGGAGGCACGGTTCAGTAATGAGGTATTATTATTTGCGGTATAATTTCGTATTGTTGTTATACTTTCTATATGGAAAACCTACTTTTTCTTACTGATACATTAGTATACATTAACTTTATCTAGTAGGTATTTCCTCCTCAATGTTTTAATTAACACTGTAATTAGTGTTTTCCATAGTCACTCAGCATATTATCTATATATTCAGGAGTAAACAGGATAATTCTAAATAAATAAGCAAGGAAAATTAAATTATGCTTAACCACAACGTCCCCAATCTGTGGTCATCCCATGTTGTTTTTGCGTACTTATTCCTTGAAATAACAGAGCAACTCCTCAATAGTGAAAGGGATTATTTAGAATTTAAAATTTCCTCTTGACAATTTCACTAATATTGGATGAAATGGGTATGGATTGACATTAGTTTCAATCCTGCCCAGAGCGTCACTTGCACCATCCCACTAACCCGGGGTCAAGCGGTTAAACCGTTAACCCAGTGTCAAATTGTAACCATGGTAACTGCAGGTTTACCCTAACAAATCATTCTTGCATGGCGTTATTGCAAAGAGACAAGATACATCGGTAGGCAAATCAGAATGTTACAGAAAAGTGCTCGAGTGGAGACCACGTACTAGCAAGCGCAGCGTAGGACGCCCACCCACAAGATGGACAGACGACCTTGTTAAGGTCGCCGGAAGACGCTGGATGCGGGTCGCTTCCAACCGGCACGTATGGAGATCCAAGGGGGAGGCCTATGTTCAGCAGTGGACGTCTATAAAAGGCTGAGATGATGATGATGACCACAATAGTCCAGTTTCATGCTCTCTAAATTAAGTTAAACAAGTTTACGGGTCACTGTGGTACTTGTCACAATGATAATGTGTATGAAAGTCTTAAGAAATTTCATATACTCGTACCTACTTCACTATAATTTAATTTTGCTGGGCACATGTCCCTGTTTAGAAATGATTGTCGGTGATATTTGGCCAAGTGGCTCAATCAATATCATCCGAAGGCCCAGCCATACTTCAAATGAAAATTCCAAAATTTGCTACTGACATTTGAACCTATAGTGTAGGGAATAGAGTTGATTTTGCGTTGTTTGAAAATTTAACGAAACTAAGTAAAAGCGACTCTGTTCCAATTGAATAGGATTTAAATTTCATCGAACTGAAGAAGTACTATAGGTAGGACCTTGGGCCTTAGGATAAGTTGTCACATTTTTGTCAGTAATTGAATAAATATAAATAACTATAAACATATAAGAATATTATAAGTGGCAATAACAATGCCGCCAACAAAAAGCGTATACTTCCCTAAAGTAACAAAACCTTTGTTATAGTATGGTGTTTGAAGCCGGTCATTGGCAGTGAACGCGAAAACATTGCTCCCATTATCTGACATAATAGTTCCGTAATAGATCACGCGCGGCGCTGCGGTCGCCAGCGTACGCGCCGGCCTCGGTACACATTCTGTGCGTATAAATATAAATTACTACTTGTTTAAGTTTACAAAGTACTTCATTTTATGAATTACTAGCCTCTGAACGTTATAAACTAGCTTTTCGACAAATATTACGTAAATTTTGTTATATTGTTATTAACATATTAGTGTTATTATAATATATAACCGACTAAAGCAGTTGGTATTTTAGATATGATTTTAAAGTACTAGTTAATATTCTTTTAAATGTATACTATCCCAATGGACATTTTGAGCTCCTAACTGGTGGTGCAAGTACCCTTTTGGGTCTAAAAGGCCTGCCTATATGGTTTTGCGGTTATGATTCTACCTCATATACAGTAGGCAACAGTAAATCAGGCAAAAATGCTATGTTCAAGTAAATCCGCTGGTTGAAACTAGTTCGCTATAATAATATCTCATTACGAACAGCCACCGAGTTGGGAGCAAATTATATGTTTTCACTTTATGAAATGGCGTGCCATTCATTTGCTGGTATTTGCTGGTAATGTTTGTACGTTTGCGGTCACCTAGTTAATATACGGTCTCAGTATAGTTTTCTTAATTTCAGTAAAAATCATCTGACTGATAGAGTCGAAAAGTGGTAGACCACTTTCTTGGCTGAACGTAAATTGTTTTTTTTTTTCGTTTTTTTTACGTCACTCACTAGTTCAGAACTTAAATTAGTTAATTTTTTTTCTTGATTGTTACAGCTAATTTATTTCGACGTAAACGAGTTACATAAAAAATATAGATATATTAGTTAAGTAGTTTAATCCATTGATTTATATGTAACATAGTAAAACTATAGTGAAATCTTTAATCAATAGGATCGATATGAAAAATTTAAAATTGAAAAACAAAACTGTAGTGAGTCCGCCATTTGTACTCCGCTTCTATATGGTTTGTTGTCAAAACAATAAGATCTCATGGCGCAAAATACTGGTTTTATGTGCCGGTTCTTAGTATATTGAACTATTATATTCAATGACCAACAAGCATACTCGTTTAGAAGTGCCATTTCCTACAGTAAGGGTCAACTTATACGTATGTATGTATATTATTATTGGCGGACGTTATAGCAGGTATCTGTAATGATACTAATGACAGGCGGGATAACGATAACTCGGTTCTCAGGCTCCCGGCGTTTACCTTATTTTAGAACAAAACCTGCCTGTGGCAAGGATAAAATATACATTGCGAACCTTTTTAGGGTCCCCTCGGCGATATAAATGTTTTGTGTACAAATAATTAAGATCTCCAATATATTTTTATGGTTAGATTTAAATCTCTTAAGCATCAATGTCAAAATTATGTTTCTCTTCTCAGGATGATCGTACACAACTACACACATAACATAATAAAATATAAAATCTACGAATTGTCTCTTCCAATGGGTAAGGAAAATTATAAACTACATAGGTTTAATTTATGTGTAGAAAAACATAAATTAATTATTGTGCTAGATAATAAATTAAAGGAATTAATTCCGCCTTTTTATGTTGTTAGGTAAGTTCAGTTAAGTTTTAATGAAATAAATATTGTATACCTTTTTATAAATCATTTATTTACATCTGCAATATATATACAGTGGTACTACTAAACGAAATTAATGTATACCTATATGAAAAACCTGAATCATGGATGTTTTCTGTGTATTTAAGGGCCGCAACTTTTATGGGAACTGCATGCCAACTGCAACGTCGGCGTGCAGTTTCCATTTAATTCTCTTTGGTACTGTGGGACTAGGTTGATTTGATGTCGTATGAATCATACCATAACGTATGATGATAATTATTGATAAAAAAACTATCCTCTCGTGTTTTCCCGTGCCTCAAATTAATACTAAATTAATCCAAATAGGTTCAGTGGTTAAAACGTGAAGAGGTATCATAGTCTGTCTGTTGACAGATATGATTCATATGATGTGCCTAGTAACTGTGAATGCATTTTAATAAAGAAAAATAAACATTTTCTTATGCAGAACCCATTTTCGCCAGTCCGGTTTACTCTCCTGCCCTTGTGTTGGCGGTCGCGGTTTGTTCCACGGTCCAATAATTGCATATTAATTAATACTCCCGAAGCCCTCAACCTGTTTTGACGCTTTTCTAGTTTTTACCGCCTTCTTGCAATCCTATACTGTAAAATATACCTTGTTTCAACGTAATACAGTCCAAATTAGATTGGGTTGAAAAAGGGCGATTTCTGGTTAGCAACTGAGTGAAGACGAACAGTTTAATTCGCGTTGAGGTGTGTTCGGGATGTAAGTGTTTTTGTTTTTATGTCTAAGCGAGTTTTGTGAAATGCTGTCTTATGACGTTTAATGGGCAGTTTTTCTAATTTTATGCAGAGATGGTGATATTCCCATGAGATTTTCGAAGTATGATTAGGAACCTTAGGTACATATTCCTATATCCATGATCATTTGACTATTTATGCTGAATATGCCTTTAGTCTAAAATGCGGTATTTACTCTTCAAACACGACACGATGCTGTATCTTAAATACAGACTGCCAAAGTCTGACATTACTTTTGACTCAGACGCAAACTTACATACATATAAAAGCGGTAGGTAATACTGCAGTTTTATTGTCTCAATATAATTCTTCAGTAAGTATACTGAGCCGTTAAAGTGTCATATCATATCATATTAGTCTCCCCAAGTAAAGTCTTTGCGTATTCTCCACGCATCTCGCATCGCCGACTACATATTAATATGTACTTAATATCACCCGTCCGTTACTGCAGATTTAAAGGGTCCGTGCGTGGCAAAACAATCGACCAGGCCATTCATAAGAGGCTTAAGGTGACAGTCCATTTCCAACGACAGCTGCATTACTGTTCATTTTACTATGGAAATTGACAATGACAGCGACGCGTTCAGTACCGGTAGTGTAGCTGCGGTTAGAAATTGAATGTTACCATTACGACTGCCAAGTAGAACTGCTACTCGTAGAGTGGAAAAAAGTGTTATTCTACTCCAGCACTCCAATTTGTCATTTAAATTATTGCCAGTGATAATACTGATATCTAAATCGCTTCATTTGAAGCGCGGCGCGTGGGGCACGGTGGCGCTTGTCTATAAGATCATTTTAGAAGTGTAATAATAAATATTCAACTGATGTATTTTTAATGCTAACTTCTAAGCAAAGATCTACACAAAATTAATTTACTCTTGTATAGGTATTTTCTTTTGATTTCCTCATATGGTTTCTCTTGACCTTAACAAAATAAACTATAATTCTCTTACTTATCTGACCTTATCGTTTTTTATTTTATAATTAATGCCTCACGAAGTCAAAACTATGCGAAATCCTAGACTTACTTAAATGCCGATGCACATGTATAAAAGGAGTCGGTATATCAGGCTTTGTGAATCGTTTAATCCTAAATGCCCCTTTAAGGAAGCGCTTTCACGGAGAATGGAAAACCAACGGTAGTTCTCTTTAGGATATAACATGTAGGTAAATGGTTTAAGCACGAGCATTGGTTAGGTTATGCAGTATATTCTTAGATGGTCAACTTGAATGTCAAATATTACCTAGATGTCAAATGCACTGGAATGTTACTTATGTTATTTTGGGGCATTTAAAGGCACAATCTTCTACTATATTCCGATTTATAACTATAAAAGGTAGATAGATTTCGTAACTCTTCAATATCTGACAAAAAATTCTACAACACAATAAAAATCGAGACATTATTAATCATTCTGCTACAATATGTCAGACGCTATAGTCGCACCAAGAAAAGTCTGCAACGGATTTCATAGCCCACGCAGTGTAAGTGTTATTTATACGTCATAATTTCATAGAAGTTTGCCGTTTAAAATGACACTTGCACTACGTGGGCTATCAAAATGGCTGCAGACTTTTCACGGTCAGACTCTATGTCTACAGCGATAAGTGTTTAATAAAGTGTGTTCAAGTGGCACCGACAATGTAACAAGTTTGTTTGCATATTTTATCGAATGCTCTTTTTTAATAATTCAGACCATTATTATAATTAATTATTACAAACTCCTAGTATTTAATAGCATTGGCATTCACTTTGACGTTTTAACAATTAAAACTAAATGAGTTCCTAATAGTTACAACCATTAAGAAGTATGCAAATCGTTTGAACAGATTGTCCCAGATAAAAGTACTTAGTGTCGCTACCATTATGATACGGCACCGCTCAAGGAGCTATGTATGTAGTTAACTGATTTAAACTAGATAATATATTTAAAGGGCTTTGGTGTAAGTATGTGGCTGTTTTAGAGGCCTGAGAGTGTCCCACTGCTAGTTACTGCTGGGTCTTGGTTTCTTTTTACAAGCTTTTATCTAAGTAATTTGCAATGCAAATATGTATGTTCGGGTCAAACCTTGCAAGCTTAATTAGATCCACTTCCCATTATTCGATTGAGCTGAAACTTCACATACATATCTTAGTTGGGTGACAATGACAATGCAATATTATGGTACCAACGAGATGATCTGGTGAATCTGATGATGGAGACAGGAGATAGCCATAGAAATTCTATGATAAAACAACATAGCTGCGTTTGGGTTTCTAAGAATTGTCTAGATGAGTATTAAATAGTTGCCTGTTAAAATGATTTTTTTGGCAGAATAAAATGTTTTTCCACTAATCCCTATCTTACCAGCCTCCAAGTGTTTTCTTCTCTTCATGCTAAACCAGTTGTATTTTAAGCACATGACAGTTGTGTCTGAAGACTAGACGCGACCACTTATAAAATGGCAAATTAGACTAACACTTAAATCCCAAGTAGGTATCCTACCATGTTATTAATCATCCATCATTCATTTGTCCACAAAGATTTTCCGTGAAATAATTCGATTGAATTGTGCAGTGCAGTTCTTCCCACATCAAAACGAATGATATAGTCATTTCTAATGCCGGTGCATTAAAATGCCATAATTTACATGTTTCCCATTTGAATTACAATGCCTTGTGTCGGGAGTTGAGTCTAAGTTCACTTCTTTGTCATTCAAATGATTCACAAAAAACTTCGATAACATTCAACGTCGAATGTTTATTTAACCCTGTGACATCACGTCCTGTCGCCGAGCCGATAGTCCATGAATTTAATAACTAAAATGTACAAAAATGTAACCACTTGTCAAGTAAAACTTTTGAAAAGTCAGACATACGCGCTTACTTACGCGCTTTTCCTAAATGTAGTCCACTGTCCCTGTCTCTACTAAGAGAGGATTTTTAAGAATGGTGAGACCAGAATTTCTGACGTCTAACCCTAACTCACTCTCGCGGAGCAACTTTCAATAAGCTATCATCCTAAATATACGATATACATATGATAGGACATACGATTATCAAGGGCTTCTCAAACTTGATAAGCGTTTATGAATAACGCCATCAATCTGTACATCTCTTCCACAATCAATAAATCTTTAAAACAAAGTAAAAGCAAACGACATGCCCATTCAAAAGAAGCAAAAAGTTGTACGGTAATGTTAAGTTTACTATGCTAACACAATGCTATTGCCCATGCAAACAGCAATAAATTGTCAAGTACAAACAAGCCCACACGGCCTCAGCTACTTCTACTTGGTCGATTCCGATCGGCAAATATTACAAATTGTATCAACTATTTGACTATCCTTGGTTGCGTTTGTTCAGCTCGTGTTCGAATTAAAGCACTCAAGGCTTTAGTTACACGACTTGCCAAGAGCTACGTCAAGTATATGGCGCTCCTATATGGGATATGTATATGCGTTGTCACCAGAATGATAATCGATGTGTAAAAAGCGAAGCCATCACGTGTACTTATATAAAAAAAATGTTACCACTTCTACGCTTCATAGCGGCCGCTAAGAGTGACATTCCATTTCCACCTGCAGCTGCAATACTGTTCATTTACTATGGAAATTGACAATGACAGCGACGCGTTTCCATAGTAAAATGAACAGTATTGCAGCTGCAGTTGGAAATGGAATGTCACTTTAATGGTTGCTTGAATATAATATTTTAAACTTTCGCGTTTTGAATACATATTAACTCACATTATAGACGGGTCTAACGCGAATTATATTCAATTACCTTTATTTACCGACGTTTCGACACAGGTTTCACTGGTCGTGGTCGCGGCTGACCCAAACTTTTCCATACACTTTTCGTCGGGTAGATGCACAAATCTCTGTTTTGACATTTTGTTGGGACAATCAGTCAGCCGCGACCACGACCAGTGAAACCTGTGTCGAAACGTCGGTAAATAAAGGTAATTGAATATAATTCGCGTTAGACCCGTCTATAGTGTGAGTTAATAGGTTGCTTGAATGTACGAAAACGCAAAGTTTGACTTGAAAAGATAAAATGCTGTATTCAGAAAATACCGGTGTGTATATAAATAGGATGGGTGAATACCTATATCTTGCAATATCTTGTTACAAAGCAAATATCAATGTGTGTTACACAAGCAAAAATAAAATTCATAAATTATTTCTGAATTCAATACTTCCACTATCGTTTGACATAATTCCGATTTTCGTCGCACTTTTGTTATTTGACAGGCAATATTGTACGTTCTAGACCTACGAGTATGATCGTCACTGCCAAGTCTGAGCAAACTTACCATGGTCGGTAGCGATGTTAGTTTGTAAATATTTTGAGTGTTGCCAACGAGATAGGAGCCAATGTTTGTGCTCAGCATTATCGGTTCGCGATGGGATTGTTTGCGATGGTGATGGCCGGCGCAGCGCCCATAAAACAGGCTGTATTCCACTTTAACGATAGCTGACTGGTGACATCATCGAAATGGACCCAAACAATATATCAATATATGGAGGAGTTACATAAAAAATGGACCCACTTATCTTCCTATCTAAGTATGTACTAACGGCCATAGTCAAATGATATGTTTAGTGTCAGTTTTTATATTTATAAGGCAAAACATGCAGACGAATCGCCTGATGGTCATGGACACCTGCAACACCGGAGGAGTTTCCGGCCTTGATGGTCCTATCAATGTTTAGCTGTGCGAGGCAAGAAGTTTCTGGAGAAACGCACAGTTGAGGACTGATGATGGAAATGTTGTCGCGTAGAGTGATGGTAATGGCAGAAAGAAGCGGCAGTTCTAGACCTTGTTCAATAAATAACAAATAGTATCGCACAAAATGTATACAAAGTTTCGCCTAATGTGGGTCTAAGTAAGCATTTTGGGAAAAGCAATATTTGTCGATTTGTCGTTATATCACAAGGTGAAATGAAAAGTGTGGAATAGACCATCGCTAATAATTTATGTCACCGCCATGGTTATCTGTCAAAGAATCGCTTTGTTTTTGTCCTTCGCATGCTCCGAGTACATCTGCTTCGGCCAACACGCTACTATTGTAAACATACTTATAGTTGACCACTTCTATAACTGGCCTACTTTGAAGTGATGCGGAAAAAATGTTAAACTCGCGACAGGTCACGTGACCGTAAGATTCGTAGGACGTAAGACGGACACGTGACCTGATCGAAAAACATGTCATTGAATTTTCACTTCTGCCGGCACTCGCGGAGTGCGACCCGTTGTTTTTTTAAATATCAGGTTGAAAGAAGCAAGAAGAAGAAGAAGAAGAAGGTTGAATTACATTTCTCTCGCTAGAAACTGTCGGCGCTGTCCGATTTAAGTTTTTCTCTGGTACCAGAAGTGTAATGTAGTTATCGAAACGCCAGAGGTTTTTTATTTATTCGATAAAGTTCCGTTTTAGTCAATAATAATTAAAAAAGAACAAATATAGGGGTCTCGGCCCCGAATACTATTTCGTACCTTTCGGTGTCGAGACCCTTGGCTCGTGGGGTCCGACCGCATCTACACTATTTAAGGATTTATCCAAAAGGATAGCAGACGCCACTGGTGATCGTAGAGCTGGCAGCTTCCTCGCACAAAGAATAAGTATTGCGATACAGCGGGGAAATGCTGCCAGCATCTACGGCACCATTCCGCAGGATAGTTTGTAATTATTTATTAGTGTTCCGTACAAAACTTTGTTTACGGAACACTTATGGGATCACTTCGGTCTTGCAAATCAGTTAAATACGTTTTTTTTAGATTAGTTTTATTTATTTTTAGATTTAGTTTTTAAGTTTTGTAGGTTAGTTATTTAATAATGTGTACGTTGTCTATCTTAACAAATATTTTGTGAAACGAGCCCTATGCAGCCTATTCCCAAGCTACTGCGTATTTTTCGAGGAATCTCAAACAACAAAAAGATTTTTACATATCATTAATTAGTTTAATCAAGACCGGCCATCGAATTAAAATAGATTTTAATTGGAATCGCTTCCCGGAATCCCAACGGCTTCGAGCGTGCGATGAGCGACGACGCACTTAAGTATTAATATGTTTTGGATACTTATACCGGGTGTGGCCTGTAATAAGAGCAAAAAATTTAACTGTAGGCTGTACTCCTCATACTGATCAACATTTGTTCAGCGACTTTTGAAAATAACTTGTACTCTGATTTTTAATACACTTTAAAGGTTATTAAAGACGCAATGTATTGCGAATTTTGTTATGTTTAAGGCTTGACAAGCAACGTCAATCACAATAATATGGCGTGGCGATGGCGTCCATTGAAGATAATATTTAATTTGTATGAAAAATAGGGAGACTAAATACTTCATAATTTTTAAAAGTTGTTGAACAAAAGTGTCACCTTTTGAAGAGTACAATCTATGTTTTAATTATTTGCTCATGTTATAGGCCACACCCGGTATAAAGTATATCCATATGTGGCTAATTGTTTACGAATGCCTAGGTATATTTCTAATGGGTACAATATCTATTGTATAACCAGAAGGGTTGAATGCACTTCACGCTCTATAGATAATAAGATTGAACTTTTTAATACGAGATGAAGTTTTTATAGAATCTGTGCGGAAAGAGAAGAGTCGTGCAATGTATGAGGCACAATACATTCCACGACCCTTCTGTTTCCGAACAGACTCTAGAAGTGGTGCGACTTTCTGTGAGCTAAAATAACTAATGTTTAATTTAATTTACCAACATGCCCACTCCAATGAATGATCTCTTTGTTCATTCACTGATTACATTATATAAAAGAGAAATTTCGCACTGCTAAAGTAGACGCAATTAATACAATTTAATTAATGAGTTTTTTATTTCTCTCGGACACTACGTTTACAATAAAATAACATACATACCTACTTACATAATTGCAATGAAATTAAGTAGAACATCTACCTGTATGTATTGTAAAGTTATAAGCTTGTAAATGCAATACAAATCTCAAGACAATTATTTTCATGTTTTGCGAAAATCGACTAGGTAATAAGTACTACTAGGTAATAGGTGACCTATAAATTTCCTGGTCATATATGAATATATTAATGAACTTAATATAATAGGTAGTCACTATCAAAAGTAGCGTAGGTATCAGAACGGGTCGAAAATATCGGCCTAACTCTAATTTAAGCTCAATGAAACTGTGACATACACTTTTAAACGCCAGCTGTAAATACATATCTCTACCTATTTGGAACAGTTTTTGAGGATGGGTGACATTGCTGACTGTCCTATAAATACAATTTTCTCATATGGACCCTTGACATTTCAACGTGCCATTTTGACCTTTATTATATTTTATACCGTCAGTATTTTTACGAGTTTCGTCGTTCGCCGTATAAAGACATCTAAAAGCGTTTCTTAGAATGAGTCTTTTGTAATACCATTTTTTAAGCCAATTTTCTTATTTTTGTTGTAAAATTAATTTATGATATTTTGACGTAGTATTCTATTTTTTATTGTTAAATTAAACGATGAGATCAGACGAAGTAAGATCCAGATTTAAACTCTGTTTTTTGGTCTTGGATTGCGTCCGCTTGTCAATCACTTTAAACATTAGAGTGAGTCATACAAAGTAACATACAGAGTGCAGACTTCCGTAGTATTTTGCATAAAACTGCAATGTAGGTATACATTGTAAAATGTCCGTTTTGATGCAATCATCTGTTTGCATCAAGTCTGTTTCTAAATGTTTGACCAGGTAGGAAATACGGATGTGTACTTGGTCCAATCCGGATGCATTAGGCACTGGTCCCACCGCGAGCTAGTAAGCTATGAGCTATCGGCTATAAACACGAACAAAAGATAAGCACTCCCGTGTAAATAAAAGAGACACAGCGATATTTATAGTTACTCGCCCAGCGGTGATCTATAAATATCGCCGTGTCTCTTTTATTTACACGGGAGTGCTTATCTTTTGTTCGTGTTTATAGCCGATAGCTCATAGCTTACTAGCTCGCGGTGGAACCAGTGCCTTACGATAATATGTATTTAAATGCCAAATCGTAACCCTTATTACAAAGACTTGCTATTAGTACACTCGACGTCAAAGATATGTTTACACTTTTGCACCTTATTCCGTTGCAATAAGATGCAGAAGTGTAAACATATATTTGACATCGACTGTATTATGTTTTATCTTTCGCTTCACTTTCTTCTTTAATATATTTACATTATCATTATCATCACTTTAGAGAACTGCTGACCTAACCTGTCTCAAGAATTGTACCTCAATGTTGACTAAATAAATTGTCAACATTGCCATTCCAACATTTCGTTTTGATCTTTCTTGGACTTTCTTTTTGTCGGTTATCTATACCCAAACTTTAATCTACTTAGTACTTCCATTTCTAATACGATATAGTTTAATACCTAGTTAGTATCAACTTAAATTTTCCTATCTGCATTTGATACAATTATGGGCTTTGCAATCACGTGAGTCACGCGTCGGGTATTCGCTAGATCAATGGAAGGAAAAACTCGAGAGGCCGTAGTAAATCTACTCGGTATGGAAAGCTACGCGTGCGGCTTGAACTTCTGAACCGGTTGAGGGGCTTTATTAGCATTTAATTTGATTCTATAGAATGCGATATTTAAGGCCTGTGCACACCGGCTGCGTGTGCGTGACGTGCACGTGCGGGTGCGGCGTTGTAGTATGCAGATCCTTATGAGAGACGGCACACCGCTTGCGTGACGTGTGCGTGTGCGGCTCCAACATTTTAGCGCACGCACACGCGCACGTCACGCACACGCAAGCCGGTGTGGCTCGGCCTTTAATGAAACTAATTCATTTTAATCCTGAGAAACTTATGGTCACTGGTTAGGTGGAAGGAAAGAAAGGAAGAGACCGCAGCACAGTCCAACGCAATGGTCCGACCAGGTCATTGAATCGCTATTGATCCAGGTCCATCATAGAATAGAATTCTTTATTGCGAAACCATGGTACATATAGTTGTCATGACTTGGAAGTCACAAGAAATCAAAAGGCCAGGAAAATTGCCATACGGAATAATATGGTTCATATAGGAGCAACCCTCAGGAGAGCGAAGTAAGGAGGAGGAATTCGTTTTAATCAGTTAAAGTTTAACTTTTATAAAATTGCTACGGAAGACGTGGAAGTGAATCATCTTTAAAAATGTAGATGAAATGTACTCTTTTATGGCAGCTGTAGTCGTCCGATCAGCAGTGTCAGAAATTAAGTAGCGATGAGCGAGTTTTCTTTGTTTTCTTTCAGTTTTATCTTAGAAACGGTTATCGCCAGAAAAAGATGCCTACTGCCGCTCTTTTGCCACGAGTCTGACCGCTTCCTAAAATGGTGTTGCGAAAAATTAAGGATAATGATACCAGCAACAATGTAACAAAATTAACTTCTTATTCTTCAATTACAACTAGTGTCAAGGCCGTCTAAAATACATAACATAACACAATTATGCAAGTGCACTGCAGTCTGCAATCATCATAATCATATATGAACTTGGCAGTATAATGAGGAATAGGTGATCCTTGTTATCTCACTGGTAGCATAGAATAAGTAATAGTATTATCATCTGGTAGAGTACTTTGAAATAATGTTTTCGTCTTAGATTCATAGAAGAACCATTATACTCGTTCGTACAAAATTACATTTACACTTTCGGTGCCACCGTTCTACTTTTTTGATTTGTCACTTCAAACTCGAACAGAATCAGCGGTTTAGGTTCTGTTATGTCTGGTTCCCTGCTCCTCTAGTGAGTTGTTTCCTTGTTCGTCGGTTGCCCCGTTCGTCTGTGTCCCGTTCATCTGTTCGTCCCGGTTTCCGTTCGCAGCTTCTAATAGAAGTAGAGGAGTTTTATCATTATTTATTTTACTGTTAATTATTAGAATACCTAAGTAATGCTAGTCATGTAACTTATCACACAGAACATCTTAATGTTTCACATCCGGTGATTCACATTTCGCATTGACCTTTTCCTAACCTCCGATGTTACGTGTGCTATGATTTAACCGAAATAAATGGATATAGTTAGGTACTGAAGCGGTAAATTACCTACAAATTGCTTTACAATTACGTCTGACAATGTGTTACATCCAAACGGTGAGATAACGCGTAATTTAAGATCTTAATTAGTGTATTTGAATCAACTTCTATAAAAAACTTTTGATAGCAAGATGGCAAACGAAGATCTACTAGTAAGTTGTCTACTGTCTCTTCTCTCCTCCTCCTGAGTGCAGACAATATATGGTTTTTTTGTTATTAAATCTGATAAATGGGTAAATGTTGCCGTTGGTAAATGCAGTTTTTATTGCATACATGGTGTAACAAAAGCACTAACCTAATACAATCTCGTGTTGTCTCAATTAAGTGACCATCGAACCATACACAAACAATATCGTACGGCGCAAAGTCAAGAGTAGCTTTTTCTACCTCGCACTTCATTATTAATAGTTCACGACACTCTTAACAAGAGACACTTGTGTCAAAAAAATGTCAAAAACATTTCGGTCCACTTGGCCCGGCGTTAAGTATGTGTCAAGTTGACGTGGCTGAAATAGATGACGGCCGAGCATCGTGTTCTCATGCCGCAGGACAAGTAGGTACCATTATCGCCCACAAGGTTGACTGTTCGTAAACCTTATTACAAACGGCATAAGGTCCACCGATGGACAGTTGAGAGAGTTGCTGTTTGTACTAACACAAATAAAAAGGTTTACTTATACCATTCAGAAACACAAAGTCTTAAGGCCAAATTGACCAAGCACACCTCATCAAACTTGACGTAAGTAGGTGATCGTTCGCTTAAATTTGATTGTACTTATTGGAAGTTTTCATTGTTTTCTACTGAATTACGGGTAAGTACATACGTTAGTTAGTCACGGTTACGGTTGGTGGAATCCGGTCTATCTCTAAAGAACTACGATTTGTGTACGATAATATGTACCTATGGGCTGGACCTTATTACAAAAGGCATAAAGTCCAAAGATGGACAGTTAACAGTGTGGGCGATGGTACCTCGCCACCATTAGTGAATTTCACTAATAAATGAGTGTTAGTACACCTTGTAGGTATAGGTAGGTATCTGCCTACTACCTCACTTATTTACTGACCATGTACAGCAAAAATATAATTGATTATACTTGACTAAATCGAATTAAGTTAGAAATACAATTCTAAGCGCACTTAATCCTAAACGGCAATGATTGAAGGGTTTCGCAAGAAGCTAAATGAAACAATTGCCGACGATGAGGGCTGCACTCTACCACCGACCACTTCATTAAATACCACTACAAGCTGGACCTTCGTCTACATGTAACTGCCATGAAACCAGGGCTCAAGTTATACTAGTAACTAGCTACAGGACTTCAGATTAGGTCTGCCCTTGCGCCGCCATGCGGGCATTTGCATACAATCGTCCCCAGATAGAGATTTATTCACTCTTAACCCATTTGCTGTCACGATGTAATTGATTAAACAATTCAAACCTTCATTTACAGTATTTAATTGTTGCCTTAATGAGTTTTCTTTTTTTGTTGGTTTAAATTTAAATTTATTAACGTTAATTGAAACGTAACAATGAATCGCAAGTACATAAATAGAATACGAGTTAGACTTCGATTTTGGTAAAAACTTGGCGCAAGTCGTAAAAATCAATGTACAGTACATCGTAGAAAGTATATATTTTCCTTAAATCCTAGCCTATTCTATTGTACTTCCTAAAATATATTTTAGTATATTAAATATCGTTATATTTTCCTCCTGACAAAGTTATATTATGGGAAGGCATAATATAACTTTACAGCCTTCTTGGTCAACGGATCAGACTGAAGAAAAATATTAATCTCGGACTAAAAAGTTTTAATTGTTTTAATAAATTATGAACAACAACGGTAACCAAAGCCAATATTATCACCTCGTATTTACATTAATAAAACACTACGTCAGAAATTTTATATTCCGATTTTACATCCAAGTTTCGAAACGCTTACAAATAATTGTCTGTTGTCTTAAATCAACGAGACAGTTTTTGTAAACAATTAGCGAGATAATTTAATGTTGTACAAGTTGGTTTCTAGTGAAAAAGGAGGTTAACAGCTTTTTAAAAAAGATACATGTTTGCTTGTCAAACTCTTCTTAGGTTGAATCAGCAGAGTCATGCGTGCTTTCAGTGCTGATTTGTATCAACATCACCCCCCCCCCCCCCCCCTCGGCTCCTCTTCCTAGTCCTTGCTGCACGATCAGGAGTTACCCCAAGTATCAGTATATTTCCTTGTCAAACTCTTTGTTGGGTTTTAGTGTAGTAAATAAAGGTAGTGGACCCCGCAGTAATTCCTCAGCCAGAAAAAGCTTTACAGTATGATAAAGTATCAATAAATAAAAAGTATTGTATAAATTTCCAAAGAATAATAATAATAGTATTTAAGTAAATACCTAAAGTCTTAAATCGTTAATATCTTTTTACGGAAAATTGCTCCGTTTAAACTTTCTTCTCCGGACATGTTCATGTAACGTATTGCAACAATATATGAAATATCAAAAAAAAAATCCCCGCATAAATACCAATATTAACAAAATATAATTTTTTGGCGTGGCTTGGACCGGAAAATTGCTCAGTCTAATTTTTTCACTGGAATGCCATTTTATTGCCGATTTATACATACAAATTGAAAACCTAAAAAATTTACCATGTAACTATACTTTTTTTCAGAAATTGCCTTTTTACTCGCTGTGGAAAATTGCTCTATCCATTTTATTTATTGAATTAAGTTCGCAGTTTTCTTTCCATTCAACTATAAAAACATCCAAAAAAATAACGAGCGTATTCAAAACTAAACATATCGGGAGCAGTGTATAGGGAGCGGGGTGTACAAGGGATGACAGTTCTTTTGGATATTTTGGATTTAAGTATATACGTGACTACTTAGTATGTATTTAAAAAGAAATCAGGCTGAGAAATTTTCCACTCTCAGTTTTTTATAGTTCTAAAATACATAAACTTGGGTATGCATTTTTTTTTGGATTTTCTTACCCACTACGCCAAATTATATTCTAAGATCATATAAGAAGGAAAAAATGGCAGAGCAATTTTCCGATGAAAATGAGCGCCAAAAAAGGAATTATCGTAAAAAAAAATTCTCATGTTTGACAAAAGTTTTAGATTTTTTTCTAGTATCACATACTGATACAAATAACTTATTTGGTAAAATAATTTTGGACGGAGGAATTACTCGGTTCAATATATAAACAGATTTGTATTTTTACGTATAAATACCTAACTTAGGAGTGGTTTTTTTTTTGGATATTTACAGTGGAACCTGGATAATTGCAATCTCAAGGGACCGGCCAGTTTTTGTCAATTAACCAGGTTTTTCATTTAAGCAGGTCGTGTCAATTAACGAGGCTCAAAAAATCGTTGTGTCAATTATAGAGGTTTTCATTAATAGAGGTTGCGTTCTGACAAATTTCTTTTATGGAGGTGCAAATAACCATTTAAAGTAGATTTACACGCTTACGTTCTGGGTTTCTGGTCTATATATTGCTTCTGTCCATACTTGTACTTTTACACTACATTAATTACCACTTTATTTTCTTATCATTTGGGTTCAAAAAAAATTCTTGAATTGTAGAAGAAAGTTTTATTAGAATGTAAAACGCATACTTTGTTTTTTATTGATCAAAACTATTTCACCTACTACAGGCTGTGATAGATACCCAGCAAATAAATTGAATTCTGGATGGAGATATAAAAAAAACGATCATTGCTATTAAAATATTGTTTCTGCTATCTACAACTACATTATTTCAATTACAGGGGTAATAAGTAAGACTCGTTTCAATAATAGAGGTAAAAACAAGAGCAAAAATAACGGACTTTTTTTAGCGCAGTGTCAATTATAGAGGTCTTAAGTTGCGATGTGGTCAATTACAGAGGCAAAATTACGAAAAGCAATAAAATCTGAAGTGCAATTATAGAGGTTCCAAAATTTCAATTATAGAGGCCTTTTGGTCTCAAGGGACCGGGACCGGACTTTTGATTGCAATTATTGAGGTTTTCCATTTATCCAGATGCCAATTAACCAGGTTTCACTGTATATGTTAGTTTCGGCTCATACTATACAATAACCAAGCAAAATTTCATCGACTGAGAAATTAATGCATGGGTCTCCATACAACAACTTGCTTCGTTTACTACACTATTTATCAAAAAACAATTGGTTTACAAATAATAATTGTCCGCCTTTACATATTTATTACATATGAATTTATTTAGACTGTGGTAGCTACACAAAGGTGCATCGCGTTGGGCGCTATTTCGATGCGCCCGCGTCGGCTATTCCCGTCGGTTCGATGATCCTCGGACAAACAAACAGACATAATTTTATCGCAAGGATTATTGAACGTCGGGGAGGCGCGCCAAATGCTCTGCAGATTCCACTTCACACCCGTTACTTTTATATACTCTTATCTAACTTTAACTTTAGACTAACTTGAGCTTTATTTCTGATCCTGTTAGAATCATTTTGAATTGAACTTTAAATTTTGAAAGGAGTTTTTTAAGGGTAGCTTGTAAAGCATTGATTTGTTTGAAATGTTGAAAAGCTCAATCTGTCGGCACTCTCTCTTAGTTTGTTTGTATGTTTGAATGAATCATTTGGATTTACGATTGTTTATTTTGTTGCAGGTATGATTGCTGAATGCTTCTTGTCGGTCGTGAGTAATTGTATGTTTTAAAACTGAAAGTGTATGAAAAGGTAGGGCTGCCTCTTGCTGCTGCTCTTCCTGAGGAAAGTAATTTTGCACTGTACAGTATGTGTAGTCACAAGTTACCACCTAGTAGCTACGCACTGAACGTTATTAACTACAATAACTATCTATGCAATCCCTGCCCCAGGAAAACTGAGGTTAGTCGTTTACATTTTTGATAGTTTTCTCAATGCCAAAACGGTTTTTTTTATAATAAACTGATCGGCGATTGGCTCTAGTCACACCTGATGGAAAGTGAAGACAGAGCCTAAGATGTAGCTCACCGGTTCAGTAATAGCCTATTCACTCTTGGTTTAAAGAGACCGAGGTCATATTTCTCAGGGGGGGTTAATCAATAAACAATCGTGATGTACCTTTACTTCAAGCAGTCTAGTCTGTTCACATTAAAATTAAAATATGACGATTCATTTTTTATACCTAATTTACACGTACAGTTAGAGCCAGTTGCACCTAACATAATCAACGTCACTCGGCAGTTAACTATGAAACTTCCGATACCAAATAGTGCAACCGGCTTCTAAAACTGCGTAAAACTTTATTTCTCCGCTTTCTAAAAATTCTATCAACCCTTGACATTTGAAATGTCAAGGGTTGACCTTATTTTTAGATTGAAATGTCACATTTCCACTACAAATACTGTACCTAAGTGCGCAGTTTTCGCGTGAAATGTGAATAAACAAGTAAACAAGTTCAATCTCGATGTTCAATGGTTTCACCAATTTTGGCGGTAACGTGTCACGTGCCGAAGCCTGTCCGCAGCCTCCCGCGTCACGTGACTCGTAGAGTTCGTAAATATGTATACATTTTTTCACCTTATCGCAATGGGTTAAAGAGAAGAAATGTATACATATTTATGAACACAAGTGTACAGCCGTTTATTGCGACCTCTACAAGACTTGCGAAGGGGAAAAAATGTCGAAAGGTCATGGGGTTGTTTACCAATTTTAACATTAATTGACTTTTAGGATTGTTTAGGGTTTTTTAAACATCAATTGTATTCCACGTCGTAAATAAAGCAAGCATAAGATTATTCCTTAAAATGTAATCAAATAACTTCTCTAGGGAATGGAAAACTCCTGCAACTGTAACACATGCAAGTTTACAATACGGCCTAAAAATTAACAACTTCATCTAGTGTTGCCCTCAGGGCTTTTGAGTTTCGTTTAGTTTGCGGGAAAGTTACATTTTTGTGCATACACTATAAAATAACAGGAAAACCGGCCAACTGCAGCCAAATTATAAGTCACGACATTAGCGCACATGTCACAGACGAGGGCAAAAACTCACGAAAAATATTTGTCACTATTGGCCAACCAACATTTATGGCTCTATGAGATTCTTGAAATTACTCGTTTCCACTGCTTTTCTTCTTCAAAGCCTAATTTTCACATGCCTAACGAACCGTATGCTCTTGTGAATAAATGACAATTAAATTCAAAGTTTGCTGACTCCTGGACTATAAGTAGGTACTGAATTTACTGATGCATACGGTTGTATACATGATTGTGAGAGTAATTAATAGTTAATTAAACTGTATGTTAGTGCTCGAGTTATTATGATTCACACCGGAAAAGCTAAACTGGTAGTTTATGATGGACACTTTCGCAATTTCCTCTCTAACTCACATATGACACACATCGCAAAAGGCACCTTAAGCTTCACAATTTAAAGCTCAAATTAGGATAATATATTTTATACTGCCATATTATGCTTCTATAAAGGACTCTATGCACTCGTTTTGTCGTAGCGTTGACAGACGACATCCTTTGAAATGTTCCTAATGTTTGTTTCGTTAAAGCTTCGTGGAAGGGAATTTCAGTTATAATCCCTAGAAATTATTGTGGACGCTAATAGAAACTCGCATCCGCTTCTTAATAACACTTGAGTATAATTATTGGTTTCGGGTGTGTACGTCCTGAGCGTCAGTTACTCCGTGAAGATGGCATGTCAAACTGCACCGACTCTCTCTCTTCTAGCTATGTATCCCAGATGCTTATTTTGATGCTGCTTAACCTCCACTTCGCCCTGTCCCTGACATCGTCCTCGGATAACTTACACTCACTCGTGTCCTTTAGCATTGCATCCTTCTATCTTGTTCTGGGTCTGCCCCTGGATCTTCGACCTGAGATGGAAAGTTGCAGTGCCAAATTTCCTACGTAGTTAGAAGGGAACTCGTCAAAACAAAAGAAATGATACTACTCCGTACTCAATAGAATTATAGTGCAACCATGTTAGCTTGAAATCGGCTTAGACCACCTAAGCCTTTAACCATTCTGTAGGTTACCATAACAACTTCTTATGCCAACTGACTCAGTTAAACGGCAGACCTTTACATTGACGCAATACCTTTCGAATCCTACTATAGTCTGATACACGGTAAAAAAATCTATTATGTCTATAATTTTCATCCTACAATACTAAGCCGGTCATTGCAATAGGACTTGAGTTGTTATTTAAGTAAACCATATGTGGTTTTTACTTTCTCGTTGTTATTTACGTAAACCAACGGCCCTTGATGCGTATGTGCACCGTATTGTTTAACCGTCCAGTCATCCCGCATGACGCATACAGCCATACGCATCATACGCGCGCCGCACGCTCCTTACTCGCTCCGAAAACAGAGCCTTGAGCTAAATATCGCTCAAATCGTTGTAACTGGTCGTGTAAACAATGACATTATGATACGAACTTATCTATTCGAGCGAAAAAGCTTATGAGTAGGTACAACTGATGTTATTTCGTATAGTAAGGCCCGGGTCTCCTATTTTATGCTGTACGCGGCGTCTGGCGTCAGCGTCAACGTTTTTGAACAAAAAAGACGCTGACGTCGACGTCTAAAACAGACCACAACAGTACATCTCTATAGTAAGCATCGTGACGCAGACGCTGTAAGCGGCCGATGGCGTTTATAGGAGACCAGGGCCTAACGTGGTGTGGGCGAACAATATGCACTTACGAATAGTGCTATCAACAATTACGTGGCGAATTTTATGGTCACAGTTTCAGCTGTTTTTGGAGATCAATATGAATGTGTGTAAATTACAAAGAAATCGTCGAAAACTATGTTTAGACTAAACGAAATTCAGAATTCTAGGAAGTGTCCGTTCACAGTCCGTTAAATATCACTGCCTTTTTGAATAAAGAACGAAGTATTTAGCGATACTGAAATATTTTATTAAAGAAGAGTATAAAAGTAAGAGTGCTGGGGATAAGTTCGCATTTGTTCACATTTATTGTTTTCTCTCTGTGTTGTTTTGTGCAATAAACTTCAATAAAGTTTTTACTACTACTAATGAAAGTAAGTATGTATGTATGTTAATTAGGGTCTTTAATGTTTTCATATCAAAAATACACGCATCAGTGATACTAGGTTAACATGTCGCCATAATTGCTAATGGTGTTACACTGTTAACAGTATTAACCCGAATGTTGCCAGGGTCCAGATAAACCCGCCGACCTCGATCTGGCCAATCGATAAGTGCTCTATTACTGATAGTGATAACGTGTGCTTTAAAAGGACCTTAAAAATAGGCTTGTTGGAAATTGTTAGCCACTTTAGTTTTAACAAGTACCTACACTTGTTGACATGAAAAACAACTGCTTAGCTACTCACAAGGATTGTATTATAGGTACAAGTGTGTACTTAACTTCAGCACATGAAAACAAAAAGAAATTATAAAGTATTTGATTTATTATGCACGCGTTAGTTACTTGACTTAACTTTTTACATTTTGTTTTTTTTTAATAATATTATGCGAAAAACACTTACTTGCGGTTAGAACAAAAGTTTACCTGTACATATATTAAAATGCGGTTGTATTTTATCACTGTTTGTTAACATATTATTAAATAGACGTTAAAATTTTATGTGTTTACAAAAATACTTATAGAGTTTTACTAATTTTATTATAAGGAAATCTAAGCCTAACTCATTTGATATCTATCTTTGCTTGCGGATATAGGTACCTATGTCAAAATTTCTCAATCATTACCTCATAACATTTTATACCTATTTTTATGTACGAGTATGAAACCACTAATTACAAGAATTTCCACAACACGGAAAAAAACAATACATATTTTTATTTGACAGGCTCTTGTTTTGAATATAAATTCGTTAGTATTTTACTATGAACAGTTAATAATAATATGAGGCAGGTCCCGAACCAGAAAAGTACAGTTAGCTTACTCAAAAGCGCATTCCTTGCAAACATCTTAAATGTCACAAAATATAAAAAAAAACTTTGAATGGATTTAATCGCACATTTCCCACGGCGATGCCAAAATGCGTACCTTTTGTATATAGATTCGTTATTACTACCGCTTACCGTTGTACCTCTACCAAACCAATATAATGTGGACCCTAAGGTCCGTATTGAGACTGAGACTACTGACTGTAGGTAACAAGTAAATGATTTCATAATAGCATTCTCTACCAGTCAACCATAAGGCTAAACAGAGATAGATATTAGAATGTTATGCATATTATACTAGACGCAAATGAAATTTTTTTTTTTTGTAATTGAGTAATTGATTTGAGTCAAACGGTCCTCGCTAGAGAGGCGGCCGTTTGCTCTTTGTTTCAGTAAGAGCTGTGTTGTTGGTAATGGATTGCGGTGTCTGTTTAGTGGTTTTGGACAGGTTCCCACAATAGCACGGGTGAACCTGCCCCAAGTTTTAGGTAGGGAGGTATTCGCTATAGGTAATATATATAACTGGTGTAGTATAAATGTTAGTTCACATTTATATTGGTTTGCCAGTGACGAATCGAAATAAGGGGTAAGAACAGCAATACCTGCGTGCGCGCAGGTGCGTGCGCTCCTTCAATGCCAATAATGAGAGCATTTGGATCGCATGTGGTGTAATTATTGAGGAATCTTGCATTGTTGTACACAATCCTTACCTCTTATCCTTGGGGATGATTTTTTTCACATTTGTATGTATTTTTATTTCAAATATCAAACTTGAAAAATACTACACAAGTATATTGGAGATTCTGAATTGTTTGGACTAACCTTAAAACTAATTTTAAATGTATGGTTAAATAAAAAGAAATGCCAAGTTAAACGAGACATTTGGACAAGAACTTGCCTAATGCTCTTTTCATAATAGCTTGTAACTTGAGTCATACAAGTTTAAGCTCTGATAAGGTACCTCTTCTAAACTACATACAACATACATGATGTCTTGAAACCGTAACATTAGTCGTATTTAGACATGAAAACATCCAGCAAAGAAGTTTACAGTACTAACTACACCTACGTACGATGATATTGTAAGTGACGATACCGATCCTTGTCTCTTTACAGCTTTAAATTAAACACATCCGACGAAGCCTCCGCTCCAATAGTCGACAGGTGGCTTTAAAAAACAACATATTCAATTTGTAGCTCTCGTGTTCCCGTTAAGCGAGGATAAGGGCTCGTTTCCTCCAATTATCCGCTTTCTAAAAACGGTCTGTCATACAACACAATACACGACACGTCAAATCGCAGCTGTTATAAACGTTATAATTTCATGCGTTTTTTCCATCCTTATAGGTCAGATTATGGATACATGTACCCTTTTGCCGTGTAGCTAGTTTTTTTTAATAACGGGACCGCAGTACGGTGCTGGCCAGGTAGCGAGACTCCTTTTGCTCCTGACTTTAGTTGAAACATATTTAAGAGCACTACTGATTTAATCTTGTGTTATCACACAACTAATACTTTTAGACAGTTTTGAGTTAACGATTGATTTGTGTTGATGAATCGTTAATATTCTTATACATTTGAAGAATAGATGTTTGTTTAACATTAACATAAATAATTAGTAATACTCGTGGCTGACTAAGCGATGTCTCCGGGCCCTTTCTACCCATAATGGTCAGCAATAAAAGTAACGTTACTTGAATAGGCACCCTCGCCTTTGTCCGCGGTGAAAGTGAAATGTCTTTATTGGTCCGGACCGTGCGGACAATGATGTCCTCGGAGTAGGTACTTGGGCAACCGATGTTTACCGTAAATAGGGCTACTTTTGAGAATAATATAACATTATCTATTTTTTGGCTTGGCTGTCCCCAAACTTGTGTTTTTTTCTAAGAAAAGTTCCAAGTTTGTGTAATTAGGTCCATGAAAGACGACATGCCATAGATTCCATAGGCGCTTAAGGGGCCCACTGATTAACAGTCCGCCGGACGGTATTGGCCTGTCAGTTGTTCGGAGCTGTCAAAATTTTGACTTTGTCAAAAAACTGACAGGCCGATACCGTCCGGCGGACTGTTAATCAGTGGGCCCCGTTAAGCAATACTTAGGTTTGTTATAGTACTTATTAGTGATCTCATGACTATCATGTTAGCATTAGCACATTGCGGTTTGAATTCACATTGTGGTTTTTTTCGCAGATGCGTGCAGGTGCAGTGATCTTCTTTTAGGTTGTAATATTAATAATACAATTGCATTCATATGTTCCTTACAAGGAACACAATTAATCTTAATTACCTTAATAATTTTATTAACATCATTTCAATTAACAGATTCAGATAGCCATTGTGAAGGTTTATCGTACACGGCGATACCATCGCCGTTAAAACTCTTAGGCATCTTATCGGCGCATCTCCGTTTTATATCCTTTTAACTTTATTATGGACAGTAAAACCACTTTTCATAAGACATACGCCACGCTAGGCGCGGCTGCGGTTACCGTCCTGGCATTTTAGTTTGTGTATTTTTATTTTTAAAATATAATGAAGAAATAGTCAAGTTGCTAGTGTCATATCACATATCATCTATTATATATTGCTGGTATCATTTATAGTTTCTGGCCACGCTAAGTTGTCTGCCATGTTTTGCTTGAAATACTGTCAGTATCAAATAGATAGTAACGTAAATATAACTGGAAATAATGATGTGTTCCCATATCTGCCCACTTATACTGTTATTATGTATATAGCTTTATAATTCTGACTGAACAGAGTTTTAAATCCGAAACGTTGCCATCTGATTATAGTTTTACACACAATAGTTTCACCGCTTGGACAGTCTCTTCGATTTGGTTTGATTGATCACTTATGAAGAAGTGTGACAGGTGTTCACTTTACAAAATCTCATCTGTATCTTATACCATACCGAAAAACTTCTAGTTCTTATTTGTGAACTTTTGTTGTAGTTTAGCTTTAGTCCAATAGTTCACAGCCTGTCATTAAATACCTTGTTTTAAATATACATGTACTTTTTGTTTATTAAGGCACAGAGGTGTTCCTGTGGCATGTGCGATTGACCGTGCATCATTCCTGTTGCGCGGTCGACCGTCTGCCGATGTGACGGAACGGATAGGATAGATATAGGTATAGTTTAATAGTTGGTATACATCACCCGCGCTGTTTTTATCTTTCTAGCTGTTTTAGCTACGTTTAAAACTGTTACATGATATTTTTTTTGCAGTCCAAGCTTTAAAGTTATACGGGTTTTTAACTTTTTAATAGGAATAAAATTTCATTCTTGTCTTTCTCCATATTTTTACATACACATTTATTATTATTATTTATTTACTAGAACGGCAGCTGTTGTTATTTGTATCCTCTACTAAACGTGATAGAATTTCAAAACTATCAATCAAAGAGTAATCAATTCAACAGCTAACAGTCCATCTATATTGTTTCTAAGATGGTTCGATGTCAGAATACTGATCAATGCTCCACAGGTGTTACATACCTACCCGTATAATCGTGTATGTTCCTCCTCAGTTAAGGTATATACACGCTAAACGCATCCATCACAAACATAGATTTATCAATACAATAACTGCCCATTGTTTCTCCGGGTTTCGTTATCAGAATACAGATGTTTCACAGAAATTATCACGATAAAAACAAATTTGACGAGCGCAGCGTGAACAAATGTTGAGGGTCTTTTGTTTTCTTTCTGTCAAAATAAATATACGGATTCAGGTCAGAGAATAACGTAATCTGTCGATTAGATGTTAAATATATTTCAACATAATCGAAAAAAAAACGCAAAGAAATTACGACTCTTTGTTTTAATCAGAAAGTTTAAATTTGAAAGGGTACTATTCAAGGTTACATTTAATGTCTGCCTTATTTGTATTAGTACTTTATTACCGAAGCTTGCATTATGTGTGGGTTAAATGGAATAGTGACTAAGGGAGCCTTAAAAAGGATGCACAGTTCGTTGGGTCTCGTTAGTGCGTGTGGTATTCAATACTGCGTCATGTAGGACGAGCTATGGCTTGCTATGGCGACGCGTGGTTTAATTACTTATTGTTGTCATTGTTCCGGGGATGGTAATGAATATCATTAGAAAGGTCAGTCGGGGCAATTGCGGGACTAGTATAACTAAGTACTTCAAAATGGTAGCAGTACAGTATATATTCATAGGAAAGTGCTCCCTCTATACTGGGACTTATATATATTGTATTCCTAGAGTAGTTACTCGAAAATTTTACCCTATATCTGCATTCATCCTGCCTATAAAATTATCTTACGATATACGAACAGATACCGGCATATAGCGACATTGTTTAATGTTGTTTTTTCTTTCTTTCTTTTACTTATAATTAGGCATACAAGCTCAAGTATATTGTTAGTTATAAATGAATATCAAATATTTAGGTTCACATCCAAGCATAATTAAAATTATTTAAAGAATATGAAACGTAAAGCTCGAAATAACTCAATTTGACATCCAGTCGTATCTAGACATGCAACCAATTAAAAACGAAGTTAGACTTGAGTCAGGCTTAAAATATCAATTAAAACGATTGTTTAATTTACGTCACTGAAATAGAAATAGAAGATGATAGCATAGACCACTCTGATGGTAGTGGTTTGATCAAAATGAGTCATGTATGTAATTAACTGACTAGGTATTGTAACACCTATTGTACCATTTGTACCTATGGCGGAATTGTTTTGCAAGTAAACCACGGAAGAAAGAATGCGCGCGCCGCCTTCTTTGTTTTGTGAAGTAAACATATTTAGGTATCTATTTAAGCGTTTTTTTAAACTGTAATTATGTACAACTTTAGATAGAAATGGATAGATAGATAGACAACTATACTTCGGCGAAAAAAAATTCCTTACTGGTATCAATAATTTCTCTCGCTAACCCAAGAGCAAGATTCTTCGCATCAGGTGGCTAGACCGCCATACTGGTTTCCTAAGCTAAAAGGCGGTATTTCAAAAAGAAAATAACTTAAAAATGGAACTTTAATTTTTGCATTAAATGTTCATTTCAGATACCGCTTTTTAGCGTATAGCAGGGCAGTATAATAGAAAGGTATTCATAATAGGTATGATAAAGAAAAAACAGACAACAATAAGTTATCCTACAAACTATAATCTCGTATCATATCGTTTCTGTAGCGTACAAATCGAAGTACACTTGAGGCCATTCGTGCGTAACGCAATGTGATTCACTCAGTGTTAGTTAATTCGTAACATAAATATTGTCGCTACAAGGTGACAGCTGTTGCAACGAAGGAGCGGTAAGTGGCTTTGTTTTTCTTGTATCAATTACTAAAGATAACATAGTAATTGTATTGTACAGTCACCGTTTATTAGTCTGAAGTGACCCTTTATTCGTGTTGTATAATAAACATAGAACGAAAAGTCTGCTGCAGTTACAATTTACAGAATTGCAATATTAGATCTGTTGGCAGGATTATTGAAAGATATGATCAATTATTCAGCTTGTAAGGACTAATATTCATTGCTACGTATACTCTGTTTTCATCAAAATAAAGTTTTGCAGAGTAAACGAACCAAATTCATCCCATCATTTACTCTGCAAAAAGACTCAAATTTAAAATAGGAAAATTTTGAATGGTGAGCCTTAAGTAACCTTCTGGAAACTTTTTTAAATCTTGGTACAGGAACAAAAAAGTACCTATACTAAGTAATTATTTGAAAACCCTGCAATCATATATGCCCTGTAATCCTATATAATATGTCGTTGTGTGCGTGCTCCCCAAAATATAAATAAATTTCATGACTTTGCATTGAATTTCAAAGCCAAATAATGACGTTTTAAAAACCGTGATTGTAAATTGTTTCATGTAAGTAAATGTTTCCCGGCTGGCAATTTTCGTCACGTCTGTCGCTCTGTTGCTCGCATTTATTTTAATGCTAATCGATATTGTCCACTTTTCAAATGCATAAATAATCACACACTTCGGTAAATTAGTTACACACACGCACATGTGGTAAAATGTTAAATTTTCATCATAACAAACTGTCTAAAAAGAATACATCCAAATAGAAGTTACGTCCTTTTACATAGTAAGCGAGTAGGCACTCCTACCTAACTGAAGAGTGTTAACGCCTAGCGACATTAGCTCCACATTATGTCAATTGTAAAAACGATTAGGCAGGAAGTAACCTTGGAGTAAAATTGTTTTACGACACGTAAACGATCACCTTGGACACTAAATACGACAGTTAGTGGTCAGTAATTTCCAAAGCTGCTCTAGTGGCATTCACACATGGTCAATTTTAACACCCTTTTAGCTTATCTGATGTCCATGCAGATATCAAAGTCATTATAACACTTTAAACTCTCGCGTTTTGTACACATATTTAATTACACAAACGGGTCTACCGCGGTAGAATTTCATTGTTTTTACCTTAAATTCCGACGCTTCAGCTGAGTTGCGTGCTGCTGTGGTCACGGAAAGACAGACGTCCCAGCAAATATCAACGGAAATATAAATAAAACAACACTACCTAAACAACCCGAAATTCGTTTATAAAAATGTGTGGAATTTAAGGTATAAACAATGAAATTATATCGCGGTAGACCCGTTTGTGTAATTAAATATCAAAGTCATTGTTAAGGCTTCCATATTGTAGATTGATTCGATAATTTATTGCAAATATGATCAATGTATTTGTAGGTGCATTGCTAAAAACGATTAGTTCTATTATGTCTAACAACCCATCCCATACAAACGTAAATATTTATGCGATTTACGCATGTGATGGTAGTCAAAAATGGATCTCGACAAAAAAGCAAAAAGATGACTTAAAGGCCAGAATCCTTTCCAATTATCATACATAAATAGACAACGGGTTAATCTGTGTAAGTTAATATTGAGATACTTATTCATGCAATATCATTTTTCTATACAAATCCATCTTGCGTGACAAAATCAAGGCTCCCATGCCTATTAATATCGTAACATTTTCCATTCCAAAACTGTCACTACAAACAAACCCGTCTACTGTCACTGACACAACGGATGAACTATCGATCACGGCTAAAAATACCTACTGGAAATTGGTTTTCGTTGACCCGAATGTGGCCCGCCGCCTTTGAAATCGCATTATCTTTTATCCATGGATCTATCTGCATACATGCTTTGAAGAATATCTTTTAACACACCAGTATTTAAAGAATACAGACATTTCTAAAATAAAACTATTGAAATGGATTATATCGCGTATAATGAATTCATAGTACATCTCGACGTTTCGAACCCTTTATAGCGTTCGTGGCGAAGACAATAAGATAGACATATCTGTTTTTTTGTATGCCACATATTGTTCTTTCGCGCTTGAACAGTAGTTACCCTTACTGAATGGACGAGATGTGGCCGATGTGGGTTCGTATTTAGGTCACCGAGCACACGTGTTACGGGCAGACGTGTTTTAGTTGTAGTGTTGAGAGCCAGCATCACTCAATGGATGACATCATATTGTTTATAACAATAGTGTTTAGTTTTATGAGCGGAATTATTAATACAATTCGATTTTTTTAATGACACTTGGGATGGAGAGCGTAGCTACTTAGCGGCCAGCAAACCTTAGACAATGTATACTTGAAGAAATACACGTTTCTGCAGAAAACTAGCATAAATGATTTTATTATTACACTTGCATAATTATATTAGCATGTGAACTAATGTTTCATTATACAATGATTATAAGAAGCATTACACAGTTTGCCCCAAATGCCAGGAAGGCAAACAAAAGCATCAAAGACTGCATTAGCATAATGCAAGAATGAAGGCCCTAGACCCGTGGAAAGCGTGTAAAAATGGAAAGGAAGTGACATAATAATAGCTTTACTACTCTAGTGATGTAATATTATGCTAGAAGCACGTATAATGAACTATAATGTAGCCTGTAGGTACATGGAAACACTAGACTTGGAAACAGTTACTACCTACTTTTGAAGTTTGCGTGTAAACGGACAACTTATTCTACGGTTCGAAAAGTGTTGTCTGTAAGACACTCGTGCTAACATACTGCCTTCTTGGTTTGTAGTGGGCTGTCCCTGTGGATGGTATGGCTTACGGTCATACGGATAATTTCTACTTGTCTCTAGAGACAAGTTACTAGGAACCATTAATTTTCCGTACCTGTATACGTCTGTACTTCGTTCGTATCAACTTTTCATGTTGCATTCGTCAACAAACTGCTAATACAGCTTACAGTTTTAATGTACAAATACGTGGTACTATATTATTGCTATTGAAAGTTTGATTTGAGATTCTTGTATTCCTATTATATACTTTAGCTTTAGGTACACACGACTTTGACATTTCGTTGCCTCTTCCTTTTTTAATGCTCCGTCTTAAACGCTTTGACGAATTTTGATCCAAGGCACAAGCCGAGTTAGTTTACAATTTGGGTCAAGGAACCTTATTATGTTATTATATAACTTGGTCTAAACGCTATTTGTCGTTTAACTGTTTAATTAAGATAATAATCGTTGACAATAAAACTGGTTTACACTTACTTCTTTCTTACTTTACCTCAGTTTTTCTTCTGTTTCCTGCGCAAAGGTCGTATACAAACATCGGATTCTTGGGGGCAAATTGTATGACGGGTAGGGATCCCGTCATAAAATTTGCCCCCAAGAATCCGATGTTTGGTCGTATATTAATACAGATTAAACTAAAATACAGCCTTTAACTTTAGAAAATGGTTATTTGCGTAGTTTGGTGCTGCGTGTCTTTAATTCGCTGTTGCCGTGCTCCCGACGCCGCGGAGATGCCAAGGCTCTATTTACATCTAGTTCTTCTACCCATAATTACTGGTAATGTATATTTATTTAAATATTTTATTTAATTGCACGTAAGAAGGTCACAATGACTAGGGGATTTGATTATAAGATATGATACGGATGTAAAATAACAAAAAACCGGGCAAGTGCGAGTCGGACTCGCGCACGAAGGGTTCCGTACCATAATGCAAAAAAAAAACAAAAAAAAAGCAAAAGAAAGAAACGGTCACCCATCCAAGTACTGACCCCTCCCGACGTTGCTTAACTTTATTTTATTCTGTTTTTAGTATTTGTTGTTATAGCGGCAACAGAAATACATCATCTGTGAAAATTTCAACTGTCTAGCTCTAGCTATCACACGCTTCGTGAGATACAGCCTGGTGACAGACAGACGGACGGACGGACGAACGGACAGCGAAGTCTTAGTAATAGGGTCCCGTTTTACCCTTTGGGTACGGAACCCTAAAAAAAGTCATGTCTTCATGGTCCAGATTGAAAAAATAAAATGAAAACACTGCAATTAAGTGCAAAAATAAAAAAACAATCATCATTTTACCAACATTTACATAGTGCTAATTGCTTCATTAATTTTATAACATCATCTTATCACACTTTAATCGTGGCATATTAAAGTAATTTTAGGTACCTACAACATGTAGCATATTACATAAATCAAATAAAATATCATTTATTATCAGGCAACTAAGGCCCATAGATACATACCTTACAAACTAACATACATACAATAGTAAAATCTTACAAGCTAAAAAAATATTTCGGCGACTCAGTAATTGTGTCGCATGTTCCGGTGTAGGTTTTGGCAGATTCCCACGGAACCGCCGAAACACCACACCCTTCGGCCAGAAGTCCGCGCTCGCGATGGTTTCCAGCAGCGGACATAGACTGTCGTTTCTCATATAGGTACAAGTTACAAGTTCATTTAATAGGAATATTCCTAAACTGTCCATAAAATCATACCTGCTTCATACCAGCATATCATACAGTTAATGCACTATGCACTTACGTTACATCGATAACATTCATCACGCACCGGATATATTTACTATATTTTCCGTCATACGTCGGCATCGTACATTTACATAATAACTAGAATGAAGGCACGGATCGGAAAAGGCCAATTGTGAGTCAGGCGTGAGATCAAAGTGACATCAACACTAACCTATACCAAGTTTTCACCGCAGCTAAATATAACTGTGAGTGGGTGTCTGTAGCTATTACTGTTCGGGTAATTGAATTTAAAGTAATTGGACCATATCCCACACTGTTAACCGTCCATCGGTGGACCTTATTACAAAAGGCATAAGGTCGACCGATGGTCAGTTAACAGTGTTGCTGTTTGTACAAAGAGCGGTCGACATAATTGGTTTATAGTAGACTTTATATCGATGGAGTTAATGATTAAGAATGGTCAGTCAATTGTGTCCATAGTAGTTTCGTGTGTAGGTTTTGTTTTGACATTGGGTTGAGGAATGCTCTTCTTTTATTTTTGATCTATAAATAGACATTGGTCGTACTTATAATTAAGCTAATAGATCTAATCTTTATCAAACAACAAAAAGTTCAAAATAGAAATTGTCTTGTAATGAGTTTGCACTCTTTCGTTACTAGTATTAGTTTAAGGATAAGGTTATTGACCTGGTTAAACGTGTGCTTTTAAGTAAACCACACCCTTGTCTGACCACATGAGGTGGAGATAAATCTGGTGCGTTGACATACGGACGGCGCACGCGACCCGCGGGCGACGCATCGGCGCGGGCGCACTTGCAAATTGTTCGTAATGGCGCGGTGTTCACAACGCGTGGTAACAATAGTCTCGGCTATCAAAAATTGAAGATCTCTGTCCATAACTGTTGTGTTGCCGTCGTATTGGAGTTAGTGATATGGAGATACACGAATTTTGATCAATGAAATTTGCGGTAGTTCCCAATGCAAAGGTAGATTTACTCGTCCAGACCGACACGCAAAATATGACGTCGACAACTGTCATTTCTTAGAATTTTCTGTCAAACATTTCATTGAATGATATAACGCAAACAACTTAGCGGATCATAGCTAAAAGCCCAAAAAGTACTGAACAGATTTTCATGCGGTATTCACCTATCAATAAAGTGATTCTTGAGGAAGGTTTAGGTGTATAATTTGTTAACCCGTGCGAAGCCGGGGCGGGTCGCTAGTACATATTATAATTAAGAAGGCATATCGCCAACATCCAAAAAGTTAGGTATCTGCCTTTCTGTCGCTCGAATATAATAGAGAGGCAGATAATGATTTTGATGCCCTCTGATGGACTTTGAGTTGACATTTATACTGGTCATCATGAGTCTAAATTGTGACCAGTACTCAATACAAATAACAGGAACAATCGCATGCGCAACATGCTCATGAACTGCATTACCTTCATAAACAAAAGTTAACCTTACGTTTACCAATTTAAGGTGTAAATTACATTGATAGAAATCTGTTAAAGTTTTCGCCAACGCCCGTGGCGTGACTTTACGGAAACAATAGCTTACAAAACGCAATTGAAGTAAAAATCAATGTGAGAGCTAAATTATATAAATTACAAAGAAAGTAGATTTAAATAAATCGATGCGAGAGATTGACGATTAAATTCCAAGTGGGGGGGTGTGGAGGTATTTCTGGTTGTTTATTACATACTTACTGGACTCCTATGGTAGAGCCACATGTGGCAAACGTTGGCCGTTTTAGATATGCTATTCATGTCATGGTCATAAGAATTTATATCAAATCAGTTTCGTCATTGTAGTACCTATACAAAATACAAACACTAATAACTTAAAAAGTAATTTGTTAACTCTTTTACCTAAGCTTTCAGGGCCGTAGCTCAATAAGATTTATAGACAAAATTTACAGTCGAAATGGAGATAAAACGTATAAGTACTGACAATTATAAATCACATTATGTTCATTAAAATACAAAAACATATATGTCATAGTAAATGAAACAGCGGTTTTTTATGCATTGTAATTTTTCTAATGTTTCCCGCGAAAAATTAACAATTGCCAAAACAACAGAAACCACAAACAACATTGTAAAATTTGCCAAACTTACATTGTATAATAGGTATCAAACCTTCAAAGCTCCTTATAATCGCAATCGTAAAAACCACGCACCATAAAAAACTCGAGCTTTTAAAAAAATCGCATTAACAAAACGCTGTCAACTTTACATTATACCGTACAAAGTTGTTCATAAACTGTATGACGCAAGCTTTCAGCCTGAAAGTGGAGCATTGGCAAAAGCTCGCCCCTACGGCGTAGCTGCTAGTGCTGCTACGCGGTGTAGTTAGTGTCGCTCGAGCCGCGCTGCCGCACGCACGTTTCCGCGCCGCGCGCTTTGCACGCTTACGACTTCGAACTTTTTAAATGGAAAACTAAGCTTCCTTCAGTTTAAATTGAATAATGATATAAACATTTGGAATTAGATTTCATTGCGTATGCGCCCAGTGTTATAATTATTTAGTAAATTTTCGAACAAACTGACGATTGGAAAAAGGAACCGTGATCCAAAACGTGCACCCCAGTGTTATATTACTTAGAAAACTCGAATGTAACTGACTTTAGAAACGAACGTGACAAGCATCCCAGTTTTTTAATTTTCTTTTTTCAAAAATTTCCTGACTTTCAAAAGTAACAGTGAAAAAGACCTCTGACTAAGTGAGTGTAGTGTTGTGGACATGGCGGTATCTAGTCGCCAACATTAACCGGTACGCTGAGCTGGAGGCCCGGGGGGTCCGCGGGGCCCGCCGGCGCCAGTTCGTCAAGGGCTGGAAGAAGACCATGGGGGTCATATCCAAGACCTTCGGCGTCGTCTTCAGTCTGTAAGTTATCAGAAGTATCTAAAACGTAGTGAGGAGGGATTGGAACCCAAGGGGTCCGTGTGACCCACTGGCGACAGTTCGTCAAAGGTTGGAGAACTATGGGGATAATATCCAAGACCGGCGTTTAATCAGCAGTCTGTAAGTCCACCAGAACTTTTGTCGTAAAGTTATTCGTATTCTTAAATAAACCATTTAGTTTTGATGGAATCAAATTCACTGTTTAGGGAAATTTGATCTTGATAGCGTAATTTTGGTGTGCTCTAACAGAAATTAGAAATATACAGTATATATCAAAACGAAAGGCAAAGAAAGAGACCCATTAATGTTTAGGTCATACTGAGCAAGTTTTACTATGGGACCAACCCCGAAAAAGCGGAAAAAATATTGGATGTTTCATACATTTTGCTGGTCTGATGTTGAAATTTCCTATGGGAGAGTAAATTTTTTTTCTGCGTTGGGGTTGGTCCCATAGTAAAAGTTGCTCAGTATGGCCTTAACATTAATGGGTCTCTTTCTTGGCTTTTCGTTCTGATACATACTGTGGTCTTATGTGATTAAGGGCAGGATGCATCAATCACATTTGAAGGACCGACTGACGACGACGTTCATATTGATCTGGAACTTAACCTTCTCATCACATAAAAGGAATTGCCTTATGATCACCGAAAATTGACTTCTTCGACCATACAAGCAACGTTCATCTGTCAATCGTTTTTTCTCCTTACATATGTAAATAAACAGCTACCGTCATAATTCATCGTAAAGATCCTCATTTGAAAAACAAACAATAGCCGTTCTAAGCTGTCAATCAAAATTATCATAGCGTTATAATTCTGGTAAGCATTTTGACGTCTAACCTTAGTTACACAATAAAGTAAGAAAGCTATTTTTAAAGTGTATCGTCCCAATTTATCAGCGAAACGTAGAGGTAATAAAGAGTTACCCGGTTTAGTTTAGCCGCTTGCGCAAGTGTTCCTATTCGCACGATGCGCTGTCGCTGCGCGTGCGCTGCGTGAGGTGCGTCCGACTGACAGTACTGCAATTCGATTTGTAGAGAATGTAATATGTTCTAGATATTTTTACTTCTATAAAATTTATAGAAACGACACTTATGTTATGACATACTGAGCAACCTGTACGCGTATACGTTCTTTATAGTATTTCAAACCCAAAGACAAAAGTAATTTTAGACCCAGTGGTAAAAAAACTCAGTAGTAAGATAATGAGAGCCCGTAACCTCAAGAAGTTCAGCCTAACACTTAGTGTTGTTCTAGATACCAAATACTTATTGCAAAAACTACACCAAAATATTGCATGTGAACGAAAACAGTTTTAACTAATCAGTTGCAGGATCGGGTCTGGATTATCCGTAGAAGCAATGCAAGCAATTGTCTGTCTGCGCAGCGCCATTTAAGGCCCCGCACCCTTTTTAGATCTACCTGCCTAAAGAAAAGGTTCTAAACATACCCCTTCTAGGCTTATCTGGCCCTGCCGATATCATGTTGCCATGTCATAAACTCATAAATCTTTATGACTTAAATTTTATTGTAAACAATATTTATAAAATTTTACAGACATTGTCATTATATTACAGCATAAACACATTATCTCACGATATCTCGCTCATCTGCAACTCTGCAGTGCCAAAAAAAACATTAACATCATCCGGTATTCATCCCTATGCACACTATACACACTATGACTGTTGTAAAATAGAGACTTCCAAAGCTGCTTAACACTACATCATTTTTAACTCAACACAGTGGCGCTCAAATACCTCAGTATGTTTTCTGACTGGCTGTAGGTAGAGGATATAATCTAATTAAAATCTCTACCTCTCATTAAGCGTCTGAAAGTTCCATAACAGTAGTATTTGTCTTCAGCTTCCATGCCTCCCCGCTAGTTATTTCCTATAATAAATCGAATTTATAAATGTCTTCTTAATTGTCTGCTTTTGAGTTCTTAATACGCTTCCTTCACCCCTACTTAGTCATTACACGGTGGTGAAGCGGAATTGCTAGCCATGCTAGAAAGAGCGAATTAAAAGAAAATTCTCCACTACTTCATTCCAAGAACACTGAGAGAAAAATCATCACCAGGAATTAAAAAAACAGTTCTGTACTGGGGGAAAAAATGAAGTTTTTGTAATAATTATGGACGTTTCACTATTTCTGTAAAGTTTATTTATTTCTACAAATAGCTCAGTAATCCCAAATATAATTTCATCAAACAGATAATAGAAATTGCAAGAACTAATAGAAATTACAAAAGTCAATTTGTTCCTATTAGTTAACTCTCCTTGTCCCCGGATTAAGTTTATTTTTGTAATTCTAAGTGTATTTTTGTTGTACTTTTCTCTCAGCGAAGCTTCTCAAAATAATGTCACGTCGGACGTAAATCATCCGCAAGTCGGAAGTGCGTAAAATAACTCTGTTAGGCGCAAGAGCATAACAAATGTGTTTACGCTCATGTCTCCATTCATTCGCTTCCGGCTCTCTCGGGCTTTCCTATTGGGTTATGCAAAAATGACGCCATGCTGATCTTACCATTAATCTGTCGCGGTTGTCATTGTTCCTGTAATTAATGTGTTCTCACAGCTCTCGCTCTCAGCTAGTCGAGTGTTTGTCACACGTTTAGTTAGTCTTCATTATCTAATGCATAATTATTTGCAGCGGCCTTAACCATTTAGATGAGAAGCTCCTGGCGGTGGATCTTTGCGAGGCCCTTGTCTTTTGTGTTAAATAAAATCTAATTGAACTGTGGTGCGAGAGACTGTAAGAGCGAGTGAATAAGGCTGCCACATTATATTATTTATGAACATAAAAAACAAATATGTTCTGCCCTGCCCGTGAAAATTAAAAACACTATTGCCAAATTATTTTTAGGAATTTGAAGTGTTTATGGCATAAATCAGAATCGTAGAAGTGGAATTACTAAAGATGCATTATTAATGCTTTGTTTTGGACAAACTCTATAAACTTAAAAAGAACACCAAGTCCAATACCTATTCTCCTGTAGGTACATCACAGTATTCAAATCCTATTCCTTGTTATCTTCCACTTCAAAGTTCAGTAACATCACAAGTTCATATTCATCTCAACCACTCGACGTCTTTCATAGCCCTTTCATCCCGTCATTACTGTCATGCATTATAATTAAAGCAATTATTCCGCGACGTCTGGATACGATAAAATGATAAAATCTATTCGGTGGTCAAGGTACCGGTGACCCTTATTGTGTGCAGCGAAGGACGCATCCTCCCCACTTTGGTAACTATTCGTAAACTTTATTTCAAAGGCAATAGAGTCCACCTATGGACAATTAATAATAGTACTAGTAGTGTTAATTCCTGCGTAATTACTGCAACAATACGTTATTATACCAACATTAACACAGAAGCGCGGAAAAATTGCGAGTTAACACGAGATGTTGATTATTATAATTGAAAAAAAGGGGAATTGCAGTAGTGATATGATATGGTGTAATTAAAGCGCTGGTGGCCTAGCGGTAAGAGCGTGCGACTTGCAATCCGGAGGTCGCGGGTTCAAACCCCGGCTCGTACCAATGAGTTTTTCGGAACTTATGTACGAAATATCATTTGATATTTACCAGTCGCTTTTCGGTGAAGGAAAACATCGTGAGGAAACCTGCATACATCTGCGAAGAAATTCAAAGGTGTATGTGAAGTCCCCAATCCGCATTGGGCTAGCGTGGGGACTATAGCCCAAGCCCTCTCGCGCTCGAGAGGAGGCCTGTGCCCAGCAGTGGGACGTATATAGGCTGAGATGATGATGATGATGATGGTGTAATTATTAAAAAGGGGTCATCCATTAATTACGTCACACGAAATTCTAGGTTTTTTGACCCCTCCCCCCCTCCTTGTCATACTTGGTCACATTTGGCAAACCCCTCCCCCCTAGTGTGACGTCACATTTTTTCTACGAAATCGCCAAATCGAATTAAGTAAGTACCTAAGTATTATTAATATTTTATCAAAATAATTTTGACGATATAAATATTAGTAATTTTATAACCCAAAACTGCTTAGGAAAGAAAATTAAACGAACAAAAACGATATCGTTTTAAAAACTTGTTATTTAAATGTACAGTGAATAAAATAATTAAAAAAAAATTTCGGTTACTGATGAAGTTAAAGTGACGTCACAAAGTTTGTGTCTCCCCCCCTCCCCCATGTCACAATATGTCACATTTTCTTGACTCCCTCCCTCCCCCTAAACGTGTGATGTAATTAATGGATGACCCCAAAGACACATTGGATTGAAACAAATACGTGCAACTCATATAGATGACTTTAATGTATGGTACAGATACTGGTCCAAGAAATTTGAATAGACACATACTTAACTATCCACGCTTGAGCAAATTAGTAGAGTAAATGTAGAACGTACTCTTTCACTAAATACATGTGTTGGGTTTGTAGGTAAAAATATTTGCAATTTCAAAAAGGCTTAAGTACCATAACTTTTCCTCCGAATTAAGTCCCAAAGTCCCAATTAATTAAATTAATCCTACCGCAAATGAAAGTTATGCCTTAAATAGCTAAAGCCTGATCGATATCTCAGCAAGCGTATAATTTAGATCGGGATAGACAGCGGTGACGTCACCGGCGCGCGCGCCGGCTCAATTGACCTGCCAGTTCCGCAAATGTGGATTTCACTCCTTGCTAGCTTAATGGGAACTGATTTGTTTGACCATTGTTGCTATTGACTCTAGTTTCTCTAGCGCTTACTTGAAATGAAGGACCATAGATTTACATAGGGTCCTAATACATAATAACAGTCTTAACCTCCTAGGCCCTGCGTACAATTTTTTGTACATATTACATATTTCAAAATCTATTTTGAACTTTTATTATGTAACTAAGGATTCCAATTTCAAAAACAAAACATTACCTTCTGGGTCTCTGGAGGTTAAGGAACTATGAATTATTTTGGCGACAAAACAGTTTCTATGGAATTATCTGCTCAAATGTAAGATTCAGCTGTCCCGGAATCACAGGACTCAAAATGGAAAGACTGCCTTTGTCATTAGGAATTTAATTTAGAATACTAGAGCATGACTTTTTTGGGACCATCTTCCTTAACAGTCGCTTGTCCATCTAGACTATTCCAGACAGAAATGCCATATATTTCACTATCCAATTCCTTTGACATCCTCCGAAACCATTAACGATACAGTATCATTTAGAATGGGTTTACATAATAGCAATAGTACTTAACAGCCGCGGCCAAAGCCCCACCGCCTCGTGCCTTCCCATAAAGCCTGATTAATCTGAGCCATTATGATAATGCTACGGTTTCCTGAGCAATTAACTTGCCAAGTAAAGTTCAGCAACATTTCAAATACCCTTTGCCCTTAACAGTTTCAAGTTTCTAAACAAGACTATTTTTAAAGCGTGAAATGTTACAGAATTCGATCGATAAGCCTATCTTCTTTATTCGGTGGGGGCGGGACAAGGACGGTGATATTTAGGTCGTCCATGGGCCTGTTGAAATATATTAAAGCGGCACAATAATCATTAGGCCGGAGCAACGCGGACATTAAATAAATAGCTCATGTCCAACAAATTGTAAACTGGGGGACAAAAATAGGATACGCCTTTCGGCTTACCAACGGAGAGCGCGCACTGCATCCTTTGGATCAAATCCTGATTTTAACGCTACGTCTTACGTAGGCGAACAACGCGCGAACGCGGCGCGGCGCGGCGCGGCGAAAGCGGCCGCCGCCGCGCCGCGCCGCGCCGCGCCGCCTGACATTCGCGTGCAAATCGCGCCGCACCGCGTTCGCAACGAGATCGCTTACGTAGGACACTTCTATGGGCATCAAAGGATTGATTTCGCCGCGCCGCGCCGCGCCGCGTTCGCGCGTTGTTCGCCTACGTAAGACGTAGCGTTAGACGAATAATAACAGAAAAACCGCGCATTAAGAAATAGAGTTTATATTGGTCAAATAGTAACTGTTTTCGTTACCTGGCATATGTACCCAATATTCGTAAATTTTCAAGACACGATTTTCTGCAACTTTTTGAAAAAGAAAATAATAACTATGATTTTGAATCCTGACCAATTTCAATTTTTACTCATTCGCCATATATTCTGGCAATCTTTAATCTCTGCAATAACGCGTGCTAGAGGGGTAACAAATGGCACAACATTTTTTCTTTAAATATAAATAGATATTTTAAATTAGTCAACTTGCCTGCATCTGAAGGAGAAAATATGTATGCATATTTATGAAACTAATTACGATGACCTCACAGTTGCCATTTACACGCATCGACACATTTACCAGCCCACAAACAAACACAATTCGCCTCGCCACTTCAGACTTACTATTTGTGTTGAAATTGCATCAAATGACTAATAAGCATAAGGAAATGGGAATATTCCCAAGGAACATAGGTACCTCAAGGTGCCTATTGTCCAAGATCTTGCGGTAGCAGTAATGACGTGTAGAGGTATTCGCGGTCTCATTACCCTTCGGTTCCCGTTGGTTCCAATCTTTGAAATCTATGGGTGGCGAAATAAAATTGTCGATTTAAACATTTTATTAGGAACGTGCAAGTGCAAGCGCAATCTTATTTCACTGCAATCGCACAGCGGTCACACGTGCAGGTATCGTTGAAAAACCTCATCAATAATAGTAAATTTGCAACGAAATGTACAACTAAAAACCTGTTTAAATATAGATCTGACACACATGTGTACAAATACAAAGTGCAAACAAAACCCTTTGCCTCTATCTCGGATAAGAAACGGTTGCCGCGTACCCAGACCATTGTACTTAGGATTTGTCCGATTTCTGGAAGGCGGCGGCGATCAAAAGAATCGGCCGCCCTCCATTATGCGCGAGCGCACGCCTTGTTCATAAACATCTATACACTTTTCCACCTTATTCCCATTGCAATAAGGTTGTGTACATTTATTTTAACGATTCTAGGGTGATAAAGTAGACTGTAACACCAAAAAGTCTTACATGCATTTGAGAGACAAACATTGATAAACTATTTCTCTTTTAACTTTAGGAGAAAGCAATAAAATGATTCTCCTTTGTCGGAATATAATAAAATAAATATATAAAGTAGTTAAAACTCAACAAAAGCTCCCATAAGCTTTTTATCTCACATAAAACAATACGTTAGGACTATATAAAAACTAACAGTGACTACTTATGATTATCATTAGCTAAACATTCATAACATAACGATAATCAGTGAATGCAGCGGACAAAGGTTACTTTAACGGCTTAAAATAATTGACTATTACAAAACAAATTGAACGGAAGCGGATAAATAAAAAATAAATACAAAAATCTAGTTAACACGAAATAATACCAATAACATTAATCCCTATAGAACAGAGGTGTGGTTTATTCGCCGGTATTGGTTTTAAATTATCGATAACAGGGACGGACCTTAAGTTTTTATGGGTATCGTAAATCGTTTTACTTTTTAAGACGTATTCCGTGCTCCCATATCGTTATAGTCACGGGGCTAATCAAACCGTCGTAAACCGTAATAGTTCGCCGGTAATCGGTGGATATGGGAATCGACTATTGTCGGAAATCTCGATACGATCTACAGCTTTCATTGACATTACTTCTTATTACAAGCATGTGCTCAACGCAAATGACACTTTGTTAGGTTTCACTAAAGTCTAAATTTGTAGTGCGCTCTGAGCCAAATACGAGATAGCTGAACGAACTGCTAGATTAACTAAAAAGCTAACTTAAAAATCTAGTCCAATCAAACAAATCCCGACTCTATAGCTTTCAAAATAAGGTTTATGCGAGTGTGTATTGATATTTGTAATCCGTTGCGTTAGGATTAGGATCGGTCGTCACGTTCTGGACAAACACCATGTTACGGATTACACAGCGTGTGGAGAATCGATGTTTTCGTGCGTGTTGTTTTACCACACTATATTAGATTTTTTCTTATTGCTATCTCCGATTAAATACTAGTTTACGGTCATAAGTTCGACCATGTGGTTGTTTAAAAAAATACATCTTGTGAATAGAGTTAAATTGTTTCTAATACATAAATTACCGAGATGTTTAGTATCCTTCTATCCTTTTGCTTAGATCAACATTTTATAAACCACAAAATATTAGCTGCTTAATTCAACAGGCAGGCCTTTCATGTGTTTATCGACACAATAATATCAATTTTCTATATATACCGAAGAATGAGAGACAATTAACAAAACTACATATTTTTCACCGGATGGACTCATCGGAAGATCAGCGCTGGAAATCGCCAGCAACATGCTGAGGTGAGACCATTTCGTGGCACTTTCTCCTTTTTTTATGTTTCTCTGCTTGTATATATAATTTTCTATTTTGTGTATGTGCTCACGAATAATAATATTTATATTCTATTCTATTCTATTCTATATTTGTCTAAAACCGACCAAGTCAGGCCGCGGCGGCATATTTTCACACATTGCTAAATATCTCAGCACAAAGGTAGATAATACAGAGCGTCCCTCGCCAAGGAGGACGGGAGGACTAGTTACTAGTTACTATTACAATGCCACCTGGTAGCCCACTACGAAACGTGCGTTCAACCTTCAATACAAGATTCTTCAACGGGTTTGTTGAATGGAGCCAATGTTTGGCCCCGGACAACCACGGGGAATTTTGCGATCAAATCGGTTTTGTTTACTTGTTACCTAGATATGTATTTTAGTATTTAGGCCCTAAGAAGAGATCTTGTTTGTGTTATAATTAATTTACAAATATTTTAGGACTTTTAGGTAATTCGGGACGCTTCCAGGTACCTCTTACCCTAACCTACAATTACTTATGTACAAATGTACTTGAAATATTTAATTTATGGCCAAGTGCAAGACTCCGAATACTCCGATCGAGTATAGCAGTGGATTTGTGTAAAATAATAACATACACACTTTATTTTAATTATCAATGCCATGATAATCGCTTGAAACTAAAACTTATCTGCAATAAGTAAGGTCGTTACACGAGCTACTCGGTTTATATGCCCTCAAAAATAAGGTATTTAATTTTAGCACCTAACATTGCGCCTTTCTACATGCACATTTAAACTGGCTGTTAAGTTACTATATGCACTAACATGACTAACAATGCTGCATTTGTAAACAGGGTAAGACGCGATGATGAGTCATCACAATTAATGACGCAGATAAGCGTCATAATTGAACGTTTAAGATTGTCTATCTTTGCGGCGACATGCCTCGAAATGGTAGTAACGTGCGTCTATTGCAAATTATTCGAATTTAAAGTACTCTCTGTAATGAGATTGTACTTGAATGTAAACTCGTACGGTTCCTTCAATGCAAAAACGGACTTGAAGTAGCTTAAATTCTTCAAATGCATCCTTTATGTTTTCATTTTTACTGAGCTATGTGAAAAACTTCAGGTCAGAGTTTCAATTGTTTTAGGGATTATTTTTAGTGAAAAATACTCGTATAGTAACAGCACCAGTCATGGGACATTTAAGAGGGAATTTGGAGTATTTTTGATATTTCCCTAATACATGTGAATGGTCTACCGCTTAGCGTATTGAAAGATGAAAGTCCTACCCGTCTTTCATGTTTCAGGCGTGTTGTATCAAAGATACTGCAATGAGTTTCCACATACTTAACAAATTAAAACTATGCTATTTTTCTCGTCATGGACACCAAAGCTCCAGTAATGGGCCCCCCAGTAATGGGCACTGCTCTATCAGTATAAAATATTGAAATAGGTCATCAGATCTGGTCCATGTTATCATAATATTGCATTATCATCCGATTTGCATATTTAATTACGAATACAAAATTTCAACTCAATCGGAAAACGGGAAAGTGGCTCAAACTCGGCTACCAAGATTTAACCCACACTAAAAAACGATATTAATTTATCCGTAGTCCGAGCATACCTCCTGGTTGACATATTTCGTAACTAAATTTTACTTCTGTATTGTTTAAACATGAAATGATGGCATGGCAAGCATCATTATGTAAATTGCCCATTATAGGAGGTATGCAGTTTTACAGCTCCTATAATGGGATTGGGCCAAATACCACTATTTTTTTACATCTGTGGAGTCACAACATAGTATGTTGTATACCTTATCTCATGGTAAATGCAATTAACAAAACACATTCTAGTTTTCATCAAGTATTAATTAATTAAAATTTAATAAATTAACTCACCTCTCTTAGCGAAGTTGTTAAGAATTCGTAGTGGTATTTTTTTTCAGTGACACGACAACTTTTGGGTTGACGCCAATTTCTTAAAAAACAACCAAATTTAATAAAAATTCAAACTGAAACAGCTCTAGGACTCTTATTTATGATAATATACAGGCAGTGTTTATAAACTACTTTTAGACACTTATTTTACAGGATTTGTGGTTTTTTGTCCCATTACTGGTTCCTCGCCCATCATAGGGTACACTACTATATAGGTAAATTTTATTCAAAAACGTTAAAATTCAATACCTAACTAAGTAAATAATGCTTGCCAATGCAACCTCTGGCAATTATTTACTGAATATCAATTCTATATAGGTTTTTATTTAGATACCGTCTTAAAAACCGTAGTTTCATTTTGAAACTTAAGGAAGTCCCTATATCTTAATTAAATACAAGCCGTATTGATTGAAGGACAATATCTTTACGATTTGCCAATAATTGGTCATGTAGGCGCGGGCGCACCAATCGGTCAGCGTCCTTGTTTTTTGTCCATCCGTGATAATGATAACTTATTTTTGCAAATTTACTTTGCGAATCTTTTTCAGTTATGCAAATATTTAAAGATTATTTTGTAGGTAGATTACTATTTTATCTTAGATATAAGTAAATATACCTTTGCAAGTACATACAAATGTAATAAGGTTCATTCATAGATGATGGCAGATACTAATCTCACTAACCTTTTTAAAGTTTTAAAACATATCTTAAAGTATAAAAGTAAAATATAAGTTATAATTCACAAAGATACAAAGACGCAAAAAATATACCCGCATAGTAAACGTACTTTTCGAGACAGTAATCCACTTGCATATTATGTGAGCAGTACATTTTCTAAATGTACATTTAATAACACGTAGGTTATATATTTCCGTATAAGTAATCGAGATATTACAAGCCAACAATCGTGTTTGTATCCTTATTGCTATAAAACAATTTACACTAATATACTCAATTACACATGAAAGCCGACACATGTAAATCTTAGTTAAGTACAATCAATTTCAATTAGTTTTATTAACCACTCGATACTAATGTGATAAAGACATTTGCGTAAATATAATTGCATGAACTGCATTTGTTTTTAATTTGCTACGAGTATGATGTTTACTACGTAATTATTTACATGTTTGATAATCGAAACTCCCAAGATTCAACAATATATCTACGTAATTGGATAATTATTTAGCTGCAGAGATGAGCCTAAATAATATAGTATGTTAGATGTATTCAATTTAAATCGTTATACTTAATTTTTCCAAAGTAAATTTCGGGAGATGGGTGTAAGAAATTATAATGTTTTAACTGTAATTTTGAAGTACCGACTTTTGACGTTCAGCCCAACAAACACCTGGTGGGCTTTCTTTACGAAGACTGCCAAAATATACCTTTATTTACAAGTAGTTCATTGTTTTATTTTCATTAACTGCTAATCTCATGTAAACTAGACATAAGTAATGGAATTATCTAAATCTAGCATCTTATACATATTATTTTCTAATAATTTCATTCAAAAAAGTGCTATCGCATTTTGCAAAGACCTAGACTAGTAAAAAAGAACAGACAGAACATGTAAGTATGTATATGTTCATTTTAAAAAACGAAAGAAACTCCAACAAAGAGACCAAATGTGCTAAAAGCCTTTCGCCAACTTTCAATAGATAACATCAAACACATTGCGATATTCCGCCATATGCTCGGCTTTCAGTTGACGGTCAAATTACCCCACTTATCTTTTCCATTATGCACCTTACTCCATTGTAACAAAGTCTAATTTATCTTGATAAAACACATGTTAAGTTAGTTAATATATACTTCCATTAGTGCTGTTTGAAAAAAGGAAATACATTGTCCTTATGCGATGGGGGGTCAGTTGGGCTGGGCCCCCGCATTGTGTCCATTGACTTCCTGCTGCAATTAATTACTTACAAAAGGCAAACAGTGTTGTTTGCCCTTTGTACGGACAGTGTAACTATGTTGAGAACAAACATGTCACATCCTTTTTAGCTGTTTAATTGTGTTCATATTTCAGGACTTATCTAACTCCTTTCATAATATATATCATGAAAGCAACTTGTTGAAAATTGTTACAGCTCTTAGGTCAGATAACAATTTCAATTTAGAATTTACCTATATGCATTTTGATCTGTAATATCCCTGGTAGTTTTTTTTTTAACAATATATTACAATACAAGAGTATACTTTTAGCCTAGTCTACTAATAGTTAGTAACAATCTGACATGTATCCGTTAGTTATATAATATGTAAGTACATCGTAAGCTGTTTTTGTTCATTCAAATTGTTGCGGCGGCAAGTTATACTGAAGTGTAAAACTATATAAAATTAACACTTTACAGTTTTTACATGTACAAAAAGTAACAACATGGCCTTTATATTTATTAATAGAGCGCGCAATACTGTTGTGCAAATATTGCGCGCGCGCCGTCCGGAAGTCCTTCGTATCGTAATATCCACCGTAAAACCTAATGTACTGAATGCTACAGTTATTGTACATATGCTAATTTACTAAAACCTTGTACGTATTGTTTACCTGTCCAGAAACGTTCGGTATATTAGCACTGGTTCGTTACAAAAATATAAGTATGCTGAAAGTCATAGGCAACTAAACGAACGGCCTCCTAGCCTAGTCGGTAGTGACCCTGCCTATGAAGCAGGAGGTCCCGGGTTCGAATCCTGGTAAGGGCATTTATTTGTGTGTTCATCACAAATATTTGTTCCTGAGTTATGGATATATCATATACATATATCGTCGTCTAGTATCCACAACACAAGCCTTATTGAGCTTACTTTGGGACTAGGTCGATCTGTGTAATATTGTCCTATAATATTTATTATTATTTATTAAAAACTAAACGTTGAATTATGCTTTTTTATGTAGTTTGATATCCGCAAATTATTTTGAAAAAAGGTGCTAATAACTTGGGGTAGCTCCAGCCAGCAGATCCTGCAGCAAGGACTAGGAAGAAGAGACTACGAAGGGGAAGCGAAGTTGAGGCAAAATAGCACAGGGAGCTCGCATGACTCTGGTGATTCAGCATAACGGCAGCGAGTCAGTGCACTAAGTATGTCAGCGTCACCACAAATTATTAAAAAAAAATATTTAAAGGGACATCATACATGACCAGATATTTTCGTGTTCACACTTTAGATATTGTGGCAGCTACCTACCTAGTAAATGTGTACAAATGTTTATTACAGTCATTTGTTGAATGCGGATCGTGCATAGTTGAATGAGTCGGCGTATCAAACCGTGAAAAAGTAGTGTAATGTCCAGCACTTTTCCTTGGTACTTATCGGTCGATCATATCTGATTCTCAATATCGTTATCTTTGTATTGTAGGGCATCTCTTGGTCTACTTTATTAAATGTGGACTAATTTGTTAAGTAAACAAATCAATATAATTTATAAATTTTAAATCTTGTGCCATTGATGTAAGACTTAATTTCGCATGGCCTACCATTATGTTAAATGCAGTATTTCTACACCTCTACCAAAATATGATGTTTATTATTATTAGTTTATACATATTTTATTGATAACATTTTGGAGGTAACCTTCATATGTCGTATATGATATTATGTTATAAATTTATAAAATATGTAACATCTTATTTATAGCGAATCCTTGTGATTATCCTCACCAGGCCCATCATTTAATGCCCCCTAATTCCGGTCTTGGATTATAAAAACTAAATCAATTTGTAAAATTCTGGGAAACTGTAATTTGTGGGCGTGGATACATGGTTCATCAATTACTAATAGCCATACAAAAAACAGCGAATAATCAGAAATACATAGGAATATCGCACTTATAGGTCAGGTAAAGAAAAACATGATATTCTAGCAATAAATCATAACTAAATTCCTCTACGTTCAAGAGCACTGAAAACAAGAACATTTATTCAATATAAATTTTATTCGAAGTAAAAGTAAATATGTCGTTTATTTTATGTGTTGTAGAAAACTGACCTTTGATTGACAATGATCAATTGTTCATTACAGGCTAACAAATAATGATCAATGCTTCACTATTATCGTACCAACGAATATAAACCTAAATGTAAACAAACTTAACCTACTATTACAGTATTTAATACTCATTGGGCTAACGATCATTCATAGTAGCTATTTTACAGTTAGTCTAATAAATCATGCACAACAAATCGTTAACAAAGCTTGAAGTTGCAATTAGCGTTCTAAGAATGACTAATACCGAATCAAGTCTGAATAGCAATACCTCACCAACGAAATTAAGGCCTTAATGTTGGCCTTATATTAATGTTATTGTCAATGCACAAACTAACTGCTATAACCTTTTGTTTTTTAAGCTAATGTTCGTCCTAGGAAGTAATATTGTAGAATATTAAGCACGTATCGACGCTAAAAAGGTCGCCCTATTGTAAACACCAAATTGGAGACTTTATTTAAAACTTAAATCGCCTGCCTATTGTGTTGGAACAGCCGAATCCGAGTACGTGTCAATATTAGAATTATTCTCGGAAGTAATATGATACTTTCCGAGCGTTACGGTACAATGGTTGCAGTTGGAAATGTTTGGAGTCACTCCTACCTAATCAAATGTCAATGACAATAAAGAATCCAGACAAAGCGGGTTGTAATGAAGTTTGGTAAAAAATGGCGTCGAGTGTAGATCTGTCGTTAATCTATCCCTTTCGAGGCGTCTGCGTCTACCTGCGATGCGCCAGTGTCGGTTATTCAGAAAAGTTTTCCACGAGAACCAATTCACGTCTGACCTCCGTTTACTTGTAGTCTTACGAGCATCTAGCTACAATTATACTAGACATGAAGTAAACTACCGGTTATAAAAGGTTTTGTGAAGATACAGGCTGCATGTTGCCCGAGGCTCTTCGGCGCCCGCGCAGGCAGTCATTACGAGTACGCTAGGGAGCTCTAATCACAGGTGGCCGGAGCTATGGCACCGGAATTTTTGATTACACATTAAGATGCCAATAACAACTTATTGATGATATTCATTTCATGTAGCCGGTTATCTTCTTCGATTTATTCAATGATTTCGTTGATTGAGTCAAACTGTAGGTAATTTCTGTCTGTGGAATTTGATATCGGACCTTCCTCGCATAACTCCTTCCTACTTCCAAACATTTTCAATTCTAAAGTTCTAGCAAACTTTACCTCGCGCTACGTTAATATTCCGAATTCCAAACTAGACGATGGAAGAATTGGTTTCTCCGCGCGGATAACAGATGAACGTCGATCAGAAGATTCTCGAGACATTTTAAGAGGTCGTTGCAATCATTAGTGTCACCTTAACGTAACGATTACGATAGGAAACGGGACCGAGCCGTCTCGATACCACGAGGCAAAGGCAGGATGTCTATTCGCCCCGATATCCAGATTCTATCAGGGTTACCAGACGCCAATTTTTCCTGAGATGTGAGAAATTTCGGTGGTTTGCTCATTTGTTAGAGGGTCGTTGAATATGATAAGAAAATGTCATAATTTATATCGTGGTTCGGTATTTTTACCGCTCTCAAATAAGGGAAGATTTTTACACACTGCATGAATACTATTTAACGTTTTTGCTAGAACACAAAGATAATTTACCGAGAAGACCAACTTGCGGATTGTGTACCAGGAATTCTGTTCAAGATTCTCGTATTTTCAGGAATCAAGGTAGGTATCTGGTAACCCTAGATGTAATCTAATCTATATTTGCATTCCTATCGGACCTCTCTGTTTTTGTTGGCTCGGCTTCATTTGGCGTTTCCTCTATTAACGTCTAATGGGTGTGTTATCGTGCATTTCGAAGGTTTACATTTTAGTTTCCAAGTTGATGTATTTATATTGTTTTCACAGAGTTTCCTGTCCTTATATAAACAAAATGGCAATGCAAAATCTATAAATGTTATTCCTTCCTTATTTAAAATACATTACAAATAAAACAGAACTATCGAACTCAATTTGTCAGCGTATCCGTGGCATAAATCCAACGAATAAAACAAATTAACTACGGCTAAATCTTTACATTCTTCTCTGCTCACTTCCCGCACCTCATTCCACCTTCATATTTACTCTGTAACGGTGATCTGTGATCTCTCTTCGTAACAGAAAGAATGCCATCTGTAATCGAAAACTGCCGAAGGCACTGGTGCTGTACCACTAGGCCTAAATCGTTATCAAGACATCAGCCGTTATCATGGAGAGAATCGCTGGTGCCTGGAGCCTATAGCCCCACCTCGCGCACCTGTCGAGGTGCGTGACCGAGCCAGTCTGGTCATGTATTCTTATAGACTTCTTTAGAACCAGACCAGCGAAGGGCGAACTAATGTAAGGAGACCTCGAGATCCATCACTACTAAAGAGCGTTTTTACGCTGGTTTATCCAAGCGATCAAGCAAGCCAGCTCGGTAGGCAAATGGAAGAACGCCTCTGTTACCCCCGGGCCAAGCACGCGCCGTCCACTCATTAACTTTCGGGGGCTCGATGATATATGCGTAGGATATGCCGGATGCTTGTATAATGACGGTGAACGCCATTATAGGCATAAATCAGTTTTTTAGCCTAAAGCGCCGTAAGCGTTTTCGTTATTAACCTAAGATAACGCTAGGTGAATTCTTGAGGAGTCAAGGGGGAACCATAGATTTGAAGAAAATACATACAGTATTCTACTCAAAAAGTTACCTCAAGTGGGTAGTAGAATTTAATAGATTTCCTAAAAAGCACCAGCTCGTGAAAAGCACAATCTCCTTCGATACTTACCAGTGTAATTTTAGGTCATTCCCACCGCGTCGGGACTCGGCCTTGTGCGTGCGGACCGAAATATTTCCTCAATCATTAGCCTTTGTGGTACAAATAACTGCGAACCTATCGATCAAACAATGCAAGCAATTACTGTCATTGGCATTGAGCATGTAGCTAAAGAATGATCTAGCATACTAAGTCCTTAGTCTTATTTACTATGAAATAATGACGGATGGATAAGCCTTTCATGATTGCATGTAGGTATTCAAGAAAATTAGGTCGATGACGTGTGTGGCCAGGTGGCAAAGAGGTATTGACATATAGTACGAAAAGACTGGAACGCAGCCTCGATCGCTGCCTTTGGCATCGGTACCTTAATTCATGGTCACTTTTCTATCTTCATAAGACATTTATACCATCGAATTATGGTTGCAAATGTTGCAATTGGCCTCACAATAATTGCACGGTAGTAATTCCGGCGTTCGAAAGACATCCTTACAAGGTACGGGTTGCATTTGGGTGGCGCAGCGTGCCGAATGGCGTGGCGTTCTGCGGGAGTGAACTCCGATGTTTAGACTACGATTTTGAGGTTACATAATTTGTTTAATGGTAACGATTATTTTCAAACTACCAAGAGGGTACTACTTACCTACTCACTTCTGTAGCGCAACGACCCGAATTAGCTGAACACCAAAGACCGCCTGCCATTTTTCTCCGTCCAAAACTCAGTTCTCTCTCATCTCTGAGTGCATTAAAGTATTTTTGGACTTCACCGCAAAATATCGGGCTCAAAAAGGTATTGGTGCAACTTATTTTATTTCAGATTGTTCTCTGAAGTAACTAAAAAGCACTTTCCTTGGATAACGATTTATCTCTGAGAAGCAACGACGTGTGATGCTTAGGGTGTATTCAGAAATATAGCAACAATTTGTTTTTATTTAATCTGTGTTGGATGTTGCGTGGGCCGAACATAGTCCGGTTAGCAAGTCGTTCAAAGCTCCGACATAGAAAAGTTTAGATTCGTGTAGAAAACATCGTTATATTCAATCGAGATTTATCAGCGATTAAGCGTAGACGGTCCAAGGAACGCAGCCATCGGGCCCAAATGAAATTATACTAATTACCTAATCTCCACCACGAGCGGGGGGCGGAGCACCCGGAGCACCTAAATCTCGCTCGCCTAAATCGATTACTATACTCGTATTACTAGCCCAGAGCTTTTTGTCTCTGTCTAATGTGGGCCGGCCTTGCGCTCCTCTTTTTGGATATAATCTATCACGGTTCATTGCACCTCGTGGGCATTTTAGCCGTTTCACGGGAAACGGGAAAGCGGAGCCTTGGGTTGCATAACGTGGATTTTGTAACAGATACGGAGCCTTAACACTGGAAAATAAGCCGTGGAGTCGAAGTGGGTTTAATGGGAAGTCGTTTTCGCATGGTGCTGGGCCTTGTCATAGCTGAAGCTACTACGTTAATGATAGAGCTATTCATGTCACTTTGGTATCCCAATCATGCATCTATGTAGATATGTACCTATTTGCAAAAACATATGGTTCGCGTCGCGCTAGTTTTTAGTGCTTAGTAACGGTACCACGACCATACAACGTTATGGTATGATAAGTGTGTTATGGTTATTTTATTTGTCTCATCTTGTCCTATATGGAAACTTCAAAACAGTCAAAGTTAGCAAACCTCATGTACTTACAGTATGTTAGCCGAACCATGCCGAACTACATATTAATTTCTTCTTGGTTGGTTGGTTGATTGATTGATGATTGGTCACTCTTGTACTATATTTATGTTCTATCTGATGTTCCTGTATTCCTTTCTGCCGTACAATAAAGTGTTACTTACTTACCCCCTTATTCATAAACGTTTACTTAAGTTAACAAGCCGATAATAATCGTTTGTCCCTTTTCGACGTATTGGTATGATGGAAAGGGACAAACGATTATTATCGGCTAGTCAACTTTAGTAAACGTTTATGAATAATAGGTAAAAGTAAAGTTACTTACCAAGGGGTGTAAGTAATGTTCACTTTCCTGCATCAGCCTACAATCCAAGTATTGTCGCGCCGCGATCCTCCCACGCTTGCAGGATTGATGAGGCCAGCAATTAGCCGGTTCCTTCTCTATTATAATTTAATAGTTCACGCTCTGTTACTCGAGTTCGCCGACTTTCACACGTGGTGCTTGTTTTGTTTTAATTACGTCAACTTAAGTGACCAATAGCAAACCTTATCTTGTTACAGTAAGGTTTATGTCAGTTGTAACTTTGATGGTATGATCCAAACGAAGATGAAATTTATTGCGTAGGTACCTACTTGCACATGTATAAGTAGTTAAATATAGACCTAACTCTATTGACTTAAGGTTGGCATTGTACTTAAATTTTTATTTTATGTTTCATAATTTGACGAAGTAGGTAATAAGGTGGTAGGTTCATCTGGTTCATACGTCAGTGGATTTTATAGTCGCTATGTAGGTTAAGTGTAGGGAAATTAATTAAGATTTGTCGAATGTATACGGTAGTTGCTCCTCATTCCATTTTATTTTATACATTACGAATAGGTATCTAGGTATTATATGCTCTACTTCTACACTACACATAACTAAAATGGATCATATCTAAGTGAGATATGATCCACCAAAATAAAATTGTGCTTTAGGCAAAAATCTTCTTTAAAATATCCCACGCACTTCTAATAAATACGAGTAGTATCCTATCTATGTGCAACAACGAATACAGGACCACAATATCCTTACAACTGTACAAGTATCTCGATTTCTATTGCCTGCTCGGGGTATTATCGAAAGTGCTTGCGTCACGGCGCAGAGGAAATCGCACCAACACCAGATATCTCTGCGATCTATATTTATTGACCATTCGCTAAATAGCCAATTATCGATTCCTATAAATCAGGAACTTCAAGTATTTTGGCTCTTACCTAACGTAGATGTTAGGTATATCTAGGAGGTGCCTTAACCATTGTCACTCTCTCTTAAGGGATATTAATTAACACGACTTCGAATTCGACTTATAAAACATTACAGATATTCTTTCTTAGTATTGTAAGTAGGAGCTGTTATGTTAGTTATACTTATATTTTAAGCTATATTTAATGTCAGATTGCATTTTACCTGATGAAGTCTACTTCAGTCGCGGGTACAAAACTGACAGAATAGAAAATGTTTTCGGAACAATAACGGCGTTATCTTTGAAACTACCAGTAAACTTCATAATTACATTTTAGAGTCTAAATATGATCACGACACGCATAATTTGTGTGTCCTAGGATTGACTGAAATAAGAATATTATTAGCGTTTAATTGCTTACAGAAATATCCAGATTGGAATAACCTATCCCTTTCTCTTGCAGCCTGTTCGAGCAGGAGATCATGAGCTACGTGCCGGCGGAGGGCCGCGCGGCGCCGTCGCCGGCCGCGTCGCCGGCGGCCGCGCGCAGCACCCGCGCGCCCGCGCCGCAGCGGCGGGACTTCGAGGCCAAGCTGCGGGCCTTCTATAGGAAACTGGAGAGCAAGGGCTACGGACAGGGGCCGGGGAAACTCAAGTAAGTTCTACATGATAGTTTCATCCTAAACCTGTTCATTATGTGCCGGCAAGCGCGCGAGGCTCACACCGCAGCGACAGGATTTGAGGCCAAGATGCAGTTTTATAGGAAGCGAGAGAGTAGTAGAGAGCAAGGGCGACGGGAAGGGGAAACTCAAGTGAGTTACAGCTACATAATAGTTTACCCTGTATACCCCTGGCAGGCATTCTGTTTCAGCGAGAAAGTAACTGTTCTGATTGGTTTCATGCCGGTAGAAATACTAGAAATACTACCTTTCAGAGGGCGGTATTTAGTGAAAACCCCTCTGGTGGTGCGGGTGTCTATGGGCGACGGTTTCATTTGTCTTGACAAGTTGTACAGGGTGGCCAACTTAGAGGTATACAACTTTTTTGCCGGCATTTTATTTTGGCGGTAAATATGACAGTTATTGCATGAAAATTAGTTTGTGTAGATACGGAAAATTTATTATGGAGCGTTTTACGACGGAACAACGTGTTTTAATCATTAAAACGCAATAGAAACATTAAAAATAACGTTTCCCGGTCGATTAATTTCGAGAAACGGTGACATTGACTGGCCCCTAAGATCGCCTGATTTAACAGCTCCTGACTTTTTTCTGTGGGGCTATCTAAAGGGACGTGTCTATGCTAATAGGCCAACGAACCTTCAGCAATTAAAACAAAATATTCGAAACACTGTCGCTGAGATAACGCCAGAAATGTGTGAAAAAGTGATGAAAAAAGCGATGAAAAGGTTTCGCATCTGCCATGCTGCTAGAGGTGGACATTTGTCTGACATTATTTTCCATGTGTAATTGCTGACCCTACATATTATATTTAACAAGGAATACTTAATATTTTTTATATTTTATAGAATAAAATTTCAAAAATAAAGTGTATACCTCTTATTTGGCCACCCTGTATATGTGGGCGGGTAGATGATAAACAAATGTAGGTACTTAAAGCCATCTTTTAATGAATCCCCCTCAAATTCCAGGCTCCACATCCGCCGAGAGCATCTCCTAGAAGACGCGTTCCGCCGCATCATGTCTTGCGGCAAGAAGGAACTGCAGAAGGGCAAGCTCTGCGTCCTCTGGGACGGCGAGGAAGGCCTGGACTACGGCGGGCCCAGTCGGGAGTTCTTCTTCCTGCTGTCGCGGGAGCTGTTCAACCCGTATTATGGGCTGTTCGAGTATTCCGCCAATGACACGTACACGGTCCACGTGTCGCCTATGTCGGCGTTTGTCGACAACCATCATGAGTGGTAAGTGGAGCTTATTCTGTTTTTAGGGTTCCGTACCAAAAAGATACAAAAGGTACAAACAATAACACCGACGCGTTCGTACTAGTAGTGCAACGGCGGTCAGAAATGGAATGTTACCCCTATGGTGCGATTCTATCCGTCCGTCCGTCTGTCCGTCTGTCACATTGCTAAATATCTCGAGAACATTATACACTATCGATTTGAAAATTGGAACAGTTATGAACAACACTAACCCAGACCCATTGGAAGTGTATTTTTTTAATCTTACTTAATGCTTTTATGCTTTCTGTGTCTCTTAAAGCTGAAGAGGTTTATAAAATGGAAGCCTGGGGTTCTCTGTTTCTCGCTTGTTTATCTGTCATTGGTCGTTTATGTTCTAAAAAGTCATGAAAAGGTATACTATCTAAGGTATAAATGAAAAGTAGCATATATATAAAAGTACTTAACTCAATTATTCTGTGCCAATCAGTAATAATTCAACAGGAATGTCGAAGTTAGTTGGTTAAAGCTTACACTTCGTTATATTACTGGTCTAACTAACCCTTAGTAAGTACCATATAAATCAACAAATGCCTATTAGTATTCTAGTTCCTTCAAGATTAGTATCTATTCAATCAATTTACCAGCAAGACAAGACAATGTACGTGTAAAGCAACTCTGACTTGCACTGAATTAAACTAAAACAGTCTGAGTTAGTAACTGATCAAAATTTTGAAAAGTTATTCATTAAAAGTCCTATAACTAAATAGTACATTTAAATACCATCCAAAGAAAACTTATATAGCTTGATGTTTAAGTGTAGGTATTTATTTTACTTCAGGTACGGTCAGCCAAGAAAGTGGTAGACCGCTTTCTTGGCTGACCGTACAGTAAGATTCCCAGGGGGCTTCCCAAGATGACAATCGTTGATACATAATGCTAATCGAAACTTAAATAATTTTTGGATATAAGTAGTCACATGATTTTTCGCAACATCTCTCCTTCTTCTCCCTGCCCTTATCCCACGTTATGTGGGGTCGGCACAACATGTTTTTCTATTCCATTTTCCTCTGTCTTTCGTCACCTCAGCACTCGCTCCTTTCTTTCTCATATCCTTTTTCACACAATCCATCCATCGTTTTTGGGTCTACCATACGCTCTCCATCCATCAACATTCATCGCTAACATTGTTTTGCCTATATGATTTTTCGCATTATCTCCGATACATTTTTCCTTTCGTTTGGCGTTTCCTGAAGTACGATTGTCACCTTAGGTAGACCCCAAGTACTTAAGTGTAGAAGGTAGTCATTAGTTTAAAATAAACCCATTTAGCGCGATTTAAAATAAATACTATCATTGATTCTGTCGGAACTGCCAACGAGCACCATTACGGATCAATACACACTTACCCACTTGTTATCTGACCAATTATCCGCAATCATACAAATTACTTCTCATACATATTGTATGACAATGCCGATGGCAATTATCTAACAATACAAACAATGTTAATGCATATTTTTTCTAGTGTAAAAAGTCGATAAATTTAATAATCCAGTTTCTTACTCTATTACTTGTTTATTTATTTTTTTATTTTAGATATATGCACTTATATTACGACTTAGGTTCGAATTTAAATGAATTGCCCTAAGGGCTGATTTAGACGGCGCACGAACTTGCATGCGATTTTAATTACTTACATTGCGGACTGTTGGTTACGTCCAATTCAACCGACCGATCAAAACCCGCAATGTAATGAAACTCGCATGCGAGTTCTCGCATCGTCTAAATGAGCCCTAATGGACCTATAATTCTCGGTCTATAATTTATATACAGTAGAGTGACAATCCTACTTAAAAAAAAACACGAATCAAAATATTCGATTAAAATAATTTTATTATGTAGTTCCCAAAGTTGTGCAAAAATAGTTGTAAGTACTAATAAACAAATGTAGAGTCTGTACGGAAAGAGAAGAATCGTGGAATGTGGAATGTATTGGGTCCCATACATTCCACGACTCTTCTCTTTCCGCACAGATACTACTATTGTAATATTTGTAATCTTTAGACTTTTGATTTAAATTACAGTTAATTGGTCTGTTCGTTTACTTTTAAATTTGAATGGCACCCCGCAAACCGTTATGCAGCAGCCGCCATTGTTCTCATATTGGCTACCATACGAGTATAACACAAGAATAGCGACAATAGCGCCAAACAAACGGCGGATGTACTAATATGGACAATCATTAATGCTTATTTTATCCTTGTGCCTACATTTGTCCTACCCAAAGGGGTGTACCCTTGTTTTGCCGACAAACTTTTCATCGAATATTATTTCATCGACAACGATTCATCGAAACGTTAGTACTAGTAATATTGTTTCGCGTTATTTTGTTTCATATACTATTTATTTAAATTTTTCTTACTGCGTAGAAATACTATTCAACGAATATTACTTGATCGCTGATTCGTTTCAAATTATTTTAATTGGCACAACTACTAAACATCGCAATTCATTTGTTCGACGTATTGCTTTAATACATTTTTATATGTCGTACTACTCATTTATACATCTTTCTGGTGTAACAATTTTAGGTTTCGGTTAGGTTAGAACTGCGACCCTACACAGAAACGAACGGCTAAGTCGGTTTAGGTTAGGTTAGAACTGCAACCCCACACAGAAACGAACGGCTTTAAAAGTAGGTTTAGGTTAGGTTAGAACTGCGACCCCACACAGAAACGAACGGCTTTCAAAGTGGGTTTAGGTTAGGTTAGAACTGCGACCTCACACAGAAACGAACGGCTTCAAAGTGGGTTTAGGTTAGGTTAGAACTGAGCCCACACAGAAACGAACGGCTTTCAAAGTAGGTTTATGTTAGGTTAGAACTACGACCCCACACAGAAACGAACGGCTTTAAAAGTAGGTTTAGGTTAGGTTAGAACTGCGACCCCACACAGAAACGAACAGCTTTCAAAGTGGGTTTAGGTTAGGTTAGAACTGCGACCCCACACAGAAACGAACGGCTTCAAAGTGGGTTTAGGTTAGGTTAGAACTGCGACCCCACACAGAAACGAACGGCTTCAAAGTGGGTTTAGGTTAGGTTAGAACTGCGAGCCCACACAGAAACGAACGGCTTTCAAAGTAGGTTTATGTTAGGTTAGAACTGCGACCCCACACAAAAACGAACGGCTTTCAAAGTAGGTTTATGTTAGGTTAGAACTGCGACCCCACACAAAAACGAACGGCTTTCAAAGTAGGTTTAGGTTAGGTTAAAACTGCGACTCCACACAGACACGAATGGCTATCGAAGTAGGTTTAGGTTAGGTTAGAACTGCGACCCCACACAGAAACGAACGTCTGTCAAAGTAGGTTTAGGTTAGGTTAGAACTGCGACCCTACACAGAAACGCACGGCTATTAAAGTCAAATACTTATTACATTTTGAAATAATTTTATGCGTAATAAATTGTATTAAATGCAATCCAAAATGAAATAAGAAAACCCGTAAAGAAATACCACGATATAAACTATATACGAAATAACTCGAGTGCCAATTAAAAGTCCTAGATTTAAATTTACTAGTATCAATTCTTCGACGCAATGACTTGTCGATGAAATGAAAATACTTGAAACGTTGTCTTCGAAATAACATTCGATGAAATGTCTGTCGGCAATTCAAGGGTAAACCACCCAAAGGACATAGAACACCTCTAAATATGTATGCGACATATAGTTTAATTTTAAAAATACGAGTAGGTAGGAGGTTATTGGTCTTCGATTCAATTTTGTAACTCGTTTCATTAGTTTCGATAAGTTATTCAAGGCGTATAGTGGTTATAGTAAAACTTTTTAATGTTTTCTAAAGAACGAAATTTAAAAAAACCTTCAACAAAAAAAAATACAAAAACAACAATTTTAGGTACAGCCGAAGAGACATTATCTGATTCCCTTCAGTCGTGTTTTAATTTATCACCACTCGGTGCAAATTTCCTACTTTCCGCACTTGTATCGTAAATAACTATAAGTTCGTTTTTTTTAGCATTAGAAAGAACTCCACAGAAGCAAGCGTGCAGTTTTTATCAGGCTCGTTATTTGTTAATAATTATTGAATTATCTAATTTAGCATGGTCAATACATATAATTTACTTCAAATTATTACTGCTAGAAGTGCCGGATTTGGAACCACAAGCTTACTTCTGCGAAGTTCTTTCTAATGCTAAAAAAAACGGACTATATTTAGAACGTATGCAATATGTTTGTAAACTCGACTGTACAATTTATTAAGGGCCCACGCAGCATGCTATTTTTTACGCCCCAGCCCTAAGGCCCGTTCCAACGTTACCTCAAACAAGGTGTAGTGTTACTCACGGTAGGCAGCCGAGCATTTCACGTTGGTACGTTTTTTGTCGCGCGACTCAATAGGTGTATTGTGTAACTACCTACGCGATTTGTTTTACCAAGTGTCAAATTACGAACGTGAGTTACGAGAGATATTTGAGGAAATTATAGGTTTTATTGTACACTTTTGGAGGTATAAATCCTTACAAAAATATTTGGGATCATGTTGTATTGCGTCTCACATTTTGCCTAATGAGAGAGTGAGACGCAATGGAATTGGACAAAGAAATTGGACAGGTGGTATCCCACCACCCTTAGGAACACAATAGATATCATTATTTTACTGGTTTCACTATGCTGTTGAATTATTGGTCAAGCAAATCTCGTCAGTAGAAAAAGGCGGCAAATTTAAAAAAATGTAGGCGTTTAAGGAAGGATTATCGTCCCATAGAAAATTTGAATTTCGAGCCTTTTTCTACTAACAAGATTTGCTTGACCAACTATAAAAGAATAACATTTTGCAACAAATTTCTAAATGTTGCCAGTGTTGATGTTGCAATAATGTTAATAATGTTGCATCGAAAATAGTGCAAACGTCGTATCGCACGTGCACATTATAATTTATCAAACACTTGGCAGTTCCCTGTTTTATCAGAAATGCGTTAAATAATCATTAGTTCCATTAACCACACTTAATAAAAAAAATACTTTGGTTCTGAAATTTCTACTTCCTGCTTTTTAATAAAAACATCGCGAGTTTGTCGCGGCTGTCTCTTCTCGCGCCTGTCGCGGTAAGTTATGCTAGAGGTGCTGGAGGACTGTGAACGTCAAATTCGAAATTTGATTATTTGCGTCCATGACACTCGGGCACTCTAAGATAACAAGAGAATATAAATCTATGTAACTTTCTTTGAGTTTAGATTTTCGCGCTAGCTGTTCTCAGTAATGCCACATTATTAACAATCTTTATATTTCCAGGTTCCGTTTCTCCGGACGCGTGCTAGGCCTGGCGCTGGTGCACGGCTACCTGCTGGAAGCGTGGTTCACTCGCGCCCTGTACCGCGCCCTCTTGCGGCTCTCGCCCGCGCTCGAAGACGTCGACGCGCTCGACGCGCAGTTCGCCGCCTCGCTGCGGTGGTTACAGGTAAATAAAACTTATAATCTATGGTTATTTATGCCCATCGTCAGTGAATTTGACTATAAAAAAAATCCAATCGCAAGCTGCGATTGATACTGCTAGCGCCATCTATGTTTATATCGCCGGTACTAAACTTTTAAACGTTCGCTGAAATGTCAAAGTTAGTTATTCATGCTAGCAAATAGATGGCGCCACCAGACGTCGGCCATGTGCGGAAAAGCACGTGGTGATAATTTTATTCACGTTATCGCAACATGCCGGTCGCAAATTTACAATTTCGTCTGTCGAACGATTCAACTGAATTTACTATGGCATTCGATACTGTTGACTCATTTTAGCGTACGCATATACTTATATGCATTTTTTAATCTTTAATATCGTAGATACCTTAGGTGATTAACCTTTATCGAAGTATAGTGATAAAAATGTACTTGCCAAGGCACGTATTTCATGGCCATTTATGAATGTTGTATTCATTACATTATGAAATGTTACGTCCACTACGCTCATTCAAATTATTTCATCACGATATCTTTGACCTGAAATGACATTGGATTGATCTTCAAAATTCTATTTACGATTAAGTATTTTCTATTGTTTTAAATATTAACTCATAGAAATGAAGTCCGTTTAAAACACCAATTCTGTTCTATTTTTGGCCAATAGTTCATAGATCGAGTGTCAGTGTCCCTAATACCTATTATGATTGTTTTTTTAGGCTTTTGGCACTTTGCCAATAATTTCACTCTACATTTCCTATGCTTACCTACATTGTTGACACATATCACGTTACCCGCTGAAGTTAAAATTCCAAGAAATTGATCGTCATTGGCGTGAAATGCCTAGGTTAGGTTAATATGGCTCTGTAGGTATAATTAACAACTCGCCTTTTAGAGATATTAGGGCATCGACTCGGCGCTTCAAGATAAGTCGACTAGCTGTGTTGCTTTATTCGTCAATAATAGCTACATGTAGATATTTTGTCACCACGAGTACCTAAGTATAACAAGAGTATGTTGTTGTTTTATTCGTCATATGTCTCTGCCACATTACAAAATGAAAAAGAAAGTATGATAAAAATGTATTATTAATCGATTGTTATAGCTACATAGGTACCTATATACACGTACATAGGTATAAGTTAAATGAATATTCGCCCAGTTGCATGCGAATAAGAAACGTTTTCTTATAATAGTAGAGTTTAAGCCGCCACAAGTATTTCTTTGAGAGGTTTTTATTGACACCGGAAAGTAGTCGGCATTTCTTCTTCTTTCATTATTTATAGGTTGGAATTTTTATTATAGTTTGCTTCCTGTGACGGCGGTTAAGTAGTCCAATCCAATTTCATTCGGGTTTATAAAGAGCAGAGCAGTTATTTGAAGATGTTACAGTTAAGACTCTGGTATAAAAGGAGTGATTTTGTCTTTAACTAGTCCATGAAATTAAACCCATTTAATATTTGACCACCTTTTTCCAGTCCGCCCGCTGCGTGTCATCCCTAGAGCTAACATTCGCGGTGTCTGAACGTCTCGCCGACGGCCGCGTGTTGGAGCGAGAGTTGAAACCAGGCGGTCGCGATGTGCCCGTCACGGAGAGAAACAAGAAGGAATATCTGGAGCGGGTGGTGCGCTGGAGGGTCGAGCGCGGCGTAGCCGAGCAGACTGAGTGGCTAGTGCGAGGCTTCCATGAGGTGAGTCAAGAGTTAAAGGGGCCCACTGATTACCAGTTCGCCGGACAATATCAGCCTGTCAGTTGTTCGGAGCTATCAAATTTTGTGTTTAACTGACTGTCTGGTTGATATCGTCCTGTGGGCTCCTATAAAGCCCGGTGGCCCAGTACATGTAACTGTTCCGATTCGTTAACGAACTTATTAGCGAGTCTTTGAAGATGAATTTACCCTAGTCGTAATTTTCCGTATTTAATAGGTACTTACTTGTAACTCACAGTAAGATCTTCCATCATGAAGGCGCATAACCTGCTTGGTAAATTCGGTAGTTTCGATACTAGTGACCGATAGGAGGGATTTTACCAACAGAGCTTGACCTGATGATAATCGGACCAACTGTGTGTAAAGTAGTCTTTGAAACAAACTAAGAATCACTATGAGAAGTATTAGTACAAATTAAATTATTTTCAGAAAACATTTATAGACACCTGCCGCGATAGCAGAGGAAGCTGGTTCGATTCCAGCCTGGGGCACTGGAGGCCTCGGTCACTTTTTCCTAGTATATGACATTTATTTCAGTTTATAAACTAAGATCCCGAGTTAATCCCCCGAAAAAACCAATGAATTGAGACGATCTTTTTGTGATCGAGTACAAACGATAGTTTTTTCGTGTCGAGGTGGTGGACCCGCGGCTGGTGGGCGCGTTCGACGCGCGCGAGCTGGAGCTGGTGATCGCCGGCGCGCCCGAGCTGGACGTGGCGGACTGGCGCGCGCACACCGAGTACCGCGGCGGCTACCACGACGCGCACCCCGTCATCGTCTGGTTCTGGCAGGCCATCGACAGGTACTGTACAACCACAGAACAAATAATACTACTACCGTACAGAAAGGACACTTCCTACAAACCCGAAGGGCCCCCCCACATCTACCGTCTTTCGAGCGTCGGCGTCTACAACTGTATGGCCGCGCTCGACGCAACGTCGACACAACTGCGCAGCGACGTCATTTTCCATAGCGCTGACCAGACGCCGACGCTCGAAAGACGCTAGATGTGGGGGGGGCCGAAGTTTGACAGCGGTTCAGGGTCGAATCATGCTATCCCTTTCTAATATGTGGCACTATCCCTTTCGGCTATTTAGGGTTGTCAAAATTTAAGTGATTATCTTATCTGTGGTCGTGCACGCAAAAGGAAGTCAAGTGGTGCCAACCCTAATAATTGCTCGGAGCAATGCTGAGCCGAACGGAGCCGAGTTCGACCGAAGTCAGGAGTATCTCCCCACTGACATTACAGCATGAGCAGCGGTCGACAACGAGCCCCTCTGGCTATTCTGTATGTAATATTGTCGAACGACAATTGAGAAAGTCGCACATATTAACAAAGTGCGGCACGCGTCAACTTCGTTAACTACTATGTGGCCTTTGGCTGCTAAAAGGTTGCCGACCGCTGCATTACAGCTACCTAGCGTTCGTCAACAACCCTCCCGTGAGTTGCAACACCCTGGAATTTGAAACGTCTTCGTAAAAAAAGAAAAAAACAATACTTTATTATTTACAAACCGGTGTGCTAGTCACATCCAAAGAGCATATAATCACTACGTTTTAAGAGTCGGCACTCTCGAACAATCCTCGAACCGAATTATGAACGTACATATCCCAACACACCAAATACAGGCTTAAAGATCTCGCATCCAGGCCATAATTGTTAAAAAAAGAAAAACCACACAATACTACCAACACAAAAAAAACAACGCTAGGGCTCGACACTTTCAGTACCTACTGTTTATCGATATCGATAAATGTGCGATACGTGCTGCTGTATTTACCTACTGTACTACCTATTAATAAAATAAAAGAACATTATATATATATATATATATATATATATATAAACAATTTTATTTTACATGATAAAAATAACATAGTTTATTATTCAAGTAGGCATATTACAATATGCTGAATTCGCGCGCATTCTTTTTTAATCTGGTCCCTTTTTATTGAAGGCACTGGATGGAGAATGATTTCCACAAATGAACTTGTTTCCATTCAGCTTTTGAATAGGTAAATAAATACGCCAAATCCTCATTTCCTTTTCCTCAGCTTTGCCCATAATCGACATCTGAAATAAAGAGATTATCGATAAAATTGGTCGTACACTATTCGTGTCATAGGTTACTTAGTTTTTTACTTAAAAATACTTTATTCACAAAATATTTTCGTTTTAATCATGGATTGTACACGACTAAAACTAATTAAATTAGTAACTGTTAACGACTCAAAGTAAAAAATGAAAATATTGCATACAAACATCAGTTTACCGACCTGTTCGGATCAAGTTGGAAATTTGGCCAAAAATGCGTCAGTAGTTAGTCTTCTTACACACCCACTACAAACTTCACATTTCCTTAAAGATTTGGCCCCCATTTAAATAACAGCTAAAGTTATTTTACCAATTACAATAAAAAATAACCACGTATTTTCACGTTCACGACAATTCAAATGACGTTTGACGTTTTACTACCAATCATACCAACCTAAAGAAAAGTAAGTATAATACGTCTATGTTAAAAGCAAGTATGGTATGTGCCACCAAAATGCAACAGCAGTCATTTTAATTCGATAAGATTATTTCTATGCCTCAATGTTGGTAACAAGGGCTTTCATAATTTATCAAAGTATGGGGTGTCGATGGGCTGGTCACATCTATGATTAAGTCGACGAATACGTGCACACGGTGTGGCTCGGCCTTTAGCCTATAGAAATTTTGACAATTTAGAACGATTCTGAGCCAGCTTGTTAGAAATTTTACAAAAATAAAACGCATTGTCCCTCTAAAAATAAACTATGATATGGTAGCGACTAGCGACATCTATAATCAAAATTAGAAACCCCGTTGGGCATGCTAAATTCAAGTACATGTATGTATTTAGATTTAACGCTCACCCGCCCACATTTTCGATTAAATGCAACGCGGATCTTGAGCGTCGACCTTGATCAAAATATGTGTAGCTTCCTATATATAGGCACATTATCTAATTCAATCACTCCCTTTACAAACGAACTTATGTAATTTTTTATCGCGGTCACAATTCCGTATCGATACAATATAGTCGCCGGGCGACCTACATGTTGAAACTTGATAAACGAGTCGAGAAACTGCCAAAGGTTATTTGCAATTTAAATGATTAGGTGATTGCTGGCGCTAAAGTTAATCGAAAATGCTATAAAGAACACACTGGGGGCCGATTTTTGAATTTCGACCACTCGATTTCGTGTATTTCGTTAAATAATATCTCCAATACTAGGCACTTAAATTCTACTAATAGAATTGAAATCGAGTGGTTAATACCACTAGATTCCAAATTTCGATCGCTCGTATTTCAAAAATTAGCAATTCGCCGTTTTCCACCGACTTTCGAGTGACGAAATCGAACGATCGAAATTCAAAAATCAGCCCCCAGGTTACGATTATTATCATTATTATTGCCATATAGGGATGTACATATTTTAATGGGACTATGAAAAGGCAAATTCAGAACTTCGATTATTATTAAGAGAAAAAAATATTCTGAATTTTGACCTTTATTATTAAATCCGGGTAGTAACCAGTATGTGTTTAGGGACCCGGGTATGTCCTTAAACCACGTCCAAGACCACCGGTGGACGGGCAGCAGCGTCCCTCAAATTCGGTGTACTCGACTGCGATCGCCAACCCGCCTGCCAAACGTGGCGATTATGGCATTCACCCCCCAAAAAAGGGGGAGGCCTATTAATGTTCAGCAGTGGACGTCTTATGGCTGAGATGATGATGAGTAACCAGTACCTCAGAATCACACGTTTTTTTAAAACGAGCGTACGACCTCGCCGTCAACAGTAACGGCAATTTATAGGTATGACCCCACTCATGACACCTAAGCTAGGTAATTGTCTCGCTTCAGAAATTGGTATTTTAAAGTACGCTTTGTCCAACAGGTTCACCAACGAGCAGCGGCTGCGCCTGGTCCAATTCGTGACGGGCACCTCGTCCATCCCGTACGAGGGCTTCTCTGCGCTGCGCGGCTCCACGGGCCCGCGGCGCTTCTGCATCGAGCGCTGGGGCCGCGTGGAGTCCCTGCCGCGCGCGCACACCTGCTTCAACCGCCTCGACCTGCCGCCCTACCCCACGCCGCAGCTCTTGCACGAGAAGCTTCTGCTGGCCGTCGAGGAGACAAACACCTTCGGCATCGAGTGAACGCCGCACGAGTGCGAGGACTTCCGAAAACGCCAGGGCTCATTTAGACGATGCGAGAACTGGCGTGCGAGTTTCATTACATTGCGGGTTTTGATCGGCCGGTTGAATTGGACGTCTAACTAAAATCTTATGCGAGTTCGCGCGCCATCTAAATCAGCCCTAATGCAATAGAGCGATACGAGGGACCTAGGAAAATGTCGGTGTCACAAGATGACTGTAATGAGACAATGACCATGTCCTAAAATGTGCAACGTTTACATTGGCTGCTGAATATACTTACGAATCTATATTAATTCATACATTTTCATAAAGTAGTATCGCTCTAAGTGTCGTAAATGAAACCGAATGTAAATAGTAGTCAATTGAGACAGCAGAGTAGTGCCTAGATACCCTATCCTATATGTCGAGGTTTGTACTTTATTAACGCTTGTATCGTAAGATAAGTGAAGTGTACTGTGGCTGTGAAACGGGATCGGTCCCGTGTTTAGATATTACGCTTTCGTCACTAATTTATAATTGTATATGCTGTAACCTCCAGATTTTGTTTTTGACAGCTCCGCTCGTGGCAGCAGTCACCTAGATTACTTACTAAATAGGAATAACAGTAAAAATAAACTAGTATTATAAATTTATAATAGACTACTGAAAACGAAATATATATCTGTAATATCAGTTTATTTTAAAAATATGTCATAAATATTCCATTACACTGCGCTAGTCAGCTATTTAATACCCACATAATGCTTAAACCATGAGTAGTGGAAGCGCCAAAATATCCTCTTGTTATGACCAGCCCCATAATAAAGTATGCTTGTTATGTTATCATATTTGTATAAATTGCAAAGTTAAGCTGGGCAGGAAGAAGAGGAAAAGTTTGACTGTTTAATTTGTATTTAAAAAAAATGAAACGAGCTCTTTGTAAGTAACACATGTATCAACTCAATATATCATGCTCAAAATTATACAGCATCATAAAAAAAGTAGCTTTGTTCTTAGTAAGAAAACACCTAAAGACGTGAACAAATGTAAATACCCTATTTATTGCTTATGTACTCATTACATTGATGTGAGTTCATGTTTATTTTTAAGTGATAGCTCTATTATGTTGAATATTTAACTACCTTTGTGTATTGTTTTATTGTGTAAATTTTAAGTAATTTGTTTTCGTGTGAAAGTGACAAAATGTGTCAATATACAATATTACTTACATAAACTAGTTTCATTTTATCGTATGCCCTACTCCCTACTCCTACCAACATGTGGTCACTGTGGTGAGCCACAGCGCGGCCTCGCGCTACCACTGTATTGAACAATACTCCTTGCATCAGTGAAAAAAGAATGTTTTTTGCATTCCTAGTGGAATAGGGCCCACCAGAAATATAGAATTTAACAAAATTGATCAGTTTCATTACAATGTAACATGGTAATTAACCAATACATACAAAAGTATGCACGAAAGTTATTGCTTTGCTCGGGGGAGGATAACTAGGTGTGTTATTGGATGGTTATTTCATAATAAGTTAGTATGAGTAAGTTCCATTAGTAATGAACAAAGAATATTCACACATACAAAATGTTTATTTTTCAAGAAGTTTGTGTAACAACAAAAATCAACCTTGTTATTTTTAAGACCTTATCTTTTAAACATATATAACTATTTACAGTTCCCAGTCTGCATTTGTCAACACAAACTCATGATATAAAATGCAACAAGGGTTATTTTCTTCACATTCTACACTAAGTTGTGACGGAGTTAATTCAATTTGTCACAGTCAAGTTAAAACCTTAATTCATAATAACTTGTTAAAGTTAACTCAAGCTGATGTGATTACAATATGATAAAAGCTACTGTTACAATAGACCACAGTATCCGGCATTACCGCAGCATCTTCAAAATAAAATCGCGTCCTCCCCCACTCAAACATGTCGAACAACATGAGCATTAAGTCAAACCCAATATAGTTAGAATAGAAACAAGCCTGCCAATGTCGACTCGGATTCAAGACGATCAACGCCTAAACCGACTAAACTATGTAATATAATACACACTTGTGTAAATACTTTGTATATTTACTTCAAAAATAACGGTACATACAGTATTTAATTTTTATTTCTATCGTACTCTTTCGAAAGGGGGAAGAGTTAAAGGCTCACTGAGTCTAGCCGAGGGAGGGGAAATCCTTGCTGTCGTCAACCTTGGGAGGCGCCGGGTGCGAGCGCGGCTGCGGGCGCTCCTCCGGCACGACGTCCTCGCGCGGCGCCGGCGCGGGCCCCGGCCCCACGCCCGCGCCGCGCCCGCGACCGCGACCTCGCCCGCGGCCGCGTCCGCCCGCCGCGCCGCGCCGCGCCTGGTCGTTGAACGTGAACTCGATGCCCAGCACGCGCTTCTGGCGACCCACGCGCTGTGGATAGTCGGCGATATCGTACTCGTCGTCGCTCTCGTCGTCGTCGCCGCCCTCCTTCTTTTTCTCGAGCATCACGAGGTTCTTCCACTGCGACAGGTCCTCGCCCTCGCCGGCCTTGCGCAAGTTGTACTGCGGAGGCGCGCGAGAAGCGTTGCGCAGCGCCTTGTACTCGTCGAGCGTGAGCTCGCGCACTTCCTCCTCGGGCGCCGCGCGCTCGGGCTCCGCGCCGGCCTGTGCGTCTCCGCCGGCGCCCGCGCCGGGCTCGGCCGCGGGCTTCTCCTCGCCGACCTCGCCCTCGGATCCAGTTTTGTTCAGCTCGTCCATATCGTCCTTGATAGTGCCCCAGTTGTGAGGCCCGCCGCCCTCGCGCTTGTCGACGGGCTTCACGCCGGTCTTATCGGAACCGGACCTCCTGTCGAACTCGCGCTTGCCTCGGTTATCGTAGGGCGGTCGCGGCCCGCGCGGACCGTCACGATCGCGGGGCTCACGTGGAGGCCTAGGTCCGCGACGTTCGGCACCCTCACCGTTGTCGTTGAAGTTGCGCCTCTCGAAATTAGGCCTGCGCTCGCGGTCGCCGAATTCCCTACGCGGTGGCCTCGGCGCGCCATCCTTATTGTCGACGGCTCCGTTCTGCGGCCGGTCCTCGCGGCGTCGCGGAGGCGGACGTTCCGCATTGCGGTCGTTAGTGCGAGGGGGTCCCTTACTCTTTTGTTGTTCGCCGCTCTTATTTTCTTGGGACTTCACATTTTGAGTTTCTTTGATACCTTTCCTGACGGCAACGCTACCACCCTTAGGCTTGGATTCAGGCTTGCCCTTATTTTCTTTTTCGGCTTCTTTGGTCTTCTTTTTGAGCTCCTTGGCCTGCTCTCGCGCTTTTAACGCATCAAGAGGATCGGACTCGTCGTCCAAAAAAAGAGCGTATCTGTTAACGACCCCCACACCGTAGGAATTCTCCATTGTGATCCTCTTGATGATTTAATCACACAATAACTGGATGTTGTTGGATATTTTTACGCACTCTAGTAAGGCGACATTTTGTCTTATTTTATTGATTTCATTTAATATGGCGGACAAACGCACTAGCACGCCATATGACGAAAGTGAAAGAATAGAGAATGAATGAAAATGGCGGATTTAAAAAACTACTGAAACCGTGAGCGAGTCTATGGCCCTGTGCAAGAAAGAGACAAACATATGTATCTATCTCGCAACACCGATAACAAGCTATTCAAGTAATAAATAATAACGCCCAATATATTTCTGGTGAAGTAAGGAACAAAGAGAATATAAATCAAAGAACCAAAGCCCGAACGTTTTCTGTTCTCTTTGACGGCGCAGCAAATAGTATAATTTCTCTCTCCTCGTTCTTTTAAAAATGCCGTTTGTCAGAAAAGGACAACCATACTGTTAACAAGATGGACTTCAAATCAAAGTGTTGCCTTTTTTGGTAGAGCCAGGTCAAGGGCCCAACGTTTTCTGTTCTCTTTCACGGCGCAGCAACTAGTATCATTTATCTCTCCTCGCTCTTTTAAAAATTTAGTTTGTCAAAGGATTGTCTCATTTCAATCATAGACAGAGAATCATACTATCTTTGTCTTACACTAGTAATAGCACCCAAAAGAAAAGGATGAGTATAGTTTCCCTGGTTTTTACTGGCTGACAAAATGGTATGACTAACTCTCACATGACAAAACCGAAAATAATTACAAAACTGATTTTTACAGTTTATTGATAGCGAACAAACGTAGAAATCAAAAATTGACTAGATATAGTGTGACAAGCTAATTTGACAGTAGAAAGAGCCGGGAAAGTAAATTCAAAAGAGCAAACCAGAGCAAACGGAGCAAAAGAAAACGCCATTTTCTACTGACAAATTGATTTTCCAAACTATTCACCAAAATATAAAAAAAAATGAACTCTTAGAAGTTAGATCACGCTAATTCTGCAGCAATTTACTTTAGCTTTAACTTTGCATGCAAGGGTTATTTAAACGTTATAATTATATTTGGTCAAGCAAATCTTGTCAGTAGAAAAGGGCGGCAAATTTAAAAAATGTAGACGGAGGGTTATCGTCTCATAAAAAAATTGTTTTTCGCGCCTTTTTCTACTGACAAGATTTGCTTGACCGTCTATACATAAAAGTTTGACGTTTAAAATAACTTGCACCGTCTGATCTTTTGCAACTTATGTTGATCTAACTCTATGTACATTGGGAACAAACTCGAATCACGGTTAGAGAAAGCATATAACTTAACTTACACCCTACTTTTTGGGACACCCACCGCCGCCGCCGCCACCAGCTGACCCCAAGCATGTATCCATAAGTAAGCCACATACCATGTATGGATCACAATCAGCTGAGGGTCTCCTGTCTTCCATGAAACCTGCGTCTTTTTCTTTGATTCGTCTTTGAAGCCTGATGGAAGATTTTCGATCAGCGATACCCCAGCGGAATTCGTCAAATGGAGCAGTTTCAAACTGACCCGACAACCTCATTCTGTTTGCTGCTTCACTCATTTGGTAGTGTGCCATATGTTTCTTATGATTCTTTTCTAGTTTCTTAATGCATTCTTCAATAAATTTGTAACCCCCGGGCGCAGTGCGCATTTTCTTGGTACTGAAATTGTGATGCATTCCACATCCTGGATGCTTCATTCCCATTGGCTTTGGATGGTACGTGATTTGAACACCGTAATCTTCTGCTACGCGACCCAATATATATCGAGCTAACCATATATGGTCAGGTGCTTTTATGCCTGTTGTAGTGCCTATTTGAAATTCCCAACTTGCAAACATGACTTCGGCATTAGTGCCTTCAAAATCTAGACCGCCGTATAAGCAAGCACGCGTATGCGCTTCACACACGTCTCTGCCGCAAACATATTTCGCTCCAATTCCGCAGTATGAATACTCGTACTTGACAGCCGGGAATCCACCACCTTTAGGCCAACCCAAGCCCCAACCATCGACGTCCAACATGGCGTATTCTTGCTCCAGTCCAAACCAAGGGTCTTGCTCTCTGTGAGCTTCACATAAAGCATTGCAGAAATTTCTATGGTTAGTTGGAGATGGCTTGTTGTCACCCACATATACTTCACTCAAGACTAATACGTGTGGCTCCATTCTGAACGGATCTCTACAGACTGCTGCTGGCAACAGCTTGGTATCAGAATTCTCGGTGCTCGCCTGTCCAGTGGAGCTGCCGTCAAAGGCCCAATCGGGAGCTGCGTCTGCAGAGTATGGCATGCAGCTAAGGATTCTATCCTTGCATCTCAAATTTATACCTGATCCGTCGATCCAGCAATATGTAGCGAGGATCTTGTTGCAAGGCCAAGGAAGTCTCATGTACCTGTCCATAACTTTTTTGTTCATAATGTGGTTTATGTTATGGGCCATTAAGTTCCTTCTACATAATGACACAACATCGCGGGACTTGTCATTAAATAATAATTTTCTGAAAATATTCATTTTTACGAGTTAATAACACTTATCAATTTTGACTTTCCAGTTTTTTCAATTTATGCTGCTGTCTTCTCCGGATTCATTTTTGAATTTGAAGTTTCTATCATTTGTTATTTGAATTCTAGATTATTTACTTTCTATTCAGCCAACATTATATTTAGATGTTAGACCAAAACAAGTCTGCAACGATTTTGATAGGCGTGTGCAAGGCGTGTGCTATCGCACACGCAGTGCAAGTGTTATTTTTAACGTCAATCTTCTATTAAATCATGGCGTATAAATAACACTAAAAATAAGTAAATCTTAAAATACAAATACCAAGCAATAACAACATCAAGCTAAGCTAAAAGCAAATAGAAGGGCTCTCATACCCTCGATTATATCACCAATAAAATGACCAGTGGCCCATTTTATAAAGCTACAAGTTACAATTTACAAGCGGAAGTCTCTTTCTAACCATATGTGTTAGAACGAGACTTCCGCTTGTAAATTGTAACTTGTAGCTTTATAAAATAGGCCACAGATGTTCAATTTTTATAATTTGTTCTTAAATGACAAACAATTTGCATAGTTAGAAGAATTAAAGTTTTAAACGGCTCTTAATTTACGTAGGTGAACTTCTCATTCCACTCTACTTAACTTATTTGCTCGTTTATTTTTGTCTTTTTAAGAATGAATCACGCGCAGCTATTGCAGTTGTAATTTGCAAACTTTGGATTATTTTCTAAACTTCTTTTTGTCATTACTTGTTAACAAAAAGTAACCAGAAGTACCAGAACTATTTGCAAGTTTGCGCAATACGAGCACATATTCTATAAGGATCACAATCTCCTGCAGGACGACGATCCTCAAGGAATCCTTTATTGTCTATCGCTACACTTCTCTGCAGTCGGATGGACGCCGTTCTATCAGCTACGCCCCACTTGCACGTATCAAAGGACGAGGTTTCAAATTTTCCTGACAATCGTTTCTTGTTCGCATCACTGTCTCCAAGACCGTAATGTATCATATCTTTAACATGGTTTTCGCACAAAACTTTACACACTCTTTCTATTTCTGTAATACCTCCATCAACACGCATTTTCTTTACGCTGAAATTATGATGGCATCCTATTCCCGGTTGGTCCATGCCCATTGGTTTAGGGTGATAACTAATAGTAACTCCAAAACTCTCGGCTATCCTCTCTAGTAAATAACGTCCTATCCACAAATCATCAGCGGCTTTAATGCCTGGTGTAGTCCCTACCTGGAATTCCCAAGAGCCCATCATTACTTCAGCATTACTGCCTCCATAATCCATGCCAGAATACAACGATGCCCTTGCATGGCATTCAACTATTTCTCTGCCTGCGACATGTTGTCCAATACCACAATATGAAAACTTGTTTTTAAGTGTAGGATACCCTCGTGGACCAGGCCAGCCCAATGGCCAGTTTTCCTCATTAAACATGGTGTATTCTTGTTCTATACCGAACCAGGGATCTTGATCAGAAATATTACTTAAAATTTTTGCACATTCAGCTCGGTGGTTGGTAAGCGTAGGAGTCCCGTCTCCATGCACTGTTTCGCATAGAACGATGACGTGTGGGCTTCTTCTGAAGGGGTCTTGGTAAATTGCAACAGGAATTAATAGTGTATCTGAATCGTCTGTCTTTGCTTGACCTGTAGAGCTGCCATCAAATGACCAATTAGGAAGCGCTTTTAAATCACAAGGTTCTTTATCCAAAACACGATCTTTAGATCGCAATTTGATACCAGTCCCGTCAATCCAGACGTAAGTAGCTAAGTACTTGTTTTTGGGTATGGTTAACTGTAAATAATGATTATAGGATGCGTTTACTGGTCCTGTGAAATCATTGGAACAGTGATAGTGGTGTAGACCCCTTCGAGCGTAATATCGTATTGGTTGCACACATTTAATTTGAACGGCTTTAGAAACCAAAGCCTTTATGACGAGAGCCATTACGAACTACAAAATAAATATTATCAAATAGTTTGCCAATTTTTCAATTCCTGTACTGTACAAGTGGGCTGTGACAATTTCTATTAAAATCTAGTTGGTCCCATATTAAAATTTGTACACGCATTTATTCTCTTACTTTTCGCCTCTATTATAAATTTAAAATCCTCACTTTTTCTTGGAAATTGGATAGAAATAAGTACAACCTCAAGCTACAAGCAACCTTAAACAGTATAATAGCTGCTTAAATGAAATACTAGGTACTACTGGCATGGCAACATAAATCGTGCTTTTTTTTTTACATATGTTCATACTGAAAATATGTCACTGTCACTGTCATATCACTCCTCAATCTCCTCATGTCTGATCTGTCATGCTCATGCGTACTCGGCTCATTTCATTAAATTTGTTGTCCTATCAATCTGTGTGGTGTGGTCCACTGAATCACTTTAATGTTGAAAATCTCCATTTTCACTATTTTCAGTTCTGACTTAATTGACCCCTAATAAAAGAATTCATAACTGTAAGATAAACTTATTGTTTACCTACATCAAAACAAATCTATCCTTGGAGTTTCGTGTGTAGTGTGTATCATCATGGAAACGTAAATATAATATATTTTTTCATAAAATTCAGTGAATTTCATTAATATTTTACAGTTTTTTGGTTTATATTTCACTGTAAACATTATCATAACTAGATATAATAATTTTTAATGAATTCATTCAGCCACAAGTCAATAGCAGCATGGAAATTGTTTGTTTTCAGTATTAAGGCGAATGCCGCGTTCCTGTGTAACTTTGAGGTGATGCAAATACTGCAGCAGCTGAAGGATAGCACCCAGAAGAAGCACAAAAGAGAGGGCTCACTGGCTACTGTCACATATGAGGTATAACTGATGTAATTTTGTACTATTGAATGAGACAACAACAATTCTCAAATATAGTTGATTAGTCGAGTCTTAAAGACTTACTAGTCCTACCAATAAACCCACAAACAATGGGCTATCTTGTCCAGCCCGCCTGCATGCCTGCTCTGAGCATAGGGTTGCCAGATGGTCGGGATTTGGCGGGATTCTCCCGATTTTTAGCATGTGTTCCCGATTCCCGACAAAGTGTAAACTGTCCCGAAAAACAGCTTCACGTTATAGAACAATAATTTCAAGTTCCGAACTGTCGTCTAGCGAGCGAGCTGACGTAGTGACAATAATGTAAAATATCGTTGTTTTTAATACAATTACTTCAAGTTGAATGTATATTTTTTCCCGACTTAAGTCTCAAAATCCCGAAAAAATTATATTGTTTCCCGATAATAGCGCCTTTCGATCTGGCAACCCTATCTGAGCAGGACCTCCGTGATGTGACAGACAGGGTGATAAATAACTCCACCTTCTGGTCCCGCACAGTTTGAAACCATAGACATAAGAAGACTAATGGTGTTATTCATAAACAGGTTACTGGTCTGAATTAGTTATGAATTGTTTCCCCCTTATTCATAAATGTTTACTAAAGTTAACAAGCCAATAATAATTGTTTGTCCCTTTCCTATTGGCAGAGATGTGACTTATTTGAAATACTTGTATTTAAAATGCAAATTCAAAATGCAAAATACCTATTTTGTATTTTGTATTTAAATACCTTTTGAAGAAAACTATTTTGTATTTTATTTGAAATAGTTTTTGGGACCTATTTTCTATTTTCAAAATACAAAATACTTTATAGTAGGTAGGTAATGTGTAGGTAGGAGTTACAATCTCTTCTGATGTTACAATCCTGGCAACTCTCTCATTCTTTTAACATGGAACTGTTGAATCTTTTTAGTAACGTCGCACATGACCACAAGCGTAGCGAGTGATTAAAAAAGTGGAATCTTGAGTGTTGCGAGGGTTTCAAGGCACGAGGGGAGAACAAACTTTTCTGCCCTGGTGAAATACAAACGAGACGTTTTCATCACACTAACGAGAGGCATTATACTAGCTGTAAAACATTACAAATTAATGCTTTAAAAGTTGGCCGTTAAAAACCATCATCCATACCTACATCCTACCGGTTAATATGAGAATCTAGTTGTTTACTAGAAATTTGCACTTTAGATATTAGAGGATTGATTTCAAAGAATAAAGAGTCTTTTCAACTCGGAAATTCCGAGTAATACTTTTTAATTCAGACTAGGTATTCACTACTCAGAGTACCTTTTATCGCAAAGTATTTGTATTTTAAAAAAGTATTTTGAAAATACCTATTTCGTATTTTGTATTTAAATACAAATTCAAAAACTATTTTGTATTTTCATTTGAAATAGTATTATCAATGAGTTAATTTTTTTTTATTGCTAAACGATTTGTACCATCTTGTAATTTTTTTTCAAGACTTTCTGTGTGATCATAAATGGAAATCTCATAATGCCATACCTGTAGGAGGTGGCAAATGTGTACAATATTTTTTTTTTATTTCAAGTATGGTGCCCCTTTTTCCCCCTATTAGAAGTATGGCAAATATAATAATGGTCACATTGCATCATACAATTTCCAAAAATCCAAATGCCATACTGGTACAAATCGTCAAAAAATTGTTTTTTGTTTTAAGTCTTGGCTTAAGTCTCACAGTCGTCCGCCCCGTAGTTATAATCTGAAATATTTTTTTTTAGGTATAATTGTATCCAAACAAACAGAATATGATGATGCCATGCTGTAAAAAATTATTTTACGTATACATAGTCGTATTTTTGAAACGTGTCGATTAAATAAGTTTTTCAAGTATGGCAGCACTTTTTCCCCCTACTATAAGTATGGCAATTATAATAACGGTCACATTTTATCAAATACTTTCCAAAAATTTAAATGCAATACTGGTACAAATCGTTTAGCAAAAAAAAAAAATTATCTCCCTTGCGGCGGCATGGCGGCCATTTGGAACCGTCCGAAGAGCATGGCATGGTGATGTCCATGAATGGCTGCTCGACGATGATCACCTGTGCAAAAATTAGCTTGGCACAAATGGTTGAATTGTTTTTTTTAAATTAATGTGTTCGCCTCAGTATGGCGGGCTGTAAGTCACACCGGAGAAGTATGGCATTACGCTACCGCCTACTTCTTTTTTATGGACTATCGGAAAATACGAGGATTTTTGTGGAACAAATCGTTCGACACTCGTATTTTATCCGACACGTTCGACTAACGCCCACGCGATTGGGCCGCCGGTACCAGCGCTATGACCATCATTTTTCTTTCCTTCATTACATGCTTAGACCCCTGACGAACCGCCATACTGGTACAAATGACCCAGTAAAATGTGTCACTATCTCCCGGTCTATTAGACATAAGGCTATGGCTCAAGATAAAACATAATTTAACTAAATCAGGCCTGTAAAGTTTTATGAATAAGGGTGTAAGAAGGTGACAAATAACAAAAAAAAAATGCTCTTTATTTTATGTATTCACACATGTAATATCTTCTTCCAGACAGTTCACTACCTACAAGACACAGACTGCAAGAACCAGAGCGCGCAGGCCATACAGAAGTTCCTGGAAGCCATGAAGAAGTTCAAGCTCACGAAGGTGGAGAAGCTCATGATGGCCAACAGCCCGCCCAGGACTGAACTGGAAATACAATTGGTTAGTAGTTTAGTATGTACCAAGTACCAAGGATTCATTGATTATAAAATGTGTAAAATAAAATCTAAAGAAATGTAAAGGAAATATAGTGGCCCAGAGGCCCATTAGACACAATACAGAGCCGTGTGTTTTGTGGTAACTGATTTATCATTTCTGAATTACAAATCTTGGGTATACCATATTTTTCATATGTTTTCCTAGCAAAGCTCGGTCTCTCAGATATTGTATGTCGGTCTATTGTATTGTAAGTAGGTCAAATCTTGGAAGCTAAAATAAAACTTTTCGATTTTTTTTTGTATATTCGTGTGCATTGCGGGCATTGCGTTTTTAGATGGTTTAATCGAATTTAAGCTGTTGTGAGACATACTAACAAAAAAAATAAAAAAAAACATTAAAAAAAAATATTCAATGTTTAGATGGTTTATCTCTACCTACTCTAAATCACATATTAATATTACTTCTTTCTTTAGCTTATTTCAGTGTCCCACTGCTAAACAAAGGCCTCCTGGTTCTGCATAACTCCCGATTTTGTGCTTCTTTCGGCCAGTTGTAAAGGAAGGTGTCAACGTCGTCTCGCCATCTCCGCCTCGGCTTATACTGTCCACACTTCTAAAAATTCTTTACCGCTATTCTCTCATCATTATTTTTTTAATTTCAGATAGTCCAAGAAAGTGAAGAGCGCTTATCAGAGGACGAAGTGCGTGAAATCATTGACATCGTGAACGAATGCCTGCCGGCCGCCGAGCCCTCCTGACCCGCTGGTGTAGGGCTACAACTAACTACTTGACTACTTAGGTTAGTATCAGATCTCAACTGGTCTATGGAATCAAGAAATCGGAGAAAGCAATTGGTTACGGTAAACTGGGCTTACCTTATTTTGAATCGCGGGGAAACATTGACCATCGATTTTTTGACTGTAGGATTGGTAGCTGAACGTTTTCTTAATGTATTTCTGTTAAGGCCAACCAGTTACAAGATTAACCAGTGATATAGGTTGACTAGCATAAGCATAATTGTAAATAAAACATTGTGACAGAGATACTTTATTTTATTAGTTATCTACATATTTTGCCCCCTTTTGCAACTCCTGACTCCACTCGTATGTGACTTTCCAGAAGGGTCCTTATGCTTCAAATGCAATAAAGTCCTTTCCATCCGAAATATCAACAAATTCATTACAATCGAGATGATGATGATGATGAAAATAGACCTTAATATACAGACTACGTAGGATCCGCCGCCTATAATAGCATTCACTCTGCGCCGCGGGCCCGTTTGACCACAGCTTAAAGAATCGGATCCGCTTGCGGAATGGGATCGAATCATTTAAATCTTCAAGTCCGGATTTACCCATCTGTTTGGTTGCGCTCATTCAAGGCTGAAGGCCAGTACGGACGGGATGACCACATCGGTCGATTTGATCAGAAAATAAATTGGCGTCGATCCCCAATTGACGCACCAATTTTAGATTTATGGATGATATTTGAGCGCTCTAAATTAAAAAGATGCCAATTAAACGCGAATACCTACTTGCGCCAAGAATTGGTATTCTCACTCTGTGGCTAAGTATTCTTGTGTCCGCATGCTCCATTTTCTCGGTAGTATCGATCGGTCTATCTTATAATCGATCTAAATAGCCAAATTGGCGTTTACGTCCACACCACCTGGGCCGTGTTGCATAATAAACTACAACTAATATTACAAGCGGATCTCTTTTTCTAATACCTAAGTGAAATTAGAAAAGGAGTTCCGCTTGTTATATTCATCATCATCATCTCAGCCATAAGACGCGCGTCCACTGCTGAACATAGGCCTTCCCCTTATGGGGGGTGAATGCCATAATCGCCACGCTTGGCAGGCGGGTTGGCGATCGCAGTCGAGTACACCGAATTTGAGGGACGCTGCTGCCCGTCCACCGGTGGTCTTGGACGTAGTTTAAGGACATACCCGGGTCCCTTGTCCCTTGTTATATTAGTTGTATTTTATTATGCAACACGGCCCTGATTTGATCAGACAATTTAATCAGATTGAGGAAAAATTGTTACCGTCTGTCCTTATCAGTTTATTTTCATGTTTTAAAGTGAGTCGGTACGCGCTTCTCCGTGTGAACGTACGCTTACACCGCTCGCGGACAACATGAGTTTGTGTAACCGAGGTAAGTGAATCCAAATTTATAATGTTAGGTATATTGTCACTGTTAATACCTATAGTTTGTTTTTTTAGCATTAGAAAGAACTTGAAAGAAGGTAAGCGATCTTGACATGTCTTTTAATTGAAAAACGCTTTTTAATAATCAGTAACTATTACTTATGAAAGCAGAAGAATATAAATGATTGTATTAGATTCATAATTGTTACATATTTGCCGTAACTTATTTTTAAAATGTGTTTTTCAATTAAAAGACACATAAAGATTGTTTACCTTTTTTCTAATGCTAAATAAAACGAACTATAATAGGTGATGTGAAAAAATTATAAGTAACCAATGTCATTGATTTATTTCATAATTTAAGTACCGCTGTTAATTCTTATCAATATTTATTATTCTTTATTTATTACACAGTTGCGATTTTGTGTACTGGGACGGTAACTAAGTATCTGTAATGGTAGGTACATGCGATAAACGGAGATTAGATAAGTAGAAACAGAAGTAATACCTACATAGGTATTACGTTAGTTACCTAGGTTGTTCTAAAATTGTGTGTACCTACCTGCTTTCTGCTTTGGTTGCTTTGGTGTAATAGGTACCTGTTCGGAACAAAACACTCTAAAAACAGTCTTAAGGCTTTTGTGAGATATTAGGTAGGTATGAAATGTTCTTGCCATGATTACGAGTTCTAGGATGGAATGTGAAGGAATGACTACAAAACCCCTACAAGTAGGTACCATAAAGTTTATTACCAATTATTGTCTAATATAATTAAGGGGCCCACTGATCACCAGTTCGCCGGACGATATTAGCCTGTCAGTTAAACGCAAAAGGTAGGTAACTGACAGGCTAAGGGTCTCCCCAAATATATCGACGCGCATTCGGCAAAAGCCGATAGGAAAAAGCTTTATGTCCACGCAATAAGAGCGAAAAAGTCGTCGTTCGGCTCGGCTCGCATCGGCCGGCACCTGCCAACGCGTCGTTTTTCGCTCTTATTGCGCGGACATAAAGCTTTTTCCTATCGGCTTTTGCCGAATGCGCGTCGATATATTTGGGGAGACCCTAATATATGAGTATCGTCCGGCGAATCGAACTGGTAATCTGTGGGCCCCTTTAATACCTACATTTGCGTATAATTGTTGTTTCCACCGTATTCAACAGCGCGCCTAATCCTATACAAGCACGATGCGAGCCCACCGGCCAATGCAGTCCGCATGGTCGGCGCCATATTGGGGCTTCAGTTCGACTACGAGGAGCCGGACTTGATGAAAGGCGAGCACAAAACGCCCGAGTTCAAAAAGGTCGGTGTAACCAACATACGTACAACAATACTTTACAGTTTAGTTGAAAGTACTTACCTACCCAAAAGTAAGTACTGACTGAAACTAGAGCACAAATCGCCTGACCCGCAGCCAAAGTGACGTTAAGTTAGCTACGACTACGTCACATTTTATTAGAGGTTACTTAGCTACTTGGAAAAATACCGGTAATGAACAATGAACAGCCACCACACGGGATTGTTATGCCATTTAGGGTTCTTGCTAAATTGGAAATTGTATATCGTAAGTACTGGACAACCAATTTAGCTAGGGCCCTAAATGGCGTAACAATCGCGGAGCGTAGGTAATTGTACAGTCAAGGAATTTAAATTCCGACCCATTTCGTACTTTGTCACAGTGACAATCAATATGAAAGCCGCTAGAGACCTCATACGGTTGTCACTGTGACAAAGTACGAAATGGGTCGGAATTTAAATTCCTTGACTGTACATTGCTACGGCACTGGTCCCACCGCGAGCTAGTAAGCTATGAGCTATCGGCTATGAACACGAACAAAAGATAAGCACTCCCGTGTAAATAAAAGAGACACGGCGATATTTATAGCTCACCGCTGGGCGAGTAACTATAAATATCGCCGTGTCTCTTTTATTTACAAGGGAGTGCTTATCTTTTGTTCGTGTTTATAGCCGATAGCTCATAGCTTACTAGCTCGCGGTGGGACCAGTGCCTACAGGAGAAACAAAAGTTTTCTATTTTTTTTCAGATAAACCCAATGTCTACTATACCGGTGCTGAAAGACGGGAACCTCACTGTTTCAGAGAGGTACGTATATATAGGTAACTAAGACTTATAATTGGACTAGGGATTGCAATCCGGACTGGTTTTGAATCCGGCCGGATCCGGCCGGATTTTGGCCTCAATCCGGCGGATCCGGCCGGATCCGGCCGGATTGGTATTGCGGATAAAAAATTCATCAAGTCACGTATTTTATCATGTTTTTAGCGTTATATGCGAAGTTAAGGATATTTTTTAATGGATTAATAAAACGGGTGTCTTAACAGGAGACCTAGGCTCTCCGAAACATGTCGCGCGAGTGACTAAAAACAAGTGAGTCTAAACCGTAAATTAAATGTTAGTATGTCTCACAACAGTTTAATTCGATGACGGCTGTTTAAAGTTTCAAAAATCAACGTTTTCATTACTTAACCACAAATAAAAACTTCTTTTTCTCTTAAAATATCAATAGCCCAACCCACATTTCCAACAAAAAGGTGCTCTCAATTCAACCATTTTAGTTTTAGCAAACAAAATCAATAAACGTGTATACCTGTACAAGTACATTTAGTAGCATAATAATAACAAAATAAAAAAAAGAAAAAGAAAAATAAATAAAGAGAACAAAATAACATAATAATAAATAAATATCCTGCCCCGCTGCCGGCGGCACCCTAGGTTAGGTTTTTTATAATGTGTTTATAACTTTTTTTTATTGTTTTGTAAGTGTTTTTATATTTTACTTTTATATTCATATTATAATTAACCTAACTTAAGAAGAAAAATAAATAAAGAGAATAATAAATATTATAGGACATTTTTACACAAATTGACTAAGCCCCACGGTAAGCTCAAGAAAGCTTGTGTTGTTGGTACTCAGACAACGATATAATATAATATACAAATACTTAAAATTTACATAGAAAGCAACGATGACTCAGGAACAAATATCTGTGCTCATCACACAAATAATTGTCCTTACCGGGATTCGAAAACCCAGGATTGCGGCTCCACAGGCAGGATCACTACCCACTGGCTAGGTCAGACCGGTCGTCAAAAGTCAACATATATTTCTCTATTTAATTTTATAAATATTTATTCATTATATTTTAAATGCAGGTAACACTTATTATAAGTGGGCTAAAATGGTCTGTACAAAATAAAACGAAAGAACATGTACATTAAATTACAATGTAACAACACAATAAATTGAATATAAACCAATCCAGTACTTACGGTGCACGGAAATCTCACGACACATATTTCGTCGGCTAGAAGACTGGCGTCAACTAACAAACAAGTTGTTGTGTTGCTGTTTGCGAGCGAGAAAATTCGAATACTTGCGAGAACTTTTAAATTTTAGCAGTGTTTTAAGCTGTTATTTTACATTTTAGCGCTTTGATTCACTTTACCGGATCCGGGACCGGATCCGGTGAATTTTGCCGGATCCGGTATCATGAAAAATGTGCCGGATCCGGCCGGATTACCGGATCCGCCGGACCGGATTGCAATCCCTAAATTGGACGTAGTTTAGCGTAAAAGATCCATCCTCTAAAATTTGTCATTGAAATGAATGACTTTTCCGTTTGACAGAAAGTTCAAATTTTAATAACTGATTTTTGTGGGTTGGATCTTTTACCCTAAACTACGTCCAATTATAATATATGTATTATGTTCTGAACTTTTCCTTTAAACTCGAAAACAAAGTAATTGATTGTGTCACACGGGAGCAAAATGGCATACTTACCTATTCACGGCCCGGGTGTAGCGTATCTACAATCCTACATAGAATCCTGATCGAAGTGAGTCAAGTGAGGTATTCAAGTGTTAACGCCCAAGTTGTAAATATTTTTGCTACCATGAGGCACATACTGCTTTTCACATCATATTCTAAAAAGGAATCTCCTCTTGTGACATTTCAAAACACGGAGGTATCGCAACTCCTTAGGGATCGCTTTAAGGTAAATATTTTTAAATAGGGATGTGTTGTAAAGTTCCAAAGCTATTATATTTCTTTAAAATTGTTCTAATGATATGCTTTGTTTCAATACAGCCACGCAATAATCCTGTACCTCCTGAACAAGTACGGTGGCGAACATAGGGAGAAACTCTACCCTTTCGACCCGGCCACCCGCGCCATAGTCGACCAGTGCCTTTACTTCGACGCGGGGGTGCTGTTTCTACAAATGCGAGCAGTTACTGTAAGTTATACGGAACAAATATGGCGGACAATACAAGACACTCTACCCTTTTGACTTACAGTTACTGTAAGTTATGCTGGACAAATATGGCGAACAATACAAGACACTTTACCCTTTTGACTTACAGTTACTGTAAGTTATACGGAACAAATATGGCGAACAATACAAGACACTACCCTTTTGACTTACACTTACTGTAAGTTATACGGAACAAATATGGCGGACAATACAAGACACTCTACCCTTTTGACTTACAGTTACTGTAAGTTATACGAAACAAATATGGCGAACAATACAAGACACTACCCTTTTGACTTACACTTTCTGTAAATTATACGGAACAAATATGGCGAACAATACAAGACACTCTACCCTTTTGACTTACACTTTCTGTAAGTTATACGGAACAAATATGGCGAACAATACAAGACACTTTACCCTTTAGACTTACAGTTACTGTAAGTTATACGGAACAAATATGGCGAACAATACAAGACACTACCCTTTTGACTTACACTTACTGTAAGTTATACGGAACAAATATGGCGGAGAATACAAGACACTCTACCCTTTTGACTTACAGTTACTGTAAGTTATACGGAACAAATATGGCGAACAATACAAGACACTACCCTTTTGACTTACACTTACTGTAAGTTATACGGAACAAATATGGCGAACAATACAAGACACTCTACCCTTTTGACTTACAGTTACTGTAAGTTATACGGAACAAATATGGCGAACAATACAAGACACTCTACCCTTTTGACTTACACTTTCTGTAAATTATACGTACGGAACAAATAAGGCGAACAATACCCTTTTGACCCAGGCACGCGCGCCATAGTCGACCAGCGCCTTGAAAAGAATGCAAGTGGATGATGATATATTTAATGGGCAACAGAGAGGTACATTTATATTGATGAACTTTAAAATTAATTCCAGGTACCCACATTCACAGGCACGCTAGACGGTCCTACCGAAAAGCACATATCCGACATAGAGGAGGGTTACTCTATACTCGAGGCATACTTGGGTCAACGGGCGTACGTGGCCGCGGACCATCTGACTGTGGCGGACATCTCTATCGGGTCTACAGTCGCTGCGTTGCTGGGGATCCACGCTTTGGATGCTAATAAGTAAGTTTACTAGGGTATAAGGTTAAGGTCCATTATTCGCGGGAAAGGACTGTCCTAATAAGAACGTATCCGACAGAGAGGAAGGTTACTCTACTCGTACAGTTGAGGCATACTTGAGTCACATGATACAGGTTTTCTCAGAGTAAGTACCTATGTTTTGCTTTCATGTGGTTTAAACATGAGTCATTAAATATCTCGCCTCCAGTGTCATTTTAAATGCTAAAAATCTGTGTGCTACTCTGCAGCGGCGCCACCATAATGAATACCAATGAATTATATGGTGACATGATGTACCTAAAAGGTACATCATGTACATATAATGTTTATGGCCGTACCTGTGATAGGAAACGAAATAATCGGCATTGAAAGTGGCGCCGCTGGGGAGCATACTCCCCAGCGGCGCCACACAGTACTCATAGATAGAAATGATATTAGCTATTTTTTTCTTATGTAAATTGATGTACTAATGCTGTTTATTACGTACCTATTGAAAAAAAGAATTATTTTGCATTGATTAGTGATTTTATTTACATTTTAATTCCGCATTCCGCCTAAACGGTATGAGTTGTAAGAGAGGCGCGCGGGTGAGCGAGATGGAGATAGAAATTCTTCCCGCGGGACCGCGCTCCCGCGGCCCGCTCCTGTTTTCAGTAATAAATACTTTTGTTTTTGCTTTCGTTATGTTTCTGTGTCTGTACTTCTGTATCAAAAGGAAAATTAAATATATTAAGTTCGTTGTATTTTTTATGATTAAAAGTATATAATTAATAGTAAGTTATCAAATTGCACAACGGAACTTAATCGCGTATTTAAGTTCGCGGCTAGAAGATGTTGATGTCAACTTGAGCCAGTCTTCTCCGAGACCACGGGGACAACGCCGTCCTCGAAACGTCGGAGGTAAATCTTAAAACTTAAATACGCGATTAAGTCCCGTTGTGCAGTTTGATAATGTTTAATAATCGTGAAAGTTTAAATCAGTAATAGTAAGTTATTTGTTTTACAAGGGGGCAAAGTTGAAAAAGTTCAGAAAACATACATGACTCAGAAAAAAATATCTGTGATCAAGTGCTCATCACACAAACCTTCTAAAGTAGAATCCTGAGCGTGATGAGGGATTCAAGTGTTAACGCCCAAGACGAAATAATTTTGATACCGTGTGACCCATACTGCTTTTCACATCAACTATGAGGAAACTAAAGATTCTTAGTGTTGACACAATCTGATGCTTAAACAGATTATTTAAGCGAATAATGTAAAAATTGTGTGCTAGAACAGAAAACTGTTACTTTGATTCCTCCTTGTAGGGAGGAAAAGTGCCAGTTTGACCATCCTAACAGGGAAGAAAAAGCTCTTTTCCGAATAGAATAAAACATTTTTCACCACACAAACCCGAGAAAATATGAACTGTAAGATATCATACAAAATCAAATCCAAATGAATGTTATTAAATATTTTCAGCATCACACCATCTTGAAACAGGCTTACTTTGCACAAAAACGGCTAGCAATATTGCACTTAATAATTGCTATCAGTTATTCACATGTGAGGCAAAGTAATCAAATGCAAATATTGAATTGTTTTCTTTTTTTTGCTGGTAGAATTGACTTTGAAATGATTTTTTGGGATGATAAATACTTAATAAGATTAATTTGAATTTGATTTGGTTTGATTTTGTTTTTATTTTTTTGGAATCATTCGCTTGCTCGGGTACCAATATTAGCACGCGAGGTTAAACAACAACTTTGCCCCCTAGTAAAACAAATAACTATTTTTCTTTTTACAGACCATAGAAGGTAGCATCCTATAGAAGTGGTGTGCGCGTTCCTCCGTGAGGGACAAAACATACGCAATGCGACAATATTAAAAACACGTTTTAACATTCCTGACAATATACCAAAAACAATCTACGTAATTCGGTCGGGTTATTTGTTGCCCACCATAACCCATACTGAATTTATGGTGGGGAACAAACAAAAAGTGAGACTGTGACAAGGACAAACAATAGTACCGCTTTCTCTGCTACTCCTACTGAAAGTTCTATAAGTGTATCTCGTTCAGTCATTAGGCGCCTCCCCCGTTTCATCTCTATATTATTGTACCTCTATATTACAGACACATAAACATAACGAAAGCCAACACAAAAATATAAATAAGTTCAAAAATTAAAACCAGACTACTGAAAATCACAATGAAACAACATAGAATTCTCATTTGAAACTATCATACAGAAAATGTAAAATTCACCACACCAGCTCAGAAAGGCTTAAGTACTTTGCACTTCAAAAACTGATAGCAAAGTTGCATTTTATTCACATGTGAGGCAAGGTAATCAACTGTACATTTTGAGTTGATTTCTTATGTTTTCTGGAAGAATTGACTCTTAAATGATGATTTTAGATGATAAATATCTAATAACATTCATTTGGATTTGATTTCGTTTAATATTTTACATTTAATATTTGCTACGGGTAAGGGTTGGTGTGGTGAAAAATTTTGTGTTTCCACTCGGGGGCAAATTTTGTTTAACCCTCGTGCTTTGAAACCCTCGCAACGCTCAAGATTCCATTTTCCGAACCACTCGCTACGCTCGTGGTTAAATTTTGGGATCTTACGCTATCTCGGGTATCGATATTAGCACGAGCGGTTAAACAATAACTTTGCCCCCTTGTAAAACAAATAACTCAAATAACTTACTATTAATTATATACTTTTAATCATAAAAAATACAACGAACTTAATATATTTAATTTTCCTTTTGATACAGAAGTACAGACACAGAAACATAACGAAAGCAAAAACAAAAGTATTTATTACTGAAAACAGGAGCGGGCCGCGGGAGCGCGGTCCCGCGGGAAGAATTTCTATCTCCATCTCGCTCACCCGCGCGCCTCTCTTACAACTCATACCGTTTAGGCGGAATGCGGAATTAAAATGTAAATAAAATCACTAATCAATGCAAAATAATTCTTTTTTTCAATAGGTACGTAATAAACAGCATTAGTACATCAATTTACATAAGAAAAAAATAGCTAATATCATTTCTATCTATGAGTACTGTGTGGCGCCGCTGGGGAGTATGCTCCCCAGCGGCGCCACTTTCAATGCCGATTATTTCGTTTCCTATCACAGGTACGGCCATAAACATTATATGTACATGATGTACCTTTTAGGTACATCATGTCACCATATAATTCATTGGTATTCATTATGGTGGCGCCGCTGCAGAGTAGCACACAAAAATCTCTAATAAGTTCCATGCATTTTTCGTTTTCCATATATATTTTTTTTGCTATATCGCGCCTGTGAGATCTAGAGGAAACTTTCTTGCTGCCTCGGTATAGCGCCCTTAGATATACCTAAGTATTCTTAATAGTATGTACGTAGCTAACCTCGATGCTCAGATCAATATCTGACTTGTACCACAGAATAAATAATAGTACTAGGTACAGAAGACTCACTCTGTCTGTTACGATCAGGACAGATATGGCCGCTAGGTGGCGACAGCGCCACGCGCGGCTTATGGCTAGCCACCAAAATTGGCGTGGAACGGATAGGTACTTTTAGCTACCTGTAGCAAAGCGACAAAATCGCGGAGTGAGCCACGCGTGCTTGTACTTGGCATTTTTTTTGTTGTCAGTTTGAAATTCTTCAAAGCATTAACGATTTATATTTGTCGTAGGTTCCCAAAGATTAAGGCGTGGTTTGATAACCTGTCGGCAGAAAGCTACTTCCAGGAGGTCAACGCGCCGGGCGCCGCCTTATTGGCCAAGTCGCTTAGACACTACTGGATGAAAAATAAAAAATAAAGATATATCTTGAAACTTGAAACTGTTTATTGTTTATTTACTATCTGTGACATTTGGTGTTCTGCCTTTTCGCAGAACTATTTTTGGCGGAATTTCATTTGCCAACCAACATTTCGCCGACGTTTCACTTTGACAACTAACGATTAGCAAATTTTTGTATGACAACGTTTCAATTGGTAGAATTATTATAAAGCAGATTATTATAACGCCTCTAAACTTTTGGAAGACTTATCATTTGTCAAATCTTTCACTTGGTCGAACAACTCTTGGACGAATAACGTTTCGTTGAAGCTACAGTTCGCTTTTCATACATTAGGCAAGTTACAAATAAGGAAAAGATACATACCAAAAAATCAAAAATGGCCGAGTTGTTCGACTTTTATAATGTATATTTTAATATTTGAAGCCAGTGGCAGCGAGCGAGTGAAGCGAGCGAGCAAGACCTTCCTGGGCAGAGCCGACTTGGACATGGTTAGGTTAGAAGACTAAGGCGGGAGCTTGCTCCCGCCTTAGTCTTCGAGGTTATTTTTTTTTCAACAATCTAAAAAACGTAATTACACAGCAACTTCCGGGTCAAATATCCCAACTTTCGTGTCAAATATCTCGGCCATTTTTGATTTTAGAGAAAAGTTATTCTTTCAAAACGGCCCTCCTTTGGCACAGTCTGACCAAATGAAACAATTGGTAGACAATAAACAACTAAGTGTATATTATACCAGCTAAAACATTCTACGACATGAAAGTTGGCATTTTGAAAATAGGCATTATAAAACACAGACCAAACGTTTAGTTGGTAAGTGTGCGGTTGGCAAATAAAAAAAAACCATTTGATAAGTTGGGAAATGAATATTCGGCGAAATGAAATTCCGCCAAACGTGAGTTGGGAAGTGATAATCGGCCATACCATTTTCGGCGATAAATAAGAGAACCGTGACATTTACCTTTGTGTAGGTAGGTACTTACTTCTTCTTTTACTGGTTGTAAAGTTACTTAACTGTAGTCAGACCAAGCTAAGTCTGCAGCGATGTTGATAGAGTTAGACCGTAAAAAGTCTGCAGCGATTTTGATAGCTCACGCAGTGAAAGTGTAATTTTAAACGTCACACTTCTTTGAAATTATGACGTATACATAACACTTACACTGCGTGGGCTATCAAATCCGCTGCAGGCTTTTATTGGTGCGACTATAGCCCAGACTGCAGTGCAAGTGTTATTTTTAACGTCAAGTTTCTATGAAATTATGACGTTTAAATAAAACTTGCACTGTCTGGGCTACCAAAATCGCTGACTCGAGTATGTTTTCAGACTCACATAATTTAGTCGAAACTCGTATTATTTTTAACTTGTTAATGACCCCAGTCTTTTGTAGGGTTTTGAATTTGAGATAACTCTTATTTAACTTATTTTAAGAATTGATAAGTTAAATATCGAATTTTCAACATCGTACAGCGCCATCTATTCAAGCTATCAAAAATGAGGCTACGTGCAATAATCTACACCACATTACAAGGTCCCACATGCCCATATAATAAGGCACAATAGTAGTTTGTGTTACAAGGGATCAAAATGATATATTTCCGTCAAGGGCGTACATTGAATCCTGAATGAAGCGATGGATTCTACGATAGAATTCCGAGCGTAATGAGGGATTCTAAAGTAGAATCCTGAGCGTAATGAGGTATTCAAGTGTTAACGCCCAAGACGAAATAATTTCGATATGCACCATGTAACACATACTACTTTTCACATCAACTATGAGGAAAATAAGTCTTAGTGTTATTGACACTACAGTGTTGCCACCAGGTTGCCACTTTTTAATTTCTAATCTTTTTTGCCAGGCTGTACGAGTACATAAGATGTTCATAGTTGATGATATTAATATTTTATACTGGCAATGTTTTATTGGAAATATTCTCCTGAGAGATTGAGATTGAGATATTTATTGATAAAATTATAAATAATTTTACACGTCACACAGCAGAATATATACATAGTTATCACTTATTTAAGTTATTAGTTACAATGGCATCAGCAGTTCTCAACATAAATTCACTTATTGTATAACAAGCTAAACTAATTAACATTTTCTTAAGTTTACTTACAAATATTGCCTCACTAGCTGAGTTAATGACCTCTTTCGGAAGTGTGTTGTAAATTTTTACACCCATGACACCGAGTGACTTCCGAGCCTTGGCCAGTCGGCAGCGCGGGACCAGCAGGAGGTGCTCGCCGCGCGTGTTGCGACCGTGGTTCTGCCCACGAGTTGTATATAGCCCCAGATTAGACCTTACATATTTGCAGGCTGTTAGTATATAAACACATGGCAGCGTAAGTATTTTGTGTTCTATAAATAATGACTGCGCTGGATAATCATAGGGTTTCTTTTAAATTATCCTAAGGGCACGTTTTTGTAATCTAAATAGTCTATTGCATTCAGCTGCAGTAGCCCATAGTTCTACACCTTGAGTTAAAATTGAGTGGAAGTACCCATAGTATGCTATTCTGAGGTTTTGAGGCGTTAGAGATGGCGCGAGTCTAGAAAGGGCGAAGCACGCCGACGCTAGCCTGTCAGAGACCACATCTATATGGGGGGTCCAGGTTAGTCCCGAGTCTATAGTAAAACCCAGATATTTTGCTTTCTCGACCTGGGGGAGTTTTACATTGTTTACGACTATATCTAGTGGACATATACCAGTTTTACGAAGTTGAAAATGCATAATATTTGTTTTTTCAATATTAAGAAGCATGCCGTTAGACGAGAACCACTTGGCAATGTTATTAATTACTTTATGAGTTTTTATTTTTAAGTTGTTAAAATTATCTGCATTAACTATTATGCACGTGTCATCTGCGAACATAATATATTCAGGCTCAGGGCACGCCGTCATAATGTCGTTAACTAGTATCAAAAAAAGGTTATTGCCCATCATCGATCCCTGCGGTACCGCACAAGCCCCTACGGGTTCGAGGTTCGACTTCACGCCAAGAACGGTAGTGCTTTGTTGTCGATTGCCGAGAAAAGAGGCGATCGTGTTGAGAAAGTTACCCTCAAAGCCGTAGCGTGCCAGTTTCGAGAGGAGCAATGAGTGATCGATCTCCTCTTTTATAATATAAATTGCACTGGCAATTAAATGTTTAACAGAAAAGTGCCACTTTTTTCCCTCCTATAGTTCGTTTTTTTTAGCATTAGAAAGAACTCCACAGAAGCAAGCGTGCAGTTTTTATCAGGCTCTTTAATTGTTAATAATTATTGAATTATCTAATGTAGCATGGTCAATACATATAATTTACTTCAAATGATTACCGCTAAAAGTGCCGAATTTGGAACCACAAGCTTACTTCTGCGAAGTTCTTTCCATTTTCTGATGAGGTGACGTGAAAACAAATTTTCGGATTTTGACTTACATTCATATCATTAATAGAGGTATGTTAGAGTCGGACCAAGAAAATTCTGCAGCGGATTTGATAGCCCACGCAGACCGCAGTAGAAGTGTTATTTTATACGTCATAAGTTCATAGAAGTTTGACGTTTAAAATAACACTTGCACTGCGTGGGCAATCAAATCCGCCGCAGGCTTTTCTTGATCTGACTATCAACTCTTCCACCCTTATTATAGTTTCGCAATGTCCATTAGTGTCCCTTAAGTCCCTTTACTTAAAGCGCCTGTTAGAAAAGCAATAGAAATTACTACTCGCGGAGACGCTTTGCCGAACGTAAATTAGGATGGTATTCCACCTCCACCTGTCCAATGTGTATTTTGATTTTGTCTCACTTTTTGCTTAATGTGACAGTGAGACGCAATGACATTGGACCAAGATATTGGACAGAGGGAATACCACCCTTACACATTCATGGATCTCAACAGCCTAACCTCACTACATTCTACTACTGTTCAGCTGTACTTTGGTCGTGCTACGTCGTGCTCATTCAAGGCTGACAGTTTATTTTCGTGTTTTCGAGTGAGTATAGCGAGTCGCTACGCACCTCCCGGTGTCAACGTACGCTTACACGCACCGCGGCAACATGAGATTAACGAAAACTTTGTTTAATCAAGGTAAATTGGATTTGATAGGGTTTTCGTGGTAATAAGGTTAGACATATGTGTAGGTAAATGTTTTTGGTGATGGAATTTGTTGTGGTTACTTTGGTACTACTATTACCAAGTACTACTGTGGTTGATGTTTTGTTGTTTTATTCAATATGAATGAGTATGAATGAAATACCGGATTGTTTGTGGTTTTTAACCGGTTTATAGATAAAATAGAGATTAGAAATTTTAAAAAAGTGACGTCTTCACTATCTTGAAGCAGTTTTCAGAATTAACCTATTGCCTTGCCTTTTGTAATAAGGTCCACCGATGAACAGTTAACATTGTGGGCAATGATAACTAATAACAAATACTTTATTTTAATAAATAAAAGTAAACAACCCATACAACCATTTCCAGTCGCCGTTACGACGCGGTGTAGACACATCTTGTGTCGACACCGTCTGTTTCGGTCACAATTCCAGTCGCAGAGTCGTCGCCGTGTCGACACAGTTACCAGAAATGGGGAAGGGTCGACACATGACACAAAGTGACATAAAGTGTGGTCGCCGTGTGCACACATTGTTTCGGGTTTGCGACTACTTTATGCCAAAATCATTCGTTCATTCGTTCATTTTGTTCCTGTCAAATGGAAACTGTCAGATGGAAAAATAGTTAAATAAAAATAAGTGACATTAATACGCCATCTCTAAAACGGATTACAAGACGTAATTATATATTATTTGCATTTATATTACAATAGGACTTAAATTATTATGGGGAATTAAACTGCTCGAGTGATTTGATAAACTAAGTGTAATATAATCAACGCGCCACCACATTGTTTTAGTTTAGCCGGAAATGAAATTGTTTACTTCTCAGTGCTTGTGTTCATAAATATATTATTTGATGCATTTTTAGTACTTCGATGCGTATACTATACTTAAATAACAGAAATAACGCTTTACATACTACGAAACTTGTTAATTATGATGTATAAATATGGTTTAAGGCTGAGAAATATTGCAGTCACAAAGTAGTCGCAAATGTTTCGACTTTGTGTCGACTCTGTGTAGACACATGACACGCGCTGTCAAAAGTAATAACAAAGTTACTGTATTTGCAAAATGGCTCCTTGTGTTCATTTGTTTTCAGATATTCTCAAAGTGTAAAAATGACGTAGTCAGAGATGGGGCTTAATAGATTAACTGTTTATTCGACTAATTAATGGAATAAAAAAAGTTAATCCTCAAATTTTAATCACGATTAGTTTAGTCGACCTAACATAGATTGAAATTGAATTAATCTGAACATTAATCGAATAAATTATCGATTAAATCTCGGTTGGAAGTTGACAGGGGGCCATTTTTGTACGTAAAAATAATAGAAATGTCTTGCATGCAGATGGTAGCCAAACACTTTGTCATAAAAGTCGAGATGGGTGTCGATTTATAGGTTTTAGGGAGTGCCGATTTCGAAAATGATGACCATTTTGGAATCCAAAATGGCGGCCATGCACTGTGTCATAAAAGTCGTCATGGATGTCGTTTTATACGTTTTAGGGGGCCCCAATTTTGAAAATGATGACCATTATGGAATCCAAAATGGCGGCCATGCACTATGCCATAAAAGTCGTCAGGGGTGTCGTTTTATAGGTTTTAGGAGGCGCAGATTTCGAAAACGATGACCATTTTGAAATCCAAAATGGCGGCAATGCACTATGTAATAAAAGTCGTCATGGGTGTCGTTTTATAGGTTTTGGGGGGCGCAGATTTAGAAAATGATGACCATTTTGGATTCCAAAATGGTGGCCATGCACTATGTCATAAAAGTCGTCATGGGTGTCGTTTTATAGGTTTTAAGGGGCGCAGATTTCGAAAACGATGACCAATTTGGATTCCAAGATGGCGGCCATGCACTATGTCATTAAAGTCGTCATGGCTGTCGTTTTATAGGTTTTAGGGAGCGCAGATTTCGAAAATAATAACTATTTTGGAATCGAAGATGGCGGCCATGCACTATGTTAAAAGTCGACATGGATGTCGTTTTGTTGGTCATGGTCATCATTTTCGAAATCTGCTCTTCCTAACACCTATAAATCAAGTAAATCAACATCTATGACGGCTTATATGACAAAGTGCACGGCAGACATCTTGGAATCCAAAATGGTCATCATTTCCGAATTCTGCACTCCCTAAAACCTATAAAACGATATCCATGACGACTTTTATGACAAAGTGCACGGCACACATCTTGGATTCCAAACTGGTCATCATTTTAGAAATCGGCACTTCCTAAAACCTATAAAACGATATTCATGACGACTTTTATGACAAAATACGTAGCGGCCATCTTGGATTATAAAATGATCATCGTTTTCGAACTCTGCACTCCCTAAAACCTATAAATCGACATCCGTGACGACGCAAGTTATCTTTATTTTCAGATCTAACAAATTGCTACAGAATACAAAGGACAAAAAAAGAAGCGAGGAGGTAATGAAACAAGCAAAAATACAGATGATTCCTCGACGCAATTGGATGCTTCTTAAATTGTGTCCAGATTTTTTTGTCATAAAAGTTTTTATTTTTCACGTATTACTCTCACAAGTTCCGTGACATTTCGACCTTGTAATTTTTTAAGTAAATGTTTTTGTTTATCTGTGAGGATCTCATCATCTCACTAGAATAATATAATCAAGGTATGTTTATATTTGATAATTGAAATAGTAACGCAAAAAAAAATTATATTTGTGTCTTATATTCCTGCCGAAGACTTTTATTTTTCCTTTTCCTTCTACACAAGTTTGGTCAAGTAATAAGAATTTAGGGCTCTCAATTTTATTTTGACTTCTACAACAGTAAAGCTACGAGGCCATGTTTGGTATCGTTTTCGTATAAATTCGCAGTACCAAATTTAGTTCTGATGGTATCACATTGACACCATTCCAAAGTAAAAACATATTTATAAACTTACTTTCTTTTAAACTCCTCTTCACGCTTAAACTGCTGAACAGTTTTAATTTAAATTTAGTACACATATATTTTGAGTCCCGAGACAGGACATAATAAGTTATCTCAAAAATCATCCTTCAAAGGTGTGAAATGAGGTGTAGGGGGGAATTCAGAATTGACTTCTTGAAGTTAATACTGTTTAAGTTTAGGTTTGAAGTCATGTTTTTTTTATCATTTTTAACTAAATCAAAGATGTAGACCATCCCAAATTTAATATAAATCGGTTCAGCGGTTATTGATTTTCCGTACAAATTTCCACGCCACTTTTCACACCTTCAAAAGATGATTTTGGTTATAAGATCTATCCTATGTCCTGTTCCGGGACGCAAACTATTTCTATACCAAATTTCAACGAAATCGGTTCAGCGGTTAAGCGTCAAGAGGAGTTAAAAAAAACCGACCAAGTGCGAGTCGGACTCGCGTATTAAGGGTTCCGTACATTAAGTCCGACTCGCGCTTGACTGCACATTTCTAATAGGTTTTCCTGTCATCTATAGGTAAAGAACTATTTGGTGTATTCAGACAGACAGACATACAGACGCACGAGTGATCCTATAAGGATTCCGTTTTTTGCTTTTGAGGTACGGAACCCTAAAAAGATTTTTTTTATTTTGTGGAATGGTTTCAATGTGATACCTTAAATGGATTCAGCAACCCAGATTTATACGAAAACGATACCATACACGGCCTAGCACCTTCACTGATGTAGATATATCAAGATAAAATTGAGAGCCCTAAATAAACTTTTAAGAGCGGATATCTCAAAAACTATTCAACATATCGAAAAAATTGACTGAATAAACTTGTAACAAATTAAATTAACTTTCATTTTGTATAAGTGGCCATGTCGCTAAGATGCATAGTTTCCGAGATATAATCGAAAAACCGGAAAATGGGACATTCAAAGCCCCCTCTCTTCCCCCCGCTCAAGGGCTACGGCCGGGGACTTTTGATATGTTCACCTCCTAACTTGTCCAAACCAAGTTACAGAGTCAAAAATTGTGTTCCGAGCATTTCCCTCTACAACTTTTTTGAGCATTCGTTGGCTGACCTAAGTAGCTTATTGCATTTCTTTAAAAACTTTTCTGTAAAAGGTTGACGGGTGTTGGGTATGTTTATATGGTTTTGGTCGATTATTATCATTTGCATCGCCCATGATGACTTACTAGAATTACTTACGAGCACACGAGACACTAATAGTAGTTTGACAAACCTTGGTTTTCAAGAGGTATTTTATATTGACATTTGCTGTCACAAATTTGCTGTCAGATTTAGTCGCAAACCGCACGCAAAGTGCACACAAATGTGTTGACACCTTGTTACGGAAAAGTGTACACACGGCGACGACACTTTGTTTCGAAACAATTCTAGACACATTGTGTGGACTCTGTTACGACACATCTGACATTTAGTTACCACTTTGATGATTCTGCGACTGGAATGGTTATATGGGAAACAATTCGTACATTTTCGGGTAGTTATAACATTTATTGGCTAGCCAACCAAAATACAAAACCGCCTGGATCCGTCACTGAGCTACCCGCGACTTTAACCTACATTATTTGATCATGTAATGTTTTCATCTACCCTCAACTTTGAGGGTGGATTTTGTTTACTTTAATTTAAATACCTAAAGATACATACTATAGGTACTTATACAGAAATAATAACGTTTTTTTTTTATATGAGCGTGGTAATTTTTTAACAACGCTGGCGGTGCTGCTATTGCTAATTTGGGTTTGCCGCTGTTCATTTTATTATTAATATTTATTAATCTTTACCACAAAGTTGCGATATTGTGTAAATAAGTATTAGGAGTTTAGGACGGTAACTATCTGTAATGTAAAGTACGTGCAATAAACAGAGATTAGATAAGTTGGAATCAGAGGTGATATACGTTAAATCTTTTATCACTACACCTTATAAAACAAAGTCCCCCGCCGCGTCTGAAAGATATATCTAGCACGGTAACATCAACAGCATAACGATGACGTCAAAATGTTCACTCTTCCATTATCAATTTATCATGGCTCCTCTACACGATGGGCCAACGCCGGCCACTCCAAGGGACGCAGCCATGCGGTAGAATGATATAGCAATATCACTTGCTCCCTCTGACGCATAAATGCGTCCCTTGGAGTGGCCGGCGTTGGCCCATCGTGTATAGGAGCCATCACACATTTATAAGTCCCCTTCTTTGAGCTAATTACTTATGAAATGTTCTTATCCTGATTACTTTAGATACCCGTCTAGGATACGTGAAGGAATTATTATAAAAACCTCTAGAGTTAGACCAACAACAACGATTTTGATAGCACACGCATAATGTCATAAAGTTTGACGTTTAAAATAACACTTGCACTACGATGTGCTATCAAAATCGTTGCAGACTTATCTTGGTCTAACTCTACAAGTGTCATAAAGTTTATTACCAATAATTGTCTTTTAAATTAAGGGATCGAGTCCGAAACACCACGCTGCGCTCTAAAACTCGAATAATAGACGTAGCTCGGAAAGCGGCCAAGTTAAAATGGGACTGGGCTGGTCATGTCTGCCGAATGCCGGACGACTTGTGGGCCAAGTTAACCACAGAGTGGGAGCCCCACGAGTCTAACCGGGGAGCCGGCAGGCCTCGTCGGCGATGGCGGGATAACTTGGACTCCTTCTTGAGAGATTGGCCAGATATTGCACTAAATAGAGACGAGTGGAGAAAGAGGGGGGAGGCCTTTGCCCAGCAGTGGGACACAGTGGGCTCTGAATAATAATAATAATAATTGTCTTTTAATTGTTTCCGCATGTTCAACAGCGCGCCTGATCCTATACAAGCGCGATGCGAGCCCGCCGTCCAATGCAGTCCGCATGGTCGGCGCCATCTTGGGGCTGCAGTTCGACTATGTGGAGCCCGACTTGATCAAAGGCGAGCACAAGTCGCCCGAATTTAGGAAGGTTTGTATTTGTACCAATATACATAGGTTATACCAACTATAATGCCGTGTCTTGCTATTTCAGTTAGTCGAATCTTGGTACCAAAAGTTGACTCAAGTACCATGACAAACACGAATGTTTCCGAAAAATACGATGGGAAACAATTAGTTATGCACTACATCTTGTAGTTATAGAAGATGTTGCTTACTTCTATTGATTTTGCTTAGAGGTGCCCTCTATAAACTATAAGATGAAAACGGTGAATACAGCTGTATTGAGCGTTTTCATCTTATAGTTTTTTTTAACAACAGGAGTTGATTACGATAGTACCTTGGATAATTTGAAGATTTATTACTATTTTTCCAGACAATATAAAAAGATTTATTCATAAACATTATTGGTAGGTACATTCAATGCCAATCTTAAAATCTAGTTAACAATTTACTAAACGATGCACGATGTCAAAGATTACAATACAATACAATTCAATTCAAATCCAAAAATCACTAATTTCTTAACCTAAACTAATAACTAATTAAACTATTCACACAATTCGTTCCGAGTCCCTCCAGATGTAAAGGAGCCCATCACGCTCGCCGCGTTGCCACGTTGAACCGCGATGGACAACCTTTGCATAAGGAACGACCCGGAGCGGGGGTCATGACTACCCTCCCTCAAACGCCTGCCCACTTCCCCAATGAAAGACTTGGCCTCGGCACACCAACAGCCGGCGGTTTCCACGGCAAGAGGGACAAACAGGTAGTTCGCCAACACCGCATACTTTTCCCACACTTTCGCATACTTTTTTTTTCCAGATAAACCCAATGTCTACTATACCGGTGCTGAAAGACGGAAACCTCACTGTGTCAGAAAGGTATGCTTTTTGTGTGTCTTAGTGTAATTTCACGTCATCAAAATTAAAATATTCAATTTAAATTGCCATGAGACTCTGAAGTCACCTCAAGTATTTTTTAGTCACAGCAGATGTTACGGAAAGCCTAATAGTCATTAAATTTTGTGCTAATGGTATTCTTACTTTATTTCAGTCACGCGATAATCCTGTATCTCCTGAACAAGTATGGCGGTGAACATAAGGAGAAACTCTACCCTTCCGACTTGGCCACCCGCGCCATAGTCGACCAGTGCCTTTACTTCGATGCCGGTGTGCTGTTCCGGCAAATTCTGGAAGTGTCTGTAAGTTATCTGACTGTCAGTTTCTGTAACATGTAACAAAAGCCTGGATTTTAGTCTACTACGACCAGACGTGCGCTACCTACCTTCAGTTCACTAAATTAATGTCCCTCATATGCTTAGACACGTGGATGAACTTTCTGTAAGATGACGAAGCGTGAGCTGTGGATCTAAAATTCTGAAGGTATGCTATTTTTCTGACTTAGGTATACTGTTTTCATTCCAGAGACCATCATTCGCTGGCAAATCAAACGGTCCCAGCAAGAAGAACATATTCGACATAGAGGAAGGTTACTCTATCATCGAAGCATATTTAGAAAGCCGGCCGTACGTGGCCGCGGACCATCTGACTGTGGCGGACATCTCGCTCGGTTCTACGACAGCTGCGTTGCAGGGGATCCACGCTTTAGACGCTAATAAGTAAGTTTACTGGGATATAAGCTCCATCATTCGCGGGCAAGCTAGACGGTCCCACCAAAATATATATATCCGGCATAAAGGATACGCCGTGATAGAGGCATATGTACTTAAAGAGCCGGCGATAAGTGGCCGCGGACCATCTGACTGTGGCGGACATCTCGCTTGGCTCTACTTTGGGAGGTATTCAAGATGGAGGGTTATGCCGTGGTCGAGGCATAGGTACCTACTTAGAGAGCTGGTCGTGCAGTCGCTATCATATACAGTCTGTGGCCTGTAATACGAGCAAAAAATTTATTAGTAGGCTGTACTCCTCAACTGACCAACATTTGTTCAGCAACATTTAAAAATAACTTGTGGTTTCATTTTTAATACACTTTAAAGTTTATTCTAAGACGCAATGTATTGCGAATTTTGTTATATTTATGGCGTGACAAGCAACGTCAATCACAATGATATGGCGTGGTGATGGCGTCCATTGAAGATAATATTTACTTTGTATGAAAAATCGGATCTGTTGTTGCTGCGTTGCCGGACTTGCAGTTCGAACAATTCAAGCATTGGACCGATAGAGATCGCCACAAGCGCAGGGTTACAATTTCATATTAACCTTCGTGCATTCGTTATACCTAGGAGTCCCTAGGTATATGTAGAGCAGCGGTCGGCAACCTTTTGGCAACAAAGGGCCACATAGCAGTTAACGGAGTGGACTCGGGCCGCACTCTGTTATTATTTATGCCTTTATCTGACATTGTCATTTGTCAATATACAAACTAGCCAGGGATGCTCGCGGGCCGCAAGTGAGAGGTTCGCGGGCCGCTGGTTGCCGACCGCTGCTATAGAGAATTATGCATGGCATTCCATCGTACATCTGTACACCTTACGCCTTTTGTAAAGGGGCCCACTATTCCCCACTGATTACCAGTTCGCCCGACGATATCAATTAGACAGTTCCGAACAACTGACAGGCTGATATCGTTCGGCGAGCTGATAATCTGTGGGCCCCTTTATAAGGTCCACCGATGTACAGTAAGGAGTGTTGCTGTTTGTTCAAAGGATTAAAACATTAACGATCTCTTTTTGTCGTAGGTTCCCGAAGACAAAAGCGTGGTTGGAGCGTCTCTCCACAGAAAGCTACTTCAAGGAGATAAACACACCGGGCGCCGCCTTGTTGGCCAAGATGCTCAGACACTTCTGGAAACAGAATAATAAATAAAGAATGATTCAACTGCTTATGGTCTATTTTACTTTTTCTGGGTCATCTAGCGGCAGTAAGATACACCATTTGAAAATTTTTTTGCGCGCTTTGCTTACTTATCAAGCATTGTTACTTTGTCCACAGAAGTCACTACTGGTCTTATAGAGACATTTACTAGCGAATAAGATGAAATATAAGGAAAATATCTATTTAAAAATATCTATATTTTCAATATTAAAGTTAATAGCGTATTTGTGATCTTGTTTATTAATCAACCAGGTAAAAAGAAGAGACACATTAACTTCATTGAACATTCTGAACTTGAACTGTAGACGCCATCTAGGATTTTACTTGCAAACTGCTTGAGCGTCATGTTAGGGAGGAGACTACACAAGTAAAGTGACAGAGAAGGCTATATTAGGACTTCGGAACGGAACAGGTATAAAATACTAGCTGTCAAATACGCGGTACCGGTACGGGTACGAAGTACGAATACCAGTTGCAACGCTCGTAACGGCAGAAACGTGTACGGCGAAGTGCGGTCGACTCGTCGATGCGCAGCTGTCCGCGCCGCGCTTGTCAATTTTAAGTTTTCCGAATCGCGTGTGTAAATAAACAAATTATTTTACTTTTCATTGCGGATATTATAATGAAGTGATACAAATGTTTGTTTAAAACCGTGTTTACTAACAGTGGAGCGTTTGAATAAACCCGTAACCGCTTCTCGCAATGACAAGGGAGAGCACTCGGTTACCTTTTGAGAAACCCGGAGGCATTACAATGTTTCATGCGGCCTAATTGATGCCTCGTATTTGCTGATAAGTGTATACGTTGATTTCAAGGACTATTGTGAATCGTTCGGAAGTATTATAATCTTTGTTTCGAGTTTTCGACTCGGTCGTCAGTCGTCAAGAGTACACGTTGAAAATGAGTGTTATAAGTGGTTTGAGTAAAGCTGATTTCAAGACGGCGAGTGATGGGCTGCTGGAGCTCTCCGAGGAGAGGCTCCGCAGTATCATGCGTACGGAGCCGATCACAGACGTCTACCACGTGGAACAGACTCCCTTTGCAAGGTTAGTTATTGTTTCCATTCACCTCACCTGTCAAACTTGAATTCAACCGTACGCGACCAAAAATTAGGGGTTAGGTTCTTTATAGTGCCTCCAGACCAACTCGAAATACCAGTTCCAGAAGCTAACTTTCAAAACTACTGAATTACTTTTTTTGTTCGTCAAAACCTCCCCAAAAAAAGACCCGTTCCCAAGGACAATGTAAACAAAGTAGCTTTTTGCCTGTGCAGGAAGTAGTTAAAATCACCATGAAGGGAAAGGGCTTGGCTTGCATTTTAAACGAAACTGTTACATGGTCAATGTCACTGCATGGCAATAACAAAATGTCTTTTTGTGAGCTCATTTAGCAAAAACTAAAATGTATAGATGCAGACTAGTGTTGTGCAATGAATACATAAAAAGTATAAAAACTAACCTTGAAATTGGAATAAAAGTATGACAAACCAAATAGTGTTGTAATGTATTTACAGAATAAATGTTTTTAAAACCTCATTAAGTTTGCCATTGATAATGTGTAAATGTGTGAATATAGGTTGACATTGAGTACATTATTTCTTGTATCAGCTATGGAATTTATCAGCATGTTTTTGATAAACATGACTGATGTGAAGCAAGTGCCCCGATAAGGGAAGATAAGGCAGCTATTTTCTTGAACAAGGCCCGTGAATGTTAAGTTCTATCAAACACCTCCATTGGTGTAACTTAAAACAATAGCTGATAATATTCTAGAAATTTTAGTTTATGTTTAATGTACAGAGACAGAGATTGAGTCTTCCTTTAATAATAGTTTACTTGTCGGCATAAGTACTTTTCAATGTTATACAATTTACATAAGGACTATGTCACACTTTTATCTATGATGACTACAAATCCTATAAACTGATAGTTTACTTGGAGCGTTGGTTAGAACTTTTAAAACTACATATTATTTATTCTGAGATCCCAGTATTAAAGTTGTCCCATGAAATAAACACAACGACTTATTGTGTTTTTTTTTATAAACAAAATAGACCCTCACTGAAATTGCATCATATCATTGAACTTGAATGTTACAATTTTAAAACCAATATTTGTTTAGCCAAGCAAACATTTAGTAAATATCAAAAACGGGAGCACAATAACTATCAAAGTGTTATAGTTTACTTCAATAGTTTTTTACCATCAGCGAGGAAGTTAAATAAAATCACAATAAATGTTATTTGTCAGCACAGATAGTGAATCACAATAAAAACAGCCACAATAGATATATATTGTTCTTATAACGTACAGTGCAAGTTAAATATATCGACAATATACATGACAACAGACAATAAGGAAATAATAGTCAGAACTTTAAGGAAAATAAGTAATATGTACCTACATATTTGCATTAGGTATATTGATGCTATTGCTGTACATAGGTATCACCCCAATTATGTTTCTTCCAGACACCGCATTAACTTCGTACCTATAAATATATCAGAATTATATATTTATTTTTATTCTTAAATAAGATAGATCTACCATACCTGTTTACAATATCTGCTTTAGTATTGAAGTATACTAATAAGCTGTGCTGTGTCTCATTTTAATGTTGTTTTGCCTGTTGGAAATAAAAAAGTAAAAACGTAACCAAGTGAATTGGTATTTATCATTTATCAGATCACTATTCTTGCAAAATAAGTAAAAATAACCAATGAAACCACTAAATAAACATACTTACTCATTAAATACATACATTTAAGTTTTAAGTGTGTTTTTATGTTTGATCTGTGGACTTTCCAAAATGCAGGTGTGACCATGGAGCATATCCAATGTGCCAACCCTGTCTACCCTAATGTTGGTAGAAATGTTTTAAGTTTATTTTTTTGTACATAAATGAATTTGTGTTCATTGTTAATGATATTTGTGAATTTCGTGATTCCTTTTTTTTGGGTTAACTAAAACCATACAAATGTGTTGTAAGGGGTCATCCATTAATTACGTCACACCAATTTCTAGGTTTTTTGACCCCTCCCCCCCCTTGTCACACTTGGTCACATTTGGCAAACCCCTCCCCCCCTAGTGTGACGTCACATTTTTTCTACGAAATCGCCAAATCGAATTAAGTAAGTACCTAAGTATTATTAATTTTTTATCAAAATATTTTTGACGATATAAATATTAGTAATTTTATAACCCAAAACTGCTTAGGAAAGAAAATTAAACGATTAAAAACTATTTTCGTTTTAAAAACTTGTTATTTAAATGTACAGCGAACTAAATAATTTAAATAAATTTTCGGTTACTGATGAAGTTAAAGTGACGTCACAAAGTTTGTGTCTCCCCCCTCCCCCATGTCACAATATGTCACATTTTCTTGACCCCCTCCCTCCCCCTAAACGTGTGACGTAATTAATGGATGACCCCTAAAATTAAATTTCTTAGGTTGTCAATTTTACTCTTAACAACTTGTCTACTACTTATGTTAATCTTGCCGGTGTAATTCGAAGTGACACTAATGAACCATTAGTACCAACGATTAACCTATTCCTCGACAATACCGACATCAGCTGATTACTTATCTAACGCAGATATCACTGCAACTGCGCATTACGCATTACGTTTTAATATGATATAAATTTGATAGTCGCTAAACCAATCAGATAGCTTGCCCTTGCGCATAGACTTTGCCTTGTACTTTACTGAGTGTAGACTGTAGAGTCAACAGCTGAAATTGCTAAGCAAACGAATAGAAGTGTAAAATTTACAATTAAGTATTGTACAGGTCTTTTGTGACCACTTTGTCTGTGTATCAACTTTATTATAAAGTAAAAATACCTGGGCGCGCGTTGTTTACATGTAACTTAAACAACAAGGCAGTACGCTAGTAGAGTTTATTTTGTTGTGATGCTAGGATCTTTCCACGCATGCCGCGCAAGGCCGTGCGTCGGCCTCCTGACGTAGCCATTTTATCGACCGCTGGTTAACTTTTGTCGCTCGACTAATTGCACTTTTTGTTTGATCAAGTGCTATTTTCGAAGCCGCGAGGCCGCTCGGAACTGGTTCGGAGCTGGTTCCACTAGTTTGTGAATCAATTTCATTTCCCCTTGCCGGCTGTAGGTCGATTGTGACTTCAGACTTGTGACAGTTTTTTTATTCGCTCTTTATATCCCTCGCCGTCAGATTGCGCGTTTTATTTACCTATATGGCATTTAGTTTCCAATGTAATCAGTCGGTTATCGTAAATGGTGATGGTCATCGATGGGTTGATATCATATACCTGTTCGCGGTGACTCATCAATGTTTGCCTTCAGATCGTACGGAATTATTAAATAGTTCGCATTAATTGGACGCGAAAAGATTATTAGACTTAATATTTGAGGCTTAATAAAACAATGCGATGTTATGATTGTGCTGCTGGATATAGTACTCGATTCGAAGCGGTAAACCAGTATGAAAGTTCTTAAAGTCTTACGCGATATGATGCATCGGAATACGTAAGAGCAGCGATGGGATCAGCGATGATTTATTCGGTGTACAGCGCTTTATTGTGGGCCATAGCCTCGGGTCGGCGCTAGCTCGAGTGAAATCCAACATTTGAACGAGCGCGGGTGTTTAAGTAAATGAAAGGAATCGTTTAGCTATAGCTGTTATTGGCAATTTCTCCGTCGCCCGGGGCGGCTCGTTTCCCGGGAGCCCGGAGATAGCAGTTTTTGCTCGTCCGGCGCAGCCGAGATGTAATCGTGTACTTTCTACAGCTGAGCGGTCGGTCGCCGCGGTTTCACTTTCGTGCAGCGGAGGAATGCGGCCGGACCTCCGACCCGATGTGACCGCCCCTCCTACACCCTTAGCTCCACAACCCGCGAACACGTTTTGCATATCGACTTCTTAGAAGCTCGCGTGCAAGATTGAATGCATTGCATAACTCGCTTGTAACGGTTCTCTCCCGCATATGGTGTCGGGAACCAGTCGCGCCGAGGCGGGCCGAGGCTTTTTGTAGAAAAACGGCTAACATACTTCTACAATGCCAAGATCGTCGCTAACGTGTCGGTGGCCTAGGGGAATGGATGTAGTCGCACCAGTCGCCTAACGCTTCGCACTTTGCATCGCGTTTGGCTTGAGAAAACAAGATCTTGTTTTCATGTTGCCATGGCGTCATTAACCGTTGTATATGTACAACTTCATGTGTGGCACCAAACATGGCTGGAGCGCAAGTCGAATCGAAGTATCATTTTGTCAATCTAGGTACCCTGCGCTTTTAAATGGGCCACTTTCTTAATATCGGCTAGTTAGTTTTGCATCATGGTGGCTGACTTAAGGTCAATTTATCCTATGCCGAATATATATATGAACGGGCAAAACGGTGGGTGAACACCTCGCCACCGTCTCGCAGGTTTGACTCCACGTGCGTAGGCCCACGTTCCCGACATACTACTGGGTTAATTCTGCTTCGACACTTGGCCCGAATACCTCTCGCGGCGCCGCGCTATCCGCGCTAATATCTTATTCGTGTTAGCGAAATGCCAGCGGCTTGGCAAGCGCGACCCGGCCGATGCACCGCTACTAAATTCGGGTTGCATCACGTCACATTCGGTTTCGTTTGTCACCGTGGCTATTTTAGACAATATCGATTATTAGAACGACGGATTTAGCTTGGCTTCACTGACCTGGTGTAACCTCGCATTCTAATTTGATTGCACTACAGAGAGATATAAAGGCAGTTCAACTTCGATTTTCGGATTTCATTTCACACTAGGCCCTCAGAACTTTCCTCTTTACCGGGCCCCGATTAAAATTACCACATAGACACACTCCGTATGTTGACATTGTAAGCGATATCCCGCATTCCTCGCTTGTTTTGTTAATGAGCGCGCGATTGTTCTCGCCCACGCCGCTTGCACAACGCTTGCGCCGGCGCACGGGCCCCGGCCACCTGAGCGGCCTTGTCAATCAAGTGCGTCCCAAACAGCTCCCAAAAACTGTGACCAAGTAAAAAAAAAACATTTTATGGCCTTAGTTAGGGAGTATAATAGATATAAAACGTAAAATCGAATTTTATGTCGGAACATATCACGCCCACCAATGTATTCCTTTTTAAATATTGTTCAATACCCCAAATAATTTTTACGTAATTTATGTAAAAAAACAATAAGAAAAGAGTTTGACGACTGAGACAGTATGTCTAACTTCACACTGATCTGTTTTGATATTTCGAAAAAATAACTGATTTGACGTATATACCAATATTATTCAAACCTAGTATGTGAGATCATTAAAACGCCGCCAAAAGAATACTTTTTTCACCTTCAATTACTCGTATCAACCTCCATATCTCCAGGTAAAAAGGCACGTGGGAACGGAAGGCTTAACGAAGTGCCAACTAACGTGAAAAAAGTGCTTAACGATTTGCCAGAATAACGTTAAAAAGTTCTTCGGCTGATAGCCGTAGACCTCGTCAAAGTAGATTAATTTAGAGTAGTCCATCTTTTAAACACTAACATTTTTTACTGACCCTTTGAAAGAAGTTGTGTCTTTGCAATAAGGTGTACGAATGGTCCGTCATTTATAGCATTTTTTAATTTGTTGGTATCGGCTCTTGCACTGCTCCTGCAAGCAAAAGAGAACGTGCTATGTATGAAAGAAGACCATCAGCATGATGCGCCATTTAACTGTCAATAACCGCTTTTCTTAGAAGCGGAACGTAGGGTACGAAGTACATAACACTGGTCGAATCTGCTTTGATCTGAGGGTAAAACAAGTGCTATGAGTTTTTTTAATGATCTAGGAGTCAACCTAGCAGGCGAATCGCCTGATGGTAATCGCCCATGGATACCTGCAACATCAGCGGTTGCAAGTGTGTTCTTTTCTTGAAGTTTCAAAGGCCGTATCGGGCCGAAAATACCGCAGTTGAACACTGCCAACCATCTGCGGTGGTTCCTAAACAACCGAAGATACTACTGTCATAGTCCACACTGTGACCTCGTTCGCGTGTCGCATAAGGATCGGATTTCGTTCCGCAAACTTCAGATAACTTGCTGCACGAGTGTACTAGGAAACTGACTTGAAACTCTGACCCTTATAGAACTCATTTGAATAGGAAATGCAAGCTATGCGAGGTTACATTGAGACATTTTTTACCGACTAACGAACCTATTAGAGTCTCTACATGGGAAATGACTATTGGACCGGGCCAAATATATTCATTGGGAATGGGATGATATCGCTTTCAAGAAACCTATTTCGTGATATTCAGGCAATATAGCAAGCGAAAAAAAATAAAATGAAAACCAAAGTTCTTATTGAGAAAAGAAAAACAAAACCGTACAGGTTTGAAACACCATTGAGATGATATCAGCCGAAAAAAAGCCTATCTATCTTGGAGATCGTCGGTCTACCTTGCCTTCCCAAAACCAGATCAATGCGAGGTTACATCGTCAATAAGCTATCCTGAGTCACAATGATTTGTGCTCTAAATCCAATGGTCTAATAATCAATATTGTCTCCAAAAGCCAAGGTTGCAAATGAAACCGAAAGGACGTCCCGTGATAAAACAGGAAGGATAAAATATCTATATTATAAAAATGTGACAACGCAGTGTAGCGTAGTAAGTTTTGCCGCTGAGTATACCCTGAACACTCATGCAGCGACATCCCTCTATTTTTTCTTGTCCAACGCGCAATGTGTTATACCAGTTCGCCGTAACGTTCGGTTGTGCTCTGTACGCAATTCGAAGTCAGTCGTGTAGGCGACTAGATTTTCCGATACTCCGGTTGGGCCACGGCGTGGCGAAAGTCTCGCCGACCTTCGTCGGCTCGATATGGGCGTCGTACCTAATTACGATTTAAGTGACAAGCCCTGCATATGTTTTATAGTCTATACATTGTTGCTTCGCTGGGTCTTCCGCGTCTGTCGTATGTCGTGGTCGACGATGGTTAAATTTCAAATTTTCTTTAATGATGCTCTCATTTGGTAGTGGATGATATCAGCTGGTCATACATATGTTTACTGTATTTTTTCGTGTGAATACGATAGGTACTATGACTGATATTTGGATGTCTGATGACGATGTTTGTGTCGTACAAACAGCAACACTCCTAACTGTACATCGGTGGGCCTTATTACAAAAGGCATAAGGTCCACCGATGAGTTAACAGTGTGGGCGATGGTACGGTGGACAAACCTGTTTGTGTTTGACGACAATTTTTATAACTGCGCTAAGCTTATTGTTTTGCATTTACTTCTTTGCTCTATTCTTTGTTATCCTTATCGATTTACTTGTACGTTGTTTGGAAACTCTTGTCTTTATTATTTCATTTTAATAACCCGATATTTAAACCGACTTCTAAAAGATCCTATTCGACTGTTTTTTTTATGTGGCTAAGTTACTCGTTCACCCAGTAGGTCTACCTACAATGTAGGTTCTACATACTATTATGTTTACTATTTTTAGCCATCGCATGTGTCAGTAGATATGTTTCATGACCAGGTATATCTGTTTCTCATGTGACATGTAATCTGTCGTCCAGATCGAAATCCCGACGTCACGACAAGTTGCCGGTATCCCGAGGTATGCAGATGCCATCTAGGGATCATTCTAGAATCGCTGATCTGTCGTATTGGTTTTATAAATGTTTACAGCTCCATTTAGCTTGTATGAAAGAGAGATCTTATGAAACAAGGTCATGTCTAAGATAAGAATGATGAATGTAGTTGCAGACTACAATGGTTAGGTGTAAATCTGTGTCGTTGACTTTTTTCTCGAAAAAAACTAAAAGGACAGAGACAACTAAAGAGGCTGCGATCTGTCAAATGGTTTTAGACGAATTAATAGGAGCAAGTTAAAGTTGTTAATTTAATTAGGTATTAGGCATAGGCACTTTATGACATTGGAATGGGATGTTCATTTCATATGTATTCTTATTCTTACTTATTTTGATATTAACACTAAATAACTAGTCAAAATCGCACAGCGCGAAATTTTGAATGAAACCCCTACACCTTATAAAACAAAGTCGTCCCCCGTCGCGTCTGTCTGTGTATGTATGTTCGCGATAAACTCAAAAACTACTAAACGGCTTTCATGGTTTTCACCTACCAATAGAGTGATTCTTAGAGAAGGTTTAGGTGTATAATTTGTTAAAGTTGCGTGTCCGTGCGAAGCTGGGGCGGGTCGCTAGTAAAAAAACCTCTTTAACCTCTCTCCTCGATTATCTGAATCTAACCTAATTTGCTCCATAAATCTCTTACCAAAACCATTCAGACACTTCCGGTCTATGCAATACCTCCTAACGATTCGCCATATACTACGCCTTAACAGGACTAATAGATCTGATACACACATAAGTATCTCTCATACATGTCCGCCATTGTCACAGTCATGAATCACAGCAACCTTATGCAACCCTCCCACGGCGGAGAAATTCGGACATGTCCTTACAATTTGCATATTAATAACTGAAACGCGTGTCAACTTTCAATTACCGTCAATGTCTTTATGAAATATTCATTTAACAAGCTTCTTCGTCAATGTCTGTTGTGAAGTGCATCCAATATTTGCAAATGTTTATGAGAAACCGATTTATCAGGTCATTCAGGTCCGGTTTGTTTCCAAATCGAGTAGGCGCGTTTTTGAGGCTAAATGCGTTTATGTACCTACAGAGGCCACCCTTTCGGGGATTTCGGGGTTGTTCCTAATATAGTAAAAGTTGCTCAGTATAATCCCGAAACCTCCCAGGCAACGGGAATGCAGTTATTTTTTAGCCATACAGGATAGATTTTACTATAGGATAGGATCAACCATAAAAGTGTAAATATATGGCACGGCGGATTTAGTTTGGGATTTCATGTGGTAGGTGTACTGACATGGTATCCTCTGCAAAAGTTGTTCTATGGCCTGCTGATGACTACGACTTGAGAACGTACTTAATTTGGAAGATATTTATATGCACCGTTTATTACAATAATTACCATTAGACATTAAGTCGCAATTAAGCTAATCACACAAAGATTATGCTGAATCCGTCATCTAATCATACTCGTGACATTTACAACTCTTATCTAAACCACGCAAATTCAATGTGCTCTAGTACCAACCAACACCAACAGCATCTTACACTTTTAAATGACCATTAGTAAATTTTATTCCATTGCATTAAGGTTTAAAATAAGTCCGTTAATGTCGACGATGGTACTCGCTTAGGCATTGACGGCCCGACATTGTTCGCTCGACTGATGGACGCGACGCGATTGTACGAAGTTATTCTCATCGGCACGCGCGCAGGGCGCTCCAGTTCTGAGGCGAACCAGCGTACAATGCCCTAAAGATTCGTAACAACACGGAGAACTCATTTTGTTAGTTCAAAGGAGGCATTACCTCGCGTGTGCTCAATAAGTGTTCGGAACACACCCCTGTTTACACGCTCCCTAACCTTGGCCGGGGTTCAGTGACATCGCGCGCCGATCGACGCTTCCGGACTATTTTAGGACCTAGGATATCGTGTCCTGTCTGTTTACACTAGCCCTTAATGCAGGATGTCGGGGTTGGTAAACATTACTGTTTCCTAAGTTACACAATTTGCGAGATTGCGTGGATTTTATTTTAGTTTCCTGAGTCGTTTTCGCGCTTTGCCAGTTGCATCCCAAAGGAGGCATGACTGTCTAAATCTGATGATTATTGGCATAGGCATTTTTATAAAAGCGATTGCTATTTCATCTTTCAGCCAAATCAGGTGGAGAAATCAAGTTGGCTGAGCCCAAACACCAAAATTGAGCTTTATTTTAGTTTCGTGACTGCCTTTCGAAGTCTCGAGCAATGTTATTGGGATAGGTCAGTCATCGGAGGCGTATACGTAAGCCGCCTGTTTTCAGTCATTCTCACGTCAGCGTGAAATTAAATTCTTTTTCCGAGCACCTTGTCAGGCGGACGAAAATATCCAGTCGTATAAGTGTAATGTCGGAACTTATTAGTGTTTATCGCTCTCTCCCTAATTTCGAATGATACTAATGTCACCGGTGATGGATCTTACGGCTTCGAGCCGCGTGGTGTTGCCATACATACAGATTTATCTGTACTTTAAGTTTAAGGCACGGATACAGATAGCACATTAACGACTGTCAATATAGGAGAGGACGTGATGCTACTGCCTTCGTTGACATGACCGATTGATTAATTTAATCATATAGGTGTCGATTAAGGGATAAAGAGAATATGCTTGAGCTCGAGAACATTACTTTATTGGCCGATGTCAGTTCGCGCCGACACACCGAAACGAAAGACATTGTAACCTCTCTTATGACTTGGACACAATATAACTTTTTCTAACAAACGCGGTGACACCCTTAAATGCTACGGATGAAATATTGTAATTAGCAACAAGAACATAAGCCGCAGACCACCCTTCCCTCAACAAATACTTAGGTTTAACATATGGCAACACAGCGCGCGATATCGACTGTAAACGCGGCGCTATCCCGCATTCCCGCGTGAATTTATCGCGCGTCGGCTGGCGCAGCGTAAATATAATTAGAGAGGCAATTTATCTGGACTCTTGTTCCTATCGTGCCAAGCAAGCGTTCCAAGCCAACCAGTATACATTTAATGAAACATTACGCAAAGTGGCTGATCTTGAGGCCGTAGTAATACTGGTTAGTGGTAGACGGCGGGAGTTTCTGGTTGGAAGGGCGCTGCTATCGCACTTGTAAATCTCCGGAGACGGCTCAATCCGAAGAAGTGGAATGTCATAGCTAATCGCGGTGTGGATTGTCACCGTCTAGACCAATAAAGCCGACGGATGGACGGGGTGGCATCTGGCTTTCTCATTGATTATCGCTTTGGTGAAAATGCAGGAATATTTATTTAATTAATCCAATGCCACAGGCGACCAAGTGATTAAAGGGTCAATATCACAGCGTTTTTTGTCTCCATATTTTCTTGGGACACATTTTTGACTAATGTTTTTCCACATTTTGTTGCAGACAAATTTTTATTTTTAGTTCTTTGTCGGAGGGTCCCTGAGAACTTACAACCAACCAGAAGTATCATTCAAAATATCCGAAAGTCCAAAAGAACAAGCGTTCAAAACGCCAATCATATTAACCCTAAACATTCGATGTCGAAAAATATGGAACAATTTCAATTGCGATGTATTTTGTCACACGTGATTCGGCCAGTAGGTTAAATAATAAGTAATAACAGACGACACAATACACAATGACACAGACTTTATCTCAAAACATTTTACTTCTGTTGTAGCCGATGAACAAACGTGCTGTTTTAACCATCTGCTTTTGAATTCTTTTGCTCGATCTTCTAGCTTCCTTTATAAAAGATGCTCTATTTTCAATACGTGCACGACATACGTACATCGACCTCAGATCCTGACATCAAATTTGTCCTTCGCCCGCGTCCATACGTTACAATCAGGGGGGATTACGCTATTTGCGTATCGGATAGACGAGACGGACGCAATTCGTCTCTGGGATTAGATCCGATTTATGACGCTAAGTTATCGATGTTAAACTTAGAACGCATTCCATCTCTAATGGTGCGACGACCGATTTGATGGTGCACTTGCGCGGATCTTGTTACGAGTATGTCAATATGAGAGGATATTGAAAAAAATGGATGTTAACGGATTGAAGGCCGCTTTCGATGAAAGAAGTGCCTGGTATCCGTTAGCTCATTGGGTGGAAGACATTCGGAAGATCGCAGGGCACTTCTGGATGAGACTAGCCCATAACCTATGAAGACAGGCCTGTGATCGAAGAGTGTAAAAAGTTTTATAAGTGCTGAATTATTTATGAGTATGTTCGTCTTTGCAAGTTACAAATCTTATCAGTGCTCATACTCGTAACTACTGTACTGTATACTTGCGCCAAAATTTGGTCTAGTAGTGTTTCTAGTACGTAAGCAATAGTACTGGTATCCTCCTGGATATTTTTCTCTCTCGTCATGATTTCTCTGATCTTGCAAGCAAATTTTGTCATCAGAAAATGCGGTAAATTAGAAAATAATAGGCGCGAATGTTCCGCGCCTTTTTCTACCTATAAATTGATTTGCCTACGGTTCCATTTCTTTGGCTCACTCATAATCCTAAGTTTGCCTTGGAACGAAGACGTCGAACTATAAATAAAGGAGATTGGGAAGCTAGTACGTAGCAGGCTCCGATTACCCGCGCCGGCGCTGCCCTTGACGCGACTGCACAATTATCCAGTGTTTACTTACACCCGGGTAGTCTGACGTTATACGGAGATGTCTGAGAAGATTGTTAGCGAGATAGACACATGACATTCCTGTGTGCCTAGCCAAGTGACAATCGTTGATAGATAACGCGAATTGAAAATGAAATAATGTATGGAAATTATCACATGACTTTTCGCTGAATCTGCAATGTACATTTTTTCTTTACCATCTGCGTTTGTCGATGTATCATGTCTTGGCTATAGGCCCCCAGATCATTTTGGCGCTTAAGTATTACTTAGTTTGTATTATACGGGGACGATCTCCAACTAGATGGAGCGATCAATTAAAAAGGGCCCCATCCTCAAACTTTTGCTTCGCTATTAAAAGGCACCGTTGGAGGCAGCTCATAAAAACCAGTTGTGGAGCATCCACATCCACCGATGACCACGATCCTCAGTCATGAGGGAGCGACCACAGAGAGAGAGATTACTTGTATTAACAGTATTAACACTAATACAATTTGCAACAAACATATACGAAAGTAAATACTTAACAGTAGCACAGTTGAGTGAAACTATGGTAAGTTTACATAGCGTAATCTATGACTACATGCATTAGAAGTTGCTTAGACTTTATGTTGTTGTTGAGCAATGAATTCGCTATTATTCTGTGCCTATGATATCATCAACGTCTAATGATTTTCTTTGTATAAACATGCGGGCGCCCGAGGCTTCAATATTGCCTGTATAAAGCTAAGAACTGAACTTAGAAAAAAAAACAGCATAAGTAATGAATGCAAGCCGGGGTGGTCAGGTCTACATTAGCATAAACCGTGCGAGTCGATCCTAGATCCAGGGTATAGTGCAAGTACAGGGGAGAAGCGAAGGGAGTTTAACGTCAAACGATATAATATATAATAGGCAAACGAGCAGACGAATCGCTTGATGGTAGGCTATTACCGTCGCCCATGGACACCTGTGACACTACAGGGGTTGCAATTGCGTTGCCAGCCTTTAAGATGATAGTACGATCTTTTTTTTGAGGGTATGAAAACTTTGAAGGTCGTATCGGCCCGGAAATATAGCGGGCGACAGCTAGTTCATTCCACACAAGTGTCATTCTATGGAACTTGCTAACTATGTAAACAAAAGTACTAGTAAATTCATCATTTAGAGACAATTTCAATATGGCGGTTTGTTTACATAGTAAGTTTCATAGAATTTAGTTGTACGATGCTGGGAGTTTCTGGAACGCACAATTGAGTTACTCAAGTTGTGGGTTTTGTAGACAAAGTACACGGGGACTTACGAGGTTATAGTAGCTCCGAATACTGAAAATATGCTCAAGTCAGCCTCTACGGAGTTTACTCCAAGATTATGACTCTTGGATCGACGTGATCGTAAAATGTGTCTGGCGAAATGAGATAATAGTGGCCAATCACCTCTGTGTCTTCTGTCTAACTTCAGGATCTGACTCTATCGCACCAGGGCAAAGAGAAAGAGGCTTCGTCTCCTTGCTACACTCAAGGTTATTCCCAAGTTAACTAACATTGTAGAAATCATGGACAACTGGACAATCACTTCTGTATTTTCTGTCTAACTTCAGGATCTGTCTCTGTCGCAAGAAAGAGGCTTCGTCTTCTAGTGTAGCAATGTTATTCCCAAGTTAACTAACAGTGTAGAAAACAACGACAATGTATTGTCGTGAAAGTCCGCAAATTGCAGGATCATAAACTGAAGTATTTCTCGACAACATAATGCAGATGTCTCGAGTTATTATTCATAATAACGTGCCATTAAAATCACCTGTTTAGTATTTAAATAGGAGTTGGTGTGTTTAACATTCTTTGTGGCGTCGGTCAGAGTAATTAGTCGGCTTCGTGCGAACTTCACAATAGGGACTTATCGGTACGGGGAATGTTTGCGAATGCTTCGAAATTTAAACTGCAATGAGTACTCTTGAAACTAGTTTTAGAGGGCACGGAGGAATGTCATTTCGCTCATATTTGGAGCAGTCCAGGCAAGTTTATATCGACGAACGGCTAATAAAGGAGAGGGGGGGGGGGATACATTCTGTGTAATATTTGGTCTCCAGGTTATCTGCTCCTGGTGATGCGCTATTTGAAGTTGAAAAAAAAATCAAAATAATTTTATTGTTAAACAATACAATTTTTACATAAAAGAAATGTCTGGTGGAACCCAAACTATGCTGAGCCTGTATCATGAATCATGAGGCCCTAGAGTGCAAAGGAAGTTCGACATTGCTAGATATACTACTTAACAAAAGAGATTATGCGAAGAACACGATGACCTACCTATGAGCAAAGCGCTTGTTAGCTTCCATTGTAGTTACAAAAATAAAGAATTGACTGCTATAGAAAAGATATTTTCTTGAAACTACAAAGTAACCGGTAAAATCACGCATATGCGTACCCGGCGCGGTCAAATCACGTTTTCCCAATGCCACCTCGGCTGTATTATTTTACGATCACACTGTATTGTCCGATTTCATTGTTCCTCGGTCCGAGCGCATTAAAAATATTTTCTTTGTTGTACAATATGCGAATGCGGGCTTGAATATGTAATGAGCAAAGATTACTTGCCGTATAGACAGATCATTAAGACAACACATTCAGCACTCGTTGAATTGGCCTCCCCGGAATCATAATAATGCAGAGATCACTTTTATAAAAGTAGTGTCCGGTTAACGATCACTTTTCGCTTAAATTAAGCTATTATTACCACAATTAGTTTCCGGAAATGATCTCGGACTATTGCAATATAAAACTATAGATAAATAACACTAAAGGAATTAGCTCATAAATTTTATCACGCCTATGCTAGCGAACGGCAGATAAACGTGTCGTCTGGCTAGACTAGAGTAATACATATGTAGCAAGTTTCATTTCAGTTCATTACTTTTAAGATAGATTTTTTGAAATTGATGCCAGCCCTTATAGAACTTCGCTTGAGCGCTACTCTGTTTTTAATTAAGTCAAAATAAGCTAATTTGATTAAGTCTATTGAAACATTTCGTGAATTTAAACTCACCAGACTCAACTTCTTACCAACTTTAGTTGTCCGAATCTCCTTTATGGCATATACCGGGTGTGGCTTGTAACATGAGCAAATAATTAAAACATATAGATCGTACTCCTCAAACGGTGACACTTTTGTTCAACAACTTTAAAAAATTATGAAGTAAGTATTTAGACTCCCTATTTTTCATACAAAACAAATAATTTCTTCAATGGACGCCATCGCCACGCCATATCATTGTGATTGACGTTGCTTGTCACGCTTTAAACATAACAAAATTCGCAATACATTGCGTCTTAGAATAAACTTTAAAGTTTATTTACAATCAAACCACAAGTTATTTTTAAAAGTTGCTGAACAAATGTTGGTCAGTATGAGGAGTACAGCCTACAGTTTAATTTTTTGCTCGTATTGCAGGCCACACCCGGTATAGTATGATTTATACCTAATACGAAGTCTATGATGGGTGTTCTATGGCAATGGGCCATCCGTGACCTTTATTTTGGCCTTTCTCCGGCTATTGTTCCAGGCTATGTGAAATTTATCTAGCGTTGTTTTGTTACAGGTAAGGGCGGGCACGTATGCTGGGCAGCGTCGGTGTGTGCGTTTTGTGCGGTATGTAACTTGTGTCTACGAACTCTACGATTCCGCGAGTTACCATCACCCACAGTTAACTGACAGTTCGTAAACCTTATTACAAAAGCCATAAGGTCCACCGATGGACAGAGTGTTGCTATTTGTACTAGGTAATAATCGAAAAACGCTCGACATGTTTCACTCCGTACTGAGGAGTGTCATTAGGAGCTTGCGTATACGGTGACGATGACGGTCCGTTAAAATACGTGAGTGACCCGTTCTTCTTAATATATTTAATATTAATTTATTATTAGTGTCTACCTGTGCCTTTTGTTCTGTTCTGTATGGTGACACTATGATTAGTATGATAAGTTGATAACCGGCTACGATTAGTCATTAAGAAACGTTTATACCGATATCTCAATAGCCTAGCGATCGTGAGTCAGCGCCGGGATAAATCAGCCAGATCGATCTGCGATTACGTCAGCACCACGGGATGGAAATTATTCAGGCCCTCACAAAAAAGGGGCAAAAACTGGACAAGTTACTTACGAGAGTTAACATCTTCCATAGCTATGCGATTGATAAACGAAGAACGCAAAGAATTAAAGTTATTGGCGTTGCGAAATACGCAGCAAAACGAAAGCTTTGACTCCGTTGCGTTTTCTATCAATAAGCCTTTGATTCAGGCCCTCACAAAAAAAGGGGCAAAAACTGGACAAGTTACTTACGAGAGTTAACATCTTCCATAGCTATGCGATTGATAAACGAAGAACCTTAATTCTTAACAGGATTCGAACCCGGAACAGCCTGATTCACAGGCACTAGTGAATCCACTATTTCTGCTAATAAGCAATTTGACATGAGATTGAGATTTCAGTATCTATTAGCTTATGTAATCAGGAAATTGCATTAGATGATGCGCATGCGATTCGGGCGCCATTATGCTGAACATCGATGATGTCACGGAAATGATTTGAGTCGATTATGAGTTGAGAAATCTCCATAAAATGGAAAACGTATGAGTGATTCATGTATTTTAAAACGTTCAAAAACCCTAGTTGTCTAAATGGCCCTTCCACAGTTACGTATAAATGTTATCGTGTTATACGCGCGTGGCCGCCGCGGCGCAGTAGACTTGGCTTGGTCAGAATCTACTACTGATGCCGATTTTAATGATTTTAATTCAGAATTGTCCTTTCATTCTTCTTCTTCAACTTAGCGTTTTCCCGGCCTAGCGCCAGGGTCCGCTTTCCTACTCAATCTTCTCCACTTTGCCCGGTCTTCGGCATCCTCCGATGTGATATTGTTCTCTTCCATATCACAACGTCCAGCCAGCGCTTTTTAGGCCTACCGCGGCCGCGTGATCTAGGCCCTAGATAGTAAGAACGAGGCACCTATTTCCGACGTAGTCTATCGAATTGTTTTATTACGGAAATTAATAAACGCGTGATAAGTTGATAACAATAATTTCCCAGTGTTCAAAATGCTTACAGCCTTACAACCGTTGTCTGAATGCCCCTTCCACACTTATGTTAGTCATGTTATAGCGTGACGGCGCGGCGCAGTGTCGCGAATCAGGAATGTGTTTGCACAACACGCCCGCTGTCACTGATGCTATTGACATGGCGACTTCAAGGTCGCGCTTTTTACCATTATTGACTATTTTAACAATTTAACGTATGAACAGTAACCTAAAATTAAAACTACCTACAAAACTAAACTAACATTAAAATAAACCTACTTAAAAATTAAAAAAAATACTTGAGACCTCGGGTGAACCTAGGGCTGGCTCATACCTAGGTCCACAAATAGGCATAGCCATTCAGCGGGGTAATGTAGCCAGCCTTATGGGCCCAGACTTGGGGGATATTTTTTGTATTGTTTTTTAATTTTTACGTATTAACTGGTGTACCTATTCTAATATCTTTATAGTCACTCAGTTGCAGTTAGGGTTGCCATACGTCAGGGTTTTTCGTGCTTTTGCTTTGCCGGGGTTGCGAATTAGGCCCTCTCTCGCTGGCAGGTACGTAGGCTAATCTTGCAGCCAATTTTTTAAGCTTATGGTCCAGCGTTAAATAAAATATAATTAAACATGTTTCAGAAAATTACTATACGTCCTCCAAAACAGTTTCGCTATGAAACATATAAAAATTCCACCGCAAACAATAAATAAAGAAACCGGTCAACAAAAAGAGAAAACGCACGCCATTATCGGCAGTCCACGGGCCCAAACAAATACTGTTGTTACTGTACCATCACTGTTCAGTGCTCACTGACTGTTTGTGGACGTTATTTCAATGACATAAGATCCACATATGGTTAGTGACTAAAGTTAGTACGGTAGCAGTGAACTTTGGTCTGTTTACTTTATATTTTTGTATGTATTTATATCCTTTATCTGTCTGGTACCTTGTTGTACATTTTGCTGAATTTGTTCTCACTCTCCTCTCATCTACTCAAACGTTAAATGGAAGAGATCCCCCAAAGGGTTAAGGTCGCCTTTGTTCTACTTACTAATTTTATGTTATTTTTAATATGTCATTTTGTACGATAAAGAGTTTACTACTACTATTTATACTTTAAGGCAAATCCGTATTTATCGCTAGATGGAGCATTATAGATGAAGAGCTTTAATTCTTTTACAATATTCATACAGAATACAGCACAATACGGTAGCTCCGGTAGCAGTTAACGGGTTCACTGTTTATAAACATATCAGTATTTACCACTAGAAAGAGCATTATGTATTACACACTAAGGTAAGGGTCACTTGCACCATCCCACTAACCCGGGGTTCAGCGGTTAAACCTGGAGTTGTCATGGTTACCAGTACAATATGACACTGGGTTAACGGTTTAACCGGTTAACCCCGGGTTAGTGAGATGGTGCAAGTGGGCCTAACACAAGTAAAATGTGCATTTAATCAAATTTAATATTAATAGAGAACTTATTTTCATTTTAATGTTTGTAAATTTGAATTTACATACCTATTTACTTTTATTTTAATTGTATTTAAAAATTTATTTTAATGTGACATGATTTAATTTAATTATGTAATTTAGTTATAACTTTTGTGTGATACCTGTGGATTTTACTGTCCGAAATAAATGTTTTTTTTAAAGATGTATCCCAGAAAATTTAGAGGTTCTCAACTTCTGCCCAACAATCAGAAAAATACAATGAAATATTTGAACAAATTAAATTATTTTCCAGGAAATATTTTAATTTGTTTTTTATCAAGTAGAAACACTACTATATAAATTATAAACTGAAATAAATGTCATATACTAAGAAAAAGTGACCAAGGCCTCCAGTGCCCCAGGCTGGAATCGAACCAGCGTCCTCTGCTATCGCGGCAGGTGCCTGAGCCACTCGGCCACCGGGTCACAGAGACATTAGTCAAATTTTCCAAGTATATGCACTTTATACTGAAGGCTTGTGGCGCCCCCTAGCCATCTCTAAGGTAGAACAGTATGGTTCGAACCTTTCTAGCTGGATCATTCCCATGATGATACCAAGCTAGCGAGAGAGATGCGCCACAAGCCTTCAGTATAAAGTGCATATACTTGGAAAATTTGACTAATGTCTCTGTGACCCGGTGGCCGAGTGGCTCAGGCACCTGCCGCGATAGCAGAGGACGCTGGTTCGATTCCAGCCTGGGGCACTGGAGGCCTTGGTCACTTTTTCTTAGTATATGACATTTATTTCAGTTTATAATTTATATAGTAGTGTTTCTACTTGATAAAAAACAAATTAAAATATTTCCTGGAAAATAATTTAATTTGTTCAAATACTTCATTGTATTCATGGCAGCGCCATCTCTCTCGCTAGCTTGGTATCATCATGGGAATGATCCAGCTAGAAAGGTTCGAACCATACTGTTCTACCTTAGAGATGGCTAGGGGGCGCCACAAGCCTTCAGTATAAAGTGCATATACTTGGAAAATTTGACTAATGTCTCTGTGACCCGGTGGCCGAGTGGCTCAGGCACCTGCCGCGATAGCAGAGGACGCTGGTTCGATTCCAGCCTGGGGCACTGGAGGCCTTGGTCACTTTTTCTTAGTATATGACATTTATTTCAGTTTATAATCAGAAAAATTATAAAAAAGTAGAGATCAAGCTCCAAAGACATTTAGACGATTGAAAAAACGCTTGTAATATTGACCTATTTAAACGACATTTATGATAATATTGACAATGCGGGATCTACGCACAAGTAATCAGTTTTCGTACAACCGTGACCTCTTCACCGATCAGAATTGACAGGCTCTCCCTCCATCTCCCCCCAGCTTTCATCTGACCCGGTTTTCGTAAACAATACTTTGCCCGCGCTCACTCTGACCGCGAGAAAGTAACCGACAATATGCACAAGCACGCTGTATTAATTTACTTGATCGGTAACTACAATCAACCAAGAAGCGCTGGAGGCCTAGCGGTAAGAGCGTGCGACTTTCAATCCGGAGGTTGCGGGTTCAAACCCCGGACCAATGACTTTTTCGGAACTTATGTACGAAATATCATTTGATATTTGCCAGTCGCTTTTCGGTGAAGGAAAAACATCATCAAACCGGACTAATCCCAATAAGGCCTAGTTTCCCCTCTGGGTTGGAAGGTCTGATGGCAGTCGCTTTCGTAAAAACTAGTGCCTATGTCAAATCATGGGATTAGTTGTCAAGCGGACCCCAGGCTTCCATGAGCCGTGGCAAAATGCCGGGATAACGCAAGGAATAAGAAGGTAACTACAATCAACCAAAACGGGCCACTTTCTATCGATTTTCTATATGAAGTTACCCATTTTGATTGCGATTGCGTGAATCGTGCGATTCGTGGTAAAACTATGTCGATTGTCAATGAATCTGTGCGTGTATTAGGACTCATTTAGAAGGTGCGAAAAGTCACATGCTAGTTTCGTTACATTGCGATATATGATCGATGGTTGGCTCCCCTTCATTCGTCTATTTGCCTCTCTATTGTTCGATTATGCAAGAGTGAGTGAGACGCAGATTATCTTAAAGCAAAGCAAGAGCAAATTAAAGTAATTTACAAAATAAGATGTGCAATGCCATAGTTTGTTCACATCACTGCCTGCTTCAGAGCAAACTAGAAATAACAATGAATATTTCAATTTGTCGTGAGAATCGACACAAAAATGTTCCAAAACTAAACACAGCGCGCAGTGAACCGAATGGTAAATAATACGGTACGATATGGTATCGACTATCGACACAAAACTGTTCCAAAACTAAACACAGCGCGCAGTGAACCGAATGGTAAATAATACGGTACGATATGGTATCGACACAAAAATGTTCCAAAACTAAACACAGGGCGCAGTTAACCGAATGGTAAATAATACGGTACGATATGGTATCGACGGGTCCATATTGGGTTGCATACAAGTTTAAGTCATATCTTTGATGCGCATAACAACTTGTGTCATAATCATCATTGCGCATACAAATGAAAAGCCATATTATATTGTGTCATACTTTTTTAGCCATAATATTTGATGACATACTCAGCAGTTGTCATATATTTTTTGTGCATATAGGTTTTGATTATAATGAATCAATTATCACACCAGCTAAAACCATATTTATCGATACTTATAATGTTTTTTACGTATAACGTTTTGTAGCATAATAATTTTCAAACATAATGGTTTACATAAATAATTTAAGAAACTAATTTTAGCCTCTCAACAACTCATCTAAAAAGCTTTTTCCCTAATCTCCGTCCAAACACTTAATTCGACGGAGCCCCGCTCACGCGGGGCTCCTATTTCTGCGTAGTTTGCCCTTCGGGCATCTAAAGTAACCTAACGAACCTAACCTACCTACTATGATTAGTTACTTTTATAAAACCGTTTCTCCTACTGGACGCTCCTCTCCTTCGTAGGTTCCTCACAACCATATATAATTATTATTCAATTCATGCTTTGTAACATTTATGAAAAACACATTATGACAACTAAATATATGACTTAATTTTGTATGTCTATATTAATACTATGCACTGCAATACTTCAAACGAAAAACACTTATGGATATGAAGCAGATGACTTAAAATTTTATGCGAATTAAATTAATGACTATAAAAATTATGACATAACTCATTTATGACAAAAACCCAGTTATGCTCAGGAATAATTCTAACTAAAGATTTTTATGACTTACAATTTTATGCATTAAGTGTTATGACAATTAAAAATATGACAAAAGTTGTAATGCGACCAGAGGGAGTCCCGGTATCGACACAAAAATGTTCCAAAACTAAACACAGGGCGCAGTTAACCGAATGGTAAATAATACGGTACGATACGATACGATATGGTACGATATGGTGATAATGCGGACAAATTTTATGCTCCGAGGGGGATGGATCGTAAGTGGATTTTAGGCTCGGGAACATGGAACAGATGTTAGTACTCCACACATTTAAAGTTATACACATTTAGCACATGTTAAAGAAGTCGTTTGCAATAATATGCTTGCCATATTATAAATATTGGTATAATAAGATAATATAAATATGTCTTTCACATGATATTTTGCGGGAATAAACTTGATGAAAATACCTGGTCATTTAGCTGATGGTACCGTTAGAGCGTTTACATATTGTCCTATCTGATATCGGATGTCGGATACGACCACATGCAACGAAGCAAAAAGTAAAAGAGTGCCTTTTCATATTTATTCATTTCATTATTGTTTGTTGTTCAAAAGAAAGCTTGCAAAAATCAAACAACTAGATGCCACTAGAATGTTTTCGAGCAGCTGTTTTTCTCCAAAGGTCTTCCGATCCGACGTCCGATGTGGGATCGGACAATAATATAATAACAGCCTAAATACATCCCACTGCTGGGCACAAGTCGCAACTCATGCGCGAGAGGGCTTGGGAGTCCCCACGTTAGCCCAATGCGAATTGGGGACTTCACATACACCTATGAATTTCTTCGCAGATGTATGCAGCTTTCCTCACGAATCACGATGTTTTCCTTCACCGAAAAGCTAGTACATAGTAAATATCAAATGATATTTGTACATTAATTCCGAAAAACTCATTGGTACGAGCCAGGATTTAAACAGGATTGAAAGTCGGACGTCATATCCACTCGGCCACCACCGCTTTTTCGGGATCGGACAATATGAAAAGAAAACACTCCTATACGGCTGCTGTTTGGAAGTTAATCAGGGATATGAAAACAATAAAGGTCATAAATCAGGGCTTCCTCCGTGTAATAGTTGCATCCTACAGCTTCGCGGCAAAGCGCGCTATCTAAATTGATGTCTTCCGGCCGTTGTCGGCCAGTGATGCGCCGGCAGTGTTCCTGGAGGCCTTTATGGATTTCTGCTTGAAGAAATGTCACTGTTGACAGCTGACAGATCACATCCATAACTGTGTTATAATATAACAAAGAATACTATCTAAATAGACCTCCTGTCTTATTTAACATTCCTTCATCCCTGAATGTGAATGTTAGGGAATTATGATTTTAGATTTTTAATGTTATTTTATTAATATTCATAATAAAATCGAATGAATGCATTTTAAGATAAAACCGTGTAATCGTATAAATAATAAAATAATTTCGAAATATCTTTTATGTCGTTTTTATATGATTTGCCATCGTTATTAGCTTCGTTTGGCATTTTACTTATTAAAGTCTGATTAGAATAAAACATGAAAATGAAAATATTCTTTTTGTTCATCTTGTTATAATATTGCATGCTCAGCTTTATTCTAAGCATTCTCAGCACCAGTTAATCCCAAGAATACGCTTTGAAAAATATTCTCAGGAACCATAATATTCGGCACAACACTATTTATTAGAGACTATCGCCATCTGTACGCGACACACTTCATTTGGTGCGCGCGCGTCTAGAAAGTGACGCTTTGTCATCGGCCATCGCCCAAAATCGGACAGATGCGAGACAGAGACGAAATTAGCGCTCAGCTCGATCAGAAGCGGGATGGAACGATGAAACCGCACATTTGGCGTGTAGGCATGCGCTGTTTGATCTCGCGTCGTCGCCGGAATGCATCGCTTTTCAGGAAATCTTGCAATGTTGTGAAGAAATTTGTGTTGGCGTTTTGTCAATGAAAATATTTCATATTAAACGCAAATTGCTGTTTTTATATTCAATTTTACACGTTTGAATCAAGCCAAAATGCCATAAAAAAATATATATCTGCAAACGTTGAGTTAACGTATATCTGCAATATATATCTGCAAAAGCCGACCCAAACTCAAAAGTTTAAAGTTTGCAATATAGAAAAAAAAACATGGAAGCATGTCTAATTCTCTTTTATTTTCCGTTGTGCACATATCGTTTTGTATACCAAATTATTATAAATTAGTATAATATTTGCGAAGATTCGGGGCCACTAGCTACGCGTAGACATATATTGTCCATTGTCTCTAGGAGTCTAGGTAATACCGACTTGGCCGTCCTGACTCTGCATTCGTCCTGCAACTCCTTAGTGAAAATAAAATGCGCAGATATTACTGACATTTAAATCAAACTTACAAGATTGTGATTATTTTCGCTGGACGTTAGTTTGTGGTTACTAATTAATTACACGAGCATTTTGATTAATTGCACTATTAGCCATTAGGCCCATTAGTGTGAGAGTTTCCACACGTCCGTTTGAAGTTTTATTTCTATACGCGGGTTATTAAAACGTAATTCCGAAATTTAAGCGGGTTTTGCAATTTATTCTAACGTAAACATTCGCTAAGGGGGAGGCATATGTTCAGCAGTGGACGTCTTATGGCTCAGATGATGATGATGAAACATTCGCTTTTATCATTTTAAGCGATTAATATACTATAAATGGGACGTATATACAACCAAAAGGTACTACATTATCGGTTGTCGATAAGGTTGATTCCAATTTGATGCTCTATGGAAATAGCGCCTTATTGACGACCGACAATAAGTATAAGTACCCTTTTTGATGGAGAACGGCAAAAATACCGTTTGTGTTTCTAATCTTTGCTTTTTAGTGTTCTTGATTTTTCACTTCCATTGAGAGGTATATTATCATGCCGCGATCAGAAAGGGATTAGAAATAACAGATTTCCATACACTTACGTCAAAATCAATATGGATTGACAGCTATCTCAATCCCTTTCTAATCGCGATTCAGTAATAGAGTCTGTGCGGAAAGAGAAGAGTCGTGGGATTTGAGGGCGCGCCAGTGCTATTTTATGGTTTTTGCTATGCTGACAACACTGGTCACGTGATTATAGTACGACACTAAAGGTCATGATACTTGAATCCCTTTTGTTCCGGTTTTTTACCACGGCTTACTAAACGGAGCCTGGTGGTGGTGTCGGCTCGTCAACTCAATCCTCTGATTTAGCGCAGGCACTAGTTTTCTTTTTAAAACACACTTGTTTTTATATCTCAGATACTAAAAAGTAACTGCGATTGACAAAACTGCTAAAACTATTTAAGAATCTGCCCAATACAACTGTAATTTTAGTACCAAACAAGATACGAGTCTCATTTATGTACTGCCTAATCTGTGCAGTCCAACAGTTATTAAAACCGGGTAGATCGGGTAGAAATTGGGCAATAGAACTGTAATTTTATCTGAGATATATTTCACCCACTGTAAACTTGACTTGTAATGTATGTGTACATTATTAATAATAAATATGAATATGAATAAAAATAGTGCATAAGTAGGTAGGCCTTATTGGGATATGTCCGGTTCGCTCATCTCACGATATTTTACTTCGCCGAAAAGTCACTGCTAAATATGAAATATAATTTCGTAACTAACAGAACCTACAAATAAAGAAATATTTTATTAGAAAAAGTTTTATTCTTTGTAATCGAAGTCTGAATTAAAATATTCAATGTCACTTATGTTTGAGCTAGCTTCAAAACAACCAGGGACACTCATAGAACTATCTTCATCTGAACTGGATGTGCTTGAATCCGGCACGTAGATTACGAATTCTTGCATATCACCTACTTAGCGGTCTTTAATTCGAGATACCGTAGGTACTTTTACACAGTCCTGAAAAAGAAATTACATATAAATATGCATAAAATGGCAAGTATCAAGACTATTTGTCAGTTATTTTAAAGATCATGAATGACCTGCATATTTATGAAAATTAATATATTTTGAATGAATGAATTAATATACTTACCAATTATGTACCGGAGACAAGTTACTTAGGGGGCTTATTAAATAGGTAATTATTTAATATTAAATACAACATCAATACCCGCCAATAGCGGAAATACGTTCCACGACTTTTTGTAAGTCGATAGTCGGCTTTTAGCCGTTTTCTTCCCGCTGACAAAACCGAACAATGTTAAATATAATTTTCCTTGTAGTTTTATGTACGGTTTTATCGTGCTTTGAAAATATTTTATACATAAAACTTGCGGTTTTTGTTAATAAAAATATACATTGACAGAAGTTTGTTTACTTTTTACAAGACAGGTGTCAAAGGTTTGATTGCCATTTAAATTTAAAATGTTAGTTCCCGTTTCTGCCGCGACTCTTCTCTTTCCGCACAGACTCTACCTAGTTGAGTTCATATAAATAAGGTGAACTTATTACAGTAACAAACGAAGGCAAAAAGTTTACCTGATAATAGCTCTACTATTATACTCTGGCACACCCATTTTGTCAGTAGTAAAAGGCGGCTAATTAAAAAACCGGGCAAGTGCGAGTCGGACTCGCGCGCGAAGGGTTCCGTATCATAACGCAAAAAAAAACAAAAAAGCAAAAAAAAAACGGTCACCCATCCAAGTACTGACCACTCCCGACGTTGCGTCGACTTTGGTCAAAAATCACGTTTGTTGTATGGGAGTCCCATTTAAATCTTTATTTTATTCTGTTTTTAGTATTTGTTGTTATAGCGGCAACAGAAATACATCATCTGTGAAAATTTCAACTGTCAGCTATCACGGTTCGTGAGATACAGCCCGGTGACAGACGGACGGACGGACGGACGGACAGCGAAGTCTTAGTAATAGGGTCCCGTTTTACCCTTTGGGTACGGAACCCTAACAATGTAGGCGCGAAGCGTCGACTACTCAATTTTGAATGAAAATTTGAATTTCGCGCCCTTTTTACTGACAATGTGGATGTGTTTGAGTATATATTATATGGAGTTGTGTATCTAAAGCTTTTATCTCGTTTTACATTATCTGTATGTCAAAGGCGCGTAATTCCACTAACCGTCGCAAAACAAAAGAAGAACTGATACACAGTGCTTAGCATCATAATAAACGCCATTTAATTAATATGCAAATTTCATATACAAATAAACAGTTGAATAGAGCCCTCTAATAAGCTAATAGCATGTAGGTGCGCCCACGCGCGGCCGAGGTGATAAATCTTGCGTGCGCGCACCGCGAACAGATTGCTGCAAAAAATCGCGCGTTGGGGACAATTTGTTGCTGGCTGGATTAGGTGGGATTACAATCGTTAGCGTGGGTATTTGACTTGTGTTTAAGAAAGAAAAAATGGCGGATATTTTGACATTTAATAGCATTTGACCGCAGAACGATATTTAGGTAATGATTGACGTTAGGAAATGACCATTTTCAAAGCGTGTCTATAGAAATTTGATTCTGCTTGCATCTGTGCAAGTTGTTTTCTATAATAAACAATTATTGTCTTAGGAGTCTAATATGTTTTTCAAACGCCTTTTTCTATCTAAGTATGTGTTTACACTGTTTACTGATGTTCTGCACACATCCAGGATCAATGTAGATTAATGTTTATGTTTATCCCAACGTTACACGAGTAAACCCTACTCAATAACATGCCTGTATAGTTAAAATTTTTCGAACTGATCTTGTTCACTTACCTGTACTAACAATGGCATTGTTCTATTACAATCCTATTATCTGGTGGATGGTAAACCACAAATTAGGATAATCACCTCGTAGTAAAAGCGGATTATAACCGCCTTGAAATGTTAGTATAGATTAACGACTCTATTTCTTTAAACAATAGACTACAAAATACACTAACTAAATAATGGCTAACCTAACTTTTTTGCATTTAACCACCATCGACACTCAAAAATAATGCACTCAGTAGAAAAACAGCTATGAGATACCATAGCTGATGATACCAGAGAAGTTGTAAGCCTCTTAACTCGTAATTGGCACAGCTTTTGGCACCAGGAAACGTCTACAGGCCTTAAGACAGATTTGCATGTCTAACCAATAATAAGTATACGCTTTTATACCTTATTGCATTGGAATAAGACGCAAGAACGCGTAGATGTTTACAGTCAACGGCGAGCCACATATGGGCATCCGAAAGGTCTATGTCAAGAGAGGTTAACGAGTCAATGGTGTTATTTTAAAGTGTTTTGATATTTGAGATAGATGTTTAAGGGTCATGCGAGAGTGACAAGGTTGTTAAAAATCACCAAGGAAGTTATTTGCATAAGTTATAGTGATGGTAATCAAGATTGAGTTACTTTATTTAGTAAACGTATTGACCTTATTATGAAATTTGTTGTGGCGTTCTATTAATTTTATAACGTAAAATAGATAGATACAAGTTAATTTAAAAAGTGTATTGTTAAACATCTTTTGGAGCTATTTTCTTTCTGTGAATATTATTGTAAATGGCTCCAATATATCACTTCGTTGCGTTAAATTTATTATTAAAAAAAAGATATATTATAAAGCTTACTATGGCCCCTACATTCAGAGTAATTTAATTTAAGGTTTCGAAGACTTCGGCCACTTTGTATTATTTAATAACCGGGTATGTGGCATTGCTGGCATTTACCGAGTTCTAACAAAAGCTGGTCATGTATCAAACGTTTTCAACCGGAGTTAAAGAGTGGAATTAATTTAACGAAGGTAAACGATAATAAATGACTTAAACTATCTATAGCGAGACCACAACGAAAAATAATAAAGTGTTATAATGTGTTGTGTCGTAAAAAGATATAGTGTGACATTTAAAAAACTATTTGTGATCGTAAAATTAACTGATTATGTCGAATTCCCGAGATTTCGTACACATTTTTTTGACGTCATGAAAAGTGTCATGTACGATATTTTTTTTACTAAATCATTTCACATTCAGTCTATCCTTCTATTTTATTGTACGGAATATTCGTATTGGCCTCTCCAAACTTCACTGACAACATAGCGATCCGCAATACATTGCGGCATTTGATCAATCAATTGAATTCGTTGCTCCTTCTGTGTCAGCGATTATCTAAACTCGCATGCCATTTGTTGCAAGGTCTGTAGAAGCCTTAAGGGGCCCACAGATTAACAGTCCGCCGGACGGTATCGGCCTGTCAGTTGTTCGGAACTGTCAAAATTTTGTTCTAACTGACAGGCCGATACCGTCCGGCGGACTGTTAATCAGTGGGCCCCTTAAGGTTTCTACAGACCTTGTATTACGAGTTCGTCACGTCACAGATCACAGTTAAACGCAAAAGGTGACAGTTCCGAACAACTGACAGGCTGATATCGTCCGGCGAACTGGTAATCTGTGGGCCTTAAAGGGGCATTAGACCACATTCTCTCCAGATTCAAATTAGGTTTTCGCCTTCAGTTAACGCGAATTCTGTTATCATTTCAACCCATAAAAACTTTTAAGTAGCGATGTACTTTTGTTATAGTGCGAAATACATCGAAAATGCTTCGCAGTGCATGAAAGAAGCCACAGTGCCTTACAGATAGCAAACAATATCGTCCTATTTTTACCTCTGTTTACTATACTTATGCGTGTTGATCTAATGTTTTAGCGTCTCCTAGCAACCGGACCAAAAACGGGCCGACGTGGGTGGCGCGCGGTACTGTTTTTTTGCCTTGTCCAAATATATCTGTTCCATTTGCCCTCCTGCGTAGTAGCTTTAGTGGAACAATTCTCAAGTGTTCTGGGTTAAGTTAACAATTTCTAAATGTTGTTTACTAAGGCCCAGTTGCACCAACCACATTTAACAGTCTGATTAACGTCAAACAGCTGTGACGTATGTAATTTCACATACAATCAAATTTAGCGATTTGATTCTATGAGTATGAAAGCGTACATCAATACACTCAGTTTCATTAGTAACGGATGAAATAACGCGCCAAAAGTACCAGCCACCCTGGAACACTTCTATATAGATTAGTTAATAGAGATTAATGTTTTCAGTTCGCGTTTAAAAGTATCTGCTACTGTTTAATTGTACTACCATAGAGAAATATAGTAAGACAAGAGTGCTCACTCCATAAGAAAAGTCTTATGTTGTTGAGCTTTAGACTTTCCGGTCGGTGCTACATCTATTTGTCAAGTAGCAGTACCGATAATTCCGCTTCTCGATGCTCGATGTCGACTATGAAAATAATAGCCTTTTTGGTACCAAAACTGATGTATGGAGTGAGCAATCTATGTATTTTTTTCTCTATGGTACTACATAGGTATATATGTCGGCGGCCGATCGTAAGATCAGGCATATCGTGAAATTCCTAGGCATATCGTGAAACGTGATAATCTTTGACTCGTTCCCTGAATCGACGGAGCCCCGCTGCGCGGGGCTACTATTTCTGGGCAGTTTGCCCTTCGGGCATCTGAAGCAACCTAACGAACCTATCTCACCTATATATTGGTTTAATGTGACTACCCTCAACACAACACAGGAACATTACGATCTGCCTGATCTTACGATCGGCCGCCGACATATATACTTATCTCTTTTTGTTAAGGTGTTTGAGAATGGAAGATACTTTTGACGCATAGACTGATACCTACTTATGATGCTGACTGTACGTATATTAAATATGTATGGAAGTACATTGAAACTAATTTCGTTACGCAGACCACTAATCCGCTTACCGTAGATTATAGAACCGATGACGTCACCGATAATTCAGCAAACCGGGGATTGAGTTAATCCTCTGATTAGGTTGTGTTTTTAGACCTTGAACTTAAATCAGAATCGGTAGATGACAGGAGCCGCAATAATTAATGGTAGGCCGGTTTGTTGGATTTCATTACAGATATATCTATAACTAGATCACGCAAACTCGCAAACTCACTATCTTCAAGTGTCGTTTCATCGATTGTGACGACTCTGGTCTACAGCTACAGATAGTGACATTGACAAAATATAGTAGAGGATGTACTTAATTGAAATGTTTTTTTTTTAAGTATTGTTATTCATATGCCTGACTAGATCCAATTTTATATCGAGGTTGATAAATCGCAACCGTTATTAAAATGTCAAAAATACCCAAGTCAATCAAAATTATCACGCTTTTAATTTATGTACTTCTATTTCTACGATGTCTAATTTAATATATCTCTGTACTAGTTTTAATTAACTTACAAACCCGACTCCCGAGAAAATGAACGAATCAGCAGGAAACGCAGCGGGGTACGAAAATGGTAGCTTTTTTACTGTGACGATGATTAAAAACTACTCTCTCGACGTTATAACATTAATTATATTTAATTCGCGGCGTGTGTCACTTTGCGGACAATGTTTTCTCGGTTTAAGAGAAAAGGTTAAAGTGTTTGAATTTTATACGACTACAAAACACAAGTTGTACAAAAATTCTACTAGCTCTATTTTTTTTAATAAATTTTTTAGAACTAGTATCGGACATTGCGGCAAAACAGTCTTTGTGGCCCTCATAAAAAAGGTTGAGTTCCTGTAGTAAGGTCTATAAATGCACATATCTTTGACGTAGACTAGGTAATGGTCGACATTTTTCTCGTAAAAACTCAAACTTATTACCCGTACACGCGGAATTAATGGCAGCAAGTGCGACCTCCAACGACTTTTATATCTGAATAGTACTTTGTCGTCGAAATGTTCTTTTGTGAACTAAATCGTTTTTCGCCATTTATAGAACGTTATTTTTAAATTTGCCTTCCGCCCCTTTGTTAAATGCCAACCTTGGAAGATAAGATAAGATCGACACGTCTAGCGACGGCGCGCTTTTGACAAATTATGGATATCTGATCTGACGGAATCTTGATAGTCTGGTTTTATTACTTAACTTTATTAAATATCAAAATTTACTTTCTTCAGTGCAATTTCCGTAAGTGGATACGAAACCTTTCTCCTTTAAAAGAAAATACAAACACAATAACAAATAATTCTTAAAATGTGTTGTAAAATATGATAGCCGGCGGGCCGGAAGGAAACTGAAATAATGACACTTAGGAGAATCCAGTAGGAAAATAACCAGCGGTATAATTAGAAATTATCCTCATTAATAACTTCAATACTTGATATTTGTATTGGCAGCCGAATATATCATTCAAACCTAAGGTGTTGAGAGTTGAGATTGAATAGTTATCCATAACCGTTCGGTTCGGCGGTACCATGACTCCCATGAAATTTTCATACATTTGATATTAGACATTTTTTTTTTAAGTATGTGAAAACATCGTGAAAAGTTCAGGTACTTACTAAAGTACAAATTTTCGTGACAAACACACTAATCAATACCCTTATCGGGATTTGAAACCGGGACCTCCTGCCTCCTGAGGCTACGTTTAATCACATTGGACATGGCGGAAGACAACAATACTCGCGATCTACATAAGTAGGCTGGAAACAGCTAGATCAATTAATATCAACGCGGACACCCACCTGCGCGAGATGAAACGTCGCCGACTATTATGATAAATAGCATGTAGGACAGGACTTGCTTATTTATTACTGCCCAGTGCCGCTTCCTCTTCGGTTCATTAGATTATCAATTAAAGTTGTATGCAAACACATTGTTTAATCGGATATGATCCAAGAATGCCAAGTTGCATAAGCCTCATGTAGGTACGTTATGTGCCTATACCAGGGGTCAAACTTTTAAGTAGACCGTAGTGAAAATTGGAGTTGTATTGTTATTTTTTTGGCCGACTTCGACTGTTTGGATTGAGGAGTCGCCTTTTGTTCTAAACTTACGGCCTACGGCCACTGTCACGTGTGTCGAGGTCACATTGCATTGTTTGTCCGTTTCATGGCAAAATACTTACCTGTCAATCCATTGACCACTGATTTAGGGTTACGATGATAAAACTGACCCAACAGAGCGGTAAACATTATGACATGTGACAGCGAAAATATTAAAGCAAAGACAGATGTTAGCTGTTTTATTTATCGCATAAGCTTAAATCAGTTTATATAACTGTGATGGTTGGAACGCGTCGGTCAATTAGGATAACGGGTACCAAATAACATTCCTTGTTCAATTCTCTAGCCGCACCATGTTTAGAATACTTATTGTTACACGACGTGTCCAAGAGAAAATATTTAGCGCGCTTCGGAGAACTGTCGACACAAGTACTAGCGTAGGTGTCCCGATCGATACCATCGCTCTCATGCGATATAAAAACATGACGGGGCCGCGGGTCGACAGGTTATCAGGGCTATCAGCCGTGACTCACAAGCGACTCCAATTTGACGGTCTCTGCCAATGTTTAATGTTTGCTTTAACAGTTAGCTGACACACTTCCTACCGGTCGTGCGAACACTAGCCGCTGCTCTCGACCCCCGACCTTTATTCAAAGTGTGCTTGAGATAAACGCCTGCCAATTCACCCAGAGCCTACTATTGTTTCCGCCAGGTGGGCGGGGAAGGTCAGCGCGGCTGGACGCCGGGACCCCGTTAGGGTCGTCTGCAGGTGTTCTGCTCATTGGCACTTGACGAGCGTGCTTCTCCTATTTTGGTGGCATTGTTGTATCCTAAACGTGCCTCGTTACCGCCTCGTATAGAGTTTCCCGTGCATCATAATTATTAAACTCTTCTCCTGTTACATCGTTAGCCGGAACGAGGAACGTTTGCCGTTGCTATATTTGGACGCTCGTGTTGTTAAAACTCTGATTCATCTCGCCGCGCGCCTCATTACAATTTTATTCCCATACCGGCTCGTTTAATAGTTTAATATAAAATGTTGCCCGGCGTTATCTCGGCACAATTAATCACATGCTGAATTAATTTGTCCGGAAGAATTAAACCACAGTTTATTTTCACGTATACGGTAACAATGCGAGACGTTTACGCGCCTTATGAAAGGTAAATTGATTCTTAATAATACATCCATTAATAAAATATCCAAAAACGTGGGCGGTTGTTGTAATTTGCATACAATTTGTGTTATTACTCATCCCTTGAGCGTAGCCAGGGGTTTTCATTACGGTGCGCCTGCGACTCTTGGTGTGGCGGTCGTAAACAAGCTCAATCTGTCGAAGATGTGCTATTAAATTTAATTCATCCGCGTTTAAAAGTTTATTGCTAAGTTGTACCCCATGATTGAATGCCGTAAAGCGGATACCGGTACTCATTACCGGTTTCCTAGTCGCAGAAGTCTTTGACTTGTCTAAAGATTTTATTTTTGCAGAGGTTAACCCTCAACACACAAACACAACGTTCCGAAAGTTCTTCAAAATAACTATTATTTGTAGGCAGACTTACATTAGTCTTTAGCAAGGAATTAATGTGAAAGTATTCGAGAGAAGCTTGCTAACAACATGAAGAAGGTGATTTATTGACCTGTGCTGTACCTAACTGGGCACATTTTTAAGGTTCACAACATTCCTTGATCCAAACGGATCAGGTTTGACGTCCGAGAGAAATTCAAGGCAAAAACTCGCCTTAATGGCATGTTGTTGGCAGCAAATTGAGGGGTTTTTTGTACCGTTCTAAGCACAATTATGTTCCATTATAGATCAGGTTAGGGGAGGGCAATTAGTTCTATTTCTGGCTTCATCTGTTGCATCAGGAAAACTGGGATCCTGTTGTGCTCGCACTTCGTTTATTATCGTGCCTCCTATTAATGTCACTGCTCTGTATATAATGGGTAATTATTATTTTAATTATGACTTATTTTTCAACTTGTTATAAATAATAAATAAATATTACAAGGCACGGGTTGGAGCAAATTGAATAATGCCCCACAGTATTAAGCTCGAGGGGGTTTGAGGGTAATCTGTCTGAGTACGATATATATTATATAATATACAATTAAGTATAAGGTATTTGTACCTGGAACAAAATTATCTATGCTCATCACAGGAATAAATGCCCTTATGGACGGTCATGCCCAGGACCATCGGCTTCATAGGCAGGGTCACTACCGACTAGACCAGACCGGATGTCAAGTTTAAAAAGCATAATTATATCCTTTTGATTTTGCAGATATTTACATGTTAATGGTTAAGTTTTTGCATCGTTTTTCTAATATAATAGTATAATTATACCAGACTTATATTTAATTTAGTATATTTTCCGCTAATGAGTTTTGACTGAAATGTCACTCGATGACTCAGTCGCGTGACGCGTCGTTGGAAATGTCTCGTACCAATTCTGAAGTCAAACAATTATATCACAGGTCGTTGACATTCAAACGTGTCTTATCTTTTATATTTATTTACGTTGCATTATACCAATTCTTTAAAAGAAAATGACCTATAAGATCCAATATTAAATGTGTCGATGTGATTGGACAAAATAGCAACCTATTGATATTCTAAGATTAGGAATAAACATTATTCTTCTTTATAAGTCGTCGTAACAATTCTCACTGCATTGACTTCTCATATTCTAATGAAAGCATAAATCTAGTCACACCAAAACGACTGAACTTTGATCTATAGCGGATTAACCATTCAAAACACACAAACTGTTTCAATATCACGCTTTGTGCTGACAAGCCTCTCGAACGTAAGCCGACAGGAACAAAAACGTCTTTAGACTTTGAATTTCGAATCCATATAAGCCCGTTTAAATTTAAAACGTTGGTGTAGTTGAAATTCTAAGTACTTATGTCCTTTTATGGAAAGGTTGGTGTTTGGTTGACAGTTCCCACGAGTTGGTGAAATGAGATGAAATGATGCACCGTTAACGCGGGAGCATAGTGGGCGCTAGGCGAGGCTTAGAACCTTGCAGAAGAGAAAGGATGTACGTGTGTAAGAAACTTAAAGGGAGTTATGGCTTTTATAATGGTGAGGATGGAACGATGGACGACCTATTTGCGGTGGTGAAGTGTGCAGTTGTCTGCGGGATTTCAATGAGTTTAGGTGGTTTGCTGCAAATGGTAGTGTTTCGAATTTATTTGGGTTACGTCAACTATGCTAAAGTTCCCCACTGAGGAATTAAGTATGTAGAATACACTAAATGAATACATAATAAATGACTATACAATAAGAGTCGGGAACGGTTTTCAGTTTATTCAGTTACTTGTGGTCCGTTCATCAATGATAATTTAAGTGCTATCATAGTCATTGTTATTTTTTGCCGCCCTTGTTCCGTCTCCTTAGATCGTCGGCTTAATAATGGGGAAAGAACGGGTTAAATCCCTTTTTATATTTACCTTTCATTTTATTTAGTTCAGGGGTGGTCCTATAAATTTCATCAGGATTGTTCAAGATTGTTATCGACATAAAAACTTCAAGTCACCGGACGCAAAGTATTTACACGCTTTTTACAGTAGGTAAAGTAGTAGTGTCACAGCGAAACCGATAAGAAAAAGGCCTCATATGTGTATCAATTGTTTAAGCCATTATGAATCTTATTAGAATGTGACAAGGTCGTTTAATGGATGTATTTCCGCGTCTTCATCTGTGTAATCTCCGTGTGAGTTACTTCTTTTCTCTTCTAGAAGGTTGTGCGTCGGTTAACTCGTTAGCTTGACATAATGGCGTTGTTTCCTCTCTGGACCGTTACTCTGCATGGTTCGCATTCAATTTATCTCCCATTTTGATACACTTGTACGTTAGATTCGTTTCGTAGTGATAGTTGATTTTTATTGAATTTAATTCTGACACAGTTCCTGTTATTGATGAGTAAAATCGTATGGTATCTTTATTCTTAAAGATAATGAATTATGTTTTTTACAATCGACTGAAATATTCTGCTGGATAGAATACTTACAATTACTAATGAAATAGTAATTATTTACCGAAGTCCTTTAAATATTCAAGGGTTGTGTCTAAACAGGTACATGTCGACATTTTGCGAGTTTATTTTGCATTTAAGAATTGTAAATTCCCTAGGACCCTATATAATAAAGAATGTTTTTATGAATGTTCGATATAAAAGTTTTTTTTATACAGATTAGAACCCTAAGTTTGCCATTTGCAATTCAAGTGAAAACATTTAAACACGTATAACACCAGCAATTATTGCAACTTGACTTTAAAATTACGCGATTGTGATTTCCAAAATGATTAATATAATGCTTTTGTTTCAATTCAACGTGCAAGCAGCTAAAGCCTACGTTTATGCGCCTGAGTCACTTCCTGAGCACCATTGATAACTGTATTAGCTCGCTCCTAATATGGCGACGGCTGGTGCCAATATTAATAAATAGTATTTTTGCAGTATCAATTGATATGCTCCATAGCCACCCACTAGTGTACTTTGCAGGCTCTGAGCCCTATAATATAAGGAAAAAAAAAACATTTATCTTATATTCTTACAGCTCCATATGTAGCGTATTTTGATATTTAATTTTGCAATTTTTGCATACACTAATACTAAGACATAATATTACTAACCTGAGTTAATCATTAGTCTGGACGGAGGTACCGTGAGCTACAAAAGTGTATGGCCACTTTATGAATTACATTTATAAAGTGGCCATGTACCTTTGCAGCTGGGTGTACATGCTTTCCTGTCGTTCACGATCAAGATCTTAAATTGTGGCTTCAGAGCGTAAACCTTCTTGGACCCTAGACTCCTTTCATTCAGTTCAGTTCATATTATTATGTTAAGGCAGACAAAGGAGCGCAAACATAACGTATTTCACAGTTTGCTTAACAAGCTTCCTTGACTTTTCCGTGCGAATTTGATGTCGTATTTGTCAGCGAGATAACGACGTCGACAGTATCTAATATCTCTTTCAATTAGGTACTTGATGTTTAAAAGTAGCATATATTTTATCACGTGGATAAAGCCATCCATAATACGCCTGCTGTTTGGCTTAACTCTCCTGTCACAACATATGTTTTTGCCCTTAAACAGCACATGCGACAAAAAGCGCAAAGGACATAGGAAATAACGCTTCCTCATATCACAACGGCGTCAGCATCTCTCCACAAAGGTTAACGAGGCATTAACGCATATTTGCCCACTCGCAAAAACATGGGAAGAGCGGAAACGTCACTGCAATTGCATCACTCTCTCTCACTTCAGTAACGTCACTTGATACGATTATATGTACATCGATAAGCGACCCTAATCCTTTGTCTTATGAATGATAATCGTTGTTAAACTATCCGAGTTATATCAATGTTGAATTGGGATAGTAATGACGGATGACGTGAGACTCCATTGATGAATATCTCAAGTGCAATCAGCAACTGATCGATCATAATGCTTTGAGAAGTTCAATGGGAATCTGAGATGGTATTACGCTTTTAAAATTCCATTAACGTTCCTGGTCATTATGTCTGCCTATCCCATTATACATATAACTGGTGTATGGTGGGCATACATAAGTCAACAGAAATCAGGTAGGTGGTTGGTCTGTGACTTTTAACTATGAGATAATGTGTAACTTGTAATATCTCCTCTACACGATGGGCCAACGCCGGCCACTCCAAGGAACGCAGCCATGCGGTAGAATGAGTCAGCAATATCACTTGCTCCCTCTAACGCATAAATGCGTCCCTTGGAGTGGCCGGCGTTGGCCCACCTTGTAGAGGAGCCATAAAACGGGACAATACTTCAAACTAGTGTATGAACAATGTTGGGATGCTTCAGTATTATTCAATTATTCAATAATCATTGCGTCAAAATTTATTTGTTCCATATTAGACACCAGGATATGATCCAGCGTCCTCAGTTATACTAAACGCACATTCCGAGCACGCCAAGACAGAATGCTGGCTAGAAACAAAACCGCTCTGAAACTGTGTCGCAGACGGCGCGCAGACGCATGTGTCGCGGTACCGTAAGCACAGTTATCGACAGTGACATAAACTACACCTTATCTGGTCGAAATAAGATTCACACGTGGCCTTTCATGACTTAACGGTGCGCCGAAACGCGTGCCATCGACGCATCGACAGCGGATAAGTTATGGGGGATTATTTTCTTTGAAGCGATATCCCGTTCGGCCGCGATAATGAAAGTTCTTAACGAACGTGTCAATGGGGAAACGAACCAGCTTGTGTGTGCGGAAACAGCTAAAGTAGGTTATTGGAAGAATCTTTGAGCTTTTTAATGGCTTCTCAAATGTCATTGTCGCCCGATGATAGATACTGCAATGGAAGGTCACGCAATGTAAACAAAGTAAACTCGTCTCGGTACCGATGTACGGTCTTACTTTTACATAAAAGGGAACCCTGAACACCATGTCTTGTAACACTATATTACATGCTAAGACGACAATGAAGACTTAATTACTACATACTGCTCTGACATGACGACCTGAATTTGATCTTGACCTCCGACGCCAAAGAACACTATGCTTCCCATTCCAAAGTCGTTTCTGTCCAATCGACAGCGCCGAGTTCGCTAAGATCTTTTTAAACATCGTCTCTCCAGCGGTAACTAGATCGTCCAGAAGGTTTTCGGCCATTTCGTACACCAGGAACACTCCGGCCATTTGGTACGACAATGAAGAACCGCCGAATAACCTCACTCGCCCAACAGCAGGGTTAAATCGAAATGTCGCTGCAGCTAAGACATTTCCAGTCCACATGTCATACAATTAAGCCCAAAGAACCAGGTTATACTGACCAGGGCTTGACATGTTATACAATTAAGCACACGCTCGAGGAACCAGGTTATCCTGACTTGTTCCTATGACTGTGACTGCACGATCGCAATCTGTGACCCGAGTACTGCACTAATTATTTCAGATCCTTGTTATCTTCGCAATTAAACTGCAGAGACGGCACATCGCCCTAGTTGTTCCTAATTACTGACATTGTTGGGAAAGGGAGTATGCTTGCACGATGGAGTTTACGCTTTTATGGTTCTGGGTGAATGTGCATGGACTTACTGTAAATCCGTGACATTGTTAGTCTTCCTAATAAGCTGAGTTTCGTCTATGTTCGGTTCTTGAAATTCTAGGCCTGCCCTAATGTAGCTTGCGTCTAGCCGTCTACACGAAATAAGTACCCATGAATCAGAAAAATGCTTGATTCTGGTATACCTACCTATTCTTTTAAACAGTGGGTTTATTATTAGAGAAAGTCAGTTTTCTGTACTACTGACGAAAGTATATTTTTTAATTGACTTGACGTTCTTGAGAGCGTACATATTTTCAAGAATGTAGGATATCCTCTCCTATCCTTCAACTTAAATATTTAAATAACGATTTAAAATCGATCTGCCAATATTGTTACTCTTAATGAGCGCTATATCTAATTAAAATTGCGAAATCTACTTAATGATAGAGCAAGGGCGGCATCGTCACGATATCCTGGCGCACGACCACTCCAAATAATTGAGTAACCGATCCCGATGTGATAGCGCTCAAGGTCGCTTACGAAAGGGCTGCGTGGGTGTGATCGATTAAACGAGATCTTTTGTTGTGCATTAGTGCCGTGACCCGTTCTAATTTGCTTCATAGAAACAGAAGCAGCTTTAGTACTGATAGGACCTTCAATTGTTGATTTGGGTTCTAAACGTTACAATATGTGACGTTTTCAACCAAAAAAGGGCCTAGCCAAGAACAATCGTACATCGACAAACGCCAAACGAAAAGTAATGTCGAAAATTAAACGATAACAAATGTATCCGGATGACAGATGCTACGAGAAGCCACGTGATTATTTCCATACATTATTTACACTCCTAGTGAAACATGTCGTGCATTTTCCGACTTAAAATACTTAAATTTTATATGTCTGTGTCTCACGGTAGTTTTGTTACATTATTTAAGTTTTTATGGGCGTTTCGTGGCTAAACCCTCTGGATGACTAAAGTGCTGGCATGCCGATGAAAATATACAAACCAGGGAATTTATATTGGGGGTCCCTTTTTCGTTTACCTGCTTTCTTCTAGCTCTTACACACTATTTCAGATTGATATTGCACTGCATTTCTCAAGACAAATTGATCGATCGAAATTACTTCACTTAGAGGCAATTAACCCTAATTGAAACATTTTAATCTATTTTAATACTACAATAAACGTCTCCATACAATATAATTAAATCGATATTGTCCCAATTAAATCGATACGAAACTGCAGTGTCGAAACCGCGGTTTTGATATAGCATTTGTAAACGCGTTCGAGATTAATGGAATCGATAAGAGTATCGATTGGTCGAGTTTGTATCGAGTTACTTAGTCGATTGGGCTAGTGTGTTTATGACGTCTCTATGAGACAATACTATCGAATCGATCATACATAATCGTAGGAGTGACGCCTTTCGCAAGACGCCTATGGTACGAAAAACTGTATTACTTTTTTAGTTATTTCATTGTGAAGTAATAAGTGTCAATTTACTTTGAGAAGTAGTTAGGAACGGTTTCTTTTCCTTTGTGAAAAGAACCATGAAACGGCAAAGTTTTAATATAATTTAAATTTATCGGATCATTTTTCATACTCCCCTGTCAAACCGAATTCAATTAACATTACTAACCCAAATGCGAGATTTCATATAAGTATATGTTTTTCATTAAAGCGCACAGATTCACGCGTTCAATCCATCACTCATTCATTCGTTCACAGCTGTCAGCGCAAGCCGAACGAATGATCAATATTTACAGTTCTTTTTTTCATCAAATTCAAAGGTGTAGTCGAGTCTTGGACGCTCGTTTGACCGGCGTCCATAAAAAATACAAGAAAAATAACAAAATCACATTAATCTTAATTATATTATAATCTGTTTTCATAACTATGAAGTAGGTATTGCCCATAGGAAATAGTATGGAACGCTTATTAGTAATTTGTTTCTCGGACGAAAATGTATGCGTACTTACAAATAAAGTTTAAAAAAACGCTGCATATCGAGGGGTGAGCAGTACCGCTTACAGCGGTGACGTCACACCCAATAAGTTCAGAAATTTTGTCATTTCAATTTGAACTCTACTACCACACAGTTCCAATTTAAAAACCCATTTTCGCGACTTATCGGGTTTGACCGCTCACCCCTATTATGTATATAGTAATTTCTTTGTAAAAGCTGGTAAAAGTGAGGACTTAAAGATACAACAACAGCAAGAACATTACTGTGTCTTGTTCCATAGCAGTTTTTGTACCATTTTTTCTTCAACTAAATAGTCCCGTACATTTTATGGGTGTTAATAAAAGTAGGTTGCCATAAATTTTTAATTTAACGGTCAAAATAAAAATTTCATAGTTCGATAGCCTTGAACTTTACTCCGAATCGGTAGCAGACCCGTTTCTAACAATGGAATAATCAAGTCTATGTCAGTCCTTGACCGTAGTTGCACAAGCATCGATATTGTACCGAGTCGAATCGGTATAGAGCCGGCCTAGTTGGCTGTCAATCGATTCGTGGCGTAATACCGTCGATGAATTATAATTATCGAGTCTATTGTGAGTGGCCATCACTCTCGTTTGATCGCGCTTTTTCGTTTGGTAATAGGGCCTCGGAGGAATTTTAGCGTCATGTGACAAGAGTGATTTTCTTGTGATGATACACATACATATAAACCGAAGTGTTATTGACTTGTCGCGGATTACGACACTGTCAAAACAAAAGCAACTACCTTTGCCTAAAAATCTAGCGACATGTGATAGTGATACGTTCCAAAAACTAAAAAAATATCTTGAATTCATACTTGTATAAAATGTGCAGAGTTCTTTATTGAAAATTAAAAATGATAAAAGAGAAAAAACGAAATATTCTAGCATTGATTTTCCCAGAGCACAAAACTTTTCTTACATTACAAATTGTCATACAATTGAAGAGGAAAGCGGATTATAAATGAAACGTAACTTCCCGAGACAAACTCAGTGCTGTATTTATTGACAGATTTTTAGGGTTCCGTAGCCAAATGGCAAAAAAACGGAACCCTTATAGATTCGTCATGTCTGTCTGTCTGTCCGTCCGTATGTCACAGCCACTTTTTTCCGAAAGTATAAGCACTATACTGTTGAAACTTGGTGAGTAGATGTATTCTGTGAACCGCATTAAGATTTTCATACAAAAATAGAAAAAAAACCATAAATTTTTAGGGTTCCCCATACATAGAACTGAAACCCAAAATTTTTTTTTTCATCAAACCCATACGTGTGGGGTATCTTTGGATAGGTCTTCAAAAATGATATTGAGGTTTCTAATATAATTTTCTTCTAAACTGAATAGTTTGCGCGAGAGACACTTCCAAAGTGGTAAAATGTGTGTCCCCCCCCCCCCCCCCCCTATAACTTCTAAAATAAGAGAATGATAAACCTAAAATAAATATGATGATGTACATTACCATGCAAACTTCCACCGAAAATTAGTTTGAACAAGATTTGGTAAGTAGTTTTTTTTTAATACGTAATAAACCGTGAAACCCAATTTTATTATGTTACTTGCTGTTACGGAACCCTTCATGGGCGAGTCCGACTCGCACTTGGCCGCTTTTTTTTGCCAAACACATCAGCCAGACTATACTGATAGACATAATTGTACGTATTATAGGTACTCGTATGCCTACTTACTCTACTTAGTGACTGAAGACTTTGCGAACCCCCATGGCTCCGCCATTCTGAATAAAATCCAAAAACTGAATCGAGAATAAAGAGGATTGGTTTAGAAATATAATGTAGGTGGCCTTTCTCATCAGAATATCCTAAAATTTGTTGTAGACCAGAACATCCGAACAGACATACAAAATCATGACCGAGCTGAAACGGGGACATTAAAAAAACATAACTCTCAACGTTATTCTAAACTAGAAAGCTCAAAACAACAATTGGCTACTCCTGCGCATCTGTTCTCACTAATTGTATTTATTAGCCTCGAGGGCCGTGATTGGCGGGTCAGCGGGACAATTGATACCCGCAAATCGCGGCTTCTATTATTTGTTTATTGGCCACAAATCAATGTGCCCTATTAAGTGGCAATAGTGGCATGGTTTCGATTCAGGATTCCGGGCCGAATTTGTAGCTATTATGGTAAAGGAGATAGGTTGGAGGCCTACTCACACCCACCCAGAAGTACACGTAGTTTACTTATTCTGACCTATTTAAAAATGGAATTGATAAAACATGACGCTAATTTCGGGCATCTTTCTCTTTTTTTGAGTGACAGAAATGTCAGAGATAGTTGCTCGAAATGCTAGTACAAATAATTATGAACAGTTACTTTAATTAAGGAATAATTTAAATACACATAATAATTAACACACAACACACACACACACACACACACACACACACACACACACAGAATTATTAAGGAATAATTTAAATATACAGTACTTATGTTTCTTTATTTTTGTTACAGGTACGTTATCAGACTTTTCGCGTGGACCTTCAAAACAACGAAAATTGGTAACTAACAAATGTTACTGTCCTAATCTAATAACAAATTAAAATGAACTGTCATTTTACCATAATTATGCTATAAAACTCAGCTTAATATCTCATGATTTTTTTATGAGTCGACATTTGGTTGGATTGTATGCATATTTCGTCATGTAATTAGCTACTACACGCGCCCACGCCACGTTGGCACACCTGACCGGCGCGGACGCAGCTCAATCAATGTTACACCGAATCGGAGGCCCAGAAACCCAAATTAATATCATTTGTGTCATTCACAGCGAAAAGCGAACATAAAAAAAACAAATATCATTTATTTTTAGGTAACAACGGCCCATAGGTACAAACCTTACATCAGACCAATATACATACAATAATTATAATCTTAAAATTTAGGCAACACAATAGCATCCTTACATAGTCAGCTTCATTTTATTCCTATGGTAATGGTAACATTGGTAACAAAGGTGTTTATGAAATATTTGGTCACTTTAGCCGTCACTATCTAAGTAATTGATATTACCTGTATGTACATACAAAGAGTAAAATTCGTGTTGAAGTAGGATTTATGTATATCGGGACATCTATGTTTGCTAATATTCTTGTATAGGTACCTAATATTCTTTGCCAAAAAGATCATTCATTTGTCACAACCACCCTATTTGACATTACGCCCTAATATTAATCATCCTAGCATAGTATAGTTAAGTATAGTCATGTTTTTGGCCTATATCATGTTCCAATTGTCCTAATTAACATGTTATTGCCTAACAGTAACCGATTACAGTATCTTTAGATCCGTTACCTAGTAATATGGTACGAAGTAGTTACTAAGGTCCCTTTTCTTGGAAACGACACATTTAATTACCTTTTCATCTATCACGTTAATCGTCTCGCCTCTAATTGAATAAATCAACTGACAGATTAACTATGGGGTTAATTGATATTTGTCATTTCAAACGAAAATGTATTTTATTATAATGTGGTAAGGCGTCTTATCGAGTGATTGTATCAGTTGTATTGTGTTGCAATTCTTGGATAATGTTTTGCAATTAATGCATAGATAATAATAAAATCTAGGTTATTCAATTATTAGAAAGCCGAGACGCAACGGGAAGTTTATTTTTCATTTTTTCTAACTTCAAAAAGAATTGCGCCATCTTTATACATATACATAATTAACAATCATGACTTAAACACGCAAAGGGATGTATGAAAAACTTTAAAGAAAAGGTCCCGTATTTATTTTTCTTGGGTGCATTTTAATTTAAAATTGGAGTAGTGGTTACATTAAGAAGTTTTTAAAGAGGTTCAGTAAGGCAGATACAGTCAGCAGCAGAAGTTGCTAAGCGGGCTAGGTGTTCAATATGATCTTGACGCGACTTTATTGTTAAGAGATAAGATAAGAGGCAATTTTGAACACCTCGCCCGCTTAGCAACTTAGTGGCAACTTCGTTTAGCACAGCGAAACGAAAAATGTAGGTACGTTTTTCGACAGACAACAGAAAACTAAATTAACATACCTACCAATACAAAAATAGGTAAACCTCTGTAAAAACACTATGTCACTGTGTCAGAAAAACACTAAAATGCTAATGCGCCTTGCGAAAATCACTTTCTCTAACGAAAAACATTGTTTTCAAAAGTCATTGTGTTCGAAACCGTTGCAAAACTGCCTGTAACAGGAAGACCTTACGAGACCTTTGTATTTCAACTTTGTGTTAACTGACCTTATCAACATACTGTTATGTCACACTGTAATCGAGAACTCTTATATCAGTTTGACTTTCAAAAGAATGTGAACCTTTGGAACTTTGTAGTATGGTTGCTTTTTCAATTGCTATTATGAGTAAGATGAGAGATTGCGATGGTTAGTTACGCTCAGGGGCACACTTATATGTTACCTGCCTTGAGTATTGTTAAAAGATAATTAAAAATACATAAATACTCGTACTTATGATCTTAGAATGAGTCACAAGGTTAGAGACAAAATGCGCTCCGTTGCCCTTGTATATTGTCACGAAAGAGAGACCTAAGCCCTCCTACGTGTACACGCTCAACGAAGCTGGCCAACTTTAGGGTGGAATCACATCTGTCAGCATCGAGCCGCATTTTATCTATGAGAAATTGCTCGTTAGTATGAAGATGCGTACGCATCGGAAAGCTGAAAGCATGCGTACGCATCTTCATACTAACGAGCTATTTCTCATATATAAAATGCGGCTCGATGCTGACAGATGTAATTCCACCCTTATTGTCACACGTGCAATAGAATATTTAAGACCAAGTTCGGCCTGGCCAGCCACATAAGAGCTCACGCCAGACAACGTCCATGATATTTATTTAGGGTCGCCGTCATCGAAAACGATGAGGACGACTATACATACATATATCTATTGTGACGAAAAAATTTTAGATTTTCTTTTCTTCAAAACAAAAGTATCGAATGTATATTACACTTTATTGCAAATATTTAAGATCCATCGAGAGTCAGTTAATAGAGTGGCTGTTAATACCATTCATCATCATCATATCAGCCAGAGGACGTCCACTGCTGGACATAGGCCTCCCAAAGAGTGTCACAATGACCGGTCTTGCGCCACCTGCATTCAGTGGACTCCCGCAACCAATAAGAAAAAGTGGCTGTGACATACACGGACAGACAGACAGACGGACAGACGTGACGAATCCATAAGGGTTCCGTTTTTTGCCATTTGGCTACGGAACCCTAAAAACGTCATCTATCGTCCGAAAAATCTTTAAAAAAATCGAAATATTGTGTGATGTATTTAATTAATGGACGACCCCTAGTTGGAATTGATGTTTTCGAAGTGGAAACTCTCCAAATCTTAGTTGTCATTTAGACTTACAATAAATTGAGATACTATTTAACAAAAATGGTTAAAAATTTACTATTCAGTAATCGTATCGGAACTGCTAACGGTTCGGTGGGGCTCGATTAATACCGATAACGGATCGTCGTAAAACGATCGATCGCCTTTAACGGCACTTGAAAAATCCAATTGCGTAGTTAAATCTAGATCATTAGAAACTGGAATATTTATTTCCCTGAGAAATTATATAACCAACCAATCATAACTAATTACAATTACCTAAGTTTACTACTTTCACTGTTAATTTTAGTATATGTATGTTATGCTTAAGCATGTCATTGTCATGTCAACATTAAGTTCATGTTTTGAAGAGAAAAAGTTGCAAATATCTTACTCCTTGGAACGGAGTTAAGAGATAAGCAATTGTTAGTAATTTTGGCTATCTTGACCTATGTCTTAATGGCGATTTTAACCGACACAATGCTTGCCGTCTGTACTTAGTGCAAGTGATCAGTTCAGTGGGCGCTGGCGCCGGCCCGCTCGCGCCTGCGCGTGCACAGATTTATACAACGGGAGCAATGTGCCGACGGCAAACCTCGAAGTTGAGTGTTGAAGTCGAGACGAATAAATGTACTTATTCCATGAACGATATTCATTTCTTTATTCCATATTTAGATGTCGCTTAACCATTCGTGTGGTGTCTCAAAAATCGTGGCTTCAAACCCCGGTTGTGACGTATAGACCAGAAATAAAATCTGTAAAAAATGCAACGAGATGACTAAAAAAACGATCCGAAAAAGGATCCTTAACATACGTACCTACACAGGCAATAAGTTAATATGTGGTAAATAATTCAGAAATTTATTAAGTTTCACCCCAGCTGTTCTGAATTGGAACCTACGACAAATAACATGCAAGCTAAGCCTCCTTAATTTACTCTAATAAGTAAACATCAATTTATCTTCTATGGTGCCCGACTGCCCGCTTGGAATCTTTGTAAAAAGGACAGTAAATTATGACATACGAACACCAGGGGCCCATTTCTCGAACGATATTAGACTAATATTATTAGTCCACGAACTGTCAAATCTTATGGGTTGCCATGACAACACACCAATAATATTAGACTAATATCGTTTGAGAAAAGGGCCCCAGAACACTATTACCCATTAGATTGACCAGAGTAAAACCAGTCCTGCCCAAGTCAAAGTGAATGCTAAATAGCTCGTTTTGGCAAGCTTTCGACTGTTTCGACACATTCATTCGAATAGGAATGACAGAGGTCAAATGCCACCGATTATTGGGTGAAATCACCAAATGCTACAGATTTCTATTCAAGTTTAAACATCATTCCATCAATGAGTTCCTCTTAACCAATAAAAGTGGGCTAAAAGTTAGGAGGTAGCAAAGGAAAGGGTAGTTTATGCTAGTATCGTATTGTGACGAGTTAAGGGTTTGTACCTAGCCCATAAAAGTTTTTGAAATAAGGGATTTAATGGCCGTATTTTCCAAGAAAATAACCGTCTTTTGTCATATTGGCCGATACCGGGGCCCATTTCTCAAAAGATATTAGTCTAATATTATTGTGTGTTGTCATGGCAACCCATACAATTTGACAGTTCGTGGACTAATTAAATTAGTCTAATATCGTTCGAGAAATGGGCCCCTAGTTGTCATGATATTCCATTTTTTCATATGGCAACCCTAGTCACGTCATCGCCAGCCCTGCCATCAGTCACGATCAGCTGTCGATCGTAGCTTTCACGTTGAATATCAGTTTTGACGGTCAGCAATGTTTGGTTGCGTAACGACGGACCCAAACATTGATGACTCGGTGCGGTTGAAAATGTAGTCCGGAAACCAGTTTGGACAGGTAGAAAATATAGTAAGGCTTTGGAAATACTTGATATAGTTAGACCAAGAAAAGTCTGCAACGATTTTTATAACATACCTACGCAAGCGTTATTTATACGTCATAAATATAATAATTTTCATAGAAGTTTGACGTTTAAAATAACACTTGCACTGCGTGTGCTATCAAAACCGTTGCAGACTTTTCGTGGTCTAACTCTAGATGTCTTTTCTTTTTCAATTTAATAGAAAAGAAATATTTTGAGTTGTTGAATTTCATGTAAGACATTTTTTGCTATTATATAATTTATAGGTCCTGTCGACACTCCGTCTTTGTAGTCACTTAAATTATTACTAGCAGGCAGGTATTTCAGCAGCAGCGCAATCTGTCGTTAATTACCAAATTACTTTATTTTTTATCACAATTCTTGTTGATTGTGGTTTCGCCAAGAAATCAAAAATATCAAGTTAGCTAGAGGCTAGTTAGGACGCACGTTCGGATCGGAAGTACCTACGCATTAGAAAAAAGGCGTTTGCGCATCGCTCGGGACCACTTTCACTGACATTGAAACACTGCCTTACCGCGGATCTTGATCTGAGATCGGGGCCGAACTTGTTTGCCGACCGATTGTTTTCGGATCTTTTTCTTGTTCTTTTTTAATTATCTGGACCATTTTATTTAAATTTGTACGTTACACTTTTTTTTCATATTTGTTAAGTTTTGTGATATTTCTTCTCAGAATCACAAGGTTTTTGAAACCTAACAGGAGAAAAAAGTGTCCCAAAATTTCCATAAATATTTCGACTCTTCCATTTCGTTACCCTCAAAGAATTATTACTTAAAAAAAAACATGACAACGCATTATTTAAAAATTCAACCTAAATCATTAAAATCAAAGATTCCTTTCAGATTTCAACGATTGTCTACGCTCTGCTACAAATCAAGTGTAATTTTAATCATGTACCTGGTATACCTACAGCTAGTTTTATTAAGACATGCTTTATAAATACTTGATAATACATGATACCCCGTATTTATAAGTAGTGTCGTATCAAGAGATGCGAAGACCTATGACGGATTGATTACTTTCTAGATATAAATCTTCGGTCAAACCAGTCCGATCCAATCTAAGTGTCAGTTACCATTTCCTTTGGTCTACGAGCAAATGGTTGTTACGTCTCGCGTGTAATGTAGTGTAATAATATCTGAACAATATGAATGCAGGTCATTCGCATTGCAAACCGACCGTCATGCCCGTCTCTGTGTTGCGCAAAACTCTGGTCAAGAGATTTTGAACCATCGTTAGAGGAGTTTGAAAGGGCCATATGGATGACGCTTTTAAAAGATCACTTTGAATACTCCCAAGCGTAGTGAATTAGTCCGGAAGTGCATCCGATAATCTACTTTTTTACCTTTAACATTAAACGCAATTTCGAACGTTACACGCGTATACTTGTATGGTATGTCCACGAGAAAAAGTGTATCCAATCCCTTTTAAATGCCGTGGAAAGTTCGGTGAGTCGTGAAAACAGCTTTTGTGATGGGTTTTATAAAGATTTACAAGTATACTTGTCGTCGGATGGGTTAAGTCGTGAGCAAATATTGCGTAAAACGAAAGTGTCTCATACAAGACATACATATTCGCGATTGCTTAACGTTACTGATAACCATGTAATTGTGTTTAGTTAAGTGTACAAATGGGGGCAGCCTTACCGAATTGATATTGTTCCTATAAATAACTTTCGAATTGATTTGTTTCTTTGTCAGAACGATAGTGCTTACTTAGGGACATGTTAATGCAGAGACGAAAATGGAGACTCCTTTGTATGTAGAAGCTGTTCTCAACTAAACTCTTAAAGAGTTTGACGCTGAATTTTTTAATTCGATTTGTTGCAAATTCAATACCTAGTTAGAATTCACCTTAGTTTCTGCGTTTAAGAAACCACTCTACTTCAAAGCCACTTAAGTATAATATACAAAGTATACAAATGATTCTAATTAAATGTATCTGTTCAATATTGATGTAGTATAATTTATTGACGTGATAGTAGGCGCCCGGCAATTAGGCTAATCAATCCATCATAAGTAAGAATCGTATTATTTACCGGTGAACGGCGGGTCAGGGTGAGATACCGGATTTTAATACGCACTTTGTGTACTTGAAATTACTGATTAAAGTGTGTTTGGGCGTAACCTGATTCCCAAAGGTTAGAATGACAAATAATGTATGAAATATGTGAATAGAGATTGTCTTTGCAGTGAAATTGAAAGGGTCATTATAACCGTCATATTTTCGTTGAAATTTGACATTAATAGTGGCGAACTAACTCTACATGATTTTGTCTTTGGAGAAAAAGCCAAATTGGCTCAGACTTTACTGAATCGCAATCACAAGTCACTATTATAATGAGTGGGAAAGCCGGAACTAAATATATTTTTGTAGAACAAACAGCTTATGGAGAATTCGCTGGTCAAAAACACCTGTGTTATTATGCCAATAGGAGATTGCGTAAAAGCAACAATTAGAGATACTAATCTATGAGTATAACACGTTAAACAATAACCACTGTATCTCGTTTCATGGTTACATTACGTTTGTAAACGAGATTTAACGCAATATTTACCTATCAGCGTCGAACGAGACTTGTCGTGACCCTAATTACCTTTGCAAAGATAAGATAATTCGGACTGTAATGACATAATCACACGCCGGTCACCGAGCATTCTACAAGCAGTTACATTACAACACCAAGCATTTGCATTTTGCATGCTTGCGGATACGTCATTTCAATATTGTAAGGTTTGCAGTGTCTTTGAGGACATATACGTTGTCAGGATGGACGAGTTTATAGTTTGATATCGTATAATCTGTCAAACCAATTTATGAGTAGAAAAAGATAAAAATAAGATAATTCGGACTGTGCTGACATAACCACATGCCGGTCACCGAGCATGCTATAGGCAGTTACAACACCAAGCATTTGCATGCATGCGGATACGTCATTTCAATATTGTAAGGTTTGCGCTTGCAGTGTGTTTGAGGACGTGGACGGTGTCAGAATGGACGAGTTTATAGTTTAATATCTGTCAAACCAAATTATGAGAAGAAAAAAGATAAGAATAAGATAATTCGGGCCGTAATTACAAGTCGGTTACCGAGCTTGCTACAGGTAGTTACAACACCAAGACCTAGCATTCATACGCGGATACGATGTTACAATTGTAATGGCTCATCTTCACGTTGGGCCAACGCCAACGCCAACGAGGGACGCATGTATGCGTTAAAGGGAGCAAGTGATATTGCTATCTCATTCTACCGCATGGCTGCGTCCCTCGTTGGCGTTGGCGTTGGCCCAACGTGAAGAGGAGCCTTAAGGTTTGCAGTGGCGTGTATGGTGACGTAGGTACGCGTTCTCAGGATGGAGGAGTATATCTAGCAAACCAATGTGTCAGTAGAAAAAGGTGGCGAATTGATGGCTCTTAGGAGATCTCTAGAAATTTGACAAATTGGTTTGCCAGACTACAATTTGGTCAACCAAAAGTTAATTCCGTTCAATCTTTCGCTCTGTTTTCAAGCAGTTATTTACTTATGTAGCGATCGCTCTGAAAGCTTGTCCATGGATTTGTAGGTATGGCTCGTAAGTAAACGTTGAGCTTAATGGCGTTATAGTGTTAAGTACGTCAAGTCATATTGTCTGGCTACAACATTTTGTAATATGGTGCTAAACAATTAGGCCTACATTGGTAGTTTTTGCCAAGATAAGATATTTTTGTGCTTAAATGGCATAATCACGTAAATTGCGGGTCAGCGAGCATGCTCTGTTACAAGTGTTACAATTACAACACCAGTAATGGCGTTATGGTGTTGCCAAGGTCAACTCAAAGTCTGTAGGAATATTCATTCAAGGGCGCTATTTCAGTCCTACCTGATCGATATATTCTTTACAAAATTCGATGAGATGTCAGTTCTCTATGCATGTTCTACCGTCTCTTACAATGGTGATTGCTCTTATCTGAAGAACTTTTTGAATTGGTGCTGTTGTCTCGCCTTTTATCACCGTACCTCCCGCCAAAGGAGCAAAGCTCAACTTCTTAAGGGGCCAACAGATTACCAGTTCGCCGGACGATATCAGCCTGTCAGTTATTCGCCACTGTTACCTTTTGCGAGGAACTGACGAGCTGATATCGTACGGCGAACTGGTAGTCTGTGGGCCCCTTTAGACACATGACACACCAAGAATAAGCAGGCATCTCGTTCGTTTCTTACCTGGACTCCTTTGCGCTACGCCATGGGGTTCTTCAACAAGCGGTTATTCGGGGTTTTCAAGGAGAAATAAACACAAATAATGTTTCTAGTCCTCACAAATAAGTAAAGAGAAATTCACACCACAGGAACAATTGCATTACTCGTAGCTATTTGTTGTAAACGACTCAACAAAACATGAACTCCACTTTCACACAGTGGAAAAGCCTTGAAGTAGAGTAACAACCCGGGCAAGCTCGCATTTCACCCGCTCACACCAACCAAATCCCGTCCTTAATCCAAAAGGGTAAGATTTAAATTAGAAAGATTAAAGTTCGCTAAAGTTTTCAACAGGAATGCATGGACAATGCAAACAAAGCCATTGCGCAAACCCATTTTCTGAGACGTAACGAGATTTACTGTTCCCAATACCTATAAATCACTATTCGTAACAGAAAACCATATCAGACCTTACTTTTCTAACTCAGCTCTTTTTCTAACATATAAACTTGAGTTCAATTTTCAACGCAGCTAGGTTGCTTTTTTAGTAATTAGTGTTACATATACGACTTTTGGTGAGTTAGAATCTCATGCACAATTAAGTTTTCCTCGCAGTATGATATGCTAATTATTATGATGCAATTATAAAGTGGTATAACATTGGATAATACGTTACCAGCGTTACATGCAAATGGGCATGTCTTTTCAATCTTCATTCGTTACGGTTGGGGAGACAAATATGAGTGAGTTCTGTTATTGTCTTGCATAATTTCGGGGTTATAGAAGGCGGTTACTCTAGATATTGGCGATACATCTTTTACACGTAAATTGTTTGTATTTATAGGTACTTGTTTATACTTTATGTACAAGCATGCAAAAGAGAAGGGCTAATTTAACGCCAATTTATTTGTGATTACGAACGCTTCTAAATCGAAAATACCTCAACAAAACAAAACACGTCACTTTCTAGTGAAGAGAAACTCAGTTTATTTTGTCAATAATACTTGTATCTCTTTTTGTATTGATCCTCTAATGACTAATACAATGTGATCTTACTATACCCGAAAAATAATATCAGCTTTCTTCTATCTTTGGGCTTTCTTTTATAAAACCTGCACAAAGCATATAAAGTTTTTTTTCATAAGTATAGGTATTATTGTTTTAGTGTCACACTGCTGGGCAAAGGCCTCCTCTTTTTTTCCATTCGGTCGTGTGTCGTGGCTAGATATTTCTTTAATCTTTAAGCATTTAAGCATCCTCGTTGACCCGCCATCTTTATTTCGGAAATATAAAGTATTCTGGCAAGTAGTAGCAGTAGAAAAACGCATGAAAATCAAAATTTGTACAGAAGTTCGATCCTTCGCGCCTACATTTATTTACTGCCGCATTTTTCTACTGATAAAACTCACTTGCCAGAGTACAGTATCAGAACAGTGTACTACATATATCCCGGCCAGGTATCTGGGATTTGATTAGCGCAGGCCCATTTTAATAGCTGTAGTATCGTTATCTGCGCCATTACGAGTAATGCTGAGCGCTATTGTTAGTCGGCGCCGGCGCCGGCGCTCAGCGCAGCACAGGGTGGTGGCGGTTGCGAATTTAAATTTATAAATAAATAAATATTATAGGGACATTCTTACACAAATTGACTAAGTCTCACGGTAGGCTTGTGTTGTGGGTACTCAGACAACGATATACTATAATATACAAATATTTAAATACATAGAAAACATCCATGAACCAATATCTGTGCTCATCATACAAATAAATGCCCTTATCAGGATTCGAACCCAGGATCATCGGCTTCGCAGGCAGGGTCACTGCCCGCTAGGCCAGACCGGTCGTCAAATTTGGAACTTATTATTCATCAGGTCACTACATTTGCCACCCATTTTACAATTTAACGCCTTTTTTAGTGACGGGTATGATTCACACATGCAACCACATACAGTCAAGGAATTTGATTTCTGTGCCACTTCTTACCTTGTCGCGTGAAAATAATATGAGATCCGTAGCGGCTTTCACGCGCGCTTAATCGTACCTAATAATTAACCTACACAAATACTTGTTACCGAAGTAGGTGCTAAAATTAACATATCAACACTAGAAAATTTGGATCCATTGTCTTTAGACATTATGCGTTTTCATGACATAATGAATTGAATAGGTATTAGGTGTAATCGCTATTCAGATTTCAGAGTATGTTTTGTTGCAATTGGCTGAATATTGATTTGTTGAAGAGACAATACCTAGAAATTGTAGAATTGAGGTCGAATTCAATATTTATCACATGATCGACCTAAGTCAATCATGTTGAATTGTCGGAATCATCAAAGCACTTTCATATGCTGATGTATGGTTAAACAATTGAGCAGTTAGTGCTACATATACTCGCGTGTAAATTAATAGTTCCGATGGCCGGTTTCAATAGTAAAAAGCTTGTCTTGAGGCTAGAAAAAGTCTAGACTTTTTAAAGAAGGTAGCTAGCTCATTTAAATCTATAGAGTAGAAGTTCCGATGGTCTGTTTCAATAGTAAAAAGTCTAGAAAAAGCCATGACTGAACGACCAATTAGTCGCAACGCAATCGCACCCTGTGCAAGCGCTTTAATAATAGCATTCCTCTCCCCTCCACTTGCGGAGTACCTGCCGCATTTCCCTTTTTCATTCGCTTTCATTTCTGGTATAAATATATACCTATTAGTTTAAAAATCTTAGAAAAAATGTTTTGTCCATGACTGAACGACGCAGCAACCTGCAACGAGTGCAACACTAGCACATACCGTAAACTATAGTCACACCGATTATTTGCTACGAATAAATATGACGTTGATGCATCAAGGTTTGTTCACTGTTTGCGCTAGTGACGCTCCCTGCGCAAGAGTTTTGCGTAATATTCCCTATTAGTCGCGCAAGCGCACCCTGTGCAAGCGCTCCAATAATAGTCGCATTCCTATTTCCTCCCCCCTCCACTTGCCCCGCAGGAGCACCTGCCGCACTTTCCTTTTTCATTCGCTTTCCCTGCCCGACGCCGGGGGCGTAACTCGTCTGACAATGGAACCCTAAGCTCTTGTGCGTAAGCATACCTAAGATTGTGTGCGAACTTGTTGAATATTAATAATGCCTATGAATACGAATCAATATATTTGTATAGCTTTTTTATTTAAATAAAAAGGAAAAAGTTGATCTATCTGTTACATCCTCAGGAACACCTCCCATATTCTTACGAAGACAGAAAGACCAAGGCTTATAATTTTCTACAAGCATTTTACACCTGTCATTCCAGCCTAGATATTGACAACTAACTACGTAAGAAATTTTATTTCGACTTTAGGTTGCCTAAATGCTTAGAAATATCTTCTTATATTTAGCATTTTCTCCGTAGGATAGTCGGTGTGAAAAGCTGCTGGTAATTTTATACTTGACACTTTTGCTGATTTCACACGACTGACTTAAAATACCTAACAGGGAAACCTAAAGGCTAATAGCAACACAAGTTTGACAGGTTTATTAACACAAATGTAATTTATACTGTAGGTATCTTATGTTGTACAACAAATAAATCTGAATCTAAAAATATATACCTGCGTGTGATGTGCACATGTCAATTCACCCAATGGGGCTCAGCTATTTGACTTTTCGAAACCAGTCGCAACGGATAACCTAATTGCAAACGGAATGCTACTTTTTTACGCCCTACCACTAGCCCTACATAATTGTATGTAACGTCTTTCCATTCGTAGAGGTTCGGGAGCACTCGGGTTCCATTCGGGTTGTTAGGTGGCGCAGGAACCGTGGAAGTGCACCAAGGCAGAACGGATAACACCACCAGTATAAAAAGTAGTATATGTTTAAGAAATTTAAAGGCGCTTAGGTCGTTTTGAAGTAGCATTTTTAAGGACGCCGTGAGAACGCCACCTTATACATATGTATCCAAGAATTACCATGTTTATATAGCCAGCACTGTTAAAACTTTCACACGGCCGAAGAATTGAGGTAAAAGTTGCTGCGTCGCTCAAAACCAGAAGCCTACACATTATTTTATTATTGTTATCGTGCGGTGAGGGACGTGCGAATGAGATTGTGATATAGCTTGTTATTTTATGGCCGAACAATGTGTATACAGGTTGTTTAAGTACAATGTTTACGTCTTCCGTTAAATAAATAAAATATTTGACAGTTAGTGTCACAATGTTTGAAATGCGAGAAATTAGGTGGTATAGGACGGAGTTAAGAGGCCGAGGTCTTGTTAAGCCTTACTCCGAAATCAATAGTCCATTTGAAAGACGTCACCGGGCTCAAACTAACTTAACAGAGGTAACTTCGGGAGACAAACTTTGGTTTGAGCCAGTATAGCTAGACTAGATCTAGTTCGCATATAATCTGGGAAAACAAAGCCAACTATCACCGTTGATGAATAAATTTATGAAAAATATATGTAGACATCTGGAGCCACAGCAGTGACCCCGCCAAGCCAAGCAAAACAAACAAAAAGGCATCTTTGCAACGTCGTGGAATTGGACGCAAGCTGTATTAGAATACAGCAGTAAACCAGAATCACCCTGTGCAAGCCGCCGCGAATGCAGAACTTGCAGAAGCGTTCGATTTTGTTATTACACGAAGCCACTAGGTATGCCGTTCAATCTCGCCGCTTATTTGAGGCAAAGCTGTGTAAGTATGTGGATTAGAAATGGAATGCTATTGTTTTGACGTAGTTTTATATTTATTGTGCAAATAATGGCACGCAACACAAACGTTTAATATAAGCCTAGCATATTATGTGTATAATGTGTATAATACTATTACGATAAAACTACATTTCCTACATGATCTATTATAAATACTGTCGCGGCTCTTTTATATTCCGAACAATGTACTTACCGAAAAGTCTGCTTTTACACTTGTTCCTATTTGGATTCTCTCGCTAGCTAAGTATATGGGGCATAATCTGACCAAGAAAAATGTTTTACTCCAAAAGCCTTTGATAACGTCTCCGTGAAATCTAGGGCAAGCCGCAACCCATTAGGTAAATGACAATTTTCATCATGCACTCTATTTATAGGAACGTTATGTGGCGTCTAACATGTTCGTTGGACAATCCAGAAATTCTAGAGCTAAATTGGCCTACTTCAAGTTAGGATGATTCCTCAAAAGAGGCTTCGTACAGTCAGCAGCAGAAGTCGCTATACACTCCAGGTGCTCAAAGAGAGGTAAACGTTTAAACTGTCAAAAAGTTGTTGACTGTCATGGTAGCATTTACTTGTGAGCGCTCAACATGTCACAAATATCTTAACAGTCGCTATTCATTAATTTCTACACTTACAACAAATCATTGATACCTTAGCTGTCAAAAAACCATTGGTATCTAAGCGGTCAACGTGTCAAATATATCTGAACAATATGGAAAAATAGACGTTTAAAGCATACATGTATGGTCGTATATTGAATGAGTAATAGCTATGCTAATTTCAGGTAAAGCGTTTTGACAATCATCGAAAGCAGTACAGGCCGCGTAGCCAAGATGCCAATCGCTTACGCTCCGTAGCGATCGAAACGCAACTGTCACTGTCACACTAATATGGAAGAGTGATAGAGAGACGTAATGCTTTTCGTTGTCGAAGCGATAGCGATTGTAACCTTGGCTAGGCCGGCAGTCTTGTCATCACATACATCTATCTCACGTTTTGCCCTTCAACCATTGACAGAGGCCTGTCAGTCAGCTTACTGCAAACTATTTCTTTTATTTAATAGAATCATCAAAACGAATGAGTGACACATAGCGAAAGCTAACTGAAGCCGAATTTAGAGCCAATTGTCAAGGCACATTGTGGTCTTGTTACTAAGGCGTTTGCTTTTCAAAGCAGAGACCGCGGGTTCAAATCTCAGTCGGATGCACCTAGAGATTACAGCTTTTTTTTTTGGGTTTCATTTCTATTATTACTTAATTTGTGGTTTTATATTAATTACGCATACGTTTACGTTTATATGTTTTTTGAAGATATGTCACATGTAGAGTATGTACGACTTTCTAACAGGACGTTGTAGGTTTGAACCCGCAGTAAGCGTTCCTTAGATTACTCCTGTGCGGAATGCCATTTGATGTTTACTGCTAGGTTATACTGGTTATATGTACTAACAATAAGTTCAAAGATATACAGTATGTATCAGAACGAAAGGCCAGTCATACTGAACAACTTTTACTATGGGACCAACCCCGAAAACGCGGAAAAATACTTCATACATTTTGCTGGTCTGATGTTGAAATTTTCTATGGGAGAGTAATTTTTTTACGGGGTTTCGGGGTTGGTCCCGTAGTAAAAGTTGCTCAGTATGACCTAAACATTAATGGGTCTCTTTCTTGGCCTTTCGTTCTGATACATACTGTATATAACTCCGTATACTCTATCCTCTCTGCTAAGTTGTAAAAACAAAATTCGTCATTCCTATGGTCAACAGTTAGCATATTACGTAAGTGTATATGCATGGCAGTGATGGTTTTAACGGCTAGCCTCTATTACAAAGCCATAAGGTTTACATGTCAGATTGGGACAGAGAACGTGTTAAGTTTCAATTCCATTATTTTCTCCTTCGTTCTTTGATCGATTCGGAGCATCGTATTTTAGTACTATATAGTATATTTTAGTACAATAAGCGGGCTAAATTAATATATTAACATATAATATGCTCTACGATTTGGAAGAACGTCCGCCTATGACAGTTAAAATTAAAAACCTATCATTCTCGTAAAACCTACTTATTTATTGTCTAAGTTTGACACTTGATGATAAAATACTTCTTTAAGAAAGGAGGTGTCAATTCATAGCTGCTACAGTATTTTTTTTAAAGTTAAACAGATAAAATGTTGATGCTTGGTTACCATTGAAATAACAACTGCTTAGCAACTGGTGGCACCCTGGCTGCTGACGTACGTGATTGGCAGTGCGTGTAGGTATTAATGACAGCAGCTTGAATTTGAGTGCATAGTTACCACTGAGTTTCTAACCGTCATTGTTATTGTGATTAAATAAGGGTGTATGTGTTAAAGAAAAACTCAGAAGTTAAGATATATGTGACGAACTGAAAGCCTATGCTAAAATGACAACTTAGATGTCCTTATTTTTGTGACGATTGAAGTGTATATGTTTTCTTGGACACCTTACCCGCTCAGGTATATCTGATGCTGACTGTACTATCACGATTACGAAAATGAAGGTATGAAATATAAACTTATTTGTCATAAATTGGTATAATCATAACCAACCCATTTGGTTTCTCTGTATAGATCTTTAAAAACAAACGCCTTTGGAATTTACCGACAGGTCATTGGTAGCAACTCTGCTGCTATAGGCACTCGCCTATAGTAGCTAAGTTACCTACTTGTTTAGATTGGTACGCGTTCGGAATGTGATAAGGCGGTTTGATAAAGGAATTTTATCTTAAACAAGCGTACAGTATCCTTGCGTAACCGTGTTCCTACAACATGTCTACGTAGTTAGTTGACTAGCGGAATTTTACACATTGAATTATCTTTCACATGCTCGTGCCTCTTATCTCAGTATATATTACTCCATGTTTTCAAATCTCAAGGTTGAACAACGTGATATCTTAGATAGGTTAGCGTTTCGTAACTGCTCCCTAGATAGCAGTTACTACCGCCGCCGCCGTTCGGCTTGATTTTTTTCAAGACAACACTTGTAGTATACAAAAAAGATAACAGTTTTAACATATCCTTGTCTTGAATGAAACTGTTAACAATTGATAAGTACTTACCTAAACTTGATGAATATGAAAAGTTGGATCTTGTGTCTATGGATGAAATCAGTTATGTATTTTAATCTTTACTTACGTGTAAAATGCATAAAACTTACCCTTACGCTTGAGTAAATAAATCCGGCAATATTGTCTACTCCCATGTTCCCACCCACCAGTGTCGCTCCGGGGAATATCGCAGACAGCTTCTAATGAACATCTTCTGATTACTGCGTTCATATTTCCCTAGGGAGCCTTGAAAGGGTTGTTTAATGTTTGTGGGGACATATACATTTGAGAATGCAGAACTGCAGACAGACTGCATATGTCAGCATGCATGTTGCTTTATGATTGCTTCGGACCTTTTTTCTGACTTAAGTATTTGATGCAACGCCAAATCCGTATGAGGTATATTTCATTCAAGAGCGTATCTGTCTTGCTTTTTCTACTTTAGGCAATAAAGCACACCTACTTTTGAATGCTGAAACAAAAAACAATAGCTGCTTTGTCGATGAACATAACAATCTTGTTTTGTTGTTTGAAAACATGCTGGCTCATTTAAGTATGCGGAATTTCTAGACTGACTGATTTTCCTAACTGCCCTGGATCACAAGTTACCACGTTATCTACCACTACTCATACACAGAACATCCTAACCTTCTTATTTATGACCGCTTGACATATTTGGATAAACCTATTAGCAAGTCCGTCAGTGGGTCACCTCATTAAAAGATCTCCAAATGTAAATAAACTCTCCTCGCTGTCCTCTGAGTTATTCCAATCTACTACGGGCCATTATACGTTGGAGCTCCAATTACGCATAGTTGTTACTCATCTTCAAGTCACCATTATATTGGTCTCTTAAGAAAGCAATGGAAACAGTTTGCTTTCATCCACTCTGTATTCCGCTTTCAAGAGACTTTGCATATCTCAGGTTAATTAATTAGCAAGGTGGCTGCCGGATATCCTTCCGGACAGGTCCTGGGTGAAGGTGAGAGTTTAATTCTATGTTTCCTTGGAAATAGGGATTTTAGTATCAATGAAGTTTCTACGATGTGCAAGACTCATCATTATAGAATGATTACAAACAGACAAGGTAAATTTGAAATGCTGAATCATTTGTGTTGTGGACACGTTGAACACATTTGGGGTTCCCCTTATGACAAAACGTCTGCGTAGACATTAAACTGATAAACCGATTTTTGTGGCCTTAACATGAGCATAACTATAGGTATAGGTAACGATAAGCATAACACAACTAGCCAGAAGCTTGTCTCTGACGTCTAATCCGAGGTCCACTAGTTTAAAAAATAATTGCCATGGGCTTAGGAAAGTATTTATGTGTATTTTTCTTATTTTGTTACAGGTACGTATTTCAAGGCAGTGTTTATTTGGACATCGGAAGATCAGAAGTACGTATCAGAATCTAATCTAAAATTTGTTGGTAATTCTCTTGAAACGTGAGTATCTGTCCTAGGCTCCTAGGGTTTAAAACTGAAGAGCGCAACGTTGAAGACTACGGTGCAAAATACGAGTAAGAGGGCTTTCCAAGTCAAGAGGGGTGGATAAAAATATGTTTGGGAAAATGATGTATTTTAATGTTTCTACTATAGGGTACCTATTTATGTTCTCATTTTTAGATACATCCTGACCTCAACATTCATAGAAAGTACTACGTTATCATAGCACAAGACACAAGAGCAGCCGATGCAACGGAGCCACGCAGTATTGTCGACTAAATAGTGTTTAGTTTTAAGTTTATAAAATACATTATGTATGATAGTCTGTAAGGTATTTGTAATATGGGCCTTGTTGTCTGAATAACATTTCTAAATAAATAAATAGCACACTCTTATACTAGCTCGCTTGAGGCAACACGGTAGATAAACTTTGTGAACTGCGAATCACAGCGCGCAAATGGAGACGATCTTTATCTAAATGGCTAGTTCCTTAGATGGCACAATTATCACCCCAGTACACCTGTTGCACTGATAATGTTGGCGTAAATCATCCTGATGGGCGATATCGTTGACTACCAATACTACCATCCTGGGTGATAAAATTGCTGACCGAGCCGAGGCGAATCAAATGTTCTTGTCGACCAGTGTAGTTTTTGTGGCCAAATCTTATAGAACAAAACTAAAGACAGAAGACAGGTAAAACCTGTGCTGGCGTGATCTATCAAAATTTTTGACAGCTGCCAAGCTAATTAGGAACCTACCGCGATCTTTAAAAAAATACGTGTATCTACATCTCATTTATCTTTATGGAGATAACTAGATGACGACGATAGTAAGTCCAACGAAAGTTAGTCCTATTGACAGTACTGAGACCTCGAGATAGTGGAGATCCATAACAACTGTGAGCGTGCTTGTAAATATAGGTTTCAACCATATTTTCAAACGTTGCACTGTCAGATTGACAGATCATTGGCAGCTTGTTAAATATCTGTCTGTACGAAGACAGTGTCTCTCTGTGTCTGTCGGAAGAAAAATAGTTAGTAGTATTTTTCTTCCGAGTACTCCTAAGTATTGCTCTCTGCTCACCTGCACTCTGAGCAATGGGAATACCGCAAGACCAAAATGTAAAAACCGATCCCAAAGAAGTTTACCAGCTTTTTACTCGTACGTCCATCGCCCACACTGTTAACTGACAGTTCGTAAACCTTATTACAAAAGGCATAAGGTCCACCGATGGACAGTTGAGAGTGGTGCTGTTTGTACGCTCACTCACGCTCACACCATTTTCGGGGATGTCTCCAACTCTCCAATTACATGGGAGCCTATACTAGATCTTATCGATAGTCTTCTGTTTATCATCTATGCTAGGCTATCGTCGGCAGCTGAAAGGCGTCGACAGAAGTTGCTTTGAGTGCTACAAAGTAGCAAAGTTAGGGCATGCTTTGGGCCGAATATGGCGCTGGTGGCTGTCATCCCATATAGAACTAACTTTCCGAACAATAGAAAAATAGTGGACGTTGAAATAACCGACTTAAATAGGTATAACGGAATTCGCTTCGTAGGTGGATAAACGGTTCTTTAGCTTAGGGCAATGGGATAGTTAAGATCTGGGTTTTTTTTATCGCGAATGAATTCGTTCTATGCAAAATCGCTTTATCGATCGCAAAGTTGGCTATTCAAGCACAGCCTATAGAATTACTTAGTCAAGTTTATATAGATACAAAGACAGAATAAGTGTCGGTGTCGGTAGACGAATAGCTAATATCTCTTATTGTCTTCATATTTGGTTCCAAAGAAACAGTCACGGCTTAGGTAGAACTGCTTCATTGAAGATAGAAGTTGCTATGATGATTTCCACACAGCGATAGCGAATGGCAACCACAGGAGATGTAACTTGGGTATTTAACCAGTACTATGGACATGCGATGTTAAGTTTGTGTCATATGCATAAAATAAACATCATCAATTATCGAGTCAAGGCTCAAACGTCAAAGGACTCGTGTCGCAATCGAACATGATTGGTTCTGTCATATCGCGTGTCGTAATCATATCTTTCTCGAAACGCTTCACCGATGCTTTTATTGCTTTACAAGAATTACAAGTTAATCTCGGGACTGTCACGGCTGAAGGTTGGCTGTTAAGGGGAAAAGTTCAACACAGCTTTTTCTTCGAGACCTTAAAGTGCTTAACTGACAAACCTTTGGGATTAGAGTTCTGAGGACAATTGGGTCATAATCATAATAGACCTAGGTTGAGAAGAGTTCTACAGGGTGATTCAGGAGACGTGAGCAGGACTAACACTGCGCATTTCGTAAATTATAAGCAACTGTTTCGTATCAGTATTAGTGAGGTTAACGTTAATTTTCTGGTCGTGTTGAAAAAAAAAGGTATTAATTTATTTACGACATGCATGGTCACCCTACAATTAGAATACTAAACTACCGATATTCTGTGTCAAATTGAATGTCATCGGTCTGGTTCCTTTTGACAACTCGTATCTCACTCAAGTTTGACAGTTTATTTTCTTCGTAATCTTAATGCTGTCAATGCTGTCATTACGGTTAAAGAGGTTTTATGTTTATTAATTAGGTCTTGTAGGGTGACCATGATTGTAGAGAATTAGATTTGCCCTCGCCAAAAAGTTAAAAAATAGGAAAAAGTGTGGTTGTTTCACCTAAATACGACGGTGATCGATCAATTATCAGTTACTGAGTGTGCAGGATTAGTCCTGCTCACGTCTCATGAATCACCCTGTATAGATAGCTCGCCACAGGCGTCACATCTTGAAGTACTTTATACCTACAGAGCAATGAAAAGCTTGTAAGAGTACGAAATCTAACAATACCTAATCTTTACGGACACACACGTATTATTATTTGAATAATTTCTATGTAGGAAAAAATATATTTGGATTAGTTTTATTTTAGTTAGGAAATGCAAACATCGGAAACCGAACCTCGAAATCGAAAGTTAATGCGTTTCCTCTTAAGTCGTCATTTAATTAACGATAGCTGAGCACCGCGACGGTTTCCTCGTTAAAGATTTGATTTACGTATTGCCACATCCTTGGTAATGGTAACCTGCGACCTTCCGCAAAAGGCCCGCTGTGATTCACTCGCGCTTTGTTTGTTTTTGCTAGTCTTTGCTGGTATGGACGGCGGTTGGCATTCCTTCGGTCTTCGTCACTGGGAGATATGCAAATGATATGCTAAAGGGACCCGTTAGGGGCGCGCCCTCGCGCCTAACGCGCGATTTTTCGTCGATAACCCTCCTGTCAGAATCGCGCGATCGCCCGCTTATCGCAAATCAATCGCCCTCACAACTTCACTATTTAGATAAATCTTTATGCCGTCATTTCCATTTTCGTCGTACGCTGTAAACAAAAACTTTACCGGCAACATTGGCAGCTCGATCCAAACACGTTATTCTACCGTGAATTTAACAAATACATGCCAATTAAACACCTCATCAGCGAAATTCGCGTTCCCACACTTCTGCTAATTGCTTCACATCCTATGCGGATTAATCCTTAAGTGCGTCCACATCGGTTATTTAACTTAACATACGACGGGTCGGCGGCCGTTTTTTCTGTTTACAAATTAAGGTAATTACCGTAATATCCCTGTCACCTTTTGAGTTCAACGCACGCGTTATGTGCGCGTTTTCGAAGCTCTTATTCCGTCGGGATAAAGGTGTTAGCCGAATTGTGTGAAATATTGTTCTGGTGCGCCCTTGAACGCAGTTCCGGGCTATTTTAATGTCGTTTAAATTAAAATATGCAAGCTTGAGGCGAGATAATTGTAGGTGCCGAGTCGCAAATCACGGCCCGCAAGTGTTCAATTTATTGTGTGTAAAAGCTCTCGTCGACGCTGAATGGAACGTTTTTATCGAGTTGATTTGGTCATAGGAAATGTAATGCGCGCAAAACATTGTAAACTAATTAAGTCACCCTTATTCGTACGTGTCAGGTGTGGCGACGTCGTTAATTCTCTTACAACCTTAGCATTTTGTTTACAACTTCCGAAATGCGTGATATAAATGGTTAAATACGTGGAAATCGCCTCGTTTGGTATTTATGGCTTGTTCGGTTGGGCTCAAGCCGGTTGATATCTCCCGTCGGTGCGGCTATTGCCAAAGGTTTTGAGCTATTGTTTACAACATTCACTATAGACAGCTCGCCATATTCTTAGCTATTGTATGCGCTCATGTCTTAATTAGGTACCTACGTAAAGACTATCCCCCTTATTCATAAACGTCTTCTAAAGTTGACTAGCCGATAATAATCGTTTGTCCCTTTCCATCATACCGATACGTCGGAAAGGGACAAACGATTATTATCGGCTTGTCAACTTTGGTAGACGTTTATGAATAAGGAGGTAAGACAAAAGTTTTCGTAAATACCTGATACAAGTTATATCTGGCCCCTGTTTCACCAACGTGACAGGTGCGACGAATTGTAAAATCACTGTTGCTGACGTCACAGGCATCCATGGGCTACGGTTACCGCTTACCGTCGGGCGGGCCGTATTCCTGTTTGCCACCATCATTGTATTATTAAAAAAAAACTTTATGATATCGGAAAATAACAGATATTTCTCTTGCTAAGTTCAATTGTCACAAGAAACACTACAATTGTCACGAAATTCCGACATATAACTCATTACCTGTCAAGAATTACCTACAATTCTTCTAAATCTTTGACAATTGTCAGAAACTTCGGAGGAGAAATATCTTTTTATTTCCGATATAATAAAGTTTTTTTAAATAATACAATGATGGTGGCAAACAGGAATACGGCCCGCCCGATGGTAAGTGGTAATCGTAGCCCATGGATGCCTGTGACGTCAGCAACAGTGATTTTACAATTCGCCGCACCTGTCACCTATGTGAAATTGGGGCCTGGTACAAGGAATCGCGACTTTTGTCCTTAACAGATGAAGTTATTTAACCGTCCATTGGCTTGTCGTCGCAAGTTACATAGATGACGTCTTTACTTGCTAAGACTAATGACCTTTATAGTTGCTGTGACAGGCTCATCGTAGCATTAAAGATATGTAGATACACGGCATAATTCGTCGTTGATTTTCCTAGGTCACTCCGCGTATTAATCATTTCGACATCGAGTGCGATACACCCACGGAAAAACATTAGAAATTATTCAAGGCGAGATTTGTAATCAAACTGATATTAATCAATTTTAATCCAATACGTTTTAAAACAGATGTAAGGCGTTCAAAAGCATATTGGTAGTGTTTTGTTTAAATAAAAAACAACGGGTTGCACTCCGGGAGTGCCGGCAGAAGTGAAAACTCAATGACATTGTAACAGTTTTTTGATCAGGTCACGTGTCCGTCTTACGAATGTTACGGTCACGTGACCTGTCGCGAGTTTAACATTTTTCCCCCATCACAAAAAGTGCACAGCGCCGCTAAAGAAGTTTTCACTTCAATAATTGCGAAGTTGGCTTTTGTTTAGTGGGGGTAATTTTGTTCTGACGTAACTAGTTAGTGCAGTCTCTCGTACGGTTTAGCGTATTTATTGCAAGTTCCTTCGACTTGTATCTGTGTCGTCAATATCAACGTCACCCTTGCTCTGTCCATGGCATGCTCAACATATAAAGTAAGTATAAAATTACGTGTGACAGAAACATATAGGGAATAAAATATAAAATTGTACTTATATTTGGCCCTTGAGAGGCCTCAAAGTGTGGTGTGACGGAGGTGAAGGCTGGAAGGCGCCGGCACGACCGTGGCCGTCGCGACAGTAACGCAATATGTTTACAATTACAATGCACATGCTCAAAAAAGACACGGCCAAACGCAATCTTCACTACACCTTATGAAACAAAGTCCCCCGCTGCGTCTGTTTGTCTCTACGTTCGATAAACTCAAAAACGACTGAACGGTTTTCATGCGGTTTTCACCTTTCAATAGGGTGATTCTTGAGGAAGGTTTAGGTGTATAATTTGTTAAGTTTTAGAGTAAATTGGTTGAATTACTCGTGCGAAGCCGGAGCGGGTCGTTAGGCTTTAATAAATCCCAAATATGTATATCTATAAATTTTATACCCACGGAACTATCTTCACCTACAAAAAGCCTAGTAATGGTCAGCTAGTAGTATTAATTATGATTTATAACATAATTTGATAAAATAACCTATGAAACTCTAATCATATCTTAGGCGTCAATGCAATATTAATTCTGACACCGTACATTGTGACCTAGATGTCAGAGCAGTTGTCCAAACAAAATAGTTGTAAGAACGTGTATAGATCTTACTTTATTACTACCTTTCTCGTCTAGAACATTCTGCCGTGGGCGGAAGGCAGCGTAGGACTCTAGGCGCCGTCTCTTGTCCTGTCTGCAATTGCAACAGCCTACTAAACCCTAGCCTCAAGTAAACCACTGTATTAAAAATACTTTCCAAGTATGCGCAAGTAAAACTCACAGTTACACCGGTTGGTGTGAGGCAAATGCTAGTCAAGCGATGGGTATAACTGTCATGTCTGCATTAAAGGTATGTTCAAAAACGGCCGATAATACTTTGAAAATGTGATACTTAAACCGTTTTGAAACGTCGCGCCAGATTACGTGGAGCCGATAATCACATCCTTATTGCATAATGCGAGGCACAGTGTCGGTATTTGTATGTTTTGAATCGTAACTAGTATTTATGTTTGGAACAGGTACTGCTATACTTGCTATAGAGGGGCGTATAATGTGGAAATGTAAATTGTTCGATTCGAATAAATAATAGTGATTTGTAACTTTTGCAATGCATTAAGTACTCTATATGAGTTTCGATCCTCATTAGATTGAAACTTCCTAACATCCTGAATTGCATATTTTACAAAACTCGACAAAAATTTGTACTTCTACAAAAATTCGCGAGACCTAATAAAGTTAAGTCAGTCCTTCCATTAGCAATGAGCTCGCAAGATTAGATTACATACACCTGTTTAAAGTGTCATAAAAACAACGTAAAAGGTTACCAACTTTTATTTGCTCGCTAACTGTCCATTTCGCGGGTCATGAGGTCAGAACGCCTATTGCAACCCAGATTACAGCTTTGAGTGACACTCGATCGTTATCGCCAACACGTTTCTGAAATCTCGCCATTTGGTTATAAAGTCAAACGACAATCGGTCTAGTTTCGATATGTGAATATGAATAGTTATAGAACAAACCTAGGCAACGTACGAGACAAGCTACAAAGACTCCAGAGGCTCGCATGCGCGGCCACCACTGGCTGCACGAGGTCCACTCCGACTGCAGCCATGGAGGTCATGCTAAACCTTTCACCGCTGCACTTACACATACAACAAGAGGCCAGTCTCTCAGCGGTAAGGTTACGAACCCTCAATATATGGTCTAACACCACAGGAGCTCTTCACACAACATGCCTGGAAAAGTTATACAGCGAGTTTCCGGTGCTCATGGCGGGTACGGATCGAACTCACAAACAAGCCATTTTTGACAAAAGGTACAAAATACAATTATTTGAGGACGACAACTGCGAAGGACTCAATCCCCGGGAGCTGAGAATCTTCACTGATGGGTCCAAAACAGACAGCGGATCAGGCTCTGGAACCTTCTCAGAAGACCTGAACATGTCAATCACCACTCCGCTAGGAGCCCATAACTCGGTATTCCAGGCTGAGTGCATGGGCATTATTAACGCGGCGGCTGCCATCACTGCAAGGAAGGTAGTAGGATCCTCCATCCGCATACTCTCCGACAGTAGAGCAGTCTTAATGGCCCTAAAAAGCCATATAATCACATCCAAACTTATACACGAATGCCACGAACGACTAATGGAGGTATGTCAGAACAATAAGATCACCTTACAATGGATCAAAGGACACAGTGGATCCCGAGGCAACGACGCCGCGGACGAGCTCGCCAGACAAGGATCGGGTGCGGGGCCTATTGGCCCGGAACCGATCCTCCCGATACCGTTTAGTAAGGTACGCTCAATGCTGCTGGCACGTACAGGGAAACTACACACAGAACACTGGCTGAACCAAGCTGGATGCAGACAGGCCAAGCAAGCCATGCCTAGCATGAACGGTAAGCTCACAAGGACGCTCCTTCAACTAGGAAAGGTTCGACTGAGTATGGTAACCAGTGTCATAACAGGTCATGGACTTTTTAACAAACATCTTTTTATAACAGGTGTCACAGACAGTCCCCTATGCCGTGGGTGCATGGAGAAAGAAGAAACAGCCTCTCACGTGGTGCTGGAGTGCAGCGGATTGGCCCCATACAGGGCAAAACATCTCGGATCCCCGAGAGACCTCCCCGAGGTCCTACTCAACATCAAAGGTCTGATAGGATTCCTCGAGGAGCTGGGCTGGCAAGACTAGCCCACCCCATATCACGCAAAATAGGCGCAAGACGTCGAGTTGCGGAAAATCGCCCGTACTACAATACAATACAATAGTTATATTTAATTTTGCAATGAGAAATGGCGAGCGTAAAATCTATACTTACTTTATGGTAAAACTAGGCCAATGTTAGGTCTCTGACATTAACACAATTAGAATTATAAGAATACTGCAGATGTGGTGCATAATTATTTTCCATCATATTTTCACGGAAATGTACGAACGTGTCTTGTTTTTCCTGTCAGTCTTGGTACGAAAAGTACAAATACGAACATGACAAATACGAACGTTTCCGAGAAAATATGATGAAAATCAATTATGCACACACCTGTATCCAAATTCAAGAATTCAATTCATCTCAGTCGCTTACATCTACTATCAAGTACCATGCATATCGGTTCTGCTGCATTTGCCATTTTTCGACGCTTAAATTATTTCAATCAAGCTTGAATGGGAATAAATTAGTTTTGCTAAAAGGAATATAACAGACAAATGGAGAATGTTTCGACCAGTCTTTGCTCATTAGCATATAACATCATAGTCATTTCAGTGTCTTACCGACCACTGCTGAGCTTAGGCCTCACTTCGCATTACGCCAATCTTCAACCAGAAACCAGAAGTGTTTTGTTTGTATACAACGTTTCAATGGTAACAGCAACACTCCATGTCCACTCCAGCTGTCCATCGGTGGACCTTATGCCTTTTGTAATAAGGTCCACCAATGGACAGTTAACATGTGGGTGGTGGTATAGATAGACATACGCCCTTTCGCCATTCAATTTTAAATGTCCGTCCGTGACTGATCGAATTTTCGTCTACGCGTAACCCTCATTGCGTAAACGCATATAATATCATATCGTTGTTTGTTACAGTTTGATTTACACTTCTTTTTTTGCCTTACACAACATTGAATTATTTTTATATACCATTTTGTAATCAATAGGCTTTTCGATTTGATTTGATTATAGATTTTATTTCAGACATTCATTTCGTTTATTTTGATTTTAGTGATTATGATATTTATGATTATGTTTTGTCGACGCAGCTCGATCTAGTGTTTTCTTTTTTTATTTACATTTATGTATGAATGTTAGTCCACATATTTAATAAATGATACAAATTCCTTTCCTGGATACATGATCACTATGTTTTAGAATAAGTAATTGTCTGTTTCGTCTATAGTAATTCCATCCCGCTATCTGCTAGTCCTGCCTTATTAGGTATAAAATATAGCAACTATTGTGAGGGTGTGGATTCCTCTCCTCGTCAACATTGTGGCCGGTCATTGTTATAACGGCGCGGGAGCCGGTGTGAGATGAATTCCATTACTAATGCTCTTCCACACGCATATCGAGCCGCTTTATTCCTTGGCCTATCAGTCAAGAGTTTTCTCAAAACGTGACTTCGATGTATTCAGGTTCTGGCGACTCTTCTGTACTGAAACGTAAGTTAGGTACTATATATGGCCCATTCTCATTCTATAAGTACTATAACACCATTCTATAAGTAGTATAAAGCGGCCACACTGGTTCTACATCGTGTTTAGTACTAATTTTAGAATCTCAGTGCCTTCTTTCGTCCATCCAACATTAATTTTACTTTGGTCCCTGAACACAGCACCCGTCTAATTCTAGAAGTTCACTGTATACTGGTTTACGTGACCGTTCGATTTTGTATGCAATGGGAATACATAATACACGGCACATCGCGAACGGGTCGTTTACATCAGCTACCGTGAGTCTTCCTAATTCAGTATGGTGTTTTTCTATAACCCTACGATAACTTCTGCCTTAGCATGGTCATTGCTACCGAATTTTTTTAACGTTTTACCCCCGGGACGAACCTATACTTAAAAAATTATTTTACCCCCAATTTAGAAATTTATTTCAAGAGAATACAAATGCACTGTGTTGCTGTAGTTTTAGTTTAATGTTCTGATAGTTTTTTAGTTTGTAATAAAAGATGATAACAAAACTCCCACTTTTGCATCGTGTTTGCATATAGAACAAAACTTCTTACCCACCATAACGTATCGGACAAATTATTAGTAAGAGGTCAAATCCGTCATTGCTCAGAGTATGCAATGCACTTGATTAAAATTCCCGTTGAGATCTCAATCAGTATTCTTAGCGTTCCTAGACCAACATTTACCACGTCAACCGTAATATCTGATGTAAGGATTAGCATATTATCTAGAATTTGTAGCACGTTTGCGTATTTGAAAGTGTTCGCCTTGACACAATACACTTCAGGCGTGGTCGGTTATTACAATAAATGCCGGTTGTAAATTATTCCTGTTTTATGACATGACAGGTATCCTGACTTGATAGTTTAATAACAATGCCTGGTTATAGTCGCAGGTGGAAGCTCCTAGATGCCGATTCGTTAAAGGTCGATTTATGTCAAGCGAAGTTCGAGTGTCAAGCATCGGAATCGGAAGGTTCTACGTTTTTCTTATTTTCTTGACTAATTAAAAAAAAATCGTGTGCTCAAGCCTCGTTTGCGCCTGATTGGGCAAAAAAATGCTCTTAAAAATATACAAAAAAGAGGGTGTAAAATTATGTATCTATCTTGTAAGATACATTGCCAACAAAAGAAATATATAAATTGTCGTTTGTGTTTACGATGAAATAGTATAACAATGCAATCTTTTTAAAATTGGCACTCCGTTTAGTTCCGAGGCTTTAAAATTGCAAACATTGTCCAATGTCTCCCAAACTGTATCTTGGAACCAGTGTATTAGTATCTTACCCCCTTATTCATAAACGTTTACTAAAGTTGACAAGCCGATAATAATCGTTTGTCCATTCCATCATACCGATACGTCGGAAAGGGACAAACGATTATTATCGGCTTGTCAATTTTAGTAGACGTTTATGAATAAGGGGTTTAGTCTTTGACAATGTAAAATTCAACTAATGAGAATACCACACCGTTCACGTTTTAATACCGTTGTAAAACTACTCCGCGAAACAGTTTTTTTACGGTCGTCCCCGCATTCCTGGGTACAATTGTCTCAATTGGTGCGGTATGTCGGGAGGTAAATTAATTGAATTCTTAACAGAGCAGGTTAACGAGATACGTCGGGTTTCATTTGTTTTGTGTCAGGTTTATTAATTGCTCTTCATGTATGATCCCTGTGAGCGCCCTGATCTACGACGCATGAAGAATTAGATGATTGTGTGTCTAGAAGTACACATTTAAATGAAGTATTGTAATAACAATATGGGAAATTCATTTAAATTGTTAGGAGATTTAAATTTTATGAGTATAGAAACGATAGACTAATGCATTGTCATGGTATAAAAACTAGCAATAATAAACAGAAATTTTCTGATATAATATATTAATATAGCAAAACTAAATTAAAGTTGTGAGTAGATAGAGATTGAAACCATGCAAAAGCTTTATTTTAAAGGATTGTAATTAATTTCAGATATAAATAATAATAGTCTAACATAGTTAATAATGCCAAAAAACAATACGAGTAGAAGTAAAAGACCTCGCGAAGAAAATCATTAAGCCATACTATGGGTACGAAGAAGTATACTCATTGGTAGAGAAAACGTCGATTCAAGTGTACATTTTATCACTCAAATTGATTTCGTCTTTAATAGGTAATACAAGTGCAATGAGCCAATGATATACACGCCCACAAGTATCAGCTGCTATTATACATATTAATGTAATATCGTCGGTATACTTCAAAAACATGATAACTGACGAAATGGTCAAAAATGAGTTATTTATACAATTTTGTTCAAATTTTATTGCTTTAAATATATATGTGACATTTTTTAAATTATGTTTATTATTTACAAAGTTACACAGTGTAAAAAAGTACTAACAGACAGGAAATTAAATATAATGTACACGTAAAACATAATAAGAGTATTTAACACTACCTTATCTCATAAAACTGGTCACGCAAAATATATAAAGTAACGTTAACATTTTTTACCTGAATGTACCTATAATTAAGAACCTAGTTATAGCAACTGGTAAAACATTATAACATTATTCATTACTATTTACCTGTAGACATTTCTTTCAATACGCGATCTATTATACAACTAGACAATATTAAATTCACTTTAAACTGATTAACATTATGCTCGTTAAACGCTAAAAAAATCAGTTACATAATTTATTGCAGTAATTTAGTTAATAAGGAGTGTATTGTCACATGTTTCTTCAATAAAGGAGGGAAAAGTCAAAAATTGTAATATTAGAATCACTTATAACTGTTTACCTGTAAATAATAACATGTTGTATGTAATTTATTACTTTTTATTGCTAACGGTAGTTTTTAGAATATATTTATAATGCCGTGTGAACTAGTATTTTTATCACTATCATTATTTTTAATTATATATAATTATTTTTTATATGATTATAAATTAATAGGCAAATATCAGTCCATTTTTTATACAGGCAAAACATGATAACTAACACATCCCATGTTTTTGTCGGCCAATATTTAATATTTCTCGGTTCAAAAACATCAGTTTTATCACTTTATAGACAATTTGACTGAATTAACTTTGTGATATTTGTGTTTGTTTTATTTCTCGTGCTGACATTTTTATTCCTTGTTTGTATGTAAGTTTGACATTGTTTTTCTAATAATTTATTAATTGTTACCAATTGTATTCATTTACTTGTTGTTTAAAATTTGATGAATGTTTGTTATAACTTATATTTTATTTATTTGTACATGACTTGTCAAAAGTGCTTATTTTTAAGCCTACTTGAATAAATAATTTTGAATTTGAATTTGAATTTAATATCCAAAAATTTTAAATGTTAAACTAAATTTGTAAAAACGCGTTTCTAAATTCCCACATTTGAGGATCAAACTTTCAACTCGCGTTTTCTCGAAACTATGTTTCAGGTAGTTATCATGTTTTAGAAGTATACCGACGATATAATACTAGTGTATAGTCGATGTCTCGTTAGTATTCCGTCCATCATCGCAGGCTCTTCCTAGAAAGCGAAGCCCGGGTCCCGCCGGATGTACCACGCTAACAACTGTTCATTTTCACTTTTATTGTGCATTCGAAATGATTAATATGCCATCGTGCCTGCGATGACTGTTTGTCACGTGACATTTATCTGTTACGATGTATCCTTACGAGAATGAAATGAGAATAAGACCGACAAGAGTTTTAAATATGTATTTGACAGACTTCTTAAGTATATCTCTAATGGTAGCATTAATAGATATAGGCATTAAGAGACGCCAGGAGGGTTAGAAAATATGTGCCCGTTTCATAAAAACTTATAATACTTAGGCACAAGCTGATTTTTTTAAAATAAAAGGACCTAAAAAGGAATTTTTCCGTGAATTAGTTACAAGTTACAATAAGCTTTCATGGAACCACCCTTTGATCTGAAGCCATTTTTGGGGAAATTTATCCTTACAGAGACACTGAACCTAACACATAAGTACAAAGATAGTACTCCTTTGACGTCTACTGACTAATCTCTCTATGACACTAAATATTCTTTTGTTTTTATCACGTAATAAAAGCGACCGTGTCGTCCGTGACATGCCTTCTACATGTGATAATGAGGCTATAGTGACTAGCCCACAACTCGAGATTGAAGGACCGTTAATGACCGGTCAAGTTAAAGAACCTGATAATTTGACACATAATGATCTATTGTCAGAGTCGTACTCATAGTGTCTAAGAAACAACTGTACTGTTATTAGCCATTGGTATCTGGTATCATTCAAATAACTCCTTTAGAGTTTGAACAGTAAGTTATTCTTGCAAATCTAAGTTTTAAGAAGTAGAAGTAACCTATTTTTGAAACACAACCAAGTTTATGAGGTTTAAGGTTTCTGCGATTTCTTTTAGTTGAAAGAAGAAGTGTACAGGCTTTTTTATAACATGAAGGTCAGGTGTACGCCGCTAAGAAATGGTCAATTAAGCAATATTCAGAACGGAACTCTGCTTACGTGGAAAGTGATTATCGCTCGAAATGGATCAGTTTTGTTCCCAGCAGATCAATGTTAGTGTTCAAACACATCATTAACAAATAGATTCCGAACAATAAAACCAAATCTCATTACGCAACAGCTGTAACACGCACCTCACTAAAGATAAAAAGAAGTCATTAGTTGTCAGTCTGTTTTGTTTGCTACACTTGCTCCTAATTGAACCAAAGCGACAGGCGTTGTACAAACAAGGGCGCAGTCGCAGTACCATGGAAATAAAAGGCTTATGCTTCCTGTGATTTCCATGGAACATAAGATCTTATGAAATTGGGATGATTATCTTATCACTGAGGATCCAGACAATGCTCCCGCTGTGATGCGTCGGCGCATCTCGCCCCCCACTTCGACAACGGTGTGTTTACATATGAAGAAACAAAGAAACCACCATAAGGCTGTCATTCATTCTTTTACTATGTGTGGGGAAGCAAACGAGTCATCCAATAGAATAGGGTCATGAGCACCTAATGAATGCGTTTATCTAGTTATGTATCAGACGTAGTTCCAATTTGCCGGTAAAAAAATGACCATTAGATTAGTGGGTATCTATTTTGGAAGATGAGTTAAGAAGAGAAAGTACAGCCGGCACAAAATTTCACGACACAAGCTTTTAAGGCCTGATTGGATTTTTACCTAGAATCTGGAGTGTTAAATGTAGTTCTACTACTCACAGAACATTCTAAGCACGGCATGGAATGTGGTATAGCTACTCAGTCACGTATACTGACTGCTCTCGCAAATTTCTTACCAGAAGCAACGGCAACCGATGCTACCGAACCCATAAAAATTCCCCCAGCGGCCGCTAGCAAGAATCTCATTTCATAATCAGATGAGGCATAAACGCCTCGCCTTCCATGAAGTCGTTACCTCTACTGGCGACACCTCGTCTAATCAAAGTGTGCCATAAAACGAACTATGTCTACCAAGATCTTCAGTAGTTCAGACCTTTTGAATGTTGAAGTAAACCCCGCGTGCGCACTCAGCTATGCAAATCGTTGCTTAGATCCTCAGCTTCCAGCTTGCGCAAATACTCGTTATTCTCTAAAATATTAACCATTGCGCTGTTCCGATAATGATCGCTATCAATTTGTTCCCCGGCCTTGACGGTGTCGTTAAACTGACGTTTCGCCATTTATTCTTTCACGGGATATTTACTGTTGCAGTTTCTTTTATTATCTCGTCGCTAATAATGTTTCTGTATGGCAGTCTCGGATGTGGCCAATAAATTAATTGAATATAGGCTAGCTGCGAACAGCATTACACCTTACCTTCCTCAAACAAAAAGTCATTCTAGCTTTTGAAGAAAGGACATCCTTAAGACCTTTAGTGAGACTGCTTCAACAACTTTGGGCCGCCGTCGTGACATTTGTCATTTGATCTTGGAACCTATTAAGTCATGGCAGAATCCTTTTTTCCGTGTACCTGTGCGACATGGCTTGATCTAAGATTGCTGTATCCTGTATCTCGGGAGTAATAAATCCAAGCTGAACGCGATCTAGGCTCGCAGGCGCCTGATTAATGAGCGGCCATTTCTTAATTAACTACTTGGCTGTATTAAGACATTATAAACCATACGAACTGGTCCAAAAAGCGAGATACTTGTCCTTCCTCTTCAGAAGATAAATAGCCGAAATTAAAGATTTTTTGGCTAGCTGCTTCTTGTTCTAGTTATGTTGTGCTAGTTGCTCGATAACACACATATATCTTTGTTACGTTGATATCGTTAAGATTTTTAATACTTAAAATAATAAAGTTGAATGACTTCTTGCGGTAATTTTCTCGAACACTATATCTTATGAATAACCAAGAAGGCTTGAGAATTTTGCTAACCCTCTTCTTAAATAGTTTTCTCTAAATTATAGACCCCTCAGAAGAGTTAATTGAGTGTTTACTATCAGCATTATTTCTAGTCCGATAATGGCGGCGGGCCGGTCGCGTCGTGATCCGGGGGTACAATGGAAGTACAAGCTGTACATTGACTTCAAACAATAAGGAAATTTTGTGGTCAGCGGTCGAAGCTATGAAGGAAACAACCGTTTTAGGACTACATCCACGTTTGTATGAATGTTTGATGATGTTACTATGATTACAATGAAACAAAAACCATTTTATGAAAGCTTGTGTCCAATTAGACTCAAAAAAGATAGGTATCTTTAAATAAGCTTGCAAAAGTGCTGGGGCAGGATCACGGCAGGATAGAAATACGGTTCTCATTTTTCAAATATTAAAACAATGTCTTAAAAGAAAATTATTAAAATGAAATGTAAATAAATCTTGTCAGTCATATATCACCGGCTTTGCTACCACTACAGATAAGTTGTCAATATTAAGGCAGGCCATCAAGATACTTCCCGTGGTAGTTTCACTGCAGTACAGTGTTATGCAACTCTCGGTTCACATGGATCTAGACACACGATCACTATCGGTTTCGGATAATGGAGTCGCTGGTTCATTATTTTTGTCGCTTCACAGTTTTGCGACACAGTCGGTCACGATTACTGACGTAATCATACAGTTTCCACGCGAACTGACGCATTGAGGCTTCGTGCTTTGTTTATCTGTGGCGTGTTTTCCTGTGGTTCGTTAGTCATCGGGTTTCTGAATATAACTTTTGGTTTGGAATGCGGCGGTTAAGTCTGAACCCTTTATGGGGTCACTGGCATCCGCTCATCTCAGCACAGTTCCTGTATTTCCTTGTTTCTCTTACCCGTTAAAAAACTCATTTAATGGGATCCAGGAAAATGTTGTAGGGATAATATATTTTTATTTACCAATTTCATTCTTAGTTTTTAGCCATTGATCTGCTACCTAATAACTTGAGCTTGAGGAAAATGAGATTACTATTTACCCCTATGTTTCTTTGACTTACATCTACTTGTATAACATTATTAATAATGTATTCACAATTCACATTGTCTTGTTGAACTTATCAAATTGTCAAGAATGTTTTAAAAAGCATCTGATACGAGTAGGTCAGTTAGGCCCTGTCGGAAAAATACGCTGCCCCTTGAATAACTTATAGTTCCACGTTTCCTCTTGTGGAAAAGTTCTTCACAATCTTCGGGTCAAATAGGTTTCACTAACGTGTCAAATTCTCCAGCGAATCCCCTAGGTCTCAAGGAACTGACGGAAATTTCTTGTATATACTAAACAAAGCAGACCCTTGAGCATTATACGGCTTCTACATAATTTTCCACTCTTCTTGTCTATAACAAATATTCTCCGCAATCTCCAGGTCAAGTAGATTTCACTAAACATGTCAAATTCCTAAGATCCCCCTAGGTCTCAAGGGACTGTCGGAAATTTCTAAACAAAGTTGACCCTAGAGCCTTTCCCGTAATGATGATAGCTCGTCAAGCGGCATTGAGGCCATCGCCGGCTCCGACCCTTGAACCTGTTGTAATGGATGGACCTCATTGTCCGGGACTCGAGTGGATCGTTATGCACCATTTAAACGTCTAGGTGAGATGCTTCAAGTCATACGAGTGTGGGTGAGTCAGGCTAGTATTATGGGTTGTAAAGTTACTCAGTTACTAGGAATTGAAAGAACTGTAATCCGTCGTGAAGTAATGTATGTGAAAATTACATATGAGTCGGACTCCCGTGTATCAGTTTCGTTTGGTAAACCATCTGACGGAGATTTTTTCATTGACATTCTCTCTTCCTGGAAAATCTTAGGTAGTTTAATTTTTCCTTTAAATAGTTTCTATACAAATACTACTAATATACGTCACGTAGCTTACGATAATCAAATTTCATCTACTGCGCTTGCGCTACCAAAAATGGTGCTGAATTTTCAATTGGATTTGGCACCGCCTAATCGTTAAATCGTGACACGCATCTGAACCGGTAATTGATATATTAAATAAATTATTACTATTAACAATATCTACCACGTTAAACCTTAAAAGCCACTACTTTAAATCTTACTATAATCCCCTGAGTCCACAACATATCTTTTACATATATTTGCAATTTATATAAATGGTGGAACGTAATTGCTTTCACACGCTCGTATCTCTTAATAATGCCATTTGTATATCGACCTTGTACTATGCAGTTACAATCTTGATTTAAATTATATTTTATAGTATTTTGCGAACTTGCGAAAGTCAGAAGGTCTTCGCGAAATTATTGCTATAGTGAACATAAAAGTGGTAGTGATTGGGCAATATGTGAGAGCTATTAAACTGCGTTTTATGGTGGAAAGAAGCATATTCTTTAGTGAATATCTAGTAGATAACGTTTAAGGGCTAGTAATAGACTTGTTTCGTTGATAATAGTCGTGTAAAATTATCTATTGTTAATATGCTATACCTCTAGCCATACAGTTCTGTAATCGGTTTCAATAAATTTACGAACAGAATCAGATGTCCCTTCTTGTTTAAGACAAAATAACTACGATAAACCCAGCAATATTGTTGACATTCAGATTGGTTCACTCAATACCTAATAAAACAATAACAGTGACAATCCCTTAAAACTAAATGCCAATTACTGGTATCATTGCAAAATTCACTCTATTGGCAAGTAAATACATATTCACATAGAAGGCGTGGTGCAATATCAACATGGACAATAACGACGTATGTGTCACTGTTAGAAGTGTTAGAGAGACCCCACACTTAGCGTCTCCCGTGCGTCGGTGTCTTGTGTCTAGTCAACTCTATGGCTGCTGCTCGACGCATCGTTGGCGCAACTGGGCTATAACCGCCAAAATCGAAGTTCGCAAATTGCGGGGATTTTTCTCTGTCACTCTAACTACGCCTTCATTGGAGTAAAAGAGAAAGATCCCCGCAATTTGCGAATTTCGGTTTTCGCGGTAGCCGCTCTGCTCAGCGACAACACTTTCCATAGCGCTGACGCTGACTATACCCCGACGCTCAAAAGACGCCGGTTGTAGATTCGTGGTATGTTACGCTGTTTTGTAGTTAATAAGATATTATAATAGGATCGATATCTAACAGCTCCCGTACAAGTAAAAGGTTAATTACGGCATGCGCATGCTCTTGCGCACGACTTGTACCGATTCTGCCATTTCACGTTCATTTCACAATCTTTATGTGACAACAACGACATAATGTGCTTTTGTACTTGTTATGTTGATACAATAAGGCCCCCCCCCCCCACATCTAGCGTCTTTCGAGCGTCGGCGTCTGGTCAGCGCTATGGAAAATGACGTCGCTGCGCAGTTGCGTCGACGTTGCGTCGAGCGCGGCCATACAGTTGTAGACGCCGACGCTTGAAAGACGCTAGATGTGGGGGGGCCCTAAGTTGTCTGGAAGAGGCTTTTAGCGATCAGACCGCCTGTTATTAATTACTTGTTTCAATGCGTGCGAAATTTGGTATTGAAAAAAAATGGTATGGTCCCGGGACCTTTCCCGTCTCTTCTGTCCCTATGTCCTTTCATAGGATAGCTTTTATCCCGGAATTCATCCTTTATGGGGGTGTAAGGGGGGAGGATTTTAGTATGGAAGTTAGATATGGACAAACAGCTGCAAAATTGAAGGGAATTAATTCATAAAGTGGCCTTGAACTTATGCAGCTGGGTGTAATTATTCAGCCGGAAACAAATTATCGGACGCGGCTGACGGACGCGGCTCACAGCCGCGACTTATAGGTATCTAGATAATGAATATATACTGAACTGTGCAAACTATCGGAGGTAAGCCGTGGACGTAACCTTGTGCTGACCTTGAGCCTTCGGACATCCGACAGAAATCTGGCGCGCTGGATGTTCTTGTCAGCCGAAAACGTCCGCGGACGGTATGCAGTAGTATGCACGGGGTGCGGGACGCGTCACTGCGCCAGAAGGACGCGGACTACGCGAGAGCTTGGACATGCGTATTGCGTACGGTAAAAATGGAGGAAAGAATTATCGAGTGTGTTCGCAAAAAGGAATTACTGTATAATCTCAAATTAAAGGATTACAAAAATGCATGTTTCTTCGTCTACAGTTCTTTGTGGACTAAGCGTTGTTGCGCGTCCGCAAGCCACGTCCCGAACACTGTGCACACTTTTATGTCGCACCCGTCAGCCGCGTCCGTCAGCCGCGTCCGATAATTTGTTTCCAGCTTTCTCCACTGACAAAGACGCGAGTCGAAGCTAGTAAAGAATATTAAGTTAATAGGCGAAAATGCATTGGCCGTCTCAACCGCCCTTGACACAGCGTTGCAACAATCATCCGTCAGGGATGCAATGCAATGGCCATTGATGACCATATCTTGTGTCAGTAGAAAGTATTCCCCGATTCTGGCCCCGCCTCTCAGTGGTCCCCGATCCTGACCCCAAGGCCGAGCCACCGCCCCTGCTGAACCTAAAAAAAAAAAAAAAAAAAAAAAAAAAAAAAAAAAAAAAAAAAAAAAAAAAAAAAAAAAAAAAAAAAAACAAATAGCCCCCCATTTGAATTGATTGCGCTAGGTCTCAGCAGTGCCCGGCGCCTCCTTCAGGGACTTACGAAATACGCTAATTAAACAATACACCTTGTTCACCACGGTAACAATAGGCTTATCGACCCTTTTCTATTGTTCGATCTCGACTCGGGCGCGCTATTGTGTTACCGAGCATACTACCTGCCTGGACCCTTTCCTTAACCCACCGACGTCTCCATTCATGCCTTCTTTATGTGTGTATACTGTAGGTGTTTGTGATAGGTATTTTGCAATAGGTATTAGCGACAGCTATTTGCAATAGGTATTAGCGATAGGTACTTATTTGTGATGCATAGGTACTCTAACTATCAACTCTAATAACCCGCATTATCTTATTACCTCTTGGAGCTATTTCGATTTATAAGGAATACAGTTCTAACCTTCTTCTGACGTACAATTTACACTAGTAATCCTTTGGCAGCCTAAACTAACCTTAACCTTTTACCAAACCTAACTTATTCTTCGAAAACCTAACCTAAACCTAACTTGACCAAACCTAACTAAAATCAACCTAACTCATTTCAAACTAACCTGCTTTCACCTAGTCTTCCGATATAAAGTAAACTCGTAGTTACTTGTTTCTTTCTATTATTTAAAAAAATAACGAGGCGTGTGAGGCATTTCTTGTGCACTTGTGTTCATTGTTATAATAGCTTAATTGTTTTATTGATAGACGTCTATTATATTTTATACTGACAATGGATTTATTGTTTCCTATACCTATTCTTTTATAATTTGGGTTTGAGTAAAGAGAACGTCTGTTTAGATGAACTTGTTGATACATGTTACTTTGTGTGATTTAAAAAAAAGAACGAGACATGTCAACTGGTTTCAACATGATTTAGTCTAATACATCAACATTTCTTGTGCGTTGCTATTCATTGTTATAACAGCATAATTGCTTTATTAATAGACGTCTATTATATTTCATGCTGACAATGGATTTATTGTTTCCTATACCTATTCTTTTATAATTTGGGTTTGAGTAAAGAGAACGTCTGTTTAGATGAACTTGTTGAGACATGTTACTTTGTGTGATTAAAAAAAGGAACGAGACGTGTCAACTGGTTTCAACATGATTTAGTCTAATACGTCAACATTTCTTGTGCGTTGCTATTCATTGTTATAACAGCATAATTGCTTTATTGGTAGACATCTATTATATTTTATACCGACAATGGATTTATTGTTTCCTATTATGCTTTTGAATTTGGGTTTTAGTAAAGAGAGCGTATGTATTAGATGAACTTGTTGAGACATGATTTTAACGGTACTGTACCCTGGTCATAGTGACACAGTATAAAAGCCGAAGAGAAATGAGTTTGAGTAAGTATTACCGTCGTGGCAGTCCACTGTATCAGAGCTCCTTGTATCAATTGCAGTATATAGAAATATAGTGTTAATTCAACAGTGAAGTGTTTAAGTGTTTATAGAAAGACCCAACAATGGATGTAAGTATGTCTTTTATTACCGTAACTTACTTTGTTTTGTTTTCACTTGTGTTCTTTGTGTTTTAATTATCAAGATTGTAGACAGTGTGTAAATTATTGTTTTATATTGTTTCAGTTCACTGAAAATACTTTCAAGAACTATTACTACCCGGATAATAATAAAGACGAATCAAGCGATGAAGAGGGTACGCTTGGTTTCAAAGTTAAACAAGCCATCGCAAAGAAACGTTCAGGAAACAATATCGATAGTTTCTTTGAACGACCTAAAAAGCAACCCAAAATTGTGAAACGGTCTTCGAATGTGAGCAAAAGTTCACCAGACGGTGTTGCAAACTTATCATCCGGACAAGACGACGGGGCGTATGCATCACATTTGATTAAAATCGAGATATATGATATGCAAACAATTAAAAACGTCCCACCCATGGAACACTGGAAGCATGCGGACTTCAGATTGAAATATTTTGCGTTGGAAGACGATTTGGAGCTACAAAATACGCGAAATATTATTTATAACATAACAAAGCAATTAGCTTCTAAGGACAGTAGTGTGAAATATTTTATAGATAATAAGAAACAGTGATAGTTATAATTATTAATGATAGTAGTAGCTTAATGATTGTGTTAACGTATTTCTCATTTCTTACCTCTCCTTAAGTACATTTTCCATGTAACAGATTATTTTTATTGTATAACATTACAACAAGTTTTAATTTAAACTTCTCACTTGTAAAGGTCACAGTCCCCACTCTTAGAAATCTTATACGTGTAGTCAACTATTTAAATGAAAGAAAGCACTGTATGATTTCTCATTTCATAATGGACTCTTTGAGCTGTGATGTCTACGATCTTGAACTTATCAGACTCTGTGAAGAAATAGAAGAAAATGAAGATCTATGCGAGGCTGCCCGTCTTGTGAGCCAACTTCATCGAGAGGCGTAAGTAAAAATATTCCTGTTCATACATGTTTATAACTCTTAACCGGTACCTGTTTAACAAAGGATGGGTCCGTAACTTGTTGTGACCTGAACTAATTGTTAGGATAAACGTGGGGTGGGAGAGGACTGGTTATATAAGCGGGGTATCTCGAGTTCATATCATTCAGTGTTTTGGTGCCGTGCTTGTATTGTGATATCCTTTTCCATAATGGTGTTTACTTATTATCATATTGGTCTCACCTTACCTCGTGATAAGATTGAGGAATTAAGTAAAGAATTTATTGTATCATATTGTCATAGAAATATTCGAATGTGGTACATTTCAAACAAATTACCTCACACGTTACTGGAAGATTCTGATATTATACCGTATTATACACCATGTGATGGGCATATAAAAAATTCCAAGGGGAATACTGAGTCATCAGATGTGATTGATGGAGTTTTGATGATGCAGGCCTATTGTCAGCAGTGTCGAAAAGACTTACGTTAGTATATACAACCAACCATTTTAGTAATTATTTTTATTTTATCTCACATTAAGATATTTATGTTTATTTTGTATTGTTATAGATCTTCTCAAATAGGACGGGGAGTAAAAAGGACAGCTGCAGTTTTGGAGACTGAAGAATTCTTGTTGAAGAAAAACCGTCCAGCAGCTGCTGAACCTGTCACATCAACATCACCCGAACCAGTTCCCGATGTCATTGTGAGTACAAATAATAATCATGAAATTGAATGTTCTGTGTGTAATAAGTTTGTCTCTAAAAGATATTTTAAAAATCATTTAAATAGTAATCTTCACAAAAATAATGTTTTAAGGGCTGACATTGAATGGGTTAATGTTCAGTTAATTGAAAATGCTTTTAAGAATAGGGTGGCCACTTACAGAATACTATTAAATGAAAATGTTCACCAACCATTTACTCCCGAATCTATTTTACTAGGAAATAAAGATAAAATCTTTGCATTATTGGATCGTTCCCTCACTGATCACCATGCTTTAAAAGTAAACTTTATTTTAAATGCGGATTTTACTCAAGAGAGCAAACAAGTAAATAATACATTTGATTTCCAATTATGTAACAATGTAGTTGATGTTAGCAGCGACAAAGATGAGATTTTCGAGTCAGTTGTTAAAGATATATTAACAAAATTATTTAACTTTGAGAGAAAAGATAGTGGATGGAGTTTAGTAAAATTTAACTATCTAGATGTCAATGTAAACAAATTTAATCCATTGCGTGGTTCTTCCTATATCGAATTACCACGTGATATTCAGAACAGAAAAGCAGTTATTAATGTAAAAAATAGTGATCATGAATGTTTTAGATGGGCTGTATTGTCAGGCTTGTATCCACCTACAAGTCATCGTTCAAACACTACGAAATCGTATATAGCGCATAAAAATAAATTAAATTTTGGAAATTTAACTTTCCCACTTAAAGTTGGAGATATTCAGAAATTTGAAAAAATGAATGATATAAGTATAAACGTTTTTGGTCTTGAATACAATTCGAAAAGTAAAATACATGATGTAGTAGGCCCATTACACTTAACAAAGTGCAAAAAAGCTACCCACTTGAACTTATTGTACATATCCAAAGACAGTAAGGGGCATTATTGCTATATCAAAAATTTATCTAGGTTAGTATCCAAACAATTATCAAATACACAGCATGCCGCACATATTTGTGATGGTTGTTTGTCGAACTTTACAACTCGTGACAATTTAATGAATCATCAAAGAAACGATTGTTTCCATGTTTGTACACATTTACCTTCAGAACAGGATAAAAAGAAAAACTGGTTCAATGAAAACGTTTCCTCCAATATACTTACTTTCGATAATTATGAACGTAAATTAAGGGTACCTTTTGTTATTTATGCTGATTTCGAGGCCTTTCTAAACCCGATTCAAACAGGTAAAATTAATCCTACTACATCCTCAACAACAAATATACAAAAACATGAGGTATATAGTTTTGGATACTATATTAAATGTTCTTATAATGATAAATTGTCAGTGTACAGAACATATAAAGGCAAAAATTGCACCCAGGAATTTATGAAGTATATGGAACAAGACTTAAAGGCCATTTGTAGGAGAAATACTTTTGTAAAAACTCCATTGCCTTTATCTAATGCAAATAATGTGCATATTTCTCAGAGTAGTACATGTTATATTTGTGATAAAAATTTAAACGAGGATTCAGTCATTTCCTATAATTACCATACTGGTCTTTATGAAGGAGTGGCACATAAATTTTGTTCTGAAAAATACAGGGCACCTAATTTTGTACCTGTATTTTTCCATAATTTGTGTAACTATGATAGTCATTTTATAGTGCATGGGCTTGGTTTGATGGAAGGCGACATTGAACTGATTCCAGAGAACAAAGAGAAATACATTTCATTTTCTAAGAACTTGCAAATAAATAATCGCACAGTTAAATTGAGATTTGTTGATTCACTTAAATTTATGTCCAGTAGTCTTGACAAATTGGCAAAAAACTTGTTGCCTGAACAATTTCATGAATTAAAATTGAATTTTTCATGCGAGGAGGATTTTAAACGCTTATTACGAAAGGGTGTATATCCCTATGAACACATGTCATCATACGATTCTTTAAACTTAACAGCTCTTCCCTCTAAAGATGATTTCTTTAGTTCCTTGTCTGATAGTCACATCTCAGAGGAGGATTATGATCACGCAAAAGATGTTTGGTCTCATTTTCAATGCAAAAATATGGGTGATTATTCTGATTTATATTTAAAAACTGATGTTTTATTACTAACTGATATATTTGAAAATTTTAGAAACCTTTGTCTTAAGACGTATGGATTAGACCCCGCTCATTATTATACTGCTCCGGGATTAAGTTGGGATGCAATGTTAAGAACTACAAAAATAAAACTAGAACTCCTAACTGATATCGATAAAATAGCTTTTATAGCGAAAAATATTCGAGGTGGCATATCACAATGTAGTAATAGATATGCGAAGGCTAATAATATTTTTTTGTCAGATTATAATCAAAATATCCCATCGTCATTTCTTATGTACTTTGATGCAAATAACCTTTACGGGTGGGCTATGTCTCAATGTCTTCCTACCGGTAAATTTGAATGGGTAAATACAGATACTGACTTTAATATATCTGATGACGCTGATCATGGTTTAATTTTAGAAGTTGATCTCGAATACCCTAACGAGTTGCATGACTCTCATTCAGATTTGCCATTCTGTCCTGAAAACGTTTGTTTGGGTAATTCCAAAGAAAAAAAATTAATTCCTAATTTAAATAAAAAAACGAATTATGTCATTCACTATAGAAATCTAAAACAGTGTTTAAAAAATGGTTTGAAATTGAGTAAAATCCATCGCATTCTTAAATTTCAGCAGTCTATGTGGTTAAAAAGTTACATAGATTTGAACACCCACATGCGATCACAGGCATCATCCGATTTTGAAAAAGATTTCTTTAAACTAATGAATAATTCAGTGTTCGGTAAGACCATGGAAAATGTTGCAAAACGTGTAAATGTCAAATTATTAAATAACTGGGAAAATCGAGGAAAAACGCAGGGGGTTCAATCTTTGATAGCGAAACCCGAGTTCCATAGTTTATCCATATTCTCTGAGAATTTAGTGGCCGTTCAGTTGAATAAAACTAGAATATTTTATAATAAACCGATTTATTTGGGATTTTGTGTATTAGATATATCAAAAACTTTGATGTATGACTTTCACTACAGCTACATGAAAACCAAATATCCAGACAATCTTAAGCTTCTTTATACAGATACTGATAGCTTAGTATATCAAATTTCCACGGAAAATTATTACGCAGATATAAAATCAGACCTTAATTTATATTTTGATACATCTGACTATCCTCCTAACAATAAATATGATTTGCCGTTAATTAATAAAAAGCGATTAGGGTTTTTCAAAGATGAAAATAATGGTAGAATTTTTAAAGAATTCGTAGGTCTGAGATCTAAAATGTATACCTTAGATGTTGAAAAATATGACGAGAATGATGAGAAAACTGAAAAATACGGTGTTTTATCAAAAGCCAAAGGAGTCAATAAATGTGTTACAAAAAAATTTACTCTTGACAATTACAAAACGTGTTTATTTAATAAAAATTTGCAACGCGCTCAAATGCTAAGATTTAAGTCTATAAAACATATAATATTCACTCAAAAAATAAATAAAATATCATTATCGCATGAAGATACAAAACGATACTTATTAGAAAACTCTTCTGACACTCTTGCGTGGGGTCATTATAAAATACCGCAATAATTAAAAAGTTTTTTAAGTTGTAATTTAATCACACAGAACATTCGAATTCCAAATTATTGTTTGTACATTGTATATTTTTAAGATAATACTTGTAAACATGTAAAAAAAAAATGTATGAATTTTATTTTATTATATCTTTTAAGGAAGTTTTGTAAATAAGAAACAAAAAAATTAATGTTAAAAGTGTGATCATATATAATAAATTTATTTTTTTACGTAATCCTTTTGTTTTTTTCTACTATATCTGAGTTGTTTAAATAGTAATCTTCTTTCTGAATATTACCATTTAAAGTCCATCCGTTAACATATCAACACTCACCCACACACACACACACATACACATAGATTACGATATTTAATAATGATTCACTTTTATCATCCTTTCACCACCATTGTCGCAGGTCCTAGTGGCTGTGGTAAAACTCAATTTGTCACAAACTTTTTGAATAACTCCAAAGAGATATGTAATGTTGAATTTGATGAAATTATTTGGTGTTATGATGAAATGCAACCTCTCTACAATCTGGAAAATGTAAATTATAGTCAAGGAATACCAGATTTTTCAATTTTTGATGGGAAGAAACCTAAACTTCTTATTATAGATGATTTGATGAGAGAATCAGATGGACGAATCGTTGACATTTTTACGAAAGGTAGTCATCATAGAAACTTAAGTGTTTTTTATATTACACAAAACATATTTCATCAAGGTCGAGGTCAACGTGATATTTCATTGAATACAAGCTACATTGTATTTTTTAAAAATCCCAGGGATAAAACTCAAATACGCTACCTGTCACGACAAGTTTACCCAGAAAACTCAAAGTTTGTGGACGAAGCCTACAAAGATGCTACAAAGGAGGCTCATGGTTACCTCATGATTGACCTGAAACAAAATACAAATGACATATGCCGTTTCAAAACAAAAATATTTCCGTTCGATGGGCATTGCACAGTGTATGTACCTAAAAAGGGGTTTAAATATGATAAAAATCAGCATATTTTAGTCAGTTCTACATGATGCATGCAAGAGTAAACACATATAAACATTTACTTGAAGCATTGCAGTTGCTTAAACCCAAATATCGTACTGCGTTACTTAAATCTTGTGACGATGAAGAAATCAACATTATTTGTGAGTGTATTTATAACGTCCTAAATGGGAAAATTCCATTAGAAAAAAAAGAAAAGACGAAACTAAAAAAATATAAAGATATTTTAAGAAAATTAGTTTCGAAAGGGAAACATAAAATAAGAAAAACTGTTATAGTTCAAAAAGGAGGCGCATTTCTACCTATTATTTTAGGTGCAGTTTTAAGTGCTTTAGTGAACTCTTTATCATAAGCAAAATGGAAAACACAAAAAAAATGTTATTAGTAGAATCAGATTTTATTGAAAGACTGAAACGGAATGAGAGTCCACCCGAAAATTCCTCATCTCGGCTAGATGGAGAGATGCAAAAGATCCTTAAAAGTAAAATGAATGATCGCGAAAAGTGGACGTTATATTCTCAAGCATTACAAAGATTTCTACATTTTATTGAAACAGATCGAAAACCGTTTAGAATACCCATCGTGATGGAGGGGCTAGATCAAGTCATCAACGAAAGTAATGATATTATAAAAACAAAAGTGAACAAAAAGGAGGAGAATGAAAATAATGAGTCAGTTACAGATAATATAACTGAAGCAGCCACACCGTCATCGTTTAATACACCACCTGGTGAAATAAATCAAGAACTAATGCCAATCAGTCCATCAAAAATTATAAACATATTACCTAAATCTTATGAAAGAAAAGCTCGAACGTTGTTAGATTACATTGTTTCAAGTAAACCGAAAATTTGGTGGAAACAGACTGGTGAAGTTGTTATAAATAACCAAACCATTCAAAATAGTAATATTACTGATTTGGTAAGCGACACCGTTAGATGTCTTAAACGTCCTAAGCCAATTGGATGGGAAGTGTTTGCTTTACTTTTAAAAGATATCGAAGTTCCTAGGTCATGCATAGGTAATCCTACAAATTTAGCATTTATTAAAGGTACTCCTTTGATTGAACCCTTTACCCCCTCCACATCTGTGAAGACGAGAGCCTCAACAGATAAAGATAATAATACTTCTACACCTCTTGCTACACGGGAGCAAAAGAGATCCGGAAAGAAAATAGAGTGGGAAAGATGGACTCCTTATTAGACATTAACAGAATCTACTATGATGTCTCTAATCCAGCTGGCTATAGCAGTTTAAATAATTTATCAAAGGAAATGAAAGGTCAAATGAACAAAGAGGAAGTGAAAAAATGGTTACAATCTCAAGATACGTACACGCTGCATAAACCTACTCATAGACGATTTACTAGAAATAAATACATTCTCTCGAACTTTAATGAACTTTGGCAAGCCGATTTAAGTGATATGAGTACTTATAGTCAATATAATGATGGGTACAAATATATTCTTTGTGTTATTGATGTATTCAGTAAATATGCTTTTGCAAGAGCCATGAAGAAGAAGGATTCAGCAACTGTTAAACAATGTTTTGAAAGCATATTTACTGAAGCCAACTCTGTTCCCCGTCACATCCAATCTGATAAAGGTACAGAATTTGTTTCAAGGGCGGTTAGAGATTACTTTAAGAGCAAAAATATTAATTATTATACCACTAATAACCCCGACATTAAAGCAAGTATAGTAGAAAGGTTTCAAAGAACACTTAAAATGAAAATGTGGCGTTACTTCACTCATAAGAATACATATAACTACACAAATATATTACAAGATCTTTTACATTCTTACAACTATAGCTATCATTCTAGCATTAAAATGCGCCCAGTTGATGTTAGCTCTAATAATATTATGACTGTTTGGTGTAATTTATATGATCGCAAAAAAGATAGGCAAATTTCATCAGAAACTAAAAAACTAAATGTAGGTGATCATGTTAGAATCACTAAATATAAGCATGTGTTTCAAAAAGGTTATGAAAGTAATTGGAGTGATGAAATATTTATTATTGATTCGATTATTAATAGATCGCCACGAGTTGTTTATACAATAAAGGATTTAGAAGGTGAACCCATCATTGGTACATTTTATTCTAAAGAATTACAAAAAGTAACTTACCTCCCCTCCAACGAGTATAAAATTGATAAAATAATACGCTCGCGTCGAGTTGCTGGCAGAAAGGAAATACTAGTTAAGTGGCAAGGTTATCCTAATAAATTTAATTCTTGGATACCTGAATCAAACTTAAAGAAAATATGAGTGAAAATAGTTTTTATCTAACTTTGTTAAGTAATAGTTCATCAGATTACTACACGGATAACACGACTGCACATTTCTTAACTAAATTACCAAAGACCATTAAATTGGATGGAGAATGGGTAGTTGGGTTGGTGGAATTTCAATACCCTTGTTCCATGTATAATGTTCAAGAGCACGAAAACATCATTTATTTAAAGAAAACGGTGTTATCACCCACCGATAAAACTACAAAAATAGTGGATATAAAAACTCATATACCAGCCACTACATATGATAATATAGATCATTTTCTTCAAGCGTTTAATGAAAACCCACAGTTAAAAAATAACGTAAAATTTCGATATGATGGATTAACAAAACTGGTTGGAATAGCAACAACAAATAAAGAAATAACATCTATCATAACAACTCCGATACTAAGTCTGCAATTGGGTTTTAAACCGAGAACAAATTTAAAACAAAATACATTAGGAAAAAACCCTGCAAATTTATATTTAGGTTTACCATCTCAAATATTTGTTTATACTGATATAATACATCCACAAGTAGTCGGAGATGTTATTACTTCATTACTCAGAATAATACCTTTAGATCCAACTAAGTTCATTTATGGAGCTTATAAAACTCACATCTTCTCACCCGCTCATTATGTACCAGTTTTACGAAGAGAGTTCGATACAATTGAAATAGATATAAGAACAACGACTGGTGTCAGAGTACCATTTCAATTTGGATCTTCTTGCGTGAAGCTACACTTTCAACGAGTAAAATGATTTACAACAGATCGTCAGTCTCTTGTCCTTACGAACATTATTATTCACACCAAGCCGGCTCTGGGATAGGTATTGTCTATAAGGGAGTTCCATACCAACGAGGACATGGTATAGGCAGTTTTTTGGGTGGACTATTTAGATCAGTGCTCCCTTTGTTATCTAGCGGTTTAAAAACCATTGGAAAAGAAACCTTAGGGGCAGGGGTTGGTCTGTTATCTGATATGGTAAATTCTCGTCCTATGGATAGTTCCATTCGATCACGATTTAAGGAAGCGAGCGCTAACCTAAAAAGAAAGGCTGATGAAAAAATTGATTCTCTCATGTCAGGATCTGGGTATAAAATGTCGAATAAAAGAAGAGAACCGCTCATTACTCGAAAAGCATTGCGACGAAGAGGAAGTAAAAATAATAATAAAAATAACGATATATTTTCAAGTTAAATAATGTCATTTCTACACAATCATTCATGTGAATGTGCAAAATCAGAATTAGATATATTTGCCCTTCCATCAACTCAAACAAGTATTGAAAGTGGACATTGGATTCATTACAAACCAATTTCATCTTTAAGTGATGATGGCCCCATTGAATTTCAAGTACCTGGATCAGGAGATGACTACATTGATCTATCACACACAATGTTACATATTACTGCTAAAGTGTTGAATCAAGATGGGACAAAATTAAAAGCAGATGCCGGAGTTGGACCCACCAATAACTGGCTACATTCCCTTTTCAACCAACTTGATGTATATTTAAATCAAAAACTCATATCACCCCCAAACAATACATATGCTTACCGTGCTTATATGGAAAATCTTCTCAACTATGGACCGGCAGCCAAAAAAACCCATCTTACTTGTGGGTTATGGTATGAGGATACCCCAGATTTTATGGATACCGTTGACGCCAACAACAAAGGATTTCAGAAAAGACTAGAATTTATCAAAGAGAGTAAGCAAGTGGAAATGATTGGACATTTGCATGGCGATATATTTAACCAAGAGAAATTCTTGATAAATGGCGTTGAATTGCGTATTAAGTTAGTCCGATCAAAAGAATCGTTTAATTTAATTTGTCATCAAGATAAAAAATTTAAAGTACAAATAACAGATGCTAGTCTCATTGTTAGAAGAACAAAAATTAATCCTAGCGTTTTGTTAGCCCATCAAAAAGTATTGGCAACAACGACTGCGAAGTACCCCATTACGAGAGCAGAAGTTAAGGTTCTCACAATACCATCAGGGGTCCAGGGTAAAACATTGGATAATATATTTCTCGGACAAATTCCTAAACGGTGTATTATTGGATTTGTATCAAATTCAGGTTTTAATGGAAATTTAGCTTTGAATCCATTTAATTTTCAAAACTATAATATGAATTCATTTAGTTTGTTTGTAGATGGTCATGAAATTCCTTCTAAAACATTACAACCGTCATTTAGTTCTGGTTTAATAGCGGCGGCATATCACACCTTATTTTCCGGAACTGGTATTCATTTTCACAACGAAGGTAATGGAATAAGTAGAACAGATTATGGTGGAGGTTATTGTTTGTTATGTTTTGATTTAACCCCAGATTTATCTGCTAGTTCAACTTCACATTGGAATCTTGTTAGACATGGAAGTGTTCGGATAGAAGTACGCTTTGATTCGGCTCTAACTAGCACCATTAATTGTATCGTTTATGCAGAATTTGATAACATTATTGAAATAAACAAAAACCGTGATGTATCTGTAGATTATAATAGTTGAAAAACATAATTATATAAATACAATGTTTTCTTTCGTTTACTTTATTTTGTTGTAGACATTGTTTGCAGCATCATCAAGACAAAATTGTTATTAATTAAGTAATTATGGATACTAATGAGATACAATTTTGTATGAAGAAATTAAACCCACTTTTTGAAACAAATGTTTTTGCTGCTAACAAAATACCTATTTGGGTCGATCTACCTGTCTTTATTGTTAGTAATTTGGACCCTGACACGAAACCAGGCTCCCACTGGGTTGCCATACACATTGATGTTACTGGTATAGGAGAATATTTTGATTCCTTCGGAAAGAAGCCTTCAGGTTACCATAACTTATTTTTAAAAAGAAACACCAGACAGTGGTTTTATAACAATAAACCTCTTCAAAACCATTTTACTTCAGTTTGTGGTGAATATTGTTTAGTTTATTTGTATTTTAAATATCATGGAAAAACTATGAAAGATATGCTAAGTTTGTTTTCTGATAATTCTGTATGTAATGACCTTATATTAAGGAATATGTTTAAAACATTTTTTGTGAAATAAAATAATACGTGTACTTAAATAAGATTTTTTATTTTTTCATATAATACAAAGACCATTCTAAACTATACTTTTTTTTTTAAATTTTATTATTTACAAAATATTTCTTAACATTCTTTGTTACTTAAAAACGAGACGACACAAAAAAATCTGTTACATGGAAAATGTACTTAAGGAGAGGTAAAAAATGAGAAATACGTTAACACAATCATTAAGCTACTACTATCATTAATAATTATAACTATCACTGTTTCTTATTATCTATAAAATATTTCACACTACTGTCCTTAGAAGCTAATTGCTTTGTTATGTTATAAATAATATTTCGCGTATTTTGTAGCTCCAAATCGTCTTCCAACGCAAAATATTTCAATCTGAAGTCCGCATGCTTCCAGTGTTCCATGGGTGGGACGTTTTTAATTGTTTGCATATCATATATCTCGATTTTAATCAAATGTGATGCATACGCCCCGTCGTCTTGTCCGGATGATAAGTTTGCAACACCGTCTGGTGAACTTTTGCTCACATTCGAAGACCGTTTCACAATTTTGGGTTGCTTTTTAGGTCGTTCAAAGAAACTATCGATATTGTTTCCTGAACGTTTCTTTGCGATGGCTTGTTTAACTTTGAAACCAAGCGTACCCTCTTCATCGCTTGATTCGTCTTTATTATTATCCGGGTAGTAATAGTTCTTGAAAGTATTTTCAGTGAACTGAAACAATATAAAACAATAATTTACACACTGTCTACAATCTTGATAATTAAAACACAAAGAACACAAGTGAAAACAAAACAAAGTAAGTTACGGTAATAAAAGACATACTTACATCCATTGTTGGGTCTTTCTATAAACACTTAAACACTTCACTGTTGAATTAACACTATATTTCTATATACTGCAATTGATACAAGGAGCTCTGATACAGTGGACTGCCACGACGGTAATACTTACTCAAACTCATTTCTCTTCGGCTTTTATACTGTGTCACTATGACCAGGGTACAGTACCGTTAAAATCATGTCTCAACAAGTTCATCTAATACATACGCTCTCTTTACTAAAACCCAAATTCAAAAGCATAATAGGAAACAATAAATCCATTGTCGGTATAAAATATAATAGATGTCTACCAATAAAGCAATTATGCTGTTATAACAATGAATAGCAACGCACAAGAAATGTTGACGTATTAGACTAAATCATGTTGAAACCAGTTGACACGTCTCGTTCCTTTTTTTAATCACACAAAGTAACATGTCTCAACAAGTTCATCTAAACAGACGTTCTCTTTACTCAAACCCAAATTATAAAAGAATAGGTATAGGAAACAATAAATCCATTGTCAGCATGAAATATAATAGACGTCTATTAATAAAGCAATTATGCTGTTATAACAATGAATAGCAACGCACAAGAAATGTTGATGTATTAGACTAAATCATGTTGAAACCAGTTGACATGTCTCGTTCTTTTTTTTAAATCACACAAAGTAACATGTATCAACAAGTTCATCTAAACAGACGTTCTCTTTACTCAAACCCAAATTATAAAAGAATAGGTATAGGAAACAATAAATCCATTGTCAGTATAAAATATAATAGACGTCTATCAATAAAACAATTAAGCTATTATAACAATGAACACAAGTGCACAAGAAATGCCTCACACGCCTCGTTATTTTTTTAAATAATAGAAAGAAACAAGTAACTACGAGTTTACTTTATATCGGAAGACTAGGTGAAAGCAGGTTAGTTTGAAATGAGTTAGGTTGATTTTAGTTAGGTTTGGTCAAGTTAGGTTTAGGTTAGGTTTTCGAAGAATAAGTTAGGTTTGGTAAAAGGTTAAGGTTAGTTTAGGCTGCCAAAGGATTACTAGTGTAAATTGTACGTCAGAAGAAGGTTAGAACTGTATTCCTTATAAATCGAAATAGCTCCAAGAGGTAATAAGATAATGCGGGTTATTAGAGTTGATAGTTAGAGTACCTATGCATCACAAATAAGTACCTATCGCTAATACCTATTGCAAATAGCTGTCGCTAATACCTATTGCAAAATACCTATCACAAACACCTACAGTATACACACATAAAGAAGGCATGAATGGAGACGTCGGTGGGTTAAGGAAAGGGTCCAGGCAGGTAGTATGCTCGGTAACACAATAGCGCGCCCGAGTCGAGATCGAACAATAGAAAAGGGTCGATAAGCCTATTGTTACCGTGGTGAACAAGGTGTATTGTTTAATTAGCGTATTTCGTAAGTCCCTGAAGGAGGCGCCGGGCACTGCTGAGACCTAGCGCAATCAATTCAAATGGGGGGCTATTTGTTTTTTTTTTTTTTTTTTTTTTTTTTTTTTTTTTTTTTTTTTTTTTTTTTTTTTAGGTTCAGCAGGGGCGGTGGCTCGGCCTTGGGGTCAGGATCGGGGACCACTGAGAGGCGGGGCCAGAATCGGGGAATACTTTCTACTTGTGTCACCTAGGTCGTCTATGTAAGTAATGTTTTATTCTTTTATCTGCACTGCCTTGTATCCCTTTATAGTATCATCAAAGGTCATTTAAAATAATGCATAAGATGTTTCCGGACTCGGATGGACACGGGTATGTCCCTAAACTACGTCCAAGACCACTGGTGGACGGGCAGCAGCGTCCCTCAAATTCGGTGTACTCGACTGCGATCGCCAACCCGCCTGCCAAGCGTGGCGATTATGGCATTCACCCCCCATAAAAAAGGGGGAGGCCTATGTTCAGCATTGGACGTCTTACGGCTGAGATGATGATGATGATGATAAGATGTTTCGTTATGCTTATTACTACCATAAGACCTTTCTGAGCTACGCGCGGGCGTTCTTACTTTACCCAATTATAGAAACACATGTAAATGTCATAGTCAGTAATGAGTATTGCGTTCGTACTAACTAACCTACTGTAATGTAGTTTTGCGTAAGCTCCAGCTCGTTAGATGAAAGCCTCGGACGTGTCATGTTTATTTTAATTGAATGTTGTTAGTTTTAATGGAATTGGTTTGCATATCTCGCACGGTCCTTTTAACCGGAATGTATTGGGTAATATTGGAAGTACAAGTGGGTACTGATAAAACTTCAAAATGGATACCAGTTACGACTTGATAAAACCCTAACTATCGAGAAACCTAAATAGTTAATATTTAGGTTTCAAAGTGAAACAGGAATAATCAGGGATTGTTTTCTTCATATTTATTCCTAACCTATTTCAAAGACAATGTTTACAAAGGTAATATTTAAAACTTTCGCGTTTTGATCACATATTAACTCACATTTATAGAAGGGTCTATCGCGAACGCGAATCAACGTCTCACACACACCTCATACACTTTTCGTCGGGTAGTTGTACAATAGTACATTACTACAGAGGCCGGGACAAAAGGGGTTGCCGGCCGAAGACATATAGACGGCCGAGCGAAGCGAGGCCGGATAGGTCTGAGCGCGGGCAACCCCATTTCCCGCCGAGGTATGTATAGTGCTTTTCTCAAACATGCAATGAAATAAACAAAATAAAAAATCCACGAAACCCAAGTTTTATTTATAGAAAAAACTAAAAGTAAACTACACCCAAAATATAACTAACACGTACCTATATCTTTATCACGCGTATGTTTTACACGAGTCGTGTATTTTTACTACCCGTATATTTTCATGTATCTTTGATTTTTTCGCCTTGTATCCGTCTGACTGTCGTTTTCGTCACATAAGTTTACGTAGTCTTTCATGTTGATATCATGTTTCACATACATCGTTGCTTTATGCATGGAGAAAATAAGTATAATTTCCAGTGTTCACGATTTTGTAGTTACTTTCATTTCTTTAAAATATGCCACTAAACTGTTTCTAATAAACTGTAAGCCATTTTTCTTAGATTCTAAAATAATAAAATTGCCATAAGCAACCATATAGATACTTCGTCTTTGACTTGGCGGCAGAGGCAGCAAGTTATTTAAAATCAATTCTGGTTACGCTGCCAATTCCAACTCCTACGATTACAATTAAAATTAATTTCATTATTTTGTCGGGACTCATATTAAAGTAAAAACAATCAACAACGCACCATAAATCCAATAAAACAGAAATACAGAATGAAATTTTTTCAACTTTGCCTCCATAACAATTTAAAAAAATAACCGCGTGTTTGAGTAGACCTTTTTACCGCTAACGTTTAGATGAAATATTTTAAATGTATTTATTTGTGTAGTTAAATTTATAATTTAAAATTACAGAATTTGGTTAATAATGTATTATTTATTAAGTTCATGTTGATTTTATACAAATAAAACTGCAAATTGTAGCAAACATTGTTTTTGTTTTTTTTTTTTATAGGCGTAGTGGTAGATTGTCATTACGAACCGTAAAGCAAATACTGCCTCTAATTTTTTTTAATGGCTGAATGCCACGATGCTGTGTCACAAATATCTGTGAAATTGAAATTAAAAAAGAGGACTTTGCCGGCCTAGGCCTGCAAGATTTGTATGAAATTCCATTAAATACCTCTTGTCCTAGCCGAACCTGAAACGTCATACTTCGCAGCCTATTATAAGGAACATAACATCAATATTTCATTGCATGTTTGAGAAAATCTCTGTTTTGGCATTTTGCTGGGACATCACTTAGTCGCGACCACTACCAGTGAAACCCGTCGAAGCGTCGGTAAATAAAGGTACGAGTAGGTAATAAAATAAATTCGCGATAGACCCGTAAATGTGAGTTAATAAAATGTCCAAGGTGTCTAAAACATGTCAAATACATGTTTTAGACGAATAACACATATTTACTATGCATAGATAATTATATGCTACCATAATTACAAAAGCCCAGTAGGCACCATCAATTAAATACGAACGATGTTTTGACCGACAGCCTTCAAAACATATAATTTTATTAAGGGTCAAAACTAATTCTATTATTTACTGTTATGCAAGCTGCTGCTATAACGATTTGTACCATGTCAAATTAATTTATGTCTATTGTTTGTGAACAATGCTTGTTATTGGGCTTCCATTTAGATATATCTTGTTATGATGAAATCACTTAATTTTCTTTTTTTTGCAGGTAAGGCGAATGCGTCGTCTTTTACTTGGATATGGCAAGTTATATTTAGCATGGATTGGTTTTATATTTTACAATATGTTGTCTATGGTTATTAATTCCGATAATTGGCATCAGGCATGGTCTAATAAAACATGGTCTTCTCTTCCCAGAGTGACACAAGCCTACGTCACAATAACATGGCCGCTATATATAGTGCTATCGCATATTATCATATAGCGCTGTCGCATGATGACGTAGGCTTGTGTCAGTTACGTGACCACGAAAAGACGGGAAGAGAGTACCAGGCGGAGTATATTATTATCCCACCAAAAACATAAATGTAAAAAAGGAGAGCCAAGTTCAATACAAAAATTATGCTTGGCTGTGGGGCTCGCCGCAAAAAGAATGGAGATCTAAATGAGTGCCACTGCCAAGTTCTATGCAAAATCCAAATATGTATTTATAGGAACAAAATAACATTATAAACAAGTATTAAACTCTATTTCTTTGCTTTATTGGATACCTATAACAATTGCTGTTATTTAAAAAAATTTGAGATCTTAAAGTAGGTTAGATTTGACTTGGCCAGTTTTCATTATATCAATCATTTTATATATATTGTAATTCTGATAAAACCTGGCCAAGCCAAATCTAACCTACTTTAAGATCTCACATTTTTTTAAATAACAGCAATTGTTATAGGTATCCAATAAAGCAAAGAAATAGAGTTTAATACTTGTTTATAATGTTATTTTGTTCCTATAAATACATATTTGGATTTTGCATAGAACTTGGCAGTGGCACTCATTTAGATCTCCATTCTTTTTGCGGCGAGCCCCACAGCCAAGCATAATTTTTGTATTGAACTTGGCTCTCCTTTTTTACATTTATGTTTTTGGTGGGATATCAATACTTTTTGTAAAGAAAACTAGGCTGGTATTGAGATTTAATGTTTTTTCTTGTGTTTCCGCTGTATGGTTTTTACTTCTGTTCTTTGTATAATTATGTGGTGCCGCGCGCCGCCGACGACACACCGTTGGCCGGTTGTTTAGAGCGTATTACAAGTTTTTTGTATGGGGACACCACTTATTTTTTGACTAAACTTTATTTTAATATAGCAAATATAATAATACATATATTGGGGTAGTTTCAAATATCTGCTTGTAACGGTTCCAACGCTACAATAAAAAAATATTTTTTTGTATGGGGACCCCCCTATTTTTTAACTTATTTTTATTTTTAGATTTTTTCCTACGCTTACACACAATAACCGAGCTGGATTCCAAATTTCATCCTTCTAGGTCATCTGGAAGTAGGTTAGGTTTAGGTACTTATATGTCAGTCCCAATAAAAAATGGTTTTTTTGTATGGGGACCCCCCCTATTTTTAAACTTTATTTTATTTTTAGATTTTTTCCTACGGTTATACACAATAACCGAGCTGGATTCCAAATTTCATCCTTCTAGGTCATCTGGAAGTAGGTTAGGTTTAGGTACTTATATGTCAGTCCCAATAAAAAGTGTTTTTTTTGTATGGGGACCCCCTCTATTTTTTAACTTTATTTTATTTTTAGATTTTTTCCTACGGTTACACACAATAACCAAGCTGGATTCCAAATTTCATCCTTCTAGGTCATCTGGAAGTAGGTTAGGTTTAGGTACTATAAGTCATAAGTCAGTCTTAAAATTTACGACTTTTTGACCTTCATACCTTTATAACCGTTTGAGCTAGCTTCATGAAATTTGGGCTTCTAGATATCCTTATGGATATAATTAAACACACGTAGTTTTATGTGTTTACGTCAAAGATGTTTTGAGTTATAGAAGGGTCTAAAGTGGCACCAAGTGGTTCGTGTAATATTACACTCGGCGCTGGCTAGCCAGTTCCTTTGCTTGAACTTGGCTTGACACGCTGCCGCGTGTCTAGATACCATGGCATCAGGAAACGGCGTAAGATCGGGAAAAGTGGCGTGCTCTCATTTCGGAGGCCAAGATCCTCTTTGGATTGCTCAGCCATATTAGTTAGTTGTCTATGATAATTGTCACCATCATGCTATTGAAATTATGGTCGATTGCTAGACAGCGTAGATTATTTTATGCCATTGAGCGTGAACACCATTAGCGTGATACTTTATATATAGTGCCTGGTGGCCTAGCGGTAATAGCAAGCGACTTTCAATCTGGAGGTCGCGGGTTCAAACCCCGGCTCGTACCAATGAGTTTTTCGGAACTTATGTACGAAATATCATTTGATATTTAGTCGCTTTTCGGTGAAGGAAAACATCGTGAGGAAACCGGACTAATCCTAATAATAAGGCCTATATTCCCCTCTGGGTTGGATGGTCAGATCCTTGGGATTAGTTGTCAAGTGGACCCCAGGCTCCCATGAGCCGTGACAAAATGCCGGGATGACGCGAGGATGAAGAAGAAGATGAACACCACCCGTGGCCTGTGTGTCCACTCATCCTTATGGATGCTAAGATCAATACTTCACTAAGTTTGACAATGAACTGTTTCAATAAATATGGTGTATTTTTAAATGTGACAACATAAACAATTTAGTTTTAGGAAATTAGACTACAATTTAGACCAGACGTAACGAATATTGAATCTATAATGTCACGATACATATATAAATAAATAAATAAATAATAAATAAATAAATATTATAGGACATTCTTACACAGATTGACTAAGTCCCACAGTAAGCTCAAGAAGGCTTGTGTTGTGGGTACTCAGACAACGATATATATAATATACAAATACTTAAATACATAGAAAACCCCCATGACTCGGGAACAAATATCTGTATCATCATACAAATAAATGCCCTTACTGGGATTCGAACCCAGGACCATCGGCTTCGCAGGCAGGGTCACTACCCACTAGGCCAGACCGGTCGTCAAATATTATGTAATTAGACCTAGAGTAGCCGCGTACAGTCAGTAGCAGAAATTGCTAAGCGGGCCAGGTGTTGGAAATTATCCTGACTCGACTTTATTGTGAAGAGAATAAGAGCGTGTCAAGGTAATTTTGAACACATCGCCCGCTTAGCAACTTCTGCTGCTGACTGTACATAATTGATATTGATAATTATTTTCATTATCATTGCAATACGTCGGATAAGAGTAACCTTAAGCGACAATGTATTAAGATATTAAAGATATAAAAAAAGATTTTAGTCGCATGTTTTCATTGTATAAATGTCCGGTCAAAGTCGCCACAGCCGTCAAGGTGTCGCACAAGCCGTCAAAAAGCCGTGAACCGCAAATGCCAGTGCCCTGCATTTCGGTATTTAGCCGTTCCTGGTGTCTTATTGATCCCTCTGTAAAGGTCAATGCACTTTTATCAAGGAAAGATCATAATTTAACTCGACTTTCATTTGTGACTGTTTTGGTGACAACTCTGTATGTACCTACATTTCTTGCCTACTCGTATAATTCGCGTTATATTTGCGATGTTGTTACCAAGATCGAATACTATGGAAACTAATCAACTAACAAGGAAAACTACCCAACTGTCCGGCTCCGATTTGATTTATATTTATAGAGTAGTCTAAAATAACAGACACCTATTTTTTTTAGCTGCCCTAACTCAACCAATTGGGAGAAATTGTCTTCCAAAGTACTGAAAAGTGGCCAAACCCTCTAACTTCTGCAGCCTCTAAGCTTTGCGATTTCGTGCGCCTTGCGCAGAATATACAGTCGTTTTGATTAGACTAAATCGAATTTAATAAGTTACAGTACGACTTTATCACCTACTGTTACTAACACGTAAGCCACGTGCTTATGAATCACCCCATTTTCTCCGACTCACGTGACGTCACGACTCGGCGTCGCACGCGCAGCCACGAAATTAAATTATGATAATTAGCCCCACGCTTCCTGGGACTACTTAATCTAACATGTTCCTTCTCTTGGTTTAGAAACGCCTAGTTTTATAAGAAAGTTTATGAGAGTTAGGACGTTTTTGAATCAGGAATGTTTAAGTGTCGTGATGCGCACCGTTAGGTTATTAGGCGGTTTTTAAAACAAAGGAAATGCGTTTAGAATTAATTACTTTAAGCCTTTGTTGTGTTTGTAAGATGCTTGCTACCGCAATAAACTCCGGTAAAGGTATACAGTATCAAATGCTTACGATGGGCCAACTGAAATCATGATACAATTGTACATATTTTACTTTTAGAATTTTATAGGAACTACCAGTATCAGAACAAAAAGTTATATACAGTATCATAATAACATTAATAACAGACAGTAAATAGATCCCTAATTGATTGATACCTATTAATGCTAAAATGCTATTGACAGTCATCTCTGTGAATCTCATTCTGCAAAATCTCCGCTACTACGCATATTACGACATTTTCAAGTAAATATACATCATCATAAGTAGTTAAAAATCAACTGTTAATGCTAATAAGTCGATGCGTCTTGTCACGTGTCACGTGTGGCTCGCACGCCTCTGGTGCACGTGTTACCGCAGGGCTAGGTCCCGACTATAATAACATAATATGTAAAGAAGGCATTAGATTATGCTTTATATTACGTATCTACGAAGATATTCGTAGTTTGAGTTAGACTGTTCGTGTGAGCAATTAGATGAGATTATGAAGCACGGATGGGAATTGGGCTAGGCTACTGAATTAAGGAAGAAAATAAAGGTTGTTTTGTTACCGTTTTTAGGGCAACCTAATAGGACCCGACTTAATAAGATCAATAGTAAAGGCAGATTATGATTTATATTACGTATCAATGAATATATACGTAGGTAGTTCACATGCATGTCTTTTTATGTTTTGATTTGATGAGGCTGCTAATTAAAGGACCACCACAGGGCTGTTACCTAGGACCTAACTTTAATATGATCAATAGAGTGAAGGCCTGAAGTCAGAGATGCTTCACATTATTGTATCTACTTATAAAGATATGTGTAATTGGTTCTTGTGTATAAATAAACATAAGTTAATATGACGAGAAGTGCGGGTAACTAGAAGTAGAAAGTGATTTCAGTTTTTACACTTCCACTTGTTAAAATACAGAAAAGCAACTGCAATTAAATGCATGTCTACTTTAATTTAAAGCTACCATTGGCTCGAGTTATCCATGTTTTAGAAGAAAAACAGGTCAATAAAGCTAAATTGTGATTTATTATTCCTATTACTTGACTTTAGTCACGCGCGCCCTTTGATTCTTTAACTTCCTTGTGTACCGACATATTGTCTCCCCGAAGCATTGAGTCGTGAACCTTAATACATTCTAGTAAGGTCTATAAAAGGTTAACGACGTGTTTGTATATTATTTTGGTGAAACAAAGACTTATTTTATTTGTGTCTAATACACACGTACGTCGTTTAGTATTTTAAATATATCAATAAGTCGATGTGCAGATACCGTAATGATCGCGTTACGGCAATCGCATGTAATCTACTAACATTTTAATCCCATTTGGGGTTCTCCGGGTACTTTGGCATTATTGCTGAAGTGAATGACATTTTATACTGATCGTTGCTTATTATAGTATATCTTGTCTTTGTTTGTTATTATGTATGTCGACATACAACGCTAAATAATCATTAGTTAATCTTTACAGTTGCAATATTTCCAAGCAACAATTAATCGCAAGGTCGGAATTAAAAACCTTGGAATTTACCTCATTGCAATATTTCTTAAAAGCCTACACACGAAGGCCATGAATACCCAAGTAAGATTAGAATGTCAAATAACAAATAAACCTTCACTAACAGTTACACGTCTCAAGAAGTTATGGGCTATCATGTAACCGAGCCATTAGATATTAATGCGTGCGCCACACAATTTTACTGGCGCAATTTCGCTGCACGTTAAATGGTCTAATATCAAAACTGTCATTACCAATAACCTTTCCCCCGCTTTCTAAGCCGTAATGAACCCCTTAACGACTGCACTAAGATCTACACGACCTGACAGCCCTATATATAACGTGCGCAAGAGTCATAAATATTGAGTATCGGCGCACAATTACCGCATCCTCTTATCACGAATTTCACTGCTCTAGAAATTTGCACTTTAACTTCACCGATCATGGTCCAGATTCTTAAAACAAATCAGATCAAATACGAGACTTGATGTTCCGTAATATGTAGCTACCAGTTCAAGTTGACTCAAATCATATGGCAATAATTTATCTGATGCTCATTCAATCGCCTGTCACTGGAGGACAAAGCTGGCCGTCTGGAGGTTTTATGGTTATGGACAACCAGTCAAATGACAGGTCCATTTAGTTTGCTGCCATCTCCCGGCCATTGTGGGAACCAGCTCGGCTTGTACTAAAGCTCCTGATGGATGCACGCTTTGTTCTGAACCCGCTTTAGAAATAGCACTGCAAAAAGATCGATCTAATCCATTGGGGTGTGGTGTTTCGGCGGTTCCGGGGCAACCTGCCGAACCCTACGCCGAGTCAGACGACGCTACGGAGCCACGCCGTTACGTCGTCGCCCAAATCTAATGTTTAGTTAATTTAATTTTTTATGTGTATTGTTTTTCTTTGTTTTTTCTTTTACTTTGTAGTTTCACAGTGCCTTGGTTTTATACTGTAATGCTGTGTTACTTATTTGATCAATAAAAAATAAAATTGGCCAACCCGTCTGGTAATCCTATTTTATACTAATCCGCCGAATTCCAAGAATACTGGTTTTTAATGCGCAAAGGTGTTGGGAAACTGCAAAAATACAATGGGAAAGAAATGCCACGGTACAGAAACGTTACCACATTAATTCTCTGCTCCAGCGATACCCGTATTGCAGAACAATAGACATTGCACTCAATACTGGCTGAGTGCCTAAAGGTTACACGACTCTGGTTTTTTTTAGGCTAAATGTATGCTAAATATTCCGAGTTTCCGAGGTTCTTTTGAACATGGAAATACTGCATAAACCAGCGTTATTTTATTTTAAAACCCACTCTAACACGTAAGATTTATGTTGATCTCGTGATCTGTGACTGAAATAAGCTGGTATAGGCCTTAGGCAGTATTGTCACTCAAATGTTTTGAAATGATTCTTATTGTTCAGGAATAGAACGGTAACTCTACCACTAGCTTATTTATTCTGAATTATAAGTTAAAGGAATTTCTAGATCAGCTCAGTCTTAATCGGAAAAATTTCCGCCCGTCGACATTGAAAAGCAGCACGCTCTCATTCGTGTATAAATTATAACTGTTCAACCGTAATAAGTTACTTTTCTTTTAATAAAACGAGTATTAAAGACGGTAAGGGCGAGATCGAGCCGAGTAGCGGTCCCGCCGCGGGCTCCCGGCGCAAGTAGGCCGCACGATTACAGCGTTTCCTCAAACTTATTAGCCGTCAACAAAAGCTGTGGTTTGCGGTGATCGCGCCGCGGGCTCTCGCACTATTTTGTCGTGAAGCCACGAGATCTGCCCTGTACTTTAATGACTTATGAGAGTTTGTACAACGAACGTTCATAATCCCTTTTAACGTATCAGAGCGAAACGTTCTAAAGTATTCACATTACACGTCCGCTGTCACTTGGTAACGGACACTCGTAACTCGACACTCTTCCGAACTCTCTCTTCTGATAGAAACGCAAAGCGGAACGTTTCCTGCCGTTCCCGTCGCATCGTATTGTGTGCTATTGTAGTTCAGAGGGCAGCCGCCGTTACGGCGTGTCCGCGTCACAATGCAAGCGAGAGTTTCTGCAGATCAGTATCGCCCGCGGACCTCCGACACGACTTCCGAGATACACGGACTCTCACTAGATATTATCCCGCTGCACTAGATAAACGAGAACAAATACAGACTGGAGGAAATTCTGAGAACGCATTGTTCCCTGTGTGATTGCTGCGAAGATATAATGCTGATAGCTTGATAGGGATCTTAAGTAACAGGAAAGCTGCATTAGTGTAAAAGCAATCTTGTTTGTTAGCAGTGATTCAGATATCAAAACGAATTAAATCATCAACCGAAAATGTTGCGACGATCTTGATCGTCCTTCTCAATTGCGGTCGCCATTAAATTGTTTACGTGCGCCATGTTTGGGCTAATTCGCAATAAACAAAGTGCTCTAACGAGCCACGTATCGCTCGTAGGTGGTGCCTCGCCAGTTTTCAGGGAAACATCGATGTCACGTAGAGGTTGTCATGTTGTCAATGATCGTTGCCATAAAAGCGTGAGGTCGTTTGCGCTAAAAATGTTCGGTTCAAGGATTGTTTAGGTAGGAGTTCAGTCAACCGAGACCAAGTTTTATTTACATATCTTTAATCGTAATATTACCTATAGTGGGTAAAGAGTTACTTCCTCCTTAGAACATTCATCTGGGCTCACACAAGATGCCGTGATATTTCAAGTCGGGAGCCCCGAGCGATTGCATTACATTAGGCATTGCTCGACCACCCTGACAGCTGCAACTACCTGGGCTCATTCATTTGTAAACGTTCTGGATTGATACCTGCGATCTATTTAATGTAATCAAGTTTATATTGCTTTTGAAGATCTTAACTTGGTTTGATATTTTTGTCTTTTTAATAGTACTAATTAATTTATGTTCGTTGTGCTAACTTTTAATGAGGACATCTTATGGTGCAGCAAGTGCAAGTAAGGTCAAAAGCGAAAGAGGATGACATGGCAATGTATCTTTATATGAGAGTGCACTAAAGTATAGGTCCACTGCACTGCACAACTACCAGTCTTTAATGAATACAAATAATGAGTAGGCCGCGCGCGCAGGGTACGCCTCTAAATCTTTTCACAGAAAACAATGGCGTCCGGCAAGGCAACTGGTGATTTTTTAAAGTGTATTTGCATGAGTTTGCCTGTTTGTTGCGACCCCCTAACCGAGGGTATTGTTCTCCACTTTGAATGGCTAATAACAGGCCTTCAGCTGGTTTCGTAAGTGGAACGGACACGGCAAGGCTCTGCTCTTTAGAAACTTTAAATTTATGGGTTTTCGGCCGTTCCATTTTCATCGGAACAGCGTCGATAAATCCTGCTTTGAATCACCGAGAATTTGCATTTGTTAGGCTCGCATTCAATTAAAAAAGAGTCAAAGTCAAGCAACGTTATTTTTAACTGAAAGTGACGCTGACGCATTTCACTAGGAGAATGCATCTGGGAATCAAATTAAACATCGTATGGGCTCATGCATCACTATAATTGACAGTCAAATATGCTTTCTCAAGATGATCATATAAGGAGCTGTAATATCGCTCAGTTTGGCTATCGGGAAGCATAACGAGTGCGCCGACACCATAATGATAGTGCACAATTGTAGTTCTGACATTCACGTCCTCACGCTCGGGAGGGAGTGCTGTCAGTGACCCTCGCTCGGCGCCCATTAATTATTCTATTACAGCAATGCGTGCGCGCACTCCTTTGATCAACACATGCGCTTCGATATACTCCTATTTACTAAAAATAACGTAAGTTTATAGTAAACTCGTGGCATGTAAGACTTTCTGGTCGAATCTGTTGGGAAAACTGAGTGGATGTACTGTAATTTACAATTATAGTGATACGGCTGATATATGAGTCCGCGAGTGATGTTCTTCGAATTATATACAAAAATGGCGATTGAGACACATTGAATTCACTACTTAACTGTAAAACCCTATAAGCATTTCCAAAATATCCTACATATACATATTTGACACGATTTTGAATACTAGCTTGATGCTATTATGCGCAGGATTAGGTCGGTGTCTTTTGCTTATCCCTGTCCCAGAGAAAAATTGCTGTAAAAAATAGCAGAATCTAGCTAGAACATCGTGTCCGAAGGCTCAGGTTCGTTCGAGATGCCTGCTTCTAAAATGCATCTTGAACGACTCCACAATTAAAAACATAAAACTCACGTGATAATAATGATACTTTGAGCCCTGAGAAATTTATTTATCGTGGCTACACGACATCTCATGCTCCGAAAGGTAAACCTGATTGCTACAATATTTTCTGACCATGTTCACGTAAAGTTGTGAGACCTACGCATGGGAGCAATATGGGTAAACGGCGATTAGAGCGTGTACGTTCATTTTTGACATGTATACGTGGCTACCATCTTTGAGAATTACCATCTCGCATGAGAGTACCGGTTTATTACGAGTAGAGAGTGAGGCTGGATAATGTAACATGATAAGTTTTACATACTTCGCCCTTCGCCTTTAATGTACTTGCTGTATCAATTACTATAGCATCGTCCACTGTTAATCGTAAACCTTATGCGTTTGATATAAGGTATATAAATGATTGTCTTGTTTTTAGTATATTTTTTTCACATAGGTATTTTAATTGCGTAGGTTCTAAACTCTAAACGTATATATACATCGTAGCAATCGTAAGATAATAATTTATTAATTTAGGTACAGTCAGTGTCATATAGTAGGTATTAGCATCCAAAGTATACAAATAGTTCGGTACCTACACCATATAATTTGTATGGCGTACGGCGTACCGAACTATTTGAATTCTTTGGATGCTACCTACTATATGACGCTGACTGTACCGTACCTATCAATAATCTAATCGGACAAAATTAAATACTATCAACATTGTTTTCCCGAATATTAAAAAGAACCTCTTAAAAACTGGAGATAAAATTTGATTTTGTTCCCCGAGCATATGTTATAATTATAACCCTCATCCAAGTCATCCATCCAAAGTGAATGCATAACTACATGCGTAGTTAGTTAAGCGCACATTTCGCGCATGCCTGCCTCCTGCCTGTAATGGATCAGCCTCTAATTGTCGATGCGCCGGCGCCGGCGCCCATGACTCAAGTGTTGATTGTGGCTTATCGGACGATTTGAAGAAACTGTACGTGTTTAAAGGAAATTTATGATAGATATTTTGTGTTTGTTTTTCCTTTGTTTTCTTGCGCATACGCATGCTTGAATTTGGCCGTTCACAAGCATTCTGCTTTGATATTAATGCTTTCATTATGATTTAGTTTCTCTTACAGGGCGTTAGAGTTTGCATTTATACTCGTCTTACTTGTATCTACAAAAACAAAATTAAATTGGAGTAATCACCATAAGCAATAATAGACCGGGAGATAGTGACACATTTTACTGGGTCATTTGTACCAGTATGGCGGTTCGTCAGGGGTCTAAGTACGTAATGAACGAAATAAAAATGATGGTCATAGCGCTGGTACCGGCGGCCCAATCGCGTGGGCGTTAGTCGAACGTGTCGGATAAAATACGAGTGTCGAACGATTTGTTCCACAAAAATCCTCGTATTTTCCGATAGTCCATAAAAAAGAAGTAGGCGGTAGCGTAATGCCATACTTCTCCGGTGTGACTTACAGCCCGCCATACTGAGGCGAACACATTAATTTAAAAAAAAACAATTCAACCATTTGTGCCAAGCTAATTTTTGCACAGGTGATCATCGTCGAGCAGCCATTCATGGACATCACCATGCCATACTCTTGGGACGGTTCCAAATGGCCGCCATACCGCCGCAAGGGAGTTATTTATTTTTTTTTGCTAAACGATTTGTACCAGTATTGCATTTAAATTTTTGGAAAGTATTTGATAAAATGTGACCGTTATTATAATTGCCATACTTATAGTAGGGGGAAAAAGTGCTGCCATACTTGAAAAACTTATTTAATCGACACGTTTCAAAAATACGACTATATACGTAAAATAATTTTTTACAGCATGGTATCATCATATTCTGTTTGTTTGGATACAATTATACCTAAAAAAAAATATTTCAGATTATAACTACGGGGCGGACGACTGTGAGACTTAAGCCAAGACTTAAAACAAAAAACAATTATTTGACGATTTGTACCAGTATGGCATTTGGAGTTTTGGAAATTATATGATGCAATGTGACCATTATTATATTTGCCATACTTCTAATAGGGGGAAAAAGGGGCACCATACTTTAAAATAAAAAAAAAATATTGTACACATTTGCCACCTCCTACAGGTATAGGTCAGGAAATGAATGCTCAAAAAACGTTGTAGAGGGAAATGCTTGGAACACAATTTTTGACTCCGTAACTTTGTTTGGACTAGTTAGGAGGTGAACATATCAAAAGTCCCCGGTTGTAGCCCCGGTGCTGGGGGGTAGAGGGGGGTAAGAAGGTCGAATTTTTCGGTTTTTCATTGATATCTTGGAAACTTTGCGTCTTAGCGACATGACTACTAAGACAAACCGAAAGCTGATAAAATTAGTTACAAGTTTTATTCAGTCAAGTTTTTCGATATCTTGAATAGTTTTTGAGATACCCGCTCTTGAAAGTTTATTTAGGGATTTTAATTTTATCTTGATATCTACATCAGTGAAGCTGTTAGGCCATGTTTGGTATCATTTTCGTACAAATCGGGGGTGCTGAATTCATTTATGGTATCACATTAACACTATTTCGAAGTAAAACCAAAATTTAAAAAAACATATTTTTTTAAATCTCTCTTCACGCTTAACCCGCTGAACCAATTTCGTTGAAATTTGGTATAGAAATAGTTTCAGTCTCGATACAAGACATAAGATAGTTTTTATAACGAAAAACATCTTTTGAGGGTGTGAAAAGTGGGGTGGAAGTTTGTATGGGGAGTCAATAACCGCTGAACCGGTTTAGATGAAATTTAGGATGGTATACATCTGTGATTTAGATGAAAATGATACCAAACATGACTATAAACCTTACCTTAAGCAGTATTAACCTCAGGAATGCAGTTTCGTCGACGAAGTTGAATTCCCCCCATACTCTATTTCACAACTTTAAAGGATGATTATTGAGATAAAAAGTATCTTATGTCCTGTCTTGGAACTCGTAATATCTGCATACCAAATTTCAATTAAATCGGTTGAGTGGTTTAAGCGTGAAGAGGAATTTAAAAAAAAAGGTATTTGTTTAAAGTTTATGTGTTTTTTCTTAGGAATGGTGTCAATGTGATACCAAAAATGAATTCAGCACCCACGACTTATACGAAAATGATACCAAACACGGCCTAAGAGCTTCACTAATGTAGATATCAAGATAAAATTGAAAGCCCTAAATAAACTTTCAAGAGCGGATATCTCAAAAACTATTCAAGATATCGAAAAACTTGACTGAATAAAACTTGTAACAAATTTTATCAGCTTTTGGTTTGTCTTAGTAGTCATGTCGCTAAGACGCAAAGTTTCCAAGATATAAGTGAAAAACCGAAAAATGAGGCCTTCTTTCCCCCCCTCTACCCCCCAGCACCGGGTCTACGGCCGGGGACTTTTGATATGTTCACCTCGTAACTAGTCCAAACAAAGCTACGGAGTCAAAAATTGTGTTCCTAGCATTTCCCTCTATAACTTCTTATTGCTTGGCCTAGTATGGCATTATAAGATTTCCATTTATGATCACACAGAAAGTCTTGAAAAAATTTACAAGATGGTACAAATCGTTTAGCAATAAAAAAAAATTAACTCCTTTGCGGCGGTATGGCGGCCATTTGGAACCATCCGAAAAGTATGGCATGGTGATGTCCATGAATGGCTGCTCGACGATGATCACCTGTGCAAAAATTAGCTTGGCACAAATGATTGAATTGTTTTTTTTTAATTAATGTGTTCGCCTCAGTATGGCGGGCTGTAAGTCACACTGCAGAAGTATGGCATTACGCTACCGTCTACTTCTTTTTTATGGACTATCGAAAAATACGAGGATTTTTGTGGAACAAATCGTTCGACACTCGTATTTTATCCGACACGTTCGACTAACGCCCACGCGATTGGGCCGCCGGTACCAGCGCTATGACCATCATTTTTATTTCGTTCATTACGTACTTAGACCCCTGACGAACCGCCATACTGGTACAAATGACCCAGTAAAATGTGTCACTATCTCCCGGTCTATAAGATTGTACTTAACAATTGTCTAAGTCTACCCAGCATCTTATATTTTAATTTAAGGGAGATGACTCCCTCTTGCTGTTTTGCAGAAGAAATATGTTTAAAAATTGGGTTTAATTCTCCTGAATAAATCTTTTTTTTTATTAGTCCCGGGGGGAACTATATAAAACACCCAATCAAGATTTTTCAAAAGGGAAAAGAGTTTATACGCGATACAGACATACATAATTTTCATGCTTGTAGAATTGTAGGGATATAGTGACGTGTTGAATTAGGTCCCTTTCATAATTCCGTTTTTGTGAATTACTGAGAAAAGATCGTGAGGTGTGTGTATGTCCAGTCGAGTTGTTGTTCAAAATTAAAATCAATGTTTCCCTTTCTCGGTCACTCCTATAGGTATTGAAAGAGCGATACAGTTTTTCAATTTAATCGATGTTCGCGGTAGCTCCCCAGATATTAGAACATTCTCGGTGTCGCTTAGTCTTTTTTATCATATGATATATATGCACTAAAATTGGGCCGTGGCGACCTTGTCATTGTATTCTAATGACGGCGAAATATTCTATAACTTGAAATTATTATAAATATTACGTTTGGTGATTGTTGCTGCTTAGCTTATAAATAGTAACCATGTTGCGTTATGTATGTTGAGACTTTGGCCAGCGATTTATTTATTTATTTATAAAAGCAAGCCTTATTGACCTTACTGTGGGACTTAGTCAATTTGTGTAATAATGTCCTATAATATTTATTTATTTATCGTATGGCATTTACTTTTGTACACTGTACCATCGCCCACACTGTTAATTGTATAACAGTGGATCTTATGCCTTTTGTAATAAGGTCCACCGATGTACAGTTAGGAGTGTTGCTGTTTGTATATTTATCATCAGAGATACACGTCATAAAAAAAAACTGCAATAAGTTTTCAAAGGTTTATGGAAAACAGCGTGTATTTCTGCAAAACATTGAAAAGTCATTTTAATCATAACGTTTGTATTAATTTGCATTATTAACACAATGAACCAAGCTGCGATCATATATAACCATGGATACCGCCTTTAGGAACATTACCGTTCAAATTCTCGGGCCAAATTAGCACACATACGCAATTACGCCTACATTCAAATAAGACGACGCGTTTACAGAGCCTGTAATCAAAGCTGGTAAACGAAATAATAGTCATCTTTATTACACTAATGGTACATAGCTAAGTGTAGATGAAATGCATATAACGTCAATAACTACCAATCAGCGACATTAATCCGCTAATAACCTTCTTGCTGTACGTACTGGCCGCTGAGAGTTCGCGGTTCATATTTGATTAGAATATGACTTGGACAGGGACAGGTTTATGCCATACATTGAAGAACCAGTCAAATAATTCACGTATAATAATTTAATGCAGATTAAAAGATAACTAGTTAAAATGTTGTTATGAAATGACTAACTCAACATAAGTAAATATATCATTGTTGTATAAATGTATTCCGCTATAATAAGTATTTTGTATATTTTATTATCAATCTGTATGGCAGTGCGAATTCACGTTCAGGTATAGTTTGTCCGTTTTTCTAAGATCAAGTACGCCATAGTAAATGTATGGCGAACTTGATCTTAGAAATCGGACTGGCTATACAGTATGCAAAATTTACATGGGTACACGAATCGGGTCAAAAATATTTGAATAGGCGGAGTCACAATAAATCCCCACTTTAAGTTCCAATGGAAATATTTTATATGTATATAGCCGGTCAAGCAAGTTTGTCAGTAGAAAAAGGTGCAAAATTAAAATTTTGTTTGGGACCACACCCGTTCGCGCGCTTACATTTTCTAAATTTGCCGCTCTTTTCTACTGACGGAAATGGCTTGAGAGAGAACCTACATATATGTGACGGTAGAGGGTGGATTCGAATGATCAACATTTTCAGATAATGTGTGTATTTGTTAAATTAATTCAGTGGAAGTGTATCTACATATAGGAGACCGGGTATGATTATCTCACGAGTTATATCTCATGAATAGAACATATTCTAAATATCTTTCCAGGCATCCACTTATTTTCATGTCTCTCTAATTGGACAGCTTTTTCCATAGTTCTCTCCGAATAGCATCTTGTGGGAATCTGAATGGAAAGTAATGTAAAATGATAATATTAAATTTGATTATTAATTTGGAATAATTAGGTAGTTTTTTTTACAGCTCCATCTCATGAAATAAAAAAGGAAAATACAAATCTGTAAGAAAGAATTCATTAAGTACTACATTTATAATTATATAGAAAATACCTAAACCAAGCACAAGTTAATAAAATAGTCTACTTCATTTGGCATAACACCATCCCTATTATCCTCGCAATTTAAAAAGTCGTATGTTGTTATGAAAGTCGTATGCAGTTGTTACGCTTTAGCTTAGCACGGTAGTATTGAAAACAAATCGTCATGTTTTTTCCAAATTCTACTGAAGTTATCTGTTTACTACAAGTGAAAAGTGATTCCACTGTCCTTGGTATGAACTAAAATAACTTCTGCAGCACTTCACGACACATGAATATATTTTTAATTACAAAAAAACGTTGTTTTTATAAATCAATTTAGCCATTTGTCACTGACTGTCATCTCGGTCGTACTGAGATTGCCAATCGAGCAGTTTGTAAGTATACCGCCTATCGCGGGGTAGTTTGCGTTGGGTCATAATTGAGCGGACAGAATACTTCCATGTATAGCATTTCGCTGGAACCAAGCAATTAATAGGTAAGCGTTCTTAAAGAAGTTAAAAGGTTTAATTACAGCAGAAAGAAAATAGGAAAGTTATACAATAGAATATACAAATACTCTTTATTGCACACCTCATTACAGAAAACTAGACGAATAATACACGAAGAAGAGGTGAAATAACAGGCAGTCTTATCGCTAAAAAGCTATTATTTTTTATGATATATTTTACCTTGTTACACGAGATACAAGTTTGCATGTTGCGTATAGTCTAAGGAGCCGCTCCACTTTTGCATCAGTCCTGGCATCATGTCATTAGTGTCATCATTGTCTGGATGTAAGTATTGTAAGATTGACGCATGAATGAGTGACGGTCGTCCGATCCGGGATCGTCTGCACGACTGTAATTAGGCGCTATGGGGATCTTATCAGTGGTATATAATTTATTTATAATATCTGGAAGATCAAGCTATGCTCGGAAAACGTATAATAACTCCAAAGAGAGACTCAGAGATAAGACCTAGCTAGATCGATTTTTCGCCCCCGAAAACCCCCATATAGTAAATTTCATCGAAATCGTTAGAGCCGTTTCCGAGATCCCCGAAATATATATATATATAAATAAATATACAAAAATTGCTCGTTTAACGGTATAAGATAATATTCGGACCTAAGCCAGCTGGCGCTAATTTGACTTCCCTTTCATGATATGTAGGAAACATGCTCAATTGTCTGAAAACTATGCAAGTCATATTATAAATTGAAAGGGCTAGTAGAGTGTTCTTAACATCACTATTTAATATTTACAGTGCTCGCTAATCTAGACCTTCCCCAATCCTGTGATACCAGTAAGGAATGTCTAGGCGTGGGGCACTGTCTTAAATGCTCTGTAGAAAACAACGTACAGTCCCGATATTATGTTTCTAGCGCTACAAATATACACATTTCCAGTTTCCTTTGGCTTTTATACATTTTCACTTGAATAGTTTGGAGTTTAGCTTTCACACTTATGTCAAAAGTTCATTACAAATAAAATATTTGCAAAAACATCAAAGTTACGTGTTTCTATCGCAGCGGGATCTTTTTTCACGCCGTATCGTAAACAGCCCGCCGGCCGAGTGACCTCCTTCCGCCAGCCAGTAAACAAAAGGCGTATGAAGCTCGTCCCGTCGGCGTAACGCGGCTCTTTTGACGCGCGTTACGACGCTGTGTCAAGTTCGCTTGCCGAAACTTGACCTACGCTGCTGTTCACGAAAACTTGTGCGCAGCAACTTTGTTAGAACTACCGTAGAAACCGCTTAAGGAGATTCTGGTGCGACTACGTCAAAAACGCGTATTAAGAAGGAAAGCGAATTAACCGTGATTAAGTATAAGAACAAGTTGCTGGGAACAGTGTAAAATAGCATATTACGCCGGAAATCATACGTGATCGTGTTAAATGGGTTCTATTTCAGTTTAAATGTTTTTTAGAAGGGATTTGATCGCGTATAAATAAGCTTTGAAGATAAAATAAATATTAAACGTCTGGAAAATTGTCCCGTTTTAGCGAACTATTTGTAAAAGGCGTGAAAATTTTCTTCATGACTTTAGAGTTTCGCATAGTTAGACATATGTTGGTAGACATTAGACTAAACTTTTTGAATACGTTGATTGTGTTTATGTTTAGTCTCTTTAGTGGCGATTGTTTTTGCTACCGTTGCTACTGTTGTTTTACGAATGGGTTAGGCTCGGGTGACCGCATTCCGTTGCGGTATTGTGTCGAATTTGGTTAATCGACATGTTTAGTCTTTGTTGGGCTTGGACTACATATTGTAGTGCCATGGCGATCATAAAACTAATTTTATGTACACAAGGGACGGCGTCAATCAAGCTGATTACATTTAATCGCCTATTTCAAAAGAAACACATAGTAGCTTCTTTAAATATCCTATAAAATATTGACCATGAAACTAAAAATAATTAATTTTAATGGTATCTTTTATGCCATGATTTGTCATTCAACCCACTAATTAAGAAGCCCACGCAGCTTTCTCCTATCCTCACAATCAGTATAAGGCATCGAGCAATAATGTCAATAAACTACAATTCTTATAATCATTGCTTTAAGTACGTCATTAATTAATATCTAATTGCCGTCTATATGGCTAGGACGAGTAGCTAATAAGGCTTTAGTTTTATGATATGTTGCCATTACCTGGAGCTCTTTAACCATATAAATATCATAGATTGATAGATATCACAATAAAAAAAAACTGTCATCTAGGTACTCTGGTTAACGTGGGAGTCGAACCCACAACTCTGCTGCCCGTTCGTTCTTCACAGCGAGTGTTGATATTGCAATCGTGACACATCACTGGCGTCATCCGGGGGCCTAGCCAAGATGACAATCGTACAGAACGCTGCAGAGTTAAGTGACCCCCCTGCATGGAAATTTGTTTGCAGGGTGGGTCATATAACTCAGCAAAAACATATTTCTGGATGCCAGATGCTATGAAATGTTACGGGACTATTTGTCATTAAGTTCTGATTGGCATTTTCCTTCATCGATTGCCATCTTGTCTTGGCTGCCATTTTCATTTAAAAGATTACAGTATTAACCATATAATATTATATCGAAAACGTATTTGTAGCGTGCGGTCGCTCGCATAAACGAAAAGCCAAGATTGTGTGGTTGAGACTGAATTGGTCTTATATTTTCGTGTCTCATATACGCACTATGATAGCGATTCACAAACGAATAAAGCCGATTTTATAGCCACAACCATTGCGATTCTAAAAGGTCTGCTCAATCAGAATATTAACTAAGCATTTTGTACAGTATAACTTGGTCTTGAGAATCTTAGTAACTATGCGAGATCAGAGATCCTACTTCAACTGGTAACCTTTAGTACTCATAGAAAAGCGAAGCCAACAATCTACACAGAATTACTGAATTCTGTGTAGATTGTTGGATATCTTCTGTTTCCTACGAATAAGGAAACGCAATAACTTTATGATATATTGTTGGAGATATGTCTGTAATCCGGACTTGCCCTTCGCCGAGTAACGGACGCTTGCCCAGGCGCAGAAAAAGGGTTTTAAAAATGAGGCCGCGGCCTCCCATGAACGATGGTGAAAAAAAGTGGCTATAGGCATATATAAATGAGTAATCTCAGAGTACTAACTCACTCCATCCTTACTCCGTACTCGCTGAGGAGTTACTTTAGGTAGTTTAGGTACTTAATAATTTTAATAAATAATAGGAACTTATTTTATTAATTAGTCTTATTACGCTTCAAACTTATTACACAAAAGTTCACAAAACTCGCTTAAAGGTTATTAAAATTGTTTATTTTTCCATGCAAGGAGTGAGCACTCTTAACTCTCTTAAGCTTATTTCTGTAGGAAGGCATTGCACTAATTCAGATTATCAGAATATTGTCAATAGATGAGTTAAATATAAAAAACCCTGGCATATTTAAAGATAAGTATCAATTATCTAAAATTTTGTAAGTTTTTGATAAAAAAAGTCATCGATCCCGATTGAAATCGAGACCTCCTTAGTTGATTCTGTCAAAATATCTCTCTTTAATTTGCACATACGACACTTGATTCGTTTAACTTATTTATTCAGTATTTATCTGGTACCTACTAACTTGAACCAACAGTTAGCTACTATAATGAGAGAAGGGTTCGACCTTAATCTATCTTAATCTCATTTTACACCCTTTTCACATTCAAATTAGTAAGTATCATAATATAAGCACCACAATTGCGTAGGCGCTCCAAATTTTGATTTCGCATGTACATAGTAAAAGCTACATTAACAGTTATTTACGGTTACCCCGATTATCGTAATCAGACACCTGCGCCCGCGCAGCCGCGCGTTCCAATCGTTCGATATTTGAATTCGAATCGCGATTTTGTCGGTTATTTTATTTATTAGCATGACTCACAGGTCGGCGTACCTCGCTTGAATTCAAATAAAAAGGATATGTAGACTGAAGATTTTATAAAACACTTGAGTCTTTTTGAAAATTTGTGATTGTGCGGGACGCGCCTTGGTCGTGATTTGGTCGCATAAGTTTTGCAAGACCGTTGTGTTTGGACATTATTTGAAACAGGTTTTAGAGATGTGTCACAGACGTAAGCTCAGAGCATTTACATACTTGCCAAAATGTTATTGTGTCACAAAAGGCTATTTTATATTAAATATTAAAAATAATATTTTTTTACCTTTATTCGTATCAAATCGATGTAGGTATGAATTGTTATGTTACTGTTATGCTATGTAAAACAATTTAGACCGTGATTGTCTGTGATAAATACATTTTGAATGCGAACTGTATAGTTCGTTTTTTTTAGCATTAGAAAGAACTTCGCAGAAGTAAGCGTCTGGTTCCAAATCCGGCAATTTTAGCGGTAATAATTCGAAGTAAATTATATGTATTGACCGTGCTACATTAGATAATTCAATCATTATTAACAATTAAAGAGCCTGATAAAAACTGTACGCTTACTTCTGTGGAGTTCTTTCTAATGCTAAAAAAAACGAACTATAGAAATATATCTCTATTTGGAAGAGTATTTCAGGTTGGCAGATACTTTTGGCGTGTCGTTTTATCCTCTACTATTGATGGTGAACCGTGCAACAAAAAACATGGCTAAATAGTCTATGTACAGTTTAATTTACTGCTCGTACTTATCACAGGGTTGTCGCTATGTGCCTTCAGTTAGAACGATATTTAGCCAGACACTAGTGCCAGACCGTCTGACACTTATGTAAGTGCGGGCTTGGTATGCGTTTGCACAGTTGCACGCGTTTTCATTGTGCGCTAGGATAATAAAATTCCAGAGCCGAACAATACTTTTAAGTTTACATATGCGATCCTATTCAAAAATGTACCTTAATGCACTAAGACAAGTAGTGAAAAAGCGACCTTAACGCAGCTTGCAATAAGGAACTATTTTCCATAATAGTAAGGTGCGTTAAGGTCTGTTTGATAAAAATACATGTTACTGCGCTATTGTTAGTCACCGTGTACCGATGTGTTACATTATGTATAATTTTCTAGGAATTTTCTCTAAGTGCGCGGTACGTTAAAATGTTTTAACGATTTGTGATAGCGTAACCAATGATTGGAACAAAAATGTAGAAAAGTGTAAAGGATATAGAACCATTAAATTGTATGATTGTGTGTCAATGTTCCTGATTAATTAATTTCCTCTCTAGTAGCCTACACTATATACATATAAGACTAGCAGATTTTTTTCTGACAACGAAATATGGTAAACACAATATAAACACAATAGGGTAAATCTACCTAAGGTCGACTCTTGTAATTGGAAAAACGTAATCATCAAAGCAATAATTTTGCAAACAGTCAGTGTAGTTGCTGATTCTACGCAGTTTGATCCTAAAATATTCCTTAACCAATTACTGATATATTTTTGGCTCCACCCACGTCTTTACCTTTTACGAATACTGTACCTAACATGTAACTAACTAGGTATGTTAATTTGTTAATCATCATAGTGGAATGATTCCGTCCAGCCCGCGAGCCACTTCAGTGACTCAGTGGCGTTTTTCTTTTTGTTTCCATCTCATTTGCATCTCGCTAACGATTGCTATTCGAGCCCGAACGTCTAGGAAACCTCGTATTTTTAACCGAACTAGGAAGTCGTCGATTAATCATTGAGAAGTCCCATGTGAGGTTCGCGCGTGAATGCGTGAAACGAAACAACGTTTTTTTTAATATTGTCGGTTCATTTTTAATTATATTTCAAGGCTGTAGCGCCTTATTGTCAACTGAATCAACAAAAAGTACGTTTTTCGTTAAAAATGATACATATTTTTAAAAAGTGAAGTATTTCGACTAACTCTGCAAGAGTAAGGATCCAAATTAGACTAAATATTTATTTTAAATTATATATGGAACAATGAATAAAGCTACTTCAGATTATTTCATTATCATTATCATAGAATATAGAGTTCCCAAAAAACTTCACGCTTATTTCTGTGGAGCTCTGTCTAATGCTAAAAATATGAAGTAGGTAAACCGTTTTCTCATTAGAAGATTTTGATAGACGATTAGAATCAAATGAATTGCAGTAAACACAACAAGGTTTCTTTTCTTATTACCCAAGTCGATAATGAAGTGCCACATGTTGCCATGCACATCTTTGTTACTTTTCTCGGTAGTTTTAAGACACGCACGCTACTAAGTATTGTCGCATGTTTGCCATATTTCCCACGGTCACACTATTGTGCATTTTACCCTATTTTTTAAACATGTACATAGTCACAGTGACCCCATATCTATTTTGTTTACTTGCGATTGCGTTGTTTTTACTATTAGGTATTTTCTAAAATAAAATCTCAAATAGGCCTTGATTCATTCCGAAGCTCAACTTTTGTTCTTCGTCGTTTGAAATTGTGACCCTTTTTCTATGCTTACAGAAATCATTGTATAGACTTTTTATTTCTTGTATTCTTTGTTAACTGACAACTAGATAAGTAAGAACGTGAATTCTGGTTAAACCGAAGCGTCATATGACGTTCAAAAGTTAAACAATAAAAATTTAATTTTCATTTACGACTTCTAAGTCTTTACAGGACTTTACTAGTCCTTATCTCTTTCAATACTATTGTAAATACGACCTTGCCCCAAGGGATTAAGTTCTAATTCCGCACAATAGCAAATCGTGATGCGATCTTGAGTAATCCTATGACATTCGGATGTTATCAGTCCCATTGTCGTTTTGCGAAAGATATAACCTAAATTCCTATGGATTCCCTACATTAAAGGCGCAAGTGACTATCAGATGTGAACACATACGACCTTGTTGGTATGCGAAACTTGCGTTGTCGCGCGTACAGTATAAATTTAATTTGGAGCAACGCCTACGGCGAGAGTGGGTTGGGATACGGAGGGGCTAAGAGGTTTCGACACCGACCTTATGAAATGGTACTTGAATTACTTGCGCACAGCCGATTCTGCCAAAGGAAAACAATTATGTTTACCTGAATCAAATCCGCGCACTCATTGCTGTTGATGAACACTCTCAAACAAATTCTTCACTTCTAAAAGTTGTGATAATTAACGAAAATAATTGACAAAGGCAAAGGACCTTATTGTGACATGTCGTCACATGTGGGCCATGTGGCACACTAGATTTTTTTTTATCAAGACTTGACGTATATACCTACTACGATACCTTTATGTTTAATTCGGGCTTAAAAGTTACGAGTACGCAGATGTAGCTGGGTCAACATTCTTGTCTTGTTACTGACCACTCTGTCACGCGTTTACTTGTGTGTTTTATCAAAAAAATAAAAAAGTCGGGTGCTATTTTGTTCTAGCTAGGTAGGTATATATTGATTATGTTTTAGAGACTTACTTTAGAAATATTTGAAATTTTCATCTTATACAATAACTCCGTCACATTTTTTTGGGTATAAAAAACAAGACAACGAAAAGGATTTTGACCAGTGTTCGCGATTCGCAATATAAATGTTTCTTACACAATAATGAGTTCCGTGTAGAGAGCCCTTAAGCAGCAGATCTGTGCAGTTTGCGCAACCCAAAGCATTGTCCCGCGCATCTAGAGCGACGATTCGCAGCGCAGACGCAGACGCCTACCGGGCTTGCGAAACCGACTTGTACGGCAAATGGAATTCTGCATTATATGAATGACATACTATAATACTTTTGTAATTATACATAGAACATACAGTCAGCAGCAGAAGTTACTAAGCGGGCGAGGTGCTCAAAATTACCTTTACGCGCTCTTATTCTCTTAACAATAAAGTCGCGTCAAGATCATTTTGAACACCAGGCCCGCTTAGATACTTCTGCTGCTGACTGTACGATCACGTAAATTACGCAAAAAATTTGATTTGAAATTTTATTGGTATTTGGCACACAAATAACGGAACAAAAAAAACATAACAGAACTTACTAATCATAAGTAGGTACAAAAACATAAAGGTAAGTTTGGCCCAAATCGTCGTGACCGTTTGGCGTTTGTTGATGTACGATTGTCATGTTGACTAGGCCCCCAGATCGAAATAAAAACAGTAGGAAAGACATGCGTATTCGGGCCTTATGCTGTCTCGATTCGCAAGACTAGAGTTGCGCAAGCGGCTTGATATGGGCAATGGAATGCCGCGGTGTAGATGAGATGCAAATGGACTACTGTCTGGACGAACTTTAAGTATACTAACTTGCAGTTTTTTTCATGTTTAGATATGTACTCGGCTAAAGTTTTTTTTATCATAAAATTCAATATAGAAACTACAATTTTTACGTTAGAGTGTAAAAATTGTAGTTGACTGTAAAAAAGCTTATTTATAGCGATACTTCAGAAACTTATCATACTTTAATCAAATTCTGCCGTAAAATATCTATTAAAAACATTGTAAACCCATAAATAGCAAACAAGATGGCCGGTTGTTGATTAAAATTTCATGATTATATAGAAATAACCCCAGTTTAACGATGAAGGCGAAATTAATAGTGTTCTTAAAGTTGATGGGTTGAGATTGCGCTTATCTTGTAGCTTTAATTGGTAGATAGCAGGTTTAATTAGGAGATTATTAATTTTATATGCAGTCAACACCTGGCTATGTATTCCAATTGCTTGCAGAGTTTTCTGCCATTATTATAACTGTGGCTTTGCGATCCCTAACAACTACATATAGTGTTAATGACACTAATGCGGAACCGCACGCCGCTCTGGTGTGTGAGCGAGCCACCGGTATGCACGTATATAGCGATTTCCCTCTCGCACACAAGACCGCCTGTGTAGTCAGAAATGACACTTATGTTGGTTAATAGTAGCTTTCTCGTTTGCACATGGTGAGCGATTGAAATAATCGTTTTTAATTAATCAGATTTGCGTATGTGTGCAATGTGCCTAATGATTATTTTATTCGCAGAGATAGAACATTAAGATTTGTACATTATTCGATTGCCAATAACATATAAACATACACATAATTTATTTAAAACACGTTCCTATTGCATGGCTACATTCATATAAAACAAAGACTTAAAAATTATAAGTGATTGTTTTAGCCCTGTGCACACCGGCTTGCGTGTGCGTGACGTGCGCGTGCGCGTTGTAGTATACAGATCTTTATGTGAAACGGCACACCGCTTGCGTGACAAGTGCGTGTGCGGCTCCAACATTTTAGTGCACGCGCACGAGCACGTCACGTACACGCAGCCGGTGTGCGCAGGTCTTTACTGATCTAGGATTCCCTGTAGGCACTTCAGGTGAATGTTATGTTATGTATATTGAATTGTGCAAGACTGGCGTATCTATTTTCTTGCATTACACAAAATTGAAAGACGGTTTTATATATGGGGCGTTATCTATAAAAAGGGACCTTATTGTCGATGGCGCTTACGCCGCACAGCGTCGTGCGACGTTGTATATATAACGGAGCATCGTTAATAATGGCGTAAGCGCCATCGACAATAGGGTCCCTTTTCATAGACGTCACATATAAGTAATTATGTATGACTACATATAAAAATACAGAAGGAAGTTCGTACTTTTATACCTCTTTTATTGTTGTGATGTGATTGTATCAACCGCGGAAAAGGGCACTAAAACGGATGTTGAAAATGTAGACAATAATTCAACATTTATAACATATCATAAATGAATAGTCGAAATCGCCTTCATAGTGAACAAGAAGAAAGGTGTTACTTCCCGGATTGCATGGGTTCGGGGCTTCATCATCATTTCATTTTTTTGTCGACCGGTCTGGCCTAGTGGGTAGTGACCCCGCCTGTGAAGCCGATGGTCCCGGGTTCGAATCCTGGTAAGGGCATTTATTTGTATGATGATACAGATATTTGTTCCTGAGTCATGGTTGTTTTCTATGTATTTAAGTATTTATACATTATATATATCGTTGTCTGAGTACCCACAACACAAGCTTTCTTGAGCTTACCGTGGGGCTCAGTCAATTTGTGTAAAAATGTCTTGTAATATTTATTTATTTATTTATTTATTTATTTATTTAATGGTAGACCAAATTTTGTCAGTAAATAAATAAAAAAAAAACTCATCCCTTTCTTTTGGGTGCTGCTAGTAACCTGCAATAATAATATGTTACTCTTCGAAAGCCGGAAAAATATGTGACCCGCTCTTATCATCATTGGCCTTTACGTCTATTGCAGACGATTTATGGTGTAACATACATTACACCGCCTGGGACGGAATTAAGGAAACGCAGGGATGCCCAGCACCTGCATTACCCTCTCGGCTTCACTGTCGTATGCCACAGGAAAGGCGAGCCAATACGTGTGGAGACAGGTCAGCTGCAGGAATCTGCCGCATATTTCAGGTTGGACCCTACTCGCGCCTTACGGAAACTCCATTCCGGGTTTTATTTTGGAGTATCCTTCTCCTAGATGGATTGCAAAACAATGCTAAGAGGACCATCTCCCCTGTGACGAAATAGCTTCTTACTTCGTTTGTGGACTTAGTCGCCTCGTACGACACCCTATCCTATGTGAAGGTTGGCGCTATTCTAAAGCCGGCCACCACACGGCAGCCCGCCCGCTCTTATAGCACTGCAAATAAGACCGTGTCAGATATTTTTGCGGCCTTCGTTGTGTAACATATTATTGCAGGTGACTGTACTAGTGTAAGATCAAGTCAGTTTGATTCCCTCTGTCTATGTTTGAAATGAGAGTCCCTGGCCAAACAAAAAGGTCTTCGAAAAACTGCCCTTCATAAAGTGTCTCTTGTTGTTTTTGATTTCTTATACTTATATGATGATAGGGAACCTTTCTTTGTGTATGCTCCGACACGTCCATGGCCGATTTTTATTACAAACATTTAGTTAAACATGTAATTATTTCATCCATATACTCGTACACAAAAGGTTTAATCCCCTACCATCCAAAGCAGAGAGCGCGGGATAAATTTAAAAAACAAAAGTTAATTAATTTCAAATTTAGAACACGCACCGAACACCGAGCATAAACAAACGCGAGTGAACGCATCAACGACTTCCTCTCTTTCCGGTTCGCCGAAGTTCGGTTCTCTGAAGCTAAACAAACATGTGCTACCAACATAAAGGCGCAAGTGACAGTTGTTTTTTTTATATGGTTCGATAGACGAAGGTTGTTAGCAATGAAGCCTTTGTTTTACAGTTTTAATTGAATCCTTTATTCACTTCTTAAAAAGTTCAGATTTACCAAGCCTTTGTTTAAAATGGTGTTTTAATGTAGTCTTTTCTTTCTATTTTGTCCGTAGTTTGACCCAGGATGCTGTGAGCTAGCCAGGAGTCATTTAAATAGAAGAATGCGCCTTGGCCGTTATAATAAATGGGTTGAATGAAAATTTTAAACAAAAACATAGGTAGATTTATTTGTTTATGGCTTGATTTAAACTTCATCTGTAGCAAGATCGAACTGCGTCGCGTGCAACGGAATGCAATTGCTGCAACTACGGTCATTGTCTCGTTGCGCAAGTTAATTGAATTGTCCACAGCGGGACGATTCTATTAGTCACAGCCGCTACCGCTCGATGCAATGTTTTGGGTAATCAGAAAGTTCAGGATGAAGATATCAACGGATTAAGGTGACAGTCCATCTCCAACGACAGCTGCATTACATTACTGTTAATTTTACTATGGAAATTGACAATAACAGCGACTCGTTCAGTACTAGTAGTGCAGCTGCGGTCAGAAATGGAATGTTACCATTAGGCTGCCTATCCACTGAGGCGGAGCGAAGATGTGGGGAATTCATACTGGTTGTAATCTCCGCTCCTATGGATTTGGTTGATTTCCCATTTGAATTTGGTTGATTCGTTTGGTTATTTGGTTGTAATCTCCTCATTGGCTGTAATCTCTGACAATTCGTATTTATTCCACCCAGTACGGATTATGATGGTCGTTCTTGTCTACGTGACAGCGTGATAACACAGTGTCCGTCACTTTCTATCCCACGGTGTTAATAAGTGACAGTTATTTTATCACGTGGATAAAGATGGATAAAACCATCCATAATAGGCCGGCTGATTGAAGGAGACTCTCCTCAAACCAGCCTATTTTTTTCCAAATCCGGCGGAAAAAATCGATGCAATAATAAAAAACGGTCCATCTATTTAAAATATTTAAACGACTCGACCGCTTTATGTAACGTTACAACGATCTAGTACTTAATTAGGGATCCTCAAGGCGGCCTCACAAATGGAATCAAACGCTCACAACAATAATGTCCTATCTGACTACTGGTGTCTTACACATACGACTTTATTCCGACAGAAACTAAGTCAAGCAACGAGACCTTATCACGGCTGATAGGGCTCCTCAAACATTGCGCTAGCTTCATTAAGATGTGGGACAGGGTAATCTCTAATCTATGTAAGTGAGCGAGACAGCGCTATGCATGATTATAGCGGTGTCCAGCTCGCACACCGGAGCGGCCTGCGGATCCTGATCAAATGTGAAGACTGACTTATTGAAACAAGGGCGTATGTGACTTTAAAATCGTAGTCATTTACGACCTTATTGTAGTTATGGGACGGTTAACAAAGGGCCTTAAATAGCTTTATCGATTTTTTATCTTCATCTGCCATCTTGAAACTAGGCTCATTAAGGCATCAGTTATATAACCTAGTGTTTGGCCAGCGAACTAAAAAGGTTTAGCAGCGTTTGCAAAAAGTAAGGCATTTAAGGTCATAAATTGTGATATCAGCCTGTTTATCTTGATGCTACCCTATTATTACCTACCTAACTATTATAATGTGACCTTCCACTGAAAAAGGTACCTTATGGCGGCTGGCGCTTACGTCGCATCGCAATAGTATTGGAGCGGCGTCAATACTAGCGTAAGCGCCAACCGCCATAAGGTACCTTCACCCGTGGGACGTCACATTATAAACATTTATAATAGTGTCCCTTCGATTACATGTACCTATTTGTATCTTATCCCGGAAAGGCTTTAAAATAATAAATATGATGATAGCACAATAACAAAATGTTTGAATACTTATTTTATCTTTTTCTTTACAGGTAAGAACTAAGACCCACACTGACACAACAGTCTCATGAAACGACGCGCTATGGTAAATAATTTGTTTTGCTACATCACCATTAGTGATCAATTAGGATCTATTTATGATATGGACATACGACGCAGTGAATGTAACGTCGACTTGCAGCGGCAATTACATATCTGTATTTAATAATTAGCATACACTATCGGCGCGATTCGGGAAATGAATTAGAGATGCACGGCAAAAGGTACCTTATAGCAGCTGGCGCTTACGCTATTATTAACGCCACTCCAATATTCAGCCGGGGCTATGGTACCCTTTGCCGTGGAACGTCACATATATTTACTATTTCATATCTAGTGCATCTCTAATTCATTTCCCGAATCACGCCGTATTACACTGAGCGTAAGTAAAGACGTATCTGTAAATTGGGCATATTTTATTTGAAGCTAGTTGGCAGAGATGTGAAATAGTACATTTCGATGCTAGTGCGGAAGGTATGTCATTACTTCACGAGTACCGAGATATCTTGCCACGAGCCGCAGGCGAGTGGCAAGACTCGGGACGAGTGAAGAATGACATTTCCGCACGTGTATCGAACGACGTTTTTTAATACAGTTGCGAAAAAATAAGAAAAACATTGTTAATCGTACACTAAACAAAAGTGGTAACAGTGACAGCTCGGTTAGACGTCGTCTTTAAGTATATTATATCTATGGGCGTTTGGCAGCTATTCCGTTCCATTCAGTCAACTTATTAAGAACGGAATTTTCAATATTGAATATTAATAAATAAACGTCTTATAATGATGAAGAGGTAAGTAATTAAATATGAAATATGTAATATTTTTCGTATTCTTACATTAACGGTAGGTTTTTATGCTGATTACGACGTTTAAAGGAAACTAATATTAACACTCATCAATAAGTAGTCGTGAATTGGAACAAGTATAAATTTAAAAAAATTGGAAAAGTAAAAAGCACTAGTTCGAGATAGCCAACTTTCCGCACGGTAAACAGCTACGTAAAGTAGCACTTTTTGAGCAACTGTATTAAAAAATACTTTATAAAAAGTATTTAAATACAAAATACAAATACTTCCTTGATAATACTATTTCAAATGCAAAATAGTTTTTGAATTTGTATTTAAATACAAAATACGAAATAGGTATATACAAAATACTTTTTAAAAATACAAATACTCTGCGATAAAAGGTACTCTGAGTAGTGAATACCTAGTCTAAATTAAAAAGTATTACTCGGAATTTCCGAGTTGAAAAGACTCTTTATTCTTTGAAATCAATCCTCTATCTAAAGTGCAAATTTTTAGTTGTTTGCTCATATTAACCGGTAGGATGTAGGTATGGATGATGGTTCTTAACGGCCAACTTTTAAAGGATTCATTTGTAATGTTTTACAGCTAGTATAATGCCTCTCGTTAGTGTAATGAAAACGTCTCGTTTGTGTTTCACCAGGGCAGAAAAGATTGTTCTGCTCTCGTGCCTTGAAACCCTCGCAACACTCAAAATTCCACTTTTTTAACCACTCGCTACGCTTGGGGTCACGTGCGACGTTACTAAACAGATTCAACAGTTCCATGTTAAAAGAATGAGAGAGTTGCTAGGATTGTAACATCAGAAGAGATTGTAACTCCTACCTACATTACCTACCTACTATAAAGTATTTTGTATTTTGAAAATAGAAAATAGGTCCCAAAAACTATTTCAAATAAAATACAAAATAGTTTTCATCAAAAGGTATTTAAATACAAAATACAAAATAGGTATTTTGCATTTTGTATTTGCATTTTAAATACAAGTATTTCAAATAAGTCACATCTCTGCTAGTTGCAAAAAGCAGAGCATGTATATTAGCCGGATTTTGAAATGTTTCCGAATAACTATACGATTTTTTTCTAAACCTTTTACATTTACCTAACCAGTAACCTATTATAGGCTGTACGTAGGCTACAGGAATGATCCTGTAAAAAGATTATCTTCGGCCCTTATTTTCGAATAATATTTTAGCAGTTTTGTAAACATTTAATTAGTGACAATCGTGCGTGAAATAATTAATAAAAAAACTAGATTATACATTTACATCATAAACTGGAAACATAAAAAAGAAGTTTTATTTAATGGTTGTTTCGCATGCGTAAATAACGATAATTAAAACCGTAAATTAAAAATCAGAACAACGCCCATTTTGGTCGTTAATTGTCTCGCCATTGACTTGTGAATCTAGTTTCGTTGATTTTATGGCCATATTTAATAAGTGAAAAAATGTAACGATTCATGGGAAAAGGTACCTTATGGCAATCGGCGCTTACATCTCATAGCACCGCATGCGTATTGGAGCGTCATTAGAAACAGTGTAAGCGCCAACCGCCTTAAGGTACCTTTACCCGCGGAACGTTACAATTACAAACGTACTAGTTAATATGTATAATAAACGGCAAAACTTGGTTAATTTTATGGTAGGTGTAAAAGTTTATGGTAGTGCAAAAATTATCGGCAATTAAAATAAACAAACAATTCGATCTACTCGTAATAAGCAAACAAAAACGGTTATTGCTTCGTCATAAATCCAATTATAGGTATGTTGTTGTGACATGATATGAGTTTTTGCCACGTTATTGTGAAGGGACATTAGGACAGACACCACACGTCCTTCTACGTATAATTGGATTTATGACGAACCAATACCTAACTGTTTTTGTTTACTTTTTATGTAGATCGTTCGTTGTATAATATTTTAATTGCCGGTCGGTTTTGCACCACCATCCCACAGGTGAAGGTACCTTATGGCGATGACTGTTGGCGCTTACGCTATTATTAACGCCGCTCCAATACTATTGCTATGCGACGTAAGCGCCATAAGGTACTTTTTCGCGTGGAAGGTCACATATTAATTAAAGTACGTGTGTCATTTGTCATTTACAACTAAATATAACAGGGCTATAACCGCTTAAATCGAACTTCGCAAATTGCGGACAACAAGTGATAGAGAATATCACTCTGATTATGCCTTCATTGGAGTAAAAGAGAAAGATCCCCGCAATTTGCGTATTTCGGTTTTCGCGGTAAATATTCAGATTCCTAAAACGGATAACAGTTTTGCACCGTTAATTGTCCGTATACGACATGGTAATATCACTAATTGTGACAGTGACATGAATGCAATTAGGCCGATTGCATTGTGCCTTGTCTAAATTGGACGACCTTGATCGATGGAATGTTTTGACATATCAATCATAATAATTGAACAGAAAAGGGGCGTGAAGTGACATTAGCAATCGTACATTTTGACGAAGTGACAGTCGGACTAGATAAGGGAAGTAGTCATTAGATTGGCAGAATGTTTCATTACTTATACCTATTTAAGAAAGGCCTACCTAATACCTGTCGATTTGTCGAATGATTGGTCAAGAGTATGTCAAACATAAGCATTTAAGATAAAAATCTTTGACATTTTTGAACTCAACTACATCCGGCGTATTATGGATGGCTTTATCCACGTGATAAAATAACTGTCACTTTTTAACATCGCGGGATAGAAAGTGACGGACAACGTTTTATCACGCTGTCACGTAGACAAGAACGACCATTATATCCGTACTGATCTTGTTCGCCGTTCGCCTCTGTCATTATTTTTTCAAGTTAGCAATCTAAAGGTGACGTTCGAATTTAGACTGCACCAGCATTACTGGCACAATACTGCTGCAATCGACTGCAAAATGTCAATTTATCGAGAAATGTATATTCTATTCCGTATTGACGTTTCCTGCGGTAATGTCGCGCTGCAATACTGCTGCAACTGAATCCGAACTTCACTACAGTTATTTTTGAGAACATTGTTTGGATTGTAGAATGGGGATGTTACCGTTCATGAGATCGTTTAACCCGCATCAAAGATTCCCTATCTCCGCTGTTAAACGAGACAAAGAAATTAGTAGTCGAACCTGTAAATACGAGTTTATCCTAACCGAGATAACAAAGCATCTACCAGAAATCTTACGCCATCGACATACGGGTTGAAGTTGCTTGTATGGCGTTTGTCTTATATTGGTTTGGAAAAGTACCATACGTTTTATAGCTCTTTGTTTACGTCTTCCGCGGCGGGAAACAATAGTATAGTTTTATTGGTGTTCGTCGGTACGTAGCTTGTTTGAGGTGTCACGGTAATGGGAGACAGTTATTCTTAATACGTTACGAACAATGTCTTATGTTATGTGCAGTTGAGCACATAGGCCATTGGCATTTTCACTTAGAATCACGAGCTTTTAAAGTTAATAAAGTGTCCCAAGGTTTTATTTCCATTTCGTGATCATTTACCTACTACTACTTTGTATAACGGTAACGAAATAGAAGGATAAAAAAAATGTATGCTTTCGATTTTACGTAGCACGTCGAATACATAGGTTTTGTATGGAGAATGGTATAAATAAAATACCAAGAGATCCTATGAAAATAAAGTTGCATGTATATTATTGTATTCTGCAAATCAAGACTGTAAGCATAGACGCTATCAACGCACATTCTTGTAACTCAAATGGACTTCAAAAGCATTTCCCAAATCTTCTATGACAAGTATAAGTAACATAAAAACATACACGTTTTAACTCCTGCTAATTAACTGTCAATCCAAACAAACATAAACTCTAATTCACTGACATTAAAGTCCATTCCACATGTTGCTACATTTGTCAACGCAGTAATTCTATTCAGGCAGTCGTAAGCTGTATGTCGTACGGCGGTTCCGTGCGGTGACCCGGTCATCGCGTTCGAGATTCAATTAAGTCCAACTTACCTGTCACATGTGAATTCCTTATCCCATTCACATAAACTTTAACTTTAAGCCTTAAAGTTTATTATTGCTTGAACAGTTTTGTTGTTAAGTTGGTAGTCCTGCTTGTCTGACAGATTTTTTTTAATTTCTCAACTCTCAGAAGCCAGTGTTAATTGTCAGCGGCATTTTTGATGTGTGCTCTCGGTTTTTGCGCTTAGAAATTTGAAAATATCAAGTTTTCCTTTTTGGAATTCGTAACGGTCGCATCTTCTAATATGAGACGGCCTTGGTTTGTGTGTTTGTAGGTTTCTCGTGTAAACATGGCCTATTTAAGTGTTGTCAGTTCCATTTGCCGCGTTAGTGGAATTGCATTATACATATTTAACTTTAATAAGGACTTGGTTGTGTTCGAGCATTAGTTTGAATAACTTTATACATATATATGTATACTATATACTACATATATTGTTCTTACTGTTTTCTGTCCATATAAACGTTTGTTTTCATTAACCATGAGTACTTAGTGATGAAGGTGTACAAACGAATAAAGTATGTACTTACGTAGATAAACAGTTTGGGAACACCTAAAATTTTAAGACAATTTGCGAGTGTAAAACTCAAAACGTCGTTTAAACGCATATTTCTTTTAATCGAGGTTTTTATGCTGATATAATCTAGAACTAGATTATGAAAATTATGTCAGTCAAGTTTATGATTCCAAGATCTGGATCGCTATCAGGTCACCGGATTAAATTACGATGTTGTTTTACCGAAATAGATAAAAAAATATTAAAACATAGAAAAATAAACGAAATACAAATACTTAGGTATCAGATATCCTGCTCAAAAATAATATATCTGATAACGCACTCTAGTGCCTTGACAATAGAGACGTGTCCAGTAGGGTGGGCCGATTTTGTATGGAAGAAAATAAATATTCAAAACTCATATCGTAATAGGTATCAAAAGTTGCGTAATAATGCGTAGATTACAGTTCTAGCAAAAATAATCAAAATAGGTATTATTTTTAGCCCTCTACCAGCCGAGGAAGACAAAAAAATAGGGCAAAATTAAAAAATAAATAAAAATATCGGATGGCTCTTATTTATTAAAATTATTATAATATAACATATATAGACCATTAAATAACCTAATTCAGTAGTATTTAGCTCTTAATTTTCACTAAAATCATATAAGATAACACCCCAACAGTTCATATAAAATACAATTATCACTTTATCGCATGAAAGACGAGAAGGGTCGTTAATATATACAATATTTTTTTAGTTTATATTGAATATGAAAGTAGAACTGCTTAAATATGATAAAAACAGTTTTTGGCATTTTTATTATGCATTTTTACAATTATTCCTATTTTTGTAAACTTAGGTAAAAGTTGCGTTTTATGCCAATTCAGGCATATTACGATGTGCTTTTTCTCATTGGTTTGCTATAAACAGTATATATTTTTATGATCTATTTTATTTTATTGTTCACTAATGGGCCTAGAATAGGATTCAAATACAAATTTGGGCGTCTGCCATATATTAAAAAGTTTTTTTCCGAAAAACGCAATTTACGAGTACTTTTTCGACTTCAGAAAAAAATGTTTAGGAGTGTAATTGACGAACGTTAAAATCATGTCGGATGCTTAAGGCATTGCTTTCTTCAAACAAAAAATAAAAATGAAAAAAATTATAATGGAATTTTATTTAAAAAAATATATTTAATTTTTACACTTAATCGTTGGTAGAGGGCTCAAAGTAAATAGCTAGATTTTTTAAATTATTTTTCTCGTTATCTACATAAAATTACGCATCTTTTAGGTGGTATTACATTGCTTATTTCCAATATTTACTCAAACGGCCCACCCTAGTGTCCAGATATATTTCTGAGCACCTTGGCCGCTCAGATATATCTGATGGCGACTGTACATTGATGGATGTTTAAGATTAATTATTAATTAGAAAGCGACCTTCACATAATAGGTTAACCACGGGACACCAAATTAAAATACTATGGTTTAAGTACCCTTTTAATTTGTTACAATCGATGGTATCTATGTAATTAATTAGGAAGAAATGAAGGTTATGTCATTGACCGGTTGGTAATTAAAATTATGATAGTCCCCGCCCACGGTATAGGATAATACGAGATGAAACGTGGTTTACAATCAGGTCAAACACATTTTAGAAAACAGTCACTTATGTGGAAGAGAAGATGGCCGATGGGGTCGAAAAGTGCTCGAGTGGAGACCACGGACTAGCAAGCGCAGCGTAGGACGTCCACCCACAAGATGGACAGACGACCTTGTTAAGGTCGCCGGAAGTCGTTGAAGATGCGGGTCGCTTCCAACCGGCACGTATGGAAGTCCAAGGGGGAGGCCTATGTTCAGCAGTGGACGTCTTATGGCTGAGATGATAATGATGATGATGTGGACAAAACACTAAAAGTTAACGACTCTGATCCGGTTAACGGGTCTCAAGACTCTCAAGTGCTGAAAAAATTAGGGATGTACCGACTAGTCGGGAAAGCCGACTATCCGGCTACATTTGTAGTCGGCGATTAGTCGGCGACTAGTCGGCAAAAATGGCCGATTAGTCGGCACTTTATAAGTGAAAGAAAAACAGAAAAAAAGAAACCAACAGTCAATATTTACCACATGTTTTATGTCTATTTTACCAAAATACCTATTCAGGGTGTGAAAACTGTTGTTCATATAATTGACCGTTTGGTCGTTATCGTATGGTGGTGGGCTGGTGTATTCCTCTACAGGTCGATCTCAACTGATTCTCGTGTAATTTTATGGCCAAGTTTTATACTTAAAGGATTTTATTATAATTCAGTTTTTGTTTTTTTTTTAATGCTGGAGCCATGGGGAACTATTAATGTAATTGCAAAATTTAGAGACTTATAAACAGGGCACGTTGCTCATAAATACGCTGACCACAGGGGATAGGTTCTTAACTGGCAACTACGTACGAGAAATAGAGCCTTGGAAATACCTCCTACAAGTTGTACCTACTGACGGTCTGCTCAGGATCTCAAAATAAAAGATAGACAGAAATTGAACGAGGATTCTTGTGATAGGTCTTTGAACACCTTTTAGCCAAGCTAATATATGAATAGCGCAACCAAAAGAGCAAAACTATTGTTTTTCACCTGAACTTATACGAAACTAATGATCTGGCCGACTAGCCGACTAGTCGGCCGACTAATCGGCCATTCGAGCGCCGATTAGTCGGCTAGTCGGCCAAATTAATAGTCGGTACATCACTAGAAAAAATTTATTCCGCCTGCTTTCAGGCGTATAAATTAGGGTTCAACGTAAAAATTTGTTCGCGGATGTTTACAGGAAAAATGCGAACGAGTAAAGCATATTATACAATGTGTATGACCCACTTAGATCATTTTGTTGTTTTTATTTGTACAACGTGAGCCCAATAACACGACCGATTTTAACACTATAATAGTGACTTGACACCAATATTGCCATTCTATCTAAGTTCTTCTTGGATCGATATATGTTGTTCGTTCGTTCCTTCGGTAGTGTCTTATTGATTTAGTTTTAAATTAGTAAATAAGTAGTTTTAAGTTATGAATCTATGTAACGCTTTGGCGCAAGCTGTAAAACATTACAGCTTATTTATTTATCAAGTTATATAACAATATAACTTGATAAATAAATAATGCCGAACGCACTTTTGGCAACACTACGGAAATAAAACTGCTAAATGCCACGTTATTGAATTATTACATTATATTTGGTAAAACGGATTATGCCGAGTAATCAGTAGTACAGTCAACGGTAAAAATATGGGTGTACAAATCATTTCAAAAATATGTCCCATAACTCTTATGTCAGTGAATTAAGAACTATGGGACATATTTTTGAGTAAGTTGTCTACACCCATATTTTTACCGTTGACTATACATCAGTAGGTACATATAGCGATTTCCACACCAGTCTCGTCTAAAACTAAAACCCATTGCATTTCCTTATTGTTCTCAGTTTTGTAACCAAAATGTATGCGGACATTTTAACAGCATTTTATCTCTCCATATTGAAAAGATCTTGAAATATGCTTCCATAGAATTTATCACAATCGATCTAAAACGATCATATAGATCATTTGGTATCGTAGATCGATGCGCGCGCGGTTCCGCGTGCAACTGGGTCGCTGATAACGATATACTGAGATTATTGTAATCGTGCGCCGTGTGCGCAGCTTACATTGTTAACTGTATTTGCAGGGTACACACTACACCAGCGGTTCTCAAACTTTTTTGGTGACGGAACTCTTTTGGAAAGCGAAATAATATATTTGACGGAACCCCAAATTAAATATTTTCGTTCGTCACTGTCGACCAGATATACGTATTGTTATTTTCTTATTATTAGAAGTATTTTCGCGGAACCCCAACAGAGGCTTTGCGGAACCCTAGGGTTCCGCGGAACGCACTTTGAGAATGGCTGCACTACACATACTGGTGTATATACAGGGTGTCCCATAAGTGACACGTCACAGTGACACTGGAGGTAGACCAAGCCAAGAGAACCCAAACTAACTTAACATGACCCCAGTAAAAGTGGCACGGTTTTCGAGTTATTGCCAAATTAAGGTTTTTCATGAATTTTGACCGGTTTTAACATTGTTAGTGCCAGTGTGCACTCGGAAAGGTCTCGAAGTTAATTTTTTTCATGTGTACGGCAACATGAATAGTTAATTAAGATAACAGAATAGGTATTTTATCGATAAACAATCTAAAATACAAAAAAGTACTGGTTCAATCTTGAATTAAATTTACAGCGACACATCAATTTCGACTTTGACCACCTGTCGTGAAAAAAAATTACTAGAAAAGTAATGAGCAAATAACGTCAAAAAATTGAGCATGTTATGCAGATTCAAAAATGGTATAACACATGTACCTTCCTGCAATAAAATAGGAATTATTATCATCTTTCGAAAGCCTCATAAAAAATAAGTGAAAACTAGGAAATCTGCAATCCGATGCTACTTGTAGTAAAAATAAAGATTTATGTTCAGATATCTAATTCTGGATTCAGAAAAAAAAAGCCTATTCAGTATTTGCCGAATGCCCAAAAGAAAGAGATGGAAAATGCTTATCTCCCTTTTCAAGGATATCATTGAGTTGATAAAGATTCAAAGAAAATAATACAGGTTGAAGTTTGAAAGGGTAGGTTGAAATAATTTTACAATAGGAGCTCGAATTGCTTTTCTCCGGCTCGTAAGCATGCTTGACATCGTCTTGTAAAATTTCAAGTTAATTTTCTTAAATTAATTTCGGATATTTTTCGTGCTGCCTCGAACATGTCGTCGTAGTTCGTCTTGGGACCTTATTGGGTCGGAATAAAATTTCTCTTTTAAGTATCCCCAATAAAAAAATCTAATGGATTTAGGTCCGGGGAACGTAGGCCATGCCGCTGGTACCAGTCGGCCGATCCATCTTCTGGAGCTGGATCCACAGCAAGATGGCTGCCCAGAACACTACGCGCTGGCCGCGACCACCTCACACAGAAATTCCCAGATAGATCCGCCGATTGGGAGGCGTTCCCCGGACCTAAACCCATTAGATTTTTTTCATTGGGGATGCTTAAAATGCTTTAAAGATAAAGTTTACTCCGTGCCAATAAGGCCCCAAGAAGAACTACGGCGGCGCATGTTCGAGGCGGCACGAAACATATCCGAAATTTATTTAAGGAAATTAACTTGAAGTTTTACAAGACGGTGCCAAGGGTGCATACCAGCAGGGGAAAAACAATTCGAACACCTATTCTAAAATAAAATTACTTAAAACATTTGATTAAACTTCAACCTGCAGTTTTTGAACCTTTATCAACTCGATATCCTTAAAAAGGGACATAACCATTTTCCATCTCTTTCTTTAAAGCATTCGGCAAATACTGAATAGGCTTTTTTTTTATTTCTGAATCCAGAATTAGATATCTCAACATAAATCGTTATTTTTACTACAAGTAGCAACGGACTGCAGATTTCCTAGTTTTCACTTATTTTTTATGAGGCTTTCGAAAGATGATAATAATTCCTATTTTATTACCTGCAAAGGTACATGTGTAATACCATTTTTGAATCTGCATAACATGTTCAATTTTTTGACGTTATTTGCTCATTACTTTTCTAGTAATTTTTTTTCACGACAGGTGGTCAAAGTCGAAATTGATGTGTCGCTGTAAATTTAATTCAAGATTAAACCAGTACTTTTTTTGTATTTTACATTGTTTATCGATAAAATACCTATTCTGTTATCTTAATTAACTATTCATGATGCCGTACACATGAAAAAAACTAACTTCGAGACCTTTCCGAGTGCACACTGGCACTAACAATGTTAAAAACGGTCAAAATTCATGAAAATCCTTAATTTGGCAATAACTCGAAAACCGTGCCACTTTTACTGGGGTCATGTTAAGTTGGTTTGGGTCCTCTTGGCCTGGTCTACCTCCAGTGTCACTGTGACGTGTCACTTATGGGACACCCTGTATAACCGGGCAAATTTTATATGATTCGAGACAGGGTCATGTACACCCAGCTGCAGAAGTGCATGGCCACTTTATTCATAAAGTCCGTGTACTTAATTTTGCAGCTCGCTTTACATTATATTAGCTACATACATTTGTTATTGCGAATTTAAATATATAATCCTATTACTTAATTTGGAGCATTCCACTAGTATAACCGGTAGAACACCTGTAAAAATTAACAAATTTTAAAAAAGAGCATATAAAGATCCCAACCTTTTGAACTCATAAAAAGTTTGTTTGGTTTAAACTGGCAGTTATATGACCTTACCTTAATTACATCATCACTTTGATACCGGCAGACACAGCAAACTTGAAGAACCTTTTTACCCTTAGACCCGCCTTTCCCTAACCTCACGAGTTCGCAACATCGACTTGCAGTGCAACACTGTAACACAAAAAGCAACAGTGTAACATTAAAATAAACGTTTCATGGCCTTACTTCATCAAAAACTACATAGTCGCCAAACAAAATCGTAGCTCCTCCGTAGATGGTTCGGCCACACACGGCAGATGCATTGTGGGGCCACAGACAAGATTAATAGCGTCCGCGGGTCGCGTGTACTGCCCGTGCTTACACCGGCCGAGGGGGAATTTATTTTGTTTATAGTCATAGATGCAGTGTTAACATTGAATGGGGACGGCGCAGGTTGGGAGAAGCGGTGGTTTTCTAATGCGATTTCTGTTCACTTGTTTTGGTCTCGTTTTCGAGCAGGAGTTCAGTGGTTTGACCGGAATTCGTGATTTGGGTAGGGTGACCAGATTTAATTACGTCTCTAGAACAGCGGTTCTCAAACCTTTTTGTGACGGAACCCTTTCGGCAAGCGAAATATTTGACGGAACCCCAAATTAAAAATTTTCGTTCATCACTGTGGACCAGATATACTTATAGAAGAGCTGTTTTTTTTCTTATTATTACAAGTATATTTTCGCGGAACCCCAACAGAGGCTTTGCGGAACCCTAGGGTTCCGCGGAACACACTTTGAGAATGGCTGCTCTAGAAAGTAAAATTAAACTATGGTAAACCTTGTTAGGAATATTGGAATAAATTAAGAATTTCAAGTTTGTGCTATAACTTTCCCGGGGAAAATATTTATGACAGTCAGATTAATTAAAGATCCGAATCCGATTGACGCATTCCAGCAATAATAGTGAAAAACTGTTTTGAAAAATGGCACAAAGGGAAAAACTAAAACGCGTTGATTAGATAGATGTATTCAATAAGTAGACGTCCGGTTGCTCGTCACTGTCTCAGTACATGCCACATTTAAACTAATCGTCGTCAATAGAGGGGACAGCAGGGTATCATCTACAGGGCATTACCACTATAGACTGACCGCTTAAATGAGTCCTCGCCTGCGCGGTACGCGGGCGACGGGGTAGGACGAATAAGGGCGGCGGGGAAGATGTGGGCGCCGTACGCCTGCCGCCCGCACCTTCCCCGCCACCCTTAGTCGTCCTACCCCGCCGCCCGCGTACCGCGCAGGCGAGGACTCATTTAAGCGGTCGGACTATAGTTTACCTAGGTATCGCTAGCTCTCACCACCTGTACCAAACGCAGGCGCATGTCCCAAGCAATCCAAACAACATCCAACACCCGATTTGTCCCACCCGGAACACCGGCCGCGGCCGTTTGTATGTAAATATTGTAATGTACGCACGACAGATTTTGACCCTGTTTAGCACGCACGCAGTGTACACATATTGGACGCTTGTATGTGTAAATTCTGACCGGGTTTAAAGAGTAATCTGCGATTTGACTTGCACTCAAATTGCAGCTTCTTTGCAGTCCGTCAGTAGTGTCATTTCCTTATCCACATACACATTTACCACAACAGTGTAGTGTACCCTTTTATGTTTTACCTGGTCCAGTTAGAATTTAGGATAAAACATGCTCCTTCAGAACATAATCCTTTCTGAAGGACGCCCTGCCTTTTGACGCATCATATTCTCGCAGCATCTACTTTCGGCTTCCGGTCAACATTATGATCTGTTTATTAAAACCCAATCCATGCTGCGTCTAAAACATTTTTGCCCCGTCGACCATTGTGTCGAGCAAATTTTCTACGAAGTACAGCTGTTATCTGAAGAATTTTGTTTTTTAATAAGGACATACAGGTCCCGTTAAAGGCGGAGGATAGTAGGTCCTCGCCCTTTAGTCCTTCATACCCGTCTTGCTCTCCTCGAGACGGGATGCGTAAAAGCATTTTCCCAACGTAAGTAAAAAAAAAAACAATTTCATGTTTGACCTACATGAAAGAGCTGCAAAAGTGTATGACCATTTTATGAATGAAGTTTATTAATAAATTATTAATAAAGTGCGCATTTATCTGCTCGCAGTACATCTCGTTTTTGAAATACATATTTCAATAAAATTATAAATGGTTCAAGTTAGACAGCTAAGTATGGATCTATACATACAAGCATGCATACACATGTTATGTTACGCAGAATGGCGTGCGCACAATGGATCCACGATAAAGATTGAATAGGAGCGCGCGCGCACGCTTCCGGTATACTTGACCCCATTATATCTTACCTACCCTATTGCGTACGTCTATGTACCCCTGCACGCCACCATTATAGATGACTGTATCGTTTATATACTTAAGTTAAGTGACTTGTTAAATTAACTTGACATGTAACTATTATAATGGTGGAGGTGGATCTGCGCGAACTTCGAGTCAACAATTGGCGAGACTTCGCACAGGACCGAGAAAAGTGGCGCTGTCTTGTGACGGAGGCCAAGTTTCATTTTGGATCGCTGAGCCAACGGAGTAAGCGAGTAAGTAAGTGTATTGTAATGGTCAAGAATGTTTGTAATGTTGAAAAGCATTTGACGGAGAGTGAGTTAGATTTGGAGAAGTTACTTACAACTTACAAGGTAGACCGAGGATTTGGTTGCGAAAGCTGCTGCATGAAGACGCAAGTTATTGCAAATTCTGCGATGTTCAAGTCTGATCCCTAACTTTGCTTAAATCCTAGAATGTGTTCCAAGACATGCCACGCACCATGTTCTATGTCATGAACGTAGGTAGTCCTTACAAAATCAGTGTGTTAATTCGGTGTCTGTCCGTCGGTCACTGGCCTTATTCCCATTATATCTTACCTACCCTATTGCGTACGTCTATGTACCCCTGCACGCCACCATTATAGATGACTGTATCGTTTATATACTTAAGTTAAGTGACTTGTTAAATTAACTTGACATGTAACTATTATAATGGTGGAGGTGGATCTGCGCGAACTTCGAGTCAACAATTGGCGAGAGTTCGCACAGGACCGAGAAAAGTGGCGCTGTCTTGTGACGGAGGCCAAGTTTCATTTTGGATCGCTGAGCCAACGGAGTAAGCGAGTAAGTAAGTGTATTGTAATGGTCAAGAATGTTTGTAATGTTGAAAAGCATTTGACGGAGAGTGAGTTAGATTTGGAGAAGTTACTTACAACTTACAAGGTAGACCGAGGATTTGGTTGCGAAAGCTGCTGCATGAAGACGCAAGTTATTGCAAGTTCTGCGATGTTCAAGTCTGATCCCTAACTTTGCTTAAATCCTAGAATGTGTTCCAAGACATGCCACGCACCATGTTCTATGTCATGATCGTAGGTAGTCCTTACAAAATCAGTGTGTTAATTCGGTGTCTGTCCGTCGGTCACTGGCCTTATTCAATAAACTGACGGAAGACGGTATTTACAGATTGGCTTCAAGGAATGCTATTGACTTCATCATTTAGGCAACATCAGGTAAACTGCGCACATAAAAAATATCTGTAAAAACTTTTCAAGAAGCTGGAAGCATCCACATTCCTCGCGGCTCTCTCTTGATAAATGACGATATAATAGCTCCATTACCGACCCGTCGCAGGCGCAACATTGCCGTCCTTGGCCGGAAAAGCGTAAGTCACTATGACAGGCTTATGCGGATAAGACTCTTTGACATAATATAGTGATATAGTTATTCACGAAAGTGTGTAAGCCCTTCAGAGTTGCAAAGATCTGAAGATTCTTGACGTCTTTGCATGTTCAGAGTTCAGGATTAATTTGGTTGGCTTAAATGGTTTTGTGAAAAGCTCTATAGACCGGTAGCCGGTAGTGAGAACTGCTATTAGCCGACTCGTTGTTTTGCTACGTTTTGCATAACATGTGCAACGCCTGCCTCCTGGGGACCAGTTCATTCTAGACAGCCAAGTTATAGATTCTTCTGTCACTATTTCCGTAATATTTGCTACGAAATTTAAAATGTGCAGCAAATATGCCTGTATGATTGTGGGTAATTTATTATACAACTTTATAACAAATTAAGAACACGCAACAGACACTTGTATCATTCATTCCGCAGAAATACCATTCACATTCTAAATTCAAACACGCCGCCCGAAGGAAAATTCCTTTCACATTGTCGTATATAAAAAATAATAATGTTGTGTATAAGAAATAATAAGGTTTTTAAAATGTTTAAATAATTAATGGAAGTGATGCCTCGGATAAGATCCGCAGTAAAGCATTTCACCTTTGGAGTGCAAGGGTCCTCTTATTACTCTAACCTGGTTAATGGGAACTTGATAGGATATTGAAAAGATAAGACCAAATATATGACATGCAATTTAATACAATTCGCTAACTACTACAATGCACTCCGCTTTAGGGCGGGCGCTGCTCAGAATACAATCGGTTTCTCTAAACTGTCGGCGGTTATGGGGTGACACTATAGTAAACCTTAATCTACGATCGCGAGATGAACGAGACGCGGAGTCTTGGCCAAAACCTGGGATAAAAGTCTAGTGCACTCACGGGTACCGAACGTAGCTATCATCCACAGGCCCGCTGGTATTTAACGCAGCAGGCGGATCGCTGACGGTGGGCGGCGGGCGTTCCTCGAGCTCCGGCTTTGGCAAGCCCGGGCGAGAACAACCCGCGGCGCTCAGGAGTTCCACAAGAAGGACCCGCGCGATGATACCTTGGGATCGTCGGACCGCGGCAAGGCTGTCCGACACACGGCTCGCGGGTCAAGGCCGTACCCTACGGCTTGATGGTGGTGCCAACGTGTCGCGCCTCGGAGTCGACAGGCCACGCAAGTGAAGGGGAGGCCTGTGTGAAGCACCTCGGGATCGCCAGGCGGCACGCAGTCCACAGGCCTTGGAAACTGCGCCCTGCGGTGAAAACCAGCGTCCCCACGACGCTCAGCACATCAGGGAGCGCGCAACGGCGCTCGGAGCAACACGACCGTCGGCCATGGTTGCGCTCGCCGGCGGCACGGAAAGCACTCGGTGGGCTACGCCCTTTTCGCGCACAACACACACACACACGGCGCACTTTACATATATCCCAATCTTCCACCGGCCAGGGCAGGCGGCGGAAGGGGGCGAGGCGGTTTATTTCGATATTCAATTAGGAGCTGTATAAATGCTAGCGTGCCCCAGTACCAACTGACACATCCATCGTCGATTCTAGAAAAATCCCCCAGCCCTCCGTTTCGATCCATATCGACGCATCAAACGTCAAACCAACTTAAACCTTTTCCAAATCATATGACTCTCGAAAAAATATCAACGCTCATTAATACTTGTAATATTTTAAGTGGTTAATAATAATTACTAATAATTATATTTTTATCGTACGTTTCCTACCTTGTTTCATTCAGAATACCTTCTTTCCGATGCGGTAACTAAACGCATAGTCTACTCTCTGACAGTTCTCCTGTCAAAATTTCAACCTTTTCACACCTTCATATTCACTATTTATGTTTCATAAAAATTCCGAAAATGATTCTAAAATACTAATTAAATTAGGAAGTGACCTATTTGAGCAGTTGGGGTAGACCAGGGGGATCATTTTGATATGCATGAAGCCAGGTTTGGTTCAACAACCTCCGCGCAATTTGGGTGACAAGTTCCGTTCAAGTGGCATACTCTTTAGACTTGTTTCTTCGAAACCAGCTAACCAGGAGGCTGGATATGCTGATCAACCTACAGCTGAGAAGGTACATTATAGTTTTACATAAGTGTCATACTCTGGTGTATGTTATTTTGTTGGAAATGCGACAGTCATGTTGTACCGGTTATCTTGTATGGAAAAGCATGTATTTATCCTAGGCAAATATGTAGCATCGCTACAATATCCCCTCTCTCGGCAAAGAGGTTAAGCGCCGCTTAACCGAGGCAGCCGGGGTAACCGGAGAAAAAAAAAAAAATCTTTTCCCAAAAAATCATCTGGTCCAGTAGGACGTTAACTATACATGCGGACATATACATGCGCTCCATATTTATTATCGTTTGACACTAAACCTATATTTATTTGTTTCGTATGCTACTTAATATTTATCTTTAATTTACCTATATTATGTTCTAGAACTATAACGTAGACGTATACCTCTTAACACTATGCTGTGGTCAGATCATGACTATCACATGTTTCACATTAGAAATCACAGCGTGTGGCCACCACACTGTGGTTTCTGCTACTCAACTAAAAAATATAACCTAGATTTCCTTTGAAATAGTCTTAAGTTGTATAATGTAGTCGCTATAGTTAATAATGAGCTAACTCTCATTTTGAGGCTAATTGATATCTTTTAATGCTAACAAAAATATTAGTTATCTTTGATTAGGCTAATTTATTCTAATTAATTAGTATATTACATGTATATCTATTCCTAATTTAATGCTACCTATTGATATACTAATAGTTATGTTTTACTATAGCATGCTCTGCTATGCCTATATTCCTACAAATACAAAGCCACTAGTACCCTAATATAATGTGGTTACTAGTTGGTAGTCTTTATTTATTACTTATACTAGTAATAGTGGAAGTTACTTGTAACCCGCACTTAAATCAAACTCCTATATGCAGCCAATGGGCTTGCATTAATTGAAAAAGAAAAAACTTGGTTTTCTTTTCCATGTCCTACTTAGTGTATTATATCCACCATAATTGAGTCACCCTGGGCCCTTAGGGTGTGTAGTTACTTATAAAATTTGATTTCCTAGGAAATGCTTGGAACAAATGTTGACCAGTTGGGTCAAAGAAGCATGTATGCTTGAAAAAAAAGAATGGGCTAAATCTTAGTATGCCCTAATAATATAAAATTAATTGTTACGTGTGACATACACCTTGTGGGACTTTAATTATGTCCTTGACATGATACTTTCCAATTTTACCCGTGTCTATCTCCTGAAGATCATATACGACATCCGAATGCTTCTTAATGACTTTGCATTTCAGGAAGCGCGGTGCCAATTTTGCGGAGAAGAAGTGTGCTGCATTTGACTGTACAAAATTACGCCTCCATACGATATCGCCTACGCTTAGCCGCAGTTCCTTACGGCGCAGGTTATATCGTACCGCGTTTTGTTTGTACGCTTTGGTCAAAGCATCAGTGACGCGCTGGAAGATATCTGCCATCTCGTTGAGAGCAGTTGCTCTGTCGGACCGGTTGGAAATTTGGAGGTCGTCTAACGAATTTGGAATACCGCCCCTAATGGAATGCAGCATGCCATCCGTCATCATCTCTCGCCCCTTTGCCAACAAGAATGGTGTATGCCCCGTTACAATATTAATAGTGCTATTCAAAGATAGCTGGATTTGCGGTAGGTACTTGGACCAGTTCCTTTGGTCTTGTCCTACTAAAATAGCTAGGCAGGTCTCAATAGTTTGATTAAAGCGTTCTACTGTATTAGATTGAGGTGCGTAATATGCGTTATAAAATATCCTTGGTATTGAGTGTGTGGCACAGAAATCTTTAAATTGTTTACTTTGGAATATTGTTGCGTTGTCGCAGATTAAAACACATGGGATTCCCTCTTTATTTAAAATTTCTGATTCTATAAATGTAGTTACTGTTTTAGTTGTTGCAGTTCTAAGTGGGTGAATCCAACAATATTTTGTAAATACATCAACTATAGATAGTATGTAGACGTGACCAGAATATGATTGTACTAAAGGACCTATTAGGTCGATAGATAGAGTGTGTATAGGTTTATTAACCTTTTTCTGGTTTGTCATGTGCCCATGTGGAGGCTGATTTGAGTGTTTGTATGCTTTACACTTCTCACACGTGGCCACATAATTTTTCACGTCTGCATACATGCCTTTCCAAAAATAGTTTTCTTTAATTTTTGATAAAGTTTTAAATGTGCCAGGATGTACTGTTAGTTTTTCATGATTTTCTTTAATGCATTCTGGTATTAATTCTCTAGGCAAAACTATTTTCCAATTATTTTCGGTCTGTAAATTTGATATTGGTTTTGAATATCTAAATAGTACTTTATTTTTTATTTGATAGTTTTTATGAAATACTGGGTTTGTTTCTACATTTTTAAATAATTTATTATACCAATTATCTTTAGAACTGCAACCTCCTTCGAATATTACTGCCTCAATACGTGACAAAACGTCTGGTACTACGTGCATGGAGCCTTTTTTATGTCTAATTTCAAAGTCAAAACAAGATAACTGCATTGCCCATCGCGCCAAACGACCTGAAGGGTTGTTTAGCGTTTTGAGCCATTTTAGCGACATATGGTCGGTGACCACCACAAAGCGGCTACCTTCTATGTACGGTCTAAAATGATTTATTGAGTCCACTAATGCTAGGAGTTCACGTTCGGTTGTGCTGTAATTTCGTTCGGTTTTCGTAAGCAACCTAGAATAAAAAGCTACAGGGTGTTCTATACCGCTCAATTCCTGAATAAGTACGCTCCCGATGCCGACGCTTGATGCATCTGAATGGATCTGGAATGGTTTGGAAAAATCAGGGCAGGCGAGCACCGGAGCCTGGGTGAGGGCTTCTTTAAGCGCTAGGAATGACCTCTCTGCTTCCACTGTCCAGTCTACGGTGTCTCTACCCTTCTTCTTGCCAATTAAAGCTGTCATCGGGGCTATGATAGTTGAAAAATTTGCCACGAATCGTCGGTAATAAGAACAGAGCCCTATAAATGCGCGTAGTTGCTTAGCGGTTGTTGGGCGCGGGAAATTTTTAATGCTATCTAGCTTTTGTGGATCTGTTAGTAGACCTTGTGAACCGACTATGTATCCAAGGTACCTAAGCTCTGATTTGCAAAATTCGCACTTACTAAAATTTATAGTTAGACCTGCCTTGCTTAAAGCTTGAAAAACGTCATTTAAAATAACGATATGCTCTTCAAACGAATTGGTGGCTATGAGAAGGTCGTCACAATATGCAAATATCTTCTCGCCGTATTTATGGTGAAAAAGAGAGTCTACCAAACGTTGTAATTCACAGCCCGCGTTCGAGATACCGAACGGGACGCGTTTAAATTCAAATAGTCCGCGGTTTGGTACCACAAATGCACATTTTTGACACGACGTGCCGGAGCCGTCGACGTTGTCGGAGTCACATAAAGAAATTTGCCAGTAAGCCGCCGACAAGTCGATTGAGCTTAAATAACGTGTGCCACGTAAATTATCTAAAATTGAATTAATGTATGGTACAGGATATGAGTCCTTGACTGTGACGTCGTTAAGTTTCCTGGCGTCTAAACAAAATCTCCAGGAACCGTCTTTTCGATGCGGTAACTAAACGCATAGTCTACTCTCTGACAGTTCTCCTGTCAAAATTTCAACCTTTTCACACCTTCATATTCACTATTTATGTTTCATAAAAATTCCGAAAATGATTCTAAAATACTAATTAAATTAGGAAGTGACCTATTTGAGCAGTTGGGGTAGACCAGGGGGATCATTTTGATATGCATGAAGCCAGGTTTGGTTCAACAACCTCCGCGCAATTTGGGTGACAAGTTCCGTTCAAGTGGCATACTCTTTAGACTTGTTTCTTCGAAACCAGCTAACCAGGAGGCTGGATATGCTGATCAACCTACAGCTGAGAAGGTACATTATAGTTTTACATAAGTGTCATACTCTGGTGTATGTTATTTTGTTGGAAATGCGACAGTCATGTTGTACCGGTTATCTTGTATGGAAAAGCATGTATTTATCCTAGGCAAATATGTAGCATCGCTACAACATTCCGAATTCAGAGAACCAACAAATTCATTCCATTAAATCATTTGCAAACTTTTAATAAATCCGATCACGCACGGCGCGGCGGTGCAACGAACCTACAAAAGGCTTCATATACATATAACCTCAAATTTTCAAAAGAAAATAAGCAAATAACAACTTTGTGACAGTTTTGGCAAGGCACATATTCAAATAGCAATGCATAACCAATGTGTCAGGCACAATAGAAAAATGAGAGAACGGAAAATTGAAAGAAAATCGCTGTAGGTATATCTCTCAACTGTCAACGGTCAGTGAGAAATATGCCACTCGGAGAATACATAGAACGTATTCAATCATTTGAGACAGATGAAGAATTTGAGTCATATATTTTCTTGAGCAAAATCACAATTTCAAAGACACACTGTACCATCGCTCACTGTTAACTGTCCATCGGTGGACCTTATGCCTTTTGTAACAAGGTCCACCAATGGACAGTTAAGAGTGTTGCTGTATGTCCCTTACGGTTATATACCGATATAAGTTTTGCTGGAAATTCAAATGTTCTCGCACTTCAACAAACAACAAAGCTAAATCCTCCGAAATACCTCGTTCCGCATCCTCGTAATATCACTAATTCTGTCTGTAACGTTTCCGATTCGCTGAATCCACGCATCGGGAAGGGCCGTCCATCTTGGCTCATTTAGTGGTAACAAAGCGCTGGAACTGAGAATCTGATGCGCACACGCATAATAAATCTTGACACAAGAGCGCGGAAGCGGTTTTTGGATGAATCTTGGGATAGATTTGAAATTATTCTGTCTTGTATAGGGCTACCAGATACAAATTTAGAATTTCCTGGCAAAATTCCTAATTTCCGAATATTTTTCCTGACATTCATATTTTTGATGACGACGGGAGGGGGGGGGAGGGGGCGTCTAGCCGTTAGCGATGGCCACCCGATTGAGTTTTATTAAATTTATTATTAGTATTAATTTAAGTAAATAAAAAGGTACTTTATAAAAAAGTCTATCAATTCAAAAAAATCCTGACATTTTTCTATTCCGTCCCCATTCCTGACAAAAGGCCAAAATTCCTGACATGTCAGGAAAATTCCTGTCATCTGGTAACCCTAGTCTTGTACAGTCAGCATCAGTCATATGTAACGTCATGAGTACATAGTATAGGATGCTATCTATAGATAGGGATTCAATCATTTTTAACTCTCTGTTGCGATAAAAATAAGAAGGACGTTATTTCTTCATCGATAGGGAGAATCTGCCTAAGGGCCCTAAGGCGAAGTGGAGTATTTTTATCTAGCAAATCAAAATTTGCTTCTTTTCTTATGCGCACTGCCAAGGAATGGAATTCCTTGCCGGCGTCTATATTTCCGTGTTCTTATAACCCGGCAATCTTCAAATGAACGAGAGAAGAGAGTGAACAGGCACCTTCTGGGCGAGCTCGCTCCATCGTAGACCACGTCTACGCCTCGGCTAGTCTGTGGCCATGAGTAAGCCCATTCATAATAAAAAAAAGTGGCAGACAAGAGTTGAATGAGAGTGACTGAAGATTGAATGGATGGCGTACAATGTCTAAAGAGGTCTATGTCCACAATGCTGATGATTGCAAAGTTGAACATTTAATACACCAAGGTCTACCAATTGGCCATCGCAATGGGATGACGGATGACATTAGGTTTTTTCCAATCATACCTATTAGTTCCAATACTGACCTTGCGGTTATTATTGTCTTGTTTACAAACAATTAAACTTCTCAATTACCTACGCCGACCTGAAAATAAAGCGGCAAGGTGACCAAACTTAATAACGCATTCCTGAGAACATGAAGCAATCAATTGATCTTGTTTTGTTTCTGGCTTTTTCCAACAGGGAATATCTTAGGTCAACCTTCACTAGTTGAAGAGGCATGAACAGGAATCTGAGAGCCTTTGACACACCGTTGTGGCCAACTCGCGTGAATAACTTCGTTCGGGTCAAAACTTGGGTTGGTAGTCATGTGCTTTTGGGCGTCGGTGTCTTGTCAGCGCTATGGAAAATGGTGCCGCTGCGCAGTTGCACCAACGTTGCGTCGAGCCGGTGCCAATGATTTGACCCCATACTAAGCATCTATGCTTATAGTAGTGATCCAAAGGACTCGAGCCTTTTAGTTCTTTTTTTAGGGCTCGCCTTATCTCTTGACGCCTAAAAGGCTAAAAGCCTATTTAGCTCTTTAGCCCCGAGTCTATTTAAGAGCTTAGACTCTTGGGGCTTACTAAGGTTATTAGCCCCAAGAGTAAATAGAACTAGGCTCGGGGGCTAAAGAGCTAAATAGGCTTTTAGCCTTTTAGGCGTCAAGATATGAGGCGAGCCCTAAAAAAAGAGCTCCAAAGGCTAAGTCGTTTGGATCACTAATGCTTAGTGTGGGGTCTCTCTTAGGCTCTTCCCACTTTCATTCTTCGAACCGGATTTGAAAAGCTCGCGGACCATGGTTAGAAATCTCTGCAATAAAAGATAATCCAATGAGCCTAATAAAATTGAGTTGAACATTTACAAATTGAACCTGCCAATTCGTGACCGTCGGAACATTACCGACCTATAAAGTTTTACTATAAGACGTTTAAGACTGCATCGAGCAAAATCAGCGAAAAAGGCAGTCACCGTTTAGTCGCTAGCGTTCACATCTCTTGATAAAAAAAAATATAATAAATGTCATTATTATCCCAAAGAGTGTGTTTACAACGAATCACCTTTGAAAATCTGAAATATTTTACAATATAATAAATACACTTATGCAAAGTTGTACCTAAAACGAGATGAACGAGTGTCAGCGTTTAGTAAAATTTGTATAAAAAAATCGATGCTCATGCTATAAAATCGAGTGATTTCGAAAGCCAGATAACTGGACTACAACGAATCAGGCTTTTCCTATTTTTCCTCTTAAAGGCTACAGAGAAATTCAATCGTAAACGTAAACTTTCGTAAAATTTCCATACATCCGCCATATCTGTCAAATTCTCCTTTCGATCAGATGCCCGCTGGGCTTGGTTCAAAGCGGACGCGTACCAGGATCTCCCAGTTTGACAGTTTGAAATTCATATCCGTATACGAATGATGATACCATTGAAAAACTGTGTTCAAAATAAATAGGGTAAATAAATAACGTCACACGGAGATCTAGAGTCATTAAAATTTCGACATCTTTTTATTCACAAGTCATAATACTTAAAAAATATAACAAATTATTTAATAAAATATATGAATACAACCAAATCAGTGTAATTAGCTTCTTCCTAATGAAAAAAGTTTGAAGATTTGTTATTTCTTATTGGAATAAATTTTCATTGTGCTGGTATTCATGTTACGTCATTTTAAAAACATATATGACATAATGTCAATATACTAGATAAACAATTTATCAACAAAATTCTTCACATTTTAGCCTAAGCAATATAAATTATTAAAATTTTATTTATGAAGACGGAGCAATGTTGTTCACATAATTTCAGCAATAAAATTCTTAGTTTCAACTAGTTCTTTTGCTATTCTAAGAGCTATCACGAGCTCTGAAAGTTAATTCAATGATATATCACCAAGAAATTGAAATCAAGACTCGACCTGCAGTCTCAGCGAGTTTTTGTGGCTATATTATCAGTTGAAAGAACGATATTTAAAGCCAATACCAGCAGTGGTCTGTTTTACGAGTACCTATATTGGTTTCATGTGACGATGTTTATATAAATGTATCTATCAAACAACAACGTGCTTTTATTTCATTGATATTCGGTGCAAAACGATAACTCAGTAACGAAATAAAATTATGAGAAATGCCTTTGGTTTTTTTCAGTGAACGTTTATATTTATGAGGTCGTTTATAGGTAAGGTCTTATGTCTTATCAGCGTGGCTTTGACCTTTGGACATTTTTGTAATGCTTTGTAATAAGATAGGTGAGGTATCTACTTATATCCCTGATGAGTAGTGATGAAGTTAAAGTGACGTCACAGTGTTTGTGACTCCCCCTCCCCATGTCACAACATGTCACATTTTCTTGACCCCCTCCCCCCCAAAACGTGTGACGTAATTAATGGATGACCCCTTAATGTAATTTTACTCATTGGGTAACGCACTTTCGATAACAATTTGAAGTTTTCTGATATCTGTTATATTTACGAAATTATAGCCTGGCTACACTTAACGATTACGCCCTGTATAAGTTACTTCGGGACGCGTCATGGTCATGGCCCAGAACCCATACTATCCGGGACACAGTTCTTTAATATTATGTGGGGCTAAAAAGGCCCTATGTCAGTGCAGGTGACAAGGCCCGGTCCCGGGCCTTATTGAACGTATGAGATGGAATAGTAAATTTAAATATTTTAATATAGGTAATTATGAGTTTTTTGATTTCCCGATGAGTTTTAAGTAAGCATCACTTACTGACTTATAAAAGTATAAGCGTAGTACCTGCATTCTATTAGATGTTTTTAAAGCCTTATTATCAATAGAGCTTTAAAAATTAAGTTATAAGTAAAATATAATAAGCGTGTTTAGTTGTAAAAAATATGTTACAAGACCTATATATAACTAATGAAGGGATAATTTTAGATATAAGTAGTTCACTTCGAGTAGGTAAAATAGACGATTTCTTATATCTTTAATAATAAAACTCCTAGTTTTAATTTGGTCTATGTCTACAAACCGCATACCTACCATCGCACACCACCACACTGTTAACTGACAGTTCGTAAACCTTATTACAAAAGGCATAAGGTCTACCGATGGACAGTTAAGAGCGTCGCCGTTTGTACCTATCTTAATACAAAAGTCAACAACGAAAATAAATAATTACCTAATACGTCACATACCTATGACATGACATGAACAATCAAGGAAAGCTATATATAAAAAGTGTTTTTTCTCTGTCTTCTCACAAAGGAAAGTTTGACAGTTTTAATTCCTCAAAGGAGGTCAGTAGTTAACACTAAACTCGAAACAGCACCTTTAAAAAAACATTAGGGGTCACTGACCTGTCCCAGTAAATTGAGGTAGTGTGCGTGAGCTGCGTTTGTGCGTGAAATGGGGTAATTTGACAGAATCTGAAAATTTACCCTCCTCTACGCCCTCTTAAGACACCTTCCTGGGTGAGACAAGCGTGCCACGGCTCAATTGCATTTATGGCACTAACTAAGTTTGCAATGTTATACAGGGTGACTCGGTAAACCTCATTAAAGTTACAATTGAATAATATTATATTACATAAGATGAAGCAATCGTGATCGAAATAGTAATACAAACCCTTCATAGAAAAACATTTTTTTTTCACAACCGAAACATGAATATCAAAGCAGTTAACAGATGCAGTTTGGCAATAAGAAATAAGGTAGAAAATGTATCCATTTTCATTTTACTCGACTATATGTCGGTCATACGTTGCACTGACGAATGTAGGATCAGTAAGGATGACCAAATGGCCCGAAAAGATAGTTTTTGGTTTTTAATTTAATTTGTAAAGCAATCATTAACCTTTTGATGTGTGTAGTGGTAAAAAATCATGGGTTCCTAGATTGTGCCGCATAGAGTAGAAAAAATCGATCTCTAAAATAAGTAAACGTTTAATATAACAAAAAATTTGGTCAGGACCCTTATCATTAACAGACAAGGGTTTAGTATTAACTGGGCTAGAAATACGAGTGCCGCCGTTTTAAAGATCTTCATCAAATCTACTATTTCTGAACACATCGCCTATTTCACCCCGTATGAAGCTCATAGACCTTTTTGCCCAAGAGAAGCAGTGCTGCGCCCGCGGCCGGTTCAAAAGGCTACCCTCTGCAACCTAGACACGACTAACACCAGACAAAGGAAACACAACTCTAGCCCTACAAGAATAAAGTCAAAGTTCATATGTCCCGCCAAATTGCACCACAATATCGTTAAGCCAGAGGGAATCTTTCCCCACTATGATTTTCAACTTTATTGTAGTAGTGGTAGGGTCCAATATTGCATAGTTTCGTACAAAGTGCCCCGATGTCACGAATCGAGAGAAAGGTCCCTGCAAAAGAGCAAAGGTTCAGCTTAAAAAGGAAATAAACAGAGCACTTTCGTTCGGACCTAACAATGGACCTAGGTTTTATGGAGAAATCTAAACTAGGAAGCCTAGTAAATCGCAACTAATTTGATTTGCCTTTTGCGGAAATATGGGAAAACTGATACAACGTGTGTTGCCGTAAGATAGTTACATGTGTTTTCTGTTTGCTTCCGCTATTGCGATTTGGTCGAGTCCTGGATGGAAACTACCTTAAATCCTTAAGCTGGCTCATTTTACTTAAAGGAGACATTCCTTTATTTTGAAAGAGAAACTGCATTTAAAGATTTTTCATTTTTTCTTCAATTTGGCTTGTCTAAAAAAATCTTGTGTACTAAATATTCGATTTTATGGATATTTTATACGACAGACGAGTGTAAGACCTAATGTTTCTTGGAGAAATGTTATCATTAACATTAACTTTATCGACTAGTAGAATAAAATTGCGAGTGTTTATTTTTTTTAATTTTTAGTCGGTTCGAGTCCCGGGCGAGACAAGCGAGTTTTAGAAAATCTTTGAATGCAGTTTTGTTTCTTTTTAAAAATAAAGGAATGTCTCCTTTAAGTAAAATGAGCCAGCTTAATAGGTAGTTTCCCTCCAGGGCCCGACTTATCTTTCCACAATGTATTAGCATTTATTGGTAAACCAACCAAATATTCAACCGCCTGGATCTGTCACTGATCGACCTGATTATAACCTGTTACATTATTGGATCGTGTAATGTTTTCATCTATCATCTACCCTCAACAAGTGGCTTAAGGAGCCATTTGAGGGTACATTTTGTTTACCTACTTTTATTAAAATACCTAAAGATAGAGTCTGTGCGGAAAGAGAAGAGTTTTGGAATGTATTGAGCCCCATATCCGAAATGCGCTGAGAAGGACTACTGGGAGGTTTTTAGTCGGTGAAAGTCCGACATAACCTCCGCGCTGTCCCTGCGGTGCGGAGGTATCCATAACGGATTTTCCTCCCAATAAAAGAAAAAAAAAAAAGGGCCCGACTTATCTTTCCACAATGTATTACGCTACGTCTTACGTAGGCGAACAACGCGCGAACGCGGCGCGGCGCGGCGCGGCGAAAGCGGCCGCCGCCGCGCCGCGCCGCGCCGCGCCGCCTGACATTCGCGTGCAAATCGCGCCGCACCGCGTTCGCAACGAGATCGCTTACGTAGGACACTTCTATGGGCATCAAAGGATTGATTTCGCCGCGCCGCGCCGCGCCGCGTTCGCGCGTTGTTCGCCTAACGTAAGACGTAGCGTTAGCATTTATTGGTAAACCAACCAAATATTCAACCCTCTGTATCTGTCACTGATCGACCTGATTATAACCTGTTACATTATTTGATCGTGTAATGTTTTCATCTATCATCTACCCTCAACAACTGGCTTAAGGAGCCATTTGAGGGTACATTTTGTTTACTTTTATTAAAATACCTAAAGATAGAGTCTGTGCGGAAAGAGAAGAGTTTTGGAATGTATTGAGCCCCATACATTCCACGACTCTTCTCTTTCCGCACAGACTCTACAGACTATAGTAGGTACTGCATGCTTTTAAATTGTGTTTTGTGTACAGCCACCTGCGATAATATGTTACTCTTCGAAGGCCGCAAAAATATGTGACACGCTCTTATTACTCTACAAATAAGATCGTGTCAGATATTTTTGCTGCCTTCGTTGTGTAACATATTATTGCAGGTAACTGTACACGTAAAGAAGTTCTAAGTTATAATTTACCTATGATAGTATGAAGGCTAACAAAAAAAATTACCAAACTTTTTCTCGAACGAGATTTGTTACTCTCATCTGATAGGAAATATGGTCCAAGGAGGAATCAATCATTCACCTTTTTGCTCATAAAAATATAGGTAATAATTTTACCTTTTACCGAACAAACATACGGTTAAAAACCGTTGTCTTAGACCAGGTGCCTATAATTTACTTTAAAAAACCGGGCAAGTGCGAGTCGGACTCGCGCACGAAGGGTTCCGTACCATAATGCAAAAAAAAACAAAAAAAGCAAAAAAAAAACGGTCACCCATCCAAGTACTGACCACTCCCGACGTTGCTTAACTTTGGTCAAAAATCACGTTTGTTGTATGGGAGCCCCATTTAAATCTTTATTTTATTCTGTTTTTAGTATTTGTTGTTATAGCGGCAACAGAAATACATCATCTGTGAAAATTTCAACTGTCTAGGTATCACGGTTCGTGAGATACAGCCTGGTGACAGACGGACGGACGGACGGACGGACAGCGAAGTCTTAGTAATAGGGTCCCGTTTTACCCTTTGGGTACGGAACCCTAAAAAGGATAACCATAATTAACTCTGTATCATAAATCGTCCTATACACGTCCGAGACCATGTAATCACAATTAAAGTACTTGGAACTAAAAGTATGACATTAATTACGAGTAGGTAAAGCTAGGACACATGAGTAAATGTAAGATGCACGCTATAAAGCTAGGGCACACGTCAAGATGACACTGGTATGGTTATACATGCTACGTGACGCCCCTAGATGGCGCAAAAATAGAGGTCGGACCTAGGGTTGTCTATAATCTTTCAATCCAATTTGCCAGTCAAAAAGGCGATATTTAAAAATATTAGATTTTCTAGTAAAAAAGTAAATATTTGAATATACCTATTAGATGTGAAATGTCGACCATCCATAGACTATTTCAATTCCGCGCCTTCTTCTAATGACAAACTATAAAGGGGTGATTTTGTTATTTGTGAACAAACTCAGAGGGGTGAATATGTATTCATACTGAACAAACATTACAATATTTCGTGGTTGAAATAGCAAAAAATCTGCGGTTGGGGCTGTCCATAAATTACGTCATAAATTTTTGCCCGTCGGTTTATAGAAAACATTGACATTTGATTTGCCGAAAAACATTACGACAGCAAATTTTTCGGGGTTATCCCCATAGTAAAAGTTGTTCCGTACGAGTATAAGTTGTTTATTCACCCCTCAAAGTCAGATTGGCTAGACAGAGTTAGACCAAGAAAAGTCTGCAGCGATTTTGACAGCATATGCAGTGCAGGTGTTATTTTAAACGTCAGACTTCTATGAAATTATGACGTATAAATAACACTTGCACAGCGTGTGCTGTCAAAATCCCTGCATCCTTTTCATGGTCTGACTTTATTATTACCACTCTGTATTTAATTTAATTTCCATGATGTGGCAGCCCTAGCGACAAGGACGCGCGCTCATTAAAGCCTGCGCCCGCGCTGCATTATTTCGAGTAGGAGAAACTGCGCTCTCGATCTCGCATTTTTATAAGGAATTGTGATATGACATGGATTATTTATTTACGTGGAACTACATGAGATTTAGTAAGTAGTCGGGTCATGCAAATACATTGTATTTTTTATCCTTATTTTTATTGGCAGACCTTAACTGAGCTTATCACAGGGGGCCTAACCAAGACGACAATCGTACAGTGACCTGCGAAATTGCATGGAGAAATTATGAATGAATTCATTGATAAAGTCGTCATACATCGGAGCGGCCAAGAGGTTCACAAATATCTGAGCACGCCTCTATTGTCAAGGCGCTAGAGTGCGTGCGTGTTCAGATATTTTTGAGCACCTTGGCAGCTCCTATATATCTGATGGCGACTGTACATCAAAAAACGCCGAACAAAAATAATAAGTGTAGGTATCAGAGCGGCTACCGCGAAAACCGAAATTCGCAAATTGCGGGGATCTTTCTCTTTTACTCCAATGAAGGCGTAATTAGATTGACAGAGAAAAATCCCCGCAATTGATGATTTTCGGTATTGGCGGTACAAGATAAGATGCTATGAAAAATCACGTCACTGTTTACAAACATTACTTGTAGTATGTATCTTTAGGTATTTAAATAAAAGTAAACAAAATCTACCCTCAAATGGCTCACTAAGCCAGTTGAGGGTAGATGAAAACATTACAACCTTTAAATCAAGAGTGAACAGGCACCTTCTGGGCGAGCTCGCTCCATCGTAGGCCACGTCTACGCCTCGGCTAGTCTGTGGCCATGAGTAAGCCCATTCATAATAATAAAAAAAAACATGATCAAATAATGTAGGTTAAAGTCGGGTCGTTCAGTGACAAATCCAGGCGGTTTTCTATTTGGTTGGTTAACCAATTAATGTTATAACTACCCGGAAATGTACAAATTATTTTTTTACTTTTATTTAAATACCTAAAGATACAGAGTATAAGTTTCGATGGGCGTTTTCTATCAACGATTGTCACCTTGCCTAGGCCCCCAGCTGAGGACCGGCCGAATGGGATTGTAGTAAATATTAAATATGTAGTCAGCCATTCCTGGTAAAACCAATGCCAAAAAATGTCGTCCAAAGTAGTCGATGTTCGTACAGTCACCAGCAATAATATGTTACACAACAAAGGCCGCAAAAATATCTGACACGATCTTATTTGTAGACTCATAAGAACGTGTCACATATTTTTGCTGCCTTTAAAGAGTAACATATTATTGCTGGTGACTGTACTAAAATAACATAGCCATCTAACCATCAGATATATGAACGAATTTTCTTCTCGCGCAGTGGTGTCCACATCATAAAACAGCGCCCCCACTATTTGCTCGTGTTAACAAAGGGAATGCAGTTTTAATTGAGCGCAGATTTCGTCAGCGGATTCCGCGCTCTTGTTTATGTCACCTGCCTGCGCCCGCGCCGCGCTGCGTGCTCGTTATATCCAATTAAAATGTAAAGAGTGGACCCGTTGTTTTTTTACTGTTTATGTGCAAGCTATTTGGTTTTTTAGTTTTTTGTTGATATGCAGATTTGGTATTCACTATTCAGCATGTAAAATAATTTACAGACGGCTGATTAACAGATCGACTTACTTAATTAACACAATTAATTAAGTATTGATTAACGCATTATTGAATAATATTTGTATGTCATTGTAAAGCATAAACGCGAAGGACATGCATGAATGATTAACATTAAGACGAAACAGGAGCTGAGTTTTAAATATTTTAGGTAAATATACCCGTCTCGCTAACGGAAGCGGCACCTAAAAGTAGTGCGATAAGGACAAGGCGAAAAATTCTGCGTAAAAATCTCAAAAATCGAGGTTTCGTACTCCTCTGTTTCCTCCTCCAAAACTTAACAAATCGTAACCAAATTTGGAAATCTAAATGATTATGAAATTATCTGTGTCGGACCGTTTTGCTTTTTTGGCTAATTGATATCAGTTTTGAATGCCACGCCTCTCATTGCGGCGTAGTCAATTAGGCCATTTTGGCCATTTTTGAAGGGCTCTAGCGCCTTAAAAAACAAAAATATCAAAAAAAGCAAAACGGTCCGACACAGATATTGACAATATTAATTTGTGTTGAAAAAATCATTGCTCTAGCTTCAAAAACCACGAGGAGTACGTTTGTATGGAGAAATGACCACTCCTGTTGGCTCTTAATCGGTTTCAAGCAAGACTTCGGTAGCTCAGTTGGCTTACTACTAATATCCCTTTGTGTCAGATGATCGCGAGATCTAATTCCATATGTTTTTTTTTACAGAAAAGTAGATTCAATTACAGCAATATAAAATAATCCGCTTGAAATATGATTATAAGGATCCGATTTGTAAAGTTTAAGATTTCCATAAACTTCATAGGCTCATAGTATTAATTAACATTAATATTCGATATCGATATTACCATACTTTAATAAGATAGTATGAGGATCACCATAATATGTTCCATACCGTTATGTTTTGACTTTTTTCTATGCTCTCACAAATATCAGGATTTTCAATTAACTTACGATACCTGATATGATCTTAATAATCTTAATATGTAAGTTTATAGGTTTAAACTCTTACGACGTGCGTTGGTCTCGTGTTTAGGGTCATAAGTTACTGAAATTATGGCATACAGGAGTTTTTGTAAGTAGTTGGAGTATGTAAGATGGAGGATTACTAATAATAGTAGGTATACAATTTAATATAAGAATGACACTTTTTTTTAAGTTTTGTATCTAATAAATTTGCTTTATACTCGAAGACTCCTTCGAAAATATCTAGTTTTCTATTAAAATTAGACATATTTTCATTTTTTTTTTCTTTCGAGTCAATTTCAACCTTTTAAGATTTTAGTTGGAGTTTGGAGTCTGCCCATGCAATTGCAAGTATAGTCTAGTTTCCGTGTGATTTTTAAAAGCCATTTGCTAATATTTAAAAACGTGTAAATATCCGATATAAATACTAGGTGCCCCTGTCTTAAATTCCTTCCCTTTGGCCTAATTCACACGTTGATCTAGATTAATCTAGAAGAAACATCTCTGATTTTTCAAATGCCAATGTCACTTTTGTTTCGTAACTGAGATGAAATCAGACGGCGCCAAGATTTTAGACTTCACAAACCAAATTCCGATGCGATTATGTTAATGCTGTGTTATAATTATAATTTATTTATAAAAGCAGCTGATTGTGACGTGTGTTCTTTTAATATATTTTGTGTGTCTTAATGACATCAAGAATGTGAGCTAAGAATTATTACAGGTAAACATGTATAATTATTCAGATTCTATAATCTGAATTCCTCTACAAACATTTCAACTGATTACTTTTTTTATGAAATGTGGCGTTGTCACTGCTATTCTATGAAACGTCCCCCAGCTCTGTCCCCTGCGGAAGGATGCCCATGAGGCTGGCTGCATCTTGCTGTATGATGCCTTATATAAATTTCATACAAACAAATACTTGCAATACTAAATGAACAGCGTTTATTCAAGCCGTTGCACAAATAAATGATCTATCGAAACAATGCTCAGTATCCAGGTTGCGTTAGAGAGCAATCCGATGCAAAGTGCAATATTTCCATAGAGCGCCGCCGGCGCCTGCGCCGCTTGTGTTCCTATTGCAGAGTATTCGTGAGTCGAGTAGAGAAATACACGCCACGCCACCCAGGCCACGGCTATGGTCGAATATTTCCAAGTACGTGTGTATGTCGGCGGCCGATCGTAAGATCAGGCATATCGTGAAATTCCTAGGCATATCCTGAAACGCGAAAACCTTTGACTCGTTCCCTGAGTCGACGGAGCCTCGCTACGCGGGGCTCCTATTTCTGGGCAGTTTGCCCTTCGGGCATTTGAAGCAACCTTATTAATTTGGTTTAAAGTGACTAACCTGAAAACAATACACAGGAACATTACGAACTGCCTGATCTTACGATCGGCCGCCGACATGTATATGCAATTTTTACCGAGGGCCTGTGACACGCCCTTATTGTAGAGATGCGTTTTTGTTTTAAGCATAATAGCAAGTATGTTGCCGCTATGGAGTTAATTGTTAACTATACATACATATATTATAAGCATACACTTAGGGGTCATCCATTAATTACGTCACACCAATTTCTAGGTTTTTTTACCCCTCCCCCCCCCTTGTCACACTTGGTCACATTTGGCAATCCCCTCCCCCCCTAGTGTGACGTCACATTTTTTCTACGAAATCGCCAAATCGAATTAAGTAAGTACCAAAGTATTATTAATATTTTATCAAAATATTTTTGCGATATAAATATTAGTAATTTTATAACCCAAAACTGCTTAGGAAAGAAAATTAAACGATTAAAAACTATTTTCGTTTTAAAAACTTGTTATTTAAATGTACAGCGAACTAAATAATTTAAATAAATTTTCGGTTACTGACGAAGTTAAAGTGACGTCACAAAGTTTGTGTCTCCCCCCTCCCCCATGTCAAAATATGTCACATTTTCTTGACCCCCTCCCTACCCCTAAACGTGTGACGTAATTAATGGATGACCCCTTACGACAGCCATTACGCCATTTGATCACACTGTTTGCAATTGATATTTAATTTCGAATAAAACGTCACATCTAGGATCAATAACATTTTCACAGATAAGAAATTTGTTCTAATCTAGTTATGGTGTTTGTAATCTGTGTGAATATGTATTTTAATAATATAATTCTAACTATAACCTTTGGTTTCAGGTAAGCTTTTGTGGCCGCGACGCTGCTTTCTAACATGTAGTAAAACCACATAGGTAAGTGATATTGTTGGTTACCTACAACGTTTTGTTTTACATTCATTTGTATTGTGTTGTTAACTTTGAACCTTCAATATTGAAATTACTTACTTTGACTTTTCATGCAATAGGGGAGACTGGGCGCATTTGATACATTATAAAATTACGACGGATTTACAATAAGTACATTACACCAATTTAAACTCTACTATACGTTCAAATTAGAACAGGATAGGTAGTAGAGTAGTTTCGTGTCACTTGCGCTTTATCTTATTTATCTGTTTTTAGGGTTCCGTAGCCAATTGGCAAAAAACGGAACCCTTGTGAATTCGTCATGTCTGTCTGTCTGTCCGTCCGTCCGTATGTCACAGCCACTTTTTTACTAGGTACCATGTATGATATGAGGTTTTTTTTCTTTAGTGGCTTCGCAAATCTCTTGTCTATTTGTTTGCTAAACCGACCCTAAATTACTGAAAATAAAACTCGTAATTTAAGCATTATTAAATACACTCGACAGTACCTCGTTAGCCATATATGATTTTCCTTAAAACGCAGATCTGCATCAGTAATTTTCCTACCGCTTTCGCACTCAAGGGCTACGTCGGAGACAAGTTATTGAAAAGACTTTCAATATCCATATTTTAAAATTTGCACTCACAGTACCTAAGCTTACTAGGTGTTAAAACAAATCACTACAAATTATACAGACTTGAGATGTTATTGAGATATAATAATCTTACCCCCTTATTCATTTAACTTTAAGTGCCTTTTTAGTTAAATTATGTTTTATCCCTTTCTTACAAATTCATACGTCAAAATGACAGATAAAGCCAAACGATTCCTAGCTAAGTCAAGCCAGTAACGCGTTTATGAATAACGACTATAATGGCGTTATTCATAAACGCGTTACTTTAGCGCGTTAGCTAGGTACAGTCAGTCCGTCATTTACAACCCACATTTGACATTTGGGAGCCATGCGCGGAGTCGAAGCCAAAATTAAGATACTTAAATGAAATGTAAAGGGATCACCGAGCGGATGCTGCTCTTGCCCGTGGCATGGCCGGCGTAGTTAGGGTTACCAGATGTCAGGAAGTTCCAAATTTGGATCTGGTAACCCTAGGGGTAGTCCGCTTATGGGACTCACGCTGAGACATCTCCAACCAGGGTGTAAGGACTATTGGGAGTGCAATCTTAAATGTATGTACATACTAGCTAGGCTATTGGGTGAAAGCTATGGATTAAATTCTACCAGTCTTTATTATAATTTAGTCTCCGTCCGCGTTAATATTCACGACGTATTTATACGCCTTAGATAGTCTAATGGCTGCCAATTGGCGACGTCTATAATTGTAGGAACTAGAGCGCCGCGGGCACAGTGTGCTGATCAATGTTAAGGAAGGGAATAAAGGGAAAAGCTAGGAACTAAGGTTTCCTTTTATGATATAAATCTAGTAATTAATGGTAAATCGAATAGCGTGAAATGATGAATGTATATGTCATTTTGGTTCCTACTGTCTTACGTAAACTACACATTTTGGTACCAACTCAAAACTAGTGTTCAATCGAAGCTATCGATGTTTCGGAGAGTAAAACCGAACGTTAGGTTTTGGTCGGACACTAGTTTAGACATAATCGTCTATTTGCGCTACGTCAACAGCTTGGGGCTCACTAATGAGTGGCGTAATCTATTCTAAATGAACCGCCTTCTTCTTGTGAGAAAATGTGCGACCTAAAAGTGCGAATGGTATACGATGATAGTGTCCGTCAGAGCTAGGCAACTCTATGCCGTCTTTAAAATGATAAAATGTATGTATGCCTGCGTTCGTGCATGAATGTCTTTTTTTTTATAGGACATTCTTACACATATGGAATTATTATGGATTTTCATAATAATTTAAGGTTTTTGATGGCCCCTTATCAGTGTTCAGATACATATATATATTTGCAGTACATATGGTCCTATTTTTCTGCACTAGTGCGTAAAATAGCACTTTTCGTGCGATGTCAAAAGTTTAAAGGGCCATATGTACTGTAAAACGTTGTACGATACACGTGCGAATAGGTAATTCGCAACTCGTGTCGATTTAAAACACTCCCTTCGGTCGTGTTTTAATTTATCGCCACTCGTTTCGAATTTCCTCTTTTTCGCACTTGTATCGTAAATAACTATTTTAACATGTTTGCTTTTTATTAATTTTATATAACACAGCTTCACACTCATGCACAGCACATTAAACTAGAGGATTGGTTAGGTACCTATTTAAAAATGAGCAACTTCGAAGTAGATACCTAGTTCATTCCATTCAGGTAAATAGTTTTGTTTACATTTTTTTGCCATTATTGATCTATTTCGCGATGCGCATAACCGGCGCGCACGTTGCGTGCAATTGTTGGTTATGCAATGGCGTCCTTGCGCCGGCGCACGAAGGCCGGTAGGGTTCGGTACCCTTGCTTCCTGCCCTGTTCTGGAGCGGGCCCTGTAGTCGCATATAAATAAATAAATATTATGGGACAATCTTATCTTCTTAATTTATGTAAATATATAGATAGGTTCTCATCTACTCAAAGGTTAACTGAAAGAAATCCCTTAAAGGGATAAGTTCGCCTTTGTACTGCCTATCCTGTGTCATAAATTTGTGTTTTGTACAATGAAGAGTTTATACATACATACATACATACATACTTAGGTACCTAAATATATAAAATCTCCCATATAGGCCATAAACTCAGGACCAAATATTTGGGATAAACACACAAATTAATGCCTTTACCAGGATTTGAACCCAGGATCTCCTGTGTCGTAGCCTCGTAGGCATCGTCACTGCCGACTATAGGTGCTACCATTAATAAATAAAACCCGTAAAGAAAGTCTGTATTAGACACAGGCAGATCTGACAGACAGAAGATGGACAGACGACCTTGTTAAGGTCGCCGGAAGACGCTGGATGCGGGTCGCTTTCAACCGGCACGTATGGAGATCCAAGGGGGAGGCCTCTATGTTCAGCAGTGGACGTTTTATGGCTGAGATGATGATGAAGATGAGATCTGACAGATCCTAGATCGTAGGTCGCGTACGCAACAGGAACGGCCCTCAGTTTTTCTCCCCCGCCTACCAAACCCGTCGGCGGCGAGTTATGCGCGCCGATAAACTGGCCATGCGTTCCCGCGCGCGCGCAGGTGAGCCAGGAACCAAGGTAACGTGATCTACCCGTTTCTAACGAATTTGGTGTCGTGTCTTACGAATATTATACTAAAATCATTATCTTCGGGCATATTTATATTGGTCCATAGATAAATACCTTAAAAGTAACATACATATTATGAAATATATCTTAAAAAACTAAAAACAAACATTATGGCTGCAATACATTTCGCAACCCCGCTGTATCAGAGAACCGGCTGCGGAACCGCCGGAACTTGACACCCTAGTAACAACTATATAACGCACAAAATGGAGATGGCTAGGGCATGTCGCACGTATGGATTGCTAACGATGGATCTGGAAACCCTTAAGGGCTCCTCTACACGATGGGCCAGCGCCGGCCACTCCAAAGGACGCAGCCATGCGGTAGAATGAGATAGCAATATCACTTGCTCCCTCTAACGCATAAATGCGTCCCTTGGAGTGGCCGGCGCTGGCCCATCGTGTAGAGGAGCCATAAGAGTGAAGGCCCAAGGAAAAATCAGACTGGAAGGGGTCACTCACCAGAAAGATGGGTAAATGACTTAGGGCCGGTACAAAAGGACTGCAACTCGACTGCAACTTGTATGGGGTCTGCATGCCGACGTTGTAGTTATCGTGCAGTTCCCATACGAATTGCAGGCTACACGCGCGGGCCACAACTGGTTCCAAGAAGCGAGGGACAAAGTCTTGGGCGGATTGGGACGAAGCATAAGGGAGAAGTATCCAGACAGGACTGACGAAATCAGTCGATTTGTTCAGGAAAATACACAACACAAATTAAATCACCAATTTGCATTCTACTATGAAAATTGGCATTTTTGTGTCCGCACCTGCTGATGTCATCGGGGAATCAAATTGGTATTTGCGTCCGCACGGCCCTGTTCCATCGGAGAATTTCATCAGACTGGCGAAAAATTGTCTCGTCTGGATACAACTTTATGTCCAAAAATGAGTAAACTAAATGCTGCAATAGATAGATATAACAAGTTACCTTTACTTATTAAGCTTACCAAACTAAGCTAACGACTAGTTACGCGTTTGGAATCGTCCTAGCCGTATAGCCGTGCTATTGCAAGTTCTGCGCTTTTTACCCCGCCTAGTTATAAGGCCGTGTCTACATCGATTACTAAAGCCATATCGCTCTAGAACGTGCAGGGAATAGACAATACCTAGAGCTTCACAGGACCGTGGGAAAAATCAAAGTTCGCGACGAAATTACGATACTTGTAGAGGTAGAGAAAGAAAAGTCTGCAGCGATTTTGATAGCCCACGCAATGCAAGTGATATTTTAAACGTCAAACTTCTATGAAATTATGATGTATAAATAACACTTGCACTGCTTGGGCTATCAAAATCGCTGCAAACTTTTCTTGGTCTAACTCTAATTTAAGGTTCGAAATTGGTTTTATTTACAGGATGGCCCAAAAATATGTTTGCATTTTTTTTTACTGCGGCACATTATTGATAATTTTCACAAACCCTTGTGTTTGTGTATCGAAGCTAATGGAGAATATTACGAAGATTTGACGTTTTGTTTTAGTAAAATGATCGGAGTTTTAATTTTTATGACTTTTTGTATATGACGTATTTTTGGATTACGCTGTACTTTTTTTAACATACTAGCAAGTAAGCCACACAGTTGATATCCAGATTTGTGAGTATATACAACATTTCTAAGTCGCCTATTTATAATTTCTCGATGCACTTTTGTTATAAAGTGCACTGATACATTTAGTGAATGAAAACATAAACATTGTGAGAAATTATGCAATTGTGATGTAACAGTATAAATATACAGCTACATAAGTACCTACATATACAGTTCATTCGTGTACAACGTTATTGAAACGCGTAAAACAATTGTTTACAAGTTTTTTATTGTGTCTGTAACAACAATTAGCGATATAATGACTTAATAATAGTCATTAGCCGCAACAAAAACTAAGCAATTGCTAATCCGATGAGCTAAGCTTTCATTCACTGATTTTTTTAATGAAAATCATTTGATGTGCACTTAATACCCTGTGCAAATAAATCCAATGTTATCTTTGAATAAGACAGGCAAGGTAGCCTAATCAGATTAAAATATTGTTTATTATAAAGCCTATAAAGAGTCCCACTGCTGGGCAAAGACCTCTTCAATATTCCCGATTAAGTGTAATATGCGTCCAGTTGCAAAGAAATGCGTGCAGGTCGTCCCGTCATCTCCTCCTGGGCCGACCACTCTTGTGTTTACGTTATGTCACCAACTCCGTGGCCAGTTTAGCCCAAAAGTAAAGTATGAAAAGTTTAGTCAAAACTCTAGAATACGAGATATAAAAATATTTCCCAAGTGTTATTCAGTCTCCACAGAGTTTCCGTTCCTATAACTCCCAAAAACCCATTGGTTTAAGAAGATGAAACTCGCAGCGTGATTTAAGGGTAATTTTAATTAAAGATATAACCTCGCAAATCTCACGGGATTAACCAAAATCCCCTTAAAATTCACAGCATACTGCAGTCCGGTGGGGCCGCACCCTAATATGTGTACCAAGCTTAAACTATATTGTTTCTACGGCTACACGGAATTATGATCTTTGCTTGTAAAAAAAGACGTAAAAGTCATTGAGACCAGTAACAACTTACCCCGTTTCCCTCTACTACCATCATCACTAACTGATATTTCGTAGACCTTATTATGAGGATGTTAAGGTCGATAATGTATAGTTAAGTTAGTGTAATAATATTCAGCTTTTATAGCTCCCGTGGCGGTGTTTAGACATTGTAAAATTTTAGTTGCATAAGTTTATTGCACAGATTGCACTGGTATAAGTCCTGCACTTTATAGTTCTTTTGCGATTTTACATCTTACTTAGGGCGTGTTTCCATTTAAGATACTCTGTGTACATAATCTGTACTGTGATACTGTGTGTGTGTGTGTGTGTGTGTGTGTGTGTGTGTATGTGTGTGTATATAATCTGTATGTGTATCTGTACTTTTATTTAAGTAACTAAAACTTAAAAGTATACAAACAATTTGTACATTTTCGGGTAGTTATAACATTTATTGGTTAACCGACCAAATACAAAACCGCCTGGATCTATCACTGAATGACCTGACTTGAACCTACATTATTTGATCATGTAATGTTTTCATCTATCCTCAACTGGCATTTGAGTGTAGATTTTGTTTACTCAAAAGGAAAAAACGAAACCCGTATAGGATCTCTCGTGCGTCTGTCTGTCTGCCCCCTCCCCCCACTTTATCTCTGAAACTATTGGGCCTAAGATTAAAAAAAATATACAAAATAGTACTTTACCTATAGATGACAGGAAACCCGATTAGAAATGTGCAGTCAAGCGTGAGTCGGACTTATGTACGAAACCTTTGGAACACAAGTCCGACTCGCACTTGACCGGTTTTTTTAAATATCTAAAGATACGAAGTATCATTTCATGTTATTTCAGATGTGTACCAATAAGTATAGAGCCATGTACCTACACGGGCGAGTGATATGAAAATGGCATATATGTTTCGAATCAGCCTCATGCCCTCGACCGTAAGAAATTCAACAGCCTTCGCTTTTTGTGCGCATCAAGAAGCGAATTTTAATGCGTTTCGTCGAACTCTCCAAAGGAGCCGCTTTTACGTCCGTGAGTTATATTGCCGACATTATGTGAAAAACGTACGCGGTTATCACACTGATGACTGTGACCATTTTTACATTATTCCTTACCAGAAAAAAAATGCCGAAACCTAGGGTCTTCGGGGGGGGTTTTGGCAAAAAAGTTGAACATGGCTGTTGGCTGGTTGTTTTCTTTAAGCCGTATCTTTCACTGAGGTGGGCTTTATTGGCAAATAAAGATTATAATATCGCACACGCAGTGCAAGTGTTATTTTAAACGTCAAACTTCTATAGCTCCCTCTACACTCATGCGCGAATCGCGGCGCGAAACCGCGAACGCGAGTGTGTGAGCGGGCTTATGAAATTATGACGTATAAATAACACTGGCACTGCATGTGCTGTCAACATCTCTGCAGACTTTTCTTGGTCTAACTCTATCTATCCAAAGCGAAGACCGCTGTTTTTTATGTGTTTTAGCACAGAATAAATAATAGTACTGCCGTACAGAAAGGAAACTTCCTACAAAACCGAAGTTTGACAGCGGTTCAGGGTCGAATCATGCTATGCCTTTCTAATATATGGCACTATCCCTTTCGGCTATTTAGGGTTGTCAAAATTCAAGTGATTATTAGTGGCTTTTAGACTTGTTTACCTATGTGCCTCCTGGAAAACTTGTCGGGTCTGGCCGGTAATACTAAAAGATAGTAAATAAGTATGTCAGCCCATATTGAGCTTATAAGGCTTAAGTATCAGCCTTATTCGAACTAATACACTATCTAAAATCTAACAATAAATAAGGTTTCTACACGCTTCCTGTATTCGTATAGACATTAAGATTTAGTACGTCAAGATCTGGTGAGATGCATTGCAACGCTGTTCATAGAGAGTAACTTCGGCAAAAAAGCTTTAGTCACAAGTATACTTGATTACTGCATAGCTCTAGTCCCTGCAAAATTCAAAACCTATTTCTGACTAAAAGAAAATCCTGAAATTTTCACAGCAATATTGGTCCTGATATGCCAATTGCCGTAAAACACGGCAATTCACAATATATTCACGGCATATTGCAGTAGTTTCATTGTCGTATTTCCATTCCATACATTTTTCCGCAATTTTGTCCAAAATTAATTAACAATCTTATCAATACTTGTTACTAGTGAACCAATCATATTTTCGCCACCATCATAGATATTTACGGAGGCCAAACGTGGATCATTAATAAATATAATTATGACAACACCAGGAAAACCGCAAATGAGGTCCGATGGAAACAAAGAAGCAGGTCAATGTCGAACACGATTCTGTTTCTGTCTCTATTGTACGACTAAACGTCTTTTGTCTTAGCATAGTACTCCTACTTGGTATGATTGTGTCTGTATATCTATTATATGCATATTATATAATGTGAAGTATGGGTAATTGGAGACTAGAGTCCGCATTTAAACTAATTTTGCACCGACACTGAACTCCAGATTTTTTGCTTGAAAATGTACATTCATTTACTCGTAAAAGATTTTTACCACATCATGCGTGGACGGGTTTCATTGTGTACAGTCTTTATTTGCAGGTTTGAAGCAATAGGAATATGTATATACATTACAATTTAAGTTGGCCCAAGCGTATCTAAAAGGACTAGATATAAGCATTACAATATTTACAGTTAAATATCATAAAAGACGTAGCAGAAAAAGAACATTATGTTTATTCATACAATTGGCCTTTGATGTAAGCCGTCATTATCCAAACATTACACCAAAAAAATCAATTTGTTCATCTTCCGCAATGACAATCAGTAATCAGCACTTGACCAACACACTTATTCTTTCAAGTGTTATGACAAGAAATATCATCAATCAGTTGCTATAACACTCGTTCCAAAATCAACATGAAGCAGGAGCTTACATCACGTACTCATTAGGTAATATTATCGTACGAAATTCACAAACATGAAAATCAGTATCATACACACGATCAGTATTATTGAAGCTAGGTATTTCAGTTTTAAGCATGGATGTACTTAAATATATGTAAGATTGTGCTCTACGATCAAAAAGTGTGAACATACAACAGTAGGTATAAGACATTTTTATGACATTTGTATATGTGGAGGCCAGACAATAAAGGATCATAGAAATTGGTTATTTCATGAAATGCCATTTTAGAATTGATCATTTCATTAATAGTTAGGTTAGTTTCGACTTTTCCATGATGTGGCAGGATCGGTTGATTATTAACTTATTGCCACTTCAAGTAATGATCAATTCTAAGATAGCCACGACATTTTACAAAAAATACTGTCATTACTCGCGTCATTTTCTCCAAATTTTAAGTTTAACTAACAATAACAACTGACTGTCTCCGACGTACTTAAACTCGGGTCCGCAAACAAGGCAGATGAATTACTGTCATTTTCTGTCACGTCCATTATCTTGCCGGAAGTCGACCGACGCGACGCGCAAAAACATGGCGCACGCTCTTAATTTTCTATAACACACTGGTTCTTAACCTTTTAGTGACAGCCCACTTTAGGACCGCAGAATTATACTAGATGTCGCACTGATTACTGCAGGCCTAGAAAATTCAATAGCTCGATGAATCCATTGAATCCAAGCGCCATCTGTTGGCACTAGACTAGATGTGTCAGTTATGATTTTTATAGAACACGATACATATTTATACTTCTCCCCCGGCCCCAGTCCAGTGCCCTATCCCACAAAACTTTACAAGTGTACAATTCGACAAAATTGTTAAATTGTAAACAAAAAAATGTACCACAATAATTACAAATATGTATTCATTACAAGTCTGCAGTATACAAATATGTCATTTTTGCTAAAGCGTATCACAAAGAATAAAGGTATGTCACGACAGCTACATAATTGTAGAATTGTTGATTTGTAAATATACAAGCGAAAAATTGTAATGTTACAACTACAAATAATATGTACTTACTTAACAATTTATTTTGCTTCTTTAATGTTGAAGGTAGTTTCACTTTATACGCAATACGCAAGAATTACATCAATTATATTTATATAGTGATCTTGATCTATCTACGAGCATTTACATACCAACTGACATTACAATGGATTTGCAAGCTAAACTGACCATTATATTATAAACCTCATAAATTAAAACAAAAACTTTAGTAAATTTAGTGATAAATTGACGCACACTATGTAAAACAAATGGAAGGAAAAAGCGCAAAATTTAAATGATTTAGGAATAATGGAGAAAGATTGGAAATACTTAAGGGACACTATGTGGGATTAGGATTAGATACGATAGAGGAACACTCTGAATTCCTAGAAAATAAGCAAAAAAAAGGTATTTATACAAACTTCGATAGCGCGATGTGGAACACTCCGTCGAATCTAAATGCCATCTGTTGGCAGGTTGGCACTATATGTGATTTTCATCCTTCGTAATAGAACTCGCGACATCCCGGCCGTATCCTGGCTATGTTTTATGTGCGCGCCCGATAAATCCTGTTCGACGGTCTCAAGGGCGACGCTATTTATAGATGCGCCCGCGCAAGGCCGCTAGCGAAGGACGCGCGGACTTGCCTCGGGATTTCATTTTAAAACAGGGAGTTTTACTGTATTTTTAAAGGAATTTATCCAGGCAATTACTTTTTCATGTTACTAAAGCGCTCAATAATATTTTGATTTGAAGGTATACAAAGTGATTGGAAGAGAGAATTAGAGTTAATGTGATAAACCGTAATACCCCAAAGATAATCAGATGAAAAATATATTAAATTGGTTAGATAAATTATCAATTTCAATAAAGAAATCGATTGATGGATCTGCATCTATGAATGGGAATTTAACGGAACACAAAATTAAATGATTGCCTTACATGTTTTAAACGCTCATTATTACTTTTTACTTTCCCGCATAACTGTGAATCTCGTTATTTTCTCTAGCCAAAGCTCTATAACTCAATTTATTTGTACCACAAAGCCCGTATACTTAATACTATTAAGCCTAATCTAGTTGTCAATTTAAAAATAGAAGCGTCCATTAAGCACGAAACGCACGCGCGATACGTCATATTTATAACTGCAGCAACGAAACGCATTAGTGTTACTTACACTGGCTGTTATTCTCATTGCTAATAGACCATGTTTTTAGGGTTCCGTACCCAAAGGGTAAACGGACCCTGTTAGTAAGACTCCACTTTCCGTCTGTCTGTCACCAAGCTGTATCTCATGAAGCGTTATAGCTAGACAGTTGAAATTTTCACACATGACATTTCTGTTGCCGCTATAGCAAATACTAAAAAGTACGGAACCCTCGGTGGGCGAGTCCGCCTCGCACTTGTCCGGATTTTTAAAAACGTACAGCAGAAGGCTTTCCTGCTGAATAATGCAGATAGGTCTCGAGTCGAGCTTCTAACTTCATTTCACCTGTAGAGTTGTAGACCTCCCGATCGTTTTCCTTACGAGTTTTTTTTATTTTAATTATTGAGAAAACCAAACAGTCATATAAACATATCAAAAATACAATACAAAAGATGTACTGCAACAAAAGATACAATAAAAAAGACCTGGAGGTTCATAAATTATAACTTATGTTAACTGTGTAGTGTGTAAGTACAATTATAACTACTGCATATTAATATCAGATAGAAAAAACTGCTATCAGTACTTAGGTACTAAAACAACTTACGTTTAACTATGGTTTTTAGACTAGACACCAAACCATTATTATTGATTATTTGGACCAAACTTGCCTATTGCCTTCCTGGAGGCTTGAAATCTGATGTCCTTTTAGGATTTAGTCGGGCTACCTTCTAAGGCAATCGGGGTTTCGTGGAAACGTTCTTGCAGATTCTCATTCAGACCGAGATTGTCTTGGAGCCATCGATATCGAAAATTCGGAGAACGTTGAAATTATACCGTTTTAATAATTCGCATGAAGCAAAAGCTGAGTAAGTGATTTTAATAACATCCCTGGCTTGCTCATATAATAATGACAACGTATAGTAGAATATTCTTGGAGCTTGCGGCCTTGCGTGCTTCAAGCGCCCCGCACTTCCCTTTAAGGTCATACTTTTAACATTATAATACGCGCACAGCGAAAATGTAGCCATGCGAAAATGCAACTTAGCCTATACTGGTAAGACTGAATTTTATTTGGCTTATGTGAAACGGATAGTCGATATGGAAACACGTGGCCCATTAGTGTAAAGAGTCGAGATACGGCCGCTGACATCAATAATGCATTCACGGTACGCTAGTGCATCCTACATATTTACATATATTTTTTTTACTATTTAGTATAAGTAGTTGTTATTATTTTAATATGTATATCACGAAATATCTATATTGTTCTACCATCAGGATTGAAGAAAACTCCGTACAAATTGAACCGTTTTCATTATTCATAAAAAAGTAGCTGCTTCTTCAAAAATTAATGCGCTTTCCCGAACTTTCCGAAGCTCGTAAATTATATTGTCAATCTCTTAATCCCATTAAAAATATAATTAGAATACACTATTTATTTAAGACACGTCCGGAAATCGCATTACTTATAATTTATATGCAATTAGTGTCAATCCAGTAGCTCTTGTGCTTAAAATCACGGCACGTGGCGCTCATTTGAATGAAACGTCGTATTTTCATACTTAAATCATGGCACTTACGTCCTCATAGAAAGTGTTTTTACGATGGTAGAATAAATGGGGTTGCTAGACGTGAAAATTAAAAGTGTGTAGCGAATGCGAAGTATAAACAGTCTGTGTGCGTGTCGGACACGTGGCTGGGGGGCTGAGTGATAGGGTGCTTTTGGCGCCAGTGTTGGCGTTGGTTATGGTGTGGTATTTGCAAATACATTGTCTGTCTAAGGATTGTACTTATGTAATAATACTAAGGTACACATATACATAAATATACTAGTGGCTCTGTGAGCTGTAGACCTCGCGAGCAGAGCTTAAAACTGAGTAAATAAAATAAAAACAACAATTGATATGAAATTTAAGTGTAAAAAAATACAAAAAGTTATATCCCAGCATATAATTACTGGGGATCGAACCCAGACCTTCCGTGCAAACAAAAAAGCGAACGTTTGCAAAATACACCACGATAGTTCTTACATGAGGTGACGAAATATAGCTACTCATTCTCAAGTAAAAACTAAATATCTTAATACCTCCACAACCAACGAAATAAAATTTCTGAATTTTTGGCCATTTAATCTGTAAACATGTCTTAAAAAGAATATACTCTTATGATACCGATACGACTATTTGTTTAAGCGCGAGCTATCACAACTCTTCCATTTTGAAAAATTTCCAAAAACCGTCTCGAAAAAAAAAATTTATTGAGTCATAGAATTCGGTTACAAAATTTCACGAGAATCGGTTAAGAATTGCGACCTGTAGAGGAGAACATCCGGACATACAAAACTAAATATCTTAATACCTCCAAAACCAGCGAAATAAATTTTCTGAATTTTTTGATATTTAATCTGTAACCATGTCTCAAAAAGAATACTTTCTTATGATACCGATACGACTATTTGTATAAGCGAGAGCTATCACAACTTTTCCATTTTGAAAATTTTTTAAAAAAATGGCTCGACAAAAAATTTTTATTGGTTCATAGAATACGGTTACAAAATTTCACGAGAATCAGTTAAGAATTGCGACCTGTAGAGGAGAACATGCGGACATACAAAAGCAAAACGCCCGACTCAAAACGTAGACCTTCGCTTCGCTTCGGTCAATAAAGGTAAATTTTTAATGATAGGAAGGAAATCGATAATAACCATCTCAATCAACTATCTTTCTCATTCTGTGATTGAACGTCTGTCACAAATTTGTTCATAAGTTGGTACTCGTACCTATTCGATAAGTTTATGCCAGCTACAATTCCCCTCATATTTACTTACAGCTCTTTCGATTAAATCTAATCTGCCAGAATTTTCACCAGCATTATTCGTACTTGTTTTTATAACAGGTCATACCCCTTTAATGATATAACAAAGTTCATTGTTCCCCGCACCGCAGCTGTAAAAACGGCTGCCAAAAGTCGACATGTTTGCGCTGTTCCGATTACTACACTTGTTTGACGGATAAACACATTTAACGTGCCGTTTGCTTAGGACCCATCTGTGGGGTTTTGCGGAGTGGCGTTACATTTCCTAAACGGTTAATATTTACGTTACCGGGAAATACATACATGAAATCATCCAGGACTTGATGGAATGGACACTTAAGATGTAATAAAATCATTGAAAACAATCATTTTTTGTGATAAGTTTTTACATATATGGCAATAAATAATTAAGTAGATTAGTTGGTAGAAGATAAGGGCATGCGACAAAAGAGAAATGTCGTCTTTAAGCCTTATGCTTTTGAATATACAAAGATAAATAATATTGTCTTCGATTACCGGTATAGTTACTCAAAGAATAAGTTTGTTTTAGCAGACTATATCGCGTGTAATATATTTAAAATAAAATACATCCCGACGTTTCAAACTGGTCTCACACTTTACACTCTTCACAATCATAGGTATGTCTTGCTTGTATCTTTCTACGATTGTTTCTAATTAAAACAACTATAAGTAAGCCCGAGTAAGGCGCTCTACGTGTCTCGCCTGCATTACTCCGCCGTTGCCGACGAGGTGGTGGAGTACGTCCGCCGGAAGACTGGCTACACGCTAAGGGTGCACCAGCTACAGTCGCGTCACTATGTGCACTTCAGTTCATTTGTGGTGCGCGTACCGCGGCCGCTGCAGGACACCATCGCAAGCGCAGACTTCTGGCCGAAGGGTGTGGTGTTTCGGCGGTACCGGGGCAACCTGCCGAATTGCCTACACCAAGTCAGACAACGCAACGAAGCCACGCTGTTACGTCGTCGCCCAAATCTAATGTTTAATTTGTCTTTGGTTTTTATTTGTTTCTTTGTACTTATTGTATTTTATTTTGTAGTTTCACAGTGCCTTGGTTTTACTGTAATGCTGTGTTACTTATTTGACTAATAAATAAATAAATAATAAATAAATCATCGTGATGTATAAGGACAAACTAATATCAACGGTATTTTAGATTTACTGACTCTTATGAATGACATAACATTACTAAAATAACAGTCCAACAGTTGTCAGCAGATCCAAGGCCACTTTTGTTTAAGCCATTAACATTTATTTGAACATACATAGCATAACAGACTGCTATAACGGTCGGCGAAATACGTAGGATTTGAGTTTTATCACCGTTATACATACATATTATAAGCAGGTTTCCATACATGTACATGACAATAAATCTGGATGAGAGACGTTTTGGCCACAGAAATAATTTATACGCTAAAATACGTGGTATGGAAAACTGATGGCATTTTTCCATGTTTGGTAAAAGGAACATTCTACGGTGCGGAGTATAGCTTGCGGTACAAAAGCTACTCTTTTGATTTTTCTGAGAATTTTGAGTGTTTGTGTACAATTTTATGTCGGGCTTTTAAATAATATAAGAAAAAATAGAATTTTCAGAAGCATTCATATGTTAATTAAATGTTCATGATATTTCAGTACCTATGTCGTTTAAAATGTATGAGAAGAAGAAGAAACGGAAAAGCGTAACTTCAATTGTATGGAGCGAAGTTATCGCGGCGGGTTTTTATCTCTTAATATATGTAAACAAATGGATTGAGACGCGTTAACACCAGGAAGACATTAATTAAACTTCATATACCTCGAGTTAATAATAATGAAGTGCGTTGTCCGTCTGTCCAGGCGCCTCATAAACGTTTATTTGCAAATGATTTTTCTCGTTTTGGTTATAATGCAATATTAATGCTACTGTCATCGGTGAAATAGTGGCCCGACGTGCGAAGTGATTCATGTATGTACTTGCTTAAGGTGTTTTTCTATATTTACACTGCTTTTAAGAGTTTAAAGAATGTGCCTCATCATATTAATGGTGTCCGTAGTGCCATTATGTCCGTATTTTTCATTTGTTTTTGTTTACTCTTGATGTTTATGATATGTCTCGTATCTTTAATTTATGATTTCACTTGAGACATTTCATAAATGTGTGTAATTGATGTTGAAGTATGAAAGCTTTTAAATGATAATGATGATGAATCTCAATTTTTTAGTTTTGCTATTATTATATTTATATTGTCGCTTATACGGTTGGCAGAAAAGGAAAATATTCTGTTAAAGCAGCTCTATTGAGCCATTCACGACGCGTGGGCTCAAATAGACGCTTGACACTTTTATAGCCTGACAGTTTTGTGTTTTCTTATATTTACGAGATAAGTATGATCGAAATCGTTATAAACTATTATTGTCGCGAGCCCTGTGCTTATGTATAAGTATGTAGGTGCCATAAACTAATTTCTCGTCCTTAATATTATTATCTTAGATACAGAATCTTAAAGATTCTGTATAAAGAGAAAGATTCTGTATCTAAGATAATAATAGTAAGTAAGTAATAATAGTCAGCAACATAAGCCTTTAAAGAGCTTATTATCTGGTTTTATAAATAAATCTATATGCTTATCCTCTGGCCGTTAACAAATCAAAATATGCCAATACAAATGCAATTTAGATTTCTCAAAATAAAGATTCAAAAACAAAGGAAAAGCAAGACCTTTTTATAGGCCTCTGGGCGGCTAGAGGTTACGCGGAGAATTTTGCTCTCAACTATAAATTCATCGCATCTACACTATTCCACATTTGAATGTATTTTCTTATTCGTCTGCGCGATTATAAAGCTGATTTACATACGCCTGCGTAGACGCATTAATTGCATCAGTTGGCGCCAGACTTTTTCGCAATATTCTATCTCAACCAACACTAACAACTGAAACTCAAACTTAGTCTTTATATAATAGTGTTCACATTTGAAAACAACGTCTCAGAGAGTTAGGAATTGGCGAGATATAAGTTGATTTACGCATCCAAGTGAGTGTTTAACATAAATATATGAAACTAGTTGGGATTGAATTTTTATTGTCTAAGCGTGTCTCGTGTTTCATCTCAACCTGGACGCATTTCTCAGCAATTAGGTGGATGCTGCAGTTAATCGGGAAGGTCGGAAGTCTAAGGAGGAGGCCTAGACTTCCAATGACCCAGCAGTGGGACACTTTATAAGCACGTTAAAAAAAAGCGTATCTCGTATCTCGGAAAGTGGATGGACAGTTACGACTCAAATAGGTTTCTTACAGAACTAGTTGTATGTTGCTTTTGTCTGTATCATAAGGTTCTTGCTAAGTTATCGTCTAAGTACAATTTATTCGTGGGTTCGACAGTATATTGATCAAAAATGTGCAAAACTGTATCTCTTCATAATGAAGCACCTAAGAACATGTTGTTTTAATCTATGTAGCTTGACTGTCCCGCCCACGTCCGCTAAAATGCCAATCGGTTCGCATTAGCCTTATATCTCAGATCACACAGTTCTTCCAGAAGACTAGTCTTTAAAATGTCAATTCTTAACACAGTTGTCTACGCTTCCGACATGCCATCCCGATATGACCTACCTACTTTCCCTGCTGCCAATACATCATTAACAATGCTTTGATGCATACAGATGAGATCTTTTTCGACGCAATCGCAATAAGGTATTGTCCGCTTTTCCCTCGGAATGTTCACATATTATGTGACTGACATTTACTACGAATATGCCCAATTTAGACCTGTTTGCAGGATCTCTTCGCCTCCCAGAAGATTTTAAAGCATTGATGAAGATGAGATGAGACATAACTCCATACTATTCTTGAGTATTCTTCACAATCTGAGATCAAGTTGTCTTCGCTTCCGACATGTCGGTAGCTTGACTGTGCCGCCCACGACTGCTAAATGGCGATCGGTTCGCATTAGCCTTATATCCCTGATCAGTGATCACACAGTTCTTCCAAAAGACTAGTCTTTGAAATGTCAATGTCAATTCTTAACACAGTTGTCTACGCTTCCGACATGCCATCCCGATATGACCTACCTACTTTCCCTGCTGCCAGTACGTTATTAACAATGCTTTGATGCATACAGATGAGATCTTTTTCGACGCAATCGCAATTAGGTATTGTCCGCTTTTCCCTCGGAATGTTCACATATTATGTGACTGACATTTACTACGAATATGCCCAATTTAGACCTGTTTGCAGGATCTCTTCGCCTCCCAGAAGATTTTAAAGCATTGATGAAGATGAGATGAGACATAAGTCCATACTATTCTTGAGTATTCTTAACAATCTGAGATCAAGTTGTCTTCGCTTCCGACATGTCGGTAGCTTGACTGTGCCGCCCACGACTGCTAAATGCCGATCGGTTCGCATTAGCCTTATATCCCTGATCAGTGATCACACAGTTCTTCCAGAAGACTAGTCTTTAAAATGTCAATTCATAACACAGTTGTCTACGCTTCCGAAATGCCATCCCGATATGACCTACCTACTTTCCCTGTTGCCAATACATTATTTTATTAACAATGCTTTGATGCATACAGATGAGATCTTTTTCGACGCAATCGCAATTAGGTATTGTCCGCTTTTCCCTCGGAATGTTCACATATTATGTGACTGACATTTACTACGAATATGCCCAATTTAGACCTGTTTGCAGGATCTCTTCGAGAAGATTTTAAAGCATTGATCTCTATAAATCTCATCATCTCATCTCTATGCGGCTTTTTTCGACACCATCAGTTTATACATAAGTCCATACTATTCTTGAGTATTCGTAACAATCTGAGATCAAGTTGTCTTTGCTTCCGACAAGCCGGTAGCTTGACTGTGCCGCCCACGACTGCTAAATGCCGATCGGTTCGCATTAGCCATATCTGCGTTATGTCGGCTAACTCATAAAGAATACAGCGGACTGGAATAATTGTGCAAATTGATTATTGCACACTGTATTACAAGTTTATAATGTGATCTTGTGAAGTGCATTCTTAAGTGATGTTCTATTATATAAATAAATTAACATTAATCATACTTTTAATGATACTGATGATTGTAATACAGTGTAGGTAGGTTACATGATGCACTAGATACATGCTTCAATTAAATAACCATTCAAAAGAATATGTTTTCCCTACTCTATTTTCTTTGTAACACACTTATTTTAACTCCACTTTTATCTTAACGAACAATTTAATAAAACATTGCAAGTCGATTTTAAATTAAACCTGTTGAATATTTAAGTGTGTTTTTGAACATGCAATTTTTGGCATTATCTGTTTTATTTTAGGACAAGCCATGGCTTTCGAAGGAGCCTTGCCACGATGGGTTCTAATAGAAAACGCTAATATATAGAAACTTAAATAATGTAATATGGAAAGAATCACGTGACTTTTCGTACCAACTGTCGTCCCGATACATTTTATCTTTTCGATTGGCGTTTGTCGATATACGATTAACATCTTGGCTAGGCCCCCTGGTGTTTAGAAGCACTCAAATTTTTCATACATGTATGTCAATTGTCATAGCTGTAGAAAAAAGTATAGGTAGTGTTTCACTTCATCCCACTCATCACAGAATGGAAACGCCCCCATCCCCAACGGCAAACAAAAGGGGCATTAAAAATCCTAAAAGCGACAGAAACAAGTACCTGTGACGTACCCTTTGAAATGAAACAGTTTGTATGTCTGACATAAGTGACATAACATGCAAACTTTTATGTGCATATACCCATTTAAAATTAAAATTTTAATATGTCACGTATTGATGACCGATTAATGTGTCCACATCTAGAAATATAAGGTGCACGTTTTCTTTTAAAATGGAAATTGTAAATAATCCATTTTCAGGTGGGAAGTGTATAAGTACAAGTATATACGCCCTTTCTTTAAATGAGAATGGTAGATTACGGCCGTTACACCCCAGTCTGTACGTCTATTATCTACCCCAGACAGTTCTAGAAAACACTGTCTAGACAGCTGCGCTGTTTCGGGTTTCAAATGATTTATGTTAAGTGCGCGACACACGAAACGATTGCTAATACAGTACCGACCAATAAATGTATCAACTTCATGTTGTTTTCAAAAGTGTATCTCAAATTATTCCTTCAGAAAATTGTTTATAGGTTAATAAAATCATTATACATTAATTTCAGTACAGTAACATAATTTTCTGACAGCAATATACTTATATTTGTAGTTTATGTGACTGCTATTACGTAATAAAAGACTTTAAAACACGAGTGGGGGTTTAACAAACGAGCGAAGCGAGTTTCATATTTTAAACTATATCGGCCGACTAGGACAGATGTCAATGTCGTTTTAAATTGCTTACTTAGGTAAATGTCGCTTAAACAACACATACTTATTCACAGGGGTCGGACAAAAAGTGCGGATGACGTAAAAATGACGTAATCTTGCACACAGGATGATGTTTGAGTTTGTATTTAAACTTCCGTGTGACATGTAGTAACAAAGTAGTATTAATGAAGTAACAAAATAATCGTAAATAAATCCATGGAATTAATAATACAGGTGGTAGGGTGATGTAGTGAAAAAAATAAATTTCACGAATAAATGTCTTTTAATATTGCTTACCTTCGTTGGTATATCTTGATTACAGCAAGAGCAGTATACGTGTTTGTCACGTACCTCCAAAAACGGAAAATTGCCACAATATTCGAGTAAAGATGACATTTTAGAGCGTTTTCTTATACATTAGTAAATATAAATTTTAGCTAAATATAATCGTGAAGATACAATAGCTAAACAATAACGAAGTCAATTTATTGTTCATCTGATTGACAATGTGTCAGTCAAAAACGTACTTACTCATTTCAAGTGGCGATATCGTTTAATAAAGAGGTTGATAAATGATAAGTGATAATTGTTTATGAAAATCAAAAATACTATTCTAAATACTAAATCATCCTATAAGTGGTTTGACGTCATCCGCACTTTTTGTACGACCCCTGGAAGATATTTTATTAAAGTTCGTTAGGATCATTCCAAAATAAAATCATATTATTGACGAATAATGATAATATGCAAATGCCTAATTATTATCGATAAACGATAAAGTTTGTAAATAAACTTTATTATTAATTGTTGATTCACCAGTCTAATTGGATTTGTGAACAGCTGTGGCGCCTAGCGGCCAACAACCTTATTATAAATAATTCCATTGAATAAAAAATTATTGATTTATAAACCGAAACATTCCAAGTATTCCATTTAAACTGCAAAAATAAACGCTCTAAATGTCTTCATAATGATAAATGTATCTCTTAGAACACCAATCTTGCGGCGCATCATCAATCATGAACCTTGTGGGAATGCACGAAGGTTGATATTGGGCTGTACCCGCGCGCGTCATTTGACGTCTTCGGCGGTCAAAAGGTTCACAGCAAAACTTCTAACTGATCTTAACTCCATGAACCTTAAGTCTTTGAAATAAGGTATACAAGTTGTCAGTTATCGATACAAATCTGATTTGTGTGTCGAATCGCTCAATGCCGCTCGTTCGGGCCCTTTCATCGGGCCGAGTCTCGAAGTATGACATATATATTATGACCGTCACAATGGCCCTAATGACACCTCTATACACCCACGATGACCAAAAGCCAGAGACCGTCAGTCACCATGAAACACTAGTACCTAAATGGCGACAATAAGGGCCAGTTGCACCAACCACATTTGACAGACTGATTATCGTCAGCCGGCGCGCCCCGGTGCTTTACTATGAAACTTTCCATACATAAAAATTTAGCAAACTCTTTAACAATACGAACAGTTTGGTGCAACCGACCCTAATTCTCCTGGACTAAAAAGTTTTTAGTTAATATTGAAAGTTGGTGCCACTGCAAGATGTTTATGAGTTAATTAACAGGTTATAAGTAATAAAGAAGTTAAAAACTCGTCATACGGTTCCGAGGCACTCAATCGCGATTGTCAAGCATAATGAGATTTACAGTACATATGGTGTTACTTTACCGCACTCGTGCGATAATTAGCACATTAAGTGACTATGGTGGAAATTTAAAGAGCCATAAGTAGTTACATACTGTAAAAGTTTGTACGACAATACCAATTGTGAAGTGAATTTTATCGCCCGAGAACGTAAAATATATGAACTTGTCTCTGCCCAAACTAAATAATTAAAGGTAAAGCTTTAATAGGCTGACTTAAAGTAGTTTCAAAAATATCCACACCATAATTTCTGCATTCTTCAGCCTAGGATAATAATCCTTGTTTGCCGTAAATCAAAGTTACTTTACAAAACAAAAGCATATCAAGAAAAACGAAGTTATTCTATTTTAGACTTTATGAACAGGGTTTTAAAATTGAATATAGAATATCTTGTGTTAAAGTTAGCGCGATTTAGTTTTTTATTCGAAAGGTCTTTCAATGGGCATACTTAGCGCAAGTTAACATTAATAAGCCATTCAACGACTAACAACTAAATTACACTAAAAAGAACTTAAAGCGATTAAAAGCGGGTAAACTAATTGAGCTTATACCGGCCATTGGATGCATTCCTGTGATATTCCAAACACCATTAAGAATTCTATTCAGGGTATACAGTAAAACTGTCGGTATTTTGCCAATGTAGCAAATTTGGTGTCTGATTTAGCAACTTTTAGGCTACTTTGCACCGAAATATGCCACTTGGCAACTTTTATAACATTAAAATTGCAACTTCAGGCATATCGTCTGTAGTCACTATGGGTTATCGTAGACCAGATTTAAACTGGTTTATTTTCTAAGCGTTGGGAATAAACACCATGTTTAAAAACTTATTTACAAACCTTAAATTCAACAACGATGTATTAACAAGGTGTTAACATAGCATTTATGCCAACATTTGACATTGCTGTTCTAGATAAAGTTAAATTAAGTAGAGAATGGGATAAAAATGGTTAATTTGAACTGAGATTGTAAGTAATTGTGATGCATCTCTTAATTTGTGCACGATACAGCCTGCGCCCGGGCTTTATAATTACTATAAATTAACACTATTTTAAAGAGGTCTGGTTTTTAAATGATCCTCTAGCACGGAATTTATTTTGCTTTTGACATACTTTATGAGTTGCAGTTATTAATATATTTTTTATAAATTTTGCTAACCAGTCTTTTTATCTAATCACATAATATATAGACACTATTTGTAAAGACAATAAGCCACCACTGGTCAGTTCAGAATATTTCTTTAGTATAGAATCTTTTAGGAAAACTATTATGTCAAGCGTTCAATAGATTCTGTGTTATTATATCAAAATTTTTGGATTTGCTTCGTCTATATATGTTACTATGTTTTTTTTTGTTCCAGGTATGTTTCTATACGTTTTACTTCAAAATGTTCCTGTTATCTAAACGGTAATTTTGCTAATACGAGTACCTACTCATATATGGGGATTATAGCCCAAAGATTTTATTGAGAGGATCCCTATACACAGGTACAGGGTTCCTCTTAATAAAATCTTTGGGCTATAATCCCACGCTACGTCATGTCGTTATATTCATCTCAATTTTTCAGTACCTATTTCATATGAAATCTCAAAAAGTCCGTCACTAAAAAGTACCTACTCTATAATCATTAGCTGCCAATATTACCAATCACACGCAACCTATTTAAATATAGAACGCCAATTAAATGTCACAGCAAGTTTACGATGACGAAACAATAGGCAAAGATTCGCTCCGCCATACAGCCACGATATCGCAACGATAACAATGTTGGCGATATGCCGACCGCTCACACAATATCGTATACGGGATAAAATGCACCGCATTATGTGGTTTCCGTGTAAGGTTCAGTCTTAGATTATAAAGCTACGAGTAGGTATATAAGAAATAACTAATAAGTCACTATAAAATAAATTAAATGTAAAATCGAATAAAGGCAATTACATATAATATTACTTCTTCTTCATATTAGGCATAACTGCACACCGTATGGCTAAACCTTGGCAAAATACTAAAATGCCAAAGAATCCTCTACCGAGACTTAGAGCGTTTTATTGTCCGATCCGATATCGAATGTAGGATCCGTGAGAGTATTCTTGCGATAAGAGTATTACACTTCTTAAATCGCTACCTGCTGGAGTTTTAGGGCCCCCCCACATCTGGCGTCTTTCGAGCGTCGGCGTCTGTCGGCGTCGGTCCAGCGCTATGGAAAATGACGTCGCTGCGCAGTTGCGTCGACGTCGGCCATAGAATTGTAGACGCCGACGCTCGAAAGACGCTAGATGTGGATAATTTAAAGATATTTGTAAGATAGATATGTCAAATTTAACGTTTCCGCGATTCTGGAGGTCCTCTTGAACGATTTCGACAAGTTATGACTTAGATATCCAAGTCACATCTATAGTCGATATCTAATATAATCTAGTTGATCTCTATATCGTTTCTAGATCTTGTGATTATCTCGTTTCCCGAGTACGCGTGTTAGTTGCCTGAAAATAAATGCTTTGATTGATTGATTAATAATTGTTAGTGGCGTATGTGCTAGCATTATTTTAATCTATGCCTGTGAGTCATTGTTTACGCCTTGACACGTGCATGTCAACTGACTTAACCGACTAAGGGGAAACAAGAACAAGATGGATAGGATAACTTTAGCGCCGATAAGCGTGTGGCGTCCATGTCCAAAGGTATCTTTAGTTTAAAAAGTAGTGTGGCGTCCATGTCCAAAGGTATCTTTAGTTTAAAAAATAGAACGCCAGTGTAGACAATCGTGGGCAATAATAGAAATATGACCATCGCAGATCGGTTTTTTTGCAAGGTTTTTGCAATGCTGCCTTTTGTATCTTAATGACAGATGTCAATAAAAAAATCAACAATGATCAACTCTGGTCAAAGTGGAACTCGAAGCCACGCCCCACATTAAATAAGGACAAAATATTGTATCACTTATGATTCTGATGATAATAAATTAATAATAATAAAAAAATATTGAGTTGTTTAAGAGCGAATGGATCGTTCTAAAAGGTCGCAAGATCGATTCTTGCCAGAAGCGATTTTTTTTCAAATTTCCTGTAATTTAAATATGTACTTGTACTTAGTATTTTTTCACTCTAGCAAGACAATATTGACGATCCACTTCCCTCAGCTCTTATTTAAAACAAATCTAACGCCTATTGTTATATTACATTTTAAACAAAAGAGCATATTTCGAAACGCCCAGGAACAGTCTACAGACGTTTAGGTTTAGACTTAGGCATTGTGCAACCTCTTTGTGTGCCTGAAACCTAGACCATTATTCACAGGCGAACCAAGATAAGCATGGACTTTGATCACGTATAGTTGTTAACGAACAAGGGTTCAAGAATTACTGGTACATCTAAATGTCTCAGTCAGTCTGGTACATTTGCATCGTAGATGAATTGCTTAACCTTTCCTTTCCCGTCACAGACTAAACAGAGAGCCCACTGCGAACCAAGTACGCAGAAATTTTTTATATGTAAAATTTCTTAGAGCATTAATAACCGGAGTCGCCTTTAAGAGTAGTCCTTGGTCGCTTGTGTGACGTGTGCGTATGTGGCTCCAACATTTTAGCGCAGGCGCACGCGCGCTTCACGCACACGCAGCCGGTGTGCTCAGGCCTTTGAGCTAGTATGCGCATTGACATCGATCTAGACTAGACTTTCGCAACAGATGGAAAGTTTAACAAATCAACCCTAGATAGTAGATAGGGTGGTTTATCGTTGTTGCTTCGTAGTAAATGGGACGCTATATGTGTACAGATTTCGCTGACTTTCTTACACGGAAACGGCTCGCTTCGTAATGTGTAAATCGAAAGTGTAACGGTTTTACACAACATATAGGTTGTATTGTATAAAACATAAAATTTGCTTAAGAAGATTTGAAAGGGATCAGGGAAATCATATAAAACATCATCGCTTTATGTGGGTTCTACTGAATTAACAGAGAAATGCCAATACGTCGTCAGATATCACATTAAGGTAAACGTCCGTATGGATGACACTGACCTAATGTATGACTTTTACGCAGTTTATTTTGAAAAACAAGAAAACGGTTTTTAATATAAACATAAAACAGGACTTAATCGATTGCATGTGTTATCTTTGAATTTTGTTCCGAAGCTGTCATTAATACGTTAAATATTTTTCACTTTGTGAGGTAGTTTTTGCTAGGAGGTGCATCGATTTAGTTGTGCGTCGGGTTTCTTAGTACATCTGTTAAGACTTTGCATCTTAAAAGTGTAAATAAAAAATAGGACTTTATAAGTAATTAGTAAGTGCTTATTCATATTGTTACATAATAAACCAAACGATTGATATTGAATATTAAAAGTAGATTATTTTCCTTACGTTAGTATTTAGAAGACATGTCATACACTGGTAAAAAAATTTAGCGTTTAGTAGTGTATGACATCTATGTCATTCACTCGCACAAAATTACTATTTAATGAAATTTAATATTGACCATGTTGTAAGGAAGTAAGACATACTTTTAATATACTCTGTAAAAACCAATTATTTTTCGATCATGTGAGTAGTATCTGACATGAGTGTCATACACTGTTTTACTATGGTGGTGGAGTGAATGACAGTTACGTATTGAGGTGTCATTCATTGGGTCGTAACTAGTGTCATACATTGGTTACAGCTATCTTGTAAACTTGATGCACCTCCATGTCATACACTGGGTCAACGACATTTTTTTTTCATAGTCATACAATGGGACATTCGAAATTTCGCCAGTTATCCACTGGTACAATTTCAGATGTCGAGGAAAACTGAAATAATTAATAATTGTTATTACTATTATACTATGTATTGTTCCGCTGATATTAAGGAAGAACTGGTTCATAAATCTGCATACACCAATAGTCTGTATGGGTCATAGTTAAGTAGTTTTCCGGGTAAATGTCTTAATTTCCTCCTAATAGTGTCATTCACAGGGACACTTACCTTATATTCCAATATGTTGTCAATAAACATACTAAATGAATGGATTCTGAATAAAGAAATACTCCGAAACATGTCATAATGTGTTATTAACTTATTTTTGGACGCGTACGTGTCATTATCGGCTCGATCACCAGCGCCCGCGCATCCTTTAATCCATTTAGCATTTAGCAATTACATTATGCTAAAAGATATCATACTTTTTGTAGTGTGCGGCTAAACCGGATTTTCAGCCGATATCGAAACCAAAACCGAAGGTTCGGCTTTGCTCTAGTTTCGGCCGAAACCAAACCTTCGGCCGAGACATGATTCTTATGCCAAATCTTGCCGAAAGCAAAACTAAGACTTTGGTCGGACACTACCGAAAATAAAGATTCGGCGCGGCCGAGAGGTTCGGCAGTTTTGGCCGATACGAAACCTTCGCCCGAACCATGTTTTTATACCGAAACCGAATTGAAACTACGATCGGACACTACATGTCATGTTTCTCAATACGATACCGAAAGCAACATATGTACGTCCTTTAAAAAAAGGCTTAATCATAATTGCTGGCGTTTAAAAGACTCTTCCTTCACTTCTGCTGAACTATAAAACTACTCCTACATACCCAACGGGCAAAAACTGGTGAATAAACCCGCGTCTCGCCGCGCGATCCCCACTTCATCGGATACCAAAGGAATGTGTAAGAATCATTATAGTAATTAAACAGTATTAATGTAATTAGCGACAGTTAATGGTTTTTTAAAGATATTTTATCTGGGTAATCCGTCGGATGTCTAGTTCTTTCTCTCGGAGATTACCTAGCTAGGTATTAAATTAATTACTTGTAAGGACGTCTTGGGCGCTCTGTTATTTTTACTGATCAGCGTCATTAATTCGTTATCCTATTCACTAAAAAGACACACACACACACACACGCGCACGTTTAGTAATCAACTATTAGGAACCCTAAAAAGGTTTACCGTAAAAACCTGACGGTGATTTATTTTTGGCCGGTACTGTACCATAAACTTTTCTTTTGTAAATGATAGGTAACCATGTATGTCGTGAAAATCAGTAAAGTGTTTATCTATCTATTTATCTATTCAAGAAGGTTACTGCTTCAGTAATAGACGTATCCCTCTCACTTACGATAACTCAAAATGGAGTAACTAATAAAATTCGTGACTGTATCATGCCAACTCATTATTAGAAGTAGGGCAAGAAGTGCGAATCTGTATTACTTCATACTTCTGTTATATATGTAGGGCATGGTAAAAGTAACCCTTTTACGTTCAGAATAGAGTTAACATTTGAATACAATGTTCAATAGATACGACTTCGCTAAAAGACACCTGAAATGTATCATAGTCAGAGAGCCGAATGTGTGAAGAACTTTAATGCATTTACACTTCTATAAAATTTGTCACAATCGCGACATAATTCATCGTTAATGTTTACGTAAATATAGCATATAAGATTCTAGCAATAAAGAATAAAATCGCTTGTAGCTATAGCCTTGTGTTTTTGGTACAGAAATAGGGTATAACAGTTGAATAATTGGATAGATATCTAATAAATCCCCGCTATCGCGTCGTTTTGAAACCTCTTGCGCACGCGCACAGCATCGTAGGATATAGTGTGAAACTGTGAAGGGTTTTGTTTAGTTTCTATACATTACAAAACAAAACGAGTATTGTGCAACATGCAAACTTATTTGTTCGAAACGTCTATAACGACGATTATTATACTACTATTAATTATTATACGAATTAGTACGAATAATTACTAAACAACGTTTACTGGGACTTGTGTCAGGTTTATATCATATCAAAATTAAATCAAGTTGAGATTGTTTAACTTCGAATATTTAGGTCTACTCTCTTAGCCTATACCTCCAATGAATATAAGAAAATAAATTAACTATACCGATTATTTTATACTGCGTTTTCACTAATTTAAAAGCGTTCTAATACAGCATAATTTGAGATTAGGTACGTATAATTTAGTCGCCTTTCTGTAACTAGTCCTCGTGTTAAAAATATTTAGGTACATTTTTAAGCTATAAACGAAGATAAGGTAAAAAGTAGAGAAGATTGTGGAAAGTTTCGTCATTCAGTTTATCTAATTGGGCTTATCGCGAAAACATATTACTTTGTCTAAATCCAATAGCCAATTGTATTCCGTGCTAATATATTTCGCATTTCGACCCATTTCGATCTGATCTAGCCAACTGTTTACATCAACATTATATCTTATTGCTTCATTTCGCTTAAATTTGAACTTTATTTGAAGTGGCTCACGGTTGCTTTTACAGTGGTAGGCTATTCAAGTTACGATGTAGTATAAGTTAGATAAGTTATTGTTATAGTTGCGGATCACGACTCCTTTCGCAAAGGCGTAAGAGCTGAGAATGCCACGACTTGTCATTTCGCAGTCACGACTGCAAATGCCATCGGGCTGATAAGTTTTAATCCGTTTTGCCGATGTGTGATGAAACATGCATGCTGGCTTGCTGGTTCAGTTTAGGACAATTCTCAGTATCAAAACGGCCCGGCCACACAAACTTTGTATGTCTGAGAATTAGAGCCGTTCTTGAGAACATTTTAATTATTGCTTGAAGTTTAAACCATAGATACACATGTAAATATTATTATAAGTTGTATACAACGGATAACTTTGCACATAGTAAGTGTAAATTTATGCACTCCTAGTCTGCGTTCCAGTTATAATTTAATTTATGTTCAATATTTAATAATGTATACCTGTCAACAGGAAAATTGACGTATTTTTACCTAACAAGGCGCGATTGACAATGTTTGCTGCAAAACAATTATTATAATTGAGTTTCACACCTAGTTATTTCCTGCATGTACACACACTATAAAATGTCTTGACGCAATTCAATTCTTGTACACGATTGACGTATTAGAGTTCATTGAAAATTTTAACGCACTCTTTTGAGCGTACACCTAGCTATGCATGACCAAATACCTACGTAAAAACGCATTGGTAACCATATTAAAGTAAAATAGATTCAGTTTGTTTTGGCGTGTGTTTGCTTTGCTTAATGTCACAATTTCTACTGTATTTATTTGTAACTATTATCTTCTAACCCCCTTATTCATAAACGTTTACTAAAGTTGACAAACCGATAATAATCGTTTGTCCCTTTCCGACGTATTGGTATGATGGAAAGGGACAAACGATTATTATCGGCTTGTCAACTTTAGTAAACGTTTATAAATAAGGGGGTTAGAAGATAATAGTTACAAATAAATACAGTAGAAATTGTGACATTAAGCAAAGCAAACACACGCCAAAACAAACTGAATCTATTAACAGTAAGTCAGTTCCTCACTGCTGAGGAGCATGACTCCGCATAGTAATTTTCCTTACGGCAGCTCTCCACTTCTCCTTGTCGGTTGCTTTGTGGAAAGCGTTGCTTAGTGTGATGTCCATCTGGGCGGATATTTGGTCACACCATCTCGTTGGACTTGGTCCTCTAAGCCGTCTGCCGTCCACCTTTCCCATCACCACAAGTCTCTCCAAGTTGTCAGGGTCTCGCTATTTCTAGCTCTATTTTCTTTGTATAACATTTTTTAGCAACGAATACTAGTATCAGGCATAGATATTTAGATATATCAATATATGTTACGTAAATGTTCATAACAAGTCACAGTATAAATAATAGTAATAGGTACAGAAGCTTCACTCTCTAACAAACTCCGACTCTCTGTCTGTTACGATTAGGACAGATATGACCGTTAAGTGGCGCAAGTGTCACGCGCGTGTCGCGCGGCCTATGGCTATCCACCAAAATTGGTTTGGGATGGATGTATGTAAGTACTTGTAGCTACTTGTTGCGACGCGAATAAATCGCGGAGTGAGCCACGCCGACTGACAATACTTATTCGCAGTCTTAGCGGTACAATTCCGATCTGTCAATGTAAAAAGTGACGTTTTTTGGTTGAGGAAGTGTCCCTTCTGAGTTCTGACACTGACAGACTGGTACCTGTCGTATCGTAACGCTGTGCCTTCTTATAAGCATTGTCCGAATCGGACCGAGAGTCGTCACGTCAAAGTGCAGTCAACTGACAACCGGCGGCCTTCCCATTCCATCGAGTAATTACCCCATCGGGGTAATCGCCTGTTCGGAACGTGACCGTTTTTGTGTGCGTCGCATTGTTACCGCCATTTAGTGTGCTACGCCTAATGAGTGTTTTGGACAATTCAAGTTCATCACGTTAAGTGTTTAGAACTTTAGATTGACGTGAGTTATTTTAATGGACACTGTAATTGTAGTTTTTAATATGGCCGGACACACATCCGTGATTCGTGATTCTTGAAATGCTTTGTGAACGATGGCGTTTTTTCTTTTGACCCAACAAGTCAACAGTGCCTTTTGGATTTAACTCATTAGAAATTGATTACGGAGAAATTGAAGCAAACATCCAATATTGAATTATTGGCTAGCAGAGAACGTCGAAGCAGTAAGCTCATAGCCAGGTGCCTGCCTCTCATGTCATTTCAAATAATGGTCCTTGTGACAGTTCCTTCAAGTCTCTTTTGCGAACTTTTGCAATCGATCCTACACGTATAGGTATCGATATTCTGGGGGGTTTTCTTTGGATTTTGAACCTGGAATCTAATTCAAACTCATATTGTGACATCGAATTTTAAATCGTGTTGATGTCACAATGTACCAGTGGCGGCGCATCCATAAAAGCCGATTCCCACTGGCTTTCCTGTTTTTGGACGTTTGAGCAGAGTTGTAAAGGAAATATGTAAGCCAAATTAGCCCCGGCTTGCCTATGGATATGATTGACGCGCCGACACTGCAATGTACCTAAGTTTGAAGTTGAATGTGTTGGTTGTTGAGATCGAATTGGCCTCCTGGTTCCGAGCATTGCCTTATCGGCTTTCAGAATGATCAAACGCACGTACGAACGCAATCGCCGAACAAAAAGCATGGTAATTGCCTAATTGCCTAAATGGCTGCGCCGGCGCAAATGCGCGCAAAAACGACGGGAAACGCCACGTGACCAAATTGTACATTACCTCATTCGATTTTGGTAGGTGTTGTTTGAAAAAAAAAGCACCTAAATCAGTATTACGTACATTCAAGTGGCCTCCGTGTTCCCGAAGTATAGGTAATTGTGAAGCCCGTTAAAAAAGTGATATATTACTTACGCTACGTCTTACGTAGGCGAACAACGCGCGAACGCGGCGCGGCGCGGCGCGGCGAAAGCGGCCGCCGCCGCGCCGCGCCGCGCCGCGCCGCCTGACATTCGCGTGCAAATCGCGCCGCACCGCGTTCGCAACGAGATCGCTTACGTAGGACACTTCTATGGGCATCAAAGGATTGATTTCGCCGCGCCGCGCCGCGCCGCGTTCGCGCGTTGTTCGCCTACGTAAGACGTAGCGTTATGCCGAAATAAATTTGATAAAATGAATGTATTTCTTACATTTACTTCGAGATAACTAATCCTAGTAACCTGCTTTCTATTAAGATTTTGGATTTAAGCTAAATATAATATTAATTTTATTATATTATAGTAATGGAATACTAAAAGTTAGTTAAATTCAGTTATTGACTAAATTTCGATTTTCCAGAAAGTTGACTACATCAACCATAAAACATCTACCTAAATGCAAGATTTACCTAAATACAAGGACCTAAATAACTGCGCCTAATTTGATATAAGAAATATTAAAAAGAGCTTAAAGTTCACCTACAATACAAATAATTCTAAAACTGAACCATTAAAACACATTAAAGGGCCATCAGTACCTTTATACGACAATCCTTCACTTTGTCATTTAAGCGCTTATTCAGTTCGTTTGGCTCATTAAGCACGGACAGACGGACAGACATTAGTAACGAGCGGCTTTACAGAACGTCATTACAACTGACGGAGTTCCGACATTGTGCCGTCATGTGTACCGGGCCCTTAACTATGTGTACCGGGCCCTTAACTATGTGTATCGGACCCTTTACTTTTTGTAGTTAATCCTTAAGGGTTAGGTATAAAAAGTTTTTGAACGCTAGGCTTTAGAACTGGTTTTAGGTTTTAAGCTTTCATTAGTACCCTATTTAGTAAATGCTGAGAAGGAAGGTGGTCAGAAAACTGGTGGTTTGTTACTAATCCGTGTGTCAGCGAATATTCCATTTTGTTTTAGTTCCTATGCTATTCCACAATATCTATACAAAATAATTGAAATTAAAATAAGATTAATTGAAGTAGTTCATGCCGAATCTTCATACATTTAATTGTCAATCGAACTTTTTATGATAATGATTTACCCTTTCTATAAGGTTAGATGGGGTATTGAGAGAAACACTGGGGCAAGACAAATACTTGTAGAGGATTCACTCCTCCTCTTACTACTACTTGTAGAGAATCCTCATACTTTTTCTCTTGTCCCGAGCAAAATAAACTATATTTCTCTTACTCTATCATGAACCTCAAATATTTGTCGTGGTCTTTAATCATTTATCTTAAAGCTTCTAAAGCCAAAAATACTATTTCATAACCTCTGTAAGAAGCCGGCATGATAATTAACGTCAGCGTGCGCGGGCGGCGCGGTTCACACGCTCCACTTGCGTACGCGCAGACGCGCAACGGCCCGCGATTCAAGCTTTTTCCACCCATTTCAGTGTTTCTTTTACTAAAATTGGAAGTAATTTAATTGGAAGTTTTCATGTTATTTCTTTCATGGCATTTGCGTTTGATTATAACGTGTAAAAGTTCAATATAAAAACTACAATTTTCCGTTAGTCACCTCTTAATAAAATGACCAACCTCGCCAACACAGCATTTTTTATTATACCTTAAAACTAGCATATATATTACGTATATATTTATTTTCACCACACCAGCTCGGAAAGGCTTACTTTGCACTTCAAAAACGGATAGCAAAGTTGCATTTTATTCACATGTGAGGTAAAGTAATCAAATGCAAATTTTGAGTTCATTTCTTATGTTTGCTGGTATTATTGACTTTTAAAAGATAATTTTGAATGATAAATATTTAATAACATTCCTTTTGTTTTGATTTTGTTTGATATTTTACATTTCATATTTGCTTCCGGTTGGTGTGGTGAAAATTTTTGTGTTTCACTCGGGGGCAAATTTTATTTAACTCTCGTGCTTTGAAACCCTCGCAACGCTCAAGATTCCATTTTTCGAACCACTCGCTACGCTCGTGGTTCAATTTTGGAATCTTTCGCTTGCTCGGGTATCAATATTAGCACGAGCGGTTAAACAACAACTTTGCCCCCGAGTGAAACAAATAACTATTTTATAATGAAAGTGTATCACAGTTGTGTCCTTGCCCGGTACAGAATAAACAAAAAGTTGATCGACCCAGATCTTGATTGAGATGTGCTGTTATGAAATTGGCATTGGAATTGACCGTTGCATGCCATCATCGTACAAACATTGTTGGCGCCGTATCATGTAATGGCTCCTCTACCGAATGGCCAACGCCGGCCAATCCAAGGGACGCAGCCATGCGGTAGACTGAGATAGCAATATCACTTGCTCCCTCTAATATGCGTCCCTTGGATTGGCCGGCATTGGCCATTCGTGTAGAGGAGCCATAACGACTAAAATCACGTAAATATTTAAACGTAAGATTGATTTATGTTGATTTATGTGTGAAATTGTTGATTACTACAATACTTTAATGTAAGTAAGAAAATATGTACTCTTCTGCTTCAGATTATTACGGAATAAATAATAGTACTAGGGTACAGAAGTTTCACTATCTAACAATACACGTCAATTACGATAGATATGACCGCAAGGTGGCGCAAACACAAGCACGCGACCGTTCCGTAGCGGTGCGCGGCAACTGCTATGGCTAGACACCAAAATTGGTGTGGGCCGCATGTACTTGTAGCGACGCGACGAAATCGCGGAGTGAGCCACACCTGACATTATCGCACTTTATTTTGAAGATATAAGATATGGTCTCTTTGTCGCGGAAGAACATAATTTTGGGACTATTAGTCGTTTTCTTCAGCCCATTCTAAGACAGTGCCCCGCCGAGACCGTCCGGATTACAGGGATCGCTGGATTAGTGAGATTCTACTGTACAAGTGTAGAACTGTTACTGAAGACCTATGTATGTGATATTTAACAATGTGTAGTGAAATCGGCTCTTTTTGTTGGAGATTACTCAAAAGTGAAGACATTTTCGAATTAAGGCCATCATCCTTCGAAGTTTAATGTCAAGGCGATATCAGGGTTAACGAGGTCTAAGCTTTCTATGCAGGAATGCCTGTGATGTGTCGCTCATATATGACTCACGATATTAGGATGCATTATGCACTTATGCAAGTGCACTTGTATTAATGCTTGGGTTGTTTTAAAATAGCTGAATAGTTATTCGTTTTGCATGGGGCAAAAGTTGTTATTTAACTTCTTGTGCTAATATTGATAACCGAGCCAGCGAAACATTCAAAAAGTCGACTACAGTACAGTCAGCAGCAGAAGTAGCTGAAGAGGCGAATTAGTTCGTCCAAATCATATATCGAAGCTGCCCTTCCACTGAGCAGGAGATGACCGGAAATGAGAGGAAATATACGGGAATCAACCAAAAGCATTGTTTGTAATAGCGGAGAAGAGAACCAATGCTATTAGTTGAATGCCGCACATCTCCTCTCACCTCAGTGGTAAGGCAGCTTTACACTTTAGTCGTATAGTTACTTTATTTGTGACGTTTTCAACTAAAATCGAAATCGGTCGGCGAAATTCAAATTGAAGCTATATGGAAATAGCGTCTTATTGACAACCGACAAAAAGTAACCCTTTTGGTTGAAAATGGCACATTTGCTGCTGATTGTACAGTGTTCTCATGATAAAGGCTCCTCTTCACGTTGGGCCAACGCCAACGCCAACGAGGGACGCAGCCATGCGGTAGAATGAGATAGCAATATCACTTGCTTCCTCTAACGCATAAATGCGTCCCTCGTTGGCGTTGACGTTGGCCCAACGTGAAGAGGAGCCATAAGGTGTCACGATACCATTAACTAGGTGAGCGTAATAGCACATTAAACACATGTGTGAAATTCACACGTGTTCACGATTTGTATGATCGCATGTTACCGACACCGCTTCTTGCGCGCTGCGCCCTATATTTATGTAGATTGCTCTGCCAACTTATCTTTATCTCAGACAAGCCATTGTAACCTTTTTTCTTAAAGCTATAAGGTGCATGTCGTGTTAACTGGTAAGTTTGTAGTCTCATGGAATAAAAGAGAATCAAGTAATTAATGAGCTACAGCGATTTGAAGCTTTATTGCGTAAGAGATATGATTCAAAATGCAATGGGATTCTTTCGATTTTAAGGTGTTGTAGTTTAGAAGGATATTAGTTCCCCGTCGCTGGGTTTGCATGGACTGTGTTGAAATTGATATTGCGATTTATTCATTATTATAACTTAATAGCGCATCTTGTGGTTTACTCAAAGCAAATTCTTTCTATTTCCTTAAAAAAAAAATCTTGTTTATTTCCCTGTAGAAGCCGTTGAACGTTTTAACAAAATTCTCGCCCTCCTTGTGTTTGAATTTCAAAATATCCTTTCTCAGTGGAAATCTACAACTATTACAAGGTTCAGGTTGCATTAACTGTCTACCAGCGACCCGCCCCGGCTTCGCACGGGTTAACAAATTATACGCCTAAAACTTCCTCGAAAATCACTCTATTGATAGGTGGAAACCGCATGAAAATCCGTTCAGTAGTTTTTGAGTTTATCGCGAACAAACACACAAACAGACATACGCGGTGGGGTACTTTGTTTTATAAAGTGTAGAGATATCTATAATAATTGAAGTTTTATATATTTCGATTTAAATTAGAAAACATCACTGTATAACTCGTAAGGCGTCATCGAACTGCACAACGGGACTTAATCGCGTATTTAAGTTTTAAGATTTACCTCCGACGTTTCGAGGACGGCGTTGTCCCCGTGGTCTCGGAGAAGACCACGATCGTGAAAGTTTAAATCAGTGTTTCGTAAGGCGTCATTAAATTAAAGCTTTTTCACTTGTACCATATGACTCATCAGCTTAAGTTTTATTCTACGGGTTCATTTACATACCGTGACTCATTCCCTCCCTCCGACCCTAATATGAAATCTGCAAAAAAAGCAGAAACTTTAATATGTCCACCTTATGACCCCACTCTTTAAGAGTGTTTTTCCTTTGCCTGAAGTGCCCTTTTGTGAACACAGAACAGCCTGCGCGAAAACCTCCCATTTTGCAAACGAATATGTACATATATATGTGATGCTATGTTACCGGCAAAGTGTGTTTAAAATACCTAGTCATTTTATAGAATGCCGGATTAGTTTGGGAAATAGCTAAAATGTTGGATCTAAGTAGGTATCATGGCAATACATATATGGAATGCCTAGTGATCCCATCGAAATAAAAGGAAATCAAATAAAGTATAAAATTTAAACTAAATCAAGCATAGTATCTTAGTAGGTTCGTTAGCCATTTTTTGTTTCATCTCGCGAGGCTTTGATGAATATTAACCAGGTCTTAGGTACTCCACAGAATGCCTAGGCATTTCATACAATACCGTATATTCATTTGGCATTGTATAAAATGACTAGTCAAAGTATACAACAAATTGTATTTCATATTTTTCGTTGACGATTAAATCATATACAATGCCCTAATACCGTATTGAATAAAATCCTGGTAACATATGTATAATAAGCTCCAAAGATAGCATCTGCCTTATTTTCGTATGTTAATCTGACAATTTGGCTGTCTGCTCGCGTTTCGGTCCAACGGAAACGGTGTTAATACTCATGCAAAAAGGCTAATTTGATTTTGATGTCCTGTTTCCGCTTCAATATACGATAATTTCTTGTTATACTCGTAAGCTATAGGGTTCAGTGACCTTAATTTGATAGTTAAATTGTCATTAGGGATGGTTACATGCATAATGAAGCATGAAAATTGAAGTGAGATGGTTTACAATTATTTTTTTTGTTATGTGCAATATACTAGATGTCTCGGTACAAAAAGTACTGAAATAGTATGACAAATATGGACGTTTCCGAGAAAATACGATGGACTAAAATTATGCACTACATAGCTCCGATATAGATTTAAATTTTATTTTAGGCGACCGCCCTATAGTACTTATTCTCGTGAAAAATACCTACAAAACAAAATTATGAAACTCGACTTAAACATAACCCAGATATTTCGAGTAACACAAAAAAGCAGTCAAAATGAGAAACTCTTCTTTTTCGCATGATTAAGTACGTAAAACGTCCGTGTCCGTGCCTCTTCTTAGCTTAAAGATACCATCATAATGTAAAGTTATGTCATTATGATGAAACCTAATTTCATGACACAACGTCGTTAGCTGCGCGTGACCATCAAATTTGTATGATTTGTGCTCTTCACTTGTTTCCTGGACCGTAATGACTGCTGCTTAATGCTTATTTGTGTCTTGTGTCTGATTTGAAATACAAGCTAAAGAAAAAAAGTAGTTTTCATTTTCAAAAATACTAGGTAGGTTTTACGTGCTGTATAATTAATACGCGCCAAATATGAATATTGACGATACATTCAAATTAATATTCGGTACCAACAACTTTTTTGTGTCCTTGTATATATGTGTTTCCGTGACATATGAAACATGACATTTTCGAAATCTGACTTTTAAAAACGAAATAGGAGTAGGAGTGTAGGAGTGTTCGGCTCTAGTAAGAGCTTATTTTACTTAAGAAATGCTGATTTTTGATCTGTTTTGTTCAAAGTATTAAAAGGGTAAGATCATATAACCAACGATACCGACTCCGTTAGGGGGAATTCAGCTTATTTTGAGCGTAATTGTATTAAATTAAGCTATATATTTTTGCACTCTTGGTTAACTGACATGCTGATTTTACATGAAAAAAAAATCAATTTCCTATTTTTAAATTCATAATTGACTTAATTAACCCATATAAAAGCATCTTTAGACGTGGCGATGTACTACTTATAGACATTAACTTTGCATCATGCCCGATTCAGGGCCCGATTCGGATTTTGAAATAGACATCTATTAGATATCTTTTAGATATCACCAAGATACGATAACGATATGTTTAAGATCTAACCTGTCAAATTTGACATTTGCGCGATTCTGGAGATACTCTTGAACGATTTCCACAGGATATGACTTAGAGATCCCATTCACATCTAATAGATATCTTACTCTATCTAACGTAAAAGTGACATTGGTTGCCCGAATTGCGCTGCAAAAGAGAACTAGTTGATATCTAAACTATAACGTATCTAGAATGGATCTAGTACGTGTCGTCTCTTGTTAATATCTTGAAGTTCGAATACGGCAGTTTGCATCGTGCCCGATTCAGTGTGATTCGTGATCGATTCGCTGCGCGTGCCCACCGCTCACATGCTCGGTTAAATTCACGAGAATTATGCCCAATCGGTATGCAAATTTATCGAGGCCAATGATAAAATGTAGCGCAATGGCGGACTGAATCACGCGGTACCCTTGAATTTTGAGAATCTTTAACTGTTAAGAGTTGGATATTGTCGTAAATCGAACAAAGGTTTTTCAATATAAACCAAAGCTATATAAAAATGAGGGCATTAATATAATATAATAAACTAAATATTAGTAAGTATTTGTGCATGAGTCATGGAATGTTTTCTATGTATTTAAGAATTTGCATAATAGGTATATACAAATATAAATATACCACAAATATATGAGCTTATCACACAAATAAATGCCCTTACCGGAATTTATCCTTCGCTAAGTTTCATTTAATAATTATCAAAGAACGTCATTATAAAAACCGTATTTCTAAAATAAACTCGTTCGTTTTTCAATCTCGCAATCGCTTCTCACAATCAGCTGTTTCTCGAATGGATCGATACAAACATCGACATGGAACGAATCGATTCGATGCGCCCGCGTCGGCGCTGGTATGTTTTTGCGTACATTCGAAGTATTCCACCGGCATACTTATTTTACTCATGTTACATATCGTAGCGGAAAAATTCCAAAAACTGGAAATAAACAGTCTGAAATTTTAGAAAAAATATAAAGAACTTTATGTCAGTTACGTCAACTTACGTCATTGACAATGTAGGTGACGACAGGGTGTCAACTATTCGGCATTAGCATGTCGATTACTGAGACATTTATCTTAACAGCACATCGAATTATTTCACTAATATAATTATTTAAGGCCAAAAAGCTAACCATTGCATTACCATGCCCTACTTGGCAGCCATATTGTAATATAGCCAAACGATCCTAATCATTGCGAGCTTTCAATTTGCAAACAGTCCCTTGTGACATTCGTCGGGCTGTCAAAATGCAAACCCAAACTGAATTGTTATTAAAAACCGGGCAAGTGCGAGTCGGACTCGCGCACGAAGGGTTCCGTACCATAATGCAAAAAACAAAAACAAAAAAAAAGCAAAAAAAAATGGTCACCCATCCAAGTACTGACCACTCCCGACGTTGCTTAACTTTGGTAAAAAATCACGTTTGTTGTATGGGAGCCCCATTTAAATCTTTATTTTATTCTGTTTTTAGTATTTGTTGTTATAGCGGCAACAGAAATACATCATCTGTGAAAATTTCAACTGTCTAGCTATCACGGTTCGTGAGATACAGCCTGGTGACAGACGGACGGACGGACGGACGGACGGACAGCGAAGTCTTAGTAATAGGGTCCCGTTTTACCCTTTGGGTACGGAACCCTAAAAATGGTTTCATGGATCAAATGGACCAGTATGAATGGGTCACTTTACTTCAAACTCGCGTAAATCCTTTCGATCCTCTCAGCAAATATCTACCCTATTAGGTACGTACCCTTTCTTAGTACCAAAAACGCATAAACTAACAGATTTACCTGAGTTTGAAGTTAAGCGACTCAAATGTAACCTTTGATTGTACATCTCTTTTCTACACTTTCTTCTTCTTTCTCTCTCATCTTACATCACCTTCTAGTAGTAGCAGAGCATAGCCAGATTTCGATTACTGTGTGTTTATCCAGAGTATCCAGACACTTCCTGCCTAGTATACAGCTTAACTGTGGTACTGTGGAATGAACTGTGGGCCGGATATACGGACTGCTATGACATTCCATCCTTTAAGAAAGAGCGTACTCCCGTCTGAAAGGCCTGCAACGCACAAGCAACCTCTATGTTGTTGCAGGTGTCCATGAGCAACGGAAATTGCTTACCATCAGTCGATTCGTTTGCTCGTCTGCCTATTAGATAGATATAATAAACACTACCTAAGGGCCAGTTGCAGCAACCTCGGTTAACAGACTGATCAACGTTACGCAGCAGAGATCTATGAAACTTCCCATACAATAAAGTCAATAAAATTTAGCGAACGTTTTAACGGTTACAGACGGTTTGTTGCAACCGACCCTTAATCTGTTAGAATGTATCCTAAACATTCTAACATTCTAACAGATTAAGGGTCGGTTGCAACAAACCGTCTGTCACTGGGTGCCGTTAAAACGTTCGCTAAATTTTATTGTAAGCTGTTGTTGGTTGTTTGTTTTTTAAGGGGGAGGCCTATGTTCAGCAGTGGACGTCTTATGGCTGAGATGATGATGATGTATCCTAAACTAAGGTTTAGGTAAGCGCCAGAGCTCGTCAAGAACCACTGTATAGGCCTGTGAAATTCGTTCCTTAAAGGCCAGATCACACCGGCTGCGTGCATGTGCGTAGACGTGCATGTGCGCGTTGTAATATACAGTTCCTTATGAGAGAAGACACACCGCTTGCGTATCGGCCCAATTCGAACTTTAAGATAGGTAGGTACGTCAGTTAATAGATCTAGAAACCATATGGATTAGATATGTCAGTAATGTCAGTGTCAAATGTGACGTTTCTTCAGACAAAAACGTCACTTTAGCGCACGCGCACGCGCACGTCTACGCACACGCAGCCGGTGTGGCCTGGTCTTGAGTCATTAATAAACCGAATCCTCACATAACTCGTTGGAACCCCGAATACTTTGTGTGCATGTTTGTGCCGCATCCGGCAGTTGACTGCGTCAAAAGTTTAGCACTCGCGTCTCGAATTCGACTGTCAGTCAATCAAGTGTAAATAATCGTGCCCTTACAATCTCGGGGTTAAGATATACTAGAGCCCACATGATATAATGTCTTGTGAAAAGCTCTGACCCGTAACCTTTCCTGATTCGAGTGTCACGAGGGACCTTGGATACTGGCAGTTTATCGGGTGCCATGATACCGCGTGGCGCTACTCTGTGTCTTTCTAATTCGTGACTTAGCTGTGGCCTTCGGTCGCCGCTCCCTTCCAGATTCTGATACTAATCTAGCAATCCCAACTTTCGCAGAACCGTTTCACAATAATCTGTACCTTGGAATTTGAACTTTAAACTGCACATTTTAAGATTGAATTTTAGAGTTCGTTGATAGGTTAGATAAGAGATTGCAAAGGTTAAGTTTGGTGTTTCGGTCTCGTTTTGCAAAAGTGAATTATTACGGGAGAAGGCAAAGGTAAATTCCTGTGTCTTGGAAATTATGACGGCATATTGTGATAAGTGATCTTTGATATATTATCGTGAAATAGTGTGGGTTTGTTTTGATATTGTTAACGTAATTTTATAGCTACATTGAACTGAAGGGACAATAGTCTTAAGACGTGAGTCTTTGAATGTCCAGATTATGAAATGGTGAAGTTAAGAACCTGGATGGGACGTCGTGACATACCGGACACAAAGAGTTTGTAACACGATCGGACTGAAAATGTAGGCTTTGAAAAGAGCGGCCCGTTTTTACGGTATTAAATATTTATATCTAAAATCAACTTTCAAACCATTGTATTCAATATAAGCAGCATTTGCAGTCACGTTAATATTTTTTTTGTAATTAAACCATTTGTCAATTATCTGTCTGTCAGTCGCGAATTGTAACACGTATATACAGGACTCGAACTGTCAGTCACATTCAGCCACACCCGCGATAAAGATCGCACAATTTGTCGCCGTCGCATTATGTCATGCTAGGTACATGTTACTGCCGCGCGTAGCTTACGCACTGTATGTGCTTTCAAAACACATTCAATTTTGAACCTTACAATTACGCAATAGAGTCCAAGTTATAGTTGATTTTTAAATGGACTTACGACCTATTTGCTATGTAATATCTAATGTCTAATGCATGGCATTATGAGCTGATTTACGCTAATCGCAGAGGCCAAAATTGCACGCATTCTGTGCTAATGTTTTGGGTGCAGCTATAATTAATATCGTGCTAAGATATCTAGAGATAATTCTCTAATGAGTTATTCTAAAATCAACCATATGTTATAAGAGTAAGGTTTAGTTTGCAAATGTGGTGCAAAGTGCATTGTTTTTAAGCGATGTGTCAAGCCATGAGTGATTGTTATGTCGTGCGGAATTATTGTAGTTAAATTTGAAGGTCTAGCCTAGGTTTTATTTTAGCCCTCTCACTCACGACCTTCTTATATTTAGAGTAAACTGACATGTAAAATTTAAGTGTAACTTATGCATGAAATTGTGATATTTGACAAGGTTATCATATCAGAAATGGACCTCGTAGTAAAAGTATGCGTATAATAACAACATATCTCTACAACTTATGAAACTTTATGAACAAAGTAGAGATCAAAAGCCAACGCATAACAATAAACATAAAGTGACATATCGATGCATACATTATGCATATTGATAATAACCATTAAGTTAATTCGTATGTTTACTTAGCGGGCTGATATGTAACTTTAACGATATGGAGACCGGTTGGTGCAACTTGCATGTACTTGCTGATTTCTACATATGTATGTATTGTATGTGCCATGTTTTCACTGACTGAGGTATGGCTGATATTTATATTAGGAAATTATTTACTGACATTCTTAACTAGCTCATAAACTATTTCTAAGTGATATAAACCATATTTCATCTATATCAACTATTACCCTTAAAAATTCTTTCATTTTGAACCTTTTTTGGGCGGTGGAAAACATTGATCAGAAGTAGGGTTGCCAGATGGTTTTATTTCCCGACTTAAGTCCCAAAATCCCGAAACTGTGATATTTTTTCCCGATAATTGCGTCTTTCGATCTGGCAACCCTAATCAGAAGGCAAAGGCACAAGGCTAATTTAGAGGGTAGACGAAATGAGAAAAGGGCCGAGGGTTTTTCGATTGCCTACAGGGTTCTATATTATCAAGAATACATCCAGAAATAACGTAGTATTACGAGATTATAACTACATATTATATTTTTGAATAAAAGAAGTCCGAATGGTAGGAACAGCTTTTAAGCAACATTCAGACTTCTTGAAAAAAATCAAACTTTACTATATATTTATTTATTTATATTAAATAATATCGTTTCGTCTAAGAACTTACAGGGCTTCCGTTTAAAAAAAAAAGAATAGTTATTTTTCATGAATATTCAAACTGGAACACAATAATTTTTCATCACGACCAAAAAAAAAAAATAATAATGAATATTATAACACTAGTTGATTTGGCGGCTTCGCCGGAGTATCGCGGAAGCGGTAATCGCCTTCATATTTCATAGTTTTCTCTCGCTCATATTTCATACATTTCTCTCACTAGGAGGTTAAAAATGCTACTATTTGTCATGTTAGCGACACGCCCGAAGAAAGCGTTGTAGGGACATTACTCATTTTCACGGGCTTAAGAATCTTAAGATTTAAGCGGTAGCCGTGGCGCCTAAAATTAGACTAATTTGGGTTATTAATGATACGTTGAGAGCGTAATATTATTGGATTATAATATTTATAATTTATAATGTCAACGGCAACGTAACCGCTTAATTTTTTTACATCGAACGTTATTTGAATGTCAATACATTTTTAGCTTGACTCGATCAACTGAATCGAACATTTAACACATTGTTTGGAATAATAAGAGACAGGCAAATAGCTAAATTTAGAATCGAAGTAAATATACCTACATTTGGGACGACCTACCACATATCGACCCAGCTCTAAACTAAGTGAAGATTGTACTATAGCTGACGATTTATACATGCTTAAATAGTGTGTATTAATTTAATTGATACACAGAAAATATCCATAAGTCAGGAATGAATAGAAGTGATAAACATACAAATCCATGCCTGTAGCGCTATTTGAACCCAAGACCTTTAGCTTCGTAGGTGGGATTACTACCAACTAGGCTATAGACAAGGGCAGCTGGAACTCACGGTAATTCTACCGTGATATTCATCAGGCATCCCATGGCTCCTTCAAAACAGCAAGAACGCTGGAGTGACTTATTGGGTATACCGACTCTCTACTCTCCTCCTCTTAATAGGAAAGGATGGCTGCCGGTGCAGGAGGGAGTCCCACATATCCTCCTAATGGCTCCTCAGGCCGGGGAAATGCGTAACGCATTTTACCACTCTGTCAACAAAAAAAAAATCGGACAAGTGCGAGTCGGACTCGCCCATGAAGGGGTCCGTAGCAGCAAGTAACATAATAAAATTGCAGTTTACGATTTATGACGATTAATAAAAACTACTTACTAGATCTCGTTCAAACCAATTTTCGGTGGAAGTTTGCATGGTAATGTATATCATATATTTTTTTTAGTTTTATCATTCTCTTATTTTAGAAGTTATAAGGGGGGGACACACATTTTATCACTTTGGAAGTGTCTCTCGCGCAAACTATTCAGTTTAGAAATAAATTATATTCGAAGTTTCAACAGTAGGCATAGTTCTTATAGTTTCGGAAAAAAGTGGCTGTGACATACGGACTGACAGACAGACAGACAGACAGACTTGACAAATCTATAAGGGTTCCGTTTTTTGCCATTTGGCTACGGAACCCTAAAAATGAGGCCGTTAAATGAATTAAGACACTGCATTCACGAATTTAACAGCCTATAATTAACAAGCTATTCAAGAACCAAGTCAGTCGGTCAATGAGGCACGGTTTGCCAAAACAATGGTTTAACATCCTCGTAGGTGTATAGTTATCGTAAACCAGACCACAAATCTGCCAAAAAGACCGCCAATAAAACCTGACCTCGTTCGTAATCATCTCAGCCATAGGACGTCCACTGCTGAACATATTAGGCCTCCCCCTTGTTATGGGGGGTGAATGCCATAATCGCCACGCTTGGCAGGTGGGTTGGCGATCGCAGTCGAGTACACCGATTTTGAGGGACGCTGCTGCCCGTCCACCGGTGGTTAAGGACATACCCGGGTCACCGGTGCGGTGCGTTCGTAATGCCCTTAACAAATTAATTAGAACCGCTCCTTTTTGAATGATTTATTATATTGGCGAAGCCGAAATCCAAACCTGTTTGAAAGGGGTTTGGATATAAAAAAGACAGCTTAACAACAAAGAAGAATTAATAATAGCTCGTGGAAGTTAAAATTGCAAAACCTGTCGTGTCAGGATATGTTGATGACTGATGCGCTAATAGTATGCCTCAAATGTAAGGATGTAGTAGAAAGGTCACCTATTTGACTTTCAAAACCTGTCAATCATCGAGCAAAATTAACAACAATTAAGTCGACCCCGATCTCCCAAAATTCCAGGATCCCTATGCATAAACGTAATCCTAAAACATACTTATTCATTGTATCTATGTATGTTTATAGATAAGTGTCCTTATCGATTTCAGTGACACCAACCCTAAATGAGAATAATACGGTTGACCCAACTTAACTTTAGAATGCTTTTCTACACGTGTGATAGCCGAGTTCCCCAGTTTCTTGTTGTACCATCGCCCACACACTGTTAACTGTCCATCGGTGGACCTTATGCCTGTTTGTACGGTCAAGGAATTTAATTTCTGTGCCACTTCTTACTTTGTCACAGTAACAATAATGAGATTCCTGGCTTTCATAGCGGATTGTCACTGTGATAACATAAGGAGCAGTAGGTACCTGCAGATTTTTTCTTTGGCTGAACGTGTAATTGTTAGTATAGTTAGTATGTAGTTGATTTTACTTTTTGCTTGAATTTTTTGTCACTGTTATCTTATACCTTTAAACCAGCAATTCTTCCGTCGTTTCCGGGATCCCATGTATATATATAAACAACTACGATACGATACTACGATTTCGATGCTATATGAGGGTTTTCAGAGGCGAAAAAAAGATATAGCTATGTGTTATCTCTGGGAAAACGCGCATTTTTGAGTTTTATATGTTTTCTGATAGCAGCAAGCTCTTTCCAACGCTCTGGGTATGAATAATGTGTAGTGCGGATCACGGATGCATCTCGTTTTGCATCATAACACTGATGTGAGTCAGCGGCACGCTCCATCACCTTATTTAGAGTCTTGTTTTGCTCAAATTGTTCACTGATCGGTGGAATTTTAATCACCCATTAAGGTGTTTGGAGATTTGGTGTGATTACTGTAGATGGTTATGGAAGGTTGGATTAGCGGAAGGTTATTAGGTGAGCTGGTGAACTTTACCGAATTGGATTGAATGTGTGGTCTTATAAAATTGCATGTGGGATTATCTTGTTGATTTTGGTTTTTTAATCCGTAGCAACACGAAATTATTGAATTTAAAAGTACGTCTAAATTCTTAGAAAGTGGAAAACCTCCACTATCTCGGGCGAGAGATTATATTTCTAAGTATTATGGTATTGTTTGCAGACGTTTCTGCTCAATACAAAATTAGTCTAAATTTTTGTTTGATAAATATTAACATAAAAAGGATTTATGTCGATAATCCTACAAAATTTGTGCACCCATAAACATCTTATTGAGTATTTAATTTCTAAACTTAAGATCCGAGGAATTCATAGAGATGTTATCTGAGTATTTTCTACTGAGAATAACAATATTGTTTTTTTTTTAAATTTATGTGTGCGCTGAGCAAACATACATTTAATCAGCTGGTAAATAATATTGTTGTTTTGCTCCACGGAAATTCACAGCGGTATTGCAACTAATCGTTCAGGTGTTCAGATTTCTATCTGATAGCCCTATACGGTGGTACTACGATGTAGTACAAAATACTGTTAACTGCGTATAGATTGAGGATAATACGTGATTGTCAGTTGAATAATACCCCCTTACCTTATTCATAAAAAGTGGCTGTGACATACGGACGGACAGACAGACAGACATGACGAATCTATAAGGGTTCCGTTTTTTGCCATTTGGCTACGGAACCCTAAAAACGTTTGGGAAAACCGGTGTCTTTTCTATGGGGGTTACAAAAGTTAACGATTTGGATACAATTTCCTAAAACTTTCATCATGTAATGTTTGAACACTAGAAGGTATTGACATGTCTATAAGTATAAAGTTCTAGACTACTAACCTAACCTAGCCCCTTCACGTTTCGTCTCGGTGAGTCGCGTATCGCGAAGGTCTCTCCGAACCTCTAATTTTATTGTCATTGTCGCATGGGCGGTAATAGACCCCTGTTTGAACAGTCGGAACGCGGAACAGTGATGCTTGCGATTCGGTGTTTCGTCATCAGGGCCTTGAACTCGCCCTTGAAATGTTGCCACATGAAACATGTAACACCGTTATTGCACACGTCGATAAAAGAAAACTATAGGAAGCAGGACTGTTGAGGCAGACAAAAGACGGTCTTATCGCTGAAAACCAATGTTTCTGTACTGGCATTAAATTGGCATTAAATATTTTGATATTAGCATTTGTGAACCGATTTGGATAATTAAGTATTATTTAATAGTAAATTCCGGATTGGTCCCACATTTGTCTGAATCTAATTCTGATGTTGGCTTGACACCGACTTCATACATGTCAGTTGCTAACGCATATTAAAAGGAATAATATTATATTTTATCCTTATTGAAGTCAGAATATTTTTTTTAAAGGTGTCATTTTCTTGTCAAAATTCTCCAAAAATTTTTGGTAACCAGGTCAACACCCAACACAGCCCTATTCATAGACATGTGTGGTCGACTCCCGCGCATTTGTTTGGAGAGGCGACCGCGCCGGCGCCGGCCATATGGCGGAAGTGCATTCCTGCTGCACCAGATAAGTGGATATGGTGAACGTTGCGGATTTTGGACCTATATTTGATCATTTTTAGGGTTCCGTACCCAAAGGGTAAAACGGGACCCTATTACTAAGACTTCGCTGTCCGTCCGTCTGTCTGTCACCAGGCTGTATCTCACGAACCGTTATAGCTAGACAGTTGACATTTTCACAGATGATGTATTTCTGTTGCCGCTATAACAACAAATACTAAAAACAGAATAAAATAAAGATTTAAATGGGGCTCCCATACAACAAACGTGATTTTTGACCAAGGTTAAGCAACGTCGGGAGTGGTCAGTACTTGGATGGGTGACCGTTTTTTATTTGCTCTTTTTTTGTTTTTTGTTTTGCATTATGGTACGGAACCCTTCGTGCGCGAGTCCGACTCGCACTTGCCCGGTTTTTTTAGACATACAGAAAGATGGGAATAAATGGGTGAATCAAGTTTTTCTTGTCTCTAATTGCCATGGTTACGGTCTCCTGGGTCACTCTTAAAACACTAGGTGTTTCGTATTTAAATGAACCATTGATTTTTTTGGTAGTTATAAGGCCTTTCCATAATGGGACGTCTACTAAGCACGTTTGTAGAAAATGGTACAGCAGCTTTTCTAAAAAACTATGCTACTACGGTCTTCTGGCTGATGGGACAGAATAACAGCAAGAAATAGTTGATCGACCCAAATAGCAAGAAACAATATGGATAACGATAAAGATTGGTCAAACGCGTTTCAAGGTTAATACTCCAATTATTATTATATTTCATACTTCTTCATTAGCTACATATTTCCACTGCATAATGCTATCAATTCCCTTTAAATAACATGAATGAGCCAAAAACAAAACAAATTTTCTCGAAACGACTTCGTCATTTTGAAGCTCAACCGAAGATCCTGGGTAATCCCAGGATTACCTTAGAACATTACCCAATGTCTACGTAAGCTGTGTCAAAATACAGCACTATGAAGATAATGAAGAATTTCGTCATCAAATACAATTGAATTTCCACCAATGGCGGAACTCTGTTAAAATAAAATATAAAAACATCCAAGGACTAGATTATAGAGTGTAGACTAAGCACATGACAGGATATTTAAAGACCCCGAGATCCCAACCGTGACATATCACCGTTTTGCCTATGTATCTCCATCTACAAACTGTCAATCCAGCTACCCTGTGTGGTCTGCGTTCCTGGTACCGATAACGAGATGCGATTGAAATTCATTTAAATCTAGACCAATAAGAGTTTCTTGTGAAGTCACGGACAGTTGAAAATGTTATTGATTAAAAGCCATTTTAATTGTTCTTGTTAATTATCATAAGAAAATCTATTCCGTCATCCTAATTGAATCGTAGGCAAATCAATTTGTCAGTAGGAAGTAGAAATTTCGCTGCCTTACATTTTTAGCTGCCTTTTCTACTGACAAACTCGGCTTGCAGACAATATGTCGGTCGGTTAGGGCTGAGCGATCAAATCCGATAAGTCTACTTTCATTATTTTTACCTTAAATTCCTGCTGGGAGCTGGGACGTCAGTCTTTCCGTGGCCACAGCTGGTGCAACTCAGCTAAAACGTCGGAATTTAAGGTACTTAAGAATAATGAAAGTATATCGCGTGTGTGTAATAAATATGTGTATAAAACGAGAGAGTTTAAAGTGTTATAAGTCTAAGTCATTTCTCATTTAAATAAGAACTTCACGTATGCCATCCTTTTAAAATACTTAATCCTGATTCCATCCTACCTAATAATTCTGATTTCTAAAAACCCAATTCCTCTCGACTTATCATTTATATTCTTAAGGAAGAAACATGACCAGCCCTGTGACGTCCATGTCACCTTGTTCGCCTATATCTCAATGCCCGCCACTGCCTTGTGTGGTCCAACTTCTCGGTACCATAACGCTAAGCTGCCAGTATTATGATACATTGTATTTTAATGCACTCTCGTTGCTGGACCTGACAAAGGATGCTGTTATCGTTAAAGTGCTCGTTCGCAAAGCAAATTGGTTTCTGTAAAGTTTTGCAGAATTTGCCTGCTTAACCTTGATTCATGATAAAGTCACACGAACCGCCGCCGTTAAAAGGCCGCTCCCAAACAATCGAAGATACGCCGTAATTTTTTCTTGTAATATACAAAAAAAAGCAATGTATTTATTAGTTTTTTTTTTTCATTTCAGGTAAGCAAAACACCAACGGCATTGGAAGGTATCCTGCCTAATACGATCCCCGATTTTTCCACGTTTGGTGTCACTCGAAAAGCGGGTAATGTATTTTTGGACATGTGGCTAAAAGTCACTTATAACCACTCTCCTGCGGACGCTTCTGCTGTGGAATGAGCCCTGCCGAGGTTATCTTGAGGGACTACAGTGTGGGATTTAAAAAAAAGGGAATGTAGAGATGTAAAAAGTAAAGGGAGCATGTTGCTCGATGGAGTCACAGGCGTCCATAGGCTACTGTGGCCGCGTTCCATTAGACGGCTCGTACGCTTGTTGGCCACCGAAGTCAATAGTCATTTCGCAAAATCGTATCGTAAACATGAAGCACGCGTTTAGCTGCATCTGAAACCCTTTATTAAAGAAGTGGGAATCAAACGTACCACAATGGCTGCCCATCCCACCTCGTATTAGTGGGCATTGTTCATTAGGCCCATTGTTTAGCACCTGCGGTCTGCGGTCAAGGATGATCGTGAGTCAGGTTGGGAGAAATTTGTTGGGCGCCTTCTATACATGTTTATCTCCATGCATAGTCACATGTCATAGATAAATGATGCGTTCAACAACCGCAATTTTTTTAGTCTCATTTCATAATTGATGCGTTCAAAAACCGCATAAATTTTACCAAATATATCGAAAAAATTCGATAACTAATAATAAAAAAAAAAGAAAATTAAAAATCGGCTCTTGAACTTGAACATTTCGCTCTTAAATTTTTTTGTCTTCAACTGTAAAATTTGTATTGTATTTTTTTGTATTTTGTTTGGCAGCAGTATGAAGTTCAGTTGTTTTAATGAACCTATTATACCTACAAATCGTTGTATCTTTTGAAAATTATTAAATACTTATTCAATGTGTCTTATGTATGTAACGAATAACTAATACGTAACGAATTCTCTTAATTGTCCGTCAAAATCGGTTTAAGTTGAAGAAATAGGTATCTATTTCCAATACAAACAAAATCTCATCACTCATCAGTCATCATGCGATCTTTTCAAAATGAACCTTCGGCTGCATGTAATAAAATTAATATTTGTACGGTTCAATGTAGGCTATAACTATAGGTTACTAAACTGGTAATAGCTTGTAATCGTTGTAATACATACATCGTCAATCCCAAATCAAACAGCAGATTTAATTATTAACAAAACATTCGTACTCAACTGTAAAAAATTGTCTAGGAGGTAGGTATAGCTGACCTTGAGGTTCAAAATAATTATATTTTATGGTTATACAAAGCCGTAATATGTAGCTTTTGAAAATAACGGGGCAGTTGTCAAAACATAAGGGTGTAATACACTGACGTATTTTGTGTCGTCACGAATCTAATCGGTGTTATAATGTTTGGACTGTGATTTGTATGACACCGGAAGGTGTCCGTTATGGCATCGATCATGGGATCGACGGTGACCTTAATGAGGCCTGACACGTCAAAAGTATCTATACGAATGAGACCTTATCTTAAGGGAGTAAAGTTGAATATTGCTGGTCGTGATTGTTTGCTAACAAGCATGTTTACTTCGTGTTTTTTTAATATTGTTAGTAATTAAATTTTCTCTAGTTAAAAAAACTTGTTAATTTGAATATTAAGTAATATTTTTTAAATTAGTATTCCACACTAGTATTATTGCTACAGACACGAATTATAGAAAGGAATTGTGTTTAGAAAATAAGATAAGACAATTAGACTCAGGTGAGTCAGGAGAATCAGTCTTAGACTAACGCTTCTCTTTCAATAAGTACTTTAGACATGATTTGAAAGCCTGTTTTTGCTGGACACGTAAATTCTGAAGCCCACACAAGACGAAGAAGATAAAATCGGTTTATTAATATTTTCATTAGTATTTGTAAAGTAGCTGTAGTTAAGCTGTTATATCAACCTGTAAGTTATTTACAATTTCAAACTGTCTATTCATCGCCCAGAAAAGCAATAATTGTGTAAGCATATTTATATTTGCATAGCAAAAGTGCTAAATAGCAATGATCAGTTAGCGAGCAAATATCACTTATTGTTACATTGTAAAGCGTATAATGGAACGCAAGTACCCATACAAAGGAACTAGACATTCGACTCGACTACGCCTTTACCGGTCAAGAGGGCAGCGGAGAATATGCTCTTGAACTTGGTTCTGTCTCGTCTTTGGAATTGTGTCCATAATAATTGGATCCTTATTCTATGGAGTTGCCCGGATACAAGCTCGGACCAAAAAGCGTATGAAAATTCCTAAGTCATTATTATTTTATATTTGCCTACCTATTTTAAATGAAGAAAAAAATTGCCCAGTTTTGAGCATTTAATTTTAAATTATAATCGCTTTCAAAATAACGACATTGGAAGCGTAATTGTCAATATGATAAAAATCTATGGCATTGTCATGATAAGAGTAAGAATGTAGAAGAATGCCATCCGTATGTACCATGTACTGGCTTACCCTATTCTTAAGATGAGCTCAGTAGACCCCGGACTCCTTCAGGGCCTAACGGGGAAAGCGGTAAGATAGGGTGAATTCATACTTCCAGTCCCAGTTCAGATATACATTGTATATTGGTACTTTAAAAGCAGCTATTCATATCTACTCGTAACAATCGTAAACGTCTCGTGAAGGATGAATGTCGCTGTTGTGTTAAAAGTGCTTTTCAAAACGCTTTTATTTGAATTACTTGTCTTTCCGTGGGATGATGGGTTGGAGAGGCGACGATGATACTTGAAATGTGCGATTATTTTCCTTTAGTCGCAACGAGTGTTTCAATTTGTACTTAAACATTCAAACCTTTCAAATATTTCGCAAAGATGGCATTGGGTGCAATGTGCAATAGAATAATGATAGACTTCTATCAAATGACTCGTGAAATGTAAACACCCAGTCAAGGTGAGATTGGTGCAAACTTGTTTGAGAATAAAAGTCGCAAAAAGATAAAGTTATAAAAGTATTTATAGCAAGAGATTTATAGAGGTGTTTAACTGTTACTTTAAGAAACCGAGACATCTATGTCACAAATAGGATAAAAGGGAGACAGGTCTTATCCACAGTATATCTCAAAGAAGTGGACAACATCAAAGATTTATATCCAGACTTAAATCTGTTATAAAGCGAACGTGCTGAATAGAAGAAGAAATTAATAATGTGCGGAGATAAAGAATATACATTAAAAAAGATAAATTACTTTAGCGTACGTTTATTTTCATCTAGCAATAGAGTTTACTAAGTTTAACTAAGATTAGATGCCAAATAAGTACGTATTAAGTAGCACAAAGTAGACTAAGCCTCTTTGGGTACAGACACGTGTTTACCCATTTATCGAATTGTTCCGAAGTTTCTACCCTTGATAATCTTTTCCAAATACGACAAACGACAAGATTATGTAATTAATCACTGATTTAGAAAGCTTCAAAATAACGGGACTCTTATGCAATACTTGCAATTTAATTACTGCAGTGAATTCCCGAACGATCTAACATAATGAATAAAGTTAAAAATGTCGTATCTGCACAAAATACGATCGCACGGACTTCATTTTGGTGCTGCAATTAATTCCGAATGTTCGAGTTCCTTTTTTAAACGTTTCAAGTAAAAGCGGTTAACTCTCTTGTTTTTTGTTTCGATCCACGATTTGGTCAGTCAGAGTCAGACTAATTACTATCATTACGCGGTTGAGAAATACAGATTTAACTTGTATCCGAGGAGAATCGTGTCTTTTGTTTATTGCCGATTTGCTTTATTTTGCTCTGTTAAATATTTATGACGCACCATTAAAGGAGCCCGGAAAATTAAAAGCAAGAAAATAAAGGCTTGTGGTTTTTTGTTCGTTGACACTTGCAATTACATATAAATCTGGTTTTTGACGCATCACTGTTCTCCTGATGACCAAGCAGTATTTCTCGAATCAGAAACCGTTTAAAGCCGTATATTTTAATTTAATAAGTACTCAATTGATCGTACAAATAATAACCATTTTTAGATCTTATTCCAACGTTATAGAGTCTACGAACCGTCACCATGTTTCCATTGATCGAAGTAGGACATTGGGGGCGCGTGACCGTCCACTTTCACCTTGATTGGACGCCAATTAACATCTGGCGAATATACGACCAAAGAGGTCAATAAACTGCGGACTTGCGGAGGGGCTCCATTGGCATACTTAGGAGATGACTGAAATGCCGGGGTTTCGATCATATAAATATTGTAGGGGGGTCTCTATTGTTTCCCAAATAGTTTAAAGTCATAATGTATTGTTTGTCCGAATTTTCGTTAGTCATAATTGGTTTTTCTCAGAAACGCGTAACTTTTCAGGATTGACATAAAACAAACCTAACCTAACCTAACCCATCTATAGAATAACCTTACGAAAATCCTGAAAAGTTAGCCGTTTCAGTTTTATGACTAACGATAATATGACAAACAATACATTATGACTTAAAACTTTATGGGAAACAAAGGGACCCCATTGTGGGACATTCTTTCACAAATTGACTGAGTCCTACGGTAAGCTCAATAAGGCTTGTGTTGTGGGTACCTTGACAACGATATATAAAATAAAATATACAAATACTTAAATACATATATATATAATACATCAGTGACTCAGGAACAAATTTCTGTGCTTGTCACACAAATAAATGCCCGTATCGGGATTCAAACCACCATCACAAGGACCATCGGCTTCATAAGCTGGGCACTACCCACTATTTAGACCAGATTGGTCGTCGAATATTAAAACATATTTTAGCATTTGTTTTATTGAAATATTCGAATTTAAACAACATTTTCAAGCACAAACACAAAATATTACTTCGCTAGTTTATATGGAAATTTGAATACAAAACAAAGTGACCCGACATCATTGCTCCTGAGTGTAGGAGTTTGGGTAGGTAAAGTAAGGATGAGGAGTTCCGCGAAGGCTGCGCCCGCGGCGATCCCATGGTTGGGATAACAGGATCATGTGCCGTTCCGATCGTTCATCGACACGAGAGTCGAGAGTTTTATGTCGACCAGTATAAAGCCCGTACAGACGGAGCGATAGTATATCGGCAGATACCGTAAGATACCGACAAAAAAGAAAAAAACCGGGCAAGTGCGAGTCGGACTCGCGCACGAAGGGTTCCGTACCATAAAGCAAAAAAAAAACGGAAATAAATTCAAAAAGAAAACGGTCACCCATCCAAGTACTGACCACTCCCGACGTTGCTTAAAAATGTGGTCAAAAATCACGTTTGCTGTATGGGAGCCCCACTTAAATCTTTATTTTATTCTGTTTGTAGTATTTGTTGTTATAGCGGCAACAGAAATACATCATATGTGAAAATTTCAACTGTCTAGCTATCACGGTTCGTGAGATACAGCCTGGCCCCTGTTTCACCAACGTGACAGGTGCGACGAATTGTAAAATCACTGTTGCTGACGTCACAGGCATCCATGAACTACGGTTACCGCTTACCATCGGGCGGGCCGTATTCCTGTTTGCCACCATCATTGTATTATTAAAAAAAACTTTATGATATCGGAAAAAAACAGATATTTCTCTTGCTAAGTTTATGACAATTGTCACAAGAAACACTACAATTGTCACGAAATTCCGACATATAACTCATTACCTGTCAAGAATTACCTACAATTCTTCTAAATCTTTGACAATTGTCAGAAACTTCGCAGGAGAAATATCTGTTTTTTTCCGATATAATAAAGTTTTTTTAAATAATACAATGATGGTGGCAAACAGGAATACGGCCCGCCCGATGGTAAGTGGTAATCGTAGCCCATGGATGCCTGTGACGTCAGCAATAGTGATTTTACAATTCGTCGCACCTGTCACGTTGGTGAAACAGGGGCCTGGTGACAGACAGACGGACGGACGGACGGATGGAGGGACAGCGATGTCTTAGTAATAGGGTCCCGTTTTACCCTTTGGGTACGGAACCCTAAAAAGAAGAAAAAGAAAAAAAGCCTTTTATTTTTCTAAAAAAGAAAAAAAGAAGAAAAAGAAAAAAGAAAAGGAGAAAGAAAAGAGGAAGAAAGGAGTGAGTGCTAAGGTGACGAAAGACAAAGGAGAATGGAAGAGAAAAAACATGTTGTGCCGACCCCACATAACGTGGGATAAGGGCAGGGAAAAGAAGAAGAGCAGGAGACGTAAGATGCCGAGTTGCCGACCAATTTCTCAGAAAAAAAGCTGATCGTACAGCGGCAAAGGCCTATTAATAATTGAAATTATGGAACCTCTTTAAAGAAATTCAAATTCTAATTGAACACACAGAATTCAAGACCTGCTTTAATAGAAAACCTGGTTAATTGACACAAATTAGCAGGTCACATTGAGATTTTAAATTATCCGAGCTTCATTGTATTTTGTATTATATTGGTTTGTTTGTGAACCAGAGGGCGTACCGCGAATCACGTTACAAATTTATAAGTGCGACAAAGAGGTAACACGTCTAACGTGGTTCGCGGTAGGCCCTCAGACCCTGCACGGGTAAGCAATGGGAATATAATATACGTAGCCAAGCTATTATGACGAATCAATCACGCGCATGACATCGGCTCGTTTTGTACGGTATTGGTCCGTTGGGGATACCTTTTGTAATCCTTATTGCACCAAGATAGTGTCTATCACTGGTCAGTTAAGTTATCGGTATTGGAGTAGTAAGAACTTGATCCTTCGGGTTAAAAGAAATGGGGAAAAAACAGCTTTTGTGTTTTCTGATTCAGTTGTCGATAAGTTGATTGAAGAGTTTTTTTTCCGTTGATTGACAACACATCTAAAGTATATCAGCGTGGTGGTAAAAGGCATTAATTGTTAGTAACAAAGACATTTCAATACAAAACTGGATTAAATCGCCGTCAGAATGATCACGTCTTAGTAAGCCAGAGTTGGCTGCTTTACAAGAGTTTGGATTAAGAAAATAATATTATATTCAAAGAGCATTGACCTACTTTTCAAAGCTATCAAATCGGATTTCAAACGGTAGAAGTAGGAGAAGTGGAGCACTCTGGTGCCTAGGTTTAGACTTTGAAATTACATCATAGTGTTCCAAAAGACAATATTCATGTCTTAACAAGAACCTGAAGCCCATTTGCATTCACACATTGTACTTGTATGATGCGCCGTTATCTTATCAGACCCGTGAGAATCGCAGGCGCACGTGGGCGGCCATTGCGCAGCGCTGCCATCTAGCGGGAAACGACGTAACTACGTGCAACGGTGACGGCGCTTACGTCGTTTTGTTTCACGTGTGAGCTCATTGCACAACGGACTGACGGCAAACTGTAGTAATTGAAGTGTGACATTTGAATGTTAGAGGAACTACGAGTACATATTGGGAGTAATGGGAAATGGACTGTCGGAACAGCATACGAACATTTGTGAAGAAACTTACAGTACTTAAACATCAATCTGGTTAGAATACCTGTGATAATTAACTTTGTGGCATAATTAATGGCTAGACTAAGTATAATTTCCACCTACTCACAGTTACGAATAGATTCTACTAAGGCTTGGTTAGTACATGTACATCTTAATTAATGTCTATCAAGACATCGTCAACCATTAGACACGGGCGAAATCAAGCAATAATAATCACTTCCGACTAACAATTAGATCTGATATCGACACGGATAGATGTTTATTGCATTATAATCGATAGATCTGCATACATAATCCCTTGATCTATAGCCTCTTAGACGATTTGCATATGATTGGAATCTACACGGTGTTTCCTATAGTAGTTTCCACTGCTTCGATTCTAGTTATTTTATATCAAATTATGGTCAGCACCCTTCTTATTATTTCTTAAATGGAACATAAATTTTACTGTAAAAACTTGTCACTTTAGTATATGTGACGTTCCACGGGAAAAGGTACCTTATGAGGGTTTCTAGTTTCGGAGATATGAAATGTTTTGTAAAGAGGTGAAAAAATGCTCAATTTTTTTTTATTGTGTGATCTGAAACCTTAATGCGTAACGTTTGTTTACCTGTTTTTATTTTTGTTATAAGTTAGTTATAAGCCTAGTAATGTCGTCTCAGAGTTTAGTCGAAAAGGTACCTTATGGAAAAAAGATTAAAAATTCCCAAAAAAACTAGTCAATACGGGAAAAGAAGTTTGGTAGAGAACTGTATTAGCATTCTGCAAAACTAATTTGATAATTTCAGTTCTGGTTGGGGCGCCTAGCAAATATTATAACCGTACATCGACCGACATTACAAATCCAAGTAGCCTGCTATTATACCAAAGTTACTCTCGTCAAGTAGGTCAGGAAATGAATGCTCAAAAAACGTTGTAGAGGGAAATGCTAGGAACACAATTTTTGACTCCGTAACTTTGTTTAGACTAGTTAAGAGGTGAACATATCAAAAGTCCCCGGCTGTAGCCCCGGTGCTGCGGGGTAGAGGGGGGTAAGAAGGTCGAATTTTTCGGTTTTTCATTGATATCTTGGAAACTTTGCATCTTAGCGACATGACTACTAAGACAAACCGAAAGCACATAAAATTAGTTACAAGTTTTATCTAGTCAAGTTTTTCGATATCTTGAATAGTTTTTGAGATAGACGCTCTTGAAAGTTTATTTAGGGATTTTAATGTTATCTTGATATCTACATCAGTGATGCTGTTAGGCCATGTTTGGCATCATTTTCGTATAAATCGGGGGTGCTGAATTCGTTTATGGTATCAGATTGACACTATTCCGAAGTAAAAACAAAATTAAATAAATATATATTTTTTAAAATCCCTCTTCACGCTTAAACCGCTGAACCAATTTCGTTGAAATTTGGTACAGAAATAGTTTCAGTCTCGACACAGGACATAGGATAGTTTTTATAACCAAAATCATCTTTTGAGGATGTGAAAAGTGGGGTGGAAGTTTGTATGGGGAGTCAGTAACCGCTGAACCGGTTTAGGTGAAATTTAGGATGGTATACATCTGTGATTTAGATGAAAATGATACCTAACATGACTTCAAACCTTACCTTAAGCAGTATGAACCTCAGGAATTCAGTTTCGTCGATGAAGTTGAATTCCCCCCATACTCCATTTCACAACTTTAAAGGATGATTATTGAGATAAAAATTATCTTATGTCCTGTCTTGGGACTCGAAATATCTGTATACCAAATTACAATTAAATCGGTTGAGCGGTTTAAGCGTGAAAAGGAATTTAAAAACAAAGATATTTGTTTAAAGTTTATATGTTTTTTCTTAGGAATGGTGTCCATGTGATACCAAAAATGAATTCAGCATCCCCGATTTATACGAAAATGATACCAAACACGGCCTAGCAGCTTCACTAATGTAGATATCAAGATAAAATTTAAAGCCCTAAATAAACTTTCAAGAGCGGATATCTCAAAAACTATTCAAGATATCGAAAAACTTGACTGAATAAAACTTGTAACAATTTTTATCACCTTTTGGTTTGTCTCAGTAGTCATGTCGCTAAGACGCATAGTTTCCAAGATATTAGTGAAAAACCGAAAAATGAGACCTTCTTTCCCCCCTCTCCCCCCCAGCACCGGGGCTACGGCCGGGGACTTTTGATATGTTCACCTCCTAACTAGTCTAAACAAAGTTACGGAGTCAAAAATTGTGTTCCTAGCATTTCCCTCTATAACTTCTTATTTCTTGGCCTAAAGTCTTTCTTAACTAGTATAATCTTCATTTAGTTTGGTCGCATGCAATAAATCAGCCATTGGTTTGCTGAAAAATGCCAATACCCGACGCATTACCTTATGGAATATCTGAGGTCATTGAACCTCAATGCCGCTTGTCTTCAATGGCAACCAAAATATATTATTGATAAGAAATAGACGATTTATACCATCTTTACCCCAAAATATTATTAGTTTATCCTAACTGTTCCATCATCATCATCATGCCTCATCATGTAACTTAACCACAAGGTACCTTTTCATTACATACAAATTATTGGTCTTTTTTAAGATTATTATGACGAAGAACTAATTAAATTTGTGGCAGTTTAATGTAAATTAATATTTTCTATTCATAAAAGATAAACTTCAATGTGATTGATGTTTTGTAGTGATGTATTATTAGATTTATTTCCATAAGGTACCTTTTCGTAAATGTATGGAGCAAATACTGTAATTGTTATGTAAGTTTAAAGTGGCATAAGGGGTTAAATATAGTATTTAGTTGGGGTTTTAGGATTTATTTCATTTGAATGACAGAATTTCTTTCATATGTGCTCAGAAAAATTGATTGTGTGTTACATTAAAAGTAAAAATATTCAATTTTCTGATTTTATATGAAAAAGTCAGAAAATACATTTTCACCTCTAAATCGGTATTGTTTTTTGCTTAAACTGTCTCTCAGTGTCGTTTTCTAATAGATACAATTTAAATCTTGAGAGCTCATTGCAATCAATCGTGAAAATGAAATAAAACTTTATTTTCAAAAGATTGGTTAGTATACACATAAATCAGTCGATATCAAAGGTTTCTATTTGCATTACAGAACAAGTCGCAACATTTTTTTAATCTCAGATATATAAGGTATTATTATTTGTAGTCAACTATGTAACTTACTTCAGGAACATAGTTTTTTAGGCGGCTAAACTTAAAACTTCTCTATCGTAAAGTTGCTCATTTCACAACATTATTTTCAAAAAATCATATCTCTGTAACTACGCAACTTAGAAGGTTGATCTTTTGTGTTATCGATAGCTTATTTATTGTAGATTACTGGGGTATGCATAACTCCATACCCACCATAAGGTACCTTTGCCCGTGGGACGTCACATATAGCCTCCTGAGTCCCCCTTGTCATTATTGCAGTATTGAATTTGGAACCTTCTTGTATTTCATTTTAATTCAAAAATTCGATTTGGATTAAATCCTTTATAAAGGCCTCAGTGATTCAGGAGGATAGAATAAGTACTACCATGAATCCTTACTCCATGTATTCTCTTGGGGACATTGGGGACTTGCCCAACCCTTACTTAACTCAAAATCAGGTCAATATTTTCATACGTGTCTTTGTGTCACTTTACATATCCGTTATTGTATTTTGGATCTAAAAAGAAAAACTTTTCCCACTAGATACATTTTGGATCTATCGACTGGATCTAAAGAGAATGATTGTTATTTATCTATTCTTTAGTTTTCTAACTCGTCTTACATGCAATGTCGATGTCTAATAACATTTTCCGTCTCAGGTCTACATAATACGTGTAATCTCGTGTAACTCGTGATGTAACGTCTTTGTCTGCATGTCCTTGCGTTTGCGTGATTAGTCCGTCTCATTACTTGTCTGTGAGATTTGTATAACAAGATATTTTCAATTAGCAGATTTGCAGAACATTTGAATTTATTGTCAGTTTCAAATCCAGCCGGCGTATTATGGATAGCTTTATCCATCTTTATCCATGAGAAAAAATAACTATCACTTTTTAACACCGTGGAATAGAAAGCAACGGACACCGTTTTATCACGCTGTCACGTAGACAAGAACGACATCATATCCGTACTGAAGTAGGAATGTGCCATGTCGATTAAATGTAATATGTTTTTGAGTGTATAATGGTTTTCTTTTAAGTCTTTATTTAAGTAGGTAAAACTTATTAAAGGTTATTATCTACCTATACGGATTCACTTTACAAGGGAAAAATGACCTGCAGTGAGAACAGGGGATTATAACGATATTTTGGTTCCTAAAGGTGTCGCTTAACTTCAAACTCGGGTATTACCTTTTCTTCTACCAAAATCGCATACCAAACTACCAAAATAGCATAATCTGACAGATCGATTTACACAAGTTTGAAGTTAAGCGACTCAAATTTCAAGTGCTTTCTTATGTTCATATCGAAACTGGCAGTAACGTAAAACAAAGGCAGTAACAGTTGTAAACAAGGTATATTAACTTGTTACTCTCACTGTAACGCCCACGCCAGCTCCTGGTGCCGTAGCATTATCATAATTCATACGTGACTGATGCGACATCTTCTGTTGCTGAGATGACTTAGTGGGATGCAAGTCATGAACTATGCAAGTGGCAAGTTGTTGCGAACGCAACCTTTATTTGCTGTATAAAACTAATGCAGTAGCTAAACGCAGCTGTCGGGCTCGGCTAGTATTTGGAAGCTTTTTCTAAAGCACCAATAGGAGCGCTCCATAAACCATGTGTCGCGGCCAATTAGTGGCACCTTAACCACCGTTAAAACTTAACCACCATTTCGTACATTCAAATTATGCAAATCCCTCTTTCATCAGCCTCCAAACAATCACGACACCACTTTTAAGTACATTTAACCGTTTTAGTCAAAGCCCTTGTAAACCAGTAACTTTGGAAAATTACAACAGTTTACTTCAAATCGAAGCTTTTTATTTGAGTCGTCGAGATCCTGACCTGCACGGCGGCTACACAAGTTAATCTAGTGTTTGAGACCCTGACAACCATGCTGCCACCGCAGTATCAGTGTTTCACTCGTTTCGATAGAAGTAGAAGCTTTCCAGCTTCTGAGTTCTCACCCTAGATTCGATTATGTAATGTGATTGGAGCTTAGATCCTATTGGTGAGCTAAGGTTCTTCACCGTGCAGCATTCTACACGCATACTACTACCACAGTGTAAAAAGTAACAGCACCGTGTAGCAACATAGTTGCGTGACGGAAGAAGAACAGATCCAAGATAGAGATAGATAGACTTTATCTACTGAAGACTGTTACCGCTACCGCCTGCATTTCGCACCACTCGTGGTCGCACGCGCAGCTTCCAACCCCCTTCAGTGACGTGACAGGCAACGTAGGTGGTGTTTTCATTATGCGCGTGTAATAAGCGGACCTTAGGCCCATTGTTTTGATGCATTTTTATTTTGGATAGCGAGTAGCCGATTGTAACGTTTAAAACTGTTTCATGCTTTGTGTAAAGCTGCGGGATGGTTTTACAATGTCAAACTTTACAGATTCCTTAAGTGATTTAGTGTGATTTCAGTTTCACTTCATTTTATAAGTGTAGGTAAGTATTACTTATACAGATACTGACGCGGAACAAAATATCTCATAATCTCATGATCTTATGAACTGTGTGTACCTATTATTTTGACTTATAAATGATCTGAAATCTGAAGAAAAATTTCATAATCACCAAAAACATCGATATAACTTGTAAAATAACAATTTCTATTAATCAGTACTACTAACATCAGCTAAATTAAAAAAATAATTGATACGGGTATGACGAGGAGACATTTTTTTACCCGACTACGGCAACGCAAAAGGAGGGTTATTATTTTGACCGGTATGTGTGTAATTGGATATAGTTCTGCAAACGGGAAGCAACCCACACTAAATCTCCATTCAAAACCCCACATTAGAGTCTCCCGAGCGTCCCTAGCTCGGTGTCTAGTCAAGTCTATGGCTGCTGCTCGACGCAACGTTGACGCAACTACGCAGCGACGCCATTTTCCATAGCGCTGACATAGACAACGACGTTCTATTTCAATATTTAATTTTTTTTTTCGTGGGGTGTTGGTTCCCGTTTGCAAAACTACGTCCAATATACTGAATGCAAAATTAATTATTTTATTAAGACGCAGTCAGTATGGTAAGTGAGGCAGACCTTAAATTCGGCCATTTTTTATGGGTCGCCCGCAATTAACACAATGGGTGTCGTCCTTTTCTGTCTGCCGGGTGATTTGTTGCTCCTGCCCGTGTTTGTGGCCTTTGTTCTGCTTTCTATGTCTGTCTTGTAAATATTAAGTGATGCTAATTTAAATGTTAATGATGAACCTTAATTGAAACCTTTTTTTTTCAGTAAACAATTTAACTGTCTTGTTTTAAGACGTTTTATGTGCAGGCTAAATCGACCACGAAATTGTTTATTGTATTAAATATTCAGGGTGGCTAAAATAATAACTGCATTCCCGTCACCAGGGTGGTTTTGGGATTATACTGAGCAACTTTTACTATGGGACCATTGATACCAACCCCGAAATCGCGAAAAAAAAAATTGGCTGCTTCATACATTTTGGCTGGTCCATTTTCTATGGGAGGGTAAAATTTTTTTCGCGATATCGGGGTAGGTCCCATAGTAAAAGTTGCTCATTATAATCCCAAAGCCTCCCTGGCAACGGGAATGCAGTTATTTTTTAGACACCGTCTATATCGCCTTTCGATGTTAAAGAGTAAATTTCTAGGATAAAAATGGTTGTCCGTAAGTACCTTTATATATTTACTTGTACAGGAATATAAATGTTGAACATATTCACTCTAATAGCCGCTACTAAATATTTAAACGGCTGTAAAGTCAATACGTAATTTGTGTTCGCTATCACTAAATATTTACGACTGCTACAAACTCGGTACACAAATGTTTACCGAGACCCTTTAACGCATCGATCGTGTCCAACTTTCTCTGTATTCGCGCCTACAAACCATTACCTTTCCCATGCTCGAGTACGTTTCCGAACGTGTCTCCGAATAAATTACCGCTGCCGTCTCATAAACAACTATAACACCAACTTTGTACATATCGGTGGTCAAACATGTAACTAACATTCACATATAACTTTCCGCGTAGACGCTAGCACCATAACTAACAGCAAAGATAACTTTGTAATGGTGTAATCCATTCTGATACCGACACTCAAGCTTTTATCCGCCAATGTGTCAGCTCTAAACCAATTCCATTTTCAAAATTTAGATTTTTTTTTAATTCTTTGTTAGGCGCCCCGGGCGGTCGTTTACGGTCATCATCGGTGATCCGTAACGGATTTTGAAATTTCAACGTTTAGTTTTAAACTATTATGACAACTTTTTTTTTAATTTCGTTGTGTAATTCTTTTGTTTTCGTTTGTGAATACATTTGTTAATGTTTATGCAACTTAATGTTTTTGGCCTAAATTACGTCGTGGCTTTGGGTGTTTCGAAAATTTTAATAAAAATTCTAAAATTATGATACAAAATTTTGTAATCATTTAAATTTTAGTATTGGCTAAAAAATTAACATATACGAGTAGGTAAGTCTGTCATGTCGTCGTCCGATCATAGAGTTAGTTGAAATGCATTTTGGAGTGGTCGCTTAAGGATACAGTTAGTTTAGGTTTTGCCCTTTTCGTGATGTTGCCAAGCTATCATTTCATGCAATGATTGTGCCACATCATGAAATGATCAAAATTCTCAGATCTAACCACGACATAAACTTCTATCTAATGCATAATCTAACCGTTTATATGTGTCCTTGTCCTGTTCTAATTTTAAACCCAATGTAGAAATCCCGACTCGATCTTGACCAAAACCAACCAATACTTTTTATTGGTACCGTATTCCACAGTCGAGCGTTTTCCAACGGCTTGTGGGCGTACAGCCAGGTCATTTTTCAGTTTGACTTTTTTATTAATTTATTGAATGGGCATTAACGGTTCCATTTTTGGGTCAGAAATGTTATGACCCGATTTCTGGTAGTCGCCAAGAGATTGATGTTATGTTTATTTTTTTAAATTCTCACGGTTTTTATGCTATTAAATCTTGGGATCGCAGCGTTGTATGGGGAAATGTTATTCCTAATGTTTATAGCTAAAACATTTATTCATGAAAAATGTAAAATTATAAAAAAACAGAATGAGCAACAACAAAAAGATGGCGCTAGTGCCGAGTGGAGGTAGACGGGTTAGGGAGGGCTGCACCGTCATTGAGACCGAAGAAATGTTGGATGGGCTTGAATTTGTGCCGTGTCACACGGATACACATGCTGGTGGCCTTTCCTAATGTTTATGTTGTATTCCTTGCAATTTTTCCGTAGTTTACTAATGAATGATTTACCAGGTAGCTTAGAACATTCTTAAGGTAGAAGTCGGCATGCCCAATATGCCTTGCTACACTAGCGTCTTTTGAGCGTCGGCGTCTAGTCATCGTCAGCGCTATGGAAAATGGCGTCGCTGCACAGTTGCGCCAACGTTGCGTCGAACAGCAGCCGAAGAGTTGACTGTATAGACTCCGACGGTCGGGGGACGCTAGAGTGGGGTCTCTCTAAGACGTTTACATGCACAAAGGTTAATTACAGTATGATGCCCAGTATCATACGTGGTTATTGATGCTACCTATGATTAAACTTTTGTACAGATATTTAATAACTAGAACTGTTCTAAATTCATTATTTATCCGACGTTTCAGCTGTAGTCACGGATGATATTATATCGCGCTAGACCCGTTCTAATTACTAACTATGGATACCTACTCCCTATGGTGCATACTGTATAACAATGTTGTTAGTGTTACGAGTGTTACGGCACCGCGGTTACGTGCTGTTGACAGTGTTGCCAACTCGGATTTTGAAAAAATGCTAGACTAATGTCTAGATTATGCCAAAATTATGCCAAAAATTTTTGAAATACCTATGCTAAAAAAATGCTAAAATATCACTTGAAATTAGACACTTAAAACACATATTTTTTTTCAAATTTACCGCCTTTTTCTACTGACAAGATCTGCTTGACCAACATTATATAGTCCGTTGACGACGTTGACGTCCATCCGTCCACAAAAGGCAAAATTCATTTCAAAATATGAACCACATAAGGCGATGGCGCATATTGTTGCTGCCAAGTTGGTGCAAACTTGGCTTAGACTAAATTATGCTAAAAAATATGCCAGATGCTAAATGTAATATTTTGGTGCCAAAGCGAGTGAAAATATGCCAGTTCTGGCATCATTTATGCCAAGTTGGCAACACTGGCTGTTGACTGTTATCGCGGCATCGCGCGGCAATGAACTTGCCTGGCATACACGCGCAATGGCTGGTTAGGTTTTTAATGTCACTGTGACTGTCAGGTTATGAGTAACGAGTAATACGAGTACTAAGTAGTTGAGGTTTCTACGATTTTCTAAACTAGATTAAGGTCGTATCATGAGAGAAGCATATAGTTAATTTTGCTCGGGGACTGGGCCGGTCACGTCTGCCGCATGCATCCAGACAGATGGGATAGTGTGCTACCAAGTGGATGGCAGAAGAAGGGCGCGGACGCGGCAGGCCCAGACGGAGATGGCAGGATGACCTAGACTCCTGTCTCAGTAACTGACCAAAGCAGGCGCTATGTCGGAAGTCGTGAGAATACAAGGGGAGAAAAACTAGCACATAAAAAAGAGAGATGCAGCATGAGGATTCCCTATAAGTGTTTTTTTTGCCCCAATTTTTCTCTTACCACATCTAACCGTCTTAGAAGAACCATCTAACGAAATGTTATTATGTTCCAAGTATGTGTAACACTTTTTAACCCCCATTGCCCAGATGTTAAAGTGAAAAGTTGAGTAGAATAGGAAATATTAAGAGACAAAATATAGAGAATTAGATTAGATTTAGATAATTCATAGAGAGTCAAAATAGATAGCTTCCGTTTTGATCCCTCACAGAATATTAAAATAGCATTCGGTCGGCATTTTTCCCCAAAAGAGTAAAGGGTACCGTACCAGCTGCCCAACTCAGAACATACATACCAAAAAAAAAAATCCGCAATACAACTCTGAACCCACTGAATTTTACTCAATAGTTTATTTAAAAATATAATTAAAAATATTATTTCTTTAAAAATATATTAAAAATATATATTTGTTCCACTTATTCCTAGGTATATCATAAAAAATTGTCGTTATAAAAATTTTGGTACAAAGCATTTTCCACGTCACGTTTCTTTTATTCTATCAAACATGAGGTCCAAAGTACCATCTTGATTTAAGTTTAGACTTAGGAAGGCGTGGCTCACTCCGTGATTTCGTCGCTTTGCTACAGGTAGCTACAAGTACATCCGTTCCACATCAATTTTGGTGGCTAGTTATAAACCGCGCGTGGCGCTGTCGCCACCTTCCGGCCATATTTGTCCTGATCGTAATAACAGACGCGTTTTGTTACAGAGTGAGTCTCCTGTACCTAGTACTATTGTTTATTCTGTGACTTAGGCTACGTTTTATCGCCTAAATCGATTTAAGTCCGTGCGTGCGGAAACCACAGTAATTGCTCAATGACCGCAGAACTAATCGTGAATAGGACGATATTACGTAATTCTGTACGGTTTCACGCCGAATGCTTAAATCTATTTCCTAAATTCAAGGTTAACCAAAACGTGAACAAATCTATTTGAGAAGTAGGAAGATCTCAAAGTAATTTGGGTAGATGTGCCAATCACCTTATAAAACAAAATCCTCGCCGCGTCTGTGTTTATGTTCGCGATAAACTCGAAAACTACTGAACGGAATTTCATGCGGTTTTCACCTATCAATAGAGTGATTCTTGAGGAAGGTTTAGGTCTATAATTAATTTTGTGTAACCCGTGCGAAGCCGGGGCGGGTCGCTATTAGGTCGATAATGGACTTGTTCACAATTCACATTAATCTAGTCAGAGTTCAAATTAAGGCGAACTTTTGCTAAGGGTTCTACCTAATATACTTTGATCTCCATTATAATCATTATAGCAGCCGAAAGGCATCTTCTGCTGGACAATTGCGTACTTGTAGGATCTCCACAACAACCGAGCGTACGGCACGCGGCACCTATCCAACACTTAGATCGGCGGTCCACCATTTTTGGGATCTTTCCTTGCTAGAGAATGCATGCATACATATTTTTATACGCTTTTGCTCAATAAAATTCTAATTTAACCGTTCTCAACTCTTTTACACATTGATTGGATTACTTATCAGACTAACTAGCATGTTAAAATTTAGACGTGGAAAAAAGCTACCCACTCTCACATTAAGACTTCACGCCCACTAAACACTAAAATCTCACATAAAACCAACTTTTTTCGTCTGAAAGGTCACCGACCCGGCCGAGGTTCACGACCGCCACGCCACTTAACTGCAAAAAACGCCAGATGCAAAACGAGGTTTTTCATGTGGTGTGACGAACCGCGAAACCACGCGGGTGTTCTGTAAGCCTGCCGCGTATTCGAAATTTCTTTATCTGTTTCTCGCTCTTGCATAATTGGGCAATAGAGAGGCAGATAACGAAAGCTTGCTTTCGGTGTTCGACGTATCCTCTGAGCTTAGTTAGACTACGTACACGGACATCAATGAAACCGAACGAAAATTGTTTTTTTTTTTCGGGCGTATTACGATGTGATAATGACAGGATACGAGTAGAGCATCCTTCTCTTTTTATTAAGCGGTGTTTTTTAACATGTTATCATGTCGATAGCCGCGTAGTATGATCGATTGATTGTGGTTGAACCTTAAATAGTCAATTAGAATTAAATAAAGCCGAAATAGCCCACTAATTAAGTAAGTATTTAATAGCGAATTATCGTTGCCTTGAAGTTGCCTCGTTTTTAGGGTTCCGTACCTCAAAAGGAAAAAAACTAAACCTTATAGGATCATTCGTGCATCTGTCTATCTAGGTGTCTGTCTATCTGTCACAGCCTATTTTCTCCAAAGCTGGACCAATTAAGTTGAAATTATACTTGGTCAAGCAGGTCTTGTCAGTAGAAAATAGCGGCAAATTTGAAAAACCGGGCAAGTGCGAGTCGGACTCGCGCACGAAGGGTTCCGTACCATAATACAAAAAAAAACAAAAAAAATACGGTCACCCATCCAAGTACTGACCCCTCCCGACGTTGCTTAACTTTTAGCGGAGTCAGTTATGAAGTTGACCCAAAAATTTTTTATTAAGCTATGAGCTTCATTACATATGATCTTTGAGTAATTCTAAGCATTTCAAGCCTGGGAGGCAATAAGGGGAGGGGGGGTACAAAGATGGCCGCCACCCGTCATCATTCAAAAAAATCTGTTCTGGTCCTGGTGGCTACTAGGGCAAGTTTGGTATCATTTTCGTATAAACCGGAGACGTAGAATTCATTGCTGATATTTGTTTTTCTCGGCTTCATAGTAATTTTACAAGAAAAACGTAAAAAGATGAAAATTTAGGATGGAGGTTTTTGCTTTGAGAGCTAATAACTTTTGTATAGTGGCCAAAAATATCATATAAAAAATACTATAATAAAGCGTAATTCATGCAGATTCTAAACATATACACGTTGAGTAATATCCTACTGTAAAAAGATGGTGAAAAAATTATTAAATGACCGCAGAGCGGGTAGTTGGACTTTCGTTTATCTTGCGGACCGTCGTTTATCTTACAAAATGATCGAGTACGAGTATCTACGTAGGTATGCTTAATTTGCTAGATTTTATGATGACGAATAAAATACTTTTATCCAGACATAATTCATCATACAGATATAATTTTATGCACTTTAATTTTAATGCACTTGCAACGATTTGAGTGGGCCTAGTGTTATTTGACCGGTGTTTTCTGTAAGGTGGAGGTAAGTACGTACTTCCCCAGTTGGGCTCTGCTCGGATAGATCTGGAATGACATCCGCTGTGCTGTGCCCTACCACACAACGCGAGATGACATTCACAGTGCCCATACCTCTCTTTTGAACGTAGTTTAAGGATATACCCGGGTCCAAAATTGGGTCCGAGAAATAACTATTATAAATGAAATTATTCTAATAAAATAGCGCTCTTATTTTTGCTGATAATATTTAAACACTATTTATGAGAGAAATTGTACTACTTAGGAAGAGGCAAAATATTTATTTTCACGATAATTTTCATGCTATAACTCACTTTAAGTAATTTTATAGGTACTTACTTGTTGTTTTTAATAAATAACTTCAACCTGCACATAACATTCATTTGGATTTGATTTGGTTTGATTTTGTTTGATATTTTACATTTAATATTTGCTTCAGGTTGGTGTGGTGAAAAATTCTGTGTTTCACTCGGCGGCAAATTTTGTTTAACCCTCGTTCTTTGAAACCCTTACAACGCTCAAGATTCCATTTTTCGAACCACTCGCTACGCTCGTGGTTCAATTTTGAAATCTTTCGCTTGATCGGGTATCAATATTAGCACGAGCGGTTAAACAACAACTTTGCCCCCTTGTAAAACAAATAACTATTATGCTGAGAGCTTACATTTAGAAATCATAACAGCTATGTATATTTGTCATACTGATATAGGTTATGCAAGTATGACTTCTATTTTCTGCTCTGAGGGATAAAAGGTAACTAACGAACCTAACCTAACCCAACCTGAAACTGCGGTTGTACATGATCTTATTTGTTAAGCGAGCCGCCCTCCTCTTTAGACATGGGGATACCTGTGTGTATTTTTTTAACCTATACCAGAATTATGTCTCTGTACTGGAAACTGCGGACATTAAATATACAGAAAGCATTTTATTCGTCATCATAAAATCTAGCAAAGTAAGCATAGTTACCTACGTAGATACTCGTAGGTACTCGACCATTTTGTAAGATAAACGCCGCCTTGCGAGAGTCCAACTACCCGCGCTGCGGTCATTTAATAATTTTTTCACCATCTTTTTGCAGTAGGATATTACTAAACATGTATATGTTTAGAATCTGCATGAATTGCGCTTTATTATAGTATTTTTTGTATGATACTTTTGGCCACTATACAAAAGTTTTTAGCTCTCAAAGCAAAAACCTCCATCCCAAATTTTTATCTTTTTACGTTTTTCTTGCAAAATTACTATGAAACTGAAAAAAATAAATATCATCAATGAATTCCACGTCTTCGGTTTATACGAAAATGATACCAAACTTGCCCTAGTAGCCACCAAGACCAGAACAGATTTTTTTGAATGATCACGGGTGGCGGCCATCTTTGTACTCCGCCCTCCTCGACTAGACGCACGCTTCTTATCGCCTCCGAGGCTAGAAATGCTTAGAATTACTCAGAGATCATATGTGATGAAGCTCATAGCTTAATAAAAAATTTTTGGGTCATATATGGCAGCGATCCGTAACTGACTCCAGTATTTGGTCAAAAATCACGTTTGTTGTATGGGAGCCCCATTTAAATCTTTATTTTATTCTGTTTTTAGTATTTGTCGTGTCGTCGTTGTGTAACTGTGTAGCTATCACGGTTCGTGAGATACAGCCTGGTGACAGACGGACGGACGGACGGACGGACGGACGGACGGACGGACGGACGGACGGACGGACAGCGAAGTCTTAGTAATAGGGTCCCGTTTTACCCTTTGGGTACGGAACCCTAAAAATGTAGGCGCGAAGGGATATCGTCCCATAGAACATTTGAATTACGCGCCTTTTTTATAGGTAAAACTTTTTAATTGTTTTCTCTTGAAATAGCAGGTCCGGGTTCGATTCCCGCTCGAAGCCGGAAATCGCTATTTAGTTATAAATACTACTAGTGGCGCCGGCGCTCATACAATATTAATATCCACGCGGCAATTAAACGGTTAGCTCGGAAAAACTCGACCGAGACCCATGCTGGGTTAGAAAATTCAGTACCTCAATATCCCTAGAAAAGAAAGGTAACATTTACAGTGATATATCAGAAGGAATATGCACTTTATGATGCGGAAATAGAGTTCAAGTTTCAATAACGGTAAACATGTACATACTACCTTGGGTCCGGGATTTGGGGATTGTATGGTATTGGTGACTGCTCAGTAGGAAAGCAAAATAAGCTAAGTATAAAAAAAAGGTTAAAGCTGTAAAATAATAGCAGAATTCATTCCCTGAATTGTGATATTTACGGGTAAATCCATATAAACTAAATATATATGTACTCGTAGGTATATAAAACTACGAGTCGGCAAGGGGAAGCTTAGAGAAGCTTATTGCAGTCTTATTTGCAATGAAGTTGAAGAAGTTTTCCATACTTATACCTATCTAAGTCCCAATTAACCAGGTTTTACTGTTTGTGCTTATCTACGAGTATGTATATGTATTATTATCGGATTCCATGACTTAAAATCTCAAGTTGTAAAGTTCAATAAAAACATATTGAAGTGATAAAAAACTGCTCATTTAATACAGTCTTTTTCATAATAAAATAAGCACATCTATATGTTTTTACAGTTTTCGATCTTATCTTAAAAGCATAATGAAATGTCAAAAGCGACTCAAAGCTCACACATTTTTGTTTTTCTTTTTATAACAAAGTAAATATGGCAGTTTTAAATTAAGGACCTGCCCTTATTCGGTCACGGTGGTAAAATCTCGGTCCGAAGGTTGTTGATCGCTGTCGGACCCTCGTTTGGATTAGGCGCCGAAAGTTTACGACCTCTGCAGAAATGGACAACTGCCAAATTGAGACCACACAAAGTACACCCATGTTGTCTTGTTGTTAGGTACCTACTGTTGGGCATATGACTATTGTATAACCATTTCGTAATAAGAAAATATATTGAGACTTGAGAGACAGAACAAATTAAAAATTAGTAGATTTAGTAAGATTCAAATTAAGATTCAATGTTTTATTGATAAAAGGCAATTATTTTACAAGTCAATAAATAAATGTACAAAAAGAAGATACAAGGAAAGAAGATTCAATATGATGACGATTGAGAATAGAAGAGGAAATATGTTGGTGGTTGGTGGCACTGGCAATTATGTACATAAATACCATAACGTGTATCATGTGTAATCGTGACACCTGACGCAATCAAAACGAGATAAAATACATTATCTAGTTTACCTTCTCTATCACACATTTTGGTCGTAGTACTGACTCCATACCTCCGTACTCCCAACCCAGACATACATACATACAGATATATCATCACGCCTATATCCCGGAGGGGTAGGCAGAGACCACGGATTTCCATTTGCTACGGTCCCGACATACCTCTTTCGCTTCCTCCACTTTCATAGCATTCCTCATACACGCTCGCCGGTTTATGGTGCTCTTGACCTGGCCTTTCTTCAGGATTTCCCCGATCTGATCAGAGAAAGTCCGCCGAGGTCTACCCCTTCCAACTCCCACTTCTACTTCTACTTCTCTCTTATGCACTTTGTTAGCCTTCTTTCACTCATTCTTTCCACGTGTCCAAACCATCACAACCTACCTTTCCAAGCGATGCCACAGATAAATAAGATATTGTATTTCGTCACACTCCATATTGCGTTGGGCAATGATTATCTGTACAAATTGGTACTTCGCTTTGGACAAAATCAATTACGATTGAGATTCTATGGAATGCAAGTTGCACAATGGGATAATGGAATCACCTCAGTGTTGTTGCAGTAAATGTTTTCGGTTATGTTGTAGGAAACTGGGATTATATGCTTAAGACGCATGCGGTCAAATGTTTTTTGAAAGGTAAGGAGCGTAGAATGCTGTTTATAGTCTTACCACGAGTTTGACACTAACATTTCTATTTTGTGGTAAGGCTATTATAGGGGTCATCCATGAATTACGTCACACGAATTTCTAGGTTTTTTTACCCCTCCCCCCCTCCTTGTCACACTTGGTCACATTTGGCAAACCCCTCCCCCCTAATGTGACGTCACATTTTTTCTACGAAATCGCCAAATCGAATTAAGTAAGTATCTAAGTATTATTAATATTTTATCAAAATATTTTTGACGGTATAAATATTAGTAATTTTACAACCCAAAACTGGTTAGGAAAGAAAATTAAACGAATAAAAACGATTATCGTTCTAAAAACTTGTTATTTAAATGTATAGCGAATAAAATAATTTAAATAAATTTTCGGTTACTGATGAAGTTAAAGTGACGTCACAAAGTTTGTGTCTCCCCCCTCTCCCATGTCACAATATGTCACATTTTTTGACCCCCTCCCTCCCCCTAAACGTGTGATGTAATTAATGGATGACCCCTAATGAGACTATGCATCAAAAGTATTTACCATTCTCTAATAAGTCTAATAACTTAAAACAAAGAGTTATGTATATAGAGACACAAGGGACACAAAGCTAGGGAGCAGTGTTCTATATATAGATGTAGAAATCGTAGAACAATTAGACTGTGACAGATACTTTTGAACGGGAACTATAGAGATATATTATTATGTAGTAGTCCGACAAGAAATTGTAAAAAAATATTGAGGGCGCCACTTAGTATGGATTTTTTTTTGGTTCCATTTTATTTAATTTCTACCATTTTGATGTCGCACTTTTTTGGAAGCGTATTCCAGAGTGGCATACACTCTTTGTGCGTTATTTCATCCGCTACTATTGATGCTGACAAAACACTGATTTCTTTTTTTTTTTGTTAAACTCCAAGAAAAGGCAATGAATACCTTTTTCTGGCTATCGTAAAAGCCAAACGTAGCGATAATGGCCGTCGAATTACCTGTAACTTGTACTTTGACTTTCCAACACGCAAAGCAAAGTGAGGAAGCGCCTGTAAAGGCAGGCGATTGCCCCACAACATAGATCACTTGCTGTAGACTCCGTATTTGCAAAATATTCGCGGTGGCACATATCACAGCCGTAGGCAATTCTTGTAAAGTGCTAAAAATACTTACTCTAATATTTTATTGCGTTTGGACATAATTTAGCGTTAAGGATCTGTTTATAAAGAAATGTCATTAAAATTAATGTTTTTTTTTATAGAATGTACAAACTTTTATTGATAGATTTGTGTGAGTGCGATCCTTTATCCCTAAAATATACATGTATACAAAGGAGCTTAAAAGCTAAGTACAGGTTTAACATGAGGTACGGGCCCTGCGTTGGTGTCGTACCATAAAGTGTGCACAAAATTCCAACTACAAAATGTATTAGTCCTACGCCGTAGAGATATGGATACGTTGACTCTCCTTTTAAAAGTGCTGTTCATTCTCCTTCTCCACCCTCAAGTGTGGCTCAGGTCCCCACTCATTGCGGTCGGCGCAGCATGTCTTTCTCTTCCACACCTCACTGTCGCCCGTCATTACATCATTCACTTGCGTTGACATGCTCCATCTATCGAGGAAATGATCTGTGCCCCACAATCACATCCGCAGCTTCTTGCACCAATAACGCCTAAACAAATTAAGCCTTAAACGGCAATTATACCCAGCCTTCATAATTGACTAGCACCTTATCTCAAGGTGTTAGGGTGCATTTCCGCGTGGTTTCGGCTGTGCTAAAAGTCTGCTTTCTACTGCAGAGGCGTGCTTGCTTAACATGTCACATATCCACAGTGTTAAACCGACATATGTTAAAAAGAACGATGGCCCTTGCAGTTACGATCATTATGAGAAACCAAACAAAATGAAAAATTAATAAATTATAAAACGGGACTTAATCGCGTATAAGTTCTTCGAGTCGAAACGTCGGAGGTAAATCTTAAAACTTAATTATATATTATATGTCCCGTTTTACAATTTAAGAATGTGTAAAAATCGTGAAAATTTAAATCATTGAAACGAAAAAAGTTTCAATTAAAATAAATATTATAGCATATTTGCAGACATCATAAAAAAATGCCTTTTCCGTACATGAAAAATAAACCAGCCACATTATGAGCTTCCACAATTAAAGCGACATAAACACTTGCATATGCAGGAAACGTGTTCAGGAATCCTGATATTGGCGCCGATCGGTTGCGTAATGCTATTCCATATAAACATATAACTTTGCTACTATATATCTAGTGTACATAGAGAAATAAGTAAAGTACCTATACTTATTTATACTTGGTCAAGCAAATCTTGTCAGTAGAAAAAGGCGGCAAATTTGCAAATTGTAGGCACGAAGGGATAGCGTCTCATAGAAAATTTGAATTTCGTGCCTTTTTCTACTGACAATTAAGAGTTGCTTGACTATCTATAAAGCCCGACCAGAAATATATGATTATTGTCAAGAGGGCGCTGTTATTCTCATGTATAGGGTGACAGTTCAGTTAAGCATGAAAATTTAGTCAGTTAACCTCCTAATAGCAATTTTATTTTATAAAACCATAAACATAATTAAAAACAAACTTAGAATAAAATTAACCTAAAATTATAAAACTACCTAAAAAAACTAAAACTAATACCTAAAAAAATATATATAACATAATGTGGGTGATCTAGCCGAATATGTATATATTAGGCTAGATCACCCAGGTCCGAACCCTGTGGAAGGGTTCCCATAAGGCTGGCTGCGTTCCCCCTTTGGATGGCTATGCCGATCCGTTGGGCGAGGAACGAGCCAGCCCTACGGTCCCCGGTGACCTCAAATTTAGTTCCATAGAAATTCCGCAATTTGGCGCGTGATCATATTACATTACTTGTCATATTATATTATTTAGCGTGACATAGGCCGTCGAGTCAGGCAAAAGGGAGAGGATCCTGTGCGTGACATAGGCCGTCGACTCAGGCAAAAGGGAGAGGATCCCCGCTCCGAATCGTTTCTGGTGCAGAGGCTGTCCATAGCCATCCAGCGGGGTAATGCCGTGAGTGTTATGGCCACTTTTGCACCGGAAGCGATAAGGAACGGGTTTTGACGGATAGTTACTTTCGTAATTATTTAAGATGTATTATGTATTGTTTCGTGCAATAAAGTTTAAATAAACTTTACAGAAATAGTATTATTTAGCCTCGGTAAATTGTCAACGTCAAAAACTCATACTTATTCCTTTTATTCCATATTTAAAAGTAAGTTTGCTTATAATGCTATTGCAAATGTAACTTTCGCGATTTCGCGGGGATGGTCCCATAGTAAAAGTTGCTCAGTATAATTCCAAAACCTCCCTGGCAACGGGAATGCACGTATTTTATGGCCACCGTGTAACCTATATTAAAATTAGTAAATCCAGGAACCATACTGAAAGTACCATTTCCCATAGTAACAGTTTCCACGGCTATTATTTCAATTGGTAATCGATGCGGCCAGCGCAGCGCCTGCCTGGCCCGTTATGTGGCCCTTCGCACGTAGAACAATGCCTCTGGCCAATCATCGGGACCTTTACCTGACCGGACCGTGACTGACAGGAACTTATGCTATAAAGGTGTAGTCGGCACATATACATACATGGCATACATTCTGACTTTTGATATATTCCATTACAAGTGGGCGTGGAATTTGATTTTTTCTAAAATTTAACTCGGTTCAGAAAATACGGTCTAGTAATTTTTAAGAATACATTTGATAGATTTTGGTTCCACATTTCAATAAAATACATATGTCTTATAGTTTCCTAGTAAAATGGCTGTAACATGCGGAATGCGGATAGACGAACGGGCATCGGGCAGACGAATATGGCGAAATTCTTTTGCTATTCTAAAAAGTCCTGATAACTGGGGTACCTACCAGTCCTCAATAATGAGTATAATGACACCTAATGGTATTAAATATTTTAAAGTTGTGGCTTGACTCCACGTTAAATTTCTTACAGTCAAACTTCTTACAGTTACAACCGCTTTGTATGCCCTCGGCCTTACCGTATCGACCGTCCAAAGATTAAAATCGACCACAAAACGTTTCGACACGGGCCACACACGCTGACCGGGAAGCGATTATGACTGTGGTTATAGCTGTGAATCATGGTTTGTGAGTGTCAAAGGGGTTATGAAATGGAAAGCAACCAAATACAAAACCACCTGGATCTGTCACTGACCGACCTGACTTTAACCTACATTACCTATTTGATCACGTAATGTTTTCATCTACCCACAACTAGTGATCCAAAGGGATCGAGCCTTTTAGCTCTTTTTTTAGGGCTCGCCTCATTTCTTGACGCCTAGAGGCGTCAAGAGATGAGGCGAGCCCTAAAAAAGAGCTCCTAAGGCTCGAGTCTTTTGGATCACTGGCCACAACTGGCTTAAGAAGCCATTTGAGGGTAGATTTTGTTTACTCTTTTAAATACCTAAAGATACAGATTTAGAGAAGAGCAAATTTTTTAAAGTTGATCAAAAAATTTAATTAATAATTAATCACCTGATTTCAGACAAAGAGTTCTCAATGTTCTCATATACGAAACCTTTTTTCTCAAATCAGGAATGTCGGTGATACGAGTAAATGCGCCGGTAAACAAAGCTCGCACTTGGCAAAACCCGAGCAAACAGACCTGGTTCGTAAGAGCTTGCCACAATATTTGTACGGTGCGTTGTTTCAAGGGCCATCTAACGGTGTGCTGACCGCTTCCTTCTGCGGTGGCTTTTGACATTCGCACTTCAAGAAATGACTGACGGATAAACCAGTTAAGGTAGGAACTAGAAATTTTAAGCCACAATGTACGTTTCAGAAATACTATATCGGCCACTATCTTAAGTAGCAAAGATGAAAATGAAATGAAAAATGATTTATTGGTTACACAATAATACTTTTTAACTAGAACTACAACAAGAACCTACTTTTAAGTAAACAAATACTTGTGCCAGAAGGCTCCGCTCTTCCATTTGTTACAAAGATTTACCATAATTCTCTAAGTCTTAATCTTATACTTAATATAGGGTAAGATACTTTAAATTAAAAACTAAATCAAATTTTAATACAATTTACCATGCATTTTGACAAATTTCTAATTAATATGCGTGTGTGCGTATGCGTGCTAGTGTGTGTGTGTGCGTGTGTGTGCGTGCGTGTGTGTGTGTGTGTGTGTGTGTGTGTGTGTGTGTGTGTGTGTGTGTGTGTGTGTGTGTGTGTGTGTGTGTGTGTGTGTGTGTGTGTGTGTTCATGTGTCTATGTGTTGTTTTTATTATTTATTTTATTTATTTAATTTTATAGCAAGATAGATTCAATTTCTTTGTATGTTAAAATTTTTAGCCATTCAGTAACGATTTTTTTACAGTCATATAGTTGCTGTGGGTAGATATCGAGTAGCTCGTTTATGGTGTTATATAGCTTAGCAGATTGATGGTAGAACTGTCTTTTGGCAAATTTAGAGTTTGTTAGAGGCACTGGTGCAGCTTTGCGCTTTCTCCTACGAGTTACTGCACTAGTATTGTACTTTATTGTTATGTGTAATTTTGTGACACATCTTAGAATATAAAGCTTTCTTATAGATAATAAATTACATTCTTGATGGATTCAAAGATGGCTCGTCGTCTTTTACCACGAGATGCGACTACCTAAGTTTTAAGTTAAAGCTGAAGAGAAGAGTATGCCGTGGGGTAAAATTAGGACTTAATGCTGTGGTAGCGCTACAAGAATATTTGTGTTCTTTTACCTCTACTAGTTTAAGGATAACTGTCGGATTTTTTCAATTATTTCAATTTGACATTTTATATTTATTTTTATGATTATAATGATGAATTTGCACGCTTGCATGTAAGCAAGACCTGTAACACCATATATTGTAACATCCCCATAATGTATCAATGCAAATGAATAATTTCTGATTCTGATAATCTTAACTGTCAGAAAATTAGGCACCGAATTCCATAAATGGACCACCAATTCCACCATTCCTCAATTCACAAAGTTTCCAATTATGTTTGTCGACATAGAGTGTCTACAAGTTAAAGTTGTTATTAAAGGTGGGAATATCTGCCGCTGCTTATGCGTTAGCTTAAAGTTCTTTGACATAATGACTTGCACGTTTTCGACCGCAATAGTCATAAAGCTGGCCATACAGCTCAGTTGAACCGGCGTGTAATGGCGCGGTCACTTTTGTTTGCCTTCCCACGCCCCGGTTGCAGAGTGGGAATCGCTGTTCGCTCGGATTAGTCGGATTAGACTGATTCCACTGTGTAGTGGAGATTGAATGTTTTTAACTAAAGTTATATGTCATTGACATGAGAGAATATTTTGCGCAATGCACCTTTCAAATGTCTGATGGTCAAAAATCAGAAAAAAACATTCTAGAAAAAAATTCGGTCACGATCAATAATCATTAATCATACACAGGCAAGAGTTTAATTGACCTAATCATGAATTATATATGTACGGATTTTGTGCATTTGATAGTAGAGCATACTAGCAAAGCGACTCTGTCAATTGAAATTACAGTAATACCTACCCATTTAGGAAGATTCTACCAGAAAGAGCTTATTGGTGATCAGGGTAAAAAAGGCATTTTATGCAGGCGCATCAGATGTATTATATGAGTGAGATTTACTATATTTTGACGTTGAGATTTTGCTTTGTATTGTCGTAGTCGATGAAGCACCAATATTACAACTTAAAATGTCTAAGTAACCTCAGGTCAGGGTTAAAGTTCACCAGATACAATGACTGATTGTTCACTTCCATTATTTTCTAATAGAGGTTTACCGAGACGCGACCAATTCCATTGACTACGAACTGCTCGTAATGTTGTCGGAGCATTTTTCCGGTCCACCGCTTCACCACAGGAAGTCACCCCAGGTCAGTGGCCGGGGAAGGTGAAGGCTGCTGGTTGCGTCACAGAACGTGCGGCGTCCGACAGCGACAGCGGGTCTATTGATGTGAAAGACACTCTCTTATTCATAAAAGTTAGCAAAAGGTGACAGTCCATTTCCAACGGCAGCTGCACTAATACTGTTCATTTTACAATGGAAATTGACAATGACAGCGACGCGTTCAGTACCGGTAGTACAGCTGCGGTTAGAAATGAAATGTTACCAAAACTCCAGTTAAATTTTTCTTTTTTTCTTACTAACAGAAAGGTAAATATGTCAGATAAGGACATCCTCCGCTTCACCACAGGAAGTCACCCCAGATTAGTGGCCTGGCTAAAGGTGAAGACTACTTGTTGCGTCACTGAACGTGCCGAGGAGTCCTACATGCGGTCTGTTGCTGTAAAAGACTAACGGCCACTTACACCAACCACAATGGACGAAGAAATTAACGTCACTCAGCTGAAACATGAAATGTCTTATATCATAAAACTTAGGAACGTTTTAACAGTAACATACGGTTTAGCCTCCTGACGACCGGCGTCCTACACGTGGTACACAGGCCCCAAGCAAGTTGTGACTATTTGTCAAATTGACAGAGTTGAATTAGCAAATTTCAAAAGCCGGTCGTCAGGTTATTGCAATCTACTCTAACCCTCTTGTTCATAAAATTTATCAACACTGTAAAATTTCCTCCTTTTCTTACAAACACGTAAAAAAAGATCGGATAGGGATAAAAGATTTTCATCTGCTTGTTAGATTTCACGTTTATGAATAACGTCAAAAAATCTATACAACTCTTTTATTAAATGATACGGAACTTACGGAAGCTTCTTCGAAACCTTGTATTTAATTCTGGCGTACCGCAAGGTTCTCTTTTATTCCCAACGCTGTTATTGCTGACTGGAATGACAAGAAATGACAAAATATCGTTACCTAGTTGTTTTGTTTCCAAAAAGTGCAATATCATCATGTCAAACGAAAAGACCTCTAGACAGACCTTGTCAGTAATCAAGGGTACTCCTGGCGCCAATGTGGCCTTTCTTTACAATCCAAAAGCCAAAATGACTCGTATTATATAAGTGAAGCTTAGCCACAAATATTCCCCGACTGTCATTATCTGGATATTTTTCGACATACACGAACGAAACATTGACAATGGACACGACACCGTCTCACGTAGTGCCTTGTGAGTTGTCACGCCGTAAGGGGCATATCACAAGTAAGTACTTATTGAGTTCCCTGAGAATGGTAAGACATATGACATCCAAAATATATTTTCTAAGTTTAACGATTGCATTTTTCTGTTTACGTACCCTAAATCAACCCAAGGATGTCTATTAAGTTCTATTAAATATGATTCCCCGATTCCTTGCCATCTCAAGCATGTTATGGTCAAACTTATCATCTCTTTGCACGTCTACTTCTAGCAGGGTGTCTAGTAAGAAAGTAATATTGTATCATGTCATGTCAGCCATGTCACACGCGACCGTAATACTCCTGCAAATCTTCAGTTAACTGCAAGGAACGGAACAATTCAATATCATCAAGATTTGCTTCAATTTGCTGCTATTTAGATATCAATCTCGATGACTCCCTGGCCTTCACTGGTTTGTATAACCTCAAAGCTATTGTTCGCTTTACGATCCTTAAATGACCAATTGCCAAAGCCAATGAGGTCGCTTTAAGTTTAAGGCCGCTTATATGTCAATTAAAACAATTTGAGACAAATAAATGGCATGAACCGTATGAAGGAAGTGTGAAGCAAATATTTATATTGCGCGGTGCGAAATTCTCTTTGTGTCTGAGTTTTTACACGCAGGTGTAAACATTTTTGTTTGTGTATGCTATTTATAAAATGTATGCGTTGTTTGTTTGGCTGTTGATTTATTGGTATAGCTGTACATATTTGAGATATATTTTTTCCATGAAGTAGTTACCAGTATGAAATGAATGTTCTAGCTCTTAACAATTTTTTTAGCTGGATTTTTCTGTAGGTGGAAAATTAATTTCTCTCTTTTGCATAAGTCCGAAGTCCGAACGGAAGTCAGAAAGAGGTCGATGCTAATGTGGATTCAAATATTAGTTCGATCTGATATTGATAAATGTAGGTTGATTGGCGGGATGATGCTGAGAAATGCTTTCTTGTATAGAACTTACTTTTAGATCCGATCACAGCATTGGGTTATTAGATAAGTTTACACATCATTCAGCTTTTTGTCTTTCTATGAAACCGAAACTATGTAAACTATGACTATGACCCTAAGTAAAGAAAGACACTAAATTTGTCCGCCTCAAACATTGCCACCAATTCATGCAACGTTCAAAATGAACCTTGTTTATTCTCAATAAACAAATGGTCAATTCCTTTCACATACTTTTTAAACAAGCATATCTGTCAATCATTACTTTTGAATTTCAACCTACAGCTTTTTGTTTTAAAGATTAAATTTCAAACCTACTTTACAACCTGATAGGAGTATTGGGAAGTTATATCTTAAACTGGCATATGTGTCAAGCATTCTTTTTGAATTTCAACCATGGGCTATTCGTTTTAAAGTTTAAATTCCCAACCAGCTTTATTACTGATAGGAGTATTGGGAAGTAATCCTGTTTCTCCCTACGCTCGGGACCAACGACATCCGATCCGTGTGGGCCGATACGTGAATGGCCCACTTTAGTCGCCAATGAATGGGCGGCCCATTCACTCGGACTCACAATGCGCTGTTTCATACAGATTTATATTGGCAAACCCTTACACTTACTTGGTTATGTTTACGCAAAATAATCTAAACTGGAGTAAATACTGTTGGATAAATTGGAAAAAAGATATGAATTTAAGATGACTTCGAGGTGGCCCAAAATATGTTAGCAAAGAATTTTTACTGACGCATAATTTTCATACATAAAATACATGTGTGATTGTATATCGAAGCTATAGGAGAGGATATTTTAAAGATTATTCGATTCTCTTTGTTATATACAGTGTGGAAGTCTTATACGGGCGATAAATTAAATCGGACATAGTATTCATTAGTGTAATCATGAAGTAAAAGGTTTTTTTAAGTTGCAGTTCATTACGACCCCATAATTAATTTTTTTTAAATTTCTCAGCAGCAATGTACTGTAAACATGGTTGCGGTACCGAAAAGTCAAATGTTCATTAGCAATACAACAATAGCATTTACAAACTTACCTATCTGGAGGAATATTCACAATACATGTTAGCATTACACTGCGTTTAATGTTTTGTAGTTATTTTGGTAGATAAAAGTACTACTAGGCGTGTAAAAAGATATTAAATCTTATTTATTTATCATGTTTATCAACAAGAAACTGACTTCATTTTAATCAGTCACGATGACAGCACTTGACGTGATTATTTCTAATCTGAGCAATAGACAAGCACCTTTGATAGCACACCTTTTTTGAAAATTGGTTTAATATCAGTATTTCATAGAGTCTGTGCGGAAAGAGAAGAGTCGTAGAATGTATTGGGCCCCATACATTCCACGACTCTTCTCTTTCCGCACAGACTCTAAGTGATTATTGTGTATTCATTTCGTATTTAATTTGCCTGATTTTTTATACCAGGATGGCGGAAAATAAGCACACGGCCCGCCTAATAGTTGTACAGTTATTACCAAAATTATTTCGAGAATTAACTAAACCGTTTAAACACCACAAAACTTGGTACATTGTGTGAAAACGTGGCAAACTCTTTGGTGGGATTGCAAGTTTCTTATTTTATCTCAACTCTGATTTGACAATGTCAGTCTTTCGATTCAAAAGTAATCGTATGTTACAAAAATGCCCCGCTTAACAACTTTTACTGCTCCTGAATTAATGGACATGATTTTAATTTACGGTGAAACACTACAAAATGGTCATCGAGCGCTAGCTGTGTACAGAGAGCGATTCCCTCATCGGGTTGTACCAAGAAACGCTCGAGTAATTATTGTAAACGCGATACAACGAGCTCGCGAAGGATTGCCCGTAACTGGAAGGGTGGAGGGGGCAAAACTAAACTCAGGTTTCTCAGAATTTGTATTGTTGTAAATTGTGTTTTTTAGTTTTCTCTTTTAGTTGGTTTTCTTTAGCTAAGTATTTCAGCAACTTCAGTACATTTCAGTTGTCATTTCAATGGCTCGTTATTAAAATAAATGATTGCTTTAATAAGATTTTTTGATGTAATTTGATTTTAAACTAGGTCGTAATTTCGTCCGATAAAAATCATCATACTTATTTATTATTTACCCACTCATGACAGTTAATGACATTACATACGCAATAGGAGTTTTTGTAAGTAACTGTCAACGAGCGTTTAACGTGAGTGTGTTTGCATTACATTGCTGGCTGAATTATTTTGTATGGACAAAATTACTGTTGCAACTTTAAGTAAATGTTATTTAATTACCTTTACTTTGTCCTATACTAACCACCGTTAAGAGATTCGCCCGTATTAGACTTCCACACTGTATACATTGTAGTTTAGAATTTACATATCATTTCATTTGTTAAAGAATTTTAAGTAAGGTAAATTGTGGTTTTGGAACGATACACGTAACAATATTCTAACATATTTTTGTAATCCTTTACTTATTGCAGGTACAGATATAAAATAAATATTGTTTGCTAATATGATTTCTAACAATAAAAAAAGGTTGAGAAATTTGATCCTAATTTTACATTAAAACAGCAGCATTGAGTTGTGATCTTTTACATTAGCAAACTACATTAAATTCAGTTCAATGGTGAGTCACTATATGTGGATGAAAGGCACCATTAAATAGTATCTTTATCTCCAATACCTATTTACTGTAAGACCCACTCACATTACCCTTGTATTTAATTATCTATCTGATGGTTAAATAGAGGCACTCATTAATTCTGTACCCGAGATCTAAAATCACTTAAACCCTTTTAAAAAAACACGCAATTATATCTCTTATTGCTAAAAGATTAGCTCCTAGAATAGCTAAAACGTTTATAGTAACTTGTGTTGTTTTGGATCGCAAGTGTATTATTTAAGAGCGATAAATTACAGAGTAATTATGTCCAAAGATTGTCCATTCAATAGAATTGTGACACCTTAAGAGGTGTGAGATTGTGTGTTGATGGGTTTGCCATGTTAGGTGTTATTACGGGTTTAGTGCTGTGCTATGTCAGAAAGTAAAGTTTTCTTTTGTCTACTTATCCTAAAACTTAAATTTTATAACTATGTATAAAAATACATTTTTAATAGATTGATCGCCCCTATGTTTAATTGTATAAAATTTCTACGTCGTGGCTAGACCATAGAATTTGATCATATCATGAAATGATATTTTAGAATCAATCACTTCATGATATCATGATATTGTTAGACATATTGTACCTAATACAATACGCCTTTTAATTCTTAACTAATTAAAAAGCACGCCACGTTTACTCTGGCTTACCTTTGATGTGACATCAAACTAGTGTAGTACAAGTCTTATTCATCTCTATTAATAAATACAGGACTTCATGCCGATACATCACTATTTATTTATCCCTATCAATAAATATATCGAAGGCTCCATCTATCTCCATATCCGCGCGCATCGAAGCGCACTCCAAATACAGACAGAGTCCAAGATGGCGGACACGTGCAGTTTTTTTCATGGATTCAAATAGAACTCGCTGGATACGCAGTTGTCTGTAATAGCTTCCTGGTTTGCTTGATAGATTTTATTGTATTTAAATCCGAGAGTAAATAATGGGTATAAAAACTAGACGTAAGCGAGGAGTTTCAAGATTATTTCACACCACACATCAACATTAAAGGCTACGCGACACGATGTCTCATAGACAGCGTCTTTATAATCGGTTACTTATTAGTTAACTGTATTCATAAATATAGCTAAAATGGTATATTTATACATACCTAGGGCAGTAACGTTTTTTATTCACTGGCCGAGGTGTGTATACTTAATATTTATTTGTTCGACGGAGCCGAAAAGCGGCAATTTCGTTTAGCGCAGCGTGTCGAAAGTCGATGCTTTCCGCACGGACAACGAAACTATATGGTTCATCATGCACTGACAGATAGTTTTATTGATAAGACCGTGAAAAATTATCAAATTCGATACATAGCAACAATCCCGGACGATAAACAAATTTCTCGATGTTAGTAATCCTATCAAATCAACGTAAAGTTCGGTCAAATTGAAATGTATTGTTGCCATAAAACGTTTATTCAAATCTTGCGTTGGTAAACTACCTAACTTCAATTGCTACTTAGTGACCAGCCATGACCCTTATTATCGAAGCAGTAGAGTTCTTTAAACATTAAGAAAGATGATATACCTAATTTCCTCTCGCCACCGGCGACCTGTCTAGACGGACCTAACACGTACAAATTGCGTCTGAATTGCTAGTTATGCTGAAAGTATGCTTGAAGCTTTAAACCCTTGAACCATTTGACAATTCTTTTCTAGTCATTCGATTTCGAACCGTAATTCTTAACGTAGAGATGCGTTTTTGTTTTAAATATTATTGCAAGTATGATACTTAGGGTAAAGGAGTGGTCACAATGAAAATGTCTAAGCGTGTGACGAGTCTTATGCGGTCCGTATAACCTGCGGAACAAGCAGTATTGCATTTTCAAAATTCTTCGGTTCCTTGAATGCTTTTATCTCATTGAAATCGGATAATACTAATAATAATAAATTGTATATGTTTTTACTTTGTGGTGGAATGTGGTTATTGTTTAGATGTATGACTTACTTGTAGGTAGGATTTAGCCATAAGTATACGTACTGATTTGACATCGCATAACAAATTAACGTACACAGTAAAGCGCAAAATAATGATATTATCTTTAAAACCAACAAAACATATCTGACTTGACACACGACTAGTCTCTTTGTGTATTATTTGATGCCTTTTTTCAGCATATATTTGAAAAGGCGGTTAAATTAAGACGGTACTATGAGTATGACCACTTCGTATCTCCATACGGCATTCGTCTTTGGGGAGTGTGTTTCTTTGGACATTCCCGTGGGAAAACGAATTATCGCGTTAAACAGCGCGGGACATGCAAGAATTACGACCAGGAATAGTACCTACATGTTTATGTACTATATTTATACATAGGCATGGGTCTTAAACTTAATGAGATGTCTGTCATTAACTTGTAATTTATGGGTTTCCTTCGTTTTACAGGCCTTAAGAATCTACATTTATAAACAGACTTGTTATTTAAAAGTGCAAGAGGTGAACTTCATTTAAATATAAGTTTTGTACAAGTAATCCTTAGACAAAAACAAATACATTATGGGGCAATTAACTTCATAACTGCGAAATTGATTCGCACCATGCTTTGTAAACGATCATGTTTGCAGCAGTATAACACACTTCGGAATAATCAATGCAAATATTAACCTTTACATGTAAATAAGCGTAGGTGTCGTTGGACTTTTCAACTTTAATCTACGAGATTAGTAATGCCTTTTGCCGTAATAAAGTTCTATAAATTTCATACATAAATACACATATGTGTATGTATCTGTATTTTATTTAACACTCATGTGAATTCGCGATGGTCAGTTGTTTGCTAGTATCGCGAAAAACGAAAATCGAAATCCTATGCCTCTATCGCTCTTGTATATTCGAGCGGTAGGGATCCAGACAAAGAAATTTCGCTTTATAAGAATATCGAAAGATTTATAAGCGGGGCATCGTATAATTCGTATAATAAAAGGCAAGCGGGAGGATTCATTTAATTTTTTTTCGTTGAAACGTCAAGTTTGTGCAAAGTAAGTTTGGTCTAGTACTCAATAATTCATAAAACGTAATGATCTCATTAAGCGTTGCCTATAGATGGAATAAACATTAAAAATGTCGTAATAATGCAACATATGCCCCTGTTGCATCTGCATTTTAATGAATTAATATCGCTGACTTTACAAATCATCACAATTATCGAATCATCAAATTGCCATTTGCCGTTGTGTTACCGTCAAATTACTGCCGTTGACAGCCAGTTGCCAGTCAGTCATTACAGTAATTTCTGTAAACATCGCATGTCACAATCGTCATTATGTTTCGTCATAGCCGTGACGAAACGCGCCTACGTTCTATCGGATGTGGACAAGACTCGCGTTTGCATTTAGTGCCAAGGGTATGCTTGTTTAACCAAATTATAGCCTCTATTCTTAATTATTAGCATGTCTCTGTATATGTTCATAATTTTGAAATATTGGGCAGATATTATAATGTAAATTTTAAACACGCAACATTATTAATCTGCGGCATTAACATCTTGATTATGTCTGACATTTTTAAACAAAAGAACGCCATAATTCATAATTGGAATTCCGCGTCCGCGATTATTTTTTAACTGTCAACATAGTGCCAGCCAGTTCTATCGCCCTAAAAAGTTATCAAAATATCTATGGTGTGGGCGAGGTGGAGTGACCGCTGCCCACGCCTGGGTTGCCAGTTGCGACATGGCATGGATTAACGACGCTGGCAACTATTTTTACAATCCGTTACTGCATCGTTGATGCGCAACGGAGGCGGGCAACACTTTGGATATTAAAAACACTGTTTAGGGTTCCATCGAAAACTTGTATAACCTCTTTTGCGTTTGGGTGTGTAGTGTAGAATAAAATGTACTTATAAGAAAATGTTGCGCCTTTATTGCCTTATTTTACGTTTTAACTTTCATACAGTGATAATGAAAGGAACGCCTAATAATATTATCATGATCATGTTAGCTTCTCTCACTTGGGGGCCAAGCCAAAATGAGAATTTTGATAGAAAACGTCAATCGAAATTTAAATAATTTATGGAAATAGTCACGTGACTTTTCGTAGCATCTGTCATCCAGATTAAAGGGGCCCACTGATTAACAGTCCGCCGGACGGCATCGGCCTGTCAGTTGTTCGGACCTGTCAAAATTTTGTTCTAACTGACAGGCCGATAACGTCCCGTGGACTGTTAATCAGTGGGCCCCTACTCTTTCTTTCGTTTCGATTTTCATCTCGGCTAGGCCTTGTGATCTATCAATGGAGCGGCAATTCTACATCTACAGCATTCTTGGAATACTTACAGTCTGGTAAACACAATTTGTCAGCCAGTAAGAACCATGAAAATTATACCCATCCCTTTCTTTTGGGTTCTAGTACTAACTTAAGACAAAGACAGTATGGTTCTTTCTGTCTATGTTTGAAATGAGACAGTCGTGGGCCAAACATACATTTTGGATCACGGAACCCGACAGCAATATAATTTTGCACTCAAGCTTTGGACGCACTTTTGTCGTCCCACAACGTATTTGATTTATCATCCGCCTAATAGGTAGTTGTTACAAAGCTAACACACGTTTTTTACCTCACTTCACCATTCTAATTAATCTCGTTTTTGTTGCAGGTAATTTTGAACTGCTATAAAGTGATCGGGACTGAAGATGTCATTAGTTTGAGGGGACTTGAGCTAAAGGTCGGTGACGCTAGACTGAGTGTATCTGAGTCATTTGCACGGATGATTCAAATTATTTATATCTCGTTATTACTATTAATCGTTTCAGTAATATACAGGGTGGAAAGATAAGTCGGGCCCTGGAGGGAAACTACCTTAAATCCTTAAGCTGGCTCATTTTACTTAAAGGAGACATTCCTTTATTTTTAAAAAGAAACAAAACTGCATTCAAATATTTTTTCTTTTTTCTTCAATTTTGTTTGTCTAAAAAAATCTTGAGTACTAAATATTAGATTTTTATGGATATTTTGTACGACAGACGAGTTTACGACCTAATGTTTCTTGGAGAAATGTTATCATTAACAATAACTGTATCGACTAGTACAATAAAATTGCGAGTTTTTATTTTTTTGGAATTTTTAGTCGGTTCGAGTCCCGGGCGAGGCAAGCGAGTTTTAGAAAATCTTGAATGCAGTTTTGTTTCTTTTTAAAAATAAAGGAATGTCTCCTTTAAGTAAAATGAGCCAGCTTAAGGATTTAAGGTAGTTTCCCTCCAGGGCCCGACTTATCTTTCCACACTGTATGTCTTCTACTTTAGGTGGAATATTCCTGTAGGTGTAGGTTAATGTTAATGTGTATTTCGAAATAAGCTTAACAGTTACTTCTTGTTGTCTAAGTTTAATTACGCGGGTTAAATATAAGAAACATTATATTTGTTTGATTCAAACACAAAACATGGTAAATTATGTAAATTTACTGAATTAAATGTCTGTATTTATTGTAAAAAAAAGCCGGTTCTTCTGCAATGACCAATTTGCTGTATAGTTTTATTTTTACTACAAAAAATGTACTATATCATTATATTTTTTTTTGAATATCTATTATATCTAGTTATGTCCCGTATTTTTATTAGCCTTTAGAGTTACACAGGTATTGGTAGGTACCTAAGTCATGTCAAACTCAAAAGTCACTATCGCCATATCAAACCAAGAACTCTATGCGAAATATTTCCATGTGAATCATTTGTACCTACATCTAAATCTATAAACAAAAAAAAACACGGAAGAAACATCTCAGACCATAACATTTAACACACGATAAATCTAACCATTGTAATTTTTATAATTAATCTAATTCTCCGCCAATTACTTGGATCATAAAATCGTCCCGATATGGCGGGCATGCAAATATCGCGCTCGCTATGGCGGGGATAAATCAAGACCCATCTGTCGGCGTTGTGTTGAACTAAATGGAATTATTAAATGGCACGTGTTCTGTAGATTATACTGTGAAAAATTGTGTTAAAGTAAATTGGATTTGTCATAAACAAGCCTGAATCCGCGACTTTGTCTGTGTAGAATCGTCAGTACTGATGTGCTGTTTGAAACTATTGAAAATTTCGAAATTTCCACATGGAAAATTTTTGTAAACTTTTCATGTTTGTATGGGAAACTAAATTTTCCATTTCCAAAATGAAAGTTTCCTTTGTTTCCTGTGAAGTTTTTCTGAAGCTTACCTATGAAAATCGTTCGAACTTTTTGGATTTTTTTCCGCAATTTGCAAATTTTAGCCATGCCTTCTCGATCCTCAACTTCTTTGTAATCTCGTACTAACTTTTTACCGTAGGCATTAAAATTAAAAATACAGATCTAAGTTATTACCGTAGGCATGGCATTAAAAATACAGATAACGGTAACGGATTCTACACACCATTTCGCGTTAAAGAGTAAATATTCAACTCGCTTCATACGAATGCTTTAATCCAATTACACAATTTCTATTTATTTTACACTCGCTTTAAAAGTTTGTTATTATCCCGTTTAAAATCCGGAACTGAATTCGCATCTCGTCTTTGTTTACCGCCGATTGTCGACCTCGCTGACTCACGCGTAGGCGCACCTGTGACTAGTCAATCAGTGTACTCTGCTTTAGCGGTGGATAGAGTGACTATTTCAAACAAGTCTCTTTACGCTTACGTCCTTCTTTACTAGCAAAAATTGTTAAGCATTTCCAAAATGGCATAGTAAGGTTGGTTTTTAAGGGTTATATGACTTTTTGGATTGGGAATAGTATGAATTGGCAGTCGTTTTTGGTCAGAGCTTTGCCTAACTGCCTCTAATCGCTTATAATCGCGAATTAAGTTTTTTTTGTCTAATTTGAAACGTGGCTAATAGTACACTTCCTCAATTTGTAGGTGTATTTTTAATTGAGGATGTCAGTATAGAGAATTGTTTTAAATCTGCGTGGCTAGTCAATTAGTCGGTTTGATTAAATTTTGCATCAGTTTAGTAGGCAAAAAAGCTATGTTTATATTAGTTTCTAAGTATAATATGTACGTATTTCTTTATTTGATTATTGATTATAGTAAGCTTCTGTTACTTGTAAATTATTATACTCTGCTTCAACAGACGAGGGGCACATAGTTTTATTCTCGCTACATTTTCTGTATATATATTGTACACGTGTATAATATAAAATTATAAATTGAGTGGACACTTTAAAATTATTTCTAATTTATTAAGAGATTTAGCTGGCCTAAAGTTACAATATAACATTTTCTATACCTACAAATTATTAATTATTTTCTATACAGTTTTTAAAAGACGTCACTATCTTACTCGTAACTCGGAATTATGTAACTTATTTTACTACCCTGTCGCATTTACCCGTGACAAAACCTAACCACTCTCACTTTATCACAGCTTATTGCCTTATTACGACAATGCACTAAACCTATGCTAGCTTTCCTAGGGCGGAGTAATTGGTACTGTAATAACCTAGTATTTCCACATCACAGACCTACTAATAGACCTAAGCACACATTACGAGCCCCGGTGCATATGTTTTCGTCTAGTCCAGCCAATATCTAAGTGTGTTCCGCGGAACCCTACCCGTGCAGGGGTTCCGCAAGAATTTAGAACACTATGCTTTAGTCGCCTCGAAAATTTTTATGTAGGGTTAGGTTAAATTTTATGTACAAGGGTTCCATCAAGTATTTCGCTTTCCAAAAGGGTTCCGTCATAAAAAATGATTGAGAACCGCTGGTCTAGTCGGACCATTTTTTGAGGTTCTCGCGTTTATACAAAAATAATGTTTTAGTTAAAAAATCACTAATATTTATTGCTTAATTTTATATGGCAATTTTCTACAATAACTAAATCCAAATGCCGTTTGTCCTGAAAGAAAAAAAATAACTAGGGAAAGCAACACGGCTCTGCTAATGTGTAGAATTTATTAGAAAAAACAAAATTGTCGTGTTTAACTAGACGAACTAAGTGCATCGGGGCTCGTAATACATTACGTCTGGGACTTTGTTTACCACTCAATAAAACAATAATTATTTCGCCGATAAAATCACAAGCATGTGAAATAAAGTGGAACGTTTAACGAGACATTATAGTAAGTGCTCGGTCTGTGCAATAAACATATTATTTTAACGCTTAGCGCGAGTTTATGTTCAGAAACGGATAGAGATTGAAAATAGCACAAGAATATCCCGTATTTTATAGAGCTTATACTGGATTTATTAATTTAGAATGAGATTATAAACATAAAACTTGATATATACCTACTTAAGTACCTAAATAGTTTGTTATAGACATTAGTCCATACATTAACGCCTACATTAGTACATTGTAATTTTAGACTAGAAAAGTTCTTAGCCAAACGACCAATCGATCATAGAAAACGAACCATCATAACTTTTATATAAAATATAATAAAGACTTGACTTCTGTTGAAAAAAAGCTATGAAAGGATGCTTGCTTGAGTTTGCTCCACGTTTTCCCTTCAACCTTAGCTTGTGTGTAACAAATGAAATCTAGTTTACATTGAAGAATTTAATGCTCTGGGCCCGTTTCCTCCAACAAGATCCTGTTTCGAGACAAAACTAGTCCATATCTAAGCAGATAAACAGTTACACGCTTGGCAATCTCACATTTGCTTCGTACGTATACGGAGCACGCAGCCTTTGAGCTGTATGCGGCGCCGGCTCCAAGACCCGACTGTTAAAAGGCATTATCTTTCCTCAAAACCCAAGGAAGCGTATAATCTTTTAGCTTCACTCGGTTATTTGGTATTCCACCCACCGCACCATCAAAGACTCGTAAACTAGGCTTATCTCAGCCGGAATAGCGCGCGATGAGCCGGGATGACATAAACAGTTGAAATTACGTCTAGCGCCCGTGACCTACAATATGGGTCACTGCCAGCGCCACGATTTTACGATAATCGCTTACGAAACCATTGGCAAAACTTCAAGATCCTGTAGTACCGTCTGTAGTAAGTCTGACAAAAGCGCTGAAACCCATAAATCGTGAATCATGCGTTGGTGAATCGCGTCTATTGTGCTGATGACTCCCGCTGAGCTTCTAGAGTCAGATACGAGATTAAATCTTACAGCTTACATAATAAAATGCAAATCCGTTTTTCCGTTTCTATTAGTCTGGAGTGAGATTTTAAATTTAGAACAACGGAAACTGTAGCAGACCGGCGCTGGCGGCGATTCGCGTTTGTTTTATTTCTGCGGCCTTCGCATGAATGGCATTCCTTGCATACGGTCAACGTACTTTCAAGTAAAGACCCCAAAGATTGATTTGAAGCTAAATAGGACTAGGTATTTATTTATTTACCTATTTGGGCACTTCCACTCGAGCCCTCTCCCCGTAAGTAATAATTTTGTCTCCAAAATTTGTTTGGCTTCCCTTCTTAAATCACAGATTGATGTAAGTAATATGTATTGTATTTTACGTCAAAAATGGGACAGTTACGTACTAGGAAGTGGCGCCCTCAATAATTTTCTACAATTTCTTGTCGGACTATAAGTACTTAGGCTAATGATGTTGATGATGATCCGAAATATTCAAAGATTTGAACAGTCAATACCTCTTCTAATATGGCTGGAGATAGATCCTAATATGGTCGGATAAAGACGAGAATAGTCCGGGTATGGAGAGTGAAAGCTCCGCACGTGGCGACGTAACCCGAGAGCCGGGAATGCTCCCGGGTGAGAAGTGTTGTGTGTGAAGGTGCCTATTATAGGTGACTTTGACAGCCGACAAAAAATGCTTGTGGTTTTGGACGTTTCGGGTTCCAATGTTTCGTTTATTCAACGTTGTATTCTTTAGGCATTTTCTATCTTATTGGTGTATAGTTTTGCAAAATTATGAGCAGACTTTCAATTTCGTAGTTATAATTACTTTATTCTTTATTCTTTAAATAAATACAATTATAAGTTTACAGCTCTAGATATGCCAAAACGCTTATACTCTTAATACATAGTCATAACTATCTCTAGGATCTTTATTTAACTTTACATATGTTAGAGATTAAAAAAAGGCCTGAAACTATACTAATCTACATAGGTACTCGTAGAGTTAAAAAAAACTACTTTGTAAATCCTGATACTATACTAATTTACATAGGTTGAGTTTAAAAACATCCTGATATTATGTTGTAAACACTTACACTTTGCTGAATGAAAATCGATGGGTTTCATTGGAGATAAAATTAAATTATTTAGAATTTCTAAAGTGCCCTATATTTTAATTGATTCACAGTAATTACTTAATAACATATATTATGTAAGTCGAATAACACCTTTTTTTTTCGCATCCATGAAAGTAGTTTTACCCCGGCTCTTCTCACATTTATCAAAAAACACTTTTAATGGTTGTCAGCAAGAATTGTTAGTTATTTTTCAAATTCTAAAATCCGTAACGCACGACGTCATGTCATGACACACGGCTCGAACCCTTCTCCAGACAAATCCTTAATTTGCATGAAATTAGTTTTAGTAGGCACTTGCTCGCCACCGCTTAGCAATGATTTATGCCCCCTCATTAACTATTAGATGTAGCGTAATCAAGATTCCTGATTCACAATTAGCCGGGAATGATATATCAGTCGAGTTTTCCAATTATGCTCAGGCGCATTAATCATCGGCTGTCAGCGGCCATTGCACAGACGACCTTGCGTATGACTCCAATATAGAGTTCCTTAGCTGAGATCATAAAAGACTATGGCTTCTTGTCACGCGACATTCTTTTTTTTTCTGTTGTTACCACTTGAGACAGACGGGTAGGTAATTGTAGCAGAAACGTCACAGATATACCTACAGAAGCCTGTTTGGTGGGTATAGTTGCTAAAGATGTTATATGTATTATGTATGCTTCTAGCTTGCATATCACGAATACTTAAAGCTGTATGATGTCACGAAGTTATACGAAAGTTGCACTGTATGAAGAAAACACAACTCATTTAATGTGTCTCATAAAAGTTCGTTAGAAAAGTTTTCTGTTTGTTGTACGATCTTACTTAATCCTCCACTACTAGAGTTTTCTCTTCATTTGTTTTTCTACAAACTTGTGTTTATAATTAAATAATTGTAGGTTGCATTCATTATGTTCTTGTTTGTCAATGTTTACTGATACTTCTCAGTCTATCACGAAAAAGTTGTAATTCCCATTAATCATCTAAAAACCTCGCGGAACCGTACCTGTGTTAAATACAATGTTTAATAAGAAATGATTAATTCGCAACAGCTATGTGACAAACGGTAGTGAGTATAATAATTAGTCCGCAGTCGCACGGCACAATTATCTTTTCAATTATGGCCTTTCAAAATCCGACGACCTTACAAGGCATTTGTTTAATTGGCGACGGTCATTTAAAGTTAATTTTAGTTAATTGTAATGTAAGAGTTGGAAATTATCAAACAATGACAAACGACTAAGACGTACTAATAGTAGTTATTATTAAAATAAAACAACCATTCTAGACGACAAACACGTGTTAGAGAAACTTGACTTTAAATCAAAGGTTTGCATGAAAAACTATCTTTATATTCTTCATTCATTCATTACGACTTTCAGTATATTAACGTAGTAAGTATAAGTAAATAGTAAGCATCTTTCCTGTTTTTTTTTTGTAGTTGCGTCTGTATCTATTTGAGGCGAAATAGCAACTACCTACTTAATCCTTGACAAAATAATGTATTATTTATTTATACGTAATTTCCAATATTTCAACTAAACCTTTATAATTTAAGAAGATAAGTATCTCTTTGTAAAGGAAGAAATTCGCTTTTTAACGAATGTTGCATTATTTGTGTTTCTGTTTTTGTTTTATACAAAAAGGGTTGTTCTGTTACTAATTGTATTATTGCTTTAAACAAAAAGTTGTTCTGATACTATAAATCACCGTACCTATTTCATCTGGCAAATAGGCGTCAAGAGTCCCTCTGTAAAATGTCTAAAAAGTTTCCTGTTTATCAAATACTTCGTAGGGTGCATTGGGGTCAATGCGAAGGCGGGGTAATTCTGAAACTGGCAAATATCTACTAAACTAGAAACAGTTCATACTTTAGCAACACTTACGCCGCTGCAACGCTTACATGGCATCTTGCGTACTGTTGCTACAGTAGAAAGTGTTTCTAGTTTAGTAGATATTTGCCAGTATCGGAATTACCCCGCCTTCGCATTTATCCCAATGCTATAGATAATATCCTAATCCCACATCAATAATCCACCTGGCTCACTCGAGCAATGTTTATGATCATGGCAAAATTCGGGCTGCGCGGGCCCCACAGGCGGCTTGTCGTGAGGCCACTTTCTCCCGATAACCTTTTGCGGGGCGAGGGGCTGATCGTATCTGCTGACCTCACGAGCGCACAAAGAACCCCTGTCGGTGCCTGTGTGGAGAAAGTTCCAAAAGGTCTGGGATATTGCGAAAAAAGGGAATATGGCAGATTATGGGAAATCTGTGATTTGTTGTATAATGTCCTGTCACAGGAAGTACTACTAGATAAGTAAGGGCCATCCGAGTACGTAAAAGGCATTACTTGACTACTTGTTTATTATTGTGCAGATTATTTGGATCGATTTTAGTTAAATAAATCACAAATTGTATACCTGAAGCTTCTTATAATGTGTGTTATAGTTGTATGTCATATTGTGTTGTACCTCCTTTACACAACATTACAAATATTAGACGTTTTTTTGGATTACCTACTTAAAATGACTACCAAAGACTGTTGGATCCAAGGCAGTCCCTTGGAAGTTAGAATCTCGCCAACAATCGATTATGGTCAAGGCATCATCCATCGGTTTCTCCGGTCATTACCAGATCTTCGATTTAGTATGTGCCCAGTGCCTTCCCATAATGAAACTTCCGTGAAGGCCACTGTACCAAAAATATTGTCACAAATAATGAAACCATAGAACCTTTCCGTTCATTACCAACACAATTTATTATCCAATCCGACAATTTTACGACATACCACCACTACACTATTATACCTCCTGACTTAAACCGCCGTGTTCTAGTAAAAGCATGCATGTTTCTATGGTAATTCCGTATGCAAAGGACCTGCTTTCTACAGGCCTTAGCCAATCAGATTCCTCGACTTCTAAAGGTTTTATTCCTATTTTACGAAACAAGTATTTAAATGTCTTGAGTGGTGTAGTTGCTTCCTATAATCATTCTTATATAATCTTCCAAAAAACTAAATATTGAAGACATTATCGATTGTTCATTGTGCAATTTGTAGTGATTTACAACGACTTGCATAATACGCAGGAACAAATGTACCTCTTGCATGGCACAAAAATTTAAGAATATATAATTCCATCAACTCTTGCTATATTTAACCAGAACCTTAAAAAATTACCAAACACTAAAATTCGAAGAAGAAGTTTAACTACAGACTTTTTCCCGTGGATTTTTTTTCTTGCCCGCCCTTTTATATTATACCCATTGTATGTCACAATTAGGTATTTCGTACATTGATTATTATTTATTATACCGTTTTAATTTGACCCAAGCTTTGCATGAAAGATTTTAGAGCAATTTCACTGTAGACTTGTAGAGGCATGGGAATCTTAAGGATGCTTACATGTATGCCAATTATGCAACTATTATGGACTCCTGCAAATACAACGCCCATGTGGATTTAAACCGGGCGTAGAAAGCAACAGGCACGGGCGATACCAGACACTAGACGGGTGTGGTGTGTCCGCTAATTGCCGGGCGGCGGTTAAAAGGAAAAGTCCACGTAATTGACAAGGTTTTACTATTGCGAAAAAAGGCAGTTGGAATTCTACGTGCTCAAATGATTGAAAAAACATCTTATTATCGCTTGTAAAATGTAAAAGTGGTCCCATAAACATGTCATCTACCATGTTAGGGCAGCAATGTTACATTTGCCTGCTGCGTTTATATTATAAGGAGAATAGGGTACCCAAGTAGCACAGATTAGCTGTATAGCAGCCGCATAATGAAATACGAATACGCTTGAAGCTGGATAAAAAAGCTGCATATGAGCTGTATAAGCGTCTTTTCAGCTTTTATTACTCTTAAATGGGCACAAATTAAGCAGCCTTAAGTTCACATAGCTACTTAAGAGCGTTGTAGCAGCAATTTAACGGAATTATAAGGGGTAACAGGAGTTATAAGAGGTGTATATTGACTGGGTAAGAGACCACCAGTTACCCTTTATTCAGCTAATATGTCACATGTGCGCCCTAATACCGGGAAAGATTGACGTTGGGCTGAATAAAAGATAATGAATAACATACTTTTACACCTCTGCCTTAAAAAACAGCTATTATTTAGTATAGTGACATTGACGACGAACGCAGAGGTGAACATATTTATACTGAAGCGAAAACGTCAAGCGCAACGACACCATAAGTCATTTTGTTAAAGTGTTTAGTTATACATGATCTTTTATATATTAATGCGAGAAAGATGTTTGGGAATGCAAGTTTATTGACATTATATATATACATTATCTAAGAAAATTTCAGTGCGCCACGAAAATAATCAGTATTTATTTAAATTAATCATATAAATAAGCTATGTATAAAAACTATCTCAGTGGTTTGGACAGAATTATGAGATAAAAAGTTAATAATAAGTTATAGAAAGTACTAAACTAATGATTTAGGTTAAGAACTCATGCACAAAAAAATATTATTACCCTTAAAAGTTGAAAAAGTAATACCAATTTTGTAGGTTATCTACGATAAAATGGCGGTCAATGTTAAAAAGCAACGTGAACCATTAAAATTCTAATATGCAGCATACGACTGATAAAGATACTTAAGTGAACCACTATAAAGTCCAAGTCGTTATTTCAATACACTAGTGAACCTCTAAACAGTTATAAGGCATCTTGTGAACGTTTAAACAGCCGCTATGCAGATAGTCTCAATGGTAGTATATAGGCTGCTTAACGGTAAACATGTTCAGCGCTAAGCCGTATTATGCGCCACATGTGTTCGATTATACGTCTATTGGTTTCATAATAGTTCACTCGTTCTCCCTTATAATAAGTCAGCGAAATAAAAGCTGCTTTAGCGGTAAACATGTTCAGTGGTAAGCTGTATTATGCGCCCCATATGTTCCATTATACGTCTATTGGCTTCATAATAGTTCATTTGTGCTTCCTTAAAAAGTCACAATAATAAAAGCTGCTTAGCGGTAAACATGTTCAGCTATAAGCTGTATTATGCGCCACATGTGTTCCATTTATACGTCTATTGGCTTCATATTAGTTCACTCGTGCTTCCTTACAAGTCAGCGTAATAAAAGCTGCTTAGCGGTAAACATGTTCAGCGATAAGCTGTATTATGCGCCCCACGTGTTCCATTATACGTCTATTGGCTTTATAATAGTTCATTCGTGCTTCCTTAAAAAGTCAGAATAATAAAAGCTGCTTAGCGGTAAACATATTCAGCTATAAGCTGTATTATGCGCCACGTGTGTTCCACTATACGTCTATTGGCTTCATAATAGTTCACTCGTGCTCCCTTAAAAGTCAGCGTAATAAAAGCTGCTTAGCGGTAAACATGTTCAGCGACAAGCTGTATTATGTGCCACATATGTTCCATTATACGTCTATTAGCTTCATAATAGTTCACTTGTGCTCCCTTAATAAGTCAACGTAATAAAAGTCCACAATTACCTCCTTATACAGCACATAGCGTAATTTTATCCACTAAACAGACCTTATAACGGTTAAAGCATTTGATAACCCTTAAAGCTGTATAGGGTCGTAGCAAATATACCTTTATATCACTCTTTGCGTATTAATGGTAGTTTTCAGAGCGGTAATGCAGCTTTTAATCAGCCCTAAGCTATATAAATATCACTGAGATCTATTATACAGCTGTAGGACCACGATAGTGCTGTTATAAGTGTCTTAATACGCGCAGAGCGTTAGATAGAACTAAAAGTGATTAGTTATAGAGCTATCTGTGCTACTTGGGTAGGTCCTTCGAGCTTAGACAACACATTAGATGTATAAGTTACTCTGGTTTTTTGTAGCACGACATGGTACCTACTAAACTAACTGCGTTAGCTTGATATATACATAACTATACATCCAGACAAGATTATTACTTATATTGTACATCACTTATATTATAATGGTATGAAGAATGCATTTTTTCCAAGTATATTGGATTGGATATTGACACGAACAGACACAATAGATCGGCCTTGCGCTCTTTTGCGCACAAGCTACGTTTTTTACCCGACACCAACAAAAGGCAGGGTAATGCAAAGGCTTAGTAAACTACGCAGGAAGTAATTCCCTCTTCCGTCTTATTACATTATTACTGATGAAATGTCAAATGCTCAAATGGCCCATTGGATTTATATTGCTGGCAAATCGTTGCTTGACGTAATGACATCCGACAATCATGCCAATTTGATTTATAGTTAGGGCCTGTTCCGACAAGACCAAGTAAATAATCTAATATTTGCAATAATCTGCATAAGTACTTACCGTCGTTGAGAATTATTGGATAGTTGGATACTTTTATTTCAGGATTAGCGTGGAATGATGATTATGAGTTATAAAAATCGGTTCAGCTGTTTACGCGTGATAATCTAACAGACATTACAGACAGTATGACAGAGTTTCTATCGCGTTTATAATATAGGGATTGGACTCTAAATAGGAAAATCCAGCATGTACAAGCCATATGCCGATGCCATATGCAGATTGTTAGACGGATGAATTAAATAAATTGTTGTTAAATCTAGGAGGAAGCATATTAGAATTCTTTTGGCCGTTGGAATATGTTCTTAAATCAAAAATTCCTATTTCTACACTCTTGGGTAGGTTTAGTTAGAAATGCAGGCAATGCAAATCTAATGAAAACCCATTGAGAAACCTCTGTATAAATTAAATATTTCCAAAACCCGCTCAATTGTTTTAAGCAAAGATTGTAGACTATTGCCCATAGTTCTCTAGGTTGAGAAAGATATTATGTCGTATAAATAGTCTGTGAAGATGGGATGTTTCGTGACTTCGTCCAATGCACGTTTTTAAAGCGGATTCCGAGCACCGTGGGAGCGCATTCTTGACTTTTCTCCGCCATTGTGCTTTATCTGGACTGACGACCTTGCCACAGCTTTCTTTGATGCTTTAGTAACTTCAGTTGTGGCAATTTTGTTCCGGAATTTTGAGGTTTAACAACATTTAGGTTAGTACATTCGATCAGTGTGTATTGTGTATTATGTATCCATCAGACACTGCTGCTTCTTTCACAATACCCTTTCTGGGTGAGTGGTGTTTCCATCTTTTTATGATATTTGCATATACCTTTATTGGCTCTGCCTTGTAGTTGTACTAATGTTGGTCTTTCAACGGTTTTAACGATTTTGTGGGTCCCTGAGAGATTGACGAGGTAGAACATTTTGAAAAAGACAAGTTTGAAAAAAAACTTGGTAGACTTACAGTGGGCCAGCTTTTGGCAGTGGGCAATTTTTTGTATAAATCAGAAAATTTAAAAAGGCCTTATTAAATACCGGACAACCTACTGACCTATTCATAGCTCAAAACGCTATTGTTTCTCGTGTGAATCTTGCTCTTTTTAATTAGAAGGAGGCTGCCAATTGAGCAGTAACAACCATCCATTTCAACACTTCCGTTTCTAAGTTAAGTGATTGAACTATACCGACTTAATTAGAACATTTACATGTTGACCCAGAATGAAATATTCTTTCCTTCGCATTGGGGAAATTGATGACTCTAGGTAATAGAAATAGAATAGACATAAATTATTCGTACAAACAGAAAAACATAGAAGGGAAAGTGCCACGAAATGATCTGATCGAGCGCTGATCTTCCGATGAGACCATCCGTTAAAACAATCACGATAAGAACAATCAAACAATGTAAACATAAATAGACCGAATTATATGTTAGTTACTGTATGTAAATTAGATTAAGTTAATGTACGCTTATAGAAAAAATATACAACATAGAGAACATACGTATGTTAGATGAGTTTCGGAGTAATTTAATTACTGTCTAAGATATGTCACGGTGTTTAGAACGTCCAGACTTTTGTCAGGATATTCCATTTTTCATTATGAAAACCCTACTTGAAGATAGGTGTTGCAATAAAGCACACACACCAACTTCACCGACTAGCCAAACGCAAATCTTGTCCATTATTGAACTTTAATAGGTAATCCAGTATAAATACTAATGAAGGCAAAACGACAAAATTCCAACTCCCACGGGATGCAATACGCGGAAGGCTTGATTGATACATTAATGCCTCGTTAGCCAGGCTAAGCAGAGGCTAAGTACGGGCTAAGTATACGCTGAGCGAGTCTCAAAGCCGCCGCGAGGGCGTAAAGGCTTCCGCGGCTGCGCGGTATACTGATGAGTGATGATTGACTTGTTTATTGATTGTATGTAAAAAAATCGTTTCTTTCCGGAAAATATTCACTTGGATACAGTTTTTACTGACCTCCACGCTAGGCAATGCATGTCCCGTTGAGGAGAGATTGCTAATCTTAGAAATCTAGTAAGTAATACAGTAATCTTATAATATCTAGTAATTTAAATAATGCTAATAACGAGTAAGTGACAAGTTTCAATAAAGTTATTACAGACAGAAATATAAGAGAACATAACAAAAGGTAGTACAATAGTTATTGCAAGAAGTCTAACTATAACATGTCTCTAGGCGAGATAACGACTCCATAGAGCGACTTGTCGTACAAGGAAGAGTGGAGGAAACCAGATCGCGCGGCAGATCACCTATGCGCTGGACTGACCAAATAAAATCCGCAATGGGAAACCGCGTATCTCACTGTGCCAGACAGTCTGCCAACAGGGAGAGATGGCGGGAGATCGTGCGAAGAGCTGTGTCCGCCTCTACTACCGATGCGGACGACTCAACGTGACCACGACCGCTCTGTCAAGAGCGATACGACAGAGAAGAAGATAACTAACTCACTGCTAGACTTGAATAAAGTGAAAGAAGAGAAATAAAGACAAAGTAAAATAAAGTGAGTTGTGAGATGGTGTAAACTATTAGATGTTGATGTAAACTCTTTTCCCGGGCGGTTGATAAAGAAGTTGCGCGGTAATTTTTAATGACCGACCGAAGCCGGATTTTTTTCCGAAAACAAAAGCGAAGGTACGGTTTTGTTCTAGTTCCAGCCGATGACCTTCGGCCGAAACATCATTTTTATACCGAAACCGAAGCTTTGGTCGGACACTGCTGATTATACACATCGAACACTACCGAAAGGTTCGGCAATTTTCATTATTTAAGTAGCTTTTAGAAAGAAAATGACTAGTCGCATATCCATAGAACGCGAGGAACTTTCTCTTCCACGATCTCCAGATTTGCCTTCTCCTTTATCAAACAGCTTAACCGTTTGCATTTAGTTCAAAACTGCGTATAATTTCAACTCAACGCATATTTTACCAAGAACATTAGCGTCCTAGGCGGAATCTAGTTATAAATATCAAGTTAATTGTCGATTGTTCTCATATTTATTTACCTGGCGAAGCATTAGAGCTTACAGTTCCGCGATTTGCATTCAGATTTATGCTAATCCTAGAATATCTAGTGGGGGCGATATGGCGGTCTTATATTAGCCTTGTTTAGACCGTAAAACCACCCAACTACCTTTTAGTACTACAGTGCTATAACCGCGAAAATCGAAGTTCGTAAATAGAAAGATGCCCATCTTTCTCCTCTAATTACGCTTTCATTGGAGTAAAAGAGAAAGATCCCCGCAATTTGTGAAATTCGGTTTTGCGGTAGGCCCTCTGCTATGGTCCATAAGTACCTAACGTAAGTAAGGCGACGACACCCTCTCCCGGATCTGTAAAAAGCGTTTTTAGTGATTAATTTCAAGTAACCTCTACCTTCATTTGGTCCTAAATGCGTGTAATCCCGGGACTTTTGTCAGGTTTTTATTTATTATTTCTACCCCTACCAATGTTTCTCTACGGACCAGATCACCGTACACACAATGTAGTGATGGGCGTGACAGGCAAAGGATGCCGTGTCTAGCCATTGTGGCTGTGTCCAGAGCTGATAATTGGCTTTATAAAGCGATGCTCGTTTGTTATTCGACCAGCCTGCATGCGCGAATTTGTTCACAGGTGTCGGAAGTTTTGCTGGAAATATTGTTGGAATACAATGTCTGTGTTCGAGCCACAGGTCTATTAGAATTTATAAGATTGCCTGTCTAAAGTGTGACCAAAATCGGAATGTTGTCAAGTGTAGAAATAACATAATACTTTGAATTAAATGGCCAAATTCAGTCCTTACCTAATCTAATATTTGAAAGGATAAGAATCCATAGAATGATGTTATTAAAGTCGATTAAATGTTCCATATTATGACTGAAGAAAGTGCCTCTACCTGGCCACGGAATTTTGATTTGACAAAATCCCACCCACCCAATTCAAGATTCCGGAAGACCTCAAAATATTCTGGATTTGTAGGCCTTTTCTGTGATAAGATAGGTACAATCGTGGTATGTAATTGACTTGCACGCGCACTCATTTCGAACCTAGAAATTAGTCTGCGCGAACGTTTACTAGGAAACAGGTCAAACCTGCAAAATGCGCAGCTGAAAAACCGAAATGTAGGTATAGTTCCGCTGGCTGAATATTCGGCGGCCGGTTAATTAATTATAGGTCGTTTTTTGATATTCGGGTTTGATAACAACTATCTAGGTATAAACAGAGCGAAGTTAACGATATTTCGCACCTTGCGTTATCGCTAAAAGAAAACAAAACTCGTATACATACATAATAAAAATCGGTATTTAAATATCAAGCGCACGCGCTACACCTGCTTCCTCTTAAAATGGCGGCTTTTAAAATCACAAACCCAGCGCGATTTGCACCTGCCTTTACACCTTTAATAAACAACTTATTAATACCGGACTTTAAAAGGTCTATGTTAGTTTGAAAATCGTAAGGAGATACGCTTTTTAAAATACAATGGCACTTGAGGCTTGCGCTGTATTTTATAATCTATTATTGCGGCTTTTATTAGCCGCGAATATAACAGCTACGTTAATTTCATGTCCTATAGATACTCTAGCGCCATCGCCACTCTGGAGAGATAGCTGGTCACTTTTGCAACTTTTCTTCCATAAGAGATCGATCTCGATTCTTCTCACAATTTCGGCCGAAGACTAAGCTTATTTTTAACCGAGCTGGAAAGCAAGGCGTTTAAAAGCACCTAAACTACTCTTTTAGCAAACGTACTATATTTTATTCTGAAATAGGAAGAGTTAGAATGTTAATTAATCCTATTTGCATGTGTTTCGACGCGGTGGTCTTGTCCAAGCGAGCCTGGCGTGCCTGGCTCGTGTTTGCATTACTTTGTTGCACAACTTACGGTCTGCGGCCATATTTATTTTGACGCTAGTTAAGGTTGGACTTTGCAATTAGAAATACAGTGTAAATCCATGTAGATGGAAGGAATTACCTACAGTAGCCAGGCACTTTATTGCGTAGAAGATTTCCCCTTAAATTTACCACATACCTATACTCTGTATCTTTAGGTAGGAATAACCAACCAAATACAAAACGACCTGGATCTCTCACTGAACGACCTGACTATTTGATCATGTAAGGTTTTCATCTACCCTCAACAACAGGCTTAATTAGCCATTTGAGGGTAGATTTTGTTTACTTTTATTGAAATACCTAAAGATACAGTGTCAAATGTGACGTTTCTTCAAACAAAAACGTCACTTGAGACAATGACACATCTAATCCATATCGTTTCTAGATCTATTAATTGACGTATCTTAAAGTTCGAATCGGGCAGTGACTCATAATTTATGCAATAAATATGTACCTACAAGATTATTAAAAAATAGGTTATGTTCGAAAGTCTTAGGGTCAATGGCACCAAATTATCTTTAACAACAATTTGCTCAAAGAGCTTGCTTGTTAAGAGTTTAACAGTTCTTCTGTCGTCATATTTAAAGTTATAAGTTCTTAAATTGGGCATTTTGCAACCCGCCTTTATACGACATTACGCAGATCTTTTAATTCTTCAATATTGACGATAAATCATCTGTATTAAGAAATGTTGATAGTAATTTGCCAATGTTCTTTGTCTACCTGTAAGCAAATTAGTTCCATCAGTGTCATATTCATTGCCGAACTTTTGACGGATTGCACAGTAGCGCCTTCAATTACGTGTTATATATTACCTTGGTATATAAACCTTATTTAGCCGCAGAACCATTGCGCCACCTTAGATTGGATACTAAACGCTATCTGATATTACGCTAGCGGCGCAGGTTAGAAGATGTAGCGATTATAAACAATAACGAATCTGACTCCCCTAATGAGAACCCCCTAGTGGCGCAGTATTTGGCGAGTTGGAATCAAAAGTAGACCATCATTCCAGTCACTGGACTGGAAGGATTATATCCCAGTGCCGGTTCACATTATTCCAGTAGCATTCCAGCGCTGGATTCGATCACTGGACTGGATTTCCACTGGAATAGATGTGAACTGGGCATTAAGCTGCTGGTAGGCTGTGAAGTTTCGGGGTTGGAAGGTCAGATGGCAGTCGCTTTCGTAAAAACTAGTGCCTACGTCAATTCTTGGCATTAGTTGTCAAGCGAACCCCAGGCTCCGACGAGCCGTGGCAAAATGCCGATTAACGCGAGAAAGAAGAATAAGAAGAAGGATGCTGTGCAGTTTCGATCGCCTGCGTTTGTGGCATGGATCCCCGCGCTATCTGCGCTCGCGCACCGAACAGAGACGCCGTGATTTATTGTTCGCGCGTTCCGTAAACTGGAACATCACGGGACCTTCGATTATCAGATCTTGGTGAATAAACACCATTACGGTGAATAAGCAGCTAGGACACACACACAAGTTAGCGTATTTTTGCGTTGTAATCAGTCAGTCGTGCAAAACGTAGTCTCTTACTGAGCATAAACTCTACCAAGTATCTACACTCAAAAAAAAAGTTTTGGAATAATCCAAGATGGCGGCGGACACGGGAATAGTACATTACTACAGAGGCCGGGACGAAAGGGGTTGCCGGCCGAAGACATATAGACGGCCGAGCGAAGCGAGGCCGGATAGGTCTGAGCGCGGGCAACCCCATTTCCCGCCGAGGTATGTATAGTGCTTTTCTCAAACATGCAATGAAATGAATAAAATAAAAAATCCACGAAACCCAAGTTTTATTTATAGAAAAAACTAAAAGTAAACTATTTACACCCAAAATATAACCAACACGTACCTATATCATTATCACGCGTATGTTTTACACGAGTCGTGTATTTTTACTACCCGTATATTTTCATGTATCTTTGATTTTTTCGCCTTGTATCCGTCTGACTGTCGTTTTCGTCACATAAGTTTACATAGTCTTTCATGTTGATATCATGTTTCACATACATCGTTGCTTTATGCATGGAGTAAATAAGTATAATTTCCACAGTGTTGACGAATTTGTAGTTACATTCATTTAAAATATGCCACAAAACTGTTTCTAATAAACTGTAAGCCATTTTTCTTAGTTTCTCAAATAATAAAATTGCCATAAGCTACCATATACATACTTCGTCTTTGACTTGGCGGCAGAGGCAGCAAGTTATTTAAAATCAATTCTGCTTCCGCTGCCAATTCCAACACCTACGATTACAATTAATATTAATTTCATTATTTCGTCGGAACTCATATTAAAGTCAAAAAATCAACAACGCACCATAAATCCAATAAAACAGAATGAATATTTTTCAACTTTACCTCCATAACAATTAAAAAAATATAACTACGCGTGTTTGAGTAGACCTTTTTACCGCTAACGTTTAAATGAAATATTTTAAATGTTTTTATTTGTGTAGTTAAATTTATAATTTAAAATTATAGAATGTATTTTTTATTTAGTTCATGTTGATTTTATACAAATAAAACCGCAAATTATAGCAAACATTGTTTTTAGTTTTTTTTATAGGCGTAGTGGCAGAGTGTCATTACGAACCATAAAGCAAATACTGCCTCTAGTTTTTTTTAATGGATGAATGCCACGATGCTTTGTCACAAATATCTGTGAAATGAAAATTAAAAAAGAGGACTTTGCCGGCCTAGGCCTGCAAGATGTGTATGAAATTCCATTAACGACCTTTTGTCCTAGCCGCACCTGAAACGTCATACTTCGCAGCTTATTATAAGGAACATAACATCAATATTTCATTGCATGTTTGAGAAAAAGTCTTTCCAAGTAGGTTAAGCGAGCCCGAAGGGCGCGCGAGCTTCAGGCTGCGGGGCCGAATCCCACAAATCACGGATCGAAAATTCACGGAGCTGCTTCGTATTTTAGGACCTGTGATGAATTGATTAACACACCTAGTAATAAAACGGTCATATCACAAGGACACTTTTTTTTAAACTCTCCATACAATAAGATTGTAATGATGACTATCAAGCTACTTATTGTGCCACCCGGCCCCTATACTGAAGACCGGGGTCGTAAAACTTCTCATTCACGCTTACGTGGTCACGGCAAGAGTGAGAGTGATAGTCATAGTGGAAGTTACCTCGAATTGGTCAGTTTATGAGCTTTTATGACTTCCTCTGCACCAGTGGTTACATTAAAGCGTTGATATCAGGGTTACCATATTCCCAGGCGTTACAGTTTTTCCGGACATGTCAGAAATTTTGCAACTTGAAGTAATGTGATAAGTATAAGTATATAGAAAGAAACCTCCAGGATTTAGAATTATGACCTTCAAGAACAGCGTATTCCCATCTTAACGGCCTGCAACCTCTCTGGTGTTGCAGATGTTCATAGGGCACGGTAATTGCTTACCATCGGGCGAGTTTGTTTGCTCATTTTCCTCCCATATCATAAAAAACTTTCCTTCTTCATTCTTGTGTGAATGGATCAAACAATCATAGTCATATCATATTTAAATTTGCCAGTGCTTTGCTTTAGGAGTATGTAGTTGTCCAGAGAAAAAAAAAGAAATGAAAAAAAGAGAAAAAAGAAGAAAGAAGAAGAAAGGAAGAGAAAGAAGAAGAAAAAGAGAGGTGGAAGAAAGAAGAAAAGAGAAGAGGAAAGTAAAAATTGATGGCACCACCTTATACAGACATTCTATTTATTAAAGATTCTATCACATTTCCTCTTGTTTCTTCATATGTAGAAGTCACATAGGGTTAGTCCAAGAAAAGTCTACAACGATTTTGATAGCATACGCAGTGCAAGTGTTATTTACCTATACGTCATCATTTCATAAAAGTTTGACGTTTAAAATAACACTTGCACTACACTGCGTGTGCTATTAAAATCGTTGCAGACGTATTTTGGCCTAACTCTATAAATGTGACATGGAAAAAATTACAGTGTCCAAAAATTAATATTTTTTCAGGCTTTTGTTACTGGTAACGTGGTAACCCTAGATTAAGGGCCGGGAATCGAACCGCGGACTCTGCAAATAGACCATAAAGGTTAACGACTCGGTCGATGGAGATTTGATTGAAACGAATCAATACTCGCACCCCGTCTCTGCTGCGGCTATTTCTAGAGCTTTTATGATTTTTCTTCATAACCTGTCCTGGTTTTACCTATATTACGGTATTTAACATTTCCTCGACCAGAAACTTCACTTTTGACACTGACAGATATCCATGATCTAATCATAACCATTTTTTAATTAGATTACGCCTGTAACGTAATTTTACATAATATATACCTACCGTTATACCGTTTCCTATAGTCTCAAGTTTGAGACGTTACTGTACCTAGTTTGTATATATGTACATATAACTACGTGACTACGTAGTCAAAAGTCACTGCGAAACAGAGGTGGCAAATCACTGATAAATAATAATTTAGTAAATTTTAGTACCATTTCACTATTATATATGGTTAGATTAGACACATACATGTAGGCAGGCCTTATTTACTGGCATTAAAACTAATAAATAAGCCCAGCTGGTCGAAGGCCGCGCATCTCACTGTTTATAGCAATTAAGCCTCGGCAAGGTCGTCCCGTTTCGATCTCCTTATCCACACATATTCACAATAAAGAGTTATATTGCAGTATTGTGACTTTAGATAAACGCCCGACACTATAGTCGCACCAATAAAAGTCTGCAGCGGATTTGATAGCCCACGCAATGTAAGTGTTATTTATACGTCATAATTTCATAGAAGTTTGACGTTTAAAATGACACTTACACTGCGTGGGCTATCAAAATTGCTGCAGACTTTTTACGGTCTAACTCTAACACCTAACGCTTAACTGAATCACAGCGAAAATTTCATGAGCTTTTGTTATCTATAAGAATTCTGAATTATAATTAAAGCTATAACGGCGGCCAAAAACTATTTGACAAAATAAGTCAAACTTTGGAAAACTTCGCGGGTCCTGCTGCGCCCAGATGGGTAAATTATTTAGCAACGAATGTTCAGAACGACGCACAAAGATCATTTAAGGAATCTTAACTACAACCAAACACACATTATGTCTTCTTTCAACCGATATAGGGGAAGATTAAGAGGTTTAATTAGATCTGGCTTTGTTCTGAGATACAGATGGAGTGCATCATTATTTTCTATCGCATTTTCACGGAAACGTACGAACGTGTCTTGCTATTTCAGTCAGTCTCGGTACAAAAAGTACTGAGGTTAACTGCATGGAGTAGCTTGACAAATACGAACGATTCCGAGAAAATACGATGGAAAACAATTACATATGTATCTGTAGAGTACTATTTTCGATGTTCGCAAACTGCCGATAATATCTACATTAGGGCGTCACAGCATGACACTCGCATGCAACCAAATCGGGCATCAAATATGATTATTCCACATTGGTTTCTAAGCGATGCCTTTTTAGATCTGACGCCGGCGCCAGCTTTGACTGCTAAATAAATTAACAACTATTGTTATTTCTTCTATAATACATACATGCACTTATTATACTCTCCAACCAAGCGGATTCTAGGCGCTCCAAATTAAAAGAAGCTACAATAATGGGTTTACTCCACAATTTTCGCTTTCTATTCAAATTACGATATCTGCTTATTATTACCTACAGAGTCCTTATAGCCACATTCCGCCTCCATTTATCATCTATCCCTTAGCTATCAGATCGCAAAGCCCAAGCGAAAAGAAATAATGTATCGGGATGACACATGCTACGAAAAGTCATGTGACTATTTCTATACATTATTTAACTTTCGATTGTTGACGTTTTCTATCAACGATTGTCATCTTGGCTGCCCCCTAGGTACTGGTTCAATTCCCGCTTCCAAGATATAACCTAATCAAATTACATTAGTACCAAACATCGACTCTGCGACGTATAACCAATTCTTTTGCGAACAGCATTTCTAGTCTAGTCTAGTGATGTTTAGCGAACTCATAAACAATTTTTCCCCACACCATTCATACGGCTCGGCTACCGTGTATATCCGAGAACGCCGCTTGCGCAAGCGCAGTTCGCTGACCGGCTAAAACCGTCCTTGGCAGTGAGGTTGCGCAACGTAATCGATGGTTGATGCGGCCGACGTAATCGATGGTCGATGCGGCCGATAACTCGCTCCGTGTCGAGATTTGGTTCCCATGTGACGTAACGGGCTGATAAGCGAATGACTGAATGAGAGTGAAAATAACGATGTGGTGTTACGAATAGTTTTAGTTTTTGGTGTTCCGAAGCAGCATACCTACTCTGCTTTACTTACACGCGTTTACCCTAAAGAAGTTAAAATGTACCTACATACGGTAATCGATGGATTCTTATCATTCATAAATAGGGAACTATCCTATAACTAGGAGGGTAATATGAATTTTTGACAGATGATGTCAATGTTTTGGATTTAGACCAAGATTATACGTTCGATAATAAATGCATTTACATATAATATAAATTGTACCTACATGGCTGGCTTAGCTAAATCCCGTACGAAAAGAAGAAAGATAAATAGATAAAATATCTCTGGGTAGGGCATTTGATATTGTACCTATGCACCTTTTAACGCATTTTTTTACCATTGCAAGAATACCGTAATCATCAAAAATTCGAACGTTTCTGTTAAATCAACATAAAGATAAAATCTTTCTGTTTCTTGTGCCCTATGCTAAGAAATGCTTGGTACAGTCACCTGCAATAATATGTTACTCTTCAAAGGCCGCAAAAATATGTGACATGCTCTTATGGCTCTACGAATAAGATCGTGTCAGATATTTTTGCGGTCTTCGTTGTTCAACATATTATTGCAGGTGACTGTACATTACTTTCTTTCTTATCCATCACGCATATATGAATTGAATACTGTCATCATCATCCTGGCGTCAATCCCGGCTGTGCCCCCGCGCGGGGCGCGAGGACCCGGGGTCCGCCTTCCGACTCCTTCGTGACCACTTTGCCCGATCTTCGGCATCCCTGGTAGTGAGTCCGTTGGCACGCATGTCCTCCTTGACGACATCAAGCCATCGCTTCTTGGGCCGGCCTCTTCTTCCCGTACCGGGAGGAGGCGGCATGGCCAGGCATTTGTTACCCACGTAACTTGCCGGTCTGCGCGAGACGTGGCCATACCAACAAAGGCGACACTCTTGCAGTTTGTCTGCGATGATGAATTGAATACTGTATAAGTGGTATAACTGAACGAACGGGCGGGCGCACTCAACTTGAAATACATTTCTGGGATGAGCGCGGCGTCGAAAGTGAACGCTTTCGATGCACATAATGCATTAATTTATTGGTTTTTGCTTACAATCGAGCGTTTTATAATCCAACCGATGCATCTGTAAAAACTACAAGATGTTTTTTTGTATTTTAGTAGTCGTTTTTGTACCTTTCCACAGTACTAACAAGAAATAAGTATAATCTGTTTATACACTTTTTATGACCCGATGTTTTAGTAGTAGAACTTAATGTTGTACTCTCCCGTATTGTGTTTTATAACCAATTACAAATATAACAGCAGGCACCTAATCATTCAATCATAAGCTCTTTGCTTAAGTAATAAACAAAAATGTCGATTACATCATTCCTAGCCGAATCATCATTTCAATATTTTCAATGATTAAAAACGCCGACTTCAATCATTCGCCGCAATCATGATTACAACTGCTCGGATTTATCACGTGATGATTGTGATTTATATGATTTATATCATTGTCGGAGCGCCTCGAGCGGTTTTATATGAAAAAATGACCGTTTTATCAACATCCAGAGCTCGCATATTCATGAGGCTGACGGCTATCGTAAATAATACTTGCGCTTCGCTTCCAATTGCTCTGGCTAGGGTAGTTCTATCTAGATCCCGGTGTTTGCGGGACTTTTATCGACGGAGTGCTACGGTTTTTACGAGATACCGCAAAACCGTATTTATACAACCAAGAAAGGGTCTATCATATTGTATTTTTAGTGTATTTTATTAGAAGTTTCCAATCACACAGGCTTCCAGACAAAACATTATTTCAGGGAAGTTATAAGTATAATTGTTTTGTATTGGATCTGGCATTTGTTATTTTATTTGGATGCGAAGTAACTGACAAGTCTTGGATTACGAAATATGGTCCTACAGAATATCTATAGATTCCTATAAAATATACCTATTTCCACTTGACCTATTTAAGGCCTGACTAGTTAAGCCTTCTGTAAAATTACATTCCTCTTACCAAACCTCATCTGCCAGCATGAGTTGCGTTCTCGCGCGCGACTCCTTACATTTATCTCGACTTCACGCATGACCTCGCGCGCGTGAATGCTGCTCATGCCAGCCGGTCTGATCCCGCGATTCCCGATACACCGGGATCTTCGCGTTGTGATTAATGCCATCCCTAGCCCCGACCACACAGACTGTGATAAACTTAAGCAATTACACTTGAGTATACAGTGACTGCCACCATTTGATATTGTTCAGTTTAAATAGTTACGGACAGCTACTTGCTGATAAGTGGGTACATCGTTATGATTAGTTGGTTTTATCCTAGCTGTTTTATCAAATGGTAATGCGGGAGTGAATACATATTACATATTGCCAACGAATATGTATTTCTCCATGATCCGTTTAATGTTTGATAAGTAATATGTTATGGTCTTATCAGCCTTATGAGTAATAATGTTCAATCGTTTAATAACAAACCTGTAAGTACATGAGGGGTTTATTTTGCTTGGGGCATGAGAAACAGTATGAAGATTTCCTACAAGTATTTCTGTTGCCCCAATGTTTCTCTTAACTTAACTCATCTACCTTTATTCCATCTTTTATCTTATGAGTCATAACTTATGACTAAGTACCAATTAAAAAAAAAACTAACAATCTTACCAATATAAAAGATACAAAGTACTCAGTTTATTTTGCTTCTTGGATGTATGTAAATTGTACTTTATACATGTAATTTTATTTTTTACATGTATTTTAACTTTGATTTTAGTCAACTTGTAGCTTAACAAACTATAACAAGGTAACATCCAATGACGTATTAACGCCATACCATAAAATGAATAATTATGTACTGGTCATATTTTCAACCGATCAAGCATCTATACGGACTGAATCAAGACATGGAATTGAACTTTTGGCCTTGATGCTGGCAAAATTGTCCCAATGGACAGAAGCCATAAGAACTAAAAACTGAACTGAACTACTGGTTATATTATTTATTTATTTTATTTATTTTAACAATATATTTACACGGCATTACAGACAAGCCAATACACCGAGAAATTAAACATTGCAACACACACAGTATACAAACACATGAAATATATAAGGTGACATTAAACGTAAATGCTGGACAGCCTGTCATCCATCATCTCGCAGAACTTCAGACATTCACGGCACACAGTCGCCCATCTCCAAGCAAACAAGTCACATTCAGGTGCCGATGTCAGGAGCGCATTGAGCAGCGTCAGCGCACGATAGAGCGGCGAATTCCTATGCGACACCGTGCGCGCCGCCGGCACTGCAAGCAGTGGACGCGCTCGCGGCCTCAAAGTGATTTTTGGCAAGTCAGGCACATACAGCCGTAAAACTCGAGCCACAATGCAAAATCGAATATAGCAAAAGGGAAGAAGTAATACAACATAGTTACAGTGTGAGTAGATAATCATGTCACAATCTTGGGACATTACAAATTAAGCAACAGTAGTTTCCTACTGTACGTTACACAATTTAAGTGTATCTCAGAGGCTCCAAGATGCTCGTTGATAAATTGCTAGGCCATTGTTTAGGTACAAATGGACGCCCGATCGGTGAGAGGAGATTCCTATCTCTAAACGTCTTTATGCTCCTAATATCTGATAACAAAAAGAAGATAAGTTCCAATGAAATCAATGGTTACTAACGACGTTTTAGAATTCAAAAGTAAAGTGTTCCATTTAAACACGGTTTATAGCATTTCTCAATTATAAAATAACGAATAAAAAGCAGTAATCTATAATAGCATTTTTTGCAATTCGATAAACGCTTTGGACGTATCAGTACGCAATGCAATTATGTTAGGTAAGCTGTTGCAAATTCTGGGCGAGATTTAGGCTTACGTACTCGTAGACGATCGTGTGATAAGGTTCTGTATTGTGACGGAACTGACGCAATTGAAGATCTTGGAACTATCTCATTGTAAGTGTTGTTACCGTTTGTTTATGTTTACGCTAAAATAAGACCTCCTTACTATGGCCCAAGTGGCCCAAGTGGGGACTATAGCCCAAGCCCTCTCGCGCATGAGAGGAGGCCTGTGCTCAGCAGTGGGACGTATATAGGCTGAAACGATGATGATGATGAAGACCTCCTTAGCCTAGTCGGAAGTTATCCTGCCTACGAAGTAAATCTGATGCAAATCCTGGTACGGGTATTTATTTGTGCAAATTTTCTGGCTATGTGCAGGAGACGAATTATTTCGATGTATGAGTACGCCAGAACAATAGTTTTGTTAATCGCTGGAGTAGAAAAATATTGTAAGGCGTTCTTGACAAAAATCAATGTTCGCGGAAAACCTTTACTTAATATGTAAAACCACAATCCATTCACATTTTTGGATCAAGATATGTTCGACTGGTTCACAAACGAACTTGAATGATTGCAAGGCGTTCATAAAAAAACTCGGAATATCGCGAGCGGCACAATTGAGAATAAACAGCATCCCTGTTGCCGGTCGCTCCAGAAAAAAAAAACCGGTACGGCCCTATTCAGAGTTAGTCATCCCGAAAACTGTAGCAGTCATGTCTTCTGTCCTTTGTAGATATGATGGGTGTAAGCAGGATGATGCAGAGATTGGGTTTGGAATTGGCCAGCAGATGGCAAGCAGGTGCTAGCGATTCGCCGAATTTTGGTGGTTCTGGCAGGCGGCATACTGCCTGGGGCATTAACATTTATAACTTCAAAGATCTCTACTTTCTTGTCTACAAAATTGTACCTTATTCCATTGTGATAAGGCGATAAATGTGTACATAATTTTGACGTTGCCCGTGTAATCAGGCAAAAATCCGGTTCAGAGATGATGCGAATCTGTTGTTTCTTGTGTCTTAGAAATCTGCAATGTTTTTAGGTATTCCTTTACAATGTTGCAACATCAAGTTAACGAATAAGGATAAAATTGGTGATATGACAGCTTTTAGCCAGGATTTAACTTCGTTTTTTAGGTACTTATTAGCAGTCCGTTCGCTCGTTTAATAGGTAATTCAAACATTTAACAAATTACCTTAGTAGTAGCAACGGTTAAATTTTTTCCGATTACCTATACAGGGTGATTCATGAGACGTGAGCAGGACTAATCCTGCACACCCAGTAACTGATAATTGATCGATCACCGTCGTATTTAGGTAAAACAACCACACTTTTTCCTGTTTTTTAACTTTTTGGTGAGCGCAAATTTCATTCTCTACAATCATGGTCACCCTACAAGACCTAATTAATAAACATAAAACCTCTTTAACCGTAATGACAGCATTATGATTACAAAGAAAATAAACTGTCAAACTTGAGTGAGATACGAGTTTTCAAAAGTAACCAGACCGTGATGACATTCAATTTGACACAGAAATCGGTAGTTTAGTATTCTAATTGTAGGATGACCATTAATGTCGTAAATAAATTAATAACTTTTTTTTTCAACACGACTAGAAAATTAACGTTAACCTCACTAATACTGATACGAAACAGTTGCTTATTAATTACGAAATGCGCAGTATTAGTCCTGCTCACGTCTCCTGAATCACCCTGTATATTTTACGTGTAGGTGTTCATTGAGGCCAAAATCCCTGGCTCTGAACCAACTTTAACTCCTCACCCTTTTATACGAACTCTGATCCCGCGTTACCTTTGAGAAATTCCTTTTTACCACATCCGGGTCTCGTGGCCTACATATTTCTAGGGCAGAAGTCTATCGATTTTGTCTGAAGGGCCCGCCCTTATATGGTTAGAATCAGCGTTCAGTTAATATTGATGAATATCAGTGGAATTACCGCTGTAGAATATGTACCAAATTATAACTGTACCCAAACTAAGCTGATTATGATGCTACTAATCAGTGCCGGATTTACCACTAGGCTGAGTAGGCTGAAGCCTAGGGCGGCAGATTTTAAGGGCGGCAAATTTGGGTCAAAAATATTTTATTTGCTGTTCAGATAGGGTTGACCAGAATTTTATCGATTTTGCTGCCCTCTGTCATGTCAAGACCCTTGATACAGACGTTCGGGCGGGCAACAAAAGTGATCCTATATGGGTTCCGTTTTGAAGTACGGAACCCTAAAAATGTACGATTTTCTATCAAATTGAGCTATTTCTATCGAAAAAATTTCGCGCTCGCTACGCTCGCGTTTACATTTACGTACATTACTTATCAAATCGAAGTGGATATGGGCGGCAAAATCGGCATAGCCTACGGGCGGCAAATGTCTAAATCCGGCACTGCTACTAATTGTAATTTTTACCAAATAAAAATACATCATCTGTGAAAATTTCAACTGTCTAGCCTAGCTAACACGGTTCATAAGATACAGCCTAGACGGACAGTGGAGTCTTAGTAATAGGGTCCCGTCTTTACCCTTTGGGTACGGAACCCTTATAAAATTAAGTCCAAGATTGGATGCATTCCAAAACACTACAATACTTCACATAACTTCATCCTACAGCCGTTAAACACAACTACCCTTACGTAACCGAGGGCGGTGACCGGGTCAGTAAACCGGTACGGGGTTGCGGGGTGACTGGGGTTCCATTGTACGCCCCCGCGCTGGCATTGGCCTCTTTACCGTACACGTGGTTAACCCCACTTACTTATTTAAGTTCTTCGAGTGTTGTTTAACCGCCGTTATGTTTATAGTTTTACATTCTTTGTGTAGATGGAGTTAGCTATTTTGTACTAGTGGCTATATGCTAATGTTTGTATACTGTCCATTGTCCATATCCTTATCATTAAAGGTAATGTCTTAATCAATCGATTCGATTATATGGCCCTCGCTAATTTTTAATCGACTTTTAAACACCACATAACAACAATACATAAAATGGACTCAAGTTAGGCTTTGAAAATGTTAAATTTATCGATTATCCTTTTCTAGTTGAAATTAATCTATTTCTCTTCAATGAGGTGTATGCCCATGTTAACGTCTTTTCTCCAATGCATAGTTAAAGTAGGTACATATATACTTACTCGAAAGTCTCGAAACACATAGATACAAGCAAACTCGTACCTAATAATAAGTAATATTTTCCTCTGTACAGAGGAAAATATTATTAGTCGCGTGTCCATTTGTCCCCAACTCCAATTTCGAGCTGTCACACTCGTCGGCTAGGTTGATTTATCCCGGTGGCGAAGTTCCCACTTTTCCCAGCATTCCCCGCGCACGCGCGTTGACAGCTGCCCGCGGCGCGGCGCCGGCGCCGGCGCCGAAGTCCTAAACTAGGTAAACTAGGCAAGGTAGATTAGATAGGTAATTTGAAACCGACCATTCGTAATTTAAAATGGAAACTGTCATTTATATTTCAGTAGCCTCTGTACCGCGTAAACAACTCGTTAGATTCCGTCTAAGTTAACTTTGCCCTGATTTGAATGGAACAAAGTGAGAGAGTGTCATTATAAAAGTCATATTTTCATAGAATGTACCTTGTACCGAATGTACATTTCTAAGAAAAAAAGCGCTGGTGGCCTAGCGGTAAGAGCGTGCGATGCGACTTTCAATCCGCAGGTCGCGGGATACAAACTCCGGCTCGTACCAATGAATTTTTCGGAACTTATGTACGAAATTTCTTTTGATATTTACCAGTCGCTTTTCGGTGAAGGAAAACATCGTGAGGAAACCGGACTATTTAATTCCAATAAGGCCTAGTTTACCCTCTGGGTTGGAAGGATGGCAGTCACTTTCGTAAAAACTAGTGCCCACGCCAATTCCTGGGATTAGTTGTCAAGCGGACCCCAGGCTTCCACGAGCCGTGGCAAAATGCCGGGATAACGCGAGGAAGAAGAAGAACTACCAAAATTTCTAAGAATCCTTAGTAATTGTTCGCATTTCCTTTCCCATCACACCAAAGTATACCAGCAAATTATCTCTCACATATAGGTAGTCACAGTTACTTAGTTAATTTCCATTAAACAACTAGAAAATGATCTACAACGCTCTATATGCCCTTTTAATTCAATTACTTAGCGATAAAGCACCGCATAAACTAGTCCAGCGTCCTTTGGCCAACCTCATTTCCTACCACCCTGTTTATTCAAAAACGTCTGGATTTCATACTAATTTGCTGGCACTTACGACCTTTGTTTTTAGAGCGATCTTAATGAAGAACGCAGTACTAGCCGTCATAAATATGTACATAATAATAGACCGTATTTCAAAGCTAATAAGGTGTATATATGTTTACATATTTATGATATAGCTCTTGTAAGTTGCGTATATCGCAAGGGCAGTGTCGCCATGTTGGGGTGGATTGTTTATCGCCATTTTAGGCGGGTGACTCACGCGTCGATATTCTAAACATTTCTCGGTCTTTAATTGGAACGATTTCCCGAGCGGGGTCGCGTTTCGCTAAGGCTATTGGAATGCTGGTTTGAGCTGAAATGAGCTATATAAATTGCTATCATCAATTGATAATACATAAACTTTATTTCAAAGACCTAAAGTTCATTTTCAGTTAAAAATTGCTGTTAGTACAATAAAACAAATTATGTCGATCACTAATATGGTTTGGAATGTAAATTGAAATATAAATATTATACAAGTCGGAATAAATATGTCAATACTTGCCCGATAAACTCCAAATACTTTCCTTACATAAATTCAATCAATGTAACACAACTTTGTTATATGTATGTTTTGCGCAATAAATATGCCAGAGGCTGATAATAATATGGTTCGTGTACATAGTTTCATTTAAATTGGGATGTAATATTATGCAACTGGGTTAAATGTTTGGCAAATGAATCAAACGGAAACAGCATTATACACGTAACTGCGGTAATTAGAATGTCTGGAACATGCCCAGAATTTAGTGTTAAATGATGTGTTGAAAATTTAACGTGTCAGTTCGTGGAATGGCTGGTTACAGTAGCTGTCGTTACTTGTAATATAAACGTGCCGATAGATGTGTCAAGTAAACTAGGTACTTACTTATGATATTCAATTTAATTTATGAGTAGAATAAATATAAAATGCCCTTTACTCTTTAAATTTAAGAATCGTCATGTTAGAACCCTAAAAACGAATGCTAATAATGAACCGTCTCTTTCAGGGGCAAGTTCGCATCAGTCCGCAAGATCCGGCACCTGGTCTCCGGCGAGGAGTACGCAGCCAAGTTCATCCGCAAACGGAGACGCGCCGCCGACAGCTCCAGGGAGATACAACACGAGGTCGCTGTTCTAGCGCTGTGCGCGGGCTGCACGCGCGTCGTCAGATTACATGAGGTAAGGGACATTTCGACCCATTCATGACGTGTCCCAGATCATCCGCAAGCGGAGACGCGCCGCCGACAGCTCCAGGGAGATACAACACGAGGTCGCTGTTCTAGCGCTGTGCGCGGGCTGCACGCGCGTCGTCAGATTACATGAGGTAAGGGACATTTTGACCCGTTCATGTGTCATGTGACGTGTCCCAGATCATCTGCAAACGAAGACGCGCAGCTGACAGGGAGATACAACACGAGGTCGCTGTTCTAGCGCTGTGCGCGGGCTGCACGCGCGTCGTCAGATTACATGAGGTAAGGGACATTTTGACCCGTTCATGTGTCATGTGACGTGTCCCAGATCATCTGCAAACGAAGACGCACAGCTGACAGGGAGATACAACACGAGGTCGCTGTTCTAGCGTTATGCGCCGGATGCACGCGCGTCGTCAGACTACATGAGGTAAGGGACATTTTGACCCCTTTATGACGTGCCTCAGATCATCTGTAAACGAAGACGCGCAGCTGACAGGGAGATACAACATGAGGTCGCTGTTCTAGGGTCAATTTTCAAATAGGCATTTTTTGCTGTCCCACGGTTAAAACTCGAAGTCCATAGGACTAAAAGACTGGGTATGTATATATTTTCATTCAGTGTATTTATAAGCTTTAAAAATCATGCACAACTGTACCAAAAATATTATTTGGTCCTGACCAAATCGCATTTGAAGTTCCAAAAATGGCGAAATTTGCCGTTTTCCGCGTGTCCCAGTGGCGGCACCGCGCAATAAAAAAAATCATAACTTTGGATGTAGGCAACGTATTATGAACAACTTTGTATTTATATAAAGAGCATTTTCTAGAGAATTGATTTAATCATATTGATAAATTAATGCGTTATTTAATAAAACAAGGGAAGCGTTTTTATCGCTGTCCCGCGCGGCACCTGTTTTGTTATGACTTAAATATACCCCCTTTAATCTTCTTTGTCTATTGAATAACGGTTAGATTAAATTTACAACGCAATAGTGCGGTTAGTTGCGCATCGATTGACATCAAATGTAAACCCGGAAACAGTTTAATTTATTTAAAAACAGATAAAAATCTCTTTCGATATATTTTGGTACGACTACAACGACATTTGTATGGACTCTGAATACGTTGGTACATAGTTGGAATAAAAATGTTTCTTTTATAATAATAGTTGCAAATATAGTGTTAAAATATATAGTAAAATAAATAAGTGAATCTGTTGTATTGTGTAGGAAATATCGCTAAAAAATATTATTGGCGACATGTCGCGACATTTGTATGGCGACATTTATACGGCTATTTTGACCGTATAAATGTCGATTGTGGCATACAAATGTCGACATAGTGCCATACAGATGTCGAGAAGGTGTTATACATATGTCGTCAGGGTCTTATAAATGCAACAAAAATAATAAATAGTGGCATATACATGTTGATACTGCCATATAATGTAGAAAAAATGCCGTATAAATGTCAAAAGCGCCTTACAAATGGCTAAATAGTGTCATACAAATGTCGATCTTTAAACGTCCATATCTAGCTAACTATAAAAAGTACAGAGGTGCCTCCTACAGTATATTTTTTGTTGTTAAGAACCCTTCCTAAAACGATGATTATAAATCAGATTATTCAAAAATAAAAAAATTGCCATACAAATGTCGAAAAAGACCCTCTTCAAAAATTGACCCTCTAGCGCTGTGCGCGGGTTGCACTCGCGTCGTCAGATTGCATGAGGTAAGGATACTTCATCTGTTCAGTCAAACGAAGTGTTAGTTTGTCAAACGAAGATGCGCAACTGACAGTTCCAGGGAGATACAACATGAGGTCGCTGTCTTAGCGCTGTGCACGGGTTGCACTCGCGTCGTCAGATTGCATGAGGACGGTCCTTCCATAGTTTCCTGTACCTACACTGTACAAGATCATATGAATCAGCAAACGTGTTAAACAAGGCTTTATCCGTGTTTTGTTGTTCGTAAGCTTGTTGTGCTGGTGGTTTGTCGTTTGTAAGAACATGACATTATTCTGTCTTTGCCAACGCCGTAATTCCTAAATGCCCATCATTAAACCACCATTCAACGCTTTCAGGTCTACGAGACCCGATCCGAAGTGGCCATAGTCCTGGAGCTATGCGCAGGCGGCGAGCTCCAACGTCTCCTAGATGAAGAGGAGCGTCTCTCCGAAGGCGCCGCGCGCCGGGCGCTCCGCCACGTCCTGGAAGGCCTGGCACATCTACACGCACGTCGCATCGCACACTTGGACTTGAAACCACAGAATCTGCTCCTCACTGGAGGGGGGGAGGAGCTACTTATTTGCGACTTCGGAATCAGTCGGGCTATCCAGTCCGGAGCGCATGTTAGAGAGATTTTGGGCACGAGGGATTATGTTGGTAAGTTGAAGTTAATTAAGGTCTTTGGGGGTTTATGATTCGGATATTTACCTACATACAAAAGAACCGTATCTTTAAGTAGTTTCTCATTTGTTCGGATATGCCTTCCTGTTATTATTGTTGAGGAGGTAAATTTATGTGGCTTTTAGAAAGCCAGGATATTGACTTATCGCTTGTCCAGATGCAAATATTTCAATTATATTGCCACTATCACTTCACCGAACGAACTTTCAATTCGAAAATCGGTACAATCCCATCCAGCCGATCAATTCTACCCTGTTGGTGACAAATCTCGCTCCAATTACACTTCTTAATTACATTTCTCGATGACGACGCCTCGCTGAGTTACGCGGCGGTCGCACGCGATTGCGACATACAATCTAGTCTAGATGGAGTTATTAATAAGTCTGTAAAATTCTGGGGTAGAAAGTTCACGCGTGCCTGCTCTGATTGGACAATTTTATGGCTTTATCAGTTTTATTGCACTTGTCTTAACGTCTTTTGTTGAAGTAATCGTGCAGGAATGCACTTAATATCATGTTTTGTGCCTAATGCAGCACATATCTTTTATTTTATGCTGCAGTTGCGTTGCCACCCGTATTATCTGTATTCTACGTGCGTAACTAACATCGATAAGAATATACACACACCGTGGCAAAATGTGGGCTTTCGTAGGCCCAAAGCATTGTTGCGACACAATGTTTGACGGATAGCCAGTATAGCCACTTGAATAAAACTAAAACAACTCAAGCGGTGTGCTCTTTTGCTCCTGCTATGATCTATTTTGCTCTCACGCCATTACTTTTTGTCTTAAATCATTCAAATTAAGAAATCCAGTATATTTTGGGTGAAAACCAAAAAGATGCGCAAGCCATAAATCAGTCATCTCAGTAAATGTCTTTAATAATCTGCAGCTTCAATACAATGTTTCCTTATCTTTCCAGCACCAGAAATCCTGTCGTACGAGCCGCTGTCCCTAGCCGCCGACATGTGGTCGGTGGGCGTGCTGGCCTACGTGCTCGTCAGCGGCTACTCGCCCTTCGCCGGCGAGACCAAGCAGGAGACCTACCTGAACATCGCGCAGTGCCAGCTCAGCTTCCCGAGGGACTTGTTCAGAGGAGTCTCGCAGAGGGCCATGCAGTTCATCAGGGACACACTTGTCGTGGATCCTAAGTGAGTTTACTTGTCTTTTTTCATGGTATCTCAAGCAGGAGACCTACCTGAACACCGCGCAGATCCTAAGTGAGTTTACTGATGCTCTGTTATCACCTTTAGGATGTGGTCTCGGTAATGCTTTTCTATATAAAATCCGTCCCGGAACTCAGAATTCCCAGGACTCTCCAAACACTCTCAGTCTCGGGAGCATTCCCTGGTCATCTTCCTCAAGCAGCCAGCTCAACTTCCCCAGGGACCTGTTCCGCGGGGTCTCGCAGAGGGCCATGCAGTTTATCAGGGACACACGTCGTGGATCCTAAGTGAGTTTACTTCTCGCAGTATCTTCTCAAGCATGAAGACTAGCTCAGAAGGCCAGATTAGCCTTTCAAGATACATATTCTGCGGGACACGTACAGGACACTATGCACTTTTATTCCGGAGAATCTATTAGGATTCAAACATTCAGCCCTTTCTATCAGAAATGAATATGTAACATACCGCTGTATATGTCATACAACTCTCAGTTGTTTCGTGTTCTAGGATTCATATCTAACGGTGATTCTTTTCCAGGGGTCGTCTTACAGTGGAAGAGTGCCTGGAGCACCCCTGGCTCAAAGACGACGCCGACATCCCGCGCGCCATCGTCGGGCTGGGCTTCGACACGGCCGCCAGCGACGCGGACTCCGACGAGACACAGGAGAATGGGGTCCATGGGCTCAACGGGAACGGGGTTAATGGACACAACGGCATGAATGGTCACAGCAACGGGACTAATGGGACGAACGGGACACATGATGAAGAAAAAGGTTGGTGTTTGTTGCATTTTTGATGAGTTATGTCTACAGTTGTGGATTATTTGGCGGGGCTTTGAGACGGTTGCCAGCGACGCGGACTCTGGGAGAATGGGGTCCATGGGGTCAACGGGAACGGAGTTAATGGACAAAACGGCATGAATGGTCACAGCAACGGGACTAATGGGACGAACGGGACACATGATGAAGAAAAAGGTTGGTTTATTTTTTTATGGATTCATTAGAAAGACTATCTTGGGGTATTTACAATTATGGAGTACGGGTGTCTGCTGCTGCGTTGAAGATATTATCAGGCTGTAATTTTACAACTGTAAGACGGGCTTTGGACTGTAATATTGGGGATGCAGATGAGAGGCTGAAGTATAAGAATTCTGTCAATGTTTCTATAGTAGATTGTTAACCAAGGGTGCCTTTCACCCGAGTTAAACACTCTACTTTTCATACCGAATGCGAGGAAACCAAACAAGACAAGGCAATTTCGCAAACTCAGTAATGGAAGTACCTAATAGATCTACGGCCATGATTTATTTTCCTTAGGACTTACTTGCAATCGGAGACTTTACAGGTGTGATTAATAACCCCTAGCGAAAATCATTTAGATTGCAATATTTACGAAAACACACATTTTTAACAAACTGCAGTAATTTTTAAATGATTTGTTCATTATAGTATGAAAATCAGCGGGATTGCCTCTTACTTTTTAATTTTATACTTTTTCGTTCTAAAAGCCGCAACAGACTACCGGACCGCACCGCGACCTTGGTGCGCCGCACCACGTAATAACATAATAAAAGTATTTTAAATATTAAATAACAATTTAATTAATAATATAAGTATTTTTTTCTTGTATTTTATTTTATTTCCATGAATATAGTGCGAAATATCTTTAAAAATCAATTTAATATCGTACAAACGTTTAACTGTGGCTGTATAAGATTCTGCCTTTGCCCATTTACGCAAGTGTAAGGTTTAAAAAAATATTTTTGGTGTATTCCTTTTGGTTCCCGCCTTATGAAATCGAGTAAATAGAAATCAACGAAGTAAATCAAGAATAATTTGTTTTTAACAATTCACTTATATAATTTTTTATAAAAAAAGGATCAACGTGGGATTAATAAAATTAAACAATTACCAATTGTTCCAGGCGAGGAACTAAAGACACTATTTTTCCATTTTGTTTCCACCCAGTTGTTCGTGGGACGGGGACGCTGAGGAGTACACCACTTTTCTACACTATAGTTCGTTTTTTTAGCATTAGAAAGAACTTGCAAGAAGGTAAGCGATCTTGACATGTCTTTTAATTGAAAAACGCTTTATAAAAATATAAAACTATTACTTATGAAAGCAGAAGAATATAAATTATCGTATTCGATTCATAATTGTTACATATTTGCCGTAACTTATTTTTAAAATGTGTTTTTCAATTAAAAGACACATCAAGATTGTTTACCTAATTTCTAATGCTAAAAAAAACGAAGTATAGAGCATAAACGTATCACTTTCTGCGCACCTTTTAGAACAACAACGACCCACTTTCAGAGCATGAGATATGAAAAACTATTTTCATACCTGCTTAAAGACGATGCTTAAATTCCGTGCCCTACTTGTATTATTAGTTTCGTCTTCGATGTAGTTGCCAACGACACTGTTTCAAACGAAACTCGTAATGGTTATTGGGTGGAATTATTGGACATAGTTTTGGGAGAATGGAATATGAATTTTTGTGTGTACAGCGGCGTTCAAAAGTGCATGGATATCTGTCAGTCGTAATGTCTTAATATTACGGTTGAAACATGTCCTAGCACTTTTGAACGCCAGTATACAAGACTTTGTACTGTGTACAGCGCTTTATAGCATTTTGCCTTCCCTTAAAATGTGACTTATCGGCGACCAATGTCTTATAGATTTTGAACTGTGTGTGCAAGCGGATTTAAGTTTTATGTATATTTGCAGAGAGGCCAGTGTCGCCGGCGGAGGAGCGCGCGCCGCCGCTGAAGCACGCGCACGCGCGCGACCCCGCGCCGCCCTTCCCCGACGCGCCCTCCACGCCCAAGGTGAGGATCTTGGTATGCACATGCACATTCATCTTTACTCTATACTAGGGCTCTCCAAGCCCCGGCCCGCGGTCCAAATTCGGACGACCCCTCCTCCCCACCCCCGGGTGCTGACGGTGGTCCGCGCGAAAGTTTCTGAGGCGCAATATGGCCTTTAGGTAAATAGTTTGGGGACACCTGCTCTATACATACAGCGTCATTCATTAGCATAAGTATTTGTGGTATTGATCTTTTTTGCAAAATGTTGATTCGTCATTTTATTTCAGGTAAATCTTATATTATAAATCCAAGCTATATTTTCATGTACTTCTATAAATTGAAGAAATTTTGGATTTCTTTATGAGCTTTTATTTTACTCATCATGTTTTTCGTTCGGGTTAAATTTTGCAAGGTAAATTAGGCCCATTTCACACTATCCGTTTGAGCTGAAACTTCACCTTTTACTTCTTTTTTTTTTGAGTAACACTGCTATGTATATGTGTCGCTTAACATCAACTCTGGTAAATCCATTCGACCCTCAGCAAATATCTACCCTATTACCTTTTCATAATACCAAAATCGTATGATCTGATATATGGATTTACCCGAGTTTGAAGTTAAGCGACTCATATAATGGTTCCATTGAGCTGATTTCACCAAATCACACATAAGGTGTCCGTCGGATTTACATTCTATTATAAAAAACAAGTAGCATTATGTAGTCTAACTTCCGTAATAGTATTTTATGCAACCGTTGTTTAAGAGAGGTCAAAAAAGGCGAGTGGCGTGAGTAACAATTTGAGGCGAAGCCGAAAATTGTTAATAAAGACGCCACGAGTATTTTTTGACTCAGTTAAACAACGTTGCATACAATACTTTTTCTACGACCAAGCACTTACTTTGAAATCAAATTTAAAATTTAACAAATCTTTTTAATTCAAGAAGTAGCAGAAATGGAGGGTACGGGCGGGAAACGAATGAATGAATGAATGAAATTTAAAAAAAAAACATGTCTATGGTTCACTTATTTGTCAGAGATGACATTTAAAATAAGGTTAGCAACACTGTATTTCATTCAATATTTTTTAAGTGGTCATTACATGAAGTATTGTTAAATCGCCAAAAAGATACTGCGTGTATGCACAAATGCTTTTTTGGGGAATAGACTAAAGACTTGTCTCGACAACTATAGATGGTCAAGCAAACCTTGTCAGTAGAAAAAGGCGCGAAATTCAAATTTTCAATGAGACGCTATCCCTTCGCGCCTACATTTTTCAAATTTGCCGCCTTTTTCTACTGACAAGATCTGCTTGACCAAGTATATAAGGTAGGGTTTTAAAGGTGTGTGCACGACCCTTTAAATGACAAATAAAAATACGGGAGTAGAAAAAATAATTAAACTTAGAATTACTCTCAAAACTCATTATCATCTTCCGTTTCTCGCCAATCCGTGGACTCTTAAGGTTCCGTCACACGGGCGCGTTTTGCGGGCGGCGCGTAAGCGGGGCACGCCGATGTTTACATATAAAGCGCTCACGCCCCGCCGGAAAACGCGCCCGTGGGACGAAACCTTTATACCTCCGCAGACTAAACCGTCTCTTTTCATCCCCAGGTATCCCGCAAATCGCTGCCATCCCCCCCATCCGTGCTAGCCCTATGCAAGAAGTTCCAACCGGACTACGAGAAGCCCGCAGCGCGCTCGTGCTCGTGCGGCGCGTGCTGCGCGCCCGCGCCGGCGCCCGCGCCCGCGCCCGCGCCCGCGCCGTGCGCGCGCCTGCGCCTGCCGCCCGCGCGCTCCGCGCAGGACCGCGCGCTCATCTGCTAGCGCCTGTTGTCCGCGCTGGCCGGCTAGAGGGCGCTGTACTTAAAGGTGGACTTTTAAACGGAACGACGTGACGCTTTCGCGCATCGGAGTTTCATATTTAGGGCCCCCCCACATCTAGCGTCTTTCGAGCGTCGGCGTCTACGACTCTATGGCCGCCGCTCGATGCGACGTCGACGCACCTGCGCAGCGACGTCATTTTCCATAGCGCTGACCAGACTTCGACGCTCGAAAAACGCTAGATGTGGAGTGGCCCTTATTACTCCGTATTGCCACATCGACAACGTTATACCGGCCCGTGGTCCTTATCTAATGTTATAATACTAATACTGTAAAAGCTATCTAGACTAACTTTACACGGATTTGAATGAGGGTGTCATTATTAACGTCTATTTATGGAAATTTGTCATTAATAATGACATTCCCAAACTTTGTCATTGCAAATATCGTGCAAATTTAGCTTGGTCCGACTCATGACCATTAAATTAACTTCAATGAAATGTAAATCGTTTTGAAATTAAATAGTTCCCTTTATTTGTTTCTTTAAATTTTAAAACCAATTTTCTAAAACTATTGATTTCAATTTTATTAACAAACTTGTCATCAATGGTGTCCTGTTCTGCTAGAGATTAGAAAAATATTAAACATACACAGGACCGCTTTGCTTAAAAGTCTACCTTTACGCAAAACTGCGCCCTCGTCTGCTAGCGCTTCTAGCACAAGTAAACTAGAGGGCGCTGTAGTTACTGAATGTATTCAACTTGTATGTAATTTCTTTTTTTTCAGAATTTAAAGTACTTGCAGTTTTTCACCTGTAAAAAGATCAAATACAAGCGTAATAGTTAAATATTAGTTGCTGGTAATATTATCGATTTCGGTCATTAACTATGAATTCTGAAAAAAAAGAAAGAAACCTTAAAAACTGCCCGGTGAATAAAGTGATATGTTTTAGTAATTTAGTCTTTGCATGATTAGAAAACTACTGATGTTTCAGTACCAATGTGAAATTATATTAATTACTACTTACAAGTAAAAATGTCAAGTGAACGAAAGTAGAATGATAATAAAGTATATGTGACTTCAAAATTTGTAAAAGTATTCACCCATCATTCATAAAATGTAACACGCTTTTGTAATTTAATTACTTTCACTTTACCTGACAAATACCTATTGAAAATTAACAGACAAGGATAATATTACAAATTAAAATAAATAGTCTATCAGTTCCCAGTGGCCTTAAAATATACATATGTATATCTTTTGTAGAGAATTGTGTAAAATTTTACGGAGGTACAGTAATTTAGTCTTGTATTTGTATAATATTTCTATAATATTGAACCTCAATGTTATGTAGTTTTCTATACCTAAGAAATACACTAAATTCTAGGGATCGTTCTGCTTTTAATGAATTCACGCATATACTTGTATGTATTTAACTGCGAAATTCAGGTGTACCTAACTTATGAATCTTGATTATGAATTTGAGATAGATTTTATAGTATTATGAAAAAAAAATCTAGATAATGTTATGTAAAATACTGTACATACTTTAATTGTATCCGCATTGTTTTTATCACTTTCGTTCACTGCTGTTACAAAACTTGCCAGTTAAGACCTTAATAGTAGATTATGCGACTGCTGCATAATGAAAGGCATTATAATACGAGCGTGGGTTTTATGAAACAAGCGAAGTGAGTTTCATAGGATCACACGAGTGTTTTAATGCCTAATTATGTACAGTTACACAAGATGTTAACTGGAAGATTTTCTGACAACGTTTGTAAAGGTCGCTACTCGATTACCTTGTCGTTTTAACTAAACCATGTCCCGTTGGTTAGAAATTAAAAATAGTAGTTAAAAATATTGTCCATTAGTTAAGACGACGAAGTAACGTATAGCATGCGCCGGGCAGTCGCCATTTTCTTTATGACCTGTATTACGAAAGCGTACTTAGGTATTATTGTGCTGGCCTACAAAGGCCTAAGTGTAAAGAGGCCATTTAAAAGTACGGTAGATATGCCGTGGCTATGGGGTTTAAAACAGAATTTCTCATTTTAGAGGGAGCTTTTTAAGCCCAGACCACAGACTTTGTTTCAGTTTTTTTTTTCGATCTTCGAAAATCATACACAAGAATGTCACTCACACGCCAACATCACGAGCGAATGCGTGCAAATATAAACCTTATTTAAATGTATGAAGGTTACATTCACAACGTACGCTTTAACAACTACAAGCGTTCTTGGGGTTATGGTAACAAATACTCACGATTCATTCTTGGCGGAGCTTAATTCGGACATTCGGTTGTTTTTTTACGGTGGTTTTCTTTTTAAGGGTAATTTTTCAATATCAATTCGTTGGTAGATACTTTGTCTGTTGTTTGGATATACATGAAAGAGATTTCCTCTCTTATGAGTTAGTTTTTAACCCCATGATGCATGTTTATATTAACGCAAGTTGCGATTATGACACGCTAGCCTACTCGGCTCTTTCTCTCGTTGTACATTAGAAAAGGATAACGAATGCACTAGCGTGGTGTTGGGGTAAGCTTTGGTCACAGAGGCTAGAGAAGTGGACTATTTAGAGTTTTGAAAGCGTCTAAAGCTATTAACACACTGTCCGTAAATGAAGATAATTTACTTTTTGCCATTTGCTGAACTTTAAGCAAGTTAAAATATAGATTATCAATGCGTATGTCGGATTTAACATTTTGTTTTAGTGTGTTAATGACGAGTCTAACTTGTAAAAATGGCTTACTTTTCTTTTCCACTCTGACCTTTTGACTTCACTACTTCGGGAAGTGAAACACGCGCAGTGATGTAAATACGTAGTTATAGTTAAGTTAGTCTCACGAGTTGTATATTTTTAACGTAGTAGGGGCCCGATTACACTTACACCGAACAAAGAAGAATTAACATTTTATTTTCTGATCGAAACTACATACATAAGCTTGAAGTACAAATATATTTGTAGTTATAGATTCGTGTACAATTCGAGCTCTTTAACGGTTGCTTAGGATTGTCGCTGAAGTGACAGCCCTGGCACACCTTTTTTTAATGTTTAAGGAAATTAAATATCTATTTTGTTTTATTAAGCTAGTATACGCTTACTCATTTAAGGCCTGTGCACACCGGGTGCGTGTGTTGTAATATACAGTTCCTTATGAGCGACGACACACTGTTTGCGTGACGCGTGCGTGCGCGGGTCCAACATTTTAGCGCACGAGCACGTCTACGCAAACGCAGCCGGTGTGGCCTGGCCTTTGGAGTTAAGGGCTAGTTCGTGCGATCGCGCTCCTACAGTGATGGTACAAAATGCATAATTATACGCAACATCGGAGGGGGGCTTGCATATGTGTTCTTAAGTTTAACCCTGGGCTGGGCTGGCCTGTAAATACTGCCCTCTTACGTACGGCCTTGTGCACACTGTAAAAGTAGAAGTTATATTAAACTCGCGCGTTTTTTATTAAACTACACATCGCGTGTGCCCAAGGCCTTAAGCCGCTCAGCGTTTACTTACTTAGATATTAAAATTGTTAATGTGTCGATCACATAGTGACATTATATTGTAGTGTCTAAGTGTTTAGATGATTTTAACAGAGGTATTGTATACGTAGGTATGTAGGATACCGCGTTGACCCTGTGTGGGACCAAAATTAGTCGCAAATTCCTTAATGTTGTTCGTGGTTGTACGATATTGAAATTTTACCCGATTCTGGGCTGTTGAGTTTGAGCCGTGAAGCGACTTGCGAACGCTCTCGACGTGTCGGCACTGTCGTGTCGTCGCGTAATGTAAGAGCTGTTGTGATCCATAACTAATTTGTAAAAATAAATTATTGTGATATAAAAATTATGCTTGTTTTGTTTGTACCTTTCCTTAACATTTAATAATCCCATATCGTCGGGTGACTAGCAAAAGTCACTAAGTACTATCAAAAAATTAAAGTAACAATGCACTTTATTACACTTGTAACACGGTTCATTGTCCAATAATTTCAATGGTGTTAGTTAGTGACTTTTGCTTGTCACCCGACGATATAAAGCACAGGCGAATAAGCGACCACATACCGTAGAAGTAATACGTAAGGTCCAGAGGGTAAAGGTTAAAATAATTTATCAAATAAAATACAAAAATTATAAAATCATTTGTATTAATTATTCGTACCAGGAACAATTTACGATGTTTTTAATTGCCTCTAGCCGCCAACAAGTCAAAACTTGCTAAGACAAATGCAATTTTGATTTGTCAAAGTTAAAATTCAAAATACAATGGAATGGGCGACCTTTTTTCAAGCCTCTGGGCGGCTAGTAGTTTTTCAGACAAAATATTCCACTTTGTTCTTAATAGGGACTTACAAAGATGCAAAACGTCACTACTTTTAAAAAATCTCGTATCTCGCACTGCTACTCAAAGTTGACCGTCTGAATTAGGGTGTAAGTCACTTTGACAAAAATAAAAAGTTCGTCGCTTTCTACAGAACTACGGTCAGTTAAAACGCAGTGAGTAACTCTATGTATGCGTACCACATTTTTATTTTTATTGACGGAAAAGATACGAGTTTTTTTTTCAAAGTAGTCATGAAATGCCAATCCACCTCGTTGATATTATACTCACTGAGTTATTATTACTATAGCCGCCTAAGGCCCAGCCATACAAATGAAAAGTCCAAAATTTGCTACTGAAATTTGAACCTATAGTGTAAGAAATAGTTGATTTTGCGTTGTTGGAAAATTGAACGAAACGAAGTAAAAGCGACTCTGTTCCAATTGAATAGGATTTAAATTTCATCGAACTGAAGACGTACTATAGGTAGGACATTGGGCCTTGGGGGGGATAGAGACGACATACCAAACAATGAAATTGTCGCAATCACAACCTGTACCACGCGACTAAAACGTCGTAAGCGCCGTAAAATTCATGGCGCTTACGCGTTTAAAACGAAACAGGAGCTGAGTTTTAACACATTCAACACCAAGAACCCGACTGTCGGGTACACTGTTCGTAGCGAATACGCGCTACATACGACGAAACCGTGGCTACGCGCTACGAGCGTAACCCGTAGCACTTAGTGGTATTGAATGTGTTAAACATTTAGGTAAATATACCCGTCTCGCTAACGGAAGCGGTTCCTAAAACTAGTGCGATAAGGACAAGGCGAAAAATCCTGCATAGAAATCTCAGAAATCGAGGTTTCGTACTCGAATGTTTCCTCCTACAAAACTTAACCAAATTTAGAAATCTAAATGATTATGATATTATCTGTGTCGGATCGTTTTGCTTTCTTGGCTAATTGATATCAGTTTTGAATACTACGCCTCTCATTGCGGCATAGTCAATGAGGCCATTTTGGCAATTTTTGAAGGGCTCTAGCGCCTTAAAAAACAAAAATATCACAAAAAATCATTGCCCTTGCATCAAAATCCACGGAGGAAACAGTCGAGTACGTTTGTATGGAGAAATGACCACTCCCGTTGGCTCTTAAGTCGCGCGATACACGCTCCGCTTCTATGGTTTGACGCCAAAACGGCAGCAACTCATGGCGCAAGATACTGGTTCTCTGTACAGTTCTATCATCATCATCTCAGCCATGAGACGTCCAATGCCGAACATAGGCCTCCCTTTGGACCTCCATGAGTACCGGTTGGAAGCGACCCGCATCCACCGTACACATCGTACCGGTTCTATAGTTCGTTTTTTTTAGCATTAGAAATAAGGTAAACAATCTTGATGAGTCTTTTAATTCAAAAACACATTTTAAAAATAAGTTACGGCAAATATGTAACAATTATGAATCTAATACGATCATTTATATTTTTCTGCTTTCATAAGTAATAGTTACTGATTTTTAAAATTCATTTTTCAATTAAAAGACATGTTAAGATCGCTTACCTTCTTTCAAGTTCTTTCTAATGCTAAAAAAAACGAACTATAGTGCGTCAAGCAAATCTTGTCAGTAGCAATGTAAAGCAAACTAAAGTAGGGCAACACTCAAAGAGTAGTATTGCGCTAAGAAAAGCAGCAATGTACAATGTGCATCGAACCAAAACTTTTTTTTCCGCTGAGCGCGCCTTGTCACGTACGTCAATTCAAATTGTCACTCGCGGATTCTCTATTGAAAATGTTTGAAATTGTTATTAATACGTATGGACGGACAATTTAAAAGCGGTGTGTGATGTTTATAAAAATGATTAACTAATTTGAAGATCTCAAAATAAAATTGTAAATGGACTATGCCGTTAAACAAGAATGTATGAATAAAATCATTGCTTCAGCAGGTAGATGTCATACTGGATTTTCATATTTTATTAGATTTCTCAGTTGGCACTGTAGGCATTGTAGGCACCTTAGCTTTAATTAAGCACAGTCTTATTTAATATATTGGTATTTAATGGTGACACAGCAGAAATATCTCTTGAAATAGAATCGATTCAGAATATAAACATTGTAAACCATTTGTAAACAAACAAAATGATGGCTGTCATTCGCGATCCACATTCCACAGATAAAACACAGATGACACGCGATTTTCGAATTATTCGAACACAGTGTTGCTAACCCGCGATTTTTCAAATTTGCCGCCGTTTGCTACTGACAAGATTTGCTTGACCCAGTATACATATATACGTTAGTTACATAGTCTAATAAAACATGGTCTTCTCTTCCCAGAGTGACACAAGCCTACGTCACAATAACATGGCCGCTATATATAGCGCTATCGCATATTATCATATAGCGCTGTCGCATGATGACGTAAGCTTGTGTCAGTCAGGTGACCTAGAAAAGACGGGAAGAGAGTACCAGGCGGAGTATATTACTATACCATGCGTTAGTTATAATAATTCAAAGATTATACTTAAACGTATTGTCTAAAATCGCCACAAATAGAGATTACATTTCATTTCAGTAAAACTGAATATTTTTATTAATTACTTGGCAGTGTTTTTAATTATATACCTAGTACCGGTCCAATAATATAACACCTTTAATATTTTACCTTTACGTGGCTTTCAAAGAAATACATTTAAAATGTTTTTCTCCTCTTAGATTTATTTATCTTTAGACGAAGAAACGATTTAGTCGTATACAGGGTGTCCCAGAAATCGACGTCAAGCCGTAAACGGATGATAGACCAAGTCATAACAGTTATCATAAAAAAAAATCCAACTCATGTTTTTTAAAAATTATGGTCACTTTAAAAATTCACTAAAAAATCCACACCCTGTAATGGTTCTTTAACTCTTGTTACTACAAATTCCATAATTTATTCTAATTTTTTTTATTATTGTGTAATCTTGAATAATTACAGGGTGTGTATTTTTGTGGGAATTTTTAAAGTGACCATAATTTTTAAAGAACATGAGTTGGATTTTTATGATAACTGTTATGACTTGGTCTATCATCCGTTTACGGCTTGACGTCGAATTCTGGGACACCCTGTACGTATAAACTTGTGATTTTTTTTCATGATTGTTTAGGAAAAAAAGGTGATATAATATCAGCCGATACAGTATTTATTAGCCATAGTCTGTCAAGCCATTTTCGTCAGTAGAAAGAAAGCGGCAAATTAAAAAAAATATAGGCGCGAAGGGTATCTCATAAAAGAATTTAATTTCGCGCCTTTTTCTACTGACAAATTTGTTTGAACGGCTATATAATTTAAAATCTACTGATTATTTCATTATATACCTACTATAAATACTATAGCACACTCGCAAGGCATTCATCTCATTCAAAACCTACTTCATAAGACTGATATGAACACTTTATACTTAATATCGACACGAATTTAGGATTTCTAGAAACAGCCAATGAGTACATACCACACTGAAAATCACAAAAAAATTAGCTATATCCAGAAAATACAGGGTTTATCCAAATTATACCCCTGTGACACTTCAGTATACTCATGGGCAGAAAGAAAGCAGTCAGTAAGTTTTCAAAATTACAAAATTTCCACACGAAAAAAATTGGGAGACTTCTAATATTTTGGTATAGACATAGAATATGTCTATTTTCAAAATGAAGATTCGGTAGTCGTAGCGAATTAATAACTTCTTAAGAAATACTTATAGAAACTGTGTCATTTAATATTTACTATTATTTTCAATCGCACGATGTGTGGGAAGTTTTTAAGAAATTATTAGGTAAATTTCATTCTCGGTGTTTAAACCCCCCCCCCCCCCACATCTGGCGTCTTTCGAGCGTCGGCGTCTACAATTCTATGGCCGCTGCTCGAAGCAACGTCGAAGCAGCGTCGACGCAACTGCGCAGCGACGTCATTTTCCATAGCGCTGACCAGACGCCGACAGACGCCGACGCTCGAAAGACGCTAGATGTGGGGGGGCCTTATCCCTAATCTCTCCGCCACCTTTATTCACTCCGGTAGACGGTATTGAAAGAATATGCGTGTTGCAATGTCCGTTTGATATACCGGCTTCAGTGTCCATTGAGCATGGGTCTCTCGCGTGCTTCGCGTATGTCCCGTAGTTGGTCTATGTACTCGCTGTAGAGGCGCTGCCAGCGCAGCTGACGTACCAATAAGGATAACATGTCGTCTAAAATGTCGTGCTTCTTTATACCCTGAAATTAAAAAAAGGTGGCTGTTACAATGTACTTTCTCCAACCCGGAGCCATTATAAAACCCAATACTGATGTAGTGCATAATTATTTTCCATCGTATTTTCACGGTTACTTACGAAAGTAACTTGCTATTTCAGTCAGTCTCGGTACAAAAAGTACTGAGGTTAACTGAAGTAGCATGACAAAAACGAACGAGGAAATACGATGGAAAACAATAGGCCTGTTGCAAGTAACAAAGAATCATGGAAATAATGGTTTCAAAGAAACATATGTGTTAATATGATTCTAAAAAATGGCCCAATCTCAGTATAAACTGAAGGATTATTAAGATATTCAATAAAATAAAAGTGCAAAATTCTCCAATCGGCCATTATTACTGAAACGCCAATCAGAAGCGTTCTAAACAGTGACGTCATCAATCCATAACATATTTCTTAGAGCAACATAGACAACCTCATTGACCGAAATCTATACGTCCTCACCAAAGAGTTCGAAAGGTGCAAAAAAATATTATTTCGCCACTAAACATTTATTACGTCCAAAAAATATTATTACACGATATAAAGTAGATATCTATTTGTTATTACTTAAATAAAATGCTAAATATTTAATACGATATTTCAACAACAAACTTTTTTAATTATTTGGCTGAATGGAACTATCATTGCCATGTTGGCTGTCGTAACTAGAAAAAATGAAAAATTAAAAAGTAAACCGGCGCTCGGTGATTTTCACTCAAAATTTACATGTATCTAAATAATTCATTTTAAACTGCAACCGTGTGAGAGTTTTTTGTGTAAAATGAGTTATTGTGATAAATTATTGTAATGTATTTATCATCCTTAATCGTAATATATGGTGCTGAATTAACAATATCATTCGGATTCAAGGGAAATTCGTAACTGTAAGTATGTAAACATTGTCTACCACCCTACCACCAACTAAATTATGACGTCACAAATGGCATGCGAGGCGTTTTCGCGCGAAGTTTAAACTAGCTATAATAAAATGCAATTATCTATGTTAAATCTTACGAGTATAGCTGAAATATTGTGTTTTTCGGAACCAATACAGGTGTACCGACAATAATAAAAGGGATTTCAAAATTTGTCATCAGGCCTATTATGCACCACATATGTGTGTACATATTTTATGCAGCACTACGACATTTAAATACTTCACTACCCTGTTCCTTGGCCACAGAGAAAAACGGATGTAAGAACGTCAGCGGTAATTTAAAGCAAATTTTCAAGTAGGTATTACATAACAAAAAAAAAAGTATTTCAGTGAAAAACTGGTGAATCTTACCAGAACTGTGGCCTGCCACTTCTTGGGTGTGCTGGTACAATGACTGGGCCCCAGCATGTCGTCTAATATCGTTCTCAGCTGGTCTTCATTACCTGAAAATGTATGTACAGGTATTATGAACAATCAACTACATTTGATCTACGACTTAATAACGTAAAATTTTCAAACTTATACGGGGTTATTTCTCCTGTTTGATCATTCTTTGAGAGGTGATTATACCGTGTGTCGTGAACAGACAAACATAGAATTAGATCATTTCATGAAATTCCATTTTAAAATTGCTTAGGTTTGAGTTTTTCATGATGTGGCCAACCGATTATGTCATGAAATGATCAATTATAAAATCTGTTTTAGAGATGCAACGAATAGTTGTTTGGCCGGATACCGGATATACAGCCTGACCATCGGCCGAATATCCGGTATCCGGCTGCCGAATATTCGGACAGCGGAACTATACCTACATTTCGGTTTTACAGGTGCGCATTCTGCAGGTTTGACCTATTTCCTTAGTGAACGTTCGAGCGGACACATTTCTAGGTTCGAAATGAGTGCGCGTGCAAGTCAGTGGAATGTTTAAATTGTTTTAAAATAATAAACAAGTACGCTTATGATCAAGACTGTTTCTTAAATCCAATTAGTTTACTCCGAAATCAAGCAATTTTACTATCCGGTATCCGGCCGGATAGTAGGTCACTATCCGGTATCCGTCCGCTTTATAAAACCACTTTTACATTGGGTACCACCACCACTTTGAGCGGGGCCACACTGGCGATTTGCGATCGAGTTGAAAGCGAGGCCAGGGCGCAGCGAATTCGCCGCGAGTGCGCAAGGAGTTCGCAAATCGCAAGTGTAGCCCCGCACTTTAGGGTATGTCCCAATACCCAAAAAAATTGTAAATACCGGGTGTGGCCTGTAACATGACCAAATAATTAAAACATAGATTGTACTCCTCAAACGGTGACACTTTTGTTCAACAGCTTTTAAAAATTATGAAGTATTTAGACTACCTATTTTTCATACAAAATAAATATTATCTTCAATGGACGCCATCGCCACGCCTATCATTGTGATTGACTTTGCTTGTCACGCCTTAAACATAACAGAATTCGCAATACATTGCGTCTTACAATAAGCTTTAAAGTGTATTAAAAATCAAACCACAAGTTATGTTTATGTCTCTGAAAAAATGTTGGTCAGTATGAGGAGTACAGCCTACAGTTTAATTTTTTGCTCATATTACAGGCCACACCCGGTATAATAATAATTACCGTGGTTGACGAGGTGTCCGAACAACGCCGTGATCCAATGTCGGTAGTCCTTCGCTAGTCTAAGGTGGAAGCACGAGGCCACTTGAGCTTCCAGCCAGCTTCTAGCCGCGTCCGAACTGTAGCCGCTGTAACATTTTACTTAGTTTTTATTTAGTTTCACCTGACCGTTGTCGGTCTTTTATTTAGTTTCACCTGACCGTTGTCGGTCTTTTATTTAGTTTCACCTGACCATTGTCGATCTTTTATTTAGTTTCACCTGACCGTTGTCAGTCTTTTATTTAGTTTCACCTGACCGTTGTCTGTCTGTAATCAAATCTTGCAAGTTAAATTTTATCCACTTCCCGGTTTCCGATTGAGCTGAAATTTTGCATGCATGTATAAATCGTATGACAATGCAATAATATGGTACCATCGAGCTGATCTGATGATGGAGACAGGAGGTGGCCATAGGAACTCTGTGATGAAACAACGCAACCTAATTGTGTTAGGGGTTTTTAGAATTGTCTCGATGAGTATTAGTTGTCTGTCTTAAGAAAAGTACAGTCGGCGATAAAAGCTTGTACAAAAATGAAATTTTTGCCAAAAACTTTTATTAACATTCGTTTTCATCCTTATACGCAAATTGTATAATAATTAACAAAACAAAAACCAAATTCATTTAAAATTAGGAATAAATAACATGTCATTACTTCATTAGATATTATTTCAACATAAATAGCAATTGATTTTCATATTTGCTTTATTTGATTTTACGTTAAAAAATTACGTAGAGTTAGACCAAGAAAAGTCTGCAGGGATTTTGATAACCTACGCAGTGCAAGTGTCATTTTAAACGTCAAACTTCTATAAAATTATGACGTCGTATAAATAAGACTTGCACTGCGTGGGTTATTAAAATCGCTACAGACAATTCTTGGTCTAACTCTAAATTGATGACAATAGTCAAGAGCAACTTTACGGCTGTTGTTGAGGTATTGACTATTTTATTTTTAAATGTTTTTTTTTTATATAATAATATGTATATATTAATCACAATTCTGCCCTCCTAAGCTAAAAAGCGGTATTTGCATAAAAATTCATTGAAAATACGTCCTTTTAGCTTAGGAGGGAAGGACGTATTTTCAATGAAAATTTTATGCAAATACCGCTTTTTAGCTTAGGAGGGCAGAATTGGTCTAATGACAAATCCTCCTGTATAGCTCACCCAGTATTAGCTTGTGTGGCTCGCGGCTGCACAGGATACAGGTTGTGCGAGGAGCGGGGCGCCCTGGTGGAGGCGTGGCCGCCGCACGCTCGCCACACCGGGTCACGGGCATCCGCCCATACCACCCTGTATACAAAACATATCAACTCAATATTATACGCGGTTGTAGCATTTTCGGCCTAAGTCAATCGTAACAACTTGGCAACGACAAAATGTGGCAGCACCATAGAGAAAAACCGGGCAAGTGCGAGTCGGACTCGCGCACGAAGGGTTCCGTACCATAATGCAAAAAAAGGAAAAAAAAAACCGGGCAAGTGCGAGTCGGACTCGCGCACGAAGGGTTCCGTACCACAATGCAAAAAAAAAATATCCATAAAATCTAACATTTAGTCCTCAAGAAGCAAAAAAAAAAACGGTCACCCATCCAAGTACTGACCACTCCCGACGTTGCTTAACTTTGGTCATAAATCACGTTTGTTGTATGGGAGCCCCACTTAAATCTTTATTTTATTCTGTTTTTAATATTTGTTGTTATAGCGGCAACAGAAATACATCATCTGTGAAAATTTCAACTGTCTATCACGGTTCGTGAGATACAGCCTGGTGACAGACAGACGGACGGACGGACAGCAGTCTTAGTAATAGGGTCCCGTTTTACCCTTTGGGTACGGAACCCTAAAAATACATAGAGTGCTCACTCCATACTTAAGTTTTAGTACCAAAAAGACCATTATTTTCGAATTTGACATCTAGCATCTAGCGGAATTATCAGTAGTGCTACTTGACGATGTAGCACCGACCGAAAAGTGTTATGCTCAACAATTTTCAGCTAATATTATAATCAGATTAACCGGAACTCTATTTTGAAAGACTTCTGCTTTTAATAATAAAATAAATAATGACACGAAAGCTCTCCAAACGGCCTCTACGTGTTGGATCTTTGTGTTATTTTTTTTTTTTTACGCACGCCTTATAAAATAAAAAGCCTTTTATTCCCCGCTAAATTGTTACAGGTTTTTAGTGTTAAAGATTTCTTACTTTATGATGGTTAGTAATCAATTTTTGTTTTATGATTAAATACTAGTTTAGAATTGTTAGTTTGCTTATAAATATTTACTAAATAATTTGTACGTAACAGGAACCCCCTCTCAGGTGAAGGCCTCTTCCAAAGTTTGCCGTTTTGTTCGGTCTAAAGCTGTTTGGTGCCAGATTGGTCCAGCTATTTTTAATATTAGTTGCAAATTGTTGTTAAATACAATTTTCGTGAGTCGCGACACTAGAGAATTCTAGTATCGAGTAGCGGTAATGACAATTCCGCTACTCTATGCTAGATGTTGACTGCGAAAATAATAGTCGTTTTGGTACTGATGTATGGAGAGTGAGCACTCTATTCTTATTAAATTTCTCTATGGCAGCGCCAACATAAACACTCAATGTCGATATAATGACATTTAACACTTTCAAGATCTTTGAAAATTTCAAATACAAAATATAAAGATGCGAATAAAAATCATAACATCTAAAACTAAAAAGTTAAACTTACCACGCGTACAATTTCTTGCAATATATATAACTTTTCCCGTTGCTAAGTGAGATCATTGGATTGCCGTCTTCCAGTAGAGAGCAGTTTGTTACCGACACTGTAACAGACAACATTTAAAGATTACAACACTGTCTTATTATGTGTTCCGTACTCCACATCGGATATCTTCATTGAGAGAGTAACGCGATCGTTGACCAATGATGCCGCTAGCGTCTATGTAGTCGCTCCGCCCCACGCCGTGACGTAGTTCCGCTTCCACTTCCTGCGAACCGTTGCTCGCTCCCCGCTACTCGCCACCGCCATGTCATTGTTTCGTCGACCGTCTTGACCGATGGTCCGCAAATATTTTTTGCGTATATTTTTGCAGCATGGTGCTTTAACATTTCCGATCCAAAGCTCGGTCGATTAAATAGTGAGATACGGCAGAGATCGCCACTATTAGTCTTTTGGCGGTCTCGCGATCGAAGTCATCGAACGGTGCTTTTCGATTCTACCCACTTTTTTCTTGCTAAATTAATTTTCACATTCCATGCTGCTAAAATCGTTACCGTCAACTCGCATTTTCGAGATCGAAGTAGGAAGTGCGTCAGTGGTTTTTGTTAACAAGTGGTAACAAGTCGCTCCGCATCGGAGAGGGAACGCGCGGTCATCGTGCCTGCGGCGGCGGCGGCGGCGCCCGGGCGGCGCGGCGGCGGACGGCCTGCGCGCGCCGCTGTCGGGTGCCGCGCTTCGCCGATAAGGAGGTTTGGATTGTCTCGAACCATCCGGTGAGCCAGTTTAAGATATTCTAATTTTATTGGCGTTCAGAAGTTACTTCGTCACTCGCGGAGGGTTCTCAGGCAGTAGCCTGGGAGTACCTCGTGTTGTTAGTTGCGGCGCGACCGGGGCGCCCCGTCCCCCGGCGCCCGCCCCCGCCCGCGCGCGCCGCGTCTTTCTTCTGCTGTCGTCCAAGGTGACTCCGAGACACCGCGACGCTGCGGGCCACGGTGGACGCCTCCAGTCCGCAGGACTCGGAGAGACGTCACACGCCCGCTCCTGTTACTGCAGTCGCGGTGCGGACGCCTCCAGTCCGCGGGACTCCGAGAGACGTCACACGCCCGCTCCTGTTGCTGCAGTCGCGGTGCGGACGCCTCCAGTCCGCGGGACTCCGAGAGACGTCACACGCCCGCTCCTGTTGCTGCAGTCACGGTGCGGACACCTCCAGTCCGCGAGACGCCCGCTCCTATTGCTGCAGTTGCGGTGCGGACGCTTCCAGTCCAGCGGGACTCCGAGAGATCCGCATGGCTCTGCGAGACGTCACACGCCCGCTCCTGCAGCTGCGGGCGCATCGCGGGTGGATCGCGCCAAGGTGAAGGGGGACCGCTTCTGCGTCCCGACTGCTCGAGCGGAAGGAAGGTAAGTGGAAATGCTACGAGTACAGCGACGATCGCCGCGTTGGTTGCCGCCCGTCATGACGTCGCTGGTGACCTACGCGCCGGTGGTGGCCACCACGATGGCACCGCCGAGGGCAACAGCGTCGCCGTGATGATGCGTGCAGCTACGAGCCTAGCCATCGGCGCCTCCCGTGCCGGTAACGTCCGTCACGCACACCGGCGCCTGTCGAGCTGGCCGCCACGACGGCGCCTCTCGCACCTGAGCCTGGCGACGGTGGCCGCCATGATGGCGCCGCCCGCTCGATGACGCCGCCTGCCCCCCGAGCTGGCCGCCACGATGGCACCTCTCGCATTACGCATCGACGCGGCGGCGGCGGCTGCCACAATGGCGCTGCCCGCCACGATGATGCCGCCCGCCACGATGGCACCACCACCTGCGCACTGGCGCCTCGAGCTGGCCGCCACGATGGCGCCTCTCGCCTCACAGCAGTGCCTCCCAGACCAGCCAGCCAGACGGCGACCGCCTCATGCACCGGTGCCTCCCGAGCTGGCCGCCACGATGGCGCCTCTCGCCGCACGCACCGGCGCCTCCCGAGCCGGTGGCGGCGGCCGCCACGATAGAGCCGCCCGCCTCACGCGACAACGCTTCTAGAGCGGGCCGCCACTATGGGTCCTCGCCTCACGCACCAGCGCTTCCCGAACCAGTGGCGGCCGCCATGAGCCGCCCGGCCTCAGGCACCAGTGCCCCCCCCCCCCCCCGAGCCGGCCGCCACGATGGCGCCCCTAGCTTCACGCACCGGCGCCTCCCGAGCGGCGGCGGTTGCCACAATCACGCCGATGCTGTCCACCGATGCTGCAACTACGACGATGTCGTCCCTTGCTCGCTGGGCGCCACAGTATCAGTTTTGTCCTGTCAACATGGTTCCATTGAGGTACGCAGGCGCCTATAGCTATGGTGCAGGTATAGGTATGGTATGGTACAGCACGAACAGACCGCTAAGCTCTTGGTTTCGGTTAAAGAATCCTCCGGCGACGGCAGACAAGGTCGTAAAGAGCCCCGTCCTAGCGCGGCTCGACTGCCCGGAGTTGAAAGCGGTAAGATATGTCGATACTCAGAGGAAAATACGTCGTGTTCCCGGGTTTCATAAAGGTGCTGATCGACTTCGCTGTGTCGCTTCGAAATTCCTACGACTTCTCGAGGCCATGGAGTGGTCCAACCGGAGAACAGCTAGCGACAAGGCCCTGTGCGACCGCTCGAAACCGAGGTGAAAGGCATCGAAAAGGTCTGCAGACTTCACATAATTATCTCTGCTTGCTCGCGCTCTCCAGCTTAAGTTCCGTCTTACAAAGACGAACTCGTGCGAAAAGCCATAATAAACAAAATGGGACAAATAAACCCGCTGCGCCTGAACAAGCTTGAGTTTCCGGTGCTAAGAGAAAGGGGCCAGGAGGACTCCAGCAGTTTCCATCTGTCTGTATTCGACTTTATCGAAACAGTTTTGTTACGCAAAGCGCCAAAATCGATTTTAGACTTGATTTCATCAGTTCGATTTCCTTAAAAGCATGCTACTAACTCGATGCCCTATACTAACTCGATATAGGGTGTCTCTTCGGATAAAGCGAATTAGACCATCACGCTCCTAGACATCACGTGGGACACGCGGCACAACACACCGATTGAAAGTTTTCTTTTTCGCGACATACAGGCCTGCCTTGCTGCAGAGTTTCTCGCAGAAATGAGACTCAATGCCTTCTGTTCAGTCTCAAATTCGCAAACTTTAGTTCATGGAGGAAGGTGAAGCCTTCGCAGTCCCCAGCAACACGGAGCTGCCGAAAGCCTCGCACCACTTTCTTCCTCATCTTATGCAAGCAGTCCGTTACAATTAGTGTCCGACCGAAACATGTTTTTTTGCCGAAACCGAAACCGAATGTTCGGCTTAGGCCCCAGTTTCGGCCGAAACCGAAACCGAAACCGAACCTTTTGTTGACTTGTGAAAACCGTTGAAAATATGTCACAAAACCGCTTTTTAGAGGAGAGGCCAATTCGTAGAAATTACCTTATTTACAATTTTCGTAGGACCGAAAAGGATTATACCGGGTTGGACTAAAGCAAAGGGGTTTTAGCACTTAGAAAAAAAATCATCAGAGTGATGTTATTATGATACCTATTTTTCATGATGTTATCCTAGAGAATACGCTAAAATAAGCATCAGCAAGCACCATTTTTTATTTTAGAGAAAAGTTATTCATACAAAACTAGTGTCCGACCGAAGGTTCGGTTTCGGTTTCGGTTTCGGCCAGTTTCGGCCAAAAAATCATGTTTCGGCTGTAGTTTCGGTTTCGGCCAAAAAACGGCCGAACCTTTCGGCCGGGCCGAAACTTACGAAATGGTACTTCGTACTATGAAACTAAACATGTGACAAAGATCTAAAGTTGGGGAACAAGTAGGACAACAATATTAATATACTGATTTATGTATACATACATAAATTAATTGATTTATTATAAAATACAATTCCCCTGTATAACTAGTGGAGTGGCCAAGTTGAAGAATAGCAACTTTCGTAGGACTAAAAAGGTTTATACCGACAAGTGGTATTATTGGAATCAGCATGATCTACTGATTATCAAAATGCATGTTGTCGCTTCATAAAGTGGTAGAATGTGTTTCTATGACGTTATAAAGTCGGCAGTACAAAATTGTAAACTATTTTCTTTTAAACATACCATGTGGAGTACCAAATGTAAGGGCTTTGTGAGTAAATTACAAATGTAATAACATAGTCTAACAAGTACCTAATTCTCTTATTTTTTAATATTTCTGGCTAATTATTTTTGAACATCATATAGAGGATATTCACAGTCACTTGGTATGTATTTTAGGGCCGGCCTAAAGCAAACGGGGTGCACAAAAAAACAGTTTTTTTTGAGCAAAACTGCAAAATATATAGGAATCGTAAAAGACAGAAAAAAATCAATCACAACGCTAAAATAAGCATGTTTCGTAGGAAAAACTTTTCTCTAAAATCGAAAATGGCCAATATATTTGACCCGAAAGTTGGGAAAAATCTAGAACAGTACAAATTTCCATGAATGTTGTGTCATTATAACATTATTTTTTATTGTGTTATCGTAGAGAATACGCTAAAAAAAGCATGTTTTGTATGAATAACTTTTCTCTAAAATAAAAAATGGTGCTTGCTGATGCTTATTTTAGCGTATTCTCTAGGATAACATCATGAAAAATAGGTATCATAATAACATCACTCTGATGATTTTTTTTCTAAGTGCTAAAACCCCTTTGCTTTAGTCCAACCCGGTATAATCCTTTTCGGTCCTACGAAAATTGTAAATAAGGTAATTTCTACGAATTGGCCTCTCCTCTAAAAAGCGGTTTTGTGACATATTTTCAACGGTTTTCACAAGTCAACAAAAGGTTCGGTTTCGGTTTCGGTTTCGGCCGAAACTGGGGCCAAAGCCGAACATTCGGTTTCGGTTTCGGTTTCGGCAAAAAAACATGTTTCGGTCGGACACTATACAAAACATGCTTTTTTTAGCGTATTCTCTACGATAACACAATAAAAAATAATGTTATAATGACACAACATTCATGGAAATTTGTACTGTTCTAGATTTTTCCCAACTTTCGGGTCAAATATATTGGCCATTTTCGATTTTAGAGAAAAGTTTTTCCTACGAAACATGCTTATTTTAGCGTTGTGATTGATTTTTTTCTGTCTTTTACGATTCCTATATATTTTGCAGTTTTGCTCAAAAAAAACTGTTTTTTTGTGCACCCCGTTTGCTTTAGGCCGGCCCTAAAATACATACCAAGTGACTGTGAATATCCTCTATATAATGTTCAAAAATAATTAGCCAGAAATATTAAAAAATAAGAGAATTAGGTACTTGTTAGACTATGTTATTACATTTGTAATTTACTCACAAAGCCCTTACATTTGGTACTCCACATGGTATGTTTAAAAGAAAATAGTTTACAATTTTGTACTGCCGACTTTATAACGTCATAGAAACACATTCTACCACTTTATGAAGCGACAACATGCATTTTGATAATCAGTAGATCATGCTGATTCCAATAATACCACTTGTCGGTATAAACCTTTTTAGTCCTACGAAAGTTGCTATTCTTCAACTTGGCCACTCCACTAGTTATACAGGGGAATTGTATTTTATAATAAATCAATTAATTTATGTATGTATACATAAATCAGTATATTAATATTGTTGTCCTACTTGTTCCCCAACTTTAGATCTTTGTCACATGTTTAGTTTCATAGTACGAAGTACCATTTCGTAAGTTTCGGCCCGGCCGAAAGGTTCGGCCGTTTTTTGGCCGAAACCGAAACTACAGCCGAAACATGATTTTTTGGCCGAAACTGGCCGAAACCGAAACCGAAACCGAACCTTCGGTCGGACACTAGTTACAATCTCCAATATTGGTAGACAATGTACGAGGTAAGGCCCTCTCAGCGAAGAGTAACCGTTAACGGGCCGCATCTGCAGCGCTGACGACAGAAGTGTAAACATACAACCGCACCGGTACAGTATACATAAAACGACGGCGACACTACATCCCTTCCGTTACTACGGTTGTCGCAAAAACTGCTGATGCCAGCAGATCGTCTACAGGTCGCGCTGGTTGCTTGCTACTTGCCAGGTCGGTACAACCCCCGAGGGCGACGGTTTATCAAGAAGTCACTGCGCGCCCGAGTGGCAGCTGCGCCCAGCAGCCGCCGAGACTGTCTTCGCCTGACAGGCGCCTTGTTGGCCGGCCTCCGCTTTCGAGAGCCCTCGCACTGTGCCACGGTATTTCTTAACAGACTCATTGAACTGCTACCACGACCTTTGACAGCTGCCTGTGAGACTTGGCATGGATGTCTCCACCTCCCAGCCTAGTCTGTGTACTGCGACGGCGTGATAAGGAGTCTTAAAGTAGCTGTGGTAAGCTTGCAATTTACTGGCGGTCCTAGTGAACACAACGTCAGACCGCCCTCCCTTACGAGTCAACGACCTTAAGAATGAGGCGTAGCTCCTGTCAGATAGGACGCTCCAACACCGAGCTGGCGGGATCAGGAGTGACGTCCGCTGCTGGCGTGACTGGCGCATGCATATAACATGCCAAGGTCTAACGCTACGTAGCGAACGAAACGCAACTGTCACTGTCTCACTAATATGGAAGAACCGGATATTCCCGATTCCGGTACTGTGTTTGTATAGAAAACAGTAACGGGAGCCCCTAGATCGTCCCCTTGTCTAGGCTGCATGTACGGCCACAATGTAGAAACGGTCTTTATGGTGCATCAAAAATAAGATCAACTGCCAGGTACCTCTATCCAGTGAAGTAGCGAGCTATCTCAGACGTCTATTTCTATTATCCATGTTAGCTTTAAGAACGATATTCGTTCATAAGCCTCTCACAAGTGCTGTGTATGAACCACTATCGGACACTATGCCTTCTTCCAACGCCATTAATAGCGAGACCAGCGCCTCCCAAAGCACCAGCTTGGGACGCGAGACATCTACTTGCCCTAATTTAAATAGCCCTACAACGTTAGGTACGTTAGAAGAAGTACGATAGAATAGCTGCCGCACTTTTGCTGTTAGCAGGGTCAATGACCTTACTCTACTACACTGTAGCCCGGGCAATTACATAAATAACTTTAACGCTATTATTTTGTGTCCGAAATTCGGCTCTAAACCAGATAACGTGTCTTACCGACTGGACTCTTAGAAGCTCCGGAATAAAGTATAGACCCAGTATAAGTAGGTAGTCTGGGTACGTCACCTTGCGAGAATTACACAAAATGTTAGGGGACACTTCGCTTATTTCTTTCAGCCACAGTCTCATCCAAGCCGGCCTCGCCTACGATTGCTTTCGATCCACGATGTACTTAATAACTAAATTGGCTGGAAAGCTATTCACTTAGCGATATTTTCGCTTATGTTAATTGGGAACATGACTCGCCGAGATTCTGCGGATCGGATGCGATTTCGAATGAGAATCCTCTTAAACCAGTTTAACGTCAGATTCGAACCTGAGATTACAGTTTCAATTCTCAATTTCCTGTAATTCACATTATAACGAGTCACTGTGATTTCATGGGTTGTAATATGGTGTATACATATTTATTCTTTCTCTGAGTTCTATGACAGCGATAAGCACCTACGTGTAGCCCTATCGCTTGCGCGCCCGCTAACTCGCCACCAGGAGATAATAAACAGGTCTCAATGAAGATATCCGATGTGGAGTACGGAACACATAATATACAAATTTTACCTTCCAATAAAATTATTATTATGTTTCCTATCCACATCGGATATCTGAGTAATGCCTTCCTGGCAGGCTACTAGGCTACTTTTATGCCCACGGTACTTCTCCTCAACAATGACATGGCGGTGGCGAGTAGCGGGGAGCGAGCAACGGTTCGCAGGAAGTGGAAGCGGAACTACGTCACGGCGTGGGGCGGAGCGACTACATAGACGCTAGCGGCATCATTGGTCAACGATCGCGTTACTCTCTCAATGAAGATATCCGATGTGGATAGGAAACATAATAATAATTTTATTGGAAGGTAAAATTTGTATATTAAATTTATTAAATTATACCGGGTGTGGCCTGTAACACGAGCAAATAATTAAAACATAGATTGTACTCCTCAAACTGTGACACTTTTGTTCAGCAACTTTTAAAAATTGTGAAGTATTTAGACTCCCTATTTTTCATACAAAATAAATATTATCTTCAATGGACGCCATCCCCACGCCATTGTGATTGACGTTGCTTGTCAGGCATTTAAACATAAAATTCGCAATACATTGTGTCTCAGAATAAACTTTAAGGTGTATTAAAAATCAAACCACAAGTTATTTTTAAAAGTAGTTGAACAAATGTTGGTCAGTATGAGGAGTACAGCCTACAGTTTCATTTTTTGCTCATATTACAGGCCACACCCGGTATAGACAAAATAACATTAAAAATTGAGTATGTATTTTTTTCTTGCTATGTTAATGCTTACCTCCGGGCTGCATTAGGCTCCTAAAACTTAGCGGCCTGACTATGCACGTAGCATTGGCGAGGTCCCAAATACCGAGTTCGGCGGATGTAGTGACGGCCGCTAGGGTGTCACCCGACAGGGTCAGTTTGGCTGCGGGTGACATTAGTGCTGGAAGTTAAATAGAAATTATTTAGTTGAAATCTGTATATCTTAAATCTGTAGATCAGCGTTCCCGCGCTGGAGTGTTAAAGCCAATCTTTGCGCGAGAAAGCTGCCTGCGCGAGGGTCACCTGTGGCTTTTCTGAGGCGTTTGCTGAGCGCCTTGTGGAGCCCCCCGAATTCAATATTTATCATAAATTTTCTGGCAATAGATTGGTCATGAAAAAGTAGAACTACCCATGAGCAGGCGTGGTTCACTCCGCCATTTCGTCGCGTCGTAACAAGTAGCTACAAGTACATTCGTCCCACACCAATTTTGGTGGCTAGTCATGCACTACCAAGGTAGAGGTTATATTAGCATTTTCATGTAACTTGTGCTTTAAAGCGCGACGTAAGTTGTGTTTCAGTAAAGTCTAACCGTTACATTTCTGGCAAAATGTATGGGATTTGACATGGAACGTCATTTTTGTAACGGTTGCGAACCGGCCGTTAAAGGTGCACAGTTAAGTGCCCACATCTGTCCTAATCGTAACAGACGCGTTTTGAGAGAGTGAATCTTCTGTACCTAGTACTATTACTTATTCTGTGGCATGAGAGAGGTGTGAGGTGTGAGTTACCGAGGGGCGGCAGGGCCCGGTGCGCAGTAGTCCGCGCGAGCCTCCACGCGTGCAGCGCGCCGTCCGCGCACGACACGGCGGCCCAGCGCGCGTCGCACGCTATGCACGTCACCGGGGCACCTGGGACATACGTTATGTTATACTCACCGAGGGGCGGCAGGGCCCGGTGCGCAGTAGTCCGCGCGAGCCTCCACGCGTGCAGCGCGCCGTCCGCGCACGACACGGCGGCCCAGCGCGCGTCGCACGCTATGCACGTCACCGGGGCACCTGGGACATACGTTATGTTATACTCACCGAGGGGCGGCAGGGCCCGGTGCGCAGTAGTCCGCGCGAGCCTCCACGCGTGCAGCGCGCCGTCCGCGCACGACACGGCGGCCCAGCGCGCGTCGCACGCTATGCACGTCACCGGGGCACCTGGGACATACGTTATGTTATACTCACCGAGGGGCGGCAGGGCCCGGTGCGCAGTAGTCCGCGCGAGCCTCCACGCGTGCAGCGCGCCGTCCGCGCACGACACGGCGGCCCAGCGCGCGTCGCACGCTATGCACGTCACCGGGGCACCTGGGACATACGTTATGTTATACTCACCGAGGGGCGGCAGGGCCCGGTGCGCAGTAGTCCGCGCGAGCCTCCACGCGTGCAGCGCGCCGTCCGCGCACGACACGGCGGCCCAGCGCGCGTCGCACGCTATGCACGTCACCGGGGCACCTGGGACATACGTTATGTTATACTCACCGAGGGGCGGCAGGGCCCGGTGCGCAGTAGTCCGCGCGAGCCTCCACGCGTGCAGCGCGCCGTCCGCGCACGACACGGCGGCCCAGCGCGCGTCGCACGCTATGCACGTCACCGGGGCACCTGGGACATACGTTATGTTATACTCACCGAGGGGCGGCAGGGCCCGGTGCGCAGTAGTCCGCGCGAGCCTCCACGCGTGCAGCGCGCCGTCCGCGCACGACACGGCGGCCCAGCGCGCGTCGCACGCTATGCACGTCACCGGGGCACCTGGGACATACGTTATGTTATACTCACCGAGGGGCGGCAGGGCCCGGTGCGCAGTAGTCCGCGCGAGCCTCCACGCGTGCAGCGCGCCGTCCGCGCACGACACGGCGGCCCAGCGCGCGTCGCACGCTATGCACGTCACCGGGGCACCTGGGACATACGTTATGTTATACTCACCGAGGGGCGGCAGGGCCCGGTGCGCAGTAGTCCGCGCGAGCCTCCACGCGTGCAGCGCGCCGTCCGCGCACGACACGGCGGCCCAGCGCGCGTCGCACGCTATGCACGTCACCGGGGCACCTGGGACATACGTTATGTTATACTCACCGAGGGGCGGCAGGGCCCGGTGCGCAGTAGTCCGCGCGAGCCTCCACGCGTGCAGCGCGCCGTCCGCGCACGACACGGCGGCCCAGCGCGCGTCGCACGCTATGCACGTCACCGGGGAACCTGGGACATACGATATAATCATAGTGTATTTTAAGACAACAAGGAGTATTATTGCAATATTCTGCTGCCAGAGAGCAGCATTAGCACATATTGTAAACCATAGAGTAAATACATACTATAGCTTAAACAGTTTTTTTGAGAAGTTTTCACTATAATATAACAAGGCGTACTTACAGAGGCCTACCGCAAAACACGAAAATCGAAATTTCACATAAAAATAATGACATCAGCATGTTATCTTGATTAATTTGTAGTCTTCTTCTTCTTAATCGTTATACTCTTTGCAGAGAATCGTGGTCAACTGCTGACATCATAATTATAGGCACAGATGTTTACGGAATTAGTAAGTAATACGAAGTGTCAAAATACCTAAATATGTTTCCCAGACGGGATCGCTGGAGGCGGAATTGTTGGGCAGCAGTTGTAACCGGGACAGCGTGCCGTAATGTGTATTACACGCTTTGTTGATCACCTGTAATGTAACGTAATAGTAGAGTCTTAACCAAGGAATAAAAGGCATTAATTTCAGTTCAGATAATTTAACGTCAATAATCAGAGGCTGAAATGATACACTAATCATTATTAACTAGTAATTGACCGAAGCGTAGCGTAGGTCTAAGTTTTGACTCGGGCATTTTGCTTTTGTATGTCCGGATGTTCTCCGTCGCAATTCTTAACCGATTCTCGTGAAATTCTGTAACCGAATTCTATGATTTGATAAAAAAAAAATATCGAGCCGGTTTTTGGAATTTTTAAAAAATGGAAAAGTTGTGACAGCTCGCGCTTAAACAAATAGTTGTATCGGTATCATAAGAGTGTATTATTTTTGAGACATGTTTATAGATTAAATGTCCAAATATTCTGAAATTTAATATCGCAGGTTTTGGAGGTATTAAGATATTTTAGTTTGTATGTCCGGATGTCTCTTCTACAAGTCGCAATTATTAACCGATTTTCGTGAAATTTTGAAACCAAATTCTATGATTCGATACAAATTTTTTGTCTAGCCGGTTTTTTGGAATTTTTTCAAAATGGAAGAGTTGTGATAGCTCGCGCTTAAACAAATAGTCGTATCGGTATAATAAGACTGTATTCTTTTTGAGACATGTTTACAGATTAAATGGCCAAAAATTCAGAAATATTATTTTGCTGGTTTTGGAGTTATTAAGGTATTTAGTTTTTACTTGAGAATGAGTAGCTAAATTTCGTCACTTTAAGTAAGAACCATTATGGTGTATTTTGCAAACGTTCGCTTTTTTGTTTGTACAGGTCTGGGTTCGATCCCTAGTTATTATATGTTGGAATATCACTTTATGTATTTTTTTAAACTTTTCGTATTGTGTTTTTTTTATTTACTATATTGTCATCGTGCCCAATAAGATATGCTCGCGAGGTCTACAGCTCACAGTGCCACTATTAACTTAATTAACCCATAAAGCATTTATTATAATATAACAATCATAAGTGATACAGGCAAAGGGTTAGGTAAGACATATGTAGGTAGGGTAGAAAAGGGGTTTCATGTGTGGAAGGGCGGCACCGTAGTCGAACCCAAGCCACCTGTCGGTGGACTTAAACCAATTGATTTCCTTCATTATAACACTCGCCTTACATGGCGACCTTGCCAGAATAATATACATGATAATGTCCGTGTGTGTGTACCTGCAGGCGCAGCGCCCCGGCGGCGCGCACGACGGGCCCGGCGCTGCCCAGCGCGGGCGCGGGCAGCGCCTGGAAGGCGGGAGGCGGCGCCCCGTTGGCGCTCCTCTTCACTTGCACCTCCTCAGTCTTGGGGCCGGGGAGGGAAGGTGCTGAACGCTTGCGTAATCGCTGGTCGAGCCCGCTAAAAATATTAATGTACTTATACAATTTTTAAAACTACAAAAATAAAGTTGAAACTACAAGAAAATACAAAAAAATTACACAATGGATAAATAAATAAATATTAAAGGACATTTTTTACACGAACGGACTGAGCCCCACGGTAAGCTCAGGAAGACAGTTGGGGGTACTTAGACAACGATATACATAATAAATATAAATACATAGAAAACAACCATGACTCGGGAACAAATATCTGTGTCACACAAATAAATGCCCTTACCGGGATTCGACGCCGGGATCATCGGCTTTCACTACCCACTAAGCCAGATCGGTCGTCTACATATAAATAAGAAATGATTATGACGTACAAAAACTACGATTATACTCACTTATCTACACTCTTATTGTGTTGACTGGAATTCCCATGGTTGCTCACATTAGGGTGAATCACTATGTCGTCTCGCCTCTCCACTCGGATCCGAGATTTGCTCTGAGATGAGGTACTGAAGCAATTCTCTGTGCCGGTTGGCATTGAGCCGAGAGATTCACTGTGAATAATATAAATATGATATAGTTCTTAAGTTAATTTAAATATAATGGATCTAGGGAAAAAATTTACAGTAGTTATTTATTGAACAAAACTATTAGAATTAATAACCTAACAAAACAGAAAATCAAAGTAATAGCCAAATATTCTTATTTAAATATGCATTTTACGAAAAAGTGTTATTTTACAAGCTTTTATTTAGTTTCACCTATCCCGTTGTCTGTCGGTCTGTAATCAAATCTTGCAAGTTAAATTTGATCCACTTCCCGGTTTCCGATTGAGCTGAAATTTTGCATGCATGTAGAAATCGGATGACAATGCAATATTATGGAACCATCGAGCTGATCTGATGATAGAGACAGGAAGTGGCCATAGGAACTCTGTGATGAAACAACGCAACCTAATTGTGTTAGGGGTTTTTAGATTTATCTCGATGAGTATTAGTTGTCTGTCGTAAGAAAAGTACAGTCAGCGATAAAAGCTTGTACCAAAAATGAAATATTTGCCAAAAATGTAAGTGTTGATGATGATGAATATCATTGTTGAAGGTGAACAAAAGCAAACACTAACCTAGCGACCATAGTGAGCGGTATGAAGACGGGTGTGATTCTTCGCTTGCCATCCGAAGTGCGTGTCTCTATCTGCCGGTCCACTGGTCGCAGAGACACGGGCGATGCTGTGAGTGCTGGCTTGGATTGCTGAACAAAAATTAAATAGATTAGTAGTTTAAAAAAATATTAATAACAGCGCCATCTAGTGCAAAATGTCTGCAGCACTATGTATAATTGAGGTTAACGTAAAAGTGCACAGCGCCGCTAAAGAAGTTTTTACTTCAAAAATAACCGACTTCAGAAAACAGTAAGCAATTAGCTTAACCCGTTATAAGGCACAAGGATGTCAGGTATTATGCAAAATTGAACTCTATCACTTTGAAATAAAGTTCATAATCAGGTGGGCAAAATATTCCCTCTGCCTTATAAAGGCTTAAAGTTCCCTGGTTGCAAAGTCTTGATGAAAAGTCTCAACTCTCTCGATGGGTGTCAGGGTTCTCTCTAGCGAGCAGGATCTCCGGACACTCCACTAGTAAGTTGGAGAGAGCTGAATCATTGGCTGGACACTTGCCGTAGCTTTATCTAATAGATTACCTGAGACTTCTCACTGATGAGTGAGGCGTCCCGACTGTCTCGACAGGCGTCAGGCTTCTCTAGCGAGCAGGATCTCCGGACACTCCACTAGTAAGTTGGAGAGAGCTGAATCATTGGCTGGACACTTGCCGTAGCTTTATCTAATAGATTACCTGAGACTTCTCACTGATGAGTGAGGCGTCCCGACTGTCTCGACAGGCGTCAGGCTTCTCTAGCGAGCAGGATCTCCGGACACTCCACTAGTAAGTTGGAGAGAGCTGAATCATTGGCTGGACACTTGCCGTAGCTTTATCTAATAGATTACCTGAGACTTCTCACTGATGAGTGAGGCGTCCCGACTGTCTCGACAGGCGTCAGGCTTCTCTAGCGAGCAGGATCTCCGGACACTCCACTAGTAAGTTGGAGAGAGCTGAATCATTGGCTGGACACTTGCCGTAGCTTTATCTAATAGATTACCTGAGACTTCTCACTGATGAGTGAGGCGTCCCGACTGTCTCGACAGGCGTCAGGCTTCTCTAGCGAGCAGGATCTCCGGACACTCCACTAGTAAGTTGGAGAGAGCTGAATCATTGGCTGGACACTTGCCGTAGCTTTATCTAATAGATTACCTGAGACTTCTCACTGATGAGTGAGGCGTCCCGACTGTCTCGACAGGCGTCAGGCTTCTCTAGCGAGCAGGATCTCCGGACACTCCACTAGTAAGTTGGAGAGAGCTGAATCATTGGCTGGACACTTGACGTAGTTTTATCTAATAGATTACCTGAGACTTCTCATTGATGAGTGAGGCGTCCCGACTGTCTCGACAGGCGTCAGGCTTCTCTAGCGAGCAGGATCTCCGGACACTCCACTAGTAAGTTGGAGAGAGCTGAATCATTGGCTGGACACTTGCCGTAGCTTTATCTAATAGATTACCTGAGACTTCTCACTGATGAGTGAGGCGTCCCGACTGTCTCGACAGGCGTCAGGCTTCTCTAGCGAGCAGGATCTCCGGACACTCCACTAGTAAGTTGGAGAGAGCTGAATCATTGGCTGGACACTTGCCGTAGCTTTATCTAATAGATTACCTGAGACATCTCACTGATGAGTGAGGCGTCCCGACTGTCTCGACAGGCGTCAGGCTTCTCTCTAGCGAGCACGATCTCCGGACACTCCACCAGTAAGTTAGAAAGAGCGGAATCGTTGGCCGGACACTTGCCGTAGATTTATCTAATAGATTACCTGAGACTTCTCACTGATGAGTGAGGCGTCCCGACTGTCTCGACAGGCGTCAGGCTTCTCTCTAGCGAGCAGGATCTCCGGACACTCCACCAGTAAGTTGGAGAGAGCTGAATCATTGGCCGGACACTTTCCGTAGATTTTTTCATAGAAGGCGTTCTGGAAACATTTTCTATTTTTACTAATATTTCAATGAAATCTGCAAGGGAATCAAAATCATCGGCATAGCTCAGAGTTGCAAGATTAAAGTGGAAGTGGATACAATGGAAATATTTGTTTAATATGGGGAATTATGTTATTTTTGATGTTGAAGTTTGAGGTTTGATAATTGGTTATAGGAATAGGTAATGGAATTGTTAGTACTACAGAAATTCAAAAACCATGTTAGTACTTACAGTTTTAAGTAATAAAATGAACCAAACACACGAACACATGAAATTAAAATAAATTATGTTACATTAAAATGTTACAGGATTAAGTATAGGATTCATGCAAAAGTTATTAAGGATAGATAAAGGAATACTAAAGCCACGTCTATATACCCACCTAAGGCCCAGCCATACAAATGAAAAATACGGAATTTGCCACTGAAGTTTGAACCTTTAGTGCAGGGAATAGAGTTGATTTTGGTTTTGTTTCAAAATTGAACTAAACGAAAGAAATGCGACTCTGTTCCAATTGTATATGATATAAATTTCATCGAACTGAATAAGTACTACAGGTAGGACCTAGGGCCTTCGCGCCAGTTGCACCATTCCACTAACCCGGGGTTAACCGGTTAAACCTGGAGTTACCATGGTTACTGGCACAATTTGACACTTGGTTAACGGTCTAACCGGTTAACCCCGGGTTAGTGGAATGATGCAAGTGGGCCTTAGGAGGATATATTCAAGACAATTCAGTTAAGCCCGCTTGCACTATCCCACTAACCCGGTGTTAACCGGTTAAACCGTTAACCTAGTGTCAAATTGTACTGGTAACCATGGCTACTCCAGGTTTAACCGGTTAACCCCGGGATAGTGGAATGGTGCAAGCGGGCCTTACCTTTTCATCCAGTGTTAGAGGTGTGCCAATCTCCTTGTTGGTGAACTGTATGCAGGCGACTGTACCATCTGAACTGCAGGCGAGGAGATTCAGACCTGAAACCAATAATACATGTAAATCGAGATTTTAGTGTTAGGAATTATTTCAGTAAGGTTGATTGTTTGCATTTTGTCGAAATTAAATTTACAATTGATGAGTTAACCCCTCAAGTCCGACTTGTGGGACTTGAGGGGTTAACTCATCAATTGTAAATTTGAAAATGAAAAACGCATTAAGGGCGTTTTAAAATTAGAATTTAATCAATTAGAATTTTCAATTTACTTACTGACTCGATACCGAATGGGAAACATGGTCTTTCACACTCACCATCAGAGCTCCAAGATAGATCCAACACACTGTCGCTGAAGAGATCGTGCACGACCACTAGAGGGCGCTTTAGTGAAGTGAGCCAGATAGATAGCGCCCTGTCTCTGGCACCGACGGCCGCGCAGCAACACTTCTTGCCTTCCTTCACGAATATGTTGTTGTTGAAGCGCTGTGGACAATGGCCATGTCATTATTACATTCCAAGGTCGTTAAAAGAATGCGGGTAAGTAATATCTAACACATGTATGTGCTAGCCCCAAGGTAAACTTATTTATAAAATTCATTTGTTTACGTAAGATGTCCGTCTTTGGGTTACGAATTTACATGTGTACCAAATTTCAATTTAAGGGGCTACCCGAGGTTTTCATCGATTTTTGACAAGTTTTGAATCGTATCTCCTTTTTTTGCACTACAGATAGATTTATAAAACAAACGGTTATCGGTTCTTCAATCTTTTATCTTCGGTTTTGTCCACCGGATTTTGAAAAAAATGAATACTTATTTTTTTATGAATTTTTTAAACATTGTCCAAAATAACGCTTTTTTCGTATCTAGTTTGCAGTAAAGGATCTTACATGTACGAAATCTACATATTTGGGTTCGTCTTTGAAGCGTCGAAAATCGTGTCCAAGGTTTTAATTTTAAACTAATTAACACAAAAGTTATGGCTAGAAAACCAGTTTTTTAGCCTAAAATTGTTCAACTTTGATGCCAAATATCTCGAAAACAATGAACTTTAAAGTAAATATGGGATACTATATTGCTTAAAGCCGTTGCTGTTAATATGATAAGCTACTAAAAACATAAGAAAACTAAAGGATTCAGATCGAAGGTCATTGGCGTGGGGGAGCCCCTTAATTGGTCCGGTACTTTTGGAGAAAATGGGCTATGACAGACGGACAGACAGACGCACGAGTGATCCTATAAGGGTTCCGTTTTTTCCTTTTGAGATACGGAACGGAACCCTAAAAATGAGTGCAAATGTCGATTACGTAACGGTAGAATGCTCCAACATATTCTACGCCTGGTTTCTCGTAAGTTTACACACTGTATAATATTCTATAGTATATATACAGGGTGGAAAGGCACGACGATCCTTCCCGGAAGTATTAGGTCGTTTAAGCGATACAGAGCAGATTGGTAATGGTAAGAATCGTTAATTGAGTAAAAAATATAAATACCAAATTTTCTACTTTTTAACTGTGGTGATAACCCTATACCATGTGCACATGACGGCTAGATTAAGGATCCCCGTCGGGAAAGCTCGGGTCTTTACGCTTTTTTCCGATCGTTGACAGAATCGCAATGATCTATGAATGACGCATAAATAACAAATAAATCAAATGAATGCAAAAATATTACATACAATTTTATTACTTTCTTAGATAATTACTTTTTGCCAATATTTAATTCTATCTTCTCTTTACATACGGTGTCTTATAGCCCGCACCCGAGCCCGCGCACATTGCCCATGCGATAGTGCAGGTATGCTCTTCGTATATTTTCCTCCGCAGATTGTCAAACGCAATTAGCCTTTAATGTCTCATTTCGCCCGCAGTTTCACATTCCGTTTGGTACACCATATCTTTTACACAGCCCACAGATTTAAATAACCACGAGCATCTTACATGGCATTTTTATTTGCAGAATATGACATTATCAAAGAGCATATAATCACTACGTGGACATTATCACATTAGATAAATAAAGTTCAATGACAATTTAATTTCAAACATCAGACGTCTTGTCTATTTCCTACCACGCAAGAAGGTTTGTTAGTTAGTTATTTAAGAAATATTTATTCTTGATTTATTCTTAGTATTTCATTTTTGCAAGTTCTTTAATCCATCAAACACAACCTACTTGTAATTTTTTATTATTTTAGATAGTTTCCAATTATTCGAAAATAATTTTGTGAAACGTGTTAAGAAACTAAAACCTTTTTATCAGTCAATTAAACCAGAGATATTTAATTTATAAGACAATTGCGTACTTTTGAGTGGTTGTCAATGTCACAATTTGAACTGTCGTTGTAAACAATGTTGTGGTTAGTATTATTAATATTAAGGAATAACATAACTACTTAATTCAAGTATTGAACAAGTGGAACCACAGAAAGCGAAAATCCTTACCTACGATTCTTACCGTGTTGTAAGCAGACCTAAGAATGGTTAGATGGCAATAAATTAGCATAATTTCCTGTCGTATACTAATTGTTTACAAGTAAGTTCATTGACCCTGTCACCTGTTAGGGTTACAACAAAGTAGTTTTTTGCACGGATGTTTAAAAGGCCATAATTTAGAAACGGTTGCCCATATTAACATAGTTTCTATGGAGAAAATATAGAGCTTAGGCTAAACAACCCCCCTTTTGCGGAAAGGATCGTCGTGCCTTTCCACCCTGTATATTGGCCTTTACATCTTCTTCAGATGTTTATTACAGCTGCTGTGTATTCCGAGAGTCGCATCTTTTCTTGTGACTGAACAAACCAATGCGGGCTCTGCACTGCTTCCCGCAACGGTCGCAAGTAAATTTAGCGTTGGCTGGAGGTGCCGGTTGTTGTCTCTTTAGACGACGCTCCTTAAGTTTTTCAAACCACTGATCGTCGTGATTTGTTCTACCTTTTCGTAGTAAGTATATACAGGTATAGGTTTGCGTAGTATATTCTATAGTACTCACAGCGCAAGTGACAGCCTTCCTATGTCCTACGAAGTCCTTGTCGCACCGCCAGCCGTCTCTTTCTACCACTTGCGCGGTGGGGCCGCCCCCGTTGATGGCGTGCGCGGACAACACGTACTGGCCGTCGGGGGACCAGGAGAGGCGGAGTACGTGGGTCGTGCCTGGGGAAAGAAAAATAAGAATTCGAAGCAAGCTATTTCCTTACACCACGCTGTAGGCCAAGCAGATGATTGGCGCGACAGTATCTCGCCGCGAGATACTCTCTAACTATAGGATAGGTCTTTTTCTAACTGTATTAATTAAAGAGGGGCAGATAGTCTATCTCGCGGCGATATACTGTCGCGCCAAATCGTGTGCTAGCCCGGCTGGTAAGCAAAGCAGTTCGCTTGATGATAAGCGGCCGCCAAAGCCTACAGATACAAAAAAAAAAGCGGTCAGGCGTGAGCCGGTTTCGTTTCTTTTCATATAAACATTCCCAGTCGGTCCAGAGGAGAACTAAGGTCTATATGAACGCGGACCTATATGAACTTGTTTTCAGCGTTTTATGGCTCCTCTACACGATGGCCCAGCGCCGGCCACTCCAAGGGACGCATTTATGCATTAGAGGGAGCAAGTGATGTTGCTATCTCATTCTACCGCATGGCTGCGTCCCTTGGAGTGGCCGGCGCTGGCCCATCGTGTAGAGGAGCCATTACGCAGTTTTAGCCCAACCGAACATTCGGTTCGGTGTGATCTGAACCGGACATTCGGCCGAATATTCGTATTCGGCAAAGTCCATATTCGGCCCATCTCTACTTACCACCGCATTCTTCGAAAGGCTCGGTGATGACTGTTTCTTGCGCCCAGTCGGCTGTCTTCCAGACCCGAAGTGATTTATCGTCAGACTGCGATGCCAAGTATTTGCCAACCTGAAACAAAGTTCTTATTGGTCATTGAGTTTTATGTAATGTTGCTTGATGAGCACTAGGTGGGATATTTCAAGTTCGGATTTAAACTTCGGTTTTAAATATCCCAAAAACTAAATTCTACAATTTATTTATTTACACACAAAAATACACAAAATTTATTGTAGGTAATACACAAAAACATTTTCAGGGGTGCTAAGATTATCCTAATTATGTACAATTTGACAAAGTGTAGGTACCTCAGCTAAGAAATACATTATATCAGGTTGCTCTGGTTCCTACACTAGGCTTGGCCTGTCTCGTAGGTAACCCAGACTCAGGTGAGTTTATACAATTGGAACTTAAATCCAAGGAAGAGGAAATACTAACATATATTACTTTTACATTTTTACAATAAATGACTTAAAAAAACGAAAGATTCTTAAATTACAATAAAACTAAATGAACCTAGATAAAATTTAAACTTTTATAATTTATTATTATTGTTGGCAAGTCCAACAGAAGACTAATTCCTTTTCATAGTTATCTATGGTATTGTTCTATCCTTGAATTATATTACCATGGGAACGAGAATAATTTATACTTCACATTACACCTAAATATGTAACTTGTGCTTTTGATAATATAATTATTTGTGACTATACAAGACGGTTTTAATTATCTTCGCCTCAACTGAACCGGCATTATCCACCTCACCGCTGAACATTGGTCCTTCGAGCCGGATAACTCTTCTATCCTGGCGCGCTTCGTTTCCAAGTCAGAAATTGCACTAAGGCCGACATCATTCTCATTATTTGTAAAGTTGAAGAGACGAGTGATTGAGGCCTTGGTGTAACCTCTTGCAGCTCGCAACCTCCTCAAGTCTTAATGACAGTCTACAAAGATTTTGGAATGTAGAGAGCATACCTGAAACCTTTTGTGAACGCATGTCGGAGCATCAAATGTGTGAAGATACTTTTAAGAGCACAACGGTGTTAGAAAATAACAAGTTTCAGGTTGACTTGCCTTTGAAAGTTCCTTTGAATGAGGTCAATGATGTGCTTGGTAGCTCTTTTGATATGGCTTATTATAGGTTCCTTAACCTCGAAAAAAGATTGCACAAAAATATAAATTTGCTATCAGATTATGAAAAGTTCATCAATGAATATGTGGACTTAAAGCATGGGCACTATATTGACTTTAATCAATTGGATTTTGAGAATGATCCTCTATACTTTGCATCCCATCATGCTGTAATTAATGACTCTAGCAAAACTACACGTACCCGGGTAGTCTTTGACTGTTCTTTGCAAACTAACAAAAAGGTATCGCTTAATGACATTTTGCTTAACGGACCTCCGGTACAGAAAGAGTTGTTTGACATAATGCTTTTGTTCCGATTAGGCAACTATACCTTCTCCACAGACATACGACGCATGTTTCGATGTGTTGATGTTAATCCTATGCATGCCAAATTGCAAAATATTTTGTGGAGAAGTAATCCTAATGAGCCTCTAAAATGCATACAGCCAGATACTGTTACCTATGGGCAAAAGAGTAGTACATATTTAAGCACTCGATGCTTACTAGAGTTAGCAGATAGGTTTGAAAGTGATTTCCCACTTGCAGCTTATATATTAAAAAATTGCACTTATGTAGATGATATGTGTTTTTCAAACTCCGATTTAAAGGTTATGATGGAAGCCAAATCGCAATTAAGGGAGTTGTTAAGTGTTAAGGGGATTATTTTACTTCGATATTTAAAAATTATGTGGACTGTATTCAAACGAAATACGAGACGAGATACGAAACGATATACCGTGGAACTTAGGACAGGCTAGGTCAATTGGTAAAAGCACTCACCTTGCTGAGCTGTAGATGACGGTGCAGCTCTCGGTGGAGGCTGGCGCAGGCTTCTCAGACCTTCGGCTCGTCTAGACTTACCTCGAATCCGAGTTACCTGGACCAGCGTGGACACCGAAACGGAGCAGGAGCAGTGCTTCTTCAACTGATTAGCCTTCCACAATGAGTACACACAGTTTACAGACGAAATTGAATCTTTTAGATGAACCGAGACGATAATATTCGAAAATAATAACTAGCGCAGCGAGATGCGCCCGACATGTTACATTTGCGATACGAGAAGGGGAGGAAGTATATTTTTTTTTTTAAAGTTTGAACGATAATGTTGCCAGGCGAAATTATTTTAAGACTACAATCCTTAACATTTTCCGCCCACCAAAATACAACGTATTTTCCACAAGTTTGTACTGTTATTGTCAACTGAGGATAAAATAGAATCGATATGGCTCAGGGTTTATTTTCCTATTACTATATATTTTTTACTTTAATCTAAATCTACGATAAAATTAATACTTATGACTATATGATAGTGAATTAACACTAGTTTTGCAAAGGTAAGGGACACAGTTTAACTATCGGACGTTTAAGTTCGCCCGATTCTGTGCGAACTGTGACAACTCGACAAATCCCGTCACTTCCTGGATGGAGTTGTACCACCCGGCCAATTTTCCACTTCATGGGGCTACATTGCTCATTGACAATGAGCACGAGCGTCCCGACGACAATGTTTTTCTGACCATCGAACCATTTGTGGCGTTGCTGCAATGTGTGCAAATATTCGAGGTGCCACTTGCGCCAGAAATCTTGATGGATCTTTTGTAATAATTTCCATCTCTGAAGTGGACCTAATTTCGCATCTACCATGTTGCTTTCAGGCAATATGGTGAGCGGCTCCAAAGTAAGGAAATGTCCGGGGGTCAAAACTGACAGGTCGTTTGGGTCCGAGCTGACAGGGGACAAAGGCCGTGAGTTCAGCATCGCCTCAATTTGGGTCAAAATGGTATAGAATTCCTCAAATGTAAGGCGCTGAGAGCTCACGACGCGAGCGAGATGTGTCTTTACTGACTTTACACCAGCCTCGGCTAACCCCGAGAAATGTGGGCTGCCGGGCGGGTTAAAAACGAAATTTATTTGTTCTGCACGTGAAGCCTTGGCCATGAATTCTTGGAGCATATTGGATGCGCCAATAAAGTTTCTACCCTGATCCGAGATCAGCCTAGAGCACCGACCGCGGCGCGAAATGAAACGGCGCAGAGCTGCGAGATATGCCTCTGTGGTGAGCTCTGAGGCCAGCTCAAGATGTACTGCTTTGGTGGCAGTGCATACGAAAACGCAAATATACGATTTAAATGTGCGTAGACCGCGGCCCCGGGCCAAACAAGTATCAAAGGGACCAGCGTAATCTACTGCCGCTGACGAAAATGGTTTAATTTGATTAATTCGAAACGATGGTAAGTTGCCCATTATTGGAGGAGATGCCACTTTAGGCCGAGCGCGAAAGCACTTCATACAAGATGAAATAACCGAGTTTATAGCCCTTCTTGCCGATAGAACCCAGAATTCTTGGGCTAATAAATTTTGCAATGTTTGCAATCCAGGGTGCATAAACCGGTGATGGTAATCCTCAATGATCAACGTAGTCAACCTGTGATCACGAGGCAATAATAGTGGATGTTTCACATCGAACGACAGGTCTCCTTTAGACAGGCGACCGCCCACCCTTAGCATTCCACGCTCATCCACAAACGGCGCCAATTTCCGCATGGGCTTCGATAGAGAGTGGGGTGACTTATCTGTCAACAAGCACCGCAATTCTGAAGCGAAAGCTCGCTCCTGGACATGTTTCACGAGAAAGTGAAGAACTTTCGTAATTTCTTCAGACGACAGGTTCGGATCTGTGATTTTCGACAATGATTTTTGCAAGTTATGCATGAACCGAAAACAATAAGCGAAAATACGCAATATGCGTTGTAAAGACGAGAATCTGCTTAAGATGTTGTCAATCAACGATATATTAGAGTCTGTGAACAAACTATAGATTTTTTGCTCGTTCGAAGCGGCTTGATCAGAAAGGATCTCAGATTGCGGCCAAGATTCTTGAGGATTAGACAGCCAAGTAGGCCCCGCCCACCATAGCGTATTCTGGATTAAATCAGCAGGTAACAAACCGCGGGAGCCGCAATCCGCTGGATTATCCGAACCAGACACGTGGTGCCAATTTTCAGGGGGGACGTTCTCTTGTATGTGCGCAACCCTATTAGCCACAAAAGTTTTCCACTTTGATGGACACGAACGAATCCAAGTCAGCGCGACAGTAGAATCTGACCAAGCGTGGATATCATCAAAAGTGTGAAAATCTTTTAGAGCTTCTGCAAACGAGACAATCAAATCTGACAACAAGACAGCAGATAACAGCTCACATCTCGGGATAGAACATTTACGAAGTGGGGCCACTTTCGTTTTAGCGCAACAAAGACGCACGACAACGGATCCGTCATTTTGAACGACACGACAATAAATGACAGCACAGTAACCCTTCTCCGAGGCGTCACAGTACCCGTGAAGCTGTAACGATACGAAAGATACAACCATTCTACGGGGAATGGACAACGAGCTCATTTCCGCCAATTGCGATTTGAATTTACGCCATTCTTGAGCGATAGCGATAGGAACCTCGCTGTCCCAATCGACACCAGAAACCCATAGAAGTTGTATTAAATATTTTGCGAAAAATACGACAGGCGACAATAGACCCAGAGGATCAAAAATACGAGCGATGTCCGAGAGGATCGATCGCTTCGTACAACGACAATCATTCAAGGAGGTCTTGAATGTGAAAGTATCTTCCTTGGGAAGCCACGACAAACCGAGAATTTTTAACGATAAATCATGGACGTTTTCGAAATTGTGAAGTTGATCTGAGTACAGCTCTGAACCAGGCAAATTTCCTAGAAATTCAGGGCTGTTAGAGGTCCATTTGCGCAGATGAAGCTGAGCAGACGATAATATTTCCACCAACTGTTGTCGTAACACTAACGCATCCTCGACAGAGTCTGCACCTGACACAACGTCGTCGACATACGCATCCCTAGCCAACACTGCAGCACCTTGAGGAGCACGAGACGAAAACTCCTTTGCTAACTTCGATATGCACCAGAGCGCCTGATATGGAGCACAGGACACACCATAGGTCACTGTGAGCAAACGATAATCATTCACGGGATCATCAGGTGACGGGCGCCACAAAATGCGCTGATAGTCGCAGTCCTGTAAATCGACAAGGAACTGCCGGTACATTTGTTTGATGTCACCGGTGAACACTACTGCATGCCATCGAAAACGAGCCAACAAGTCAAATATGTTATTTTGCAATTTAGGGCCGGCAAGCAGTGTATCGTTCAAGGACTTTCCTGAAGAATCCTGGGCGCTAGCGTCAAAAACACAGCGAAGAGGAGTAGTGGAGGAGTCAGGGCGCAAAATTCCGTGGTGGGGTATGTAATAAAACTGACCTCCAGACGACAAGGGAGGATCAACTTCCACCATGTGACCACAACTAAGGTAGTCATCCATGAAATTGACATAAGCTGTCCGAAACTGAGGATTCAATTTGAATTTCCTCTCTAAATTTAAGAGACGCTTGAGAGCTATCTCACGAGAATTTGAAAACCTGGGTTTATCCTGAGGGTCAACATAAGTTAATGGTACTACCATCCTACCCTCGGGAGTGCGACAATATGAAGTTTCCATTTGGTTTTCACACGACATTTCTGATTTCGACAAAACGATATTTTTGGGAGGATCTACACTTTCCAGTTCCCAGAAGCGCTTGATATTATTGTCTAATGATAGACTCGACACGAGATAGCACCTCTGAGTATCACCTTCTGAACCTTTATGACAACGAGAACGAGAAGTGTTAACGTTTATAGGGCACTCACCCATCACCAACCAGCCGAAAACAGTGCGGACAGCTATGGGCTCATCTGCGTTGCCCTTGACAACGCCAGATTGTAGTGCAGCAGCGAAAAGGTTGACGTTAACCAACATGTCTATAGGTCCAGATTTGTGGAAAGACGGATCAGCAAGATCTAAATCCTTCAGATGCCTCCAAGAAGGCACATTCAGTGGTTCTGGTGGCATATCATGGCAGATCTTGGGAAGCACGAACGCTTCAAACGAAAATTTGCATGAGGAGTCCCCATTCGAAGGAACTATCTCACAATCGACAATTCCAAAAGTGTCCGTCGACGACAGACCAACACCGTTCACCGTTGGTGAATTATTTCTAATTGGTATTCCAAGTTTTTGAGCGCACTTTAATGTTACAAAGTTACAAGCCGAAGCATTATCCATCAATATTCGAATTGGTACAAAATTATTAAATTTATTTTTTATCAGCACGATAGCTGTTGAGAACAAACTTGGTGCATTTGCATTATGCACAGCCAATGCCACTTGGGTCGGTGGAGCTGTTGGTTCCAACTCCTTATCCTTTTCGAAATGCAATAATGTGTGGTGTCTGCGCTTGCAGATGCCACAAGTCACCGCTGATTTACAATTTTTAACCGAGTGTGATGGCCTACAACAAAGTATGCAAAGTCTCCTCTCCTTAACCTGAGCAAACCTTTCCAATGGCTGCAGTTCCAAAAATTTAGTACAGTTATCCAATTTGTGTCCCGGTGCGGAACACATAGCACAGTTGCTCACTGGCGGCACAAGGAGAGCAGGCTTAGCCTTATTCGACACTGGCTTACTATACACTGGTTTACTAGATAATGTTAACGACTTACCAACGCTGTTCTCTAATGCCTGGCTCCGCTTTTCAATAAACGAAATTAATTCCTCATAACTGGGAATTTCTGTGTTTGATTCAAGTTGCAACTCAAAAGCTTCCTTACTACTAACATCTAATTTTGACCAAAGTGCATGGAATAACATAAAGTTCCTATCAGGCAATTGATACTTTGATAAAATTTCTAAGTTTTCCTTAAAGGTTCGACATACTCTAACTAATTCCGATGCAGTCTTGGACTTCGCCGCCTCACAGTTTAATATTTTTTCATAAAATATACTGGCAATCACCCTTTTTTTCTCAAAATGTAATTTTAGTGTGTTATAGGCCATTAAATAATTTTCATCACATAATGGGTAATTTTTAATTAAGTCGTAAGCATGGCCGGTAACACTCGACAACAAATAGTGCAATTTTTCTACTGCCGGGATATTTTTACTGTGAATCAGCGAGTCAAAGATCTGGATGAACGACACCCAATTCTCAATTTTCGAATCGAAAGGAACTATATTAATTTTAGGTAATTTAACACTCGAACTTGAACCGCAACTGTCACTTTTATTTAACACTTCAGGTTTTATTTCTGCTAAACGTATTTTTATGGATTTTACCATTTGTTCGAACTGTGATGATATTTCTAATTCACTTGACCTATCACCAGCTGGAATCGCCGAAAGCAATTCAATTTGAAAGGCATGAAATTCACTTTCAAGTTTAATTACATCTTGTAAACAATAACCTTGCAGATCGGAACTCTTTATATACTCCATCCGCACAAACGCATAATCCCGACCTACACGGCTCTTGTCGAAACTTTCGGACGAATCCCCACCAAGTGTCATGTTTATTTTGTAAAAATATGTATATTGAATCACTAAAACAACAACAAAACTATTTGATTCGATAATAATGATAGGTTATGATTTTCAATTGACAACTTGTCAAAAATGACAGCTAAAAGTTGCGTTCAGAAACGTAATTAATTCGACACACAATTTTAGTCTATGAACTAAACGCTCGATAGTTTAACTAACGGAAAAACGCCCAAGCCAAGTGTTTCAATCTTACCCTCCAATGTTTTTATGATTTTACAATGAACAATTTATTGACGAAAATTGATATTTAAAGCGAAAATAACCACGGTCACCTTACAAGTTATCCGGATCGTGGGACCAAAAAATGTTAAGGGGATTATTTTACTTCGATATTTAAAAATTATGTGGACTGTATTCAAACGAAATACGAGACGAGATACGAAACGATATACCGTGGAACTTAGGACAGGCTAGGTCAATTGGTAAAAGCACTCACCTTGCTGAGCTGTAGATGACGGTGCAGCTCTCGGTGGAGGCTGGCGCAGGCTTCTCAGACCTTCGGCTCGTCTAGACTTACCTCGAATCCGAGTTACCTGGACCAGCGTGGACACCGAAACGGAGCAGGAGCAGTGCTTCTTCAACTGATTAGCCTTCCACAATGAGTACACACAGTTTACAGACGAAATTGAATCTTTTAGATGAACCGAGACGATAATATTCGAAAATAATAACTAGCGCAGCGAGATGCGCCCGACATGTTACATTTGCGATACGAGAAGGGGAGGAAGTATATTTTTTTTTTTAAAGTTTGAACGATAATGTTGCCAGGCGAAATTATTTTAAGACTACAATCCTTAACATTAAGTAAGGGTAGTTTCAATACACACAAGTGGGCATCTAATGATCAGAGAGTCTTAGAGGGCATTCCCAACGATAAACGGCAGTTTGATGACTTAGACTTCCAGAAAGATAATTTATATTTAAAGACGTTAGGTTTAAAACTGAATATGCGAGACGATGTCTTTGTTTTTTCTTGCCCCGAGGCCTTCAAAAAGGAAAAACCTACCAAAAAAGAAATATTAAGCTATATTTCGAAATTTTATGATCCGCTAGGTTTTATAGCGCCAATTATCATGAAGGCAAAGGCTTTCATGCAAAAAATATATGCTGAAAAAATAGGTTGGAATGAGGTTCCTTCAGGTATGCTGCTTCAGGAGTGGTCTTCATTTGCTTCCAAATTATCTCAAATGGAACCCTTCACTATTAATAGGAACCTGCATATACCCTCCAATGCTTCTGCATTGCAATTGATAGGTTTTGCTGATGCATGTAGCACGACTGGTTACGGCTGTTGTGTGTATCTTCGGGTGGTCGACGAACACGGTAATGCTTCACTTTCATTACTTTGTGCTAAATCTCGAATCAACCCCCGCAATAAGGATACGCTCACCATAGCTCGCTTAGAGCTGTGTGCTATGCTACTATTATCTAAACTAATCGCACGAGTTTATGAATCGCTAAAATCGCAATTAAATATACAAGATGTATATCTGTTTTCTGATTCGCAAATTGCGCTAGCATGGGTGAAAACAGAGCCTTTAAGGCTCCAAGCTTTTGTTGCCAATCGGGTCAGGTTGATTCGAGATCTCACAGATAGATGGCGCTGGCTGTACGTACCCAGTGGAGAAAATCCGAGCGACTGCCTGAGCAGAGGTACAGATCCAGATGAGCTGCGTCACATACCCATGTGGCTGCATGACCCAAGCTTTTTACAGGAAGGTAACTATAATTTTAATGATAAGCTTAACCCTCCTACAATCGATGACCTACCTGAATTGAAAAAGGCGCCCTCTAGTGCCAAGGTGACGTTAGTTACCCAAAAAGGATCAGATCCTTACGATTTCTTAGAAAGGTTTTCTGATCTCAACAAAATGGTAAGGGTAATGGCCTATGTAATAAGGTTTTGCTCTAATTTAAAAACTAATGACACAAATAATCTTGAGTATCTCTCCGCTAAGGAGCTTCAATTAGCTTTACTTCAGATTATAAAACGTGAGCAAGGCATTTACTTTAAACATGAAATTGACAGTCTCAAGGCTAACTTAGATAATGTTAAAGGTTCGCTCAACTCCTTACATCCTTTTCTTGACAATCATGGTTTGCTGAGAGTTGGTGGCAGAATAAAAAACGCAAATGTGTCATACTCACAAAGACATCCTGTAATACTACCAAGGGAATCTCGCATAACAAAGCTTATTGTAAAGCACGAGCACCTTAGGCTGCTACATTCTCCGCCCAAGTTATTATTGTCAAGCTTAAATGATAAATATTGGATTGTAAATGGTCTTAGCTATGTAAAAAGTATAGTTAACAAATGCTTACCTTGTTTCAGAATGAAAGCTCAGTGTGCAAAACAGCTGATGGGTTCTTTGCCACCTGAAAGAGTCACGGCCTGCCGAGCATTCCAAAAAGTCGGCATCGACTTTGCAGGTCCAATAGCAGTAAAGAATTCTCGCGTAAGAAGAGCTTTACAGACAAAGGGCTATATATGCGTATTTGTTTGTTTTGTGACAAAGGCTATACATCTGGAGCTCTCTTCAGACTTAACCACTGATGCTTTCCTTGCATGTTTCAAGCGATTCATAGCGCGAAGAGGCCTTCCGACCGACGTATTTTGTGACAATGGTGGATGCTTTAAGGGGGCAAAGAACCAATTAGCTGAGCTGTACAATTTAAATGCATCACAGGATCATCAGACTCTGGTGCAATCCTATGCGGCACAGCAACGTATTGCCTTTCACTTTGTGCCAAGCTATTCACCAGTGTTTGCTGGTCTTGCCGAAGCTGCTGTTAAAAGCACTAAGTACCACTTAAAGCGTATATTGCAGGCTTATGTACTGACGTATGAACAACTTAATACTATTTTATGTCAAATTGAAGGGACCCTGAATTCTAGGCCACTTTTGCCTGTAACTGCTGACGATATTAACGATTACAGCTACCTTACGCCTGGCCACTTTCTGATTGGTACTTCTATGACATCCTTCCCGGAAGCGGACTTGGCCGAGTTACCTAATAATAGATTAAAGTTCTGGGAGATCTGTAACAAGGTTAAAGGCCACTTTTGGAAGGTATGGCATAAGTATTATTTGAATGTATTACAATGTCGTCCCAAGTGGCGCGATAGCCAACCAAATGTTAAAGTTGGTTCGTTAGTTATTATGAGAGAGCCTAACTCTCCCCCCATGACATGGCCCATGGCCAGAATTGTTAAAGTATATCCTGGTGATGATGATAAGGTACGCGTTGTAGACCTCTTGGCACCTAATAAAAAGGTGTACAAACGATCTTTAAGCGGTTTTGCTGTGCTACCCATTGAATAATTTTCTATTGTATAAGTAAGCTTTTATGCATTGTGTTTTTAATACAGCTTTAAGTTTGGACACTAGGTATGTCTAAATATGTGTGTAAGCTAAGTTTATAGTTTGACAAGGTTCTTGTTTCTTTGATTATAACTCTTAAGTGTTTGCAGGTAAACTGCTGCCTTGTTAACACTACTTAGAAGTTAAAGAGGGTACATTTAGTTCTCTTTCTTGCGTTTATCAACATATGCGTTGTATTTGTTGTTATTTAGGTAATATTTCTTAGGATGATCTCAATAATATTGATTTTCTCTTGTTTTTTCTGTAGGATTTGAATAACGTTTAATAAGATGTTACTCTTTATTGTTTAGCTTTCATTGTAAACATAAGTTTCTTTAATTGGATTATACCATGATGCTGGGTAATGAGGTTATACCTATTTTAGTAGCAAATTATGGACTTATTATTATTTAAGGTGAAGGTTTCGGCCCGCCCCAGCATGTTGGCAAGTCCAACAGAAGACTAATTCCTTTTCATAGTTATCTATGGTATTGTTCTATCCTTGAATTATATTACCATGGGAACGAGAATAATTTATACTTCACATTACACCTAAATATGTAACTTGTGCTTTTGATAATATAATTATTTGTGACTATACAAGACGGTTTTAATTATCTTCGCCTCAACTGAACCGGCATTATCCACCTCACCGCTGAACAATTATAATTATACAAACTGTAATTTATTGCATATAAAGAAAGAGATTAAGGTCGTTTTAATAACAAAACTTCCTTGAGACACAGAAATATTAAATAATACGGGTCACTCACGTATTCGTCTGCGCCGGTCCGTCACCGTCAACTCAAGCTCCTGATGACACTCCTCCGTACGGAATGAAACATGTCGAGCGTTTTTCGACTTAAAATACGTGAGTGACACGTTCTTAATATATCTAAAAGAATAGATTAAGATCGTATTTGTGATAATATTATTATCCTTTACAAACGCGTAGTGATAAAAAAATTAAAAAGTGACAAAGTGAAAGTGAGTGGTTATTTTATCACGTAGATAAAACCATCCATAATAACCTTCCTGGTCTAAAAGGGAAACAATGAAATAAACTTACAGGGTCCCAAGCGACGCCTTTCACCAGCCCGGTGTGCCCGTTAAGCACACAGACCATCTCAGGGAACTTCTCCGCGTTCCAGATGATGATGGTGTTGTCCACGCTGCAGCTGGCCAGCCACTTGTCCAGCGGGGACCAGGCCAGGTCCAGGACATCACCTGAAAGATTAGGCACCAGAGGCTTGTTTAGTAACACATATATCCAATTTTCAAACCAGAAGTAGACCAATTTTAAACTACTACCGGGCAAGTGCGAGTCGGACTCGCGCACGAAGGGTTCCGTACCATAATGCAAAAAAAAAAACAAAAAAAAGCAAAAAGAAAACGGTCACCCATCGAAGTACTGACCCCTCCCGACGTTGCTTAACTTTGGTCAAAAATCACGTTTGTTGTATGGGAGCCCCATTTAAATCTTTATTTTATTCTGTTTTTAGTATTTGTTGTTATAGCGGCAACAGAAATACATCATCTGTGAAAATTTCAACTGTCTAGCTATCACGGTTCGTGAAATACAGCCTGGTGACAGACGGACGGACGGGCGGACGGACGGGCGGACGGACGGACAGCGAAGTCTTAGTAATAGGGTCCCGTTTTACCCTTTGGGTACGGAACCCTAAAAACGTAAGACAATGTTGCCACTTTTTACTGGCGCGTCTTGTATTTATGTAAACTTAAGTAAATAAAAATACTTTTTTAAATCGTAGGAGTAAAATTAATATATAAAAAACTAATATAGGTATAAATTATCTTTGCGTGATTATTTATCAAAAGGAATTTACTATTTCACAAACAAATTATTGCAGTGGCAACATTGTCTTACTTTTTTTGGTCATGTCTTCCAGTTTAGCAAGAGGCAATTTTAATTGTAATCATTTTGATTTCAGACCTAATAGAGACAAATTATTTTTTAATTTCCCTCTAGTAGGGTTAAAGTAAAAAGTCGTAACCATAAAAGCACAACAAGAGTCTACTTTTGCCATGCTGTTAATAATGGTCTATCTCTATAGCTGGACTAACGTTTTCTCAACTAAAAGGTTGATTTCAAATTGAAGCATCTTATTGAAAACTGACAATATTTAAGCACCCTTTTGGTTAAAATGTCACAAATAATTCCCATTTTTTTTTCAATTTATAGGGTTGCGTACCTCAAAAGTAAAAAAACGGAACCCTTATAGGATCACTCGTGCGTCTGTCTGTCTGTCTGTCTGTCCGTCTGTCACGGCCTATTTTCTCCGAAACTACTGGACCAATTAAGTTGAAATTTGGTATATGTAAGTTTACATACGGACATGTATCGTAAACAAATGAATTTTAAACATGGGCGCCACTTTTGGGGGGTAAATGAGAAAATCAAAAAATAAAGTTTGTCAAACTATATTGTGTTACATATCAAATGAAAGAGCTCAATGTTATCAATTTTAGAATAAACAGTTTAGAAGTAATTCAAGAAAATAGATAAAAAATGACCATTCCCCCCTTTATCTCCGAAATTACTGGGTCAAAAATTTTGAATACTTTAAAATTTTAAAATACATAAAAGAGGTCTTTACCTATAGATGACAGGAAAACCTATTAGAAATGTGTAGTCAGTAGTCAGGCGTGAGTCGGACCAATTTCTTAGTTTTTGATCCGGCCCCTACGGGTTTTTTAAAGGCAATTCACTCGCGTTTCACATAATTATTATATAAAAAATATATTGTTAAAAATTTAGTAATGTACGGAACCGTTGGAACGCGAGTCCGACTCGCACTTGGCCGGTTTTTCATGAACAATATTATATCATAACTACTTTGACACTTGGCTGTCATACTGTAACTCAATGTTGAAATGCAGTAACTATGTAAATCATATAGATAGGAGATTTTTTTTTCTTGGTTGAAGTATCAACAAGTTAAACAATTACCTGCATGTCCTCTCAAAGTAGCTATACATCTCCACGTCTCAGCTTTCAGCTTCCCCGGAGTGCCATTTGCAACCACACTGAGCCCCCACACCATGACCAGTCTGTCGTCTCCACCGGAAGCCAGATATCGGCCTGCATTACTCCACCGAACGCAGTTAACGCAGGCTGTAAGAATTATGATATTTAGCAACATGTTTTCCACAGATATATGAATTTTTTTTATTAAAGATTGAAGGTTTATTTTATTTTATTGAAGATTTATTAAAGATTGTCGGATTTTAATGAAATTTTGGGTTAGCTCAGGGTTTAAGGGAAATCCTAGTGTACCTTTGCGATTAGGGGGCGTTCATTAATTACGCGGGGGCTTTAAGGGGGGAGGGGGTCAAGCCGAATCTCACATGGGGGAGAGGGGCTCAAGCCGGATCTCACGTGGGGGAGAGGGGATTTTTCAGAAAATATCATGTTATTTCTTGTACTGAAGTACAAGAGCTATTTTATAGGGTCTGCATGAAAAGTACCAATAGGTTAAAATATTTAGACGCCACTCTCACCTTAAAATGCTTTATCTTTCTTAACTTGTGAGGTTTTACTGAGAGTAAAAGAAAGGGAAAAAACTGGCGACGCACTTCACAGCACAAAAGCTTACCCAAATGATTGTCCATCTGGCACAACATCTTCGGAACATTCGGGTCCACCTCCACATTTTCATACAGCACCGAGTTCAAGTTCCACACGACCACCCGTCCAGAGTCTCCGCCCTGCCCGCCAGTCGCAAACCTCTTCCCCGTAGGGTGGATGTCGACAGAAAATATTGGCTTATCTGAAAAACAAGTATACATTACAATCAAAACAAACCAATTACTTTACGTGCTAATGGAGCTTTATTTTCCTGGGTTCCAGCCAAGCCAAGCTAAAAATATCAAAGTTAGACCATTACAAATTTTTTGATATATTAAGAGTAGCACAATTTTGAAATGGTGAGTTAAACACATATTGCGAGCTAGACATTTAAATACATTGTTATAAATTGTATGTACTTCTCATCCACTGATTGGAACAAATCTAAAAGCTTTTTTCAAATGTTAAATACATAATAAATGGCCAACCACCTTTGGTTTAAAACTAATTAGGTATTTAATTAACATTCATAAACTTCAGTCAAATAAATAACGGCTTTCAGTTAATATTTAAGGGTAATAATATTTAGCATTGTGCCAATTCTGTCCTTTTGTTATTGTTGCAACTGCAAGGCAAGTGCAGTTTAGGAAGAACCGTAAAAATTTTAGGGATTGAAAAAGTGCAAAATATTAATGAACTTACCATCATGATTAACCCAACTGGGTTTTAGAAGCTTCATTTATACTTTCTGTTAGTCAAATACGGTAAAAATTAATAGAATTATTGGTTAAAATTCACTATTTATTCCAAGAAAGGCTGACAGTGACATTGCCGGCATAACTAGATACGTTCCGAAACATAGATTCAATAAAAGCACTAAGCTTTATTATTTATTGTAATTTAAATATGAAGCTTTTCAAAATTAATTAATATAATATCAATGAATAAAATTCTTTAAAAGTTATTTATGTTGTAGTTTATGTATGTTATACTAACGATAAAATAAACAAAAATATATATTTAAATTAGAATGTGCACAAATATTTCATTTCAGAACATGCGCTTGCGTTTAGTATTGCCATAATAAAACATGTTTTTTTTATTAGCGTTCCCCCAAACAACACAACAGTAGCACAAACAACGCAGCAGCTTTTTCAACGCGCGTTAAAAAAGCGTTTGAATGACACAAATGGAAAACCACTCAAAAGTATTTTAGAGTGCGGACAGATTCAAGCGCTTTTTTAACGCGCGTTGAAAAAGCCCTCGTGAAAATGGGGGCTTACGAAATATAACCGGTCAAACAACTTTGTCAGTAGAAAAAGGCGCGATACTCAGATTTTCTATGGGACGATTACCCTTCGCGCTTTTAACATAGGCTGTGTGGAAAGCAAAGTGTCGTGGAATATAATGAGTTATATAAGGGAGTTCCCTTATATAACTCATTATACCGTTCCTATATCCGATTATAATATCCAATATAGATGCTCAAGCAGATCTAGTCAGCAGAAAAAGGCGGCAAATTTGAAAAACGTAGGCGCGAAGGGATATCGTCTCATAAAAAATTAGAATTTCGCGCCTTTTTCTACTGACAAGATTTGCTTGACCATCTATATATTATACTCCAAGTGAGTATTATATATATTCTTTGCTTTGGACATTTGTTCAAAATGCGGCAGTATTTCCCAATATAGGACCAAGGAATATTGCCGGGAACGGACATCACTAATTCGTTACCATCGCGATTTTGACAGTTGACACTGACAACAAACCAAACGCACTACAAAATTTGAGCTTTGAATTATTTCGCACGCGCGCACTGTACTTAAAAAGCTTTTTACACTTATTTTCTAACTGGCGCGGCATGAGAGGCGCTGAAACTTTGATTCCAGCACGTTTTCTGACTCTGATAGGCCACCTTTGTGTGCTAGTTTCCTTGATATGGGAGAGTCAGCAGAGCGTGCAGCACTGTTTACCGAGCCAGTATCACCAAAACTATTTCGAGACCTATCACAGTCGGTAAGTACAATAACTATAGAAAATACTAAAAACCTTTAGATGCATCATACAAAGGTAGATTAGCATTAAATGTTAATACCACTGCAGCAGTGACATTAAAATTTCGTAGTGTACAGAGGTTATCGACCTCTATGCGGCTTATAGATTATTATCTATTCACGTAATAATTAGGGCACTATAATAAGTACATTTTCTGTTACGTTATTCCATATTCAAGCCTTTGACCATTGACTGATTATGTATCAAATATATCAAATATCAACATTTATTCAGCAAATAGGCCACAAGGGCACTTTTACACGTCAACATTGAATTTACATAAAAGCAAAAATAATAACATCAACAATTTTATAAATTAAAACTAACAATTCAATCTAACGTATTACAATTACTAAGAGATGTATATGGTCTCTTAATGTCGAATTACATACAAAATACAGATAAAAAAACACACACAAAAAATCTATAATATTTAGAGGTGTAAATGTCTCTAGGTGTCAGAACTATAAGATTATATAGTTTATCAAGTTATCCTTAGAGATGTATAGGGTCTCCAAGAGTCAATATCCTGTATAATTAATACATTCATTAAAAGAAAAGAAACATACGAGAACAGAATGAGGCGTCTCACTGTAATTAATTAATAAAAGTTACTAAGTATAATAGCTCGTGTTAGCTTAACAGACCAGTCTCCACAAACAGCACCCGTTCACGAGTATGACGCGTATCTCAGCCATCGCCTCCCTCAACCTTCATTCGGGAAAGTGGCGACCCGATCAACAACGCCACCGTAAGCAAAGACTTTTAAGCGAGCATGACATGTTCAAGCTACCGGCCTATATTAATATTAAAATAGTAATAACATGTAGCTGTAAGACACGGCATTTTGTGCTCATATGTTACATAAAAAGACAGTAATATAGCTTCACTGTATGTTTATTTACTTTGTGCATGCAGTGTTATCTTTCAATAACTGAAATAGTGAGAACAATGAGTCAAAGATTAACCCATTCGTTGCGTGTTCCATTTTCGAAAACTTTTGGCTATGGCACGGAATAATCATTTCATGACACATTCATCGTCACGGCCATGCGCCATAGAATATGATATGATGCCACTCCTCCCGTGTCATACGTCACACGTAAAAAACATTGATGACACGGCAGGGGTGTCATCAGCCCCGAATCGGTTAACTGGTTTGTTTATACATTAGGAGGCTTTGTTCTGTTTATAGAGGATTCTTTGAAGTCGGGCCGCTACTTGCTATTAAGTGAGTGATGCGAGTAGGGTTGCCAGATCGAAAGGCGCTATTATCGGGAAACAACATCAATTTTTCGGGATTTCGGGACTTAAGTCGAGAAAAAAAATTCATTCAAATTAAAGTAATTGTATTAACTCTATTATTGACATAGAACTTGAAACAGACAGAATAGCACAAGCTGTCTATACAGCTTGGACAAACAACTGCCCGGAAAAGAAAATCCTGGCGAAGAAGGTGCCCTGGTGGAACCCGGAGATTGCAAAACTCCGGAAGGAAACCAGAGCTGTCTTCAATGATGCTAAAAGGACCAATGACTTCGAGCATTACGCGCGAAAACTCACGGAATACAGCAAAGCTGTGAGGAAAGCAAAAAGGAAAGCATGGATGAACCATTGCGATCAAATCAGGTCCATACCGGAAGGCATGAGACTTACAAAGGCACTAGCTGCAACAAAGTCAGTTCCACTCACTTCCATCAGAAGAAGTGACGGAAGAATGACTGAAACGGGGCTAGAAACCCTCAAAGTTATGTGTGACACACACTTCCCAGGCTCGATAATACATCAGAGCGTAACGGACGATGTAGCAACCGGTGCAATGGAACAATCCATCAGCACGACCAGGTACAACTGGGACACGTCTAAAAAGGTAGTAGATCACGATAAGATACAATGGGCGATGTAGTATACTGCACCGGCAGGAGTGGGGGTAGTTGACTGTTAACCGTGGCGCCGAGTGGTCGTGCCGAGAGTGGTTCTATGGTGTTATTGTGTATTTTACAAGTGGCGATCGAGGAAAATGTAAGTACATTCAGGAAAACTACTTAATTGTTTAAAGGAAAGGGAAGGAACACTAAGTAGGTACCTAAATACTTAAAATCTAAAACTTGTAGGTACGAATGGGAAGCGAACTTTATATCGAAGTGTTGTTTATTGGCTATGAAATTAATATTAAAAGTAAACAATTACGACTGTTACCCAAAATTAACGGTTCAGTTGATGGAAAAGGTGGTAACTGTCTTGTTTACGATATTTGCACCGGCTGGCGTGCAGCGTGGAGCAATGATTCGATGCATTATTGTGATTGTTTACTTGCATTGCGACCATAAGTACCTACCTAGATGGAAATCAGCTAACTTTAGTATGATCGGAAAGTACCTACCGTTAATGAATGATGAGATAATTATTACTGGATTCCTTTAGTAGTATCCTCTAGTACTTACCAAGGTTATGATTAAGTATTAAAAAAAAAAACTTTAATAATATACATATTTACTACATTAAAATACGGATTAAATTAACGGTGCTGTAGTTAATTTGTGGTGCTTAATTACAACTACACCGCTATTTGTTGTGATGACGCGTGCTATCAAACGGCTAAATAATAGAATGGTATTCGCTTTCATAAGCAAGATATGCTTACGAATGTTATAAAAAGTAATTACCGGTATGTTGTTGTACATATGAATGACTGTATTTAAATAAATAAGATCTTAGGGTAGGTATGGTGGTAATATTGATCGTTTGGTTTAAGAGGTCGATACGACGGGCCATGCCATGCCGGTACCTACCTATGGCGGGTGTACAGTTACCTACACGTAAGGTCAATATGATAGACCATAGTTTCACTGTTGTTATTGTTTTGTTATACGGGTATGAAAGGTCAATTTGACAGACCATGTAGATATTAAAAGTGTTATGGAATACTTTATATGTATGAAAGGTCAATACGATAGGCCATGGTTTTGCCCGAGTTAGAGTTATACATGTGAGGTCAATTTGATAGACCATGTAATAATAAAAGTGATTTGGAAGACTTTTATATGAAAGGTCAATATGATAGACAATGGTTGCTGTGATTAAAAGTAACAGTGGGTTATTAGAGGTCAATTTGACAGGCCGCATTTAGAAGTGATTTAGAAGATTTGTACGAGAGGTCAATATGACAGACCTGGTTGTGGATGTTTACGAGATATGGTGGTCATGTGTGATGTGGTTCATGTGGTCATGTGGTGAATGCTGACTAGGTGCTCAATGGATCCTGTGTAGTTGCAAATTAAACTATACAGAATCACTTGTTGTTACAGATCGCACCAAAATGGCACAAGTAACATCAACCATTCCAAGTTTAGACCATTTCGACTGTGGTGGCGACCCGGTTTCCGTCGGTGTAAGATGGGAAAAATGGAAACGGGCTCTTGAGATATACTTTCTGGCCGCTAATATTGAAGAAGATGTGGTCAAGCGGGCCACTTTATTGCACCTTGGTGGCCTTGCACTGCAAGAAGTCTATTACAATTTGCCAGGGGCTCACGCCGAAGAAGCTGATGACGTGGATGTCTATAATGTGGCTATGGAAAAATTAGACGCTTATTTTTCTCCTAAGCAGAGTAGATATTATGAACGCTACATGTTTAGACTTATGAAGCAAGATGAAGGCGAAAGGTTTGAAGCTTTTCTTGTGAGACTTCGTCAACAGGCTGACAAATGTAAATTTACGGCAAAGGACGAACATTTAATCGATCAAATCATTGAGAAAGGAAATAGCTCTGAATTACGGAAAAAGATTTTGTCGACCGGCGATAGTGTCACTTTACACCAAGTAATCACTATAGCTACCACACTGGAGACTGTCAATAGGCAACTAGACACTTTTGGGAAAACTGGATCATTTAAGGCGGGTGACACGGATAAATCGGACGTCAATAAAATTGATACTAAGAAATTACCAGCTAGAGGTACCTCAAAGACCTGTTACCGATGCGGTAACAATAAACATTTGTCTTTTGCACCCGAATGCCCTGCTAGGGACAAAAAGTGTCTGAAATGTGGGATTGTCGGACATTTTAAAGATTACTGTAAAACTAGAAAACTAAAGCGGAAATTTGAACACAAAAAAGATGAAAAATTTGATAAAGCAAAAAGGCAAAAGTTTGACCATCCACAAAAGGATACCGAAGAAGTGGACTATGTATTCCATCTAGATAACGATGACGTTATCAACTGTCAGGTCGGTGGTGTCACTGTTGAGATGTTGATAGACTCTGGATGTAAGTGCAATATCATTACTGATGAAACGTGGGAATATTTGAAGAGCCATAACGTGAAAACCTCAAATCAAATCGAAAATCCTGACAAGACATTAGTGCCTTATGGCAGTCAAACGCCACTGGATGTAATGGGGAAATTCGAGGCACAGATATACATTCGTGATGGACTTGAAACAACGGCTACCCTATATGTCATTCGAAACGGATCGCGTAACCTGTTGGGAAGGATAACTGCAAAACAGCTCGGTGTCCTTCAGACTGGCATACCGGTTAACAACATCAGTAAGACATTTCCCAAATTCAAAGGTGTTAAAATTCAAATCCCAATCGATGATAAGGTAAAACCGGTTATCCAACCGTATAGAAGAATACCGATACCTTTGGAAGAAAAAGTAAATTCTAAACTGGCAGAACTCCAAGAATCTGATATCATCGAGGAGGTGAACGGGCCTTCGCAATGGGTATCGCCTATGGTGCCCGTGCTCAAGGAGAATGGCGACCTTCGAATTTGTATCGACATGAGGAGGGCTAATGAAGCTATTATAAGGGAGAACCACCCTCTTCCTACGATGGATGAATTGCTACCCCATTTCAGACAAGCGAAATACTTTTCTCGGCTTGACATAAAAAATGCCTTTCATCAACTAGAGATTGACGAAGACAGCAGGCACATTACAACCTTCAGCACCAGTAAAGGATTATTTCGGTACAAAAGATTAATGTTTGGAGTGTCATGCGCGCCGGAAATGTTCCAAAAGGTGCTAGAGAAGATGTTGTTAGGATGTGAAGGTACCGCAAACTTCATCGATGACATAATTATATACGGATCTAATGAAAAACAACATGATACACGGCTTAAGAAAGTCCTACAGGTGTTGAAGGACAACGACGTCCTGCTTAATGAAAGCAAATGCATTTACAAGACTGATAAAATTGAGTTCCTTGGCCATGAACTCACTGCTAAAGGGGTAAAACCACTTGATAAATATATCGAAGCCATTCAGTCGGCGAAAAGACCAACCAATGTGGAGGAGATTCAAAGTTTTCTCGGGTTGGTTAATTATGTGGGGAAGTGGATCCCTAATTTGGCATCATTAACTGAGCCCCTTCGTCAGCTTGTACGACTTAAATTGAGCAAAACGACCGACCTTGGCAAATATTGGACTAGCTCCCAAGAACAAGCGTTTGATACTTTAAAAGCGAGGTTGTCCAATATACAAACGCTGGGCTACTATAACCCAGCTGACAGAACGCAAATAGTAGCTGATGCATCTCCCGTGGGTCTTGGGGCGGTACTGATACAAATAGGTAAAAATGGCCCTCGTGTCATAGCGTTCGGTAACAAGAGCCTAACTGATTGTGAGAAAAGGTATTGCCAGACCGAGAAAGAGGCCTTGGCCCTCGTCTGGGCAGTCGAACATTTTAAAACGTATTTGTTCGGCAAAGAGTTTGAGATTATAAGCGACCACAAGCCCTTGGAAACCATATTTGGTCCCAGATCTAAACCGTGCGCACGTATTGAGCGCTGGGTTCTCCGCTTGCAGGCTTACAAGTACAAGGTGATTTACCGGCCAGGCAAAGACAATATTGCCGACCCCATTTCTCGGCTTTGCCAATCAATCAGTCCCAAACCGTTTGACAATGAAAATTATATTAATGCGATCGTACAATACAGCAAGCCTACAGCAGTACCACTAAAAGAAATTGAAGCCGTCTGTGCCACAGATGAAGAAATAATGGCGCTTAAAAGTGGAATCTATGAAAACAAATGGCATGAATCGGTCAGCGCTTATAAAGCTTTCCAAGCTGAGATCTGTTTTCAAGGAAATATTGCTTTGAGAGGGAACAAATTGATTATCCCCAAAGAACTTCGAGACAGAGTACTGGAAGCGGCACATCAAGGTCATCCCGGCATTGTAGCCATGAAGACTCGTCTCAGAACTAAAGTGTGGTGGCCGAAGATAGATCGAGACGCTGAAAACAGAGTAAAGGCCTGTAAAGGATGTACACTCGTTTCGGCACCTAACGCCCCACACCCTAGTAAGAGACGAGAGCTTCCAGTCGAACCCTGGATCGATGTTGCGGTTGACTTTTTAGGACCTCTGCCATCAAACGATTACTTACTGGTTCTCGTCGACTACTATAGTCGCTACAAAGAAATCAAGATTATGCGAAGTATCACGGCTGTAGACACGGTTAGAGTCCTAAAAGAAATATTTTCCCGTTTGGGATATCCTGCGACTTTGACATGCGATAATGGTAATCAGTTTACCAGCGAGACCTTCAAAACCTTCTGTAAGGAATGCAATATTGTAATATACAATACGATTCCTTATTGGCCGCAGATGAACGGCGAAGTCGAACGCCAAAACAGAGATATACTTAAACGGCTGAAAATCAGCCAAGTAGAAAAAAAGAACTGGAAAGATGATCTCCTAGAATACCTAATTATGTACAACAGCACTCCACACTCCACTACAGGTAAAACACCTTCAGAACTCTTCTTTCGAAGGCAGTTCCGAGACAAAATACCCACAGCGGCTGATATGGAGTGCAAAATTCTCGATTCAGATGTAAGAGACAGGGATAAAGAAAAGAAAGAAAAGGGACGGGAATATACGGATAGGAAGAGGAAAGCAGCAGATAGTAATCTAGAAATCGGTGAAAAGGTCTACGTAAAGAACTTAATAAAAGATAACAAACTTACTCCCAACTTTAATCCTGAGTCGCACACTGTTACAGACGTAACCGGTGGTGATGTTAGAGTAAGGAATGACGTGACTGGAAAAGAATATCGCAGAAATGTTGTTCACCTCAAGAAAGCTGAAACTGGTGAATGGGCTGTTATAAATAAAAATAGCGAAAATGCACCCCACCCGGACCAAGATCAAAATGAAGATTAATATGATTGTCGTGTGGAATCTATAATTAACTGGAATATAAAAATGTATCGATTTCCAAATAATTCAATGATTATAAGTCAAAGCAAATCAGAACTCTTTTATTTTCGTTAACAAGGAAGGGATGTAGTATACTGCACCGGCAGGAGTGGGGGTAGTTGACTGTTAACCGTGGCGCCGAGTGGTCGTGCCGAGAGTGGTTCTATGGTGTTATTGTGTATTTTACAGGCACTATCCACATTTCAACCATACAAAGCCCCGGGGCCAGATGGAATCTACCCCATACTACTACAAGAGGGCGCTAATGTACTAATACCGCACTTAGGTAGACTGTACAGAGCGTGCATAGCCTTCGGACACGTACCGCGTGTGTGGAGGATGGTAAAGGTAACGTACTTGCCTAAACCAGGCAAAGCAGATTACACAGAAGCCAAATCATACAGGCCGATAAGTCTGTCATCGTTTTTCCTCAAAACACTGGAGAAACTGGTAGACAGACACATAAGGGATGGTCCTCTTAAGAGGCATCCGCTGCACCAATTGCAGTGTGCGTATCAGCCGGGTAAATCGACTGAAACGGCACTACACCTGGTGACAACCAGAGCGGAACAGGCGATAGAGAACAAAGAACTATGTCTGGCCACTTTTATAGACGTGGAGGGGGCATTTGACCGCACCACGTATCAGGCAATCAATATTGCAGCATCTAAACATGGCATAGAACCAACAATCTGTAGATGGATTGGTACTATGCTAAATAGCCGACTAATAAAATCCTCCCTTATGGGAGATGAAATATTAGCTACGGCTACGAAGGGTTGTCCACAGGGTGGGGTTCTCTCACCAACTCTCTGGAGTCTGGTAGTTAACTCACTGTTGGAAGAACTAAACAAAGGCCCAATACATACGGTAGGGTACGCAGATGATTTAGTGATTCTTGTAAACGGGAAATTCCCGGGAACAGTATCGGAAATCATGAATAAAGCACTGAAGCAAGTGGAAAGATGGTGCAACTGTCATCAACTCTCCATAAACCCAGGCAAAACAGTAGAAATACCGTTTACCAGGAAAAAGACCCTTAATGGCATGAAGCAGCTGAAGCTTTATGGAAGGGTACTGGAAATGTCCAATGAAGTGAAATATCTAGGCGTTACACTAGATAAAGAGCTGAACTGGAGAAAGCATGTCGAACTAACAACCACCAAGGCACTTAGAGTGTTTGGAATGTGTAGATCGGCTTATGGCAAAACGTGGGGTCTAAACCCAAAGGTACTAAGATGGATCTATACCATGATGGTAAGGCCTATCATCTTGTACGGATGCCTGGCATGGTGGCCAAGGACACTAAAGAGCACATGCAGGGATGCCCTTATGAAAATACAAAGAACGGCATGCATGGCTATTACTGGTGCGTTTAGAACGACGCCAACAGCGGCGATGGAGGTACTGCTAGACCTCTCGCCGCTACACCTAGTGATACAATCTGAGGCGCGGAAATCGCTACACAGGTTGACCCTAACAGGACTCTGGAGCGATAGCAAGCCAAAGACCAAACACACAAACATGGAATGCGACAATTTCATGGAAAGGATTACGGACATGGGCTGCGATAAGATGCAACCCAAGTTTGTGTTCCATAAGAATTTTAACGTTAAAATTCCAACAAGGGCTGAGTGGACCGAAGGTCTTGAAGCACCAATCTCTGATGTAAACGACATTATATGGTACACAGATGGGTCTAAGACAGAATCTGGTACGGGGGCAGGCATTTATGCAAATGACTTTAGTAGTAGCATAAGCATGGGCAATTACGCCACTGTCTTCCAAGCCGAGACATTCGCTATAATTGCCTGTGTTCATGAGAATATAGTTAGGCGAACCCAAGGGAAGAATATCTATATACTCAGCGACAGTCAGGCCGCTCTCAAAGCGCTCGAAGCTCCCAGAGTGGACTCTAGACTGGTATATAATGGCGTCCAAGCTCTGAACCAGCTTGGAAGGCAAAACAGGGTGCAACTGGTATGGATCCCAGGGCACGAGGGATTCATAGGCAATGAAAATGCAGATGAACTCGCCAGAGCCGGATCTGTAAGTAACCTTATAGGTCCGGAACCATTCGTGGGGCTCTCACAGGGAACCATCACAACGGCTATTAAAGACCATACCAAGACTAAACACCAGGAAGAATGGGATAGTCTGACGGGTCTAAAGCATGCAAAGCTCTTTATGCAAGGAATAGACTCCGGCTGGAGCAAAAAGCTTTGGAAACTTAGCAAAAGACAACTCCAAATCATAACGGGGGTGTTTACTGGCCACTACGGGGTCAAAGGATTTCTGGCCAAGATGGGACACTCTGACAACACCGATTGTCGTATGTGTGGCGAAGAGGAAGAGACAGTAAGACACTTAATGTGTGAATGTCACGCCCTCGCCAGACAAAGAATGAAGGACTTTGGAGCAGGATACCTGGAACCAAAGGACTTTAAAACGCTACCCATGAGCTCCATCATCCGACACATGGATATGGTGGGAAAAGCTCTTGAGTAGTTGACGGATCTCTTCTAGGGGGTAACTGCACAAAAGATCCCTATGGGTCGAAGTGTATCCGCAAGGGCCCCCGAAAACAATAAGATAAGATAAGATAAGAATTGTATTAAAAACAACGATATTTTACTTTATTGGCATTACGTCAGCTCGCTTGCTCGACGACAGTTCGGAACTTGAAATTATTGTTTTATAACGTGAAGCTGTTTTTCGGGACAGTTTACACTTTGTCGGGAATCGGGAACACATGCTAAAAATCGGGAGAATCCCGCCAAATCCCGACCATCTGGCAACCCTAGATGCGAGTCATTTGTTTTGCTTTGTCATGGAACAACATTGTTTGGAACCAGGAAAAAGATACAAAAATTTTAGGAGACTATTATTACTGGTTCATATGGGTCTATATGTTGTGTCCCATCTGAGTTACCAATGTCACAATAATTTTTATGTAATTTGTTATTGTACAAACTACTATTCTCATTCCTAATGAGTTTAGGAAAACTTGATAACAAAATAACGGCCATACATATTACATGTTTGGAAAAATAAATAAAGTAATCCCATGTGTCAATAATTTGCAACATTTAAATAACATTACAAGAAGATTTAGTATTTGATTACATTATGCCTTTTTTCTGTTACAAATGTAGGGTCATATTGAAAAGTGTAAGAATTTAAACTTACATGCATACATCATACTCAGTAGTATTACCAGTCCAAACCAGATGGTATCAGAGTGTGTGTAATAAGGGGCAGATCTTTAGGGTTGCCATTGTCACATTATATTATTTATTTGGTTTTTATTACTTTGGTAAGTGTGCAATGAAGATAATTAATATAGAATTGCGGAAATAGGCATTATTTTTTTTAGGGAATATTTATAGGGAAATTACAATTTTTATTGTGAGAAGCTAAATTTCGTTTTGGATGCAATATTTCATTACTGACTGTACTTTTTTTGAACATGCAACAATACTCATCATGACAAGTCCAACAAGCCCAAACACAATTAGTTTGCGTTGTTGTATCACTGAGTCCCTATGGCCACCTCCTGTGTCCATTATCAAATCAATTCAATGGTACCATAATATTGCATTGTCCCTCAATTTAGATATACTTACTTATGTGAAGTTTCAGGTCAATTGAATAATGGGAAGTGGGACTAATTTAGCTTGCAAATTTGATCCAAACAAACAAACATACTACAAACAAACACTGCAAGTTAAATAAAATCATGTAAAAAGTAGACAATAGGCGGCGCGGCTACTGTAATTTTTATTTTTACTAAGAATAGTAACTGTAGTAAATAATTACATAATACAAACATACACTCTAAAGTCTAAACTGTGGCATACCATACTTAGGTTAGGTACTAATAATTAAATATGTTTTGAAATATCAATATTACTAATTAGTTTCACTGATAAGCAGTCTTTACTTGAGTTATAGGTAGTTTCTTATCCTGAAATAATAACATTAGTAATGTGGTTGCTCTACTAAACAGTACAGCATTGTGATATAATTGAGTAACTTAAGGAATATTCTTTATTTTTCCTATAGTAATTATTAGCTTAAGAATACGGGAAAGAAGTGACCCTTATTAGCGTGATCAGAGACAATCCGGCTATATCCGATTATAATTTATACCTTCTGAAGAGTTTACAAAACATGAGGTATTATGGCGGAGACGCAGCGTAAAGACGGTAGTGCGGGCAGTCCACAACCATTAGGCGGTCAGCCGACGCCAACGGTAATATTGCACGTGAATTCTCCACACGTGACGTTGGACTTTTGCACTTACCTTCGCACCTGGAAAAAAAATTGTCGTGTAAACAAGTTTAAAAAATATATTAAGTAATTCATTCGTTCATTGTCTTTGATATTTAAAAAAGTTTCGGCGCAAAAACGTGTTCTATTTTCAAGATTCGCGCCAACGAATTTATGGGTTCTACGGCATCGAGTGAATGGAGTGAAGTATGTTATTTGAATCGTTTAATAAAATTACTTAACGCGTTGTTCTTTTCGTATGTGTTCGTGTTTTTGATAAACACATCTACGTAAAGTTCAAGGTAAGTCGAATAACTGCGATCAGTTTGGAGTCATAGTTTTATATTACATTATTTATTGCCAACCGGCGCGGACAGTCGTGTTTGTTTTTACGCTCTAGTGAAATGATTCGGGAACATAATGAGAAAACGGTATGTCTATTTATACTTATTAGTTACTATTTTTTTTTTCACCTTTTAAAAATCATTTATTTACTTAGTTATATTTGTAGTGAATTTTAATGTCTAAAATCCGGTTTTTATTGCGTATTTCTATGTTTATGCTAAGGTTTATTGAATCATAAAAAGTCTGGGTTTTCGCAATTAGGTATTTCTGTACTCTAAGAACGAATTAAATTACCTACTTTGTATGAAAATACATATTTAAATTTATTACTTCAGAATAGGCACACTACTATTATTTACTACTACAATTTTTTTATACTATTATTTTTATTTCGGTAGATATTATTGGACCGCTTTTAGAACAGTTCTCGTTTGAGGCTAAGGAAATTGAAAACATCGATTATAGTGAACGATATGATGGCGTAAATGTAGTACGATAATCGTGTTTGTAACTCATTGTAATACCTACGATACGATGACCACGGTTTAATTTCGCGCGGTACGAAACGCTCTTTCTTTTGCGCTCTCCCATCATAAAGAAAAGAAACAGTTACGTGCGTTATGCCGGTGCGATACTTTTTTATGATATAGGTAGGAGGCAAACTAGCGGACAAATCGCCTGATGGTAAGCAATTACTGTCGCCCACGGACACCCAACCAGAGGGGTTGTAAGTGCGTTGTCGTCATTTAAGACACCATCCCGGTCTATTGGTCATACTCATACTATAAATACATAAGAGCGAGAAATAACAATTTTGAGATTATATTTATGTATGTTTTCACGTAGGTGCAATATACTATGAAGGTCTATCATCTATGTATAAAGTATGTACATAATTGGTTGTGAATAGGTACTTGTGAAACACTGGTTTCGCAGTAGTTGCGTAGGTGAAAATGATAGGGCACACATATTGATTCATTGAGACGCACAATTTGTTTACTTATGTTTACATAAGTAGCCCAAGTAGGTCATACAGTGTATAGGTGCCTACTATACATACACACATCACGGACTAGATTTAATTAGGTTTTTCTGATCTCGGTAATTAATAGTTTAGGCCTTGAGTACGCTAAATACTTAGAAAATTGGTCAAAACTACGCCCAAAGGATATGCCTATAATTTTGCTTAAAAATAGGTTAAATATGAAATAGGATTTCTTCAGTATCAAATTTTCGAGAACGTATAAATAAAGGACATTTTTAGGTCATACAGCGTGTCAAGCCAAGTTCAAAAGAAGAGAACTGGCGACGTAGCGGCCGTGTGTTATAACACGAACCATTTAGAGTTTGGACCCCTACGTAACTCAAAATCTATTAAACAAACACTTGGTTCATTTATGTTTATTGTGTGATTTACCCAAACCCCGAATTTCGTGAAAAATATTTCGCGTCGTTTTTAAGGTTCCGTACCTTAAAAATGACGCGATTAATGGACGTCACCTTAAAGTTTCAATTAGCGTTTTCTGTCAATGATTGTCATCTTGGCTAGCCCTCCTGGACATATAATGTGACTCTAGTGAAAAAAGGTACAATAAGAGTCCTCCCGTTGTGTATCGTATTAAAAATTGTAGTCATGTACCTACCTAAAGCAAGCACACAGATTCATATTTTTCCATCATCAATTTATGACTTGACCCCCTAGGCTATCAGCTGTCGATGACGTTAGGTCTTGGGTATCAGTATCATTAAATCATTATGATTATATGGTTCACTTTACCAGTATATACACCGTGGGCCCGAGTAACCCGACATTAACCACGCATTCCTGAGTTTGTTACTTGTAATGTGTCACTTTTTGACAGCTTATTTTAGAAAGGGACTTCCACTTGTATTACAAGTTACAAGTTTTTGAGAAACGGGCCCCTGAAGTCGGAGCAAAAAATGTTTATATGACTTTTAGTCTAATTGGGCAAAAAAAAAATTTTTTTTGTGTGTGTTTTCTGTACACGACACGTTATTCATTTTTACATCTTGGCGAAAACAAAACATTACAACGAATAATGAAAGTTTTTTATTATATTTACTTACCTATAAAACTTGAATGTCTGTCAGTAGGTTGGTCTAAACCAAGTCACATAGTGGCAGCGTCGCAGCCAAAAAGGCAATTTTCATTGAGTTATTTATTACAAAAAACACTTTTTCACAAGAATTATCATAAACTCTAAAACAAAACCGATCTCAGAATACATCTCTCAATGCAGTCAAGAATACAACTTTGAAATCTGTTGGGTTATTTTATTCGAACCCACGGTGTATACAGTCTACTAGATATATGGTGTAAGCTGCATCTGCTGAATTGGCCTAGAGAATCTTTTTATCAAAATGCTTAAAAAAGCTATGTTATCAATGTACAGTATAATTGCTATATAAACAGTGATAACGTAAATTAGACCTTGTCCATATTTGTCACAAATTATACCTACGCAGCTTCTTGCGTACTTTCAGTTATCAGTATTATATAATTTGATGGTCATTTTACACCCAATATAGTAAACACTGTACAGATGTGCATAATTGTCTTCCATCGTATGTTCTCGGAAACGTTCGTATTTGTCATGCTACTTCAGTCACAGAATAAATAATAGTACTAGGCACAGAAGACTCACTCTCTAACAAAACGCGTCTGTTACGATCAGCACAGATATGGCCGTTAGGCCGACAGCGCCACGCGCGGCTTATGGCAAACCCCAAAATTGGGGTCGAACGGATGTACTTTTAGCTACCTGTAGCAAGGCGACGAAATCGCGGAGTGAGCCACGCCTCTGCTTCAGTCAACGTCAGTACATTTTGTATCGAGACTGACTGCTGAAATAGCAAGACACGAAAATAATTATGCACTACATCTGTACTATTAGTTATTCTGTGATTGTACAATCACTAACAGAACCCCTTAAGTCTGATGATGATCCTTATATGTATATATATTTATTTATATACATATATTTTTCGGGGATCTCGGAAACGGCTAACGATTTCGATGAAATTTGCTATATAGGGGTTTTCGTTGTCGAATAATCGATCTAGCTAGGTCTTATCTCTGGGAAAACGCGCATTTTTGAGGTTTTATATGATATTAAGTATAAATAAGCGACACAATTCTTCGTCTGCTTTAACATAGACTTGATTGCCTATATAAGTAGTTCTTTAGGTCACAGATAACAATGTCGGTTACGACATTGCGCCAGGTTGCATTGCTGTAACTCATTACAGTCATTACTTAATTGATATGAAGTTAGTTCAGGCCGCTAACTGGGGGCGCCAGAATTGTGGCCAGAATGTGGTCTATCTGTCATCTGTCTGTGTCTGTACATAGTCCCTGAGTACCGTAATCATCGCACATAAATAATATAAGAAATATGGTCAAGGCTATTTTTAATAAATTTTTGAAAAAAAAATTTTTTCGCCAAATTTCATCGATTTGTCTGACGATCGAAATAAGTTTCATTGGAAAGTATACAACTTGTACAACATAAATCATCTAGGTTGCCTATCTTTTTCCGGTCACTATTATGTGGTTGCCGTGTTTAAAGAGGTGATTTTATATCGATATTTGCACTCATCTGCCTGACGCTTAAATTATACATCAAAATGATGGTAATTTTATTGCAAATACAATGGTATAGGGTTGCCTGCGAAAATCCGGTCACAGATAAGGGTTGCCAGGCTTTTAATTAAAATAAGAAGGGAAGACTTTTAGCGATAACTCATAAACGGCTGAACTCATCAAGTTTAATTTTATTTTATTTGATTGAGTTTTTTAAGCACTATTTTCATGATTTTTTTCATATTTTTTGGACAGGTGTTTCAAAAGTTAGAAAGAAAAACCTTTTTTTTTTCTTTCTAAACGATTATTTCCGAAATGATTCACTTTATCGAGAAATGTTGTTTAAAGACCCCTATTAATTTTGAAAGGCCTATCCAACGACACCCCACACTATGGGATAAAAAAATTGTCACGCACAATTTGTTTCTTTCAAAGCGATTATTTCCGAAAATATTCACTTTATCAAAAAAAATCTTCTAAAACCCCTATTCATTTTGAAAGACCTTTCCAACTATATCCCACACCATAGGGTTGCCACGAAAAAAAATCCTCACGTACATTTTGTTTCTTTCGAGGCGATTATTTCCTAAAATATTCACTTTATCAAAAAATGTTTTCTAAAAAACCGTATTTATTTCAAAAGATCTATCCAACGACATGTCACATTATAGGGTTGAAGCGAAAAAAATGGTCACATACATTTTTTTCTTTTTTTTTCTTTTGATACCTATGTTGTAAGATGTCATTTGATATGAATTTTAAAATAAATAGGGTTCTTCAAAAAAACATTTTTTGATAAAGTGAATATTTTAGGAAATAATCGCCTCGAAAGAAACAAAACGTATGTGAGAATTTTTTTTTCGTGTCAACCCTATGGTGTGGGATGTTATTGGAAAGGTCTTTCAAAATGAATAGGGGTTTTAGAAGATTTTTTTTTGATAAAGTGAATATTTTCGGAAATAATCGCTTTGAAAGAAACAAATTGTGTGTGACAATTTTTTTATCGTTTCAATCTCATAGTGTGGGGTGTCGTTGGATAGGCCTTTTAAAATAAATAGGGGTCTTTAAACAACATTTCTTGATAAAGTGAATCATTTCGGAAATAATCGTTTAGAAAGAAAAAAAAAGGTTTTTTTTTCTCTAACTTTTGAAACATCCGTCCAAAAAATATGAAAAAAATCATGAAAATAGTGCTTAAAAAACTCAATAAAATAAAATAAAATAAAAATTGATTAGTGCAGCCGTTTATGAGTTATCGCTAAAAGTCTTCCCTTCTTATTTTAATTAAAAGCCTGGCAACCCTTATTTGTGACCGGATTTTCGCAGGCAACCCTATACCATTGTATTTGCAATAAAATTACCATCATTTTGATGTATAATTCAAGCGTCAGACAGATAAGTGCAAATATCGATATAAAATCACCTCTTTAAACACGGCAACCACATAATAGTGACCGGAAAAAGATAGGCAACCTAGATGATTTATGTTGTACAAGTTGTATACTTTCCATTAAAACTTATTTCGATCGTCAGACAAATCGGTGAAAATTGGCGAAAAAAATGTTTTTCAAAAATTTATTAAAAATAACCTTGACCATATTTCTTTAGGCAGCCCTATTTATTTATGTTCTGGAACATATTTTCAAAGTTTCATCCGTCAGACAGATTGGTGAAGGTCGACCATAGAAACGGGATCGTGGGATCTTAGACCACATATATGTATTCATCTTCTAAATGTTCTAAACACAACGCACGCCAGCACATCAAACGTACCGACTTTAGCTGCGCTTTTTTCATCTTCCATCGCTTTTATTTGCATGCATGTTGTATTTGCACAGGCCGTAGCAGGGCAGGATAAGGGAAGAAAATGCCCTTTTGTGATTAAGAGCACATCTACACACATCTACATCTAGTAGACAACACATCTACACACAACATCTACATCTAGTAGTACAATTGTCCCAAGTTTTGTTCAAAAATTCCCAGTGGATCAGCCGGGAATAAATAAAATCCGTATCCGTATTCATGAAATATGATTTTTTTCTTAAACTATTAAACTTTATTATACGATCTTTTTTCATTTTGGTTAATTAAATAGTATATACTCGTATGTCCTAAAAGAAAATTGAGTCTCCATCTTTAACATTACCCTTCATGTGCAATAAGGACGTTTCCATCTGAAATTCCAACAGAAATTCTCATAAAAACGTCCTTATTGCAGATGAGGCATAAGCCTGATGGAAAGCCCCAAATCCCCTATAAGTAGGAAGATTTGCATGTTCCAGATTGGTCGCCGCATACGCCGCGTCCATAGTTCTCGTTCTGATTGAACTGACTACCTTCATACTCGGCCTAACTATGTTCTCACCCACTGTCTCCATGATATGTATCCTTTGTCAATAACTTTCGTTGTACCTTCTACGTCAATCTATGCATTAGGTCACCTTTGAACTTTTGTATGTACTTGTTACTTGTTACCTACACTATTATAAGTTTAGATATATCTTCAGGTATGCGTCTTGAGTGGCGTAAAGTAAGTGTATTTATTGTGTGGATTGACGTATGGGGTTTAACGCTAATTACCTAATGTTTTACTAAATGCATGTGTTTCGTCATTCTTCGAATGTTTTAACTTCATTCTAGTAGTACCTGACTTGAATTCATTGTGGTTATGTATCATCCTAATCTCTTATCTACTACCCAGTCATTATATTTTTGTACTAAATGGACACATCGGTCAAATTGGGTTTTAACGGTCATTTTAGTTTGTGACATAAAAATAAAGCTTAAACTTCTTCATATTGTCTAAGGCCCAATGAATCACTGAAAGATGCAAGATGTGTTTTTTATAAACAAGTTACACTGCTCAGTCAATATACATATACAAACCTTAAACTGTAACTTTTATTAAATAAGATACCATCGGCAACGCTGTTAAATAACCACAATAAATTGTAAACCTTATAGCAAAAACATAAGTACCACCGAAGATTAGTTAAGTTCCACCGAAGGTCAGTTGTTAGTACATTTCCTGAACGACATACCAGCTATTGGTTGCCATGGATCCGCATGTGCTGCGCTCACATACGGTGTGGTGGGCAGTTGGCATTGCGGCTGGGTGTGGCCCATACTAGTTTTCGGTGCTGCGTTACCGGCTGCAGCTGATATTATTGCCGCTGCCTCCGCTATATGCTCTCTTAGACGATAGATTTTATTATGCTTGTAAGTAATGAGAAATACGAGCACACACATTAATCCACCATTGGTATTTACGAGAGTAGAGTCGGCCTCGCCTCAAAAAAAAGCTGTCTAATATCGCTGTATAACCCCGTCATATAACTAAGAGATGCTATAGTTTTGGTTAAAAACGCTTTTAGTGTCGATCTGCTTACTCTTAGTAAATTCGAATTTACGACAGCGATCGTTGAAAGCCGCTCCCCTGATATATCTGACGTATTATGACGTCGTGGGACTCACCTTTATAAATAATACTAATTTACCAATATGTTTACAGCCCACAAACGAGCATCAACAGCTGACCAACAGCACCAAGTACAAGGGCGGATGGTCCTTCTACTTAGTTCTAGCTGGTGTCGCTACTACATTAGGCTGTTCTTTACCCGTCGGCTACAATATCAGTGTCATCAATACGCCTGCTGCGGTAAGTCGAATGTTAGTCACAGACAAACAGATGGGATAGACTTGGTACTAGTAACTGGACTTCTTTTTACCTGCTTTCGGTCTGTTGTGATATCTACTTTTACAGTGACTATTCAGTTGTTTAACAATTTCCTGTTTCCTGTCGGTGTGAACGTAAAATAGTTTTATTCTTCAGAATCAGATGGTTAAACAAGGTCGAGTTTTGTAAAAGGCTTGTAATCAGTAATCGTCTGCCTCTTTTTCTAGCGAAAATGTTTGTGACAAAGAGCGATTACAGGTTATACAAGCTATTAATAAACCACAAACCCGATGCTGATGTTAATTATCTCTAACTCTAACATACATCTCACACGTGTCATTGCCGTCGCGATCTGCTGATCGTTGACTATAATAAACTATTTTGACTTTACAGATCATCCAGAAATTCGTAAACGGGAGCGTGATCGACCATTACGATGTGGTTGTTACTAAGAGCTGGATGAATGTTCTATGGTCTTTGGTGGTGGCCATATTCATTGTCGGTGGCTGTGCGGGTTCCATATTAGGAGCTTCGCTGGCTGACAAGCTTGGCAGGTTAGAGGATTTTTTTATAACAAATGACCAGGAAGTAACGCGACTAAATATGGCAGAATACTGTAAGAATTAGCACAAAAGTCGTTTTCAATGAAGTTGGTGCCGTCATCAGTTTTAGATCTCGTTCTTCTGTATAACTTATTTTTTGTGCACACTATTTATTTATGTAGGTAAGTACTTATTTGTCTTTCCTAGTTTAATTTAATGAGAACATGAAAGTTTTATCTGCCTATTTTCAATTTATTAAAAAAAAACTATCCCCTCCAGATAACAATGACAGATGACACTAAAAAAAGAATAATAACAGCATACCTTTTCAGGAGAAAAGCGACACTTCTGACGACTGTGATTTCGGTGGCTGGAGCCGCCTTGTTTCTAGTATGTCGGGCTGCGAACTCTGTGGAACTGCTCATATTGGGCAGACTCATCGTTGGTCTATCAGCCGGTGAGTTATATAAACACATTTCTGACCACTGTGATTTCGGTGGCAGGTGCCTTGTTTCTAGTGTGGCAGCGAACTCAGTGGCTGTAAGCTAATAAGCCAGACTTGGTGACAACACATACACAGAATAGTGTAGGTAGCCAGTAACTTTAGTCTTGTTTTTGAATTTATATTGTCTTATTTACTAAGAGTAAAAATTAAATTTCGGAAGGAGTTCTTTATATCGGCCCTCTGGGATCAGGACGATAGTCTTATATAATTAATACAATTTGCACACATTGGAATAAATGTTATTTAGGGAAAAAAGATTAGACCACCTCCAGTGGCTTCTTTAGCATTCGCGGTTAACGTGATTCATAATTTCTAAAGCTGTGTACCTAATCAATATTGTTAGGTGTACCTAATAATGTAAAAATAATTTCAGGTCTAACCACGAGCATTGTGCCAATGTACTTAACGGAATTGGCCCCAATGGCCCTGGCGGGGGCAATGGGGGTCGTGTGCCCCATGGGAGTCAACTTTGGGGTGCTAGTGGGGCAGATTATGGGCCTTGATGTTATTTTGGGTAAGTCCTTACTGCTAAAGTAATAGGGTTTGAATTCAATAGTTTTCACAATTAGTGTGAAGTATTTACCCAAGCAATTTAGGATTGATTTCCGTGGAATCGTCTAAGATCATCTGAAATTTTAATATTTTAATATATTTGAGTAATTTCGTGGGCAACACTACAGTATAAACTTCTTAAAACTTGAACTACTTATAAAATTAAATAAGAAAATATGTAGGTAACAACAGGCCCTGTTATCGCTAAATTCAGTGATATCTTTAAATAATTTTCCTGGACAAACCTATCCAGTGAAATCACCCAGTTAATTTATGTACGTCAGTGACAGGAATCACCCAGTTAATCGCAGTAAATTGAACTAGTTTGCGAAAGCGGATCTGCGGCAGCTTTAAGCCGATAATTGGCAGGAAGCGAAAAGTGGCGTACCTGTTGCTTCGGAGGCCAATACCCTTTTTGGATCGTCGAGTCACATTAGTTAGTTAATGTGGGCCAATTTATTTAAAGTTGTCCCCTACACTTAAAAAAAAAAAGGGGTTTTTTAATGTTATTTCTACTCAGAATCACGAGCTCTTTCTATCCTAATAGGAGAAAAAAAGTGTCCCAAGGTTTTTTCCAATTCCGTTACCATTTTTTCATAGACTTTGTATGGCGGTTTCGGAATGGAAAGATCGAAAAATGTATGGAAATCTTGGGACACTTTTATTCTCCTATTAGAATCAAAAGAGCTCATGATTCTGAGTAGAAAAAACATAAAAAATCCCAATTTTGAAAAAAAAAGTGTAGGGTAGGGGACAACTTTAAATAAAATGGCCCATGTAAATTTCCTTTTAGGTGGAGTCGACGACTGGCCCTATCTACTTGCCGCCTATGCTGTGCTAGTCATTATTTTTGTACCGGTTATTTTTATACTGCCAGAAAGTCCAAAATATCTTTACGTGGTTAAGAGGGAAGAGGAAACTGCTTTAAAAGGTAAGTTAATGATATTTAAAGAATGGCTGAAGGGTTTTCACAAATACTTTTGATTGGCATCAAGTTCTACTAGGATGCTATAGTCTGTCAAGCCATTTCCGTCAGTAGATAGAGCGGCAAAATTAAAAGTATGTTGGCACGAAGGGTTAACGTTCCATAGAAAATTTGAATTTCGCGCCTATTTGTACTGACAACGTTGTTTGACCGGCTATGGCTACTACTGGGTCAGTCTTGCACCTATATTTGTCCTTATGTTTAGATTTAAGAAAAGCTTTTGATGGCAAGCTTCTCGGGAAACTCCAATGTTATGGAATTAAAAGAAAATTGGAACGAATAAAATAATGAATTTAGTTTTGTAAAGATCGAAAGAAAGAATAGCTTCTTAAATATAAACATCGTACAAAAATTTTGTGAAATTAAAACTGGTGTACCTCAAGGGAGCAACTTAGGCCCTCTTTTATTCTTGGTATATGTAAACAAGTGTAAAGTTGTTTATGACGCGGTCAGTGTTTAAACATACGATAACCTGTTACTCACATTCCAGAGCTAAGCCGCCTCCGCGCCGTATCCCCCAGCATCCTCACGGAAGACCTGGAGCTCCTCAAGGAAGAGGCGCGAGCAGCAGAGGAGGCGAGCAGCCAGCAGTGGAGCATGCTGCGTGTGGTGAAGGAGCCGCGGCTTCGGCTGGTTCTGCTGCTGACGTGCTCAATGCAGGCTGGCCAGCAGACCAGCGGGATTAATGCTGTGAGTACACATCTGGAACTGAACCACTCACATTCCAGAGCTAAGCCGCATCCGCGCCGTATCCCCTTAGCATCCTCACGGAAGAGGCGCGGGCTGCAGAGGAGGCGAGCAGCCAGCAGTGGAGCATGCTGCGCGTGCTGAAGGAGCCGCGGCTTCGGCTCGTGCTGCTGCTGACGTGCTCAATGCAGGCTGGCCAGCACACCAGCGGGATTAATGCTGTGAGTACACATCTGGAACTGAACCACTCACATTCCAGAGCTAAGCCGCATCCGCGCCGTATCCCCTAGCATCCTCACGGAAGAGGCGCGGGCAGCAGAGGAGGCGAGCAGCCAGCAGTGGAGCATGCTGCGCGTGCTGAAGGAGCCGCGGCTTCGGCTCGTGCTGCTGCTGACGTGCTCAATGCAGGCTGGCCAGCACACCAGCGGGATTAATGCTGTGAGTACACATCTGGAACTGAACCACTCACATTCCAGAGCTAAGCCGCATCCGCGCCGTATCCCCTAGCATCCTCACGGAAGAGGCGCGGGCAGCAGAGGAGGCGAGCAGCCAGCAGTGGAGCATGCTGCGCGTGCTGAAGGAGCCGCGGCTTCGGCTCGTGCTGCTGCTGACGTGCTCAATGCAGGCTGGCCAGCACACCAGCGGGATTAATGCTGTGAGTACACATCTGGAACTGAACCACTCACATTCCAGAGCTAAGCCGCATCCGCGCCGTATCCCCTAGCATCCTCACGGAAGAGGCGCGGGCAGCAGAGGAGGCGAGCAGCCAGCAGTGGAGCATGCTGCGTGTGCTGAAGGAGCCGCGGCTTCGGCTCGTGCTGCTGCTGACGTGCTCGATGCAGGCTGGCCAGCAGACCAGCGGGATTAATGCTGTGAGTACTGAGTACACATCTGGAACTGAACTGCTCACATTCCATAGCTAAGCCGCGTATCTTCTACGCGACTACTAGTCAAATTAGATTCTTTTTTCGAACTGTCATAACGATTTTGCGATTATGGAACTTATATGAAACACTAGCTTGTGACGTCACGATCAAATTACCTACTACTCTTTATAGTTTTATACGGGTTGTAATATATAAATTGTATCTAAAAATAACTCTACGTTTTTCTATTAATCTTTTTATTTCTTGCATGGTGTAAATTTATTTTAAATATAGTCAAATACCCTATTCCACGCAGAAGTCGCGGGCAAAAGCAAGTAAAAAATATTTGTTTAAATTTGAACTTTAATAGCTGTCAATAGAGTTGAATATCATATCCGCCATATGGCATTGTATGCGGTAAAGTTTAATTAATCATTATCCTCAGGTATTCTACTATTCGGACATAATCTTCCGCGGCGCCGGCCTGTCTGCTAAAGGCTCCCAATACGCCACGATAGGCTGCGGAGCCATCAACGTCGCTACGTCTCTAGTGATGATCAAAATGCTGCCGAAGTGTGGACGGCGACCATTACTACTAGGCTCCATATTGGCGGCTGCCATATGCTTGGCCTCGCTTGCTGTGTCCATAAGGTTTTTGGTGAGTATAAAGTAGTATAGCCTCTTGGGGTTCAATGTCCTAATACTAGTACAAATTGCCGATAATGAAATTTGAATCATAATAAAATGGAACAGAGTTGATTTTGGTTCGTTTCGTTTGATTTTAAAACAAAACAAATTGATATTTACTCAAATTTATAGACGGGTCTATCGCGAATTTATTTTAATACCTTTATTTACCGACGTTTCGACATGTTTCGCTGGTCGTGGTCGCGGGTAAATAAAGGTAATAAAATAAATTCGTGATAGACCCGTCTATAAATGTGAGTTAATATGTGTTCAAAAAGTTTTAAATATTATAAAGCAATTTCAACTCTATTTCCTGATACCATTGAATCCTGCCAGTTTTCCTTGTATGGTGGACCGCTAAAAGATAGACTAAAATATAAAAAAGCCTTTTATTTCTTGCATATTTTTTTTAGGAGTGTCGCCCCACTGCCTGGATTCAAAATCACCAAGTATTTGAGCGTTTCTTTTATTTTTTGCCATTTTTATATATACTCTTTCGGATCTTAGTATATGGAAATTTTTCTCCTATAAGGAAAAGGGCTCGCGATCTTGACTAGAAATAACACAAAACTGGCAAAAAAGGTCACAGTATATAAAATGGCAAAATATTGAAGAAACGCTCATTTAAGACGGTATTTTAAATTTGCCATATGTTTATGAATAACGGCATTAACGTTTACCTCAGGACGCGATCGCAGGAATGCCGTACGTGTGCATGGCTGCAGTGTTCGCGTACGTGCTCGCTTATGGCTTCGGACTTGGACCCATCCCGTATTTCATAGCTTCAGGTGTGTATGTAGGATCTTTTATCCCTTTAGGCACTTGTCCCACCAAGAGCGAGTAAGCGATTAACTATCGGCGATTTTCTCGCCCAAGAAACGAACAAAAGATTAGGATCCTGTGTTAGTAAAAGAGACGCATATATTTATAGTTCATCGCTGGCTGTTCACACTGCCGGCGAGAACACTCGCTCTACTAGTTTGTCGCCGCGATAAGATAAAACCAGCTCAGCGGTACTCGCTCGGCGATGCTCGCTTCGTAGTTAGAACTCAAGCTGCGAGACCAATCAGTCTGCGTGTTTGGCTACGCTGCACCGCCCCAGCGAGTGACGCGAGTAATAGCCCGTCGTACTCGAACACCCGCCTATAGCCGAGCGACTAAACTATTGGAGCTAACACTCGCTTCTCGCCGCTCGCCCACTCGTTTCTAGTTTATCGTTCTACTCGCTTATCGCTCATCGTCGGCGGTGGGACAAGTGCCTTAGGTAGTCTAGTAAACTATAGGGACAGCTTATGCGTTGTCAGCATTCCGCGCCTAAGGAAGGTCTAACGCATGGCTGGGATCCTTAGTTGTCTCCCGATCGTGGTTGTGTGTGGTTGTATTATCACGTTAAATACTTTCTTATTACAACTCCCAGATACCCCGTATAAACGTAAAGGCGTTCTTAGAAGGTTTATTCGAAAAGTTTATGATATGGAAATACAGCGAAATCTCTATTAGTTTGGGTAATAGAATCATCTAAATGAGTTATATCACGGGCTGATAAATACAGTCGGCGATAAAGTTTTGCATCAAAAACGAAATTCGTATTTTTTTAAATTAAATTTAAAAAAAAACTATGTTTTCATTTCAGAAATGTTCGAGGTGCTCCCTCGAGGCGCCGGCATGGCGTGGGGCTCGCTGGCCAACTGGGCCGGCAACTTCCTCGTGGGGATGACCTTCCCCGTCGTAAGGGACGCCATTGGGGCGTATTCCTTCATCGTCTTCGCCGCAGTCACTACTGCGCTCTTCGTGTTCCAGAGGTAAGCTTTAAATACCACGCCTCTGCAAGAAAGTAGACATAGCCGCCTATTACGTTCTTTTTTGAAGAATTTCATACAGCAATTGCTTGATTAACTCCAGCGGAGAGTTTATTCCACAGCAGGAGCGATTGCAGGTCGATTTTTTTGCTTAATTCTACTTTCTTGCCTCTAGCCTAGCCTATTGATGCGATATCTGGTTTACAGGGTAAAAATTCAATTGTAAGCCAACCGGGGTTTAGTGGGGACACACAAGGACTATTTACGAATATAATGTTCTCCGCAGGTTCTACTTCCCCGAAACACGCGGTAGGACCCAACTTCAAATCTCGCAGTTATGCAGCCGAGGATTCCGCTCTCGCCCCCTCTCCCACCAAAGCATCTGACGTCCAGTACAACTTCAACAAAACGTTATTAACAATTATTGTGGAAAAGGTGTAAAATCAGAGCACGCTAAGTTTTCACGTCAAACGTCAAGTACGGAGCTCTTAGGGGCCAAGTTTGTGCAAAGTTAGCGTGGTCCAAGTCTAAAATTTAAGAAAATTCGTGCCGGCCATTTCTTTTGTGAATTGTTTAACTTTTGCTAACCAAAGTAACCATATGTGTCTTTCTCAGCCAAAAGGGTACTTATTGTCGGTTGTCGATAAGGCGCTATTTCCATATAGCTTCAATTCGAAATCAACCTTATCGACAACCGACCATGTGGTACCTTCTGCACAACAGCCAAGGCCGTCTTAAACTATGCTGGGGCTCAAGCTTGGGCACTCAAGAATTTGGGGCCATTTTAGAAAATAATAAAAGCGAATCAATTAAACCAGCGGTCGGCAACTAGCGGCCCGCGAGCCTCCCTGGCTATTTTGTATATAATATTGACAAATTACCATGTCTGATAAAGTCATAAATATTAACAAAGTGCGGCCCGCGTCCACTTCGTTAACTGCTGTGTGGCCCTTGGCTGCTAAAAGGTTGCCGACCGCTGAATTAAACTAACATTCTTCTACTATGATCTTATGTGTAATTAAATATAATGTTACTGTCTGTCCTTCGGGGCCCCCTGAGGCCACGGGCCCTGTGCGCCCTCATTTATGGTAAAGACGGTATTTGAAACGGCTACAAATGTCAAATTTAAAGCACGAGTTTTTCTTAGGTTTTAATTCTCTTCTGATTTTAATGACTTTTTGCTATCTAAAGCTCAAAACTTATGTTGTGCGTAATTTCTGTATCTTGTTTTTCCATATACATTTTAACGAGTATTTTTTTCTATATGGAGGTTTTCGGGTGCGAAAAATCGATCTAGCTAGGTCTCATCGCTGGGAAAACGCGCATTTTTAGTTTTCATATGTTCAAGCAAAGCTCGGTCTCCCAGATAATTTTAGTTTATACGCACTAGAGCGTTCTTTAGTTATTTGAATTTTTTGTCATAGACAAATGTTTCCCAGGTACAATAGACAATAGACGTATGTTATACGGTCTATGCTTATTTTATATTTGTATACATCACACAATCTGACTTTGTAATCTCTAATGTACTTAAATGCTTTTATGGTTGTTATTTGGTTAGTTTTTTATTTTTGTCAATGCCCATAAATGGGATAGACGCATTTTGGATAGGTTATATTATTTTTAAAGTAAATAGATCTTTTAAACCGGGAAAGTAAATAATGGTTTAAGTTACATTTTATTTTAACGTAATATATGTATATCATCACAAGAAACCGCTAATATATTCTCGAATATAATTATTATTATTACTTTTAACCTCTAGCCGCCCAGAGACCTATAAAAAGGTCTCCTGTTCCATTCTAATTTAAACTTTGTATGGACAAAATAAAATTTCATTTTGCTTGGCAAAGTTTGACGTATGGGCGGTTAGAGGTTAAGTACCAATTGATTACCTTAAAATCACACTCCAAGTCTAGTCTCTTTGTTTTTCAGAAATTATTCCATAACAAAACAGTAGGTATCATAATTATATTTAACTAAAAAAATTAAATATTGGTGTATGTTTAATTAATAAGTACCTATTGTACTTATTAATATTATTTAATATGTTCAAATGAAATGTAATTTTATAATAAGTACATAATAATTCTACTGACTACCTACAAATCTTAAGAAACTAAAACCCGTTCTGAGCCATACCGGGTCCAAAGGTCCCTAACACACTAGCAGCGTTACCCCGCATCCTCATAAGGCCCAAGGTACTACCTATTATACTTATTCAGTTCGATGAAATTTAAACCATATTCAATTTGAATAGAGTCGCGTTTGTTTTGTTTCGTACAATTTTCAAACAAAACCAAAATCACCTCTATTCCCTGCACTATAGGTTCAAATTTCAGTGACAATTTCTGGATGTTTCATTTGTATGGCTGGGTCTTAGGAGGGTATGGCGATGTTGACCGATTGGACAAGCCTTATTAATTACATTTTTGGTTTAAAAGTGTATAAGTAGGTAAGTAGCCGGTCGAAACATCGAAATTATTAATTTATGACCCATTTCGTCGGGTGACAAGCAAAAGTCACTAAGTATGTACTATCAAAAAATTAAACTATGCACTTTATTACACTTGTAACGCGGTTTATTGTCCAATAATTTCAATGGTGTTAGTTAGTGACTTTTGCTTGTCACACGAAGATTTCGTACCTTATCACAGTGACAATCAATATGAAAGTTGCTAGAGACCTCATACTATTGTCACTGTCACAAAGTCTTAAATTAAAACTTTGGGCTGTACCTGTAGATATTTTCATTTTGTAGTGTGGTTTAGTTTGGATCTTTAGTAGTTATTAGATTTTTATTCCTTAGTACAAAATAAGTAAAATACTTTTAAGAATACACTAATGCTATTTTTCCTATATTAGTGTTCATTTTGTTTGAATAGCTCAAGTTATCTTAATTTTTATTTCGGTGAGACGGGAAATATCTTATTGCTCATCTTCTCTTGCTCATAAGCCATGTGCATTTGTACGAGGATAGGTACTAGCCATGCACTGGCATCTAAAAATCTCGTATAATAGGGACACAGACAAAACATCCTCCAGGCTGAGCATAGTCGCGCTATTCGTCGCCCCTTTGCCACGGTAATTTTACTCCATGTTTGAGTCGAAAGTGTCTTTGTGTGACGTCCGTGTCTTTGAACGGACCAATCACGGCATGGCACTTCGCTCACCTCGTCGCGCGCACCCCCGCATTTTCGGCATCATCGGTTGCATGAAATAATTGCTCTAAACTCGGTCTAGAGGATTCCTCGTATATGAATAGGGAATATTATGCAAAAATCTGCGTAGGGGGCGCCACTAGAACAAACAGAGAGGCTACCGCGAAAAACGAAATTTTGTTATCTGCCTTCTATAACTCTTCATATTCGAGCGATAGCATGGCATATAACGAAATGTCGGGTTTCGCGGCAGGCCCTCTGTAAACAAACCGCCTGAATCAATGTTATATTTATTCGTAGCAAATTATCTGTGGAAACTTGTCAAAAAACTATTTAAGCCACAGTATGTATAAGTTACTCTGCCATAGGGGTCGTGCACAAATCACGCGAGGTTCGATGGGGGTGGAGGGGTCACGAAAAACTCACGATAGATCACGTTGGGGAGGGGGGGAGTATAAGGAAACCTCACGTGTATTTTTCTACAGTAAACGAAACTAAGAAAAAAAAACCAACCACATGAGTAAATACCTTTTCTCGGTTTCGTTAAACATAAATTTTCACTCTGCACTTCAAACTAGCGAATGTATTTAACGAAAATAGAAAAATAAACAATATTTTCTAAATACAACACTATTTCTCTTAAAATTAGGTCGGATGAAAAAATTTAAAATAATACACGTGAGGTTGCGTGGGGGGAGGGGGGGTAGCCAAAAACCTCACCAAATATCACCAAGGGGGAGGAGGGGTCAAAAAGTAGCCAAAAATACCTCGCGTGATTTGTGCACAACCCCATGCCATAGATCTATGCTATGGTTTACGATACGTGCTAGTGCTGCAGTCTAGCGGCAGAACATTGCAGTAATACACCCTATGTATACTTGTTTTTGCCTCTTTTAAATAATAAAATATAGGTGCCAACCATAGATAAGCTAGTTAAAGATTTTAAAATCGTAAAAGGCCCAATGTAGATTAGATAGACGTATGACAATGGGAAAAATTAGGACATTTTGAATTGAATAATCAATTGGATAAATAAATAAATTGTAATTAAAGAAATTGCCTTATAACCTATTAAGCTTCCTCTTCCAAATCTATACTAACTAGGTATATTATATATAAACATATAGTTAAGTAGAATATCGTAAAATGCTGTAATGCCATTAATCTCAAGCCATTTAATGAATCCGTCGCTTAGATCTGTAAACGAATCTTATTGTGTATCACAATTTATGAAATGCATAATGTTATTATATAATTAGATGATTTTTATAACTTGCTGGGAGTACTATTTAAGGTAGTTTTAAGGTAGATAGTGAAGCCAAATTGTTCTGAACAAGTCATGGATTCAAGTCTTTAAGCCTCATTTAGACGGTTTAAGAGCTTGCATGCGATTTTCATTACATTGCGGTATTTGGTCGATCGACTGGATTCATTGTACTCTGTAAATAGCAATGTACCTACAGACGTAGTGCATAATTTTTTTTCATTGTATTTTCAAGGAAACGTACAAACATGCCTTGCTATTTCAGTCAGTCTTGGTACAGTCTACGTCCAAAATATGTTTACACTTTTGCACCTTACCCCTTTGTAATAAGGCGAAAAATGTAAACATATCTTTGACGTCGACTGTACAAAAAGTAGGTACTGAGGTAGACTGAAGTAAACAATTATGCACTACATCTGTATTAGGAAATGCAAATCGGTTATTTTTTGTATGGAAATAACCGCGGTTTCGGTTAATAACCGATTATTTCCATACAAAAAATAACCGATTTGCATTCCCTAATCTGTATGTACCTATCTATAAGTACTATCTATAGTTAGTCAAACCAATTTGTCCTTTTCTTTTGGGTGCTAGTACTTTCTGTCTATGACTGAAATGAGACAGTCCTTTGACAAACTATAGTGTTGCATGCAAGTCCTTGAACTGTCTAAATTGGTCTTTAAATAAACAGACACAATATATATTATGTTTGCTACTATAGAGTAGAATGAGGAATGAGAAAAATATGATGACGATGCAATGTACTAATGACTACAATTTTATGCGATTAAATACTTGCTAAACGACTATGGTCACGTTCAATGCCTCCAAAACGCAGGCGTGTCTATTTTCCGCTAAACGGAGTCCATTCGACCTGACTCCTTCTTTCCGGGGTGCATCTGTACCTATTGCCGACAGCCTGGAACTCCTCGGCATGGAGCTGAGTTCAGTCCTCGGCTTCGGCAGCTTCATTGAGTCTAAAGCACAAACTGCGGCCAGAAAGCTGGGCGTCCTAAATAAGGTGAAGCGATACTTCACACCTGGACAGCTTCTAACACTTTACAAAGCTCAAGTCCGGTCGTGTATGGAGTATTGCAGCCACCTGTGGGATGGCTCAGCTAAATACCAACTCGCCGCTTTGGACTCAGTGGAGCGCAGAGCCAGGAGGATGATTGGCGACAAGAAGCTAACGGCTAAGCTTCAGACTTTGGCCCATCGGCGGAAAGTCGCCAGCCTGTCGGTATTCTACAGGTTGCACTTCGGGGAGTGTGCCCAAGAGCTACACGAGCTCATTCCACCGTCCCCATTCTACCATCGGACTTTTAGACGCACGGCCGGTTTCCATCCTTACTTGGTAGATATTCCGCCAATTCGCACTAAGCGCTTTGCTTCTACTTTCCTTATGCGCACTGCCAAGGAATGGAATTCCTTGCCGGCGTCTATATTTCCGTGCTCTTATAACCCGGCAACCTTCAAATCAAGAGTGAACAGGCACCTTCTGGGCGAGCTCGCTCCATCGTAGGCCACGTCTACGCCTCGGCTAGTCTGTGGCCATGAGTAAACCCATGCATAATAAAAAAAAAAAAAAACTAGATTATGTTTTATTAAAACTGCTTTTTTATTTACCTACTTTGAGCCCTAAAGCTTGCATTCTAAATGAAATTTTATTGTTATGCAATAAGAAGTAATTTCCAAAAGGTTTCTCTTAAATTAAACATCAATGGAGGTATGATGGTTTATTGTCTAGTTAGATAAAATTAAATTAACAAAATAAATTCTCTTACTAAAAAAATATAATTCATTTGCTACAGTTAGGACGTTAAGCACGAAGAATTTCGTAGATTGACCGAGCTGTTCCTATCGCTACCGCACGCGAGTAATCACATAAATATATTGCTATCCCGCCCATGATGACGGCGGTCAATGCCACGGTGAGCGGGACAGCAATATAACTATGCGCGTGCGATAGAGATGGCAACAGGCGGGTCAATGTGCTAAATTATTCTTGTTTAGCGTCATTTAATTACGCAAGTATTATATACTAATATTTAATAAATATATATTTGGAATGATTTATACCTGCAAAGTTTAGGTACTTCGTACACTTGATTTCTCTTAAAAACTAGAACCCTGATGCAATTTCATAACCCGTATTTTAATTTACAATGGGGTTTTTAAACGAGCACAAGCACGATAAGGGGTCCTCAAACTATGGTCAGTCATGGGTCAGATGCTGCCAGAAAATATTTTTTTTTCTTTATTGCCAAATGGCATTCTTTACCATTTAACCATAAGGGCCGTAAAGAGGTGCGAACTAATGGTGCGCGAAAACGAAGGTGGCCTTAGGGTCAAAACGTTTGGCGACCCCTAGAATACTAGCTTGGCTATCTCCTCAAATAATCTTCCAAAATCTTCAGCTGATCCCAACACACCAATAGTAGAACAGTGTGTGGCCCCAGCCTCATGTAGTTGGCCCCCGTGCCTTTGTACAGCGAGCCGACGCCTTCTGAACGCACCATCTTGTAGAAGCAGTCAACCATACCAGAGTATAGCTTGCCGCGATTATTTGCGTCTACGGCTGAAAAGAAAGCGAAATCATTAGATGGTGTTTCCTCACTCTTAAGTTACCCTGGTCCTGCAATTTTTCTCTGTAACTTACATTTTATATCTACCTAATCTTATCCTCCATACGCCAAACCTTGCCAAGCAAAATGAAATTTTGACTTTGTCAACACAAAGTTCAAATTAGAATGGAACAGGAGACCTTTTTATAGGTCTCTGGGCGGCTAGAGGTTATCTTTTTAGATACCCATAAATTGTCTCAGGCGACAGGGGTGTTTCTTTTACGACGTCATAAATTATAACTGACTCAATTATTGTTAGGTACACTGCCAGAATGTTTATATCTCTACCATCCAATCGTGTGATACCTGCATACCTGTCTATGGCGTAAGAAGACACCATTTGGAACACAATAGAAAGCTACTATACGCTGGCCCCATTTAGACGACGCGAGAACTCACATGCGAGTTTCATTCATTACATTGCGGTTTTTGATCGGTCGGTCGAATTGGACGTATAACAGGCCTATGGAACTCTCCGCGCGAGCTCGGATTTATACCTACGAATCTGCTCCCGTTCACGGTAGAAAAGCGAGCCAGTTGGTTGCCACACGCGCTCACGTACGCACGTCACCGCGCGCCGCACTGTCAATTTTTACGATAGTTACAAGCTACGTAGTAGGTACCTACCTACTATTGAATTTCTTTAATTGAACATGTAATGTTTATTATGTATGACAAATGTATAGTTTTAGATATCTATCAATTTGAAATAGGTAGTAAATTTAAATTTATTTTGGTAAATGTTTATTTTAACGACAGTAAGTTAACTTTACACCGGAAACTGCCTACTCATTTTTGCTCTGGTTAACTTATAATTAATTACCTGTATTCATGGGGTATCTATTATTTTTCTTTATTATGTAACATCAATCTCTATCTGGTTTTAAATTACACGAAATTTTAAAACTAATTCTTGCTGGGATTATTGCGCGGTTTATAAAACGTCGTAAACACTGCGGTTACTGCAGGGACATATGACCTCTTAAAATGACTATTTCGCAAACACTAACGCATAATCGGAATATCAGGTATAATTTAAGATATAGCTTTCCTTTTATTTCACTCCGCTGTTTAAGTACGTAGGTTGCCCTGAAAGTTTCGGGAATTGGAAAAAATACGCGTTTAAATGAAATAAAAGTACTTTTATTGTTTTTCAAAGTATTCTCCTTTGTGTTTAATGCACTTTTTCATTCTCTGAAACCAGTTTTCAAAACAGTTATTGAACTCTGAACTGGGGGTTGACGAAATGGCCATTTTATAAGCGTGGACTGCTTCTTCCGCGGTCTGAAAACGCTGACCACGCAACCGATTCTTTATTTTCGGGAAAGTAAAAAAATCGTTGGGACTTAGGTCGGGGCTGTACGGAGGATGGTCCAGTAATTCGACTTTTTCGCCCTTCAGATAGTCGTTTGTTTTCTGAGCAGTATGAGGGCTGGCATTATCATGGTGTAGTATAATACGGCGGTTAGGGTTATTTTTTCGCAGTTCAGCAAAAACAATCGGTAAACAAACGCCTATATACCAATCGGCATTGACAGTTCTTCGATCTTCAAGAGCAATAGTCGCCACGTGACCCGATTTGGAGACAAACGTGGCTACCATTTTTTTGATCGTGCTGCGAGAACGAACAACTTTTGTTGGCTTCGGCTCGTCTTCGTAAACCCATACTCGAGATTGGTTTTTGGATTCAGGCTCATATGCGTAAATCCATGACTCGTCACCTGACACAATACTAAAAACGGCAGTTGAGCTTCCTCCATTAAATCTTTTTAGGGTTTTGTGGCACCAATTGACACGGACCGTTTTCTGGTCGTCAGATAACAAGTGAGGAATCCACCGGGAAAACAACTTCCGCACGCCCAACTCTTGCTGTAAAATAACTTGTACCTGACTCATTCCAATGCCTAAAGTCTCCTGAATTTCCCGATATGTAACATGCCTATCTTCTTTTATCAGTTGGCGAACAACATCGATGTTTTGATCGGTAACGGCAGTTTTCGGTCGACCCTCACGTACGTCATCCGCAAGAGACACACGGCCACGTTGAAATTCCGAATACCACCTGTATATTGTCGTCTTCGAAGGTGCTTCACTACTAAAAGCAATAGTCAATCGGTCTCCACATTGTTGTTGTGTTAATCCACTTTTAAAGTCATAATAAATCATTGCTCTAAAACTTTCGCGGGACAGCTCCATTTTCACCAGCGACTCAACGACTTTAAAAAACAATTGAAAATAGAACATTGTTTTTTTTTTCTAAGTGGCCAGTGTTTTCGAATAATGAGACTATGCTTGTAACAAAGAGGTATAACACATGTCAAATATACGTTCCTAAGTATGCAATTCCCGAAACTTTCAGGGCAACCTACGTAGGTATTTATTTATCATTTCTAAGCGTCAGCAACCCTAGCGTTGTGCCGGTGCGCGCGGTGCGGGGAGTGGCGCGCTGAAGGTCACTCCATTGTATTTTAGTGTAGGTATCAAAACGGTAGGTATTTGCTTTTTCTTTGAGAGATAAGTATCTGTTCGTAAGAACTATTATATAATCTGTGGTATAACCAACAGTCCGCAATGTAACTAAAATCGCATGCGAGTTCGAATGCCGTCTAAGTCAGCCCTTTTATTGTAAGAACTTACGTTGGTTAGAAAGACGTGTAGCAACAACATCAAACGGGTTGAGACAGGCTGTCATAACCAGCCCACCCAAGTTAGCTCCAGCAAACGATAGCAGTATAGGCGAGTCTACCATCCATCCGTGTGACACTAGCCACTCTTTAGCGTATGAAAATGACACCATTTGGGACGCGCTGCCGACCGCGCCGCGGGGGATTTGAGGTTGCACACCTCGGAATAAACCTGAAAAGTAATGTTCGAATAAATTTTTTGCTTTTGTGATAAACATATTTACAGCTTGGCAAAAAAGAGTAGAAATTAAAAAGTGGCAACACTGTAGTGTCGTCCCTTTCAAACCAATTTATATAAGATAACGGGACGACAATACAGCGTTGCAACTTTTTAATTTCTACTCTTTTTTGCTAAGCTGTAAGTACCTACTTATATAGGAAGAGGTAAAGTCAGGTAAAGTGCATATAAAAGTCAAAAATGTAAAAAAAATAGTGTTGTAATTAAATTGGCGTTTTCAGAAATAAATATCGAAAACCCGATTCTCACAGATCCCGGTGTTTTTGGGTTCTTTTAATTCAGAATCACTAGCATATTCAATTCTGATGATAAAATAAAATGTCCCAAAAATTTGTATGAAAATTGTACATTCCACTATGTCACGCACATACAAGTGAAAAATTTTTTCATACTAAAACGTGACGTAATGGAATGGACATTTTGGGACATCTTTTTTTAATGGTGGGATGGAGAATGCTGTCGATTCTGAGTACAATGAGTCCAAGAACGTCCAGATGTTAAAGAATCAGGTTTTCAATATTTATTTCTGAAAACGCCCAAATGCAAGTCCTGATTTTAATAATAATAGCACTGGTGACGTCATGTGTCATGTGTTACGTAGCCTAGGTAATACAGGATGTGACTAGGCCATATCCAGTGAACTTATTAGGAGAGCACCAGGGAGATACCTTTAAAGCCTTCTTTGGCGTAAATATCAGCGAGCGCTTCAAAAGTCCCAGTATGCTTGTGCTGATGTCCCACGGAGATCGCCTGAGCAGCCTGAAATCAATAAAATAAGGATTTACTATTAGTTTATACTTACAACGAAAACAACGTATTTTATCTGAAAAAAAATATCTACCCGAGCTGTTAGGCACGGACCTATGAAAGTCGAGGTTCAAATGGATCTTTATGTTAGAGTTAAACCTACACAAACTTAATGACGTGCTAAAATAATTACAGACCAAATTTACTTCGTTATTGTTATCCCAACGACTTCAGTTATGTGACGCCATACCTGTGCCTGCAACCGTGTCTTGACTAAGAAGAAAGGCGTGCCAGCGATGGAACCCAAAGCGCCACCGACGCCGGCCGCTGTCGCGCCCTTCAGTATTGAAGTTCGTCCTGTGGCGTCCGTGGTTAGGCCGCGGCGTTCGCATATCCGGAACACTCCTAATCTGAAATTTCGATTTATTTTCTGGTACTTTAATTCTAATTTTTATTTATAAAGTTGATCCGAAAATGAGATGCAAAGTTGAACGACTCAATCAATGAAAAGCATCCGGAAATACATATCAATAATGATAAATACATTTCTAATAATGAAGAAAGTGTTCATTCCGGATATAGATAATGTCTACTTATAACTTACCTGAAAGTATTAAGAAAGAACTGGAACCCAAGCATCGCGCTTAAACCCCTCTGCAGCGATCCAAACCCCTCGTTTTTCGCGATAACAAACAGCCCATGCGGCACACTCTTGTAATGTATCTTATGCCCTTTAGCCTTCAACTCCCCTTGGAGTTGGAGTCGTGTTTTGACCACTTCTATGGGGTTGGTGAAGATGGTCGCAAACATGGCGGACGTGCCGCCCATTAGCATGTCGGTGGCGTCGCGTGCGAGCGCCATCTAGGGAGATCGAAACGTAAAATTATCAATATAAAGATTTATAGTTATTAATTGTAGTAGAAGGCGTATAAATAATGCCTGTGAAAAATTCTTGCCTCGAACTGCGCCAGCTGAAATAGATGTTCTCGTGCATTATTTTAGTAGTACATAGTTCTATCTAGTAGTGCCAAAAGTTGACGTTTGTAATTCAGTTGGTACCATTATAAAAAAGATCGTGTCTCGTAATGTTTGCAGTACATTCATAAATTAATTATGGGACGTCGTACATATTGTATTTAATCTAGCACAGTGTTTTTCAAACTGTGGGTCGCGAAACCTTTGCCAGCCTTAAATCAATACATAAGCGAAACATTTTGTTCGTACTAAGGGGGTCACTTGATGAAAAGTTTGAAAAACACTGATCTAGTAGCTGAAAATTGGCAGGGAATAAATAAAATAAAAATAATAATGTCAGCAGTAATTTATTAAATAAATTATTTCAACAATAGTAAAATACATACTAAAAGGCACTAACAATAAAATATAGCTGTAGAAATATGGCATTATTTCTATTGAGATTTCTACGCAGATTCTCAACATTTAAATAAATAAAAAAATATTCTAAATTTTTAAATAATATTTTATTTATGAATGACAAATATGTTCAATTATTTAGAGATAAGCCATTTTAAAAAAATTGTTGGGTTTGTGTGCATTGCGTCTAAAAGATTAAGTATGTACCTACTTTAGATGTGAGCGTAGGGTGCTTGGAGGGGCGCTCATCTGACAATTGGTACATAGGTACTGTATATATCTCTAACTACATAAAAAATGATATTTATATTCAACACATTTAAATACATGTAATCGATATGGACCTACTTTATGTAAGAATGAGACGCAAGTTCGGATTAAATCACAATGCCCTTGTGGCATATCAAATACAAAGAGTTTGCTTATTGAGAGCTACGTCGCTATACGTATACATTAAGTAACTAAGGTATTTATTGCACATTCTGAACACAATTACATTCTAAAGTATAATAAATTAATAACAAATAAAATTGGTATATAAATACAACAAAAACGTTGATTAATATAAACAAACAACCGAACATACGTAGTCATACCAGATATTGTTTTTTACATTTATGAAGGTTGATATTGGGGTGTAGCCGCGCGTATCATATGACGTCTTTGGCGCTTGAAGTAAGAGTTACAAATATGGCTGAACCTAAAGTTGTAATACTAGTAGTACTTGTAATACTTTTGTAGTATATAGGTATATACTTTACTGCCGTATTCGAACTTCAAGATATTCACAAGAGACGACACGTACTAGATCCATTCTAGATACGTTATAGTTTAGATATCGACTAGTTCTCTTTTGCAGCGCAATTCGGGCAACCAATGTCACTTTTACGCTTGATTTCAAGAGTATCTCCAGAATCGCGCAAATGTCAAATTTGACAGGTTAGATCTTAAATATATTGTTATCGTATCTTGGTGATGTCAAAAAGATATCTAATACATATCTATTTCAAAATCCGAATCGGGCCCTTAATCTCATTAAATCTCTTCTACTTTAGAATAGACATATCATTATCAAGTGAACTGCACCTGGTACTAAATATTACAAGTTTAGGCTCAGCCATTTGTAACTCTTTTATTAAACGCCAAAGACGTCATGTGACGCGCGCGGCTACAGCCTAATATCAACCTTCGTGCATTACAATAAGGTTCAGAATGACGCCACACGAAAGGCGCTCAAAGGGTTAAAGATTCCAAGACATAATTTTAGGTAATGTTAGCCTTTTATAACTATAATAAGAACACAATCTCATTCTACTTATTGTCCTACAAATGTAAAATCTAAATTTAAGGCAAAACAACTGAATTGTTTGTTACAATTCGCTATTCATATGTCAAATCATTAATAGGTAACAATTAAAATTACTTTTTTAGTTACTTTGGTGATTATTTCAAAATAGTAATCTCTACAAATACATAAATTTAAAATTGACCGAGGTATTTCGCGAATGAATTTATCTTAAACATTCGACCTTATAACAACGAGATAAGGTCCACCAAAGGCCAGTTAGGTTTTGCTGTTAGGATTAACGACAGACGCAGAGATAAAAAAGTTGGCTCGATATTATTACAAGTGACCAAATATAAAACAAAATAGGACCTTATTTATATCTAGGATGAAGTTAAATGCTGCATATTTATACGAGTAATTGGCAAATTAATACTGTGGTCTCTAGGAATTAAATAATGTCTGTAACTTACGATTTAACTAAATAGGTAGGTAGGGTTAGGCCAACAAAAGTATGCAACGATTTTAATAGCACACACAATGCAAGTGTTATTTATAGGTCATCATTTCATAGAAGTATGAAGTTTCAAATAGCACTTGCACCCACGTGTGTTATCATAATCGTAGCAAACTTTTCTTGGTCTAACTCTATTTCATTGTGCATGGCATTATAATGCATTAAAACTACGCTTTTTGGAAGGGATATACAAGTTACTACGCGGCAATTGCACAATACCGTTTGCTAATTAAAAAAATAACAACACCAAATAAAGAAGATTGCTTCCACAAGTTTCGTACTTAAAACGTACTCCATTCCACTTTTCGCTATCTAAATGTAGCATCTGATAGTAAAACAATTATTGTCTAAGAACTACGAGTAATACTTAATAATATTAAGTTAATATTACGAGTGGCATACGCCTGACGCATTACTTCTTAAGTACCAAAGGCAAATAATCACTGGGCTTAGAGCCTAACTAGTTAAAAGCTAAATATGACTTTATTCTGATTATGAGATTTACATTAAATTATGTAATCGATTGAATTTATACAATATCTTTGGCAAGCGATAGTGGGTGCGCTTTGTTACTATCAGGGTTGGGCAGTATTTCAATTACATGTATTTGAAATACGTATTTGAAATACATTATAGTATTTTGTATTTGTATTTCAAATACTACCTGGAAAAGTATTTTGTATTTGGTATTTCAAATACTGCACTCACATGTATTTTGTATTTTGTATTTCAAATACTTCAAGCTTCAAAATACATTTCTACAAAATACATTTTATTAAATTCTATGATCCTAAAATGGGACGTTTTTTTTTTAAATATAATGTACGACTTGTACGAGGGCAAATAGGTACAATGCGCGAGTTATTCTGCGCGGAACTTTTCGTCAACCGCCAGGGGACATGACGGAAAAACGTTACGGCGCGTTACATGGGGGGGGAGGGGGGTCAAAAATGTCCAAAAATTGCGTTACGTAATACTTGAACGCTCCCATAGGCAAATAATATATTTCATTTTTAATTTACTATTTGCAGCAATGTAGGTTTATATTCAAATTTCGTCAAGTGGATGAAAACTAGAGCTGGACAAAAACAAGCGCAATGACCCTATACGGTTTTAGGAAAGGATATTCGTTAAAAAACTAAATGATTAAACAAAAAAAATGAAAAGTATTTTGTATTTGAAATACATTATTTTAAACACTGTAATTTGTATTTTGTATTTCAAATACCAGTCACCAAAGTAGTTTGTATTTGGTATTTCAAATACTTTTAAAAATGTATTTTGTAATTTGTATTTGAAATACGTGGAAGCCAGTATTTTGCCCAACCCTGGTTACTATAGTTTTGGTATTTTACTTTGGTATACTGATATATGTGTTGATAAATATAAAAATGTTGGTAAGTCAGTATTACAGTTGCATGCGTGGACGACTTTGTGTGATGCCACAGCGAGGACAAATATAAGATATGTCGTTTACCTCTTGCAAATACATTATTTGATTAAATACTTTGTTTACATAATTATAATTAATACTCTATTGTTTCTTCGGGTGGTTTTACATTGATATAAACTAACACCATACACTCATTATAACTTTAACGATGTTAGTTGAAATAATGTCTTATATTTAAAGTTAACTTAAGAGTAATATTGTAACGGGTAAGTAATGTAAGTACATTTGGCTATTTAATTATTATATTCCACATTTATTAATTTCATACTGATTTAATACTAGAGGAAATTATGTTTTTTATCCTATGTATGCTTTCTTTATAGTAATATACATATTAACAGACGGGCGCACCGCATCGCGACCTTGGTAAGGTCTGAGGCTTGTTCAATCTAGTGGTGGTTCGTTAAAGACGCGGCTATGAGTCAAAGCGAGAAAGAGATAAGCGGACGGGCCAAGTTCGCGGTCTGGTACGCCCGTTTGTAAGCACTATTAAGGGGCAGTCCCGTTTTAAAAACTCGAAGTGTCAGTGTTAAGTTATTAATTCTGATTCAGGCCACAAGGTGGCAGAGCCTCTAACGCAAACGATCCATATTACGCACAAATTATATTATGTACCTACTCGTCTTTTTCTAATGAAAAAGACAGAAAAAATCGTGTAGTGCGATTTACCTAATCGGTTCTTTACAATTAAAAAATCTTAATACCTATATGAATGGTAGATTTGTATATCAATGAACTATTGAACTAGATGATATTTATTGTATTATACAATAAATATTAGATTTTAAAAACGCGTGAATCACATGGGGCGTAGATAACATTACCTACTTACAAATATTATACCTATTTTTAATCTTTCGCATATTTAAACATTTAATATTGATTCTAACTTTTTATGGGTAGGAAATAGGAATTGTTTCATAGAAAATTAATACAATTACAGAGGAACATACCTATTAAAATTTTGTTTCTTTAGTATTTAGAGCCATTTCACGAACCCTTGAAAAAATTTTTTGTTCATCAATCGCACTTTTCTATGAAACAAGAGTCTATTAATAATCAATTGACTAGGAACAGATCAATTTGAACTTTACGTTTAAATAAACTCACATAAAACAACAGCCTAAATACCGTATGGGCGATTTTTAATTTTTTGAGGATTTTTTCGTCAGATTTCGATCAAATTTGGTGGATAGTTCCCTATAATAATTCTGTATCAACGGCAACTTCACTTTTAACCCTTTAACATTTGACATTTCTTTCTATAGTCATTCGATTCTGAACCTTAATTCTTATAGTAGAGATGCGTTTTTGTTTTAAGTATGGTGGCAAGTATGTTGCCGCTACGGACTAAAGGGTTAAGGGTAGTTTCACCGTATATGCCCTGTCTTCCTTTGAGTTACGAAAACCTATGGTATACTTGTAACGGAACGGAAAACTACATATTTTCTCTCTGGACAGGTTTTGATTTCTTATTTACTCCACTCGGGATGAGGAGCTTTCCAAACCGCCCAGATTTCATCCAAATGTAACATACAAAAAACTAAACAACAACAAAAAAATTGGCCCGTATAACCTCTAGCCGCCCAGAGACCTATAAAAAGGTCTCCAGTTCCAGTCCAATTTGAACTTTGTGTTGACAAAATAAAATTTCATTTTGCTTGGCAAGGTTTGACGTATGGGCGGCGTAGGTAAAAACACACCATAGATACAATGCTAAATCATCACGCCTTCTCGAAACTCTTCTGAACATCTTTTAACATATCCCAAAACACAAGTAGGAGGACCGTATGGGGCGCTTGTCGGAGGTATGAGGGCCCCATACCCTTGTAAAAGGCTAGGAGGCCTTCGGTCTTGGTGATCTTTTTGGCGCAATCCACTATGCCGCTGTAGAGGAGGCCTTGGCCGTTTACGTCCACGGCTGAAAAAAAAGTTAATAAATTAGTTAGATAACCCTGGCAAGTAGGTACAAAAAATAGATGTCATATACTAAAGAAAAAGAACATGACATATACAGGGTGAAATTTTAACCACCTGCCATACTCTGCGTAGTGACTTTATAGGTCATAAACTCAATAAAATTTGGCTGTCCCATAGACATAGAAAAGTCGTGTGCCACCTATGTACGTATAATATGATGCCACGCCCTTGTAGGGTCCATGCTGTACCCAATTAAACTTAAACACCTTTGTAAAATACCATGGATGCAAGCTATGAATAAATGATTATGATTATGACATCAACGGCATCAAACCGGCCGAAATATATGAAACCGATTTTTTTTCACGACTTAGGGTCCCTCCACATCTAGCGTCTTTCGAGCGTCGGCGTCTACAACTCTATGGCCGCTGCTCGACGCAACGTCGACGCAACTGCGCAGCGACGTCATTTTCCATAGCGCTGACCAGACGCCGACGCTCGAAAGACGCTAGATATGGAGGGGCCCTTAGGCATTGGTCCCATGATAAAAGTTGTTCAGTATGACTTATAAAGTCAGAGTATGGCTGGTGGTTAAACTTTCACCCTGTATTTCAATTTTCATTTTCATTTATTTAAGACCAACTAAGGATCAAACTTCTGCGAAATTATGACGTATAAATAACCCTTGTACTGCGTGGGCAATCGAAATCACTGCAGACTTTTCTTGGTCTATCTCTACTTAAAAACAAAACGAATCACAATATTTGATAAAATAATTAGATTTGTTCCCAAAGTTGTAATATTTTTATAACAATTAATTATATAATCACATGCTAACAATGGTGTTAGCGTTACGTAATACATATATGGATATTACGTTATTTAGTTAAAACTACTGCACTACCACCAAGCATGATAGCCCCACAAAACTGAACTGCTAATAGAAAATCAATCTTATTTTAATAACATACGGTCGAAATTACTGTCTGTATGACCTCAAGTGTCTGTAAGATTCGATTATAATCTCTATTATAGAAGCATATACGGTGGAGTTTTATTTGCACTCGTGTGATAATTCCCATGGCATAAGATTATAAAATGTAGATAAGATTTTTTTCAGTCTAACTTGATCTCTATAATAACATAATAAGGTTGGAATTACCTTGGTCATACAATTTCGTCATGATTACGTCCATTGGCGTCAGACAGATAGTTTTCACCACGGCCTTTATGTTTCTGGCTACAAATTTTCGACCTTAACATAAATAAAATAAGGTTGGAATTACCTTGGTTATACAATCTCGTCATAATGACATCCATTGGCGTTAAGGAGATGGTTTTGACCACGGCCCCTATGTTGCTGGCGACGAAAGCCGATAGATACTTCGACTGTTGGAACATGTCGTTATCATCCATCCATTCTTTACATCTGAAAAAAAAGAAAAAATTAGTCACTGAGTCAGTTTTTGATGTCCTAAAAACTCGGGCATAACGTAATTTTAAATTTTTTATGTGTTTATGTTTTATGTGTTGTATGCATATTGTATTGTATATATAATTAATTAATTATATATGTGTATAAATCACAAGAAATAAATAATTATGAGCTTTTTTATTTATTTAAGGTGTGGGTAGAATTTAGTATGGCCAACAAATCATGTCATAAAAAGTAATAAATGTTGATTTAAAAAAGACTGTAAATTAAAAAAATTATACAAGACATTAGCATTTGATTGGCATAACAAGATAAGATAGGCAGAATATAATATTGAGTAGTGATGGGTAGGACATCAATTTAAAATGAGTTTGTATGAGTACCTCATTTTCAAAAATGAGGTGTTACAATGTCTTACTTCAAATGAGGTGAGGTACTGGCATATTTTCAGTATCGGCTACTATATTCTCTGAATTTCTCTGAACTCCATCGGCAAACAAAAACTAGATACAATGGATTTATTTTTATAGTCAAACGCAACTTGTCAGTCAGTAAGAACCAGGAAAGTTATACTCATCCTATTCTTTTGGGTGTATATGATGAATTTCTCTATGTTTGGTATGAGACAGTCCTGGGCCAAACCATATAATATAATTATACTCCTAACATCCTTTACACATAAAAATGTTTAATTTGAATGCAATTCTCGAGGTGAAGAAAAGAACTTGAACAACAGAAGACAGATAAAGTTAAGAAATAAGAATCTAACCAAGGACCTAGCCCCCACATCCTACATAGAAACTTTGATGCTTTTATGAAACTGGTTCTAATTTAGCTGTAAATTATTTTTATTGTTTGTTCAATTTTAATCCTTGCTACTTGATATTATTTACAGTTTAATAATAATATATTTCAATTAGAATAGTAACCTTAAAACTGTAAGACTGTTTTTTAACAAACTAAGGAGAACAAATTCCATATTTTCTTCTAATTAGATATCACTATATATAAAAATAACTAACTTACCACTTCAGATGATTTAACAGCAAAGTGATGTAAATAAAAGCACACTAACATTCGCGATTGAGGCACCTACCGTTAACCAAGAAGAAAACTAATTGTACTTATACAGCAGTGGTTCTTAACCTAGGGGTAGTTACCCCCGTGGGGGTAAAACTGGTATTTTACAGGGGTTATCAGCTAACCTAATATAACAATACAACAAACGTACACGTTTTAATTTTTATTACCATTGGGAGGAGGGGTAAAATCAGGTTCCCTAGTTAGTCATAGGGGTGACCGGACTGAAAAGGTTAAGAACCGCTGTTATACAGATATAGTATTGCACAATTATCTACGGCAATACGTCATTTGCAAGCTACTAAATAATAACAGCCAAAGTAATATCATTTTACAGTACATCTACCTACTACTACTACCATTATTATTACTTTACCGTCCTAGGGCGGGATTAAGGACAATACGTGCCTGTGTCAAAAATTTAAAGGGCCATAATTTATTATGTACCTACCTACTGTATAACTTTGTCAGTACACGTGCGAAAAGGTAGAATTTCCTACTGTTCGCACTTGTATCGTACCTAATGTACTATTTTGTCACTACTTATATGTTGAAGAAGATAAAAGTCAATAAATTTTTTGTATGCATAATAATTCAATTTGAAACGTAGGTACTTAAAAAAAATACTCACACAGCATAGGACGCAATCTGCGTCGCTGATCCTATAGAGTTCCTGATCATCATTCCATGAGCGCCTCTCCATAGGCCTCCCAACCCATTCTTCTTATAAATCTTGCTCATAGCATACGTCATACCCGTATGAGCATGTTGGGTACCAACGGCTATCTTTTCAGAAGAATAAGACATCAGCTGTGTCTTAACAAGCTGTAGTGGACTGCCGAAGAACGCTCCAACCATGCCGGCAAAAGCACCCATTACTAGGCTATTTGTGAACTTTGTATTGTTTTTCTCGTCTCTTAGCAAACCTTGGTTATCGGCTTGTTGGTATATGCCTAACCTGAAAATTATTTTGGTAGGGTGGATTAAACTTCTAAGATCTGTATTAATGAAATTACTGATAATTTACTTTAAGCCCGCAGATGTGTGGAAGTCAAAACCAATTTTAATGCTTACAAGTGGTAAAAATGTAATATAAATATACATATATTGAATATAAATATAAAGCAAAGTAACAATAATTCAGATCCAGATAAATAAAATAGATTTATTTCTATACATAATATACTAAATTGTAGCTATTTATTAGGGATAGATAACAAAACTCAGGAATATGATTGACTAGTAAAACTTATACATAAAATAAAATGGAACCAAAACTACTGAACTTACCTTACACCGTTTACCACTAACTGGAACCACAAAGCAGGTACGAGTCCTTTCTGTAATGCCGACACTCCGTCATGTTTCACAATAGTGTACATAGCGTGCGGTATATTCTTATAGTGCACCGCATGCTGGCTCCGCGCCCGGAGCTCCCCTTGCAACTGCATGCGGGTCTTCACCACATCAAACGGGTTGCTAAAGATAGCGGCGCCTACTCCGGCTATACCGCCCACCACGAAGTCCATATTGAAAAAATATGGACCACACTTTCAAGGTACGTAATACTTTTTGGTTAGGACTGGAGATTTATGTTTGCCATAACTGTAATCTTTGCCAAATTCATCATTTGTCTTAGAAGTGTTTATCTGAAACTGAAAAAGAGCATTATTTCAAGATGGTTAGGATAAATAAAATATTTTTTTTTAGTAAATTAAAAAAAAACATTTTCAGTTTCAGACAACCATGTTAAGAGCAAATTACAGCAATAATTCAGTTTATAACACATGGCACTGCATGTTTTAAGTCATTATTGAACAAATACATCCAAATTCGATGACTGGTACTTAGTTAATAATAAGTAATTTCTAAGCTATTTTTAGTCTATGTCTATAACATAGGTTAAAATCAAGAACTTAGCCAAGAACTACATATTATTCTATAATATTAGTAGCTATTTTCCTTGATAATTAAAAAAAGCCAAATTAAATATCATTCTACTAAACACCGCAAGTAAGAAATCGACGTCGCTTTAGTTTTATCACAACAGTTTTCCCAAGAATTTTGAAATATAAAATTTGTTTCAGTACGTTTCAGTCACAAAAATAGATGAACCGCCGCATTCTTTCCAAAATCGCTGATCTTTGATCTCTGCACCACGGTATGACATAATATAAGAAATGCGCGAAATCATGCTCGTTTTCGCTAAAATACGCCGAGAATGCCGCAAAGTATTTTTAAAAGTTCGTTTAGGTCTTACCTTAGCTTCCTTTATTATTTACTCGAAATGTTCTGTTATCATATTGAATATTTACTAGCTGCGAACTCGTAGGGCCGCACGCCGCGCGGCCTGCGCTGGAGAATTCCATAGAAAATTCATTTTATAGCATGTTTGTTTCGTAATGAAAACTCTAGAGACGTCACTCGTGCGTCAAAGTGACAGATATCAGCTGACGGCTAGCGGTGTGTTCAGAATTTGTAATGTTGGATGTTGGATCTATTTAAATCAAATTTAAATAGTAAAAGTATAAAACTTTGTCATTGTAAATGCCATGCAGAGTTATTTTGCTTAGTCTGACCAATAACTCTGACTTAAGTGGTCTACTCTGCATAACATTTGCATTTTGCAGCATTTTCATCGACAAAGTGTGTCAAAGTTTTTATTCTATTAATGTCAACTTCTATGAAAATAGGCATAGACCTGTATAATATAGGTTTCATATTTCAGTGAAAATAGGTCGTTTAATGCGGTATCCACGCGGGATGATCAAATCGACCGATTTGATCAGAAATGAAATTGGGGTCAATCTCCAATTTTAGATTTTTGGTGATATTAGAGCCCTCTAAATTGAAAAAAATGCACCAGATTGAAAATACTGGCGTCACAAAATGGTAAGTAGGTATTCTCATTTTATTGGTAATATCGGTAAGTATCGGCGGTTGAATTCGGCGAGCCAAATTGGCGTTTGCGTCCGCACGTCCTGATTCGATTGGGCAATTTAATCAGATTGGTGAAAAATTTGCGAGTCAGATACGCTTTAAAACTTCGAGCAACACCGGCTTCCGACACGTCGGAAGGGAGGGGCCCAAGCGATAACTCACCGTACAAATCTTTCTGCCATTTTTCGCGGGGGGGAAGGTGCACACAGTCGCACTTCTCACACACTTATATACAAAATCCAATCTGTAATGACGACACAAATGCATAGAAAATGACACACGTCAAAGACAAATCTTGCAAACCTCGATCTCTTTTTGTGTACGGACGAGTGACTAGTGTCACAACACGCACACTAACACATTTTCGTTGAAGTATGTCATTGTATTCTGAGAGATGAGAAGTCGGATTTGTCGCTCGACCGATCCGCAATTTGTACTGAGCGAGCAAAATCGATAAATCCAACAATTACTTGAGACTAAAATATAATAATTGTATTTAAATGTAATTAAACGTATGATATGTAAAAAAAATATTACATGTGAAATGTAACACTTTCTTTTTGTAAATTTGATGTCCCCGACCTCTTTTTATAACAAAAAACCGAGCAAACAGGCATTTTTGTGCAGCAGTGTTCACGCGCGCGTCTAGTGAAAAATCCAAGTGCAACTAGTTTTATTACCCGCGCTAGATTAGATTGACGCGCTAATCTTGTACCTCGGCAGAGGGGAAATAATGCGAATGCCGCCTCCCTTCCGTGTTGCTCGAAGCCTTAAAATGTCACTTTGATATATTCTAATGGGGGCAAAGTTATAATGGGACACACCCAGAAAGGCGCGAAAATATTACCTATAAATTTTTTGTATCGTTGCGTCCCTGTCATCAGTTACCTATCAGTATCACGCATCAGTCTTGAGCACTTGAGCGTGTGAAGTGCTTAGGTGCTCTAGGTAGGTATACTTCTGTTTGCACTTGTTTAAAATAATGCATACTAGATTTTTATAAAAAAAAAATTGACATTTTGATTGATTAATTGTCATGCATTGTTTCGTTTTGGTTATATTTTGAAAACAATTTTTTTTGTTAATTAATAACTATGTAAATTTAACAATTTGTTAGCTAAGAAAAAAATAGTATAATGGACATAGCGGACGCAATGTTTATATTCGAAGTGGTGGTAGAGCATGTCAGGAGTCTGGTCGACAGTAGATTGCTTGTAATTCGCAGTGATTTCGCCGACATATTTTCTCTTGAACTAAAAGATCCAAAGCAAATGCACATAGTGATGCCGGAGCCACTTCCCTTGCCACCAGAACCACCTGGAATGAAAAAAAAGAAGAAACCTAAACCTAAACCTAAAAAGAAAAAAAAAGGAGCGTTGCCCCCACCTCCTCCACCAGAGCCAGTGATACAATCGGGACAATCCGTGCTATTCACAAGTAGCGCAGAGTTTTTAATCAAATTAATGCTAAAGTGTCCCTTGCAAGTCACACTATGGAGCAAAGAGGATAATCTTGTCTTCATTGGGGCTAGCGTTATTCCTTGGGATCCAATATTTTTGACCTACCTAAAACAAATTGTTGATTGCCAAAACCCAAAATCTGTTACTGTACGTGATGAATATAATGTTTTTGAAGAAGACACCGCGAAGCTGATGGCAAAAATTGGCCTCCAAATAAAATTGTCTTATTTAGGAGACAAAGTCACTACATCATTCCGCACTTTATCCGAAGATCCTACGGTAAAAAAGGTTCTGTATACTGGTATCAATTCCAAAACAACGTCATACATATGCACAATGAAGACAACTGATGAAGTGTTTGAAGAGAATAGCAATAAGATAGAAAACAGTTTCATAAAGGATAGACTGAAACCAATTACATTCGCTGACTACACTAACGCACCAGGAGCAAATCTCGTAGAATTCAGCGAAGGCGATTACTGCTGCATGAACAACGCTGACAAACCTCCAGAATCGAAATATAGAGCACCAATTACTATGCCGACAATAGATTTCATTATTGATTATGTACGAAAGATAATAGCGTCCTGTAATGACAACATGAGGATGCTTACGCCCCGCCCGACTATAACTCCGAAAATTAGAGCCACAGATATTGATAGACTTTGTTATTGCCAGGAATCGCAGTGGCCAGAGAGCGAATTAGCGGAGAAGTACAAAATAGATGTCCAGAGCGGACCCTGTGCTGTCTGCGCTGAGCCCGGCAAGACAGGAGGTGTCGAAGGGCCTGGAGCCATCTTCGACATAGCGAACATACGAGGCCCTTGTGGAAAACCAGACTGCAAAATAGCAAGACATATAAGGAAGTATATCGAAAATTTGATGGAAGAAGACAAAGTTGAGGTTAATATTAATGAGATTATTGGTCCGTGTGGCAGTAAGCTTTGTACTTTGGCTGAAAAAATTCAAGAATTCCTTAGGCATGAAGGAGTGTTCACTGCGGACTCTACAAAAGAGGGTCTCTCTACGCAATGCGCATGTATTCAAAAAATGCAAGATGCCCTGGCTGAAAGAAAATCTTGCCATAGTATATGTTGCGAAGAATGCGAAGAGGCTGATGATCCTGAGGACACCTGTGGAGGAAAAGGTTGCCCATTTTCTGGACATACACAGCAGGTATACAACGTGTATTATTTTACAGTAGAACTTGATCAGACATCTAATTCTACTTCCGGCAAAACCACACCGGTAACAGACCAAACAACATCTGACGAAGATAAATTCAAATTCTGCGCAAAAGACTGCCCCACTATGAAAGCTGAGACAGAAATAACTTTGTGCACAAAAGGTGTGTGCCCTTTAACTAGTAAAGATAAGCCGTGCCCTGAGCATCCGTGTCCTGTGAAGGGGGAATACCCTCCCAGCCCAGCAGACAGCAATGTTGAAATAGAACTCGACGCTATACACAATCCATGCTGCTCTACAACTTGCGACGTAGCCGAAACAGTAAAAGATTTCATAGTCGATGGCCTTAACAAGAAAAGTAAGATAAATGAGGACAACGAAAACGAGTGCTATTGCGACTGTGTATGTGACTTTAATTTCACGAAAAACACAACTTACTGCGCTGTTTGCGGCGGTTACGAATGCCTAGGAACTGATATGGAAAACCAGCCGGCCTTTATAAAACCTCTACCATGTCCGGTCTATCACAAACTGTACGACAAGAAATATATAAAAACGGAGAGTCCATGGCCTGACGAAGAACAAGTTGAAACACAGGACAGAATTAGTGTAAAGACTACTAGATCGCAAAAATTTACCAAAGAAGATGCTAAGGCTAAAAAAGATTCATCTTTTGAGGACGAAGGGTGGGAAAAGGAAAAAAAGAAAGCAACGAAGTTTGTTAATAAAAAAAAGCCCAATAAAAGGAATGTTGGTGCTGTGCAAAAAGGTGCGTATTAAATTAATGCTCAGAGATAGATGATATAAGTACAAACAAATTTTTCAAAAAGTATAATCTAGTATGATCTTTGTATCTAAGACATCTAAGTACCTACTTGTATCAAAGTATTAAGTTAAAGTTGCATTTCGAATGATTTTAGAAAGTATACATAAAATTGACATGGATAAAGGTTAAAATATGGAACTAAAAATATTTTGCCATCTGTTTTAGTGGGGAAGGCGGTCGAAAAGAGGCCATTGAAGTATTCTTATCCCCCGGTTCCGGCTAATATGGGTTGGAATTGGACAGCTGAAGACATTCCCGGATTAAAGGTAATTCATATTGAAAAAAGATTACTGTAGTGTAAGGTTACATCATTAATTTGTATTTAGGGGTTCATGAATCGGGTTGCTTGTCATTATTTTAGCCTCGTCCACAATGGAAACCTGGTGCAGCTATTAAACCTCTAGTGAGAAGATACCGAGCCTTAAGAGATGGCATTGACATAATTAAGAAGAAACGAGCTTTAATGACGAAGAAGAAGAAAATTGAAAGTAAACCTTTATTAATAGTCACAAAAAAAGACGGGGAATATACAGTCCAAATGGAAGTGTTCAAGAAGTATTCGAAAGAACGATTGCTTTTCCAATATCCATATGAAGAAAAGCCTCCCTTGATTTACACTATAGGAAAAACAGAAGAAGAGAAAACAAAAATTAAAAAACAACGCGAAAGACGAGAGAGAAGGGAAACTAGAAGAAAATGTAGGCTTTTGCAATCTACTTTTAGAGATAAATGCCAAGAAATATGCGTTAAAGCGTACAACCAGGCGATTGGCGTACTACCCCTCCCAAATCCAAATAATCCGGAATGTCCATGCTACACAAAACCAGCGGATGCCATGATTAGTCCTACGATAGACTCCTGTTCGTGTTCTGAGGAAGAATCTATATCCAGCAGCGACACAGACGGCGATGACTGGATTATAGAATTTTCACCTCCAGCGTCGAAATATGATGCTAAAGTTAAACATCCACCCGTCACAGCAGAAAATGAGTCTCAATACACATATCTGGATTATAAAGTAAAACTCTTAGATAAGCAAGGCAATCAAGTGCCACGGTTTTTCAAAGGACCCGATGGAAAAAAAGAATGTAGCGATTTGGGAGGCTTCTGGGACCATAACCACGTCTGGCAGGAAATAAACAAAGATGGCTACATTGGACCAGACGGTCGATGGATTCCTTTAAGCTTTGTTGGACCCGATGGTATGATGTACTCATCTGAGGAAGGAGGTTTCACTGATAAGGATGGAAATACTTTCAAGCTAGGCATCGATGGCTACGTAGATAAGGACGGTAAGTGGGTATGGTATAAAGCCAAAGAAGATAAATCTAAGTCTATTGTGGCGGGTAAATGTAAGGGTAAAGAGTCCCCCATCAAAAATACTGCTGCTACGAAACAAACTAAAGCCACAGCGACTGATGCCAAGGCTGGTAAGAGTGGATCTGGCGATGCTAAAGCGAAACCGAATAAATCAAATCTAAAACGTTGCAATACGAAGCCCACGAAGGGGTCACAGAAGCGTTCTAATAATTATCAAGTGATGACAAGTATGTCGACAAATTTCGATATGGACGCACGCCAATTTAGAAGTCATTCGGTCAAGTTACCGAAGTTATCGAAGAGAATTCGAGCCGCCGAGACTAGAATGAAGGCTCAATACCGAGAGATTTTGAAGCCTCTCGAAGAATACTCTGATATAGGATTGTTTAAGAAACCGGGGGGGAAAGTGAAGCCGAGCAGGGCATGCAACACGCCTCTGAGGCAGCGGTCACCTGTCCTTTTTGAATGTCCTGGGAATATGAACCAGATCCAACCCGTTTGCTCATTTGAGTTCAACTCCAATACTTCAATCTGTTAGTGTAATTTAGAATATTCTAAATAATGAATTGCGACGCGCCTTTTAACAAAATAAATAATAGTGTTATTTATTAATGTAATTTTTTTCTGTACTTAGTAGGTTTAACTGTGTAGAATTTCAATTAAAACATACCTTTTGAAAACAAAAAGATAATATGTAAGTAGTGGACCCTATAATGGACGTGGAACCAGTAATGGGACTAAAAAAACATAATTCCTCTAAAATAAGTATCTAAAAGTAGTTTATAAACACTGGCTGTATATTATCATAAATAAGAGTCCTAGAGCTGTTTCAGTTTGAAGTTTTATTAAATTTGGTTGTTTTTTAAGAAATTGGCGTCAACCTAAAAGTTGTCGTGTCACTGAAAAAAAATACCACAACGAATTCTTAACAACTTCGCTAAGAGAGGTGAGTTAATTTATTAAATTTTAATTAATTAATACTTGATGAAAACTAGAATGTGTTTTGTTAATTGCATTTACCATGAGATAAGGTATACAACACACTATGTTGTGACTCCACAGATGTAAAAAAATAGTGGTATTTGGCCCAATCCCATTATAGGAGCTGTAAAACTGCGTACCTCCTATGATGGGATAAATGACAGAATGATGCTTGCTATGCCATAATTTCATGTTTAAACAATACAGACATAAAATGTAGTTAAGAAATATGTCAATCAGGAGGTATTCTCGGACTTCGGATAAATTAATATCGTTTTTCCAAACTTTTATTTAACTTGCCCTGTTAGTTAGTGTGGGTCCAATCTTAGTAGCTAAATTTGAGCCACTTTTCGATTTCCGATTCAGTTGAAGTTTTGTGTAAGTACGTAATTAAGTATGCAAATCGGATGATAATGCAATATTATGATAAAGTGGACCTGATCTGATGATGGAGACAGGAGGTGGCCATGGGAACTTTATCGCATTAAACCCTAACTAATTGTGTTAGGGTATATTAGAATTGTCTCGATGGATCTAATACAATAATAATTGGCTGTGGAAAGAAAAATACATTCAGCGATAAAAGCTTGTACCAAAAATTGTTTTATTTTGCCGTAATTTATTCCCCATTTCAATATTTTATACTGATAGAGCAATGTCCATTATAGGGGGCCCATTACTGGATCCACGTCCATTACCGGAGGCCCATTACTGGAACTTTGGTGTCCATGACTGGAGAAAAAAAGCATAGTTTTAATTTGTTAAATATGTGGAAACTAATTGCAGTATCTTTGATACAACACGCCTAAAACATGAAAGACGGATAGGACTTTCATCTTTTAACACGCTAAGCGGTAGACCATTTACATGTATAAGGGAAATATCATAAATACTCCAAATTTCCTCTTAAATATCCCATGACTGGTGCTGTTACTATAGGTACCTATAAAAATTCAATAAATTAGTTGTGGCGACTCAAAACTTTTACGTGTCATGCGTATATACATATGTCCGTATTTTCCTGAGTTCATCTGAATTATGAACCAATTTTTAAAATCTTCTTCTTCAGTCGGTCCCTCAATACTGAGGATCGTGACATCATATCCTTCTGTTGAAGACCAGGTTCCTCCATAGGGTTCTATTCCCCGCCATGCGCATGGCCTCGTGCAAATCGTGGTAATTTTTAAAATAATTTATTTTAATAATCAAAATTTCGCAAACTGCGGGCATCTTTCCCTTTTACTCCAAATAAGGCATAAAAAGTTATATAAAGATGCCCGCAGTTTGCGAACTTCGGTGTTGACGGTAGGCGCTCGGTATTTGCAAATATTAAGTAAGCATCAAAAGAAATACCACAGTATGTCTCACTCGGAGACCTTGAAGTTGGGACTCCTTCCTTAATAATCAGTCTATCTGTCGGTGGCCGATCGTAAGATGAGACCTCGATGCAGTGGCGGATTTGCAGTCTTTGCAGCCCTAGACCTTGTAGCCGGCCCTTTCTCAGCACCTATCATATTGAGTACATTTTGAGTTATTTCTTGTTATCATCAGCGAATTTTTTGTCACAATTTCCCGCCCCTAAATATCTTGGCACCCTAGGTCCGGGCCTACTGGGGTAAATCCGCCACTGCCTCGATGAGACAGATCGTGAAATTCCTAGGCATATCGTAAAACGTAAAATATTTGTCTCGTCCACTGATTCGACGCGGGGCTATTTCTGGACAGTTTGCCCTTCGGGCATCTGATCCGAAGCAACCTCACGAACCTATTCTCCTACCTATCTGTATTGGTTTAATGCTTCGAGCAACACCGGCTTCCGACACATCGGTTTAATGTGACAACCGTCAAGACTTTAGTTACACAGAAACATTACGATCTGCCTGATCTTTCGATCGGCATGCCGACATATCGATAGCCGATAGAGACAGTGCGTTGCGTGCGTTGGAGGGTCTGCCATCTCGTGATCTGAATCGAAAGCGAAAACAATTCACGCTTCTAAGTAGGCACTAAGTGGGTATGTGCTTCACCCTGGCTCTATTTCGCATAGTAGGGTCTGCCATCTAGTGGCTTAAACCTTGACATAATGCTTTGCGCAAATGAATAGGGGGCTTCTGTGCTGCCGTCTACAGTTCATGTACGCTCCCTAAAGATAGCATAGAGGTAATGTCAGACCGTAAAATCTTTTATTGGTGCGACTATAAAATCACATTCATATATTATATTTATGATAGGCAGGCGTACCTACCTATTTACTGTGCATAGAGTTTTGTTGTAAAAGTAACCAACTAGATAAGGATATGTCATATATAAAAGTAAACAAAATGTCAAATAACTACTGTTCTATTTTGAAATATGACATAAATTTTAAATTTCAAGTAACTAATATCTTAAATAATCAAAAATTTTAATTAGATACATATTTAGGTAATGTAAGTATACTGATGGTAATATAAAGGCGCGCACTTCGTTAAATAGTGTACTGTTACATTTATAAAATAAACGCATAAATATTTAGGATATTCGGCACGATGCCAATGTCGGGATTAGCGTTTTTGTTCGATATAATTGTCGAAGACCTAAAGAGCTTTGTGCCAACCAAAAAGTTTGTGGTTAAAAGCCAGTTTGCAGATATTTTTTCATTGGTATTGAAGAATCCTGAACCAAATCTGCGGAAGAGAAAGCGGAAGAAAGCGTCGAAGGATAACACCAAGGCAATAGATGCAAAAAAGGTAACAGACAGTGCCAATCATAACATAAAATCACAAAAAGGTCAGACAATATTATTTGTAGGCAATATAGATACTCTGATAGCACACATGATGCATTATCCAATGGAAATGTGTTTATGCAGTGAATACAATCCGGAAGAAAGGATAGGGTCTACTTTAATACCGTGGAATAACTCTTTTATTGAGTATTTGATGAGCCTTTATCACGTAGCAAAACCCGCCCCGGCAAACGTTAAGGCCGTCTACAACGTCTTCAATGAAGCCACATCGAAACGGATGGCGGCAATACGCTTAAATATCAAGTTACGCATAACGGATCATGTCAATTTAAATCAATATACGGCTTTGTCAAACAGACATCCCAATACCTTTATTAAGATGGATATCGATCAATTATTGTATATTGATCAATCAACTACTACAAGGTTATGCGATGGTACCGGTACTATAAAAACTATATACAGTGATGGAAAAAATAAAAAGAGAAGTAGTGTTAAAAAACGTAACGCTAAAAGAAAAGCAAATATTGCAAAAATAGCTGAAGATAGAGATCGGAAACTTACTCACGCACAGCCTAAAAATAAGGCCAACAAGGCAAATAAAATTCAGAGAAACCTTTTATTACATTTAACCAGAAGTGATACAAACACCGTAAAACCATTTAAACTGGATCAACATATAAGAAAGAACTTAAATTCAAAATCTTGCACAGCAATAAAACAAGTCAATTTGTTCGACTACATCTTTGGTGATAGAAGTGGACCATTTGGAAATAAAACTTACACAGTTGGATATGCTACTGTAAACATTGATGAAAATAAAAGTAAAACTCCATCAGCTTCTTCAGCCAGTCCTCCAGCAACTGAAAGTCCAGGCAAGGCTACAAGCAAATCAGGGACTTCCTTAGAACCAGATAATAATACTACAGTCAAATGTGACACCGTAAGATGCATTTACAAGAAGGAAAGACCGCTCTTAGAGAAACCTGATGATAGAATTCTTATAGATGTAACAAGTGTTAAACATTCATGTTGCGTGACCGACACAATTGAACGACAGATGGCGGTAATTGGAGGAACACCTGAGGAAAATAATCCATGTTACTGTGCTTGCGAATGTACGTTTGGTTTCGAAAGGAAAACTACCTATTGCAAAATCTGCAAAGGATATGAAAAACGCGGAGTGGACTTAGACGGTAAACCTCAGTACCTCATGCCGGATCCCTGCCCGGTATACCACAAAATCAGTAGAATAAAAACTGGAAGCACTTCCGGAAGTGATAGCAAGAAAAAAAGTAAAAGCATAGAGAAAGTTGAGGAAAACGAAAAGAAAGCAAAGAAAAATGATCGATTTAAATTTAACTACGGCTACAAAGGTATACGTACGTAATTTTTTTTTACTATCGAGATAACGTGTACTTATATCTACTTGAATTAATGGAATACGTATATATTTAATTTTTTTTTTCATTATAGCTCCTAAGATTGGGCACGATCGATGTGTTTTGCCATGCACTGGGACTATGTCCAACGTCCCTAAATATATGGGCTGGCTCTGGACTGCTGCTAACGTCCCCGGGTTAATGGTATGTTTATTTTATTTTCTATTATAGATATTAATAATTTTTGGTTTATTAAGCTTGTAAAAATTTGACAAGTAAAAGTGCCCGGAGACTTTAATCTACCTACAAAAATCTCGTGATATTTAACTGAAACCGTTTTTTCTTTATATTTGCTGCGGGGTCCGTTACTTAAATTATCTTAGACCGATTAAAATCACAACAAAATGGCGTGGAATGGTACCTACTCGTTCCATCGCCCACACTGTTAAATGATAGTTAGTAAACCTTATTAAAAGGCATAAGGTCACCGATTGACATTAGGAGTGTTGCTGTTTGTACCTTTATGTGATTAGTTGTGTCCTAAAAGTATCTTTTTTATAGTTTACAAACACACATGCAATCAGTTAAAAAAATAGAGCTATTTTTTTTGTTGATTTTTTTTCACTTTTTTTCTGTAGTTTCGACCTTCGTGGAAACCTGGTGCAATTAATAAGGTAGTTGCAAGAAAGCTCAGAAATGCCCTACATCCAGGTGAAGTTACCAATAAGCGTAGAAAAGTTGTGGCCCCTAAGAAGCGTCCTCTCAAACGACCGCTCCTGATCGTCCACAAAAAGGATGGCGAATTTACTGTTACAATGGAAACCATGAAATCCTATAATAGACCGAGAACTATCAACCAACCGCCTTACGAGGACAAACCGGCTCTGACATACACTATAGGGAGAACAGAAGAAGAAAACCGTGAAAGAAGGAAGAAGAGGGAACGTGCCGCGAGAAGACTAGAGAGAGAGCAACGCGAGTTCATTCAGAGTACCTTCACTGACATGTGCAAGGAAATATGCTTGAAGACATACCAGCAGGCGTTAGGGATTCTTCCTGATGCTGAAGATCCTGAATGCGCTTGCTACCCACCTCTGCCCGACCCTAACCGCGTCAACGAAGACCGATCATGTTCATGCTCTGATGACGGAGACTCTTTAGCGTCCGACACAGACTCTGACGAATGGATATTAGAGTTCACCGCTCCGACCGCTTACTACGATTCCAAATACCCAGGCACAAAGGTTAAAACAGTAGACAACGGAAGCCAATACACGTACTTAGACTATAAAGTGAAACTTACCGATAGATTCGGAAATGCTGTTCCAAGATTCTTTAAAGGACCCGATGGGAAAGAACAATGTAGTGACTTGGGAGGTTTCTGGAGCCCCTCAGGTCATAATTGGCTCCAAATTAATCTTGACGGTTTCATAAGCCCCGACGGACGATGGGCTCCGTTCACATTTATTGGTCCCAGCGGAGAATTAGTTGACACCGACACAGGCAAATTCCAAGACGCAGAAGGTAATTGGCTAGCAATAGGTGTCGACGGCTATATAGATGGCAACAAGTGGAAGTTTTACAGGCAATCTGCAGAAAAAAAACAAGATACCAAGACTGCCAAGAAGAAGTTATCTAAGACAAGATCTACGAAAACGCGTTGCGTTACCAAAGACAACAAAGACAAGGTACATGATAAGGACGGGTCCTTACCAACATTTAGTTGCTTTGGGGATGCTTCGGTGATGGACTTATCCAGGATGGGGATTGTCGGGCATGGTCCGGATAAAAAATTGCTGAGCAAAATGCTGAATGATTTGATTGGAAAGGGTGTGAAAGTGAAGGTACCCCAGACGCCACAATTGCCTAAGTCTCCGGCGTCGGGCAGGTCTAGGCAGCGACAGAGGGCCGACAACAGGCCAATCTGTCGGCACCCGAAGCCATCGCATAAGGGGGTCATCCAACACTTTGACGGCTCGCGTTCCTACTTCAGAAGGAGCGAATTTAAAAACCGGAGCCCAAAGGCGCGTATACATGACCTAGAGCAACAGGGTAAAAGTCTGAGCACCTTCCATGAGCCATGTTTCAATTCCAATATGGATTGTAAGAAGCGGCGCCAGCGACGGCGGGTAGTCGTGACGATGCCACACGCTCATAAATCTTATGATAGATTATAGTACCTACCGCTTGAAGTGCGCGTCTGCGTTGGCAAATTTTTAGTATTGTTTAATTTTTTGGTAGTGTGATAAGTGAAATTTGTAACGTTTTGTAACTGTAAGTTAAGAAGTATGTACTTAGTCTTAATGCTCTGATTGCATTTTATTTCGTAGTAAGAAAGTAAACTATTAAATGTCATTATTTTTATTACACACAAGTTTCTTTGCTCGGGCTTCCTTTAGCCCCACTATAATTATACTGAGAGGAGTGTTATTATCATATATGCTTAAATATTTGTTGAATACTTAAGTATTGGAAACTATCGAGCAAATAAAGTAATTTATCAGCTGTCACGGCAATCACGGGATTATACCCCCAAATTTAAAAAAAATCTAAAATCGTTGTCTGCATTTCTATCTCTCTTACATAATTCGAGCGATATCTGTTTCTATACCTTTGTTATTACTATTAGAGAGAAACTTGCCCCGTAGAGGGCACATTTAGACTAGGTAGTTACTAGTTACCTAACTTACTCTTTCATATGTTATGACGTTAAAACGGCGGAATTTTTAAGGCTCTCTTCTCAATTAATCTTAGTGAATCCTGCAGGTATTTTCAACGAATGTGGTGGAGATAATAGTCCAAATATTGACAGTAAGATTTTTTTTTCTTTTATTAATTTTTTTCTTGTTAATCTTGAACTAGGAGCAGTTTTTCATTTGATAATGTACTTTATTTCAGGTAGCACAAGGGTGGAAGCCGGGCGCCGTGTCCAAATATATCCTAAGAAAACTGAAGATTGCGAAGCTAAGGTCCGCAGCTGTGGCCAACAGCGCACCAGCGAAAAAATCAAAAAGGAAATGTGGCGACAAACCCACCCTCGTCATAAAAAAGAAGGATGGAGAGTATTCAGTCGAAATGCAAGTGACGTCAGAGAACGATCATAATTGCGTCGTATACGATCCACTTGTATATAAGATTGCATCCGCAAGCAACGAGGATAGGGTCAAAAGAAGGGAGAGAAAGGCAAAAAGATTAATCGAGAATATGATAAAGGAATTCAACGATCCCTTTCACCCAGAAGTTTGTCAGCAGACGTGCGTCCGAGGTTATAAAGAAATGATTGGTGTTTTTGAACCTGAAAATCAAGTCGATGGTCGCTCCGTAACTGGAAGCTGTTCTTGTGAAGATGAGCAGGATGAGGATTCTGACGGCAGTTCTCTGGATCTCGACTGGGAGATACAATTCTCGCCGCCGAATGCTCGGGTCAAGAATTAAATGATAATGACAAACGGGAGAGTAAAAACGGTTGAATAAAAATAAATTTGAAAGCGGTCTCACTCTCGAGATGTACGAGTTTGACGAGAAAATTAAATACTTAAAATATTGGTAGTCGTTAAATCAAGTGTTCTAGTAAAACATATTTATGACTAAATCTACACGCATTCTTAATTCTTGCATTTATATTTTTGTCACTGCAGTGGTACATAGTGTTTATTTTTTAGTTGAAGAATGCTCTACGGGTATTATCCCTTGCTGCTGCCAAAAATTTTAAATTTCCGATATTCGTAGCGATACTGATTACCGATACCGATTGTTGTAAAATGCCAGTCATCTTGAAAAATGTTCATTCGAGTTAGGTTACTTAAATGAAACAAATTTAATTTTTATTCTGAATATAAACGACATACATATTTTTACAATTTTTTAACGCATTTTTTCCAATATTTATAATGCAGGTATATTCAGGTAGTATTTGAGATATATTTTTCTGGCCTAAACGGAGAGGAGATATAATAAAACGAAACAATTATCACTATCAGCTACTTTTATCGCTCATATATAAATTCAACATATCCCATATGACTAGTGAGAGGGTCGTGTGCGGCGTTATTCTGATGTAGAGGGGGCCGAGCCCCTTGTAGAGGCCGTGGAGGCCCTCTGTCTTGTAGATCTTGCAGAGCGCGTCGAAGACGCCTGTGTAGAGCAGGCCTCCGGTAGCGGCGGTACCTGGGAGGTAGAGAGGAATTAATATGTTGAAAATATACATAGGTAGAACCAAAAAGCCCGCTCGAATTTTTTTTTGTAATTATCTAAATCAAGTGGTATGTTAATAGAAAAACTGTAGAGTGCTAATGGAAATTTAACGCAGTTTGATGAAGCGTTCCTGGTCTAAACGGGTCCCAAATAGTTTTAAGTCATAATGTATTGTTTGTCCGAATTTTCGTTAGTCATAATTGGTTTTTCTCAGAAACGCGTAACTTTTCAGGATTGCCATAAAACAAACCTAACCTAACCTAACCTATCTATAGAATAACCTTAGGAAAATCCTGAAAAGTTAACGGTTTCAGTTTTATGACTAACGATAATATGACAAACAATACATTATGACTTAAAACTTTATGGGAAACAAAGGGACCCCGGTCTAAACATCTATAGGCAACAAAATTTTTGTGATTATAGGTAGTCATGTGGACTAGATATCAGATATTTGAAAAGTGAGATAATGCAGCAAATATGCTTCTGGTTCTTTATTTCGTATTCAGGCCAGATGTAACTTTAAATTGAGAGCGAAATAAAATAATTATTATGACCAAAACCACATTAGCATCAGCGTCTTTCCCAATACATAGTTACGAGTATATGCCTAGTTTAGTTGACCCTTCCCAAACAAAAACCACAACCAGTAGGTAACTAAATAAATTAGAAACGTGCTGGTTAGAGCTAGATAAGTCTGCAACGAGTTTGGTAGCACACGCAGTGCAAGTGTTATTTTAAACATCAAACTTCTATGAAATTGTGAAGTCTAAATAGCACTTGCACTGCGTGTGTTATCAAAATCGCTGCGGACTTATCTCGGTCTAACTCTTAGGTATTTTAATCGTGCATAAATTGAAAACCCTCTGTACACTAGGATCTATAAAAGATCTTCGCAAACTGAGGACTGTATAATTACTTAAAAATACATAAAGCAGCAGGAAAGAGGCAAAGACAAAGCTCCAAAGCGTAAGCAACAAGCTCTCTCCATACCCTGATTGTAAATCCTTGTATTCACGACATCGAACGGAGTTTCCAACATCACAACGAAAAAACTGCTCACAAAACTCGCGAGAACCGCGCGAGTCACGGGATCTTTGCCGATTCCTCTTGCCTCCAGCTCCTGCTTAACTCTGCACACGAAAACAAGCCTTATTATTATCATTACCCTGGTTGTAAAGTCGCACGGTGGTGACGTCGAAGGGACACATGGCCAGGGCTACCACGGCCCCGCTTATGGCGCTGGCTAGAACGGAGAGCCAGAAGGGTGAGCGATCGCAAATGCCATGCGATGCCAGCCATTCTTTTGCTCTGGAGAAAAAAATTGACAGTTCACATAATTTTATAGATGGCAAGGCAGTAAAATATTTACAGTACATGCACATAATAAATAAGTGACTGAACCGTTACAAAATTAACCTATACTTAGTTAAGTACCTATAGGTTACTAGATACGAAAGTATTTCCAAAGATCATGCTTTTCTTTAAGGATTGTGGACATCTAGTTGACGTACTCGCATTGAGTGCTTCCTTTCAACTTTTATCAATTTCATGGTGACAAAGTTCATTTTGCCAAATCCGTCTCAATAGGTCAACTTAATGTGCTTATAACTATCCTATAGCCGGCCAGAGGCTTATAAAAAAGTCCCCCTTGTCATTCTAATTTAAATCTTATGTTTAACAAATCAAAATTGTAGCCACGTTGGTTTTGTTGTCTGGGTGGCTAGAGGATATCACAAGTGGTCGAAAAATGGTGGAATCTTAAAGACAACTACTTATGTAATAAAGACTTACTTGGAGAAGGTAGTGAGTTGCGCGGCGCTGCCGACTGCCAGCCTCGTGCAGGCGGCGTTGACACCCGCGAAATAACCCTTGAAGCCTTCCGAGGAATAAATCTTTGACATACCGTCGAACATCCCTGAAATAACACAACCAAAAGTTAAATTAATCATGAAATGAAAAAATTAAATATACGTTCTTTCAAGAATGAGACTTAGCTGAGACCTGTTTATTCCATCAGACTGTTTTACATCTTCTGTGGCCTATTTTATAAAGCTACAAGTCACAATTTACAAGCGGAAGTCTCTTTCTAACCCTATGTGTTAGAACGAGACTTCCGCTTGTAAATTGTAACTTGTAGCTTTATAAAATAGGCCACTGGTCTCTTTGATTCTTACGCTCACATTCTAAAGATGTCGATCATTGGAGGGTAGTAACGTGACTGGACACATTTGCAATCCGGATACAGCCAGCAGTGTAGTTTTCCGGATCTGGATCAAGATTGAGGAAGGATTCGAGGATCTGGATTGCGGAATTCCTGGATTGAGGAAGGAAAAGTGTCAAGAGTTGAAGGTCTAAATGGTATTTATACTTTTAAATGGCTTCTATCTTCAAGACTTACCTTCATACCTATGTTGTCTGCCCACCGCTATACTAGGATGTGATGACGCTTGTATTCTCGTTTTCAGCACGGATACAGGATTGCCAACGACTCCACTGACGATGCCGCTCACGCTTGACCAGAACACGGATTTGCTGACGGAAACTTCTCCCGTGTCTGTGCTTGTCCAGCCGCGGACTTCTGATATGTGGTATAATCCTAATCTGTAACGGGAAAAGCATTGTCAATGAAACTGTCCAGTCTAGATCAATCATTATTTTAGTCTGTACCTAGGTATTTAATTGAGCCCATGTCTGTTTAGAAGAACCACGTCGTCTCCGTTAATACTAATTTTTAGGGTTCCGTACCCAAAGGGTAAATTAGGGTTCCGTATCCAAAGGGTGAAAACGGGGACTCTGAACTGCTACTGCTAGACAGTTGAAATTTTCACAGATAATGTATTTCTGTTGCCGCTAATCGCTATAACAAAAAATACTAAAAAGTACGGAACACTCGGTGAGTGAGTCCGATTCGCACTTGTCCAGTTTTTATCCAAGCTGAAGAATATCAAGATAGTTATGGATTGATGAACTTTATTTCATTCCAATATGGTTCAATTCAACTGTTTTATTTTCCTTTTTGTATTGTAGACTTGGATCCAGCAGTTCCCCTTGGATATTCGGCCAGCACGGGCGGCTGCTCTATGGTTGTGTTCGAACAGACAAGTTACCTGACAAAGTTCATTGTGAAAGGCAGTTGGATCCGTTAACCATGTCACAGAGACGGGCTATGGTTATGGTGGAAAAGAAAAGTTACCTGACAGAGTTCATTGTGAAGCCGAGCACAAGAGCCGGAGCGAGGCCCTTCTGCAGCGCGAGGACACCGTCGGTGCGGCCGATGACGAAGATCGCGTGCAGCATGCCTCGGTAACGCACCACCTGCCCTTCAACAAAATGGCACGTTCAACGTCTGAGAGGACTATTACAGGTACAGGTGCAGTATACAGTGTTGGCAATTTGGCATAAATGATGCCAGATCTGGCATATTTTCACTCGTCGCTTTGGCACCAAATTTTTCCATTTAGCATCTGGCATATTTTTAGCATAATTTAGTCTAAGCCAAGTTTGCACCAACTCGGCAGCAACAATATGCGCCATCGCCTTATGTGGTCCATATTTTCATATGAATTTTGACTTTTATGGACTGATGGACGTCGACGGATTATATATAGTTGGCCAAGCAGATCTTGTCATTAGAAAAAGGCGGCAAATTTGAAAAATGTGTATGTTTTAAGTGTTTAATTTCAAATGATATTTTAGCATTTTTTTAGCATAGGTATTTCAAAAAACTTTGGCATAATTTTGGCATAATCTAGACGTTAGTTTAGCATTTTTTCAAAATCCGAGTTGGCAACACTGGCAGTATATTTAGTTTAGTTCTTTGAATTGTCTCAAATATGTAGGTACTTACCTAGTTTTTGCTAGAGTCTATAGGTACAGGGTGGCTAAAAATATCTACATTCCCTTTGCCAGGGAGGTTTTGGGATTATATTGAGCAACTATTTACTATGGGACCAACCCCGAAATCGCGATAATCATTACAATAAACGCGAATTGCATAAAAAAATAGTAGATTGTTAACCAAGGGTTGAAAGGCACCCATTTCTGTCGAGGTAGTTTGGCGCTCTAACGCAGTGAGAGCGCCAATAGTCCGAGACAGAAATGGTGCCTTTCACCCGAGTTAAACACTCTACTTTTCATATCGAATGCGAGGAAACCAAACAAGACAAGGCAATTTCGCAAAATCAGTAATGGAAGTACCTAATAGATCTACGGCCATGATTTATTTTCCTTAGGACTTACTTGCAATCGGAGACTTTTCATGTGTGAAGATTAATTAACCCCTAGCGAAAATCATTTAGAATGCAATATTTACGAAAACACACATTTTTAACTACCTATCTGCAGTAATTTTAAAATGATTTGTTCATTATAGTATGAAAATCAGCGGGGTTGCCTCTAACTTTTTAATTTTATACTTTTTCGTTCTAAAAGCCGCAACAGACTACCGGACCGCACCGCGACCTTGGTGCGCCGCACCACGTAATAACATAATAAAAGTATTTTAAATATTAAATAACAATTTAATTACTAATATAAGCAATTTTTATCTTGTATTTTATTTTATTTTCATGAATATAATGCTAAATAACTTTAAAAATCAATTTAATATCGTACACACGTTTAACTGTGGCTGTATAAGATTCTGCCTTTGCTTATTTACGCAAGTGTAAGGTTTAAAAAATATTTTTGGTGTATTCCTTTTGGTTCCCGCCTTATGAAATCGAGTAAATAGAATTCCACGAAAGAAATCAAGAATAATTTGTTTTTAACTTCACTTACATCATTTTTTATAAAAAAAAGGATCAACATGGGATTAGTAAAATTAAATAATTACCAATTGTTCCAGGCGAGGAAATAAAGACGCTATTTTTCCATTTTGTTTCTACCCAGTTGTTCGGGGACGCAGAGGAGTAGGGTAAAGGCACCATCAGTAGTCAGCCTTATAACGACTTTTTTAAGTTTGAACGTTCGGCATTTCTACAGGATTACTCGGAAAATTAAACAAATGACATAGTTAGATCAATTGTTTATCATAATTTTAAAACAAAATATTTAAAAAAATAACAATCCTCTTTATAATATCTCTAATTTAGTTTAAACAAAAAGTGGCACTTTTCTCCAGTAGTCAGCCTCCAAAATCCAGTAAGCAGCCTCTGTGTACCCAGTACTCAGCCTTTATAATATTCATAATGATTTGATCAAAATCACTTATATTTATATCATAACCAACAATATGATTATCATTATTATTTTTTGTATATCTTTTTTTTTTATTAGTACATACAATTCTTATGACACGAAATTTGTTAGTTATGTACTTAACTAAAAAAGTTGTCAAGCGGACCCCAGGCTCCCATGAGCCGTGGCAAAAATGCCGGGATAACGCGAGGAGGAAGAACCTATTCGGTAAAAAATAATGAAACGATTCTATGCAGATCTAATTATCATTAATAAACAAAGTCTTTTTCTCAAAAATGGACGGCAAAATCGACTTTGCCGTCTAAAAAATAGGTCGCGAAGCGCGTAGTTTATGGTCAGTCAAAAATTAAAAAGTTAAAAACATTGCGGTCTCGATTTTGGGACTGCAATGTTGCATACAAATTCCATTATTTGTAGAGTTCCAAACTTTTTAAAAGTTGAAATGGCCATATGAAATGAAGGCACAGGCCCATTAAACAGCCAAACAGATGATTAGTACGGCGACTATTTAGCTGTCTCAAATAGGTTGGCGTATTTTCGGCAGAAAAATGCACTTCTATTTTTTAATTAAAAAAATAAAAAGGCGGCAAGGGCTTTTTTCTGTGAAAATATATACGTAAGGAAGTTGCTTTTGTATAATATTTCTGTGATATTTATATTTCTTGCACCATTTTTGAGAAAAGCACTATATATGACTCGGCTGGAAGGCTACTTGCTGGCTTCGGATTCAATTAAACGGACTCCCAAGGTCGTCCGTTTAAAACGAATCCTCAGCCTGCAAGTAGCTACTTCCGAGCCTCGACAATAATGTACTAATACCTACCAGGAAAAAGCAAAGTGATAAATAGTTATGTATAGTTAACGTCATAAATATGTATACACTTTTGAACCTTATTTCAATTAGATAGGGTTTAAAAATGTGGACTTATTTTTGGCGGCGATGTACCAAGCAAAGTCAATGGCTGAGTATTGGATCCGCGAACTGAAGTGAAGAAGTTCCAGTGGTCAGCCGCATTATAACGTAATTTCAAATGCGGCTGACTACTGGATTTTACTTAAAATTGACTAGGGCATGCTAAACTAAATTTGAAAATGTAAATTTAACGGTCCTAACGGTCGCATTGGCTCGAAAATAATAAAATAAACGAATAACCCAAAGGTCAGCCGTGGGGGGCTGAACACTGGATTTTTTGGAAAAAAGTGTTATCCAGTGGCCAGCCCCCTCAATTTATAAGTGAAATATTGTTATTTTCATCAAAACGTAATCCAATTTAATAGATAAACTAATAATCAATCCAATCATTAACAAAAATAATAACTTATAACATTAAAACATAGTTTTTCTTGCCTGTTAAGAGAACACCACGTGCAGAAAAAAATATGGCGGACATGACACTTTTGCACTCTTCGACAAACAGCACCTGTATGAACGAGTATATTTCTTCCCCCCGTTCCCTCACCACACCTGTCGTGTGACGTATTAACCAATAAGGAATCAAAGCTCCTATTTGAGTAATCGCGATTTGTTTAAACGAATATACCAGATATTTATGACCAATAAACGACTCAAAAGGCTGACCACTGGTCCCTGGCTGGCCACTGGTGCTGTTACCCTACACCACTTTTCTGCACTAGAGCATAAACGTATGACTTTCTGCGTACCTTTTAGAACAACAACGACCCACTTTCAGAGCATGAGATATGAAAATAATAATATCTGATACTGTTCAACTCCATGTAACTACTTTTCTTGTTTTCATCTATTGTGTTGTGTAAAACAATTAATTAATGAGCTTTAATAAGGAGAAGAACTAAGGAAGATTTAAGAAACATAATCAATATTATTTTTGCTTTTATTATTACGTTATTGCTAAAATCGTAGTGTAAGTAGAACCATTGAGTGAACCAGTATATAATTTTATTTAAAAAACTACGGAACCCGTACGATGACCCGTAATATTTTTATTTGTAGCATACATTAGTTACATTACGGTTATAGGTCAGTAAATGAATGCTCAAAAAACGTTGTAGAGGGAAATGCTAGGAACACAATTTTTGACTCCGTAACTTTGTTTAGACTAGTTAGGAGGTGAACATATCAAAAGTCCCCGGCTGTAGCCCCGGTGCTGCGGGGTAGAGGGGGTTAAGAAGGTCGAATTTTTCGGTTTTTCATTGATATCTTGGAAACTTTGCATCTTAGCGACATGACTACTAAGACAAACCGAAATCTCATAAAATTAATTACAAGTTTTATCTAGTCAAGTTTTTCGATATCTTGAATAGTTTTTGAGATACCCGCTCTTGAAAGTTTATTTAGGGATTTTAATTTTATCTTGATATCTACATCAGTGATGCTGTTAGGCCATGTTTGGTATCATTTTCGTATAAATCGGGGGTGCTGAATTCATTTATGGTATCACATTGACACTATTCCGAAGTAAAACCAAAATTAAAAAAAATATATTTTTAAAAATCCCTCTTCACGCTTAAACCGCTGAACCAATTTCGTTGAAAATTTGTATAGAAATAGTTTCAGTCTCGACACAGGACATAGGATGGTTTTTATAACCAAAAGCATCTTTTGACGATGTGAAAAGTGGGGTGGAAGTTTGTATGAGGAGTCAATAACCGCTGAACCGGTTTAGGTGAAATTTAGGATGGTATACATCTGTGATTTAGATGAAAATGATACCTAACATGACTTCAAACTTTACCTTAAGCAGTATTTACCTCAGGAATTCAGTTTCGTCGACGAAGTTGAATTCCCCCCATACTCCATTTCACAACTTTAAAGGATGATTATTGAGATAAAAAGTATCTTATGTCCTGTCTTGGGACTCGAAATATCTGTATACCAAATTACAATTAAATTGGTTGAGCGGTTAAATCGTGAAGAGGAATTTAAAAAAAAAGGTATATTGTTTAAAGTTTATATGTTTTTTCTAAGGAATGGTGTCAATGTGATACCAAAAATGAATTCAGCACCCCCGATTTATACGAAAATGATACCAAACACGGCCTAGCAGCTTCACTAATGTAGATATCAAGATAAAATTGAAAGCCCTAAATAAACTTTCAAGAGCGAATATCTCAAAAACTATTCAAGATATCGAAAAACTTGACTGAATAAAACTTGTAACAAATTTTATCAGCTTTTGGTTTTTCTTAGTAGTCATATCGCTAAGACGCAAAGTTTCCAAGATATAAGTGAAAAACCGAAAAATGAGACCTTCTTTCCCCCCTCTCCCCCCCAGCACCGGGGCTACGGCCGGGGACTTTTGATATGTTCACCTCCTAACTAGTCCAAACAAAGTTACGGAGTCAAAAATTGTGTTCCTAGCATTTCCCTCTATAACTTCTTATTTCTTGGCCTATTAATACAATGCATTTGTTAGACATATGTGTTAAACACTTACTACACATAGTATACGACTTATTTTTATTATGAACACTAATATTTATAGCGCGACCAAAAGATAAGTTGGTGACGCCACTGACGCCAGCATTCAAAATAAATTTGGTCACGCAAGGATTTCCTGTAATTTTACAGTTCCGACGACTGTTCTTATGGCTAAGCCTTGTAAAATATTTAGTTGGTAGCAATGTTTTTTATGTGTTGCGAGATCTGACAGATAAAACTGGGGGCTTAGCCAAGATGACAATCGTTGATAAACGCCAAACGAAACTTAAAATTTCTTATGAAAATAGTCACATCCTGATACCTACATTTATTTCGTTCGGCGTTTGTTGATGTACGATTTTTAAGTACCTTGGCTAGGCTCCCTGCCTCCCTGGTGATCGTTTTTGTTTAAATTCGACGTGCTTCCGCATCATATGCAATGCAACGCTCTAAGGGCCGACCCTGATTAGTTAAAATCCTATTAATCTTCTACTATTCCGCCTTAGCTGCTCTTATTTTGGCTGTCAAATTTAACGTTTTGGAGGCGGGTTTCTCTCCGTCTCTTGCCGATAGGAAAAGATGTATCGGGATGACAGATGTTACGGAAGGTCACGTGACTGTGTCCATACATTATTTTCATCACACTTGCTCGGAAAAGATGTATTTACACGTAGGGCTTGCGGGCGGGAAATTGAAATTTTCGCCCTAGGGCGGAAAAAATCTTTTCCGAGCAAGTGTGATGAAAAACACTTATTTACACGTAGGGCTTGCGGGCGGGAAATTGAAATTTTCGCCCTAGGGCGGAAAAGTGTTTTATACAGAAGTTTGTTTTTATTAATTCTCCTTTTTTTCCTTACAAGTGTGATGAAAAACATTGTGTGTGCCACGGGCGGTAAAGAAATTCCGAACTCGTGAACATTTTAAGCCCTCGCTTCGCGTCGGGCTTAAAATTGACACTCGTTCGTAATTTCTTATTTCCCGCCCTTAATACACAATGTACTATTAACTTTCTATAGGCGTTTTCTTTCATCGATTGTCATCTTTGGTTGGCGAAATAAGTGGGCCATACTGAAAATTTCTGGATTCTGATATATGAGACGACTTATTTTTTCTAAGTGGCCAGTTCCAGGAATTTTCAGTATGCCCTAAGTAGGCTTATAGTAATTGGTCACCTGCTGGTCCTTAGGCTGCAGCTCGCCCTGCAGCTGCAGCCGAGTCTTCACCACGTCGATGGGGTTGGTGAACACCGTGGCTCCGGCGCCGGCCAGACCGCCGATCACGAAATCCATGGCACTCCTTCACTCTTTAAAACAAGGTTTCAGAATAAACACAACGTAACAATTTTCGTGATTAACTTTTAGCTGACAGTTTCGGTCGGTGGCCGTTGCGTCATGTAGGTGATTGTGTTTTTAGGGTTCCGTACCCAAAGGGTAAAACGGGACCCTATTACTAAGACTTCGCTGTCCGTCCGTCCGTCCGTCCGTCTGTCACCAGGCTGTATCTCACGAACCGTACTGATAGCTAGACAGTTGAAATTTTCACAGATGATGTATTTCTGTTGCCGCTATAACAACAAATACTAAAAACAATAAAATAAAGATTTAAATGGGGCTCCCATACAACAAACGTGATTTTTGACCAAAGTTAAGCAACGTCGGGAGTGGTCAGTACTTGGATGGGTGACCGTTTTTTTTTTGCTTTTTTTTGCATTATGGTACGGAACCCTTCGTGCGCGAGTCCGACTCGCACTTGCCCGGTTTTTTTTAATCCTTTTATTTTAGAAAGAGGCTTACGCTTGGAATCAAGACAGTGTTACGGAATTACAGATGTAGTGCGTAATTGTTTTCCATCGTATTTTCTCGGAAACGTTTTTATTTGTCATGCTACTTCAGTCAACTTCAGTATTTTTTTGTACTTTGACTGAAATAGCAAGACACGTTCGTATGTTTCCGTGAAACTACGAAGGAAAACAATTATTTTTGCACTACATCTGTAAATATCATAATATAAAACGTATGAAACATAGGAAAATCGGAAATTACCGCTCTAGTGCGATAAAGAAGGTACCACTAAGTGTATATATGTATACAGGGTGATTCAGGAGACGTGAGCAGGACTAACACTGCGCATTCCGTAAATTATAAGGAACTGTTTCCTATCAGTATTAGTGAGGTTAACGTTAATTTTCTAGTCGTGTTGAAAAAAAAAGTTATTAATTTATTTACAACATGGGTGGTCGGTAACATTAGAATAGTTAACTAACGCTATTCAGTGTCAAATTGAATGTCATCACTGTCATCACGGTCTGGTTACTTTTGAAAACTCGTATCTCACTCAGGTTTGACATTTTATTTTCTTCGTAAAAGAGGTTTTATGTTAATTAATTAGGTCTTGTAGGGTGACCATGATTGTAGAGAATTAAATTTGCCCTCATCAAAAAGTTGAAAAATAGGAAAAAGTGTGGTTGTTTTACCTAAATACGACGGTGACCAATCAATTATCAGTTACTGAGTGTGCAGGATGAGTCCTGCTCACGTCTCATGAATCACCCTGTATATACTTACATGAACTGTAAACTACTTTCTATGCCAATTCAGTATCGTCACAAGCCCATATAAATTGATGTTATTTCCAGGAATATTAATATGTAATATGTGAAATAACTCTTCTTCGTTATCATTTGATAAGTAAAAAGCATTTATCATTGTGCAAACAATTACATCGACTGTCAGTTAATTGGTTAACATGATAATCTAATAAGCGCCGCCGACTTTTATATTATTGCGTTAAAAAGAAGAAATCACATCTTTAATCATAGGAAGCGGAAATACTAGAGATGCACCGGATATTCGGTTACTATCCGATATCCGGCCTATCCGGCCATTATTTTAATATCCGGCCGGATACCGGATAGTGACCTACTATCCGGCCGGATACCCGATAGTGACCTACTATCCGGTCGGATACCGGATAGTGCCCTACTATTCTGCCGGATACCGGATAGTGACCTACTATCCGGCCGGATACCGGATAGTAACATTGCTTGGTTTCGGAGAATTCGGAGTAAACAATTGAAACATTCCACACACTTGCACGTGCACGCATTTCGAACCTAGAATGAGTCCGCTCCGCGCGAACGTTCATTACGAAATTTACGAAATAGGTCAAAACCTGCACAATGCACAGAAACCGAAATGTAGGTATAGTTCCGCCGGCCGGATACCGAGTATTCGGCCGATGGTCACGCCGAATATCCGGTATCCGGCCAAACATCTATCCGTTGCATCTCTAGGAAATACTAATATGTAGTGTAATGTCGGCGCGCAATATCATAGACCTTCCTATCATTCAATTGGTTAGACTTTAACCCGGGCATAGACAACGCATACTAGTCTAGCCATTAGTACTGTATCGGAACTAGTTCAAAAAGTTTGATAACGATAACTCAGAGCGCGCTAAAACTATTTCTAGCAAAATTAATTACTTGTAACTGTGACATCAATGACTTTAATGGGACATGAACAACATAAACATAATTTATGATATGATGCGAATTTCTAAATATAGTTAGGTATTGCACATGTATAGTTCAACTCACCGTGGCCTTGAAAATATTACGCGAACGAAACACTACACTACTGAATATACTGAAAACCTTATCAATTCTGACACATTTTAACAAAATACACGTCCAGACGTGTACTTATCACAGGCACTTTACCTTTGCTATCGTTCGGATCTTGCGTGACATTGAAATTATTACGTTACGTCAGTTATCATCAACCTCAAAACGTCTTAAGCGACGTGTTTCTGTAAATAAACTATGACCTTTTATGAAAGTAATGTAGAGTTAGCAATACAATTATTATTTGCGGTCCGTGAGGTCGCTACTTGCCAACAGACGTTCTAATTAAGTATGAAACGGAGTTGGTTCCGCATTTTTCCGCCTGCACAAATAAGTTTGCGGTAGTGCTAGTGTATTTTTGTTATACAACGTGCTGGTGACGTCACGACCACGACACGAGCGTGGTTTGGCAAGCGTGCGAGTGAATGACAGAATTTTATGGCACATTCATAGAAGTTCTTTCATTTTAGTGTTTTAATAAATCTTTCTTAATTATTTTGTAGCGAGAAATTTAGTTTCACGGCGTGTCATGTGAGTCATGCCTTTATTCGGTTAAGGACAGATTCATCGTAAGGTAGGTCAAGAGAAACGCATGCACGGTCTCCCAAAGTACATACAATAAAGTATGTATATAGGTATTTATTTAATATTCATTAGGTATATAATATATATATAATTATACTCGTTCGTGCCAGGATTGTGATGCTTGGTATTCGCAACAATTTATCAATTACTGTACTTTGTACACCTACTCTCGTAGACATTGGAAACAGATATAAAGGGGAGTGCTCCGAGGAATTGTTTCGATTAAATCTCTGCCGCTTTTTCTCTTTGCGCCATCACTCTACGTGACAACATTTCCATCGTCACCACTTACACACGTTAACTATAAATCGTAGTGATTAAATCTGTGCAGTCTGATTTGCGCAGTTTTATCTACCGCGTGTGTATGACAAATCGTTACGATAATCGACAGCGATTTGTCATACACACGGTAGATAAAACTGCGCAAATCGGACTGCACAGATTAATCGCTACGATTTATAGTCACGTATGTAGCCGGCATTAGATTGTTGACTGTCCTCATCTTTGCGTTTCTACAGAAATCCTGCCTCACACCTCACAGCTAAACTGTGAAATGAACCTTCGCCTGCGGTAATTCCAGTTTCCAGACCTACTTATACGTCATTCAAACCTTCAAGAAAAGAGCGTACTCACATATCCTTAATACCGGCAACGCACTTAGAACCATTCTGGTGTTGCAGGTGTCCATGGGTCGGGTGCATGGCTAGGGTAAAGGCACCAGTAGTCAGCCTTATAACGACTTTTTTAAGTTTGAACGTTTGGCATTTCTACAGGATTACTCGGATAATTAAACAAATGACATAGTTAGATCAATTGTTTATCATAATTTTAAAACAAAATATTTAAAAAAATAACAATCCTCTTTATAATATATCTAATTTAGTTTAAACAAAAAGTGGCACTTTTCTCCAGTAGTCAGCCTCCAAAATCCAGTAAGCAGCCTCTGTGTACCCAGTAGGTACTCAGCCTTTATAATATTCATAATGATTTGATCGAAATCACTTATATTTATATCATAACCAACAATATGATTATCATTATTATTTTTTGATTATCATTGTTTTTTTTTATTAGTACATACAATTCTTATGACACAAAATTTGTTAGTTATGTACTTAACTAAAAAAGTTGTCAAGCGGACCCCAGGCTCCCATGAGCCGTGGCAAAAATGCCGGGATAACGCGAGGAAGCAGAAAGTACCTATTCGGTAAAAAATAATGAAACGATTCTATGCAGATCTAATTATTATTAATAAACAAAGTCTTATACCTACCAGGAAAAAGCAAAGTGATAGTTATGTATAGTTAACGTCATAAATATGTATACACTTTTTAACCTTATTTCAATGAGATAGGGTTTAAAAATGTGGACTTATTTTTGGCGGCGACGTACCAAGCAACGTCAATGGCTGAGTATTGGATCCGCGAAGTGAAGTGAAGAAGTTCCAGTGGTCAGCCGCATTATAACATAATTTCAAATGCGGCTGACTACTGGATTATACTTAAAATTGACTAGGGCATGCCTAACTAAATTTGAAAATGTAAATTTAACGGTCCTAACGGTCGCATTGGCTCGAAAATAATAAAATAAACGAATAACCCAAAGGTCAGCCGTGGGGGGCTGAACACTGGATTTTTGGGAAAAAAGTGTTATCCAGTGGCCAGCCCACTCAATTTATAAGTGAAATATTGATATTTTCATCAAAACATAATCCAATTTAATAGATAAACTAATAATCAAACCAATCATTAACAAAAATAATAACTTATAACATTAAAACATAGTTTTTCTTGCCTGTTAAGAGAACACTACGTGCAGAAAAAAATATGGCGGACATGACACTTGCACTCTTCGACAAACAGCACCTATATGAACGAGTATATTTCTTCCCCCCGTTCCCTCACCGCACCTGTCGTGTGACGTATTAACCAATAAGGAATCAAAGCTCCTATTTGAGTAATCGCGATTTGTTTAAACGAATATACCAGATATTTATGACCAATAAACGACTCAAAAGGCTGACCACTGGTCCCTGGCTGGCCACTGGTGTTGTTACCCTATATAATATGGCCGGTCATATAATAATTCCATAGTAAATTTCAACCCCCTGTTCACCTTCTTAAAGGATCAATCATATCCTAATCTACATTCAACAGTTTAGAACTTTATAATTCGGCGTGTCATCCACGATGACGCGCGGATTTGTCAAGTCTAACCTTTAATAACATAACAATACGAGTCACTGCACGCGTCTTCGTGAATGACACGATCTATAGATTGTGCGTTGTAAGTAGGTACTCGTAGATTTCTTGAAACCACCGTCTACATAAAAGCCATCCGGTTAATAACCGCGCCCGGTTCTCGGAAACATCCGGCTGAAGGCCAAGGGCAAGGAGGCCGTGAACTAAAATGAGGCTAGAAGCGTTTGCCCTATGGAAACACAACCGACAAAATAGGGTGACCGAGGGTTTACTTAGAACACGAAATTTCGTCATGTTTGTACTTACATACATTACATAACTGCATCTTTATCACTCAAAATAATGCAAGAGCAATAGAAGAAAGGGAAATATATAATATTTTTCATTTTTCATGCTCTGAAAGAGGGTCACTGTTGTTCTAAACGTTCTAAAAGGTGTGCAGTAAATGATACGATTTTATTAATATTTTTACGATAAGCAATTGAAATTTGGATATAAATGGATTTGTTATACAATTTCCATTCTAATATTTGACTCCTCATTCTATAAATAACGATACCTTTGCCTAAATTTTTAATTGAAAGTACCCTCAAAAAATGTATGTACCTATACTTAGTTGTGTTTTAAAAAAACCACATGCATTTTACTTTCCTTGTATTCGAAATGAAAAGTAGAGTGTTTAACTTGGGTGAAAGGCATCATTGCCGCCTCGGACTATTGGCGCTCTCACTGCGTTCGAGCGCCAAACTACCTCGGCAGAGATGAGTGCCTTTCATCCCTTGGTTACTAATGTAGGTACTATATGTACATATAACATAACTCGTACGTAGTTGCTACACATCAGGCGCTCCCATAACACTTTTTAATGAGTAAAAAGCATGCATATGACTATACTGGGTCAAGCAAATCTTGTCAGTAGCAAACGGCGGCAAATTTGAAAAATCGCGGGTTAGCAACACTGTGTTCGAATAATTCGAAAATCGCGTGTCATCTGTGTTTTACCTGTGGAATGTGGATCGCGAATGACAGCCATCATCTTGTTTGTTTACAAATGGTTTATAATGTTTACATTCTGAATCGATTCTATTTCAAGAGATATTTCTGCTGTGTCACCATTAAATACCAATATATTAAATAAGACTGTGCTTAATTAAAGCTAAGGTGCCTACAATGCCTACAGTGCCAACTGAGAAATCTAATAAAATATGAAAATCCAGTATGACATCTACCTGCTGAAGCAATGATTTTATTCATACATTCTTGTTTAACGGCATAGTCCACTTACAATTTTATTTTGAGATCTTCAAATTAGTTAATCATTTTTATCAACATCACACACCGCTTTTAAATTGTCCGTCCATACGTATTAATAACAATTTCAAACATTTTCAATAGAGAATCCGCGAGTGACAATTTGAATTGACGTACGTGACAAGGCGCGCTCAGCGGAAAAAAAAGTTTTGGTTCGATGTACATTGTACATTGCTGCTTTTCTTAGCGCAATACTACTCTTTGAGTGTTGCCCTTCTTTAGTTTGCTTTACATTGCTACTGACAAGATTTGCTTGACGCACTATATGTGTACAGAGGTGCATGATTGAAATGTCAGGCCCTGGGTCGTTTCAAGCATTCTTCCCTCCAGTCACTTCAGTGACGATCCGAGTCATCAGTCGTCATTAAGGTTTTGCTGCAGGATGGTAGAGCAAAGCAAAACTATAGGTTATTACCTACAAATTGCCCTCCTCTTCGGGTCGGTCTCGAATCTCGCCCATCACAAATTGTGAATTGTGATGGCAAATTGTGAAATATTTGAGTCTCTTCCAGATTTCTAATTTCAATTGACAGTATCAGAATCGAGTCAGTGAGTGAATCACGCGTGAAACCTTTGCTTGCTCACGCAAGGCTCACGCACCACTTACATAGCGCATAGGGCAAAGGCAACACGACGCACCATGCTTTGTATTTACCTACTTTTACTAAGGTATGTCATTTTTGAATCACGGTACTTAATGGCTGATTTACTTATTACACTGTGCGACGCGTCCATGGGTATTAAAAACTATAGTTACATACCGTCAAAGTGGAAAAATAATCTTGAATCTAAACTCACGAGTATTGATAGAAATAATAAAAAACACAATATTTAACACATTCACTGCTCCCGACGCACATGTGCGTTCACCGCCATACAAGTTTGTTCCTAGGCCACGCTCCCTGGCAGTGAATGCGTTAAAAGGGTTACTTCTCCGTTTTTAGCTTCAAACAAATGGACTTTAAATTAGAGATGCATCGGATATTCGGTTACTATCCGGTATCTGGCCTATCCGGCCATGATTTTTATATCCGGCAGGATACCAGATAGTGACTACTATCCGGCCGGATAGTAACATTGCTTGATTTCGAACCTAGAAATGTGTTCGCGCGCGCGAACGTTCACTAGGAAACAGGTCAGACCTGAATGTGCACCTGAAATACCGAAATGTAGGTATTCGCCGGATATTCGGCGTCCGGATACCGGATATTCGGCCGATGGTCAAAGAACTATCCGTTGCATCTCTACTTTAAATAGGTATGGCGTATAATTACGTTTGTACCAGATACCAAATTTGTACGTAGGCTGTAGGATTACTTACGATTAAGTTGAATCGTGAGACGGCATTTTACTTTAATTGGAAGTATGTATACCCTATAACTATTGTTAAGGCCGTTAACACGTTCACTGTCTCGATATGACAAACTCACACGTCCAAGAAGTGTGCTTCCCACCTGGGATCGGATCGGAACCGGTTTTTTGCAAAAACTTCGAAATAATCATACTTTTCGAACTATTTTATACTTGAAATGTAGGACTCGGTCGTGTTTTTAGGTGACGACCGTCTAATTAGATTACCCAATTAGAAATGAAATAATTACCAAAGAACGAAAACAATACCGGTTTCGTTTCCATACAAAAAATACCGGTATCCGATCGCTGCAGTTCCACTTTGAAGTTATGAACCCAACGGCGCTATTCGGGAAATGAATTAGAGATTAACTAGATACGATATAGTAAAGATATGTGACGTACCACGGATAAAGGTACCTTATGGCGGTTGGCGCTTACGCTATTATCAACGTCGGTACAATATTATTGCGGCGCTATGCGACGTAAGCGCCGGCCGCCATAAGGTACCTCTTTTCCATGGAACGTCACATATCTTCACATTTCATATCTAGTGAATCTCTAATTCATTTCATAAGGTACCTTTTTCGGTGGAACGTCACATATCTTTACTATTTTCATATCTAGTGAATCTCTAATTCATTTCCCGAATCGAGCCGATAGTACCTACCCATTGGAAGCACGGACTCATGAAAAAAAAAATGAGAGAGGCTGTATCAGGGACACAGCCGCTATGGCTGACGTGAAACGTGGTGTGGACCGCCAATGCGAAGGTCGAAGGCCGAGCTCCGCGTAGGGCCGAAGGCCCGAAGCGTCCAGGATTTAAGTGCTTTAACATAGAACAATAGTAAAAGTGTCTAAATGCGAAGGCCGAAGGCCGAGCTCCGCGTAGGGCCGAAGGCCCGAAGCGTCCAGGATTTAAGTGCTATAACACAGAACAATAGTACAAGTGTCTAAATGCGAAGGCCGAAGGCCGAGCTCCGCGTAGGGCCGAAGGCCCGAAGCGTCCAAGATGTCAGTGCTTTAGCACAGAAAAATTGTAAAAGTGTCTAAATGCGAAGGCCGAAGGCCGAGCTCCGCGTAGGGCCGAAGGCCCGAAGCGTCCAGGATGTTAGTGCTTTAACACAGAACAATAGTACAAGTGTCTAAATGCGAAGGCCGAAGGCCGAGCTCCGCGTAGGGCCGAAGGCCCGAAGCGTCCAGGAATTAAGTGCTATAACACAGAACAATAGTACAAGTGTCTAAATGCGAAGGCCGAAGGCCGAGCTCCGCGTAGGGCCGAAGGCCCGAAGCGTCCAGGATGTTAGTGCTTTAACACAGAACAATAGTACAAGTGTCTAAATGCGAAGGCCGAAGGCCGAGCTCCGCGTAGGGCCGAAGGCCCGAAGCGTCCAAGATGTCAGTGCTTTAGCACAGAAAAATTGTAAAAGTGTCTAAATGCGAAGGCCGAAGGCCGAGCTCCGCGTAGGGCTGAAGGCCCGAAGCGTCCAGGCTGTTAGTGCTTTAACACAGAACAATAGTACAAGTGTCTAAATGCGAAGGCCGAAGGCCGAGCTCCGCGTAGGGCCGAAGGCCCGAAGCGTCCAGGATTTAAGTGCTATAACACAGAACAATAGTACAAGTGTCTAAATGCGAAGGCCGAAGGCCGAGCTCCGCGTAGGGCCGAAGGCCCGAAGCGTCCAAGATGTCAGTACTTTAGCACAGAAAAATAGTAAAAGTGTCTAAATGCGAAGGCCGAAGGCCGAGCTCCGCGTAGGGCCGAAGGGCCAAAGCGTCCAGGATTTAAGTGCTATAACACAGAACAATAGTACAAGTGTCTAAATGCGAAGGCCGAAGGCCGAGCTCCGCGTAGGGCCGAAGGCCCGAAGCGTCCAAGATGTCAGTGCTTTAGCACAGAAAAATAGTAAAAGTGTCTAAATGCGAAGGCCGAAGGCCGAGCTCCGCGTAGGGCCGAAGGCCCGAAGCGTCCAGGATGTTAGTGCTTTAACACAGAATAATAGTACAAGTGTCTAAATGCGAAGGCCGAAGGCCGAGCTCCGCGTAGGGCCGAAGGCCCGAAGCGTCCAGGATTTAAGTGCTATAACACAGAACAATAGTAAAAGTGTCTAAATGCGAAGGCCGAAGGCCCGAAGCGTCCAAGATGTCAGTGCTTTAGCACGGAAAAATAGTAAAAGTGTCTAAATGCGAAGGCCGAAGGCCGAGCTCCGCGTAGGGCCGAAGGCCCGAAGCGTCCAGAATGTTAGTGCTTTAACACAGAACAATAGTACAAGTGTCTAAATGCGAAGGCCGAAGGCCGAGCTCCGCGTAGGGCCGAAGGCCCGAAGCGTCCAGGATTTAAGTGCTATTACACAGAACAATAGTAAAAGTGTCTAAATGCGAAGGCCGAAGGCCGAGCTCCGCGTAGGGCCGAAGGCCCGAAGCGTCCAGGATTTAAGCACTATAACACAAAACAATAGTACAAGTCTCTAAATGCGAAGGCCGAAGGCCGAGCTCCGCGTAGGGCCGAAGGCCCGAAGCGTCCAGGACATCAGTGTTTTAGCACAGAACAATAATACAAGTCTCTAAATGCGAAGGCCGAAGGCCGAGCTCCGCGTAGGGCCGAAGGCCCGAAGCGTCCAGGATGTTAGTGCTTTAACACAGAACAATAGTACAAGTGTCTAAATGCGAAGGCCGAAGGCCGAGTTCCGCGTAGGGCCGAAGGCCCGAAGCGTCCAGGATTTAAGTGCTTTAACATAGAACAATAGTACAAGTGTCTAAATGCGAAGGCCGAGCTCCGCGTAGGACCGAAGGCCCGAAGCGTGCAGGACATCAGTGCTTTAGCACAGAAAAATAGTACAAGTGTCTAAATGCGAAAGCCGAAGGCCGAGCTCCGCGTAGGGCCGAAGGCGCGAAGCGTCCAGGATTTAAATGTAATAACACAGAACAATAGTACAAGTGTCTAAATGCGAAGGCCGAAGGCCGAGCTCCGCGTAGGGCCGAAGGCCCGAAGCGTCCAAGATGTCAGTGCTTTAGCAAAGACCAATAATAAAAGTGTCTAAATGCGAAGGCCGAAGGCCGAGCTCCGCGTAGGGCCGAAGGCCCGAAGCGTCCAGAATGTTAGTGCTTTAACACAGAACAATAGTACAAGTGTCTAAATGCGAAGGCCGAAGGCCGAGTTCCGCGTAGGGCCGAAGGCCCGAAGCGTCCAGGATTTAAGTGCTTTAACATAGAACAATAGTACAAGTGTCTAAATGCGAAGGCCGAGCTCCGCGTAGGACCGAAGGCCCGAAGCGTGCAGGACATCAGTGCTTTAGCACAGAAAAATAGTACAAGTGTCTAAATGCGAAAGCCGAAGGCCGAGCTCCGCGTAGGGCCGAAGGCGCGAAGCGTCCAGGATTTAAATGTAATAACACAGAACAATAGTACAAGTGTCTAAATGCGAAGGCCGAAGGCCGAGCTCCGCGTAGGGCCGAAGGCCCGAAGCGTCCAAGATGTCAGTGCTTTAGCAAAGACCAATAATAAAAGTGTCTAAATGCGAAGGCCGAAGGCCGAGCTCCGCGTAGGGCCGAAGGCCCGAAGCGTCCAGAATGTTAGTGCTTTAACACAGAACAATAGTACAAGTGTCTAAATGCGAAGGCCGAAGGCCGAGCTCCGCGTAGGGCCGAAGGCCCGAAGCGTCCAGGATTTAAGTACTATAACACAAAACATTAGTACAAGTGTCTAAATGCGAAGGCCGAAGGACCGAAGGCCCGAAGCGTCCAGGACATCAGTGTTTTAGCACATAACAATAATACAAGTGTCTAAATGCGAAGGCCGAAGGCCGAGCTCCGCGTAGGGCCGAAGGCCCGAAGCGTCCAGGATGTTAGTGCTTTAACACAGAACAATAGTACAAGTTTCTAAATGCGAAGGCCGAAGGCCGAGCTCCGCGTAGGGCCGAAGGCCCGAAGCGTCCAGGATTTAAGTGCTTTAACATAGAACAATAGTACAAGTGTCTAAATGCGGAGGCCGAGCTCCGCGTAGGACCGAAGGCCCGAAGCGTGCAGGACATCAGTGCTTTAGCACAGAAAAATAGTACAAGTGTCTAAATGCGAAGGCCGAAGGCCGAGCTCCGCGTAGGGCCGAAGGCCCGAAGCGTCCAGGATTTAAGTGCTATAACACGGAACAATAGTGCAAATGTCTAAATGCGAAGGCCGAAGCGTCCAGTATGTCAGTGGTTAAACACAGAACTGACATCCTGGACACTTCTTGCCTTCGGCCTTACGTAGAGCGCAGCCTTCGACCTTCGCATTTAGTTAAACTCTTGTACTATTGCTTTGTGTTTGAATACCGAAGTCGCACTTCTCGCGAATGCGTGATGGATAATATCTAAATTTTATCTGTAAAGATTATTTGGGGTCATAATGATTCACTGTATCTAGATGAACTTGAATGCAGCATTTGATGGGTAATTTTAAAATAATTAATTACAGCGTCACACCTATTTAAATAATTAAATGATCAATTCATTTTGGAGTAATGAATGTAACGATTACCTAGGTACAATTTTTTTGTAAATAACACACCAAAATTACGAGAATAGATATTTTATACGGGTAATACACGTTTTATAGCAAACTCGTTCGTGTCTTTCCTGTAGCCATCGCATTTAAGAGAATCTAAAAGCATTTTTTACGCAGCACCTTTACAGGCAGAATATTTCATTCAATACTTGAGACTCAAATGAGAAAAACGGGATATATATGAACCACAGTCGTTACCTTTTATAGTACCTATTGTCCACAGAAGTGACCTTTTCTAAATAATGTTTTACCCATTACATCAGAAAGTATCTAACTAAGATTACTATATACTTACTAGCATTAGGAACTCGGGATTGTCAAGCAGCCGTCATACGTTATATGTGTTCTATCAAAGTAACTCGCGCCGCCGCGCCGCCTTAGATGCTAATGCATTATTTGAGGAGATAAGCATGTATTACTATGGTGAATGTGGTATTAAAAGAACCGTTATTGCTTTATCTTACTATTTCAGGTATATTTTGTCAGTTTTGCGCCCTATTTTTTGCACACGGTGGCCTCAAACAAGAGCAGTGATAAAAATTCTGTAAAAACTGTCACATTTTTATTTTTTAACAGCTTATTATAATTCCACGTACTTTATTTTACTCATGTTTCATTAAAATAAAGTAAGATCTATCAACTGACATGAATTTTACCAAAATCGGTTAATGGGCTGATGAGTCATTACTAAATGAACACTGAAAATAGGGGTCATTTTTGCTCCGAATACGTCGTGTCTAGCGCAGAATCAGCGCCATCTATGTCAGCGGCACGTGCTGTTCCGAGTAATGGCTACTTTCTTCTACACATCTGTATCAAAACTATGTTTATAGATATTATAGTTTCGGAGATATAAGCCGCCGCGCCATAACACTTTTTCGTTACATCGGTTTTTGATCCGAGCCCCTCTACGGGTTTTTAAAGACGTTTACCTACGTTTCACGTCAAAAAGCTTCATGAACCATTACACACAAATCTAGACTGTACAGCACACAGTTAAATAACGTGCCGTAGATTCTAAATTTTGCATTTTTGTACTTAAATATCAACCTAGAGTCAATCAAGAAAAATCTGCAACGGATTTGATAGCCCACGCAGTTTGACGTTGACGTTTAAAATAACAGTTGCACTGAGTGGGCTATCAAATCCGCTACAGACTTTTCTTGGTGTGACTATACCTACACACTTTGATTGTTCCTGACTAAATTATACACCTTCCATCCATACAAGTTACACAACAACATTTAGTTGTCCTTCGACCGTTGTTATTTGGTTATTATGATACCTACCCTACCCCGTCCTCGGCCTGGCCCTGCGTTCCTACTTAAGAACGGCGGCCTTTCGCCTCAAATCGAGCAGAGGCCTTCGAAATCGAAATTTAATTATATAAGTATATGACTCTCTATCGTTCTTGCGTATTTGAGCGACAGACAGGCAGATAAAGAAATTTAGATTTTCGTTTTTCGCGGTAGGCCCTCAGTCACTGTGAAGTGTGACCGAAGTGTGAATTCGACATCGGTTACAAATAACTTGTATACAGTTTGACCAACCAATCTGCCACTGAAAAAAAACCATGGAATATGTATATATATATATCCCTCCTTTATGAGTGTTTTAATTGAAACCGATAGACCACCATAACTTTGCACAAACTTAGCAGTAAGCATCACACTTGACTTGGCATGAACATTTTAGGTCGAATTGTATAACCCCTGGCCGCGTAGCCAAGATGCCGATCGCTTACGCTCCGCAGCGATCGAAACGCAACTGTCACTGTCGCACTAATATGGAAGAGTGATAGAGAGACATAATGCTTTTCGTTGTCGAAGCGATAGCTATTATAACCTTGGCTAGGCCGGCTGATCTTTTATCGACCTTTGTCTCTAAAAAAAATATCGATAAAATCATCTTCTTTATTCGTCTTCCATGGACAATCAGAACAATTCATACTGCCGGCCTAGCCAAGGTTACAATCGCTATCGCTTCGACAACGAAAAGCATTATGTCTCTCTATCACTCTTCCGTATTAGTGTGACAGTGACAGTTGCGTTTCGATCGCTAAGGAGCGTAAGCGATTGGCATCTTGGCTACGCGGCCTGGTTTGGCTTGAGACGACCGCTCGCCCGCTCCACAGATGTACATAATACCAGCCCTGCGCTTGACCCAATTGTCCACTACCACGTGCTATGATTGCCTCATGATGTGACTGCTGATGCCTGATTTATTTACGCGACCTACTTTTGTTGACGAGAAGGCTTCAATGGGGGCGAGTCCTTATCACGATGCGAACTTTAAAAAGAGTTACAAAAGCGGCCGAGAAAGTTTTAGTTGGTAACTGGCTACGAGAAAAGAAAAAAGAAATCTTATTTTGTAACTGGTTACAAAACTCGGTTACGTACGCGGCCGAAAGGAAAAATTACTGCTTTTCGGTTTTCTAACGTATGCCTAATGATGATAATGGACCTTTAATTCTAGGATGAAAACTGTATTTTTTCCACTTTAGTACTCTGTCATTTTCTTGTTACTTGTTACATGTATGTACCTACACTCAGCTGTACAAACCCTTGGATGGGAGACCCTAGGATTAGGCGTCATTTATTTAAACTTTCTTGCACAAAACGTTTAGGTACAACCATATTTAACTATGTACAAATAGCATCCCCAATGCCAAGAGGCCTTCTCTAGCAGTCAACCATTGTTGGGCCAAATAGGGTACATTTAGTGCAGAGATCAAAAGTTTATTTGAATGAATTAAAGAAAGAATTAAAAGCAATCTAGATATAGGCTCTCCATCACAGAAGGAACCTTACACGCGTATTCGGGAAACGAGATAATCACAAGATTTAGAAACTATATAGAGACCAACTATAGATTTACATTAGATATCGACTAGATGTGACTTGGATATCTAAGTCATAACTTGTCGAAATCGTTCAAGAGGGCCTCCAGAATCGCGGAAACGTCAAATTTGACATATCTATCTTACAAATCTTTAAATTATCCAAATCGTAACTTGTTGAGGTCTAGTAGAGATCTATACATTTTCAGAATCGAGCCGTTAATCCTTCTGCTTCATGTCATGTGCAATAAGGTTGTTCCATTTTGAATTCCACCAGAATTTCTGCTAGAAACGTCTTTACTGCAGATGAAGCATAAGGACCCTTCTGTATTGGAAAGCCACATTTACCTACATAAATAAATAAATATTAATAGACAATTCAATTGAAGCGTGATTACACAATACACAGGTGTTTGCTTATTGTGGGTTTATTTTTAGGTCTCTGTAAATAACTTTTCAATAGATTAGCTAGCACAATACGATTTCTACAATGTCTACCGTAGGTACCTACACGGTGTCGTTTTCAGTACGAATCAAACAAAAGCCAACGATACTGATATTGAACGCGTCACCCGAACCCGATTCTGATTTAGGAAGTTGATACAGTTTTGATACGACTTTGAATAATTCCACACCCTAAGATTCACTTTCTTAATTTAAAATCGTATATAGAAATGTCGTTTCGTTAGATAAGCAATGGAGACAAGAGGTAGCCATCAGTGGCGGCGCGTCTAGATTGAGCGTCGTAGGCAAACCGTAGCTGAGTTGCCCTTCCTTTTCTTCATAAGTTTAAAGATAATGGCCCAAGAGCCTGAATATCAAACAAGCCGATGGGAATCGAGTTCTATGGACGCTCCGCCACTGGTACCCATAGGAACTCTGCGATGAAACAGCACAACTTAATTGTGTTTGGGGTTATTAGAATTGTCTCGATGAGTCTTACCTATATGACATTGATGCATCAAGGCGGTTTGTTTATTGTTTGAGCTAGTGGCGCCCCCTATTCAAAGTTTTGCGTAATATTCCCTATTGACTACCATTAAACTTACACCAACTATTTCACAAAGGCTAAGGAACTAAAAACAGACAACAGTTTAAACCAATCAATACAGGTTCAACAGTTTTGTCCCTTCGCTCAAACTGCTAACTATCCATTTGTAATCCTTATCACAATGACATAAGGTCCACTTATAGTCAGTCCGAGTGTAACTGTTAGCCTGTTAGTCCATATTTGACCCGCCGTGAAGGTCAATCGATCGATGGTGGCCCGATGACTGCCCGCTGGCTATCGCAGCAACCAAATGTAGTAACTGTCTGTGTACGTAATGTATAGTCAAGGGAAAAAATATGGGTGTAGACAACTTACTCAAAAATATGTCCCATAGTTTTTTTCGCTGTCATAAGAGCTATGGGACATATTTTTGAGATGATTTGTGCACCTATATTTTTACACTTGTGCGTCAATTCAAATCAAATAACATTTTTCAGCAAGTAAACCCCCATTCGCACGACAGCTTTTTCAACGCGTGTTGAAAAAGCGCTTGAATCTGTCCACACTCTAAATTTGACTTAACGACCAAGGCTTAAAGTCGAAAATCCAACAACGGTTGATAAAAAGCGCCACCGCTGATGTCGTGTGAATACATACATGGTTATCCATTTGTGTCATTCAAACGCTTTTTTAACGCGCGTTGAAAAAGCTGCCGTGCGAATGGGGCCTGACTCAAAGATACATATGTCACTCATATCTTAGGCCTTTCAGTCTATTACAGACTATACAAGCAGTGACAACGTTTTTCATGGCTGTATAAGCCAATACGGGAGCAGCAACCACGACCGCAAAACAGGCCAGGTATCTTATAATATCTAAGCTAAAAATCATGTTGTTTTCTGCTGTAGCGTTGGATTCGGCTGATCCCCACAAAACCGCCGAAACACCACACCCCTCAGACAGTCCGCGCCTGCGATACCTATTGCTTGCAGAGTTGAAAGCTCGGTGTAGCTCTGGCTTCGTAATTCGTAACAATTCTTCATAATATTTGAATGAAAGACAAATGAAAACATTCTTTTAAATCACAGAAAAATAAATAAAAAATCACACATAATCACTTCGACGTCAACAGCGGGGTTCTGTTGCAATAAATACTTACGTCTGACACGTATCCTTTTGATATTTATGTTCATCATCATCATCAGTATTTAAGAGCTATGCTCTTGTCGGTGGAGTAATCGCCACTCTTCTTTTTGCTGGGCCAGCCTTTTAACTCGATGACACCGCTGACACCGCTTCATTATTTTGAAAATGTCGAAACGGTTATTTCGGCTAATTAAGTTATTAAGGTTCTGTTGCATAGCATGATTTGAGACCAAATCTGGATCAAGACATCATTCTTTTTAAGGCATCTGACGATGCCTAGAGTCAAAAATTTCCAGGAGTGGCCATTGACGGTCGATGTTATTTAAACTAAAGGTCTTGGATATTTATGTTATGTTTAACTAAATTAACCGGTTTACTTAAGTCTAACTCGGTAAACCGCTTAAAATAAAATTGTAAAACACAACATAACATAAATAAGATGCATGTGACCCCCTAACATGTTACGATCCGAAGGGCTAGTAACATTGGTTTATTGTTGGATTCTTTTGTAAGAATGGGAATATTGGCTAATGTTGTTGGTGGTTATGACGTTTGGATATAGTGGTATCAGATATCTATGGTGGTATCACATATGCCATGTGACAGGTAAATGCGCATCGGCTGTAATGGGTGTTTTATACTCCTAGCTATTGGCAATTGTGGTTTTATTTTATGTATGTGTAGATACCTTAGGGCGACTTGCATCATTCATTAAGCCGGGGTTAACCGGTTAAACCTGGAGTTACCATGGTAACCATTACAATTTGATACGTTAATCTAGTATCAAATTGTAATGGTTACCATGGTAACTCCAGGTTTAACCGGTTAACCCCGGGTTAGTGGGATGGTGCAAGTGACGCTACATTTAATCGTAACACATAAGATATTTATGTCAAGTGCTACGTCAGGTACGATGATCCTATCTATAATCTAACTAAGCATTGCCACAAGTCCATGCAAATTTACCGTGGTCACAGAATAAATAATATATAGTACTAAGTACAGAAGACTCACTCTAACAAAACGCGTCTGTTACGATCAGCACAGATATGGCCGCTAGATGGCGACAGCGCCACGCGTGGCTTATGGCAAACCCCAAAATTGGGGCCGAACGGATGTACTTTTAGCTACCTGTAGCAAAGCGACGAAATTTGCGGAGTGAGACACGCCTGCCGTGGTCGTAGGTAGTTTATCTAGGTGTTAGCGTTGGACGATCCGACTTGCGAGGGATAACATGTGAGTAGGTATTATACGCCCATCGACACCCCATACTTTGATAAATTATGAAAGCCCTTGTTACCAACATTGAGGCATAGAAATAATCTTATCGAATTAAAATGACTGCTGTTGCATTTTGGTGGCACATACCATACTTGCTTTTAAAATAGACGTATTATACTTACTTTTCTTTAGGTTGGTATGATTGGTAGTAAAACGTCAAACGTCATTTGAATTGTCGTGAACGTGGAAATACGTGGTTATTTTTTATTGTAATTGGTAAAATAACTTTAGCTGTTATTTAAATAGGGGCCAAATCTTTAAGGAAATGTGAAGTTTGTAGTGGGTGTGTAAGAAGACTAACTACTGACGCATTTTTGGCCAAATTTCCAACTTGATCCGAACAGGTCGGTAAACTGATGTTTGTATGCAATATTTTCATTTTTTACTTTGAGTCGTTAACAGTTACTAATTTAATTAGTTTTAGTCGTGTACAATCCATGATTAAAACGAAAATATTTTGTGAATAAAGTATTTTTAAGTAAAAAACTAAGTAACCTATGACACGAATAGTGTACGACCAATTTTATCGATAATCTCTTTATTTCAGATGTCGATTATGGGCAAAGCTGAGGAAAAGGAAATGAGGATTTGGCGTATTTATTTACCTATTCAAAAGCTGAATGGAAACAAGTTCATTTGTGGTAATCATTCTCCATCCAGTGCCTTCAATAAAAAGGGACCAGATTAAAAAAGAATGCGCGCGAATTCAGCATATTGTAATATGCCTACTTGAATAATAAACTATGTTATTTTTATCATGTAAAATAAAATTGTTTATATATGTATATAATGTTCTTTTATTTTATTAATAGGTAGTACAGTAGGTAAATACAGCAGCAGTTATCGCACATTTATCGATATCGATAAACAGTAGGTACTGGAAGTGTCGAGCCCTAGCGTTGTTTTTTTTTGTGTTGGTAGTATTGTGTGGTTTTTCTTTTTTTAACAATTATGGCCTGGATGCGAGATCTTTAAGCCTGTATTTGGTGTGTTGGGATATGTACGTTCATAATTCGGTTCGAGGATTGTTCGAGAGTGCCGACTCTTAAAACGTAGTGATTATTAGTGTCCGACCGAAGGTTCGGTTTCGGTTTCGGTTTCGGCCAGTTTCGGCCAAAAAATCATGTTTCGGCTGTAGTTTCGGTTTCGGCCAAAAAACGGCCGAACCTTTCGGCCGGGCCGAAACTTCCGAAATGGTACTTCGGACAAAGACCAAAAGTTGGGGAATAAGTAGGACAACAATATTAGTATCTACATATACTGATTCATGTATAGGTACAGAAATTAATTGGTTTATTATAAAACACAATTCCACTAATGAGGGCGCCACTGGACGGCCGACGCAGTCTTAAGAGGCTGTCAATACTTATAACTGTCTAATTGTATTGGAGTGAATGAGATAGCACTGTCGCATGTTACTGGGCCCTGGGCAAGAGAATAATAAGAAAACTCATCATCTTACTCGCGTAATCCCGGAATTTTTGCCGTGCCCTGGCAATGGGAATGGAAGCCTGGGGTCCAATAGACAACTAATCCCAAAAATTGGTGTAGGCACTAGTTTTTACGAAAGCGACTGCCATCAGACTGACCTTCAAATCCTGAGTGTTAACTAGGCCTTATCGGGACTAGTCCGGCTTCGTCACGATGTTTTTCCTTCACCGAAAAGCAAATAGTAAATATCAAATGATATTTCGTAGGTAAATAAGTTCTGAAAAACTTTTGCTTCGTCGAACGTCGAACGTCGACGAAACTGCGGTCTCGCTTTTTAATACAATGGACATTGGTTGGAGTCTGTGCTCAACTACTTATCCTGAAGCCTGAAGCACGGCTTTGACTTCGCATGAAAGTTCGCCTCACTGGGGCACTTCGGACTTTTAGGCCCAGGTGAAGATCGGTACCCGGCCTTGCGATATTGTTAACAAAATATTTCGCGCTCGCTGCGCTCGCGTTTTTGGTTGGTGTTTTGGTTGACCCTGTATCTACATGTTAGCTTGACTGGTGACTGAATAGAGTTAGACCAAGAAAATTCTTCAATGATTTTGATACGCAGTGCAACTAGTGCAAATGTCATTGATACGTCATAATTTCATAGAAGTTTTGACGTTTCAAATAACACTTGCACTGCGTGTGTTATCAAAATCGTTGCAGAATTATCTTGGTCTTAGTAATTTTCTTAAAAAAACTGCTTAAGTAACATCAATTTCAAGGACATTCGGTGTTGACAGCCCCATAATATGTGTATAAAAGCGGTTTTATGAAATTTTTCAACGATTTTATTAAGTCTACAAAAGTTTCGGTTTCGGTTTCGGTTTCGGCCGAAACTAGAGCCAAAGCCGAACATTCGGTTTCGGTTTCGGTTTCGGCAAAAAAACATGTTTCGGTCGGACACTAGTGATTATATGCTCTTTGGTATTATATTCTTTGCCCTATAGAGGTCTAGCTGTCAGTTCCTCAACCTCAGCGATTAGGTATCATCAAACATTAATCAAGTTGGTAATTATATAATTATACCGTAAATAGAAGTCAAATAGATAGGAAACGAAGTTTGTAAAAGAACTTGGTAAAACTTTTTTATTTATTTACTGGTAATAGTTTGATTGGACTTCATTTCCTTCCTCTTTGTTCATTTATAGCTATACGAACTACGCAAAACGAATTCCATTTTATTAAAACCACTGGCCACGTCATTAATAAAAAGAAAGTGCCCGTCAATGTCAATCCGCTCCGAAATTTTCCAATAATTTCCACTCGCCACGCCGCCCACCAAGGCCGGTCGGAGTCGCCGGCCGCCCGCGCGGCCCGCCACTCGTCCCATGCTGCCCGCTCCGCTAGCGCCGCTCGACCCTCACAAGACCCGCGCTTTGACTACCATCTACGCGCCGAGAAAACTTCGCACCAGACCCAACAGAACAGCTCAAACCAGGATGATCGAGAACGATATCAAACCTACGCTGTCACCGTTCCGACCGCTACCAGATATAGGACAGAAGGAAAGAACTAAAACAAAAGTCATCGTTTTCGATTTGAAGAAGGAACCTGATAAACCTGTGCGATTACTCGACCCATTAACACCCCTAAGGATACACGGTTTTAAACAGCCAGCAAAACTGTTAAGAGAGAATACGTTCCACGATAAAAAGTTACGGAGAGAGGATACGTTTGAGGATAAACCTCATCTGTTGAGAGAAAATACGTATGATGTGTTAGAGCCGGTGTATTTAGATTCTAGCTCGAAGCGAACGCTGGAGACTTACAGATTGGACGATACTGAGCAAGTGTCGCCTAAAACCAGGTTTAAAAATGCAGCTATGCAGGTGGCTAAGCTATCATCCCTTCCCGAGACAGGGAAGTTACTATGTTTGCGGGAACGACAAACATTTAATTTATGCCCCAATGAAGGTAAGTCGTGTAGACTGGAGCAATTACCTCAAAGTCCTGTACAGAAATTAAATAAGTTGTCTGAGATTTTTCAAAACCTCGAGATGAAAGGAAGGTACAGAGACAAAATGAAAAAAGAGAACAGTTGGTTTTAGTTAGTGTATAAGAGAGTTTATTTACGTGTTTTCTATGTGATTCTATGCAGAATTTAAGTGAAAAAGTGTCCTTTATTTTGTTATTATTCAAATGTATACGAAGATATTAAATATTGCTCAAGTTTGGTGTTTAAAAAATGTTTTATTAAAGTGTGTCTTATATGAAAGTTTTTTATTGGAAAATTAAAACTTGTGCGACATCCTTTTTGCTTTGATGGCGGGACTAGTGCAAAAAATACGAATATAATTGTAATATCCAAATTATGACGAACAGTTTTTTTGTGTGAATTTATAAGAATATCGTCATTACCAGTATGTTTACATTATACTAACTGGATTCCGTTACAAATATGCGTATTGACGCAATTAATAATGAATTATACAAGGTCTTGCTCCAAAGCAATAAATTCGTTATTTTCTGTACGTTACAGAAGTGCAATGATACAAATACACAGAATCTTAATAGGTAGGTATAAATAGGTACTGTTTAAAAAAAGTCACCTCAATTATTTAAACGCACTTTTTACTTTCATCTTTGCAGCTGACTATTTAATAGTTCCGCGCTTTGATAAGAAATACCTAAAGTTAATCTGCGTTTGAATAATAGATGTGAAAGAAAATAACAAGAGCAATTGAAGAAAACATTCATGACCTTGGAAACCCATCGAGTTAGCACTACTATAATAAGTATAATTACTCCAATTAGGGCGGTGAAGACTCTTCGGAGCCCTTACCATTAAGACTTATAGTTCGTTTTTTTAGCATTAGAAATAAGGTATAAGTAAACAATCTTGATGTGTCTTTTAATTGAAAAACACATTTTTTAAATAAGTTACGGCAAATATGTAATTATGAATCTAATACGATAATTTATATTCTTCTGCTTTCATAAGTAATAGTTTTTGATTTTTAAAAAGCGTTTTGCAATTAAAAGACATGTCAAGATCGCTTACCTTCTTGCAAGTTCTTTCTAATGCTAAAAAAAACACTTTATTGTATAAGTAACTAGCGACCTGCCCCGGCTTCGCACGGGTTAGCAAATTATACACCTAATTCCTTAAGAATCATTCTAACGATAGGTGAAAACCGCATGAAAATCCGTTCAGATTTTTTTGTGTCGCGAACATACTTAGACCTACACACAAACAGACAGACGCGGAGGGGGACTTGGATTGTAAGGTAGATTTATTTTTCACCACACCCTCGTAGATGTGTCATAAAAAAATTTCAATATTGCGTAATTTTCATATGGAAATTTTTCGGACATACCGACTTTGTTTTTTAATTTATTATTTAATGGGACCTTTATACATTTGTACATATCGGCCCTATAAAGCCGCTTCTTATATATTCAGAAATAAGTGTACATAAGTGGACATTTAAAATAAAAATAATTAGAATTTATTTGTTAAGCATAACTTCAGCCAATCTATATACCAATTGTGCCGTGTCCGATATTGGGTTACTAAGAATGTGTATGAAGGCACCGATGTCATATGGCATTAGATTGGCCGAAGTTATGAGCGCCTCCCTAAGGGCGCGATTTCTACTACACTCTACAAGTATGTGATAGACATCTTCTACTGATACTACTGACATACCTACTTAATATTTATGAGATGAAAATTTTCTATTTCCATCCCCCATTCAATGAATGTTTCCTTTCTTTCTTATGAAATTTATACCAAATTATTTGAAAACTTCCAACTTATTGGAAACACTCCGCAGTAGAATAGTAGATACATAGGTATATGTATAAAGTTAAACTAAGAAATTTATACGTCATAATTTCATAAAAGTTTGACGTTTAAAATAACACTGGCACTGCGTGTGCTATCAAAATCGCTGCAGACTTTTCTTGGTCTAACTCTACTTACTTAATAAAAACAACCCTTCTTTCAACAGCCGCGTAATAACGAAAGTATAATTGATGACCCTCCCTTGACCTTGGAGACCGCTCATCGGCCTGACATTTCTATAATGGCTCCCATCGTTAGGCCGATGAAGAATGACATTTCTCACGGCGTACGTGGGGTTTTTCCAGCACTTTATTATTATCTATGAGGTATACGATATATACGATATATACCGAACCACTGTCATACACGAGTTATAGTTATTTGTTTTACAAGGGGGCAAAGTTATTGTTTAACCGCTCGTGCTAATATTGATACCCGAGCAAGCGAAAGATTTCAAAATTGGTTCGAAAAATGGAATATTGAGCGTTGCGAGGGTTTCAAAGCACGAGGGTTAAACAAAATTTGCCCCCGAGTGAAACACAAAATTTTTCACCACACCAACCCGAAGCAAATATTAAATGTAAAATATCAAACAAAATCAAACCAAATCAAATCCAAATTAATGTTATTAAATATTTATGATCCAAAGTCATCATTTGAAAGTCAATTCTACCAGCAAACATAAGAAAACCACTCAAAATTTGCATTTGATTACTTTGCCTCACATGTGAATAAAATGCAACTTTGCTATCAGTTTTTGAAGTGCAAAGTAAGACTTTCCGAGCTGGTGTGGTGAAAAATTATTTTCACCTCAGCAGCTTGAACAAGGGTACTTTGCTTCTTAAAAACAGTGAGCAAAATGCGATTTTGCTCACTGAGTCATTTTGTCTCACTCAGTGAGCAAAATCGCATTTTGCTCACTGAGTCATTTTGTCTCACTCAGTGAGCAAAATCGCATTTTGCTCACTTAGTGATACAGTATGAGTGAGCAAAATCGCATTTTGCTCACTGAGTGAGACAAAATGTCATTTCAAAATGCGGGGTCTAATACAAGTTCGATATACTTGGGTTCTATTATCTCTGTCCCTCTAGGTATGTTCTCACTGCTTAGGGTGAAAAATTTTGTGTACTACACGAGATCAAAGTTATTTACATCTCGTGCGCTTTTGAATCCCTTACTACGCTCAAGATTCTAAATTAGATTCGCTCGCTACGCTCGTGAATCTATTATAGAATCTTTCGCTTGCACGGGACTCAAAATAAGCACTCGAAGAAATATCAAACTTTGATCTCTTGTTGTACCTACAAATAACTATTTCATCACACTCGCTCAGTAAATGTGGAATTGCACGCAGGTTTAGCGGGAGTTATAGAAAAAGCGTTCTCCCTAGGGAGTTATGAAGTTTCTAGTGCCATAATGTACGTGTACGTACATAGTGTACGTACACTTGACTGTACCATGGAAGCAAGAAATAAAAAGTTTTTGGCAAAAAAAATCATTTTTGGTACAATATTTTATCGCTGACTGTACTTTTCTTACGACAGACAACTAATACTCATCGAGACAATTCTAAAAACCCCTAACACAATTAGATTGCGTTGTTCCATCACAGAGTTCCTATGGCCACCTGTCTCCATCATCAGATCAGTTCTGGAGGAAACCTCACGCGTATTTTTCTACAGTGAACGAAACTAACAAAAAAAAACCTACCACATGAGTAGATATTTTTTCTCGGTTTCGCTAAACATACCTATCTTCACTCTGATGCACTTCAAAATAGTGAGTCTATTTAACGAAAATAGAAAAATAAACAAGATTTTCTATATACAATACAATTTATCTTAAAATTAGGTCGAATGAAGAAATACACGTGAGGTTGTGTGGGGGGAGGGGGGTAGCCAAAAACGTCACCAAATATCACCAATGGGGAGGGGGGGTCAAAAGTAGCCGAAAACACCTCGCGTGATTTGTGCATAAACCCTATGAAGTAAAACTAGTGAAAGTCGCGCGTGAGACGCGCGGCATTCATGCACACGACACAATCGTCAACGTATCAAAACCCTAACAAATTGTTAAATCAGAATTGACCTCCTTGTCTGTAGCGAAAATGCTTCTTTTCGACAGTAAAATAGAGAGAAAATACATAAGATAAAGTCTTAATAGACTTAAAAATGTTATAACTGAGCATGGAAGTCCCGAAAAGAAGATGATGAATAATCTAGTCAAAAATACTATAAAATTAACTTGGGTTATCTCTCCTTCAAAGTTTAATATCGACACGAGTATCGATCCATTAATATTAACCATAATAGTTAGTAATAAGTAGATTAGGTACCTATTATACAATCGATTTAAATTGCCATACTTATAATTAATATGTTGAAGTAGATGCATAGTGGAGGTATGTATGTCTTACGTATAGGTCTAGGCAAGTCTAGGTACAACTTAACACATTCACTGCCATACAAAAACATATACTGTATCTACTCCCAAAACAATGCAACTTCTAGGTATATAGGCGCTCGCTGAGCGGGTTAGCGAGGCCACAAAACAACTAACACAATACACAAGTAGGTATGTACAGGTAAAAAACTGATTCAAAAAATAATATGAAAAAAGTTAAATTTATACACTTTTTCAACTAAGTTACTACGGAATGCTCGGTGGGCGAGTCCGACTCGCATTAATCCGGTTCATGTCCGGTTTTTTTTTCTTGATTAGACCCGAAAGTTAATAAATGAGCAGGTAAAGCACTATTCCAAAGGTAAACAATCCTCAATGAGCTTCAAACTCGTTAAAAAAGCCTAACCACCACCATCTAGACTTAGATAAACATTTAATCTTATTCCATGGTAATAAGGTTCAAGTTGAATGTTTTAAATGCGGTATGTATCCATGTGGCACGCGATGTCGATCACTTTCAAATACTACCATTAGGCTTTCAAATCCTTCCTCGACCTACATACAGAGATATCTTGACCGGTAGCAGTATCATGAGTTGACACTTGACGTTTACGTTAGCGAATGCGTAAAGTCGATCGCAGTCCGTTTCGCTCGCACTGATGTATTCTTGGGATAGAGGGAATGCGATCGAGTTGACGCAATCAACAACTTTAATGTCAACTGCCAACTCGTGGTAAACGTGCTGGGGCCCGTTTCTCAAAAGCTTGTAAACTTGTAACTTGTAATACTTACAAGTGGAAGTCCCTTTCAAGGGGCCCGGTATCTATTCGAGTAGTCACTTGCAATAATATGTTATGCTTCGAAGGCCGCAAAAATATGTGACACGCTCTTATGGCTCTACAAATAAGATCGTGTCAGATATTTTTGCGGTCCTTATTGTGTAACATATTGTTGCCGATAACTGTACCTGTACGGTGATTATATTGATTATAGATAGATATACCATCAGGTGATCCGTCTCCTCGTTTGCCTCCTATGTCATAAACAAAATACAGAGTGATTCATTCAGGGCCAACGTTTCAAAGGGAATAATCAAGCTATTTTTGAAAAATCGGGATACAGCTAGAACGCCGAAGGTAGAGAACGAAAAAGCAATTCAACATTTTGAAGACCACGATTTTTTATATTAAAGGAAAAAATTGAAAAATTTACTCTTCCGGCCGGACATAAATTTTTCTTTACTTAATAAAAATTTAATATAAATGTAATAATTATTATTAATACCGGATTAGCAAGCTGAAGTGGCAATGGGCAGGCGGCAGGCCACATTGCACGCAGAGAAGATGTAATACAGTAAAATTATACATTTTGCGTTTGCGTCAAATCCGGTAGTTCTGATTTTTTGCAGGCTTGTTTATGGTGTTGGCCCAATGAATAATCCAAGTTTGTGACCTCGAGCGCCGAACGCAACTTTGTCAAAAATCGAATAACCCACAATTTTTACACACACACACACACACACAGTACTGTCTCGGCTCGGACACAGTACTGTCTCGGCTCGGACACAGTACTGTCTCGGCTTTGGTCAAGGTTACCGACGACATTCGGCTCAATATAGAGAAAAAAGAGCTAACGGCTTTGATTCTTTTAGATTTCAGCAGTGCTTTCAACACCGTGGATTTTGACGTACTTCTAGGTATTTTACGTAATTACAATCTGTCCCCCTTAGCACTTTCTTGGTTCCGCGATTACCTATTTGGAAGGCGCCAGCGGGTCATGGTCGAGGACACTGTTTCTTCGTGGTGTGAATTGACCGCGGGGGTCCCTCAGGGTGGGGTCCTGTCGCCTCTGCTTTTTTCTCTATTTATTAACGGGATCACGAAGTCACTTGTTTCTTCCTACCACCTTTATGCAGATGACTTGCAAATTTACTCGGCGGCTAGTATAGATAATTTAGGACCACTAATAAGCCAAATTAACGGGGATCTTGACTCTATTCGCGACTGGGCAACATCTTTTGGCCTCATGGTTAACGCGAAAAAGTCGCAGGCAATTCTCATTGGGAGTCCTCACTTTATCTCTAAGTTGTCTGAAGTGACAATGCCTAAAATTCTCTTCGATGGAACACACATTCCTTTCTCAGCCACTGTAAGAAATTTAGGCATTGTCATGGATCAGACTCTTTCTTGGTCATCCCACGTGACTGAAACCAGTAGGAGGCTTTTTGCTTCCCTGCACTCGCTTCGTCGGCTGCAGAGTTTCCTCCCTGTCCACACGAAAGTCATGCTTGCACGTTCTCTGCTAATTCCCCTTCTTGATTATGCGGACATTGCTGTTCTGGATCTCACGGAGGAACTACTTGACAAGCTTGAACGTTTGCAAAATGTTTGCATCAGATACATTTTTGGCTTACGCAAATTTGATCACATTTCATCTTTCCGCTCCCAACTCAAATGGCTGCCCATTCGGCGTCGTAGAGACATTCATGTACTTTCCCTTCTATTTAACGTCCTTTTCTCTCCCTCTTCTCCCCCTTATCTCTCGGAGAGGTTTAAATTTTTAGCAGACGGCAGCGGGCACCGGCTCCGTTCCAGTGCAGATCTCTCTCTGGCTATCCCGCCACACAAACACCGATCCTATGACAAGTCTTTTACTGTGTACTCTGTCAAATTATGGAATTCCTTACCGTCTTCTCTTCGTAAGTGTCAATCGGTCGCATCGCTAAAGGCGAATTTAAAAAAGTTATGGCTTTCTGACGGAACTTGAAATCTAAAAGATGTATGCGGTTAGGTAGTTTTAGTATATATGTATTATATCATATACAATGTATTATATGTATTATATATTTTAAATATATATAGTTGTTTACATATTTGTTATATTTCATATCCCATACTTTGTATATAGGTACATAATTATAGTAGGATATAGGTTTACCTATCTTGTAGGATATTAAATATTTTATCTTTATGCCGTTTAGTACAGCTTTTATGTCTACCGTTCTCCAATTTTCCCTCAACTGCTCAAGGGTTAACTGGAAGAGATCCCTGAAAGGGATAAGTTCGCCTTTGTACTAATGATGTGTGTTCTTTCATGTTTTATGTTTCTTTTTGTACAATAAAGTATTTTACTACTTACTACTACTACTTTTTTTTAGATTTGGGCGATTATTACCCTAAAGTACTAGTTTTTGATAGTAACTTCCTAGGGCGTTTTTAAAGTAGACTAAATTTGCTACAATAAGACACTAGAATTGTCTCTGTACATCTAATATTTTCCGAGATAAAGCCTTTCAAAATTTTATAATTTTACATCAGTTCTCAGCTATAAGGGTTAGGTAGGTAATTTATATGGAATTCATCACCGGCACGTTCTACAAAATATTTATTTTCCATAAAAAAATGTATGAGTGCCTATTTTGAAAAAATATTTAAAAATATAAAAATTTAAATATAAAATTTTGAAAGGCTTTATCTCGGAAAATATTAGATGTACAGAGACAATTCTAGTGTCTTATTGTAGCAAATTTAGTCTACTTTAAAAACGCCCTAGGAAGTTACTACCAAAAACTAGTACTTTAGGGTTATAATCGCCCAAATCTAAAAAAAATTGCGGTTTATTCGATTTTTGACAAAGTTGCGTTCGGCGCTCGAAGTCACAAACTTGGATTATTCATTGGGCCAACATAAACAAGTCTGCAAAAAATCAGAACTACCGGATTTGACGCAAAAGAGCCAGGTTACAAAATTCGACAAAGTTACTGGATTAATGGCCGATGGGGTCGAAAAGTGCTCGAGTGGAGACCACGGACTAGCAAGCGCAGCGTAGGACGTCCACCCACAAGATGGACAGACGACCTTGTTAAGGTCGCCGGAAGACGCTGGATGCGGGTCGCTTCCAACCGGCACGTATGGAGATCCAAGGGGGAGGCCTATGTTCAGCAGTGGACGTCTTATGGCTGAGATGATGATGATGCATTATTATTATTAATATACAAATTTGTAGTACCTATCGCTTGCAGACGTACTTATATCTGCTTCTTAAAAATAGATTGCTGTTGAAAAGTATTAGGCTGACTATTCATTTCTTTTGCGCCTTTCTGTAACAAAAATAGATCCTAAATTTTAACTGTATTAAATACGGTTTGCTGACCTCGGCGTATGTTTGTGCAAAAACTATTTCGCCATGGACTTATGCTCACCGGAAATCTATTCCAATTGTCAAGAACAAACCTTTTCTTTGGTCAATTCAATAACTATTTCAATTTCCCTAAAACGTTGACCGTGAGGTGGGTAGCAATTCCTAAGGTCACCCATAGGTATTTTTAGACATCGGTCCACCTAGTGTTTTCATTCGATAGCGTGCCGTGAAGTACGCGTTTGCGTTAAGTGTCATTTTGTATGAGATTTTGAGTTTCCAAAACGTTCCGATTGGCGCGCTGTGCAAAATCACATACAAAAATAGACATACCTAACGCAAACGCGAACGCTCTTCACGCTATCGCAAGAAAATAGTTTTTGTCGCGCACCATGATCGATCCATAACTTTACAACAAAAATTTATTACATTAAAACAATCATAAGTAAATACATAGGCAAAGGGTTAGGTAATACATATGTGGGTAGGGTAGAAAAGTGGTTTCAATCGATGTGTGGAAGGGCGGCACCGTCGTCGAACCCAAGCCACCTGGCGGTCGACTTAAAACGGTGGCGTGTGCCTCGGATACACATGCTGGTGGCGCGTATAACGGCGATACTGATCCTACATCTCAGCCAGCCCAGTATGGTGCTTAAGCGGGCCACTCACACACCTGCTGCAGGGGCAATATTGGAATTGGACCCTTAATTGCCTCCTTAATTGTGATGTGTGTAGAGAAGCAGGGGCAATATTTAGATTGGGCCTGCAGCAGGGCGGCAGGGGCGCAAGACCTTCCTAGCTCCCTAGATTGTATCTACCGCCCTGCTAGGTTGTTACATTTGTGTAGTACGATTGGGGCAATTCCAGTCAGCTCATTGGCGACTACCGAACCAAACCAAGGCCTGTTCACTTCCTAAGAAAGTTATGTCCCCAAACAATTACGCATGTGTGCGCCTGAAGCTTCTATGTGTGCGTTGGCCTCCGAGAAAAAGTTGCGAGTAATAAAAATAAAAACATTTTTCTACAGCAACATTGCTCCCAACTCTGATTTAAATTATCACGAATTTTATACATTATTAATCATAAAACGGGACTTAAAACGCTTAAAACTGAATTATACGCGATTCAGTTTTAAAATTGAATATTTGCTTCCAACTGTCTTTATCAATGTCCATAAAATATATGGAGGGTAGGTAGGTCTACCCACCATAATAAAAAATATATTTGTATAAAAAATATATGTGACTCTGTCCAACTGCTGTGGTTAAAGTTCATAACGAAAATTTTATTTATTAAATCTTTAAATAATAAATACAACGTAGCGGTACTACCACTTAAGATTGTAAGTCTGTACCTACATGGATTACAGCAATGCACATAGAAAATGTGCTAAATGCGGAGCAACGGCTGTTGAAGCAGCCAGAGTGAAATTCACAGTTTTAGTGGGTTCAGAAGGAACCCGACTCATAATGCATCTGGAAAGCGTATTAATTAACCGTGAAGAAATGTATGAATACAAGTTGGAAATCTGTGTAAAATGCCGTGTGTAAAGTGTAGTGTATCTGTGTGTAAAGTGTAATAGGTAGGCATGCCTAATGTTATCTAGACACGCGGCAGCGTGTCAAGCCAAGTTCAAGCAAAGGAACTGGCTAGCCAGCGCCGAGTGTAATATTACACGAACCACTTGGTGCCACTTTTGACCCTTCTATAACTCAAAACATCTTTGACGTAAACACAAAAAACTACGTGTGTTTAATTATATCCATAAGGATATCTAGAAGCCCAAATTTCATGAAGCTAGCTCAAACGGTTATAAAGGTATGAAGGTCAAAAAGTCGTAAATTTTAAGACTGACTTATGACTTATAGTACCTAAACCTAACCTACTTCCAGATGACCTAGAAGGATGAAATTTGGAATCCAGCTTGGTTATTGTGTGTAACCGTAGGAAATAATCTAAAAATAAAATAAAGTTAAAAAATAGGGGGGGTCCCCATACAAAAAAAACACTTTTTATTGGGACTGACATATAAGTACCTAAACCTAACCTACTTCCAGATGACCTAGAAGGATGAAATTTGGAATCCAGCTCGGTTATTGTGTGTAACCGTAGGAAAAAATCTAAAAATAAAATAAAGTTTAAAAATAGGGGGGGTCCCCATACAAAAAAAACCATTTTTTATTGGGACTGATATAAGTACCTAAACCTAACCTACTTCCAGATGACCTAGAAGGATGAAATTTGGAATCCAGCTCGGTTATTGTGTGTAAGCGTAGGAAAAAATCTAATAATAAAAAAAAGTTAATAAATAGGGGGGGGGGGTCCCCATACAAAAAAAAAAAATTATTGTAGCATTGGAACCGTTACAAGCAGATATTTGAAACTACCCCAATATATGTATTATTATATTTGCTATATTAAAATAAAGTTTAGTCAAAAAATAAGTGGTGTCCCCATACAAAAAACTTTTAATACGCTCTAAACAACCGGCCAACGGTGTGTCGTCGGCGGCGCGCGGTACCACATAATTATACAAAGAACAGAAGTAAAAACCATACAGCGGAAACACAAGAAAAAACATTAAATCTCAATACCTGCCTAGTTTTCTTTACAAAAAGTATTGATATCCCACCAAAAACATAAATGTAAAAAAGGAGAGCCAAGTTCAATACAAAAATTATGCTTGGCTGTGGGGCTCGCCGCAAAAAGAATGGAGATCTAAATGAGTGCCACTGCCAAGTTCTATGCAAAATCCAAATATGTATTTATAGGAACAAAATAACATTATAAACAAGTATTAAACTCTATTTCTTTGCTTTATTTGATACCTATAACAATTGCTGTTATTTAAAAAAATGTGAGATTTTAAAGTAGGTTAGATTTGGCTTGGCCAGGTTTTATCAGAATTACAATATATATAAAATGATTGATATAATGAAAACTGGCCAAGTCAAATCTAACCTACTTTAAAATCTCACATTTTTTTAAATAACAGCAATTGTTATAGGTATCAAATAAAGCAAAGAAATAGAGTTTAATACTTGTTTATAATGTTATTTTGTTCCTATAAATACATATTTGGATTTTGCATAGAACTTGGCAGTGGCACTCATTTAGATCTCCATTCTTTTTGCGGCGAGCCCCACAGCCAAGCATAATTTTTGTATTGAACTTGGCTCTCCTTTTTTACATTTATGTTTTTGGTGGGATTTGTATTACACTGGAAACTTTGTGAATGCGCTTTATTAATGTCAATTTTTTTATTAAGTTGTCAGGGTTTAATTTTCAGTGTATATTTCTATATGTAAAACATATTTTTAATAAATAAAATTATACAATGTTATAAACATAAATATGCCTTTTATTTAAATCAATTGATAATACCAAAAACAAGGGGTAATATTTGCATCTTGCATATATTTCGTGATATGAAGATAACAAATATGTTTATCAACAGAATTACTACCTACCAATACCCGCCAGGCTAAACCGGTTGTCAACTTTAGTTCTTGGTACACAACGCGGCGCTACTAGTATAAACGTATAAACGTTTGGGGACATTTTTTTGTATGGAGTTATCGTTCTTCTCCTAGTGAGTATTATATTCTTTGAACCAAACGGAGGTCACTTGTCACAATGAATAAAGAACGTGAAATTTGGACACGGATAATAGATGTATATAAAGGCCGGCCCCACATGTGGGATTAAAAAGGAGCCATTCTCGTCGACGTGCGTTCAGCGGGACTATCACTTACACACTGAGTGGCAGGCTAGTGTGTAGAAAACTGCCTAAAATTGCTCCGACCGCCGTGCGACCGGTATTGCCCCTGCGGCAGGTGTGTGAGTGGCCCGCTTTAGAGAACGGTTCCACCGTTGAGATATGGTTTCTGCCATATGTTTTATAAAGGAGGACATTTGGGGTGCATAGACGCTGTCAACAGATGTTACAAGTGGGGTGAACGTTGCATGTCGCATTTCACAGGCCGTGGAATATTTTCTCTGCTTTTCGTCTTCAGCTGATTTTAGTACAGATGTGACGGGTCGTGAGAGGTAAGAAGGAGCGTCAGTGTCGACGACACGGATATAACTTTACTATCGAAGAATTAATAGTCCGATTGTCTATGCCCGGTATCTTTATATGCTAATTTGAGACGTATAAGGACGATTTAATGTCTTGTTTTGCGTGACAATGTGGAGTAATTATATGGCAATTACAGAAAGTAATTGGCGTTTGAAGGTGACTGTAAATAATTGGTATATAGTCATATCTAACATGAAAAATCGACATTGTTAGCCTGTCCATGTTCGTTAAGCATTTTCATGAATCTAGTATACCGGGTGTGGCCAGTAATATGAGCAAAAAATTAAACTGTAGGCTGTACTCTTCATATTGACCAACATTTGTTCAGCGACTTTTAAAAATAACTTGTGGTTAGATTTTTAATACACTTTAAAGTTTATTCTAAGACGCAATGTACGTATTGCGAATTTTGTTATGTTTAAGGCGTGACAAGCAACGTCAATCACAATGATATGGCGTGGCGATGGCGTCCATTGAAGATAATATTTATTTTGTATGAAAAATAGGGAGTCTTTATACTTCATAATTTTTAAAAGTTGTTGAACAAAAGTGTCACCGATTGAGGAGTACAATCTATGTTTGAATTATTGGCTCGTGTTACAGGCCACACCCGGTATAACTGGATCTAGCATGAGGGGTGGGGGGAAATGACTGAACAGGATATTCTATGTAAAAAGTGTAGTGATAATGATTGTATGCGGCAAAGGGTTAAAAGAAGTCAATTAACTATGTATCACTCATAAATTTGTTCTCATTCATATCGTGACTGTCGCAATATCCTGGCCAGGCACGATCAAAATGAACGAATCGATGGTATAATTGACGTGGGCAGGGGACAAAAATGCATTTGTGTGGGCGGGCTATCTCACTATTATATCGAGCCTGTCTGACACAGACAACACCATAGAGAAATATAAGTAAGGAAGGAGTGCAGAGGGCCTATCGCGAACCACGTTAAAACGTATTGCCTCCCTGTCACACTTACGTACGAATTTACAAGTGCGACAGAGAGGCAACACGTCGAACGTGGGTCGCGGTAGGCCCGCTGACTCCATACATCAGTTTTCTGACTAAAACGCGAGTTATTTCGTTGTCGACATCTAGCGTCAAATAGTGGATTTATCGCAGCCCATCTACGCTCCTGGCAGCGCATTATGGATAGCTTTATCCATCTTTATCCACGTGATTAAAATAACTGTCACTGTTTAACACCGTGGGATAGAAAGTGACGGACACCGTTTTACCACGCTGTCACGTAGACAAGAACGACCATCATATCCGTACTGGACCTTTTTATATATTCATATGAGCAAGCCCACGGTGGGGCAAGGTGGGACAGTTGCCCCATCCTGGTATCTGACCAGAACCTAAGATTTTTAGGCACCATGGGGTTGGCAACTGTCAAAGGTTTGCATAGATGACACCGTCATAGCTTGCCCCTTTTTCTATGAGATTTGGCTTGAAGAGCTGGCATCCAAAGCATTAAAAAAACAAAAATTTGACACTGTTCTAGGGATTGACGGGGCAAGCTATGATGGCGCCATCTGCTTAATACTTTGACCGGCCAACCCCATTAATGTAATGACAAAATAAAATATTCATTTAGGTAGGTATATTTAAAATATTTTTATTTTACACGAGCTTCGAGCAACACCGGCTTCCGACACATTACACGAGTATTGACTGGTTAACTACTGTGGGACTTGTGGAGCAAGGATCTTTTTTCCAAAAATGACACCGTGTCCAAAATTCCACGTTATGAACAAAAATAGAGAGATACATCATAAAATGTTTTATTTCATGCTTTCTTACATAAACAGTCTTACGTTAATACCTAAAACACTATTATACCTACTTAATTTTATTATTTATTATAGTAATTAGTAGTAGTACTAAGATAAGATAAGAGTACTAATAGTATAATACCGAATTACCGACGCAGCGTAGAATGGTATCGAAAAATGTGGACTGAGGAACTGGGGGCCTCCATTAAACTCTATAACTCTTCTTTAACCCTTTGAATGCGACGCCTATTATAAAAAACGCGCCACCGTAGACAATTTTGAATGCACAAAGGTTAATATTAAACCGTAAACTTGCGAATATGTGGACATCTGTCACTCAAAGGGAAACAAAAAAAAAAAAAAAAAAAAGAAAAAGGAAAAGGGGAAGGGGTCAGTTGGAAACAGTACCGACAATTTATATTTTCTGTGTACGTAAATAAAATTAATAAATATTAGGGAACATCTTACACAGATCAACCTAGTACCAAACTAAGCAATGCTTGTACGGTCAGCCAAGAAAGTGGTCTACCACTTTTCGACTCTATCAATCAGATGAAGAGTCAAAAAGTGGTAAACCACTTTCTTGGCTGACGGTACTATGGGTGCTAGGCGACGATATTCGAACCCAGGACCATTGGCTTCACAGGGTCACTAGGCCAGACCGGTTCTCAAACAGTAGAGGCAATTTCTAATTTTCTGTGTATGTATATGTAAATAAATAAATAAAAATAAAAAATAAAAAGCCTTTTATTTCCTTTTGTTATACATAAGTTTGTTAATATATTTATGTTGATTTAATTTGTAGGAACCCGTTAGGTGAAGGCCTCTTCCAAAGATATCCATTTTTCACGGTCTTGTGCTATTCTTTTCCAATTTGGACCAGCAATTCTTTTCATGTCTTCCTCCCAGCGCATGTTTGGTTTGCCTTTTCGGCGCTTACCGTCTGGGCCTTTCCAGTTCGTGACTATGGCTGTCCATCTGTGGTCTTTAAGGCGAGCCACATGTCCAGCCCATCTCCATTTTAGCTTTCTAGCGTGTTCTAGAGCATCTATTGCTTTTATTGTTGCTTTTATTTTACTATGTCTTATCTTTTGTATCTTTTTTATGTTCAACATGCTCCGTTCCATTCCCCTCTGGCAAGTAATAATTTTATTTTTTATTTTTTCTGTGAACTTCCATGTCTGGCAAGCATATGTTAAGCTGGGGATGAGGCAGGTGTCCATAGCCTTCTTTTTAAGAGTTATTGGCATGCTACTTTTAAATATTTCTTTATAAGACCAATATTTGTTCCATGTATTTTTGATTCTTCTGTCAACTTCTAGTTCATTGTTCTTGTTGTTGAAACCAATCTGCTTTCCTAAGTATATATAGCTTTCAACATAGTCTAATGGTTTGTTGTCTACAATGATATCTATTTGTTTTTTATGTATATGTATGATTCCTATATTACGGAGAGCAAGCCAGAAGAACTGTTCTGTAGCTTGGCAATTTCTTCCTTAAACTTGGCCCCCGTCTCCTTGGCTAGCTGCAACTTTTCCTTTAGCTCGGCTATCTCGCTGCGCACCTTGGCTTGGGCTGCTATGATCTTTTCTAATGTTTTTTCTTTCTTTTCTTCAACTGAAATGAGAAGGAAAGTTGAATGTTTACTTTTTATAATGGAATTTTAAAGGTTACGAGTAGGGGAGACCGAGGAGAGTTGTGACAGAGGAGAGTTCTGACATCGTCGATTTTTTGGAATCTATTAACTAGAAACTAGGTCGCAATAGCGCGCGTTTGTTAGTTCAAATTACGAGCTAACAAACGTACACTGTTGCGATCTAGTTTCTAGGTAATATATTCCAAAAAATCGACGATGTCACAGCTCTCCTCTGTCGCAACTGACCTCGGTCTCCCCTAGGTACAGGGAAAATAATGTATAATACAAACTTATCTGTTTATATGCTTAAATCTTGATACTCTTGGTAGTAAAAAACTTTTTGGCTTATTGCAAACTGACTTGGTTAATAAATTAAATTGGATAAGACTGATTTTATGTAGTTTTCAAAGAAATACCTACATAAAACTTTTGAACACCAAAAATCCTTAAAGGGATCACTAATTTAGGTGCTTAAAGTGCCAAAAACTCTTTGGTGCAGTCGACGTCAAAGATTTGTTTAAATTTTTCGCTTTATTATAAGGGAGTAAGGTGCAAAAGTGTAAACATATCTTTGACTTTGACTGTACAAACTACCCAAAATAAGGTGTTTGTGTGTGTGTGACAAATGTTATTCTTGCATGATGTCTCATTTGATGACAAAACACAGTCAGAACACACACACACACACACACACAACACACACACACACAGTCATAGTTATTTTGAAATTCGTATTTTTCATAAATAACATGACAATTTATGAAAATATGTATTATAATTTATCCAAATGTTTAATTATCTAGGAAAAATCCACAAAGCTTTATCAATGTAATCCAGCTAAGATACTGGATTATCTAGCAGACTTACAATTAGTGTCATGAGTCCTTGGTCCATTGGTGACAGGTTTGACTGTGGTGAGCAAGTGCTGCATCAGCTGTGTTGGCTCCTGAAACACGATCTCTTCATAGGACTCGCTGACGAGCGCCCGGCCGACGGTCGGGGGAGCACCCTCTGATGCTGGCGACTGGAAGAGCTTGAGGATGTGGTAGAGGGTTACCTGAAAATGTTTGTTATACATTTGAATGTGTTTCAATAAAATATACTTTGAATTTTATGAACAATACCCTCATTCTAAATAGAGTTGGTGCGGAAAAAGTAGAAATAATGTTTTCAACATTTATGGACAACAATAAATGACCCGAGTCTAGGGTGCGGGATTAATTTTGTGTATTTATAACTTTGTTTATTGTAAAATAATTACCAAACTATGAAATAAAAATAGGTATTAAGCTCCAAATCTGCTTAGAAATGTTCCAATAGTTTGTTTCTACAGTTTTTACCTATTATTTGGCTAGTGTAAAGCATTCCCGCGCCCAAATCCCTGGTGTATGATGATAAATAGGGGCAAAAAAGTTTAAACTTACAGGTCTCTCATTTGGATCATGGAAATGTAGCTTGATAACGATCTCGAACTCGCCCCAGCCCGTCTCCGTGAGCTCGTACGGCGGCTTCGTCACAATCCGGTTCGGGTTCGCGTAGCTCTCGTGCAACTTAAAGTTAACCTTCTTGATGTAATTCGACATATCTTCGTTGGCATAAGGCTTCACGTACACCGTCCATTGATGCGTGTGTCCGTCCTCTTCTCGTTTCTTGCCGAAATACCTCGCTATGTTGCCGTAGACTATTGGTTTGACGATTGTAAGACCCTGAAAATTATATAGTTAAAAAAATTTAGATTAAAGAAAGCTTATGAGAAAGATCTAAAGACTTACCTTTATTCGTCCACCTGAATCCGGCCCGAAGTCTGTCGGTAAACTCATAGTATTATTAGTTTCCGGAAAGATATTTAATAACAAGTATACAAGCAAAATAAACAAAATACAAGCTATCGGATCAAACCTAACCTTAAAAGTAAGCTGTCAATGTCAATTTGACAATTAAGGGAAAGTTCGGAACACTACATGAATCACACATTTTGAACGAAAAACTATCCGTGGCCTATTTTATAAAGCTACAAGTTACAATTTACAAGCGGAAGTCTCTTTCTAACCCTATGTGTTAGAACGAGACTTCCGCTTGTAAATTGTAATTTGTAGCTTTATAAAATAGGCCACCGGTTGGACCTTATAGGGTTGGACGTGGGTTGGACATTAAATATTCGGCCATGCCTTATCAGATGGACCACCCAAGGGCCCAACGTTTTCTGAGCGGCTACCGCGAAAACCGAAATTCGCAAATTGCGGGGATCTTTCTCTTTTACTCCAATGAAGGCATAATTAGAGTGACATAGAAAAATCCCGGAATTTGCGAACTTCGATTTTCGCGGTTATAGCTCTGCCGGCCTAGCCAAGGTTACAATCGCTATCGCTTCGACAACGAAAAGCATTATGTCTCTCTGTCACTCTTCCACATTAGTGTGACAGTGACAGTTGCGTTTCGATCGCTACGGAGCGTAAGCGATTGGCATTTTGGCTACGCGGCCTGTTCTCTTTCACGGCGCAGCAACTAGTATCATTTCTCTCTCCTCGCTCTTTTAAAAATGCCGTTTGTCAAAAAAGGACAACCATACTGTTGACAAGATGGACTTCAAATCAAGTGTTGCCTTTCTTGATGCGCCCAGGCTGTGTATGTGTGCATAAAAGCGTATATGTGTGCTCTTTTAGGGATGTAATAGTCGATTTTAATCATGGTATATATCGATAAACGCTACACAGCTGAACGAAATAGCGATTAATTGAAGCTTCAATATCTTCGTTAAACATAAACATAATTGAAATGCTAATGGATAATGAATATATTATAATATAATAATATAATTCAATTATTGCGGAACACCTATTTTAGGAGGTATTTATGTATTTTAATTAAATATCTGAACTTTCTCTTGGTGTGCTGGGGCGTGACTATAAAATTGTGATCTGATAACCACAATAAAGAATAAAAGCGTTTTTGTTAATTTTAGGTATCGTTAAGCCTTTGAAGTAAAATTAAAATTGCAAGAAATGTCGATAGTTTATCGATATGACTTTATCGACATGGCTACAGCAAGGTGGGCCTCATTGTTAATCGTACACTAAACAAAAGTGGCAACAGTGACAGCTCGCTGAGACACCATCTCTATATATTATAAATCTATGGGACCACCTCAGCTTGGCATAATATACTCAGGCAAAATTTGTCAGTAGAAAAAGGCGCGAATTTCAAATTTTGTACAGAGATCGTTCCTTCACGCCTACATTTTTCAAATCTGCCTCCTTTTTCTACTGATAAAGCTGGCTTGCCAAAGGATACTTAAATAAGTTTGACGCCAATGTCTATCTGTCTGTCTGTGGCATCTTCGCTCTCAAACGGATGAACTGATTTCGATACAGTTTTTTAAAGCAAGATTCCTTGTGGTAGTTTCTAGCAATATTTGATATAATCGTTCCAGCAGTTTGAAAAGTATCGGCGCTTTTCCAAAATGTTGTAACTAGTCTTAAAGTGATGGATACTCGATTTTATTTAAATATAACAATTATCTTACTTATAAGAGCAATTTAAAAAAAAGTCAGCCACTAGGGCCTTTGCAGAGTCAAATTAGAGGTGGAGAATATGAACAAAACGAACAATTAATTAGCAAAAACATTGATGGGCCCCAGTTAAGATAGCGGCGGGACCTGGAATCATCAATCAATCATGATTTGATTCTGGTTACGAAAGTCATTTTAATAGTCGGTTACTTAGCAACTAGAAATGTCGTGAGCTTTATGACCTTGACCGACCTTGCCCATCCTATTGTTTGCGTACTTCTTAATATTACTTGTCATTAGGTAACTGAAGACTTCATCCATTAGTGCTTAGTGTGAAAAAAGTGACATTCAGATAAAAGTTTGAAGTTCATCTACTTATCAGATATGTATAACGCGATGCCTCCGCCGCAACTGATTTTGACTGGATGCCCTAACCACGCAGAAGTTTGGCGAGAATGGTACTCCCAGTTCACAGCTTTTCTTAAGGCATCCGGTGGCGATAGAGGCGGATCCGAAGTGAAAGCAGGCCTATTACTCGAATTAATAGGCCCGAAAGGGTACAATATATTTTCGTCTTTCATGTTTGATAAGGACGAGGAAAGACAAGATTATGAGAAACTTGTTCAAAAGTTTAACGACTACTTTACTCCGAAACAGTGTTCTGCTATGGCGCGCTATAATTTTTTTACTAGAAATCAAGAAAAAGACGAAAGCATAGACGATTATGTAGCTGCGTTATGGACTTTAGCAGCACAGTGCCGATTTGATCATTTGGAAGAAGGATTAATAAGGGATCGTATAGTATGCGGTATTCGGAAAGACGACATACGCAAGGTCTTACTCGAAACGGACGATTTAAATTTAGAGAAGGCTCTGGAAATTTGTAGGGGTAATATAAATCAAGATGAAGGGAAGAGGCAAGTTGAAAGTGAAGCCAGCGTAGATGTAGGTTCAGAAGGGGCCAAAAACAGGCAAAGTAGCAGAAGAGGACGCGGCTACCGTCGTCGACTTGCTACTTCCATCAGGTTTACTAACTGGAGTTCCACTTGTTAGAAAAACAATAACTAGGAGTTTCAGTTCTAAGTATAGGGATTTTTATTTATTTGTAAATAAACTTAATACCTACAAACAAAAATGATACTTAAAACATAATTAAATAACTAACCTACAAAACTTAAAAACTAAATCTAAAAATAAATAAAACTAATCTAAAAATAAATAATTACAAACTATCCTGCGGAATGGTGCCGTAGATGCTGGCAGCATTTCCCCGCTGTATCGCAATACTTATTCTTTGTGCGAGGAAGCTGCCAGCTCTACGATCACCAGTGGCGTCTGCTATCCTTTTGGATAAATCCTTAAATAGTGTAGACGCGGTCGGACCCCACGGGCCAAGGGTCTCGACACCGAAGGGTACGAAATAGTATTCGGGGCCGAGACCCCTATATTTGTTCTTTTTTAATTTTAATAACTAGGATATATATTGTGAGTTAAGTATAACTCTATGATGAAATCGTTAAAAAGTTTGAAATTAACAGTTGATCAGGTATCAAAGTATATTTAATAATTCAATACAATGTATGTAGTAGGTTCACAGCTTCGTTCACGATAAGAATCACATGAATTGTATTGTAGACATATTTTCAATTAAATAATACGAAATTACGAATTGTTTACATGGATTTGTTTTTCTTTGCATAAAAAATGTGAGTACCTATTTTTATTAATAAAGTTCATTAAGTACTTTGTTTTGTAGGAGGTAGGACAATCATAAAGGAAGTTTGTAATAAAACGAAACAGTCGCATTATTAGGTTCTTATTTAGAAGGCATGTGAACAATGGTCCATCAAGCTCTTTTCCTTAAATTTAAATGCAATAATAATATCATAATTCTCGAATAACATTTAAACTAACTACACAGTTGCGTAGAACGCTCTAAGGTAATAATGAGCATAAAATTGACATTCACAACATTGAGAATGTGGGACTTTGTCACACGGACACCGTCAGCCTAAAGGATGACTCGCGTTAGACCGATCCGTGTCCGGACTGGAGCTTCCGGAGCATCGTTTTCTATGGAAAGCATCACGTGATCGCCTGTCATGTCATAAAAGTAAGCGCGGGAAGCTCCGGGCCAGACACGGCCCGGTCTAACGTGAGTCATCCTTAATTGAAAAATCTCACCGGCGTCAATCTATTTTGTTATAATATATGTTTGGTGATACGTGTACTGTGTACTATCGAACGAAAGGGACTGACGTCGTAGAAAGTGGTAGCAATTAAACTGCGTTATAAAACAGTCGGGGATCCGTTAGGCCGCATGTTTAAAACTTCGGTAAGGTCAATAAGGAGAAGACCGTCTACAAGCTCTTCCTCCGCTTCTATTATAGCTCTCGTGTTTATATACATACCCCACTTACAGAAGATTGGTAGAGCAGATAGAGCAAAACGTTTTATTTCTGTTTGTTATGGCGGTCGTCTAACCAAAAATGTTGCTGGACTGGTTGCTGGTCTTCTCCATATCGACCTTAAAACTTTACAGAGAGTATTTAAAAGAAGACGGCCATAATCAGTTTCCATATCTTATGCCCATCCTTATTTAGCACAAATACCAGTCATCTCCCATTTTGCATTATGGGCGTGTTTACACGGAGTCAATCGATTCGACTGTTGGAGTCTGTGCGGAAAGAGTGTCGTGGAATGTATTGGTGCCCATACATTTCACGACTATTCTCTTTCCGCACAGACTTTATATTGGAGAGAGTCCATCTAAGCTAACTTTGCACAGACTAGAACAGAAAGTGTCATTATAAACGTCACATTTTCATATAAATTTGCCACACTTTTGCAAATCCCACGCATTGTTAGCTTGGTCCAACTCTATATCTCCCAGTATTTTTGCTCATTGAACATTGGTATTGGTATTACATTGGTAAACGCTCCCACAATGGCCCGTAGAAGTTGCAGATTCTACGGAACCTATATATCAAGCCGAAGAGGAAAATCACGAAGACTGACAATTTTGATCTTCTCGTAGTACAGTGCTAGGCCAGCTTTTATCGCGTTTATAAAACATCGTACCTCACAGCACAAATGTAATACTTTACAAATTTACAGGGATATTTTTTATCCACGTGATAAATTCTAGCTGTACCGTATCGTTTAACCGAGCTACTGGGTTAAAAAGTAAAAAAGTGTCAAGCAGCGTAGCGTGTCAAATTAAAACTTGTGATCGGTGCGCGTCTCAGTCTCAGCGTCCAAGAGTGGATCATTCTCTTCGTCACACCTAGACGAGCGGGAGCCATGCCTCGTCGCCGACACTCTTTGGCTGAAGTGAAGCAAATTCGGCACTAAAGCCCCACAGGGCGTGGCTGGCGCGGACCTAGACGAAACTCTAAACCCGGGCGACACTCTTGAAGTCCTAACGGGATAAGCCACTGACAAAGGCATGTATAAGCTCGACTTCCTGGCCTTCGGAGTCTTTTTCACACTGTCTATCCTCCGGTGCCTTCTTTCGTCGCTAGGTCTTCTTAAGGTCGATTCTCTGGATTGTGTAGGGCTTGTTGGCTGTGGGGGGGATTCGCAGGCGCCGGCTAGTTCTGTGGAGGGGCAGGTGAAGAGGTGGCGGAGGCCGTAAGCCTCGTGCTCGTAGTTGTCGTCGCGGGCGGGGGAGCGGTGCGCGGGGGGCGAGGCGCCGAGCCGCGGCTTGCAGGCGCCGTCACAGTACATCTCGCAGTCTATCAGCTCTAGTTCTAAGTCGAAGGCGGGATCCTGCTGTAAAGAAACAAAATTCGTTTTCTTAGAATCAGTTAACCAAAAATGTTAATTTACCTGCCTATTATAGGTATCTGTGTAAACCTTAATCACATGTATTTTAAATTCAAGGAATAGGTTCTATGCTGTGGTTTCTAGTGGTATAGTAATAACGACAAAGTTTAGGGTGGTATTCGATGCCAAGTAGTAGAAGTACTAACCATGGGTTGAACGGGTGATGTAACCAGATTTTCCCTGAAAGCTGTAGTTTCTCTGGGTGCAGGTTCGGGGACGGTGCGGGATCTCGGAGGAGCACGGGGTTCCCTCTCAGTTAGCGAGGACAGCGAACGTAGCAGGCCGCAGCCCGTGAACGACTCGAAGTCCGTGGAATACGGAGGCGGGACGACCGTATTTGCCTGTGAAGTTACACGGAGACCTTTTACAACATTATTGACACGACACGACACGGCCCGGTCTAACGTGAGTCATCCTTTATGGTGACAGTGGGGAAAGTTTTGTTTGAGACGACGGTAATTAATAAAAGTCAGGTACGGTACACCTGATGGACAGTAAACACTGGCCTATGTAGGTTAGGTACTGTACTTTATTTGGTTTTTCAAGACAATGACTTGACATAATTCCTTTTACGCCTCTAAGTCTACACCTGATCTAACACTGGGAAAGGAATATTGATTGGAATTAATGACGAAAACATTTCAAGTCCTCTTTATAAGCAAATACTCGTACAGTCGAAGCGAACCCCATCTGAGAAATCGAATGCTTACTTTACACGTGAAAGGTTACAGATGTAGTGCATAATTGTTTTCCATCGTATTTTCTCGAAAACGCACGAACGTGTCTTGCTATTTCAGTTAGTCTTAGTACAAAAAGTACTGAGGTTGAATGAAGTTGCATGACTAATAAGAACGTTTCCGAGAAAATACGATGGAAAACAAGTATGCACTATATCTGTCAATCCAAATATGCTACTCACTTCATTTGCTGCGTTGCATATGAAACTGGAGTTGAGAGATTCTGCAGTACTCGTCGCTGATAGAGAACCTGAAACAACACGTCGCTACATTAGTTACGTCGCTGCTAAATACCAGGCTTCACGCTTTATGGGGCCTAGGCACGACATACCTACTGGCAAATAATTAAGACCATAAAATTGCAACTGCGGAATAAAAATTATTTCTTTTAAGCTAAATATACCACGAGGTATTTTAGAGTTTGGTATAATAACTATGTACTTAAAGCGTTTTTTCCAGCAGAGACCTACAAAAATTTGCAAAATGTATTTCCCATTACGGAACAATGGTGTTCCGGACCTTTGGAAGGCGTGCGCGGAGCCGTCAACGGAGGCAGCACGTAGAGGCCTTTTTGACACTTTAATGTAAGTGGTAGAAAAGTGGCGCTGTCTTGTGTCGGAGGCAAAGTCTCATTTTGGGTCGCTAAGCCAACGGAGTAAGTAAGTAAGTACCTAAGTAATGTAAGGGGTAAACGTTTGCAAGATGTTATTAAAAATACTCAGGGCATCCAAATATCTTAATCCGGCACTAGTCCGGGCTTTTCTTTCGGTAGCCCAATGAGAACTGAACAAAAGTCTAGTACACCAAACAGAACTAACAGTAGTCAAGTTTAACTTTGCCAAACGTAGCCCTCCCTCGTGTTGCTTTAGCACTCTTTTCACTGGAGTCAACATGACGCACCACACTGAATGACGCACGAAAAAAACCGGTCGTCAAAGAACACTTTAATGGACTCGATATGACCAGACAACACCGCAGTCAGAGTAAGAATGAACCAGCTTGAGACTTAGTAATTTAATTATTCGCTATAAGTCGATTTGAGTAATTGTCCTCAAATGGGATTAGTTTGTTGAATGTCATTTAATTAAACAGTTGTTGCAATATAAACTTTATGGCTTAGGCTTAGGATTCGATCCTTAAGTCAATAAATGACATTAAGGGGTCTCAGGGGTTGAACTAATTTTTTTAAGGTACACCAAGGGTTTCGTATCCTTTGATCCGCACAGGAATTTGGCACTTTTTGCGAACCGACATAGCAGGCTCGCGGGCCATATTAGTTTTGAGGCCAATGTAACTAGCGTGTCGGCGCCATTTGCTTTGATAGAGGAATATGACAAAACTTACATTCAGGAGCAATGAAAACGGGTGACTTTGTAAGGAAATTTGACAAACAAAAGTCATAAAAAGACCTTACCCGGCGCCCGAATGACGTAGTTCCTAAAGTAGTGGACCATCAGATAATTCCCTCCGGACTTGCCGTCTCCTTCTTCACACGTGATGACCAATGGAAATAAATCGGGTTTGCTTGTCACCTGTTGGAAAACTTTGGTTTAGCGTACATATTTATAAAGTAATTAAACAATCTAAGATGAATTTGTTCAAGTTGTGGGATCGACAGACTGTCATTTTATTGTAAAGGATTTTATTTAATCGACCTGTTTCTTGTAAGCATTTTTCAAATTAACAATTATTATTTTAACCCATATCTCGTGAGAGTGGACGAGCAGGCGAACCAACAAGCTTAATTCCCGCAACTAAGTACCTACTGCTGTGCCGTCGGAAAACTCGGAAAATTTCCAAATTCCGATATATCCACATTTAAAATTTTTAGATATTCATTTTTTGCGTGGGTGCTTTTTGAAATTGTCCGTTACCAAACGGAAACTTTTCTTAATTACTATATATTCTATGTTTCCTGACAGATACCTCTGAATACGGCGGAGGAGCTTGATGAAACGAGCCGCAGCGGCTATATCTAGGCGGTGGATACACTGAGCCAGCAGAATCATGGTCCGAGGCAGGCCGGCGAGCGCAGCACGACAGCGAACACATGTATACGCGGTGTGAACTCCGCTTGAAGACTAGGCACCACACGCAGCAGATCAGGATGCCGCCTAGTGTGCCGAGGAGGAAGAGGACTGGCCTGGAAGTTGAAAAAAAATTGTTATGTATTTAGACAGGTAGCTGCTGCTGGTGCTATAACTAAATCATAGCACGATTTCACTTTGCACGGTTTCATTGTTTTAGATAAAATCTGGTGAAGTAAAAGTGGGATTCAGGCGCGCTGGCTCAAGGGGTTCCATCCTGTCACAGAACACTTTCTGCTGAGGGACAGAGAATATGTCATTTCCCTGTCCCCGACAGCAAGATACTTAGCAGAAAGTGTCTGGAGAAAGGACGGATCTAATGCAGTAAACTGAGATCTAAGCAGTACTTACTTTTAATTCTAAAATGTTTGGTTTGTTTAGGAAAATTAAGACTAAGTTAATGTGGAAAAGTGTGGTCTTTCGTCCCATTTAAACTTTGCGATTGTATACATATTCACTCCACTGACAGAGAGCAGAAGGAGTGAAACTCTTGCTTTCTGAGTATATTTGAGCGACGTAACGTGTTATACAAATTACATGAGTTCTTGCCTGTCTTCCCACCTATAAAATTTCGGTCTTCTCCAAATCGACCTTTTGTTCTCGTTTTTTTCATCTTGTACTTACCATTGCGCGTACCACGGATACCGGTAGACCTCCTTAACCTCCTGTTCCCGTCTGGGCGGCGCCGTGGGCGGGGCGCAGCACCCCGCCTCGCAGCACAGCCAGTGAGGCGGGCAGAACCGGCCGTCAGGGCAGGGTGTCTCGGACGCTACCTTCTGGAAAACCAAGGATTTGATTTAACTTGGTGTGGTATGTTGATCGTGTTTTACTGCAAGCGTATTATGGATCGCTTTATCCACATGATAAAATAACTGTCACTTTGTAACTCCGCGGGATAGAAACAGACGGGCACCGTTTTATCACGCTGTCACGTAGACAAGAACGACCATGATATCGGTACTGATCGTACGTGCCACTCCCGAGCCCCGGTGATCACGTGATGCTCTCCGTAGAAAACGAAGCTCCGGAAGCTCCGGCCCGGTCTAGCGTGAGTCATCCTTTAGATTGGAAGAGGAAGGGTCGGTAAGACAAAACTGTATTCTATTTATTTTTAGATTTTTTGAGACGCATATTTCGCATGTACACCTACAAATTTACTTACATACATACAAATGTGCAAGTTTCGGAGTTTCCAAAAAGTTGGATATTATAAGCGCGTTTACAACACGCTTCGTATACAGTACAATAATATCTTCAGGATGTTGTTAAAGCTGCCTCGTCACTGCAGTGCGTCAGGCATGTTTGCCGAGGCGCACACGGATGGCTTCCATGCCATCAGACGCAAGAGGGTAGCCTCTTTGCTGCGACGAGTGAGAGACAGTAATAACAACATCCTGAGGATGGTGGCTGGACGCCTCGACTGTCCAATATTAAAATATTAGGTCAGTATTGTGACGGGTAGGGCATAGCATTCTTTAATTATGTATTCACACATATTTACTAACATGTAGTTTTTAGTAATTTATTTATTGATAAAAATAAAGAAAGGAATAAACAAACATAATAAAACTTACAAAACTATAGATAAAACATTTGCCCCAGGTCGCCGTCAACGGGCAAGGTGCCCAGAAGGCTGGCCGTATTTCCCCGCTGTATAGCGATGCTAATACGCTGGGCGAAATAGTGGCCAGCCCTCTGGTCACCAGAAGCCTCTATTAAGACGAAACGGGAGCTGAGCCCTGAGCTAAAAGTCAATTTTGAGATTTCAAGCTGAATATACCCGTCGCTCTGACGGGGCGTAACCGCGGCGTGAGAGACTGTATTTGTATGTGTAATGCACGCACACAGACGCGTGCGGTGCGCCCGTACTCGCGCTGGCGCGCACCTCACTGATTGCAATTTGCATTCCCACTTTTTGTTACTGCTACTACTAAGTAGGGTAATTCGCCAGTAACTGGCCACTTTTAATAACTGGCCGCCCTAAACTAAAAATGAATCCTATTCACCTATAAACAGAATTCATTTTAGTATAAGGTTTCAACAACTTCAATAACTGGCCACTTTATACTAAAATTAATTCTATTCATAGGTGAATATATGTTATTAATTTTTGGTTTGGGGTGGCCACTGACGAATTACCCTATTGCGATTGAACTTTTTTACTTACCCGGCTTACGTTTACGGAACTCGATATCGAATAGGGTAATTCGCCAGTAACTGGCCGCCCTAAACTAAAAATGAATTCCATTCACCTCTATACAGAATTCATTTTAGTAGGTATAAGGTTTCAATAACTGGCCACCTTATACTAAAATGAATTCTATTTATAGGTGAATAGAATTCATTTTTGGTTTGGCGTGGCCAGTTACTAATAGTGGCCTGTTACTGGCGAATTACCCTATTTATGTACTTAGGGGTCATCCATTAATTACGTCACACCAATTTCTAAGTTTTTTGACCCCTCCCCCCCTTGTCACACTTGGTCACATTTGGCAAACCCCTCCCCCCCTAGTGTGACGTCACATTTTTTCTACGAAATCGCCAAATCGAATTAAGTAAGTACCTAAGTATTATTAATATTTTATCAAAATATTTTTGACGATATAAATATTAGTAATTTTATAACAAAACTGCTTAGGAAAGAAAATTAAACGATAAAAAACTATTTTCGTTTTAAAAACTTGTTATTTAAATGTACAGCGAACTAAATAATTTAAATAAATTTTCGGTTACTGATGAAGTTAAAGTGACGTCACAAAGTTTGTGTCTCCCCCCTTCCCCATGTCACAATATGTCACATTTTCTTGACCCCCTCCCGCCCCCTAAACGTGTGACGTAATTAATAGATGACCCCTTAGTGGTTAATACTAGTATCAAGTAAGTATTTTTTTTTCAATAATGCTCAGAAACGAAGTATAGACATGACAAATATAAATATTAACGTCTTTGTAAGGCAGGATTGGACATTCTATAGAGTAAGAGTAAGTGTATGAAACAACCAATTCAGCTAGGACTAGGGAATGCTATCTAGATCTCGCAATTTCGAGATCTCGCTAGATCTCGCACGTATTTTCGAAATTTAACCTAGTTGACAGGAAATCTCGATATATGCAATCTCGGTCGAGATCTCGATTAATATATTCGAGATCTCGAACAAGACTGAAAGTGAAATACTTTGTTTTAAGTAATATATGACCTTAGATTCATGTTGTTCAGGCAGTGCTATTATGTGTCCGGCTTTAGCTCTATTATTGTTACGCAGTTTCTAAGTAAAGGTAAATAGTGGTTTAACATCGATAGCATTTCATAGAAGTAAAGTAAGAATTAAAATTGATTTTATGTTAAATATTTAATTTGTTGTTGTTATTTTCAAAATATAACATGAGGTACCTTAAATAAGTAGTATGTCGGCGGCATATCGAAAAATCGTAATCCTTGGCGTATCATGAAACGCCACCATTTCCTGATCTAATATTAACCCAGGCATATCACGATCTTCCTTATGAAAGAGACGGCAGATCCATCAGAGCAATGCATTCTTTGATATTCCTAGCTTCATAGCGGGCGCATTGTAAAATAATTGATCGAGAAATCATATATTTTCAATGATTTTGTAAATGACTACAGTTATGACTACGGTTATTAGAAACCAATTATAGTATGTTTAATATTCTTTCTAATGGTATGCATCAGCAATTGATCAGTAAAATAGAACCCGAGAAATAATGATCAGTTGAGGTCGGTCGCCCGCCATTTACGTGACGGAACAAAATTCATCATTACTTTGTTATATGTATAATATCATACATCAATAAAACTTATGTTTTTGGAAAGCTAATGAAATTTTTCGTATATTTAATAATAACATTAATTGCGATAAAGTTATAATTTATTGAGTTAGACGCATGTTTTGTCAGTACTTATGCCATCCATGCACGGTAAAAAATCATATATTTTAAATATTTTGTAAATGACTACAGTCATGACTACGGTTATTACAAAACAATAATTGCACGTTTAATACTCTTTCAAACCACATCTCACACGAACCGATCGGTCCCATAGGACTAAAGACGTGAACAAATAAGGTCGGCCGCCCACTTTTTCCTTCCTTTTTTTCGACACGTCCGTCCCCCCCTCCATAAAATAAAAACCGGTTTATTCATATTCTGGAGACCACGAGGAGCACGTCCATACCAGTTTTAGGTATTTAGAAGAGATGTCGACGAAAATCGTGAAGGAGACGACTTTTGTTTAATTTGCCTATAGACTATAGGAATATCAGAATATCACACCTTGAGGTTTGCGCAAAATGGCTGGTGTTCGCTAGGCAGATCATGAAATGTCGGCGTTTCATTATATTCCTAGGAATATCTCGATACGCCCGATTTTACGATGTCTATATCTATGGAATTCTTAGAGATTATTGATTAAAATAACACATTTTTAGTTACTTTGTCAAATTCGATCTCGTCGAGATATTAATCTCGATCCCGAAAATCTGACTGTCGAGATCTCGAAACACCCAATCTCGATTCGGATTTTTCGTGCGAGATCTCGAATCGCCAATCTTGGTGCGAGATTGCATTCCCTAGCTAGGACCTTAAATTGCTCGACAATTACGGAGCGTGACTGTACCTAAAAATTTTGTAAACCCATAACCATGCAATAAAATATTTTTGATTTTGATTTCTAATTTGAAATATTAGAATTTCAAAATAGATTGTACCTATGTAACTACAAAAATGTGTTCCCTCTCAACGCAAAACCCCTTGTGTCTTAGGAGGATCTAGATATTTTCACACAAGACGGTTTATCGATAACTTCTTACATCACTAGATTATCGACATTAAATGTCGACTATTGCCCATCACTTTTCTGGCTGTGTACGTATTTAGAAACTTGACTCCGCCCCTAAAATTAGTGCGATAGGGACAACTGCAGCTGAGGCGAAAAATCCTGCGTAAAAATGACAAAAATCGAGGTTTCGTAGTCCTCTTTTTCCTCCTCCAAAACTTAACCAATCGTAACCAAATTTGGAAATCTAAATGATTATGAAATTATCTGTGTCGGACCGTTTTGCTTTTTTGGCTAATTGATATCAGTTTTGAATACCACGCCTCTCATTGCGGCATAGTCAATTAGGCCATTTTGGCCATTTTTGAAGGGCGCTAAGCGCCTTAAAAAACAAAAATATAAAAAAAAGCAAAACGGTCCCACACAGATATTGACAATATTAATCTGTGTTGAAAAAATCATTGCTCTAGCTTCAAAAACCACGGAGGAAAACGAGGACTACGTTTGTATGGAGAAATGACCACTCCTGTTGGCTCTTAAGCGCGCCGACAAGTCTTTGTACAGTCGACGCGCACTTGGCCCCCACGGCCCCAAAGTTTCGACACCAAACGCCGCAAATATGTAGCTGCTTCCCAGAGCGGCATATTTGCGGCGCTTGAGGCTTTCGGCTGAGGAAGCCGCAGCGCCAGCAGAGTCTTTGGTGCTTGGAACATGGGACGGTGCCAGGGTATCAACGCAAGTAGCGTCCCAAACTAGCGGCCGACCCATGCTCCAAGGCACCAGTGTCATTCCGTCGGGTCTCTTGCCGTCATCCCTGGCCAGATCCCTGTAGTTTTTTAAGTTTAGATATAAGTAGACTAACACAAATATGGAATGTACAAAAAAAATCTGAAATAAACAATTTTTATTTTTTTTATTTTTTTTTATTTATTTATAAGTTCGCGGAAACTTCAGAAAAATTGTAGAAAAAATGAAACTTTAATTTTGGAAATGGAAAATTTCTATTGCGAAATTTCTAAGCGGTAAAATTTATATTCACTACTCACTAGTTGTGAATGAATGTATTTAGTAACAGACTACCGCACCGCGACTTTGGTGCGGTGCGGCGCACATATCGATAGTGTGTAAAGTGGTCGCCGTAGGTACGTGCGTTAAGGACACAGCTATAAGTTAGAACGAGAAAGAGATATTTTGAATTTTTGACCGCACCAAGGTCGCGGTGCGGTGCGGTAGTCTAGATTTAAGGTTCTAATTTTCTAAGTTAGGTATGTGTTCTGATGAATCTATCAAGATTTATGTAGAATTATAATTACTTATAACATTCTATACAACTTTTCCCTGGGGCCCAAAAAATAATAAATGACAGTAGTTCAAACCTGAGTGTTATATTTTTTGGTTCAAACGCAAAGAAATAGTCCGGTCTGGTGAAAAAATCTTTACATTAGGTAATTAAAAAATATATTAAAAAGTCAGTCAAATACCTACGAATATGCTTAATCAGCGCTATCCCAGCAAATATTTTTCATCTGACGAAAAAACTTGATTAAACATCTGAATGCGAGATCAAAGGGCTTTAATTAAAACGTTCATTTTATACTCTTCAGGGTTCCGCAGTGAAATATGAAAAGTCGACGATTCCGATGAGTTCTTTTCAATCCTCTTCCAACTTACTCTAGACTTTTTTTTTAATTTGTATGGAATCCGTTACTCCCTAAGTGTTATTATAATTAAATAACCGAAAAATATAAAACGAGCGGGCATAGCTGTGTTTAAAAGACATCGAATTATGTTAAAAACTTAAAAATATTTTCCTTAATGTCAGTATCCAGGGATTAACATGAGGACTACCTACGTTTGGAAAAGTGATCGTTCCCCACAGACAAAACATCCTCCAGACTGAGCATAGTCCCGCTACCCCCTCTGCCACCCATACGGTAAATTTTCTCCATGGTCGAGTCGAAAGTGTCTTTGTGTGACGTCCGTGTCTTTGAACGGACCAATCACGGCACGGGACTTCGCTCACCTCGTCCCGCGCACCCCCGCATTTTTGGCATCATCAGTTTCATGAAATAATTGCTCTAAAGTCGGTCTAGAGGTTTCCTAGTCTATGTCGTTCCCTTTATGTACGGAACCGTCATTCCTAAAGTCCATTTTCTCTTAGCCCTTGTTCACGAAAGCCAACCTCATTTCCCCGTGAATAGCCAGACAGGCAAGCAGCAAACAAGCCTGAATAGACCGTTTGAATGTAAAGGGTTTTATTTCGCGAACTTACGTATTCAGTGGCCTTGTGCGTTTTAAATGGAGGTTTTGGTAGATCTACATGTTGTTTTCATTTTATCTTTTTCTCCCTAAGGTTTTTTTATGTACCTATTTATATTTTATGCACATTACACGGGCGAATGACAACTAAATGACATACAGATGTATATAGTGCATAATTGTATTCCGTGTTTTCCGTTTTTTTTTTTCGGAAACGTTCGTAGGTATTTGTCATGCTACTTCAGTCAACGTCAGTACTTTTTGTACCGAGACTGACTGAAATAGCAAGACACGTTCGTACGTTTCCGTGAAAATACGAAGGATAACAATATTAACAATTATGCACTACCTATACATCTGTAATTTAGTTTAGATATAGCTATAGGTACATCTGTAATTTAGTTTAGATATAGTTTTGATGTCAAACGGCGCGATTCGGGAAATGAATTAGAGATTCACTAGATAAGAAATAGTAAAGATATGTGACGTTCCACGAAAAAGGTACCATTGGTGTCATGGGTGTTTTCTATGTACATAAGTATGTTCGACTCGAACATGGAGTAATTACCGTGAAATATTTAGTATAATTACCGTGGCAGAGGGGGTAGCGCGACTATGCTCAGTCTGGAGGATGTTTTGTCTGTGTTCTACACACACAATATGCGCAAGAGGCAAGTACACTTTGCCATTTTATAAATACTCGATACTCGTAGATAGAAAACTCTACCCTACTCTCTCTCTGTAGAGTTTACGCAAATTTACGCAACATCTGAGGGCCTACCGCGAACCACGTTCGACGTGTTGCCTCACTGTCACACTTTGGTACGAATTTACAAGTGCGACAGAGAGGCAACACGTCGAACGTGGTTCGCGGTAGGCCTTTTGATTAAAGATAGAGGCAATCAACAAGCGGTCGTATTAAAATAAGATCAAAACGTGACAAGTTGTTAAACCGGAATCGAGCTCCTGTTTTATTTCTTTCAATTAATTTTTCACCACATTTTAGATCCTAAACTACCGAACATTTTAACCTGAACGTTTGAACATCGATTAATTACAAAAGGAATAAGTTAGTTATAAAAACAAATTTAAAAATATCTACCCTTAAGGGGGGAAATGGGAGGGGGAGAAAGTTTGTATGGAGAAAAATAAAAACATCAAATTTGTACCAAAAAAGGGCAAAAACGCATGGAAAAAGTATTAAAACATAATATTTAAACTTTTAAAATGTCAAATTCAGTGTTTTAGTAAACATTTTTAATCTTTGACTTTGGGCATAGTTCCATTTGTATGGAAATCGTAACCGCCACGCGCTATAAATTATTTTTTTTTACAAAAAAATGTATGAATGCCTACTATAAAGTGATATTTTCCAGAATAAAGAAAACATGGGCTACATCGTCCAATTTTTTATTTAGTGCAAATCGCCACACTGTAATTGTAACATCCAAAATTGTCACAAAAAATGACATAACATTTTCATGTTTTGTACAAAAATATATTTTTTTGTATGGAAAGGCATAATAATTATTTCAAAAATGAATTCCTCGTCCCTAATTTATACGAAAATGATATATAACTTGCCCTAGTTGCTAAGACTAGGAAGGAATATAGCATAGATTGGACCTGGGGAGCCGACTCTTTCACCCCCCCTTTTTGGGGGGTCTGCATGGTACGATCTCCTGTCTACCGGGCCAGATCAACTTTGTTTGACCTAAGGAACAATCATGCCAAGCGGCATTTCCTGAGACTAAAGTGCATGCTAAATGACCTTACTGACCCTACTAATATACCGGTAAATGGCGGTATAGCGGACTTCGAGACAGCACAGCGGCCAGCGCGTTCCAGCGGCGAGTTTCTACGCTTCACCCAACGAACCCCTTCACTAAAAGTTACAGTCTACACTCCACAATAGCAATATCACTTGCTCCCTCTAACGCATAAATGCGTCCCTTGGAGTGGCCGGTCCTGGCCCATCGTGTAAAGGAGCCATTATAATCCAAAGTCCCCCGCCGCGTCTGTCTGTGTGTATGTAATGTACGCGATAAACTTAAAACTATTGAACGGATTTTCATTCGGTTTTCACCTATCAATAAAGTGATTGTTGAGGATGGTTTTGGTGTATAATTTGTTAAGGTTTTGTGTAATCCGTGCGAAGCCGGGGCGGATCGCTAGTTTCTAATATAAATTAGCCTAGCCATTTTTATTTTTTGTATTTTATCAGATGTCAATGATTGTAGTTCTAATCTAATAGTTCTTTTAATTTGAAAAAGACGTTAGTACCGTAAAACGGGGTGAGTAGGTTTTGCGAGGGAGAGGTGGGTTATGAATGGGGAGAGAAGGTTTGATAGGGGGATGAGAAGGGATTTTAAGGCTACTGCTACAAAAATAATGTATTCCAATTTAAAATGGAGCTATAGTAATACGCATAATAAAAAAAAACGATCCAACAATCTTCAAAAATCACCTTTGTATGAAAACCCCTCTCACCCCAAATACGAGGCACTACGGGGTGAGGTGGGTTTTCCTCTTTATCATCAAAGTTATGAAATGGAACTACCCAAAATAAAATAAAAACGTCCGGAACACTTATTATATACACCATTCAGTTTTCATATGTAAAAATAAAATGTTATCGAGGTTTGAATTTCAGTTTTGACCCTACTCACCCCATTTTACGGTAGTAAGAAAATTGTTTGAAAAAAATCTTTGTCTAAAGCATATGGACCAACCGATATTGTAGCTAGTTTTATTTTCACAGTCAGCAGGTAAATCAGGTTAGAGCTAGATACGATTCCAGACGGCTTAGCACAGACTGGGCTAACAGGCTTAGGTTACAGGTCATCGCCCATTAACCTACTGCTCAAATCGATAGGCTGTAGCCTAGACAGGTTAATCTTGAGTACGGGTCATCGAATTTTCATTGTGACCTTATAAAACAATGTCCCTCGCCGCGTCTGTCTCATTGTGTGTATGTACCTACTGCGGAATCGCGGATATTAAAAAAAGACAGGCCAAGTGCAAGTTGAACTCGCATCGCGCCCCGAGGGTTTCAGAGATAATGGGAATTAGGGAATTTTCCTTTGTTAATTAATCATTATTACTGTAAGTAATCCCACGTTAATCAACATAAGAATCAATCGTATTAACATTTTATGCACAGGACCGTTAGGGCAGGGCTCGGAAACCGTTCTCATTTATGAAACCGGTTTCGGTCATTCGCCCGGGAACGATAAGGATTTCGTTTCCGTTTGCGGTTACCGGTTAAAAAACTGTTCTTTTGAGATAACGGTTTATGCCATATACGTTCTCATTTCGTTCTCGAGGAACGAAATTAACCGGTTAAATTGAAAATATCGAAGCGAGATAGTACCAGTAAGTATTGCTATCTCTTTCACGTATGACAGCTTAACCGAGTCTTCGAAAGCCAAGATTAACCGGTATTATACCGTTCCCTGCGAATCATAAAGTTCCATTCCCTCTTCTTACCGGTTAGGATATTAACAGGTATTTCAATACCGGTTCCGAGTCCTGCGTTAGGGTACCCTGAACAAAAAAAGGGAAAAAATTCTACAGAAAAGCCCTCATATCGAACTATAAAAATCGCATTTAGTTATGAAACTGTGGTCGTCAAATAAACTATAACTGTAAAACTAGATACGTACCTAATCAGAAACTAGAATCTAGAGCATCAATAAATTCTCCACTCTGATCGCAGAAGATAACAAAAGTTTACGCGGGAAATATCCTGAGAAAGCTCACAGAGCTGTCATACCCATTGACGCGCATATACAACCATAAAAACTTGATCTCCCGTCACCCATGTTTAACACTGACCTAAAGGATATCTTTACACTGGTTTTTCAAAGGCGAGTGCTCGGTAAATAGTAATGTGCACTATAGAGCGCAGACGCGACGTGCGATCGATATAAACTGTCAAACAAACCACGCTCTGACGCTTTATCATAGAAGAAAACAGGCTATTTTGTCATATCATTTTTCAGAGAAACTTCCTATGACTATGGCACAAAAGATGAGATTGGGATACGATGCAGGAAAATGAAGAAGTTTTAGAAATATTTTGTTATAATAAGAATAACAATGTCAGGTTCATAGAATAAATTGATTTAATACATTCAAAGATGTACCTAGTAGTTAGATAATTTATTTTAGTAAATTAAATATTTAGGTTTTGTTCGAATAGTATTAATTCTCTAGCATTTTTTTTATTATATGACGTCATATAAGAAAAAGCATGTACCTACAAAAAATAACATTCTTAATGGTGAGACATATACACGTCTATTTTAAGTAGGTAGGTACTCCTTGAATGGTTTGCATTACAGATTTTTCAAAAAATTAAAAATGACTAAAGTCAATGGTCTAGACTAGGTGCTTATGGTTTGGTGCATATTGAAATAATTAGCGTATGTGATACAAACCCCGTTAGTCCGTCACAAAATAGTTTAAAAAAACCCTACACAAACTCTAAAAACACAACACTCACATGTACAGGGCTGAAAATAAAAAATCCAAGTATCGTGAAGGCAGTAGCGGTGAAAATCATGGCTAATATCAAAACAGGCTTCAGACAGGGAGACATGGGGTCACATGGAGTCTGGTGCAGTTGCACCGGCGGTCAGGGTTTAGGGAGCATCGTTTGCGCCCTATCCCTCTGCTTGCGCGGGTCGTACTGAGGCAAGCCTGCCCTGACCATTTTAGCAAGACCTCCTTGGTTGCCCTCACTCACGTTGTGATTGGCAAAAGAGTCGTTCTTCCGCAAATAGCTAGGGATCTTTTTACACTAGCCAGTGCGTTCACGCGTCTACACAATTATGAATGCTCCTCGTTTTTGCTTTCTAAGCTCTTCTCTCTTTGTAACAGGTTTCAAAATCGTAGTGAATTACTGTTGGGATACGGTAAATAGGGTGGTAAAATGTACATAAGCAGATAAGTTATTGGGAGCGTTATCAAACGTTGTTTTTATAGGGCGCGCGGGTGGTAAATTCACGTGGTTTATTCGTGGTGCGACGTGGAAGGGAATCGAAGTGGTTACTTATATCTAATGGTGGATACTTTTCCAAAATGTTGCTATTCGAACGAAGGAAGTAAAGAGGGTTTTTTGCGCCGTACGAGCACTACGTACAGTATCTTAGTCAGTGCCGGATTTAGACAATTGCCGCCCGTAGGCTATGCCGATTTTGCCGCCCCTATCCGCCTTGCTTATAGGTTTTTTAAATTACTTTCCTATCAGAGGCGTTTAATTTTTTAGTACAACGCAACATAGCCATATTAAAATGCATATAAGGTGACGTCACTAATGTCACATTTTAGATAAGATATATATGGGCCGTTTTTGTCACTCAATGACGATGCGACCTCGTTATATTTGCCTGATCTGGTGTTATGGTGGGTACGGCTGGGTTTTTTGCCATTGAAAACAAGGTGAGGCTGGCAGTCAGGCTGGATATAGCTAAGGAGTTCTGTCGGGTCTGGCATCGAGTCTGCTCGAGGGACTATGCTATACAAATGGATCGCTAGCTTTTTGTCCGGTAGACGCATATCAGCCGTATAGTAGAGGGAAGCTGTTCCGATAGTGTGAACATTACCGCTGGCGTTTTACTAGGTTCTGTGCTATTAATGCTGCATATCAATGATAATCATTGCTATGCAGATTGCAGAGTAGTAGGGATACGTATTACACAGGCCGTGCTAATATCCCTCATCGAGAGCTCTCTATCCATCCTGAGTTTCGGCATGGGATCGGAACAATTTAGTGAGATTCAATACCACGAATACACAAGAATCGACGATGATCCCAAACTCACAATGTAGTCAGATGGTGGTCAGATAGGTCACAAAAAAAGTAGTTAGTTAAATGAAAACGCGAGCGTAGCGAGCACGAAATTTTTTCGAGAATATAGTAGGTAGGTACATTTTTAGGGGTGTCCTTCTGAATCCCTAACAACGTTTGTCCTAAAGTCTCTTGCCCTAACTGGTTTGTCCTAATGGGCACATGTCCTAACGATCAATTCTCATAAAGATTATTATCCATAATGTAATGGTTAGCCTAAGACTCATTTGTCCTAAACATTTGTACCATAACTATCAAGATCCCTAATGTTTTTTACCATACTCTTCGAAATCCCTAACAATGTTTGGCATAAAATAACATGTTCTAACTCTTTTGACCTAATGGCTATTGCCCTAATGAACAATTGTTATAACAGTTACTTTTCCTATTGATCAATTATCATAACAATTACTTTCCATAATGAATGGTAACGAACTGTTGCCACAAAAGTGAGTTAGGTTAGGTTAGAACTGCGACCATTGTAAAAACGAACTGTTGCCACAAAAGTGGGTTAGGTTAGGTTAGAACCGTGACCCTCGCAAAAACGAACTGCTGCCACAAAAGTGGGTTAGGTTAGGTTAGAATTGCGACCATAGTAAAAACGAACTGTTGCCACAAAAGTGGGTTAGGTTAGGTTAGAACTGTGACCCTCCCAAAAACGAACTGCTGCCACAAAAGAAGGTTAGGTTAGGTTAGAACTGCGACCATTGTAAAAACTAAACGCAACAGAGAAATCAAAATTAGGGCATACGAGTGCTAGGCCAAGCAACGATAGGTTAAGTAAAATTAGGTAACATGATGGTTAGGATATATAATTATTAGGCCTAACAATAATTTGGCAAAAAAAGAAATATGCTACATAATATTAGGATAAATACTCAATATGGAAACTGTCATTAGGAAAAACATATTAGGACAAAAAAATCGGCCATTCGATAATAGGGAAACCAAAATTAGGGTATACGAGTGTTAGGACAACTGATCATTATGACGAACAGTATTAGGGAATGCAAAGATAGAAGAAAAGATTGTAGGGATTCAGATATAGATCCCATTTTTAGGGTTTCGTACTTCAAAAGGAAAAAAACCGAACCCAGCATTATACTACCAGGACACAAGAATCGACGACCATCCCAAACTTACAATGTGGTCAGATGGGTCATAAATAATATGTAGGTACTTAAATGGAAACGTGAGCGTAGCGAGCGCAAAATTTTTTCGAGAAAATAGTAGGCCTAGCCTACCTTTTTAGGGTTCCGTACTTCAAAAGGAAAAAACGGAACCCATATAGGATCACTTTGTTGTCCGACTGACCGTCTGTCTCAATATAAAGGGTCTCGACATGACAGAGGGCGGCAAAATCGACAAATAATGCTTGTTATTTAAATTTTACAAATAATTTCTGGTCGACCCTATCTGAACGGCACGTACAATATTTTCTTGACCCAAATTTGCCGCCCCCTAAAATCTGCCGCCCTAGGCTTCAGCCTACTCAGCCTAGTGGTAAATCCGGCACTGATCTTAGTGGTTATATTCTTAGGCACGTTTTAGTAATAATGGGTTGTACTACTTATGAGTTACTTTGTTATTTATATACCTACTACCTCATACATAAAGTACCTATAATACTGATTATAGGAAATTTAAAAAAACAATGCAGTGTACGCACTATAATTACGAAGTAGGCACATCAAATTAATATACAGAAAAAAAATATACCTACCAGACACTTTTTTAGAATGCCCCATAGCACAATCGGAATAGCACTAACCTCAAAATTTCTAGAACAGTCTTGAAATTTGGTATTAAATATGTTAGTTAAATTTGGAACTAATGAGAATCAGAGCTCGACTTCATCATAAATTATTGGAGCATTTTAACTACAGTGAAGTACCTACCTCCTTGATTGGACTAGACTAAGTATAATCTATGATGGCGTCCAGCTAATGGCTCCTCTACACAATAGGCCAGCGCCGGCTACTCCAAGGGACGCAGCCATGCGGTAGAATAAGATAGCAATATCACATGCTCCCTCTAACGCATAAATGCGTCCCTTGGAGTGGCCGGCTTTGGCCCATCGTGTAGAGGAGCCATAAGGCTAGCCTTGGCCGATTCAATTTGGCGCAACGGCATGCCAGCAGGATATTATTTATTAAACATTGCTGCAGATATACTCGCCGAATAGATAGAGATATTCGAAAACCTTGTTTATATGGAATTGACAAATAAAAATTCTAATTAAAGCTAATAACCTTCTATATAGTGCATAATTATTTTCCTTCGTATTTTCACGGAAACGTACGGACGTGTCGTGCTATTTCAGTCAGTCTCGGTACAGAAAGTAGGTAGGTACCTACCTACTGAGGTTGATTGAAGTATGAACGAAATACGAACGTTTCCGAGAAAATATGAAGGAAAACAATTAGGGGTCATCCATTAATTACGTCACACGAATTTTTTTTTACCCCTCCCCCCTCCTTGTCACACTTGGTCACATTTGGCAAACCCCTCCCCCCCTAGTGTGACGTCACATTTTTTCTACGAAATCGCCAAATCGATTTAAGAAAGTACCTAAGTATTATTAATATTTTATGAAATTATTTTTGACGATATAAACATTAGTAACTTTATAACCCAAAACTGCTTAGGAAAGAAAATTAAACGAATAAAAACGATTACCGTTTTAAAAACTTGTTATTTAAATGTACAGCGAATAAAATAATTTAAATGTCATTCTTATGTTGATACTCTATTAGCAAATAGTATATATATCTGTTAAACAGTTATTTGATACAAAAATATTTTTTCGTGTCTTTTAACCCCCAAGGCGTGTTTTTTCACCCCTTTGTGGTAACTAATCACCCCCTATGACGTAACTATTCACCCCCTATGACGTAACTATTCACCCCATATGCGTGTCCACTGACCCCTTTTTCACGTAAAATTGCTTGTTGATAGTTTTTTGCAAAAAAATGCTTCATTATAGAGAAAATTGGTGATATTATTTATTATTTAGGTACTACTCGTACAGATACTATATTACCAGGTTAGCTAACTTTAACTACGTTAATGTCACTACATTTACCGCTAGAACAAAGTTCAGACAGGCTTCATTTGTTACCTCGGTGAGGCCTTCCTTTAGAGTCAATATTGGAGCGGCGATAACAATAGCGTAAGCGCTAGCCGCCATAAGGTACCTTTTGCCGTGGAACGTCACATATCTTTACTATTTCATATCTAGTGCATCTCTAATTCATTTCCCGAATCGCGCCGTACATCGATGATCTTTTCACTACATCTATATCTACGTGATCCAATTAAATAACAAACGAAAATACTAGTATTTACAGTCCTACAGCTGGCGCCGCGCCGTCTACGCCGTAGCTCGTAGACGCCGTAGCGAGTGCTACGACATCTGATAAGTGACCTCATTTTATTCTGTGACACTTCATTTAGCTAGCTTACTCGTTTAATTATTCTTAAAATTCGCCCAGAAACATGTGATCATAATCAGACCCATGGTATAATAATATACTCCGCCTGGTACTCTCTTCCCGTCTTTTCTAGGTCACCTGACTGACACAAGCCTAATACGTCATCATGCGACAGCGCTATATGATAATATGCGATAGCGCTATATAGCGGCCATGTTATTGTGACGTACACGCGTATTCGGGAAACGAGATAATCACAAGATCTAGAGACGATATAGAGATCAACTAGATTTACATTAGATATCGACTAGATGTGACTTGGATCTAAGTCATAACTTGTCGAAATCGTTCAAGAGGACCTTCAGGCCCCCCCCACATCTGGCGTCTTTCGAGCGTCGGCGTCTACAATTCTATGACCGACGTCGACGCAACGTCGACGCAACTGCGCAACGACGTCATTTTCCATAGCGCTGACCAGACGCCGACAGACGCCGACGCTCGAAAGACGCTAGATGTGGGGCCCCCCCCCTCAGAATCGCGGAAACGTCAAATTTGACATATCTAACTTACAAATGGCTATATCTTCTCGATATCGTATCTTATTCATCTCTAGATGATCTCTAGTGTTAAAGTTAGAATAGGGCCGGTAGGCTTGTGTCACTCTGGGAAGAGAAGACCATGTTTTATTAGGCTATGATCAGACCTATACCTACTCTGTATCTTTAGGTATTTATATAAACAAAAGTAAACAAAATCTACCCTCAAATGGCTCCGCAAGCCAGTTGATCAAATAGTGTGGGTTAAAGTCAGGTCGTTCTGTGACTGATCCATGCGGTTTTGTATTTGGTTGGTTAATCAATCAATATTATAACTACCCGAAAGAGGAATGGGCTACTTTTGGCAGTTTTAGCAAACCTCTGCCCTAGAACTAGCAGCTTATTAGCACATTAATTAGCAGGGCTGAGCAAAATCGACAACATTTTTAGCAGCACTTAAACTTTTTAGTCTTTATTTTCAAATTGTCAAGAACGGGATGACTTGATTTTGGGGTTATTAGGTTCATCTAATTTTTTATCACACACTGCCATCTTCGGGTTCTGTATTTCTTGTGATATCGGATACGCTTGTACAGATGTACTGCCGTATTCGAACTTCAAGATATTCACAAGAGACGACACGTACTATATAGATCCATTCTAGATACGTTATAGGTAGTTTAGATATCAACTAGTTCTCTTTTGCAGCGCAACCAATGTCACTTTTACGTTAGATAGAGTAAGATATCTATTAGATGTGAATTGGATCTCTAAGTCATATCCTGTGGAAATCGTTCAAGAGTATCTCCAGAATCGCGCAAATGTCAAATTTGACAGATTAGATCTTAAACGTATCGTTATGGTATCTTGTTGATGTCTAAAAGATATCTAATAGATGTCTATTTCAAAATCCGAATCGGGCCCGTAGTGCATAATTATTTTCCATCGTAGTTTCACGGAATCGTACGAACGTGTCTTACTATTTGGCCTGAGTTACACTTGTAAGTTTTACTTACGTAAGTAGGGACAAAGCTATTTGTTAGAATGAGATAACGATATTCATCTCTCATTCTGTAGTATAGCCGTGTCCCTACTTACGTAAGTAAAACTTACAAGTGTAACTCAGGCCTTTCAGTCAGTCTCGGTACAAAAAGTAAGTACTGAAGTCGACTGAAGTAGCATGACAAATACGAACGTTTCCGAGAAAATGCGATGGAAAACACTACATCGTAGCGCGTAGCTCGCGTTGGTAGTGAATGTGTTAATATGGAGTAAAAAAGATATTTCTTTGGATTAACCTTTTATTAGTCATCAAACACGCAACCACGCATTTTTAAAAGTGGGTACGTAGAAAGTAGAAACCTTTTACTCACACGACATACAGTGTCCGACCATGGGGCTTTAATTCCAGGGCTTGATTTTACTCGCTAAACTGAGTTACTTTTACTATGGGACGAACCCTAAAATCGGGAAAATTTTTTGGCTTTTCCATAGAAAACGTCGACATCTGATCAGCCAAAATGTATGAAAAAGTAAAAAAAAATTTGGGATTTCGGGGTTGGTGCCGTAATAAAAGTAGCTCAGTTTAGCGAGTAGAATCGAGGCCTGGATTTAAAGTCCGATGGTCAGTAACACCCTGTATACATTTATACATATACTCTTTATATACAGCACGGAGAGTCGGAGAGCAATGATGATATTGAACATACAATTTGGATTTTATACATTACTTACTTACTTTGTTGGCGCGGTGACCCAAAATGAGTCTTGGCCTCCAACACAAGAGCACGCCACTTTGATCGGTCCAGAGCGGTATCCCGCCAGCTTTCGCCGACGCCGAGCTCACGGAGATCTGCCTCCACTCTATCTGCCCAACGGTATTTAGGACGACCAACAGGACGGCGCCCAGTTGGTCGACCCAGGTAGGCCCTTTTGGCTGCCCGATCTTCACCCATCCTTTCGAGATGGCCAAGCCAGCGGAGACGATGCGCTTTGGTTCAGCTATTATGTTCGGCTCGGCTATCAGGTGTTCTATTTCGGCATTCTTTTTTTATTTCGGATTTTATACATTATCATTATAAACATTGACTCTTCAATTCTTGCAATCAAACAAATTGACTTAACATACCCTTTGTATTATCAAAGAGAATTTGATATAGAGGCGGATTGTCAAATTGATTTTTGTAGCCACAGTAAATTTACTGCCATCTTTCGACAACTGATGAAAACTTTATCAATTTATTCTATTTTTACGCTACAGTTTGTACCCAAGCTGATGATGAAACACATATGTAAGAGCGAGAGGCATGACACATTAATTAGATACAGTTGAAGTATTTCCTAATATGTAGTAATAAACCAAAAACCAGCTCTTTACAACATTAAATACTTTGATCAATTTTACCCCACGAATCAAAGTAACCCCGTTTTAGGTAGGCAGTCACTTAGGTATTAGCTAAATTATCTTCAGGGCTTAAAGTTACTATTCGCCAAACGCTCCAATAACATAGCGATATTCGACAGCGCTGAAGCCTGCGTTTCCATGGCTACCGTGGCGCGTTCTTGGAGCTTCTCTTGCCGAGTTACAGTTGATAGGATCGCTTCTAGCAGCTGTGTTTGCGTAACGGAAGTACCTGCATAAATAAGTAATATATCAGATGGTTGGCGGATGGGGGCTAGGCGAAAAAGTGTAAGATTTTGCCGTCACCAGCCATACTGTTGCGATATATGTAAGTGTCATATTTTGCTTGCACATGACAAATTGATCAAATTATTACCATATAAGTATTATATAAAAGTGCGAGTGAATAGTCACTACGAGATGTTTACACGTTGAATAGGGTTCCGTATTTATAACGATTTGTTTATTACCGTTTTCAAGTTGGTTTTCATTGATTTGCAAGTAGGTGCCACTCTGACCGCTCGATAGCGGATCTACCTCTGTACCGTCGTTGGAAACCTACGGATAAAATAAAACAATCATTAAGAGCAAACTCGAGCAAGACGTATATTTTTTTAAATTAAGTACCGCCATTCGGGGTGACCTATCATCCCTAGATGGCTGGGGTGAATAGGGACAAAACTTGAAATGTGATTTACCTAACAATATCTTCAAAAATACCCACACAAATTGTATCATTCGATTTCGAGAGAGATGAATCGAGATTGACATTCGATCGATCGATCGATCGAAATAATAGTGAATTTAGTATGATACAATTTGTGTGGGAATTATTGACGAAATTACCAGGTATATCACATTCTACGTTTTGTCCCTATTCACCACAGCCATCCCCATTCACCGCGGTTGACAGTACATACAAATATTGTAGTGTAAAACTCACTTTGGTGTTCCTTTTCTCTGTCGATTGTTTTTTAGTTGCCGCGCGTTTTTTTGGAGCGTGTTTGCCTGACTGCAAATAAATAATAAGTAAAGGTATAATGACACAAGTTCACTTCGATATTTATGTTCGCGTACTTATTTATAAATACCCCAAAATGGGTGAAACATTTATATGTATTAAAATTAAAATATGTTTATATTGCCTTAATTTTTTTGTACTTGTAAGCATGAAAGTATGCGCCAGAAACGACTATTTCAGTGAATATGATTCACTGCTGCAATTGACACATTATTTTTAGTTATTCATACGTTGCCAGGGAGGTTTTGGGATTATACCGAGCAACTTTTACTATAAAATATTTGGCTATTTCATAAATTTTGGCTAGTCCATTTTCTATAGGAGGGTAAAATTGTTTTCGTCGTGTCTGTAATTTGTTGTTTTGAACTGGTTTTAATCGCGCTCACACACGACTTTCACTCATTTCAAATGCAGGAATCAGCGTAAGCGATCTTTAAGGTCGTATCAAAATAAGATCAAAACTTGTATTTTCAACTTACCGGGTCGTAGTCCGAATCGGAAGATAAATCTTCTTTTCTTTTTGGTTTTAATTTACGGCCTCTGGATGACCTTGGAACGTAGTCAATGCTCACCATCGTATTTGTTGGCGTATAATCTATAGAAGCATCTTCACATGCCATATCCTCTTGAAAATCGACAGGTGATAGTTTTAATTCCATTTTGTTTTCAAGTATTTCATCATCATGCTGTTGAGTTTCGGATAAGCTGTAAGTGTTTTGCTTTTCTTTTTTAGTGTTCTTTTTCTCTATATAATTACTTGAAATGTCGTCGTCGTAGTCATCGTCACTATATTGGTCACTAAATTCTATTTCTGTTTTTACTTGAACTGGTATTTCTCGTGCTTCCGCTTCACGCGTTTCAAAGTCTTCGACCACATCTTCAATTGTTTCATTATAACCAGGCAATTGTTTCAATACTTCTTCTGGGTTGAATGGCTTTATTCCAGTTTTTTCAAAACCTTCTAATACTGTATCAGTTGCATTAGCAATGATATTTTGTGTCATTTCAAAAAAACTTTGTTTCGGGATTGAGTATTGACTGCTGTCTATTTTTACCTGAGGAAGTATACTACTCCATGTCTTTTGAATCAGTTGCGATAGGTTGTAGAGAGGTTGCGTCAAGTTACTGGAGTTATCTGGCAAAAATACAAAATGTATATCTTGTTCTTTGCACATTTCAAGTATATCTTTAGTAATACGCGACGAAAAGAAACCGCCTATTAAGCATTTTTTGCCTGATTTTCCTTCATAGTAAGGGACAATGATAGATTTGAACCAATCTTCGAAAATACTTGTATTCAGCCGTTTTCGTTCTTCATGTAAATGCTTGGACATTATAGATCTTCTTGGAGTTTTCTCGTAACACGGTTTCTCTTTATACGAAATAAGAGGATCTAAGACCTCTCCTGCGGCTGAAGCTGCCAGCATTACAAGCATACTGTTTATTTTCAAGTTTTCTTTTTCTTTTGTTTTATTATCTTCAACTTCATCTACGATTAAAATATCATTATAGCAAACGATATTTTGCGGATCCAGATCATTGATCAACATTTTCAGCTCATGAAAATAACTGAGAACGGCTTCAGCTGTGACTGCGCCGTTATCGTTAATGTGTTGAATGACTTTCTGTGATATAGTGTCTTCTTGTCTTTTTATCAATTTCATCACAAGTTCTTGTCCAGGTAAATTATTCTCTAATTTCCTTTTAGCAATCACCGGACGTCTGTCCAGATAAAATTTTATGAGCAATCTTAAATCCCAAAACTGCAGATGGTATTGCCACGGTGCGCAAGCATGTATGTATTTTATAATATGTTCCTCTCTCTCTAAAGTAAATGCTTTTCGTCCGCCAGATTCATTAGTTCTATTATAATGGATGCGCCCATATAAACACGATTTGGTAATGTTATATTTCCTTGCAATGCTACACAACGAGCCTTCACCATTACGAAACTCTTTATATGCCTTTTTCATTATTTCTGGGTCATATTTTCTATATTGCCTGGACCCAGGCTTTGGTTTATAATTACGCACCATAGTTGGATTTAATAGTGTGAATCTGCAAAGCAAAAACCATGTAGATCTAAGTCTAATAGCCATGTACACGATAAAGATAACGGCATTCAATTATGAATGTAAATTGATGATAAAAAAATATGAAGAATTGTTTCGGAATTTACAATTTAAGCTCTTTCAAATGATACCCCACTTGACCTAAAGGAAAGACGATTTCCAGATAGCTTTTCGTACATTGACGTACTGTTGCTAATGCTATCTCCTTTGCACGCGCGTAATCATATATGCAGCAAACTCGCACAGTGACATTGACAACCGGCATTAGGAGCGGGACAACAATATAACTATGCGCGTGTAATAGAGATAGCAACAGGTCAATGTACGAAATTTTTTCTGGAAAGCGTCTCTACTTCTGTACTAGACTTTGAAATTTAGCCCCCTCTACATATCGGGAATTTCAAGAGTTAATAAAAAAATCCTTTCAATGTGAGTGGATTAGCGTTGTTCATGACTGTTCTAAATTTCAAATTGATAGCATAAGTAGTACTCAAGATATTTAGCGATGTGACCGATGGACGGACCGATGGAGTTATACCTACCAAAGGGCTCCTTTTGTACCTTTTTGGATGGAACCCTAAGAATAGGACGCCTATCTAATAAAACGGTATGCAATTATATTTCCGGCAGACGGTGACTTGATGGTCCCCCTTAAAAAGCGACATCTAGGATGGCTCAAGGGCAACACCATAGACCGTATTATTATTTAAACAACATCTTCGTTTAAAATAATGTCTTTGCTAGGTAATCAATCCTAAGTGCTTATTTTGATGTAAAAAGCACATTTAGAGTCAGACCGAGAAAATTCTGCAGTGATTTTAATAGCCCACGCAGTGCAAGTGTCATTATAAACGTCAAACTTCTATGAAATTATGATGTATAAATAACACTTGCACTGCGTGGGCTATCAAAATCGCTGCAGACTTTTCTTGGTCTAACTCTAGGTATAATTATTACTACAAGAATGGGAACTCGCATCTAACACTGGGGAAACGAACGATAATAAAGTGAATAAAGACAATGTACACTTTTGCGGCTGGGTGTACCTATTGATTTTGTCATAAAAAATGATGTCTGCTTTCAAACTTAATTATAAAACACTCGTAACAACAAGTAATATGCTTATAACGAATGATATCGCGATAGCATTCTATATTACAACTATAATAACGACGATCTCTATTAACCCCATTCTCCTTTTTAATATACCTACCCCATGTTTTATATTCGCCCCATTTTACGAATTGGGTTATAAATTATAACTTGAATCTTATCGTGAATATTTTGGCTTATAATTAAACTACTTACGTGCGCAAATTCACTAAAAGCCCATAATATTAGCAAATTACAAGTACCATTTGACATCACGGACATTAGACAGTAAACAATAAAATTATCATTTTATACTTTGCTAACTTCATGTCAGTCAAGGGATACCCCAACAAAAAATAACCAAAGTATTTTTAGTGATTAATAATTTAATAAATTTAAAACAACAGCTTTTCTTACTTCTTTTTGAGTCATTTGTTATTTTATGATGAGATCTAAGCCTAAAGTAATATTGTTTACTTCATGTACTTCAGAAAATAAATAATAAGTTTTTTTATGCTTTTTTTATTTGTTGTCAGTATCACGCATAACAGGCAACACTTCTCAAGTCATCATCACTTCCATATCACTTCAGCCAAGAGCCAGCACAGCTGGGCTGGCGAGATGTCAATTTTTTAACAAACTTCTAAAATAATGCAAATTTTATAAATTAATTCCTTGTTAATTATATTCGCGCGTGATGCGGCTGTGTGCGTTTCTGTTATTGTCGCTGGCTCTGGGCGCCGCGGCCTGGGACGATGGCGATTTGGAAGTGTTCGACGTGGTCGAAGAAGTGAATCAGAATTTCTACGAGTTGCTCGGAGTTACACAGGTAATGTTGTCGGCGTAAACCTTATCAATGTTGTGTTTATAAGGCCACACTCAGCTGAAAAAATTTTTGTAACTATATGAGATCCTTATCATCAATTTTTTCATAATTAGATTACTATACTACTAAGTTACTACCGTATGCCTGTTGCTGTTTTTTTACTAAAACAATCTATATGACGACCGGCCTAAGGGGTAGTGACTCTGCCTATGAAGGTAATGGTCTTGGTTTCGAATCCTTGTAAGGGCATTTATTTTTGTGATGACACACAGATATTTGTTCCGGAGTCGTGGTTGTTTTCTATGTATATATTGTTGTCTGAGTACCCACAAAACAAGCCTTCTTGAGCTTACAGTGGGGCCTAGTCAATTTGTTTAAGAATATCTGTATAATTTTTATTTATTTTACCTTGACTTTAGTCCATTAATTGTGTACAAAATTTTCATCATGTGCAAAAAGAGTAATCGAAATGGAATTGAATCTTTAAACTTGCTGCAGGAAGCTACACCATCAGAAATCAAGTCAGCGTTCAAGAAGCTGACTCTCAAACTACACCCAGACAAGAATGATGCCCCGGACGCAGATGTCCAGTTCAGGAACCTGGTGTCCGTACACAACATACTCAAGGACCCTGGAAAGAGAGAAAAGTATGTATGGCAGTAGTTGTTATGCACAAAAATTTTAAATTATTGTTGCAAGAGACAGAGTAGTTAGTTTTTGTAGTTTAGGACTATCTTATTATCACTATTCCTTATAAAACAAAGTCCCCTTCCACATCTGTCTGTTTGTGTGTTTGTATGTTCGCGATAGACTCGAAAACAACTGAACGGATTTTCATGCGGTTTTCATTTATCAGTAGAGTGATTCTTGAGGAAGGTTTAGGTGTATAATTTGTTAAGGTTTTTTGTTTAACCCATGCCCTGTTTAGCCGGGGCGCTAGTATTAGTGTAAACCCAAAACACACATTCATGTTATTATTGGAATGGAGTTCCTTATCGGACGGTTGGCGGATAGGGGCTAGGTGAAAAAAAAGTAAGATTTTGCCATCACAGCCCCTATGTTTGAGAAAATGGACACGAATAACATGAACATAACTGAGTATAACTGAACATAAATAAACACAAATGAATATAAATAAATAAATATTATAGGACATTCTTACACAGATTGACTAACTCCCACAGTAAGCTCAAGAAGACTTGTGTTGTGGGTACTCAGAAAACGCTATATTACTTAAATACATAGAAAATACCCATGACTCAGGAACAAATATCTGTATCATCCTACAAATAAATGCCCTTTCTGGGATTCGAACCCAGGACCATTGGCATCACAGGCAGGGTCACTACCCACTAGGCCAGACCGGTCGTCAAATAAAAAAATATAATAAATAAATATAGATGAACATAAATGAATATGAACATAAATGAACGCGTCACCACCCTTACTTAATTCACAACTTGGATTCTGTGCCTGAAACTAACTTTTTTCAGGTACAACGAGGTCCTCAAGAATGGTTTGCCAAACTGGCGTTCAGCAATATACTATTACCGCCACGTCCGTAAGATGGGTCTGGCCGAGGGCTCATTTATCCTGTTCGTCATCATCACCTTTGGGCAGTATGCTGTTGGCTGGGCGGCTTATGCTGAGAAAAGATTCACTGCGGTAAGTCATCAGTAGCTTGTACCACAGAGTAAAAAGTAACAGTGGACCGACGCCTTTGATGTTTACGTAAATGCCGACACCCCACAGGGACACAGGGTTGTCAGACTTTTACACAACTTATGAAACTACACAACGGGACTTTATCGCGTATTTAAGACCTTCCATTCCTCTCTGTTAGTTGCTCTTCTTGTCCATGTCCATGTTGTTGTTGTTTGTTGTTAAAGTCAAAGTCAAAGTCAAAGTCAAAGTGTTTTTATTTGTGAGTATATGTCAAACTGATTACAGTGGCGGTAAATAAATATTTGTAGCACTATACCCTGCCTGAAGGCGTACAAAAACTTGAATTATTTTCTTACATACTAACATGCGAAATTAATTTACATATCTATATATATATATATACCTAGTTATTATTAATATAAAAGTCATATCAAATCAGAAGCATTAATATTATACAGCAAAAATTCAGAAATAGTGTAAAAACAATTATCAATTAAAAATGTCAGTAGTTTGTGCTTAAACTGATTTATGGGTAACATTCTGAATGGGACAGGCAATTTGTTATAAATCTTACTAGCTAAGCAGAACACACTTTTGCGCATTAGGGCAGTTTTTGCGGAAACAGGAAAGAGATTCTGAGGATACCTGGAATCTCTAGCAAATACCTCAGAGACCGTCCTGAATAGTGTCGGGTTTGTTTTGATGTACATCGCAATCTCAAAAATGTAGAGGCACGGCAAAGTAAGAATTTTCAGTTCTTTAAAATGTGGCATACAGCTATCTGTTAGGTGAAGCCCTCGAATCGCTTTCACGCATTTCTTCTGTGCCATAAAGACGGCTTCCCTGTTAACTGAGTTACCCCAATAAATGATTCCATAGCGTAAGGTAGAGCCAACGAAACTGTGATAAGCCATCATCACAGCCTCTGTACTGACTTGCTTGGAAAGCTTGTACAAAGCGAAAGCATATTTATTTAATTTTTTACAAACGGTCTCAGTATGAGCTGTCCAATTTAAATGATTGTCAATCTGGACTCCTAAAAAACTTGTGTTGCTTACTGATTCTATAACTGTTCCTTCATAATTGCAATCAATGGGTCTCATTACTTTTCTTTGATAAAAATGCATTATTTTTGTTTTATTTAGATTTATTGTTAAATTATTGTTCTTGAGCCATTCAATTATAGTATGTAAAGTGTAATTAATTTCATATTCATAGTCTATATCATCTTTGCAATCAATTACTACTGTGCTGTCGTCGGCGTAGAGTACCATTGGGTACTTAATGTGTCGAGGAAGGTCATTAATATACAGCAAGAATAAAAGCGGACCTAGCACGCTTCCCTGCGGCACTCCATACACTAAATTTCGTTTATCGGACCTGTAACAGACCTGTCTTTGTGATTTAAGACATATCTGTGACAGTTCAGTGTACTGCTCTCTACCACTTAAGTACGATTTCATGAGATTCAATACATTGCCACGAATGCCATAGGCACTGAGCTTCTTGAGTAGGATTGAATGATCGACGTAGTCGAATGCCTTCGTCATGTCCATATATATAGCACATACTTGCTCTCCTTCATCCATTTTTACTACAATGGGATGTAATAAATGAAATATGGCCATATTAATGGTTTTTTGCTTGCGGAAGCCTTTTTGCTCTGATGCAAACAGGTTATGTTTTTCTAGAAAACCGTATATTGCTTCATAAATAACTTTCTCAAAGATTTTAGAGAAGACTGTGGCAAGGGCAATAGGTCTATAGTTCGCTAGGTTCTTTTTATCGCCCTTTTTGTGGAGGGGCTTTACAATTGTTATCTTAAGTTTATCAGGATAGATTCCTTGAGAAATACTTATATTTAATATGTGACTTAATGGATATGCAATAATATGTGATACATGTTTAACTACTTTGGTGCAAATTTCATCGTAACCTACACTATTCGTATTCTTCAGTGAAGATATAATTTTCATTACGCTATGTGGAGTCGTTAGTCTAACATATACGGATTGGGGACAATTAATATTTATGTTCTGATAATCTGTGCTTTGGCTACTACACTGTATTTGATCGACAAAATAATCATTAAATGCATTGGCTATTTTCATAGGTTCAGTAATAAGCATATCATCCTTTATTACCTTAGATATCGGCTCTTTTGGAAAATTTTGTTTCATTTTATTAATGACTACAAGTATAATAATGTTACAAATATAATCATCATCATTTCAGCCTATATACGTCCCACTGCTGAGCACAGGCCTCCTCTCATGCGCGAGAGGGCTTGGGCTATAGTCCCCACGCTAGCCCAATGCGGATTGGGGACTTCACAGACACCTTTGAATTTCTTCGCAGATGTATGTAGGTTTCCTCACGATGTTTTCCTTCACCGAAAAGCTAGTGGTAAATATCAAATGATATTTCGTACATAAGTTCCGAAAAACTCATTGGTACGAGCCAGGATTTGAACCCGCGACCTCCGGATTGAAAGTCAGACGTCATATCCACTCGGCCACCACTGCTTCTGCTGCACTGCACAAATATAATACATAGTCATTATTACGGTTTACTAACGAATGGGCCAAAATCGTTTCCCAAAGTATCACATCCCAAACTATGTTTCCCAAATTATCATTTCCCAAAAAAATGTTTGGCAAAACAACTTATCGCAAATTTTCAGTTAGCAATAGTCTTTTTTGGCAAGTTATTGTTTAGCAAATAATTAATTGGACAAGTTTCATTTTACCAAATATTATTTAGTCAAATGTATCATTAAGCATAACTTACATGTCCCAAAATATTGCATGGCATACAATTTACATACCAATAAAGTGGAGACTGCATAATTTTATTTGTCTAGTATTTAACTGATCATTACATATACATAGTAAAATGTAACGTCAAAAAAAAACATTCTTACTGCCAAAAATATGTAGTAGTTAAATGATCACTAAAATTAAAACTCCATTTTAATGTAAAATGACAACCAAATTTGTTACATCTTGCTATTCTATTAAAGCAAATAACACCAAAGTAATCATTGTAACCCAAAAATAGTAAATAACCACCAATATTCAAACCACATTTTAGTTTAAAATGTCATGCAATTTTTTTACATCTCGTTATTCTATTAAATTAATTAATCCACTTCGATGACCTTTTTTTAGTACATAGAATTTCGTTTCTGTAAGGACCGCAGTTCTAACCTTTTTTTTTTTTTTGAGGAGGGGAAAAATGCATTTACGCATACCACTCGGGTGCGGGAACGGACCCGAGTGGTTATGTGGGACTCCTTGGGCTGATGAGACCCAAGTCTACCCACTAAACAACCCCCCCGTCTGCCGTCATTGAGCTGTGACGGTGGGCTGTAGGAACGCTCGCGCTTAACTTCTACAGCCCACCAGCTCTGGTCCGTGTTGGCAGACCATCGCCTCCGGAGGCCCTTGATGGCCTCGACTTTGTGTGGACCGTATCTAGGTCTACGGTCGCCCTCTCAGGGACCGCGTGTTTGACGGATGACAGGCGTCCCCGTGCCTGTCATCCTGCGGTCAACCTACGGAGGCAGGCGGCGGTCATGTGCGACCCGTCTGCGTCGAGCACGCTTGCGGCGCCGTTGGTCAGCCATTGGGTCGGACTCTCTGGCGCGTTCCGCCATTTCCTTCTGCTGGAGAACGTCTTCGCAGAAGGTCTTAATCGCTTGCCAAGAACCTTCGCTATCTACCATGGCCTTGACCACGGCCGGCAGCGACAGGTCCGGCCCCACTTTTGCAATCAGGTCGTCTCGCTCCGGCCCCCACACTGGGCACTCCTCCAGTGTGTGTTGTGCGGTGTCGATTGCTGCGCCGCATTCGTGGCACTCCTCTGTTGGCTCTCTGCCGGCAATTTTGTGCAGATATCTCCCAAAGCAGCCGTGCCCCGAGAGAATCTGCACGAGCCGGAAGGTGAGAGCGCCGTGCGGTCGTTCTAGCCACTGAGACATGACCGGTCGGATCGCCGCAATTGTCCGGACTCCCGCGCTTGGTCGCTCGAGCCGGTTCACCCACTCATCAATTGCCTCGCGAGAGAGCTCTTCTCGTTTTGCCTCGATCTCGCGCGGTGCTGGCCAGAAATCCCGGGCCCGCGCCTCCTCGCGCCAAAAGAAAACTGACGCAAGGGCTCTCGCGTCCAAGTCCCATGGCAGGGATCCAGCCAGCACGCATGCAGCTTCACCGGAAATTGTCCCGTAGCCCCGTATGGATCTTATCGCCATCACCCGTTGCGCTTGGCGCATTTGGGTGACGTTCTTGCCACTGAGGCCGCCAGCCCAGACTGGGGCTCCGTACAGGGCCATCGAGCGTACGACTCCCGAGTACAGACGCCGGCATGAACTTTTCGGGCCCCCTATATTCGGGAGCAGGCGCCCGAGCGCACCAGCCGCACCCAGCAGCCTCGGAGTCAGCCGCTCGAAGTGGGCCTGAAAGGACCATCGGCTGTCTAGGATGATGCCCAAATACCGCATGGTAGGCTTGATGGCAATCTGCACGCCTCCCACGATTATATTAGCCCCGGCCGGGGGCACCCTCCTGGGCCCGTGGAAGCAGATAGCCTCCGATTTGTTCAAGGCGACCTCTAGACCAAGCCGTCTTATTTTGCCTACTGTATGGGCTACGGCCGCCGTGGCCAGAATAGCGGCTTCTCTGAATGAGGCCCCCCGCGCCGTCACGAGTGTGTCGTCGGCGTAACACACCAGGTTGACCCCGCGCAAAAGTGCTCCCCGTAACACCCAATCATATCCGATGTTCCACAGGAGTGGCCCCAACACTGACCCCTGTGGAACACCGCACACCATTTCCCGACGCCCCCACTCATGCTGCCCGGGGAAGGCCACGAACCGCCGCAGCAGGTAGGCCTTCACTATTCGGCTAAGATGGTGGGGCACTTGGTGGTATAACAGCGCCTCATATATGCAATCCCAGGGGAGGGTGTTAAAGGCGTTGGCAATGTCTAATGACACTGCCAAGACGACCTCACCCTGGGACACTGCATCCTCCGCCAGTTTCTTTACCCGCAAGATCGCATGAACTGTTGAGCGACCCCTGCGGAATCCGTACTGGCAATCAGCCAGGTCCGGCCCTTCCGTCATTAAGTGCCTGATAAGGCGGTTCGCAATAATCCGCTCAAAGAGCTTGCCCACCTCATCAAGCAACACGATGGGCCGGTAGGCCGCCGGTGAATCCGCAGGACGACCTTCTTTCCTCAGGAGTACCAACCGCCCAATTTTCCAGGAGTCAGGAAAGCGACCCTGCTCGAGACATGCGCTGAAAAATCGACGTAGCTTTGGCTCAAGGACCTCCATAGCTAAGGCCCAGGCTCGACCTGGAATTCCGTCCAACCCAGGTGCTGTGTTTTTGGCCCGTAGTCTAAGAACCGCTGCTCCCAGCTCTCCCTCGGTGACAGGGGGCGTCTGCATTTCTCCTTGCCGCTGCCTCTCAGCTGCCCTAGGTGGAGCCATAGGAGGAGGACGTTGCCGAGGCCTGTGCGGAAATAGAGCCACAACGACGTCGTCCAGCAGCTGAGGTTGGAGACTCTGCGTCAGCGGGGGGGCCCAAGGCCGCAGCTTCTGCCTAACAAGCTTGTACGGCCTTCCCCATGGATCCCTATTCAGAGTCTCCAGAAACTCCTCTCGTGACCGGTCTATGGCTTGGGCGATGGCGGCTTTTAGTGCCACTTTTGCCTCCTTATATTTTGTGTACAGGGCCACTTCTGTTTCTTCGTCTCTGTGCTGTCGACTCCGTTGTCGCGTGTACTGACGCCTCGTGAGCACGCACTCCTCGCGCAACTGCGCAAGATCTGGAGACCACCAGTACACGGAGCGTCGGGGAGAGAAGGCCTTAACTCGAGGCATGGCCGCGTCGCAGACCTCCGTCATGCAGTTGCGGAACCATTCAGCTTCCGCCTCAACATCAACCAACTCTTCAGGTTCTGTTGTCCATGTTTGTACCATGGCCGCCAACTCTAGGGCTTCTCGGTCGAGTTTTTTGAGTACCCAGCGTGGGTAGTTTTCGACCGGGTTATTCCGTCTTGGGAGAGAGGGCCTAGGGAGTGCAGAGACACCAAACCGGATGTAGCGGTGATCTGACAGGGTCTCGACATCCACCAGGACCTCCCATCCCTGAACACGGCGTGCCAGGGCGTCGTTCGTAAACGTTATGTCTACAATAGAGCCGCCCTGTTGGCGCACGCACGTGTTTGACGTTCCTTTATTTGCGACTGCCAGGTTGGCGGCAATTGCCCACTCCAAAAGAGTACGTCCCCGTGGATCCGTCACTGGGGATCCCCACGCTGCATGTTTTGCATTAAAATCGCCAGCCACGATGACCGGGGTGGGATGCAGCCGACCAACAAGAACACCGACCTCAACAAGGAAGCTCTCAAATTCCGCCAGAGTTTTGTTTGGAGAGAAGTATGCTCCGACTACCGCCAAATCCCCACAGACCGCTGCGACGCAGCCGTGACCTTTTATAACGCTCTTGAATGGATTCGAGCCGGCAGCGCTCCGCGTAGTTATGGCCACGGTTCCGTCCAGATCCCCAGCCCAGTCGATTCTGTCGGGGACTTTATAGGGCTCCGCTACTATAGCAATGTTGATCGACCACTGTGCCATGCTCTGGTGGAAGAGGTCCTGGGCCTTGGCATCGTGGTTGAGGTTCCCCTGTAAGAATTCGATGGTCGCCATTTAACCGACGGCCATATTTTGAACCTCCTCCGTCGCGACCTGTTCCATGGCGGGCGACTTGACCAGCTGCGAGGGGGCCTGGGGGCTATTAGCAGCTTTGTTCTTCCTACTATTCCCGGCAGCTCTGGGCGCAGTGCACGCCTTGCTGCTTATTCTGTGCTCCGATGGCTTGCCTGCTGCCGCACACTCGGCACAGTATGGTGCAGCAGTGCATTGAGCCGCTTTGTGACCATCTTTGCCACACTGGAAACAGCTTTCAGACCGGTCCGTTTCCGCCTTACATTGCGCCCTTACATGCCCATTTCTAAAGCACCGGAAGCATCGTAAAGGCCTCTTCTGTAGCAGCTTCACTTGCGCAGAGACCCATCCTACCAGTAGGCGACCCCCAGCCACTATCTTCTTTGCAGCTGCGATGGGACATTGAACCCACACTGTACCGAGCCCTGAGAAACCCTGACGTATTTCTCCGGCCTTCACCGTGTCTACAGTACAACCTCCCGTTCGAGTCACCGCCTCGACCACCTCATCTGCGGACACCGACTCGTCCAAGCCAGTGACGCGAATGTCAACGGTTTTAGTTGGCCTAGACACCCGTACTTTCTCCGCGCCGAGCTGCTGTTGGATCGCTTCAGCTAGTTTGTCGGCTTTCACCCCGCTAGATGCTCCAGGGACCTCAAGAATGCACGCTCCGGTAGCCGCTCGCCGGAAACGCAGTCCCCCAGAGATGTCCATGTCTGTCAGTTGGACCTTGGTTCTAGCCTCCGCAATGACATCTTTGTATGTGACGCCTTTCTCCGCAGCTTCTGGTTGTAGGGTAAGCACAACGGCTGCAGAACGTGGAGCTTTCAGCTTTGCGGCTTTTGCTTTTTCTGTTTGCTGCGACGGGGCCACGCGCTGAGCCGTCTTCCGCTTGTTTCCCTTGCTCGCAACCACATTCCAGCCCTCTTTCATGGAGGCGGGGGCAGGAGGCAGCGAGCGGGGTGCGGGGAAGTCCTTTGCTGACTGGTTCGAAGTCCCACCTCCCTTCTTTTCCGCCTTTTTGTTGGCCTTTTTTGTAGCTCCAGGAGCTGGAGCAGACTGTGGCTTTTTGGTGGCATCAATCACTTTTTTCCCACTGGTGCCAGCAGTTGCTCTCGCCGCAGAAGAAGCTGTGGATGCTGCAGCCTGCTTCTTATTGTCTGCTGCCAATGCCGGTCGCAGCTGTTTAGCCGGCAGCAGACGACCCTCGGCCTCTAGTCCGTCCAAACGTGCGCTTATAATCGCTCCCACCTGGAGAGCCACTGCACGCCTCAATTCCTCGTCCAAGAGAGCGGGCGACAGTTCAATCGTCGGTTGGCTCTTGCCTGACGACGACTTTCCCTTCGGGGCCGGCAGCGTGTCCAACGTCATCGATTCTGGCATGTCTGCGTCCTCGCCTGGTCCGGAGGGCAGAATCTCCCGCGCAGGACTCTCCCTCCGCTTCCCTCGCTCTACTTCTGCCTTTAGTTGTGCCAGTTCCCCGCGGAGGCTGGCCATCTCCTCTTGCAGGCGACTATTCGCCGCCTGCAGTTGGCGAGTCTCGTCTGAGATCGTGCGCTCGCTTAAACTGTCAAACGCTTTCGCGATAGTTTCCGCAGCCTGTTTAAGGGCCCGCACATAGGTTCCCTTTAGATTCTTTGATGTTGAGGCCACGTTCTTGATAATCTTCACGTGGTCCGCCACCGATTTGGAGAGGTCTACCGCAGACTTCTCATTCACGTCTTCACAGACTGAGGGTGATTTGGAAAATCGCGTGTCCCGCAGTCGTCTTGCCACTTTTGCCTGGCTTGCAATGTCCAACTCCGCCTCTATCTCGAGAGCCTCTCGTTTGGCCTCGTTGAGGGCTCTCTTTGCCGCTGCAAGGCCAACGTATTGGCCCGTCGTAGGTGGACGTCCCCTTGAGCGCTTGATCTTTTCCTCTTGACCTTCTGGCTCAGAGGAGCCCAATGCCTCCCTGTCGTCCAAGGGAGGCTCGCTTGCCTCTCTACTGGCTCTTTTTGCGTCATCATCGGCCCAAAATCGCCGCTTATTCGACCCCGCAGAGGAGTTCGAGTTCGACCTCGACCTGACCGTTCTTATAGAGCAGTCTGACCGCTCACTCTCGTCAGCACTTGCGAGCATATCTGCCACGCTTTCCGCCATTTTTTCAGCGCCGCTCTCCTTAAATTTCCGGCTGCGCTTTTCCTCTTTTGAGCCCTTTATTTTGGGCTTCCCTCCTACGTTTTTAAATTTTATTTTTAGATTTTTCGATTCCATACAGTTCCCACGAGTATGGGGGATATAAGTGGTCCATCCAAGCGGTGCCCCCTGCACCTGGATAAGCCTTAGCGTATCCCGTTAGAGTGTCGGCCGGTACACTAACGGGGGAAGCACTAGCGACTGACTCCACTTCAGCCATGCATCCTCTCGCGGTGCTCCGCCGCTTAGGATTAGGAGTGATTTTTTATTGAGGTTTTCTTCCTCGCAGCCCAGCCGATTAAGGCAAGACCCCCGGTGCTTGTCCGAAGCCGCAAAACATGACTACGACCCCGACACGAGCAACGGTTGGTCCGGCGTCGACTATATGTCGAATGCGCTTGGCACAGCGCCGCACCCGTCACAACCATTTCTGGAGCGACCCCCCTCTACAGATTTTGGACGGCCCAAAGACCACCCAGTCCCCCCAGACCAATAAGTCGACAAAAGTCCTCAAAAGAGGTAAGACCCAAATTTGGCCTGGACAGCCCAAAAAGACCGCCAAACCCATAGCAGCCTTGCCGGCCACCGCCACCTACTTGACCGAAAACGGTCCCTCTAACGAGGTTTACCCACCCCCCCGGCCTCATCCACAAGGACCTCTGCTGGACAGAGAACCTGTGGAGAGAACCCCTCCCCCCCCCACGACAGGACATTGGCAGCAACGGTAAGCAATAACTTGGAAACCAAGAGATTACTTACCGTTGCCCCCGGGGTGCACCGTCCAAGAACCCTTCCCTTACCCCCGGATCACTCGGATCAAGAGGAACGAGAAAGGACCTGGCACTCTGGGAGGTTTCCTGTCCGTAGCACCCCACCGCAGTTCTAACCTAACCTAACCCACTTTTCTAATAGCATTTCGATTCTGTGAGGGTGACAGTTCTAACCTAACCTAACCCACTTTTCTGATAGCGGTTCCGTTTTGTGAGGATCGCAGTTCAAACCTAACCCAACCCACCCAAATTACGTAGAATTTAACGTACCTATTATAACATAACAAAAAGTACTTTAAATAGAGATGCCTATTTGTCAAATTTGCGAAGTGACAATTTTGACCAAACATCTTTTTGGAATATAATATTAGACAATAAAAAACGTTTGCTAAATAAGTTTTTGTCCTAATAACATTTGACAAAGTAAAATCATGCCAAATGATAATTTGACCATTTGAATTATATGCGAAGTGTAACTTTGCTAAAGGTTCCTTTGGGAAATGAAACTATTGCGATAAGTTTGTTGGGAAGTGAAATTTGGCGAAATGTATTTGGCCGAAACGAAAGTACACCCATTATTACATTACTTATGTAGGTACATTTTAGTTGTGCAAATGAGTTTTAGCAGCGCGATCCTGTACCTACATTGCGCTGCTAAAAACTCATTTGCACAATAAAATGCATTTTGTGATGTAAATCACAGAGATAAACAACATTTTATTTTCATTTTAATTTTTTTTTATATTAAATTTGATGAATTCCAAGTAATTAATTTTGTGTATCAAGGGTTGAACATTTTGTCACCAGGAGCAAATCCTAAACAGCAGAGGCAAGAAGCACTCAAAGAAATCCGGTTTTGACACCGGCCTGGCCGAGATCCTGGACCAGCTGCCCAAACCCAGCATCAAGGACACCCTGCCCTTCCAAATACCGAGGCTGATCTGGTGGAGCATAGTGGGTATACCACGAGGGATCATGGAGTTGAGAAGGCAGATGAAAGAGCGGGAGGAAGAAGCTAGGAGGCAGATGAAGAGGTAAGGATTAAATATTTGTTAAGCTTATATTTGATACAAGACTCCCTGCTCTTCCAAATACCGAGGGTGATATGGTGGCATAGTGAGTATACCACGAGGGATCATGGAGTTGAGAAGGCAGATGAAAGAAAGGGAGGAAGAAGCTAGGAGGCAGAAGAAGAGGTAAGCATTAAATGTTTGTCAAGCTTACATTTAAGATACAAGACTCCCTACTCTTCCAAATACTGACGCTGGTATGGTGGAGCGTAGTTGGTATACCACGAGGGATCATGAGTTGAGAAGGCAGATGAAGGAACGGGAGGAAGAAGCTAGGAGGCAGAAGAAGAGGTAAGCATTAAATATTTATCAAGGTTATATCTAAGATACAAGACGCCTTTCCCTTCGAAATACCGAGGCTGGTATGGTGGAGCATAGTGGGTATACTGCGAGGGATCATGGAGTTGAGAAGACAGATGAAGGAACGGGAGGAAGAAGCTACGAGTAGGAGGCAGAAGAAGAGGTAAGCATTAAATATTTATCAAGCTTATATTTAAGATACAGGACACCCTGCCCTTCCAAATACTGAGGCTGGTATAGTGGAGCATAGTGGGTATACCATGAGGGATCATGGAGTTGAGAAGGCAGATGAAGGAACGGGAGGAAGAAGCTAGGAGGCAGAAGAAAAGGTAAGCATTAAATATTTATCAAGGTTATATCTAAGATACAAGACGCCTTTCCCTTCCAAATACCGAGGCCAATATGGTGGAGCATAGTGGGTATACTGCGAGGGATCATGGAGTTGAGAAGACAGATGAAGGAACGGGAGGAAGAAGCTACGAGTAGGAGGCAGAAGAAGAGGTAAGCATTAAATATTTATCAAGCTTATATTTAAGATACAGGACACCCTGCCCTTCCAAATACTGAGGCTGGTATAGTGGAGCATAGTGGGTATACCATGAGGGATCATGGAGTTGAGAAGGCAGATGAAGGAACGGGAGGAAGAAGCTAGGAGGCAGAAGAAAAGGTAAGCATTAAATATTTATCAAGGTTATATCTAAGATACAAGACGCCTTTCCCTTCCAAATACCGAGGCCAATATGGTGGAGCATAGTGGGTATACCGCGAGGGATCATGGAGTTGAGAAGACAGATGAAGGAACGGGAGGAAGAAGCTAGGAGGCAGAAGAAGGGGTTAGGATTAAATATTTATCAAGCTTACATTTAAGATACAAGACGCCCTGCCCTTCCAAATACCGAGGCTGGTATGGTGGAGCATACTTGGTATACCACGAGGGATCATGGTGTTGAGAAGACAGATGAAGGAACGGGAGAAAGAAGCTACGAGTAGGAGGCAGAAGAAGAGGTATGCATTAAGCCCCTTAATTATACTTTTATTAGCAAACCTTTGTAAAAAATTGTCCCTTTCTAACAAACACATATGTCGAAATGGCAGATAAGGACAAACAATTCGCTATTAAAGGATTGTTAGACTTGATAAGTGTTTATGAATAGGGGAGGGGAGGCCTTTGCCCAGCAGTGGGACACTTAACCAGTTTATGAATAACGCTTTAAATATTTATCAAGGTTGTATTTGTCCTTTCACTTTTTATAGATGATGAAAACTAGTTTTATGTAACAGTTTATTACACAAATCAGCAACAAAATAACAGTTGGGAAAATGTTACAATTTCATCTGCGATTTCTACATAGGCGTTCGAATGAAAAACGTCTTAAAAAGTGTATCTTTTAGCAATTTAGCAATATGTAATTGTAATGTATTGGTACTGTTTTGATAAAATAATACCCAGCGGAATTAAGTAAGGCATAGAGACTTTTCAACCAGTGGTCATTTTTAATTTGTTAATGCATTGTATAATTACTAAATTGAAAACTTGTTTGTCTCTATAGTTAAGCATGTGTCTTCTTCTTATGTTATGTGGGGTCGGCACAACATGTTTTTCTCTTTCATTCTTTTCTGCCTTTCGTCACTTTAGCACTCACTCCTTTCTTTCTCATATCCTCATATATTGGTAAGCTTGTGTATTTCCCGGGAACTTTCAGCAAAAGAATCACCATAAATACAAATTTGGAAACATGGGCTTTACCTATAAATGTTTAATTTTTTTCAGACCTTGTACTATTTTTAGGGTTCCGTACCCAAAGGGTAAAACGGGACCCTATTACTAAGACTGCTGTCCGTCTGTCCGTCCGTCTGTCTGTCACCAGGCTGTATCTCACGAACCGTGATAGATAGACAGTTGAAATTTTCACAGATGATGTATTTCTGTTGGCGCTATAACAACAAATACTAAAAACAGAATAAAGTAAAGATTTAAGTGGGGCTCCCATACAACAATCGTGATTTTTGACCGAAGTTAAGCAACGTCGGGCGGGGTCAGTACTTGGATGGGTGACCGTTTTTTTTTGCCTTTTTTTGCATTATGGTACGGAATCCTTCGTGCGCGAGTCCGACTCGCACTTGCTCGGTTTTTTAAATCTGGGCTTTGCTAAACAGGGAAGAAGAAGAAAAAGCGAGAGCGGAGCGCGACGCGGCCGCCATGGAGGAGGCCAAAGCTAAGGGCGCGCGCAAACGGCGCGGCTTCGTGCCTCCAGAACGAGAGTGTCTTCTAGACCCCGTGGCGGCTGAGGATGACACCCCTGCGCCGGAACCCGTTAAGGTTAGTAGTTTAGTACCATAGCCCACACTGTTAACTGTCCATCAGTCGCCCTTTTTACAAGCTTTTATTTACTTTCACCTGACCGTTGTCTGTAATCAAATCTTGCAAGTTAAAGATCCACTTCCCGGTGTTCGATTGAGCTGAAATTTTGCATGCATGTATAAATCGGATGACAATGCAATATTATGGTACTATCGAGCAGATCTGATGATGGAGACAGGAGGTGGCCATAGGTACTCTGTGATGAAACAACGCAACCTAATTGTGTTAGGGGTTTTTAGAATTGTCTTGATGAGTATTAGTTGTCTGTCGTAAGAAAAGTACAGTCAGCGATAAAAGCTTGTACCAAAAATGAAATTTTTGCAAAAACTTATTACAAAAGGCATTAGGTCCACGGATAGACAGTTAAGAGTGTCGCTGTTTGCATAGGTACAAACAGCAGCACTTACTTGTGTGTATTTAGCTTAGGAGCTGAATTAAAAACTTCGGCTGACTAGATTAGCAGATCTTCTTTTCGTATAAAAGGATCAAACTTCTTAAAACTAAATTTTTGTCTGCCAATGCTTTGCCGCTTCTAGCCCTCCGAGTGTAGCCCTCAGAAGACCTTCCTCAGAGCACGTCGTTGAGCACAGAGAACACTATCTCATGTGTATTGTTGTCTGAGGGACTCCTCGCAGGATGCCTTGTCCTTGTCGCCCAATTCCCTATCTCAGAAGATTATCTTTTGACCGCCCAACTCCCGTCCTAAGTATGTTGAGAGCTTTCCATACTGCCCACTTTTCTTTTCCCCCTGGAGGTAGGTGTTCCGCAGCTGGTATTCGTAGCGATATGTATCTGATTAGCAGATGAAATGATACCAGGAATAGCAAACAAAAATTGTCACGAGTATATTTTAGGCCCTAAAATAAAATTTAGGGGGTCCTTATACTTTTTTTTCCCAGGCGCCAGTGATAACCGGCGGTCTCTGGACGGACGACGACCTCGCCGAGCTCATAAGATTAGTAAAGAAGCACCCCGGGGGCTCCGCGGCACGCTGGGAGAGCATCGCGGACGCCATGGGGCGCTCCGTGCCCGAGGTGACGCACATGGCGGCCAAGCTCAAGGACAACTGCTACAAGATACCGGGCCAGGAGCCCGAGCCGCTGCCGGTCGAAGTGCCCAAGAAGGTAAATCATGTGACGTTGGAACTGGAATCTTTCACTTTGTAAGGCTTATATCTTTCACTTTGTGAGGCTTAAATCTTTCACTTTGTGAGGCTTAAATCTTTCACTTTGTGAGGCTTAAATCTTTCACTTTGTGAGGCTTAAATCTTTCACTTTGTAAGGCTTAAATCTTTTACTTTTTGAAAGGCTTAAATATTTTACTTTGTGAGGCTAAAAAATCTTTCACTTTGTAAGGCTTCGGAGAACTTCATTCTTTAGAAATCTTCCAGAAGTTTGTGAGAATTTTTCCGACCTTTTGCAACGTGCACAGCATTTGTATTATTAACAGATCTTCGGGTAAGACGTTTAAAGTTTTTTAAACGTCAACTTCCTTTGTTGATTGTAAGTCTACAGTGTACGGGTTTTACATTACTTTCAGATCTATATTGAATGCAATCGATGTAATGAGTACTAAATTCAAATAGAAGACGCTTGTTTAAGTTTAATTATTTACTAAACCTAAAATCGTCATGTAAAAATAGTTTGCTTACATAGTAAGTCAAGGTATAACAATTTAAGTCTGCTCCATCGCCCACACTGTTAACTGACCATCGATGGACCTTATTACAAAAGGCATAAGGTCCACCGATGGACAGTTAAGAGTGTTGTTTATTGTCCGTAGGTGAAGACTCGGAAAACAGAAGAAGTGAGCAGCGGGAACTGGTCGCAGCAACAGCAGAAGGCGTTGGAAGCAGCTCTGGCCAAGCATCCCAAAGGCGGCGCTGGCGACCGCTGGCAGAAGATCGCGGCCGCCGTGCCTGGCAAGACCAAGGTAGGTCTACTCTATCCTTCTTTCTTCTGAGCGGAAGGGGTTGGCAGCTCTAGCAAACCATCCTAAAGGTTCAGGGTATCGCGGGCAGAAGATCGCGGCCGCCGTGCCTGGCAAGACCAAGGTACCTACTCTATCCTTCTTTCATTATCAGAGCAGAAGGGGTTGGCAGATCTAGCCAAGCATCCTAAAGGTTCAGGGTATCGCTGGCAGAAGATCGCGGCCGCCGTGCCCGGCAAGACCAGGGTACCTACTCTATCCTTCTTTCATTATCAGAGCAGAAGGGGTTGGCAGATCTAGCCAAGCATCCTAAAGGTTCAGGGTATCGCTGGCAGAAGATCGCGGCCGCCGTGCCCGGCAAGACCAGGGTACCTACTCTATCCTTCTTTCATTATCAGAGCAGAAGGGGTTGGCAGCTCTGGCCAAGCATCCTACAAACTCGGGCGACCGCTGGCAGAAGATCGCGGCCGCCGTGCCTGGCAAGACCAAGGTAGGTCTACTCTATCCTTCTTTCTTTATCTGAGCAGAAGGGGTTGGCAGATGTAGCCAAGCATCCTAAAGGTTCAGGGTATCGCTGACAGAAGATCGCGGCCGCTGTTTCCGGCAAGACCAAGGTACCTTTTTTTTTTTTTTTTAAGAGGGGAAATGCTTTACGCATACCACCCCGGCGCGGGGACGGGCCGGGATGGTTATGTGGGACTCCCTGTTGTGGGCTAATGAGACCCCAGGTTTACCCACTAAAACCCCTCTGTTGCCGCCTCGCTGCTATACGGCGAGGTCCCAGGAACGCCGAAGTACTCTTCCGCAACCTCGCCAGCAAAGACCAAGGTACCTACTCTATCCTTTTTTTCATTATCTGAGCAGAAGGGGTTGGCAGCTCTAGCAAACCATCCTAAAGGTTCAGGGTATCGCTGGCAGAAGATCGCGGCCGCCGTGCCTGGCAAGACCAAGGTCGGTACTCTGGTATCGTCTTGGGTCGTCTCATTCGTTTTTCGTCAAGTTCTTAAATTAGTCCTATTCTGCTTTCGTCACTCATTCGACATTGAAAGCCACCGACGATTGTGACGAATGTAGAATGGGTGACGAAAGCAGAATAGGACTAATTTAAGAACTTAACGAAAAACGAATGGGACTACCCAAGACGATACCGGTACTCTTTTTATAATAATTATAAACTTTAGTGCAACGTAATAAGGTTCATTAAAGAAAAAAAATATTATTTTGCCAAATATCCAACCTTACATCTTCAGCTTCATACGTTTTCAATGGTCTAATTACAAAACATCTGTTTAATTAAACGTACATTCATTTTGAATACAATCATTTTGTTCAGACAGTTTATTATTAGTATTATTACCATAAAACCAATAAGTCGTAGACAACATTTTTTAAGTTATTCAAACTCGAGACTTATGTGTGTGACTTAAAGTCTAAATTATTATGCATATCTTTATTATATTGAAGTAAAATATAAACGTGGATAATTAACAAAGTTATAACGTCACGTATTGAAATCAAATTGTTCGTGACGAGAAATAGCAATCAGTCACACTTTTACAAACTAGGAGCCGGTTTTCGATAATGTTTTCGCACAATGTACCTAACTGACATTTCAATTTCGTCTCAAGTGCTTATCTTATTGAAAAGTGAAAACTTTAAGACGATAAGCACTCAGCGGGACGATAAAAAATATATATTGATCCGAAAAAAAAACAACATAATAATAACAGATGATATACTAACAAGTATAAAATCAATGAGGTTGCATTGTTTTAATACCCTAATTGATGTCTACCTAAATACACACTCGTAAGTTTTTCCTTTTGGTAATTAATATTTTTCTACCTGAGATACAGGATTTTCCTAGTTCAGGTAGAAGTCATTGAAAAAACGTACTTTATAAGATATTCTTAACCTAATGTTAAATGTATGACTATGTTTTTTAAATAAAGATATATATAATACAAAGTTCCTATAGTCTTCTTTTTACGAAGATAAGCACTTAACAAGACGATATTTACGCTGAAATCAATGAGGTTGCAATACAAAGTTCCAATAGTCTCCATGACCAGATCAGTTTGACTTACCGAGGTTTACAAAATTTTAGCTCAATCTGCAACCGAAAAGTGGGTCGAATTTGTGTTGTATGCTCTCGTTGTACAATATCGATCATCCTTTTTTTACTCAATCAATTGGGCCACGAAATAGTTTACAAACAGAAATGAAAGTGAATCTAAAGCGTTCGGCGTGACTGCACACCAACTGACTAAATATTATGTAATTTAAAATTTGTTGTGTCTATGAAAATGGACCTTAAGTCACCTTTTATTAGGATCTCTTTTGTGTCTCACTGTTGGACGATGTGTAAAGAGTTACAATTTTCTTGTGTTTTTTTAATTCTTTAGTTCGGGTTCGTGTTATATGGTTGCGCTTGTTTCGTATGCGATAGAAACGAATGTACTGTCTACTATTCGTACTAATACATTATATGTCTGTTGCAAGAATCTGAATATGCTACGTTCACATCCTCAACATTGCTTAGCTTGATGAAACATGTTAGTCAGACCAAGAAAAGTCTGCAGCGATTTTGATAGCCCACGCAGTGCAAGTGTTATTTATACGTCATAATTTCATAGAAGTTTGACGTTTAAAATAACACACTGAGTGGGCTATCAAAATCGCTGCACTTTTCTTAGTCTAACTCTATTTGGTATTGATGAATGAACTGATTATTTGAGTTTTAGGAAAGGACATCAGGATTATTCAGGATAATTTTTTATTACGAAAATCATCCTTTAATGGGGGTCGGAATCTATTATAGATGTGGTATATGGACATACTAGTTTTTTGCAGACGAAGATTTTTACAAAATTTAAATTAATTCATTTTGTATTATCTTATTTTCAGGAGGAATGTATGCAGAGGTGTAAATATCTATCAGAAACTTTAAGAAAGCAGAAACAGAAAGAAGAAGAAGATAGACTAAGAGAAGAGAACGGAGAGCAGAGCGACACGGAGGGACAGAACGAGGAGTCATAACGAATTAGGTTTTGGAAATTGATCTCTTTACCATTGACTTAAGTGTCATTATGGTGCGGCAGGATTGTAATCCAATTATAGGACAGCAATAATAGTTTGTTGGATTATTAATTGCCGATGTATTATTTTAGGTACTCGCAAGAATTACTACATAAAACAAAACCACGTGGCTTATTTGAATAATGCCTCATCGGCATACAAAATCGTCTCAAGGTTTGGCATACTATTAACCTAATATTTTTCAGTCTTGTAGTAATATTAACCTAATATTCTTTTTTTTGCCACTGTATGTACTACTTATATTTGCAAACAAAACATCTTGAATTTGCTTATTCAATAAAAAAAATAGCATAGATTAAAAACTATTATAGATTCAGTAAATCATAACTTTTAAGAAGACATTTTTGTGTCAATGAAGTCATACGGTTTTGTTGGTATACGTACTATTGAATAGGTACCTAAAATAACAAACCATGGTAGAGTTAGACCAAGTCTGCAATGATTTTAATAACACACGCAGTGCAAGTGTTATATTTTATAGGGTAAGGTGTTGGCAAATATCATTTTTTCGTTTGACGTTTAATATAACACACGTGTGCTATCAAAATCGTTGCAGACTTATCTTGGTCTAACTCTATCGTCTTTATCGCACTTAAAAAATGACGATTACTTTACGTCACGTCCTGATCTTGTAAATAGTACTGTATCCAACTGTATGTCTGTATACTTTTAAGTTTTTTACGGTTTGACATTTACCGGGTGTGGCCCCTGTAACACGAGCAAATAATTAAAACATAGATTGTACTCCTCAAACGGTGACACTTTTGTTCAACAACTTTAAAAAATTATGAAGTAGTTAAACTTCCTATTTTTCATACAAACTAAATATTATCTTCAATGGAGGCCATCGCCATGCCATATCATTTGTGATTGACGTTGCTTGTCATGCCTTAAAACATAACAAAATCGCAATACATTGCGCCTTAGAATAAACTTAAAAGTGTATTAGAAATCAAAACCACAAGTTATTTTTAAAAGTTGCTGAACAAATGTTGGTCAGTATAAGGAGTACAGCCTACAGTTAAATTTTTTGCTCGTATTACAGGTCCACACCCGGTATATCAATAACCCGCCCAGGGTTCGCGCGGGTTACACAAAACTTTAACAAATTTTAAACCTAAACCTTCCTCAGGACTCTATTGATAGGTGAAAACCGCATGAAAATCCGTTCAGTAGTTTTTGAGTTTACCGCGAACATACATATACACAAACAGACAGACGCGGCGGTGGACTTTGTTTTATAAGGTGGAGTGATTTGACTGTGAACTTTAGCCTCCTACTTATTTAAAATACGTACAAATGACCACGTGAACTAAATCTTGTTTTAATATTCCAGCATTGCTGATTTTAAGAAGTAAATGTGATTCCATTTAGTTATGCTATGCCAAATTAAATATAAATAAAATAGTCTATAAAATTGAATTTCCTGTCATTTATACAGTAAATAACATTCGTCAAAATTGAATGGATTTGATATGTTTAAACATGTAGACAGTGTTAAAGATTACTTATTACAAATAGCATTTTGGCACTACTTTGAAAAAAAAAGCTGTTATCTTGTTCTGTCAGTCAAAAGAAAAATGTGGTAGGTATGTATGGGATGCATACAGAGTTAGGTACTGCCTTTGAGATACGAGATTTTTTTCAAAGTAGGCACATTTGTTTTTAAAAGCGTAGAAGATTATTTATGACGTTTGTCTTTTATTTTTTGTTATAATTATCTGCTCGTGTCTCTCTATATTTATACCACTACGTCCACTACGTCCTACACAATAGTCTCAAATTTCAAATCGTCGGGTGACAAGCAAAAGTCACTAAGTACTATCAAAAAATTAAAGTAACAATGCACTTTATTACACTTGTAACACGGTTTATTGTCTAATAATTTCAATGGTGTTAGTTAGTGACTTTTGCTTGTCACCCGACGAAATGTACGCGTAAAGTTTTTTCGAATATGGCTGTTGTGAAATTTATAAACATTTTAGTGTTGAAGAATTTACAATTTTTGCGAGAATATCAAATTCTATATACATGTAAACCGAAGACTACGTACAGCGTTCAAAAGTGCATGGATAGATGTCGACCGTAATGCCTTTATATTACGGTTGAAACATTTCCATGCACTTTCGAACGCCAGTGTACATGAACTTTAAACTTTTCGACGCCAACGACGGATATATCCGAACCGCTCGTCCAACGCCAAAGACGGATTAATCCGTCACAGACCACAGAACAATATAGACCTACGTGCATATGCATAAAGTTCAATTTCAGTTTCGACACTTCGGTGTCGTGGCGTCCGAGTGACAGCTTTTGTGTTTGACACGGCGTCGCAAAGGTTAAAACAGTCTAGGTATTTTTAGTTTAGTCTATATTTTCTGCCTAAAGGATGATATTTGTTCTTATCAGTCACATTCATATTTGAGTTTGTTAGAAAAAAATGACGGATACATGCTCTATGAAAAAGGGTCTATAACTTTTGAATATATGTCTTCCAAGTTAAAGAAGAGATTTTGTTTCTTTGCTACAATATTCTTATTGCGTTATATGAAGTTAGTGAATTCTTCTATAGTAAAATGTTCATCAAATCATCATATTTAGGTCATGACTTATGGACTATTTTTTACTTTACAATTACATTATAGTTTATGGCCTACATTTCTTTACTTCAGCCCAATAAACAAATCTAAACGCTCTTTTCTGTTGATGCAATTGAAACCAATTAATTTAAAAATAAATGTTTTATTTACAAAAATACATGTGATCAATATCTGTCTCTTAAATACAAATTGTTATTAAAAGCTTTTGTTTATCTTTTCCCTTTCCCCATTAGATAATTCTCGGCTGGTTCCCTGAGAATTCTCGTGTGATTCTCGGCGTGGTATCTATCTGCGAGACTCGGGCGCCATTCTCGCGTAGATCTCTGGGATATCGTAGTCGTACTCTTCACGTTTCTCCGTCGTTTTTACTCCGTTTTTGACTCCATACCCTGGAATCATACAAATTGCTTTCACTTTTACAATAATGGTCACGAATCATGTTGTCATCTCCTCCTTGAATTATTACTGAAGTAGCTGCTACTGTGCTACAGAAGAACTAAATGATATAACATAGTGTGAATTAATACACTTAAAATCGACACACTAATTTCAAGGTACCAGAGGTCGCTATACTTTGATTCTGTACCTGAGAGCGCAACATTTTTCAGTTTTAGTAACTTACTCGAAAAATCTACTTTTTCCCTGCATTCTTCAATAATAGGTATACGTATGTATGTATTGTATATTATTTTTAGGGTTCCGTACCCAAAGGGTAAAACGGGACCCTATTATTACTAATACTAAGACTTCGCTGTCCGTCCGTCTGTCTGTCACCAGGCTGTATCTGGGCATTTCCATTTAAAGTTGTACCCTCGAGTTTTTCGCATGTCCCCTTACATTTTTTGCGTTTTACTCTTAAGACGAATTTTTTAACTAGACAAATGATGTTTTTTATTGAAATATATTATATAGACATATCATTTATTAAGTTTAATGCACAATAAATCACTTTTTTCTTACTTAAAATCAGGTTTTTTAGATATGATAAAATCACTCTGTAGTACTGTCCCCTTCACCAACTTCAATTTTTGATGGACTTTTACACATATTTTTTCTATGAAGGCAACACCAAGTAATGCATTCCGGGCATAGTTTAAATGTTGGAAAATGTGTTATTGATGAAAAAGAGCTTTAAAAACATCAATAATAGGGTTTAATTTCGATAAAAACGTTGTCCCCGCGAAATGGTGAAACGGACATAGTCCAGGTTGGTTACGCAGTTTTCGCTACTTAGTGAAATACTTTTTACCTATATTTTAGGTTTTTTATCATCCTGGAAACCCTGTGACCATAGATAAAGCTTGTTCAAACGTCAAATTTGATTTATAACAGTCAATTCGCAACCTCCTAGGCGTGCTGGTGTGTGACCGGTAATTTTACTCAATGTTTTGTCCGTTTTGTTCACCTGTTTATGCAGCTTGAACCTTAAGTTACTAAAACACTGTTAATATTAAATAAAACCATGTTTCATATAGTTATTTATCAAGCACATAAGTTGAACATTGCGGTTAGTTTTGTATTATTTTGAATAGATTTAATTCAGGATCAGACAAATCGTTACGTCCTTTTGGTTACAATTTGAAGCGTAACATATAGCCGGACTAGAAAAATGTAACCAAACGGACACGGTAAAGTCGCACGCACATTGAATATGTATAGTTTTTACCGTAACTTTGTCTATACTTATTTAATTCATGTGCAATCAATAAGTCATATTTTATTAAGTAATATTGACTTTCTAATGTTTAAAACTCTATCTACTGATTTTGGTACATATTTTGTAGTCCTTTTTTTATTCACTGAGTATTTGTGTAAATTTTTGATTCTTGTGATCTCGTCTTTACTTTGTCCATTAAATTACATGGGTGTCCATTTGGAAATGTCCCCTTGATTTCAAACGTATTTATTATTGTTTATTCAAAGTTTATAAACTAAAATATTTAATTTTTTTGACAATAATAAGTAGTTTTGGTAATTCTAACTATTGTTATTCGTCACATGGCAATAATGCCAATAACTATTTAATATACCTAAAAATATCGTACGATTTGGGGCCACCTCGTAACCAAACCACCTAAAATACCCTTTTATGAAAAATGTTTGTTCTAAATTGGACAATTATGATTGTTTTTAGGTTGTTTATTAACATTATTATGCTTTAAACATAAAAACATTTGCTTCAAGTATGTCTTTTACTGACTATTTCAAAAACCATTTGTAACCAAACGGACCGCAAAAAACCTCCCTCATCCTATTAAATATTAATTTTAACTGGTTTATGCTAAAAATATGACGATTCTCTTTTGTGTGTCATAAACTAGAATATATTTACTCATAGAATCACATAAAAAAGTACCAAATAATCCAAATTTTATTTTCAACTCGTCAAGTGAGTCATGGTACAACTTTAAATGGAAATGCCCATCTCACGAACCGTGATAGCTAGACAGTTGAAATTTTCACAGATGATGTATTTCTGTTGCCGCTATAACAACAAATACTAAAAACAGAATAAAATAAAGATTTAAATGGGGCCATACAACAAACGTGATTTTTGACCAAAGTTAAGCAACGTCGGGCGTGGTCAGTACTTGGATGGGTGACCGTTTTTTTTTTTGCATTTTTTTTTCGTTGTTTTTTTTTTGCATTATGGTACGGAACCCTTCGTGCGCGAGTCCGACTCGCACTTGCCCGGTTTTTTATGACATGTTTAAGTGTAATTATTACCATTTTTTGTTGTTTACAATAATTTATGTTTCATATTTCGCCTCAATATCTACAATCCTGCATTAACCACAGATTCTTTTTGACCCAATGGTCAACTGGCAGAGAATGCATTAAATCCGCCGTTTTGTACAATTTAATTTGAATAAATAAATGATGATAATGATGCTCCTGACCGGTTTCCGCCACAGCGACTGTGTGCTCTGGAGGCAATTTTTAATTTATGTTATTACTGTAGAGTGTAGCTGATCCAATCTCTGGTGCGCCCTTAGGTGGCTCACCCTATCTTCTCGCTTAATACTCGAGCTAGAAATAAATAGTTAAAAGTTTTACATACCTGTCTTAGTAGGGTACTTGGAGACGGTGGTCCCACACGCGCGGCACCCGCACTCGAGCGGCGACGCGACGACGTGAGGCTGCGTGGTTCCGTCCTCGCAGTCCAGCGACGCCGTCACTTTGGTGTATTTCGTCGCCTGGCAACATTCGCACCGCGAGTCGTGGCTGCCGGTCTCTGGAAATTAATATAATGAGCAGACATAGAAGTTTTTGTGGCATAAACGAGTGTTTGAGAAAATGAAAAATCGATAAATCTGTTATCGATAAGTTTGTAACAGATTAATCATTAAAATATGACAAATTTTAAGAACGCAAATTGCAAATGAAGCTGAACAAACTGATACATAATTTCTTAGGTACTGTATTTCGTGTACTTAAACAAAAACGTAACGTAACCTAGTTTACGTTTTTAACGTGTGTTAAAAACGTAAACTGTAGTAGGTATACAGTGCCAAAAGAATAGAAAACTAACAAAATATTAAAGAATTAAAGAATAACAGTTAAGGTACATATACATCGATAAGACATGTCGATATTTCATTTTGTCAATCATTTTATTTTGCCACAATAACTTCTATGTCTGATAATGAGGGCTGGAGTAAATGTCAACTTTCGAATTAAAAGGCATGTGATGATTGTGACAATTTTGGTTGTTAGAATTTATGTTATTATAATTTTCCTCACTTTTTCCCTATGTACGCTTTTTGTACAGAGTGCCCGATGGCGCAGGCGCCGTGGGTACGTACTTACGTAGACTACACGGCTCGGAAAACCATACTATGGCGATATATGTAAACTAGCTGACTTACGGTTGTTGTAGAGTGTGCCGGATTGGCATGACCCGCGACATTCTCGGAAGCCTGGCACGGGAGCAGTATTCTCGTGGAAACGGACCCACGAACCGGGAAACCATACTATAGTGATATATGTTAACTAGCCGACTTACGGTTGTTGTAGAGTGTGCCGGATTGGTATGAGCCACGGCATTCTCGGAAGCCTGACACGGGAGCAGTATTCTCGTGGAACCGAACCCATGAATCGGGAAACCATACTATGGTGATATATGTAGCCTAGCTGACTTACGGTTGTTGTAGAGTGTGCCGGATTGGCATGGCGATATTCCCGGAAGCCTGACACGGGAGCAGTATTCACGTGGAACCGAACCCATGAATCGGGAAACCATACTATGGAGATATATGTAGCCTAGCTGACATACGGTTGTTGTAGAGTGTGCCGGATTGGTATGAGCCACGGCATTCTCGGAAGCCTGGCACGGGAGCAGTATTCACGTGGAAACGGACCCACGAATCGGGAAACCATACTATGGTGATATATTGTCGTGTATAAAAAATGATATTGTTGTTGTTAAGAAATAATAAGGTTTTTAAAATGTCTAAATGATTAATGGAAATAATGCCTCGGATAAGATCCGCAGTAAAACATTGGACTATTGGAGTGCAAGGGTCCTCTTATTACTCTAACCTGGTTAATGGGAACTTGATAGGATATTGAAAAGATAAGACCAAATATATGACATGCAATTTAATACAATTCGCTAACTACTACAATGCACTCCGCTCTAGGGCGGGCGCTGCTCAGAATACAATCGGTTTCTCTAAACTGTCGGCGGTTATGGGGTGACACTATAGTAAACCTTAATCTACGATCGCGAGATGAACGAGACGCGGGGTCTTGGCCAAAACCTGGGATAAAAGTCTAGTGCACTCACGGGTACCGAACGTAGCTATCATCCACAGGCCCGCTGGTATTTAACGCAGCAGGCGGATCGCTGACGGTGGGCGACGGGCGTTCCTCAAGCTCCGGCTTTGGCAAGCCCGGGCGAGAACAACCCGCGGCGCTCAGGAGTTCCACAAGAAGGACCCGCGCGATGAGACCTTGGGGTCGTCGGACCGCGGCAAGGCTGTCCGACACACGGCTCGCGGGTCAAGGCCGTGCCCTACGGCTTGATGGTGGCGCCAACGTGTCGCGCCTCGGAGTCGACAGGCCACGCAAGTGAAGGGGAGGCCTGTGTGAAGCACCTCGGGATCGCCAGGCGGCACGCAGTCCACAGGCCTTGGAAACTGCGCCCTGCGGTGAAAACCAGCGTCCCCACGACGCTCAGCACATCAGGGAGCGCGCAACGGCGCTCGGAGCAACACGACCGTCGGCCATGCTTGCGCTCGCCGGCGGCACGGAAAGCACTCGGTGGGCTACGCCCTTTTCGCGCACAACACACACACGCACGGCGCACTTTACATATATCCCAATCTTCCACCGGCCAGGGCAGGCGGCGGAAGGGGGCGAGGCGGTTTATTTCGATATTCAATTAGGAACTGTATAAATGCTAGCGTGCCCCAGTACCAACCCCCCCATCCATCGTCGATTCTAGAAAAATCCCCCAGCCCTCCGTTTCGATCCATATCGACGCATCAAACGTCAAACCAACTTAAACCTTTTCCAAATCATATGACTCTCGAAAAAATATCAATGCTCATTAATACTTGTAATATTTTAAGTGGTTAATAATAATTACTAATAATTATATTTCTATCGTACGTTTCCTACCTTGTTTCATTCAGAATACCTTCTTTCCGATGCGGTAACTAAACGCATAGTCTACTCTCTGACAGTTCTCCTGTCAAAATTTCAACCTTTTCACACCTTCATATTCACTATTTATGTTTCATAAAAATTCCGAAAATGATTCTAAAATACTAATTAAATTAGGAAGTGACCTATTTGAGCAGTTGGGGTAGACCAGGGGGATCATTTTGATATGCATGAAGCCAGGTTTGGTTCGACAACCTCCGCGCAATTTGGGTGACAAGTTCCGTTCAAGTGGCATACTCTTTAGACTTGTTTCTTCGAAACCAGCTAACCAGGAGGCAGGATATGCCAACCAACCTACAGCTGAGAAGGTACATTATAGTTTTACCTAAGTGTCATACTCTGGTGTATGTTATTTTGTTGGAAATGCGACAGTCATGTTGTACCGGTTATCTTGTATGGAAAAACATGTATTTATCCTAGGCAAATACGTAGCATCGCTACAATATGTAGCCTAGCTGACTTACGGTTGTTGTAGAGTGTGCCGGATTGACATGGCGATATTCCCGGAAGCCTGACACGGGAGCAGTATTCACGTGGAACCGAACCCATGAATCGGGAAACCATACTATGGTGATATATGTAGCCTAGCTGACTTACGGTTGTTGTAGAGTGTGCCGGATTGACATGGCGATATTCCCGGAAGCCTGACACGGGAGCAGTATTCACGTGGAACCGAACCCATGAATCGGGAAACCATACTATGGAGATATATGTAGCCTAGCTGACATACGGTTGTTGTAGAGTGTGCCGGATTGGTATGAGCCACGGCATTCTCGGAAGCCTGGCACGGGAGCAGTATTCACGTGGAAACGGACCCACGAATCGGGAAACCATACTATGGTGATATATGTAGCCTAGCTGACTTACGGTTGTTGTAGAGTGTGCCGGATTGGCATGACCCGCGACATTCTCGGAAGCCGGCTCGGGAGCAGTATTCTCGTGGAAACGGACCCAAGAATGGGGAAACCATACTATGGTGATATATGTTAACTAGCTGACTTACGGTTGTTGTAGAGTGTGCCGGATTGGCATGACCCGCGACATTCTCTGAAGCCTGGCACGGGAGCAGTATTCACGTGGAAACGGAATCATGAATCGGGAAACCATACTATGGTGATATATGTTAACTAGTTGACTTACGGTTGTTGTAGAGTGTGCCGGATTGGCATGACCCGCGGCATTCTCTGAAGCCTGGCACGGGAGCAGTATTCACGTGGAAACGGACCCACGAATCGGGAAACCATACTATGGTGATATATGTTAACTAGCTGACTTACGGTTGTTGTAGAGTGTGCCGGATTGGCATGACCCGCGACATTCTCGGAAGCCGGCTCGGGAGCAGTATTCACGTGGAAACGGAATCATGAATCGGGAAACCATACTATGGTGATATATGTTAACTAGTTGACTTACGGTTGTTGTAGAGTGTGCCGGATTGGCATGACCCGCGGCATTCTCTGAAGCCTGGCACGGGAGCAGTATTCACGTGGAAACGGACCCACGAATCGGGAAACCATACTATGGTGATATATGTTAACTAGCTGACTTACGGTTGTTGTAGAGTGTGCCGAATTGACATGACCCGCGACATTCTCGGAAGCCGGCTCGGGAGCAGTATTCACGTGGAAACGGACCCACAAATCGGGAAACCATACTATGGTGATATATGTTAACTAGCTGACTTACGGTTGTTGTAGAGTGTGCCGGATTGACATGACCCGCGACATTCTCGGAAGCCGGCTCGGGAGCAGTATTCACGTGGAAACGGACCCACAAATCGGGAAACCATACTATGGTGATATATGTTAACTAGCTGACTTACGGTTGTTGTAGAGTGTGCCGGATTGGCATGACCCGCGACATTCTCGGAAGCCTGGCACGGGAGCAGTATTCTCGTGGAAACGGATCCATGAACCGGGAAACCATACCATGGTGATATATGTTAACTAGCTGACTTACGGTTGTTGTAGAGTGTGCCGGATTGGCATGACCCGCGACATTCTCGGAAACCTGGCACGGGAGCAGTCGTGGAAACGGACCCACGAATCGGGAAACCATACTATGGTGATATATGTTAACTAGCTGACTTACGGTTGGGTTGTTGTAGAGTATGCCGGATTGGTATGAACCACGGCATTATCGGAAGCCTGGCACGGGAGCAGTATTCACGTGGAAACGGATCCACGAATCGGGAAACCATACTATGGAGACATATGTAGCCTAGCTGACTTACGGTTGTTGTAGAGTGTGCCGGATTGGCATGACCCGCGACATTCTCTGAACCCTGGCACGGGAGCAGCGTTCACGCAGACGCCATGGGGTCGTAGGGTCACGCGGATCAGACCCACTGTCTCCGATTGTGGTATTTCCTCGGGGTAGCATGTTTCTGCAATAAAAAAAACATGAATTAAGTTTGAAATGCTATTTAAATAATTTCACCTTTTAACCATTCGTTTCCACTTCTTGGAATTTGTCAAAAATTTAGCCAGTCTAAAAGTAAGTATACCTAGCTAGGTATACTTCTCAAATAAAAAAAATGATCGGTTAAAAAACTGATGCGGTGGTGGCCTAGCGGTAAGAGCGTGCGACTTTCAATCCGGAGATCGAGGGTTTAAACCGCGGCTCGTACCTCGGAGTCTTTCGGAACTTATGTTCGAAATGGCATTTGATATTTACCAGTCGCTTTTCGATGAAGGAAAACATCGTGACCGAACTAATCCCAAAAAGGCCTAGTTCACCTTCTGGGTTGGAAGGTCAGATCGCAGTCGCTTTCGTAAAAAGTAGTGCCTACGCCAATTCTTGAGATTAGTTGCCAAGCGGATCCCAGGCTCCCATGAGCCGTAGCAAAAACGCCGGAACAACGCGAGGAAGATGATGATCGGTTAAAAAACTACGCACCTAGGTCCTTTTGAACCCACAATTAAACGAAAAAAAACAAACAAATTGAGGAACTTTCTGTGTAACCAGGCGTGGCTCACTCCGCGATTTCGTCGTATTGCAACAGGTAGCTAAAAGTACATACATCCGTTCCACACCAATTTTGGTGACTAGCCATAAGCCGCGCTGTCGCCACCTAGACACGTTTTGTTAGAGAGTTAGTCTTCTGTACCTAGTAGTATTATTTATTCTGTGGTGTAACTCACTAAGGGCAGCGGGTTTCTCCTTGCACACCGTGCAGCAGGTCTCGTTGACGAGGTCTTCCACCGCGCATGACGTCACGTCGGGGCAGGGCGCGCGCGATGACGTCATCAGCAGGTCGTCGCCGCTGCGCTCGCACGTGTACGTTGTGCAGTTGTCAGCTGACTTCCAGATCGAACCTTGAAAGTAAATATAATCATTTATTTTCTGCAACCGGACAAAAATAGGATAATAGGGAATATTACGCGAAACTCTGCGTAGGTCAGTCACAATATAGGGGTCTACGCAAACGAGAGATTCGAAATTTTGTTATCTAACCTCTGTATCACTCTTGCATATTCGAGCGATAAAGAGATAGCTGAGAGATAGCCGTTTGCGTTGCGTTAGCGAAAATCGCGTTTCCCGGTAGGCCCATTGTAAACAAACCGCCTTGATGTATCAATGTCATATTTTATTACCTGTGAAAACTTGACAAAAACAATTTAAGGCACAGTATGTATAAATTACTCTATGGTTTACGATGGGTGCTAATGCTGTACTCTGGCGGCAGAACATTGCAGTAATACTCCCTATTGGTTGGCCGAGTGCGCGAATTACCAAGCACAACTACGAGCAACTGTGGTTTTTTAACATTCGGCCATCCTGACAAACACACGTCCCTATGTTAACATACCTGCATCCTTTAACTCATCTCCACCACGCACAGCTCCAGTTTGCAATGTCCGCAGCAAACGCCAGGCACTGGCTTCACATATTTCTAACTTTATTTACATGTTATTGTGTAAGTGTATTGGCGCTACCGCAAGCAACTGCAGTTTTTAACATTCGGCTGTCCTGACAAAATACAAGTCCGTGAACGTTATTTACTAGCATACCTGCGTCCTTCAACTCATCTTCCACCACGCACTGCTCCTGTCTGCAATGTCCGCAGCAGACGCCAGGCGCTGGCTTCACATATTTATACCTACGTGGTCGTAGTCAGTACGTAGCATTGTCCGGATATCAGTCCCAGCCATATTACACCCGATCAGGTGTTAGTCAGGGCAGCACGTTGGGACCGACTCTGTTTCTACTGATGATCAACGATCTACCGAAGGTCGTCAGAAACTCTAGGTGCCTATTATTTGCAGATGATCTCAAGCTCTTCCTGCAGATTGGTGAACGGGATGACTGTGCCAAACTGCAGAAAGATATTGAGGCTGTTGTAGATTGGAGTGATGCTAACAAACTGCAATTTAACGCATCTAAGTGTAAAACCGTCACTTTTACTAGGGCTCGTTCACCAGTGTACGCTGCATACCATCTTCGAGACGTTCCGCTTGAAAGAGTCAGTGAAATATCTGATTTGGGACTCAAACTGGATGTGGAGCTGGACTTCCGTACACATATAACACAGACGTGTAAAGCCGCTACGAAAACGCTCGGGTTCATAATGAGGGTATCCGCGCAGTTTAAAAACATCAGGGTAGCGATAATTGTTGTACAATGCTTACGTCCGGAGCAAGTTAGAGTTTGGAGCCATAGCGAGGGACCCCAGGGAGGAAATATACCAGTTAATGGTGGAGAGAGTCCAAAGACGATTCGCCCGATACCTGTACAAGAGGCAGTATGGATACTACCCTCTCCTGTATCCTTCGCTTTTCGTCTCGGGTATGGTGGGGCTTCATACGCTGGAGCTCAGGCGGAAACTGTTGTTGTTGTTACACTACTATGGAGTAATAAACAACACAGTAAATAATCCGAGTGTACTGGCTCGACTCGGCCTGTTCGTCCCGGTGTGGCGTCCCTGTCCCCCGGGCCTGAGCGCGCTGCCCGCGCGGCGCCCGGCGCGCCTATTCGCGGGGTGCCCCGCGCGCACCCGCCGCGCCGCTAACTCGCCCACGGCTCGGGCTTTAGAGCTTCTTAATGTCTTGTCCAAGTTTGCCCCGCAGGTCGACATATTCGCGGATAGTGTTGGTAGTTTTGGCAAAGAGCTCTCAGTATTCCTGAGTCGTTATCTGACCAAAAAATGTGTGACATGAAAAATTTTATAATAATTTTAATTTAATTTTTAATTTAATGAAAAAATGGATGAAGAAGAAGTATATAGCTTGTAAGCGATTTAGTGCATCTGTTATGCTTATGAATGTCTAATAAATAAACAATTAAACAATTAAACAATTATAGCCTTATTTAAATGTTATCGTGCATATGTATTGGCGCTACCACAGGCAACTGCAGTTTTTAACATTCGGCCATCCTGACAAAACACACGCCCGAAAACGTTATTTACTAGCATACCTGCGTCCTTCAACTCATCCTCCACCACGCACTGCTCCTGTCTGCAATGTCCGCAGCAGACGCCAGGCGCTGGCTTCACATATTTATAGCCTTATTTAAATGTTATCGTGCATATGTATTGGCGCTACCACAGGCAACTGCAGTTTTTAACATTCGGCCATCCTGACAAAACACACGCCTGAAAACGTTATTTACTAGCATACCTGCGTCCTTAAAGTCATCTTTCACCACACACTGCTCCTGTCTGCAATGTCCGCAGCAGACGCCAGGCACTGGCTTCACATATTTCTAGCCTTATTTACATGTTATCGTGCAAATGTATTGGTGCTACCACAAGCAACTGCAATATTTAACATTCGGCTATCCTGACAAAATACACGTCCGTGAACGTTATTTTCTAGCATACCTGCGTCCTTCAACTCATCCTCCACCACGCACTGCTCCTGTTTGCAATGTCCGCAGCAGACGCCAGGCGCTGGCTTCACATATTTATAGCCTTATTTAAATGTTATCGTGCATATGTATTGGCGCTACCACAGGCAACTGCAGTTTTTAACATTCGGCTATCCTGACAAAACACACGTCCGTAAACGTTATTTACTAGCATACCTGCGTCCTTCAACTCATCTTCCACCACGCACTGCTCCTGTCTGCAATGTCCGCAGCAGACGCCAGGCGCTGGCGTCACATATTTCCAGCCTCGCTTGCAAGTCGTCGTGCAAGTCTCTACATTGGGCGAGTGCGCCAGTCGGCCAGTGCCGTCGCGTGCGCAAGTGAAGTTCTTGCACGGATCTGGAGACTGCCATGTTTGACCCTCCTGGAATATTAAAGGTAGGCAGTAATTAGATAACTCTGGGGCAAATTGTCTGATAGATAAAGAATACTCATCATCATCATCATCATCTCAGCCATAAGACGTCCACTGCTGAACATAGGCTGAAGAATACTAATACTCTTTAATATCGAGAGTTTCCAAACCTAGGAGCAACTTGGCAATCAATTCTATGAAAGCAAAACCAGAGTTGGTTTTAACACTTTTAACTTTTTATACGTGTTTGTGTTCACATATAAAATTACATTTACAACCGGGTGTATCGCCAATTTATTTTCGACGCAGGTTTCACTGGCTTGTTTGTGTTATTTGATAGAAAATATGCAGGTAATCTAACTAATATATTATGACACGGATGACAATGACAATATTAAAAGATTACGACGGCTAGTATCTATATGGACATACCTGGTAAATGTCATTCCCCACTCGGCAAGCAACAGGCTCCTGTGTCTTGCAGCACTTGCCCGCCGGCTTCTCCTCTTTCAGGACGAACTGCTTCCTCAAGGCCACGGGGACTTCAGGGCAGGTCTCGTTTGACGTTTGGACTTGCAGCTGGAAGATAAAAGACTCTGCTCTTAAAAGAGTCACAACAATACAATACAACTACGCAATATTTAAGGTAGACGTCCACAGGGCCATATTGGACGCATCACACGCAATGGATTAGTGGACGCACTTGTGTGACTTAATTTCTATACAAAGAATACTAAAATCCTTGCGTGCGATGCGGCCCTGTGGACGTCTATATTTAATCTGACTCCGCCGAAATTTAGATTCTAATCATTTCATGAAATGCTTTATTAGAACTGATCATAGTGATCATTTATGATATGGGTTAGGTTGGACTTTTTTAGGGTTCCGTACCCAAAGGGGTAAAACGGGACCCTATTACTAAGACTTCGCTGTCCGTCCGTCCGTCCGTCCGTCCGTCCGTCTGTCACCAGGCTGTATCTCACGAACCGTGATAGCTAGACAGTTGAAATTTTCACAGATGATGTATTTCTGTTGCTGCTATAACAACAAATACTAAAAACAGAATAAAATAAAGATTTAAATGGGGCTCCCGTACAACAAACGTGATTTTTGACCAAAGTTAAGCAACGTCGGGAGTGGTCAGTACTTGGATGGGTGACCGTTTTGTTTTTGCTTTTTTTTTTGTTTTTTTTTTTGCATTATGGTACGGAACCCTACGTGCGCGAGTCCGACTCGCCCGGTTTTTGTTGTAGCAGTAGGGTGACACTCCTACTTTCGGGCATTCTCGAATCCGTTCGGCACAGCATTGCTGAGCAATTATTAGGGGTGGCACAACTTGACGTCCCTTTGCGTGCAGTCACAGATAAGATAATGACTAATAGAATTTTGACAACCCTAAATAGCCAAAAGGGATAGTGAGATACATTAGAAAAGGACAGCATAATTCGTCCCTGTATCGCTGTCAAACTTCGGATTTGTCAAAGTTTCTTACCAGTACTTACGGTATAAGGATGTTCTGAAAAGACATATGAAGAGATGCAAACTAGAGCCCTCTGACTGGGAGCGAAAGGCAGCGCAGCGGCCCGAATGGCGGCGCATCATTCGTGATCGAGTTAGCGTTTTTGAGGCTGAACGCCGCAGTGAGCTCGACAAAAAACGAGATGAGCTTAAAGCCCGGCCGCCAGCCTCAATTTCCTACAATTATTTAGGTGGTGTGCTGACGTGCCCAAAATGCGCTCGATTATTTAGCAAGAAGATAGGGTACGTGAGCCACTTAAGGGCGCACCAGAGAGTGGATCAGCTACACTCTAATAACACGAGTTAAAAATTGCCTACTCCAGAGCACACAGTCGCTGTGGCCGAAATCGGTCAGGAGAGCATCATCATCAGTACAAACAGCAACACTTAACACCTGTCTATCGATCATATGGACAGTTTACGACGCGATGGTACTATTACTTATTCTGTGGTTGTAGGTAATGTCATCATCATCATTCTAGCCTTCAGTCGCCCACTGCTGAGCATAGGCCTCTCTTCGTGTACGCCACTTATCCCGGTCCTGGGCTAGTCTCATCCAAAAGTGCCCCGCGATTTTCCGAATGTAGGTAATGTAGTAGTACACACACAAGTGTAGTTAGTACACAGGTCCGGGGACTGCCACGTGGTACCAATGGGCCGTTCAACGCCAGTGCACACGCAAGCTACTGGCTTGCACTTGCCGCAGCACTGGCCGCTCGAGGGCTCGGCGGGGAAGTACTTCTGTGGTTGTAGGTAGTACTTACGTTGCCATCAGCCAACACACAAGTGTAGTTAGTACACAGGTCCGCGGACTGCCACGTCGTGCCAATGGGCCGTTCAACGCCAGTACACACGCAAGCTACTGGCTTGCACTTGCCGCAGCACTGGCCGCTCGAGGGCTCGGCGGGGAAGTACTTCCAACCCTGGGAGATACATTGTTAGTTAAAACATCGGATTTTGCAAAAAAATAATTGAAATTAAGATTTAAATTATCCGGGGTCGTTTGTAAAAATAGTTGTTGGCCCAGAAGTAAATAAAAAAGCCTTCAGAATCAAAACGAGTGCGCCGCAACATTATTTCGCGCGCGAGATGAACTAATATTTATTTGAAAAAACTCTAGTTTTAATCATAAAATGTCATTAACACTTTGTGGTGCCGTGACCAGGATTATGGCACCATTTAAATAATAAATACTAGAATCAATTAATCCACATGTATATAAACTAAGGCACCGAATACCGGTATATTACACATGCAAATTATGATTAATAGAGATATAGAGATATAATTATATTCTTGATTTTTAGTTATACCGGTAACGGTCCCTGTATAAAATACAGGACCTGTGGATTTGCAATGTTGAAAACATATTACCGGTTCGCAATCTGTAGGGCAGGTCTGCACGGTTGTGACCTTCTCTAATTTCCCATCTTCGACTTGTACGCATTGATAAGATTCGCATACGTCGTGGGGATTCGTCCAGTTTTCGCCCACCTGAAGCAAAACATAAGTGGATGAATTAGAATTTACCGGCAGGGGAGGGTCGTTGACGAATAGTCACAATATGCACGGTGTCACCGTATTTGTAACACTTGTTAAATAAATTGATATTATTTAATTCTGTAAAAGTTAAACCGTATACAATTTTTTGTTATATTACACCATCAAAATAACAATTTTCTTGGTTTTCCATTCATTTCAGTAGACCCAATAAAAACATAAGAGATGAGTAGAGTAAATACAATTTAATGTGACGTCTATGTAGTTATTTTTTTATGAAGAGGTGTTTGAAAAGCCGACTTCGAATGATCAACTTTGACCTCATTGTTTGACGGTGACTCGTATATGGACATTTATTGATTTTCACACAAATAACTATCCCAACTACAACCACACAATAATTTCAGAAAAGTTGTTGACAATTAACACTTTAAACTCTCGCGTGTTGTACACATACCTATTTAATTACACAAACGGGTCTACCCGTCTTCGTCGTCGTTGGGTCTTTCCGTGACCACAGCTGGTGCAACTCAGCTGAAACGTCGGAATTAAAGGTAAAAACAATGAAATTATTTACTCACTCTGTAGACGGTGTCTCCGGCCCGACAGGCGACCTGCGCGGCGGCGGGGCAGCAGGCGAAGGGCACGGGGCGCGGCTCCAGCACGAACTGGTCGCCGGCGCCCAGCGCGGGGCACGACGTCACGGCGCAGCGCGGCGCGGGGCCCGAGCCGGCGGCCGACGCCGAGCAGCGGCACGAGCGGCACGGCCCGTCCAGCCACGCTGAGTCCAACTAGAAAAAGTTTGAGTCAGTAAAACAGATGCGGTATAAACTGATAGACCGAAATAGTCTTCTTCTTCGTCGGTATCACTCTTGACAGAGTGGTCGTGGTCATCACTTCAGGTGTTGCCACCACACGTCGCCACTCTTCTCTGATAGCGATGTGACGAGTCCACTTTTTTTCGATTCGAATCATTCGAATCGATTCGGCCACTGATCCGAGTTGAAATTCGAACTGACTCGACTCGACGGTTTGCGTGGTTCGCGACAAGATCACGGGCCGCGGAGCCGCAAACGAGTCAAGCGGCAGTTGTTGTAAACGGAACCTTCAGGGCACCGAATTAAGGTTTATTTTTCAATGGCCATACTAGCAGTGAACTCGACTCGGGATGGCGAATCAAGCGGCAGTTGTTGTAAAAAGAACCTTCGGGCTACGGAATTAAGGTTTATTTTTGAATGGTCATAGTACCAGTCAACTCGGATTGAAACGGCGAATCAAGCGGCAGTTGTTGTAAAAAGTACCTTCGGGCTATCGTATTAAGGTTTCTTTTTGAATGGCCTTAGCGTAGCGTTGACTCGGCTCGGAGAGTTGGTGAATTGGCGATTCATTCGCCGAGTCAGCGGATCGGATACCAAGTTACCAGTCAGTTTAGTGGCCGAGTTGATTCGGATTGCCAATAGTCTTGATTCGAATCAACTCATCTGTAGGTTGATTCGGATTATTCGAATCAGATAACTCGACTCGCCCATCGCTATTCTCTGATGGCCGCCTTCCTCGTGATTCATGTAGTGATGATGAGCCATTTACTGCCGCTTTTATCTGGTCAGTCCACCTCATAGGCGATCTTCCTCGTGGCCTGGTACCCTCGACCTTTCCCTGGACCACAAGTCGACCAAAATACCACCAAAATAGTAAAGGGAGGTAATTTTAAACAGTAGACTTCCAATGTTGTTAGGTTGCAAAGAGTGGGTTGAAACTTTTACACGGGCACAATCGCGAGTCAAGGATAGTGGTATGTTAGAGAGGGCCAGTATGCGGGTATAAAGGCTACTTAAATAAAATTGAAAAAGGCAAACTATTGTATTTGATGTCGTAATAGTACATTACTACAGAGGCCGGGACGAAAGAGGTTGCCGGCCGAAGACATATAGACGGATAGGTCTGAGGCGGGCAACACCATTTCCCGCCGAGGTATGTATATTGTATAGTGCTATTCTCAAACATGCAATGAAATAAATAAAATAAAAAATCCACGAAACCCAACTTTTCTTTAAATAAAACTGCAAAGTGTAGCAAACATTGTTTTTTTTAGGGTTCCGTACCCAAAGGGTAAAACGGGACCCTATTACTAAGACTTCGCTGTCCGTCCGTCCGTCCGTCCGTCTGTCCGTCTGTCTGTCACCAGGCTGTATCTCACGAACCGTGATAGCTAGACAGTTGAAATTTTCACAGATGATGTATTTCTGTTGCCGCTATAACAACAAACACTGAAAACAGAATAAAATAAAGATTTACATGGGGCTCCCATACAACAAACGTGATTTTTGACCAAAGTTAAGCAACGTCGGGAGGGGTCAGTACTTGGATGGGTGACCGTTTTTTATTTTGCTTTTTTTTTGTCGGAGTCGGACTCGCGCACGAAGGGTTCCGTACCATAATGCAAAAAAAAAACAAAAAAAAGCAAAAAGAAAACGGTCACCCATCCAAGTACTGACCCCTCCCGACGTTGCTTAACTTTGGTCAAAAATCACGTTTGTTGTATGGGAGCCCCATTTAAATCTTTATTTTATTCTGTTTTTAGTATTTGTTGTTATAGCGGCAACAGAAATACATCATCTGTCAAAATTTCAACTGTCTAGCTATCACGGTTCGTGAGATACAGCCTGGTGACAGACGGACGGACGGACGGACGGACGGACAGCGAAGTCTTAGTAATAGGGTCCCGTTTTACCCTTTGGGTACGGAACCCTAAAAATTAAGGTGTATGTGGCGTTCCATATCTAAAGTGTCCTTATGCGCATGAAGCATAAGGACTTTTAGATATGACCCTATTGTAATAGAAAGCCACATATTAACTAAGATGAGGAAGTTTCAGATATTACTTTATCTAATACTCTAACTGCAAATGCAGTTTACATGTAGCTTCCAAGTATTTCGTGATATTAAACGATATTCTTCTAAGATTTCTATAGAAATAATATTTTAGAATGTGAACTTAAACTTACATCTTTCAGCATAGTTTGCGGTGTAGCACGTGCCTTTTCCCCGCCTTTTGGTGCCGCCTCCCACTCTAGAGTCACCAAGCATTTGTCGGTCGGCAGTTCTGTGAAATAGTTATTTGTTTCACTCGGGGGCAAAGTTGTTGTTTAACCGCTCGTGCTAATATTGATACCCGAGCAAGCGAAAGATTCCAAAATTGAACCACGAGCGTAGCGAGTGGTTCGAAAAATGGAATCTTGAGCGTTGCGAGGGTTTCAAAGCACGAGGGTTAAACAAAATTTGCCCCCAAGTGAAACACAAAATTTTTCACCATACCAACCCTAAGCAAATATTAAATGTAAAATATCAAAAAAAAATCAAACCAAATCAAATCCAAATGAATGTTATTGTTATTAATGTTATGTTATTATATTTATCATCCAAAATCATCATTTAAAAGTCAATTATACCAGCAAACATAAGAAAACAATTCAAAATTTGCATTTGATTACTTTGCCTCACATGTGAATAAAATGCAACTTTGCTATTAGTTTTTGAAGTGCAAAGTTAGCCTTTCCGAGCTGGTGTGGTGAAAAGATATTTTTAACATTAAAACACTCTTTTGGCAGTGGGGTTAGCACTTACCCTGATGATTCTTTCGCCTCTAATAAATAACTCTCAAACATTTTAAAAATATTGCATCCTTTTTACTTTTATTACCACAGTTCATGCTCATGTTGTATGTATGTCGGCGGCCGATCGTAACATCAGGCATATCGTGAAATTCCTAGGCATATCGTAAAACGTGAACATCTTTGAGTCGACGGAGCGGGGCTTTCTGGGCAGTTTGCCCTTCGGGCATCTGAAGCAACCTAACGAACCTATCTTACCTATATATTGGTTTAAAGTGACTATCCTCAAAACAATACACAGGAACATTACGATCTGCCTGATCTTACGATCGGCCGCCGACATGTATATGAAATGTTTCCTGACAAATCTTGTCATGGTTACGCGATAAGTGCTATACAGATAATCAACACAATAGTTATATCTACTGAGACGTGCGCTTTACAAAAAAAATAAAGTCTCGAAAACCTAAAAAACGACTCCCATGTTTCACCGAATAACTTACCACACTTATAATCCGGACAGCAACCGCCCGTGATATTAACGACACGACGCGTGTGATGAGGCGGGCACGACACGGGCGCGGGGCACGTGTCGGGCCGACACAACAGTTGTGCTTTCGGACAACAGCCGGAATTGTCGATGATGCGTTGCATGCCCGGCATGATTTCCACCTCGCTGTCGGTTGGGATGTGCTCGCATTCGCTGGCCGGCTTACATTCTAATAACAAAAAGTATTTCAACCTGATGATTTAAAATAATTAAGCATGTATGTACACTGGCGTTCAAAAGTGCATGGAGATGTTTCAACCGTAATATTAAGGCATTACGGTCGACATTTATCCGTGCACTTTTGAACGCCACTGTATATTTAATGTGCAAAAATATCTTTCTCAACAATACTTATGATCTTAATTTAGTTTCAGGGATAATTAGGGCTGATTTAGACGGCGTGCGAACTCGCAATCGCATGCGAGTTTCATTACATTGCGGTTTTTTGGTCGGTGAGTTGAATTGGACGTAACCAACAGTCCGCAATGTAACTAAACTCGCATGCGAGCTCGCGCGCCGTCTAAATCAGCCCTTATCTACAGTTTGAATCTTAACGGTACCTATTTAAATATACCTAACTATATTGTAAAACGTAATTCAAGACCAAAAAAAGTGAGACAATGTTGCCATTGCAATAATTTGTTTGTAAAATTGTAAATCCCTTTTGTTAAATATTCACGCTAAGATAATTTATTCATTAGTAATTTTACTCCTACTATTTAAAAAAGTACTTTTATTTATTTATTTGTACATAAATACAAGACGCGCTAGTAAAAAAGTGGCAACATTTCTTACTTTTTTTGGTCTTGAATTACGTTTTGCAGTATAAAGTAGATGTACCTACTGTCGTTAACCTCTGACCGATATTAGAAAATATCGTTCGAAACCCTTTTTGTGTCATCTATTCGTATTTGGATTGTACGTACGTAGAGCAGTTTCCCAACGCAAATAATTTAGAAGATTTATATATAATCGTAACAGGAAATCAAGGAAAAAAATTAGATTTGATCTATCTCTCGTAGTTTATAAGACAACATACCACAGGCAAACTCCTTGCATCCGCTAGGCGTAGTTTTCTGTTTCAGTATTTGGCCGTATCCACATTCCATCTTCTTAGGCTCTTCACACAATGCTTGCGGTTTTTGTACTGTAAAGAATATTACAAATTTTAAAACACAGATACACATGGAACAAATGCATCGAGTATCAAAAACAAAAGATTATCGGTAAAATATATGCAGAAACGATGTTCGCGCTATGTATCAATCGAATCACCGGTTACAGCGCCACTGCGCCATCTAACGGACAATCCGGTAAACTCGCCGCACAAAGTACTCCGGACAGCAAGCGCCAGGCTGTGATGTGCTAAGAAGAAGAAGTTTCATTTCATTTCATTTATTTATTTGCCATATTTAAAATAATAGCAAGCAGGCAATTCATTCTATCTTACATTAAGTCTTATAAAGTACTCGTTAAGGCTATACGAACACAGCTCAATAAGTAATTTCTTTAGACTAGGGAAGAATTAAGTAGGCGAAAGAGGCTTAATTTCAGTCGGTAAGGCGTTGTAAATGTTTGCCGCAACATGCCTATGGCATCTCAAGAACATTGCTGTTTTACCAACAGGAGCCTGAACGTCATGAACAAATATTTTATTGAGCCTATCACTATTAAAATTGGTTTTCAGCGGATATATGCCAGGATATCGCCGTACAAGCTTACAGAGCTCCATTATATACAGCGCTGACAGGGTGGGTAGACTTAATTGCTTAAATAATTCTCTACACGACACACGATTTGACCTAATTCCACTCAAAATACGCACGCACTTTTTTTGAAATACGAACAATCTTTGTATATCTACACAGTTTCCCCAAATTTTCAACCCAAAAATGATGTTCGACTGAAAAAATGCGTAATATGATTGCAATGCAGCTTTTTTAGTGGAAATCCGTATCAGTCCTCGAAGTGCATAAGCGAAGTTGCTAAGCTTGTTACAAAGAGGATCAACATGCTTTTTCCAACTTAAATTTTCGTCTACCCATATCCCTAAAAATTTAGTTTCATTGACAAAAGAGACTGTTGTATTGTTCAAACTAATATTAAGCTTTAGAGGGTTGGTTTTAAAGTTCCTCTCCTTGCACGCACACAGGCACGACGCTGTTTAAGCGCACTACACAATGAGAGTGCTACTTATAGATTCTACATCAACACACCATTAGCGCGATGTAGCAATTGCGGCTCCCACTACAGCGCCATCTAACGGACAATTGTGTAAACTCACCGCACGAGTACTCAGAACAGCAAGCGCCAGGTCGTGGTGTGGTGAGGAGTTCTTCGCCCTGCGCGCACACGGGCACCGAGCACGTCATTTTTGATCACGACACAGCCATGCGCGCTACTTATGCATACATTCTACGTCGACACACCGTTAGCGCGATGTAGCAATGCTGCAGCGCCATCTAACGGAAACTTGTATAAACTCACCGCACAAGTACTCAGAGCAGCAAGCGCCAGGTCGTGGTGTGGTGAGTAGTTCCTCGCCCTGCGCGCACACGGGCACGGAGCACGTCATTTTCGTGCACGACACGTGCGCAACGTGCTCTCCTTCCAGCTTGCTGCACGTGCATTTGCTGCATGCGTCTTCCTGAGAATACAAAACAGTTAGTTCTATTCTTCAAAAGAAAGTAAAATTTGAAACAATTCCAGATGTTTAATTCGGCTCTTTAGCATATTATTTGTATATATGACAAGCAAAACTCACTATTAAATACAAAAAAATATTAAAAAAATATTAAATATTATTATATTTTTAATATTAAAAAATGAAAGTAACAATGCACTTTATTACACTTTTAACATGGTTTATTGCAATGTCCAATAATTTCAATGATGTTAGTTAGTGACTTTTGCTTGTCATTGTCACCCGGCGATATAAGACTGGTGACTAAGGTGAACTGATGACACCGAAGGTTGAAATGTATTGAGTTTAGGATTGTTAGAATCGTCTCAATGAGTAGGTATTTTCTTTTATAATATAGTTTTTATGGTCGTCCATGGACACCTCCAACAGAGGGGATGTAAGTGCGTTGCCAACCTGCAAGATGGGAGTACGCTCTTTTCTTGAAGGTAGCTTTAAAAAAAATAGTCAAAACAATCTTGTATTCCTATTTACTTACTTGCCACTCGTCTCCGGCGTAGTGTTCCTTATTGGCATCGCAAGGGAAACATTTCGTTGGCTCTATACAGCTGTTCTCTACTCGAACCTGATAAAACAAGTAACTAAATTAGTTTCAATCCACATATACTTACTACTAGGTAAGAAATATAAAATAATGTCTAAAAGGTATACCAGCAAGTACGCTATCATAGCAACTCTCACACTTTCAAGTAAGATTTAGTTACTAACGTAGTTCGTTCATCACAGAAACAACTGTCTACAGGTTTATTATCACACATGTCGGGGACATATACTGACACATGATGATTCTTGAAGATCTCTCTACAGCCTGTCTACCCACAGCTGTTATACGAGCCACATTACTGGATAAGCATCAAGCAAAAATCAACTTTACTAGAAGAGTATTAAGTCCAAATTTCTACTTCGAGACAAAAGCAGGTTTCTTGTCGCACTTATGGGGTCCATTTTCAACTCATCACGATTCTCGCAGGTCAGCTCACAGTCTACGCCCGGGTAAGGAAAAATTAACTTTACCAGAAAAGTATAAGGTCCAAATTACCTTTCCTTCAGGACAGAAGCAGCCCTCCACTGGTTTCTTGTCGCACTTTTTGGGGTCCTTTTTCAAATCATCATGGTTCTCGCAGGTCTGCTCACAGTCTATGCATGGTCGGTACACGAACGGCGCTTGGCTGTGAAAACAACTCATTTTTACTTAATACTTAGGTAGGTAAGCAACTAAGGCCCACTTGCACCATTCCACCAACCCGGGGTTAATCGGTTAAACCTGGAGTTACCATGGTTACCAGTACAATTTGACATTAAGTTAATGGTTTAACCGCTTAACCAGGGGTTAGTGGGATGGTGCAAGTGGGCCTAAGTAGTTAAAAATACGCTTCTTACATACTTTTAAAAGAAAAACAAGACCTATTGTAAATTGTGGACGAAAAACACTTAATAGTGCTACCGGATACCTCTGTCAGACTATTTCTATAACATACTAGCGACCCGCCCCGGCTTCGCACGGATTACACAAAACCTTAACAAATTAACCTAAACCTTCCTCAAGAATCACTGTATTGATAGGGGAAATCGCATGAAAATCCATTCAGTAGTTTTTGACTTTATCGCGAACATACAAACAGACAGACGCGGCGGGCGACTTTATTTTATATGGAGCGCTGATTGTCAACATTAGAATAAGGGCTGGTTTAGACGGCGCGCGAACTCGCATGCGATTTTCATTACATTGCGGACTGTTGATTACGTCCAATTTAACCGACCGACCAAAAACCGCAATGTAATGAAACTCGCATGCGAGTTCTAGCACCGTCTAAATCAGCCCTAATGGAGGAAAACTTACCAAGTGCTGGGACAGAGTGTGCCTCTCCAGTCGAGACAAACGCCCTGTCTTCGGCAAGCGCTGGCATAGTTCTCCAGTGTCGAACATAAGTCCGTAGCATTCTCGCAGATATCCTTCTCGCAAGCTTCTAAGAACGGCTGCGGATCAACTAGCGCATGACACTGTGGAAGAAAGGTTTTATTGGTATAGTTGTAATTTATCGGAGTGGCCAAGGAGTTCACTGATATCTGATCAAAACCTCTATTATCAAGACGTTAAAGTATATAAGTATTACAATGAATATGCTACGTGTGTGGCGTCTCCTCTAGCTGTCACTGCGAACGTCGTGCCATAATAATCTAACAGATGGCGTTAGGGAGCCAGAACGCACAAACTACTAAGAAGATACTACGTCTAGAACGCAATAAGTATGAGACCTACATCGCGCTTCCTGAGTTATAATGTCAGTTGCTATATATATAACTTCCGACCAACGACCAACTCTCAACGGATTTCGGTCCCCAGGCATAACACCCGCCTGGAGAGAGTACTCTCTATTGCCTTCTCTACCTTCTACACATGTTTTACTCTAACAATTTATTTATACCAAAAAAGTACCATAGCGCCATCCTATGGATTTGGGTATCTGACAGTGGTCTAGAGTAGATATATAATGAGAACATATTTAATTAATGAATAAATAAATCAAAATCAAAAAAATTACTATCCATGCCGTAATCGGCAACGGGGACACTAGCCAATTACGAGCGTGAACCAATATGGCTGGCGAACCCGAACTTACTTTATCTCCTTTACCTTACTTTATCTCCTTTACCTTACCTTATCTCCTTTACCTTACTTTATCTCCTTTACCTTACCTTATCTCCTTTACCTTACTTTATCTCCTTTACCTTATCTTATCTCCTTTACCTTACTTTATCTCCTTTACCTTACCTTATCTCCTTTACCTTACTTTATCTCCTTTACCTTTGTCTAGACTCTACTTTAATTGTGGAAATCAGAGTATTCATGTAAACTTACTTGTCCAAACTTGTCCTTATCGAACAGGTTGTAACAGACGTTCTGGTCAGCCGGCGGCGGTACACACTCGGGTTCCGGCGGCGGTGGCTGGTCGCACTGGTCTTGTGGTGACATGCCCAGGGTAGTGAGGGCGGTTGGGGTGGCTTGCCAACTCTTGCCGTACTGAAGAGAACAGAATTAGAAGAATGGAAGTGGAATTAAAATCACGTAGTCAAAGTTCTTTATTCTTAATGTGCCAAAGTTGATCTGGTACCTTACGGCTTCAATCTGAATTAAAGTACAAGTAGAGTTCTGCCACCTAGTAGCCTGAATAGAATATTTGACTGTATTTAAAATAAATTATTTTACAGTACATATGGCCCTATTTTCCCGCAGTAGTGCGTAAAATAGCACTTTTCGTGCGTATGTCAAAAGTTTAAAGGGCCATACGTACTGTAAAACGTTATACAATACACGTGCGAATAGGTAATTCGCAACTCGTGTCCCTTCGGTCGTGTTTTAATTTATCGCCACTCGTTTCGAATCTCCTCTTTTCCGCACTTGTTTTGTAAATAACTATTACACCATAAATGAAATAAAGCACCAGAAAATTAAAGAGAAACGTAGACAGCAGTTATTTTTAGGCACAATTTCTATTTTAATACCCGTATAAAACTATAAAGAGTAGCTAATTTGATTGTGACGTCACATGCTAGCATGTTTTATATAATATAAATTGCAAAATGAAACACTAGCATGTGACGATTGACAGTTCATACGCCGTTAAAACGGGGGCGTCAGTGTCACCATCTACAAAAAAAGATCTGCTACCACAGCCTAAATTGGAATTGACAATTTAACTTTGACACTGGCTACTAGTGTTACTAAACTTACCAGTTCAAAATCTCCTGTGAGGGTACCATTGCTGGTTACTAATGCTTCCTGGTAGCCAGCGCAGACACCACAAAGACCCTCCGTGGCGTTGGAATATACGTGTGAAGGCACGCGAATTCCAAACTCCATCTTGGCGTTTAGCACCGTTAGCTAAAAAAACAAGTTCGTTATTTATTACTGAATAAATGATTCAATATAAACACTAGAGTTAGACCAAGAAAAGTCTGCAACGATTTTGATAGCACACACAGTGCAAGTGTTATTTTAAACGTCAAACTTCTATGAAATTATGACGTACAACTAACACTTACACTGCGTGTGCTATCAAAATCACTGCAAACTTCTCTTGGTTTAACATTGCAATATGAGGATATGAATAAGGAATAGGCACTTTATTCATAAACACGGAAACAGAAGTAAAATATAAAAAGTGCCGCGAAATGGTCTCATCACAGCATGATCCTTGCGACTTACAGCGCTGAGGACCTAGCCAAGATGACAATTGTTTGCAGAAAACGAAACGCTAAGATAAATATAATTAATGTATGAAAATGGAGTTTCGTTTTCTGCAAACGAATGTCATCTTGGCTAGGCTCTCTGGTCTTCTGATGAGACCATCAGGTGAAAACATTTTAATGCTCAGAGTACCTAATCGTGTGCCGAGCCAGACGTGGATCAATCCGTGATTTTGTCGCGTCGCTACAAGTACATGCGGCCCACACCAATTTTGGTGTCTAGCAGTAGTGGTTGCCGCGCACCGCTAGGGAACGGACGCCTGCTCGCACTTGTATCTCTCGTCATAGACGCGTTATGTTAGAGCAGCGGTAGGCAACCTGCGGCCCGCGGGCCGCATGCGGCTTGTGAACCTGTCACTTGCGGCCCGAGTGCTGCCTTGGCTATTTTGTATGTAATAGTGACAAACGACAATGGCTCATAAAGTCATAAATATTAACAAAATACGGCCCGCGTCACCTCCGTTAACTACTATGTGGCCCTCCTTGGCTGCTAAAAGGTTGCTGACCGCTGTGTTAGAGAGTGAACCTTTTGCACCTAGTACTAATATTTTATTCTGTGGCCGAGCGAATTGCACGGATTCTACACTGAGACGTTAGAAACGGGCGTAAGGGAGGTATTCCACCTGTCCAATATCTTGGTTCAATGTGTATTTGCGTCTCACATTTTTCTTAATGAGAGAATGAGATAAATTTACCTCCATAAACGCGTCGTGTAGTTTCACAACAACGTCTTGTTTGTTGACCACGCTGATGGTCACCCAGTCCTTCTTCGCGGGGAACTTGAATATTACACTGTTGCCGAAACTTGTCACCAGCTGCGGACAAAACATCGATTAAATAAAGATTTACACAGTATTTATACCACGTCGGTGGTAAACAAGCATACTGCCGGATGTTAGCCTCCTAAGGCCCAAGGTCCTACCTATAGTAAGGACTGTTCATTTTATTAAGCGGACACACAAAAAAGTATAAATTACATTTTTCTAATTCTGGAATCGCTTTATTTAGATAAATATAATAAAAACGGAAACCAACGCAAAACATTTTAATGTAAATATAGTATAATATAATAACATCGGTAAGATTTTCGTACTTTTACACGGTTGCGCCGTTCAAGTGCCTGCACATCAATTTTTGACACTTTTTGACAAGTTGTAGAATAGAATAGAATAGAATAGAAATGTTTATTTGCCAGAATACGTTACAATTAGGTTTTAATACAGTTTTAGTTTCAGTATTCAGTCGACATGAAGCCAACATGCAAAATGTATGTAAATTACATTTACTAGTAGGGTACATCATCAGGTACATGCATAAAATGTCAATAATCTTAATAAAACAATGTCAATTCATTACAAATAAAATTAAAAATAGAAATACTTAAAATTGCACATATAAAAATTAAAAATTAAAAAATAAGCTAAAATAAAATGGTTTGGTATGTCAGAGTTATGTCTTGAATGAATTTACTTATATCACAATTTGAAATTTAAATAGTCCTTAATAGTATAAAAACAATGATCTTGTAGCCACTTAGTCAGTTCTTTCTTAAATTCATTTCCATGCAATATTGTAAACAACATTCGTTTGAATTCTTTCAATGTTTTAGCTTCTCATCTACCCTTTTTTAAGTGCATCTTCACATTGGTCTAGTGCCACTCGATGGAGTGGAGCTCCGGGCAATTAGATGAGTTGACTTGTTTTTGAACGAAATCAATGTTTTTCAAATTCAGTAGCTTCACTTTCTGACCAGCATAGTGGGCACTTGCCAAATCAGGCCGAAATGAAGAGGTGACATTATGCGTCTGATAGACGGAAAGTACTCGTTATTAGATGCATTATTTTCTGTAAATGTCGCAACCAAAGTTCATGTCGCAAAATAGAACAAACTTTTTAAGGCCACAGGAACCAATTGCCTGCCAGACAAGGACTTTCTTCATGAATTGGTCAATTTTGATGTTACTCTCCTCGTCGAATATATGATCTTCTACAACGGCATGGTAGCATCAGGGCCATTGGTAACGTACTACAGCAACATTTTACGCATTTTCCGTTGTCCATTAAAATGCTACGAAATTTATCTTAATGTAAAATGTAGTACAGTTTGACGCTTCTTTTTTTCGATTGCTTTCGCTGCTCTGTAATTCTTTTGTCCATTTTTGTCTTTCTATGGGTCCATTTATTGTACATATGTACTTCTTATATTTTAATCTGTGCCTACTCTAACGCCTGCTGTCTTAGGAATTTCGCGAACCGATAAGTAATTTATTGATTTTAACAGCCGCATGACAATACTTTTGTTTCTGGATTGGCCGGGCCGCTTCTGTGCCGGGATTTTGTAAAATCTTCAAGCATGTGATGCTCTGCAAATGTTTTAATTATTTTATTCACGTTTAACTTGGAAAATTTGTACATATTTACGATTTTTCGCAGTGAATACTAGCCTGTGCATCCTTATTGCAGAACTAACTTGCTATGTTCGGTCCTTCGGGAAAAATATTTGACTATTATGGGAACAAATATGTAGCAATTGATAAATAAGGGATTGTTAATTATATTGTTATGAGCTGTACGTCAATTGATTTTAAATTCGCCGATTAAAAGAGGTGTAAGAGTGTCCGCTTAGTAAACTGAACAGTCCTTACCTCTTCAGTTCGATGAATTTTAAATCATAATCAATTAGAACAGAGTCGCTTTTGCTTTGTTTCGTTCAATTTTCCAACAACGCAAAATCAATTCTATTTCCTACACTATAGGTTCAATTGACGAATTGAATTTGACGACCAGTCTGGCTTAGTGGGTAGTGACCCTGCCTGTGAAACCGATGGTCCTGGGTTCGAATCCCAGTAAGGGCATTTATTTGTGTGATGACACAGATATTTGTTCCTGATTCATAGTTGTTTTCTATGTATTTAAGTACATATTTACATATTATATATATCGTTGTCTGAGTACCCACAACACAAGCCTTCTTGAGCTTACTGTGGGACTAAGTCAATCTGTGTAAGAATGTCCTATAATATTTATTTATTATTTAATTTTCAATGGCAAATTTTGGATTTGTCATTTGTATAGCTGGGCCTTAGGAGGTTAAGCAGTTAAATGCGCGTAAAAACCCGTACACTCACAAATAAATAAATAACTCAGCCTATATACATCCCACTGCTGGGCACAAGCCTCATCTCATGTGCGAGAGGGTTTGGGTATAGCCCCCACGCTAGCCCAATGCGGATTGGGGACTTCACATACACCTTTGAATTTCTACGCAGATGTATGCAGGTTTCCTTACGATGTTTTCCTTTACCGACACTCACAATTTTTAGTGTTCCGTACAAAACTTTGTTTACGGAACACTTATGGGATCACTTCGGTCTTGTTTTTATTGCGATGTAATTAATGGACGACCCGATTTATTCTCAGTCGCCGTTTTAGTAACTGTAGCGATACCAAGTAGTTACCATAAAAGATAAAAAAATAATTAATAAAACACCCTCCTCTTGTCATACTGTGGCCTATCCCACAAAACTTACAATTACAATTTTACAAGTGTCAAGTTACAAGTTTGTAATAATACAAATGTGTGTATAATACATTTACAAATCAACAATTCTACAATTATGTAGCTGTCGTGACATATTTTTATTCTTTGTGATACGCTTTCACAAAAATTACATATTTGTATACTGCAGACTTGTAACGAATACATATTTCTAATTATTGTGGTACATTTTTTTGTTTACATTTTAACAATTTTGTCGAATTGTATACTTGTAAAGTTTTGTGGGATAGGGCACTGGTAAATGCTAGCAGACGAGTTACCTTCTTAGTGACGGGGTCCTTGGAGACGTGGATGACGTTCTTTTCGTAAACGACGTGCACTGACTTGGTGCAGGTAGCGCTGGCCTTCCCTTCGCAAGGCCCGTTAGTAGCGTACACCTGGCGAAAATACAAAACAGGTTTTTTTTAGGAAAATAAAGAAAAACACTGATCCACGTGGGATTGGACCCGCAATAGCGGCTCCACTGGAGCCAATGCTTTTAACCAAAGCGTTACACAAAATAAGAGTACAATTTAAGATAATTCGTGCTAATTAGAAAGCTGATGGAAATGGCGCAGCCGGCGTATTATGGATAGCTTTATCCATCTTTATCCACGTGATAAAACAACTGTCACTTTTTAACACCGTGGGATAGAAAGTGACGGACACCGTTTTATCACGCTGTCACGTAGACAATAACGACCATCATATCCGTACTGGACGGCTATAACTGGATCTGACATGAGGGGGGGGGGGGGAGTGACCGAACAGGATAGTCTTATGTAGGTAGGTCTCTAAGTCTCAGTAGGAATAACAGCGAAAGAGCTATTATTGTTTGTCCTTGTCACAGTCTCACATTTTATTTGTTCCCCACCGTAAATTTAGTATGATTTATGGTGGGCAACAAATAAATTCGACCAATCACAGTGTCGCATTGCGTATGTTTTGTCCCTCACTTATATAGGATCCTACCTTCTATGTTTTGAACACCTGTGGCCTATTTTATAAAGCTACAAGTTACAATTTACAAGCGGAAGTCTCTTTCTAACCCTATGTGTTAGAACGAGACTTCAGCTTGTAAATTGTAACTTGTAGCTTTATAAAATAGGGCACTGGTCCGCTTAGCAACTTCTGCGGCTGACTGTACAATCAGCTGTTCAAGCATTAACTCTTTAGGACATTACTCAAAATAGATCAGTCCAGAAAGAACCCACCTCGTACTTGTGCTGTCCCGTTTCGTTCCTATCTCTAGAAGCGAGATAGGTGCAGTTGCCGAGGAAGGGCATGTCGTCTCCCTCGAACGTGGTGTATTGGGCCGGTGAGCCTAAACCATGGCAGTTACCTAGAAAAAGATACAGGATGAAAATCTCGCCTTTAATTTACGTAGACGGAATTTGACTACAGATAACTTCTCCAGCAATATTTCCAAAAGGTTGGAAAAGTTCTCAAGTATTTCTATAAGATTTGAAAGAAACCAAGAAAGATACGAGTACAGTCGCCATCAGATATATCGGAGCGGCCAAGGTGTTCACAATATCTGAGCACGCGCTCTAACTCCCTGACAATAGAGGCGTGTTCAGATATTTGTGAGCACCTTGGCCGCTCCGATATACCTGATGGCGACTGTACCAACAGCAGCTTTTAACTGTCCATCGGTGGACCTTATGCTTTTTGTAATAAGGTTCACAAACTGTTAGTTAACAGTGTGGGCGTTGGTACAAACATCAACACTCCTAACAAAACACATAAGACATAAGGCACATAAGACATTTATTACAAAAGACATAAGGTCCACCGATGTACAGTTAACAGTGCGGGTGATGGTACCATAGGAATGTTGAGATTTTATCGGTTTTTTTTTAATGGGAAGTTTCGCGATATTGAATCAGCAAATGAGAACATATTATGACTACATTACAGCCTTTGGTAATAAATATAGATCTTTGATTTTACATTATACAGGGTGTGTCTGACCTGAGGCTCGATTCTACTCGCTAAACTGAGCTACTTTTATTATGGAACCAACCCCGAAATCCCGAATTATTTTTACTATTTCATACATTTTGGCTGATCAGATGTCGACGTTTTCTATGGAAAAGCCAAAAATTTTTCCCCGATTTTAGGGTTGGTCCCATAGTAAAAGTAGCTCAGTTTAGCGAATAAAATCAAGCCCTGGATTTAAAGCCCCATGGTCAGACACATCATGTAGAAACATTGTCTGAGCACCGCAAATGTCTGTCGAGTGTTACTTGTCATCTATGTTGGCTAACCCCCTTATTCATAAAACTTTACCGGCCTCATTTAGTTAAATTATGTTTTATCCCTTTCTTACAAATACATTAGTCAAAATGAAAGATAAAGCCAAACGATTCATAGCTAATTTATGAATAACGCCATAATTATATAATTTATTAAATTATATAATGGTTTATGGAATTCTTGCATGTTAGTTTTTAGTTTTTGACGATTGTGATGTAAATTCTTATAATTTTGTCTTAGGCAAAGTTGTACTGTAATTTATTTCATGAAATAAATAATCTAATCAGAATAAGTGCTTACAGTCCAAACATTCCTGTGGTGTGACACACTTATCCCCCTTCCTCAGTTTTCCCTCAGGGCAGTAGCAACCAGGGAAGCACTGTCCGGGCTGCGTGGAGCATGCTTGACGGTTGCTGCTCGTCGAGCATGTTGGCTCACAAGTCTTGCTGTAGCAGTCGTAGTGGACTAGCGGAGCTGGGCAGTCCGCGGCTGAAACAAGAACGGGTAGAAATAAATACTAAATATTACAGTGGCGGCGCGTCAAACATATACATAGGCAAGCCGGGGCTAATTTGGCTTACATATTTCCTTTACAACTCTGCTCAAATGTCCAAAAACAGGCAAGCCAGAGGGAATCGGCTTTTATGGACGCGCCGCCACGGCCAAATAATAAAAAATTAAAAACCTCGTACGCTATATGCCGAAAAAAAAAAACATTTTTCCCAAAATGCCTTACAACATTTTGGAAAAGAGCTGATACTCTTCAAACTGCTAGATCGATTTATATCAAACATAGCTAAGAAGACGAGTTTTACGTAAAAATCCGCATCGAAATCGGTCCATCCGTTGGAGAGCGACAATGCCACAGACAGACAAACATTGGCGTCAAACATAAAACACATCTCTTTTTGCGTTAGGGGTTAAAAATGAAACCAACTATCACTAGAACACTAGAAACTGTGGTCCTGGTATTATATGCGACGTTTTATCGTATGAAACCGGGTCCCCCTATTATTAGGTATCGCTTTTTCAAAGTATTAAATGGTAACAAGAAAAATGATAAAACCAGAATCTCGTTAAGGATTATTATTTGTTAGCTTACTTACGCTAAGCGATAAAGATTTTGTTGATAAAAACCCAAAAGGGATTAGGTGTATGATATAATACTTACGACAGTTCAAATTCATCCTCCACGCTGCAATATCCAAGTCCTTATCGGCAGCTAGACATTCCGCCACCATTTTCTCAACCAGGAGGCACCGGCACTCCTCCTCAGTACGTTGCCTGCCGTCGACCATCAGCTCCGTGCATTTGCAGAGCTTCTCCAGGCAGATGTTGCGCCATAAGTCCAGGTTGAGGACCTTGGAGCATTTCGAGAGGGGTTCTTTCCTGTCGTGGAAAAAATTGTTTAGTTATTGCAAGCTTTTATATAGTTTCACCTGTCCCGTTGTCGGTCTGTATCAAATCTTGCAAGTTAAATTTGATCCGCTTCCCGATTTCCGATTGAGCTGAAATTTTGCATGCATATATAAATCGGAAGACAATGCAATATTATAGTACAATCGAGCTGACCTGATGATGGAGACAAGAGGTGGCCATAGGAACTCTGTGATGAAACAACGCAACCTAATTGTGTTAGGGGTTTTTAGAATTGTCTCGATGAGTAAGTGACGGATAAAGACAAATTATTCACAGCTAATGCAGGCTTGTAATGCGTTTATGAATAACCAAAAGACTAAACTTGATTGTTATACAAGGATGACTGTAACAAAATCTTACGTGATGACGTCACACAAGTCCCAAGCCCGCTTCTGCTTCTCAGGCGGGATGACCTTAGTCTCGCAAGCCTTCGGCGAAAGTCCGGGCTTGGCCCAGCTTCGTCCAAATTCGTCCACACTGGTCGCTTGCGCACCGCTAGGCATGCGTCGGTCGTTGGAGGCGACACCGTCGTAGAAGCCGCAGAGACCGTCTACGTGGTTTAGATGTGATTTGTAAACCTGAAGAAGAATGATTAATTTTGTATCCTCCTGAGATCCAGAAGCAATTGTTTTGTTTTTGAAATTGGAACCCTTAGGGGTAGTCCAGAAATCATGTGATCATATTTGGCCTATTTTTGACTCCCCCTCCCCCATCGTGCTCATTCGTGATATTTTTTTTACCCCCACCCCCCCTCTAAACGATCACATGATTTCTGAACGACCCCTTAAGTTACACAAAAAAGTTCAAACTAAATTTTGGAATATGTACAAAAAATTGTACAGTCACCTGCAATAATATATTACACAACGAAGGCCGCAAAAATATCTGACACGATCTTATTTGTAGAGCCATAAGAGCGTGTCACATATTTTTGCGGCCTTCGAAGAGTAACATATTATTGCAGGTGACTGTACGCAAGGACTTAGGAGGGTATAACAGTCTGCTTATTTAAAGTCGTCTGCAAAATTTTTAAAGTCGCAACCTACTGGAACCTTGCATTGATGAACCTTGGATGCAGTTGCTCAATCAACCACCACGACTGCGTTACCACAGCTGTTTGAAACCCGGCGAATGACTTTTATTGGGGCTTTGTTACCGACGATGTTTTCTAAGTAATTTGAGACGTCAGATCCGTTTATATCATATCATATACGGTTTAAGACATTTTATTTCTCAAAAGATTTACATAAATCACTTACTGAGAAAACAATAATTTTGCTTAAATCTAAATAGGAGAGGGTAGCATGCAAAAACGGTAAACGACTTAAGTACAAAGGCGCTTGGCAACAACAAGCGCGGTGCAAATATGTTATGCGGTGCAAATATATCATTTATTGAATGCCAACCATGGTATTACATGGTATTTAGAAATGTCCTTACGTCTGTCGTTGCTATGCACACCCTAAGACGTGTATAAAGCCGTTTTTCACAAATTTTGACGTTTATGTCATAAATGACAACACAAAACCGATAAATCAGAACATAAGTTATTTACGATACAAGTGCGAAAAAGAGGAATTAGCTATTCGCACGTTTTACAGTACATATAACCGTTTAAACTCTTGACATACGCACAAAAAGTGCTATTTTACGCACTAGTGCGGGAAAATAGGGCCATATGTACTGTAAACCTTTTTTATAAAAGCACTCACCCCAACTTTGACATCCCCATCCGTATTATACAGCACCACAAAGTTGTATTTCCTGCTCTTGATCGCCAAGCCGTTCCCCAGCTTGCTGATATCAAAGCTGTTCTTCTGGAAGCAGATCTCGTTGGTCTGCTCGACGGTGTACTCGAAGTTGTCGTACTCAATCATGAGGTTAGGCTTCACGAGGATCAGCTGGTCGTCTTGGCTGACAAGGAGGTGGTTGGAGCAACCGTCGACGCGGCATTTCTTGCGGACTGGAGAAAAAAAATTGAAACAAAACTATAATTCGTACATTTTAGTTTATATTGGTGTTGTAAATACAAAGACCTGTGAAGGGGTAGTTGCACACGATGAAGCGTGGTTTAGCCTTCTTCACACTAGGCGAGAACTGAGACACCAGCGCGCCGCCCTCCCACCTTCGTCACCGGGCACGGCATTCCCCTGCCAGCTATGCTGTCGCGGCTGCCGCTCTCGCATTGGGCTTAATAGTCATTTGCGGAAGTGCCGCACTCTTAATATAGACGCTGCTTAAACCATCATCTTATTGATGTGAGAGGCCATTGATGAAATACAAAATTTCTACGCATTTAAGGCTTAGGCCAGACATTAAAATTAGTCTAAATAAAGATCGAAGTGTTTTGTATGCTCTACCCAGTAACAGTGACTGATTTCTTAAAAAAACATGGGGTGTTCGACTGATACAGCAAAAGTTTTTGATGCCGTCTAGACAAGAAGTCACGGTAGATCATTTATTTTAGTTTCATTATCACGTCGCTACTCGCGATCACCGTAGATATTTGTACAAGGAAACAGGGTATTAGGACTATTAGTGTTCAAACTGAGTGGATGCTCGAGAAGGGCAACCAGCTGAGCGTGCGGCTCGTGCGGCGGTTATTCTCCAGCGTAAGCTGTTTAAATCTCTTGACAGGCCGACCGAATCCGCCGCTAGACCACAGAATAAATAATAGTACTGCCGTACAGAAAGGAAACTTCCTACAAAACCGAAGTTTGACAGCGGTTCAGGGTCGAATCATGCTATCCCTTTCTAATATATGGCATTATCCCTTTCGGCTATTTAGGGTTGTCAAAATTCAAGTGATTATCTTATCTGTGGTCGTGCACGCAAAAGGAAGTCAAGTGGTGCCAACCCTAGTAATTGCTCGGAGCAACGCTGAGCCGAGCGGAGCCGAGTTTGGCCGAAGTCAGGAGTTTCGCACCCCTGGCTAGACGCTCGTCACTGAGGCCGCACACATAAAACACTCACGGATGATGGTCCAGTCCCCGAAGGTAGTCTCTCGTGCCAGCATGTGATAGCAGATATCGTATTTGTACTCGGAGCCGTCGAAAGTGTTGAACGTGCGTCCGGTGACGTTGCAGAATACGGGACGCTCGGGAGGTGGCACGCAGCCGTATCTGTTGGAGTTATTAGATGATTATTTAATTTAGGTAATTTTAGTTTTTTGCATGCCAGATGCTGGTGAAGTATGTGTTACCTGGTGATATATGTGTTAATATTGTCTGACCATCTTCTGTACCATATATCATGCAAAATAAAGTTATTTGTATTTGTATTAGTTTCTTTTGCATTATTGAAGAAATAGATGCAACACGATTAAAGAAATAGATACGATACGAATATTTGGACAAATAAAGCAAAACGATATCTTTAAGAGGCCTACAGATTCTAACAGTTCGCCGGACGATATCAGCCTGTCAGATGTTCGGAACTGTCACCTTTTACGTTTAACTGACAGGCTGATATCGTCCGGTGAACTGGTATTCTGTGGGCACCTTCAAACAGTTAGAAATCGGTGATAACTGAAGAAAATATAAGATATTTCTAAATGGTATCAGTTAAACCTGATGGAAATAAAAAAAAACTTACTGTGGACATTCATTGGCTACAGCAACAGCCTCCAATCTCAGCGAGTATCCTGGTGGACAGACAGGGGTGGAGCAGATTTGCGGGGCGCGGGTGACGCCGGGGCGGAGGGGGGGTAGTTTCGGAACGCATCTGAACTGTTGGCACTCTTTGGTGGTGTTGGGTGCAGACGTTGGCAGGGTCGCCTTGTCGAGGGTGAAGCTTTGGGATTGTGAAGAACCTGTGGAAAGAGGGATATACAGATAGTTAGTTATAAGCTTTGTTCAACAACTTACATGATGGTGATTTTAAAAAATTAGATGGGGAAACATAAGAAAAGGTCACACCTTAACTCTTATCCAGAGATACGCTCCAACATCTTCGCACAGCGATGATGAGGTAGAAGAATATTATGATCTCTTGAACAAAGCTTGCGAGAACCGAGGAACATGGACCGTGATCTTCGAGGATTTCAACGTTAAAGTCGGAATAAAGAATAGAAGAAGAAAGAAAAATTCTCAATCACTATATCCGCTTCTAGATCCTCCCTTAGCGTAACCAGTCTGATAATCAAGGTGCGAGTATGACTGGCGAAAGCAGATCTGAGGTAAAAAAATATGTAAAAGACTCACCACCACCATATCCACCTTTCGTGTATCCACCCTTCGTAAATCCACCCTTCGCATATCCACCTCTAGATCCTCCCTTAGCATATCCAGTTTGATATCGTCTGTAAGACTGGCGCGGACGCGGTGGAGGTAGGTCGGAGGTCAATGAACTGGTGTAGCGAGAGGCGATTAGGCGGACTAGGTAGCCTGGCGGGCATTTCACTTCTTCGCATTCGACAGCTGAAAAAAAAATACATAGCATGACAGAGCATGTCACAATCGATGTGGTAAATAAGCTGATAGGTGTAACTAGCAGTATTTTTGGCCGGAACTAAGAAATGTAGATTCAAATTCCTCATAAAATTATTTATTGAATAAATAATTTTGTCATAGAATTCCTCATTAGTCACAGTCGATCATAATGTATGTGTTTTTTGTTTGTTGTGACTAGACAAACATATCTGATTTGATAAAGAATAGAAAAAAATGGATTAGGCAGTTCTTTACATAGATAACATGACTGTCAAGTATTCGGCGCTGAAAATATAAAGGGCATAACTTTTGTCACCACTCTGGATGTCCCTTTCATCACCAGAACAAATTGCAATCTTCAAAGTATCTTATTGGCCATCCTCACACTCACGTTTAACGGTCGGTGGTAGTGGTTGGTAGAGTAGCAGCTACAGTTGGCACAATGGTAGTCACCACCGGAGGCACAACGGTTGTCACCACCAAGGACAGTCTTGCAGACTATCCTACTACTTCAACATCCAATCCTTATATAATCTACTCACGTTTAACGGTGGTAGAGGTAGGTAGTAGCAGCGCCAGTTGGCACAATGGTAGTCACCACCGGAGGCTCCACTGTTGTCACCACCCAAGGTGCAGTAGTGGAACAATCCCTCTGTTCATCAGGACAGTCTTGCAGACTATCCTACTACTTCAACATCCAATCCTTATATAATCTACTCACGTTTAACGGTGGTAGTGGTAGGTAGAGTAGCAGCGACAGTTGGCATAATGGTAGTCACCACCGGAGGCTCAACTGTTGTCACCACCCAAGGTGCAGTGGTGGAACAATCCCTCTCGTCATCAGGGCAGTCTTGGAGACTATCGCACCACTTCTTGATGTCCAGACAGAACTTGCTGGTAGGGCAGATCTTGGTGCCAGCGGGACAGGGCTCGCAGAGACATTCGCAGGTGGATGTCAGCTTTGGTACTAGGTCCTGTGAATAGTTGACTAAGATAATACAGGGTTACTTTTTTACCGGTACAATAAATTTTACCACATCATTGGTATCGATAATAGACCACATTGCACAAATATTTTTTTTTTTTATTTCGCATCAATTAATTTATCCTTCACCAATTTAGTAACTTCTGGTTGCACTAATTACAAGGTGTCAACGGTATGAAATCGCGCGCGATGACGTAAACAAACAGTTGCCAGTTCGTGCGTTTGCTAATTGATGCGTAAGGCATCCACATTTTCTAGTACTTTAGCGGATAAGTTCGGGCATTGGTATTTTTGTTTTTTTGTTCCCAAATAGTAGTAACAAAGAATGCTGGTATTTATTATTCTTGGCAACAATTACGTATGTTGATTTATTGTACTGGTATAAAACTAACCCTGTATAATGGAAGAATGTCATGAAATTCTCGAAAGAAGATGTGAAAAATAAAAGAGGTGCAATGATTTGACGCTTGTATACTTCGTGTTCGCTAAGTGGTCGTCTAGCCGGGCTAGCACATGATTGGCGCGACAATATCTCGCGGCTAGATAGCCTACCCGTCCCTCTTTTGTTAAAATAGTTAGAAAAAAACGGGTAGTCTATCTCGCCGCGAGATACTGTCGCGCCAATCATGTGCTTGGCCTACTGCAACGACACAATTTTATCGCCGCGACAAAGCAGCAGACTCACGATAAAGTATAAAAGCGTCCAATGAGGTACGGGAGCGAAAGAGTCCGCAAACCTAACAGAAGATAAGTTTCGAAAGTGATCGGATCGCCTTTGGGTTAGTTTCAGACATCAAATCCCTGTTTCACCAACTTGACCACTGACACCTGATACTGTCAATTTCCTGTTTCTTTATGGCTCGTTAACAACGGTATATTATAACGTGCAAGTAATCAACTAACCATTACTTAAGCTTAGAATAAATTTTTCCTCTTACAATTTTTTCTCTTACGGTAGATGTCGCTAAGGGTCCCCTTGACCTATAATATGGTGGAAAGATTTGCTGGCTAGGGATGAGGTCTTGGTGGCTCAGATGGCAGGGCGCTGCAGTATCGATCCAGAGGCCGTGAGTTCAAGTCTCACCCAAGACAGTAATTTTTCCACTTTAAATTTTTTTTCTAAGCTTAATAGCATCGTTCGCAGACGTTTCTGCTTGTTAAAATTAATCATTACTTGTTGGACTTATAATGTAAGGTGAACTGCCAATTTTAAATTATTATAATTTTGACGGTCGGAGTAGTGAGAACTTACCGAAGCACACTTGCACTCCTTGACGGGCTTGCAGTCGGTCACACCACCCAGTTTGCAAACACACTCGTCGCAGTTGGTGCCGCGGAATGATGAACCAACGGCATACCTGGCAGGAATAACAATTAGTTGTAATAACTATTGCATTATTTTTCGTATATAGGCTGATTTTGTTAGCACGTGGATGATTAGGTTAGGCCTAAAAAAGTGATTTAAGCCTTTTTGTAGTCGGGTATTTAATGTCAAAAAGCACCATTTGATGAAGTAGAACAGGTGATGAAAGCTATAACATGATGGCATGTTAGAAAGTTCACAATAAGTGAGTGATTGCGTGGAATATTTGGCAGTTCCACTGCCCCAGTCGCACGACTGTATAAGGCTCACTTGCACCATTCCACTAACCCGGGGTTAAGCGGTCTAACCGTATAAGGCCTAAGAGTAGCACATGGTGTAGGTATAGTACTCACGTCATAAAGCCTTCAACACACGGGCACTGGTCTCTTGTCACACAGCCGTCGCCGTCGTAATACTTGGCAGTACCGTTGTGGCAGTCGCAGGTAGCCGACTGTATTCCAGGGCAGAGCACGCAGGCCTCCGTGGTGGGGATGAAAGGTGACTGTGTAGGTTTGGGGGTTGTTGCCGCTGGAAATAAAAAAATATGTTAAGGGAGCATTTGCTACTGTAAGTGAGTAGCAGCACTAGTAATTAAGCGGGTATGGTTAACCGTGTGAATGCCTAAGATCATTTTCTTAGATATTTTATACAGTTTACAAAACAAATGAAAAAACAACTTCTGAATTGCTGACTGTAGAAAAACAACAGAAAATTAAGGCTGATATTTAAAATAGTGAACATTTTATCATAAACAAGTCTCCAAAGTATTTAAGCGGTTTATAACATATCAATCAGATACGGCGTCAAAAAAAAACAATTTTTCAAAGCAGAGCACATAATTTTAAAAGAAAATTTTAAATTAATTAAGCAGTAAATAATATATGTTTCTTTATGTTTTTTTCCTAGATTTATCCGAAGACTCGCCTTGACACCCTGAAAGGTACTATGAACTACTATTAATTTGAACAGTAGGTATTACTATACTTACGATAAGGTTCAAAGCATCCTATAGGCTCGACTCTCATCTCAATGTTGTCCTTCCACTTAGCAGGTAATACCTTCAAGTACCGCGCGTGTATGGGCGGACGGAACTCCGTGGTAACTACACTGTCCCTGTTTAAACAGTATAAGAAGATTAACGTTTCGAAATGTAAATAACACATAATTATCTAAAACAGAACTTAATATCGTAGAAATAAGGTTGAAAATTACTACCGACTTAAATGAATACGCAACAAGTACCAATAACGATATACAGAGTGTTTGGTACATCGTTTGCCAAATTAAAACGGCAGATAGCTCGAGTCATTTGCTATCTTCTCATACCTAGTTAGGAAAACAAACTTGGCTATGGTTTTTTTACTACTACGCAAGTAAAAATTTGAAATTTACGAAAAACTGTCATACAAGTGAAATTTCTTTTTTGCATCAAATTAAAAATTTCTAGGCCTGAGAAGATAGCAAATGACTCAACCTATGTGCCGTTTTAATTGGCAAACGATGTACCAAACACCCTGTATATAATAATGATATTAGAATCGTAAAAGTTAATCCGTAGAATATCCCAAGTCAGCCATTACTAATAACCGGTTTAGTGTTCAGCCATAACTCTTTTTCTTGTAGACTAAGAAATCGCCTCGGAAAACGACATATGTATTGAATTAATTTTAGTATAAGGTGGCCTGTTATTGAAACCTTAGCAAATGAATTCTGTTTATAGGTGAATATAATTTATTTTTAGTTTAGGGCGGTTACTAAAAGTGGCAAGTTACTGGCGAATTATACCCTACCTACCATTTGTGGGCAGCGAAACTCTTCTAGATACCTACTTTGCTGCGTCTATTGATCATTCTACCAACTAAATATACTGGGGACCCAAATGTAATCTTGGCCACTGAGCCAGTGAAACAAGTATCTAAGTTTCTTTCTTCAACAAATTCCTGGAAACTGGTTACCTGTCGAAGTTGGCGGGGAACAGTTTAGTTGCGCCGGTATCGTCCACTACTGGGTTGAAGGTGGACAGATCAGATGTGTACATGACGTTGTAGGCAGTAACCCAGCCGTTGACACCGCCTTTGGTCTTGACGCCGGTGATGTTGCGCGGCGCGGTGAAGTCGAACTGGCGACAGAAGTGCGTATAGTCATTAAAACAAATAATTAAGTAAGTAATGGTCCTACTTGGACGTAGAAATAAAATAGCGGACTGTATCAAAATAAGCTGGTTTATTCAGCGAAATTAATGTACAGAGAAAATCCCGGCCTAACAATTATAAAAATTACATCGGTATTCGTCCGTTGCCGATGAAGTAGGTAAAGACAGTACCTACTTATACCTTACACAGTAGATTAAGGAAGATTGTTGAGTGCTACCGTTCGCCAACAAACTGTCATGCAGTTTGGCGAAAAAATATGTGTAATGGATTACTGTGTATTTTTTATTGAGTAAATAAATTAAAAAAAAAAAAACACAAGAATGCCACCACCCTGCAGTTAGTAGTAACGCGAGAGGCACTCTCTATGTATCGGGTTATCCCCGACCTTCAAAATTATCCACCCACGCCCATAGTAACTGAATAGCGACTACTCGAATATGGCGGCATATTTCAAAGACGTACGAAGTCAGATCTTCTTGTTCGAAAGCTGACTGGGAAACGTGACGAGTGTAATATTATATTTAAACATGACATTTTGTTCATTTGTAATAGGTATTTCTATGTTGTAAATTACAGGCCTATCAGTCTGCTACCTAGCTTATACAAACTGTTTTCATCCATTCTGCTAAAAAGGATAACACCGGATATTGACAATTTGCAGCCAATAGAGCAAGCGGGCTTCCGTTCAGGTTTTAGCACAACAGACCACATACAGACCATGGAACAAATAATAGAAAAACACTACGAATTCAACAAACCTCTGTATGTGGCCTTCATAGATTATAGCAAAGCATTCGACAGTATTAGCCACAATTCCATTTGGAATGCATTGCAGAGGGCAAATGTCGATACAAAATATATTAACATTCTAAAGTACATTTATACAAACAGCACAAGCAAGGTAAAATTGGAAACCAGAGGAGAGGAAATAAGTATAAAGCGTGGAGTCAGGCAAGGTGACCCCCTGTCGCCCAAGCTATTTATATCAGTACTTGAAGATGTATTTCACAACCTACACTGGACAGGAAAAGGAGTTAATATCAATGGAAGATATTTAAATCATCTCAGGTTTGCTGATGATATTGTCATTTTAGCGGAGACCCCAAAAGACCTAGAAGAAATGATGATCTCACTTGATAATGAAAGCTCTAAAGTCGGCTTAGAAATGAATACGGAAAAAACAAAGATACTGACTAACAGCCGCAAAAGACAAATCATAATTAATGGCAAAAATATAGAATATGTGACAGACTACAAATATTTAGGCAAGGAACTTTCATTCAGAAAATCAAAAAATGAAGAAGAAGTCACACGAAGAATAAACGTTACTTGGAATAGATTCTGGTCCCTAAAAGAAATTCTGAAAGGGAATTATAACCTGCACATGAAAAAAACGGTATTTGATACCTGCCTTCTGCCTTGTCTACTGTACGGGTGCCAGACTTGGGTGTACACAGATACCGTAAAGCAAAAAATTAAATGCACTCAGCGGGCAATGGAACGAAGCATGCTACATATTAGAAAAATAGAAAAGGTAAAAGCCAAGACATAAGAAATAGAACAAAGATTACTGACGCGCTTAAACATGCACTCACACTAAAGTGGAAATGGGCAGGCCACATCTCACGTTACACAGATAAAAGATGGACCAAAACAACCACACAATGGAAGGGGCCAACAGGGAAAAGAAAAATTGGAAAACCAAAAAGACGGTGGGCTGATGACATAAAAGACATAGCAGGAAGCGACTGGATGAATAAAGGCAAAGACAGGGAAACATGGCATAAGATGGAGGAGGCCTTTACCCAATAAGGGGTCCATATTTCAAACAAACTTATAAACTAACCACACTAACATTAACTATATGGAAAAAGAAACTAACAACTATAACAACAACACATTATAATTGTAATTATCCTTTGTATGTGAAATATGGAATAAATGGCTTTATTATTATTATTCTCTTTATTTATCTTTCGTCTTAAGTTAGGTTTGTTATAATATGAATATAAAAGTAAAATATAAAAACACTTACAAAACAATAAAAAATACATATAAACACATTATAAAAAACCTAACCTAGGGTGCCGCCAGCAGCGGGGCAAGGCCCAAGCTACCGGTGGTCAGGGCTGCAGAGAGAGGAACCGACGTACTATCCGCGCCGTGTCCAAGATATCCGCCTTCTGCATCTGTCCCTTGATCCAACCACCTAGCGAGAGTCTCTCGAGATGTTGGTCGAGACTCTTCGCTATTAAACCGTTCACTGAAACGACTATCGGGACAATGATCGTCGTATCAACATCCCACATGGCGGTTATCTCGTGAGCCAAGTCTAGGTACTTACTGGACTTGTCCTTCTCGGCCTTCACGAGATTCTCATCATGGGGGATGGTGATGTCAACGAGCGCGGCCCGACGTTGCGAACGATCTACTATCACAATATCAGGCTTATTGGCTACAATAGTCCTGTCAGTGATGATAGATCGATCCCAATAGAGCGTGGCACGACCATTCTCGAGAACAGGCGCAGGTGAGTACTTGTAGTACGGGACTTCGCGGTCCACAAGGCCATATAGAAGAGCAAGTTGCTGGTGAATAAAAATGATTATTTGTTTCTCCATTTTGGAATTCACGGGCCTACAAATCCCGGTCTTTTGATAGGCTTGCGTGGGGATATAGATCCAACACGTAGAGGCCCCTTGGAGAGCTTTAATGTCATGTAGAACGCCTGCTGGAACCCGTTCACAGGCGCAACAATAAACACCCATGAACCGGTCGCAGCAGGCATTGGGACTATTGTAGAAAAAGTGAATAGTATACCGGTCTATGGATTGAAGTTTGGATGGACAATGAGACTGGGCTATTGTAGAGAAGTCCGGACACCTGCCATAACAATGCTAAAACATGTTATCGCGGCAGGTGGTGACTTGCCGCTGACTAGATGGGCCCCTGAAACTGCCGTCGCGAAGACGACCAGGAGCAACATCGGTGTGAGCGGCTCAGGGGTGTCGAGAGGTGTGCGCCGCTTTCTACCCAGTGGCTGTTACCAGCCACTGTGCCAACTCGCGTCTTATGCATCTTTCACTTCCACCCCTGGAGCATATAGCTCTAACGACTCCTCTCTGGACGGCCAATTAAGGCAAGCCAGAGCTGAGTGTCATCGGGTCCCCTTGGGGTCCACTCCGACCGACGAAGACACGCCGGAGACGGAGACCCTGACCGACTCTCGGGAGCACTCGGGTCCGTGGGGTCGTTACTCCCCAACAGCTCGTTATTATTTATTATTATTTCTATCTTGCGCCATTTTCTATGTTATGCGTACAAGAAAGGGCCCTGTCGACTCACCATGATCCACTCTCCAGGCGTGCTGTATAAAGGCCTCCATCCTCTCTGCCCTGACAGCGCGAAGTACTTCCTATTCTCGTTCTTGGAGCTCACTTCGATGCTCTCGATGGGGAGGTCAGCTGCTAGCCCCAAGGGTTCCGTGCACTGGAGGGGCGCGAGCGTGGTTGTCGGCACCGCTGTTGGAAAACATGCTTTATTGTAAGTAAATAAAGATTTCACTAAAATAAACTTTCACGATTCTCGGGAGTGAGCGCGAAGCGACAGCGAGGCGTCTCCGTTTTAGATTTATTTATTTATTTAGAAACAAACAGTCTCGTATTGCTACATTGGATACAATTGCATTTTGAAATATTGTAGACTTACAGTTTCCTTAATTAAATTATGTAAACCTAAACATTCAAATATGAAAGTACATAAGAATTATGAATTATCTATATATATAAAACATACTTAAACGGTGTATTAATGAACAGTGCCAGAAAATTTGAAAGTTATGTAGATGTAATAACAATTATAATGCCTGTTGAATACATTGTAAAGATTTAGTAAAAATGCTTTCGTATTTCTGGCTGCTTGTTTAATAGTAGAGCGGTAGGGATTCAGGTCAAAGAGCTAGTTCACTAAAACAAGCTTGTGGCTCTGTCATCCCCTGCCTGCTATGTATAGCTGTAGCCACATCACAAAATTTATGATTATTGGAAACTTAACTTTATTACTTTTAAATAAGATTGTATCTCCAATGTTCATAAATTTTGAGATGTGTCCGTATAGTAGGCAGGGGACGCTGGGAGCAGTAGACCTCGTCTCACGCGGAAAAGCCAGGCAATATTGTTGTTTTGATTGTATAGATATATATAAAACTACTCACGATAAGGCTCAAAGCAGCCTATAGGCTCGACTCTCATCTCAATGTTGTCCTTCCATTTGGCAGGTAACACCTTCAAGTACCGCGCTTGTATGGGCGGACGGAACTCCGTGGTCACCACGCTGTCTCTGTGGAAACATAATAATGTGAACATAAATGCCATACATTTTGGTACAGTCGACGTCAAAGAGAAATTTACAGCCAAAGTAACAAAAAAATGTTTACACGACCTAAATGCTATGACAATAAAGTCGTGTAAATAATTTTTTGTAACGTTAGTCGTAAATATCTCTTTGACGTCAACTGTACACCTAGCCACAAAACGACATGGTCACTTTAAAAATTAATTCATTTATAAATGTATCTTTCATGATATAGGAGGCAAGCGAGCAGACGAATCGCCTGATGGTAAACGGTTACCAACAGAAGCAACACCAGAAGTGTCCATGCAATTTCGCAGCTTGCTGGAGGTACAGTCATCAGCAATAGTATCTTACACAACTAGGGCCGCAAAAATATGTGACACGTTCTTATTTGGTGCGCAATAACAGCGCGTCATATATTTTTGCGGCCCTAGTTGTGTAAGATACTATTGCTGATGACTGTACATAGATATGTATGCATTATAAAATATAGCTTGTATCAAACTGATGCAAACCAAAACTGTACTGCCTTAAACATTATTGGTCCTTTGTTCATTTTACATTTCACTCCAGAATTTGGAAGCATACATGAATAGTTTGCCTTTAACTGTGTGAGATACCATTTATACTACATAAACTAAAGTCAATTCTCTTATTTAGGGTAACAATAGATATCTTGTTGTCACAAATAAAGAATTGAATACTTCAATCTAAGTTTACCAAATTAAGTGTACCCATTTAAGACTAACAATGCGCCATGTTGCTAGCCTAAGCGCTGATCTTCCATTGAGGCCATTTGGTGAGTTATAATATCACCCGGAAAATATAAAACAAACAAAAAGAAAGCTTCTGAATGGATTCCTTGGGTTACCTGTCGAAGTTGGCGGGGAACAGTTTAGGTGCGCCAGCATCGTCCACTACTGGGGTGAAAGTGGACAGGTCGGATGTATACATGACGGTATATGCCGTCACCCAGCCGTTCGGCCCGCCAGCAGTCTTGATACCGGTGATATTGCGCGGGGCGGTGAAGTCGAACTGATAAAAAAAGGTGCATGTCAATTATGGACTTAAAAAACAGGTAACATAAAAACAGGTACATTCACGCCGATCGTTTATCCACCACGTCCCTCTGCAAAAAAATATTTCATAGATAGGTTCGGGTTGCCCCTAATAACTTTGTGTCCGAGCACTTACAGCGCCCATCTGTACTGTATATGGGCTTTCGGTTAGGTCATACTCAATCACTCAAGGTCACGAAATTTCAGACGTTTTTAGTAGTTTAGCAGAAACCGTAAAATTAAGCCTTTGGTGAGGCTTATCGTATATTGCAGCGGTCGGTAACCTTTTAGCAGCCAAGGGCTACATAGTAGTTAACGAAGTTGACGCGGGCCGGAGTTTGTTAGACTTTATCAGACATTTTCATTTGTCAATATTACATACAAAATAGCCAAGGAGGCTCGCGGGCCGCAAGCGAGAGATTCGCGGGCCGCCTGTTACCGACCGCTGGTATATTGCATCGTATCGTATGAATCTGCTGAACCGTCCTCTACAAGTTTTTCAATTAAAGACTTAACCCATTCATTGCTAGTCACCTGTCAGCGTGTATGTCATTTTGCATATACGAAGCAATTTTGCTTGATACGGGGAAACCCATGTTATTTCAACCGTCGCTCAGCGGTGAATGCGCTAAAAGGATACCCCAGAAACCACTGAAAAGTGTACGTAATAAACACATTTTTTACAGCTTTCTCAAGCGTTCCCCATTACGTTCATATAAACACCAAATTAGCCCCTATACTAAATTTTGTACACCTACCATGATCCATTCTCCAGGCGTGCTATACAATGGCCTCCATCCTCTTTGCCCTGACAGCGCGAAGTACTTCCTATCCTCGCTCTTGGAGCTCACTTCGATACTCTCGACGGGGAGGTCAGCCGCCAAACCGAGGGGCTCCATGCATTGCAGGGGAGCGAGTGTTGTCGCGGGTGTCGCTGTAAAATAATCAACTTTATACCTAGTCAGGCGACATCATAGTTGCTACTTAGATTTTTCTCTCTTTTGTGACAAAAAAAAATGTTGTCATAAGCGTTCTCATTTGTCAAGCGGCCCTTCTACAAGGAATGAGGACTGAAGGTAGTAAATATTGATTAACAATTTAAGGCAGTGTACAGTCAGCGTCATATACTTAGTAGGCAGCATCAAAAGTATTCATGTATATACAAATTATATGGTGTACCGAACTATTTGAATACTTTGGATGCTGCCTACTATAGGGCCACCCCACATCTAGCGTCCCTCGAGCGTTAGAAGGCGCGCGCGGAGACGAAGCCGACGCATAGAGGTTTTTTCGACAATTTAATGAAACTTAAGGGGTACACTGAGCAGGTTACCCACGAGGGTGCAAGGGCTATTAAGAGTAGGGCTATAGAGATGGAATCTAAAATTGGCTATTGGGTAAAAGCGATGCACTATATTCTGGGCTATTGGTTATTATTATTCATATGAAAAAAAAATCGAAACCAAAAATACTCACGATACGGTTCAAAGCAGCCTATAGGCTCGATCCTCATCTCGATGTTATTTTTCCATTTGGCCGGCAACACTTTCAGATATCGCGCATGTATGGGTGGACGGAACTCCGTGGTGACCACGCTATCCCTGTTAAAACACAAAAATATTGTACAGTGAACTTTTTAAATAAAAAAATTAAAAAGCATTTATTTCGGACATGATATCCAAATTACAAAACTTTTGCAGTCATATCACAAATCGGACATAACGAGATGTTAAAAGACATCGCAAAATAAAAATCAAATTAATGCAAATTTTTGCCAGCTGGAATGTCCAACAGGTGAAGCGAGGTCAAATTTTATATAGAACCCAGATACATTTACCTATGTATTATTATACTTATATTAAATGACAATTGTGTGGTAGTTGAACCCAGACACATTTTCTTAGTATTTATTTGTTTGCAATAATAATGAGTAATTGATATTTGCTGGGTTTCCGGCTTTTGAACACGTAGACTTACCTAAGTTTACGTGTACAAAATATTTGTAGTGAGGTGTACTAGGGAGACAGTTTGAATTTAAATTCCTAAGGTTACCTGTCGAAGTTGGCAGGGAAGATCACAGGCGCCCCGGCCGAGTCCACTACCGGGTGGAAGGTGGATAAGTCGGTCGTGTACATAACCGTGTAGGCGGTAACCCAGCCGTTGACGCCGCCTTTGGTCTTGATGCCGGTGATGTTGCGCGGGGCGGTGAAGTCGAACTGGTAATCGATGGGAGAAATTTATGTTATGGTTGTGGATTTTCTAAATAAGTGGCACAGCTGATACCTTCGGGATAAGTTGTCATCTTTAGTAAACGCGTAAGGCACTCATCCGTACTGGTCAGCGCCCGATTTTATTTTTTTAAAATGTCTCCTGATTGAAACTTGCATAGCGCACTCTGTAAGAAACTCTGCGCCCGACTATTTACATGGACGGCAGATGTGCAGATATGAAAATTGCAAAAGTTGCTCAGAGGAAAGATCTTGAAAAATGTACATGAAAAAAAGGGAGTTTCAGTCTTAGATTTTTTTTCCAAAATAAATTGTCATCATTCTGAAATATTCCAAGGAACAGCGCCTTCTGCGTAATAATGTAATTAAGTAATGATCCCAAAAACGTGTAGCTTTTCATGGACATATCAGAATAGAGAAACGTTCCTTCTATAGTAAGTACTAATTGGTTTCTGTGCTAATCAATTAGATAGCTAAGATGGACGTCAAGTTATAAGATTAATAGTATAATATGTAAGGATTTTTGTTAGTTTGTAATTTTATGTGTACATTCTGTGTTTTCTTTTATATTATGTACCTATTGTCTCGTTTGTTAGTATTTGACTTCTTAAGACAATAAAGAGAACTGTTAAAAAACAGTTAGGTATAAGATGTCTAGCGCTACTGTTAGAGTGACATTCCATTTCGAACTGCAGCTGCAATACTGTTCATTTTACTATGGAAATTGACAATGACAGCGACGCGTTTCCATAGTAAAATGAACAGTATTGCAGCTGCAGTTGGAAATGGAATGTCACTCTTATTCCAGCTTTGCCCCTTGCAGCCACTCGATGCTTGTCTACTTACCATAATCCATTCTCCGGGTGTACTGTACAACGGCCGCCATCCCCTCTGTCCCGTCAGCGCGAAGTACTTCCTATCCTCGCTGTTGGAGCTCACTTCAATGCTGTCAATGGGCAGGTCGGCTGCTAGTCCGAGAGGCTCCGTGCATTGTAAAGGCTCGAGCTGAAAAAAAATACAATACGTTTATTGGCGCAGTAAGTAGGATGAGACGTGATTTGCTATGAAACAATTAATTATCTTAGTTGTAAGCCATTTTTATATGTTTAATTATGAATAAATTAAATACGAGCGGATGACCACTGATGAAACATGGATCAGGGACCCATTTCATAAAAGCTTGTAAATTCGAGTTATTTTTCACCTCCATTGTAGAATGTCAATTTTATTTACGTAGCTTTCATGGAATGGTCCACTGCAGTTTTAGTGAGTTTTTTGACGCCGTTGCAGCTGAATAGCGGACCCGACGAAAACTAAAGGTAAACCAAACCAGAAGGGCTAGAAGCTTTTCTGTACTAACACATCATGAAACTTGGACAGAACATGGGAAAACAATTTCGATGCTTTACTGGTCCGAATAATTTCCAATAATTGAGTCCTAAGATTTAATTCTGTTAGTATTTATGACTTACCGTGGTAGCAACAGTAGTAGTAGTAGTAGTAGTGGTGGTGGTAACTTCTCCACAGCCAATCAGCTCGAAGCGTACTGCAATATTCTCGTGCCAGGTTAGAGGCTTGATGCGGACGAACTTCGCTTCGATCGGGGGTGTGAACATCTGCTTTACTGCGCCGATGTGGTCTACTGGGCCGCGGAATACCTGGAAAAGTTATACGGTTAAGTGGAAATTGCTAATGCGAAAAATACTTTGATCAGAATGCATTACGATAATGTGTCGAGATTATGAAGAGCGATTTACACTACAAATACAGTTGATCGTCGAAATGGTCGTTGGATTATTGAGACGTTTTTTTATGTGGACTTTCCTAGTCAATACTAAGAGTTAAGACCAATTATCAAATAGTGTCGTGGGACAATATAAGGTCATATTTTTCTGGTTTTCCAATGACATTCAACAATTTATGAACAGTTCAAAAGTCGATTTCTATGGTCAAGGCCGGTGCCTATGATTTACTTTTTAATATATGTAGCTTAAGAAACCATTAATATTATTACATCAATACACCTTATAAAACAAAGTCCCTGCCGCGTCTGTCTGTGTGTATGTTCGCGATAAACTCGAAAACTACTGAACGGATTTCATGCGGGTTTCACATATCAATAGTGTGATTTTTGAGGAAGGTTTAGGTGTATAATTTGTTAAGGTTTTGTGTAGCCCGTGCGAAGCTGGGGCGGGTCTCTAATATAAATTTACCTGTCGATCACCCTTCGGTCCCTCCACATACGAGAACACATGTCCGTCATCGCCGTACATGACCTCATAACTGGTCACGTACTGGTCATACAACGGGCTGCCCTGCATGATCACGCCGTATATCGGTTGGGCGGTAGGCAGTTCCACTTGGATGAATTGGTCTGTGTCTAGATTGGCTGGAAGCCAGCTTCCTCCTGGCGATTAGAAAGATTTTTGTAGGGTAAAGATAAAAATTGTTTCATGGTAAGTATTTAAACTGATGAAAGATAACGCCTGTTATTGCTGAGTATAGGGTATTTGACTGTATTTAAAATAAATTATAGGGTATTTGACTGTATTTAAAATAAATTATTTTACAACATGCACGAAATAAAGCATTAGACGATTAATAGAGAAACGTAGACAGCAGTTATTTTTAGACACTATTTCTATTAGAGATGCAACGGATAGTTGTTTGGCCGGATACCGGATAACGGATATTCGGCCTAAACACTGGCCGGATATCCGGTATCCGGCCGCCGAATATTCGGCCAGCGGAACTATACCTACATTTTGGTTTTTTAGGTGCGTATTCTGCAGGTTTGCCCTATTTCCTAGTAAACGTTCGCGCGGACTCATTTTTAGGTACGAAATGAGTGCGCGTGCAAGTCAGTGGAATGATTAAATTGTTTTAAAATAATAAACAAGTACGATTATGACCGTGTCTGTTTCTTAAATCCAATTGGTTTACTCCGAAATCAAGCAATGTTACTATCCGGTATCCGGTCGAATAGTAGGTCACTATCCGGTGTCCGACCGGATAGTAAAATAATGGCCGGATAGGCCGGATGCCGGATAGTAACCGGATATCCGGTGCATCTCGAATTTCTATTTGAAACACCGTGTACAATTATAAAGAGTAGGTAATTTGATTGTGACGTCACATGCTAGTGTTTTATATAAATTCCATAGTAGCAACATCGTTTTGACAGCTCGAAAACAGAAATTGATTTATCCATTCGTCTAAACGCTTACCAGAATCCCCTTCAGCCTTCCCGTTGAGCTTGGCGTATTGCGGGGCGAAATGCTCGTTGTCGACCGAACTGGCGATGAAAGACGAGGCAGGCAGCGGTTCTCCTTGCCACAGTAGGTTCTTGTACCTGGATACCAAACCCATAAATTATGAATAATTATGACATATCTGGAGCATTGTGTTGTATTCAAGTGACACATGGACACTGAGACACCAAGATAGAAAAAGGTTGGAGGCTTTCGAAATGTGGTGTTGGCGGAGGATGGAGAGGATTAGCTGGACGGAAAGGAAGACGAATGAAGATGTCCTGAGAATGATAGGAGAAAAGCGATGCTTGTTAAATGCAATAAGAAATAGGAGAGGCATGATGTTAGGACACCTTATACGGCATGATAACTTTTTCCTAAACATCCTGGAAGGCAGAATTGAAAAGACAAGAGAAGAAGGGAGACCTACAATCACTTATCTCAGCCAAATAAAAAATAATGCGTCGTATGTGGAAATTAAAAGACTGGCACAAGAAAGAAATGATTGGCGATTGCTCCACCGACAAGAGCAAAGCTCCTAAGTTATGATGATGATGATGATGATGACATACATGTCGATAATTTTTGTATATGTCACCGTAAGATTGTAAATACCATTTACTTGCGCATTGTGCGAATTGTACAAATTCTGGATTTAAATGTACCTATTTTATTTGTTTCAATAGGCAATAGATGGCAAAAGTTATTGACAGAAATACGTCGCAATTTCTTGATGAAATCATATAAACTCCAAAAAGATTTATTTTTGTTTACTTGTGATTGTCTGTTGAATTTCACAAAACATTAGAGCACAAGCTCACTCTCCACTGCATTTGACAGAACAAAGATGAGAAGTAATATAAACTTCATATGAATGTGACATTTATGATGGCACTTGATTGCAAAGTCGGCAGCGGGCGTATTATGGATGGCTTTATCCATCTTTATCCACATTATAAAATAACTGTCCCTTTTTAACTGTCCGTTTTATAACGCTGTCATGTAGACAAGAACGACCATCATATCCGTACAGAATTAAGGCCTGTGCACACCGGCTGCGTGTGCGTGACGTGCACGTGCGCGTGCGGCGTTGTAGTATACAAATCCTTATGAGAGATGGCACACCGCTTGCGTGACGTGTGCGGCTCCAACATTTTAGCGCACGCACACGCGCACGTCACGCACACGCAAGCCGGTGTGGCTAGGCCTTTAGATTAATCTGACTTGAACCTTTCTGGGCTACATTCAGGCGGCGGCGACACCGTGGTCTTCACAATCAAAGGCGCCACTGTCGTAGTGACTGTAGTAGGGCGAGTGGCGGGCGACGGGAATATCATGGGCTGGTGGGAGGGCCCCGGGGGCAGGGCGACGGAGACGCATTCGCTGGTGTCGCAGTGGAGGGCGTTGTCGAGGCACTGGCATTTCTTGCATTGCTCGTTTACTACACCGCCCGGCTGTAAACACAAATATTTGTATTATGGCTGTCTATTCGTCGTTTATTTTAATTATTCAAGCATGTGTGACTTGCTTGAATAATTTAGATTTTTTATTGAGTATATTGGACTGCAAGTTTCCTAAATAAAAATAGTTGAAAGTAAATTTTCGCGAAAAACAATTATAGAATGCTGAAACCTAATAACAGTAATATGTGGTGCCGTGACCAGGATGATTACAAAAAATCTTAAAAATATTTTGTCTTCAATCTCAGAGCACATTTCAGATTATATCGGTTATTAATTTCACGTTATATTTATTGGATTCAAAAACATAAATGATTTACTTTAATTTTATAATATTAAAATAAATATAACACCGGTACCGGTATCCATTGTTTAATTTAATACCAAATTCAGTTTTTACTGCTCCATGTATTTTGGGTTCCTGTACGTAGAGTACATATTCTATGAGTAAGTACATCAAATGTATTCAAACGTACCTTTATAACTTGTCCTTCATAATCGCAGGTGCAGTCTTTGAGCGGCACACACGTCTTATCGTCGCGCCAGCGCGACGTAAACTCGCATTTTATATTAGCAACCGACTGGTCCACGCAGCCTTCAATACATTTCTGCAAATAATAAAAAAAAAACAGGCTTAGTTCACACACCCACACCCACATCACAATCCCAAAGTTTTCGGCGTGAGGTTTAGCTTATAAAGGTAAACTGGGCGTATTCTCAGTCAATCGTGAACCTGTTTTGATACAAACATGATTTGCTAAATCTGTGCGACCTATTTGGTACAAATATTACCTACTTACTTATCATAATTATCATTTAGGAATTGTACATTATTTCGTTTCCAGGTTTCAGGTTTCGTTTTCGTTTTCGTTTTGTGTATTATTTCGTGGTAAACAGTTTGTAATTATGTTTGTATTAAAAGCCTTGCATGTTACTTTTGTATGTACACTAAGTTTATCACGAAAAATAAATGATTTATGATTTTTATTTATTTATTTTTATGATTTACATTAAAGGGAGTGAAACAGGAGTTAAAATATCTTTCAATTTAACTCCTGTTTCATTTTTCGTTGTACCCACGATCGCAGGTAAAAAGGAATGTATAAGGAATTTTTACCTCTCCAAACTTGCACTGTCCTTTCTTCACGACGGCCATCTTGAAGTGGTCGCAGAGGCTGTCGCACGGGTACGCGCACTTTTTGAACACCTGTCCTGGAGGGCAGACGCTCGGCGTAGTTGGCGTGGTTGGTGTGGTAGGTGCGGTGTGTGTTGTGGCTATGGTAAAACATATCTTTTTAAATATGCTATTTATTTTGTCAAATTTTGTGGGAGGCCTTTGCCCAGAAGTGGGACACCAAAGTAGGCAAAATAAAAATAAAATAAGCGTAAAATGTTTAATTTTCAAATTGGAAGTACTCGTTCAAGTTGCACCATTACACATGTTTGTTTTTGAAGAAAAAATTTACAATAATTGTTATAAAATTATACCTATGGAAAGTTTACAAAGTTGAATATTCATCCATTGAATTTCTCAAAATTTCTATTGTCGGATTTTCCAAGAGCCTTTACTTCCTGAGGAATTTTCATAGTTATTCGATCTTTGCTAAGTATACAAGTGCAATTCGGTGGGGTTTCAATTGGTTTTCATTGTAATTGTCTATATTTATGGTTTTATTGTCTAAAACTGACCTGAACCACATTCGGGTCTATCCACAATCACGCTAGCCGGCCAATCACAGACCATCAACTTCTTACTATACATGAGCCCTGGAGCGCACGACTTGAGAACCGCGTGGGGTTTTGACGGGTTCAGCATGTCGGGGGTGCACTCGTAGAACTTATTTCAGTCGGTAAAGTGAAGGGATTTCAGCTGGTTTCATCAATATTTCTAATGTTATTATATTAGTTACCTATTCAAAAACTGACCTGATCCACATTCGGGTCTATCCACAATCACGCTAGCCGGCCAATCACAGACCATCAGCTTCTTGCTATACATGAGCCCTGGAGCACACGACTTGAGAACCGCGTGGGGTTTTGACGGGTTCAGCAAGTCGGGGGTGCACTCGTAGAACTTATTGCAGTCGCTGGGGTGAGGGTAGTTCGGGTGGTTGGAGTTTAGGCATTGGAAGACTTCCCCTCCTTCTTCCTCGTTTTGAGGTTTTGTGGGTTCGGGGAGGGAGCGACCTGGCAAAAAAATAACGACATATAGAAACTATTTCTAGGTTAAAAATAAAACTTTCAGAATAAAGATTTTTAAGCTCTTTGTGGTGCAAGTGGGAGAAGGGCTGAGGGCTCAAACCCGATAAGTCTAGCTATTTTTGCATTTAATATGAACTCATATCACATAAAGTTCCGATATCAAAAACCCATTTGCTAGACTGATCGGGTTTTACCGCTCAGCCCACGAGACCTACCTTCTTCTTCCTTCTCGCACTGGCAGTATACTTGTATCTCGAAGTCTGGGCACGTGGTCCCAACCTCATTGCACACCAGACCCTTCTCCAAACTGCACTCTACATTCAGCCCGGTGTCCTTGGGAGTCTGGTGGTTCACTGTAGTGCGGCATTTGATGCGCGTCATGTTCTGTTTCCCGCACATTGGCTGGCCGATTTGCTGTAAGGAGGTAAAAAAATATGAGCATTACCAATGCAATATACAATAGGTTACTAAGCCTAATCAGAGAAAAAATAATAGTACTATAGTTCGTTTTTTTTAGCATTAGAAAGAACTTGCAAGAAGGTAAGCGATCTTGACATGTCTTTTAATTGAAAAACGCTTTTTAAAATTCAAAAACTATTACTTATGAAAGCAGAAGAATATAAATGATCGTATTAGATCCATAATTGTTACATATTTGCCGTAACTTATTTTTAAAATGTGTTTGTCAATTAAAAGACACGTCAAGATTGTTTACCTAATTTCTAATGCTAAAAAAAACGAACTATACCGTACAGAAAGGACACTTCCTACAAACCCGAATTTTGAAGGGTCGAATCATGTTATCCCTTTCTAATATATGGCACTATCCCTTTCGGCTATTTAGGTTTGTCAAAATTAAAGTGATTATATCTTATCTGTGGTCGTGCACGCAAAAGGAAGTCATGTAATGCCAACCCTAATAATTGCTCGGAGCAATGCTGAGCCGAACGGAGCCGAGTTCAACCGAAGTCAGGAGTGTCTCGTCCCCACTGGCCTAATCACTAACATAGATATATGCCAAATGTATATAGACAAATGCCCGGAAATAGGGACCTGTTGGACGAGTCTATAGTTCTTTCAAAAAGATGCTTGGAAAAATCCAAAAATCAGTGGTACTAACCAATAAGTTCAATGTAATGTTGTTTGCAGGTCTAGGACGGCAATTTATGTAAGAATAGTTTGAAAAAAAAATATAATAGAAACATGACTAAACTGCGCGCTTGATGCATAGAATCGAGCTTAATTTTTAGCTGTATACAATATACCCTACAGTACTTACCATTTCATTGAACTTGGGTAATGGCTCCTTCTCGACTGAATGTCCATCCGCCGTAGTCTCTGGCGGGCCGCGGTTGATCCAAGCCGTCCAGCCTGGGACGCACTTCAGGCCTTCGTCGTGAGGAGTCGTTATCACTATTGGCGGGGGAGTGGCCTGTACATATGTCAATTTGGTAATTAATAAAAACAAATCTAACTCATAATTTGACTGTGAATGCGAATGGATTTTATCCGGCCCGCCGCCGGTCCTATGAAATAATTAGCGTATGGCATTGGCCCACGATTATCAATTTATCACAAATCAAAATAAATATTGGCTACAATTCTGGCCCTCCAATTTTCTAAACTTTCTGGCCCCCCATGAAGAAAGTTTGCCCACCACTGTATTAGTTGGTAAATCTCATAGACATTACTAATCTGAACAGATAGTTTTCTCTCCATACACAAATTTCCAACCCTCCCTTTCCCTTCTCATTTCCAGGCAGGTTTACCTGCCTCCCTTCTCATAGAAATTTCGCAAATTTAAAAACTTTTTAGCGGCACGTCAGTACTAACGCGCCGCGCTGGATGCATAGAAAGATCCTGTTGAGAGTGATCTTGGTTTGAGGTTATTTTTTATCCGAATAAACCTGGAGTAACCATGGTTACCAGTACAATTTGACACTGGGTTCACGGTTTAACCGCTTTACCCCGGGTTACTGGGATGGTGCAAATGGGCCTAACTCACCTCAGTAGAACAGGGCTGTCCAGTGCATATCTTTTCTTTCTTAGAGCAGCGGCAAGTATGGCAAGCATCCTGCTCTAACACCTCGCCCTCCAAAATTTGTGTCCCGTCCGGTAGCGTCATGCAGACGGGCTTGCAGCGGCCGCGAGATACACATTCGTTCGACGTGACGTTGAAGGAAATTTGTCCCTCTGGACACTGCTTCTTTTCTTCAGGCTTTGGTTTGCAACCTAAAGATTATTTATAATGAATACTGAGAAACCTATAACAACGGGTGTAAGATACGAGTAGATTGAAATCAGCTCGATTGAAAGAGCGAGCCATACAGGGCGGCTACCGTGAAAATCGAAAATCGTCAATTGCGGGGATCTTTCTTTTTTCTTCCAATAAAGGCGTAATAAGAGTGACAGAGAAAAATGCCCGCAATTTGCGAACTTTGATTTTCGCGGTTATAGTCCAGGCACTGTCATGTGTCATGTCATGTAGCAATAACGGCCATCTTATCTGAAGGCCTACCGCGAAAAACGACAATCGAAATTTCGTTATCTGCTTTTCCATCGCTCTTGCATATTTGAGCGATAAATAAATAAATATTATAAGGAAACAGAAATTTACCAAGTCCTAAGGCAAGCTCAAGAAGGCTTGTGTTGTGGGTACTCAACGATAAAAATAATATACAGATACTGAAATACTTACATAGAAAACATCCATGACTCAGGAACAAATATCTCTGCTCATTACACAAATAAATGTCCTTACCGGGATTCGAACCCAGGACCATCGGCTTCGCAGGCAGAGTCACTACAAACTAGGCCAGACCGGTCTTCGATAGAGGCCAATAAAAAAAATTCTTTTTCACCACACCAGGTCGGAAAGGCTTACTTTGCACTTCAAAAACTGATAGCAAAGTTGCATTTTATTCACATGTGAGGCAAAGTAATCAAATGCAATATTGAGTTGTATTCTTATGATTGCTGCTAGAATTGACTTTCCAATGATGATTTTGGATGATACATATTTAATAACATTCATTTGGATTTGATTTGGTTTGGTTTTGTTTGATATTTTACATTTAATATTTGCTTCGGGTTGGTGTGGTGAAAAATGTTGTTTCACTCGGGGGCAAATTTTGTTTAACCCTCGTGCCGTTTGAAACCCTCGCAACGCTCAAGATTCCATTTTTCGAACCACTCGCAACGCTCGTGGTTCAATTTTGGAATCTTTCGCTTGAGGGTATCAATATTAGCACGAGGGGTTAAACAACAACTTTGCTCCCTTGTAAAACAAATAACTATTTCGTTTTTAGCGGAAGGGCCTTTTTGTGTAGACAGTTGTATTCTCACCTTCGACACACGTGTCTCGTTGGCAGATAGGCAGTATTTCCTTGTAGTAGTAGGTGTTCTCGCAGGTTTCCTCCGGACATGGCGATATACACGGGTCGTAGGTGGCACAAGTTTCGTCGCACTGTATTGCTATTAATAGAAAAATATTATAAGAATATGAGGTTCAAAACCCACTGATTTTAAATGATTCCAAATTTCAGGAAACCTAAAAAATTTAGTCTGTGGCGTATGCTTCTTTTGATTTAGTCTTCTTCTCCTTCAACCTAGCGTTTTCCCAGCTTAGCGCCAGGATCCGCTTTGATTTAGTATGTCTAATACAAAGGTTTATTAATGATTGCAGCGACATCTGCGTTAAGCTTTGAGCGTTTATTTATTTACACAGACACATTGTATCGTAATAGTCCAATGTGACGTATATCATTACGCTTACATCTACTCGATATTTTTCCTACGGCACTATAATTTGGGGTACTCACGGCATCTATCTTTCGTCCTCCATTTGAAAACAACTCCTCTATTCGCACACCGATGCGCATATGCCGCTAGGGCAGTACACACACACGTGCAATCATCCCCAGAGTCACAAGCGCAGGCGTCTCGCTCGCACTGCTCGATGAAGGGGGTGGGGGGGACCTCGGTGTGGCAGAGGGTGAAGGGGTGGCGTTTGAGCGCGCCGCAGGAGCTGGTGGCCCAGTCTTTGCGCTCGGGGCGTTGGCGGCAGTGGTCCTGCGATTCGATTAGAAGACCATTAACAATGTTTCATCGGGTGTCCGTCTGAATCCCTAACAACGTTTGTCCTAAAGTCACTTGCCCTAACTGGTTTGTCCTAATGGGCACATGCCCTAACGATCAATTGTCATTTAACGATTATTTTCCATAATGCCCAGCAGTGGAACACCAAAGTAGGCTAGGGAAAATAAAATGTAATGGTTCTGAAAAATGGTTAGGTTAGAACTTGCTGCCATAAAAGTGGGTTAGGTTAGGTTAGAACTGCGACCCTAGCAAAAAAAGAAAAATTATGCTTAATAACATTAGAATAAGTAATTACTAATCAATAATAGGGAAACCAAAATTAGGGTTTTTAGTGTTAGGACAACTGATCATTATGACAAACAATATCAGGGAATGCAAAGATAGGAGAAAAGACTTTTAAGGATTTAGATATAGATCCTGTTTCATCATATCATCATTGAAATGGTCCAACGGAAGACCAGCGCTGCCTACTAAAGTTAACAAGCTGAGTGGCGGCCATTTTATCAATGTTTCAATTTTATTTTACGCCAGCATTTAAAGCAGGCACATATTTTGTAAGACCGCGTTTTAACTGGGATAGGTTCATGTTCATAAGGTCCTTCATCGCTGGCTCAATATTAGAAAGTTCATTACAAGTTACATTAAGTATGTTAAGTTACATTTTCATTTTCAATATAGTTAAAACTTAATGTCACTATGACAATGTTAAAATTTCAGTTCGATAAAACTGAAACATAGAACCCTGTAATATGGGCCAGCGATATGTAGAATAATCACAAGCAACACGGTCTAGGGGTTTCCTTTCTACTTTGTGTGGTTATATCCAATCCAATACCAAATTACACTTCTCCAGCACTAATGTTCTAGTGAACAGCACAGCTGACTGACAGAAACATTTGAAACTTCGTTCATAACCGTAGGAGATACATACCTCGACTTCCACAGGCTTGGGGCAAGTTGGTTTCAGCTTCCAAGAGTCAGCGAAGATCAGCACAGATGACTCGGCAATGCCACCTTCCGGCTTTTGGAAGTCGTCACGGGAATCAGAGTTGTAGTTGCCGCACAGACCTTTCACCTGAGAAACAAGTATCATTTTTTTTATCCACATTAGTAGCAAACAAGCGTAAAGCCCGCTTGAAGATAGGCAGTTACCGTAGTTTACGATTGCGGCTCCAGGCGTGTTACATGCCGACCCTTTAAGGTATGCAATGTATGCATAGTATTTAAAGAACTTCGTCAGGAAGTTTATTTAATAGCCGGATCGTTCAAAGAATCAACAGATGTCGTAAAGTTTGTAGCAATTGGGTTGAATTGGGTTATAGGTTGGTGAAGGTAAACTAAATGTGTACACAATTTCAAGAGATATTATGATCAATATATTTAAAAAAATAACGGGTTGCACTCCGGGAGTGCCGGCAGAAGTGAAAACTCAATGACACTAACAGTTTTTCGATCAGGTCACGTGTCCGTCTTACGAAGCGTCTTACGTCTTACGCTCTCGCGAGTTTAACATTTTTTCCCCATCATAAAAAGTGCACAGCGCCGCTAAAAAAGTTTTCACTTCAAAAAATATTTTAGAATAAATACGGCTATTTTAGCTATACTTACTCTGTTACGCCACATAGAGTCCACTTTAACGTAGACACGCATGCCGCGGTCCCACTGGAGGCTCATACCTAAACTCGGCACATCTAGAAACACGTAGATACCGGCGATACGAAGCTTTATTCTGAACAGAAAAAAAACATTTCAAGCATGACATAAATAAGTGTTCTGATAATGCATTTGAGAGAGTTATAAGGTAGGTGCGACGACGAGCGAAGCGACGAGAAACGTGTTCGGTTAACCTTGACCAAACCATACGCGAAATGGAGCGAAGCAAGTCAAAGTCTGTGAAATAAACGTGCCCCCGACACCCAAAACAGATGGCGGTGTACTGCGCCATATGTCTTTTTTTCGGAAAGATTTGCCTAATATTGTAGAATATATTATAACCGAGACGCGTGGAAGAAAGAGAGGGAGGCCTTTCTCCAGCAGTGGGACACAATAGGCCACCAATAGGCTAACAAATAATACATAAAAACTACATAGGTATACGTATTAATAAAATCTTACCTCTCTAGTTTAGAAAAGTCGGGCAGAGGTGCGTCCTTGGTAAGCTCGACTATTTCCTCGTTCTTCCCGTTGCCGACTTTTAGGGTCACCGTTTTAGAGCACGTCGCGCCGGTCGTGCCGCATGGAGCATTCTAAATACGAAAATGGAATTTAAAAAGTTAGAATAGAGTATTCTCCTACTAGTCAAATCAGTTTCTTTTTTAAAACTGTCCACAGTGACGTCAAGGTCAACTCACCTACTTTTTATATTTCAATAAGATTTATTAAATCGATATTGTGTTTAAAAATAACTGCTATCTATGTTTTCCTAATAATTATCTGGTGCTTTATTTCAGGCATGGTGTGAAATAATTTATTTTAAATGCAGTCAAATACCCTACCGTTTGACGCCCGAAACAGAGGGAGAAGGGTTAAAATCAATTCTGTGCTTATACGAATAAATACTATTCTATTCTACTATTCTTATTTTTCCACCTACAAAAAAGCAAATGTGTGTAATATTTCATGTTTTTTGCTAAATGAGTCCAGAACGTAAAGCTAAGCGTAGGTACTTTAACCTTTATATCGATAGATATAACACCGCAGTCACAGAATAAATAATAGTACTAGGTACAGAAGGTTCACTCTCTAACAAAACGACATATTACGACAGATATGGCCGCAAGGTGGCGCAAGCGCGAGCAGGCGTCCGTCCCGTAGCGGTGCGCGGCAACCACTACTGCTAGACACCAAAATTGGTGTGCGTTGCATGTACTTGTAGCGACGCAACGAAATCGCGGAGTGAGCCATGCCTGCCGCAGTGCAGACCCAGATACCATTCATTTGTAGACCTAAACCCACATTACTCACCTGTATCTGCACTTCAAAGCCGTCACTCGCGTCAGCACTGCCCTTAGCCAGCAGATAAGTGCACACCCCCTCGAACTCGTATTCCCTGCCGTCGAAGGTTGTCACATGCGAGTCGCCCCACGCGGAGCAGATGCCTGGGCACTGCAGTTCGGTGCAGACCCAGTTGCCGTTTGTGCATTTACTGTGGAATTAATTATAAACAAACTGTTAATACCGGGTGTGGCCTGTAATATGAGCAAAAAATTAAACTGTAGGCTGTACTCCTCATATTGACCAACATTCATTCAGCGACTTATAAAAATAACTTGTGGTTTGATTTTTAATACACTTTAAAGTTTATTCTAAGACGCAATGCATTGCGAATTTTATTATGTTTAAGGCGTGACAAGCAACGTCAATCACAATGATACGGCGTGGCGATGGCGTCCATTGAAGATAATATTTATTTTGTATGAAAAATAGGGACTCTAAATATTTCATAATTTTTAAAAGTTGTTGAACAAAAGTGTCACCGTTTGAAGAGTACAATCTATGTTTTAATTTTGCTCGTGTTACAGGCCACAACCGGTATATCTACGTACAATCAGCAGCAGAAGTTGCTAAGCGGGTGAGGTGTTGAAAATGATCTTGACGCGACTTTATTGTTAATTATGACCACCTCGCCCGCTTCGCAACTTCTGCTGCTGACTGTACTTTAGGTATATAGGTGCCTACATACAGATATAGTGCATAATTGTTTTCCATCGTATTTTCCCGGAAATGTTCGTATTTGTCATGTTATTTCAGTCAACCTCAGTACTTTTTGTACCGAGACTGACTGAAATAGCAAGACACGTTCGTAGGGTCCATATTGGGTCGCATAATAATTGATTGTCCTAATGTAATGTTACGCATAAAACTCATTTCGCATAATTGTTATTGGGCTGGAAATATTAACATTAAGAATTAAGAATTATAACACAAACCTAACCTACACAACCTATGCAAAATATTTTCGAAAATACTCTCCGTTTCAGCTGCAAAAAAATATGCGAAAAGAGATTTATGCGTAACATTACATTATGACAATCAATTATTATGCGATGAGATAGGATCCCACCTACGTACCATAGGCAGTGAGTTGTGACGTAAAATACATTGATTCACTTGACTAAATACAATAGGTAACAAATTATGATTAGCTTTCAAGACAACTGTATAAACATAAAGACATCTCAATAACCCAAAAAAGTTATCGCTGTAAATATTCAATTTACCTACGACCGTTTATATGACTATTAGATACGTATAGTTCCAGATTTACATAATATTTAAATACATAATTTACGACTTAGATAAAGGAGCAGACAGATAAATCCGCGAGTAAACATAACGACTTTGAGAACACTATCTAAAACAGCGTTAGAGATTGTAGCAGGGACCTATATCTAATAATATTTTATGACGATTAACCTATCTATATTTAATTGTATTATTGCATATCGTCACTACTTTGAAAATATCTCGTATCTCGCACTGTTACTCCAAGTTAAAACTCAGTAGGTACAGTCATCAGCAATAGTATCTTACACAACTAGGGCCGCAAAAATATATGACGCGCTCTTATTGCGCTCCAAATAAGAACGTGTCACATATTTTTGCGGCCCTAGTTGTGTAAGATACTATTGCTGATGACTGTACCTCTGTATGTATCCCATACATAGGTAGTTACCACATTCTTTTGATTGTCAGAACAAGATACGAGTTTTTGAAAGTAGTCACGATATTTGTAAGATTACGTAAGCATGTATAGGGTTTGGCAGTGTATGACAGGACATACCTACATAACCTTTGGCCCTCTTCCTGTAATCTGTTCCTAATCAGAATCATTAGTAATATTGACCGTCAAGGAGGCTTGAACTCTTCACCCTGAACTATTTTTATTTTATTTATTTATACTTTATTGCACAAAAGAAATAACTAGTGTACAAAAGGTGAACTTAATGCCATGAGGCATTCTATACCAGTTAACCTTAGGGCAAAGCTGAGAAGATTGTATTTTGTACTAAATTAACCTAGTAAAATGTGTTCTATTATAAATAACCTGGGGCATATTGCATAACAACTTGTAAGTAATGAAATGAAATGAAATTATTTATTTGTACAAAAATGGGTATACATAAATGATCTTATTCTATAGACAGTTAATACATAATAGGTTAATAGTATTAGCATGCGAAAATCTCTGTTTAATCAAAGGAATTGGAAAGAGACTTCCGCTAATATTATTAGTTACAAGTTGTTATGCAATCGGCCTCTGATTAATTTGGAGTTATTCACATGAAAAATAGTATATAGCTTCGACTTTATGAAAAATAAAGTAACGAAATAATATTATAACTATGAGAGGCCATTATTTGTTACATAATTCAATATATACCTAAGCATATTGTGTCCTTGTTGACAAACAAATATGCTACGCATTACAACCAGTGCAAAAGTGAAAGGTACTTTACGCACATTCCAAGGAGCATTTCGCGTTGTTCCAAAAGGTTTCAAGTCACCATTCGCTACATTGCACTTTCACCACACGGTCTAATTACATAAGATATATTATTCAAAAACTTGAATCGTTCATTTGACTTGTTTATATGGAGTATTTTATGCAAGAAAGTGTGAATGGTCTTATTGTGGTGTAATATTTCGAATGTGACATCAACCGGGGGCGTAGCTCAGATGGTAGAGCGCTCGCTTAGCATGCGAGAGGTACGGGGATCGATACCCCGCGCCTCCAAACGGTTAACGTTTTTGTTTTATTTTTTAACTAACAAAATAATATATCCCCAGATGAGAAAATCTCTGACTAATTGTAAAAAAAAATATTAATCAAAAATTTTGCTTATTTTGGTAGGTTGGCTCACAAACTTGTGATAGTAATTAGAATTAGTGAGTTTTGGTTGTCACCGGAGATATATTAGTATCTATATAGAGCTGGTATTTAAAATATTTTCACCTCCTATCTCTAGTCTACATAGCTACATCATACATACCTATGTATAAGTACGAGTAGGTTAGTAAGTATCTATGTGGCGGTGGTTAACACTCCTTAACACACCTTGTACCTATAAATTTTGGTAGGTACTACCGACCGATACTACCGATAATAGCCCCGGTTGAAACATAATCTTTATTCTTAAGACTAGCGACCCGCCCCGGCTTCGCACGGGTTAACAAATTATACACCTAAACCTTCCTCAAGAATCACTGTATTCATGAAAACCGCATGAAAATTCATTAAGTAGTTCTAGAGTTTATCGTGAACATAAAACAGACAGACACGGCGGGGGACTTTGTTTTATAAGGTGTGTCGTTTTAGTAACTTTTATTTAAAGAAAAATATTCAAATCTGGAATCTTGAGCGTAACATGTGATACTAGTTTGGAATTTTGAGCGTAACGAGGTGTAGAAAAACTTTGGTCTATACTTATTTGGAACACTAAACTTACCATTTGTTGCATTCCTCCTGCATCTCATGTCCGTCAGGGAAGCTGCGCCCGCCGTGGTGGCAGGGGCACTCCGTCGCCAGCACACACTTATTGCTACTAGCGTCTAACACGTAACCCTTCTTGCATTGGCAGCCTGGCCGACACTCTTTGGTGGTTGTGGATGGGGGTAGATGCATGTTCTGAAAAAAAAAGAGTAGGAAAATATATTATCTTCAATGGACGCCATCGCCACGCCATATCATTGTGATTGACGTTGCTTGTCACGCCTTAAACATAACAAAATTCGCAATACATTGCGTCTTAGAATAAACTTTAAAGTGTATTAAAAATCAAACCACAAGTTATTTTTAAAAGTAGCTGAACAAACGTTGGTCAGTATGAGGAGTACAGCCTATAGTTAAATATTTTGCTCATATTATAGGCCACACCAGGTATAAAATGAAAAAGGGTAGTTAATTTAACTAAATGTCCCACAATAAACTTAGCGCGACAACGCAAGTGCTGCGTATAGGCAACTTTGAATCCTTGAAGTACAATTCACCCTGAATGTCACCGGTTTGGCGACTTAACAAGTACCTAGTAAACTCCATTTGGTTGACCGCTGAACTGTCAACACGGGGATCTTCAGATGGAGGAGAGTTTTGGAGTCTGAAACTCTAAATCCTTGGCAGTAAGATCTATTTAACTTGCACGTGAGTGGTTCGGCAACTTCACAAACAAGTAGTGAACTCCATATGGCTGACAGCTGAGCAGTTACTTATCGCAGATCCTTAACGAAAACGTAGTCCTGAAGCGTGAACCCTATATCCTTGGGCACAAAGCTCTATTTACTTTACACGTCAGAGGCTCGCTGTTCTGAGAAGTCCTGGAGTCTGATGTCTATGGTTATGTACATAAAGTCCAATTTACCTTGCATGTCAGCGGCTCGGCGACCTCACAAGTAGTGAACTCCATGTGGTTAGCAGCACTGCAGTTGCTGCGGAGATCTTCTGCCGGAGGGTAGTTCTGAATGTCGTCGGACGTGGCCGGTACGCACTCCCAGCGTGCGCCGACGCAAGTGCTAAAAAAATGTTACGTCAATTTTGCATAATTTCTGACACCATTATACCCTTTAACGGGCATAAGGGTGTCAGAAATTATGCAAAATAAAACCCTCACACTGGGAACAAGGGTGTGACTATGTCCGTCTATACTATAGACGGACATAGTCACACTATAGACAATACACAATAGACTCTATAGAAAGAGGAATGGATTGGAGAAGGTTGGCAACTGTCAAAGGTAATCGTAATCGATCGCAAAAGGATCGTAATGTTCCTGTGTAATGTTTTGACGATAGTCACATTAAACCAATATATAGGTAGGATAGGTTCGTTAGGTTGCTTCAGATGCCCGAATGGCAAACTGCCCAGAAATAGGAACCCCGTTACGCGGGGCTCCGTCGACTCAGAGAATGAGTCAAATATTTTCACGTTTCACGATATGCCTAGGAATTTTATGATATGCCTGATACGCAAAAATAGCTTGCCCCTTTTCATTTGAGATTTGACTTAAAGGGCTGGCATTCAGGGCATAAAATTCCATTAAAAAACAAAAAAAATAAACAATCCTAGTGATTGACAGGGCATGCTATGCTGGCGCCATCTGCTAAATACTTCGACCGGCCGACCCCATTGCAACATCGATGTAAAAATTTATACTTATAGTAGATGGCACTGTATGAAGCTATAAGTTTTTTGGTAACCGGATGGTAAAACTCCAACTTGCTCTGTTTAAAAATACTTAGTTCTAATTACACGCTTTTATTTACTTTCACCTGACCGTTGTCTGTCTGTAATCAAATTTTGCAAGTTTTTGATCCACTTCCCGGTTTCCGATTGAGCTGAAATTTTGCATGCATGTATAAATCGGATGACAATGCAATATTAAGGTACCATCGAGCTGGTCTGATGGTGGAGACAGGAGGTGGCCATAGGAACTCTGTGATGAAACAACGCAACCTAATTGTGTTAGGGGTTTTTAGAATTGTCTCGATGAGTATTAGTTGTCTGTCGTAAGAAAAGTACACTCAACGATAAAAGCTTGTACCAAAAATGAAATTTTCGCCAAAAACTTATTATCATAAAACATGGTCTTCTCTTCCCAGAGTGACACAAGCCTACGTCACAATAACATGGCCGCTATATATAGCGCTATCGCATATTATCATATAGCGCTGTCGCATGATGACGTAGGCTTGTGTCAGTCAGGTGACCTAGAAAAGACGGGAAGAGAGTACCAGGCGGAGTATATTATTATGCCATGCTTATTATCAAGTAGAACAATAATTACCAAAGCTCTCTTTCTCTGCGCCCAGCCCTAACCTCCTTGTACCCGGGATCGAACTGCATGCCCTTGTGGAAGCAGGGGCACAGGCCCACTGGCACACACACGTTGTTGCTGTCCAACACCTGCACAACAAAAAAAAATGTACAGGAGGCTAAAATAAAATATTATATTTTATATACAACGTGTCCCAAAATTCAACGATAAAGGCCTGTGCATACCGGCTGCGTATGCATGATGTGCACGTGTGCGTGCGGCGTTGTAGTATACAGATCCTTATGAGACGGCACACCGCTTGCGTGACGTGTGCGTGTGCGGCTCCAACATTTTAGCGCACGCACACGCGCACGTCACGCACACGCAAGCCGGTGTGCACAGGCCTTAAGCTGGCACCAGAAGATGGACCTGCTCATGACTACTTGAGGAAAAAAAAAATATCTCAATTTTCGTCGACCATGTCAATGAAATGACATGTCAACAAATACCTTTAGGGGTGTCGATTTTCTTTTTTGTAATTCCCTAATAAATTGAGGTATTATTTTTCCTCCAGTAGCCATGAGCAGGTCCATCATCTGGTGCCAGCTTATCGTTGAATTTTGGAACACGTTGTATTGGTCCCGTATAGACTCCTGTATTGAAACTTGTATTCACTTTTCATTAATTTTCTGTTATACAAAAGTTTTTGTAGTAACGCGTTTTCGTAGTAGGTGTATTTTTACTATAAACGACTTAGATAATATAATCAACGGAGTGGTCATTAACAGGTATTCCCCTCTGTCGAAAATAGGCGGCCAATGGTCAACGACATGTATGGACTGACGTTTATCTGACATGGCTATGTTTACGTTACGTATACATTTGATGTGCCCCTCCCCCGCAAAAAACGGCAGACTATTTTGTACCGAAAATTATAGACATGGCGCCTCCGTTGGTTATATCCTGTAAGATAAACGATGTTAACGTACCTGACCAACGGGACAGGCGCAGCCCTCAACGCAGCACGGCTTGCATTGCCCGCGCGCTGACAGCGCGATGTCCGAGCAAGTTCGTTGACAGCTGTCAGCGCATACGGTGTATTCTTGTCCGCCGGTACACGACAGTTCTGTTTTATTAAAAAAAAATTAGTATTTTGCATTTTTTTAAAGATTAGTATTACATGGTTTTACTTCATTAAACATTTTGACAGTCTAATCATTAGACTCTAATGGAAATATTCCTATTTATCCAAGTCTAAGTAAGCACATCACTATTGACTTAGGGGCTGTCCATAAATTACGTCATCGATTTTTGACGATTTTTGATCCCCTAAAATCATCCAAAAATCATGCTTTGAATGACCCCGTTTCCTCCTACGTCATGCTACCATCATCCGATGTCCAGATACCCCCCCCTAATTTGAAATGACGTAATTTATGAATAGCCCCTTACGGTCTAACCGTCTTGTACGCCATGGCGTAGTCGGTATGGATGAGCAATCATTCCATAGCATCATAAATGCACACAAATATTTTCGAGAAAATCCGACCATCATCAATAAACCGAAAGACATGCTGAATTTAGGCTTCCCAAAGAGCAGGCGATAGTAGTTTTGGAACTTTATAGGCTGCCTGCCTTAAATAACCTACCTTTATGTCCTAAGCCGGATACTCATTAGCGAGCCTTTTGCCGGAAACTCATTAGCGAGCCAGGTTTGCGTAAACCTGCGAACCAAGTACACACTATGTTTTTTTGGTTACAGTACATGCAACGGTTACGGTTACGGCTCGCTAATGAGTATCCGGCTCTAGAGGCAGCTTTTTACGAGCAATTTGGACCGCTCATTGGCACTTATTTACAAGTACCGTATACGTATACATACCGCATTCTTTAACGTTGTATCTCCACTGTATCTCCACTCCGCTCTTGGCGCACGCCATAGCGTAATCTCCGAGGATGGGGCAGAGACACTTGGACGCGTCGCCGGCGCACGCGCACATATCGTACACGCACTCGTCGTAGTACGGGTCCACGGAGACGTGCCAGTGGCAGGCTGAAAAAAAATTACGTTATGATATCCTCCTAAGGCCCAGCTATACAAATGACAAATCCAAAATTTGCCATTGAAAATTTAATATATAGAAATAGAATTGATTTTGCGTTGTTGGAAAATTGAACGAAACAAAGCAAAAGCGACTCTGTTCTAATTGAATATGATTTAAAATTCATCGAACTGAAGAGGTACTATAGGTAGGACCTTGGGCCTTAGGAGGTTATGTAGACGCAGTCCTCTTGATTTTCGTCCTAACTTAACCTACCCAGAACTTTAGAACTTTATAACAACACATACGTCAAAGAGAGTTTAGTCTAGATTGTCAAAGGAAATTTTGTAGTCACAGTAAATTTTACTGCCATCTTTCGACACAGGATCAAAACATTTGGGATTAGAACGCCATTAGGCTTTGATCCTTGTTCTTTTACTGATAATGAGTTAATTTTTTATTTTTTTAAATATCAAACGGTTTCGCCTTGTACACGCCTCAGATACTCGCGTAGATAGAAAGGTATGGCGACATCTTATAGAGAATAGTTAAACTTCTCTTGATCACGTTTGTTTCTTAGACTTTATTTATTCGCTCTTCAACTTGCTACAATATTTCTCAGCACTCTCCTTATTCCGAACGTTAGTCTTGCACGGATGCTCTGGCTCCTTCACGTCCCCATCGGTACAAAATTCCCTGGTCTTCTGTTGCTTATTATTCGGTCAAGTCTGGTCGTGTATGGAGTATTGCAGCCACCTGTGGGATGGCTCAGCTAAATACCAACTCGCCGCTTTGGACTCAGTGGAGCGCAGAGCCAGGAGGATGATTGGCGACAAGAAGCTAACGGCTAAGCTTCAGTCTTTGGCCCATCGGCGGAAAGTCGCCAGCCTGTCGGTATTCTACAGGTTGCACTTCGGGGAGTGTGCCCAAGAGCTACACGAGCTTATTCCATCGTCCCCATTCTACCATCGGACTTTTAGACGCACGGCCGGTTTCCATCCTTACTTGGTAGATATTCCACCAATTCGCACGAAGCGCTTTGCTTCTACTTTCCTTATGCGCACTGCCAAGGAATGGAATTCCTTGCCGGCGTCTATATTTCCGTGTTCTTATAACCCGGCAACCTTCAAATCAAGAGTGAACAGGCACCTTCTGGGCGAGCTCGCTCCATCGTAGGCCACGTCTACGCCTCGGCTAGTCTGTGGCCATGAGTAAGCCCATTCATAATAAAATAAAAAAATTACCAAAAACCCGAGACTTTACCAACTTTATGGACGAATATAACAAAAAGACTGACGAAGAAACTAAATTTACGTCCATAAATGGCGCTAAATATTGTAGGAGCCCGATTTTATAAAGACGTTGTCGGTCCTCTTGTCCTCCTTTTTTGTTTTTGATGACCCAGGGGGAATCCTTATGGATCCCACTGGCCCGGGAGAAGCTCAGTGGGTATGTCCGTCTTCCACGGACTAAACCCCCTGGGGTGTTCCGCCGCGCGCTTTGTTGACGGGGTTTCGGGAACTCGATTGTAGACCTCCGATACCCCGTCGGCGTTGCTCTTGCGAGCCCATCATTTGGGGCTGCTCTAGCACCCAACTAACATTAGGCGCTAAATTTAAGGGTTAGAAGAGATTTATATAAGCGCCTATTTACTCTTTAGGTGTAGTTAGTGCTCTAAAAATAGGAGTTATAGCCGGCTATAACCCCGTTTTAACCCCGGATTGGGCACAAATTTTATCACCATAAGATTTATAAGAGTGCTACAGTAGGGTTAGCGGATAAAAAAAGAGACATAAGAGCGGTATAGTGGAGCTACAATAGTGTTAATTAATTCTTTAGGAGCTATATGGGTTGCATATAGGTGACTACAAACTGTTGTAGTAGAAGAGCGCTAAAGTAGTGTTGTAATAGCGTTGATTAACAACTTAGGATTTAAAAGGGTGCCAAATAAGCGACTACTAACTGTTTGAGTAGTAAGTAGTGTAGAGCTATATAGATGATACTTTCAGCTTTAGATGGTATATTAGCATTTAAAGTCAATATTTGTAACATTCAAGAAGGTAATTGCACATTTTTTCCTTAGCCCTATCTGCTTTGGTTGCAGATGTTTCCATTTTGTATTATTATTTGTAAGCTTGCACTGTGACAGCTTGAAGTGAAATGTAATGGCGGATAAATAAAAGCAAATAATTATTTTAGTTCACTGATGCCGGTGTTATCTGCGGATTTATGATGGCGAAATTAATTACACTGTCAATAACTATATGTATTACTAACAAAATTTTAAAGGGCCTCTGATCCTTTGCATATTTATCTGAATATATATAATATTTTTTAAATTGTGGTCCACCGTATTTAATTTTCGCAAAATTACACAATATACGTGAAGTCCGGTTTTAAATACAACAATACTAACATTATGTCTATATTGAGTAAAAGTATCGATTTTTATTAAGTATTTACGTTCTAATTAACAGTTTTTGTTTTGCTTATTGATTCATCGGTCATATTAACATGGCGCTATAGGCTTAGGTTGTAAGTAAGACTCTAATAACACTATAAGATGTACTAAGGTATTGAATAACGCCCGTCTGCGACTACATGATCTATAAAAGTGACTCATAACTTCTCTTTTCGACTGTAAGTGAGACAAGAGAGTTAAGAAGCGATTGCGAGTAACGGAGCTATAAAACAGTTTTTATAGCCTGTTTAGAACCTTAAGTGAAAATTGCAGCTGCTTATCACTCATATAGATGTTAAGGTGGTAGAATTCACTTTGAGCTATAACACTAGCTGCTTAAGATCCATTATAGCGGCCAAAACGGCTACTGTGGATCTTAAAGCTATACATGGACCTCTTAAAGACCTTGATGTCACCAGAGCCTGTAAGCTTAGAGTATACAGCTATTCTACAGCCGTTATATGTCTTTAGGTGATATAATAAGTGCTAAGTGTCGCCTAATTGTTTGTTGGGCAGCGTTCTCCGCTGAAGGCACCTCGGAACACTTGAGGGCCTTCCAGCTCGAAACCTCTTCAGGCGAGTGATGGAACTCCCGACCCATCACCCGCAGGTTCCCGTTAAGGCGGCATTATCCTAGCTGCGAAGGCTCTTCTCCGCCTACCTGGCCTCCTTCGGCGCTGAGGAAGCGAGTTCGCGTCGTCCTCGCGCGATCGTTCTGCGGCTTCCTTTTGCGTCAGAACGGTGACGCTAAAGGAAGCCACTGCCGCCCATGCCTCCTCACTGCTGATCATACGGCGTATTAGCGCCGGCAGTGAGAGGTCTCCTCCCACAGCCGCGGCCAGGGCAGCGCGAGGCTCCGCCCACGCAGGGCATATCTCGCGCGTGTGTTGGGCCGTGTCCACGGCTCTTCCATCACAACCTCCTCTTGTCCTCCTAACCTAACCTACCTATGGAATTATTTAATTTACGTCTCAAGATCTTAATAACACTTACGTTCAAATAAGTTGCTCTTCAACTTGCTACAATACTTCTCAGCCGACTCTTTATTCTGAATATTAGTCTTGCACGGATGCTCTGGCTCCTTCACATCTACATCTGTACAAAGTTCCCTGGTCTTCCATTTGTTGGCGAACGCGAAAGCGGTCTGCTCGACGTCGCCCTCTGGCGTGAGGAAGTCGTCTTTTTGGTTCAGGTTGAAAGTTCCGCAGAGACCCTGAGTGATAAAGGTATTATTTTTTAATAAGTATCGGAAGTATGTATGGGACTGGGCGGGTCACGTCTGCCGCATGAATCCGGATAGGTGGGCTATACTACTGGGGGTGGCTATACTAATAGCCACCAAGTGGATGCCGCAAAAGAAGCGCGGACATGGCAGACCCAGACGGAGATGTCGGGACGACAGACGCCTTCATCAGTGGCTGGCCGGAGGCACTACAGCGGGAGTTGTGGAAATCAGGGGAAGAGGCCTTTGCCCAGCAGTGGGACACTACAACACGCTAAAAAAAAGTATGTCATCAATCTAGGAAGAATAAATTTGTATGAGTTGAGTGAGAACTCTAAACAGTAGAGGGGGTTTTGTCAAAGAACTGTAAATTAATTTTGTATCAAGCAGAAAAGTCTGCGATCGATGATGTTGGGTGATATTGATTTTTTGTAAGATTGACATCAACAATAGTTATTTGTTTTACAAGGGGGCAAAGTTGTTGTTTAACCGCTCGTGCTAATTGATACCCGAGCAAGCGAAAGATTTCAAAATTGAACCACGAGCGAATGGTTCGAAAAATGGAATCTTGAGCGCTGCGAGGGTTTCAAAGCACGAGGGTTAAACAAAATTTGCCCCCGAGTGAAACACACCATTTTTCACCACACCAACCCGAAGCAAATATCAAACAAAATGAAATCCAAATGAATGTATGTATTAAATATTTATCATCCAAAATCATTTAAAAGTTAATTCTACCAGCAAACAATTCCAAATTTGTATTTGATTACTTTGCCTCACATGTGAATAAAATGCAATTTTGCTATCAGTTTTTGAAGTGCAAAGTAAGCCTTTCCGGGGTGCTCAGGTGGAAATAGATTTACCTTGGTTTTGTCGTGGAACGTTGGTGGCACATCGACAAAAACTCTGGTGTTGCCATCCCACCACAGGTCTATTCCGTTCGGAAGTTGCACTGAAACAACAAAACTCTTATTATTATTTTCTCTATTAGGTGTAGGTACAAACAGCTACACTCCTAACTATACATCGGTGGATCTTATTACAAAAGGCATGGTTCACCGATGTACAGTTAACAGTGTGGGCGATGGTATGTAGATATTTTTAACTTTGTAAATGACACAGGCCGTGTTGCATAATAATCCACAACTAATATTACAAGCGGCACACCTAAGGTCAATTGAGTTGCTTAACTTCAAACTCAGGTAAATCCACCTAAAAGATTACGAGTATGCGATTTTGGTATTAACAAAAGGTAAAAGGGTAGATATTTGCTGAGAGGGTCGATGGATTTACCCGAGTTTGAAGTTAAGCGACACAATTGTATCAGTGTAACATACCAATAAGGAAAAGCGACGAGGCAGCTCTAATCAACACATCTCCAACGTGCACAGGTAATGACGCCACTTCCTTCCCGTTGACTAGCACTAAGCCCCCTTGCTTGAGGTGGAGGTCCAGTCCGTGGTACTTGAGGTTGACGGCCTTCGTGCAAGACGGCTTGCCTTCGCCCGTGAAAGGGGTTAGGTTCATTTCCTGGGAACAATTACTCGTATTATGTTGAGTGCATGTAATTTTGTCGAGAAAATGAAAAGTGCACATATTTAATTACACAAACGGGTCTACCGCGATATAATTTCATTGTTTTTACCTTAAATTCCGACAAAAACAATGAATGAATGAATAAATGAATGAAAGAAGGTAAATACAATGAAATTATATCGCGGTAGACCCGTTTGTGTAATTAAATTACCTATGTGTACAAAAGGCGAGTTTAAAGTGTTATAAATGAAAAGTGGATACAGATATTGACTCATTTGAAATAATAACAGAATCTTGTAAGATTGACGAAACATAAAGTGAGCCGATTTCTCGAACAAGTTTGAACAAGATCGTCGCACTTTATATATGTCGGCGGCCGATCGTAAGATCAGGCATAAGTATCGTGAAATTCCTAGGCATCGTGAAACGTGAAAATCTTTGACTCGTTCCCTGAGTCGACGGAGCCCCGCTACGCGGGGCTCCTATTTCTGGGCAGTTTGCCCTTCGGGCATCTGAAACAACCTAACGAATTTACATCTGAAGCAACCTAACGGTTTAATGTGACCATCGTCAACACATTACACAGGAACATTACGATCTGCCTAATCTTACGATCGGCCACCGACATTATATATTTCATTAATTTTACCTACAGCCGAAAATATTAAAATTGAATACATTCCTTGAAGGGTAACTACGAATTTGTGGTTGTACAGTCAGCAGAAGAAGTTGCTAAGCGGGCGAGGTGTTCAAAATTACCTTGACACGCTCTTATTCTCTTAACAATAAAGTTCAAAATGTCAAGATCATTTTGAACACCTGGCCCGCTTACCAACATCTGCTGCTCACTGTACCATTAGGACTACTTGACTCACCACCTATGAAGCATTGTACGTTTCCGGCTTCAATATATAGTTTGTGTTTTTTAGCATTAGAAATAAGGTAAACAATCTTGATGTGTCTTTTAATTGAAAAAAACATTTTAAAAATAAGTTACGGCAAATATGTAACAATTACGAATCTAATACGATCATTTATATTCTTCTGCTTTCATAAGTAATAGTTTTTGATTTTTAAAAAGCTTTTTTCAATTAAAAGACCCGTCAAGATCGCTTACCTTCTTGCAAGTTCTTTCTAATGCTAAAATAAACGAACTATAGCTTTATAAATTGAGATCCTGGTTTACGTGTAATGATGATCTTTACCTCACTGATACTGCCAGCACACGCGACATTCTCCACTTCAACCGTCTCATTATCTGTCTGGAGGAGCGTATAAGTGCAGTGCCCCATGAAATCGTAGCGTAGTCCGTCGAAGGTGGTGCAGTGAGGGTCTCTCACAGCGTTCTTTATACAACTTAATCCTTAAGGCCTACTTGCAAAATCCCACTAACCAGGGGTTAAGCGGTTAAACCGTTAACCCAGTGTCAAATTGTACTGGTAACCATGGTTACTCCACCGATTAACCGGTTAACTCCGGGTTAGTGAATGGTGCAAGAGGCCCTAAGTGGACTAATGGTCTTTACCTCACTAATACTGCCCGAGCACGCCACATTCTCCACTTCAACCGTCACATTATCTGTCTGGAGAAGCGTATAAGTGCAGTGCCCCATGAAATCGTAGCGTAGCCCGTCAAAGGTGGTGTAGTGAGGGTCGCCGACGGCGCCGCAGCGGGCCCCGCACGGGACAGCTGTACAGGTCCATTCGCCGGCTTGGCATGTGCTGGAAAATTAAATCAATTAATGTTGGTTTCATTCAAGCGCTGGTGGCCTAACGGTAAGAACGTGCGACTTGCAATCTGGAGGTCGCAGGTTCAAACCCCGGCTCGTACCAATGAGTTTTTCGGAACTTATGTAAGAAATGTTATTTGATATTTACCAGTCGCTTTTCAGTGAAGGAAAACATCGTGAGGAAACCGGACTAATCCCAATAAGGCCTAGTTTCCCCTCTGGGTTGGAAGGTCAGATGGCAGTCGCTTTCGTAAAAACTAGTGCCTATTCTCGGGATTAGTTGTCAAGCGGACCCCAGGCTTCCATGAGCCGTGGCAAAGTGCCGGGACAAGGCGAGGAAGAAGAATGTTGGTTTTATTCATAGGCCGATGAGTGAGGTGGTACAGTGGACGCACCGGATGTTACTGTTCCATCTCAGCGTGCGCGTACAAATTGTATTAGAACTGTGGTGTCCTTTTTCCTGTCTCACTCTTCTATCCTGATATGAAATTTACATAAATTCTGAAGGCAATGACTTATGTGATCTCAGCAGTTAGCCCGAAAATAATTGTATGTGTCAAGAATGCTAGTTACGGGTTTAGGCATCTCCATTTGTAAGAGCAACTACTCCTTGTATCTCCGCTTACGGTACAGTCGAGTAAATTTTTTTTTGCAGTTTATGGTTCACTTTACATTGGACAGCTCTTAGCATAACTATTGTACAACCAAATTTACTTGAACCGCAAATTGTTTAAGACTCAATTTTCTCGACCGTACATAAATGCTCCGCAGCAGGGATGTTGCGAATATTCGCATCCGCATCCGCATCCGCGGAACATCCGCATTATTATCAACATTCGGATCTGCATCCGCATAAAATCGATGCGGAGCATCCGTATGATGCGGATGTCGACCAAGTCGGTAACCGGAACGTATTAGCGGCGGCGTAAGAGCTATGTAATTTCGTCATTATATATAAGGAAATCGTCTAGATCCCGAAAAGTCGGCCAAGTTGCTGTTTATTAAATAAAACGCACCTATATTCTTGCTCAAATACTAACCGTTTCGTTTTTCTTAACTAAAAAATGCTTAAAATGTAATATTTGACGTTTTTTAAGTACCAAATCTTGACATCCGCAACCCTATCCGCGGATGTGAGGCTTTAAATATCCGCATCCGCATCCGCGGATGTCAAAAAATCTGCATCCGCAACATCCCTGCTCCGCAGTGTGGCGAATCTTTGTATTGTGGTACACATATTTTATATTTCCATGTTATTATCAATAAAAAAATTGAGGCTACTAAATACTAGTGGCTGCGAGAGCTGTAGACCTCGGGAACCCCCGTGGCTACACCCTTAAATTAAAAAAACCGCTATGACTCACCAAGTATTGCAATCCTTTTTCACCGTCTTCCCTGGCTTGAAGCTCTTATTCCTCAGCCGACAAGGGCACTGCTCTTTAGGCACACACTTGCCAGCTTCTAGAAGTAGACCTTCGGGACAGAAGCAGCCCTCCACGCAGGTTTTAGCGTCGGGCGGGGAGGGGTTGGGGAACTGACAGCTGGGCTGGACGTCGGGGCCGCAGGATTTGTAGATCTTGCCTTCCGCGCATTTCATTGCTGTAAGTAAGTTTATGAATTATATCTAAGTAGAGGTTTGTGTGTGTAGCGGACAAGGTTTTAGCACAGTATATAAAACAAAAAAGTAATTCGACGAAGCCGTCTAGCATAATTAAATAGTTATTTAATGTAGTAGTAGTAAGTAAATAACGTAGTCATAAGCCAAACTAACAATTGTATGGATAAAATTTATCTGAAATAAAGAATTAATAATAATAATAGACTAGGAATCCTCTAGACCGAGTTTAGAGCAATTATTTCACGCAACCGATGATGCCAAAAATGCGGGGGTGCGCGGGACGAGGTGACCGAAGTCCCTTGCCGTGAATGGTCCGTTCAAAGACACGGACGTACACACGGACACAAAGACACTTTCGACTCGAACATGGAGTAAAATTACCGTATGCGTGGCAGAGGGGGTAGGGCGACTATGCTCAGTCTGGAGGATGTTTTGTCTGTGCGGTCTAGACAGTGCAATCGTGCGGGGTGCGAGGAGTGGGTCGCGCGCACCCGAGCTGCATACATCGCCATTGTTAGTAGCTCGGTACTACTTACAGGAGCGTGTTTTATTTAAAACGTTTGTAATTTCTGGGCAGTAGTGTAAAAGTCTGTGACAGCCCTACTGTGTTCTTGTGTGGTGTCAAAGGCGTCGGTCCACTGTTAGAAGGTTTTAATTTTTCATTGATAATTCATATTATTCTTTAGGAGCAGCGGTTATCAATTAAAATGTGACCTCTAGTTACATATACCGGGTGTGGCCTGTAATACGAGCAAAAAAATTAACTGTAGGCTGTACTCCTCATACTGACCAACGTTTGTTCAGCTACTTTTAAAAATAACTTGTGGTTTGATTTTTAATACACTTTAAAGTTTATTCTAACACGCAATGTATTGCGAATTTTGTTATGTTTAAGGCATGACAAGCAACGTCAATCACAAATGATATGGCATGGCGATGGCGTCCATTGAAGATAATATTTTTTTTGTATGAAAAATAGGAAGTCTAAATACTTCATAATTTTTTAAAGTCGTTGAACAAAAGTGTCACCGTTTGAGGAGTACAATATATGTTTTAATTATTTGCTCATGTTACAGGCCGCACCCGGTATAAAACAATAAAGTCATTCGACGAAGCCGTCTAGACAGTGCAATCGTGCGGGGTGCGAGGAGTGGGTCGCGCGCACCCGAGCTGCATACATCGCCATTGTTAGTAGCTCGGTACTACTTACAGGGCTAGCGTGTTTTATTTAAAACGTTTGTAATTTCTGTGCAGTTGTGTAAAAGTCTGTGACAGCCCAGTGGTGTCGAGTTGTGGACATTTACACAAATATCAAAGGCGTCGGTCCACTGTTAGAAGGTTTTACTTTTACATTGATTATTCATATTATTATTTAGGAGCAGCGGTTATCGTTTAAAATGTGACCTCTAGTTACATACATATATTACTTGAAATTTCAAATTTTAAAGTGCACCCACTCACTACGGCGGCGATAAGACCGCCACTTGTTACATCTATTGTCTTTGTTTATGTTACTGTACATTTATCCTCTAGCCGCCCATACGTCAAACCTTGCCAAGCAAAATGTAATTTTATTTTGTCAATACATAGTTCATATTAGAATGGAACAGGATGCCTTTTTATAGGTCTCTGGGCGGCTAGAGGATATTGTAGACTACGAATATGTGAGGTGTGCAATAAAGAGTATTGTATTTTATTGTACGGTGGTAAGCGTCAAAATAAAGAAATCAACTTACGGCATGTCTCAGCATCTCTCCAGTCCTTCATCTCCTTGACACCCAGTCGTTGACACTCCTTCGCGTACACGGACACCGTGTTACATGCACAGTCCTCCGGACCTAATTAAAAATAATGTTATCAATTAATCAAATACAAATGCATTTATTTCATTACTTTATATAGCTGTTCAAGTCAAATTCGTATACAATATTTTTAACACATTCATTGCCACTAAGTGCTACGGGTTACGCTCGTAGCGCGTAGCCACGTTTTAGCCGTATGTAGCTACGAACAGTGTACCCGACTGTCGGGTTCTTGGCCCTGGATGTGTTAAAAGAGGTTCTAAAGTGGACTTTAACCAACTTACTTAAGCCGGATGTGCAGGCGCAGTAGTCCCACACGCATGTTTCGAGCAACTGAGTCACGTCCATTACCTAAAAAAGGTTTCAATTTACAATAGTCATTTTTTAGTGTAGTTTTTTCAATAAACATTTTTTTCTTCAATAAACCTGCGTATTCACAGTTAGTAAGGAAATTTGGTGTGTTAATATTAAAGATAAAGATTTTAAGATTTTTTCACGCAAATAAATGATTTATGATTTGATGATAACAAGAAATATTTAACTCAAAATGTAGTCAATATGTATGATGGGTGCTGAGAAAGGGGCGGCTACAGGGTCTGGGGGCGCAGGGCGGCAGACTGCAAATCCGCCACTGGGCGTTAGAGTGCGTGTTCAGATGTTTGTGAACAACTTGGTCGCTCCGATATATCTAATGGCGACTGTACATAGATCAGGAACTTACGCTAGAGCATTTCCTGAACTTTTCCTTGACGAACACGTTGGTGCAGAACAGCTGCGCTTTCCTCAGCTCCTCTTGAGTCTTGCTCGCGCACGCGTTCGGCTCCGACGGCGTACTGTCGCATATATCTGATGGAGACTACATAGATCAGGAACTTACGCTAGAGCATTTCCTGAACTTTTCCTTGACGAACACGTTGGTGCAGAACAGCTGCGCTTTCCTCAGCTCCTCTTGAGTCTTGCTCGCGCACGCGTTCGGCTCCGACGGCGTACTGTCGCATATATCTGATGGAGACTGTACATAGATCAGGAACTTGCGCTAGAGCATTTCCTAAACTTTTCCTTGACGAACACGCTGTTGCAGAACAGCTGCGCTTTCCTCAGCTCCTCTTATGTCTTGCTCGCGCATGCGTTCGGCTCCGACGGCGAACTGTCGCAAATATCTGATGGAGACTGTACATAGATCAGGAACTTACGCTAGAGCATTTTCTGAACTTTTCCTTGACGAACACGTTGGTGCAGAACAGCTGCGCTTTCCTCAGCTCCTCTTGAGTCTTGCTCGCGCACGCGTTCGGCTCCGACGGCGAGCTGTCGCATATATCTGTAAATCAATGCAACTATTAGTTTTAAGTGGTATCCAGACGGGACTTGTCAAATCGGTCGATTAGATCAGAAATGAAATTGGCGTCAATCTCCAATTTTAGATTTATGGGGATATTAGAGCCCTCTAATTTGAAACAATGCCCCAGAATGAAAATACTGGCCTCACAAATTGGTACACTCCTGCGTCCGCACCTCATTTAACGGTAATATCGGTCATTATCGGCGGTTGAATTCGGCTAGCCAAATTGGTATTTGCGTGCGCACCTCCTGATTCGATCGGGCAATTGAATCAGATTGGCGAAAAATTTACTAATCTGGATACGCCTTTATCCCTTTAAGGTCTAGCATACCAGTGAAATTGGCAGTAGAATATGAAATCTATAGTGTGAGAAAATGGTACCTTTTGCCTATTACTTGAAGGAAACAAGATTAACTAATTTGAGTAGGGAGGGCTGGCAAAACGGCGCTCACGGCGGTGGTATTGATTATTGATTATTAAGTTCCAAAAATCATAATTCGAAAGTTTGACATTGGTAATAATTGTAAGAGCGTAAATTTCTTACCTATACCAAAAAAACCTAATGCTCCGAATCCATGAAAATTCCCCGTAAAAGTTTGCAATAATCGAAATTAAACCTTCGTGAGACATATTTTAAATACTTAGATCACATGCAACGGATACACACGGAAGAAGGACCCCCGACGGGCCCGAGACATGTCGCCGATAGCGACTAAAAATATAGGTAAGTGAGTGTAGTGATCTAAATATCATGAAAATTCCTTTGAAAATATGACGTTTATTGCGGCAGTTGTACATTTTGTCACTTAGTGTAACATATATTCCATTTCTGACCGCAGCTGCACTACTAGTACGAACGCGTCGGTGTTATTGTAAATTTCCATAGTAAAATGAATAGCAGTGCTGCTGTCGTTGGAAATGGACTGTCACCTTTATTTAGAGTTAATTTTGCCAGACTCATTGAAACTCACCCCCAATTTTTTTGATCTGCCAGGACGAAGCCAGTACGGATTTAGTCTTAGCGATGGTGCCTTCTTTAGTTGTGAAGTCGTTCTCTGGGTTGCCGTCTAGACGGCCGCAGAGACCTTGGGTGTTGTTCCACAAAAGAACAGAGCCTTCAACGACTACTATGTTCTGAAATCAAATGATTCGGAGTAGCGGTATAAGTAATATTTTTTGATAGAGCATCTTTATAAATAATAGGACATTGTTTTACACAAATTGACTGAGCCCCACGGTAAGCTCAAGAAGGCTTGTGCTGTACACTCCGGAAGAAATATATGTATCATCATACAAATAAATACCCTTACCAGGATTCGAACCCGGGACCATCAGCTTCATAGGCAGGGTCACTACCCTCTAGGCCAGACCGATCGTCATCTTTGACGATAGAGAAGCGCTTGTGGCCTAGCGGTAAGAAACGCTGGTGGCCTAGCGGTAAGAGCGTGCGACTTTCAATCCGGAGGTCGCGGGTTCAAACCCCGGCTCGTACTAATGAGTTTTTCGGAACTTTTGTACGAAATATCAGTTGATATTACCAGTTGCTTTTCGGTGAAGGAAAACATCGTGAGGAAACCGGACTAATCCCAATAAGGCCTAGTTTTTCCCCTCTGGGTTGAAAGGTCAGATGGCAGTCGCTTTCGTAAAAACTAGTGCCTACGTCTATTCTTGGGATTAGCAAGCAGACCCCAGGCTCCCATGAGCCGTGGCAATATCCCGGGATAACGCGAGGAAGCCGAGGAAGAAGAATCTTTATGACAAAAAGTAACGTCAAGTTAGTAGCTTGTGTGACACTCCTTGTCGACTTGGTGACAAGGTTCTTCTGAAAGAGTAGTATAGCTTATAGCTATGTAGATGAAAGAAGCACCTGGCGTCCGTTGGCTCGTTGGGTGGACGACATCTGGAAAATTGCGGGTCACTTCTGGATCTGATTATAGCTCAAGACCGGGCTAGAAGAGAGGCCTATGCCCAGCAGTGGGCGATGAAGGGCTGATATGATAATATGTTGAGTATAGCTTACATTAGTGTCCCATTTGATGACAACGCCGACAGCGTCCAGATTCACAACGACGTAGTCGCCCGGCATGGAGACGCGGATGCCCGGCAGCGAGGCCGGGATCGGGATCAGCCGGCGCGTGCTACGGAACACCACAGTGCCTTCTTCTTCTAAAAAAAATATAGGGAAGGTGACATTATTTAGAATGAGATCTAGGCGAATGGAACAATCTATTATAGGATTCCACATATGATATTCGCACAATGAAATAAGTAATAACTGTCTATTAAGTAGGTAGTGAAAAACACCCAACTTGAAACTTAGAAAAGGGCGCGAAATTTTAATTTTCTATGGACAGTCAACTCTTCGCGCCTACATTTTTAAAATTTTCCGCCTTTTTCTAATGACAAGGTTGATGTGACAGGGTATATACATATATACTCTTCCTAAATCTGGCTATCGGTATAAAATACTAGCCTCCAGCGGACAACACGTAGGGCTTCTCTTCCAAGTAGATGGTCAGCTCCAGAGGACAGTAGTCTTTCCTCTGGCACGTCCCCTGCTTCACTGCCACGGTGAATTCGTGTTCCTTCGCATCTTGCACTAGGATGTGTTGGCATGGGGACGCGAAGCTGAAAGAAATCACATTGTACAGGTATATGTGTCTACCGCCTGTCGTCTACCATAGTTTACTGTGTAGGTATGTTTAATTTGTGTACTGTTTCTTTTGTTATTACTCGTAGTGTGCAATCACTACACCTTATAAAACAAAGTCCCCCGACGCGTCTGTCTGTTTGTGTGTTTGTATGTTCGCGGTAAACTCAAAAACTGAACAGATTTTCATTCGGTTTTCACCTATCGGTAGAGTGATTCTTGAGGAAGGTTTGGGTATAATTTGTTACCCCGCGCAAAGCTGGGGCGGGTCGCTAGTAATTAATATTTATATTGTATGGTTTTATATAACTAATCATAAATAAATCAACTAGAGTTACTATTTTTATCATCTTTATCTTGTAACGTGCCACAAATCATCCTAACATGACGATGGAACGTCTTTCAGTCAGCATATATTAAGGGAGCGCGCTTAAAGGCTTATATCATTTCGGCTGTAAATTATAAATACATAAAAAGTGTGGTTAGAACCAGAAGTAGAAGGAGTAAGGGCTGTTTTTAATAGCGTAGAATCAAAGTAGGATACAGTAGCGCTATAGCATTTTACTGTATTTTAAGTAAGTGCCTATGTGTTGTGATCCAAAGACCTATGTGTTGTGATCTCGCGCTCTTCATCAACCTTCCTTAATGCTATGTAGTTTTTGTGACATAGACTTCAAAACTTACCTATAGATCTTCCCATCGAACGTCTTATAATGCACCCCAGCCCACGTCAAGCAAGTGCCGCCCTTCGGCGTAAAGTCCTGCACAACGATATGCACATTAGTGCCTTTAGTGCCGCCTCCCTGCTTGCCGTATTCCACTGTTTCTGAGCCGTGGCTGGTCTGGTAGGCACCGTGCTTGCCGTAACCGTAGCCGATTTGGCTGTGGCTTTGGCTTTCGCTGCCGTTGTGGTAGTATGTTTCGTAGTAGCTCTGAAACGAAACAAAGTTCAAGAGTCTGATTCGGGTTTTACAATTGGTTACGGTTTTGATAAGACATTGAAGGAGCGCCACGGAAAAGGTTCTGTAAGGAATGCGCTGATTAGTGCATGCGAAATAAAGTGAAAAATCATAAAAACACGGTAATCGAATATTTACTCGATTTTTTTTTATTTCAACCCACCCAAAAGAGACTTCAGGGAAAAATCCGAAACATGTCAAACGAAGGGGAAAAGCTAGACTAGTTTTAGAGTAGAGTTTATGTAGATCTAGGTACATCAACTTGTAAAAGAATATTTTCCATAAGATCAAAAACCACAGAGGAAATGGGGGACTACGTTTGTATGGAGAAGCGGTCATCTTCTATCCTTTAGCGGGCGAATAAAGATGTATTGTATGATTGTTTTCCATCGTATTTTCTCGGAAACGTTCGTATTTGTCATGTTACTTCAGTCATCCTCAGTACTTTTTGTACCGAGACTGACTGAAATAGCAAGACACGTTCGTACGTTTCCGTGAAAATGCGATGGAAAATAATTATGCTACATCTGTATTTTTTATTATATATAATATGTCTTAATGATACTTACACTGCTGTATCCCGAATGGTAGTTGCTGGGTGTGACAACAACGACTTCCGCTGTAATAAATTTCAACAATTGTAACCAGCTAACTAATTAATAATAAAAATGTACACATATTAATAAAACTAATATGACACTACGTGAAACACAAATAAATACTTAAGAGATCGGCACTGGCCTTAACCACAGAATAATTAATAGTACTACCGTACAGAAAGGAAACTTCCTACAAAAACGAAGTTTGACAACGGTTCAGGGTCGAATCATGCTGTCCCTTTCTAATATATGGCACTATCCATTTCGGCTATTTAGGGTTGTCAAAAATCAAGCGATTATCTTATCTGTGGTCGTGCACGCAAAAGGAAGTCAAGTGGTGCCAACCCTAATAATTGCTCGGAGCAATGCTGAGCCGACAGAAGTCAGGAGTTTCGCACCCCTGCCTTAACTTGCATGAATCCTGATCTTCGTCGACGTAACCGAATGATGAATATTGGCCTGTGTAGGCCATTAAGTTATTATTTAATTGCTATAGCAAAGATAATTCGAAATAGAGCTGTAGCTACAGTACATTTACTGCCATCTTCCGACAGAAGATTAAGACTGTTAGAACGCCATTTGACTTTGATCATTATTGTTTCACTGATACTTAACTTGTTAAATATTAATATTAACGCCATCTTCATCATCATCGAGAGTAGGCTTAAAGTTATGGCGCCATCGCTCGAAAAAATTGCAACAGACATTGTTTACTTCAATGGGGGTCGGTTGAGGCGAGTACATCTCCATAGAATATAGACAAGTATACTGTTCAGCAAAAGTGGAAGACGCCGTGGCATCAGCAGGGCCACTGAGGTGTACAAAATCGATCTTATTTCATTGAGACAAGGTTTAAAATGTCTTGGTTTATACTCACTAAAGACGCAATGTGGGATAGGTTGGGGCGAGTACATCCCCGTAGAATACGGACAGGTATACTGTTCAGCAAAAGTGGAAAAAGCTTGGCACCAGCCGGGCAACTGAGGCGGCATATGCGATGTTATTTCATTGAGACTAGGTTTAAAATGCCTTGGTTTCTTCTTCCTGGTGTTATCCCGGCATTTTGCCACGGCTCATGGGAGTCTGGGGTCCGCTTGACAACTAATCCCATGATTTGACGTAGGCACTAGTTTTTACGAAAGCGACTGCCATCTGACCTTCCAACCCAGAGGGGAAACTAGGCCTTATCGGGATTAGTCCGGTTTCCTCACGATGTTTTCCTTCACCGAAAAGCGACTGGCAAATATCAAATGATATTTCGTACATAAGTTCCGAAAAACTCATTACGAGCCGGGGTTTGAACCCGCGACCTCCGGATTGAAAGTCGCACGCTCTTACCGCTAGGCCACCAGCGCTTCTTTAAAATGCCTTGGTTTATACTCACTAAAGACGCAATGCGGGATAGGTTGAGGCGAGTACATCCCCGTAGAATACAGACAAGTATACTGTTCTGCAAAAGTGGCGGAAGCCGTGGCACCGGCCGGGCAACTGAGGCGGCAGGAGAACTCTTCGTCGTTGCCCTTGCATTTGTAGTTGCCATTGAACGCTAGCTTGCGAAAATCGCAGACCGATGTCGCTGCAATGAAAAAAGGCATAGGTATAGTGCGACATAAAATAAAATTTACTAAACTTTTTCCATACTAAATTGTTGCCACGTGTAAGCATTTTAGGTACGTCAAAAATGTGACAGTTACATAGGAAGTGGCGCGCTCAATAATTTTCTACAATTTCTTGTCGGATTCTTTGAATGTGTTATGTATGTAAAGGGTAGTTGTAATTGTAAGTGCATGCAAACGGTGGCTGCGTACACCGTCATTCTCGGAAATATATTAGTTCTCCCCCGAGTGACACAAACCTACGTCACAATAACATTGCCACTTTGTATAGCGCTATTGCATATTATTATATAGCGCTGTCGCATTATGACGTAGGCTTGTGTCAGTCACGTGGTCGGAAGAGAGACCAGGCGGAGTATATTATTATACCATGTATTAGTTCATAAATGGCCACCTTGCGTTTGTCTGTGCTCCCCGTTCCAATATTTAACAGAATGTACAGTATTGTGAAGGTAGTAGGTAGGCTATGATTGGTTATCGCCATGTGTTTAGCTAAATAAAGATAGCAACAGGATACATCATCAATTCCGATTTCGACTCCGAGCGATCGCGCCAGTTAGTACCTACCTCGGGTGGACATTATTAAAATTCCACAAGTCCCAAGAGAATAAAATGGGTTATAAAGTTATAAATCTCGTTAAAGCCGTGTGAAATACCTTGCATTATAAGCAAGTGAGATGAAAAAAATACTTACAGTACTGACACTGCGGCCCCCTATACTCCTGCGGGCACTGACAAGTGTTGACTGACAGACATACGCCACCATTAAGGCAGGGCGGGTTACACTCCGGCTCGCAGTCCGGTATGGACGAGAAATCTGCTCGAGTCGGTCGCCATTGGCCGTCCACACAACGCATGTTCGCTACCGTGGTCCCGTCGATAAATTTGTGGCCTTCGGCGCAGGTTATTGTACACAGTCTGGAAGTGAGAAAGGAAAATGATTGAAAGATAGTGAAAATCAGTAGAAATAGGAATAGGTACATCTTTTTCTTGAATTTAAGAGGTATCCTCTTGTCGGTGGAGTATTTTCCATTTGTCCCTCTCACATGCCATATCCTTGACATACTTATATAAAATAAAAATACAGGCTAAAATATGGACAAAAAGGAAGGGCGCGAAGACACCGTGTGTTCGTTTACGGGAGCTTATTGCTCAAACATAGAACAATAGTAGGTACATATAAATACCATTGCGAATGCAGAACTCCGCGTAGGGCCGGAGGTCCGAAGCGTTCAAGAGAGGTTAGCGCTCAGACACAGAACAATTAGTACCTATACTGTGTAGTACAGTGTGAAGGCGCCCTGTATACCACGCTTCGCTCGATCTTACAATGTGAAGGGCGCCGCAGGCCTGGCGCCCCGTATATCATCTGAATGTCGGGCTTCTCCCGACTTTACAGCGGGCTGCATGTTGGTTGCTGGTATTAGGGCATTATTACGACTAGGGAGGACTTGTAAATAGTTCAGGTTCACAAAAATTGTACGAATAAAAAGGATAAATAGGAATAGGAGGAAGTAATACGAAGGTGTTCCAGATAATCGAATAAACTAGCGCACTGTTTTTTTTATTACTGTAGTCATTGTAGGTACACTTAAGTAAATAAATTCCTATAGCTAAAATATTAATGAACAACAAAATTTTATTTCAGTAACATTCAAAATCACGACGAGCGTGGGCAGATTTTATCACAAGTATAACCAGTGACCTTACAAGGACGCGGGATGAGGCGAACATTTCAAGTAAGTATATCCGTCATACACGCCTTATCAGTAACACATACCGTATGCGTACAACACTATAGGGAGCGTGCATGAACATGTAGATGTCGCACTGAAGTTGGCCAGGCAATGGCAGGAGTTGATATCGATGCTGCCGTTGTTCAATAGTGAACCGTATAGTAACAAGGTAAGGTCTAGAATGGTAAAGGTACGAACTCGTCATTGCATTTCCTCATGGAATTCATGGGTAGAGGTGGATACGTCAGGCACGGTTTCTTCTCGAACTCGCACCATTTCCCTTGGAAGTTGGCCGGGCAGTGGCAGGTGTCGTGTCGATGCTGCCGTTGTTCAATAGTGAACCGTATAGTAACAAGGTAAGGTCTAGAATGGTAAAGGTACGTACTCGTCATTGCATTTCCTCATGGAATTCATGGGTAGAGGTGGATACGTCAGGCACGGTTTCTTCTCGAACTCGCACGATTTCCCTTGGAAGTTGGCTGGGCAGTGGCAGGTGTTGGTGTCGATGCAGATACCGTTGTTCTTGCAGGTGGGCTCGCATTTCGGACCTGTGTACATTCACATAAGATCAGCCAGGGTAATTGCAACTATGGGGCAAATGTATGTAACTTCTCTAAAAATTCAAGGAGTCTGGAGACACTTGTATTCACCGCACATTTTCGCCACTCATAAAAGAGAAATCACCTATGAGGAAAGTGGCTCTAGCTTCTATCGGCGTTTTTGTCGTCATGGCTAGGCCTCGAACATTGGTTAGGTACCTACTATACTCTGTATCTTTAGGTATTTAAATAAAAGTAAACAAAATAGATGAAAACATTACACGATTAAATAATGTAGGATAAAGGCAGGTCGTTTAGTGACTGATCCAGGCGGTTTTGTAAGTGATTGGCTGTTTACAAATCGTTTATTTTTATTTAAATACCTAAAAATACTGACTGCATACCAATGACTCATCCCAACTGCATTATCTATCGAACCTCCATCTATTTCCATTCGTCCTTGCCCCAAATGCAATTGCAGCAAACTGCATTTGACATTGGCACAATATATTATCAGTCCTATTTACTATTGCTGGGATTTTGGTTTCCGCCGGTCACCCACGCTGGCAGATAACCGTTAGGTTCAATTGTTATTGACCATATTCGTGGAATCTAATATTAACTGCGTTGATAGCCGTAAAGTAGCATGAAGCATGTACTTAGGTAAGTAGGGACTTAGAAAAAGCGAGCCATATATTAATTCCGGCAAACCTACAGCTAGGCAAAAAAGAGTATATAGAATTTAAAAAGTGGCAACACTGATGTAGTGTCGTCCCGTTTTATATGACTGTATTGGTTTGAAAAGGACGACACTACAGTGTTGCCACTTTTTAATTTCTACTCTTTTTTGCCAAGCACATTGTCAGTAGAAAAAGGCGCGAAATTCAAATATTACATGGGGGGCTTGCCTGGGGGGCTAACCTTAATAGCGCCTACATTATTTAAATTTGCCGCTTTTTAGGGTTCCGTACCAAAAAGGTACAATGCGAACCCTTATGGTGCGACTCTGTCCGTCCGTCACGTCACTAAATATCTTGAGAACTACTGAAGCTATCGATTTGAAATTTGGAATAGTTATGAACAACGCTAACCCAAGCACATTTGAATGTAATTTTTATTTTTTATTAATAATGGAAAATTACCAATATAAAGAGGGGGCAAAATTTCAAGTCTAGTTACTAGGTCGATTGGGAAATCAAGGTAATCATTTCTCAAAAAGTTTGTACATTTCGATCACATCTTAGATTTCTATAAAAATTGGTAAGATGGTAAAGTATTTTTATAGAAATCTAAGATGTGATCGAAATGTACAAGCTTTTTGAGAAATGATCAGGTACCAAATTCAAAACTGCAAATATCAATCTGGGGCTTAGGAGGATAAACTGTTATTACTGACCTGCAAATATCTGGTTAGCATTGTGCTGCAACTCCTGGTATGTAGGGCTGAAACAAAACGACACTTCTTCAGCAAATATCATAAAACTATAGGCTCATATTTAATAAACAAATAATATTTATTATAGTGAGCCTATAGTTTCCCACTGCTGGGCAAAGGCCTCCTCCCACTTTTTCCAGTCTTCCCGATCTCGAGTCGGCCAGACAATTGTAATATACTATATACAAATATTTAAATAAGACATACATACAAGTATCAGAACTCAAAAATGCGCGTTTTCTCAGAGATAAGACCTAGATCGATTTTAACCCCCGAAAACCCCCATTTAGCAAATTTCATCGAAATCGTTAGAGCCGTTTCCGAGATCCCCGAAATAGGTATACAGGAATTGCTCGTTTAAAGATATTACAAAGCTTAATATACATATATGGCGTTATTCGATAAACGCGCTAAAGGTCTGAATTAGCTATGAATCGTTTGTCGTCATGTCATTTTGACTTATGTATTTGTAAGAAAGGGATAAAACATAATTTAACTAAATCAGGCAGTTTTATGAATAAGGGAGAGGGGATAGAAAACACTCTTGACCCAGGAACAAATATCTGTTGTGTGCATAAATAAAAGCCCTTACCGGGATTCGAACCCAGGACCGCGGCTTCATAGCTAAGGCAGTGACCGACAAAGCCAGGCCGGTCGTAATTAAGTCAGAATTAGGTAATCATCATGTAATCATCTTGAAGATAGTATGGTGCAAACGCAAACACCAATTTGGCCAATTTCACCAATTTAAATTTATGGTGATATTTGAGCGCTCATAATTTAAAAAAAATGCCCCCGAACGCGAATATTAGCGTTACAAATTGGTATTCTTGCGTCCGCATCCCATTTTATAGGTAACATCGGTGACATTTGTCATAATCGGCGAGCCAAATTGGCGTCCGCACGGCATTTGATCGGACAATTAAATCAGATTGGCGAAAAATTGTCCCCGACTGGATGCCGACTGGACACGCCTTAAGAAACAGGTTTTTATTTCTCGTTTTTATTTTATGCTGTAGTAAAAGGCGACAACTTTGAAAAATGTACGTGCGGAAAATCCATCTCCCATAAAAAATGGTATTATTAAAAATACAAATCAAAATCAAATTAAAATAGATTGGTATTTTTTAACGGGAATGGTTGGCCATAAAATAACACACTAAATAAATAATAAAACTCACGCTGATCCAGACTCCGAGTTCCAAGTTCTAGATTCTGAATACCCCGAATATCCGGTTTTTGTGCCAGCGTACCCGGTTTTTGTGCCGTAACCAGTCTTCGTACCGTAACCGGTTTTTGTACCATAACCAGTTTTTGTACCATATCCCGTTTTTGTACCATAAGCAGTTTTGGTACCGTAAGCTCTTGTACCATATCCGGTTTTTGTGCCAAATTGTTTGTTTTTTGCGTAAGCTGGAACGTACGCAGGGGCTTCTACGTCAGAAAGGCTGAAAAAAAGAAAAGTTAAAGTGCCGCATTGGTATTTTTTATTTTGGACGCCAAGGAAAATCGAAAAATTCACCACTTCGCACGCTTCTGATAAGCATCCGTAGCTCATCAGTTAGTAAAGAGCGATCAGACCGGTGTTCCGAAAGGTCGCAGGTTCGAATTTTACCGGATAAAAAAAAAATTCCATCTTTCCCTAAAAAAAATCTTTATTACTGCGGCTACGGAACCCTTCACTGACCATGTCGATTGTCGAAGCATGCGCTTGGATGTCTTTTATTAATTAAATTGTAATAAATAAGCTTGTACAATGAGGAGTATCTTTTCAAAAGACCTTATTTCTCTATATAAACCATAAATAAACCCTTTTGAAAAGAAACTCAGTAAATGTATGTAAAAATACTTACGCATCTTGTTCAGACAAACCGTAGCCTGCATCACACAACCATATTCCTAGCAGAAGTACAAACGCGTGAACTAAATACATGTTTAAAAATCAGAAAAGTCCATTTAAGAAAATACCTATAAACAGTCGTTGGCACGAATGCCTCGGACTGAACTGATGTTAAATCGAAACTTTATGTATTGAATTATCTCCTATTATATAAAACGGGATGTCATCCTTGTGATAAAACAGATTTATCGCTGGACACAGGATTTGAGATAGAATTATTCGGAAATTGGTTGGTAGATTATATTTATCTAAATTAGCACGAGCACACGTGTAACTCATACTAATATAATAGCCATAACAGACTACCGTAGCGCCCCAAGGTCGCGGTGCGGTGCGGTAGTCTGTTACTGCTTTAAAGATATAGCTGGTCAAGAAGATCTTGTCAGTAGAAAATGGCGGCAAATTTGAAAAATGTAGGTGCGAAGGGATATCGTCCCATAGAAAATTTGAATTTCGCGCATTTTTTACTGACAAGATTTGCGTGACCAGCTATATATAATTTGATAAACTATTTTTGTCAGTTATAGTAAAATAAAAGAAATATTACCTACTAGTATACGCATCCCTTTTTAGAAGTTATAATAAGATATCCACTACCTAGCAAAAAATAAGACAGTTGCAGTTGGTATGATTTTCACTGCCTATGCTCCACCGACAAAGGGGGCTCATGCCAAACTATATCTATCGCAACATTAAAAAAAACTTGGCTGTATAAACTCATGTCGTGATTAAAATTGCAAAAAAAAAAAATTAAATGGCGGGAAAACGCGGTTAAAAAAAAGTTTGAGGTTTGGTACTAAAGCAAAGTAGAAAAAACAACTACTTATACTTACCTACCTATTAGCTTATACATTTGATAAGTTTTTATACGCTACTTATATAGTTGAGCTTATTCTAGCTTTTTGAAAGTTTGCAAAACATAACAGTATGCCACGGGGAAAGAAAGGACGAAAAAATAAATTCAACGAGGTAAATATATGTCTATGAATGCTAATTACGTCACTATAAGTTTGAAATATAATTTGAAGTGGTTATAGATAGTTTGATGCGTCCAAAGTTAAAACGGCCGTTTTGTTTTGAGTTCATAGATTGACGAATCCAGCAACATAAAAACTGGTTTAATGTATTCAAAATGTACTTAAATACAATACGTAGCGGCCCCCTTTTTTCAATATCATTCGTTAAATTTAAATAATCTCGATTATTTAGCAGTACTTTGATGGGCTCTTAAGTAGCGCATATAAGACTTTTCACGTACACACTTACTACTCTGAAGCTACATCTCCGATTTAAATGAAAATGAATACTTATCCGTTGTTGTTGGGACCTCCTGTTATTTCAGAGCGCGCTAACAACGAGACTAATACAAATCAGCATGAAGATGGACGATCACATTTACAACAACCAGCTTGTAACACGCTCTGAGGCGGCAAACTACCTCCAAGAGATAGCCACTCTGAAGCTTCGGTGTCTACCCACGAATATCCGAGCATTGCAGGTAGATTAAACATTTCTTATTTAATGAATAAGAAGGAATGCTGGTCATCCCTAAAACTATAAATACAAATCTTAGCAACCCTCTGTTAAATTTTGTCCCTTAACAAACACAAATGACGGATAAGGACAATTATCAAAGGCTTCTTAGACTTTACAAGCGTTTATGAATTACGACTTTAGGAGGTAGATAAATAGATAATTTTTTTATTCAACCACAACTTTTTGACATAAATAATAACAAGAGACAAAAAGAAAGTTGACAAGAGACAAAAAAGCATCATACAATTTGACACTAAAAGGAAGGTAGATGGTTTTACGGTAATCATTTTCATTCCATTCATATTCTGTAAGTCAGAATATTAACTTTCAATGGGGTTGGCAACTGTCAAAGGTTTGCATAGATGGCGCCATCATAGCTTGCCCCTTTTTCTATGAGATTTGGCTTAAAGAGCTTGCATCCAGGGTATTAAAAAAACAAAAAATTGACACAATTCTAGGGATTGACAGGGCAAGCTATGATGGCGCCATCTGCTAAAAACTTCCACTGGCCAACCCCATTGCATTAAAGTAACGGTAGTCCATTAGGTAGGTATCTACTACAAAGGTCTACGCTTAACAAACAAGTTTGGTATCAAAGCCAAGGTAAAAAAGCCAGCCCATGGATAGGGTGTCGGTAATTGCACTCATTGCTTACCATCAGACGATTCGTCTGCTCGTTTGCCTCCTATATCATAGAAAAAACTTTGTGCTTTTTTATTTTTATTAACATTTCATTTATTTCATATTGTATTGTATTTTTTTATCTCATTTCAGGTAATCGAGAAACTCACTCGATTCATGACACTTATTCTTAAGGAAGAAGAAGATGGTTATACCAGCGGCTTGCACAACCAATCTTTTCAAATGACGTACGAGTTCGCAGTATCCGCATCGCCCGTTTATTCTTTACCTGATGAAGACAGGAATATTAATATTCCTAACCAAAACGATATTGAGGATGTAAATATAACTAATGTTACAGATGATGATGTTACTTCCAAAGAAATGGGCATAACTAATGTTAGCGATGATGATGTTACTCACAAAGAAATGCATAATAATATAACTAATATTATCGATGATGATGTGTCTCGCAAAGAAATAGATCTCAATGAACAGATTAAAACAGTGAATATAGCTCAAGTAGGAGATGATTCGACTTACAATAAAAATACTATAGAAGATATTGAAGTAATAGATATTACTAATGACAGTGATATTGAACAAGATATTCAAAATGCTGAAACTAACGAGGAACTTGTTTCTATTGAACGTGTAAATACTGGAATATTAACCATGACATTACAAGACAAGGATGACAGTCTAACTCAGTGTGACGATAATATTTGTTCTCAGAGTATCTTAGATAATTATGACAATGATATTACAAATGAAGTATCTAAAGAAAGAGGTAGAACCATAGGAGTCGAAATGGTTTTCCACAGTGAAATTAATGCTAAAACTGACATTACTAATAATGTTAATAAACATTATCAAATAAATAAAACTTTGGCAGCTATGCCTTCTAATACTACGATTGCAGATCCAAAATTAATGGTAAGTCAACCAAAAATTGTTGTCGATGTAAATAGGAAACCAGTGCATCAACCTGATTTCATAGAAAATACTGATAAAGGAAAGAAAATAACAAACAAAAATAATGACAAACTAAAAAGACGGAGAACCAAGAAAAATAAAGAACTGAAAATAGATAATGCAGTAAACTCTAAACATGTCGGTATTGATTATAATGGCAAAGAAAATAATGCGAAAACTGTCAAAAAGCCTAAAAATCATAAAAAAGTAAATGAAATATACAATGAAAACGTTGAAAATGATTTATCGTGGGTTGAAAATCTAAGGTATGTTAGGGAAATAAGCCCTAGCGAATATGACCCAGCGCTAACCTTACTTCAAGATAACTTCTGGGATAATTTTCAACTACCAGGCACATGGGATGATTTAGATTTCAATGTTTGAATAATACTAATAGTTCAATTCAGTAGTTTTTAATTTGTAATAGTTAAAGACATTAGACGTAATTTTAATGACAAGACTCAAAGGTGGTCAGACACTGTCAATAAAAATGACATTATTATTTATATTTAATTAATTTGAGATTTTTCTGGTATCAAGACATTTCACAGTATCGAAGTCAAAATTCTGTCATAATTATCTACAGTATCTGTAACCAATAAACACCTTTTAAACAACAAAGCAAATGTACTATGTTATTGAATAACTATCTAAATTGTATATAACTCAACATATAATAAATATGACTCTATTATACTAAAGTGATTTTATCACGGGCTATAAACATTACCAACTATGAGGCCCATTTTACAACAATAATAATCTTCAAAATAAAAATAAATATAACTAAGTTAAAAAAACTTACTTTACAATATCACAAACAACTATAATAGGTATGTACCTTTACCTAAAAGCAAATACAAAACTTTGGCATAGCAACACATTTTTGCCATATAAATTCATTGCATATTGCGTATCTTGTTCACTCAACAATATTAATGACAATAAAATCTAACTGTCAATAAACATCAATTCAATCGTCAAAGCGCCCAGAAGAAGAACGCTAAGCACTTATAATTTCGTGCATTGACCCACCATTTCCTATCTCTATCGCACGCGCACAATTATATTGCTGTTCTGCTCGCACAGTGGCGCTAACTACCGGCATTATCGACGGGACAGCAATATATAGCCGGTCAAACAACTTTGTCAGTAGGAAAAGGCGAATTTAAAATTTTCTATGGCACGAATACCCTTCGCCCCTACATTTTTTTTAATTTGCCGCTTTTTCTACTGACGGAAATGGCTTGACAGACTGTAATTATCCGCGTACTAAAGAGATAAAAATTGGCGGCTCAATGTACGAAATTATTCGTGCTTTGCGTCCTTACTTTAATGTAAAATGTTAGGTACTTCGAAAGTTTCTTTTATTATGACTAGCATAACACAACACAAATTTTGGTAGTGATTTTTGAAGCAAGACTCACACATTATTCGCATAACTATAGCTATATACCAATAGTACAGTACATTAGTGCACCCATCATGGCGCTAGAGTGCGTGTTCAGATAATTTTGAGCACCTCGGGCGCTCCGATATATCTGATGGCGACTGTAGGTACATGATAATAATGAGCGCACAAATGTATTTAGCAAACCAAACTTACTATCTACCGTTCAGGTGACCTCAATGCCATTATTATACTAATTCTAAACAGATCACCCGAATTCATTCATGTAATATGGCCATGGTCGTTACAATACTCTAATTTATCACCGATTTTATGCAAAAGCTACAATTACTAATAAATATTTTCATGATGTAACAATAATGTTTTAATACATACCTCAGTGCCTCAAGACGAAAGTATTTAATCAATGTGTGTTACCAGTGATGACTTACGGCTCCGAAACGTGGTCTTTCACTATCGGCCTCATCTCAAAACTCAAAGTCGCTCAACGAGCTATGGAGAGGGCTATGCTCGGAGTTTCTCTACGTGATCGAATCAGAAATGAGGAGATCCGTAGACGAACTAAAGTCACCGACATAGCCCACCGGATTAGCAAGCTGAAGTGGCAATGGGCAGGCCACATTGCACGCAGAGAAGATGGCCGATGGGGTCGAAAAGTGCTCGAGTGGAGACCACGGACTAGCAAGCGCAGCGTAGGACGTCCACCCACAAGATGGACAGACGATCTTGTTAAGGTCGCCGGAAGACGCTGGATGCGGGTCGCTTCCAACCGGCACGTATGGAGGTCCAAGGGGGAGGCCTATGTTCAGCAGTGGACGTCTTATGGCTGAGATGATGATGATGATGAACAATAATGTTTTAATAACAGCTATTAACATCACGTCATACTTGCGTGGAAACTTAATTTGTAACGGTATTTTGAACCGTCACTTTATATTTAATTCTCTGATTCTATGTCAATCCAGTGGGCGCAAGTTCGAGATCGCGCTTTTATGGTCTGTCACTTTCTAACAGTACAATGCGAGAGTGGCAAATAAAATAACCATTATTATACATATTTTCATATAGTGTATTTTAATCGCTTGAAATTTCGTGAGGTTTTGATTCCGCCAATACAAGTATAGGCAGGTATGTATAGGCATACTTCTGTAAACTAATAATAAGTGATTGACCTTTATAAGATGAACTCGAAACCTTAAGGAGGTACATATTAAACTAAATACTTATCACAATATTTTGTATGGAAAGTTAGGACTTATGTACAGTCAGTAACCTCATTAGCTAAGCATAGCTGCATACAGATTTATTGTTATTTAATTACTCCGAGCAGATTTATATGCAGGTCTACTAATTTAATAATTTTGCAGACTGTACCTTAAAATAGTGATTATTTTAATAACAGGTTGTTAGTAAAATGTTGCCCAAAAGTTTTGAATGGTGAGTTAAAGTCTTTAAAACAATGTAGTTAGAGTATTTTTACTATTAATTCATATAATTACACTTAATCTACAATTTTTATATTTATAATTTTATAAATGCTCCTGGATTTTAATAAATATAAGGAATATTTTCCAAGTCCAAAAGAAATACTAGCATGACTGTTCTAAACGCCTAAAAGTAAATTCATAAATAAACATTATAATTATATAAAAGGTTTAGGTAATTTAGATACCTATATGCAGCTTAGTAACAGTAAAATGAGTAAGCCCATTCATAAAAAAAAAAACAACATGAACGCTAAAAATATTTAAATACCAAGCAATTGCGATAAGTACCAAAAGATAAGCAAAAGCACAGTAACGGTGCCTAAATAATCTGTAGGTAATTTAGATGTCAAATAAAAAAAATACAATTTATTTTCTTTGATATAATTTGACCTCATGAGGTTCACGGTCTCACAGTAGTCACAGTGCCTACAAGTAAGCTCGATGAAAATTAAATCATTTTCAATGGGATTAGAGTTGCATTTGTTTTGTTTTGTTCAGTTTTCACCAACATAAACTCTATTTCCTAAACAAAACGTTCAAATTTCAGTTCAGTTCAGTTAGTCAGTTCAGTTCAGGTCAGTTAACAGTTGTCAACTGTGTAATGTATGTATGCAAGAGGTGGCGCCAGAATAGTTTGAAATTCTGTAATTTTTTTTTGGATTCTTATGCCCTCTATATCGTTGGGTGACAACCAAAACTCATTAAGTACCACCCAGTGGCGGATTTCCCATAAGGCACAGTAGGCCTAGGGCGGCGAGATATTAGGGGCCGCAAATTGTGACAAAAAATTCGCTGATGATAACAAAAAATGACTCAAAATTTATCAGGCCTGGCAACGAATTCTCAAAAAAGGTACCTATAGAGGGAAATGCTTGAAACACAATTTTTGACTTTGTACCTAACTTTATTTGGACTATCTAGGAGGTGAACATATCATGAAAGTCCCCGCGCGGTCGTAACCCTTGAGCCGGGGGAAGAGACATGTTTGAAGGTCACATTTTTCAGTTTTTCGCTTATATCTCGGAAACTATGCGTTCTAACGACATGATCATTATTCATTATACAAAATGAAAGTTGGTTAAATTTGCTACAAGCTACAATTTTTACGATATCTGGAGGGCCCTCCACACTTGTGCGCGAATCGCGGCGCGAAGCCGCGGACGCGAGTGTGGCGTCGATTTCGCATATTGTTGACGCCTTCGTGCCTTGTTCCTCGTTTATAAGGTTCCGTACCTCAAAAGGAAAAAACGGAACCCTTATACTCGTGCGTCTGGCTGTCCGTCTGTCACAGCCTATTTTCTCCAAAACTGCTGAACCAATTAAGTTGAAATTTGGCACACATATGTAAGTATGTCCATACGTACGTCCATAAGATGGACGTGTACCTAACGTAAATAAATGAATTTTAAATATGGAGGCCATTTTTGGGGGGTAAATGAGAAAATTTAAATATAAAGTTTTTCAAACTATATCGTGTTACATATCAAATCAAAGAGCTGAGCTCAAATTTTTTTTTAAAATAATTTTAGGACAAATAGTTTTACAGTTATTCAAGAAAATAGGCAAATACAATGTTTTTCTTATGTTTCTTTTCTAGATTTTTTTAAAGTTTTTGTAGGTAAATAAAAAGTCAATTAATGTTATTGGTAAAACTGTCACTTAAAATGAATAAGATTTTCCTTATTTTTTCGTAAAACCTATGTTCCTATGATCATGTCACAAGGACGTATAGTTTCTGAGATATAATAGCGAAAAACCGAAAAATGTGACCTTTAAACCAAACCCCCCTACTTTTGATATGTTCACCTCCTAACGAGTCCAAAAAAGTTACTAAGTAAAAAATGTGTCCCAAGCATTTCCCTCTATAATATATATTTTCGTTGCCTGATCTTAATGTAGTCAATATGATGGGTGCTGATGCTGAGAACGGGGCGGCTACAAGGCTTGGGGCCTAGGGCGGCAAAGACTGCAAATCCGCCACTGGTACCACCACAAGGTCATAGCCATAGTGAACCATATTAGTACTAAAAGAGGGTCGATTTTTGTTTAAATTTTTTTTAGTAATTAGTAACTTTTGCTTGTCACCTGACGATATGCTAACTAACCCTTTGAGACAAAGCAAGAGATAGTTAAAACCTATGCTAGCGCCATCTATCCAAACCTTTGACAGATGCCAACCTATTAGAAGCTAAACAGCCATATTCGAACTTTAAGATACGTCAAAAAATAGATATGGAAACGATATAGATTGGATATGTCAGTGTCAAACAAGTGTCAAAAGTGACGTTTTTGTTTGTAGAAACCTCACTTTTGACACTTGTTTGACACTGACGTGTCCAATCTATATCGTTTTCATATCTATTATTTGACGTATCTTAAAGTCCGAATATGGCTGAAACTTGCGTTTGTTCTTGCAAGAATGGATGTTCATAATGTACATGTCCTAAGTTTAGGCGCGTTTAGGTCTTATTGTTTCGCATCTCGAAATTTCCTTCATCAAATGTTACCTACCTATGTCACGTTAATTATATACTAACCTCCATAACCCATAGGCCTTGGTAATTAAAAACTAAACTTCCCTCTGACTTTGAAATATCCCATACTGGTCTTATTGTGAATTAGTGACTTCACATCTACGTAATTTTGTATAATGTTGGGAACCACTTCCCACAAAATGTATTTCATATATAGTAATTAGAGACCCCTCACCTTGAAGAAGCCCGTACTCGTTTTATTATGTAACAGTGACGTCAGACCTATATAACTCTGTATGACTATAGGTGCTTGGTGTATTTATTATAAAATGGCGCATATTTAGAACCACTTAGACATATATCTCAGTTAATATAGTAATTAGAAACTAAACTTCCCTCTGACCTTGAAGAAGCTCAAGTTTGTCGTTTGTCTTATTATGTAACATTGACGTCACACCTAAGTAACTTTGTATGACTATGGGTGCGTGGTGTACGCATTTCCAAATGGCCCACTATATTTAGAACCGCTTCCCATAAAATTGATTGCACAGTATTTAGACATTAATCTCCATAATTATTTAGAAACTGAACTTCCCTCTGACCTTGAAGAAGCCCATGCTGGTCTTATTAAGTAACATTGACGTCACACCTACGTAACTCTGTATAACTATGGGTGCGTGGTGTATATGTCGCAGTCGGATCGTATAATCCGCCGTATTACATTACGGCTAGCCGTTTTCAAAAACAGGGGCGTTTTGAAATGCGGCGGTTTAACGATTAGCCGTATTGAATGCGGCTGAATGAGTATCCGCCGGAATGTATTCGGCGCCATACGTTCTTCAACACGGCTAGCCGTAATGTAATACAGCGAGTCATTAGCCGCCGCTTTGACAGTTTTTAGTTCCCATTTTTAACACTCGTGGCGCTGCCTGACAAACGCTGGGGTGTCCATCAAATCTGGAGTTTATCGGACTGTTTCTTTTCAAAAAAAAAATTTCCTTCGCAACTTAACTAGACGGAGCCCCGCTTCGCGGGGCTCCTATTTCTGAGCGGTTTGCCCTTCGGGCATCTGAAGCTACCTAACGAACCTAACCTACCTACCTATTGATTAAGTGAGACGTCCGTGAAAACATTACACTACTACTACGGGGAAAAAAGCGTAGGTAGGTATATAATTAGGTTAGGTTCGTTAGGTAACTTCAGATGCCCGAAGGGCAAACCGCCCAGAAATAGGAGCCCCGCTTGCGGGGCTCCGTCTATTTAAGTTGTAAAGGAAATGTTTTGGGAAAGAAACACATGTAGTGCGGTGGGACCATGGTAGAAATAAATTAAATTGCAAACATTGTCAAACTCCGGTTACGTAGGCGACCCAAAAAAACTGGTCACTCTACAATGTACGATGCGGCTAAACGTGGGCCGCCTTATTGAAGAACGTATCGCAGTGACAATCCGGCTAATCGTCGACACTATTTCATACCATATTTAGAAACGCTTCCCATAAAATTTATTGCACAGTATTTAGACATTAATCTCCATAATTATTTAGAAACTGAACTTCCCTCTGACCTTGAAGAAGCCCATGCTGGTCTTATTATGTAACATTGACGTCACACCTACGTAACTCTGTATGACTATGGGTGCGTGGTGTACGCATTTCCAAATAGCTCACCATATTTAGAACCGCATCCCATAACATTTATTGCACAGTATTTAGACATTAATCTCCATATTTAGAAACTAAACTTCCCTCTGACCTTGAAGAAGCCCATGCTGGTCTTATTATGTAACATTGACGTCACACCTACGTAACTCTGTATGACTATGGGTGCGTGGTGTATACAGCAGGAGGATGAGGCCATAGCTTCGACGGCCCTCTGCAACTTCTGGGCGAAGATTTCCATATCGTATGTGGAACGCTCCTCGACCTCGTCATCTGGAAATAAAAGTTTTTGTATGAATTGGTTTGTCTGCCTCTATTTTTTGCTTAACCTTTTGAACGCCAAGAACACCTAAAGACGTCGTTGCTAGTCGAGCCCACAGCGCCAAGGACAACTATAGTTGTTATGGCGGGCGCTGTCAAAGTAACCGTTCGCGTTCGCGTCAAGATTTTGAACACCTAGCCCACTTAACCTCTGTTGCTGACTGTACATTGTAATAATTTTATTTTGATCGCACCAAAGAGAACAAACCGTAAACAAAGCGGACTTATGCTATTTTGCATTCTACATCTAGGCAAAACCTTAGACTTTAGAAGATATAACCAAACGGAGACGCCATGTCTGTAATTTTCGGTACAAAATAGTCAGCGATTTTTGCGGTGGAAGGGCACGTCAAATGAGTAACGAAAAATTATCCATGTCAGATAAACGTCAGTCCATACAATGTGTATGACCATTGGCCGCCTATTTTCGACAGAGGAGAACGCCTGTTAATGGCTACTCCGTTTAGTTATATCTAAGGGCAAAAAAGAACATTTTTCATTTCATTTCATACCTTTATGCCAATAAATCGGATGAGACGCGAAAGTAATAAATGGGACGTCTTGACTAAAAGGATTCCACGCCATTTTCAGTGGTAGCGGCTCTCCTTTGTTCCACATCAGTCGGACTCCGCGCAGGTTGCGTTCTCTGTAAGAAAATAAGATATACAATAAGGTACACAACGTGTAACTAAAGATTAATTGAGTGTATAAGATGTATAAGATTAAACTCGTGCCCCGCGCAACAAGTATATGGTGTTGTATAAGTTCCCTAACGTAAGTACCTACGTTGCCATACTAGCTGCAAAGAGAATAGAGTGTACAGTTTTAATCTTCTGTTGAAAAACGGCAGTAAATTTACTGTGGCTACATAGTCTACTTTGACAAGCCGCCTCTATTTCAAATTCTCTTTGCTAACTGTAGAGAAAAGCACTGCCTGTACGTAGTTACATACATTTTGTGGTAACTGAATTGTCAAATGTCATCCCATAATGAGCCGTACAGCGTCTACATTAGCTCAATTAGCTATCAAATTTGAAGCAGGAATTTAATTTAGACTTTCTTTACACATCTAATGTATTCAATAAATCTTCGGTATAAGGTACACTATAAGGTACACATGTTGTAACACTATAGTTATTCCTAATAGCAGTGTAGCAAAGCTGTTTTATTTTACGGTTTTGAAAACACATATGTACTTACTTTTATACACAGTTAAATGCTGTAAAAAGTGCTACCTACTCAGATCAATGTGCAGTAAGCTGTAAGCTGTTTTGTTTTTTTGGCAAAAATCTATGAATATATTTAATAAATTGTAAATACGAATAGAAAACTTTTGTACATATACGCACACTATATTTTAGTCTTCAAACAAATGCTTACTTAACATAGAAATAATTTAAGTTATGTTATAAAAACTATCATTTTCAGTCAAGTAAGTACTATACTTAGCACTTACTTGTCTGAAAATGGTATGTTATGATAAAAGCAAAAACCGATCTAATAAAAAGAAACCCAAACCAGTAAAAAGCTGTAACAATAAAGCGTAGGTATAAATAAATAAAGCGTTGTAATGATTGCAGTTGACCTTATTATTTATTAAGCAAGAGTTAATTTAATGAATTATTTTATTGCATTTTAGCCAGCTCAAACAATTTCGTTAATGAAGCGTTAATTAAGCGCAACTTACAACATCCTACTAACCCGGAGTTAACCGGTTAAACCTGGAGTTAGATACCATGGTTACCAGTACAATTTGACAATGGGTTAACGGTTTAACGGGCTAATCCCGGGGTAGTGCGATGGTGCAAATGGCGCTAATAGTGTTAAAGAGCGTTAGCAAAATATTAGCAGTATGTAATCTAATTGTAAGTGCCAAATACTTAAAAAAAAACAAATGCATACTTGACAGTAACACAGTAGCAATACCCAATATGAGATTTAGGCTGCGTATCCACGAGATGTGCGAGAATGCGTAGCGATGGATAAGTTTGCTAAGGTCCAATACCCTCGCTCACCGCAGCCTTATTGGACATGGACAGAGCCCACAGGGCTCTTGACAAACACATTCCTAATATGTATAAGAAAAAACCGGACAAGTGCGAGTCGGACTCGCCCACCGAGGGTTCCGTACTTTTTAGTACTTGTTGTTATAGCGGCGGTTGTTACAGAAATACATCATCTGTGAAAATTTCAACTGTCTAGCTGTCACGGTTCATGAGATACAGCCTGGTGACAGATAGACGGTCGAACAGACTGACAGACGGATAGCGGAGTCTTTACTAATAGGGTCCCGTTTTTACCCTTTGGGTACGGAACCCTAAGAAACATGATAATGTCAATGTGTATGTCCAAAAAAATCGTGTACATATAATGAAACTTTCTATAGTACAAAACTATAGCTGGTCAAGCAAACCTTGTCAGTAAAAAAAAGGCGCGAAATTCAAAAAATCTATGGGACGATATCCCTTCGCGCCTACATTTTTCAAATTTGCCGCCTTTTTCTACTGACAAGATCTGCTTGACCAAGTATAGTTCTTTAGTTCAAGAAAACGGAAAATAAAACGCCACAAATTACAGAAAAATATAGCCTAAAATAGCATTAAAACACGAACCAGGCGAGAACTCAAAAGTATGAATGGGTTTTTATATAAATGATTCCCTGTTATTTATCGATTTGTAAAAAAAGTTAATTTTCAAATGTTTTGTTAGCATAGTGCTTGTTCATTCACGGGCAAGTGCGAGTCGGACTCGCGCACGAAGGGTTCCGTACCATAAAGCAAAAAAAACGGAAAAAAATGCAAAAAGAAAACGGTCACCCATCCAAATACTGACCACGCCCGACGTTGCTTAACTTTGGTCAAAAATCACGTTTGCTGTATGGGAGCCCCACTTAAATCTTCATTTTATTCTGTTTTTAGTATTTGTTGTTATAGCGGCAACAGAAATACATCATCTGTGAAAATTTCAACTGTCTAGCTATCACGGTTCGTGAGATACAGCCTGGTGACAGACAGACGGACGGACGGACGGACAGCGAAGTCTTAGTATTAGGGTCCCGTTTTACCCTTTGGGTACGGAACCCTAAAAATGCACAATTCGTTAATTAATTTCATTCCCACTATTGTACTATTCTTGTAGGGCGAATATTACTACAGTCAAAGGATCTTGAACGTCATACATAGTACTTAAAGTCCATATTTAAATGGCAGCACCAATTGTTATCAGTCACGTGCGTACGCGTTTCATTGTAGCGCTGCTACTTAAATTAAATGTGCCTTTCTCGACCAAAAGGGTACTTATTGTCGGTTGTCAACAAGGCGTTCCAAATAGCTTCAATTTGAAATCACCCTTATCGACCAACGACAATGTGGTACCTTTCGGTTGAAAATGTCACAAATATGGACTAAGTGTAACTACTGTATTATAAAATTCAAATATCCAACCTCTAAAACGTGCCCCGACTTAATTTAAACCTTACGGTATCGATATTTGTTAAACAAGCCAGCAAATAAACTGAAAACTACCGCAACTCAAAGTACCTAGGTTCAAAATACTTGTAATCGAAGAGTTTGGCGTCGCCGTCGTCGCTCGGGCGCCGGCACAGGCGGTCTATCACGACGTCCTTCACCACGGTGGTCACGCCCGTCGCTATGCCGTTTAACCGACTGTAGTAAAAGAGGTTGCCTTAGAGCATTTAATAACTGGAGTCGCCTTTAAGAGCTTACCAGTCTGCCGAAAAGCTTGCACAATTGTGCAAACTTTTGTATGGACTGACATGGCGTAAGTTAGAAATAGCAATACATTTGACGTCCTCTCCTCCGCAAAAATCGGCAGACTATTTCGTAAAGAAAATGACAGGGATGACTCTCCAGTGACTAAATGCATTAAGGTTAACACATTCAGTGCAACGATACTGGTTATGCCTGTGCTCTAAATTTTTACCTTAAATATTTGTAAATAAAATTGAACATTATTATTTGTTGATGTTAGGTTAAATTATATTGCGATTTTAGGTGTTAGGTACAAAATACAAATTCTTTAGGTAGGTAAACATGTCGAAGAAATTAAACATTAAGCACATATACCCTAAAACAAATGCACTAAAATAACAAAAAACAAACACTTCTAACAATGACACCCCTTACACCTGTTAAAAGATCGATTTAGAACGAAACATGTCATAAGTCATAAGATATGTGAAAAATTGAATCGGTTAAGGAATAAAATAAATATTATGGTGCAATAATACCAAATACAAAACGACCCAGCCCCACAGTGAGCTCAACAAGGCTTGTGTTATGCGTATGTAACAACCCTAGACTCGCAGCTGTCCATAGGCTACTGTCACTGCTTACAGTCACATGTGCCGTATGCATATTTGCCACCGACGTGGTATGTGGGCAATATTGAAAGTTTCTGGATTGTGATATATGAGACGAATCATTTTTTCTAAATGGCCAGTTCACGAATTTTCAGTATGACCTAAGTGTATAAAAATATATTAGTAGCTTTAAACTCACGGAACTAAAGAGGAGGGTGGGTACACTAGCTCCCCAATAACGATGGTGTCCAGATCGTCGAGGTACGTCTTCTTGAAGTCGAGCTGCTTCATGGCGATAAAGTCGTACTTTATGGTCATCACCAGCCGGGATGTCAGCAGGACTATCCGCTCTTTCTCGTTGTCCCATAGGGTTATTCTGGAGAGTTTGATCAGTAGTTAATGATATTGCAAGCTCATGTTTAAGACTGCTTTTCTACTGAGACATAAGGTTGCCTCCAGAATCTCGCGAACTAAATTGACAGGTCAATGTGCACAAATGATACCACAGTTTGGCCAGTGCTGTTTATATCGATATTTTCTAAAAAGTTTGAATTAGAGAATATCGCGAGAATTCACCGCTAGCGGCGCTACTGTTGCGCGGTCAGTTAAAATGTATCTTTAAGTAATTTAAATTATTTTACAAATGTCAATTGGTATTTCGAAAATTGTGCATTTTTATAGTAATCGATACAAGAATATTGGATAAACATATTGTAGGTAATTAAATAAATATTTTCTTATATTTATTTTATTTTATTTGTTAGGAAAACTTACAGCTAGAGTAACAAGTTGTAGGTGATAACATAGAAACAGTGATTTTGGCTCTAAATACAAATAAGGCCGACCCAGACGGGGAAATAAGATAAAATTTCTCATTTATTTTGTGTGGTGTGGACGTAAAAATTAAATCGTCTCGGTGATCCCTATTGCTTCGATTGTAAAGAAGATCAGTCCCTAAACTGGACATTCAAGTTGACAATTAGGTCAGAATTTAAATACAGTTAGACCAAAAAAAGTCTGCAGCGATTTTAATAGCCCACGCAGTGCAAGTATTATTTTAAACGTCAAAATTCTATGAAATTATGACGTATTAAATAACAGGTTCACTGAGTGGGCCATCAAAAACGTACTCGACTGTTTCCTCCGTGGGTTTTGATGCCAGAGCAATGATTTTTTCAACGCAGATTAATATTGTCAATATCTGTGTCGGACTTATCGATATCATTTTATCGACATATACCCCTGACTATTTTTTCTTTGCTATTCCTGGTATCATTTTATTTGTCAAACTCATGTCAATTTAGTTCGCGAGTTTCTGGAGGCAACTGTAGACAATTGACAACTTGGAACAAACTTAAATTTCTTATTGTTGGGAGTTTTCAAAACAAAATAAATTCAACTATATTTCCTTCGCAATTGATTTCAAATTCAAATCCCATTTTTTGTATGGAGGTTAAAATGCTGCTAGGCGATATTTCATAGTATACTTTTATTTATTCATATAGCCCTTTGTTCTGAATATGTTTGTTGATTTTACGATAGTAAGTTAGTTTTAAATATTTATATGCAGTCTCTTAGTTCAGTGTGCCTGTCGGCAAAGGCCTCCAACTCCTTCCAGTATTTCCTCTCTTTTGCCACCCTTGTCCAGAGTGGTCCCACTGTAAGTATAATTTCATCTTCCTATCGTATTAACCCTTTAACCGCCAGAGTCTGATATATAAGACATTACATATCCAGCTCATTTCGCCACAGTCTGATAAATAAGACAAAGATCTGATTTGGTTTTTACAGCACATTTATAACTCCCATAACTATGCCAACCTTACTCTGCGTGGTACAATTACTGTCGGTGGCGACACGAGCACGCTCGATCAAAAATTGCTGGCGGTTAAAAGGTTAATTGTGGGCCTTGCGATCTAAACCCCTCTGTAGACATGAGAATTTTTTAGCTCCACTTCTGTCTTGCATCTTATAGTGTGACCTGCCTAGTACTTACTCTGTCAGTAACCATGAACCAAGGTACTCCCCATCCTCAGGGAACAGCAGCACTGTGATACACTCTTGTATGGCACTCTCGACAACTCCCTTCCGGAATGTGAAGAAATCCTGAATGTTCTCTCGGTTGAACGGTACATCGTAGCGGGGGTACACAGTTTGTGGTTCAGGTGGTGCTGCTGAGGCGTTGGCTTCTTGTGGCCTTCCTTCTGAAAAATTTGTTGTGTAACTAAATCTCAACCCTTACTCTCTCTTTCTCTCTTTAACACCTTCGCTGCGGCAATTAGTATAACTCGTAATTAACCATACTTTGTATAGGGTCTTTCGACCTCCTACCGCAATGAACGTGTTAACCCGTCTCTGCCCTTTTCAGGTAACTTCTTTACAATAGCCCAGTCTTATTGCCCAACCAAATTTCAATCCATAGACCGTATTCACTTTTTCTACAATAGTCCCAATGCCTGCTGAGACCGGTTCATGGGTGTTTATTGTTGCACCTGTGAACGGATTCCAGCAGACGTGACATTAAAGCTCTCCAAAGGGCCTCTATGTGTTGGGTCTATAGACCCACACAAGCCTATCAAAAGACCAGGATTTATAGGCCCGTAAAATCCAAAATATTAATACAAATTACCTCCAGTGTGAATCATAAATGTGTGCCAGTACACAGTATCAATAATAATATAGAAATAAAATTTTGCGATTAGCCATACTGATGTATGACAATAATTACAACAGAACTGATTAAAACTGAATTGATTAGTTCTAGTTGATGATTATTATTATTTCTATGAGATATGTTTACATTTCTAAATGACCTTGACTTTGTTGACAATATTGTTATTGCTAGTAACTTATTACTGAGGTTTTTTATTCTTAGGTAAAATTAAAGGTTTATACCTACCTATCATTTTTTCATGTTAGGTATTTATATTTTTTACTGAATATATTTGTCAAAGCTCTAAACATCATCAAAACAATTACTACAAATTTAAACCTCCAACATTGTCAAAATAATAGTAAATTTTAAATTGAAATACTTCTCAATTAGCTTTTAATTAATCCATATTTATGATGGTGTAGATTACGTAGAACAATGTGTACGTGTTGATTCGAATTGATATCTTAATAGAAAAACTATAAACACAATAGCTTATGACCGTGGTCTTCATATCTACTTACCGGCAAGAGAAGATGTAGACGAATTCGACGGCAGAGAGTCCGCACCAGACAATACTGAGGGCTTACTTGTGTTAACTCCCAGCGTATTACTACTACCTTGCTCTTCAGTGTTATTATCTGAAGACAACTGCAGCGTACCGCCGCGGAACTCCAGATCGTCGTCAAGCAAGTCACTCATGTTTGCTTATTAATTGTAAAGCGTAATTTCGTAAATTCAATAATCGACCGCGATAAGACTAACGTCAAATTATGGCAGTAAATACATGTGCTAATAGAGCTATTCTTGTTTTGATTGATGATAGATCGTTGAAGTAAATAGCGCCTTATATTGTTATAGTTAAGATGTATTTTTGTTTGTTATATATCATATCATTTGGATAGAAATTCATTTCAAAGATCGCTACCGAAACCAAACGTCAAAATTACGGCTGCGTTCACTAATGGGATATAACCGCGAAAATCAAAGTTCGCAAATTGTGGGCATCTTGCCCATTTTTCTCTGTTAAGCCAAGCGCGCACCACGATTTTTTGTCGCGCGATAATTTAGTCGCAGAAATGTAACGTATGGGTTTATATGGCGGTGCGCGCATATGCGACAAAAAAATCGCAGCGATTGTGAATTGTGATTTGTTACATTTTTCCGCGACAGCGCGCGACGCGATTGTCGCAAAGTGAATTGCAGCATACGAAGCTGTATGGCCCCGCGCGCACTGCGATAATAAAATCGCAGCCGGGACCTCAGTCGGCATTTCGCTCTCCAAGCGTCAACATATCGGAACCTGCTTCTCCAATGGAGTTACAAGATGAGACGCTAGATGTTGACCGTTTAATTATAGAAATAGAAGGAGATCACCTTTGTGGTATAAATACTCAGTCATACAGCGATTGCATATTGTTTCACGACAAGCGACTGGTACGACATCCATGACGAGAATGAACAAATCGTCGACTTTTTCATCGCAGTGCGCGCACTGAATTTTCTGCGATAAATTACAGCGCGATTCTAAAATCGTGTCGCAAAAATTAAAATCGTGGTGCGCGCTTGGCATTACTCTAATTACTCCTTCATTGAAGTAATACAGATAGATCTACGCAATTTGCGATTTCCAGTTTTCGCGGTAGGCCCCCAGAGGCCCTACCGCAGAACACGAAAACGAAAAGCAGATGTTATTTTAAGTGATGTGATATTTTATGACTTAAGTACTTATAGTTTTATTGTGTTCTTATTTATAGATGGTCAAGCAAATCTTGTCAGTAGAAAAAGGCGCGAAATTCAAATTTTCTATGAGACGATATATCCCTTCGATATTCCCTTCTATTTTTCTACTGACAAGATCTGCTTGACCAAGTATACTTACAAATTTGGTTTGCCAAACTATAAAAGGAGCTGGCAGCTGGCTTAAAGGTAGGCTATAATATCTAAAAAAAAAAGTAAGGTGCGCGAAATTCAAAATTTGTATGGGTGATCGTTCGCTACTTCGCTAGGTATCAATCCAAACCGATGACCTTATTATACAAACATAAGAAATGAAACACTAAATATTCTTAACCAAATATATTTATTTATATTTTACAAATTTCTTTACCTAACCCCTAAAAAGTTTGGGCAGATTTTTCTACGGCCCTTACGAGTAAAACTGATTCTCAAAATGGTTGGTTGTACAACTCAAAAAAATCTTGTATGAGAACGAACAATTTACATAAAACTAAACATTTTAAAAGGAATGTAAATAAGTACTTGTACTTTAAAGTTTAGTTAGAAGTTACTATTAGTAAAGTATGGCGTAATTTAATTTAGTCTAGATTCATATAGGATTATAGGATAGGTATGTAAACCTATTCGAATTCGAACATCTATATAGTCTAGTAGAGTCGAGCTAAGCTAACTTTAAGAGTGTTAACATAATGGTCAAAGTGTGAAAATAATATGTGTACTTTCACAATGTATCACAGCAGTAAAGTGAAAAGTTAGCGTGGTTCAACTCTACCAGGATGATTTACTCCATACAATAGCGCGTGACAAAATTAAATGGCAAAGTTAAGGTAACGTATCATTTAACTCCAGTGGCCCATTTTATAAAGCTACAAGTTACAATTTACAAGCGGAAGTCTCTTTCTAACCCTATGTTTTAGAACGAGACTTCCGCTTGTAAATTGTAACTTGTAGCTTTATAAAATAGGCCACAGTTGCCTATTTTATAAAGCTACAAGTTACAATTTACAAGCGGAAGTCTCGTTCTAACACATAGGGTTAGAAAGAGACTTCCGCTTGTAAATTGTAACTTGTAGCTTTATAAAATAGGCCACAGAGCGCCTACCGCTACCACGAAAGAAGAAAAACGGTAATTCCGTTGTCTTTCTCTATCGCTCTTCTATATTCGTGCGATAGAGAGGCAGATAACGAAATTGCGATTTTCGTGGTAGGCCTCTGCCCGTTATTAACTTTGCACACGACTGCGGCACCTGAGGGCCAACCGCCAAGCCCGTTTGACGTGTTGCATCTCTGTTCCACTTATAAATTCGTACGTAAGTGTGACAGGGAGGAAAAACGTCGAAGGTGCTTCGGGGTAGGCCCTCTGCTCAACGGTTCTTGATCACATTCGATTTTTCACATAATTATGTAAAGTTGGGTAAAAAAATGGGCTAGCACTATTTTCGTCTGCCACGCAGTACATAATATACCGGGTGTGGCCTGTAATATGAGCAAAAAATTTAACCGTAGGCTGTACTCCTCATACTGACCAACATTTGTTCAGCGACTTTTAAAAATAACTTGTAGTTTGATTTTTAATACACTTTAAAGTTTATTCTAAGACGCAATGTATTGCGAATGTTGTTATGTTTAAGGCGTGACAAGCAACGTCAGTCACATTGATAATGGCGTGGTGATGGCGTCCATTGAAGATAATATTTATTTTGTATGAAAAATAGCGAGTCTAAATACTTCATCATTTTTAAAAGTTGTTGAACAAAAATGTCACCGTTTGAGGAGTACAATCTATGTTTTAATTATTTGCTCGTGTTACAGGCCACACCCGGTATAAGTAGTCGATATACAGGGTGTTTGGTACATCGTTTGCCAAATTAAAACGGCAGATAGGTTGAGTCACTTGCTATCTTCCCAGGCCTAGAAATTTTTAAATTTGCGCACAGTTTTTTTCAGTTCTATGGCAGTTTTTCGTAAATTTAAAATTTTAACTTGTGAGGTAGTAAAAAAAACATGGCCAATTTTTTTTCTAGACATGAGCAGATAGCAAATGACTCAACCTATCTGCCGTTTTAATTTGGCAAACGATGTACCAAACACCCTGTATTTTACTGCTAAGGTCAAATAAGGTCATCTCGCTGACAGCTTGACAAGCGAGTAACATGGTAACGTACCCACTGATATTTTTTGATAATTCGTATACCTTATTCCAAAGACATACGGTACACTATTAGTGGTAATAACCTCCTAAGGCCCAATGTCCTACCTATAGTACGTCTTCAGTTCGATGAAATTTAAATCCTATTTAATTGGAACAGAGTCGCTTTTACTTTGTTTCGTAAAATTTTCCATCAACGCAAAATCAACTCTATTTCTTACCCTATAGGTTCAAATTTCCTTAGCAAATTTTAGCTTTTTATTTGTATGGCTGGGCCTTATAGGAGGATAAAATTATGCATGAGTTTTTATAGTTTTTAAACACACGACGGCTTTACAAATGGCACTCCTTATAAATATGCTAATAAGCCTATTCATCTTTTCATCGCAAATCGCTTTTTTATAAACCATGGTATGATGTTGGCAAACAAGTGTACGGACAAACTAATGGTAAGCAGACATAACAGCTTAATAAAATTTGGGTATTTGTTTTATAGGGGAGCAAAGTTGTTGTAGCCCCTCGTGCTAGTTTAAACCCCAGCAAGCGAATGATTTCATAATTTCGAATCTTGAGCGTTACGAGGGTTTGGAGGCACGACGGTTAAAAAAACTTTGCTGAGATACAAAAATTTCATCGCAACACCGCGAAGAACACACTAGCTGTAAAACATTAATAATCGAATCCAAAATGAATGGTTTTTAAATATATTTTTCAAAGTTATCAGGTTATCACTAAAAAGTCCATCCCACCAGCCAACAGGAGGAAATAACTCAAAATCGGCACCAAATTAGTTTACCACACTAGATGATAAAATGGAATTTTTCTATCTGCATGTCTTTGAAGAATAGTAAGTAACTTTACATTTACAATCTGGTGTTATGAGAATTAGAGATGCAACGGATAGTTGTTTGGCCGGATACAGGATACTGGATATTCGGCCTGATCATCGGCCGAATATCCGGTATCCGGCCGCCGAATATTCGGCCAGCGGAACTATACCTAAATTTCGGTTTTTCAGGTGCGCATTCTGCAGGTTTGACCTGTTTCCTAGTGAACGTTCGCGCGGACTCATTTCTAGGTTCGAAATGAGTGCGCGTGCAAGGCAGTGGAATGTTTAAATTGTTTTAAAACAATAGACAAGTACGATTATGACCGTGACTGTTTCTTAAATCTAATTGTTTACTCCGAAATCAAGCAATGTTACTATCCGGTATCCGGCCGGATGGTATATCACTATCCGGTATCCGGCCGGATATTAATATAATGACCAGATAGGCCGGATACCGGATAGTAACCGAATATCCGGTGCATCTCTAATGAGAATTAATGTCTTTGACGGTCCTAAATGTTTTGCTGGTTAATAACAGCGACATCTGTCGGCGGGGCAGCGCGACGGGTAGACGATGCATTGGTCCAAGCAGTAGACGTCAGCGCCATCTCTCCCCTCCAGCTCCCCAATAGCTTCGCAGGTTTGTCTGGAAATGAGGGTAGTTTTTCTATATTAATTTAAACTTGCGCTGAATTTTAGAGATCGAAAGGTTAAATTAAAAATGTAAAAAACCGCACCGCTGACAGAAAAAATCTTTCAATTTAAAAGAATCGCATTCATATCGGTTAATCCGTTTGTGAGCTACGACGCCACATAGGTACAAACACCCAGCTATTAATAGAGTCAGACCGAGAAAAGTCTGCAGCGATTTTGATAGCCCACACAGTGCAAGTGTCATTTTAAACGTCAAACTTCTATGAAATTATGACGTTTAAATAACACTTGCACTGCGTGGGCTATCAAAATCGCTGCAGACTTTTCTTGGTCTAACTCTACCTACTTTAATATAAAATGAAATTTTGAAACAGATTTGCCTGTTTTTAACCGACTTCCAAATCCCAAAGGAGGAGGTTATCAATTCGGTTGTATGTTTTTTTTTGTTTTTTTTTATTTTTATTTTTTTTATTTTTTTTATTTTTTATGTTTGTTACTCCATATCTCCGTCATTACTGGACCGATTTTAAAAATTCTTTTTTTGATTGCATGTATATGCATACAGATTGGTCCCGTTTTTGTCAAAATCCAGTTCTAATGATGGGATCCATGAGGAATCGACGGAACTCCTCAAATCTTAAAGGCATACATATAGTGATTTTTGTGTTTTTATCAACAAATCAAGCATATACATTCAAAAACGTGACATTTGATGAAGTGGAACTGCTGATGATTATCAGAACGGAACTCTTCAACGACGCATAGTTCACGTTTGGCGATTTGTCCTCTTCGTTATGTTTGCTAAGCAAGTTTAGTTTTTAAGCCACATTTCTGTCAAGCTCGAGTTCTGATGATGGGATCCATAAGGAATCGAGGGAATTCCTCAAATCTTAAAGGCATACGTATAGAATTTTCTGTATTTTCGTCATAAAATCAAGCATTTTCATTAAAAACTGTCGCATTTGATGAACCCGGACTCGTACCCGGATCGGAACCGGACCTGGACTCGGACTCGGACTTGGACCCGGACTCTGACCCGGACTCGGACCCGGACTCGGACCCGGATTCGGACCCGGACTCGGACCCGGACTCGGACCCAGACTCAGACCCGGACTCGGACTCAGAGACCTGGACCTTGACCCGGAAAATCACTATGATACCTAAACTAAATAAACCGCTATGATTACCTACCATAAAATGTAGGTATATAGTATAGTCCTCCACATCGATTTCGATGACGGCGACCTCAGCAATCAAGGGATTTTCCTCTTATGAGCTCTTATGTGGCTGGCCAGGCCAAACTTGTTTTTAAAAACTCTGTCACATTCACGGCAGTAGAGTTGACCGGCTGTGTTGTACGTATACACGTAGGAGGGCTTAGGCCTTTCCTTGCGTAATTGGCGTTTTACGTCTAGTGTCGCGAGGCGGTTTTCCTCAAACGACTTGATGGATTCAAAGATGGTAGACCGCCAAGATGACCGCTTTGCAGCGAGCTCCTCCCAACGTGCAGGATCGATGGCACACGCGTTTAGGTGACGCTTGAGCACGTCTTTATATCGGAGATATTGACCGCCGTGCTTTCGCTTACCCTCTGCTAATTCTGAGTAGAATATAGCTTTAGGCAAGCGGCGATCGTCCATCCGGAGAACATGCCCACACCACCTCAACTGACGCTGCATCAATAGTGCCTCCATGCCGAACACCCCGGAACGACGCAGCACCTCAGAGTTGGGAACACGGTCCTGCCATTTAATCCTCAGTATAGATCTTAGACATCTTAGGTGGTAAGTGTCTAGTTTTTTGACATCTGGCTTGTACAGGCACCATGTCTCTGCGCCATACAGAAGGACTGGGATTATTAGGGCCTTATAAACGCTTATCTTAGTCTCTAGATTGATGTCATGGGACCTCCAGACACGATCAGTGAGTCGCCCGAAACTGGCAGCGGAGTTGGCAATGCGGGAAGGTATTTCTGAAGCTAGGGTGTTGTCTTGGCGTATAGTGCTCCCAAGATATTTAAAATGGTACACTTCATCTAGTGGTTTTCCATCTAGATTCAGCGGTGTTGAATCAGATTCAACTCCCCGGGGTGGTTGTTTGAGGATTTGCGTCTTGGAAGCACTTATTACCAGGCCGAATTGTTGGCAAGAGCGGTTTAATGCGTCCAGGTAGCTTTGGAGATGCGCCATACTGTCAGAGGTATATAGTATGATGATGCCAAACCCCTCCCGCTCATACCCCCGTACACCGCACGGCATGCGCCGTTAAGTAGGTTAGGTTAGGTTTGAACTGCGATCCTCACAGACCAAACAAAAGTGGGTTAGGTTTGGTTAGCACTGCGGGCTTTACAGAAACGAAATGCTACTAGAAAAGTGGGTTTGATTAGGTTCGAACTACGGTCCTCACAGAACCGAACTGCAATCAGAGAAGTGGGTTAGGTTAGGCTAGAACTACGACCCTTACGGAAACGAAATGCTACTAGAAAGTACTGGTTTTACCTCCTTTTCTACATAGTGCACCATCTACCATAATTTTTCACCGGGCCCCATAGAAGTCGGTTTTTTTTTCTTAAAAATTATATTTAGTTTGATTGTAAGTAGGTATCTCTAAATTCAATTGTATCTTTTATAACCTCTAGCCGCCCCATACATCAAACCTTGCCAAGCAAAATGAAATTTTATTTTGTCAACACTAAGTTCAAATTAGAATGGAACAGGAGACCTTTTTATAGGTCTCTGGGCGGCTAGGGGATAAGTCTTATAACGTTAGATTTTTCTTGCGAGGTACGAAGTAAAAGGAATAGTTATTTGTACAACAAGAGATCAAAGTTTGATATTTCTTCGAGTGCTTATTTTGAGTCCCGTGCAAGCGAAAGATTCTATAATAGCGAGCGTAGCTCGTGAATCTAATTTAGAATCTTGAGCGTAGTAAGGGATTCAAAAGCGCACGAGATGTAAATAGCTTTGATCTCGTGTAGTACACAAAATTTTTCACCCTAAGCAGTGAGAACATACCTAAAGGGACAGAGATAATAGAACCCAAGTATATCGAACTTGTATTAGACCCCGCATGTTGAAATGACATTTGACTATAAAGGTCACTTGAATGTCATTTTGTCTCACTCAGTGAGCAAAATCGCATTTTGCTCACTGTTTTTAAGAAGCAAAGTACCCTTGTTCGAGCTGCTGAGGTGAAAAATATTTTACTTACGGGCATGAGCACAGAGCCTCAGGACAATTAGGAGGATATCGGAGACAGTTGGTCTGACACCAATTCTGCATACCGGGAAGCACGCGGTACGCAGGCGAGGGCACGCAGACTTGGTCCCTGTAACCAGTGAAGTAGAGATCAAAATCGCTTGAAATAATGTTACACGGTTTGAAGGAGTATTAGAACGTTTGGGTACAAGTACATGCCGTGCGGATTAACTACTATTGTACAGTCAGCAACTGACGTTATACCTAAATGGGAAATCGAAGTTCGCAAATTGCGGGCGTCTTTCTCTGTCACTCTAATTACGCCTTCATTGGAATAAAAGTGAAAGATCCCCGCAATTTGCGAATTTCGCTATTCGCGGTAGGCCCCCTGTGCGAACGTGTATGTCTAAAGCCCGCTCCACACTCGTGTGCCAATCGCGGCGCGAAGGGGCTATTCATAAATTACGTCATTTCAAATTGAGGGGTGGGGGGGCGTGGGGTCGTCTGGACATCGGATGATGGTAGCATGACGTAGGAGGAAACGGGGTCATTCGAAGCATTATTTTTGGATGATTTGGGGGGGGGGGGGATCAAAAATCGTCAAAAATGGATGATGTAATTTATGGACAGCCCCGAAGCCGCGAACGCGAGTGTGGAGTCGAGATCGCAGATCTGCGAAATGAAATCGACTTCACACTCGCGTTCGCGGCTTCGCACACGAGTGAGGAGCGGGCTTATCATAGGTCGATATGTCATATATTTATATGCGAGTCGGGAGTCGGGACGATTTACGTAGATAGGTAGGTATGAGTTACTGACTGTACTATGTGAGTTTTAGAGTTACATTTCATATTAGTTTGTAGCACAAGACAATGAAATTAAAACAGGCATTCTTAAATCACACACATAACATGCTACAGAATAGTATTATTTAAATAGGTACCTATAAAATGCTACTTTATAACTGCCAACCTAATTTACTGGTGCTATGAAGGTTTATTAGAGCACTTGCCATTTCCTTTAGCACTATAGCATAGTCAAGCCTCAATCGCTTAAAGAAAACGCTAATAGAAACTAAAATTATGTAAAGTTATGACGAGACTTTTCAACCGATCCGTCATCGTAGTACATTTTTAGTTTTCGATTGGCGTTTGTCGACAAGCGATTAGCATTTTCCTATGGCTTCAGGGCCCATAGCCAAGATATCAATCTATTAGGTACACTCCATAGCGAACGAAACGCTCTATTATGGAAGAGTGAACGAGAAAGATTACAGGGTTATAACCGCGAAAATCGAAGTTCACAAATTGCGGGCATCATTATCTGTCACTCTAATAACGCCTTCATTGGAGTAAAGGAGAAAGATCTCCGCAATTTGCGAATTTCGGTTTTCGCGGTAGCCCCCCAGTAACGTTCACTACGGAGTAGTACGGAGTGAACTATTCGCATCTTTAGCCCGCTCCACACTTCGTGCGCGAAGCCGCGAACGCGAGTGGAATCGATTTCGCAGATCTGCGAACTCGCACACGGGTGTGGAGGGGGCTTTTGCTAAGCACCCCGTTCAGAATTCGAAAACATAAAGACGAAGTTTAGTTACAACACAGACGGCGGCCATTCCATAGAATATAATAACGTAACGGACTGAAACACACAAAGATTAGAAATTATTTACACGAAGAGTATCCACATATGTACAAATCCCAAACCGAAGGGCCAAAACAAACTGTTTGTACCTAATAACTTGAGGGACGAAATCTTCGTCGCTATCCGAAATATCGTTGCTGAAAGAAAATTCATATGATACAGTCGTTATTCACAAAGACACGGTAAAACGAACTTTATGTACATAGTGATAAGGTTTACCTAAGTTGTAACGATTCCTCATAGTCTCTTTCTTCCCTGAAAAAAGCATGCGCATGCGTAAGCGGGTGATGAAATAATACAATAAATGTGCATAAATACTTCCCATACAACCATTTCCAGTCGCCGTTACGACACGGTGTAGACACATCTTGTGTCGACACCGTCTGTTTCGGTCACAATTCCAGTCGCAGAGTCGTCGCCGTGTCGACACAGTTACCAGAAATGGGGAAGGGTCGACACATGACACAAAGTGACATAAAGTGTGGTCGCCGTGTGCACACATTGTTTCGGGTTTGCGACTACTTTATGCCAAAATCATTCGTTCATTCGTTCATTTTGTTCCTGTCAAATGGAAACTGTCAGATGGAAAAATAGTTAAATAAAAATAAGTGACATTAATACGCCATCTCTAAAACGGATTACAAGACGTAATTATATATTGTTTGCATTTATATTACAATAGGACTTAAATTATTATGGGGAATTAAACTGCTCGAGTGATTTGATAAACTAAGTGTAATATAATCAACGCGCCACCACATTGTTTTAGTTTAGCCGGAAAGGAAATTGTTTACTTCTCAGTGCTTGTGTTCATAAATATATTATTTGATGCATTTTTAGTACTTCGATGCGTATACTATACTTAAATAACAGAAATAACGCTTTACATATTACGAAACTTGTTAATTATGATGTATAAATATGGTTTAAGGCTGAGAAATATTGCAGTCACAAAGTAGTCGCAAATGTTTCGACTTTGTGTCGACTCTGTGTAGACACATGACACGCGCTGTCAAAAGTAATAACAAAGTTACTGGATTTGCAAAATGGCTCCTTGTGTTCATTTGTTTTCAGATATTCTCAAAGTGTAAAAATGACGTGGTCAGAGATGGGACTTAATAGATTAACTGTTTATTCGACTAATTAATGGAATAAAAAAAGTTAATCCTCAAATTTTAATCACGATTAGTTTAGTCGACCTAACATAGATTGAAATTGAATTAATCTGAACATTAATCGAATAAATTATCGATTAAATCTCGGTTGGAAGTTGACAGGGGGCCATTTTTGTACGTAAAAATAATAGAAATGTCTTGCATGCAGATGGTAGCCAAACACTTTGTCATAAAAGTCGAGATGGGTGTCTATTTATAGGTTTTAGGGAGTGCCGATTTCGAAAATGATGACCATTTTGGAATCCAAAATGGCGGCTTTGCACTGTGTCATAAAAGTCGTCATGGATGTCGTTTTATACGTTTTAGGGGGCCCCAATTTTGAAAATGATGACCATTTTGGAATCCAAAATGGCGGCCATGCACTATGCCATAAAAGTCGTCAGGGGTGTCGTTTTATAGGTTTTAGGAGGCGCAGATTTCAAAAATGATGACCATTTTGGATTCCAAGATGGCGGCCATGCACTATGTCATAAAAGTCGTCATGGATGTCGTTTTATAGGTTTTACGGGGCCCCGATTTAGAAAATGATGACCATTTTGAAATCCAAAATGGCGGCCATGCACTATGTCATAAAAGTCTTCATGGGTGTCGTTTTATAGGTTTTAAGGGGCGCAGATTTCGAAAACGATGACCAATTTGGATTCCAAGATGGCGGCCATGCACTATGTCATAAAAGTCGTCATGGATGTCGTTGTATTGGTTTTAGGGGGCCCCGCTTTCGAAAATGATGACCATTTTGGAATCCAGAATGGCGGCCATGCACTATGTCATAAAAGTCGTCATGGGTGTCGTTTTATAGGTTTTGGGGGGCGCAGATTTCGAAAACGATAACCATTTTCGATTCCAAAATGGCGGCCATGCACTATGTCATAAAAGTCGTCATGGATGTCGTTTTATGGGTTTTAGGGGGCCCCGATTTAGAAAATGATGACCATTTTGAAATCCAAAATGGCGGCCATGCACTATGTCATAAAAGTCGTCATGGATGTCGTTTTATAGGTTTTGGGGGGCGCAGATTTAAAAAATGATGACCATTTTCGATTCCAAAATGGTGGCCATGCACTATGTCATACAAGTCGTCATGGGTGTCGTTTTATAGGTTTTAGGGGGCGCAGATTACGAAAACGATGACCATTTTGGATTCCAAAATGGCGGCCATGCACTATGTTATAAAAGTCGTCATGGATGTCGTTTTATAGGTTTTAGGGGGCCCCGCTTTCGAAAATGATGACCATTTTGGAATCCAGAATGGCGGCCATGCACTATGTCATGAAAGTTAACATGAGTGTCGTTTTATAGGTTTTGGGGGGCGCAGATTTCGAAAACGATAACCATTTTCGATTCCAAAATGGCGGCCATGCACTATGTCATAAAAGTCGTTTTATAGGTTTTAGGGGGCCCCAATTTAGAAAATGATGACCATTTTGAAATCCAAAATGGCAGCCATGCACTGTCATAAAAGTTGTCATGGGTGTCGTTTTATAGGTTTTGGGGGGCGCAGATTTAGAAAATGATGACCATTTTGGATTCCAAAATGGTGGCCATGCACTATGTCATAAAAGTCGTCATGGGTGTCGTTTTATAGGTATTAGGGGGCGCAGATTTCGAAAACGATGACCATTTTGGATTCCAAGATGGCGGCCATGCACTATGTCATAAAAGTCGTCATGGATGTCGTTTTGTAGGTTTTAGGGGACGCAGATTTCGAAAATGATGGCCATTTTGGAATCCAAAATTGCGGCCACGCACTATGTCATAAAAGTTGTCATGGGTGTCGTTTTATAGGTTTTAGGGGGCCCTGATTTCGAAAATGATGACCATTTTGGAATCCAAAATGGCGGCCATGCAGTATGTCATTAAAGTCGTCATGGCTGTCGTTTTATAGGTTTTAGGGAGCGCAGATTTCGAAAATAATAACTATTTGGGAATCGAAGATGGCGGCCATGCACTATGTTAAAAGTCGACATGGATGTCGTTTTGTTGGTCATGGTCATCATTATCGAAATCTGCTCTTCCTAACACCTATAAATCAACATCTATGACGGCTTATATGACAAAGTGCACGGCAGACATCTTGGAATCCAAAATGGTCATCATTTTCGAATTCTGCACTCCCTAAAACCTATAAAACGATATCCATGACGACTTTTATGACAAAGTGCACGGCACACATCTTGGATTCCAAACTGGTCATCATTTTCGAAATCGGCACTTCCTAAAACCTATAAAACGATATTCATGACGACTTTTCTGACAAAATACGTAGCGGCCATCTTGGATTATAAAATGATCATCGTTTTCGAATTCTGCACTCCCTAAAACCTATAAATCGACATCCGTGACGACGCAAGTTATCTTTATTTTCAGATCTAACAAATTGCTACAGAATACAAAGGACAAAAAAAGAAGCGAGGAGGTAATGAAACAAGCAAACATACAGATGATTCCTCGACGCAATTGGATGCTTCTTAAATTGTGTCCAGATTTATTTGTCATAAAAGTTTTTACTTTTCACGTATTACTCTCACAAGTTCCGTGACATTTCGACCTTGTAATTTTTTAAGTAAATGGTTTTGTTTATCTGTGAGGATCTCACTAGAATAATATAATCAAGGTATGTTTATATTTGATAATTGAAATAGTAACGCAAAAAAAAATTATATTTGTGTCTTATAATCCTACCGAAGACTTTTATTTTTCCTTTTCCTTCTACACAAGTTTGGTCAAGTAATAAGAATTTAGGGCTCTCAATTTTATTTTGACTTCTACAACAGTAAAGCTACGAGGCCATGTTTGGTATCGTTTTCGTATAAATTCGCAGTACCAAATTTAGTTATGGTATCACATTGACACCATTCCAAAGTAAAAACATATAAACTTACTTTCTCTTAAACTCCTCTTCACGCTTAAACTGCTGAACAGTTTTAATTTAAATTTAGTACCCATATATTTTGAGTCCCGAGACAGGACATAATAAGTTATCTCAAAAATCATCCTTCAAAGGTGTGAAATGAGGTGTAGGGGGGAATTCAGAATTGACTTCTTGAAGTTAATACTGTTTAAGTTTAGGTTTGAAGTCATGTTTTTTTTTATCATTTTTAACTAAATCAAAGATGTAGACCTTCCCAAATTTAATATAAATCGGTTCAGCGGTTATTGATTTCCCGTACAAATTTCCACGCCACTTTTCACACCTTCAAAAGATGATTTTGGTTATAAGATCTATCCTATGTCCTGTTCCGGGATGCAAACTATTTCTATACCAAATTTCAAAGAAATCGGTTCAGCGGTTAAGCGTCAAGAGGAGTTTAAAAAACCGACCAAGTGCGAGTCGGACTCGCGTATTAAGGGTTCCGTACATTAAGTCCGACTCGCGCTTGACTGCACATTTCTAATAGGTTTTCCTGTCATCTATAGGTAAAGAACTATTTTGTGTATTCAGACAGACAGACATACAGACGCACGAGTGATCCTATAAGGATTCCGTTTTATGCTTTTGAGGTACGGAACCCTAAAAAGATTTTTTTAATTTTGTGGAATTGAAACGTACTATTTTAAAGGGGTTAAATAAATTGCAAAGCTCCGGCTTGTTCAAAGAAAGCTATAGCACGTTAGCACAAAAAAAAAATGAAATTAAATACTTAGTAAAAATGTGGTGTCTAAAATTGCTTGCTAGAGGAACCTAATTTGGGAGATGAAAAAGCGAACACAAATTATATTATAGAACTTTATTAAACCTAAGATCTTGCCAGTGGTAAGTTTGTGATTTAATCCTAACCTGCGAATCTGTGTGAACCTTTAACTTGATTTGACGACACCTAATTTTAGAACTTAGCTCAGTGGACAGCTGGGCCGCTTAACAGGTCCAGAATAAAGCTTCACACAGAATTCTACTTATTTAAGAACTAATTTATTTTAATACTAAATAACTATGTACCAGGATTTTCAAATGTCTTTATCTTACTTTAGTGGTTGCTCAAAATTCTAAATTTACTCTAAACTTTGCAGCTGGCGCTGATGCCCTACTAAATTAAATCATGGAAAGGACCGACCTCAGAATTTAAACGTTCCTCAGATGCAGCGGGGTGACAGGCTGCTTTCCCCGGTGAAGCTAAATGCTGAGCTGTGACGTAGAGCTCAGGGGCCGCGCACGTGGTACCAAAGTGACGTGGCAGAGGCAGATGGCGTGCTTAAATTCCTCGCTCCAGGAGGTCTCCAAAACCAAATTGACTTCTAGGATTTTGAAGCTTTTGAGATAAATTACTCAACGAATGAAATAAATGAATGAATAAATGGATAAATCCCGGCTCCTGAAAACCGAGAAAAGGTTATATTAGCCTACGCCCTTTATGGCCGCTAGAAAAGAGATGAAACCATTGGAAATTTGGCTCACCGCACTGGTAGCTGCTAAGCCTTCTGGCGGAGCGCTCCCTTCCCTCGAGCAGGAGTCTCTCTGCAAAGAACCAAAATTTGGTTAAGAACAAACCCACAACGTTTCGCGCCATTGTGGAGTTGATCACCACGAAATTTAATTTCTACTCACTCAGTGGAGCTTCCGAAGGACTCAAGCCGTTTCCATCTTTCAGACCACCATGCCGAAAGTGTGGTCTTCCCACAAATTGGGCTCTTGCGAGCGAGTGTCCCCAGAGGGGTTCCCAAATCAAATGTGTCTATCATTCTCGAATGATCTCCAATATGGAGTCCCTGAGAGCCCTATTAACAAAAGGTAGGGTGGCAGTCCCTTGAAGACACAAATCCTTCGAAAATTCTGTCTGAATTATTTAGACAATTTCACTCCTGAGCCTAAGAAATATATTTTTACCATTTAATCTAATATTGTTTCATTCCAGAGCCACTTTGTAAGTCTGTAATTTCTATGTTTTGTTTTAAATCGAAATTGTTTTTTATCTTATAAATCCTACCTACTTCATACAAAGTTTTCCTGGAGTGACAACATAAATATCTCAAGTTTTAATTATTTTTAGTCATATGACAACCCCGACAACAGATAAGCATCGAGAGGTGCATCTGAATGCAACAGATTATGCATAGAAATGCAATCAATGAGGTTTGTTTTGGACACCGTTAAAAACGTTGACATAAGAAGAGGTATTTTTCTTTTAATTATCAATCGACCCAAAATATTTATTTCAAATTTAGAAAAATGTACTACGTTACAGAATGGTTTCCATGTTAAATGGATTCAGCAACCCAGATTTATACGAAAACGATACCATACACGGCCTAGCACCTTCACTGATGTAGATATATCAAGATAAAATTGAGAGCCCTAACTAAACTTTCAAGAGCGGATATCTCAAAAACTATTCAACATATCGAAAAAATTGACAGAATAAACTTGTAACAAATTAAATTAACTTTCATTTTGTATAAGTGGCCATGTCGCTAAGATGCATAGTTTCCGAGATATAATCGAAAAACCGGAAAATGGGACATTCAAAGCCCCCTCTCTTCCCCCCGCTCAAGGGCTACGGCCGGGGACTTTTGATATGTTCACCTCCTAACTTGTCCAAACCAAGTTACAGAGTCAAAAATTGTGTTCCGAGCATTTCCCTCTACAACTTTTTTGAGCATTCGTTGGCTGACCTAAGTAGCTTATTGCATTTCTTTAAAAACTTTTCTGTAAAAGGTTGACGGGTGTTGGGTGTTTATATGGTTTTGGTCGATTATTATCATTTGCATCGCCCATGATGACTTACTAGAATTACTTACGAGCACACGAGACACTAATAGTAGTTTGACAAACCTTGGTTTTCAAGAGGTATTTTATATTGACATTTGCTGTCACAAATTTGCTGTCAGATTTAGTCGCAAACCGCACGCAAAGTGCACACAAATGTGTCGACACCTTGTTACGGAAAAGTGTACACACGGCGACGACACTTTGTTTCGAAACAATTCTAGACACATTGTGTGGACTCTGTTACGACACATCTGACATTTAGTTACCACTTTGATGATTCTGCGACTGGAATGGTTATATGGGTTATTACAATAGAAATAAATTAGATGCATATGCATTTTTTATGATTAGTGGTGCTAGATTTGATAAATGAACTACTTACAATATTTACATCTTAGGTATTTAAATATAGGTACGAGTAAGAATATTAGGTATACAGCATGTCATTTTTTTCGACTAAGTACAGTCACCTGCATCGCAAAAACAAACAAAGTTCATGGCTCCACGAATTATTTTTGGGCGCTCTATACATGTATAGTGCAAAATAAACTATCATCTGCAGGTAATTGTACCAGCTTGGGCAGGGACCTACTTTAAGAGCTATATGAATTTTTATGCTCCACCAAATGCATCCAAAACCCTGCATATATTCTGAATACCATTTATATTTTTTATAGTTAAAATAAATAACCATGGAGGAGGCAGAAGCATATGAGAGGCACCAAGTTTCCACTACTTGCACCCATAATTGCTGGTTGATAGCTTGTCATTCAAAATACCTCCTCGCTCTGGGCTTTACAAATAAGATTGTGTGTCAAAATATATAATTTCAGGTTCCTACAACTCAGGTACAGATGTAGCGCATAATCAAATAATCATTTTCCATAGTATTTTCTCGGAAACGTTCGTATTTGTCATGCTACTTCAGTCAATTTCAGTACTTAGGTACCGAGACTGACTGAAATAGCAAGACACGTTTCGTACGTTTCCGTGAAAAAACGATGAAAAGTAATTATGCACTACATCTGTAGGGCTGAACTATTACAAAAAACTTCCAAAAAGCTTCCTTTTATCACTACCAATATCGAAATATCATCTCAAAACAAAAATACATTAGTTTTGTTAAATACCTGACAACCAACGGGTACAGGTTCTGCGGCCGGTACGCGTCCCTATAATACAGTAGGAAGGGGTTGTCCCTCCGGAGGTCGCCAGCGAAGGCCGGCGGCAGGCCTCCGGTGCTCGTTATGATGCTGATGTCAGCGCAGTTCCGGAAGGTCTCGGAGCGCCCGCACCCCACGGCCTCCGTACCGTTTGGGCAAATGCCCCACATGTTGCCTGGAATTTTTTATTGATGAGCGGTCATTTTATTTTTTGCCACTTTTATTTATTGTGATCTTTTTTGCCACTTTTGTGTTATTTCTAGCCAGGATCGCGAGCCCTTTTCATCCTTCTAGGAGAAAAAAAGTTTCTTAAAATGCCATACATTTTTCAAACTTTCCTTTTTGTTACCGCCGTACAAATAGTCATACGTATTATGAAAACAAAGCTGCACTTTAAGGTGGAAGCAAGCCGCTTTGCATGGTGATAGTAGATACCAAAGTAAGCGATTTTTTCCGAAGCACCCAAAAATTCACCCCTTAGGAGCCGAGATTTAGCGAGGTCTATTAGGAAAAAGAAAAAAATTCCACAAGTTTCAGGGAACAACAAATATTGAAAAAAATTATATCATTTGAAAGAAAATCACTTTTTTTAACATAAAAAAAATAAATACGCAATCTTTTCAAACAATATTAGTGTGAAATTATTAAAAAACATTTTTTTCTCTTTTGCGCTTTATTCTTGCAAATAATGTCTTCGACTTTGAAGAATGTCTGAAAATAAGTATTTTTGGTTAAAGTCAAATATATTTCTTACTAAATAACGAAAACCGCATCAAAATCGGTTCAGCAGTTTTTGAGATACAAGTTTCAGAAGTTGGCTTACTTTTATTTATATGGGATTTTTCGTCTTACATAGTCCAAAAGGCGAGTAAGTCGTAGTAAATTATACGTAAATTAGAAGGTACTTAATTTATCTACATTAGGGATATGTATATAATATATATTTATATGTGGAAAACGGCCATAGTCACCATCTTACATAAAAAAGGAGATATATCGAAGCCGAATTTTCGCCCCACAAGCCTCCTTTCCCATACGTACAAACTCTTTGTAAAACTTTTATGCAACCGCCTAACTTGTATCCTCGATGAATGCCAACCTCCCGAGCAGGCTGATGTCCGGAGCGGATTCTCTACAGTCGACCATATACATGCGGTAAAGCAGTTAATGGAGAAAAGTCACGAGTACAACCGGACCCTGTGCATGGCCTTCGTAGATTACGAAAAATCCTTCGACAGTGTCGAGCATTGGGCGGTGTTTGATTCTCTCCATCGCTGCTCAATCGACAATCGCTACGTGGATCTGCTCTAGGAGCTATACATATATACCTCGGCAACAATACAAGTTTGGCTTTACAAACTTAGTAACCCAATATCTATCGAAAGGGGATATCAGTTCAACTAAGTTTTTGACGGCAGTGCTAGACGACGTCATAAAAACGCTTGCATGGGACAGAACTATCATCAGTATCAATATCCAAGGGTCTTCTTGTCACACCTGCCGCCTTTTTTGTTTGCCGAGTCCCTGGAAGATCTTCAAGGCATGGTTGAAAGCCATGCTTCTTTGAATAGATCTTAAGCTGACTACGTCCAAGACTAAAGTTATGACGAACATCTCTAGTAAATCGATTCCAACCATTACGGTTAGGAACGAAAGACAGGAGGTGGTCGAGAAATAAGTGTGTACAGAACCCCCTGTAGCAACTTTACAACGTTTTTAGAAAAATTTGACTCAATACTTTGTAAAATATATAACAAGGACAAAAAATCTGTAAAGAAAATTATTGTTGCCGGAGATTTCAATGTAGACCTTTTAAAAGCATCTAATAAAAGAAAACATTTTCAGGACCTGTTAGAAATATATAAATTGCATTTTGAAATAAAGGATCCCACGAGAATAACACTAAGTACCCAGACATGTATTGATAATTTCATTACAAATATAAAAAACTGTCAAACCCAAATTATAAATAATGGACTTTCTGACCACACAGCGCAAAAAATTTATATAAAATGTAAAAGGAAAACCTACATCAATGAAGCAAAATTTAAATTAGTTAGAGACTACTGTGAAGAGAACATAATAAAATTTATACCTATCATGCATGTCAATTCTACAATATGAAGACGTTTTTAATACTAAAGATGCTAATGTAGCTTATAACAGTTTTATAGATGAATTTAGTCTCTACTATAATCTTTGTTTTCCTACTGTAAGACTAAGGATTAAACCAAGAGTTACTAATATGTGGAAAACAAAAGGGATATCTATTTCATGCAAAAATAAAAGAAAAACTTACCTTGACTTACACAAACAAAAAAACAACCTTAATTTAAAAGAATACTATAAAATGTACAGAATTATATTGAAAAAAGTAATTAATAGGTCTAAACGAAATAGCAATATTAAATATATACACCGCAGTGAAAACAAATGTAAAGCAACCTGGGCACTCATCAATAGTATTACTAATAATCAAACAGACCCCAAAAACATAGAGGAAATAAAATGCAACAACCTTAAAATTACTGATCCATCGGAAATCGCAAATGCCTTCAATGATATGTATGTTCAAATGAATTTCGATGCTGACTTTAATAGCAATAATTATAATCATTTAACAGAAAATGTAACTTCATCTAAGTATATTCTTGTCACCTGTAACCGAAGAAGAAGTAGGGACAATCATTAGTACTCTGAAAAACAAGAACAGCACGGGACATGATCAAATTACAATACAAATTATAAAACGTAGCACTCCTTATATTCTGAAACCTTTAGTATATATAATTAACCTGTCTCTCGAGTATGGCATATTTCCCGATAGTCTAAAAAAAGCAGTAATAATTCCAGTCTTTAAACAGGGAGACGTAACAGATTCTAAAAATTACCGCCCTATCGCTCTACTACCAAACTTCTCCAAAATTTTTGAAAAAGTTATTTACACTAGGTTGATGTCTTTTTTTAACAAAAATAATATTATTGATGATGCTCAATGTGGATTTAGGAAGTATTTGTCAACTGCTCATGCTTTAATGAAAATAATGAAAGGCGTAGGAAACGAAATAGATGAAAAATCTCCTGCAGTAGTGCTCCTACTAGATATGTCTAAGGCATTTGATTGTGTAGACTATCAAACATTACTTAACATACTTGAGAAGGTGGGCATAAGAGGTGTTGCGCACAAACTTATTAAGTCTTATTTGCTGAATCGTGTACAAGCTACCCAAATAACATATTACGATAAAAGAGAAAAATGTTTTCAGTCAAAATTATCCACATTTTTGAACAATAAAATCGGAGTACCTCAAGGCAGCATCCTAGGACCACTGTTTTTTCTCATTTATATTAATCAATTCTCTAGAATAAATCCGCATCTCAGCACACTTTATGCAGATGACGCTTCTGTACTGATATTGGGAAAGGGACTAAGCAGATCTGAACACGAGGCAACGATAAATAAGGCCCTAGAAATAATTATACATTGGCTTTCAACTCTTAATCTTAAAATAAATCTCTCTAAAACTAAATATATTCAATTCAGACCCCAACAAGCTAAACCAATTCAGCTGAATATTAATTACCAAGGTACCCAAATTGAAGAAGTTTCATCATACAAATTTCTGGGCGTTGTAATTGATAGTCATCTGAATTGGAAACGACACATTGAGATGGTTAATAGTAAAATAAAGAAATTCTGTTATGGACTGCAAGTACTTATAAATGTATCAACCACAAAAACTGCAATTTTAGCATACTACGGTTATATTTATTCCATTCTAAACTATGGTATCATTTACTGGGGAAACTCTGTAAATGCCTCATCAACTTTCATCCTACAAAAGAGATGTGTTAGAATTATTTTTGGATTGAGAGATGACGAGTCATGTCGGACTATATTCATGACCCAAGGTTTCCTAACCCTAACTAGTATTTACATTTTGCAATGCTGTATCTTTATCAAGAACAACGCCTCTGAATTTCATGTTAAACAAACAAACAGGCCTGTTAGAAATAAGTATTTGCTCAACTTACAAGTTCCTGACTCAAAATTGACAATAGTACGTAAAGGGATGTATTACACTAGTATTAAAATATACAATCATTTGCCAAACTACATCAAAATGATGTCAGGAACAACATTTAAAACTACATTAAAGAACATACTCATAAAAGCAAGTTTTTATAGTTTAAATGAATATTTTGATTATAATTTTAACGATCTCATGTAATAATTAATGTTCCTCTAAAAGTAAAAATGTTAGATATTATTATAGGTATTATTCAGTACTGATGAGATGAAGGAGATGAACCTATTGCATGCTCTGACGGGTAGATTATGTGTTCTCATAAACATTGTAACATCTTTACTACTGTAAATGTACCATAATCTTGCAATAAAGACATTTTTGATTTTGATTTTGATTTTGATATCTTGGATATATTCTATCATTTGACAAAACACATCAGCAGAAGCAGATCTCCAGGAAAATCCAGCTGGGTTGGGCGGCATTCAATAAACAAGCGGACATCCTCAAACCCGTTAACATTCCACAATGCCTGAAAACTCGCCTCTTTAACCAATGTGTCCTACCTACCATGACCTACAGTGTCGAGATATGAACGCTCACTAAAGAGGCTGTGTATAAAATCCGAGTGGCACAGAGAGCCAAGGAGCGCGCCATGCTCGGCATCAAATTTCAAGACCGAGTGAGGCAGGTCGAAATCCGACGCCGCACCAAGATGCAAGACGTTGGATGCGTCATCACCAAACCTAAATGGAGCTGGGCGGGACATGTTGCCAGGCAGAGTGATGCCAGGTGGGCCAAAATGTTAACGGAATTGTGGCCGCTTACAGACGAAAGAAGTGCCTGGCGTCCGTTGGCTCGTTGGGTGGACGACATTCCGAAGATTGCGGGTCACTTCTGGATGAGATTGGCTCAGGACCGGGATAAGTGGCGTACTCGAAGAGAGGCCTATGCTCAGCAGTGGGCGATTAAAGGCTGATATGATGATATTATATATTTACAAGAAAACGATTATTCATCTTCAGCTTCATTCACACTGGCTAAACTGGTTAAACTAGAGGATGAAATAAAAAAGAGAATAAAATGTAGATCTTTTTACAGATAAATATACTTTATATTGAAAAAGCTATATTTTTATAAAATTATATGTTATTATACGTACTTTAATGTACCTACTAACTTTAAAACTTTGATTTGCCTAATATTCGGTAGGGATTAAAGTACTAACCCTGCTTTTAAACACAATGCCTCATAATAAAATTTGTTTATTGAATTTGAAGATATATGTATAAATGTTTATATAATACATAGATACAGGTGTGTTTTATATTAATAAGAAAAGCACAACATAGTTAGAACTTAATACAGTACTTAAAATTAGTCACTAATTATAAATCGTCATGTCAATAAAACTAGGCCAATTTCTGGATCATGAATCTTATAAACTACTTAACCGATTTTGATGCGGTTTTCAGTTTCTGATAAGAAATATGTTTGACTTTATTATTAAGTACTTATTTGCAGACATTTTTCAATGTGGAAGACACTATTTGAAAATTAAAACGTAAAAGGTATTTTTTTAATAATTTTACACTAACACTATATTTCTTTAATATATATATTTTTTTATTTTTTTTACATCACGAAAAGATATAGTCTTTCGATTGACACCAAATTTATCTTAATCGGACGATCCGTGAAACTTGTAGATTTTTTTTTCTGTTTTTAACAGACCTCGCTTTTTCTCGGCTCCTAAGGGACGAAATTACGGGTGCTTCGAAAAAAATAGTTTTATTTGGTCTCCACTATTATCGTGCAAAGTGGCTTGCTTCCACCTCAAAATGCAGCGTTACGGCAAAAAAGCTCCATAATTAGTATGACTAAAAGTAAATGGGGATAAAGATAGATAAAGATAAAAACGATGACGGAGTAAAGCTCCGACCAAACCGCTGCTTAAAAACGGCGACTTTACGGAATCGCAGTGACGCATCGCATGCTCCACACACCGATTGTGTCCCGGAGAGATATGAACCTTAGGGCTACTTGCACCATTTATTAACCCGGGGTTAACCGTTTAAACCTTTACCATGGTTACCAGTACAACTTGACACTGGGTTAACGGTTTAACCGGTAAGCCACGGGTTAGTAGGATGGTGCAAGTGGCACTTACCAGTATAATAAGTCCACTGCAACACACACTGAGTGCAAGTGACGTAAGCGGGCAGGCCGACGCGGTACCGGAAGACTTCCTTCTTGGCCGTGTCCAGGGGGATCAGGAAGCGGTCCTCGCGAGTACCGGATACGACGAGGGGGTACCTGGAATGTGGATGTTGTTTGTAATGTCAATGTTTTGTTTTAAGTGATATCGATATGGATGAAAATCTAGTAAAATTGTTTTATTACATGGAATAAGCAAATGAGCACACTACCTACCTGTCAAAACATTCTTGCGTAGCTTCCTGATTAGGGTTGTTGTTTGGGCATAGTTTCATCACAAACGTGCCCAGGTGGTTGGCCGTCAGTTCGATCTCCACTTCGATTTCCTGAAAACAAGTGAACATTTATTTAGGAGATTTATTGAGGAATCTCAAACGGTTAGCAGGCACTGGCTAAGTCCCCCCGCCATCCTGATAAAAGATCCAAGCTCCTGACAAAAGACCAAAAGTCCTGACACTTCAGGACAAAAGACCAAAAATCCTGACGTTTGGCAGTCCTAGGTTCGATCAGATGATGTTGCCGTACCAATCCGAGTTCCGACATTAGACCAATCATGTCACATCACGGTAAAAACGGTCTATATGTACCTAAGTATTATAGTAATCCAACACTGTAATGTTTCGTAATGATCCCTTTCCCAAATATGCATCCGGACTCATGAGGCCTAATAGGTTCGGAGAGGTGACGCGCGTCGCCGCACACGCCGCACCGGCCGGAGTTTTGTTCCCACTGGACTGCCGCCTAACTCGCATGATCATGAGGCCTCGTCCGATCAGATGATGTAGCCGTTGCCTGAGTTCCTATTCCTATACTTATCATGTAACAACACCAACTCACCTGTCCAACACTGTAATGCTTCGTGATGATCCCTTTCCCAAACATCCCTCCGGCCTCATGGGGCCTAGGTTCGGAGAGGTGATGCGCGTCACCGCACATGCCGCAGCGGCCAGAGTTTTGTTCCCACTGGACAGCCTAACCCATGATCATGAGGCCTCGGTCCGATCCGATGATGTAGCCGTTGCCTGATTTCCTATTCCTATACTTATCATGTAACAACACCAACTCACCTGTCCAACACTGTAATGCTTCGTGATGATCCCTTTCCCAAACATGCCTCCGGCCTCATGAGGCCTAGGTTCGGAGAGGTGATGCGCGTCGCCGCACACGCCGCATCGGCCGGAGTTTTGCTCCCACTGGACTGAACAGTAAACATACAATTCATGTTAGTGACGAAATATATTATGTATGTACATAGTAGGTAGTTATGTTATCTTCGAGCTTGATTATTGGGTCGAATGGCTATAAAGATGCGAATTATAAGTATTTTGCCAAAAATATTTTTTATACAAAATTTTACTTTATTTTCAACAGGCCTAGTTAATATTTAAATTTTAAGATTGGCCTCCGACGTTTCGAGGAGGGCGTTGTCCCCGTGGTTTAAAACTTAAATACAATTTTGTACAATTTAATAATGTGTAAATATCGTGAAAACATAATTATATCAGTGGTTAGGCAACTAATATTCATCGAGACAATTCTAACAAACCCAAACATAACTAAGTAGCATTGTTTTATTTATCACAGATTGCCTACCACCTCCTGCGTCTATTCATAAACGTAATTCGTATTAAAAGTGATTTTGGTCCTCTGTCTCATTTTCCATATAAGCTTGGCTGCTGGTTTTATGGGCTAGAATGCTGTGGCTAATCCCGCGCAACCTATAAAGCAACTGCTTTATAGGTTAGAAGTTATAATTTAATGATGGTAACTAGGTAAAAAAACTAGGTTGTACTTGAAGGAGGTCTTCTAAAGTTAGTTTAAGGTTACATGTTAGTGGCCTTACTATTTTGCTGGATGTTAGCCAGATAAAAATAAGCATCTTCGCCAAGTACCGAGGTGGTGTACCTATATACACACACATGTATAAATGTCATGGATTTAATAAGTTGGAAGTTAAAACTTACGTACCTACTTACTTAATGAAATTAATAAAGTCTTCTAAGCTATGTACAGTGAAACCTGGATAAGTGGGATCTCAAGGGACGAGCAAATTTGTCTCACTTAATGAGGTTTTCCACTTACCCAGGCTCCCAGTTAGCCAGGTACAAATAAATTTCTGTCTCATTTACAGAGGGTTCCATTAATAGAGGTGAGAATAGAGTATATTTCAGTTATAGAGGTGGTTAATAAGGTCTTTAGTAATTATCTTTAAAAATAAATAAGGTAAAATAATCCTTGTCCCTAAATATTTTTTAAGTCTGTTAAATATTTCTTTGAATTTATTTTGAATGATTCTCCAAAGGACAGATATTTCAAAATTAAATTAAATTTGATACGGACTTCATTGCGTATTAGAAATTTAATAAAAGAAAATTTATTTTTTCGTGTTACTTATCAAAATTTCAGCTTTCGTTTCGATAGTTTTAACTACTTACATAAATTAACTAAATCAAACTTGAAGTTGTTTAGACACAATTAGGCAAATGCGGAATTTGTGGATAGACTAAGAGTTAAGAATACGGAAATTGTTCAATGAAGTCCAAGTTAGAGAGGTCATAGATTGACGTTATCTCAGATACAGAAGTCAATTCCCTATAAAATTCTAAAAAACAATTAGGAAAATGTAATCTTATAAATATATTCTCAGTAAAAGAGGTAAAAGACACTCTCTGTCTCAATTATAGAGGTAAATGTGACTATAAAATCACAACAACGAATCCCAGTTATAGAGGTTCGTTTTTTCTCAGTAACAGAGGTAATTCAGTGCTAAAGTGTCGGGACCGCACCATGAGTCCCAGCTATAGAGGTTTCTCACTTATCCAGGTCCCACTTAACCAGGTTTCACTGTACTTGAACAAAACAAATAAGTGTAAAATTAAAGTACCTATCATTATAAATGTCATAGTTTCATAGAAATTTGACATAAATGATGACATTGACACATTTTGTCATTAGCTTGATCTGACTCTACCTGGTGACAGACGGACGGACGGACGGACGGACGGACGGACAGCGATGTCTCAGTAATAAGGTCCCGTTTTACCCTTTGGGTACTGAACCCTAATACATAGGTATTAGGTCCCGTTTTACCCTTTGGGTACTGAACCCTAATACATATGTATTAGGGTTCCGTACCCAAAGGGTAAAACGGGACCCTATTACTGAGACATCGCTGTCCGTCCGTCCGTCCGTCTGTCACCAGGCTGTATCTCACGAACCGTGATAGCTAGACAGTTGAAATTTTCATAGATGATGTATTTCTGTTGCCGCTATAACAACAAATACTAAAAACAGAATAAAATAAAGATTTAAATGGGGCTCCCATACAACAAACGTGATTTTTGACTAAAGTTAAGCAACGTCGGGAGTGGTCAGCACTTGGATGGGTGACCGTTTTTTTTTTGTTTTTTTTTTTATTATGGTACGGAACACTTCGTGCGCGAGTCCGACACGCACTTGCCCAGTTTATTGTATCCCTTATTGTCTGTCTGTAAAACAATTTTATGTCAAAATATATATTAATAGCAATTAATAGTGAAAAATGATGAACAATTAATTATTTTCTCATAAAGCAAATATAACAAAAACACCTATAAATAGTAAATAGATACATACACATAAAAAACCAAAATGACTTCAATAATCACCACAATAATAAAATCTCCATTATACCCGTACACAGCTATCTTTAAAAATTACCCGTATTGATGTTTTTGCTCGTTAAAATCTCAATATAACTAATTGAATTAAATCGTTATTTGAGCCCACACTCGCGGCAATTGATGACCCCGTCTTTTGATATACAGGGTGATCAATCCAAATGGGTCAGTATGGAGAAGTCAGAAACTATGAGAGATAGCAAAATCTGTTCTTAGGAACCATGGCTTCGATTTTAGATTTAATAATAATGGCATTCAATTTTTTTTTTAAATCTATCATACATAACCGGGATTCGAACATGGTCAATATTCTTGTTGTTTGTTTGTATGGCAACTTTTAAACGATGCGTGATAGGTGGGGGGTGCTCGACCAAATATCATAGAGGGCCCCGAGACAAAACAAAGTACATTAAAAAAATCAAAATGGCCGACATTTTTTTAATTTTTTCAAGTTGGTCCGAGCGCGCTGAGATTCGGCATGCGGTGAGCCTGGGGGCCCAAGATTACAATGTCAAAAAAATATTTTTGGAAAAATTCAAAATGGCGGCGGACACGGGCAAAGTAAAATTTTCAAGTAGGTTAAGCGAGCGCGAAGGGCGACCTTCATGCCGGGAGGCCGAAGGCCGACCCCGGTGGAAGGCCGAATGCCCTGAGCCTCCACCCCGACTCCCAAAACGCGAGGCCGAAGGCCGAACTGCGTGAATTCGGTGCTTCCAAGCGTTCTACCAAGTCAACTGTCTTGATGACCGAAGCCGACGGGCCGAATGCCCCACGGCGAAGCGTCGAGGCTTGCGAAGACCGAAGGCCGAGCTCTGCGTAAGGCCGAAGGCCCGAAGCGTCACACGAGAGGGGGAAGTTGGAGCTTAAACACGACCCAACTAAAACTTTTCCTATTGGGAGTCGCTTTTTGGGCGTCGGGGTGGAGGCTTCGGGCCTTCGGCCCTCCACCGGGGTCGGCCTTCGGCCTCCCGGCCTGAAGCTCGCCTTTCAGGCTCGCTTAACCTACTTGGAAATTTGTCTTTGCCCGTGTCTGCCGCCATTTTGGATTTTTCCAAAAATATTTTTTTGACATTGTAATATTGGGCCTTCAGGCTCGCCGCATGCCAATTCTCAGCACGCTCGGACCAACTTGAAAAAATTAAAAAAAAAGTCGGCCATTTTGATTTTTTTTAATGTACTTTGTTTTGTCTCGGGGCCCTCTATGATATTTGGTCGAGCACCCCCCACCTATCACGCATCGTTTAAAAGTTTCGATACAAACAAACAACAAGAATATTGACCATGTTCGAATCCCGGTTATGTATGATAGATTTTTAAAAAAATTGAATGCCATTATTATTAAATCTAAAATCGGAGCCATGGTTCCTAAGAACAGATTTCGCTATCTCTTATAGTTTCTGACTTCTCCATACTGACCCATTTAGATTGATCACCCTGTATATTGATGTACCAAATGGATTATTGCTATGTAATCCTCGATCCATATTGTTCAGTTTTTGTCCATATCACAGACCTATTGAAGTAGACGCAGCAAATGCTGGTGTATAGATATTACGTCTCACTCTTGTTCCATGCTTTAATACTATCAATATACGGTTGCCACTTACTAGTTACAAGTAAAAATGTCTCATTGCGCTACATATTTACAAAAGTCAACCAAAGTTTAAAAATAGTTTCCAGTTCATACATTTTTCTCGTGACGTCATGACGTCATAAAAGTCAACACCTTGTAGGTACTATCTACTATTGAGGATGTTTGCTACATCAAGTCCAATCTTAATCATCATCATAATCCGTCACCGAAAATTGACTACCTATATATTTATAATTGATAATTTGGTTTGTAATTAAGCAAAATCTAGAGTCAGACCAACCAATGATGTTTACTTATTAAGGTACTAATATGGTGAGTATGGTTGCCAGAGCTCAACAAGGGTACGGAGTATTAGGGTCGGCAACGCGCATGTAACACCTCTGGAGTTGCAGGCGTTCATAGACTACGGAGACTACCTACTATCAGATGATATGCTTGTTTGCCAGCGACGAAGTATACTAAAAAAAACATACTAGCAATTTGTTGTAGGTACTTCAACTCGGTGCAACTGCAAATTTAGCTTAGACGAAGTCTAGTTCTATCTATGATCTGTGTATACGAGTAGTAGGTATATAAGTTCAATAACCCTCATATTGAGAGATCATTGCCATCACTAAAGATGAGACGAGACAAACAGGCCAATAAAAAATGGTTTAATCATCCTTGGATCGTTCATATACATTATGGGAATATATTTTATATTATGTTAATGATAATAAGTTAATAAGTTACGGACGTGGTTGGCGAGTATCAGCCTGTAAAAAGGTACTGCATATATTATTATATCCATTGACTTAATATAGTAATATTAATATCAAAGATAATTTATTTTAGACTAGAGGAATATTGTCAAGGTAATTATGTATTTAGTACATTTACTGCCATCTATCGACACAAATGATCAAAACTTTTAGAACGCCATTTGACTTTGATCCTTATTTTTTCACTGATATGTGTTAAATTTGTTAATTGTCTATAAGTATCGCCATTAACTCGAGAGTAGGCCAAAGGTATGGTGACACCTTTTCGAACAGTCTTTTAGTACAGTCGCCATCAGATATATCGGAGCGGCTAAGGCGCTCACAAATATCTGAACATGCCTCTATTGTCAAGGCGTTTAGAGTGCGTGTTCAGATATTGTGAACACCTTGGCCGCTCCGATATATCTGATGGCGACTGTACGTATATCATAAAAGGAGCTCTAAAAATTACTGCATCGCTGCCGATTATCAACAATTTACGACCCAGCGCCACATAAACTGTATAAAAATGTCTATTAACATGTTTTATTTTTAATTAAAAACTAGCGCGGATTCTCTAAAGGTCGCGAGTTCGGTAAATAAGCCGAGACAGCTGGAATCATAAAAATAAAATGTTGATGTCCATCTTGAAGAAAAGGACTTAAATGCCGACGATTTGTTGACACGATGAGACCTTTGGTGTAGAACGAACCAGTTTGTAGTTCCTGATATCATTACTGGGTAATAACGAAGACTTTTAGTTGATCTGAAAAATCATCTGACGCTTTCATTGGGAAAAAGAACGCACAGGAGCTAAATTAAGCTTGTACGGTTCAAAATGTTCAAATACCGAGTTGTTGTAATATGTATTAGTACCTTTAAATTTCTATGGATATCATTTAGATATAAACTTGGCAGTAGCCATACTTTGCACACTTGACATAGACGGACTCTATTATATTACCTACGTTTGATAGGGTCTCTATTGTTTGTCATAAAGTTTTAACTTTTAAGTCGTAAATATACTGTTTGTCCGCATATTCTTTAGTCATCATTTCTTCGGTACAGAAACGCGTAACTTTTCAGGATTGCAATTAAAATAAACCTAATCTAACCTTACGAAAATCCTGAAAAGTTAACGGTTTCAGTTTTAGGACTAATGATAATATGACAAACAATATATTATTACTTGAAACTTTATGTCAAACAAAGGGGACCTCCGTTTGATAAGAATGTTACAATTTCCACTAGGTAGTTGTGTTTAGCTGACAGGGTTGGGAAAGCCGAATTTCCAACTAGAGTTGCCCAGCTGCTGATGCTGATGATAGTGATGATGATGATGATGATGACCATGACAATATTGGTGATGATACTGACTGGCGTAGCCCCCGCAGAAGAGTTCGTGTCGTTGTAGTTGACAGGGTTGGGAAAGCCGAATCTCCACACCAAGTTATCCAGCACCTGATGCTGACGATGATGTGACCACGACAATATTGGTGATGGTACTGACCGGCGTAGCCCCCGCAGAAGAGCTCGTTGTCGTTGTAGTTGACAGGGTTGGGGAAGCCGAAACGCCACATAGAGTTGCGTGCCGGCGGGTCCATCAGTCTGCCGTGGCCTTCGGCGCCGCGGTATGGGCTCCCCAGCATCTGAAACATCATTACACACCACATCATTACAGCCTCCGCCTTTTTGATGAGATGATGATGTAATTTAGGGACTGGTGACAATGGCCTCGCAGAAGAATTTTCCATTAGTCGCGATCCTGAGCCAGCTCCAGCCGAGTCCAGTTGAGCCGGCCTCCATACCTTCCCTTATATAATGTATAGGTACTATTAATATACACCGTGTTTTTATTGAATTCCGTTAACTTCGGGGTATGGTTAAGAACGTTTAAGTGAACTAATTGGCATAGTTAATTTAAAAAAAAAAATTTTTTTTGGTTTTTTTAAAGAAAAAATTAAGTTTAAAAAGTATTTAAATGTAGCATATAGCGTTGTTGTAACACGGGCATTACATTTAACTCAACCAAACAATTGAAATCTGTGACATATCAATGTCATTTCGAACATCGATCAACCGAGATGTACCTACTTAAGTTTAGTAGCAAATGTATGAACTCATTCTTAACACTAACCAATATGTAAACCAACCCTAAGGCAAGTGTACACGCTTGTAGAGGCCTAAAATAAATTATTGATTATCTCCGAAATGGAGTTAATTAGAACATCGGTGTCTTTGAGAAAGTTACTTAATTTAAGCTCAGGAATGCACCCTTGAAATTAACGGAAATAAAAAAAACACGGTGTATACGAGTATATTAAGTACTCACTTGTAAAACAAAGATCCAGTAGGTCAGAAACGACATCCCGGACTTGAATCGTAACTCCATCTGAAACAATGAATTATCATTAATATAGTGGTACGTAATAATAAATACTAGGTCTGGAGCATCCATCCACCAATGACCACGATCCTCAGTCATAAGGGAGCGACTACAGAGAGAGTCTAGCTAGCAAACCCAGTTATTAATTCCATCTAAAGGCCATCACACTGGCGACTTGCGAGCGAGTTGAAATCGAGTCAACTCGCTGTCAAATCCCCAGTGTGATAGGGCCCTAATCTTGATTAAACTGTATATATATCCTTGGAACAGTAAAAATAAATTAATCTATTGAATCTATTGATTGAATTAATATATTACCACTTGCAACGGTACAGTCAAGGAATTTAAATTCCGACCTATTTCGTACTTTGTCACAGTGACAATCAATATGAAAGCCGCTAGAGACCTCATACGGTTGTCACTGTGACAAAGTACGAAATGGGTCGGAATTTAAATTCCTTGACTGTACTATCGAAATTCGATAACACCAAAGACTAAGTTGATTCGAGTCGATAATAAACACTGATCTTATCGACTCAACCAACATTAATGTCACCTTAACGCGACGCATATGCGAAATTTATTTTTATTTGATTATCAAAGCATTTAACGTATTGCGATGTGGATTATTGTTGAAGTGCTATTTTCCGGATGATTTTTAACATAAGAGCAATTTGTCTTGAAGTAATTTATGTAGAATATAAAAATTTACGGCTATTTGATTTAAAAAGGTGAACGTAAAAGGTTTCCTTTTGTTCTTCCGCTGTAATACTTTTATATACAGTGGAACCTCGATAACTCGAACCTCGATAACTCGAACCGCGATAACTCGAACATCGATAAGGCGAAATCCTCGTTAAAACGAAATAAAATGAAATGAATGAAAATATTTATTTATTAATATTATTATTTATATAAAATTTATGAAACTGTCATTCCCTTCCCTTCAAAGCCCAAAACCTCCATAACTCGAAATATTTAACCACATTAAGACGAAGTAATCAGCGTTACCCTTCACGATTATCCAGTACAAATTTCACCTCTATAACTCGAAAAAATAGGCGTATTGTTTTATTACCTCTATTATCTCAAAGTTACTTACTAACAAATCTCTGTAAAAAAAAAATGAGACTGTACGTTACGGGTTGGTACCTATTTTTCTACTTAATACCTAATATAATTTGTCTACTAAATACCTAATACAGATCAATAATTGGACACAGTAAATTCAATATCAAATTCTAATTTACCTACATCTACAGTACCTAGAAGAACGGCCCGATTCGAACATTAAGATACGTCAGTTAATAGTTCTAGAAACGATTATGGGTTAGATTTGTCAGTGTCAAATATGACAGTTCGTCGCACAAAGACGTCACTTTTGACACTGACACATCTAATCCATATCATTTCTAAATCTATTAAAGTTCGTATCTGAAAGTTCGAATCGGACTGGAAGATATTTATTACTACTTTGGAACCAAATATGTATTCAAATTGCTCATTCTATTATTATTATTAGCGTACCTAGCTATTTCACTTCTGCCACGTATTTGCATAGAATAGTGTACAATTTACCAGAGATTGAATTAACTGTAAAGTTACACCCATTTTTGCTGGTCTAAATGAATATACCAGACTAAAGACAAAATAAAATATGTAACTATTATGTTTTTGTAATTATTTAAACGTTGAAAGAACTACCTTAATTGTTAAACACCTTAATTTGTTACAGATATTTTTAAACATATATTACAAGAAAGAGTTGAAAAAAGTAACAAAACTATTTGCATTTCAAATTTATAAGATAAAAATTAAGAATTCTACACGGGTCCTATAGGTACATATTTATAAATATGTACCTAAGTGCCCAAAAACATATGCGACGTTTTATTCAAAAGGTAACCTAATAATACCTAAAATGTAGGAAGGCTTATAAACGGTATTTTGTATATCCTACTGCGTCACAGCATTTGAAAACAAAGGGGTTGCGTAGTGGTCTAAATTAAAAAATGGTGGGTTCAAATCTCGGTAGAGCAGAAAAAATTGTTCTCGGAAAAAAAACATGAACAGGATTCTTATCAACTTATTAATTTTATCCCTAATATTCCTACTACTCTCTGATCTTATCATACAACAGACAAGATGTTAACGTAGTGTCACTGACATTAATAAGTACCTAGATCATTATCAACTTTTCCATAGCTGACATAGCTCCAAAAAACAAACTTAATCATTTATGTTCATAGAAGTACTCCTATGGCTTAACCCACACGTGAAACTTGCACGGTGGGCGTGTCAACATCTGACCTTGACAGTGCGATGACATGTCACTGTGTGATTAAGCGATTAGTCATCGCGGAACATGACAGCTGTCAACCTGTCGCCTACCACGCTCGGTAAATGAATATGCTGATTGGATTTGTCATCTTTTATTTTGTGAATTATGTGAACAACTGTGATTTATTAATTTTATTATTTTACGGTTTGTCAGAATAATAAGAAGTTCATATTTTAATACTTAGTAGGTACATTACTATTCAAGTGCGAAAAATTCGCAACGAGTGGCGAGACGAGATAAATTAAAACACGATCGTACTTAGAGTTTTAAATCGACACGAGTTGCGAATTTCCTATTTGCACATGTAACGTACGTTTTACAGTAAATATGCAACTTAAAATTTCCGAAATACTTAGTTACATAATGCGCTTTTTATCGCACTAGTGCGGTAAAGTAGCACCATATGTACTGTGAAGACATATTCAACTGACATCGGTACTCTACCCTTATTAATCTTGTAGTTCTCTATTTAGAATAAATCTTACGGAACTTTCGAGAGTACGACATTATGCTGCACAAGAAACGAAAACCTTCAGGTGTACCTATGTGTCAAAATATCTCGGGTATAGTTCGTAGATTAGTAACTGAGCCCGGCGGCTAATCCTATTGTCTATTGTTAAGTAAAACCGCACGTGCTACTTACCTGCAAAAAAGGGTCTTCCTTATTCTATTTGGCACCTGAGCGCAGGCTAGTCCAACGCTCAAAAAACCAGTGTAGTTGTGCTTTCCGATAACGCGCCTTTGTTACGCATCTCGATGACACATTTTAGACTGGTTCTGTAGCGTTCGACTCGCCGGCACTCAGTAACCGAAGTACGCAGGTTTTTATGCAGCTGGTGGTGGCACGTGGCACAAGCGGTTTTACTTAACAATAGACAATAGGATTAGCTCGGGCTCAGTTACGAACCTACGAACTATAATGTGGTTCACTCTCCACCCTGTGACCCTTGGTTAACAATCTACAGTTTTTTGCTGTTTTATCCAGTGACAGCGTGTGACAATTGACAGATGATGTGTCAAGTCTAAATACGCACCACACCACCACCAGCCTCGTTCTTGGAGGATATAACCAACGGAGACGCCATGTCTAAAATTTTCGGTACAAAATAGTCCGCCGTTTTTTGCGGGGGAGGGGCACATCAAATGTATAGGCACGTCATGTCAGATAAACGTCAGTCCATACATATGGTTGACATGAGGTTGACCATTGGCCGCCTATTTTCGACAGAGGGGAACGCCTGTTAATGGCGGCTCCATTGTTAATTACTCCGAGGCCTCGTCCCATGCTCGTGCTCGTTTGCCTCCTATTTCATAAAAAAACCGGGCAAGTGCGAGTCGGACTCGCGCACGAAGGGTTCCGTACCATAATGAAAAAAAACAAAAACAAAAAAAAGCAAAAAAAAAACGGTCACCCATCCAAGTACTGACCCCTCCCGACGTTGCTTAACTTTGGTCAAAAATCACGTTTGTTGTATGGGAGCCCCATTTAAATCTTTATTTTATTCTGTTTTTAGTATTTGTTGTTATAGCGGCAACAGAAATACATCATCTGTGAAAATTTCAACTGTCTAGCTATCACGGTTCGTGAGATACAGCCTGGTGACAGACGGACGGACGGACGGACGGACGGACGGACGGACGGACGGACGGACAGCGAAGTCTTAGTAATAGGGTCCCGTTTTACCCTTTGGGTACGGAACCCTAAAAAAACACCCGTGAATGAGATACGCATTAAACTTATATTTTCAAAGCCAAATTATGTCGCGTATCATATTTCTACACTTTGGAGCCGTAGGTAAGCCGTAAAGACAGTAGGTAGTATAGGTATCAAAATAACTACCTATCGCTCCGAGACCTATCGAGCTATCGAGGTTAATGACTGTAAAACTGGTGAGATTTATAGAAGAGTTATTAACTACGATTATTAATCTTTTTCGATGTTGAATGCCTAAAAATAAAAATCTTAAATTCAATTCAAAAATACATTTTTTATATTTATCAAACTTAATGAAGAGAAAACATAAATTCAGTGTAATATATATATACATGTAATAATATATATAGTGTAAAGGTAAATTAGGTAATAGGTATAGATAACTCGATCTAGAGATCGAAGAATCGATGTACTCTTAGGTAGGTTACCTTTACTATTGCTACCTATTATATATTATACCATGCTATTATCATTACCATTACCTACCTGTTACTTTAGCATAACCTATATACTTTCGATTTGTTCATCCGCTATCTTCAGGAACGATATTAGGTCGTGATAAAAAGTATTTATCGATCACTGCCATTGCATTTAATATGATATAAAACATATCAGACATAAATTGTCTCATACCGTGCTAAACAATTAATGAAGTAACAACCCCAAGATATTGTTACCAAAGAAATATCTTGTAAAATATCCATGTCCAATGATATAAAAAGAGTACTTAAAGGGATAAATAAATGCGGCAGCTAACAAACAGAATTAATTGTCGCCGATAGCGGAGCCGTGGGCAATAATTTTGCCACTAAATCACGTACAGTTGGGAACGAATTTAATTTTAATTACGATTATAGGTACCTACAGATTTGGTTGCTATAACTGTACTAAGGCAATTGCAACCATAAGAGTGAATTGCAAAAAAATTGAACATAGTTATTAAGCACCTGTAATTAGTGTCGCTAAAGTTAATTGATTTCATTGTGTTACCACAGTTAAGCCATTTTTATTTAAGTTAGATGAATGAAAGTATGTTAGCGTATGGTCTAGACTTATATGTGTGCGAATTAAGTACAATAAATACAATACAATTTACTTAGTTAATAATTTTCGTAACACAAATGAATCAATTAAGTTAAGACTAATCACACAGCTTCTTAACTGCCCTTAATTAGGTACGTAAAATTTTTTAGCAATTCACTCCTAAGGCACCTTAGTAACGCTTTTGCAAATGTATTTACTTGATAATGGTTCATAATCAAGCATGATATGAATGTGTCTTGCTATTTCAGTCAGTCTCGGTACAAAAAAGTACTGAGGTAGACTGAAGTAGCATAATATAAATACCAACGTTTCCGAGAAAATAACATTGGAAAACAATTAATTATGCACTAAATCTGTACAATGCTAACAGTGGAAGGGGTACTTTTTCCAACTCGTACAAGTGGCTCTACCCTTACCTCTGTTTTAAAGTGACATTCCATTTCCAACTGCAGCTGCAATACTGTTCATTTTCTATGGAAATTGACAATGACAGCGACGCGTTTCCATAGTAAAATGAACAGTATTGCAGCTGCAGTTGGAAATGGAATGTCACTCTTATATGTATATTGGCAAAATATTGGTGACTCAGCGCCCTAGTGCGTTTCTGTATGCCTTTAACCAAAATCATTTTGATCTAATCTTTTAGATTAAGCTTCATATTACAATTGAGAATATCGATCAAGAATAGCTGAGAAGGAGAGAGTTAATAGATTTCCAATTCGAGGTTTCGAGGTTACCTAGGTACTTATATTAAAACCTATATTATTAATTGTTCTGCAGTTCTCTTCTTCACGCGAACCCAACACTGTTTTGTATCAAAAAACGTAATTGTTAATAAAAACATGCATAAATATTTGCCGCTGACGGTACCGACCGTAAAATTAATAACTACCCGCATGTTAATGGCGCGCGCGAATGAACGCGTGTGCCATCCTCACAGTCTAACTAATCTTAAGCCTTATTACAACGACTTAAAGTCTATTTATAGTCAGAAGTTGTTAGTATGGTTGTATGCGGAAGACGCGCTGAAATATTGGACGGGTTCTTTTATTACGATGCGATATCATTAAAAGTGGGGAAGTTATAGTGTCCTGCTGATCTGTCGAAAATTGTATTGACTTTTACATTTGTATGGAGATGTCTTTGTATATACAGTAAGTTGCAGATATAACTGACCTCCCATAGCATAGGAATTTGTTTGCTGGGGGGTCAACTATCTCTGCAGCTGACCAACCGTATTTGTAACTAAAAATAACATGGAAGGCGTCTGTAAGAAGGAGTATAAAAGGCTCACGTGCTGTTTAAAATTATTATAAAAATAAAACAAAACCTACAAATGTATTATAAATACGCATCTTTAAAATTAACTATGAAATCTCGTGCGGAAGTATCAAAATACATACATACCAGTTTTATAAATTGGAAGCTCTGCAATTCGTATCTCTGACACTCCTCGTCCGACCAAACATTAAACTTATTACACACGCACCTTCTCAGTATGGGCATAAAATATCGCTTACAAACAATAATAATCCAGCTCATTTGTCCAAAAACCCTTGTTTAACATAATTACACATCGTCCTAAAGATGCGTTCGATCTTATACGAAAATTCACAAAATTACGCTTAAAAAGCACAATTTAAAAAGCATCCATCATCCCATGTCTTCGTTCGTCGAATATGTCAAAGATATGACGTCACAACCCTGTAATTTTCGAGATAATTTCCTCCCTCGATATCTTTTTGATAGCAATTATAATTTCTGATATGCTTATAATTCCTTGCCAAAAGCGGGATGTCGTGGTAGCGATTAAAGTTGATATATGTCTTGATCTTGTATCTTGGGTCTTGGACAATACAGTGGGCGATTATTATTTTTAAATTGTTCTTAGCATGTCGTGTATTGTGCTTATTGTTTACCTACGTAAACAGATCCATCCAGTAAAGATGAGTTCGTAACAAATATAGTTTTTATTAGCATTAGTAAAAACACAGATTTTTTTTTATAAAAAGAAGAATAAAAACAGTAATTCCAGACAAAAGAAGTGTCGTTTTTTCCAGATTGTGATTTTTGCCATTCGCAAATTAAACCATTTTATTTTTTCTCAATAGCTTTCTTTCCCGAAAGCATTTCTAAACCATTCGCATATTTTCCCGTTAGTTTTATTTTCCGGTAGCTTATTTTTCTAATAGGTTTTCTAACCATTCGCATAATTTGGATATATATAATATACGAGACACTAACTAAAAAAATAACTTTTTTTTGTAAATCAATATCGTACAATAAAATAAGTCTGTTCTGGTTGCTCGCAGTTCACCTAACATACTCCTCCTCGCTTCGCTCGTCGTCGCACCTATCTATTTTCTGTCTTCCGTGATTGTAAACAAATGAAATAATTATAGTGGGAAATTATGCGAATGGTTAGAAAGCCTATTAGAAAATTAAGCTATTGGAAAATAAAAATAATGGGGAAATGTGCGAATGGTAAAAAAGAGACAGTTCGCGTACTCATTACATTAGATAGAATTTTTGATTAGAGTTGATAGTGGACTTACACAACTGTAGTTGGTTGGGTTTACATTAACATTAACATTCCTTCAACATCAAACTACTTAATAACAAATTCAATATCGTAAACTGGTAAACTTATTCTGGTCGGCCCATGCTTTCAAGTTCGGCAAGCAACTGTTTTAAAACCCAGTTTGTAAGTCATCGGTGTACAAAATTATAAGTTATTCATTCGAGGCATGAAGTTACAACCATAAACAGCCGGAACGTATTAATCAACCACGTTTTAGTCCTCAATTAAAGACTTGGGGGATTCATTGTTCTTTCAGTTTGAGAAAGAATTTAACTGTAGTAAATACGCAGTTAAGTGACAGGAAGATACATCTTGGCAGTGATAATTATATGAGACATCACTGGGATATCATTCATTTTCATCATTTCAGCCTATATACGTCCCACTGCTGAGCACAGGCCTCCTCTCATGCGCGAGAGGGCTTGGGCTATAGTCCCCACGCTAGCCCAATGCGGATTGGGGACTTCACACACACCTTTGAATTTCTTCGCAGATGTATGCAGGTTTCCTCACGATGTTTTCCTTCACCGAAAAGCTAGTGGTAAATATCAAATGATATTTCGTACATAAGTTCCGAAAAACTCATTGGTACGAGCCGGGATTTGAACCCGCGACCTCCGGATTGAAAGTCGGGCGTCATATCCACTCGGCCACCACTGCTTATAAATGAATGCAAAATTTTATTACCGAGTCACTATTATGTTGAAATGATGTATATTTACAATAAAATGGATAAATCTTGACCAGATCGATGTGAGAAAATACAATATAGCATCAAGTTTACGAAAATTCTAAGGAAGAAATACCTTTATTCCTGATATTTGTTCCAATTTTTATTTATTGACGAGTTTTTTTTTCTTTACATTGGGGTAATACAGGTTTGAAGAGCTAAATATCTAATCCCAATTAAAGGACAAAAAAGTGTTAATATAAAATAAAATATTTTTTCTGCCCGGCCGGAAAGCTTTAACTTTCGGCCCCCTGCGCTCAAATAAGGTACTACATACTTTTAAAAAAACAACCCCCTGAATCCTACTTATCTGATTTGGCAGCTCCGGTGTCCCAATTTCATTATTTATTTAAACAAATTACTTTTTAATTAAATCGGCCCATTACCGAGGCACCGAAATGAACGCCTTTCCAATCTTACATCAGCAATCAACAATAACTCCGAAGACGTGTAATTTTAACACAATGCCTAGTTATTTAATATACTTAAGATATTGTTTACAAGTTTAAAATCGTGGCTCACTGGCTTAACGATTATGTATGAATGAAATTTAAGGATTGTGAATCGCTACCTAGGGGTCATCCATTAATTACATCACACGTTTAGGGGGAGGGAGGGGGTCAAGAAAATGTGACATATTGTGACATGGGGGAGGGGGGAGACACAAACTTTGTGACGTCACTTTAACTTCATCAGTAACCGAAAATTTATTTAAATTATTTTATTCGCTGTTCATTTAAATAACAAGTTTTTAAAACGATAATGGTTTTTATTCGTTTAATTTTCTTTCCTAAGCAGTTTTGGGTTATAAAATTACTAATATTTATATTGTCAAAAATATTTTGATAAAATATTAATAATACTTAGGTAGGTACTTACTTAATTCGATTTGGCGATTTCGAAGAAAAAATGTGACGTCACACTAGGGGGGAGGGGTTTGCCAAATGTGACCAAGTGTGACAAGGAGGGGGGAGGGGTCAAAATACCTAGAAATTCGTGTGACGTAATTAATGGATGACCCCCTACCTATACAGCATGTATTTTTAATATAACCGCAAATTGGAAAGAGTCGTAAGATTCAGTAAAACATATTTTATTTATTTACGAGTATTTATTTATTTATTTTTATAACATACATGGAAAACCAACAGCTCAATATTAATTATTATTCGATGTAAATTTAATTATTGTCAGAATAACTAGCTAGATTCAATATCAGATGTCAGATATATGTACGGCTGCAAATTTAAAAAAATAGAGCTTTGCAAATAGATAATGAAGGAACTAACTCTTAATTAAATACAGTTTACTTCATGAAGTCACATTTAGTTATTCTAGTAATTGCTTGGCTTCGATAACACTTGAGTTGATTTAATAAATAACTAGCAGCGGTACGTTTTTGCCCCCGATAAACAGGACTTTAGTTATGTTTTCCTACTGCTTAACATTATCAAAGTGCGCGTGTTTATGTTCATCATCTTTACGTTGACATTTTTGTTAAACTTTGTTCGGTACAACGGACAAGCGACATACATTAATACAGAATTAATCCGAAGAATATCAGGTACCATTTTCAATTCTTGTCACCCAAGACATCCTCATTGGTCTCTGATTTAATTCATATTTATGTCCGGCGTCGCTCTTCTCTTGTTAAGGAAAGTAAAAAGTTTGTATTATAATAACTTTGCGGGCGGTAAATAAGCATGTAATGAGGTCTCTTTATTCGAAAGACAGCCGTTTTCGTAGTGATGCGAATAGTAAATAAATTAATCCTCGCGAAGTCTTTTTTAGCATGATTATTTCAATTAGTTATTTTAAGACGACTAGTCAGGAAATTAGAAAAAAACCAACAATGCGTGATTATGAAATTATTTTATATTATCACTCATTCACATATGAGCGCAAATTTGCCGCGTAATTTTTGAAGTGAAAGCTTCTTTAGCGGCGCTGTGCACTTTTAAGATGGGGAAAAAATGCTAAACTCGCGACAGGTCACGGGTCCGTAAGACGTAATATTCGTAAGACGTAAGATTTCGTGATGGGGAAATGTTAAACTCGTGACAGCGTAAGACGTAAGACGGACACGTGTCCTGATCGAAAAACTGTTAGAATGTCATTGAGTTTTCACTTCTGCCGGCACTCCCGGAGTGCAACCCGTTGTTTTTTTTAGAGTGATTCATGATGATGCCGACTACTAGATGTAACGAATTCAATCGATTGACGAAATGCCGCAATGTAACGCAAATCACATGCAATAATGGGTGAGGTGTGTACAGGTAGTAAATTACGTTAATTACTAATTTACCACAATAAAATTGCAATCTTACTCAATCTTGACAGCCTTGATAAAGATATCAGATATAAATTAACAGTTCTTAATGATTCGCGTATGTAATTGGTTTTAAACGAGAATGTATTGCGGCGTTGGGTGAAATTTAAGACAATACGTTGAATTCCTACTGACATTCTGATCATGTACCTATAGTAAGAAAAATACTTTTTTTCTTTATTTTACGCGTACCTTTATTATAATTCAATTTCAAAATAAAACGTCGGCACAAAACAAAAGAATTGAGTAAAAGACATCAACGAACCGGCACTAATTCTGTAACTAATTTGTTTAATTATTTCAATTGAGTCGTTAAAATACAGTTTTTATAATCTCGTACATTGCTCTTAAGGCTGACCCACGCTAGACCGAGCCGGGCCCGGGCCGAGGCTTCCGATTCCGACATGTCATTTTCAGCTATGACGACTGATCGGTGATCACATGGTGCTTTCCATAGAAAAAGAAGCGCTGGAATTTAAGCTCCGGCCTGCGGCCGCGGCCCGGTATAAAAATATCGAATAATATCGTTGATCCCGATACAAATCACCAATACAATTTCTCAAATTCCTGCAAGATAACTTTGTCTCATAAAATGCGTGGGTTTCATGAGATGTTTCGTCCAAATTCGATATTTAGGTATCTGTGAGATGTAATAACATTTTATTTGGCTAAAGAATACATGGATTACAGTACACATTGTTTCAAAAATGCATTTATAAATATGTGTGATATTCGTATGCCTTTCAATGAGCGGTCTCGTAATCCTCTCATGCTTTTATAATAAACGCAACACTTGTTAAAAGTGTACTATTATTGTTACAGACAGGCCCAGCTAGTTTGGTAAAGAACAATATATAATATAATAGAGGAAATTTATTCCACTAACTCGCGAAACTAGAAGACAACTCAAACTCAAACTCAACCTCTTTCATGTCAAGTTTAGCCAGGTTTTCTCTAAGGTCAGGGGACAATACCGTCCTCAAAACTTCGAAGATAATTTTAAAGCAAACGCGTATATACAGCTTGACAAAAAAAGAGTAGAAATTAAATAGTGACAACACTGTAGTGTCGTGCCTTTCAAACCAATAGATATTTATAAGTAAACGGGACGACACTACAGTGTTGCCACTTTTTAATTCCTACTCTTTTTTGCCAAGCTGTAGGTACTTAACGCGGTCAAGTTCTGTTAAAGTACATACATAATAACATAAATTACGTACGTTTTTCAGATATTACACCTTTCTTTGTCCACACAGTACCTTGATACCTTCTTACATAGGGTGTTCAATCCAATAAAAGCCACAAAAAAACCGGTCAAGTGTGAGTCGGACATTACTTAATTTTTAACAATGTATTTTTTTATGTGGAACGTGAATGAAATGTCTAAAACCTTTAGGGGTAGGATAAAAAACTAAGTAATTAAGTCCGATTCACACTTGACTGCACATTTCTAATAGGTTTTCCTGTCATCTGTAGGTAAAGAACTATTTTGTGTATTTTTTCAAAATTTTAGACCCAGCTAGTAGTTTCGGAGTTAAAGGGGGGGAAGGAAGGTGTTCGGACAAACAAACAGACGCACGAGTGATCCTATAAGGGTTCCTCCTTTTGAGGTGCGGAACCCTAAAAAGAATTAAAGTATCATGTTTGGTCAACGAGTGCTCTCATAATTCTCTCCCATAATAAGCGTCGTGTTAACACCGAGGAACACTTGTTAAGAGAGTGCTTAACTTTTATTAGGCCCTTAACAAACCTGGCTTGTACGACAACCCATTAGCGACGCCTTCTGTGGTCAACATTTACAATTGATACACATTATACATGTACATATTATCTTTTTCACCGCACCAACTCGTAAAAGCTCTCTTTATACTTCAAAAACTGATGAGAAAATTGCATTTTATCGACAAGATGGCAAAGTAATTTGGTTAAAATTTTAGGTGGTTTCCGCATGTTGGCTGATAGAACTGATTTTTAAGTAATTTTGAATGATGAATATTTAATAGCACGCATTGGCATTTGATTCGCATTGTTTTACAGTTACTACATCATTACACTAATCATACTAGCTTTGTCGTGGTGAATATTGTTGTTCCCCCCGGGTTAGCTACCTAAGTTTGTTTAACCCTGGTGCCTTGAAACCTTCACAACGCTCAAGATTCCACTTTTCAAACACTCCCTACGTTCGTTGTTCAATTTTGGAATCTTTCGTTTGCTCTAGTATCAAAGCACGGAAAATTAAACAACAACTTTGCCCCTTTGTAAAATAAAAAAGAAAAATCTGTGAATAAATCTTGGTAGCGAATCGGTTAAGCTGAGCGCGCGCCACCGAAAAACTTTATCTTCGAGAATTCGCAATATTTGAGCATCCGCTATTCGACTATAAATCTGATACGATTTATTAGTCGCATCGCATCTGAAACGGATAGGGGCGTATCTCAAGATGCGCTGATTGCCACCGAATGTCAAGGATTCCGCGCATTTTTGCCGTTTTTGGACACAATCAAGAGGCATGTAGCAATTTAGAATTGGGAGGCGATTAATGTTGTACAGATTGGTCGATTTGCAATCCGGTCGTTAAGGAGTCGCGAGCATGACAAGTTACATGATGATGAATGGTGACTAATGCGAAGAGAAAACTGCAATGTTGGTTAACAAGATTCAGTTTTTAAAAAAGATTGATTTTAGCAGTTTTAATTTTTTTTGGGATTTTTTTGGCAATTTTTTTTTTTTATTATGAATGGGCTTACTCATGGCCACAGACTAGCCATAACTACTACTACTACTATTACTAATACTACTAATAAAGTAATTACTAATGAATATATTATTATATTATTATATTACTAATGAAGTAATTGCAGTAAAAAAAGGTAAAGGATGATTTTACGCCAGAATGGTCCGTGTCAAATACTTAGTTTTAGGTAAAGTACTATTATATAGTATCCAGCAACATTTACTTGAAAGATGCAGTACTGTGATCTGCTGATTCTGTCCAATTATTACCCTTTTTAGGGTTCCGTAGCCAAATGGCAAAAAACGGAACCCTTATAGATTCGTCATGTCTGTCTGTCTGTCTGTCTGTCTGTCCGTCCGTATGTCACAGCCACTTTTTTCCGAAACTACTGTTGAAACTTGGTAAGTAGATGTATTCTGTGAACCGCATTAAGATTTTCGTACAAAAATAGAAAAAAAACAATAAATTTTTAGGGTTCCCACTACATAGAACTGAAACTCAAAAAATTTTTTTTTATCAAACCCATACGTGTGGGGTATCTATGGATAGGTCTTCAAAAATGATATTGAGGTTTCTAACATCATTTTCTTCTAAACTAAATAGTTTGCGCGAGAGACACTTCCAAAGTGGTAAAATGTGTCCCCCCCCCTGTAACTTCTAAAATAAGAGAATGATAAAACTAAAAAAAATATATGATGTAGATTACCATGCAAACTTCCTCTGAAAATTGGTTTGAATAAGATTTGGTGAGTAGTTTTTTTTTAATACGTCATAAACCGTAAACCGCAATTTTATTATGTTACTTGCTGTTACGGAACCCTTCATGGGCGAGTCCGACTCGCACTTGGCCGCTGATTCTGTCCAATTATTACCCTTTTTTAATGAGATTTCTTTCGTGTTTTTCCAGACTGGTACCTAGAGTTCCGAATGTTTAAAATAAATACCAGTAACAATCATCAAAATTAAAAATAAGATGTTGAAATTCGTCTGTATAATTTGTTAAACAACCTAAGCGAGTCAAGTTAATTCAAACAGACAAGAAACAAGAGCTTCCGACATGTTCAGAAGTTAAATGCCAGCAGTCGCATCCCATCTGCTGCGCACACGCACCAATAGCTTCCCACTTTATTGTATGCACATTTTGAATCTTATGTTTGACGAACAAGGTTCAAATTCGCATGTATTTTCAAACTTAGCTACCGCGAGGCCGATTGTGTTTTAACGATTTGATATGGTTTTCATCTTAAGTATTTTGATATGACATTGAGTCGTCTCAGGACTGAGTGACTAGCCAAAATGACAATCCTACATCAATAAACGTCAAACGTATAGAAAAAGTGCATTAGAATGACATTCTACGTAAACTTATGTGACTATTTTCATACATTATTAAACGAAACTTTAATAATGTATGAAAATTCCGTACAAGGCGGGAAGAAGTTGATAACTCTATTTTATATCTCGTATTTTATTGAAGAAATTTGAACTTAAAATAAAATTACATTAAGTTGTTATTTCTTCAATTCAGTCTAGACATTTATCAACATATTGCCGCCGTGTACGGAATTGACGTTTTCTATCAACGATTCTCATTTTGGCTAGGCCCCCAGCATCTCACATGCGAGTAAGTGCGAAAAACATATCTTTTAAGACGACTCTGGATTGCACTGCTGCATTGTGGATTTTTTTCCAGAACGGAAAAATCTAAGGCTCGGGTTAGCTCTAGTTTCGACCGACGAAACTGAACCTTTGGCCGAAACCTAATACCGAAAGTAATGAAAATACAGTTCTGGCGCGGCCGAAAGGTTCTGCCGTTCTTTTGGCCGAACATAATTTTAATGACGTAATCGGCCAAAATCGAAACTTAACACTACTGACAATATGACTCAAAGTCGTATCAAAATCATATGAAAAGATTTGATAAGATCTTAGAACAGAATCGGCCTCCATAATCGTGTTTAAGTCATTTTAGAATTGAAAGTGTATGCAGATGATCTCCATAGGTGATCGATATTTAGCGGCCTTGTGCGTCTGCGCAAGGTCGGTGAAAGGTACGAGGGGTGTGCTCTATTTTATGAGATGTCACTAAGATCTGAAAAAAATTTATATTAGTTGGTCATACTCGCCTTTACATAAGCGTACATTACAGATCTACAATAACGTTTACGCTAAGCTCCACTTACACCATTCCACTAAACCGAGGTTAACCGGTTACTCCGTTAACCCAGTGTCAAATTGTAACCATGGTAACTCCAGGGTAACCCCACCCGGGTTAGTGAATGGTGCAAGTGGGCCTTAGATAATTGAAGCGTGTAAAGAATCGGTCACGGATTATGAATATTTCATGAGAGCGAAAAAGACTACAAATGAAAAATATCTTAGCGATTTTTGAGTTTCATAGTTGCCGCTAGCGGCCGTTATGTACAACAAAACGTACTAGCGGACAAAGAAAACTGTATTTTGGAAGATCTGTGTTTGCCAACTTTTTAATTTTGCCTACATTTCGAAGAGTTAGAATAAGTATGTTACAATAATATTTATTGCAATGTGAGGATAAAATATATGGGCAAGTTTATTATTCGGCAAAAATAATCAAATCATATGAGATGAGGAAGGTTAAAAGTTGGCCAAATGGTAAAGATGGCGAAATGTAACTATCAGTAAATCAGTATAGAGGAGTTGAAAAGTAGTCAAAATGAACATAGTTATACTAACTCCTCGAAATATAGGCAAAATCAAAAAGTTGGCAATCACGTAACAGATCTTTTGGAATATACTGTTTCAAAAGTATAATCGCCCCACTTTAAGTATTTGCGTAGGGCTAAGATGGTCGGCTCTTTATCATTTGTCACCTTGCCTGTCACTATCTAAGAAATATATAAGTGCGAAAGTGACGCATGGCATAACAGGTGATAAAAATGCGTCCATGATACCGCTTCAGTACGGATATGATCTTCTCTGGAGACACTTGGGAAGACGTGAAGTATTCTGCAGAACAAGGTCTGTCAGAAGTTGCCTGCTGGCTGCGCTCTCGACTTCTTACGTTAAATACATCTAAAACAAACTATATTTGCTTTACGAACTACAATAGTACACAACCAGATCACCATTTTAATATAAAAATCCACACATGCAACAACAATACGCAAAACTGTATTTGCTCTACTATAAATAAAGTTGAAAATACTAAGTATCTAGGGATACTAGTGGACCAACGCCTAACATGGCATTTGCACATAGAGCTGCTCATGAGCCGTATCAGGAAACTTGTATGGGTCTTTAAAAACCTAAGACACATTTGTACCTCACAACTTCTCAAACAAATATATGTAACCCTTGTCCAATCAGTCATAAGTTACTGTATACCGGTCTGGGGGGGTGCTACAAAAACTAAATTTTTAGAACTCGAAAGAGCCCAGAGATCACTGCTTAAAGTTATGTATTTCAAGCCGTTTAGATTTCCTACCATAGAGTTATATAATCTTTCTAATGTATTATCTGTCAGAAAACTGTACATATTATTTACGACCTTAAAATTACACAAGTCCGTATCATATACACCAAACACAAATAATAGAAGGAGAAGAAACAATTGAATTCCAACAGTTCAAATAAACACAACGTATGCTAGTAGACAATTCGTTTGTAAATCCGTTAGATTATATAATTATATTAATAAAGATTTAAATATATATCCATTATCATATTACGAATGCAAAAACATCATAACAAATTGGCTAAAATTTAAAAGCTATCATGATATAGAAAACTTAATCCATAATGATTTTGATATCTAAATACGGAGACACACATTCGCACACACACGCACACAGACACACACACACACACACACACACACACACACACACACACACACACACACACACACACACACACACACACACATCACTCATTCTCTCATTAATTTTAGGTAAAATTTAAATTATCTCTAACTACTTTTGTTATTCACTGAAATGTTAATATTATTTCTTTTAATTTTATTCATGTAATAATTTATTGTTGTTCACTTAGCAACTAAGGAAGAGCGGTGCCTCTTAATACAAGTATCTGTTTACTTAAAAAGAGGTACCAACCCTGTACAATGTAACCTAACACTTATAATGAATAAACAATTTTATTATTATTATTATTTATTTATTATGATGGTCGTTCTTGTCTACGCTACAGCGTGATAAAACGGTGTCCGTCACTTTCTATCCCACGGTATTAAAAAGTGACATTTATTTTGTCACGTGGATAAAGATGGACAAAGCTATCCATAATACGCCGGCTGAATTCAATGCTTCCAATGACTCTTGACATCATTCCGATTTTGGTCGCATTTGGTAAATTTTGACATTTTCGATCCATGTAACGAATCGTGTGTGTGATCTATAAAAGCTTAATGCCATTTGGCATTCTCCTGTAATTAAACTGGTCCATCAAACTCGCGAGAATGCAACCTTCTCGGGTGCCATAAATAATACGCGACTTTTTGCCACATTTGCGGACCTGTACTACCGGGGCAACCGATGTTGCTCTAAAGGTTGAGAACTATAAATGAACCAGAAAGAGATCATCTACATGATCTTGTTTATAGCATCGCGTGATAATGATCAGAACGCAAAATTACTGAACTAAATTAGTTATTCGTCCTGGTGTAGACCGCGACTCGGCAAACGTAGTGTAGGACGCGGAGGACGCCCTCTGACCAGGTGGGATGACGATCTGCGAAAGACTGCAGACAGGTGCTGGATGCGGCAAGCTGAAGACAGGGCGCTTTGGCGCTAGGGTTTCTGCTCGAGAATTCTCGAGGCGGGAAATCTCGAGAAATTTGTCCTAAGTCAAGACGGGAAAAAAATTCACTATGCCTCGAGAACTCGAGAAATAAATCTCTTGTGATAAGTAAAAAGAAAACGCGTATAACACGTGGTGTGTATATAGTGTATTATATCTTTAGGTAGTTAAATTAATGTAAACAAAGGTTTTTTTTTACATTTTCAGGTACTTAAACCATTTATTAGGTAGTTAACCAACCAAATAAAAAACCGCCTTGATCCGTCCCCTAGCGTACTGGCTTCAATCGATTTTCATGTTTTGAAACTTTTGAACTATCGTGACATTCATGACGTGTGTTTTACTGGCAAACCCAATTTTTTTTACTATTACTTATGAAAGCAAAATAATATAAAATATCGTGTATGATTTGTTATTAATTGTTACATATTTGCCGTGAATTATTTTTCAAAAGTGTTTTTCAATAACTTTTAATTAGGACGTCAAGATCTCGTATCTTCTTTCTAATGCAAAAATGAATTACATACCTATAGGACTTAGGATGTATTAACAAAAACCTCAAAACTAAATTACTATTTGATAAATTAAATTAAATCATCCCGATATATTCCTATTATGTACCAAAATATCTCAATTGTATTTAGCAGCTTCATTGTTACGTTCAGTAAGAATTAATATTACGTAGTAAAACTTCTGTAACTTTGTCACATCAAGTTAAATTTATTAAGATCTACACGACAAGATAAAGATATACACTATATTAGCATATCACATCGCAGTCGCGTACGTCTGCACCTATGTATAGTAGTATAGTTTTTGTTTGTTGTTGAATTTGTGATTATTGAAGAAATCAATTTATGGTGACTGAAAATTTACCATACGTTTGATTATTGATCTCACCTACGATTCGCGTGAGTCTTATTTGTAAAAAAGCAAAAACAAAAAAAAATAACATGGTGTGTTTTATAACTTTCAAAATTTCTCGAGATACTCGAGAAACTCGAGAAATCCTGGTTGAGAATTCCCGTGCCTCGAGAAATCAAAAAGGCCGAGAAACCAGAAACCCTATTTGGCGCTCTTTAGGGGAGCGCTATGTCCAGCAGTGGACTAATATAGCCTGATAATGATGATGGTGATGATTCGTTCTGGTTCTGTACCAGTGCTGTGAGCTGGTAAGTAGCACCGGAGCAGAGCCTTTAGTTCCGATGTCCTGGCTTCAATGTCCAGCATGTCAGCATCGAAATTAGTTTTTTTTTTGTTGACATGGAAAACAGAGTCGGCCGGACAAATCCGGCCGTATTAATTTTTCTGTCAGAAAATAGGCCTTTTTGTCCACCTCACGGAAATAGAGACATATTTGTTTCTGACCGTGTTTTTTTGGACCCGGGTATGTCTTTAAACTACGTCCAAGACCACCAGTGGACGGGCAGCAGCGTCCCTCAAATTCGGTGTACTCGACTGCGATCGCCAACCCGCCTGCCAAGCGTGGTCCAAGGGGGAGGCCTATGTTCAGCAGTGGAGGTCTTATGGCTGAGATGATGTGTTTTTTTAATTTCCTACACAACATTGTTTGAATCAAACCGGCCGATTGAATGGAATGCAACCTTCACAAGGTCTATAAACAATACAATTACGAGTTTTTGTCTCATTATGCATCTTGAGAACCTCAATAGAACAATGTCGTATGCGCCCAGAGCGCACAGTCACTATAGTCCTTATTCTAAAGTTGAACTAAACCTGATACGCCCTCGAAGAATCTGATTATTTATCGTGAATCTGTTTTCGTTGAGCGTATAATAACAGAGCGTGAGGAATGAGCGGTGAGCGATTGAGAGCCTTCTAAAAACGAAGCCGATAAAAAGAAGAATCTCTATGAGTGCGACGAGAAATACGTACACATAAAATACCTTTGACCATATATTTCTTTAGGCAACCCTATTTATTTATGTTCTGGAACATATTTTCTTTCATGAAATATAAAGTTTCATCAGTCAGACGTATCGGTGAAGGTCGACCATATTATACCGGATCTCCGATATTTATTTTGAAAGCGCCCGCTACCTCCTCTGCCTTAACGCCGACGCAAGTGTAAAGTAGAACAATTAGCGCGTCCAGTTTAGCTCACTGAACCGTCCGTGACATTCAGTTTTCAAGTTTACAGACCGGGGGCTCGTCTCTTGTTCTCAGGGCAGCTGCTAAGAGGCACTAGACCTGGCTTTTAATTTAATTTATGTTGTGAACTAAGTAAGGTAAACGTACTAGTGCTCGACGCGGTCCCAGTACATGTCATTACTTACCTACATCTTTTATAGAAAATGTCGTTAAAATATAAATAAAATTACAATCATTTAACTAAAACAAAACGTAGTATCTTCCAAATACCTATTCTCTAACGCAAACGTTTGTTAAAATTATCAATAATATAAGCTTATGTATGCCGCAGTAAAATAAATGTCAGCGCGTAAAAGTGTAAGTAAATTGTAGAGTATTTTTGAGTATCTAGACTCAAATACATACTTATTATATTTTTAATAATTACATTACCTAGGCTATAATTAACCGTTACATATCAGCCTAACTATATAAGTGCCTATAGTGTGAACTTTTATGAAAGTATTTTTTCATTTTAACCATAAAACAACTTTGTACCACCAAACTTCAAAATAAAAAAAATCATCATCCAGTCTATTTCCGAAACACGGAAACAGCAAGCATCACAAAACACTCATCAATGCAAGCCAAGCCCGCAAGTTTACAAATAAATAAAATAAAATAAGCTAAAATAAAGACCAAGTAAATTTATTGGTATTTCTACAACATTCCCAACTCTGTGTTTAACTGGAGCAAACAGTTCACAACTGGTTCCAAACCTGGTTTTATTTTAATCGGTACGTTAATACCCTTCCTTATATGGCTATCTATGTGGACCATTTATTGCGCTGAAATGTTTTTATCGATAAATTTAACTTTAATCGAGCACGCGTAATTAAGACACAGTAATAATTTTCACGTGCGTATCGTAAGGTTACTTCCAATCATCATATCTTAAGTAGTAATCCTCTAAGGCCCACTTGCACCATTCCACTAACCCGGGGTTAAGCGGTTAAACTATTAACCTAGTGTCAAATTGTATGGCTGCCCATGGCAACTCCTGGTTTAACCGGTTAACCCCGGGTTAGTGGAATGGTGCAAGTGGGCCTAAGGGTAGTTAATATATAGGCCTTACCTAATGACTTAACTCTCATGATATATTTTTTTCTAGCCTATTTAGGTGTCCCACTGCTGGGCAAAGGCCTCTCCCCTTAATTTCCACGACTCCCGATAGTCCCGATTCGGTGCTTCCTCCGGCCAGTTGTTCAGGAAGCTGTCCAGGTCACCTCGCCATCTCCGTTTGGGCCTACCGCGGCCACGTCCCTCTATCCCGGCATCCACTTGGTGGCTAAGCTAGCCCATAATATTATTATTTATTAAAACATTACGACTTAATTACGAATTAATATTTAAAACTTTCGCGTTTTGAACGCATATACATTTATAGACGGGTTTAAATAATATTGTAATTTGGTAATTGAATTCAAAACGCCACACGACCTTACTGATGCGACGTCACAAGTCCTAATTACACCCTTCGACAATTTCTCGCTCAAAAATTAATTGCACCTCAGTTTAGGCTAAACTAATTGTTTTTTTTTCAAATTCGTTTCATTACACAAAAACCTACGCCTCATTACAATTTGAGGCTGTATTAAAAAGACACCCTGTGTATGTATATACCTATATATGTGTGGGTAATGCAAATGCATTACTTTAGGGTTTGTTTTATTTTTAACCTCCAGACCCAATCCTCTCGAAACCCAATCCTACTGATAACGTATCCCTTAACTCAGGGCTCTCCAAAGTTCCAAACCCCGGCCCGCGAAGCGTTCCAATCCGGCCCGCCGACAGCGTTCCAATCCGGCCCGCGGGAGCCAGGCTCCAGGTATTTAACTCTAACAGCAGCAACCAGATACACCCCCCCTCGCAATCTCGGCGCAATATGGCCCTCAGGTTCAAAAATTTGGAGACCCCTGCCTTAACTCATTGAACTCAAGAACGAATAAAAAACCCAGATGGGTTCAAAAACAATTCGCGATTAGCATAAGCTATTATAGTGATTTAGATTAAGATCTGCGGTGAGTCCTCCTACGCATGTCAAAAGCGTGGTCTCAATGATTTAGCTATCTCTAATCGATGTTACGATTGTTGAATTTTAATACCTAACATAGGTATCGGGGAGCGTGTATGAGGAATGTTATGAAAGTGAAGGAAGCGAAAGAGGTATGTCAGGATCGTAGCAAGTGGAAATCCGTGGTCTCTGCCTACCCCTCCGGAAAATAGGCGTGATTATATATATGTATGTATGTTTGTATGTACATAGGTATCTTTTTAAATGGCTGCTACGGCGAGAATGGGCCTTCATTCAATTTTAAAATGATTCAAGTTTTAAAAGTAAGGGTCGATATACAGATGGACTGCAACCCGACTGCAATTTGTATGGGCGCCAAAGGCACGCCAACTGCAAGACAGCTTGCAGTCCATATGTACCGACCCTAATTTTGAGAGAGTTAAGAATCAAACTGAGTTTCGAATTTGTAATCCCGTAACACGATAAAGATTTGAGACATTCGGACATGTGAAAGAAATGTTGCATTAAAATAAGAAGCAATTTCTTGTAACCCAAGTAACCGAACCCTCCTCAAACTGTTTAGGATGAAATAACATGACACAAAACAAACTGTGGAAAAATGTTGGGTGTTTTTTAACATCTGTGGTATTTTATTAGCCATTTAAATTTGCAGGAAGGAAGGATTTCGTGTCTGTTTATGGAGATTTTATTCATGAGAATCGAGTTTATTAACCTAACAGTTATGATATGTAGATACATAAGTTGAATGTTTTTTTGTGTTGTCTAATTGGATAAGTACCTACCTAATGTTATAAATAGGTTTTTTTTTCATTTCTAAAGGTTTTCTGCCACCACTTATTAAATGTAAAAAATATATATTATTTCGCTGTCGTAGAAAAATAATTATTCTAGATATGCAACTGCACATAATTAAGCATTAAAACTCATGTGATTATTTTGCAACTCGCTTCGCTCGTGTCATAAAACCATAGATACCTACTCACGATTTATGGCTCTCATTATGTAAGTATTCTTATACGAAAATAATAAATACAAAGACAGTTCTTAAAAATTGGTATTTAATTATGATCGTATATTATAAAATAAGCTATTACTTACTGCCATATATATACCATGTATATGCCATATGTATAGCTGTACTGTATTCATTGAGTTACTTTTTCTATTATAAAGCTTAGAAATTATTAATCAGAAATAATCCAAAAACTAGTCTAGTCTCGTATACAATCTTTAAACTTACAAAAACTTTTATTTTGATGGCATCTGTCGTGATAGAAATGCCGCAATGCTCTATTGCCATGATCATCGGAGAATATTTCTCAGGTAAACCTGCTAATAATAGCGAGCCAATCCATTCATCACTAAAAACAAACGCAAATTAACTAATAATCCGCCAAAACACAAATCTACAAGCAAACAGCACAGCATAGCGAGCTAATATTAGTATTAGTAAAGTCAGACCATTGACCGCTTTGCAAACAATTCTGCTCTATACATACATACAGACATACAAGCTCGGATAATGGCCTGCCAAGGACGACAGATAAAGGAGTTGGCCGAACCAGATACCCGAATATATTATTATAATTTAAATATTCAAATTGGGATTGTGATAATAAACAAGTTACTTTAGGAAATGGTAATAAAGATGAAAATACTTTAGCATTTGTTGCCTATATTTTAAAATTGAAACCAACGACGCCCACAAGAAATATTATATGATTTAGATTTATTATTTCATAATGTGAAATTACATTATACAAATTATTTCAAGCTAATCTCTACGAATTTATATTATGATCGTCAACTATTTATTATATACAAATGTCAAATTGTCAATACAGATAAAAATCATCATTAAATATCAATAGCTAAGTAAATTCATCACAAAGTCAAATAAATATTGGGAAATAAATATACAATGTCAAATAATAGCATAATTACGGAAAAGATGTCAATACTATATATTATATGAAACTACGTATAGAGAAGTATATAACGACGACGTTGCAGTTGGCGTGCAGTTCCCATAGAAATTGCAGTCGGGTTGCAGTGCGTGGTCGTTCTTATCTACGTGACAGCGTGATAAAACGGTGACCGTTACTTTCTATCCCACGGTGTTATTTAAAAAGTGACAGTTATTTCATAACGTGGATAAAGATGGATAAAGCCATCCACAATACGCAGGCTGTTTTTACAATCAGATTACGCCTCAAAATCACAAAGATGCAAAGTTTTATTAAGAGGCATTTTCAAGTGCATTAAACTTTTGCACGAGCTACGGAAATTGCGCAATGCATGTTTAAGTTCCTATTAGTCGATTAACGAATCAGTGCAAATAAGCTTTAGTACCATCTACTTGGTACTTAAATATTTATTTTAAATACCTACTCGGTAAGTAAATCATATAAATGATGTAAAAAAAAAACAAAATAAAAATCTTAAAAGTCTTAAAACCAATCGTGAAATTATTACCGTAAAATGTGCTACTTTGCTCCCCACTAGGTAATTATGCTCCAACAGTTTTTATAAATTTAAAACTATATTATCGCATTTAAGTGTTTCAACATACATATAAATAGTAGACGTTTTGGATCTATATCCTTATGCAAGCTTATAAAAGACCGGGATTTATAGGCCCGTGAAACCAAAGGAAATACAAAATAAAATAAATAGTAAGTAGATTGTTAACGAAGGGATAAAAGGCACTCATTCCTGTGAAGGCATAGACCTATTATTACTTTGGAAATCATTGTGTCAAGGTAGTTTGGCGCTCGAACGTAGTAATATTATAGTTTCGTTCGTATCCTACATGTGTAAGAAAAAAAGAATCCAAAAGGGACCCACAAAAAAACAAAACAGAAGTCGAGGATCAAACTGGAATAACCCAGGAGCCCAGCTTTAAAATATGTTAAGTAGATAAGTGGACGATCTCAGGCGTAGGTATTTTGATTTAAACGGCGAGAAGCCTCATTGTTTAAAACATGAAAAACACGTTCGTATTGACCAATAAACCATTCAGTAGTCAACGCCGTGACAGTGTGCGGTCCAGTGTCAGCGAGTGTCAAAAGTTTTACTTGACTTCCGTGTCACATACTCGTACGACGCGTATAATTTTTGTTACATTAGTACATTACACATCAGTGTTTGGAATTGGAAACTTTTAAGCCCCATCCAGAGCGCGTGAATTTTGAAGCGCGTGAACATTTCGCGTCGTTAGCGCATGACTCCACATTCGCACAACTTCACAGCTATTTCGCAGTTTGATTTGGGGCAAGAGGAGCCTAAATAGTGTGTAATGTGGATGGAGTCTTGCAAGATCGCGCTTCGCGTCTCCTCCCTACCGCGTGAAAAACCGACGAAAACGGGGAAGAAAGCGTGAACAATCTGCTAAATCCACGCCACACTCGCTTTCGCGGCTATTCGCCGTGGTTCGCGCACGAGTGTGGAGGGCACTTTACAACTACAATATTATGATATTTATGATTGATTGTAAGAGACAAATTAATTTATTATTGAAAACCTAGTGAAACTAGAAAACCTAGCAATAATGTGTTAACCCACAATAATTTAACAATAATGTCAACTCATAAAAATAACGCTTAAAGTTGATATTTTATTGCAAAATAAATGTCACATTTTTGCTAAACAGCATACTATTTACTTACTTAAAGTAAATGAACTTAGTAATTTCCTGAAATTCTATCCAGGTTTCCGCCCGCACCGAAGCCCCACCCCGAACAATTGACAAATGCGTGGACGCACGTAAATCAAACACCTTCGCCGCAAGGTGAGTGACGCTCGTGACTTGTCTCCGCGGTGATTCACGAACTCCACACGAATTCTGCTACGGATGTAACCCGACCAAATTTGCATGAACATTGCCACGCTACCAACTATTATTACTACGTGTAGAACCGGCATGGAGAACCAGTATTTTGCGCTATGAGTTGATGCTGGCCGACAACAAACTATGGAAGCGGAGCATGAATTTCTAGACCTAAACGCGGGCTTAAGCACCATGAATTTCAATGCGGGCTGGCTAAGATTTAATTATTATAATTTCGATAATCCGAGCCACTAGCATGTTTGTTTATTCGTGAGACACTGCACAGATTCAAATCCATCCTACATTTCTTCGGTTGCAATGACGGTGTCGCCCTACCCAACCCTTCTACAGCTTGCCAAAAAAGAGTAGAAATTAAAAAGTTCCAACACTGTAGTGTCGTCCATTTTAAACCAATTTATATAAGAAAACGGGACGACACTACAGTGTTGCCAGTTTTTAATTTCTCCTCTTTCTTGCCAAGCTGTACCTCTACCCCGCACTAGCGTCTAGTTCTAAATGAACTTGTTGTTGCTCATTTCTGTATTTTCATAATTTTAAATCTTTGTTTTTAGGATTAGGACACTTATTAGGTGAAGATTTTATGTGGTTTTTAACAAGTGCCAAGTGCAAGTCATCAGTTTCTTGTCTCAGAAAATAGCATGGTTTTTCAATCTACCAAAAAATGATTACAGATTTATATTGTTCTGTTTAATTTTTTTTTTACATTAAATCCGACGTTTTACAACTTTCAACCCATCTGACGTGTCGGATTTAAGGTAATATTAATGAATTCAACCAAAATATTGATCCATAAGGATATGAAGCCAAAAAATGTGGACCTTCTCAATTTGGTCAGGTTATAAACACTTTGCAAAGATAACAGGATGGCGAGTGCAGATGTAAAGTTGTTGTCTCGTATTGTGCTATAAGGAAAATTGGCAATCCAAACCAGTGTTTGACACACAATGCCACATTTCCAATGTATTTTTTTCCATTTTTTATGTATTATTAAATTTATTTTAGTACACAATGCTTAATATAATATGGACTCTTAAACAGTTCATCTGTAAGATTCAATTGAAACGTCAAAAATATGAGGACGTATTTTATTGTATACGTAAAGCCATAAACTATTGTAAATGGCCAATGTGTCATAGTTGTCAATATTATACAATTTATTCAGAATAAGTCGGCATCAATGAATAATATTATGGTCCTTCGAACCGGATGCATTCGATTTGCTTCAATAATATTGATTGTATCAAATACAAGCGGCGCGTTTCGAAAACTGTATAAAAACTACAGTTTTTTTTGTAAAATCATATACACATTTTACAAATTAACAAAAAGTGTTTTCTTTATGGTGATTTTTTTGCCCTACACCACAATAAACATATCCTCAAATAATCAACAATCTGGTTTCAATAAAGGATGATTCACGCCACGCTAGAACGGTCCGGGCTCGGGCCGGGGCGCCCGGCACTTCTTTTTCTATGACAGATAACGGTGATCACGTGACGCTTTCTATAGAAAACCGTGGACCTTAGCGTGGGTCATACTTAATGGCTCTATCAGCTTCAGTTTCAATAAAAAAAGTTAAACTTTTTAAAATCATAAATCTGTTTCGACATGACGTCACACAGGATAAAATTTACGGTTGTTTCCGTGTAACTTAATATCCGAAGGTAATAGTTTTAAAGACGCTCAAGTAAATACCAAGGGATCGAATTAACCCGCACGACGAGAAATACGGGACTATTTATAACCGATCACAAAATTTAAAAAAATCGGCCAAGAGCATGTCGCGCCAAGCTCAACGAGGTTCCGTAGTAAAAAATTCTGACAGAAATCGAAATGAAAAGTGTTAAACGTATTTCATCCGAATGAAAGGCTACGTTCGAACGCCAATCTATCTCGATAGAAATGGGTGCCTTTCATACCTTGGTTAACAATCTACATATTAAAGCAAAGCCTTCAACTTTTATTTCTGAAGATGCCAGATTTATAGAATAATAAACAAATAGGTATCTAGGATTGTTCATTTCTTTTAAATCTTTCTATTTCGAAAATCATTTCGAGATATGAGGTTTTCAAACAGTTTCCGACATTTGCTGCGATATAATTACTGAGGATTGAAGATATTTTAACAATAGTAGATTGTTAACCAAGGGTGGAAAGGCACCCATTTCTGTCGAGGTAGTTTGGCGCTCGAACGCAGTGAGAGCGCCAATAGTCCGAGACAGAAATGGTGCCTTTCACCCGAGTTAAACACTCTACTTTTCATATCGAATGCGAGGAAACCAAACAAGACAAGGCAATTTCGCAAAATCAGTCATGGAAGTACCTAATAGATCTACGGCCATGATTTATTTTCCTTAGGACTTACTTGCAATCGGAGACTTTACAGGTGTGATTAATAACCCCTAGCGAAAATCATTTAGATTGCAATATTTACGAAAACACACATTTTTTAACAAACTGCAGTAATTTTTAAATGATTTGTTCATTATAGTATGAAAATCAGCGGGATTGCCTCTTACTTTTTAATTTTATACTTTTTCGTTCTAAAAGCCGCAACAGACTACCGGACCGCACCGCGACCTTGGTGAGCCGCACCACGTAATAACATAATAAAAGTATTTTAAATATTAAATAACAATTTAATTAATAATATAAGTAATTTTTTTCTTGTATTTTATTTTATTTTCATGAATATAGTGCTAAATATCTTTAAAAATCAATTTAATATCGTACAAACGTTTAACTGTGGACACTGTGGCTGTATAAGATTCTTCCTTTGCCCATTTACGCAAATGTAAGGTTTAAAAAAATATTTTTGTTGTATTCCTTTTGGTTCCCGCCTTATGAAATCGAGTAAATAGAATTCAACGAAATAAATCAACAATAATTTGTTTTTAACAATTCACTTATATCATTTTTTATAAAAAAAGGATCAACGTGGGATTAATAAAATTAAACAATTACCAATTGTTCCAGGCGAGGAAATAAAGACACTATTTTTCCATTTTGTTTCCACCCAGTTGTTCGTGGGACGGGGACGCAGAGGAGTACAACACTTTTCTGCACTAGAGCATAAACGTATCACTTTCTGCGCACCTTTTAGAACAACAACGACCCACTTTCAGAGCATGAGATATGAAAATATATTTATGACCTTACCTTTCTCCTGGGCTGAATGTAAAGTCATCGCATAATAAAAGTTATTGAACCATACGAATTATACAATTAAACTGTAAACGGAACATATTACTTAAGGAATACCTATAAAATTAAGGAAATATCAACACGAAAACGGTTTTTTCTTAATTTCGTTAACGTGAATAATTTCGCCAAATTGACGATGTTTCGTTGACAGGTTTAATTGTAGAGTTCAGACCGAACGGACAGCATCCATTGATGTTTTAACTTTAAGCGCAATGTTCCTGTTTTTAGAAAAGCATCAATGTATGACGTGTTTTTTCAATTTACCTTCATCCTGGGAGGTCCGATGTTGTCTGTAATTTGGTAATAACCGTGTTCAAAACGCAATGTAAACGTTTAAATAGACAACATAATTCCAGAGCCTTGTTCGTTATATAAATTATGCCACTTGTTTGGCATGAAAATTGATTTCGCTGTAAAAATGTCAGGAAGAGCAGGCAGGCAGGTACTTTATTAATTTGTCTCGTCTGGACTTAACAAACATCGAGCGAGTAGGTAGGTAGGTACTCAAGACTTTTGTAATTTTCGTACAAAAAATATTTAGCGATTTCTTTATATTACTGCTTTTTTCTACTGACAGAAATGGCTTGACAGATTATAATTCATTGTGTTAAAAATAAAAAATACTGGCTAGTGATCATGAAAACGAGCAAACACGATTTGCTAAATTAAAAACCTAAATATGTTTTTTTTTATTACTATTTAAAGGCTACGCGTGAGCGAATCTGATTTATTAGGCAATCAGTTAAAAATACACTACATAATCTAAACATAAAACTAATTAAAAACTAAAACTGCGATTTCTTTTAATTTTGCTTACATATGAAATATATACATATTATCAATTCTAAAAATATATAGGTGCCCACTATCTACTATAGAATTAGACTTAGAGTAAGACACAACTAATAAATGTAGTTACTCTACTCATTATTACGATCATACAATTCAAAATGAATTCCTAATCAATCTATACAGATAAAAATATATTTTCATACATATAAGTTAATTTAATGATTACCCTTAAGAGGAATTTCTGTGTCGGCTATTTTTTTTAAAGGATTTCCGCAATTTGTCAGCATAAAGATAATTTATGAACACAATTAGCGATTAATTTACCATGTTCGAGTAAGAGTGACCATTAAAAAGTTAATTGCGCAATTACAAATTTATTAATTGAGACATTTAGTTATTTTCTGACCCAGTAATTAAACTAATTAACACAAGAAAGTCGTGAAACGCCGCAGGGCGAGTGCAAAATTATGATTATGGACCACATTTTAATTTGTGTATATAATTTATTATGACATTTTAAAATCATATATTGAAACCGTTTACGTTGGTCTTCTGCCGGGGATTTTTTTGAGATGTGCGTTAATTAAATTATCAACCGACCGAATTGTGGTCCACACACCAATCATCATCATCATCATCATTGTGGTCATGTGGTTATTACGAACATGAAAAGTGTCCAACTTTAGAGCGGTTTTCATAATATACTCGTATCGTAATACATAATAAACCGTCTATACTGATATTCATGAAATTTGGCATTTAGAATTTGGGAATAAACCAGTAAACTAACTTAGCTTTTTTAGGGTTCCGTACTATCTAGGTTTAGAGACTATAATTTAAACTCTCTATATCCATATTTAGCAGCATATAATGTAGGTTTGAGCCTACAAGAGGGCATGTACTAAGGCTGATGATGCTTACATAGAATACATAGGTATATAGGAATAGGTCGAGGAATAAGTAACAAAATGAGATAATCGTTTTTATCGTACATATACTTAAGGACTAAAAAAAGCATATAAGGACTAATATGACGCATAACGTTCGACTTTCAATCCGGAGGTCGCGGGTTCAAATCCTGGCTCGTACCAATGAGTTTTTTTGGAATGTACCTACGCACGATTTGATATTTACCACTAGCTTTTCGGTGAAGGAAAACATCGTGAGGAAACCTGTATACTCCTGCCAAGGTGTATGTGAAGTCTCCAATCCGCATTGGGCTAGCGTGGGGAATATAAATGAAATAAAATAAAATATATTTATTTCGGAATATTAAAATGTCCATAACTATAGCCCAAGCCTTCTCGCGCATGAGAGGAGGCCTGTGCCCAGCAGTGGGACGTATAGATATAGGATAAATTAATATTATTATATATCAGGGCTAACTTCTTGTTCTCACATATTGGTAAATAAGTATCACACTTTCAATTGGTTTAAACTTAATTAAATCCTACTTGAACCATACATTACACACAACTAAAAGCTTTTTTAAAATTGTTTAAATTTATACTTAATTGTAGAGTCATCTTCCTGCTGTAACAACGTTACTCGTCACGACGGGGGCAGGTTATAAAAAAAACCGGGCAAGTGCGAGTCGGACTCGCGCACGAAGGGTTTCGTACCATAATGCAAAAAAAACAAAACAAAAAAAAAAGCAAAAAAAAAACGGTCACCCATCCAAGTACTGACCACTCCCGACGTTGCTTAACTTTGGTCAAAAATCACGTTTGTTGTATGGGAGCCCCATTTAAATCTTTATTTTATTCTGTTTTTAGTATTTGTTGTTATAGCGGCAACAGAAATACATCATCTGTGAAAATTTCAACTGTCTAGCTATCACGGTTCGTGAGATACAGCCTGGTGACAGACGGACGGACGGACGGACAGCGAAGTCTTAGTAATAGGGTCCCGTTTTACCCTTTGGGTACGGAACCCTAAAAACTGTTCTTAATATAAGGTAATAATGACTTTTAAAATATTCTTTATGTCTAGAGAGTAAGGTTTTGATTCCTCTGGCAAATAGGTTTATAGATCTGTCAAGTAAAATGTGAACTAAAATATTTATATGGCGCAATTATTGCAATTGAATGCCGGCTCCAAGCAATGAACATTTTTGTTCGCACATCGAGTTGTGTTTTTTAAAGTTTATAAAATTGATTAAAAATAAATTGAATGGTGCTACCGGGTGTATCTTCGAATAGTAACGAAAATTCTTTACGGTTGTAAAATTAAAAGCTGTATTCAATTGGAAAGGTCAATTATTTATAAGTACGTAATTACGTATATGTATACCGTGCTCGGACGATTCAGTTTGTGGGTAAGATCATTTATAGACATAAAAAATATTCTATATTATGAAATATTATGTGAAATAATCTAAGTATAAATTAATTGATTAAAAATATCGAAATAACTATCGGACCTGCTAACAAAATTCCACGAGAGACGGTTAGTTTTAAAGTTAATATGCAATCATAAATCATAATGCTTTGATTAAAAAATAATCTTTTATCAAATTGTGACGTGATAACGTCTTATAGCTAAATTGAAGTGTCACGTTGTGGACAGATCTCCATGGTAACGTTGTGGACGGATCTCCATGGTAACGTTACGTAATGTAATGATTACAGACAACTATATTATATTCTAAAAAAAAAACACTTTCAGAGGTACAACGGAAATAATTATGTACAATTGTATAATTTGTGTTTGTCACGTTTATATTGCTTGCATTATCTAATATGACATTTTATCGCGATATGTTAATTTTGCCACTTAACCACAATTAAGAGTTTTTCAAAAGATGCATGACTAAATGCCAGTTGATATGATATTTAGAAATTTTATTATGATGAAGTTGTGTGATGGGATCACATGGCAGGGTCGATAAATCAGTGGTGTAGATATACTTAGCACTTAAAGTGATAACCTTTTTATATTACAATAAAAGTAAATTTTAATGAATGCTAAAAGTTTTGTGTTGTGTTATGATCGTATGATGCTTGTTGAATATTAAGAGGAGGGTAATGTAAAATTGTAGTTATATATTAATGTTCTCAAAAAGAAAATATCTTGTAAAAAAGGAAAAATGTGCAAAAAAGTAGGCCAAAACATTACGATACAAGTGCGAAATGTAGGAATTTGGCAACGAGTGGCGATCAATTGAAACACGACCGAAGGGAGTTCTTACCGCACGTGTATTGTACAACGTTTTACATACAGTACACATGGCCCTTTAAATTTTCGCCATACGCACGTATAGTGCTAGTCTGCTATACATATAGTTACCGCGCTAGCGCGGTAAAGTAGGTATAGCACAATATGCGCTGTAAATTATGATATGTGTTTATAACCTACATAGGGAATTAGAGATTACCCTAAATGGTATAACAATCCTGTGTGGTGATTGTACAACAACGAACACACTGATGATGATGTATTATATTCTCTGCTTACCTCTGCTTGTAAACGCTTTCAAGATAAGCAGAGTTTCAAAGTATTAATCAATATGAACAGAAGTCAGAATAAAACCCGCAGATGACATTATCCGATTGCAACATAATAAATAATGCTCGCACTCGCGTCTCGATCCCTTTATTAACTTTATTTATTGCGTACGCGCATGCTATCCAAAGGTTCACAACACATATCATATCCACTACAACAGCGGTCGGCAACCAGCGGCCGTGGCCCGCGAAAACCTCTCACTTGCGGCCCGCGAGCCTCCCTGGCCATTTTGTAGGTATATAATATTGACAAACGACAATATCTGATGATAAAGTCATAAATATTAACAAAGTGCGGCCCGCGTCAACTTCGGTAACTACTATTTGGCCCTTGGCTGCAAAAAGGTTGCCGATCGCTGCACTACAAGATGGAGCATAATTATTATAAAGGGCAGATTTATTCTAGACCCGTCCGGGTCCGGTTCGTTCAGTTTTAGAAAGCGTCACATCATAGAAAACGAAGTGTCGGAAGGCTCGGCCCAGACCCGGACCGTTAGTTCTAACTTGAGTCATCACACAGGTGTTGTAGAAGGTTCCTACTACTTCAGTATGGGAGCGCGACGGCTTATTTCAGGAGAGCTATCCAAGATGACAATAGGTAGCGACATTAACACTTAAATAATGGTAATTACCTATCACGTGACTTTTCGTAGTAGGCGCTTTTGGCACAAATTTTATAAAAATGGTTCAAATCTAGTGGGTACCGACTATATTATCCTCTAGCCGCCCAGAGACCTTTAAAAAGGTCTCCTGTTCCAGTCCAATTTGAAATTTGTGTTGACAAAATAAAATTTCATTTTGCTTGGCAAGGTTTGACGTATGGGCAGCTAGAAATTATACGTAGAATACATGATACGAGTCCATTCGAATTAAACATTACCCTACTCCATTGATCTAGAATTGATCGATAGTGGATCAATTAAACAGTGAGGTCAATAATCGCTTTCATATCTATCATTACTGAATCATTGTCACGTTTCATAGCAACGGGCGAGAAGAAAAAAATCATTAACAAAATGCCGAGAATTAAAGAATGTGTCCGCATCATCAATTTATCGTTTTAGTCTGGCTATACAGGGTGTTTGGTACATCGTTTGCCAAATTAAAACGGCAGATAGGTTGAGTCATTTGCTATCTACTCAGAAAACTCATGCATAGAAAAAAAAATTGGTAGTGTTTTTTTTTCTACTGCTCAAGTAAAAATTTGAAATTTACGAAAAATTGGCATAAAGGTGAAAAAAAAGTGCGCTAAATTAAAAAATTCTAGGCCTGGGAAGATGCTAGCAAATGAGTCAACCTATCTGCCGTTTTAATTTGGCAAACGATGTACCAAACGCCCTGTATATACAAAAACTATTCTCATCCTTTTTTTGGGTGCTAGTACTACCGTAAAGACAAAGACAGTATGATTCTCTCTATCTATGTTTGAAATGAGACAAAATCTACTATTATTATTTTAATATTTGTCCCTATTCACCCCGTTTTTTAAGTCGGTTTTTTTAAAGTTTATTTTTTTTAATAAATAGACCTTGTGGCGTTTACGTAGTTGCTAAAATTTTAACAATATTTATTGAAATGCCTTACTAACAAAGTCTTTCTTACAGGTCATCTTTTTAGTGCAATATCATTCAGTCGAAAAGCAGTTTCATTTAAATGCAAACTGGCAATAGCAACACGTACTTATTGCCGGTGCAGCGTGCTGCAGTGCAATAAAAATGCACTGTTATTGTGCGTTGGGTCATCGATAACGGTGCATTGTAAAGCAATTATTTTTCATCGTATACGTACGAACGTGTCTTGCTATTTCAGTTAACCTCGGTACAAATAAGTGTTTGGCAAAAAATTCATTTTTAGGGTTCCGTTAGCCAAATGGCAAAAAACGGAACCCTTATAGATTCGTCATGTCTGTCTGTCTGTCTGTCTGTCTGTCTGTCTGTCCGTCCGTATGTCACAGCCACTTTGTTCCGAAACTATAAGCACTATACTGTTGAAAGTTGGTAAGTAGATGTATTCTGTGAACCGCATTAAGATTTTCATACAAAAATAGAAAAAGAACAATAAATTTTTAGGGTTCCCCATACATAGAACTGAAACTCAAAAAATTTTTTTTCATCAAACCCATACGTGTGGGGTATCTATGGATAGGTCTTCAAAAATGATATTGAGGTTTCTAATATCATTTTCTTCTAAACTGAATAGTTTGCGCGAGAGACACTTCCAAAGTGGTAAAATGTGTGTCCCCCCCCCCTGTAACTTCTAAAATAAGAGTATGATAAAACTAAAAAAAATATATGATGTACATTACCATACAAACTTTCACCGAAAATTGGTTTGAACAAGATTTGGTAAGTAGTTTTTTTTTTAATACGTCATAAACCGTAAACCGCAATTTTATTATGTTACTTGCTGTTACGGAACCCTTCATGGGCGAGTCCGACTCGCACTTGGCCGCTTTTTGGTACAAGCTTTTGTCGCTGACTGTACTTTTCTTTCCACAGGCAACTAATGCTCATCGAGACAATTCTAAAAACCCCAAACACAATTAGGTTTCGTTGTTTTATCACATAGTTCCTATGGCCACCTCCGGTCTCCATCATCAGATCAGCTCGATGACACCATAATATTGCATTCTCACCCGACTTACGTATGTATGCAAAATTTCAGCTCAATCGGAAACCGGGAGTGGATCAAATTTAACTTGCAAGATTTGAATACACACAGACAACGGTCAGGTGCAAGGATCTAAATAAAAGCTTGTAAAAAGTACTGAAGTTGACCGAAGTAGCATGATAAAGACGAACGCTTCTGAGAAAATACGATGGAAAACAAATGTACTACATGTGTATGGCGATGTGGCTTCTCCTCTCCTCTGTCACTGTCAAGAATTTCTAATAGTTTCTAATAGTTTAATTTCTAAAGAGTGCAACTTTGTAGGGATGAAGCGCTATACATTTCCTACATCGCGTTTACGGAGTTCCTAATATCATCAGTTATATACAACTTCTAACATACGGCACCCAGTATAACTGTTTGATACTAAAGGAGTCCCTTTATGAGTGTGCATACTAATTGTTGACCTGTTTGCTTTATTGTACCGGCCTACCGCCATAAGTACTTACCGAAAATGTGAATTGAATTGAATATGTGACTTATGGCTGTAGCCACTTACGCTACAACAAATGCACTACATATGAGTATGTTTATGTTATGAGTCATCTCACTGACCAATTGATTTAATTGAAAGCAGGTAAAGGCTATAAATGCTAACAATCGAGAGTGCCCTACGCTCACCGCTTGTCAATGACGTTACGACACTGTTACGGCATTTTACGTCGGCTTCTTCTAACATTACGTCGAACAAACTGTTACTGAATTATTGTTACTAGTTAAGGCCGATCAATGGTTTGTTACCTACAGATCGAGAAGAAATTAATAGAAATTGATTGATTGAGCTTCAGCAGCAAATAGTTATTGTAGCAGATGGTTTATTTTAAGCTTCTTTAGATACTTAAATCATATCACAATCTGTTACGGTAGCTTTAAGTTTTGGGTCATACTTTACTGCATATTTATTTTCTCAGAGAAATAACTGGTTGAAAACAGAAATATTTTTACATAAAAATCCTATTTACAAAACTTTCACAAAAATGTTGTGATTTATAAGTCAACTTGTGAAGTTCCATATTGTTTTATTTCTAGAATTTCTTGTGGCACTGTATGCGAGTTTCTGATAGTACCGAACTCTTCGGTTCGAGCAATTTTAAGAAAGAAAAGTGTAATTAAGGATAAATTGGGATTTTTAACGGATTAGAGTACAGTCAGCAGCAGAAGTCGCTATACACTCCAGGTGCTCAAAGAGAGGTAAACGTTTAAACTGTCAAAAAGTTGTTGACTGTCATGGTAGTATTTACTTGTGAGCGCTCAACGTGTCACAAATATGTTAACAGTCGCTATTCATTAATTTCTACACTTACAACAAGTCATTGATACCTTAGCTATCAAAAAACCAATGGTATCTAAGCGGTCAACGTGTCAAATATATCTGAACAATATGGAAAAATAGACTTTAAAGCATACAAGTATGGTCGAATATTGAATAAAAGATAGCCATGCTAATTTCAGGTAAAGCGTTTTGACAATCATCGAAAGCAGTACAGTCTTGTCATCACATACATCTATCTCACGTTTTGCCCTTCAACCATTTGACAGGAGCCTCTCGGTCAACTTACTGCAAACTATTTCTTTTAACAGAATCGTCAAGACGAATGACACATAGCAAAAGCTAACTGAAGCCGAATTTAGAGCCAATTGTCAAGGCACGTCGTGGTCTCAGTAACAGGCGTTTGCTTTTCAAAGCAGAGACCGCGGGTTCAAATCTCAGTCGTACGCACCTATAGTTCGTTTTTTTTAGCATTAGAAAGAACTCCACAGAAGCAAGCGTGCAGTTTTTATCAGGCTCTTTAATTGTTAATAATTATTGAATTATCTAATGTAACATTGTCAATACATATAATTTACTTCAAATTATTACCGCTAAAAGTGCCGGATTTGGAACCACAAGCTTACTTCTGCGAAGTTCTTTCTAATGCTAAAAAAAACGAACTATAGAGATTACAGCTTTTTGTTTTTTTTTGGATTTCATTTCTATTATTAATTTGTGTCTTCTGGTTTTATGTTAATTTCGCATTAGTTTATATAATTTTTGAAGATAATGTCACATGTAGCGTATGTACGACTTTCTATCAGGACGTTGTAGGTTTGAACCCGCAGTGGGCGTTACTTAGATTACTCCTGTGCGGAATGCCATTTGATATTTACTACTCAAAAATCACGTTTGTTGTATGGGAGCCCCACTTAAATCTTTATTTTATTCTGTTTTTAGTATTTTTTGTTACTTATAATAGCGTCAACAGAAATACATCATTTGTGAAAATTTTAACTGTCTAGCTATCACGGTTCCTGAGATACAGCCTGGTGACAGACGGACGGACGGACGGATGTCGATGGACAGACGGACGGACAGCAGAGTCTTAGTAATAGGGTCCCGTTTTACCCTTTGGGTACGGAACCCTAAAAATGCTGGTCTCTTCGAAAAATTACTAAATTAAATTAAAGGATATGAAAACAATGCATTTTATTAATTTCAGACATCATGTTTCATAGTAACATTTATTGCTTAAGACCTACACAATCGATATCTAAATAGAAATAGTCTTAGTTTTATTTTTCAAAACGTTCGGGGTTCGATTCCCGAGCTGAGTACACATTTTTTTAATGTATGAATGCAGTTTTTCGTGTTACTAAAATCGATGACATGATTCCTAAGAAGAGATCGGTGTATATCGTATAGTATCAGATTTTCCCATACTGGCCGATCTAAATGGGCCACCCTGTATAGTATATTTTACTACAATAAGGGCCACTTGCACCATTTGAATAACCCCTGGCTAACCGGTTAAACATTAAGTTACCATGGTTACCAGTACGATTTGACACTGGGTTAACGGTTTAACCGCTTAACCCCGGATTAGTGGGGTGGTGCAAGTGGCTATAAGTGGGCTAAATAAATATATTAACATAGGTATATAATATGATCAACGGTTTGGAAGAACAGCTGCATATGACAGTTAAAATAAAAAAACCGATCATTCTAGTAGAACCTACTTATTTATTGTATAAGTTTGACACTTAACGATAAAATACTTTTTTAAGAAAGGAGGTGTCAATTCGTAGTGCTACAGTATTTATTTTAAAGTTAAACAGATAAAATGTTGATGCTTAGTTACCATTGAAATAACAACTGCTTAGCAACTGGTGGCACCCTGGCTGCTGACGTACGTGATTGGCAGTGCGTGTAGGTATTAATAACAGCAGCTTGAATTTGATTGCTTAGTTACCACTGACTTTTTAACCGTTATTGTCATTGTGATTAAATAAGGGTGTATGTGTTAAAGAAAAACTCAGAAGTTAAGGTATTTGTGACGAACTGGAAGCCTACATGAAAATGACATCTTAGATGTCCTTATTTTTGTGACGATTGAAGTGTATATGTTTTCTTGGACACCTTGCCCGCTCAGGTATATCTGCTGCTGACTGTACTTAGAAGTTTTAGAACATATTATATAGGTGGCTGGCGCTAAAGGGTTTGTAATTCACACAATAATCAACATTAAGTTTTTAAGCCAAGGAAATATTAAGACTGGTTAGAATTAATAAAAGTTCACAATTTTGGAAATTATGACGCAATTGTGTCAGGCATAGGCTTCAATGGTGAGCAGGGCATTGATTTTCATGTATGTCGAGGATTCTTGGGTGTGGATTAGCTACGAAGAGCTTTGGGCGATTTTTGATGAGTTCCTTCCGAGCGACCTCCAGCGCATGTGCCACGCGGTGGCCCAAATCTTGGTCTACTAAAAACAGTATCCTCAGGAAGTTCTTCTGAACCAATTCTACTGATCTCACCAGCAATTCTGCAATATTCGCTGCCATTCTTTCCCTGTGGTCTTCCGTCGTGACACGAGTATTATAGAACTCTGACAGCGGCTCCAAATCTACCGCATTACGGTCATAAATCTTTATCTTATCCCGAGGCCGTGCAACATCCACATGCGGAACTGGGCCGTTGAAAGCGTTAGGGTAGTAATTCGGCGCGTCTCTCATATTGTCTAAATTAGGTGGAACTCCGTCACGATTGTAATTTCTGGGCTTATACTCTGGTCGATTCACTTCTATTCTGTTATGGTTTATACCTAAGCGATACGCTTGCGTGTCGCGGTATGAGAATCTTCGGGCCTTGAACATGTCGTCGACCGGTCCGGGAATACCCGGAACCAAATGGCCGGGATCGTACAGGGCTTGTTCTGCTTCTGAAAACCAGTTGTCAATATTTCTGTTTAATACTGCGCGTCCAATAGTAACGGTGTGATACGTTCCGTTTTTCCATGTTCTAGTTACATCGAAAGGATTATAGTCGAGCCTCTCGACTTGGTGTTTCGACATGACGTCCATATCCAGCCTCCAGGAGGGGTAGTTTCCAACGGCTATCGCATTATAGAGGTCTCTTGCACCGTAGTCGGGATCCCTGGAGCGTAGGATTCTCGCAGCCTCATTGGTGAGTAGTTCTAATCCTTGCTCAGCCTTAAAGTTAAATCTTGCGAAGTAGCTATCGCCATGCTTGTTGTTAATTTCAAACGTTTGTATCGCGTATACATCCATCTTTCTGTATCCGTTCTGTAGACCAAAATCAGATTGCAACCACAGAAATTCGCTAAGAGGATCAGTCATTCTGGTTATGAGGTCTAAGTTAGAATTTGGATCCATGAGATTAGTTTTTGGGTTCCTTTTTCCGGCGTGGGCGATCTTCGTAAAGTCGCCCGCCGATCTGTAGGGGAATACTGGGAAGGATCGACACAAAATGTCCAAGTTACCTTCATTGGTGTAAAATTTGAAAGCTATTCCTCCCGCATCTCTGACTAAGTCAGATCCGCCCTTACTTTGAGATTGCCGGGAGAAACGGGCGTGTATTTCTGTTATCTTTCCGACGCCATTGAAGACGTCCGCCTTGGTGTATTTGGAGACGTCGTGAGTGACCAGGAAGTAGCCGAAAGCGGCGGTGCCCTTGGCGTGGACGACGCGCTCGGGAATGCGCTCGTGGTTGGCGCTGGACTGCTCATCCCAGAAGTAGGGGTTGTTGAAGACATCTGTGTTCAGCGTCACAGTCTCCCGGACTTCGATTGGATAGCCCGCGCTCGTTGCCCACACTCCTATGGGCCGCTGAAACATACGTAGCAATTAAAATACTAACTGTGTAATACTAAAAATATATCCCAAAAATGTAACTTAGTAAATGAAAATACGAAAATTGAAATACGAAAATGTTTTTTTCGTCAATCATATTTTATTTTAGCGTTTATTCAGCGGTATATTTGTAACTTGACTCAACTTAAGTAGGTAGTCTTAATATGTAATGAGCTAATGAGGCAAAGCAAAAGTGGGAAGTTATAATTATGTAATCATTATAGTCGATTTCAATAGGTTAAGTATTAGGAAAAAAATTCTCTCCCTCTCCAAAAAACCTACCGGGTGCATCAATTTAAAATCCAGCAGTTGCCTCGAAGCGGGGTCCAGGGTGACATTATGGTGATTGACTGCAGCAACATTCTTCTGTATGAAAACGTAAAACACACCCAAAACTATTCGCCACATCATGATCTATCATGTATGTGTGGAAACTGCCTTCTTTTATAAATATAATTATAGAGAAACATTGCAGTGGGACTGGTCAAGTTCAAAATAAACAAATATAGATGGTCAACAAATCTTGTCAGTAGAAAAAGGCGCGAAATTAAAATTTTCTATGGGATGACATCCTTTCGCGCCTACATTTTTCAAATTTGCCGCCTTTTTCTACTGACAAGATCTGCTTGACCCAGTATAACTATTATTCATTCATTAAGTGCCCACTACGTCCCACTGCTGGGCAAAGGCCTCCTTTTTCCACTCGTCTCTATTGCTCGGTTTATCCCTGCCGCTTCTTCCCTCGACAACATTCCCATCTTTACCACTTAGATAGTTGGCAGCTCTCAACTGTGCGTTTTATCACAAACTTCTTGCTTCACAAAGCTAAACAGTAAAATGAACTGTCGTGTGGTATTTCCTTCAAGAAAAGAGCTTAAGTACTCCCATTTTAAATTCCCGCGACGCACGTGTCGCCCTCTGGTGTTTCAGTGCTAAGCCATCAGGCGACTCGTCTTGTCGTTTGCCTAATAAAATAGTTAGGTAAATGATGCAATTTTTTTTTACCTTTTGTCCTTTAAAATTTTGATGCTGTCGAACGTATTTACGTGTTTTGTACATATAGTATAGTGGGTATATGGTCAGGGCCATCTTAAACTATGCTGGGGCCCTCGGGCACATAAGAATTTGGGGCCCTTTTAGGAAGTAAAGAAAGTGAATTAAATTAACATTTTTCTACTATGATCTCCTATTTATTATGGTTAGGTAATGAAATATACTATATAAAGTGTTATAATGAAATATACTGTTACTGTCTGCTCTCGGCTCGGGCCCCGTGTGCCCTTATGGTAAAGACGTACTGTATATGGTACAGAATTTAAATTTCATATCTATGTAGGTACTTGTTAGGGTTCCGTACCACCGGGACCCTCTTACTAAGACTCTGCTGTCCGTCCGTCCGGCCGTCCGTCGGTCACCAGGCTGTATCTCACGAACCGTGATAGCTAGACAGTTGAAATTTTCACAGATGATGTATTTCTGTTGCCGCTATAACAACAAATACTAAAAACAGAATAAAATAAAGATTTAAGTGGGGCTCCCATACAACAAACGTGATTTTTGACCGAAGTTAAGCAACGTCGGGCGGGGTCAGTACTTGGATGGGTGACCGTTTTTTTTGTGCCTTTTTTTTCATATCTATGTAGGTGGTACAAAAGAACTTGGTCTATTTTTTCATTGCACATTTTTTAACACTTTATGAGCAATGATCGAAAAACAACTATCGACTGCATGCGATTCCCCTTTAAATCATCAATAAATTGAATTAATTTGCAGTTTCCTCGCTTCTCGCTTTGCTTCTACTTGTTACTCATTATCATGTAATTATAATGTTACATAGGTGCGTGATGTAGTCAATTGGGTTTACACCAATATTTTATTGAATTAAAGATGCTGGGCCGGGCCCGGGCCGAGGCAACCGACATATCATTTTCTATGATGGTGGATAGTGATCACGTGGTGCTTTCCATAAGAACGAAGCGCCGGAAACTCCGGCCCGGCTCCGGTCCGGTCTAGAGTGAGTCACCCGTTAAGCCCGCCATTAATACAGTCAGCTGCAGAGATGTCTCTGGTGGGTCAACTATCTTTCCAGCTATATATCCCATCAAACACATTACATGTAAAAAGATGCAAGTAAATTTTTCTACTACAAAAAAAACCTGTATTGTGAGAAGTACCTAATATTAAATCAAGTGGGTTATTTTGGTCCGTATTAGATATATTTATTTTTTAATACATAAAATGACTTGGCTATCGCACGGCTACATAATGTTCAGTAATTACTTCATTACATTAAGAATAATAATCTTTTATAAGTACAAAATAAATTAGTTGGATGGTTTTACGGTATATAAATAAATTGCGTGATTTTTTTACATAAGTAAAAGGATACAATTTTTTTAACCCCGCTGTGCAAATTGAGATCCTATCAACGAGATCGAATCTCAAAAATTCGTGCAAGATCTCGCGAGATCTCGAAATTTTGAGATCTAGATTGCATTCCCTATCTGCATAGTATTTAGCCCTCTACCATCGCTCTGGGCCATCCACCTAAGAGTTGATGTTGTCGCCTTGGTCGAAATCGGCCGGAAGGATCATCATCATCATCATCATCAGTATTTAGCAAGGTGCGAAATTGGTGGAGGGAGAAGTGGCGCTTATCACAAACACACGTAATATTATATGGAATGCGTCCCACAAAAGCTCTGAAAAAGAGGGCAGCAACCGTCGTTCTAGTGCACCTAGCGATGCTAGAGCGTTATTAGGTTTAATTTAAAGTATGAAAAACTCGACGCAAAGGGCAGCATGTTTTATAGTGTTCCGTATAAAACTGTGAACAAAGTTTTGTACGGAACACTTATGGGATCACTTCGGTCTTGTTTATCAACATAATCTATTATTAAAACGAACAAAAAACCCCTAATCAGTTCGCGGTTGCGTGAGTGACACCTACGACCAAATGTCAGCTAAACTGGCCGGCGACCGTGACATTATGTGTTGTTCCGCGAGCTAATACACTCTTTACTTATATGAATAATGATTGTAGATCATGCCTTTGTTTTCGAAGTTTTATTTATCCCTACTAATATTATAATTATCATACTTGACCCCCTTAAAAATTACAAACTATACGTGATGATTACTGATTAAATATTAGCGATTATTACGATTCCTATTCGATTACGGACTATATTAGGTTATAGTACCTAATTGTACACAGTCGAATTCTGATAGTGATCCTAACTCTCTGATAGCGCTCCTCTAAAATGCCGAGTCGGAATTCGTTAGTGGTTTTAGACGGTAGTCCTACCACTGGTTAGTCCATCATAGCTCCTGGTTTTTACCAACCCCAACCTCAGTATACCTACCAAGATCACTGTCATTTGGGCTAATTTCTAAAATTATGTGAATAGATAGTGGAATTCCTATTCTATTCTGTACATTACATATAATCACAGTTTCACCGTGTGTCCTAAACAAGTTACAAAAAAGTACGGTACCTAATACTCTCGTAACTCGTAACTAGAGATGCACCGGATATCCGGTTACTATCCGGTATCCGGCCTATCCAGCCATTATTTACTATCCGGCTGGATACCGGATAGTAACATTGCTTGATTTCGGAGTAAACAAATTGGATTTAAGGAACAGACACGGTCGTAATCATGCTTGTTTATTATTTTAAAACAATTTAATCATTAAGTACACTGACTTGCACGCGCACTCATTTCGAACCTAGAAATAAGTCCGCGCGAACGTTTACTAGGAATTTATAGGAAACAGGTCAAACCTGCAGAATGCGCACCTGAAAAACCGAAATGTAGGTATAGTTCCGCTGGTCGAATATTAGGCGGCTGGATACCGGATATTTGGCCGATGGACAGGCCGAATATGCGGTATCCGGTTTCCGGCCAAACAACTATCCGTTGCATCTGTACTCGTAACTGTTTTTCGGGACAAGTTGTGGTTTCGTATCCATCCCGCAGGTAAGTAACTACAAGCCAAATGTCCAAAAATAAAGAAATAAATCTAAAACTAAAAAATTGGCCCATTTTATTATTAAATTGTCAGAGAACATTCCGATTTCCGATTCAAGCGCAGTATAGGTAAAAGAAAGAGTTGAAACTCAATGAGGAATATAATCACAATCATAAATTGCAGTATAAATGCTACACAACCGAGTGTAAATTGGTACAAACGAAAACACCGTACCTACTGCTACTGGCTGCCATGGACTTTCTGCTAGCTATTTTTAGTGTTCTCTGAGAGTCACATCAAAATTACGCCCTCAATTTAAAAAGACATTCTGAAAAATCATTAAATTTGACATGAGCATTGGTTACAAGTAGAATAATAATTTATTATATATGTCTGGTAGTTTTCGTTTCTAAACTGAGGATTTGGCGACGCCTGGCTAAGGTTAATAATTGTTTATGTTTAGGTACCGTAAAACGGGGTGAGTAGGTTTCGCGGGGAAAGTTGGGTTAAGAATGGGGAGAGAAGGTTTGAGAGGGGGATGAGAAGGGATTTTAAGGCTACTGCTACAAAAATAATGTATTCCAATTTAAAATGAGGCTATAGTAATACGCATAATAAAAAAAAATCGATGCAACAATCTTCCAAAATCACCTTTGTATGAAAAACCCTCTCACCCCAAATACGAGGCACTACGGGGTGAGGTGGGTTTTCCTCTTTATCGTCACAGTTATGAAATGGAACTACCCAAAATAAAATACAAACTAAAATACAAAAGTCCGAACTACTTATTATATACACCATTCAGTTTTCACATGTAAAAATAAAATTTTATCGAGGTTTGAAAGTCAAATTTCATGGACTGGACACAGGCCTCTTCTCTTGGCGAGAGGGCTTGGGCTATAATTCCCGCGCTAGCCCAATGGGGGTTGGGACTTAGTACCGTAAAATGGGGTAATTTCCATTTTACGGTACTAAGTCCCAACCCCCATTGGGCTAGCGCGGGAATTATAGCCCAAGCCCTCTCGCCAAGAGAAGAGGCCTGTGTCCAGCAGCCAGCAGTGCGACATATATAGGCTAAAATATTTTTTTTTCAAGTGAAAATCATTTATGTATAGACAAAATATATACAGTGGTATTACTAAAGGAAATTAATAACTAGCTTAAATCTAAAATAGGCCCTTGAGGCATGGTGCAAAGGATGCTGGCGGCATTTCCTCGCTGATTTTAATTAATTTATTTATTTATAGGTACTAAGTCAAATTTGGGATAATTTTCCACTAAATAAACGCAAATGAAGCCCAGGCCTCGAAGGCAGAGTCACCACCAACTAGGCTAGGAGGCCGTCAAGTCAAGAATATGTATAAAATTCGTTTCGATCAAGTTTTGAATGCATTTAGTGATAACAATAAACAATTAGAACTACCTTGACTTGATGACATTTATGAAATAAATATTAAAAAATCCGGCCAAGTGCGAGTCGGACTCGTGCACGAAAGGTTCCGTACCATTAGGCAAACAAAGGCAAAAAAATCACTTGTGTTCTGTTTTTAGAGTTCCGTACCCAAAGGGTAAAACGGGACCCTATTACTAAGACTCTACTGTCCGCCCGTCCGTCCGTCTGTCACCAGGCTGTATCTCACGAACCGTGATAGCTAGGGTAACGGCACCAGTGGCCAGCCAGGGACCAGTGGTCAGCCTTTTGAGTCGTTTATTGGTCATAAATATCTGGTATATTCGTTTAAACAAATCGCGAGTACTCAAATAGGAGCTTTGATTCCTTATTGGTTAATACGTCACACGACAGGTGCGATGAGGGAACGGGGGGAAGAAATATACTCGTTCATACAAGTGCTGTTTGTCGACGAGTGCAAAAGTGTCATGTCCGCCATATTTTTTACTGCACGTGGTGTTCTCTTAACAGGCAAGAAAAACTATGTTTTAATGTTGTAAGTTATTATTTTTGTTAATGATTGGTTTGTTTATTAGTTTATCTATTAAATTGGATTATGTTTTGTTGAAAATATCTATATTTCACTTATAAATTGAGAGGCTGGCCACTGGATAACACTTTTTTCCAAAAAATCCAGTGATCAGCCCCCCACGGCTGACCTTTGGGTTATTCGTTTATTTTATTATTTTCGAGCCAACACGACCGTTAGGACCGTTAAATTTACATTTTCAAATTTAGTTAGGCATGCCCTAGTCAATTTTAAGTAAAATCCAGTAGTCAGCCGCATTTGAAATTACGTTATAATGCGGCTGACCACTGGAACTTCTTCACTTCACTTCGCGGATCCAATACTCAGCCATTGACGTTGCTTGGTACGTCGCCGCCAAAAATATGTCCACATTTTTAAACCCTATCTCATTGAAATAAGGTTCAAAAGTGTATACATATTAATGACGTTAACTATAGGTACATAACTCTCATTTTGCTTTTTCCTGCTAGGTATATGACTTTGTTTATTAATGATAATTAGATCTGAATAGAATCGTTTCATTATTTTTTACCGAATAGGTACCTTCTTCTTCCTCGCGTTATCCCGGCATTTTTGGCACGGCTCATGGGAGCCTGGGGTCCGCTTGACAACTTTTTTAGATAAGTACATAGTACTTAACTAACAAATTTCGTGTCATAAAAATTGTATGTACTTATAAGAAAAAATAATGATAATCATATTGTTGGTTATGATATAGTTTACTCATATAAATATGAGTGATTTTGATCAAATTATTATGAATATTATAAAGGCTGAGTACTGGGTACACAGAGGCTGCTTACTGGATTTTGGAGGCTGACTACTGGAGAAAAGTGCCACTTTTTGTTTAAAGTTAATTATAGATATTATAAAGATGATTGTTATTTTTTTTAATATTTTGGTTTAAAATTATGATAAACAATTGATCTAATTATGTCATTAGTTTAATTATCCGACTAATCCTGTAGAAATGCCGAACGTTCAAACTTAAAAAAGTCGTTATAAGGCTGACTACTGGTGCTGTTACCCTAGACAGTTGTCTCTTTTTTTTTACAATTATAAATTTTCACAGATGATGTATTTCTGTTGCTGCTATAACAACAAATACTAAAAACAGAATAAAATAAAGATTTAAGTGGGGCTGCCATACAACAAACGTGATTTTTGACCGAAGTTAAGCAACGTCGGGCGGGGTCAGTACTTGGATGGGTGACCGTTTTTTTTGCCTGTTTTTGCATTATGGTACGGAACCCTTCGTGCGCGAGTCCAACTCGCACTTGCCCGGTTTTTAGTATTTGTTATAGCGACAACAGAAATACATCATAGTCTGTGAAAATGTCAACTGGCTAGCTATCACGGTTCATGAGATACAGCCTGGTGACATTGACAGACAGACGGACAGTGGAGTCTTATAGTAATAGGGTCCCGTTTTTACCCTTTGGGTAGGGAACCCCAAAAATCTCACCTCGTCAATCACGCCTTAATAAATAAAAAAAATACGCCTCAAGTGTAATTTGTGGCCACTTATCTCTAGGTGTAGGTAGATAAGTAGGTAGAGTCTTAACGATTCGCGTGTACACATTTATGATATTGACATTTACTGGCCATAAACTAGAAAAGTAGATTGTACTTCACATTATAAAAACATGTATACAAATATGAATCTTATTCCACAGATATAAGCATGAACATGTATACGTATTTACGGAACTGATTTTGTTTAAGATCTTTTAAATGCAGAGTTTTGTTGCGCATTGACATTTTAGTATCGATTTTGGCCAATTTTTTTGTATTAACGATCGTATACTTGCTACAGATTACGTTGTTATTTTTAAATAAGTACACTAAATATAGTAATAAAGAAATTATGTACCAGTTTGTAATTGATTTGCGTTCCTAAAATTGGTCAGTAATTTTACAGCAAGTAGAAGTTAAGTACATCTTTATTAATCTGTTACAGACTTATCGATAACATATTTATCGACGTTTTATTTTTTCAAACACTCATTTATGTTATGCCTCAAAAACTTCTATATCTGGTGATAATATTTAATGATTTCATTTTTGATGGGATTCTTTTCAAGTAAATAGGTAGGCCCTGCAACAAGCAAAATATCATCTAATCTAATTCTAAAAATATTGAATGATTATATTTAATAATAATTCTTTCACAATAAGATCGTAAAATACGAACAAATAAACATTAGCAAGAAAGCTAATCTACAAAAAAGGCTATTAAACAAAATCTACATGTCTATATACATGTCAGAAAAAAAACAGAAGTAAAATGTATAATAAAGAAATCGAAACCAAACAAAAAACCGCATCAAATGGCATTTTAAAAAAACCTGATAAATAACCGAATCTTGTTTGTTATTTTCCATCAATATTTTTCTAATAATGTTATTTTAATTAGTCTAATACTAAAATATTCCTTTTTACTTGTTCTATTAACCTACATTTTAATGTTTTTTTTAATACCTAGGAAACTATGTACCAAAAAACCTTATCTTTTTAATAGGTACCTTAAGTTAATAACTAGTAAATAAACTATTAACAGAAAAACATTTGTTTGATTGCTACATTTTGCTACTATTTTATTATTAAATCTTGTTATGTATAAATGCTTAAATACATACTAAACTGTGGAACAAACATTTGTGATAAAAATAAGCAGTCGAATTCATAAATATGTTTACATTTTTTCACCTAATTGCAATGGATAAAGGTAAAGGATATATATACATTATGTATAGTTAGGTATATATTTATGATCTCGACTGTACCAAGATTCGAACCCGGAACCTCCTGCTCCGTAAGCAGGGTACCAACTTAGTCTAGGAGACCTTTAATAATATTATAAAATAATAAAGGTATTATATATGTCGTAAGCTAAGGATATTATGTCGTAAGGACCTTTATCACACGGAAGGACGCATCACCTTGTAATCGACATTAGTATAATTTTCTTCAAACCGCGAGGTATTCCAACATATTTCTGAGACGGCGCGTCTTTCCATAATCTTCAATGTTAATGATAATTATAATAATCGTCAGCCAGCTAAAAGGAATGCTGTTAATATGGGCACTTCCTCAAGATCATCCTATTTTGTTTATATACTCTATGACAACATTGTTTTTAAATACCTATCAGGGTTTCAGAAACGAGATACTTGCTGTAAAACCCACAAACTAAAGGTGTAGTCCAGAGACGGGATGATCTTATCGACCGATATAATCAGAAATGGAATGACGTCAATCTGCAATTTAATCGCCAAATTTAGGTTTATGGTGATATTTGGGCCCTCTAAATTAAATAAAAGCCGAAAACTAGCGTCACAAATTGGTATTCTTGCATCTGCACCTCCTTTTTATCGGTAGAATCGGTCATAATCGGCGAGCCGAATTATCGTTTGCGTCTGCACGGCCCTATGTTATCAGATTGGGGAATAATTGTTCCGTCTGGACTAGGCTTAAAACCCACAAATTATAGTCTAAAAGGAACAAGATTATGAACAATATCTTCATTCAGGTGTGAATATTATGTATTTCAATGCCGCAATTCCGAAGCAATGTAAGATGTCCCCTGATATTTATTTATTTATTAAGTATTATACACGGTGTAACATGAGGAAACCGAATAATTTTAACCACGCATTTCTGAGGTAAAAAGAAGGAGAAAATGTAATATGAGTTTAGGTCAATTTCGCCAAAAAAAATTTTTTTTTATTTGTTTTTTCAATTTTTAGAATGTATTTGTACATAAAAAATAAATGTTAAACTTGTTACGTAAAATTGATTTTTACATTTTTTTTCGTAAAACCTTCTTATTGCAAAGTGTTACTTGTCACTTTTTGACATCTATCAATAAGAATATTTAGACTACGTCGGTTAGCATAACATTACCATCAAAAAGGCCTTTTACATTATGTAACAAAAAAACTTATTTATTATTAAATTAATATTATCTCTGAAACTAGGCGTTTTTAAAAAAAAAGTTTATAGGACATTTTTGTTTCTAAATATGATCAGGAATACGCTGTTAAAATTATTTGGTGTACTCATGTTACACTGTGTATTTATTTATTTTCGAAATGGAAAATGTATTATATTTTTTTATTTTATTAATTTATTATTACATATTAATTTATTATAATCTAGTCCAAATATTTGACGTATCTTAAAGTTCGTATCGGGCCGATTTACACTGCCTACTGGTAGTTAAACCCCGTTTATTTCAAGATCGCAAACAAGGACTGTGACATTTCGCACGCAATAAAAATGTTTTATATTCCATTTCGATACTTCTGATTATGACAACCCTTGTTCACGTTTAAAAAGAGGATTTATGACTGAAATTAATATTTAATAATGTATGTATTTTGTATGGCTTCATTCATATTTATGTTTGGGGTTATTAACTTGTTAATGTGTGACCGATTCTGACTCGACAATTTATTATCGAGTCTTGATGATTGGGTCACATCTCACGCATGACTGTCATTTCATTCACATGCACCAATCAACGAGCGATCTTCAAGATCATATCAATCCAAGAACAAAACCATAACATTTTTTAAAAACAGAATCGGTCTTTAAGATGAAGAACGGTGGGCGTCCGAAATCTACCGTTATCTTTATTTTGTTATTTTTAAATAGTAGATTTATTTCGAGGTAAACAATATAACAATATATGGAGGATTTATTGTTTTTCTATATTATATTATATCGTTTTAATTTAAGTCAGTTATAAGAGGCTTATTATGTAATTACATTTTAGTACCTAACTGCACTTTTCATAGTTTCTTCAGTTTATTTAAGTAAATAAATAAAAAACATTGAAAACGCAAATACGAACAGAAAATAATTAAGATGTTCCAGTGAATTCTAAAATGTACGCTTAAAAAAGTATTAGTAATTATTCAAAGTAAGCACTTAATAAAAAAAATGTAATAGTATATCTATGTAAATAGTAATCTAAATTTTATTAAATGACCATAAGATTGCAGGCCCTGAAATTCTGAAAGAAAATCAGCTAAAATGTGATGTGCTTATCATAATTTTATTATCTAGTGATTCCAATATCAACAATATATAATTCATGGCTGTCTTTTTGTCTTGCCTATCACAGCGGGTAGACGTTAACCTTTTGGAGGATCGGCCTTCAATCCGATAATCTTCTGCCAATTCAAAATGTATGCATGAAGAGTTGACAGGGCTCAATTTTATTTAATGGAAAAGTCATCAGCATCATACTTTGAAAGCTTTTTATGTGCATTTATTAAATAATGGCCGCAATAACATCATACAAATTTAATATGCTGACAAACAAGGTAATCTTATTTTACATTATAAAGCGTAGAGCATCTGCCACTATTCCCGCGAATCGATCTTTTTTTTAAATTGGAAATGTCACAGGCTATAAACCGTTTTATTACCGGTTTAAGTGTTTGTTGACTCTTTATAATGGCGATTCCAATTTCGTCTATTTTGTTAGGTATTCATAATAGCCACTGTGAAACCGAAATAAATGTCATAAATATACGAAGGAAAATATTACCAAGGCCTCCTGTGTCCAAGGCTCGAATCGAACTAGCGCCATCACAAATTAACATATTTTTAAAGAAGGTAATATAGTTTGTTCTTTGAATATTGCCAATGTGGTTTAGAATATGTGCGGAAAGAGAAGAGACATAGAATATATTGGTTCCCGTATAAGTATATTCCACGCTTGTTCCCGCACAGCCTCTATTAGCTTTCTCGACGACAAGTATTTACGCAGTAAACATGAACCGTCTTAATAATGCTCAACAAAAGCATTAAGGCCTTTCCAAACGTCACCGACAATTGCATGTGATTTGCAATACATTGCGGTATTTGGTCGATCGATTGAATTCGTTGCTCCTTCTTTGCCAGCAATTATCATGCAATTATCTAAAAAATCATATGTCATCTGTTGCAAATGTTGCAACGTCTGTAGAAGCCTTAACTCAGCGTGTGGTCTCTGGCTAGATGTAGTGTAAAATACCAGCAAAAATTTTAAAAGCTTTGATAAGATGCGTTAATGTCGTGTAATTGTCGGCTAAAGTATTTTTAAGGCTATTTTGTACAAAATACAGGTAGAATTATATCAGATCAAAGCTATCGTTGCATTACTTACGAAAAAAGTCTACAAGTAGGTATATAATTGTCGATTGTTTACTGAAGGTGAAGCAACTATATATTTATCGTACATTTGTAACACATCCTATGAAAATTAACGAATTTGCTCCATGTTCTTGTAAAATGGAAAATTATCACTGAAATATATATTTTTAATGTTCATTGTGTAGGTAGTATAATTAAAAAAAATATTCAAAAATAAATTATGTAATAAATAAAATTGGCACACCAAAACCTTGCTCTCAATTACACGTAAAGCTTGTAATTATTACCAAAATTTCCAAAAAAATACACCCTAATACATGTTTCATTAGAATAATACACAAATATCCACTTACCTCGCAAAAAGTCACCAAAAACCAAATGCACAGGCACTTCACCGATAAAAAAAAAACAATTCGAAAACTAAAAGCGTTATTCTAAATTCAAACGGCGCGCGTAACCGCAGAAATGTGTCAGTGGCGCGTCGCGGCGGCCGGCCTAGGGCGCTGTGCGTGCCCGGACTCCGAAACGCGATGGATCCCAAATCGATTTTTGTTTTTGGAATCTTTTGACACGGCTGGCGCATCGGCAGCGGTGTTTTGAATGGCGTCCGAGACTGGCTTAGTCGCGCAGGACGTCGACTTTATAATTGACTTTGTCCATCGCTGGTAACTGTAACTGTTCGGTGACGTTTGATGCTAATTAGTGACACATCGGATAGTAAACATATTTAAATTTTCAAGGGCCTAGCTGTTCGCGGGAAAGCTAATAGATATATCGCAAAAGAAAAGAATACCTAATTGCTTTCGTCTCTTTAGCTTTTCTAGAATCGGGTAATATGAACTTTAAAAAATTCAACTCAATTTGACATTAATTTGAAGTTAATCAATAAGTAATCAATTCCAAATCAAATTAGTAAAATTCGAATGTGGCTCTATTACTTTTACTTGTAAGTTTTTTTATATAAGAGCAGCATAAGATTTTTTCTTCTAGCCTATTTGAGTGTCCTACTGCTGGGCAAAGGCCTCTCCCCTTAATTTCCACGACTCCCGATTTGGTGTTTCCTCCGGCCAGTAAAGATTATTTATTTAAATTTTTTTATTTACACAGCTTTGTAAGTTGTCTTGAATATAGTTTTAATATTTGCAACCTAAAACTCAAATACCTAATTATTCTGTCAATATATTTCATACATTTATTTATTCTTTACGTTCAGTATTTTAAACGTTGTCAAGTTCAGGTGATCACAGGGCCCAGATTCCTTCCATATCTTCATTACAATATTCCTACTTCACATCGTTAGGTATTCGTAAAATAAATACTAGTATAACCTTCTTTTGAAATGGTTTTTTTTTTAATAAAATCCCATCTTGTCTTTGTCCTGACGCACCTTATCCCAAAAATTAAAAAAAAAAAACTGCAGCACATTCGATACGGTTTGGGAGTTTAAGGTGTGTCAGGTGTCATTTCCAATGAAATTTATTTAATATGTAATATAAGTTTAGCGGAGCAACATATTCGGCGATGGCAACTACCGGTAATACTTGAAACCGGCGCCGGCGCAAGTGACGATCTAGGAGCGGAAGAGGGGCTCTGAAAGAATTCGTTTATTTTCAGACAACTTACAGATCCATAGTTTGGATGATAATACAGTGAAACCTGGTTAAGTGGGACCTGGATAAGTGAGAAACATCTATAGCTGGGACTCATGGTGCGGTCCCGACACTTTAGCACTGAATTACCTCTGTTAGTGAGATAAAACTAACCTCTATAACTGAGATTAGTTGTTGTGATTTTATAGTCACATTTACCTCTATAATTGAGACAGAGAGTGTATTTTACCTCTTCTACTGAGACTATATTTATAACATTACATTACATTTTCCTAATTGTTTTTTTAGAATTTTATTTGAATTACCTCTGTATCTGAGATAACGTCAATCTATGACCTCTCTAACTTGGACTTTATTGATCTATTTCCGTATTCTTACTAACTCTTAGTCTATCCACAAATTCCGCATTTGCTTAATTGTATCTAAACGACTTCAAGTTTCATTTAGTTACTTTATATGGTTAAAACTATCGAAACGAAAGCTGAAATCTTGATAAGGAACAAGAATAAACAAACTTTCATTTAATACATTTCTAAGACGCAATGAAGTCCGTATCAAATTTAATTGAAAAAATCTATCTTTTGGAAAATCATTCAAAATAAATTCAACGAAATATTTAAACAGACTTAAAAAATATTTAGGGACAAGGATTATTTTACCGAAACATTTAAAGATAGTTACAAAATATCTTATTAACCACCTCTATAACTGAGATATATCCTCTATTCTCACCTCTATTAATGGGACCCTCTGTAAATGAGACAGAAATTTATTTGTACCTGGCTAACTGGGAGCCTGGGTAAGTGGAAAACCTCTTTAAGTGAGACAAATTTGCTCGTCCCTTGAGATCTCACTTATCCAGGTTTCACTGTACCTAAACATACTTAAAAAACTATTTTTTTTAACTAAAATTATTTTACTATAGGTACTCGGGCAAACGTAAGATATTTTGTACAGTTATGATTTGATCCTCATATATTTTAACCAACTCACGTCAATGGGGTTGGCAACTGTCAGAGGATTGCATAGATGGCGCCATCATAGCTTGCCCCTTTTTCTATGAGATTTAGCTTAAAGGGCTAAATTTGACACAATTCTAGGGATTGACAGGGCAAGCTATGATGGCGCCATCTGCTAAAAACTTCCACCGGCCAACCCCATTCAGGCGTGGCAAAACTTTGCATGTAGGATTTCATCAGGCATTTCAATAAACGCCTTATGGATCAACTTCACAAGTTGTGAACAACTGCGATACAACTAGCTGACTATTTTTTAATTCATGACAGCATCTAAACTATCATCTGACAAAGTATCAAGCGGGAGGCGATGACTGACGATATTTGCTCCGGCCCGCGGTCTATAAGCAGAGTAGGCGACTGGGAGCCCATACCGGCTATCGCCACGCGAGCTCAAAAAATTTGATGTATTTACTAACAACACCTAAAAGTATATACCTGAATTTATTGAAATAACTAACCTTAAAAGCTTATAACCTAAGGCAATCATCAAAATATGCAAATAAAAGTAAGCTGTCGCCTTATCGTTCGCGTCGGCACGAAGAGCAAATCTCCAAAGCCACCATAATGAACAAAATAACACCACGTAATATACATACTATATTTATAACGCAAAAAGTCCAACACGCCGCCAAAATGGTATTTGAAACGACTGGAGTCGATATTTGAGTTGAGGGCCTCGCGAACCACGCTCGATGGGTTGCCTCTCTGTCGGACTTGTAAATTCGTACGAAAGTGTGACAGGGAGGCAACACGTCGAACGTGGTTCGCAGTAGCCTTTCAGATATATCAGAGTATCGCGCACGAGTGTGGAGCGGGTTTTAGATTGGTGTGGTGAAAAATTATTTCACTCGGTAGCAAAGTTTGTTTAACCCTTCCCCCTTGAAATCCTCGCAGCGCTCAAGATTCGTTTCAGGCACTCGCTACTCTCATGGTTCTATTTTAGAATCTTTTGCGTGCTCAGGTATCAATATTAGCACAAGGAGCTAAGCAACTTGCCCCCTTGTTAAACAATTTTCACGCTGCAAAACTGCCGTGACTAGAATCCTAGAATTTAAAGTAACGGAGGTAAGTATCATAGAGTCCATAGTCAATTTTCATACATTCAAACTATGATACATTCCGGCACCAGTGATAGAGATGTCCCGAATAGTGGTTTTGGCCGAATACCGAATATTCGGCCCCTTTCTTGGCCTTAGCGCCGAATATTCGTAGACCGAATATACAGCATGACATGCGATTATTTTGAGTCACAAGAATAAAAAAAACTGTTCGCCAACAAAGTACAATACGTTTGGTAAGATATATTTTTTGTTAATGTAACTAGGTAGTTAGAATCAATCAAATCAGACCCTTGGTGAATAGACTAAATACCGAATAGTTGCCGAATATTCGTGGCATCTCTACTAGTTATTCGCCGTGACGATCTTTTATTTAAACTGGGACGACACTAGAATGTGCACTAGAAATAAGTGGAATACTAGGCTAGTGGGTGAAATTCTTATACCCAGTTAAGGAAAAATTTCAAGTCATGTAGCAATTAGTATGAAATTAAGGACGATGTGGCGACAGGCCGTCTAGTCGGGTGAATCGTTAAAATCAAATTAGACACGAAATTATGACGAAATGTGTGATTTTTTATAATTATAATAGATTGCGAAACATTACGAGAGTTCAAAAGTTTTTTTAATAAAATTTAACTTGAGATTTAAATGCTGTAATTACTGTACTCTTCTTTAGACCAGAGGGCCTAACGCAAAAAGCGAAAATAAAAATTTCGTTATCGCTCGTTCAAGTATTCGTCGTCATCACAACACCTTATAAAACAGAGTCCCCCGCCGCGTCTGTCTGTGTATATGTATGTTCGCGATAAACTCAAAAACTACTGAACGGATTTTCATGCGGTTTTCACCTATCAATAGGTGATTCTTGAGGAAGGTTTCATCATCATCATCATCTCAGCCATAAGACGTCCACTGCTGAACATAGGCCTCCCCCTTTTTTGGGAGGTGGGAGGGAGGAAGGTTTAGGCTGAACAAAAATACAGATTTCCTGGACTATGTGAGGAACTACTCAAAAATCTTCAAGAGAGTGTGTTTAACAGCCAAAGCAAACTATACAAGTTCTAAACTGAAAGTGTCGGACAACAAAGTGAAGACAACATGGAATATTATAAATAAGGAAGCTGGTAAATGTAAATCACGCGATTGTCAAGTCAACATTGTCTCGGATAAACAACAGACCATGTCAAACAACGATGTTGCCTCGGCATTCGAAGATTATTTTTCTAAAATAGCTATTAATACCACGAAATGTCTACATTCATCTTCGTCTCGAGCTCATTCCTTACTTTGTGCTAATGTTAAGAAATGTAATATTAACTTTGAGTTTAGTCTAGTAGATTCAGCAATTATTGTTAAAACATTCAAGTCACTCAATTTAAAGAAAACGGAAGACTTATGGGGAACATCCGTTAGAGTCATTAGTCATGTCTTGGACGTAATAGCGCCTTACTTAGCCGTAATTTATAATATTTCAATTTCACAAGGAGTCTTTCCAGATCTTATGAAATTTAGCAAAGTCATACCTCTTTTTAAATCGGGTGATTCGAGTGATATGGCTAATTACCGTCCAATATCAATACTTCCTGTACTAAGTAAAGTTTTTGAAAAGTTAATGTTAAATGATCTACTGGGTCACTTCAACAGACATACTTTACTCACAAGCAATCAGTTTGGTTTCACAAAGGGCCGTTCCACGACCGATGCTGCTTCGGTACTTATTAAACATATTTATGATATTTGGGAAAATTCTTGTGATGGAATTGGCATATTTTGTGATCTTTCTAAAGCATTTGATTGTGTGGATCATGGAACGCTCATTTTGAAATTAGAACACTATGGTCTGTCAGTAAATGCCCTAAACTTTATGTCTTCTTACCTTAGCAACAGAACACAAACAGTTGTTGTAAACAAAACCCGGTCTAGCGGTACTGTAGTCCAATTAGGAGTGCCACAAGGTTCTATTTTGGGTCCATTCCTGTTTTTGGTTTATATAAATGATTTGCCATGTGTAGTAGAAAATCTTTGTGAAATTGTTCTTTTTGCTGATGACACATCATTACTTTTTAAGGTTGATCGTAAATCTACCGATTACAGTGTAATTAACAGCACACTCGTTAATGTACTAAACTGGTTTACTATGAACAATTTGCTTCTTAATGCTAAGAAAACTAAATGCATTCGATTTTCTTTGCCGAATGTTAAACCAGTCGATACTAAGATACTTTTGAATAATGAATGCTTAGAGATGGTAGATAAAGCACTGTTTCTTGGTTTAACATTGGACAAAAATCTACAATGGAGTCCTCATATAAGAACACTAGCAAACAAATTAAGTTCGGCCGCTTACGCTGTGAGGAGAATTAGACAATTGACTAATGTTGAGTAACAGCTCGCCTTGTTTATTATAGTTATTTTCATAGTGTAATGTCATATGGTATTCTGGTTTGGGGCAAAGCAGCTGACATACAGACTATATTTGTCTTACAAAAGAGAGCCATTCGTTCTATATATAATTTAAGGGTGCGTGAATCATTAAGAGAACTTTTTAAAGAAATTAATATTTTAACTGTAGCTTCCCAATACATATATGATAGTATTATTTATGTTGTTAAGAATCTAGACTCCTTCACTAAGAATTCTGATGTCCATAACTATAATACTAGAAATAAAAATAAGCTTGCTATCAGAAAGTTTCGTGTTCGTAAAGTACAGAAGTCATTCGTTGGGCAATGCATTCATTTTTATAACAAGTTACCTGAGGATGCTTTAAGATTACCCTTTCCAGCTCTTAAGAATTACTTAAAAAAGTCATTGATGTTGAAGGCTTATTACAGAGTCGAGGACTACTTGACAGACAAACATGCATGGTCCAAACCAGAAACTGTAATAACGACAAGTAGCAATTAAAAACATTGTATTATGTGTAGAGTTAAAGGTGACTCAGCTCGGGCCGCGTAGCCAAGATGCCGATCGCTTACGCTCCATAGCGATCGAACCGCAACTGTCACTGTCGCACTAATTAGGAAGAGTGATAGAGAGACATAATGCTTTTCGTTGTCGAAGCGATAGCGATTGTAACCTTGGCTAGGCCGGCAGGTAAGAAAGCACATCAAATTGTATGAAAGCATCTCATAACAATCAGTTAGATTCATATAATATGTATTCTCATTTCTTTTATTGATTTTATTTTCTTTTCCTTTTGTAAGATTTGATTTGTTTTCTGAAAGAGCTACGTATTTGTGATTTCATGTGCATATATGTTTATTTTTTATATCAAATTCTATAAAGTTATGTACTCACTGAGTATAATTGCATGAATTCTATAGTAATTTAAATTGTATTAATTACTCGTAATGCATGTTAATTATAAGATGTAATAATGTTTTGAAAAGATGTGTCCCGCCGAGTTTGTTGCCGGTCCCATATTGGGATACCCTCCTCCAATTGAGGGGGGATTTAAATCTTCTCGGGGCAGAGGTGTACGGTTGGAGCCGGTAAAGGTTTATTTGACGTTCATAAGCGCATTGTAATATGCCTACTTGAATAAACTATTTTTTATCTTTATCTTTATCTTTAGGTGCATTAATTTATTAACCCCTGCAAAGCCGAAGCGGATCGCTAGTATATTAACCCTTATCTTGGCAAGGCTCAAAATATCTTAAATATAATCATTTTTTTAGTTTTTTGACACCTATTGAGCATACTAGACTATTAAAAAATACGGAAAAAAATCCAGGATTTTCCAGTTTCGGAAAATCATATGTATCATATTTGATACTATGCCAATAACTCGACAAAATAGTTACCTACTTTTTCGAATAAAAATGAAGATATTAATAAAAATAAAACATGTAATGCAACAGAAATTAGCATTTACTGCTAATTAAACGCAATCTAAAGCATCATATGACTATTAAACCTGTAAAAATAAATTATATCTACGAATACCTGTGGCCTATTTTATAAAGCTACAAGTTACAATTTACAAGCGGAAGTCTCTTTCTAACCCTATGTGTTAGAACGAGACTTCCGCTTGTAAATTGTAATTTGTAGCTTTATAAAATAGGCCACTGATCACATGGGCGGAAAATTTGATCCCGTAAAGTTTCAAAAAAGTCGTCAGCAAAAAGTTGAGTAAAATATGATACGTAAACAAATAATTATAAGTAAAAAAAATCCATTTTTTTACTTTGGGGCCATTTTTTGCCATACACATATTTTTCCGTGCTACGGGCTACGGCGTAGCAATAATGCTACAGCGTACGAATATATAGTTAAATAACATCTAGTACTTAAAAAATCAAAGTTTAATAACTAAATAATACGACAACTAATATTAAATAATTGAAGCATGTTTTGTAACCCCACAAACATAAAAAAATAAAAAAATCATGTAAAACTATTTTGACGATAACTTGGCAATGTATTAAATGTAATACAATCCTTTCGATATGTACATTTCTGAGTTTTTGGCAGTGTATCAAATATAATACATAACAGTTTCATGTAAGGTTCTGTGTATTAAATGTTTTTAAATTCGAGGGCATTGTAAATATGTATGCACTAAGAGACAGTAAAGATATCAAAATGTAGATTATGGAAAAATATATACTAACATAAGAAATAAATGCAAAACTTCCAGTACGAACCGAAATCTATTGTATCCGCGGCGCCATATTGATTATTACTAATTAATTTACAATGACACTCGTATCAATTATTTTTTTCTATAAGTAGCTCGACATATTGATGGCAGAATTATTCTGTTAGGTAATAAAGTGAACCTGCTAGATTTTTTTAAGTTCCATGTATCACGGGTGTTACGATGCCAAGATAAGGGTTAATAAATATGTGTTAAGCATGTATTAATAATATAAATTATAATATTTATTTCAAAATTACCGAGTAAGTATAAAGCGCGCGGTTGTTTATGCGATAATCGATTAAGCGCTGAACGCATCGCATGGGATCAACGGAATGTAGGAAAAATTACATTTTACACATAGAGGTACAATAATATAGAGATGACACGGAGGAGGGGCCAAACGACCGAACGAGATGCACTTCAGTAGGAGTAGCAGAGAAAGCGGTATTATAGCTTGTCCTTGTCACAGTCTCAATTTTTGTTTGTTCCCCACCAACAACTTAGTATGGTTTATGGTGGGCAACAAATAACCCGACCTAATTACGTAGATTCTTTTTGGTATGTTGTCAGGAATGTTAAAACGTGTTTTTAATATTGTCGCTTTGGGTACGTTTTGATCCTCACGGAGGCACGCGTATGGCTCATCTATGTAATACTAGGTCTATGATTTTACATTAGATAATCTACTTACCCCGGCTACACACGTAACGATAAATCGTAGCGATACGTATGACAAATCGTTGTCGATTATCGTAACGATTTGTCATACACACGGCAGAAAAAACTGCGCAGTTCGGACTGCACAGTTTTATCGCAACGATTTATCGTTACGTATGTAGCCGGCATTACTCTATATTGTCTTACGCGGTAAACGCAGCGATAAGCGCATTGTCATCTTTCATACATTCCCCTGCACGGCGTTTAATCGCCTAAAACAAACTTGATTTTCTTCCGTAAGCGAATACAAATGAAACAACAAACCACTTATAATACATATATTTAATTAAGTTTCTTGTTCTTAAATTCATCTACACGATAGAAACATCTGCACATATTTACATTTCACTCCATACAACTAACGATTCATGCCCAAAAGACCACCCGACTAGATTCTTGACGTAATAAGGAAATAGTTATTTGTTTCACAAGTTGTTGTTTAACCGCTCGTGCTAATATTGATAACCAAGCAAGCGAAAGATTCAAAAATTCAACCAAGACCGTAGCGAGTGGTTCGAAAAGTGGAATCTTGAGCATTGAGAGGGTTTCAATGCACGAGGGTTAAACAAATTTTGCCACCGAGTAGAACGCAAAAATTTTCACCACACCAACACAAGGAAAATTATTATCTGTAAAATATCAAAGAAAATCAATTCGAAATGAATTTAATTAAATATCTATCGTTCAAATCACCATTTGTAAGTCAATGCTACACTGAGAGAAAAATCATCACCAGGAATTAAAAAACAGTTCTGTACTGGGGGAAAAAATGAAGTTTTAGTAATAATTATGGACGTTTCACTATTTCTGTAAAGTTTATTTATTTCTACAAACAGCTCAGTAATTCCAAATATAATTTCAACAAACAGATAATAGAAATTGCAAGAACTAATAGAAATTGCAAAAGTCAATTTGTTCCTATTAGTTAACTCTCCTTGTCCCCGGATTAAGTTTATTTTTGTAATTCTAAGTGTGTTTTTGTTGTACTTTTCTCTCAGTGTATATGCCAACATAAGGAAACAACTCAAAATTTGTATTTGATTACTTTGCCCCACATGTGGATAAAATGCAACTCATCGGTTTTTGAACAACCAAGAGACTCTTTACCAGCTGGTGTGGTGAAAAGTTGTTTTTCCGCCCAATAGGTGTAGGGAGATTGTAGAAGATAAGAATTTTGACGTTCATGGTGGCGCTGCCCCACTCTGTCGTTGCTTGTTTTGGGCACGAAACTACCGAACAGTTCATATACAACAATTGATCCTTATATTACACTGGACATGTACAACTATTTACAACAATACTGCATTTATGATTTATGGAATTATTATCAAATAGTGAGAATGACTGTTTAATGTTTGACAAATTATAGGGACCTTGTGATGGTTGTGACCGTAAGAATGTTCAATCTTAACGACACAAAAGTCTCAAGTCATATTAAAGCTGTATCCAGACGAGACAATTTTTCGCCAATCTGATGAAATTCTCCGATCGAACAGGGCCGTGCTGACGCAAATACCAATTTGATTCCCCGATCACATCAGCAGGTGCGGACACAAAAATGCCAATTTTCATAGTAGAATATAAATTGGTGATTTAATTTGTGTACGTGTGGACGCTAGTTGAGATTGACCAATTATTTTTCTGAACAAATCGACTGATTTCATCAGTCCCGTCTGGATACCCCTTAAGAATCAACCAGAGACTTAATCAATCAGAGACGTTAAAAGCGTTTTTTTACCTTGTGATGTTCACTCGTTTCACTTTTAATTTACCATTGTCCGATATCTTGACGTCTATACATCGCAGCGTTGACTCGACTTCCAACGACGTGATAAGACGTTTTAGACGTTCAAATGTAGTTTTCTTTAAACAACAAGGCCCATAATTTGTAACAAGCCTAAACGGACCATTCTCAAGATAATTCTCTCTCATATTGCATTTAATTTGCCATTTGAATCGACGTCATTTAGCAATATTCTTATATTCAATATTTTTCTATTCTTGAAAACCCTTGTATATAATGACTTCGAATCAAATTCAAATATTCTCACAATTTAGGTTGAGAAAATGTATGAAGTTACATATAATACTGAATTCAATTACATGATTAATTTAGATTCTTGTATAAATGAATATTTATATAAAAAAATATCATTATGTTCACGCCTTTTTACATTGTATATTTTCGTTAAATGCGAGCGTTTTCAGCAAACATCCTCGCTTATGATATTTTCTGAGTTAGGGTGGTATTCCAAATGTCCAATTTCTTGGTTTAATGTGTATTTGCATCTCACATTTTGCTTGATGAGAGAGTGAGACGCTATGCACGTTGGACCTAGACATTTGACAGGTGGACCACCCTTGAGTATGCAGTTCTAGATACTACTAACATTCAGACAGGGCTTCTTTTTGAAAATGTATCACAAATCACACTAAAATAAGGACGCCTAAGCATTAAGAATTTCGGTCATTGACCCGTCCGTTGCAGTCTCTACTAGCAATACTGTAGTGTCGTCCCTTTCAAATCAATCTAAGGAAACGGGACGACACTACAGTATTGCCACTATTCAATTTCTACTCTTTTTTGTCAGACTATATCGTCGGGTGACAAGCAAAGGTCACTAACTAACATCTTTAAAATTATTGGACAATAAACCGTGTTACAAATGTAATAAAGTGCATTGTTACTTTAATTTTTTGATAGTACTTAGTGACTTTTGCTTGTCACCCGACGATATATTATGTGTCGCGCTCGCACAGTGGCATAGCCGGCGTCATCGGCGATACAGCAATATAATTAGGCGCGTGCGATAGAGATAGGAACAGGCGGGTCAATGTACGAAATTCTTCGCGCTCATCGTCCTTACTTTAGCTGCAAGCTGCATCACTGCTCACGTTAAATATAAGTTATAATATTACATATATATATTATATAATTGTAAAAGTTGTAAACAATCAACAATTTCATTATAAATATTTGAGATCAAAACAAAAACTGTTTAACCCTTTCCCAGGCCGCACCAATCTACAAGGTATTCCCAAAAAATCCAAATATAGCTGGTCAAGCAAATCTTGTCAGTAGAAAAAGGCGAGCGATTCAAATTTTCTATGAGACGATATCCCTTCGCACCTACATTTTTCAAATTAGCCGCCTTCTTCTACTGACAAGATCTGCTTGACCAACTATATATTCCAATTAATCCAGCTTTGATGACTAATTTGAAGGCAAGTCACTTTTTCCGGAATTGTAATATAATTTGAACCTTAAGCCCCCCCCCCCCCCCCACATCTGGCGTCTTTCGAGCGTCGGCGTCTACAATTCTATGGCCGACGTCGACGCAACGTCGACGCAGCGGCGACGCAACTGCGCAGCGACGTCATTTTCCATAGCGCTGGACCGACGCCGACAGACGCCGACGCTCGAAAGACGCCAGATGTGGGGGGGGCCCTAAATCGGAATGCTAAAGTTGAAATTGTTTTGGCGCGTATGTGATTGTGGTCGATATATCGTAGGTACTATTCCTGGAAAAGGATTAACCCTATTGGCTCCTCTACACGATGGGCCACCGCCGGCCACTCCAAGGGACGCATTTATGCGTTAGAGGGGGCAAGTGATATTGCTATCTCATACTACCGCATGGCTGCGTCCCTTGGAGTGGCCGGCGCTGGCCCATCGTGTAGAGGAGCCATATGACAGCCAAAGACGCGCGTCTACAGCCTGGGGTGCGAAACTCCTGACTTCGGGCAAACTCGGCTCCATTCGGCTCAGCATTGCTCCGAGCAATTATTAGGGTTGACACAACTTGATGTCCCTTTGCGTGCACGACCAGTTGATTACCGGCTTAGTCCTTTGTCTATGACTGTACAATCCTCCCGAGTCCCTGAGGCCTTTATGAAGGATTTAATCCAAATCGAATTTTGAATTAAAATGGAATCCAAGAAGGTTCCAAAGCTGTCATCTAAATACATATTTTGTGTTTTAAGGTTATTACATTGTATGGAGATGACAGCTGTCACCGTACGCAAACTATTTGAAAAATACTAACAGGTCTCTTTTCCAAAAAAAGTACAAGGTCTTTCGAAACGCCTATTCACTTCATACATTTTCCAACATAATCACTCTTAACGAATAGTTATTGATTGTAGAAAATATATAAAGTCTAACAAAAAATCGTACCGTGTGACACTCTCACTAGATGGCGCTGTATGTATTGTGGTAACTGAATACTGAAACATCAACTTTTCAATCAAGCTATCCAATTTCTGTGTCCAATGTGTATTGCGTCTCACATTTTGCTTTAATGAGAGAGCGAGACGCGCTGACATCGGACAACGAAATTGGATAGGTGGAATACGATCCTAACAAGTTACCGATGAATACCGGAATTCCGAAATCCAGTAATACCGGAATATCTGACTGATTATTACGGTATTGTAATACCGGAATTGATGAGGACCAGTATCGAAAATTGCAATTCCGTATAGAATGATTTTTAGTCCCGTTTTACAAAAGAAGTTACAAATAAAATTGCTATAATTTTGTACATTTTGTGAAATGCAAATTCCAAATATGATATAAACTGTAAAACGGTAAATATCTATAGGTACCAGTTTTAATTCCGGAATTCCGGTATTGCGGTCCAATATCGGATTACAATACCGATATTGAGAATTGTTCGATATTGTAGTAAATTCATAGTTGACGTGTAAAAGTGCCCTTGTCCTATTTGCTGAATAAATGTTGAAGTTGAAGATGCCCTAATTATTATTTTTTATTTATTCAAACATATTACACAGTACGAGTATTACAGTAAGACACTAAGACTCACTTGCACCATTCCACTAACCCGAGGTTAAACCGGATAAACCTGAGTTACCATGGTTACCAGTACAAATTGACACTGGATTAATGGCTTAACCCCGGGTTAGTAGGGTGATGCAGGGCCTAAGGCACTGTGGAATGCATACAGGCCTATGTCCATCGGCATCTATTTCAAATACGAAGGACGATTTTTTCTTAGACTTTACACCTCTTCTACTATTAACAACTCTTTGCCCTTAACAAAGAGAATTTGAAATAGAGAGTTACTGTCATGGTAAATTATGTAGCTACAGTACATTTACTGCCATCTTTCGACAGACGATTAAAACTGTCAGAACGCCATTTGACTTTGATCATTATTATTTCACTGAGGATAGGCTGAAGGTTATGCCGCCATCGCTCGAAAAGATTGCACCATACCTTTAGCCTATACTCGAGTAGATGGCGTTAATATTAATATTTAATAAGTTAACACATATCAGTGAAAGAATAAGGATCAAAGTCAAATGGCGTTCTAACAGTTTCAATCTTCTGTCGAAAGATGGCAGTAAAGGCACCAGTGGCGGCGCGTCCATAAAAGCCGATTCCCACCGGCTTGCCTGTTTTTGGACATTTGAGCAGTGTTATAAAGGAAATATGTAAGCTAAATTAGCCCCGGCTTGCCTATGGATATGGTTGACGCGCCGCCACTGGTGGCTACATAATTTACTTTGACAATCCGTCTCTATACACACTATTCTCTTTGCTATTAACAACTCTTTGCCCTTAAGCTACCAGATCAATAAACTTAACGTGGCAAGTGGTCTTAAAATCGACTGTTATAATCACCTCCTGCTCATACTTGGGGCGTGCGAGCGAGAGGGAACTATTAGCCTCTACCCGACCTTTGATCTCAATCGACAAGTGTTACAACCTCAGTATAATTCCTCCCGATTTTAAAATTAACTGCAAAATAGGATCTTAACATATTCAGGGCCAAGAACCCGACTGTCGGGTACACTGTTCGTAGCGACTAAGCGCTCCATGCGGCGAAACCGTGGCTACCCGCTACGAGCGTAACCCGCAGCACTTGTGTGTTAAGTGCCATTTTCTGATATAATGAAATTCAGTCTAAAAATATATCCTTTTTAGGGTTCCGTACCAAAAGGTAAAAACGGGACCCTATTACTAAGACTCCACTGGCCGTCCGTCTGTCTGTCACCAGGCTGTGGCTGCATCTCATGAACCGGGATAGTTAGGGAGTTGAAATTTTCACAGATGAAGTATTTCTGTTGCCACTATAGGTAACAACAAATACTAAAAAGTACGGAACCCTCGGTGGGCGAGTCCGACTCGTACTTGTCTGTTTTTTTTATTCCACGTCGGTGACAAACAACCATTAAGGTACCTGAGGGTATGCGGACACCGTGGCCTATGATTTCTTTTACATGTAGTTCTATGTATAATAAAAATAAAATGGAGATATTTTGAGATTTCCTGCAGAAATAACCTTCGTGCAAAGGCTAAAGGTCTGAAAATGTCAAAAAACATCTCTTACATGCATGTGTGCGTTGTAATGTATGAATTAGTATAACAGACGCCAAACGTCTTGCGTGGCGTCTGCGTACAAGAGTGACATCTCTTAAAAGGTCTCTTATATTACAACGCGTACACCGTCATCGGTGTGTCACCTTGGGACGAACACTACGGGAGGAATTATTTTAACAAAGTACTTGTCAATGGACCGGCGAGTTAGGACCGAACCACACTAGCGCACTAGCGTCCGTCACTGTCGCACTTATGACGCGCGCCGTTTTATCGTCACTTTCCCCCGCGCGAGTTGAGACACGTATATCCTAATACGCTCTAGATTCGTCGTCTTCTTCACCCATATCTGGAAAAGATAACAGATGTTAATAAAAAATAAAAGCGGCCATCTGCGAGTCGGGGTGGTGAGCGATCACACAATATCTTAACCCTTTGACCACCAGAGGTCAAATGACGCGCGCGGCTACAGCCCAATATCAACCTTCATGCATTCTGACAAAAGTTCACGATGACACACGATATAATTATATAATATATTCTGTTAAAATAATAGTTGAGACATAATCGGTATTCTGTATTTCGCTAAGACCCCTACGTTACAGGCTAATCGTAGTGTGGGGATCACTGTACTAGGTAGTAATATTAATATCTGAAATAAATATATTTTGAATTTAGGTTAAATAATTTTAAAAATGTTGTTACCAAAATTGCATCAAAAGAATAATATTTGACATTTTCACAATGAGATTTACAAATTTCTTCGACGAAAATGTGTTAGTGTGCGTGTTGTGACACTTGTGACTCATCCGTACACAAAAAGAGATCGAGGTTTGCAAGATTTGTCTTTGACGTGTGTCATTTTGTCTATATATTTGTGTCGTTATTACAGATTGGATTTTGTATGTAAGGCAATTGTAAGCGTGTGAGAAGTGTGACTGTGTGCACCTTTCCCCCCGCAAAAAATGGCAGAAAGATTTGTACGGTAAGATTTCGCTTGAAGGTAGCTATAGTAACATTAGTAAACTTTACCTACATGTACTTCAAATGTTATCAGTACCCATGTTAAGTACACTCTAGTCACTAGTCTAGTGGACAATAAAACACTCATAGATATCCTAGGCACACCCATATTGATATTACAATACAGTCAGCAAAACCAAAAGCAACAATTATACCGCAGAGATTATTATTATCTTCCTCGCGTTATCCCGGCTTTTTGCCACGGCTCATCGGAGCCTGACGTCAGCGTGGCAACTAATGCCAGAAATGGGCGTAGACACCAGGTTTTAGCAAAGGGTTAAGCGTCAAGGGTTAAGGTAAGCGTCGGCAAGAGGCTGCCGCGACCGTCGCACTGCTTTATAGGGATTTGTACGACACACCGTCCGACGCAGACGGCGCGGCCGGGGGGCGTGGCCTGCGCCGAGCCGCTCCCGTAGCGGTATGGCAGCGCTGCCCGTTCGTGTCGGTCGCAAAAATGGCGTCTTGCAAAGAAAACGACGAATATTTAGTGGAGCTTATTGCTATTATTGCTTCGTCAGCTCTGGACGCATACAATGAATCGATTCTACTCCTCTTTGATGAAAGTAACATCATCATTATTTCATCATCTTATTTTTCATCCTGAAGCAGTTGCTCCACAAGTTTTCGCTTTCGTATATTTAAATTGTCAGACATCGTTATTTTAAATAATACACAACCGAATCGCAGAACTGCTAGCACTGACTTCTGTGCGACTACTGCACGTGGCAGTCGGCAGTCGCCGTCCGGTCGCGGCTATCCGAATGCTTACGGCGGTGCAGTCCAGCAGTCACGTTCGGTGGCGGAATGCTATCTTTAAGTTAGACTCACCGCCTCGTCGGTGATGGCGTGTATGTGTCCGGGGAAGCGCGGCATGTCCCGGCCCTCCACGTACACGCTCTGCCCGCGGTGGAACCACCGCCGCTCGAACAACAGCTTGCCTCGTGTCCTGTTATACTATAGTTACTCACCGCCTCGTCGGTGATGGCGTGTATGTGTCCGGGGAAGCGCGGCATGTCCCGGCCCTCCACGTACACGCTCTGCCCGCGGTGGAACCACCGCCGCTCGAACAACAGCTTGCCTCGTGTCCCGTTATACTATAGTTACTCACCGCCTCGTCGGTGATGGCGTGTATGTGTCCGGGGAAGCGCGGCATGTCCCGCCCCTCCACGTACACGCTCTGCCCGCGGTGGAACCACCGCCGCTCGAACAACAGCTTGCCTCGTGTCCCGTTATACTATAGTTACTCACCGCCTCGTCGGTGATGGCGTGTATGTGTCCGGGGAAGCGCGGCATGTCCCGCCCTTCCACTTACACGCTCTGCCCGCGGTGGAACCACCGCCGCTCGAACAACAGCTTGCCTCGTGTCTCGTTATACTATAGTTACTCACCGCCTCGTCGGTGATGGCGTGTATGTGTCCGGGGAAGCGCGGCATGTCCCGCCCCTCCACGTACACGCTCTGCCCGCGGTGGAACCACCGCCGCTCGAACAACAGCTTGCCGTCCTCCACGCGAGTGTCGTGCGAGTCGTTATTCTCTCGAACTGGAGATTCGCCTGAAAAGAAAATTTAATTAATTTTTGTGTGTTGTAAATATACGCGCCAAAGACGTCGACTAGTGTGTGTGATGTGCTACAGCCCGATATCAACCTTTGTGCATTCCAACAAAGTTCACTATGACGCTTTCTTTTCCTTGTAAAATAATACAGCAAGCAATGTGTCACTACTTTGTTTTAACTCAAAACATAGCATTTACTGACCAAGTTAAATTAGTAGGTAAGGTTTTTGGGTAAGGGAGGTGGGTAGGTAGGTTAGATAGTTATACTGTTAGGTCCCCCATTACGCCACGCGCGTGCGCCGGAACGCTGCGTGAGCGCGCGAGCGTGGAGGGGAGGCTCGTGCTGACCTATACAACCCAAACGGACAGAAACGTGCGGGCAGACGTCGGGTGTAGCGGGGGACCTAACTGGCTTGGCACCGACTTCAAACACATACAGTTTAGTTTATTTTTGCACTGTAATTGTAAAATAAAATTGATTTATAGGTTTGGATAGGAAATCGTATGTAAATAGGTACCCATTACTTTTAGTTTTTAATTCCTGGGCGTTTTTTTTTTGTTTTGAAGGCGCGTTTCAGTAAAATGTACGCACTTAAAATGACCTACTGTCCAACTATGTATACAATTACAATTACACAAGTTCGTATTTTATTAATTTGCTGACTTTACCTTGACACGTTCCACAGGAAACGTTATTCCGTCCTTATCACCTTCCTAGTCCATAAGCATAATAATAATATATTTATTGTGACTACAGGGGCCTATACCACGAAACTTTACAAGTATACAATTCGACAATATTGTTAAATTGTAAACAAAAATACGTATCACAATAATTTTACACATGTCACATGAACAAGTCTACAATTTACAAATATTTTGTATTTGAGAACCCGTAACACAAAACATAGAGGGTATGTCAAGATAACATACATAATTGGGACAAATGTATAATTGTATTTATTACAATTTAGTTTTTTGACAGATATGTAACAATATAGTGACATACAATTCTATTGTATTTGACAAATATGTAGGTATTAATATCCCTCACTTAGTTTATGTTGAGGGCATTTCATTTAAGTATATCGTTAAAAATACCTTACGAGCATAAATAGCATATCTTTTTACGTTGTCATTAAAATTGATTGAAAATGTTTATGCAGGACAAAATTTGTTTTAAAAATTATGGAAATATTATTCGGCAAGTTTAGTAGTAAATTGACTCACGATTATAAAATTAAGAAATGGAAAGAAATAGCAAGTCAATTGAAAAGTTTAGATATATTGGATAAGGATTGGAAGTATTTAAGAGACACTATGTGGCAAAATTCGAAAAGTCGCTCAGTGGTAAGTAATTGTATTATGCTCTCGACATACGCCGAGAGAATTGTCAACCTGTATTTACATTTCCACAAATATGTATACCTTCTTCTACCGTTTGTTGTAACACAAATCTTTTACGTACAATTGTCCATTACAAAATTGCCTTTAGTACCGTTTGGTAACCAAAATTTCGTAACCAGCTACAGAAAGGGAATCAACATTCCCAGTTTGTAGCCGGTTACGTATTGGGCCAGCGTGTTACCGTTTGGTAACTAAATTTGGTAACTAGCTACAAAATGGGAATCTAAAATTCCCTGTATGTAGCCAGTTACGAATTAGGCCAGAGTGTTACCATTTGGTAACTAAATTTTGTAACCGGCTACAAAATGGGAATCCAAAATTACCTGTTTGTAGCCGGTTACGTCAATACGTAACCGGCTACTCACCAATTTTGCAATTGGGCGGCTGGCCCAATGGCCAGAGTTACTGATCGGAGTTTATTGTACCAAATCGAGGCTAAAACGGTGTAGGTACATATGAAAGCACTTCAGACCTATTGTCATTGCATACGTTTATTTTAAGTTTTAATAATAATTTCTCGCTGACTGTACATTTTATCAAAAATCTGTGAATGCCAATTGCCACCACTTAAACAGTTAGAGATGATGGCTTCCCAAGACCATTTTCGAGTGACAGCACGCTGCCTTTTCTGCCCCATCTCTACTTTCCACCCTTAATACAACTTAATGAACCACTTTAAAAGTCCCATTTTGTAACCAGTTACAACGTGGGATATTTTTTCCCGTTTGGAAGCTGGTTACCACCGTGGCTATGAATCGGTAATTCAAAAGTCCCATTTTGTAACCAGTTACAAACCGGGATTTATTTTTCCCGTTTCGAAGCCGGTTACCAAACGTGGTTACAAATCGGCAATGGAAAAGTCCCAATTTGAAGCCAGTTACGAATTGGTATTTCTTTCCCGTTTCGAAGCTGGTTACCAATTTTTAGTTACCAAACGGTACTAAAGGCAAAAATGACAAATTTTCCGGAAAAAATCCGGTTGTAAATTGTAATATTTTGTGATACGCGTAATTGTAGATTTGTCGCCACAATTTACATATTTGTATAAATTTCCCATTACAATTTTGTCATTTGTAAATTTTGTGATATGCCCAGTTGTACTAAATACATATTTGTAACTTGTCACTTGTAAATTGTAAGTTTCGTGGTATAGGCCCCAGGTATACATAAAAGGTGGTAAGACTTCCTAGTTCCTAGTAATCCAGTTGCAACTGAACTTAGTGCAGTGATGCACCTAAGCTATTTTATTAACAATCAGTAGTACAAACTATAGGTATCATTAATGTCAAGGCGAACAAAACTTGCACTCCCGAGAGATATACTATCAAACTATACATATCCTAAAAAATATTGCAGTAAAAATATTGTACTTCTTTCTTCTCTCATACGTGTGACGTGTTAAGAGATCATTTATTTTCAAAATGGACGCCAGTGGACACATACCTAAGAAGTATGCTATCATTCGGTTTTTAAAAAGTTTGCCTATTGAAGGAATATTACACCATCAGTGTGTTCCTACATCATGGATACATAATTGCGACGATCGTGTCGTGGTTTCTTGTCCACGGGAATTAACTGTCGCAAAATTTGAGAGCCTTTTGCAAGCCGGGAAGAAAAATCAACCAGCATGGGGTTCCCTCAGTGCTGAGATTGTGTGGTATTCGGGTGAGTTTTATTATTTACACAAAACACAAGTAAAATAGAATCAGTATGTATAATAATAGATTTTGATAATAATTTGGCTTCGATCACGGTATAGGGTTTCGCTAGTGAAATTAGGTAAATACTTACCCTTTTTTATGAAATTAATCGTTTGCAAATCGAACCTGTTCCCAACAGCGATTTATTAGTTTAGGTTTTAGATTAAGTATTTCAATATTTAAGCTGTGAATTGTGGTTGATTGAGTAGGTATAGTTACAAGATTTAAATAAGAGTTTGAGTTTTTTTATATTATGAAAGTATTGGTTGTGTTGTGTTATTAAAAAATTACATGTCTGATTCAATATAAAATAGTTGCATTTTAATTTTAACTCATTTCTTATTACGGCATGAACACTCCTCCCTAATGAATAGGTCCTTATCAATAAAAGCAGACAGCGATGCATTGCGCATAATGCCATAAACTACACTGTTACTTATTGGATTCCTCTTTATTCACAGATACCTATTTGCCAATCGGAAAGGGTGTAAAGATGCCTCCTGGTTTTAATACCAGAAATAACTTGGAGGAAAACGAACTAGAAGCGTCACTCAATGAAACGGAAAGTAATCTGGCTGCTGGACCATCTCAAGAACAGAACTGCCAACGTATCAAGTCTGAGCTGTCAAGTAATGTTCAGTTAAAACTACGGAATGAACCAGAAACTGTGGAAAATCCTGGACATTCACACCAGCCTCCCAACATAAGTCAGCCAGGGGATTTTAGCCCCGTTGAGTCGAACACTGCAATTAAATATAAAACTCCTGAATCGTCAAGAAACTCAAGCGAATATAGCTTTAGGTACCAACGAAATGAAGCTACTAATTCAAAAAGTACAGAATACCGGGATCATTTTTTCGTGTATAAATATGATGCACGCGCTACTGAAGACGACGTTTTTAATCGCCTCGAAAAAATTTGCCGAGGAGGCATACAAAGAGACCAATGTAACATCAGACAAAAGTTGAACTCAGTTGCAAAATATGGTCATACAGCCTTCAACGTGGAAGCGCCAAGAAAATATAGAGATGATATTTTAGACCAGCGCAATTGGCCAGACCGAGTTATTGTAAAGCTAGAACAACCAAAAAACAGTTTTAGACGTAGACACAACATACCATATAAACTTTCGAGTGGTAGAGATGAATCTCCCCGCAAAACAAAAACGGAATGGGAGAGGCAAGACAATTCCGCAAAAAGGGCCCGGCGTGAACGAGAGCCATTTCGTGCCGAACGAAGGAGCCAATCGTAGCTTCAGGATAGATATGATTTACCAAAACGTTAATGGCTTACGGACAAAATCGGACGTATTTTATAAAAATTTAAATATAAAAATTTTACCTTCCAATAAAATTATTATTATGTTTCCTATCCACATCGGATATCTTCATTGAGAGAGTAACGCGATCGTTGACCAATGATGCCGCTAGCGTCTATGTAGTCGCTCCGCCCCACGCCGTGACGTAGTTCCGCTTCCACTTCCTGCGAACCGTTGCTCGCTTCCCGCTACTCGCCACCGCCATGTCATTGTTGAGGAGAAGTACCGTCGGCATAAAAGTAGCCTAGTAGCCTGCCAGGAAGGCATTACTCAGATATCCGATGTGGATAGGAAACATAATAATAATTTTATTGGAAGGTAAAATTTTTATATTATGTGTTCCGTACTCCACATCGGATATCTTCATTGAGACCTGTTTATTATCTCCTGGTGGCGAGTTAGCGGGCGCGCAAGCGATAGGGCTACACCTACTGTCATATATAGAACTCAGAGAAAGAATAAATATGTATACACCATATTGCAACCCATGAAATCACAGTGACTCGTTATAATGTGAATTACAGGAAATTGAGAATTGAAATTGTAATCTCAGGTTCGAATCTGACGTTAAACTGGTTTAAGAGAATTCTCATTCGAAATCGCATCCGGTCCGCAGAATCTCGGCGAGTCATGTTCCCAATTAACATAAGCGAAAATATCGCTAAGTGAATAGCTTTCCAGCCAATTTAGTTATTAAGTACATCGTGGATCAAAAGCAATCGTAGGCGAGGCCGGCTTGGATGAGACTGTGGCTGAAAGAAATAAGCGAAGTGTCCCCTAACATTTTGTGTAATTCTCGCAAGGTGACGTACCCAGACTACCTACTTATACTGGGTCTATACTTTATTCCGGAGCTTCTAAGAGTCCAGTCGGTAAGACACGTTATCTGGTTTAGAGCCGAATTTCGGACACAAAATAATAGCGTTAAAGTTATCTATGTAATTGCCCGGGCTACAGTGTAGTAGAGTAAGGTCATTGACCCTGCGGCCTGATGCTAACAGCAAAAGTGCGGCAGCTATTCTATCGTACTTCTTCTAACGTACCTAACGTTGTAGGGCTATTTAAATTAGGGCAAGTAGATGTCTCGCGTCCCAAGCTCGTGCTTTGGGAGGCGCTGGTCTCGCTATTAATGGCGTTGGAAGAAGGCATAGTGTCCGATAGTGGTTCATACACAGCACTTGTGAGAGGCTTATGAACGAGTATCGTTCTGAAAGCTAACATGAATAATAGAAATAGACGTCTGAGATAGCTCGCTACTTCACTGGATAGAGGTACCTGGCAGTTGATCTTATTTTTGATGCACCATAAAGACCGTTTCTACATTGTGGCCGTACATGCAGCCTAGACAAGGGGACGATCTAGGGGCTCCCGTTACTGTTTTCTATACAAACACAGTACCGGAATCGGGAATATCCAGTTCTTCCATATTAGTGAGACAGTGACAGTTGCGTTTCGTTCGCTACGTAGCGTTAGACCTTGGCATGTTATATGCATGCGCCAGTCACGCCAGTAGCGGATGTCACTCCTGATCCCGCCAGCTCGGTGTTGGAGCGTCCTATCTGACAGGAGCTACGCCTCATTCTTAAGGTCGTTGACTCGTAAGGGAGGGCGGTCTGACGTTGTGTTCACTAGGACCGCCAGTAAATTGCAAGCTTACCACAGCTGCTTTAAGACTCCTTATCACGCCGTCGCAGTACACAGACTAGGCTGGGAGGTGGAGACATCCATGCCAAGTCTCACAGGCAGCTGTCAAAGGTCGTGGTAGCAGTTCAATGAGTCTGTTAAGAAATACCGTGGCACAGTGCGAGGGCTCTCGAAAGCGGAGGCCGGCCAACAAGGCGCCTGTCAGGTGAAGCCAGTCTCGGCGGCTGCTGGGCGCAGCTGCCACTCGGGCGCGCAGTGACTTCTTGATAAACCGTCGCCCTCGGGGGTTGTACCGACCTGGCAAGTAGCAAGCAACCAGCGCGACCTGTAGACGATCTGCTGGCATCAGCAGTTTTTGCGACAGCCGTAGTAACGGAAGGGATGTAGTGTCGCCGTCGTTTTATGTATACTGTACCGGTGCGGTTGTATGTTTACACTTCTGTCGTCAGCGCTGCAGATGCGGCCCGTTAACGGTTACTCTTCGCTGAAAGGGCCTTACCTCGTACATTGTCTACCAATATTGGAGATTGTAACGGACTGCTTGCATAAGATGAGGAAGAAAGTGGTGCGAGGCTTTCGGCAGCTCCGTGTTGCTGGGGACTGCGAAGGCTTCACCTTCCTCCATGAACTAAAGTTTGCGAATTTGAGACTGAACAGAAGGCATTGGGTCTCATTTCTGCGAGAAACTCTGCAGCAAGGCAGGCCTGTATGTCGTGAAAAAGAAAACTTTCAATCGGTGTGTTGTGCCGCGTGTCCCACGTGATGTCTAGGAGCGTGATGGTCTAATTCGCTTTATCCGAAGAGACACCCTATATCGAGTTAGTATAGGGCATCGAGTTAGTAGCATGCTTTTAAGGAAATCGAACTGATGAAATCAAGTCTAAAATCGATTTTGGCGCTTTGCGTAACAAAAGTGTTTCGATAAAGTCGAATATAGACAGATGGAAACTGCTGGAGTCCTCCTGGCCCCTTTCTCTTAGCACCGGAAACTCAAGCTTGTTCAGGCGCAGCGGGTTTATTTGTCCCATTTTGTTTATTATGGCTTTTCGCACGAGTTCGTCTTTGTAAGACGGAACTTAAGCTGGAGAGCGCGAGCAAGCAGAGATAATTATGTGAAGTCTGCAGACCTTTTCGATGCCTTTCACCTCGGTTTCGAGTGGTCGCACAGGGCCTTGTCGCTAGCTGTTCTCCGGTTGGACCACTCCATGGCCTCGAGAAGTCGTAGGAACTTCGAAGCGACACAGCGAAGTCGATCAGCACCTTTATGAAGCCCGGGAACACGACGTATTTTCCTCTGAGTATCGACATATCTTACCGCTTTCAACTCCGGGCAGTCGAGCCGCACTAGGACGGGGCTCTTTACGACCTTGTCTGCCGTCGCCGGAGGATTCTTTACCCGAAACCAAGAGCTTAGCGGTCTGTTCGTGCTGTACCATACCATACCTATACCTGCACCATAGCTATAGGCGCCTGCGTACCTCAATGGAACCATGTGGACAGGACAAAACTGATACTGTGGCGCCCAGCGAGCAAGGGACGACATCGTCGTAGTTGCAGCATCGGTGGACAGCATCGGCGTGATTGTGGCAACCGCCGCCGCTCGGGAGGCGCCGGTGCGTGGAGCTAGGGGCGCCATCGTGGCGGCCGGCTCGGGGGGGGGGGGGGTGGGGCACCGGTGCCTGAGGCCGGGCGGCTCATGGCGGCCGCCACTGGTTCGGGAAGCGCTGGTGCGTGAGGCGAGGACCCATAGTGGCGGCCCGCTCTAGAGGCGTTGTCGCGTGAGGCGGGCGGCTCCATCGTGGCGGCCGCCGCCACCGGCTCGGGAGGCGCCGGTGCGTGATGCGAGAGGCGCCATCGTGGCGGCCAGCTCGGGAGGCACCGGTGCATGAGGCGGTCGCCGTCTGGCTGGCTGGTCTGGGAGGCACTGCTGTGAGGCGAGAGGCGCCATCGTGGCGGCCAGCTCGAGAGGCGCCAGTGCGCAGGTGGTGGTGCCATCGTGGCGGGCGGCATCATCGTGGCGGGCAGTGCCATTGTGGCAGCCGCCGCCGCCGCGTCGATGCGTAATGCGAGAGGCGCCATCGTGGCGGCCAGCTCGGGGGGCAGGCGGCGTCATCGAGCGGGCGGCGCCATCATGGCGGCCACCGTCGCCAGGCTCAGGTGCGAGAGGCGCCGTCGTGGCGGCCAGCTCGACAGGCGCCGGTGCGCGTGACGGACGTTACCGGCACGGGAGGCGCCGATGGCTAGGCTCGTAGCTGCACACATCATCACGGCGACGCTGTTGCCCTCGGCGGTGCCATCGTGGTGGCCACCACCGGCGCGTAGGTCACCAGCGGCGTCATGACGGGCGGCAACCAACGCGGCGATCGTCGCTGTACTCGTAGCATTTCCACTGCTTACACGTAACTTACCTTCCTTCCGCTAGAGCAGTCGGGACGCAGAAGCGGTCCGCCTTCACCTTGGCGCGATCCACCCGCGATGCGCCCGCAGCTGCAGGAGCGGGCGTGTGACGTCTCGCAGAGCCACGCGGATCTCTCGGAGTCCCGCTGGACTGGAAGCGTCCGCACCGCAACTGCAGCAATAGGAGCGGGCGTGTAACGTCTCGCGGAGTCCCGCGGACTGGAGGCGTCCGCACCGTGACTGCAGCAACAGGAGCGGGCGTGTGACGTCTCTCGGAGTCCCGCGGACTGGAGGCGTCCGCACCGCGACTGCAGCAACAGGAGCGGGCGTGTGACGCCTCTCGGAGTCCCGCGGACTGGAGGCGTCCGTACCGCGACTGCAGCAACAGGAGCGGGCGTGTGACGTCTCTCGGAGTCCCGCGGACTGGAGGCGTCCGCACCGCGACTGCAGCAACAGGAGCGGGCGTGTGACGTCTCTCTCACCGGATGGTTCGAGACAATCCAAACCTCCTTATCAGCGAAGCGCGGCACCCGGCAGCGGCGCGCGCAGGCCGTCCGCCGTCGCGCCGCCCCCGCCGCCGCAGGCACGATGACCGCACGTTCCCTCTCCGATGCGGAGCGACTTGTTACCACTTGTTAACAAAAACCACTGACGCACTTCCTACTTCGATCTCGAAAATGCGAGTTAACGGTAACGATTTTAGCAGCATGGAATGCGAAAATTAATTTAGCAAGAAAAAAGTGGGTAGAATCGAAAAGCACCGTTCGATGGCTTCGATCGCGAGACCGCCAAAAGACTAATAGTGGCGATCTCTGCCATATCTCACTATTTTAATCGACCGAGCTTTGGATCGGAAATGTTAAAGCACCATGCTGCAAAAATATACGCAAAAAATATTTGCGGACCATCGGTCAAGACGGTCGACGAAACAATGTCATGGCGGTGGCGAGTAGCGGGAAGCGAGCAACGGTTCGCAGGAAGTGGAAGCGGAACTACGTCACGGCGTGGGGCGGAGCGACTACATAGACGCTAGCGGCATCATTGGTCAACGATCGCGTTACTCTCTCAATGAAGATATCCGATGTGGAGTACGGAACACATAATAAATGTCCCCAAGATGTGATAGTTGTTACAGAAACTAATTTCTCAAGTGAGATTGTCAATAAGGATTTTTTCCCATCGAGGTATAAGGTATTGCGTAAGGATAGTGTTAAAAACCCCGGCCATCACGGGATCGCTATAGCTTGTAAGGATGAATTTTCATTAACTCAAGTTACAGATGTCGATGGCTTAACAGACGATAAACAATTATTGATAGCGTTTCTAGGAAATGATCACACTAGACTTCTTATATGCGCTGTATACCTGCAATGTAACTATACCGAGTATAATGAAATATTAGATTGTTTAGGAAATGTTATGTATAAATACGGTAAATTCGATATAATAATTATAGGTGATTTCAATCTTCACTGTAACAAAAATGCTCTTCCGGGTTACCGTTTTTTTACGAAAGTATACAAGTTAAAGAATTACAACCCCATATTAAACAGACGTGGCCGTATATTGGACCTAGTGCTGAGTAATATTGATTACGATACTAAAAGGATTGAAGTCACCGATGATGTTGAAGCTTTGGTAGAGATGGATCAAAATCATCCACCATTGAAGGTGACATTACATTACAATCGCTAATGTCATGTGTCCGTTATCGTGTTTCATTTTCCTTTTTGTCTTAACTACAATACGTCTGTTTTGATACGGCGCTTAGGACTTTTTAGAAGTAGGAGGAAACGAAAAGTGACGTGACGCGCATCGCGTTTGACGCTGCGTTTATCGCATTAAACAACCGCGCGTCTCAATATCGATCTACTCACAGTTGGAGTTGAGATGTTTCCTCGGCTGCGTGTGGCGGGGCGGCGCGGGCGGCGGCGAGTGGCGCGCGATGGCGCGCAGGTCGGCGTCGATGTCGCGCGCCTCCAGCTGGAACGTCAGCGTGGTGGCGGGCTTGCGGCGCTTCTCGGGCGCCGGCGCCGGCTCGTTGGCCCGCCGTCGGAGGATGCGTTTCATTACTGGTTTCACCTGTGGAACAGCATATTATTATTGGGAGCCTATAATGTCCCACTGCTGGGCAAAGGCCTCCCCCCACTTTTTCCAGTCTTCCCGATCCTGTGCAATCTGGCCAATCCTTTAAAAAGGAGTCTAACTCGTCTCGCCATCGCCGATGTGGTCTGCCAAATCCTCGTTTTGAGCTGGGCTGCCACTCTGTGGCAATCTTGGCCCACAGCTCACTCGGCATTCGGCAGACATGACCAGCCCAATCCCATTTTAGCTTGGCCGCTTACCGAGCTACGTTGACTATTTTTGTTCTGGAGCGCAGCGTGGTGTTCCGGATACGATCCATTAATTTCTCACCTAATATGCTGTGCTCCATAGTTCGCTGGCAAACCCCTAGTTTAGACCTCTGACACGCCATCAAAGACTAACATATAGGAACAGCATATAGTAAATTAATAAAACCCTAATCATCATCTTCCTCGCGTTATCCGGGCGAAACGATATTTTAACGAAAGCGACTGCCATATAACCTTCCCAACCTAGAAAGGAAACTATGCCTTATTAGTCCAGTTTCTTCGCGATGTTTTCGTCGCGAAAAGCGACCACAAAATGTCCAATGATATATTGTGCCTAAATGAAATGTAGAATTACTAAAATATTTAAGAAAAAAGGCGATAATTTAAAAATATATATTATAGAAAATAACTAATCAGGCATACATAACAGAAAACCGTATAAATTATGAACGCCAAACGGCGCATCCATTTGTCAACCTAAAGGTGGGGTGTTTTCAGTAGATTTTCATCAAAAAACGATCGACAATATACGTCAAATGCCGTCTTTGGCGTCGTTGTCACGATTTTGCGTTAACGTCAATTGCCGTCTGTGGCGTTCAAAAGGGTAAGGAAGAAAAAGATATAAAAAATATGTGACTACCCTTAGAGTTTTTAGGGTTCCGTACCCAAAGGGTAAAACGGGACCCTATTACTAACACTTCGCTGTCCGTCTGTCTGTCACCAGACTGTATCTCACGAACCGTGATAGCTAGACAGTTGAAATTTTCACAGATGATGTATTTCTGTTGCCGCTATAACAACAAATACTAAAAACAGAATAAAATAAAGATTTAAGTGGGGCTCCCATACAGCAAACGTGATTTTTGACCAAAGTTAAGCAACGTCGGGCGTGGTCAGTACTTGGATGGGTGACCGTTTTCTTTTTGCATTATTTTCCGTTTTTTTTTTGCTTTATGGTACGGAACCCTTCGTGCGCGAGTCCGACTCGCACTTGCCCGGTTTTTTTTTAAATTTGCAATGAGTCAGATGACATTACGAAAAATACAAAAAAGAATGCTACATACCTCTGTAGAGTCCCCATTCAACTCCATACTGTGTCTCTCGTTCTCTATCATTTTCCTCTTATCCTCGAAGTCATTGAGCAAGTTCTCTCGTAACTCTATCTTCTTCTCTTCAAACTCTTTTGCGGCTGCCTTCTTCTCTGCTATGTATTCTCTTTCTACTACATCATATACGTGGTCTCTGGAAGTTAACGTAGCCATATTAGAAATACATTTAATATATATACATATATATTTAGGGACAATCTTACATGGATCAATGTAACCATTAAATTAAGCAAAGCTGTTGTATCAAAAACTAAGTAATTAAGTCCGATTCACGCTTGACTGCACATTTCTAATAGGTTTTCCTATCATCTATAGGTTAAGAACTTTTTTGTATTTTTTTTCAAAAGTATTGACCCAGTAGCTGAATGATCGGACAGACAGACGCAGGAGTGATCCTATTAGGTCCGTTTTTTCCTTTTGAGGTACGGAACCCTAAAAAATGAGTATGAGTAATATTATCCTTCGTGGTTCATGGCACCCTTACTTGTATATCTTGTTGAGCCTGAGTCTCTCGTGCAGCTGGTGTTCTAGTCTCTTGACGCGGCGCGTGTACTCCGGGTGAACTCCATCCTCTAGCTGTTGCAACTGCTTCTTTAGGCTCGCTAACTTGTCTTGATACAATCTAGAAAAACAGAGATGTGTGTTGAATTTTAGTAGTAAGGTCCAACATACAAAACTTTTCTCATTTTAATTTTTACCTCGTTCTACAATAAATTGGAATGAATTTTATTTGTTTTAGTAAGCAATAAAACAAATCAAGTGCTATTTTATTTGGTTTATGAAAGTTTTTAATTAGATTGATATGCACATTTGGACTTACAAGGTTACATAACTAGCTTCAGCCTAGGACTTTGTTTGGGTAGAATTATTACTTTCATATCCCACTTCAGTACTAAATTCTACCATCCTTTTCATCCACTTGAGGGATGATTTCCATGACAAAAACTACCCTAAGTATGTCTTTTTCCGAGACTTACATGTTTGTAAATATTAGTAGGGATTTTGTTAAGACAATACATTCACTGCAGGAGGTTTATAGACCCCATGTATGTAAAGTATAGTTTGTTACGAGTTACACTAATTGGTGCTGAAGGTGTATACATTTCACAATATATTGTGCTGATGTTGTGTCACATTATTATTATATTAAGAAGAAATATATAAAAATATATGATTAAAAAATATTATTGTACCTGTTAAGTATATTCATATGTTACTTTATAAAGCTTAAATACTAAAACAATTTTGATGAAATTTTGTATATAAATAGTTTATGAAAATGAATACAGGCTACACTTTTGAAAATTCATTTCATAGGGATCATGCATACATATTAATGAATAATACATATTAATTTGCAAACATACACATAACCTTGTTGTTCAAGCATGTATTTACAATGATTCAGTGATAAGGCAGACATGTAGATAAAACATTACAAGTTGTTGATAAAAATAAACTATAGTATAGCCTTTTTATTCACTTATATTCCTATTATGGTGCAATGAGGTTTCCAATTAGTTTTTTTTTGTAATATTGTGAAGAGAGAGAGGAGCGGAGAGGAGAGAGGCCTTTGCCCAGCAGTGGTACACTCAAATAGGCTAAGAAAAAAAAAATTGTGAAAATAACTTACTGCTCTTTATGCTCCAGTGGTTCGTCATTGTTGGGTATGTCTGTCTCACTAGCCTCCTCAGTATCTGTAATACAATAATAACCAAAATTAACAACAAAAATAACATAATCACATGCATCTTAAGGCACCAGCCTGTTGACCACATTAGCGCCACTAAATCAAGGTGAAAGTGACATCTTTACAGCTACGTTACGTCACGGAACGCTCCCACCACAAATACGCGGGAACACTAACCTCCTACCCTATCCTAATGAACCTAACCTAATTACATTTACGTAACTTCTGTTTATAAACAACGTGCACACTCTTGTCACGGACGCGAGTCACCAATCCAGATAAAATAGACGTAAAATGACGCCAAAATCACCTGATGACATTCATCGTAAACAAACCATACCTTCGTCACTGTCGTCCGCTGGTGGCGGTGGTATTGCATCCTCCTGCTCCCTGTATTCGTCCAGGTCGTCGTACCCGTCGTCTTCGAAGTCGTACTCATCGCCCGGGCCCGAATATGGTGATCCTTGGTAAGACATAGTCGAGGCGACGCGTAGAAGTTGCATACAGATTGACTGCGAACACCGTCTCAGAAGCAAACTCTGGACACGGGAACGTAAGATAACAACCCTTGCAACAAGTTACAGGTGCCACTTATGTCACTCATATAAAGAAATTACATTAAAAACCACTACGACGAAACAACGAAATTGGAGCAAATTGAAGTTGTTTTACGTCAAACTCGACATCGACAAAAGCATCTTTCGAAATAAGTCGACTAATTTACATTGACTTATAGATCTGCTCACAATATGTAAAATGCGCTAGTGTATAGCAATGATCTATATACAAGAAAGAGATCGCTATATAACCTTGACAAGATGAATGGTCTACTCAATTTTGTAGGGTTATGTCAAAGACAATTACATATTGTTTTTTTTTAAGGAACGATTAATCGAACGTCTAGTCGATTCTTGCCAGCGATTCGACTTCTTTTAAGGAGAAAGGAAGTGAACGAAGTTTAAACTCAACATTACCCTTTGATTTTGTCTTTCTTTTTATTCATTATGTGATGAAACCGTTACTTTCTATTAAATTACTTTTTTAACTAATCGCTGCTTCTTTCGACTCGATACCGACTCTACAGAAAAGTGGGCGGACACTGGTCACTATGGCATGTTTTATAAAAACTTTATATTTGTCTATTGTTATGATTTGACGTCATGAAGTTGGACGTCATCTTGGATGAAAAATTCTCACTTTATTATTTATATAGCTAAATTAAACACGTTAGACGACTTGTGTGTGTTGTTTTCGTTCATTTGTCGACTAAATTAATCCAGGTGTACAGTGATGCGTGTTTAATTGAGACTCGTTTCGTTAATTGGATGGCAGTGTAACGGTGACGCTCTACGCTTTTGTGTCGGTGATGTAATTTAGGTGGCTTCCTAGTGGCAGTCGCTATAATGGAAGAATCTTCATTTACGATCCCCGCGGACGACAATGGTGATACTGAGCTCGATCCTAGAATACAGGTCAGTGAGTGACTATATAATGTGTCAACTGTAATCGTGTACTTCTGTAGCAGTAACCATGAGTGTCAACTTCGTAGATTATTTCGCCAGCGAGCACAATGGATACGATATTTTATATCAAAACATGAAATACGGGCTGATAGCTAGCAAAGAGTTCTCAGACTACCTCAGAGAAAGATCGAATATTGAGGAATCGAATTCGAAATTGTTGTCGAAGCTAGCGAAACAGGCGAACAGTAACTGCGCTCAAGGCACTTTCGCCCCCTTCTGGGGCGTGTTAAAATGCTCTGCCGAGAAACTGTCGAATTTGCACCAGCACATGTTTCAGAAAGTGAGTGAACTGGTCAAAGATGTGGCAAGGTATGCCGAAGAGCTGAATAAGAAGCATAAAGCAGTGAAAGATTCCGAGTCTAGCACTTTAGAGGTGGTTCTACTTATACAAAACACTAAGCAGGCTCTACAGAAGGCGAAAGACTTGTACACAAGCAAGGGGGCGGATCTAGAGAAGCTTCGCAAAGATAATGCTTCAGCAAAAGACATTGAGAAAGCTGAGGTCAAATTTAAAAAGCTACATGATGACTACAGGCAACTAGTTGAAAAATATAACATGGTTAAACAGGATTTTGAAAAGAAAATGACACAAACATGCAAACATTTTCAAGATGTGGAAGAAGCACATTTAAAACAAATGAAACAGTTTGTGAATGTCTATGCTGACATTATACAGAATAACCATGACCTCATGGGTCAGGTGCATAGAGATTTTAAACATCAATGTCTTGAGTTAACAGTTGAAAAACTACTAGAACAGTTCATTACTGATAAATACATGGCAATAGAGAAGGCAAACTTAGTAGAGCTGCCAGTTTCTTTACCTAAACCAGGTTCAGCTAACAACTCAATATCAGAAGCTGATCAGATATCTACAGTTTCAAATGGGTCTCACAAACCTGCACAACCCCCTAAGGCAGCTAAGAAAGAGAGCCAATCTTTTGCCAGCAAGACCTCTAGAAGGACAACATCTCTGTTAAACCTGTTCACACCCAATTTCCAAAGTAAAGATGAGCCAACTGGGAGCATTGAAGGGGCTGCCCCATGCTCTGCCCCCTCCAGCCCCAGTGGAACCCCAGCCACGCCTGTAGCCCCTGATAAAGATGCAGACATGGGCCGCACAACACTCAGAGAGTCCAAATGGTTCCTACGCAGCAGAAGAACCAAAACAAAACTGAAAAAATCCAAAAAGAAAAAGGATGAGATTTCTGAAAATTCTAACATGGGTGATAAGTCTGACTTAGAGGAAAAAGAAGAAGAGGTTCCAACAAAAGATGATCTGATGAACTCTCCAGAGGTAGATGATGAAGGTTACTGCATCAGACCTAAAGATGAGAAAGGTAGTGTTTATTCTTCATCTGATACTGACTCGGAGGAAGAGAGAGAGCAAAAGATACATGTAGAGATTAAACCTATTAGTAATGGTAGTGCTCCTATGTCGGCGAGTGTAGATGAGCTAAGAGCAACGGTTGAAAACATCTCCTTGTACAAAATTGGAACAAATACGAGGCGCGGCTCAAACGCGAACGCAAGCAAAGCCAGCAGTGACTTATTAGACTTGAACTTTTTCCAGAGTCCCACAGCCAGTAATCCCACCTCTCCCCATGGTGTCTCGAACCCTTATGCGCCTTTACAAGCTAACCAATCGCAGGTCTTAGAGAGCCCTACTCCAGTATCCACAGCCGATTTAGGCGACCTGTTTTCAGAGGTTGGAGAGATGAGCCAAACTAATATTCGAACGTCCACGCCTACGATGTCGTCTATCTCGCTCCCGCGCCCGCCTTCAAGGCGATCAGAGGGAGATTTCCGAACTGCAGGCTCGTCAGGGTCCCGAGGGCCATCTCCTCTCACAATAGGCATGGCTGATACAATACCCTTAGCTGTAGCCTTCCACGAGATCATCCACTCGTACTTCCGAGGTTCAGAAGAGTCTAAATGCCAAGTGAAAATGTCAGGGGACATGATGTTGTCCTTCCCAACCGGCATAGTTGGTGTGTTAGCTAACAACCCCAATCCGGCGAAGCTCTGCTTCAGACTGAAAAACATACACAGACTAGACAATGTCCTGCCTAACAAACAACTTATTAGCATCAATGCTATGATGTCAACTCGTGACACAACAGTTGTGGAATTTAACATGCCAGCATTAACTTCTCTGCTTAAACGACAGTCTGAAAAGAACCCCTCAGCTCAATACTTCAATGTAGACATATTGAAATATCAAATACGTCCAAAGGCCGGGGCAGCATCATGTCCATACCAACTAGTATCATACTGGAAATGTGAGAGAGAGCACACTGACTTGAAGGTGGATTACAAGTATAATCTCCATGCCATGAGCCCACCTTCTCCATTGCTAAATGTATCTGTGTGCGTGCCGATGGATGGAGGCGTGACGAACGTTATAGCTATGCCGAATAATACTTGGAACGCCAAAAACGAGCAAGCTCTCTGGCGTTTTACTGAACTGTCCCAGCATTCTGAGGATAGGGGAGTAGGGTCTTTAAGGGCGCGATTTGAGCTGGAGCATGGGCCTTCTACAAAGGCTACGATCTCTGCTCAGTTTAATTGTGAAGGTGCAACACTCTCGGGCATAGAGTTTGAGCTGATAGGCAGCGGCTACCGCCTTTCCCTGGTCAAACGCCGCTTTGTCTCAGGCAAATATATTTGTGATAGTGATATTCACTGATCGGTCCAATCCCTTATGAATGTTTGTACATACTTGTATTGTATGCGGAGTGCGTAGATTTGACTAAGCTCGTACATGTTCGGTACCTTATAGGATTGTTTCCTGTCCACTTGGAATGATTTCATGTAATTTCCTTTTTAATTAGTTGTATCCTTAAACTACATCTTGTATTAACTTTTCTAGTGGTTATTTATGTTATAATTGATTAAATTCAGAGTAAACTAAATTATATTCAGTATGATTAGAGATGTGCCATTTTTACATTATTTGCTGAATAGCGAGACAATAGTAATTCTACTGCAGGCTTTAAAATGTGAGTGTAGGTACCTCTTTATGTTTATTTCTAGTATGCATCACAAAGTTTTATGTTATTAATAAGTTTTTTTTGTAATACCTATTTAAACCCCAACAAATTAAGATACTTTATGAAAACATACATGGGAAAATATTAAAAGTAATTATTATACATGTTGATTTCTCAATTTTAACTTAAATTATATTTTAAAAACAATAGTGCCGAATTTTATAGGGTTTCAGTGGACATTATTGTTTTATTGTTAGATCGTAATTTCGAATGATAGTTATAATTTTGTAGTGGCCTAAATGAGATGCAATAAATATGATAGTTATTAGATTTGACTAACACTGTGTATTAAGGTCACAGATTTCATAAATTTAAACTTATAATTTTCTTCCATTGTGCAAATATTTTGAGAAAAATTCAATAATAAAAATATTAAATAATACAATAACTAAAATATTGCAACTAATAGAATTTCTAAATCTTAAGTAACTTGGCTTTGATTAATCAATTGTGAATTTGATTGAATCTCGGAGTTAATATTTTTTTATTTGAAGCATTATATTTTAAGAATTATAATAAGTCAGCATTTAGTTGCCAACCACCGCATATATATCTAACCATTACTCACATAAATGTTAATTTCGTTTTATTTACTCAAGAGTAATCTCATCTATTTATGTTTTATATAAAGATCCCATTATAAATGTATATGAAGAACATTTATTTAAATACCTATTCATGGCCTAATGCTTTGTATTATTCCAATCCATTTAAATAATGTATAGCTAAGTGTTACTTTACCAAAACGGGAAGTGTTCATAATAAATAACAGACTACCTATATAACTTTAGATAACTGTACCTTAGTACAAGAGAACCATTCCAATTATTCTAAACTTTAATATTTAATTGTTAAGGGTTAATTTTGTATAACAAACTTATTCGCGTCTGGTTATTTTGGTGCGTTCAGAAATTGGCGTTACCTTTTTTTTTTTTTTTTCTCTGGGTAGCTACTAAAAAAAAGTTAAAAACTGTAACTGAATGCGTATTTTTATATTGTAAAATTTATCGCATGTGTAATTTCTATATAATGTAACTATTTACAATGATTATAATTTTGAAATTAAATGTAATTCTAGCCTTTTCATTGAACTTTTATTTACGGATAAGCCAAAAGAAAGAAAAAGACTTAAGTAAGTATATTTATAAGTATTGTTTTGCTTAGCTATTAGTGACAGGAAACATTCCTTGAGGTGTTACTGGGCAGTTCTCATGCAAACCAAATTGTACATTCATTTATATAAAATATTCTTAGCTAATAAAAGTAATCTAAGAAAAAAAATCGGGCTCCAAAATGTAAAGAAAATCTTTGACGCGTTGTACATACTGTCAACATAACATACGTGAAATGAAATGAAATGAAATGAAATGAAATGAAATGTATTTATTTGTCAGAATATGGTACATTGATGTGATCTTAAATTAGAATGAATGCAAGTTCCATCATATTCTACCGTGAAGTCGGTGTACAAATATTTTCACTTATATCTATTTCTTACATCTATATCTTTCGTGATTTAAGAAAAAAATATAAATGATGATCTCTACACGTCACCGATACCCGCGTGCGATTTGCGATACATTGCCGCATTTGATCGATCTATTCAATTAGTTGTTCCAGACGACAATTATCTTGTCAATGCATTGCATGTCATTTGTTGCAACGTCTGTAGAAGCCTTAATCAAAAAAATTGGGCGCCAAAATGTAAAGAAAATTTTGACACAGTACATACTGCCAACATGACAGCCGTAATTTAAGAAAAATATAAATATTTAAGACTGTACGAGCTGTCCCTTACTACCAACATGTACAATATAATCTTATCTATAAGTAGATGTATGATAGATGGTATTGTCTCAGTGATGTCTCAGATGTTTCCCGTCGCTAGTTGTTGCTTGCTGTTGCCTCATAATTAGGAGTACCGTGTGTGGGTGCCTTGTGACTGTCTCAAGTTTTTTAAAACTTCGCAGGTGGAGCTGGAAAAGCTGAACGCCGCCACTGATGAGATCAATAAGCTGGAATTGGAACTGGATGTGAGTAACTCTTAATAGAAAGTTAAAAACATTAGAATCAAAACAACACACAGTCAGTATCAAAAGTAGCAGATGAAACAAAGCGCCTAAAGTATCTGCCACCCTCGAATACTTTTTGAAATAGTGATATTATACTCTGTCACACCCACTTTGTCAGTCGGAGTGTGCCAGAGTATATCCCTTCAGTTCGCGTTCAGAAGTATCGGCCACAATGTAATTGTTTTACATAATTCGTTATTTTTGATGCTGACTGTACAAGCCGCAGAACAATAACGGAGTCATTTCAAAAAGGAAATGAGCTCACACCTAGATGTAGAGCTAGATGCTAATTTCCTTTCTTGAGGTTGTATGAATGTCGGCCTTGACTTATAAAGCGACCTTAGAGCATTTAGGGTGTCAAATGTATGGCTATTTGTACATGATTATTGATTTGTACGTAACGTACAAATAGCCATGTCAGATAAATATCAGTCCATACAAAAGGTTTTCGGCATAGGGGTGCTCTTAAGGCGATTCCGGATATATAATGCTCTTCTAAAAAAATCATGCTATATTGTTGTCATGTTTAAAGCATTTTACGTCAAAAATGTGACAGTCACGTAGGAAGTGGCACTCTCAATAATTTTCACAATTTCTTGTCGGGACTATAAGTTACCTTAACACTGTGTTTAGTACTACAACATTGATTACCTATCAGTAAGATTAAGTCGGTTATTTGTGATTTATAGTGCGTAAAGCCTATAAGAAGAATCGTCGAATAATTTTGCAATGCTTCGTGCAATACCGGCTTAAAAACGTGGAACCATATAGCAGTAAAACACTTATCGTGGTTATAAGCAGATATAACATCGATACAACGCTTAAAATGATCTGAAAACCACTTATCTAGCTAGAGGGTAGAAAACATGACATTAGAGTTATGACATAGACGTTAGAGTTTTACGCATCTTCGAACTTTTGTTAACACAAATAATTACGAGTAAATAAATAAATAATTATTATAGGACGTTATATGTATAAATAATTATTATAGTAGATACGGTAATTCGCCAGTAACTGGCCACCGGTCAATAACTGGCCACCCTAAACTAAAAATGAATTCTATTCACCTATAAACACACATTTAGGGTGGCCACTTACTGACGAATTACCCCTACTAACGAAAACTAACTCAGCGGATATTCCTGAACAAATGAGAATTGATTACGGCAGCTCTCACAATTATTACGCCATGTTATTCGGCACCTCTCCAGGCTCATCAATCACGCGCCTTTCGCTTTGCCAACTTTCTTTTATGCCTCGAGATACGTATCTAAACTATCTAACCTTGGCAATATAATAGTGAAAATTGATCGATGTCAAGGTTTTCCGGAAAAGGTCTGGAACAGATCGCTGTCAGGCGTGGCTCACTCCGCGATTTCGTCGCTTTGCTACAGGTAGCTAAAAGTACATCCGTTCGACCCCAATTTTGGGGTATGCCATAAGCCGCGCGTGGCGCTGTCACCACCTAGCGGCCATATCTGTGCTGATCGTGACAGACGCGTTTTGTTAGAGAGTGAGTCTTCTGTACCTAGTACTATTATTTATTCTGTGTCGCTGTGTATTGCGATAAGACCGACGTGTTACCTCATTCAAGATAAATGTTATGTTAACTTACTAAAATTTACCCGTTTATCCGTTTGGCTCAACATCGCTCCGAGCAATTATTAAGGTTGCGTCCAATTATTGTGTGACGGAGCCTCTATGGTTGGCACCACTTGACGTCCTTTTGCGTGCACGACCACAGATAAGATAATGAATTGAATTTTGACAACCCTAAACAGCCGAAAGGATAGTGCCATAACTGCATATATTAGGGGCAGCATGATTCGACCCTGAATCGCTGCCAAACTTCGGTTTTATATTACCTATATCATATGCATGGTGTAACCGTGCCTTAATGATATCGATTTTGCAGAAATCCTTATAAACGCCGTCTTACGAGCGCGTTGCCCATTTATAATACGAGGTATCTGATCTGATAACATGACTAAATAAGAATGTTAGTAAATACTAACCCCCTTATTTATAAACGTTTACTAAAGTTGACAAGCCGATAATAATCGTTTGTCCCTTTCCGACGTATTGGTATGATGGAAAGGGACAAACGATTATTATCGGCTTGTCAACTTTAGTAAACGTTTATGAATAAGGGGGTAACTGTATACTTTTAAGTCATATATTCTTGTCTTGTACAAAGAACCTTATGCTTTATAGTGGCTTTATACGATTCTTGTTATTTGTAAACAATTGTGACGTTTTCAACCAAAAGGTACCACATTGTCGGTTGTCGATAAGGTTTCAAATTGAAGCTATATGGAAATAGCGCCTTATTGACAACTGACAAGTATGGTACCCTTTGGTTGAAAATGGCACAATTTCATTAATTTCTCAAGAAAATAAACAAACATATCGCGTGTTTATAGGCAGTTAATGCTGGGTAGTGGGTACATTTAGCGTATCGATTAACACTCTTCTATGCAATTTGCATAAATGTTCAACTAGTTACATTTTTTCGCTTAGCATCTTTCTTATCAGAAAATAAAATCGGTTTTGTATTTCTTTAGTAACTATTGCAAAGTAAAACAATTTGGGCATTTTTTGTGTTGTAAGTTTATTTAAACTTAGGATTGTACGGAGTTGTTCGGAGCTGACAAATTTTACGTTTAACTGACAGGCTGATATCGTCCGGCGAACTATAGTCATCTGTGGGCCCCTTTAGTGGATAAGTACTGAAAAAGTTGGGATATTTCTATAGCCCCCTCGATATAGGCGCGACGTCGCGGAGCGAACATACCGCGAAGTTGACGTTTGACTCCACACTCGCACACTTCACGGTGATTTCGCAGTTTGGTTTGCGGCAATATGGCGGAAAAGCATCAGCTGATCGAGTTTAACTGTTAGTTATCTATGGCATCATACGTGATGTAGCTGTTATTCCATTTTGTTTTATTGTAAAACCGTAAAATATAGCTGCTTAATATAATATAATCATAATATAATTCATATTTATCTTGCCACAGAGGAGCAAAAATATTGTGTAATGTGGAGTCTTGCAACTCTTGCAAGTTCGCGCTTCGCGTCTCCTTTGACGCGGGCCGAAATACCGACAAAAAACGGAGAACAAGGCGCGAAGCAGAGTTGGGCAAAATGTAATCGACTGACGATTAACGATTAAAATTAACCGACTTAATCGCGAGCAACGATTAAAAGTGACGATTAATTAATTTTAGTCGAAAAGCTCCGACTAATATTGTCACGATTAAATTAATCGTCGACTAATTACCGGCGATTAATTTTTTTAATCGATTAATTAGTTCGATTAATTTTCTCTCGATTAATTTTAGCAATAAATATGGTCTTTTTAACCGACTTAAAAAAAAGAACGAGGTGCCTAATTCGTCTGAAACATTTATAAATAATATAAGTAACAGACGAATTTTTATGTATGTTCACTTGGAGACTATTAATTTCGACCGTCTTCGAATTTTGTTTTTGTTTGAAAAGGGATGTTTTAGAGTTCGTCCCATTTTGTTATCAATAAAATACTGAAATCGCTATAGGCATACCTAAAGCAAAATTATCATTTTTTTAAACAAACACGTGCATTTGCTCTCGAAAGGTACTTACTATTGTGCGAATTATATAGACCGGCTGACGAAAATATAATAATGGCATTTTAAGCTCTGTAGGCAATTTTTTTTGTTAAAGGTTGTTCTTATCTCGGGTTATGTTGACAGTTCTTAAGGTCGTATAACAATGGCAAATTATGGATAAACGGATTGTTATCTATTTTGAAATTTCTAGTCCTGTGTAAACAATAAAACAAACCGACAAAGAGTACGTATGCTTAGTATTTTATGTCACTGTATGTATTATATGCCACGTGTTATTAGTTTCTCAACTTACCCAGGTGTTTAACCCTTAAATGCATCATTTTGTCTTTTTGCCGGAAATTAATATATGTATCACATAATTGTTTCCTGATTCTAGGAAAAATGGTAAAAAAATATAGCATCGATTTTTACTGCGAAATCAGTGTTGGAAGTTGCATAGGCTAAATCATATTTTATGTAAATATATAATTACATACTAGTAAGAGATATAGGAAAAATCTTACTGCCATCAGAAAGGTATACTATTTGTGATATTCCTATGATAAATTCTTGAAATATAAAATTATTACAAACCCCGAAAAATGTGCCCAAAATCACATTGTAAGTAATTACTGCATTGACAAGTTGAAACCTTATAGAAAACAACTGATAAGAGGTAAGTAATGTGTTTGCTCTTTCATACACATACGTCGTTCTCTTTCTAATTTTTATACCTGCGCTACAAGCCCTAAACCCTTACCTATAGTTCGTTTTTTTTAGCATTAGAAATTAGGTAAACAATCTTGATGTGTCTTTTAATTGTAAAACACATTTTAAAAATAAGTTACGGCAAATATGAAACAATTATGAATCTAATACGATCATCTATATTCTTCTGCTTTCGTAAGTAATAGTTACTGATTTTTAAAAAGCGTTTTTCAATTAAAAGACATTTCAAGATCGCTTACCTTCTTGCAAGTTCTTTCTAATGCTAAAAAAACGAACTATAGAGATGCCGCGCTAAGTTATCCGCATTATTATAGTAACCAATGTAACCATCTTATATTATTGAAGCACATTTATAACACTGGAATGGTTTTTAATGTGTACGCAAGAAGTTTTGATTTTTAGTTACATACAAAAATGACCACCTGTCTACTTTCAATCGAGAGTTAATCGAGAAATTTAATCGATTAATATTAAGATTAATTCAATTTCAATCGTATGTTAGGTCGACTAAATTAATCGCGATTAAATTAATCGCCGATTAATTTTGACGATTAACTTTTTTAATCGATTGATTAGTCGATTAAAAAGTTAATCGATTAATGCCCATCTCTGGCGCGAAGGCGTGAACAATCTGCGAAATCGACGCCACACTTGCGTTCGCGGCTTCGCCCGCGATTCACGCGCATAGTCTGGAGGGGGCTTATGGACACTCGTAACGTACTTGATGGAAAATCTAAAAAACATAATATAGTAGGAATAAATTGGGACTTGGGACACTCATTTCTCCTGTTATAATTCTTAGTGCTCGTGATTCTAAAAGTAACCTAAAAATCCTAAGAATACATAAAATTACAACGATAACAAATAGCATTTGCAAAATCACGAAGTCTGAGGGACATTAGCTTGAATTGACTTAACTAGACACCAAAAAAGAGTAGGTAAATATGTAGGTATGTATGTATCATGTCAATATAATCTGCGCAATGTCAAGATAGAGGAAAGAAACTGCATACCGTGCACCTGCACTCATACAACTTCATACAAGACTGAGACAAAAGCGCGGAACAATGCTTGGGTAATGGGATATTATATAGAAACGCTTTGTGTAGATGTGACACGGTTGTGTCCATACGTAATACCTAGGTACTTGAAATAAATACTTCAGTAAGAGCGATTGTGCACTCTACAATGAATTTTACTGTCCGGCAGTCCGAGTTTTCATGGTCCGATATGGCGTGAAAAAAACGGATGATTGGCTTGTGCACTTGTCCGTCTTTTTACTCGCAGGTGCGGCGCAGTGGCAAGAAAAAAGCGGATGATTGGCTTGTGCACTTGTCCGTCTTTTTACTCGCATGTGCGGCGCAGTGGCATGAGACACACACCCCCCCTAGCCCGCCCCCGCCCGGCCAAGTCATGAATAATACTAATTCCAGACGCAGTGCACAAGCATAAACACGTTTTTCATAGCTGTCATCTCGGACCGGAAAAAAACTGTCCGAAATGGGGGAAAGTAAGATGTCGGACGGTAAAATTACGTCTAGTGCACAAGCTACTATATACATTTAATGGCGTGCCATATCGGACCGTAAAAACTCGGACTGCCGGACAGTCAAATTCATTGTAGTGCACAGTCACCCTAAGGCTATAAACATTTTATGGCGAGACAGGACCACACGGCGGACACGCTATAGTAGGTACGGAAATCGTTTTATGGCGTTATTCATAAACTCAATACTGGCCTGAATTAGCTATGAATCATTTGTCTTTATCCGTCATTTTGAATTATGTATTTGTAAGATAGGGATAAAACATAATTTAACTAAATAAGGCCAGTAAAATTTTATGAAAAGGGGGGTAGCTTGTGTGTGCGCACGACAATCTGCTGCCGCGCTTTGGTTTCATTGCACCATAATTTCGTTTCACTAGATCTCGATACCTACCTAGTATCAAAATGTTTGAATCCCTGAGTGCTTATTTTTTTTCTTATAATATATACCACTTATCCAAAATACCTACCTAGGTACTCTTCAAATCGACGAGGTGTCGCAACACATAAATAATCTTAAATTACCTACATTAACCTAGTGGTATATTACAGTCTTTCAAAGGCTGCAGTGTTCGGATAATTGAGGGTTCGGATAATCAAGGTTCTACTATTTCTTTTCCGACGTATCTGTGGTCATGCACGCAAAGGGACGTCTAGTTGTGTCAACCCTAATAATTGCTCGGAGCAATGCTGAGCCGAACGGAGCCGAGTTTGCCCGAAGTCAGGAGTGTCACACCCCTGCTCGCGGCTAAATTCATGCATAACATTCAAGCGCATGCTGAGCAAGCATTTCCTTGACAAGCTTTCTTCTTCGTCAACTTAGTGATTCACATAATTAAGGTAGAGTCTGTGCGGAAAGAGAAGAGTCGTGGGATTTGAGGGCGCGCCAGTGCTATTTTATAGTTTTTGCTATGCTGACAACACTGGTCACGTGATTATAGTACGACACTAAACGTCATGATACTTGAATCCCTTTTGTTCCGGTTTTTTACCACGGCTTACTAAACGGAGCCTGGTGGTGGTGTCGGCTCGTCAACTCAATCCTCTGATTTAGCGCAGGCACTAGTTTTCTTTTTAAAACACACTTGTTTTTATGTCTCAGATACTAAAAAGTGACAGTGCGATTGACAAAACTGCTAAAACTAGTTAAGAATCTGCCCAATACAACTGTAATTTTAGTACCAAACAAGATAGAGTCTCATTTATGTACTGCCTAATCTGTGCAGTCCAACAGTTATTAAAAAACGGGTAGATCGGGTAGAAATTGGGCAATAGAACTGTAATTTTATCTGGGATATATATTTCACCCATTGTAAACTTGAGTTGTAATGTATGTGTACATTATTAATAATAAATATGAATATGAATAAAAATAGTGCATAATAGGTAGGCCTTATTGGGATATGTCCGGTTCTCTCATCTCACGATATTTTACTTAGTGTCCGACCGAAACATGTTTTTTTGCCGAAACCGAAACCGAAACCGAATGTTCGGCTTTGGCTCTAGTTTCGGCCGAAACCGAAACCGAAACTTTTGTAGACTTGATAAAATCGTTGAAAAATGTCATAAAACCGCTTTTATACACATATTATGGGGCTGTCAACACCGAATGTCCTTGAAATTGATGTTACTTAAGCAGTTTTTTTAAGAAAATTACTAAGACCAAGATAATTCTGCAACGATTTTGATAACACACGCAGTGCAAGTGTTATTTTAAACGTCAAAACTTCTATGAAATTATGACGTATCAATAACATTTGCACTAGTTGCACTGCGTATCAAAATCATTGCAGAATTTTCTTGGTCTAACTCTATTCAGTCACCAGTCAAGCTAACATGTAGATACAGGGTCAACCAAAACACCAACCAAAAACGCGAGCGCAGCGAGCGCGAAATATTTTGTTAACAATATCGCAAGGCCAGGTACCGATCTTCACCTGGGCCTAAAAGTCCGAAGTGCCCCAGTGAGGCGAACTTTCATGCGAAGTCAAAGCCGCGCTTCAGGCTTCAGGATAAGTAGTTGAGCACAGACTCCAACCAATGTCCATTGTATTAAAAAGCGAGACCGCAGTTTCGTCGACGTTCGACGAAGCAAAAGTTTTTCGGAAGTTATTTACCTACGAAATATCATTTGATATTTACTATTTGCTTTTCGGTGAAGGAAAAACATCGTGAGGAAGCCGGACTAGTCCCGATAAGGCCTAGTTAACACTCTGGGTTTGAAGGTCAGTCTGATGGCAGTCGCTTTCGTAAAAACTATTGCCTACACCAATTTTTGGGATTAGTTGTCTATTGGACCCCAGGCTCCCATTCCCATTGCCAGGGCACTTTTCTTATTATTCTCTTGCCCAGGGCCCAGTAACATGCGACAGTGCTATCTCATTCACTCCGATACAATTAGACAGTGTGCGCGTTATAAGTATTGACAGCCTCTTAATAAGACTGCGTCGGCCGTCCAGTGGCGTCCTCATTAGTGGAATTGTGTTTTATAATAAACCAATTAATTTCTGTACCTATACATGAATCAGTATATGTAGATATTAATATTGTTGTCCTACTTATTCCCCAACTTTTGGTCTTTGTCCGAAGTTCCATTTCGTAAGTTTCGGCCCGGCCGAAAGGTTCGGCCGTTTTTTGGCCGAAACCGAAACTACAGCCGAAACATGATTTTTTGGCCGAAACTGGCCGAAACCGAAACCGAACCTATTTCTTTATTTGTAGGTTCTGTTAGTTACGAAATTATATTAAAAATTTTACTTCGCCGAAATAAAAAAATATTTTAAATAAAGAAATATTTTATTAGAAAAAGTTTTATTCAGAACCTAGTAAACGAACTTACAAATAAAGAAATATTTTATTAGAAAAAGTTTTATTCTTTGTAATCGAAGTCTGAATTAAAATATTCAATGTCACTTATGTTTGAGCTAGCTTCAGAACAACCAGGGCCAGGGACACTCATAGAACTATCTTCATCTGCACTGGATGTGCTTGAATCCGGCACGTAGATTACGAATTCTTGCATATCACCTACTTAGCGGTCTTTTATTCGAGATACCGTAGGTACTTTTACACGATCCTGAAAAAGAAATTACATATAAATATGCATAAAATAGCAAGTATCAAGACTGTTTGTCAGTTATTTTAAAGATCATGAATGACCTGCATATATATGAAAATTAATATATTTTGAATGAATATACTTACCAATTATGTACCGGAGACAAGTTACTTAGGGGGCTTATTAAATAGGTAATTATTTAATATCAAATACAACATCAATACCCGCGAATAGCGGAAACACGTTCCGCGACTTTTTGTAAGTCGATAGTCGGCTTTTAGCCGTTTTCTTCCCGCTGACAAAACCGAACAATGTTACTTAAATATAATTTTCTTTGTGGTTTTATGTACGGTTTTATCGTGTTTTGAAAATATTATATACATAAAACTTGCGGTTTTTGTTAATAAAAATATACAATGACAGAAGTTTGTTTACTTTTTACAAGACAGGTGTCAAAGGTTTGATTGCCATATAAAATTTAAAATGTTAGTTCCCGTTTCTGCCACGACTCTTCTCTTTCCGCACAGACTCTATATAAATATGTATAGTATTTATGTAAGTCTATTTGTATGAAGTATATGTGTAAGTTTATATTCATATAGTCTTGTTTACAAATTCATTTACTTTAAAGACACTGCACCTACTTAATCTTTCTGGTTTGACCCATTGGTTTACTGGTAGAGAATGCTTTAAGGCATTACGTCCGCCATTTGTACCTTCATGTATTGTGCAATAAAGATTTTTTTTTAATAGCCTATATTGTGTCCCACTGGCACAAAAGCCTCCCCTGTCTTTCTCCACTCGTCACGGCTTTGTGCATGCTCCCGCCAGTCGCCACAAAATGAGTCCAGTGGCCCATTTTATAAAGCTACAAGTTACAATTTACAAGCGGAAGTCTCTTTCTAACCCTATGTTTTAGAACGAGACTTCCGCTTGTAAATTGTAACTTGTAGCTTTATAAAATAGGCCACTGGTCGTTTCGCCATCTCATTTTTAATAAAGCAATGAAGCAATAAAGATTAAAATAAATAAATAATCTATCAACAAATTGAGAAAATTCACATAGCATCACGCGGCATGTGACTACACTGCAGTCAATTAGGCAAATTAAGGCGAGGCCGGCGGCAGGTCAATTGCGCCTGTTAGCTCCCTTATATAACCAGTCGTGTAACCTGTACCATGTACGTGGGGAAATGCTAGGCTAGATGGAATGAGTGGCTGAGATATTTCGCTACCTAGGTCTCTAAAGGTGGCCACTGACGAGCCTTCCGACAGTCTAAATAGCGTGGCTGCAAACCAAAATCGGCCCGTGAATGTCAAAAACGTACAATGTTTAATATTAGGATGCCGTCCATTTGGATGAATCCATTGTAACGGCATCCATTTGGAAGGCTCGTCAGTGGCCTGCTTTATTAGCTCTCTGGCACGCGTCAAATTGCTTGAAAATATGACGTTTGAAACCTGAACGTTATTATATATATCTAAAACCACCTACAGGCCTAGCCAAGTGGAAATCGTTTGTTGTGTTTTGGTTCTCTCTTCGTGTGAACGGATCAAACTTCTGCAAACATTTGTTTTTGCATGCTTTGTCACTTCAATAGTTCGGTTTTTTTAGCATTAGAAATAAGCTAAACAATCTTGAAGTGTCTTTTAATTGAAAAACACATTTTAAAAATAAGTTATTGCAAATATGTAACAATTATGAATCTAATACGATCATTTATATTCTTCTGCTTTTATAAGTAATAGTTACTGATTTTTAAAAAGCGTTTTTCAATTAAAAGACATGTCAAGATTGCTTAATACCTTCTTTCAAGTTCTTTCTAATGCTAAAAAAAACGTGCTATAGCCCTCAGGAGATCTTCCTCAGTGCACATCGTTGAGCAGAAGGAATACTGTCTCATGTGTTTTGTTGTTTGGGGGATTCCCTACTGTATTTATCACCTTGTCGCCCAATTCCTCATCTCAGAAGGTTATCTTTTGACCGACCAACTCCCGTCCCGTCTGAGTCTGTTAAGAGCATTCCATATTGCCCACTTTTCTTTTCCCCCGGCTGTAGTGAGTTTTGGTTGTCACCTGACGACATAATTACGCGAATTTCCGTTCGCATCTGTCAGCACAATTATTTTTACAAGCTTTTATTTAGTTTCACCTGACCGTTGTCTGTCTGTCTGTCTGTGTGTAATCAAATCTTGCAAGTTAAATTTGATCCAGTTCCCGGTTTCCGATTGAGCTGAAATTTTGCATACATATGTAAGTCGGGTGACAATACAATATTATGGTGTCATCGAGCTGATTTGATGATGGAGACCGGAGGTGGCCATAGGAACTCTGTGATAAAACAACGAAACCTAATTGTGTTTGGGGTTCTTAGAATTGTCTCGATGAGTATTAGTTGCCTGTGGAAAAAAAACAGTCCGCGATAAAGCTTGTACCAAAAATGAAATGTTTGCCAAAAACTTATTTTCTTTTAGATTGTTTATCGATAAAATATTATCTTGGCTACGACTCCTGCGGGCGCAGCATGGTTCCATTTTTATCGTCTGTCACTATGCCCGTCACTTTCGCACATACGTACTTGTTAGAACGTGACAGGCATGGTGACAAGCGATAAAAATGCGACCGTGCTACCGCCGCTGTACAAACATATGTCTCAATAAAACTTAATCTTGCATAACTTTCCAGCATTGCCGAAATAAATGGAAGATAACTTGGCTGCCAGCCATGACATTTCGTTTATGCCAAGCGTCCGCCGAATCGAAAGACACGTTTCAGATATTATATCTAGACAGAAGGTTATGAAAGCCAAGGCAGCACACAACCTTCCAAAAAGGAAATAGACAAATTGATTTTTAGATGTTAATGGGATCATCCATTAATTACGTCACACGAATTTCTAGGTTTTTTGACCCCTCCCCCCCTCCTTTTCACACTTGGTCGCATTTTGCAAATCCCTCCCCACCTGGTGTGACGTCACATTTTAGGCAATTTTGTTTTCTACGAAATCGGCAATACTAACTCGGCATTATTTTTTTAATAAAAAAATATTTTTGGTAAAAGAAATATTAATAATTTTATAACACAAAACCAATTAGGAACGAAAATTACCTACTTCCAAAACCTCATTATTTAAATGTACAGTACAGCGAATAAAAAAATATTAATTAATTTTCGGTTACTGATGAATAGTGATGAAGTTAAAGTGACGTCACAATGTTTGTGACTCCCCCCTCCCCCATGTCACAACATGTCACATTTTCTTGACCCCCTCCCACCCCCTAAACGTGTGACGTAATTAATGGATGACCCATAATGCAGAGAACAAGGGCAAGACTCATCTCGACAACTTGTTAAATATTGATACTTATAGATTACTTATTCATAAAACTTTACAGGCCTAATTTAGTTAAATTATGTTTATCCTTTTCTTACAAATACATGAGTCAAAATGACAGATAAAGACAAACGATTATTAGCTAATTGAGGCTTGTAGCGCGTTTATGAATAAGGGGGTTAGTTCGTTTCCCGATTTAGGTGGTTGTGTAATCAGATTCGAATACATAATGACCAATGTGGACCATAAGATGTCACCTTAGGAAAAACGATTTGATTACATAATATTGGGTCACATCGAATTTAACAACCTTTATTTTGATCGTGATTAAATCAACCACATCCAAAGATTTAGCCATCTACTTTTCAAAAAGGGTTATCCGCAGATGGTCTAAAACGCAAAATAACTAGTGTGTTGTTTTACCTAAATCGCAATTAGTCTACATCGCAAACTGTCTAGAAAGCAAAATGCCCAATTTTTATATCACCACATGTTACATAGGTAGGTTAGGTTCGTTAGGTACCTTCAAATGGCCGAAGGCTAAACTGCAAAGAATAGGAGCCCCGCGCGTCGACATCGCTATAAAGTTAAGATAAAACGGAAAAAATAATTCGGGCAGTTAATTTTGCGTTCTAGACCGTTTATCCGACCGACTAGTCATTTTGCGTTTTAGACCATCTGCGGATAACCCTTCAAAAATATGCTTTATTGACGTTTTCCCTCTTCCTTTTCTTATACCTTAACTCTCTCGTTTCCTTTCCGCAGGCCAATAGTAAGGTCTCGCAGGAAGTAGTCTGAACACCTCAACACCCGTGTTCTAAACCAATAAACGTCAGTATTTTAGCTCGCATTTTCTTTGCAGGAGTCTATGAAAACCTTCCACCTACTCCTGAACGAGACGTCCCGACGACTCCAGGGGCTGACCAAACGGCTTGGGACTTGCGTGGACAAGTCCAGGCCCTACCACGAGGCTGTGGCTGCCGCTGCAACAGCGAGAACAGAGTGCCAGAAGGCTGCTGTGCAGTTCCAGAGAGCTAGTGGTAAGTTGTACAACTTCTGTTGAAAGTGATCTGCATCTACTATTTCCATTACTAGGCATTTAAAATATTTAAATTCTAATAGAATTGAAAAGTGGTCATTGCCAAGGGAATTTCAAATAAGTTTATGGCAAAAATTTCCTTTTTTGGTACAAGCTTTTATCACTGACTGTACTTGTCTTACGACAGACAACTGCACTTCTATACGACAGACAACTACACTACAATTCTAAAAACCCCTAACACAATTAGGTTGCGTTGTTTCATCACAGAGTTCCTATGGTCTCTATCATCAGATCAGCTCTATGGTACCATAATATTACATTGTCATCCGATTTATACATGCATGCAAAATTTCAGCTCAATCGGAAACCGGAAAGTGGACAAATTTAACTTGCAAGATTTGATTACAGACCGACAGACAGACAGACAGACAACGGTCAGGTGAAAGTAAATAAAAGCTTGTAATATAGCATTTCACAGTTTTCCACAGATTTACATACATATAATCACGCCTATTTCCCGGAGGGGTAGGCAGAGACCACGTATTTCCACTTGCTACGATCCTGACATACCCAAGGACCGGAAAACCCCTCTTTACGCTTAATCCTATCAATTCGGTAACCCAATCGTTTCGGTTACCTTATCATTCGGTAACCCTATCATACGGTTACCTGATTGTAATGGTAAGCTTATTGAAACGGTAACCCTAACATTGTTAAGGGTTTTTAAACGGTTTTCATTCAGTTATGGTAACCTTTATTATCCGTTGCTTATTGGTTTGCTACATTTTTAGTACATTATTGTCGAGGCTCGGAAGTAGCTACTTGCGGGCTGAGGATTCGTTTTAAACGGACGACCTATAATTTTATTATTACTGGAATTTTATTTATTTTATTTATTAGATTTATTTTATTTATTTTATTTATTTTATTTATTTTATTTATTTTATTTATTTTATTTATTTTATTTATTTTATTTATTTTATTTATTTTTTTACTTTTTTATTTTATTACTTTATATATTTTATTTAAATTATTTATTTTATTTATTTATTAACATTATTTATTTCTTTTACTTTATTTATTTTAATTATTTTATTTATAATATAATAAGATTTAAAATAAGAACACACCACACGGGTAGGTATAAAGATAAGCAAAGGAACGGCAAAAAAACTTGTTTGTGCTGGAGGCTTCATAGATCGCCCATGCCAACCTCGGTTATTCAATAACAAGTTGAATTTAACTGGGCGTAAAGATTGCAATCGTTTGAACTAGTCAAAAACCTTATAATGAGGTAACTGAATAGACTGGGTTTTTATTTCGGTTACCGGTAACAGAGGTTAACCGTATCTGATACGGTTACCGAATCAAAGTGTTACCTTATCATACGGTTACCGTTATGGAAGGGGTTTTTACCACCGCTTCTAAAATAACCCTATGAAAAACCCCGGTTAAGGTAACCGGTTCCTGTCCCTGGACATACCTCTTTCGCTTCCTTCACATTCATAACATTCACAGATTTTTGAGTGACAAAATCGAGCGCTTGAAATTCAAAATTCGGCCCCCTGAACCATATTAACCAGTGTAATCTTATCGGTGGTCTGGTTTTAAAGCCGTGGAATCAATGCCACATTATTGCAGTACTTTATCGGACAGCGGATGTTTCTCCCTTATCACCCTTATCAGTGCCATTAAACGGACCGCCAAGGCTGTGTAAGCCTTCAAAGAGGGCCAGTGTGGGCTTGGGCCATTTTACTGAAACTGACCCACGTCACCTTTTTATTTATTTATTTATTGATCAAATAAGTAATACAGCATTACAGTATAAAAACACTGTGAAACTACAAAATAAAAAGAATACAAAGAAAAACAATTAAACATTCGATTTGGGCGGCAACGTAACAGCGTGGCTCCGTAGCGTCGTCTGACTCAGCATAGGGTTCGGCAGGTTGCCCCGGAACCGCCGAAAAACCACACCCTTCGGCCAGAAAAAAAAGGAGAAGTATGTTACTTCTGACGCTCTGGCTTGACTTGCGTTCACGCACGCGACTTCATTCTTGAAGTCACGCTACATCTATGAAGTCGCGCGCGAGAACTCAAGTCATGCTAGAGGGTCTGGATCACGAGGTCTTTCGATTATAACAGGAAAAAAAAAGTGGCCCATCCTTACTTTTTTCGTACCGTCCATTCCGTTACCGTCATCAAAAGTCAATCAAAGTGGTGAGGGAATGAAAAATAAAACGAATATTAATTAGTTCTATTTTTTGCCCAACTGATTTGGACTTGGGCAAAAAATAGAATTAATTAATATTCATATATATATTTTTTTTATATTTTTTTTTTCTTCTGAATCTGCCTAAATCGCCTTAACTGATTTGGACTTAAGGCGATTTAGGCAGATTCAGATTTGTGTTATAAGTTAAGTCAGAATAAACTAAGTAATACACAATAAAATAAATAAGGATGCTACCTTGAATAAGTCGACATATGTCGCATTTGAACGAAATTTCAGATCGATAAGTGATTATGAGTAGATTCATGAAAATTTTAACAGCCAGCAGCTGTTTTTGTCCTCATCGATCACTATATAACGGCCACGGTCACTTTTCACTTTAGCCTACCTAGTGACCCTGTCTGCAAACTACCCTAGGTTTAGGGTTCCTGGGTTCAAATCCAATCCATGTACCTTAGGTAAGGATTTTCATGAAAATATTTTCTCTTTTCTATAAATTTTGGAATTTGTAATTGGTCTTCTTGTTTTTACTACCGCTGCTTATCCCCACTTCTTAGGTATATGGGTAGCCAAAAATAAACCGGACAAGTGAGAGTCGGACTCGCCCACCGAGGGGTCCGTACTTTTTAGTATATGTTGTTATAGCGGCAACAGAAGTTGTCAAGCGGACCCCAGGCTCCCGTGCGCTGTGGAAAAATGCCGGGACAGCGCGAGGAAGAAGAAGAGATAGCGGCAACAGAAATCATTGTGAAAATTTCAACTGTTACTAGCTATCACGGTTCATGAGATACAGCCTGGTGACAGACTGACGGACAGCGGAGTCTTAGTAACAGGGTCCCGTCTTTACCCTTTGGGTACGGTACGAAACCCTAAAAAAGACATTCTCGTTTCACCCTAGCATATGTAAAATCTTGAATGAGCTGTACTTTGCATTGCGACCTAGGGTTCTTTAAGAGGCAATTATTCTGGGTTCTTATATAAATGTCGACAACGAATAGTTGCTCCTCGTTGCTCTATCTGTCATTTTAAGGCAAATTGGTTTTAAAGGAACGATTTAAAATTGCCTTTCCACATACTCATTTAAGTAATCCATTGTCAACAGTGTTATCTTTTTCCGAAAAAATCTTTAAATTTAATCTCTTCGTCTACTTCCAACCTTATGTTTAAACATTTAGAGCTGAATTTCCAATGGATAATTTTGATGTTATTTATACTTCACGCTCCACATTGCTCGGAAGTCGGCAAGTGCGAGGTCACGGTCAAGCACCAGAAGACCGTTAGCTTCCGTACTGATTTCAACATGGATTGTGTTCAGAAACGCATTACATTGTAATGTGTTTGCGTACGCTTCTGTTTGACAGGTAAATCATATCTTAAGATTTTGTCCCTATTCACCCCAGCGATCCCTATTCAACCCGGGTGACGGTATTATTAAATAAAAAGTAGCTTTACTAAGTGACACTTTTAGGTACTTCTACTTCGTGTAACAAACATAATTTCTTGGTGTTGTTTTTATTCAATATTGCATTAAGGCACGAACGGAATACACTGATTTTATGAACTGAATTGTTTAAACGCTTTACGAAGCTTTTAGAAAGGAGAAAAAGCTTAAGATATACCTAATCTCTACTAAAATATGCCCTTGTAAACGAATCGATACTCGCAGCACGCGATCGTGATAATATCACTTTTATTAGGCACAATCATGTAGGTTATAATTATGAGGCGATTAAATAAGCGATAGCTTTTACTTGTAGTATCATTCACGTATTGTGATAACTGATAGATATAACGTATAACAAGTGCATTTGTGCGTATCTGGGGGCCTAGCAATGATGACAACTGAGAATCGTACATCAACAAATGCCAAATGAAAAGAACAGAATAAAACCATTCCATACGATAAGCAATAAGATGTAAGTTAACAATAAATTATAGGCTAAGTTCCCTCTGCCAACAAACTGTCCTGCAGTTTGGCAGAAGAAAAAAACCGGGTAAGGGCGAGTCTGACTCGCGCACGTAGGGTTCCGTACCATAATGCAAAAAAAAACGCAAAAAAAAAAACGGTCAGCCATCCAAGTACTGACCACGCCCGACGTTGCTTAACTTTGGTCATAAATCACGTTTGTTGTATGGGAGCCCCACTTAAATCTTTATTTTATTCTGTTTTTAGTATTTGTTGTTATAGCGGCAACATAAATACATCATCTGTGAAAAATTCAACTGTCTAGCTATCACGGTTCATGAGATACAGCCTGGTGACAGACAGACGGACGGACGGACAGCGAAGTCTTAGTAATACGTTTTACCCTTTGGGTACGGAACCCTAAAAACTGTACAAATAGGGTTTATTTCGCCTGAATAAATGTTTTTTTTAGATGTTACAAAAATACATGTGACTTTTTCCATACATTATTTACGTTTGGATTGGCGTTTCCTATCAACCATTGTCATCTTGACTAGGCCCCCTGATACGATGACTCGAATTCAGAGGGCCTACCGCTGACATCGATAAACTAAATTTCGTTGCTCAAATGTGCAAAAATAACTAATAACTTCATATTTCAACCAACAGTTAAGGTGACAAGCGACGCCAAGTTTAAGGACCTATACAAATAACAGTGTATATTACATCGGCAGCAAGTCAAACGAGTATGCGTACGCGCAAGTCGTCAATTGCTTGCAAGCCGCCTGATAACCGCCTTCCGCCGCGCGGGCGCATTCCATAACGCCCGTGTCACGTCGATATTATAAAGAGATTCTATCGGTGTTACGTCGACCTATTCATATTTAATGTATATTTTTTTAAACATGCATGTAAATATTGATATTAACCCCGTAATAATAGTAAACATGGTGTCACGCTAGCAATTAAATTACATACCACATTTGCCGGCCTAGATCAGCAAAGTAATTGGATTGGATACGCGTCACATACATTTATAATATGGACTTATATTCATCGTTTGTGTAATGTATATTTTGTGATTATGATACATACATGCGTGAATATTATATCTCTTCTGTTGTTGAAAATACTAGCGACCCGCCCCGGCTTCCCACGGGTTAAATATACACTTAAACCTTCCTCAAGAATCACTATTGCTACCAAGCTGAAAACCGAATGAAAATCCGTTCAGTAGTTTTTGAGTTTATCGCGAACATACATACACACAAACAGACAAACGCGGCGGATTAGTTTGTTTTATAAGTTATAAGGTGTAATGATACTGCAGAACGTCGCATTTGGGGTGTTTGAGCAAGAAATTTTCAGACAATATTACTGGCTAGTATTTAACTTACCCTTCGACACCATTACGAGTAACATCACACGATCAGTTTAACATTTAGTTGTTTTTTTTGTTATATTTTGGAGTTGCCTGTCTCATATAACTATACGACCTCACTTATGTTGGCCTGTTAATACCATGCTCGGTGAGCACCCCCTTACTTCCTAGTCTATGAATATACTAGCTCTGAATATATGGGTTAAAATTAACCTTGTTTTTTTCAAATTGGTTTTAAAACATAACCCATATAATAAATTCAATGCTGCCTTATCAAGCAGACAAGGTCAGTGTCAGTGATAATTTTTTATATGCCTCTGTGACCCCATGCTCTTATCAGGAATCTATTTACAAAACATTTTGCCTTGACTATGAATCTGCTAGACTAGTATAACTTGAAAGCTAGTTTCGTAACATTCATATGCAATCGAAGGTTCGACTTTAATTGGTCTTTAGTCAACTCTAACTGTTACAAGTACTTTTAATGATATAATAGTGTTTGTATTTAAACATTTACTTAGTGAGTTCATTGTTTGTTTCGAGTCGTTAATGTACATATATGCGTATAAACATTAGTGTTTATTACAGTTGGACATGACAATGTTTATTTTGTATTAATCTTGCTAATGGATCTTTCTTTGGAATGGTATATCCACGAATTAACCGACTAGCATATATTAATTTGCCCCGCTGGGAAACGGCCGTGCCTTTCTTAAAATATTGCCTTTTATAATATTACCACTAAAACATTAATAGGTATTATACCAGGCGTGGCTCACTCCGCGATTTCGTCGCCGTCGCTACAAGTACATGCGGCCCGTACCAATTTTGGTGTTTAGCCAGGCGTGGCTCACTCCGCGATTTCGTCGCTTTGCTACAGGTAGCTAACGGATGTACCGTTCCACCCCAATTTTGGGGAAAGCCATAAGCCGCGCGTGGCGCTGTCGCCACCTAGCGGCCATATCTGTGCTGATCGTAACAGACGCGTTTTGTTAGAGTGAGTCTTTTGTACCTAATACTATTATTTATTCTGTGGTTTAGCCAAACAACTTTGGTGGTAGTTGCCGCGCGCCACTACGGAACGGACGCTCGCTCGCGCTTGCGCCATCTCGCGGTCATATCTGTTGTAATAACGCCTTTTGTTAGAGAGTGAACCTTCTGTACCTAATAGTACTATCCAATAACAAGATAATACTTGTTGTATATGGTTTCGAGCGGGTAATGGGAGTAGAAGTGAAACACCTTATGTGTGATAGTATAAGAACGTATATTCTCTAAATCCTCTCTGCCTATATATACACGTTAGGTTGCGCTGACACAAGCAATATGCGTTTATGTCGCAGTAAACCAAAGCGTTACTGCTAAACACTAAAACTGGCTAATCGCCATATTACAACTAAATATTATTGATTCTGTGACTATACACAGCTTTTTTTTTCAGAGCTCCACGCAGCAGCTAAAGAGACCGTGACGCTAGCCGAGCAGCGTTTCGTGAGCAAGCAAGATGAGTGGCAGTTCGACAGCAACTGGCAGGAGGTTCTCAACCACGCCATCATCAAGGTAACTCATCCCAGTATACATATCCCTGGCCTTATATTACAGGTTTCTGTTAGATTTCGAAGATAGTTGAAATTCTACTTAATATCACTATAACAATGTTCAATTTCAGTTCGATAAGAGTGAAACATAGAACCCTGTAACATTGGGCCAGCGTTATACAGTGTGGAAAATTAATGGGCCCTGGAGGGAAAGTGCCTTAAAACCTAGCTCATTTTACGTAAAGGAAACTCTATTTTTTCTTAAATAAACAAAACTGCATTCACAGATTTTTTTAAATATTTTATTATTCGTTTACTTACTTAATTACCTAAACTGCAAAGGTTCGTGCTTGACAGATTATATCTATGTCTTTCAGGTCATGGACGCAGAGAAAAGAAAAGCGGAAAGCGGCCGCGAGCATCAAAAGAAAGCCGCTGCCTTCATCACAGCCGAGAAGAAGGTGGCTCAGCTGGAAGAAAACTTGAAACGCAACATCATCAAGTCTCGCCTCTACTTCGAAGAGAAGAAACTATGCGACGAGCAGCTCCAAACACAGAACAAGAAGATTGAGAAACTCCAACGCCTCATAGCGGATGCTAAATTCAGGTACTCAAAATCTCTTAAAGCATTAGAGGAAATATCCGAAGAAATTCATAGAAGAAGAGGCGAGTATACTGGAAAAGAAATCCCTGTAGGTCCACGAGAGCCAGGAGTAGGCGCGGAAAGAGATCCGATACATGATGAAGTTAAACTTGAAGAGGAAACTGATGGAGTAGAAAAGGACGAAGAATCTAGTCTCCAAGAGCTGAGAATGCGTGTGAGGGAGCTAGCGCTTAAACCTATCGATAGAACTGATGTGGAAACAGATGAGGCTTGGGCGTTAGAGCTTAATGAAACTATCAATAAACTCGATCAGCTGCTAATGATGAAGGAGAATAACCAACAGAAAAGATCCAAATTCACAGCCAGTTCCCCGAGAAACGCTAGCGCTCCGTCCACAAGCACGAATTCAGCTTTCAAATACAGTCAACCACCCAGCGATTCTTGGAAGAACGAGACCAATTTGACGCGCGTCAAATCTAGAAGTCGCGAAGTCATGTATGATCACAACCCTATACCTATAAGCAAGACGGAAAAATCTAAAAGCATGATGTCTTTAGATGTATTGGCTTTAGCTCGAGATACAAATATTATGGACAGGGAGTCTTACTTAAAAGCGGTTATTGAAGACAAGAGTCCAACTGGAACGTATACTGAAAGTAATTCGGATAGGAATGATAGTCCAGATGAGATTTTAATGGTCGAATGTGACTCTAGCGACTCTACACAGAACCCAGTCATAAGGATGACCAGCTCTACTGTCACTGACAGCGATAATAGTTGAATTGAAGCAAATTTTAAGAGTCAATTGAATGTCTGAAATAAAAAAAAAACTAAATGTTGCATATCTGTTTTCTATGCGTGAATTATAGTAAGTTTTTTCATAGATTTTGTATTATATTTGCAGGTTATGTTCATGTGTTGTAAATTTTTTAGAGTTCGAGTTTCATTTTGATACCTGCGATGTTATAAAATGAAATAAAAATCGGAACAATGCTACTAAGTTTCAATTTATATGTAATTTATCTGTTTACAAAATATGATGAGTTTCATGACAGGTTACTTTTACTATACTTGGTTTTTTAGCATTAGACGAAGATTACACGATCTTACCGTGTCTCTTTAATGAAAAACACTTAAGAAAAATTTGTCAGCAAAAATGTAACAATTATATGTTCATTTATATTCTTTTAGTGTCATATTTTTATAGCCACAATTTTTTTAAAGCGTTTTTCAATAAACAAACACGTCAAGATCGTGTAGTCTTTTCTAATGCTAAAAACGAGGTATAATAAAGATTACTATAGGTACAAGAGAAACAACCGTGTATGTCAATATTAAATAGGCAACAGTGTCAGTGAAAAAAATTGGTGGTCAGTATATTAAAATAAAATATAATTATGTCTATAAATTGGACAAGTTATTATGCCTCCGGATATATATGATATATGTATGTATATGTGTTTTAATGCCAAGCTTGTCTTATGTTTTACTAAAATAAATATCTAATAACGTTACGTAAGATTGATATTATATTTAGTTAATTTACTCATAAATAATAGTTTGCTCACTTTAAGTTAATTTTAGCTAAAATAATTGTGTAACTGACACCAAAATCTCACTAATTGCATAAAAATAAACAAAAATCAACCTTGTTTTGTTACCAGTACGGTTCACTGTGGTTTTGAATTTGTGGTAGTAATAACTGAGTTTTGGTTGTCATCTGACGATTTTACGGAGTAGCGTACCATCGCCCACACTGTTAACTGACAGTTCGTAAACCTTATTACAAAAGGCATAAGGTCCTCCGATGGACAGTTAAAGAGTGTTGCTGTTTGGAGGAGCGTATATAGTTTCAGCCGATCTAATTCTCATTTATAGTTCGTTTTTTTTAGCATTAGAAATAAGGTAAACAATCTTGATGTGTCTTTTAATTGAAAAACACATTTTAAAAATAAGTTACGGCAAATATGTAACAATTATGAATCTAATACGATCATTTATATTCTTCTGCTTTCATAAGTACTAGTTTTTGATTTTTAAAAAGCGTTTTTCAATTAAAAGACATGTCAAGATCGCTTACCTTCTTGCAAGTTCTTTCTAATGCTAAAAAAAACGAACTATAGTTGTGTGTGTGGTGCTCACAAATATCTGAACACGCCTCTATTGTCAGGGAGTTAGAGCGCGTGCTCAGATATTGTGAACACCTTGGCCGCTCCGATCTATCTGATGGCGACTGTAATACTTCTCTGTTCTTAGGTTGTTTCAAAGTATTGTTAGCTAATGAGATATTTATTGATAGAGCCATATCATTCCACCGATTAGCTCACAAATCTTATGTAGTTGTGGTGTTTCACGTATCTACACGTAATTATAACTAAATAGGTAATTACACTAAGTTACAGATACTTAACCTTTTAACCGCCATAGAATTTTTCATCGAGCGTGCTCGTGTCGCTGGCGCCACGTTACACGAAGTTTTGTCTTACTTATCAGAACGCGGCGAAATGAGCCCGATTTTGAATGTCTTATTATATCAGTCTACAGCGGTTAAAAGGTTAAGGAAAATCATTATTAATTTAGTTCAACTTCTACAACTTTCTTTTATTCCTACGTCTGGTTGTGTTTTTTTTTTAATATTGATAGTTATGAAACGATAAATATATCGATGGGAACTATGATATAAGAGTGATGTTGAGAAGACTGCACGATAATGGTTGGTACTTATCTGAGGTTGTATAATTTATAGTGCTATAAGGGATGTATATTTATTACATAATCATTTTTCTATTGATAACAAATCATCTTGACAAATACTTAATAAGTTTTAAGATTTACCTCCGACGTTTCGAGGACGGCGTTGTCCCCGTGGTCTCGGAGAAGACTGGCTCAAGTTGACATCAACATCTTCTAGCCGCGCGAGTTTTTCGAACTACCCGCCCTTGGTCTTGTTTATCAGTTTGAACGTTTTGCGCACTAGGGATGTCACTCTGTCGACACACAACACTAACGATATTTGATTTATCGACTGTCGATATTCTTTTCCGCTTACATTTAAATCTAAAAACTTAAATACGCGATTAAGTCCCGTTGTGTAGTTTCATAAATACTTAATTGTACATTTCTTGTACAGTCAACTGTAAAAATATGGGTGTAGCCAACTTATTCAAAAATATGTTCTTAATTCGCTGACATAAAGAGCTATGGGACATATTTTTGAGATGACTTGTGCACCCATATTTTTACAGTTGACTGTATTATCTAAATCGAGTGTTTCTTTTCAAAAACGGATATGAATATTTGTAGTTTAACTAAAAAAGTGAAGGACAAACGTAATTTTTATTAATTTATATAAATTCTCGAAATTAAAACCAAAATATTACTTTGCTAATCCGCGTAATCCGCGTGTTTAAGTAATATTTTGGTTTTAATTAATATGGATTTCCGCAAAGTAACGCCTGATTCTATTCACTTTAAATTCTCGATCTAGATCCAAGTTTATATAAAATCCCAACTTGAATGTTTTATGTAATAAATAAACAGTAATTGATGGTTTACTAACTATACTAATACGATATCTAATAAATAGTAAGATTAATTTTGTGCATTTAATGATCTTAAAACATACCTAATGATGAAAATAAAAATAAATGTTAGGAGTATGAGAATATTTAATCAAATTTAAACTGTTGTGAGACATACTAACATTGAATAATTGTACGGTGTAGACTCCCTTGTTTTTAATCACTCGCGCGACATGTATCAGAGAGCCTAAAAACAAATGAGTCTAAACTGTAAAATTATTCAATATTTAATCAAGTTCTGAAAACGAAGTTTACATACCTAAATAACTTTTTATCGAAGATAATTGGACGAATTTATCTAATTCTATTTATAATTTTTCTACGCGATTTTGCCATAAATTTAATTAATATAAATATATTATGAAGTCGTATAAAATTATGGAATATTGCACTTTTAAATTAGTAATGTATTGTCAATAGAATTAAATTCACCCACGTAGTAAAATGCAAAAAATGTAGGTATAAGTAACTAAATGTGGTCCTAAATGAATATGCTCATATTAATTTCTAACAATGTTCTATGCTAGGTAATATATTTGCGAGCACTGAAATGTCTTTTTAGATTCACTTGCAACATATTTTAAAACTTATACAGTTGTAGTGCATAATTATTTTCCATCGTATTTTCACGGAAACGCACGAACGTGTCTTGCTATTTCAGTCAGTCTCGGTACAAAAAGTACTGGGGATGACTGAAGTAGCATGACAAATACGAACGTTTCCGAGAAAATACGATGGAAAATAATTATGCACTACATCTGTACATAGATTGTACGAAATAATAAAATAAAACAAACCACTTCGTGACACCTTAGTCCGCTATAAGTTTAGTGCCTAACGATGAAAAAAAACCTATATTTGTAGTCGGACGAAGCCAATTCTGCATGGCATTTGCCATTAGCAATGACAAAGTGTGGCAATGTCATCATTAATGTCAAATATAAATCTAAAATATAAAATAGGATCATATAAATCTAAAATATGGTGTTTATGGGCATTTTTTTTTGAAAATCCATTAACTTTGAGTTATTTTTATATACTCAGAATCACGAGAACTACCGATTTAAAAAGAAAAAAAATATCAATTTTGCAACGCATTTTCACATACATTTTGTATGGACCGTTTCAAAACGGACACCCATAATTTATGAAAAACTGGGGACACTTTTTTCCTTTGTCTCATTCAATAGTACGAGCTCGGGATTCTGAGTCTAAATAACCCAAAAGTTGACGGATTTTCCAAAAAAAGTAAATGTTAACATTTTTTTCTGAAAACCCCCTTATAATGACACTGCCACACTTTGTCTCTTCTCTATTCAAGTCTGTGCAAAGTTCACATAGCCTTAGACGGACTCTAAGTCTCTTAACTACCTGTGTGTGCACCCCAATGATTTTAGAGTTAGACAAAGAAAAGTCTGCAGTGATTTTGATAGCCCACGCAGTGCAAGTGTAATTTTAAACGCCAAACTACTATGAAATTATGACGTATAAATAACACTTGCCCTGAGTGGGTTATCAAAATCGCTGCAGACTTTTCTTGGTCTAACTCTAGATATATTTTTATGGAGCCTGCCTACAGGTTGGGCCTGGATCATTTATCACTAACAAATTGACATCTACTAAATGCCATTGTACTTTAAAAATAAACTTTTAAAAAATCACTTAAGTTTTTCATTTCCCTCTCTTATTTCTTTTTAGAACAGACTTAAATCAGTCACAAGACAATTTCACTCACACGCCAACATATTAGCTACAATAGAGCGTATAAGCCTTACTTGAAAGTATGAAAACTAAACTACATGATGATTGATTTTGATGGCAAATTAATGGGATGTAATATATGGAAAAGAATCCTACCCACAGTCTGATAATAAAATTGGAATCTTTAAAAAAGTTATTTGTTTGAATGATTTTTTTCTTCTATTCAAAGTTAGTTCAGGTCCGTTACAACAAATTTAATGACTATTATCTATAACTTTCTCGGTACTGTATTGACAACATTAAATGTTGTAACTCTTGTATTACTGTTTGTACAAAAATAAAGAGAAAAAAATATAGGACCGATCCTTTTTGCTAAACTAAGTCAAAATATAACTATGTACATGTACATAGTTCGTTATCGGCACTATGACCACAACTAGCAACGACACCACGAGTCCATATTAGTTCACAGGGTTAAGTACAAAATAAAGAAACTCATGTTCATAGAAGACATTTATTTATAAATGATAATAATACAATACATTCGAGGAAGGCACTTCTGAGGAGACATAGTTAAATTATCGACAGTGAAGGAATGATTTGGTTACGTGACGAAATTACAAATAATAAACAAATATAAAATATATAGTATAACACCTCGGCCACGAAACCCACGCTTCAGTGGCCCTGCGGTAAAATTATTTACATTTAAATAGAAATTCCAGTAAAACAATCATACTCTCAGAAATATCAAGCCATTTTCAAAAAAAGGATAATCATTTTAGGGAAAATGCTTAGGTAACCTTTGATGTTTACCTCCGTTATTAGTAAGATTTTAGTTACCTACTTAAGATTTTTTAAGAATGGGGTACTGTTCAATATACATTTAAGATATGTTAAATTCTTTAATTTTAGATTATAATAGTCGTACTACACGGCCCGTCAGACGTCAACACCCATAAAATGCTGGTAAATTTTATTTATGAAAAATCTCATAGAATTCAAATGAAATTAAATTGACCGTGATGATTATAAATGCGAATTGAGTTAAAGTAAGGATGCTAAGCACGTAGAACTTCGCACATTGACCAGCTATTTCCTATCTCTATCGCACGCGCATAATTATATTGCTGTCTCGCCCATGATGCCGGCGGTCAATGCCACTGTGCGAGCGGGACAGTAATAAAGTATGCGCGTGTGACAGAGATAGGAAAAGACGGGTCAATGTACAAAGTTCTTCATGCCTAGCGTCGTTAACTACCTTAACCAGCGAAGATAGAAGTCCTTTGACAGATCTGAAAATTCAAATATTTACTGACAATAATAATTAATTTTCCCATCTGACATGCCGAGTAAAATGTCTGATAGAGTCAGATATTTAACTATACATTCATTTAATTTTTTTATCGATTTTATTAAAATGCGCTTCGAATTCGACAGTAGATGGCGCTGTAAGGCTCCGTTCATTATGCGGTAACTCTGGTTGCCAAAAGTTGACGTTTGACAGTTTGATTGCCATCTGCAGCTGTCAAATTCGGGGCTCGTTTTATTTACAGATCTCATCTTATCAATGCTTTTATACTAAAGTAGGTAAAAACGTTTTAAAGTCGACAACATTCATAATAGTAATAACATTCCATTGAACAATATAACTATTAATAGTATTAATACATACAGGGTGTTTTTGACTACCCTGTCAACGTTTACTTAAATTAATTTAGAATAGGGACACTTATAGAAACATTTGGCGCCGCCCTTATATATTGAGAATTTTAATACCTTAAGGTATGAAAGAAGGCATAAAAGGTATATTTCTAAAGTCCGATTCGACTAAACTGGAATAAAATTTCACTGTAATCGTATCTGGGAGTCTAGCCAAGTTGACAACGCCAAAAAAAAAGAAGAAATGTATCGGAAACAAAGATGTTGTTGATTTGTTTCGATTGGCATTTTCTAACAACGATTGTTATCTTGACTAAGCCCCCAGATCCTACATTAATGATCCCTGGGGCATATTGCATAATAAAATACAAGCTAATACTAAATGTAAATTCACTAATAGTATTATTCATTATTAGCTTGTATGTATATTATTATGGAAATGGGCCCCAGGTTGGTCGTTTGAAGTCATTTTGAAACTAAACATACTACATATTATGGACTATTTATGTTTTCACTTATAAGCTCGACACATCGTTTCTTTAAGGTGGTTCGCCTAGGTTACTCAAAACTTAACTCTCGCTAGATGGCACCACTTTTGCAAAATTTCAGATTTTATTTTTTTGTGAAATGGTCTTGGTATTTGTATACTTAAAAGTATGTTTCGCGCACTTTTTAAGTAAATATTGAACTATTAGAATAAACATTGAATACTACATTGTGCAAAAACCACCTTTTTAATTCGACGGAGTGTTGCTGTCACGCTTTTTCCTACTATTACTCACACATGCAAACAGTGTTTCCGTGATCCTTGTAGTAGACAATTTCACACAACGTAAGTATGTTGCAATAGCGTAACGGTATGTTCGTGGAAATACGTGCAAGAGGATTGGGGTTCAAGACTGGTGCGAGTAGGTAATTTCTTTTCGTTTCTCCTTTGTGTTATCTTACCTTTAAACGAGCAATTATTATATATATAATTATTTATTTATATACATATTTGGATGGTATCAGAAACGGCTCTAACGATTTCGATGAAATTTGCTATAAGGGGTTTGATCTCTTAGCTAGGTCTATGAGAAAACGCGCATTTTTGAGTTTTTATGTTTTCTAAGCTTTGGTCGGTCTCCCAGATATTCAATCTCCGCTTGGCAACTAATCCCAGAATTGGCATGCGCACTAGTTTTTACGAAAGCGACTGCCCTGCATGACCTTCCAACCCAGAGAGTAAACTTATTTGGATTAGTCCGGTTTCCTCACATTGTTTTCTTTCACCGAAAAATAGGTATCGGTGTGTAAATAGGTAGGTATCAAATGCTATTTCGTACAAAAGTTCGAAAAATCATTGGTACGAACCGGGGTTAGAACCCGTGACCTCCGAATTGCTTTCGGCTAGGCCAGCAGCGCTTCCCCCACATACTCAGTGTTATCAGATTTTTTAAAAATCAAAAACGATTACTTATGAAAGCAGAAGAATATAAATGATCGTATTAGATTTATAATTGTTACATAAACTTGGTCAAGCAGATCTTGTCAGTAGAAAAAGGCGGCAAATTTGAAAATTGTAGGCGCGAAGGGATATCATCTCATAGAAAATTTGAATTTCGCGCCTTTTTCTACTGACAAGATTTGCTTGACCGTCTATATTTGCCGTAACTAATTTTTAAAATGTGTTTTTCAATTAAAAGACACGTCAAGATTGTTTACCTTATTTCTAATGCTAAAAAAAACAAACTATAGTAATAATTGTGTTTTTCATTCATAGACAAAATCCATTATTTTTAACCACAGGAAATTTTATACACTACTTTTTAGGGTTCCGTACCCAAAGGGTAAAACGGGACCCTATTACTAAGACTTCGCTGTCCGTCCGTCCGTCCGTCCGTCCGTCCGTCCGTCCGTCTGTCACCAGGCTGTATCTCACGAACCGTAATAGTCCGTAATAGACAGTTGAAATTTTCACAGATGATGTATTTCTGTTGCCGCTATAACAACAAATACTAAAAACAGAATAAAATAAAGATTTGAATGGGGCTCCCATACAACAAACGTGATTTTTGACCAAAGTTAAGCAACGTCGGGAGTGGTCAGTACTTGGATGGGTGACCGTTTTTTTTTTGCTTTTTTTTGTTTTTTTTTTTTGCATTATGGCACGGAACCTTTCGTGCGCGAGTCCGACTCGCACTTGCCCGGTTTTTATTGCAGTGAAGATGTCCTGATTGTAAAAATCAGAGAGATTAGGTAGAGTATAATTACTAATTATCTTTGTAAAAATAAAACAATACGTGTAGCCCATACTTAATAATCGATTTATGATAATAAGAAAAATTAAATAAAAATAAAAAAACAATACGAAATTTAGGTGTAACAAAAATACAAAAAGTTATGTTCCAGCATACAATGACTGGGGATCGAACCGGGAATCTTCCGTTTGCAAGCAAAAAAGCGACTGTTTGCATAACACGCCATGATAGTTCTTAGCTAAGCTGACGAACTTCTCGCTTAGGTCAATTAACTACCTGTCAAATATCAGTGTCAACAAAATTGCACTAAACATGACGGCACTCCAAATTCGAGCCGTGGTCAGCCCGGCAACGTCGGAAATGGAATGGCAACGTCGCAAATGTATCTGTACACGACATTTGTGACACACACATACGTAAAATTGATGAAAAGTTAACTATGATTTTTGCATGATTTCTGTATGAAACATTGTTTTCCTGTTAATTTCGCGCAAACGAATATTCGAAAGAAGATAAATGCGAAAATATTTGTGTACTAATAGTGTGTAGTTACTTAATGAGCTTTGATTGAATTTTGTATGAAAAGCGAACCACCTTAAATATTTATTCTAGAATACCTCAGAAGTTTTAATATACATATATAGATTATTTTCTAATAATTTCAAGATATACGTCAGATACAGGAAATATTTTTTACCTTAAGTAGTATTTCCCCATTGAAAATATAATATATAAAACACTACCTAATATTTTATACCAACATTTTTTTATTTCATTTGAAGTGGCTCTTTGATACTGTAACTATATTTACTGTACATCTGGTGCTCCATTACGACACCCTGTGCTACAATAAGCACATTACGTAACTACGTTCGAAAATTTAAAGGGCCATATCTACTGCACAATTGTACGATACACGTGCGAATATGTAATTGGCACTAGTATCATTTAAATAACTATAAAATAATTCCAGCATATTAATAATTATTAAAACAAATATTAATACATGGTAAGTTACTAAGTTAACCCGTCATCAACCCACCCTATTTCCGAAGATGTATTAGAATATCTAAAATGAAATGTTGGAAAAATCTATCACAATTATTACTATTATTAGTCACCAATATAGCACTTGTAACAAAAATCTAGACAGTATATTTCCCTATTACTTTACAGAGCTAAGTAAAACCAAGTATCGACAGCAAACTCAAATGCAAAGTTAACCCATTCAACGCTAGTCGCGACATATTGTAGTAACGCCTATAGGAAAAACTTAACTACATACCGGAAAAAACTAAGGGCACGTAGCACTAAGAGCGTAAGTTAAGTAAATTTATCATGAAATATGTAGTTGTATTAAATAACATCGAAAAAGTTAAACAGTAACATTAAAATAATTAAATAATTGTACAAAATAAATAAATTGATTTGCTAGTGGATCTTAAATCTTAAAGTAATACGGCAGTTTAAGGTGCAAATATTTTTTTGGCAACATAAGACTTCTATAAGTACCCTAAATTTTGTTTTAGGTTAATCTTTTGCCACACCTTAACCGAGTAAAAAAAAAACCCTTAATACTCATTTAGCTCAGTAACATTTCAGTGCTATCCCATGTAAAACAACACATTTGTACATACCAACATATATTATATCAAAAACAATATGATTAATATATATTTTCAAATTCATTTAATTCCGAATTTGTAATACATTTTGTGACCGAATTAATAGCCAATGGCAAATTAGATAAAAACAATATGTAAACTAAAAATTAAACGACTATAGGAAAAAGACCCACCTATGAAAGGTCCGCCAAGTCTGTGGCCTGCGGAAGGGTGCCCATGAGGCTGGCTACATTACCCCGTAGCCAACCATGGGCGCCCTTCTGCAGAGCACAGACTTGAGGGACCTTTTATAGGTGGGTATCTTTTCTATTGTTGTTTAATTTTTAGCGTTAGTTTAGTTTTGTAGGTAGTTTAATTTTAGGTAACTAAAAATAGATTAAAAGTGTTGGCTATATTCGCGACATTGGCGCTCGCTTGGCGGCTAAGTGACATTGGTTAGTTTGAGACTTGTAAAATAGGGACCGTGCGTGTTGTAGGTTCCGCCATCTTTTTTTATACTACGTCGGCGGCAAACAAGCGTACGACTCGCCTGATGGTAAGCAGTCTCCGTAGCCTATGGACGCCTGCAACTCTAGCGTGTTACATGCGTGTTGCCGACCCTAACACTCCGCACCCTCGTTGAAAGAGGCAACCTTACTCACCGGCAGACACACAACACTATGAGCGTCGCCATCTTGGCCCCTATACTTATGTAAATTTGAGCCCAAGTTCGTTTACTTTTTTGCCACACCGAGCGCGATCATAGCATAGCCAAAGAGAATTTGAAATAAAGGAATATTGTGAAAGTAAATTATGTAGTCAGTACATTTACTGCAATCTTTCGAAACAAATGATTAACACTTTTAGAACGCCATTTGACTTTGATCCTTATTTCTTCACTGATATGTGTTAAACTTGTTAAATATCAAATAGTATCGACATCTAGCCATCTACTCAAAAGTAAGCCAAAGGTATGGCTGGCTCTGGCCTATCCTCGAGTAGATGGCGATACTTTTACTGACAACATAGTTTACTTTGACTAATATTCCTGTAGTCTAAATTCTCTTTGGCATAGCCAACACTTATATCGCAAAAACCCGATTAAATAAATATATTCTATACCCGTTATGCAAAATACTATGTTTTCCTTATACCACATTACTGTATCATATTCGCAAAATACTTGATTAATCATTATACCATTTGTAAATAATATTGAACACTTAATTTTTTTTAACAACGTTATTTGGACACAGTTATTTTAATTTGCATATGGTATTACAAAATAGAAACAATATTATTACCTAACTTAAAAAATAGTTTAGGACTAGCTTAAGTCCTCGAGGCACGTGATCGCATATATAGTCTGTCAAACATCTTTGTCAGTAGAATAAGGCGCGAAATTCAAATTTTCTATGAGACGATAAGCCTTCGCTTCACGTCTATATTTTAAATTTGCCGCTTTTTCCTACTGACGGAAATGGCTTGACAGACTAAATTTCTTTTACTTTATGAAATAATAAAGTTTCGCGAACGCTGTTCACTTTTTCTACAACGCTGTTCACTTTTTCTACAATAGTCCCAATGCCTGCTGCGACCGGTTCATGGGTGTCTATTGTTGCGCCTGTGAACGGGTTCCAGCAGGCGTTCTACATGACATTAAAGCTCTCCAAAGGGTCTCTACGTGTTGGATCTGTATCCCCACGCAAGCCTATCAAAAGACCGGTATTTATAGGCCCGTGAAATCCAGAAAGTTTCGCGACAAAATATCAATATAACTTATGCTAGCCCTACACATATCTCACATTATCCCATAATAACATTAAACTAATATAATAAAATGTCAAATAAATTGTATGCAATCAATACATGTATGTATTCAAAACAATGCGATTAAAAAAATATATGCAATAATAAACACAATAAAAATACAATAAAATTGACTTATACGAATTCTCGTAATTGATTTTTGGCGTGAAAAAATGCATTTGACATTTATTTAGCTTTTAAGTTGATATTATTAAACAAGTACAGTGCCCTGTTTATCAATAGCTTGTAACTTGTAATACAAGTGGAAGTCCCTTTCTAACAAAAGCTGTCAAAAAGGGACTTCCGCTTGTATAACAAGCTTTGTATTATAAGCTTTTGATAAACAGGGCAATGGTCACAGAGCCATAGTGTAATAAAACATGGTCTTCTCTTCCCAGAGTGACACAGCCCTACGTCACAATAACATGGCCGCTATATATAGCGCTATCGCATATTATCAAATAGCGCTGTTGCATGATGACGTAGGCTTGTGTCAGTCACGTGACCACGAAAAGACGGGAAGAGAGTACCAGGCGGTGTATATTATTATACCATGATACCATGCATATTTGTCGTTTATCGACGCGAATAAATAATTTAATCACATTATATGAAAAGATCCAGTTAAATACTTGTATATGATTCGAGCACAATGTATTCTGGTCACATAACAACAAAAATAATCCCTAATTTCCCGATCTTCATAAAAAATACTAACATTTCATAAACTGTTCTTGTATATCTGATGCCTCCTTGGGCGTTAAGGTATAATTCCAATTACGACAGCATGCAGCGGCGGCAGAACTTTAGTATTAAATTTAACCTCCTAAGCTCCTAACAGCCATACAGGCGAAAGAAAGGGGCAGCCCAGCCCGTTTGCCCAGCAGTGGAACACAATGGCTATACAAAAAAAATCAGCCATACCAGAAAAATATCCAAACTTTGTCAGAGAAATTTGAATCTACAATGTAAGAAACAGAGTTGATTTTGTTTTGTTTGAATAGTCAACGAAATAAATAAACGATGCAAAGGGCTTATTTCTCTATGAATACCATACAAAAATAAGCCATTTTGAAAACACTCCTCAAATTATGTATGTCATCATACCATTTATTTCTCAGTAAAATAATAAGAAATCGTATGGCACCTTTCAAAAGTAAAAAACTGAAAACAAAAGTTAACAATTTGAAATTATAATTATATCCTTATTATTATACGTCGAATCGTGCTGCCGCTTGAATCCAGGATTGGAACTATACCTTTAGTTCGGTATAACCATATTTCCAAGCCTCCTATATAATAACTAAGCTAAGTACGCTTACAGCTTAGATTGCGGAGTGGTAACAACGTCCCGCCACCACGTCGCCCGCTCCATGCCGCCCGGTGTGTGGAACAACTCCTTTTGAAGGTTTTGGTATAGCTGTAACAAAATTATTGTTAGAAATATCGTGAAAAATAAGTGTGGAAGAGAAATAAATGAATCATTTTGTAGGGGAGTTTGTATTATTTGACCTGATATAAAATTCACAATTTTAACAAGCTCGCCCCGTGTCGGCCTTTGCAAGACTTGTTGTGGGAGGGCCGATATTATTTTAGAATGAGGGCGCCTGCGGTGCTCGTCTTTGGAGCGCGCGCAGCGCACCTTGTACGTCAGACTGCGGCCGACATTTATTGTATGGGGACGGGCACTGGACGAGTGTACGTCGGGCTTCGCTTGACTCTTTTCCACCATTGGAGCGCGCGCGACGGGCTCCATTAGTCGACCTCCGCCCGATTTTCTGAGTGTGAGGGCGCCGGATAATTTCGCCCGAATTAAAGCTGGGTCAATGAGGGGCACTCCAAATCCTTAAGTTACTTAAATTTTTTCGCCGCCACGTCAATGAAGTAATAAAGTTTACGAAGCGTACTGATATTATGTCAAGTCAATGGCGGCGAAAAGGTTAAGTCAAAATCCCGCTTCGCGTATAATGATGTCGGGGTTTGTCGTACCATCGCCCACACTGTTTACTGACAATTCGTAAACCTTTTTAGAGTCTGTTCGGAAAAAGAAGAGACTCTACAAAAGGCATAAAGTCCACCGATATGGACAGTTAAGAGTGAGTGTTGCTGTATGTACCTTGCCGTCGCTCTTGGCGAGCACGGAGTTGAGCACGAAGTCGGTGGGCGCGAGCGCGTCCACCACGCCCACCACGTCGGGCTGCAGCGCCGCGCACAGCTCGGCCACGCCGCTCCGCACGAGGGAGGCCAGCGCGGGACCCGACGCGAAGCCGCCTTGGTACAGTTCCACTAAATGCCTGGAGAAAACAATATCTGGTAAGATAATATAATTCGTTTTTTTAGCATTAGAAAGAGGTAAGCGATCTTGACATGTATTTTAATCTCTCTTCAATCGGTCTCTCATTGCTGAGGATCGTGACTCCGTTTGATTCCGTCAACTAGTTGTCACCATCGGTCCCGTTCTGTAGCTTGGTGGAGTGCGTCGCTGACAGGCATTTTTAGTTCCTCCGCTATTTGGTCCGACCATAATTTGGGACATGTCTTTTAATAGAAAAAAAGCTTTTTTTTTATCAATAACTATTACAGAAGAATATAAATGATCGTATTAGATTCATAATTGTTACATATTTGCCATGACTTGTTTTTAAAACGTGTTTTTCAATTTACAGACACATCAAGAGTGTTTACGTTATTTCTAATGCTAAAACGAACTATAGGAAAAATGATATCTTTACTTTTTTGCTTTTGAATTAAATACATCTAAAGTCAAAAATACACACAATGGTGACAGTTTGGAATGATGAGTAACGAGAAATGATAAATAATATTGGCTTTCCTAATTTGTTTACTATGGTAATTGTATTATGATGTTGATAGTGGGTCCATATTGGGTCGCATAATAATTGATAGTCTTAATGTAATGTTACGCATAAAACTCATTTCGCATAGTTGTTATTGTGCTGGAAATATTAAACATTTCTGAAAAATTATAACACAAACCTAACCTAACTTAACCTACCCTATTCTACACAACCTATGCAAAATATTTTCGAAAATACTTTCCGTTTCAGCTGGAGAAAAAATATGCGAAAAGAGATTTATGCGTAACATTACATTATGACAGTCAATTATTATGCGATGAGATAGGATCCCGTTGATAGTAAAATGAAACACAAACCGTTAAAACTTTCAATAACAACTCACCTATCCAACGACCACAGGCCGTACAGCAAAAACAGCCTCTCCAAAATCGGCTGTAGCTCCTTCTCTTTCTTCCCAATGGCCTCCCAACAGAACAGAAGAGCTAAATACTCGGCGTAGACCTCCGTCAAAGTCTGCCACTTGTACACTTGGCACTTGGCTTTGGCTTGGAACTTTGTGAGGCCGCTCGCGAGGAGAGATTCGTATTTTTCGTGGGTCTCTTTTAGGAGCCAGCAGATCAGCCATTTGTAGGTTGATAGTATGACTGTAACAAAATAAATTATACAGACTGTAACAAAATAAAAATTTTTTCACCGTTTCATACATTTTGGCTGATCAGATGTCGACGTTTTCTATGGAAAAGCCAAAAATTTTTCTCCGATTTTAGGATTGGTCTCATAGTAAAAGTAACTCAGTTTAGCGAGTAAAATCAAGCCCTGGATTTAAAGCCCCATGGTCAGACACAGACTGTATACGGTTATGGTCTACAGTACAGGTTTTTAGAGATAGGTGTAGTCAATCAAATTCTTCCAATCTGGGGCTCATTTCTCGGAGGATAATAAGAGGTTAAGGCAGTGGGTAGACACGCCTGACTTCGGGCAAACTCGGCTCCGTTCGGTTGAGCATTGCTACGAGCAATTATTAGGGTTGACACCACTTGACGTCCTTTTGCGTGCACGGCCACAGATAAGATACACTTGAATGTTGACAACCCTAAATAGCGGAAAGGGATAGTGCCATACATTAGAAAAGGATAGCATAATTCGTCCGTGAATCGCTGTCAAACTTCGGTTTTGTAGAAAATGTCCTTTCTGTACGGTAGTACTATTATTTATTCTGTGGTTAAGGAGTGAAACGGATGGCAAAACAGATTGAGTGAGTGAGTAGTAAGTGTGAGTGAGTTCAGATTGGGTTGAATTGAATGAGTGATAAAGTGATCCTTAACACTGATTTGACGTGATACAGTCGCCTTTCTAACTAGATCTTGTTCCGATACAGTACTTTAAATTTGTCATAAATGTGTAAACAAACTCACATTCCTTATCCTTTAGTTGCGATGTGTGTCTACAAGCGAAGCGGCGCTCCATAATCTTATGACTATGGTTCAGGAATGTGACGGTTCCTAGCGGGGAGTCCACAGACTGCGTTTTGCTGCACTCGTACTGCCGGAGAAGCCTGCCTGCTGGGATAGCACGCTGTTGTCCTACGTTACTACTAACTTCTATAAGTACTTACCGTTGAAGACTTGTAGTTTCATAATGTACCTCTCTAGCTACTTATCTACATGATTTATTTAATTAATTAGGTATATAAAAAAGGCTTAGTTGATGAGAGCAGCTAGATTAGTAAAGAAGTGAAATAGATGGCAAAACAAATTGAGTGAGTAGTAGGTAGGTAAGTGTACCTAAGTGAGTGTGGAGTTGAATGAGTGATAAAGTGATCCTTTAAATTAAACGCGGATTTGACGTGATACAGTCGCCGTTTGATCTCGATTTTGTTCCGATACAGTTTTAAATTTGTCATAAATGTGTAAAGAAACTCACATTCTTTATCCTTTAGTTGCGATGTGTGTCTACAAGCGAAGCGGCGCTCCATAATCTCATGGCTATGGTTCAGGAATGTGACGGTTCCTAGCGGGGAGTCCACAGACTGCGTTTTACTGCACTCGTACTGCCGGAGGAGCCAGTTGCCTGCCTGCTGCGATAGCACGCTGTTGTCGCCCTCGTAGGTTACTGTTGCTTCGTGGTTGCTGCGGATTTCGCCTAGGTTCGCTCGCTGAAAATAAAACACTATTATAGCTAGAGATGCACCGGATATTCGGTTACTATCCGGTATCCGGCCTATCCGGCCATTATTTTAATATTCGGCCATTATTTTAGTATCGCTGATGCTTTTGCTGCTGCTGCTGGTTGAGCCGCCCTTGGCACAGGCCGGCTACCGGATAGTATAACATGCTTAATTTCGGAGTAAACAAAATTAGATTTATGAAGCAGTCACGGTCATAACCGTACTCGTTTGTTATTATAAAACAATGTAAACATTCCACTGACTAGCACTACTCGCACTCATTTCGAACCTAGAAATGAGTCCGCGCGAATGTTCACTAGGAAACCGGTCAAATTACAAATAAATTAAATATCTAAACCAGCACAATGCGCACCTGAAATACCGAAAAGTAGGTATAGTTCCGCCGGCCGAATATTCGGCGGCCGGATATCCGGTATCCGGTCAAACAACTATCCTTTGCATCTCTAATTATAGCATAGAGATAACGTAACCTAACACATTGAGTGTCAGAAAGTCGCTCGGCGCGTTCTCTGTTCAAGTAGCTTTCCTCTACAAAGCGGGAAAACGCTTAGATCGGCTACGACTCGCACTTGGCCGGTTTTTTATTTTTTACCTTCATAAATCCGTGTCCGCCGCATGCCTCGCGGCACTGTTGAGCTGCCCTCAGCACAGTCCAAGTTGTCATGGGCTTACTACTGGACACCATGGCGTGAATTTCTGACACCGATTCGCTCTGAAAGGGGAATAAAAAAAAAGTAAAATACAGTGAAACTAAAATAAATGGGAAACCTCCATAGCTGAGACTCATGGTGCGGTCTCCAAACTCTAGCACTGAATTACCTCTAATTTTAATTTTTAACAAGCAGAAACGTCTGCGAACGATGCTATTAAGCTTAGAATAAAACGCAGATGCTGACGTTTCTGCTTGTAAAGAATTAAATTAGTATGGGTAGCACATCGTAACTGGTGAATTTCCAATATGACTTGGAAATCCGGTAGCCGTTTAAGAAGTGTAACACTTACGGTAGATGTCGCTAGGGTCCCCTTGACCCATAATATGGTGGAAAGATTTGCTGGTTATGGACGAGGTCTTGGTGGCTCAGATGGCAGAGCGCTGGAGTATCGATCCAGAAGCCGTGAGTTCAGGTCTCACCCAAGACAGTAATTCTTCCACTTTTAAAATTTATTCTAAGTTGAATTACCTCTGTTAGTGAGACAAAACAAACCTCTATAATTGGGATTAGTACTTTCGATTTTATAATAAAGTGGTCCTTATTTGTGACGTTTTCAATCAAAAGGTACCACATTGTCGGTTGTCGATAAGGTTGATTTCAAATTGAAGGCATATGAAAATAGCGCCTTATTGACAAATGACAATAAGTACCCTTTTGATTGAGAATGGCACATTTCGTCGAAGTTATATTTTTCTACGGAGCACCCACTTAATCTAAAATCTACCATTAAAAACCAATGTCGTTTTTTTCTGAATTTTAGGGATCGAACCGCAATTTGGAAATTTTGAACTTTAATGCAAAATCATTTTTTTTTCGATTTTTCGTTGTGGGGCGATGAGTTAGGGTGCTTACAAAAGACCTTATTTACCACGTCTATAACTGAAATAACCTCTATTCTCACCTCTATTAATGGAACCCTCTGTAAATGAGACAGAAATTTATTTATATCTGGCTAACTGAGACACGGAGTAAGTGGAATACCTCTTTAAGTAAGACAGCTCGTTCCTCGATGTCCCACTTATCCAGGTTTCACTGTATATAATATATTTGTGTCGTTTCCAAGAAAAAGTCCCACTTTATCGCGTGCCATAAGGATGCTTTGACAGGTTATTCGTATAAAGATTTAAGCAAATGTCGTCCTTATGGTAAGCGACAAACTTTGACCAGACTTCGGCACAATTTTTTTCACATTTTGAATTTTTTGGGACAGATTGGAAAAGAAAATTACATGTAATAAATTGCTGCGCTTTCTACATGGTAGTATTGATTGTAAGTGTCATTAGTTGGGTGATGAAGTAAATCTTTATCACCCAACTAGCCCAAACCGAAACTTTTACCTGATATTAAGCTGTACTATAAACATTTTTAATGTTTTGTAATTTTTACGTAAGTACATAAAAATTCATTTTTAACATTTTTGCGACAACAAAATACATATAATCTCTATATATAAACATTTCTTTCGACATCTTTACTCACCAAATTATCAATTTTCTGTCCAGAATTTGAGGCCTCGACGATCTTCAGATATATCCTGGTGAAGCTCTCGATGTATACCTTGAAGACTACGGCCGCCGCCACGTATCCGAATAGCCGCCATTGCTGTAGACAGAGAGAGATATAAACAGTCTAGTCGAATATCTCACTCTGCGTTAGAGGTAGGTAATATACGTAGTGATATTCAGAGGATATAGTCAGACCGAGAAAAGTCTGCAGCGATTTGGATTCTATGAAATTATGACGTATAAATAACACTTGCACTGCCTGGGCTATCAAAATCGCTGCAAACTTTTCTTGGTCTAACTCTAGTCGTAGTCAAATACCACTTTTGCCTAAAGCTTACGATCTATGTATTTTTAATCTGAATATCACTGCGAATACGAGGGTTGCACTGAAAATGTCGGGAATAGAGAAAACTGTCGCATCTAGACAGTCAATCTTTATTTTAATGCATACTTAAACTCAAACTGACCACGCATATAAATTTTCTTTTGAAAGTAATCATTCTGTAATGCACACGGCTCATAATCCCAAAGTCCTTTTTGTATGGCGATTTTGGGGCCTTAGTGGTTTTGTATGAAATTCGTAGAGTAGCCAACGGAATTGAAGTTTTTTTTACATATATCTATATATAAAAGATTTTTTTACTGTTGTCATATGAATATTTAGGAATGTCGAAATCTGCCGATATGCAACTTTTTTGGCAGTCTTTTTAATTAACAGCACAAATGCGATCTTAAATTTTGACGTCGCTTTGGAATGACATGCTTCTTTAAGATCACCCATGGGATAAAATGAAAGTGACTTTCATATATAATTTTAACTGCAAACGAGCGTACGATGAACTCTAGTTCATAAAAAAATAACAGAAGCCCATTGTAACTTTTATTTGTTCGCTGAGGGCATATTGAAAACCGTTTAAAAATGTGATCCGAAAAATCACTTGGCCAAAAATTCAAATAATGTTCGACATACAATTTTCAAATTGTCAGTAAATTTTAAATATAAATGACAACCAAATGGAATATACCTTAAAAGTTTTATAAAGAGTTACATTTTTATAAATTATATGCCTCATTCTATTATGTTATTTCTAAGTGTCCCATTCCCGAATCTTTCAGTGCGACCCTCGTATGTATTTAAATTACTAATATGATGTATTTTTTCATAAACTATAAACAAAGAAAAATATATATAATAAATTACTCTAATGTTTAAAACATTATTAGAGGGACAAAAAGCGATGACATGCGATGATATTTGTTACAATATGCTAGTGTGTTGTATTGACGTGTGAATATAGACAGCCAGCATTAAAAATATATAGATATACAAATAAATTATATGAATAATAATAGTGTCTACATAGATATTTTTTTCTGTTGATATCACACTTACTACAAGGGAAAATTACACGACAGGTTTGAGACATGATTACATTATGGTGCCGTGACCAGGATATTTTCAAAGGCCTTTTAACAATCAACTATTAATCAGTAGAAAAAGGCGTGAAACTGAAATATCGAACATTTGCACCTACATTAAATTTTGTCAAATAAAGGCTAATTTAGACGATGCGAAAACTCTTATGAGACCTTCATTACATTACGGTATTTGATCGGCCGGGTGAATTGGATGTAACCTCAATAGTCCGCAATGTAACTAAAATCACATGTGAGTTCGCGCGCCGTCTAAATGAGCCTTTAGCCTTTTTACTGACTAAATTGGTTTGTCTGTTGTCAGTATGTTTGATCTTTTTTATATAAAAGTACACTAACATGCAACTCGTACTCTAGCAGCGGTATCTCGCGCGCCGCGCTGCCGAACTGAGCGCGGGTCGCCGCGTACCGCACCGCGATCGACACGCACGATGATATGGAGTTGCAGCTCTCTTGCATTATGCCGATACGACCTGAAACGACAGTGTATCATCTGATAAATTAATCGTTCAATCAAATAAATTGATCGGCTTTGATCAATTTCAATCAATCAATCACATCAGTCAAAATTATTTTTAGAAACACAGATTACATAGTTGTTATTTTATTTATAGGTATTACAGTTTTCTCTCACGTTTAATGTTTTTTTGCTTGGAACTTATTACTTAGAAGCAAGCGTGCAAATATAATATGTAGTAGTTTTTTTAAGTTACTACGAATCAAGAAGGAAAAATATTTAATGATGATGATTAATTAACAAAATCAAAATTAATTGATTTTGTTAATAATTATAATTATACAAAAATAATCATAAACTATTACTAAAAATAATAAGGTAAATTTTCATATGCGTAAAACATATCATAATAAACTTGAAAAACATATTCAAATTCTTTTTTTTAATCGATTGATGCCAAAGTTTAAATTTTAAGAATACTTAAAAAAATATAAATATTGTAAATTCTACGCAGGCATATCTTGATTTTATGAATCACTATCGTAATCTACACCATAGGCATTGCAATGGTTATTTCCATGTTATCAGTATGGTTTAAACTCAAATACTTATCTTTAATCGAAACAAAGCAATCAGCTGATTGCACGCATGATAACAAAATGGAGGACAATTCCGCTAATAAACTGTTATCGAAGGTGGAACGAACTAATTTACTTAGATTTTTTATTTTAATTCCCATATAATTAAATCAGGAAATTATGTAATTTGTAGAGATGCCCCGAATAGTGAATTTGGCCGAATACCGAATATTCGGCCCCCTCTCTAGGCCGAATACCGAATATTCGGCGACCGAATATTCGGCATAAGATGCGAACATTTTGAGTCACAATTATTACGAAAACTGTTCGCCAACAAAGCACAAAGTTTGCTAAGATATATGTTTATGTTGAACAGAATTAATTAATGTAGTTAGAGTCAATCAAATCAGACCCATGATAAAAAATAAAATATTTTGGAATCAACAAATGCTCAAAAACTGGCCTTCTTATTTAACCACTTTCCAAGAATACATTTTAGATATTAAATATACCTAGTTTTTGGTATTTTTTTGGGGAAATTTATCTTTTTAGGTAGGTGTAACAGATATTCGGTATTCGGCCGAATAGTAGGCAACATTCGGCCGAATACCGAATATTCGGCAAAGTGGCCGAATACCGAATAGTTGCCGAATATTCGTGGCATCTCTAAACCATAAAATAATCAGAATCACCCATTGAGTTATTATTTACTATAGAGAAACTATACCAAACAAAGAAATTGTCGCAATCACAACCACGCGACCAAAACGTCGTAAGCGCCGTAAAATTCTTGCACTTACGCGTTTATGTCTCGAGATTCACGCTCCCCTTCTATGATTTGATGTCAAAAAATCAACTCATGGCGCAAAATACTAGTTTGAAATTAGTTTTAGCTTAAGGTTTCTTTCTGTTTGTTATTTTTCTTAAACCTACAACTTGTTAACGGAGGAGCGGGGCTTCCTGATACAGGTATAATATCCGTACACGTCGGGAAGAAGTTGATATCTCTCGGGAAAAAATTGAAGAAATTTGAACCTTATGCAATTTACTTTTAAGTTCAAATTTCTTCGGTAGAATATCTCGAGTTATCAAGTTCTTCCCGCCGTGTACGGATATACTCAATAGGAAGTCCGAACGTTTCACCTTATTACGTAACATTTAATCGTGCAGTAAATATTTTCCATTGTATTTTTTTTTCATTTTTATTAGTTGTTGACACGACCAGCACTAACATGCAAACGATTTTTATGCGCATAAATTTAAGGTTAATTATTTAAAAAAAAACAATTATGTACTCATTTAATCACCTAGATTTTTTAATCTATTAAATACTATTGTCAGTCAAGGATGGACTAATTTATTAACACATTCACTGCCCCCAACGCACATGTGCGTTCACCGTCATACAAGTTTGTTTTTAGGCCACGCCCCCTGGCAGTGAATGCGTTAATTTAGGAGATCCAACAGCATAATTAAATAAAAATTGAATCTTAAGTAGAGATACGGAGCTAATTACAGGAACAACCAATTAGCTGTGATTTAAAAAAAACATACACTTAAATAAAACGCATAGTTATAGATGCGGAGCGCGCACATGCGCTATAACAACAAATACTAAAAACTACGGCAGTACGGCACCCTCGGTGGGCGAGTCCGACTCGCACCTGTCCGGTTTTTTTAATGCATGTTAATTATAAGTTGTACTGTTTTGAAGAAGGAGCTCTGCCAAGAACACGTATGTGTGTTCATTTTGTACTGGATACGGGGCGCCCGGCACCGAAAGTGTTAAGATTCAGTATTAGACCTTAAGGCAATTAGAATAGGGGTTAGAATTGGCAGATAGATTCTTAAGTGCGGCCCCAAGTATCCAGGAAGATTCGGAGAATAACCTCTCATATACGCCATCTATGACCACAGCCCGTTCTGTTAGACCTGTTCGGTATTAGACCTTAAGGCAATTAGAATAGGGGTTGGAATTGATTACCTGCAGATAGATTCTCAAGGGCGGCCCCAAGTATCCTGGAGGGTTCGGAGAAGGAGCTCTCGTATACCCCTTCTTCTGTGACGTCAGCCGTTCGGTTCAGGAGATTCTCGCGCGGTATCCGGTATTGGTTGAACATCATGAACCTGGGGACAAAGGGGACGATGGGTTAGAAAGTAAGTAGGATAGCGACATACCCGTTATCGATGCCATTGACTCCAATCTTCTCCCACATATCTCCCACAATCCACAATGAGACCAGGACACGTCTTCAACGTTTCTGGGTCTCTGATCGGTACCATAAAAGCTTGTTCTATCTCGGATGGTAAATAAAAAAAAATATTAATGGGTATGATTGAATTGAAGATTGGTGTTAATGGGATTGATCATTATCAATCTCGTTAACACCAATCTTCTCACCCATATCGTCCACGTTGAGATTAGGATACGTCTCCAACGTTTTTAGGTCTCTGTGAGAGGTACCACAAACCTCCAAGCCGCGAGTTATTTCATCTAGGATAGTAAATACGTAAGAAAGTAACATATACCCATTATCAATCCCGTTGACTCCAATCTTCTTCCCCATATCGCCCACAATCAGACCTGGATACGTCTCCAACGTTTTTGGGTCTCTGATCGGTACCAGGAAACGTGCAAAGATTGAAATATAGTAAGTAGTAAGAAACATACCCATTATCAATCCCATTGACTCCAATCTTCTCCCCCATATCGCCCACAATGAGACCTGGATACGTCTCCAACGTTTCCGGGTCTCTGATGGGTACCATGAAACCGTGTAGACCGTGACTTGTTCCATCTGGTGTGATTAGTTGAGCGAACACTAGCGCGTGCGTACACGTCCGACCTGTAAGAGAGAATGAATTAATGTTGTAACGATACCACAGATTATATGGTACCGCCCACAGATAAAGGAAAAATTTAAGAAATCATTCCCATAACCCATAATGCGTTACTTTGTCTGTTATAAATTGAAATAAATGTCATATGCTGAGAAAAAGTGACCAAGGCCTCCAGTGCCCCAGGCTGGCATCGCGCCCTCTGCTATTGCAGCAGATACCTGAGCCTTTCGGCTACCGGGGTCACGGCGGCACAGGACGATTTTTTTCCAAGTATACTATTCTTACTGAAGGTTTATGGCGCCCCCTTAGAGGACGCTGGTTCGATTCTAGTCTGGGGCACTGGAGGCCTTGGTCACTTTTTCTTAGTATGATGACATTTATTTCAGTTTATAATATATATAGTAGTGTTTCTACTTGATACTTTGTTGTGGTACTTGTTTTCGGTGAAGGAAAGCATCGTGAGGAAACCGGACTAATCCCAATAAGGCCTAGTTTACCCTCTGGGTTGGAAGGTCAGATGGCAGTCGCTTTCGTAAAAACTAGTGCCTTTCATCCGCCAAATCATGGGATTAGTTGTCAAGCGGACCCCAGGCTCTCATGAGGCGTGGCGAAATGCCGGGATATCGCGAGGAAGAAGGAAGTGTTTCTACTTGACATAAAAACAAATTAAAATATTTTCTGAAATTATTTCATTTGTTCTATGTAATACTTTATCTGTCACCTATTAACGGTTTACTATCATTAGGTACAAATGGAAAATTGTCCACTCGAAAAACTAGGAAAATTGTCCATCCAGCATAATGTCGAAAAAGAATTATGCCCAATAGTCAAAATGTCAAATATGATACAGTTTTAATAACAAAACTTCCGTGAGACACAGACATATTAAATATATTAAGAACGGGTCACTCACGTATTTTAAGTCGAAAAACGCTCGACATGTTTCACTCCGTACCGAGGAGTGTCATCAGGAGCTTGCGTTTACGGTTGCGGACTTGAAATACGTGAGTGACCCGTTCTTAATATATTTAATAAATATGATACAGGTCGAAAAACATGTGTCCATTTGTATTTGCGTACACTGAAAATCATGACCAATTGAAAATTTGTATTATAGAGGTTTATGATGATAGTCATGGAACTATTAAAAAGAAATTACTATTTTCAAAAAGAAAGTTTTATTTTAGTATAAAATATTAGTGTCATTTATGTCAAGACATTAATATGTCATAGGTAGGTACTGAATATATTTCATTTTGCTCATAATTTATAATGGACAAAAGTCCATTCTGGTTTAATTAATTTACGACGATTACAAATTTGGTTAAAAATGTTTTTTTAGCACAATTACATTTTGACAAGTTTCACATTGGACACTATTGCTTTTGATCCAACTTCAGAATGGTCCTTTCAAGTGGACGATTTTCCATTTGTACATATTGACAGTAAATTCTATAAAAGTGTAGTCGGATTTAGATGCAATTTGGAAATAAATTGAATTCCGGGGATACATAGGACAGTTTTAAATCAACTTTTAAACTTCTGTTTACTTTCAAGGGAATCATTGAAATCATTCTACACAAGCGAGGTCGTCTAGTAAACATAAAAACCGGTAAACAACGTAAAACAATAAGTTCTTCATTTTTATAACTTCACAAGTTGTAACTTCTGATCTTGTGACCTCAAAACGTGAGATTTATTACGCTTTACATTGAAACAAGTTGACAGTGTCAAAGGTTTCTAGTAAAATATATGTAATAATACCTACCGATGACATTACCTAAGTGCACACGAGCGCGTAAAACTTGTAAGGTAATGAGTTTTTTACGATATGACGCTTTAGACACCTACAAATAGGTATTTAGCGTACTTACCGTAACTTACCTACTTACAATACAATGTTAATTACAAATCCTGTAGAAATAGAACATTCATTCATATTTTTAACTATTGATGCGCCGTCAAAATGTTTCCGATATTGCGAATGGAATTATTCCGAAAACTAGACATATTTTTGTATGGGGAATATTATTTTCCAAACTGGTTTTTTACGGTTCCGTACCCAAAGGGTAAAAACGGGACCCTATTACTAAGACTCCACTGTCCGTCAGTCTGTCTGTCCGTCACCAGGCTGTATGAACCGTGATACCTAGACATTTGAAATGTTCACAGATGCTGTATTTCTGTTGCCGCTATAATAAGTATAACAAATACTAAAAAGCATGAAACCCTCGGTGGACGAGTCCAACAGTACCAGTGGTACACGATACAGCCTGGTGAATTGGTGACAGACAGACGGACAGTGGAGTCTTAGTAATAGGGTCCCGTTTTTACCCTTTGTGAACGGAACCCTAAAAACGGACAATCATACACATATATTTTTATTAATACAAGGAAAAATTAAAAACTTCATGGATCAAAAAAGAAAAAAAAAACAAATAAAAGGAAGAAATGTTAACGACCTGTCTGGCCTGGCCTAGTGGGTAATGGAGTCTTAGTATTAGGCTCCCGTTTTTACCCTTTGGGTACGGAACCCTAAAAACATGGCACCGTGCAGCGGCGTATTCATCTGTCAAACTCTGCGGCTACAATTTACTTCTAGTTAGGGGTCATCCATTAATTACGTCACACGTTTAGGGGGAGGGAGGGGGTCAAGAAAATGTGACATATTGTGACATGGGGGAGGGGGGAGACACAAACTTTGTGACGTCACTTTAACTTCATCAGTAACCGAAAATTTATTTAAATTATTTAGTTCGCTGTACATTTAAATAACAAGTTTTTAAAACGAAAATAGGTTTTAATCGTTTAATTTTCTTTCCTAAACAGTTTTGGGTTATAAAATTACTAATATTTATATCGTCAAAAATATTTTGATAAAATATTAATAATACTTAGGTACTTACTTAATTCGATTTGGCGATTTCGTAGAAAAAATGTGACGTCACACTAGGAGAACGGAGGTCAAACGGGAGGGGTTTGCCAAATGTGACCAAGTGTGACAAGGGGGGAGGGGAGGGGTCAAAAAACCTAGAAATTGGTGTGACGTAATTAATGGATGACCCCTTACATGTATAAAAGTAATAATGTCATTATACTCATAATGCAATGTGAGGAATCAGATCGCCATTTGTCTATTGTTTTATTCTTCGCTTTTATTCATTTTGCAAAACAACTCAATAACTTATACAGTAATTGTTACGTACACTTTCAGAGATTACACTTTTTATGAATTGTCTATGTTCTTTCATTCTTTCTTGACGGTAGTACTATTATTTATCAAGCAAGTGAGTGGTTAGGGCCCCCCCACATCTGGCGTCTTTCGAGCGTCGGCGTCTATAACTCTATGGCCGACGTCGACGCAACGTCGACGCAGCGTCGACGCAGCGTCGACGCAACTGCGCAGCGACGTCATTTTCCATAGCGCTGGACCGACGCCGGTAGACGCCGACGCCGGTAGACGCCGACGCTCGAAAGACGCCAGATGTGGGGGGGGGGGGCCTTAGTAAACCAGTTCTCCAAGTTCATGGCTGAGAGATAAGTAAACATTGATATATAATGTCAGTTTTACCTAGATTACCAACCCAGCATTTGGCAGCCTCGAAGTCCGGGGAGTGAAGCACGAATTCTCGCGTCGTCGGGTCGTATGTCGCGGTCGTGCGCATCAGTCGCGCGTCTGAGCCGTGCGCGACTTCTGTCAGCGCGAATGCCGCTAGGATCTACAAGGAAATGTTAAATATTAATTGGGGTTGGGACTCGAAATCATTATTACCAAAGGCATATGTAACTTCGTATAAGATGAATAAAGTCTAAGGAAAAAACGTGCCTCGGAGATCAAGAAAAAGTCATTCTCGGATAGATGCCGCACGACCTTTAGCCTATGCTCGGCTAGATGGCGTGACGACACCGTTTCATATTTAACAATTTTAACACATGAATATCAGTGAATGAACATGGATCAAAGTGATATAAAAATAATAAAATCATTTATCCATATACATACATTTTTTTGATAATTTTATACGTTTTCGTTTTGAGTTTTAGTCCTGTGTCGATAGATGGCAGTAAACTTTCTGTGACTACAAAATTTACTATGACAGGACCCAGAGGGGTAGGGGGAGGGGTAGGGGTAGGGGTATAGAGATACTATCTATTATTTTTGTTATTACTAACACTACTCCTTATAAAGCAAAGCCCTCCGCCGCATCTGTCTGTACGTTCGCGATAAACTCAAAAACTACGGAACGGATTTTCATGCGGTTCTCATATCAATAAAGCGATTCTTGAGGAAGGTTGAGGAACCCTTATAATTTGTTAAGTGTTTGTTTAACCCGAGCGAAGCCGGGACGGGTCACTAGTCTATTATATAGTGTTTAAATAGTGATGACATTGTTATTCCAATATATGTATATGTATAAGGTCTATTCGAGTTATTTAGAATACAATAAATTGCATGTTGCGTTGTGTTATATGTAACAGAATTATGTGTAGTTTTTAGAATTACAGACTTTCTGACGCATTTGGAATTACCCGGTCACATCTTATCATAGACTAGGAATCCTCTAGACCGAGTTTAGAGCAATTACGAGGGGCAAACTGAAAGTGTTTAGAATAGAAAAAGCTGAAGTAATTAGGACGTTACTCTTTATTTTAATGCGTGCTTTATCTCTTTCTGACCACGCGTACAAATTTTCATTAGGATAGGATTACCCTGAAGCGCACACAGCTCATTCTTCCAATGCCTTTTTTGTATGGCGATTTTAGGTCCTCGGAGGTTTTGTATGAAATTCATGAGGTACCCATCGGGATTCAAGCTTTTTTGACACAAAATAATTTAAGCAAGATTTTTTTAACAGTGTCATATGAATACTGAGGGATATCAAAAACTACTGATATACAATTTTTTGCCAGTATTTTTTATTAACCGCACAACTGTGCGATGTAAACTTTTGACGTCACTCTTGAATGACATGCTTCTCTATGATCATCCGTTGAATAACTACAAAAGCGATTAAATGTGTAATTTAAAAAATAAACAGATGTACAAGAACTAGGCTTCATTATGAGACTATAACTGAAGCTTACTGTAACTCTGTTGTTGGCTGAGCCCACAATGAAAATCGTTATAAATAGTAATACGAAAAAATTCTTAGGTCGAAATTGGAATAACGCTCGACGTACAATTTCCAAATTGCCATCAATCCTGAAACAGAGATAACGACCAAATTGCATATACCTCAAAAAAAGTATAAAGAGTTATATTTTCATTAATAATATGCCTCTTTTTGTTATATGATCTCTAAGTAGCCTTTTCTAAGAACTTTCAGAGTTGCCTACGTATTTCATGCAACCGATGATGCCAAAAATGCGGGGGTGCGCGGGACGAGGTGAGCGAAGTCCCGTGCCGTTATTGGTCCGTTCAAAGACAAGGACGTCACACAAAGACACTTTCGACTCGAACATGGAGTAAAATTACCGTATGCGTGGCAGAGGGGGTAGCGCGACTATGCTCAGTCTGGAGGATGTTTTGTCTGTGCATCTTATTACTTATGTTGTTTTTTAGGGTTCCGTACCCAAAGGGTAAAACGGGACCCTATTACTAAGACTTCGCTGTCCGTCCGTCCGTCCGTCTGTCACCACAGGCTGTATCTCACGAACCGTGATAGCTAGACAGTTGAAATTTTCACAGATGATGTATTTCTGTTGCCGCTATAACAACAAATACTAAAAACAGAATAAAATAAAGATTTAAATGGGGCTCCCATACAACAAACGTGATTTTTGACCAAAGTTAAGCAACGTGGTGGAGTGGTCAGTACTTGGATGGGTGACCGTTTTTTTTTGCTTTTTTTTTTGTTTTTTTTTTTGTGCATTGTGGTACGGAAGCCTTCGTGCGCGAGTCCGACTCGCACTTGCCCTTTTTTTACAATTACATTTTTGAATCGTTCCACACTGGTATAAGTACCTAAATTTCTTTTTTAAATTTACGATCTTATATATTCTGAAATTCTTGTTATTAAATTTGACATCTGTATTCAATATTTTTAAAGGATAATAATAGTAATAAGGTGCTGGGGGGCCATTTCTACTGACTGAGCGGAAAAGATGATCTTAATCTTAAATGAAATATTAAGTTAGTGAAAGTATACATTTCACACCTTAAGTTTTATTAAGACGTTGCCTAAAACTTATATTTCGATGTTGCGAAAACTTGCAGGCAATTTCATGTAAGTGTAAACTTCTTATCTGCAGTACAATAAAATCAATCGATCGACCGCAATGTAATAAAAATAACATGGAAGTTCTTGCATCATCCACCCTGTTATTTCTAATACATATATTCCTGATGATGATGATGATGATGCTCCTGACCGATTTCGGCCACAGCGACCGTGGGCTTGAAGTAGGCAATTTTTAATTCGCGTCATTAGAGCGTAGCTGATCCACTCTCTGGCGCACCCTTGGGTGGCGTACGTACCCTATCTTCTCGCTGGTATACACCCACTTGCCAGAATTTCATTTGCCATAATTTCACTTGCCATAATAATCAACAGCCATTATATTGTTTCCCATAATTACATATGCAATACTTATTGTTTACTATATTAGTCACGTGCCAGAAACTTTGTTTCCCATAAAATCAATTTCAATAATATCGTTTGTCATCATCATTGTAAGCCATAATTATCACTAGCCATAAAATATATTTTTTACAGAAACCAAATGCTACTAGAAAAATGGGTTAGGTTAGGTTTGATCTGCGACCCTTACAGAAAAGTAATGCTACTGGAAAAGTGGGTTAGGTTAGGTTTGAACTGCGACCCTTACAGAAAAGAAATGCTACTGGAAAAGTGGGTTAGGTTAGGTTTGAACTGCGACCCACACAGAAAATAATTGCGACTAGAAAAGTGGGTTAGGTTAGGTTTGAACTGCGACCCTTACAGAAAAGAAATGCTACTGGAAAAGTGGGTTAGGTTAGGTTTGAACTGCGACCCATACAGAAAATAAATGCGACTAGAAAAGTAGGTTAGGTTAGGTTTGAACTGCGACCCTTACAGAAAAGAAATGCTACTGGAAAAGTGGGTTAGGTTAGGTCGGGTAACCTCCACGAGGGTCTGGGCCATTCCAATTTCTGTTAATCCTTGCGGATTCGCAGTCAAGGGAATGGCTTATGGCTGGTGCGCCCTGGGGGCAACGGTAAGTGATCTCCTGCGTGGGATTGCTTACTGGTGCTGCCAATAACCCGACACCCGGGGTTTAGCCCGGGGGGAGGGGGGTGTTCTTGGAGTGTCTCTGTGATCTCCTAGGCTATACCGGACAGGGCTACCCATACCGGGCAGGCGAAGAGTGAGGGACACTATCAAGAGCAGGACGGGTTTGCCCGCTTTCAGTGTAGAAACCGGGTGGACAGGCTCCGGCCACCGTCCCAAACTCGTTATCCCAAATGATAAGGTGTTGTTGTCATGTCTAGCAGCCTTTGATGGGACCGAGGGCCTTGCCTTGGTCGGCCGGGTCAAGAGGAGATAACCTCAATAAAAAACCACAATCCCCCGCATGGCGGTTCACCGTGCGGGGGTGCTCTCTTTAGAGCGGCTGGGGTGTGCATCAGCCACTAGTGGCCAATCCTGTGACACCGCCCGACCTCACAGAGTATATAGGGCCACAGCTTGGGTACGGGGATCTCTGCCCCTGCGGAAATTTAGTCTCCCCTACTCGTGGGAATTGAATGGATACTTTAAATAAAAACAAAACAAACAAAACAAATCTTGAAGATATGGTGGGTGCTTCTGGCACCGAAAATGAGAGGGACGGCGACGTTTCACAACTTAACACGACGCCAGCTCAGCTACAGCTGCGGGGCTGCCGAGTGTCGCTACGTCCAGACGAAGCGATGGACTCAAATGCAAATAGCAGGGATCGGAGCCCATACGAAAGAGGAGAGGGATCAGGGACCAAATCAAATATGGCTGACAATCAGAGGGAAATCAGGACTGAACGGTCAGAGAGGATGCGCCGACTGTCTGATGCGACGGACTCCGACGACCTTCCAGAGGTTATCTTTATAGATAAGGCTGGCGAGAAATCGGGGGAAAAACAGCTGGCCCAAAAACGGTACCATACTGGATCGGATGAGGATATGTGGCTGGGGACCTTGCCAAAAGTCAATACAGCACGTAGAGGCGGGAAAAACGGAAAGAGCAAGACTCGCGGAGCGTGCACGGGTATTTCCAAGGCCAAGACCAAAACTTTGTTTAAAAGAAGGGTCGAAATAGATACTACTGAAAAAGATACCGGAAATGCGTCCCAATCTCGCGGGCCAGCCTCCTGCTGGATGAAGGACCAAACATCCGAACAGGTCATTTCTGATGAGGAGCTGGAAATGGAGTACAGCCTGGTGCCGGAAGGCCCTCAGTCTCCGGCTGCTGACGGAGACGAGGCGGATGTGGCCCGCAAGGCAGCCAAGAGGGTGTTGGCAGAAGTCAGCAAATGTATGAATTTAAAAGGAACAATCCGCGGCCGCATTAACAAGGCGTGCCGCGAGATAGTAACGGCTATGGATAACATGGACTCAAGAGAGGAAAATGAAGAGGTCCATGTCCTTCGGGCGAATAACAAAAGACTGAAGGAAGAGCTAGCTCATGCGACGACTGAGATGAAAGCGCTTAGAAAGGCCTTCTCCGAACGGAATAAGAAGGATACTCCAGCAGACAGTGCAAGGCCTAACCAGATTCTGGGGTCGGTAACGGATGCCTTGTCTGAGTTTAGGGAGGAGCTAGAGGCGAGTCTATTCAAGTCGATTGGGGATATGGTTAATGCCCGCTTAGACGACATAAAAAGCCGCCTCCCTCCGGCGCCGATCGTCCGCCCGCCACTGGCGGCGGACCGAAGAAAGGCATCTGAGGCTGCTGATGCGACGGTTTCTCCATCAGCCCCCGAGGTTGATTTGCCGGATGATCCCTGGACCCCGTTGCCTGCCCCTGCCCCTGTTCCTGCCACAAGGCCCAGGAACACGGCAGATAAACCTGTAGCATCGTCGGGGTCAACGCTAATGCCCCCTGCCAGAGCTGCACCAGGGACAAAATTGCCGCGGAAGAAACAAGCGGCTACCAAGCAGGTAGTACCCCGGGTGGCACCTCCCCTTCCTGCGGAAAGGTCGACAAAACCCACCCCCGCTCCCCGAGCGAAGAGGGTCCCTCAGACGGTGCCGCCCCCACCACCGACGACTGCTGCTCCGACGTGGACGGAAGTAGTAGGCCGTAAGGCAAAGAGGAAAACTAAAAAACCAACAGCTGCAGCAGGCCAACCGGCTGTTAAACCAAAGCCGAAGCCACGTAAACTGGTGGCTCCATCAACGGCGGGCATAGTAGTGGCTCTCAAACCAGAATCTGAGGCTACATATGCGGGAATCCTAACCAAGGTGACGACCTCGTTTGGTCTAGCCGAGGTGGGGATAGACCACGTCAAAGTTAGAAAAACGGCCGATGGGGCGCGTATCATCGAGGTTTCTGGTACCGACAATGGCAGGGCGGCCGATATCCTGCGCGAGAAATTAGAGGGCCTTATTGGCGACGACGCGAGGGTGTACCGGCCAACTAAAATGGCTGGCTTGAGGATATCAGGACTCATGGAATGTGCAACCACGGAGGCAGTAGCCGAGGCAATAACAGCGAAGGGTGGCTGTAGACTTGACGAAGTGAAGGTCGGTGCAATCCGTACCGGATTTAATGGGGCAGGATCGACCCTCATTAAATGCCCGGTGACAGCCGCCAAAAAGATAGTAGAGGGAGGGCGTTTGCTTGTGGGGTGGTCGAGTGCACAAGTACAGATCCTAGATCCAGCACCGTTCCGCTGTTATAAGTGCATGGGGACAGGACACACTCGCGCTACTTGCCCCTCACAAATAGACAGAGGGAACACGTGTTTCCGGTGCAGCAAGCCGGGACATAAGGCGTCCGGCTGTACCGAGGCGCCATTCTGCGCGGTATGTCATCAGGCCAACAAACCAGCCGGACACTACATGGGAGGCCAAGCGTGCTGCCCCCCACCGACTAAGGGTAGACAAGACCCCATCCGGCCCCAGGGGCCCGATCAGAGAACCGCCCATGGGGCTGACGAGGGACAAGACATGGATGTGTAATGTTGCCACGCCCTTACGAACTCCTACAGACCAACTTGAACAACTGCGCCCGTGCCCAAGACCTGCTTATGCAGGTAATAGCAGAGTGGGGCATTGGCGCGGCTGTGGCAGCGGAACCATATTGTGTTCCTCCTCAGCCCAACTGGGTAGGAGCAACTGATCGGAAAGTGGCCATAATGGTACCGGCTATCGGGGAATATCCTCCCCTGATCGCCGTTCATAAAGGTCCAGGAATTGCGGCAGCCAAATGGGGAAATATTATAATAATCGGCACTTATTTTTCCCCCAATAGGCCACTATGGCAATTCGAGGGTTACTTAGACGATCTGGGGGGGCTGATAAGGAGGTTAGCGCCAACACCGGTACTCGTAATGGGAGATCTCAATGCTAAAAGCGCAGCCTGGGGTTCCCCTGTTACAGACGTGAGGGGCGAAACCCTTAGGGATTGGGTGCTAGCGATGGGGCTTGTGGTTTCAAACCAAGGTCACGCTTACACATGTGTGCGACACCAGGGAGGGTCCATTGTGGACGTCACTCTTGCAACCCCTGTTATCGCCAATCGAATTGAGGACTGGCGTGTACTAGAGAATGTGGAGACCCTCTCCGATCACGTCTACATCAGGATGAGGATTTCTCCATCTCCAGCGGCTCCACCACAGGGTCTACCGCATACAGCGGGTAGGCGTCGTCCCAATGGCCGCTTCCCTAGGTGGTCCTTGGCTAGCCTAGATAAAGAGATGATTGAGGAGGCTGCATTGATACAGGCTTGGTGCGCTCCCCCGCCAGTAGTCCTCGGAGTTGAAGAACGAGCAGCCCGCTTCCGTACCTCGCTCACCACGGTGTGCGATGCTGGCATGTCGAGGGCAAAGAAACCAACTGGCAGAAAACAGGTCTACTGGTGGTCGGAGGAAATTGCGGCCCTCCGAGTAACCGCCAATGCTGCACGCCGTAAATTCATAAGGTGCAGGCGCCGACAACACACAGTGGCAGAGGAAGAGATACTCCGGGAGGCCCTAGTAGCTGCCAAAGGGGCATTGAGAACGGCCATAGCCAAACGGAAGGATGAGGCCCGAGAGGAATTCCTGAGAACCTTAGACAGGGACCCATGGGGGCGACCCTATAAAATTGTGAGGAACAAAATGAAACATGCTCCACCCATGGATTCCTTAGAGCCGGAACTACTAAGAAGAGTTGTTGAGGGCCTCTTCCCGGTGGCACCGGACTTTACACCTCCCGTCATGGCTCTCCCAGTGGAACAACCGGAGGGCCTCCCGGATGTCCCTTTAATCTCGGACGTGGAAATCATGGGAGCAGTCTTCAAAATGAGAGCCGGCAAAAAGGCTCCTGGGCCGGATGGTGTGTCAGGGAGAGTCCTCTCCCTGGCATTGAAACACCTCGGAGTCCGACTTCGCGGGCTATTCGATGACTGCCTCAAAGAGGGAATTTTCCCTCGTTGCTGGAAGGAGGGTAGGCTGTGCCTGCTGCGAAAGGAGGGTCGTCCAGCTGACTCTCCTTCAGGATACCGCCCCATCGTCCTCCTAGATGAAACTGGAAAGATGCTGGAGCGCATCATAGCAAGGCGTATCACTAAGCATCTGGAGGACACGGGCCCAAACATTAGTGACCATCAATTTGGGTTCCGCGAGGGGCGGTCTACAATAGACGCAGTAGGCACGTTGAAGAAATTCAGCGATCTGGCAGCAGAGAAAAAGGAGGGAGCCATAGCAGTGTCTCTAGATATTGCCAACGCGTTTGGCTCTCTCCCTTACGGAGTTATAAAAGAGGCGCTCCGGTACCACGGCGTCCCTCTCTATCTAAGGACGATCATAGAGCACTACCTTACTGATAGGGTTGTGCTCTATGAATCGGGAGGCGGACGCTTTGAAAGACGGATGGAATGTGGTGTTCCACAGGGGTCGGTTCTGGGGCCCCTGCTCTGGAACATCGGATTCGACTGGGCAATACGAGGAGAGCAGCTTCCCCGCATGGTCACCATTTGTTATGCCGATGACACAATGGTGGCCGTGAGGGGAAAACAGTTCCAGGAGACCTTGAGGAGAGCCGCTGTCGCAACCGAACTCACGGTGGGACGCATCAACCTCCTAGGGCTTGCCGTGTCCCTTAATAAGACCGACGCCGTGATCTTCAAAAAAAGAGGCTGGAGACTGCGGCCCAACGATGTGATCCCAGTAGGGGGTGAGGCGGTCCCCCTGAGAGCCCACATCAAATACTTGGGCCTAGTCTTGGACAGCAAGTGGGAGTTCGAGGAACATTTTACCAACCTGGTTCCTCGGCTCGTTGGTGCCGCCTCGGCGCTGAGCCGTCTATTGCCCAATGTAGGAGGCCCCCAAGCTCCATGCCGACGCCTATATGCGAACGTCGTTCGCAGCATGGCACTATACGGGGCACCTATATGGGCCGGGAGGCTTAACAGCAAAACGAGGGCCCTCCTCCGAAGGCCGCAGAGGGTGATTGCGCAACGCATCATAAGAGGGTACAAGACCGTAGGGCACGCAGCCGCTTGCGCCCTCGCCGGCACCATACCATGGGAGCTTGACGCCCGACTCCTGGCCGAGAGGTACAACCAGCGGACGGAGTTACGCATCGCTGATGAGCGTCTGGCTCCCAGGGAGTTGGAGGCTCGGCTTGATGCGGAAAAGAAGAGAGCGAGGGATCGTTGGAAAAGCCAGCTGGAGGACGAGCCCTATGGTACGTATACCATAGGGGCGCTCCTCACATCTTTTGACAGCTGGCTAGATCGAAAAAGTGGTACCCTTACGTACCGACAAGTACAGGTAATGACTGGACACGGCTGCTTCGGTCATTACCTGTACACAATAAGGAGGGAACCATCGCCGGTTTGTCACCATTGCGGGTACGAAGATGACACGGCCTACCACACGATGGTGGAATGCCCAACCTGGGCTCCTGAGAGATGGGAGCTAGAAATGGCCTTGAACGTGGATGATCTCTCGCTGCACAATATAGTAGCGAAAATCCTAGTCAGCGAGAGATCCTGGGCGGCGTTCCATAACTTTTGTGAAAAAGTTATGCGAAAGAAAGAAGAAGCGGAGCGGGCGCGCGAGGACAGAGCTGATGCGCATCCGCTACGGCAAAGACGGAGGGGAGTCAGGCGGCGGCAATTCATCAATGCCTTGATTCCCCAGTAGAGCTGCGGGCTGGGGACCCGTAAATAAGGCTCTACACGCTCGAGGAGGGGTTGTAGCGTTACATAATCCCTCCTCCTCTAATCTGAGGGTGCCCCCGGTGAACAGCCGGGGCGGTCGGGGGAGCATCGTGGTAGAATATTAGTGACCTCACGGTGCTCCCCTATAACGGCAGAGAGGGTAACGCCGCAGGGGTTTTAGTGGGTATTCTCCTCCCCTCCCTCTGATTGTCAGAGGGAGTTACGGGAGGAGTGAGTCCCACATACCACCCCCACGATGGGCCTCTCCAGCCCGGGGTGGATGCGTAAAGGCATTTCCCCTGCGACAAAAAAAAAAAAAAAAAAAGGTTTGAACTGCGACCCATACAGAAAATAAATGCGACTAGAAAAGTAGGTTAGGTTAGGTTTCAATTGCGACCCTTACAGAAAACAAATGCTATCAGAAAAGTGGGTTACGTTAGGTTTGAATTGCGACCCTTACAGAAAAGAAATACTTCTGGAAAAGTGGGTTATATGAGGTTAAATATTCTATTAAATAGTATTATTACAATTAATAATATGGACAACAACACGTATGGCACTCGTACGTTCTGGAATCTAATAATCGGGTAAACAAAGAGTATGTCACATCATTTTTATGGTAAACAAACAATTCGGGCAAATGAAATTCGGGCAAATAAAATTCGGGCATATGAGTATTATTTTATATAATTTTCGGACAAACAATAGACAACCCTTCTCGCTTAATACTCGAGCGTATTTTGGGCACGTCAGCCACAGAATAAATAATAGACCTAGTACTACAGAAGACTCATTCTCTAACAAAACGCGTCTGCCACGATCAGCACAGATATGGCCGCTAGGTGGCGACAGCGCCACGCGCGGCTTATGGCAAACCCCAAAATTGGGGTCGAACGGATGGAGTTTTAGTTACCTGTAGCAAAGCGACGAAATCGCGGAGTGAGCCACGCCTGCGTCTGCACACCTACATAGTTGTAGGGAATTGAAGTTGGAGGCCGAGACTTAAGAAATATTATAATATGTATAATAAATGCGACAAAAAAACTCTGTCTGCCTGTTACCTCTTTAATCAATTCATTCATTTCAATTTAAATTAAATTTGTTAGGTACAGGAAGGAACATAGGATTAATATCTGGGAGATCGAGCTTTTCTCGGAAAACGTATACTTAAAAAAACTCAAAAATGCGCGTTTTCCCACGCGGAATCTACCAGTGTGCGGCACTTTGCGGCGCAAGCATACTGCCGTATTCGAACTTCAAGATATTCACAAGAGACGACACGTACTAGATCCATTCTAGATACGTTATAGTTTAGATATCAACTAGTTCTCTTTTGGAGTGCAATTCGGGCAACCAATGTCACTTTTACGTTAGATAGCGTAAGATATCTATTAGATGTGAATTGGATCTCTAAGTCATATCTTGTGGAAATCGTTCAAGAGTATCTCCAGAATCGCGCAAATGTCAAATTTGATAGGTTAGATCTTAAACATATCGCTATCGTATCTTGGTGATGTCTAAAAGATATCTAATAGATGTATATTTCAAAATCCGAATCGGGCCCCTTGTCAATAGGTATACAAAGATGCTTGCGGGTGGCATCCCGCCTTCAGGCGTCAAACAAACGACTAAAGATCTTATTTTCTTACCTAACAGGTCAATTCGAACGTACACATATGAATGATACCTGAATTATGTAATTTAGTTATCGTGCATTGTGTCGAACACCTAAAATGCTAGTCCGTCCGTTATACTATAGTTTCGTTTTTTTAGCATTAGAAATAAGGTAAACAATCTTGATGTGTTTTTTAATTGAAAAACTCATTTTAAAAATAAGTTACGGCAAATATGTAACAATTATGAATCTAATACGATCATTTATATTCTTCTGCTTTCATAAGTAATAGTTATTGATTTTTAAAAAGCGTTTTTCAATTAAAAGACATGTCAAGATCGCTTACCTTCTTCCAAGTTCTTTCTAATGCTAAAAAACACGAACTATAAATAGGCAGGCAATTAAGTATCAGACGTAGTTTCATGAGCACCTCCCTACTCATGTTTATCTGCTATTTGTATGTTTAACCTTACAAGTCTTACAATATCAACTGCGTATAAATTAAATAAACACCAATATATCTTATGCGTTTTATTTACTAAGTATTCATTGAAGAAATGAAAAAATAATAAATGAAATCTTGATAAATCCTTCAGAATCTGAAGGTTAAATTTTAGTAAATAAGTTCACATGTCTCTGGCAAGAAAAACAATCAGAACAAATGCAAAACTTGTATTGTAGGACAACAACACAAACATAAATAACAAATAAACAACATTAAACATAAATAATAAATAAATATCAGGGGACATCTTACACAGATCAACCTAGCCCCAAACTAAGAAAAATATTAAAGATTATAACTAGGTTAAGAACGTGTAATGTTATTATTTTTTGTGAAATAAACAGATTTAATTTTTAATTTTTTTTTATGTACTATGGGTGCTAGGCGACGATATACATACTTATATAGATAAATACACATATATATATATATATATATATATATAAGATCAGCCATGACTCAGGAACAAATATTTGTGTTCGTCACTCAAATAAATGCCCTTACTAAGGCAAGAGATCCTTCGGCATATTGCCGAGGCGTCCTCAGGCATGCCGAGATGTGCTTGGAAATGCCAAAACATCAGTAGGTACCTCAAGCATACCAAGATGTCTTAGATATGCCTAGGCGTTCTTAGAATTTCAAGACAATGACCATAACATAAAGCTTTATCCTCAAAAAAAAACATCGACACTTATTTCAAATAGTCAGTCAAATCAGTTTCTTTTTTCGAACTGTAAAAACGATTTTGCTTCTATGGAATTTATATGAAACACTAGCATGTGACGTCACAATCAAATTACCTACTCTTTATAGTTTTATACGGGTTTTAAAATAGAAATTGTGTCTAAAAATAAATGCCGTCTACGTTTCTTCGGGTACTTTATTTCATGCTTAGTGTAAAAAAATAGTACATTGTGTATTAAGGGCGGGAAATAAGAAATTACGAACGAGTGTCAATTTTAAGCCCGACGCGAAGCGAGGGCTTAAAATGTTCACGAGTTCGGAATTTCTTTACCGCCCGTGGCACACACAATGTTTTTCATCACACTTGTAAGGAAAAAAAGGAGAATTTATAAAAACAAACTTCTGTATAAAACACTTTTCCGCCCTAGGGCGAAAATTTCAATTTCCCGCCCGCAAGCCCTACGTGTAAATAAGTGTTTTTCATCACACTTGCTCGGAAAAGATTTTTTCCGCCCTAGGGCGAAAATTTCAATTTCCCGCCCGCAAGCCCTACGTGTAAATACATCTTTTCCGAGCAAGTGTGATGAAAATATATTTTAAATACAGTCATATACCCTATTATAGCATTTCAGCTAAACAAAAGCAAACAATGGCGATTCCCTTAGCATAACAATAAATATAGGTATTGTAAATAAAGAAATTAGGAATCATGGTGTTTTTCCATCAATTGTTAATTCTTTTAATTAATTTATTTTGAACTTGTATGTTAATTTTCAGTATTGTTCTCGATAAGGTCACGTGTTTGGAAAATAAAAATTGTATTTATAGATATTTTACATAACGATCACGTGCAGAGTTTAAGTGCGATCATATCAGGTTAAGGCCCACTTGCCCCATTCCACTAACCCGGGGTTAACCGGTTAAACCTGGCGTTACCATGGTTACCAGTACAATTTGACACTAGGTTAACGGTTTAATCGCTTAATTTCGGGTTTGTGGTATGGTGCAAGTGGGCCTAAGAGGATTAAATGAATAAGAACTTAAGAAGTGATTATAGTTAACTAAGAGCTGATTAGAAAAGAAAGAAAGAAAGAAAATACATTTATTTACGTCAAACCAACAACTTTAATTAATAATTACAAGTTTAATATCGAGACATAGACGTTAAATAGGACCCCCACTCAGCGTAATGCTACGACGGTAAGCCGCAGCGCTGATTTTCGGTGGGGACCTAAAATTAGCGGCTTGGCTGGCTGTGCCAAAGCTCGCTTAAAACTTATTACAAATGAAGCTTATTTATTTTTATTTATTTATTTACAATCATACATATCACTTACAGACTATATAGTCCAACGCGTAATAAATGTTACATATAAAAACTAAGCATTATTAACAAAACATTAGCTTTTACTATTGTAAAAGCTGGGATATTTCCCAATGAAACAAAGCTGTACGGATATGATGGTCGTTCTTGTCTACGTGACAGCGTGATAAAACGGTGTCCGTCACTTTCTATCCAACGGTGTTAAAAGTGACACTTATTTTATCACGTCGATAAAGATGGATAAAGCCGTCCATAATACGCCGCCGGCTGAACATTAAATATTTGGCAAATAACATAGTTGCCGACTTGTAGCTTCTGTGAAGAGTCATGGTGCAGTCACAGAACAAATAATAGTACTAGGTACAGAAGACTCACTCTCTAACAAAACGCGTCTGTAACGATCAGCACAGATATGGCCGCTAGGTGGCGACAGCGCCACGCGCGGCTTATGGCAAACCCCAAAATTGGGGTCGAACGGATGAACTTTTAGCTACCTGTAGCAAAGTGACGAAATCGCGGAGTGAGCCACGCCTGCCTAGTGCAGTTAAATAAGTCTATTTTAGTAGATTTAATATTTAATTTAATAATAATATCGCCCTGACTAAGTAACTGAAGTAACTGAGTAAGTTGGTACGCGCGGTATAAGTAAATTGGTTTTATCCATGACCCTAACAAAAGAATGGATTCCCAATGACCGTACTGGGTTTTCCGTTTCACGAAGTATCACAACATCGATAACAGTACTTGAAATGTAAAAAAAAATACATTGTCTCGAATTGCCAAAATTATTCAATGTTTGATATATTTACTTGAACTCAACTAGAAAGGTCGATTGTGGAAGTAGATTTTTTAGGGTTCCGTACCCAAAGGGTAAAACGGGACCCTATTACTAAGACTTCGCTGTCCGTCCGTCCGTCCGTCCATCAGTCCGTGTCTGTCACCAGGCTGTATCTCACGAACCGTGATAGCTAGACAGTTGAAATTTTCACAGATGATGTATTTCTGTTGCCGCTATAACAACAAATACTAATAATTTTTAAGAAAAAAAAACCGACTTCCATGGGGGCCGATGAAAGATTATTGTAGATGGAACACTATGTAGAAAAGGAGGTAAAACCACCCACTTTTCTACTAGCATTTCGCTTCTGTATAATGGCTCCTCTACAGGATGGGCCAACGCCGGCCACTCCAAGGAACGCAGCCATGCGGTAGAATGAGATAGCAATATCACTTGCTCCCTCTAACGCATAAATGCGTCCCTTGGAGTGACCGGCGTTGGCCCATCGTGAAGAGGAGCCATGAGGGTCGTAGTTCTAGCCTAACCTAACCCACTCCTCAGATAGCAGTTTGGTTCTGTGCGGATCGCAGTTCGAACCTAATCAAACCCACTTTTCAAGTAGCATTTCGTTTCTGTAAGGCTCGCAGTTCTAACCTAACCTAATCCTTGTTCGGTTCTGTGAGGATCGCAGTTCAAACCTAACCTAACCCACTTAATGGCGCATGCCGTGCGGTGTACGGGGGTTTAAGCGGGAGGGGCTAGTAAGATTGGCATCATCGTACTTTATACCTACATTAATTTTATGGTAGGTAATCATAGTTGTTTATTTAGTTAAGGTATCATAGTGGTTTTCTGGGTCCGAGTCCGGGTCCGAGTCCGGGTCCGAGTCCGGGTCCGAGTCCGGGTCCGAGTCCGGGTCCGAGTCCGGGTCCGAGTCCGGGTCCGAGTCCGAGTCTGAGTACGGGTCCGAATCCGGGTCCGAGTCCGGGTCCGAGTCCGGGTCCGAGTCCGGGTCCGAGTCCGGGTCCATGTCCGGGTCCGAGACCGGGTCCGAGTCCGGATCCGAGTCCGGATCCGAGTCCGGTTCCGAGTCCGGGTCCGGGTCCGAATCCGGATCCGAGTCCAGGTCCGGGTCCGAACCGGATCCGGGTATGAGTCCGAGTCCGGGTCCCAGTCCAAGTCAAAATCGAAATTCGTAATCACTAAACGTGTACCATGCGTCATTGAATAGTTCTGTTCTGGTCATCATCAGCAGTTTCACTTCATCAAATGCGACAGTTTTTAATGTAAATGCTTGATTTTATGATGAAAATACAAAAAAATCTATACGTATGCCTTTAATATTTGAGGAGTTCCCTCGATTCCTTATGGATCCCATCATCAGAACTCGAGCTTGACAAAAATGTGGCTTAAAAACTTAACTTGCTTAACGAACATAACGAAAAGGAAAAATCGCCAAACGTGAACTATGCGTCGTTTAAGAGTTCTGTTCTGATCATCATCAGCAGTTCCACTTCATCAAATGCAACAGTTTTTAGTGAAAATGCTTGATTTTCTGATGTAAATACAAAAATCTCTATACGCATGCCTTTAAGATTTAAGGAGTTCCCTTGATTCCTCATGGATCCCATCATCAGAACTCGAGCTTGACAAAAATGTGGTTTAAAAACTTAACTTGCTTAACAAACATAACGACGAGGACAAATCGCCAACCGTGAACTATGCGTCGTTGAAGAGTTCTGTTCTGATCATCATCAGCAGTTCCACTTCATCAAATGCAACAGTTTTTAATGAAAATGCTTGATGTTCTGATGTAAATACAAAAATTTCTATACGCATGCCTTTAAGATTTGAGGAGTTCCCTTGATTCCTCATGGATCCCATTATCAGAACACGAGCTTGACAAAAATGTGGCTTAAAAACTTAACTTGCTTAACAAACATAACGAAGAGGACAAATCGCCAACCGTGAACTATGCGTCGTTAAAGAGTTCCGTTCTGATCATCATCAGCAGTTCCACTTCATCAAATGTCACTTTTTTGGGTGTATATGCTTGATTTGTTGATAAAAACCCAAAAATCACTATATGTATGCCTTTAAGATTTGAGGAGTTCCCTCGATTCCTCATGGATCCCATCATCAGAACTAGGTTTTGACAAAAACGGGACCAATCTGTATGCATATACATTCAATCAAAAAAAGAATTTTCAAAATCGATCTAGTAATGACGGAGATATGGAGTAACAAACATTAAAAAAAAAATAAAAAAATAAAAAAAAAAACATACAACCGAATTGATAACCTCCTTCTTTGAGATTTGGAAGTCGGTTAAAAACAGAATAAAATAAAGATTTAAGTGGGGCTCCCATACAGCAAACGTGATTTTTGACCAAAGTTAAGCAACGTCGGGCGTGGTCAGTACTTGGATGGGTGACCGTTTTCTTTTTGCATTTTTTTCCTTTTTTTTTGCTTTATGGTACGGAACCCTTCGTGCGCGAGTCCGACTCGCACTTGCCCGGTTTTTTAAGCATTTTGGTAACGGTGTTTTGATACAAAATTCAACACGGTGAAGACCGGCTATAATATTGCTTGCTGGAAAGACCGTCATAGGAAAAGAACTCTCGTAAGAGCATTTTCCATAGCGCTAGTGTAGGGGGTAGCCCTTAGGGCTGTCACTCACCTCTTCCTTAACTAACTAGTAGCAGTAGTGCCGCTCAGTACCCAGCGAAAGCAGTGCGTTTGAAGGCAAATATGGGGCATTATCTATGAAAAGGGACCTTATTGTCGATGTCGCTTACGCCGCACAGCGTCGCGCGGCATTGTATTTATATCGGAGAATCGTTAATAATGGCGTAAGCCGTAAGCGCCATCGAAAGGTCCCTTTTCATAGATAACGTCACTTATACCGATAGCCATCTTGACTGACACGCTAAAGTTGAGCGACTGTACTGCTTCGTTAATTGTCATTATTGCTCGTCAATAGTCATCATTAATCTCGTTAGGGTTGTCACTTACCTCTCTCTTAACTAGTAGTGCCTCGTAGAACTTGTAATGCCGCTCAGTGCCCAACGAAAGCAGTGCATTTGAGGGCAGATATATGCCGATAGCCATCTTCACTGACACGCTAGGGTTGAGCGACTGCACTGCTTCGTTGATTGTCATTATTGCTCTGGTCTGGGGACAATAATCTTATGTTAATTACATGAATAGTGGCAGTTTAACTGTGACCAAAATACAAGATGGACGGCTGTTTGATACATTTGGGAGAGCCAAAGCTTTTTTCCGCGATTTCGGATTTGGACCCATAGTAAAAGTTGCTCAGTATACATAAATCTATAAGATATAGAGGTATATTTGGTCTTGGCAAAATATGGCTAAGGTTCGTAAAATAGTTACCCCCTTAAGGGTAAGGTCGAGCCACACCGACTTGCGTGCGCGTGACGTGCGCGTGTGCGTGCGCTAAAATGTTGGAGCCGCACACGCACACGTCACGCACGCGGTGTGCCATCTCTCGTAAGGATATGTATACTACAACGCCGCACGCGCACGTGCACGTCACGCACACGCAGCCGTTGTGCACAGGCCATTATTCATAAACGTTTACTATAGTTGACAAGCCGATAATAATCGTTTGTCCCTTTCCATCATACCAATACGATCGAAAAGGAACAAACGATTATTATCGGCTTATCAACTTTAGTAAACGTTTATGAATAAGGGGGTTAGTGTGTAATTTTGATATCCAAACAATGTCAATGACACATTGACTTGATATGTATTGAAATGTCAGTTATTGTTGAATCATCTACGTAAAATACGATACCTGTGCATACGATAACGTAGTATTTTAGTATTTACAAACTTGTTTAGATAAGGAAAAAATATATTGATAGTGATAATTGTTAGAATGAATCACTTAATTGGAATTAACTTCTGTCAGACAGAGACATTTTGATTGTGTCATAAAGTACGATTTAACATACATACCTTTAAGTTAAATCGTATTTTATAATTAGAAATCGAAAATTTTAAATAGGAAATGGCGTGTCAATCCAAGGGGGAGGCCTATGTTCAGCAGTGGACGTCTTATGGCTCAGATGATGATGATGATGATGATGATGATGATGAACTATTTTACAGTTAATGGTATGTGTTACTAACTTACTTTTTTAATGTAACTCAACCGCATTAATTCGGGCGTGAGGAATTTGTACTGGTTTATCCTGTTGACTTGCAGCTGGGTGATGCGTTTCTGCTCTTCCACGGATGGAGTGACTGAGGAGTGCGCGAAGAGTGGGTCCTTCTCTAGTGTGTGCCATACTTTGTACTGGAACAAACATGTTGATTAAATATTTGATAATTATTATCACAGTGTAATTCGCCAGTAACTGGCGGTCAGTTACTAAAACCAGCCAGTTACTGGCGAATTAACGTAGAAGCTTTCTATTTAAATTAGTAGTTTTATTAGAATTGGAAACTTTTGTGTCATTTCTACTCAGATTACTCTTTCCTACTAGAAAAAAAGTGCCGTGCACGTGCGCGTGGGCTAAAACTTTGGTGCCGCGCACGCACAAGTCACGCAAGCGGTGTGTCGTCTCTTATAAGAAACTGTGTATTACAACGCGCACGCGCACGTCTACGCACACGCACCCAGTGTGCACAGGCCTTGCAGTAAACTCATTTTTATTAGTGTTGATTAAAAGCTAATTCTTGCAGTGAATGTGTTATTATCAATAACATTATCATCTGAGGCATTACAGCCGCCGGTGGGGTGGGCTTAGCCTGTTCAAGCAAGCAGTCCGGTCTATTTGTGACTTTCCTTCTCCAACTTATCATATCTAGTTAAATTAAAAAACCGGACAAGTGCGCACTGAGGATTCCGTACTTTTTTTGTATAATATGTTGTTATAGCGGCAAAAGAAAGACATAATCTGTGAAAATTTCAACTGCCTAGCTATCACGGTTCATGAGATACAGGCTGTTGACAGCCAGACAGACAGATAGACAGTGGAGTCTTAGTAATAGCAAGTAATAGGGTCCCGTTTTTACCTTTTGGGTAGGAACCTTATTAAAAACATAGCTTACTAGTGACAATGACCTAGATAAGAGAAACCTTCATCAATGAAAATTAAAGTCAAGGTCAAAAAAACAGCAATAGGTAGTTTCTAATTATCATTTGGAACAATTGGAACCTAACAGGTCTTTAAAACTTTCAGTTTTTCATATAATTTCAGTTATTAAATATAATTATTAAGAAAAAGATAGGTAATCATCATTTGCTTGCCCTTGTCCCATTCACACCACTCTTGTCACACCACTCTGTCGACCATCATCTCATCACTCACTTGCATTTGTTTCTTTTTTTTTAATCATTTTTTTAAGGGGTTTTGTCCATTTTGTCATGCAGTGACGATGTCACCCCGTAAAGAGATCTAATAGTAATCTCACTTGCATTTGTTTCATATCATCTCACACACAGTACATCCAGTTTTTTCCTCAGTTTTCCTTTCCTCATACATTCATTTGTAATATCTTTCTCGTCACATGACTTTCATCCCCCCGCATTACATGCCCGATAGGCGATTTGCCCTTACTTTTTCTGCTATGGGTGCAACTTTCAGGCTTCCTCTTATACTCATTGCTTATGTCAAAATCAGTAAAAAACTTAATTAAGAAGAAATACATTTAATTAAATAAAAGTTATAATGAATTCCTAATGAATACTAATAATGAATGAAATGAATACTAGATAAATTATTAGAGATTATCATTAGCGAAAAACTACTAATTACGAACAATGGGACCAAATTACCTGTTTTAACAAAACAGCATCAAATTATTGACCGTATTAAATTTAATGGGAGGCTGTTTAAAAAACATTTTAATAATCATAGTATTCTCATTAATACATCAAATTTAACTTAAATAAAAATTGAATATAGCAAGAATAATGGGGGTTACTACTATTCACAAACACACAAAAGGGGGCACAAAAATCAACAAACTTAATGAAAAATAATCGCGGACAAACATACATACATACAAACATACGGGTCAAACTGAGAACCTCCTTTTTTTGAAGGTGGTAAAAAATAAACACAAGTAAGAATGGTTAAAAGGTAATTTCTTTATAGATGGTCAAGCAAATCTTGTCAGTAGAAAAAGGCGCAAAATTCAAATTTTCTATGAAACAATATCCCTTCGCGCCTACATATTTCAAATTGCTTGTGCTTGACCAACTATAAATTAACGGATATTAAGCACACATTGTGGAGTGTTATTTTTTTTAAATGCTTTATTGAAAATCCATAAACTTTAAATAGCAATCTGTTATCACTCCCCTAACATACACTTCCTCATAGTGACTGCAAATGACATCACAGATCACACCACTGAATCATTTTATTTACATGAAATAGATAAAGTTTATCGAAATCCCGCGCCAAAAATATCTTTATTACGGTAATAAATTTACGTTATTTGCACGAGATATATTTCTGATAAGGCTGACTCATACACTCACCTTAAGTTTAAGTAGATTTATATCGCCTTCTAGCGCTAGTTTCAAACGTTTCCAATCGAATGTGGCGGTTCTTCTAAACTCATCCAGGGGCCCACTCGGGAGATCGGGCAAAAAACTCAGGTCTTCCATTCCTAAAATTAAAAAAAAATCACTGGAGGCACGGCCTAACCTTAAAACACTGGCTATGAATTTAAATCACATTTAATATCGCCGGTGACCGCGACAGCTTGCCGATTAGGGAAGGCACTTAAAATTCCCGACTAGGCACACGTTTAAATTAATAGGATACTGCGATCAACAAAAAAACTTAGTGCCATAAACTAAGTCTCACCTTGTTATTCGGTTAACTGGTGATATAGAAAAGAAAAGTTGAAATCGGCCTTTAACAATTCAAGAAATGTAACAACTTGCAATAATTTCAGAAAATAATAATGTTAAATTTGTACTACACGCCCCAAAACCAAAGATTGAGTGTGATAGCATTGACGGTCGACCGAGCGAGCGGGCCGCGAGCGACTGACACTGACAGCCCTAAAATGTTGCTAGACTTAAAGTTTGAACTTGCCACAAAAAACTTTATTCTCCAAAGTTTCATTTCGACTTAATTTCTACCTTCACCTTGTTAAAGATTTTTATTTTACTTTTAGACCTCCAAATTAAGGAGGTTCGCTTTCCATACAAAAAACAATTGCGTTATATGTATTAAGTAATTACACACTATTACTACATAAATATGTGCACATCTATCTACTTTCAAATTTTTATTTGCGCTAAATTGATAGTTAAACTTTGTTTTCTACAGAAATCACGCAAAATACATTATTTTGGTATTGCATTGATAAAAAATAAAACGTTTTTTTTTACGTGATTTCTGTATAAAACGAAGTTTTATTATCATTTTAGCGCAAATAAACATTCGAAAGTAGATAAATGCGCACATATTAATAGTATGTAATTACTGAATATGACGCAATTGTTTTTTGAGTATTGAAAGCAAACCACCTTAATTTGGAGGTCTAAAACTAAAATAAAAACCTTTAACAAGGTGAAGGTAGAAAAAGGTATGGATGATTTTGACGCTTAAGGTCATCATGTTAACCAAATGATTTATTATATGCTCTTTGCCAAATACAAATGTTGTATTATTGTACAGTCAGCAACATAAGTTGCTAAGCAGGCCAGGTGTTCAAACTTACCTTGACACTCTCTTATTCTCTTAACTAATAAGGGGTCATCCATTAATTACGTCACACGAATTTCTAGGTTTTTTGACCCCTCCCCCCCTCCTTGTCACACTTGGTCACATTTGGCAAACCCCTCCCCCCTAGTGTGACGTCACATTTTTTCTACGAAATCGCCAATTCGAATTAAGTAAGTACCTGTTTAAGTATTATTAATATTTTATCAAAATATTTTTGACGATATAAATATTAGTAATTTTATAACCCAAAACTGCTTAGGAAAGAAAATTAAACGAATAAAACGATTATCGTTTTAAAAACTTGTTATAATTAAATGTACAGCGAATAAAATAATTTAAATAAATTTTCGGTTACTGATGAAGTTAAAGTGACGTCACAAAGTTTGTGTCTCCCCCCTCCCCCATGTCACAATGTGTCACATTTTCTTGACCCCCTCCCTCCCCCTAAACGTGTGATGTAATTAATGGATGACCCCTAAAGTCGCGTCAAGGTGATTATGAACACCTGGCCCGCTTAGCAATATCTGCTGCTGACTGTACCTGATATGTTTTAATTGTTACTTTAAAATAAGAATAATAGGAAAATAAGAAAATCAAGGAATTAAATAATAGCGGGAATTACTTTATACTAATTGTGTATGTGACTTTACAAAACGTGTAACAAAACAGAAGAAAACATAGAGCAAATTTTTACACCTGCCATATCAGACCCATAATAATATGTATGTAAATGTATAATTATTTTAATGTCATTATCCTAAAGCAAAACTTGCGCAGATTGATCTAGGAGTACCTTGCATATGCATTTAGTTTTGATCTTTTTATGTATCCTTTCATTCCACAAATAAGGATTTCTTTAAACGAAATATTTTTTACAAATCTGCTTTACTGTCTGGCATGCCACTGCCAGCTTTTAGCTTTGTCTGTAGAAAAATCTTAATAAATGTATGTCAGAAGCACAAACTACTAACAGCCGTATTCATAAAAAATCCTTAAATGAGGAATGATCAGCTTATTAGCTAATCCGCTGTTTAGGCTTAATAAGCCGTTGATAAGAACCATGATTTATAAACGTTTATTAGGGGCTTCTTAACTAATAAGCAGATTAGACGCGTTATGTTGGCATCTTGGCGCATCATAGACTAAAATATGGCTGAACATTAAATTAAAAAAAAAGTTTGACAGCAGCACTAGCGGCCAATCGTAATATCATGAAGAAGTTGATTTACTATTTTGACTAATTTTCGGAATTATCTCTTATTAAAATAGCTTCTGTGCCACAAAAATAATTTAAGATTGCTGCATGGCCGGAAATTTTATAAAACTTGGTGAGTAACTACGTTTACAGACAAGTATCTTATACAGCAACAAGTAATAATATGAGTTCACTGCAATGTTGATATACCTATATCTTATTGCTTTTAGTTTCAATATTATGTGGAATGGAGTCGAAAGAAGTGGGGTTCTTTCAAACTAACCGAGAAGTGCATAATTAGCGAAGAGAAGAAGTCGAAGCCAGATACCGTACCAGACCCCACTCGCCTCCGCAAGAAGAACCATTGAATAATGGTTCATGAGTTCACACTAATTTATTCTGGTTGCGGCAGAAATTCACAACGGGTCAACAAAACGAAGTCCATTCAGACTCACTAAATCAGGTATGAACAATGTCCTATACTTTCTTGTTTACCTTACATACCTGCAGTGTTTAGAGTTAGACAAAGAAAAGTCTGCAGCGATTTTGATGATAACTCTAGGTACAGTTCAAATTTTGGGCATGACCATCTATTTATAATATATTATAGACATAGGTACGTAACATAAAATGTAGTATCTGAACATGTTAAGATTGACACTTGCATTGACGGCTTTGACATTATTTAAAGGTTATAACACTTATAAATTTGGTAAATTTATCCGTGCTTTGTGGAGCTTGGTGTATTTGTTTAAAATTATGCATAGGTACCTACCTATTATAGGTATTATATTTCTTAACCATACAATGGAACCAAATGATAATTATATGTACAAGTGATGTTTTATTGTAACAAGCCGTTGTGTCGCGAGTTTACTTCTTGTCATCGTGTCATTAGTAATAATTTTGTAATGGTATTTATTTTATGCATGGAACAATGCGATGGTTATTATACTCGATCACCTAGCCAACCTACTTACTACGAGGAAGGATGGTTCACAAATTAGGCAGTATTTAAATACCAGTGTACAGGTGTGTGTATAGATACTGTGTACCTGCTGATTAAAAATAAGATGTTTTCTGCGTACAGTTGGTTATAATTAAGTTGGCTAATCTCATCAGACAGTTTGGACATCTATTCCAGAGAGTTTGCAAGGTCAATGTACAATGATATCATATTATAGTACCTAATAGGTAATGAATAATAAATGAAGTCATATTGATCTCTGTCTATAGCTTAAAATGATACTTAGTTACCATAACTATATTGAATCATGTGACCCTAACTTAAGTACATCCATTATATCATAAGCTAAAAATTAAAGAAAATTGTTGAATACAAAAATACTTTTATTCAAATTATTGCATCTTTTCAGATCCTGAAAGTACCATCATTAGCCACTGTTATTGTTGAATAACTCCAGGCTTTGGAAGAAAAGCTGTGGCCTGTGAACAGCTGTGAATATTGGTCAGAGAAGTGTAACTGACTCCGTACACTGCAAGTCCCAGCAGGAAATCAGCAAGAAACCTAAAAGAAAAAAAACATCAAAATGAAAACCTAGCTTGATTTAGGTTGAAGTAATAAAATTGTTCTAATTTAATTGGTGTTTTATTTTACTAATTAAATATATTTTTTGACTTGTTAAGGTTTGTACAATTTTTATTAATGATGTACAGTCACCTGCAATAAAATGTTACACAACAAAGGCCCATAAGAGCATTGCACATTTTTGCAGCCTTCGAAGAGTAACATATTATTGCAGGCGACTGTACCCATATTGAAATACTCAAAATTCCATTTTTCTAATTACAATGCAATAAAATCTTAAATGTATCTAGCAGTCTAATAGGGATGTTTCCTGTACTTAAAATAAATTATGTCACACCATACCATGTATAAAATAAAGCACCAGATTATTATTAGAAAATAAATTTTCATATAAATACCATAATAGCAAATCATTTTGAGAGTTCTAAAAAGGAAAGTAGGACCCTATTTTGCACATATTTATGATATTCATGTGTTTGCAATATTGTTCTGATGAAAGTGTACAATTTATATAAAGTAAAGTAGATATTCATAGGTAAGTTCATGCTATGTACCTAGTTCAAAGAAGTTCAAAAATAATATTGGTAATTAATGGTTCTTATGTAGAATAAAATTAAAAGGTATTTTTGAATACCAGACAATGACAAGGACAAGTTTAGTGCTGCCCATCTGATATTAAGCACTGCAGCCTACAGGCAACTAGCGGAGTTACAAATAGCCGACAGTGCATTTTTGGGAGCACTGGAAACCTTAGCGTCAAGAACAGGTAGGTATAGAATCCAACCTGGATGACTATACTGAATAATTAGTTGACATAAATGAAACTTTCATTCTATAAAGTTCAGCTTGCAATATTTTTACCTGGAGGCCAAATTGTTATGCTCAAAGCCAATATTGAGCAAACTGCCTATGCAATGACTGCATATACCCGTGACTTTTTCAGATTTTTCATCACTTTACCAGACTGACAAGAGTGCACACTTCTTTTACCTGTAAATAAGTTGATACTTTTAAGTAGTGCCTACTTACCTGTGATATTTTTTATTAAACACAGTCGGTTAAATATGTCTATAAAACAAGTTAACTTATGGTAAATATTATAATCTCATTAGGTATAATGGTTAGTTATTCAATTGCAAACTATGAACGAGATTGATGTACTCTTACAGGGTCTATAATATTATATAGGTAGGTATAATGTGCGCAAGAAATGCAATTAAATTTAAGTTTGCGAACACCCTGATCTTAAATTAAAAACAACGTTTCTGGCAAGTGGTAATAATGAATAACTAAAGGGTTTACGCACAAATATAAGTAAGTCCTCGCCGTGTCCGACGATGGCGACTCCTCCAAATATTTTTAATTAGGAACATGGAACGCTCTAATATTACTTGCCAAGCCAAACTTGGTTTCGAAAATGCGATTGTATGACGAGCAATGAAGCTGGCCCGCATAGATTTAAGTGAATCTGGCGGTTTACCTATTTCTCCAAACGCCTAATAGCTGTGAGGGAGGAACTCGCTCCGTTTATGATGCATTTTTCCGACTACGCGATCATAGAATTCTGTTGCCTTCTTCGATATTTTGGTTAAACGAAAATCACCATACACAAAATCACATAAACAACTTATAAAAAGCGGGATTTTTAGGTTTCGCGCCATTTTCGCACTATATCCAGGTATGTAATACGTAATTGCACATATTAAAGTTGTTTTCCATTCACATTTGGGATTTTAACCAAAACGTACTATTTGCTCTTGCTCTTGTCACTCTTGCCAAAATCAGCTGTTTCGTGACCGCCATCTTGTAAAATAGCAGATAATAAACAGATAAAGAAGGGTCCTCGGCTCCGTAACTTTCCGAGGATTTAATAAAGAGATGATCAACTGTTTAGCGCTAAAAAGTGTTTATGAATCACGTTTTGTGACATCCGGTTATCAGCAACTGATGATCAATGCTCTAACTGTTTATGAATACGGCTGTTGATCATCTCTTTATTAAATCCTCGGAAAGTTACGGAGCCGAGGACCCTTCTTTATCTGTTTATTATCTGCTATTTTACAAGATGGCGGTCACGAAACAGCTGATTTTGGCAAGAGTGACAAGAGCAAGAGCAAATAGTACGTTTTGGTTAAAATCCCAAATGTGAATGGAAAACAACTTTAATATGTGCAATTACGTATTACATACCTGGATATAGTGCGAAAATGGCGCGAAACCTAAAAATCCCGCTTTTTATAAGTTGTTTATGTGATTTTGTGTATGGTGATTTTCGTTTAACCAAAATATCGAAGAAGGCAACAGAATTCTATGATCGCGTAGTCGGAAAAATGCATCATAAACGGAGCGAGTTCCTCCCTCACAGCTATTAGGCGTTTGGAGAAATAGGTAAACCGCCAGATTCACTTAAATCTATGCGGGCCAGCTTCATTGCTCGTCATACAATCGCATTTTCGAAACCAAGTTTGGCTTGGCAAGTAATATTAGAGCGTTCCATGTTCCTAATTAAAAATATTTGGAGGAGTCGCCATCGTCGGACACGGCGAGGACTTACTTATATTTGTGCGTAAACCCTTTAGTTATTCATTATTACCACTTGCCAGAAACGTTGTTTTTAATTTAAGATCAGGGTGTTCGCAAACTTAAATTTAATTGCATTTCTTGCGCACATTATACCTACCTATATAATATTATAGACCCTGTAAGAGTACATCAATCTCGTTCATAGTTTGCAATTGAATAACTAACCATTATACCTAATGAGATTATAATATTTACCATAAGTTAACTTGTTTTATAGACATATTTAACCGACTGTGTTTAATAAAAAATATCACAGGTAAGTAGGCACTACTTAAAAGTATCAACTTATTTACAGGTAAAAGAAGTGTGCACTCTTGTCAGTCTGGTAAAGTGATGAAAAATCTGAAAAAGTCACGGGTATATGCAGTCATTGCATAGGCAGTTTGCTCAATATTGGCTTTGAGCATAACAATTTGGCCTCCAGGTAAAAATATTGCAAGCTGAACTTTATAGAATGAAAGTTTCATTTATGTCAACTAATTATTCAGTATAGTCATCCAGGTTGGATTCTATACCTACCTGTTCTTGACGCTAAGGTTTCCAGTGCTCCCAAAAATGCACTGTCGGCTATTTGTAACTCCGCTAGTTGCCTGTAGGCTGCAGTGCTTAATATCAGATGGGCAGCACTAAACTTGTCCTTGTCATTGTCTGGTATTCAAAAATACCTTTTAATTTTATTCTACATAAGAACCATTAATTACCAATATTATTTTTGAACTTCTTTGAACTAGGTACATAGCATGAACTTACCTATGAATATCTACTTTACTTTATATAAATTGTACACTTTCATCAGAACAATATTGCAAACACATGAATATCATAAATATGTGCAAAATAGGGTCCTACTTTCCTTTTTAGAACTCTCAAAATGATTTGCTATTATGGTATTTATATGAAAATTTATTTTCTAATAATAATCTGGTGCTTTATTTTATACATGGTATGGTGTGACATAATTTATTTTAAGTACAGGAAACATCCCTATTAGACTGCTAGATACATTTAAGATTTTATTGCATTGTAATTAGAAAAATGGAATTTTGAGTATTTCAATATGGGTACAGTCGCCTGCAATAATATGTTACTCTTCGAAGGCTGCAAAAATGTGCAATGCTCTTATGGGCCTTTGTTGTGTAACATTTTATTGCAGGTGACTGTACATCATTAATAAAAATTGTACAAACCTTAACAAGTCAAAAAATATATTTAATTAGTAAAATAAAACACCAATTAAATTAGAACAATTTTATTACTTCAACCTAAATCAAGCTAGGTTTTCATTTTGATGTTTTTTTTCTTTTAGGTTTCTTGCTGATTTCCTGCTGGGACTTGCAGTGTACGGAGTCAGTTACACTTCTCTGACCAATATTCACAGCTGTTCACAGGCCACAGCTTTTCTTCCAAAGCCTGGAGTTATTCAACAATAACAGTGGCTAATGATGGTACTTTCAGGATCTGAAAAGATGCAATAATTTGAATAAAAGTATTTTTGTATTCAACAATTTTCTTTAATTTTTAGCTTATGATATAATGGATGTACTTAAGTTAGGGTCACATGATTCAATATAGTTATGGTAACTAAGTATCATTTTAAGCTATAGACAGAGATCAATATGACTTCATTTATTATTCATTACCTATTAGGTACTATAATATGATATCATTGTACATTGACCTTGCAAACTCTCTGGAATAGATGTCCAAACTGTCTGATGAGATTAGCCAACTTAATTATAACCAACTGTACGCAGAAAACATCTTATTTTTAATCAGCAGGTACACAGTATCTATACACACACCTGTACACTGGTATTTAAATACTGCCTAATTTGTGAACCATCCTTCCTCGTAGTAAGTAGGTTGGCTAGGTGATCGAGTATAATAACCATCGCATTGTTCCATGCATAAAATAAATACCATTACAAAATTATTACTAATGACACGATGACAAGAAGTAAACTCGCGACACAACGGCTTGTTACAATAAAACATCACTTGTACATATAATTATCATTTGGTTCCATTGTATGGTTAAGAAATATAATACCTATAATAGGTAGGTACCTATGCATAATTTTAAACAAATACACCAAGCTCCACAAAGCACGGATAAATTTACCAAATTTATAAGTGTTATAACCTTTAAATAATGTCAAAGCCGTCAATGCAAGTGTCAATCTTAACATGTTCAGATACTACATTTTATGTTACGTACCTATGTCTATAATATATTATAAATAGATGGTCATGCCCAAAATTTGAACTGTACCTAGAGTTATCATCAAAATCGCTGCAGACTTTTCTTTGTCTAACTCTAAACACTGCAGGTATGTAAGGTAAACAAGAAAGTATAGGACATTGTTCATACCTGATTTAGTGAGTCTGAATGGACTTCGTTTTGTTGACCCGTTGTGAATTTCTGCCGCAACCAGAATAAATTAGTGTGAACTCATGAACCATTATTCAATGGTTCTTCTTGCGGAGGCGAGTGGGGTCTGGTACGGTATCTGGCTTCGACTTCTTCTCTTCGCTAATTATGCACTTCTCGGTTAGTTTGAAAGAACCCCACTTCTTTCGACTCCATTCCACATAATATTGAAACTAAAAGCAATAAGATATAGGTATATCAACATTGCAGTGAACTCATATTATTACTTGTTGCTGTATAAGATACTTGTCTGTAAACGTAGTTACTCACCAAGTTTTATAAAATTTCCGGCCATGCAGCAATCTTAAATTATTTTTGTGGCACAGAAGCTATTTTAATAAGAGATAATTCCGAAAATTAGTCAAAATAGTAAATCAACTTCTTCATGATATTACGATTGGCCGCTAGTGCTGCTGTCAAACTTTTTTTTTAATTTAATGTTCAGCCATATTTTAGTCTATGATGCGCCAAGATGCCAACATAACGCGTCTAATCTGCTTATTAGTTAAGAAGCCCCTAATAAACGTTTATAAATCATGGTTCTTATCAACGGCTTATTAAGCCTAAACAGCGGATTAGCTAATAAGCTGATCATTCCTCATTTAAGGATTTTTTATGAATACGGCTGCAACTGTTTAGCGCTAAAAAGTGTTTATGAATCACGTTTTGTGACATCCGGTTATCAGCAACTGATGATCAATGCTCTAACTGTTTATGAATACGGCTGTAAGAAGATAGATACTACGTATGGTATGGTCGGCGGAACTCGACCGATAGTAATCGTTTTTACCCTCGGAGTAATTAACAACGGAGACGCCATGTCTAAAATTTTCGGTACAAAATAGTCTGCCGTTTTTTGCGGGGGAGGGGTACATCAAATGTATAGGTACGTCATGTCAGATAAACGTCAGTCCATACATATGGTTGACCATTGGCCGCCTATTTTCGACAGAGGGGAATGCCTGTTAATGGCGCCTCCATTGTTAATTACTCCGAGTTTTTACCATTTTCGTGTTATATCGCGTTTAAATATTTTTTCCCAGAAAACACAATGTTTTTCTCTAATAGCAACACTACTGAATATATTCGCACGTGAAGAGGTACTTACCAACAAAAATGGAATAAGTATTGAATTTATTGCGTATAATTGATTACTTACTGTGAACTTATCAATAAAGGTGATATGTCTATGAAATTTTAATTCATAAAATGTATGAATGTGCTGTCGTAATGCAAATTTTGTTAACAACGCCATCTCTTGCACGATGTTAAAACCAATGTAACCTCTCACGTTGAAACCATGCGCCTACGCCATGTTCGCAGGTACGTATAGGTAATTTTGTCACACTCTCCTTGTAGATGGCGGCACTATCAAGTAACGTGATTAATGAAACGTCTGACAATGACAGAGCTATTCACAACACGTTAGTTAGAAAGAGACACACAGACACGCCTACACAGAAAAATACACTACTACATCGACAGCCAGACACAGTATACTGAACAAGAAAAGAGAAGTTGTAAAACAACAACTTCGCTGCTTGCTGCTTTTCTATCAGATGTAAAATGGACGGGCGGTCGTGTCGCTGCGCGCTCGCGATTTACGCGTGTTTCTTGTAATATCGAAGTTAATTGTTTAATAATTTGACGTCATCCCGTTTACTGTTTACGCGATAGTTCGACTGCTCCGGTGTTCGGTGCCGGGGAAGATTGTGTCAGTGCATGTGTTATCGTTTGACGTTACTCACTTCACTTGCTGTGATTTAGCTGATAGCTGACCGGTGGGTGCGCGTGATAACTATACGTGTTTTTGACGATTAAATCGTCTAGTGTTGGTGTTTTAGCTGCACCATGCTGTGCAAGGTGACATAGTGAACGCTGAATGACCCTGACCTCTGGCAACCATGTCTGGGCGATCGGATTGCAGGAAATTCGCTCCCAACATCTTCAATAAGAGCAAGTGCACTAATTGCTTTCGGCAGAAGGAGGAGCACAGCGCCGAAGCCTTGGAATCTAATCGGGTAAATAAAAAAAAACATTTTTGTTTATGGTCGTAAATAAAAAAAAACAAGTTTCTAATCAACACGAAATATTCGCGTGTAGGTGTGTCGATAGTTCGATAGAGGTATGCATGTGTGCGTGGGCTGACCACTGCTGTTGACCTAACGGATTTCATTTCATCGTGTTATTAAAATCTACCTTCCTATATAATTAATAACTATTGCAGTACGTAGGTATTTAACTTGCTAGTAAAAAAACTCGTGAGAATTTTAAGTTGGTAGATACTAAGTACAGTCAGCAGTAAATATTGTTAGGCAAAGTGTTTAAAAGTGATCTCCACACACGCTTTTCTTATTCTATAAAAAAATAGTGTAAAAATAATGTACAGATAATTTTGAGCACTTCATCCAATTAGATGCTTTGGCAGTACTGTAATAACTTTGATAATTAGGTATCAAAGATTATATTATTGATACCTATTTATATACAGCCTATATATATTATGTACGTACGATTTTACATAATACATTTCAAAGCATTTTATAGAATTACCTACTCAATACCTAGTATACAATATTTTTCTGTTATGACCAAAACAACTGTGACAAAAATTAAACAAAGAAGAGCTTACAGCCAAGTTAATTTATTTACTTACAACTTTTGCTTAGGGTCGAGGTTTAAGTTTAAAGTAAAGTATACAATACACATTTTGTATGTGTTAAACAATAATATATGTGTCAAATAGCCCGCTTAGAGCTAAGCAATTCTCTAGAGATCGAGGATGTTCTGAATTTGCTGATACTTATATTATTTTGAGAAAAACAATTAAAACAAAGTAGGTAAATAAGAAGCTAGTAATGAGGAATTCACTCAAGTTTACCCCAGCTTTTAGCTGTATGGCGAATTGGTAGGTCCTTTCTGCCGTTTCCAAAGTTGTAACGTATATGCCAATTAAATCATAGGAGAAGTGAAACTTTCTCAACCAACATAGAGAAATTGTCCGATATGCACTGCAATGACACGAACGTAGTACATTATCGTAGATAAAATTGTGAAATGAATTTCCAAATAGCATTAATTGAAGGTCCTGTTACATCGCTTCTATCGTGTGACTATTGGTAGGTAGGTACTTTGATAATGGAATAATACGTAATCGGTCTTTATCTAATTATCGATGTACTTGACCATCCATTTTGTTTCTAATTGTTGGCAGTGTTGAAATTAAAACGCTGATAGGTATGTCCAATGACAGGCAGTGACTATTCAGATATAATTAAGATAATGAAGATATTGAATCGCGAAAATGTTGTTTAGAGTTAAACGTTAAACCAAGAAAAGTCTGCAGAGATTTTCACAGCACACGCAGTGCAGGTGTTATTTTAAACGTCTAACTTTTATGAAATTATGACGTAATTGACGTATAAATAACACTGGCACTGCGTGTGCTGTCAAAATCTCTGCAGACTTTTCTTGGTCTAACGCCGTCTTAATTCTAGATGCTCTTCGCATTTCTTTCTATAAAACAACACTAATCTAAGTAATTGGTCTAAATGATTATTATATAGCTTACCAATCGGATAAATGAGTAGTTTTTAGAAATCTATACAGACATATGTTACGGATCGTAGAAATATTTAGTTCTATCGGTCCGTTTATTTATGCAAGTTAAGATGTCAATCTTTACGATCAGGAAACTTTATCGCAAGATAGTTATTTAAGCCAAGTTGGCTGTAAAAAAAACCGGTAGTGTCAGTTCAAGAAGTCGCATAATGTAATTCACAATGCTAAAGTGTCCTAACCCAGAAACTTGAGAAAGTCAGTAGGTAAACACATGTAAACAAAAAGCAATTGAGGTCGTTTTTACGCATACTTGTTCATGATTCATTTTGTTTATTCAACGTTTTAAAAATAACTAGCAAATCGTTTGTCTCGTTGACCGCGCTAACCACAAGCACCATAGTCACAATACTCTTTCATGTCAGCTGTCATTTACTTTTTAATAACTACCTTATGATTACTAATAAGGTTAGACCATAAAGTAAGCGTCATGGCATTGTAAATTATGCTGATAATTTTGGTCTAAATAAATATAATTTACTTACGCAGATACGCACCGCACCTGTACCAACATTATCACGATAAGTAACCCTGTTGAGGCCCGTTCATTTAATATTCCGTAAACTTGTATGTGTTTTTTTATAAACAATATTGTAAGTGTTACTGTATTCAAATAATCATTTTAATGTGAATAAACAAATAATCAGAAACATTGTTGATATCTAGGTATATTAGGCTTATATTATTTAAAACTATATTATATAAAAATCATCATTTAATTTTTATTTTCCAATAGATACATCGAGACTTTATTTTCTGAGTTTTCCGTAACAATTTCCAAAGGTATGTATGACAGTTAATTAGTTAGTGACAGTAATGGCGTCCTTTGTAGATAAGAGTTTTTGCAGATCTTCTAAGAGCAGAATATAATGCCATAACTTAGATTAAGATAATAACATTAACTTAGATTCACGGACACTCGTCAAGCATATTAAACACATAAAATCCCGATTTGGCTTCTAAACGTCAGAACAGAACCAAGGCTGTCTAAACGAAGTTAACTTTTTGCGTTCCCAACCTTATTCCTATCCGTTTAAAAGCGTAGAGAATACGTTTAAAGTGTTTAAACTAGACGTTTAACGTTAAAGACTTCTCTATTCATAATGCGGAAATGTCCACCTAAAAAGGTTTTGTCCGGACAATTATTAACTTGACAAATGCTCAGCTAACGAAGCTGACATGCGCCATGTTGTCCATGTTGCGCGTGCGCAAGGTGATGCGACGCGAATAGGAAGTTAACGATCGATTGAACGGTCGGCTCGCTAAATAGACGACATTAGGCGACAGTAATGAGAGTTGTTAGGTTTATGGAGAGCTGCAGGTTGGACGCTAGCTCAGCACAACCCAAAAAGCCTTATAAACCTATCTTTTCTATACTTAAACTGCCTTTCGTACGTGACTCTGAGCTAATGAATGGATTTTGTTGGACTCGTATTGGTTGCTCATAGAATTCTGTTTCTCAACACGGTCTTGAATAGTTGCTTTGAAAGGATTTCTAATTTGAAGGCAGAGTAACGATCGAATAGTTTATTTAGTAAAGGCCTCCTGATAAACCGTTAAGGATGATTGTCCACTTTAATAACTGTATTTCACAAACATTTGCAATGCAAGTAAAATAAGCAATCACTAGTTGTAAAAAACAAAAGAAAGTCTCGCCGAAATTCAAATTTCTTGTACAGGTAGATACAACAAAAGATAAGTTAGCATGTTAATGTTAAACATTATTGTTAAAGTTGTGACTTATGCTGCTAAAATGCAGGTGAAAGTTAGCTAATTAAGCAAATTGTCTTCCTAGTAATTGATTGGCTGTGGAGTGATTTGCATAAAAAACCGCGTGATATATGGCATTTCCCCTTGATATTTACAAGCGATTCCGGGTCGTTGAGTCGTGATAGGCATCGTGATTATAATGACCATAATTAAGCGTGTAATTTATAATAGATTATGTCATGTGTAGAGGTATTCTATGCATGTGCACATGTATACAATGCTAAGTCGGCGACGACAAAGCAAAGGTCTGTGGGTCACAATTGTTTGTTTAACAAATTCAACGTTTTATAAAAACGAGCGTGTTTCCGTTGCCAGTGGCGCCGTCGCACGCATTTTTGCGGTTAACGCTACGCAAACTTGTAATGTTTTATTTAGTACTTCGACACACTTTTTATCTTGTTGGACAGTCGCAAAATTAAACTGGATATTAATGGTTATAGCTTCGACCTTCTGCGCTGGTTATCTTTTAATAACCATGAGCTTAAAAAAAATTGTGAAGTCAATTAAAAGTGGAGCACATGGAGGCAACTAAATAATTTCTTCTGTCAAAGTTTAAGTGTCCCTTTAAGGCTTCATAAATCCATCAGTTAATTACATAAGTTTCACAAAATGTAAATATTTGTTCTATACTTAGCGCGACGCTCGCGTCACTACTCCCAAAAAAACATTGATCTGAACAAAGACGTGGAGATGGAATAGTTAAATTAAAAAAAAAAGAAACCGTTCCTATAAAGGTAGCCAGTTAAGTGGGAGCTGTTGCTGGGTGCTACCGTGACCTTTTCTAGTCTGCGGTTGTCTGAAAGGGGGCGGCAAGGGAGGTTATGTTACAATGGTTGGGCTAAACTTGTAGTGTAGCATAAAAAGGAGTGCGTGAGGAATGCGTTGGCGCGATCGCCAGGTGCAACGGCCTCGCCCTGCCGGCCGGCATTTTTGTGAACACGCCTAATGCATGAGAATGAATGGTTTGGAAATCGATCTTAGCGCCAATTAACACTCCACTAGAAAACTGAGTAATCAAATCGTATACAGATTTCATTTCCAGAAACAAAAAAGACGAAGGGTAAACAGGTTAGGAAATAGTACATTTCGATGCTAGTGCGGAAGGTATGTCATTACTTCACGAGTACCGAGATATCTTGCCACGAGCCGCAGGCGAGTGGCAAGACTCGGTACGAGTGAAGAATGACATTTCCGCACGTGTATCGAACGACGTTTTTTAATACAGTTGCGAAAAAATAAGAAAAACATTGTTAATCGTACACTAAACAAAAGTGGTAACAGTGACAGCTCGGTTAGACGTCGTCTTTAAGTATATTACATCTATGGGCGTTTGGCAGCTATTCCGTTCCATTCAGTCAACTTATTAAGAACGGAATTTTCAATATTGAATATTAAAAAATAAACGTGTTATAATGATGAAGAGGTAAGTAATTAAATATGAAATATGTAATATTTTTCGTATTCTTACATTAACGGTAGGTTTTTATGCTGATTACGACGTTTAAAGGAAACTAATATTAACACTCATCAATAAGTAGTCGTGAATTGGAACAAGTATAAATTTAAAAAAATTGGAAAAGTAAAAAGCACTAGTTCGAGATAACCAACTTTCCGCACGCTAAACAGCTACGTAAAGTAGCACTTTTTGAGCAACTGTATTAAAAACGATATTTCTGAGTTAGGAGCGTTTGCTGTTGCGTCTGTGACACGTCGCGTCCAGCGAATTAACACGTCGCTATCCGACGCTATGCTATCTGTGGACCGTTACGGGCACAATGGGCGAACGATATTATGTGGGTCGCGGAACGAACGTGACACCGGATAAAGCGAACAATTAAAACCGACACCTACTTGGGAAACAAGTGCTTGGCGTAACTCGGCGCTGCCTTTTACGTTTTTTCGAAAACCGGTCGGGATCCCCGCTGCGTCACGATCAAACATTTCCATCCTTATCTTTTTGTCGTAAGCGATCTTTTAGAATGTTTTAATTTTGTTTTGGTGATCTCGATATTTTACTCTCTGATTGGCCTCGCTACAAGAACTCATAATATTAAAAAAATCCAGCTAAAGCAAAATTTAAACAGAATTTTCAACAATTTTAAACAACAGGATACATCAAAATATCAACTTAACCCAACCAACTTAATTAACCTACATCAAATGCAACAAACAACGTTTTAGTTTCCGTTTTTACCTGAGAACCTCGTGCGATGAGAGCGGCTCGAGTAACTCGATAGCCTTGGTATGCCACAATGCAGTTATCTAAGTAGGCTGCAGGAACAATATCTTATTCAACGCTTTAATGAATGAAACCTGAAGTGTTGACAGACGAGCTATGGGAACAAAACGAGACATTCAGTTAGGATGTCTGTGTGTGTGTGTGTTTTTTTTTATTGTAAAAAGGTACATATTTGACCACAATCTCACCTGATGGTAAGTGCCGATGCAGTCTAGGACATTGACACAATCATAATGTTGAAATATTTCGCGATTTTTGCTTCTTTGAATTGAAATCTTATCAGTCCTCCTTATAAAGGTTTTTTCCTTTCAGTGTTGCGATAGAGAGAATTATATATTTGCTAAAGCGAGAAAGTAATCTGCAATACTTTCTCTATCTCTATACATACAACTAGACTTATTGATTTTGTAGCGGAAAGCAAAACTAGGATTTAGTAAATTGTAACTATTCCATACCTATGTAATGTTTTCAACTGTTTAAACAAGCTTATTTATACCTATTGCATGCTGGAAAATATCTAGTTACAAATTCAGGTCTGATAAACATAAAACATGAACAGTTGGAAAGCTTGAATGAACAGCTGTTTTTGCTCATAGATGGCGCCCAGTAAAAGTTCCCTACTTTTACTCATAATCATCACACAGATGTGCGCTTACGCAATATTTTACTCTCTCTAGTCTCTCTACACTACTACAGATCACTATCTCTGCGTACTATCATTATCTCTCCTGTAAAACAAATATTTGCATGATTAATCTTTGCTTCGTAATGTTGGCTGTGTGACGCTTGAAGTGCTTTATTTTTTATAACGTATAATGCCAGTTAAGTCTCGAAAAATCTAAAACTTGGACGTTTACAATGCACTACCGTGCATACTTTTACGTTTTTATTATTGGCATTCTTCGACTATTTTCGTTTACCTCCTTCAATTTGAGGACAAACACTATCCCATTATGTTATGGGAATAAATTATGTGCACAGTTGTGTAAAGTTACTGATCGTTTGGCTTACTTTAGAACAAAACTTGACATGAAAACGAAAATACGTCCCTAAAGTGGCAAATTAACGATTACTTCGAATTTAAACATGACATGAGTTGCGTTCCAAAACACGTGAAAATCTTTTTAATCGACTTTAATATTTAAAGGTAGAACGCATTTCGGTTAATTTATTTGTTTTTTTTTAATGCTATGAGGTTGTACGTGTACAGATCTTTATAACATTAAATAAGTAAGTACAGTTCACAAACTGATGCCTCCCATTAATGCATTGTACGTATAATTCACATACTCATAGGTTTAATGGCCCTCCTTTATCCCTATTCTCAAAGAGCTGTATAACGTTACAAAGTACTAAATCTTTACGGAAGATTTATACGTCGAATTATCCTAAGCACATACGGTCAATTTTTAATCCTGTCATATAGGTTCAAAGGCCATAGATACAGCTGGCTTTATCTTCCATTTCAAACGCTAATGTTATGGACAAAGGGAAATGGTAAAGCATTTTTTACGTATTTATGTATTTGATCACACTGAAATCTGTCTGTAATAACGTAGTTATATAGGCCAAAAAATCGCATCGAGTTCTACAGCTTTTAGGGCTTGATAACTGATAAGATTAGATAAGCCTTCAACGTACAGTCACCTGCAATAATATGTTATTCTTCGAAGGCCGCAAAACTATGTGACACGCTCTTATAGCTGTACAAATAAGATCGTGTGAGATATTTTTGCGGTCTTCGTTGTGTAACATATTATTGCAGGTGACTGTACAAACAATGCTGCTTGTATAAAAGTAAAATCTTAAGACAATTCAGATTTTTTTTTAATTTAAGCGTGGCTGACACGCCTCGACGACGCTCCAGAGTAATTATGAACATTGACCCTTAAAACTCTTAAAAGTTTCCGAAGCTTGTCTACGGCACATATCAAATTTACGTAGCGAGTTCCCACGAACGCATCTGTCAGACTGGCTCTGTGTCCGCCGCGTGTTTTTTTAGCTAAAATATCAGCCAGTATTATATGACGATGTGGTCAAACAGTGTTATGGATATCGATTATCGGTTAAAGTATCGAGTTAAGTGAGTCGTGTTGTTATACCTTTATGTTTTGTTGCTATCACGCAGTTGACGCTATAATAGGCGTTTTTTGTTACATAAAACTCTCTTAAAGTAGAGTAGATAAAGTTGCCCAGTCTCTAATTCTTAAAAGCTGTCTGCAATACAAAAACATAAGCATACTTTGTACTACCACAGTACGAATACTTTGTTTCGATTTATTAAAAGATGCAGTCTTCTACCTTACTAACATTAATTAGTGATGCTAGACACGTCTGGTTACACTTCAAAATCACTAGAAGCGTATTGCATTTGATTATTTTGATTGCTTAGGCTGGCGTCGTCAAGATTTTATCGGTACTGTATTTATTACATACCTCGCATTATCAGTTACGATAAACACAGACACGACGTGACCTGTAATAAATATGACTTCCACAAGAAAGTCATTCATTTGAATTCTCATTACGTTCGGCAACATTTGTAACTCTTGCTCAGTAAATAGCAATAATGTAGAACAGCTATGTAAATAAAGGAGAAATCTCAATTCATGTGTGTGAATTGAGTTCTAGCGTTGCAAGTTGCAACGTGTGAACTTAGCTTTACTCGTATCGAACACGAGTTAACGACTCGACAGGTTTTATTTACTTAGCATTATCTGGCGTATATGTAAATTGTTTCTATGAGTCACGACTCGCCTTTATATTTACCATCGGAGATAGCGGCTAAAAGCGGCGTCTTTAATTAAAACATTAAGAACACAATTTGTTTCGTTTTCGAACGGGCCTGTAGTCAAGATGGCGGCATTTCGAGTTTTGATAATTTTAGCATGCTCGCATCGAGCTTGGGTTTTTTTTTGTAAAATACGACCTTGTTCCTTGTAATTAGGGTTTTAAATTAGAGTGAGTAACGTGGGAAGATACGATTTTTTAAAAGTTATTAATCGATTTGCATACACAAATGAGCGCGTAATGCAGCAGGCGCGGTTTTAATTGCCGTTCGTTTTTGTTTTTGTTTCAGCTAGTTTGCGTGTGATAGTGTTGGACTAAAAGCTGCTTGCCGCATGTCTTTATCTATAAATAAGAAATAAAAATAAACTTTATACACATTTATTTCAGTCTCCGTTATCGTTCGACAACAATGTATTCTAGGACTTATAAATTTATAAAACAACTACAAATCCATGTTATTCATAATCGTATGTACATTTTGACAGTCCAAATCGTGTCCAAAGACCACCCGCTGTATGCCGGTCACGCTACGCCTCTACGAGTTCCCACCACTCCGGTTTGGACCGAACCCGCACCGTTAGCATATGCGACCAATACCCATGACATACACCATAAAAAATGCCTCTTAAACTATTTGGCCGTTACGTCATTCTTGACACCGTTCACATATTGATTGATAGTTTTACGGCGTAAGTACCTAAACTGTAAGGTTTATTTTGTAAATTGCAATAAATAGTATGGTAATCTAGTAATTGCTTGTTTACCGTAACCAAGAGTATATTTAACCGCAAAACGCCTTCGTTGCAACTTGCAACGCTTAGCGAAATAATGACAGCTCGTTTTGATTATGAACATGAACCCGTAGCCAAGATTTTGGCATATGTGTGGGTAATCTGAAAGGTAACGTAAACCCACACATACGCACTAAAAACCAGGTTTTCTGCGATGAATTTGAGTGAAACAGAATAATTGGGTGGTGTAAATTCAATTATGGTCAGTTTAACTAATTTTAGGTTATATTGAGGTAATAAAAGGGACTTGATAAACTTGTTTGTGAAATGCTTCTAGGCAAAATGAATGTGTGTTATTGGAAGCTCGGCTGCCTGGTTAATCATATTTAAGAAAGGAAACATGAACAAGTAGTTTTGTCGAGAAAAAATAATTAATATTATGGGTATACCTGGGTTTGCTCTGTTTTATACTCGTATCCAAGACCAAGACAACAAAAGCGAGTATACCACTGTAGTACGATCACTTTTGTAAATTCGAGCGATAGAGATGCAGATAACGAAATTTTGATTTTCGCGGTAGATCCTCAGTTAGTAAAGTTTAGGTAGTAACTTAATTCTGCCCATACACTTTGAAACAAGCTTGTAAAAATGAAGAATTCCCATAATTAGAAGTTATTCTAAAACTGGAAGTACACATTATATCAATGGTTTAAAAGGCATAAACTACAAAAGCTAAGCTCGGTTGTGGTAGATCTTTAAACTTACCCTTTTTTATGCATCCTACAGTAACAATTGATAATCAAAGTCATGCTTTTATAGATACACGCAATTTTAAATGAAACTGGCTTTTATGGCTCCTAGAAATTGAATTAACTGGGTGTAAAGCTCGGTTTCGCAATAAAATAGATGAAAATTGTATACAATTAAAGCTGGACTCCTCGGGTAGCGTCTTAGTGGCGCCTTACGCCTTAGAAGCGTATAAGAACGTTTCATTAAGCTGTAATTTAGTGCTAACAGGAATATCGAATGGGTTTCTTGGCTTGATCACTTATACTGCTAGGTCGTAAGTGCCTATAGGCCCTTACGTCAAATGCGCTTTTGCTCAGGCTGGTGTATATGCCCCTAGGGCCTGGAGCGGGTATCGGGAGAGCTACAGAAGCTGAACTAAACAAATAGCAATGCATGGTCTTCATGGGTATTTTGCTTCGCCATTGAGAATGCATAATTTAGATACCTCCGTAAGGCTCCGTAGTTACCAGCATGAAACGACGAGTGCAAATACAAATAAAAAATGGTGAATGGGAGAAAATCTTTTTCCTCCGTTGGAACAGACGTGAAGGTTTTTGAAATATACTTTGTGTGAAAAATAATTGACTTAATCAACCATAGTCCTGCAGTGAATCTGTATAGTTATTAGTTAACAGTCCCTTTATCATCTTCCTCGTGTTGTCCCGGCCTTTTGCCACTGCTCATGGGAGCTTGGGGTCCACTTGACAACTAATCCCAATAATTGACGGTACTGGTGGTATTTCTTTAAATAGCAAATGATGTATCGTATATTACATAAGTTCCAAAAAACTCATTTGTCGCCGGGCCCGGGGGAGCCGGGGTTTCAATTTCAACCCGCAACCTCCGTATTGAAAGTCGCACGCTCTAACAGCCAGGTTACCAGCGCTCTCCGTTTATCATCTCCACTCTATTGCGTGGAATGAAGATTAAAGTCATTGGAGGTTGTAACCATTAGACTAGACTGCCGTTTTTACGTTTTTTAACATTGTTTTAATCCCCTTTATTTAGTCATATCTATTTCTGACCACGCTCCTTTTGCCACTCTGTATAACCTAGAACTCGGAACTCATCAGTACAAACAGCAGCACTGCCCCCAGGCAGTGCCCGCGCAATGATCGATGCTTCGTCGATACACACATACAATACAAAACGACGTAAAGGACACTACTTTGGTTGTAACGTACACCTTTCTTGTATAAGCCTCGTATATTTTACACAGCAATTTAGGTGATAAACTTAATGTTTCATTTGCAGTTTACATGGTAATGGCACTATTATCATGTGACAACGTCTTTCGGATACGATTGGCGGTAATTTCAATTTGCGACAATGTATGGTAATGTAAGAATTACAATGTTGCTGAAATCCTCTTTATGAAATTAAATTATGTGCTTACATTTGACCAGCTAAGAATATAATTTATTTGGAGATAAGCCCATATAAGCTTAGTCTTCAACGTTAGATTATTTTCGATTTGTTCGAATCACTTATTTAATTTATTAGCAGTTTATGTACTCATATTTGGGATAAAATCCCAGTCGTTTTGTTTTTCTTGGACGTTTTTTTACAACACCGAGCTACGCTGCGAACGAAAAGAAGGCTACGGCAATTCGACATACATACAGCAATAACTCCATTGTCGTATATCTCCCATAAATGTTTCTCGCAGTTTTGCACAATTTTTAACACAACACAAATATCTTTAAAATTTTCTCATGAAGCACAGCAAGCACTCCGTACCCGGCAACCCTACAATTAGACAGGAACATGAAGTTATGTTTAAAAAATTATGACTTTCAGAAATTCATTTCGCAATTCTCCAGTTGGTCCGTTGCAAAATATTCGCAGTCAATCCGTAAGCAAACATATGGACATACATCGTCGCATTCATCATTTTGTAGACACCCATCACTCGGCCAAAGGAAACATCACACATGTACAAAACCTTAAGGCGTTAAGTGACGCGCGCGGCTACAGCAATATCAACCTTCGTGCGTTCTAATAAGGTTCGTAATGACAGGCGTGGCGTTCAAAGGGTGGAGTACTGGCACATAGACTAGGAATCCTCTAGACGGAGTTTAGAGCAATTATTTCATACAACCGATGCTGCCAAAAATACTGGGGTGCGGGGCACGAGGTGAGCGAGGTCCCGTGCCATGATTGGTCCGTTCAAAGACACGGACGTCACACAAAGACACTTTCGACTCGAAAATGGAGTAAAACTACCGTATATTGTGGCAGAGGGGGTAGAGCTACTATGCTCAGTCTGGAGGATGTCTTGTCTGTGACTGGCAACCTTCTCTGGACATCGGTGCGTACAGCACTGCATTAAGGTTTACTAATCTTCAGTTGACGTTTGCTTTCGCAGGACGTTACTCAGAAGCTATTGTTTGTACCTACAGGCTGATTGTCATTGCGTGCGCAAGCGCATTCTCGGGAACCAGTGCAATTTGACCTTGAGATCGCGGTTCTCGCCAATTTGTGAGCGAGACAGCACTAATCACGTATGTAGCGATGTCTACACAGTACACATCGCTGGAGTTAAACCAAGAAAAGTCTGCAGAGATTTTGACAGTGCAGTGCAGTTGTAATTTAGACGTCAAACTTCTATGAAATGATGACGTATAAATAACACTGGCACTGCGTGTGCTGTCAAAATTTCTGCAGACGTTTTTTGGTCAAGCTCTAGCGGCGTACAGATGCTGATCCAATGTGATCTTGTAAAATCGGGCGATAGAGGGGCAGATACCAAACATTTTGTATTTCCTTCTTCTTCCTTCCTTGCGGTCTTCGTATTGATAACCGAACCGCGAAAATCCCGGTCGCCAACGTGATCTCAAGATCCCCAGGGACGGAAAGGGTTCATGTACCGGTTCATTTGAGGGAATTAGTAGAAATTAAATGAGGGCGCCACTTTCTACGTATCTGTCATATTTTTGACGTAAATTGCTTAACGAAATGAATTAAATGAATTTTTATGTCGCCCTGTACGCTTGGTAGCAATCGTAATGTCAGTTAAGGATTGGGTTTCAACAGTCATGATTGTCAACATTGTTTGTTTGCGCCGGATATTATTGGTATCAGGGTTTCGCGGTGTTTTGAGACGTTCGAGACATGTTGGCATTTCTTGGGAGCTATTTGCGCAGTGTTTATCGTTTCGTGTTTACAAACAGGATGGTTAGTAACGTTGTGTCAACTTGGGATTGCATTTCAATAGGTGATTAAAAGATCTTATGACACAATGATAAAAGAATGGCGGATCGTGTATTGTTAGGTATAGGTACCTCAGTACCTACATCTATTCTAAGTAATATCTTTCTACAAGTATTGAAGATGTCTTGCGATTATTTGCAGTAATTACCTCAAAGAAAGTCTAAAAACAGTCCGTCTAAGCTGACTTTGCACTAATTTGAACGCAACAAAGTAGACATTTGACGTTAATAACATGGCCACATTTTGTCATAGCTTAGTCCGAAACAAGTTGTAAGAATTGTAAGAAACAGTTTTAAGTATAAGTTTTGGAACGACCCTTCTAAATTCTCTGCTTACTGTTTCCACAGATAATAAATACCAAGCGTTTTCAGACACTTAAAAGTGACAACCATTATTACCATTTACCATAGCACGCAACCAAATGTCAAATTTAAACGCACCTATGGCGCAACCGCGAATACGCAGAACAATCGAATGTTGCCGTGTACCAACTTAACAAACAGCGAAGATTAGCATACTTGCAGGACGCCATACCCACGCACGAGGCAACCAATCCATCATATTTACTGCTGTGTGCGTAGTTTTAGTTGAAAACCAATACGTTTGCTACAGTTGCGTCTAGCAACGATCTTATTGTTTTTAAATTAGAGTCGTATTTCGTGTAAATAAAGCGCGTTTGGTTGTTGTACAGAGCGTAGTTTTGTCCGCCATTTTGAACTTTATTGGTTAGAATTTTGGCGCGCTGCATCTACTAGGGTGAAACAGGAAAGTTAATTCTATGTGTATGATGCTATAAAGTATCTGTTGAAGTGTGGTTAAGGTGCAAATCGCGCCGAGGATCTTATGTATTCGAGATTTGAACTTATCTGTCAGTTTGGATTGGGAACCTGTTGATGAGATGATGACTCATGCTAAGTTTTTCCAGTCTTGGCCTAGCTACATTATTGCCTCCTTTGGGCAGAAACTATTTGCAGATGGTATAGCATTATTTATACTATACATTGGTATAGCATTATTTATACTATAGTTATCCTTAAGGTAGTTCGGTGCTTGAACGAATCACAAATCCTTTACAGAAAATTTGATCTAAATTAGACGTACCGTGTTTTGGAGATACTCGTATTTGTGAACATTTATTTTATTTGCTCAAAAGAACAAACAGTCAGATTCAAACTCTAAATGCCGCCTCAGTTCCGCCGAGGGTAACAAATACCTACTTAATAAAAACAAGCTTTCCTAAGTCTGCGATTTCTCATTTAATGAAGTAGACTCATTATTTACAATCGCTTACTCATTAATTTATGCAGAAGCTTAGCATACTTTCCTTAATCATGAATAACAACAAGTAATAAAAATTCTAGTGTGGCAACACAGGTGTTCTATTAATGTTATGCGACTATTTAATGATATCCGCGGCAATGATTTCCTACTGGTTAATGATTTTAATTACTCGACGACGTGCGAATAATGCTAATGTGTAGAGAAAAGTTTCGCACGTTTATATAATGCGATATTGATTATACGAGTACCATACATTGATACTTGCTGTTCTTTTTTTTCGAAAACGATACGCATCATAAATTGCCAGTTAACAGTGCTAGTACGGAAATGTTGCGTAAAACAATATTTACATTATTTACACGTGCTTAAAATATAACCCTCCCACGGCAGTTGGATAAATAGCATTCTTTGATATTTTCGACATTTTCGAATTTTTACACAAAACAAATACCTAATGCGTGCTTACAGCACTTACAGCAAATATTTCAAGTATACATATTTACAATTCTTTCAACACTTATAAGTTATAACACTATTTTTATTCGTTTTTCTTGTAATTGCATCAGAACACTAAATCTGATTATCAGACAAGAGCAAGCTCGATAAGATACCGATATCACATTCTAGAACTTATTTATATCGATAATCGTTATCGGTGAGTCGATTACCGTCTACTTTTACTTGGAAGTCTCGTAGTTTCCGCAACTCGTTTGTGGGAAATGTTTTAGTTAATTAAGACAAATTAGTTTAACGATTTAAACGTCTGTCACATTCTCTTTGCTCAGACTTTTAACTGTTTATTGTGGTTATGATCATTACAAAAAGATTACAACGTTTGTATTCTGTGTTTAATTTTCTAAGTACGGAAATTGTTTGAACTGTTCAAGTGTTCACCAAAATCTTTTTCGATAAAACTGAAAAATTAATAGAGTTAGACCAAGAAAAGTCTGCAGCGATTCTGATAGCCCACGCAGTGCAAGTGTTATTTTAAACGTCAAACTTCTATGATATTATGACGTATAAATAATACTTGCACTGCGTGGACTACCATAATCGCCGCAGCCTTTTCTTGATCTAACTCTAAAAACACACGCAAGCACTAGTAAAATTTAAAAAAAAGCAGTCCTTGACATGCTATCATGCAATCGAGAATTTCCAATACACTCACAACCAATTTATAAATTCAAATAAAGAATGCGGGCCAATTTGTCACCACAATGCTGCCAACATTCCGTCACCATCAATCTGTTTCATTGACTGTTTGCTTACGTACTACGTGCGGCCTCGACGCCTACGTGTACTACCAACTGTTCTTACTTAATTGTAAACTATAGACTAACCATTTCCTAAATATAGCGAAAAAAATTTAAAAGTGTACCTATAGAAACTTCAATCAATCAATCAATCAATATTTTTATTTGTTAAACATAGGTACATAGGTGTTACAATTAATTACTTAGTATCACTATGTCTTACCAGCATTGGGTATACAAATTTATTTGCGTTGGTAAGTTTAACAATAAACTGCATGCATAAGTCTTACCTTACTCTAAACATTAAATAAATATTGCATTAAATTAAATTATTGTCTCTTTTATTTATATTCGTCAATGGAGTAATACGCTTTGTTTGATAAGAATGTAAACAGACGTTTCTTAAATAGTTTTATGTTATCTGTATTTAAAATGTTGTTTGGTAAAATATTGAAAATTCTTGATGCCATTCCAAAAACACTTTTAGATAATAATGCCGTATTGAATGAGATGGTATTGCTAATCTTTCCTTGTTGACGTACACTATTAAAGGTTTGGAAGTGTCAGTACACGTAGTCTAATGAAATGTTCTTTACAAGAGTCAGTTGGCGGGATACCACATACGGCGCGAACACATTTTTTCTGACTTTTGAAAACCATCTCACGATCAGAACAATTGCCCCAAAACATAATTCCGTAACGTAATGTTGAGGTTACATAGGCATGATATGATGTTAGAACCGCTGATTGGTTTACCAACTTGTGTAAGTTATACAAAGCAAAAGAATATTTACTTCGAAATTATATATTTTTTGCGTAGGAAAATTGTTGTAATGTTGTTACATTACATTACATGTTGTTACATTAACCACAGAAACCAGGAACTTCCAGGGTCTAGAAAAAGATAGGAAATACGAATAAAATCAAAACGCTGGAAGGAAAAAGTATTGAACGAATAAATATCGAACGAACTGAATAATTTTTTTGACCGCGTTCGTTTTAATTAAACTTTAAAACCTTATAACGGAACGCACCCTGTAAATTATCTGTCACTTTTAAATTTCGAATCTGGAATGAGTTGTGGCCAGCATTTATTGCTCACATTGAATCGATTATTTACGCAAGTCCTCGTTATGTTATAACTGTTTTTTTTTGTTTTCAGGTAAGTCGTTTACGGAGAAACTGCCAGATGCCTACATTGAAGTAACAAGTTAGATATATTATGTTATCGGATGCTAATTAAAGACAATATGTTCAATTCATTTTTTTGCGTAGCAATGGCACGTCGCAATATTGACTTATATATTCAGGCAATAATATATAATATATTTTTATGTAATTGTAAGTATTAAGCCAGTTGAGGGTAGAAGAAAACATTACACGATCAAATAATGTACGTTAAGTCAGGTCGTTCAGTGACTTATCCAGGCGGTTTTGTATTTGGTTGGTTAACCAATAAATGTTCAAACTACCCGAAAATATACAAATTGATTGTTTACATTTATTTAAATACCCAAAGGTACAGAGTATAGTTATAGGTATAGTATAGATAAGATAAGAAACGTTTGGTTTCCGCAATTGCAATTCGTCGCTGACCCGAACTGGCCCATCTTTCGTCGTTAGCATTCTATTATACATTCTAAACTGAACCCACTGCCTACGTACAAACAGGGACAGGTAAATTACAGAATGGAAATATACGATTTTTCAATGACACAGTGCAGGGGACTCCAAACTCTTTTACCTGAGGGCCGTATTGCGCCTCAGAACTTTTTGCGTGGGCGACCGTCGGTTTTTTCGCCGGGGGAGGGTGTCTGGCTGATGTTAGGAACAGTTCCACTCTCAATGAATGCTGAACCCCTGGAGCCTGGCTTCCGCGGGCCGGACAGTGGGCACTCGCTTTGGGTGTCGGCGGGCCGGGTTGGAACGTGTCGCGGGCCGGGTTTGGAGACCCCTGACATAGTGCACGGACTCGCTGCCGCTTAGGCTGAATCACCAGAGTCATGTGAGCTCCTAGTGCTATTTTGCCCCAACTTCGCTTCCCCCTCGTAGTCTCATCTTCCTAGTCCTTGCTGCAGAATCTGCTGGCTCGAGATCAGAATATAAATTTTTCATACAAGACGAACTGCTGCGAAATAGGTTAACTATAGAGGTGTTTAGTGTGGAATTTGAGGGCCATAGAAAATAGACGACATGACGTTGATGTTACTGAACTTTTTCTTAATAACTAAATTAAAGCTTGGAGACAAAATGAAACGAAAACTAGGGGTATGAAGGATATATGTCTCCACACGGCAGACATGTTTTCAAGAATTACCACAAATCTCATTTTTATACAGGATGCTTTTTACAATCCTTACTCAAACTTTGCAGGCTGAATAGGTACATACAATACATATTGGTAAGGTAATACTAACGAAGGAACTGATTTAACAGTTTTTATTATTTAATTGTCTTTAGTAACCCCTTACAATGTAGCCGAATGCTGAATAGTGAATTCATTCGAACCAACGTACTGTACCAAACACACCGCTCTATCTGAACGTAACTGTCGCAAACGCGTACCTCGCTTGTTATCATTCCGAAATTAAACCTTATATCTCTAGAAATAAGATTGGAAATTGTATCGATATGAAGTGCGATACGAGATTTTCATTGTTTATTATTTATTAGCGTTTCGGTACTTGGCGGTAATGTTAATATTCAAATCATGGGCTTTGATAGAGGAATTTATGTTAAACATGTGCTGTTTATTTTCACATTTAGTATGTCGTACCTATGAGAGAAATGCATAATAAAATCAAAGTAATTATACTCGAAATGATCATAGTAGTATGTCCTATATTACCTATATTTAGGTAAGTTCTACATTGCAAACTTTCGACCACTTCCTTATAGCCGATTTAACTAAAATTTGGCATTTTTTTACTGTCTTTTCCGTACCCAACCTACTTATCATTACTTGTGTAAGTTTGTGACTGTTAGAACTTCAAAAGAAGCTTAACTTAGCAACCCAAGTTGCTAAATTGGCAACACTGCTGCCGGCTAAACTCTAGGCCCTTTGAGGAGATTGTAACTAATTAGTAATTATAATTAACCGATAAACTTGTCCCAATTATCGGTGTTCGGTAACAGGTGTGCAAGACTACTAATTATCTTACTGGCCTTGAAAGGTTAAGAAAGGCGTAAGTTGTTGAGAATTCAACGGCAGATACGCCCTTTTCGAACTAGAACTAGAGCTAGAGTATACACTCGACTCATTCTAATAAAATGGCGTATGTATGTTGAAAATGTGTTGTGGTTATGACTTTTTGGAGTTAAGGGGGTGGGTAGTGAGGGCGGGATTATGTCACCGGACGTTTTCAATCGTAATGCATTCTTAATGAATGTAAATATGTCATTCATCATACTCATTCACTTTTGAAAGATTGTATTTGATGATACAATTTTGATATGCAGATTATACTTAGTTATTTGAAGATGTAAAACAGCTCTTCTATTTCATACGGGCGTTATCTAGGCATCTTCTCCAATATTCTGGGAAGGTATACTAAGTATTTATATACATCATAGTAAAAGAGAACGTGTAATTTAACTCTGGGATCCCGTTTATGAATGACTGAATATCTTTAAATCATAAGTATAGAAAAATATTTATAAAACACTTCACGAAGATCGCACAAGCCCATGGGAATATTATTCCCAAAGCTCTATCAATATGGTAGCTCTATTTTTTACCATTTACAGAAAATTGACGTCTTCACCCAACTGTGGTTGTGTAAACACTTATCACCTCCATTTATGGCGTCAAAAGAACCGATGGCAAACAATGGGTTACTTAAAAAAAAAACTGTCATCATGACGTTTAGTTCCCGCCAACGCGCGCGCCTACGCGCGACGAAATTCTTTATCTGTGAACTCCAATACTACCAACATATTTATGCCAATGGCCGGAAATGTAAATAAAAAAGTTGTTTACTATAGATGGTCAAGCAAATCTTGTCAGTAGAAAAAGACGCGAAATTCAAATTTTCTATGAGACGATCTCCCTTCGCACCTACATTTTTCAAATTTGCCGCCTTTTTCTACTGACAAGATCTGCTTGACCAATTATATTTTCGTAGTACAGCATTGATGTAAACTGCCGCGAGTCGCAAAGTTAAGTTGGCATTGTTTCATGGCCTTATAGAGATGTTTTGGCTCAAACTCTCCATGTAAGTTTCGGCGTTGTTTAACCTGCCATTTATGACTGCATCGCTGTTTTTATTATTATTTAGAGACGCGATTGTTATTTTGTTATTGAACGCGCGTTTCGAAATGCCAGTTGAAAGGGCTCAATATTTCTGACGAGCTGTTGACATTCTTCTTTGTACCCATTGATTTTTCCTTGTCAAAAGTCAACGCTTCGTTCCACGTGTGACGGTCGTAAAACAAAATGGAAGCCATACTAGGTCACTATGCCATGTTTGTCAGTTGTGTAACTAACTGGAAATGGAAAACTTCGACGAACGCTTTAAACCTACATACCGTCCCTTAATAGTTCGCCATTGCATAATAAAGAAAATTCACCGTAAATCTAGCCAATCAACATAAAGTATTGCTTCGCCTTCGCAAGGGCCGCGAAATACCTAAAATGGCGCACAAGGAAATTACCACATCGTAAATAATTCATGTATTATTACTCAATCATGTCTGCAACGGTGAATGTTTCAGTGGGACGTTTTTTTGCTTGCGTTGGTACGCCCGTTTTTCTCTTCATATTGTCCTGTCCGTCGCAATGGGAACACCGAAGAGCAAACTAAATTCTATACAATGGTACTGGCAGCAAAAAACGTTTCCATTCCTTCCTGTATAGAGATGGAATTCGAAATTTAAAATACGCACGGCCATTTTAGGAGTTGGGCAATTCGTATGAGATTTTGAATTCGAAATTCGAATTAACTAATGGGTCTGTATTGGAATTCAACAAGCACTTAACTTAAACGGACCATTGTTTGTAAGGGCATTAAAATAATTTAACGCCAACCACGTGCAAGGCAAGACTGTTCTAGGGTCTAGACTAGACTATTAATCTTCATTTATTTCTACCTAATATGTTATAAGTATGCTCATAAACTGTCGCTTAATAAGTGTCAGCACAAATATCCAATATACATTTAGGCGCCCATAAACAAAATTAGTTTTAAAATCAGAATTACAACAATAACCCCCGTTTGCGAACACCGAATAGCGTTTACGCGGATAGCTGTTTCTTGTGTTTTGTTTCGAGTTCGAAATGTTTAACGGTAATTTTATAGCTCGACCTGACGAAAAGAGTAGGACGCGGTCACGTCGCGTCACAGGTGCGGCGTTCACTTTCGATCGTGCCGCGTCTATGGCATAACTGGAAGTTTAAAAAGTTTCTCTCCATAACTTTTTAAATTTATTTTCATAAGCATGAATACTAATTCCTTCAGTCGAAAACACGAAGATTAGAACTAGATAAATACTCGAATAATTAAGCTTACATCATATTACCTACGTACATTAATTTTAGCTAAGAATAATATATTTCAGGTTAAATGTACCACTTTCGGACACACAAAGTCATGACCTGAGACGGCTGACACACATACCTTCTTGCTCCAGTGAAAATCCTGTAGGTAGATGAATATCTAAAAGTTGTTAAATATCTTTTTGACCATTTGCTATTTGGCAATGCTATTACAGTTTCAAAAGTTGGCACGGCATTGATATTGACCTCAAGTACCTCAACAGCTGCAGATAGAAATTGTTGTTAATATTTCAAATGGTGGAACTTGAAACCACCAAAAGTAACCATATATGCATTTTAACAGGCAGTCCACAGCCAGTATTTGATATAAATATATGCACTAAAGCGCATAGTAAAAGTAACAAACGCAATCTTGTGTTCAATACAAATCTATTTAGCAACAATATCTTTGTACAAAGTAACAACCCGACGCCGCCATTAGTATTAAGCAGTTGGTTAATTCAATTCTGATTCCGATCGCTTATCTATTCCAATGCTTACACAGACATTTCTGAACGCAAACACTCGGCAGCAAAAGAGAAAACTCTATTTGAATTTATAAACAATAAAATCGATAAGAATCGTTTCGATTACTGCATCCATATTGTCCGAATTTGTAACAAATTAGTCATTCGATTTTTAAATTATGCCGTTAAATTAATTATTCCATTCGGAATGGTTGTTTAACGTTTTCATTATTTAAGACCGCTAGAGTAGCAGTTGTTTAATTGAGAATGAGCAATCTAGAGATCGTGCGTTGGCTGAATGGTCCCGCGGCGTGGTCCGTTGAGATTAAAAAACGAAACTGTTTGTTGTGTACAATGTGACGCCGCTAACTTTTTTTTACCGAAGTCGTATTAGGAATCAAATTGCGTAGTTTTTAAGTGCCACAGATACAGTAATCTTTAACGCAATTTACTTAAAAAATTAAATTGACTTTACGCGTTTACGTGTCGAAATAAAATGGCATTTTTTATGTGCCACAGGTACAGTAACATTTTTTTAAATCCATCCAACTATAAAATAGAATCATTGTAAATGGATTAGGATTATAGCTGGTCAAGCAAATCTTGTCACAAAAAAAAGGCGCGAAATTCAAATTTTCTATAGGACAATATCCCTTCGCGCCTAGATTTTTCAAATTTGCCGCCTTTTTCTACTGACAAGATCTGCTTGACCAAGTATAATTATGTTGTTATCCATTCTAAAAATATATTTTTTTAAATTCTTTTTTAAATTTAAACACAAAACGGTCAACAAGTCTCATAATTAAATCATAGTAAATTAGGAGCAGGTATATATATGTATATATGTATATACAGGGTGGAAAGGCACGACGATCCTTCCCGGAAGTATTAGGTCGTTTAAGTGATACAGAGCAGATTGGTAATGGTAAGAATGGTTAATTGAGTAAAAAATAAAAATACCAAATTTTCTACTTTTTAACTGTGGTGATAACCCTATAGCATGTGCACATGACGGCTAGGTTAAGGATCTCCGTCGGGAAAGCTCGGGACTTTACGCTTTTTTCCGATCATTGACAGAATCGCAATGATGTATGAATGACGCATAAATGACAAATAAATCAAATGAATGCAAAAATATTACAAACAATTTTATTACTTCCTGAGATAATTACTTTTTGCCAATATTTAACACTATCTTCTCTTCACATACGGTTTTCAAATGTACCTCCGCGTCTTATAATGTACTTACGCCGCAGCCCGCACCCGAGCCCGCGCACATTGCCCACATGTCATTTCATTGAAGAAGAAAGAGAAGAGTTTTGTAGTAGATATTTGATAATGTTCCTCTATTTTCCTCCGCAGATTGTCAAAAGCAGCAATTAGCCTTTAATGTCTCATTTCGTCCGCAGTTTCACATTCCGTTTGGTACACCATATCTTTTACACAGTCCCACAAATTTAAATAACCACGAGCATCTAACAACGGTATTTTTATTTGAAGAATATGACATTAGATAAGTAAAGTTCAATGACAATTTAATTTCAAACATCAGACGTCTTGTCTATTTCCTACCACGCAAGAAGGTTTGTTAGTTAGGTATTTAAGAAGTACCTATTTATTCTTGATGTATTCTTAGTAGATATTTCATTTTTGCAAATTCATTTGGTCTATCAAACACAACCTACTTGTATTTTTTTATTATTTTAGATAGTTTCGAATTATTCGAAAATAATTTTGTGAAACGTGTTAAGAAACTAAAACCTTTTTATCAGTCAAGGAAACCAGAGATATTTATAAGACGATTGCGTACTTTTAAGTGGTTGTCAATGTCACAATTTAAACTGTCGTTGTAAACAATGTTGTGGTTAGTATTATTAATATTAAGGAATAACATAACTACTTCATTCAAGTATTGAACAAGTGGAACCACTAACAAAGCGAAAATCCTGCAACGATTCTTACCGTGTTGTAAGCAGACCTAAGAATAGTTGGATGGCAACAAATTAGTACAATTTCCTGTCGTATACAGATTGTTTACTAGTGAGTTCATTGACCTTGTCACCTGTTAGGGTTAGAACAAAGTAGTTTTTTGCATGGATGTTTAAAAGGCCATAATTTAGAAACGGTTGCCCATATTAACATAGTTTCTATGAAGAAAATGTAGAGCTTAGGCTAAACAATCCGCCTTTTGCGGAAAGGATCGTCGTGCCTTTCCACCCTGTATATACATATATATATATATTATATATCATTATTGTATACATATACGTATATATCGTTGTTGTATATATATTTATTTTATCTTCGTATTACATTTATATTTGTACCTATTAATTTTAAGCATCAAGTTTTAGTGTTTTTACATACCCCGCACCAACTATGCTTCTCTGTTTGGCCTAAAGGTTGACTGGTAGAGAATGCCGTGTAGCATTAAGTCCGCCTTTTGTCACTGTATATTTTTTACTATGCAATAAAGTTTAAAATAAATAAATAAATAAATAAAAACGGTCAGTAAAAGTCCTGTTTAGGAAGACCGGTTCCGCTGCTGTAATGTAGGGTGGTCCGTTTCAAAGTAAACTGATAGCAGCGAAACGCGAATTCTATGTTTTTTGAACGAGGTAATTTAAATTAATTGCCATATTTTTTGTAGGAGAAAATTTAAAGCAAGTTAATCTGCAAACGTAGGTAATAATTAAAATAGTGAATGTAGCGCCATTGACTCACGTTAGACCGGGCCGGAGCTTCCGGGGCTTATTTTTCTATGACATTGACAGGTGATCACGTGATGCTTTCCATAGAAAACGATGCGCCGGAAGCTCCGGTCCGGACACGGCCCGGTCTAACGTGAGTCATCCTTTACCATACAGGTAGAACGTTTCGATAATAGAGTCTTGTAAGGATATTTTAATGCAGTTTGCCCATTGTAACTATACCTATAACGTAAGTCTTAAGGCATTTTTAGAAACAGACAAATCACATTATGAGTGTTTACTAGTAGTAAATTCAGGCAATATGCCCATCATACATAATATCGTCACACACTATTGTAAATATATTCAACGATTGGTCTTTAGATAGAGTGCAAAAAAGATCTTCACATAATTTGACCTTAATCGAACATTACACCTACAACTTTCAAGGGCCATGAACTTTTTTCCAACTGTGTTCACAGTGTGGCGGGAAAATGATCAACTTCCTAACCTTAAAACTCGAAGGCCAGTAAATATATCAAAATTCAATGATTATTAATAATCCCGATATTGCCATTAGAATTACAAATGGCCGAAGCACGCGATAGACTCTTCGTTTTATTACGCACAGTTAACTCTAAATTAATGTAATGATGTCAATCTTTACGACTTCGCTTCTTCATGCTTTAAGTAGCTGTGAGGTTAAGTTGAGGCATAGAGTTACCTATTTTTTTTTAAATATTGCTTACGTTAGGGTGCAGATGCTAAGTTGCATTCAGCCAAAGATAATGCTTAATTTATTTTAATATTGAAGAAAGTAAGTACAAGACATTCATTATTGAATTTATTAACCTATTCATAGTATTGATTTAATAATGAGAATTGTTTTAATAAGGTAGTAGGTATATTATAGTAGGTACATGATATAGGTCTATAATACTTCTACGAATAATTTTTGTAATATCATCCCACAATTCAAACTTGTAAATTTGAAACTCGTGTAGACAGGGCCAGCTAAAGTGCTATATAACCATTCAATTAGGAGTCATATAACTGTCTAATTACAAAACAATTCTCAAATATTTGCCCACGCGCTTAAAAGCTGGTTTAGCCTAATTAGCTAAAACTAAACGACGCGCTCAACTGTTAGTCAAATAAAGGCATATTGCTCTTTTAAATATTTAATGTGGGTTAATTAAGCTTTAAATTGACTTCGCGATTTTTTATTTTTTGAGTAACAACTTGAATTAATTAATGAGTTACGATTAAGAGGCCATTAAACGTTTCATTAGAGGTGAAAACTTTAATGCTGTTAATCGGTTCAATTTACCTAATGAAAATAATATGTTTAATTTAAATCAATCTCTCTTAGCAAGCCAGTTTCCAAAGTTGCTAAACTTTCTATGGAAAGTTGTCACTATTTTTTACTTATGTAAAATTAAATTCAAAATGACTTTTGAGAAAAGTTATTTTCTTTATGTTAGCAACACTGACAGTTCTAGTTTGCTTACAGCCTTACACGCACGCGCAATAAGCACGATTCACCCCGAAAACATAGTAAGTTTAGATTGACGACATTTTCAATCCTGTCAGCAACATTGTGTAATGAAATTTCCATTAATTAAAAAGTAAGCCACTGCAATGATTAAAATAAAAATATCGGTCTCGCTCGAAAGCAGACCATAAAATAAAAAAAACATGCTAATATTGCTTAGAATGCTTAGCATTGTTCTCATCGCAAAAAAAGCGATTTAAGGACTAATTTTCAAGCCTCCACCTGGCAACATTGTCAAATGAAATATCCATGGTTGTCTTAAAGGTCTCGTAAGCAGCACAGATAATTATGATGGTCGTTTTTATCTACGTGACAGCGTGATAAAACGGTATCCGTCACTTTCTATCTCGCAGTGTTAAAAAGTGACAGTTATTTTATCACGTGAATAAAGCCATCCATAATATGCCCGCAGGCCATAAAAAAATATGTATATCCATCGCTAGTAATTATAAAGCAAGCCACTGCAATTATTTTTGTCATTCCAGTCGCGGCAGGTGCCTGAAGTAAAGAGGTTACGGTAAATTGATTGATGATCGATAATTTAAGGTAATGGCGTATTTGCAGTTCAGTTTGTCAATTTTGTCATGACACGCAAAAGCCGCTGAAATAAAAATTGCTTGTCGCTGGAAAAATATTTAAATATATTGGAAACATGTGTAAACGATGACATACATTCGACCGGGCCGACCGGGCCGAGTTCAGGACGGCTACCGTGAAAATAAAAAATCGTCAATTGCGGGCATTTTTCTCTGTCACTCTAATTATGCCTTCATTGGAGTAAAAGAGAAAGATCCCTGCAATTTGCGAATTTCTGTTTTCGCGGTATAGCCCCTCTGGCCGGAGTTACCGGCGCTTACTTTTCTATGACAGATGACAGGTGATCACGATGCTCACCATAGGAAACAAAACTCCGGAAGCTCCGGCTCGGACACGGCCCGGTCTAACGTGAGTCATCCTAAAGTCAGGAGCTCAATGTACAAATAAATTACTTTTCCGAAATTTGCAAGCCTGATACAGGCCAGGCAGGATTAGGATCACTACCAAATAGGCTGTCGCACTTTTAATATTTAATAATATGTAAGTACCTATAAAATGTTTAAATAATTATATCCGTCTGGCTGCAGTATAATTAACAAGGGCTTAGGTGGGACCTATTTCTATATACTTTATTTAACTAACCTTCCTTTCTACGTACGTATCAACCCAACAGACCGGTACGTTTTACATAAGGACATTTCCACAATCCAACGAAGCTAATGAATATGACATGAGTAAACGCAGATACCAGAAATACGGACGATAATTTTCGTAACCGATTGCCCTGTACCGGACACCACCGGTCGGGTTTAACAGTTTTAATCGTTTGCACTTAGAACAGTCTTGGATTTTATTCAAATATAGAATGATGCTAATCAGAGGTTCACCGTTGAAATAGATTTAAAATCTAATAAGCATGGTCCTGATTACCTACAGCCCTCCAAGAACGGGAGACAGCTATGTGCTAGAGTGAGATGGTTATATCTCTAATAATAGGCTTGTCATAGGAGCGCCGCGACAGTATATTAGACTTCCCGTCCCTTTTTAATTAAACAGTTAGAAAAAGATGAAAGAGGGATGAGAGAGAGAGTCCTGCAGCCAGAAGATGTACTGGATTTTATCTGCATAACTTAAGTAGTATACCTACCATTTGGGATAGAAAGCGTCCAAGTCGTCCCGCCATCTCCTTTTCTGAAATCTTTTTTTTATGGTGGGAAAATGCCGGTGACAGAGTCGAGTGGACAAAACGAGGGGAGGCCTTTGCCCAGCAGTGGGACACCAAAGTAGGCTAAAAAAACTTAGTATATGCGAATAGCGAGAAATTAATTACTAATATTCAAATATAATAAAAAATAGTGTTATATAGTATCGGACAAAAACGGGGAAAAGATATAATGTCCGGATCGGCATATTTGACTCAAAATTTATGTCAAGAAACCTTAATATAGACCGAGAACGAGCTACCGGGAAATGTTTGCACCAAGTTGCGTCAGACGGCGCTGTCAATCACTCGAGTTTAAACGCGGAAACACGGACATAAATACAATTTTCACCAAACCAACTGAGATTTACTCAGTCGAATCAGGATCAATTATCGCCCATGTCCGATATCAAAGAGTCGGGTCGTGTAGGCCCGCCTTAACGCCGTCTATTTCCGCGTATGCATCAATCTGTCCGTCTGCGCATGCGCCCTGCGAAGGGTTGTCACACTGAAAAAGTCTAAATTCGAAAGATTGTGAAAATCATATGAGTATTGGCGCCTAGTATTGGTGAGCCTTAAAGAAAGTTTAGATATATGTACTTTAGGACGCAAACTGTAGAAACTATATCTCTAAAGCCGGTAAAACAAGTTTGTTAGTAGCAAAAGACGCGAAAATCAAATGTTCTATGACATGATTATCCTTCGCGCCTACATTTTTCATTATAAATTTGCTGCTTCATTACTGACGGAAATGGCTCTATTTACAGACTATATTGTTTATCTTTGAAATGTAATTCCAAGGTTGTTTCATACGTTACTATCGACGCTGACTGTACTTGCTTATAGTCTAACTTATTTGTTTTACGAAAAAATACATCATTGACAGAATTGATTCACAACTGATGGGTAAGCATATGCGAAAGAAGGTTACAAAATCTGGCCTGTCCCTAAGTGCAATTTAGCGAATTTGCGATTGGACGCACGATGCATAATTTTATGAGACACAATTTATTATGCAATGCGTCAAAGGTTACATAAGGAACAATATCATATGACAAAAGACAGCCGATTACAAAACAAGCCAAATTTACAACTCCTGGGGCCCATTTCTCGAACGATGTTAGTCTAATATTATGAGTGTGTTGTCATAGCAACCCATACGATTTGACAGTTTGTGGGCTCCGTGTGACCGAACTCCTTAGCTATATCCAGCCTGACTGCCAATAAAAAAAAGCCTCACCTTGATTCTCAATGGCCAAAACCCAGCGGTACCCACCGGTCGCCGATCTGGGCGACTGCGTGGGCTATCAAATCCGCTGCAGACTTTGTTTTGGTGCGACTATATAAGCGAGGTGGATAGGGGGGGCAAAATCGGCATACTGGCGGCAAATGTCTAAATCCGCCACTGGCTCAGGCACACCTGAAACTCCGCTCATCCATCTCATCCATCATGAGACTGAAGTTCTGAAGTCCCTGGCACGATTGGCAGCCCTGGCGCGCACCTGCCACTTATTATAGCAGCGGCCGACGACCCCGGCGACCTGCTTACCGAAATAACGCGCACGTGTCTGCGAACTGCACTGCACGCCCAAATGTCGGCGAACGGATGGGGGATTAACGGCGAACAGATTTTAAACTTAGAATCCAGAAGCTGTTATTTTGTTTTTGAACTTAGAACCCTTAAGGTGACAGTCCATTTCCAACGACAGCTGCACTACTGTTCATTTTACTATGGAAATTGACAATGACAGCGACGCGTTTAGTACCGGTAGTGCAGATGCGTTTAGAAATGGAATGTTACCATTATCGCTACTTGCACCATCAGTGGCGGATTTGCACTCTTTGCCGCCCTAGCTGCCCTCCTCAGCTAAAAGGACGTATTCTCAATGAAAATTTAATGCTAATACCGCTTTTTAGCTTAGCTTAGGCTCTGTAGCCGGCCCTTTCTCAGCACTTCGTAATTACTACATTTTGAGTTATTGCTGGTTATCATCAGTGAATTTCATGTCACAATTTGCCGACCCTAATATTTTGCCGCCCTAGGCCCGGGCCTACTCGGCCTTAGGCCAAATCCGCCACTGTACACCATCCCACTAACCTGGAGTTATTCGGTTAAACCGTTAACCCAAAAATTGTATTGATCACCATGGTAACTCCAGGTTTAACCGGTTAACCCCGGGTTAGTGAATGGTTCAAGTGGCGCTTAAATGGCGGTGCCATGAGAATCTGCCGAGTTTGTCGGGAAAATGAGTTTTAGTGTAAGATTATAATTATTGTATGATTTTACGATAGCAAACTATACTTCAAAGTAAATGATGAACCTAACAACTTACTAAGACAGTCCCCCACTGTTTAATAAATCGGATAGAAATATAAAAAGTAGGCAAGTTGACCGTGACGTCACTATACTCGTTTTTATGTAGTTTTCATATAAATTCCACATTAGCAAATCGGTTTGAAAGTTCTAATAAAAAAGAAGCTGATTTGACTGGTAGGAAAGTAGCCTATTCTTTTTCTATTTGTTTAAAGTTAAAGCTAACTTAACTACATAAGGATTCCTATCTAAAATGTTGCTCACTAAATATAAATCCGGGTATTCTGTATCTGTATACGCAAATAGATGCCATATAAACAAACTGGCGTTAAACGAGTTCGTCGACCATCGTTAGGTCGCCGTGACCTGAGGTCAATAATAAAATTCTTGCATAAAGTGACGCACTGAAAAGTGCATTTTACTGCTGAGGTTGGTGATTTTATAGTCCGCGATGTCATACTCTAACGCTAAAGTGCGAGATATACCTACGGTACGGCTCTGAGGGTCGAATGCGAAAATCGAAAAGTCTAAATAATACTATGTAAACGGATTATATCGCGTACAGTAGAAACTGGATAAGTGGAACCTGGGTTAGTGGAAAACCTCTTTAGGTGGACCCAAGTTCTCGGTTCCAGTCCCTTGGCAACGAATTACCTCTATAAGTGGAATTTTGGGACCTCTATAAGCGGAATCCATTTTTTCGAAAATTTCTTATTTATACCTCTGTAACTGGAAGCAGCCGTCTCCGAAACCTCTATGAGTGGAATAGCTCGGCGTTATAAAATTTGTATTTTTAATAAACCGTCACAAGGAGGGTAGTTTGTTTCTTTCATTATGGTTCGTGTTTTAACTACGTATTTTGTATGAGATCACACATCGTTCAGTTTTTTTTGCATTAAAGTACAATCGGTACATTGATTTATTTAACCATACTGGTTTCTCGTGCATAAATAAATATTAGGAGTGATTTAGTTTTTGTAATTTTGAAAATTGTATACGAGTAGGTACTGTGGATTATTTACAGTATTGCTTTTTTTTAAGTCAGGATTACATACCTATTTTTGTTAATACATACGTATCTACATACATATTTAATAAAAGATGATTATTTAAGTCTTGATCATACCATACGTGACCTCTATAAGCGACATTACTAGCATCCACAACCTCTGTTAGCGAGAGCCTCTGTAAGTGAGAAAATGTTTTATTTGAACCTGGTTTAGTGGAAAACTGGATAAATGGAAAACCTGGATAAGCGGGACTAAACAGCCGGTCCCTTGCGATTCCACTTATCCAGTTTCCACTGTATAATGAATTTAAAATGCATTTCGACGTTTCGAACCATTTACCAATAGCGTTCATGGTCAACGGGAAACACACACACAAACACAGGAATGCTGTAAAGAGTTCAAAACGTTGGGATGTATTTTTAATTCATTAATATGTAGGAGAGACATATAAAAGCGCTGGTGGCCTAGCGGTAAGAGCGTGCGACTTGCAATCTGGAGGTCGCGGGTTCAAACCCCGGCTCGTACCAATGAGTTTTTCGGAACTTATGTACGAAATATCATTTGATATTTACCAGTCGCTTTACGGTGAAGGAAAACATCGTGAGGAAACCGGACTAATCCCAATAAGGCCTAGTTTACCCTCTGGGTTGGAAGGTCAGATGGCAGTCGCTTTCGTAAAACTGGTGCCTACGTCAAATCATGGGATTAGTTGTCAAGCGGACCCCAGGCTCCCATGAGCCGTGGCAGAATGCCGGGATAACGCGAGGAAGAAGAAGATACAATTACCGTAAACTCGGGTTACTTTGACCTAATGGAGGGTAACTTTGACCCACATGAAAACCTCATTTAAAAGGGTCTAATAAAAAACATAAAATCGTGAAAGGTTAGGTAAAACCAACCTCATGTCATATTTCCATAATTACAGTGCAATAATATAACATGGACCGAGTAAATTTCAATGGCCAAAGTTAACCTTCAGGGCTAAAGTAACCCGACTTTACGGTATACAAGAATTGCACGTTTAAATAAAGGTATAAGATTCGCGATCCGTTCACATAGTGTTTTTTAATAAAGTTGGTACTTAACCATAGCGGTAATCGATGACAATATAATTGTCATCTCTTTTCGTTTCAGTGAAACTTAATTGCCTATATTTCTGGTCCATAAGTATCATATTGAGAAATCCACTATAATAGTCCTGCAGCGCTGGCTATATTTTGAGCCCTAACTTAAAGTGATATTAAAGTCAAATTTTTTTTCGCTTACGAATGCTGTTTTAAGATGTTAATCTTACATTTTGTTTTGTGTCACAGATATTATTTGCTTTTTAAGTTATTTAATAATTAGTGGTAATTATTTTTATTTTGAATTATTTTGGAGAAAAGAATATTTGAGAGAAAACATGTAACTATGTCGCATTTAGGATAGTTTTTTTAATGTGAAAACATAGTTTGTGTCAATTACGTCCATTGCAATCGGATACTATGTCATACTATTCAAAATTACTCAAAAAATAATTAAAGTTAAAAAAATTGCTGACGTCGCATTTAATCGTGTCAATATGTACATTACATGTTTTTGTGTCTTATTGAGGCACAGCTTCATAAGATTTTTGATAATTTTGTTCTAACAAGCTATTACCATAACAAAAGAATATTAAGGTTACTAGAGTTCACACCTTATTAATATAAAAGGCGGGATAAATAAGAAATATGAAGTTGTGTCAGTTTCATCCACTGCATAAACAAATAATACAAAAATAATGTTCGCGTTCATACGACGCTAGCGGGTGGCTCTTAACGGGCAACGCGGGCCATGCACGGGGAGCGGGCGCGGCGGGCACGGCGCGACCTTGGCGTGGCGGCGGGTAAGGGCCTCTCTCTAAAAACCACACGTTACGTACGCAACGCATGTTTACTTCGCCTGCGCGCCAAATTAACGCAACTTATGCAAAGTTATACTACTACAAAGAGAACTTATAAATATTGTACAATGTCAATGCCATTTAGCAAAAGAACTGTAAGTAAGTACATCTCATTGCGAGAATTAAGGTCTGTTTATATCTATACACATTACGGTTACGCATCATATACTTGTGACAATGACAGGGAAAAGGTACCACTTGAGTAAAATTTGCTTATTAATATCGTGACTTGAGGTAACTTTCATTCTTTGATAAAAATATTACTTCTTGAACTTAATTTTATATTAATGTTATCAATATTTTGATTTTTATATGTAATATCTAATCAAGTCTAACTTCAATATATCTTAATTATATGGACTAATAAATTTTAATATAATCATTTTTTTTTCATTATAAATAGCACAAACCAGTCTTTCCATAATTAACGTAAATTATGCACATTACTTTTTTAATGCATTTTTTGTTCTTAGCATTTTTTTATAATAGATATTATTAATTATGTACACGTATTGAGGTTATTTAATGCCTGTTTATTCTGATGTTTTGAATACATTTACCTTAAATAATCATTACCAACACTTTTGATAGTTCAAGCTTCTTGGATAATAATTACCTTTGGGTTCAATTGGCGTAAAGGACATTTTGGCGAAAATGAGTTATGTCCACTACCGTAGCCTCAAAGGGCTTAACTGACAAAACGCCAGGATATCTTTCCAGGAGAGCCAAAAATCAGTTTTGTTTTGAGAAAAAAATCAGACCTTTTTTGTTTGTTTGAATTAAATGATGCCTGTATGTGGCTTTTTGAGGTCTTTTAAACTGATTTCTTGAATACAATGCTTATTTACAAAAATAGCATGTCCGTTACGCCAAAAAACACGACTATTTTTAAAAAGGCGTCCCTTACGCCTCTTCTTTAATGTTTATCTTATCAGAAAAAGAGCGTAATGTACTAAAAATTAAACTGTTTTAGTACCATTTGGCGTAAATCCAACAATTTCGTTGCAATATTCGCAACTTGCATTTAGGGAACACTATACTTCCAAGTACTAAAATTTACATTTTTTTTTCTGAAAAATTATAGAGATGTATGTATTCACTGTCAAGTTTTCCCCATTTTTGTTATTTTGGATACTTAAACGTGGAAAAGGTCGTTTTTAAGAAAACAATGTTTTTTTACACACTACAAAAACAATGATTTTTTTTAATTTGTTTATATTACTTCAAGTAATTATTTATTCAATAACAAAACTTATACAAACTATTATTAAAATTAAGTATAGACTAAATAAATTAAAACTAAAACTAATAAAATAAAAAACTAAAACTATACTTCAAGTATATTAATTAAATTAAATTTGGTAGGTGAGAAGAGATCTCTGCTAAAAACAATTGAAAACCGAAGGGGAAACATGTTGGGGCATCTGATACGTCACGATACTTACATAAAGTCTATAATTGAAGGCAGAATAGAAGAACAGAGAGGCAGAGGAAGACCGAGACGTGCATATATTGACCAGGCCAAAGAGAAAATTAATGTAGTGACGTATCAGGAGCTCAAAACAGTGGCAGAGAAAAGAGCGGAATGGCGAATACTCCACCGACAAGAGCTAGGCTCTTAAGAACAATGATGATGATGATTACTTCAACAGAATCACTGCTGTCCTACCATTTATACAGGGTGTCCAGTAATTAATGGACAGCCTATTAGAGAATATTTTTCAAAAAACAGAAGGTAAAAATCTTCTCATTTATGTCCTAAGCGATCATTACAGTGAAGGAACCAAAATTAGAAAAGTGCGATTATCTCGAAAACCACGAAACTTTTACTAGACCTATAAGTGCATTTTCTGGACCAGCCTGAGGTGCCCTGTCGATGGTTAGAAGGTTTTCCATTCATTACTGGACACCCTGTATATATTGATATACAAAAATTTGTAACAAATCGGGGGGCACGGCAGTGCCCCCGCCAAGTCGAGCGCGAAGCAGACACTGCCGTACCATCCTTTACTGGAACCATTTCGCCGCATTTTCAGGCCCCTATTTGAGAACCTCTGGATAAGACCAGAACGCAGAAATTTTGGTCATCCAGTAAGCTATAATCACATACTTAAAATCCAAAATTTCAAGTCTGTAGGTCATTTAGTTCCGAAGTTAAGCGAAAGCAAAGTTTCGCATTTATGAAACTCACTCATGATCATCAGAATAGAACTAGTACTTCCCATAAACTCAGAGAGCTGAAATTTGGTACAGAGTTAGGGTTGAATGGCCACATAAAGGGAAAACCTAAAAATATTGCAATATCAGTCACGTTTTAAAGATCTAAGAACTGCATAAGTAAGTTTGTAATCCCATATAAATATATGATATTACAAAGTTACTGTTGCAGTTCCTACAAATAGTAGGTAAAGTAAAGTAAAGGTACACTACGATGTACGATGTGAGTATGAATGAAGATATGTTTAGTTATGATATGTGTATACATAGTATGGGTACGAGTATGAGTACCCGAAAAGAAGGACTGCCTACAAAAAGAGATGAGATCCCATCAAAAACATTACATGTAAAAAGGTGCAAGTCTCGCAACGCTTTTACTACAAAAAAGTTTTGAGATGTAATGTGAAACCAAGTCGGTTATTTTAATCAGTGCCAGGGGGTGTTAAAACCGTATCAATAAGATATCTTTAATTTGTAATACGTATAATGACTTGGCAATCGCACGGCTGCATAATGACAAAAGGATCATCGTCACCTATTAAAAATAATTCTAATTGAACATAACGCTAGCGCTAATTGCAGTTTGAGCATTACACATATTTACGAGTACGGTACGAGTAAAGCATTATGTGCGATTGCCAAGTCATTATATGATGATTAGTGACGGATTACTGATTATTATTTAATTATTAGATTTAATGAATGGGCAATACGAAAAACTGTTGCTACTGTACAAGAATCAGAACCGGAAAAAAAGAAAAGAAAGATTTGTAATAATAAAAAAACTACTCCTAAAAAGAAAAAAAATGTGTTAAATAAGAAAATCTAATAAAATAAATCAATATGCCCACGTTTCTACAAAAAGAAGTGAAATCCCACCAAAAACATTCTGTAAAAAACTAGCCAAGTCTCGATGGAGCTGCTTGTTTATCTCTAAAAAGTAATGAAATCTAGACAAAGTCGTGCCAAGTCTAAGGTTCCTTACTGCGATTTCTTTATTATTATTGTTAATGTTGTGTGACTTGGCCGTTGAAGGGTACACAAGGGTACAAAACCAGGTGCTCCATGACACCATTGCACCAATCTGCCATTGCACCAAAAAGAAGTGTTTGTTTCAGGCTCGCCCATACATAAGTATTATTGAAATACGCAGCTTTATCAAGCCTACAATTGACTGGTTATTGAATCAACGTTTTCCAAGTGGCAATTTTCCATCGTCAATGGGTAGCGGTTCTGGCGACAGATTGGTGCAATGGTGTCATGGAGCACCTGGTTTTGTACCCTTGTGTACCCTTCAACGGCCAAGTCACACAACATTAACTATAATAATAAAGAAATCGCAGTAAGGAACCTTAGACTTGGCACGACTTTGTCTAGATTTCATTACTTTTTAGAGATAAACAAGCAGCTCCATCGAGACTTGGCTAGTTTTTTACAGAATGTTTTTGGTGGGATTAATTTTACTATAGAAAGTATTATGCGTTATTTCTGTTTGTAATGTTAATTGGATTATAAATTTTACTTTTACATACTAAAGTACTATTAGGTACAGTAGTAGTTTTGAAATTTCGTATGTCTATTCAGTAAAACTTATTGAATATGATCGCATATTTATGACATTATATTAGAGTAGAAAAAGGCATGCGGCCAGGCTTACGTACTTCTATGAATTTAAATGCAAACGTTATACCTAGACAGTAACTTTCATAAGGTTAATCCTGTAAATTAGGGTTTAAACAAAAAAATATTAATATTACGTCTTAATTAATATTACCAATGACCCAGTCACAAACAAAACTAATAGTTATCAGTCTAACCTTAATTAAACGCCATAATTATCATTTGAATATAGTCATGTTTTATTATTTTTATAAAAATGATGAAAAAGTACTAGAGATGCAAGGGATAGTTGTTTGGCCGGATACCGGATATTCGGCCTGACCATTGGCCGAATATCCGGCATCCGGCCGCCGAATATCCGGTCAGAGGAACTATACCTACGTTTCGGTTTTTCAGGTGCGCATTCTGCAGGTTTGACCTGTTTCCTAGTAAACGTTCGCGCACACTTAATTCTAGGTTCGAAATGAGTGTGCGTACAAGTCAGTGGAATGATTAAATTGTTTTAAAATAATAAATAAGTACGATTATGACCGTGTCTGTTTCTTAATCCAATTTTATTACTCCGAAATCAAGCAATGTTACTATCCGGTATCCGGCCGGATAGTAAAATAATAGCCGGATAGGCCAATACCGGATAGTAACCGGATATCCGGTGCATCTCTAAAAAGTACCCACTAGTTCAGTTTAAATTGTCAAAATTTAGTAACCCTATAAATAAAGCAATGAGCACATGAGCAGGTAGTGCAAGTACCTACTTAACAAAAAAATTGACAAGGAAAGTAGGTATAACTAGGTCATCCCACTTTAACACAAAAAAGCAACAATTATAAATCCGAAATTATACATAGTATGGGGGCGCGGGCGTATCTCTTACATTGAATCTCTCTCTCGCATAAATATACAATAATTATACATTTTTTGTACATTATTTGTGGGCATAACGTACATTTAGCACTCAAAAATTTCCGATGCAAAAGGGCGTATCGTACACAAAGTTGGGAGTTAGTTTGAATTGGCAGATACGGCCAAATGCGTTGGAAAACTGTGTTCAAGCATTGATTTTTCATAGGGCTTAAAGGACATTTTTTTCAAGTTATCGATACGTTAAATATACTATTCGATAGAGAAAAAAATACTGAGTATAACAGCATTTTTGCAATTTTGTCCCTTACGCCCTTTGAGCCTACGGTAGTCGTTATATACAGTTTTGTTCAGAATTCCAAGCGCTTTCGTTCTGTATAGTGAAAATTTTTATATCTCTTAAAAAGTTGCCTTTACGACCCAATTTTTGCACAATGAGCTTGCAAAAACAGCTTATCTCAAGGGGCGTAAATGACCAGTTATAAATTAGAAATTCATAGATATTATCGTTAAGGTTACCGCTAAATATAAATATGATTGTAAATGACTTACATGTCTTTTGTCGTCCTTTAAGCCCTTCATTTGTCTTGATGATTTTTCATATCGTATCTCGTATGGTCAATATGGTCGTAAAGGACATATTTTACTATTGACAATTATTATTTTACTTGCCCTTTATGACCCGCCCTAAAATTATTTTACCATAAGTATATGAAGCGAACAAAGTTGTAAAGGACTTTTTAAATATTTGTATCGTTTACTACCACGAATTAGTTTCTAAACTCTAAATTTAAAACAAATGACATGGACTTAGCGGTGTATAATAACAAATAAATAGTTTTCTGGGACCTATATTACTACATTGTAATGTTTGCCCTTAAATTTGAAAGCATTTACGCTAAGAGTTTTTTCGGCAGCTATCTTTGTTCATGGGCGTAAAGGTCTATAATGCCTAATAAATAAATAGTTTTATGGGTCCTTTATTACTAAAATGTCAAACATTACATTTCTCTTCAAATTAAAAACCTCAGCTCGGTGTTTTTCAGCAACTATCATCGTTTTACTCGCAGTGGAATTTCTTATAGTATATTATATATATACATAATTTCTTATCTTAATTTCTTATCTACAGACACTCAACCAAATAATAGAAAAGCACCATGAATTCGATCTTCCTCTCTACCTTGCATTCGTTGATTATACAAAAGCCTTTGACAGCATTTCTCATAAATCGATATTTACTGCTTTAGAAGAACAAAACATAGATCCCACATATATAAATCTCTTACGCAACATTTACAATAACAGCACAGCCAATATAAAATTACAGTCGTCTGGTCCAACTTTCAGAATTGAAAAGGGCGTCAAACAGGGTGACCCGCTATCTCCCAAATTATTTACGTCCACCTTGGAACAGGCGTTCCGTAAGCTGGCGACCGAATGGGAAGATAGGGGCGTTGAAGTCGGCGGCAGTCGGTTAACCAACCTTCGCTTTGCTGACGACATCGTCCTTTTCTCAGCGTCGGCTACAGAACTCGAAAGCATGCTTCAACAACTGAGCACGGTAAGCCTTGAGATCGGACTGCAAATGAACATGTCAAAGACCAAAGTAATGACACACTGCGCCAAACGTAGGATTCAAGTAGACGGCGGAGGAATTGAATATGTCCATGAGTACATTTACTTGGGCCAAATAGTCTCTTTCCAGGCACGACAAGACAAGGAGGTCGCAAGACGTACCGAAAATGCCTGGAAGAGCTACTGGTCCATGAAGGAATACATAAAGGGAGACCTTCCTATATCGCTGAAACGTAAACTCATGGATATGTGTATTCTTCCGATCCTCACCTACGGCGCTCAGACTTGGTCTTTGACTAATGCTCAAAAGCTTTCCCTCAAGGTTTGCCAGAGAGCGATGGAGCGCAGTATTCTTGGTGTCAAATTGACTGACAGAATTAGAAATTCCATCTTGCGCTCCAAAACCAAAGTAGCCGACGTAGCCCTGACAGCCGCCAAGCTTAAATGGGACTGGGCCGGACACATCTGCCGTATGCCAAACGACTTGTGGGCCAAGAAAACTACCGAGTGGACACCAAACATAGTGCGGCGTCACGGCAGACCTAGAAGGAGGTGGCGGCACGATGTTGACGTCTTTCGGAAAGATTGGCCCAATATTGCCATAGAACGAGACGCGTGGAAGAAAGAGAGGGAGGCCTTTGCCCAGCAGTGGGACACAACAGGCTAACAAATAAAATAATTTCTTATATTCTATAATATCGTTGTTTATCGACCAAGCCAATCTGTGTAAGAATGTCCTATAAAATCATTCATCCATTCAATTGTTTCATAATCGTTCTAACAGAAAGTATTCTGCTCCTCAAAGGAACATATTTTTTTCAATAACTTTTAAAATTTATGAAGTCTTCTATTCAACGTACACCATCATCATTGTAATTGGCGTTGCTTGCCACGCTTTATAAATCACAAAATTAGCAATACATTGCGTCTTAAAATAATCTTAAAAAGTGTACTAAATATCGAATAAAAGTTATTTTTAAAAGTCGCTGATGTGACATTCTCATTCAAAAGGTAGGGACCACTTTGTCCTTTACCATAAAGACGAAATTTTATTGTATCTTTATACAAATAACCTGTCAGAGAGTCCTTATGGCAAGGATAAAGTGGTACCTTTTGATTGCGAACATCACGAATGTTGGTTAGTATGAGGAGCCTACATTTTATTTTTAAATATACTTACAACATACCTACTCCCACACTATGAAAAGACTTAATATAATAATTATGCCTCCGAATGAAATAAATACACTGTAATGGCTCCTCTACACGATGGGCCAACGCCGGCCACTCCAAGGGACGCATTTATGCGTTAGAGGGAGCAAGTGGCCGGCGTTGGCCCATCGTGTAGAGGAGCCATAATGTTCATCTAACAAGCACCCTACCCGCGTAGGTAGCCTTCCCCGCGTACACCGTTCATGCAAAGTTTTATTTTGCCAAATAGTAAAAAACCGTTGTTGAAAATGACCCAAATTATGAATGTTGACTCGATGTGACATTATAATAATGTAGACGTAAACTTAATAACATGAAATTTTTTTTGTGGCAGATACATGATGTTTATAAGAAAAAAAAAGATTAAAAATAAAAGCGGTGGATGAATTTGACACACATTTGTTTGAATAACATATTATAACATCCTGTGAAGTACAACACTTCACTTACCGACTATAATTTTATTTTAGGCATTTTAGGTTCACTATTAGGTATTTATTAAATGTCATTATACCCGTGGATGAAAATGACACAAAATGCGTGTGTACGTCGGAAGCCACTTTGCTTTTACAGGGAAACAAAGAATTTCATCTCGAATATTCTTTTTATCGAATGCTGTTTAAAAAAAGAAATACCTAAATTTCTACCTAAGCAAATACCTAGGATGACACAAATTATTATTATTAGGTTTAGTATGTGGTCTGAAAACTATATGTAAAAAATAGGCAACATTAATAATCTTATAACTTCAAAAGTTATTGCTATCGGACTAATAAATAGTTGATCAATCGGTAGCAGCTGTGTAAATGGCCTTTACACTGACCTTGCGTAAGTAAGACCTCCGGCACCACGTGCATATCAGATACGGCCGACTAATCAATAAAAAAACGTTGACAAATAAGTAAAGGTAGGTACAGTCAGGTTTGTTCCTCGTTCCTGATAGGGTACTTGCCGAAAAATACGGCAATTCACGTGCATTCTGGATTCTAGTAGACGCCAACAACGTAAAGAGAGACCGAAGCCCTCTTACGCGTATGATGATGATGATGATGATGCTCTCCTGACCGATTTCGGCCCCAGCGACTGTGTGCTCTGGACTAGGCAATTTTTAGCTCGTGTTATTAGAGTGTAGCTGATCCACTCTCTGATGCGCTCTTAGGTGGCTCACGTACCCTATCTTCTACGACGCGTTGTATGTACGCGTATACATACAACGCGTCTGGCCAACTCTATTGTAGCACCTGCAGAAGAGTCTTTAAGACCAAGTTCGGCCTGGCCAGCCACATTCGAGCTCATAACAGGCGTAATCCGTAATTGCTGAAGTCGCCGCACATAGGTCGGAAATCACGATTTAGGCCGCCAAAAATATTTTATTGCATTTTTGCGCTTTATATACGATTTCGAACTAAGAAAACATATTTTTAGATAATTACAATTATTATTTTTCAATTTTGGCCCTTTTTTCCAAAAAATGTTGATTTTGATCCTCCTCGCTTGATTATTTAATATAGGTAACGAGTATTAATGATAGATAATATAGTAAATAAATATGTATTTTCTTCCATTGAACATACAAATAATAAAATACACATATATTTATACAATATTTAGGTATAAGAGTAACATATGTATTACAGAAACTAATAGAAATATACAAAGGTTGTTATCTAATATTATTACGATTGATACATTTACCCAAAAAGATTAATATAAATAAATAAAACCCTCGCCACATTTAATCATCATCATATCTTAAAGAAAAATCCAGCATCGCTTGGATAGCATTGATCATTCTCCGCTCTCGCCTTATGTGGCTCAGCAGAAATCAATAGCTGCATAGTTTCTGACAGAAATAATTTAACTCGAGGTTTCGTTATCTTTCTCGTACTGCTGATAAGCGGATCGGAGGTCAGAAGCAACCTATGGTAAATGTCCAGGCAAAACTTTCGGGCATAGTTTAAACGATATGGCCGAAAGTGTTTGTTTCGGGCTTCTGCAGCTTCCTCCGAAAGATGTCCTAAGGGAACTATTAAGTTTTCAATAATATGTAATTCTGCCATGGATCAGTATTTTGTGCATTGTCGGTGTCATCGGATGCCACTCATACAAATTTATATAAAGCTTTGCCGTTTCCAGAGCGTATGAGCGGAGCGGCGGAGCTTCCTTCCAGCCAAGATTCATTAGATATCAGAAAATTTTCCAAAATGCGACGTGATCTAATCCATCTCTTTTTAAATTCTGATTCAAAATGTGAAAATTTACGCTTCATGTTCTTTTTTTCTTCATCTCCGTCACCTGAGCGCATAAGGAGATAATTTTCCAAAAAGTCAAATTTTTCAGTTATTGACTGAAAATTCTGTTCATTTAACTTATCAGACAGGTATTTTCAAGCCACAACTTTTAACTCAGAGGCATTTGATGAACCTAGAATAACAGAAAAGACATTTTAACGCTAATGAAAACAAAACGTAATACTAATAATTTGCCATTTCCGAAATTTTTTTTGAAACTCGATATTTTACAAAGTGCCCAAAAGTGCCCTCCAATTTTTTCATAAAATGTAAAAATATAGTTGATTTATAGAATGACATAAAAAATATAACTGGGACGTGCCCGGAAGTATAGTATTTTCACAATTGAATATGAAAAAATAACAAAATTTTCATCAAGAAAAGGGTCATGTTTAGTGGGTTATATTATATATATATATCATAAAATAAATATTTCTAATTCAAAATAATTTAAAATAATAGAAATTTACCTGAATTTTCGATATCCATCACTTTCACTGACAAATAAACTCCACAAAAATAAATATTGGCTTAGAAATGTTTGCTTCGGATAACAGTGCTAAGAATCGCGCGTGCAACGTTTGTGATGACTGAGGTTTGAGAACCTGGTAGATTACCTACGTAACTGATAAGGGTGGTGGTGGGGTGGGATTAATTCCGTGATAGTGTGGTGTTTTTCGAGAACTAATTAGTTTTGCGATAAGTCGACTTTTAGAAAGTTGACTTTTGGCGGCCTAAATCGCGATTTCCAACCTATGTGCGCCGTCACATATATATAGATTCTATAGTCAAAAACACGGCATATGGTAGCAGTTCATTACCCTATGTCCCATACATTTTCTCGCACTTTTGCGCTTTTTTTGTGATGCGGCAATTTCCTTAAAATTTTCTCTTTAAGTATTGGCAGTTATGTAAGTAAATTTAGCAGTTTTTCTAAAAAAGCAATGAAAAACTGCAAAATGGGACACAAAAGTGGAGAGAAACGCCCACTTTACAAGTCTTGCCACTTCTATTTTTTTCTTCACTAAATACATATATATGTTACGTGCAATTGTGCATACCAAGTTTTCTGCTTTCTAACATACTTTACTATATTTTTGATAGTTAGGCAAAACACCCGCACCGCATTATTAACTGCAATATTTGTCAGGAGAAAACGCAGACATACAGATACCGCAGAAGTTCTCAACCATTCGGTTCAATGTTCTTTACACATATCCTGCTGAGTATTTTCGGTTTTTAAGCACTAAAACTATCATGTCCTTTGTTTTACGCTTTTGGAGGGCGGCTAACGACATCTGCCGTAAAAAAAAAATTGTACCGGCTAACCTATTGGTATTTCAAAAGGATTAGACAAGAATGCAACCTTCCATCAGCTCCGTCAATCAAAGATCAGTTTCATCTGAACATGCTCACAGAGTTACGGCTTTATGTCACTAAGGATGTGTTCCAGACAGAATAAAACTAGAGTTCTAAGTTTAGGCTAATCGATAGCAGACAGCGGCCATCTTGTGTGTCTGCGCATAGTGCGCATGATCGTACAAATAGCACAACGGCCACTATAAACTAGTGTTGAGAGAAACTCGAGTCTATTGAGTCTAAGTTTGAACTCTACTTGATTTTCGAGACAGCACTTAAAGACTTCCGAATCTTAAGTCCCGAGTCGAGTCCTTTATTAAGTCTTTTTTCAAACGCAATTCAAAAGGCCTCCGACGAAAGACTCCGTCGACAATTTAATAGGTTTATTGTAAATAACAGTACCCACTTAATGAAAATATCGTTGGTCTAAGTCGCAAACCTCGTAACTCCCCCGGAGGAGTTACGAGGTTTCCAACTTAGGCCGACCGAGTTACTAACCTAACACATGAATTTTACATGAAAATGTTTATAAAATAAAAATTGAGATCTCTCTGAAAAAGATTTCTACCAAAGAATTTGGTCTCTAAAATAGAAAATAACTCGAGTTTCGACAAGACGTCTGAAAGACTCGGATGAGTCTTAAAGCAGATGACTCGAGCACAAAATAGATAGGTACAGAAATCAATCTACATACAAAGCGCGCTCGAGCAACGCACACATAGACATTGCTCACGGACACGATATCTCGGACCGGTTGGGACCACTGCGAGCGCGAGTGCCATCAGCTTGAGACACGCGTCTGTGAACTTTTTTGTGCAAAAATGGAGAAACAAAAAAAAAGTTATTATAACCGTACAGTGGACGGTTGTTTAAATTCAACATTTAATGGTGAATTGTCGTTTTTTAAGCTACCAGTGGCTTCAGAGAGAATGGGAGTGCGAATTTATTACATTGTACATGCGAATGTGAATTTATTACACTTTAAAATATAGAAATCGTGCATTTCGCTAATCTCGAAATCATCGCAAGATATTGTCTGTGATAAATTTATAAATTTTATAATATAATAATGACATTAATATTATATTAATTTATATTTCAATTCTTCCTCAACAATAAATCAAACAACTAGATACGAGATACGATACGATAGATACGAGTGCCACTACCACGATAGTTTTTTGTGCATAACCCAAGTAGCATTGCAAGCTGTATAAAAGCTGTATTAAAGTTTATTTGTATACTATAAGCTGTACAGTTAGGCTGTACAAAGGCTGTATAAGCGCTTATACAGCCCTTATAAGTAAAAAAAGGGCCCAAATTATACAGCCTTTGGCGTTATTAGAGCTGTAGAGTAGCTGTATAAGCAATACATAAGCTGCATAATAGCTGCATTACAGCTATATTTCGGTGTAACAGGAAACCTTAACACTACATATAATCTCTTATAAGTACGATATAAGAATATAAGTTTTAAATGAGTTATAAGAAAGAATTACAAGAGAATAATAATCATTTAAGAAACTAAAATGTCTTAAACTTGTTCATTCGTAATATAGTAATGGCGACAATAAAGTGTTATTGTGGATGGTAAAAGTAAAAGTAAATATTATACAGGACTTGAATGGAATATTACATTATTTGTAAGTGCGGATTATTATTTAATGTGAACCTGTGTATCTTTTCTGGCAAAATATTTACGCGCCTACAAAATAACATAGAGAAACCATAAAGAAAATATCAAAAATCGGTAAAGTTACTGTTTGTTTTTAAGGTTAGAGTATCAAAAATATTTATAAATATTAATTCTAAGGCTAAACAATTTATTTTAGCTGGTAATCATAACACGGCGTTAGTCTTCTTAATATTTGCAAGTAGTGATGGGTCGTTACCAGTAACTTACTCAAAGTGGGAATATTCCCGGTAATGCTACCAGTAACATTACCCCCGATCGGTAACATTGAGAAACTTTGGAAAAATTATTAGAATTGAATATCTTTTTTCGTGTTAAATACTTAAATAAATAACAATGCTATTATTTACAGTCATATAACAGTCAAGGATTCTCTGAGAGAGTAAATTCCCAATGTTACCGGTAATATTCCCAATATTACCAGGTATTTTTCCATAGTTACTGGGAATAATACTATCTGGAAATAACTATAAAGTAATGCTTAACTGTGTAAAATTAAAGAAAATATGTGTATAAATCAGTTTAATTATTAAAATATAACAATCAACATTTTGTATAATAATGATTACAGTTTTACGTTATATTAATTAAATTATTTAAAATAAAATGAGCTTTGTACATTTTTTATAATAATACAGATCATGATCAGGTACACAAATCAACAACTAAAAAGTTACAAAAGAGCTTATTTACTATAATTTATATTAATAAAAATATTTTACTTTCATATTAAAATAGGGACACAAATCAACAACTATAAAGTTACACAACAGGTTATTTAGTATAATTTACATCACTAAAATATTTTATATTCTTATTAAAATATTAATATTCAATCTGCAGATAAAACGTCATTAGATGTACTTGAATCTAAATCTTCCACATCTTCAACGTCTGAAAAATCATCTTCAGATTCGGAAGTATCAGCGTCTGGAATATCCTCATTGGTCGTAATACTTCGGTCTATAGGTTTTTGTGATGCTGATTGATGAGACAATTTCCAGTTATGGGATATATATGTCAATTTTCCCGGTCTGTTTGTCTTCAACCGATTCCTTCGTTTCGTATGAATGTTGGAAAATGTAGAGAAGGACCTCTCTACCGCTGCAGAGGTGGCAGGCATGGTTAGTATTTTAACAGCAATTTTACCTAAAGCTGTATGGGAAAATAATGTTTCCCACCATGTGACTGGCTCTGTAGTCGCTGCCATTTTCCACACAAAATCCTTTGCCCAGATGTTTTTGTGAGTCTTGTAGTCAGATAATTCCATTAATATATTAGTTGCTTCATTCCCAAAATTAAATATGATTTCGCATCCATCAACATTTTCTTGATCTGTTAATTGTCCTCTTTGATTCTTCGGGTCCAGTATTGTCGCTGCAAAATGGATAGGTTTCAGAGCATTTGCCTTTCGTTCTTCAAATTTCGCTTTTAAATCTGTTAAATTATTTTCAAGAAGAGTTGTCGTTTGGTAATTGTTAAGCAATGCATCTAATTCTTTAAATGCTTTGTAAACTAAGTGTACTGCGAAATAGTCCCCTTCTAGAATGAATATCCATTGGACTATGGGGTCTAAAAACCATTCCAGGCTGCGAAGCTCTGTCCATGTGTCTTCGTTTAATATTTTATTTTTGTATGGTCTTAAAGATGTTGTGGATTCATTTATTGTGATATTTTGTAAAACAATTTTTGATTTTATAAAGCTTTGAAGGCATGCTAAATAACTGCCACATCTTGTTTTAACTGGTAACTGAAGAGGTGTATTGATACATTTTTCTTCCGCAAGTCTTCGGAATTCTGCTCCAAGAATATGAGATCGTGTAACTGTTTTTATAACTCTCACTGTAAATGCAAAAATCCGACGTATTTTCATGATTTTTAATAAGTCTCCAACAAATAAATGTAGGGTATGAGCCAAACATCCTGTCCAAATATGAACAAACTATATAGTTTGTTCATATTTGTCGTGCAAGAGCTTCCCAAATCTGACCATGTTTGCAGCATTGTCTGTGACAACTGCAACGAACTCTGACGGGTGAAACTCTTCGATTATGTTTGTGACTTCTTCACATAAATACTCGGCTGTATGTCTTTGTTCCTTTGTTTCTATAAATTTGTAAAAGTATGGTTTCGGAGCATAAAGAATCACATTTAAAATAGATTCTTTTCTTAGGTTAGACCATCCATCAATGGATAAGTGAATAACACTGGCTTGATTGATTTTGCTCACTATGTCACTCTGAACTTCTGAATATTCTTCATCTAATAGCGATGTAGCCAATCTCTTTCTCGAAGGCAGACCGTATGAAGGGTTCATCAAATGAAATGCTTCTTTCCATAGCGGGTGCTCGAAATGAGAGAAAGGTGTGCCAGTTACATACATTGCTCTTGCAACAGCTTTATGTATATTCATCTGAAACAATAAGCGTCAAACATATAATAAACGCCCTGTACATTAAGAGTACTAGTGGTTATATTCGCAATAAATAAATACCACGCTGTCCTGGCCATTGTTTTAGCTAGTCATATTTAAAAAGAATCACCACGCCTTTAGACAATGACCACTTCATAACAGTGAAAGAGTCGTGGTATTTATTTGCACATGGCCATTAACTTATTTTGTTTATATAAAATAAAAAATAAAATGTAAATGATAGAAATATAATGCAATTATTCAGTATGAGTAGACTACTCATCGTTTCTAGCAAAATCATTGATATGGAATTTATAAAAAGAGAGTCAGTTTTATGGTACGATCCATATTAAGATAAAAATATATTTACCTGCTCATCTTTGTCCATCAATGCTGGTCTTACATCTCTTGTATGTTGCGATGTAGAGGCACGGTCACTGTCACTTGATAGTTGAGTGTCACATAATGTTGTTGATTTTTTGTCATATTGTCTAAAACTCTCCTTTACATCTTGGGGACTCTTTTTACATTTCAGAATATGACATGCAAATTTTGTTGCGTTTCGAAAGTTGTACACAACACTGCAAAAGTTGCAAGTGAAACTTTTTTTATTGTTTATAGTATTTTGGGTAAAATGACTATACACTTGACTTTTCGGCTTCATTGTAACATATCCAGTCCTCCATCCACTAGTTATCACCTTATCACAAATAATACGTTCACTCTAACCCGTGTTCTAGATAAGACTAACCCCCTGACTAGGGGTCCAGGTAACAATTGAGATAAGAAACAGATTGAGTGAAAGAGAAAGACATATTTATGTACCTACATAACTCGTTGTACTATGAAAATAACTTTTTAACCTTATTTTATCTCATAGAAATCATTACTATCATCAGTTTCGTATGTTACCACCTTTTGGGAATGTTACTGGTAACATTGGTAACTTACTAGTAATATTCCCAAATGGAAACTTACTGGTAGCGGGAATGTTTCCGCAGCCCATCACTATTTGCAAGTATTTCTTTAATTATATTAACAAATACGTTTTTTTTTTATTGTAAAATGGCGACAATTTTTAAACAGCCTACAGGATAGTTGGAGAGCATTATAATCTTAGTAGCTGTGCTGTGTAATAAATGGAGTATCTTTTACAGCTTTTGTAATTAAAACAGCTTTATAATAGAATATTTGTATTCGTTTGGCTGTATTTCGGTTCTCCGTACATAAGTTATAATTCTCTTTAGAGATCCGTATAACAAATAAAAAACCTGTACTGTAACTGTCATATATTCCTTTAGTTTTATAATACACTTATTTTCAGAAATCATTACACTACTATACTTATACGAGTGTAAAATTACGCCAAAAGATTGTTATAAGCGACTCTATCAATAATACAGAAAAAAGCTGTACTATAGCTGCCATTTATTCATTTGGTTTTATAATACCCTTACAGACAGAAGTTATACAACTACTATTCTTATAGGAGAGTAAGATTACGCCATAAGAAATAGCTTTAAAACGGGGTTGACATATACATTTGTACAGCTACAAGTGCCAAGTGATACTACAATACAGCCTGTATACAGCTTTTACGATAAAATTAGCTTGTAGTGTTTCACAACACTTAATGTTTTAAAACGGAGTTGACAGATACTTTTGTACAGCTAAAAGTGCCAAGTGTTACTACAATACAGCCTGTATACAGCTTTTACGATATAATTAGCTTGTAGTCTCTCACAACACTTTTAGTTTTATAGTAGATTTTTTATATTCTGATAAAGCACCCCATCCTTCCGCAGAATCCTTTATAATGATTTTATACAGCTTGAGCTGTATAATGTCTGTAAAGTACCTTTTATACAGCTTAAATCTTTTCTGACACTCTTATACGTCCCTTAAATCACTCTAAGTTCTTAATTGGCTGCTATATTGATGTTGCCGACACTTCCATGCTACTTGGGAAGCCATACCTACATACATAATTCGCAACCCTAGAGCGACTGCCGAGCGTAGGTATGAAAAGTAAAGTACATACATGTGATTGACTTCTGTACTTATCTGTTTTGTGACTCGAGTCTATCGAGTAACCACACTAAACAATACTATAAAGTCTGAAGTACTAAAGTATTTGCGAATTTACGATCATTTAATGTTACCGTCAGTTAATGGGTATTGGGAGGGGCGTTTGTGGTGGGCTCTTGTTTTAAGCCTAACACATACACATAAGACACATAAAGTCTTAGAGCCGAGGACAGGCGTGGCTCACTCCGCGATTTCGTCGCTTTGCTACAGGTAGCTAAAACTCCATCCGTTCGACCCCAATTTTGGGGTTTGCCATAAGTCGCGCGTGGCGCTGTCGCCACCTATCGGCCATATCTGTGCTGATCGTGACAGACGCGTTTTGTTAGAGAGTGAGTCTTCTGTACCTAGTACTATTATTTATTCTGTGCCGAGGACTGCATTTGAATCAAACCGCATCTTCTGCATTAATATATTTTAAAATGTGTCCATGCAATTTTGTAGTTCACCGTAGATACAGTCTGTATATCAAAGTTACCTACTGTAGTTAGTTTTTATGTAAAAAGATGCAAAAACAAAAGTTTGATCTCATCCCAAATAAGTGAAATAAACCACATTTCGATTTTTAATTAAATCAAACTAATCTCGCATCAAGCCAATTCGAACGTGTACCTGACACCATATTATATATACTATTAAGAGAGAAAACACCATACATCATTAAATAAAGGATTTATACATAAAACACGGAAAACAGGCGTAGCTTCAAGTAAAACACACTCCGATGCGGGCGATCCTCGTCTGACAGTCCGGGCCGCGTCAGTCGTGGTGTCACCATTGACACCGACCATGGCTGTGTTCGGGCAAACCACATAATCGGTTATCAATACCGATATTGTAATCATAATCATATTGGTATTAGCTGCCCAATTAGGCCGGATACTCGAGGTTCTACTGTAGTTAGTAGATTAGATTAGATTTATTTGTTTATCATTGAAAATGTACATTATAAAACATGACAAAATAAAACGCATTCACAAAAAGATCTTAAGTAACTTTACGAATGATTGCAGCATTGAACGTAGCGATGAAAGTTCATAAATCAAATCATGTACGGTACAATCATATGCCAAATTACATTTAATAAATACGGTATACTGGCAAGAGTATGGAATTACGTTTAAGCATAGCTCATTACTACTGGACCAAATCAGTCCAAACAACAATTAAAAAAGCATTATGTTCATTCAGCTATGTATCTAATTACCGTCGCCATCTAATTGGTTAATTGTTTTACCATAACGTTACATTCATAACGGTTTTCGAAGTACTGTCGGCGAGTGAATTATATTTCGTTATACCCATGAGTTGGTATAATTATGCAAGTACGCAAAGTTGCTGAGAATGTTTAGGAAAAGAAATCATATGGGGGTTTATCATTTATTTTCTTATAGTTCGTTTTTTTTAGCATTAGAAAGAACTTGAAAGAAGGTGCCGATCTTGTAATGTCTTTTAATTGCAAACGCTTCTTAAAAATCAGTAACTATTACTTATGAAAGCAGAAGAATAGAAATGATCGTATTACATTCATAATTTTTAACATATTTACCGTAACATATTTTTAAAATGTGTTTTTCAATTAAAAGACACATCAAGATTGTTTACCTTATTTCTAATGCTAAAAAAAACGAACTAAACATAGCCGAGATGACAATCGCTGTAAGGAAACGCCTGTCTGCGAATTCTCGATACGTTTTTTGTTTTCGTTTGGCGTTTGGCGATGTACGATTGTCATCTTGGGTAGGCCCATGGCAAGAAGATTTTGGTGGAAAAAAATCAATTGTTCCTGTATTCGCGATTTTATTCAAATCATAAAGATCTATACTTAATTCTTGATTTGTATTACTTTTTTGCCTTAGTTGTTCCCTAAAAAAATCACGTACCTTCCTATAGTTAATAGTTTTTGTTCTGGGTTATTGCAAATGTTTAGTTGATTTCGTGTAAATTCTTACATTAAATAGACATATTCTTACATTCTTACATAGACAAGTACCTGTACCTACCTATTCCTATAAATAGGTATATTCAATTGAGTAACATAACATTAGAAATCCTTGCAAGAAACCACAAAATACCAAAGTATACTCTCAGCGACTGTACCATTTAAAGTACAGTCAATTCAAGCACTAACTGGTCGTAATTGTCGTTCGGCTATTGTACTGAAATTAACCTTTAACTGATGCGATCAACGTAGTTAACTTAGTAAAAAGGCCGTATCTGACAATACTACCGGCAAAAAGCCGTATCTCCTTGTGAGATACTATTTTTTTCCGTAGCATTAGGTTGAGCTGTCGTGCCCTAAGCCTCATGATCGTGCTCAGTTGATGGAAAAACGGTTTTTCAACAGACGAAAAACGTTTATTTGATGATATTAACCTATATTATTGACAATTATTGCCTTCTTACGATGATAAACGTTAAAATCTACAATTAAAAGTATGAAGAAGAAGGAGGTGATAATAATTGGTTTCGTTTAGAATATTCAATGCTAATTGGTTACTTATACTTCGTTTTTTTTAGCATTACAAATTAGGTAAACAATCTTGATGTGTCTTTTAATTGAAAAACACATTTTAAAAATAAGTTACTGCAAATGTGTAACAATTATGAATCTAATACGATCATTTATATTCTTCTGCTTTCATAAGTAATAGTTATTGATTTTTAAAAAGCGTTTTTCAATTAAAAGACATGCCAAGATCGCTTACCTTCTTTGAAGTTCTTTCTAATGCTAAAAAAAACGAACTATAGTAACTGAAAATGTAAGTACATGATAAATCTAACTATACTTACAATAAATGCAATACGTGTGTTGATTATGTGTGTTCGTTATTACATGACCGGAAATATAGAGTACGAAAAACCCAAAAAATATTAAATGATCTGATGGGTGGGCTCCTCTCGCGCATGAGAGGAGGCCTGTGCTCAGCAGTGGGACGTATATAGGCTGAAATGATGATGATGATGATGATTAAATGATCAAAAAAACCTCACTGGTTGGAAATCGTTGGAAATTTCTGAAATATAGTCAAGATGACAATCTCACATTGACAAACGCCAAACGAAAAGTAAAAATGTATTGGGATGACAGACGACAACGATTTACGAAAAGTCACGTGACTATTGTATCCATACAGAAGTTTCGATTGGCGTTATCTACCAACGATTGACATCTTAGCTAAGCCCCTAAGCCAGGGGTCTCCAAACTTTTTTAGCTGAGGGCCATATTGCGCCTCAGAAACTTTCTCGCGGGCCACCGTCGGGGTTTGCGCCGAGAGAAGGTGTCTATTAGGAACAGTTCCACTATCAATGAATGCTAAACCCCTGGAGCCTGGTTCCCGCGGGCCTGACAGTGGGCTCTCGCTTTGGGTGTCGGCGGGCCGGATTGGAACGCGTCGCGGGCCGGATTTGGCCCGCGGGCCGGGGTTTGGAGACCCCTGCCCTAAGCTAAGTGCAGATTTTCGATATGATATGTCCTGGTCGCCTTTCGTGTATACCAGATTGAAGGGTGGTTTAAATGCAGCAAGCTAAACAAAAGGCAGTAAGGTCGACAATAGCACAGTATTCAGAAGACAATCGTGACCGTAAAGCGATGAGTCAGTAAGTGCAAGGTCGACCAATGTAGGTCGGGGTCAAGGACCGATAAGTTGCCGCCGATTTTTAATAATCCATATTTATACCGTTCTTAATGTAAATCAGGCGATTAACTGAATGTTTTGTGTTTGTAAATATTTAAATTAATGTTAACGACAATTTTGGTATAATCCGTCCAAAAATGGTTTCGACAAATGACTTTGTTTTGTGTCAACTTAAATTAATCAGGAAATCAATACACACTAGCGCTATAAACGTATGAAAATGAGACAGAAACCTTCTAAAGGCAATCGTTTTAAAAGTAAACTTAATGCAATAAGTATAATATGTGACAGGCTTTTAAACCTATTCTTGGATAAACTCTTAAGGATGACTCACGCTAGACCGGGCCGTGCCCGGACCGGGGCGGGCCGGAGCGAGCCGACGGAGGAGCTGTCAGGAGCGCCACCGTGACCGGGCCGTTCCGGGGCCGAGGCGTCAGGGCCACCCGTTTATTACATTAACACTAGTGCTGTCCGAGCAATGTCCGAGCCTCTAGTGTTTACATGTAGGAACTCGAGTCTTTTTGAGTCTGAATTTGATGTAGGCACAGCTCGTTTTTACAAGACTCTGCGCTTAAAAAACTTCTCCCGACTTCTGTCCTTTGTAGTCCTTTTTAAGAGCAACTCAAAAGGACTCGAGCCTCCAAATAAAGACTCCGTGAAAAAATTTATAGGTTTTTCCTACATAACAGTAACGAAATTAAGCGTTATTTTATGATTTATGTACGTATCTAATCTACAAATTATACATAAAGACAATGCATTTCGATTTTTTTTTGTAAAAAACGAGAATTCTCTGAAAAGTACTCAAGTCTCTACAAGAGACTTTGGTCTCTATCTATAGTTGAAAAGAACTCGAGTTTAAACTTAATTATAAGAGTCAGAAAATTGAGTAGTCTTCAAGCAGAGGATTCAAAGGATTCGAGTCCTACCCAGCCCTATCCGAGCCGACCGGGACGTCCGAGCTGACTGTTCATGACAAATGTCATAATAAATGTCAATCAGATTGAAAACAATGGTTCGATCGGAAGCAAGCGGATATGGAAGGAAATAATATAATCAAAATATTGGCCCTAGCTGCCTTATGACTGATTAAGAGGCTACTGCATACTCTAGGGCGTACATCCACGACGACACGTTCGGAAAAATAAGAATAGGTACATACAACATGATGTAAAGAGCTTTATTTACATGACTCAAGATTCTTTCGAAGCCGTCCACACGGCAGAATTAAACAACGTTTGGTAAAACAAAAACAAGATTTCAGAAACCAATATCCAGCATTCATCGTCTGGCTCTCTGCTTAAGGTAAGATATGGAAATACAGTGCATGTACCTATTAATAAATATGTATAATCATGTGCCGAAGTATATTAAGCTATTAAGAGGAAAGGGAATGGCCGGTTCTCCATACAAACATAGTTCCCGTTTTCCTCACTGGATATTGATATTATGGAATATTTAGGTAGTCGTCAGCAAACTGTAGTGGTACCCAATGCGTTTAGTTACATTCTACAAATGTAGATTTTTCAGCTTATCTGGTTTTGACATTATTTTCTCCCATCAATGCCACGTTCTTCAGTGTTCATGTGTTCAGTTCAGATATGTTCAATTTCAGGAACCCATGCATGAAAAACGAGTTTAAAAGAGGAGAAATTTCCAATGGCTGCGACAAAGTAACAAAAATTTAAAAAGTATCGGTATAAGATAATTATTTACAAGCTGTTTTCGGCCACAGCGAATACCACTAAGCATGTCGGTGGTGCGCTCTCAATAAAATAAGTAAGTAAATAAAAACTATTAAGCTCGTTACACTAAGATAGAATTGTGTCGGTTACAAAAAATAAACTATCTACTTACTTACTTTCCTCTGGTGAAAAACAAGCCAAGATGGCAAAAACGGAACCCTTACAGTTTCGTCATGTCCGTCCGTCTGTCTGCCTGTCTGTCTGACTCTGTCTGTCTGTCTGTCCATATGTCACAGCTATTTTACTCAAAAAGTATAAGATAACGATTTGGAAATTAGGTATATTTTGTAAATCGTGCAGAAGAAGATAACAATATAATTGATTTTAAATATGGGTTGCTAGTTTATATTTATTCATTAGTTTGCATTGCAATGGCACTTTAGGCTTAGCCTATAAGTACTAAGATTCTAATGCTTAGATCTAATAATAAAAAAAGTCCTTCTTTGGTTCGTCTCTTAAATAATATGTTTGGACTCTTTTCTTATGCCTTTTTACATTTTACGACTTTTAAATATTTGACGCTGTCATGTTTTTCGAATAGTATAATAAACATGTCAAAAGAAAAAATAGTGATATTAAATTTGTAGAAAGATACTAAATGTATTTGAATATGCAAGAACACGTTGAATGCAGGTAATGTATCGTGTTACCCCGCGCGTCAAGGTATTGGCAAAAATAGGTATGATTATGGTGTAGTGCCGTTTGAATCTGCATAGGAACCCGCTTTCGCCTTTGTAATACCTATATATTAGTATGCATTGATGCTGTTCTCTCCCCCAGGGTGTTTGTCTGTCTGTATTTTAGGATTTCATTAGCTATCCAAAACATCATCATCATCATCATTAACTTAAGAGTTATTCTCTTGTCGGTGGAGTATCTTCCAGCTTTCCTTATCTTGCGCCAAAACATACGAACCCAAATTATTTCTGTGTTTTAAGGGTGAAACCCTGATCGTGTGAAGAGATTTTATTTTCTTTGACAAATACAGCATTTGCATTAACTACACATAGATGAGGTGTTCCATGATTAATGTGGCTTTCGAAATGCTTTTGTCTTGTAGGTATGACAACTTCCCGAATTAACTGCGTAAAGCTCGAGAAAATACTACCAATAGGCTAGGCTAGATGATAAGTTTTTTGTAAAGGATCAAATGTCTATATCATATGGGACCCATGCAGGCATGCACCCATGATATTGAAGTAGGAGGATTGTTTTTAAAATATTTGTAAGTGTATTGTATGTACGTAGGTTTGTCTGTAAGTATATTTTTTGGTTCTAGAAGTAATACCTAGTAACCTTAACAGTGATGTCTTTCACGTTTTTTTTTCAAGTAGGTACGTACTACTTGCATACGTGAGAAATAAGAAGAGGAGTAAAATAAATTTAATATTACTGTACACATACGTATGTCCAAAGAAAGAGCGCTATGATAAGCAAAAGTTATTTTTTAGGGTTCCGTATCTCAAAAGGAAAACACGGAACCCTTAAAGGATCACTTCCGTCCATCTGTCTGCCCGTCTGCCCGTCTGTCCGTCCGTCCGTCCGTCCGTCCGTCCGTTTGTCCGTCTGTCCGTCTGTCCGTCTGTCCGTCCGTCCGTCTGTCCGTCTGTCCGTCTGCCCGTCCGGCCGTCTGTCTGTCGATACCCTTTATTTCGGGAACGGGTCCGTATTGAGTTGAAACCTTTTATATACTCCTAGACTTCGTAGCGTAGACCTACGGTCCTGTGAAGATAAATCAAATAGTAATAATTATTATGTATGTATGTATGTAATGTACCTCCAGTATTTCCAAAAAACAGCGCTATGTAAGGTTTCAGTGCTTAGGTACAGTCGCCATCAGATATATCGGAGCGGCCAAGGTGTTCACAATATCTGAACACGCACTCTAACGCCTTGACAATAAAGGCGTACTCAGATATTTGTGACCACCTTGGCCGCTCCGATATATCTGATGGCGACTGTATTATAATTTTATTGTTATGACATGAAGTATGGTAAATAATTTTGATGGTATATGTTTTGATTATTTTTTATTAATAAAAATATTACTTATAGTAGTATACCCTATAATGGACGTGGAACCAGTAATGGGATAAAAAAACATAATTCCTCTAAAATAAGTATCTAAAAGTAGTTTATAAACACTGGCTGTATATTATCATAAATAAGAGTCCTAGAGCTGTTTCAGTTTGAAGCTTCATTAAATTTGGTTGCTTTTTAAGAAATTGGCGTCAACCCAAAAGTTGTCGTGTCACTGAAAAAAAATACCACTACGAATTCTTAACAACTTCGCTAAGAGAGGTGAGTTAATTTATTAAATTTCAATTAATTAATACTTGATGAAAACTAGAATGTGTTTTGTTAATTGCATTTACCATGAGATAAGGTATACAACACACTATGTTGTGACTCCACAGATGTAAAAAAATAGTGGTATTTGGCCCAATCCCATTATAGGAGCTGTAAAACTGCGTACCTCCTATGATGGGACAATTGACAGAATGATTTCTTGCCATGCCATAATTTCATGTTTAAACAATACAGAAGTAAAATGTAGTTACGAAATATGTCAATCAGGAGGTATTCTCGGACTTCGGATAAATTAATATCGTATTTCCAAACTTTTATTTAACTTGCCCTGTTAGTTAGTGTGGGTCCAATCTTGGTAGCTGAATTTGAGCCACTTTTCGATTTCCGACTCAGTTGAATTTTGTGTAAGTACGTAATTAAGTATGCAAATCGGATGATAATGCAATATTATGATAACATGGACCTAATCTGATGATGGAGACAGGAGGTGGCCATGGGAACTTTATCTCAATAAACCCTAACTAATTGTGTTTGGGTATATTAGAATTGTCTCGATGGATCTAATACAATAATAATTGGCTGTGGAAAGAAAAATACATTCAGCGATAAAAGCTTATAGCAAAAATTGATTTTTTTGCCGTAACTTATTCCCCATTTCAATATTTTATACTGATAGAGCAATGTCCATTATAGGGGGCCCATTACTGGATCCACGTCCATTACCGGGGGCCCATTACTGGAGATTTGGTGTCCATGACTGGAGAAAAAAAACATAGTTTTAATTTGTTAAATATGTGGAAACTAATTGCTGTATCTTTGATACAACACGCCTAAAACATGAAAGGCGGATAGGACTTTCATCTTTTAACACGCTAAGCGGTAGACCATTTACATGTATACGGGAAATATTATAAATACTCCAAATTTCCTCTTAAATGTCCCATGACTGGTGCTGTTACTATATAGAAAGGAAGGAAGAGAAACTGCCCAAATTCCACACGGGCTAAGCCTTGGCCACAGCGAGTATAATCACTAGGTACACCTAGCTTATAAAACAAAGTACCAAAGAGTGTATATATGCTCGCGATAGAATCAAAATAGGTATTGTGATACAATTAATTGTATTATAAACGATTTTTTTTTCATGTATGTACCATGGACATTCCTCGATGGCACCAAGTTGCAACCGGAAAGCGATGATCACTCGGCAAATCAAGACTATAGCAGCCACATCTAAGGAGATCATGAATACCTATTCAATAAATTTTTATTCTTTGCTGTTTGATATGTAATAATAAGTTTTTGGCAAAAATTTCATTTTTGGTACAAGCTTTTATCGTCGACTGTACTTTTTTCCACAGGCAACTAATACTCATCGAGACAATTCTAAAAACCCCAAACACAATTAGGTTTCGTTGTTTTATCACAGAGTTCCTATGGCCACCTCCGGTCTCCATCATCAGATCAGCTCGATGACACCATAATAACTATTGCATAGTCACCCGACTTACAATCGGAAACCGGGAAGTGGATCAAATTTAACTTGCAAGATTTGATTACAGACAGACAGACAGACAGACAACGGTCAGGTGAAACTAAATAAAAGCTTGTAAAAATGCGGTATAATCCAAGATTTCACAGGTCCACCCGCCATCCTGACATCAGAATGGCGGGTGGACCTTTTTTGTTAAATATCTCGTTTCCGGAAGAAGTACACTGGTTTCTATTCATAGTTTACGCAAGTACACTGTAGGTACAATATAAAAACATACATTTTGCGTGAAATAATGCAATATTTCACAGATCCACCCGCCATCCTGACGTCAGAATGGCGGGTGGACCTTTTTCGATAAATATTTCGTTTCTGCAAGAAGTACACTGATTTCTATTCATAGTTTACGCAAGTACACTATAAGTACTATAACTACATACTTGGAGTGCGGTATAATCCAAGATTTCACAAGTCCACCCGCCATCCTGACGTCAGAATGGCGGGTGGACCTTTTTTGTTAAATATCTCGTTTCCGGGAGAAGTACACTGGATTCTATTAAAAGTACACTAAAGTACACCGAAGGTACAATATGTTTAGAGTCTGTGCGGAAAGAGAAGAGTCGTGGCAGAAACAGGAACTAACATTTTAAATTTTATATGGCAATCAAACCTTTGACACCTGTCTTGTAAAAAGTAAACAAACTTCTGTCATTGTATATTTTTATTAACAAAAACCGCAAGTTATATGTATAACATATTTTCAAAACACGATGAAACCGTACCTAAAACCACAAGAAAAATTATATTTAACATTGTTCGGTTTTGTCAGCGGGAAGAAAACGGCTAAAAGCCGACTATCGACTTACAAAAAGTCGCGGAACGTGTTTCCGCTATTCGCGGGTATTGATGTTGTATTTAATATTAAATAATTACCTATTTAATAAGCCCCCTAAGTAACTTGTCTCCGGTACATAATCGGTAAGTATATTCATTCAAAATATATTAATTTTCATAAATATGCAGGTCGTTCATGATCTTTAAAATAACTGACAAATAGTCTTGATACTTGCCATTTTATGCATATTTATATGTATTTTTTTTTCAGGATTGTGTAAAAGTACCTACGGTATCTCGAATAAAAGACCGCTAAGTAGGTGATATGCAAGAATTCGTAATCTACGTGCCGGACTCAAGCACATCCAGTTCCTCACATCAGTCCCTGGTTGTTCTGAAGCTAGCTCAAACATAAGTGACATTGAATATTTTAATTCAGACTTCGATTACAAAGAATAAAACTTTTTCATAAAAATATTTCTTTATTTGTAAGTTCGTTTACTAGGTTCTGTTAGTTACGAAATTAGAAGTATTTCATATTTATCAGACTTTTCGGCGAAGTAAAATATCGTGAGATGAGAGAACCGGACATATCCCAATAAGGCCTACCTACTTATGCACTATTTTTATTCATATTCATATTTATTATTAATAATGTACACATACATTACAAGTCAAGTTTACAATGGATGAAATATATCCCAGATGGTAAAATTACAGTTCTAATGCCCAATTTCTACCCGATCTACCCGGTTTTGTATTAAAATAACTCTTGAACTTGGACTGCACAGATTAGGTAGTACATAAATGAGACTCTATCTTGTTTGCTACTAAAATTACAGTTGTATTGGGCAGATTCTTAACTAGTTTTAGCAGTTTTGTCAATCGCACTGTCACTTTTTAGTATCTGAGACAAAAACAAGAGTGTGTTTTAAAAAGAAAACTAGTGCCTGCGCTAAATCAGAGAATTGATTTGACGAGCCGACACGACCACCAGGCTCCGTATAGTAAGCCGTGGTAAAAAACTGGAACGAAAGGGATACAAATATCATGACCTTTAGTGTCGTACTATAATCACGTGACCAGTGTTGTCAGCACAGCAAAAACCATAAAATAGCACTGGCGCGCCCTCAAATCCCACGACTCTTCTCTTTCCGCACAGACTCTATAAGTATTTCGTTCAAATTCGCAAATATTTATAAAGCCCGCCATCCTGACGCTCACGGAATGGCCGTCCCTAGCAGAATTGTAATTTAAATTGTTGCACACGCAGTATACCCTGGTTTGATTCTTATACAGTCAGGGTTATAACCGCGAACCACTTCATTAATTAATATATTTGCCTCTCTATCACTCTTATGATTATTTGCGCGAAAGAGAGGCACTTATATGATTATTTGGCATGGTTAGCGGTCCCCCTGACGCGTTCCACGTCTTTTAGGATGGTATTCCATCTATCCAATTTCTTTGCCCAATGTGTAAAGTCGGACCAAAAAAAGTCTGCAGCGGATTTGATAGCCCACGCAGTGCAAGTGTCATTTATACGGCATAATAAAGAAGTTTGACGTTTAAAATTACACTTTCACTGCGTGGGCTATCAAATATGCTGCAGACTATTCTTGGTCTGACTTTCTATTGAGTCTCACATCAGAGAGTGAGACGCAATGACATTGGACAAAGAAATTGGATAGGACGGTGGAATACCACCCTTAGTCATTTATATAAGAACAATAAAATATACGAAGAGTTCTATTGTATTATTTCAGTAGTTAGTGCCTTTGGGTAATTTTAGGCAGGAAATAAGGAATATTACGGAACATTCTGCGTATGGGGCGTTACTCTCACTAACCCCAGGACCTACTGCGAAACACGAAAACCAACATTTCGGTTTCTGCCTCTCTATCACTCGATATCTGCTTCTCTGCATATCGACAGAGGCAATCACTCGATATCTGCTTCCCTGCATATCGACAGAGGCAATCACTCGATATCTGCTTCTCTTATCGACAGAGGCAGATAACGAAATTTTGATTATCGCGTTTTGCGGTAAGCAATTCAGGATAAAAAAATAATACAGACTGAATTTACTTCAAAATTGAGCTGCGGTCAAAAAAGATTGAAGAAATTAATAGAAAAAAACGTTTTAATTAATGAAATAATAACAAATGTTGAAGCTAATGATATCACACCATTGAGAGGCTTAAAAAAACTTTCAACCTTAAAAATATTTAAAAATAAATAATAGACAAACAAGTACCTATCTAAGTACATATGAAATAAAGCTACTGAAGGAGTGACACAAAGTAACTGTTGTATTTTCTTTTTTCTGTATTGCATTTATGCTCTAACCAGGATCTGTTGTTATTTTCTTTCTTATATTTATGTAGACGTACGATTTATTCATAAGTTGCACCAATTGTATGTAAACGGTTATATGTGATATGTAAATATAAGGTCTTAACATACAATTTTTTTTCATTAAAAAAAAATCTCGATTCCGAGCTCTCGCTGATTTATTTATACCTATGTGTGCTTACCATGACTTGTATTCGATTGCGACTCTGGCAATCGAAAATATGTCCGTCTCGCTCCTACCACTACTTTGGCACACTGGTGGGAGCAAGACGAGCATACTTTCGATTGCCAGAGTCATAATCGAATACAACTCATGGTAAGCTCACTATACACATGAAATAACAATACACTCCTTTTTTTGGGCAGTCCTGTAAAAAGTTAGGGTTCTAGACACTTTTTTCGATGATTGTATTTCTGCCCAAACACGAATCTGCCATAAAAAGAATCTGCCGTTACCAGAATCTGCCCAAACCAGAATCTGTCCTTAACCGAATAAAGGGTCATAGTAACTAAGCGTCATAGCGACATACATATACCCGATAGCAAAAGTTTCGGGTCACTAGCATTAATTAATTTTCAGTATACAGGGTGGAAAATCCAAATGGGTCAGTGAGGGCAGCTACTAGATCCCGTGTTGCTACGCGAAAATGGTCTCAGGAGACCATCGACCGATTTCAAATTAATGAAGATTGGCGTTTACAGATTTTGGAAAAAACATACAGGGTGCGAGAAAAACATAATTTGTGACAAACTTTTTTTATGCCATTCGATCCTATTTCCATCCAGGATCAAAAGCTAGTATGATACCAAAAAAAAATTTCCGGTTAGAAAATCCACAAATTGAAGAAAACTTTCCCCATACAATTTGTACGAAAATGAAAAAAATAATTGCATAATGTGATTGTTCTGATCGACTTTTAAAGTTTTTGGTCGCGACTGCCCAATTTCTGCCCAAACACGAATCTGCCATAAAAAGAATCTGCCGTTACCAGAATCTGCCCAAACCAGAATCTGTCCTTAACCGAATAAAGGACTATGACCATACTGTGACATTATTGTTTTTTTATTACATTGCTAAATTCAATGGTAATGATAATGACTAAAGAGGATTGCAATATCTTAGAGTACCTAAATGATTACTGGCCACTTGACAGTAATGAATAAAACGATGAAACATATTCCTTGTCTTTCAATGTCTGCCTGATTTAAACGTAGCTGATTTTAATTTGCGACAATTTATTATTTCTAACCGTGAATTGAGTAAAATGGACATACCTGGACCAAGTGCCTATGATGTAAAAATAATAAGCAGTAAAAAAGGTAAGCCTGTAGCTCTTCATGGAGGGCATCGCTATAACTTTGTAAAAAAGAACAAATCAGGAAGTACCAACTGGCGGTGTTTTAATAAAAAGGAATGCAATACATCTATAACTTTAAATGCCCAGAATAAAATAATTAAAGAATCAAAACATACTTGTGCCCCAGATTTTGTCAGTAACAAAGTAGACGAGTTGATGGTTGGTTGTAAGAAACAGGTCTGTATCAATCTAGAACCGATACCTACGATATACGAAAATTACTTCAATAGCTGCGGTCTAAATTATGAACACATACCATTATTTAATACAAAAAAAGATTCCCTGTACAAAGCAAGACGGGATTATTTAAATCTTGACAGAACATGTTGCAGGAACCAGCGAGAACTGAAATTACCCAATAAACTGGTTGAGCATATTTTTTTATATGATGATGCCCAAAACGATGATGATAGAATTTTATTCTTCGGCACTGATTTGGCCAAGCAGTACTTTGAAAAATTCAAAACATTTAGTGGAGATGGTACATTCAGGGTAACTCCTAGACCATTTTATCAACTGTTTACTTTGCATGTTAATTTCTCTAGCGGAGATCATACTGTGAATTTTATACCGTTGGTATATGTTTTACTTCCAAAGAAATGTCAACAGACATACAAAAGAATGTTCAAGGTTTTACGAGATCAATTTAAAATGCAGATAACACATTATAAATGCGACCATGAAATTGCACAAATACAAGGCTTAAGAGAAATATTTCCTGAAGTTAAAATAACTGGCTGTTTTTACCATTTTTGTAATGCTGTGTGGAGAAACAGCAAAAAACTTGGATATTCAACAACAGCTGATGGTTATAAAATAACACGTCTGTATACCATGCTGGCATTATTAAATTCAAAATTCATACCTGAGAGCTATTTGGCGATTCACGAAGAAGCGAAAGATTGCGATGCCTTCTTAAACTTTGACAAGTATTTTGTTGGGGAATGGATGAAAAAAATTACGTGTGAAACTTTTAGCTGTTATCGAGAAAATATAAGAACCACAAACAGGGGTGCGAAGCTCCTGACTTCGGCCAAACTCGGCTCCGCTCGGCTCAGCATTGCTCCGAGCAATTATTAGGGTTGGCACCACTTGACTTCCTTTTGGGTGCACGACCACAGATAAGATAATCACTTGAATTTTGACAACCCTAATTGGCCGAAAGGGATAGTGCCATGTATTAGAAAGGGATAGCATGATTCGACCCTGAACCGCTGTCAAACTTCGGTTTTGTAGGAAGCTTCCTTTCTGTACGGTAGTACTATTATTTATTCTGTGCCACAAACTCAATCGAAGGTTGGCATCGAAGAATAAATAGTAGATTTCCAAAAAAACCAACTTTATATTACTTTATTCAGTTACTAAAAAAAGAAGCTGCAATTCAGGATAAAAAAATAATACAGACTGAATTTACTTCAAAATTGAGCTGCGGTCAAAAAAGATTGAAGAAATTAATAGAAAAAAACGTTTTAATTAATGAAATAATAACAAATGTTGAAGCTAATGATATCACACCATTGAGAGGCTTAAAAAAACTTTCAACCTTAAAAATATTTAAAAATAAATAATAGACAAACAAGTACCTATCTAAGTACATATGAAATAAAGCTACTGAAGGAGTGACACAAAGTAACTGTTGTATTTTCTTTTTTCTGTATTGCATTTATGCTCTAACCAGGATCTGTTGTTATTTTCTTTCTTATATTTATGTAGACGTACGATTTATTCATAAGTTGCACCAATTGTATGTAAACGGTTATATGTGATATGTAAATATAAGGTCTTAACATACAATTTTTTTTCATTAAAAAAAAATCTCGATTCCGAGCTCTCGCTGATTTATTTATACCTATGTGTGCTTACCATGACTTGTATTCGATTGCGACTCTGGCAATCGAAAATATGTCCGTCTCGCTCCTACCACTACTTTGGCACACTGGTGGGAGCAAGACGAGCATACTTTCGATTGCCAGAGTCATAATCGAATACAACTCATGGTAAGCTCACTATACACATGAAATAACAATACACTCCTTTTTTTGGGCAGTCCTGTAAAAAGTTAGGGTTCTAGACACTTTTTTCGATGATTGTATTTCTGCCCAAACACGAATCTGCCATAAAAAGAATCTGCCGTTACCAGAATCTGCCCAAACCAGAATCTGTCCTTAACCGAATAAAGGAACAAGTCACCTGGATGCAAAGAGTAAAGTAAGTATGCATCAATATCATGGTGAAAAGTTGACATAAAACTGTTTAGCCCGCTCCACACTCGTGTGCGAATCGCAGCGCGAAGCCAAGATTCGCGCACGAGTGTGGAGTGGGCTTTTAACCCTTTACCAGGCCCCGAAGAACCAGCGTGTCTTAATACGTACTTTATATGCTGTTGCAACCGTATTGAACGCCTTGTAAAAAATGTATTTATGAAAGTCGGAGATCTTCCTCTAAACCAGAAATAAAAATGTGGGTTACGGTTATCCCATCGCCTGTCTAAGTAATGAACTGTCATACTAGATTTTGTCTTATTATATTCTTGATCAGGCCAAGGGATATATTCCACCCACATCTTATATCGGTTATAATAGTCAAGGTTTAACTCCAAATCTCCTACGAACCATTATATCAATCACTGAAAACATTATTTTATGATCTTCATTCATGGCACGCTTCAAAATCCAATAATATATCTTTAGCAGCCATTTAAATCCACTTGACCAGTGATGTTAGTGGTTTGTTTACAAATTCGAACACTTTACTGAATTTAAGAAAAACACAAGCAGATATATAGAACCATTTTTTGTTATTTTCATGATTTTAATGATTGTAAGGTAATATAATCATATATTTTGCTAAATACTCCTGCGTCCTTGTGATATGACCAGAATTAGGATGTGGGATGACTCTATCCCATTGCCTGGCTAGAATTTGCCTGTGTGGGAACTATTCTTCCCATGACCCGATTAGATTTTGGGGCTCTTTGGTTTTTGTTATTTATTTTTAAGTATACAGGCTGTATCAAAAATACGAGTAGGTACCTAATTCGTTTAAGGGCATTCTCGGTACGTATTTATTTTTTGTAAGTATAATAAAATAACTACCGATAATATATCCTGAGGGACGGTACGGTCGACATTTGACAACCATAGCTTCGATTTAATAATAAGGGCATTCAAACGTTTTTTCAATCTTGACCCATTTGGATTGATCAGCCTGTATATATGTAACACAGTCTCACACCTAGACAGGCAATGGGATAAATACTTACCTCATTACTTTTTGGTTAAAAGCAACACAATTATTCAATTTTATGATACTATCTACAAGAAGAAATTCTTCAGGGAAAGCCTTTAAAAGGAGATTTTATAGCTAGGTACATGAATTCGCTCTAGGTTGAACACAAAAACTGTTTTATTACTTACGTGAGTTTTTATGACATGACAAGACAATTTACCGGGCCATGGGAAAAATAGCTCCCACACAGTTAAACTCTAATAAGGCCATGGGATAATGTCAACCCACATCCTAATTCTGGTCATACACAATAATGCATGAATATTTAGCAATGTTTACGATTACATTTGCTTTCAACACTCAAAATCTACAAAATATCAAAAAATTGTTCGATCTATGTACTTCTGTTTCATAGAAATTATGGAAAGTGTTCGAATTTCTCCGTAGTTTGCTGAAATTAGCGTTCAAGTGAATTGAAATGGCTGCCAAAGATATATTACGCAATTTAGAAGCGTGTTGTGAATGAAGATCATAAAATAATATTTTCAGGGATTGACAAAATATTTTGTAGGTGGTTTGGAGTTAAAACCTGACTACGGTAACCGATATAAGATGTGGGTGGAATATTTCCCTTGGCCTGGTAAAGGGTTAAGGCATAGTTATGATGTAAATTTGTACTCTGTGCAGGCAGAGAAGATCAGTTGAACTCTAAATGAATGAATAAAAATGGTTATTATAGTTTGTCAAAGGACTGTCTCATTTCAAACATAGATAGAGAGAATCATGCTATCTTGGTCTTACACTAGTACTAACACCCAAAAGAAAAGGATGAGTATAGTTTTTTTGTTCTTATTTACTGACAAATTTGGTTTGACCAACTATAGATAAGGTATTGTCATATATATTTCTATGAACTTCGTACGAAATAAAAAAGTATCTAAGTAATAAGTTACTTCTACACTCCATATAATAAGTGGTAATGTGAGAAAAAACTATATAGTATCTTAATATTCATTATAAACCTACATGCTCATTATTGAATCATTTTTACAAGCAGTAACATCAATAGATGTCTCATTTAATATAATCCGACTAAATTACATTTCAGCAACACTTCCATATTTTACAAAATAAATCAAGACATTATCCAACCTATATAATCTTGACGTATATTATATCAAAGACGGCTGTACCTAATATAAACCGACCAAGTACCGAATTAGCTGTACCATCATATTTAACAAACAAATTTATGACGTTTTGCAACCTTCTTATTTTGGCAAATATATTCCGACACAGGGGTGGTATTCCATCTGTCCAATCTTGGTCCAATGTGTATTTGCGTCTCACATTTTGCTTAATGAGAGAGTCAGACGCAATGCATATTGGACAAAGATCTTAAACAAGTAGAATACCACCCGAAGAGAAAAATAGGTTGTCAGGAGGCTCCGGGACGTGACCGGGCCGGGCCCGCACCGTGCCACGCCCGAGCCCCGGTGATCACGTGATGCTTTCCATAGAAAACGACGCTCCGGAAGCTCCGGCCCGGACACGGCCCGGTCTAGCGTGAGTCATCCTTTAAAGGACCGATCGCGCTGAAGCATTAAGACGTTACAGTTGTATAGTTCTTTTTTTTTAGCATTAGAAAGAACTTGGAAGAAGGTAAGCGATTTTGGCATGTCTTTTAATTAAAAAACGCTTATTAAAAATCAGTAACTATCATTTATGAAAGCAGAAGAATATAAATGATCGTATTAGATTCATAATTGTTACATATTAGCCGTAACTTATTTTAAAAATGTGTTTTTCAATTAAAAGACACATCAAGATTGTTTACCTTATTTCTAATGCTAATAAAAACGAACTATAGTGCATAATTATTTTCCATCGTATTTTCACGGAATACGAACGTGTCATGCTATTTCAGTCAGTCTCGGCACAAAAAGTACGAATACGAACGTTTCCGAGAAAATACGATGGAAACAATTGTATGCACTATATCTGATCTGTAAACGCATCTTTTACGCAGCATATTTAATGGCGAAAATGTAAAACCATACATAAACTCTTTGTATCGTATGTATCTGGATAAAGAATTTTCATATTTTACTGCTAATTATCAAACATAAGCAAAGTACCGTATCCTAATCCCTGTATCTTAATATTAATTTACAGCTACCGTCGATTTTATCGATATCGGCAGTCAAAACCCCGCACTAATTAGCTGTCTAACGGTGTTGTCTATGGTGTCTATCGACACTATCGGAGGGCCTTCGACCTCTCTAATATTCGCTATAGGGTTACACGATACAGCAGCGAATATCCTGAGGGGCTACCGCGAAAACAGAAATTCGCAAATTGCGGGAATCTTTTTCTTTTACTCCAATGAAGGCGTAATTAGAGTGACAGAGAAAAATGCTCGCAATTTGCGAACTTCGATTTTCGCGGTTATAGCCCTGATTCACATCAACTTGTTTTCTCTCTTAAAATATATTGGCATAACATTGGTTGTTGCAACTTGGTAGATACATAGATAAATAGAATATTCTTTTTGCCACACCTAAAATATATGTATAACTTAAGGAAAAACAATTGGTACTTAGGGGTCATCCATTAATTACATCACACGTTTAGGGGGAGGGAGGGGGTCAATAAAATGTGACATATTGTGACATGGGGGAGGGGGGAGACACAAACTTTGTGACGTCACTTTAACTTCATCAGTAACCGAAAATTTATTTAAATTATTTTATTCGCTGTACATTTAAATAACAAGTTTTTAAAACGATAATCGTTTTTATTCGTTTAATTTTCTTTCCTAAGCAGTTTTGGGTTATAAAATTACTAATATTTATATCGTAAAAAATATTTTGATAAAATATTAATAATACTTAGGTACTTACTTAATTCGATTTGGCGATTTCGTAGAAAAAATGTGACGTCACACTAGGGGGGAGGGGTTTGCCAAATGTGACCAAGTGTGACAAGGAGGGGGGAGGGGTCAAAAAACTTAGAAATTCGTGTGAAGTAATTCATGGATGACCCCTTACTTGTTTCTTTGAATGAATTTTCACGCCTATATGAATTTGTATAGTCTGTCCGATTTCTAAGAGCAAGTTCGCCATACATTTGCTATGGCGAACTTGATCTTAGAAAAACGGACGGACTATATGTAGTTAAATTTATTAAACAACGTGGTAATAAACCCTAACAATGTTTCAATAAAATTCTGCCTATAATAATTTACCTAAACTCCTGAGCAAAAAGAATAGATAGTATAGAGGGGTCCTGTCATGGTAAATGTTGTAGTCACTGTAAATTTACTGCCATCTATCGACACACGACTATAACTCAAAATAAACACGTATAAAATTATCAAAAAAATGAATATATGTATGGATAAATGATTTTATTATTTTTGTATCATTTTGACCCATGTTCATTCACTGATATCTATGTGTTAAAATTGTTAAATATGAAACGGTGTCGTCACGCCATCTATTAGCCGAGCATAGGCTAAAGGTGTGTGCGCCATCTATCCGAGAATTACTTTTTCTTGATTTCCGAGGCACGTTTTTTTCTTAGACTAAGTTACTTACTAGTTTGGCGCGATGATCCAAAATGAGTATTGGACTCCAACACAAGAGCACGCCATTTTACTCGGTCCTGCGCGGATTCACGCCAGTTTTCAATGACGCCGAGCTCCCGGAGATCTGCCTCCACTCGATCCGCCCACCGATACTAGGATGACCTACAGGACGGCGTCCAGCAGTCGATCGACCCAATTATGCTCTCTTTACAGCACGATCTTCCCCCAATCCTTCGACACCTAACACACACATAAGACAAGTACGTACCGTAAAACGGGGTGAGTAGGTTTCGCGGGGAGAGTTAGGTTATGAATGGGGAGTGAAGGTTTGAGAGGGATGGAGAAGGGATTTTAAGGCTACTGCTACAAAAATAATGTATTCCAATTTAAAATGGGGCTATAGTATACGCATAATAAAAAAAATCGATCCAACAATCTTCCAAAATCACCTTTGTATGAATAACCCTCTCACCCCAAATACGAGGCACTACGGGGTGAGGTGGGTTTTCCTCTTTATCGTCAAAGTTATGAAATGGAACTACCCAAAATAAAAATACAAACGTCCGAACCACTTATTATATACACCATTCAGTTTTCACATGTAAAAATAAAGTTTTATCGAGGTTTGAAAGTCAAATTTCACCCAACTCACCCCATTTTACGGTACCACATATACCCTGTATACATGTATGTAAGACACATATGGCAGAAGCGCGCATCTTCCCGTTGCCAATCTAAAAAGGGCCTCGCCATACGCGACGCGTCCGCCTCGCGTAACGGGCGCCCTTTATTAATTACCGTTCACTCCGGCTCCGTGCTTTTCTAACTGGATAAAGCTTCCTTGTGCGCTACTGTTCAACTAGTCCATGTCTAAAAACTACGATTGGATCGCTAACAAAAGTCCTTTAAAACTCGCCTTCTTTTTTATACAGGGCGTTTTTTGAACAACTAGCCATATTTTGCAAGGTGATTAGGTAGGTCATACTGAACAACTTTTTCTATGGGACCAACCCTGAAATCCCCAAAAAAATTTGGCCTTCCCATAGAAAACGTCGACATCCACTCGACCAAAATGTATGAAAAGTCCAAAAATTTTTTTGTGATTTCGGAGTTGGTCCCATAGAAAAAGTTGTTGAGTATGGCCAAGCAGGCCTACCTAGTACCTAATCACCTCGCACAATATGGCTAGTTGTTCAAAAAACGCCATGTATTTAAGAGATGTGCTCTTGTCGGTCGAGCAATCTCCAACTCGTCTGGTCCTCTGCCAACGCCTTAACCTTCTGGTACGGAACGACCTGTACCTTTTCTTTTATTTGGTTGGTTTAAATTAAAACCAGGGCTTACCAAACTACAAATCCTTATAACAGATAGCCCCACGTACAGAGCGTGCATGGCAACAGAGGAAACAAAAAATGAGTTTTTGGCAAATTTTTCATTTTTACAAGCTTTTATCGCTGACTGTACTTTTCTTTCCACGGGCAATTCTAAAAACCCTAAGCAGAATTTGTTTGCGTTGTTTTGCACAGAGTTCCCATGGCCATCTCCTGTCTCCATCATCAGATCAGCTCCATGTCACCATAATATTGGATTGTCATCTGATTTACGTAGGTATGCAAAATTTCAGCTCTATCGGAAATCGGGAAGTGGGTCAAATTTGACCCGCACTAACAGGGCAAGCTTATAAAAACAATATTCCTTTCGACTGCAAGTCGGTAGAAGTATACTCGGTGGCTAAAAAATAACTGCATTCCCGTTGCCAGGGAGGTTTTGGGATTATACTGAGCATTGAGCATCTTTTATTATGGGACCAACTCCGAAATCGCGAAAAAATAATTTACCCTCCCCATAGCAAGTGGACCATCAGCCAATTAGTATGAAACAACCAAATTTTATTTTCGCGGTTTGGGGGTTGGTCCCATAGTAAAAGTTGCTCAGTATAATCCCAAAATTTCGCTGGCATCGGGAATGCAATATTTTTTTAGCCACCTGATTACCTTGGTGGGTTTTGTGGAGGATCTGGCGTAGTTATTGTAGCGCTAACTTGTAGTAGTTTGTTTTGCGGATAGTATAGTGTTTGAGCTAAGTAGGTAATTAATATTGCTAACGGCTCTTCCCATACGGCAGGTTTATAGGAATGCGTGTTGGGTGGATGGTTCCGTAGGAATTTATTATTTTATAATATACAGTAAACTATCACATGCACGGTAGGGAGGGAGCAGTGTTTATTTTCAGTCTATGTATATGTACACACACACACACACGCGCACACACACACACACACACACACACACACACACACACACACACACACACACACACACACACACACTTTGTGGCACTTTGAGATCAAACGCATGGATTTTGATGTTTCATATCCAGGACGAGCAACAATCAATGAAATTTAACATATTATAAACTTTCTCAGTAACATATTTAGTAGCTTCGGTTTTCGCGGTAGGCTTTTTAGGGTTCCGTACCCAAAGGGTAAAACGGGACCCTATTACTAAGACTTCGCTGTCCGTCCGTCCGTCCGTGCGTCCGTCTGTCACCAGGCTGTATCTCACGAACCGTGATAGCTAGACAGTTGAAATTTTCACAGATGATGTATTTCTGTTGCCGCTATAACAACAAATACTAAAAACAGAATAAAATAAAGATTTAAATGGGGCTCCCATACAACAAACGTGATTTTTGACCAAAGTTAAGCAACGTGGGGAGGGGTCAGTACTTGGATGGGTGACCGTTTTCTTTTTGCTTTTTTTTGTTTTTTTTTTTGCATTATGGTACGGAACCCTTCGTGCGCGAGTCCGACTCGCACTTGCCCGGTTTTTGAACACTCATAACATAAGACCATTTTGCGCCCGCGCAGCACGCTCGCAGTGAAACGCGCTTTCCTCGCACCTGCACTTTGACACGATGGAAAATTGCACTTCACTTCCAAATAGACTCATATCCCGTTTGATTTACAGGCCATTTTAGCATATATGATTTTAGTAACTAGGAATATAATCGCGTGTTTATTATGAATGTACCTTGGTCATTTTGTTAATTGTGGAATTTATGGTCAGCTTTCTATGCAACAATTTTAGGCTTCTTAGTGTTTGTGTAATGAGTGCTACTTAATATAATTCATGTGCTTACGCTACGTCTTACGTAGGCGAACAACGCGCAAACGCGGCGCGGCGCGGCGCGGCGAAAGCGGCCGCCGCCGCGCCGCGCCGCGCCGCGCCGCCTGACATTCGCGTGCAAATCGCGCCGCACCGCGTTCGCAACGAGATCGCTTACGTAGGACACTTCTATGGGCATCAAAGGATTGATTTCGCCGCGCCGCGCCGCGCCGCGTTCGCGCGTTGTTCGCCTACGTAAGACGTAGCGTTAGTAAGTATAATTAGTGTAACTATTTTTTTTTTTGTTTACAGGTATGTGAAAGCGAACATGCGATCTACATATTCATAAATCTTATGCTACGGGTGTAGTGGTATGTAGCTAGTAAGTTAAGTATAGATTCTTCAAGATAATAATGAAAGGGTTAAGGATAACTTACGTTAGACCGGGCCGTGTCCGGGCCGGAGCTTCCGGCGCATCGTTTTCTATGGAAAGCATCACGTGATCGCCTGTCATGTCATACAAAAGTAAGCTCCGGAAGACACGGCCCGGACACGGCCCGGTCTAACGTGAGCCATCCTTTATGTGAGTATGACAAGACAATTACGACGGTATAAGGGGCATCGTACCATGATCAATGAGTAATTTTAGTTTTTTCCTTCATCCTGCGTGCTATAAGAGAAAATATTTCTTCTTTTTTGCTGTTTTAAGTACGAAGTACGAGTATATCTACTAATAAAGCTTTGTGCGAATTACAGTTTTTTAAAAAGTAAACGTCAAAATTAATGTCGTGGGTAATTGACACTTGACATTTTGCACTGTAATGATGCTGTCGTAAATATAATGTAAACTTGATCTAAAATAGATTACCTACTTACATTTTTTTTATTATCAGTTCATTAGTACTACAGTATTGATAAAAACAAAGAAAGAAATAAACAAACATAATAAAACAAAACTTATAGATAAAAAATTTGCCCCAGATCGCCGTGATTTACTTACATTACATTATATTTAGGTAGATAGGAAAGGGCATTGGTTCCCACGCCGTTAAACCTTCACATACATATTAGAATTACATTGCGAATGTATGCAACTTTCCTCGCATGTTTTCATTACGTGTTTCGTATTTTATGCCGCTGATGAATTGACTGTCGGGAACTTAACACCCTTTAACATACATTTGATTGGATTTTATATTGCATGTAAAATGGCGGTTTTCTTGAATAATTGCTGTGTTCTCTGTACGATTTTCTTTTAGTGAGGTGTTCAATAATGAATAATTGTATTCTATAACCGTTGGTTGACCATCTATACCTACCATTAAGATGAAACAGGAGCTGAGTTTTAAATATTTTAGGTAAATATACCGGTCTCGCTAATGGAAGCGGCTTCTTAAACTAGTGCGATAAGGACAAGGCGAAAAATTCCGTGTAAAAATCTCAAAAATCGAGGTTTCGTACTCGACTGTTTCCTCCTCCAAAACTTAACCAATCCTAACCACCTTTGGAAATCTAAATGATTATGAAATTATCTGTGTCGGACTGTTTTGCTTTTTTGGCTAATTGATATCAATTTTGAATACTACGCGTCTTATCGCGGCATAGTCAATTAGGCCATTTTGGCCATTTTTGAAGGGCTCTAGCGCCTTATAAAAACAATAATATCAAAAAAGCAAAACGGTCCGGCACAGATATTGACAATATTAATCTGTGTTGAAAAAATCATTGCTCTAGCATCAAAACCCACGGCGGAAACAGTCGAGTACGTTTGTATTGCGAAATGACCACCCCTGTTGGCTCTTAAGCTGCGGGTCGACACGGCGATCCTGACTGTTACACATCCCCTTGTGCAAAACTGACCATTTAATATTAAAACTCAGTAACCTTGCGGTTTATACGAGTGCCATATTCACATACTATCGTTAATAAGATTTTGGCAAAAATTTCATTTTTGGTACAAGCTTTTGTCGCTGACTGTACTTTTCTTACGACAGACAACTAATACTCATCGAGACAATTCTAAAAACCCCTAACACAATTAGGTTGCGTTGTTTCATCACAGAGTTCCTATGGCCACCTCCTGTCTCCATCATCAGATCAGTTCGACAGTACCATATTATTGTATTGTCACCAGAACTACATACAGCTGCCAATTTTCATGACGCTACGATCTTTGGAAGATGGTTAAGTTAGTTACCTTAGATTCCATTACATAGTTAGTTACTTACAGGTCGAGAGTTCATGTCCACCTCCTGTCTCCATCATCAGATCAGTTCGACAGTACCATATTATTGTATTGTCATCAGAACTACATACAGCTGCCAATTTTCATGACGTTACGATCCTTGGAAGATGATTAAATTAGTTACCTTAGATTCCATTACATAGTTACATACAGGTCGACCTAATAAAAGCTTGTTAAAAAACAACAATTACACACCTGTATAGACAGCCAATGCGACATCAAATTAACATAAAAACTAGTTGGTAACATGTGACAAGTTAAAACTGTCAAAAAGGTAAAACTGGCACTGGCGTATGCCTTGACGAAAAAACACTTGCTCCGCGCCTGCGCGGCACGTGGCGTTCCACCTGCGCGAGAGAATACCTAAAGACAGTAAAGATGTGTTATGGTCACGTCTACATGTTTGTACTTAAAGGGGGTATAAATTGATCCGTTTTCATTGCTTTTGAGTGTTACAAGATCTTAGAGAATATAACCAATGGAGACGCCATGTCTATAATTTTCGGTACAAAATAGTCTGCCGTTTTTTGCGGGGGAGGGGAACATCAAAATGTATACGTAACGTAAACATAGCCATGTCAGATAAACGTCAGTCCATACATGTGGTTGACATGAGGTTGACCATTGGCCGCCTATTTTCGACAGAGGGGAACGCCTGTTAATGACCACTCCGTTTGGTTATATTCTCTAAGTACAAGATAGTTACAAGTACCTTCAAATTATACAAGAAACTATACGTCAAATAAATTATTTTTTATCATTTAAAATTTGTTTAAATATTTACAGCCCACATAATTTCTAGGTCGCCAGGTTAAAGCGGATATAAATAACCAATTTTAAGATGTAATCGAAAAAAGTAGATACTTCGGGCATGCGGAAAACTTGTCAGACCGAACTTGTTTTTATTTTGTGACATTTAGCTTATGAACCATTATGTATAAACAACATAAAAAGAAAAGTAACAGAGTACGCGTCAAAATTTACCATTATATTCATATTTTACCAAAAACGGAGACATATGAACGTGAACTTTAGATTAGAGATGCCACGAATATTCGGCAACTATTCGGTATTCGGCCACTTTGCCGAATATTCGGTATTCGGCCGAATGTTGCCTACTATTCGGCCGAACACCGAATATCTGTTGCACCGGCCTACTTAAAAAGAAAAAAAACACAAACAAATAACCAAAACCAAGGTATATTTAATATTTAAAATGTATTCTTGGAAAATGGTTAAATACGAAGGCACGTTTTTGAGCATTTGTTGATTCCATAATATTTTATTTTTATCATGGGTCTGATTTGATTGACTCTAACTACATTCATTAATTCTGTTCAACATAAAAATATATTTTAGCAAATGTTGTGCTTTGTTGGCTACCAGTTTTCATAATAATTGTGACTCAAAATGTACGCATGTCATGCCGAATATTCGGTATTCGGCCGAGAGGGGGGCCGAATATTCGGTATTCGGCCAAATTCACTATTCGGGGCACCTCTACTTTAGATATCTATATTTGTAAAAGTATTCCAGGGTGGCAGATACTTTTTATGCGTTGTTCCATCCGCTACTATTAATGCTGACCGTACTTACTGTCTTTCTAAGGAAAAAAGCCGTATGTAACATTGAAACCCTTGTAGAGTTACAACACTTGGTTTTTAGGACGGTATAGGAACAAGGAAGTGTGGACTAGTGATATGATATGGTTCTTGCAACCTTAAAAACTGTATAAGACAAGAATTTTTGCAAGTAATTAAAAATGCACATCAGCAAATTGTCCGTATGTATCTAAAGGCTCAAATCCAATTCTAAAAAAAGCTATCAAGTTATCACGCTCATTATGCAAGATCGCTAAAGATAGCTAAATTATACTCCCTGAAGCTATCTCCATTCAAATCGCCAAAATTACGTGTCCAAGTATGGAACAGCCATAAAATCGTGTGAACTGCTACTATCTTCCACTCAATTCCAAGGCCATCGCGCCCTCTTTTAACACATATTAAATAACCGACAATGACTCAAGATCATGATAGCTCGCAAAAACACCGCCGTATCAGTTTACCCTTCTACCTTCATAAGCATACGTCGGACTCTAGCGGGCATTTTCGTGGCATGTCAGAATGATAGGTAAGGTTCGCAAATCAATCAATTCACTTTCGAGTATTTGTACTTAGTATTTGGTACCTAGTATTTATAATGTAACAAATAAAGCAAATCTTTCTATTGATTAGACGGCACTCTACCAACAAATATAAGTATGAACAACAGTCATAATGACGCATGTCAGGATTTATTTGTTTTTTAAGAGGCCACTTCAGTGGGCTATCAGTCATCACTTCAAAGAGTATTTACACATTAAAGATGAATAAATGATAACGGGTAACTAATTTAATTAACTATGTTACAAAATACAAATACTAGGTACATTATAATACTCGTAAGTTAAGATTTTTTTTGTAAACCTTACCTTGCCCTCAAACTGCCCCCTATAGTCCGACGTTTGTTCATAAGGTAAAAAGGCGTAAGTCACTTTAAAATGAGGTTGCACTTATGCCATTATGGCTTAGCTTGCCTACGGCACTTGTAAGGGACTGGCCGTCCTCACTGACGGAAACTATCGATTTTAAACAAAAATACGTATCTTTATATACGTTTCATAGTCACATACGACTTTTTTGACAAGTTGGTAGGATAGCGGAGGTCGTAATTATGCTTTAATTTATCGGACCAATATGTCCGATGGATAATGAGGCATACAATGTAAAGCTCAAGATGAGATGACTTAAGTCAATATGTCAGCTCATATTTGGCGTGTGGAAGGTTCTTTAACAGAATTTGTAGCTTAAAAAATTCAGAGGATTTTTGTTCCTTATAAGGAATAGTCAAGCCTGTTGAAATAGTCAATACTCTATCTTATTATGATTATTACTGTACCTATGTTGAAAACAGTTATATTACATCAAATAGCTTAACGGTGGTTATCTGGTGTTTTTTTTTCACAGCAAAAAGTACAACCGTACCAAACGATTGTATTCCTCTCCTCTATGAGGTTAAAAGACGTAACTACAACCCAAATTTATACGATATTTTTAGTTTTTGCTCCAAAAAAATACGGATTATCCATGCTGTATTAAAGTTAGTCCAAAAATTTTTTTGTATATTCTTGGTGCAAAATAAAGTCAACGACCACCAACAAAAATGTCTAAATCGCAAATACGGCGTCAAATCCGAGATTCACACAACGGTCAACGTATTATAAACATAAAAACCTGTCGTCACCGTAAAAAAATGACCCACTGATGCCGCGATTTGGGAATCTATCCATAACTGGCAAGACCGTTAGTCATTGTTAACTCGTTGTTTTATTTGAAATGAGTATATAAATTATAGATCTGATCTACCATCACAAGCGGTTTTTGTGAGATACGAGGTTTAACGAGCAGTCGAATCGTCTGATGGTAAGCAATTACCGTCGATGGACACCTGCAACACCAGAGTGGTTGCAATTGCGTTGCCGGATTTTAAAAAGAGTATGCTTGTTTCTTCAAGGTTTGACGGTCGTATCGGACCGAATTGGCTTTACGCCCCTCTTAAAGAAGTTTGGCATAACTTTTCAAATTGTCCCCTAAAACCGTTACGTCACAGCCCTCTAAGTCCACTCTCAGAACTCAACATGTCCCTTCTAAGGCCATGCAACGCTGAATTGGCCATTGAAAGGGATTTACAACTGCCTTCCTGCACTATTGAACGGCCAATATGTGTACACATTTGCACCTTATTCCATGGTAATAAGGCGAAAATTGCATACATATATATGACACCGTACAAGTGCATTTTATTGCAAGTCGTAAAAATTCTTAGCGCGCCCGTTACCTATAAATCCTGGGAAATGACATAAATGACAAAGGCGGGTATTCTGTGCATATGTCAGATGTGCTAAGCAGGAAGACGCATCTCCATATACACGGTGTCCAAAAAATAATTGCATTCCCGTTGCCAGGGAAGTTTTGGGATTATACTGAGCAACTTTTACTATGGGAGTTATGGGACCAACCCGTTTGGCATTACTGCAGCAATAAAGAAAAACAATTTGGCCGGTAGGTACCTTAATACATAATTCAAACTTAAACTAACTATGTAATGGGTGACCATTCTATTTAAATTTATTATTCGTTTCTCCAAATTGCGATATAAAAATCTGAAATTCCACAATTGCCATAAATTGAAAGAAAACTAAATACATAGGATTGTTACATTAAATTATATCGATATGTCGCAATTTTAGTCACGTAGCCAGTGTCGCCACCTGTCTTGTTTTGTAACAGTTATATTGTACTAAAAATAGAGTGGGGGTTTATGACACGATAATTACACGATTGTATCTGTATGTTTATAGCCACAGTCAATATGTACATTCAACATATTGAACATAGATATAAGGAATTTTTAGATCTATTCAATGCAAACAAGATATATACAGTGGTATTACTAAAATAATTTAATAACTAGCTTAAATCTAAAATAAACCCTTGAGGCATTGTACCAAGGACGCTGGCGGCATTTCCTCGCTGTATCGCAATGCTGACACATTGTGCGAGGTAGCCGCCATCTCTTCGATCACCAGTACGTCAACCAGCGATTTCTGACAACTTATTCGCTGGGACCCCATATTATTAATGACAAGTTACGAGGTGGTACAGAATTAATATTTTTTGACTGTACGTACATATTTATTTATACGTATCCTTCCAGCCTTGAATCCATCGGTCATCGCCAAAAAGCCGAAACACGTTTCGTCATTTTCAATGCGACCTCGTTTGTCAGCTTACCATCCGTACCGGGAAGCTTATTTACCCCTCAATGATTAATTAATATTTATGATCACTTTTGACTGTGGCCTCCGGCTGTTTAAGAATCTTAATGAAACTGCAGTGTAATTATTTAACTATCAGTCTTTGCCCGCTTTTTTTGGAGCGATACGGCAAATATTTCCGTGGTTTTTTGGGATGAAAAAAATGTTTATTTGTTTATAAAGAAAGTACAGGGTACAGTTGTAAAGATAAAAAAAAAAAGATAAAAAATAGTTTATTCAAGTAGGCATATTACAATGCGCTTATGAACGTCAAAAAAGACACCTATAGTTGGGGATGCGGAAAAACTTACATGCACTGGTTCTGCGTTTTCCTCCTTATGCGAGTCTCCACTGATTCGCCGGCACTTTATTATTGTTTTATGAATTATAGGATCCTTTTAGGTTTAATTTTCTTCTTAATTTTCTTGCACACAATTCGTAGCGAGTTTTATTTTACGTGCATTGACATGATGTGTCACATTTTCTTTTTATCGCCTTGCCGATTTATTTTGAAAACCCGACAAGGAGGTCAGAATTCATAGGAGAAGTTTAAGTATTTATACGTGGCGCAAACATTCCCCCGGCCTTGAAAGGAATAGCTTTCAAAAAGTTATTTAAAATAAATCATTTACTACATAATAGCATCCTTATTGCTCAGAGAAAACTAAATTAACATAAACATATGAAGCCTCCTTAACAATGAGATAACTAATTACTAATAGAAATATAAAATTATATTATTGAGAAGGCAAAGGACATAATTTGACCAAAGGCCTTTTAAGTGTGCCTGATTTTGTTTTAACTAAAGCAACTCTGGCAATACCGTCCTTGCCTGGAAAAAGTTGAGTTATAAGACCTAACGGCCAATGTAGAGGCATAACATTATCTTGAAGGATGACTACAACTGTTCCTTCCTTAACAGGCTGAGAAGGAGTATTCCATTTTTGTCTGGCTTGCAACGTGTGCAAATACTCATCGCGCCACCTCTTCCAAAAGGATTGCGTTAAACGATCTAATAATTGATATCTTTGCAAAAGATGATCAGATGTTACCTCCGCAATAGACGCAGCTGGAAGATATTTCAAAGGAGTAACATTAAGAAAATGAGCTGGTGTCAATGCGGAAGGTTCAGCGGGATCAGAGCTTAACACGGATAGCGGCCTAGAATTTAATAAAGCCTCAATTTCACATAGAACTGTCATTAATTCCTGAAATGATAAGATTTGTTTACCTATAGTACGATACAAATGTGATTTGACGCATTTGACATTACTTTCCCAACATCCTCCAAAATGCGGAGCACTAGGGGGAATAAATTGCCAAATTATTTTATTGGCTGATAGTTCATTTTCCCAAGCGTCTCGATACTCATTCGCAAGGAAATTGTGAAGTTCTTGCAAATATGTATTGGCTCCCTGGAAGTTGGTTCCGTTATCGCTATACATATATTTTACAGGACCACGTCTGGATAAAAACCGCTTAAATGCTGACATAAAGCTTGCTGTACTTAAGTCAGTTGCAAGTTCTAAATGAATTGCTCGTGTTGTGAGACATGTGAATAAGCACAAATAAACCTTTTGACTCTTCACGCCTCTTCGTCGAACAGGTGTACAATACAACGGACCAGCGTAATCACAACCGGTATGTATAAAGGCCTTCTCAACTTGATTTACCCTACATGCTGGTAAATCTGCCATCATTGGATAGTTAGCCTTTGGCTTGGTCCGGAAGCAGTAATTGCATAAATGAATGCGATGACGAATAATACATCGAGCTGCTATAATCCAGAATCGATGTCGCATAATAGATATTAGAGTTTCAGGTCCTGCATGTAAATGGAGTCGATGATAATAATCGACCAATAGATTAATGATGTGATCACGACGTGGCAATAACAAAGGATGTTTATAATCGTAATCTTCATTAGAATTACTGAGACGTCCTCCAACGCGAAGGATTCCATTTTCAATAAATGGCTTCAGGCTTGCAAAGGCCTTTGTAAACCCTTTTTTTAAGGTCATGTCTAAAATATGTTGACTGAAATAAACTCTTTGTAGAGCTCGTACGATTTCTAATTCGGCTGCTGTTAAGTCATCAGCACTAATGGGACCCTTAGGTAATCGTTTTATAAATTTCAAGATATAGGCAACTGTGCGTACATATCTAAGCCATGAAGAGAACCGTTTAGACAAATCATAAATTATGTTGTCGTTCGAATTGTCACAAGTCACCAAAGAAACCGTTCTTTCTTCAGGAACGTTGACTTCGTCTGGTATAAACGCCTGAGTCGGCCATTCGTTTTTCGGGAGTTTCATCCATGGAGGGCCTGATAGCCATAGAGGATGGTTCACCAGTTGAGCTGGAGTTAAGCCCCTAGACAGGCAGTCGCTTGGATTTTCTATTCCCTTAATATGATAAAAATGATCGCTTGAGAGGTTCTCTTGGATCTTGGTAACACGATTGGCCACAAAAGTTTGCCATCGATGAGGCGACGAATGAATCCAACAGAGTGTCACTGTTGAATCGGAAAATGCCATTACAGAGTCAATTGGGTATCTGGTTGAGTAAGTATCAACCACCCTTTTTATCAGTTGTGACAATAGCAATGCTGCGCACAATTCCAGTCTTGCTAGGCTGACAACCTTTACGGGCGCTATCTTAGATTTAGCGCAAATTAAATTAATGACACCTCGTTCATCATTAGGAATGGTGACGTAGGCATAAACCACTCCACCATAAGCCTTTTCACTAGCATCCGAAAAACCAACTATAGTTAATGAACAGTTTTCAATAACACCTAGATGTCTGGGAATGCTAATGTTAGATAGTAGCGGTAGTTCACTTTGGAACTGTTGCCATTGGCGTACAATATGATCAGGCGGCAATTCATCCCAATCGATTTTCAAAAGCCACAACTCCTTTATTAGAAGTTTAGCGAACACGATAACAGGGGCAACCAGGCCCAGAACATCGAATAGTCGAGCTACCGATGAAAGAATGTTTCTTTTACTGCACGGTCGATCGTCGGGACTAACCTGGAACTTGAATACATCTTCACCAGGATACCAACGCAGACCTAAAATCTTCAACGTTGTATCATCGTCGAAGGTGACACTTTGGGACAAATGTAGTTCTTTCGGTATTTCATTCAGAACAGCTGCAGAATTTAACGACCACTTTGCCAGTTGGAATCCACCTTTCAAGAACAAATCCAGCAGTTGTTTAGTCGCTTGTACAGCTTGGTCTTCGTTAATAACTGAACTGGCTACATCATCCATATAAATATCACGAGACGCAATTTCCTTTGCGAGTGGGTATTTATAACCTTCATCAGCTACTAACTGTTTGACAGTTCGCAGTGCCAGAAAAGGACTGCTTCGTAGACCGAAAGCTACCCTGTTATATTGAAACACCCTTATAGTTTCTTCAGGACTAAACCTATAAAGTATACGCTGATAAGGACGATCCTCCCCCCGTACGTCAATACACAGATACATTTGACGTACATCAGACGTGATAGCAATACCAAACAATCGTAAGTTTAGGAGAATGCAGAACAAGTCTGCTTGAAGACTTGGTCCTGCGTGAAGTATATCATTTAACGATAAACCGCTTGTGGTCTGTGCACTAGCGTCCAGGACAATTCTAACCTTTGTGGTTATTCTGTCAATTTTGACAATTGCGTGGTGGGGTAGGTGATAAGCGTCATTTGACTTATCATTCGGAACCTCCGATAAATATTTTTTATCAATATGTTCACGGATAACTTCATCATAAGCTGGCTTTAATTCAGGTTGCTTGAGGAATTTTCTTTCAAGCGCTAAAAATCTGCGTTCAGCAGTCTTGTAAGAATCGCCTAAATTGCTTGGGTCCAATTTAAACGGAAGTGCTACTTCATAACGTCCGTCTTCCAAACGATTGATTGTATTTTTGAATATATCTTCAGCTTGTTTCTCGTCTGGACTATGAATCACTCCTCCATCCAAATCTTCAATTTCCCAGAATTTTTGTATTAAATTTCCCACATCGACCGAAGTAAAATATCCAGCTGCTGAGTAGGAAGCGTTAACTGCGGGAGCATCGCCTAGTATGATGTACCCCATTGTAGTTTCTAAAGCGTCAGGCAAGCCAGGTTTGTTTTCAACTTTATCTGACATTAACAATTTGGTGAATAACTTAACACCAAGAAGTACGTCAATTTCACCTGGAATCGCCCAAGAGTCATCTGCTAGATGTAAATTATCAAACAGATCAGTTGCAGATTGATCAATATGACAAGTCGGTAAATCAGGCGTGATCTCATCTAAAACAAGCGCTTCGATAGTATATTGATGTTTAGGATCATATCTTGACCTAAATGTTAAGTTGACAGTTCCTCGGATGGGTTGTGTTATAGCTGTTCCACCTAATCCATTTATTGACGTCACGGGGCTGCTGTGTACAGGAAGACCTAAATTCTTGCAGCACTTCAATGTAACGTAATGTTTCTGTGATCCTGGATCCAGCAGACATCTCAAAACCTTGTCCTTGCCGTTACGCCCACTAGCGAGTACCTTAGCAGTGGCGAGAATTTCCGTCAAGGGTGATTTAGTCTGTCCCGATGCCGAATGAGTACATATGGAGGCACCGTTGTCCGTTACGGATGAACTTGTGCTACCATCCTTTGGTGAGGACTTGGACTCGTTGCTATTCATTGCAGGTTTCGAGTTATCAAAGTGTAACGTTGTATGATGTTTGCCCTTACATTTACGACAAGTTTTCTTGGAGGAACATTTCGAGGCAGTATGGTGCGTGTTTAGACAATTAGTGCACGCGTGAGTTTCCTTAACGAAATTAAATTTTTCGTTAGGCGTGAGTTTCATGAAATTATTGCAATTATAAAGTTGCGAGTGATCATTACTCTTGCACATAGCACATGGATTTCCGTTGTCATGCCCTTGCGTGCTAACATACGCTTGGGGCGTGCGAGGGAGAGGAGCTCGCACGCTGCTAGTGCTGGCAGCGGAGCCGCTTTCAGCCTTAGTTGGCGTTCGTTGCGATGTCCGATATAAAATCTTTACTTGTTCCCTAACGAAACAAATGAATTCGTCATATGTAGGCATTTTAGAAGAATTCCGAATAGACATCTCGAAATTTTTTGTGGTATCTGAGTCTAATAACTTAAGACCCAGGTGAATGAAAATAAAGTCACTTAAGTTTTCGAGCTTGAGTTGTCTTATTGCTGAAATAGTAGCAGCAAACGAATCAATTATTTTTTCTAAGTTAGATGCCGAAGGACCATTGACGTTGACAGGTTTCATCGAAAACAGCTGGTTTAAATATGATGTAGCCAATGCGCGTTTGTCATCATATTTCGCGATCAATGCTTCCCAAACTGTGTTGTAATTTTCTGCGGCAGGTATAACTCCCGCACAAATCGACTTTGCCTTTCCTGTCAAATGACTAAACAAGTAGTGAACACGCTCAGAATCCGTAAGTTTCTTATTCTCGTGTATGACACGCTTAAATGTTTCATAGAAGAATGGAAAGTTTTGAATATCTCCATCGAAAGAAGGAAGATCAATCCGTGGGATTTTAATGGAGTCGTCCTTACAGGAATGGCTCGAATCCCTGGATGTCGAGAGGCTCGGAGCAGGTGCGTCAATTTTTGAAATTTGACATTTGATTACGCAGTAGAGATCTTCAAAGGCATTCATTGCGCTGTAGTTGACGTTGTATTCTGGGTCCAACTCCAAGTTCAAAAGATTGACTTCATCCATCAACTCTATAAATTCTTTTCTCAGTTGATCGACCAATCGAGCTTGCGCGATGAACTGCGAGAAAGCCTTCTTGTCACTGCTTAGCTTTGGAATCATGTCATAAATATTTTGCAAACGCATAAAACATTGAGCACGTTTTGCTTCCGCGAGCTTAAGTTTCGTTGCCATGGTTACCTAGTTGTTACTATGACAGCATGAAAAAATATGAATAATAATTATTGTGCTAAGATGCACAAATAATTATAAATTATATTCAACTTGAATAATACCTTCATGCAAGTCGAAGGAAAATTAAGTAGGTACGAATGTTCCGCTTGTATAATACCTTAATACAAGTGTAACATTCGCAGTAGGTTAATTACAGTTTATGAAAAACTGAGGCTTTCAGGAATAATTTACCCGTAGCTTTCAGTTTAGTAAAATGTATTTTGTAACTTAAAATACACTGAAATTATATAACGAATATGGTGTGCAAAAATGTTCCGTGAAAATTATGACACAATATGACAGTTACAAAATACGAAATATTTTTGTAACGCATTTATGAATAAGGTAACGCGATGAATAATCCCACACGCTACGCGTAAACAAAATATTAAAATAACAGACAATAACAATAAATTAGTATACTGACTGTACTTTGAAATAGAATTATGACGGGAACATTTTATGAAAATTAAGAAACCGAAAGGAAATCCGATCCGGAAATTATTTTTATAAGCGATTCAGTGAGCAACAAGGATATTATGTAATTTTTAAAGGTAAATTTGCTATCCGGCTCGTTTGGGCCAAAAATGGGGATGCGGAAAAACTTACATGCACTGGTTCTGCGTTTTCCTCCTTATGCGAGTCTCCACTGATTCGCCGGCACTTTATTATTGTTTTATGAATTATAGGATCCTTTTAGGTTTAATTTTCTTCTTAATTTTCTTGCACACAATTCGTAGCGAGTTTTATTTTACGTGCATTGACATGATGTGTCACATTTTCTTTTTATCGCCTTGCCGATTTATTTTGAAAACCCGACAAGGAGGTCAGAATTCATAGGAGAAGTTTAAGTATTTATACGTGGCGCAAACAATAGTGGTAAATGAAGAAACCATTGAGTATGTCGATGAATACATATATTTGGGACAAACAATATCCATGGATAACCAGATGGAGAAAGAGATTGCTAGAAGAACAACAAACGCATGGAAACGGTACTGGTCACTGAGAGAAGTAATGAAGAATAAGGAAATTAATATAGCCACGAAGAGGAAGCTATATACATACAAGCTATATACATGCATTTTACCAGTCTTAACCTATGGCAGCCAAACTTGGACTTTAACTAAGAGCAACCTAAACAAACTACAAGTATGTCAAAGGTCCATGGAAAGAAGTATGATTGGAGTTAAATTGAGAGATAGAATTAGAAATAAGTTGATTAGATCTAAAACACGTGTAGAGGATGTAACCATTAAAGTTAAATCACTCAAATGGAGGTGGACAGGACATATGATCAGAGGCAAAGAGAAATGGAGCAAGAGAATTATATGGTGGTTCCTGAAAGATAGAAAAAGAAAACAAGCACCACCAAAAATGAGATGGGAAGACGAAATTGTAAAATTCGCAGGGAGACAGTGGACTAGACTAGCGAGAGACAGGGAAAAATGGAAAGGGATGGAAGAGGCCTTTGCCAAACGGCATACAGACCAAACCGATGTTGTCTGAAATAGTAATAAGTTAAATTATATATTTTGATAAGTTATGTACAATAATATGTAAACTCTTAAACTGTAATTTGTCTGAATAAAAGGCTTATATTATTATATTATTATTATGAACGTCAAATAAACCTTTACCGGCTCCAACCGTACACCTCAGCCCCGAGAAGATTTAAATCCCCCCTCAATTGGAGGAGGGTGAGGATGAGGCTTAGAAATAAAATAGATGTGGAAAATTATGGCTTATTTACTGAGAAAACGCCACCTGGGTCAATTAGGTATATTTAGGTAAAATTGTACGTTGTTTTAATTTAGACATTTTCGTATTATTTCTACTCAGAATCACGAGCTTTTTCGAACCCAATGGGAGAAAAATAGTGTCCCGAGATTTTTATTTCCATTCCGTTACCACTTTTCATACAATTTCTGTGATTCGCTATGAAGCGCAAAAGTAGTCACTTTTATTGTGGTGTGTCTTTTTCGCAGGCACGAAATGTTCATATACGTGATGTTTCCCTATGTATTATTCTAATTCGTATCCTATTACTCCTATGTCAAATGTCAATTTGTCATTCCCCGTGACAGGTCTCCAGGCGCTAAAATCTAACTAGACGGAAACAAACTAGTTTTACCGTAAGGCCAAGTTTCAAACTAGATATCAACCTACCCTACTAACTTGCTACCCTAACTAAACTCACTGAACCATTTAAAAACCAACCATACCTTTAACACAATAGAGATGAAGTTGCAACAATCATTGTTGCAACCGACGCTGTACTGGATGGTATAGGCGCGTTTCTATTAATAAATGCTCAAAACAGTTGTCGCAGAACCATCCCGATCCCGTCGAACGAACGTCGAAATGCCACGACCTGGCATTCCAGCTACTCGACCTATGCCTTGGATTATAACTGACGAACTATTCTATAGGAAAGCAAGTCTTGCTTGTGTATACACAATAGTTCGATGTGTGTATGTATACACACAAGCAAGTCTAAGTATTGTATATTAGGGCTCCACATTTGGTAAGACATCACACCAAAAAACCCTGAAAAAAAAATGGTTGTCTGTAAAGTCGGTTTACGGACGATAATTTTGCGTGATATAAACGCACTTGATAACGTCATAAGAAAACACTACCATTACATTACGTAAGGTTACCATGGATCTCCATGGAGATTTATACGTCAAAAACGTCCGTTGTGGTTTGTTCAATATCTGAAGCAAAAGATAGAGAAAAAGAACTTAAATAAATATTAAACTTTCAGTCAGGTCAACCAATAAAGTTGCTTCTAAGATCCAACACTATAGTTCTGTAAAAATGGGCCTAAAAAGTTGCATAATACCCGGCACAAGTTGGACATCTTTGCAAGATTTAAAAACAAAGCGGCTTGATTAGAAATTATTTTGACAGCCGGTTCGGCGTGGGCCCGACAATTAATCGGATTAATCGACTATCGGATCGTCCCAGTTCCGAGTCGAGCCATCGATACAGTTTACAAACATTTCGACATCGGCTTAGATAGCGATCGGCGGTTTTTTCTGACATTTGAGGAACCGTTTTGTAAGGTGCATTCGTAAGGCCGAAGGGCAAACTAAGAAACTCATATTATCCAAATATAGGCTAGAGATAATGGACAATGAAAGTTGGTTTTGACACAAATTGGAGATGATCGTCAACTATTTGTAATTTCCTCAAGAAAACTAATCAGTTAAGTCAAATAAGGAACGAATATCGATTGCATACCTCTAGTCCCGCCATACAGATCCCGCAGATAAGCGAATGTTACCCATTCTTGCGGTTTAGCAATCTATCTAACTTTCACAAGCTCATATCATACATAAAGTCGAACTTGTGAAATCAGTCTTAACAATCTGAGATAGAGCTCAAATTGGAATCAAACGGATGACTATCATATTAGTTGTTAAAATAATTCCTTACAATGTTCATGTAATTATCGCAGGCGCATATCTAGATGCAATTTATCTTCAAAATTGAGCTTTTTGATGTTAAAATAAGGTTTAAATTGGAAGGGAAAGGATTAGTAACATACGGGTTGTGGTGGTTTCTCTTGCGTAACGGTATGACGGCTGATTGCAAGTCAAGGTCCTTGATGACAATCTGATGGAAAACTAAAGGTTGAACGGACCGTGGGAATCCGATCGGAAGTCAATCAAAATTTCAATATGTATAATCTACACATTATAGTAGTGATAAAATAGTTAGCCTTAAAATTTAAAGTTATTGTTGCATTATTTTTGTATGTGGGTAGTTTTGCACATTGTAATTTTGACAGAGGTGAATGTATTTTTCCTCAGTCTCCCGTTGACCACGAACTTATTATAAATTCATTTTACGTGATATAATCCATCTACATAGTTTTATTTCCTAACTTCTCCGGAAGATATAGGCCTGTCAGTGAATCGCAACAACTGACAAGCTAATATCGTCCGGCGAACAGGTAATCTGTGGGCCCCTATAGAATTCTTAAAAATACCTAATCTTAATACTCCTGATTCTACTATTGATTCTCTTTGATTTTAATATCGAAGCAATAGTTATTTATCGTAACCAAAGTAGCTACAGTACCCTAAAAGGGCCTTAGGACCATGGCACCGTTAGCCAAAGTAATTACGTACCGAAAACGTTCGCCGAACAAATGGCTCTGCGGCCATTTATGGTGAATAACATGCTGACGGGGATTGACGATCATTTTGTTGAGCTTTTAGGGTTACATACGAATTATCGTAAGTTTTAAGTGTTGCCAGTTTAAGGTGAGCTCGTGAGCTGTAGAGACATTTAACTTAGTGGTTAAATTTCCAGCGTCTAACATCCAGAAAGGAAAAAGGGGACTATGTTTGTATGGAAAGGTCGTTCACTTTCGTCTGAAGTCTCTGAAGTCTACCTATAGTTACTGCAACCATTAAATGTTACAAATTCTGAATTCTGATGAACATATTCTGTTGAACGTGGGGACTATAGCCCAAGCCCTCTCGCGCTCGAGAGGAGGCCTGTGCCCAGCAGTGGGACGTATATAGGCTGAGATGATGATGATGATGATGATGAACATAAATTTAAGGATGACTCACGCTAGACCGGCCCGGAGGTGGAGCTACCTGCGTTTCGTTTTCTATAGAAAGCACCACGTGACCACCGATCAGCCGTCATACGGCGCGATTCGGGAAATGCATTAGAGATGCACTAGACAAAAAATAGTAAAGATATGTGACGTTCCACGGCAAAAGGTACCATTGCCCCGGCTGAATATTGGAGCGGCGTTAAGAATAGTGTAAGCGCCAGCTGCTATAAGGTACCTTTTGCCGTGGAACGTCACATATCTTTACTATTTCATATCTAATGCATCTCTAATTCATTTCCCGAATCGCGCCGATAGAAAATGACATGTCGAACGCCTCTGCCCGGGCCCACCCGGTCTAGCGTGACTAATGGTAACATTCCATTTCTAACTGCAGCTGCACTACCGGTACTGAACGCGTCGCTGTCATTGTCAATTTCCATAGTAAAATGAACAGTAGTGCAGCTGTCGTTGGAAATGGACTGTCACCTTAAATGGCAATGGATAATGCATGTAAAAGTAAAGAGCATTTCCATTATATAATACTACATCCTTTAAACCACACAACAAATGCATTCACCTTTTAGTTTAACGCGTTACGACAAACTTCATAGATTTTAGGAATTGTTTTCCTCCGGAGTTCGAAGTTTACACAATCCTTGTTATTCTCTCAACCAGCTTAAGTAGGACTTAGATGTCTTTAACAATTACTTGTGGTCGGGGTTTAACAACACTGGTTCTGAGTAGTAGGAACACTGGGTACTAAACGCGGCTCCCAATAGCCTGTGCAAACTGAGCACAATGCTTGAACAAGAGAACACGGTGGTGTAAACAAAGCACCATCTGTCGCAAGTGATAAGCGAATTCAATTGTTTCGGAACAAAATGGCTTCGATCTCGATCGTCCAGAAATCGATTAATCACCGCAGTTAAGCAGTTTTGTTAATGGCAAGCCGAAAAGCAAACTCTAAAAACTAAAATCTAGAGAAAGGAATATTTAATCTATGTCACTCTCAAAATGGAGATGTAACTCACACACACCGGAAAATCCCTCAAGTCATTTGGAGCAGCTCCATGCTGCAGATTATTAACTGCAGTTAGTGATAGTAATTTTTTCTCAAAGTTAAGCCTGGGTCTCAGATTGACATAGTACTTGACGCTGTACGCAGTATGTACCTAGTCAATTAGGTACGAAAGCCTTAAGGGCCCATTTAGACGATGCGAGAACTCGCATGCGAGTTTCATTACATTGCGGGTTTTGATCGGTCGGTTGAATTGGACGTAACCAACGGTCCACAATATAACTAAAATCGCATGCGAGTTCGCACGCCGTTTAAATCAGCCCTAAGGATGACTCATACGAGAACGGTCCAAGTCCGGGCCGAAGCGACCGATACTCCGTTTTCTATGCTGTGTGATTGATAATCAGTAGATCACGTGATGCTTTCTGAAGAAAAAGCGTCGTTTGACGTCTCGGTCCAAATCAGGACTTTTCTAGCGCGAGCCATCCTTAAAAACCTGAAATCGCTTGAAACAATGTTTTTGCACCAACAACCAGAAGACGTACAAACACCCGTGTGTAAATAGAAACAGCGAGAGCAAATGGTCGAGCAAAACTAGTCGCTGACACGAGCCTTGCCCGGTAGGTAAAGGGACGTATCTTTCTTACCTTTTATTTTGCAAAACAACAAGCGATTGACCATAAACGCTTTGGAAAGTGATAACAGGAAAAATGGAGATCACTGGTTTCATTTAGTCATTTACTTATTTCACATTTCACCTTTAGCTTTAAAAGTTGTGAATAATAGATCCATCTCAGTGCATTTTTAAATACCCAATCATCCGCCGAGAGCCGGGGCCGAGAGGTTTACCACGAACCATAATATTATCACAACAGAGTATTGGTTTATTATTTAAACAAACTCTTCAACTTCGCAGCACAATGTCGCAACTGTCGCAAGCGTTGTGTTGGTTGTTCCTGTTGTTTTCCGGTTTAAAATACGGGTGTTTGTCTTTCATTTAATTATTTGTAGTAATATTTAAGAGTATTTTAAGCAAATGTCCTCGGTTTTCTCTTGTTGCTGCTTCAATCATTTGTCACATTCAGTGAAGAATTGAAGATGTCGATCTCCTCCTTTCTTCGTTCTCCTCAGTGCTGAGGGTCGTGCGTGACCTCCTACGTGGAGCACATGATTCCGGCAGATTTCCAGGCCTTCCGAACCCTTGCGACTTAAGGCATCATGGATCTTAATGGATAGCGATTTGCCAACTTGGTCGGACCATGGCGTTGGACTGCGGCCCCTTCTCTTTCCTTCCACCGGATGTCGGTCTACCTGACCTTAAATAATTAATAACGCTTATAAAAGAAGGAAGGTCCATGACAAGTAGGAAAAATCTTGACCCCCGAGAGGGACAAATTTGTTGCGAATATGTAAATATATTAGTTTCTTCAAATTTTTACAGATATGTATAGATGGCCAGGGCTAATTTAGATGGCCAGCAATTCAATCATTTGTGAAGTCTAACATACACAAAACCGATAAAAATTGAGGTTTCCGTACACAATGACCATTTTTCATCATTAAGTACATTTTGATCGGGTGTGAACGGAAATAATTAGCACATTTATGGACATGCCACATTGTTAGCCTCGTTTTGCGGATTGTACCTACTACAATTAACACGTATTTTGTGACCATTTATGTCTTTATTGCCGTTATAAATGAACTGTTATGTGATGATTTGAGTTGTATTGATGTTTTAATGTGGGTTGCAACGACCTTGTAATATATTCTTTTTCTACTAATTTTTCTATGTATATAGACACCTGAGTCGAACCGGAGATGCGGCAGACCTCGTCGGCGATGGCGGTATAACTTAGACTCCTTTTTGAGAGACTGGCCAGATGCAGCTCAAAATCGGGAAGAATGGAAGAAGAGGGGGGAGGCCTTTGCCCAGCAGTGGGACACAATGGGCTCGTAATAATAATAATATAGACACCTCACCCTCCTTAAGTCGTTCCCTCACTTCTGAGGGTCGTGGCTTCGACGGAAATGTTGCAATAGGCTTCTCCATTTATTGCGGTCTTCAGCTTGATGAGCCTGTGACATCGGCATCTGCAGTTCTTTGGAGAGACACCTAGATGTACCTATAAGCACCACCAGAATTTGTTGTTTGTTTGTTTGTGACCGACACAACCCAAAGGGTCGGTCTGAAAACCAGCGCGGAGGTTCCGGCACAGCATCAGCACATGCTGAGACTGAGACCTACACGTGCCTCACAATAATTGTCACAATAGTTAAATACCTACATATTACTAATGTATTAATAAGGTTTTTTTGGGGCAATAAAGAATAAAATAAAATAAAAATAAATAAATATTATAGGACATTTTTACGCAAATTGACTAAGCCCCACGGTAAGCTCAAGAAGGCTTGTGTTGTGGGTACTCAGACAACGATATATATGTGAGGGGGCAGGTAGAGGAGCCTCACGGGGATGATGGGAATGAAAAGGCAGGATCCAGAGCGATGAGGGGTATTTATTATTTAAATAAAAAGGCACCTGTAACAATACAGGTTACGTGTTAACAGATAGGTATATATAAAAATACTTTCGTAATTCAGAAGGTTAGAAATCAAATAACTTACAATATGTGCCTTGGTGATGATGTAGATATATATCTGGAAGGTGTGCAGGGCCACAAAACGAGCACTATACTGAACTGCACGCACTTATGAATTATTACGTTTACTAATAAAAATCACACTTAAACGGTCGTGTTTAGAAACTTGGGAAGTACAGTCCGTTAGATAAAATGATGTTTATCGATCAAAGTATGTGATCGAACTGAAAATAAAAATCATTGAATGGAATTTGGAATAGGATTTGAATTTCAAAAAGGAATTTAGAATTTGTATGGTGCCAGAAATAGTATGAAGGTCGATAGTGTAACGCTTCGTTACACGCACCGTTACAATATATACTATACCTATAAATACTTAAATACATAGAAAACAACCATGACTCGGGAACAAATATCTGTATCATAATACAAATAAATGCCCTTACCAGGTTTCGAACCCGGGACCATCGGCTTCATAGGCAGCCACTAGGCCAGACCGGTCGTCAAAAAAATAAAATATTTGAAGTTCGAATTTTATTTTATTTATTTAAACTTTATTGCACAATAAATGAAGAGTACAAATGGCGGACTTAATGCCCGAAGGCATTCTCTACCAGTCAACCATGGGCTAAGCCCCATTAAAATTTAGAATTTTGTAATTTTGAAATGTTACGGCAATTTTTACCAGATTTTACTATTCAGAAGCAATCTCTTATTCAGAAGCTCAAATCAAATCCTTTACCGTTTCCTATATTATACCTAATACAATCTTTTCACACATTCAAACATAAGCCTTAAGCATACACGAATAAGATATATTATTAAATAACAGGTGTTTAAGATTTACTCAAATAGCTGCCAATTTTAAACGATAAATCTTGTCGATGGTATAAAAAACTTGTTTTGAATTCATCAAGAATCGAAGTGAACCTACTGGCCTATTTGGCCATTGAGGTCGCTTAATCGAGTTCTGATGGCAAAAGATATTCGACGTTTGTACGTATTTGACTAATATGATAAAGCCGACCACTGACTAACAGGCCGCCGGACGATATCGGCCTGTCAGTTAGAACAAAAATTTGACAGCTCCGAACAACTGACAGGCCGATATCTTCCGGCGGATTGGTAATCAGTGGGCCCCTTAAAGGAGCGAATTTGTCATAAAGGTGACAGTCCATTTCCAACGACAGCTGCATTACTGTTCATTTTACTATGGAAATTGACAATAACAGCGACGCGTTCAGTACCAGTAGCAGCTGCGGTCAGAAATGGAATGTTACCATAAAACTCATAAATTGCGGCATTTATCGTATTTGAGAATTTTTATAATTTGCGTTAAGCTCTCGGACACATTTATTATAACTTATAGCTTAGCACTTAACATATGACAAAACTATAACAATATATACACATGGATCATGGACAAACATAGAATAACTATCGTTCTGTATAATGTTACACATTCGTGGACCTTAAGTCCTTGTAATACTGTTTAAAATCAACAAAATGTGTACGGTGTTACTATAGTAGAGGCAAACCAAACTGACGGCCGGGGTCGTGAAACTTCTCATTCACACTCGCGTGGTCGTAGGTAGAGTGAGAGAGACAGTGATATGACCCCAGCCATCAGTTTGTTTTGCGTATACTATAGCGAGTTACTTAATTCTTTTTTTTATCTCAAATGTCTGTACAGATTGACATCTTAACAAGCATGTGTTTAAGTACGCAAGTGTTTTTTGTGTGAGACATTTCAAGATGTTATTCTGACTATAAGTAGCCGCTTTTAAAGTGACTATGATTTTATCAGTGTTAGCGACTTGTCTACCTAAGTAAAGTTAAGACTACTTAATGAGGAACTAGGTAATGAGGTACTTTACTTAAGAAATAGATTATGAATAAGTTAGTTTTCAAATAGGTACACAAAAAGAACTTCAGAACTTATTTATTTCTTCTTATTGTTTGAAAGAATTTATAATATTATGTTGGTAGCACTACTCAATATTCGTCGCTTTAAACACGCTATTAGGACAGCTGAAAATGTGATGATATATTTACATATATACTACAGTGAAACCTGGTTAATTGGCACCTGGATAAATGGAAAACCTCAATAATTGCAACCAAAAGTCCGGTCCCGGTCCCTTGAGACCAAAAGGCCTCTATAATTGAAATTTTGGAACCTCTATAATTGCAATCTAGATTTTTGTGCTTTTCGTAATTTTGCCTCTGTAATTGACCACGTCGCAACTTAAGACCTCTATAATTGACACGGTGCTAAAAAAAACCGTTATTTTTGCTCTTGGTTTTACCTCTGTTATTGAAACGAGTCTTACTTATTACCTCTGTAATTGAAATAATGTAGTTGTAGACAGCAGAAACAATATTTTAATAGCTATGATCATTTTATTTATATCTCCATCCAGAATTCAATTTATTTATTGGGTATCTATAAACAGCCTGTAGTAGGTGAAATAGTTTTGATCAATAAAAAACAAAGTATGCTTTTTACATTCTAATAAAACTTTCTTATACAATTCAAGGGAAATTTTTAAACCCAAATGATAAGAAAATAAAGTGGTAATTAATGTAGTGTAATAATGAAAGTACTTATAGACAGAAGCAATATATAGACCAGAAACCCAGAACGTAAGCATGTAAATCAATGTAAATCTACTTTAAATGGTTATTTGCACCTCCATAAAAGAAATTTGTCAGAACGCAACCTCTATTAATGAAAACCTCTATAATTGACACAACGCCTTTTTTGAACCTCGTTAATTGACACGACCTGCTTAAATGAAAAACCTGGTTAATTGACAAAAACTGGACGGTCCCTTGAGATTGCAATTATCCAGGTTCCACTGTATTTTGGACTTAAATAATTCTTCGGAAGTAAGATAGATAGTATCGTGAGTCCTGACCATACTATTTGCCCAATTCGAACTTTAAGATACGTCAATTAATAGATCTAGTAACAATATGGATTAGACGTGTCAGTTTCGAAAGTGACATTTTTGTTTGAAGAAACGTCACATTTGACACTGACATATCTAATCCACATCGTTTCTATAGTCTGTATCTTTAGGTATTAAAAAAAAGAAAACAAACAATTTGTACATTTTCGGGTAGTTATAACATTTATTGGTTAACCAACCAAATACAAAAGCGCCTGGATCAGTCGCTGAATGACCTGACTTTCACCTACATTATTTGATTGTGTAATGTTTTCACCTACCCTCAACTGGCTTAAGGAGCCATTTGAGGGTAGAGTTTGTTTACTTTTATTTAAATACCTAAAGATACAGAGTTATAGTAACGATATGGATTAGATGTGTCAGTGTCAAAAGTGATGTTTTTAAAGAAACGTCACATTAGACATTTACATATACAGTGGAACCTGGATAATTGCAATCTCAAGGGACCGGCCATTTTTTGTCAATTAACCAGGTTTTTCATTTAAGCAGGTCGTGTCAATTAACGAGGTTCAAAAAATCGTTGTGTCAATTATAGAGGTTTTCATTAATAGAGGTTGCGTTCCGACAAATTTCTTTTATGGAGGTGCAAATAACCATTGAAAGTAGATTCACACGCTTACGTTCTGGGTTTCTGGTCTATATATAACTTCTGTCTATACTTGCACTTTTACACTACATTAATTACTACTTTATTTTCATATTAATAATTTAGGTTTAAAAAATTCCCTTGAATTGTAGAAGAAAGCTTTATTGGAATGTAAAAAGCATACTTTGTTTTTGATTTAATCAAAACTATTTCACCTACTACAGGCTGTGATAGATACCCAATAAATAAATTGAATTCTTGATGAAGATATAAATAAAATGATCATTGTTATTAAAATATTGTTTCTGCTGTCCACAACTACATTATTTCAATTACAGACGTAATAAGTAAGACTCGTTTCAATAATAGAGGTAAAAAGAAGAGCAAAAATAACGGATTTTTTAGCACTGTGTCAATTATAGAGGTCTTAGTTGCGATGTGGTCAATTACAGAGGCAAAATTACGAAAAGCCCTAAAATCTAAATTGCAATTATAGAGGTTCAAAAATTTCAATTATAGAGGCCTTTTGGTCTCAAGGGACCGGGACCGGACTTTTGGTTGCAATTATTGAGGTTTTCCATTTATCCAGGTGCCAATTAACCAGGTTTCACTGTACATTTAATCCACATAGTTTATAGGTCTTTTAATTGACGTATCCAGTGTTGCCAACTTGGCATAAATGATGCCAGATCTGGCACATTTTCACTCGCTTTGGCACCAAAATTTTCCATTTAGCATCTGGCATATTTTTTAGCATTATTTAGTCTAAGCCAAGTTTGCACTTGGCAGCAACAGTATGCGCCATCGCTTTATGTGGTTCATATTTTCATATGAATTTTGACTTTTGTGGACGGATGGACGTCAACGGACTATGTTAGTCAAGCAGATCTTGTCAGTAGAAAAAGGCGGTTAATTTGAAAAAAGTATGTGTTTTAAGTGTCTAATTTCAAGTGATATTTTAGCATAGGTGATTCCATAATCTTTGGCATAATTTTGGCATAATCTGGACATTAGTCTAGCATTTTTTCAAAATCCGAGTTGGCTACACTGGACGTATCTTAAAGTTCGAATCCGGCCGTATATCTCTGCAATAGTCGCTAGAGTTAAGCCACGAAAAGTCTGCAGCGACAGCCCTCGCAGTGCCAGTGTTATTTATACGTCATAATTTCATAGAAGTTTGATGTTTAAATAACTCGTGCACTGCAAGGGCTATCAAATCCGCTGCAGACTTTTTTTGGTCTGACTCTACTAATTTCCCTTATCGCGTCACTTTTATCACGTCAAACTAACCAAAACGTAATTTACCCGCGCGATTGGCCGGTAGCGTGGACACCGGCGCGTGCGCCGAATTTCGCCACGGCTTTGAATGGCTCGCGACAGGTTCTGTTAGCCGATAGAGCAAATTTAACGGGACCGCGGCTCTACACGTTTTTTATTGTCTGTGGGGCAAGTTACTAGCTCTGTGGTATGAGCTAGGTATGGAAGCTTCCGAGTGTGATTTAAATTCGAATTAAATGACATGATAAAGTGGAACTAAATAGAAAATCAAGAATCGCTAATAGGGAATAAAATAACTCCCTTCACACCTGACTAAAATATTCAATTTTTGACAATATATTTAATTTCAAAAACACATGTCGTAATATCACGCTTTATGAGCAAGTGCGATGAAAAAATTTCAACATAATCCATTGACAAGTTTTTAGTATCTGGCACATTCCTTAGATTCATGAGTAGGTAGGTATTTTAACTAAACAAGGTAAAACTCAAGAAAAAGTACTAATTCATATTTATCCTTTCATTACAATGAAGATGCGTCAGAAAAAATGTTGAGATCTTATGACGCAAGCTTCTGATCATTCTAATGTACCTACCTACCCTCTGAAGTTTGAACTGCATGCACAAGATTATTAGTATTATTACATACATAATACATTCTTATATTAACTTAAAACTACTTTGATTGAAACTTATAGTATTAAGTGCAATAATTAAGAAAAAGAATATTAGTATCAAGACTAAAGTCTGAGAATTGGACTAATACGTGTATGAAACACAACGTTATCGCTTTTTTTTGTCGTATCTATTTGTAACATCATAAACCTAGCTGCGTGTTTTATGGCTGCACTACACTATGGGCCATCATACTGGCCCACTGGGCCAGCGTGTAGTGATTGTGGTGGTGTCGGATGGCTTATGGCGCGGCGGGTTGGCGACGGGATGGCCACGGTGTCGGTTTTTCGTCCGCACATCAAGTGGGCCAGCGATAGTGCGTACGCATCTACAAGTGGCCTATTCCATAGTGCGTGCTCTTAACCATCGCATGGCCATCTATCTCGCTGGTCCAGCGCTTGGTCATCGTGAGGAGCCATAGCAATCGCATAGCCACCGCGCTGGTCCAGCGCTGGCCCATGGTGTAGAGGAGCTATTACTTGCGTACATTAAGTATTCTACCTAAGGTTTTATGAGGTTTTTATGTCCGATTGTGGCTAGGTCGTGCTATTTTCCTTATGGGTAAGTCCTCTGACTTACGATTGAGTTGGATATTTTGGTATGTGCTCATGTTTAACCCTTGTAACCTAACAAAAAAAGGTACCTATTCAGTTTATGTTATTACTTTTGAATTCTAAATAATGGTTTTATGGCACTTAAGTCTTGTGTGAAATCTTGTTGAATATATCTACTCTGTGCAGACTCCTAATAGAAAATATGACATTTATACGAACTATAAATACATACATATACTGAATCAGATACCTGGTATAAACAAGTAGGTAGGTATTATATAATATTAAGGTCACCGTTAATTTTATTGTAACTTGTAATCTACACTCAGGCCGAGACATTTTGGAAGCTACGTCATGTGATAAACAAATGAGGTTATGTGTTTACTTTAATATCGAAACATAAAGTTCATTGAGAATTGCCTCCATTATACCTTTGCATATATTTTGCAAAAGTTTGCTACTTAAATTATGTGAAGTGTTTTCCTTTATAAATATTTCTAGGTTTTTTGTAGTGTAAAAACTTTTTTATATATGTATTAATTTTATGAGTACTTATCATTACTCGTATTTTAAGAGATTGTCCACACATAATGTTCATTGAAACTTGTATATTTACTTATGTTTGTTTTTGTTTCAGGTACGTTTCCTGCTGAATACATAGCTTGAAGGTATTTTAAAAGGTCTAGACACAGATTAGTGTATGTATTTGAGTGTATTTTGAATACAATGTTTTTTATATAAAGGTTTGGGTTGTAGTCTGCCCTTGCAAATATAGTCTAGTTTCCGTGTAAATGTTCTCGTGGTATTTGTGCTTGATTAAAACTTGTATAATTTCAATATAAAGTCTTACAATTTTGCGTTCGCCTCTCTTCAAGTTAACGTCATATACAACTTCCTTTTCTTAACTTATATTTTTATTTAGCCGATAATCTGTCGGCTATACCATAGACGTTCCACCTCAAATATATGTATACATTATACACCTTATCCCAACGGGATAGGGTGTAAAATTGTACATATATTATTGACGTGGACTGCGCCGTTGTTGGTACCGTTCTGTAAACCAATACGGATGGACGCGTCTCGGGCTAGAAATGGTGCAGAACGGGCAATGCAACTTAGATAACGATAAGACATGCAACATATAACTAGCTATAAGAATACTTGCTATACCCTTTATAGGGTGCCATGTGATTCTACGTTTTTATTGTACCAACTATGTACCACGGTTCGTAAATAAACTATTTACGAACCGTTATTATTATATTTCTATACGGCTAGCATGCATGAGCAGTATGAGCACGGATATATTGCATTTTTTCACTGCTTTCGGTCGTATTTAGGGTTCCGTACTTGGGTAAAATGGGACCCTATGGTTAAGACTCCACCGTCCATCTGTCTGTCACCAGGCTGTGTCTTATAAACGGTTAACTCCGAGTTAGTTAGCTAACCCTGGAACGCGCAAGTGGCCCAGGTTTGTTAGGAGTCTAGTTTCTGTGTGATAAAAACTACCTTTCGTTAGCCTTCTTACTTAACCCTTAAACTCATTTTTAGGGTTCCGTACCAAAAGGGTAAAACGGGACCCTATTACTAAGACTTCGCTGTACGTCCGTCCGTCCGTCCGTCCGTCTGTCACCAGGCTGTACCTCACGAACCCTGATAGGTAGACAGTTGAAATTTTCACAGATGATGTATTTCTGTTGCCGCTATAACAACAAATACTAAAAACAGAATAAAATAAAGATTTAAATGGGGCTCCTATACAACAAACGTGATTTTTGACCAAAGTTAAGCAACGTCGGGCATGGTCAGTACTTGGATGGGTGACCGTTTTTTTTGCATTTTTTTTGTTTTATTTTTTTGCATTATGGTACGGAACCCTTCGTGCGCGAGTCCGACTCGCACTTGCCCGGTTTTTTAAATTAACGACATCAAAGCCCCGCTCTATCTTTCCTAACCCTTTCTCTGCTGTTCCCCGCAATCTCTAAATTGGAGGCTGTTAACAGATAATACTCCGATAGTCCAGTAATAAATTTGAAGAGTTTTAATTCAGTAATGTCGGTCGTTATGGGAGCCTCGGGGCTCAGAACGGGCCAGGAAGGAAATAAGGGGCCGTAAGTGACTGAGGTTAATCATTTATATAACTTTCTAACTAAAAATGCTTAAACGCAAGCGAAGTAAGGAAAACTGTATAAAAGTTAAATTATACTCGTATCTATTAAGCCCCGGCCATTTTCTATTTCGCTTTGATTATACCTATCTCAAAAAAGCGTACCTACTTACAATTAACTACATTGACTACTTTTATTTACTCCGAGTTTCTATGTTTCTCTGTTCAGTATAAGTTTCTATTTTGTGTTTGTGCTCACGAATAAAATTATTTATATTCTATTCTATTCTAATGTGTTCAAAACGGGTGCATTTAACCTTCTGAAATTCCGTTAAAAAGACTTAATTTTGTAATGTTGAATACTTATGTATACACTGTAAATAAACACATTACCCTCCTTTGCGTCGCGCAGTCGGGTAATAAGCAGCAAATATTAAAAAAGTAAAGAAAGGAAGCTTACCGCGAGGAATTAGTACAATGACCCGCCTGTTCCTAGAGTTAGACCAAGAAAAGTCTGCAACGATTTTGATAGTATATGCAGTGCAAGTGTTATTAATAAAAGTTTGACGTTTAAAATAACACTTGCACTACGTGGCTATCAAAATCGTTGCAGACTTGTCTTGGTCTAACTCTATCTGCGATAGAAATAAGAAGCGTAAGCGTCTTTTCTTTAGGCGCAAAGGAATCGATCTTCCATACAAATATAAAATTTCGCGCCTTTTTCACTGACAATATCTATATTTAATCTACTATATGCACTAGCTAGAGAGCTAGACCATTCCTAATGCCTATAGAAATCATTCACTAAACCTTCATATAGGAAATAGGATATAACCCGCGAAAACGCGGCCGGCATTCGATCACGGCGAAATCGATTTACCACCCGTCCGATCCGATGATTTATTCGATTCCCACCCAGTATCGATACTTGAAACGATTACATGCCATTGTACGCAAGGAGAAATCCTCATACACACGACTAGAAATTGTGTTGGGTTTAGCTTTATTAGTGCCGTTTTAAGGCCTATGCACACCGGCTGATGCGTGCGCGTGCGGCGTTGTAGTATACAGATCCTTATGAGAGACGGCACACCGCTTGCGTGATGTGTGCGTGTGCGGCTCCAACATTTTAGCGCGCGCACACACGCACGTCACGCACACGCGCACGTCACGCACACGCGCACGTCACGCACACGCGCACCTCACGCACACGCAAGCCGGTGTGGCTCGGTCTTTAACTGACATTTCACCGATGGTTAGTTGCGAGATGAGATGTGGTGTAAGAGATATTGTTAGTATGCGTCTGCTGAGAGATATGTCGAGTTTTATGTTATCACGATTGTTATGAAAAAGTATGAATTTTCGGTGTAATGCTCGCAAATTTAAAAATGAATGTAGCAAGTGTAATATGACAACACCGCTACATATTACACACAATTCCACAGTCATTACATTATGATGTCTTATTATATTCGTATTTGGTCCTAGATAATTAACTGTGTAGTACTTCTTTCTCGCTGCTAATATTAAGCGAATTTAAAGACGCCATAGTGAAAAAAAATCGCCACCTGTCAATATGACACTTCATATTTTTCTGCGCACTGTCACGCACCGCACGCATACGCACCGTTTTGCATCAGTTGTGTATGAATAAAAATATATCAAAAAGGAGGACGATACATTACCGATATGTCTATGTATTTGTCATACAGTTTGCAGAATTGTGACGCTTATACCGAACACTGAATTGGACTGAAGTGAAATTCCCTGAACTCTCTCTTATTTTAAAAAGAGTGACCTATTTGCGTGTTGTCTGTGGTTTCAGGACTATTATTGACATACCGAAATGCGTTTTTATTAATATAAAGGGTACTTAGTGTACCTACTTATCATTACCTCTCTGTAGTCTGTATGTATTACCTTATCGCTTTAACTAACTGTCCACATTCAAGAAATTTAAAGTGCTGCCTTACGAATGTACGTAATTAAGACAAACAGCCGTATTCGAACAATGAGATACGTCAAATGCTAGATATTGAAAAGATATGAATTAGATATGTCAGTGTCAAACAAGTGTCAAAAGTGACGTTTTTGTTTGAAGAAATGTCAATTTTGACACTTGTTTGACACTGACATATCTAATCCATATCGTACTATATACACATACATACATATGTACATACACATACACATATACACATACACACATACTACATATGTACTAAAATAGACAGTGCAGTGCAGCCATGATTACACCCACCAGCGTTGAAATCAATTACGCATCAACCATTTTATTATAATTACTTTTGATAAAGTTGTTTTCTAGGTATTTTTTTATTGTTTTAGGGCAACTACACACGATTCGATTTGGAAATACGAGTACGTAGGCGTTTCCGCGCGACGAATTTTTATCGATTTTTTTTAATAGACGTGGGTTGAGGCCGTTTTTTTCTGAATTATTGCTTTTGAAAGTTAAAATGGACTATTATTTAGACTCGAAGATTCTTTTGTCTTTAGTAACCGGTTAGTTTTCTAATATTTTGTATGATTTAGAATCAAATCTGTATGTTAATGAACGCATGTTGATTTTTAATGTGAGTAAAACGTGTTTTAATGTGCCTTTTACCTAAATACTTTAAAATGATTAGGAAATGTCAATTATAAATAATAAATATTAATTTTTCTTGTCATATTAAAAACTTTAAACATTGATTTACGATAAAAGTATCATTGTTTTATTTAAATTATTTTTGTAGTCTTTTTCCCGTTTGTCTAGTATGGTTGTATGTTTTTCATATAAAAAAAGTGTATTTACATCTCAATTTATAAACTGTTTTGATAAATAGGGCCTATCTTATAATTAAAAAAAAATAGACATAGGTAAATATAGTCATCCGTGTCAGACATCAGCAAAGTACCTGCAATACAAAATAATTGTCAGACAAACATATTATGTGCATTTATCATAGCATGGAGCTAATTAGTATGGGTATGAAATCAGCACACTGTGGGGGAGGAAGGAATTATAAGTCATGCAATTTGTCACCTTTAGATTATTTGCATATTGCGTTGCAAAACTGACTATTGTTTTAAAAATGTTGTTGTGTCTTTGGAACCATGGACCTTGAAGCAATTTAATGTAAAATGTCATTCTATGAAACTTGCTAACTGTGTTAACAAACCGCCATATTGAAATTGTCTCTGAATGACGAATTTACTAGTGACTTATGCTTACATAGTTAGCGAGTTCCATAGAATGACACTTTAGGGCGCCCCACATCATCTAGCGTCTTTCGAGCGTCGGCGTCTGGTCAGCGCTATGGAAAATGACGTCGCTGCGCAGTTGCGTCGATGTTGCGTCGAGCAGCGGCCATAGAGTTGTAGACGCCGACCGGGACGGGGTGACGGGGGGAACCGGGGGGGCCCTTAGACTAGCGACCCGGCTTCGCAGTGGTTCCACAAAACCTTAACAAATTATACAACTAAACCTTGTAAACTTTATAAAACAGTCCCCCGCCGCGTCTGTCTGTTTGTGTGTTTGTATGTTCGCGATAAACTCAAAAACTACTGAACGTATTTTCATGCGGTTTTCACCTATCAATAGAGTGATTCTTGAGGAAGGTTTAGGTGTATAATTTGTCAAATCTCATGTTATCTCAGAATATAGTTTTAAAATGAGCGTAACTTAGATTGTATGGGAGCGCCTGGGTTGTGTGACTCTTAATTAACACGATATGAGCCGTAGTTAGCTAACTAATCCAGCAAAATGACTTTAACTGCGTTCATCAACGCTCCGTATAATTTCATAGTTATCGTGCGATAGGGTGCGCGCGCGCAATTAAGGCGATACGGACAATCAGGGCGTATCTGTGATCTATTGGCTATAGCGGTTATTACTTTAGCCTGCGCTTGAGCTGGTTATGTTTTCTAATAAATAAGAAAATTGTGATGTTAGAGTTTTTGGATTTATTTATTTTATATTAGTAATTTTTTTGTTTTATTCTTTCCAAAATAACGATCAAATTACATTACGCATGATTCTAGATTAATTTATACGAATTTATACTATGTTCGTCAAGAAGGTAAATAAAGTTAGATCAAAAAAAGTCTGCAGTGAATTTGAAAGAACACGCAGTGCCAGTGTTATTTATACATCATAACATCATAGAAGTTTGACGTTTAAAATAACACCTGCACTGCGTGTGCTGCCAAAATCCCTGCAGATTTTTCTTGGTTAAGCTCTAACCATTGGTTAATTTGATTATATACAAAACAATAGGTACACAAATTATACAATGTATAAAATATGACTTAACGTCTAGAATGCGCTCATAAACCTAACAATACAGATTGAAAACATCTAACATAAGCTTATCAGAATAATATTTTGTATAAAATAAGCCCTAGAAGCTAAAAATAAATGGTAGCATCGCATTATGCATTGATGCAGCGTGCAGTAGCGAATAGCCGCAGGCGCAGCTTCGCGTCGCCATCTATGGCGCTTATATGTAACCTCTATTTCTTGTTCAAAGCTTAGAATTTTAAATACAAATCTTCCATGAGACTCGAGAATAGTTATTTGTTTTACAAGGGGGCAAAGTTGTTGTTTAACCGCTCGTGCTAATATTGATACCCGAGCAAGCGAAAGATTCCAAAATTGAACCACGAGCGTAGCGAGTGGTTCGAGAAATGGAATCTTGAGGGTTGCGAGGGTTTCAAAGCACGAGGGTTAAACAAAATGTGCCCCCGAGTGAAACACAAAATTTTTCACCACACCAACCTGAAGCAAATATTAAATGTAAAATATCAAACAAAATGAAACCAAATCAAATTCAAATGAATGTTATTAAATATTTATCATCCAAAATTATCATTTAAAAGTCAATTCTACCAGTAAACATAAGAAAACAACTCAAAATTTGCATTTGATTACTTTGCCTCACATGTGAATAAAATGCAACTTTGCTATCGGTTTTTGAAGTGCAAAGTAAGCCTTTCCGAGCTGGTGTGGTGAAAATATATTTAACACCGACAGTAAATTTTTGAAGTTGAAAAGATGAACGTCAAATAAAGCTACACCGGCTCCAACCCTACACCTCTGCCTCGAGAAGATTTAAATCCTCCCTCAATTGGAGGAGGGTATCCCAATACGGTACCGGCGACAAACTCGGCGGGACACATTTTTTCAAAACATTACATCTTATAATTAACATGCATTACGAGTAAATAAGAAAAAATGCAATTTAAATTACTAATCAGTTTACTCTCGCCTCCAACCCTGAAAATAAACCAAGTCTAACCTGCGCACACGCAGTAGCTACCGCCGCGGGCGCACGCCGAATCGGGGCGTTATTAATGTTATATACCTCCACCATGCCTCACCACTGCTCTTCAAGTATACATTCATAAACGTGAAATCATGACTAGCATAATGCGATTATCGTCAAACGTGATAACTGGGGACAGGAGGGGCAACAAATATTCCCCAATTATAATACTTAAATATTCATGTTATTTTGTTTAGAAATACATTATCTGTGAAAATTTAAACTCTAGCGTCTAGCTATCACGGTTCATGAGCTACAGCCTGGTGACAGACAGAAAGATAGACAGACAGACGGACAGCGGAGTCTTAGTAATAGGGTCCCGTTTTTAGCTTTTGGGTACGAAACCCTAAAAAGCACGCAATGAAATTCTACCACACGTTAGTCTTGTGCAATTACCCAGACTTTCCAATCATCAAGAAAAAAACTGATAATGATATTTCTGAAATATTGATACGTTAATCACTTCGCGTATTAATATTTCAGAAATATCATTGGTGACAGAACGACGGAAATAGTGAATTTATGCTTTTATAGCAGCAAAAACCACAAACGCACAGTGAAAGGTTACAAAAAAACTCCACACTAAACATTCGCTATCTAACAGGCCGATTCGAACATACACTGACATCATAATGATATTTGGATCAAGTTATTTAGTTATCGTACGTCTAGACCGCGTCAATACTCCTGCGATTTGTTTGCAGCGATTTGATATGCGAGATAGGTACTGTCCTAATAATTGAAAGGATTTAATGTACCTATTTTATGACATGACCTTATGTAATTGTTTCATACTTATTTTATTATTATTATTCTTTTTTTAAGTTTTTATTTTAATATTATGTATTGAACTTAGGTAAAAGAAATGAAATGACTTAGGCTAGCCCTGTAAAATTGCATTTTGTTTTAAATAGATAATAAAAATACATCAGCGGACAAATGATACGAGCGAAATGCAAGATACTGAATGACATCAATTAGATGTAATTCTGATATCAGTGTACGTTCGAATTGGCCTTATAGCTTGACAATAAAAACTGGAACGGTTAATATTGTTGGTTGATTCCGCTGGCAGATGGCGTGCGGGTGCGCGTCACACTCTGAATGTTATTGTGTGGTCTAAGTTTTAGGCGTTTATCATGCAGGTATTATCCGTCCGTCTGTCTGTCTGTGACGTCTAAATAATAGCGATAGATGGCGGGATACTATCGCGAAAGGTCGCGAAATCCACGACAACACACCAAATCCTAATGTAATTTATATCCTTTATCTTTCTGGTACCTTGTTGTACATTTTGCTGCATTTGTCACCCTCTTTTCACTCTCTCCTCTCATCTACTCAAAGGTTAACTGGAAGAGATCCCTCAAAGGGATAATTTCGCCTTTGTACTTCTTACTAATTGTATGTTATTTTTAATAAGTATGTCTATTTGTACAATAAAGAGTTTACTACTACTACTACTACAACACTTGCCCAACAACGTGCAAAGAGGCACAATCCACCTGATGATGCCGACATGGCTCCCTGCTTCAGCTGCCACAAATGCGGTCGCAAATGCCGGTCCCGCATTGGCTTATACAGCCACGAGAGACGTTGTTCCTCGTGGATCATCATCTGTCAAGATGGATTGAGATGGCGCACTACAGTCCGTTTTTTTAGCATTAGAAAGAACTTCGCAGAAGTAAGCTTGTGGTTCCAAATCCGGCACTTTTAGCGGTAATAATTTGAAGTAAATTATATTATATTATATGTATTGACCATGCTTCATTAGTTAATTCAATAATTATTAACAATTAAACAGCCTGATAAAAACTGCAAGCTTGCTTCTGTGGAGTTCTTTCTAATGCTAAAAAAAGAAACTATAGACTATGGTATATATTTTTTTGTATGGAAACCGACAATGCCATGATCAATCAAATTGACAATGACAATTGCCTTCCCCATAAAATATTTTTTCTAAGTTTACGTAAAATTCTGACAAGTTGGGATTTTACCACACACATATACAAACTAGTCCAACTACCAAATATACTACTTAAAGGGTTGATCTAAAGATAAATCGGTGTGGCATAAACCGCCCACCATTGGCATCTAAATTACCTACCAAAAATACTTAACGCGCCCTTAATTGGCTGGGTGTCCGAAATAGGAATCCACCCTTCTCTGTCACGCAATAGAAATAAATTCTTCTAATGGTAACTGTCCCGGAATCCAGGACAATATATACACATCGATAGCTATATATAAAAATCGGGAGTAACGAAAAAGCCGGGCTTCACACAGCACATTTAATGACAGCTGTATTAAAACAAAAAACATAGACAAATGTATAAAAAGTATAAATAACATATATACGTGGTACTTTCCATAACGAAGCGCCGACAGCTATGGCTAGGCTATCCTGAAATGGGTAGTTTACTGAACACAAAATTTGAATAACGATTTATTAAAATGTGCGATCGCTATGATTTACACCAAGCGCGACGTTCCGCTCTTACGGCTGCGCACGCGACCACTTTCATACGGAATCGCTTCCTACTGAATTATTCTTAGCTATTATTTGAACAACTTATTACTAATCGGTGTAGAAATTGCAATTATTTATGATTAATAATCGCATTTTATGTCTCGTTTTTATGTTTTTTAGATCGATGTAAATTAAAATATTTACAAAATGCCAAAAACCAAAAAAAAAGATATGAAAAAAAGCAAAGAGAAAGAAGATTTGGCTGTTTCATACATTTAGCTGGTCCATTTTATACCGGGTGTGGCCTGTAATATGAGCAAAAAATTAAACTGTAGGCTGTACTCCTTAAACTGACCAACATTTGTTCAGCGACTTTTAAAAATAACTTGTGGTTTGATTTTTAATACAATTTAAAATTTATTCTAAGACGCAATGTATTGCGAATTTTGTTGTGTTTAAGGCGTGACAAGCAACGTCAATCACAATGATATGGCGTGGCGATGGCGTCCATTGAAGATAATATTTATTTTGTATGAAAAATAGGCAAAAATAGGCTTCATAATTTTTAAAAGTTGCTGAGCAAAAGTTTCACCGTTTGAGGAGTACAATCTATGTTTTAATTATTTGCTCGTGTTACAGATCACACCCGGTATAGGAGGGTAAATCTTGTTTTCGCGATTTCGGGGTTGGTCCCATAGTTAAAAGTGCTCAGTATAATCCCAAAACCCCCTGGCAATGGGAATGCACTGATTTTTTGGCCACCCTGTATTACATACCGCACCAGAATTGATCTATCATTTTATAGAAATTATATTGATACACATACGTCTTTAGTTTTGTAGGTACAGTCGACGTCAAAGATATGTTTACACTTTTGCACCTTACTCCTTTGTAATAAGGCGAAAAGTGTAAACATATCTTTGACGTCGACTGTACATACCTATACTATATCACTAAGAAAATATGTAAAGGTATCTGACCTTTCCAGTACCTACCTGTAATTAATTGACCCAATGTAAACCTTCCTACAACGACATAAAGCCTATAATTCTTATAAATTTTGACTTGAACAATGATTGGTACAAGGAACCAAGTGTTTGTGTTGCTCGGTGCGTGGGCGCAGGCGCGGTGGTCCCGCTGACACAGTAAACAGTTCAATGTCAGGGGAACGGAAAATTACAGAGAATACTATAGAATTTTGGATAAATAATGGGCCTACATATTGTCTATGTACAAAAGTGCGTGTAGCTATAGTTTGGCAAACCATTTCCGTCAGAAGAAAAAGGCGGCAAATTAAAAAAAAATGTAAGGTTACAAAATTTTAATTTCGCATCTATTTTTATTGAAGTAGTTTTGCCAGAGTATAAAAGCGATGCTCGCGATCGACATGGAAACCAGCAGTCGTATTATGGCTAACTTTATCCACGTGTCACTTTTTAACACCACGCAATTGAAAGAGACAGTAACTCATTATGAGTTATGACGCTGTCACGTAGATAAATTACATCAAACTTTTACAGTACCGACTAGTTTAAATGTTCATATCTATCAACTGTTAAAATAACAATTGTCAATATTCATGTAGGTCGATCACCCGGTATCCGGCCAAAGAACAATCCGTTGCATCTCTAATAAAAAGTATATATACCGGCAAACGGAAACATGGTCGCCCTAAATCGACTTGGCGCCGTTCTGTGGAGCAAGAGCTGGGTGTATTGGGGATGGGGTGGGAGGAGGCTACCCAAGCTGCCCAGGACCGGAGTCAGTGGAAGAAAAAGATTCTAGCCCTACACCCCAGCAGGGGGTAACAGGATGGAAAGAAGAAGAAGATACCTCTTGTTAGCATCTTTCCGCGATACAGATATATCTCCTAATATGAAGCTATTTACAGAACTCATGTGTCGCAATAGTTTTATCTTTCGCCGATACCAAAAAGGTAATACCATATTTGTTGGGGTTTTTAGGACAAACGACAAATAATCGAAAATATTTGAAAAGAAAGTTTATCTTATCTATGAGCTTATCTATTTTGTAAAAGACATGGATATGTACCTAACTTTAAGGAGATTAAGCTCTGACTCATACATTCGACAGACAAACAAAATATTTTACGGTACGGTAATGATGACTGTATTCAACTTAAAACATAATCGAAACTTCCACTTAGAAAACACAAATTCGACATTTTAACACCTAATGTGTTAATATTATGACCAAAGAGTACTTATAAGTACTTACCGTAAAACGGGGTGAGTAGGTTTTGGCGGGGAGAGGTGGGTTACTAATGGGGAGAGAAGGTTTAAGAGGGGGGTGAGAAGAAATTTTAAGGCTACTGCTACAAAAATAATGTATTCCAATTTAAAATGGAGCTATAGTAATACGCATAATAAAAAAAATTGATCCAACAATCTTCCAAAATCACCTTTGTATGAAAAACCCTCTTACCCCAAATACGAGGCACTACGGGATGAGGTGGGTTTTCCTCTTTATCGTCAAAGTTATGAAATGGAACTACCCAAAATAAAATACAAACGTCCGAACCACTTATTATATACACCATTCAGTTTTCACATGTAAAAATAAAAAAATTTCGAGGTTTGAAAGTCAAATTTCACCCAACTCACCCAATTTTACGGTATGCGGCAAACGTTTAAACACCTACTGAAATTGTTTGCTTTTAAAAACCGAAAAAAAAAAGTACCAATCGAGCTTAATACAACACATGATGATGATGATACCTTCCTATTATCCCTCATTAGGGACATAGGGCTCGCAGAATCTCGCTCCCTTTGTCACGATCTTGAGCGGCTACTTCCAGCTCTCTCCAGCCGAGTCCAGTTGAGCCAGCCTCCTTCTCAACTGATCGCCTCCATGTAGTACGAGGCTTCCCCGACCGTCTACTGCCGGCCGACTGCCAGCGGAGACCCTGCTTGGCCAGATCGCTGTCCGGCCTACGGATTACGTGTCCGATCCAACGCCATTTCCTTTAATTAATGTATAACACATAATTGTCTCAAACAGAAGCAAGTAAAACATGATTTGACAGCAAGGAAGAAAGTACAGTATACTTCCTCACAAAGTATCGGAAGTAGGTAATCTTAAAAACAGATGATTCTTACAGTTACATCACCCATGTCATGTAACTCGGGAACGCTCAGACGTTCACCTACCTGATGCTCCGGATTTCCTAGTCAAAGCAAAAAATATGCCAATATCAAACAATACGTCGAAATTGAACTTTTCCTTTCGTTTCTTTATTATATTTAGTGCAAGTGTTGTAACTCGGTTACAACCTCTCAAAGCCAATTACATCATGGGCAAACAGTCAAAAACAAAAGAGGTTTCACCGGCTTTGTGTTAATTAAAAGCGTGAATTAAAAAAAAGTTTCCGTGCCTCGGCTGTACGTCAAATGATTTGTCAATAGCCGGGTTCGTGCCTACCGCACTTGGCCGGTGATTGACGTTGTTATTGCATATTGACGTTGTTATCTTTCTTTAGAAATAAGATTGAAAATAGAAACGCTCGTTTTTAGAGATTACTTTAAGAGTGCGTATATAGTGTAGGTAGAGTTATATTTAGAGAATGTAGGCACCATTATTAATATGTAATGTGATTCGAAGCGCGTAAATGAAGTAATTTTAAGTATTATGCATTTCCGTTAGTTAAGTACCTATAATTAAATATGTCGTCCATCTCCATGAGTCTCCATAGCCATTTGTGAGTTGTTGAGTACTTCCTTTTTTCTGCATACTGAATTTAGTGAATAAACCCGATCGATAACAAAGCAAAGTTGTATAGGTACATATATTATATAGTAAAATATATTACATAATTACGTAATTGTCAAAAAGCTCTGACAAAATGAACGATTAAACACACTGTTATCCGCCGCTTAGAAGTCTAGTTTGATACAATTTACATCATACATTTCCGAATAAAATTGACGTTATTGACACAAAATGTATAAAAATTACCGATCTCAGCGGGACTCGACTCTACGGTCGGTGTGGACCCCATCGGCGCGCGCGCAGTAATTACCAGAGCGACAGAGACGGATGGGCGCTAATGATCGCTCGCGGGACGAATAGCAATCAGGATGGCCGGCTATCCTGGCAGGATCTAACGCCGTTGAGCAGGGGTCGGCAAACTTTTTAGAAAAAGAGCCAAACGCATAAACAGCAACAGTGTTAATTTTTTCTGTGGCTTAATGAGCCGCAATTGTACCCGCGGTTAGCCGACCCGACCCGAGTATTACTGAATCGCAATTAAAAAGGGATTGAGATAGCTGTCAATCCATATTGATTTTGACGTAAGTGTATGGAAATCTGTTATTTCTAATCCCTTTCTGATCGCGGCATGATAATATTAGTCCATGCTTGCACTAAATCAAATCAAATAGCAAATGTCATTTATTTTCATGCAACTAAGGCCCATAGATACAATAGCCTGATCTACTGCCTACTTTTGATGCTCGGTTGTACGTTATAAAGTACACAGATGGATATTTTCCTTAAACCTAGAAGTGACCTTCGTCTGATAAGCAAATTAGTTGACACTGCTTATCATTAAGCCTGGACTATAAACAGTATGTCACTTCTCGCGATCATATCACCACCATGATTTACTGGTATATTTATATGCTATCCATAAACTCCATAGTACCTAATATCTATATTAGATATTATATACAGTCAATAATTTTAAACCTGTGTAAAACTAATAACTCTAACATCAAATTTTAAAACAAATGCCTACTTCTGTCATTTTATTGTCATCAATTACGTAATCGTAAATATTTCTAACTTTAAAGACCAGTTTTTGACATTTATTTATACTGTCAAAAGAAATATCTACGACATTGCCGCTATGTATTTATTTGATTTGACATATGATTTAGTTTCCCCTACTAATGTAAATACATTTTTTCCTTGCATATATGTGACGTCCCACGGGTAAAGGTACCTTATGGCCGTTGGCGCTTACGCTATTAATAACGCCGCTCCAATATTATTGCGGCGCTATGCGACGCAAGCGCAAGCCGCAATAAGGTACCTTTTACCGTGGAACGTCTCATATACCCACAAAATCAATCTCTCCAAACCCGTTTTCAATCTGATAAAGTTCTAACGATCCCTATCTCATATATTACATGGAACATTAGCATTAACCAATTAATTAAGAACAACAGAACTAAAAAGGTAACGAAGTATTTTAAAGCTGAATAAATCACGTGATAAAATGGTAATTTTATAGAAGTTACGTAAAAACGTTTAAATTTTAGGCAACGGCTCTAAATTTGAGAAGATTTTGAAATCGAACGGCTGGTTTTGTTAATTGAGTAGGTGTAGATATCAATCGAATTGAGCATTATGGTAATTGTTTAATCGAATTAAGTTAGACTTGAAAGAATACATCGAAAATGATATCGTTATGTTTGTACAAGGCTTAACCCAAATGAGAAGTATTGTTATTTTTATTTAATTACACAAACGGGTCTATCGCGATATAATTTCATTGTTTTTTTTTTGTTTGTGTTTTTTTTTTCGTTTAAATTCCGACGTTTCAGTTGAGTTGCACCAGATTGACTCTTAATTGAATATAATTGTACAAAGTATATTAACTACATATCCGTTGACTCATTTAGGGAGATATAATTACTAACACTTAAGCGTAAACCTAAACATTAATCTACATTCTACACATGTAACTATGTTGACATTATACCAATTAAAGTTATTTATGGACTATAATTGCATTCTTTATCAATATAGTGATTATCTCTATCCAATTCTATAATGTCAGATGTGATATATTTCCTGTGCATATGTGCCAATATTTATATATTTACAAACTAGTATAAAAATACCACAAGGCTTATACAAACTATATGAAATCAAAGTTCACACATAAAATGGTTTACCAAAGACAAACGTGGAGATTATTACCGTAACTTACGAGTATGTCCTTATGTATTTAGAAGTAATGTACTGACGTATGTACTTGACATTAGTTACGTATGTGGTAGTTCCGTATGTAACTTCCGATCGACCGCATAGGGCATCAGTGATTCAAATCGTGACCTTTGTGCGACGATTAGCCCTTGGACTCAGCAGCAATAGTTGCTAAGCGGGCGAGGTGTTCAAAATGATCTTGACGCGACTTTATTGTTAGGAGAATAAGAACGCGTCAAGGTAATTTTGAACACCTCGCCCGCTTAGCAACTTCTGCTGCTGACAGGATATTTTGTTTTATGATATAGTAGACAAAAAATTCGACTGATTGTAAGCAATTGACGTCGCCCATAGAAACCTGTAACATCAGAGAGGTTGCAAGTGCGTTACCGGTTTGTAAAATGGGAGGACACTATTTTATTTAAGGTTTCAAGGAGATGATCCCACCATTAAGCAGTTAGCTGAACTAAATTCACGGTTTATCAATATTAAAAAAATCTAATAGTCCGACCAAGAAAAGATTGCAACGATTTTGATAGCACACGCAGTGCAAGTGTTATTTTAAATGTCAAAATTCTATGAAATTATACCATTTACTAACCTGGGGTTAACCGGTTAAACCTGGAGTTAACATGGTTACCACTGTGACCAGTATAATTTGACACTGGGTTAACGGTTTAACCGGTTAACCCCGGTTTAGTGGGATACGTCAAATGGCGCCGTCGTTGTCACTTGTCAAATCAGGAAGCAAGTGTGTCCTTAATCTGACATTAGCGCTAATGAACGTCAACGTAACTGCGGGCCTACCGCGAACCACGTTCGAACTGTTTCCTCCCTGTCACACTTACGTACGAATTTACTAGTGCGACAGAGAGGCAACACGTCGAACGTGATTCGCGATAGGCCCTCTGCATGTAAATCATTCACACGGCCATTTCCTTACAGGCTCACCCACAAACAAACTACATAAATCAAAGCTCAGACAGTCACGGAAACCGCAGTGATCTCACTCTGACACTATATGATGGATAAGGACAGCGATTAAGGGTTTACTCCATTTATATTTACGCACGCAAATGTCAGTATGAAGTGACATATTTTAATATGAAGTGACACTTATTTAAGTGGTTTGAATTTTTTTGATTAATTACTTACTAATTAATGTATAAACAGGGCCCGATGTGAAGGCCAGACACTTATACCGCGGCCATATTTAGTTACAGTCGACGTCAAAAATATGTCTACACTTTTCGCCTTTAATAAATAATAATAAATATTATTGAAGCGCTGGTGGCCTAGCGGTAAGAGCGTGCGACTTGCAATCCGGAGGTCGCGGGTTCAAACCCCGGCTCGTACCAATGAGTTTTTCGGAACTTATGTACGAAATATCATTTTCATCACACTTGCTCGGAAAAGATGTATTTACACGTAGGGCTTGCGGGCGGGAAATTGAAATTTTCGCCCTAGGGCGGAAAAAATCTTTTCCGAGCAAGTGTGATGAAAAACACTTATTTACACGTAGGGCTTGCGGGCGAGAAATTGAAATTTTCGCCCTAGGGCGGAAAAGTGTTTTATACAGAAGTTTGTTTTTATTAATTCTCCTTTTTTTCCTTACAAGTGTGATGAAAAACATTGTGTGTGCCACGGGCGGTAAAGAAATTCCGAACTCGTGAACATTTTAAGCCCTCGCTTCGCGTCGGGCTTAAAATTGACACTCGTTCGTAATTTCTTATTTCCCGCCCTTAATACACAATGTACTATTTCATCACACTTGCTCGGAAAAGATGTATTTACACGTAGGGCTTGCGGGCGGGAAATTGAAATTTTCGCCCTAGGGCGGAAAAAATCTTTTCCGAGCAAGTGTGATGAAAAACACTTATTTACACGTAGGGCTTGCGGGCGGGAAATTGAAATTTTCGCCCTAGGGCGGAAAAGTGTTTTATACAGAAGTTTGTTTTTATTAATTCTCCTTTTTTTCCTTACAAGTGTGATGAAAAACATTGTGTGTGCCACGGGCGGTAAAGAAATTCCGAACTCGTGAACATTTTAAGCCCTCGCTTCGCGTCGGGCTTAAAATTGACACTCGTTCGTAATTTCTTATTTCCCGCCCTTAATACACAATGTACTATTGATATTTACCAGTCGCTTTTCGGTGAAGGAAAACATCGTGAGGAAACCTGCATACCAGTGGCGTGCCTAGGGTTTCGGAGTAAGGCAAGCCGAAAGATATGTTTTCGTAATAAATGTCCAATCTCACTCTTTGGACTTAAATGAATTTGCTAGCGTATCGCGGCGAGCTATCATAGCGCACAGCACAGGGCATACTAGGTACTACCATAACTACTAGATAGAATTTTACAAACATATCAGAGGGCCCACAAGGTGGACTGATGACCTGGTGGGCTGGTGAAGGTCGCGGGAGGCGCAAGACCGGGCATTGTGGCACTCTTTGGGGGAGGCCTATGTCCAGCAGTGGACGTCCTCTGGCTGATATGATGATGATGATCAGAGGGCCTACCGCATACACTGAAATTTGCAAATTGCATGCTTCTTTCTCTGTCACTCTAATTACGCCTTAATTGGAGTAAACCAACAATCCTTGTGTTTTGTAAACGGTCGTACAAAATTTTCTCTTAATGCGACTGACTTATCTGAGAATACACAAGTCGGGTGTTGGTTTTGGCGCGGAAATGATATATATCCCGTTTTTCTACAAAGTTTAACGATTTTACCTTGCTTTCGTTGAGTAATACGTGAACGCATCTCATACCGTCACAAGGAACAACTTCATCCATTGTTAACACTTATAAACGTCACAACAAACGAACAAATCCACATTCACTACTTAATTCAAATTCACTTAAATGAATTGACCTATTTGACCTTTCGTTACGTTACTTTCGACTCGACTAAATAATAATACACTTGAAGTAAACGCGTGCCCGTGTGAACTTATGCAGCTAACTTCACACCAAAAGCTCGGCTTAAATCGCCTTATAAAATTGCTATACATACCAACAAATAGTTACATCGTTCTATGGCGTTTGTAGGCTTAGACCGCCTAGAGCGGGACGAAAAAGCAAGCTCGCACTCGTCGGCTTGCAACCGCAATCCGACGAGAGCGAGCAGGATAGCTGAATTCTCAGCAGATATTCATCCTACGCCTGATTTCTTTCGCGCGGAGGAGGCGCCACGGCAAAATTTTGCAACACGCTGGCGCCGCGGCAGGCCTATGGAACTCTCCGCGCGAGCTCGGATTAATACCTACGAATCGGCTCCCGTTCACGGTAGATAGGCAAGCCAGTTGGTTGCCACACGCGCTCACGTACGCACGTCACCGCGCGCCGCACTGTCAATTTTTACGATAGTTACAAGCTACGTAGTAGGTGCCTACCTACTATTGAATTTCTTTAATTAAACATGTAGTGTTTATTATGTATGACAAATGTATAGTTTTAGATATCTATCTATTTGAAATAGGTAGCAATTTTTTAATTTCCTTTGGTAAATGTTTATTTTAACGACAGTAAGTTAACTTTACACCGGAAAGTGCCTACTCATTTTTGCTCTGGTTAACTTATAATTAATTACCTGTATTGATGGGGTTTCTATTTTTTTTTTATAGTATAACATTAACCTCTATCTGGTTTTAAATTACACGAAGTTTTAAAACTAATTCTTACTGGGATTATTGCGCAGCTTATAAAACGGTTACTGCAGGGACATATGACCTTTTAAAAAGACTATTTCGCAAACACTAACGCATAATTGGAATATTAGGTATAATTTAAGATTTAGCTTTCCTTTTATTTCACTCCGCTGTTTACGTAGGTATTTATTTATCATTTCTAAGCGTCAGCAACCCTAGCGTTGTGCCGGTGCGCGCGGTGCGGGGAGCGTCGCGCTGAAGGTCACTCCATTGTATTTTTGTGTAGGTATCAAAACGGTAGGTATTTGCGTTTTGTTTGAGAGATAAGTATCTGTTCGTAAGAACTATTATATAATCTGTGGCCGCGGTCCGCGCGCTGTGGCTTGAATTTAATAATACGTACGGATTCATTTGGCGCGCGGTTTAAAAATAATCTTTATTGATTATTGATCTTATCACTACGTAATTTCGGTAAGGCAACTAAGGCAAGCCCGGCTTTTGGGCTTGTATGGAAGTACCGCCACTGCTGCATACATCTGCGAAGAAATTCAAAGGTGTATGTGAAGTCCCCAATCCGCATTGGGCTAGCGTGGGGACTATAGCCCAAGCCCTCTCGCGCTCGAGAGGAGGCCTGTGCCCAGCAGTGGGACGTATATAGGCTGAGATGATGATGATGATGATGAATAAATATTATAGGACATTTTTACACAAATTGACTAAGCCCCACGGTAAGCTCAAGAAGGCTTGTTGTGGGTACTCAGACAACGATATATATAATATATAAATACATAGAAAACAACCATGACTCAGGAACAAATATCTGTATCATCATACCAATAAATGCCCTCACCAGGATTCGAACCCGGGACCATCGGCTTCTTAGGCAGGGTCACTACCCACTAGGCCAGACCGGTCGTCGCCTTATTACAAAGGAGTAAGGTTCTAAAGTGTAAACATATCTTTGACGTCGACTGTACCCGTTATTGACCTGTCTTCTTGTTAGAGTTAGACCAGGAAAAGTCTGCAGAGATTTTGACAGTATTTTACCCCAAAAAGAGACAATAGAGACATGAGTATATTAGTTTTCACTGTAATGTTACTGAAAAAACTTGTTTGCCAAGCTATATAACACTATATATCTTATACCTTTAAACGAGCAATTCTTTCTTCGTATAAATATTTATTTATTTATATATTTCGTTGATCTCGGAAACGGCTCTAACGATTTCGATGATATTTGGTATATTGGGGTTTTCCAGGCCAAAAACTCGACAGTTATATTTAGTTATGTTAGGGTTGTCAACCGTTGAACTCAATTAGGGACGCACGCGCAGCCTGCTCGATAGGGACGTGACAGGTCATAGTAATGTGGAGAATTCGCAACGTAGGATATTATCAGCGGCATGTGATGTCCGGGTTTATGTCTCTCTCTAAAAACGCGGATAAATGCATAAAAAACATCTGTAACTAGTAGTGTTTGACCGAAGCCTCAGTTTAGGCAGGATTGTGTATGACAATCATGTCTGCCGAAGGTTCGGTTCCTGCCAAAAAAACTGCCGAACCTTATTTCGGCCGCGCCGAAACTGTATTTTCGGTGGTGTCCAGTCGACCGAAGTTTCGCTTTCGGCATAAAAGTCCACGTTTAGATCGAACTTCGGCCGAAACTGGAGCAAAACCGAGTCTAGTGAACCGGCACTTTTTTGGCCGGAACCGAACCTTTGGCCGCGCCGAAACTGTATTTTCTGTAAAATCTTTTTGGTTGCACACTAGCGGTTTTCCTTTTATTGATTTCTCCTGTTGACCCGGCCATGCTGTCACTATCTTTGTCCTCTTGTGGTCAATCTGTGACTACTATAACTCACAAAAAGAAAGAGTACTTATATGTTTTTATTCTACTGTTTCTGACAAAACTTGTTTGTTATTTATTTATTCTGTTGCACGGACACAGCGATACAAAACCAAGCATTTGAATGTCTTGTCACACACGTGATAACAAGTCGGGTGTATGTGTCAAATTGCTTTCACACATTACGACAGAAGTACTAAAACAGTTGTTTTTAACGTATATGTTTTGTAAACACGTCTTAAAGGCATAAATAAGTACTCACGAATGACGGTAAAAGACATCTGAGTGTACTTGTGATATTTCTAGGACAATATTCATTTGGTTTAGCTACTATCTAATGTTTGTTATACGGATGCGGCGCCATAAGTTTTGTGGTAACTGTTACTTCATAATTTTTAGGCCCTACTCTACAACTACATCATCTGTCAAATCCGATGCAAGAAAATTTCAAAGACTTTATCTTATACTATTTAATTACTACTTTTATTTGTATAATTTTAATTGAAACGTTGGATTTTAAGGCAAATACAATGAAATTATATCGCGATTCGCGGTTCGAGTAGACCCGTTCGTATAATTAAAATTAAATATGTGTACAAAACGCGAGAGTTCAGTGTTATCTTACTATTTTTATCCATCTATCGTAAAATCTTTAGGTACATTTAAAGAGCGCACTCTCATCTCAAAAGACGACAATGTACTTACAACCCCCCTGGTGTTGCAGGTTGCAGGTATTCATAGGCGACGGTAATTGCCCACTTTTCCTCCTCTACCATAAAAAAACATGGACACGTTTTACGCCTGTCCGGAAAAACTAAGAGAGGTGCAAATTTACTGCGTTAGATTAGACCGCAATTTTCTTTATTTGCAATCACACAATTTCCGCTCAAGCCTGCAAAAAGAATACCACGCCTCCAGGGAAATGATCTAACTCTAAACACAACTGAAAAAACGCACCGCAAAATGCTATTGTAATTTCTCATTTCCCTGTTATGTGATTTCCGTGGTCCCCTAATGTTCATGATTTCGCTGGAGACTAGTTATTTTTTGTTTTACATTAGGATAATTAGGAAGTTAATTGCAAGTTTATTGTTCTCTTATCTACTGCGTGTGCGTAAGCGGTTAGCGGATACAATGTAGAGGGCCTACCGCGATAATCGTAAATCTGAATTTCGTTATCTGCTCTCTTACTTTTTTTATGATATAGGAGGTGAAACGTCGCTAGCCTGATGGTATTTAAGCGACAATGGAAAAAAAATCCTATCCTTATGATTTAGTTGTCGCGATCAAACCTTGTTCAATCACACCGCTTCTACACCGAAGTGGTAGTGTAAAAATCTACTAAATCCAACTCCTAAAAGCACAACATTGACACTCGGTGGCACTAAAGTGGCTCATTTACGCAGCCTTCATTTCCTACATTTAAAGATAAGCGTTAAGCGATAATCTCTGGAATTCTAGCGATGAAGTGCACGTTTACTGATTGTGGCCTTTTTTTTGCAGGTACGTAAAGATGGCGCCACTGGACGGGCATAGGGTAACCAGCCTGCTATTAAAAATAAATAAAAAACTGAAAAACATTACATTTTTAATATATTTACTTATACTCGTAATATTCTCGTGAGACATAAATATTGAAAACCTATTACTTTCTTAAAGAATATTTATAGTTTTTAAAACAAATAAAATAGCAATAATTTAGGAAAACTAGACGAATATTCACATAATTTTAAAGATGATTCACTTTTTCTAATAAAATCCTGTCATTTTGATACTTAATTATCTTGTTAAGGCTATAAGTAGTATCCCTGGTTACTAGTCTACCTTAGCATAATTTGTTCACTTATAATTTATTTATTGCAAAAGAAAGCTCATATACTTATCCTATTTTTACCAAAAACAATGTATTTATACATATATTAGTATTTATGTAAGTACATCAGCCTCAATTTGACGCAAAAAACTCCTGTAAAATCCGGTAAAATCCTGTAGTGTGGTAACCCTACACGGGAATGATAATTCCTGTTATCTTTACGACGATTGTTTGTGAGTAATTCCGTTTTATGCACCCGTTTTATGGTCACTGTAGCAGACTATTCTTAATTGTATTATATTCATGGTATTTTAATGTTAATATACTCTGGCAAACCCACATTGTCAGTGGAAAAAGGCGCGAAATTCAGATTTTCTATGGGTTTCTCTGGGTAGGGGTGGGTATGGGGTTTATGGGTCTACATTTTATAAATAAAATAAATAAAGGCTCCAGCCTTTTTATACTAACCGAAATTACTAGTCTAAATATGTATACTAAATGCAGTTTAATTGACATTAATTAAACTAGTTGATATTTTTAGGGTTCCGTACCTTAAAAGGAAAAAAACGGAACCCTTATAGGATCACTCGTGCGTCTGTCTGTCTGTCCGTCTGTCACAGCCTATTTTCTCCGAAACTAATAGACCAATTAAGTTGAAATTTGGTACACATATGTAAAATTGTGACCCAAAGACGGACATGTAACGTAAACAAATTAATTTTAAACATATGGGCCACTTTTGGGGGGTAAATGAGAAAACTAAAAAATTAAGTTTTTTAAACTATCGTGTTACATATCAAATGAAAGAGCTCATTATAAGAATCTCAGATGTATTTTTATTTATAATTTTAAAATAAACAGTTTAGAAGTAATTCAAGAAAATAAGCAAAAAATGACCATTCCCACGCTTTATCTCCGAAACTATTGGGTCTAAAATTTTGAAAAAAATACATAAATTAGGTCTTTACCTATAGATGACAGGAAAACCTATTAGAAATATGCAGTCAAGCGTGAGTCGGATTAATTACTTCGTTTTTTAATCCGACCCCTACGGGTTTTTAAAGGCAATTCACTCGCGTTTCACATATAAAAAATACATTGTTAAAAATTGAGTAATGTACGGAACCCTTGAAACGCGAGTCCGACTCGCACTATATTATATATTATGTAAATAGTAGGTTGGCCTAAAAATACGATGACTTACTTACATGACGTTTAATAAATTTTATTAGCAAGTAAACCTACTTACTATCAATTAACTAAAACAAAACGTATTATCTTCATATTCCTTTTTTAGCTTTGATACGGATAAAACGCAAAAGTCGTTTAAAAAAGTCTATAGTGAGCATAAGTTAAGAACTAAAGTTGACATCTAATAAACACATTACAAATGGTACTTGTAATCTATTTGTTTCGTTAATTTCTTCATAAAGTTAAAACTTTATGCAACAGATGCCATCAAGCCCTACGCATTCCTGAACATCAGATATAAAGTGAATGCTGATGCCATTTTTAAGAAAATAAGGCTCAATTTAATAGATTGAGATCTAAGTTGAGCGAGACATGCAGGTAGCATAAAAATGCTACATATGTTTTGTAGTAAAATATGTTTATTTTACTTAAGAACCGTGATATTTATAACTTTGTACAGTTTTTTATTAGCAAGTTGGAGCTGAAGTCCCGCTGCATTAGGCGTAAATTATATGAGATGCAACGGATAGTTGTTTGGCCGGATACCGGATGTTCGGCCTGACCATCGGCCGTATATTCGGTATCCGGCCGCCGAATATTCGGTATCCGGACGCCGAATATTCGGCCGGCGGAATTACATCTACATTTCAGTTTTTCAGATGCGCATTCTGCAGGTTTTGAACTGTTTCGTAGTAAACGTTCTCGCGGACTCATTTCTAGGTTCGAAATTAATACGCGGCGTGCAAGTGTGTAGAATGTTTCAATTGTTTTAAAATAATAATAAACGAGTACGATTATGACCGTGGCTGTTTCTTAAATCCAATTTGTTTACTCCGAAACCAAGTCAAGTTACTATCCGGTATAAATCCGGTAAAACAGGGGTCGGATATACCGATCATCCGGTGCATCTCTAGCTAATACCGCTTCAAAACGTTTTCATACAAAATGTAGGAAGCCGACGTGTCGCGAATAACACTGCCGCGCCGCTTGTCGCTTTCATACATATTATATAAAAAAAATTTGAAGCGGCATCATGCCTACGCCGCGTCTTACGCATCTAGTGTGACAATGCCTTTACACACAGTTTACAATACTGCCGCTTTTATTTACGCACGCCAGCACTTCGGCTTTATGATTTTCGCGCACGCTTCATATTTCGCGCATATCTTAATAATTCGCGCTTGCCTTTATATTTCGCGCGTGCATAACGGAATGTTAGGGCTGCCCCCGGCTATAATATTGCTGTATATAAACGAATTTTATTTCAGGCAAGCTCCCATAAAAAATAAGAACTACAAAAATAGTACCATTTACATACCTACACCCAAAAGTGTAAAATAAATCATTTTTGTTTAGTTTTTTAAATGTTTATGTGACGTTCTAACTCTATTAATGTTGAGTTTCATTATCATTCCTTAAACTAGCAATTGTTGACATACTTTTTTAAAATGATTGTTTTCAACCTCCGCACTAAATGAGTTTATGCCACATTTAGAACAAAAAAAAATAGTAACAACACAAACTAAACCTAAAAAGGTTGTCCAGGGTTTTAAACGTCAGAGCCCTTGAAATTGCAGTCCCTAACCGCTTACCAGCATTTATAATGCATGCTTGTTTGCCACCGAAATGATAAAGTCTACTTTTATGGCAATTTTGTTTAAAATTTAGCTTTAATTTTCGCTCATGCCTCAAATCAAGCGCGTGCGCATAACGGGACGCTAGGGTTGCCAACAACTATAACGTTACAATTTATTTGACACTCGTATTTATGTCGACGCTCCGCCTGGGTTTTATTACAATTGTAACAGTATGTTTCGAAATGTTTATTTGTATGAAGTAAAATATAAAGGCCTTAGGCTGTATTGTAAAATATAGTAAGGCTATTGTAGTGGTTTAGGCAGGGTATTAGGGACCGGCATAGCAAGCTACCGCTTTTTAACAACGTTAATTGATTTGAGGATTGGACAGCCTCCTAGCCTAGTCGGTTGTGACCCTACCTACGAAGCAGAAGAAGGTCCCAGATTCGAATCCTGGTAAGGGCATTTATTTGTGTGTTTATCACAAATTTTGTACTTAAGTAGGTATCTATTATGTATATGTATATCGTTGCCTAGTACCCTGCCCACAACTCAGGACTTAGGAGTTAGGACTATAAGTCGGTAATGAGGCTTTATTTGAGGATTTTTTATGATTTGGTCCGTTAAAGTGTTTAAAAAAGGGACCGTCCCCTAAACTTCAAAGACGTGGTAACCCTAAATATTCGTGAGATACAATCTCATCCTACGCAGTTCACCTGTCCGCTGGCTAACTGACGTGCCCGGAATGGGCTCGGCTTGTAAAACAAACGAAACCTTGTACCTGTCGCTGTGAAGATCCTTGGGGCCTAGCCAAGATGACAAGCGTACTCCGACAACGTCAAACTAAAAGTAAAACCGGCCAAGTGCGGGTCGGACTCGCGCACGAAGGGTTCCGTACCATTACGGCAAATATCACGTTTGTTGTATGGGAGCTACACTTTAATATGTAATTTATTCTGTTTTTAGCGTTCCGTACCCAAAGGGTAAAACGGGACCCTATTACTAAGACTTCGCTGTCCGTCCGTCCGTCCGTCCGTCCGTCCGTCCGTCCGTCCGTCCGTCCGTCCGTCCGTCTGTCACCAGGCTGTATCTCACGAACCGTGATAGCTAGACAGTTGAAATTTTCACAGATGATGTATTTCTGTTGCCGCTATAACAACAAATACTAAAAACAGAATAAAATAAAGATTTAAATGGGGCTCCCATACAACAAACGTGAATTTTGACCAAAGTTAAGCAACGTCGGGAGGGGTCAGTACTTGGATGGGTGACCGTTTTCTTTTTGCTTTTTTTTGTTTTTTTTTTCGCATTATGGTACGGAACCCATCGTGCGCGAGTCCGACTCGCACTTGCCCGGTTTTTTAGTATTTGTTGTTATAGCGGCAACAGAAGTTCATACAACAGAGATACAGCCTGGTAACAGACAGACGGACAGTGGAGTCTTAGAAATAGGGTCCCGTTTTTATCCTTTGGATACCTACGGAACTCTAAAAATGTACCGAGATGACAGATGCAAAAATTCTCGTAAACTAATGATTTAAGTTTCGACCGGTGTCGTCTTAAAAATCTATCGAAATACTGGTATTACTGGTCCTCTACACCAAACTGCTCTTGTCCTTTTATGTCCAATTGTCCATGGCGAATTGGCGATTAGGCGATTCGTCCGTTTTGCCTCCAAGTCAGATCATTAAAAAAATTGTTACAATTGCTCTATTGACACAAGACTAACTCCTAACATGGCTGTTGATAACTTTATTACTATAGTATTAAGGTCTAATATCACCATGCAAATCAGCACGAATTATTGTATAAACAGCCCGTATTTATCTTATTTTTCCTCTCGATATTACAAACAAACTTCCTCGTTGTAATTCATGTAATTGCTGGAATTAATTTACTGCCGATAGACATAAATTATTATTAGTACAATTACCTGTGCACGATGTTTATTATTTATGGATTTAGTAATCATTCCATAACGAGGAATGTTGGGGTCATAGACTGCCTAATAATATAACAGTTTTGAATGATTCACGGTTAGTTACCCGTGAACAAGATGCGTGTAACTGCGTCGAAATATCGGGAGCTCGAAAACAATACAAAAGATAATCACGGTTCATATCCTGGTCGATATAAGTCTAGTGTCTAATAATATACTTACACACTCCGCATTAAGGTGACAGTCCATCTCCAACGACAGCTGCAATACTGTCCATTTTACTATGGAAAATGACAATAATAGCGACGCGTTCAGTGCCAGTCGTGCAGCTGCGGTCAGAAATGGAATGTTACCATTAGAGTTAGACCAAGGAAAGTCTGCAACATTGATATTGGGCTGTGCGAGCGTCAGTTTGGTGGTCAAAGGGTTAAAATATAATCTCAAAGATGTCAGCGAATGCTATCATACGCCCATCCTCTGATGGCTTCAAGCAATTAGTTATTTACATCACGAAAACGGGGTATTTACCATATATATTTGTTTTAGCGAGTTCCTGATATTTCAGCATATGGTAAACACCCGTTTTCAATAGTATTTGTAACGATACGATAGATGATTGTACCGGCTTGTATTAATCTTTAACAGGTGGTCATTTGTGTGGCTGACTCATGCCGCTGCGTCTGCAGTTCCAAGTGTTATATGTGATCATTGTGATCTTTATTCATGTTTGCAGTGTTATTCTTTAATTGTGTTGTCTGAAGAGACTGCTGACCAGACATTATCAGAATAGTGTCTGTAATATTACATTTCTTTAGTCATAGATTCTCATCTATCGATTAAATATGCCCAAAGAGGTTAGAGAAGGATATCTTCTTCTTCCGTGGAAGAATATGTCTCTACTTGTCCTTTCTTCCTTCAGTCCTATTTACGTAAAGATTAACTCCATGTGTGGTCACAATTAACACCGTATTTTTTTTTTTTTTTTTTTTTAATCTTTATTTAAAGAGCTTAGTCACTTTTGTGACGATGTCGCTCTGTACGTATACAAAATTAAATGTCACATTATCTTCTACTTAATCCTAACGCAACAAGTTTATATACACATTTTGCATCCTCAGATAGTGGGTGCCCCAAAATTTGGTTGCAACCCCCAACTTCAAATAAGGTTTCGTTCATCATATCCTTTCTCTCCCTTTCGTTTCGGACACATTCCATGATGACATGGTATGCATCCTCCAAAATGTCACATTCATCACAGTTTGGCGACGGCACCTTTTTCATCATATACGCAAATTTATTTAATGGTATGTGTCCGGAACGTAATCTAAATGCTAAAACTAATTCGCGTCGACCCATGCACGAGTCTTCAAACCATGGACTCCTTAAAAGTTGTGGCTGGATCGTTTTATACCAGATCGCTTTATCTAACGATCTACAATCAAAATATTCACTCCACATTTGCCTACATTGTTTTTTGACTAGGTGAATTGTATCCATAAATGTAGGTACTATACTAAACGGGATTCCATCGCTTACCGCCTCATTTGCTAAAATATCCGCCACCTCGTTACCTGTGAGACCTATATGGGACGGTATCCATTGTAGGGTAATCGATTTATTGTGTTGTTTCAACGTGTGAACTGTTTTTAGGATGGAATAGGCTATCGGTGCTCCTCGAATATTCGAGGTGCACCGAGCCAGGTGCTGAAGGGCACTTCTTGAATCTGTCAGGATTACAAATTGTAATTGTAATTGTGCCTTCATAATGTATTATGTCGAGAAAGCTAGGGCATGCAATCACAGTCGGTTACGTACCTTCCGAACTTCGAAAAAACTCACTGGGTCAAGCAACAGGTCCTCGGATGTTATTGTCATCGATAATTGAGAATTTGTTTCACTTGAACCGGTATACGTTGGACTACAAGCTTAAAAAGCATGCTTAAACATAATTATACTATGCACTACTGGAAACATTCCATTATAACTTTTTTTAAATAATTTATGACCTATTTTGTGTCCCACTGCTGGGTAAACTCCTCCTTTCTTCCGCCCCTCAGCACAGTTTAGTGCATGCTCCCGCTAGTCGCTGCCAAATGTAATGTAATTTTACCTTTTTTACCTTTTGTTGAGCGTCTGATTTGTATTTTAAAAATTTGATTGATTTTATGTTCCTATTCCTTATCACTCGACTTGTGTCATTTTACTCTTCCTATCAAACAACCGACTTGTATTAAGTGTCATTTTACTTCACGTAGCTGCCGTCTGGTGCTGGTAGCAATTACACGCGTAATTTACGGCCAAGATAGGTTCGACCTTATTTTAATGACAATGGTATTATTTTAATGTTATGTAACTTGTGTTTTCTGTTGTTCCTCTTCATGCATCTCTTCTGTAACCATTTTTAAGTGAAGTATTCACCATTTGTTGATTGGGTTCTATTCTATTCTAATTTCCCGTCACGCAATATGGACCCTAAAGTCTTTTAATACGGAGGCAAGTGTTGGCCAAGCGATCAGAACACAGGACCAGTTTTCGGCCAATTGCGAAACGATTACTCCGACGCTTCAGGTCGGGCTAATAACCCGTAGGTTGTCAGTTGTGTGACTTTCATTGCCGTCTGCCTCTGCCCTGCCTCTGATGTGACGGAATGGAATCTGCCGATGTGACGGAATGGAATTGGCATAATTTTGTAAAATAATTTGCCCGTTTTATTTTTGGGTTGAATGTTTTGCCTGGATTTGAGTGTCCGTTTACAGCATTCTAAAGATGAATCACGCTAGAGCGGTGAGGGTCCGGACTATCTATTTTTAACTTTAGCACTACTCGTACTTGTTAACTTGTATGAGTTATTCATTTCCCGCTACCCAAAGGTTGTTTAGCGATAAGACCGCCAGTTATTGTCTTTTTTTGCGTCATTTCTTTGTTATGTTATACATTCTACTTATTCGTGCAATAAACAATAATTCTTCTTCTATCTCGGTCCCTTATTACGCCCGTGTCTTTGAAGTCTTTGAACGGACCAATCACGGCACGGGTCCCGCTGACCTCGTCCCCCGCAACCCAGTATTTTTGGCAGCATCGGTTTCATGAAAGAATTGCTCTAAACTCCGTCTAGAGAATTCCTAGTCTATGATACCTACTTCCCACCGACTTACTTACCGAGAAAAGTGGCGCTGTCTTGTGTCGGAGGCCAAGTCTCATTTTGGGTCGCTGAGCCAACGGAGTGAGTGTGAGTGAGTGAGTGATGATACCTACTTACTTACTGTAAGTAAACACTTTAGATATCCATCTCCACTGTTTGTCCAATATCTTATCTTTAACCATCTAAAACGGCAACTGAATGCGAAACGGTCAACTTAGGATCAAAAGCGATTAGACAAATTTGGAGGGATTTACATTCGTTTGGGACATTAAGTCCGTGACGCAAGTGGCGGCCATTTTGTAAAAACTTACAGGTTTATCTCCGAATTAAGACCGAGGTCGTTTTTAAAGAAGATTATTTTAAAATACTGACTACTTATTGCTGGATTGCTATTGCAGCACAAAAGAGAATGCAAAGAATGACTGCATGAATAAATGAATGACAAAGAATGGTTCGAGAGTATATGGTACGTTATTTAACTCTAAAGGAAAACAGTTTTTACAGTACATATTGCTACTTTATCGCCCTAGGGCGGGATATAGGACTATATGTGCTTATATCGAAAATATAAATGGCCATATGTTCAGTAAAACGTTGTACAATACACGTCCGAAAGTGTAATTCGCAACTCTTGTCGATTTAAAACCTCCCATCGGTCGTGTTTTAATTTATTGCCACTAAGTTGCGAATTTCCTACTTTTCGCACTTATATCGTTATTCCTTATTCGCTCACTCATAATTATGAGTATTATGACGAAGTTCATGTCAGGACTGTGCCGAAATCAAATCAATATAGGAGTATTTTACATTTTAAAATGGGATAAGTACTTGATGTAAAAAGCCCATTTGCATAAGACATATGAGACGATAAGACCTATTGAGTAAACGCTTCTAATGCCGGTTTCATATCAAAAGCTGTCCGTCACCAAAACAATCACGGGGCAATATGGATTTCAAGTTGCACAATTATCTATTGCGCGGATTCGCCATCAGGCCCATTGTTGGCGAAATTAATCAATTTAGATCATCATAAATCAAAACTAAACAGGTTCAATGTAATCCATGGAATGTCGCCATCTAGGTACCTGACGAAATCGGCGACTTGTCAAGTGTCAACTGACAGCTTTGCGACTTGATATAGTATTTAAAAGGCCTTAAGAACCAATATCTGATAAGATACAGCCTTTATTAATTAATGTTCCACTTGGGTATCGGTGGAGATTATTTGTATAGATCTGTCATTTACAAAAGACAGTGCTAGAGGTACCTATGAGAGAAATTTGCGTTCCTTTACACGCAATGAATGGTGAAATAGTAGATAAAGACCATGTCTGCAACGATTCTGATAGCACACACAGTGCAAGTGTTATTTTAAACGTCAAACTTCTATGAAATCATGACGTATAAGTAAATAGACTTGCACTGCATATGCTATCATTATCAAAAACATTGTAGACTTTTTCTTGGTCTACCTCTAGCGGTTTTCTTAGTGTTTGCATCTTTAGTAAATGTTTACTTATTGTTGCGGATTATTTATTTGGCTGGTCATTATTTATATGAGGCAAAATGGCAGACAAAAATGGTTTGAAATTCCCTAGACCCCATTGTATATGGAATGACTCACGCTAGACCCGGGCCCGGGCCGAGATCTCCGACATGTCATTTTCTGTGAGCACTGATCGGTGAACACGTGTTGCTGTTCAGAAAACAAAGCGCCGCAAGCTCCGGCCCGGACGCGGCCCGGTCTAGTGTGAGTCATCCTTAAGAGTCACACCTAGAACAGATATATGTTACATTATTGGAACGGTTTTTTGGCGGTGGGTTCTTATGACTTAATAAGTAAAATTTTCCTCGAGTGTTTTATCCTGTCAAGCGTCCAGTGCCCAGTTTATTAAAAGCTTGTAACTTGTAATACAAGTGGAAGTTCCTTTCTAACGAAAGCTGTCAAAAAGGGACTTCCACTTGTATTACAAGTTACAAGCTTTTGATAAACAGGGCACAGTTGACTGCACTCTACAGTAGCACAGAAGTTCCGTATAAATCAGGTTTCGCGTATTTATAACCACATTAAAGCTGAATATGTCAGCTTATGTTTAAGTGGGGTACCATACTTGAGGATTACCATCAATGATATTGCAATTATTGGGTGCGGACGAGTCAAAGGCTTAGGTAACCAATATAAAGTAATTATTTACTTTAAGGGGACTTAATCGCGTACACTAATTATAATTTGGAGCTTTACGTGTCCCACTGCTGGGCAAAGGCCTCCCCACAATGTCTCCACAGCTCTTTCTCTTCTCTCTCACACTTAAGCTTTAAAAGTTACCTCCGACGTTTCGGAGACGGCATTGTCCCCGTGGTCTCAGACTCTTCCGACCTTTTCTCTTATTTTCTTCATTCACGGTAATTTTGTGATCGCCAACCAACATTCGTTCTCGCTATTTTATACAGCCATCAAGTTGTACGCGATGGTACGGTCAGACATTGTCACTGTCAGCAAGAGTGAAGTCCGTGCAAACATAGCGTGGTCGGGTCGGAAGACGCCGATCTTCATGTCTGTCTAGTCCACATAAAAAAGGTGGTTGGTATTGGTATGTGGTCTTCTACGACTTCAAAGAGTTGCAGGATTTTTTATAAACTTATTTAACTTGCCCTGTTAAATTAAGCTTTCGACCCACTTCCCGATTTCTTATTGAGCTCACATTTTGCATGCATATGTAAATCGGATGATAGTGCAATATTATGATACATGGAGTTGATCTGATGATGGAGACAGGAGGTGGCCATGGGAACTCTGTGATAAAACAACGCAAACTAATTGTATTTAGGGTTATTAGAATTGTTTCGATGAGTATTAGTTGCTAATGTGGTGTGGTGTGGTGTGGTTTGGTTGGTGTGGTGTGGTGTGGTGGTGTGGTGTAGTGTGGTGTGGTGTTGTGGTGTGTGGTGGTGTGTAGTGTGGTGTGTGTTGCGAAAGGTAATACAGTAAGGCAAAGAAAGGTGGAAAGCTAGGTAAAAGCTTGTATAATTTTTTTGCCAAAAACTTATTTGATCTCGAAACTTTAACTCATTTAGGAATATATATTTACTCTATACAGATCTAGTTACACTGGCGCCCTTGAACTGGACTCGCTTGCGCACACGCAATCGGAATACTCACGAAGCTGACAACTGGGGTACGATGATACACTGTAATTTTGCAAGTTATTAACTTTGTTTTGAGGAATTTGACGATGTGCCAGGGCATTGAACCGCTGCAGATTTCTTGGTATTTTTAATGTTTTACGACACGACAAGACGGACGCTGTTTAAAATTTGTGTGTGTGTCTTCAATTCATTCCTTAATTGTTCTATACCGCGTCGGCAAACAGGCATATAGGCCATCTGATGGTAAGGAGTCATAGTAGGCTATGGAAGCCTGCAACTACAGGGGTGTTTAATGCACGTTGCCGACCCTTTAAAAACCTGTACCCTCCTTTTTTGAAGAAGTTGCTTCTGTACTCTGTAGCCCCTCGGGAAAACCTCATTCCACAGCCAATTTAACACATTCATTGCCACTAAGTGCTACGTGTTACGCTCGTAGTGCGTAGCGACGTTTTCGCTGTATGGAGCACGTAGCCGCTACGAACAGTGTACCCGACTGTCGAGTTCTTGTCCCTGAATGAGTTAAGTGATGATTGCATCCTAACGGACTTTGGGTACTACGATTGAGTTCTGAACATTAAAATTTTACCTACGAAGTAGGAGTTTACCCGGTTCAAATCCCGGTAAGGGCATTTATTTGTGTGTTCATCATATCACAGAAGTTTGTTCCTGAGTTATGGATGTTTCCTAATGTATTCAAGTATTGTATTCAAGGTTGACGATTGTGACTGCAGAGATAGAGATACTCTGCAGCGTGTTCAGTTACTGTGTAACTTGATTCCTACATATGCTGCTTTGGAGACAATGCCCTCAACTATGTGTTCACCCAATTTCATTTAAATTAGACCAAAACTTGAGTTATTGACCATCAAACTATCATCTGACAGTTCAGCTTAAAAACATCGAAATGCCGGAACGCGCCCCTAGCCAGCCGTGTGTTCCAAGCTGAATGTAAGAACTTCACTTTGATAGACACGACACGAACACAACATAGAAAATGTTTTGTTTATATATTTTAAAAAAACCAAGCAAAATGTGATGTCAGTGTACATAAAACGTAGTAATGCGACGTAGGTAATATTGATTAAGGTAATAATTTATTCAATATCCTTTTGGTAAGCTAACCTTGTAGTGCAAGTGATTAATTTGTTATTGTTTTTTGTTGCAGGTAAATAAATATACATTCACAACACAGAAGAAAGCTTGAACAATATGCAGGAAATATATTTGAAAAACCAGGTTTACATGTTATAGATGGATGTATGTGTATATCAAAGATTTATGATCCGATACGACCGTACTTAACTCATGACAATCGGAATCGTACTTGGAGATTTTTGGATACAATATTAGCATACAAAAGTGCGGTCCCGTTTCATTCTGCATTTTTCCATACTTTAAATGCAACTCGTGTATGAATAAAAAAAAATATATGATGAAGTCTGAAAGGCGTATTCTGATTGTAATTAAGGTTATGAATTTGTTTTGGATTTGTTACGGATATGATGTCAGTGTCAAAAGTGACTTTTCTTTAAACAGAAACGTCACTATATCTCACATAACAAATCTACTCAAATTATAAGAATCATAACTTATAACACGACTACGACACGTCAGATTTTTTTTTAATTGTTTGTTTGTTTAAGTTTTTTAATTTGGACTTGGAAAAAAAGCATTATGTCAGAGTAATTGAATGTTTTGTTTTTCTTCATTATGTAGTTCAATGTGTGAATTTTTATTTAAATGTGTGTGTCTCTCTAGGTCTCGGAGTAATTAACAATGGAGCCGCCATTAACAGGCGTTCCCCTCTGTCGAAAATAGGCGGCCAATGGTCAACCTCATGTCAACCATATGTATGGACTGACGTTTATCTGACATGACGTACCTATACATTTGATGTGCCCCTCCCCCGCAAAAAACGGCAGACTATTTTGTATCGAAAATTTTAGACATGGCGTCTCCGTTGGTTATATCCTCCAAGCTCTAGGTACTAGTCTCCGTCTTACTTAGTTTGGATAATCGCGGTTCCACTGTACTCATTTCTGTTCTATTATTACTAACCGGATTTAAACATTGAATAATTTTACGGTTTAAGGTGACAGTCCATTTTCAATGACAGCTGCATTACTGTTCATTTTACTATGGAAATTGACAATAACAGCGACGCGTTCAGTACTAGTAGTGCAGCTGCAGTCCGAAATGGAATGTTACCATTAGACTCACTTGTTTTAGGCACTAGGCTCTCCGAAACATGTCGCGTGAGTGACTAAAAACAAGTGAGTCTAAATCGTAAAATTAATCAATATTATTACTAACGTATAGAACCGGCACAGAGATTACAGAGAACCAGTGTTTTTCGCCATGAGTTGATGTTGTTTTGACAACAAACCATAGAAGCGGAGCGTGAATCTCGCGACCTAAACGCGTAAGTGCCATGAATTTTGCGGCGCTTACGACGTTTTGGTCGTGTGGTACAGATCGGCTACCGCGAAAACCGAAATTCGCAAATTGCGGGGATCTTTCTCTTTTACTCCAATGAAGGCGTAATTAGAGTGACAGAGAAAAATCCCCGCAATTTGCGAACTTCGATTTTCGCGGTTAGAGCCCAGGTTGTGATTGCGACCATTTCATTGTTTGGTTAATGAATAAAAAAAAAAGTTGGTATCGCTTCTCTGTAGTAACAATAACTCAATAAATGTACTATCTGTTTTATAAAAAGCGGAGATATTGTGAACAGATACAACTAATCGTAACTACCAATGGTCAGTACTTCTCAGTATAAAAGTTATGGGTATAAAGGACCTCCGTCTGCGGTAGAGCCAAATTATGCTACATCATACTACGATGAATGAAGGCACTGCACCTACAATCCTAATGTAATATAATCCATTATAAATACACTCTAATTTATACCTTATCGCCGCCCGATTAGATCTAAATTCAACCAACTCATTTTTGTTTTACATGTTTCATTGGAACGCAATCAAGCGAACTTTGGCAGAAGCGTATCTCGCTTAATTGCTCGGTTGTAAAAAGGACTTTAAAACTTTCAAGTTAAGGTTTGAATTAATGGTGGGAGTGCTAGTTGATGGACCGTTGCGAAAGAGATGGATGCAATTACACGTGTGATTGTATTATCGAAGTGGATGTAATGATACAAACAGCCGTACCGTCGTGTAGGGCCATAACAAACTCACTGGAATCGCCAGGGTTGTTACCTTTCAGTAATACATTTTTCAATTATTTTAGAATCCTTTATGAGGAATAGTATCCTGAATAAATGACATCATGAACTAGAAACTATTTTTTTTTACATTTAATAATTATTAATATTATTCTATATGTACCTATGGTGATATTTATATATATAGTATTTCTTCTTTTTTTATATAGGAATCATGGTGGCAAAACAGTAATATACTGCACGCTTGTTCTTCAAAACTAAGCTTCAAAAACCTTTGCTATTGCCTTTGACTCCGTCTGGTTTGTGGTAATCTTCCATTACCACGGAACCAGTTAGGCTTGGCACGGAGCTTCTAATACTCGTGCCTCTCTAATTAATAGAGTCAGAAAAAGACGGATAGTCTATCTCGCGGGCGAGATACTTTCGCGGCACTCCTGTGCTAAGCCTACAGAATTTTTTACAAGCCTAAAAATGTCAATTGGTTGATAACTGATAACCATACCTCGCAATCGAGCTAGCAAAACCGTAGCAAATGACAGTTGAATATAAAGGTTAGCGTTCATATGTCATGAATCATCATCATGACTCATGATAACATAGTCACTATATTTTAAATTTTAAAGTAAAATTTGTGTTTCGGGAAAGTAAATTATTAAATTACTTCTTTAAATTTTTGTTTATTTGATCTCAATTTATTTACCTTATTTAGCGTATTCACACGCAAACAGATCTTAAATAATTAATTCAAAACATAGTTTTTGTATTTGACTTAGTAAATACGTATATATGCGTCAACCTTAATGTGCAACTGCTACGGTTTTGCTAGCTCGATTGCGAGGTATGCTGATAACTCAGCCATGGGTAAGGTTTAGTGTTTGTTTTTTTTTTACCAATATCAGCATCTTCCGCTCCACTCAATTGCCAATCTATTCACTCTGCACAAAATAACCACCAGCTGATCAAATTTTTTAAACTATATGGCAACGGCTCGGTTCCTATAACTTGATCTTAAAGTATGTAGTATGTGTCGTTCCCTGAAATTTTGCGTGCATTCTGTTTCATTCCGAGACTTTGCGTGTGTGGTCTCATTTTCAAACGTTTATTAGTAATGTGGCAACCCTGGCGTATGATCGCGCGTTATCGGCGCGGGCGCAGCAAACGGCCGGCTAATTGCGCGGGATATTCAAGAGGATAAATTGACGGATCGCTTTGGAAATTCCTGTGATCCAGTACTCCATTCATGATCTAGACATACCTATTTGTTTTTCTAAACACTAAGCTTAGGGTCTTGGTTTACACTTCTAACGTACACCCAGCTGCAAAAGTGCATACCCACTTTATGCATGGAATTCATAAGCAGCTCTATTTTCTTCGTATAATAATTATTAGGTACGAAAATTCGTTCCAGACCGACATGTGTCAAGGTTCTTGTAGTTTGTCGTTGTAAAATGTCGGCTTTTTGGCGGTGGTTTTGCGTGTACCTACTTGTCAACAAACGATGAAATCTAGTTTGATATTAATATCAATCACTAGCGAGAGGTCGTCGACCTTTTCAAGAACATGTCATATCGGTCATAAAACCGACATGGGTATGATTTTGCCTACGTACCTACGTGTCGTTCTGAGTACTCACTGCACTTGTAACGAGAGTCAAGTGTTCGAATGACGTCAAGTCAGTGTCATGATATAAATGCTTTTGTGTATTTTTTGGGCAAAAAAGACTTACTACTGCTGTGGCGCGACGACCCGAAGTGGATCTTGGACTCCGACGCAAAGACCGCCATGTTTCTCTTACCAAAGCCGTGTCTGCCCAATCGACGGCGCCGAGCATGCTAAGGTCTGTTGCACTTCGTCTCTCCACCCAAAAAGCGGTCGGGTTCCATTTATGTGGGAACATTAGGATTAACAGGATGTGTTCCACCTTTAATGTCGAGACTCAGCCAAGTTTGAAGACTGGAATTTTCATGGTATAGGATAATATAGGGTACAACATTAACCGGCTTTTCAATCGATCAAAAAGTGTTTTGAAATTTAATATTCCTTTTCACACAAACTCTCAGATAGTATTCCGCATACTGGTGGCAGCAAACTGGTTCAAACTTTCGCGATTTTGTCACAGGTTTAGTTCGCAGTTCTGTTTTGTTGTAATAAAAATAACTGTCTACAAAATAGGTATTTCGCAAGCAATATTTCTCATAAAACTTTATTTAACATCAATAAAAGGAGGCTAAATCGATCTACAGATTACGATTATGATCGAATCGAAGCTCTAAAAACTACAACCTTAGATAATTTTAATAACACCCGGAAGGTAGCTGGTTAAACTATCGGTTTCTCTATGGTTATACTTTAAAAAGCGTAAGAGCATAAAGTTTGTAAAGGGATAATACCTTTTTTAAAGTAGTAGGTTTACTTCAACTTGAGATTTTATAAGCTCTTAATTTTATACCCCTTCCCATTATAAATATAATTTACGATAACTGCGGGGTAAATGTAGCGTACCCACATACTAAAAGCAACTCTTAACTGACTAAAAATATACCTTATGTCTTTGAAATAAGGCTTACGATAGATCAGCTAATTTTAACAACGGTGGTACTCGGGTATCCTTTAATAAGGAGCCGAGAACATGGAAATTGGACGCTATAATTAGGTAAATTATTCAGCCAATTACGTTAAAACGGCTGACATTTTGTTTGATAACGGAACTGTCAAACAAAAACCGCAAACAACAAACACGAATCCGTAAAGCGAATGTGGTTAAAAGGCGGAAATTATTTGCTTTCACAAGTAAATTATTTTTCACCTCAGCAGCTCGAACAAAGGTACTTTGCTTCTTAAAAACAGTGAGCAAAATGCGATTTTGCTCACTCATTTTGTCTCGCTCAGTGAGCAAAATGAGATTTTGCTGCTGCGAGTGAGTCATTCAAGTGACCTTTATAGTCAAATGTCATTTCAACATGCGGGGTCTAATACAAGTTCGATATACTTGGGTTCTATTATCTCTGTCCCTCTAGGTATGTTCTCACTGCTTAGGGTGAAAAATGTTGTGTACTACACGAGATCAAAGTTATTTACATCTCGTGCGCTTTTGAATCCCTTACTACGCTCAAGATTCTAAATTAGATTATAGAATCTTTCGCTTGCACGGGACTCAAAATAAGCACTCGAAGAAATATCAAACTTTGATCTCTTGTTGTACAAATAACTATTTTTATTTAGCTTTTTTATGTAACTGGCAGCCCTAAACAACTTTTTAATTGCGAACATAAAGTTACAGCACAGCGTCTAGTTTTTTCTCTAGAATCACAGTAATGAGAACGCACGAAGGTTGTTTCTCGGAAAAGCATAGGACACTTCGTAAACGCGCGCATTGCCTCCATAAGTGCTGTAATCTTTTTATGGGTTGCATTCTTCATAAATGCTGAGCGTTTGCGGAGCATGCTTCTTGTTAGTTTGAAACCAGTAACGTTAATGTGTTATGAGCCATTTGTCAATAAAATAAGATGATACCTAAATGTAGAGTCTTGTAAGAAAAATATGATAGTTGGATTTCATTCATTAGAACAGTTTTATTGATTCCATTTTGGTGTTTTTAGTGTTCCGTACAAAACTTTGTTTACGGAACACTTATGGGATCACTTCGGTCTTGTTTTTGTAGAAACTACATGCTTATGTGTCATGTATCAGTGTATTTGTTGTTTTTGGTGATGTAACCTGTAATTGTAAAATGTAACTTAGTAAATATCAATAACTTGTTGGCTATTTTTGTGTGATGTCTCATCGTGTAGCCCCTAAATTGTGTCAAGTGAATGTTAGTCGTCCACGTCACACCAAAACACATGGCACACCGATTTATTTTTAGAATATTCTTTCGGTTTTCCTGTAGGTATTGCAACTGTTGCATTGGACATATATTTCTAAGAAAACCCAAGGATCCGTCTCCATACTGAAAATAAACAGAAGTAGCAATATTAATAAATATTCAATGTGCTTAATGACTCATTGCTTCTTACTAAATAGTCTGAAACAAACACTACTGAGAATAACAAACGAAATTAAGCAGTACGTCCTATAACTGCCAGTGACATTGTAAACAATGAAGGAAAAGAAACATTTGAATTTCGAACGCGTCGAAAATGGCGGCATGGCCGAAACTGCCAAACTAGATTGGACACTATACCGTTTAGTAACAAGTATTGTTTCTACTGGAGTATTTTGACGTGCGGCGAAAATCGGCGAGGCGTGCGTTTGACTATATCCCTCGAACTCAATATTCATAACGGTGCGACCATTGTTTTCCCGCCTTTAGAAACGTCACGTATACCGGCGCCATCTTAGCTTGAAAGGGACGTGCTTCAACGCATCCAGAATGAATAGGACCCCGAACAATCGCGATGTTCGCATTTTTGCCCAACTTTTAAAACGGTCGGAGCTCTTTTTATAATGGCGTTTTTCATGACCCAAAGAAAATTATGAATGTATGCTGCGAGGTGTTGCGCATTGGAATCAGTAGCTACCCGTGTGGCGGTGTCGCCATACATTTTAAATATTGTTCGGAAGCGTATGTAGGTCCAGCTGTCAAGACATACATGTAGGTATGTTGCGGTCAACGAGTCATAGACAATAATGTATTCGCGGTGGTTTAGGCAGGTGCTTTTCTTAGAGTACTCACTCAATACGCTTTTACGACTCAGTTATGACAGGTAAAAAACCGGGCAAGTGCGAGTCGGACTCGCGCACGAAGGGTTCCGTACCATAATACAAAAAAAAAACAATAAAAAGCAAAAAAAAACGGTCACCCATCCAAGTACTGACCCCTCCCGACGTTGCTTAACTTTGGTCAAAAATCACGTTTGTTGTATGGGAGCCCCATTTAAATCTTTATTTTATTCTGTTTTTAGTATTTGTTGTTATAGCGGCAACAGAAATACATCATCTGTGAAAATTTCAACTGTCTAGCTATCACGGTTCGTGAGATACAGCCTGGTGACAGACGGACGGACGGACGGACGGACAGCGAAGTCTTAGTAATAGGGTCCCGTTTTACCCTTTGGGTACGGAACCCTAAAAACGAATGCTTAAAAAAATAATTTACTGTCCTGTCCCAGGCATATTGAAAGCAATAATCTCGGCTTTAAATTTTTATAAGTGGTCAGTTAAAATGATTTACTGGCTTCAAGTGTAAACTGTTTAGTGGCAGTCATAAATATTGGTCAACAGTAAATAAACAGTCGAAATACGTCGTAAAAAGCGTGACCTCGTACTAAAATCGATTTTACGGTGTTTTTTAACACTGGCCACTAATATTAACCCACCCTATTGAATTTTTTAACGGTCAATTTGCAGCCTCGATTTGAAAGAAGCGTTCGAATTCGTTAATCTCGTTCTGAATATGATTATCGGCGTAACTGGCCGTCTATTTTTAAAATTAGAATATTGTGTCTTTGTTACATGCATGTTTTTTAAACGGTAGAGTGAGAGTGACAGTAATATATTCAAACTCAATACCGAATACAGTAAATCTGAGTCATGTGACACGAATCTAGTTTGCGGTGATTAATGTTCGCTCTAAATAAACCGTAAATAGAGATTAGTCATATCGTTTAAGGCTATTTTTCTTGTATTGGATTTGGGTTTGGTCTGCCGAGTTGTTTTAAGGCCGGTGCACACCGGTTGCATGTGCGCAGACATTAACTGGCACATAGTGGCGCGTAGTAATAAACAGATCCTTATTAGAAACGGCGCACTACTTGCGTGAAGTGTACTTACGTTCATTTCAGCGCACGCGCACATACAGGGTGAAATTTAATTCACTGGCCAAATTGAAACACCCGAAAGAACTCGAAAAAATATTAAACACGTGTTTTTTCTTTTAATACCGCTCAGTACTTTTTTTTCGAAATAACTCATCATCAAGTTGTCCTAAAAACCTCGTACGTTATGGTGAACCGACAACTACCCACACCCGCTTCTCTCTTATCAGTTAAGGTCATTGACACCCCGCCCTCCCGCTGTTTGCAATCGCGTCACCAATTATGAACCCTATTGCAGCGAGATAAGAAGACGCTTACCTACATAAGTTGCTAATTTTCCTTCATACTTTAACGTACATTACATTTTTAATCTAAAATGATATTTCTGACATTCTGACTAATGATTATTAACAAAACGTCCGTGGCTTAAAAACAATGAGTAAGAACTAGGTCAGGAATTTTTGCATTCAGGCGTATTTAAAAAATTGAATCAACTTACGCAACTAACGAAAGTCCCACGAGATGGTAGTCTTGGATTCAATCCTTGTCTGCGAAGGCGTGGAACTGATTCCATTTCGTATAATCTTTGTGCACCACGTAAACACTCACCACTTAATAAATAACACCGTACCACTTCGTAATAATATTCCCGGTTCGAAAACATTTTTTTAACCTTAGTACGCGCGCGATTATTATTTTAAGGTTGGCGAGTGACGAGTGACTAATCATTTATGCTTACCGTTATGTTTACCGCTAGCGCGGAATGGTTTAGTTTAGACTACCCTCGAAATTGATAAACCTGCCTACCATCGCCAACACTAACTAGGTGGACCCTATTGCAACGATTATAAGGTTTATTGCAGGTCAGATAAGGGTTTTGCTGATGTTTTTGTTAAAACCTACTATTAGGTTTGTTTACATTTGTGGTAATAGGGTGACCACGACTCGTGGAAAATATTTAAAAATTGAAAAATGAAAATTTTAAAAAAATGTACTCTTTTTTTTCGCTAAATAGATTCCTTAAGTGTAACCTAGTGCCGGGAATGAATATGGCCAGTGATTTAAATTTCACCCTGTATAAAGTGACATTCCATTTCCAACTGCAGCTGCAATACTGTTCATTTTCTATGGAAATTGACAATGACAGCGACGCGTTTCCATAGTAAAATGAACAGTATTGCAGCTGCAGTTGGAAATGGAATGTCACTCTTACGCGCACGCAGCCGGTGTGATCTGGCTCTTAGGGCCACTTGCACCATTTCTCTAACCCGGGAGAGTAGAAGCTGAATACGGTTGAAAATGCCGATAATATTGATTAGTAAATTTGAAAAAGGAAAATTGAATTTTCTAAAGTCGCTAGAAAGCGAAAAGTTACTGTTGTAACTACCGATGACGTCACAACGCCTAAACCGATTCGTTGTGACGAAAGTACATTCTGAGACGAATATAATATTTCTAGTTTTATGACCGTGCTCGTAAACTGTTGTGTAATTTACGCTTTCTACGGATTAACAAACTGTTGCGTAACGAGGGAAGTCGTTTTTACTATACACTAGCCATTCGCCCCGCCTTCGCACGGGTTACACGAAACCTTAACAAATTATACATCCAAACCTTCCTCAAGAAACACTCTGTTGGTAGGTGAAAACGGCTTGAAAATCCGTTCAGTAGTTTTCGAGTTTATCGCGAATGTACATACATACAAACAGACGCGTCGGGGGACTTTGTTTTACACTGAGAGAAAAGTACAACAAAAATACACTTAGAATTACAAAAATAAACTTAATCCGGGGACAAGGAGAGTTAACTAATAGGAACAAATTGACTTTTGCAATTTCTATTAGTTCTTGCAATTTCTATTATCTGTTTGTTGAAATTATATTTGGGATTACTGAGCTGTTTGTAGAAATAAATAAACTTTACAGAAATAGTGAAACGTCCATAATTATTACTAAAACTTCATTTTTTCCCCCACTACAGAACTGTTTTTTAATTCCTGGTGATGATTTTTCTCTCAGTGTATAGGGTAAGTAATTTAATTTATAGTAAATTTGGATTTTTTTTGAAATTTGGAATATCGCTCGCAGGCGTATTTGCATGTATAAAAAATTAATTTAATTTGCTTAAGGGCAATGACCATTCTGCCATTGAAGGGAGAAAAAAACAATAAATTAAAATTTAAAACTTTCGACTTTTTTTTCTATCGGGCGGTGTTAAAAGTGGCATTCCATTCATTGATCAATTTGTAATAAATGCAAATATTCCTTTCATTATCAAAACTGCACACATAACTGCAACATTTAACTGCATAACACCCGCATGTCACAAGCAATCCCGAAACGATTAAAAATTAAAACTCACAATTAAAAGTAAAAACGCCGGCACCATTGCTAGCCCCTTTGCCTGTGACAGAAAAAATGTCCGTACAAAAAGGGCGCGCATTAAAATAACTCGCTCTGCTTATGTAGAGCAATAATAGTCATAACTACCAGTAGGTACTCCAATTTAAATAATTTAACTTTGCCATTGGGTTCTGTATAATTATGATGATTTTTTGATTGGGAACTTCCGTTCCAAATCGTTTCGAATGTTTTAGTCATTTTAACCTTTTGGACTCAAAAAGTCGTCGTAAGTTGTCTCAAAGCGCCAAGAAGTGTTATGGCGTATGTAACGTATGTTGTCATTATGTTTTGGGGTTAAGGGCTACTTGCACCATCCTACTAACCCGGGGTTAACCGGCTAAACTTGTAGTTACCATGGTTACCAGTACCATTTCATTTGACACTGGGTTAACGGTTTAACCCCCGGGTTAGTGGAATGGTATCAAGTGGCGCTTAGCTAGGTTAGTACAAGTGTTTCTTTTCTAATTAATTCATGGATATCTATTATAAAACTGTGTGTTTCTCTTTCGTATTGCAACTCTTGGCAGTGACAATGTACGGCCGCGTCATACTTTACGCAAAACTTGACGAGCAACTAAAAGTGCCCACTGATTACCACTTACCAGTCCCCCGGACGATATCGGCCTGTCAGTTAAACGCAAAATTTAACAGCTCCAAACGACTGACAGGCTGATATCGTCCAGCGAACTGGTAGTCTATGGGCCCCTTTGGGGTCGGTTGCACCAATCCATCTGTCACGGTTACCTACAACGTACGCTAAATTTGATTGTAAGGGCGTCTTTCGAGCGTCGGCGTCTGGTCAGCGCTATGGAAAATGACGTCGCTGCGCAGTTGCGTCGACGTTGCGGCGACGTTGCGTCGATGTTGCGGCGACGTTGCGTCGAGCAGCGGCCATAGAGTTGTAGACGCCGACGCACGAAAGACGCTAAATGTGGGGTGGCCCTAAGGGCTGTTTCATAGTTCCCAGCTGAGCAACGTTGATCAGCGCGTCAAGAGTGGTCGGTGTAACATGTGGACGCATTCTACAAAAAAATATACATTTTAATGTCCAAGGAACTCCAATATTCATCCCGCCTATAATTCCGAGATACAATCTTGTTGAGATTTAGTGTGAGAAATTGTGATGAACCACTGATTATAGGGGCGGCGTGCTCAAAGGTCTCTGGAAGGTCTACATAACCTTGTGGTCCTTGTATGTTTTATACGTACTTAAAATTACGTTGATATGTGTGGTTTGAAGTAATTATGACGGAACATTCTTCTTATCTTATTGTTGAGACTCAATTTGGGTCTTTTTGTTGTTAATACTCGTGTCATCGCGTCAGCCAAGTAAGTAAGTACCTAATTGTAAGTACCTATTGTTAATGAGTTCAGTTGAATTCAATCGCACGAATTATGTACTTGAGAAATGGAATAATTGAGCATGCTGATTTTGTAAAATATCAAAAAAGGAATTTGTGAGGAAATACTAGTAATACGTATTACGTATGTGCGCTCCACGGGAAAGGTACCTTAGTCAATAATCGACGTGTAAATAATATGAACTTAAATATTACAATAAGTATTATTTGCATTTAAAAATTCAAATTTAAATAATAAATGTGACTTATCGAATATATTACATCAAGTTACAAGGAATTACGATCATAATAATTATCATAAAGGATATCAAATTACGCGAATCATCGCAACGATGTTCCACAATCGGGCCGATTCGAACGTACACTGACATCAGAATGATATTTTATTTGAATCATATTATTTAGTTTTCGTGCGTCTCACTCGCGCCAACACATTTACGGACAAGTATGAGCAAAATGCAAGATAACCGAATGACATTAGTTAGATGTTATTCTGATATCAGTGTAAGTTCGAATTGGCCTGAAAATAGCATTCTCGTTATTTGCATCTCGTTCCAATTTGCTGCAAGTGAGACAAATTAACCCATTCAGAAGTCGAACGGCCAATCAGGGACTCCTGCGCATCTCCGTCAGGGTTGCCATTTTATGTTCAATACGAACAAATAACAAATATATGAACACAAAGTTGACAAAAAGTAAAAAAGTCGCTTAAGGATGGGTTAACGCAAAACTGTATTTTTGTACTGACTTTTTACACGTTTTTTAATTAAAAGACAAATAAAAAACTCACACCGAAACTAGACTATATTATAGATAGACTAAACTAGAAGCACTTCATACTTTGCTATACTGGAGTCAGTTATGTAACGCTGCCATACATGACCCAAAAATTTTTTATTAAGCTATGAGCTTCATCACATCTGATATTTGAGTAATTCTAAGCATTTCTAGCCTGAAGTGGGGGGGAGGGTGGGGTACAAAGACGGCCGCCATCCGTCATCTTTAAAAAAAATCTACTCTGATCCTGGTGGGTACTAGGGCAAGTTTGGTATCATTTTCGTATAAACCAAAGACGTAGAATTCATTGCTGATATTTGTTTTTTCAATTTCATAGTAATTTTACAAGAAAAACGTAAAAAGGTGAAAAATTTGGTTGGAGATTTTTGCTACGCGGAGCCGAAACTACAAAAGATAGAAAGTTGAAATTTGCACACTAGATTACATTTATAAAGTGTACAAGAGATAAGAAGCGATTTTGAGAAATTCAACCCCTAAGGGGGTTAAAAAGGGGATGAAAGTTTGTATGGGGTTCAAGTTTTATTTTAAGCTAGGAATTTGAAACTTCGTAAAACGATATATTATTAAAATACAAGAAAACTAATTTCAGCGTTTTTGAAAATTCATCCCCTAAGGTGGTGAAAAAGGAGTTGTAAGTTTGTATGGATATCAAAAAATTTTCGAACGCGGGACTTGAATCTTTGTATTTGGGGATATTATTAAAAGACAGGAAAAGTAATTTCAGCGTTTTGTAAAATTCATCCCCTAACAGGGTTAAAAAGGGGTTGAAAGTTTGAATCCATTACAAATCCGAGTAGACACACATTTCTTATTGGCTCCCAGGCTTGAAATGCTTAGAATTACTCAAGGAACATATGTGATGAAGCTCATAGCTTAATAAAAAATTTTTGGGTCAACTTTATAACTGCTTCCGCTACTATGCCACATATTGTACACTATACTTTAAGTGCGGCATAAAATAGTACAAATTGAATAAAATGGAACTAATAAAATTCCATACCTAGGTACTAAATTGTTGCCAATGTTGCCATGCTTAGCAGTTTACGTCGAAAATATGACAGTTACGTAGGAAGTGGCGCCCTCAATAATTTTCTATAATTTCTTGTCGGACTTTACTGCAACGCTTATCAAGTAGACATCTTGCTTACTGTTGCAACAGTAAAAAGTGTTTTTAATTTAGTAGATACCAGTGATTTCCAAAATTACCCCGCTTTTGGAGTTGTCCCAAAGCACCTTACATATTTAAATAAATAAATAAATATTATAGGACATAGGACATTCTTACACAGATTGACAAAGTCTCACAGCACGCTCAAGAAGGCTTGTGTTGTGGGTACTCAGACAACGATATATATAAATACTTAAATACATAGAAAACAACCATGACTCAGGAACAAATATCTGTGTCATCACACAAATAAATACCTTTCGACCATCGGCTTCACAGGCAGGGCACCCACTAGGCCAGACCGGTCGTCAAAATACATAGTATTGGTTTTCTGGCATGTGTCAGCCCTGCCCACCCAGCATTCTCCGTCGGGTGTCCCCGCGATTGCTCAATCGCCGAAATGTTTGATGCCTGCGCGCGCGCAGTTTTTGCGGTTACGCGCAGGTGCGAGCTCTCGCGGTTGCGCGATTGTAATGTCATGTGTTTATTGGTTGAATGGCTTTTATTTTTTAAATGGTAGTAAGTGTTACTCAAAGCATAGTTTTCTAACAATTCCTTTTTAATTTAATTTCTTTTCATATACAAAATAGCAAAAACGGAACTCTTATAGTTTCGTCATGTCAATCTGTCCGTTACGTCTGTGTGTCTGCGTGCCACAACCCTTTTGTTCGAAATCTATAAGAAATATATTTTAATGAAATTTGGAATAATACTTACATGTATTTTGTGAGCCTCTACCATCCTCTACTTAAAGTACGACGTGTAAATACAGTATAAGCCAGATTACTTCATTGTACAGTATAAGCCAGATTACAAACAAAATATATACAATATAGTATATAGATGTTAACATAAAAAATAAATGTAAATAAATAATAATAAAAATTATAAAAATCAAGCTATGTGACTTCATTCGATATGTCTTTAAAAACAATTTATAGATTTATAAAAAACCTTTTTATTAAGCAAATACTTTTGAAAATGATCGCTCCGTAAGTCCAAAAAAATATGTCCCACTTTGAGCTAGGTACGTATAGGTCACGAGCCAAAATGACACATAGGTAACATAAATTCGCAAGGCATCGGTAGTCACTAGCCTACAAACAAACTACCTACGTCCACACCCAACACACGTCATTGACCGCTTTAGTAAAAACAATAGACACTCAACGACGACCACAACCAATTGTCAATAAACTGTCAATTTTCCTATCCCCTATCCCAACTACATAAAGTCCATAATAGCCCAGCAATATCCAGTTAGAAAAGGCGAAAGTATGGTAGCTGGTTCCCAACAATTGTGAGGCATGGAAAGTGGTTTTCCACGGTGGAAAACGTATTTCACTTAAGGAGAAAACTTATTGGCTTGTCGGTTATGGAATGTGTGACTGATTGACGGATGATCGTTGGTGGTATTCTATTAGAAGCAATAAACATTACGTTGAGTGATTACCTATGTACGTCTTGTTTGTGGGTAATAGTGATATGACTGATATGTGTGACATTTTGTACTTATGAATTCTAAAGATAAATATTAATAATAGCGTATAATTCATATAATTTATTTCATACATTATAAACTAAAAGGTAAGAAATGACAAATTGTTTGTGATATATGTAATTGAGTTAGAGTTAGTAATGAAGAGAAAAAAAGGAGAATAAAAGAAGAAATAAAAAATAAAATAAAAAGGAGAAATAAAAGTGGAAAGTAAAGAGTTAATTGAAGAGAAGGTAAAATCGTGCCTGGTTGTTATTCAATTATAACATCCTTTAATTAGGTTCAACAAAAAGTGGAGGATAAAATTCTCATGAGAATTGTACATAAACAACACAACTAAAAGCAGAATAGTACATTTCGATGCTAGTGCGGAAGGTATGTCATTACTTCACGAGTACCGAGATATCTTGCCACGAGCCGCAGGCGAGTGGCAAGACTCGGGACGAGTAAAGAATGACATTTCCGCACGTGTATCGAACGACGTTTTTTAATACAGTTGCGAAAAAATAAGAAAAACATTGTTAATCGTACACTAAACAAAAGTGGTAACAGTGACAGCTCGGTTAGACGTCGTCTTTAAGAGTGCTATTACATTTCGGGGTTGAGCGAGTTTAGGTATTTTACGCGCTGCGGCAGGCCGTGCGAGCTCAGTATTCCGATCCCTTCTACCACACTCGCACTACAATGATGGATTAAACATTCTTGATCCTTCGCGAAGCATATTGAAATCAACCATAACAACACTAACTGTACTTAACTTATAAAGTCCTAAAACTGTTATTTGGTAAGTACGAAAATACTAAATGCAGTGCAAATGTACATAGGGGCTGTTCATAAATTACGTCGTCTATTTTTGACCCCCCCATCCCTCAAATCATCCAAAAATCATGCTTCGGATGACTCTGTTTCCTCCTACGTCATGCTACCATCATCCGATGTCCATGACCCCCTCCCCCCCTCCTCCCATTTGAAACGACGTAATTTATGAATAGCCCCATACTCGTACTTATGAACGTATATTACTCGAAAGAAATTATAGGTACTCGCTTATTTACAAGAAACAAGTTACAAGAAACTGAAGATACACAGGGTCTAATGATGGAGCTGGAAGGTGGCCACGGGTACCAGTCTATCATGTAACTAAACCACTTCGTGTTTGGGCTCGTTTGATTCGTCTAAACAAGATCTTTGACACTGAAGATACACAGGGTCTGATGATGGAGCTGGAAGGTGGTCACGGGTACCAGTCTCTCATGTAACTAAACAATTTCGTGTTTGGGCTCGTTTGATTCGTCTCAACAAGATCTTTGACACAAGACAGTACTCAGGGTCTGATGATGGAGCTGGAAGGTGGTCACCATTACCAATCAACCATACAACTAAACCACATCGTGTTTAGGCTCGTTTTATTCATCTCAACAAGATCTTTGACACTATATAGGTGATACTCAGAGTCTGATGATGGAGCTGGAAGTTGGTTACCGGTACCAATCAACCATGCAACTAAACCACTTCATGTTTAGGCTCGTTTGATTAGTCTCAACAAGATCTTTGACACTAGGTGATACTCAGAGTCTGATGATGGAGCTGGAAGGTGGTCACCGGTACCAATCAACCATGCAACTAAACCACTTCGTGTTTAGGCTCGTTTGATTCGTCTCAACAAGATCTTTGACACTAGGTGATAAACCAAACACGAAGCCCAAACACGGAGCCCAAACACGAAGTGGTTCAGTTATGTGATAGACAGGTACCCGTCGCCACCTTCGAGCTCCATCATCAGATCCTGAGTACTTTCTTGTGTCAAAGATCTTGTTGAGATGAATAAAACGTGCCTAAACACGAAGTAGTTCAGTTACATGATAGACTGGTACCCATGGCCACCTTTCAGTTCCATAATCAAACCTTGTGTATCTTCAGTGTCAAAGATCTTGTTGAGACTAATCAAACGAGCCCAAACACGAAGTGGTTTAGTTGTATGGTTGATTGGTACCGGTGACCACCTTCCGGCTCCATCATCAGACCCTGAGTACTATCTTGTGTCAAAGATCTTGTTGAGACGAATAAAACGAGCCTAAACACGAAGTGGTTTAGTTGCATGGTTGATTGGTACCGGTGACCACCTTCCAGCTCCATCATCAGACCCTGAGTACTATCTTGTGTCAAAGATCTTGTTGAGACGAATCAAACGAGCCCAAACACGAAGTGGTTTTGTTGCATGGTTGATTGGTACCGGTGACCACCTTCCGGCTCCATCATCAGACCCTGAGTATTATCTTGTGTCAAAGATCTTGTTGAGACGAATCAAACGAGCCCAAACACGAAATGGTTTAGTTGCATGGTTGATTAGTACCGGTGACCAAATTCCGGCTCCATCATCAGACCCTGAGTACTATCTTGTGTCAAAGATCTTGTTAAGACGAATAAAACGAGCCTAAACACGAAGTGGTTTAGTTGCATGGTTGATTGGTACCGGTGACCACCTTCCAGCTCCATCATCAGACCCTGAGTACTATCTTGTGTCAAAGATCTTGTTGAGACGAATCAAACGAGCCCAAACACGAATTGGTTTAGTTGCATGGTTGATTAGTACCGGTGACCACATTCCGGCTCCATCATCAGACCCTGAGTACTATCTTGTGTCAAAGATCTTGTTGAGACGAACCAAACGAGCCCAAACACGAAGTGGTTTAGTTACATGATAGACTGGTACCCGTGGCCACCTTCCAGCTCCATCATCAGACCCTGAGTACTATCTTGTGTCAAAGATCTCGTTGAGACGAATCAAACGAGCCTAAACACGAAGTGGTTTTGTTGCATGGTTGATTGGTACCGGTGACCACCTTCCGGCTCCATCATCAGACCCTGAGTACTATCTTGAGTCAAATAAATACATATAGAATGTCAGGTCGTTTCAAATATTTTTAATCCTGTCCGGTAGTTTATTAAACTGTACCATTATAAATTATAATACTATAAAAACAGTGCTAGGATCAAAGTCTCTCGTTGCGGTTTACACGCACACAGTATAGCGTTTTACACGGCGCCCGCCGCACACAATGATAAAAAACCTCGTCGTCGCCGTTGAAAATGTGCGGAGCCGACCGACACACGTCCTGCCTGTACAAGCTCTGCAGCGGCACTGAGCTGGTGAGCGCGCGTCATCGGTAATATAGAGTAGTTTTCAAAAAATTGCCAAAAAATTATAGTAGAATTTCATAAACACTAATGTATACCAACAGTAAAAGCAAACGTTGCAGATTGCTTGAGTATGAAAATGACTTCGATATTAAGTAGATTTTCGTAGAAATTGACACTTGTTTCGGAGAGAAAATTGAGTTCGTTTTACTTTGATTTTCTCTTTCTCAAAGGTATGTAGGAAAAATATCGTTTGATATGCTTAAAGTACAGGGTATTAGTAATACAAAATAGCCAGGTTTAGCAGAGAAAACTTCTCAACATTTCCAAATAAAAGCTTGCCGTTCAGTGCTTCACGCGGTTTTTCGGAAACGACCATCAGAAAAAAATTCATTACTTATTTAATAAGTCCTTTTTCTAATATTTACAACGATATTTTAAAAGATAAGAAGACGCTTTTACTGGAACAAGTACTCATTGTTTCTAATAAGGAGCACAAAGTCCTGAATTTCGTCGACTAGTATCATCAATTTTGCATTATTTCGACTTTTCTTGTAAGAGCGCTCTTAAGTATATTATATCTATGCGCGTTTGGCAGCTATTCCGTTCCATTCAGTCAACTTGTTAAGAACGGAATTTTCAATATTGAATATTAAAAAATAAACGTGTTATAATGATGAAGAGGTAAGTAATTAAATATGAAATATGTAATATTTTTCGTATTCTTACATTAACGGTAGGTTTTTATGCTGATTACGACGTTTAAAGGAAACTAATATTAACACTCATTAATAAGTAGTCGTGAATTGGAACAAGTATAAATTTAAAAAAATTGGAAAAGTAAAAAGCACTAGTTCGAGATAACCAACTTTCCGCACGCTAAACAGCTACGTAAAGTAGCACTTTTTGAACAACTGTATTAAAAAATTTGTTATAACTATGTAGGTAGCAGTGGTGGCGCGTGCATAAAAGCTGATTTCCACCGGCTTGCCTGTGTTTTTGGACGCTTGAGCAGAGTTGTAAAGGAAATATGTAAGCCAAATTAGCTCCAGCTAATATTAATTTCTTTCTTAAACGTGTCTTTTCTACAAATCATTTCCTTGGCTTCTACGACAGAGCATCTTTACCCTATGAACATTATTAACCAATAGCCTACCTCTTGTCTCTTGTCTTGCTTACTTACTCTCAGTTTTTATGTTCTACTTGTTTTTGAAAAAAAAATTGGTATAATTATATTAACTCATTCGTTAAGTGTCGTTAAGGGTAATATTCCATTTCCAACGACAGCTGCACTACTGTCAATTTTACTACGGAAATTGACAGCGACGCGTTCAGTATACCGGTAGTGCAGCTGCGGTTAGAAATGGAATGTTACCATAAGCCTACAAGTTCCTCGCCTGACAACGTACAGCGAACGCGTTAACAAAATCTTAATTTCGTCCTCTACAAATACAATACTTTATTTGAACATTACACCTCCGTAATTATTAACGTCATTGATCAGTCGCGCGTGGTCAGATTTCTGTATCAACAGCTCAGACACATGACCTCGCGTTGTCAAACATGTCACCGAGACACACGAGCCGACAGCTGTATTGCCAATATCCTTCGTTTGCTAATGATATAATTTACATCAAATATGATACCTTGTTTTGCAAAGGATTACTGTTTAATATTAATGTCTGCACATTCGTTATTAAAAACAATATTGAGGGAATAATTGATGGAAAAAGAGGTAGAGGACCCACAACATCATGGTGCGGTAATATAAGGAGTAGGACCGGTATAACGGACGCTACCACTCTGAGAGGACTTTCGCATTGTGATCGCCGACATCCGTTAGGAAGCACGCTTAAGAAGAAGAAGATTCGTTAGTAAGATTGTTTAAAGTTTAAAAGATTCATATTTTCAGAGGTATTTTTCAACATTACACTTTGTTTAAGCAATTCTTGAGCAAATGGAATGAATATCTTACTATGGATACTTCGCTACCATACTTTGATACGGCGTTCTCCTATGTGGGAAGATTTGGAAGGTATTATCTGCTAAACGTATGTACCGTAAAACCTCCCAACTACAGTCCAAAGCTCCCAACTATGATCCAAAATTATCTATTATATTTTCGTTCAGGTGTGTTAGTTTACTGGATTTATTGTAGTTCTAAGGCAAGGTATGTTTATAAATGGAAGAAAAAACTCGGAGTGAACCAAAAGGAACATTGGTATTGATACTTAATTTCCTTTTGAATTCATTTTAGAGTTGCGCAATTTATCGAGTTCAAATATAACAAATATTATAGAACTCTTGACATACATTGCTCCTTTACTGTCCTACTTGATTACTTTCGGGAATCATGTATCGCTTCAATAACAATAACTAAACTTAATACAAAAACTAACCTGTCTTGAAGACCATAGAAATTCTCTTTATGTGTGCCGTGCCAAATATGGCGCCCATTCTGAAGACGATAAAATGTAACGTCTCAAAATTAAGCTAAAGGTGAACAAAAACGGCATAGACATCTCAATCGGATCAGATTCCGCTAAATGGGCTATCATTACGAGCGCGCGAGCGCATGATGAGTGATCTACGCGATAGTGATCGAGCGCTTGATACCAGTGATACTTAGCGAGTTGGAGAAAGAAAGATTGTAAACCCGTTTAACGAGACAATTGAAAAATAAATGATAATATAAAAGACGATATATAAACGAGATAAGTTATCAAAGGTCCAATTTGTCTTTGATTTACATTATATATATAATATGTTTTCGCTTGGACCCTAGCAAATTTGCACTTTAAATGTCCAAATTGTAGCTGTTCAGCAAATTTATGGGGTCGTGATAACAAAATGCGAAAGTGCGGATTTGCGGAAGTGTTTTATTTTATTACTTTAATAAATCTATTTGCCTAAATTGCTTAAGTATTTGACGGAAAAAAGGTATGACATAATATAACACTTGCGTTGATATTCGATTGCTTTCAGCTAGGATTTATGTAATATTTTCAAATAAGTACGTTAAAACTTAAACATTCCTAATGCACGCAGGTTGCAGTGTACAGTTAATCCAAGTAACATCTTGGTGTAAAGCAAAAAGCTAATCGAACCTGTCTCCGTAAAACCACAAAAGAAGCTTCCTAATCGCTTTGTTTATTGTCAACCGCACGCGCACAAGAAACTATTGTCTCTGAACTGTAAACCAAATGTTCGTAGCGGCACTTTTTTACAAAAATCATTAGAAAGTGAAATGTCCGTGCACAATTAACGAGTTTTAAAGGGTTTTCTCGTAAATCTTGATAATGAAATGCTTACTGACTTGAAGCGAGCGTCCATCGACTCGCTTTGGACCTTACCCTTTCAAGCTTAGAGTTCTTTTTGCATCGCGGCGGTGTCAAAGATAAGTCATTGGAAAGTGAAATGGGGGCGCACCTGATGGTGCTTTCTTTGCGTCTCGTTCTTTTTGCCGCAGTGAGAGTGGTCTAGATTCGATAATTGTGCCGGTAGCGGGCCTCCCGGTGTTTCGGCACTTGTCGGCCGCCTGTGACTTCATTCACTGCATTGTTGTTTGCACTGAATTTGGTCCGTTTATTTTTCCATGGACGCTCTGGAATCCTATTTTCTTGATTGAGCTTTTTTGTGGCTTTGACGCTTTCCGCTGTGCCATTTCTCGGTTAACGCTGATTTTTAGAAAAAGATACAGCGAATTCGATTGACTTGGCTGGATTTTATCAGTTTTGACCCATTCTTTCAACAATTGCTTTAGATGGGGACGATAGTGCGTATTTTTAGACTGCTTTTATCGAGTCGTGATTCCATCGACACGGATCGCTTTTTTCATATCTCATTGTCGCTGATAGAAAGTGTCGTTCCGTTGGTTTTCGTCTATTGTTCGGGTCCTTTGTTGAGCATTGAATTTATTTGAGTTTTGATTCGACTCCTGCATTGACTTTCGTTTTCATATTTATCTTTGTTGTTATCAAAATATTGTAAAGGTCCCTTTTACTAGTGAAATCTGTTGTTGCTGTTCATGTCGTTGTTGATAAAATCGATTAACATTATGCCTTCAAATACGTCACCTGTAGGTATACAGTTGTATAATTAATATAAATATGTCTTCCTAAAATACTCAGTGTCAGTTAACGTGCATAAAAATCATTCCTGCTCATTTTTTGTCAGTATCAAGCTTAATTAGAGCTAAGCAAATTTATATCATTACCTATAGATGCACTTAAGCAATTTCTCAGATGCACATGGTACACATTACATATATATATAGTTAAAAGTTAGCATGGCATAGTATAAACTTTCACCTTGGTCCTGCGCGCGCATGATAAATCTCCGCGCGCGCCGCTATCGGGGATCGACGAAAGTGCAAGTCGCCCAGTTCCCACGCCTCCCTGTTGGGAAACGATTCCGATTAATCGAGCAAAGTGTTGATTTGCGAATCGATATTTAAAGGGTCAATGAAAATATCCTGGTCACGGCACCTTACATGAAACCTACCTCATTCTTTTGATTTTTCTTGTAATTTCCCTTTCTTTTGATACTCTGTCCACAGAAAACTTTTATGATTAAATACATTTTAAACTAAAAGGTTAAAAAAGGGTAAGTACTCGTAATATCCGAGCTTTATCAGATTAATCGATGTTAGTTAACATCACAAGAAAAATAATAAGGTACTTGACTAATAAATACATTTATGTTAGAATAATCACAATGTGATACTGATAAATCAAAAATCTCCGAGATATTCGTATCATAAGAAACGTCATATTTAACCCAAATAATGATAGCTTTTTTTCCAAAAAAATATGGTATATTTGAAGCTTATATGTATTAGGTTCGCCAAATCGTACGTCTAACGGCGAAAAGAAACACTCATTTTCAAATTCAATACCTAAAGGCTAAAGGTCACTAAATAGATGTAGTATAATATAAAAAAATAATAAAAATATCTAATATGTAGATAATATGTAGATAGTGAATGTCGGCAATATGTAGATAAGGATTTTTCCTTATCTACATATTGTGACAATCCAAAATATATCTGATCAGCATAAATTCTTGGACTAATATGTATCGCGCTAACACCTTTGTTATAATACAGTTTATATTTATCGAAACCCATACATCATATAAGGCGTCCATTCAATGCTATATTTATGTGGTCAATGAATCGTTAGTTTTTTTGTAATCAAGCTAAGCTACTGTGGTAGTAGGCCTAATTTGGAATGCCATAAATATGAAAGGGTGGGTTGATAAAGCTATAAGTCATAATAATGTTGGTTTACCGATGTTGGCTGTTGACATAAATTATATTATTGGTCTGGCAACACTATGTAGCTGAGCGGTGTAAGTTATAAACTGGTAACACTTTTTTTATATTAATTTGGATCTATTTTTTGCTAAATCGATATTATGGCTGTTTTTTGTTGTCTGGCGTTTTGTCTTAATCATGCAATGTCACATATAATAAGAATATTTGACGTTTAAGGTCGTGACACCGATTAAACGTTTCAAGTTATTGTTTTTTGTCTTTAATCTGATATCCAACTTTAACAAAAAATGACCAATCACGATAACACGACCATAATACATTACAATATTTGTATCTGTAAGTTTAGATAATTATAATCTCTAGGTATCAATTCTTCTCTTTCATTTTCTTAACTATTATGTTGCAATTTGAAATGGCTATAGAAAACCAAGAAGAACGTGGGGTCATATATAAAATTGCTACAAATCTATTACAATTTGATATGTCTGGGTTTGCCGTTAAATATTGCCGGCTGTATTGTAACTGGTCGTTAGGATACGACTTATTTTGCAGTTTTCACCTTTCACCGATACGAATCAGTACTCCCTCATCCTTCAGACTTGATTATTGGTGTTTTAAATCTTTTATTACTACCAATTTCCTACCAACTAATTCCTATGTTAAACCTAAATTTTATGTCTGCTACTAAATCGAATTAAACGTCCAAGTCCACAAGTGCTAATAAATGTACGATGGATTTAGAACGATTAACGAGTAATAAAATCGCTATCTCTTTTCGTCCGCACCGGAGAGTAAGGGATAATCGTAAATTAGCTGGCGATCCTCTGAGTTTACGCCTGTCTGAGACTAATTTATGTCCGGGGAATGGCGTTTGAGTCTGTCATTAAATGGTAACAGACGTTTATCTGTTAGGGTAACTTAGTTAATTGGGACTATCACTAGTCCTGTCTGTAGTTACGAGTTGGTGAGAGACATCTATGTTCAGTGCTATGTTTATTTTTACTTAGAATTTTTCTATTTCGGAGAAACTGGCTATCTTTGTACAAATACTTGTGGTTCTTTACGCTAATCTCTTTATTTTAATCATAGGGGTTGGTCTGTGATTTTAATTTAAGTAACTGCATAAATGCAATTTTTAATGTATATTTGACGACCGGTATGGCGCCTATGAAGCCGATAGTCCTGGGTTCGAATCCCGGTAAGGTTTAGAACAGATATTTGTTCCTAAGTCGTGGGAGTTTTCTTTGTATAATAAGTATATATAACGTTGTCTGTACGTTACCCACAACACAAACTTTGATCTTACTGTGGGGCTTAGTAAATTCGTGTAAAGATGTCCTTTAATACTTAAAAATTTACTATTCGTAAACCTATGCTGGTTAGGATTGTCATTTTGTGTGTTTATATCAGTCAGCTTATTAATATCTGTATTACATGTGTTATAAGTTTGTTTGTTTTGTTCACAGGCCAGTCGTAAGATATCAAAATGCGGATATCTTTTCGTGGCGCCGGGCTGGGACTTCTCCAATCCGCTCTACAGAACAAAGGTATGTATTTAATGTTATAAATTACATTTTGATTATTATCATCATTTTCATCGTTACCATTGCCATCCTTATTATTATCATCTCCATCTTCGTTATTATCATCTGCAGCATAAAGCGTGTTATTATAACTGTTTAAGTATTAGCACATATATTGACATCTATCGAATATGTACAGTAAATAAATAGGTATAGTTTACATCAATATTCAAATTTCTACATGCTTAACGCACATTATTTATATTGCAACAGGTTGAATATTTGAGCATAATCAAACAGGTTTTAAAATAAATACCTACATTATAAATATAACAGCTTAGAGTTTTTAGACGGGAGAATCCTGATAAAGTGACGCCATATTTTGAATAATAAATTCGGTCCTTCGAGCCGGACATTAAAGGAATTCTAAACTTTATCACGTTCAATTTTTCAACAAAAATCCTTTTGTTGCTCCAAAAACATTGTATCCCCATCTCAGATTTCAAGGCGTCGAATAAAATGCAATTTGAAGGTTGTTTTTTTGAAAAAACCCCAGACGCATTAGACCCTAATCGTTTTTTCGCGGAACCTTCATATTTATGGGCCCATAAAGGCTACATGCGCGGGCGCATATCGCAGCTATCAATAAAGGATCGATTATTTATCGATTGGTTACCTGTTATATAGGATGACCAACAATTCAAGGACACATTTGGTATGGATTTTAATGTTCACTTTTTATCTTTTTTTAAATATGATCTGTTATGATAAAATCCTTTCGAAGCTTATGATTTGTTCTGTAAAAAATATTCTATAGACTGTCAAAGCTGATTTGTCAGTAATTAATAAGAAAGCAAACTATACTCGTCCTTTTCTTTGGGTAGCTATACTAGCGTAAAACAAAGACATTATGATTTTCTCTATTTGAAATAAGACAGTCCCTGACCAAGCCAAACTATGTATCTTCACATAGAACATGCTCAAATGCATAAAAATAATGCCTTATAAACTACACAAAATTTCACCTTTATTACGAAAATGAAATAAAGTTAAACATTATATATTATATACAGGGTGTCCCAGAAATCGACGTCAAGCCGTAAACGGATGATAGACCAAGTCATAACAGTTATCATAAAAATACAAAAAAAAAATCCAACTCATGTTCTTTAAAAATTATGGTCACTTTAAAAATTCACTAAAAAATCCACAACCTGTAATGGTTCTTTAACTCTTGTTACTACAAATTCCATAATTTATTCTAATTTTTTTATTATTGTGTAATCTTGAATAATTACAGGGTGTGGATTTTTTAGAGAATTTTTAAAGTGACCATAATTTTTAAAGAACATGAGTAGGATTTTTTTTTGTATTTTTATGATAACTGTTATGACTTGGTCTATCATCCGTTTACGGCTTGACGTCGAATTCTGGGACACCCTGTATGTATATCAAATTTTATGTCATAATGTTATACATACGGCATACAATGATTAGCAAATACCATTATTTGCCGATCACTACACGACACCCTGTATTTAGATTTTTATCAAATTTTGACAGCTTATTACGTGACGTCGAGGACAATTACTGTCAAACTGTTAAATTACGCGGAATGGCATGCGGCAATGTGTCAATGTAATTAATATTAATCTGTTGACGGGTTATTGAAAAACATATTACCTATATATTATGTTATATTTTTTGTAAAATGGCCCCTGATGATAAATTTGCAGGGAAATGATTAATTTGTGATGGTTATTGATGATGAAAGTTATCGGAGGCCGAAGGTGCTCAATCCATAACTGAAGGTGACACAATTTTGATGAGTTTACTGTGTCTCTGATTTCTTATTTGTAATACTAATATGTATATCTTAGAAGTAATGATATGTAATATAGGTGATAGGTGTCATAAAATGGTAATGAAATGAAGGAATGATAAATACAATATTTAATGTCATGCTTACTGTGTCTGGACTGCATATGTATCTAACACAGCACCTCTATTCATAAAATAGTTATTTGTACAACAAGAGATCAAAGTTTGATATTTCTTCGAGTGCTTATTTTGAGTCCCGTGCAAGCGAAAGATTCTATAATAGATTCACGAGCGTAGCGAGTGAATCTAATTTAGAATATTGAGCGTAGTAAGGGATTCAAAAGCGCACGAGATGTAAATAACTTTGATCTCGTGTAGTACACAAAAAATTTCACCCTAAGCAGTGAGAACATACCTAGAGGGACAGAGATAATAGTTAGAACCCAAGTATATCGAACTTGTATTAGACCCCGCATGTTGAAATTACATTTGACTATAAAGGTCACTTGAATGACATTTTGTCTCACTCAGTGAGCAAAATGCGATTTTGCTCACTCATATTGTCTCACTCAGTAACAAAATTACTCAGTGAGCAAAATCGCATTTTGCTCACTGTTTTTAAGAAGCAAAGTACCCTTGTTCGAGCTGCTGTGGTGAAAAGGTATATTACATTATCTTTAAAAAAATATCTTTATACATTTTGTATTAAAACTAAAGAAATATCAAAATTAAATTTGAATGACAGAATTTTGCATCAATTACTCTTTAACCTTAAATTAATGTAAAAACAGGAATATTCAACGTCAAAAAAATACAGAAATGTTTTGAAAAATATCGATACTACCCGCAGAGCTGGATGTAAATATAATGATAATTCCTCGCATTTTCGTTTCTTGCGTTGTATTACATCAGACGGACAGATAAACATTATGCATACAGTTTACAAAAAAATACAAAACATTCAGTCGGGTTCCCATAAAAGAATTAAATAAAGAGCATAACGTTTTTAAGTAGGTATGTATGATATAGGTTTATTTCAATTTTAAGGTAAACATTTGTTAGGTTTTATTATCGATATACAATATTTTTTTAAAGGTTTGAAAATATTTGACTAGTTGTTCACGTTGATACTTATACGCGCTAATATAAATCTAAAATGTCCAATAGAAAGCAGCACTTTGCGTTAAATCATTTATCTACTTTTCCATTGTGCAATAATGTTTATATAATAACTTTATCGTTGATGTCGTTATTATAACAAGCGGAAAGCAAGGGTAGTCGTGCGTTACCGTCGCGTTTAGTAACGTTCTGTGATAATTTTCTCGTAATCATTTTAATTCAGCAATCATTTGTATTTAAATCTCGGTTTCTTTACAGTCTAAACTCTAAAGGATCAATCTTCAGATTACATATAATGACTTTTTATTTTTAAGTCATAAGAGTAATGTACGTCATGGGTAATTGGAATTTTCACGGGTTGATTCTGATTTGCTCTTTAAGATCTTTATAAATATGATTTTGAAAAGGAAACTTCAATTTTTAAGGTACGTAATGCGCAACAACAGAAACTGTCCATGAAAGAACCCTAAAATCGTATTCATACTTAAATTTTGAAGATTACGATAAGGCCCAGCAAGGCGCAAATCGGCGCCAAAAAGTGCCCAAAAAAACGCGCCCGCGCACTGAAGCGCCAAATATACAAAATGACGTATAATACTTAGAAATACAATAAATTTTCGTCCAATTTGGCACTGTATAACATGCCAGGACATTATTAATCAAGTGGTTATCAATTCAGATGTCAAATCTTTTATTCCTTCGTTGCAGTCAATCAAATTCCCAAGTAGCTCGTGAATTGTGAATTAATTTGCATTTTTACGCGTCATTTTTTATCCTAAAAAATGAAAAGAATACGAGATTATGAATTATATTGAATTGGAGAGACGCTCCTAATTTTTATGTGTGATATGACTTACGAGCATGCAGTCATACTTAAACCAACGTATGTTTTTTATCTGTGTACCTTGAAATATGTTTGCTTTTATTCAAATCATATTTATAGGTCATACTATCTTGAAGAAGTATTGAGATAATCCAATCTGAATTGACTTTACATGAGGAAATCCTGGTTTAGAACTTTAGATCTTGATTAATAAGGTATGTCAGTATCTAGTTTCTGTCTTGACGGATACCAAATACATCGCAACTCGCAACACTTACAGACAAAACACAACGATCATGATGTCAATGATCATTAGATAACGCAAGACATTTAAATAAGCGTAATTCCAAAACAATGCAATTGTGCAAATGCAGATGCCTCTGGGCGTTCCGAACAATTTGTGATAAATAACGCTCTAATGCGAATGAATGTTTAGCATTTAGCGATGTAATCGCTTAGTAAAGTTTACAGGGATTTGTCCAAGATCACGAAATTGCTAAATGTTAGTTGACTTAGACATGTTTTGTCTAAAAGAGATGTAGATGCAATGTTTGCGTGCCCTTTTTGGGTGTTTGCAAGTCTTTCGTGTGGGCTTATGAAGTTATGACTGAGTTTTTTAGTTTTCCGATTGATTTCATTGTCTAGCCATTATGGTTTCAACACACCGAATCACCACAATTTTCAGCAATATCAGAAAGTCCATGAATGTGTACCTATTATTTTTTAGGTTGTACGAATGTGTTGTGGTATTGTGTTCTTTAATGTACCGAAACTCCGTCTCGCTAGGTGTTATTGTTATAATAGCCATTTGCATGTATTTCATTTTTAAAACAATGCCGCACTACGTAATGCTGTTGAATTATAAAACAGAATTACTAATATTAATTTTAGATCTAGAAAGCGTCTGAGTGCGTCAAGTTTATTGTACTCTATTTACTTAATACATTCCATCATTAAAGTCGTATTTCTGAAGTTAACAGCTCGTGAAATTAGGCAAAGCTTAATAACGACATTACGCCTATGCTCACGGGTAATTGTCAGGTTCCAGCTTTCTAGACATTTGCGGTGTAACTAAGTGATTCTTACATATTTACCTTGGCTTTCACGTCTGGTGTTATGATGTCTTCATATAGGATGGGACTCGCCGGGAAAATTAAACAATTAGCTAAAGAAAACGGGTTGAGCACTTCTTCTTAACCCGTCTTCTTTGTTCTCCTTTTAATATAAGAAAGAATTGTGGTCCTAAATATTGCCTTGTGGTTGTGGTAACCTGCTGCCTTCAGTTATTCAAATATTCTTTTATAACTTACGGAAGTAGCACAGCGATGCCATAACACAAAGACTGTAGTTTATTATCAGAACATACAAAAACACATTGTAGTCCAAATTTGTACAACGGAAGGAAACCCAGCCACCTGTAACCAAACAGCATAAAGCACTTTTTTACAATTTCTGGTTTAAAACCACGATTAGATCACTATTATTTCCATCGCTCGGCCACCTGGACTAAGTGAATTTTAATAGCGGCTTCCTTTGTTACGTTGTTTTTATTATAATCCAAGCTTTAAATTGTAGTAAATAACATGCTGCCAACTTGCCGGCGAGTTTTTCCGTTGCGATAATCTGTTACCAGAGGTTACGTGTGCAAAAAGTTTTAATTTTAATCCATCATTGTTGACTGCTCGTTAAATCTTAGGCCCTTGGCGTTGCCACTTAATTTTGAGACCCTTTTTTAAAGTAATTTAGAATTCGATTTGAAACACTGCGGGGTTATTAAAACGTCATATTTTAATTTGAAAACCTTGTCGAGGCTCGCTAATTTGAATTTGATAACACGGTATTTCGTGCTGTCAGGTTTCGCTACTGTTTTTTTAATGCTTCGACTTTTGTCCGGTTCAATGCAGAGATATTTATGTTTTCGTAATAGACAATAGTTATTATACAATAACAAGCTTGTTACTGAGTTTACGTAAAAATCGTAGCCTAGTTTGTTTTGTTTTGTCAAAATATCCGACATAACATTTAACAGAAAATTTGGGGTCGTTCCGTGAATGTTGCATATTTTTACGTTTCAATTAGGGAATGCAAATCGGTTATTTTTTGTATGGAAATAATTGGTTTTTAACCGAAACCGCGGTTATTTCCATACAAAAAATAACCGATTTGCATTCCTTATTTTCAATAGACATATGCATCTCTTGTTTGTTTTTGCATGACTATATGTAACAAGACTAACAAGTTTTTGCAATAATTTAAACAGCTTTACGTCAATCGTATATATACATATAGTTACATAAACAGCAGCTAGTATACCAACGGCATGCTTAAAAAATAAATAAAAACACCTGCATTCGTTCACTGGAAAAAATATTAAGCCGAACTCAGTGACTGCCTAAAGAACTCATAGCCGAAAAAATAACTGAACGTAAGCAATAAATAAATAAATATTGCTCAACATCCTAAAACCAATTTTGTCCTATAGTCCCATTTTTTCTTACTTGTATAATGGGCTCTCTAAGCATTTGTATCATAGGCTCTTTAAGCTGATACATTACACGGGCTCTTTAAGCTTCTTGTATAATGGGCTCTCTAAGCATTTGTCATAGGCTCTTTAAGCTGATACATTACACGGGCTCTTTAAGCTTACTTGTATAATGGGCTCTCTAAGCATTTGTATCATAGGTTATCAGTAGTAACAAGGCATTTTGTTACAAGTGTCACTGTTATGCTAACATTTCTTTCAGTGTTGATTTACAACGTTATGCACAATGCTGAACACCTGTTCATAATGTTGCCGAGAAACAATTCGCCTCTCAAATAAATCAAAAACTTAACCTTTAGTTAGTACAAATCGCAGAATTCTGAGTTACCGCCGCGCGGAGTCACGACTGGTATTAAAATATGCTCATTTTGCACTCCCGGCCATTGGTTGAGCAACTCGGTAGCTTGAACCATCTTTGAGTTTTGCCATAGTCTAATAAAACATGGTCTTCTCTTCCCAAAGTGACACAAGCCTACGTCACAATAACATGGCCGCTATATACAGCGCTATCGCATATTATCATATAGCGCTGTCGCATGATGACGTAGGCTTGTGTCAGTCACGTGACCACGAAAAGACGGGAAGAGAATACCAGGCGGAGTATATTATTATACCATGAGTTTTGCTAAAGTTTTGTTAAAATATCGTAAAACCACCCATATAGTATAACTACTACAACTGTGGTTCATAACTTCAACACATGATTCATGTAAAAGTATGGACACGAAAAAATCTGGTCGACTGGTCGTCCATGATATGGTAAATTTTTTAAATGAATGAGGATTTTTCAAGCTATTTTCATTATTTCACCATACCTATGTTTTGTGAACAGCGTTTTCTGATAATCTTCACTCGCTTCCTGCTACAAAGCTACAATTGTACTGATAGCTAATGAAGTGGACTGTATAAATATTATGACTAATGGGATGATGGAAACGCGTTATACTCGTATAATTAAGTATTTTAATAAACAATATTAAGTACAAGGATGTTATTTGTAACACGGTGACAGGCAGACTGATTGTCAAACACAAATTAAAATACTTCACAAACAATTCAACGTTCGAAGGAGGCCGCGTGCCAGCCAGTCGCCAACATGTACTGTACTGGATTTGAAAAGAGAAGTTTTTTTTACAGAAAATACGTTTTGCTTGTTCGACATTCGTACAGTCGCCATCAGATATTAGTCATACGTATTATGAAAACAAAGCTGCACTTTAAGGTGGAAGCAAGCCGCTTTGCATGGTGATAGTAGACACCAAAGTAAGCGATTTTTTCCGAAGCACCCAAAAATTCACCCCTTAGGAGCCGAGATTTAGCGAGGTCTATTAGGAAAAAGAAAAAAATTCCACAAGTTTCAGGGAACAACAAATATTGAAAAAAATTATATCATTTGAAAGAAAATCACTTTTTTTAACATAAAAAAAATAAATACAAAATCTTTTCAAACAATATTAGTGTGAAATTATTAAAAAACATTTTTTTCTCTTTTGCGCTTTATTCTTGCAAATAATGTCTTCGACTTTGAAGAATGTCTGAAAATAAGTATTTTTGGTTAAAGTCAAATATATTTCTTACTAAATAACGAAAACCGCATCAAAATCGGTTCAGCAGTTTTTGAGATACAAGTTTCAGAAGATGGCTTACTTTTATTTATATGGGATTTTTCGTCTTACATAGTCCAAAAGGCGAGTAAGTCGTAGTAAATTATACGTAAATTAGAAGGTACTTAATTTATCTACATTAGGGATATGTATATAATATATATTTATATGTGGAAAGCGGCCATAGTCACCATCTTACATAAAAAAGGAGATATATCGAAGCCGAATTTTCGCCCCACAAGCCTCCTTTCCCATACGTACAAACTCTTTGTAAAAGTTTTATGCAACCGCCTAAATTGTATCCTCGATTAATGCCAACCTCCCGAGCAGGCTGATGTCCGGAGCGGATTCTCTACAGTCGACCATATACATGCGGTAAAGCAGTTAATGGAGAAAAGTCACGAGTACAACCGGACCCTGTGCATGGCCTTCGTAGATTACGAAAAATCCTTCGACAGTGTCGAGCATTGGGCGGTGTTTGAGTCTCTCCATCGCTGCTCAATCGACAATCGCTACGTGGATCTGCTCTAGGAGCTATACATATATACCTCGGCAACAATACAAGTTTGGCTTTACAAACTTAGTAACCCAATATCTATCGAAAGGGGATATCAGTTCAACCAAGTTTTTGACGGCAGTGCTAGACGACGTCATAAAAACGCTTGCATGGGACAGAACTATCATCAGTATCAATATCCAAGGTAGACGTGCGCGCCGGTCGAAAAAAATCGGGCGGCGGCGCGCCACGAAAAAATCCACGGCGGCGGCGTAACGCCGGCGGCGTGGGATTTTCAACTTTTCAATATACGTATAATGAGAAACCAAGATTAACTCTTAAATCAACACGGGTAAAATCTCAATAAAACTGTGTTACATCGTTTTTTTTGGTTTATTGTAGAAATATCATGAAAAAAAACATGTTGGACGTTGCCAGGATCGGTGTAATTAAAAAGATACGCCGCGTAATGAAAAGACGTCCAGTATTTTGGACGTTGCCGAGTATAGACTACCTACTTTGTGTGCATAAGGTTGTTTTAGTCCAACTCATGTTTTTTTTTAAATAAATATAGAATAATTGCATTTTCTAATTAGAAATACACTTACTGATAATGTCAACTTATATAATGAATTGAAGTAAAACCTATTATTTTTATATTTTTGGAATAACTTTGTAGCTTGTAGGTGGTAAAATTTCACCAGTCATTGACGTCATTTATTTGACATTAAATCAAATAGCGGGTTATCCTAGAAAGCAGTAACATCCAAGCAATGGTTTTTACAATAATGCATGCACTTTTATCAAAATTTTCCTAATAAATTTCTCAAATGAAATCGGGTATGTCTCTTGATGAAAACAAATCCACACACAAACAGGAAACAAACACACACACACACCACATACACAGGGAAAAAATCCATAAAAATATTTTTTTATCTATTTGGTTCATTACGTAATACGGCAAGTAATGACTTTTTCAAATGTTTTGAAACACTTAACATCCCTCTATTTAATTTGTTTACCAATAAACTACCAGAAAATTTAATAATTTTACTCTTCGCATACTTGGCAACGTCTAACATATTGGACTTAGCAAAAGTGCCGTGTTGTCGATTACAACGGGCAAAATACTGGACATTACACTTTTTACACTTGTTTAACCCATAAACAAAAACATTTTTATGTAAATCATATTGCCACGTAATAAACAGACCAGTTAGTAACCTATTACACGTTTTATTTTAACGCTGCTTAATACTGTCATAAAAAAAATTAAGTATGGGTAAAATGTCAGTCTTTCGGATGCTTCTTTGCAAGTTCTGCGTTCTGTAGGACTTTGACAAAAATATTATGTTCACACTGGTTCCCAATATTTTCTTATACATATACCCAATTACTCATACTTAAAAATAACATATCATTCAAGTAGTATTAGTAGTAGTAGTAGTTTCCTGGTAGTGTTAGTACGCTACCAGAGGAAAGTAACGCTATGCTTTAATATTTGGTGCAGAATTTTTTTTCTTGGGATGTCCATTATAGTGGACGTTATCGATTTAAGGGTTAAAATAAATCAAGCAATGAATTAAAAAGAAACGGAACAGTCGGAACGCTAAAGCTAGGCACGTCGCACGCGCTTTATGTCCATTGATTTTAAATTTGTACTCTTGCGGGCTTTGTATCGGCGCGAATTTTAAACTACCGGCGGCGGCGGCGGCGCGCCGCGGCGGCGCGCACGTCTAATCCAAGGGTCTTCTTGTCACACCTGCCGCCTTTTTTGTTTGCCGAGTCCCTGGAAGATCTTCAAGGCATGGTTGAAAGCCATGCTTCTTTGAATAGATCTTAAGCTGACTACGTCCAAGACTAAAGTTATGACGAACATCTCTAGTAAATCGATTCCAACCATTACGGTTAGGAACGAAAGATAGGAGGTGGTCGAGAAATACGTGTATCTTGGATATATTCTATCATTTGACAAAACACATCAGCAGAAGGAGATCTCCAGGAAAATCCAGCTGGGTTGGGCGGCATTCAATAAACAAGCGGACATCCTCAAACCCGTTAACATTCCACAATGCCTGAAAACTCGCCTCTTTAACCAATGTGTCCTGGGAGCGCGCCATGCTCGGCATCAAATTTCAAGACCGAGTGAGGCAGGTCGAAATCCGACGCCGCACCAAGATGCAAGACGTTGGATGCGTCATCACCAAACCTAAATGGAGCTGGGCGGGACATGTTGCCAGGCAGAGTGATGCCAGGTGGGCCAAAATGTTAACGGAATTGTGGCCGCTTACAGACGAAAGAAGTGCCTGGCGTCCGTTGGCTCGTTGGGTGGTCGTCCACGTCATTCCGAAGATTGCGGGTCACTTCTGGATGAGATTGGCTCAGGACCGGGATAAGTGGCGTACTCGAAGAGAGGCCTATGCTCAGCAGTGGGCGATTAAAGGCTGATATGATGAATTGATGATATTATATATTTACAATAAAAAGATTATTCATCTTCAGCTTCATTCACACTGGCTAAACTGGTTAAACTAGAGGATGAAATAAAAAAGAGAATAAAATGTAGATCTTTTTACAGATAAATATACTTTATATTGAAAAAGCTATATTGTTATAAAATTATATGTTATTATACGTACTTTAATGTACCTACTAACTTTAAAACTTTGATTTGCCCAATATTCGGTAGGGATTAAAGTACTAACCCTGCTTTTAAACACAATGCCTCATAATAAAATTTGTTTAATGAATTTGAAGATATATGTATAAATGTTTATATAATACATAGATAAAGGTGTCTTTTATATTAATAAGAAAAGCACAACATAGTTAGAACTTAATACAGTACTTAAAATTAGTCACTAATTATAAATCGTCATGTCAATAAAACTAGGCCAATTTCTGGATCATGAATCTTATAAACTACTTAACCGATTTTGATGTGGTTTTCAGTTTCTGATAAGAAATATGTTTGACTTTATTATTAAGTACTTATTTGCAGACATTTTTCAATGTGGAAGACACTATTTGAAAATTAAAACGTAAAAGGTATTTTTTTAATAATTTTACACTAACACTATATTTCTTTAATATATTTTTTTATATTTTTTTTACATCCAGAAAAGATATAGTCTTTCGATTGACACCAAATTTATCTTAATCGGACGATCCGTGAGACTTGTAGATTTTTTTTTTCTGTTTTTAACAGACCTCGCTTTTTCTCGGCTCCTAAGGGACGAAATTACGGGTGCTTCGAAAAAAATAGTTTTATTTGGTCTCCACTATTATCGTGCAAAGTGGCTTGCTTCCACCTCAAAATGCAGCGTTACGGCAAAAAAGCTCCATAATTAGTATGACTATATATCGGAGCGGCCAAGGTGTTCACAATATCTGAACACGCGCTCTAACGCCCTGACAATAGAGGCGTGTTCAGATGATTGTGAGCACCTTGGCCGCTCCGATATATCTGATGGCGACTGTACCTACATCTCTTGCAATTTGCTGCGTAACTAAAGCAAAGAATGAAGACCATTGATATTTGCATTTTCGACATAATTAGACTAAAAGGAGTAAGTATCTAGTCTAATCTAACTAATTTCCAGTTATCTATTTGCAAAACTTGACTTTTGAGAGCATTACGGTTTATTGCAATTCGCAATTAACCTAATGCACTTTGTTTCATTATTAGTTACTGCAGCGTCTAAACTGTTTAAGTACTCGTAGGTACATAGTTATATAATATCTTTCCCAATCATGAAATAACATACTCATACTCCTCGATAGCTATCGACCATAAATCGGCCCGATAAGGTGAAAGTCTATAATAAGGGTACTAGAAATTTTACATTATCGATTTCTAAGTTATCAAGGCTCCTGGTAAAGTGATCAATTTGCGCTTGCGCAGAGCCTGATGGAGCTGGTTTCCCTCTCGGTGACTAATTTGGAATTTACCTTGTACAGTCGCCATCAGATATATCGGAGCAGCTAAGACGCTCACAAATATCTGAACACTCCTCTATTGTCAGGGCGTTAGAGTGCGTGTTCAGATATTGTGAACACCTTGGCCGCTCCGATATATCTGATGGCGACTGTACTTATACACCGTGTGGTGGAATAGCTTGGCAAACGCTTAGGGCGTTATTTATTAATATATTTCAACTTAGATCTAAAATGCCTGTGATAGTTTTACCCTATCTGTCATTTTGACAGTTGAAGTTTGTTAGAAAGTGACAAAATTTAACAGACGTTGGCTAAGTATTAAGAATAACACGACGAATATGATGAATAACATTATTTTTCGGAATTAACAAGTTTCATAATCTATTGATGCGACAATTTTCTACCACATAGTTTCTAGTAAAATTTTCTACTACATATTAAGTATCTACTATTACAGTATGAGTAGACAAATAAAAAAAGCAGAACCAGAATTGCCACATCTACATAAGAAGAAGAAGAAGAAGAAATACATTTATTTAACATCTTGGTAATAACACACAAAACAATTTACACAAACTATTAAGATGCTAAAGAGGATCCCCACTCAGCATAATGCCACGGCAAGCCATGACGCTGATTTTCAGTGGGTACCTGACTTAAAAACTAATCTACACCTAAACCATACCATATCAATTACAACCATACAACCATAACAATTAAGTATACACTAAACTAAAATCATTTAACACGTCACATTGCCAGTTCTACAAGGCTTTTAAAAACTACATCAGCTATAATTTCTGACGCGACCGCTATCATTTCTGAATGTAAAAATGATTGGATCGATGATGCAGCGTCAGGATCGATCGCGCCGGCGCCACATCCTGTACCTACTCGTAGTTCCCTTAATTTCAACGTTACCAACTTTTTATTTTAAAGGCTATGAAATAAGTAGTTACCGTAAAAAGAATCTTTATTATCCTTGCTCGGAATGGGTACGCCGATGCTAAGTAAGTATGTGATTTAAGCTGTCACGGATCCGGTACTAACATCAAGATGTAATTGATCGTTGGTAGACTCTATCCCTTTGTAAAAAGGGTTATGTTTGGTCAATGAACACTGTCAATGATGGTACTATGTGGAGTTAACCGGTCGCATGCGCAGCGCAAATCAGCGGAGACACTGGGGCTTCAAACGTGAGAAATAAGTTGGTATCTATGCATAAGAATTGCCAAAAATTTCATAATTCCAATTCATTATACAACTCGGTGACAATAGTTCGTAAAGGTATTCCTCATTCTTAATTTATACGAACATAATACTAAACTGGACATTATACTAATCCGGCCCTATTACTCATTGCCCTGAATAGCTACAAGTAGGTAGAAGTATAGCGCAGGCTGGACCGCCAAAGTGGTTTTTTTCCTCCCTTTGGGGGGCAGTCAGGGGTTAAACTCGTAGGTCGGGCGCTAGCCCAAACACAGCACAAAAAACTCAAGGTAGTGAGGTCAAGCTTCCTTCACCCTAAATAGCCGTAATGGTTCAGGTGAAGAAAAAGAATACACAAATAGGGGCAAAAGGACGAACTATGCGCAAATTCAGGGCTAGATCAATTTGGCTTGATTTAATCGTGCCAAGAAGCGTCGCTGTCGTCACTGTGCGGAACGGATATGATGGTCGTTCTTGTCTACGTGACAGCGTGATAAAACGGTGTCAGTCACTTTCTATCCCACTGTTAAAAAGTGACAGTTACTTTATCACATGGATAAAGCTATCCATTATACGCCGGCTGGAGACGAAAGTGCAGAGTTCGTCATACATTTCTGTCATTATCGTCCCCAGTATAAAATACCCGCGCTGATGTAAGCTGCGCGTGCACATGATGTTGTTTTAATGCTGTCCTTTAATGTAAAAATAATGTCAGCATTAGCGCGATGCGCGAATGCTCTGGCGCGCCTAGATTTACGCGGTTCTGTGTAGTTTTGAAGCAAATGGATTCAAAAGGCATGTTATTGTCACTTGTCAATTATATGGCCCCATTCGAATATTATGTTTTGACTGGTTTTGTTGCGTATAGGTACTTGCTTTTTTTCTTTATATCTATATCTAGAATTTGGACTAGGTAAAATGTGATATTTTACTGATTAAAGTAACGAGAATGAAATAATTATTTATTTGAACTTCTGGCTGCGTATGAGGATGTCCTGACCGATTTTTTTCGTGCTCTATTAATAACTGAGATTTGAACCCTGATTTGCACAACCGAGGTTTGAACCCAGAGGACTACCGCACACATAGTTATGAAAGGTTTAAAGAATCATTCGATTCTTACAGAAAAATACACCATACTATAAAATTAATATCAGAGAAACTTTTACAAAAGTGGAACTAGCTACTGAGCTAAAGTAGCGATATCTACTCGTAATTTAATAAACCCACATTAATTATCCCGGCTAATACAATTCAACCCATACTAAACCATTTTCATACCAACTTCTTTTTGCAAGAATTAAATGGATATAAACGCAAAGTTTATTAAATTAAATATTTATTATTCAACTATAAATGCTATAAATAAAATAAAATAGCTACTTAAATAAAATACCTAAGCGATATCTAGATAATTTTATAGCTTATGCAGTTTATGCACGTAAGCACACTTCCTTATTATAAATATGAACCTCCGTTTTATGTACAGCCAACAAATTTAAAAAATAAGACTTAAAGTGACATTCCATTTCCAACTGCAGCTGCAATACTGTTCATTTTACTATGGAAACGCGTCGCTGTCACTGTCAATTTCCATAGTAAAATGAACAGTGTTGCAGCTGCAGTTGGAAATGGAATGTCACTCTTATGGTAACATTCCATTTCTATCCGCAGCGGCACTACCGGTACTGAACGCGTCGCTGTCATTTTCAATTTCCATAGTAAAATTGACAGTAGTGCAGCTGTCGTTGGAAATGGAATGTTACCCTTAATGTCAAAAAAAGAATAATTATGATGATGAGGGTTCAAACTTTTAGTGCCAATGACGGTAAACCACACATAGGAATATTTTATAGTATTTTCGTATACAATACCACTTATCAATAACCTAGTACCTTCGTTTAATTTAACGAATATCTGGGGGACCGCGCTTTGCTGGAAAAACATATAAAAACTCAAAAATGCGAGTTTTCCCAGAGATAAGACCTAGCTAGATCGATTCCTCCTAAAATCCACATATAATATAGCAAATTTAATCGAAATCGTTAGAGCAGTTTTCGAGATCCCCGAAATATATAAATAAATAAATATACAAGAATTGTGAAGAGGTAACAGACTTACGGCCTGATTCGAACTTTAAGATACATCTAAAATATGCTTTAGATATGAATCGGATATGTCACTGTCAAAACTTTTTCTTCGTGTCTTCGAATCGGGCCCAGAGTTATTTTCGCATTTAAAACATTAGTATGGATTTCATAGTGGTAATAAATGGAAAGTAACCTTTAAAGCGTGTTAATAGCTTTAGACCTTCCCTTTTACGATCATTTTACAGCGTCCGTATCACCGCTACGTGATAGCCTTAGCCGTTCCTAATTATACACGGAGGCTAGTAATTACTAATTATATCTAGTAAATTAGTAATTAAGATGGTTGGTTTCCTGTAGAAAGTTGTTGCGTGAGCGGATTGACAACATACGTGTTACGTAGTGGCAGGGTTGATTAAACGACTGTTGCTACGATAATAGAATAAATAAGAATACTAATGCTCCATAACAGACCCTTCCCTACTTATACGAGCCCCGATGCATATGTTTTCGTCAGGTGACCCCATTTTTTGAGGTTCTCGCGTTTGTTCAAAAATAATGTTTTTGTTTAAAAATTACTAATATTTAATGCTTATACTAATGTAATTTAATTTTATATGGTAATACTCTGCAATAACTAAATCCAAATACAAGAAATACCGTTTTAATGAAAGAAAAAAATAATGATTTTTTATTTTTTTTTCGACGGGTAGGATTACAACATATGTGAAAAGGGCTATTACCAGGGAAAGCAATAGGGCTCTGCCAATGTACAGAAAATTTTGTTTTGAGCCCATGCATGCAGCAGTGCTGTAAGAGAGGACAATATGATTTGGACAACGTTTTTGAAAACTCCTTTTTTTCAGCAATAAAAGTCTCATGCAATTTTATTATACGATCAAAATAAACTACATTAAACATTGCTATTATGGTTCCCATTACTGGGTCATTATATGTTCATGTTGGAAATTTATTAAAATAAACAAAATTGTTGCGCGGAACTAGACGAAATCATTTGCATCGGGGCTCGTATTAGGTGCTTACCTAACATCTTAACATATGTACTTACATCTTACTTTACATTCTCATCTTAACCACTTAGATCAGGGGTCTCCCGGGTCAAATCCGGCCCGCGACGCGTTTCAATCCGGCCCGCTGACACCCAAAGTGCCCAGTGTTCGGCCCGCCGAGCCAGGCTCCAGGGGTTCAGCATTCATTGAGAGTGGAACTGTTCCTAATAGCAGCAAGGGGTCATCCATTAATTACGTCACACGTTTAGGGGGAGGGAGGGGGTCAAGAAAATGTGACATATTGTGACATGGGGGAGGGGGGGAGACACAAACTTTGTGACGTCACTTTAACTTCATCAGTAACCGAAAATTTATTTAAATTATTTAGTTCGCTGTACATTTAAATAACAAGTTTTTAAAACGAAAATAGTTTTTAATCGTTTAATTTTCTTTCCTAAGCAGTTTTGGGTTATAAAATTACTAATATTTATATCGTCAAAAATATTTTGATAAAATATTAATAATACTTAGGTACTTACTTAATTCGATTTGGCGATTTCGTAGAAATAATGTGACGTCACACTAGGGGGGAGGGGTTTGCCAAATGTGACCAAGTGTGACAATGGGGGGGGAGGGGCCAAAAAACCTAGAAATTGGTGTGACGTAATTAATGGATGACCCCCAACCAGACACCCTCCCCTGGCGCAAAAACCGACGGCGGATGGTGGTTTCTGAGGCGCAATATGGCCCTCAGGAAAAAAGGTATGGAGACCCCAGACTTACATGGTTGGTAATCCTCAATTGTGCGTTTCTCCAGAGAGTTCCTGTCTCGCACAGCTAAACTGTGGAATGAACTGTCGTCCGCCGGATTTCCGGACCGGACGATCTTCCGAAAAGAGACTCCCATCTTAAAGGCCGACAACGGGTCACAAATTACTGGTCAGAACGTTCCTTGAGAAACGAACTATATGTAGCAATATTCTGAATTCTACAAACTTATGCCTACTTATTATTCAGCTGGTCAATCCAAACAGGTCCACGGCAAAAACTCCCCAATTCCAATAATTCCATCCCGTATAAAAGTTCAGGTAAATCTCTCCATGTAATTAACGACACAATTAAAGGCACACTTAAGGCCAGTAAGTATTCTCTTCGGGTCCGCAACATGGCGTGCCATTATCCTGACTAGGAAGAGGAAGACGCTCTCAATTACCACAAAGAAATGGAGTAGTCGGTCTTGGTTGGGACACAGTGCTGGGTAGTTTGGAGAACAAAATCAAAAACTGTATGTTCGATAAGAGGAAAAGTTAGAATAAATGTTTTTTTCCGAAAATCGTTTTTTCCAGATTGATATTTTTACAAATAGCAAATTTTTTACAATTTTAGTTTTTCTCGATAGCTTCCTTTCCCGAAAGCATTTCTAACCATTCGCAAATTTTCCAATTAATTTTATTTTCCAGTAGCATATTTTCCTAATAGGTTTTCTAACTTTGCGAGGTTTGCTAACGGCGAGGAAATAGAGCTTTAGATCTTTAGAATGAATCTAATTGAAAAAAATTGCTTTGAATTTTTTGATTTGAATTGAAAAGCTCTTTTACCTCGCCGTCCGTGTATCTGCGCATACGCATTGCGGGCGCACATAACACTAAATCGGCTCGAGCGGCAAAACGTGCCGACAGTTTATCTTTGGAAATACCTTTCTTGAGAAACGTATTTTCAGATGTGGGATTGTTACTGAATTTTTTTTTATGGAAATAAGGTTAGTGCGGAGAATAGATTTGCAGGAAATGAGTAAATTTCTCAAAGTTTGGATTCTTTTAAAGCTCTCTTTCCTTACCGTCCGTGTATCTGCGCACACGCAGCGCGGGCGCACATAACACTAAATCGGCGCGGGCCGCGACACGCCCCGAGTTAATTGCCTGTGGGACGGCCGGGAAATTTGGACCCAATACAGAACTTGGGATTACTAAACCCCAAGTGGAATGCTAACTAAAACCTGGAATACATTTGCTAAGTTTCTTGCTAGATGTAAGTTGCTATTTTTTTGGGAGTACATTTCTTGGTTGCAAAATATTCTTCTTTTGTCACAAGTAGGATCTGTTTTGTAGGTCTCATTCCATATAGGTACAGAACTAGGGATCGCGCATATTACAAAACATATACCGAAATTGGCGCTGAATGGTGGTCTTATCTCGAGATTAGATACAGGCACAAACGGACAGTAAAACACCTAAATATCTCTAATAAATTGTGTGGATTTTACCGACCTGTAACTCGACTGATACTTAACATACCCAGGCCATACATACTATATTGACAGCTCTCGAAGTCGTGAAACGAATAATTTACCTAAATCAACGGATAAATAAATCCATGTTTACACCCGTGCTATTTACGATTACGACTTCATTTGAATAAACTGCATCAGATGGTGACCATAAACATTATCTAGAGATTCTAGAGTCCGTTGATCTCTCTAATTGCTTTATTTTTAAGTCTGATGCCGTGAACAATGCGTAATGCGCAAATAAATAAAACATGAACACTTTTGAGCTTTATAACGGCTGCTTGAATGTGCCAAGGTGGAAAATACGAACAGTTGTATTCAGGAGATAGGTACGTTGGATGATTATGATTATACTGTTACAAATACAAATAATGTACGCAATGAATTATGATTTCTGTATTCAGTACTTCCAATGGCACTTAATATCATTCCGGTTTTGTCGCACTTTTGATGTTTGACAGGCAATCTCGTACATTCTTTACCTGTAGGTTCACCATCGTTGTCGACAGTGAGGCCCGCGTTACCTCGTATCATAACCAGTTGAACGTCTAACTGAATTGTTTGGATTGCTAACTGAAAGTACACGAGAGCGCATTTCAAATATGGAATGCGCGATCTTCACATGTCATTCCTTCTGAAGCATGTACAGCCAGCTCCTAGCTTGGTGGTAAGGATACGACGCCGACGTGATGATATAGTGTTACTGTTACTCAATCCAAAATCCTTATCTTATCTGAATGAAGTACCTCTTTGGTAGTAGTTGGTAGTGGTACTGGTGGTGGTGCAGTTTCGACGAATCAGAAAAAGACCTAATGATGCTTTGATGGGCTGGAAAATTCGGGAAAAGCAACCAACAAGGTAGACAAGGGTCGATACGAGTACAGTACCTACAGTATTCTTTCTTTTCTAAATGGATTAAAGTACACATTATTTACACAATCGGCGTAACTGTCATGATATCCTCAGAAGCCTAGCGGAGGGGAGGCCGGAAAATAAAGCCTGAGGTCAGCTTAGGACTGGTCATTGTGGCATTAACCCAATTGAATACATCGAAGACTAGCGTGGAACAATAGGCTAGGAGTCAGCACCCTCTTGATTTTGTGAACATTTTGTTATCTTTTTGTTATGTTGTCTGGTGGTGTGTTAAAACGTGTCTGTCTTAAACGTTTCTTATTTTTCATTATTCGGGATGTGACTTTATCTCACAGTGGTAATCTTTCATTTGATATGATACCCGTTACATTTATAAGGAAGGTAAAACCGTCAGTAAATAATTAAATTCACACTGCTTACATTCAGACACCATATATCCCAAAGTAATATTGATTTAGATCGACAATAGACAAAAATAAACGTGACCAGAATTGGGGCAAAGACAACAATGTTAATTGTAATAAACATATCCGATTGTATTATGTACCTACCTCCTTATCAATCTCACGACAATCTACGCTGAAAGGTAGTCGCGGTAGCTGATTATAATATCTCTAATCAAATCAAAATTAAATAATTCAAATATAATTTATTTTAAAGCAACTTATGGGCCCTTATAATCGCCACACCTTGTAATATAACACTCCTCCGCCGCGTCTGTCTGTTTATGTGTTGTATGTTTGTTCGCGATAAACTCAAAAACTGCTGAACGGATTTTCATGCGGTTTTATAGAGAAGAATAGAGTTATTCTTGACTTGAAAAGTAGCTCCTCCTATTATTATGTCCATGGGCGACGATGACCGCTTCCTATCAGGTGGCTCATCTGCTCGATTGCTATCACATTAAAAAAATGTTTGGGTTAAATAAGTTCATTACTCTCTAGCTTATCATCTCGAATGGCGTCTGTCTAGATTCAATTTATCTAAAATACACCTATTTTATTTCTAACTTTCCACAGGAATTAAATTATTTGTTTTCCCTCGCCGACAAAGCCGGTGCGCGGTTAATGTACATACAAATTATGTGTCTGTCTGTCAGTGGTTGCGGTCGACGCTTCCGCATTGCGCACACGCATGTAACTCTACAAACTCTTATCTTACTCAACTCTGCCGTTTAAATATTAACTTTAACCCTTTCTCATAAGGTTACTTTTTTTGTGGAGTGAGATAGTGTTTAGAAGGTTCTGGAAAATAGGGATAGAAACGCTGCGCAGGAGAACCGCAATAGGGTATTTTTAGCGAAACACGCTTTGGATTTAGGTTTTTTTGTGCAAGATAGCAGGTTTTTGTAGGGGATACTGCTGAATATGATCAGATCTTGAAAACTATTTGAGAGAGGGGGAGACCCGGGACCCTAATACTAAGACTCCACTGTCCGTCCGTCTGTCTGTCACCAGGCTGTATCTCATAAACCGTTATAGCTAGACAGTTGAAATTTTCACAGATGATGTATTTCTGTTGCCGCTATAACAACAAATACCTAAAATGTACGGAACCGTCGGTGGGCGAGTCCGACTCGCACTTGTCCGGTTTTTTTATAAATGCGAAAGTAACTCTGTCTGTTAGTTACTTCTTCACGCTTAAACCGCCGCTGAACAGATTTAGATGAAATTTGGTGTGGAGATGGTTTTAGGCCCGAGAAAGGACATAGTATGTTTTTATCGATCATCATCACGAAATTGATTTTTTAGTATTTAAGATTTTAATTATTGTATATATATATTAGTTTGTAAGGTATGTATCTATGGGCCTTAGTAGCCTGAAAATAAATGCTTTAAATGATTTAATTTGATTATCCCACCCAGATGAAGTTAATTCAAACCTAGTTCTTAATAATTGCTTTGCTCCAACAGAAAGTAAATAATAGTATCGAGTTAGGCCGTCAAGAAAGCGTGGTAATAACTATGCGCCGGCGCCGACGGTATCAGACCAGAACCTGCGCGGTGACATGCAAATTGTCACATACGTGTGATTGGATGTCTTATTGGGTCAATTACGATTATTAAGGCAAATATAAATTGGATGCAAATGCAAAGGAAGAAGAAATTTTAATAGAACTTCACTCTGAGTACCGTATATCCGTGTCATCTACAAAATCTTGCTATTTTAACCCCCCGACGCAAAAAGAAGGGTACGTGTTACATATGTTTGACGCTAATGTCTGTCTTTCTTTCTGTCTGTGTGTCTGTCTGTGCGGCTGTCTGATTTCGGGGTTGGTTCCATAGTAAACGTTGCTCAGTATAATCCCAAAACTCATGGCAACGGGAATGCAGTTATTTTTTTAGCCACCGTGTATATGATCATTTACCTATCTAGACACGCGGCAGCGTGTCAAGCCAAGTTCAAGCAAAGGAACTGGCTAGCCAGCGCCAAGTGTAATATTACACGAACCACTTGGTGCCACTTTTGACCCTTCTATAACTCAAAACATCTTTAACGTAAACACATAAAACTACGTGTGTTTAATTATATCCATAAGGACATCTAGAAGCCCAAATTTCATGAAGCTAGCTCAAACGGTTATAAAGATATGAAGGTCAAAAAGTCGTAAATTTTAAGACTGACTGACAGACTTATAGTACCTAAACCTAACCTACTTCCAGGTGACCTAGAAGGATGAAATTTGGAATCCAGCTCAGTTATTGTGTGAAAGCGTAGGAAAAAATCTAAAAATAAAAAAAAGTTATAAAATAGGGGGGGTCCCCATACAAAAAAACTATTTTTTATTGTGACTAGGGTTTGCAATCCGGATCCGAAATGTATGAAATTATCCGGACCTGGATCCGGATCCGCGGATCTTCCCATATATTTCGGATCCGTCGTGCAAACCCTAATTGTGACTGACATATAAGTACCTAAACCGAACCTACTTCCAGATGACCTAGAGGGATGAAATTTGGAATCCAGCTCGGTTATTGTGTGTAAGCGTAGGGAAAAATCTAAAAACAAAAAAAGTTAATAAATAGGGGGGGGTCCCCATACAAATTTCTTTTTTATTGTGACTGACATATAGTACCTAAACCTAACCTACTTCCAGATGACCTAGAAGGATGAAATTTGGAATCCAGCTCGGTAATTGTGTGTAAACGTAGGAAAAAATCTAAAAATAAAAAAAGTTAAAAAATAGGGGGGGTCCCCATACAAAAAACCTGTAATACGCGCTAAACAACCGGCCAACCGTGTGTCGTTGGCGGCGCGCGGCACCACATAATTAATACAAAGAACAGAAGTAAAAAACATGCAGCGGAAACACAAGAAAAAACATTAAATCTCAATACCTGCCTAGTCTTCTTTACAAAAAGTATTGATATCCCATCAAAAACATAAATGTAAAAAAGGAGAGCCAAGTTCAATACAAAAATTATGCTGGGCTGTGGGGTTCGCCGCAAAAAGAATGGAGATCTAAATGAGTACCAAGTTCTATGCAAAATCCAAATATGTATTTATAGGAACAAAATAACATTATAAACAATTATTAAACTCTATTTCTTTGCTTTATTGGATACCTATAACAATTGCTGTTATTTAAAAAAAATGTGAGATCTTAAAGTAGGTTAGATTTGGCTTGGCCAGTTTTTATCAGAATTACAAAATATATATGTTGAATAACTTTATAAAATTACTGATGTAATGAAAACTGGCCAAGTCAAATCTAACCTGCTTTTAAGATCTCGCATTTTTTTTAAATAACAGCAATTGTTATAGGTATCCAATAAAGCAAAGAAATAGAGTTTAATACTTGTTTATAATGTTATTTTGTTCCTATAAATACATATTTGGATTTTGCATAGAACTTGGTACTCATTTAGATCTCCATTCTTTTTGCGGCGAATCCCACAGCCAAGCATAATTTTTGTATTGAACTTGGCTCTCCTTTTTTACATTTATGTTTTTGATGGGTATGATAGTCTATTACGGCCTATGCCTGTATTGTATCATATTATTACTTCTGCGACAACACCTTTAAAAACATTGTATGAAATGACTTAATCAGTGTAATTCTATCTCTTTCCTTCACCAGTTTCACATGTTCCATGCAAATTAGATGTTCTGCTTTCTATTAGCGTTTGATTATACGCGTTCCATGGGAAAATCGTTAATGGGTGAAAAAATCTTTCACACGATTGCATTATTAGAGTGGGATTCTTCAAATGTATGACCATTTGGTTTTTGTTTTTTATTAATGAATGGGTGATGTCTGATTTGTCATAATTACTTATATAATGATTACGATAAAACCTTTGTCTTATAAGAAAATATAGATTACGATACAGCGGGGAAATGCCGCCAGCATCCTTGGTACAATGCCTCAGGGGCCTATTTTAGATTTAAGCTAGTTATTAATTTCGTTTAGTTGTACCACTGTATATATATTGTACGTAAATAAATGTTTTTAAAGTTCAGAAAATACAAAATAATATCAAAATTATACATAATAGTTATAAATCTGATAAATAGAGCGTCCCCTCTAGTAGTGTCGCAGTCGGGGGTGTCTATGAAAACCGAGATTGCTTATCTTATCATCGTCTTGCCCGCCCGTCTCCTAGTAGGATATTTGTCCGTCCGTTTGCCTCCTCTGTCATAAAAAAACTTTAGTCATATGTGTATCTAAGAAAATGAAAAGAAATATCAAAATAAGTCCAATTATCCCTTCGCCCCTTTTTTAAATTGAAATCCAATTGCCATCCCTCTAACTCCAAGTTACTTATCCGCCAGCCGCCATAATTTTTCAAATTTAGAAAAAGTCTACAGTTCCTACTTAAAAAACACAAGCGTCTGCGTACTTTTTATCTAGGAAATGCATGTCCAATAAAACATGGTAAGTATCGCGTGTCAATGTTCGTGCGGGTTATAATAAAAAGTTGTGCATGTTGGATGTTATCTAATACGTCTGTCGGTCGATTGTCGTCAACCGATCGACAGACTCTCACTTTCCCGATTGAAGCACGTGGACTGCGCAGCATGGCGTGCGCGTGCGCATGTTGTGTGCTGTACACACTCGTTGAGAGCCTCTCGCCAAGTCTTGGCAACGCTCCGACTTAATCGGAGAACGGAGCAGTATTTTATACACACTCGTTCTCGGCCTGTCTCGGGGTGTCTCTACGACTGTGTACAGCCGGCATTATACATAGAAGTATAGTAAACGATGATCAGTGGTGTAGTCGACTATTATAAGCAGGCATCGGATTTCAGGGGGCAAAGTACAGGGTGAAATTTAATCGGTGATCACTGATCAGGAACCAATTTTATATTTCAGGATCTAATTTAGTAATTTTATGGCGATCACATTTATGTAACACTAGCAGACTAGCACAACTAAATTCTTTTTTTATCGTGCCTAATTTTTTTTAATCAAATTTATTGTCACCCTATCTAAGGTTAAGTTTAAAATCTCTTTCCAAGGTAACAGCCATAAATAACTAAAGACTTACGAGCAATAAGTAAGCTGTCAATTTGTCATTGTCAACTTGACGTACACCTACTTCCTTAAATAAAAGTAGTTTTAATTTTATTGCTAACCCTAATAAAGCTACAAGTATTTTTTCTCTCAAAATCTATACAAAATTCGTTTTAATTGCTCTCGTGTGTATACTGTATATCTAATAAGTAATAACATAAGTGCTTAGTTAGCCTGTCAAGTTACGACACCTGCGAGTTCATTCGCCTCTCCTATTATACGTTAATCGTCACTAAACTAAAGATTATCACACGATTACTTACCACCAATCCTATTCTAAACATCAGCGCTGACAGCTGGCTTTAATAACCTATTACATAACCGTTGAATAATTTAATTTTAAAACGACCCGAGATCCGATGAAAGTCTTTCACTCGTGTCACTTGTGTTAACTGATCGTCTGTGAATCTTATTCCATAGACATAAGATCTACAAATGGTTAGTCGAGAGTGTGTTGACGAAAGCGTACATTACTTAATAGAGAAATTGTGTGACGATAACTTTTTTCTATTTCTGTCTGTCAGTGTTGTAACTGAGTATGTATGTTATGGTTACGAGTAAGTTGTTAGTTGGGGGGTAAATAGAAGACCAATACAAATTGCTAACTTGTTTTGTTTAGCCTGTATATAAATACTTATATACATTTCAACAAGTACACTAATTCTTATTACCGGAAGAAACTGAAGAAGTGCTGGTGGCCTAGCGGTATGAGCGTGCGACTTTCAATCCGGAGGTCGCGGGTTCAAATCACGGCTCGTACCAATAAGTTTTTCGGAACTTATAAGTACGAAATATCATTTGATATTTACCAGTTGCTTTTCGGTGAAGGAAAACATCGTGGGGAAACCGGACTAATCCCAATAATGGCTAATTTCCCCTCTGGGTGGGAAGGTCAGATAGCAGTCGCTTTCGTAAAAACTAGTGCCTACGTCAATTCTTGGGATTAGTTGTCAAGCTGGGGTCCAGGCTCTCATGAGCCGTGGCAAAATGCCGGGATATCTTCACTAACTCTTGTCATTAAAGGGGCCTATACTGATTAACAGTCTGCCGGACGGTATCGGCCTGTCAGTTGTTCGGATCTGTCAAAAATTTTGTTCTAACTGACAGGCTGATACCGTCCGGCGGACTGTTAATCAGTGGGCCCCTTAAAGAGCGATCTGCAACCATTGAGCTGCATTGCTGTCGCGACGCGGTGCTGCTACTGTCAATTTCCGCGATGAAATGGGCGACGCTAGTTGCCTCATTAATGCCACGATTACGTTCAACCCGTTTGTCATTTTTATCAACGAATTCGGCTTAATAAAAAGGCATCAGCACTGCGCGCCTCCGCAGTAATATCGCAACAGTGAAGCTGCAGTTGATATCTGAATGTCACCTTAACCCCCGGGTTAACAATTGAATTAGTTTTCCAATGTCCCTTACGTGGGACAGACTCGTTAACTATAATATTTGACAGACAAGATTTTACTTTTCGTTGTCCACTTCACATCAGTTGGACATCGATCATATTTGAGCAGCGATTATTTCATCGAACATAATGGCGACTATTGGAAAGCAGCATCCGGCGTTACTTTCCTTTTCGTTCGTGCGCGGGCGCAAGAAAAAATGCGCGAGAGTTTACTGGATTCTGGTCGCTTGACGTACAGTACCTACAGTGTTGATATCAAGACCTTGAACTTCAAGATATTCACGAGACGACACGTACTAGATCCATTCTAGATACGTTATAGTTTAGATATCAACTAGTTCTCTTTTGCGGCGCAATTCGGGCAACCAATGTCACTTTTACGTTAGATAGAGTAAGATATCTCTAAGTCATATCCTGTGGAAATCGTTCAAGAGAATCTCCAGAATCGCGCAAATGTCAAATTTGACAGGTTAGATCTTAAACATATCGTTATCGTATCTTGTTGATGTCTAAAAGATATATATTTCAAAATCCGAATCCAAGGTACCTACAGCATACTGCAGCAGTATCACAGAAGAAGTAATATTATTACCGTACAGAAAGGAAACTTCCTACAAAACCGAAGTTTGACATCGGTTCAGGGTCGAATCATCTAATATATGTTGCCACTATCCCTTTCGGCTATTTAGGGTTGTCAAAATTCAAGCCATTATCTGTGATCGTGCACGCAAAGGGACGTCATGTTGTGTCAACCCTAATAATTGCTCGGAGCAATGCTGAGAATGGAACCGAGTTTGCCCGAAGTCAGGAGTGTCGCCCCACTGACAGTGACTGTGATTCTAGGGTGAAAAGTCTAGTTTGGAAGTTCGTTCACGGCGACCCGGAGAGCAATTCCAACAGACATTGTGACATCAAAATGATCGTTTCGCACGTGCCAATACCTACAAGTAGGTGTACGGATAAGTTAGTTAGTAAAAATAATTTAAGAAATGTTAATGTTGTTAAATTTAAATATAAAATTTTAAGTATTAGCAAAGTGTACGAGCGATTCACATAATTTAGATATCATTAAAATATTACAATGTAAGTTAGAATTGAACTCTAAGTAAGAAACGGGAAAGCAAAGCGCGCGCGCAGGTGCGGCGAAAGTCGCGTATTTGTCAACGGAGGCTGTTTTATGGGCTAGGTAATAAGCGTGATTTTATTTTTCAATCAAAACGCAATATTTCATTACGCGTTCCATTCTAAAATCAACTCTAAACATAGGTACTAAGGTTCACTTTGAAATGTTTAAGCATATGGTGATTTGACGTTTTGAAATGTAAAGTTTTGTTAATCAGCGTATGGAGTGGGCTTAGAGAAATTGAAGGATATATAGGATTTGAATTGAATGGATAAGGCTGGCTATTTGTCTGGCTAGGCTAGGTTTTTGACAGATGAATGATTAAGGTAGGTACTAGTTGGAACCTGACCGCAGATACCGGCAGACGACGTGTGATGTAAATGTAGTGTAGGGACGCCCGGCCGTAAACAGGCGGGTTGTCGTATTATTGCTTGTCCTTGTGGCAGTCTCACTTTTTGTTTATTCCCCACCAAAAATTTAGTATGGTTTAATGATGGGCAATAAATAACCCGACCGAATTACGTAGATTGTTTTTGGCATGTTGTTAGGAATGTTAAAACGTGTTTTTAATATTGTCGCTTTGCGTATGTTTTGTCCCTCACGGAGGCACGCGTATAGCTCATCTATGTAATACTAGGTATAGATATGATTCAGCCCAATTCCCTGGAGTTAGATATGCAGGTTACTGTCCCGGCCCTCTACATGTGTGTCCATTCCCACACTATTCTCCTCAAATCTTCTTGTTTTCCTGCAGAACAGAAGGACATCTTTAAGTTCGACATCCTTTAGTTTGTTTTCTGTCAGTAATACATTCGGTAAAGACACATTACCGAATGTATTATAACGACGTGCGATACTATTGGTCTCACAAATATATTTGAGTCACATATACTGAAAAAATTAATTTCGCCTGTAATGTTGCAGCGTAGTAAAAAATTGCTTTTGACTCCCTTAACTTTGTGATGTCTCAAGAAAGACACGAACGGCTCCTAAAGCATAATAAACTGTGTATGATCCTTGTCGATGATATTAACTAACGCTTTTATCTTGTTTTTTTACAGGTAAACAACTTTACATCATGAGTATACTGCTGACATGGCAAAAAATTGGTATGTAGGTATTTCTTGGTATCAAGTTTACACGTTTTTAAATTATTGGCATAGATCTCCGAAACTAACGATGTCATAGTGAAATCATCGACCAATGGAAGGAATTTGTGGTAAATTTTACTTTTATCGGTTTTTGATTGGTTCGCAATTATAGTGATTTTACGAGTAAGTTCACGCCAATGATCACTGATCATGATCAAATTAAGGTAGAGGCGCCAGAAGGACCGAATCGTTTTTTATTGATATGCAAAATAAATTGGTTTTAAGTAAAGAATGAATTATTTAAAAATGACAGCTGTTGGAATCGCTATTCCTTATGGTCAATCATAAAATACACTAAATATCATAGCATAAGTAGCATAAGCCTTCCAGTAAAATTCTGATGAAATTATTATTTAAGCCTTCTACGAACATCGCGACAAATGTCATTTTCGATCAATCCTGGCTAAGTGGCAATGTATCGCAAATCGCTTGCGATGATTGGTGACGTTTGTAGAGGCCAATGACCTCTTCACGGTTCTCTGTAAAACATAGCTTGCAACATTTAATAGACGATCAATTTTTTTAAACATGCAGATACGTCTGCGAGCGATATTCCAAAATTACCTGCCGGAAGCGTAATTTTTTCCATTTTTTCCTTTAATATAAATTTTTTTAATAGACGATATTCAAAAGTTTCAAGACATCATTCAATCTCTTCTTCCTCCCGTTATCCTGGCATTTTGTCACGGCTCATGGTAGCCTGGGGTCCGCTTGACAACTTATGTCAGGAATTGGCGTGGGCACTAGTTTTTACGAAAGCGACTGCCATCTGACCTTCCAAGCCCTTACTGGGATTAGTCCGGTTTCCTCACGATGTTTTCCTTCACCGAAAAGTGACTGGTAAATATCAAATGATATTTCGTACATAACTCCGAAAAACTCATTGGTACGATATTATGATAAAGACATCATTCTATCTATTAATCAATATTCATTGCGCCTTCCCACGATCGCGGGTATCTCGATCTTTCATACTTTTTCGCCAAATCATTGTTTTTAGTAGGTTCCGGAAAGTAAAAGTGTTAGTTGCGGCCCGCGGCCAGTAAATAACTGTTCTGTGACGATTGGCTACTTTTCACTTAATCGTATTACGGTTCATTGATTCTTATTGGGTTACAATTAGATCCATGTTTTTTTAGCATTTTCTAGAAGAGGTATTTATGTGAATGTTTTTTTTGTAAGCAGCGCGATATCGGGGTACGAGTAAGGATTTTTTAAATGATATGCCTTGCCTTTAGCCTCCCAGACATCAAACAAAACTAAGATTCAAATTAGAATGGAACGGGACACCTTTTTATCCTCTTGGCGGCTAGAGGCTAGGGGCAAGCGGGCAGACAAATCGCCTGATGGTCGGCAATTACATTCGCTCATGGACACCTGTAACACCAGAGTGGTTGCAAGTGCCTTGCCGGCCTCTAATATGGTAGTACCTACGCTCTTTTCTTGAAGATTTGCCTCCTAAATAATAAAGAAAACATAATAGTACTTTCTCTAAAAGCACTAAATCTCCTGCCGAAAATGGATTTTAAACAATAATAATATTAATAGTTATTTGTTTTACAAGGGGGCAAAGTTGTTGTTTAACCGCTCGTGCTAATATTGATACCCGAGCAAGCGAAAGATTCCAAAATTGAACCACGAGCGTAGCGAGTGGTTGGAAAAATGGAATCTTGAGCGTTGCGAGGGTTTCAAAGCACGAAGGTTAAACAAAATTTGCTCCCGCGTGAAACAAAATTTTTCACCACGCCAACCCGAATCAAATATTAAATGTAAAATATCAAACAAAATCAAACCAAATCAAATCTAAATGAATGTTATTAAATATTTATCATCCAAAATCAACATTTAAAAGTAAATTCAACCAGAAAATATAAGAAAACAACTCAAAATTTGCATTTGATTACTTTGCCTCACATGTGAATAAAATGCAACTTTGCTATCAGTATTTGAAGTGCAAAGTAAGCCTTTCCGAGCTGGTGTGGTGAAAAAATCTTTGTACCCTAAGCTATAAAACATACATAACTAAACAAAGTACCTATAAATACTTAGAACTAGACGTTATCAGCAAGCGAGTCTTGTTAACACTTTCAAATGTCCGGTGCGCAAGCGCAATCAATCACGCACTAATAGAACCTCGTAATTATAAATTAGCAGTACTCATACAACCAACGACCAGTATTACAGGAGCCTTCATCACACACAGGTCTACCGTTTAGGGCCGGTACAGACGGACTGCAACCCGACTGCAACTTGTATGTTGCAGTTGGTGTGCAGTTCCCATACAAATTGCAGTCGGGTTGCAGTTAACTGAGGCGTTTGGAGAGAAGTTGTAAGTAAGAACGTAAGTAAGTTAGGAAATAAAAGCTTGTAATGAAACATTAGTGTTATTATTACGTTTTAATAACTTATAAATGACGCAGGAAAATGTATTTCACCACACCAACCCGATGCAAATATTAAATGTAAAATATCAAACAAAATCAAATCCAAATGAATGTTTTTAAATATTTATCATCCAAAATCATTTAGAAGTCAATTCCACCAGCAAACATAAGAAAACAACTCAAAATTTGCATTTGATTACTTTGCCTCACATGTGAATAAAATGCAACTTTGCTATCAGTTTTGAAGTGCAAAGTAAGCCTTTCCGAGCAGTGTGGTGAAAAATGTATTATTGTAAGGCACTAAGTGTGGGTCGGCCCAGATATCGCTGGTAAGGCAGTGTGACGGCGGATCTGCTTCGCAGCTTCGCGTCAGTAACTGGCAGGAACACAACAGACAACACAGACAAGACAACTGGACTGGACTGGCAAGACAGAGTGGCTTGGAGAGCGTTGGTGAAAAGTGTCCACATTCGTCACGTCCCTCAGCCATGAGGATACGACAAGGAAGAAGAGAAGAACTGGCAGGAAGTTGCGCAGGATCGGGACAGGTGGCACGCTCTCGTTTCGGAGGCCAAAATTCTCTTTGGATCGCTGAGCTAAAATAGTTAGTAAGGCACCTCTAATTTAATGCTTAACTTATGCTTTATTTATGTGACGAATATCGTATCAGTTTCCTATTGTATTGTCAAAAGATCTAGTTATCCTCTCACATGCTATATTTATGGTATAATTGAAGAGCCGTTTAAATAATTCGACTATAACTCAGTAGTCAGATAATATCTCAATAAATTTAGATTTATCTACGAGATAAATAATAGTGAGCACAGATTAAAAATAAAAGTAAGGTGGGCACGCTTCCTACGTTTTGTCGTACCATTTTATATTTGCTGTTGGTAACGTTGTGATCCACCAGAAATAACATACGAGCAAAATTTAATACCATTTAATTAAAAAAAACATATCTTGAAGTAGCAATTTCTAAAGACTAAATAAGGTAATACCTACAAAAATATCAGCTCTTCCTATACCGAACATAATCTGATATTGATACCTAATATGCTTTTAGTCTGGTAATAATTTAGTATTGATATATTATGACTAGCGTCGCTTCACGTTTATAAAGCCATCTATAAAAAATATAACTAAACTATAATATCATTACTACAATACCTAAAAGCAACAATTACGAGTAATTGACCATCAATGGATCTTACGTCTTTGCAATAGGGTTGACGATGGTACCTGAAGTTTCTCAGGTGATGACAGGGCATCGTCCAACAGCAAATATAACTTGGTAAAACCACCAATCGAAAGTGGTAACGCCGGCATTTTTGTCTCGTTTTCACAAATCCTTTTACGCTCCAGCCGGTATGGGAAAACGGGAAAAAATGGGAAATTACGCGTGTGAAAGTGTCGGGAAAACGTGGCGGAACGCGTTGCTTTCGAGAACTAATTTGCTTTTTATTGCAGCCAATTAGGCTTCGAACTTGATTGGTATCAATATGGGTTGTAGATATGAGCGCCGATAGGCATTTAGCCGGCGGCGGCGCGCCGGTCAAAATCGGTCGGCGGCGGCGGCGAACCGGCGGCGTGGCCTTGAAACACCTTTGATTAATGAAAAAATAATTCAAACCAAAATTTTACCGAAAATACATGTTTTTGCTGTAAGAAAGTGATAAAATAAGTGCATTTTTCAATTTCAAGCAAAATGTATTGAATAAAGGGACGATTTTTTATATAGTATAAACTATATCGCGCAGCATCAGACGCAGTCTTAACCTTGGCGAGGTCCTGGCCGGAAGATCTTTGCGTGGCCCTTATCTTTTGTGCTAACTAAAAAGTAGCGGATTGACTGTATCAGGGCAACGTCTGGTCGACAGTCCAAAGAGCCAGAGTGAGGAAAATTAAGCTCCATCATTAACCAATATCGACCCAACAAACCGAATTATGTCAAAAAGTGAGGCCCCCCATACAACCATTTCCAGTCGCCGTTACGACACGGTGTAGACACATCTTGTGTCGACACCGTCTGTTTCGGTCACAATTCCAGTCGCAGAGTCGTCGCCGTGTCGACACAGTTACCAGAAATGGGGAAGGGTCGACACATGACACAAAGTGACATAAAGTGTGGTCGCCGTGTGCACACATTGTTTCGGGTTTGCGACTACTTTATGCCAAAATCATTCGTTCATTCGTTCATTTTGTTCCTGTCAAATGGAAACTGTCAGATGGAAAAATAGTTAAATAAAAATAAGTGACATTAATACGCCATCTCTAAAACGGATTACAAGACGTAATTATATATTGTTTGCATTTATATTACAATAGGACTTAAATTATTATGGGGAATTAAACTGCTCGAGTGATTTGATAAACTAAGTGTAATATAATCAACGCGCCACCACATTGTTTTAGTTTAGCCGGAAAGGAAATTGTTTACTTCTCAGTGCTTGTGTTCATAAATATATTATTTGATGCATTTTTAGTACTTCGATGCGTATACTATACTTAAATAACAGAAATAACGCTTTACATATTACGAAACTGGTTAATTATGATGTATAAATATGGTTTAAGGCTGAGAAATATTGCAGTCACAAAGTAGTCGCAAATGTTTCGACTTTGTGTCGACTCTGTGTAGACACATGACACGCGCTGTCAAAAGTAATAACAAAGTTACTGGATTTGCAAAATGGCTCCTTGTGTTCATTTGTTTTCAGATATTCTCAAAGTGTAAAAATGACGTGGTCAGAGATGGGACTTAATAGATTAACTGTTTATTCGACTAATTAATGGAATAAAAAAGTTAATCCTCAAATTTTAATCACGATTAGTTTAGTCGACCTAACATAGATTGAAATTGAATTAATCTGAACATTAATCGAATAAATTATCGATTAAATCTCGGTTGGAAGTTGACAGGGGGCCATTTTTGTACGTAAAAATAATAGAAATGTCTTGCATGCAGATGGTAGCCAAACACTTTGTCATAAAAGTCGAGATGGGTGTCTATTTATAGGTTTTAGGGAGTGCCGATTTCGAAAATGATGACCATTTTGGAATCCAAAATGGCGGCCATGCACTGTGTCATAAAAGTCGTCATGGATGTCGTTTTATACGTTTTAGGGGGCCCCAATTTTGAAAATGATGACCATTTTGGAATCCAAAATGGCGGCCATGCACTATGCCATAAAAGTCGTCAGGGGTGTCGTTTTATAGGTTTTAGGAGGCGCAGATTTCAAAAATGATGACCATTTTGGATTCCAAGATGGCGGCCATGCACTATGTCATAAAAGTCGTCATGGATGTCGTTTTATAGGTTTTACGGGGCCCCGATTTAGAAAATGATGACCATTTTGAAATCCAAAATGGCGGCCATGCACTATGTCATAAAAGTCGTCATGGGTGTCGTTTTATAGGTTTTAAGGGGCGCAGATTTCGAAAACGATGACCAATTTGGATTCCAAGATGGCGGCCATGCACTATGTCATAAAAGTCGTCATGGATGTCGTTTTATTGGTTTTAGGGGGCCCCGCTTTCGAAAATGATGACCATTTTGGAATCCAGAATGGCGGCCATGCACTATGTCATAAAAGTCGTCATGGGTGTCGTTTTATAGGTATTAGGGGGCGCAGATTTCGAAAACGATGACCATTTTGGATTCCAAGATGGCGGCCATGCACTATGTCATAAAAGTCGTCATGGATGTCGTTTTGTAGGTTTTAGGGGACGCAGATTTCGAAAATGATGGCCATTTTGGAATCCAAAATTGCGGCCACGCACTATGTCATAAAAGTTGTCATGGGTGTCGTTTTATAGGTTTTAGGGGGCCCTGATTTCGAAAATGATGACCATTTTGGAATCCAAAATGGCGGCCATGCAGTATGTCATTAAAGTCGTCATGGCTGTCGTTTTATAGGTTTTAGGGAGCGCAGATTTCGAAAATAATAACTATTTGGGAATCGAAGATGGCGGCCATGCACTATGTTAAAAGTCGACATGGATGTCGTTTTGTTGGTCATGGTCATCATTATCGAAATCTGCTCTTCCTAACACCTATAAATCAACATCTATGACGGCTTATATGACAAAGTGCACGGCAGACATCTTGGAATCCAAAATGGTCATCATTTTCGAATTCTGCACTCCCTAAAACCTATAAAACGATATCCATGACGACTTTTATGACAAAGTGCACGGCACACATCTTGGATTCCAAACAGGTCATCATTTTCGAAATCGGCACTTCCTAAAACCTATAAAACGATATTCATGACGACTTTTCTGACAAAATACGTAGCGGCCATCTTGGATTATAAAATGATCATCGTTTTCGAATTCTGCACTCCCTAAAACCTATAAATCGACATCCGTGACGACGCAAGTTATCTTTATTTTCAGATCTAACAAATTGCTACAGAATACAAAGGACAAAAAAAGAAGCGAGGAGGTAATGAAACAAGCAAACATACAGATGATTCCTCGACGCAATTGGATGCTTCTTAAATTGTGTCCAGATTTATTTGTCATAAAAGTTTTTATTTTTCACGTATTACTCTCACAAGTTCCGTGACATTTCGACCTTGTAATTTTTTAAGTAAATGGTTTTGTTTATCTGTGAGGATCTCACTAGAATAATATAATCAAGGTATGTTTATATTTGATAATTGAAATAGTAACGCAAAAAAAAATTATATTTGTGTCTTATAATCCTACCGAAGACTTTTATTTTTCCTTTTCCTTCTACACAAGTTTGGTCAAGTAATAAGAATTTAGGGCTCTCAATTTTATTTTGACTTCTACAACAGTAAAGCTACGAGGCCATGTTTGGTATCGTTTTCGTATAAATTCGCAGTACCAAATTTAGTTATGGTATCACATTGACACCATTCCAAAGTAAAAACATATAAACTTACTTTCTCTTAAACTCCTCTTCACGCTTAAACTGCTGAACAGTTTTAATTTAAATTTAGTACACATATATTTTGAGTCCCGAGACAGGACATAATAAGTTATCTCAAAAATCATCCTTCAAAGGTGTGAAATGAGGTGTAGGGGGGAATTCAGAATTGACTTCTTGAAGTTAATACTGTTTAAGTTTAGGTTTGAAGTCATGTTTTTTTTTATCATTTTTAACTAAATCAAAGATGTAGACCTTCCCAAATTTAATATAAATCGGTTCAGCGGTTATTGATTTCCCGTACAAATTTCCACGCCACTTTTCACACCTTCAAAAGATGATTTTGGTTATAAGATCTATCCTATGTCCTGTTCCGGGATGCAAACTATTTCTATACCAAATTTCAACGAAATCGGTTCAGCGGTTAAGCGTCAAGAGGAGTTTAAAAAAACCGACCAAGTGCGAGTCGGACTCGCGTATTAAGGGTTCCGTACATTAAGTCCGACTCGCGCTTGACTGCACATTTCTAATAGGTTTTCCTGTCATCTATAGGTAAAGAACTATTTTGTGTATTCAGACAGACAGACATACAGACGCACGAGTGATCCTATAAGGATTCCGTTTTATGCTTTTGAGGTACGGAACCCTAAAAAGATTTTTTTAATTTTGTGGAATGGTTTCCATGTTAAATGGATTCAGCAACCCAGATTTATACGAAAACGATACCATACACGGCCTAGCACCTTCACTGATGTAGATATATCAAGATAAAATTGAGAGCCCTAACTAAACTTTCAAGAGCGGATATCTCAAAAACTATTCAACATATCGAAAAAATTGACTGAATAAACTTGTAACAAATTAAATTAACTTTCATTTTGTATAAGTGGCCATGTCGCTAAGATGCATAGTTTCCGAGATATAATCGAAAAACCGGAAAATGGGACATTCAAAGCCCCCTCTCTTCCCCCGCTCAAGGGCTACGGCCGGGGACTTTTGATATGTTCACCTCCTAACTTGTCCAAACCAAGTTACAGAGTCAAAAATTGTGTTCCGAGCATTTCCCTCTACAACTTTTTTGAGCATTCGTTGGCTGACCTAAGTAGCTTATTGCATTTCTTTAAAAACTTTTCTGTAAAAGGTTGACGGGTGTTGGGTGTTTATATGGTTTTGGTCGATTATTATCATTTGCATCGCCCATGATGACTTACTAGAATTACTTACGAGCACACGAGACACTAATAGTAGTTTGACAAACCTTGGTTTTCAAGAGGTATTTTATATTGACATTTGCTGTCACAAATTTGCTGTCAGATTTAGTCGCAAACCGCACGCAAAGTGCACACAAATGTGTCGACACCTTGTTACGGAAAAGTGTACACACGGCGACGACACTTTGTTTCGAAACAATTCTAGACACATTGTGTGGACTCTGTTACGACACATCTGACATTTAGTTACCACTTTGATGATTCTGCGACTGGAATGGTTATATGGGCCAAGGCCGAGATCCACCTAACACCGAAGACCTGATTCCGGCACCTTCCCATGCGAGGCCAGATGCTGAGCTGCAGGTAAGCTTACAGCTTAGAATCAAACACCAAGCGTGAGCTTGGCTGACGGCCGAATGCGCGGAGCGCCGACTACGGCGCGCTTCTGTGCGAGGCCGAAGGCCAAGCTGCAAGAGAGCAGTGCTTGGAATTGAACTATTAGTCCAGTGTAAGTAAGTTCGAAGGCCGATAAAGACCGAGGCCGATAAAGACCGAGGCCGATAAAGACCGAGGCCATAGTGTTAAAGACCTGGAGCTAAGATCGGAGAAGAACCAACATTTAGGCTCCAAATAGGGCCGAAAACTTGGAGGTTCAGATAGCGGCCAATGGCCACCTTTGGGCGAGAAAGCACTTAATATCTGAAATGAACCCCCCTTTACAGCTTTTAAACACATTCAACCATGCTTGCAATGGTTAAATTAGCGGTGAATGACGGATGAGCTAGCCAGCTGGCAAAATTAGTCATTTCGTTGCCCTAACATTAGTAGCGCGGTTACCAAACAAAAAAGTTTGAATTTTCCATCGATATTTTTGAATTATATGGACCTAAAATACCTTTTGAATGTCTATAAGCTATTAAGACTGGCCCGTTAACGATTTAAACTAGATAAAATATATATTATCTGATTCTGAAAGTAGTATTATCTAACAAGGTCACGCCGATGCCACGCCGATAGCCTAGTGTCGGCGGCGGCGGCGCAAAAATTTTGTCGGCGGCGGCGGCGCGCCGGCGCGGCGCTCATATCTAATGGGTTGTACGTACCCGACAATCCTTAGTGACTAAACAAGTTAGATGGAAAGTTTCTTGTTACAGTTTTCTACTCGTAAATTTAAGTTTTCATACTTATAGAGGTACGTTGTAGGTTCTAAACTCCTGATTTTGACGTAACATGGGTGTCTTAAATCATCTTTTGATGTTTTAGGTAGCTTTGTTGAGGTAACATGCTTGAGACTTGTGGAATAGTTTATACATACATACTATAAAGCCCTTGTGTCGGAGGCTAAAAGTCATTTTGGGTCATCGCGCCAACCACGTACCGATATTAAGTAAATATATTTCAGTATTTTCATTCTTTGGTCTGTGGATACTTTTGCCTTTCAACGACATTCGTCTATGATTTTCACATGTCTTCGTTACGCCAGTTTCATTACTTTAGCTAAACCACATGTAGGAGCAAATATCGTATTCGCCCCTTCTACCATTTACTTGAGTGTTCATTTACTTAGCTTTACCAAACACCATAACTAGTATACATCTACAATAAACATCTCTTTTCCACCTTATCACGACGCCATAAAGTATCAATTTGTTTACATTATTAACGTGTTTATGTTTCGGGTCGGTGTTCGTTTTGAAATGTGCAATTGTTTTTGCTTTAATTCTTTCTTGCGCCAACGGCGCGCGTACGCAATCTTGTAATGGCCGAAATTGTGCAGACATTTTAGGTTAAAATTTTTGGCTGGTCATTGTACCATCGCCACCATCGTCCACATTGTTAACTGTACATCGGTGGACCGAATGCATTTAGTAATAAGGTCCACCGATGTACAGTTAAGAGTGTTGCCGTTTGTACGTTTGTAAACATGTTTCTTGGCTTTGTTTTGGTTTACTGGGGGCCGCGAACGTAGAAGGCCAGGGCACACCAGCGGCGTGTGCGTAGACGTGCACGTGCGCGCTAAAATGTTGGAGCCGTGCACACACACGTCACGCGAATGGTGTGTCGTCTCTCATAAGGATCTGTGTATTACAATGCGCCGCACGTGCGTGTCTACACGCATCCGGTGCGCCGCACTGCACAGGCCTAGAAAATCAAAACTTCGTTATCTACTTACATCTCAATCGCTCTTGCGTATTTGAGTGATATAGAGGCAATTATACGAACGAACGAAGAGGTTCGCGTTTGGCATGAATTTTTCCCAAATGAATATATTATGTTGCGACTGATTTCCAACTTTTTTTTTTTCGTTATTGTTAATTTTTTGCGATTAAACTAAACCTACCCCATCTTTGATGTTGCGCGACGCCGCTAAACTGTTAAAAAAAAAGTATTTGATATAAAACTTCTATAAGATAATCTAATAGTTATTACTAGGAAATAGTTCACACAAAATCCATGACTACTCGTATGAAACATATTTCGATCTCACAGCACGATAGCAAGTGAATCCGTATTTCCGTAATATTATAAGTAATTTGCGGCAGGTTAGAAATAACACGTTACGTGGTACCGAGGGGCAAGTCCAAAAGATTTACAGCTTATTCATGTGGTTCCGGACTTTGTTTATCGGATGTAACATCTGTGTTTGGTACACTCACACTTGAAAATAAGGGGGTATACCGGGTGTGGCCTGTAATATGAGCAAAAAATTTAACTGTAGGCTCCTCATACTGACCAACATTTGTTCAGCAACTTTTAAAAATAACTTGTGGTTTGATTTTTAACACACTTAAAGTTTATTCTAAGACGCAATATATTGCGAATTTTGTTATGTTTAAGGCGTGACAAGCAACGTGAATCACAATGATAATAGCGTGGCAATGGCGTCCATTGAAGATAATATTTATTTTGTATGAAAACTAGGGACTCTAAATACTTCCTAATTTTTAAAAGTCGTCGAACAAAAGTGTCACCGTTTGAGGAATACAATCTATGTTTTAATTATTTGCTCGTGTTACAGGCCACACCCGGTATTTATTTTATTAATCTTAGATGGTCATTCACATTAAAATCAACATTATCGCGTGAAATTCTTATATTTCGCCACTCTTGCAGTTCTTCCACTAGACATCAAATACTCCGTGGACCGGTCAAAAACGTTCGGAAAATCGGTGTCTTTTTTCAGTGTACTTATACCTATTACAAGTTAATTATACGATTATGCCTAGCCCGAGACATATCATATATTATTTCACTTGAAGAAGCCACCTTTTCACGTGATATTCAGAGAGTTGGCCGCAAATAAAAACTTAAAACTCGATGACACCGCTGACAACTTCATTCACTTTTTTCACGTGTCAGTGATAACACGAAAATATTTTCTATAAATAATTTCTTTTAGTGTGTAAAGAGTGTACCAAGTTGAGAGTACAGGATTATTGCCCCCCTCTCCACCGACCTGTTATAATGAGTGTCGGAGGATCTTATAACAGCTGACCTGCCGGACGATGAACATATTGAACATGCAGTTTGTCCGTTCACCAGCGGAAACATGACCTAAAGTGCTTGGTAAATCCTTCCGCACTGCCAGGTATTTATTTTCTAGATTCTGTCTATTGTATTGAAATTATTATGATCTTACGAGTATTTTAACAATCGTAGTACTAGTACTATCTACTCATATGCCCATTTCCCACTTGGGTGCTTGTGCCATTTACACAGTCACAAACTCAGTCGGAGTGCACAAATTCAATAACAAATAGTTATATATATATTGTTCACTAAATGATTCTGTTCGAAACGATTGGATCCTAAATGAAATTGAATGAGTAGACATTTACCACCCAAATGGTTCTGGTAGGATCGTAAATGATCATACATGTAGATAAGTACTGTCTGAAATTAATAGACATGTTTTGTGCTAACGATTCTGGTAGGATCACAAATTAATAATTATGAATTGTCTAAACGTCGATGTTCTTGGTAAGATCACTAAGGTGCAGATCTATCATTTAAACGGTTCTGGTAGGATCAAAATGTATGGATACGTATTGTTTGAACGGTTCTGGTAGAATCGCAACGAAGAGGCATGTAATATCTGAACGATTCTGGTAGAATCGCAACGAATAGGCATGAAATGTCTAAAGGATTCTGGTAGATCGCAACGTATAGACATGTAATGTCTGAACGATTCTGGTAGAATCGCAAGTATCGCAACGCATAAGTAGGCATGAAATGTCTAAAGGATTCTGGTAGATCGCAACGTATAGACATGTAATGTCTGAACGATTCTGGTAGAATCGCAAGTATCGCAACGCATAAGTAGGCATGAAATGTCTAAAGGATTCTGGTAAATCGCAACGTATAGGCATGTAATGTCTGGACGATTCTGGTAGAATAAAACAAATGCTCTATTCTAGTTCTTGTCGAAGCTGCACTTTGGTAAGGCATTACTATCCACGAACAAGAAATACCTATGATACAGAAATATATACCGAAATGATTAAGAGGATTGAGAAAATTATTTTGAAAATGTCGAAACGGTTACTTCGGCTAATTAAGTTAATAAGGTTCTGTTGCATAGCTGATTTGAGGCCAAATCTCGATCAAGACATCATTCTTGTTAATGCACCTGACGATGCTTAGAGTCAAAAATCTCCAGGAGTGGCCATTGACGGTCGATGTTATTTAAACTAAAGGTCTTGGATGTTTTTTGACAGTAGACGTTCAGTCTGTTAAAATAAAACTACAGATGTTTGAGCCTCTAAGTGAGGTATCCAGGTTGTTGAGAATACCAATAATCAGAAAGCTTGCTGCTGTTAACCGGCGGAACACTGAATATATTATCTTTCACTTCGGTGCTAACCGTGCCACGAAATCGGCGTCTACAGTCTTAGACGTAGAATTCTTCAACACCAGTTTGATGGTTGATGATTGATATAGTTTAAAGCACAGGTAAACTACCGGGCCCTCCTCACTAGGGCCACTACAAACAAGAAGAAGGGGGGGGGGGGGGGCAGATATCATCAGCAGAGAAGAGAGAAGAGAAGAAAAGAGAGGAAAGAATAAAAGCCTCAACAGTGCTTTGTGATGTTATATACCTATGTCTAACTATAAATGTCCTAAGTACTTCGTTTCTTGTTGGAAATAAATGAAATCATTTAAGACGTACTCGTGCAGTCGTTCTGTGTTGGCGTCATGGATACATATTCCCTTCTATTGTGCCTCTCTCAGCAGACAGCGTTCCAAACAACAAATTTTTTCACGACTATACTTAAGAGGCTGTTATTTTATTTATAACAGGATTAATACAGGTTATTTAAACTGGGGTGTAATGTTAACCTACCGATGGACAATAAAATTCTGATAGAAGTGTACATGATGTAATTATAGGATATAGTCTTAATTTTTTTATAAAAACATGTAGTAGGTACAATGTTCAATTAATTCTACTTTAGTAACGGAAAAAATCGCATTAACAAATGTTCGGAATTTACCTATAGACAGAGTATGCAGCGTATAACAGGTTTTACACAGTTTTGGCTTTAAAATGCCATACCTTTTGCTGTTTGTTTTCACTCAGCTAGGGGATTATATATCATCATTTTTTATGAAATAATTTTTCGTCTTTAAGCTAGTGCCTCAAACAGATCGTTAATTCAAGTTGTTTCTGCTTGAGTGGTGTGGACATTAAAAAATGCACGCCACACTCTATGCGACATGCATCTAACCTTTTATGCTGGACTAGGAAAGGTATTTGTTTTGATATTTAAAATATTCAAGATATTTAAAAATGAGATGTAGAATTACAACCAGTACTTATCCTGTACAATTCGGAAATATTTTAATTTTTGCTATATCTGTTAGTAATATGAAGCCGCATTCAGTGCTGTATAGTTATTCAAATATTTTATGAATCTATATTTAATGTATGATTCTTTGTTTATTTATAAACCTTACCTACTGATTAAATATACCATTACCACTTGTATCTAAGTCTAATGTAGGTACGGTATAATAATAAATATAATAATTATGGAGAATAACATTCCTATCTTCTTGCCCGTAACTCCAACCTCTGAACATCTTCAAGTGAAATAATATATGATATGTCTCGGGCTAGGCATAATCGTATAATTAAAAGATTAAACGAACTTACCTGTAAGTGAAGTTCTATCTGTATTATACGATATGCCTAGCCCGAGACAGGAGGCACCCTCCCTCCCTGTACATTCCTGACAGTAATGTTTTCCCATTTATTGGAAGTTGGAGTTCACAGGCAAGGCTCAGTGATTGCAGGAGTGCTCTAAAAGTAATGAAGTTGTCAGCGGTGTCATCGAGTTTTAAGTTTTTATTTGCGGCCAACTCTCTGAATATCACGTGAAAAGGTGGCTTCTTCAAGTGAAATAATATATGATATGTCTCGGGCTAGGCATATCGTATAATACAGATAGAACTTCACTTACAGGTAAGTTCGTTTAATCTTTTAATTACAACTTTAGACCACCGTTAACAGGGTGTTTGCAACAGTGACGAAATATCGATGTCAGTATTTTTAGAAATTTGATTACTACGTTAGCTGCTTATACATTTAGGTATCCTTAGTCCAAATCTATGTAGTTTTGGAGTAAAATGCATGAGATCCACGGATGAACGGGCAGACGGAACATGAAACATAAACACAGACAACTTGCAGTGAATATCATTTCTTCCGTTGGACAGGTTTCGATGGGTTAAAAATATGAATGTCAAATAGTATTTTTGTTTAATCTTTAGATATTTGCTTTAACAATGGCTTCAGCATCCGTTTACATACTATAGTATTTATCTACTCAGCGCGTGACAGAGCGTTTGTTGACATGTGCATGCGCATCGCATACTAATGCACACCCACGGCGTCGTTGGAAATTATTAACGGATATTGTTTTATATAATATTAATAAACTAGCATTTGCACACCATAAAAATATAGTATAGCAGGCACTTGGACCACCATTTTATCCTCTTAGGACCCTAACTAGTTAGGAAATCCTAACGGTAAAACTAATTAAAGATGTTCTGCTACTATAGTATTTTTTAAACTGAAAAACCGCTGATATGATAGATGTCAATTCAATACAATTTTGCGACATTTGGCATTTTTAGGTTTAAATTGATGACACCTATCAGCGTAACCTTCCAGTTTGAAAAATACTACTTATATAAAAATACATATGTACCTAATTCATTTGGTGTGCGTGTACGGTATCGTTGTATACATGCATAGCGCTGTATCATTCACACACCTAAAATGTGATAACCATGTTAAGGTTATTTCATTGAAGTAAATAAATCGATTTGTTTAGTACATATTACTCTCTGCTAAATCCCAAGGGCTTATTCGCCGGCGTGACAGCGCGTTTGTTGACTTGCGTACGCGCAGGGCATGCTAATCGACGCCCTGTTGTTGGAAATGGCAATATTCCACTATCTAGAACTAAAAAGTCAAATGTCCACAAGTTGTCTTACATAATGGAAAAACATATCGCCTTTTTATACTTAGCTAGGCAGAATACTGTTCCAAGATAGATGGTCATATTTACGTGTCATATTCGTGTGTTCATGAGACTTAGTTTTTCTGAGGTGTAATAAAACCGCGTTGCAAGGAATTCCAAGTACAAAATCATACAGATTTTTTTATTCATACATTGTACTTATGTATCGTCGGGTGACAAGCAAAAGTCACTAACTAACACCATTGAAATTATTGGACAATAAACCGTGTTACAAGTGTAAAAAAGTGCATTGTTACTTTAATTTTTTGATAGTACTTAGTGACTTTTGCTTGTCACCCGACGGTATGGTATAGGTGTAGTATAGTACTACTACATTTTTTCTGTGATAGTGCCTCATGCGGTTATTTTAAAATAGTGTATAGTACTCTTGTAGATCTGTTTTCATGTTTGTTCATTTCGCCAATATGGCGAGTAAGGAAACCTTGGGGCATAGCCAAGATGACAACTATTTTGACTATTTCCAAACATTTTTTTAAAGTGTTGATTGGTGTTTTCTATCAACGATTGCCATCTTGGCTAAACCTCCAGTTGGTGAAGGTTTGAAGTTTGAAGGGCACAGTCATGTTTGACCCTATGAATGTGTTTCTTTGTATGAGATTTGATTTACAAGTGCTATGCATGTGGACCTTGAACTTTTATTAAACCAATCTGAGCTCTGACCTCCGATCTTTCATCATGATTACGACTTTATTTCTAGCCAGAAACTATGAATCACCAACTTGTTATAGGTATTAAACATTCTATTGTAGTTGTCGAAATAAATAAATATAGCGAAAAAAATGTTTAGCTACATTATAAAAGAGGACCTAGAATCCTCCCTAGCGGAAATCCGAAAAGGGGTATTTCAGACTCCAACTGATAAAACTGTATCGAATATGTTTATATTGTTTATTATATAGGTACAGATGGAATACGTTGGTCCAGTCTATAGTTAGTAAATTATTTTAGCGAAATCCTAATATTACTAGTTTGTGTGATGTAAATGATAACTGTCTCAAAAGCTTTTAAAAGGTCCAGGAAGATTCGTTTTCACTGTCGACTTCCAATACTAGTAGTCAGTAAATTCAACTATTGCGCTGATAGTGATCTCATAACTTTAGGAATTTAAAACAATTTCTATTTTGCATGTGCAATTTAAAATACTTGTTTTATTTCCTGATTATTATGAATATTTCGATAATTCCAGTAAAATAATAATGTAAAAATGTGTGAAGGTTTGGAATGGAAAGGTTCGGAAGGGAAGGGTGTTTTCAGCTGATTATCGTAATAATTTATGTATACTTGTTACGAAGTAGGTAACTACAACTACACACTCATCTGCTGCCAAAGTAAACACTTTAAATCATCTTAATACATCCCTTCAGTTATTTTCTTATTAACATAATCAATAATTTACTGTCAGTAACAAAATACTTATGCAAGATGTAATCTATGTTAATTTTGCAGTAGCTACCTCCTTCATAATCTCCCTTAAGATGGCTACCCGTTTCCTTGCTCCTTTACAACGTTGTATTTACCGTTGTATACCCATGGAACATTTACTAATGACTCTTATTGACATATGATTAGGTTGAAATTTACTTAAGTTTTGTTTTATGGCCTGAAAAGTTAAATTGGATATTGATAGGTATCGAATATGATGTGTTTATAGTAAGTGAATAGTTGCAGGCAATTAAAATTATAAATTATTATGTTTACACTGCAGATGGTATTGATACAAGGGACTGTTTAGTGTTAGAGGTCATCCATTAATTACATCACACGTTTAGGGGGAGGGAGGGGTCAAGAAAATGTGACATATTGTGACATGGGGGAGGGGGGAGACACAAACTTTGTGACGTCACTTTAACTTCATCAGTAACCGAAAATTTATTTAAATTATTTTATTCGCTGTACATTTAAATAACAAGTTTTAAAACGATAATCGTTTTTTTTCGTTTAATTTTCTTTCCTAAGCAGTTTTGGGTTATAAAATTACTAATATTTATATCGTCAAAAATATTTTGCTAAAATATTAATAATACTTAGGTACTTTCTTAATTCGATTTGGCGATTTCGTAAAAAAATGTCACACTAGGGGGGAGGGGTTTGCCAAATGTGACCAAGTGTGACAAGGAGGGGGGAGGGGTCAAAAAACCTAGAAATTTGTGTGACGTAATTAATGGATGACCCCTTAGACCCTAAGAACAAATTTTACAGCAAAAGATTTCGCTTCGAATTGTTTTAATGATGGCTCAAAAAGTGGTGACGACATCGAAAAATATTATCTAAACCATATTGGCGAATTTCATGGTAACATTGGCGAAAAAAACCTTCGAAACGCGTCTTATTTTTTATAATACGATTAGGACAGGTGCCATATTGTCATATTGCAATATATGTGGTACATTTTTTATTCCTTGACCGTACCTTACGCGTATAACCTCCAAAATGTGTAATCGCGTGAAAACTCCTAACCTCTGTCAAAACATTCAAATAGCGAATAAGACCGTTGCTCCGGTGACACCGACCTTGGCCGCCGTGACCCGGCGGTCACGTTGCCGTTCCAACTTTGAATTTAGAGTTTAACATTCGCGATTGTTTTTTTTTTATTTATTGCAGTTTCGTGAAGATGTGGGCGTTTCATTGTCGCTTTTTATTTGTGGATGCTTTGGGTGTTGTCTTGTTTGAGTTAAGATTGGCGGACATGCAATTATTTTTTTGTTTGAATTATCTGTGGTAATTTAATTTTCTTTTAGTATTATGTTACTCTGTATTTGTTTTGTAATAAAATACGCAGACAGGCCAATTATGATTGTTAATTATTAATATTTTTAAAGGTCGAATCACGAGTTTACCTCTATAGACCTTTGTTTTTGTATTTGTATAGTTATTCCAAGAACTCAAAACTATTTATTTTCGCCTTTTTATTAAAAAAATACAATAATTGAGGAAAATTGCACTGTAATTGGACAACAACGTCGTTATTCAGAGTTAACATGAAATCATTAACATGGCTTATGATTTCTGTTAAAAAGATAATTGGCTTAAGGGTCTTATTTTGTGATTTTCGAAGGACAAGCGGCATTATCTCCATCATTATCCACATCGTACATGTAAATAAGCAATTATGGCGTATATTAACAAGTATTATGTCTGCAAAAAATAACATAAATTAGGTCTCTTTCAAGAAGGACATCTTACTTATTATTTATCTTAGTTTAGGTATTTGAAATGTTTAAGCTTGCCATTCTATAATTAAAGCCCCCTCCCTTGGTTTCTATCCGTCTCGGTTTTGTGCAATTTGCAGCTGTCCGGTTAGGCGTTGATACATAGGTATGTCTAGCTCTAGGTCATCCCGCCATCTTCTACACCGTGGCTAACAGAAATAATATTATGTTAATTAAACCTACCTAAGCATTACGCTACCGTCTTCAAATTACTACAGCCAACTGTTCAAAAACGTCAACGACGTCGCACAAGCGTCGAGCGTATCGCCGCGATAAAGCGCAACCCGCGACGCGACAAAAACGCCGCGCCTGGCCGGCAATGTATCGCGTAGCGCATATCGACGCGGTAATTAAACGGTAATCGCAGCGCAGGAGCGTCGCGTCGTGCCGTGATGTGTGTCATGGACGGACGAGGTACAGGCAAACACATACGTTAGTTATTTATGAGATAGAGTTAGACCAAGAAAACTCTGCGGAGATTTTGACTGCACACGCAGTGCCAGTGTTGTTTATACGTCATAATTTCAAAGAAGTTTGACGTTTATAATTTATAACCCTTGCACTGCGTGTGCTGTCAAAATCTCTACAGACTTTTCTTGGTTTAACTCAAGTCTCTTGTCTATGCAGCGATTTCCATGTATGTCTGCTTTCTCCGTGACAGTTCGATCCGACACAAGTGACACAACGTTGAGTTTTTCCTTTACTTGATCCATGTAAGCTCTCTTTGGTCCTTTTTTCCCTTTTTTCGAGAGTAGAGAGACAAAGACATACGTTATTTATTTATTTATCAGCCTAGAGGGCTTATCATGAGCAATTTGCTACAAGATTTTATAAAAGGCGTCAAGCTCGTCCATTGCATCTTCAATTACATTTTGTGGTACCTAATTAGTGGCAGGCTTTAACCAGTAGGTATTCGGCAGGTCATATCGTACTAGTTGCCTGAAATGATAATTATCATTTCATTTCATACACAAGCCATAATTGGAGATAAAGCAATCGGACGTGGACGTGTATTGTCTTTGGAAAAACTTTATCCCCTTTCAATTTTTTGTGTTTAGGGAAAGAAACCACTTTGCCAGTTGCCAACTTGCCAGTAATTATCAATTCCGAATTGCATCCTTGCGATGTTAACCGCCAAGGAACACAGAGCCATATTTATTTCACTCGTATTTTCTTTGCTTGTACCTACAAACAGCAACACTCTTTTAACTATCTATCGGTGGACCTTATGCCTTTTGTAATAAGGTCCACCTACAGTTAACAGTCTGGGCGATAGTATGTAGGTCTTCCGGAGGTTAGACTCTTAAATACATAAATACCTCTCGTGCATTAAGGGGGCATGTCCATATATAGCAGTTGTTATTCGATTAATAAAGCTAATCGCTTCCATGCTCGACTGTATCCATCGGAATGCCTGAGAAGGCTGTCAGCGCGTGACGTACCGTACGTTGCCATTCATCACCGATTTGTTGGTTCCACCCATTTACCTGGTACCTATTGATAGCTTCAATATGAAACTTGAGAAGATCCGCGTGTTAATCCGGCTTTAGAATGGTAATAAAGTATTTTATATGGTTTAAAGCTGACACGGTCATTTATGTTTAACTATAAAACTTCTATGAGACTCCTACACATTAAAATTGTTTTAATCGTGTTACTCACGTATTATTAAATAGTATAAACACTCGACATGTTTCGATCCGTATTTGAAGATCTTCGACTGGAGAACGTCGGACACACACATCATCGCGCGATTGATCAGTACACCAGGCCAGTCGGTTCTCCACGTATAGTTTGGCCCAGGACTGTTTCATTTCAAATCTAGGCCTTATTTTGAAATGAGACAATCATAGGGACATGGCTCACTGCATCCGATTCGCACGGGATGAGTTTAATTTTCCTGCTTTTCTCTTTCCTAATTCTTGTCGGAATATTTTTGAAGCGTTGTTTGATTCGCTACTTTTAATACTGGCTGTATTACATATTTGTTATTCCAAGAAGCGATTTTTCTACAACGTTACCTAAAAATTACCGCATAAAAAAATACATACCTCCAAACCGAAGCGAAGCTTAAGTCCAAAGCTCATGTCCAAACCAGACATGTAAAGTCGTGACCACACCATCGATACATTAGAATGAAAAATAGCCAAACAATTGATTGTATAATTGTTTTAGCGGAGTCGATTATCGCTCGATCGAGTCGGTTTCACTTCTCGGTTTCATTTGTAATCGATCAAAGCTCTCCCTATTGTTTTTGAGTTATCTATGATTGTGTGCTTACTGTTTTGGTTGGAATGTTGAACTCTGTTTTGCGTGGTCATTGGTCATGCGATATACTTACATAAGTGAGGTTAGTTCGCGGCTCGCATTCTTATTATTTTAAAGATTAATAAAACTATGTTCGTTAATAATGTAAACGTACTGAAATTAGAATAGTAAGTATAAATATAAAACTAACAGTGCCAATTCGGTTTAATAATTGAATAGGTCTTCTTTGTCCTCTAGTCATGTATTTCGACGATAATTCTAATCATCACTAATATTGTAAATATTAGGAAAATTCGGAAAAATTTTACTTACAGTTATAGATTTGTACCACTATCTGTGATGATAGATAAATATTCAATTTATTAATATTTATTAATATCTCCGTTGACATTTGTTGGGACGTCAGTCTTTCCGTGACCACAGCTGGTGCAACTCAGCTGAAACGTCGGAATTAAAGGTAAAAACAATGAAATTATATCGCGGTAGACCCGTTTGTGAAATTGAATATGATAGATAAATTTGATGCATTTATTGTGTTAGTCTTTTTTTTGGTGTATGGGTAATATATTGCAAAGCATTGCACCGATGACATTCGGGCTTGTAAAGTAAAAGATTGGGATGTTTGTATGATTGCTACATGATTTTAATGATCCGCCGTCTGATTACTAAAGACAAAAATAATATTTCTTCAACGTACGTTTACATAATACAATCGTAATACCTAATCTAAGTAATTAAAATCCATGAAAACGAAAATTGGACCGGTTTGTCATATGTGATGTAATCATTATACACGTAATGAAAACGCGCACTCACAGTCTCCCACTGAGTATTAATTAAGTACCGAATAAAAAATAATTATGTAGCTATACGTAAAATGATGCTACAGACATTGAGTGTCTTAATAGGCGCCTGAGCGGCTACCGCAAAACCCGAAATTCGGAAATTGCGGGGATCTTTCTCTTCTACTCCAATGAAGGCGTAATTAGAGTGACAGAGAAAAATCCCCGCAATTTGCGAACTTCGATTTTCGCGGTAATAGCCCTGGTTACTCTTACAGCATTTAGTAACTGGAGACGTAATGGCTGTCATTTTCTGTGCGAAACAGTCTGCCGATTTTGCGGGGGAGGGGACGTCAAATGTATTGCTATTTCTACACGATTTGTACGTAATTTACAAATAGCCGTGTCAGTCCATACAAAAGATTGCACAATTGTGCAAGTTTTTCGGCAGAGGGGATAAACTCTTAAAGGCGACTTCAGTTATTAAATGCTCTAAGTGGTTACCAGATACGTTAACACCCCACTGGCAGGCGTGTGTCACTCCGCGATTTCGTCGCTTTGCTACAGGTAGCTAAAAGTGCATCCGTTCGGCCCCAATTTTGGGGTTTGCCATAAGCCGCGCGTGGCGCTGTCGCCACCTAGCGGCCATATCTGTGCTGATCGTAACAGACGCGTTTTGTTAGAGAGTGAGTCTTCTGTACTTAGTACTATTATTTATTCTGTGCCACTGGTGTGAAGCCTCAAATCTGCACAGAATAGCCCAATTAGTGGAATATAACATGTAGTCATAGTCTGGTAAAACGATGTTGCTAAGTAAATGGGCAAGCGCAGTATTTTGGGTGCCGGGCGTTGACCGTCGCAGTGAAAGTGGCCGTCGCCGCGCCGGCTGCGCGCGCGCCGGCACCCCCGGCCTAGCGGAGTTCCACGTAATTACTCACTGCTTCTGTCATTTCTGTATATCGATATTATCGATTATCTTATCTGTATCTGTTATATTCTTCTTCTTTATATTTAAGAGCTGTGCTCTTGTCGGTGGAGCAATCTCCAACTCGTCCGGTCCTCTACCAACTCCTTCTAATAAGACACAACCTGAACCGTTTCTTTTATTTGATTGAAATAATTACCAAATGATAATAATTTTATTCGCCATTTATAAACTAAATACCACAACTTTCACTATAACGCAACTCAACATACTTAAAATTAACGATCTTAAGGCATAAATGTGAATCCATCAATGTAAACATTGTAAACAATACGACGTTTTTAATAACAAACGTAACATAAAAGAACAGCATGTAAAAGCTTACAAGTTCTACACTTTTTTTTACTATATAGTGCTTTCTTCTCTCAAGAGGTTGGTCCGCTTAAACCGTTTATTTGTAACCGTTGGTTTTTAATTGAATCTAAGTGTTAATCTCAAACAATACCATTCATCGTCTTTCTTCGTTACGAAAGTGTTAATTTTTCGGCCTTTGTCGGATTGCGCAAGTAATGTAATAGCATTTAACACTGGTAATGTGCACAGCGCAATTAAATTATTCTCTACAGTGCTTCAGTTGGATTTATATCCACTGAAGCACTCTTATGAAAGAAATATCCAATCTACGCTCCGTTACAAGTCAAATCCTGAACTTTAATTACATCCCAAGCGAACTAGAACTTGGCATCCATAATGATCTCAATTCTTTTTCCGGCGAAGCCAACAACGACGAATATTCTTAATATTGAACTTGGCTCTCATTTCACATTTATGTTTTTGATGGGATTGTTTCTATGTTTGTATACATATTTGATTCAAATCTTGCGAGTGTAATTTGATCCACTTCGGGATATGAAACTGAAAATAGTTATACCTCCATCTGTCTCCATTTGTGGACTCTGCTGCTGTCTGGAGACTGGACTGGAACCACTGGCCACTGCGCTACGCCCACATAAAGACCAGCGCGCGCGCATCACCGTAGATGTTATTTCAGATACGTCACTAAACCCACGAACTATAACCCGGGAAACATCTATTGACATAACACTTAACGTATTGCGTATTAGATGTATTGCTAGACTTTAATTGCGAGTTGTGTAATTGTTGCTTCTAATTGCTTTTTTGTGTACTTAATGTTGTGTTTGTTTTGTTATTCATTGTTATGTTGGGATGGAGAAATGTGTTGATCAAGTGTATTAAACTCAGCATCAGTCAGTATTGTATAGAGTAAATTATGTATACTAATGTCACTACCAATGATTGGCTCTTTCAACCTTATTTAAAGCTAGATAATGACACTACAATTTTATAGGGCCAATTATCGTTTAGTGTATCCTAGTCTTAGTACGGAACCCTAAAAAGGACTATTCTTAAATAGATGTTTCTAGGAAATAGAAAATAATCACAACCCTAGAACCCTACCTCTCTAACGGGTACAGAACTAGAGATGCACCGGATATCCGGTTACTATCCGGTATCCGGCCATTATTTTACTACCCGGCCGGATACCGGATAGTGACCTACTACCGGCCGGATACCGGATAGTGACCTAATATCCGGCCGGATACCGGATAATAACATTTCTTGATTTCGGAGTAAACAAATTGGATTTAAGAAACAAACACGGTCATAATCGTACTTGTTTATTATTTTAAAACAATTTAATCATTTCACTGACTTGCATGCGCACTCATTTCGAACCTAGAAATTAGTCCGCGCGAACGTTTACTAGGAAACAGGTCAAACCTGCAGAATGCGCACCTAAAAAACCGTAATGTAGGTATATTTCCGCCGGCCGAATATTCGGCGGCCGGATCCCAGTGATTCGGCCGATGGTTAGGCCGAATATCCGGTATCCGGCCAAACAACTATCCGTTGCATCTCTATACAGAACCGCTCAAACATAATTTATTACGCAAAGACTCGTCTTCCTGATTTATCGGCTGCCCAGCACCCAGTACCCACTAGGTCGTGAAGAAAGCCCGCGCCCTCTGTTATTATTTCCCGTTTATTGGAAAGTGAGATTGCGACGGGAAAGGTCAGGTCGTCGAGAAACGTTTGATTCAATTCAGCGGCTACTGGCTTAGCTGCTTTGCTGTAATGCGCGCGCGCTGCGATTTGCGAATAGATTTAACTAGTTATACATAATCATATGTATCATCTTCCTGGCCCCTGTTTCACCAACGTGACAGGTGCGACGAATTGTAAAATCACTGTTGCTGACGTCACAGGCATCCATGGGCTACGATTACCGCTTACCATCGGGCGGGTCGTATTCCTGTTTGCCACCATCATTGTATTATTTAAAAAAACTTTATTATATCGGAAAAAAACAGATATTTAGGAAAGGGAGGGTAGGCCTCATTGGTCGGTCCGGTTTCCTAACGATGTCTTCCTTCGCCGATAAGCGACTGGTAAATATCAAATGATATTTCGTACATCAGTTCCGAAAAACTCCGAGAGAAGAAAGTTTTGTACGGAACACTAAAAACTCCTATACTTGATGCTAATCTTCAGAAAAATCGCGTTTTTACGGGACAACGGTTAATCGTTCTTAGATTTTCAAATATCGTAGAAATATATGATTATTTATTAGCTAAAAAGTGCTCATTTACGCTCGCCCGTTTACCTATGTATGGGAGTTTAAAACAAAGCAAAGAGCAAAGCTCATTTAAAATTAAAAATATGTTTATCTGTATATGGAGCACCCTAAGATTATTTGTTTCTATATGATATAATGAAGATTCAGATTATCGAATCGATAAACTAATAATGTCTCCGCTTTTACGGGCTTTAAATATCAGCCATGTTTCCAGAACGCGCCATTTTCTCCGCTATTACCTGGTTACATAACCTGCGCTTCTGCCTTCGTTCCAGGGGTATTCCGATAGCTAGAATACCAATTTTAAATAAACAATATTGTACAATTTTGTGCTCCGAGGACTTGGTCGGATTAATCCCTGCCACATAGGTTGGCAGTCCTCAACTGTGCGTTTCTTTCTAAACTTCCTGAGCGATTAGCTGAACTTATGAAACTGTCATCTGCGGTATTTCGGGATCGACACGACCTTCAATCCTTCAAGAAAGAGCATCGCACTTGCAAGCCCTCTTACCATTCAGCGAATCTCCTCGTTTGCCTCCATGGTATGATGCAGAAGTTGGAACTGTGGACACATTAGCATACATTTCCTACTTCCACTGTCACTGCAGACGGATTGTAGCAAACGGATGAGTTTGCTACGATCCGTCCGATGTTTAACTCAGGACGCGTGCCGTAATCTATATGTAGAGGGGCTACCGCGAACATCTTTGTCTACAAATTCTGTAATTGGACAATTGTCTACCTGCGACCCTCCAATAGTGTGATACAGATGGACATAAATTTTCCGATTTTGTCATTAGATGTCCAGCGCCTCGAGGCCTCGTTGGGCTGGTTCTTTTGTTTTGAATTTGCGAGCGCGTGCGCAATGAAGCCAGTGCTGCGTTTACGGCAAATGTCAGGCTAGTGAGGCTAGGTGTGTGAATGCTATTATCGCGGGTGTGTCTACATTGGTTACACGGATATTACATTACATATTGCCGCCGACATCATTATTTGTTTTTGTGTAATCTATTTAAACTTATCAGACGATATATTAGTCAATGATAACTGGTGTATTTTATGAAAACTGTCTTTTGTATTCGTAAAAGCTAGGTTGAAGAAGAAAAATCATGGAAAATGATAAAAATTTGAAATGATTCTTACATTCTTCAGTGTCAAAAAATATTTATGATGACAATCTGATCCTCTATTACACGTTAACGACTTGTGTTATCACGGTACCGATCACCTGTTCACTGGAATCTGTGTTCGAACATACCCAGTGAATGGAGCTTTCGACACCAGTTGCAAAACACCACGCAACGGATCAAGTAGCGTTGCTTCAACCGCGTATTATCGTCACAGAACAGGTAATCCACGTAGGTACAGAATTCCCGCGTAACAAAACCGATGTTTGACAGCGAATCATGTTCACGTTAAGAGCCAACGAGTGGTCATTCCTCCATACAAACGTACTCCTCGTTTTCCTCCGTGGTTTTTGAAGCTAGAGCAATGATTTTTTCAACACAGATTAATATTGTCAATATCTGTGTCGGACCGTTTTGCTTTTTTTGATATTTTTGTTTTTTAAGGTGCTAGAGCCCTTCAAAAATGGCCAAAATGGCCTAATTGACTATGCCGCAATGAGAGGCGTGGCATTCAAAACTGATATCAATTAGCCAAAAAAGCAAAACGGTCCAACACAGATAATTTCATAATCATTTAGATTTCCAAATTTGGTTACGATTGGTTAAGTTTTGGAGGAGGAAACAGAGGAGTACGAAACCTCGATTTTTGAGATTTTTACGCAGGATTTTTCGCCTTGTCCTTATCGCACTACTTTTAGGTGCCGCTTCCGTTAGCGAGACGGGTATATTTACCTAAAATATTTAAAACTCAGCTCCTGTATCGTCTTAAGAAAAATCTTAAGTAATTAAAACCAAAATATTACTTTGCTAATCCGCGATTTGTGTTTTGCTTTGCTTTTCGCGAATTAGCGAATACTTTGGTTTTAACTAATATGGATTTCCTCAAAGTAACGCCTGATTCTATTCACTAAATCTTAAGTAGGGTTGCCATTTGAAAAATGGTCTCGTAATGTTCAATATTAGAGCTCTTTCAAATAATATCCCACTCGACCTAGTAATGAGACCTCGAAATTTTGCCCCTCTTTATATTGGGCATTTTCCATTATTAATAAAAATAAAAAAACCGAGCAAGTGCGAGTCGGACTCGCGCACGAAGGGTTCCGTACCATAATGCAAAAAAAAAAACAAAAAAAAAGCAAAAAGAAAACGGTCACCCATCCAAGTACTGACCCCTCCCGACGTTGCTTAACTTTGGTCAAAAATCACGTTTGTTGTATGGGAGCCCCATTTAAATCTTTATTTTATTCTGTTTTTAGTATTTGTTGTTATAGCGGCAACAGAAATACATCATCTGTGAAAATTTCAACTGTCTAGCTATCACGGTTCGTGAGATACAGCCTGGTGACAGACGGACGGACGGACGGACGGACGGACAGCGAAGTCTTAGTAATAGGGTCCCGTTTTACCCTTTGGGTACGGAACCCTAATTACACTTCCAATGTGTTTGGGTTAGCGTTGTTCATAACTATTTCAAATTTCAAATCGATAGCTTAAGTAAATCTCGAGATATTCAGCGATGTGACAGACGGACAGACAGACAGAATGGCACCATTCCTTCCTTTTCCTTCCTTCCTTCCTCCTCCTCCTTGCTTCCTTCCATTTCCTTTGCTTCCTGCTTTACTTCCTGGTTCCTTTGGTACCTTATTGGTACAGAACCTTAAAAATGTAATTTCCTGACAAACGTCCGGACATCACCCAAAAAATTACATTACCTAGACGGTTATTTCTCAAAAAAAAAAATCCCCACCATTCCTCAATCTTGTCACGCGATAAACGAAATTTAATTTGACAGCTCCGACCTCAGAATGACAAATGCTTTATTATATCGTTCCGAACACGACATACACATGTAAATATATGTAAATTCGTGCGAAATATATCACCTTATTCATTTAGCTAATACATTAGGTGTCAAAACGCATTTTCTTTATCTGCTTACTAAAATAATAAGAGTAACGATTGTGCGTGCGCGCAAGTGACGGCTATATTGTTTGTGGGAGAGTGAGAGGGATGGAAGATGATCGAATTTGGAATGTATCAGTATCGATCTTGATTTGTCGAGCTGACATGTGATCGGTCATAGGTAGTTTGGAAAACAATGGAAGGCGTGGTACTAGAGATAGTAATAGTGATATATCTTTGCGTACTCAAGTGTTATACAGGGTGGCTAAAAAATAACTCCCGTTGCCAGGGAGGTTTTGGGATTATACTGAGCAACTTTTACTATGAAACCAACCACGTCAGTATAATCCCAAAACCAACGTAACGGGAATGCAGTTATTTTTTAGCCACAGTATAGGTAAATAACTTGAGCAGAAGTGCCACACGTAAGTACATACATACTTAAATGTGGATTGACAATTAAACGTTTTTTTTAATATGTATTATGTCCATTCTACCATCCAAAATGAGGAATCAACTCAAAATTTCCATGAAATAACTTTTTTCACTCTTGTGGATAAAATGCAACTTTCTCATCAGTTTTTGAACAATAAAGAGAGCCTTTAACAGCTGGTGTGGTGAAAAATCTTTTTTTATGAAGAAGCATTCACCAGTCTGCACCACGCCTTACTCTTGACATCCAAACCCCTCGTAACTCATAACTCCGATCGACAGCTTTCCCGTTCCCTCTTATGGCAAATGCTAGTGTGCAAGCGAGACTCACTAATGAGCGGGTGAAATGCATTCTTGCCTAGAAAAGTGAAAGTGTCGTGTGTTAAGTTGTGGACATATCTGTCCTGGTCTTATTAAGGTTGTATGACTGGGATAGATGATTACTTGATTAGACTCAAGTCTGATAGGGGGCCATTTTATTTAACAGTGTTTATTTATTTAACAGTAACATTTTAGTTGTACAGTCGCAATCAGATATATCGGAGCGGCGGAGGTGCTCAAAAATATCTGAACACGCACTCTAACGGCCTGATTCGAACTTTAAAGTTACGTCAAAAATTGCTAAAGATACGACATGGATCGCATATCAATAGTGTCAACAGTATGACTGACAAAAAAAAAGAAAAATGTCAAAAATAGTGTCAACAGTATGACTGACACTGTTAGCATAGTGTTTTAGTTGTGAAAACATGAGTACTTATTTTTAACTAAAAACGAATTACATATTTCTCTCTTTTCAGGTAACGAGTTCCACTTCCTGAACGTAAGCAATCACGGCCGGGGCCGCGGGCGACGCTAGTTTCAATAAATTTAATGAAATTAATTAAATGTAGACAGTGCGGGTTGGTTTGGGTGATGGGCGACGCGGGAGCGGAAGCGGGTAGCGGATTGGAGAGCTATAACAACTGCCTGAAGAGCGTACTCCTATCTGAGGGCCTACCGCGAACCACCTTCGATGTGTTGCCTCTCTGTAGCACTTGTAAATTCGTACGTAAGTGTGACAGGGAGGCAACACGTCGAACGTGGTTGAGTGGCCAACGTGCCAATCGTTTACGCTCCGTAGCGAACGATAATTGGTTACCATCATTCTTCTGGTCGTTTGCCATCTATATTACTTATACATATCATAAATAAAAGATAAACCTGCATTTTTATATTTAGTTCAATGCGAACGAGACTATTCGTGATTATGCTGTGCGAGAGTAACGAAATATGTTTTGTCTGGGAAAAGTAAATTTGATTTCTGGCAAAATTGGGAAACCTAATGACCACTAAACAGATTGCTATAAGCGGAAATTCCGTGTGTCCCGTTTTTCCGATAAAAAGATGCCATTAGTAAATTATTTGCTTCTCTTTATTTTAGTAATCGCTTCCGCTCCCGCTCGTACCATAACCGCTTATTCTCGCTTAGCAATAAACCAACAGCGATGCTCATAATTTCATAAGCGTTTCTCTTCGAAAACACGAAACGTGGAAACAACTGTTACCAAGTCCTAACTGTTCTACCAACCTAACTACAAACAGTCGTATCTCACAGCAACTTCAAAGAGACATACGCCTTTTGGGTAGTAACTGAAGTCACCTCGTTATTTCAAAAGAGCTGATATTTATGGAAATATGTTGAGACTTACGACGTTTTGTTCCGAGCGAGTCTCGCTGGATATTTGTTTAGTTCAACGATTTATTACTAAGCCTGCAATGTCGACCTACTTGCTTAGATTGTATGCAATTGATATTTAGGGAACAGGTACTTGACTCATTTGTGCGAGTATCAGATACTCGAGTACGAGTATTTATGATGCGTGAGCTTGTGGAGTGAATTTATTTGCTGCGTTTTAGAAATGTGAGCTTCAATGTGATATTGAAGTGAGAGTTTTGATTCACGGATAGTTTCACTAGACTTATATCGACGGGGATACGAGCTCCCGATATTTCGACGCAGTTACAAGCATCTCGTTCACGGGTAGCTGAGAGCGTTGTCGCACTACGTCCGATCCGAATCCGATCCGAACCCGTGAAAATATGGTCCGTAGTAGCCGTAGAACTATTTCTATGGTAAGTTACGCACCGCATAATACGTTGAATGACGGAAAGAAATCGGATGACGGAGATCGGATCTAGTGCGTAACTTACCATAGAAATAGTTCTACGGCTACTATGGACCATATTTTCACGGGTTCGGATCGGATTCGGATCGGACGTAGTGCGAAACCGCTCTGAAGAAGAGGGTGAGTGAAAAAGTTGTATAGACTGCGCTTGGTATACCCTCATTCGTGCGGGTCCGGTGGTATGGCGTGATCTGTTGTCGAAGGTCAGGACTCACTTTAGGTCTTTGCGTCACCGTAGTAAGTACTTCTAAAAAGTTCTAAGTGTTACGTCAAAATGGTGGATAAATATTAATCTTAAAAAATCTTAATACAACACGAATATACAATAACTAAACTAATATATCAGGCGTTACTTTGCGAAAATCCATACTAATTAAATGCTAAATCCATGCTAGTCAGTCAGTGCTTAATTAATATATATTAACCAATAACCAGTGCTATAAGGATAAATCGTCCGTAAGATAAATAACATTAGTCTATTTGAAATATACCCGCAGCGATGCGCCGCGAACGCAAGCGCAAGGCTGCGCGAGCGCAGCGCACTAATTAGACGAATTGCACTCAATTTGCACTAATTGCGCTGGTAAGGTTACAGCCAATTGAGAATGTACGGACGATTTGTCAGTCCGTAATGAGGGTTTGTCTGAAATAAATGGGTGCGAAATTACGATGGTTGTGGGTGTGAGTGAATTGATCAGGAATGGCTTTTGGATGATTTGGGGAGAAATGTGGTGATAACGCGGATTGGCATTAATCCCTATTATTAATATTATAAATGCGTAAATAACTCTGTCTTCTATCTATTACCTCGTCATGTCAATTTTATTCCAAATACTTAAAACTTCGGCAAACATAACCTTTATTTAACGTGTAATTTATATTTTTATACCTATACCTATACCTACTAGTAAAAATAAGAAGCATTTGCGGAATGCTACCGAAGAGGTATTTGCCCAGTAGGTATAAAGGTACTTTTCTAAAAAACACCATTATCTCTTCGTTCCTGCTTCAAAGAATTGAGCTTGGAATCTCATTCCAATTCGAAAATAAAGATCCCTCATTACAAATACGCGTAAGAACGCCTCAAACACAAAGACGCTTTTCAATTTGAATAAATCCTCTGAGCAATTTACATGCGACTGATTGTATTCATTATCGAGCAATCGCAAAAAAACGCCTAAGAATCGATTTTTGGCAAACGTTCAAAAGCTGTTATTACGAGTACAAATGCTTATTCAATTGTTGATTTGCAGCTGCGCGATTTAGCCTTATCGTATTAATGGTCTCTTGTCTGTATTTAATAACCACCTTTGATTTCCACTTATCATTTTATTTGGGTCTCGAGAAAAAAACTGGTAGACATGTCGTAATGAATTCGTACAGTACAATTTAGGACCGCCATAATTGTACATTGCATTTGATTATGAAAAGATATTCAGGGCGTATTCATTAATATTTTTTCCTTCTCAGAATTCGAATCTATCAATATGATTTGCAGTACAACCTTAGTGTCCCACGCGCAGCTTGCCAAATCATCATTATCATTTGTTAAAACTAAACTGAGCTTTATTCCTTCCGCTTAAAGTTTACGATAGTTGCAGATAGGTGATGGTAAATCACGAATCAATATGGATCTATAATTAACGCCTCACCTTGCTCCAGTTAAAGTCTGTGACAGGTTGTATCAGAGCTCTGATTGGTTATTTGTTTTAGCTTCTAAATTGGCAGCCTCCGCCAAGGTGAGGGAAGTCTGCATCTGTGAATTTCGAACATCTGTTTGCCGTTGACGAGTTCTTGTAAACTGGTTTTGATAATCAAATTATTGTCTTACATATTATCATGTTCAGTGTTGTCTTTCGCAAGGAAACGAGTTTTAAAGCTACATTGATTTTTATTGTATTTGATTCAATCCCCAAAATATTGTACTAAATTTAGTATAAGTGTTTTTAGATATCTTGGTATAAAATTGCCGTCCAAAAGTTTCACGAGTTACAAGCTTTTTTATAATGCGAGATGCGACCGCCTGTTGTTTTACATTTTTTAAGTTTCTTTTATACTTGTTTGGAGCATAATCAACAATATTTGCATTTGCGATAAACTTACAGACACCAAAATCTTTACTAGGATCAAACCTTGGTCTCTCAGTTTCTCGTTCAATTCGTATTGTACCGTTTTCTCACGTCTCTTACTATTCTTACTAATCACCTTTTTAAAATTAAGGTCGTTTAACAAAAGAACTTTAATTATTTTCATCAGAAATGTCATTACCTTCTAGATTTGTTTCACATTCGTTTGTGAAACGTGCATTGTTTGTTTTTACATTGAATGCACTTCCTATGTCTTACATTGTTATGAACGGAATTTGACATTTAAATACATGTTACAATCGATTCCATTGATTATTTTCACACCTATTCAAATCAACTCGGGCACCGATTAGTTAAGGTCTCGATTTAAAGTTATTTTAAATCATTGTAACTTTGTGATATTTCATAATTTTAATTTTTTTTTTTTTACTTCACAACTATGGCATTACAAAATGTCATTAATTACTCTGAGAAGATTGTATGACTAAGAACAAATAGATTCATAGTAAACATGTAATTTCATTGGCATATTTAATCTCCTTAAGATAAACTTAAAAATATAAATGATGTATCCTCATCTCTATCACTAATACAGCAAGACAGAAATGGATGGAGGCCTTCAATTTAAATTCGCGGTAGCATTTGCACCAAAATTTCGCACTCCGGTCAGGTGCAAAACGGTCTTAAATATCGTTAAATAAACCTTAATCTTAATTGGTAGGTGTTATCGTATAACTAATGAGTGTTTTTAAACTCAAAGTCCTTTTTGAGGTTTTGTCTTTCAAGGTCACTTTTTAAAGTATACGTTAGACGCTAATCTTAATTAAAATCGATGTTTAATTGAGGTGGCACATGCTGTCTTTAAAAATATATAATAAATATATGCTGGGGATTTATAGGCCCCTGACGAGTGTGTTTAAACTATTTTTTACAAGCAGATACGTCTGAGAGCGGTAGTACAATTTTTTATATAAAAGGAAAAATGGAAAAGATCACTACTAAAAAAAGGAAGGAATAGAAGGATTTGAACACTTTTGGTAAGCCTCGGTAGCTCAGTTGGTTAAGAACGATCGGACTGGTGTTCCAAAAGGTCGCTAGTTCGAATTTTATCCGAAGCGAAATTTTTTCATTAAATAATTGTGTGTTTTTTTACATTCATACTTATATTACTTAAATTTTCACCTCTGTTTTACCTTCCTCTAAACCCACTTCAACTTAAGCTACTCTTTGATCCTTAACTTCGTAAAGTAAGTCACGTAAGCCGATGAAATGTGTTCTTATTTTAAATCTTTCTCGTTTAGTTAAGGTCACTCTTAATGAGGGTGCGTTTACGATGTAGCTTGCGTTTTCTTTTTGGTTTGGTTAATGATACCTATTGTTGTGTCAAATTCAGTAGCCATTTTTTTATCTGTGTGCAACCCGGCCATCCGGTTCAAAGCTTGTCCTCATAACGCACATGACCATTGGAAGGGACTATTAGCTTTCTGTCTAGGAGAGAAGGAAGGGCTATCTATAGGATGTAAGTTAAAAGTTAAATACAAAACTGTTTTTCTCTGAATAACTGTTAGCAACGAAAACTAGTACCAGAAATACATATATAAGATTCATAGGTATAATAAAAACAAGTCTTTTTTAAACTGAGAGCGTAACTTCGGTTGTATGATTATGGAAGCAGCTTTTTACTTGACTTTCAAGTTGTCTCCAGAACGTAATTGTAGACTAAACATGCATCATAACACGCGTAGATAATCTTTCTGCCGACTCTTGCAATTTTGCATCTTACTTGCAAGTCCGCATTCTTAGTAAACTATCTTTGATCAGCCGACATATTTACGTCTTCCCACGACATACCCTGGGCTCCCTGGGCTAATATTAACTCAAGTTAGATATCCCTTGATGACTAATGTATTGTGATCTTCGTTCGTGTATAGGTTCTACATATCTCAAGGTCAGTAAAGTTATACTCGTTCGTACTCACCTACGCTCATGCATGACATAGCGGTGTTACCTCTAGTTCTCAGTGTAAAATTTTCTGGAACCGAAGTAACGTGACCTTAAGATTCTTAGCAATGTATGAAAGCATAAGCGCTCTTGTACTGGTTCGCTCGAAAACGACTCGGCGAACCGAGCGATCGGAATGACACCGCCTGGAGCGAGCGATCGACAGTTCCGTCCATCGAATTCGCTCTCGTCGACATCCACTTTCGCTAAATACTTATTGTCGATAATCTAATCGCACGGGCCCAACATTACTGGTGTACATCACGCTCCTCCTGAGGGCAAACTGTCTTCAACTCAAACTCAACTCTATCTAGATAGCATAGGGTTTAAATTCAATTGCAGCGGTGTCAAGTATCGCTTTCTTTTCATAATTAGACAATTGAATGTCGCGCGTGCGTGGCGGGAATTCACGCGCGTTCTTTGTTTGAAATTCGATTTTGAATTCCGAACGATACCTTTTTAAATACCGCGAGTATGTTGCCAGATAGTGTTATGCTTTCTTCTATAGTTCGTTTTTTTAGCATTAGAAAGAACTCCACAGAAGCAAGCGTGCAGTTTTTATCAGGCTCTTTAATTGTTAATAATTATTGAATTATCTAATGTAATGCTACATACTACATACGTCATACAGGTCAATACATATCATTTACTTCAAATTATTTATTTCTTTCATATTATATATTTCTGCGAAGTTCTTTCTAATGCTAAAAAAAAACTAACTATATCTCCATTTGAAATTGTATCTAAATCGGTTCAGCAGTTTCAACGTGAAGAGGTAACAGACAGACATATGTACATAATTAGATATATAGTTGCTTTCGCAGGTTATAAAATTAGTATGGATCCAAACAGTGAATTTACCTATTAATGAACAATCAGGCGTGGGTAACGCATGTATTGTAAATCTGTTCCGATACTGACCTAGTTCGCGATTTACCATAACCCATTCATTCACTGGTTTAATCGGCGCGTAGGTTTGCGTGGGCGCAGGTCGCAGTTGCGAGAGACAGTATGTTGTCTGTGGTAAGTTTGCGCGCAAATTAAATAATATTCAATTGGAACAGAGTCGCATTTGTTTTGTTTCGTTCAATTTTCAAACAAAACCAAAATCAACTTTATTCCCTGTACTAAAGGTTCAAATTTCAGTGGCATTTTCTGGATTTTTAGGGTTCCGTACCTCAAAAGGAAAAAACGGAACCCTTATAGGATCACTCGTGCGTCTGTCTGTCGGTCTGTCTGTCACACCGACGCGTTCAGTGCAGCTGCGGTCAGAAATGGAATGTTATCATTATACTGTAAATAATAATTTAACTGTGACACGGGCGTCGAACCTTGAGTGCAAGATATTTCCGAACGCCCTTAGGTGACGTCTAGCTATTTAATATGCAAACTCATTTGGGTTTCCTATATCTGTAGTGTTAGGTCATACAATGTACATAAACGTACTCAGTGATACCCGCTAAAGAAGAGTCTAAAAGGATGCCTTAAGCGGGATACCGTTGGATATCAATACAGGGTGCTTCTTGTAACAGGAGCAATAAATTAAACTAAAGGCTGTACTCCTCAAACAGACCAACATTTGTTCAGCAACTTTTAAAAATTAGGAATCGTTTAAACTTCCTCTTTTTCATACAAAATAAATATTGCCTTCAATGTACGCTGACATCAGTGTGTTTGACGTTGCTTGTCACGCTGTAAACATGACAAAATTTGCAATACATTGCGTCTTAGAATAAACTTTAAAGTGTAATAAAAATCAACCCATGAGTTATTTTCAAAAGTTGCAGAACAAATGTTGGTCAGTTTGAGGCGTACAGCCTACAGTTTAATTTATTGCTCCTGTTACAGAAAACACACTGTATATGGCTATACGCCCTTTGCGGTTCTTACCTTCTTAAAAATAATGTATTTTGGAAGAAGCTCATCAATGGGTTCAATACAGTTTTCGTGGAAAGGATTATCAAGCTATATAATATGTAAGGTGCAGCGGGGCAATTTCGACTGCGGGGTAATTACAACTAATCGATATATCTTCCATCTTTTACATTATTAACTTGAGTCAATAAATTGTGTTAATTAAAAATCTAATTAGATAAATGCTATCTAAACTTCATATTAATAATAATATATGTGTACCTGAGCATTGCGGATACCTCGTAAAATTTCAAAGTTTAAGCGCCACTTTCACAAAAGCCGCCATATGGTCAATAAAACAAGTGGAATCGGCCCCCAGAGTCATTATATAGCCCATTGTGTTTCCGTTTAGGTCACTAGTGGCGAAAGATGCTAATTAGCGCTTTAGGAGGAACAAGAGGCGTCTTTTAGCCATTTCAGGCTGGTTTTATTTATAGGTCTTGGTTTATTTTGCAGGGAAAGTGTTGACGTACCTTATACCGGTGTGGCCTGTAACACGAGCAAATAATTAAAACATAGATTGTACTCCTCAAACGGTGCCACTTTTGTTCAACAACTTTTAAAAATTATGAAGTGTTTAGACTCCCTATTTTTCATACAAAATAAATATTATCTTGAATGGACGCCATCGCCACGCCATATCATTGTGATTGACGTTGCTTGTCACGCCTTAAACATAACAAAATTCGCAATACATTGCGTCTTAGAATAAACTTTAAAGTGTATTAAAAATCAAACCACAAGTTATTTTTAAAAGTCACTGAACAAATGTTGGTCATTATGAGGAGTACAGCCTACAGTTTAATTTTTTGCTCATATTACAGGCCACACGCGGTATACAGGTGGGCCCCAAAAAGGCTTTGACAATTTTTAGGGTGCCGTACCCAAAAGGTAAAACCGGACTAAGACTACATTGTCCGTCGGTTACCAGGCTGTATCTCATAGCTTATCAGGCAGTTGGAATGTTCACAGATGATGTATTTCTGTTGCCACTATAACAACAAATACCATTTTTTTTAGTTTATTCTTAACAATGTTACAGTCACTAACAGTACGAGTAATATCTTCAAGAAGAAGCACACAAAAATATCTTATAGGGACTTTTATGGATCTTTTAATCATTTGAATATTTTGAATTCATTTACGAGCTAGTGCGATGTAAAATATTCTGTATTATTTAACAACAACAACACACCAACAAATATAACAACAATTAATAACACAACAATACAACAACAATACAAGTTACTTGTGTTGGTGGGTAGGCTTTTTTCAGTATATGAAATCTCGTTGTTCTCCTTGAAATGAGTTTCGCGTCGTATTACGGTGGCAAATCAGCGCCCGCGCCGCGACAGCCCTAACCGCGCCGCGCCGCTGAATGCGCGCGCGCAAAGGTATAAATCAACAGAAGCTAGGGTTGACACACATTCAATTTTGCGTATCATGGTTATAAAATAATAATATACAGTCGGTAGGTGCATAATTAAAACAAATACACAATTCAAGCATCATCGCCACTTAAAGTCCTAAAAAAGAAGGAAGGTTTAGGTAGTATAATTTGTTAAGGTTTTGTGTAACCCGTGCGTAGCCGGGACGGGTTGCTATCAGTATGAAATAATTCCGCTTTTCTATAAAATCATTTCCTTATTGGAAAAGAGGACCAAACACGGAGTTATTTCTTCTAGAAGGATTTCTTATTTAAGAAATTTGTAGAAGCATACAGTAATCGGCTTACTTTTCTCTGATTGCTTTATGAACGGCCTAATACCAATATTGTTACTGAGCCGAGTACTTAGCTGATATATTCCGAAAAACTCGTGACAACCCTATTAAACTACAACAATTCATACACAGCTACACCTATTCTGAGATCAAAAACGTTTCGAAGCTCATTTAGAACTGAATTTGGCTGGTTAACTCCCTGATATTCCCTATATCAGTTTCATCACATAATTATGTAAGCAACCTCGAAATTGTGTTTTTATTTTATTTTTAGGTAAGGTGATGGTACTTGTGCTCAACGCGGTCCCAGTACATGTCATCTTGAAACTTAAGTCATTATCAATAGATGTGACAGCAGGGTGCATTAGCATGTCGAGCACTAGTACCATCACCTTATACATATCGGTTGAATAGAAAACACTGTTTCTTTTTTGAGATTTGGGTTTCGCCCTAAATCAAAAATATTAGTAGACTCACACAGTACCTAATAAAAACCTTTGACTAAATAACTACTTAGTAGACATCTCGCCAAAAGCGTAAGTTTATTTGCAGTTATTGTCAGAATAGGCGCTGTTTGATTTAGAGAAATAGAAAGGCGTGGTGCAACTGTTTTCACTGGAAAATTTACGAAGCATAGACAAACTATATTTGGACGAAACGAAAGTAGGAAGGTTTGCAGTTTCATATCTCAAGTCAGTGGTATAATAGCGGTATTGCACTTTGAGTTTATATCACAGGCACTACGTACCGCTGCCTACTGGGCATCCATCGTATAAAAAAGGAACCTCGACATGAAAAGAAGAAGAAGACAGGCACTTTACTTGTATCTATATAAAATAGACCTTTTCTCAGCAGTGTGACAGTAAAAATAAGAATAAGTATCTATAGGGACAATCTATACTCAGACTTAAGGCAAGCCTCGGCCTGGCATCTACAAGGTGTAACATGAGGAAACCGAATAATTTTAACCACGCATTTCTGAGGTCAAAAGAAGGAAAAAATGTAATATGAGTTTAGGTCAATGTCGCCAAAAAAAAATTTTTTTTGTTTAGTTTTTTCAAGTTTTTGATGTATTTGTACATAAAAAATAAATGTTATCGGTAAACTTGTTACTTAAAATTGAATTTTACATTTCTTTTTCGTAAAACCTTCTTTTTGCAAAGTGTTACTTGTCACTTTTTTACATCTATCAATAAGGATATTTAGACTACGTCCCATAGCAGCAACATTACCATCAAAAAAGCCTTTTACATGATGTAACAACAAAAACTTGTTTATTTTTAAATTAATATTATCTCTGAAACTAGGCGTTTTTAAAAAAAGTTTATAGGACATTTTTGTCTCTAAATATGATCAGGAATACGCTGTTAAAATTATTCGGTTTACTCATGTTACACCGTGTATAGGCACCTCGTTAGAAAATGCCTTCATTTCCATCCCTTTGGCAACAAATACAGCAATGTACAGTCACCTGTCAAGTTGTCAACGTTACACTTCGAAGGCCGCAAAAATATGTGACACGCTCCTATGACTCTACAAATAAGATTGGAATGAAAGGTACGGAGATAATTTTAGACCCGAGGAAAGACAACTATCCTTTTAGTTTTATCAGTCATCATTTAGTAATTTATTCATTATTGATTGCATTGTCGTATGTTCGATGTACTCCTCAATGTAAGCTCTTGTGGTAAGTAAGAAACTCCAGGATAGTACTTTATTCTTGATTTATTAACTTAATAGTACCTAGATACAGGTTACAGGTATAACGTTTAGGTTTTTGGGAATCTATATAAAATATGTGTAGCCGCTTCGGCTGTAAGGTGCAGTCTGTAGGTACGCGGAACGGGGAGCTGTGACGTATGTGTGGGGTGTTATGTTGCGCTAACATCATATATGTTAGTAAGGTTTTAATTAGGTACCTATTAAGGGTACACCCTGTAAGGTAAGGGCATCATCATTCCACGTAGACGATGTTACGCGAGTAGCTTCTCGCGTATTGCATCAAAAACTTAATTTTTACAACGACATTAGGATTCCGTTTTGAAAAATGCAACCGACCGACGAACACCGGCCGGTGCACGGTGTGCCTCTGCACCCTCGGGCGTACTTTCTCCGCCCCGCCCGTCCATCCTTACTGTGTTGGCACTTTTACTTAGATACGTGCCTGAGATTGGGACGTCGTCAGCTGCTTTTGTAAAGTACTGGCAATTTTGTGTCAAATCAAACAACTTTTCGGACCAAATCTCTCTCGGGTCGGTCCTCATGTCTGAGGATCGTTGTCAGTTTCAGTGTTGCATCTGGAGCGGATGATCTACCTCCACCGGTTTCTGTCCAACGCATTTTTACTAAATATCCAGATTCAAAAAAATGTTATGTCAATTACCTATAGAGGTTCTCGTTAACAGAGGTTGCATTGTAACTAATTTATTTTATGGAGGTTGCAAATATCTCTTGAAAGAGGTTTTACAAGCTTATAAGCATTTTAATGCCTGAGATTTAGATTTTAGATGTTTCAACTGTTTCAAGTCAGTTACATAGATTTTTTTATTTTGGGATTACATCGGAGACGATACTATAAACTATTGTAATTAAACAGGAAATAGTGGTTGTTGTTATTATGTAAATACAGTTGTAGGAAAAGTTAATCTGTATGTATAGTTAGTTATATAAAATTGTCAGTTTCAAGAAAAGGAAATGTAAATGAAACTGTAATTTAAATGTAAAGGTTTATATCTGGCAGAAACTGTAAATTTAGAGATGGAGGTTAGGGTAGCTCTGTAATTATGTGTCAACACTGTAAATATAGTCTAGTTTTAGTCTTAGGTAAGCTAAAACAAAAATGTTTAAATTTAAGGCATTGAGAAATAGGGGCGGATTTTCCGGCCGACTCAACTTCCAATGTAAAAAACAAAACGAAATACAGTGTAGGTATGACGTCAGTCGCCACCACAAGGTCTTGAAATTTTTTATTTCGAGTTATTTAGTTTGTTATCGATAACGATCAACTTATAATTTTGTCTATTTACGAAGGTCATACAGATTTACAGAACCCATTAGATAATATATCCTCGGTCTTAGCAAACATTCAGTTTTCTCTTATTTAATTCACGTTTGATAGAATGAAATGAGCTTTTTAATTAAATAGAATACCTTCTTTTATACGTGGTTTTACGATATGGAAACTTGTATCTTTTAATTAAATGTAGATGCCTCAAGCTGTCTATTTCCCGTAACCTATCATCATAACCTGAAAACAGCTCCAATAAAACTATAAATTGAGTTCATTAACACCAAACAGCGGCTCCTATAACCCTAGACCTCTTAACAGCACTAGTTCAACAATGATTAAACAATTTACTGCGAAAACCCGCAAAGAATCTGGTCAAATGAAATTCAACTCAAAGTGTATTGCAATAAAGTCACAAAATACGCTCTAGGGAGGAAAGTTAAGGTTTGATGGGATAGTTGTGTCTTGTAATTAAACAGTCGTAAAACTGGGTTGTGCACTGGTATTACTACTCTTAAGTATTGAATAATTGAATTTTATATTACAAACGTAGCCGCGTTATAGAATTAAATAGTTTTGAGTGCATCTGCAAACGCCCTACCTTATAAAAATAAGAAACCATTGAGAGGTTTTAATATGAGTTAAGTCTAATGATAGTAAAATCAAGTTCCTAATTCTATGTAATTTGATTGCTTATTATGTTAGAATGTGTAATGTAAATTTGTGAAATTAAGTTACATTTTTGCTACCCCTATCAAGACTAAAAATTTGAATAAACAAAGAGAATCATAGATTTTCGACTTGTTTCATACTAAATGTATGGAAAACATCTTCCCCCATCGGTGATTTTAATTATTTAGAGCAACCTAGGTTGGTGCCTAAGAAGCTTTTGATCCTGGATACAAATGAAATCAATTGGCATCAGGAAATGAATTTCTCAAAATTGACGATTTTGTCGCTGATATACGAGCAACTGGTCGTATTTGTTTGGTTTCTTTTTTTATCTCTTATTTTCTCTAAACATCAAATCACTTTTTTAATGAAAGCTAAGTAATTTTAGCATGAATGTGGATTTTATTTTAGTAGCTATATTTATTTTCATTAGACGCGCCGCTTAGTTATTAAAGCTCTTTAATGTGTTTACGTAATAAAATTAATATAAATAAGTACGAGTACACCTTATAGATTTCTCTAACGCATTTCTCTGCAGTTTTCGTATTAAAAAGTTCATCGTACTTAAACCTGACGTGAAAGGGGAAGATCTTGAATTAGAAAAATCTCAACTTTATTCAGTGTTTAATATTTTTCAACCTGCGCTGCTTGTCCTCGTTTTATATACATCTCAGATCTCAATTTCTCAAGCTCAGGCAACACCAAAAATAAGATTGTTGATGATACTTAAAGTTATGGACTTGTAAACCATAGTCGTACTGATGGACTTATAGTCTGTGGGTTTTACGGTATCTTTATGTTTCCCGGGCTCCTTTTATTTTCTACTAAATCATACTCCACTCATGTCATCGCTCAAACGCAAAACTATCCGCTGCCCTGTGTTCCATTTAATAATACAGTGTACCAGTTAATTGTTTTCTTTGTGAATACGGCGGATCGGTCGTGCGGGTTGGTCCACAGTGGTCGGAACCAGTGATTTACCTCGCAGACATGCGCAGACGGCGCGCCACGTGTCCATTTATACACGATATTTTACATAAATCTGTAGTTTCCGGAACGATACGACATTCAAACGTAGAAGAAAAGAGCGTACTCCTATCTTAACTTCAGTGCCAAGAACCCGGTGCGTTGCGTACCATTTTGTATTGGAATTGGGGCTCTTGGCACAGTGTTAAAGGCCGGCAACCCCTCTGGGGTTGTGTTGTGAAGTTGTCCATCCATGGCTGTCGCTAATTATTTCGTCTTCTCGCTTGCCTTTCATAAAAAAGGTTTCACCTGCGATTAGGGCAAGGCTAAGGCTCTTCTACACCTTAACCACTTACCTTTTACCTCAGGAATCACCGCGTTTCCTAGCCAAAATAAAAGCAGTTCGCCAACAGACTGGTTCAGGCCTTTATCGTCTAGGATCGATACAATGCTGTCTTCAGTTCCTAACCATGGTATACCCAGCGATTTTTATATGCCGAAGTTGAAGGTGCTGGTTTGAATATTTGGCCTCCGCCATTAGAGGGTTTTGTCACTTTTTCTTTAGACATTAGGTGGACATTGGTAAGGTGGTGGCACTGATGCTCGACGCTGTCCCAGTTCATGTCATCTTGAAACTGAAGTCATTGTCAATAGAGGTGACAGCAGGTTGTCTCTATTGGGCATTAGCATGTCGAGCACTAGTACCACCACCTTATGACAACAGTTTCAGTCATTCTTCCAAAGCATTTGTGACATCTCTTAGGCCTTGGTCTCTGCATTCATCGTCTAATTGCATGGGAAGATATTATCACCATCTTAAATTTAGTAGCAACGATCTCCTTGGCTTACTTTTCTTCCACATTGCTTCCACTTGCTGCTGCAATGAAATGAAATGAAAATATTTAATTTTCAGGCAACTATTGGCCCATAGACAAATTAATACATTTAATACCTTAAAAATAGCATACATATATATTATTATAAAGTAGGTATATCTTAAAACTAAAAACACACAATTATGACAGCGATGCAGTTCGCAACCCCGCAGTGTCAGGGAGCCGGCCGCGGAACCGCCGGAACTTGACACCCTCCGGCCATAGCTCCTCCTTGGTGAAGGCTAGATGTTCAGTCGGAACGCTCAGCACAAAAGATTTAAAAAATTCATACTGTGTCTTAGAGTGGGCTATTGGCAAGGTATTAGAGTGGGTTTTCAGATAATTTTAAGCACCTTAGCCGTCCGATATATCTGATGGGGACATTAGTAGTAGTAGTAGTAGTAAAATACTTTATTGTACAAAAAGAAACAAAACATGAAAGAACACACATCATTAGTACAAAGGCGAAGTTATTAGACATTGGGGACTGTACATAGCAAACTAAAGACCGAAGCCTTAAATCATCAGCCATCACAGGCCCTGCCGATCCCGTGCGCCCGCGGCCCTTGGAGCCGCGCCCGCGCCTGCGCAGTGGCGTGCGTCACGCAACCCGTCCGCTTTATTATTATTTATTGCTTTCCAATAATCCTGCTAGATAATATGTTAAACAACCCACTGCGAAATTATAGCTTAATGTGTTACTAAGAGAGCAGAAGGATTTCTGGAAAAGTATTGTTGCGGGAGACTATTGTACAGGGGCATTTTCATTTTAACTTGCACTTTAGGGCCCCCCCACATCTAGCGTCTTTCGAGCGTCGGCGTCTACAACTCTATGGCCGCTGCTCGACGCAACGTCGACGCAACTGCGCAGCGACATCATTTTCCATAGCGCTGACCAGACGCCGACGCTCGAAAGACGCTAGATGTTGGGCTTAAAGTGCGACTTAAGTCGTGTTTCAGTGTCGTCTTTAGCCGTTACATTCCTGACAAAATGTATGGGATTTGACATTGACCGTCAGTTTTGTAACGATTGCTAACCGTCCGTTAAAGGTGCACAGTTAAGTGAAAATACCCACAGTCAAGGGACATATTTTTGAGTAAGTTGTATGTATACACCCATATTTTTACACTAGACACTAGCTATTACATTAGATGACTTATTTCATGACAGACAAATTGTATGGAGATGGCGTCAGCGTACCCTTCCAGTTTGAAAAATACTATAACTACTTAAATAGGAATTAAAAACATGTTCATAATATTGTTTTACTGATAATTAATAATTATCAAGTTTAACCAGTTTGTTTTTGTTTCAGGTATGTATTCTTTACTTATTGCGAAAGGGGAATCTTCAAGGAGCTTTAAATGTAATGTAAGTATGCAAGACGCTACGCCTTAATTTTTACGCAATAAATATGTAAAATGTTTCCCTTAATTATTAAGAATAAAATATGTAAAATGTTCCCCTTTAATTTCCTCTTTAAACGTATGTTTATATTTAGTCATAATTATAAATAAAACTAAAATATTTTCACTGTACTTGTTACTCTGCCACTCATCTCAATACGACGAAAAGGCAGGTGACACGCGGGTATGATAAATAAAGTGCATTGGGGTTACTTCGAAAGCGGGGTAATTTCAATGGCAGATATATCTTGGTTAGAGTCGCAGTAGCGCAAGTGGTGCTAAAATATGATTTGCTTCTGGTTTTATAGATCATTGCCATTTTCAAAAATATCCCGCTTTCGAAGCTATCCCAATGTCCCTTTCCTACCTACCGCCAACCGGGGTGAATAGGGATGGATGGGGTGAATAAGGACAAAACGTAAAATGTGATTTACCTATCAATTTATTAAAAAATACTCACACAAATTGTACTTGTATGTTGTAAAATATAGTTGTATATTTAATACAATTTGTGTGGGTAGTTATTAACAAATTGTCAGGTAAATCACATTTTAAGTTTTGTCCCTATTCACCCCAGCCATCCCCATTCACCCCGGTTGGCGGTACTTACTTCATTAACTCTAAATGCGGTTAATGCAGTTCTTTTAGATGTAAAATGTAGATACCCGTAGACGCTTAATCTACATCTAAATGAATTCATAATTTATGCCTCAGATCTTCCGCCTCTTTAGCTTTTAATTATAAATAATTGTTGCTTCTTTATTCCTTTTACGTATGTATAATAGACCTGTATTATATGCAGTTAATGCAGTGCCTAAGGGTTTTCTATTTAGCTAAGATCATGTCGATATTATTTATTGCTTAAAGTTTACAAAGTAAGAGCGCTGGTGGCCTAGCGGTAAGAGCGTGCGACTTGCAATCCGGAGGTCGCGGGTTTAAAGCCCGGCTCGTACCAATGAGTTTTTCGGAACTTATGTACGAAATATCATTTGATATTTACCAGTCGCTTTTCGGTGAAGGAAAACATCGCGAGGAAACCTTCATACATCTGCGAAGAAATTCAAAGGTGTATGTGAAGTCCCCAATCCGCATTGGGCTAGCGTGGGGACTATAGCCCAAGCCCTCTCGCGCTCGAGAGGAGGCCTGTGCTCAGCAGTGGGACATATATAGGCTGAGATGATGATGATGATGAAAGTTTACAAATCCAGATACTTACTTGTATTTTTATTGTATCAACTCTTTATTACAATAACTAATCTAATCATTAAAATGCGGTAATAGTAAGGATATTAATAATTACCTTTCAGAAACATTCACCGTTATATTATAACGTCGGCACTAATCAATATAAAATTAACTAATTCAATCTGTAATTTAATTGCCCTAATAATTTTTATACTACGTCTGTTTTTAATTATAGAATCAATTAGAATAAAGCATTTATTGTAGGAAGTAAATTTACCGTTACCTCTCTAACACTTTACAGTTTAATAACTTTAATTATAGCCATGGATAATTAATTAATTACTGATTTGTACATCGAGTGCATTTCCTTGTACTTTTTCTTACAAAATTAACTTTTTTTGAACTAAAATTTAAGCAGTCCTGTATTTTTATACAATACGAATTTTCTTTTTAACTCAATAATAAAACCTATCGTATTTTTACAGAGCTTTTCTTTAAACAAATATATATTTATTGCAATAAATGTTTAGGAAACTATGACTTAAATCGGGATTTCAACATTACTTAACCAGAACGCGCCTTAATAATTAACCAATTATCTTTCTGGATCAAGTATGTACTTCTACCTATTTATCGTGATTTTATACTAAAGGAAAAATGGAAAAATTACGCTTCCGGCAGGACTTGACCCCGCAACCTCCGTAATCCGTGCGTTAGCTCTGCCAATTGAGCGGTATCGTCTTGGGTCGTCCCATTAGTTTTTCGTCAAGTTCTTAAATTAGTCCTATTCTGCTTTCGTCACTCATTCTACACTGAAAGCCACCGACGATTGTGACGAATGTAGAATGAGTGACGAAAGCAGAATAGGACTAATTTAAGAACTTGACGAAAAACGAATGGGACGACCCAAGACGATACCAATTGAGCACGGAAGCCTACCAGAACCTTGCGAATCTTTCCATTCCTTCCCTTGTGTATACACGCCTTTGGGGTGGCGTATGGTAATTTTTAAATTTTTCCATTAATATATAATTTGGAATATCGCTCGCAGACGTATCTGCATGTTTAAAAAATTGGTTCTATTTATCGAGCTTGTTAAGTATTCCTTGTGCGTTTTTCCCAAGCTTTCATGCATTAAACTTGGACATAAACGCCTTAATGAGTCAATAGAAAGTGTCAAAGCTACCGCCGTGGGCGTCCATTAGAAAAACAAGCATAGTAAAGCTAGCGGCGAAATGAGGAAGTAACAAATCTACGTACTAATTTCTTGTCAGCAGTTAGATGACAGCGCTGCCGTCAGGCGCATTGATCAATTTGTTTTGTTGGCCTGTTGGTATTCCTGCCAGCTACGTTCCGTTTCGCGGTTTTACTATACGAAGAAAACTTAACGTATTAGACCTTATACCATTGAAATAAGACCCACGAAAAACTGTGTTCATCGGTCGCAATGTTTGGACTTTTACTTTTAGCTATTTGCACTTTTTAACGCTGGCCGGTAGGCGGGAAGCCATATTTGATTGGATGCCATTAAATTAAACGCTATCAATGACATTGAACTTTAACTTGAGAATATAAAGTTGAATATACGTTGTTGATAAAGGAAGTATAATTCAACATTAACCAAGCCCGTTATGTAAGATCGAAATTGATTATTTAATGTCATTAACTTGAAGTGAAACTGAGAGTTAACAAAACAGAAGGTGTTTAATACGAAACAATTCAATTTTATGTTATTCATCCGATGAATTTTTATGTCGCCCCTATAAGGTTTGTATGGGTAATTTGTCGAAACGCTGTAGGCTATTATTATTTTGGAGTTGTATGAGGAAGCGATGAAAATCTCGGGGTTTCGAAAGGGTCAATAAAATGATTGGGTGTATCTACTTGATATCTTATCGAATTAAAAAGTCTTATATTATCTCTTGTAACGTGGCAACTGTGGTTGCATTTAATAATAAAATAGGCGTCACCATCCCCCATTATGAGAATCTCGTGAAGGCCAAGAAGGACAAGTCCAGCAAGTACCTAGACTTAGCTCACGAGATAACCGCCATGTGGGATGTTGACTCGACGATCATTGTTCCTATAGTCGTGTCAGCGAACAGTCTCATAGCGAAGAGTCTCGACCAACACCTAGAGAGACTCTCGCTGGGTGGCTGGATCAAGGGTCAGATGCAGAAAGCGGTAATTTTGGACACGGCGCGTATAGTACGTCGAGTCCTCACTCTGCGGCCCTGACCACCGGCAGCTTGGACCCTGCCCCGCTGCCGGTGGCACCCTGCGATGGTCTCAAATAGGCGAAACCCATTTTAACCCAATGCAATGTAAAAAAAGCAATAACATGTATTTGTGAAGTATTGAAATGAATGCGAATCAAGACGAATTTAAGCGGAATATAATACTTAATATATACAATATTAGACTGGTATATTACTTATAGAAAACACACTACTTTACCACGAGGCAAGTGATTTAGCCTATCCAGAGGGACAAAAATAATAATAACTAAAGAATCGAAAGTATAAAGTTACAAATAGACTATATTGTTTTTCCTAGTCAGGTTTAATAATTCTTACCTTACATGGAAGTAAAAGCTATACACAAGTATTTTTATCAGGAAAGCCGTGTTATAAGCGTAACCTGAGCGTGCGCAAGCGATTTCCCTTTCAACGCAAGCGCGATGACCTCCCGACCAGTTCGCTGTTTTCCATCAAGTTTCATATGAGGCGAAGGGAATGTAGCTATACTGCCTTGCCTGTTTTCCCTCACAAATATAGATACCTACCTACCACCATATGACATCATATTACCACAGAATAAAGGCTACAAATATAATGACCACCAAAAAATACTTTGGTACCCTAAATAAAAAAATCATGCTTACCAAAAAAAATTACTGAACACCAAAAAAATAAGGCCTAAAATTACAAATGTACCACCATTTTAATTACGACTGCACTTCAAATTGTATTCGAATACCAAATATATTGAATGATTACCAAAAATCATTAATGATCACCAAATCTTGAAGACCAAATAAATGCGATATTTTCACCTAAATAAACCACTATGATTCCAAAAAATTTATACATATTACCAAATAAAGTAAAATGATGCCAAAATTACTAGCCCCTCCCGCTCAACCCCCGTACCTCGCACCGCATAACTTAGGTAGGCATACTGAAATGCTACTAGAAAAGTATGTTAGGTTAGGTTTGTACTGCTATCAGTTAAGTGGGCTAGGTTAACACTGCGACCCTTACAGAAACGAATTGCTACTAGAAAAGTGGGTTAGGTTAGGTTTGAACTGCGACCCTTACAGAAAAGAAATGCTACTAGAAAAGTGGGTTAGGTTAGGTTTGAACTGCGACCCTTACAGAAACGAAATGCTACTAGAAAAGTGGGTTAGGTTAGGTTTGAACTGTGACCCTTACAGAAACAAAACGCTACTAGAAAAGTGGGTTAGGTTAGGTTTGAACTCCGACCCACACAGAAACGAAATTCTACTAGAAAAGTGGGTTAGGTTAGGTTTGAACTGCGACCCTTCCAGATAAGAAATGCTACTAGAAAAGTGGGTTAGGTTAGGTTTGAACCGCGAACCTTACAGAAACGAAATGTTACTAGAAAAGCGGGTTAGGTTAGGTTTGAACTGCGAACCTTACAGAAACGAAATGTTACTAGAAAACTGGGTTAGGTTAGGTTTGAACTGCAACCCATACAGAAACGAAATGCTACTAGAAAATTTTGCTTTGCTTTAATAGGATAGCAAGATTTAAAAATTTGGTTATAATTTTACATTAAAATGGAGTTCTAATTTTGGTGGTCATTTACTATTTTTGGGTTTACAATGATTATTTTGGTGTCATTTTATTTAATAGGATAGCACGATGTAAAAATTTGGTTATCAATTGACATTAAATTGGGGTTTGAAATTTGGTAATTATTTAAAAATTTTGGGTTAATAATGATTAATTTGGTGTCATTTCCTTTAATAGGATAGTAAAAAATGTATTAAAATTGGTAATCATTTCACATTAAAATGGTGTTATAATTTTGGTGATCATTCATTATTTTAGGGTGGTAAAGTAGATTTTTTTGGTATTAAATTTTATTAAATCTGGTGATCAGTTAAATAGCAGCCCAGAATAAATAATAGTACTAGGTACAGAAGACTCACTCTCTAACAAAACGCGTCTGTCACGATCAGCACAGATATGGCCGCTAGGTGGCGACAGCGCCACGCGCGGCTTATGGCAAACCCCAAAATTGGGGTCGAACGAATGTACTTTTAGCTACCTGTAGCAAAGCGACGAAATCGCGGAGTGAGCCACGCCTGCTATTTACTTATTATTATTCTTTATTTATTTATTTATTTGTATTTGCTGTACAGAAAAGGAACTTGATATAACCCTTTAATACCCTATTTTTGTCTCCCGACTTTAACAAATCATATAATGTAATTGCGTGAGTTTACCGTCCGGTGTCAGTTTCGGTCCACTTGAGGGATTAGCAAATAATACCTACATTTCATTTATAATTTGCTACTTGCGAAATATAATTTTTATCTAGATAAATTGTTTAGATATTAAGTATTGCAATAAGTCCAAATTTGTGCAGCAATGAACGTTTATATTCTAATTTCGTCAATTGGACGAAAACTAGAGCAGGACGAAAACTAGCGCACTGACCCTATTAGGACAGCAATCGCCTTTATTGCTGCCTTTCCAAATCATATAAGGACAGACACCATCTTTAAGGTTGCCTTTCCACTGAGGCGGAGATGTGAGGAGACTTGATGGAATCAACCAATACCATTGTTTGTAATCCACATCTCTGTTCCGCTCCGCCGAAATACAACCAAATGCTATTGGCTGATCCCCGCAAGTCTCATTTTAGCCGTTGGAAAGCAACGGTACTTGCAGGATTTCGAGCAGGCTTCTCTACCACTGATGAGAGATTATCTAAATTGACTCGGTAAAATTATTGGAATATCTACAATCTTCTTCTATTTATTTAGCCTTCGTCGTCTACTCTAAAGCGCTTGACACGGTACTGATAAATATTCCATATCCCACAGCTTTAATACAGAAAATACCGCCATACCAAGTACGCTTATCACACAGCCGCCAAGTACAATCTTACGGCCTATCCTTCTTGATAAAAAAAAGGAGTTCCTCAAGGATGTCTTCTGGCGCTTAAACTATTTAACAGCAAACTGATACACTTTTTCTATAAAATAGCGGCCAATTGAAGAGAAAAAGTTCTAATCTTCGGAGAACATCCAATAACCACCTTCAGTTGCCCGACGGACTTCTTCAAATAATATCGTTGACGCATCATTCCTCAATTTTTTTTGCTCCAAACTCTAGTCAAAGAATCCATTTCATTTCCGGCCGCAGTGATTGCCAGCCTATACCTAATGAGCGAATGGTAATGAGCAATGGTAAGCGGCCTCGTTATGGAGATCATCGCTGAGGACTGAACACACGGGCGTGAATTACGTGCGCATAGGGGCGGGCAAATCATGCGTTTTTGTGTTGTCTTACCCATATTTTATAGTACCTATGCCGGCTTATAGAGGCATTAGGCTTACAGCCCACAAGCTGTTAACTATTGCCCACAGGAGAGAAAACTAGCGTGTTCGCGCGAAGTGTACATTTTTCTCTCCTGTGGGCAATAATTAACAGCTTGTGGGCATGTAAGTAATGATTTTATCATAGTTCTCTGAATAAAAGGAGGACCTTTTCACGTGGATAAGGGTTAAATAAGAAAATTAACCTTTATAGACCTTAACTCTTGTGTATGTCTACAGCAAAGACGCGAACACAGTTTTGTGTTTGACCCTACTTCACGGAGTTAGTGAAACAGATGACTAAACATTGTCTGCAGCTTCATTCTATAGGAAGACAACAATGTGACGCTTTGTATCATTTGTATGTTATAATAGGTACGAAGTCTCCCAAGTCCAAGGCCAAAACGCAGCGCGCGCTTACAAAACGCTGCCCCGTACGTTTGAGCAGCGTATCTATGCCACCTGCTCAGCTGATCTGTGACCCGGCCGGAATGCCCGCCACCGGCGATACCTTTCAGGGACCGTACTTGGTCACGGAGTAAGTGGGACGATGAGATACTTGCTGGTAGGATTAGGAAATGCGAGAGATTCTACAAGCAGATAGGATAACTTACCCACCTTTCTTGCTAAAGATTATTTGGGTTACCTATTACTTGTTTAAATATGCTGATGACCAGTGATCGTACATTTTCCAGCAATTTTGGTGCAGCGGAGTGGTGTTAACGGAATTGGTATAAATAATTTCAACCCTAATGATTAATTAGCGTTAATTACGTTAATATTAACCTTAATTTACCATTTCAATTGAAATTATTTATGCCAATTCCGTTAACACCACTCTACTGCACCAAAAATGCTGGAAAATGTATGATCACTGCTGATGACACAGTATTTGTCTTTTCTTTAACTATCCATTAACTTAAATAATAGCTTCCATCAATTTAGGTTAGGACATCTTTTAAGAAAAGGTTTTTGTTATAATTTAAGCAGTCTATCTCTGTATGTTTGTATCGTGTGTTGTTCTCTACCATTAGTCAGTAACTACTATTAAAACTATATTCTTGAATGAGGTGAGGGTGCATTTTAACCGAATCCCTCAAAACTTCAGGAAGGAGGGTCTTCTGTCAGAGTTTTTTATTGACTAGGATTCCTTACAGTAGTGTAGAATATCAGGTACTTAGGTCAATACTCACAACGAAGCAACTACCCAAACCACGCATAAACAAATCTGAAGAATGCACTGATTTGTCCACGTCAGCTGCAAACTAATGAATTGAGATATTTTTCACCGTCCGCCATCCATCATGCGATTTGCAATTACGTCGGGTCTAAGGCCGGCTACTCACTGGCGATTCAGTCAGAAATGCAAACGCTTTGAAAATGCACTTTATTTATTTTATGCAGTTTGAAAATGTACTTCATTTAAGTATTTTAATCAGCCTGAAATATTGCTGGGTACTTGCCATTTTCCACCATTTGGTCATATCTACATCATTTGTATAATGCCCGGCTGTGCTGGGGTCATATGAGACACATATTGTGAATAGTCAGGTCGTTCCGCCATCTTTTACTTGGTCTTCCTCTGCCTCAAAGACATCCTCGTCATCGTCAGGATATTTTTTTCGTTTTTTTTTTTTTATTATGAATGGGCTTACTCATGGCCACAGACTAGCCGAGGCGTAGACGTGGCCTACGATAGAGCGAGCTCGCCCAGAAGGTGCCTGTTCACTCTTGATTTGAAAGTTGCTGGGTTATAAGAACACGGAAATATAGACGCCGGCAAGGCGTCTCTATGTAAGGAATCTCTATTTTTATTTGAAGTAAAGAACAATTTTTTCAATCTGGGCGATCATGTGTTAATGTTTGTGTATTATTTATACTACGTAATTCTTCGGCAGATGAGTTGAGCCAATTCAGGCAATCCCAATGTCATTTTAGTATCCTGGGGTATAACAAAGCTTATATGGGATTTAAAAAAAATACGACATTTTGACACTATAAAATTAGATTTGTTAAGCCAGTGAAGAACCGGCCTAAGGTAGTTGCGCGTGCGCTGACGAGCAAGAAATATGATTAGCGCATTGTTGCTTTATTGTTTATTTACTGCCCCTAACGAGGAGCGATGATCTATAGATCATGCCGGTCGATCATCGTGCCGATTTGGGTGGACCGCCTGAGGTATGGAAGTTGTGGTTGAAATGTATTGCCTAAAGGCATTTATGTACAATATTATGCATTATATTAGATAATTTTCTATATTATTCTCAGGGAAATGAAGAATAGATAGGATTATTAGAGTTAGACCAAGAAAAGTCTGCAGTGATTTCGAGAGCCCACGCAGTGCAAGTGTTATTTTAAACGTCATACTTCTATGAAATTATGACGTATAAATAACACTTGCACTGCGTGGGCTATCAAAAACGCTGTAGACTTTTCTTGGTCTAACTCTAGTTAACAAATTGAAAAACTTGTAGGTACGTATTGAAATAGTCCCATGGCGCAAAAAATACCTGGTCAATGATTAGTAGGGTTGAAATATAAAGTGAGCCGCTCTCGAACAAGTTAAGTTGGAACAAGATCAGCTTAATTTATATTTCGTCAACTTTACACTTTGAAGTAAAAGAAAACTACAATATACAGGGTTTGAAATTAAAGGACGGGCGCGCGCGCAGGTAATCATGGGTCATTGCTCGCGAAAATGGCGGAAACTCAAGGGCGAGGCCGGTGCTTCGTAACATTACACCGGGCAATATGAAGCGTACGTAATATGCACATTACATATCGTGGCGGTTTCATCTCTCTTATGCTCGTTCCTTACTGACTGAGAAAGTAAGTGACTTAGGGCCATGACAAATTTTAACTTTTGATTTACCTGAGTATCCTCTCTTACTAATACATACCTAAGTCGAAATGACAGATAAGGACAAACGATTATTTTATTAGCTAATTGAGGTTTGTAGCGCGTTTATAAATAAGGGGGTTTAGGGGGTTGGGTTAGTATGTATCTGATTAAATAGGTAATTTTTTCGCCACGGCGCTATTCCACTCTAGAAATAAAAATAGTTTTACGTACAAAACTATCACAATTCTTAGCTATGAAAACTTAGTAAAAGACGTGTTGGGTTCATAAAGATAGTGCTAAGTTTTGTGTAATTCTATATGTCGTTGCAAAATGGGTGCATAACTCCGATTGTATGGGAAATTAGATTAGAGCAGATTAGACTGTATGACGGCTGATTTGTGTGACTCTTAAACAGCTTTAAATCAGCATCGTATGTTTTACAAACCACTTACAACGCTTTAATAAGCCAATAGCTCGAAGCATAAACAATCAATAGTCGTGTGGAGGATGTTGCAATCTCGCGGCGGCCTTGCCTCGCGTGAGAAACTGCCAAATGGGGAAAATGAGATTGTCGGAGGTCAGGAGTCACCCTGTATGGCTGGTATTTTACACTCACGTATGTGCCGTAAGTAAAAGGTGACTTATTGTCGCTTGTCAATAAAGGTACTGTTCGGATTCAGATTACACCAGCATTACTGCATTAGTTTTACCGGCTGCTTTGCTGTCGAAACTGCCAAAAATTCGAATAGCAACATACCTATAGGTACATCTTGAATTTACGCCAATGTGTAAGCATACATTTTTACGAAAATAACTGCTGTTTGATCTTCCAATTCCTCTCAATTGCCTTCCACACCTACCTAGTTTACCAACTAGGCCTAATTGGAATTAGTCCAGTTTCCTCACGATGTCTTTTTTCACCGAAAACAGACTGGTAAATATCAAATTAATATACCTATTGTAACATACGATGCTACAATATGTTTTAACGTAACCCAAAACGTAAATTCCGGAAAAAATCATTGATACCGGCGTTTGAACCCGCGACCTCCAGATTGAAAGTCGTTCGCTCTTACCTCTAAAATACCAACGCTTCTTACCAGAAGGCTAACTACCATGGAATAAAAATAAACCTGATAAGAGCAATCAAGGCCGAAAACTACATTTAAGGCACGTCCTCTGGTCATAGTTCATCTGCAACTAATTTTACAATGCACAATGCACATGCTATCTGTATACGGTGAGGCATTCAATTTAATTACTCCTTGCGCAGGCAGCTGCCCAAATGTCAGGTGCGCGCGCGCTTTATTACCAAAACGTCGTATGTGTCTATTAAAACGTGTTTTTTTTTTCGATTGGTTTGCAGATGGATATCTGAATGTTAACGTCTTTAAATTGTGAATGCTTGTGCTATGAGAATGAATATGAATGATGAACATCTTTTAATAAAATAAATTAAAATTTTATAGTTGTCTACTCGTCGAGGTTCTCTAGCTCGAAACCCAGCGCCGTGCTGTATTTCTGCTCGCAACTTCATCTGTTAATCATAAAGGATAATTCACGTTAGAACGGTCCGGGTCCGGGCAGGGGATTCCGATCCTCCGTTTTCTATAGAAAGCATCACGTGATCACCGGTCACCTGTCATAGAAAATGAAGTATCGGTTGCCTCCGCCCGAACCTGGGCCGTTCTAGCGTAACGTATGATAGATAAAAAATATCTCCATACCAAATTCCATCTAAATCGGTTCAGCTGCTTAAACTTCAAGAGTTAACAGCCTGACAGACGGACGGATGGACCGGACCTTTCCTTTCGCATGAAAGTACCAAGATGCCCAAACTTCACATTGCAGGTTTTCGGATCGCGATTGAAGGCTCCAATCTCCCAATACCAACAGGTTACTTAATATTCCCTCAGCATTTCAATATGTACGGCCAATCTGCCGCCATTATTGCGATTGCCTCAAAGACGCCGCGTCCCGGGCACGTCAGGATAATCTGAGGACCGTTAGGGAGCACTTTGTTGTGGGGTTTGTTTTGAGATATTTACAAGCTTTTTTTACTTGCAATGTTTGTATGTATGTATAGATGTTCGCAGTGGGGGCAGCAAGACGGCAGTTTAAATGATGGGTGCTGAGAAAGGGGCGGTTAGTTACTACAGGTCCTGGGGCCTATAGTATTTATCTCTAGGTATTTAAAAGAATGTAAGCAAACCACAATTAGGTATTTTATTGGGTAGGAAAATTTTCCAATAATTAATTTGACTCGATGTGACATAACATAACTTACAGAAGTTTTACTACGATAAATTACTTACTCAACGTAACAATCGCGTTATTTTATTAATAGGAATATATATGGATGATTTGATTAATCTACAGTAATTTAGTTTTGTAATATATGCTATCACTTCGCCCGAGTAAAGAAACTAAAGCCGAATTTACTTGCCTACTTAAGAACTTTAGCCGGCAATCATCTAAAATCTGTAGAAGCCTTAAAAGATGCTTTCTCTAGACTTAATCACCTTCACCCTGCTATAAAAGGACACGTCAATCATAATACCGCAGTGAAATTGATATTTTGATCGAAGCTTCAGGAAAATGAGAAAATAATTATAAATTCCCGTCAAAGACAGTAATGACAGAGGCGCCAGTGAAATGTTTATGCCTAGCCGCATTCCCGATTCTACTACATAAATACCGACGGCACAGTCTTTATGGTAGAGAGGATAAGGTTTATTTTCGCTTGATTGGGAAGTTTGTTATCCTGGTTTTTCTTTGATTGGAGGCAATCCTAATCCCATAGGATTCGCCACGGTACCGGCGGTTCCTTGATAAACTGTGGTGATAGTGAATATCGAAAGTATCGGCCGTTTATCGATTGAAAGCGTTATGGTGCATGAACAGCATAAAGATGTGAGGAAGGTATTATGTGCAATCAGTGAAATCTATATTAGAGCAACTTCACTTTATCGTGTAGGTTATGTTGTTTTTAACTCGGAAATGACTCGTAAATTCTATTGGTGTTATTCATAAATCTCTATCAGTCTGAATAAGCTATGTATCTTTTGACTTTATCTACAATTTTGACTTATGTAGGCTATGAAATAGGTTTTTGTAAGAAAGGGAAATAACATAATTTAACTAGTTAATTCATGCTCGTAAAGTTTTATGATAAAGGGGACATATTTTGGCTTGGTTTGATTTGGGCTCATTTAGGGTAACATTCCATTTCCAACGACAGCTGCACTACTGTCAATTTTACTATGGAAATTGACAATGACAGCGACGCGTTCAGTACCGGTAGTGCAGTTGCGGTTAGAAATGGAATGTTACCAAATCGTTACGTAAACAGTTAAGTATGGACGATACTAATTTAACTAGGTTCTTTAAACTAGACTTACTCGTATATCGACCGGGATATGAACCGTGATTACATTTTGTGTTGTTTCCGAGCTCCCAATATTTCGACGCAGTTACATGCATCTTGTTCACGGTTCATATCCCGGTCGATAGTCTAGTGCAGCGGTCGGCAACCTTTTAGCAGCCAAGGGCCAAATAGTTACCGAAGTTGACGCGGGCCGCTCTTTGTCAATATTTATGACTGTATCAGACTTGCGGGCCACTTCTTGCCGACCGCTGGTCTAGTGAAACTAACCGTGAATCATTCAAAACTATTAGGTTCTTTAAAGTCACGTAAAATGCCGCAAAACTCCCACAAAGATCCCTCAACAGTAAACCAATTTATACGTGTTTCCGTGAATAAACAGCGACTGTACCACGCCGTCAGATATATCGGAGCGGTCGAGGCACTCACAAATATCTGAACACGCCTCTATTGTCAAGGCGTTAGAGTGCGTGTTCAGATATTGTGGACACCCTGGCCGCTCCGATATATCTGATGGCGACTGTACCACGCCGTCTGCAATTACCCTCCACTCCGAACTGATAGCGATATAAATTAGCGCGCCAAAAAAGGCTCGCGGGCGCACCGCCGCCCATTACTGGATTTGCATACGGCTTTATGAGTGTTGCTAGTGCTTCTGGAGATTCCTGTTTTGGCAGGATATATTCTGCTTATACCTTTAATAGACTTTTCTCCAATATGCTCGGAAATGTTCACCTTACTGTAGCAAAAATAGTACGCGAAGTTCTTCGTTAATGTCAAACTCTAACTAAAAAACATCAAACTATCGCTGTCCTGTTCTAGCGGACGGGAAGTAAAAAAACACTACAGTAATAACTTATTACTGTAGTGTTTTTTACTTTTTAATAATAAAAAACGCAAACAGCCAATTATTATTGCCGCGAGCCGCTTCTACACGACCCGATCAGCTATCATTTCACGTGTATGATCGTGCGAATACTGCTTAATAAAATCAAAGATTATTTTTATATTTTTTTTAAATCTCATCCGTGTTCATAAAGCTTACATAGTTTGTCAAAGGACTTTCTCATTTCAAACATAGACAAAGAGAATCATACTATCTTTGTCTTACACTAGTACTAGCACCCAAAAGAAAAGGATGGGTGTAGTTTTCCTGGTTCTTACTGACTGAAAAGTTGGTTTGACAAACTATATTGCGCAATTATATTGAATGAACGAATATTGAATGGTACTGAATGGCAGAATAAGTTTGTGCCTTTAACTTTTAAAAATTAATTAAAGAGGGAAATTGTTTTTGACATTTTGGATGTGAAGGTTTGATTTGAGTGATGCTTGATGCTTAAATAATAATGATTTTAGCTTATTTCCTCGCATGTTTGGAGAAAAGCACTATATATGCCTCGGCAGGAATAGCAATTCGTGGATTCGTCTTCTTTGTCGGCCTCCGCTTCGCGTCGTCCGACAAAATCGAAACTCATCCACGAATTGCCCTTTCCTGGCCTCTGCAATAATGTACTATTATTTTTATTTTCTTTTTTCTTTCTTTTTCTTATATATACTAACTTAACTTTGTTTAAGTATTAGATTAGCTGATTAGTTAAGAGTCATATGAACAGACGAACCTAACTGCTGCCGTCCAATCGAGGTTACGATCTAAAACGACTGTCTGAAATAACATGTCTGGTACTAGATTTCGTTTCTAGAATTGTTTTTCCTACATTATTAAATATCTAAATCTCATAGATAGCTGACGAACTTAATTAGTATATACTGGCTGGATAAACTTGACACGGACAGTAAAATAAAAACTATTCAAATGCCTTTTATATAGAAAATACTAGGATATGAAAATTCAGAAAGTGACACGATCCTTTACTAGACTTCGTTTTATTACATTTTTTATTTCATTTATCAATCAAAATGTTTAAATGAAGATATCAACAAAACTGGCAACATTACGCGATAAATGCTCTTGCGCAGCTTATTCGCGCGGGAATTTATCGCTCTCATTCACTTTCATCCATGATATATCGCACGTTTTAATTGCGGCTGCCGGCCGATTCTGTATTAACAATCTGATAAAATTATCATCTTTGATACGACCTTGACCGCGAGCAACAATCGGCGTTAGGTTTTACACTGATTGGTGCTGACGTATTGCAATCAGAAGTCCTCTCTTAAGGCGTTTCGCTCGGACATGATGCGTGTGAGGTAAGTACCTGGGGGTCTAGCCAAGATGACAATCGTACATCGACAAACTCTAAACGGTAAGAAAAAATGTTTCGGCGTCATAGAATATAGATGCTACGGAATGTTATGTGTATATTTGCAATATTTCCATAAATTATTTAAGTTTCGACCAACAATTTGACGTTGAAGTTGACGCTTTCTATCAACAATTGTCATCTTGAGTCGAGTAGGCCGAGGCCCCCGGAATCCTTAGCTTTTGCCCATATTTATGATATCTTAAACTTTTTACTACGTCACACTACCTCAGTACCTAGTGTGACGTTTTCCTATAAAAGGAATGAAAAACGTGTTTATAATAAATTGTATAGGTACTGATTATATCAAGTTTAACCAAATTATTCTTGTTTCAGGTATGTATTCCTTACTTATTTCAAAAGCTGAATGTTCAAAGAACTTTGAATGTAAGTACTTAAAACGGGAAACCTTTATTTTACCTAAATTTTCCCCATTATTTTGCTTGTCAAATATTCACACTAGATTTCTAGAGTTAGACCAAGATAAGTCTGCAACGATTTTGATAGCACACGCAGTGCAAGTGTTATTTATACGGCATAATTTCATTGAAGTTTGACATTTAAAATCACACTTCGTTGCAGACTCATCTTGGTTTAACTGTAGGTCGTATCCGTATCAAAATAATATTAAAACCATTTATCAAATTGTTAAACAGAATTTGCCTTTTAGAAGTCATCAAATTATGCAAATTCCTTGTTTTGAATAAGGTGGCGTTTCTATTTCGCATGACTAATCTTTGCAATTAATTTATTGGTGGCGAAACAGTTTTGCCGTTATTTTGTTATATTGTTTTATAATATAGCAAAATAACGGCATCTCATATTATGAAAGAGGAATTTTTTTATTGAGATTGTTTAATTATCGAAATCAAATAATGGTCTTAGAAAGAAATTCAAGTTGTTTCAATGACATTTGTGACTAGTGCGCGGAACTGAAATAAACTAACCTAATAAGAAGTTTTACATACAAATAGTGAAATAAAATATTCTATAATATATAACAATACTGAAAATCAGCGTCGTTGCGCTATATGTGCTCCGACACATGCTGAGTGGTATCCTCTTTGAGACAACAAGTAACAAAACTATGTCGTATACGTATTTAAAAGATTGTTGTGTCAAATAAATTATTTTCTTTGCATTTTCATTTCAAAACATCTTCTCTATCTATACCTTCTTTGTATAACAACTTATAGCAACGAAAACTAGTACCTGGTACCTGACATAGATATAGGTATGTTACGAAAATGTTCATGCCAATTTTCATCTAATTTAAGCATGTAACTTCGATTGTATGGGAATGGGAGCGGCTTTTTGGTGGCAGGTTCATGCTTCTCTTAAGGGCCACCCCACATTTAGCGTCTTTCAAGCGTCGGCGTCTATAACTCTATGGCCACTGCTCGACGCAACGTCGACGCAACGTCGACGCAACTGCGCAGCGACGTCATTTTCCATAGCGCTGACCAGATGCCGACGCTCGAAAGACGCTAAATGTGGGGTGGCCCTAAGAGTGCAAGTACTTACGCATTCCCTCACGGCGCACACAAATCGAGCAAAAATGGTTACGCAACTGAGCCTGATCGTTGAAGGGTTTTTTTATCACGTACTGCGGTCGCGACTCGCGGATCGAGTTGCCAGAGCCTTTCTTAGGGTACCGCTTAACTATAGAATGATTTTTAATAATAATAAATGTCTTCATTAAATTTGATGAGAGCAAATCCTTCATTGTTGCCTACCTCGGCTATATCATTGCCAATTAAATACGAAGATGGACAAGATGGTACAACTTGCTATGGTATGCAGGGTGACGATATATGTAAAATTAAAAATAAATGAAAATTAGACGTTTTGGTTATTTTTCTGTCGAGCCATCTTTAACTTTTTAAGGTTTTTTCTTAGAGCCAGCCCTCACAAATATAGTCTAGTTTTCGTGTGTATTTTTTCATGGCCATGTACAATTGCGGCTCATAGGGTCATCTATAAAATTAAACCTTGAGAGTCCTTCTGAAAACAACATTTGCAGCTCTTTGAGCTTCCTAAAACTGGTGATTTTAACTGCAGTTGGCTTTTCTCAAAAGTTTGCCTGATCCCGCACCAGGGTGTTTCGGACGAGAAATTCCATAGTTTCCCCGACCGAGTTGTATTTGACGCACGCCTTCTCCAATAACCTATTTATTCTACAATTTTCTTAAAATCCCAGCTCACACTTGCCATATTTTTAAAAACCCATCCTTGCGGTCAGCAAGGGATGCAGCAAGTATCATGACGTCGCTCTCAGAGCTGTTGCGGTCGGGATATGTATTACCGTTGTCGTTAGAGGTCTTTTTGTGACAGACCATGTTATTGGTCCTTCTGGGAATCTCGTTAGCATGTAATAAGTGTGGGACATGTGAGAGTTAATGGGGAAATTGCGGATGATTGTTGCTGCGAAAAAGGTGGTAATTATGAAAACAGTGTCAATCCAGAATCCTGTCGTAGTAATGTTATGCTCCAAAGATCTGTTAATGTTATTCGTAGATCGTAAGAATCTTTCCGAATTCAACTTTAGATAAATCGAACAACGTCACAATTTGAAATTTAAATGGTTCTTATGTTGTATACCTAATGCCACTTTGGTTCTCAAGGAGCGAATATGGTGATCTAATGACAGTTTTAGTACCTAACTACCAACTACAACTCGAGTCACAATACGAACGATCATCCGATAACCATCGGCGCGTGCGACGCAGTCACGCACCGATCTAGATCGACTTATTTGTTCGGCTCGATTCGGATCGGCTCGGATCGATATACGCACGAGCGGTGCATATCGTCTTGGTGACAGGGCGCCTGTTTGACGCGCTTGCAAATACATGTCATATTTATGTATACACACTGTATGTCTAGCTAGATAGTAAATTACATAAAGTAATGTTATCATCATCATCATCATCATTTCAGCTGTTGAGTATAGGCCTCTCTTATCCCGGTCCTGAGCTAATATCATCTAGAATCCGCAATCTTTCGAATGTCGTAGAAATGTGCGCTTGGTGAATAGACGCTTAAATAGTATTTCTCGATGATATACTTTAGTTATAACTAGATTGTCTTAAAGTTCTTTTATACCTATAAAGGTGGCACTCATTGGTTGATTGCTTACCCTATTGGACTAGCGGCAATGCATGTCGTGGGTTTACATACTTTATATCACTTTAGTACCTATATCGTATAAAGGAAAGAAATACAACATGGATGTTTGGGCAAATGCCGATAACTGAATGGTGAATTGGCAACGTCATTCAACAAATAACAACACACAACAATTTCCATTACATTCCGTACAACTCAATAATTTCATCACATTGACTTCACCTTGCTAGCGAATCGTGCGTCGGTTGTCCAAGTCATCGAGGCAAATGTGACATTTATTAGGTTGACTGTATTTTACTAATATAACGAATATATAGTAGTTCTTAGCCAGTTGCAATAGAGTTTAAAATCTTGTGTTTTAGGGTGTTAGTATTTTAACTGGAGCATAAAGTTATGATATTAAGGAGTTAATGGTAGTTTTTGTCGTGAATGCGATATTATGTCGTGAGCTCGTGAGGGGCTGAGTCCGGTTGAAATGATTGCTCCTATTGTGCTTTGGGCCGGAACTTCTTGGATTCTATGGTATTTAGATATTGCACGTATTTAACCGGTCAACGAATTAATCGAATTTGAGTCGTTTAAAAAAATAGAAATGGCTACCAACATTAAAAAATTAATAGATTGGCAACAAAAACAGAGCCTTAAAATATATCAATATGAGACAACATTTTAGTGCCATTATAGCTTTTGTTTATTTTTAGGCAGGTACTGAATATTTATTTGGCAACTGAATTATTATATTGGAGACCATTTATAAAGCACATTTTGAAAAGAAAATGGCTGTCTATTAATTCATAAATGAAGTTTTGTAAATATTTTGTTTGGTCTACTACACTACACTGTCAACCTAACACGCTCCTCCTCGGTTCGCTCGTCATCGCACCTATCTTTTGACTCTTGCAGAACACCGTGATAAGTATTGAAATTAGTATTAAAAAAATTAAAGATCTAAGGTATAATGGCCAAAAGGTGTTTCATGATTAGGAATTTCGATTATAAGTATAGGTTTTGTTGATTAGGAATTTGTCAATTTAAAGAACTAGTTATGCATATGTTTAAATTATTAAAAAATTGAGTATTTTAAGCTTATATATAGGTATCTTAGGTATTTTGTACAACAACCAAATTTTATGATCGCTTTACAATATTAGTTGCCAACTTAGTATTTTAGAAGCCAGCCTATCAATTCAAGTTTCCTATAATTTTTTTGGGTAGCTTGATTTTGCTGCCAGTTTTTTAATAATAAATATGATGCTTAAATTTGAGGCTAATATAAATTTATTGGCGCTAAAATATTAATGCACATCCAAATTATATTATTATATGCCCAGTGAAAGTTCCTGTTTAATAATTTAGTTGCCCGGTTAATAATAAGCCTTTAGATATCATCTTTTTGGCCTGCCTGTGCCTTGGGTGATCTGTGATGCCCATTCGCTATTTCGTATACTCATCATCATCATCATCATCTCAGCCATAAGACGTCCACTGCTGAACATAGGCCTCCCCCTTGGACCTCCATTCGTACCGGTTGGAAGCCACCCGCATCCAGCGTCTTCCGGCGGCTTTAACAAGGTCGTCCGTCCATCTTGTGGGTGGACGTCCTACGCTGCGTTAGCTAGTCCGTGGTCTCCACTCGAGCACTTTTCGACCCCATCGGCCATCTTCTCTGCGCGCAATGTGGCCTGCCCATTGCCACTTCAGCTTGCTAATCCGGTGAGCTATGTCGGTGACTTTAGTTCGTCTACGGATCTCCTCATTTCTGGCCGCGTAGCCAAGATGCCGATCGCTTACGCTCCGTAGCGATCGAAACGCAACTATCACTGTCGCACTAATATGGAAGTGTGATAGAGAGACATAATGGTTTTCGTTGTCGAAGCGATAGCGATTGTGACCTTGGCTAGGCCGGCTGATTCGATCACGCAGAGAAACTCCGAGCATAGCCCTCTCCATAGCTCGTTGAGCGACTTTGAATTTTGAATTTTTGTTTGATTTTCGTATACTATGATGTATTAATTAGTAAGAATATCAACCAAGTAGAAAAGTCAAAAGAAGTTTATAAGTAAATAGAACTTCTTTAGTCCACAATACGTATATTCGCCCTTACAACAAACCGACTGCGTAAAATTAAGTACATTTAAGAGCATGTCTCAACATTTTGCAATATGATTACGCCGCGTCGCGTACGTACACCACTCTTAATTGACCGAAGGTAGATCTTATGTCATTACAATAAGAGTTACTTCTTGTCAGGTAATCTTTGACGATGGAACGCGCAGAACGCGCCAATTATCAGGCTACTTTTGCAAATTCCCTCACATTTTTACCAAACCTCAACATGTTTTTCGATGCAACATTCGCAGGCTGGTTTCTTGAGTGCGTACGTTTTTTTACACTACACTTTATGTTGGTAGGTTAACGTATAATTATATTAAATAAAAAAAATACTTATAAATGTTTACTACATAGTCTCCAATCTGAAGCTTATTGAATATGTTTATTAGATATTAAAATTTACGTAAACAAGCAAATGTAAGCGATTCGATCATTCAACCTACACCAAATATCATAAATTCGGAATCAGAGATCATTTTAATCATCAGTTTATTTATACTATATAGTAATCTATCAATTTATTTTCCTTGGAACCACCTTGGAATATTCTTAAATTCAATAATGTTTCGTATCCATCCCTTTACCACTTTTATCTTTATACATATTATTTATACATATTATTATAAATTATTTATTTAAACTTTATTGCACAAAATACAGGATGATCAATCCAAATGGGTCAGTATGGATGGAGAAGTAAAATCGAAGCCATGGTTCCTAAGAACAAATTTCGCTATCTCTCATAGTTTATGACTTCTCCATACTGACCTATTTGGATTGATCACCCTGTATATACAACAATGTACAAATGGCGGACTTACCATTGAATCTGGCTGGACGTCGTGATAGCGGATATGGAAGAAAACAATCTCACACCCGAGGATGCCGAAGACCGGGCAAAGTGCCCAAAGTGGAGAAAATTGAGCAGAAAACCGCACCCTGGCGCTAGGCCGGGAAAACGCTAGATCGAAGAAGAAGATTACCAATGAATTGTAATCGAAGCAACCTATTTAAACTCAAGAGGCCACAACCTATCCTCACATTTTGTATCAAGCGCTTCATATAAGTGCAATGGGATTGCGGGAAATCAGAAGAACCTCTTCGTTAAATTCATGTATTTATTAAAATAAATCCAAAAGAGCAACAGCGTTTGGTTATAGGCGATGTGAACACATATCCACGTATGAAAACCAACTGATTCAGTTGGTTCATTCTAACATTCTGAAAGATTTACGATACTTCGATTAAATTCAGAATAGCATTCGAAAATTAATCTCTTTCTTATGCAATCGCACTGTTTCACTCTTACAGTTACATTCCGTTTCAATTACACATCCTACATTATATTTTCACCTCAGCAGCTCGAACAAGGGTACTTTGCTTCTTAAAAACAGTGAGCAAAATCGCATTTTGCTCACTGAGTGAGACAAAATATCATTCAAGTGACCTTTATAGTCAAATGTCATTTCAACATGCGGGGTCTAATACAAGTTCGATATACTTGGGTTCTATTATCTCTGTCCCTCTAGGTATGTTCTCACTGCTTAGGGTGAAAAATTTTGTGTACTACACGAGATCAAAGTTATTTACATCTCGTGCGCTTTTAAATCCCTTACTACGCTCAAGATTCTAAATTAGATTCACGAGCGTAGCGAGTGAATCTATTATAGAATCTTTCGCTTGCACGGGCCTCAAAATAAGCACTCGAAGAAATATCAAACTTTGATCTCTTGTTGTACAAATAACTATTCCCAAACGGCTACTAAACTAAACTCCTCAACTCCAGGATATTAACCCTTTGATAAAAAAGGACTTTTGGGAGTTCACAAGCCCGTCTAATGGGCATACCAAAGGGTCCAAAGGCACCGAAATGCGTGACCGGCCGTAATGAGTGATACGACTGTAATGATACGTTGCATGCATCCGAGGAGACGGGGATACAGATATTTCTTTTGCTGTGATTTTGCTTTTGTTTTGTTTGAGCACAGATTGGTCTTGTAACCTACATTCCCGTGAGATATCTTAGTAAACACGTATGTATGTATAAAATGTTCTTTTATATTGAGATGAAAATATGAAGTATTTACCTAAAACAAGTAGAAGAATTACAACCAATACATAATACAATTACGCCTCATTGGACACTTCGAAGAAACAACATACTCGTAGTATTGTACCATATTTTTAGGAAAAAAAACAGTCCATTGTAGAAGTCATCAAATATTATTTTTCCGACATCAGCCCAAAAAAATCTTGCAATACTTGTTCTGGTCCATGTTGTCTCGGCATTAGCCATGCTACTTAGCGCTCAAAACTCGTGGTCTCCAAATTTGGTGGTCATCAATACGCGCGTGCATCCCATGTTTGTAAAATCTTTAATTCATTTCGTCCCGTCTGGGAACCGCATTTATTCCCAGATATCAATTTCTCCAAAAGGAATTCTCCCTTAATTTGTCCTCTCGAATCTTTGTTGATATAAATCCAGTTGGTCCCCTTTTAAATTTCTATTATTATCAGCGCCGGACAGTCATTAGTGGAGGTAAAAAATGACCGTAAGAAATGGGCCGGGTAAAAAACGTAAGCCAGTTTAGACATGCTCCTGGGTTCAAAAAACGAATTTTGATGCGTTATCCTGCTCACACTTCGCTCATTTTGTAGCTAATGATAAAGAGAGATAGATTTCAAATTTACTTTTTCGAAGGTGCCTTGGGCGAGTTCTTTTTTAAATTGATCCTAAACTGGACACATCATTGTTGTAGAAGAATTCTTCAAGTGCATTTAAAGTACTCATCAATAGAAGATTAACCTTCATAGAAAAAGATTGGCGAAAACTGATAGTACCCGGTAATTTGTTTACAAAGTAACGCTATACTTTGTTACACTCAAACCAGTTTTAGAATAGCAATCGATCCCCGGACCATAATCATGTCTAACCACTGAGCTATTCGATCTGCTAATCGTTAGTGTAGATCCTAATCGAACCTATGTTGCAGTCACGCTTGCAAATAAGTGTATAGTTTAATTTTAGGTCCAATTAACCACGGCTGACAGTGCCGACGTGTGGCGAGTGTTTGACAGACGGCTAAGGATAATAATGGCGATTATTCAAATAGGGTTTGCTGTGATTACCGTGACATGTGGTGGGCCTCTTTTAAACTGGGGCAAATGCCTAAATAGTCTTCATGATCAATTGTCAGCTGTCGAATAATTGAATGTGTTTTTGTTAGTTTGAGTTGTTTACGCTTTTAGAATTAATTTGTGATTAGTAAAAACTCAAAAGAATCTGTGGCCTTAATAAACTACATCATTACTTAATTTTTCGTACTTTTTATTAGGTCTGAGTAAATAATTTTACCTTTCAATTAACTTTTTGCTTCATCGCTTCTTTATTATAGTGTATGCTTTCTACATATGTCATTGATTTCATGATCCACGCGTAATGATCTGTTCTTTCTTGCTGTTGTCTGTATACCTATATTCGTACATGTTTTGTGATCGTCACGAATAAATGTCTTTTATCTTTATCTTTTTAGATACTTAACTGTGCCAACCCTACACTTGTGGTGACTAATGTCATATCCCTTATTTGCTTCTCATAAAAGGCATTGAAAGGAAGACAAGAAAGAACTTGAATCTCAAAAGCAACATTGTTTCAATACCTGGAGATAAAAAATGAGATGAGATAAAGGTACTCCTTAATTTTAAAGAAGATTACAAATTGAATCATTTTTCAACCCTTCCTTGGGGTTCCGTTATCTTATTTATAAACAGCCAAACCATGTTAAAATTGATAGCCTGAGTTTTAAGTTGGTAAATATATTGAAGTATATAATTATGAGAACTGGAGTATCAATATGGAGTTTGTGAATTATTATAAAAATATATCTTACGATTGAGTGTTGCACACTATAAACAGGTATTTGAAGTTATCTCTCTGTCTTACTATCTTTACCTTTACTTCGTTTACTTTGGTTTCTAATTATAGCGTTTCATATTTGATTTTGTCTTAAGGCGAGGAATATAACGTCTTAAGATATATGGGAGTCCTACAGAAAAAAATTGGCTATTTTTTTTTACGCGGAGCGCATAACTTCACTTACTTACTGCTGTGGCGAAAGGACCCAAAGTGGATCTTGGCCTATGACACTGAAGACCGCCATGCTTCTCAGTCCAAAGCCTTTCTGCCCAGTCGACGGCGCCGAGATCGTTGAGGTCTTTTAGCACTTCGTCTCTTTAGCGGTACCTAGGACGTCCAGATGATCTTCGTTTGTCTTCTTCTTCTTTGATCTTTGAGCGTCATTTGGTACGCCAGAAAACTATATAAATATATTCTTTTATATCTAACCATCTTCAAAACAGTTTGTCACGGAATTCTCCACCGACAGAATCCCACTTGCTTGTACGCATGCTTATATCTCTCGGTTGATTGATGGCCTTGGTCCGCGGGCCTCTTAATGGACGGCTGACGTTGATTTAATAAAAACCCTTCATTACAGCAGGGTCAGGACCAGGCATTAGATTTGATACGTAATTATGGTACCGAATGTGCGTTTAGAAAGCATGGATAGTTTTGAAGTGTCAATGTGTACGTAGGAATTGGTGAGATATCTGAGATTGGTCATTCGGTTGATAAAGTCACTTCGCTGACAAATCAAAAATGTGTACTAAGTATCAAAGATTCGTAAAATCTAAGAAAATTTAGTTGTCAAAAGTTGACGTTTAACAATTCAGTAACCGCAAAATAAATGGCGCAGTACAGCGCCATCTGTTTTGGATATCAAACTAAGGGTTACGGTTTTTTGTTAGACCTTACCTCTCTATTATAATTTATAATCAATTATCTTTGCTAGTATGTACATACCTACTAGTAGAGTGATAGGGTCTAGTAAAACATTGCAAACTTTCATAGGTATTACTTTACCAGCCATTGAAGTGTAGACAGACAATAATACTGTTCGTTTCATATTTGATATGGCTGTTATAGAAAACCATAACAAAATAGCGGAATCATCAAAAAAAGTGTCATGAGACAAAACGGAAAAACGTCAAAACGCCAATGCGTGGAAACGATGGTGTGTTTCCAGCTAGTAAACCTACGAACGCTACGCCTATCGTGTGCTGCGCGATCGCGAACCTTATTGAAATGCAAGAAGGTTCATAATGGGCTGCAGCCGCGCGTCAGTCTTTGGCGGTCAAAAAGTTAACGTTCCAAGAAACTTTAATTAAACGAATTGCGCTTTAAGATGTTCTTTTTACGAAAATATTTAGACAGGTAAAGTGTGTGCCGGTCCATTATTTGGTAAACACGTTGGGTTAGAACTAACAGACCGTTGTTTCTTTAAGCGGGCCTTTGTTTTGGGGCAAAATTGGACGAATGTCAATATTGGTACGAAATCCTTTTAAGTTTTGTAGTCACGAGAGTAAAGCATAAAGTTATTAGTTACTTATGGTATCAGGTTCGGTCCTAGTCAAAATATAAAGGAATCGTTTAAAATTTCTACTCTAAGCTACAAACATCTTTCATATATTATTAGCACGGATGATCCATTCTTGGATATCAGTTACTAAGTTACTTTATTCATCAGCACCTAACGTCGATTGGCCGAGTTCAATGGCATGGCAATGTCCCCAGTTTTTTGGTGAAGCTCATTGTCTAGGTCATGATTGTCTGTTGTGTGATTACCCATCATTATGTCAGGGGTCATTATGATCGCGAGTAAATAATATCCACTGTTTTAATCTAGGGTTTAAACTGGCAGTGAGACAGTTCATCAGATTTTGAAAAACTTAATCACTTAGTTTCCACCGGAGATGTGCGACAAAACTTAGTAGTTATCTATATCTACTTAATTGTCTCTGTAGATCTAGTGATCTACAGAGACAATTGAGTAGATATGCATAGTCTCGTATTGTAGCAAATTTAGACTACTTTAAAAACGTCTTGAGAAGGTATTATCAAAAACTAGTCCTTTAGGGTTATAATCATCCAAATCTAAAAAAAAAAACAAAAAGTTGACGGTTTTTTTTATTTTTGACAATGTTGCATAGGCGCTCAAAGTCTCAAACATTGACAAGTACCTTTTTAGGACTAAAGGAGTAATCATTACTAGGTATCTACATTGAATTACAAATCTAGCATTTATTTATATAGAGTTAAAGTATTGCGTGTAATAGATATACTGCGCTTCTGGCCCCGGGTTTATCTCTAATTGCCCAGAAATTGCTTTCTATTATAATGAAATTTGTTATCTTGAATTATGTTATTTTGTACGTAATATCGGAGGCAATATGGTTTCCGTTTCCGTGATGTATTACAACTTATACCAGTACTTTGAAGGTATTTCTTTAATTACATAACATTTCTTAGAAATACTACAGTTACCTCATGATAAAAAATGGCTTTTTACATTGCCGCCCAGCAAATTATATTCTTTTAGTTTCATCGAGTTTCGTTGGACAGACGAGTAGTAAGACTTAAAACTAAAAATACTTATATAATTTCTAGTAAAAGCTGAGCGAGGACATATATTTCAAACCAGTTCTAATTTATCTGAGTAAATGACATAATGAATCGCAAATTTATGCATTATTCTAATTGCAGATGAGAGGAAGCTGTAATTGTTTCCTCCCATTCACAACCTGCGCGTGCGCGTGCGGTCCCACCATACGATCTATGCGAACATTCGAGAAAGAACTAATGACATATTAGAATTAAATCCAAAAATAATACTTACACAAATAAATCACTGTATGAAATATATGGAGAACGGGTCACTCACGTAGTCGAAAAACGCTCGACATGTATCACTCCGTACTGAGGAGTGTCATCAGGAGCTTGCGTTGACGGTGACTGACCGGCGCAGAACGCAGAGAAATTGCTGTAAGTATTCCAAAAGTTCTACTGTTTATTGCTCAAAAAGTACATAATATAATTATGTCATTAACACCATTTTGCTCAGAACACTCAATGCGACTAAGAGGGCCCATTCGTTTTTCACCCATTTATGATAAACACACAAGTAAATGCCCTTACCGGGACTCGAACTCGGGACCTCCTGCTTTTTAGGCAGGTAGCGCAGGGGTCATTAGGTCATTACCGACTAGGCTTGTTGAGTATTGGTCGAAAGTACAAAATAAGTCATAAATTTTTCAACCATTTCGTAAAGTTTAAATTATTGATAATCTTTAAAAGCCCACGCCGCTAATTTTAAAGACAATCAAAAAGTAGATCGCTAAGACAAAGCACAATTACGCCCACACTACAATTACTAGTTACATAAAAAAAACCGCGAAGTAATTCGACGCACGCGTGCAATATGGCGGATCATTTGTCAAACTGACTAATTCCCATCGCCTTCATAGGGACCGTGCGCGTTGGAGGGTCTACCATCTTGTGGCCCGAATCGAAAACATATGTGCACATGTACATTGCCAAAGCAAGTGTTACCATCTACCGCTCTCGTCGGTACATTTCCTTGTGCATAGTAGGTTCTGCCATCTTGTGGGATACATCGGAAGCATCAACGAGATATTTACGCCTCGCGCCAAAAATCTGACGGCTCTTATGCTGCCCCCTATAATTCATGCACGGATTGCACGGGGTTCATGCATTTAGAATTACGAATAGGTAAGCATAAAGATACCTATTGAAGTGTGCAAAAGGGAAGCCATTACGGACAAGAACATTTCAGGAGTTCGGAAGAGGCAGACAACAAATGAAAAACCTCCAAGTACGAGTGGACTCGCGTACGAAGGGCTCCGTACCATTACGCAAAAAAACGGCAAAAAACCGGGCAAGTGCGAGTCGGACTCGCGCACGAAGGGTTCCGTACCATAATGCAAAAAAAACAAAAAACAAAAAAAAAGCAAAAAAAATACGGTCACCCATCCAAGTACTGACCACTCCCGACGTTGCTTAACTTTGGTCAAAAATCAGGTTTGTTGTATGGGAGCCCCATTTAAATCTTTATTTTATTCTGTTTTTAGTATTTGTTGTTATAGCGGCAACAGAAATACATCATCTGTGAAAATTTCAATTGTCTAGCTATCACGGTTCGTGAGATACAGCCTGGTGACAGACGGACGGACGGACGGACGGACGGACGGACAGCGAAGTCTTAGTAATAGGGTCCCATTTTACCCTTTGGGTACGGAACCCTAAAAACACGTTTGTTGTATGGCAGTCCCATTATACTTATCAAGATTTTTTTATGAACAACGTTAAAACATTGTAGTTTTTTCTGATGATGGATTATGGACGCTAAACTGTAACCGTAACCAGAGATCTATCTTATTCTGGTCATGAATCACGTGCTCTTCAACTAAATAGGAGCAACAGTTGCGCGCGCGCCGACACACCGACAAGACAATCGCTTGCGCAACCCTAAACCAACAGACAGCGGTGATTGATTAAAAAGTTTATTCTTTCGTTGATGTACACCGCAATTAGGGGGCAAAGGTCGCGTAAATATCTGCACAAGATGGCGATACGAAATATGTGGCGTTCCATGCCTTAAGGGTCCTTGTGCCCCTAGTGCATAAGGACCCTAAAGGATAGCCACATATTTATATGTGCTTTTGAACTTAAAAGGCAAAGGAAGTTTGCAAATGTGATGAACATCTGTTGAACATCATCATATCAGTCCTTTATCGCCCAATGCTGAGCATAGGCCTGTCTTCTAGTACGCCACTTGTCCCGAGCTAATCTCATCCATCCCATGTTACCAACCAATTCACCAACCAGTAAGTGGTCTTGATTTTTTTAACACCGTGTTGATAGAACACAGGTATACACTTCGTGGTAAGCTGTTCCCGGAGCTTACGGAAGTTTGCAACTTCAGGGATTTCACATGTGCAAAGCAGACCCTTGAAAACCTACAGATACATGCCTGGTTTCCTAGAGATTCATTATACATCATATATACAAATCGTGCAAGGTAGGTAATAGGTATTGGGAACGTGCGAAGTCGGTGGCGCTGTTCGTCACAAACACAGGTAATCTAATGGAATGTCCGACATTAGTACTAGCGGCAGCCGCTTGAACTAATTTTACTCCATAAGATTTAACGTAGAAATTCCGACAAAATGAGGGCACATAGCGAATACATATGTATAAGTGGTCCATTGGTGGAAAAAGTATTCCGTCTACCTGAAACTAACACTACTACTTCCCCTGTGTCTTGGCCTGATTGCTGGTTCATCTTGCATCAGCCAATTTGGAAAAAGGCTCAGACACTTGGGACAACCTTCCCCTTTAACCCTTTGACCGCCAGACGTCAATTGACGCGCGCGACTACAGCCCAATGTCAACCTTCGTGCATTTCAATAAGGTACACAAGACGCGCCGCACACGATTTCGTCGCTTTGCTACAGGTAGCTAAAAGTACATCGGTTACACACCAATTTTGGTGGCTAGCCATAAGCCGCGCGTGGCGCTGTCGCCACCTAGCGGCCATACCTGTCCTGATCGTAACAGATGCGTTTTGTGAGAGAGTGAGTCTTATGTACCTAGTAAGTACTATTATTTATTCTGTGGCATTCAAAGCTGGATAAAAACAGACCCAACGCACAGATAACAAAATCAATAACAAATTCGCCACCCGATCAATCATCCGCACACGCCAACGTCCGTTGCGTCACGTCACGTCACGTTGCGTCACGCGTGACGTGACGAAAACGTGTAGTTCCGCACAACATGGTTCGTGTTCGCTGTTCTCTCGTGTTCGCCAAATGATAGATAATGCCGCTTGTGAAATGGTTTAGTTGTTAAAGCGAAATTGTTAGGGTGCCGAGAGGTCGATTTTTGCAACTTGTTTTGAAATATTTGTAGGATTTTGAAACAAATAATATAATCATGGTTGGCATTATTTAGATATTTTTTTATCCCGTGCCGGCTATTTGTTGTTATTAGCTATTATTGTTAAACCTATTTTTGTATCAATACTAAAATGTCGGTTGGGTTAGTCGATATTTCGTTTTATTAAGTACTAGACAAGTATCTGTAACGTGAAAACGATGTTAACAACCATACTTGTTAATACAGGCAGGATACTTGGTTTTAAAGACGACCTCTTTTGAACTATTATAATCTTGAAGTCCATGTTTGAGCTCGTTAAATCCCATTTCCAATTTTCAATGTTATATGATTTAGGCATAAAATGGCTATAATATGTGATGTTATCTATGAAAAGGGACCTTATTGTCGATGGCGCTTACGACATTATTAACGATGCTCCGATATAAAAACAATGCCGCGCGATGCAGTGCGGCGTAAGCGCCATCGACAATAAGGTCCCTTTTCATAGATAATGCCCCATATAATATTGAAAACTATCTTAAATAATGTTAGGTAACTTAATATGCGTAGGTATTTAACTACAAAAATTAACTCTATAATATGAACAATCTTCGTTGAACTCTTTTAATTACATACGAGTATAATTGGTCCACAGAAGCCTAATCTCTCCATAAACATTACACTATCTAGATGGAAAAGAAAGTTGACATCTCTAAATTTCACGCTACACAACTATTTCCCCAAAAGATTTACGCAAGCAGCCATATTTAACGTCTATAAAGACAGTAATAAACCAAAACTTTACATGCCGGCTCATTTTTGAAGACGATGACAAGATTTGGTAATCCGATAACATATAACTGACTAAACAGGCAGCTATTGAAACCATAGATTAAAATCTAATAGCACAACATGTCCCTTCCAACAATTGTACACCTTAACGTAAAAAGAACAAGATTCAAATTAAGAAAAAACTAAATGTGTCGCGCGTTTACGGAGTATGTTGCAATTAAAAAAGTGCGGCAATTACATGAGTGTCGACCGTCTTCTTAAACGCATGGGGGCAACGTACGCTGCTCCGCTTTGATTAATTAGGTGCGAGCGAGAGATGTATAAAAACGTTCGGCGATTGTTTTTTGGATGTGTGTTTGGCTGGACGATTAAGATGTTTTCGGTTGTTACATATTCGCGCGGTAGAAAAGCAGATAATGAATACTCCATTTTCGATAGTTATGGTAGGAATTGGTGCGCTCTGCATTTTAGACATTGCAACTTTGAATTTTACTTCTGGCAATGTGCAAGTGTGGGAAAGTTACAAAAAAGTTGGGAAATTTCTCGGAAATTTCAGGAAAATTTTATAGAAAATTTAGGAAACTTTCATTTTGGGGAACGGAAAATTTGGAACCCCATACAAAATATGAATAGATTCCGACATTTTTACATTGAAAATTTCGGAATTTTTTCGACGTCACATACTACCTACTTCTCGGCATGTGTGTCTAATATTTTCAATTAAAATTATCAATGTCAATAAGCTTATTTAAATATTAACTATATAAATAACCACCTCGACCCATTATACCTACTAACATGCCATTAAATTAAAGTAACATGTGCGTATGGTGTGTTTATATTTGACAATGTTATAACCTCTAGCCGCCCAGAGACCTATAAAAAGGTCTCTTGTTCCATTCTAATTTGAACTTTGTGTTGACAAAATAAAATTTAATTTTGCTTGGCAAGTGTTTACATACAGTGTTTTTGTGTCTTAAACAGTTACGAGCAAACTAAGTTTGTCTATTGTTTAAGAATAAGTATCAATATCGCTGCAGGCTTCTTGGTCCGACTCTACATCACAAATGTATAGTCAGCAATACTATTATATACAATATAGCTTAGCACCTTTGCATACAAACTTCTGTGCAAGGGGCTTCTGTGCTTCTCCTTTTCTCTGCAGCCGACTGTACCTAAAGCAAAGTCCGCTCATACTATGTCAGTGAGATTCAGTCCGACAGCTCTTTTATTAATTGTCAAAACCGTGTTAAATGGACTGCATCCTACATAATCTTTAATAAACTTAGGTAGGTACTTATTTAACCCTTTAAAGACTAGACTAGACTGATAAAAAATCCACAATTCAGCGTCATTACTATTTCATAGACCATACATGGTGATCATTTTTGGCTTAAAATACGTAAACCGAAATAAAATACATAATACATTTTTTATTTAAAAAAATACATATATTTTTTGAGCGGAAAGTTTATATTCGTATCCTAAATATTATACATACAGCTGAACACATTATGTACACCTCATACATACAGTAGCATAAGTAGGCATGTACATATTAACCGGAGTTTGACCGAGAGCCACAGCCGTCTGTCGCCATGCAGAACCGTGCTAATGGCATTTTAATTTGCTCGGACATTTAAATATTGTTTTTGTCTAAACGTTCGTTTCTTTGTTCGCAGGTTCGTTTCGTTCCGTGCCCGCATGCGATGTCTAAGTATTAGCATAGTTATTAGAAAGTATGTAAGAAAACATTTCATATTACTGATACTGGTAATGTAAGTTAAATGTAGTAGTTAACTGTGTAATAGTTTATGCACTGTCTACCACACCTGGTGTCTGAGAATAACGCGAAATCAAAATCCCCTTACATGTATAAGTATGGCATGTGATTCTGTATTCATTGTAATGAACAATATTGGTTTATTTGACAGATGACACGTGTCTAATATTTATATTTGGACGCAGCACGTGAAGTTCGAATTAGCTTTTAATGGGGGACTGCGAAATTAATACATACATAGCCAAGAAGCAACAAGTAAATATGTAATGCTATCGTCGTAGGTAGTTTTTGAGATTACCTACATTTGTTTATAGGCCTCACAATTTAGATTCTTTTCACCTGTAGCGTGTCTGTTAATTTCTACTCTATCTTGGTTGCTATTTCTTTAATCAAGAAATAACCTCGGTATACCTAATCAACATTTTGTGTATATTTTTCAAGAAAACATGACCTGTTTTACAATTCCTTACCTGGACAGAAAAGAGAAGAATAGGGATTATTTCGTTTAAAACTTTAACTCACATCATTTCAACCAATCCTTGAGTGGAAAAGTAGAAGGATCATTTACCTGCCAAACGTCAACGCGAACGTTTGACGTTTCGTCTCTCGCTCGTAATTGCATGCTATCACGCTCACTCATGCGTGTACACCGTTATTAGTTACGATAGCCGGCGGCTAAGTTCGAATTGAAATATGGAACGCTTTATGAAATTAAGTTACATATTTTTTTTATTTATTGTACAGTCGCCATCAGATATATCGGAGCGGCCAAGGTGCTCACAATATCTGAACATGCACCCTGACGCCTTGACAATAGAGGCGTGTTCAGATATTTGTGAGCGCCTTGGCCGCTCCGATATATCTGATGGCGACTGTAGCTACTATGTTTCGTTATTTCATCCTAAATAAAATAGTTTTTAGTACCTGTACATAATGCAGTACAGTCAAACTTATTGTTCTGCCTATCCTATCAGTTAGGTACTAAGTTCCTCATTAAAGTCATAAAACTGTTTTAATTATTGTTTGGGCTCTTGTTAGGGCTAAGTATTTACTTAACATGGTAATTAATAGGTATGATAGGTTAGTTGAAGTACATAAAAAAACTCTGGTGACCAATCGGAACGAATAAAATTAACGCCTACCCGCTTTAGGCTACTCTCCCTTAAAAATGTTTCATGAGAAACATTTTCTTTGTATTGTTGCTTTTTGTACCGTAATAATCCTAAAATAAATCTTGAATTACATTAAAAGCACTGACAACAGTGGAGACCAATTATGTACCCAACTGGGAATTATGTTATAATCTTATAATAATCGAATTGTTATCACACCGCCTTCCTCCAGTCAAAGAGTCTTAAGTACCCTTAGTGCTAACCGAATTTCAACTTTAAATGGATTGCCATAGAATTCAAATCGCCGTGAGCGGTATTGGGATGAAGAATAGCCAGTAAGGTGATCGATTCAACAGTTGATATACGTTGTCGACACGGGTTCACACGTAATACAATGTCGCTAATTAATTCTGATCGATATGTATTCACATAGGGTTGTCGGTATCGTCTTGGGTCGTCCCATTCGTTTTTCGTCAAGTTCTTAAATTAGTCCTATCCTCCTGTGTCCTGCTTTCGTCACTCATTCTACATTCGTCACAATTGTCGGTGGCTTTCAATGTAGAATGAGTGACGAAAGCAGAATAGGACTAATTTAAGAACTTGACGAAAAACGAATGGGACGACCCAAGACGATACCGGTTTGTTAGCCAAGTTGAAATATTGTTTTAATTAAGTAATAATAATATGGTGGAAAGATTTGCTGGCTATGGATGAGGTCTTGGTAGCTCAGATGGCAGAGCGCTGGAGTATTGATCCAGAGACCGTGAGTTCAAGTCTCATCCAAGACAGTAATATTTCTACTTTTAAATTTATTTTAAGTGAAATATTGCAAACAATAAAAAAAAAGCAGAAAATTTCAAAAAGTCAAGAACATCCAGAGAAACTTCAATTTTTTAAAATCGTTTCCTATTTGACAAGGAAGTTTCCATTTAGGAAATTTTGACAATTGCCATTAATCTTTCTGTAAGGAAAGTCTTCTACATTCGAAAACTTTCTGTCGAGCTTTTTAAAGCTTTTCGTTTTCGTAAGTTGCCATAGGCAAACTCATTCATGGGTAATTGTGTAAGATTTTATAATAAACTTCCAAACCATATTACTGAATTATCTATTAATAAATTTAAGAATTATGTAAAGCATAAACTTATTTCCAAAGCTTATTATACCACACAGGACTACATGAATGATAATACAACGTGGGATTAATTGTTATTCGAAATGATTATTTATTTATTAGGTATATTTGATTATTGATGAGGAAATGGATATTCCGATGTAATACTATCTACTTGTTTGTTACTTATGCTTTTTTTTGACATTTAGATTTTATTCTAGAAATTCTAGACTAGTATTTTTTTATACAATTTTTTTTTAATGTTTGACGATCCTTTTGTGAAATTCTTAGTGTTAAATTTGACATGTATAATAATCCAATTTTATTATGGAATAATATTAACATCAATAAATTGCTCTGATAATTAGATTAAGATTAATTACGATTCATAAGAGCTTGTTGCTAGGCCTACATGAATAAAGTATATTTTGATTTTGATTTTGATTGAGTACTTTCTGGAATCTTCCCATAAGAAACCATTGAAATTGTAATATCTTCACGTCGGTATATTAAGTGATAACCCTATTCTAACAATGTAATGCGCACACGCATGAATCTGACATATGCCCCATCGATACTGAGCGATGCGAATCGATGACGAGTTGTATAATCGATAGGTACATCGCGTGCAGATGTCGATTCGAAAGTGCATGTAATCTGTTTCGTCTCCTTATGCGATGGAGCCAGTGTAGCCAACTTGGCACAAAATATGCCAGATCTGGCATATTTTAACTCGCTTTGGCATCAAAATTTTATCGCATGCAGGTTTCGAGACGAAAGTGCATGTGTTTCGTCTCCTTATGTGATGGGACCAGTATTGCCAACTTGGCACAAAATAAGCCAGATCTGGCATATTTTCACTCGCTTTGGCATCAAAATTTCATCGCATGCAGGTTTCGAGACGAAAGTGCATGTGCTTCGTCTCCTTATGTGATGGGGCCAGTTTTGCCAACTTGGCACAAAATAAGCCAGATCTGCCATATTTTCACTCGCTTTGGCATCAAAATTTCATCGCATGCAGGTTTCGAGACGAAAGTGCATGTGTTTCGTCTCCTTATGCGATGGAGCTACATCTGAAGTAACTGATGACCCTGATAAAGTTCGATTTTGAGTAATATTTAGGGTTCCGTACCTCAAAAGGGAAAAACGGAACCCTTATAGGATCACTCGTGTGTCTGACTGTCCGCCTGTCACAGCCTATTTTTCCCGAAACTACTGAACTAATTGAGTTTTTTTTAAATACATATTAAGTAGCTCTTTAGGCAATTTATTTCTTGGAACCTCCTTTGTAGAAGTCTAGGGCCATCAAACAAGTTTTTTTTTCAAGCTGCACCTGTGCTGCACAGCCTGCAACCTTCCTTCCTCCTTCTTCCTTTCCTCCTTCCTTCTACGGTCCCTTTACTCCCTTTTGATCATTTTTCCGTGAGGGACTGGGTTGAAATTTAGCATAATAAGCACATGAATGGAATTTTCTTGATGCGTCTTTAATGTTTTTTATGTATGTCTCAGAATACAGGTGGCAAATATACCTAACCCTGTAACAATGACGTTTTTCCATATACATATTTTCTCTCAACCGTATCAGGACTCGTTCATTCATCAATTCATCATACCACCGAACGATTCGTTAATTCTGTCGATGGTTCATTCGGTCATCCAGATGTTATCGACTCTTGCGCAAGCCACAGCATGTTCTAACGGCTATTACACTCACCCACAGCTACAAAACAGGCGCAGTGAGCAACAAAATAACTAAATAATAAATAAATTTCGAAATTGCTGAGGAATTTGTGTTGGTCCTATTCAGGTAGAAAAAAAAATACAAAATAGGCCATCGGCTTACCATAGTTCCCGTAGGTTTCATCATCAGGCCTTGTTAATTTTTTTGTGAATATCTTAGCCGCTTTTGCTATATATGATTCTGTATTCATACATGATTCTGTATTCAAAGTCTGGCCTAAGGACTATTAATCCATTTATTAAACGCGCACTAACCATCTCGAATTCCAATTTAATTGCAAATACGTTACAATATTAGAGTTTGAAATATTTTCAACATTAATAAGAAAGACGTTTCTATATTAAAAAGGTAACAAGATAAATGTTCGCATATTAATAACACATATTTATTCATTTAACAATACTTCAATGTTGCGTTTTGTAACGTTGAATGTCAATGCTAAATATCGCAATATGGACTTAACGAGCTAATGGTACATCGTTTATTTAAGAACGTGGATTTTAACGTGGCTTGGAGATTCAAAGATATACATTGTACGATTTTAAATATGTACATTGACTGTACTGTAGGTATTTATACCTATTATGCTTTTCTTTGACTACATTCAAGTCAGTTTTAAACTCCTAAAAGCATCATTAGCGTGCTTATTAAATTTGAAAATAATACTGAATTAATGTCAAAAAAATCATGAAATAAATCAGTAAATGACATGGTTCGAAAGGTATTGGAATTGGAGAGATTAAGATTCACTATAGCAGCGATCGGCAACCTTTTAGCAGCCAAGGGCCACATAGCAGTTAACGATGAGTAAGTTGACGCGGGCCGCACTTTGTTAATATTTATGACTTTATCAGACATTGTCGTTTGTCAATATTACATAGCCAGGGATGCTCGCAGGCCGCAAGTAACAGTTTCACGAGCCGCATGCGGCCCGCGGGCCGCCGGTTGCCGACCGCTGCACTAGATGAATTAAAACGGGTAACTTAATTGTACAGAAATATGCATTATAAATAATAAAATATTTATTGTGTTTAAAAACATAGAATCGGAGCATATGGATTTTCTACTTATATGTATGTATGTGTTATAGCGTTGTATAAATACAATCCCTGCGTTTCCTTAATTCCGTCCCAGGCGGTGTAATGTATGTTACACCATAAATCATCTGCAATAGACGTAAAGGCCAATGATGATGATGAAATACAATACACAAAGATACCTCTCACGAAAAAATGAAAGCAATCAGGTCGAAGGCATAACTCTCCTTGTATAAAACCTTTGCATTTAATTGACTTTAAGTAAAACCTTTGGTACCACACATGAACTCGTGACGAATCGTTTGCCTCACTACCAAAGGCAAATCAAGTTCAAGTTTGCAAATAAATCATCTCCAAAACCCCTTAATGAATGCCACTCAACATCAAGTCATTTTTTGTTCGGGTTCGATGACCCAGCTCCTAAGAAAGGCCCAAAGCGGAGCCAAAAAACACACATGTGACCACTTAAAGTTGTGTGTGTGGTCTATTTTTACGTCCGAAGAGATTAAGTAGCTATTTTGCACCATGTTAGCGACCTCTCATTTGTCCGGTTGACACTTCTGGTGGTTACGAAACTTACGAAACCACCGGTTATCGGTTATGCTTGCACGGTAATAAACTCCATGTTTAAATTAAAGCCACGTAAGATCCTGCATGACTACGGAAGACCGCTCAAACCTGTCATTAACTAATAACATTTCACATTTGATATAAATCACTTTCACTTCCAGTTCTGCCAACATAAAAATGTCCAATTAAAACTAGTGTGAACATTATCACAATGGCGCATAACTCTATAAAAGGCGATGAGATAATAAATTGTGGACTTTTGTTTTGTGCCGACGCTCCCGCCGTTAAATCCGAGGTAATTATTTTAATACGCACAAGAATAGCAACACTTTCTCTTGAATTTTTCGCTGCGGTCGTAGGTTGCGCAGGTTTTTGCAACGCTCTAACAATGCCGCGAACAATGCGTTGCCACACACAAATAAACTTGTCTCTGAAACAGTTTGAGACAAATAAACCATTATGTAAACTCATCTCATTATTTTTTTGCGCGTAAACTCTTACACAATAAGAATCATGTTTCTTGTTCGAGATCTAATAAGATTGCAGAATACACAAATAAATCTGTATCATTGCTACTAATTGGTACATAATGTTGCCGCCAAAAAAAAACAAAAAGGACTGCGGCGGAAACGTCTATGTACGCAATCAGCCAAGATAAACGGGCTTAGAAGAATTCGATCGTGATACGATTTCGGAACGTACTTTGAATCGGCGCGAAACTCGCGTGATGTGATTGGTCGATATCGTCACGTGCATTCTGTACATCCGCTTCGATTTATTCGTAGTATTTAGCTGAACGGAATCTCTGGGATGTAATCTATAGGTAATAAATTAGAGATGACGTTCCGCCGCCGGTCTACTTTCACGTTTCGATTTGGTCTTAAAATCAACATTCTTTGAATAAAATCAAGAGCAGTAGTTTCCAGGCACCTACTCGTAATACTCAGACGACTATATCAGCGACTGATGAACAAGACAAGTGTGACAATTAACCAAGCGAAAGTGTATCAGCTTGTGCAATTTTTTTTCTATGTCCGTATACATGTTCTCGTTTACAGGTCGCATTTTTCAACCGATTCTCCTGAAATTTGGTGACCAGGTTGGATAATTACATAGATTTTTTTTGTCGATTAAGTTTTTGGAAATTCTTCAAAATGTCGGAGGAATGGGTTCACGAGGGGATCCTATCTCATCGCATAATAATTGATTGTCATAATGTAATGTTACGCATAAATCTCTTTTCGCATATTTTTTCTCCAGCTGAAACTGAAAATATTTTCGAAAATATTTTGCATAGGTTGTGTAGAATAGAGTAAGTTAGGTTAGGTTTGTGTTATAATTTTTCAGAAATGATAATATTTCCAGCACAATAACAATTATGCGAAATGAGTTTTATGCGTAACATTACATTAGGACAATCAATTATTATGCGACCCAATATGGACCCGTTCACGAGGTCCACAGAGCCGCTAATGGCATTTAAAAATTACATATAAAAAAGCAAGTTTGCAAAAAAACAATGCAATAAATAATTTTGGCACTGTATTTAAAGACAGCACGATCACTGGCCCTAAGGGCCGGAGTCAAGGGTCCAAACTCCGGTAGCGTCATAAAGATAAGATCTCTCGATTCAAAAATGTATTTACCAATTTATTATTTGTATCGACCATCAATTCACCTGTTATCGACCATCGTTTGCTGGGCTACTTTTTACCTTGATACATTTTTGTTTGAGTATTTCAGGGTTTGTAGGTAGATGCTTTAAGTTTAACACAATACGAAAGAGTTTGAAAAGGAAATTGTCTTTTCTGAAACGCGAATAGAGTTCTAAGAACTTATGTATAGAATTATGTGTTCCTTGGGATAGGTACTTTAGTGACAGCAGCGACTTCAAAAACACTTAATACCTATATCCTCATCTAGCTTGGGATATACAGCCTGGCAAAAAAGAGTAGAAATTAAAAAGTGGCAACACTGTAGTGTCGTCCCTTTCAAATCAATACATATAAGCGAACGGGACGACACTACAGTGTTGCCATTTTTTAATTTCTACTTTTTTTGCCAAGCTGTAGGTACGATGTGCCTTCCACTATGGGTCTTTAAATGCAAGGTTCGATTGTACTCGCAAAACAGACCTCATTTTTTATCGGACCAACCTAAAAAGATATTTTAAGCTGTTTCACACATTTGGGCTGATCAGATGTCGACGTTTTCTATGAGATGGCACCAAAATTTTTGCGATTTCGGTATTGGTGCCATAATAAAAGTAACTGTTGTGCGAGTAGAATCTAAAAGTGACATTCCATTTCCAACTGCAGCTGCAATACTGTTCATTTTACTATGGAATCGCGTCGCTGTCACTGTCAATTTCCATAGTAAAATGAACAGTATTGCAGCTGCAGTTGGAAATGGAATGTCACTCTAACCCTGGATTGAAAGCTCTATAGTGGAAGGCACGCTGTATGCACACATGCACAGTTATAGATAAATATAGTTACACTAGTCTCCATTTGGCAGCAGAGAATCGATGCAGTATGCAGAGGGCCTACCACGAACGACGTTCGACGTGTGGCCTCTCTGTCGCACTTGTAAATTCGTACGTAAGTATGACAAGGAGGAAACACGTCGAACGTGGTTCACTGTAAGCCCTCAGTATTTTCTTTCTAATCGACATGGATGCGCATATCTCCTCTGATCACAGATATCCTGACTCCTCACCAACTCCCGAGCTTTAGCGTCCGAGCACTAGCCAAAGGAAACAGCAGATAATAGGTATCTTATCGACGTATCAGCCAAGCCCCGCCATTAGCCGCGGCCGACTTTCCCCAGGCAATTGTTGACGGAACTTAAAAGCTACTGTGTCCCTTGATTTAGGGCTTTGGTAAAGCTATTCTTGAAGCGAACTCCGTGGTTTGTGAGGCACGGCTTCCCTTTATCTTGCATAATATCGATTGTCCGAAATACACTTCGCATAGCAGGTTTCGCAGAAACATTTTTAACCGAATGATACTTTTGCATAATTGTATAATTAGCATAACTGTCATGTCGCATAACATTCATTTGGCAGAATTTTGAATAGCAGAATACTACTATCGTCGATTTTACATACGCAGAATTGTATGTAGCATAAATTACATTTCACCGAATTTCTTATGGCATATTGCTCATATTGTAGACTTGAATTTCGCAGAATGTTATGCAGCAGAATAAAAGTTCTGCCGAAATTGTTACCGCATAATACTCATGTCGCTGACTGAACCTACACAAAAGGAATTGCTGCCAGAACTACAGGTTAAGTTAGGTTAGAACTGCGATCCCTACATAAAAGGAATTGCTGCCAGAACTATAGGTTAGGTTAGGTTACAATTGCGACCCCTACACAAAAGAAATTGTTGCCAGAACTGTAGGTTAGGTTAGAACTGCGACCCCTACTCAAAAGAGGGTGCGTAACGGTCCATATAACAACTTTTGATATATTTTTAGTCGATATAACGATTGAGGGACATAATGCACTTTTGCTATAACAATACATGGTATATTCTTAAAGAGTCTAACTATCGTCAAGTATAATGAACTTGTAATATAACAACTTCTAATCTAACATTAACAGCGTATATAATTAAGTTCGATATAACGCTCAGTTGGCATAATGTAGTACTGGTATAATTTGTAATATTTACTACTATTATAACAACCTACGTATTCGAACTTAAGGCAGGTCTCAGTTAGGTACGACGACGAGCGAAGCGAGGAGGAGTGTTAGGTAGAACTGCGACCCTACAGCGCGCGAGCCGAGCGAGCGAAGCGAGCGTGCCGCGGTAGCGGCCGGCGAAGCGCCAGAACCGACTTTTTTTATTATAACCTCAACTTATTATTATACATTTGAATACATTATACCATAAATACTTATAACAAATATTCATTATATCCAGTAAACGTTATATCGAATAGCTTTTATATCGATTAAACATTATATCACATGAAAATAGTTATATTTCGGCGAGAAACTAACTATCCATCAAAATATTATTCTCATCAACAGTATGCCAATGAATTATTCTGCCTAAGGAAATTGTGCGAAAAGACAGTATGCCAAGTACATATTATGCGACGCAATTTTCGGCAAAACAATTATTCGATTATAGTATTATTCTTCAAATTGAGATTATGCCATTGCATTATTCTGCTTTACAAAATTGTGCGAAACAACAGTATGCCATGAAACTTATGCAAAAAGTAATTCTGCGAAATGATGATTCTGCCAAGAGTTGCTATGCGAAAGTAAAATATGACAATAAATTTTATGCAACATATTAGTAATCCGTGAGGCACATAACGACAAGTCAAGTTATTAGGCATAAATATCTATTACAGGTATAATATTTTAAACTTTCGCGTTTTGAACACATATTAACTCACATACCCCCAACATACCCAAACTTTTCCATACACTCCGTCGGGCAGATGCACAAATCTCTGTTTTGACATTTTGCTGGGACATCAGTCAGCCGCGACCACGACCAGTGAAACCTGTGTCGAAACGTTGGTAAATCAAGGTAATTGAATAAAATTCGCGTTAGACCCGTCTATAATGTGAGTTAATATGTATTACAGGTATGTACGAAAGGGACCCCCTTTATTACCTAGAGATTTTAGTTCACCAAAGCTTAAAGCCAAGGCCTGAAGTCATGAAAAAATAACTACTATCTCTTATCCCAGCGTCTCAGCGTCACCATCAGAACTTAACCTTTTAAACGCCAAAGACGGCATTTGACGTCGATCGTTTTTTGATGAAAATCTACTGAAAAACACCCCATTTTTAGGTTGGCATTATTTATTCACAAAACTGAATTTTACCCCCGTGGCGTCAGTGGCACGGCAAATGGATGCGCCGGTTGGCGTTCAAAAGGTTAAAAATTTAATTTGGCTGGCAACCCCAGGTTTAACCGGTTAATTTTCATTTTCACTAGATAACTTTTAAAATTAAACCCCATGTTTGCTCCTTATGAAAAATGGGATCGATTACGATGCGAAAAATAGTCTACCTAATTCTAAGTTAATCTATTACATTTTACCAAAGTGTTTAGTTTTCCATAGTTGTAACGTATCTTTGGAAGATTTTTTAAAGTTATTTGTTTAATTTTTTTTTTAATAATTCATACTGCAGTCGCGGTGTGCAAACTATGACCCTATATTCCTACCTCCATGGCGCGGCCTCTAGCCGGTTGCACTTTCCAACGACACTTGCGCCCGCGCAGCCCATACAATTACCCGCAATCTTGATACAGTCGCGTTCACACGACTATTGCTGTATTACGTCTTAATTGTTGTAAAACGCATGCCGATTGTCATTATTCGATTGGTAATTTAGGTTTCTTTTTTATTGCATTCTGCAGTATTGGATATTGCGTATTGGCATGATTTGTTAAAAGACTAGCAATTGCATCGAAACCTTAATGTGAAATAAATATGATATGTGAAAGAGAAAAATTTACCAATTTTCCACGATCAGATGTGTCACAGATAAGTGAAGCCTTCACTTTTAAATGAAGTTTTAGAGCTCATAGTACAGTTTTTTGTACAGTGCCCTTTTACGAAACATAATGTACCCTATTGTCTTCTAATTATACTTATTTTATTTGAAATATTATTGCTAATTTAGAACATACAGTTAGAAACGATGGACTTTATTTACTTTAGGCCAAAACGACTTAGTTTTTATGTTACCTTGCAAAATATTAGGCCGTATTTTGTAATCAACCTATTTGAAAGTGCTTCTGCGTGAGAAAACAACTTAATCTCATGACGGATTGACATTTCGACCTTCAACACGAATCAACACAACATACAATTATTTTTCTTTAATTGTACCCTTAGCCCAATCAACACTAAGGTCGCCTCCATAAACTCGCGAACTAAATTGACATGAGTTTGACAAATAAAATGATACCAGGAATAGCAAAGAAAAAATAGTCACGGGTATATGTCGATAAAATGATATCGATAAGTAAAATATTGCACTTACTACCCATGTCATAAATTATAAAGGGGTCACAAACGATTTCGATTAATATGAATGTGACGAGAAAAGTGGTTAATTCGATTGTAAGATTGTGTCGTTACCGATCAAATCAGGAGGTGCGGATGAGAAACTGACAAATTTCAGTGTCATGTTAGTGTGCAACAACTTGCCGTTCTTTATTTCAAGAGCTCGGTTGTCGCTTAAATCTAAAATTGGTGATTTAATTTTATACATGTGGCCGGTAGATGAGATTGATCCATAATTATTTATACTTGGTCAAGCAGATCTTGTCAGTAGAAAAAGGCGGCAAATTTGAAAAATGAAGTCGCAAAGGGATATCGTCTCAAAGTAAGTTTGAATTTCGCGCCTTTTTCTACTGACAAGATTTGCTTGACCATCTATAAATCTTGACCTTATTCTCAACTTAAACGTCCAGTTTAGGGACTGGTCTTTACAATCGAAGCAATAGGGATACCGAGGTGATTTAATTTCTGCGTCCACACCACTCGAATTAAATGAGAAATTAATCACATTATACAAAATATTTCCCCATCTGGGCCGGCCTTTTTTGTATTTTGAGCCAAAATCACTTTTTCTATATTATCACCTACAACTTAATTGTTACTCTAGCTGTAAGTTTTCCTAACAAATAAAACAAAATAAATAAAAATATTTATTTAATTACAATATGTTTATTCAATATCCTTGTCTCTATTAGGTACTATAAAATTGCACAATTTTGGAAATACCGACATTCTCTAATTCAAACTTTTTTGAAAATATCGATATGAACAACACTGGCCAAACTGTGGTATCATTTGTGCACATTGACCTGTCAATTTAGTTCGCGAGTTTCTGGAGGCAACTGTAAGTTATATTTTCCGTTTTTACCAAACATAAACATATGAGGAGTCGTCAGATCTTATTTTTTTACAATTGCATAGTTAAGTTGGCATTGCAAAAGTGTATGAAACGACTCAATAGTTAGTTGTTTTGCTTAATGGAGAACAATTAGAGTGTTTCGCACGCGGTTGGCGAGCGGTTTGGAAACCGGGACGCTTTGTTTCGGTACGTCTTAGTAATTATTTGCGTTTAGTTTTTATTCAATGAGAATGTTACGAATTGTATGGAGATGTGACAAGAGGTTTGTCAATGGTAGAAAAATAAAAACAAAATATATATTTCATGAGACGATGAAGTAATGCCAAGGTCGAAGGTAATGCCAAGAAAGGAAGGTAGGGTGACGTACCTATGTAAGTACCTAATTAATAAGTGATAAGTAATTACATAATAAGGTGACATTCGGATGTCGACTGAATTTCTGATAATAAAATAGTATATCTATGCGCCATTCCAAAATTCCCCTACTTTCCCTTCATATGGGAAATTTCCCGGAACGTTTCCAGGAAATTTCCCCCACCCAGGGAATTTTCCCGGGAACGACAAATCACTACCCGAAACTGACTGAAACAGCAAGACACGTTCGTACGTTTCCGTGAAAATGCGATGGAAAATTATTATGCACTACATCTGTAATTTAGACTCGCCTGTTTCGCTTAGTTAACTCATTTAATTTTTTCTCTGTATTATATCTTTGTATCATGTTCACTATTTTCACCAAAACAATCCATGCATCCATATTCATCAGTAGACTAGTAAACAAAGCGTCAGATCATAACAATCAACGCATATATCAGTCATTGTTTTACCTCATTCTTAGGCAAATGTATGCGAGATTTTAGATTAGACCATATGATCTGTTCTGCATAAATCGCCCACTGCTGGATGTTACACCTGTATTTATAGATAGTGGGTATCTATGCTACGGTTAATGGGTCATTTAATTTAATTATTTATTTAACCTTTATTACACATTACAAAAAAGTACAAATGGCGGACTTAATGCCATAAGGCATTCTCTACCAGTCAACCATTGGGCGCAACAGAAACTTACAATTGGTGCGGAAGAGAAAATCAGTACAGAGATATAAAAGTCACTATTACGCACTTTACACTACTTACACTTTTTTCAGATTGTAAACATTAATTAATGTCGTTCTGTCTACGGCCTGATTCGAACTTTAAGATGCGTCAAAAATTTGCTAAAGACATGGATCGGATATGTCAGGAAATTTTTGACGTATCTTAGAGTTCGAATCAGGCCGCTACTACGATTCACGCGCGCTTCTTATCCTGAGTAGGAGATAAGTGTCCCAAGATTTATATTTCCATTCCGTTATATTTTTTAGACTTTGTATGACGGTAACGGAATGGAGTGGTCGAAAAATGTATGGGAATTTAGAGACACTTTTTTTCTTCTATTACCTAACATTGATGAGCTCGTGATTCTGGGTAGAAATGACATTAAACATCCCAAAAATAAAACAAAAGTTTACCCTACAATTTTATATAACAAGACCCTTAAGTTTTTTAACCTATCTTGAAAGCTACCGAATCAATTTAGGGTAAATTGCCCAATACTTGACTACTTGTTGCCAGTCAATCGTGCCCATTGTCACGTACGGAGTTGCCAGAGGGCTTACCGCGAACCACGTTCGATGTGTTGCCTCCCCGTCACACTTACGTACGAATATACAAGTGCAACATGGAGGCAACACGTCGAACGTGGTTCGCGGTAAGCCTCCAGAATTGTCGTATCGCAATATCGCGGGAGTGCCGCGCCTAATTATGTCGATGCCTGCCTGATATAACCTGGCATTTGCAAGCCGTAAACTATAAACACTAGCCATTGTTACTGGCTTTGCTTAGTCTTCACTCTTACTTATTTCAGTTACGAGAGTAATGGCGTTGTTTGTGAAAGCCTGTCAAACCTAAAAGGCCCTTGTAAGTTGGTCGTTATCTGTCATTTTGACATTTTGTGTTTGAGAAAGGGACAAAATTTAATAAAGATTTTCTGTTTTATGAATAAGGGGAGGAATAGGTTTTAATGTTGTGATGAAAAATTCCACCAATTCTGTAATCTTTCTGTGATATACAACGGCGTGATTGTCTAGCTAGAAAACCTACAATAAAAATAAAAAAAATCATTTTTTTAAATGCCTTGGGCGCACACGTATTTATACGACGTTTTATTAAACCACAAAAAACTGTTTTTTTTTCAGTTCTGTATAGAATATACTTAGAGTAGTTATTATGAAAGCAACCGTAATTATTGTGATTTTTGTAAGTAGTTCCTTCAGTAATTAGCCACATATATTTAATTAAATTGTTTTCAATGTATGGGCAAATAAATAAGTATACATACTACATTTATCTATAAACATTACCTACTTCAACTGCCTAATCTTATACAGTTGAAATGAAAACATACTACATTTACCTATAACCATTACCTAATTCAACTGCCTAATCTTATACAGTTGAAATGAAAATTCAAATGTCTGTATTAACATACGGACGTATTAATTTATCTACTTTATAATCCTGGCCGGATTGAACAATACGTTACTGACGAGCACCTTAAGACAATTCATTAAGATTCAAATTGCAATGGCAATTTAACGGTATAATTACGTAGATGTCGGCAGCTGGCATTTAGGGCTTGTAACATGAGAAGATGTAATTAACATAGGTTCTAGATTTAGGTTCTAGGTTTAGGTTTAGGTTGGCATTTGATTGATATTATACGAGTGTCGAAAAGTAGGGACAATGGCTGTAGTTTACGTAGGTTTCTGGTACTTATTGAGCTTTTCGTGGGCTAGGTTGATTTGTGTTTTGTGTATTGTCCCATGACGTGTTTTCGAATGCTTAGGTACTATTTCTACTTAAATATATAAGTACATTAAATAGGCAGTTATACAAATAGGTTATTTAATGCCAAATCTGTTTCGTAGGGAAGACCGAGGCGAGTTAAAACAGAGGTAAGTTGAAACAACGTAAATTTTGAGACATTTATAACTGTTATCGAGCTAGAAAAAAAGATGTTTAGTCTCGCCCCATCGTCCGCTGGTCCTCAATATGTGTCCTACCTTCGAGACAATTAGATACCGGCAAATTACCGTTGTTTCAACTTACCTCTGTTTTAACTCACCTCGGTCTTCCCAACTATCAAAATCAAAAATCAAAATGCCATCAAAATGTTCACCATTACTGCTACTAGTAGTGTCTTCTAACATAATTATGTAAAAAGTACCTAATTGCTTAACCTGATACAAAATTAAAACGAAAGTATTTGAATTTAATCCGAAATTAACAAAAAATACTGGTATTTACTTCTCCAACGCATGTCATTGTATATAATTGTCTTGTTAATTTTAAATCTCTATATTATTCTATTATGCATTCATATATCTATTAGCATTAATGTAAGGATAAGCCATTATTCGAACACAATCCAACACGCTGCAACGATTTATACCGCTATCCAACTTACATTATCAGTTAGGTCCTAATAGGTTAATTGGGGCCCCATTAATTGTATCCCATTCTCCTCTCTACCAAACAGCTTAACTCCTTACTAAACATCATTCACTTACACCCTTTTAGAATGATGAAAACAACCGCTGAAATAGTCTTATAAGAGCTTAAGCGGTATTTGTTGTCGAAGCTACTTGTGATATTTTTAATGATTGGTGCCCCATTGTAGGTGCCAAGCGGCGAGTCGACACGACGCCGATAGGCATCGTTCGCTCGAGTGTCATGTATAGGCGCGTTTACCTTGTAACTGCGTAAAGCATTGTCTGAATGATTTACTAATTAATTATGGTTTGCGGTTACGGAGATAAGTTTGTCCTTGTCTGATGTATAATTTTCAGTATTTTAGCTCCTTTTCTCTTGCGTGTAATTATTTACGAGATAATAAGGGGTTGAGGTGATTTTGTAGAGATAGTGATTTGTAAAGATCAATTGAGTGTCCACCTACTTCGTAAGTGGCACTTATTTATGACTAGTGGCGGAATCCGCGACTCCCTCCGCGGAAGTCATTAAAAACCTTCAACCTCATTCGAATCGATTGATCTTCAAAAAATCTACAACATTTGACTATTTTTTTTAATCAAGGTCCAACCTTCAACGGTCTTCTGTGTGTCTTCCGTCGACACCTAAGTAGGTATATTCTAAATTATTAGTGTTTTATACTAATTAATGTTATCTTTTGTTGCAGAGATGGCAGCGGAGGTGGTTCGTTTTGTACGACGATGGCGAGTTAACATACTCGCTTGACGAACACGTAAGTCATTTTTATTTCCCTTCACTCTTAGAAAAATTCTTCAAAATAGTCACATCATAAAATTATTTTGTTAAAGAGTAGCCCCCTTATTCATAAACGTTTACTGAAGTTGACAAGCCGATAATAATCGTTTGTCCTTTTTCATCATACCTATACCTACGTCGGAAAGGGACAAACGATTATTATCGACTTGTCAACTTTAGTAAACGTTTATGAATAAGAGGGTTACTCTCTGTGTAGCAACAACGCATTTATGCTCCGACTTACAAGTGGCTGAACTGCGCCTGAAAACTAGTGGCTCGCTAACCGGCAAAGCTCCGTCATTTTGAAAAATGTCCAAAAACAGAATGACAAAAAATGCTATAGGAATACCTACCTAATTATAGAACGTGCTTACAAAATATCACGAGAATCGATTGAGAAATAGGACCTGTAAGGCGACCATCCGGACATACAAATGCATTTTTGTCCAAGCTGGCCGCGTAGCCAAGATGCCAATCGCTTACGCTCCGTAGCTGTCAAAACGCAACTGTCATTGTCGCATTAATATGGAAGAGTGATAGAGAGACATAAAGATTTTCGTTGTCTAAAAGGCTTGCACACGGTCGCCGACAAGCCTTCTAACCGTCTGACCTTGGTCTGTCCTTGGACAGTTTTGGTCAAATTTTGTTGGTAACAACTGTCTACACGGTCCGGGACCGGCCAAGGCCACGCGGTCTGGGGGCTTGTCGGCGACCGTGTAGCAAGCCTTTAAGCGATAGCAATTGTAACCTTGGCTAAGCTGGCTGAAACGGAGACCTTCGCTTCGCTCAGTCAAAAAGTTCTTATATCCTAGAAAATTACAGATCGGTTGGATATTTAAATAACTGGGATACAAACACAAAGACTACATATCAATCATATCTCTTCGTCAGTATTTTGAATATTTGAATAATACTAGAAACCAAATTTATATCATAACCAAAAATAAGAAATAAGCGGTTTTGACTTATTTATAATATTAGTGGTGGTAATTGCTATAACTATTGCAAATTCTATGTATCTACGTCAAACGGTCTCTGAGAAAAACACATTTAACTAGTTTACAAGACTGAAGTGATCCCATAAGTGTTCCGCGAACAAAGTTTTGTGCGGAACACTAAGAAATTTACAAAAAAAAAACAAGCTTCTAATTATTTCCGCAAACTGCAAATCTTTTTACACCCACAGTCCGAATCAAAGCGTTTTCAATCCCATAGATATCTCACTCGCGCCATTAGCGCGTACAAATTCAGCCGTCCCCTTACGCGGGATAATTGACTCGTTAGGGCGCGGGTGTCCGCTAACAGGCGCATTCACCCTAATAAATGGACGGCGCGAGCGTGTGAACTATTCATCTGTACAAGTATTTTGATGAGGTTCATGGTGCCATTCGGATTCAAACTGCAGCAGTGTTACTGCTGCAGTAATGCGGCACGGCAACACTGCCGGCTGTATTACTGTCGCAAATGTCAAAATCGATGTTGCTGCCCAGATTTGTGACGATTGCGGCAACAAAGCATTCAGCAGTAGAGATGCCACGAATATTCGGCAACTATTCGGATTCGGCCTAATCAGCCACTTTGCCGGATATTCGGTATTCGGCCGAATGTTGCCTAATACTATTATGTTGAATATCTGTAACACCTACCTAAAGAGATAACCGCAAACCTCTAAAGTTTAATGTTTAAAATGTCTTCTTGGAAAGTTGTTAAATACAAACACTGTTTTTTGAGCATTTGTTGGTTATTAATAATTTTATTTTTATCATGTTCGATTTTATTAACTCTGACATTGCCTAGTTCTGAGCAGCAAAAATTTAATCTTAGCAAACGTTGTGCTTTGTTGGCGAACAGTTTTTATAATAAATGTGACTCAAATTGTACAACGGTTATTCGCTTCGGCCGAGAGACGGGCCGAATATTCGGTATTCGGCCAAAACCACTATTCGGGGCATCTCTATTCAGCAGTAATGTCGCGCTGCAATACTGCACCAGTAAATTAATGCTGGTCAAGTCTACATATAGAGTGTAGGACTATAAGAAAACGTTTCTCGTTCAATAAGTTTTTGGCAAAAAAATCTTTTTTGGTACAAGCTTTTATCGCTGACTGTACTTTTCTTAAGAAAGACAACTAATACTCATCGAGACAATTCTAAAAATCCCTAACACAATTAGGTAGCGTTGTTTCATCACATAGTTCCTATGGCCACCTCATGTCTCCATCATCAGATCAGCTCGATGGTACCATAATATTGCATTGTCATCCGATTTATACATGCATGCAAAGTTTCAGCTCAATCGGAAACCGGAAAGTGGATCAAATTTAACTTGCAAGATTTGATTACAGACAGACAGACAACGGTCAGGTGAAACTAAATAAAAGCTTGTAATAAAAAGCAAAAGCATTAAAAATAACTAAGGTCAGTTTTTGCTGTTTTTGCGGAAATCGTTATCATTTCTGTTTCCTTGGAAGTGAAGTAAAAAAACTGGTATCAGTATCGGCTCGATTTGGAAGCCGGGCGAGTTAATGATATCCGCTAATAAGTACAAAGAACTTACAGACAGACAAAAACTTGCAAATATAGGTATGGTTTTAGTTATATAAGTTATATATTTTATTGTATATATTTAATGTTAGGTATATATATATATATATGTATATTTATATTTATATTATATGTATCGTGTATATTTTGATGTACTTGCGTATGTATGTTAAAATTCCTTAAATTAGCGTTGCGTTCTTATATTTTTGTTAGTAGTAGTAGCAGTTGCACCGCCCACAATCTCTCTGCTTTGCCTTAAGGTTGACTGGTAGAGAATGCTTTTGGCATTAAGTCCGCCTTTTGTACGATAAGTTTTCTTTTGTGCAATAAAGTTTAAATAAATAAATAAATAAATATGGTTTCTTTATTGTGGTGCCCAGTGCCTCAAAAGCGAGGGCAGTATTGCCAACTGGGATTTTGAAAAAATGTTAGTAAAATAATACTAATGTCTAGATTATGCCAAAATTACGCCAAAGATTTTTGAAATATTGTAAAATAAAGCTAAAATGTCACTTGAAATTAGACACTTAAAACACATAAATTTTTCAAATTTGCCGCCTTTTTCTACTGACAAGATCTGTTTGACCAACTTTATATAGACCGTCGACGTCCATCCGTCCACAAAAGTCAAAATTCATATGAAAATATGAACCACATAAGGCGATGGCGCAATATTGTTGCTGCCAAGTTGGTGCAAACTTGGCTTAGACTAAATTATGCAGAAAAATATGCCAGATTCACAGCACAGCAAAAACCTTATTTAAAAAAATGTGAGAAGTCTCAACGCTACTGCCTGTGTAAAAATTCAATATATAAAACTGTAAAAAGTGTAAAAACTATAACTTTGCGTTAGCTCCCCTCTTGATTTAATTAGACTTTAGAAACATCAGCTTGTTGTGCAAGTTACCGAGTTAAAGAACTATCGATGGGTATCAAATATTGCATGTTCCTGGTACTATAAATATTCATAATAGTTGACATCGTAAGGATGAGGCATGAATTTTAATACAGACCTTATATAGGTGTCGCGCGCGCAAAAACCAGGCGCGCTGCGTTGACCTGCGCGTACGCAGGGCTAGCTCGCGTCCCTAGCATGACTCACGAGGTTAAACGTAAATACATAGTTATTTGTTTTACAAGGGGGCAAAGTTATGAGCAAACAACTCAAATTTTGCATCAGTGTGGCTACCACCAGTTTGGCACGGACATAAACGCTATAGCGTGAACGTACTTTCTATGCATCTCGCTCGTACTGACATATTAGTGCGAATAGTGCGAGCGAGATGTATAGAAAGTTAATTATGTAGACACATGACACACTCATGGTAAGGTTACTGATTACTTTGCCTCCTTTGTATTTTTTTTCTCGTGTAGCGGGTTCGATTCCCGGTTCAACCAAGTAATTATTTAAAAATCTATAAATGCAGTTTAAATTGTTTTTTAAATTAGAATAATGTCTTCTTTCAGCAAAATAACCTATCTACGATATTTAAGGTAATTTCCCTTGATGTCCCATAGTCTTGGGACACCCTGTATACACACACCTGACACCTTGTTATTGCTACGATGAGCATGCTAGAGTGACATGAACAGGAAGAGTTCAGTACCAGAAAAACTAGATGGCGCTCCGACACAATTCGACTCGTCCGACGCTCCCATAATGTTGCGAACACATTGCATGACCATATTGGACTAGACGCGATGACTTGCACATCTTCCGGACTTTTCTGGTGTAATGGCTCCTCTACACGATGGGCCAACGCCGGCCACTCCAAGGGACGCAGCCATGCGGTAGAATGAGATAGCAATATCACTTGCTCCCTCTAACGCATAAATGCGTCCCTTGGAGTGGCCGGCGTTGGCCCATCGTGTAGAGGAGCCATAATAGAGTTAGACCAAGAAAAATCTGCAGCGATTTTGATAGCCTACGCAGTGCATGTGTTGTTTATACCTACGTCATAATACTCATAATTTCATAGAAGCCTGACGTTACGTCTCGAACTCGCGCACGAAGGGTGCCGTACCGTTATGCAAAAAACTAAAAAACGGCAAAATAATCACGTTTGTTGTATGGGAGCCTCACATTATATTCTGTTTATAGTGTTTGTTGTTATAGCGGCAACAGGAACACATCATTTGTGAAAATTTCAACTGCCTAGCTCTCGCGGTTCATGAGATACAGCCTAGTGACAGACAGACTGACAGCGGAGTCTTAGTAATAGGGTCCCGTTTTTACCCTTTACAGCAATGGTACGGAACCCCAATAAAATAACCCAGTATATTTATTATTCTGGTCCGTATTTACGATGTGTTAGATTGTATTGAATTGTACTATTCTACTGTCCACAACAGACTAGGCCACACATTAATATCCCTTAATACCATAACGTCCCATCTATACACTAAACCAGTTACTTTACATCACTATGTTGCCCATTGTACAGATGCCATCAGATATATCGGAGCGGCCGAGTTGCTCAAAAATATATGAACACGCACTCTAACGCCTTGACAATAGAGGCGTGTTCAGATATTTGTGGGCACGTTGACCCCTCGGATATATCTGATGGCGACTGTATTGTTTTTAAAAGGCTCAATTCTATTAAGACTAGTTCGGCGGTTAAGGCGTTTTGGAATAAAGCCGAGGCCTAATTTATAGGGCCCTTTCACACTTAGCTCGTTATCGGAACAGGAGCCATAGACGCGGAAGTGTGGTACTAGACTTAGTAGATTATGGTACAGTCAGAGGCAATTATCCGATCGTATCAGCGTGAAATCTGAGCCGGAAAACTAGTTAGTAAAAAAAATGTCTATAGCGCAGTACTGATAATTCCGCTACTCGTCGCTAGATGTCAACTATGAGAATAATAGTATTTTTGGTAGGTACCAAAACTGATGTACCTACCTATGGAGTGAGCGCTCTATGTATCTCTTCTCTGTGGTTTAATTTACGTTCACTCCTATGCCATTTACAGAAACAGTATGAATTAATTATATAATTCCCTCGGAAATACAAATTAAACGGGACAGCGGACATTAAGAGGTAAAATGTGGCCGCAATCAGGAACGAACACTGAGTTATGGCTTCGTAAGGGCTCATAACACCTACAGTTTAGTCAGTCTAGTGTTGTTCTGCGATTGCTCAGCAAAGTTTGACCACAGAAAACCTTTCAGAACCGATTTCCACTTACTCACAAATCACGATTTTTACATACATACATACATACATACATACATACATACATATAATCACGCCTATTTCCCGGAGGGGTAGGCAGAGACCACGGATTTCCACGATTTTTAATATTTTTAATAAAGCAATAAATATTATAAACGCACTGATTACTTATTACTGAAATGTGGCCGCAATCAGGATCGAACACTGAATTATGGCTTCGTAAGGGCTCATAACACCTACAGTCAGTCTAGTGATGTTCTACGATTGCTCAGCAAAGTTTGACCACAGACCAAGCAGTACCAATTGCCACTTTTCACTACGTCACGATTTTTTATCTATGCGCGTATTCGATGCTATTAGGAAACTTTATTAGTATATATCTTAATATACAAAAGAAATGAAACAGCGGACATTAGAGGTGAAATGTGGCTGCAATCAGGAACGAACACTGAGTTATGGCTTCGTAAGGGCTCATAACACCTACAGTCAGTCTAGTGATGTTCTACGATTGCTCAGCAAAGTTTCACCACAGACCAAGCAGTACCAATTTCCACTTTTCACTACGTCACGATTTTTTACCTATGCGCGTATTCGATGCTATTAGGAAACTATTAGTATATATCTTAATATATAAAAGGAATGAAACAGCGGACATTAGAGGTGAAATGTGGCCGCAATCAAGAACGAACACTGAGTTATGGCTTCGTAAGGGCTCATAACACCTAGTCTAGACTCTTATTCAGTCTAGTGTTGTTCTGCGATTGCTTAAAAAAGTTTGACCACAGAAAACCAAGCAGAACCAATTTCTACTACGTCATGAATAACTATTTTTAATAAAGCAAAAAACAGTATAATCACACTGATTACTGATTACTAAAATGTGGCCGCAACTGCCGAGTTTTCAGTGTTCGATCCTGATTATGGCTTCGTAACGGCTCATGACACCTATAGTCTAGTCTAGTGTTGATTTACGATTGCATAGCAATGTTTGACCACAGAAAACCAAGCGGAACCAATTTCCACTTTCCACTACGTCACTATTATTCGATGCTATTACGAATTTTCATTTATATATAAGATTTTAACAATATATAGTGTTATTGTTAAAAGACTTCACAATTTTCGTATGTATATCAATATTGACTACATTCTTTCCAGACTTCAAGCAAAAAATACTTTTATGGAACTGCATGGTAACAAAACAAAGAAATTAAATTCCCATTAAACAGAGTCCCATCCCTACGCCTTCCGAAGTCGTCGAAGGCTGCGCATGCATATGTAAACCCTGGTTATAAATTAATGTGAGAGCTAATGAGAAACAACAACTTACCCAACCTCGTATCTATCTCACACAGTTACATAACCAATTTTAATGCCTATAGAATAAGGTTCCTTTCTAAATTACAAACTTGGTTAGGAGGTTGCGTGGGTTACGATATGCGGAACCTAGGACAGGGATTTGCAGTTATTACTCATAGATTAGATTAGAGGCGAGTGGAATGCTTAAAACCTGTATGATAATGATCTACTATCAATGATTTTAAAGTATAAAACATAAATAACTCACTATAAGTATAAATATAACGTCACACTAATAAATCACCAGTTTTCGAAATTTGAAATGTTACGAATATTGCTGTCTAAAATTCATTTTTCCGTCGTCTAATAAATGTTTCCGGATTGTCACTTTATTTGTGTGACGCGCCGGAGCAATTTCTCATACCGAAAGTCTTACTTGTTATTTCCTTAATAAAAAGTTTTTTTTTTTGTACAAGGGTCTAGTCAAGAAACAATCGTTGATATAAAACGCTAATAGAAACATAAATAATCTATGGAAATAGTCACGTGATTTTTCGTAGCATCTGTCATACTGATAAATTGATAATCTGTCATCGTTTCGCGTTTGTTGATGTACGGTTGTCATCTTGGCTAGCCCCCCCAGTCCATATATGATGGTCGTTTCTGTCCGCTACGTCACTTTCAATCCCGCGGTGTTAAAAATTGACGGTTATTTTATCACATGGATAAAGCCATCCTAACTACGTCTGCTGGTTCGCTTGAGAACTCGCCTCAATAGCCAACGGGAATCAAAGGACCGGTGTGGGTGCCTTCGCCAGCTTATGACGAATGGCCACGTGATGCCGACTAATAAGTCGAGATTGTGTTTAATGATGAAGCTGGCGTGGTCCTTAGGAAAGCAAGTGGGTGTGATCAGGAAAACATGTGCAGCAGGTTGCTGAGGTGACTTAAATTTTCGTATTGTTACTGAATAGCTGGAACGTTTTATTAAAACACCCTTACCTATATTTCCCCAAAAAATATAAAATAAACTGTCAACCGGGATATATTTCATGCTAAAATGGGGGGTTGCGTCTGGGAGAGGAGATGGGACACTAGTGCGCATAAAGCACCATACCCAAAGGTAATTAATGTATACTACATTCATTGAATGCTGGCTATAATTTGTTTTTCAAAAAACACGTTTTGACCGAATCGTATGTCAGGTTCAGTGTAGTTCTTTGTCTTTCCCATCACGGAACAATGGTGTTCCGGACCTTTGGGAGGCGTGCGCGGAGCCGAAGCCAACACGTAGAGGCCCTTTTGACACTTTAATGAAATGTAAGGGGTACACCGAGCGGATGCTGCCCTTACCCGTGTCATGGGACGCACGCAGAGGCAGCACCCGCCAGGGTGTAAGGGCTATTGAGAGTTGATGAAATCTAAAATGAACTAGGTTATTGGGTGAAAGCGATGGACTAGTTCAGTGTAGTTTATTATTACCTGCATTGCCAAATAAGAAATATACTTATAAGAAATTGAGTTTTAGGTACTGTTATTGTAAAAAGTTACAGTTGTTTTCAGTTGTTCCGGAACGTCACATTTTATTTGTATGCGCGTGACGTAATGGAAACCATTTTGTATAAAAATAAGTATATGGATCGCAATCGGAAATGCTAGCAAACCTGTCAGAATGGAATATAGTTTGGATGCAAAAAAAAAAGTATTTGACACTGTTCTTAGGATTGACAAATTAACCTTATGCTGGCGCCATCACTAAAATATTTCGACCGGCCAACCCCGTTATCAGAACAAATAAAGAAATTTACAGAATTGACATGATAATTCGAACGCAGCCGATTTCGAAAACGAATCCGTTTACATTTAAATTTCGAACGGAAACGTGCATTTGTTTAAATAAGCAGTTAAATGCAATAACGCTTTGAAATATGCAGATTGGCCAAAGATTGGGACAGGCAAATTGCTTGTCTGGTTAAGAGGCATGTTTTGCGCGGGTAAATTATTGGTCAAATAACATTAACTACCAGTTTCCTGCTGTTAAGAATGTGAGTAAATAATGTAATATTACTTTTATATTGTCAATATCTTTAGCAACACGATACGGTAATAGCATAAATGTATACATTCTCAGTGCAGTTGTATAAGGATGAGAAAATTTGTGGATCCCCGCAGAGTTAAATTCAAAATTTTTCAACAAATTGCCATAAAGGTGAGATTCGTATCCGTATATCTGCATTATTTCGGATCAAACTCGTCAGATAACAGTTTTTTTTTGTCCAGAACTGCTTGGATATGGATAATGCAGACATGCCATTTTATAATTAATCTCTTCATTATATGGTTAGGTTTGACTTTTTCCTGACGTGGCCAACCGATGAAATGATCAATTTTAAGATCGGGCGACGACTGATAGATATTTTGTTTTTCTTTTCTTGTGATAATCAACCATTTAGCTCAGCAATATTTTCCTTTCCGGCGGGTTATGTTTTCCCTCGTCGTGATTACCTAACAGCCCTAAGACAAGAATACATAGTAGTAGTGAGGAAACATCACGGATGAGTCACAGTGAAGCCCCATTATTGGCTTAAGAGGACGTACAAGTACTCATCGTCGCTGACCCGTAATTCGCGGCTAACACTTATGGTGTGGCCACGAGTTCAAGCGGCAGCGGTAGCGAAACCTGCACCGGTAGCGATAGCGGCGAGTCGCCATGAGTGTATGAAATCTGGTAAATTATGCTTCAAGTCAACCTAATAGCCTTAAAGAATCGATGAAATCAGTCTTTAAAATTTGGCCGATGATGATGTGACATATAATTTCTGGATTCTGTATGAAAATCTATAGTTATTCGCCGCTTCTGTTACCGCTACCGCGCGTTTTCCTAGCCCACATATGTGATTGAATGTATGCAGCAATTCACAAAGGCTAACAGCCGTATTCATAAAAAATCCTTAAATGAGGAATGATCAGCTTATTAGCTAATCCGCTGTTTAGGCTTAATAAGCCGTTGATAAGAACCATGATTTATAAACGTTTATTAGGGGCTTCTTAACTAATAAGCAGATTAGACGCGTTATGTTGGCATCTTGGCGCATCATAGACTAAAATATGGCTGAACATTAAATTAAAAAAAAAGTTTGACAGCAGCACTAGCGGCCAATCGTAATATCATGAAGAAGTTGATTTACTATTTTGACTAATTTTCGGAATTATCTCTTATTAAAATAGCTTCTGTGCCACAAAAATAATTAAAGATTGCTGCATGGCTGGAAATTTTATAAAACTTGGTGAGTAACTACGTTTACAGACAAGTATCTTATACAGCAACAAGTAATAATATGAGTTCACTGCAATGTTGATATACCTATATCTTATTGCTTTTAGTTTCAATATTATGTGGAATGGAGTCGAAAGAAGTGGGGTTCTTTCAAACTAACCGAGAAGTGCATAATTAGCGAAGAGAAGAAGTCGAAGCCAGATACCGTACCAGACCCCACTCGCCTCCGCAAGAAGAACCATTGAATAATGGTTCATGAGTTCACACTAATTTATTCTGGTTGCGGCAGAAATTCACAACGGGTCAACAAAACGAAGTCCATTCAGACTCACTAAATCAGGTATGAACAATGTCCTATACTTTCTTGTTTACCTTACATACCTGCAGTGTTTAGAGTTAGACAAAGAAAAGTCTGCAGCGATTTTGATGATAACTCTAGGTACAGTTCAAATTTTGGGCATGACCATCTATTTATAATATATTATAGACATAGGTACGTAACATAAAATGTAGTATCTGAACATGTTAAGATTGACACTTGCATTGACGGCTTTGACATTATTTAAAGGTTATAACACTTATAAATTTGGTAAATTTATCCGTGCTTTGTGGAGCTTGGTGTATTTGTTTAAAATTATGCATAGGTACCTACCTATTATAGGTATTATATTTCTTAACCATACAATGGAACCAAATGATAATTATATGTACAAGTGATGTTTTATTGTAACAAGCCGTTGTGTCGCGAGTTTACTTCTTGTCATCGTGTCATTAGTAATAATTTTGTAATGGTATTTATTTTATGCATGGAACAATGCGATGGTTATTATACTCGATCACCTAGCCAACCTACTTACTACGAGGAAGGATGGTTCACAAATTAGGCAGTATTTAAATACCAGTGTACAGGTGTGTGTATAGATACTGTGTACCTGCTGATTAAAAATAAGATGTTTTCTGCGTACAGTTGGTTATAATTAAGTTGGCTAATCTATATCTCATCAGACAGTTTGGACATCTATTCCAGAGAGTTTGCAAGGTCAATGTACAATGATATCATATTATAGTACCTAATAGGTAATGAATAATAAATGAAGTCATATTGATCTCTGTCTATAGCTTAAAATGATACTTAGTTACCATAACTATATTGAATCATGTGACCCTCACTTAAGTACATCCATTATATCATAAGCTAAAAATTAAAGAAAATTGTTGAATACAAAAATACTTTTATTCAAATTATTGCATCTTTTCAGATCCTGAAAGTACCATCATTAGCCACTGTTATTGTTGAATAACTCCAGGCTTTGGAAGAAAAGCTGTGGCCTGTGAACAGCTGTGAATATTGGTCAGAGAAGTGTAACTGACTCCGTACACTGCAAGTCCCAGCAGGAAATCAGCAAGAAACCTAAAAGAAAAAAAACATCAAAATGAAAACCTAGCTTGATTTAGGTTGAAGTAATAAAATTGTTCTAATTTAATTGGTGTTTTATTTTACTAATTAAATATATTTTTTGACTTGTTAAGGTTTGTACAATTTTTATTAATGATGTACAGTCACCTGCAATAATATGTTACACAACAAAGGCCCATAAGAGCATTGCACATTTTTGCAGCCTTCGAAGAGTAACATATTATTGCAGGCGACTGTACCCATATTGAAATACTCAAAATTCCATTTTTCTAATTACAATGCAATAAAATCTTAAATGTATCTAGCAGTCTAATAGGGATGTTTCCTGTACTTAAAATAAATTATGTCACACCATACCATGTATAAAATAAAGCACCAGATTATTATTAGAAAATAAATTTTCATATAAATACCATAATAGCAAATCATTTTGAGAGTTCTAAAAAGGAAAGTAGGACCCTATTTTGCACATATTTATGATATTCATGTGTTTGCAATATTGTTCTGATGAAAGTGTACAATTTATATAAAGTAAAGTAGATATTCATAGGTAAGTTCATGCTATGTACCTAGTTCAAAGAAGTTCAAAAATAATATTGGTAATTAATGGTTCTTATGTAGAATAAAATTAAAAGGTATTTTTGAATACCAGACAATGACAAGGACAAGTTTAGTGCTGCCCATCTGATATTAAGCACTGCAGCCTACAGGCAACTAGCGGAGTTACAAATAGCCGACAGTGCATTTTTGGGAGCACTGGAAACCTTAGCGTCAAGAACAGGTAGGTATAGAATCCAACCTGGATGACCATACTGAATAATTAGTTGACATAAATGAAACTTTCATTCTATAAAGTTCAGCTTGCAATATTTTTACCTGGAGGCCAAATTGTTATGCTCAAAGCCAATATTGAGCAAACTGCCTATGCAATGACTGCATATACCCGTGACTTTTTCAGATTTTTCATCACTTTACCAGACTGACAAGAGTGCACACTTCTTTTACCTGTAAATAAGTTGATACTTTTAAGTAGTGCCTACTTACCTGTGATATTTTTTATTAAACACAGTCGGTTAAATATGTCTATAAAACAAGTTAACTTATGGTAAATATTATAATCTCATTAGGTATAATGGTTAGTTATTCAATTGCAAACTATGAACGAGATTGATGTAGTACTCTTACAGGGTCTATAATATTATATAGGTAGGTATAATGTGCGCAAGAAATGCAATTAAATTTAAGTTTGCGAAATGCGAACACCCTGATCTTAAATTAAAAACAACGTTTCTGGCAAGTGGTAATAACGAATAACTAAAGGGTTTACGCACAAATATAAGTAAGTCCTCGCCGTGTCCGACGATGGCGACTCCTCCAAATATTTTTAATTAGGAACATGGAACGCTCTTATATTACTTGCCAAGCCAAACTTGGTTTCGAAAATGCGATTGTATGGCGAGCAATGAAGCTGGCCCGCATAGATTTAAGTGAATCTGGCGGTTTACCTATTTCTCCAAACGCCTAATAGCTGTGAGGGAGGAACTCGCTCCGTTTATGATGCATTTTTCCGACTACGCGATCATAGAATTCTGTTGCCTTCTTCGATATTTTGGTTAAACGAAAATCACCATACACAAAATCACATAAACAACTTATAAAAAGCGGGATATTTAGGTTTCGCGCCATTTTCGCACTATATCCAGGTATGTAATACGTAATTGCACATATTAAAGTTGTTTTCCATTCACATTTGGGATTTTAACCAAAACGTACTATTTGCTCTTGCTCTTGTCACTCTTGCCAAAATCAGCTGTTTCGTGACCGCCATCTTGTAAAATAGCAGATAATAAACAGATAAAGAAGGGTCCTCGGCTCCGTAACTTTCCGAGGATTTAATAAAGAGATGATCAACTGTTTAGCGCTAAAAAGTGTTTATGAATCACGTTTTGTGACATCCGGTTATCAGCAACTGATGATCAATGCTCTAACTGTTTATGAATACGGCTGTAATTCTACATTATTTATTCCGTGAAATTCACTTAAACTTTCTACGAAATTAATAATAAACAAAAACAGATTTGTATTCCGTTCCGGAAAAATAGATACGTACAATACAATAAATTATTTCCATATCCGCGCACGTGCAATCACTCGTTTTGGAACGCTACCCCCGAAGCGCGTACTAAATCGCTGCGCGCGCGCGCTAATTACTTAGTTTATCTCAATTCGGTTGTCGCAATTCTCAGCATCGTGGCTGATGCTATCTCCCTCTAATTGCCGATCTGGTTTATTTATACTTGGTATATTTTATAAAAAAAAATATTTTTGCTTGATCAATTTTATATTTGCTTAATTGGAATTTTACGAACATCATTTTCTCGTACTATTCGCCAAATGTGTTCTTTTACGAGTTAAAATAGCGTTAAAGACGGACAGGTGAAAACAGATGCAGCTATTGCACTTTTTAATCGAATTCTTTTCACAAAATTGCATCTGCGTGCTACTTAGGGCCCAACGAAAATGCCATTTTGCATTTTTGTGAGGCCTACTTGGCTCAGTTGCCAAATGTCTGTTTTCTGTGTCAAAGAAAAGAGAATCGATACGACAGTAGATAATTAGGGATAAATAAATAGTAAATACCCGAAAGCTGGAAGTCCACTGCGGCGCATGCGATTCACGGACCTGCTCATGGAAAAATTTTGTTTGCATTTTTACCAAACCAAGGTAGATAAATGTATACTCGTTGTTATTTTAGTAAAAAAATTAGAAACAACTAATTACATATTTTTTATTGCCATGCATTGACATCTAATAGTATTTTAATTAGGTATAAGTCAACTATGTTTTAGTGTATTATATTTTGTTCTTTGTACCTAAAAATAGCTAATAAAAAAAATCGAATGTGATTTTTACATCGGCCGCAACGTCTTTCTCAATTCGGGCTGGCACCGTGTTGGCAACACTCGCACGCGGAAGCCGCGCGCGCGCGCAGGTGAGCGCGGGCGCGCCGGCGCATCGCTTGCACAACGCGGCCGCATTCCGCGCACACTTGCCCAGCCGTAGCGAGCGTTGCAGGACTTTTTAACACAAGAATAACACGTATATATTTTATGGCAAACCAATTTGTTAGTAGTAAAAAGCGCGAAATTAAAATTTTGTGTCAATCGACCCTACGCGCCTATATTTTTATTTTTTTTCTACAAACAACCCCAGATTGTTTCAATGTTGATGTGTTTCCATTGCGCATGACATGCGGTTCTTCCAAAACGTATTCAGGGTTTTATAAGATTAGCGATGCCTAAGTGACTGTTCTCCCATCAGGCGACTGGTCTGCACGTTTCCTACCTATGTTTTAAAAACAGAAATATCATGTATTCATGTAGCTCTATTTCCCGCAAAGTTCATTCCCACCGAAAGTTAATAATTATTTTGCATACAAATTATTTCTCCTCAAGTCCAGTTCGTCACGAAATGGTCCTTCGAAGTTATACTCGTTTAGCAATATATCGATTCATTATTGAAAATATTAAATTAATTTTATTGTATTATTTGCAAACTAGCTAGAGCAAATAGAGTGAGATAGCATCGCCCACAAACGAGATAATTACAGTATGTTGAATTAAGATAAAGTGGGTAATTAGTGCGGGCGCGGCGATTTAAGGTGTCATTCGGATGTCAACTGCAACTGCATAACTGATAGATACAGCGGCGGCAACAACAGTAATGCAGCAAAGTAATTATGCGCGTGCAAAAGAGATAGCAACAGGCGGGTCATGTACAAAAATCTATCTGGACAACGTCTCTGCTTTATCAATTTTGTTTAGATAACAATTATACCGACATCTAGAAGATAAACTTGTCCAAGATTAAAATAATGACACAAACAAACCGTATCTTAAAATCTTGCCTATCCCTCTCTATACCGTAATGACGAAAGAAACACAACAATAGCTTCCGCGACATAATCACAGACTAATAACGTCAATAAATTGTATTTATCTAGATAGTCCGTCTGTCTGTGATCGCGTATCTCCTGAACTGTGGCCTGTGGGGTAACGATACCGATCGTGCTGATTTGCTGGTGGCTCTGAGGAAAATTGCTGAGAAAAATGTCGCTGCGGTCGTGCATCGTGACTTTTACCTGACACGTAAGGTTTAGCAACACACTTGCGTTGGAACCAAGAGGTTGGCGAATCATTTTTTGCACATTCGGAACGTTTCCTCACTGGTTTGGCATAGAGCATTCTTTTGACAAACCGAAATATAATTCTTTAGACTATTCTTCAATATAGCAGTCGTGTCCAATGCGCGCAGCGACATAGACGCATTGATGATCAATTAATTTAATTAATTGCGAAATTAGCGCGGCTCGGCCGCAGCTAGCGAAGTGACGCGATGAGTGCCTCTGGACAGAGTGCACCGATCGTGAACGAGCTCCTCGCCTTTCTGCAACAGAAGCTGCTGCTGGAAGGAGTGATGGACACGGTGTCTGCTGTCCAGATCTGTTCGTCGAGTTATTCCGTCGAAGATATCTGTGCAGCAAAGAAGGTGCTGCACGAGTCCCTCGGGATCGCCGGCACGTATGTACCTCACCGGAGAGGAGATGAAACCGGGAAGAAGACCCTCGAGAACATAATTAACGTTCTGAGGGAGAATGAAGACCGGATTCCGGAGTTTGCGACGACGGGTGCCTCCAGCCTGCCGTCCTATATTCCGGATCATGTGGATGTTAGCTGCTTGTTGAAGGAAATCGTGGCCCTAAAAACAAGTCTAGCAGATGTCATTTCGAAGTTTGATGCGGCCCAGATCACTATAACCGAGTTACGCAACGAAGTCATCAGTTTGCGAAACAGTGCCCTTACTCGGTCGGCGGCGTCGAATTTCAAGTGCGATGACCGGCAAGCCACGAGCGCTGCGTCGGTCAGTTTGCGAGTTGCTGACACTGTAAAATGTGTCGCATCAGCTGTGTTGCCGCCCGCGAGCCTCCCGCGCGCGCGCCCTCCCTCCGTCTCCTCCAAATCACGTCATCGTGTTTACGCGGATGTCGTCGCCGGTCCGAAAGTCGCATCGAACCGGGCTAGTGTACCTGTAAAGGGTACTGAAGATCGAGCGGCTCCCAAGGAGAAGCTCCCTGTTGCCAGTGTGGATGAGGAGGATTTCACACTGGTATCAAGAAAGAAGAAGGCGCGCACGGCGCCTCGTAAGACTCAGTGTGGTACCGCCGAACCGGCTAATTCTGGCTTGCGGATTGCTACACCGAGTAAGGCGCTGTACGTATCGCGCCTGCATTATACCGCCACGGCTGCTGAAGTGGTGGAGTATGTACACCAGAAGACCGGCTACACGCTGAGGGTGTTCCAACTTCGATCGCGCCACTACGTGCACTTCAACTCTTTTGTGGTGCGCGTGCCGCGACCGCTGCAGGGGACCATCGAGTGCGCCGACTTCTGGCCGAAAGGTGTCGTGTTTCGGAGGTTCCGGGGCAAACTGCCGAATCCGACACAAGAGCAGCCGACACAACGGAGCCACGCCGTTTTGTCGTCTAAATAGTGTTTAGTTTTAAGTTTATAAAATACATATGTATGTTAGTCTGTAAGGTATTTGTAATATGGGCCTTGTTGCCTGAATTAAATATCTAAATAAAAATAAAAAATAAAATAGCGTTATGTATGCCAATGGATATAGAATCGTAAAAAAATATTATAATTTAAAAATGAATCCTAATTAATTAGTCAAACAAATTTCTCAGATTCGTCTGATATATCTGCAGTGTTAACCATTATATATTCATAATATTGACATAATTAACACATAAATCGTCGGTGCGAATAAAAAAATCGCCATGTATTTTTAAGCTACTTTTCAGAGACAAAAATAACTGTTTATTTTCCTGTGTGTAATATATTTGTTGCGCCTGTATTTTTTTTCTGATAGATCAATGATTTTTACATGATATTCATGAAGAAAATAAACAGATGTATATGTAATTTTTTACAATATTATTATTTTAACCAAATATTGCTACATAGCGACTTAAATTTGGTTCATTAAAATCGTCATGTGTGAAGTTTGTACACATAGCGATTTGTTGCCAAAGTAACATAGTACGAGAGATGATACATAGCGGATTTTAGGGTATATGTCGGGTAATCCATTCTACAATAAATCGCCATGTGCAACATTATCGCCACTCTCGACGGAAAACAAGGCATTTAATATCGTTATGTGCTAAAAAATCTGTGCTGTTATTTTTTGGACAAATGTTGTTCTGTTTTCACATAGCGGAATTTTTATTTTCAAAACTAATAAAGATATAACAAAAATATTTATGTGGGTCGACGGGAATTTTAAAAAGGAATTCAAATATGCCAAAATCAAAAAATCGTAAAAAACACAGCGATTTTTTTATTCGCACCGACGAAATAGAAAGTTAATAATTATTTTGCATCCTTCGAGCCGGATTTTAATTCTTAGCGAAAATCTCAGTGTGAAAGGAATGTAATGGATCCAAATTACCTTGCCAAACTAATTTCTCTATGTCGGCGAATTACTGTGATCTTTCTTACTCATAATATTCATAATGGTGACACAATTAATATATAATTAATTAATACAAGTAGAAAGCCCATAGTCTTAATTATTTAGCAAATCCTTAATTCCACTACGTCACGGAATGGTCCCTCGAACCGGATTTAAATAGCGAAAATCTCAATGTGAATGGAAGAAATAGCCGGCGGCGATGTTTTTAGCCCTTATTAGCCAACGCTAACTGCTGGCAGGCAATTAGAGCAGCGACACAACACGTCGGCTTGCGCAAGCGCATCCTGGGGTGCCGCTGCAATCGCCCGCCGAGAACTGGGCGTTTTTATTTTTTGCCGTGGGTGACAGATTAGTGCTACTAAAAAAATATACTTAGGGAAAAAATCTAATCACGCTCAAAATCATAAACTTATACACCGCCGGGTACCGCCGTGGCCAGGTGGCCTAGATGTCCAGGGCGTTAACCGCGCAAGCTAAAGACGCCGGTTCGATTCCCACCTCGGCCACAACGGTCAGTTCTTATTCATCTGATCCAACCACCCAGCGAGAGTCTCTCTAGGTGTTGGTCGAGTCGAGACTTTTCGCTATGAGACCGTTCGCTGACATATATTTTATTATTATTTACTTTAACTATATAATATGGCATACTGTTGTGTAACTAGCAACATTCAATTTGAAAATAGAACTCGTTCGATTCCGTGCGCGTTTGAACGGGTGACCGTTAAAATGACGTTAACCGTTTTTACGCAATGCTCATAACATAGTTTATATGTTGTGTGGTTATTGGTTACCTATGTGATATCAAAGACTAGTAAAAAATACGAACCAATAATACCAACCAAACCAATAATTATCAACCATACCATCAAATAATATCAATTAATTTTGGTTACCCTAATTTTACTTATATCTCGTCTCGTCAAAAAACAATACAATGCTTAAATCTGTGATGAACACACAAATAAATGTCCTTATTACCAGGATTTGATTTTTGACTACCTGCTTCCTAGGTAGTCACTACCGACTAGGCTACTGGGGCGTTGAAAGTCAAGCTAGAGGATATTGAAAGTCTATATTATAAATAGTCTCTGGTTACATGTTGGGTCGCGGCACCGTTGAGATTGGATGTTGCAATACACCATGAGGTGTGAATTATATGAGTTGGCAAATTTAGATTAACTTCGTGACTGCTTCTGGTTTGCGTTTAGTGTGCAGTCGCCATCAGATATATCGGAGCGGTCAAGGTGTTCACAATATCTGAGCACGCACTCTAACGCCCTGACATAGAGGCGTGTTCAGATATTTGTGAGCGCCTTAGCCGCTCCGATATTTCTGATGGCGACTGTACTCCATGCAATGATAACGAGTTACTTTCTGTGGAAAATTCTATAAATTACATAGGAAGTAGACATGTTTCAGTGCTATATGTTGACTGCCTATATTTAATACAGATACATAACAAACTGTCTTTTTTGTAGGTACCCCGCATGTTAACCCTTAAATGCATAGTATGATAATACTATTACTTATTCTGTGGCATAGTGTAAGCTGCGTTACGCAACATAAACATTTAAATTATAACATAATGATTTCATATATCCTCCTGAGACCCCTGGTACAATTTTTAGTACATATTACACAAGCTATTTTGAACTTTTGTTGAATAATAAAGAGTACCAAATTCAAAAACAAAGCAACTGCTTCTGGGTCTCAGGAGGCTATACTAGTTACGAATTAATAATTATGTGTATCATTTCAAAAGTAGAACTAATCCATTTACGATTTTGTATTCAAATTTACGCAGTGTTTTATTTGAGAATTGAATTTATTTTGATATAAAAACGAAAACAACTCGAAAAAACCTCTATAGATCGTTTTTTTCGTCGATCGTTTGTTTTTTTAGCATTAACTAGAAAGAACTTGCAAGAAGGTAAGCGATCTTGACATGTCTTTTTATTGAAAAACGCTTTTTAAAAATCAAAAACTATTACTTATGAAAGCAGAAGAATATAAATGATCGTATTAGATTCATAATTGTTACATATTTGCCGTGACTTATTTTTAAAACGTGTTTTTCAATTAAAAGACACATCAAGATTGTTTACCTTTTTTCTAATGCTAAAAAAAACGAACTATATAAACAATAATATAGGTAATTTTTATTTATGATTTTTTAATGAAAGACTATCATACAATACTCTGTCATACAATGTCATGCTATAAGCAATAAAAAGTATATCTCGCGATAATAGTCCACGGTCCATCGGCGCCGGTAATCAGGTTGGAACGAACACCCGTGAGATCTACTTGCGCGGGCCCCGTTATTCTATGAATTATCAAGGAATATATTAATATAAAAAAAAATCATATCATATGTGAAAATGTGGTAAAACGTCAGTTGTACTGTAGAGAGATGAAATGCAAATATGTAACTAAAAATTCTGTCAGGATCAAACAGAGACAAAAGATTATTATTATACATAATTACTCCCTTTTTTTCTGGTAAAATGTCTTATGGTAACATTCCATTTCTAACCGCAGCTGCACTAGCGGTACTGAACGCGTCGCTGTCATTGTTAATTTCCATAGCAAAATGAACAGTATTGCAGCTGCGGTTGGAAATGGACTGTCACCTTTATGGTACATTCGCGAAAAACGATTCGCAACACGTCTCAGTGTGATACTCACTTAGATTGTCCTTGAAACATGTAAGTGATATTTGGGCCGACATTATTTTGTTGTAATGTTTTGTTTTTACGTCAGAATCCGATAAAATTTGATGGATATATAAAGTTCCCTATTCAGTACAATATAAGCGCAATTTTACTGTAGATATATCTTACAAAATCTTCCTCTTGAGTTACGAAAACATACCTAAGGTAATTCGTATCGTAAAAATCGTAACTCAACGAAGTATAGCATTTTTTTTTCTGACGAACAAAATTAAGAAAAGAAAATCTGCCCATTTGTTAGAATTTACTTACTTTCCAAATGAGTCTCAAATAACTATAACTCACCTACCGCCCTGCGTAACAACCGTTAAGTATTCATTTTTACGTTAACACAGCCATAATGAAACGTGAAATATATTAAATACCGGTAAAGGAAACATTAAACCAAATTGATAAGAATCGTTTAACCGTTTTAAACATGAATCGGAGTAAATCACTTTCCACCTGAACGTTCTGGCATGTTCAACATGTTGCCTCCCTGTCACACTTACGTACGAATTTACAAGTGCGACAGAGAGGCAATACGTCGAACGTGGTTCGCGGTAGGCCCTCAGAGGTCATATGGTAAATTAGTGTACTTTCACGAGACCTTTTAATTTCAAAAATTCGAAAATTTGATCATTCGAAAGTAGCGGACGTGTGGTATGATGTTTCGATTAAAGCTCGATAATAATAAAACTGCTTTTTTAACTTTCGACCTGCACAAGAAAAATAATAACCCACATATATTCCGGAACGTCACGTTATAGTATTCATTTTAGTTTCGTGCGTGACGTAACGGATTTTTTTTCTAATACAAGATTTTCAACAGTAAAAATTAAATATTGTACACTTTGAGAAACCGAAATCTTTATTAAGTATCTCGAAGTAAAAATCAGCTAAACATAACTTTATCTCTTTTTCGGCTTTATTAGCTCTTATTCAAATCTTACCACACACTTTGCTTAGCCATTTACATGTATTATTTTATTATTTATTAAAAACTGACGTGACGACACAAATTAAACAAGATATGTACGGACCGACGACGGACTGCAATCACCTTTATTTTAACTGCAAATGCAAATCTGATTGAGATTTCCATCACGGCTTTGCGAAGGAAGCAGAAAGTCAAACATTGTCATTACGGCGGGCCGGTATGCCGTAATGCCATGTTTTTTCCCGTGAAGATTAACCCAGAACGGGGCATTTACATACAAAACAGGCTGCGTACATGTCGCGAGTTGCCGCTAGCTCTAATGATTGTTGGGGTGTGGGGCAAGTTATAAAAGGTGGAGGTTACTGAAATACACCTTATTCTAGCTCCAATGGTGGCGTTTTGGAAAGGTTCACGTTGGAAACATGCCCGCTTTTTTATACTTTAATGGGCCTCAGGAAACTGCTTGGATCTATCTTATTATGAATCGCTCTCCTAATCGGTACCAAATTTTTGTCATAATGTACATATTTTGATTTTAATAACGTTATTTGTTTTTTTTTCATGTATTTGTTTGTGTTACGCGAACGCGATTATGAAGTCAATGTCGCAAGGAACCTTTGTATACTCGTTGTATGCCTATCTGTAAAGAACGAAGGCATATAGCAGCATAAAGGGGAGGCCTTTATTTAGCGAAGTACTTTCAGCTTATATAATGACGATTATGACACTTAATTGCATATCAAAATATATTTATAATAAATAAATGCGACTACCTCCGCATTACTTTTTTACATTTCCAGTTTACGATTCTGCAGCCGCTTATGACTCACGCTACATGCGCAGGCGCCCCAGGACCGCCTTATGCCGTTTCCTCAACGCTTTTCAGATCGGACGTCGACGCAAATCACTATTTATTACGTACCGCCACTGTTACTGCCGGGCCTCGGCCATTGAGACCAAATGACTATGTTAGACGACTGCTATACGTACTGGTCTAAGTATGTTAGGTTATCGACTCATGACTACGTATTGCAAATTTGCATATTTAAAGGGGCTTAATCGTGTGTAATTTTATTTGCAGCCATAATTAGATTCTAATCTCAGTATCTTATCTTGACTTCGTTGGGGTCATTCTAAATTTATATTATCGACTCGAAAAATTGTAGTTTCCATTACGTCACGATACAAATGTAAAACTTCATGCTAAAACGTGACAAAACGGACAGTTCTGGTATGCTTTTTTTAATCAGAAATACTAACGATTCCAAATGCATAGGTACATTTGATGCGGGTTTCCTTAAGATTTTAACGTATATTTTTTTTTAAGAAATCGCAAAGCTACAGCTAAAACAGAATTCATGAAAAACCAACGCTTCATTCAATAACTTTTTGTTATCTTTAATTTAATTCAATAGATGTGAAGTTTATTTATCAACATTCATTCACTATCGTATCAAATTACGTAACACCAATTTCTTTCGAGCTATCACTTTCTATAATTACATTATTAGTTAACTCTGTCTGTCTGTCATTCAACATTTTTGATGAAAATCTTTAGTGCACAAAACTATTGAATGAATCAAAGCGAATGAACGAAGTTATTCATGAATAGAAACTGTCATCTCTATGTATACATGTATGTGACAATAGCTTCATATATAAGTAGGTAGGCATTTTATTTATTGCATAATTAATTGTAAGAAGACGTAAATTATTTTAAATATGTGAATGCATTTCGGACTTAAAGGTACTTATAATAATAAAATAAACTTATCGTCTGTCTGTCCATTAAATACCTTGTGAAAAATTATCCATCTTAAGGATTCCAACATATTAAAAAATACCTGTGCAGTGCAGTGTTCGTTGAATAAGACGTATAATACAGGTAACTACCTACAAACTTACTCGTAATGATGATATTTTCATTTGCTTTTGAATCTCGTGCTAAAAATTTAGTAGGTATACAGTCATAATTAGGCGTCAATTTTAATTTAAGAATTTTTATCTCAAGCGCAGTAAAACAAACTTTAGCCATTTAAAAACCAAATAAACGAAACTAGATTCTCATCTCAAGTAATTAAAAGTTATTACGGCCATCAATTGTAAAGGCATTTTTGTCTTAAAAGCGACCTTATGTCTTCTGGGCCCGGTTTTTCGGGCGTGGCAACTAAGTTGTCCTGATTTTATGAGCTGGAACATGGAATGGCCGAGATCCTAGGGCGCCGAGATGTTAATGAATTTATTAAGGACAAAGTAATGTTTTTATAGCATTTTAAATTTGCGGCAAGGTTTTTTCTTTGAGTTTGCGTGCGCGCGCGCGCCGATAAGATTCAAATACCTAATAGGAACCGCGCGCGTTAGAGAATCTGCAATCTTGTGGCCAAAATCGGAAACTTGACATTGACACTTCACGTTAAAGCAGGTGCTGCCCCCTACAGTTCTCCGCGCTACCTTGTCCGTTGTAGGTTGTACCATCTTGTGACGTAAACTAGAAACGTAAGCTTGACGTTTACATGTCGCGTCAATAAACAGGAAGCTCTTGTGCTGCCCCCTACAGTTTAGGCACGCTCATATCACCATACCAGCTCGCAGCAATGACGTAAATGACATAATGCGATTAATCAATTAAACTACATTTACCTACTTACGTCACTATTAACAGAGATTAGCACGACTTAGGTTTTGTACGCAGTTCAAAGTATCATTTATAGTCCGACACGAAATTGTAGAAATTATTGTTGAGGGCGCCACTTCCTTAACTGTTACATTTTTGACGTAAAATATCACTGAACTTATGGAATGAAAATGGGACAACAATTAAGCATTTCCATTGCTCTTAAGGGTATTGCTATATCGTTATCTATGATATTATAATATTGCTTTTTCGCCGAACTTCGCATGCTTTTCATCTCAACTGGGCCAAGTATAAGAAACAAAACGTATTGCAAATGTTAATACGGAGGGCTTACAAAGTTGCAAACATTGCGAACTAATAAACAATGATTGCCCTATCGCAATGAAACGATAGGTACTTTATTATTGGAATATCATCGCATTTACATATGACAAGGATACGATTCGATCTTCGATCCAATCTTTAGAAGTGGGTATAAAATGAATACTTACACAATCGTAACCTAATATAATCGTAATAACAATTAGTTTTATATCTAGCAAACTGCAACAACAAGTATCTAGTACTTAAATAAGTTAGTAGGGTTCAATTTTTACCATTTTGGATCCGGACGGTTTTAGTTTCATCATGTCCGTCCGCCCGTCTGTCCGTGGGACAGAGTCCGACAGAGGCGTAGGTACGTAAGTTTACACTTATAACAAATGTTAGGACAATAAGTTTGTGTTCATGCGTTGCGTAAAAACCTGGAAAAGTGTACAATCATTAAATGAACCCATAGTCCCGATTACTACATTATACTATGATAACGTATTGAGTTGTTATCATTACTGATGAGAGGATTGACGTCAGTAAATCCCATCTTAGCCGCCTAACCCATTGGGTGCATACACGCTTTTAGAGACCACCCAAGGTTGATAGCGTTATCACGGGACGTTAAACTACGTAGGTATTTACTAGATTTCAAGAAGACTGGGGCTTTTTAAAATGTAGTACAAGTTTCTGTGGTTAATTTTAGTAAATGTTACTGTATATTATAATGAGGTGCGCAGTAAAGAGTATTCTTTCTAACCAACTATTCTATGCCTCCTTGAATTTTAATGGGTCTGTACCAAAAAGTTAAAAGGCAATGTGACAGACAGATACTCGCACCATAAGAGTGCCATTTTGTCTGTCGGCATCAGCGTATGTATGTATTTAGTTCCCGAGATATCTAGCATGACATCGCTAGATATCTCGGGAACTAAATACATACATACGAGTTCGATTTTAAATTTAGAATAGTTATTATAAACAATCCTATCAAAGACGAATTGAAAGTGGTTTTTTATTCACTATGGAAAATGCCTATTATCGGGGGCAAAATTTCCAAGTTTAGGTAATATGTCAAGTAGGGTATCATATGAAAGAGATTGTGTTACACATTCTTAAACATGTTTTCTTCTTTTTTTTTCTCAAAATGTGTGCGTGCTAGATCGGCTACTTATGAAGTCAGTGACTTTAACAATTATACCTCTCTATAAGTACATAGTTGTATCACGTTTACAAACCGCTACCAAATCGGGCCCATGTTAAACTGACATGGTACTACGTTGCTAATCAAATCGTAAGCCGCAAAGCGAAGTATAATTGGACAAGCCTAGAATTGTCCGCGTCACGCCGGGTCTGCGACGTGGGGACATGGAAGTGACTAGTATGGTGGGATTATGCTAGGGTTGCCAGTTTTACAGTGCAAAAAAATATACTGAGAAAAGGTGATTGAGTCAGCATTTCCCATACTATACTATGGGTCGCGATCACGACCCATTGGTGGGTCGCGAGTGAATATTGAGTGGGCCTTGAAACTACTAGGATATGTGAGGGTCACCAGACAATTTTTATCCCCTTTTTAAGGCGGCCAAGAGTTGGAACCCAAAATTGCAGTTTTTGTTAGATGGGTCGGAGCCTATTCGAGCTTTACTTTTCAACGGTGGAGGCAAAAACCAACCGTACAGTGTTTGTGAATGCTCAGACAACGATGTATATAAAACCTATATACAAATACTTTTAGTACAATGAAACATCCATGACTCAGGAACAAGTAGCTCATCACACAAATAAATGCCCTTACTGGGATTCGAATCCAGGACCATCGGCTTCATAGGCAGGGTACTCACTAGGCCAAACCGGTCTATACCTATTTATTTATCCTTCATTTTTTGATAAAAGTATGAAAGTTACGACGAGGCAGCCCTACATTAAGGGTCGGCCAGCTATCAGCTGATCGGCTAATCGGCTTAGCAGATAACTGTGTCGGCCCTAAGGTCCCGTTCTCATGACAAACGAGCGATCACCTTCTTTCCGATAACGCGGTTTTTGGGTTAGCTCCGATTAAATTGGCCGATTTTACAATGTAAAGTGCACATGATATTATAATATGTGCATGTATGTATTTGCGTGTGTACAAAGTCTTTATTTGTACAAAAAACAAATACAATATATGGCACAGTCAGTCAAGCATTAGTCACATGAATTTGGCCGCCGCCATACAATCTCAAGTTACGGTCTCATTTTAAAACGACATTCTGAAATAACATGGAATATGACTTTTTTTTAATTTATTTATATATAAAAAAAAACACATAAATAAACAGTAACAAAACGCCAAACGTGAACAACTCAAGTAACATATGTCTGGTACCTACTAGTTTTCGTTATTAGAGTTAAACCAAGAAGTCTGTAACGATTTTGGTAGCATACGCAGTGCAAGTATTATTTGGGCGTTTTCAGAAATAAATATTGAAAACCTGATTCTTTCTCATCTGGACGTTCTTGGGCTCATTCTACTCAGAATCGACAGCATTCTCCATCCCACCATTAAAAAAAGATGTTCCAAAATGTCCATTCCATTACGTCACGTTTTAGTATGACATTTTTTTTCACTTGTATGTGCGTGACGTAGTGGAATGTACAATTTTCATACATATTTTTGGGACATTTTATTTTATCATCAGAATTGAATAAGCTAGTGATTCTGAGTTGAAAGAACCCAAAAACACCGAGATCTGTGAGAATCGGGTTTTCGATATTTATTTCTGAAAACGCCCATTTATACGTCATAATTTCATAGACGTGTGACGTTTGATAGATCTTGCACTGCGTGTGCTGTCAAAATTGTTGCAGACTTTGTCTTGGTCTAACTCTAGAAATTGTAACACAAATTAATTAGACCGAGTAGAAGTTTTACATACAAAACTTGCATATACATTATCGACAAATATGGAATTAGATTGAAATAAATAATAAATACGCTATTACAATTTATACGCTACGCGTACACGCTACAATTTTAATGGTTTGCGAATTGCGAAACCGTATCTTTACTGGGCTAAAATATAAAGTGCATTGATCAGCAGAATCTACTATTTAAGGGCCAGTTGCACCAGCCACAGTTAACAGACTGATCAAGAAATCTATGAAACTTCCCATACAATAAAATTGAGCGAACGCTTTAACGGTGACGGACGGTTTGGTGCAACCGATCCTAAATGAGGGATTAATTATTCGTTTCTTCGATTTATCGTAGTACCTTTTTTGTAAGAACCACAATGTTGCCTAGGTTTATTAGGTCCTATGTATTTATATAGTATCGATACTTGGTCAGCAATCGAGCGCGGCCCGGCTATCGTTGCGGGTTGTCATTTAGAGCATGAAGGACCCAACTTACACGCTGAAAGCGTTTTTTGGGCTCCGTACCCAAAGGGTAAAAACGGGACCCTATTACTAAGACTCCACTGCCCATCTGTCCGTCTATCTGTCTCATGAACCGTGCATGATAGCTAGACCGTTGAAATTTTCACAGCCGCTACAACAACAAATATTAAAAAGTACGGAACCCTCGGTGGGCGAGTCCGACTCGCACTTGTTATTTCTGTAGCTGCCTTAGCTTAATGGAAACATGCATATATGTTTCCATTAAGCTTATCTGAGTAGTCGATATACTGTTTGGTCTTAGGGTTTGTTTTACGTTTAAGCTGCAATTATATTTCATTATTAGGCTTCAACAAATATATGTACAACGTTGCTGCTGGCCTATCTTGGCCTGGTCAAGGGTCAAACTAAAGAGTTATTTTGTAATGTGCAGCAGAAACTAAAATCTTCTGAGAACAATTTTATTTTTAAGAGTGTATGCATAGTCATTGTCACTCACTCAGCCGCTCAGCAACTTCTGCGAACTATAGCTATTGGCGTGGTTATAATCTCCGGTTTCCCCGCAAAATGTTTTACAATCTTTGTTTATGGTGTGGTCATTCTCTGCTCAGCAGAATATTTCCGCTCGACCCTATAGATTGGACTACCAGCAACCTCCGGTTGAAGGCGTCGCCGGGCCCTGATTTACAGCTGACCGTAATTGAGCCAGGACGAGTTGACTGGACTACACTCACTGCTAGGGCCTGAAGCGTGTGGAAGTGGGATGACAAATCTATAGAAGGTCCGGCCGAGTTCGCAAATTGCGGGCATCTTTCTCTGTCACTCTAATTTTTTAAAACTTCATTGGAGTAAAAAAGAAAGATACCCGCAATTTGCGCATTTCGGTTTTCACGGTAGCCCGCACGGTAGGTAGGAAAAAAAACACCTTTTCTTTAGTTTTTAGTTAAGGGCCCCTCTGACTATAATAGTAACATTCCATTTCTAACCGCAGCTGCACTACCGGTACTGAACGCGTCGCTGTCATTGTCAATTTCCATAGTAAAATTGACAGTAATGCAGCTGCGGTTAGAAATGGAATGTTACTATTATAGTCAGAGGGGCCCTTAACTAAAAACTAAAGAAAAGGTGTTTTTTTTCCTCAATACACAACACAAAAAAAGAAGCCGCCGCTGCTGTATCTGTCAATTTACTTGATATAATGAGTGACGGATTGAACCTCATAATCGCGGCAATAATGCGGTATTAGTGACAGATGCGGCGGCGAACGTGACCCATCTTATCAAGCAAATTTGCAGATAGAGCGCCCGCGTCTGCAGCAATGACGTCGCACAGTAATGTGCCCTTAAGGTGACAGTCCATTTCCAACGACAGCAGCGCTACCAATAAGTAACACCGACGCGTTCGTACTAGTAGTGCAGCTGCGGTCAGAAATGGAATGTTACCCTTAGGTTGACCATACATTCAAAAAATCAAAGTAATACTCGTACCTATCATAATTATTTATCTATAATTACTTTTGCCTTATTCTGTCTTATTTTATGATGTCATCTTAATTTTGTATTTTTATCATGTGCATTTGTTTTAATTATAAATCCAAATATATTCCGTATCGTGTTAACATTTCTAAATATGCGTGTACCTTTCACAATAGCGTAGCTATCACATATGTATCCAGCGCGGGCGAGTCTCGCTTGATCACTCATGGAACCGTATTTATGGTCGTATTGTGTTGCAACGGCAAAAGGAAAGTGGGGGTGACACATGCACTGAACTTTTCTTAGGGATTGGCCTAATTTGGTGGCGAAGTCATATTTGTTTTTTGCTGAGGCCTTTGCCAGAATGCCAGGGTCCGCTTTCCTACTTGCTTTCCGCCACTTTGCGCGATCCTGGGCGTCAAATTTTTGTATTGTTGTTTAAAGTGTGTAAACTCATTCAGTGAACTAAAAAAAAACTCAAAAATGCGCGTTTTCCCAGAGGTACCTATCTAGATCGATTTTTCGCCCCCGAAAACCCTCAAATATAACAAATTTCATCGACATCGTTAGAGTCGTTTCCGGGATCCCCGAAATATATATATGAACAAATAAATATATAAAATTGCGATAGGCTGATACTAGAGAATGCTCCCGGTACTGAGTTTGTATGGCGAGAACCGGGAATTCCCGGTTCCGGTACTGTGTTTGTATAGAAAACCAGTACCGAGAGCACTCCCTATAGTTGATACAATTATGTTATATATAATATGTGTTCAAAACGCGAAAGTTTTACATGTTATTATGAGTTATGACACATTTATGTTGTTTAAACCTAATGCTTGAGCCTAAAACAAGAGAATCCTACATGTCGAATTAAAGCCAATGTATGGATAACCGCGAGTGTTTATGGTCCTAACCATAGTGACGTGTTTCCGGCCCACAATGGCGCATTGTGTCACTTCCGGCGCCACGGTCCACGGCGCTGTTTGATGCGGACACCAAGCGGAAGTGTACGAGGGACAACGTATTTTAGGTTGCTTCATTTAAATTAGTAACATCAATAAACATGTGTCATTTTCAAACAAAGGGGTACTTATTGTCGGTTGTCAATAAGGCGCTATTTCCATATAGCTTCAATTTGAAATTAACCTTATCGACAACCGACAATGTGGTACCTTTTGGTTGAAAACGTCACAAATGTAGTTACAATCGCTAGCATGATGTCACCGCTGAGACGTATTTAAACATACCTCATACATTATTGAAATCCGTTAAATCAGCCATTCTCAAAGAGCCGCGGACCCCTAGGGCTCCGCAAAGCCTCTGTAGAGGCTCTGAGAGAAATAAAAACCGGGCAAGTGCGAGTCGGACTCGCGCACGAAGGTTTCCGTACCATAATGCAAAAAAAAGCAAAAAAAAAGGTCACCCATCCAAGTACTGACCCCGCCCGACGTTGCTTAACTTCGGTCAAATATCACGTTTGTTGTATGGGAGCCCCACTTAAATCTTTATTTTATTCTGTTTTTAGTATTTGTTGTTATAGCGGCAACAGAAATACATCATCTGTGAAAATTTCAACTGTCTAGCTATCACGGTTCGTGAGATACAGCCTGGTGACAGACGGACGGACGGACAGCGAAGTCTTAGTAATAGGGTCCCGTTTTACCCTTTGGGTACGGAACCCTTTGGGTATTAATGTACATAAATTTCGTATATTGTAAAAATGAAGGAACTCTGTATTTTATACGTTAAATAATATAGATTGCTTGATTTCTGTGGTATTTTGACCGTTAGCAGCACAATCGTAAACACCACGGTGAAGTTTAAATGGCAGGAAATGCGTTTAATATATTTAATACCAATTAAATGTATATTTACACTCCATAGTTCGCGTAGGTTTAAGTTAAGGCTATTGCGATTTTAAGGCAAATCGTAAATTCGTATAACACCTTATGACCTCACTAAACGAGATTACCTCTCAACACGGAAACGGTAAAACATTTGCATGTAACACGAAATTTCTCCTTTTATTTCAATAATTGAGACATTTTGACGCAATAACAGATTATTTATTAATCATATAAAGTTATAAACAAAAGACAACTCCATTTTTAAAACCGGGTGAAAGCAAACGAAACAATTGCGAACTTTAAAATATGTATCGACACGATAAATTCGAATGGAGTGAGCTGCAATCATCGCCCATTTATAATCGGAATCGATTACGAATATCGATTTTAATTGATCGGCTCTCGTTTTCGACATCGAGATGTTTATCGACCGGGTGATAAACGCGCGTGTGTTTAACCTTTATTTTCATGTTTCTTTATAGTTTTAAATCGATTGTTTTAATTAACTTTTGCTATTTATTGCGCTCTGCTTTCGTGCAGTCAGAGGGAAGGGAAGGATATAATTATTACTGTATCAATAAAGTTAATGTTATTTATATTTAAAGCTTGTTGCATGAACGAAAATTTACGATTATCGTTAAATTGGCGCCAGAAGCTACCTACGAACGAATTGTCATAATTTTTGTTATTACAAACATAAAGGGGCCCACAGATTACCAGTTCGCCGGACGATATAAGTCTGTCAGTTAAATAAACGCAAAACGTGACAGTTCCGAACAGCTGACAGGCTGATATCGTCCGGCGAACTGTTAATCTGTGGGCCCCTAACACACAGCATATTTCTACATTTCAATTTTACCATTTCTTTAGAAATTAATAAAACCGCGGTAAATGAGTTACATATTTATTTATTAGTCTTCGCCAAAAAAATCTATCTCTTTATCATCTCTTAAGCCATAAGGCCATAACAGATATAAGTACGTTCATTCGCATTATTTTCATTCCTTATTAAATTCTTCATCGTATGCGATTACAAGCAGTAACATAGGTGAATAATTAACGGAACTAGATCACTCCAAAGTAAAAAAAAAAGTATGACTGACTTCGCCACATTGACCTTACATATTTATTTATTAGTCTTCGCGAAAAAAAACTATTTCTTTATGATCTCTTAAGCCATAAGGCCATAACAGGATATAAGTACGTTCATTAGCATTATTTTCATTCATCGACTAGGGGGCCTGAATGACCATCGTACAATCGTACATATAACATCGACCATACGAAAATAAAAAAAATATATCGGGATGACAGATGCAACGAAAAGTCACGCGATCTTTTCCACGCATTATTTCACTCACGATTGGCGTTTTCTATCAACGACTGTCACCTTGGCTAGGCCCCCTGATGGAAAAAACGGATAACGGCTCGATATGATCGGGCCACTAATAAATGGAGGAAATAAATACATTGAGGAAACATCGTTGATAACGGGGTCGGGATCAGTGGCTGTGACGGCTGAGCTGGAGTGAAGAGGAAGAGATGAGCGTTTCTGACTTTTTACGAATTTTGCCTTGGTTTTTTTTTTAAATAGAACTTTAAAATAAATAAATAGACTCACCACGCCAACTTTGTACAAACTCATTAAGAACGCATACATATCCCTATAAGTATATACCTACTTGACGTAGCACTTGGCATGGAAACTTAGCCGGGTCCGGGCACAGACAAAACATCCACCAGACTCAACATAGTCGCGCTACCCCCTCTGCCACGCATACGGTAATTTTACTCCATGTTCGAGTCGAAAGTGTCTTTGTGTGACGTCCGTGTCTTTGAACGGACCAATCACATCACGGGACTTCGCTAACCTCGTCCCGCGCACCCCCGCATTTTTGGCATCATCGGTTGCATGAAATAATTGCTCTAAACTCAGTCTAGAGGATTCCTAGTCTATGGGTCCGGGTCTAAATATCTGGGGACAATCAAACAGAGATCGACCTAGCCCTGAACTAAGCAAAGCTCACCGTATGGATACTAGGCGACGAATAGGCGGGGATACGCATGGAAAGTTTCAGCTCAATCTAATAATGGGAAGTGAGCCTAATTTAGCTTGCTAAATTTAACCCAATCATACATAGCTAAATTTTCCATATTTCAAAAATTGCATATAACAATAAACATCGTAAATCTTGGACCATTCACGCCAAGAAACATTTCCAACCTGCGGCTTTGTTTGCATTACTACTATATTGCGAGTATCGATGGTTTTTGTATCGAATAGCGGCCCCGAGCGGCGATTTAGCCCGGCTGCGGTCAGACTGCTATTTTGTTTACCACCTACTTCTATGATCTAAAAACGGTGTCCGACTTTCTAGAAATGCGATCTTAGGTAGATGAAGAAAAACCTTGGATCGTGAATATTATCGGATCGGTTAATTTTTGACCAAATAACTACGACGATGGGGCGGGTGGGCCCAATTTCAAACTACAGAGTCAGAATGTCGTGTTACTACTGCCATCTTTTCCAAATTATTCAAGAAAATATTGATGTTTTCGCGCCCCAGCATAATTTATCAACACTTACAACTTAGTCGATTAACTGTTTTCGATGATTGTATTTCATTTCCAAGCTAGCCAAGTTTTCGTTTAAACCCAGTGCCAGGGTATATAATCGGGTTTTTAAAGTAGGTAAGTATAAAAAAAGTTCAATAATCTGTTAGCATCCGCATGCACGCATACATTGTCAACAACTAGAGCATGGTTTGCATCCAGCGCATCCTCCACGCCCACCTATATGCGGGCCTTAATCTTCGAGGCCTATAATTGGGTCTCACTTGCGTTCCAATAGCATATATTGCAGGCGTATGTTTTGCTCAGGACAACCAGTATAGTTATAGAATCGCGTGCGTTGACTTCTGAGGGCCCACCGCGAAGCACGTTCGACGTGTTGCCTCCCTGTCACACTTACGTACGAATTTATAAGTGGAACAGAGAGGCAACATGTCGAACGTGGTTCACGGTAGGCCCTCTCCCTCTGGTCTGGGGTAATACGCCAAATTCTGCATGCCAACGATAGCTGGGTTGGCTTTCATGCTTGTAATTTACTTTCGGTCAGAGTACCTTAAATTATTGCTACACGTCTTCTCCTCCTACCTCTTTCTTTTTAAATAGGTTGGTACGTTAAATAGACCTCCAGATCGAAGGCTTATTCGCCAGAGTTGGCCTATACTCGGCCACACGGCCGGTAACTAGCGAGGCCTCAATCCTGTGGTGTTAATGAGATGCTCGTGTCACTGCATGCGCGCGCGCAGGGCTGCCGGTTGACGATTAAAATAATTTTTCACCACACCAACTCGGAAAGCCTTACTTTGCACTTCAAAAACTGATAGCAAAGTTGCGTTTTATTCACATGTGAGGCAAAGTAATCAAATGCAAATTTTGAGTTGTTTTCTTATATTTACTGGTAGAATTGACTTTTAAATTACGATTTTGGATGAAAAATATTTGATAACATTCATTTGGGTTTGATTTGGTTTGATTATGTTTGATATTTTACATTTAATATTTGCTTCGGGTTGGTGTGGTGAAAAATTTTGTGTTTCACTCGGGGGCAAATTTTGTTTAACCCTCGTGCTTTGAAACCTTCGCAACGCTCAAGATCCCATTTTTCGAACCACTCGCTACGCTCGTGGTTCAATTTTGGAATCTTTCGCTTGCTCAGGTATCAATATTAGCACGAGCGGTTAAACAACAACTTTGCCCCCTTGTAAAACAAATAACTATTGTAATACATTGTTGTGACGTGAGATAAGTACCGTCAGCAACAATTAGCAGATGAAACAAAGCGCCAAAAGTATCGATTACTTACTCGATTACTTTTTCGTTTAGATGTATCCGAACAGTTCGCATTCAAAGTTTCGTGATGACCACACAAATAAATACCTTACGCGGATTCGAACCCGGATCTCCTGTTTCGTATAGGCAGGGTTACTACCGACAAGAATAGAAGGCTGTGAAAGCCTAATCTCAATTAATCGATCTGGGTGGCTTTTTAGGTTCATTGTATTGGTAACAATCTATTTCTAACCGCAGCGGCACTTCCGGTACTGAACGCGTCGCTGTGATTGTCAATTTCCATAGTAAAATGAACAGTAATGCAGCTGTCGTTGGAAATGGGCTGTCACCTTATGTTTCAGTGTTATAAAGTTTTCCCAATCTCTTCTGAATGAATCTGTTTCGACACAACCCTACACAAGCGACCGCCATTCATCGAATGTGGCACACGTTACCGCGTGACATACACATACTAACGCTAACCGCTTCCTTTATCTTATCTTTTAAAAACATTTCAGAACCGGCCGGCAGGCATATTACCATAAGCGTCTTTTTACCATTTTCGGGTAAACCGGGGAGTTTTGTGTAGGCCGGAGATATATTGTTTTATGGAGTGGCCTTAATAAATTCCCGTCTGTCTAATTTATCTATAATTAAGAATTTTAATGACTTGATATCATATTATGTATATGGTTAAAAGTGCTTTTTTATTTAATTTATATATGTATGTATTTTTGACAGTACAAATTAAATGTGTATATTTTATAAGTAAATAATTGTTTTCGTAAGTATTCGGATAACCTAAGCGGGTAACTATGGGTAATAATATGTAAGTAACATAATTGCAAACAATGGTCTATTATCAAGGGCTAAAGAAAAACATGTACCTATTGAAATTATACTAGCTTTAATTAATTAAAACATTAAAGTAATTACAGCTGCCGTTTGTTTCACTGGAGACGAAAGGCAGAAAACTGTCTAAATAATAAATGTGCAAAACAATTAAACACTCAATTGACTAACAGCATACGCGTACCACCCAAATCGCAGTAAATCCTAGCGGTTCCCAGCGCTGGGCATAAATATAACCTCAATGCTGTTAACCGATCTTAAACCTTATTCCAAATATATAAAGTCCATTGATAGTCAGTTAAGAGTGTTGCTGTTTTAGTAGCCGCAAACCAAACTGAAGAGCGGGGTCATATCTTATCTCTCTTGCTCTAGCTGCGACCACGCGAGTGTGAATGAGAAGTTCTACAACCCCGGTTGCCAATTTGGTTTGCAGAGTGCAATATCAACGTCCTCACTGCTGACTGACGTATTATGAATCTTATTGGCATAGACATAAGGTCCATCTATGTTCAGTGGATGTCGCTTGCCGTTACCACCAGCGACACCAAACGGGCCGCGTGACAAATTCGTAATGTGCCCACTTCGACGGCCAGTGAGATAGGACCGACGCGAGCGTGGGGAAAAAAGAGCGTAAGGTCTATTCTCATTTTTATTAATTTTTATGCACTGAGGAGAGTTTAACCACTGCAGTAATCACCTATTACAGGAGTTTCAAAGAGCTACAAACTTTTATTAAAATTGTCTAAATACTCAATTTTTCCGGAAGGTTGATGTCTTCTACAGTTTTACACCTCGAGGCATATAAATTTTAGTGTAGGTGGGCCGGATGATAAAAGCTTCGTGACAGCGCATTGCTTTAAATATTTCCTTTGTAACATCATAGTTCAAGAGCCAGATAAAATGCTTCTTAAGCCCGAAACACATTTGATTTATAGTTAATATTAGGAATATACGTACAATAAGCGCACTAGTAAAAAGTACTGAGTGTAGCTGAACTAATTTATGATATGTGTCGTCCCATGGGTAAAGGTACCTTATGGCGGTTGGCGCTTACGCTATTATTAACGCCGCTCCAATATTATTACAGCGCTATGCGACGTAAGCGCCAGCCGCCATAAGGTACCTTTTGCCGTGGAACGTCACATATTTATTTACAGCGTAATTAATACAAATGTTGTCCATTGCTGTATGTTTAATAACATTACCTTCCCTTTAACAGTCGCATAATATGTAATTAGATAACATTTAATTTCAGGTATTTTTTCCTAATAAAAAAGAATCGCCACGAAAGAATAGTGTTTTCCCACTTACATCGTTTTGTCTGAAGGTTCGCTTGAAGTAACGAAGGGCCAAGCAAAGCTGGCCAGGACGCGAGGTGGAAGGCTAATTGTTTGGCACAGCGCAGGCGCTGATTTATGACGTCACGCCTTTAGATAGCTTCCGCGTAGGGTCGGAGTTTTTTTGGATTAATAATATATTTTAGAAAAAACATAGTTTTCCATATACTGGGAAGTAACAAAAATACGAAAATTTGACTTCATTTGTAGAGGGAACTATGATAGATGTATATACAAACAGCAACTTTATTAACTAAACTGTCCATCGGTGGACCTTATGCCTTTTGTAATAAGGTGTACGAACTGTCAGTTACCAGTGTGGGCGATGGTATAACGAAACCGAATCCGTACCTAGGTCGGTAGGTACCTAAGACACGTTTCTATTATCTAAGTTATTACCTATTTATTGTAGCTTTATAAGATGTTAAGTACAATTTTAGGAGTAAGTATCTGTTTTATGGAGTTGCTTAAAAGGAAGAGAAATATACTGAACCCAGGTACCAAAAGCTAACAACACAACAAAACCAAATAACAAACTAACTATAACTATTTTAAGACTCAAATATAACTATTTTAAGACTTCTTCCAATACTGTCTTCACGCGGTCAAGCTTCAAGCGGTCGTCGATATTTTGTATATTACTAGCGACCCGCCCCGTCTTCGCACGGGTTAAATTATACACCTAAATCTTCCTCAAGAATCACTCTATTGATAGGTGAAAACCGCATGAAAATCCGTTTAGTAGTTTTTGAGTTTATCGCGAATATACAAACACACAAACAGACAGACGCGGCGGAGGACTTTGTTTTATAAGGTGTAGTGATTGTACATACTAAACAGTATTGGGCGTTTTAGTCAGTATTTCGATAAATATTCATTATTTTAATCACTCCATCTGTTGCAATGCAACCTAGGGTTCAGTTATCTTAATAACCCAATCTGGGGAACGTAAATCATAACTCGAAATACCAGATTTGAGTTAATTATTATGGCTTTTAGTAAATTAGGTTTTGGTTATCAAGTTTAGTATAGGTATTTAATAAATATACTTAAATATCTATAGGTATGTAGTTACATAACTACACATATATAGTGCTGATTTTAATACCTACACTTATTTTGTCAGTTTTAATAATTTGTCAATTTGGGCCATTAAATAACATATCTGTAAACATTTTATTACATTCATATAAGGCCGGCAACGCATTTGTGACCCCTCTGATATTGCAGGTGTCCAAGCGATTCGTCTACTCGTTTACCTCTCTCTTTTAAAAAGCAGACTGTATTTTAATAAACTGACCCATTGACCCATATTCTATTATCCCTAGTCACGACAATCTCATAATAGACCCGATTAGACACCCAAGTCTTAAGTCCCCAACCCGTCACAGGCCCCACGCAGTCTTATCCCTACACACACACAATGCTTATAAAAGGACGTATTTTAACCCTTTAATCGCTATAGACGTCAACTGACGCGCGGCTACAGCCCAATATGAACCTTAGTGCATTCTAACAAGGTTCAGAATGACGCGCCGGCAGCGTTCTAAAATCTAAAGTTTAAACAAACTCATGGTTGTTATGACATTCTTGAATCAAAATATAGGTTTATAAAACACATTTTGCTTGTGAAAGGACGGGTTTTTAAACTAAATTCGTGGCGGTTAAGATCTTTTGGAATAATAGTACTGTTAATAAAGTATCAACGGCTATTGTTGATATTAGAAAGCGTTTGTTTTGATTAGATATGTCCGTTGATTGATGAGATGTGACTAAAACTGTTATAAACAATAAGTTTATAAATCTAGATATAGTTGAACGATATTAATTTCGGCTATTAACATGATTAGCAGCAGAACGAGCGGCAAAAAAATTTTGAACACCTCGCCGGCTTAGCAACTTTTGCTGCTGACTGTACCTGCGGGTTTTACTTGGAACATATTTTTAAAAATGATAATTAATATTTGCAGTAGTGATTTTAAACTTTTCCCTCCTTCTTAAAAGTCACACATGTATTTCCTTCCCTCCTTAAAAGTCACACATATGTATTTAGGCCTGAACCCCACTCACATTTCATTTCAAAACGCACTATCTCAAAACTTTCAGCGCCATCTACAAAGTAATTCCAACACTAATACACAAAATAATTGTACGAACTGTTAAGTAACCCGGCGCGATCAATAACGCCAGCATATTTACATGCGCGCGCGCAGTATAATACATATTCGAACTTTAACAATCTAATCTTGATATGATATTTATTTGACACTCACCATCCGTGTACCTAGAAATTGTAAAACAGTCCTTTAACCCTCTCCTTACTAATTTTCAGCGAACATTGCACCCTCTTTAGGGACGAATTTTGGAATTAAATGTAGGTATACTAAGTCTTATTCCAGGCAATAAACTACATGTGTACCAATTTTGGTAAAAACACTATAGTTAGTTCGTTTTTTTAGCATTAGAAAGAACTCCACAGAAGCAAGCGTGCAGTTTTTATCAGGCTCTAATTGTTAATAATTATTAAATTATCTAATGTAACATGGTCAATACATATAATTTACTTCAAATTATTACCGCTAAAAGTGCTGGATTTGAAACCACACGCTTACTTCTGCGAAGTTATTTCTAATGCTAAAAAAATGGACTATAGCAAGATAGAGTCAGTGCGGAAAGAGAAGAGTCGTGAAATGTATGGGGTCCAATACATTCTACGACTCTTCTCTTTTCGCACAGACTCTACGCTGCGAGTAATGAAACTTTTCAAATGAATATCCAATTAATATTTTTAACGCTCGAATTGGCCTTCTAGACCCAGACCGGTTGCAACAGCCTGATAGTCCTCTGACAACTAGTATATTTACAGTTCAATATATATTTACGATTAGTAAATATGTCCGTCCGTAAGCTGTAAATGTCCATTGGCTTTAAATGTCTACTGTGTAACTATTTCTTCCGTCTGTCGGGGAAGACGGTCGTAACCATAACCTTGAAGAAGTAATGGTCAATTGGTCACTGGCAAGGTAGACGGCGAAATAACTAATGACTAGAACCCAGGGGACCTGGTAGTACATACACTGAGGGCCTACCGCGAACTACGTTTGACGTGTTGCCTCTCTGTCGCTTTTGTAAATTCGTACGTTAGTGTGACGGGGAGGCAACACGTGTAACGTGCCGCCGCCGCCATACAATCCAAATTACGCTCTCATTTAAAAACGATAATTTGAAATAACATGAAGTTGGATATGAACATATAGTTTTTGTTGCTAAAAATTGTTATACTTACAAATACATACATACAAGTCATACAACATTTTATTACATGATCTGCAACGAATACTTAGTACCAGACATACATAAGGACAGCTTTAGGTCAATGTGGCTAATTCCGTCATAGGGCCTATTACGTCTAATTTTAATTTTAATTTTCTTTATTTAGGATTACCAACAGGTAATACATCTTACATGCTCTTAAATCTATATAACAATCATGACTGATCCTTATCTAATTATAGGTAACAACAACTTATATAAGTGTCTTGTATATGTGAACAATACTGAACATGAGATAAACTTATAGGTAAATGAATGAATAGGTACCAGTACATTACGACTACGAGCGTATATTTCTTTGATTTTCTATCGTAAAAACCATTTGCTTTTAATCGCTGAGACTAAAAGCAATCGCTGCTCTGTCGACGAAATTATCAACGTTGTTCGTTATTCGAGAAAAACGCTACTGGTCGGAATAGTCCCATGACGAAAGCCATATTGACCTTAGATGTTTGTTTATTACCTACTTGCATGTTCATGTCAAATTTCATGTTATTTCGGAATATCGTTCGATTGTATGGCGGCGTCGTTCGTGTGACTCTTAACATCAGTATAGTACTGATAAGTTTACAAAGTACAAGTAATCTTCTACAGGACTGAATATACAATCACGGCGTACTATAAACTCAGCAGTTCCAGCCCTAAATAAGGTCAGAAGCCTGTTATGTAAGGAATACTATGCAAACTACACCGAATACTAAACCACTGTCAATCGCACTACCATCTTGATTCACAAGTCATTGTCAATTCAACAGTACAACTACTTTACTTCTCAAACTTGCCATCTCTCCTCGTTGGAAAGTAAACTTTAATTTAACTGCGACAGGGTTGATTTTAGAAGTACATTCCCTAATGGAATGGAGTGGTCGAAAGGGTAAACAGAGCGTTTGATTGGACTGAAGTACGGGTGTAATGGGGCTAGGAATGCATTCATCGGGCTGTCTTGTACCGGTCCTGAAAATTATGGGCGGGACGGAGGGAACCGTTGCGTAATCTTAAAGCTACGGTCATACTAAAGTTCCAAGTTTGCTTTTCTGTTTAACCCTTAAATCAACAGAAAACACGGAAGGTAATGAGTTTAGACGTCCTCAGTGCTCAATAGTAGCAGTGATCCTGGTTAAGAAGATACAAAAGGAAGGTCAAAGGGTTCCAGTATTTCGAACGTTGCCGAATTAAGGGTTAAAAGTCTCTCTCTTTCTCCTTCTTCTTCTTTTCGCGTCGAGGTTCCTTTGTGATTCTCTTGGTGTTTATTATTCCCATCGGATGGGGGGTTTGCTTTCCTTGTTTGCCACCTGTTAGATAATATCCTGTATATTATTAACTAATGGTACTCATAAATAAAATGCCCTTCTATTTTCACCTGACACTGTTATATTATTACTGTAAACCCAAATTCGATAGCGCTTAATAACGCTTGCGCATTCCGTGCGCGCCCTTACCCTGCGCGTACGACGAATACCTACGTCAAATTAGACCATTTTCGGACGCGAAAGTGCTGTTATAAATCCAATTGTCTCATTGTTTCTACGAGCCAGATCGCTTTTGTATCGGCACGTTTGTTCCGCGTTACTGATAACATCTATTCGCTATTATTTATGAGCAACTAGCAAAAACCCACATGGTATCTAGGAAGTTATATGCGGCTCTGGCTACTGCACACATATCCACTTACACTACTAACTACTAAAGAACTAACAGCATCTGCCCTGGTCAAGACCAAATTACATGCTGAATTCTTGCTAGGTAGACATTTTTTCCCTGTTTTCGAAACCTACTAAACCATCAACTTGTAATTGCAGTAGATCTTAGCATGCTTCCTTATCTTATTAATCAGGGCCGAGATGCAATCCTCAACGAAATGTGTTTTTGCTGCAGTCGGATGGGCGCGGAATCCCGTTGCAGTTCTATTTTCGAAACGTCGGCGCGCGGGCGACGGTCGTCAACCGAACTATTTCGAAGTCCGGTGCGCCGGCGCAAGATATGGACGATCAGGGATTTTAATAACTAAACTTCCGTGATACACAGACATATTAAAACGGGTCATCTACGTATTTTAAGACGATGATTGTTCGATATGTTACGGAGCAAAACATGTCATGTGATGTGATCGACTTAAAGTACGCGAGTGACCCATTTTAAAACTCATAGCTACTCGTATATCTAATAATTCAGGGATATCTTGTCGACTTCGATTCGATTATTTTCTTCTTTCTAGGATGTATGTTTCTTGATTTCTGCTTTAAAGAAAAAAATAAAATTCATATAATTGCTGAAGTGAACCGAGTTTTATTCGAAACCACGTCTGTGGCAAACAAGCATACATTTGAAAATTCATATTCCAGAACCATCGCTTTGCATTTACAATAGGTACAGTTGTAACTAAGTGGGAGACATTTTCAACACATACTGACACGACCCCATCGTTAGAAACAAGAGCATATGTAGATAATACTGGAAAACCTTTCATCATCATCATCATCATCTCAGACATAAGACGTCCACTGCTGAACATAGTCCTCCCCCTTGGATCTCCATACGTGCCGGTTGGAAGCGACCCGTATCCAGCGTCTTCTGGCGACCTTAACAAGGTCGTCTGTCCATCTCGTGGGTGAAAGTCCTACGCTGCGCTTGCTAGTCCGTGGTCTCCACTCCCAAAGACAAACAAATAAAATAATACAAAGAAAATAATACCCTTTATCTGTTCTGGGCGCATTTTGCCAAGAATTGGCTTGATCTGTGCGCGTTGAGTGTGTTGCCCAAGTAATTCGATATATGTACTTAATATTTGCATTTCTAGGGCATTAACGATGAGCCACCGTACGTGTTGGACATAGAGAAACCACAACCGTTTTACTTGTCGCTGACTATATCGATATCTTGCTATATAGTCCGTGGTGTCCATTCGAGCACTTTTCGATCCCATCGGCCATCTTCTCTGCGTACAATGTGGCCTGCCCATTGCCACTTCAGCTTGCTATGCTTGCTATGTCGGTGACTTTAGTTCGTCTACGGATCTCCTCATTTCTGATTCGATCACGCAGAGAGACTCCGAGCATAGCCCTCTCCATAGCTCGAAACCCTTTATTGGCCAAGAACTCGGTCGTCACAAGTCATAACGGGTCCGCTATCTCATCACTTGCTTGCACCGCTTGCACATTTGCATACCGCTAGGATGGCAGGTCACACGATAAACGCAGCCGGACAAGGTCACAGGTGTGCAATTAGTCGTGTTGATTGGCGGCTGCAATCTGGCTTGCATCTTGATTGAACAGGAACACAGCGCATGCGAATGGTGTGTGGGCGGAGCCAGAATTTCCCGCCACTATTCCCTGTTGTATTCTTATAACCTTTCGCGTCAAATGATGACCATCATCATCATCATATGATAGTTCATTTTATATGGAGTAGCTATCACGTAAAATGTTTAGTTTGTCTACAAAAATTTTAACACCCACCCAAACATTTTCTTCTTCTTCAACCTAGCGTTTTCCCGGCCTGGCGCCAGGGTCCGCTTTCCTGCTTAATCTTCTCCACTTTGCCCGGTCTTCGGCATCCTCAGGTGTGAGATTGTTCTCTTCCATTTCAGCACCTAAACATTTTAACATTCAAAAATGTTTTTGGACGTATAGCACATTCATTTATTTAGAAATGTAACATTTAAGTAATAAAAATATGTATTTCTGCAATTATTTTTTTAATTTAAGGCATACTAAAAGATACTTAAAGGAACTGTCATAGGGACCATCATTCGACACGAGAGGCATAGGGGAGCTCTATGCAAGGAGGAACCTAAAGGTGACAGTCCATTTCCAACGACAGCTGCATTACTGTCCATTTTACTATGGAAATTGACAATAACAGCGACGCGTTCAGTACTAGTTAGTGCAGCTGCAGTCAGAAATGGAATGTTACCATAATTCATTTCTAGATGTTTACTAAGAATTTTGTGAAATCAGAAATTAGACCTAGCACTAGCTCGGCGACCGACAACATGAATATAAGTGGGAGGATTACTTGGATTAGCGATAGATACAGTAGATGACAAAAATATTGATGTTAACCCATGCAGGCTGATCAAATTATTGGAAAATCACGGTCCCACAGCCACAGCATATCCAAAATCTTCTTCCTGACGTTATCCCGGCATTTTGCCACGGCTCATGGGAGCCTGGGGTCCGCTTGACAACTAATCCCATGATTTGACGTAGGCACTAGTTTTATCACAGCATATCCAAAATATACCAAATATTTCGCAATGACCTTTAGGTTTTGAAATGCTCATCATATATTTAATTAGAGCTCCTTATTTAAAAATAAGTGAATCGTCGTCAGTTTAAACCAATTCAACATAAGAGGGAAATAGTTGTCGACTTCCTGACTCGTACGTCAAATATGTGTTCACACTATTGCACCTTACTCCATTGTGATAAGGCGAAAATTGTATACATATATTTGACTAGAGTAACATCTATTACGCATGCTCCTGCGCACTCCATCCGACTAATTGCCGGACCTGTGACCCTGCCGGTCCGGTCCCGACAGTTATCCTAGCGGTATGCTAATATGTCCTCTCTTGACGTGCATTTACTTGCAAGATGTCAGCGTGACTCATGCAGTTTCCTGAGAAAAACTCGTTTACATTCTTACATAAATGTAGCATAATATTTACTGTCGGTTTGAATATTTACAGCATGCGATTAATTTTAAAACAAATTGCGTATTCCAGGAGTCTTTAAACGGTATTTGAAGTTAATTATACAATAAATACCTGTTAAAACATCTTACGACCACTAAGACTCCTAGTCTTGACGATGTGACTGATAAGATAACGATTATCATTTCATCTCTGTCTCATCGCTATACTCACCCCAATACCAAGTGGCAACTGAGGTCATAATGCTATCTCCTTTACCCTTGTAAAGACCAACCAAGAGTAAAAGAGATGGCATTATGACTTCAGTCGCCAGTTGGTATTGCGGCTACTATAGTTGAGGCAGAAAAAATCCCAGCACCTCCACCATCTCGACTTACACCTTAAAATATACCTTAGCCGTATACATTTAGAGTTGATTTTCGATTGTAGTTTTATAGTAATGAAAAGGCTTGATTTAATTGCTAGTATTTAATGAACTGTTAACTAATAGTGCGTGTCAGAGTGAGGTATGGCAGAGCTGATGGGAACAGGCCAGTGCCTACAGAGAAATAGCTTAGAGCTATGGAGCTTTATCAGAACACGGGAGCCATTTGGGGTCATCCATTAATTACGTTACACGAATTTTTAGGTTTTTTGACCCCTCCCCCCCTCCTTGTCACACTTGGTCACATTTGGCAAACCCCTCCCCCCTAGTGTGACGTCACATTTTTTTCTACGAAATCGCCAGATCGAATTAAGTAAGTACCTAAGTATTATTAATATTTTATCATAATATTTTTGCCGATATAAATATTAGTAATTTTATAACCCAAAACTGCTTAGGAAAGAAAATTAAACGAATAAAAACGATTATCGTTTTAAAAACTTGTTATTGAAATGTACAGCGAATAAAATAATTTAAATAAATTTTCGGTTACTGATGAAGTTAAAGTGACGTCACAAAGTTTGTGTCTCCCCCCTCCCCCATGTCACAATATGTCACATTTTCTTGACCCCCTCCCTCCCCCTAAACGTGTGATGTAATTAATGGATGACCCCTTTGCGGGTTAGCGGTGTAATTTATTTTAATTAATTATGTGGAGTTATTGTATCTGTGGTCGGTGTTTCAAACGATCTTTAATTGTAGCTTTACACGAAATATACATTTAACATAACCGATATGATATTACCGATAGGTTAAGTCTTGCTCGGGCAAAAGGCTGCGTTGTCTTGAGATATTTTATGCCATTTATCGGATCATTAAATATTGACAATGCAATGTTGTTAATGCCATTGAGATAACAAATATTGTAGCAATAATTTATATAAAGGGAGTTTCGTGTATTGCTTAGAGTTTGTTATCACAATATTTTGACAGCATAGGGTATTACGCTTTTCATTTCATACTTTTTTTTAACTTCCACTTCTTAACCTGACTTTCGTAATATGACAATCTTTTGTCCATGCTTGCCACTTATGTTATTGATGGAGCCGAGCGAAGGTCTCCGTTTCAGGATGGACAAAAATGTTTTCGCATGATGGATGTTCTTCTCTATTACAGGTCCCATTTTTCGTGAAATATTTGTGAGCAGGATCGACAAGTTTTTTCGATTCTTTTTTTTCCTAAATGGCGGACTATGAGGTTCGCGAGGTCTACAGATCACAGAGCCACTAGTCTTATATCTCTGAAATATTGAGAAATTATAACAAAGAGTTAACCATGTTTTTTTCTTCCACAGCCAGACACAGTCCCACAAGCCAGCATCGACATGACCACGGTCCTGGAAGTGAGCGAGGCGGACTCCGTCACCGGTCATGCACATAGCCTGGCGGTGACGGCGCCGGAACGAGTCACCTTCGTGAAGGGAACGTGCAGAGAAGAGGCGAGGTGGTGGGCTGATGTGCTGAGCGTGTATCCGAGGAGTAAGGTAAGACACAACTTTATTTTATTTATTTGGGGCATCAACAGCAATACAGAAAGTACATGATACATAGCACAGTGAGCAAAAAACAAAGCCAATAACAGATGTCCACAATAATACATTTAATATACAATAACTAAGTGGAAACAACACAAAAAAAATGTTAAGAAAAAAGAAGGGAGAAAAAAATACATTTCACAAAGTAGGTGCATGGGCTTGCGTAACGTGTGTGTGTGTTTACGTGCACGTGTTTGTGTTCGTGTGTGTGTATTTGTCTGTGATAGTGTGTGGTGTGAGACGACTACGATGTATTTATTATAATTTACTTATTTATTTAGTTATATTTTGTCAATTGTCGCTAATTTTGGATTTCAGTAGCAGTGACCGAACACGATTCTTTAAAGTTGTTTTTGTGCAGTCGAATAAGTCGATACTACTAAATTGTTTATTATATAGTTTTAGAATACGATTGATGGGCGAATTTTGAGCATAGTTGGTATGAACTCTGGGTAGACTAAACAGACAACGCTCAGAATTCCTAGTTCTAATTGATGGCACTGAAAATTTGATATCCAACAGCAAAGGAGAACTGTCAATTCGCCCCGAGAGTATGTCGTACAATACAGTAATGTCTAGTAAAACCCTTCTATCCTGGAGACTAAGTAAGCGGTGACGAATACACCTTTATACATACTTGGCTTTTGGGCTGGATAGGATCTTGGATTTTCAAATAATATAAGTAAATAGCAAAAAAACTAAGGCACGGCACAGCCAAACCATTCCTTTTCCGAAATCTATGAGGTCAGTTTCGACCCCGCCATACTTAATCTTACAGTAATTTTTTTGCCACCCTGTGTATATTACTTAATGGTAAAAATATACTAAAGCATGTCAGATAAACGCGTGTAAGAGCAAAAGCTACACGATAGGTATTAAAAATATCCCTAGTAAATGATTGTAAGTTATAGATGTCAAAATATACCAACATAACTATAATTCATAATTTAAATGTAATAGCCGCGGCACCACAAAGGATTGTTTGTGATAAACTGGAGTATAATCTGAATTCCCAATAGCATTCTTATAATTGGTGCGCCCACGGCTAACGGTCATCAACGACTCAATATAGACACAAACAAACAGGCAAAAGTACCAGACAGATTCTGTATTAACAATTTGATATAGTCTGAATATTGTTTTGATACGACCGTGACCGTGACCAATCATGATTCAGCGTCAGCGACTCACGCTTTGTCAGAAAAGGGATGACACATGTTGAATTTTGTAACAAAATCAAGGTTAAATAGATAGATAGAAAGCAAGCAATTTAGATCAATATAAATACAAAAAAAATAGCATTAAAAATGTCTAACCTCTAGCCGCCCATACGTCAAACCATGCCAAGCAAAATGAAATTTTATTTTGTCAACACAAAGTTCAAATTAGAATGGAACAGGAGACCTTTTTATAGGTCTCTGGGCGGCTAGAGGATAAACTTGAAGTTTCTTTTAGCTTCCAATATTTAATAAATGGTACTGCTCAATTCCTTACGTTTTTTTTTAATGTATTCCATCGCAAATAGGTCTTAGATCATTTAGTAACTGGAGACGTCATGGCTGTCATTTTCTGTACAAAACAGTCTTGGCATTTTTGCGGGGGAAGGGACGTCAAATGTATTGCTGTTTCTACATGATCTGTACGTAAGTGGGTACGTAACGTACAAATAGCCAAGTCCACACAAAAGTTTGCACAATTGTGCAAGGTTTTCGGCAGAGGGGTAAGCTCTTAAAGGCGACTCCAGTTATTAAATGCTCTAACATATAGGTCAAAAACGCAATATACGGTGAACGTCAGGAAAGACAGCTTTACGTACCGTTTAGGAAGGGGCGTTTATCTAAAAAAACCGGGCAAGTGCGAGTCGGACTCGCGCACGAAGGGTTCCGTACCATAATGCAAAAAACGGCAAAGAAAAAAACGGTCACCCATCCAAGTACTGACCCCGCCCGACGTTACTTAACTTTGGTGAAAAATCAACTAGCTATCACGGTTCGTGAGATACAGCCTGGTGACAGACGGACGGACGGACGGACGGACGTCTTAGTAATAGGGTCCCGTTTTACCCTTTGGGTACGGAACCCTAAAAACTTGTAATTTAATGCAATCAGTAGACTTCTCATCATTTAATCAATCAATCAAACTTTTATTGATAAAATAGAAGTATTGTAAAGAAGTATTTTACATATCGCTCGCACTTATTAGTGCGCGTGAATCCTTTGGCACAAGTCAAGGTCGTATCAAAATAATATGAATATCAAAAATATAAAACAGGATAGGCTCCTCCTAATATGGCCCGGGTAATATAGGGTACATGAGAGGGGTAGGAATTAATGTTTCTATGGCTGTGTTCTGTCGTCGTTTATCTAGTGGGCGGGGTTGTTTATTTCAGTGCGTATGATGGGTACCAATACACGCAAACATAATTAATTAATTCCGTTTTTATTTGAAGTTTGACTGGAATAGTGTGGAATGTAACTTATGTAACTTGCTTTTTAAAAAGTATTATGGGGATAAAATCGTGATATTTCATCTGGTGTCCGGCCAAAATATCGGTTCAAACAGGTTTTAGCATAAAAACTATGTTTTGGTCGGTCTTTCTCTGTATTTATTAACTTAATGGTGCACAATAAATAATATTTACTTACTTACTAGGACAAAACAAATCTGCGGTTTTGGTTTTGACAAAAAAACCGGGTTAAGTCGGATCAAAATTTTATCTCCGTAAGATGGTGCTCGCACTTGTAAACAAATAACGCGTAATACACTGTAATGTAATAAAGACAAATCCTTCATTTAACTGACTTTCTAAGAACCGAGTGGCAGACAGGTTTATGTACACAATACACTGTGCTGCATTTGACGCACATTGTCTAAGATATCTTGTGATATGTGTCGTGCGTCATCCTTTTGACTGTGCCGCTTGGTGGCGCTTTGCGTGAGACGGTATTCATTTGTTTCATACATTTTTCTATGAAGACATAGCTTTCCTGACTCCTTATGAAAAAGTGTCGCTAGTTTTTGCCCATCTAATAACAAAAGCTGTATCATATTCAAGCGTATAACGGCATAAACGAAACTAGACCATTATATACTTTTTGTTTTATTGCACACTTCGTACATTATATACTTAATATGATAATCAGAGCTAGGCAGGGGTGAGCCATTTTGACGTCACTTATGTCAAGTGTATATATTAATAAAGATACACCTTAGAAATAAATATTAAAATAACACTTTATTAATTATAATTACACTAAAATAACAATGCCTTATGTACAAATAAACTTTAATAGTAGCATATGAATGGATATACATATTATTTGAAGAGGTTTACTAAAAAAGCTTGCTATAAAATTCATTTGTTTTAATGGCGACGTAACGATCATAGCGGAAAGGCAGCCTAAATAAAATAATTTCTTTAGTTATTAAATTACACCACATATACCATCGAATGACAAGGCATGTCCATGTTGTGCAAACTCTGAAAACAGCTCACCCCCGCCGAGCTCTGATGATAATATAACTAGGTAGGATATACAACTGATAATGAAAACTGACTCCACTCTACAGGCAAACTTCATGTAGTTTTGTGAAGCTTTGTTAACCTGTGAGTAACATTTATAATAATTAAATCAAACACAGATACTTGTTGTAGAATTTGCACATTATACATGGGACGATATTCGAAAAAGAACAGTAAAAAGATGTTAAAAGATAATATTTAAATAGTCCCTCATAACGCTACGTCTTACGTAGGCGAACAACGCGCGAACGCGGCGCGGCGCGGCGCGGCGAAATCAATCCTTTGATGCCCATAGAAGTGTCCTACGTAAGCGATCTCGTTGCGAACGCGGTGCGGCGCGATTTGCACGCGAATGTCAGGCGGCGCGGCGCGGCGCGGCGCGGCGGCGGCCGCTTTCGCCGCGCCGCGCCGCGCCGCGTTCGCGCGTTGTTCGCCTACGTAAGACGTAGCGTTACAGACTTACAAGCCTGCAGCTACTCGTACCTCCCAGCTCTCAAATATAACATTAGCAACATTGTATGGTCGTGCTTAAGGCTGATAAACTATAAGTATACCAATTTATTTGTAATTTAAATAATTCGAATGTATATTTTATTCAATGAATGTTTTAATATGTGCTGTCTCTTTTTAACTACCCCACTGAGAGGATATTATATTGTGTTGAAAATGAATGCATACATAAGTATTTGAAATATATAGCGGTATCAGTGTCACATTTTAATGTTTTTTTACTTGGCTGTGTGTTATTAAAGCGTACATTTGACTCTTATTAGTATTATTCATAAGCTTCGTCATATTTTACAAGCCAAGACAAGTTTTGGTTAAACGGTTGTGCCCCCTATTTTGATGTTTGCGTTTGTTTGAAAGTTATACGATTTAACAAAGCAAAATTTATGAATAACGGGGTTAATGGTTACAAAAAGTAATTAATTGGGTAAGTTATTAATTGTAACACGTATGTACCTATGTTTAACAAATAAAAATATTTATTGTTTGATTGAATAAAAAAATGGTTTTACGGCAAGCAATGTAGCATGCGTCAAAAACTATGTGGCACAGCACAGTGTCTCTTGACAGTCTTGACTTACTCATAACGTCTCTGGAATGACATTTAAACTGATTCTGCCGCTGGTCGCATTAAGCTTAATTCTTTGAAGTCAACGCGCTAATTACTTCTAAAAGGAAAGGATTAAGGGTTACCGCAGAATGATAATTACTATATAATGACGTAATATTGTTATTAATATTATCTTATAATCGTTTTAATTTTATACAATTAATCATAATTAAATGTTTTAAGATTATTCGGTTATATATATGGACCAAGGAGCGCGTGGAGCGTAATTTTTTACCCAATGGACAAATTTTTAATTACATATATCAAGTTTAAATGACATACTGTGTTTAACCATGTAATATATTTTCGTAAAAACAGATTTAGTTAAAATCGTGCACCATGTTATCTGAAATTATGAATATTTCAATGTCAAGAAAAAAAGATTCCGACGAATTGAGAACCTCCTCTATTTATAAAAGTCTGTTAAGAGCTCTTCAATAAAAATTAAAGAGAAGAGGCTGCCAGCTGTCTTCGTCGCTTTAAATGTGTGAAATCTGCAATTCAAATGACTGGCCATTTCACATAAACATGTAGTTAGACCGTCATTATGTAAAAAGCATAATAAGTAATTTTCCTAGGGAAAAGCTCATTATTTAGCACTTGGCTAATAGGGGCAATAAATTGAAACGTTCATAGAGCGACAGCCTAATGCGAGTGCGCGCGCGCAGGGGCGCTAGCATGCTTCGGGGAAGGACTTTAGATGAGGCAAAGACTCAAGAGTGCTTTTTTCTAAGGGGCCATCCATTAATTACGTCACACGTTTAGGGGGTGGGAGGGGGTCAAGAAAATGTGACATGTTGTGACATGGGAGAGGGGGGACTCACAAACATTGTGACGTCACTTTAACTTCATCACTATTCATCAGTAACCGAAAATTAATTTAAGTTTTTTTTTTCGCTGTACATTTAAATAATGAGGTTTTGGAAGTAGGTAATTTTCGTCCTAATTGGTTTTGTGTTATAAAATTACTAATATTTCTTTTACCAGAAATATTTTTTTATTCAAAAAATAATGCTGAGCTGAGTTAGTATTGCCGATTCCGTTGAAAACAAAATTGCCTAAAATGTGACGTCACACCAGGTGGGGAGGGATTTGCAAGATGTGACCAAGTGTGACAAGGAGGAAGGAGGGGTCAAAAAACCTAGAAATTCGTGTGACGTAATTAATGGATGATCCCTAACTTCTTTGAACTGCATAGAGGCCGTTAGGTATCCAATGTGATCTGTGTGAATACGGTCTATAGATAGGTTTTACAATCCAATACAAATTGGGGATCAGTTAGCGGACCGTCACTATTCTACTATAAATTACTCTTTTGTTAATAAATTATATTTTTTATAATCAATCAATCAATCCCCTGGCTCTTTCCCTTCAGGGTCAGCCCTCCTAATACATTTGCGCCAGTCATGAATGACGATTCTGAGTCAGTTCTGACGTTAAGCCCATCGTCAGCATATCATTGTTAATAGTCCTTGTCCAGGTTGTCGGTGGGCGGCCTCTTCCCCTCTTCACTTCATCTATGGCCAGGACCTTCCTGGTCAAATTATATTTTTTATAATACGACTCAATATTTTTTTGTTTTTTTTTTATCGACATAAAGGAGGTACTTACCTAATCAAATTGTTCTACGGATTATATTAATACTGTAGGGTAGGTGGGAGTTTCACTCAAACGCCAATGTCAACGATACTTTTATTGACTATGAAAACTTATACATATAGGTGCATACATTTATGGGTTCATACAAAACTGGTTACTTCCTAACTAACTTAATATCGAATAACAGACGGCAAGGTTGAGCACGCCTGTTACCGATGCAAATTGCCAAGGGACAGTCGGGAACCTATCGCCAAGGCACTAGCTAAACCTAGGGAGGTCAGGGAGAAGACTGCAAGTGGCTATCGAACTCCCGACCCATTGAGACTAGCCAAAGGACAGAGGTGTACCTATCGCTAAGGCAGTCGCTAGCTGGAATGATCTGATGCGAGTCGCTTGCTTCTTTCATGCCTCCCGAAGGGAGGCATGAGATGCCTTTCCATCCCTTTTGGGGATTTTTGGCGGTCTCTAATCGCCACCCGTAACTACGGGTGGGTCTATTTTGTGCCCTTTTTCTAAGGGCGGGAGCTTCGTGGCCGTAACTAGCCATTTGGCCTGTCATGGCTTTTTTTTTTTCATTTTCTCTGTCTGTCTGTGGCTACTTGGACTGCGGGATCCTTAGCCACTGTCTGGCGTGACTACTTCTCTCGCCAGTGCTCTAGGGAGCTGGCGTGATCGGCGGCGGTTATCCGGCGGGCGTGTGTGCAGCGGCGCGATGCCCTGTAGGTGTTGGTGTCTGGAGTGGTCGGCGCGCTCGAACATTCTCGACGATAGGTGGCTCACGAAGGCGTCCAGGCTCTGCCATTTCAGGCCTCGCTGAATATCTACGTTTCGCACGTAGCGGGGGGCATTGACTATGGTGCGCAGCGCCGCATTCTCCTGCGCACGCAGTCTTTTCTTGTGTGTTTCAGCCACCAGGGCGTACCATGCGGGAGCTGCGTACGTCAGGCGGGACCGTATATAGGTCTTGTATACCCCCAGCTTCGTGCGACGGGGGAGGCTGCTGCAGAGCACTGGACGGAGCTGGACTCGAGCGCATTTCACGCGCCGGATCACGTCGTCCACGTGGGGCTTCATGGTTAGCCGCCGGTCGAGTGTTACGCCCAGGTACTTGACCTGCGGTAACCATTCGATTTGTTCGCCGTGCAGGCGAAGCGGCGGTGGCAGCTGTTTGGTGTGGCTGGAGATCAGCGCCTGCGTTTTGCCAACGTTCACTGACAACCTCCACCTGGAGAGCCAGTCGGGGAGTGCGTCAAGGGACCTCTGGAGTTTCTTGGCAGCGTGCTTGAGATTGATGGACGCGGCGAAGAGTGCCGCGTCGTCCGCATAGAGGCCCAGCTTGACGTCTCCAACGACCGGGAGGTCGTCAGTGTAGAGGGCGTAACAGGCCGGCGAGAGGACGCTGCCCTGGGGGACGCCCGCGTGGATCGGGTGTTCTTCCGAGACGGCGTTCTCTACTGCTACTCTGAAGCGGCGGTCAGTCAAGAAGGAGGCCACCACCTTGACTATCCGCCTGGGTGCTTCGGTCTTCGACAGTTTGTAGATGAGTCCCTCGTGCCACACTCTGTCGAAGGCCTTCTCCATGTCGAGGCAGACGGTTGCTGTGTACTCCTTCCTGTTCATGGCCGCCGTCATGAAGTGAAGTACTCTTGTGAGCTGCAGGGTCGTTGAGTGGCCATCTCGAAAGCCGAACTGCTCTGGCCTTGGCTCGATGAAGGGCTGGAGCTTGCCCAGCAGGAGCCGCTCGAACACCTTGGAGAGGGTGCTGAGCAGGGTTATTGGTCGGTAGCTCTCCGGTCTTCCTCTGTCCTTTCCGGGTTTCGGCAGCATTATCACCCGACCAAGTTTCCACGGGGTCGGGTAGTGCCCCGAGCGCATGATCCCATTGAACAGGCGCGTCACCGCCACGACGGAACGCAGTGGCAGGTGACTTAGTGCCGCGTTCGGGATCTGGTCGGGGCCCGGGGCTTTCTTGTGTTTGCAGCGACGGAGAGTTCGCTGCACTTGGCCGGGCGTGAAGAAGACCGGGTCGTCTTCTTGTCCCAGTGGCTGCTCGTGGAACCTCTCCAAGTGTTCAGAGACTTCGCGGTGGTGTGCGTGGTCCTGGACTGGGTTGGGCTGGAACTGTCTGCTCAGACACTCGGCGAAGATCTCCGCCCTGTCCTCCGCCTTGTATCTGGGCAGTCCGTTGGCGTCCTTGAGTGGGCGAATCGAGTCCCGCGTCGTGCCGAGTTGACGGCAAAGACGGTGGATGGAGGGAACATCACCGTCTATGGACGCGATGTGACTCTCCCAACTCATGGCTGCGTGGTTGCTGAGCTCCTTTTGCACCTTCTTCACGAGCGTGTTGAGCTCCGCTCGAAGGGTAGGGCATCTTGTTGTTTGCCATCTTCTCCTCAGGACGTGCTTGCGCTTAATGAGATCCAGGATCCTTTGTGGCAGGAGAGGGCGTCTCCCGTCACTCCGGATGGTGTGCGCTGCTGTGTTCAGCGCGTCCTGAATGTCGGAGGTGATGGCGGCGGCTGCACTCTCCACTTCCTCTGCTGAAGAGACCGCCAGGGTCTGGGGTTTCCCCTCCATGGCTTCGACGTAAGTCTCCCAGCAGATACGGCGTCTGGGTCTGGTTGTGATGGCTCTCACGGGTAGGTCATCTAAGGTCAGGAGTACTGGGCGGTGATCCGATGGTAAGTCGGGTAGGGTCTCCTGGCCGATGGCTGCGTTGATGTTTTTATGTATCGCGAAGTCGATCGTGTCTGGCCCGTGCACGACGTCGTAGTGCGTCGGCTCTTCGGGTCCGGACACCCCGAAGTCGTGGTCCACGGCGGCTTGATATATCACGCGGCCCGCTGCGCTCTGCCTCGACGCGTGCCACGCTTGGTGCTTCGCGTTCCAATCCCCGGCCATGATGATCGGCAAGGGGGGACTGAGAAGCTTCAGCAGGTCTCTCTGCAGTGTGCCGGGTGCTCCTCCCGGCCTGTAGATTGCGTAGAGCCGGAGGTCGTGGCCCGAGACTCTGATGTCGACTCCCAGAGCATAGAGGGAGTCGAGGGGCTGGTATTCCACCGGCTGGTGGACGATGGACCTCCGGACTAGGACTGCGAGGCCCCGGTAAGCTGAGCCATCCTGCCGAAGCTCCTCCTTCCTGTATATGACGTAGCCGGGGATCTTTAGTGCGGTTTCGGCGCGCAGGAACGTTTCGGACACCAGCATCACGTCCACGTTCTGCACTGCGACGAAGTTGCGCAGGAGTCCGATCTTCGACCGTAGCCCCTGCGCGTTCCAGTATACAACGCGCAGACTATTGAATTTTAGTCCGCGTGTTGAGGGCAGCTGTGAGCGCCTGGGCCACTGTCGCGAGCTGCGCCGCGAGGGCGGCGAGGTCGTGAGTGGCGGTGGGCGTGATGTCGGTGTCTGGTGCTGGATCTCTTTGCGGTGGTGGGGCAGTGGAGGTGGAGGATTGGGCTGGCACTGCTGGCGTGGGGGCAGCCTTCTTCTTCTTCTTTTTTGGCTTCTTCTTCTGGGGTCCGGGCTCCTTCGCCTGCTGCGGTCTGTTCATCCCCCTTTGGGTGGGGGGGTTCGCCGACGCCATCAGTGTAGCTGGCGCCGACTCTTCCACCGTGGGCTTGGGGACCGTAGCGTTGGTTGTGGGGCCCGGGCGTGCCGGGGCCGAGAGGGCAGATCTCCCGGCCTTCCACAGGCGGTAGGCTATTTTGTAGGAGGGGCAGTTCCTGTGATTGCCTGGATGGGGCCCCCTGCAGTTTTTGCAGGTGGCCTGCTGGTCGCGGGGTCTCGTACACTGGCTGGCCCAGTGCGGTTCGGCGCAGCGTACGCAGGCAAGCTCCCGATGACAGCCGTGTGAAGAGTGGCCGAAGCCCTGGCAACGGTGGCATTGCGGGGGCCCCTTCTTCCCTCGCCACGCCTCCACTCTTATTTTCTTCATGTGGAGAAGCTCCGACACCCCATAGATGCCCGCGTGGTCCCGAGCAGGCCCCGCGAGCTGCACGAAGTATATGCAGCCCGGGCGTCCCGCTCTCGCGTTGATTTGCTTCGCATATTCTACGGGGTGTCCTTGCTTCTCCAGGGCGTTCATTAAATCCAGAATTGGAGTCTTCTCGGGGAGGCCCCTGACGGCCACTTTCATCCGCTTCTCGTCATCCAGCCCGTAAATGTTGAAAAGTGGCTTGATGACGTCTGTGGCCTCCCCTTTTTTCTTGGCTTCTTCAATGGCTGCTGCTGCCGTGTCCTCCAGCTTGGTCAGGTGACGTATCACGAGGCGGTATTCCTCCTCGGTACGGGGCTCAAAGAGCACGCCCTCTCCCTTCGGCGTGGTGAAAGGCGACTCTCCGAGCTCCTCGGCGATATCCTCCAAAACCTTCGGCCAATTTGGTAGAATGTCTGCGACGATGGCGGGGTATTTGGGTTTTTTATTTTTTTTTCTACCCTCGTCATCGTCGTTGCAAGGCTGCGTACTACTATCGCTCTTTTTAGTAGTGTTGTTATTATTTTTTTGGTTGCTGTTTTTTTTGAGAGTCTCATTTTTTTTTGCAGCCTTGCTGCCGTTGGTTTTGGAGCTCGCTGCTGCTGCGCCCGAGGGGAGGGCGGTGGCGGTTGCGTAGCTGGTACCGGGGGCCGCGGGTCGTTGCGCGGGGGCTCGGGGGGCTGCTGTTGAGGGTCCCGGTGTGGGGGCCATGAAGGGGGCTGAGTCGCTGGTGGCTGGGGCCTCGGTTGGGGGTCGCTCAGGTTGCGGTGGGGCTTCGGGTCTGGGCCGAAGTCTCGGGTCCGTGGGCGGCGAGGTATTATGGCAGATCCTCTTCGTGTCCTGCCTGGTGGGGCTGCACTCCGGCTTCCTCTTGACCGCCGATAGTTGGAGTAAAGCCGGGTGCTCCCCGAGGAAGCGCAGGAGGGCGACGTCATCTGGGGACAGCTCTACCTCCTCTCCCAGGGCGTGCTCCCGCAGCCTGATGCAGGCCGCGGTCCATGTCTCCATCGCGGGAGACATGTAACCGACTTGCCCCAGGCGGGCCACCAGGATACGGTCATGATCCAGTAGCTCGCGAGGAGAAAGTCGGTCTAGCTCTTCCTGCGGGATCGGTGAGAAGGTGCGTCCGGGGGCTGCATCTTCTGACTGCCACGGCTGTGGTGAGCCGTCACGGTCCGTTGTGAGGGCATCCGTGAATTCGGCGAGTTCTTCGTCGGTTTCGGCGGCTGGTGTGGGCTCTGGCATCGGTGGTGTTGGTGCGGGTAGTTGTGGAAACCCGCTTTCCTGACTACCCACATGCCCCGCGGTGGCGGGGGGGTTGGTGTCTGACGGCGGGTTTCGTGTGGGTACTTCGTGAAACTCACGTTTGGAACTACCCACCCTAACCGAGGGGTCGGGGGGGGGCCGTGAGTTTCAGCGGTGGGGCTGCGGGTGGTTTTAGAAAACCGTGTTGACGACTACCCACCCGCCCCGGAGGGTCGGGGGGGTGCTTCGGCTTCTCGTCCATGACGCTCGGGCTCAGTCGGTCTTAGTGGGCGGTGCCTGCGCGACGCATTACTGCCGGCCGTAGTCCCAGACAGGGGTCCCTTTTCCAGGTTAGGCCGTTTTAGCGGCGCCTGGAGTAGTTTCCACTGTCTAGGGCGACCAGTAGCGGGTGCAGTGGGCAGCTGGCGTTCCCCTCCGGCGAGGCCGGGTGCGATCCGGCGAAGATTTCTTCGAAGTCCTTGCAGGATGAGCTGGTGCTGGCTTTGGGGGTGCGTCCGAGTGAGGTACCAGGGGCTCTCCGATCTGATGCGGCGCGGGCTGCGGCTTTTATACCGCCCGGTCGGCGATCGTCGTGCGCGCTCGGTGCTCCTCGGTGGCTGGCCGGTGTGAAGCAGTACTGTGCGAGCGAGAAAGTATTCGAGCCTGTGCGTCGTGAGAATTTGTATTGTTACATTCTCCCCCTCTGGTACTCGGTAACGTCCCGTGAGAGTACCAGGATCAGTATTGTTACATTCTCTCCCTCTGGTGCTCGGTAAAGTCCCGTGAGAGTACCAGGATCAGTATTGTTACATTCTCCCCCTCTGGTGCTCGGTAACGTCCCGTGAGAGTACCAGGATCTGTATTGTTACATTCTCTCCCTCTGGTGCTCGGTAACGTCCCGTGAGAGTACCAGGATCTGTATTGTTACATTCTCTCCCTCTGGTGCTCGGTAACGTCCCGTGAGAGTACCAGGATCTGTATTGTTACATTCTCTCCCTCTGGTGCTCGGTAACGTCCCGTGAGAGTACCAGGATCGGTATTGTTGCATTGTCTCCCTCTGGTGCTCGGTAACGTCCCGTGAGAGTACCAGGATCAGTATTGTTACATTCTCCCCCTCTGGTGCTCGGTAACGTCCCGTGAGAGTACCAGGATCTGTATTGTTACATTCTCTCCCTCTGGTGCTCGGTAACGTCCCGTGAGAGTACCAGGATCTGTATTGTTACATTCTCTCCCTCTGGTGCTCGGTAACGTCCCGTGAGAGTACCAGGATCTGTATTGTTACATTCTCTCCCTCTGGTGCTCGGTAACGTCCCGTGAGAGTACCAGGATCTGTATTGTTACATTCTCTCCCTCTGGTGCTCGGTAACGTCCCGTGAGAGTACCAGGATCTGTATTGTTATAGTCTCTCCCTCTGGCACACGTATGTCTGAAGAGAGAGTAGGTACTAGGACTTGTGTAGAACGATGTCTCCTTCAGTTTCGCCAAGTTGGCACTATCCTTACAGTTACTGCCTGAGAGGGTGTTCGACGGAACCCTCCCCCTGGAGTGAAGCTGGTCTGAATAGCATACATCAACTGTATTGGTGTTACTGTGGATTTTCTGTTGCTACTATGACTTCTTGTTGTGTTGTTGCTACCTTCTTTAGATGATTCGTCGTTTGCCTCCTTATTTATTTTGTACAGTCCCATTTTACACGTAGCGTAGTTTAGAAAAATAATGTAGGGTAGATGCAACTTCTTCTTTAAAAGAGTGGGTAGTTGTCATTGTTGAGCGTGACAGCTCACAATAATGTAAAAACCAAGGGACAGTCTATGAACCTATCGCCAAGGGACCTAGGTAAGTCTTGGAGAAGACTGCAGGTGGGCTATCGAACTCCAGACTCATTATGACTCGCCAAAGGACAGAAGGTGTACCTATCGCTAAGGCAGTCGCTAGCTAAGTGATCTGATGCGGTGCGGGCTGCGGCTTTTATACCGCCCGGTCGGCGATCGTCGTGCGCGCTCGGTGCTCCTCGGTGGCTGGCCGGTGTGACGCAGTACTGTGCGAGCGAGAAAGTATTCGAGCCTGTGCGTCGTGAGAATTTGTATTGTTACAATACAAAATTGATATAATTCGCAAAATCGGCTGCGTTTAGGTACTTCCAAAAGCAGCCGAACGAGCTGTGCTTGAATTCATCTTTACACCTCAATAGAAGAAATAAAGCAACACTTCAAGTAGAGGTAAACAAGAGGCGGTCTTATCGCTAAAAAGCGATTCTTACAGACAACCTTTAGGTAGCGGAAAAAAGTGAAGCAAAGTGTGAGCGGAGGTAGGTTTAAGTGATTGATAACAGCTTAAAGGTCTCCTTTTATACGGCACGACACATATCAACACAACACTAATCTAATTTCCGGCGAATTTTTTATGGCATTTGCCCATGATTAAAACGTGTACCTAAATAGTTATTTACGATACAAGTGCGAAAAAGAGGAAATTCGAAACGAGTGGCGATAAATTAAAACTCGACCGAAGGGAGTGTTTTAAAACGACACGAGTTGCGAATTACCTATTCGCACGTGTATAGTACAACGTTTTACAGTACATATGGCCTTTTAAACTTTTGACATACGCACGAAAAGTGCTATTTTACGCACTAGTGCGGGAAAATAGAACCATAATTGACCATGCATATGTACTGTAAAATATATTATAAGAAGTATAATTTTGCGCTAGCCTCTTCGTAAATTTAGTCTAACGCCAACACATGCTAGAGCTGAGCGCATTACAAATGTAAACACCGTGTTTGGGCTCTTCCTTAGTGCGGGTAATGGTAGCGCGGATGTGGAGAAATTACGCTCGACTGTATTAACCACTGTACGGCGCATACTCACAGGAGAAAAACAGAAACATAACGAAAAACGACACAACTTAGGAAAAGGGAATAGAATGAATAATCGACCAGTACGTGCCATTGCATGTTATAGATAGGTCTTAGAGCATTTAATAACTGGAGTGGCCATTAAGAGCTTACCCCTCTGCCGAAAAACTTGCACAATTGTGCAAACTTTTTTATGGGCTGACAAGGCTATTTGTACGTTACATACAAATCATGTAGAAATACATTTGACGTCCCCTCCCCCGCAAAATTCAGCAGACTGTTTCGTAAAGAAAATGACAGCGATGACATCTCCAGTTACTAAATACTCTACGAGATAGGTAGATAGTTGATCATTGTTGATTTTTTCATTGAGAATGACATCTGTATTTACAATTTATAGATTGCGACAGCGACAGAACGCGACCTATTTACTCTATTCTATAGTTACCCTTAGGTACCTATTTGTGTTCTGGCGGTTCGGTTCTGGGCTCGCCCGGACGTCTTTTTAAAGTTATCCAACGATCAGCCATTCGTTGACTGCATTCGTCATCCCTGCGATATTCCCATTTAATCTTAACTTTTTTATGGTGTAGGAGGTAAACGAGGGGAGGCCTTAGCCCAGCAGTAGGCTAGAAAAAAAAATAGGTAAACGAGCAGACGGTTTACCCTCGCCCATAGACTTCTGCAACTCACAAGAGGTTGCAAGTGTGTTGCCAGCATTTAAGATGTGACTACCCTCCTTTCTTGAAGGTCTGAAGGCCCTATCGGTCCGGAAATAGCGCGGGTTAATTCCACAGATTAGTTCTGGAGAAACGCACAGTTGAAGGCTGCCGACCATCTAAATGGCGAAGATGAAAATGTTGTCGCGTACTGAAGTCGGTCTCGAAGGAGAACTGTGAAATTTAGTGTGCCAAAGTAAATGTTCGTAATATCCGTCTCCCCGAGTGTGCGGCGTGCTTAAACGATTATCGTTGGCGTGCACCTGATGAGTGCGAAGTGCGAGGGCGGGGCGTTCACACTCGCCAAACGTCTTGCTTCCGGAGCTTAATGCCGTGCGCTAAACGTGTGATATTACACAAAAACATGTTGACTAGATCTGATCTAACTTCATCATTCATCATCATCATTTCAGCCTATATACGTCCCACTGCTAAGCACAGGCCTCCTCTCATGCGCGAGAGGGCTTGGGCTATAGTCCCCACGCTAGCCCAATGCGGATTGGGGACTTCACATACACCTTTTGAATTTCTTCGCAGATGTATGCAGGTTTCCTCACGATGTTTTCCTTCACCGAAAAGCTAGTGGTAAAATCAAATGATATTTCGTACATAAGTTCCGAAAAACTCATTGGTACGAGCCAGGATTTGAACCCGCGACCTCCGAATTGAAAGTCAGACGTCATATCCACTCGGCCACCACTGCTTAACTAATCTAATGCTGATCTAACTTAGGGGTCATCCATTAATTACGTCACACGAATTTCTAGGTTTTTTGACCCCTCCCCCCTCCTTGTCATTCTTGGTCACATTTGGCAAACCCCTCCCCCCTAGTGTGACGTCACATTTTTTCTACAAAATCGCCAAATCGAATTAAGTAAGTAGGTTTAGCATTAGAAATTAGGTAAACAATCTTGAAGTGTCTTTTAATTGAAAAACACATTTTAAAAATAAGTTACGGCAAAAATGTAACAATTATGAATCTAATACGATCATTTATATTCTTCTGCTTTCATAAATGATAGTTCCTGATTTTTAGTAAGATTTTTTCAATTAAAAGACATGCCAAAATCGCTTATCTTCTTCCAAGTTCTTTCTAATGCTAAAAAAACGAACTATAAGTATTATTAATATTTTTGATGATATTAATATTAGTAATTTTATAACCTAAAACTGCTTAGGAAAGAAAATTAAACGAATAAAAACGATTATCGTTTTAAAAACTTGTGATTTAAATGTACAGCGAAAAAAATAATTTAAATAAAATTTCGGTTACTGATGAAGTTAAAGTGACGTCACAAAGTTTGTGTCTCCCCCCTCCCCCATGTCACAATATGTCACATTTTCTTGACCCCCTCCCTCCCCCTAAACGTGTGATGTAATTAATGGATGACCCCTTACTAGACTAAAAAGAAGTAAAAAACGGCAGGACAAAGATTCCAGTGGAAAACCGTTGAGTTGAAAGTGATGTTCGCGCTATTCCGGTCCGGACCTTCAAACCTTCAAGTAAAAACGTACTCCCATATAAAAGGCCGGCAACGCACTCTTTTGGATATAATTTGCAAAGTTTTACAGCTAGTGCTAGCTAGTAGTAGTTCTCCTCGCATTGATGTTTTTTTTTTTTTTTTTTTTATTATGCATGGGTTTACTCATGGCCACAGACTAGCCGAGGCGTAGACGTGGCCTACGATGGAGCGAGCTCGCCCAGAAGGTGCCTGTTCACTCTTGATTTGAAGGTGTGGTGAAAACTTAGCAACGCTCAAGATTTCTCTAATCGAGACTCTCGCTACGATCATGGTTCAATTTTGAAATCTTTCGCCTGATCGGATATCAATGCCCGAGGAGTAAAACAAATAACTATTATTTTTATTTCAACTTGGTTAAGTTGAAAACTAACGACGAAGACTATTTACTGCGATTCGAGATTATTCTTAAGTGAGAATCTTTAATCCAAAATTATTAAATTTATAATAATAATATATATCAACCATATATTTTTCGATTTATTGGGGCGCGGGGCGAATTTTGTGAATAGTTTTTGTGTTAGTTAATAGTTGTGTAATTTTAAGTAATCTGTATAAATTAAATACATTTACGTCCATTTATCTATTAATCGCTCTATAAAACCGATAAAAGATCGATAGTAGCCACGCTTCTGCTATATATAACCCAATCAAGCTCATCATTACCTAACCAATGAGTTGATCACGTTTCAAACGAGTCTACCCATTGACCACAGGAAGCCAGCGCCGGTTTTTGCGATCCGTACTATACTGGTCTATTCTTTATTCAAAAACGAAGTATGTTGCTATGGAACTCTTTATAGAAACGACATTTGGACTTTGTTGTATCTTTAATCAAAAACGACGTATGTCGCTATGGAACTTTTTAAATAAAGAACAAATTTGAGTGGCAATTTACTATGGTGAACATGTCTTAAAAAAGTACGTCTTATGTCACTATGGAACTCTTTAATGAAGGGACATTTCGACGTGGCACTGTACGGTGAACATGTTTTGAGAAAGACGTCGGTGAGTCAGTCATCTTGATGACTGTGTTTTGTGGAAGAGGAGACAATGACACTGAGTGGAACTAGTTTTCTGCCCTTCTTTTTGTTTGCGGCACGAGTTTCATTGATTCGAGGTTTTGCTCTATTTTGTGACGGTGCCGGTTTAACCAGAAAGCCTACACGTCAAAATCTAGTTTTGGTATTCATTATACACAATCGTCTGTGTTTTCTTTCCTTCTTACGCTGATTTTGTAAATTAAGTTGGCTTAAGTCTTAATTCTCTTTATAATAGTAACATGCGCTAGTCTTAAGGTTCAGAAAAATATACATATACATACAATAAATAAATAATAATAATAACAGCTCGACCTAGTTCCACAGCAAGCTCAATAAGGCTTGTGTTGTGGGTTGGGTACTAAAGAGTGGAAGAGTAAAAGAGTGGGAAAATTATAACGAAATTAAAGAGTGGGTATAACTGAAGAGATACGTTCTGGCAAAAACTACATTCAGTAGTTCGACCAATTATTTTCAATGAAAAACTAAATAAGTAGCAATAAATAGTACGAAGATTTCAAATGCATCTCGCGATCAAGGAAGCACTCGATACCATCATAAACTCCTTAGGGCACTCTCACACTAACTCAAGTAACTCAACTCATGTGGTGACTACCAATAAGATATAATTTCCAACGTCCTTACTGCCCTTATTACTCCAAGTGAAAACGTTCCTTGCCAATCAGATATTAACGTTGGATTTAGAAGGACGATTATTGAAGTCCTTTAGTGGGTTTATTTATTAAAGCCAGTCATTTGCGACCATATTAGACGCAGGCGCAAAAACGCGTCCGCTTGACGGCTGCGGCTGTCATGCGCTGTTACTCGCAGAGCAGATTAATACACAGATATAATGTGAACCAACCAAGAGCATGTCGGGCTATGCTCAAACTAAGGTTCCTTAGCGGTAGTACCACATCAAATTGACACCATATACCAGTAGATATGCAAACTAAAGTTCGGAAACTAGAAACGACAAAATGTCGAAAACTTTACTAATGAAGAGAAATAATATAGGTACAGAGCAGTTCAAAATACCGATAATGTGAGTTGTACGAGAGCATATCGGGCTCTGCTCAGAGCAGGGCTCCTTAACCGGTACATACAACATATCCGGTTTCATATAGTGTCCATCGAAGGAAAGATTAGCAATGATTAATAAGATGATTTTTCACAACATACAATGGCTGTAGATTTGTGGGAAATACCTAGAAAAACAAACTAACTAACTATGATGCTTTTGCAGTTCTATTTCTTCTTTCACATCCATCCTTATTATGTGAATTACGATAGTAAGTTTATCTTTCCGTCTGCCAGGGACCTTATCATGGTTAAACAATTGAACTGCCCTTGTTGAAATTTGGCACGTGGACAAATATTTTGAAAATCCATCTCTGAAAAGAAGTAGGGTTAATTATTATGACCTATTTCGCGGGACGAGTTGCTAAAGCCCCACATTTGATTGATATTTTACTAAAACGATGACAGCCGACCAAAAAGGCATTGCCCTGGTTAAATTGTCAAACGATCCAACTGGTGGATGACATCATGCGCTAATGCACATCTGATCGCCGGCTGCGTGCGCGCACCTAATTGTAACTGGGACGCGCGGTTTCAGGAACCTGTCCCAGTTTGACACCAGTATTACAAACGCTTGCTGAATTGATCGCTCCAACAAACCATTATACGTGCGCTCTTCAGCGCGCATACAGTAACCTTCGTAGGGTTGCCATAGGTACTGCCATTAACTCTGACATGTCTCTGTCTCTACTTGCGGTCGATTATCTAGATTCTAGATAACTGCCAGCTAGACTGTGGTGAATGTCACATTAGGTTGGTGCCCGTTGACCGACTCACCCGTGCTCGCTTAACCGAATGGAATATAGATCGAGTTGCAAGTTTTCATGCGTCGGCGTAACAAACCTATTCTGGATAACACAATTTTTTTTATCCAAACGGTATTTTCCAGCACAAAACGGTACCTATCTCCTAATTTTCTTGAAAGTATAGGGTTTGGGCTGTGGCTATAATAGTCCCCACGATGGTCCAATGCCGGTTAGGGACTGCTAAATTTCAAATGATATTCTGTACACATGTTCTGAAAAAATTATTGGTATGAGCCAGAATTTGAACCCGCGACCTCCGGACGAAAGTTGGATGTAAGATCCACTCGGCTACCGCTTTGCGTATCTACACAATCCATGCTTAATATTATAAATACCACAGTGTCTGTCTGTCTGTTACCTCTTCACGCTTAAACCGCTGAATTCAGTTGAAATTTGTCGAAGTCCCAGGCAAAAGCTAGTAAGTACATAAATACTGAACAATTTAAAAACGCCATCATCTCCCCAGCACCCAGAATCACACCTCGACTATTGTCCGAGTGACCTGAAACGTCGCTCGTTTGATATTTACGCCGAAATCGAGTTACGGCCAGATCGGACGGTTACTCATTTCGGTTTACATCTGTCCTATTTTACTCAGCTAATAAACTTCTGCTCGGTTTAGCGGGCTCCTGTTTTATACTGGTAAACTGATACTGGTCGATAACAAGGATAAAGGAATATTACGATAAGACACGTAAAGTCAGCGACGGAATATAATTATTGACTTGGCTTCGACAAACGGTCAATATGTCTGAAGCTTATATCTGGCTTTGCATATTACCCGATACACAATTTCCCGATATTAAAAAAAGTTGTGTTAATAGAAGTTGTGTGTACATAATACTATTATTAGTATGTATGCTAGTTTTTTGAAATAAAGCTTTTCATTGCATTTCATTTCAAAAGTTGGTTAAAATCAAAATTTATAATTTCTATACTACTTATGTCAAAACTTTTGTGCGGCCATATAATATTATTGGGCGTTGTCAACATACGCGCCGCTGTACCATGGAGTCGCTCGCGGCACAATTCTGGTCAATTTTGAGCTCTAGTCAGACTTTCAATATTTATTCCAAAAAGTGATGCAATAGGTATTAAGCATACATTTAAACCTCTTTTTATATTACTTGTATACACATGTAGGTAGATACAAAGAAATAGCTTATAGTTATGACACGTAATACAAAGGTGAAAAATTTTATATTCGGAATAATCCAATAGAAAAATGATATATAGATTTATTAGCTGCGATGACCCTAATAAATTCATTCACAACTAGTTTCACAAATAATTTTCCGTACAAACCTGTACACAGAAATCGGGTTCCTAAATTGACACTTCGTACCTGTTACCTTCATAACCAGGCCACAGTGCCAATCATCCCATTGTCCTAGAGCGAATTGTTGCCTTAAGTGATCTCAACTTTACATTATAGTATCTAAATGACTCATTCTCTATGTGTATTATACGGAGATAAGACCTTTCAGTTTCGAGCGTTACAATAATTGCAGTTTACTCAAACACAAAAGGACGTAACTTGTATGAGTTTTATATTGAATTGTGTCGTTTTAAAACAGATAGTTGCACCATTTCAATGCAAAGTGGGTCCTCGTAGTAGCCGACATACTGACCTGAGCTAACCAGATAATTATACGGCAGAGTGCTAGGTTTTAATGGGCAATCGCACTTAAACTGATCGGAGAAACTGGGTGTTTTTGCAACTGATTAACGAGATATTGCCTCTAGCAATACGGTGTAAATGTGACTATCTAAATAATATAAATATTATAGGAGAATCTTCCAAAAGAGGAAGAGGAAGACCCCGCCAAACATGGATAGCTACCATAAACAAGGACATGAAAGATGCAAATGTCACTGAGACAACCCGGGACAGAGCGTCCTGGCGAAGAAGCACTAGGAGAGCCTACCCCAAATGATAGGATAAAGGCTAGGCGGACAGAGAGAGGAGAATCCTACACAAATCGTCTTAGTCCCACATAACAATACAAAACAGGATTACAAGCGCCGAAAATACTCAGCCCGGTATCTCACAAGGGTTACCATATGTCAGGGAAATCCTGACATGGCAACCCTAGACTCCCTCTTTGTCCAGCTTCTGAATTGAACACGAATTGTGTAATTAATGTCTTCATCGTTTTGTTTATATCTGTTGTGAACCATGATGACCTTGCTGACGGAAAATCTGCATTTCTCGGCCATCTTCCATTGATAGGTATATGTACCATATATTAGCACAACAACTAAACCTCTTAACATAATAGTATACTGGTATATCTGAGGCAAAAGGTCTTTAACTGTTAGTGAATAAGTTCCAACTACCAGTGTCGAAAGCTGAGCTATAAACGTGGTGTTTGATTCTATGTCGATGAGCTTACCCAATTAAAGTTATTGCGGTCCTTAAAAGATAGTGTTTACGTTACTAGATAGAAATCAGTATTAATTCCAACTAAAACAGCAGTATCAAGCTAGTAATAATGTCAAAGGCACGGCTGGAGTTGGCTGGAAGTGCCCAACTGGGCGTAGCACTTGGCGGGAAACTTAGAGCGGTCCGACTCAAAGAGCCTAAACTAAACCTGGAGCTACCATGGTTACCGGTACAATTTGACACTAGGTTAACGGTTTAACTGGTTAACTCCGGGTTAGTGGGATGATGCAAGTGACCATAAGGAATAAAGTCTGCAGATTTTGGAATTTGGTTTCGAATTGTAAAATGATTAATGTACTTTTGATTTAATCTTTTTGCTTACAGTTTTTTAGATATTGACCATTATCCTACTTTTCGCAAATATTGCCTAATTGCCCGTATAAACAAGTTGTCACAGAGTATCTAACCCGCGGTGACGCAGGCGGCTGCTTTTTCTGCGCGCGCGCAGTTCAGTGCAATTAAGGTTCAGCCATCGATGCCGCTAGCCTGTACAAAATGAAATAAAATATTATAAGAAGAAAAAGGTAGATTTTATAGTGGCTCTGTGTGCTGTAGATCTCGCGTTCTCATAACTTCGCCGCTTAGAAAACACTATATTGACTAAAAAAAATCGTATAATTATCCATATCCAACCTGCTCACAAAATTTCACGAGAATTGCTCTACGACTGATTCAGACCAGTGTAAATAACTTAATACAATTAATAGGATAAAACGGGAAGACAAAGTTTTAAACAAAATGTCCCTACTTTAATCGGCTTTTTCTTTTCCCATTTCCTTAACCTAGGTACCTTACTTAGTGAGCATAATGATTAAAAAAAATTAAGCCATAAAACCCTCCTTCTGAGTCTTCTGACATATTTAAAGCAGATCAGATTTAGAAAGCACTTGGTCTGAATGGCATCCCCTATGGTGCCCGAAGAAGATTCTATAGATTCTGCTCGAACCTGAAGGATTTTTCAATAGAACTGACCCAACCATCCACATCCAGTTTGTATGACCGCCGGTATTCCCTCCCATGTTCTCAGTTTTTGCTTCACGCGGAAGCACAGGCGCGGATTCCCCGCCCATACTCGGCGTCCCTACAAACTACAACCACCAATTAATGCGACGAATTGATAGCAAACTAGATTTTTACTACCATTGTATGCTAAGCGAACAAGTTGTGGAAATTTGAGACCATGAAGTTGCTCAGGCTGGTTAACTTAAAAGGAAGTAGAGTTTTCCATTAAGGTGGGGTAATTTCGAAAGCGGGATCATTTTGAAAATGGTAAATATATAAAAGCAATTTATACTTTAGCAACACTTACTCGTACCAAGTAGGCTTGTGTTACTTGTGTAGTACATATACTAAAGTCAAAAAGACGCAATTCCCTCCGCTGTACTAGACCGACTTATTCCCTAATAAAATTCTTAGTACATTTTAGTACACTACAACCGTTACATAGTATACCTAAACATAAATAGACACAGTATCGAAATGGAAGGTAGTTTATCAAAATCAGGTATATTGCATCTGTTCTAATAAGAGCCCGTGACAATGGCACAAAAATTTTGAAAAGTTGGGAATCAAAAATACTGAAATGAGCAGGTAGTTATTTTATTTTTGTGATATTAGCGACCCATCTCGGCTTAACAAATTACAAGAATCATTCAATTGATTATTAAAAACCTCATAAAAATCTATTGAGTGGTTTTTAAGTTTATCGTGAACGTACATACACACAAACAGACAGACGCGGCATGGGACTTCCGTTTTATAAGGTGTAGTGATTAGCGAGATGTTACAAAAATTTTAATATCGATCGTGGGGAACAAGGAAACCATTCATCATCATCATCATCATCTCAGCCTATATACGTCCCACTGCTGGGCACAGGCCTCCTCTCGAGCGCGAGAGGGCTTGGGCTATAGTCCCTATCGTGAGGAAACCTGCAATACATCTGCGAAGAAATTCAAAGGTGTATGTGAAGTCCCCAATCCGCATTGAGGAAACCATTAGGTAAAATAATTTATTCTGTAACTAACACACTGTTGTTGCATTAAAAATATGAAAACAACAGTAAGTACAAAAAATAAATCTAAGCTATCTACGCCTCCCGGAGCGTTCTCACAATATCGATATTCAAATTAGAACTGTATCTTATATAGATCCAATAAGCTATTACATCACATGCGCCGTGGCTATAGCAAAGGCTATAGTTGGCTATAGTAACTATGTGTGGCACTTAACGAAATATTCGTGTAAAAAACCTCGTGATCGAGGGGCGATGGCCTCGGATCTCGCTGAGGTGCGCTCCTCTTTGAACCCAAATACTTACACCGTGAAGAATTACGAGTAATTAATTTTAAATTCCAGCACTATCATATCGCCCTCCGGGTTGGAAGGTCAGATGGCAGTCGCTTTCATAAAAACTGCCTTTGCCAATTCATGGGATTAGTTGCCAATGAGCCGGCCAAGTTGCCGGGATAACGCGAAGAAGATGATGATGACTATCAAATCGCGTAGCGTGGTACGGACATGTAATGCGGAGGGATGAAAGTCATGTGACGCGAAAGGTATTAAAAATGAGGGATGTAAGGAGGAAGGAAAACCGAGGAAAAGGTGAATGGATTGTGTGAGAGATGGTATAGAAAGAAGCAGGTGAATGATGAATTGGCGAACGACAGAGAGGTATGGAGGAAAAAGACATGCTGCGCCGACCCCAAGTGATGGGAAAAGGGCAAGCGAATGATGATGATTATTTAACAATTTTAAATACCTGTCATTTTCTTTGATTAAAGAGAATACAATCTTAACGTTCTAAACAATGACAATAAGGTATCTCGTTGCGAGATCTTGTAACTTTGGGAGAAAGCTGAATTAATTTGTTTTTTTTTGCCAGAAAATAAATAAACAATAAACACATAGGGTAATGTAGAATCAGCAAAGTTATTAGCTTGGCACACCTGCATACAAATGTGTATGGTAAGCTAAAAGTTTTGCTAACCGTACCATGAAATAATAGCCTCATAGATTTTAACGATAATATCACTTAAGAAAGGAGATATGTATACATATTTTGCAAAAAAATTGAAACTAAAGACCCGCCGCTCATTCCGCCGGGTCATAAAAGGCCCAAACATAACTCAAAGGTGTCATGTAGAGCGCAGCAGGGCGAGAGTTGATACAGATACTGCGCGCGCGCCGTGACAGGACGAGTGACTCATGTGTTCGACGATCAACCCTGAGGGCTTACATGATAGTTTCATCTTGTAATTAACATTCTCTTCTTCTTCCTCGCGTTGTCCCGGCATTTTGCCACGGCTCATGGGAGCCTGGGATCCGCTTGAAAACTAATCCCGAGAATTGACGTGCATTAGTTTTTACGAAAGCGACTGCCATCTGACCTTCCAACCCAAAGGGGAAACTATTAGGCCTTATTGGGACTAGTCCGGTTTCCTCATGATGTTTTCCTTCACCGAAAAGCAACTTGCTTGCAAGTTTGTAATGTACTATTTGTCATTTCAAAAGTTTTAGATTTATACCTACACAAACACATAATCTTGCGTACCAGAGAAAACCCATATCACAGTAACCTTCTCAGGAAAAGTGCGTACAGAAAAACGTTACGGCGCGTTACATGGGGGGAGGGGGGGTCAAAAATGTCCAAAAATTGCGTTACGTAATACTTGAACGCTCCCACACGCTCTTATTCTCATAGCAATAAAGTCACGTCGAGATCATTTTGAACACCTGGCCCGTTTAGCACCTTCTGCTGCTGAGTGTATTCACAAGACCCGTAAGAATCCCCTGCACTTGCACATAGTTCGATTTACCATAAAAATGAGTCTACTGCCTCCTTTAGAACCATGACGAATTCGTTCTGTCTTAGCCCCTCCGCATGACGTAGCTATGTTACAATAGGGGGCGTGGCGACTCCAGGGGGAGCCTTATCATTCATACAAGTCATACAGAGTTGTGCATGGTCAACGCCAGTGGTAAGGCTGCTTATACACTGGGAGTGAATCTAAACATTAGGCAATAGTCACAACATCTGTATCCGTAGATCAGCGCGACAGTGCGACAGCTCTCCGTCTCTACGAGAGACTCCCACTTTTTCCTGAGCGCTCTTGCCTTCTTACTTATCTTATCATCATTCAGATTAATATTTGTATGTCTCACCATATCTCGGGACCATGGGGTCCCGGACCTTTGGGAGGCTTGCGTGGAGCCGAAGCCAACATTGCAGAGGCCCTTTAAGACAAGTTTGATGTCATGTAGAACTGAGTATTGATTAATATTGAATTCATAATCCAAGGTACACTTGTGGTATTGCTTGGACATACCAATTTCTTTCACGAAATTGAGTTGCATCTTTAGGCTGTCTTTCCACTGAGGAACAGACATGAGCTGAGATGAAGGGCGTCGTCAATGCTCTGGTTCACTTCTCCGCTCCGCTGGATACAATACTATTGGATGATTAACGCACGCCTCCCTTAATCTTCCCCTTGGTAGAAAGACAGCTTTAAATGATCCTCTGTATACCCAGACCTTTACCCTTAAATGCCTTTTATAAGCACACTCAATCGCTAATGTATTGAGCACTGATTTAATTGGCAATGACTATAGCAAGTTGCCATGCCAGTCAGCCCGCGTCATGGGTTCCAGTGAAACTGAAAGCGTCTTGGCTATTCTCGAGTGGTAATTATACTGTGATCCTGGGGTCTAAAGGCTTTTGTGTAAAAGGCTTTAAAAAGAAGCGAAGTCAAGCTGATCCTTTGAACAATAACTCCTGGAACGTATGTACAGTCAAGTGTAAAAATATGGGTGCATATAACTTACTCAAAAATACAGATAGATTAACTATAAAATAGGTTTTGACTATTAGTCATAGAAGTAGGTAATGGTATGTACTCAGTGGTAATAATTACTCGCAAACCATAGTTTTTATACTCTCGGATTTAAGATGCTAGTTATATTTTAATCAAACAGAAAAATATGTAATTGCTTTGGCAATAGTTGATCCTTTGAGACTTGTGTAGTGTAAAGGTGCCTGTAGTACGATATTTCAACATCGTGCAGAATCAATTCTTAAGGCAATTGAAGCGTTAATGCGAATGAAATGCATCTCTTTACCGCTTTTCGCTTCCGATTCACGGTCACCGTGAGGTCAAACACAGTAAAAAGTGCCTCGTACCTCATTGAATAGAAAGCATTTAGTGTAAAACGGCATTGTCTAAGGGTCCCATCTCTCCCATGGCGAGAACATGCGCCGCCCTGCGCTGCCCCTTCCCACGTAATTAACATTCTATGGAAACTGGACGTTTATTAGACAAGCACCAAGTCTTATGGCGATTACATTGATCTCCACGAGCGCTTTTTCGACAAAGCGGCGAATGTTAAATGTTGGTAGTTTCAACAGTTAAAAAAAAATCTTAAAATAAAAATACGGCTGTGTATACAATAACACAAATACAAATTCGGTAGCATTGATCTTATAGTTCAGTATCAGTATATGTACATTTTTATATGTAATTAGAAGTAAGTAGGTAATGGTGTCCAACTGTCCATTCACCTCTCAATACGAATCTCATCTAGATTAGGCCATTTTGTTATATTTTATGATTAAAGTTTTATTACAGTTCAGGTTCGCCTGCCCCAAGTTAAGATGCCTAAACTAGTAGACCATATGTAAGTAAGTATTGTACTACAAGGGTGAACAACCTCAGCATTTCAATACAACCCAAACTGCAAAATTGGACACGTATAAAAATTCCCCACCCCTCTAATTGGGCATTAAAATTAAGTCTTTATAAGGAAAAGGTAATATTTTCCACAATGATTTTGAACTTTATTTCAAAGTGCTAGAGTTCAACTTTGCGCTATTTCTGAGACCCGAGTAGTAAAGGCATAAAAACTGCGCTGGCGCCGCAGCCCGTTATGGGTCACTGCACGCTGTAATCAATCAATATAACAATTAGATGGTGTCGATAATTTTATTGATAATGTGAATATTTATTCAATAAATATTAATAGTTACAAAAAACAAGCCGCTCCCTAGCTGCCGTACCCGGTGCAAAGGTGCCCATTTTGTTTAAAACATATGTCTTAGGTAGTGCTATTTGGATTTTCTTTGCGCAGTCTATTCAGCGCGACGTAAAATTTGCCCAAACTACGCTTAAACTACGCGGCTAACACCCTCAACCTCTAGACCACCCGGCCACAGCGGTGCCCGTCCCAAATTCTCGAGGATATCTTTGAAAGGCTGGGCCTTTTAAACCAACTCTAAATTGCGAGCAATATTACGTGTTTGCACCTTCTATATACATCCCTTACGGGATTACGATATAGCAAGGAGATGATGCTGCCATCTATGCAACTAGGGAACAAATAAACTTACTTGTATAAAATATTTTGATTTGTGATTTAAGTAGTCGCGCTACTTTTTATAAATAACAGAAAGCAAAATATTTAATAATAATAATATAAATTAGTTGTATAAAAGCGCAGCCCATGAGGGCACTTACCCCAACTGCACCTCTAGCACATCTTGCATCCGCGACTTAGACCGCGACTCGAGTCGCCATTCCCGCGGCTGTCAAATCTGTCGATTTCCGTAGCATAACTTGTACCCGCGACTGCAACAGCCGCGTAGAGAACTCAAAGTCGCGGCGCGACTCGTCAGTGTTACCCGGCGAAATCAAAGTCTAAACAAATCGATATTTGCAAGTGGCAACACTGAATCGGAAACCAGGGATGCGCTAAATCATTCGTTCTTTGGTGGTAAAAAATCTAGTTTTTTGTCGATGGTTAAGTTTTTCCTGTCAAAGTCAAAGAACTTTCAAATTTTGTCAGCATTTAATTATGGGAAAAAATATGAAAAAATGTAAGTAATAGAGCCTTATATAATTAATATTGATAATATTCCTTAAAATATATATTGTTTAAAAATTTCTGTTTAATAAACCTTTTAAATAAAATATTTTTGTAAGTAACTATAATAATGGAATTGCTATTATTGGGTTTGTTCTCATATTCCTGTTGTAAATAGTGTTTTTCTTTTTCAGAATAAGTTCAGCATTATCCTAGACACGATTGATATCCCAGCACCCAAAGGAAAATATTATTAACAGGAACGTGCCAACGGGACCCGAAGTGGAGATTCAGGAAAAGAAACACACTAGGCAAGCTTGTAGGTTTCAAACGCGGAGCTGTCCGCTTTTCTAAATTAACTAAGATGTGAGAACCGCTTTAGCTTTAAGAACACCACCGACGAAGTGAACTATTAATAATAACCCTAATGGTTATGGCGTACCTATCTAAGCTGCCACAGTAACTCTCAAATAAGTTTCATATAGTTTTTCTTGTGCCAATAATGGATGGCATGTGTGTGTACTGTGTACCTAACTGTTTATGATGTGACAAATTGATATGAGAAGTTTATTTCATAGTCCTCGATGAAGTCATGACCATATTTTATTGTCTTGTTTATAAACCAATTTTCTTTCCAGGGTGATATTTAATTGTCCTACGCCGCATGTCGAAGAAAAAGGAAGAGAGAAAATACTTTTCAAGGGTAATAAAGAAGATTCTTACAATTTCTCTATAGTGGTTCTAGATGTTAATATATATTAGGTTTAATAATAAGAAGTCGAATATTGCAAGAATATATAAGGCAAAGCAATATACTATTAATTTAAATATTGTTTTTTTTCTCTCCTGTATTTTTACCTGAAAAGAAACAAAAATAAAGTAGGTAGGTAAGTACCTAGAACTCCTAGAAGCCATGATTAATTAGCTCCCCAAGGCCCACTTCATACCTAATGCTGACAGCAACTTATCATAGCATGATCGTATCAGGCCCTGTCAAACATGAAGTGAAACATCTAGAACACGGGTTTGATCTAGAGGAGTTTCAATATGGTAGACCATATATTATGATAACCGTACCTATGCTACCTACGCAGACTATGACATGAGCGTAATAACTCCTTCAAAATATTGTTGGTCGGCTCGGTCCAGTCACGTCACGGTATGGTGTTGTCAGGGGACGGAATGGTTTAGTGGGTGATGACTGATAATATTTCATACAAAGCATGATTTTGAGCCGGACATGATCCTGTTATAGCCACGTATTACATCATTCTGTTACAGTACGATGCAGCGGGCACAGGCCACATGTACATAGGTATGTTTTGTTGAAGTCGAGGAAGGTTCCAAACGGTACCTAAATAGTAAGAGATTGTTGAAATTAGACATGTAACCGTGATCCTAAATATTACTACTAAGACTATGGCTTACTTAATAAGTTGGATAGTTTGTTTTGAACATTTGTACCTACCCACCTCATCGGCTTCATTTATGTACAAGCAAGCGGGCTCCGTTGTTAGGTTGATGAAAGTTTTGTGTAAGGAAGTCTTAGGATTACTTTTACAAACTTACGAACCTGAATTGAAATTTAAAAATCCTACATATGTACCTAATTACTTAATTGAGTACCTACAAACTAGCTGCTTGAAATTAAAGTTGTAAACATGATGGGTGTGTTGTGGTACTTGTAGGTATCACCGTGCATAATCAACATAAGAGTGCGTAAAACGCATTTAGTGATTGTTCCATACTTCCGTATTCCTTAGGGCAATAAGTAATTATACAAATTATATTATTACATAATATATGAAACTTGTTTTTAAGTTATAATTATCAAGAGTTTAGTTAAAAAAGTACAAGCAAACCACCCGCGAGAGCGAGTCGCGTTATAAAGTCGCGTAGACTTCGACTCGCGGATTGACATAAAGACGAGAGAATATTTTGTCTCAAAATAGGCAGTTGTGCTACGGATTTTAGTTCAAAGTCGCGATCGTTGTCATTTTCTGACAGTGACACCTGATCGCGAGTTTGTCGCGACTCTCGCGCGTGAGTTGTGCTGCCAACACGCGACAAGCCGCCAAGTCGCGCCGATCTGTCACTTCTCACGCCTGTCGCGGCCAGTTGTGCTAGAGGTGCTGACCTTACCTATAGTGTATGTTGTCACATCAGCACCTCTAGCACAACTGGCCGCGACAGGCGTGAGAAGTGACAGATCGGCGCGACTTGGCGGCTTGTCGCGTGTTGGCAGCACAACTCACGCGCGAGAGTCGCGACAAACTCGCGATCAGGTGTCACTGTCAGAAAATGACAACGATCGCGACTTTGAACTAAAATCCGTAGCACAACTGCCTATTTTGAGACAAAATATTCTCTCGTCTTTATGTCAATCCGCGAGTCGAAGTCTACGCGACTTTATAACGCGACTCGCTCTCGCGGGTGGTTTGCTTGTACTTTTTTAACTAAACTCTTGATAATTATAACTTAAAAACAAGTTTCATATATTATGTAATAATATAATTTGTATAATTACTTATTGCCCTAAGGAATACGGAAGTATGGAACAATCACTAAATGCGTTTTACGCACTCTTATGTTGATTATGCACGGTGATACCTACAAGTACCACAACACACCCATCATGTTTACAACTTTAATTTCAAGCAGCTAGTTTGTAGGTACTCAATTAAGTAATTAGGTACATATGTAGGATTTTTAAATTTCAATTCAGGTTCGTAAGTTTGTAAAAGTAATCCTAAGACTTCCTTACACAAAACTTTCATCAACCTAACAACGGAGCCCGCTTGCTTGTACATAAATGAAGCCGATGAGGTGGGTAGGTACAAATGTTCAAAACAAACTATCCAACTTATTAAGTAAGCCATAGTCTTAGTAGTAATATTTAGGATCACGGTTACATGTCTAATTTCAACAATCTCTTACTATTTAGGTACCGTTTGGAACCTTCCTCGACTTCAACAAAACATACCTATGTACATGTGGCCTGTGCCCGCTGCATCGTACTGTAACAGAATGATGTAATACGTGGCTATAACAGGATCATGTCCGGCTCAAAATCATGCTTTGTATGAAATATTATCAGTCATCACCCACTAAACCATTCCGTCCCCTGACAACACCATACCGTGACGTGACTGGACCGAGCCGACCAACAATATTTTGAAGGAGTTATTACGCTCATGTCATAGTCTGCGTAGGTAGCATAGGTACGGTTATCATAATATATGGTCTACCATATTGAAACTCCTCTAGATCAAACCCGTGTTCTAGATGTTTCACTTCATGTTTGACAGGGCCTGATACGATCATGCTATGATAAGTTGCTGTCAGCATGAGGTATGAAGTGGGCCTTGGGGAGCTAATTAATCATGGCTTCTAGGAGTTCTAGGTACTTACCTACCTACTTTATTTTTGTTTCTTTTCAGGTAAAAATACAGGAGAGAAAAAAAACAATATTTAAATTAATAGTATATTGCTTTGCCTTATATATTCTTGCAATATTCGACTTCTTATTATTAAACCTAATATATATTAACATCTAGAACCACTATAGAGAAATTGTAAGAATCTTCTTTATTACCCTTGAAAAGTATTTTCTCTCTTCCTTTTTCTTCGACATGCGGCGTAGGACAATTAAATATCACCCTGGAAAGAAAATTGGTTTATAAACAAGACAATAAAATATGGTCATGACTTCATCGAGGACTATGAAATAAACTTCTCATATCAATTTGTCACATCATAAACAGTTAGGTACACAGTACACACACATGCCATCCATTATTGGCACAAGAAAAACTATATGAAACTTATTTGAGAGTTACTGTGGCAGCTTAGATAGGTACGCCATAACCATTAGGGTTATTATTAATAGTTCACTTCGTCGGTGGTGTTCTTAAAGCTAAAGCGGTTCTCACATCTTAGTTAATTTAGAAAAGCGGACAGCTCCGCGTTTGAAACCTACAAGCTTGCCTAGTGTGTTTCTTTTCCTGAATCTCCACTTCGGGTCCCGTTGGCACGTTCCTGTTAATAATATTTTCCTTTGGGTGCTGGGATATCAATCGTGTCTAGGATAATGCTGAACTTATTCTGAAAAAGAAAAACACTATTTACAACAGGAATATGAGAACAAACCCAATAATAGCAATTCCATTATTATAGTTACTTACAAAAATATTTTATTTAAAAGGTTTATTAAACAGAAATTTTTAAACAATATATATTTTAAGGAATATTATCAATATTAATTATATAAGGCTCTATTACTTACATTTTTTCATATTTTTTCCCATAATTAAATGCTGACAAAATTTGAAAGTTCTTTGACTTTGACAGGAAAAACTTAACCATCGACAAAAAACTAGATTTTTTACCACCAAAGAACGAATGATTTAGCGCATCCCTGGTTTCCGATTCAGTGTTGCCACTTGCAAATATCGATTTGTTTACACTTTGATTTCGCCGGGTAACACTGACGAGTCGCGCCGCGACTTTGAGTTCTCTACGCGGCTGTTGCAGTCGCGGGTACAAGTTATGCTACGGAAATCGACAGATTTGACAGCCGCGGGAATGGCGACTCGAGTCGCGGTCTAAGTCGCGGATGCAAGATGTGCTAGAGGTGCAGGCAACATTAGGTCAGTGAAAACATAGTTACTAGTTATTAAGGCTGCCATACACATAAGCATAAGGTTGCCAACAGTCATCTGAATGTCGTTTCCAATCCAGGTTTCACAATGATTAACGTCTGCTCTCGTGCAATTACCGATTTCATTCAGAAACTTCCGCTAAAACTACGAGAAACGTCGTTTAGTAAATAAAAGCATATATCAAATTGTTTTTAACACATACTTTTACTTAGTTAATTTTTTAAAGTGTCTTAATGAGTTGAGAGCTTTTCTTACAATGCGGACATATAAAAAAATTAAGTGTACTGGATTCGAGAATATTTTCACCCACAGATGCGCGCCCTACTCAAACAACCTTATTCATATAATATATCTTAGCAACCTCGAACTAACCACAGTTACTTTTGTAGAACAACGTTTCAAATTGTTACTTCTACGTAAGCCACAAAAGTTACCTAATGTTACCATGTTGCACAGTGTTACTGCAGTCTGGACCCGGGTATGTCCTTAAACTACGTCCAAGACCACCGGTGGACGGGCAGCAGCGTCCCTCAAATTCGGTGTAGGTACTCGACTGCGATCGCCAACCCGCCTGCCAAGCGTGGCGATTATGGCATTCACCCCCCAAAGGGGGAGGCCTATGTTCAGCAGTGGACTTCTTATGGCTGAGATGATGATGATGATGATGACTGCAGTCTGGATGCACCTTTAACAGAGAAAAATTAGTACACAATTACAAGCTAACAACTAAATCGCCCTATGGTCTATGTGACTACAAAAACTCTCTAATAGTTATTAAAGTTCCGCCGCCATACTCGTAAGTTGTAACAGTCGTCATCTGAATGCCGTTTCCGATCCGTTTCCCGATAATTAGCCACCGCTATGTGCTCTCGCGCAATTACCGATTTCCAAACGTTTCACATCACCGATAGGGCGTAGTACCTGTTAATGGAGGAATGTTACGGAGATAAGGATTCAAGTCGAATGACTGTTAGATTGTTATGTAGCTTTCTTGGTTAGCTTGGGCCCTTTTCTCTAGCGATTAGACTATTATATATTCTAGCCGCCCAGACGTCAAAACTTGCCAAGACTGTTTATACGACAACGGTTTCACTCACTTGAATTTTTAATCGCTATTGACGAAGTGAGTGAAACCGTTGTCGTATAAACAATTTAAAATATGTCTCACGAAAGTTTAATATCGATTACTTGCCAAGACAATAGCAATTTAGATTTGTCAAATTAGAATGGAACAGGAGACCTTTCTATAGGTTTCTGGGCGGCTATAGGATAATCTAATTGTATGGCATTTGTTCATATGTTAACACACTAATAATATTAGTTTTAATCATCTTTGAGTAATTGGTCCTCCAATCTTGGCTAGTTTTTTAATAGACCTCAAAAAAGGAGCAGATTGTTAGGGTTTAAGATAGTTTAGTGAGCTTGGAACTTGGAAGAGTTAGGAGAAATCAGCAATGTCACGTTACTTAACACGATAAAGTAGATATGTAGTTGAAGGTATATTGTGACGATTGTGTGGTTTTAAAGTAGGTACCTAATGCTGTTCCTCGGAGTAATTAACAACGGAGACGCCATGTCTAAAATTTTCCGTACAAAATAGTCTACCGTTTTTTGCGGGGGAGGGGCACATCAAATGTATAGGTACGTCATGTCAGATAAACGTCAGTCCATACATATGGTTGACATGTGGTTGACCATTGGCCGCCTATTTTCGACAGAGGGGAACGCCTGTTAATGGCGGCTCCATTGTTAATTACTACGAGATTGTGACGGTTGTGTGGTTTTAAAGTAGGTACCTAATGCTGTTCACTTGACAACTACTAAAGAGATATAACATGTTACAATTTTACACCTGAATGCATAACAACATGTTAACAAGCCATAAAAGATTAATTCCAGCAATTTTTAGCTCATTCTTGTACAGTACAGCCTAAATTCGAAATTGACATCAAATTCTACACCAATAGGTCTCTGTTCAAGGCGTCTGATACGTTGCAACAAATGGCATGCAAGTTTCGATTATTGCTGGCTACGTAGGAGCAACGAATTTAATCGATCGACCAAATGCCTCAATGTATTGAATATCACTTGCAATTATCGGTAACGTTTGGAGAGTCCATTTGTGAGAAAGGTGACTAGAGATGGGTAGTGAGTAAATACTCACAGGTAAATACCGAGTAAATACTCAGTATTTACTCAATATACCCGTATTTACTCGTTTACACCCAAATTGGTGGGTATAAACTATTTAGAGTGCTGAAAGGGGCATATAAATTTGAAATATAGGTGTATTTTGTAAGCCGCTACTGGATTAAGTACTCAAAATTGTAAGAAATGTATTTTTAAGAGGGGCACTCCATACATGTAACTAATTGTCACAAAAAAATATCTCAGAAACCACCAACGTATTGCACGTCATTAAATGGGTCTTCAAAATAACTGGAATGTTTCTAAGAACATTTTTGGATAAATTGAATATTTTTGGAAAAAAACCGTTTCGAAAGGCCAAAATAATGTTTATCTTTCTATAACTTTCGAACTAAAGTTCAGAAAAAATATGAAAACATATCGGGAGATTAGCCGTATAATAGAGTACAAAAAACAATATTTTGAACATCATCGGTTGAGCCATTTTTGAGTTTTCTTTAAAAAACCCTTAATAAAAGGTCGTAAGTGCCGCGCAAACACGAACTTTTGCGCGACATGCACTTATCTAGAACATCGATAGAATTTAAGTACTCATATTTTTTAAGAAAATAGCTTCTTATTTAAAACAAAATTGTTATCACAATTTGCCTCTCAATAATAATTACCTTTTTTTCCTAAATTAAGCGCCCTCTATGCTTTTTATTTTATAGATATTGTTAATACACGTTAGCACTCTTCAATAAAAGACAATTTTGTTCTTAAATCTCACTTTTTGAATATTTTATAAGCAATCGTTTTTACCCACCTAAATGAGTAAATACGGGTATTTATCGGGTGCTTTGAGTAAATACCGAGTAAATACTCAGTATTTACTCACCCCTACCCATCTCTAAAGGTGACAACGATACTTAAATTTGTTTTTAACAGTCAACCGTTATACTTACTTTACTTACTTACTGCTGTGGCTCAACGACCCGCAGTGGATCTTGGCCTCCGACACCAAAGACCGCCATGCTACGTCCAGTGGACGGCACCGAGTTCGCTAAGGTCTTTCTGCACTTCGTCTCTCCAGTGGTACCTAGGGCGTCCAGACGGTCTTCGGCCACTTGGTACTCCAGAGTATATTCTCTCATACAGTATCACAGTATCTTCCCCCATCCGGACTACGTGCCCGAGCCATTAGAGTCTGGCGGCTTTCGTTTCTCCGTTATACATCAGTCTATTAGTTGTCAGTCGGAAGTATACGCATTAAGGCGACAATAAGAAAACCCGTCCATTCTAGGTTTCTAACATCCTGCCGCCGGCCCTAATGACTAGATGATCGGTTGTGTGAACAGGCGTTTGTGTGGGCGATGAATGAATGTGTGAATGGATGTTGTGTTTTTAAGCACAAGGCATGAGAGTTGAGGTGAATGGTACACAGAGTATTAATAGCAAAAACGGTAGTGAGTGAACCAATGAGTGAATTTTAATTAATGGCACAATGTTTCAGCTAAATACCTTTCAATTCACAATATTTTTGTTCAGTTTGCTAATATCCTATCGGTACCTACGAAAAACAACTCAATTTCAAAATCTCTATCATTACCTGACATGTGGTTGTACTGGTTGTGTGCGTGATTTTAACTCGGGTTTCGATAGGTACCTACCAGTGGCGGCGCTTCAAAAATATCCATAGGCAAGCCGGGGCTAATTAAGCTTACATATTTCCTTTACAACTCTGCTCAAACGACCAAAAACAGGCAAGCCGGTGGGAATCGGCTTTTATGGACGCGCCGCCACTGATAGGTACCTACCTATATTAGGTACTGAGGTAGTGATATCTCGTTTATGTCGTTATTCATTGCTATGATAAAATATAAACCACTCTTTTAATCATATACTTGTTAACATATGACGTTTGAATAAAAAAATATTCAAAGTACATATTATTTAAACTTCCAAAGCCTAGAGCTCAACGTGTTCCCATTGAGATATACTCTGGTTCGGAGGAGGTTGCGGAGCGTAGGACGGGCAGTAATGTAAATGATAACTACCAGAGTAGATTAAGTAATGAACGTCTTTATTTGTAAAGCGCCCTATTTTATACAAGTAGATTGTCGCAGATACAAGCAATATGCGTTTATGTCGCAGTAAACCAAAGCGTTACTGCTAAACACTAAAAGTGGACATTTACCACATTACACCATCTTATGACCTGATATTTACATTGCTCATGTCTACTTGTTATGAAACCTTTATTTTTTTTGTCCACAGGGCCGACACAAACGAAACGCGACTTTCCCCGGCGGACAGACAGCGAGCTTGCTGCAATCATCGACGACAAGAAGTAAGTTATTTTTAGTCAATTTAGTATTATTTCAGTTTTTATATTTATATTGTGCAACCTGAAAATAGATTAGGGCCCTGACGGACGCGTCTCTGAGATCAAGTTTCAAGCAGCATCTCGCTTAGAACAGAATAAAATCAATATATAAAATATTTTATTCGTAAGCATAAACTGCACAAAAGAGAAAATTATACAATAGTGTATAGGTATAGCACTGGGAGGAGGAAGTGCCATGAAATGGCCTCATACCAGCTACCAGCATGATGGGACTTCCAGCGCTGATCTTCCAACTTGAATACAAATACAGTGCTTCCCAGCAATCCGCATCGCATCCTGGCCGAATTTATAGTATTTTTTTTGCATAAACCACACACATCTGAAAAGTTAAGCTGTATTGATGAATATACAAGTAATCTAGACAAGAACAAATGACTACCGAGATGACTCCCAATAGACCATTTAACCGCTGTTCCAGAGTACTCAGCGGACGCCTCAACTCTTCGCGACGCAGCGGACGGGTGCACCGCGGCCCGGCCTCGGTACTGCGGCGCGGGCACCACTACCTGGCCGGGGCCGAGGGTCCAACCCACGCAGCCCGAGATCCCGAGCCTGGCGCCGCCACAACCCATCGACACCAAAGGTAAGACACCAGCTTCAATCCTTCGCGACGCAGCGGACGGGTGCACCGCGGCCCGGCCTCGGTACTGCGGCGCGGGCACCACTACCTGGCCGGGGCCGAGGGTCCAGCCCCCGCAGCCTGAGATCCCGAGCCTAGCGCCGCCACAACCCATCGACACCAAAGGTAAGACTCTGGTAGAATGTTCACGTAGAACGGGAGATGAGCGTTTTCCAAAGAAAAATGTTGAATAAGATTTCCTTTCCAGATCGTCACATTTTTGTATGATAATTTTTTTATTTGTATGAACGTGACGGACCTTAAAAATATTTTTTGATACAAAATTTTGGGACACATTTTTTTCATGTAGGTATGAGGCGTGAATGTACAAATGATTCTGAGTAAAATGAGCCCAAGAAGCCAATATTTTGAAGATATGAATAAAATGTACAGCAGATACAATTACAATTGTATACTCCTGTATTTCAAATGATTTGTTACCTGGAGGATGTATAGGTATTAGCAATCACTAGGCTGAAATGTAGATTTTATCTAAAACCCTGTTTGGCATATGCATTTAGGACGACACCTTCAAAATCAGCGCATGCGCATAGGTTACTTGTTCATTTTGTGATAAACAGAGACGCAATGTGAACTTTAACTTAATGAGATCCTTGACTTTTAGGTATCTAGGCCGGTGAATTAGACTTAGTAATCAAGTTAGCTCATTTTTCAAAATTAGACATTCCTAATGTCCTGACAGGCGAAAATCTATATCTTTGACAAATGAACGCTCATTGGAAATTGTAACCAATTAAAAAAATACGACTACACCCACGCTGAATGACAAAATCGAAATTAAAGGATCTATTGTCATGAATGTCACGAAATTCAACTTTATTACTTTGGTATAAGAGGCTTTCCACGCGGATATAAAACACATTTTATTTAAACTTCGATCATCCGGTTTTCAACCCTAAAGCCTATATAGTAAGAGCGTCGATGAGCGCGTTATTATAAGACGGTATTATGCAAGATGCCGCCATTCACAAAACCGAATTGAATGTATCGCAAATTACACCTCGCCGTAATAATCGGGTGTGAATTATTTATGATCCGGCGATACGGAGAACCGAATCTGTATCGCTTTTATCGATTCGCCGAATTCGATCATTACGGCAAATTTGATTTAAAACGACCTTTTAGTGAATTTTCACGCTTTCGGTAACAAATTACAGGCCAAATCTCAAAGCAGGAGCTTTGGAATGGAATTTGCATGTCTCATAATTTTAGGTATTTAGGCGGCTTTTTTGCTTATCGAGTCCATCGACGACACAAAACGAAAGAGTGAACTTATAAACGCCTAACGAATTTTTTATTTTGACCAGCTACTTGAATTAACGACTTTTATGCGCGAATAATAACATGAACGGAAATAAAGTGAATGATTTTCATTAGTTTAGCGGATCCTAGGCTAATGGAAATCCTTGCTTTCTCTTTACACTTCAAGAAAACAGGCGTAATGATATTTGTGACTATGGTCCTTCGAACCGGATAGGCCTTTCCTTTCTCGGCGTTTCCATCATAAATACAAAGAAGATCTCGTTCACAGCGTAATAAATACAAAGCCGATGGAAGCGACTATCTACTGTCAGTCCCGAGGCGTTCGTTTCTAAGTACTCAGATTCAGATTTGCTAGGCTCACTTGCAGTTTCGGCCGCTCCCTATTTTGGCTGTCCGTGGATCTGATATCGCTTGCGACAGACAGCTGGACTTATTTCAACCACGTACAAAACACGAGCGATTCGAATGATAGGAAGAACCAGCATAAGTGCGCTCTGTAATTACGTATAGATGTAACGGATCATGAGGTCACGCTATACTGGTGCCTGAAATGTAGACGCAGCGGCGCTCGCGCGTGTGAAAGAGAATACATGGACAGGCACCAGTCATCAATTTCGTCCGCGACCGTATATGGCGCTAGCGCTTTTCGACGTAGTTAGAATAGCATACAACTCACAGAAAACATCGAGTCTTAGTATACGAGTTGTAGGTACTTATGACCTTTTCATATAGGATGGAAGTTTCGGTAATAGGGAATGTGCAAATTGTGAAACTGTAACGTCGTTTGCTGTGGGTTCAGTGCCGTATAAGCAAATTCCCACGTTTTGCCACTTTGCATATTTTAACTATTATTGCCCTTGATGGAAAAGTTTACCAATTTTGTGTTGTTGTAGGATTATTCCTGCTTTTGACATACTTAAATTAAATAACTAACAAAAGTTAGTGAAACTACATATGCTGCACTTTTTTAGATATTTTCAAGTGGACATTTTAGCTGTACAACTTTTTACGATGGTTTTAAAATTAGCTTTAAATAAATCCTATTCTTATTTCAATACCTATACATTCCCATCATCCTTTACTACTACTCTACTGGCCTATACTGAACACAATAGACACACATCCTTTACTTCTAGACTCTACTGGCCTATATTGAACACAACAGACACAACACACATGCATACTCACAAATACATTTATGACTTTAAACAGTAAACAGACCGTAAACAGAGCCTAAATAGTAGTTTGATTACGTGCTATGTATCAACCACACGTAGCAGTCATCAAACTACTCGTAACAAATTGTCTTTCCTCTGGTATACCATTGACAGTTCGTAAACCTTATTACATAAGGCATAGGGTTTACCGATGGACAGTGTTGCTGCATCTAAGTTCCATTTAGATAGCACACCTCAGAAGGCGTTGGTAATCTGTAATTAGAGAGTACACCTAAACGATCGATCGTAATTGCAATCGCCAGGTGCTTTCTGCGCAAACGCATTGTATAGGGCCAGTAACAGCGGAATTGTCGCCATTTAGCGATAGTTACGATATATTTTCTAACTGTGCTGCCCTACGGATTTTCTCTAATAAACTAGAGTCGGTTTAGGTTAACTCTGTACCTACCAAAAACAAAAAGTTTTATGGTGACATATCCACGCTTTGCGATTTTAAAATGTGAACAAAGTTGGCCTTTTAGCTATTGATTTTTATTTGTTTTGAATCCGGAGCTACGGAGGTCGCGGTGATGAATGACTTTTGGTAGATATATAATTTGATATTTACCGGTCGCTTTCCAGTGAAAGAAAACATCACGAGGAAACCGGACTGATCCTAGTTTCCCCTTAGTAGATCTTCCAACCCTTAGGACAAACTAGACCATAAATTGGGATAAGTCAGAATTTTGTACTATTAGTTACCTATTGCCTATTAGCGACCTAGCGCGAGCTCCGGGTTGAAAACTGGCGAGAAATGGTACAGGACCGGGACCAGTGGCGAGCAGTCGTGTTGGAGGCCAAGACACACTTTGGGTCGCTGCGCCAGAGGAGTAAGTAAGAAAGCTACCTATTAATCTTTCGCCGCTACAATCAGCTTCGCGCCTTTACCCCGTACTGTAATGCGCACGGCCTTGGTAATTGCCTTAGCTGCACGCGCTGATATGATCACTTCCTAAATTCCGCCTCTTGGTGCGCATTGTGCCGTGCTGCCTACGCAAATACCTACGGTAAAACCGCGCTAAAACGATTATGAATGAAGGATGAAAAAGCGTATCAACCGCACTGAGAGAAAAATCATTGGTAAACTAAACCAGGAATTAAAAAACAGTTCTGTACTGGGGGAAAAAATAAAGTTTAGTAATAATTATAGACGTTTCACTATTTCTGTAAAGTTTATTTATTTCTACAAACACATAATATCCTAAATCTAATTTCAACAAACAGATAATGGAAATTGCAAGAAGTAATAGAAATTGCAAAAGTCAATTTGTTCCTATTAGTTGACTCTCCTTGTCCCCGGATTAAGTTTATTTTTGTAATTCTAAGTGTGTTTTTGTTATCCTTTTCTCTCAGTGCGGTTAATATGTAAGAAAACGAGTTGCTTGGACCAGTGTAAAAGGGCGAATTACGTGGGAAATCGTATTAAACGGATTTTACTGTAGTACTGGATTTTACTAAAATTACTCAAAGCTCCAACTAATCTAGCCTAGCTCTTTGAAAAACTCAATAGCTACACATAATATAATTTTACAAACAATTACTCCGGAACGTAACGGTTACGTCACAGATGAAATATATCGCAATTACGCCGCAAGCGCTAAAATCTATTGCTATCCCGGTAATAAGCAGGCTCTAAATCAATTGCGCACAATTGCCTGTTTACCCGCCTGTCCAACTAATTTAGAACAGGATAAACAGTGTAATAGCATCTTCGACACCTGCGGGGTTGGTATCAATTAGTATTATTTACCGTAACGGCGCGAAATTTAATTGACGCGCGGAATCCGCCGCGGGCTCGTTAGAGCTGTTTAGACGTGAATCATAGTCGGGAACTGGAGGGCGGTGCAAGCTATGGGATAAAGTTGTTTTAATATTTAAATTAGTGAACCTAACTTTAACATTTCCTTTTATACTAATTCTTAGTTATTTAAATGTCGGTAGGTAATATTTTCTGTAAAATTTTCTGTAAATTGCATTCTAAAAGCCCAAGTCACAGGCATAGTTTGAGATCCACCTGTGTCCATGTGTCTGTAAGATCGTTTTCGTTTGTCAATAAAAAATATTCTATTCTATTCTATACTGTTGAAAATGGGGTATTTAAGTACCAAATTCTTCTTCTTCTTCGTCGGTATTACTCTTGACAGAGGGTCGTGGTCATCACTTCAGTTGTTGGTGGCAAGCTTCACAACACGTCGCCACTCTTCTCTGATGGCCGCCTTCCTCGTGCATTCATGTAGGTATAGTAACCGTAAATGTAGGAATCTGTTGCTGGTTCGCGGTCCGTTATGGATGTGTCTATGCGGCTAAAATCCGCCTTTTCCCATACAATTTTGTCCGCTTTCCGCGATTCAAAGGTTAATTTTGTGCGTATGCGACTGTCGCAGCGATTTGTAGCTTGTCCATGCGATTAAAAATCGCTACTTTCCCCATATACGTTTATACAATCTATATTCTTTCCGCTCTCGCCCCACGCCTGTACCTCAAAGGTTATCCACGACTAACGGACTGTAATTAGGTGCGACTGGACTGTCGCTGCGATTTATGGCCAGCCCTTGTCTATGCGATTAAAAAACGCTAATGGACAGATACGAAGTACACGTAGGTAATGGGTCAGTATTTACAAGCATTACGGTACTGGAGTATGAAAGTTTCTATTTAGCGGTAAAATGTCCAGTTTACATTTACTCTTAATGTTTGTATAGTGTATTGTATTGTTTTATTTGAATGCCGTATAGTCTACGGTAAAAAGCAGTCTAAAGAAAGACATACACATGCAGAATTTATAGCTGATTTGTTTTCAATGATTGATATGGAATTAAACTAAGAATGATGCTTTGTGGATGGAATATGCTCGTCCATTGTACTCGATTTGAGACATAAAGCCACTTATCCTAAGGATATGTATGTATGACGCTCCGTCACAACATACGTACAGTACACTCAGCTACTAAAGCGTATGGACACTATGAATGAATTTCTTTTGCAGCTTGCTCTGAAATCTGAATCGAGTATTTACAATTTTAATTCACTATAATTCAGAATTCAAACATATTCGACGAAATACAAGCTCATAATGCAATTTTGTCATTTGAAATGTAAAATACTGCTTATGATTGCATTAACGCGTCCTCGGTTCCCAATGCACTGTTAACTGCCAATAAATAAACCTAATTGCAACGACATAAGAGCTATACCTAGTCAATGTGTTAACGTGCAAATGTTCCCAACATTTGGCAACATCAATAAGTCAGCTAGGAGTGCCGTGTGCCACACTGCTCATAAATCTGTCGTCTAGATTTGTAGAAGTTAGGTAATCGACACCGTCGGAATGGCATTTCAGAACCTTGAGAAATACTAAGTTTTGGTGTTCCGTTTCAAACATGCAAGTTATAACTTAAAATGTCAATAATGATCAATAAACAGTTGCTTTTTGGCTGCACAATGTGCCAAAGAAGCCCCGGTTCATAGCTTGCTTGCTTTAAATATGTCATACTTTTATTTAAAAATGTGAATGGGTTTAAATTTTGCTTCCACGTTCGCTAGTACCATAGACAATGTAAGTTCATATTAAATACATATAAAGAAAGAAAAAAGAAAGAAAATACAGTTATTTACTTCAAACCAAATACGTTATACGTCAATATAAAATATACCCGAATAAAAAAATCTTTCGATGACTTAAAATACTTAAACGATGGTCCTTCGTTAGGTACCTGCCTTAAATAAACTTTCACCCTGAAGGTTTCTTTCTTTCCAACTCCTTCCAGTCGAAATGTGTATTTTTCAGACTTGAAAAGTTTTGGACGGGAATTTAAATAGTAATCTAAGGTAAATTTGCACCAAGATCAAACAATCATTTTCATAGGAATTTGACGTTCATGGTGGCACTTCCACACTCTCTCACTTCAAAGTCTGAGCAATGTTAGCATGATCCGAATCTACAAACCATTTCTAGTTAGATTCATGCTATCTACAATGTACTAGCTATTTTTGTCTTTCCTCCCCCATTACCATTGCTTAAACAACCTTAAACGTACTGACTAATATTTGGAGTAGCAAAATTTAAATTTATTCCAAAGGTTCCCACTAAACCGCAAGAACTACCGTCAGAAGTATTTTTGTGTTATAAAAACGAAAGTATTTTTTGTGAAGTAAAATGAAGTAGTAATGTTTTTAAGGCAATATTTGCTTAGCATTATAAAAGTGGCCTGTGCGGTATCTTTAAGGCGGTATTAGCAATCTCCGAAAGGCTAGAACAAATAAGTTTTTGCGGCGACCGCAGGCACGTACGTGATTGCAGGCCGTCGGCGCCGGCGCAGGGCTACCCCAGGGAGGCATACTAGGGCCAGGAGTTTTCTCTTTAGCTTGTATTACGATTAACATCATAGGTAAAAAGGTCATATAATAATAGTGTGTTATGCTAAAACTTATGGCAGCGAATAACTATGACTATAGTTATTAGGGCCACAGAAATAATAGTACCTAACTACGTACAGGGTTCTCAGTCTACTAGTGGCATTGTGAGCTGTAGATGTCGCGAACTCCTTCCGCGATTTTGAACAAAATCTAAAAGCTGAATGAAAAATAATCATTTCATCACGAGAATCGGTTGAGAAATGCAGTGCGGAGGAGAACAACGGGATATGCTAAAGCATTATTACCCAGGCTGAAAAAAAAGCCTTTGCTTTTGCTCGATCAAAAATCGATAGGATACGGTAGAAGCCATGGTATAAAGCCATTACGTTACGCTTTAAAATATTTAGATTTTATCTTTGCTGTATGTAGGTACCTATCCAAAAATTAAATTAGTGAAACAAATGACAGAAACTACGTCTGGACCTGCCACAATCTATTAATTATACTCAATTTTCAAAAACAAAAGAGATTCCACACAACTTTTTCACTCGACAAAGTATTTTCTGATATTGAACGAGGGTTTTTAGCCTCATTTATCTGTTCTAAATCACCTTTATCTGTTTTTCTTCCTTCTATTTATGAAAATGCTACATTAGGCTGCCGTTTAGGAACATTAGATACAGGTATTACTGAATCGCAATTAAAAAGGGATTGAGATAGCTGTCAATCCATATTGATTTTGACGTAAGTGTATGGAAATCTGTTATTTCTAATCCCTTTCTGATCGCGGCATGATAATAGCAAGTGTAGCAACCCTAGGTTTAGCCATTTTTACCAACATGGAGCGGATTGCAGAACTTGCCCGTACTAATAGTTTTTTAGAATGCGGCTATTGGAGGCCTTTAGTTAAATAGTGGTTTTGTATTGTCTATACATGGCCGCTTCTAAATGAAGCTACACGTTTGCCTGTAGCATAGTAAAATTGCCGAGAATGAGGTTCAAAACCCGCAGATTATAAGATTAATTCTGTCTTGGAACCAAACAAAAGTCTGCAGACTGTGGTTTATGTTTCTTTGGATTTGGCATACGAGATATTTTATTTAGCTATTGTAGATTGAACATAAAACGGTTCATTTTAGTCATATCCTCTAGCCGCCCAGGAACCTATAAAAAGGTCTCCTATTCCATTCTAATTTGAACTTTGTGTTTAATGAATCATAGTCTCATTTTGCTTGGCAAGGTTTGACGTATGGGCGGCTAGAGGTTAAAAGTGTTGCTTACTTGTAGGTAAGTCACCAAAATTCCGTAGTATTCTATTTGTGAAATACAAATTTGTAAATTCTCAAAATCGTAACCAATAGAAATTGAACTCCAGTCGAATATCCAAAAACCGACGGCACCCAGTAACACCGATACGACACGTAGGCGTACATTCACTTTCCAAACAACGTCGTAAATTACACTGGACCCGATTCTGTATTAACAATTTTGTATGGCATTAACCCTTTGAACTCTACGCCTATTGTATGCGGCGCGCCATCGTGAACCTTGTGGGAATGCACGAAGGTTGATATTGGGATGTAGCCGCGCGCGTCAGTTGACGTCTATGCCGGTCAGTCTTAAGGTGACAGTCCATTTCCAACGAAAGCTGCACTACTGTTCATTTTACTATGGAAATTGACAATGACAGAGACGCGTTCAGTATCGGTAGTGCAGCTGCGGTTAGAAATGGAATGTTACCATTATACACATTCTGATATGACCTTGACCGGGAGCACCAATCAGCGCTAGCGGCTCACGTTGATTGGCGCTAAAATCAAGAATCTCATAAGGCATCCCGCTCGCACTTGATGCGCGGGAGATGTGTAACACGACTCACCGTCGTATCAAAATGAGATAAATACCGTATCAAATTTTTTAAAATAGAATCAACCTCACGGGCCCGATTCGGCTTCATAAACACTAAACATTGTATGTTTCCGAGGAAATTAGTCATGTCGCCTGGGGACATTAAATTAAAGTCTGGGGGAGACGATAAATAGCGTTTAATGGCTCCTCTACACGATGGGCCAACGCCGGCCACTCCAAGGGACGCATTTATGCGTTAGAGGGAGCAAGTGATATTGCTATCTCATTCTACCGCATGGCTGCGTCCCTTGGAATGGCCGGCGTTGGCCCATCGTCTAGTGGAGCCATTAGGCTGCACACTCGTATTGTCTGGGTCGCTTTAAAGCGATAATCGTATTTCACAACGTTGACGATGCAAACGGAAAAGGCAGGAACACTACAGTGGTTCTTATTTAAGCAGAGGTCCTTGGTCCCTAAAAGCAGGGGTCTAGGCAAGATGACAATCGTTATGGAAAACGCCAATCGAAACTGAAATGAAATAAATTCAACCGAAACTTAAATAATCTTTTTTTTTACGTTCTTGGCTAGACCCCCCTAAAGTATAACGCGAATTCATAAACAACGACCCTTAGTTAATTTTATTCACCATAAGTACGAGTAGATGTCAACTTTCAAACAGTTGGTGATCACTAGGGATTTTTTTTTTACATTTACCTTTTGACTAAAAGGGACTCTAAATGGTGATGCAAACTGTATTAAAAGTACCTCATTCGAAGCTAGTTTCTGCTTGCCTCATTTCACGAAACATGGTGATTCGAGAGAAACCAAGACCTGCTCATTTTCTTTTTCCTACTCGTAAACGATTAGAAAATTAAATACCTAAACAGGAGCTAGCCAAATCCACTAAAGTCAAACCGAGAAAAGTCTGCAGCGATTTTGATAGCCCACGCAGTGCAAGTGTCATTTTAAACGTCACACTTCTATGACATTATGACGTTGAAATAACACTTGCACTGCGTGGGCTATCAAATCCGCTGCAGACTTTACTTGGTCTGACTATACTCGCTTACTCCATGAACGTTTTATTCTAAATATCAGTACTTAATTAATGGCCTCTACAAACGTCACGGATAATCGCTTGCGATATACGATACATGTACATGCGGTATTTGATCGTTCGATTGAATTGTACTCATATGTACTAAGTCGGCCATTATCTAAAATCGCACACAATTAATTTGTTGCAACGTTTGCAAAAGCCTTAAGCCCCATTTAGACGTGTCAAGAACTTGCATGCGATTTTCGATACATTGCGGTATTTGGTCGTTCGACTGAAATTCATTATACTCTGTAGTTAGCAATGTATTGAATATTGCTTGCAAGTTCTTGAATAGTCTAAATGGGGATTTAATTGTAAGATGAACTTGAACAACTCAACACGACTCGACATGTTTGCAAATGAACAAGCACTTTTTAAACAGTCTCAGGTGCAGTTTCACTTTCGCCGCGGCCGCGCGTGACGCGGAATGTAGCCCCGCGGCACCGAAAACTAGCCTCCGGAACCGCTGACATAGTGGGACATAGCTTGTCTAAATAGTCGGGTTATACTTACGCAGAAAAAAAAGTTGTCAAAGGATAGGTACATCCTGCCATAAACGTATTGGGTGTATAAAGTTGTTGACTAATTGTTTCATAGCTTAGGCGAGAATAGAAAATGTCTTTTATTATAATAAAATACATTTTCTTACCTTAATCAAGTTAATAGTCCTTCGTCTCCCCACTTCCTGACTAACTGCCCAAATGCCCCCGTGAAATGGGTCACAGTCTCACAGTTTCTCTGGTCAGTCACAGGTCTCCTAAACAGATTTTTATTTATCTTATGGCATATGTACATGTCACTGGATTACAATGTCAAAGTTAAGGTTTCGTTAAAATTTCGCCCTTCCCAGGTACGCGACTGCTTCATCTGACAGGGTCTTAAAATCGTCTACTTGGCCTGTGTATCTAGTAAGGGGGCATTCCAGAATGATGTGGTTGATGGTCTGATCTGGGTGCCCGCAGTTACAGGCAGGAGAGGAGCTCCAGCCCCATTTATACCAGTGGTCCGAAACAGAGAAGATATCGTTTACTGAGCGCAATTCAACAAGGTCAAAAAGCAATATTCCTAAATAAAATTCTCCTAACTAAGCAGCATCTTCATCAAATCTATAGTATAGTACATATATTAATAAAATCTATACTCTATAGTTCATAATATCTGTTTCTCGCACGTGCTGTCAGTAATTACAAGCTATGAAGCTACATGCGAAAAGAGATGACCGGCCTTTCCAATTTAGTTGCAACCTGGACTTTATGGCGTTAACATACGGTATACATTCGTGTTTTAAATTAAATGCATAATATTGTTTTTCCTTTGAAACCTGTAGATGGTATCGTTGCGTAATTCGAGGGCTCGATTGAAATTACCGCTCCCAACAGGTATTTCAGCGGTCTTTTTATTCCAAAGCCGTATACATTGCTCGTGATTTATTCCAATTTTGAACTTTATTGCAACAACGATATGGTAAGTTTTACGTTGAAACAATGAAGAAACATACGTCCTCGGGAAAGTGAGTAGTAATTTTTGTGCAGGAAACTGCATTGAGCCAATATTTGTTGGAAAAATGCACCATAAGCGAAAGTTTCCGCGAATGGGGTCGATCGGTACTTTATACTCAAAATATAAGTACTGGGCCATAATTTGGAGCCGTATCGATGTATGCAATAATGAGTTATTGGCTATTCACGTGGTTTATGGGTCTGGGTTAATTCTGGGAGAACGGATAAGAAATTGGATTAAATTGATATTATAAGTACTGTTACTCGTGAAAGCGGCTTTCGTATTCATGAAAATTGTCCTGCTCAGAGCTGGTTAACTCAAGTTAAGGAGGGAACATATAAAATAATTGGGTAAAAAGCTTTTAGTATGATTTAAGGTTATGCGACTATTCTAATAACGGATTTTTAGACCTAATTTTCGTACTTTATCCTTATCGGCTGTTATAATCTTCTACATCTTTGAACTCTTGGCAAAAGATATTCGAATCGTTAACTTACTTAATGCCCACAGAAAAGTCACCGTTTTTCTCAATTTTTTATGACCCAATTAGCCAATTCAGACGCGGCAGTGAGTCCGGCCAAGTTCGAAGAAAGAAAAGATTCTCGTGACACACAGGAGCTCCTGTTTTTTTGGTTACCAATTAAGGTATAGCCAGTCTTACTCATCTCGGACCCTAGAAAGTCACATCGTGACGCAGGCGGGCGTCATCGGGGCCCCTGAGCGTCATCATTAGTCACCCGGGTCATTGGCTGCCCGATATAGACTCGCGGATAATTTACGATTTAGATGGAACGATGGATATGATAAGATACTTAAGATAGAGATAAGACAATTTATGGTTATCACGCATTGACACTCCCATAGGTCATATACTAATTTGGTATAGGTACCCATTTCAGTTGGGTATAGGTATAGGGTCTCCACTCGTGAATGTTACGTGCATAATATCCACAAAAAATGTTTTTCGCGGGTTTCACATGCTTTGTTGTATGAAATCGTACCTATAGGATGCACCCATCAGTTGGGCCTTGTGCCGTATGTCCAAGTAAAAGAGTGCGAAAGTGTGGTGTTCGCAGACTCCATCTATGGCCAGATACGAATAACTTAAACTGTATTCTGGGTATAAAAATATTAGGGAAAAAAATACCATCACCGTGGAAATATTTAGAAGAAGAGGTTGTAGAACCATGTAATATTTATTGTGTATTGCGCTTTCTTGTGAGACACAAAACAGTAACAGTAATAGGTACCTATTGTATTCTTAAATAATAGATTTCACACTTTCCAATAAACGACATTTGACACCTACAGATAATATTAATTTGTGATGGCCTAGGTCGCGAGGTCGACCGACGGGTGGGGGGTAGAGGGGGGTAGACGGAGTCAACGAGCACGCGCAGTGGGTGTCGATGATTTACATCTGCTTGTCTACGTGCTCATTCATATTTATTAAACTTGCCCATTTTTTAAACAGTAAATCTTGACGCGTGACAGCCGGCTCTAAGGCTTCGGTTTCGCGAGACCTATTGTTTATTTTTATATTAAACTGTGTTAAAATATTGTGAGTTCAACTTTCATATTTAAGCAATATGTTTTTTATAATAATTTATATCACTCAATAGCAATGAAAATTTATGCAAAGTCGTCCATTTTCAGCAATCGAGTGTTTAGCCCCTGTACAAGATTATAAGAGTAGGTAACTAGACGAGCGGCGGAAGCACGGTCGCATTTTTATCGCTTGTCACCATGCCTGTCACGTTCTAACAAGTATGTGAGTGCGAAAGTGACGGGCATAGCGACAGGCGATAAAAATGGAACCACCCTGCGCCTGTAGGTAGTTATAGGTAATTATGTAAAAAATAGGGTAAAAAAGCGAACCGAATTCTGAACTGAATTTAATAGGTTTAGTGATAAGTCAGTCTGCCCAATAAATTAAAAGCATCATAAACTCCGACGATACAAACCCAATAAAGCCATCAATTCAAGTATCCATGTTAATTACCCTGTCCATATTTTAATCGCAAAATCGAAAGTTAAGACTTAAGCAACGCTAAAGCCTTAGGCAACAATTTGGCAAGCCAATATGTTCCTATTTTATCTGTGTTCTAAACTAAATAAAACATGAAATAAAACAAGTTTTTAGTAAATTTTGCCTTAGGTATTAGTTTACTGTGGGACTAGGTCGAATTTTGTGGGCATTTTCATTTTAACTAGTAACTTAAGTCATGACTCATGTTTTAGTAACATCTAAAGGCTCCGTCACACATGCGCGTTTTGCGCGGGCAGTGCGTGAGTTTTTTACATATAAAACGCTCACGCCCCGCCCGGATAGCACACCTGTGTGACGGAATCTTTACCGTTACATTCCTGACATAATATATGAGATTTGACATTGACCGTCAGTTTTGAGAGGATTAATAAGCGGCCGTTAATGGTACACAGTTATGTGAAAATGCCCTAATAAGTACATAAGTCACATAATATTTTTTTATTTTATATTAAATACTTACGAGTCTTGCGACCAATGTGATCTCGCCAAGTTCTGTAAGAGGGATTTTTTCAAATGTACTATTAAGATTTCAATCTACATACAAAAATCATTCCATTTTAAACAAGATGAAACGCAGCAATAAAATGCAATTATGAACATTAAACGCGGCAACCGAGGCTTAATAAACGTACATTCACAAGCCATTTGCTTCAACTGGACCCCTAGATTCCTGACAGCTGTAATCTGACCAGTAGCAATGCAGGGTGTACTTTTGATACGACCTCATAATCTAAGAACAGTTAAATAGTCTAGAGCCCCAATGAACACATTTTCATAGAACCTCTGTCACGTTGTGCGCTTAAAAAAAACGCATTGAAATCGGTCCATCAGTTGGAGAGGTACAGACAGACAGACAGACATATAACACCACTCTTTTTGCGTCGGGGTTTAAAAATGGTTAAAAATACTATGCATAAGCAAAGATCAGCTGACACTGGATATTCTAAGTCCAGCCCGGCCGGTGAATGGCGGCATTTACATACATATCCAATAAAGAAGTGCGCTAGCTGTGCGCAATTTACACCGCCACCGTGGGACCTGGGCTGGGATGGCACAGCTTACATGGACCAGTGGGTCTGAGGATGCTAAAATATGATAATAATTCAGCCTATATACGTCCCTCTGCTGGGCACAGGCCTCTCAAGCGCGAGAGGGCTTGTGGGGTCCAATTCGGATAGAATACTACACCTGTACCTATGCGTTTGAATTTCTTCGAATACAAATACAAATTATTTATTGTTTGATTATTATCCTTTATTCATCATTTTTCTTAGGCTAGGTTTTTATAATATGTATATAAAAGTAGAATATAAAAACACTTACAAAACAATAAAAAATACATATAAACACATTATAAAAAACCTAACCTAGGGTGCCGCCAGCAGCGGGGCAAGGCCCAAGCTACCGGTGGTCAGGGCTGCAGAGAGAGGAACCGGCGGACTATACGCGCCGTGTCCAAGATCACCGCCTTCTGCATCTGTCCCTTGATCCAACCACCTAGCGAGAGTCTCTCAAGATGTTGGTCGAGACTCTTTGCTATTAAACCGTTCACTGAAACGACTATCGGGACAATGATCGTCGAATCAACATCCCACATGGCGGTTATCTCGTGAGCAAAGTCTAGGTACTTACTGGACTTGTCCTTCTCGGCCTTCACGAGATTCTCATCATGGGGGATGGTGATGTCAACGAGCACGGCCCGACGTTGCGAACGATCTATTATCACAATATCAGGCTTATTGGCTACAATAGTCCTGTCAGTGATGATAAATCGATCCCAATAGAGCGTGGCACGACCATTCTCGAGAACAGGCGCAGGTGAGTACTTGTAGTACGGTACTTCGCGGTCCACAAGGCCATATAGAAGAGCAAGTTGCTGGTGAATAATCCTGGCTACGAGATTATGTCTGTGCAAGTACTCGCCGTTAGCAAGATGAGAACAACCGGAAATGATATGCCTGAGTGACTCTCCGGGACGGCGGCATGCCCGACAAATGTCGACCGTACCGTCCTTCAGGATATATTTCCGATAATTGTTCGTCATCATCACTTCGTCTGCAATTGCACAGGCAAAACCCTCGGTTTCTCCGAAGAGGTCCCCGAATCGTAACCAGTTCACCGACGCGAGCAGGTCCACATCGGGTCCCGTGAGGGCCTTGTAGAACCGCCCGTCTAGCACCTTACTCTCCCATGCCGCCTTGCGATCCGCAGTACTTAGTACCACAGGTTTGCGCCAGTTCTCGTTTGCCAAGGAGAGCGGCGTGAGGTTCCTATCTACTGCCACCACATCACGATGCATCCCACACTCGTTGTTAAGGAAATAGTTCCTGAGACTGTACACCTCACGGTTGTGGAGATCCTTGGCGTTTAGGAAGCCTCGGCCTCCACACTTACGTGGGATGTACAATCTCATAACTGACGAGCGTGGGTGTAGCATGCGATATGTGGTGAGCAGTGATCGGACCCTCCGATCCAGGGCGTCCAGCTCGGTCTGAGTCCACCTTAGTATGCCAAAGGAGTATGTGAGTAGGGGCATTACCCAGGCGTTGAAGGCGCGCACTTTGTTGCCTCCTGACAAAAGACTGTTAAGAACTTTTGTGAGCCGACTGAAAAAGCGCTCCTTCACCGACCGTGTAATACCTTCGTCCTCAATACCCAACGACTGTGGCATACCAAGGTATTTATAGGTTTCTGATTCAGAGATAGATCTGAAAGACATTGTCTCAGACAGTTGTAAATTTGTTGAATTTACAACCCTCCCCCGCTGTACATGCATAACCGCACATTTATCGACACCAAACTCCATGTTGATGGCACTACTGAAGACTTCCGTGGTTTTCAGTAGCTCCAACAGGTCCTGGTTGTTTGGTGCAAATAATTTGAGGTCATCCATGTACAGAAGGTGAGAAATGACTTCACCCTCTCTCCGAAGCCGGCAACCTAGTCCCAAATCCTTCAGCAGGGTGCTGAGGGGATTTAAAGCTAGGCAGAACCACAGGGGACTCAGACTGTCGCCCTGAAAAATTCCTTGATTTGTTTGATTATTATATTGAGTTATTACCGGGTTGATGATGAAAACTAATACTTGTACCAATATTTTAACTTTATTCATTTGTTACAAACATAATAACAACCAATTTACAATAAAATATTCAAGACGTCTTCACTCTAACTTGTCCGTACTCGAACTGGCCACTTGTCACTGTTATACCGGCCTTTTTATAACAATTCAAAATGGCGGGCACCAGTGACAAGTATGAGTCAATTGATACTCTTTTATAATCTAATCATAAATAAAAGTAAGAATGATCAAAATATAAGCTATTAATAAATAATGATCCTTACAGCTCGGCCATCCTGTTCGAGGCGAGACCCTTCGCCATGAAATAGTTAAAATGATAAAAATAATGACAAATTTATAAAAATTATGAATCGGCAATGTATACATCAAGAACATACCAAGATTTATTGATCCAGTATTGCTATGTGAATGATATTTAGGCACATAATATGCGTATAAAATTATAATAAGCAACAAGAGAAATAGTTACAAACATAATACTCATATGCATATCATAAGAATAAGATTACAATTATAATGTGTATTATTGTTAATTATTAAGTATCAATAAAATGTCAATTGATCAAAACATAATATTATTAATTGTTCAAATTATGGGTTTCAAAGAACTTTTATAACTCTGTTATTAAGGTTAAAGAAACTGTATATGTCATCGTAGAAACGAATAAATGTAATTAGATCGGCCTGCAGAAATATAATAAAATATTAAACCATAGAACAATCATAAGCGGAATTCCATTTTCAATCATTATGTATAGTTAAATTACACAATCTAGTATTATTAAAATTTTTTTGAAGACTTGTTAAATTTTCAAGAATTTTATGAGCAAGAAGTACAATATATACGTACACAACACTATTATTCACTTTTACACGTAAATATTCAAACCGTTATCAATTATATCGTATCACCACATAATTCCCCGACAGAAGATAGTTGCGCCAACGCGTGCTGCTCTTCTCTGTTGCTCTGTTGCTGTCCGCGATGAAGACGCCGGCAACCACGCTGATGCTGCTCACCACAGGGCACCGGATGTCGCGCTGCTACTAGCTGCAGCCTTGTGTGCCATGATGCCAGCATTTGAAGACTCTGCGGTGTAGCAAGGATCGTACTTCTGTGTAGAAGCACCTTGGTTTTGCCAAGGAACAGGAATGTCATCGCCCTGGCCGTCTCACCTAGGCACTCCTGGGCGGTAAATGAAGACCAAACCCTGGCTCTATCACCTGAGCACTCCTGGGTCCTTCGTCTGGGTACTCCTGGGTGGTAAACCAAGACCAAACCCTGGCCCTATCACCTGGGCACTCCTGGGTCCTTCGTCTGAAACTTGTAAGACTTTCTTTAGAAACATGAAATTAGACTTTCTTTTAAAATTAATATTGAAGGACTAAGACTTGTTAAATTGTATTATTTTGTTCCATTGTAAGACGCTATCATTTTAAGCTTGAATTGGGAACATGTCAGGTTTAATAATTGTACGCATACTACATATACGTAATTTTATTGTTTACTTACCACTTGTGGGTAAAATTGTAGGGATTTAATACAGACTAAATGTAATATAATTATGTTATATGTTCAACATGAAATTGTTTTATTTTTGCTACTTTTACCGTTCGATTATTCCCGTATAATTTTACTTTTGTTATTGAATGAATTGAATGTTATCTGTTGCCAACGATTTAGTATAATGCGGGAGTTAATTTGATAGTAGAGTTCAATAACGATAAAAAAAAAATGTTTTACAGTAGAAGTAAGAAGTAGAAGTACCTACACTTTTACTATTCTTTAACCTATTATTATGGTGACTATTATACAACAATCGAAATTTATGTGTAAGTGAATAGGACTAATGAAAGCATTGCTTACACGCCTTAGATAGGTCGTTACCAGAAACATCATAGATCCATCAATACTTTAGTTTGTTTTATCAAACCCAAGAACCCGAACTCTCCTCGTGTCCTGAGATCTATTACATACTTATTAAGAAATAATTCAAATAGTAAATACTATTTCGGATCAGCAAAGTCTGTAAATTTAAATAAATAAGTAAAATATAAATATGTTTCAATTTTACAAAAACTCATATTCTCACCACAAATTCCTTATCACTCAGAACATATTTAAACACATTTAGACTTGTTCATTATTTCACATTTATGATGTTTCTATTGTAAGGATTAACCAGTTACGTACTTACTTTTTTTAAGTAATCGACTAATCGTATTAGTTAAGTAATCAAAATTATTTTCTATATTACGATATTCATTTGTTTTACGGTGTCTAAGAAATACTAAGTGGTTTTGCAACCAACAGGTTCTATTCAAACTCAAACTAAATTTTATTAGTGTAGAACAGTTTTGATAGTGAATATTTAGTTTCCAATTATAAGTGTTTTTTTTTTCATACGAAACAAAAACAACTAATCATTACAATGCCTATGTTAATCGAATTTATTTCCGATTCAGACATGTCTAACAATTAAACAAATGAGACCTGATTTCACAAATAATCCATTATGGTCAGATATAATTAATTTATCACAATTATTTTGGCCAGTCAAAAGAAACTTCACAAAAATAAGACTTCATTAGCTACAACAAAAATAATGATTACTGTACTGGCTTACTAAGGAAACCTGCCAAAAATGACGGTTGAGTAAAACGAATATTTTGCCTTGGTATAAGTATAAAATTGGGATGTTTATTCCTGATTATAACTGATTCAAGTAACATTCAGCACTACTTTACGAAACTGGTAGGTATCTCACATATCCCTATCAAATTGTCAAAACTTTTATTTAAAAAATATATATTTATATTTTAATTTATAGCAAACGTCTCTGCTTGTTAAAAATTAAGATTTAAATTGCTAGTTGTATTGTAATTGGCATTAGAGGAAATGGGATTTTCTCGTGAAATTAACATGTGAAATATGAGACGGGTGATTTTAACGTCTAGTATCTAACAGATCAAATTTTAATCTGATGCTTATTAATGAATATTATCAATTTATCAGTATTACTAAACTTTTTATAATGGCTATTATTTCAATAGCAACCATTGTATATACCAATGCGTCCTTGTTTTGTAGGTGTATATAAACATTATTAATACAGTCTTGGGACTTAAGCAACTTGTGTAGTATAATACACATAATATGATATTTCATTGACATAATCTGTAATTTATTCCGTGCTAATCTTAATTAAACTTGACGTGTAGCTGTAGCCGTGGTAAAATTGGAGCCAGGCAGTGGTTTTATACCAATAAACCTCTTCAAAACCATTTTAGTTCAGTTTATGGTGAATATTGTTTAGTTTATTTGTATTTTAAATATCATGGGTAGCAATGTTATTAAGTTTTTATTTTATTGTTACTGTTTATTTAACCTTTATTTATTATGCTTATTTACATTTTGACTAATTATTTTAAAGTGTTGTAAATATATTTATGACAGTTGGAATTAAAGTCTAGCGCATTCATCCTCGCACGTCAAAATCTCACACATTCATCCATGTGTGTTAAAGTCTCGCACGTTCGTCCATGTGCATTAAAGTCTCACACGTCCATCCGCGTGTGTTACATATCGTGTACATGTCACCGCAAAATTGCAAACACTTGTCAGTCCATAATATCGCTAGTTAAATTATAAACTGACGGTAGGGAAATTACAATCCAACCTAACCTAACCAACGTTAGATTATAAACTAACGGGTTCACAATCCTACGGTGTCATATACACACCGATTCCACAAGATTAACATGGTTATCTTGGTGCTATATCCTGCTTTGTAACTGATACTACACGTCTACACATACGCCATCGACTCTATGTATGAGAATCACTTAATATCTTGTACATATGACTCTACATATGACTCTACATATGACTCTACATATGACTCTACATATGACTCTACATATGACTCTACATATGACTCTACATATGACTCTACATATGACTCTACATATGACTCTACATATGACTCTACATATGACTCTACATATGACTCTACATATGACTCTACATATGACTCTACATATGACTCTACATATGACTCTACATATGACTCTACATATGACTCTACATATGACTCTACATATGACTCTACATATGACTCTACATATGACTCTACATATGACTCTACATATGACTCTACATATGACTCTACATATGACTCTACATATGACTCTACATATGACTCTACATATGACTCTACATATGACTCTACATATGACTCTACATATGACTCTACATATGACTCTACATATGACTCTACATATGACTCTACATACTATCCATTTGCCATGTCAGTCAATATTTATAATAAAATTCCAAAGTCCATACAGGTAGAAACAAACATAAATAGATTTAAAGTGCAACTAAAACGACATTTAATTAGCAAAGCATATTACTGTATCCAAGAGTTTTTAAGTGAGAACTAAATGTTCTATGTAGTTTAATTTTAATTAGTTTTAAATATGTTGCTATACCCTCGCAGGGTTCATGTTGAAACTGTACTTAGCCCTAAGATCCTCTGTACACATGAAATGCAATAAAATATATGAGTATGAGTATGAGTATGAGTACTACGCATGAGCGTAGTTTTAGGTTACAACTTTACAGTACTACACGCAACTTCAAAGATATCCACAGAATACACTATTATTAGATGTTGTGACATACAGTTTATAAACAAAAGGTGACCGGTTATTAAATCGAATCCATTGAGATTCAGTTCACGATATGTAGTATGTGTAAATTGACACAAAATAAAATAACGAGTTACTACTCGTGTATTCAACAAACGCCATACGCTCCATAACATGGAGGTTTAATATAGATGTATGTTCATACCAGAGTTGAGCAAAGTTAGTTAAATTAAAAATGAAATTAAGAATTAGTAATGTTAGTTTTAATAACGGCAACTTATTTTGTAAATGTATCATTACCAATTAGCTTGAATTCGACATCACACACTCTTATGATTTTATCATCGATCATGGTTTTGATAGTATTTTAATTATTCGAGCAGATGGTTATCATGGTTATTTAAACTAACGTTTTAGTTGATAAAGTTAGAATAAGGTTCGTTTTACGACAGCTATTTCCTTTATTCCTTATGAAATCATTTGGCTTAGTTTTATTTTAGTTTAATTCACAGTTTGCAATTATAAGTGCCCAACTCTGATTCATTGAATACTATTATTAGTTTAATATCCGACATGTCATAGAGGCGTTTTCTTTTCATGTAAGAAGGGAAATAGTTATAAACACGTGTTTTAGTCATCTAGTCAAGGCACACTTTGGGCCTCTGCGCCAGAGGAGTAAGTAAGTTCTAGTCATTTAGCTTCATCGAGGCTTTTATAAGTAATGCTGCGTTGGGCAGCGTCGCTGAATGAAAACCGATATCAGAATAAAAGCACTAGGTTAAAAAAATATGTTAATAGCTAATAGGACTAGGTAAACAAGTTAGATAACGTAACCCTGCATTATGGCTTCCAATTTGAACTAAGATCGTCACATCATTTTCTTTTAAATAATATATCGTCTTATCGGTCTTGTGCGCATGGAATCGCAATATTATGAATAAACTTACATAGTGATTAGATTGATTTTAAAGTGGGGTTCCTAAAGGTCATATATTATATTGCCCAACATTTTAATAAAAGTAATCTCTTAGATGCATTCGTAACAAAATTAATTTATACACTGACGCAAATCGCGTTTAAGAATTGCTTATACAAACGCAACAGGGGTTTACTTCAGAGATATTCAATTGGCAAGATTTTTCATTTTAATTTACTCATCGGTTTCGCGGTTACAAAGCCAGTGTATTTATACAATTTTAGTACCGCAAACTGACCTCAAAAGGTGTAGCAGATCATAAATCTCAATGTGTATAAAACAACTGCTACCACAACTGTACTATGCTATTTTGCTACGTAAAAAAAAACTAAATAATGAGTCCTTGGCCCGAGCTTGAAATAATCGATGTGGTACACCATCATACAATCGAGTTCAATAAGAGTTATTTTCACTAACTCATATATGTAATATTTAAAAGCGCTTAATTGACGACTGTAGATTTTAAATTTCATATCTTTATTATAAGTGAGACTACCTGTCATCCGTTCGTACGTTCTTTCTACACATACATATACCAAAATTGGGCAAATCATCATCATTATCTTTAATAATATATACAGTATATTTAATACAGACGTGACGGTAGGTTATCAAGCCAATTTTATTTAAAATGAAAGGGAGTTTAAAAATATATATAAAGAACTTGACTTACCATAATTTAATACACTTTCCGGTAAACATAGTTTACTCACTGATACAAACGAAAAAGAAAATACAACCTTACGTTAGTGCGGCGTGGCAAAAATCCTATCGATTTTTGTTAGATCCAACTTCTGATATATTGAGTTATTACCGGGTTGATGATGAAAACTAATACTTGTACCAATATTTTAACTTTATTCATTTGTTACAAACATAATAACAACCAATTTACAATAAAATATTCAAGACGTCTTCACTCTAACTTGTCCGTACTCGAACTGGCCACTTGTCACTGTTATACCGGCCTTTTTATAACAATTCAAAATGGCGGACACCAGTGACAAGTATGAGTCAATTGATACTCTTTTATAATCTAATCATAAATAAAAGTAAGAATGATCAAAATATAAGCTATTAATAAATAATGATCCTTACAATTATTATTATATTATTGCATTATTTGCAGTGTTTGCATAGGTATGTAGGTTTTCCTTCGCCGAAGATGCTAGGTACTCTGTGTATTTTTCATAGCTTGATCATACTTACGAGTAAGTGCCTGGTCTACATTTGTAAGTTGGTTAGTAAGTTCTTCGTTTAATAGATTTTAAACGATTTAGAGTCCAAAACAAAAGCAATAACTATTATATTTTTATATTTGGAGTCAGAAAAGTCATTGTTGCTTATTTATTAATTTATTTTACTGTACGGCAAAAAAGGTCTAACTTCCTTTGAATACTACTTATTTTGTTCTAGTATTAACGAAGTCCTAGTAATAAAAATATGGGGAAAAAATACATTTGCGGGTGCAAAAATATCTTTGATGTACAATTGTGCATGCACCTAACGCTAATAGTGCATCATTTAAATACGAACGGACCTTCTGTAGTAAATATGACTAGTACTAGTAGTACTCGTATAACCTAGGGCTCTTGAATAATGAGGTCTGGCTAACGTGGCGATAACACGACAAAAACTAATAAACGCGCACACTTGGCCCCATAAGTCCCGCGTACACTAGGCCGCATATATTTTGAAATGACAGTGGTAATACAAAATAACGAAATATAGTATAAATTAATGAGAACCGGCTCACGATACAAACGAATAAACGCGTACATTTAACCCTATAAGTCCACACTAGGCCATATTATTCTGAAAACTATAAAAACGCTGTTATTGTACGAAATTAAACATTATGAAATATGATACGAAATTGAACAATATTGGAACACTATCTATACAATTTTTAAAGTGATTTTATTGTATAATATCTGGTATCTGTCATTTGATGAACAAACGAATTCCGTACATATTTTTTTTAATATTTACATAATACCAATCTTAAACAGATAGTAGGTACATATATAAATGCAGATGTAACGACGTTCGACATTTGTTTAAAAGTCTAGACTACACTACGCGTAATAACTTATTAATATGCAAAAATATGTCGATATGAGAACTATAACCACGCGGATAATTATAATTTATAGGTGGCCGTATTCTATAAAAATGGCTTTAAATTGTTAATACCACACACCTTAACAGGAAAGGGCTTAAGCGACTAGATATCTACGATACGATATGTCTTTTTGATTCAGAATTGGGATAAATTGAAATATATCGATACTGGCGCCGCCAAAGATCTAGTTAGCGGTTGTTTACTTTACCAACTTCAGTCGTGGTGTAAAAATTAACTACCATGGGGTTGCGAACCTCTGGATATATGAAAACTATGAAAAATATACACTTTACTTTAAGATAATATTAATTAATAAAAAACCGGGCAAGTGCGAGTCGGACTCGCGCACGAAGGGTTCCGTACCATAATGCAAAAAAAAACAAAAAAAAAACGGTCACCCATCCAAGTACTGACCACTCCCGACGTTGCTTAACTTTGGTCAAAAATCACGTTTGTTGTATGGGAGCCCCATTTAAATCTTTATTTTATTCTGTTTTTAGTATTTGTTGTTATAGCGGCAACAGAAATACATCATCTGTGAAAATTTCAACTGTCTAGCTATCACGGTTCGTGAGATACAGCCTGGTGACAGACGGACGGACAGCGAAGTCTTAGTAATAGGGTCCCGTTTTACCCTTTGGGTACGAAACCCTAAAAAACAACATAATGTGTATTTTTCCTCCAAGCACGTCCAATATAAAAAATCACACCAGTTCAATACGCTGAAAAACATTCTTATTTTACGAGTATATAATATTAGGGAAATTTTTATTAAGTCCCATAAGATAAACGTACTGATGCTCGACGCGGTCCCAGTACATGTCATCTTGAAACTTAAGTCATTGTCAATAGAGGTGACAGCAAGCTATCATCTATTGGGCATTAGCATGTCGAGCACTAGTACGTTTACCTTACAGCCAATTGCCAAATAATATTTTATTAATTGATACTACCCCACGCCATATATAGTTCTTGTTTTAAGATTAACCTGCTCTTAATTAGTAAAAAAATACAACAGATCTGAAATATGTATCTTTATTTTCCCAGTACTTTTTCCCAAGCACTCAATAAAAAAGGTCCCACTCGTTACTGAAAAACGTACTTAGCCGGAGAACACTATAACGCCGCAGTAATTAATGAGACAATTACAATTTATCTCGGGCGGCATTGCTGACTCCCTGTGAGGTTGCGTGCGTGCGCGCAGGGTTACCAGGATTTAAGGAATTTATGGAAAATATTATAAAATCAAAATCAAAATCAAAATCAAAATATACTTTATTCATGTAGGCCTAGCAACAAGCTCTTATGAATCGTAATTAATCTTAATCTAATTATCAGAGCAATTTATTGATGTTAATATTATTCCATAATAAAATTGGATTATTATACATGTCAAATTTAACACTAAGAATTTCACAAAAGGATCGTCACACATTAAAAAAAAAATTGTATAAAAAAAATACAAGTCTAGAATTTCTAGAATAAAATCTAAATGTCAAAAAAAGCATATATGGTTTCATTGTCTTTTTTTTATACACGACTGTGGCAAACAAGCGTGCGGCGGCGGTGCGGCCCGCCTGATAGCAGCCACGGCAGCCTATGGGCGCTTCCAACTCTAGTGGAGCTACTAGCACGACGCTGTATCTCTCAATTTCCTTGATAAAATAAGTGACAGAATGAACGTCCTAATTGATTGACCACATCAGGTTTTCCATCCACTCATAACAGCTATTAGAAAACTAATACTTAGGTATGTACTAGATATGTATTGTTTGCCATATTCTCGAGCAATAAAGAAATTAAAACTCATAATTCAGTACTGATTAAAAGTATATGCCTCAGTCTAATTGTTCTACATAGGTATAGAGACATTATCTCTTTTTGTTTTTTTTTTTATTTTATTTAATGAATTTTAAAATGAATTTTGATACTGATTATCAAATATGTTGACACGCTAAAAATCCTGCCAAATCCGAACCTTTCTCCTGGCAACCCTACACAAACAGCACTACAATTTTACATAATGACAGTTCATTTATATTATTTGATCTCCGGACCGCCGAGAACCCTCGTAAATAATCAGGTAAAAGGGCGAATGTTTTTAACTTTTTACTCGACCTTGCGGCATGCGATCCGCAGAAAATGAAGACGTATTTATTCTTAAGGCTTCAAATAGAATAAGAACACATTATTTCAAATAGCACGCAGTACTTAAATAATTCGCCCCGTGGTTATTTTACAACATTATTATTTATGAAACAGCAACTTTTCGCCACGGACCTAAGTTATACCTAACGTCAGATTGGGTAAGACAAACACTGGGGCCAGAGTAACACTTGTAGGGAATCTTCATACTGTTTCTCTTGCCCCGAGTATAATAAACTATGTTTCTCTTTCCCACATGACCTTATATCAATTACATACGACTTTCAAGCTCTCGAACGAAATTATCGAACAGTCTTAAAGTCGTAACTATGTCAAGCTTGGCTAAAATAAACTGAACTTACAATCAGTATTGGAATTGAATTCGTAGTGCCCGAAATAGACTTTACATTGTAACGTGAAATAGTTCGTTTTCCTCTCCATAGAGAGAAATAGCCACAGATTATTTTCTAGACGGAACATGCATAAGACGACTAGTACTTGTATGTAGTACTTGTGTTGAAGTAGAAGTGGTGAGGTAGAATGCAATAGAACGGTGCGGTTTGTTAGAGTCTGTTCGGAAAGAGAAGAGTCATGGAATGTATTGGGCCCCTTACATTTCACGACTCTTCTGTTTCCGCACAGACTGTTAATGTAGCATTTTACAAGTAAATAATACGCTAGAAGAAGAAAACAAATCTACAATGAATCTAGAGTATCTATAAGGTTCACTGTAAATAAGAACCCTTATAATTAAGACACAGCTGTAAAAAGTAATGAAATAAATGCATTTATATTTGTACTATTAGAAGTATCCCATTTTTTTTCTTAGTATGTGACAATTATTTCAGTTTTGTATTTGTATTTTAAACTTAAGAAGAAACTCTGTAGAGTTAAAAAGAAGAAGTATTAAGGTTTGACGGGAAGAGAAACATTGGAGCAAGATCACACCAAAATGTCAATAAAGTATTTCTTTGCATTTCTTCGTTTTACGAGTCTGTTGGACGTAGTCTCTGGGAGTGAGGTAGTAAATCCGCCGCGGGCGCACGCCCGGTCCCCGGCTCGGCCAATCACTCGTCTTTTTTTAGCGATCCTGTAATTTAACCGACTTCAGTTCAGAAACGACTTTGACCACATGTAGTGTGTGCTTGAAATGTGTTTAATTATTTTTATTAAAATCGTTTGTGAAATACACAGGTGTATATTTTTTTTTAAATCCATTATTGGTGAAATGGTGGAGAATTTAATTGATGATTGGCCTGACCTGACACTCATGACTCATGACCAAATTCTGTACCTACTTTCTTGGGGTAATTAATACCTACTAGTTTTTGTCAAATAACTAAATGTGTCCCATGCGCTAATACTTACCAGGCATAAGTGTCCTGTTGTTTACAACCACGGGACTTAATCGCGTATAATTAAGTTTGCATTGTCTTCGTGGTCTAGAAGAAATACTCGTCCGTCCGTGTTCGTAATTAATAATGTGTAAAAACCGTCAAAGTTTAAATCAGTGTTCTGTGACGGTTCTTACTTATACAATAAAATAAGATTATGCCACATCTAAATCCTGAAATGTAACGGCTCGTCTGGTTTAATTCAATTTCTGCATTAGAAACTGTAATGAAATTCTACTAAAATACAAGATCAACCATGCCGCTTTAACAGTGCCTTAGAGCCGACTGATCAATAATGGCTGACAGTTAAACCGTATCACTCCAATCCAATAAATATAGGTTTATGGCTACATCTAATTGGAGAACAGTTAGAACGTGATTATAAGACGATTGAGAAATACCGAAACCGGACCCCAATAAGGCCTAGTTTGCGCTCAGGGTTAATACGTAATAACGGCGTTAATTCTTAGGAATAGGTGGCAAAAAGCGGATCCTGGGCACAATTCAACCGAAAAACTGCAAGGATAATCATCATCTTTAGTCCTGAGCTGAAAAAATACCATCCAGAAGTGACCCAGAATCCTCTAAATGTCCACCCAACGAGCTAACGGACGGCAGACACTCCTTTCATCTGAAAGCCGTTTCCGTTAACATGTTTCTCCATATGTTATCACTGTGCCATACATATATTATGTTCCGCACAACTCCATTTTAGTTTGGTAACGACGTATCCCACCTATAGCACCTTAGTGTGGCTTCGGAATTTAACATTCCTCACTCGGTCTGGAATGTGGAGACCATATTGAGATCCCCGTCATAAACGAGCATTTGTTTTGAATTTAGATACTTTTTGTGCATCTGCTAACTTGCCCATTGTATTGTCCACAGTGTATACCGATCAGCCGGTATCATCGGCCTCGCCGCCGACCAGAGACAAGATAAACGGGGAAGAGAAGGCGCGCTCACGCCGCCGAGACACCTGGGCTGAACCATCCACACCAACAACACCTGATGACCGTGAGTAACAAGTTCATGGGCGATTCAGAAAGAAGATGGCTGCGAAAATAGCCGAAAAGTAATAGACATAAAGACGAAATAGAAATAGGGAATGAAATTCTTCATAGCTTAACGGAAGCGTAGCAATAGGCTTCTCCACTTGTTGCGGTCTTCTATTTAAGCTCCATTCATTTATTACCTAAAGCGATTTAGCAGGCAGGGGTGTCGACCATGTCTTATTTTTTCTAACGAGGGGGTGGGAGGTCTTGATAGTCCTTACATATTCCGTAAGAAAGTAGATCAATTTGAGCAGCAGCGTCTGGAAGACCTAGATGCTAAACGTCATATCCGCAAGACGTGACCTAAGCCCTCCTACACATACAACCGCAACTCGACTGGACAACTCCATTGCGCATCGTGTGACCGTATTTTCAAGACAAAGTTTGGTTTTGCGAGCCACATTAGGGCATTTCATAATCCGGATAAGAATTGTTGATGGAGTGGCCATTGCCGGATACGGCAAGGAAGGAGGAAGATCACAAAAAACCTTGGTCAGATCATCTAGCTCACCTAAGCGTTCTGCTTTTCCCACAGCTGCCAGCGTGTCGTCGCCACTACTCCAGCACCGCTACGACGAGCAACTGCGCGACATTGCCGCTTCGCTGACGCGCCCGCGCAGCCGCCGGGCGCTGCCGCCCACGCTAGAGCGGCCTACCCGTTTGGCACCTGATCGCCTTCCGGTAAAACCCTTGGAGTATACATTTTCACACCAAGAAATTTACTTAAGCCTCAGTATACATATAGAGAGGACAGAGTAAATACATAATAGAATAGAATAAAATTATTTTCTGTTAAAGTTAAGGATAATGGAGCGATCACATCAGTCTATTCTTCAAAAAAATGAGCAAACACTTAAAATCGAATACCAATCCTTCACCAGGTCCGAGGGTCACCCGACGGCGCCGTACCACCAGAAGAAGGCAGCTCGAGCTCAGCCAGCGAAGGCAGCGAGCCCACCGACGCGGTCGAAGTAGCCGAACCGAACGAGAGCGGTCGCGTAGAACTTCCAGCCGAGCGCCTGCTCCACGCCAGGGCCGGCTGGCTACAACGCCGCGGGCCTGGTGGCTGGTCGCGCCACTGGTTCGTGCTCCGAGGTGCAGCGTTGCTGTACTTCAGGGATCCACATGCGGAGCACAGGGGACTGATGGATGGGGTGATTGATTTGAGTGGCATCGCGAGGGTTGTGGAACTGCCGACGTCGGCGTCTACTAATGGATACGCTTTTGAGACTGAGGTTAGTCTGAAATCCTGTAGTTATTATTTCTATTAGTGCGTGTAACTTATATGAATCATTAAACTTACTATCTACAAGCAAATAGTGCATGGTGTATTATTATAAATTATTATTTCTTTTTCAGACATGGGATGGCAAACATATCGTATTGTCAGCGGTAACGGCGGGCATACGAGCCAATTGGGTGTCCGCTATGCGCCGAACCGCTGGTCTGCCAGAATCCAAACCGCTATCCTTGCTCCTGCGGGAAGACAGCGTCGACCAAGCTTCAGAGTCGTCCACGTCACCCATCACACCTGTGACTCCCATCACGAGCAGATCAGCGCCATTCTCGTCTGATGAAGAATACCGAACAGCTTCAGAAGGCGGTCGAAGAGATAGCGCGGACTGGGGAGATATGGCGCCCCAGCCACCACCGTCACCCATCTTAAACAGAACACCCATCAGCAAGGTCAAAGAAAAAGTCCGCGCGCGAGGTTGCCACCAAACCCCTCCGCGAGACACACCAAAAAGCGACAAAGACGAAATAGACTCCGCCAAAGAAAGCCGTCCAGACGAAGTCGACGAAAACGAAAAGCCAAACGAGCCACGCAAACGCAGCTACATATCCACCATCGACAAACAGTCTATTGAAATCGACGACCTGCGAAAACAGCTGAAGCTTGCACTTTCGGACGTCAACGCCGCTGAGTCAGAACTAGCACGCCTCCGCAAACTCAAGTCAGAGGCTGCTCTTAGAGAAAAGAAAATGGAGGAACTAGTAACCGCTCTGCAGCAAAAGGAAGAAGAGTTGTCTATAAGAACTAAAGAAGCTGAAAACTTGGATGCGTTAAAACAGATGTACAACCAAGATAAGACCACATGGGAAACGAAGTTGACAGAAACTCAAAACTTCCTGAAAGAGTCGACGGAGCACTGCGAACTGTTGACGAAGCAGCTGGCTTCAGCGCAGGAGAACGTGCAGCAACTACAACGAGAACTGAGCGATCTCAACGAGAAGCTCATGAAGAGCGTAAAGGAGAATGACGGCTTGTACATGAGGATCAGAGAGCTCGAGGGGCGCGTGACGTCAGAGTCTCCGGTCAAGGAGAAACGAAAGAGCATCGGCTCTCTCAGCGATCTCAGCAACCTCAACAGAAACTTGGACTTGGAATCCTTGGAGAAAAACAGACTTATCGAAGAATACGTCGAGCTTAGATCAAGGTTCGTTAAAGCCATACAGGAAATCAAAACTATGAAGAAAGAACTCCGGGATTCTCACAGCATGTACGATGAACTGGAAATAACTAACATGAAACTGAGAAATGAAATGAAGTTGAGGGAGCAGTGCAGTAGGTCAGAGATTGACTTGATGGCCGCGCGCATTTTGGATTTAACACAGAAACTGACGGCCTCCGATAAGCAAGTACGAACGCTGAAACACAAAATACAGAAGTCAGAGTCCAGAGAAAAGCGGCGAAGCTTATCTCTAAAAGGTAGAGAATCCTTCACGTTAGGTAAGGAGGTCGAAGAGAAACTGACTGAGCTAGAAAACAAAATAACACTTTTGGAAACGGGAGAACCTGCTCCTATCATAAACTCTCCGTCGAAGAGTGCGTCGCCTGCCAAAGAGAAAGCTCCCAAAGCTGAGAGCTCGTCGGAAGAGAAGAGAGCGAAGAGGCTAGCCGCTCGGTTAAGGAGGAAGTCACTCGACAGCGCATTGGCAACGAGCTCGGAGCCGATGAAGATGCTCGGCCGACTGACGTCGTTAGAAACCAAAGTTGCATCAGCGTTCGAGAACAGACGAGACTTGACAAACTCATGTGAATCCCTAAGCCAGGCCACACGGTCTACCAACAGTCCAGTCTTCACCGATAGCCCGGAGAGTTTAGGAACACAGTCACAACGACACTTACTCGATAGGCTGCAGAGCCTCGAGAGTGTAGTCATCCACTCCCGTGACAAAGTCAACGAGTGCTTGTGCCAGATGAGCGCCATGCGAGCCGCGAAATCCAGGCGATCGCCTTCCCCTAGTCTCGAGAAAAAATACAGCATCAAGTCCATGGAAAAATGCTTGACTGACGTCAGTAAGCGACTTCAAGAGTGCTTCGATAAGTGCGTCGTTGATTGCGAGCATGGAGAAATAGATGCCAATGACAGCGTGGCGCAGGTGGTCGTTCAGCTCGAAGAACAGCTCCGAGCGAAGCTCCTAGAACTCTCCAAGAAGAAAGCGGCACTCTACGAGGCGGGTGAGCTCACTCAGAGGAAGAGTTTAGAAATCCTAGCCGAGAAACTAGCGTACGAGGCAGTCCTGGTCACCAGGATCCAAGAGGCTCTGGAATCGTCCAACGGGAGCAGATTCTTCGCTAGATTAATAAAGTCTGAAATAATCGAAACTAGTCAATTAATCGATAACCTTAAGTGTAAGATTAGCGGGGACAGCTGCCGGAATATCAGCAGCACGAGGAGCTCGCTGGACTACCTGGCAAGGATTCTGTCGAGGAAGATCGACTTCATGAACAGCACCCGCGAGACGAGGGACTTGCGGGCTTCGGAACTTATCATCCAAAGCGCGGATCTGGAAGCGCTGCGAGCGTCACAGCGCGAAGTAGCCGCCGCAGTGGACAGATATAAGACCGACAAGTTAGCCGAGCTGTGCTCCGCGCTGGCTTCTGAGGCTCTCGCTCATGCGCCTGGCGATGGTGACTCCGAACAACGCTCCGGATTAGAGGCCGCCAGAGTACGTGAAGCGTGGGCGGCGGCGCGCGACGCGCTCGGCGCGGAACTAGTCCAAGCGGAAGTCGCACGCGCTCTAGGCCGCGCGGCACAACTGTGTGAAGAAAATCTGGATCGCGCGCGCTCAGGACGCTTAACTCTAACGGCTCAAGATCGTGCAGATTTAGAACTGTGGTGGCAGGCGGCGCACGATCATCTGCGATGCGAGATGGACGCGGCCGTTCGAGACATCGCGGCTAGATACCGCGAGTGCCTCGGCGAGAGGCGAGGCAAAGAAGGTTCACCGGGTCTGGACTCGCGCGTCCTGCTGCAACAGCTGGCCGAAGTCCTAGCGCATAAAGCTTTAGTAGATGCGCGGGTGGCCGTCGTCGAAGGAACATTCAGGGCTTCGGCCCCCCGGGACCCGGCTCCCCGCACGCCGACGGACGCCATCTCCTCCCTGGACGCGGACCCCACCCAGGAGGCGGAGTTCGTGTACCTCTTCCAGCACTTCTCGAACGAGTGCCGCGCGCTCTTCTCCAGTGACTGTTCGGGTAACAGTGAAGACTTGACGAAGATCGGCGAGAGCCTCGAGCGAGCGGAGGCGGCGGTGGCGGCGGTGTGGGGCGCGCTGGGGGGCGCGAGCGAGACGGAGGCGGCGCCGGAGGGGGCGGGAGAGGGACAGGGAGTGCTGGGCCGCGTGGAGGCGCTGCGCCGGCGCGTCGAGGCTCTGCAAGCGCTGGTCCCGTGCCAGCACTGCAAGCAGCTTCAGGACGCGCTAGACAGGTAAAATATTTGCTACTTTTATATTATATGAATGTTCATACGATTTGATTTCACACGACCAATGAAAATGACTACTTTTACCTTTTTTTGGTACGAGGATGTAATGCGCGTTTTCAATAATAAAAGGTACCTAAACAAATTGAAAATTGTGAATCTTTTTTAATTTCGTTTCTTTCGTTGATTCTCTTTTACATATTTACTGAGTTTTGCACTTGCTCATTCGCTCATTTTTTCATCACTTTTGTGACTAATTTATTCACTCCTTTTCTCCGACCGATCCCAATACCACATAGGTTAGCCACCTACTAGTGCTATATTAATAATTTCCACGTAGTGGTATTCCGAAGGTCAAATGAAACCTTTTAACAAGTCACACAATATTCCTGTTACTACTAAACTCTAAAGCGGCCTTCGATACGCATATTTTAGTTGCTTTTTTTATACATAGTAAAATAATTCTTTATCATCTTTTGTATATTCAATTTAAATGTAAAAATTTTACTATACATTCTTTTTCTTCGAAAAGTATGCGTAACGAAGGACACCCACTTTCACTTTGTGCCATAACTAACCTTCCTTCCTATCTTCTAACACTAATAGCTTGTGGTCGTGTGTCAGGCTGCAGGCCGAGCGCGCGCGGGGCGAGAGCGCGCGCGCGCAGCAGGCGGGCGCGCTGGCGGCGGCGCGGCGCGCGCGCGCGGCGCTACTAGCGCAGCACGAGCGCGAGCGCGGCGCGCTCCGGGAGCGCGCGCGCACGCTGCAGAGACGGCTGGCCGCGCTCGACTCGGAGTACAGCGCGCAGCTGGACAGCCTGCGCGCGGCTTACCAGGTTAGTAATCAAGTAAGTACACTTTTGTTACCTATTTATTACTTTAAGACCTGAAACACATACATGCAATAAATGATAGTAATATGAATATTATTTATTAGTTACTTCTTAATACTGGCTAAATCGATTAGATACTCTAAACTTAAAAGATATCAGACGATTTGTAAAAGTTATCAATCAATGTATACAAAATTTTGTAGGTACACATTTACACAAGATTAAACCGTATTAAATTAAAACCTCATCCATGAATATTGCGTGGACTCTACCATAGACTAGCAGTTAACCATATTTTATGTATAATGATTTTCAAAAGTTTCGAATTTAACTATCAGTTCGATTACAATTGCAATAAGTAATTTTGGAATATTTACAATTATTTACTACGCCGCATTGTCGTTAATATTCGTCTAAAATTTTGATCTATATATTTTAGAGCCAGCTACAATTTTTGCTTCTTCTTCCTCATGTTATCCCGGCATTTTGCCATAGCTCATGGGAACCTGGGGTCCGCTTGACAACTAATCCCAAGAATTGACGTACAATTGTGCTACAATTTTTGCTTGTTTATTCTACACCATATTTGTAATTGTCTTAAATTTCCATATTTTTCAATTAAATAAAATGTATCTTATCTTATTGTGTGGTATCTTCATATTCGCGTCCACACTTTCAGAACGCAGTGTCAGCGGACGCCCACGGCGACGGGCTGCGCGCGCGCTACCAGCAGGAGATCGAGCAACTGCGCGCCCTGTGCGAGAAAGGCCTGCTCGCCATGGAGAGCTCGCACCGGCGCATCGTGCGAGAGATGGAGGAAAAACACCGCGCTGAACGCGAACAGCTCAGGTGAGGAAGTAGTGTGCAGGTTATTCGCTAGATGGCGTTGTTATAATGCGCTTCCAAGCGTACTTGAATTTTTCAGAGTACCTACAGAAACACATACACGTACATTGTACACATACGTACGTACGTACACATACATTGAATGCCACCAACGATTGTGACGAATATAGAATGAGTGACGAAAGCAGAATAGGACTAATTTAAGAACTTGACGAAAAACGAATGGGACGACCCAAGACGATACCAAGTTCTCAACTTTATCAGAATTTTTAGACAGCTATTTGTCATGGAAATTGTACGCGTACAATATATTTTAATACTTGTACAATTTTGGTTGAGTTTTGTGTCACCCGAATTCGAACCATGTGTCTTTTTAATGTATACTGATAAATATTGTTCTCAATGTCAGGCTGGACAAAGAGCAGGCGTTGGCAGAAGAGACGCGCGCCACCCTCGCGGCGCTGGACGCGATGCGCAAGGCCCACGAGAACGAGGTGCGGCGGGAGGTGGACAAGTTTAAGGCGGAGTTCCTGAGCCGCGGCCAACACGGCGAGCTCTCGCAACTCAGCACTCGCCATCAGTAAGTTAATCTATTAGCCAAATCTTTGATTTATCTACACTAGCGATCCGCCCGGTTTCGCACGGGCACAGAATAAATAATAGTACTAGGTACAGAAGACTCACTCTCTAACAAAACGCGTTTGTTACGATCAGGATAGATGTGGCCGCTAGGTGGCGACAGCGCCACGCGCGACTTATGGCTCGACTAAAATTGGTGCGTCATTTTCAACGTCTTTGTACTTGTAGCTACCTGTTGCAAAGCGACGAAATCGCGGAGTGAACCACGCCTGGCATGGGTTACACAAAACCTTAACAAATTATACACCTAAACCTTCCTCAATAATGCTTTGGGTGAGCACTTGGTGGCTCAGATGGCAGAGCGCTGGAGTATCAATCCAGAGGCCGTGAATTCAAGTCTCACACAAGACAGTATTTTTTTCACTTTTAAAGTTTATTCTAAGCTTATTTCTATTAAGGTTTGCCTACCAGGATTAACTATAATTACTTCCGCAGGCAAGAGATGGAGGAGATAAAGCGAGAGATCCTGTCGCTGAGCGAGAAGTACTCGGTCAAGTGCGTCGAGTCCGCGGCACTGGAGGACAGGTTGGCTGCTGCCACTGCGCAGCTTGCGCACGCGCACAACCACATCATGCAGCTCGATGCTAGGTGAGAAAAAACATACGTAGCATATTGATATCTATTCCTATAAAATCATCATCATTTTCAACGTCTCATTCGTAGCTGCATACCGTGCATAGGCCTCTTTTGGTGTAGATACGCCACTTATCCTAAGCTAGTCTCAATCAGAAATGCCCCGCGATCTTTTAAATGTCGTCTACCCAACGAGGTAACGGACGCCACGATCCGAAAAATGAAAAATAATCTACCAACTAAGTCGTACAGTCAACGGTAAAAATATGGGTGTAGACAACTTACTTAAAAATATGTCCCATAGTTCTTAATTCACTGACATAAGAGTTATGGGACATATTTTTGAAATGATTTGTACACCCATATTTTTACCGTTGACTGTACATATATCACTGCAAATCTCTATACATAATGAATGTATGGAAGATAAACAATCAGCTGTTTCATACAAAACATCGGGATCGGCAAACTTTTGAAGAGAAGAAGACATATTATTATTTATTGAAACAAATCATATATAACATTACAGCTTGCGCCAAAGCAAGAGAAGAGCCAACTATAGTAGAAATTTCAGTTTTAGGGATGTCAAAAAGCCACAAAAGTTGATTTCACTGATTTAATTCTAATCTGTTCAAATCTAAGGCCCACTTGCACCATCCCACTAACCCGGGGTTATGTTATGCGGTTAAACCGTTTACTCAGTGTCAAATTGTACTGGTAACCATGGTAACTCCAGGTTTAACTGGTTAACCTCGGGTTAGTGGAATGGTGCAAGTGGGCCTAAGTGTGTTATTTGGGGGACTTGAATAGCCGCAATTTCAGGCCCAAAGTGCCGCATGCGGCTCGCGAGCCGCAGTTTGCTGACCCCAGCTCTATACTTACATAACGTGTAATTAATTCCAGGAACAAGCAGCTGCGCGCGCACATAATGTCAGAAGCCAGCGAGATGAAGAGCGACGCGCTGCCGCACCTCATTGAGGACGGAGCGGTAAGTTCACAGTCCACATATTCCAACTACTGGACGTAATACTAGCACGAGGTGACGTGAGACGTACAAATACAAATAATACAAATAATTTATTATCATAAAAGTTATATACATCAGCAGAAAAATATCTATCAGACTCCAAACTAGGCTGAGCCTGTATCTTGGAAGTCTGCGAGAGCGATTGACAACTACTTATATTCAAATTATTAGGGTACAGTGCTTAATACTAAAAGTAATTACTACATCTACAGTACAAGCTATAGGATACAAAATCAATTAGGTATATATAGGAGGATATAGGATACAAACGTAATTGAATAGGTACTGTAAATCTCTTACACATTGACATGAGTAGGTACTTTTTTACATACATAAGTCAGAAGTGCATACCTAATACGCATATAAATATTTCTACTAAACAACCAAGTTTATAAAATATATATGTACTTAACGGAAAATTGGTATACAACTACTATAACAGACATTAACCTAACCTGGCTTGAAAAATCAGTGATTCTGTAGAGCATTGGTTCCCAAAGTTGAGTGGGTTCCGACCTCGGTCGGAGAGTTTCTTTAGGTAAAGAAACTGCCAAATTCGGGACCCACCTCTTGGCCGTCTTAAAAAGGGGGCATAAAATATTATTTGTAACGTTCAGATGCCCTCGTAATAGTTTCAGGGCCCTCTCAATATTCTGCTGCTGTAGAGTCATAATACTCATAATCAACAGATGGAACAAAGCACCAAAAGTAACTGCCACCCTTTTCCCATATATACCTACTATTTCTACAGTTCGCGTTCATACGCATCTGTCACAATCTAATTGTTGTTGTTTTTGTATATGACACCGTAAGATTGTGAACCCGTTACTTTATAATCTAACGTAGTTTAGGTTAGGTTAGGTTGTAATTTGTAATCTCACGTCACCTCACGAGACCACGGCACTAGCTTAAACAGCCAGGCTTATAGCGCTTTCATAGACCATATACCATTGAGCATTAGACCGCCACGCTTGCTTGACATTGCACACAATAACCTTCATGCCAAATTATATCTTATTTATTGCATTACATTACGATTCAATTTCAATTTGCTCTTTGCACTATTCGGATTCAAAATTCTCGAGTATTTTGTATCGAGAAACAATTCTTAGCACCCTTTATGTAAATATCGAAAATATAAGCATTTCAAATTGGACGTAGTTTAGGGTAAAAGATCCAATCCACAAAAATCTGTTAGTAAAATTTGAACTTTCTGTCAAAGGGAAAAGTCATTCATTTAAATGACAAATTTTAGAGGATGGATCTTTTACGCTAAACTACGTCCAATTATCCTTCATCTTTTACAGACCGAATTGAACTGTTTTTTAATATTTTGCAACATTAGCATTACGCTACCTATATGACACGAACTATATACTCGTATACTGTACTAATGTTGACTTTGCAAATGACAATCACTATGACTCACATACCTACTGGTCGCGGCAAAACCATCTTTTTTACCTCGTTAGTCACCGAAAATTTGTATACGTTACTGTTACTACAAAAAGTGCCATTTTAATGACCTTTTTTTATTAAAACAATATTTAAACTACTATTTAACGGATCAAACCAAGCTAACTCTGCACAGACTTAATAGTGACAGTGTCAGCTTAGATGTAAAATTATGTATTATTAAAACATACTGTTTATATTGGCACTCACACATTGACACGTCAAAGTCTGTGCCAACTGCCATGTTAGTAGACGATCGATTTGCAAAAGTATATTTAGCATGTATGCAAAAGCTATAAAATAGCAAATAGCCTCTAGCCGCCCAGAGACCTATAAAAAGGTCTCCTGTTCCATTCTAATTTGAACTTTGTGATGACAAAATAAATTTTCATTTTGCTTGGCAAGGTTTGACGTATGGGCGGCTAGAGGATAGTTCAGTTCGGTCGACATCGTTAGAACATTATGGTTGATTGGGTGCACTAACAGCATGGGCGGGAGGCGCCGCTGTGGCAGCACCTGCGGCAACTCGCCGGCGCCTGGCAGCGGAACTCAGGTAAACGACACTTGGGAACAACGCCATCTAGTGGACGGTTCGGTACTCTCTTACACCGTAGGCAAACGCATATAGGGGTTGTGCACAAATCACGCGAGGTGTTTCGGATACTTTTTGACCCCCCCTCCCCCTTGGTGATATTTGAGGTTTTTGGCAACCCCCCTCCCCCCACACAACCTCACGTGTATTTTTTTGAATTTTTTTCATTTGACCTAATTTTAAGATAACATATATAGAAAAACTTGTTTATTTTTCTATTTTCATTAAATAGACTCGCTATTTTGAAGTGCAGAGTGAAGATTTATGTTTAACGAAACCGAGAAAAAGTATCTACTCATGTGGTAGCTTTTTTTTTCTTAGTTTCTTTCACTGTAGAAAAATACACGTGAGGTTTTCTTATACCCCCCCTCCCCCAACGTGAGCTATCGTGATTTTTTCGTGACCCCCCTCCCCCATCGAACCTCGCGTGATTTGTGCACAAGCCCATACCTATAATACAAAAACGGCTAATCCCGTTGACACGCTTGTAACCAAATACTGCTTATTTTCGTAGTCGACCTCTAGCGTCAAGTAGCGGATTTATCAGTACCGCTACTCGACACTAGATGTCGCCTACGAAAATAAGCAGTATTTGGATTACAAGCATGTCAAGGGGATTTGCAGTCTTTGTATTATAAGGCAAAGGGTAACTTATGTGCCTATCTGAGTTATGATTTTTTTGGTTTTTTGCCGCCATAACATGCCATAACTATTCTGACTTATGCTATAAAAGTCAGGTTGAAAAGTATTGTAAGGGCACCCTCATGATATAAAAGTAGGATTAAACTACCCGGTAGATGGCGTTGATCGCAATAAGTATGAAGAGCACAATTCTGAGGTGTATTGGATTGGTAGAGGTTTTAAATTTTGTGACTTTTTTAGCACCTAGTTTAGTAGATTTGTTTTGATTTGCTAATTTAGTTATAAATATTTTTATATACCTTATAATTAATACGTTACAAAAGTTAAATGATCGTAACTGAAAAAGTTTAAGAGAGAATTCTTGCATGAAATAAAGATTGCAATCATATAGGTATTAAACGCTGAGTGCGTTAAATATCAAGACATGTTCGGCCTAATACTAATATGCTTTTGCTGCCACAAAAATAACAATACATCAAAGCTGCTAAAATATTTTATTTTTATGCTTTTTCCCGTGTGTTTTTAGTTATCTCACTACTTAGTCTAGTTAATTGAAGTACCTACGTTACAAATTTCGGTTTTATTTTCAATTTATAAACGAATTAGTAGCAGACTAATTACTACTAGTTCTTAATTAGATTTATATTTGTTTTCTAGTTAGATATAATTTTTATAATATCTAACAACGTCAAGTATGTTCAAATCATTAAATTGCCCCGAAAATTGAGATACAACATATAATTATATTATATTATTTGATTGAATAGACATTGATTGAAGATTATTAGTTTAAAAACAAATAGAACCAAGCATGTAGTGAATTCTGAAAGTCCATTATTAAATCAATAAAACGTGTTTTCTACAACGGTTGTCAAACGATTTGCTGCGCATACGCTGCAATCGTTTCGCTATAGTCAAGTTACCGGTAACATTTTTATACGGGCAATTTAGTGACTTGACATCACCGTAAGGTGCGTCCAGATCTGGCGAATGCATCGCGAATGCGTCCGTTCATAATTGACTCGATAAATGCTGCTCGCATTGCATACGTTCGCAATATAGTCTAATAAAACATAGTCATGGTCATGGTCAGAGTGACACAAGCCCACGTCACAATAACATGGCCGCTATATATAGCGCTATCGCATATTATCATATAGCGCTGTCGCATAATGACGTAGGCTTGTGTCAGTCACGTGACCACGAAAAGACGGGAAGAGAGTACCAGGCGGAGTATATTATTATACCATGCGTTCGCAAGCGATTTGCGAGTGACGAGAAAAAGACGTCGTCAGGGCTCGGTTCTGAGGGCCTACCGCGAACCACGTTCGATGTGTCGCCTCCCTGTCACACTTACGTATGAATTTACAAGTGCGACAGAGAGGCAACACGTCAAAGGTGGTTCGGTTTAGGTCCTCAGCTCGTCTGACGTTCGCTCTTATCGCGTAGATATAAAGTTTTTTTATCGGCTATTTCCGATTCCGCGTCGATACATGTGGGGAGACCCTTAGCGGAGCGTTCGCCAGTTTTTGACGTCACCTAGCTTTCCCCTTGTCGTGTCAATATTATCGTCAACATTGACACATTAACAGGGGAAGTCGCGGAGCAGCCCGCTGCTGGAGGCGGCGCGCCCGACGCGGCCCGCCAAGATACAGTTCGCGAAGACAGAGGCTACCAGAAACCTGCAGCTGTCACCCGTCCAGGTACCATATCTACACTACTTTAGCTAGCCATACACGTACGGATTTGCCCGCCGGATATGCCTGAAAGATGTGTCTGACGGGCACATCCGTCGATGTGTGGCGAGAAATAGACACAGATTTGTCCGCCGGATGTCTGTCCGCTGTCCGTGCTAAAAATCAACGGATCGGGATGTGCCCGTCAGACACATCTTTCAGGCAGATCCGGCGGGCATATCCGTACGTGTATGGCTAGCTTTTGACATAGGATTACTTCTGAAATATTCTTTATTTGTGGATTTAATGACAATTCATTTTACATTCCTGGTCCAACAAACCTTTCACGGATACCGTCGTTATTTACTGACGGACTGATTATGGACATTGACAATTCATGCATTGCTATGCGACATAGTTCACAATGACGCGCCGCACACGATAGGCGTGGCATTCAAAGGGTTAACATATCCCTAGCACTTTATCAGAAGTAAATTCATTCAGTAACTAAATCATTAATTCGTTTCTTTCAGAACTGAGGACGCGGCGCTGCTCCGTGCGCGAGCGCACGACCGTCGCCCCGCTCGTCGGAATGGTGGCCGAGCGGAAGAAGCGTTTCGAGCTATAGCGCGCGCTCTCTCCCTCGTCGATCCCCGCCAACGACTCTATGCCAACGACATAAAGTCCAATCTTCATCGACGAGAGAAACAGAACGCGACGTGTCCATTTCGAATTCACTCGTCCACGGAAATAAGGACCCTATGCCTTGCGCGTAGAGTTCAAAACTTATAAGATAGACGATATGATTCGTCCATTTCAAAATGTCAGTTGATTTTAAACGCTAAAGTCATCGTAGTAAAGTTAGATTCCGAATGGACGCTACACCCACCACGCTAGCACCTGGCCACTTTGCTTTGCATATCCCATATGTTATAGCATTAAAATACATGTACTAAGTATTACAGTAGCGTTAATAACATTATTTATGAGTGTTTCATGACAGTATATTCAAATGTAACCGTTGAATTTTAGGACTTCACTGTAACTTAGTTGTTAGTTGTCCGCAGTGGTTATATGACTATATTCATTTTATTATATTTAGACCAACACAAATATTGTCCCAACATTTAGCCCTAGTGTATCGTTATGTTATGACCAAATATAATTTTCTCTAAGTGGCCAGATTCTTAACTCCCACCCACCACATGAAATGTATATAACTTTGTTAGTATTGTTTTTACTTAGTTCTAGTTAACTCTTAACTGTATATTTCTTTCTTTTGTATGTTTTCTTTTCATGATTTTGCGCGACTGATTTCTTCAGTTTGATATTTCTAAGTTAGTTTTAGACGATTGGTTAGTGATGTAAAAATGTAACCTTATGTAAATACTAACGGTCCTTTTGTAACCATTTGTTTTCGTGCACAGTTCCCTGTCCATTTTAATCTTTAAGGAATTGTTACCAAATATTTCTTATTTATGACATTTTTACTTTCGGGCGCGTCGGGCACAGTGGCTCGCCTTTCCACTTTGAATCAATTAAAAAGTTATGAAATTTAATAAAGTTGAATTGTGTCACTGTGTCTGTTCGATCCCTTGTTTATTTTTTGTAGTTTTATAAATAGTTTAGAGTATGCGTTGTGAGTGTGGGGCATATATGTACGGAGTTTGATCCGGGCACGTTTTGCTTATATTATATTTATAGAGGCATATTATATTGTTTTACACATTAACAAGTTATTTTAGAGCGTTAAAGTTTGACATTTTCGGTTTATCCCTAACCTGTGTGTAAACTTGTTTGTTACCATGTTTCTGAACTGGGCATTTGAAAACAGTCTTCCATCGCGTTTGACTCACACGTTGTGTACAGTATCACCCGCGGTCCGCGTCGGGCGTCCAAAGTCGAATAAGGCGTCTTTAAGGCCAGAGCACACATGGCTGCGTGTGCGTAGATTTGCACGTACGCTAAAATGTTGGAGTCGTGTACGTACACGTCACGCAAGCGGTGTGCCGTCTCCCATAAGAATCTGTATGTTACAACGCGCACGCATCCAGTGTGCACAGGCCTTTAATGTATCGTATTGCTCAATGTTATCTAGTTTCATTAAATTATATAAAGAGATGAAATACCAAAACAATTGATTGCATTGTATAACGCTTGTCGGCACTTAGGATAAGAACGCGGCTGAAAAATTACTTGCGCACGCGTCGGTGTCGTCGCGGCGTCGTCGGCATGTCGTCGACGTGTCGCTGCGGCGACGCAGTCGCGTCCCTCCCCTGTCTCAGTTGACGTTGTAAAGTGTTGGTTTACATAACAAAGATTTTAAATAAAACTACTTAATACAACCGTTGTTTCATTTATTTCATTTAAATAGTTATTTACACCGATGTAGGAACTAATTTAAGAAGCGCGTTTAATACTGATAGGCAAGTGAGCGCATATTTTATGATTCATCAAAATCATAGTAAGGTTATTTTAATAGTAATTTAATAATACATTCAACATCAAGAATTAAAAAAAGAAATCGTTCTAGAACATGATTTCCAGCATGGTAAAAAATTATGTAGAAAATGATTTAACAAAATTGTCCGCTAATGTCCACTTTATCATATATAGGTGAAAAGATACAAATTCTGTTACTTTCTGTAACAGCATGAATAATCCAAACAAAAGTTGGGTCAACAGATCATAATGATTGATAATATGTAAATCGAAATATTTTGTAATTTCTACTCCTAAAGTTGTTTTTTCACTGTGAAACTGTGATAATCATTGCTATTGCAATAAAAACATATTATAATTACATACAATGTTCAACATCATAAAAACACATAATTACATACAATGTTCTCATGAACAGGCACCGCGTTGGTTTCGAAAATCTTCCATAAACCATTAATTAATAATTTGTTTCTTCATGGAATTTATTTAAGTACTTAAAGGTCTTTCTCTTATCCTATTACATATTAGTCTAATTATAGCTAAAGTGCAGGCGGTGAATCAAAACGTTTACTTGATTGTGAAATCGTGAGATACATAAATTCGATCTAGTATTTGTGTAAAAGGTTCCGACCACGACGGAACTTGACGGAAGGTCGCTAAACAGAACCTTTATTGTGCGACAAATCTTATTGTCTGTATATTATAAGTGGTGAAGCGTCGCTTCTTACAACTGTATCCTGTAACGTGTGTGTGTGTTGTGTGTATGCTGTGATCCTGATCACACACTTGCTTCTCACGTATATGTGACGATTCAACAGCTCTCTATCGCTTCTTATAATTGTAACTGTGTAAGCGATTATGTTACAAGCTTCTGTCACTTTTAGGGGTGATTCTACCGTTTTTTGGATTCCGTACCCAAAGGGTAAAAAACGGGACCCTATTACTAAGACTCCACTATCCGTCTGTCTGTCGCCACGCTGTATCTCATGAATCGTTGCCGCTATAACAACAAATACTAAAAAGTACGGAACCCACGGAGGGCGAGTCCGAATCGTACTTGCCCGGTTTTTTGTCACTCGGCTGGTGTGCCACTCGCCGCGTTCCGCGAGCATCTTGCGCCCAAGAAGGTGAATGTCTAACCGTGAGGGTCTAGAAGTTCAATAGTGTATTTTCGCTCTTGATCAAAACTGCAGACGAATGCTCTTTCAACTTTCCATTCGCTATATTACAGCTGTATTAGTGGTGATTCCACAACCTTCTGTCGCTTAGCGAGCGTGGCGCGCCACTCGCTACGGTCTACGCGGACGAAGGCGATGTGATGTCGAAGCGAGGTCTCGAAGTTAAACAGCGTCTTCGCTCTTTATTAAAATCGCAGACGAATGATAATATTTTTAATTCCATTTTGTGCGATATTATAGCTGTATAAGCGGTGATTCCACAACCTTCTGCCGCTTAGCGAGCGTGGCGCGCCACTCGCTACGGTCTAAGAGGATCTTGCGGCCGAAGGCGATGTGAATGTCGTAGCGAATACTCGAAGTTTACTCGTAACAGCGTCTTCACTCTTTATTAAAATCGCAGACGAATGATAATATTGTAACTTCCATTTTGTGCGATATTATAGCTGTATAAGCGGTGATTCCACAACCTTCTGCCGCTTAGCGAGCGTGGCGCGCCACTCGCTACGGTCTAAGAGGATCTTGCGGCCGAAAGCGGTGTGGATGTCGCGGAAAGGGACCTTCTTGCGAGAAATGTCTGGTCGCAGGTTCTCTTTATCTGCAAATTGAAAAGGAATGCTTCACAAATCAAATTAATATTAGAAAAATATGGTGGATGACTGGTATGGCTAGGTTAGGTTAGTCAATGACTTCACAATTACAGGCTTGTGTTGCAATCAGTGAATACGAGGACAACACAATTAAATTTTGCACAATTAAAATGTAAGTAAGTACCTAAACGGGGTTCGGTAAAATACCAGATGAAGCGATCCGAGCGAAGCTTACAACCTGTATCCCTCTCTGTTGATTACCTCTGTACAAGCATCCAGGAAAATATGTTTAATAGTTACAGATCTAAGATAATTATTTTCCATCGCATTTTCACGGAAACGTACGAACGTGTCTTGCTATTTCAGTCAGTCTCGGTACAAAAAGTACTGAGGTTGACTGAAGTAGCATGACAAAGAACGTTTCCGAGAAAATACGGTGGTAACAATTATGCACTCTTCAAATCTATTCAAATGTCAAATGTTACCATGCCAAATGTACTCACGGTGCCGGCTGCCCGGTACGGCCTTGGGCTCATTCTCTGGCAGTTTATTGAAGGGATTGTATCTCTGTCCCCGCGGCGGCGCGCGCGGCTCTTCAGTCGGTGTAGTCACTAACGCTGCGGCCTCTGCCGCTGCCTCCGCTATGGACGAAAGGAAATTTTACTGGTTTCCAATTGTACCCAACTTTTTACAATAGCAACTGCCATCTGAACTTTCAACCCAAAGGGCCAACTAGACCAAAATAAAACTGTAGCTTAATTAAAATTAATTAAATGGATACTAGCCGGGATCAAACATATGACGTCCATCTTTAGGCCACACAAACCCTAAGAATGCTGAAAAGTATTACCCATTAAACTAGTAATCCTATATTAAGGTGTATGACCTGTACATAAGTTCATAGAGTAAAAAACTAGATGCTTAAAAAATTCAAGTTGCGTAGAAAAGGGAAAATTTGAATTAGAACTGCTAGAAGCATAAACTATTGAGCTCTTTATACCTTCAGCTTCATCCAGCTGCCTCTGCAGCTCCGCTACCATGAGCTTCATGTAGTCATAGCTGGCACAGGCTAGAGCTTTCATCCACGCCTCCATGGAGGCCTGCGAGTTGGTGCACAGGTAGAATGTCCGTCCACCCTCGCACTGGAAGACGATCTTGAAGCTGTAGGCTTCCTCTTCTTCTGTTAGCTCTGAAGATAAGATATTTAACCAAGCATTAGCGAAGGTTGTATGTTCGAATGTTCTCCTCTACAGGTCGATATTTATATAAATTTTTTTGTAAATTGAGTTCGGAGATTTTTCAAAATTTTGGAGCCTTGGAAGGCTTGCAAGGTCTACAGCTCACAGAACCACTAGTATATAGGTCTGTTACTTAGACATCTGTCTTACAGACAGATTTATACTGTAAAACCTGATGCAGACCTTCAAATTATAGCTGACAATTTTATTACTGGTCACAATGAAAGTCTAATTGCAAACTTACTTACATTAAAGTTGCTTGAATTAGTTCCTATTCAATGTATTGTATTCAAGTTTTCAAGCAAGACATTTTTTTAAGGAATAATACACCAACTTACAAATCAAATTTACTACTAAATGTTAGTCACTCAAATTAGATTAAGAGCACTAATTAGGAAATTGGATTAATAACTGCCAATTACCAATACTGTAAATTACTAATGCTCAATTAATGTGGTAACCATGTGTATGGTAAAAATATAATGATTGTGTAAAGATATTCTATGGCACTTGAGCAGTGGTTGGCAACAAGCGGCCCGCGGCAACAAACCTCTCACTTGCGGCCCGCGAGCCACCCTGACTATTTTGTGTGTAATATTGTCAAACAACAATGTCTGATAAAGTCACACATATTAACAAAAATGCGGCCGAATGCAAAAAAGGTTGCCGACCGCTGCACTAGAGAAAAGGGGTACAAATATTGCGCAACTAGGGAATGCAAATCGGTTATTTTCGGTTATTTTTTGTATGGAAATAATCGGTTATTAACCGAAACCCCGGTTATTTCCATACAAAAAATAACCGATTTGCATTCCCTATGCGCAACGCAAGTGAAACAGGGTATAAGTACCATATATAAGTACTTGTACCCTTTTTCTCTTTTCACCATAGCCACAAACTTGACTTTTCCACAAATCAACACGATCTACAGTACTTTGACCACATCAAAAAAAACTGGAGAACATTGATTCCAAACTTAGGGGCACTAACCCCTCAAGTTTGAATTTTTGATTTTAAAGCAGGGGTAAAGTTTCCCAGGCAAGTCATGATATTAAAAATGTTTGGAACCGCTACCTTACAATTAAAATATTTAAATATAAAATAAGTATCTTAATGCGTTTTGCCCCATGAAATGATCGAAATACTCTGTAATAATGTTTGTATTACCACAGAATAAATAATAGTACTAGGTACAGAAGACTCACTCTCTAATAAAACGCGTCTGTCACGATCAGCACAGATATGGCCGCTAGGTGGCGACAGTGCCACGCGCGGCTTATGGCAAACCCCAAAATTGGGGTTGAACCGATGTACTTTTAGCTACCTGTAGCAAAGCGACGAAATCGCGGAGTGAGACACGCCTGGTATTACATTGGTTACTATGGCTACAGTACAGTAAAACAAGACCTTTTAAAACACATTCTGTTAGAGAACCTCTTTCCATAAGTAACTATATTTAACGTTTAGAGAACAAAAGTCTGAATACACAGTGAAAGTAACATACCAATAGTGCATCCTTCCAGCACAATAACGCCCGCTGGCTCCTTATCCCCCTTCTTATCGAAGTAAAACAACAGATTCCCTTTCAACGTGAACCAGCGGCGCGTGTAGCTCTTGCCCGCCTCCCGCATATCCAGCCAGCCCTCCCGGTCCACCGGCGTCGCCGACGATGCGAACGCACACAAATTCTTCTCGTTAATTTTCATTTTCACGTAGTTATGCTGATCGTATAGGACACGCTTTTACGCGCACGGTACCGCTTTCGAGCGATTTAATTATGCAAATACGTCATTTGTAATATTTTTCGTGCACGGTTGTTCCAGCGGTTAGTTTATATAGTTACAATAGTCGGTAATGTTGATAATAAAGTTTTTTTTAAGGAAAAACATTAGCCAAATTGCGTTTACGTAGCAAAGCAAATAAAATGAAATTTGACATTTGAATACCGATGTTACCATTGATAATTAGGCCAGTGTGTATTATTATGTATGGTATGCCATTTACGCACGACCGTATTCTTTGACCGTAAAGATCAGGTTTCCTAGGATAGCGGTGCCGTCATATAGCGGCTGTCTCCATACTAAATAATACGGCTAAATATTGATGTTGTAGTATTTTTATGGAGACGGCCGCTATATATCGGCACCGCTATCCTAGGAAACTAGAGTATAACGTAATATTCGTACAAGCAAGGGAAATGATCGGATAATGAATGCCAAGCTTTATTCTGTTGTGATTAGTCATTATGACAGCATAATTAATGTCAGTGTCAGTGTCAGTCAAATTGGTCAAATAGGAGGAGGGATGATTTTATCTTCTTTGCTTTGCTAATATTTAATTTTGATTGAAATTAACAGTTTCGATGGTTGGTAAAATATGTACTGTGTGCAAGCAGTCTTCTGCTGCGAATAAAAATCTCTCCTTCTTTATTTATCCTAGTGATAGAGACAGGTAAATAATAAACAAACACTACGATCAATTATACCGACAGAAAGAGAAGAGTTGTGGAATGTATTGGGCACTTCTCTTTCCGCACAGACTCTACGAAGAAAGTTCCCACTTTGATATTCTTAATGGTATTTTATTAAAATTGTAATTGTTTTCAGGAGATACGAGTGGCTGAAAGCGGTCGACCGTTTAGATTTACTCGATAAACTTGTTGATAACAAATCAAGGGGCAACCACAGAATCTGCGAAGCACACTTCCAGGATAGCTTTATTAAAAAATGTGAAGGACTAGCTAAGAGCCGAAAATGTCTCACAAAAGACGCATATCCGTGTTTAGAACATGTTAACCAAGCTCTTCTCATGAATAAATCGTCTGATGGAAGGAAAAAGATTAATCACAGAAAGAAGCTTATAAAGACTGATAAAACAGATCATTTTGTGAATGTAGACATGGAGTCAGCTGTTGTATCAGAATGTGATAATAATGAACCAGTTTCTGAGATGGAAATATCACCAGATGAGATTAAAGTAGAAAAGATAGATGAGGAGCTTTCAACTACACACTTCACAAGTCCCGAGTTGACTGGCTTTCCTGATATGTCACAGGTCTGTGAGAGTGTCATCAAAGTCACGAGGGAGACCCAGACTAACTCCCTCCCTCATGATGATGACACAAAAAGAAGAAGGAAGCTTGATCCAGTAGAAACAAATGATAATTTTATACAAAGTTGTAGCAAAAACCTGTCTAAAGGCATGGTGCAACTTATCAAATGGCAAATGAACTGTAAAGATAATGCAGACAACTACAAATTTCACATGTTTGCTCTTAACTTGTATTTCTCTGGTGCAAACTCCTACAGTTTGCTAAAAGATATGATGGGCTTACCAGAAATAAATGCTTTGAAGAAGCTTATTGTACCAAAAACTACAAAGTTTGACAACAAGTTAATAAATGCTTTAAAAATAAAAGTTGCCAACATGTCAGCCAGAGAAAAGATTTGCAGTTTATCAATAAGTAGTATGCCTCTTAAACCCAGTTTGTATTACAATATAACAAGAGATAAAGTAGAAGGATTCCAGGAGATAGATGGAGTGCAGAAGATTGAGCCAGCAAAATATGCTTTAGTATTTATAGCCCAAGGCATTCTAGAAAAATGGACACAGCCCATTGCCCATGCTTTTATTTCTCATCATGAAAATTCCCCTGACATATCTATATGGGTAGAGGAAATCATTACCTTACTTATAGATGTTGGCTTAGATGTGAGAGCTTTTGTATCTGACCCAAAGACTGAAATATTCTACATGCTAGAATCACAAAGAGTCACACCAGCAAAAACCTATTTTTCAATTAATGATAAAAATATTTACTATATTTATGACACAGGAAAGCTGCGAAAAACTGTAGAAAGTCACCTTAAAAGCTGTCACTTCTATGTCAAAGGTTCCAGCTCAGATGACAATGATAATACTCTATTTACAAAGAAATTTAATAATTTATGTGACGTGATGAACTCTAAAACTCGGGTAACCATGTCTCCTTTCAAGAGGGCATATTCAGATAGAAAATATCAAAGCAAATTTCTAAATAAATTTCTATTCATACTTCAAAACTTGAAAGTATTAAGAATGAGTAATGGAAAGGATATTACAAAAAGTATCAAGTTCATAGAGAGTATTCAAATCTCTATTATATCTGTAATGCAATTGTTTGAAGAATTAAAAAAGGTAGGAGCAAAAATGTTGCTTACTAGCAGACTTAGTCAAAATTGCCATAACAAGTTCTTGGCAAAAATTACAAGTAAATGCAAAAAGAGTTCTACTAGACAATTTAAAAGAAGATTCTCAAGATGTTTTGTATACAGTATGTTGAAAAAACCCATTGGGGATGGCAAAAGTGAGTCAGAATGTGGATTTAGACCCCAATCTCTGTTGTCTGTGGGCAAACCTGTCAATCAGGCAATCAAAATAGGCACCACAGACTACAGATTAGCTTTGCCTGATAAGAAGAGATTTGAGACAGTCTGTAGATATCTGTACATAAAATGTATAGACCACCATTCATGCAATACTTTCCAAGATTACTTGAGTCGGTGCCCGGAGAGTCGGCAGTATGTACCCCCGTATCGCTCTAGTGCGCCTCTTGACATCCGAAATTGTAAATTAATCCCTCCACAAAACTTCACAGATTTTATAATGATATTAGAGAGGAGATTTAGAGACTATTGCAGACAGGATGTGAAGATAAACAGTATTGGGCATCAAGTATTAAAGAAAATATCAAGCTTTGAGTTTGAAACACCATGCCGGTGTTTTCCTCTCGATTATCTAAAGAAATTATTTGTAAGGCTGAGGATATTTTACGCTGTTAGAGAAAACAATACTATGCATAAAAAGGATAAGAACGACTTATTTAAGACTCTTAGTTTGTAACTGCAAGCAGTATTGTAGGATAAAATTGCATATTTGTAAAGATGAAATAAAACAGTGCTTTTAAATACGTAATATTTTATTCATAATTATTATTACCTATTTTCACAGTTATAAAGTTATATTAATATCAAGTATTACACTAATTTTGTTTTACGAATTTCTAATGATTGCTCCATTTAGAAAATTTGATTTCCACATCAATCATCAGATTTGACCGCTTATCCTAATATATGACAAAATGGTGAGGTCTATGTACAGTACAATCCCATTTCCCTAAAAAAATTGACAATTCACAATAACAAAAAAGATCGAAAACAAAAATTCTTAAAAATAATACATTCAACTACAAATCTCGCTCAACAACTGTACAAAAATTACGAGTGGTTCCTTCAAGACGTGCGCCGCGGCAATAGTACTACCAACTACTCCCACGCTATGTACAAAATGTTTTACAAAACAAAATATAAACTATATACAACATCATTAAATATTCTCAAATGCTGTAACACATTTAAAACATTTCATATTCAACTAGGCATAATTCAGTTAGTCGCGGGCGCGGCGCGGGCGCCCGCCGCCCGTCGGGTGCGAGCGAGACCGTCGGGTTAAAGCTGTCTCCCTCGCTCGCCCCCACCGTCGGCGAAGCTCGCACGAAAACATCAATAATTAGGTACTAAGCAACAAAATCACTGTTCTGAATTGATTTGATTCCAGGCGGCGTAGCACGGTCGCGTTTTTATCCCTTGTCACCTTCTATGCCTGTCACGTTCTAACAAGTATGTTAGTGCGAAAGGGACGCGCATAGTGATAGTCGATAAAAATGGAACCGTGCTGCGCCCGCTGCTTATTATAATACAGAGGATCTTTCACACGCGACAGTCTGCAGCGATACGATAAAATGATAAAAATCAACATTATAAATGAGTACAAGTGAATCACACGCTCCTTCCATATTTACAGTTCGCGGCAAACCTCGTTACACTTAAGCTTTATCTATATATTAAAATAGAAAATTTCATATAACTACCAAACTGTTGGAGATTCGACGAATCAACCTAGGCGTTGGTCGAGGACTCCGTTACATTTTTATAAAACGACGCTGTCTAAAATTATACAAATGCTACTCGAACGTTATGCTAGGGGCTCTCGTACTATCTAACCGTAAGCTATTGGTGTCACTAATTAGTTTAACCGGAGTTTTTTTCTTCATAAGACATACAACTAGCAATTCTGTTTAGTTTAGAATGTATCGCCGCACCGCAGACTATTAAAAACCACACGGAGAGCGGTCAAATAAAAAATGCTTTAGATTGGTAACTTTCGCGCTAGCCAAAAACTGTAATCGCGATCTAAGGCTTCCTTTACGCCCGCTCAGTGTGTGTAAGACTTTACCTAATGATATTTTCTACCAATCAACTTTTACTGCATAAACGGTTCCTTAGCTATTGGCACTTTAGGGCGCTCTATGTACCTATGTAGTATGATAGCGCACATTTGAGTGTGACATTATTTACTGAGATATACAACTGTGTATTAGCGGCGCGGCTTGTTAACTGGCTTGAGCTCATTGTTCCCTCGTATAAAACTGTACAAGTACATGCGCATGCGTCGATCGCTCATCGCTGTCAATTCGTCTAATATAATTGTCGCTAACTGTCTCTAACTACGCGAACGAGCCGAGCGAACTAGAAAACACTACACAAAATAATTTCATATTAAATAAATCGTATAAAAATAATATCCGAGTAATAAATTAAGATCGCCTTTTGTTTATAAAATACAAGGAAATATAGTGGTGGTAAAAAAATATCTAGACAACTACACGTATCTACTCCTTTGGTAATTCATACCGGTTTTATACAATAACGTAAAATAAAAATATATTACATTATACATAAATAGCACAACAACGCAACGTGGCAATAATATTACAACCGCAATAAATACATAACTTGTGACATGACGCCCCGGGCTGGACACACTACCAATCACAATCTACAGTAGAATGTAGTCAAGCAATCATTATTAGAAAAAACCATATTACTGAGAACATAGTAGTAAACAATATCTTATACAATATATTACTCTCATTTCATCGGAACAATTATAATGCATAGCATTTAAACTTACGGTCAACGTTACGCCAAATAATTCATTATTTAAAATATATTTTCGCTTTTACCGTAGACAACACAGTAACCAAGCCATATTAATTCTTAGTACAATATGATACGGTGGTCTTATACTAAGTTTCTCGTATTTTAGTTTGTAATTAACTTTCGTTGGGTTTGAGATCGTATTTGTCACTGGTAGTATGTCCACCTTATTACATGAATATTATGAACCGACAAGCGGTAAAAATAACTTGGCAATAAGTATTGGTCAGCTTTTTCATTCATATATGAACTGATAACCGATGAAATGTACAAATTGTCAAACATTATATGGAAAGTGATAGAGTTTAGTTTTATATAAGGTGTATTCGAGTCATTCCGAAAGGAAAAACACGAAAAAAGTAACGGATAGTTCCAAAAACGGAACATTATTACAATGGAATACGAGTGATTTTTAAATGATTTTCGCGATTACCTAATTTCCGAAATTACCCGAATACACCTTCATAAACCAGATTTAGAGCTGAGGCGATATGCTATGATCTTTTGTCGAAATGTCAAACTATTAAAAAAATTTATAATAAAAATCAATTTAACGACGTTTTATTGCAATCGCAGCAACTCTATACGTAAAATATACGTCGGTGATTTAATTAAATAATGAGTACAAAGTATCTATTAATATGATTTCTAAATAGAATGCTATTCAAAATGAGGTTCATGAATAAATGGATAGGAGATCGCGGAAGAGTAGTCGTAAATGAAAGACTGGAAATGGAAGCGTTTCGTTTCCAAAGAAAGGTTTAACAATTATGAAATGCCCTTAGAAATTGTCAAAGATGGTTTGTCCGAATTGAAATGATTTTATACAACCAGCGTTTATAATGTCTATTTGTATGAAAATAAACGCCTATGCTGGTGGCCGTAAAGATCTTTTTTATTGGATGTTTTAAATACCTATCGTGTGTATCTTAGGTTTTAATAAGTTAAATTATGGACCTAGCATTTTTGAATCGACATTCAAAACCTTTTTTCAATTACATCTGTGCGTTGCTTTCAGGGAATGCCAAAGAGAGTTTATGATTTCAGGTTATCTTGTAAAATATGTGTCACAAAGACAGTTGTTAAAATTTCATTGTTTTATTATAAATGATAAATTGATAATACTTCAATTAACTATCTCACTGTTGTTTTTAAAAAGGCAATATAATATTTGCTATAAATTGATTTCGTTCAATAAAATGCTTAAAAATGATGTTATTCTTATCTGGGTCACAAACTGACCTTACGTAAATGGTCATTAATATTTTGTCAAATATAAAATTGGGCTTCAATAATTTACAGGATAGTGTTGATACAGGATGTTTCTATCAGCACTAAGTAACAAGCGTTGAATGATAAATACACTTAAGCTACCCGATTAGGTGACTATCTTGGCCTTTTAATATACAATCCGATTTTTGAAAGTTTATATCAATTGGAAGCTAAAAAATATTTTTTTATATAGTCGAAAAGAAGTAAATGCCACTTGTTAAAATGTCAAAATGATAGATGTTAAATTTGCGTAAACCGACTAAAATGTATATGTCTAATACGAAAAGTTGGATTTCCAATTGCTACTAACTTTCCAAAATCCCATCACCTCCGATGTTAACAACTTACTCTTAATCTTTACCAACATCTTACAATCGAATGGTCTAACTTACGTATCAATTCGCATATGTCAGTGGATTTTAAACCCAGCGTGTAACGTAACAAGGTCCAGCCGCGCAGAGTCGGCGGCACCTACTCTATCGTATAATTTACCTAAGTACTGTCGTCTAGAATTCTATTCTTAAACGGCCATTCCGAGGGTAGCAATTTACAATAGAAAAAACCTATGTCGAATCAACTAGAGCAATAAAAGTGTACTCTTTTATCTGACCGTCTTGAATAAATAAGGCCGCGCCTCCAAATTCGCTCGCGTGGACGTGCCATTGTCAGGATGGCCGAGTGTTAGCCGAGGACGCGTCGTCGTCAGGATGGCCGAGTGTTAGCCGAGAACGCGTCGTCGTCAGGATGGCCGATTGTTAGCCAAGGACGCGTCGCAGTCAGGAGAGCCGAGTCGTAAAGATGGCCGAATGTGTTCGCGGTTGGGATGGGGTTAACCGAGCGCGGCGGCGGTGTGGTAGAGCTGCATGAGGACCTGCACGTGGAGCGGCAGGCACGAGCGCCGGTCGTGCGTCTCGCCGTCCAGCGCGAGCCACGACAGCGCGTTGTAGCCTTCCAGCACGTACCTGCAAATTTAATATAAGGTTAATTCATGTTACATGTAACTCGTTTTAATTTAGTTTTAAAGAACTTTGAGCATCATTCTATGAGCTAGAGTTTACTTCAGGTATAGGCAAGCAAATTATCAAATATATGGGACAACCGGTGGCAAAAATCTTTAGTTTGTAGAGGGAGTTTCTTACTTTTAACTGTGGTCGTCTTAGGATTAAATTTACCCATTGTGCAGCCCTACTACTACTACTACGAATTCAATTCTTAGTTCATCGATATCAGGTCGGCTGTCATCTTCGTTTTGACCAATGCGCCATCGACAACTGAACTGTACTTAGGGTCGGTTGCACCAAACTGTTACGAACGTTAAAGATTTCGCTAAATTTTTATGTATGGAAAGTTTCATAGTAAAGGCGCGGGGCGCGCCGGCTGACGATGATCAGTCTGTCAAATGTGGTTGGTGCAACTGGCCCTTAAAGTTTGAAAAAGTTAACAATCTTTTACTAGGCCCGTGAAGTCGTCAGCGATCTGCACGGAGCCGGTGTGAAGGCGCAAGGCGTTTTTGAGGAAGGACTCTGTCACATAGTGGACACGCCATACATCAAAAACTATTAGAATTTATATGTGTGCGCGGCACGTCTGTAAACGCGTCATTGTGTATTTGTGGGTAAGTCGTTTTACTGAGAGGACGCCAGAAGTCCGCCAGATTCATGTCGGGGCGAGGAAATGCGAGTCGGGACGGGGCAGTGCGTGGCCGTTCTGTATGATATCTTATTCTGTGGCTCTGTATGTTACCTGAGCACGTCAGTGGTGACCTGGCTGTCGAGCGGGTGCATGTGCGAGCTGCGCTGCGTGAGGCTGGTGAAGTCGTCGGCGGCCTGCACGGAGCCGGTGTGCAGGTGCAGCGCGTTCTTGAGGAAGGCGGGCGGGCAGGCGTCGCGCAGGTGCGTGCAGCCCGCCCACCACCACGCGGGCATGGCGTCCAGAGGCGCCGTGGAGACCATGTAGCCCAGCGCTAGGGGCTGCTGCAGGACAGTGCCGACTTGCTCCTGGAAATGGGATAAACTTGTTACAAGAGCCAATGGTTAAGGCTTAAGGGCGTTACACAAACAGTCGTTTGGGGAAGACTTTTCTCCAGCAGAGATCGTGATGCGGCCGAAATTCAACACACGTAATAGGGGATATTACTGCAATGTTCTGCCGCCAGAGTGCAGCACTACCGACTCGGTAAATTCATAGACTAACTTATACATACTGTGCCTTACACTGTTTTTTGACAAGTTTTCACAGACAATAAAATATGACATTGATGCATCAAGGCGGTTTGTTAACAAAGGCCTACCGGTAAACGCGAAAATCGAAATTTAGTTACCTGCCTCTTTATCGCTCGAATTTGCGAGAGTGATAGAGAGGCAGAAATCGAACCCTCGATTGTCGTGTTTCACGGTAGGCCATGTGTCATTGATGTTTGTTTACTGTATGTGTACAACTAGCGCCACCTACGCAGAGCTTTGCCTAATATTCCCTATTTGCGCCGCGAAAGTTGCGCGTTTTATAATTCGATGGCATCAATTCTTAACTCCCAGGCATTTTTGATTACTAATTTGATTATATCATGACCATGGGAGAAAGAGGAATTGTCAACAGAAAACTCAATACAATGCCACCACGATGGGAGTTGGAGGGTTACGTTAAACCGTCTGTGTGAAGTGAGCACTATACCTGGCTGTGATCATCCCCGGCGCAGCATGTCGGCGATGGGTCCTAAGGTCAAGTTTATACTAAGTCTGGGTCCTAAGGTCAAGTTAAGCTTAGTTCTGTACCTGGCTGTGGTCATCCCCGGCGTAGGTCGCCTGCGGCACATTACGCTGCGGCTCGTCTTCATCAGCCGCCGCATCCTCCTCCCTGCCCCCATCGTTCCTGGGACTGCCCTGCGGCCACATGTTGTTGAACATGTCGCCGATGAGCAGGTCCGTCATGTTGCTGTCGCCGATCTCGTCGTCGTTCATGTCGTTCATGTCAACGCCGAGGAACATCATGTCGTCGGTCTCGCCGTTCGCCATCGCGCTCTGCTCGAATTGCCCTTGCGCCGACTGGAAAGAGAACAGATGATGTTAGACGTGAAAATTTGACTACAGCACTACACCTTTTAAGACAAAGTACCCCGCCGCGTCTGTCTGTTTGTGTGTGTGTATGTTCAAAAACTACTGAACGGATTTTCATGCGGTTTTCACCTATCAATAGAGTGATTCTTGAGGAAGATTTAGGTGTATCATTTGTTACCCCTTGCGAAGCCAGACGGGTCGCTAGTGATGATTTCATTTATATTATTGTGCATTATTGAAAAGTAAAGGGTAATTGACGCTATTTCAACACTTCTGACTCCGGCGGAGGGCCAAACGCTTTACCCCGACCTCCAAGCGTGTCAAACCAAAGTAATTTAAAATGAGACCGAAGGCTGAGTTACGGGAGTGTAGTGCTTGCCTCTATACGGAGGATTGGCTGAACACTTGTGTACAGTACTGACCTGCGTGGCGGTGGCGGACGTGGGGAACACTAGTATATGCGTGGCGGTGACGTCCCGCGGCGTGTGCAGGTGCGACTGTATGGAGGCCTGGCTGAACCGCTCGTCGGGGGTGAACCGATCCGCCATCAGCCGTAAACACGAGTCGGGCTCGGTGGACACGAGGCAGGCGGAGAGGATGCAGGGAGCGCCGGAGGGGTAGAGCACGGAGCAAGGGTTGCAGATGTCTTTCAGCTGGTTGGAGGCGCGGGTGAGGTTTTTGCGCGAGAGGAGCCAACTCCAGCCTGAAACAAGATTTACACATTATTTTACGTTCCAGAGTAATTCATGAGCTTGAATTTAGGTTATTGTAAACATCGAATTTAAACTGTTGTGAGACATACTAACATTGAATAATTTTACGGTTCAAACTCACTTGCTTTTAGTCACCTAAACAAGTGAGTTTGAACCGTAAAATTATTCAATATTGTAAACATACTACAATGTGCTTGGTTTAGTCAGTGCGGCAAGAGAAGAGTCCTGGAATGTATTGGGCCCCATACATTCCACGACTCTTCTCTTTCTGCACAGACTCTAGACGCAAAGCCTATAATCAAGGTAGCTAGTAGATTAATCTGCAAGCGTCACTTACACCATTCCTCTAACCCAGGGTTAACCGGTTAAACCTAGAGTTACCATGGGTACCAGTACTATTTAACACTGGGTTAACGATTTAACCGTTTAACCCCGGGTTAGTGGGATGGTGCAAGTAGCCCTTAGATTATCTTGTTGGTCAATAGATCTTGTTGGTAGAACAGTATAGTTAACACTAACCTTTGGTGCCGTGTGGTGCCGGCATCAGAAAAGAATAGCACCACCCCATCTCGACCCGCGGGTGTCGTATAAGGCGACTAAGGGAAAACTGGCGACAGATATGCATATGAGCAAGGCTCGCCCGTATCCTTAACGGGGTCCTTTGCTCACAAGAGCTGTGCGTGCGCCACATCGAAAAAAAAAAACACTAACCCTTGAGCTCGCCGTGGCCGATGCGGCCGAGCCGGCCGACCACGAGCCGCCACGGCTGCGCGGCCTGGCTCATCACGCCGAGCGCCCAGTCCATCAGCTTGGTGAGCCCGCAGCGCCGCGCGCCCAGCGCTCGTCTCCGTCGCGATCTTAAACAAATATAGGTTAGCTACATGTTCAATAAACGAAGGCGATGCAAACAGCATGGCAAAAACGACTGAAAAAAAACGATAAAAAATAAATTGAGAGCCAAATAAGTTCAAAATTTAAGGTGCGTCCAGATCTAAAAAATGCTTCCCAAATGCTAGTTTGCCAACGGCTCGGGACCTGTACTGCACAGTATTTACGCAAAATTATATGCACAGCGGCCTGGCAAATAAATTGCGCGAAGCAGCTCGGTCTGTGTAAGCGTGCTTGGCACGAGGCATTGCGGGTGCCTGTTTGCTTCGCGAGGCAACTCGTTTTTTGTGAAGCTGTTTATTAGGCAGTTCCTCACAGAACGAACCGCCTCGCGAGAAAATTGCCGTGCGAGGCTACTTGGTCTGTGGAGACGTGCCTTGCCCGAGGCAATGCGACTGCGAGTACGCCTGCTTCGCCCACGACAAGTTTCTCGTGAGACGGTTCGTTCAGTCCCCCCCGCCTATTCGCGAATGACTGACGTTTCAAAACTGAATATAACTGGTCACTCTGGACCATAGACTAGGAATCCTCTAGACGGAGTTTAGAGCAATTATTTCATGCAACCGATGCTGCCAAAAATGCCGGGGTGCGCGGGACGAGGTGAGCGAAGTCCCGAGCCGTGATTGGTCCGTTCAAACGACTAACGAGTTCACGGACGTCACACAAAGACACTTTCGACTCGAACATGGAGTAAAATTACCGTATGCGTGGCAGAGGGGGTAGCGCGACTATGCTCAGTCTGGAGGATGTTTTGTCTGTGCTCAGGACACACCGCGGATTGTCGAATAGTTTGAGATTGTGTTTAGTGTACATACCTGTGCGGCACGTGAATGTTGACGGCGTGCGTGTCGAGCAGCTCGCCACGCGCGTCGGTGGCGGCGGCGAACAGCCACCGCTGGTCGTGCGACAGACAGTACGACAGGAACAGCACGGAGCCCTGCTCGCCGCAGGAGTGGCCCCAGGTTTCCGCGACTTCTTTGAGGGCACGTGGAGGCGCGAGGACCCACGCGGGTGAGAAGAGTTTGTAGGGTGCCCGGTCCTTTTCCTGAAACAGAATGAGAAGTGTGAAACTCGATATAAAATTGGGGGTGATATTGGGTCACAGCATGTTATCGAAACTATGATCGAGTTCTATGTGAAGATAAGGCATGAAGATGTTTTCTATTGTACGGAGTATTGCATATCGCTTCGCAATCTTGCTACGAGTTCCCTTGTCCCATCGTGACGCGAAAGCGAAGCGGCGCGGAAGAAACAAACCAACGATATCTATTAATGTGTTCCACGTGACTACACGCGGCGCGGTGAGATGATGAGCAGGGTGGGCGCAATTGGTTTGACTTTTGTGAGACGGTGGCAGCAGTGCGGGACAGGGCAGGGCGATTCAAGCGCACGTAGGACAATGCCGCCTCGCGTTCAATCGCGTGGAAATTGCGTGTCGCCACGCCGCTTCGCTGTAATAGTCTGAAACCCCTCTTAAACTAGTTTTTCTACAAAACGCGAAAGTTTAAAGTGTTACACTACAGTACACTCGTAGTACCATCGCCACAGTAAGCTGACAGTTCGTGAACCTTATTACGGCAGGCATAAGGTCCAGCTGTGGACAGTACCTGCATGGCCTCGATGAGCACCCGGGCCTGCGCGGCGGTGCCGAAGCCGGTGAGCGACTTGCCGGGCGCGGCGGGCGGCAGCAGGCGCCGCGCGCCCGTGAACACGCTGAAGGCCAGCGCGCGTGTTGGTGTAGTGTAGTACCTGCATGGCCTCGATGAGCACCCGGGCCTGCGCGGCGGTGCCGAAGCCGGTGAGCGACTTGCCGGGCGCGGCGGGCGGCAGCAGGCGCCGCGCGCCCGTGAACACGCTGAAGGCCAGCGCGCGTGTTGGTGTAGTGTAGTACCTGCATGGCCTCGATGAGCACCCGGGCCTGCGCGGCGGTGCCGAAGCCGGTGAGCGACTTGCCGGGCGCGGCGGGCGGCAGCAGGCGCCGCGCGCCCGTGAACACGCTGAAGGCCAGCGCGCGTGTTGGTGTAGTGTAGTACCTGCATGGCCTCGATGAGCACCCGGGCCTGCGCGGCGGTGCCGAAGCCGGTGAGCGACTTGCCGGGCGCGGCGGGCGGCAGCAGGCGCCGCGCGCCCGTGAACACGCTGAAGGCCAGCGCGCGTGTTGGTGTAGTGTAGTACCTGCATGGCCTCGATGAGCACCCGGGCCTGCGCGGCGGTGCCGAAGCCGGTGAGCGACTTGCCGGGCGCGGCGGGCGGCAGCAGGCGCCGCGCGCCCGTGAACACGCTGAAGGCCAGCGCGCGTGTTGGTGTAGTGTAGTACCTGCATGGCCTCGATGAGCACCCGGGCCTGCGCGGCGGTGCCGAAGCCGGTGAGCGACTTGCCGGGCGCGGCGGGCGGCAGCAGGCGCCGCGCGCCCGTGAACACGCTGAAGGCCAGCGCGCGTGTTGGTGTAGTGTAGTACCTGCATGGCCTCGATGAGCACCCGGGCCTGCGCGGCGGTGCCGAAGCCGGTGAGCGACTTGCCGGGCGCGGCGGGCGGCAGCAGGCGCCGCGCGCCCGTGAACACGCTGAAGGCCAGCGCGCGTGTTGGTGTAGTGTAGTACCTGCATGGCCTCGATGAGCACCCGGGCCTGCGCGGCGGTGCCGAAGCCGGTGAGCGACTTGCCGGGCGCGGCGGGCGGCAGCAGGCGCCGCGCGCCCGTGAACACGCTGAAGGCCAGCGCGCGTGTTGGTGTAGTGTAGTACCTGCATGGCCTCGATGAGCACCCGGGCCTGCGCGGCGGTGCCGAAGCCGGTGAGCGACTTGCCGGGCGCGGCGGGCGGCAGCAGGCGCCGCGCGCCCGTGAACACGCTGAAGGCCAGCGCGCGTGTTGGTGTAGTGTAGTACCTGCATGGCCTCGATGAGCACCCGGGCCTGCGCGGCGGTGCCGAAGCCGGTGAGCGACTTGCCGGGCGCGGCGGGCGGCAGCAGGCGCCGCGCGCCCGTGAACACGCTGAAGGCCAGCGCGCGTGTTGGTGTAGTGTAGTACCTGCATGGCCTCGATGAGCACCCGGGCCTGCGCGGCGGTGCCGAAGCCGGTGAGCGACTTGCCGGGCGCGGCGGGCGGCAGCAGGCGCCGCGCGCCCGTGAACACGCTGAAGGCCAGCGCGCGTGTTGGTGTAGTGTAGTACCTGCATGGCCTCGATGAGCACCCGGGCCTGCGCGGCGGTGCCGAAGCCGGTGAGCGACTTGCCGGGCGCGGCGGGCGGCAGCAGGCGCCGCGCGCCCGTGAACACGCTGAAGGCCAGCGCGCGTGTTGGTGTAGTGTAGTACCTGCATGGCCTCGATGAGCACCCGGGCCTGCGCGGCGGTGCCGAAGCCGGTGAGCGACTTGCCGGGCGCGGCGGGCGGCAGCAGGCGCCGCGCGCCCGTGAACACGCTGAAGGCCAGCGCGCGTGTTGGTGTAGTGTAGTACCTGCATGGCCTCGATGAGCACCCGGGCCTGCGCGGCGGTGCCGAAGCCGGTGAGCGACTTGCCGGGCGCGGCGGGCGGCAGCAGGCGCCGCGCGCCCGTGAACACGCTGAAGGCCAGCGCGCGTGTTGGTGTAGTGTAGTACCTGCATGGCCTCGATGAGCACCCGGGCCTGCGCGGCGGTGCCGAAGCCGGTGAGCGACTTGCCGGGCGCGGCGGGCGGCAGCAGGCGCCGCGCGCCCGTGAACACGCTGAAGGCCAGCGCGCGTGTTGGTGTAGTGTAGTACCTGCATGGCCTCGATGAGCACCCGGGCCTGCGCGGCGGTGCCGAAGCCGGTGAGCGACTTGCCGGGCGCGGCGGGCGGCAGCAGGCGCCGCGCGCCCGTGAACACGCTGAAGGCCAGCGCGCGTGTTGGTGTAGTGTAGTACCTGCATGGCCTCGATGAGCACCCGGGCCTGCGCGGCGGTGCCGAAGCCGGTGAGCGACTTGCCGGGCGCGGCGGGCGGCAGCAGGCGCCGCGCGCCCGTGAACACGCTGAAGGCCAGCGCGCGTGTTGGTGTAGTGTAGTACCTGCATGGCCTCGATGAGCACCCGGGCCTGCGCGGCGGTGCCGAAGCCGGTGAGCGACTTGCCGGGCGCGGCGGGCGGCAGCAGGCGCCGCGCGCCCGTGAACACGCTGAAGGCCAGCGCGCGTGTTGGTGTAGTGTAGTACCTGCATGGCCTCGATGAGCACCCGGGCCTGCGCGGCGGTGCCGAAGCCGGTGAGCGACTTGCCGGGCGCGGCGGGCGGCAGCAGGCGCCGCGCGCCCGTGAACACGCTGAAGGCCAGCGCGCGTGTTGGTGTAGTGTAGTACCTGCATGGCCTCGATGAGCACCCGGGCCTGCGCGGCGGTGCCGAAGCCGGTGAGCGACTTGCCGGGCGCGGCGGGCGGCAGCAGGCGCCGCGCGCCCGTGAACACGCTGAAGGCCAGCGCGCGTGTTGGTGTAGTGTAGTACCTGCATGGCCTCGATGAGCACCCGGGCCTGCGCGGCGGTGCCGAAGCCGGTGAGCGACTTGCCGGGCGCGGCGGGCGGCAGCAGGCGCCGCGCGCCCGTGAACACGCTGAAGGCCAGCGCGCGTGTTGGTGTAGTGTAGTACCTGCATGGCCTCGATGAGCACCCGGGCCTGCGCGGCGGTGCCGAAGCCGGTGAGCGACTTGCCGGGCGCGGCGGGCGGCAGCAGGCGCCGCGCGCCCGTGAACACGCTGAAGGCCAGCGCGCGTGTTGGTGTAGTGTAGTACCTGCATGGCCTCGATGAGCACCCGGGCCTGCGCGGCGGTGCCGAAGCCGGTGAGCGACTTGCCGGGCGCGGCGGGCGGCAGCAGGCGCCGCGCGCCCGTGAACACGCTGAAGGCCAGCGCGCGTGTTGGTGTAGTGTAGTACCTGCATGGCCTCGATGAGCACCCGGGCCTGCGCGGCGGTGCCGAAGCCGGTGAGCGACTTGCCGGGCGCGGCGGGCGGCAGCAGGCGCCGCGCGCCCGTGAACACGCTGAAGGCCAGCGCGCGTGTTGGTGTAGTGTAGTACCTGCATGGCCTCGATGAGCACCCGGGCCTGCGCGGCGGTGCCGAAGCCGGTGAGCGACTTGCCGGGCGCGGCGGGCGGCAGCAGGCGCCGCGCGCCCGTGAACACGCTGAAGGCCAGCGCGCGTGTTGGTGTAGTGTAGTACCTGCATGGCCTCGATGAGCACCCGGGCCTGCGCGGCGGTGCCGAAGCCGGTGAGCGACTTGCCGGGCGCGGCGGGCGGCAGCAGGCGCCGCGCGCCCGTGAACACGCTGAAGGCCAGCGCGCGTGTTGGTGTAGTGTAGTACCTGCATGGCCTCGATGAGCACCCGGGCCTGCGCGGCGGTGCCGAAGCCGGTGAGCGACTTGCCGGGCGCGGCGGGCGGCAGCAGGCGCCGCGCGCCCGTGAACACGCTGAAGGCCAGCGCGCGTGTTGGTGTAGTGTAGTACCTGCATGGCCTCGATGAGCACCCGGGCCTGCGCGGCGGTGCCGAAGCCGGTGAGCGACTTGCCGGGCGCGGCGGGCGGCAGCAGGCGCCGCGCGCCCGTGAACACGCTGAAGGCCAGCGCGCGTGTTGGTGTAGTGTAGTACCTGCATGGCCTCGATGAGCACCCGGGCCTGCGCGGCGGTGCCGAAGCCGGTGAGCGACTTGCCGGGCGCGGCGGGCGGCAGCAGGCGCCGCGCGCCCGTGAACACGCTGAAGGCCAGCGCGCGTGTTGGTGTAGTGTAGTACCTGCATGGCCTCGATGAGCACCCGGGCCTGCGCGGCGGTGCCGAAGCCGGTGAGCGACTTGCCGGGCGCGGCGGGCGGCAGCAGGCGCCGCGCGCCCGTGAACACGCTGAAGGCCAGCGCGCGTGTTGGTGTAGTGTAGTACCTGCATGGCCTCGATGAGCACCCGGGCCTGCGCGGCGGTGCCGAAGCCGGTGAGCGACTTGCCGGGCGCGGCGGGCGGCAGCAGGCGCCGCGCGCCCGTGAACACGCTGAAGGCCAGCGCGCGTGTTGGTGTAGTGTAGTACCTGCATGGCCTCGATGAGCACCCGGGCCTGCGCGGCGGTGCCGAAGCCGGTGAGCGACTTGCCGGGCGCGGCGGGCGGCAGCAGGCGCCGCGCGCCCGTGAACACGCTGAAGGCCAGCGCGCGTGTTGGTGTAGTGTAGTACCTGCATGGCCTCGATGAGCACCCGGGCCTGCGCGGCGGTGCCGAAGCCGGTGAGCGACTTGCCGGGCGCGGCGGGCGGCAGCAGGCGCCGCGCGCCCGTGAACACGCTGAAGGCCAGCGCGCGTGTTGGTGTAGTGTAGTACCTGCATGGCCTCGATGAGCACCCGGGCCTGCGCGGCGGTGCCGAAGCCGGTGAGCGACTTGCCGGGCGCGGCGGGCGGCAGCAGGCGCCGCGCGCCCGTGAACACGCTGAAGGCCAGCGCGCGTGTTGGTGTAGTGTAGTACCTGCATGGCCTCGATGAGCACCCGGGCCTGCGCGGCGGTGCCGAAGCCGGTGAGCGACTTGCCGGGCGCGGCGGGCGGCAGCAGGCGCCGCGCGCCCGTGAACACGCTGAAGGCCAGCGCGCGTGTTGGTGTAGTGTAGTACCTGCATGGCCTCGATGAGCACCCGGGCCTGCGCGGCGGTGCCGAAGCCGGTGAGCGACTTGCCGGGCGCGGCGGGCGGCAGCAGGCGCCGCGCGCCCGTGAACACGCTGAAGGCCAGCGCGCGTGTTGGTGTAGTGTAGTACCTGCATGGCCTCGATGAGCACCCGGGCCTGCGCGGCGGTGCCGAAGCCGGTGAGCGACTTGCCGGGCGCGGCGGGCGGCAGCAGGCGCCGCGCGCCCGTGAACACGCTGAAGGCCAGCGCGCGTGTTGGTGTAGTGTAGTACCTGCATGGCCTCGATGAGCACCCGGGCCTGCGCGGCGGTGCCGAAGCCGGTGAGCGACTTGCCGGGCGCGGCGGGCGGCAGCAGGCGCCGCGCGCCCGTGAACACGCTGAAGGCCAGCGCGCGTGTTGGTGTAGTGTAGTACCTGCATGGCCTCGATGAGCACCCGGGCCTGCGCGGCGGTGCCGAAGCCGGTGAGCGACTTGCCGGGCGCGGCGGGCGGCAGCAGGCGCCGCGCGCCCGTGAACACGCTGAAGGCCAGCGCGCGTGTTGGTGTAGTGTAGTACCTGCATGGCCTCGATGAGCACCCGGGCCTGCGCGGCGGTGCCGAAGCCGGTGAGCGACTTGCCGGGCGCGGCGGGCGGCAGCAGGCGCCGCGCGCCCGTGAACACGCTGAAGGCCAGCGCGCGTGTTGGTGTAGTGTAGTACCTGCATGGCCTCGATGAGCACCCGGGCCTGCGCGGCGGTGCCGAAGCCGGTGAGCGACTTGCCGGGCGCGGCGGGCGGCAGCAGGCGCCGCGCGCCCGTGAACACGCTGAAGGCCAGCGCGCGTGTTGGTGTAGTGTAGTACCTGCATGGCCTCGATGAGCACCCGGGCCTGCGCGGCGGTGCCGAAGCCGGTGAGCGACTTGCCGGGCGCGGCGGGCGGCAGCAGGCGCCGCGCGCCCGTGAACACGCTGAAGGCCAGCGCGCGTGTTGGTGTAGTGTAGTACCTGCATGGCCTCGATGAGCACCCGGGCCTGCGCGGCGGTGCCGAAGCCGGTGAGCGACTTGCCGGGCGCGGCGGGCGGCAGCAGGCGCCGCGCGCCCGTGAACACGCTGAAGGCCAGCGCGCGTGTTGGTGTAGTGTAGTACCTGCATGGCCTCGATGAGCACCCGGGCCTGCGCGGCGGTGCCGAAGCCGGTGAGCGACTTGCCGGGCGCGGCGGGCGGCAGCAGGCGCCGCGCGCCCGTGAACACGCTGAAGGCCAGCGCGCGTGTTGGTGTAGTGTAGTACCTGCATGGCCTCGATGAGCACCCGGGCCTGCGCGGCGGTGCCGAAGCCGGTGAGCGACTTGCCGGGCGCGGCGGGCGGCAGCAGGCGCCGCGCGCCCGTGAACACGCTGAAGGCCAGCGCGCGTGTTGGTGTAGTGTAGTACCTGCATGGCCTCGATGAGCACCCGGGCCTGCGCGGCGGTGCCGAAGCCGGTGAGCGACTTGCCGGGCGCGGCGGGCGGCAGCAGGCGCCGCGCGCCCGTGAACACGCTGAAGGCCAGCGCGCGTGTTGGTGTAGTGTAGTACCTGCATGGCCTCGATGAGCACCCGGGCCTGCGCGGCGGTGCCGAAGCCGGTGAGCGACTTGCCGGGCGCGGCGGGCGGCAGCAGGCGCCGCGCGCCCGTGAACACGCTGAAGGCCAGCGCGCGTGTTGGTGTAGTGTAGTACCTGCATGGCCTCGATGAGCACCCGGGCCTGCGCGGCGGTGCCGAAGCCGGTGAGCGACTTGCCGGGCGCGGCGGGCGGCAGCAGGCGCCGCGCGCCCGTGAACACGCTGAAGGCCAGCGCGCGTGTTGGTGTAGTGTAGTACCTGCATGGCCTCGATGAGCACCCGGGCCTGCGCGGCGGTGCCGAAGCCGGTGAGCGACTTGCCGGGCGCGGCGGGCGGCAGCAGGCGCCGCGCGCCCGTGAACACGCTGAAGGCCAGCGCGCGTGTTGGTGTAGTGTAGTACCTGCATGGCCTCGATGAGCACCCGGGCCTGCGCGGCGGTGCCGAAGCCGGTGAGCGACTTGCCGGGCGCGGCGGGCGGCAGCAGGCGCCGCGCGCCCGTGAACACGCTGAAGGCCAGCGCGCGTGTTGGTGTAGTGTAGTACCTGCATGGCCTCGATGAGCACCCGGGCCTGCGCGGCGGTGCCGAAGCCGGTGAGCGACTTGCCGGGCGCGGCGGGCGGCAGCAGGCGCCGCGCGCCCGTGAACACGCTGAAGGCCAGCGCGCGTGTTGGTGTAGTGTAGTACCTGCATGGCCTCGATGAGCACCCGGGCCTGCGCGGCGGTGCCGAAGCCGGTGAGCGACTTGCCGGGCGCGGCGGGCGGCAGCAGGCGCCGCGCGCCCGTGAACACGCTGAAGGCCAGCGCGCGTGTTGGTGTAGTGTAGTACCTGCATGGCCTCGATGAGCACCCGGGCCTGCGCGGCGGTGCCGAAGCCGGTGAGCGACTTGCCGGGCGCGGCGGGCGGCAGCAGGCGCCGCGCGCCCGTGAACACGCTGAAGGCCAGCGCGCGTGTTGGTGTAGTGTAGTACCTGCATGGCCTCGATGAGCACCCGGGCCTGCGCGGCGGTGCCGAAGCCGGTGAGCGACTTGCCGGGCGCGGCGGGCGGCAGCAGGCGCCGCGCGCCCGTGAACACGCTGAAGGCCAGCGCGCGTGTTGGTGTAGTGTAGTACCTGCATGGCCTCGATGAGCACCCGGGCCTGCGCGGCGGTGCCGAAGCCGGTGAGCGACTTGCCGGGCGCGGCGGGCGGCAGCAGGCGCCGCGCGCCCGTGAACACGCTGAAGGCCAGCGCGCGTGTTGGTGTAGTGTAGTACCTGCATGGCCTCGATGAGCACCCGGGCCTGCGCGGCGGTGCCGAAGCCGGTGAGCGACTTGCCGGGCGCGGCGGGCGGCAGCAGGCGCCGCGCGCCCGTGAACACGCTGAAGGCCAGCGCGCGTGTTGGTGTAGTGTAGTACCTGCATGGCCTCGATGAGCACCCGGGCCTGCGCGGCGGTGCCGAAGCCGGTGAGCGACTTGCCGGGCGCGGCGGGCGGCAGCAGGCGCCGCGCGCCCGTGAACACGCTGAAGGCCAGCGCGCGTGTTGGTGTAGTGTAGTACCTGCATGGCCTCGATGAGCACCCGGGCCTGCGCGGCGGTGCCGAAGCCGGTGAGCGACTTGCCGGGCGCGGCGGGCGGCAGCAGGCGCCGCGCGCCCGTGAACACGCTGAAGGCCAGCGCGCGTGTTGGTGTAGTGTAGTACCTGCATGGCCTCGATGAGCACCCGGGCCTGCGCGGCGGTGCCGAAGCCGGTGAGCGACTTGCCGGGCGCGGCGGGCGGCAGCAGGCGCCGCGCGCCCGTGAACACGCTGAAGGCCAGCGCGCGTGTTGGTGTAGTGTAGTACCTGCATGGCCTCGATGAGCACCCGGGCCTGCGCGGCGGTGCCGAAGCCGGTGAGCGACTTGCCGGGCGCGGCGGGCGGCAGCAGGCGCCGCGCGCCCGTGAACACGCTGAAGGCCAGCGCGCGTGTTGGTGTAGTGTAGTACCTGCATGGCCTCGATGAGCACCCGGGCCTGCGCGGCGGTGCCGAAGCCGGTGAGCGACTTGCCGGGCGCGGCGGGCGGCAGCAGGCGCCGCGCGCCCGTGAACACGCTGAAGGCCAGCGCGCGTGTTGGTGTAGTGTAGTACCTGCATGGCCTCGATGAGCACCCGGGCCTGCGCGGCGGTGCCGAAGCCGGTGAGCGACTTGCCGGGCGCGGCGGGCGGCAGCAGGCGCCGCGCGCCCGTGAACACGCTGAAGGCCAGCGCGCGTGTTGGTGTAGTGTAGTACCTGCATGGCCTCGATGAGCACCCGGGCCTGCGCGGCGGTGCCGAAGCCGGTGAGCGACTTGCCGGGCGCGGCGGGCGGCAGCAGGCGCCGCGCGCCCGTGAACACGCTGAAGGCCAGCGCGCGTGTTGGTGTAGTGTAGTACCTGCATGGCCTCGATGAGCACCCGGGCCTGCGCGGCGGTGCCGAAGCCGGTGAGCGACTTGCCGGGCGCGGCGGGCGGCAGCAGGCGCCGCGCGCCCGTGAACACGCTGAAGGCCAGCGCGCGTGTTGGTGTAGTGTAGTACCTGCATGGCCTCGATGAGCACCCGGGCCTGCGCGGCGGTGCCGAAGCCGGTGAGCGACTTGCCGGGCGCGGCGGGCGGCAGCAGGCGCCGCGCGCCCGTGAACACGCTGAAGGCCAGCGCGCGTGTTGGTGTAGTGTAGTACCTGCATGGCCTCGATGAGCACCCGGGCCTGCGCGGCGGTGCCGAAGCCGGTGAGCGACTTGCCGGGCGCGGCGGGCGGCAGCAGGCGCCGCGCGCCCGTGAACACGCTGAAGGCCAGCGCGCGTGTTGGTGTAGTGTAGTACCTGCATGGCCTCGATGAGCACCCGGGCCTGCGCGGCGGTGCCGAAGCCGGTGAGCGACTTGCCGGGCGCGGCGGGCGGCAGCAGGCGCCGCGCGCCCGTGAACACGCTGAAGGCCAGCGCGCGTGTTGGTGTAGTGTAGTACCTGCATGGCCTCGATGAGCACCCGGGCCTGCGCGGCGGTGCCGAAGCCGGTGAGCGACTTGCCGGGCGCGGCGGGCGGCAGCAGGCGCCGCGCGCCCGTGAACACGCTGAAGGCCAGCGCGCGTGTTGGTGTAGTGTAGTACCTGCATGGCCTCGATGAGCACCCGGGCCTGCGCGGCGGTGCCGAAGCCGGTGAGCGACTTGCCGGGCGCGGCGGGCGGCAGCAGGCGCCGCGCGCCCGTGAACACGCTGAAGGCCAGCGCGCGTGTTGGTGTAGTGTAGTACCTGCATGGCCTCGATGAGCACCCGGGCCTGCGCGGCGGTGCCGAAGCCGGTGAGCGACTTGCCGGGCGCGGCGGGCGGCAGCAGGCGCCGCGCGCCCGTGAACACGCTGAAGGCCAGCGCGCGCAGCTCCCCGCGCGCGCCCGCGCCCAGCCCCGCCGTCTCGCACACGCCCTCTAGCGAGATTATCTGGAAACAAAATAAACTCCTTGATATTTCCTCGTAATAAATGATGACTAGCGTCCCTTGCAAGTTGCAATCTACAGACCAAAAACTCCAGCTTACTATGATCAGGGCCAACCGCGAACCACGTGCCTCCCTGTCACACTTACGTACGAATTTACAAATACGACAGAGACCTCATTCATTCATTGACAACTTAGGTCAATAGTAAGGCAACACAAATGTCTGACCTTGACGAGCGGGTTGTGGTGCCGCAGGTGGTGGTGCGTGCGCGCCGCTAGCCGCAGCAGCGCGTGCAGCGAGTGCGCGCGGTGCGCTTGCGAGGCGGGAGGTTCTACCACGTACACTACTAACGCCGGAGCACCACCTTCTTCCTCTTCCCAGGAGTTATGCACTGTGGATAAATAAGGTTATGCTAATAAGGAAAGCGATTCGTCTTGCGAAGAAATTGCCACGCCAAGCAGCCCGGTCTTTGAAATCATGCCTCGCCCGAGGCATAGATCTACTTCGCGCGGCAATTTTGTCCCTTTACTTATCTAGGCAAAGACTAAAAATATGGTCGGAAAACAAATCGTTTCGATCGATAAAAGCCATAAAAGGTATACAAATTCATAACGCAGAATAAAATGCGATTGACTAAACACTCGAAAGCACGACTGAACTACGTTATTATAATAAAAGCTTAAAAATATTATATTTTTATTTTATTTAAAGAGAAGCTTGATTTCATAAATCTCCATGTTACGTCGTCGGTTTTTATCAATGGACTATTGATTCACCAGTGTTTCTACATACCTGTACTGTTATTAGCACTGGAGGACATATTCGGCGTCTCATTCTCTTGATCACTCTGACTGCTCGGCGTCGGCGGGTGATCCGGCGTTGAAGGCGGCCGCATCGGCGACGGCGACGGCCGCTCTATATGCGTCGACTTGGTCTCCGTTTCTAATAACGACCTATCAATGCTCAGACTCGCTAGCTGAGGTACTATACTCGTTCGTAACGTTTCTGCGTAGGATTTGATGTATTCTCCAAGTCGGCCCGTTGGTAATTCTCCCGTCCATTCCTCTGCTGTTTGGTCGCGGTCGCTCGGTGACGTTCTTATTAAGCCGTCGCGGGCTATTCGATTGATAGGTTGATGTCGTCCTAAGCGGCACGATTCGTAAGCCGTCGATAGCTCTCTGAAGAACGTTTTGATGGGGTCGGTTAAGACTTCGCCGTCAGCCGCTAGGACTACGTAGGCGACGTCTCGGGAATACGAGTAGGGTTCGAGGGATAAGCGCTCCCAATGCCTCAAGGCGTACGGCGATAGCGATATCCAGTCACGATCGTGTCCGACGAGGAGGGGAGGGACGGGTTGGGGTTCGCAGAGGTCCTCGTTGGAGCGGCCGGCGAGGCGGTGGAACTGTCTCCAGGTGAGGGGGCCCGCCACGCCGTCCCACATGCGGGCGCCGCAGCAGCGCTTCTGGATCGCGTCCTGGAGGAGGGGGCGGAGGCGGCGCATCAATCTGAAAAGGAATACAGAATGAGACGTGTTTTGTGAAGTGATATTATAAGTGTGCATTATTCTATAGGTCTACATAGAAAGAGTTGCCCCGCGAGGCAATTTCTTCGCGAAGTGAAATGTTTTATGCCTTGATGATGCATTAAAAATAATTAAGAGTTTTTAACTATTCATGGAGAATGTCATGAATAGTTAAAAACTCTTTCACGGTTGTTTTGTTAAATTTGGATGTACGATTCATTATTTTTAACAAGCATCCCACTCGCTTTTTGATCCATGGGTCAGGAGGTCACCATGGATGTGGTTAACTCGAGGTTTGGGACCACAAGTAAATCCTATGTACTTCAGTTTTAAAAATAAATTATAATCCGGTAAGCCATTTTCGTCAACAGAAAAGACAGTAAATTAAACAAAAATTAGGCGGGAAGGATCGTTTGCCTAAAGAAAATGAAGAATTTCATGCCGTTATAAATATGGCTTATTAGACTATTAGAGTATAGTAATAGTACCTGATGACGTCGCGGGAGCACCTCGGCGCTCGGGCGCCGATGAACGGCCAGCGGTGCACGCCCCCCGCGCCCGCCGCCCCCGCGCCCGCCGCCCGCAGCGCGCGCGCGCACGCCGCGCCGCCGTCTGAGTATCTGCAATGCAAACATATGGTCAACAAAGTTTTCATTTCCATGCGAGGCGGATCCACACAGAAAGAGTTGCCTCGCGAGGGATTTGCCGCGTAAACCAGCCCAGCCAGTGTAAACGAACCTCACCCGAGGCATTGTGTCCGCATGTGTGTATAGCCTTGGGAGAGAGGTAGAACAGCGTGAACCTGTTTATAAACGGTCATAATCTTGACTGCACTTTTTGTTTTTAATAATGACAACCAAAAAAAGTCACGAGATAGAATTGATTCAAAATATTCTATTCATCTGTGTACTCACTCGAGCAGGTTGATGTCGTTCTGGTCGTGGCGCTCCCTGGCGGCGTGCCTGGCCGCCCTGGTGAGCGCGGACGCGGCGCCGCCGCCCAGCGCCGCGCACATGCCGAGCACGGCGCCCGCCACGGACCCTAAGCTCCGCGTACTGCTCCGCGCCGGGATTTCCGCTATGCCCGTGATCTCCATCTCGTCCTGCGAATGTTAATATTACGTAAATAACACTATGTTATAACAAAAACAACCTACCGAAATATCGTATAATACAACCTAAAGGTTGGTTCGTAAGCACTTTGAGACGCGCCGCAGCTTTAACAAACACATAAAAAGTTTTCGAACGTTTGAGTCCGGTTTTTAGTGTCACACTGTATATCGACACCGAGAGATCGGCGCGAAAGTAAAACCAGCCTGAGGGTTTACCGCGAACCACTTTCGACGTGTTGTCTTCCTGTTACACTTACGTACGAATTCACAAGTACGACAGAGAGGCAACACGTCGAATGTAGTTCGCGGTAGCTCCGCTGTACGATGATAGAAATTGTAAAAGAGTTATTCACTCACCTCGTAGAAGAGGCCGGCCTTGTGCGCGAGCCGCCGGTTGACTACGGCGCTGAAGCCGCAAGTGCAGCGCCCAGGGTCCTCGTCGGCCGCCTCCGCGGTCTCTGGCAGGTACGTGGATGCGTCCGCTCCTCGGATGTTGCCGACAACCTGAGAAGAAATCAATGTTTACTATATATATAAAAAAATAATTAAAAAGTTACATTAGTGGGTTGGTGTGATCCTACCTACTGCGCCAGTAACTAGTATATATAAACCCTAGAAAGCCAATATTATCAGTAGAAAAATTTAAGAAATTTAACGTCATCGACTCTTTTCACCGAGAGTACGATTTAATTTATTTTAATCATATAAAATCAACAATCATGGCTCTGCGATACTTCTGAAACGGTCTATTATTTTAAAAAGATTGCCGACCCCTGGAATAACGGATTCACTCGCTTATGGAGGACGTTGAGCGTCGGGTATGGTTTGCAGGCGGCGCGGGTGGGTGGGGGTGGGTATTATGTAGGGTCATAGACTAGGAATCGTCTGGACGGAGCTTGAGGGCGTGAGGGGGACGAGGTGAGCGAGTCCCGTGCCGTGATTGGTCCGTTCAAAGACAGTTAGGCGTCACACAAAGACATTTGACTGGGAGTAAAACTACCGTGGCAGAGGGGGTAGCGTTACTATGGTCAATGTGGAGGATGTCTTGCCTGTGTGTAGAGTACAGACAAAACATTCTCCAGACTTAGCATAGTCGCGCTACCCCCTCTGCCATGCATACGGTAATTTTACTCCATGTTCGAGTTGAAAATATCTTTGTGTGACGTCCGTGTCTTTGAACGGACCAATCACGGCTCGGGACTTCGCTCACCTCGTACCGCGCACCCCCGCATTTTTTGCACCATCGGTTGCATGAAATAATTGCTCTAAATTCGGTCTAGTGCAGCGGTCGGCAACCTGCGGCCCGCGGGCCGCATGCGGCTCGTGAAACTGTCACATGCGGCCCGAGTGCCACCTTGGCTACTTTGTATGTAATAGTGACAAACGACAATGTCCCATAAAGTCATAAATATTAACAAAGTACGGCCCGCGTCACCTCCGTTAACTACTATGTGGGCCTTGGCTGCTAAAAGGTTGCCGTCCGCTGGTGTAGAGTATACCTTGGGCCCCGCGTTGCAGACGCAGAGCGTGCAGCTGTCGAAGTTGTGGTCGCGGAACACGTTGAGCACGGTGTCGGCGAGCAGCACGTTGAGCAGCAGCGGGCAGGCGCGGCAGGCGGCGCGCGGCGTGGCGGGCGAGGCGGGGGAGGCGGCGCGGGTGGGTGGGTATATTATGTAGAGTATACCTTGGGCCCCGCGTTGCAGACGCAGAGCGTGCAGCTGTCGAAGTTGTGGTCGCGGAACACGTTGAGCACGGTGTCGGCGAGCAGCACGTTGAGCAGCAGCGGGCAGGCGCGGCAGGCGGCGCGCGGCGTGGCGGGCGAGGCGGGGGAGGCGGCGCGGGTGGGTGGGTATATTATGTAGAGTATACCTTGGGCCCCGCGTTGCAGACGCAGAGCGTGCAGCTGTCGAAGTTGTGGTCGCGGAACACGTTGAGCACGGTGTCGGCGAGCAGCACGTTGAGCAGCAGCGGGCAGGCGCGGCAGGCGGCGCGCGGCGTGGCGGGCGAGGCGGGGGAGGCGGCGCGGGTGGGTGGGTATATTATGTAGAGTATACCTTGGGCCCCGCGTTGCAGACGCAGAGCGTGCAGCTGTCGAAGTTGTGGTCGCGGAACACGTTGAGCACGGTGTCGGCGAGCAGCACGTTGAGCAGCAGCGGGCAGGCGCGGCAGGCGGCGCGCGGCGTGGCGGGCGAGGCGGGGGAGGCGGCGCGGGTGGGTGGGTATATTATGTAGAGTATACCTTGGGCCCCGCGTTGCAGACGCAGAGCGTGCAGCTGTCGAAGTTGTGGTCGCGGAACACGTTGAGCACGGTGTCGGCGAGCAGCACGTTGAGCAGCAGCGGGCAGGCGCGGCAGGCGGCGCGCGGCGTGGCGGGCGAGGCGGGGGAGGCGGCGCGGGTGGGTGGGTATATTATGTAGAGTATACCTTGGGCCCCGCGTTGCAGACGCAGAGCGTGCAGCTGTCGAAGTTGTGGTCGCGGAACACGTTGAGCACGGTGTCGGCGAGCAGCACGTTGAGCAGCAGCGGGCAGGCGCGGCAGGCGGCGCGCGGCGTGGCGGGCGAGGCGGGGGAGGCGGCGCGGGTGGGTGGGTATATTATGTAGAGTATACCTTGGGCCCCGCGTTGCAGACGCAGAGCGTGCAGCTGTCGAAGTTGTGGTCGCGGAACACGTTGAGCACGGTGTCGGCGAGCAGCACGTTGAGCAGCAGCGGGCAGGCGCGGCAGGCGGCGCGCGGCGTGGCGGGCGAGGCGGGGGAGGCGGCGCGGGTGGGTGGGTATATTATGTAGAGTATACCTTGGGCCCCGCGTTGCAGACGCAGAGCGTGCAGCTGTCGAAGTTGTGGTCGCGGAACACGTTGAGCACGGTGTCGGCGAGCAGCACGTTGAGCAGCAGCGGGCAGGCGCGGCAGGCGGCGCGCGGCGTGGCGGGCGAGGCGGGGGAGGCGGCGCGGGTGGGTGGGTATATTATGTAGAGTATACCTTGGGCCCCGCGTTGCAGACGCAGAGCGTGCAGCTGTCGAAGTTGTGGTCGCGGAACACGTTGAGCACGGTGTCGGCGAGCAGCACGTTGAGCAGCAGCGGGCAGGCGCGGCAGGCGGCGCGCGGCGTGGCGGGCGAGGCGGGGGAGGCGGCGCGGGTGGGTGGGTATATTATGTAGAGTATACCTTGGGCCCCGCGTTGCAGACGCAGAGCGTGCAGCTGTCGAAGTTGTGGTCGCGGAACACGTTGAGCACGGTGTCGGCGAGCAGCACGTTGAGCAGCAGCGGGCAGGCGCGGCAGGCGGCGCGCGGCGTGGCGGGCGAGGCGGGGGAGGCGGCGCGGGTGGGTGGGTATATTATGTAGAGTATACCTTGGGCCCCGCGTTGCAGACGCAGAGCGTGCAGCTGTCGAAGTTGTGGTCGCGGAACACGTTGAGCACGGTGTCGGCGAGCAGCACGTTGAGCAGCAGCGGGCAGGCGCGGCAGGCGGCGCGCGGCGTGGCGGGCGAGGCGGGGGAGGCGGCGCGGGTGGGTGGGTATATTATGTAGAGTATACCTTGGGCCCCGCGTTGCAGACGCAGAGCGTGCAGCTGTCGAAGTTGTGGTCGCGGAACACGTTGAGCACGGTGTCGGCGAGCAGCACGTTGAGCAGCAGCGGGCAGGCGCGGCAGGCGGCGCGCGGCGTGGCGGGCGAGGCGGGGGAGGCGGCGCGGGTGGGTGGGTATATTATGTAGAGTATACCTTGGGCCCCGCGTTGCAGACGCAGAGCGTGCAGCTGTCGAAGTTGTGGTCGCGGAACACGTTGAGCACGGTGTCGGCGAGCAGCACGTTGAGCAGCAGCGGGCAGGCGCGGCAGGCGGCGCGCGGCGTGGCGGGCGAGGCGGGGGAGGCGGCGCGGGTGGGTGGGTATATTATGTAGAGTATACCTTGGGCCCCGCGTTGCAGACGCAGAGCGTGCAGCTGTCGAAGTTGTGGTCGCGGAACACGTTGAGCACGGTGTCGGCGAGCAGCACGTTGAGCAGCAGCGGGCAGGCGCGGCAGGCGGCGCGCGGCGTGGCGGGCGAGGCGGGGGAGGCGGCGCGGGTGGGTGGGTATATTATGTAGAGTATACCTTGGGCCCCGCGTTGCAGACGCAGAGCGTGCAGCTGTCGAAGTTGTGGTCGCGGAACACGTTGAGCACGGTGTCGGCGAGCAGCACGTTGAGCAGCAGCGGGCAGGCGCGGCAGGCGGCGCGCGGCGTGGCGGGCGAGGCGGGGGAGGCGGCGCGGGTGGGTGGGTATATTATGTAGAGTATACCTTGGGCCCCGCGTTGCAGACGCAGAGCGTGCAGCTGTCGAAGTTGTGGTCGCGGAACACGTTGAGCACGGTGTCGGCGAGCAGCACGTTGAGCAGCAGCGGGCAGGCGCGGCAGGCGGCGCGCGGCGTGGCGGGCGAGGCGGGGGAGGCGGCGCGGGTGGGTGGGTATATTATGTAGAGTATACCTTGGGCCCCGCGTTGCAGACGCAGAGCGTGCAGCTGTCGAAGTTGTGGTCGCGGAACACGTTGAGCACGGTGTCGGCGAGCAGCACGTTGAGCAGCAGCGGGCAGGCGCGGCAGGCGGCGCGCGGCGTGGCGGGCGAGGCGGGGGAGGCGGGCGGCGCGGGGGAGGCGGGGGGCGGCGCGCCGGGCGGCGGCGTGGCGGGCGGCTTGGTCGGCGACGCCAGGGGGGACGCGGGCCGCTTCGTTCCTGTACAAACAAAAATCGAATCTAATATCATGAGTCATCTGCTATTATGAGATGAGTGACAAAAAAGTGGCATAGAAGTGAAATGTTTTTTTTGCGTCAAATTATGAATTTCTAGGCCTGAGAAGATAGCAAATGACTCAACCTATCTGCCATTTTAATTTGGCAAACGATGTACCAAACACCCTGTATTAATTAGAAAAGCCGACTGTTAGTCACTTGTCTGTGGCTGTGGCTCCTCCTCGCTCTGCTGCCACCGCGGCCGGTAGATGGCGTGCGGCGGTAGCGTGACGGGCGGGAGCGACGAGGACGGCAGGACCAGCAGGTGCGCGTATTTGGAGGACCCGACGCACTTGTGCACGGTGGGCGGTTTGAAAAGCCGACTGTTAGTCACCTGTCTGTGGCTGTGGCTCCTCCTCGCTTTGCTGCCACCGCGGCCGGTAGACGGCGTGCGGCGGTAGCGTGACGGGCGGGAGCGACGCGGACGGCAGGGACAGCAGGGGCGCGTATTTGGAGGACCCGACACACTTGTACACGGTGGGCGGTTTGAACACATACGACCAGTCCTGCGGAGATAAAATAGAGTTTAAAACACAGACAAAACATCCTCCAGACTGAGCATAGTCGCGCTACTCCCTCTGCCACTCATACGGTAATTTTACTCCATGTTCGAGTCGAAAGTGTCTTTGTGTGACGTCCGTGTCTTTGAACGGACCAATCACGGCACGGGATTTCGCTCATCTCGTCCCGCGCACTTTCGCATTTTTGGCATCATCGGTTGCATGAAATAATTGCTCTAAACTCGGTTTAGAGGATTTCTAGTCTACGGTTTAAAACATAAGACAAAATAAAAGTTTATATTTCGAAAGTTAGGATATAACGCTACATCGATTGAAAATAATCCAAATTCAACTACTACTAGTTCTACGCTGACCATCGTTTCTATTAATTTTGCTGAAAATTTTGCTAAATTTTAAGGCAGCGGTCGGCAACCTTTCAGCAGCCAAGGGCCACATAGTAACGTAACGAAATTGACGCGGGCTGCACTTTGTTAATATTAAATTTATCACTTTATCTGATATTGTTGTTTGTCAATATTACATACAAAATAGCCAGGGAGGCTCGCGGGTCGCCTGTTACCGACCGCTGCTTTAAGCGAAAGAAGGGTTCTTACCGATGATGACCAAGCAATAGCACCCAATATTTACTGCTAAGATAGTCGTCAGTCGTAATAAACGGCGTGACGTGCACTTCCAATGAGGAGTGGGAAACATACATATGACAGCAGAAACCTTAAAACTCACCTCAATAGGCTCATGAGGCGTGAGGCGTGTATGCGCATGTCTCAACGGCTCCAACTCCAGGGTGAATCCGGGCGACGGGGCAGCGTGCGCCTCCAACGAGGGAACATATGACAGTATAAGAGTAACTCACCTCAATAGGCTCATGAGGTGGCGTGGCGTGGGGCGTGAGGTGCGGATGCGCGTGCGAATGCGCATGCCTCAGCGGCTCCAACTCCAGGGTGAACCCCGGCGACGGGGCAGCGTGCGCCTCCAACGAGGGTGGGGTGGGGAACATCTTGCTCAGCTCTTCGGCCCGCACCATTCGGCCGCGGGTCTCTTCGAACGACTTGTTCGAGTCCGGCGGCGTTTGTACTTGAAGCTGTGATGAATAGGTTTAGTTAGTAAGTGGATATGACGCGAGCGCACTCGGAAGACGCGTGAGGCAGGATTTAGAGCTGATTTAGACGGCGCGCGAACTCGCAGGCGATTTTAGTTACATTGCGGACTGTTGGTTACGTCCAAACATACCAATCAAAACCCTCAATGCAACTCGCATGCGAGTTCTCACATCGTCTAAATGAGCCCTTAGGGTTTAATAATTTTATCCACTATAATTATGTTGTTTCAATTAAATGGATTGAAGTTCAACATTTTTGAACTCTATTTTTGATTGTTCTCGTTGTAAGCCTGCCAACTTCTTCGGAGCTTGCTCGCGTGTTAGACGTTGTGGAAACCTTATGTTGTTGCTTCTCATGTCGCTTCCTTGAGTTTTGACACTGCGTGTGTCATGAAAAATAATGTACACTGTTATGATGTAAGATAATTCATTTTTTTATTGTAAATATTGCGAAATTTTATATAGAGGTACAGAATTATCCCCTGAGCGCGTGCATAGGATGATAAATAAAATTCATCTAGTGATGTCATAATATTGAAATTATCGTTAGAGCCTTAGAGTAAATATAATTAGGAGAGTTTACGTAATGAATAGCAAGCGATATGTTCAGTCATAGATGAGATGACCCCTCTCCAACTATGCAGCGGGGTTAATTATCTCTGCAGCTTTACATATGTAAGCAGTTGTTTTAAATTTTAATTCATACAAACTTTAATGAACACAGAAAATAGATATTTTAGTTCATTTATTACTTAATATAAAAGGATTATAGACAAAACAACATAAGCCGTAAGCATCACGCGACATTTACACTTTCATTATATCAACACTGCATAGAATTGCCTCTATTTCTAACTAATTGGTCTCAAGCCTTTAACATCTTGACAGATGATAAGCAGCGTCTCTACGCGGGCATTGTATAAGTATAATTGGGTTGGCCGATCGAAGTATGAAGCAGATGGCGCCATCATAGCTTGGCCTGTCAATCCCTAGAATTGTGTCAAATTTTTGTTTTTTTAATACCCTGGGTGCCAGCTCTTTAAGCCAAATCTCATAGAAAAAGGGGCAAGCTATGATGGCGCCATCTATGCAAACATTTGACAGTTGCCAAGCCAATTGGTGTAAACGTCGCGCAACCCTCGACCTTAAGGAGTAATAAATAAGGGTGCACACTCACAAGTCTTACCGTCTCATCCCCGCTGGCCGCGTCGTCCGAGTTCTCGAAGATCTGGTCGAGGTCCTTCAGCGTGGGGCAGAGGCCGTCAGATGTGTAGAGGTTCTTGTACGCCGCGTCATCCTGAAGTGCAATTAGGTTTAACTAGTATTTGGAAGTTTTTTACGTTTAGGATTCTAATCGCTACGGTACCCCATTGGCCTCGTTTCATTTGCCAAAATTTTCTTTTGACGGAACGCATTTGAACGCAAAACCGATTTAGTCAGTAGTCTATTTTAAATATTAGTCTTTATTTAACACAGTCCGAAGTCATACGAACTAGCGAGGTAAATTCAACAAAAGCATTTATTTTGTTCTCATCCTATCGGCTGCGCCAGTTACTATTATAAAATATAGAATCACACAGCAAATCTAACCAATGTCCATATAGACTTAACACTTAAGACGGTTTGTGATTTCGTTAAGCGTCGACTATCTAGCAGGAAGTAGCTTACAGAAACTATTTAAGTTTTTTTTAGAATATGAACCATTCACAGCAAAACCTCCAAACACACTGTAGTCACGCGTAACCACGGTCACAGGCGTTAGAGCTGTAGTTAAGATAGTCTTACATGGTCGTGCTTGACGTCCGCGTGGTCGGGCATGACGGCCATGCGCGTGTGGTCGTGCCCGGCGTACAGGTCGCCGCCCGTGCTGCCGAGGGCCAGCTCCTCTCTGAACGTGTTCTCGTCGCTCTTGAAACGCTTCACTGGGTGTTCCAGCCTGGAGAAACATACAACATATTTAACGGAGAGTCAAACAATAGACGTAGCGTGATGTAAAGTGGAAGAAAGAAATTCCCCAAGAATTCTCTCTATTTATTATTGGCTACGACCGACATAGCCCACCGGATTAGCAAGCTGAAGTGGCAATGGGCTGGCCACATTGCACGCAGAGAAGATGGCCGATGGGGTCGAAACGTGCTCGAGTGGAGAGCACGGACTGGCAAGCGCAGCGTAGGACGTCCACCCACAAGATGGACGGACGACCTTGTTAAGGTCGCCGGAAGACGCTGGATGCGGGTCGCTTCCAACCGGCACGTTTGGAGGTCCAAGGGGGAGGCCTATGTTCAGCAGTGGACGTCTTATGACTGAGATGATGATGATGATGATTATTATTATTGGCTATGTGCGAAGTTGCTGGTGGGAAATATGCAAGCGACGCCGCCAACCAAAGATGTGGTGAAAATTTATGTCCTTTCGTTAGCAGCTGCCAATTGTCAGATTTAATAATCAATGGGTTTTTTAAAAGACGTTAGATACCACTAAATTAAAAGGATTTTAAAGTTTCCTGCATGCAAGAAATGATTTGTTGGTCTCAATCAAATGAAGTGACTAAGGCTACTTACTGATTTTCTTGTAACCAAATGAAGAACACAACAAACTCAAACTGAATGAAAAGTTGATGCGCACATTGGTACCATAATGTCGCGAGCCCTAGATCCACGTCAAGTTGTCTCGACTCCTGACGCGACCGTGGTGGATTCTCGCAAAAATAAACTCTAAATCAAAGTGCATAAAGCTCTAACTGAAACGATAAATTTTCAGAAAATAATTCAAGTGTCAAGAAATGCTACAGTTTACCTGCCAGCCATAGGTTAGCGGAGAACATGGAAAAATCTCAGACACATAAATTAGTTTGCAAAAATTCAAAGTTCTTATTGAAAGTTGGTGCTGGTGACATGACATGATTAAGAAAATGTTCTGGAATTTATGAATGTTTTTCTTAGCCTAAAGTTTAATATTGAAGTAAATTATCGAATATTATGTAATTAACACCTTTTGTGCTGAAAATTGTGTTTTCTTTTGCGTACAATTCCATATAAGTAATATTTCTTTAATTATCCGTCGAAATTTATCTCTGGGCGAGCTATTGTCATGTCTCATGTAGCACTGTATGACAAATTCTTATATCTAAACATCGTCACCTGCAAATTTCTATTCGAGTGAGTAAACTCGTCTTTGAATCATACATAAAAAATCATTTGCGTTTATATGTGCGCGGCACGTCTGTACACGCGTCATTGTGTATGTGTGGGTAAGTCGCTTTACTGAGAGGAAGCCAGATTCATGTCGCGGCCAGTCGCGGGGCGAGGTAATGCGAGTCCGGGCGGGGCGGTGCGTGGGCTTCTGTATGATGATACTATTACTTATTCTGCGGTTGTGTACTCACCAGGCGTGCACGGTGGTGTAGTCGTAGAGCATGTGCAGCGAGTGCTCGTCCTCGAGCGGGTCGACGCGCGTCTCGCCCCGCGGCAGCACGGGCCGCTTCAGCAGCTCCAGCGGCACCGGCGACGGGTTCGTGGCTTGTGTACTCACCAGGCGTGCACGGTGGTGTAGTCGTAGAGCATGTGCAGCGAGTGCTCGTCCTCGAGCGGGTCGACGCGCGTCTCGCCCCGCGGCAGCACGGGCCGCTTCAGCAGCTCCAGCGGCACCGGCGACGGGTTCGTGGCTTGTGTACTCACCAGGCGTGCACGGTGGTGTAGTCGTAGAGCATGTGCAGCGAGTGCTCGTCCTCGAGCGGGTCGACGCGCGTCTCGCCCCGCGGCAGCACGGGCCGCTTCAGCAGCTCCAGCGGCACCGGCGACGGGTTCGTGGCTTGTGTACTCACCAGGCGTGCACGGTGGTGTAGTCGTAGAGCATGTGCAGCGAGTGCTCGTCCTCGAGCGGGTCGACGCGCGTCTCGCCCCGCGGCAGCACGGGCCGCTTCAGCAGCTCCAGCGGCACCGGCGACGGGTTCGTGGCTTGTGTACTCACCAGGCGTGCACGGTGGTGTAGTCGTAGAGCATGTGCAGCGAGTGCTCGTCCTCGAGCGGGTCGACGCGCGTCTCGCCCCGCGGCAGCACGGGCCGCTTCAGCAGCTCCAGCGGCACCGGCGACGGGTTCGTGGCTTGTGTACTCACCAGGCGTGCACGGTGGTGTAGTCGTAGAGCATGTGCAGCGAGTGCTCGTCCTCGAGCGGGTCGACGCGCGTCTCGCCCCGCGGCAGCACGGGCCGCTTCAGCAGCTCCAGCGGTACCGGCGACGGGTTCGTGGCTTGTGTACTCACCAGGCGTGCACGGTGGTGTAGTCGTAGAGCATGTGCAGCGAGTGCTCGTCCTCGAGCGGGTCGACGCGCGTCTCGCCCCGCGGCAGCACGGGCCGCTTCAGCAGCTCCAGCGGCACCGGCGACGGGTTCGTGGCTTGTGTACTCACCAGGCGTGCACGGTGGTGTAGTCGTAGAGCATGTGCAGCGAGTGCTCGTCCTCGAGCGGGTCGACGCGCGTCTCGCCCCGCGGCAGCACGGGCCGCTTCAGCAGCTCCAGCGGCACCGGCGACGGGTTCGTGGCTTGTGTACTCACCAGGCGTGCACGGTGGTGTAGTCGTAGAGCATGTGCAGCGAGTGCTCGTCCTCGAGCGGGTCGACGCGCGTCTCGCCCCGCGGCAGCACGGGCCGCTTCAGCAGCTCCAGCGGCACCGGCGACGGGTTCGTGGCTTGTGTACTCACCAGGCGTGCACGGTGGTGTAGTCGTAGAGCATGTGCAGCGAGTGCTCGTCCTCGAGCGGGTCGACGCGCGTCTCGCCCCGCGGCAGCACGGGCCGCTTCAGCAGCTCCAGCGGCACCGGCGACGGGTTCGTGGCTTGTGTACTCACCAGGCGTGCACGGTGGTGTAGTCGTAGAGCATGTGCAGCGAGTGCTCGTCCTCGAGCGGGTCGACGCGCGTCTCGCCCCGCGGCAGCACGGGCCGCTTCAGCAGCTCCAGCGGCACCGGCGACGGGTTCGTGGCTTGTGTACTCACCAGGCGTGCACGGTGGTGTAGTCGTAGAGCATGTGCAGCGAGTGCTCGTCCTCGAGCGGGTCGACGCGCGTCTCGCCCCGCGGCAGCACGGGCCGCTTCAGCAGCTCCAGCGGCACCGGCGACGGGTTCGTGGCTTGCGACGCGTCGCGCGGGGAGTCGCCCTGGGGATAACATTGGGTAACTTGGAATTGCAGGCTTCTCAAGGATATGGTTTTTTTTTATAAGCAAATTATACATATTCGAGTTTCGAAATGAACAGATATATACAGGGAATAGCTATATGATTCACTATGATTACATGGCAACTGTAATTGCCATAGTTGGTCAGCTGTGAAATTGTAGCAGTATTTTTTTTAGATTATATAATACTAGCGACACGCCTCGGCTTCGCACGGGTTATAAATAGGTGAAAATCGCATGAAAATCCGTCAGTACTTTTTGAGTTTATTGCGAAAATATAAACTTACAAACAGACAGACGCGACGGGGGACTTTGTTTTATAAGGATTATTATTGGTGTGTTATTTGCTTTTGAGTGCCGCATCGACCAAGCATTGATCTACAGGTTACCTTGACTTGAGAAGTATTTGGAGTTGTTTATGCCTTAACTCGGGGATTTAATAATTGTTTGTGTGTGCGGGTACCTGGGGGTAGAGTTTGGTGGGGGGCGGCGCGGAGGGCGGCGCGGGGGTGGGCGGCGCGTGCGTCTCCGGCGTCGGCGCCGGCGTGTGCAGCGTCGTCGGCGGCAGCGCGCTCTGCAACACCAACAAATCGGGTAATAAAAACTGCGCAGAGAAGACAAGAGCAACAAACCGGTAAACTGCGTAGTAGGGCCAGGTTAATCTGTCACGCTTCGGTTAGGAAACTGACGCTTAGAGCGTGCGCGTTCGACGATGTCGTAAACCGCCTTATGTCGATTAAATAATATATGTGGCAGTCAGCGTTAGAGTCGAGCGTGTATGTACGGAGATTATTCGTGTCTCTCGAGAAAGTATCTTGTAAATTCTGCTTTCTGCGCGTCGCCACGTGCCATGACAACGACACACGGCTCCTACCGTGCTAGAAGATCGCCGCAGCTCTGCCGAGATGAGGCCGTAACCTAGCATTTTTAGTGTTTACGAACAAAATGTTTGTGAACAGACCTGGTGCGGGAGCGCGGTCTGCTGGGGCGCGGGGTGCGGGTGCGGGGAGTGCGGCGCGCCGGCCGAGGGCGGCGCCGACACGGCGGGCGCGGGCGAGCCGCCGCCGCACGAGCCCGGCGACGCCGCCGCGCCTGAACAAGGTCCGCCGCCTCTGCAACACCACACACAGTACCTGGTGCGGGAGCGCGGTCTGCTGGGGCGCGGGGTGCGGGTGCGGGGAGTGCGGCGCGCCGGCCGAGGGCGGCGCCGACACGGCGGGCGCGGGCGAGCCGCCGCCGCACGAGCCCGGCGACGCCGCCGCGCCTGAACAAGGTCCGCCGCCTCTGCAACACCACACACAGTACCTGGTGCGGGAGCGCGGTCTGCTGGGGCGCGGGGTGCGGGTGCGGGGAGTGCGGCGCGCCGGCCGAGGGCGGCGCCGACACGGCGGGCGCGGGCGAGCCGCCGCCGCACGAGCCCGGCGACGCCGCCGCGCCTGAACAAGGTCCGCCGCCTCTGCAACACCACACACAGTACCTGGTGCGGGAGCGCGGTCTGCTGGGGCGCGGGGTGCGGGTGCGGGGAGTGCGGCGCGCCGGCCGAGGGCGGCGCCGACACGGCGGGCGCGGGCGAGCCGCCGCCGCACGAGCCCGGCGACGCCGCCGCGCCTGAACAAGGTCCGCCGCCTCTGCAACACCACACACAGTACCTGGTGCGGGAGCGCGGTCTGCTGGGGCGCGGGGTGCGGGTGCGGGGAGTGCGGCGCGCCGGCCGAGGGCGGCGCCGACACGGCGGGCGCGGGCGAGCCGCCGCCGCACGAGCCCGGCGACGCCGCCGCGCCTGAACAAGGTCCGCCGCCTCTGCAACACCACACACAGTACCTGGTGCGGGAGCGCGGTCTGCTGGGGCGCGGGGTGCGGGTGCGGGGAGTGCGGCGCGCCGGCCGAGGGCGGCGCCGACACGGCGGGCGCGGGCGAGCCGCCGCCGCACGAGCCCGGCGACGCCGCCGCGCCTGAACAAGGTCCGCCGCCTCTGCAACACCACACACAGTACCTGGTGCGGGAGCGCGGTCTGCTGGGGCGCGGGGTGCGGGTGCGGGGAGTGCGGCGCGCCGGCCGAGGGCGGCGCCGACACGGCGGGCGCGGGCGAGCCGCCGCCGCACGAGCCCGGCGACGCCGCCGCGCCTGAACAAGGTCCGCCGCCTCTGCAACACCACACACAGTACCTGGTGCGGGAGCGCGGTCTGCTGGGGCGCGGGGTGCGGGTGCGGGGAGTGCGGCGCGCCGGCCGAGGGCGGCGCCGACACGGCGGGCGCGGGCGAGCCGCCGCCGCACGAGCCCGGCGACGCCGCCGCGCCTGAACAAGGTCCGCCGCCTCTGCAACACCACACACAGTACCTGGTGCGGGAGCGCGGTCTGCTGGGGCGCGGGGTGCGGGTGCGGGGAGTGCGGCGCGCCGGCCGAGGGCGGCGCCGACACGGCGGGCGCGGGCGAGCCGCCGCCGCACGAGCCCGGCGACGCCGCCGCGCCTGAACAAGGTCCGCCGCCTCTGCAACACCACACACAGTACCTGGTGCGGGAGCGCGGTCTGCTGGGGCGCGGGGTGCGGGTGCGGGGAGTGCGGCGCGCCGGCCGAGGGCGGCGCCGACACGGCGGGCGCGGGCGAGCCGCCGCCGCACGAGCCCGGCGACGCCGCCGCGCCTGAACAAGGTCCGCCGCCTCTGCAACACCACACACAGTACCTGGTGCGGGAGCGCGGTCTGCTGGGGCGCGGGGTGCGGGTGCGGGGAGTGCGGCGCGCCGGCCGAGGGCGGCGCCGACACGGCGGGCGCGGGCGAGCCGCCGCCGCACGAGCCCGGCGACGCCGCCGCGCCTGAACAAGGTCCGCCGCCTCTGCAACACCACACACAGTACCTGGTGCGGGAGCGCGGTCTGCTGGGGCGCGGGGTGCGGGTGCGGGGAGTGCGGCGCGCCGGCCGAGGGCGGCGCCGACACGGCGGGCGCGGGCGAGCCGCCGCCGCACGAGCCCGGCGACGCCGCCGCGCCTGAACAAGGTCCGCCGCCTCTGCAACACCACACACAGTACCTGGTGCGGGAGCGCGGTCTGCTGGGGCGCGGGGTGCGGGTGCGGGGAGTGCGGCGCGCCGGCCGAGGGCGGCGCCGACACGGCGGGCGCGGGCGAGCCGCCGCCGCACGAGCCCGGCGACGCCGCCGCGCCTGAACAAGGTCCGCCGCCTCTGCAACACCACACACAGTACCTGGTGCGGGAGCGCGGTCTGCTGGGGCGCGGGGTGCGGGTGCGGGGAGTGCGGCGCGCCGGCCGAGGGCGGCGCCGACACGGCGGGCGCGGGCGAGCCGCCGCCGCACGAGCCCGGCGACGCCGCCGCGCCTGAACAAGGTCCGCCGCCTCTGCAACACCACACACAGTACCTGGTGCGGGAGCGCGGTCTGCTGGGGCGCGGGGTGCGGGTGCGGGGAGTGCGGCGCGCCGGCCGAGGGCGGCGCCGACACGGCGGGCGCGGGCGAGCCGCCGCCGCACGAGCCCGGCGACGCCGCCGCGCCTGAACAAGGTCCGCCGCCTCTGCAACACCACACACAGTACCTGGTGCGGGAGCGCGGTCTGCTGGGGCGCGGGGTGCGGGTGCGGGGAGTGCGGCGCGCCGGCCGAGGGCGGCGCCGACACGGCGGGCGCGGGCGAGCCGCCGCCGCACGAGCCCGGCGACGCCGCCGCGCCTGAACAAGGTCCGCCGCCTCTGCAACACCACACACAGTACCTGGTGCGGGAGCGCGGTCTGCTGGGGCGCGGGGTGCGGGTGCGGGGAGTGCGGCGCGCCGGCCGAGGGCGGCGCCGACACGGCGGGCGCGGGCGAGCCGCCGCCGCACGAGCCCGGCGACGCCGCCGCGCCTGAACAAGGTCCGCCGCCTCTGCAACACCACACACAGTACCTGGTGCGGGAGCGCGGTCTGCTGGGGCGCGGGGTGCGGGTGCGGGGAGTGCGGCGCGCCGGCCGAGGGCGGCGCCGACACGGCGGGCGCGGGCGAGCCGCCGCCGCACGAGCCCGGCGACGCCGCCGCGCCTGAACAAGGTCCGCCGCCTCTGCAACACCACACACAGTACCTGGTGCGGGAGCGCGGTCTGCTGGGGCGCGGGGTGCGGGTGCGGGGAGTGCGGCGCGCCGGCCGAGGGCGGCGCCGACACGGCGGGCGCGGGCGAGCCGCCGCCGCACGAGCCCGGCGACGCCGCCGCGCCTGAACAAGGTCCGCCGCCTCTGCAACACCACACACAGTACCTGGTGCGGGAGCGCGGTCTGCTGGGGCGCGGGGTGCGGGTGCGGGGAGTGCGGCGCGCCGGCCGAGGGCGGCGCCGACACGGCGGGCGCGGGCGAGCCGCCGCCGCACGAGCCCGGCGACGCCGCCGCGCCTGAACAAGGTCCGCCGCCTCTGCAACACCACACACAGTACCTGGTGCGGGAGCGCGGTCTGCTGGGGCGCGGGGTGCGGGTGCGGGGAGTGCGGCGCGCCGGCCGAGGGCGGCGCCGACACGGCGGGCGCGGGCGAGCCGCCGCCGCACGAGCCCGGCGACGCCGCCGCGCCTGAACAAGGTCCGCCGCCTCTGCAACACCACACACAGTACCTGGTGCGGGAGCGCGGTCTGCTGGGGCGCGGGGTGCGGGTGCGGGGAGTGCGGCGCGCCGGCCGAGGGCGGCGCCGACACGGCGGGCGCGGGCGAGCCGCCGCCGCACGAGCCCGGCGACGCCGCCGCGCCTGAACAAGGTCCGCCGCCTCTGCAACACCACACACAGTACCTGGTGCGGGAGCGCGGTCTGCTGGGGCGCGGGGTGCGGGTGCGGGGAGTGCGGCGCGCCGGCCGAGGGCGGCGCCGACACGGCGGGCGCGGGCGAGCCGCCGCCGCACGAGCCCGGCGACGCCGCCGCGCCTGAACAAGGTCCGCCGCCTCTGCAACACCACACACAGTACCTGGTGCGGGAGCGCGGTCTGCTGGGGCGCGGGGTGCGGGTGCGGGGAGTGCGGCGCGCCGGCCGAGGGCGGCGCCGACACGGCGGGCGCGGGCGAGCCGCCGCCGCACGAGCCCGGCGACGCCGCCGCGCCTGAACAAGGTCCGCCGCCTCTGCAACACCACACACAGTACCTGGTGCGGGAGCGCGGTCTGCTGGGGCGCGGGGTGCGGGTGCGGGGAGTGCGGCGCGCCGGCCGAGGGCGGCGCCGACACGGCGGGCGCGGGCGAGCCGCCGCCGCACGAGCCCGGCGACGCCGCCGCGCCTGAACAAGGTCCGCCGCCTCTGCAACACCACACACAGTACCTGGTGCGGGAGCGCGGTCTGCTGGGGCGCGGGGTGCGGGTGCGGGGAGTGCGGCGCGCCGGCCGAGGGCGGCGCCGACACGGCGGGCGCGGGCGAGCCGCCGCCGCACGAGCCCGGCGACGCCGCCGCGCCTGAACAAGGTCCGCCGCCTCTGCAACACCACACACAGTACCTGGTGCGGGAGCGCGGTCTGCTGGGGCGCGGGGTGCGGGTGCGGGGAGTGCGGCGCGCCGGCCGAGGGCGGCGCCGACACGGCGGGCGCGGGCGAGCCGCCGCCGCACGAGCCCGGCGACGCCGCCGCGCCCGAGCACGCTCCGCCGCCTCTGCAACACCACACGCACAGGTCAACGACCTCCCTACTCAACGTTCCACGACCCACGACACGCGGGGTTTGAACGTAGAACCCCTCGCGCCCGCTCGGCTAGATAAATAGTGGAAGCGAAATGTCGACCGCGTTGAATAAAAGAACCGCGACTTCCAAAATAACACGATTCCGATTTATATAGCAAATAAAAACCTTCTTTAAAAACTTACGGCTCGATTCGGGAAATGAATTACAGATTCACTAGATATAAAATAGTAAAGAAAAGGTACCTTATGGCCACGAGCGCTTACGTCACAAAGCGCCGCAATAATATTGCAGCGGCGTTAGTACTCGTAATAACGTAAGCGCGAACCGCCATAAGATACCTTTATAGATGGAACGTCACATATCTTTACTATATCGTATCTACTTAATCTCTAATTCATTTCCTGAATCGGGCCGTTACTAATGTACTAAAACGATAGGAGGCGTTTTTGAACCGCGCCCTGTCGACTAAAAGGTCAAAAAATCAAAGAGCTGATCTAAAAAGACTAAACCTAAATAAATTTTAATTAAAATGTAACCATATGACTACTTTTTAGCACAGAAATTCTTACATTTCGCTTCCACTCCCTCTTTGACCCGAATCAATTACATCATCGTCATCAAATACATAAAATGATTTCATGAACAAAATGCAATGAACGTCACAATGAAATTGAAAATGATATTTCAATCACAAACTTTATGAATTTCTTCCCGTGTAGTTTTAGCATCGATATGAAAGGTAGATGTTATTATGCAATATAATTGTGCACATGTTTTAACCCTTTATAAGGCAGAGGCGATATATCGACCACATACGCTCAATCAGAAATTTTAATAATAGGGCTCAAAATCGTTTGCATTAATTGAATATTCAACTTGCTTTTAAAATAGATTTTTGAAATGTAGGCTTCTGATAGCTGCAACAAATTCTGCGATAGCACGTCCCTGTCAACGGGCCTTATAAAGGGTTAATATTAACTTTGATGTGTGAAGGGGAACGAAGCAACACCTCTAGCCTTGGAAAGTATCGCACAGAGATCTTCATAATAATATAGGAAGAGGAATATTTAACAGTTTGTAACATATCACGAGAATATTGTCCCAAACGTATCTTCCATGATGTAAGTATCTATAATAAATCTTCTTTTATGTCTTATGATAATATTTAAATGAAATAAAAGGTTCCCACTGATTACAATTAAATTGTAACTGTAGTGGTATGTAGCTAGTACGTTAAGTATAGATATAGTTTAAGCATATGCACGACTTTTGAAAATGCACCACTCGAATGACAAGTTCATATAACACACCATTAATTTGAGTCCTGCACTTCTATATATTTGTTCATTTTTAGCATTTCCTTTTAATCACAATTTATGTCCATGTAGCGAAACGAAACGCGTTCGCGCGACAATGGCAGGGTCGCCATGTGCTGTGAGGGGCAAGCGGGAACGGAATATGAGTGAAAGCAACCTTTTAGGACTCCGTCTCTTTAATGACTGTCTTACATGGAGTCGTGCATATGTTTAAACTATATCTATACTTAACGTACTAGCTACATACCACTACATAACCTTTTATTTATCATCTTGTGTTATAAAACAAATATAATATTTCGGCAGCCTGTGGTTTATAAAAACATCTTGGTAAATGTTTGATATTGTGATATCTTCACAGACTAATGAAGAGAATATTTATTCTAGGTATAACAAATTATTGCGTTTCAGATAAAATCGATGTAGATAAAGACATAATCATGCAATTTATAACAATCATAAGCGAATATCATGCAATATTCCTACAATGCAATAAAATATAATATAATTTGTACAACCAAATGTGGCAGTAAGAAATATTTGAAATTTTACGGGCGAGATTTATGTATTGCATAAACACTTCCTTTGTCGTACTTACATCGATTCTCCATTGTTAAGTTTTGATAATCGACAAAAAATGATTTATACATTACTACCACGTTTGGTTTATTGATTATGAACATGCACAATGAAAGTTGTATCGCATAATATATGGCTCGCCATTCCTTGTCATAAGCTTCGCGTTGTTTTAGATGTTTTTGTCGTGAGTCCACATTCACATATGAGACATGATTGTATCGATTTTGTGCAATATTAGGTATTACATATATTATTTTCGCTGGTGACCCATTTTTAGTATGGATAAGTAACGATAGAAATACTATTTAGATTCCTTCTTTTATAAACTGAATTTTTTTTTGTGGAATCCCAAAAAATAATATTTCTATAGTATTCTTCTTAGGAGTTATATGTTGTATTAAGAACTTTTTATAATCGAGACGTTGTCTTGCGACTGAGGTTTACAAAATGTTTAATTTGATACATATCAAATATAATTTTATTTGCTATATTCATTTAGTTTGTCAGTCAGTCACGGGGTCAAGTTATTAGCTGCAAGAAGTGAGAGACTCCGAGAAATCGTTCGGAGTAGGTAGTTATATCAAGCGTGTCGTTTGAATGAAATTGGTAAATCGTAAAAAATGGGTCATGTTAAACGACTTCGACAAGAAGGGGCGTTTGAAGGATTTTTATGATCGTTCCCGATGACAATTGAAGAAAGTTAGAAGGATTATCCGAACATGTCTAACGTCAGTTTCGTCGTCGCAAGATGACGCCTCGCTTGTCCTCTCCGGTGTGTGTGTGTTGTGAGTGCGGCCTGAGGTGGTGTGTGAGCATGGTGCGGTGGCGGGTGTGGCCGGGGCAGTACTCACGGGTGCGGGCGCGGCGCGCGGCGGTGGAAGGGCGCGGGGCGCGCGCGGCGGCGCCGCCACCTGCACGCACCACAACGCTAGCAACCAACCGCGCTCCAGGACCCCTACTCTACCCTACCTCATCATCGAAGGACCATTGCCCGCTATGCGACCACCCCGATGTCAACTGACCGAGTGACCACCGCCCGTTACAGTATACCTAATAAGCGCAGGTACGCATACTTTCCCACATATCTTTGCTTTGCCTTGTTTTGAAAACCCGTAGTGTATTTACAGCCAATCGGCGAGAAGCTCGCTTACTCGTAACTATTAAAAAACCCATCCCTCCATCTTATTATTAAAACATCCCAACATCTATTTTTCAACAAGTAAGTATTTACTTAAGCAGTAACTTTCATGTAAAACTGTAAGTTAATTTTGAACTGCAATGCCTACTGTTGACTTTATTCAACACTACAGTTAATTTTATCATTTAAATCAGCAGATGTATTTAAAGCCAATAAAAATAGATACGGCGTATATCTAGGCGAAGCAGCGGCCCTCTACAATAATATTACTACATTAAACATACATCAGATTTGTAGAACATAAACCGAATCATACCAAACATTACGAATAGGTATTACAAACATTTCTTAATTTTATTTAATGTTTTCAAGCAAAACATTTTTTTTTCTTAATTACAATTACAATTTTCCATTCTACAAATCCAAAGTATGACAATAAAGACTAATTATAATAATATAAAACATTCACATACATAACATCTACCTAAATATCTACACGCTACACCTTGTATCAGCTCCATTGCGTATCGTCGCTCACGGACAATTTCAACCGTATTGCATTATACTTAAGGTCTATTATCAACCGTAAACGACAGAGCTTTCCATTCAAATGCATTTCAATAAAAACGATAAATAGATACGTGGCCATAATAAAAACGTATAAAAATGCATAACACACAAAATTCATAGAGCTACAGGTCCTACCTACTGATTTATTAAATTAAATAAATAATTAGAATATATGCGCTACCAAAACCAACGTTATCAGTATCACGTTTAGTAAAACGAATGATTCACACAAGCAATTCAACATTTTCTTATTGTATTTTGTTTTGAATTTGCAAATTTCTCAAAGAATAGTTTGGAATGATATTGAGCTGTCTAGCACACTTCTGAATTTGACCTATACATTTATACGTAAGTTTAAGTTGAAGTTTTATTAATTTTTTTACAGTGCTTTACATCGTATGGTTTTGTAGCGCATATATGAGTCGCATAACTTCAAACTCGGGTAAATCCATCTGTCAAATTATGCGATTTTGGTATTAAAAAAAGGTAATAGGGTAGATATTTGCTGAGAGGGTCGAATGGATTAACCCGAGTTTGAAGTTAAGGGAGACATATCTAATCAAAACAGAATATACGCAAATGCGAAGGACGTATTATATAAGTCATTCGTTTCTGCGCTGCATCAAACTCACTGCAAACATTGCATTATAGGAAAACAAAACATGTAAAAGTAGCATATGAGCATTCCATGAAAACGACAAGTTTTTCATCTAGTTTTTTTTTAGACAATATTCATTATGCCTGTCAAAGTATTGGCGTAATTATGAGTATGAGTCGCTTACGTAACGTTTGCTTTAATTCCGAATGTCTTTGTCAACTTACGTATTATAGTAAAAGTAGATTATAAAGTTTTTTTTAAGAACACAAACGGTTTTAATATGATACTAAAATTACACGACAAAAAAACAAGCCAAGAGTACTAGGCTTGGAAAGTCAAAAATGATTGCATATGTCGATACGTAACGGTGGAATGCTCTATTATTCCTTACTCCACGTATGCAGTGAGTTCTAAGTTTAAAATAGCTTATCGTTGACAAGAATTAACTGCACATTCGTAGACCTTATTCCAAAGACATAAAGTCTACCAATGGGTCAGTTTGTTTGTTAGTATGTAAGGAGGGGAACTTACTTGGCGCAGGTACAGGGTGTTTTTCGGGTGGGATCAACGAAGTCTTCGCCTTTATCGCCGGACTCTGCGTAGCACACGTCCGCCGGCTGCAAGGGTTAAGGGAAATGTTATTCTAAACTGTTGGAAGTAAAGTTCAAATTGGTATAACTAGTTGGCAAAAAATAGTATTAGTTACTAATTCCATAATTTAAACAGACTAAGATTTTGTTAGAAGTAAATTAGATGACATTTCAATATCTGTATAAAATGTCAGTTGTGCCTTTTTGTTTTTACTTCTTAGATATTATGGGAAGTGTACTCAAATGTATCAATGACTTGAAAGAAACATTTGTTTCCTACTTCCAATAGATGATACAACACAATGTAACTTCCTAATTAACGGCCTCCTAAGCCTAGTTGGTAGTGATAAGCAGTGGTGGCCGAGTGGATATGACGCCTGACTTTCAATCCGGAGGTCGCGGGTTCAAATCCTGGCTCGTACCAATGAGTTTTTCGGAACTTATGTACGAAATATCATTTGATATTTACCACTAGCTTTTCGGTGAAGGAAAACATCGTGAGGAAACCTACATACATCTGCGAAGAATTTCAAAGGTGTCTGTGAAGTCCCCAATCCGCATTGGGCTAGCGTGGGGACTGTAGCCCAAGCCCTCTCGCGCATGAGAGGAGGCCTGTGCTCAGCAGTGGGACGTATATAGGCTGAAATGATGATGATGATGTGCCTGCGAAGCAGGTGGTCCCTGGTTCAAATCCTGGTAAGGATCGTCGTCTAGTACCTACAATATAAGTCTTATTAAGCTTAACGTGGGACTAGGTAGCTATGTATAAGATTGTTCCAAATATATTTATTTATTATGATGTGCGTTAATATTGACATTGATACAATTTCTAGCATGTGAGCTCGGTCACATGTATACAAAGTACATTACATGTATAGGATATAGGTGTTAATTGTAATCTATACTGCGGTCCGCTTTGCGGTTTATGTATTAATATGATACGTGTAGAGCGTGTGGGGGTAATGGGCAGCATTTTAAAGTCGTCAATACACTGAACTCAATTAAACATATGAACGGCATACGGCTTTGAATGCTGCTCGCTGGCTGTTCGTGGCGTGAGAGATGTGAATAAAGCTGGGATCGGAATCGGTTTTTTGCAAAAACTTCGAAATAACCATATATTTCGAATTACTTTGTACTTAAATGTAGGACTCAGGTGTATTTTAGGTAAAGACTTCGTATTATTCGATTGCCCAATTAGAAATTAAATAATTAGCAAAGAACAAAAAAATACCGTTTTCGTTCTCATATAAAAAAATACCGGTATCCAATCCCTGGAATAAAGTTAGTGCGCCAATGGCGACGTACGGTTTGCAACGTAACGGCGGGCTTCATGTAGTGGTGAGTAATGTATATCGTGTAGTGCAGGGGACTCCAAACTTTTTTACCTGAGGGCCATATTGCGCCTCAGCGACTTTCGCGCGGGCCACCGTCGCGTCGGTTTCTGCGCCGGGGGACGGTGTCTGGTTGCTGCTGTTAGGAACAGTTTCACTCTCGAATGCTGAACCCCGCGGGCCGGATTTGGCTCGCGGGCCGGGGTTTGGAGACCCTGGTGTAGTGTAGTGTAGTGTAGTGTGTGATAGTGAGCACGTACCAGGTGCGGCTTGGGCGTGGTGAGCGCGGCGGCGGCGGCGGTGGCGAGCGGCGCGGCCGAGGGCGGCGGCGCGGGCGGCGGCTCCATGCCCGTCACCAGCACGTAGGGCAGCGGGTAGCGCATGCGCACGCCGCCGCATACCACCTGCAACGGAAATTATACACTATTAACTAGGTAGTAACGTTGATAATAAAATAAAATTAACACAGAAAATTAAACACCGGTCTCCCTCCTACTAGTAAATTCACGCGAACTAGCCATAAGGCACGCCTGCAGTCGACGTATGCAGTGATATAAAGATAAAAAAATACTAGAAAATAAACCTCAATAACTTCAACCTCTAAATGTCCGGCGCATTGGAAACAAATAGCGTAATACATAGAATATAAGACTTCATACATGAATTTAACTTTTAAAACTTGATTCGACACCAGCACAACCTTTGAATAGATATTGCTTTTTTTTTCTAACCAGCATTATTGAAACAACTACCGACCGCCAAAGAGACTTAAACTCAACCCTGTTTCAATTTAAATTAAAGACTAATATCAAACATCAATATGATTGACAGTAATTTAATTAATAATTCACATAATAAAGCTTACAAAATTTCTAACTAAATACTAAAAAAAAACATGACAATGTACCTCAACGGCTCCGCAGCCCTGCTCCAAAGGGTAGAGTTGCCGCCACGCGTCCAAAAGTCGCGCGGTTGGCGCGTCGGAGTCGCTCCAGTCGCGCCCGGTAACCGTGCCTTCCAGTCCGAAGGGCGCCAGGATCACTGCAACATAATAATAAAGACTAAAGTTATTGTAAGAAACAAAGAACGATAAAATCATTAACAATATCTATGTATGATATGACACAAAAGCGTCAAGTCATCATCAAGCGAAAATAAAATTCGTATAAGCCAATATGTATCATTGAAATGAAATGAAAATAGTAACCATCAAGAGATTCGTCTTTTAAATTTAAAACTACCGCTTTTAGAAACACTAAAATAAATGTTGTAGGTAGGATCTTCGACCATTCAGCTTGCTACCAATGGCTGGTGAGTTCCACTGTACTTACACTGGTTTATCAACGTTAACGTTCCATTCGGGGCCAGTTAGCTTGTCGACCGACGCCATTGGTCTGCGGTTTGGAGCAGTATTCTCTCAAGTTCTCACCCTCGGCTTCAGCGCTCCGTTCCCAGCCGTTCAGCTTGGCGAGCCGCTTGGCGAGCCGCTTGGCGGTGAGCGTACGTACAGGTTGGTGTTGTCGCACGGCCAAGGACAGCAATAGATAGGAGCTAGGTGCGGTATTGTCTCAATATACTTACCTCTGTTTATTAACGTTAGCCTTCCTCTTGAAGCCATTCGGCTTGTACACCGACGCCAAAGGCTTAACACTGGGTACGGTACTGTCTCAAAGAGTCTTATCCTTGTTAGCGTCAACGTTCCTCTTGCAGCTATTCAGCTTGTCGACCGACGCCATTGGTCCGGGGCTTGGAGCAGTATTGTCTCAAGTTCTTACCCTTGTTATCGGCATCAGCGCTCCGCTCCCGGCCGTTCAGCTTGGCGAGCCGCTTGGCGGTGAGCGTACGCACGGGGGGGTGTTGCCGCACGTCCACGGACGCGCACACCGTGCTCTCGCCGTGCAGGAAGAACGCGAAAGAGAACGAGAGGTGCCAAGGGCTGGAAAATAAAATGTACATATTAGTTTATTATACAGTAAAACGTGAACTTAGATAGACGCTAACATTGCACCGAATGTGTACTCTTAATGGTAACAATGTATGTCAGCGCCACACTTCACGTGCTTCAGCTTGGCGTCAACGGGCCCTAATAACGATGTAAGGTTTACTCGGGTAATTCCGAATGTCGAAAACTGTCGGATAATTCCGAATAGAGACTTTTCTTATGATGTAATTAAGAGTGATTTTCATCTGAATTTCGGAATTATCCGACATTCGGTATTACCCGAATACACCTTACATATATCAGAATTAAGTTTTTTTTAGTGAAAATGAAAATAATCAAATCCAAAACTGACTGCCTCAGTCGGTTTTAGACTTGAATTGCTGCCTTGTACATAATACATTGTATGTACATATATTGTATGTACTATCTAGTTGCTGTGTTTCTTATGCATTTTACCATAGTATAATTTTTTCAACACATCGTTTTAACTAATCCTTTTAACGCCATATAAATTCAAATCGACTACTTGATTTGAACCGGCAGGCAGGAGTAATGTTATGAAACCTTGTTTGCAAATATTATCGATAAAATGCTTCACTGATAACAACAACAACAGCGATTCGCGACCGTATTGAAACATATGTTTATTAGATAAGGATTAGGAAAGTGCGAATGCAGAATTATGGCTAGCTCCCATAAATAGTAAAGAAACTGACTTGATTTTATATTGCCTGGGTCGCAAAGTACCAAATAACCTTTTTTTTAATCCAGTTAAATAGATCTATAGATAAGGCTTTATATAAATAATAAAATAGTAAGCGTCAATGGCAGATTAAATTCTATTTGATATTGCAAATGCACACACAAAGTTGGAGGTACATTTTAAAATGTATTTAATTATCAGTCGAATAACATGGACTCAGTCGCTTCATAAACATAAAGCAATTGTTCAGCAATGTATCATGATCAATACTATTTATGGAACCTAGCTCAAGCCATGGACATGACAAAAATAAATAGTTTAACTTCAACACTGTATCAGAGCCAGAATCATCGTAAGTATGCTCCTATCAAAACAGCATAATGATGGACGATATTTTTATTAATCTGATACATAAATGTTCGAGGGGGAACGAAGTCATGCCCTGATATCTTGACGGGCACGACACAGAGATCCTCGTTTTAATATAGGAAGTGAAGGCAGCGTTGCCGCCGCTTGCAATTTGAGAACAGCCATAAAAACTGTGTCAAAGTGTACTTCCATTCGAGAGTCAATGGTGTTGAAGATCGAATGACGTTTGAATTTGGAGCATGCCATGGGTTTGTTTACCATATGTTTTTAAACACGAATTTTTCGGTAGATTGGTACGGAGTTATATGATAATATGATCAGAAAAATATTGACTAAATTATGACAAAAAAATAGACGACAAAATATACGATTGTACGGGCCCAGGCCTGTGGAATGGTTCAATTGAAATATTTTGTTTGCTAAGGTTTCAGTTGCAATGTTATCATTATCATACAGAAAACAACAATGACGGGCCTCAATTAATGGAGAGTATTACTGCAATGTTCTGCCGCCAGAGTGCAGCACTAGCACATACCTATATAACTAAACTAAACATAGAGTAACTTATAAATAGTATACTACCGTAAACAGGTATCGTCTTGGGTCGTCCCATTCGTTTTTCGTCAAGTTCTTAAATTAGTCCTATTCTGCTTTCGTCACTCATTCTACATTGAAAGCCACCGACGATTGTGACGAATATAGCATGAGTGACGAAAGCAGAATAGGACTTGAAGAAAAACGAATGGGACGACCCAAGACGATACCCGTAAACAGTTCTTAATATCTTTTCACAGATTGCAATGCATCAAGGAGGTTTGTTTACTATTTGAGCTAGTAGCGCCCCCTTCGCATAGTTTTGCGTAATAATCCCAATTATCATTAAGTGGGGGCTTATTATCAGTTATGCTCTTAATATGTATTACAGTTCGAAGTAAATATCAATATTTCTAATATGTACCTTTTCCCAACGTCCTCTTCGTCTCCGTCGTACGGTTGCACGAACCACTTGCCCAGCCTCACGAAATCTCGGGATAGAAGACATCTGAAAAATAAACATAATATCATTTGACAACAAATCTAAACATTAGGAAAAAGTTTCTCTATCATCATCATCATCATCTCAGCCATAAGATGTCCACTGCTGAACATAGGCCTCCCCCTTGGACCTCCATATACGTGCCGGATGGGGGGTGAATGCCATAATCGCCACGCTTGGCAGGCGGGTTGGCGATCGCAGTCGAGTACACCGAATTTGAGGGACGCTGCTGCCCGTCCACCGGTGGTTATGGACGTAGTTTAAGAACATACCCGGGTCCCAGTTTCTCTATTAATTGAACATAAAAAGAAGCCTGAAATAATCACATCGTGCCTGGAACCACGCTATTGATATCCTATTTTGTTAAATCAAGTAATTAGTAGTACATCACAATACAAGTGTGAAAAGTAGGAAATTCGCAACGAATGGCGATAAATTGAAACACGACCGAAGGGAGTGTTTTAAGTCGACACGAGTTGCAAATTACCTTTTCGCACGTGTATTGTACAACGTTTTACAGTACATATGGCCTTTAAAATTTTTGCTACAGGCACGTATTGTCCTTAATCCCACGCTAGGGCGGTAAAGTAGCCCAGATATGGTCCTGTAAAAGGTATTAAAGTTTTTAAGGTGCCTACTTTAAAAGTTATTAAATATAAGTCAAATAAGCACGTATATGCTAAAGCAGCGGTCGGCAACCAGAAGCCCGCGGGCCGCATGCGGCCCGCGAACCTCTCACTTGCGGCCCGCGAGCCTCCTTGGCTATTTGGAAGTATTTTGTAATGTAATATTGACAAATGACAATGTCTGATAAAGTCATAAATATTAACAAAGTGCGGCCCGCGTCCATTTCTTTAACTGTCATGTGGCCCTTGGCTGCTAAAAGGTTGCCGACCGCTGTGCTAAAGTGATGGTGACAGAGGCTCTACTTACGCCCAACGACTTTAAACCCTTTCTCCGTTAAGGGCCCCCCCACATCTGGCGTCTTTCGAGCGTCGGCGTCTGTCGGCGTCGGTCCAGCGCTATGGAAAATGACGTCGCTGCGCAGTTGCGTCGACGCTGCGTCGACGTTGCGTCGACGTCGGCCATAGAATTGTAGACGCCGACGCTCGAAAGACGCCAGATGTGGGGGGGCCCTAAAAGTTGACCTTTTGCTATAAATAAATACTATAAATATTTCAAAGGATTATGCTAATGTTATTTATGTATCGCATAAACCGTACAACCTCGAGGTTAGCTCTGTTTCCTTGATCTTGACTTTGCACCGGTTATAAAATATAAACAAGTACTAATGCTATCATTAACTAGTTTTGATAATGATAACTTTAAGAATTTAAGTTTTGATAAAGTGTTTTTTTTTTATTTAACCCAATTTAGAGTATTCTCCTCGCTGTTTCTCAGGGAACACCTAGAGATTTGAGTAAAAATTCTGACTACGGTGACCCGTTTTGGTTTCTCATACTAACTTCATAGTACGAAAACTTGCCTACTTTCAAAATTTCATACTTATTAAATATCGCTAGTACCATAGATAAAACTGCAAGCCATCTTATGCGAGCTTACTCAATAGTTTCATCAGATTTCTAAGTAGCCCTAAGACAATTGCGTTAAATAGGCATCCCTTCTTGTAGGTTATAATGAAACCATTATACATATATACCATTATTACATAACATTATTACTCTAGAGTCTTTGTGGAGCATAAACTACCGATGATTAATCGTTCGCAAGTAGCAATTACGCAATGAGTAATGTTTTACCTTACCGTCTTTGTTACACATTGTGTGATATGACTTACAATTTACACTTTAACTGAAAGGAAAATTATTGGAAACGATCTTACTAAAGTAATTAGTTTCTTTGGACTCTTGTGAAGAGTACCATTTGGTATTTAGTTATTGACTTACCTATACCACTAAGCGCCACTTGCATGGGTTGACTTTCTGTTGTTTGAATCACGAGACAAAAGAAATTCTACTTTGTTTTAATGTAGGTGGAAATTCCATTGCATATAAAAATTAAATAATAATAATAAAAACCGGGCAAGTGCGAGTCGGACTCGCGCACGAAGGGTTACGTACCATAATGCAAAAAAACAAACAAAAAAAAGCAAACAAAAAACGGTCACCCATCCAAGTACTGACCACTCCCGACGTTGCTTAACTTTGGTCAAAAATCACGTTTGTTGTATGGGAGCCCCATTTAAATCTTTATTTTATTCTGTTTTTAGTATTTGTTGTTATAGCGGCAACAGAAATACATCATCTGTGAAAATTTCAACTGTCTAGCTATCACGGTTCGTGAGATACAGCCTGGTGACAGACGGACGGACGGACGGACGGACAGCGAAGTCTTAGTAATAGGGTCCCGTTTTACCCTTTGGGTACGGAACCCTAAAAATGATTTATTCGTTATCTTAAAATTAAATTGTTCCTCTTTTTAAGTATTTTAAATACTTGTGTTAAGAGAACACCGCTCTACCACATGTTGTAGCTTAAAGTTGATGTTATATCATAAAAAGGTGGTTTATAGTAAGTAATTTTAAACATTTGGATTAGACGCGCTCAAGGCGTCTGTAAAGGTTTACAACACAAAATAATAAGAAGAGGTATTATATAAGTAGAGGTACGGTAGGTACTCGATAACAATATAAGGAGAAAAAAGAAAAACATATTTGTGTGTGTGTGTGTGTGTGTGTGTGTGTGCGTGTGCGTGTACGATTGTATTGTCCTACGTAAGCGATCTCGTTGCGAACGCGGTGCGGCGCGATTTGCACGCGAATGTCAGGCGGCGCGGCGCGGCGCGGCGCGGCGGCGGCCGCTTTCGCCGCGCCGCGCCGCGCCGCGTTCGCGCGTTGTTCGCCTACGTAAGACGTAGCGTTACTCTAACATTTTTTCAATTTCATTGTAACTTAGGTTTTTTTATTTTTATATATTGTACATCGTAATGTATAGCGGACGGCACAAGCATAGGGATTACTACACGATATAAGCTATTAGACCAGCAGCTCCAATGTTATGTCAAAGTGGTTTCCCCTCCTAGTTTCTTAGCCAAGCCCAGATTCCCTTGCAGTTAAAAGTACAAATAGATCACTTGAAAAAACGAGTCAATATACCAAATATAGATTTGATTGCTTAATAGTTAAATCTGCGTTCTTTCATAAGTGGGAAAGCTCTTTATGAGCAAGGTTCATGAATATTTCTATTTGGAAGAGTATTTAAGTTCAAATTTTACGAAGGACCTTGGCTTTGTTTTGTTTCTTTCTAGCTCCAATCAGGCGGTGTGAGAACGAAAGAGAAGGCTGTATTAATAAGTACCATACAGAATGATCTAATAATAATTAATCAGGCGTTTATTTCAGGAGCTGCGCGCGCCGGTATCGTTGACATAAATAATTCTTGCACCTTATTACGTCGGTATAAAGTCCAAAATGGTTAGTTAAGTTGGTGTTTGTATGTGGTGCGCCTACGCATTGCGCATCGATAGCGATGTAAACAACGTTGCAATGGATTATTGTTATTTAGGCCTTGGTCTCCGGTTGACTACAAACAACGTCACTTTGTATGAGAATATCGCATTTCTATATGTAGATCGTGAATTTTAAGTCATCATATATATCGGAGCAGCCAAGGTGTTCACAAATATATGAACAAAGCCACTATTATGTCGTTATTTAGCAGATATTTTTGAGCAACTTGGTCGCCCCGATATACATATCTGATGGCGACTGTAGGCAATGGTCACATGGTCAGCATCAATAGATAGTGACGCCCAAATATATTATGTACCGGAATACATCCATTCTTTGGTAAGGTGAAGGTGTTTTGCGAATGAGAAATTCTTGGGTTCCTCATGACTAGATATTTCGATATTTACGTTTCGATTTCGATATACTGCATTGCAGGTATTTTCCTAATCCAGCCACAAAAACGGCTATTCTATTTGACCGTACGGCAAAGGCACTTTTTACGCCCGTCTGAATCGAATGTCATGTCAAATATAGTTCCATATTTACAGAGCTACAGTATTCGGTAAACCTTACATGTACAAAGACATATTTAAAGAACCTTATTACACTACAGTAAGGTGCAAAGTAGTGTATATATTTTTGACGCCATCAGTACCAGTTGGTCGCATCGCGTGTCCACGGTCCCCGACCCCGAGACGTCCCGAACCGACCTTCCTGAGGTCTGACATTCGCAAAAACTAGACTCATTCGATTTTAAACTCTATTCGGAGGGAATAGAATTGGGATGATGTTGTGGGGAGATACGAGCTTGTAGAAGTTACATATTTTGGTAATATGGAACGCAGACGGATATTTTATAAATAAGAATTTTCTAAAGTAACTTGTACTATGTTGCATATGAACACGCGAAAAATACGTAGGGGGCTATTCATAAATTACGTCATTTCAATTTAGGGGGTGGGGGGTCTGCGGATGACGGTAGCATGAAGTAGGCGGAAATGGGGTCATTTGAAGCATGATTTTTGGATGATTATAGGGGGGGGGGGGGTCAAAAATCGTCAAAATTCGATTACGTAATTTATGGACAGCCCCTAGGTACTTAACAGTTTACATATGATTTATGTTTCGACTTATTCGAGCAATAAGTTTTAGTACAAGTACTGCAGATACTACTTTGATAGTTATAGTTTTATATATTTAACTTCTTTTATAGTTAAACTAGGTAGGTAGATTAATAAGCAATTTTACGATTTTCCCGTAGAAAATCTTAGAAATACTCAATATTAAAGTAGGTTACGCCCAAGTACGTCAATGAAACTGGCAGAGAGCAGGCTATTCATCTATTGAAAACACTAAAATCAATACCTACCTCAAAACAAGATTTTTCTGTATGAAAGTTACGAAATATAATAGCTAAGCACATACATCAAGCGCGCGAAATGGCAGATGTACTTAGTATACATTGTACCAAGGTATTCCAAATTTGTTTTGCCGATAACATCGGGCCATAATTCGTCTGGCCGTCAAGCGTGGTTGCAAATAAAGAGGTGTTGTATTTCGGAGGGCTTCGTACCTAGACGGTGGAACAATATAGGTGTTATTACATTCTAGCATGTCTGTAGTACCTATGAGTTTCGGTGTAATGCATTTATTTTAATGAAACATTCCAAAACTTATATAAAACAGTGGCGGAGATGGAGGGGTGGTCTATATATCTCAACAACTGCAAGAAATTGTTCCGAACGGGCGGGATCAATCGGAAAGGCTTTGGCCTAGCGGTGGGAAAACAGCCATTATAAAAAAAAGGCTTAAAAAACCAGCTGCTGTGCAAGGGCTAATACTAAAGACAGATGCAGGGAAAGTGTAAAGCCACAATTAAATTTACTAAGGCGCTATGTTTTACACCTAGGCATATTAGGTACCAAACAAAAAGAGATATCTAACTACATAGTCAAATTGAAAGATGATAAAATCATAGTGATAAGATAAAATACGTCAAAATAAGCGTGGCAAATTAGACATCGAAAATTGTTGACAGTCGCAAGTGCAGTAGGTATAGAAGCCGACATATATTATGGAATGTGAAAAATGTGATACTAATCAAATGAGTAATTTCTATCAAAAACAATCGATCGAGTCCGAAACAAAAACCAAACGTTCGCGATCCCTAATTGGTGCGCATCGTAAAATGCCACCCAATTCACAAATGTGTAGTTCCGACAGCGAGCTTAGGCCTAGTATATCTTGACCTGATCCATAACACGTATATGTAGGTATGGAGAGCTGATGCAAGTTGTGTCAATTTAATGGTCTAGAAACATATAAAACAATTGGTAAAATAGTAAATGCGGTTAATGCGTTAGTAGGTCCGTACTAATGTTATTTACGTAACTAAATTATGTAAATATGTATACTCTTCATTTTAGGCGATACTTGGGGTGGGGGAGGCCTTTTGCCCAGCAGCTTTAGGATATGACAGGTAATGATTAAATGATTTCTCTAGCAACTGTGTAGCAAGTTTTCATTCCACCATTTTATAGATGGACTCATTTTATACGTCATAAATTGGGTGTTAAAGATTTCGTCTACACATGTATCAAAGACCAAACTTAATCTGGTTGACCCCCCCGTGAACGATGGATAGCAGAAACGGTCACATCACATCGAGCGCATTGTTGCTTTGAGGAGCCGACGGGGTCGACGACCCGTCCGGATTTCGTTCATGCCAGATTCCGCAGCCAGGGAGCTTGAAGTACCATCGTCGGCGCAGCTAGACATCCGTGAACTTTATTGTGAAGACAATAACGTCTATATAAGGTAGGTTTATAAATGCCGCAGCCTGAAGTACCATCGTGGACGCAGTTAGACATTCGTAAGCTTTATTGCGATGGATTAAGGTCGATAAATGATTAAAATTAGTGCTGATAGTGCTTGCCGCGGCAATCTAGTTAGTTGCGTGTTAGTTAATAGGTGTTTTATACACGTGTCATGACTGTCATGTTTCTGTGTATCCCCTATATGTGAATTGACGATTAAAAGAACTTTAGAATCGTTTAGGCAGCTTTAGGCGACAGTCGACGTTAACTGCTTTGTAATGCTTACTTGCTCTTATTGACAGATTATAATATAACTCCATAGTTAGACAAAAAACAATCAGAAAATGTAAATAAGATTAAATAAAATAGATGTAATTAAAAAAGCCACTATCGTTACCGCTTTTACGTAAACTACCACTTCTAAGTCACTATTATAATTATCTAGTACAAAATAAACAAAGTTAAGTTAAAATTACGTCGCATTCATCGTGCAATGTCAATAAACGAGAGAGATACAATTACAGAGGCGCATCTGTTTCCCATTCAGATTTCAGACAGCTGAATAATCCTGATAGCGTCGGCAGTTCAAATGAAAAATTGGAAAGGTGTAATTAATCTTTTTAAATCTATATTGCTTTCAGGCATTATGGGGATTACCAGATAGATAACGTTTTCAGTGACCGAGCGAGAGCGAAGCATTCTACTTTGGCTTGGGTAGTAAAAAGTGATGAGCAATTGAGATTTTTATGAACGTCTTTATAATGATTACCTAGTGATGATCAATTAAGTGGTCGTTGTGCGGTTTGAAATTATAGTCTGGGCAAGTGTAGACTACTGTAGACTACCTACGCAAGTATCTCCGTAATGTATGTTGAAACCACCAAATGATCTGCCGAAAAACATAACGAGAGAAATTACCGCAAGTATCGTTTGTGTCGATCAAAATTACGAGATATAAAGAAAAAATAGTTATGTGTAAGACGCAGTAACTAGAAGTTATTCTAAAGTGGTTATTTATAAGTAAATATCGCCATTAGACCCAGAGAGAGATGATAGGAGATGTGCGGGAAACAACCAATAGTATTGGTTGTAATCCAGCGGAGCGGAGAAGAGATGTGGATACAACCAATGCCATTGGTTATTCCCGCATGTCTCATCTTCGCCTCAGTGGAAATGGAGAGGTCCATCGGTGGACCTTATTACAAAAGACACAAAGTCCACCGATGGACATTAAGATTGTTGTTGCTTGTGCTACAAGGGCATTTTATCCTTTTTTTTTCAATAGTAACTTAGGCGAACAAGCATGCATTCCGTTCCGATTACACAGTTCTTATATCTGCTACGCGCTGTCTATTTTTAGGGTTCCGTACCCAAAGGGTAAAACGGGACCCTATTACTAAGACTTCGCTGTCCGTCCGTCCGTCTGTCACCAGGCTGTATCTCACGAACCGTGATAGCTAGACAGTTGAAATTTTCACAGATGATGTATTTCTGTTGCCGCTATAACAACAAATACTAAAAACAGAATAAAGTAAAGATTTAAATGGGGCTCCCATACAACAAACGTGATTTTTGACCTAAGTTAAGCAAGCGGGAGTGGTCAGTACTTGGATGGGTGACCGTTTTGTTTTGTTTTTTTTTTTGCATTATGGTACGGAACCCTTCGTGCGCGAGTCCGACTCGCACTTGCCCGGTTTTTTACGATCTCGGGATCACTCTAAGGACATGCTCGCGGACGCACGTTTGCCGATAGATACGAGTACACCGGTCAGCAAAACACGACTTTAGAACGCCCGGCGATGCAACGACCTTGGTGAAACAATGTCGACGAACGATGCGTTCGCGCACAATCATTCCAATAGCAGTAGGTACAGCGCACTAAGTTGCTAAGCTAACCACTAAAGTCTTCAGTAATTGATCTAGCCTCTCTGTTTCGGCTTGGGCAAAAATTATTTCTCTATTCCGGTTGTATTCCTTATTTAAAAGTCGCTTTTTTCAACCGATTCTCATTGAAAATTGTGTGCAGGTTCGATAATTTATATCGATTTTTTTTATGAATCTACTTTTTGGATATTATTCAAAATGGCGGAGAACTGGGGGGTTTGCTGACTACAGCTCACAGAGTCGCTATACTATCCACAAATCAAACTGACGACCAGAGTCGTAAAACTTCTCTTTCACGCTTACGTGGTCATGGAATGAGTGAGAGAGACACTGATATGACCTCGGTTGATATCGTATGGTTGTTTTGGATCATGAGGTCAACTTACACTGGCGTCATTTTCGAATATACCATGCGCCCGCGCAAGCCATAAGAACACTCGACCAGCTGCCAGGTGCGGATTAATTGCCGCGAAACGCGATTATAAAGGAACTGCTGTTCGCGATACGCTCCTGTCAAACAGCTTGATACGGAAGAGATAATTATCGAATGGAAATCGGGCAAATCCAAAATTTTTATGATAAAACAATAGGTAGGTAGGTATCGGTACTTAAAATGAGGAGGATAGAAGGATAGAAAACTGCTAAACAACTAAAGAAATGTAAGAATAAGCAATATAAGCAAAAATGAAAGAGAAGAAATTCAAATAAACACGACAATATAATACAAATTGCATTGCGACCGGCCGATAATATAGATAATCAATAACGTCAAAACAAAGCCGAACGTCTAATCAATCGTAGCACCGTCGCAAATTGCGCATGCGACGTTAGAGAGACACCGGCGATAAATCCAGGGGACGATATTGGCTATCCGTCTTCACAGACACGAATGGTTAGCCTTGTTGGTAAAATACATTCTCTTAATAAGTTTAGTGATTTAAATAACGTTCCTTTACCAAAACAGTATTTTTATAGCTTTAGATTTCTAGCTCGCAACGCTATTCAATGTAATGATAACCCTCGGACTAAGCACTACATATAATCAGGATAGAACTTCACTTCAGGTAAGTTCGTTTAATACTGTAATTATCCATGACACAGAAGCTACGATCAAAGCTGAACCGAGCAATCGGACATTAGCTGTATGAAAATATTCACGTTATTGTAGCAATACTTTGTATTGTAAATATTGTATCTATTGGCTATAGTAACCGCAACTCTATTTTGCGTGAAAACAATACTTTATCTTGGTTTTTATTTCTGTATAGCGTTATGAACAAAAAAACTATGTCTTAATCAAATCGCCTATTAAAAATGGAACGAAATATAAACGGTTATAATACCGATATTTATAGCAACGTTACCAAGGTGGTTAGGTATCTCGTTTTATACACATGTGAAAGAATGCTGCGAAACGGGTTCCAATAATTGCAGAGCTATTCTATGTCAGTTGGTTAGAAATTACTACTCGATCACATGTCGCGCTCAAGGCGACATCCTACTTCCTAACGTATCTTAAGCACGTTCATACACAAGACGATATTGATTTGATTTATGTGGTTTTTAGTTATAGGTATTGTTTAATAAGAATATTGGATGTGCGCGTGATGTTTAGATCGAATGGCAAATAAAGTAGCCTAACTGACTGGGACTCGGAGGCTTCATAAAAAATGAATTGACATCAAAATCCCAGGAAATTCTTAAAGATCCTTGGGAAGACCATTATCAAGCAGTCTCCAGAGTTTTAGCAGAGTTTTATCCAGAATGCCGATTAGTCTGATATCAAAATTATGAAACCAATGTCTTCGATTTTAGTTTTCACGATCGTCAAATTCTGAGCAATGACGTTATTGTTTATAAACAAGGTGCTTAAATGTCCGAAGATATGCAACAAATAAAAGTTTTACAAGATCTTGTATCTTGTAAAACTCTTTTGAAGTATTGTATTTAATAGATGTTTACCTTTCTATTAGGTTATGGAGTGCCTTGAAGAGCAATGAGCGGCACTCGTAGGATAGTCCACTCTCCCAAGATCCTTGGTCGCCTTCTGTAAATAAACAAATGGTAATATTTAGTAACTAGTCCAACGAACATTAAGATAACTAGGTCAAGTGCTGAGAGAGAAAGCATAACAACTTTATAGGACAATCATGTTGAAAAAGCCGGTTTAGGGAGATTAAGTTTAACAGCCAACGTGACCCTGATGTTTCCATCTGCAAAATTCCATTCGTTACGAATATTTGCAACCCTAACCGACTAATGTTTTCAAATGATCCGAGTCACAAACAAATTAAGGTACATGGTCAATTACTGACATGCTAACGCGAGTCTCCTTGACATTGACTGGCTTTTGTCTTCAATGGTAAGGCAGTCATTTGCATGATGGCTTGTGTTATTTAATGCTGATTCTTATGACGGAAAACCCATATAATGAGAAAGGAAATATCGTAAAGAGACGGGACAATGATAGTAAATAAAGGTTACTACAGCTAAACATTATTGTCAGACTATTTTGCATTTAAAATGCATCGCATAGAATCAATTAACATGGATCGAAGGTCAAGTCAGACATGAAATTATCAACAATGGGTAGCGATAAAATCCGTATTGCGGCGAGGTGCGCTTGAAATAGCTGTTGTTGCATTCGCAATCAGAAGACAAACTCGGCCTATCACCGGCGTGTAACGCAAAACAAAACTGCAGGCGGCGTTGCCGCTCCGTGCGGGTACAGCCGTCCCGCTCTGAGGGGGCGGGGCGACGCGTGACGTATCGGCCCGAACTCGCACGTGCTTGTGTTTGTCGCGGACACACATGCAAGCTCCGTTGACATTATAATTGACATTGAATTCTTCGCGGACCATAATATTTGGTCCGATCCTTGTAATCAACGCTAGCGTAACGTAACTCGACCTTTTCAGTGGAATTATCCGCTATGATAATGATCTGGAGTATTTTTCCTACGGCTGGATAGTTTCCAAGTCGCCTTGACATTTGCTCCAGGTGCGACAGCTGAACTAGAGCACGCGTATCTTATCGCGCGTTCGCCTCGTTATCGCGCTATCGATTACGAAAATCGCCTAATAGATTGAATCCATTTTGATGAGAGGTTTATCAATAGTGCTAATGAGAAGCGATAATGCGGGTGTAAACGGTGGCAAGCGGTTGTTTAGGCGTTGGTTTACAAACACAAATACAGGAGAGATTCGTCACGTTCTGTGAGTATATATGACGTTACGGAATACATCGATTCTCCGTCAGAGAGGGTGTTAATACAAAAAATGATATTTATTGCACAAGGAACATGGGGATCTATGATATTAATCGCGCGATAAAAGTAAGATTTTAGGCACTACGCGATAAAAAGAGACAAAAAGTTTTACCATGCCCAACCACAAGATGAACGAAATTACCGAACGAAACAGACGTCTTAGATCTTATAATTGAACCTCAAATTAGAATTAGCGTAACGGAATTTAATGGAGATCAAGTGGAACGTTCGCTGCGTAGAACAGATACCGCTATAGAGCACTGCAGTTACCACCAGCGACCAAGGCCGCTAACACAACCAACGGTACGCTACTCGGTTATTCACGAAAGCTTACTAAGAGCATTGCTATAGGCAGTCCAGTGCAAGTATCACTTTTGGCGTTATGAATCTCGAGGTCTGATTATAATAGGCTCTTACAGAAAAGTGTTTTGTGAAGTGGTAAGCAGTACCGGTCACGAAGCGCCGTGCCATCGCAGAGACTCAAGGATTTCGGCATCGATCGTTTGAGAATCGGTACTTCAATAATGATGGGGTAATAGAGGTTTCTGTTGATGTTGGGTAAAGCGTCTGACGGATCGGGATTGTGTTGCGATTCTGCGGTTTAGCGAGATTTCCGAAAATGTTGTCGTTCCGTTCGGATGTCTTGAACATGAGCAAGCTGTAATAAATTTTAAACAATTTCTATGCACGAAATTAGTGATCAAGGTTGGTTGTCTGGATAAATCTACTCGTGTGCGGTTCAAATTCTTATTTTTAAATCACTTTTAATAGAAGAATTGTATAATGACATTCAAACGAATTTTTAGGTTCTATCATAATTCCGTGATGCTGCGGTATGGCCTGCACTATGCACACACGGTACGATTCTCGTCATTTAATCGATCGAGTTGCGGTTTAGGCTCCGGAGATTGGACGGAACGTACCTAACAGTAACTTTGCAAGGAGGCTTAGATATGTATATTTAGGGGTACATGTTATAATTTTTCTTAAATTCTTAATCGCCCACCGCGATCAATCCTGGAAGCGGTTTATTATTTTCCAGTTCGCTAACACTAATTTTGGTATAAGCGGCTGCTATGAGGGCTCAAAAGAGGTCACGTTTTTTCATTTGTGTCTGTCTTTCGCACTCATGAAATGTTCATATACGTGATGAAGCCTCCCTTTTGCACACTTCAATTATTTTTAAGCGTAACCGTCATTCTAGGCCTGTGGATTGGACCTTAGGTACAGCGCTTCTTTCGTTCGTCCGTTGACGGGGACTGCGCATTTTTCGAGGTTTTCCGCCAGTCTGCGGGCGTCGGTCTCCACTGGTTAGTTTAGATGTCTATCCCGTTGTGTTTAAGGGATGTAACTGTTATTATTTAGGTTCAAGGACTTCAAGGTCGCATGTTGGTTGCGGCGCTGCGACCTTGCGTGGATCGATAGCGGGCAGCCGCGCGCCGCCCGCGCCCTCCTCCGACGATCGCGCAATCAACAATCTGTTTGTGAAGCGCTGCTAATGGTTACCGATACCTGATAATAACATGGGATAAGGGAATCAGGTGAACTGCTGCACTTATACTCTGGCAACTCAGCTTCGTCAGTAGACTCAGTAGAAAAAGGCGGCCAATTTGAAAAATGTAAGCACGAAGGATCAATAGCTCTATCAAATTTAGAATGTCGCGCCTTTTTTTTTCGACAAAGTTGGCTTGCTAGACGATATTTTTAGGGGTCAAAATTCTGCCTGTATTGTGTAGATGGGCGTCAAAGTGTTGCAAGAAAAGGATTGCAATGAGCATGTGAAACACATGCTTTACACGTGTTTTCAAGCTAAGTACAAGGTTTTCTTGTTTACAGGGTTTCCCACGTTGTTGTTTATGTTTCTTTGGATATAAATATACTATTACTTATATTTTACACGACGTAGTAAAACGTTATAGATCATGTCATTCACGAAGTCGCGTGCCTTGACTCGTATTGTCCTGTTATTAAAGGTTAGATTTGACAAATCTGCGCGTCATCGTGAACAACATACAATATCTCAACTAAATCTACGCGTGCTCTAATCTATACTAAGCTATCGACACGCGCTGATTATAATATGCTGACCGCCATAATACAAACTATATGGTAAGTAAGTAGGTAACAGATTTGGAAGTTCCTTTAGTTCGATTTCCGTGAAGTTTCTTAGTAAAATTTACAGATCTTTGGGGCAACAAAGAAACAGACAATCACGTCTTAAAGAATCGCCAAGTATATTAAGGCAATGGGTGTAGAACTGTAGACGATAAACATGTTAGTTTACGACTAGCCGCGGTGAGTGGAGAGTCGGTGATTTATCGTGTGCGAGTGCGACAGCACGACAACATTACGACGTGGGTGTACGTCTCGCTCGCACGATGCGACCTGGCTTTGCTTTTTCGTTTTTCAACCGTTCGGGCGCATTAGCTTGTTTAGACCTAGAGAATCGTAGCAGCTATGCGCAATTTAAGATCATATTTTAAAGCCTATTCCTTATTAATTTGAAACGAAAAACCCGGGGGTCATTCAGCCACTGATGTAGGTACAACATTTTGTATCTATGGAATAATGATATTAGAGGAGATTGAGTAAGATATTTTTTTTATTGTTTTAAAAGTTTCTGTGCGTTCCTCTCGTTTGCGTTCGTTTAACTATTGGAACACCCCTGGAACGATGGAACAGTAACGTATCATTTTGTGAAACTTCAATCGGGTAGTTCCAGAGTTTTATGGAGGGTGTTAGTTCGTGAGATATGTATTCCGCGTTTCGTCTACTGACAATACCTATACAAGCATTACTTTACTGTGAGGTCAGGTCGATTTGTGTCACACTACCACGTCACTTTACACCTACACAGTACAGGTATATCGATATCAGTACTCGTAGTACCAGCGTTCTAGTGCAGAGTCAGTCACGATATACGATTGCGCCAACTATAAATTATCCCTTCTAGTAAGATTTCAAATTTAGGCAACAGTTATCTATCGTCTGAAAATATATGTGTAAAAAAAGGGATAAAACTTCTTAAGGGACCTATTTGCTCTTGAGTACCTTAGATGACAGTTGAATTTAATATCAATAGTGAAGGAAATAAGCATGCATTCTCTTGTTTTGAAATCGAATGAATAGAAAAGCAACTTTAACCATGGGCCTTAGAAGGTTAAAGCGGCTTGCCAAAGGTATTTTTCCATTATATTAAGTTTCAAAGGGTTAACTTCGAAATATTTGACAAATATTTAACAAACTAGAAGCACTTTGTTCTACACCTAAAGCAAGCGAGGTACCTTGGTGTGCTTCCGGTTTTATAGATTATAGATATTTTCCATTTAAAAAATTATCCATTTTGAAGTTATTCCATTGCATCTTATCTAGGTGGAAAAGAGATGTATAAATTCAGTACAAAGCTTAGACCCTTCAGACAAAACGTCGGGAAAACGTCCTAAAAAGAGAAATAGAAAACGTTTGACAGCTACGTAGTGGCAACGTCGCGGAAAACTCGCTTTGTTTACAACCGGCCGAGCGAGGTTAACTGCCGACTCCACTAACCGGTAAGGAGAGCGTACCTACTAGGTAAATAAAGATGAAGGTAACAGACGGTGGAATATGCAATTGCAGGTACATTATGTGGTGATATGACCAAAATTGTTAAAAGCGAACACCTCTTTTGACGATTGTGTACACTCTTTCCCTTTCTTTTGATGTAGTTGCTTTCCTCTACAAATCGGAAAAACGCCCGATACGTTTTTAAGTCAAAAGGTCATTATTTGTTGTTGGTCATTGTGTGTGTATAAAAATTCAATGAACGAACGACAGTTTTTACGAGTTTTACCTACTACTATTTTTTTGCCGACCCAGTAGGACATCATGAATATCTGTCGGAAAAACAGTGCCCTTTTAATTAATTTAATTAAATTAGCTGAAGGGCCTTTATTATTATATTACCTATACCTCATATTAACCTTGTGCGTACTGCGTACGTACCATCCCACTTTTCTCTATCATAAAAGAACACGAATCTATGCAAGTTATGAATAAAATGGATGCATCTTCCCTATTGGTACTTCACCGCACTAATGTAATTCAAGATCGTATCGAGCGCGTGGAAATCTGTCAATTCGCGTGCGCTCCCTCCCCGTGTTGCTGTCTCAGTCCCGTGTATTGTGTTGTCTCGCTCGCGCCCGCCCACGTGTTTGTGACGTCACGGCGCACGTCACGGCGCTGCCCGATATGGAGGGAATAGGGATCGGACGAGACAAACGCAGCAACGTGATCTTAAATATGTTCCGATCTGGCTTAAAAGATGATTGGATAATTTCTAATACAAATTTTGACTTTTAGGGCTACTTGCACCATTCACTATACCTGGAGTTACCATGGTTACCAGTACAATTTGACACTAACGGTTTAACCGGTTAACCCCGGTTGCGTGGGATGGTGCAAGTATAACAGTTACTCTGTGTCTGTGTATCACTTTTTTGCGTTTGTGATCTTACTTCAACTTTTTATCCGAAATCAATATTTTTTACCTACCCTTCCCAAGTTAACGGAAAATATTCCCAATGAACGGACGAAGGTTTTTTGTTGAGTAGGTACAGTAGTTGAAACAGTTCAGCCGTACATAAGTTACACAAGTAAACTTTCTTACCACTATTTATAAGGCTATAATTGAAATGTTTAACCCTGATCCGCGTTGAAACAAAGCGGAGAGGGGTCGTGTGCCGGGCAGCTGCGCACGGCGCAGATGTTATGCATGCAAGACGCCCGGTGTGTTGTGTAGGTACGTGTATAGGTGCGTGATAGACGAATGTAAGGAATGTTCATCGGGTTTACAAGACGCTCGGAGTTACGATATGATGTACTAGACGAACAGTGGGAACCGTGTCTAACGTGTATACGTGATAGAGGTACATGAGGAATGTTCTTGGAGTTTTGCGTGTTACGCCGTGCGGACAGATTCACGGAACAGCAAAAGGGATTCGAATTCGAATACCTCACAACCGTACGTGTGAGGTATTCAAATTCGAATCCCTTTTGCCGTTGCGTGAATCCGTCCGAACGGCGTAACACGCAAAACTCCAAGAACACAAGGTATAGGCTGCTTCCTCGTAATCTAGATTATATAGAGATTTTGGCATTGATGTTTTTCTGTAATAGTAAAAATGTAATTTTAGTTCTATTGAGGCATAGATCTTAAGCATTGCTTCTCTTCCTTTATATAAAAACACAGGACGTCGAGTTGCTAACCCATTACTACGCAAATACTGCCAAGAGTTTTGCCGGAGAACTAAAGTTGACGCGATGTTTTATTTTCTAAACTCAAATTTACACTAATTCAGTCCAATAGGATCCAAGTAAGATGACTCAACGCTGCGCACACGCTGATCGGCGGCGCGCGCGCATCAATAATAGCCCGATCCGATACGCGCCCATCGATACACGTCACTCGCATTTTATTAATAAAGCTGCCGTTCAACAACCCCGCGCAGGCTTACGATGCATAGTTACATCACGAGTTACAACTAATATGTTGCATTTTGCGAGTTTCCCTTGACTACTACGGTGGATTTTGTACTGTCAGATATCTAGGCTAGTGCAATTAAAAATATACCAACAGTTCAACATGCTGCACGGAAAATTTTATTTTTGTGTAAATAGCGGAGATATATTTGCAAGAACTTGCGATACGCAGATATCATATGTAATGTAAGTAACTGGAAAACACAGCAACAGAAGTGCATCACCGTTACGATCTATGACAACTCCTCTGAAGTACTCTTCCCACGGCCTCATTTGGGACGTGAGCGCAGCATTCATTTCTCGCCACAGCTAAGATGATACAAAAGCGGTGGTAGCGCCGCTCAATGGACGTGGAGCAATTTGAAAGGGAAACATGCGTGAGGGGCCGGAGCTGACGCTTTTAACGGTAACGGCAAATCTTCGCGTGATCTACCTACGCTCGACAACTTCATAGCGAAATAATGAGCTTTAAAGTGTGTTATGTCTTGTTTTTGTTTTAGATAATTTCATCGGTTTTGCGAAACTACAAGCGGAAGAGGCCTCCTACCTGATTGAAATACTATCAGACGGCATGCGGGCCTAAAGTGGATAGACTTATTTATTCGGAGGTCATTTTGGATTCACTTATGTTACAGTGGATCGCTGCGGTCTATTAGAGGAGCAGTATTTTTCTAGGTATGTACGAACGTTACTAGCTTGCCATGTGGTGCAGACGCTCATACCTAGGGTTTCTGGTTTCTCGACCTTTTTAATTTCTCGAGGCACGGGAATTCTCGACCAAGATTTCTCGAGTTTCTCGAGTATCTCGAGAAATTTTGAAAGCTCCAAAAAACACCATGTTATTAAATATTTTTTTTGCTTTTTTACAAATCAGACTCGTTGGAATCGTAGGTGAGATCAATAATCAAACATATGGTACATTTGTAGTCACCATTAATTGCACTTAATAATCAAAAATACAACAACAAAAAAAACTATAGGTGCAGGCGTGCGCACCGGCGATGTGTTATGCAATGCTATACTTAGTGCATTTCTTTAGGTATTCAACAAAATGTAGACAAACTACAATATGGTATTTTATTAGGCACTTTAGGCAGCAATATTCAAGTCAATAAATTTAACTCGATGTGACAAAACTTACAGAAGTTTTACTACGTAATATTAATTACTCGTACTTACTCAACGTAACAATAAAGCTGCTAAAATTGTAATATTTTGCTAATAGGAATATATCGGGATGATTTAATTTATCAATAGTAATTTAGTTTTGTAATATTTGTTATTACACTTATTACAATTTGGTCCTATAATTCGTTACAAAAATTTTCTAAGCGTTTTTCAATAAAAAGACATTACATGAATGTCATGATTTCATGAATCATCATAGTTCAAAAGCTTCAAAACATGAAAATCGGTTAAAGCTAGAACGATAGGGGAAAGATCAAGGTATTATTTTATTTGGTTGGTAAGACATGTTTTAAGTAGGTTCCTACCTGAAAATGTAAAAAAAAACATTGTTCATATTTATTTAACTACCTAAAGAAATACATTATAGAAACATCATGTGTTAAACGCGTGTTTCCTTTTTACTTATCACAAGAGATTTATTTCTCGAGTTCTCGAGGCATTGAATATTTTTTCCCGTCTCGACTTAGGACAAATTTCTCGAGATTTCTCGCCTCGGGAATTCTCGAGCAGAAACCCTACTCATACCTATAGAAGGCGTGTAGAAATCTCGGAAAAACGCGTAAGGCCGAAGTGTGGTATTTCGGCGGTTCCATGAGAAACTGCTGAAGATAATTGTTGTCGTCTACTAAATTACTTTTGATTTGATTAGAAAACGCGCCATCTGAACAGGATCGAAATCTGTAGTGATGTTTTGGTAAAGCGTAAGTAAGTAACCTTGGTGGAAAGCGGTCGGTGAACGGTGCGCGGGCGTTCCGGCGCTGGCGCATGCGATCGGGCTCTCACAGTGTTGCGCCTACGCGACCCTTTCTGCTAATTAATGAAGCTAACGGCAGGTTTCCACATGCGTGATTTATTTGTTCGAGTGGAACAGGCGGTGACATTTTTAAAGGCACACTTTTAACTTTCTGTTACTTTGTTTTTGGCCAAAATAATTGGTGCAACTTGGTAAGGGTGATGCAAAAAGATGATACCATCATGGAGGATAGTTCGATGTGAAAGTATTTATGTCACGTAGCAGACCCCGGATTTATAGCAAGTGTTGAGTCTAAAATGTACCTCTACATTACACACACAAATGTAGGTACACTCTCATACATGTAGGTATAAACGCTAAACTTTTATTGTTTTATTTGAAAGAGAATGGCGACGTCAAACTTGAAAGAAAGGAATACCAAGTATCCCAACGCGCAAGCAAGATCAGATTTGTTATTCAAAATGCTACATTTATTACCCATGATAAACATGATAATATGTTTACCTCCCTAGGGCTTTGTAAGCGTCACCAAGCCGCGCGGAAGACGAGCGTTATCTCTAGTCATTACAAACATATCGTCGGTGAGATAATGTTTGGATTAGATAATGTTCTCGATACACCTAAAATCTAACCTGGCAACAAAACTGTGTAAGATTTAAGACGAGTGAATTTTTATATTCTATAAGTCGTGTCACCTTCGTTTGAAATCTTTGTCGGTCTTTCAAAAATTTTGATAAATTCTCCTTAGTCAACTCATAGCTATGAAGACTAATGAAGTCATGGAGAAGCTCGTATTTTTGCTCGATTCATAAGCCTACTTTAACTTAACCCGGACTGATTTAGTCTCTCTACAAACTTATAATACTCGTAAGTTCCTCATACTACAACTTCTTGAAACGAGTAAAAGTGGGTATTAAGTACAATATTTTGGAGATAAAGCCGCCCTTAGGGGCGTGACAAGTGGGGGGTCAACGACTGGCCGGCCGAGGTGAAATAATTCATAGCCCACCATTCGACACGGCCCGCACGCTGCGACGGTGTGCTCGCTTATACTTGTAAAATCGAGTGTAACGAAACACCATAGAAAGATGGTGGCTCGTGATTACATGTACTTTACCTTACTGATTTTACCTTTACCTTATTAAAGTTCTGCATACAATACAAAAGATTACTTGTTCTCATTATAAAGAAACGAGGATTGCAGTTTATTTTAGCATTAATTACCTACACCGGAGAGCTCACGATCGCTTTAATTTTTTCTGCGAATGCCAGGGAGCCATGTTTTGGCTCGAAATTTGTAAACCAAAAAAAATAAAAATCAATATCATCATACCAAAAAATCCGTCTCATTCGTAAGTAACACTTTCTGCGCCTATTGTAGATAGATAATTTCCAAAATTTAAATACCTACTACGCACTATCAAAATATGTCAGTGACATGTGTAAAGCCATTGTCAGAGGGCCTACCGCGAACCACGTTCGACGTGTTGCCTCTATGTCGCACTTATAAATTCGTACGTAAATGTGACAGGGAGGCAACACGTCGAACATGGTTCTTCAGGAATTCCGGCGCTGAGCCCATTTTAAGTTTCGAAAGTAGAGAAAGATCGCCAGTCCTGTGACATTGGTAAATCTACGGTAGTTTGAAGGTGAGCCGTGAACATCTGTCTGCATAATGGCCGCTGGGACATGTGCGGCGGATCAGGTGTCGCACTGACCGAGGGCAAGCCGGTGGAACGGGTTACTCCGGTGGCGAGAAAGTAAAAACTGTTTTAAAACTATCAGATGTTTAGCATCAGTTTAATAACGATAAGAATGTCTTAAAAGATCATGAACCCGTTTATTCATTATTTAGTCCTTAAAAACAGCATGAAAGATGGATTTACCATTTAACGCCCGATATTGGCAATATTATAGAGTTATTTTCTCTTACACTAGCCAGTTTTAGAGAAAGAGACATTAAATTCTGCATACTGATAAATGGAAAATTTTATGAATTATAAATAGACTGTGAAATAAGTATAAACACAATACAAGCCTGTTCTACTTCTACGAGAAAGACAATTGTAATGATTGTCGTAAGTCCGAATCCGTCAAGCCATTGGAATTGTAGGGCGCTAATCATTAAACGGCTACAAAAAGTCTATTGGAAATCGACAGTTAAGGGCCAATTACGAATTAAATTGAGCAATGTGCCGTAAACAAAAGATCTGCACCGAGCCCAGGCGAAGGCTAAAAGAAACGCCTTTAATTGCGTCCACGATTAGTCTACAAAACAACCTGTTGAGCTTCGAGTTTCAATGAAACGAGACTTAGTACCGATTCTGTCGCAAGTGATTGAGGTATTTTAAGTTGGTGACTCATGGTTTCTGTTAAATGAACAATGTATCATACAGTCAGGGTCAGGTCACAAATGTGTAAAATTAACGATCACATAGTATTATACTGCAAAACATAATTCAAGACCAAAAAAAGTAAGACAATGTTGCCACTGCAATAATTTGTTTGTAAAATAGTAAATTCCTTTTGATAAATAATCATGCTAAGATAATTTATTTATTAGTAATTTTACTCCTACGATTTAAAAAAGTACTTTTATTTACTAATTTTTACATAAATACAAGATGCGCTAGTAAAAAAGTGGCAACATTTCTTACTTATTTTGGTCTTGAATTACGTTTTGCAGTTTAGTAGACATTATTTTAAGCAAAAAACATTACTAAAGGTTAGAGGCTAAATCCCATTACTTGATTAATTCAGCTCGTTTGTCACCTGACGACATATGTGTTCAAATCTGCAGTAATCGCCGTAATCCATTATTATACAGACAACATAATTTACTCAACTCAAAGTCTTACAATTTGAGGACCTACTAAGTTCGCTAAGCACAACCTTATCAAATCACAAGTCTTAGTACTCATCTCTGAAGTGTTCTCTGATTTAACATGGGCTCTACTTCGGTAAGAATTGTGTTCAAGTCTTTTACTGGTTGGTCTCTAGTGACGGAGTTGAAGCTTTGTGAACAATGAACCAGCTTTGGGGAGCTCTCGTCACGTAAGTCGCGAGATCGTCGCAAATCGGGTAATTAGCCCGCTGACATTACACCGTCTAGACGTATTCCGGCTCCTTAGATTAGAAGTGTAACAACGCGATCGTTCTGAGAAGTTTGTCTTCCGGGTTTATCATAAACATATTCGTAACATAATCTTCTACGAGACAAGAAATTGTTTATAAATTATGTTTATGGCGCATCTATTCCTTTCCTTCATCCTCGTACTCCCCTGATTTCTGGGTATTCTTCATCGTTGTATATGTGTATTGTGTACAAACGAAATTATAATATTGGAGATATATAATTATAATAAAACCAGTATATTCAGCACGTAAATTTGTCATACGTTCCCGATATTTTGGCATTCAAGCGAAAACTTCCGAGAGATTTTGTAGAGTATACAAATATCTATCTATCGGAGATGTCGCAAGCATATCGGACTTTTATGAACGTTATTTTTCTTCTGATTTTATTGACCGATCAGATCTTATACACGTTCCTGAATACTACTTAGGCTTCCTGTCTTGGATCTGCTGGATTACAACCAATCTTCTTCTCTTGTCGATGGTTTCGTATATTACAACCAATGATATTGGTTTATTCCTGCACGACTCTTCTGATCTCCGCTCATACGTCACCCACACACAGATATACAGTCAGTCACACATCAAGTAGACCAGTTGACATTACCATTGACAGTGCAATGATTGGAATGAAACGAAAGAATGTGTTAATGCTATTCTTCCTGATTCTCTGTTTGCAAATGATCGTTAAATCTGAACGGAACCGGAGCGACCTTCTCAATGAACTTGACAAATTTTACTATTCCGACCGTTTGGCACACTCTAAAAAATGAAGACCAACTAAGAGCAGTTTCTTCTTAGTTGACGTTAAGTTAATTACAACAATTACGATCTTATATAAATCAATGAAAGCTGATTACTTAAAACAATAAGTGTATCTGTGATTGAACTAATAAAGTAGGTATTGATTAATCCTAACAATTGTATACCTTGCATCTATTATTAACTTGTTGACATAATTATGTAACGTAGGTTGATTCAATAAATATCAAGCTTAGTTGATCTTACTAGGGTCAATTAGTTACCATAATTCTTTTTCATGTATATATTGAACAAGATCTTAGTTGGCTCAGTTACATACCAATAGTAAGATCAATCAGAATTACCTTATTTGAAATGTCGAAGTCCTTGTTAGGCTCGTATGGAATCAAGATGCTTGATTACGACTATCAAAATATTGATAGGGCCAACCAAATTTTTTTTAGAGTGCACGGCGTCAAACGCTATGACACAGGTAGGACTTTCCTGTCCGCGGACAAGCGCGTGCCACGCTAACAGCACTCTTGGCTGATCATTAGAAGGCCTTATGTCTTTGAGATAAGGTATACGATTGGTCATCTATGTGGGTGATAGTACATCGGATTCCTCCTTTAATGTTGTTTATATGAGACTGTTAACAGCATGTTTCAAATTTTTTGAATAGTATTTGAACATCAGAAATTGACGCTATTTGTATCTAACGCAAAAATCAATGCAGTTTTTAACTATTTGATGTGATCTCATGGATCTCGTCCATGCTATTTTAGCCCATCTCAGTAGACTATATTTTAGTTAGACATGGCAACATTGTGAGTTGTTTACGATTGCTATTTGGCATATGCGAAGTGGCCTCATTAATTACTAGCAATTAAGACTTGAGTTATAATTGCTATAAAGGTTTATAATAGAAGCCATCAGTGTTATATTATATTAGTTATATCTAATGAGAACAGTCAGTGTCGACGGTTCCTGGGACTGATCTGATTCATATGACTCCTGTTAAGTTCCTTGTGTCCCTTCGCGGTTATTGGGGGACTTCTCTGCATTCTGAAAGATTCGATTGGCTAAATTGGTTATAGATTGTCGGGGTTCAAATGATGGGTGGGTTGAATTGGACGCGTTCTTTAAAGAATGATTGAAAAGAGGAAAAAGGCCTTTAGATGTGAGACACTAAAAACAGCGTTAGAAAAATCAAAAGCATTGATTTATGAATGTAAAAATTTCATATCGGGCTTGTTATGTTTTCAAACATTCGTTTTTCGCCCTAAAGACATAGTAGAACAGGCGTAGCCTGGTAATTGTGAGTTCCGCAGTTGGGGTCTCGACCGACCATAATTGCGGGGTTGCGGTCACCCGAGCTAAGGAGGGTAGGTGTTTGCATTCTTTGCTTTAGGTCTGCTTTACTAACGTTTCTACACTAGTTGAAGCACTTTTGTCGCTAATTTCGTCTATGGGCGGTTTCAGACTAGCGTATTTTTCTGCGCGGTCGTCACAAAAAATACGCCATGAAAGGGTCAAACAAAGATATATTTGAAATGAATTAAATATCTATAACGGTCTTGAATGTACTGATATTGAAGTTCTGCATACTTAAACGCCCCTTTAAATCCACATAACCGAACAATGATCATTTATTTATGACAGTCACGTCCCTCCCTAGGCGACATTTTACTCCCTCCCCCTTCACACGGTATAAAGACAATCGCAAGCGACGTCCGTATAGTCAACGATATCCAGTAAGTATTTCAGTTATTTACATCAAAACAAGACTAAAATCCACTTAAATACCCTGCAATCCGCATAACCATCCCATGATGCTAACGAACAGCATAAAACCTGTATCCCACGCGGTATAGTCCCGCGCGGCCCGTAACTGTAAAACACACGCTTGATACACCTTAAGTCTTTAGAATAGGGTATATATTCGGTCAGCGGCAACGATGATACGGGCGTAGGGGTGAACGCATACCATTGGTAGTCCTTATTCCGTTACGACAAGGTTGATGTTCAGTCAGTGGTAACGTGTACGGTGCGAGGGTGCGTATCGATCGCGAGCGCCACTTATCGCCGTCTTCACACCTAATTTATCGCGCGTTCTGATCGCGCCGCGTTGTGTACAAATACAAATAGTACAGTCGCCATCAGATATATCGGAGCGGCCAGGGTGCTCACAAATATCTGAACACGCCGCTATTGTCAGGGCGTTAGAGTGCGTGTTCAGATATTGTGAACACCTTGGCCGCCCCAATATATCTGATGGCGACTGTACACAGAGGCAGAGGCACACCTAGACCTAGTATATTTAAAATGTGATTACAAGGCTGGCTGTGCTCTGTTTGTATTAGTAAGTTAGAGTTCCGGCCAGTAATATGTCACTTTCTGTATTTGTTTTCTACATTACTGTAGTAAATGTTTCATGAAATATTTGCGTAGATTTCTTCTTTTATCGATGTGGATTCTGAAGTTAAATATAAATAATGAAAGATTAGTCATTTTCGAGGTTTATTTATTAGGTACTTGTTGATAATCGTGCATCCCATAATGTATTTCAATGGGAAGTTTCCTGTAATATACCTATCTTCTATACGTGCATATTATCTCATGCAAGCACTCTTGTAGCCAGACTCCTAAAATTGCAAATTTCGCAATGCGGAACGCTGTTGGATACATGGCCTTTGAGGAAATCTTTTGAAAGGTCATTGTCCCAGCAGATCAACTTTTAGTTAAGGTTATAAATTGATGTTAAGAAACAATGTAAAAAATCTGAATAAATAGGGTAAAACTCTTTGTCAAAACTGTCTGTTCCGTATTTGCTAAATTAGAAATGTTTAAACCGTTTACGATCACAAATATTACTTTCCATAACAAAGAAATATTAAACTTGCATTAAAAATGACACCCTTATTACCGCCTCTTTTTGACATCCCTGAAAATAGTTATAGCTGTGAGCCAGCATGTCTACACGGATTTGAGGTTATATCGGCTACGGAGTGGCACGTCTACGGGGCTACGGGCGCGTGCGAAGGTCGGGCACGTGGTCACTTGGTCAGCGACGGGCGGTAGCATATCGGGTGGGCGCGGATTGATCCGGCTAGGGCTGGCGCTTTGTTTACTAAACCGCCAGTAGAAATAAAGAAAATAGTTATAGCTGTGAGACAGCATGTCTACACGGATTTGAGGTAGTATCGGCTACGGAGTGGCACGTCTACGGGGCTACGGGAAGGTCGCGCAAGTGGTGAGTGGCGGGCGGTAGCATATCGGGTGGACGCGGATTGATTCGGCTAGGGCTGGCGCTGTATTCTTTACTAAACGACCAATATAAGTAAAGAAAATCTTTGTATTGTTAGAAAGTACTGAGTTCGCAATTTAACAATGCCAAAATTTTACTACAATGCTGCTTTAGGCAGGTATTGCGTTACGTCTTGACTAGTTTATTAAACTCGATTTTATTCCATTTCTACTACGAAGTCCAACATACTCTGATTGACACAGAAAATAAAACATTTAAACATAATTCATATGTTCATAATCTGCTCTATCTGATCAATACAGTGTAGTACGTTGTGCCTCCACACAAAATGCTCACAGTTTACCCTATTTATACAACAATCTACAATGTCCTTACATTTCCTTAAAAGTTCTAAACAAAAACAAATTTAATAAAGGATTACGTAACGCTATTTTTTTTCCTTACTGTCTAATTACGTAATCGTTTCCGCCTTTTATTGTTCTATACAGACTTACTTTCAATTGTCATAAAAAGTTAACCCCTGTAAAAATAACCCCTTTGACATTGCTTCAATATCTCGTAGTAAGATGATCAGTCTACTTAAATTATTTTCATCCCAACTAGCAAATCTATGTGCTATAAAAGTTGAGAGCACGTTTTTATTTTCGCTTTTTGGTGCTATAAACGGTGTAAAAACAGTCGAGTAAAAGTCCTGTAAGCGTTTACTCAACGCGAAAAGGCGCACTTATACAGACTAAAAGTGTTATAAAAATCGAGTAAGCGCTGTATAAGAAGCAAATCGATGCTGTAAGAGTTGAGTAAAAGTGGATAAAAGCACATCTAGTGTTTTAATAGCAACGATAGTGCTTTTACTCGACTATTTGTTCTATAAACATTAGCAATTTACTATTACTCAGTAAAAGTGTTCTATAAAAGCAGCCGCACTGCTTTTTCTCAGCAAAAATGTTTCGTAAAGGTAGCCGGATTGCTTTTACTCGGCATTTTAAATGTGTACGAGTGCAGTAAATGCTTTTATTCAACTAATATGTGCTAAAAACGATCTCAGGTAAGCGATTATATTTCAATTATTTGATTAAGTTTGAGGCCTAATCGTCTTCACGTGTCTAATAAAACAAAAAGGTACTTAAGTATTTTTTACTGCTGTCATCCATGACATTTATTTTTACCGTGATTGTGTACATAAGTTTTTACTGTCTGTAAGTACACGTAATACAGTAAAACCCAGCGCGAAAAATACTTTATTGATAAAACCAAAGGCACTGGTTCATATATATTCATGGGCCGCCTATTTTCTTAAATTTCAATAAAAAAATATTAATAAAAATAAGTAAAAATTTGGTTACACGATCTAGTTTCTGTTATATCTCATTAATTCGACTATAAGTCGAGTAACTGCGTTTACTGCTACACTTATAGCACATGATGTCGCCATGTTTATGGATTTATAGTCCGATGGCCGACTGCATGAAACCCTACCTGATAAAAAAATTGAAAAATCCTACTCTGTAGGGGTAGCTGACTTTTAGCAGCTTCAACTGCTCTTGGTCGGCCGTGGCTTAACTTGGCAAATTTTGCGCAAATGGCAAAAAAGTGGTACAAATATTCATCAAAAAAACAAAAGTGGTCAGCTACATCCTGTGTTGGCAGGTTCCTGTGTCCGACCGAATTTGTGGTACCAAGTGAGCTACAATTTACCTCATCGAAAAATAGAATGTCACTTGTATGGTAGGATAGCTGCCATTGACTTTTTTTTAATGCGGACGGACTGAAAACGCTGTCAGGCTAAGGTGAGGCCGACCAAGACATATGTCAACAAATTTAATGTAGGTATTACAATCAGTTGTTTTGATTCTATTTTTCGATGAGGTAAATTGTAGCTGTCACGTGGTACCACAAATTCGGTCGGACACAAGAACCTGCCAACACAGGATGTAGCTGACCGGTTTTGTTTTGCTGTCCTCAAAGGCAGCTATCCTACCATGCAAGTTTCATTCTATTATACGATGGGGTTTTTTTTTATGAATTTTTGTGCCACTATTTTGCCATTAGCGCAAAATTTTCCAAATTAAGCCGCGGCCGACCAAGAACAGTTGATGCTACTAAAAGTCAGCTACCCCTACAGAGTAGGATTATTCTATTTTTTTGTCAGGTAGGGTTTCATGCAGTTGGCCACCGGACTATATTGAAACGTCAACATGGCTGACTTGTGCTGTTAATGTAGTTCAAAACTCTTTAAAAGTACTCTAAGCTGAATACATTTTGAATAAAACCTGTAAATACACTTCAGCTCCTATAACAGCGGTTTGAACCCCATTACCCGAATTATGATATAAGCGCGCTGTTACAGCAGCATTGTTGCCAAATGGTTATTTGATTGCTTTTAATAGGCTTTTATAGCAACAGAGAAGAGAGTTAAGTAACAGTTGTATTAAAGCGCCTTATTCAGACAATTAGCTAATCTATAGCTGTTATATGATTTTAATAGAACAATTATGCTGAATAAAAGTGATTTAGTAGCGCTAACTCAGCATTTATTAAAAGGTGGAATAAAAGTGCTAAAAGATAGTGCTATAAACGTTTATACGACATGATTATAGCACTAATTAGCGAAAATTGCTAAATAGTCGAGTTAATCGCTATTATACGATATATTGGTGCTTCAACAACCGTAACTCGGCTGTTATACGATTACAGGCTGAGTAAATCAATTCTTATACGACTATTTTGCTAGTTGGGATATTTCGTATTCAACATCAACATTTCTAATATTTTTATGATTATAACGAGTAAAAAAAATACCAAATAAAAACCCACGTGTCAACCCTACCGCCCGCCCTAACATCGGATCAATAGCGTAGTACGCTGTCGCCTCCGCACAGCCTACGTCCGTAGCGCTACGCTGCTACGAGCCGCTACGAAAAGGGAGTTTAGTAGTCGAGGCGCGTCTACGCTTTCATGTTTAGATTTATTCGAGCCCATAAGGATATGTTAAATGGGACTAGATTAATAAAAGGCTACCAGCAAACTTGCACCTTATATTGTAGATAATAAGGTTTAAAAACCAATAACGCTGTGACTAGAATATAATGCGATTTTTGTTGCTACTGACGAATGTGTCAAGTGTTATGCTAATTCGTATTTGTTCAAATCCTTGTCAATGTTAATGAAGTCGCTTCTGAATGCGATTACAATCATGTGACAAACATTATAATTTAGTATGATTTAAATAATGGAAAATGTTTTAGTAGCTTGTGAGACTACATTTTCAGTATCTCAACTGATTAGTTGAGATACTGAAAATCTAGTATTCAAGATTGAGTGATTGAGATTTCAAGAGAGCAATAAAATATTGTTGACTTTTCCTTTACTTAGACTGTTCTCCAGTATTATATCATAAAAAAAAAGTTTAATAAACAAATAAATTCTCTCTTTACGGTTGTATAATGATAGATTAAGATTATCTTCAGTATGTATCTAATAACAGTAAAACACTTATAAACCATTACGCGGCCGTACGAAAGCGATACAATTCCATTAGGGTCGGGACGATACCGCATATCGGTCGCATAATTATTGCCGTGACACCCCTGCGTTATTCCAAGCAGCACAAAACTTATCGCTCAGGTAAACTCACAGGGTAAACTAGTATTAAGTGAGCTGTCTAAGCGCAGTTATTGACTTGTAACCATACACTGTTATGGCTCCTCTACACGATGGGCCAACGCCGGCCACTACAAGAGACGCAGCCATGCGGTAGAATCAGATAGCAATATCACTTGCTCCCTCTAACGTATAAATGCGTCCCTTGGAGTGGCCGGCGTTGGTCCATCGTGTAGAGGAGCCATTAGGTTTAACTAGATCCAAGCAATGGGAATATTCATACAGTGACACATGAATTTAAAACGTATTCCGATGGCATAGAGTTGGTTTTAAAGTTGACGGTGTAGATAAGAGCTTGTTGAGCGTATTTGGTGGCAGGTGTAGGGTAATTGGTCAATTCACTTGGTTATTGGATGGAGCCTAGAGGGTTTAGCGATTAGTGTAGAATGATGGTAGGCGGGAATTATATGCCAAGGCGGTATATTATTGTGAACTGTAGAGTAAAATTGATCACCGAGTCAACGAAACAAATACGAGCCAGGGGGCGCCATAAGCCTTCAGTTATGCACTTCGCATATACTTGGAAAAAATCGACCTATGCCGCTGTGGCCCGGTGGCCGAATGACACAGGCACCTGCCGCGATAGCAGAGGACGCTGGTTAGATTCCAGCCTGGGGCACTGGAAGCCTTGGTTACTTTTTCTTAGTACATGACATTAATTTCAGTTTTGAAACAAAAAATGATTATTGACCCGCGATTGTCAACATTGGTTTTGCTCGGGTGCTCGATGGAGTCGATGGGATCGAATGGTCGATCTCTGTCGTCACTTGCAAAGTTTTGTTGAAAAGTATTTACTCATTTTCTTATTCTAATAAGACCGACGCATTAGCACCTATTCAATAACACGTGTGTTTAAATACACACAATGAGTGTAGTCACCAGTCAGTACGAAAGCAAATAAGTGGGTGTACAGTAAACAAAACGCTATTTTAATGTCAAGGTCTTCGTTTCCATTAGTAAATAGAGCAGAGAAATCCACCTGCGACACTAAATTGGAATCCTTTAAGGGTGCTAGGATACAGCGTTGACCTGGTTTTAAAATAAAATAACCAGAAGGCCGTAAGTGGCCCTTATTCCTTGCAGACGGACGCCTTTTTGTGTATTTAGTACCCTTACTCTATAGTACCTGCAAACTTGCAGTTGTTATAAGATAAGTCAATATCTGAACATGCACTTTAACGCCTCACTCGACGCAATAGAGGCGTCTTCAGATATTTGTAAACGCCGCTCCGATGTCATTAATATCCTAAGACACCGTATATAAGACAATTGAATTTGAAGTAAATAGTGAAGGAAATATGGTTGAATTTCCAATTGAAAATGGTTTAATTTAGAATGAAGTAATTAGTACATTTAGTACCACGTGTAGGACCGTGCGCCTTACGAAGATATGTGACTGTGACTGTAGAGACATCGGTATATAGCGTATCAAAGGCACCGTTAACATTAGTAATATTCAAGCGTATATGAAATATGTCACATATTAATTAGACCGCCCTGTTCCTGCGCTTTTCATACAACTTCTAATACAGACGTTACCGTTACCGCCTTCGTACCGCCCCCGCCCCGCGCAGCTACCGTCTAGTTAGCACCTTTCCGCCCACAATCGCGATCCCTTTCCACCCACACAGTTGAAAGGGCGAGGTAAACACTAGATCAGGTCATAAATGCAAACCTTTCATTCGATTAAGATCGCAAGGTGACATTTCGCACGCCCGCCAAGTATTCACGGGCAATTTGCTTGAAAGTGTTGTCGAGTCACCATCAGGTATATTGGAACGGCCAAGGCGCTCACAAATATCTGAATACGTCTCTATTGTCAAGGTGTTAGACTCTAACATCTCTCTAACAGTTAGAGTCCGTATTAAGATATTTTTGAGCATCTCTACCATATGTGTGATGTCGGCTGTCCAAGTTAATTGACAATTGGTAATCCTTGTATCAAAGTCAATAAGGTACATCGAAAGTTTTACAAGAGTTGCCAGTTCACGATCGATTTAAATTCATGAAGCCTTATAAGTTAAGGGTTATATTTATCGCTGTTATACCTTGATATTTATTTTATTCGATTAGTTTATTAACGTGGTGCACTCGCTTACTTACTAACGATATGGATTTTTACCGGTTTGACAGCTTAACGGAAACATCGAGTAATGTTATCGGTAAGTATAAAGATATTTAATATTTATGTTTGGCGTATGGCGATAAATGTAACGCTACGTCTTACGTAGGCGAACAACGCGCGAACGCCGCGCCGCCTGACATTCGCGTGCAAATCGCGCCGCACCGCGTTCGCAACGAGATCGCTTACGTAGGACACTTCTATGGGCATCAAAGGATTGATTTCGCCGCGCCGCGCCGCGCCGCGTTCGCGCGTTGTTCGCCTACGTAAGACGTAGCGTCACAGTGGACCATAAGGATTAAATTATAGAAATCAAAATACCCTATTTAATAGTATAACTGTTAACTGTCCATCGGTAGACCTTACGCCTTTTGTAATGTTACGTGTATATGTAAAGGGCTACCCTTTGGAGACATGTATACATTCCAATGCGAATAAATCCATGGGTCTGACGATAAAAAGAAAGTATGGTTCTACGATGAAGTCCCACATGGTCCTTGACCGTAATAAAGAACATTACAAACGATCTCGATCTTCAGAAGCGAAATATAAGTACTCGTCGAGAAATCTAGAGGAACGCAAAGAAAAGGTTTAATTACCTACTGGATTACATCACCTAAAGTAATATCAAAAATTAGTATGTAATTAAACTTTTTTGGGTTCCTCTAAATTTGTCCAAAAGTATATATTAATTAATCCAAAATTTTTGCTGGGCATGTTTAGCAGGCCAACACAGTATGTCACGCGTCTAAAGGGATTATCCTCGGGGTCGGCCGTTAATCTTCGACGAATAACCTCACGTACCGTACGCTACTCGAACGGGTAACCACTTAAATATTAAATTCTATAAGGCAGATTAGGTTTTTGGCCATGTATTTGGGTCATGCGGATGCGAAAACAAATAAATTTTGGACAAAAAGTTGGTAAGACCTTGTAACAGTATCTTTGCCAATGTTTTTTTGCATATATGATGACGGCTGGTTTTAAAAAGCTTAAACTTTTGTTTTACTGCAGACTTCTAACGGTCTCCCATATACCGTGACCATCATATCATAAGACCAGCTCGAAGGTAAAAAAAAATATTACAAAGTTTTACGAACTTTCAAGTTCCATAAAAGCACGCAAACTACTTTTTCAACAAAAAGGCGCGAAATCTAAAAATTTTCGGGGAAATCAACTCTGCTCTTACATTTCTCAAAATGGCCGCCTTTTTTAATAACGAAATTGTTTTGTCATCTATGGAATTGCCAAACTTCTTACTATTGTGAACTCGACTTTTATGGCGATGGCGTTAGATGTTTTATAACGACACTTGCATAACCGGTCTATTTGTTTACATAATGCAATTGCACTCGAAACTCACGGAAATCGTCAAGCTAGACGATAACACAGTTGTGTAAACAAACAGGTCAACAAACAAAATGGCTGGCTGGCAGCGATCAGCTGTTCTATAGGGGCCCGTTTCTCAAAAGCTTGTAACTTGTAGTACAATCGGACGACACCTTTTGACTGATTTTGTTAGAAAGGGACTTCCACTTGTATAACAAATTACAAGCTTTTGAGAATCGGGCCCCATGCAGACCTAGCGAATGCGCCGCATGTATTTGCTTCAGATTACGCGTATAATAAGCGTAACTCATGCAAAGCTTGCATTAAGCGCGCAATCTAAAGCAAACATGTACTCCCATAGGTACCTAGGTAGGTAGGTAGGGATGACAGATGGTACGAAAAGTGGCGTTGTCTATCACTGATTGTCAACTTGGTTAGGCTTCCAGGCCGCATAGCCAATATGCCAATCGCTTATGCTCCGTAGCGATTGAAACGCAAATGTCACTGTCGGACTAATATGGAAGAGCGATAGAGAGACACAATTGACACAAAGCGTTTTATTGTCGCATCGATTGGCTAGGCGGCTGATCACCTTTAGCTTTATTCAAGTCTGACCATTGATCACAAATTTGTTGCGAATCTCAGAGCCAACTTATTTGGTATGATGGTCGAATACATGGTTGGTGAATAGATAGGCTGTCTGGGCGGGAAATTGGACGTTCAGTTATTTCCGTTAGACCTGGGGCGTCAATGTTTCTTGTGTCCGTGGAGTTTACAGCTCGTGAATAAAAAGGACCGATTTCATCATTGCAATAACAACTCAAGGTTGATATATCCCTTTCTTACAAATACATAAGTCAAAATGACGGATAAAGACAAACGATTATTTTATTAGTTAATTGAGGATTGTAGAGCGTTTATGAATAAGGGGGTAAGAACTTAGATTTACAAATGTATAAAGGCCTTTTTAAAGGACTCAGCAGAGATGCGCACCGGCTATTTGCAAGTTCCATATAAGCCTAGCGCGAGACCTTTTATCGCCGATATAAATCTTTTGTCCCTGTCGCTCTTGCATGTACATACGAGTATGTATGTAAGAGACGAATTTAAGTCAACGATAAAATATACTGCGCAAGGGGCGGGTCAACCGGGAGATTTATCACTTTAACGCTAACGAATTTTATTTTTAGCTTCATGTACCATGTGCGGTCAAGGCTTATATATATCTGGTCTATATATGTTTAAGCGCTATCTGTTATTGCATATAGCTTATATACAAGGTTGACAAAACAGGGAAAGCAACCTTGAACGCGACGTGCGAATGCTGACAGTTTTAGCAGGTATCGAAAATAGCATACACACACGTTCGACTCATCATGGCTTGCATTGAAGTATTTCGATTTCTGATTAACTTTCATCCACCTATACTTGGTTACAGGGACCATTGCCAAGATGACAATCGTATATCGACAAGCGTCAATCGAAAAGTAAAAATTTAACGAGTAAAACTCCTTGTTTGTGTACTTATGATAAAGATCCTGACCGAATTTTGCATTTTTACGAGAACAATTTCATCTGTTCTATACCTATATTTATAGCACAACCAAGACTTGAACCCATGATTTTTGATCAGCACACACAAAGTTAATATAACTAGGCTAGCTTAGCTAGTCCCTCAGGTCAGGTGTAAGGAAAGCTTATTCCGAACAAAAGCGTGTAACGCTACGTACATTGCCTTTAATATGTGCAGAAGATAAGCCACACAAGTAATGCGACCTTCCCACGCGCCGTATCGCAAAACACGCAACGACGACCTATATTCCAGCGTGAATATATTCATGTCATAACGCGTACATGCTAAGGAGAAGCGATGGAGTTGCCAGGCTATATAGATAGCTATGTAGATGAAAGAAGCGCATGGCGGGCGTCCGTTGGCTCCTTGGGTGGTCGACATCCGGAAAATTGCGGGTCACTTCTGGATGAGACTATAGTTCGTTTTTTTTAGCATTAGAAAGAACTTGCAAGAAAGAAAGCGATCTTGACATGTCTTTTAATTGAAAAAGGCTTTTTAAAATTCAATAACTATTACTTACATATTAACTCACATTATAAACGGGTCTAACGCGAATTATATTCAATTACCTTTATTTACCGACGTTTCGACACAGGTTTCACTGGTATTACTTATGAAAGCAGAAGAATATAAATGATCGTATTAGATTCATAATTGTTACATATTTGCCGTAACTTATTTTTAAAATGTGCTTTTCAATTAAAAGACACATCAAGATTGTTAACCTAATTTCTAATGCTAAAAAAAACGAACTATACATTTGTACACACATCACATCGTATTAAAGTATGTGAAAACGAAGACCGCATTCATCCTGAGGGTCGTGAAGTTGGAATCTCGACACAATGCGAATTTTAATTCGTTTGTGCTGAGCGTTCCGACTGAACATCTAGCGACCTTCACCAAGGAGGAATTTTCGCCGAAGGGTGTCAAGTTTCGGCGGTTCCGCGGCCGGCTCCCTGACACTGCGGGCTGCGGGGTTGTGTAATGCATCGCAGCCATAATGTGTTTTGTAGTGTTTAGTTTTAAAATATATTTTTATAATATGTATGTTAGTTTTAAAGTTTTTAGTTGCCTGAAATAAAGATTTTCATTTCATTTCATTTGGTTATTAATGCGGAGAAGACCGGCGTAGAAAGTTTTTGGTTGAGAAAACCGTCATAGGACAGGAACGCTCGTATTTGTATAAGTACGTACATCGCTCAAACATAGTGAGAAGGGAAGAGGTTCACTCCCTCTGCTTTACCGGCCTTCTGTAAATGGAGTATGTTTACAAGAGCGAGAGTCGGAAGCGACGAAAGAGCTTGTAGGCGCGTTTTACCTAATAGACGGTCTTCTTGACATTGACCTTAATAATTGTATATAACTGTCGAAGCCGAAATTGAAAAGATTGTAGGTAATTATATTGATAATAATGATATTTATCGACCAGCGGCGCGACCGACTATGAGTCGTTAGATTTATGTAACATTTAGATATACAATAAACTGATCAAGAGCAAACATAACTTTCGATTTCGTTTGCCTTGTGCGTAGTTTCGCCAAGAACTAAAATATTGCTATAATACATAGATTGCCATAGTCGCGCATTTTGCTACCAGAGGGCCTACCGTGCTCTCTATCGCTCGACGTAACGAGCAATGGCATCTCATACCTCCAGAGTATGAAAGAAGCAGCGTCAAGCCATTATTAACCATAGGCTTCCTAAACATTGTATTATTTTCTTTATACAACAATAAAGAATTTATAAATCAGCAATTCAGCATATATAACGCAATACAAATGATAATTGCATTAATTACATGATGAGCACGTAATCTTAAGCGTTGTCTTATCGAGTCACGGACCATGGCCGCATCACGTTTGGTTCCGAACAGTTCCGATTACGTGCAAGTTTTAAACAGAATAAATTTAAATGTTCATAACATAAACAATTAAGGTTCTTTATCTACGCACATATCATTACTGCTCTAAAATGCATTCAGAAACCGTAGGAAATGACCAGCATTATCACAACCAATTTTACTATGAGAACTTTCTTATCTGTGGTAGTAGGTAAAATTTGTACTTTAAAGTTATAACTTTACAGATTTTTGTAAGGTTATGAGTTTTAAATTTGGAACAGCTGTCAAAACTCAAGTGGGTGTCTATTCTAGTATCCATAGATATTAAAACAATTATCGATACGGAACGTCAATTCGGTATATTTTTTTAATATAAACCGTACGACATTTGATCTCGAGTGACATGAGAATAGGGACTTCATTCTTTTGTCTATGAATTAAAAAAAACTACGGATGCGTGACATTTGTGAAAAAAAGTTTTCATTTACCGCCATTTGACTTACAGTTTCATCTTTTAATTAGTTTTAGGTTATAAAATTGATTTGATAGTTGTTTTTAAACAAACTTTAAGCAAAAGTATCGTGTAAAATGAGTGATAAAAAGATATTTAGGAGCCGCCACCTCTCAAATCTGCGAGTTAAGTCAGACAGCAACGATGGATGTCGGTTGAAATATGAGGTTAGTGAATATATAATAGAAGGTAATAATATGTGTGTAGATAAAGTAGTGTATGTAACTGTACATAATTAGGCATTAAAACACTCGTGTGATCCTTTTAAGAAACTCACTTCGTTCGTTTCTTAAACCCACACTCGTATTTTAATGCCTTTCATTATGTAGCAGTCACATAAACTACTATTAAATATGTAGTAAAAGATATGCGCTAAAATGTTAAAGCCACAAATGCACACGTCGCGCAAGCAGTGTGGCGTCTCTCATAAGGATCTGTATATTACAACGCGCACGGGCACATCTACGCACACGCACCCGGTGTGCCCGGCGGCCTTTGTAAACATAAAGTATAAAGGAATTTTTAGAAATTAAATATATTGTTATAATTATAACTTTCAACAATAAAAGAAACCTTACCACCACCTTTTGTAAAAAGTGAATTCCCAAACGCTTTAAGAATCAGCCACTTTGTGTAACTCATAACAAAGAGGGTACACAACTTCGTCAATGCCATTGCCCAAACACAGAAGTATACATTTTGAATATTATATAGCAAGTAAATTAACACTGGAACAAAGGATCATGTTTTAAATGGCGTTGATTAACAAACAATACCCGCTATTTTACCTACCAGTCCATAACTGGCTTATTTTAGTTTAAACCAATGATTGACACCGACTGATCAACAAAAATATTCACGCTGCCTAATTCACGCTGCCTAATGTTAGGTTACGCTGTGCATACAGGGTGCCTTTGAACTTGGGACTTTAAAGTAAATAATCGATTCTTTTGATTACATGAACGAGTTATGCTCTTATGATGATCTTTTAAAAACCAGAATAAAAGCTGATTTATTTTATAGTAGTAGAATTTGCACGTAATTTGATACAACGCCAGAACTAGAAAATGTTTCGGCGTTTTAGGGGGCACATATAAACAACCAGAATAATTACAACAACGACTTATTTTTATATTAGAGTACCATTTTTATAATGGTTAAATATTGCCACACGCATCCTAACGGCTGATTGATGGAGGCCGGTATTCCCGGTGGCGTTAATCCAGACTAGTGATTGCAATCCGGATTATTCGAAGTTCAAAAATCCGGATTTCGGAGCGTTTAAAAATCCGTTTTAAAATCCGGATTTTGAAAAGAAAAAACCGGTTTTTCGGATTTTTTCCCACCAGTACTAATTTGCTCAAAATTAATGCTAATGCGAAATAAAAAGCGGTGCACATGAAGCGGTAACGCGGGAGAGCTATTGCCAGCCGGGCATTGCGCGTCGCGCACTCGTTCGCACCTGCATGCTTGCCCCGCGTCCGCCGCCCCTGCCGCCCGCTACCCGCCAAGTCACCGTCATCTGCACCATGGCCGCGACATCGACTCTGACTTCTCCTCTTTCCTCGGTGGCTTCCACGAGTGCAATGACAACTGTTAATGGTAAACTACAGAAACAAGACCAACGAGAGCTAAGTTTTAAAGAGCAATTAAATCAGCAGCTGTCTTTTCTCGACCAAAATAATACAGGAGTTGCCCAGATTGCCTCGCCAGATGCCCCGGATTAGCTACTCTAATCCACATAGAGCACGAAGGCGATTCCATTGCAAAGAGGCGTAAGGCAGGGAGACGTTATCTCTCCGAAACTGTTTACTGCCGTAATGGAAGACGTCTTCAAGCTCCTGGAATGGCAAGGACTTGGCATCAACATCAACGGCGAATACATCTCTCACGTTCGGTTTGCCGACGATATAGTAGTCATGGCAAAGTCGATGGAGGAACTCAGCATGATGCTCGATGACCTCAACCGAGTTTCACAACGGGTGGGCTTGAAAATGAACATGGACAAGACGAAACTTATGTCAAATGCCAATGTTATGCCCATCCCACTTTCTGTTGGGAACTCGGTACTCGAAGTTGTTGACTCGTACATCTACCTAGGACAAGTAGTCCAATTAGGTAGGTCCGACTTTGAGAAGGAGGTCAACCGCCGAATCCAATTCGGTTGGGCAGCGTTCGGGAAACTACGCTATGTCTTTTCGTCCGACATACCTCAGTGCCTCAAGAGGAAAGTCTTTAATCAATGTGTGTTACCAGTGATGACTTACGGCTCCGAAACGTGGTCTTTCACTATCAGCCTCATCTCAAAATTCAAAGTCGCTCAACGAGCTATGGAGAGGGCTATGCTCGGAGTTTCTCTGCGTGATCGAATCAGAAATGAGGAGATCCGTAGACGAACTAAAGTCACCGACATAGCCTACCGGACAAGCTGAAGTGGCAATGGGCAGGCCACACTGCGCGCAGAGAAGATGGCCGATGGGGTCGAAAAGTGCTCGAGTGAAGACCACGGACGGACTAGCAAGCGGAGCGTAGGACGTCCACCCACAAGATGGACGGACGACCTTGTTAAGGCCGCCGGAAGACGCTGGATGCGGGTCGCTTACAACCGGTACGAATGGAGGTCCAAGGGCCTATGTTCAGCAGTGGACGTCTTATGGTTGAGATGATGATGATGAATCCACATAGAAATGGCCGTCCACGAGGGCGGAGGAAAAATCGGTAGCATTTTATCTTCCGTATACAACCAGCTATTATCAATACCACCAACAAGTGTGGAATCGGAAAGAGAATTTCGGCAGCTGGAGTGTTCTGTAACCGTATGAGGACGAGGTTAAGTGACGAATCTCTTGATGCGATGATGTTTCTTTATTGGCGTAGCAGTGTACGCATTCTGTTTTTGTTATTTTTAATAAAAACAACTTAATTTGATTGTTTGTTTCACTTTGCTTTTATGCCAAATATTCCTTTCTTAAAATCCGGATTGAATCCGAACTTCGGATTTCGGTCAAACCAAAATCCGAAAATCCGGATTTGAAAAAATGTCACGGATTTGCAATCGCTAATCCAGACACATTAGATTACCACACGAAAGCTACAAATATTGATGATTTTTTGGACAGCTACCGACGGGTATCTACGCGGCACAATGCTTAGATTAGAGGTACAGAATAATTACAAGTGTTGGCATTGGGAGTGTTGTTAGTGTTACATGATTATTTCTTACAATGACAGTCTATTCCAGCAGGCCTATGATGGTCGTTTCTGTCATCGTGACTATAGTATTAATAATAACAATAAGTTTTTGGCAAAATTTTCATTTTTGGTACAAGCTTTTATCGCTGACTGTACTTTTCTTACGACAGACAACTAATACTCATCGAGACAATTCTAAAAACCCCTAACACAATTAGGTTGCGTTGTTTCATCACAGAGTTCCTATGGCCACCTCCTGTCTCCATCATCAGATCAGTTCGACAGTACCATATCATTGTATTGTCACCAGAACTACATACACCTGCCCATTTTCATGACGCTACGATCCTTGGAAGATGGTTAAATTAGTTACCTTAGATTCCATTACATAGTTAGTTACATTACAGGTCGACCTAACAAAAGCTTGTTAAAAAGCGCAACCATCGTATATTTCCAGCTAAAAAGTTTTATGAAATGAAAAATGCAAATGCCTAGCGAAAAGGAATAAATATTAGCGCCAAAACTACGGCGTCCGCGATCCAGCCTAATAGACATACTGCAAGAAATTGTCAATGTCAATACATCACAAATTCAGAACCAAACTACAACTCACATTAAAAACAAATAAAACACCGCCCTAGAAATGGAAACTCGATCGAAAGCCCGTAAGGACATGCCGGCCATTCATTCTTTATCGCGTAACAGTTACACCCACTTAGCACTCTGGTGCGAGATTGCACAACTTTTACTAGCAGCGAGTCAATAACACGTGGTAAGACAATTAGTTGTGAAGTAAAACATATGTTTGTGGGAGTTTTTAGTGTTTTAACCTTACTTAGGTCACGTGAGTTTTCTGATATTTTTCTTGAATGTAAGCATTTCTTGAAACGATAAACAAATGTGTACACATCACGCATTATTCGGGGATAGACACTTTGTGCATATGTAAAATTTTGTTCAGTTACAGGCCACCCTGTACAAATTATGTATTTGTCAAGACTTAGTAGAGTACATGTTGAAGTGGGAGTTTTTATTTTATTATTTGGACCTTAAAAGGTTAGACCCCACTATTTTAGTAGGAATAAATCTGCCACAAAATGTTGACATTAAGTTTTTCATGTTTTGAGCAGAAAAGGGTACACCTGTATAAATTATAATCGGCTTCCCTCGAACCGATCGGCCTGAATGATTGGACAGAGAAAAAGGACTTGTAGATTGGTTATCAGTTTCACATACTAGGATCAGATGAGAAGATTTTAATTTCCATCGATTCTAACTTTAGACCTATTAAGGGGCCCACTGATTAACAGGCCGCCGGACGGTATCGGCCTGTCAGTTAGAACAAAATTTTGACAGTTCCGAACAACTGACAGGCCGATACCATCCGGCGGACAGTTAATCAGTGGACCCCTTTCAGCGCTAAACTCTCCACACAATCATAATAAGCATGTGTCAGGATCTAATGGCTATTAACAGGATAATCCCGCTAATCAGGCTAATATGTAACAATGCAATTAAACAGCAACCACATTAGTGTTGAGGCGTTTACATATTCCAATATAACGTCACGGGTCCGTCGACACATTAGATTAGACAAATCATTGGGCCCGATTCGGATTTTGAAATAGACATCTATTAGATCTTTTAGACATCACCAAGATACGATAACGATATGTTTAAGATCTAACCTGTCAAATTTGACATTTGCGCGATTCTGGAGATACTCTTGAACGATTTCCTCAGGATATGTCTTAGATATCCAGTTCACATCTAATAGATATCTTACGCTATCTAATGTAAAAGTGACATTGGTTGCCCGAATTGCGCTGCAAAAGAGAACTAGTTGATATCTAAACTATAACGTATCTAGAATGGATCTAGTACGTGTCGTCTCTTGTGAATATTTTGAAGTTCGAATACGGCCTATTTACGTCCAAATACCTATATAAACCGGCCCCCGGCTTCGCACGGGTTACATTAAACCTTAACAAATTATACACAATAACTTTTCTCAAGAAAAATTCTATTGATAGGCGAAAACTGGATGAAAATCCGTTCTTGTTTTTGAGTTTATCGCGAACATACAGACTTTACAGACAGACAGACGCAGGGGGGGGGGACTTTGTTTTATAAGATTTAGTGATAGTGATAGGAGTTATAGGTGTAGCAACCGACAGAAGAGAAGATCTACAATGAATTTACTATGTTCTATGACGTCATCCGTCTTAACAATACGACAATTAGGTACTAAATAAAGTACCGATGCAAGCAATATGACTCGTCTCGTTTGGACGTGACTTAATAAGGAAATTTTATGTAAATACATAACAAACATGGTAAAAACGTTAAAGCAATCTAGTATCTCTTCCGTTGAAAAACAACTGGAATCGTTTTTGCTTAGTTAAATGAAATTCATGAATCATTCCTGTCAATACCAGGGGGGTACAAAACTGCGCGGAATGGAAGACATTAATGAAATATAAGGACAATACAAATTAAGTAATCCACATTAAGGTTAAGTAAGAAATATCGTACACACATTAAAGAACGGAGTTTTACAGAATTCTACTTCTAGTGTCCTCCAGCCAGTAGCATCTTAGGGTCCGTTTTTGAAAAGCTAGTGCCAGTAATTGAATACCATCAATAACTTAATTCAAAAAAACAAAAATCTAGCTTAAACCGTTTAAATAAGATAATTTTGTCGCCAACGGTAACGGGGCAAAGGTAGACAGATCCTAGTCGGTTTCAAGTGGCACGCTCGCTAATGGAATCGCAAGGCTGAAACAATTGAAGAGCCACGGCCACGGGCCGCGTGCTCCCGCGCAACGATCCGTAGTGTTCCAACTTTTAAAACGTCAAACTTGACATTACCAAGCAATAAGTAGCTTAGAGCAGTGGGGCCACACTCCTCCTTTCGGGCATTCTCGGCTCCGTTCGGCTCAGCATTGCTCCGAGGAATTATTAGGGTTGGCACAACTTGACTTCCCTTTACGTGCAGTCGTGCACGACCACAAATAATGACTAGAATTTTGACAACCCTAAATAACCGAAGGGTATTGCCGTACATTAGAAAGGGCCAGCATGGTCCGTCCCTAAATCGCTGTCAAACTTCGGTTTTATAGGAAGTGTCCTTTCTGTACGGTAGTACTATTATTTATTCTGTGCTTAGAGTGCTCCAATATCACAGTGTATTGATAATATCATTTAGTTAGCGTGCATTTCGATCGTACTTGTCCGTATATGTATTGGCGCGGGCGAGACGCATGATAACATAATTATAATTCAAATATCATCCTGATGTCAATGCACGTTTAAATTGGCCTGAGTGACGTATATCTCAATTATGACGTCATCATGGACGCCAGGAGAGGAAGAACTATGAAAATAAGATGTCGCATGCCGGTGTCAATAAATCAGCGAATAAGCAATGTCAATGTCAAGCGTCAGCCTTAGCCTTAGGATGTTGTTTGTTTATCGCTATTTCGCTTCAGGTTGTTATTATAATAGGTAGCTAAACACTAGCGAGTCGAACGCTTTGACTAACTTATATAATATGTAGTTAACATTAACACATTCACTACCAGTAACCCGAGAATGGGTCAAAAAATACGCAAATAAGTATAACGGGTTATCACTGATTGATTAGCACGTTATCTTTTCGCGGATTAACAAAGTAATATTTTTGGTTTTAATTAATATGGATTTCCGCAAAGTAACGCCTGATTATATTCACTACATGAGAATGGAACCTTCACTCACAGCCTCGCACTTAGGGGGGCCTCGCACCTTTTTATTATCACAGTGAAAAGGGCCTCGCAGATGTGGTTTTCGCCCACGGCTAGATTGATTCACGCTAAGCCACTGCCAGGGTGGCAGATGCTTTTGGCGCGTTATTTCATCTGCCACTGTTGATGCTGATCGTACTGTAGTCATTGTTAACAATGCCTTAAAACAATGGTCAGGGTCTCGTAACACTGATTGGAGGAAATATCAAACTAACTACATCGGTTCGCCCGAATTCGACTCACCTCAATTTAATCACAGCACGGACGTCATAAAAGAAATCTTACGCGACACCGACCAACGGCCAAAATAAAGGCCCGTTTATGTAAATTTATGTCACGTTCTATTTTCGAATCGCTTGTCACGTGACATTGCGCGCGCGCCGATTCCATTTAAATAAATCGCACAAGGAAAAGTTTAAATGCTCCTTTATGTCAGAACAATGATGTGTGTAAGTATTAGTCATATTATTGGGTTTGGCAGCGAACCGATTCGTCGCTAGTACGACTTGTAACGAATCAAATACGAGGCGTGGCCGACATCTGTACTATGTCGCGTTATATTGTCACTTCCCTTGATGACAGACTTTATTACAATGTTAACAACGTCATAAATGTATAAACATAAATAAAACTTACCACATACATATTGCAGAGGCTTCGCGAGATAAACATGAATGTTAATGAAGTTTAAAACAACTTCCGAAATCCAAGATGCATTTACTCAATTTGCATCTGACCTCGTTTGCAGTCTCTAAAATGCAAAATGTACCTGCTACTGTCTCAAAAGTTACATTTTTACTGGGCGTTTGTCTTGATATAATATAAGGCGCGTTAAGGGATTATGATATATCCATACAGAAATGACGCATTAATATAACCAGTGATCGACAGACGATCAAATGTAAACACGCCCAACCGCCGATATGATAGTGAAACTTGCGACATAACGTGCTATCATACGTCACTTTCTGACACTGCTCAAACGAGTACTAAACAGCCCGATAATCGCGGCCATAATAAGCCTGATTGGTCATAATAAGCATCTATGGAACTCGATTTCCAATGGTAAAGTACTGTTTCTACATCTAACAAATAAAAGATAATTTTTAAGAAAAAAAAACCGACTTCCATGGGGGCCGATGAAAGATTATTGTAGATGGTACACTATGTAGAAAAGGAGGTAAAACCACCCACTTTTTTACTAGCATTTCGCTTCTGTATAATGGCTCCTCTACAGGATGGGCCAACGCCGGCCACTCCAAGGGACGCAGCCATGCACTATCACTTGCTCCCTCTAACGCATAAATGCGTCCCTTGGAGTGGCCGGCGTTGGCCCACCGTGAAGAGGAGCCATGAGGGTCGTAGTTCTAGCCTAACCTAACCCACTCCTCAGTTCGAACCTAATCAAACCCACTTTTCAAGTAGCATTTCGTTTCTGTAAGGCTCGCAGTTCTAACCTAACCTAATCCTTGTTCGGTTCTGTGAGGATCGCAGTTCAAACCTAACCTAACCCACTTAATGGCGCATGCCGTGCGGTGTACGGGGGTTTAAGCGGGAGGGGCTAGTAAGATTGGCATCATCGTACTTTATACCTACATTAATTTGATGGTAGGTAATCATAGTTGTTTATTTAGTTAAGGTATCATAGTGGTTTTCTGGGTCAAGGTCCGGGTCCGAGTCCGGGTCAGAGTCCGGGTCCGTGTCTGGGTCCGAGACCGGGTCCGAGTCCGGATCCGAGTCCGGGTCCGAGTCCGGTTCCGAGTCCGGGTCCGAATCCGGATCCGAGTCCAGGTCCGGGTCCGAACCGGATCCGGGTCCGAACCGGATCCGGGTATGAGTCCGAGTCCGGGTCCCAGTCAAAATCGAAATTCGTAATCACCAAACGTGTACCATGCGTCATAGAAGAGTTCTGTTCTGGTCATCATCAGCAGTTCCACTTCATCAAATGCGACAGTTTTGAATGTAAATGCTTGATTTTATGATGACAATACAAAAAAATCTATACGTATGCCTTTAATATTTGAGGAGTTCCTTCGATTCCTTATGGATCCCATCATCAGAACTCTATCTTGACAAAAATGTGGCTTAAAAACTTAACATGCTTAACGAACATAACGAAAAGGAAAAATCGCCAAACGTGAACTATGCGTCATTGAAGAGTTCTGTCAGGCCTATGGAACTCTCCGCGCGAGCTCGGATTAATACCTACGAATCGGCTCACGTTCACGGTAGATAGGCAAGCCAGTTGGTTGCCACACGCGCTCACGTACGCACGTCACCGCGCGCCGCACTGTAATAGTTACAAGCTACGTAGTAGGTGCCTACCTACTATTGAATTTCTTTAATTAAACATGTAGTGTTTATTATGTATGACAAATGTATAGTTTTAGATATCTATCTATTTGAAATAGGTAACAATTTTTTAATTTCTTTTGGTAAATGTTTATTTTAACGACAGTAAGTTAACTTTACACCGGAAAGTGCCTACTCATTTTTGCTCTGGTTAACTTATAATTAATTACCTGTATTGATGGGGTTTATATTATTTTTCTTTATAGTATAACATCCAGAGATTTGGACATTGATGTATTTAATAGTTCCATTCCTTCAGTGAAGCGAAAATTAGCAAGTCTATTTTTTAACCCACTTTGATCTCGATTGTTTTGTTTCACATTCAAGTAGCAGGTTTGTGATTTGTCTGGGTGCTTAAGTATCTATTACGTATCATCTATTTTTACTGTTTGTATTGTTAGCAGCCATCCTAGATAAGTTCTGAGTTCTATAAATTAAGTGTCTTTATTTTTTGATATATTGTAAATGTATAAAACGTGATAGCATGTGTGAAATTGCGCGCAAAATTTGATATTATTGTCTACTTCATTTCTATCTGTGAGTACCTGTAATTGGCTTTGTATTGTTACCTAAATCTATAGAATGTTTTTGCAGCTGTTGGTACTCCTTACAAAATAAAATAAATAAAAATAACATTAATCTCTATCTGGTTTTAAATTACACGAAGTTTTAAAACTAACTCTTACTGGGATTATTGCGCGGCTTATAAAACGGCGTAAACACTGCGGTTACTACAGGGACATATGACCTTTTAAAAAGACTATTTCGCAAACACTAACGCATAATTGGAATATTAGGTATAATTTAAGATTTAGCTTTCCTTTTATTTCACTCCGCTGTTTACGTAGGTATTTATTTATCATTTCTAAGCGTCAGCAACCCTAGCGTTGTGCCGGTGCGCGCGGTGCGGGGAGCGGCGCGCTGAAGGCCACTCCATTGTATTTTTGTGTAGGTATCAAAACGGTAGGTATTTGCGGTTTGTTTGAGAGATAAGTATCTGTTCGTAAGAACTATTATATAATCTGTGGTTCTGTTCTGATCATCATCAGCAGTTCCACTTCATCAAATGCAACAGTTTTTGATGAAAATGCTTGATTTTCTGATGTAAATACAAAAATCTCTATACGCATGCCTTCAAGATTTGAGGAGTTCCCTTGATTCCTCATGGATCCCATCATCAGAACTCGAGCTTGACAAAAATGTGGCTTAAAAACGTAACTTGCTTAACAAACATAACGACGAGGACAAATCGCCAACCGTGAACCACTCGTCGTTGAAGAGTTCTGTTCTGATCATCATCAGCAGTTCCACTTCATCAAATGCAACAGTTTTTAATGAAAATGCTTGATTTTCTGATGTAAATACAAAAATCTCTATACGCATGCCTTTAAGATTTGAGGAGTTCCCTTGATTCCTCATGGATCCCATCATCAGAACTCGAGCTTGACAAAAATGTGGCTTAAAAATTTTACTTGCTTAACAAACATAACGAAGAGGACAAATCGCCAACCGTGAACTATGCGTCGTTGAAGAGTTCCGTTCTGATCATCATCAGCAGTTCCACTTCATCAAATGTCACTTTTTTGGATGTATATGCTTGATTCGTTGATAATAAACCAAAAATCACTATGTGTATGCCTTTAAGATTTGAGGAGTTCCCTCGATTCCTCATGGATCCCATCATCAGAACTGGATTTTGACAAAAACGGGACCAATCTGTATGCATATACATTCAATCAAAAAAAGAATTTTCAAAATCGGTCCAGTAATGACGGAGTTATGGAGTAACAAACATAAAAAAAAATAAAAAAAAAATAAAAAAAATAAAAAAAATAAAAAAAAACATACAACCGAATTGAGAACCTCCTTCTTTGAGATTTGGAAGTCGGTTAAAAAGCCAGATCACCTCAGACTTGCCTATGATTATGTTTGACGTGTCGCCACAGCCGGGCTAACACAAGATTCGAGAGACAGTATCTCGCGGCGAGATAATGCTACCCGTCCCTTTAATTAACATAGTTAGAAAAATACGGGTAGTCTATCTCGCCGCGAGATACTGTCGCGCCAATCATGTGCTAGGCCTACTGGTGCTTACACTACAAAAATATCGGCGACACTAAGTTAAATGAACTAACTTCAAAAGTATCCAACTATTTCAAAGACAAACAAAAAGAACAGGCGTGAACTATAGCCGCTACTGCCACTTGTTGAGTCGAGATTGCGAGTGTAGCGATGCTTTGCTTTAATATTCATTTGAGCAATATAGACGTCGAGGATACGTTTGAATGGAGTTAGTTTCGGATCTTGAATATTAAAGAATAATATAGACTTTGGAATAGGTCGTGGCCAACGTCTGCCAAAAGGGAAGTTTTATCAATTATCATATCAGGGCGTCAACCTTCGAATATGCTAATAACATAATAATATTGATATTGTTTTCGTGCGCTCGCTCGCTTTTATGCGTAGCCATAGTACCCAATGAGAGGGCGCAATGATAAAAAAGAAATCACAATTTATAACGATGTCTATTCCATGACGATATAAAAATAATATAAACAAAATATTGGGTGATTCAATAGGCCGGACAATAACATAATTCCATAATAGATACTAAATGTTCCTGGTTCGCGTAATACTTAAACTAGTCCCATGGTATTTTATCGATTCATTTTCATACAGTCAGCAGCAGAAGTTGCTAAGCGGGCGAGGTGTTCAAAATTACCTTGACATGCTCTTATTCTCATAACAATGAAGTCGCGCAAAGATCATTTTGAACACTTCGCCCGCTTAGTAACTTTTGCTGCTGACTGTACGAACTAGACTGCAGTGGTAGATTGTCTTAAATCAATTTCTCTTCATTATACATATAATATTTAGAAACTGCCATCAGACGCTTTCAATAACTCTCAGACGAACCACATCTAAACAGGGCTAGTTCACACGGGAACAAAAAGCAAGTCGCCGCAGATACGCCTACTACACGGGCTGATGACACGAACCGCCCTTCCAGTTGGGCGGTCGAACTAACCCGACTGAGTGGAAAAGGAATAAGTATCAAAGGGTCGGGTTGGAGATGAGACTTTTCAAATTGGCATGGTAATATCGGGTCTCGATGTGGAGGCGGGTGGAATGCTCTTTTTGCTCGAGTATAGACATTGATTTTTTAGTCCAGTCTTTACTAAGTTTGGTTGAGATATTTTGTCTTGGTATTGTAATATTTTGATAAATGTTTAATTGATTTGAAAAGTGCAGTGCGAACTTCTATCAGATATGCTCAAAAGCATTAAAAAAAGGCCTCTGTCTATAGTCCGTTTTTTTAGCATTAGAAAGAACTTCGCAGAAGTTCGCTTGTGGTTCTAAATCTGGCAGTTTTAGCGGTAACTATTTGAAGTAAATTACATGTATTGACCATGCTACATTAGATAATTTAATAATTATTAACAATTAACGAGCCTGATAAAAACTGCACGCTTGCTTCTGCGGAGTTCTTTCTAATGCTAAAAAAAACGAACTATATAGTTAGTGTATAGTTGTATAGTTATAGTTGGTTTAGTTGTTTTTTTTAGCATTAGAAAGAACTCCACAGAAGCAAGCGTGCAGTTTTTATCAGGCTCTTTAATGTAGCATGGTCAATACATATAATTTACTTCAAATTATTACCGCTAAAAGTGCCGGATTTGGAACCACAAGTTTACTTCTGCGAAGTTCTTTCTAATGCTAAATAAAACTATAAATAAAATTGAATACAGCTACTCGGTTCTGTTGCTCTCGAATCTCTACTAAAAGGCTTAAAAACAAGTTTACTTTGTAAGTAGCAATTTTATAAAAATGGGATTCGTAGTTTTTTCCGTACCTCGTTTGTCTTTAGTAACGGATGCTGTATGTATCCATCCGTCTCGTAAAGGCGTTAATTGGCTTTAATCTGCTGCTTCATAGTGCACAAAAGGAATTCGATAATCGCGCAATTATCGGCCATTTCATTGTTTTAATCAAGTTGTTGAAATATTGTGTTCAATGGTACCAGTAAAAAGTCGCTTTACAATACTTTGAACTCGCCGTTCGCCCACACGCGTCAGGCGCGCGACTAGCCCTCAAATATTTTAATTCCTACCTTTTTCCATTGAGATAAGGTAGAAAACCGTGTGATAAGCAACGAGTCAGTTTCATAGTCTTATTACGCTTTATTCTTTAATTACGGCAGTTTTGCGGCGATGTAGTAAAAATAGAGTTGTTAATGGACATGAGGCTGGCTAGGTGAGAACTTTGAAGGGCAGTGTACTTCATCCTTTATGAGACTGAAGGTGTATAGGTATGACCTCGAAACACGATGTACTTTAGAAAGTACCTCTTACCTTTCGTATGTTTGTTTAGGATCCTGAATTCCTGATCACATTTTCTCAATACACCTTTTTGTAATTTTTAATAACGATGTTTTGGCTCAATGCGGCAAGACCGAGATATTACTAGCCCATACAAAACATACGAAGATACTTCAACTTTGGAGAAAGCTTCAACTTTGTCTAGTGTACTATTTTTGTATTCAAATGATAGACAAAACACTACAGAAAACTTTACGCAAAATCTTCCAAAGGAACCATAAAAGTCAACAAGCTAAGAAATTCTACGGTGACATACGCGAACCATAAAAATGGCGTAGAAAAGAGATAAACGGTCGACCGGGGTCTATCCACCGCGACAAATCACTGAACGCTCCGGGGGTCGGCCGGTAAATCGACGACGATATTTTTCGGACGAATCACTCTATATAATCCCTTCGGCAGTGTATTACGACAATTGCTATGTGATTTTCGTTGGGAGTTCTATAAGAATGACTCTATCGCGATAGATTAAGTATTGCGGTTTGTATCAAAATCAGGCCCATTTTTCATGGCACTGATCATTAAATATCATCATGACAATTCACCTTGTATTGCCAGGAAGGTCAATAAGTAAACATTGATGCAGGAATTGCCATTGTCAGATGGAATTTGTCAAATTGGTGAAATGGGCGCCGGGTGCGATAGTAACCAAGCAACTTATGTGATAAATGGTCTATTGGAAAAATGTATGAAAGGCTGTGTAAAACGTGATCGCAGTAAAGTGTGAGGAAGCTGTGGATTTTTATTCTTTGTCCCGGGATGACGCTGCGAGATCATAATCTTTCAGGCTAATTGCCGAGCGTACAAAGCAACTCGGTTAGCGGGTGCTTAACGAGCTGTTAAGGGGGTCCCCCACGCCAATGACCTTCGATCTGAATCCCTTAGTTTTCTAATGTTTTTTGTAGCTTATCATATTAACAGCAACGGCTTTAAGCAATATAGTATCCCATATTTACTTTAAAGTTCATTGTCTTCGAGATATTTAGCATCAAAGTTGAACAATTTTAGGCTAAAAAACTGGTTCTCTGGACATAACTTTTGTGTTAAATTGTTAAAAATTAAAACCTTGGACACGATTTTCGAGACTTCAAAGACGAACCCAAATATGTGGATTTCGTACATGTAAGATCCTACACTGCAAACTAGATACGAATAAAGTGTTTTTTTAGACTATGTTTAAAAAAATCATAAAAAAATAAGTACTTATTCATTTTTTTCAAAATACGGTGGACAAAACCGGAGATAAAAGATTGAAGAACCGATAACCTTTTGCCTTATAATTCTATCTGTAGTGCAAAAAAAGAAGATACGATTCAAAACTTGTCAAAAATCGTTGAAAACCTCGGGTAGCCCCTTAAGTTGATCTATTATGTGGAGACTCCGGTAAATTTAATCTAGTGTCTTATAACGTTTGAGAATTATGCTCGATGACTTGTTTGTACAGTAGCATAATTGCTTCTTAAGGGACTGTTGCGATTCAATGAAAGGGTTCCGATTTTAAGTGCTCTTACAAGCACCGATCTTTGTTAGAAAAAAATACAGACAACCTCAGACGCAGCTAAGCAGGTGAGGTGTTCAAAATGATCTGATCACAGCTAACATAAGACCGTGGACAGGCTATTTAAGTTTTATTTAAGTAGCTTAAACCCAGCAACCTGTCAGGATGGTAGTTCCTGTTGCTAGTTATCGCAGGTCTAAAAAGTGCCGAGTTAAATACTAAACCGATCGATAAAAACTTCCGTCCGCGTTTCTAAACTTCTACTGCCTACTGCGCTCAAATGAAAAAGAAAAGTACTCACGTCCAGCAATCAGCTCCGGCGCAACCAAGCCATTCAGGTCCGGTTCTTCGCCATACCAAAAGATCCATAACTCCTTGGCGGCGCGGAGCGAGAGCGGCGGCGGCGGCGCGGGCGGCGCGCTCATCTCATAGATATCCTGAGGCTGGGGAGCGGGCACGCGCCTCCAGACGCACAGGATATCGCCGGCGAGGCAGCGGGCATAGCTGCTGATCACCGGGTCGGCGAGCGGCGCGGCGCCCTCCTCGCCCTCGCCGCCGCCGCCGGTTGTCTCGCCCCAAACTAGCTTACGCCATTTTATGCCATACAACTCCGTCTGGAAAGAGAGAAATTTATTTTTGATAACATTTTCCCTTCCTTAAAAAAACTAACACCCTAAAGTCCACATGATGCTGCAAGGAATCAAAAATCAAATTACAAACAGAAAACCCGTTCAGTCCTCTACTTTGAAATAAGGGTTACTTTTGTACCTTTTTGGTACGGAACCCTAAAAACGTACTTACGCCTAAGGCCATTACATTACACGGTACAATTAGCTAATAGGTTTAGTGTTAGAGCTTTATAGGCGTTAAATGTAGCCGTTAGCTGTCACTACCGTAACGGCACGGCATTACTAATTAAACGTACCGGTAACATAAGTTTTGCACTTATACGGACGCTTCTAAAATCTGCAAGGTTGTTTTATTTTATAATTAGACAGCAGAGAGAAATAATCACAACTCAATAACAATGGAAGAGGATGCAACGCGGACAGACCTCGAAATTCCAAAAGTGAAATTGGCAAACGTCCAGAGGTGCACCGGTGTAGGGCTTGAATATTGTAGCCGGAAGCCACCGCAAGAGCACTCCGTATTGTTGTAGGGGCGAAATTATACTTGCTCTGACGATATCTACGGTAATTGCGTGCTTTCATTGCTCAAGCCAGAGACCGGCTGCATGCGCTAAAATGTTGGAGCTGTGCACGCACTCAAGCAGTGTGCCGTCTCGTATATGGATTTGTATATTACAACGCGAACTTGCTTGTATATGCATGCACACGATTCCGGTGTGCGTATGACTTTAATTGAGAGCGCAAGGATCAAAGGAACTAGACTAACTGTGTCCTCGACATTCGAAACAACACTGATTTCTCATCTTAGCGGTTATCCTGGTTATCGTTGGTTCCTGTGACGTCAAAATCCAACTAGTGAAAGTTTATCACTAAATGTTTTCCTGACTAAAATTCCACGGTCGAGGTCCACGGGTCCGTCTAATGAAAGTTTTTTCTGTCTACATGTTAGAAAATTTTCTCTACATCGCTCATTGCATTGACACGGAAAAAGAAACTCCTCTACCTACAATCCCGCTTTCTAAAATAAATAAAAAAACTGCTGTTTCCAATCATCAGAAAAAATTCGCTTATACAAATTGTATGACATTCGCATACCCTAAAATGCTCCCTGAGTGTTAGAGTCGTCTGCTAGGTTAGGTTAGGTATAGTAATATCACCCACTGTTAGAGGGAGCCGCGCCAAAGCCAAGTTTTAAGTATTCATCTCGACGAAATTGAGATAGTTCCACAGCCAGATAAGCTTTTTACTGCGACGGCTTGCCTTTGATAAACATTGTTAAAGTTTTATCACTACGGTCGACCATCAGCTGAACAAGAGATTATGATTTAGGTATGATGTTTCCAGATCCACTGTCCTTTGTCTTTGTATTGTACAACTAGTGAATTATGATTTCTAAAACACCTAACCAAAATGACAATTGTTTGCATATATCGAAACGAAACGCTATAAGATAAACGTAAACAATGTACGGAAATTATAGCGTTTAGTTTAATTTTTTGCTAACATTGTTAAAGTTTTATCACTACGGTCGACCATCAGCTGAACAAGAGATTATGATTTAGGTATGATGTTTCCAGATCCACTGTCCTTTGTCTTTGTATTGTACAACTAGTGAATTATGATTTCTAAAACACCTAACCAAAATGACAATTGTTTGCATATATCGAAACGAAACGCTATAAGATAAACGTAAACAATGTACGGAAATTATAGCGTTTAGTTAAATTTTTTGCTAACGATTGTAATCTTGGCTAGGCTCCCTGGAGTGGTAAGCATTAACTACGTTTAATTTTACAGATAATTACAGCTTACAGAATTCGATAAAACTCTCATTAAACAAATTCAGAGCCGAATTGTTTAATCACAACGGTTTGACAAAATGCTGATCATTGATAATTAATGAATGAAAATTAATGCTTAGGACTTTACTACCAGCTTTAAAGCGTGCTTAAGTTATTTAGGTGTAATAACCGCAATCAGCATGTTTATCGTTTATAGTACTAATAAAAGTGAATAAGTTACGGCGGCGTGTCTGAGGCAGGTGGTGACTTGATTATTATTCCGAACGAGAACTAGCAATTTTGGTAACCAGTGTAACTGCGTTTATAAACTGAGATAGATGTCTTGGATATACTAAAGAAAAAGTGACAAAGCTGCAGTGGTGAAGGCCGGATTTGAACGGCTAACGCCATGACCTAGGCCTGAACCTGTCTCAATTTCCCGACTATATGCCATCTTAGCAAGACTAACTTTGAGGGCACGTCACTTTTTTTAAGTATATGACATCTATTTCGGTGTACAGTATAACAACGTACGTTTTGTCAATAATAGAGCCTTTAATTATAGTGGTTTCGCCCGAGTCGAATGCTTGGTAAAATGGCGGGAATAAAGAGTTTAAGGCGACCTTGGCAATGCAAGCGGCCGGTCAAATGCTCCCTTGTATGGTCCTTTGAAATTGTAAGCAACCTGTTTTGTTACATTTGCACGGTCGTTAAGTTGTTATTAACGCGGTGGTCGTTTTAAAAGCATTAGTTGCGAAATCATTAAAACTGTGACCATGTACTTAACAATTTTCAGCTATAAAGTCATTTTCAATCTTCCAATTTCCAATTTAATACAAAAATTTTACCTAACCGTTTAATTCATTCCTATTCAGAAAACTTTAAAGCCTTAGTTCTCATCTAACTACATACATTAACTAAGCGAAATTAAATAAAGGTATAACTTAAACTATTACTCATTTGATAGACCTACATACATCGGAGATATGGTTAGCTTTACTTCTTTTGAAGAACTCAGTGATATGATGCACAATCGTACACAGAATTACTTTTCCTTTTTATAATTTATTAATTTCACTTTCCTATTAAGTCAATCTTCCATGCGCACACGCGCTTCGGTAATAAAATACTGATTGACGGAGTGAGCAATGAAATATCATAGTTTACGATCAACCTTGGGTAAGTGAGATCCTGAGATCTGTCTACCAAGGTCTTTGCCAAGTAAGTGATAGCTCTAACGAAAGTGATATTTTTCAAGTAGCAGAGTACTTAAATAGCCCGAAGGTGCAGTTTCTTAACTAAAGGAATAACATTTTATAAGATAACTATTAATTTTTAACTGTTGGAAGTTTATCGTTACATGTGAAGTGCGACACTATAAAAGGACATTTAATTTTATTTAGACAGGGCACAGATGCCACTATTTTACGCTACTTCAAATGCCATTATGATTTGTCACTTAACAGTTTAATCCTTGTCTAGACTCCAAATGTTATAAAAAACCGGGCAAGTGCGAGTCGGACTCGCGCACGAAGGGTTCCGTACCATAATGCAAAAAAAAAACCAAAAAAAAAAGCCAAAAAAAAACGGCCACCCATCCAAGTACTGACCACTCCCGACGTTGCTTACCTTTGGTCAAAAATCACGTTTGTTGTATGGGAGCCCCATTTAAATCTTTATTTTATTTTGTTTTTAGTATTTGTTGTTATAGCGGCAACAGAAATACATCATCTGTGAAAATTTCAACTGTCTAGCTATCACGGTTCGTGAGATACAGCCTGGTGACAGACGGATGGACGGACGGACGGACGGACGGATGGACAGCGAAGTCTTAGTAATAGGGTCCCGTTTTACCCTTTGGGTACGGAACCCTAAAAATGAGTTAATATTAGCGGGGCGTTATTTTCTACCCATTAAGGTTACCGAACCCGTCACATCTGCGCCCGCGCACCTGGCAGACGGCACATCCCGGCGGGTAGACACGGTCACCTAGTCACGTAATCAGGCGATTGTGGGACGTAATGCGGGGGGTTAAGGTTGGTAATTGTGTGGAGTAGGTATGAGGGTTGGCGGTCTTTACTTTATATTAAGATCTTTGGTTATTAGCTTAGTCTGGTTAAGTGGCACGAGTTTATCTCGCATTTACTGGGCGCAATATTGAAGCCGAATCAATGAGTCATATCAGAAATCTGCAAATTATTTAGAATTAGAATACTTATCTATCGCTTGATTAGGGAAATAAAACTTTCTTAGGAGAAAACCCATCCTTTAAGACTTACGAAACCCTTGTGATGAAGAGCTGTTTATTCTTTTGCTAAATTAGACATCGTAACATACACGGTGTAACATGAGGAAACCGAATAATTTTAACCACGCATTTCTGAGGTCAAAAGAAGGAAAAAATGTAATATAAGTTTAGATCAATTTCGCCAAAAAAAAAATTTTTTTTTATTAGTTTTTTCAATTTTTTTAATGTATTTGTACATAACAAATAAATGTTATTGGTAAACTTGTCACTTAAAATTGATTTTTACTTTTTTTTCGTAAAACCTACTTTTTGTATAGTGTTACTAGTCACTTTTTGACATCTATCAATAAGGATATTTAGACTACATCCCATAGCAGCAACATCACCATCAAAAAGGCCTTTTACACTATGTAACAATAAAAACATGTTTTTTTTTAAATTAATATTATCTCTGAAAATAAGCGAATTTCAAAAAAGTTTATATGACATTTGTGTCTCTAAATATGATCAGGAATACACTGTGAAAATTATTCGGTTTGCTCATGTTACACCGTGTATATTAGACGAGGCCAATTTAGACGACCTACATACTAGTAATATAGTAGTAGTATAAGAGATAATAACTTATTCGTCTTTACAGAACCGATGTACATGCGCAAAACAATACTGGGAAATGCTTGTTTTTCTGTCTGTCAATCTAGATTCAGACTGACAATCGCAATAGGGCATTGCACTGCTGCGACTGCGACAGATAAGATAAAAACGAATCAGCAGCCACTGATCTTCGCATTCCACGCGTCGTTACAACTGGCGCCCTTACCGTGTATATGTCGCAGTCAAAAGTGTGAACTGGTCAAAACGTTGCTTATCATGAATAGTGACACAAAACAAAATGAAATGCCATTCGATTGTAAATCTTACCAGTAAAAGATAGAATATTAAATGCAATAGCATTTCATTTTGAGTTGTGCCACTGTTAATGATAAGCGTCGATTAAAGAACTTTTAACCGACAAAAACAGGCAAAACTGCTTTTGACTGAGCATGTTGGTCAAAAGTAGTTTTACCTGAAGATCATTGGTTAATAGTAATTGTGACTGTTACTATCAGTCAAAAGTACTTGCAGAGATAGGTAGGTTAGGGTTATTTTTTTTTGCTACGCCCAAAAAACGAAACTGTTCCCAGAGATAGATAGGTTAGGGTTATTTTTTTTTACTACGCCCTAAAAACGAAACTGCTGCCAGAAATAGGTATGATTTTCAGGTAAAACTACTTTTGACCAACATGCTCAGTCAAAAGCAGTTTTGCCTGTTTTTGTCGGTTTGTTGTTAAAAGTTCTTTTGACCAGTTCACACTTTTGACTGCAACATATATAGAACGCACACAGTCGCCATCACATATATCTGAGCGGCTGAGTACTCAAAAATATCTTAACACGTACTCTAGTGCCATAATTAGAGGCATATTCAGATATTTGAGAGCACCTTGGCCGCCTCTATATATCGAATGTTAGTGAAACAACCTGTAGCTAATTATGACCTCGAGATTCGTAACAAATACACGTGACTGAAGAGCGCACTTATTATTCTTTCGTTTCTTCCCTGCGTTCTGAATATCTTACACTAAACGGCAAGTCCTTAAAAATAACCCTAACTTAAGTCATTCTTCACGGTTAAACTATGTTCAAATTTAGACCTTAAACCCTACACATAAGCTTTTAAATAAGTTAGATGTGTACATGTGAAAGAATGCGCCTCGTCTGGTTTCGTGAACGCGGGCTGACGGGCAGCTTTCTAGCGCCCGACGCTGCGCGGGCGCACGCTTCACTTTCTATTGTGTGACGTGACGTTACAAGTGGCGATCATAATGTTGTTTAATTATCTTGTTAACAATTGACAAACAAAATGTTGAGTATCATTATATTCATTATTCTCATTTATTATTATCTTGAAATAATGCTGGACATGTTTCCATCTGTTTTTGGGGATCTTCGACTTGGAGCACCCTGCAACGGCCTCTACTGATCGAGCGCACGATGTGTTTTACTTAGAATTGAGAGGACATTGCTGATAATTTATGAGAGCGTTTTTTCCAGACGCAAATTATTCCGGAATAAAAAAAATATTGATTCCTGAATATGGTGTCCATTTTATTTGACCTCAGCACGTTTGTTACAAAATCAATACTCATAACTTGGCCGTTAAGTACGTAGACGAAATTGAAAGTATAGTTTGAAACGATACCATTCAATGGATGGATTAATGATTGGTTATTATGATCCGTTTGTTCTCAATCACTAAGTGAAAGTAATTGGATCAATCAATATTTATCGGCACTAATAAATATTTCGTCAAATAGATAAAGATGGTGTGGTTCGTTTATCGTGAATATTTTAATGTATTATTGCCCGATCGAAATTTCGATTTCGGCCTAAAAATCATGTTTCGACCGAAGCTTTGATTTTGGCCGAAACTAGAGCAATACCGAACCTTCGGTTTACGTAAAAAATACGGGGTCGGGCACTATCTTGTACCTACTTTATTACGGTGGTGTCATTTTCACATTGGGGCATGGTGTTAAAGAAGAGATCCGAATTCGGTGACGATATTAAAGATGTACAGGCCGATTTAAAAAGCACTATACTGACGTGCAATACCGACTGTTAAAACCAGAATGCTGCGCAAAATGGACGTGAAACACATCGGCAACTGTCCAACATCCTCCGTCAAGCACAACTCAAATAGATTATGCCTGGAAAGCCGCACCGAGTCAACAGCGGGATATTATGTAGAGATATGCCCGACAAAGAGCTCGGAAGGCGCAACTTTGTCCAGGAATTTGCGTATTTGAATTTAAAATATGGAGCGATGCGGTAGTGTAGTCTTACTAGTGTTGGTAGGAATAGTAACTCGAGTCTTAGAGACTAAATTTAAACAACTCGATTTCTATTTACGAGACTATGCTAAAATCTCCCGAGTCTTAAGTCCCGAGTCTAGTCCTTGATTGGGCCTTATTAAAAGCGCTTTTGGGGATTCGAGCTTCCGAATAAAGATTACGTCAAAAATTTTGTAAGTATTATCTAAATACTAGTAGCAGCAGACAAAATAAGCCTTATTATGGTGTACGAGGTAATAGAGTACCCCTAACCTACGAATTTCACATGAAACAATGCTTTTTTTTTTAAGTGAATTGTCAGAAAAGGTCTCAAGACTCTACAACAGATTGAAAAGAACTGCGAGTTCCGACTTGATTAAATATGAGTCGGAAAAACTGAGTAGAGTTCAAAATCAGAGGACCCAAAGGACTCGAGTCTTACTTAACCAACCCTAGGTCTTACGTCTGCCTTTGAGATGTTTGAACTGAATGAAGTCGTGCTTCCTACCGGAACTAGACGCAGTGATTACGTATTGACGTCTTAACATGCGCGTTTTTGCCATATACTCGTATTGTTCGCGTAAACAGTGCAGCGACTTTTGAAACAAGTCAATAGCGGTAACGGGTCGAAAAAGGCTTAGGTGTGGCTGTTTGTGCCGCAGTAAGCACCGACGTAACTGATCGCTGAACATCCTGATTTCATGATAACGTCGTGTATTTTGAGATCTATTTTGTTCATTTATTGCAAAGCTCCTTTTTAGATCTAGATTCTGGATTGATACAACCCGATTACAACTTAAACCTTTACTGAAAGGTTTTTTAATGGACAAAACTTCATAGGAATAGTCTTTGTGGTCATCATCATCATATACCTCTTAATTTAATAAAAATTATGGGATAATCTCACACAAATTGACCTAGTCTCACAGTAAGCTCAATAAGGCTAAAGAAACAATAATAATAAAATGTATCCTAAGATAAATCCATAGCCATACCATACAATATTTCAGTAGATTCTGAAGGTCCTATTGGACAATTAGGTCAGAACTACGCTACCACCAACCACGCTAAATAGCCCTAAGCGTTTTCTCTTTATTGGCGGTACAGAAACAAAGTCGTTTATGATTATGGTTATGAACTCGTAAACGGGAGTGGCCCGGTTTGTTTTTATTTATAACAGCCAATTAAAAGTTAACGCGGTAATTCAAGCGCACGAGCGGTTGCGTTTATGTCTTTTGTACCGGGCGGCGGAAGAGACGCGTTTCCATGTGTTTTATGGATAAAAATATAGTTTTTTACACGTCGATGATATAAAAAGGCCTATAACGTGTAGAAATACTTATGACCTGCCTGGATTTTAAGGGTTTATCATAAGATTATAGCATAACTATTGAACGCGTGCAAGCGTTTCTGATCCATTCATAATCTAAACTTTTTATCAATGCGGGAAGCTCATTTCACAGCCGTAGCTAAGTTAAAATTGCCCTATAACTGTACCATGCACTACCATTTAGGCCATTATATAAGTAAACGCTCCAAAAACGCACAAGACCACGTTAATGAATGTAAATCGAAACAAAAAAATCTACATTACAGTTCCACTATAAACAATAAAGCGTACGGAAAAAACTGCACGTCCAAAAAAGTCGAGCACCGCTAGTTACGAGCGGGCGCGCGATACCGGCGTCCCGCTCGTCGCGAAAGTGAGAGGAGGCGAGCGCGAGCTGGCAACGCTGCGGTGTTACGTCGGGGTAAACAATCGAGCGCGCGCGCACCCGGTGCGTGCACTTGGCTATTGCATGCCGGTGACGTCACGCGGTTCAGGGGTGTTAGCCCGCGGGTTGAACGTTCGGACCAGTGAAACTGATCTTAAGATCCGTAACGAAGAGCATGTTTTATGCTGGTCATGAACGTTGGACATGCCTGGTGCCTGGGGAGGGGAACACACGGTCAGGGGTGACTGTGAATTCTGAAACGGTCGCAATGAGGAATTCCATCGATGTGTGTCATGATCGTGACATACTTGCAGCTCAATATTATTCTGGTAACATTCCAACGATTGAAAAGTTTTCAGTTTTCATGCTTCATAAAATATAAAGGAGGCTTTAAATTCGTCGTACGTGCAATTGTTATTCATTACCGCTGTACCGTCCAAGTTTTTACTGTTTGGTTCCAAAATGTTGTCAACATTTGATCATCGGGCTCTCGTTATCTTCGGAGTATCTCCTGCTTCGTATTTAAAATGAGTGCAAATGGAACCGACTGCTGTTTTTATTACTAAGTTACAACAATTTGTTATTTATAAAGACATGTAGGGCTAGCCGCCTACACTTCCGCGAACGTCATCATTATTATGTACGGCGTGTTTTATTAACATAAAAGGGCCGGTGTTCCAAACGCTTACGTAACTCTCAGGACCAGCACAAAAATATTTCTTTGACATAATCAATATTATTATTTTGACCTCCTGTGCTGAGCATAAGTGCCTTCGTGTACGCTACATATCGGTCATGGGCTAGTCTCATCCAGAAGTGCCCCGCAATCTTCTGTCGGCCACCCAACGAGCCAAGCGCTTCTTTCGCTTTCTATAACATACAGTGGTTATAGTTGTAGGAAGGCACCCAGCAAAGAATGGCGGCGTGTTGTGAAGATCGTCACCAATCGCTAAAATTATGACCAAGACTACTCTGTCAAGAGTGAAACGACTAAGAAGAAAACATGTACCTAGTCACATATACATGATTAGTTGTGAGCATATAACTTGACAAGCAATAGGAATCTACAGAACAGAGTGGCAGGCCGCGCTGGTACCGTGAGTACGTAAACAACCTTATAGCTCCTCTACACGATGGCCCAGCGCCGGCCACTCCAAGGGACGCAGCCATGCGGTAGAATGAGATAGCAATATCACTTGCTCCCTCTAACGCATAAATGCGTCCCTTGAAGTGGGCGGCGCTGGGCCATCGTGTAGAGGAGCCATTAGATAAGGCGATGGAATATTCAGTGAAACAGAGATAAAGCCGGTGCAGGGCGGTTGCCCTTTATGACAATAATGTAGAAAAATGTACAGGTAATTATAAAAGATAATTGTGTGGCGGCTGTCACATTTACTAGACATTTTACTACGACCGTAAATGTTACTACAACCGATCTCCAATAGCGAAATAAGACTACAAAAATATCTCCAATAGCGAAATAAGACTACAAAATATTTGCAGTACCTACTTACACCAACCACATTAATGATTCACAAGAATTCTCGAGATAATTAAGTACCTGTATGACTAAATGTAGTTATGTATATTGTATAGTAATATAAACTTATATTTCCACAACATTTATGGTTACCGAGATATAAGATAAGATATAAGATAGTCTAACAATAACATTATCTAATCGTACTTAAGACTCCTCCCTACACTTGACATTTCAATACATTTTAGAAGCACATTCAGCTTTTGTCCTGTTGGTCGTCCTAAATACCGTTGGGCAGATAGAGTGGAGGCAGATCTCCGTGAGCTCGGCGTCGGCGAAAGCTGGCGGGATACCGTTCTGGACCGATCAAAATGGCGTGCTCTTGTGTTGGAGGCCAAGACTCATTTTGGGTCACCGCGCCAACAAAGTAAGTAAGTAAGTAGTTCAGCTTTTCTAATTAATGCTTCTGTAATGAATCAACAGTTTTCCTAATACACTTTTGAATAACAGTTACCCTAAGTTAACAATTGTTTTCGTAATATACGTACGACAGTTACTCAACAATTATGCCACCCATTAAAGTAATCGGCATTTAAACGTTTATATTACCCACTGGTGTTATTACTCATATAAAACCAGTACATGTTTTTAGCTGTTAACAACGTAATATGGCCAGTAGGCGGACTTGACTACAATCTGCAAGTTTACTTTAAAACATGTAAGACCTCTTTCTTTGACTGTGGTGCATTTCTTGAAGACATTTCTAGTTGCGAATAGTTTGGACAACAACTTTTTGAATTGTTTTATGAATATTTCAAGGATTTTTTTTTATATTTGTGGGTTCCGCGTAAATAACACAAAAAAAACTTCTGTCTAATGTCTAAGTTATTGTTTGTTTTAAAAGCATTTTTTTTTATTTAATGCTAATATAAAACAGTTGCATTTAATTTGTTTAAAGTAAGATCCTTGGTAAATATGGAAAAAAAATTAAGTTTCAAACCAATTACTTAAACAAGAGATGTCAAGGTCGACAGTGAAAAAGTTGTTTTCTTATTGGAATTCAACATGTACACAGCTCTGGCGTCTTTATCATTCGCCTTGTGTAAGAGGGGGATAGATGGATAAATAAAACGTTAAGTAAATTGTTCGGAGCGCTATCTGTAGCGGTGATGATAAAGTGATTACCTTATGACCTCCGGTTGTACCGCTTTCAGATCATGGATTTAACGTTCGTAAATTCTCGAATAAGAATCTTTTAGTTGAATAAAGCACGATTTTTATGCAAAAAAAAGAAGCAAAATTGAGTACCATGTGGCTTGTGGCCCTCATTTTAATTTATGACGTGCTTCGTACCTTGTCACAGTGATGTGATAATCAATATGAAAGCCGCTAGAGACCTCATACTTTTGTCACTGTGACAAGGTACAAAATGGGTCCGAAATTAAAATCTTTGACTGTTCAAAAAAGTGTGGTTCTTGAAAAATTGAAGTTTGGGAGTCGTCAAACTTAGCCAAGCTTATTTCCTATTGGCTACTCTCTAATTATTGATACTACTAGGCATAATGGAATCGCGTTAATAAATCTATATAAAACTAGGACACGCAAGCTGACTTTAGGATGTCAATAAGTTATTAATGCGGATAATAATCCAATCCGTTTTGACTTTCAGTTATTTTCTGCGCACTGACCTTTTAGTGAGATGTGTTAAAAATTTAATTATGTAGTTATAAACTTTGTTTTAATTATTTGATTAATGACAGTTGCCAAGGGCGAGGATGCTGCATGGACATCACGAAACATCATAGAAACATCGCGAGTATCTAAAGCGCAAATTAACAACACAATTAGCATCGACAATAAAACAACACATCAACTGGCAGTCGCTAAATCAGTCAAGTTTACATCGGTAAAGCAAAACAAGCCAGCTAAGTATAGTAACACCCGTCCTGTTCCAACTAGTCATGTTTGAGAGGGATAGACTCAAACTGGTAGGAAAACATAACGTGTTGGCTAAGAGTAAGCCAGCGTATAAATCTATGAATTCGTTAGGGACTTAATACCTTTTGGTTTTGAGTGAAGAACGGAACGCGCACGCGCCGAAGGCCTCGATTACAAATTACAAACAAATCCGTTGAGTTGAGCGAATAGGAGACAATGGATTATGCATGAATAGATTTATTGAAAGCAGTAGTACAAGGCTATGTTATAGGGGCGTGTCGGAAAATGATAATTAGGAAATCTACCGAAATTGTAAGCGATTGTGGAGTATTTGATATATAGCTTGTCACTTCTAAGTATCTACATTGCGTGAGATACTGCTGGCTTAAGTTTTCAAGGTTGGAATGTTTCATTGTTTACTATAATTTTATTATATGATTAATTTTATCCACTAAAGTAACTAAACATATTCACAATATAAATATAGAAAACATAAACTGTACATAATTGTCAAAATTTCAACGTTACTGCAAGTTGTTTTAGCAGTTGGCAACCGAAATACTTGTGGATTGGTTGAAAATGGTGTAACGTTTATATGTATTATAAAAGAAAAGATTTCTTGTAGTTCTAGTACCAATATTAATAATTTAAAACACTTCTGATCAAAGTTACAGAATCAACGGACATTATGTCTCATAGGCAAAAATTGAATCTTATTCATAAATAACAATCACACTTCAAGTGCCACAAGCTGATAAGGCGCTTCCGACGATGAGATCACGGCAATTTCGGTGTTTCTCCAACTGGTCCGTCAACTGTACCGATAAGCTCAAAAATATGTCCACATTCCTTCACCTTAATCCATTGAAATAAGTTGAAAAACTGTATACATATTTTTGTCATTACATGTACCCCGTCTCGAATTGCAGGCGTATTGTTTGTCGCCTTTTACAACCTCGTAATAATCAAATGGAATTGCTTAACCGTCACTGCTGGACAATGAACTGGGCGTAAAGTTAAGTCTTATGGAGAACGGCGTTGACGATGGGCGTTGGGTGAAAATATAAACAAGCGAGACCTTTTATGGTAAAATGTACAAATAATATAAATAAATAGGTTAATACCGAATAATATAATATAGTCCGAATAGAATAAACACATTAAATGAACACATTTAAGCTATATGCAGGTGCCGAAGCCTAGAAAGAAAATAAATACACAGAGAATAATGATAGATGTCGCTATGAAAATCGTAACTGTTTTAGTGCGGTGTGAATGTGTGAATAAACTCTTGCTTCGTTTGAACACCATTAATGTGCTACTACCATGCGAAATCGTCAAAGGAATTGAAACGACGTGTAAAATCAACAATAGTTTGACATGTTTAAGCTATTTTTACTGACCGTTTTGTAGTTTCTTTTGGACACTGAATGAGTGCAAAAGTGCTTTATTGAACACGGAATAAGAATAGCTACAAATAATATAAATAAATAGGACAATGCACACATTGAATTTAGATATCAATCTTCTTTTTCAACCTAGCGTTTTCCCGGACTAGCGCCAGGGTCCGCTTTCCTACTCAATCTTCTCCACTTTGCCCGGTCTTTGGCATCCTCAGGTGTGGGTTTGTTCTCTTCCATTGCTATTATACTCCTGTAGATATTGAAATTAAATTTATTAATTATTTATTTTCTTTCTAGGCTTCGGCACCTGCACCTCGAGCACAACATTGGCGCGACAGTATCTCGCCGCGAGATAGACTACCCGTCTTTTACTATGTTAACAAAAGAGGGGTAGTCTATGTCGATGCGAGATACTGTCGCGCCAATTATGTGCTAGCCCGGCTGTTATAAACAGACATCACACCTAACCCGCAAAGCCATGACAGGCTTATATCGCCAGTCACGGCCAGGTGAAGCCCCGTCCTATGAGAACACACACACACACACACACAACACACACAACACAGAATGAGGCGGCGGATTGAAACCGCCAAAAATCCCCAAAAGGGATGGAAAGGGCCCTCACTCCTCCAATGGAGGTTTGAATGAAGTGCTTGCACTCAAGGGGTCATTTTACGGGCACGTCAGTTAGTAATGTTAAAAAAACTTAATTTACGAATATCAAACGGGTCAGGGCAGTATACTGTTATATTACCCAGGTAGACCCGATATTCATGATGGCTTTGAGCGCGATCGGACACCAAATTAACGTCGGTGAAGGTAAACACTGTTAATAAACCTAATTAGGGCGGGAGACGGCGGATAAACTCCGCCTTATTAGGTTAGCTTCGTGAAACGTGCATGTTGCGTTTAATATAACGGTTGAGGAAGGATGTTGATGGTCTTGCCTAAAATGAGAATAATTTGAATAATCTATACGGCGGCCCTAGTCGGTTTGAACCGTTTGAAGCTTTTGAAGGTGGTTTATGTACAAACTCAACAATGTAGGTACTCTCTGCACGATCATAAGGAGCTCCTTATGATCGATTTGCAACAATCTCATTAATTATCTATAACTAATGAGATTGTGTTAGAACCGATCCTCTTTCATTATAGCGGAATTATAAATAACCCGTTTCGACACTTCTTACTCAAAAATAGTTGAAATTTTAATGACAAACTTTAACGATTAAACGATTTCTATAGAAACTTACAATGAGACTTAAAACTAACAAAATAGGTCAGGCAGGACCATGCGGTTCAAGACCACTATAACACTGCAAAACGGTATACGGCTAACGGTATGAGCTTCCTCTGTCATATGATAGCATTGCTGTTTTGACAGAATAATTCGGCGGAGCTTCAACAAAAAATTCTAACTATCACTCAAAAACCCAGTAGAATCTAACAAAAATTCTTCAACCCTTAAATCCAAAAATTCCTGACCTTGGTGCACATGCCATAGAGGCTACACCGCCACAGTATGCGGCTAACGGTATAGGCTCGCTGCGGTCAACGACCCCGGCGACCTTACTAGACTTTTGAAGGATTGCCCCAGTTATTACGCGAGTTTCTCTTATATCTTGGTAATCTGTGAGCGGAAATATGGATGATAACTAGAGGGCGGAGTACCGGTGGCAAATTTCACACAAAAGGTATGGAGTCGTTTTTATAATTATTATTTTAGGCTTGAATAATAAAATTATTCATTTACCTAATGTACTTAGTATGGTACCTACTCATAAATTGGAAGTAAGTACTTAACACTATGCACTAAAATTCCGATAGAAGAAAGTTTTCTGGTAATAGATATAGTTAGGACTATTTTAACCCTCCAAGGAAGTGAAACCGTGCGAAATAAACTCGAATTGGTTCAAGATAGAAACCCAGATGCTGACGAATTAAGGAATATGATTACAATGGAAAATTATAAACAAGTCCTTAAACATGCAACCATGACATCGGTAGATGTAGAGCGATCGTTTTCCACTCATAAATGGATCTTCAATAAATTAAGAAACCGATTCACTCCGAAAAACCAGGAACATGTGGCCATAGTCCAGTCATTTTATAACATGGATACGCACTTAAGTGTAGATTGTGAGGAGGACCTCGAACACATAATTCCAGTCCTCAATTGTAATTGAATGGTCTTGAAAATAATACATCGTTTGGCAGGTATAACTTCTTAGTCTAGTATTTAGTACCTAATGATAATGTTTTGATAAGAAAACATATTATTATGTATTATAGATATTAACAACATATTACATTATATTTGTATGCTCGTAAGATAATTTCTATAAGTTCCTAAAAATTACTATGCAAAATTAATCATTTATTCGTTATTTATTTAATCATAAGAATACTTAGGCGACTCCATACATTTAGTGTGAAATTTGCCACCGGTACTCCGCCCTCTAATGATAACTGATTATTAGACATGATAAATGTTTCGTTTCGAGTGAATACGCGAAAAACATGAATTACTTAATTTACTGAAGTCTTCATCAGTAGGTAATTAACAAAATGGTAATTATAACTATTGTAAACCATATGACAATGGTTACGAATACATACCTAAATAATATTGGGACTTGTATTCTTTGGCCCTACTCAAGTTCTTATGTAACGTAAATAAAAATTTTCAAAAATGAATGTTTCAATGTTTCAGGGGTAAACCTTGAGTTTTCAGATCCAGTGTTACTTTCTCTAAACAGATAACACGAAGAAAAGCATGTTCATACCCTTTTTAATCTCAAGAGATACCCGGGAGGCCTCACAATACATTGCCTGAGAGAGCTCGTGCCGCAAAGCCGCTTCACAAAGCATGAAAGGAGCTAGAGGATTTGTTACAATCGCTATGGAAAGCGAGCGAGTCGAAGGCTTCTATAAAACCACTATAGAGCAGTCGACAGTAAGCGTCGTTACGGCTCTTGTCACCCAAAAAACTGGATTTGACTATGATTGTGCAACCGATGTGAATGCGAGGCCAGGACTCGGCTTAGCGTAGTACACAAGAGGATGAGACGACCTAAATCATGATCGTGAAGTTGACCGCCCCATATCGAGTGCCCGCAAATGGCATATCTATATCGTTAGTTCATCGTTAGTTCACGTTAGTTCAGTATATTAAATCGTTAGGATCCGACTACAACATCGATTTTTTTTAAAAACAAAAGTGGGGAGGTCAACTTCACGCTACCGCCCCAAAATCGATTTTATGGTTTTTATCAATTAGAATCGATAGATAATCGTTAGTTCACGTTAGTTCAGTATTTTAAATCGTTAGGATCCGATTCTAAGTATTTTTTTTTTTCAATTTTGTGGGGCGGTCAACTTCACGTGAAGTTGACCGCCCCATATCGAGTGCCCGCAAATGGCATATCTATATCGTTAGTTCATCGTTAGTTCACGTTAGTTCAGTATATCAAATCGTTAGGATCCGACGCATAACTTGTGTACGAATTTTTTTTTAAAGTAGGGGAGCGGCAACACCGTCTTCCGCTCCAAAACTGTATTTATGGTTCCAATCAATTGGAATCGATATGTAGTCGTTAGTTCATCGTTAGTTCATGATAGTTCAGCATGTGAAATCGTTAGGATCCGACTACATTACGTATTTTAAAAAAATAACATAAGTGGGGCGGTCAACTTCACGCTACCGCCCCAAAACCGATTTTATGGATTCTTTCAATTAGAATCGTTAGTTCATCGTTAGTTCACGTTAGTTCAGTATATTAAATCGTTAGGATCCGACTAAAAGATGTTTTTTTTTTAAAAACGAAAGTGGGGAGGTCAACTTCACGTGAAGTTGACCGCCCCATATCGAGTCCCGCAAATGGCATATCTATATCGTTAGTTCATCGTTAGTTCACGTTAGTTCAGTATATCAAATCGTTAGGATCCGACGCATAACTTGTGTACGAATTTTTTTTTAAAGTAGGGGAGCGGCAACACCGTCTTCCGCTCCAAAACTGTATTTATGGTTCCAATCAATTGGAATCGATATGTAGTCGTTAGTTCATCGTTAGTTCATGATAGTTCAGCATGTGAAATCGTTAGGATCCGACTACATTACGTATTTTAAAAAAATAACATAAGTGGGGCGGTCAACTTCACGCTACCGCCCCAAAACCGATTTTATGGATTCTTTCAATTAGAATCGTTAGTTCATCGTTAGTTCACGTTAGTTCAGTATATTAAATCGTTAGGATCCGACTAAAATATGTTTTTATTTTTAAAACGAAAGTGGGGAGGTCAACTTCACGTGAAGTTGACCGCCCCATATCGAGTGCCCGCAAATGGCATATCTATATCGTTAGTTCATCGTTAGTTCACGTTAGTTCAGTATATCAAATCGTTAGGATCCGACGCATAACTTGTGTACGAATTTTTTTTTAAAGTAGGGGAGCGGCAACACCGTCTTCCGCTCCAAAACTGTATTTATGGTTCCAATCAATTGGAATCGATATGTAGTCGTTAGTTCATCGTTAGTTCATGATAGTTCAGCATGTGAAATCGTTAGGATCCGACTACATTACGTATTTAAAAAAAATAACATAAGTGGGGCGGTCAACTTCACGCTACCGCCCCAAAACTGATTTTATGGATTCTTTCAATTAGAATCGTTAGTTCATCGTTAGTTCACGTTAGTTCAGTATATTAAATCGTTAGGATCCGACTAAAAGATGTTTTTTTTTAAAAACGAAAGTGGGGAGGTCAACTTCACGTGAAGTTGACCGCCCCATATCGAGTGCCCGCAAATGGCATATCTATATCGTTAGTTCATCGTTAGTTCACGTTAGTTCAGTATATCAAATCGTTAGGATCCGACGCATAACTTGTGTACGAATTTTTTTTTAAAGTAGGGGAGCGGCAACACCGTCTTCCGCTCCAAAACTGTATTTATGGTTCCAATCAATTGGAATCGATATGTAGTCGTTAGTTCATCGTTAGTTCATGATAGTTCAGCATGTGAAATCGTTAGGATCCGACTACATTACGTATTTTAAAAAAATAACATAAGTGGGGCGGTCAACTTCACGCTACCGCCCCAAAACCGATTTTATGGATTCTTTCAATTAGAATCGTTAGTTCATCGTTAGTTCACGTTAGTTCAGTATATTAAATCGTTAGGATCCGACTAAAAGATGTTTTTTTTTAAAAAACGAAAGTGGGGAGGTCAACTTCACGTGAAGTTGACCGCCCCATATCGAGTGCCCGCAAATGGCATATCTATATCGTTAGTTCATCGTTAGTTCACGTTAGTTCAGTATATCAAATCGTTAGGATCCGACGCATAACTTGTGTACGAATTTTTTTTTAAAGTAGGGGAGCGGCAACACCGTCTTCCGCTCCAAAACTGTATTTATGGTTCCAATCAATTGGAATCGATATGTAGTCGTTAGTACATCGTTAGTTCATGATAGTTCAGCATGTGAAATCGTTAGGATCCGACTACATTACGTATTTAAAAAAAATAACATAAGTGGGGCGGTCAACTTCACGCTACCGCCCCAAAACTGATTTTATGGATTCTTTCAATTCGAATCGTTAGTTCATCGTTAGTTCACGTTAGTTCAGTATATTAAATCGTTAGGATCCGACTAAAAGATGTTTTTTTTTAAAAACGAAAGTGGGGAGGTCAACTTCACGTGAAGTTGACCGCCCCATATCGAGTGCCCGCAAATGGCATATCTATATCGTTAGTTCATCGTTAGTTCACGTTAGTTCAGTATATCAAATCGTTAGGATCCGACGCATAACTTGTGTACGAATTTTTTTTTAAGTAGGGGAGCGGCAACACCGTCTTCCGCTCCAAAACTGTATTTATAGTTCCAATCAATTGGAATCGATATGTAGTCGTTAGTTCATCGTTAGTTCATGATAGTTCAGCATGTGAAATCGTTAGGATCCGACTACATTACGTATTTTAAAAAAATAACATAAGTGGGGCGGTCAACTTCACGCTACCGCCCCAAAACCGATTTTATGGATTCTTTCAATTAGAATCGTTAGTTCATCGTTAGTTCACGTTAGTTCAGTATATTAAATCGTTAGGATCCGACTAAAAGATGTTTTTTTTTTAAAAACGAAAGTGGGGAGGTCAACTTCACGTGAAGTTGACCGCCCCATATCGAGTGCCCGCAAATGGCATATCTATATCGTTAGTTCATCGTTAGTTCACGTTAGTTCAGTATATCAAATCGTTAGGATCCGACGCATAACTTGTGTACGAATTTTTTTTTAAAGTAGGGGAGCGGCAACACCGTCTTCCGCTCCAAAACTGTATTTATGGTTCCAATCAATTGGAATCGATATGTAGTCGTTAGTTCATCGTTAGTTCATGATAGTTCAGCATGTGAAATCGTTAGGATCCGACTACATTACGTATTTTAAAAAAATAACATAAGTGGGGCGGTCAACTTCACGCTACCGCCCCAAAACCGATTTTATGGATTCTTTCAATTAGAATCGTTAGTTCATCGTTAGTTCACGTTAGTTCAGTATATTAAATCGTTAGGATCCGACTAAAAGATGTTTTTTTTTTAAAAACGAAAGTGGGGAGGTCAACTTCACGTGAAGTTGACCGCCCCATATCGAGTGCCCGCAAATGGCATATCTATATCGTTAGTTCATCGTTAGTTCACGTTAGTTCAGTATATCAAATCGTTAGGATCCGACGCATAACTTGTGTACGAATTTTTTTTTAAGTAGGGGAGCGGCAACACCGTCTTCAGCTCCAAAACTGTATTTATGGTTCCAATCAATTGGAATCGATATGTAGTCGTTAGTTCATCGTTAGTTCATGATAGATCAGCATGTGAAATCGTTAGGATCCGACTACATTACGTATTTTAAAAAAATAACATAAGTGGGGCGGTCAACTTCACGCTACCGCCCCAAAACCGATTTTATGGATTCTTTCAATTAGAATCGTTAGTTCATCGTTAGTTCACGTTAGTTCAGTATATTAAATCGTTAGGATCCGACTAAAAGATGTTTTTTTTTTAAAAACGAAAGTGGGGAGGTCAACTTCACGTGAAGTTGACCGCCCCATATCGAGTGCCCGCAAATGGCATATCTATATCGTTAGTTCATCGTTAGTTCACGTTAGTTCAGTATATCAAATCGTTAGGATCCGACGCATAACTTGTGTACGAATTTTTTTTTAAAGTAGGGGAGCGGCAACACCGTCTTCCGCTCCAAAACTGTATTTATGGTTCCAATCAATTGGAATCGATATGTAGTCGTTAGTTCATCGTTAGTTCATGATAGTTCAGCATGTGAAATCGTTAGGATCCGACTACATTACGTATTTAAAAAAAATAACATAAGTGGGGCGGTCAACTTCACGCGGGTGTCATTCTGAATCCCTAACAACGTTTGTCCTAAAGTCACTTGCTCTAACTGGTTTGTCCTAATGGGCACATGCCCTAACGATCAATTGTCATAACGATTATTTTCCATAATGTAATGGTTAGCCTAAGAATCATTTGACCTAAGCATTTATACCATAACTATCAAGATCCCTAAAGTATTTTACCATATTTTCGAAATCCCTAACAATGTTTGGCATAAAATAACATGCTCTAACTGTTTTGACCTAATGGCTATTGCCCTAATGATCTATTATCATAACAGTTACTTTTCCTATTGATCAATTATCATAACAATTACTTTCCATAATGAATGGTAACGAACTGTTGCCACAAAAGTGGGTTAGGTTAGGTTAGAACTGTGACCCTCGAAAAAACGAACTGCTGCCACAAAAGTGGGTTAGGTTAGGTTAGAACTGTGACCCTCAAAAAAACGAACTGCTGCCACAAAAGTGTGTTAGGTTAGGTTAGAACTGTGACCCTCGAAAAAACGAACTGCTGCCACAAAAGTGGGTTAGGTTAGGTTAGAACTGTGACCCTCAAAAAAACGAACTGCTGCCACAAAAGTGGGTTAGGTTAGGTTAGAACTGTGACCCTCGAAAAACGAACTGCTGCCACAAAAGTGGGTTAGGTTAGGTTAGAACTGTGACCCTCAAAAAAACGAACTGCTGCCACAAAAGTGGGTTAGGTTAGGTTAGAACTGTGACCCTCGAAAAAACGAACAGCTGTCACAAAAGTGGGTTAGGTTAGGTTAGAACTGCGATCCTCGCAAAAATGAAATGCTGCCATTGGTTAGGTTAGGAGGGAAATTTAAATTAGGACATACGCGTATTAGGTCAAGAAACGATAGGCTAAGTAAAATTAGGTAACATGATGGTTAGGATATATAATTTTTAGGCCTAACAATAATTAGGCAAAAAAAGAATCATGCTACATAACATTAGGATAAATACCCAATATGGAAAGTGCCATTAGGGAAAAACATATTAGGACAAAAAAAATCGGCCAGTCGATAAAAGGGAAACCAAAATTAGGGTATACGAGTGTTAGGACAACTGATCATTATGACAAACAATATTAGGGAATGCAAAGATAGGAGAAAAAACTGTAGGGATTCAGATATAGATCCCTTCACGCTACTGCCCCAAAACTGATTTTATGGATTCTTTCAATTAGAATCGTTAGTTCATCGTTAGTTCACGTTAGTTCAGTATATTAAATCGTTAGGATCCGACTAAAAGATGTTTTTTTTTAAAAACGAAAGTGGGGAGGTCAACTTCACGTGAAGTTGACCGCCCCATATCGAGTGCCCGCAAATGGCATATGTATATCGTTAGTTCATCGTTAGTTCACGTTAGTTCAGTATATCAAATCGTTAGGATCCGACGCATAACTTGTGTACGAATTTTTTTTTAAGTAGGGGAGCGGCAACACCGTCGTCCGCTCCAAAACTGTATTTATGGTTCCAATCAATTGGAATCGATATGTAGTCGTTAGTTCATCGTTAGTTCATGATAGTTCAGCATGTGAAATCGTTAGGATCCGACTACATTACGTATTTTAAAAAAATAACATAAGTGGGGCGGTCAACTTCACGCTACCGCCCCAAAACCGATTTTATGGATTCTTTCAACTAGAATCGTTAGTTCATCGTTAGTTCACGTTAGTTCAGTATATTAAATCGTTAGGATCCGACTAAAATATGTTTCTTTTTTAAAACGAAAGTGGGGAGGTCAACTTCACGTGAAGTTGACCGCCCCATATCGAGTGCCCGCAAATGGCATATCTATATCATTAGTTCATCGTTAGTTCACGTTAGTTCAGTATATTAAATCGTTAGGATCCGACTACAAGATGGATTTTTTTTTAAAACGAAAGTGGGGAGGTCAACTTCACGCTACCGCCCCAAAACCGATTTTATGGTTTTTATCGATTAGAATCGATAGATAATCGTTAGTTCACGTTAGTTCAGTATATCAAATCGTTAGGATCCGACGCATAACTTGTATGCGAATTTTTAAAAAATAGGGGATAGCGCCAACACCGTCTTCCGCTCCAAAACTGTATTTATGGTTCCTATCAATTGGAATCGATATGTAGTCGTTAGTTCATGTTAGTTCAGCATGTGAAATCGTTAGGATCCGATTACATTACGTATTAAAAAAAAACATAAGTGGGGCGGTCAACTTCACGCTACCGCCCCATAATTGATTTTATGGTTTCTTTCAATTAGAATCGATAGATATTCGTTAGTTCACGTTAGTTCAGTATATCAAATCATTAGGATCCGACGCGTAACTTGTTTGCGATTTTTTTTAAAGTGTGTACCAAAAACGGTCACCCATCCAAGTACTGACCCCGCCCGACAGTGCCGGATTTAGACATTTGCCGCCCGTAGGCTATGCAGATTTGCCGCCCCTATCCACCTCGCTTATAGCTATTTAAAGTACTTTCCAATCAGAGGCCTTTAATTTTTTAGTACAACACACCATAGCCATTAGCCATATTAAAATGCTTATAAGGTGACGTCACTATTTTAGATACAGATTTATATGGGCCGTTTCTGGCACTCAATGACGATGCCACCTCGTTATATTTGCCTGATCTGATCGGCGATCGGTGGGTACCGCCGGGTTTTGGCCACCGAGTATCAAGGTGAGGCATTGGCAGTCATGCTGGATATAGCTAAGGCGTTCGGTCGGGTCTAGCATCGAGGTCTGCTCGAGGGACTACCTATGCTATACAAATGGATCATTGGATTGATGGATCTTTTTATCCGGTAGACGCATATGAGCCGTAGGAATCGGAAACTGTTCCGATAGTGTGGACATTACCGCTGGCGTTCCGCTATAGGTTCTGTGCTATCCACAACGCTGTTATTGCTGCATATCAATGATAATCATTGCCATGCAGACGACAGTACTAGGGATGCGTATTACAGGGGCCGTGCCAATATCTCTGGTTCTGTGGTGCTGGAAAGTCATGAAATGCTTGTATCTGTTATCGAGAGCACTCTATCCTGAGGTTCGGCGTGGGATCGGAAAAAAATTACAGATTTCGTGCCTCACATGACTATCGAGCACATTGGAAATGAATCTATGGAATTCGAAAAAATATTGTCGCTGAGCGACGAGAAAGTCTGGATAAGGAAAAAGTAACAAATAAAACTACAACGTTGGATGATAATTATTTTATTCTTAGATTAACAGAAGTATCCTGGACATAACGCATGTGAACAAATAAATTGCAATATTTCCACACGCGTATCGAAGTTTGAATAATTGTCGCCGTGGCGCATAAACTTACAAGAAAATTATTACACGGCAAATTCGTAGTCAACTCGAGAAGTGGTAGCCACATCGCCGTTATCATCACTCGAGTCTTGATCGGCAGCGGCCCATTTGCTGCAAGATATGAAATTTTCTTGACAGCAGTTTGACGCGACGAGAGATGACCATAATAGCGTTTGTCTATGTTGCACCAAACCCGAGTTCCAATAGGTACTATCAGGGTTCAGCATCAGCTCTATCTTGGGTACTACTCTCCTAAATGCTCATCAAGACGAGTCGGATGATCAAAACAGCGTGTGCCTATGTTGCAATAAACCTGAGTTCCTTTAGGTACAGCCAGGGCTCAGCATCAGCTCTATCTTGGGTACTACTCTCCTAAGTGCTCATCGAGACAAGTCCGATGACCAAGACAGCGCGTGCTTATGTTGTATTAAACCCGAACTCCACTAGGTACTGCCAGGGTTCAGCATCATCTATCTGCTAGCAGCCGCCAGCACCTACCTCTACCTCTACCTCTATGTCTATTTCCATCACCACAAGAATGCATAGATTGACGAATAGTGAACACTTTATCTACGCCCGTCTCAAACAGGATAGATAGAGTTAGACCAAGAAAAATCTGCAGCGATTTTGATAGCGAACGCAGTGCAAAAGTTATTCTGCCGCCATAATCCCGATAATTCACAACAAACACCGATAACGAACTCTGCGAAACATGAAGTCTTAAATGTCATGTGAAAAGTGTGTCGTTCTGACTTTTTGACTATTTTAAGGTTAGGCTATAGGGCAAACCCTTAACCCGATCGTCTTTGTTTTAGGCTCAAATTGTAGCCGACTAAATTGTCCAGAGCCGTTTTTCTCAAATTTTTGATATCATTCTTCGTTTCCTAAATTATCGAGCACCAAAATCAAAAATTCGGAAAAAATTGAATTTTATTTTCACTATTTCGACCATAACTTTTTTAGTTTTTGACTTTCTCGAATAATTATTTTTGCACCTTACAGCTCTCGTGATTATGCGTCTTTTGAGCCTGTTTTTAAATATCATATCTTCACAACTTTCCGAGATATAAGGGGATCGCACTTTTTCGTGAAATCGGACCGACCCTATACTGGAGCGAACGAAAAGACATTTCCAATGTCAAAATTTAGCGAGATTCAATACCACGTGTAGTAAAAGACAAGAGGCTTGGTCAAACACTGATTTATTTCAACTACCCACATATGATAATATCTAAGACTAAGAACTACCTACATATTATTAACGTAAATCTACAACATCTTTCCCCTCATAGCAGTTTTGTTTAAATAATTATAAATGTCTTACTGGCTAACAAATGTATAAAACATGTATCTCAACTTTTTACTTTAATATTACCACCACCATTTTATTTTTCTTCTATTTTTTTTACATAAAATAAACTTAATTTACTTCTGTATAAACATCAGTAGTATGATAGTTTAACTACATAATAACTCGAGTTAATAACTAATTACTTATTCTAAACATATCTCTTCCTATCTAATATATTTAAAAACCATTGTGTTTAAAGTAGGTCAATAAATACTCATACCTGATGCAACTTGAATGCACAATATTAGTCCTTATGGCTATTGTAACACCAGCGTAAACAATCTGTTTAATAATGGAACCCGTGGGCAATTTAATATCACAAGGACTTAAGTACTATACAGTTACATGATAAAAGGTCATTAACCCCGTGTTGCACCAACTCTGCCGATCACCTTATCACACAAATAGATTATCTTACCGGGATTTGATCCCAGGACCATATCGGCTTCACAGGCAGGGTCACTGTACCTACTAGGCCAGACCAGACCGATCGCCAAATAAGGTAATAATATGACTCATAGGAGTCAAATGAGATTTATAGTTGTATTGTATTGTACTTTATAACAAATTATAAATAAATAAATCGTAGATAAATATTATTGAGCGTCAGAGGGTCTATGGGGAGATCAAGCCGCAGGACGTAGTGCGTACCATCATGGCATGCCCCATACCGTAATTAGTGAACGTCCTCTAACAGTACCTCCTCCGGGCCCTCCAGTGTCCTCTCTCTCTCTCTGATCTATTGTCTTAGCACAGTAGGAGCGCTGCGACAGCACAGAATAAATAATATAGGTAGTACTACTACCGTATAGAAAGGACACCTACAAAACCTAAGTTTGACAGCAATTCAGGAACAAATCATGCTATCCCTTTCTACTGAATGTCACTATATCTTTATGATTTTTTTTTATTTTGGCTATTAAGGGTTGTCGAAATTCATGTCTTTATCTTATCTGTGGTCGTGCACGCAAAAAGACGTCAAGTGGTGCCACCTTGCCCAAAAGGAGGAGTGTATTCCCACGCACTGGCGACAGTATCTCGCTTGCGTGATAAGACTACTAGGTAGACTAGGTACCCATCCCTCTCATATAAATAAAGTTATACATATAAAGAGCTCGGTACCTACCCATCGTTTAATTTGTGCGAGAGGCAATTAGCGTGACTCGCGCCTGAGTCGCGCCATAGTACATTGTGCTAGCCTCGCGCCTCGCCGTTCTCGCCGGGCATTCGCCGGGCGCGGCGACTGGACGAGCTTGATTCGGAACGGGTGTTGCTTTGCGTGTTTTAAACTACCTATATGATTGCATTAAAAAAACTAGCAAAAAGCAGAGCTTTATAAGGGCTCGCGGAGTTTTTCTACCTAAACGTACCGTACCGGACCGCGACTTTGATCCAATCCGAGACTTGTTTCATGTTCGATCGAGTGGGTACGTAATGAGTCCGCTAAGGACGCAACTATAAGTGAGAACAAGTTAGAAATATACTAACTGGACCCCGGTCGCTGTCTGGTACGCCTGTCTGTTACAGTTTTTACTTTGTCCATTAAAAACGTGTCCAGACGACAAAATCAAATTGCCAATATCATAGACACGTAATATACCATTTAGTAAACGCCTACACGGTCGCTCAGCTTTTTAGGGTTCCGTACCCAAAGGGTAAAACGGGACCCTATTACTAAGACTCTGCTGTCCGTCCATCCGTCCTTCCGTCCGTCCGTCTGTCACCAAGCTGTACCTCACGAACCGTGATAGCTAGACAGTTGAAATTTTCACAGATGATGTATTTCTGTTGCCGCTATAACAATAAATACTAAAAAATCCGGAACCATCGGTGGGCGAGTGCGACTCGCACCTTGTCCGGCTTTTGTAAGGAAACCAACTGGCTTTCCTCACATAATGTTGGGTCAGCGCGCGAATGTCCTTGAATTAATTTTTTCGTCCACACCACACAATTAAGCGACAAACTATCCCGCCTGGACACCTATTGGCGGTACTCACACTGCTCGGCACATAAACACACATACAGTTCCACTAGGTACAGCCAGGGTTCAGCATCAGCTCTATCTTGAGTACTAATCTCCTAAGTGCTCATCAAGACGAGTCGGATGACTAAAACAGCGTGTGCCTATGTTGCACCAAACCTGAGTTCCGCTAGGTATAGCCAGAGTTCAGCATCAGCTCTATCTTGGGCACTACTCTCCTAAGCTCATCAAGATGAGTCGGATGACCAAAACATAATAGTGTGCCTTTGTTGCACCAAACCTGAGTTCCACTAAGTACTGCCAGGGTTCTGGGTCATTTTGTTGAACTGCACGCCGACGTTGCAATTGGCGTGCAGTCGACGTGCGGACGTGCAGTTCCCATACAAGTTGCAGTCGGGTTGTAATCCGTCTGTATCGGCCCTTAGTCATTGAAGTTTGTATTAATATGCTTGTTTATCTTTATTAATTTATAATTTTAGCAGTGCCAAGCAATAGTAACACTAAAGGCGCCATTCATTAATTACGTTAGACAATTTTTGCCAGTATTTGACCCCCTTCCCCCCTACGTAAGAAATAATAAGAATAGGCCGACTCCCCCTCCCCCCTATATTACGTGAGAAAATGAAAAAAAAAGGAGTACTTACACGTTTGGTTTATATTAATTAGTGTTTAATTATAAAAAAAAATGTAATTTTTATTTGTACCTACCTACAAAGGTACTGCAGCCCATTTAAGCTAACTCTGCACAGTGTTTGATAGCACAGCGTGTAGAAGTATTATTTAAAAACGTCATAATTTCATAGAAATTTAAAAAAATCGCATCTTTGTGATCTTACATAAGAACTATGAAAACCCACTCCCTCCCCTTGTAAGAAAAAATAAGATATGTTCGACCCCCATCCAACCCAAAATCCCCTTACGTAATAAATGAATGGCGCCAAAATTCTTGCTTGAACTGAAAATACCCGATTTAAGTTTTTTTTTTAGGGTTCCGTACCTCAAAAGGAAAAAACGGAACCCTTATAGGATCACTCGTGCGTCTGTCTGTCCGTCCGTCTGTCACAGCTAATTTGCTCCGAAACTACTGGATCAATTAAGTTGAAATTTGGTACACATATGTAAGTCTGTGACCCAAAGACAAATATGTAACGTCAACAAATAAATTTTAAACATAAGGGCTACTTTTGGGGGGTAAAAGATAAAATTTAAAAACAGTTTTGCAAACTATATCGTGTTACATATCAAACGAAAGAGCTCATTGGGAGAATTTCAAATATATTTTTTTTATAAATTTACGATAAAAAGTTTAGAAGTTATTCAAGAAAATAGACAAAAAATGACCATTCCCCCCCCTCTATCTCCGAAACTACTAGGCCTAAAATTCGGAAAAAAATACACAATATAGTCCTTTATCTAAAGATAGCAGGAAAACCTATTAGAAATCTAGAGTCAAGCGTGAGTCGGATTTAAGAACAAAAATGCGGTTAACGTTTTTTAGGGACACAGCCGCAATGGTTTAAGTGAAACGTGATGTAGACAGCTATTGCGAAGCCCCTGGGCCGATATCCGCATAAGACCGAAGACCCGAAGCGTCCCAAAGAGGCGTGCCTTTAGCTTCAAGCGTGAGTCGGACTGAAGACAAAAAATGCGACTAGGCTGTATCTGGCACATAGCTACAATGGTACTTGTAGTACAGTCAACAGCAGAAGTTGCTAAGCGGGCGAAGTGTTCAAAATTACCTTGACATGCTTATTGTCTTAACTATAAAGTCGCGTCCAGATCATTTTATTTAAACCACTCGCCCGCTTAGCAACTTTTGCTGCTGACTGTACTGATTGATTAGGTTACTATTGTTACGTGTTTTAAAAAGCACTAGGTATAAAGGGTGGCTAAAAAATAAACTAAGTGTATTCCCGTTGCCAACGTCAGGGTTGCACCTGATATCGCGAAGAAAAATTTAGCTGTTTCATACGTCATTTTGGCTGGTCCGTTTTCTATGGGAGGTTACTTCTTCTTCTTTTTCGCGATTTCGGGGTTGGTCCCATACTAAAAGTTGCTTAGTATAATCCCAAAACCTCCCTGGCTACGGGAATACACTTATTTTTTGACCACCCTGTAGGTATCATCTCCCTTTGGCCTTTGCTTTTAAAACACTCTCGGAAGTTGTAGGAAGTGCTACCCGCCGGACGCTCGAGTTTTCAGCTCTACGCATTTGGACACTTGTACTATTGTTCGGCATTTAATCTTCAGAGATGTAGAGATATAAGCCACCACGCCAGAAAACTTCATGTTACATCTGGTTTTTGATTAACCCCTTCAAGTTTTTCAAGACGTTTCAATCACGTCACGTTTCACGTACAAAAAAAAATGTTGAATAGTGTGTGATGTACGGAACCCTTGAAACGCGAGTCCGACTCGCACTTGACCAATTTTTTTTCAAGTGGAATAATAAACATTACAGTACATTATATATAGTTATCCATGCCGTAATCGGCAACGGCGGCCCTAGCTAATTACGAGCGTGAGCTCTGATATGGCTGGCAAAGCCGAACTTACTTTTAAAAACTCTATCGCAGGTGGGGCAATAAGCCGCCATATCTACTGTAAAGGCCGAGCCACACCGGCTGCGTGTGCAGCACGTTGCGTGGCGTGCGCTGCGTGACGTGCGCAGCACCCCTGTCACACCGGGTGACGCGCACGTCACGCAGCGCACGCCACGCAACGTGCTGCACACGCCACGCAGGCGCACGCTGCAGCTCAGTCATGCGTGCAGTAAAATAAAATACTCCTGCGACAGTACCTACATCATGTTATTATAACTCCCGTTGCAAATGGAAGCTGCTCACCCAATGCCGCCATTGCAATTAGAAGAAAAAAATGTCTCATATTTGAATCGAGATAGTTGAGAGTACATAATATTGTTCACCGACGCAAAATAGTTCACAATACAACAACCTTGTTTTCCAATAGTATCGTTAATACCTAAAATCGATTCTTTCCCACAGGCCAAATTATTTTTTTTAAGACGTATTTGTAGTAATCATTGTGCTATATTGTAAATAGACATTCATATTAACGAAAGATTTTAATTAGTTTTTCTTTTATCACTGAATCCGTATTAAAAACCAGCACGCGCACCGGCCGAGTTGTAAATAAATACAAGTGGCTGCGCGTGTACACGCACAGCACCTATGCAGCACCGAGCTGTGCGTGTCCGAACCTGCTCGGTTCGTCCTCTCATAGGGAACGCAGTTAAACACAACGTCATCACTGCACGCAACGAAGCGACGTTGCCGCTCCGCTGCGTGGACGCGTGCACGCAGCACGCAGCCGGTTTGTCTCGTCGGAGCTGCGTTGCGTGCAAGTCACGCGTACGCGCACGTCACGCACACGTCACGCAAGCGGTGTGTCCTCTCTTATGAGTTTTCATATTCTACAACGCAGCGGGACGCGTACGTGCACGCGCACGTCACGCACACGCATCCGGTGTGGTTTGGCCTTAAAACGTTGTACGATACACGCGAGTAAGTAATTCGCAATCTCGTTGATTTAATGTATCACCACACGTTGCAAGTTATCTACTTTTCGCACTTGTATTGTAATTATTTTACGGACGCGTGGCGTTTCATAATTTGCCTAGGAATATCACTCCTTGAGGTTTGCATGATATGGCTAGTGTTCGCTATTAGGCAGATCACGACATGGCGGCCTTTCATGATCTGCCTAGGTATATCTCGATATGCCCGATTTTACGATCTGCCGTCGGCATATACACGGTGGCTAAAAATAACTGCATTCGATTTATACGGAGTCACAGTATAATAAAGAGTACTAACGTACAGTATGGACACTCCCTGCCTCGCGTTGAAAGTGCCGCCCGGTCTCGGTTACCTCACAGTTACCGGCTGGCAAGGACGCGACGACGCGGTGCGCAGAGCGGAGGCCACGTAAAATATTCAAATATTAAACAAATATTTACAAAACCAGCGGCCTGTTTCACCAACGTGACAGGTGCGACGAATTGTAAAATCACTGTTGCTGACGTCACAGGCATCCATGAACTACGGTTACCGCTTAGCATCGGGCGGACCGTATTCCTGTTTGCCACCATCATTGTATTATTTAAAAAAAACTTTATGATATCGGAAAAAAACAGATATTTCTCTCGCTAAGTTTATGACAATTGTCACAAGAAACAATACAATTGTCACGAAATTCCGACATTTAACTCATTACCTGTCAAGAATTACCTACAATTCTTCTAAATGTTTGACAATTGTCAGAAACTTCGCAGGAGAAATATATCTGTTTTTTTCCGATATAATAAAGTTTTTTTAAATAATACAATGATGGTGGCAAACAGGAATACGGCCCGCCCGATGGTAAGTGGTAATCGTAGCCCATGGATGCCTGTGACGTCAGCAATAGTGATTTTACAATTCGTCGCACCTGTCACCGATGTGAAATTGGGGCCAGATCACACTGAAAACAACCCAATATGAACAAAAAATCATGTTTTCAACTTACGTAATATTTTGGTGGCCTAAATTTCCTTACAAAAATGTTGTTAGGTACTTCGTTTATTTATACTGATTCAAAATAGGTAACTATTGTATATGTAGCTTAGATACCCACCTTACAGCATAATACGATTCTTATTTTTTCATAATTCGCGCAATGAGTTTTGAGTCATTGAGGTCATCGAACTTGACAACAAAATGGCGAGAACCCTAGCACGTCTATCTCACTTACACAAGCATGGTACGCGTTCACCTACACGAGCTTAGGCTGTGTGCGTAGGAACGCGTTTGTTTCATACATTTGATCGCCAGTGTCCAAGGTGTGACGGAGTATACCACTTTCTTAGGACGTCACTTTCGAGTTAGGTCACTTTCTTAGGACGTCACATTCTGAGTTAGTCACTTTCTGAGGTCGTCATATTCTGAGCACGTCACTTTCTGAGAACACCACTTTCTGAGGGCGTCAATTTTTGAGTACCTACGTCACTTTTTTTCGTAGTAAGATTTAAGCACGAACAATAAATAATCATGTTAGCTGTAGTACGGCATAAAGCCACTTTTATGTATGACATACAGGGTGACATATCGATGTTGCTACCCGGATTTTTGACATTTGTGGCAGCTGGTGCAGTTTGTGTCCAAATTAGAGATGCCCCGAATAGAGAATTTGGCCGAATACCGAATATTCGGCATGACGAGCGAACATTTTGAGTCACAATTATTATGAAAACTGTTCGCCAACAAAGCACAACGTTTGCTTAGATATATTTTTATATCTAACAGAATTAATGAATGTAGTTAAGAATCAAAACAAATTAGACCCACGATAAAAATAACATATATAATTATATAATCAACAAATGCTCAAAAACGTGCCTTTATATTTAGTTACTTTCCAAAAGTAGGTACCTACATTTTAAATATTAAATATACTTAGTTTTTGGTTATATTTTTTCTTTTTAGGTAGGTGCAACAGATATTCCGTACTCGGCCGAATACTGAATATTCCGTACTCGGCCGAATACTGAATATTCGGCAAAGTGGCCGAATAGGCCGAATACCGAATCATCATCATCATTATCATTTCAGCCTATATACGTCCCACTGCTGAGCACAGGCCTCCTCTCATGCGCGAGAGGGCTTGGGCTATGTAGTCCCCACGCTAGCCCACTGCGGATTGGGGACTTCACATACACCTTTGAATTTCTTCGCAGATGTATGCAGGTTTCCTCACGATGTTTTCCTTCACCGAAAAGCTAGTGGTAAATATCAAATGATATTTCGTACATAAGTTCCGAAAAACTCATTGGTACGAGTCAGGATTTGAACCTCCGACCTCCGGATTGAAAGTCAGACGTCATATCCACTCGGCCACCACTGCTTCTACTGAAATACCGAATATTTGCCGAATATTCGTGACATCTCTAAGTCCAAACGGTACCTTAAGAGTGCTTAAGACATTTTCCCGTTATCGTCTAATAGATCCGTATTTCCCTTCAATTAACCACTGAAAATAAACATCCTGATCCAAGGTATATGTCATACATAAAAACGACCGTATGCCGTACAGCTGATTGCTGGTAATTCCATTGTTCGTGCAGGTATACATACGTACATACATACATTAATACAGAGCGGGTTCTCCTGATACAGGTAGGTATATACATATACTTACAAGGAGGACTCAAGTGTAATTTTAACACAGCAAACATTTTTTAATTTTCATTTTACATACGCTTAAATCTTAGTAGGAAGAAAGTGACGTACTCAGAAATTGATGTCCTCAGAAACTGACGTCCTCAGAAAGTGGCGTTATCAGCATGTGGCGTCCTAAAAAACCGGGCAAGTGCGAGTCGGACTCGCGCACGAAGGGTTCCGTACCATAAAGCAAAAAAAAACGGAAAAAATGCAAAAAGAAAACGGTCACCCATCCAAGTACTGACCACGCCCGACGTTGCTTAACTTTGGTCAAAAATCACGTTTGCTGTATGGGAGCCCCACTTAAATCTTTATTTTATTCTGTTTTTAGTATTTGTTGTTATAGCGGCAACATAAATACATCATCTGTGAAAATTTCAACTGTCTAGCTATCACGGTTCGTGAGATACAGCCTGGTGACAGACAGACGGACGGACGGACGGACGGACGGACAGCGAAGTCTTAGTAATACCGTTTTACCCTTTGGGTACGGAACCCTAAAAAGTGACGTTCTCAGAACGTGACCTAACTCGAAAGTGACCTCCTAAGAAAGTGACTTAATCCGCCTAAACCAAAAAATGTACCCTCTCATGGTAAATGGACCAACCAAAATGTATGAAACAGCCAAAATTTTTTCGCGATTTCGGGGTTGGTCCCACAGTGAAAGTTGCTCAGTATAATCCCAAAACCTCACTGGCAACAGGAATGCAGTTATTTTTTAGCCACCCTGTATATTTTATTCTTACATCATATAAATATTGATTTAGAATAACTGTTATTTTTTTGGTAATGGTGATATTGAACAACCTATGTTATTTATTTGAACTTTATCACAATTAATATTCATCGAGACAATTCTAACAACTTCAAACAATTAGGTTGCATTGTTATAACACAGAGTTAGTTCCATTAGCCAACTCCTGTCTCCATCATCAGATCAGCTCGATAGTATCATAATATTATTTATATTGTCATCCATCTTACATATGTATGCAAATTTTCAGCATCATTGGTAACCGGGAATTGGGCCTAACTTGCAAGATTTGATTACAGACGTCTCTTTACACTACACAGACAGCAATGGGACAGTTGAAACTAAATAAAAGCTTGTATTAAAGATTTTACTACTTATGCTAGGCAAACCTTGTGTCAAATAGCAACAGAGATAGGAGTTATTAAATTACAAGATTTTTTTAACTGGTATATGTAAATATTAATATAAACCAATAAAAATATAATATGCCTATATTATATTAGTTATTTGCACATAGCATAACTGCTGGTACCCAAGCGGTAAGTAAGAGTGTGCAATTTTCAAACCGAAGATTGCAGGTTCAAACAAACTAGTATTATATGATCTGTGCCGGCTTGTACCACCTTGTACCAATGAGTTTTTTGGAATCTATGTAAGTGGCTCTTGGTTGAAGGACTCATATTATAATCGTATATTTATTCATAAAACATAATATATTACATGTCAAATAAAGTACATAAACAATTTTTTACTACAAAATCAACTACATTATGAGAATCAGACTAATCCCAATAAAGCCTAGTTTCCCCTCTGGATTGGCAAATCAGTAGGAAGTCACTTTCATCAAAACTAGTAAGTACCTATGCCAATAGATGGAATTAGTTGCCAAATGTACATAATATCCACATAAAGCCACTACATCAAATTTTATTTTTAAAATTTGTAATATTTAAATTTAACAGTAAAGGTTTGATGCTTGTAAAACTATGTATGTATTTGGAAAACATGATTTCCTAAACATCTATTCATGTGTTGAATTATGTTTCATACTTAAAGTCAAACTGCTCATAATTCAACTACTTACTTGATATTTTCCAAGACAAAAGAAAAATTTCAAAATGTAATGGACTAGAATACCTTTTAATTGGCATCTACACAACAATACACAATACTAACATTATTTGTCTCTGTATCTCTGTAGTATTTATTACCTGTTACACAATAAATTATAATAAATATTTCCATTTTTCCATACTTGTTGTCCATAAAATAACTGAAGTATTATATACCTATCTACTTAGGTACTGTACCTAGACCTGTATAATATTAATATCATTCAGCCAACCAGTCTAGCCTAGTGGGTAGTGACCCTGCCTATGAAGGTGATGGTACTAGGTTCAAATCCCGGTAAGGGCATTTACTTGTGATGAAGCATATATTTGTTCCTGAGTTATGGTTGTTTTTAACAAGCTTTTATTAGGTCGACTTGTATGTAACTAACTATGTAATGGAATCTAAGGTAACTAATTTAGCCATCTTCCAAGGATCGTAGCGTTATAAAAATTGGCAGCTGTATGTAGTTCTGATGACAGTACAATAATATGATACTGTCGAACTGATCTGATGATGGAGACAGGAGGTGGCCATAGAAACGTCGACTTGTATGTAACTATGTAATGGAATCTAAGGTAACTAATTTAACCATCTTCCAAGGATCGTAGCGTCATGAAAATTGGCAGCTGTATGTAGTTCTGATGACAATACAATAATATGGTACTGTCGAACTGATCTGATGATGGAGACAGGAGGTGGCCATAGGAACTCTGTGATGAAACAACGCAACCTATTTGTGTTAGGGGTTTTTAGAATTGTCTCAATGAGTATTAGTTGTCTGTCGTAAGAAAAGTACAGTCAACGATAAAAGCTTGTACCAAAAATGAAATTTTTGCCAAAAACTTATCTATTGTTTATTTATTTATTAGACATCTATGTATCTAAATATTTATATATTTAGATACATAGATGTCTGAATATCAATGTCTGAATACCCTCAACACAAGCTTTTTAGAGCTTACCGTGTAGGGCTTCGTAAATTTGTGTAAAAATGTCCTATAATATTTATCTTATGATGACTGATGACTTTTTTTTATCTTTATCTTTATCCCTAGTTTATTTTTTCATGAACTTTTACAGCTAGTGTTCTATTTGGGGCAAATTACACCCCACCTCCACTGTGGCATCATATTTTACTTGTATTGTATTGTATTGTATTTATTTATTTGCGTTAAGTACATGTACATGCAAATACAGTTTTATAGGTACAAGGTAGGTATATACAATTATTTACAATATTTACATTAATTATTATCCATTACAATTTCAATTATGTTTATAATTTAATTGGCACAAAATTAGAAAAACATTGAAAATACATTAAAATTAAAATCGATATAAAATAAATTTAAAACTACACATACACACATAAAGCTTACAAATTACAGTCCAAACTATATAATAATTACAACTAGAATTACTAAACAATAAAACCCCCACTCATAAAAAGAACCCCCATTACAGTCATAATATCTTAAATCTAGCTAAAAATATAAATGAAGGTACTTATTTACTACCTATGTGAATAGTAATCAGATCGGGCATATTCTGTCAAAATAACTGATATTGGGTTAGATAACAGTTGAAACGGTTCTCAATATATTTTTATTAAAACAATATCAGTTTAGGTAGGTATATTCTATATCAATGACTAATATGTACTGACATACTGTACGATGCCAATACAGCGTAAAGGATGACTCACGTTAGACCGGGCCGTGTCCGAGCCGGAGCTTCGTTTACTATGGAAAGCATCACGCGATCACCGATCAGCCGTCATAAAAAATTACATGTCGGACGCCCAGGTCCGGGCACGGCCCGCTCTAGCGTGAGTCGTCCCTAAACTGTAAACACTTTTAAAAGTAATTTTAGAATTGGTTGTAGGAAAGATAAATTTAAGAAAATAGTAAAAACTTACCACAATTGTCAATCCAAGTTTGCAATCGAGCACTGTCGCCAGTTGGGAAGTGGAACATCGGCTTCTGACCGATCATGGCCTTACATTGGTAATACGAACACGTGGGTGGCATTGTTCTCCAGCAGCCGGCGTATACAAATCGTCGCGAATTTTCGAGAGTCCAAATCCAAGCCAGGTCGTCGTGATTGCAGTAATTGTCGGAGTCCTATTAATTGCCAGTCGCGTATATGGAACGTCCGTAAAAAGTCCGTTTGAAAGCCAAGTCGAGAGTCGTTTGAGATTAAGAGAGCGTTGTGAGAGAGCGCCATAACTTTGGCCTATTCTCGGCTAGAAGGCGTTGACGACACCGTTTGATATTTAACAATTTGAACACATATCAGTGAAAGAACATGGGTCAGTATGGAACTATAAAAATTAAAAATCATTTATCCGTATACATATTTTGATGAATTTATACATTTTCAATTTTATTTTAAGTTTTAATCGTGTGTCGATAGATGGCAGTAAATGTACCGTGACTACAAAATTTACTATGGCAATAGCCCTCTATGCTCTAAAAAGGAAAACAATCGGACACAGATATTGACAATATCAAAAAGAATAGATAGTATAGAGGGGTCCTGTCAAAGTAAATTTTGTAGTCACGGTACATTTACTGCCATCTATCGACACACGATTAAAACTTAAAATAAAATTGAAAATGTATAAATGAATTAAAATATGTTTACGGATATATGATTATTAATTTTTATTGTTCCACAATGACCCATGTTCTTTCACTGATACGTGTTAAAATTGTTAAATATCAAACGGTGTCGCCAACGCCATCTAAACGACAATAGGCCAAAGGTATATGGCGCCATCTATTCGACAGTGACTTTTGCTTGACATCCGAGGCACGTTTTTTTCTTAGACTTTATTTATCTTATACGGAGTTATATATATCTCTGACAATATTAAACTGTGTTGAAAAAAACCGGCCAAGTGCGAGTCGGACTCGCGTTCCAAGGGTTCCGTACATTACCCAATTTTGTAACCGAAGTTAAGCAACGTAGGGCGGGGTCAGTACTTGGATGGGTGACCGTTTTTGGTACACACTTTAAAAAAAAATCGCAAACAAGTTACGCGTCGGATCCTAATGATTTGATATACTGAACTAACGTGAACTAACGAATATCTATCGATTCTAAATGAAAGAAACCATAAAATCAATTATGGGGCGGTAGCGTGAAGTTGACCGCCCCACTTATGTTTTTTTTTAATACGTAATGTAATCGGATCCTAACGATTTCACATGCTGAACTAACATGAACTAACGATGAACTAACGACTACATATCGATTCCAATTGATAGGAACCATAAATACAGTTTTGGAGCGGAAGACGGTGTTGGCGCTATCCCCTATTTTTAAAAAATTCGCATACAAGTTATGCGTCGGATCCTAACGATTTGATATACTGAACTAACGTGAACTAACGATTATCTATCGATTCTAATCGATAAAAACCATAAAATCGGTTTTGGGGCGGTAGCGTGAAGTTGACCTCCCCACTTTCGTTTTAAAAAAAAATCCATCTTGTAGTCGGATCCTAACGATTTAATATACTGAACTAACGTGAACTAACGATGAACTAACGATTCTAATTGAAAGAATCCATAAAATCAGTTTTGGGGTGGTAGCGTGAAGTTGACCGCCCCACTTGTGTTATTTTTTAAAAATACGTAATGTAGTCGGATCCTAACGATTTCACATGCTGAACTATCATGAACTAACGATGAACTAACGACTACATATCGATTCCAATTGATTGGAACCATAAATACAGTTTTGGAGCGGAAGACGGTGTTGCCGCTCCCCTACTTTTAAAAAAAATTCGTACACAAGTTATGCGTCGGATCCTAACGATTTGATATACTGAACTAACGTGAACTAACGATGAACTAACGATATAGATATGCCATTTGCGGGCACTCGATATGGGGCGGTCAACTTCACGTGAAGTTGACCTCCCCACTTTCGTTTTTAAAAAAAAACATATTTTAGTCGGATCCTAACGATTTAATATACTGAACTAACGTGAACTAACGATGAACTAACGATTCTAATTGAAAGAATCCATAAAATCAGTTTTGGGGCGGTAGCGTGAAGTTGACCGCCCCACTTATGTTATTTTTTTAAAATACGTAATGTAGTCGGATCCTAACGATTTCACATGCTGAACTATCATGAACTAACGATGAACTAACGACTACATATCGATTCCAATTGATTGGAACCATAAATACAGTTTTGGAGCGGAAGACGGTGTTGCCGCTCCCCTACTTTAAAAAAAAATTCGTACACAAGTTATGCGTCGGATCCTAACGATTTGATATACTGAACTAACGTGAACTAACGATGAACTAACGATATAGATATGCCATTTGCGGGCACTCGATATGGGGCGGTCAACTTCACGTGAAGTTGACCTCCCCACTTTCGTTTTTAAAAAAAAAACATCTTTTAGTCGGATCCTAACGATTTAATATACTGAACTAACGTGAACTAACGATGAACTAACGATTCTAATTGAAAGAATCCATAAAATCGGTTTTGGGGCGGTAGCGTGAAGTTGACCGCCCCACTTATGTTATTTTTTTAAAATACGTAATGTAGTCGGATCCTAACGATTTCACATGCTGAACTATCATGAACTAACGATGAACTAACGACCACATATCGATTCCAATTGATTGGAACCATAAATACAGTTTTGGAGCGGAAGACGGTGTTGCCGCTCCCCTACTTTAAAAAAAATTCGTACACAAGTTATGCGTCGGATCCTAACGATTTGATATACTGAACTAACGTGAACTAACGATGAACTAACGATATAGATATGCCATTTGCGGGCACTCGATATGGGGCGGTCAACTTCACGTGAAGTTGACCTCCCCACTTTCGTTTTTAAAAAAAAAACATCTTTTAGTCGGATCCTAACGATTTAATATACTGAACTAACGTGAACTAACGATGAACTAACGATTCTAATTGAAAGAATCCATAAAATCGGTTTTGGGGCGGTAGCGTGAAGTTGACCGCCCCACTTATGTTATTTTTTTAAAATACGTAATGTAGTCGGATCCTAACGATTTCACATGCTGAACTATCATGAACTAACGATGAACTAACGACTACATATCGATTCCAATTGATTGGAACCATAAATACAGTTTTGGAGCGGAAGACGGTGTTGCCGCTCCCCTACTTAAAAAAAAATTCGTACACAAGTTATGCGTCGGATCCTAACGATTTGATATACTGAACTAACGTGAACTAACGATGAACTAACGATATAGATATGCCATTTGCGGGCACTCGATATGGGGCGGTCAACTTCACGTGAAGTTGACCTCCCCACTTTCGTTTTTAAAAAAAAACATCTTTTAGTCGGATCCTAACGATTTAATATACTGAACTAACGTGAACTAACGATGAACTAACGATTCTAATTGAAAGAATCCATAAAATCAGTTTTGGGGCGGTAGCGTGAAGTTGACCGCCCCACTTATGTTATTTTTTTTAAATACGTAATGTAGTCGGATCCTAACGATTTCACATGCTGAACTATCATGAACTAACGATGAACTAACGACTACATATCGATTCCAATTGATTGGAACCATAAATACAGTTTTGGAGCGGAAGACGGTGTTGCCGCTCCCCTACTTTAAAAAAAAATTCGTACACAAGTTATGCGTCGGATCCTAACGATTTGATATACTGAACTAACGTGAACTAACGATGAACTAACGATATAGATATGCCATTTGCGGGCACTCGATATGGGGCGGTCAACTTCACGTGAAGTTGACCTCCCCACTTTCGTTTTTAAAAAAAAAACATCTTTTAGTCGGATCCTAACGATTTAATATACTGAACTAACGTGAACTAACGATGAACTAACGATTCTAATTGAAAGAATCCATAAAATCGGTTTTGGGGCGGTAGCGTGAAGTTGACCGCCCCACTTATGTTATTTTTTTAAAATACGTAATGTAGTCGGATCCTAACGATTTCACATGCTGAACTATCATGAACTAACGATGAACTAACGACTACATATCGATTCCAATTGATTGGAACCATAAATACAGTTTTGGAGCGGAAGACGGTGTTGCCGCTCCCCTACTTTAAAAAAAAATTCGTACACAAGTTATGCGTCGGATCCTAACGATTTGATATACTGAACTAACGTGAACTAACGATGAACTAACGATATAGATATGCCATTTACGGGCACTCGATATGGGGCGGTCAACTTCACGTGAAGTTGACCTCCCCACTTTCGTTTTTAAAAAAAAACATCTTTTAGTCGGATCCTAACGATTTAATATACTGAACTAACGTGAACTAACGATGAACTAACGATTCTAATTGAAAGAATCCATAAAATCAGTTTTGGGGCGGTAGCGTGAAGTTGACCGCCCCACTTATGTTATTTTTTTAAAATAAGTAATGTAGTCGGATCCTAACGATTTCACATGCTGAACTATCATGAACTAACGATGAACTAACGACTACATATCGATTCCAATTGATTGGAACCATAAATACAGTTTTGGAGCGGAAGACGGTGTTGCCGCTCCCCTACTTTAAAAAAAAATTCGTACACAAGTTATGCGTCGGATCCTAACGATTTGATATACTGAACTAACGTGAACTAACGATGAACTAACGATATAGATATGCCATTTGCGGGCACTCGATATGGGGCGGTCAACTTCACGTGAAGTTGACCTCCCCACTTTCGTTTTTAAAAAAAAAACATCTTTTAGTCGGATCCTAACGATTTAATATACTGAACTAACGTGAACTAACGATGAACTAACGATTCTAATTGAAAGAATCCATAAAATCGGTTTTGGGGCGGTAGCGTGAAGTTGACCGCCCCACTTATGTTATTTTTTTAAAATACGTAATGTAGTCGGATCCTAACGATTTCACATGCTGAACTATCATGAACTAACGATGAACTAACGACTACATATCGATTCCAATTGATTGGAACCATAAATACAGTTTTGGAGCGGAAGACGGTGTTGCCGCTCCCCTACTTTAAAAAAAAATTCGTACACAAGTTATGCGTCGGATCCTAACGATTTGATATACTGAACTAACGTGAACTAACGATGAACTAACGATATAGATATGCCATTTGCGGGCACTCGATATGGGGCGGTCAACTTCACGTGAAGTTGACCGCCCCACAAAATTGAAAAAAAAAAATACTTAGAATCGGATCCTAACGATTTAAAATACTGAACTAACGTGAACTAACGATTATCTATTGATTCTAATTGATAAAAACCATAAAATCGATTTTGGGGCGGTAGCGTGAAGTTGACCTCCCCACTTTTGTTTTTAAAAAAAATCGATGTTGTAGTCGGATCCTAACGATTTAATATACTGAACTAACGTGAACTAACGATGAACTAACGATATAGATATGCCATTTGCGGGCACTCGATATGGGGCGGTCAACTTCACGATCATACCTAAATCTCAATATTTAGAAGCGAAAGCCGAAATGACGGTTTTTGTAATGCTTGCAACTTGCAATACACTTCGCCCTATTTGCTCAAATAGTCGTGTTGCATATCTTTCCCTACATTTTGAAATTAGCATTGAGAAAATATTACATTACAGATTTACTTTATATTTCAATCTTCGTTTGTTTAGTGCTCAAGTAAGACCTATTCAAAATTTCACAAAATATAAAGACCTTTAAAAAAACACACATATCTACTAGCCTACTACACTTCACATAGATATTATAAATAGCCGTGTCACATGACTAAAAAAAAAATGTTTCCTAGATAATCAATAATGTCAGGTAGGACAAACATAAGCATATAAAAACGTTATTGACTGATGACTGCAATTTAACAGTGAGCGGAATGCTGGCTGTGCATTGCTCAAATACGTGACGCCGGCGTGGCTTCTCACGGTTGGTTCAAGTAGCTCCTACGTTCAACAGCGACGTCATTTTCCATAGCGCTGACCAGACGCTGACAGACGCCGACGCTCGAAAGACTCTAGATGTGGGGGGGGCCTAAGAGGCTCGTAATAAAGACAAAAAACACCAGTACAGTGTAGTTTCTTAACAATTTTCAATAATAAACGTAATAAAACCTAAAAAAAGTACTTAAATCCAATTCCGGAATTTTCGATATTCAGTGGCATCAATTCCGGAATTGTAATATCGGAAAATTTGTCCGAGATCCCGGAATTTCGAAATTCCGGAATGCAAGCCCTACGTTCAACCAATCGAAATGTTCAATAATTTGTTACTTTGTCATAGTTATTATAGTTAACTATTAAATTTGAATGAATAAAGTCACGGAAGCGAGATTTTTATTTCGAAATGACGTGGTTTACTTTGCTTCATGTTGATACATTGACAGTTTATGCACCATTTAGCATTTGGAGCGATGCGAGTGCGAAAACTACCATTGGCAGGATATACGGTGAAGCGAGCGGCTAGCCGTCTTCTTGAGGTACTTTCACACAAAATGCATAGGTGCGTTTGTAACCTACATACGCTACATCAGGCGTTAGTGCGTCTAGTCATTAAGCTTACCCTAAATAGATTAAGCGCCACTTGCACCATCCCACTAAACCGGGGTTAAACGGTTAAACCGTTAACCCAGTGTCAAATTGTAATGATAACCATGGTAACTCCAGGTTTAACCTGTTAATCCCAGGTTAGTGAATGGTGCAAGGAGCCCTAAAATATTCAATACATTGAAGTTGCAAGTCGCTTTTTAAATAGAGTGGATTAGTTGCAGCAGACGAGTTAAAATGTATACCGTGGCGTTTCACAACTAAGGCTGCCTTACCACTGACACAAAACAGATAGGTACAGAAATCAACCTTCATACAAAGCGCGCTCGAGCAACGCACACATAGACACTGCTCACGGACACGATATCTCGGACCAGTTGGGACCAGTGCGAGCGCGAGTGCCATCCGCTTGAGACACGCGTCCGTGAACTTTTTTGTGCAATAATGGAGAAACAAAACAAAAAGTTATTATAACTGTACAGTGGACGGTTGTTTAAATTCAACATTAAACGGTGAATTGTCGTTTTTTAAGCTACCAGTGGTTTCAGAGAGAATGCGTATGCGAATTTATTACATTGTACATGAGAATGCGAATTTATTACACTTAAAAATATAATAATCGTGTATTTCGCCAATCTCGGCATCATCGCAAGATATTTTCTGTGGCAAATTTGTAATATAACAATGACATTAAAATTAAAATACCTATTTGAGTTATTAATGTTATTATTAATTTATATTTCCATTCTTCCCGTTTCATCCTCAACAATAAATGAAACAACTAGATAAGTAGATACGAGATACGATACGATAGATACGAGTGCCACTATCACGATAGTTTTTTGTGCATAAGTCATAGTTCGCAACAATCGCAACCCTAGAGCGACCGCCGAGCGTAGGTATGAAAAGTAAAGTACATACATGTGATTGACTTCTGTACTTATCTATTTTGTGCACTGAGGCAGAGATGAAAGAAGATGTGACGGAATTAACCAATAGCATTGGTTGTAATCCAGCGGAGCGGAGAAGAGATTTGATTTTTGATTAATTCGCGCACATACTCGTATCACAATCATAGGTACAATTTAAATTGATTGTCAACGCATTTCCAAACTGCAGACACGGCTTTACATTCCATAAATAAAAATAGTGCGAATTGCATTCAACAGGTCAGTTGGTTTAATTGGTGTCACATATCGCTGTCGCGGCCACACGCGGATAGTTAATAGGTTGGATTGGATGAGTATTCGCTGCAATTTGCTGCAAGTTTTGATGTCAAGTTTTACGCTCGAATTTATATTAAGCGAATTACCAGTATTTGGTTTTGGGTGGGCCTTTAAGGCGTTCGCTAACTGGGGCGGTTGCACGGAGCGGGTTTGAACATTTTGAACAACGATAAAGAGCGTGGATACCCTCACTGTTATGCAATTAGTTATACCGGTATTACCAAGTTGAAAATAGTCTTATGAACGTTACTCACATACGTCTGGCAAATCAAATCCAACAAGTTTATCCCTATCCTTATCCCCATCAGCCATTTTGACATTGGTATTTGTTTGTTAGAGGCACAGAATTTAACAGAACTTTTTGATGACATTTTTGCTAAGGATGGGGGGGTTAGTACTGAGTTTCCAAAAATTGCGGTATGGAATGAACAAATTATTTTTTAATTGTGATGAGCAGAATATGTGATCTACTATATTCATTTTCTAAAATATATCACATCACAATGTTCTCAGTTTCATGATTTTCGTAAGTACATAAACTAGTATTTTAACGTTGACCGTGCCAAAGTACTTTTCGCTTACCAAAACCGCACGTTGGCGTCGCAATCGAGTTCACACCGTGAATCTACGGTCTACTAGGGGGGGGGGGACGGTGAAAGCGTTTTAAATTGAATCGCACGCCCTCAGTCTTTGGCCAACTTTAACAGTATGACGGTATGTACTTTGTAGTACAAAGTTTGTACGGTCAAAAACATCTTTACAAGCCAATGTTCCAAAAATATATTTACAAAACCTTTTTCTCTGTGTTGAAGAGGTGTGTAAATGTATTTGGAACGTTGGCTTGTAAAGTAGTTTCTGAACTCGACTGTACAAGAACTTATCTGGGTTAAGCTCTGGCATTTCAACTGTATTACTACATTTTTAGTTTATTTAAGATGTGTTTCGGCTGTATGCGCGTCTGTTTGTTTCTTCATCTACTACATCTTGAAACCTTTCCGGGCCAAGCCTGTTCTAAAATTTTACAAAATATTCTCAGACCTTTTCATTTCTTAAGGTTAATACGGAAGTAAGTTCATGCACAGTTAAATATAGACGGTAAGTATCAAACGTTTGACACAACCTATCTCTTATTTTAAGCATCTTTACTTCTAAGTATTGCATATTCGCTGACACCAAAATTGTAGGTTGTCTAATTGAATTGTATCATTTACATACGATGATGAAGGTAGGTATTTATATATTGAATAGGTCTGCTAATAACACTTTCAAATAAATATCGATTGCAGTGATAATGGGGACAATTGTATGTCTACTGTTATGTAATTGCACGGAAGGTAGGTGTCATATGTCGGGCCGATTCAAACGGAAACCGATGAAACTTAAGAGGGAAGTACATAGCACCTACTCGTCCATACATAAAAAACCGGGCAAGTGCGAGTCGGACTCGCGCACGAAGGGTTCCGTACCATAATGCAAAAAAAACCAAAAGAAAAGCAAAAAACAAAAACGGTCACCCATCCAAGTACTGACCACTCCCGACGTTGCTTAACTTTGGTAAAAAATCACGTTTGTTGTATGGGAGCCCCATTTAAATCTTTATTTTATTCTGTTTTTAGTATTTGTTGTTATAGCGGCAACAGAAATACATCATCTGTGAAAATTTCAACTGTCTAGCTATCACGGTTCGTGAGATACAGCCTGGTGACAGACGGACGGACGGACGGACAGCGAAGTCTTAGTAATAGGGTCCCGTTTTACCCTTTGGGTACGGAACCCTAAAAAGTGCCTTTTGTCAGTAGCGATTGTAGCTCTTACATCCCTCTTAATTTTTTGGAGTCAATAAGGCACTACTGCTGAGAGCATTAAATTATACATTGTCCTTACCGCATTCTTTATTTCATCTTAGAAATAGATCGGGAATGATACAGGTAGTCTTTGAATTGAATGATGCGGATGCAGGACGCTCTACATATACGTGCACTGTCTCGCTCACACACCAGAGCGGAGTGCTGATCCGCATCGTGATAACCAGGCCAAACAGATTTCCACGCGGACGGAGCAGGGGCAGAGCTAGTAAAGTAATAAATGGAGTTGTAAAATTTGTTTACAAACTTAACACAGTACAAGTTAACGAGGCATTAAACAAGGCCTTATAGCCAGTAGCCGAGGTAAAACCAGTCCCAGTGATACGACGACCTAAATAGCATGTGACTAATCACATGCATGTACCTACTAGTCGACAATGCTACCGATTTACTAATCAGACCTGCTAGCATAAGTTCGGTACTCGCGCGCGACTCCATCTTCATACATCTAGCGCGACTTCAAGTATGGACTCGCGCGCGAGAACGCAACTCATGCTAGACCACCATTATGTTACTAAATGTATAGTCAACATTGGTGTCTGGATTGCAATTGGTTGTTAAACGATCTTTGTACAGTCGCCATATATCATCGGAGCAGCTAAGGCGCTCACAAATATCTGAACACGCCTCTATAGCCAAGGCCATATGTAGTCTATATCTCGCCGCGAGATAATGTCGCGCCAATCATGTGCTAGCCCGGCTGGTCATTGAACGAGTCATAAAAAACCTTTTTAAAGTAGTGCTAAATATATCTCCAACATAATACATGAGTTCCTCCGGTGTTTGAATTGTAGGCCATAATACCCATTTGTGTCTAAGCATAAGCATTTATAGCAGTTTCTGAAGAGAAAACAAGAGATTCTAAATGAATGAAATATATAAATTGTAATATTAAGTTAAATTTATACTACATTCCGATGATGCAATGCAATGCATCAAAACCTTGACTTATCGTGACTTGGTACAGTTGGTACAATACAATGTCAAGAAATTTGTTATACGTTTAACTGGTCAGATAACAATTTTTGGAGTGCATACGGAAAAATCATATTATTCATGTGGATTTACAAGAACTATAAAGAGTATATTTGCTAGCTTTATTATGTATGGGTCTTTCCCTTGTTTATTACTAACAACCACGCAAGCTTGAAAAAGTTTCAGCTACTACACGTACTAAAGTATCAGTAATAGATTTTGACTGCTCAAGAAAAAGGATGTTAGTATGTTATGTAGTAATAAAATTCCTATAAAACTAAATGCCTCATTGACTCACGACCAAGTTAGTTGTATTTGTATCCATCTTTATAACTATATGAAGAACATTTAGAGTAATGATCTGAATCTGAATAGAGCGTAACAATATTACCGCGATTTGTATCCGAGCAACGTCGTTTTTAAGCTTGTTCGAAAAGCTATCTTCATTTTATTTATATTTAAAAAAAAAGGCCACTCTTATTGTCTGGTGAGATTATAAAACATTAAACAGCCATTATTGAGATTGAATTGTCGAAGAACCGAAAGATCGTTAAAGAAACTGTTCGCATTCAGAACGCGTTCACGAGATCTATCTGGTCTATTATTCACACTTGCAGACAATGCCTCGAGTCCAGAGTAACTGTTCTCTGAAGACACGTATTCGTGATCGGAACTAGATCATACTTGTACTGGTTCGATCGAGACATTAAGGAAAGCGAAGGCAATCCTGGAAGTTTCCTTTCAGAAAACTTGAGCTCTGTATCGAACATCGTACGTCTTGTTTACAACGTGAATGTAGGTCGAGAATTTTTGCGTTTTATTAAGATCGCTCTTGAAATGTTAAGGTTTATTGTTGTGTAAACAAATTGTATTGTAAATTTGGTTGTTTATTAAACATTGAAAGTGTAAAGGCTTGGCCACACACAGAGCGCGACGCAGCGCCGCGTCCGCGCCGCGTGATGCCGACGCGAAGCCTGGTCAAACAGGGCGCGCGCCGATCGCGCCGGCCTCACGCTCTCAACACGCCCTCAAGGCGCGCGTGAACGCGGCGCGGCCGCGCGGGAACGCGGCGCACCGCTCGCTGCCTAACGTCCGATCCTACTGATGTGACCTTGCGCGACGCGGCGGGCCGCCGCGTTCGCTCGGCGCAGCGCTGCGCACGCGCCGCGCGGACGCAAGGAGCCGCGCGGCGCGGGGCGCGACAGAAGCGGGGCGTGATACCGGCGGGACGCAGTCTGTTTGACGTCGGTAACCTGCTAGCATGTGCCGCGGTCGCGCGGCGTGGACGCGGCGCGGACGCGGCGCTGCGTCGCGCTCTGTATGTGGCCAAGCCTTTAGTGATTTTAGATTACGATCAAAAGCGCCAGCGCCGCTTGTCAAACTATTTTACGTTACGTCTGAATCTGAGGAAGAAGTGTCCATTTTGAGCACCATCATAACAAGCTTACAGACATCACATGGTCTTGATCAGAGTTTCGGCTTTAGTGTACAGTAAAATCTAGCGCAATGCGAGTGGGGACTCCGTATTTACCTTGGAATTCCATTGCGGAAATCTTTATTCATCTGTGTGTAGGTTTCCTTACTATGTTTCTTCCCAGTCTTTATTTTTTCATCTTAAGTTTTCATTTAATCGTATCATAAAGAAGGAAACAAAGGCATTGAAATTGAATCACTTCTGATGTTATTCTGATGTTACCGTACGTTCCCTTGATGCGTCTGATCGAATGTGTGCCGCGAAGCGAACTCGTCTGTTATCTCGATTCTTGACCTACATTCGGTGACCGCGGCCGCGGCCAGTGACGAACCAATGGCGGTGGACCTTATTTGCAATATGGGAAATGACAACTGCGGAATATAAACAAATAAAGGATGCTGGTGTTTTTCCAACAACAATTACATTTAGTTTCAAATAACACGCAGGTTAGTTGGAAGTTAATGATCCATTGGAGCGCGCGAGAAAATGGTAGGACAATATGTACCAATTTGAATAGGGCTGAATAGAAATTATCTCATATCAGAGGGTTAGCCAATTATGTAACTGTAACTGGGTAAGAGCATTTTCTTTAATCTCTTGCTTAGATGAAATTTATTACTTAAAAGAATTTGACTTAAATACACGGTGGCTAAAAAATACCGCATTCCCGTTGCGTTTTTTCGGGATTTCGGGTTTGAAGTTGCTCAGTATAATCCCAAGACCTCCCTCGGAACGGGAATGCAGTTATTTTTTAGCCATCCTGTATATTTACCTCCTTTCATAGCTGAAACAGTTCACCGACCAACAAAAGAAATATACAGTCGCTATGGAATTAAACAGCGCACATGTGTTATCGAAGGATACGAAGAAAACGTGTGTCCATAAATAAAACCTGTATTTGACACACTATCAGCCGAATAGGAAGTTTTCTGACACGGCATATTTACGTAGGAAAGCCGTCGACCTTATTGGACATGTCGCCAGCGGGTTCATTTTCCTCAAGGCGTCACAACCTTGACCTGGGATGAGGAAAAATGCAGCTGTTTCGGCGGTGCACTAGGGTAAGGAATTATGTTGAATTGTTCTTGTTTGTTTTGTGCACCAACTGTTCTGTTGGAAAGTTGGAACAAAATTTTCACATGGAAATATTTCGGAAACTTCTCATATTTTTGTATGGATATGGAATCGAGATTTTGCATTTCTCCATTTTTTCCGAAAAATGCAGCTATTTCGGCGGTGCACTAGGGCAAGAAATTATGTTCATGTTTATTTTGTACACCTACTGTCCTGTTCAAATTTGCTCCGACATATGTTGACATTTGTAAGTACTGATATGCCGTTCGAAAAAATAGCGAAAGTTTCACACGGAAAAATTACGGAAACTTCTCATACTTTTGTATGAGAATCGAAATTTTGCATTTCTCCCGAAATTTGCCTTGAAACTTGCACGTCTGTATTTTTAAGTACAGTAAGGGGATTTATTTACTCTACTATCCTTAGAAAAGGCTGATTATTTGATAAACCGTTAAATAGATTTTCCAATATTTTTTTACCTCACACATGACATGATCAATTGATCATATATATAGTAGGAATAATTTAAGAGGCTAACATTAATGAACACTTATCTGACGATCGATTCAGGTCGACGTTAACGAAGTAGGTTTGATTAGTGTACATAAGTGTGTTATCCATTACAAGTTAAATCATTTGTCAGTAAACGTCGGTATCAGCGAGAATCGAGTTACGCAAATTTGAATCAAGTTCAATATTTACTTAGATCAATATTTCGTGGGCAAATATTTACTATCAATATTCGCTATAAGCTCTAACTATATTCAAATTGAATACGGTTTCGAGAGAGAGAATTATTATGGTTAATATTACCTTTACGGATAAGTTAACCTTTGTACTTGTTTATAGTATGTGTATGTTGTTTATTACTGACAATCCTAATGACCATTATATAGCAAAATACGTACGTTTACGTAATATCTTTCTTTCTCCTTCAAGGGACTTAAATAAATTTCCACTTGAGAGTCCTTTCTTATTCTCAAGGTAAATATCTGGAATCATTAGAATTCCGAAGGACGCTCGCAACAAGCGGACTCAAGGATATTCTCGGCAAAACACACCGGTCTTTGTATTTGGTGAACTTGGTTTAGTTTCCATTATAAGAAATTTGAGCTCACATTTTAAGGTGCTCTAAAATATACGCATTTCTCTTGCCATTTGTGACCATCTTGGCTGATCCGATACTAACTGTACGGGATATCTCTTCAAATCAATCGAGTATTGTATGATCTGTGAGCCACGATTATACTCCTATGAAATTAGAAATGTCAGCCAAAATTAAAGAATCTTTAAAGCCCATGAGCCTTAATCTCAGCATATATATATATCTATCATCTCCAAGACACATTCATACATATAACTGTTCGTTCATGCTCAAGTCTAAGCAAGTGACTCAATTACAGGGCTCCTCTGCAGTTCCCACATGCATTGCGCAACCCAACTTACTCTCTTACCTAATAGTTATTCAAAATGCAACCTTGTATTATTCAGAATAAAGTTCAAGTTTCAAACGGAGATATATGCCGTTCAGACAGCAAACGGTGAATATTGAGATAGCGTCTGTCGTGATTGCTAAGAAAAGGGTTTGCATTTTCACGTTAATCTTTACGTATTGATTTATTTTTTATAGGTGAGAATTTTCATGCTTGTAAAACCAAATAAAATAATACAGATAATAATATCTCAAATCTATGGCTAATTTTAATGATATTACTATCTTTACCTTCTCATACACGGGCTTACGTTACGTGGATGATATGAATAACGATTTAAAGAGAAACAATGTATGACCCTCTCTAAATTAATAACAGGAATTGAAGTTTTCTGTGTATCGTTATTAGTCATACAGTCAGGTCACTCTCATACAGTCATGTCACTCTCATACAGACAGTACTCGTAAAACAATTTATATAAATAAAGTATCACCGTAGAACAGTACTGCGGTTTCTGGTAACATTTGACCTTTCGTTGTTGCTATAAAAAGCTAAGGGATACGCTCGATTGTGACCTTTGCAACACTCAAATATCACCGTTGTGAATTGCTTTATATTTTTAGTGTTATAAAATTATTGTTTACATAGTTTTGGCATTCATTATGAGAACAGCGTTATGTATTAATCCCCAAAACTTTTTTTTTAACTAGAAAATCGGTATAGAGACGCATTTCTGAGTAATTGTTATTTGTTTTTGCGTTCTCACCGCGCCGCGCGGCCGTTTCCACGCTGACGAGTGGCGATAACGCCACCGCAGCGCTATCAAACGGGGATAATGTGTGAGAACCAATCGCGACATCTTTTAATTGTTATCTGACAAATGACGACGCGTTACGTATGGGGCGGAGGTATGTTTCACACAAATACAAGTCTCACGCAGAAATATCGGTGCACTTGAGGCTTTTATTACAGAGACCAATACAGTAATGATATAAGGAATGCAATAAAATATCACCGTTATCGCCTTTTGATTGAAAACATAACATTGATTAAAAGGCCATTAAACTCTTCAAATCCAATAGATTTACCCCCTTATTCATAAACGCGCTACAAACCTCAATTTATCGTATTTATGTTGGAATTGACTTTTTCTACTTTATTGACATTTTATGGATTAAATTCAATAATTTTGCTTGAAACAGTGATCGAAATTAGCTTTACGCACGTAGAAGCAAAGTAGTACCATTAACTAACCGCATAATCTGTTAGAGCGAAAATAAATAGCGTCTAAGTAGCGATTACTATTCAAGATATAGCTGTATCGTTGGGCCTTGCGGGTGACAGCGATAACATTATCAGTACATTTATAGAGCTAAATAGTCGTAAATACGCTATATCTCTAGCGTCTAACAACTTTTAGATACTGTAGTGACAGTCGTCATAAATTGTTATTTTATTTATAGTTTGTTATTATTTTTCCGCTAGGAGACAAGTTTGCTGACAATTTGGCTAATTTGATAATTTGACAACAATTTTACTAGCATGGCACTAAGCAACAGTTAAGTTCGAAAACGCGAAACTATCATGAAGACATTTTATTTTAAGTGGGATTACATCAGTCACATTATAAATATCAGGATGTTTTACAAAAGGTCCGTAATAAAAGTAATAAACAAAATCAAAATTATATAGTTGATTAGAATTAAAACCAAACCGTCACCAATTGAATGCGTCGGTTGGAATGAAAGTGGTTAATTTGATATACTTATCTATTTATCACAGTCGCGTACAGTTAATAGTTAAAGTCATTAGCACCATTTGATCCGTGCATTCTATCACCGTACATATAAGCATCCTCTAAAGGCCGAGCCACACCAGCTTGCGTGTGCGTGACGTGCGCGTGTGCGTGCGCTAAAATGTTGGAGCCGCACACGCACACGTCACGCAAGCGGTGTGCCATCTCTCATTAGGATCTGAATACTACAACGCCGCACGCGCACGTGCATGTCACGCACACGCAGCCGGTGTGCACAGGTCTTAATAGGCATTAAAACTGTGTTATTTTGTTCAATTTACTTCTCTAATTATTTACTATTGCGTCTTTCTGCACAACCATTATGTACGGGTCGCTTGTCACGTGTCGGGATTTTTCTTTGAGACCTGTAGGATTAGGTCATTATTTGCCACATATAGGTAAATCAGTGAAGACAGATAGAGCTCTCACTAGACTCTTAGACTTATATCGACCGTGAATCATTCAAAACTGTCTTCTGACTCTTTCCCAATGCTGTATGGTGATATTGGTGATATTAGAATGATTCCAGCTTTGGCAGTGATAATAACGATACAGTAGCATTTTTTGAGTTCTTTTATCTTTCGCTGTTTATTTAACAGCTGCTATTGTAGTCTGGTGTTGTTACTTTCCATTGCGACAACAATGTAGCATTCATGCCTCAAACTAAAAAGCATTCGAAAATATACTCTCAGACAACGCCTTTACGGTCTTCTTGGATTCCATTTTGGTCCATGGACTCTTTAATAAATAGGCCACGATTTCAAGTGAATATTATGGCCACGCTAATGAGTGGCCATTACCCTACTGCTCCGAAGCCAACAGTCGCATAATGTTAATGTAATTTAACGCCATTTAGAGCTAGACTCGTTTGTACCAGATTTGATCAGTCAGAGAGAATCTAGTGATCCGAGAAGAATCACTAGATTCTCTCTGAATCTAGTGATAGTAGAAAGTAAGAAATGTCGGATTTATACTTGTGACATAAGTCTGAATCCTTGTCGGCTGAAATGTTGCATTTTAAGTACTGCACTTAAAACTGGATCAGTTGAAGGATTTCGCATTTAAAAATATTGTGCCAAAAACGATACCGAAAACTTACGTCACACATAGTCGTGTCGTATCACTCGTATCAAATGCTATGGTTTGTTTACCCCGACGGAACGGATACATTTTCCTGCGTTTGGTGTGCGAGCCCGTTTGTGCAAACAATTTTTGTCGTCAATTTCCTAGTTTTCTAGACCATATAGAGGTTTGATACTCAGATGTTATCACGCAATGCGGGTATTCGTATAACAGCGAGGGTCACGAGCATTCAGCGCGATATTAGAGTCGTGCTCTGAATGGTGTAGACGAGGGGTCGTCTCGCATACCGTGAATAACTTATGTTCGATAATATGATGGTTCAACTAGTTTTTTAAGGTTTTACAACCTAGTTAATTAAAATGTTAATCATCCTCTAACACAGTAGGATATCCATTAAATATATTAAAACGGGTCTATCTGCCTATTATCCAGGCATTTATAAGCTAATTTTACGGTTTCACTCAAGTATTTTTAGTCACTCGCGCGACATGTTTCGAAGAGCCTAGGTCACCATTTTCAAGCACTAACATGAGTGATGAATAGTCAAGTCTAACTTGGTTTAAAATTAGCTGTTCATCGGGGTGTTCAGTTTTGGGACTTATTAGACATTGATCGTAGACAGCGTAGTTTTGTCAGAATCGCAATGAAAATTCACCGTCCGTGTGGAAATGGTAAAGAAGTGTCGTCACAGTATGTGATAAATATGTTCAAAACGAAGGTGAAATATGTTGTTCTGGAAAGGAAGTCTGCTCGCCTGTGCGGCCTTAGTAAATAAGGTAAAACGTCTTTAGCAATGAGTATATTGAGTACCTAGTACACAATATGGAAGTACTAAAGCGAATCGTAGTATGGTACTTTTCCAACAGAACAACTCACGCAACTGTCATTCATAATTGGTTGAATGAGTAGATGGGAAATCCAACGTTAGTGTGAAACTCGTTATTTTGAGCTAAGTAACGATAGTAAGTACCTGCTAAGTTCATATACACAAACAACTGTGTACTCTATCAATCTACAGAGGAATGGAAGGTACTTTTCCACAGTACTTTACCTACGCACGCATAGGCGGAGGCCACCAAGGGCCTATGATAGCCGCCATTCATAAGCGGTTGAATGAGCACGATCAGAAGACGCCCGCGCATCTCATTCTCATCTCGCCGACGGCCGTAAAACTAGCCCGATGGCCGTTGGCGGGAATGCACCGGTGGGGGGAAACCGGTCTTCCATTTTTGAACCGATTTTTTTTTAAATGACGATTGCAATTTTTGACCTTTGAACTTTTATTATTAAATCAAAATATTACTGCTGCTACAGAGTTTTTGAGTAGGTACATTTAATATATCTAGTGCGATTACTTTTGAGTCTTTTGACATTATTATAAAATCTATGATATAATATTTAGACAATGAGTCCTCATTTCATATTAAAGGACTATTAAAGGTATACTTATACTTAATTGAAACATAAAATAACCAATTCAATGATAAGTCAAAGATTAGGTAAATATTAAACGCCAATAAACAGTTTATTAACAATTACGTAAGATGCGTGTGCGCATAAGTACCTAGAATCCTTGAGAACCGAGGGATCGTAGGAAGTAGATCGGTCGAAGATTTTACGAGTCATTAAATGTAGCAAGCAATTCAAATTATGCGCAATGTCATGAATAAATGCAACCTTAGTAAGATAGGTATGCGTTACATCAAAGTGTATCACAATAGGTATGTAATACAAAAGAAAAAGTGTAATGAACCCGGGCGTTGACAACCTAGTGAGGGGCTACTACGCGTCGAGGATGAGAAAATTCCACAGTGCAAACGATGTCGTCCGCAAACGACGCATAAATAATTAGACAATAAGCAGGCAGGGCAAGAAATCGGTAATTTGTATCGCGGCAAGATAGGCGGAGCGAGGGAGACGGGTGCGGGCGCAGGCCGCGCCGCCGCGGAGATGTGGCAACGCGACGGCGTCAGGTGGAAGTGGCGCCTTGCCCGCGAGGACGGCGAGCCCCCCGCCGCCGGCACCCGCCACCCCCCGCCCACCCTCCCGCTAATCCTCACCCGAATACAATCTGATAAAATTCGCGCCAGCTATGAGCATTACGCAAAGCGACTCCACACTACGATCCGATAATGAATGGGACTGTTTCTTTTGTGCGGCTACGCGCATACATAAACAATTCGACGCGTTCTTTCTCTATTTATAACGCCGTATAAGCGCAGCTACGATTTACACAGCGTAATAAGAGAGATATTTCTTCGACCTGGCGAAACTAGTCCCGCGGACGCATTACGGTCCGCGTTCCGGCCAGGTGAATTCAAAATGACCTCTATGGGCCGGTGGCTTCTGGTGGCCTCGCTCGCCGATTGCGTTGACATTTTGTGGGTTAGCGACGCGACATGACTTCGGGCTGTAGCGAGACCGATGCCAGGATGACTAACGGCTGGGCGTCAGTAATCGCCACTACATAAATTGTTCTACTCCATAGTTTCGAGGCATGAGATCGATTCACTACCCGTATAGCACTAGGGTGATTTTTGTATACCAGCAACGTACTACCGATAATCAGCATACTTTAGCATCGTGGACTCAATATTTGGAAATAAATAAACATGCAGCTAATACGCTGCACTGTTGAGCAATACACACTATTGTCACAGAAATCATTACGATGTCGAAAGAAAAGTATGTACGATCTTTCGTCAATGTAAAAGTGACTTACCAAGGAGAAGAAGTTTGTGTGGCAATCCTCAAGACTTGCACCGTTTGTTTGGTGATTTTGATGCGTCATGGTAGTCCGGGGCACTTCATTTTCATTTCACAACACTAAAAACAAGTACAATCTTAAAGAAACCACTCAAAATCTTAAAATCATCACCGACATTTAGCGAAGTTTTCACCTTTCAATGGCGACTGGAAAATGGCGGATAGGAAACAACAACCCAAGCCGACAGTGCTGCGCTCCACGGATGAATTTGGAACTACAAAGCGTTCCGTTCTACGATCCAGCGCATTCTAGAGTAATTTTTTATTTTAAATCTGAATAAAATTTTGCCGACTATATAATTAATACAATGAAGTATACTTTAGTAATTGATGCCAATACGATACAGACAATATAAACGTGAAACATACATAATTTCGATAGTTTAAATTCCTGGCTGTATGTCGCGAACAACTCCTTAGCTTTGTTCTCAATTCCAGTTTAAAAAAAAGAATCTGTCAAATGTTTTACAAAAAATGTTAATTTGTTAATCTATTTAAAATACCGTATTTCTTTAAGTAATTTTAATATAAACTTCCATTCTTCACAATATTTAAATAACAATTAGTTGTTACTTGTCAAAATGCTGCGAAATGTTTTATTACCTTTGTCACGTTCGAGTTTACAGGTTAATTTTGGTTTATTTTTTTTGGATAAAAATACACTTTATTATTTATAAGGCGGCTGGAAATTTACTAAAACTATGTTTACAGGTGATAACGGTGAGGCATAAACAAATAAAAGTGCCTAAAGTCTCAAAGAAATTGCAGGCAGCTGCAGAATCACTAGCGGCTAGAGGGTGAGCATGAGCAAGGCATAGATTTACAATAATTGTTAGATTGTAATAGCATTGCCTAGTTCCAATTATCACAGTTCCACGTCCTTACGAAATTGATACTTACTTATTACAGGCTACCTACATTCATTCCGTGTTTTTTTGCAAACATATTCCTGTCAAATTTTCCAGATTTCTCCGTCCCAACAAACCCTGGGATCCACCGAGCGACATTGAGCCGACCGTCTTAGAGATCTGCACAGAGAATGGCCTGAGTATGGATGCAGAATTCATGTCATTGAAAGTCAAGTTTACAGTCCTGAATGCCTGCTTCCAGGAGACGGGGCACAGTGTACCCAACTCTTTGCTACATAGCATTGAGACTGTTGGTAAGTCTATCATACGACTATCTCTTTCTACTGCCATAAATAATAATGTGGGTCTCAAACTCACATGCAAATTTTTCCAGTGGGATGACACTCCTCCTTTTGGGCATTTTCAGCTCCGTTCGGCTCAGCATTGCTCCGAGCAATTATTAGGGTTGACCCGCAAAATAGGCGCAAGACGTCGAGTTGCGGAAAATCGCCCGAGCTACAATACAATACAATAGGGTTGACCCGATTGAGACATCCCATTGCATGCACAACCACAGATAAGATAATGACTTGAATTTTGACAACCCTAAATAGCCGAAAGAGATAGTACTATACCAGGGATAGCATGATTTTTGTCCCTGAATCGCAGTCAATATGGTAGTACTTATTGTGTGGTTTTGCTTTACCTTAACCTTTAAAAAAATTGATCATTTTTAAATAGCAATGGAGGAGTATCAAAATATTATTTAAGTGTCAGTAAATTCACCTTCCTCTGCTCCACATTCTTCATCTTGTAGTATTTTCTTGTATTTAAATGTTCAATCTTGTGTTAAAAGAATATCGTAAAATTATTCAATGTTAGTATATCTCACAACAGTTTAGGTATAGTATTCATTAGATAGTAAGCATTTATATCAACTTCCCACTTTGCTTTCCAGAGGACCTGTTGGAGTTCTACAAGACCCCAGTGGATACTAAAACACCATTTGATTCTTTAAAGAAAATGGACTTGCCCAAGAATCTGCATGTGCAAGAAGACTACGTCAGATTCCATCCTGGTAAAACTTATTTTGTCATCAGTCACACCAGTGGCATATTTTGTTGGCTAATACATAACTCCATTTAACCTTTTGGACGCCAATGACCGATATATCCGCACCGCAGGTCCAACGCCAAAGACCGATTAATCGGTCACAGACCGCAGAGCAACATAGACCTATGTGCATATGGATAAAGTTCAATTTCAGTTTTGACAGTTCGGTGATGTGGCGTCCGAGTGACAGCAATTGTATTTGTCATGGCGTCGAAAAGGTTAAAGGACATAACATAGGGATTTGCAACTTTAGCCGATAATATTGAAAGTTGGCAAAGCAGCCCCTTACTCCATTTGGCCTTTAACTGACGGTTTGGAGCCCCTTAATATAGACCTGGTTGCTTTCCGCAATCATGCTTTCTTGAAAACATTGTCATAATCCATTTTATTATAATTCCTGACTGATTTCGGCCACAGCACCTGTGTGCTCTGGAATAGGCATTTTTAGGATCCACTTTCTGGTGCGCCTTTAGGTGGCTCGCGTACCGTACTTTCCTTGTTTGGTTTGGCTTCTTCATTTTGAACATGTCAGCACACCACCAACATACTTGTAGTAATTTAAGGTTGACAGACAAGCCTAAGGTTATCATGGTTTCTGTCGAGTTCAATGAAATGTTCAGTCTCAAATTGTTAATTTTGCTATGTGCTAATCAATAACATGCTTTTCCTCACAAAAATATGATCAAACTATATTATCATTATCACACATCCATAAATTTCATCAAAAAAATCACTTGACTGAATCAAAATGGTCTTTTTAGTGCCTACAATTCTGCAATATAAATAATATAGTAAAGAAAAAATACACCTACATTATGTCCATAATTTTCTTTTTCAGACAAAGATACTCTCTTTGACGGCCAGTCAGCGTTCCCCAAGAGTTCCACCATTGTCTCTGGCTTGAAGACGAGGAAGAAGTATGAGGGATACTCCGCTAAGAGATCATGGCCTTAAGACAATTGTTATGTAATAATAGATTTACGTGTTAGATGTTTAATAAAAATGTTGATTAGGAAGAAAATGTTTTATTTAGCTACTTACAACATAATTGTCAACTTTTTCATGGTAATTGAAAAGCTTTATTTGAAAAGAAATAATTTTACACAAAAATGGGACGGAGCATATAATAAAACCCTGATTTCTGGCGTCACTAATAGTAATTGGAAAGATTGGCTGGTTAAACAAAAGTAACTACTTACTATGTTGTATAGCCGAGGTACTTACTAAAAAATCTAATCTAACCTATAGTTCGTTTTTTTTAGCATTAGAAAGAACTCCACAGAAGTAAGCGTAGTTTTTATCAGGCTCTTTAATTGTTAATAATTATTGAATTATCTAATGTAGCATGGTCAATACATATAATTTACTTCTAATTATTACTGCTAAAAGTGCCGAATTTGGAACCACAAGCTTACTTCTGCGAAGTTCTTTATAATGCTGAAAAAAAACGAACTATACTTATACTATGTATGTCCTAAATGTTCTTTCACACCTGTTCTGAAGCCCAAGAGGGATTAGGTTGTTCCACAGCTGTGATCTTCACATAACTATCAGTACCTAGTGAGGACTGGAAGCCGCTACATCTGGATTAGACTCGACACTCGACCTTCACCTTCGTAGTGTTCGTAATGCTTCGTAGTAAGTTAATACATATTATATTAATATAGTTTACAGAAAAATGTATATACCTACCTATAGCACAAACTTTCCAAAAATTTATCAAATTTTGAATTTACAAAACTTCCTTCACTCATCAATTCTTTACAAATAATGATTGACTGTCAAGATCATGTAAGTTTTCATAATGAGGTCCCATACAACAAACGTGATTTTTTGCGTAATGATACGGAACCCTTCGTGCGCGAGTTCGCCTCGCACGTTGGCCGGTTTTTATATGTTATAGAAATTGAGTTATCAAGACAATAATTAAGTTTTTTACTTACCTGTTTATATACCTGTCGGTGACTTCAAATATAAAATAACAAGTTGAAGATACAGGAAGCACTTGATGATCACACTTGCTTGACTTAGTTCAGAACAATGTATTCACATTAAATAATTAGGCGAAGTTTACTTTATTTTGCAGTTTTCTGTTTCCCAAGAAAAATTGCAAAGTAACGAAAACTTCGCTACCAACTTCCTATTGCCAGTTCAAACAAGAATCAAGATTCAGCATTTTCCTTTGTGTAGCGACATCTGGTAGCTGCATGAAGTAACCATTACGTTCGCATTCATATAGGTTCCGTATCACTAGATGGCAGTAAGGATTTTTTTTTAAATTGCAAGTAAAATGTTTTCTAGTAAAATAGCAAATTTTTTGTTTTTAATTTAGGTATTTGCTGCGTAATAGAAATCTTACAACATTTTTGTATTAAATTTTGCAGCCTCTATTGCACGAAATCCCAAGGGCCCAACGTTTTCTGTTCTCTTTCACGACGCAGCAACTAGTATCATTTCTCTCTCCTCGCTCTTTTAAAATGCCGTTTGTCAAAAAAGGACAACCATACTGTTGACAAGATGGACCTCAAATCAAGTGTTGCCTTTCTTGATGCGCCCAGGCTGTGTATGTGTGCGTAAAAACGTATATGTGTGCTCTTTTAGGGATGTGGAAAGTCGATTTTAATCATATTATATATCGATAAACGCTACACAGCGGAACGAAATAGCGATTAATTGAAGCTTCAATATCTTCGTTAAACATAAACAAAATTGAAATGCTAATGGATAATCAATATATTATAATATAATTCAATTATTTCGAAACACCTATTTTAGGAGGTATTTATGTATTTTAATTAAATATCTGAACTTTCCCTTGGTTCCCTGCTGGGGCGTGACTATAAAATTGTGATCTGATAACTACAATAAAGAATAAAAGCGTTTTTGGTCATTTTAGGTATCGTTAAGCCTTTGAAGTAAAATTAAAATTGCAAGAAAAGTCGATAGTTTATCGATATGACTTTATCGACATGGCTACATGTGTTCCGCAATAATTGAAATATTTTATTATATTCTAATATATTTATAATTCATTAGCATTTCAATTATGTATATGTTTAACGAAGATATTGAAGCTTCAATTAATAGTTATTTCGTTCCGCTGTGTAGCGTTTATCGATATATAACATGATTCAAATCGACTTTTCACATCCCTAAAAGAGCACACATACACGTTTTTACGCACACATACACAGCCTGGATGCATCAAAAAAGGCAACACTTGATTTGAAGTTCACCTTGTCAACAGTATGGCTGTCCTTTTTTGATAAATGACATTTTAAAAGAGCGAGGAGAGAGAAATGATACTAGTTGCTGCGCCGTCAAATAGAACAGAAAACGTAGGGGCCTTGGTGGCAACAGTGACAGCTCGCTGAGACACCGTCTTTATATATTATTAGTCTATGCGAAATCCTAAACGAAATCATTTTGACGTCACAAATGTCAAATTGACAGTGACAGTGACACTTGTCGGGTTGTCGGTCATCGGCTGTTGGTCGCTCTACGACGGAGGTTATGATCCGTAGTGATCTAAAATGGACATGTATTCGTCCGTAATTCCTAATTAAAGTGATTAAATAGCATTTTAGCAATAAAAATGCATATCTTATTAATATTGTGTTTTATAATCCTCGGTATATATTCGTGTGTTTCATGGTAAGTTTAGAAAATAGCATCCCTATGTTATTGTTGTTGTTTTGCTGAGTGTTTATTTCTGTTTTATGTATTTTTAGGCTCCTCCCGACTCTCTTGGCCTGGCTCTTCAAGAGAAAGTACCATATAAAGCTGAAAATCGGTCGCATTGGTTTGCCAAAGTTAATTTTGCGCGATGTTAACTTATCTAGAGATGGATATTCTATTGTAAGTAATAATATAATACTTTTAATGTTTTACTACTTATAACATTGTAAGTGTTACATTATGTTGCCTTAAGCTAGCTAAATATTACAAAAATAAAGAAAAAAAATTTTAATATACTCTAAACAATCCAGAATCTGAATCGAAATCAAGTTTATAAATATACATAATATGCACTTTAAGTATCAATGCAAAAAATGTCCTTAATGTTATATTAAACTTATTTTAAAGCACTGCCTATTGTAAAGTTCTTTACTGTGTGAATTGCTATAATGGAAGTTCTATTATAGCATTGGTGTATAAATGTTTTACAAGGAGTTTATATTTATATATTTTAAATGTATTATTCAATTAAATTAATTTTTGTTATCAAATATGAAAAGGTTTCATCCTGAAGGCAGGTATTTTATATTAGTTAACAACTGGACCAAAGAGAGAAATTAAGATATTTATTCACACACACTGAACACCATAGACACTATAGTTCGTTTTTTTTAGCATTAGAAATTAGGTAAACAATCTTGAAGTGTCTTTTTATTGAAAAACACATTTTTAAAATAAGTTACGGCAAATATGTAACAATTATGAATCTAATACGATCATTTATATTCTTCTGCTTTCATAAGTAATAGTTTTTGAATTTTAAAAAATTTCATTTATTTTTTCAATTAAAAGACATGTCAAGATCGCTTACCTTCTTGCAAGTTCTTTCTAATGCTAAAAAAAACGAACTATAGATTAACCACATTCTTATTCCACAGCAAATTGACGAAATCTCCTTCAGCAGCAGTTTCTTCAACTCTGAAACAAACAAGCTTGTATCTGTACTCATCAAAGGCTTCAATGTAACCAACATCGTAGAAGAGAAACGAAGTACAGTCGAGACTATTCTGAAGCCGTTGCTGTCGAAACAGAACTCGACTAATAGTAGGGGGGAGGTGGAGGAGACGAGTTTTGAGGAGCTGGATAGAGGATTGAGGGTGACGGAGAGAAAGCTGCTGGATTTTAGGGATAAGAAGTTACCGCCTAGTTTAATTATGTTTGCTCAGGTAAATGCAACAACTGTTTCTCGTAATATGATGCTAACTAGCCCTGAAGTCTAATGGCCCTAATGGGTAATCCTTTTCAAAAGTAATATTTTAGAGTTAGAGTTATTCAAAAAATGTAATAACTCAAACTTATCAAATATGCATTTTTGTAACTAATGCTATAATGTGACGTTTCATAGGTAAAGGTAATAATGTAGGTCAATGTCAGGTCGTTCAGTGACAGATCCAGGTGGTTTCGTATTTGTTTGGTTAATCAATAAATGTTATAACAATAGTTCGTTTTTTTTAGCATTAGAAAGAACTTGAAAGAAGGAAAGCGATCTTGACATGTCTTTTAATTGAAAAACGCTTTTTAAAAATCAGTTCAGTTACTATTACTTATGAGTTATGAAAGCAGAAGAATATGAATGATAGTATTAGATTCATAATTGTTGCATATTTGCCGTGACTTATTTTTAAAATGCGTTTTTCAATTAAAAGACACATCAACATTGTTTATCTTATTTTTAATGCTAAAAATTACGAACTATAGTTAACTACCCAAAATGTACAAATGATTACTTTTATTTAAGTACAAAAAGATACAGAGTTAATTTCTTGCCTATTTCTATATGTAGTTCATGGGAGTCCACATAACCAACGCTTCGGTGATCATCCACGGGCCCTCCTTCACACTGGAAGCCTCAGCATGCCAACTTCATGCGGATGGAGCCGCAGGCGGACCGGCGCGCGCTCTAGTGTTCTGCGCGAATCTGCTTGAAGCCAAGGTAGACAACAAAATATACACTATAACTTTATCAATGACGGCTATTTCTAACCCTACATTATCGCTCTTTGTCCAACTAATCTTTGAAAAGTTGATTCTACTACCAGAGTAGAAGACTCGCATGGTTTATGGAGGGTTAGTAGACTGAACAACCTGCACCATAAAAAACTTTTTCGTGTCAAAATATTTTTTTTCAATTTTTCCTAATTTTATTTTATTTTTATTATATACATGGAAAACCAACAGCTACAAACATTTCTAAACGATAACGAATATGCCTTTAAACGGATCCCCACTGTTACACCTTGTATACCACCTAAAATATGTATGTATATACATATATCATGTTTTTAGTCAGGTTAGAGGTTAGGGTTAGCTGATCTGACGATAGTCACAGCAAGCAACCCTATTAGCCATGGCCATACTATGATAAATAATAATGGCGTTATTTATAAATGTATTACAAGCTCTTAGCTATGAATCGTTTGTCTTTATTTGTCATCTTGACTTATGTATTAGTAAGAAAGGGATAAAACATAATTTAACTAATTGAATAATCATTATATTTTAAAGGCGCGCGTGCTGAAGGAGCGGAACGTGCTAGCGGAGGCGGGGCTCAGCGTGCTAGTAGAAGGAACCGTGAAAGCTGATGGGCCGCTTAATGTCGAGGTAAGGACTATTTAACACTCGCTAGATTTTAGTTTTTTGAAGTGAAAACTTCTTTAGCGGCGCTATGCACTTTCTGTGATGGGGAAAAAATGTTAAACTCGCGACAGGTCACGGGACCGACAGATTCGACACATTGAAAATTCGTCAGACGGACACGTGACGTGATCGAAAATCTGTTACAATGTCATTGTGTTTTCACTTCTGCCGGCACTCCCGGAGTGTAACCCGTTGTTTCTTTTTGTTAGCTTAGTTTAGTGTAGTGTGCAAAGGCCTCCCCTCTTTCCTCCACTCAACCCTATCGTTTGTGCTTTCCAGCCAATCCGGATGAAATGCGTCCAAGTCGTTCCGTCATCTCCTTTTCGGCCTGAGTAATCGCTGAAATTTTAACGCCACCTCTTTCAATAGCGTAGAATCTGAACAAGAATAAAAAACCGGCCAAGTGCGAGTCGGACTCACGCACGAAGGGTTCCCTATCATTACGCAAAAACAGCAAAAAAATCACCTTGTTGTATGGGAGCCCGACTTAAATAATTATTTTATTTTGTTTTTAGTATTTGTTGTAATAGGGGCAATAGAAATACACCATATCTGTGAAAATTTCAACTGTCTAGTTATCACGGTTCATGACGAGTTACACCATGGTGAGTTACACCCTGGTGACAGACAGACAGACGGACAGCGGAGTCTTATTAATAGGGTCCCGTTTTTACTCTTTGGGTAAGGAACCCTAAAAAATGGAATTAGATAGTTTTTATAAGTATGTATTTAGAAATAAATTTGTTTTTGCCAACTACACAGGTGTAATTATCAGATATACCTAATCTTGCTAACTATAGTTAGGTCAGAGCACTTATCGTGATTAGAGATGTTAAAGTTGCGTCATCTTACGTTTGCTTACATCTGTAATAACTGTAGAAAGGTCGCAAGTCCAAAGGAGTTTTGTAATGGTATACGCCTTTTTTATAAATAAATAAAACAAAAACCATGACCAACTCAAAACAAATAGATATCATTGTAGACAACAAACCATTAGACTATGTTGAAAGCTATATATACTTAGGAAAGCAGATTGGTTTCAACAACAAGAACAATGAACTAGAAGTTGACAGAAGGATCAAAAATACATGGAACAAATATTGGTCTTATAAAGAAATATTTAAAAGTAGCATGCCAATAACTCTTAAAAAGAAGGCTATGGACACCTGCCTCATCCCCAGCTTAACATATGCTTGCCAGACATGGAAATTCACAGAAAAAATAAAAAATAAAATTATTACTTGCCAGAGGGGAATGGAACGAAGCATGTTGAACATAAAAAAGATACAAAAGATAAGACATAGTAAAATAAAAGCAACAATAAAAGCAATAGATGCTCTAGAACACGCTAGAAAGCTAAAATGGAGATGGGCTGGACATGTGGCTCACCTTAAAGACCACAGATGGACAGCCATAGTCACGAACTGGAAAGGCCCAGACGGTAAGCGCCGAAAAGGCAAACCAAACATGCGCTGGGAGGAAGACATGAAAAGAATTGCTGGGGGACGATTTTTGAAATTCGATCGCTCGATTTCGTCACTCGGAAATCCGTGGAAAACATCGATATACAAATTTTTGGAATAAGAGCGATAGAAATTTGGAATCTAGTGGTATTGACCACTCGTTTGCAATTCTATTAGTAGAATTTAAATGCCTAGTAGTGGAGATATTATTGAACGAAATACACGAAATTGAGCGGTCGAATTTCAAAAATCGGCTCCCTGGTCCAAATTGGAAAAGAATAGCACAAGACCGTGAAAAATGGACATCTTTGGAAGAGGCCTTCACCTAACGGGTTCCTACAAATTAAATCAACAAAAATATATTAACAAACTTATGTATAACAAAAGGAAATAAAAGGCTTTTTATTTTTATTTTATTTTATACGCCTTTTTTGTAGGTAGATGAAGTATGATAAAAGTGATAAATGAAGTTGCTGTAATTAATGCATTAATGTATATCCTTCTAAGGCCCTATAGTACTTATTCCGTTCGATTAAATTTAAGTTATATTATATGCAATTGGAACAGAGTTAGATTTGCATTGTTTCGTTAAATTTTCAAATAAAATAAAATCAACTCTATTCCCTGCACTATAGGTTTAAATTTCAGTGGCAAATTTTTGATTTTTCATTTGTATGGCTGGGCCTTAGGAGAATATCTAGAATTTGACGTCAGAGAACAAAGTGAGGGGGTGTCATTATAACGTCATATTCTCATAGAATTAAATGACATTGCCACACTTTGTCATATGCAAAATTAGCTTCGTTCGACTCTAGTGTGCTTAAATGATTTTTTTGCGATGCAGAAACAAATACATTCATATATTTCTGATTTGTAAACTATTGTTACTATGATTTCCATATTTTATTTGAAATGGACGTCGGATATTGCTTACCATTAGGCGATAAGTCAGCGTTTGCCTCCTATATCATAAAACAAAGTTTGATTGATCAATGTACAACTTTATCTATCTGATATTCTGATTTTGTACCAGAATTTATGTCAAATATAATATAGGGTGGACAGTGGCGTAGCTAGCATGGGTGGCACCCGGTGCGGAAATTGTGGGTGTCACCCCAAAATTCAATCAAAGTTGTAAAATATACTTAAAAAGAGTAATTGTAATTTATGTTAAATAGCTCAGGATTTACTCCATCGCTTTCATTTTACATGATTTTACGAATTTTTATAGGTGGCACTACTGATGTTCATGGTCGGGTGTCACCCCTAAATGGGTGACACCCGGGGCGGACCGCTCCCGCCGCCCCCCCTAGCTACGCCACTGAGAGTGGACGATATCCGGAAGACTGCGGGTCAAGTCCAGATTAGCATAGGACCGGAATAAGTGACGTACTAGAAGAGAGGCCTATATGCTCAGCAGTGGGCGATAAATGGCTGATATGATGATGATATTATAATCAATGTGTTTGCTTGCTCTTCTCACAGCTCGATCCTCCCCCATCCTCTCCAGGTGACCAAGCCAGCGGAGTCGTGTGGCTTTGATCTCGCCAATTATATTAGGCATCGCAACCAGCTCCTCTAGTTCCCTATTTACTATTACTATTTACTATTCTATTTACTTACTTTATTTATTTACTTTTTTTATTTACTTATCTATTTACTATTTTATTTTTTGTTTTTATTTATTTGGGGGAGGATCGTGCTGTGAGAAGAGCGTATGTGGGGCACCTGGGCGGAAAACGTCCGTCTGGGCGTCCCAGATACCGCTGGAGTGACGTAGCCCAAAAAGACCTGTCCGCCCTCGGAATACCCAACTGGCGTGAAGTGGCGCAGAATAGGGCAGAATGGCGCTCTCTTATGTCAGAGGCCAAGATCCTCTTTGGGTCACTGAGCCAGTGATGTATGTGTATGTTTGTTTGCAGAAAATTCACTGCGCCGTCAGCAACACTCAGATATCATTCCATGACGAGCTACACGAGCTGGTTAAGAAGCAGAGGCGATACAAGCGGCCGCAGGTTAGAAGACCTACCTATCTCATTCAACTCAGGGATAAAAACTATAGTTCTCCCTTTCTACATAAATATAAATCATTTTCTTTTCATATCCTTCCAAATCCGAATGCAGGGTGTTTAATTCAAATTATCAAGTCGTTTCGTGTCTGTAATACCGGCCAATTGGGCATCAAAATGTTTAAAGGAAACGTAACTTTATTATCTTTAATTAAGATTGCATCTCCAATAACCATACATTTTGAGATGTGGCCCTAATGCTGGCAGGCTCTTTGCATCACAGATATTGAACGATTTAATAATTGGATTCATTATTAATTGCCCATTGTTACCAAAATTATTTTAGGGTGGCTATACTAAAGATTTTTAAGGCGAGAAAAGGAAAATACAACCACTGTAATTACAACGTTTATTCTCTTATAAAAAAAAAAGACAAGGAAAGTTATTACTAGGGCCTTAAGGGCCTTGCAAACACTGCAGTTATCTTAGACTAGCTCTTAATTTTATCTAACTTGAGACTACACTAGGGACGAGAGAGCGAATGTGGGTTAGCGGCTAAAATATTATGGTTGAACACTTTTACTCAAATATTTGCAATTTAACTAGAATACTGTTGGGCGCCGTAGAAGTAAATTAAAGTTTGGAAGTAGCTGACCTGGTCCGCAGAGTTTAGGGTACCAACAACACCGCCACGTCGTCAACCTCTCAGTACAGGCCAAGGCAGCACCCGCCGATCACCAGTCAACGTTGTCAACCGGGCACACAAGGAAGTAAAACCCGCGCCAGACGGATTTGCAGGTAAAATGTAGACCCCGCTGTGGAAAAATGGCCCGCAAAGGGTGCTCTGCAACATATGTCGACACAAGCGAGGTCTATAAAACACGGCCACAAAGGCCCTTAAATTTGGGGCTGCATGTGCCCCACTTTTTCGCCTGGGTCAAAAGGGAGATTTCTCCCGATTGGGTTAGAAATCGCCTGAAAAGGCTTGTTGTTTGCGGAACAACTCCAACGAAAAAATGTCCGACCTTCATTTTGGCAGGATATGACAGACCAAATGACAGAGTTGCCACAGCCCGAACTGGATTCGTGCGATCCTAGGTGATTTTGAAAAGAAAACATTACCTTTCTTCTTTACTTTATTTGGACTAATATTAAATAGAAAGAAAAAACAATATTTGAAGACAATTTTAATTTACAAACCCCTTTCGATTAAAAAAAACCAAAAATGTAGGAAGACACCGAAATTATTTTTAATCTAGCAACCCGGACCATGTTGTTATTGACTGAGCTCGCTAGATGGCGTTAAGGGTATCAAACAAATATGGGTCACATACTAAACAGTATTGAAAAAAAATGAAGAATTAAAATTTTGTTGTTACAGTGCTCCCCTACCCGAAGAAAATTTTGACTACGGCAAAATTTTGAGCTGGCCCCCAGCTCGCAAAACCACCCTCTTATTTTCCAGACGAAGTCCCAAAAAAAAATCGACGCTGAAGGCATAAAGGAAAGCAACGACCACCCAATTCGAACCCACGCACTAAACCATAATAAAAAAATAAGCACAGCCGAGCTGTGCACAAATTACCACATACAAACTATAATATTACTGTACGGTAATCTACACTACGATACCCTAAACGTATATTAACCTAAACGAAACTAAACGCTAATAAGCGAAGCTGCAAAGCTCCCTACCTACGCACTGCATCGCTGTATATCTTGGCGGCGCAGCGAGCTACCTGGGTCGCGGGCTGCACGTCCAAGTTATATGGCGGAATGTGCGTAAGGTAACAGATTATTCAATAATCTGCGGTAATGACTGAGTACAGTCAATTACCCATATGAGTCAAGGACAGTGTCTGATAGCTCGGCTAAAGAGCCACTGAGCTACCAGTCGACACTCTTCACAAGAACACTGGCCCTGCAGTGCGAAATCAGGGATTTCGCCCTGCACTGCCAACGCTCACTGTGGATAAACGGCTTATAGCCAATGAAATTGATTACGGATCAAACCTTTTAAGATTTCGAGCATGCCAGGACCCTAAATTCTTACCCGTATAAAAATCTTCCAACTCGTATACTAAATTCGAGAGTTTACGAACTATGCGGCACTTCACGTATTTAGGAGCAAGCTTAGCCATAAAGAATTTACCGGCGTCACTCAAAGGAAAAGTCTTTTTCATAACAACCTCGCCCTCACTAAACTCAACCGACTGTCGGCCCTTATTATAATAACGCGCCCCACGTTGGGCGCCACTGTTACCAAAATTATTTTAGGGTGGCTATACTAAAGATTTTTAAGGCGAGAAAAGGAAAATACAACCACTGTAATTACAACGTTTATTCTCTTATAAAAAAAAAGACAAGGAAAGTTATTACTAGGGCCTTAAGGGCCTTGCAAACACTGCAGTTATCTTAGACTAGCTCTTAATTTTATCTAACTTGAGACTACACTAGGGACGAGAGAGCGAATGTGGGTTAGCGGCTAAAATATTATGGTTGAACACTTTTACTCAAATATTTGCAATTTAACTAGAATACTGTTGGGCGCCGTAGAAGTAAATTAAAGTTTGGAAGTAGCTGACCTGGTCCGCAGAGTTTAGGGTACCAACAACACCGCCACGTCGTCAACCTCTCGGTCCAGGCCAAGGCAGCACCCGCCGATCACCAGTCAACGTTGTCAACCGGGCACACAAGGAAGTAAAACCCGCGCCAGACGGATTTGCAGGTAAAATGTAGACCCCGCTGTGGAAAAATGGCCCGCAAAGGGTGCTCTGCAACATATGTCGACACAAGCGAGGTCTATAAAACACGGCCACAAAGGCCCTTAAATTTGGGGCTGCATGTGCCCCACTTTTTCGCCTGGGTCAAAAGGGAGATTTCTCCCGATTGGGTTAGAAATCGCCTGAAAAGGCTTGTTGTTTGCGGAACAACTCCAACGAAAAAATGTCCGACCTTCATTTTGGCAGGATATGACAGACCAAATGACAGAGTTGCCACAGCCCGAACTGGATTCGTGCGATCCTAGGTGATTTTGAAAAGAAAACATTACCTTTCTTCTTTACTTTATTTGGACTAATATTAAATAGAAAGAAAAAACAATATTTGAAGACAATTTTAATTTACAAACCCCTTTCGATTAAAAAAAACCAAAAATGTAGGAAGACACCGAAATTATTTTTAATCTAGCAACCCGGACCATGTTGTTATTGACTGAGCTCGCTAGATGGCGTTAAGGGTATCAAACAAATATGGGTCACATACTAAACAGTATTGAAAAAAAATGAAGAATTAAAATTTTGTTGTTACACCATTCATGTTTGCAAGTCTCTGTATACATACAAACATATACTGCTTTGGAAGTTCGTATTTCTGGAATCGAAGTATGTAGTCTCAGTATTTTTTGGCCTTGTTTGCAGGTTAGACAGTACGCCGCTGAAGACCAAGAGGCGTCGCCTGCGTTACCGAGGTTGTCACCTGTAGTACCAAAGGTAAGTTCCGTCAACTCCTCGACTCACGCGTGATATCACGTCGGCAAAAAGTTACCTCTGAGTCCCACGGACGCGACATCGCGTCGGAAATAACGATCGCTGTTCAATTTTAAGATTAAAATATTAAGGCCGTTTTTTGGCTGGCAAATTTAGATCCATTTTTGTGTTGTCTCTGCTTGATACTCGAGGGCTTAAGGCCAAATCGGTTCAGTTGAATACCTCATAAGAGTATGGTGGAACAAGCCACATTCCATCTTATTATTTTTATCAAGATAAATTCATATGGCGTTATTCATAAACGTGTTACTGGCCTGAATTAGCTATGAATCGTTCGTCTTTATCTAACATTTTGACTTGTATTTGTAAGAAAGGGATAAAACATAATTGAACTAAATCAGGTCCGTAAAGTTTAATGAATAAGGGGGTTAATAATCACAAATGACTAGAAAACAGAATAAGTCAACAAATACAAAAAGTGAAAGAATGATCTTATGTTTTATTTGTTTTTTTTCAGATATTTAGTTTAAAGATTGACACAACGAATGTAACATGTATAGACAACGTTACGAAAACGGACTTCAAGGCGTCTCTCAACAGTTTCCAAGTAAGTAATCACATTTTAGACGACAGGACTTGTCTTACTAATGAAATAATTTTATATCTACTTAACATCAATGACATGACGTTGCAATGTTAGGATAATTATTAATTCATTTATTGCAACCATGGTACAGTATAGTATAGATGTCAAATATAATATACATGTCTCATATTGACCCTGTACCTAAGGGCACAGCATAGCTTACTCATATCGTATTATAATATTTTTTGTATTATATTGTTGTATTGATACCATCAAGCGTGTCTGGTAATGAAAACCGAAGGTACCTATTAGCTGTAAGATCTAAAAAAATATGCCACCCTCACACAGAGCGAGCCGTCTCGTAAATTGCCGCGCGAAGCAGCTTGGTTTGGTAAGATAAGATAAAAGATAAAATAAGATAAAAAATAGTTTATTCAAGTAGGCATATTACAATGCGCTTATGAACGTCAAATAAACCTTTACCGGCTCCAACCGTACACCACTGCCCCGAGAAGATTTAAATCCCCCCTCAATTGGAGGAGGGTATCCCAATATGGGACCGGCAACAAACTCGTAATGTATTACCAGACTCGTGGTATGTATAGGAGTGCCTCGTCCGAGGCATCGTTTGCTAGGCTTACCCGAGTGCCTCGTAACGCACGCTCCCAGCGAGCGTTTTGTGGATTCGCTTGAGTGTTTTTAGAAAAGGATTAAATCATGTATGAAAATGAAATATTGACAAACTTATTTCAGGTAAATTCACGGTTCAGCGCGGCATCAGTGCACACGGACGCTGCGGGCGTAGAATCGTGCGCTCGCGTGCAAATGTACGTGGCGTTGCAGATGGAGCAGCTGCAACTGACTGCACAGTGTCGGAAGGAGGCGTGCGAAGATGTGCTGCTTTATAATAATAAGCTCAAGTTAGATGCCAAGGTACGCTTCTCAATATCTAGAGAGTTATTTTAAACTTGGTAGAGACAAAAGAGAGACCACGGACTAGCAAGCGCAGCGTAGGACGTCCACCCACAAGATGGACAGACGACCTTGTTAAGGTCGCCGGAAGACGCTGGATGCGGGTCGCTTCCAACCGGCACGTATGGAGGTCCAAGGGGGAGGCCTATGTTCAGCAGTGGACGTCTTATGGCTGAGATGATGATCATGAGAGACAAAAGCCTTGTATAAAACACACATTATACCGTTTACCACCGTTTACCACCGTTTACCGCTTCGCTTTTCGGTCAAAGAAAACATAGTCAGGAAACTAATCTTAATAAGGTTTAGTTTACCCTCTGGATTGGAAGGTCAGATTTATTTATTGATTTAGTTATTTATTATACTAGAAGTTACAACTTTATTGTTACATACAATGCTCCACAAAACTACATTTAGTTTGACTGTGGAGTCTCAGTATACTATAATACTATACTTAATTAAATTTAATTAGATGGCAGGGGCTTTCGTAAAAACTAGTACCTACGCCAATTCTCGGGATTAGTTGCTTCCATGAGATGATGATGATAACGTGAGGAAGATGAAAATGATGATTCTATCAACGAACATACCAATTGCTCTAAACTCGGTCTAGAGGATTCCTAGTCTATGTTACACACAGAGACACTAGCGTCTTTTGTGCGACGGCGTCTAATCGGCGCTATAGAAAATAGCGTCGCTGCACAGATGCGCCGAGTAGGATCCATAGAGTTGACCAGACGCCGACGCGCGCGACTCGCTATTGCAGGGTATCTCTAATGTCTCCTCTACACGATGGGCCAACGCCGGCCACTCCAAGGGACGCAGCCATGCGGTAGAATGAGATAGCAATATCACTTGCTCGCCCTAACGCATAAATGCGGAGACGTATTTTGCTCCCAATTATAATATTTTTCAAACTCGAAGGGTTGGGTGACACTTGACCTAAAACGCCACATCTCGCAAAATTGTATTGAAATGACAGGTATTCTACTCTTCGAGTTTGAAAAATATTATAAATCTGGTTCAATCTTGTTACAGCTAGAAAAAGGCGTACTGAACCTCTACCTAATTCTGAGTACTCTCAAACTGTCATACGACCATGAGAACGTACTCCGCTGGTACACCTCGGTACTGGAGAGGCTCGACAAGACCAAGCCTATGCAGATACAGCCCGTCGCCACGAGTAAGTAAATAAAACTATTTGATTACCTGTAATTGCATTTCTCCTTCATGCAGTTAGAAAAAGGCGTACTGAACCTCTACCTAATTCTGAGCACGCTCAAACTGTCATACGACCATGAGAACGTACTCCGCTGGTACACCTCGGTACTGGAGAGGCTCGACAAGACCAAGCCTATGCAGATACAGCCCGTCGCCACGAGTAAGTAAATAAAACTATTTGATTACCTGTAATTGCATTTCTCCTTCATGCAGTTAGAAAAAGGCGTACTGAACCTCTACCTAATTCTGAGCACGCTCAAACTGTCATACGACCATGAGAACGTACTCCGCTGGTACACCTCGGTACTGGAGAGGCTCGACAAGACCAAGCCTATGCAGATACAGCCCGTCGCCACGAGTAAGTAAATAAAACTATTTGATTACCTGTAATTGCATTTCTCCTTCATGCAGTTAGAAAAAGGCGTACTGAACCTCTACCTAATTCTGAGTACTCTCAAACTGTCGTACGACCATGAAAACGTGTTCCGCTGGTACACCTCGGTACTGGAGAGGCTCGACAAGACCAAGCCTATGCAGATACAGCCCGTCGCCACGAGTAAGTAAATACAACTATTTGGTAAACTGCAATTGACCGAGCGTTAGCGAAGGGTTATATTTCAGCTTGGGCAAAAATGATTATGTATGTAAGCGTTTCTTTTATTTTTTGCCATTTTCATATAATGTATTAATGGTGAATCTGTGAGCTGTCTGTAGTGTAGACCTCGCGAGCATAAATTAAAAAGTTAAAACTGATTAAATGTATGGCTCGGCCATTTAGAAAAAAATCCAAAAAGTGAATCGACAAAAAAATCCGTAAAGTGTAGTGTGTTATTTCTAGTCATGTTCGCGAGCCCTTTTCATTCTTATAGGAGAAAAAAAGTGTACTAAACTTTCCATAAATTTTTCAAACTTTCCTTTTTGTTACCGCCATACAAACTATGGGGAAATGGTAACAAAATAGGAAAAATACTCTGGAACATTTTTTTATCCCATTAGGATCGAAAGAGCTCATGATTCTAAGTAGAAATAACACAAAAGTGGCAAAAAAAATGACACAATATATAAAAATGCCAAAAATAAAAGAAACGCTCGAGTCCGGATGTTCTACTGCAGGTCGCATTTCTTAAGAGGCCCACTGATTACCAGTTCGCCGGACGATATTAGCCTGTCAATTAGACGCAAAAGGTGACAGTTCCGAACAACTGACAGGCTGATATCGACCGACGAACTGGTGATCTGTGGGCCCCTCTAACCGGCTCAAGTGAAATTTTGTAAGTTCGGTAGGTAGAGTTTTTTTTCTGTCGTTTCGTTTTTGGAAAATGTTCAAAATTGCTTACTAGAAAGACCAATTTTATCAAGATTGGTTTCCCTTTTCAGCCCAACCTCCAGGTCTTTTGGACAGCATACTCCGCGCATGCGTGGTGCAAGGTTGCGCAGAGCTGCGGCATGGTTCGCTGCGCGCGCGTCTACCTGCTCCACTGTCGATTGGTTGTCAGGGTCTCAAGGTCAAGCTGGACCAGCTGGTGGACACTAGAGGTCAGCGACATGTTATATTTACACCATTTATAAATTACACTTTATATTAATACAAGGTTGCGCTGAACTGCGATATGGTTTGCCCCGTGCTTCCTTACCTGCTCCACCGTCAATGGGGTTGGCAACTGTCAAAGGTCTGCATAGATGGCACCATCATAGCTTGCCCCCTTTTCTATGAGATTTGGCTTAAAGGGCCGGCACCCAGGGCATAAAATTCCATGAAAAAAAAATTACAACATTTTTAGGGATTGTCAGGGCAAGCTATGCTGGCGCCATCTTCTAAATACTTCGACCGGCCAACTCCATTGGCTGTCAGGGACCCACCGTCAAGTGGTGTCAAAAGTTCAAATTATTGCCACGACTAGCGCTTGTCGCTTTTAGTTTTGCCGACACATCTTTCATATATTTATTTGTTCCTGCGCACTTAATTGATATTCGTCAAATATGTCATAGTATTGACAATGAAATTTATCTGTTACAGAGGAGCCCTACACAGCTTCATTCCCGCGCGTCCTCCTCGGATCTCGACACTGGAGCACAGAACTCCTCGTAGATTCCGGCTGGTTGTCGTGCGATTCGAGAGAAGAGCCCCCTCCGCGGAAGCACCACGCTTGGGGCGCGGCGTTACTCGCTGTGGCGTTGGTTAAATGGGGCAGCCATGGGCCCAGAGACTCCAAGGTATAAAAACATAAAGTCCGGAGTGCAAAACCGTTCTCGCTAACGATTATACACTTTTCCTTCGTTTAAATCCTAAGATTTTGGTCCGATTGTGTTGAAAATCCTGAGTGTCCGAGAGTCAAAACGAATCTGGGGGTCATAATTATAACTGAGGAGGGGAGGGTGTCATCATTATTCTAAAATAAAGCAGATTAAGTATATAAAAGTCTGGATTGAAATATAACGTGTAAGTGGCTTTCACAGAAACAGTTTGGCCTGATAGGAGCTCCGATTGTAAAACTGAAGGCAGATAAATATAATGTTCACTTTCACTTTTTTCACTTTTATTCACTTTTTGGGCGCTAAAAGGCACCTATATCTGGGGCGCTCGGTAGGGCGAAGACCGATCGGACGTCACAGGTATCGCTGGGGCGATGAGGTTGAAGCGGACTTGCGCGATCTTCAAGCCGATAACTGGCGGGAGATTGCGCAGGATAGAGACAACTGGCGTTTACTCGTGTCGGAGGCCAAGACTCATTTAGGGTCGTTGCGCCATTAAGTAGTAGTAGCAGTATTCACTTTCAACATTTCCTTTCAGGTTGAAGCCATGATGGACTGCCTGCGCATCGAATGGTCCAACACCGTAGCTACGACCCTCATCAGCCTGCTCGACTGCCTCCACGCCTACCGCGCCCCCCGCGCCTCCGACCCCACCCCACCCTCCCCCTGCCTCGTCACTCTCAACGTAGCACTATCACATATCAATGCGTTCTTGATAGTGAATGATGATATGTGTTTAATGACGAGGATAGATGCGGTGACGGTGGAGAGGGGAACGGTGCGGGGTGCGGCGGTGGTGTCCGGAGTAAAGGTTGTGGATATGGTGCCTTTCAAAGGTAAGTGTTTATACTATATATATATAGTGTGACAGACGTAGCACTATTGCTTGGGAACTCGTGCTATATGCGCGAAGCCCCTCCCTCCCCCTGCCTCGTCACGCTTAATGTAGCACTATCACATATCAATGCGTTCCTGATAGTGAATGATGATATGTGTTTAATGACGAGGATAGATGCAGTGACGGTGGAGAGGGGAGAGGGAGGGGCGGGCGGTGGTGTCGGGGGTAAAGATTGTGGATATGATACCTTTCAAAGGTAAGCTTGTAGACCCAACCGATAGTGATGAAAAACTACCCTATGTCTTTCATCATCATCATATCAGCCAAAGGACGTCCACTGCTGGACATAGACCCTATGTCTTTACCTGGGTCTAAAACTACCTCAATACCAAATTTCATCCAAAGCGGTTCAGCGGTTTGAGCGTGAAGAGGTAACAGATAGACAAACAGATTATTGCATTTATAACATCATCATCATCATCATCATTCTAGCCTTCAGTCGCCCACTGCTGAGCATAGGCCTCTCTTCGTGTACGCCACTTATCCCGGTCCTGGGCTAGTCTCATCCAAAAGTGCCCCGCAATTTTCCGAATGTCATCCACCCAACGAGCTAACGGACGCCAGGCGCTTCTTTAATCCGAAAGCGGCCACCAATCCGTCAACCTTTTGGTCCACCTGCCATCACTCTGCCTAGCAACATGTCCCGCCCAACTCCATTTAAGCTTGGAGATGACGTCACCCACGTCTCGCACCTTGGTGCGGCGTCGGATTTCGACATTCCTCACTCGGTCTTGCAGTTTAATGCCGAGCATGGAGCGCATTTATAACAATAGTAAGGTTAGAGAAAGAAACACTAGAAATTAAAAAGAAATAACTAAATACAACTTAAGGGCGAAATTATCACAAATTTACTACAAAAATTACCCACTAAGCAGGTTTTATTCCTTTTCAGGCAATGTCCAATGTCAACGCTCAGACGAGATCCCAAAATCATTTTTCCACGTCCGCCTAGCGAGAATAGAACACACACCAAACGAAGAAAATAATTCTTCACTCTTAGACTTCCAATTACTCGAAACTACGGACTGCGAATGGAGTGCTAACTTACACTTAAAGATATTAGAGTTTGTGAAGGCAGTGAAAGGGTTTAAGGGAGAGTTGGGGAAGAGAAGAAGTGGGGGTGGGGGGAAGAAGAGTAAGTTGGATTGGAGGGTGGGGATTAAGGGGGAGACGAGCTTGGGACTGTTGTTGTCGAAGGAGAATAATATGATATTTGTTACTGGTAAGTTTTCAAGTAGAGTTATATTTTTTTCTAAATTAATGCTTTCTTTTCTAAAAAAAAGTTATAATCTATGGTTAGTCAAAATAAATCATATCAGTCTAAACTCGAGCTGTTTGCTACTAGGTGTCAGTTTCCCTGTATCTTCTTTAGTTTCGGATTAGCCCTTAATATCTTACTTAAAAATACATAATTATATAAAAATACCAGGTCCAACGTCATTGCATCTCAAGCTCTCATTAAGCAAAATGTGACAGTCACATTGGACAAAGAAATAACTTCGAGTTAGAAATTTTATTACACTGTTAGATTATTGGTTATGAGCAGACATCGTAAATTTCATTTTTGTATTAATCAGCTTACTAAAGTAAAACTAAGTAATCTCTAATAAAGTTTATTTTCCCCAGATGACCTGACAGTCTCCTACGACCACATACTCGGGCTATCCATAGTCTGGAGTCAGCTAAAGATGATCCTTAACGGCGACGAAGTTATCACAGTAGAAGGTTACACACAGGAGAGGGCTCAAGATGACCATGAGGTCAGGGTGGAGAGGAGTGCTGCTGAGGGCTTTGTGTTACCTTGGAACAGAGTTTGGTAAGTTATAGTAAGATCCTCCACTGGGATAATCCTGGTGGAAGACGAAGTTATCACAGTAGAAGGTTACACACAGGAGAGGGCTCAAGATGACCATGAGGTCAGGGCGGAGAGGAGTGCTGCTGAGGGCTTTGTGTTACCTTGGAACAGGGTTTGGAAAGTTTTGGTAAGATCCTCCACTGGGATAATCCTGGTGGAAGACGTAGTTATCACAGTAGAAGGTTACACACAGGAGAGAGCCCAAGATGACCACGAGGTTAAAGTGGAACAAAGTGCGGCTGAGGGCTTTGTACTACCTTAGAATAGAGTTTGGTAAGGTTTGAGAATCTTAATTCTCAAGTTTAATAATCCTGGTCAAGGCACCAAATTGTAACGAACCCACATCATACCATTACTTGATCAATAATTGTTATGATGACCGAACGAACGAATTTTTCCCGTTAAATAGATTTATGAGGTAGTCCATTTTGTCTAGAGCTGTGTCGCGTAGCGCTTTCGTTTTCCGCTTGCCCCACTTTAATGTCCCAAGTAAAAACTTTTATCTATGTCTGGTCCACCGATGCATATTAGTCAGCCACTCATCAAAATTGTTTTGCATTTTCTTTTCCAGGGCGGTGACCGTAGAATCAGTCCGAGTAATATTCCCATACAAGCATCGCTTCGCGGACGCGGTGCAGGGCGACTTCGTGTCTCACTTCAAGTGGATTAAGAAGATACACGGCATCGGAAAGACGAAGAGCGAGAAAACGCTGCCTAGCGACTTACATATTAAGGTGAGTTAGACTTTGCTTGGGTATAAGGTGCTATATTACTCGTAAATGATAAAAAATAGATGAAAGCTAAGGGCCTACGTTCGACGTGTTGCCTCCCTGTCACACTTACGTACGAACTTACAAGTGCGACGGAGAGACAACACGTCGAAAGTGGTTCGCGGTAACCCTCTGAATAGGTATATCAGCAGTGTTTCAGGGGCCATTCTGCTTTCGTAGGAATGTCCTTATTTAAATCTAGGTTTCGGGATCAGTTCTCCCTTTTTCAACATTAATAATGTAACTTAATAATAATATGTTAATTTTTTAAAGCGTTTGCGCCAAAACTGCCTTCTTCGTAGCGAATTTCAACTGTATCATTATTATGTATTTATAACTCTGTGTATCTTTTTAAAATTAAATAATCGTTAGTTGAACTAATATGGTTGCTTTAGTGTGAATTCAATTTAAATTATTCTAACACGGATGCTACTCATTGTCTATATTGACATACAGGGTGATTCATGAGACGTGAGCAGGATTAATCCTGCACACTCAGTAACTGATAATTGACCGATCACCGTCGTATTTAGGTGAAACAACCACAGTTTTTCCTATTTTTTAACTTTTTGGTGAGGGCAAATTTAATTCTCTACAACCATGGTTACCCTACAAGACCCAATTAATAACCATAAAACCTCTTTAACCGTAATGACAGCATTTGATTACGAAGAAATAAACTGTCAAACTTGAGTGAGATACGAGTTTTCAAAAGTAACCAGACCGTGATGACAGTGATGACATTCAATTTGACACAGAATATTAGTAGTTTAGTATTCTAATTTTAGGGTGACCATGCATGTCGTAAATAAATTTATTAATTTTTTTTTCAACACGAGTAGAAAATTAACGTTAATCTCACTAATACTGATACGAAACAGTTGCTTATAATTTACAAAAGGCGCAGTCTTAGTCCTGCTCACGTCTCCTGAATCACCCTGTATATTCATTTTTTTCTCATTAGATTGAAGAGGTCCTGATAGAAATGAGTGATGACCCGTTCGAAGTGAAGCTACGGGACAACTATGAATTGCTAGAAGATGAGTATAAAGAGAGCCAAAAGAGACGGAGTATGTTGGATGCGAAGGTAATTTCTTTTTTGCAATACGGGTTATCCATGATCGAATTGATATCGTAAAATTGTGTGTGTTTCTTTACAAAAACAAACTTTTGTTTGTCGAATTTTGTAGTGTGTGTAGTGAAAATATGTGTCCGTGTTTATAGCGGTGACTGTTCCCATTCTATTAAAAATATAAGTTAACTCGACCGCAATTGAAGACTCGACTGATCATCAACAATCAGCAGTCAATAAAACTTCCTATACGATACATTAATCAGCCTGTCAATGATGCAACTGGGCCTAAGACCGTTTTAAAATCGTACTGTATGTGTCGGTTGCACAAAACCGTCTGTCACCGTTAAAGCGATCGTAAAATTTTAATGAATGGGAAGTCTCATAGGTCTTTGCTGCGTGACGTTGATCATTCTGTTAACTATGGTTGGTGCAATTGGCCCTAAGTGTATCAATAACGATTCATTTATTATATTATAACAGGTCCAAGAGCTCTGCAAGCCTCACCTATTTCTCCCAGCCGGAAAAATCGACGAGCTCTACGCAGCTCTAAGTCAAAAGGACGCACAGATTTACGTCGTTCGCTGTCGCGCCGCGCCGCCGCCGCGGACTCGCCTCGTCGCGTGTTGTTTGAGCGGCTTCAGGCTGCTGGCGTTGGCTGATCCGAGCATACATGGAGTGAGAGCGCAGGATAAGTTGAGAGAGCTGGACGCCGACAGGTGAGAGCGATAAAGATACATAGTCTTATCTATAGTGCTATTGCTGTCTAGTAAAAATGTATGGTAACAAGCTGAAGTATTAAGTGAGATCATCCTGGTCACGGCACCAAATTAAAAACGAGACCTATACTCAATCGTTATTTATAACGACAGTGGTTTGAAAGGGTGTTTTATTGTACCCATTTCACTAATGATCGATGAATCGATAAGCGTTACGCCGCTCTAAATCAAAAGGATGCATAAAACTACGTCGTTCGTTGTCACGCCGTGCGCCGCCGCGGACTCGCCTCGTCGCGTGTTGTTTGAGCGATTTCAGGCTGCTGGCGTTGGCTGATCCGAGCATACATGGAGTGAGAGCGCAGGATAAGTTGAGAGAGCTGGACGCGGACAGGTGAGAGCGATAACGATAAAGATAAGACGCAAAGAGGAGTCTTTGGGAAGTATATTTTGGCATGGCATTTCCGTCAGTAGAAAATAGCGGCAAATTGAAAAAATATTGGTGGGAAGGGATGTCCTTTTATAGAAAATTTGACTTTGGCGCCTTTTTCTACTGACAAAGTGGGTTTACCAGAGTATACAGGTGTATAGCGTATGTATTGTTCTCCTGGGTGTAATACGGGCTAAAAAATTTGATATGTTTTTTATTTGCTGTTATTTTGTATCCTGGTCACGGCACCGAATTGAAACGAACCCCATACTGTCCCCTAATGAAAGATTATAACGATAAGGGTTGAAAAGAGCCACATAATGTTTACCTGTTTCAATAGTTTAAAAGTCGACCGCGCTAAATTGAACCAAACTCAAGCTATGTTGTATTTTTAGGACTTCCAACCCAACAGTATACATTTTTAGGTTTTAAGTGTAAGCTCATTTAGATGATGCGAGGACTCGCATGCGAGTATCATTACATTGCGGTCTTTGATCGGTCGGTTGAATTGGACGTAAGCAACAGTCCGTAATGTAACTAAAATCGCATGCGAGTTCGCGCGCCGTCTAAGTCAGCCCTAATGTGCCCACTGCCTTTTGATTTCAGCAATTATTTCGATTATTTTTGCGTGCCATGATACATGAATTTGTTTCAGCCCATGGCCTGAAGACGGCGTAGAATTCACTACCTTGTGGTGTCGCGCGATCAGCCTTAACTGCGCCCAGTGGCAGTTATTGCTACGAGATTTCCCGCAGCCATTGTTACGGCTGAGCTCACTGCGGTTGTGGGGCTCTCTCTGTGGCGCCGAAGAGCATCCGCCGCCTAGAGGTACATTTAAACAGCTGTTTAGACCAACCTTACGAAGGGGTTTGCTATATTGGAGATTCAGTCGAAACCTAAATGGTCATATTTGTCATTAATACGAGTATGCATACTGCAACCAAGCGAAGCATTCAAAACATCTTCCTATCTTCGATGAACAGAACAGAAATCCAACTTAATTTCAAGTATGATCAAATCACCGAGCGAAGCGTTACCGGTTTCAGACTGTCAGGCAGTTCTCGCATTTCTTAAGAGGGCGTAGAGGAGGGTAAATTTTCAGATTCTGTCAAATTACCCCATTTCACACACAAACGCAGCTCACGCACACTACCTCAATTTACTGGTACAGGTCAGTGACCCCTAATGTTTTTTTAAAGGTGCTGCTTCGAGTTTAGTGTTAACTACTAACCTTCTTTGAGGAATTCAAACTGTCACAGCTTTCCTTTGTGAGAAGACAGAGAAAAAACACTTTTTTATATATAGCTTTCCTTGTTTGTTCATGTCATGTCATAGGTATGTGACGTATTAGGTAATTAATTATTTTTGTTGTTGACTTTTGTATTAAGATAGGTTCAAAACGGCGACGCTCTTAACTGTCCATCGGTGGACCTTATGCCTTTTGTAATAAGGTTTACGGACTGTCAGTTAACAGTGTGGTGGTGGGCAATGGTAGGTATGCGGTTTGTAGACAGACCGAATTAAACCTAGGAGTTTTATTATTAAAAATATAAGAAATCATCTCATCTATCTACTCGAAAAAAGTGGACTATATCTAAAATTATCCCTTTATTACTTATAGGTCTTGTAACATATTTTTTTACAACTAAAGACGCTTATTTAATTTCACTTATAACTTAATTTTTAAAGCTCTGTTAATAATAAAGCTTTAAAAACATCTAATAAAATTCAGGTACTACACTTATACTTTTGTAAGTCAGTAAGTGATGCTTACTTAAAACTTATTGGGAAATCAAATAACTCATAATTACCTATATTAAAATATATAAATGTACTATTTCATCTCATTTCATCCCAATCCGCATTGGGCTAGCGTGGGGACTATAGCCCAAGCCCTCTCGCGCATGAGACGAGGCCTGTGCTCAGCAGTGGGACGTATATAGGCCGAAATGATGATGATGATTTCATCTCATACGTTCAATAAGGCCCAGGACCGGGCCTTGTCACCCGCACTGACAGAGGGCCTTTTTAGCCCTACATAATATTAAAGAACTGTGTCCCGGATAGTATGGGTTCTGGTCCATGGCGCGTCCTGAAGTAACTTATACAGTGTGTAATCATTAAGTGTAGCCAGGCTATAATTCCGTAAATATAACAGATATCAGAAAACTTCAAATTGATATCAAAAGTGCGTTACCCAATGAGTAAAATTACATTTATAACTTTTTTTAAATAAAAGTAGAAATATCTCAAACATTAACTTCAAACCCTCCCATACATTTAGTACGACGACTCACCCCTCAAAGAACGTCGGTGTCCTAAGAGACAAAACTGCTTGAGATTCATTATTTGCGATAGTAAACTGTAATAGAATAATAAAACTACCGTTTATTAAATAATAATCTCAAGCAGTTTTATCTCTTACGACACCAACGTTCTTTGAGGGGTGAGTCATCGTACTAAATATTTAGGAGTTAGGGAGGGTTTAAAGTTAATGTTTGGGATATTTCTGCTTTTATGAATAAATATATTAATGTATTTTACTCATTGGATTACGCGCTCTCTATATCAATTCGAAATTTTCTGATATCTGTTATATTTACGGAATTATAGCCTGACTACACTTAACGATTACACCCTGTATATCATTAGATAGTTCATAGCCTATATCGATAGAATATATCGTTCTTATGAGCGTATTTGGTGGGCATACCTTATTATTAAAAAAGTCTACTGCTTTATACTCGGAGTAATTAACAATGGAGCCGCCATTAACAGGCGTTCCCCTCTGTCGAAAATAGGCGGCCAATGGTCAACCACATGTCAACCATATGTATGGACTGACGTTTGGCTGACTTGACGTACCTATACATTTGATGTGCCCCTCCCCCGCAAAAAACGGCAGACTATTTTGTACCGAAAATTTTAGACATGGCGTCTCCGTTGGTTATATCCTCTAAGGCTTTATAATAGGGTGGCACTGGTGGCAGAAACTCATTTCATTTGTAAAATTATCACCTGTAATTTATCTGTAAAATATAAAAACATTGTATTCACACTTTTCAAATGCCAGATGATTATTTTATTTAATTTTATTTCAATATTTAATGTTTGACTTGCCACGTGCGGTGCCACAATTATTATTCAGAAAAAATATATGAGTGCCTATTTTATAGTGATACTTTTTAGAATGGAGAATAAATGAGCAAAATTTAACAATTTTTTTATTTAGTACAAATCACCACACTGTGATTGTAAAAAAAAAAAAATACATATAATATTCATTTATTGTGCAAAAATCAGTTTATTTGTATGAATCGTTATACATACCTATAACGATTATTTAAAAACTGAATTCCTCGTCCCTAGATTATACAAAAATGATATATAACTTGCCCTAGTTGCTAAGAGCATGAAGAAATATAGCATAGATTGGACCGGGGAGC